>NC_136069.1:1101308004-1110545504 GCF_964261635.1 Lissotriton helveticus | reverse complement strand
TAAGCTCCAGAAAAGTGTCCATCAGTTTGGAATTGCACTCGACCAACAGCAGCAGAGAGTCAGACTCTCCGTGAAAGCCTCTGAAGAGAAAGCTGAGGAGCTTTCGAAACGCGTCAGGCACACCTGCACGGAGTGATTTAAGCGGCAACCGCCTGTACCGTAAAGAGAGTCTGACTCTCTGCTGCTGTTGGTCGAGTGCAATTCCAAACTGATGGACACTTTTCTGGAGCTTACATATAACGCGGCCGTCCTGCCGCGGGGTTTTGCACCTCCCCGAAAGAAAAAGGGGACCACACGACGAGGAGGCACCTCATCGAGTTTGTGGGGTAACAGCAGGGATATAAGACGGAACTACCCTGCCTGAGTCAATATCTGTATCTACAAGAACTACCGCTCCCACAATGCTCAGCTATACCATCATCCTATTGGAGGACGTGCATTGTTGAAATGGGAGCGTGAATCTCCGTGAAAGCCTCTGAAGAGAAAGCTGAGGAGCTTTCGAAACGCGTCAGGCACACCTGCACGGAGTGATTTAAGCGGCAACCGCCTGTACCGTAAAGAGAGTCTGACTCTCTGCTGCTGTTGGTCGAGTGCAATTCCAAACTGATGGACACTTTTCTGGAGCTTACATATAACGCGGCCGTCCTGCCGCGGGGTTTTGCACCTCCCCGAAAGAAAAAGGGGACCACACGACGAGGAGGCACCTCATCGAGTTTGTGGGGTAACAGCAGGGATATAAGACGGAACTACCCTGCCTGAGTCAATATCTGTATCTACAAGAACTACCGCTCCCACAATGCTCAGCTATACCATCATCCTATTGGAGGACGTGCATTGTTGAAATGGGAGCGTGAATCTCCGTGAAAGCCTCTGAAGAGAAAGCTGAGGAGCTTTCGAAACGCGTCAGGCACACCTGCACGGAGTGATTTAAGCGGCAACCGCCTGTACCGTAAAGAGAGTCTGACTCTCTGCTGCTGTTGGTCGAGTGCAATTCCAAACTGATGGACACTTTTCTGGAGCTTACATATAACGCGGCCGTCCTGCCGCGGGGTTTTGCACCTCCCCGAAAGAAAAAGGGGACCACACGACGAGGAGGCACCTCATCGAGTTTGTGGGGTAACAGCAGGGATATAAGACGGAACTACCCTGCCTGAGTCAATATCTGTATCTACAAGAACTACCGCTCCCACAATGCTCAGCTATACCATCATCCTATTGGAGGACGTGCATTGTTGAAATGGGAGCGTGAATCTCCGTGAAAGCCTCTGAAGAGAAAGCTGAGGAGCTTTCGAAACGCGTCAGGCACACCTGCACGGAGTGATTTAAGCGGCAACCGCCTGTACCGTAAAGAGAGTCTGACTCTCTGCTGCTGTTGGTCGAGTGCAATTCCAAACTGATGGACACTTTTCTGGAGCTTACATATAACGCGGCCGTCCTGCCGCGGGGTTTTGCACCTCCCCGAAAGAAAAAGGGGACCACACGACGAGGAGGCACCTCATCGAGTTTGTGGGGTAACAGCAGGGATATAAGACGGAACTACCCTGCCTGAGTCAATATCTGTATCTACAAGAACTACCGCTCCCACAATGCTCAGCTATACCATCATCCTATTGGAGGACGTGCATTGTTGAAATGGGAGCGTGAATCTCCGTGAAAGCCTCTGAAGAGAAAGCTGAGGAGCTTTCGAAACGCGTCAGGCACACCTGCACGGAGTGATTTAAGCGGCAACCGCCTGTACCGTAAAGAGAGTCTGACTCTCTGCTGCTGTTGGTCGAGTGCAATTCCAAACTGATGGACACTTTTCTGGAGCTTACATATAACGCGGCCGTCCTGCCGCGGGGTTTTGCACCTCCCCGAAAGAAAAAGGGGACCACACGACGAGGAGGCACCTCATCGAGTTTGTGGGGTAACAGCAGGGATATAAGACGGAACTACCCTGCCTGAGTCAATATCTGTATCTACAAGAACTACCGCTCCCACAATGCTCAGCTATACCATCATCCTATTGGAGGACGTGCATTGTTGAAATGGGAGCGTGAATCTCCGTGAAAGCCTCTGAAGAGAAAGCTGAGGAGCTTTCGAAACGCGTCAGGCACACCTGCACGGAGTGATTTAAGCGGCAACCGCCTGTACCGTAAAGAGAGTCTGACTCTCTGCTGCTGTTGGTCGAGTGCAATTCCAAACTGATGGACACTTTTCTGGAGCTTACATATAACGCGGCCGTCCTGCCGCGGGGTTTTGCACCTCCCCGAAAGAAAAAGGGGACCACACGACGAGGAGGCACCTCATCGAGTTTGTGGGGTAACAGCAGGGATATAAGACGGAACTACCCTGCCTGAGTCAATATCTGTATCTACAAGAACTACCGCTCCCACAATGCTCAGCTATACCATCATCCTATTGGAGGACGTGCATTGTTGAAATGGGAGCGTGAATCTCCGTGAAAGCCTCTGAAGAGAAAGCTGAGGAGCTTTCGAAACGCGTCAGGCACACCTGCACGGAGTGATTTAAGCGGCAACCGCCTGTACCGTAAAGAGAGTCTGACTCTCTGCTGCTGTTGGTCGAGTGCAATTCCAAACTGATGGACACTTTTCTGGAGCTTACATATAACGCGGCCGTCCTGCCGCGGGGTTTTGCACCTCCCCGAAAGAAAAAGGGGACCACACGACGAGGAGGCACCTCATCGAGTTTGTGGGGTAACAGCAGGGATATAAGACGGAACTACCCTGCCTGAGTCAATATCTGTATCTACAAGAACTACCGCTCCCACAATGCTCAGCTATACCATCATCCTATTGGAGGACGTGCATTGTTGAAATGGGAGCGTGAATCTCCGTGAAAGCCTCTGAAGAGAAAGCTGAGGAGCTTTCGAAACGCGTCAGGCACACCTGCACGGAGTGATTTAAGCGGCAACCGCCTGTACCGTAAAGAGAGTATGACTCTCTGCTGCTGTTGGTCGAGTGCAATTCCAAACTGATGGACACTTTTCTGGAGCTTACATATAACGCGGCCGTCCTGCCGCGGGGTTTTGCACCTCCCCGAAAGAAAAAGGGGACCACACGACGAGGAGGCACCTCATCGAGTTTGTGGGGTAACAGCAGGGATATAAGACGGAACTACCCTGCCTGAGTCAATATCTGTATCTACAAGAACTACCGCTCCCACAATGCTCAGCTATACCATCATCCTATTGGAGGACGTGCATTGTTGAAATGGGAGCGTGAATCTCCGTGAAAGCCTCTGAAGAGAAAGCTGAGGAGCTTTCGAAACGCGTCAGGCACACCTGCACGGAGTGATTTAAGCGGCAACCGCCTGTACCGTAAAGAGAGTCTGACTCTCTGCTGCTGTTGGTCGAGTGCAATTCCAAACTGATGGACACTTTTCTGGAGCTTACATATAACGCGGCCGTCCTGCCGCGGGGTTTTGCACCTCCCCGAAAGAAAAAGGGGACCACACGACGAGGAGGCACCTCATCGAGTTTGTGGGGTAACAGCAGGGATATAAGACGGAACTACCCTGCCTGAGTCAATATCTGTATCTACAAGAACTACCGCTCCCACAATGCTCAGCTATACCATCATCCTATTGGAGGACGTGCATTGTTGAAATGGGAGCGTGAATCTCCGTGAAAGCCTCTGAAGAGAAAGCTGAGGAGCTTTCGAAACGCGTCAGGCACACCTGCACGGAGTGATTTAAGCGGCAACCGCCTGTACCGTAAAGAGAGTCTGACTCTCTGCTGCTGTTGGTCGAGTGCAATTCCAAACTGATGGACACTTTTCTGGAGCTTACATATAACGCGGCCGTCCTGCCGCGGGGTTTTGCACCTCCCCGAAAGAAAAAGGGGACCACACGACGAGGAGGCACCTCATCGAGTTTGTGGGGTAACAGCAGGGATATAAGACGGAACTACCCTGCCTGAGTCAATATCTGTATCTACAAGAACTACCGCTCCCACAATGCTCAGCTATACCATCATCCTATTGGAGGACGTGCATTGTTGAAATGGGAGCGTGAATCTCCGTGAAAGCCTCTGAAGAGAAAGCTGAGGAGCTTTCGAAACGCGTCAGGCACACCTGCACGGAGTGATTTAAGCGGCAACCGCCTGTACCGTAAAGAGAGTCTGACTCTCTGCTGCTGTTGGTCGAGTGCAATTCCAAACTGATGGACACTTTTCTGGAGCTTACATATAACGCGGCCGTCCTGCCGCGGGGTTTTGCACCTCCCCGAAAGAAAAAGGGGACCACACGACGAGGAGGCACCTCATCGAGTTTGTGGGGTAACAGCAGGGATATAAGACGGAACTACCCTGCCTGAGTCAATATCTGTATCTACAAGAACTACCGCTCCCACAATGCTCAGCTATACCATCATCCTATTGGAGGACGTGCATTGTTGAAATGGGAGCGTGAATCTCCGTGAAAGCCTCTGAAGAGAAAGCTGAGGAGCTTTCGAAACGCGTCAGGCACACCTGCACGGAGTGATTTAAGCGGCAACCGCCTGTACCGTAAAGAGAGTATGACTCTCTGCTGCTGTTGGTCGAGTGCAATTCCAAACTGATGGACACTTTTCTGGAGCTTACATATAACGCGGCCGTCCTGCCGCGGGGTTTTGCACCTCCCCGAAAGAAAAAGGGGACCACACGACGAGGAGGCACCTCATCGAGTTTGTGGGGTAACAGCAGGGATATAAGACGGAACTACCCTGCCTGAGTCAATATCTGTATCTACAAGAACTACCGCTCCCACAATGCTCAGCTATACCATCATCCTATTGGAGGACGTGCATTGTTGAAATGGGAGCGTGAATCTCCGTGAAAGCCTCTGAAGAGAAAGCTGAGGAGCTTTCGAAACGCGTCAGGCACACCTGCACGGAGTGATTTAAGCGGCAACCGCCTGTACCGTAAAGAGAGTCTGACTCTCTGCTGCTGTTGGTCGAGTGCAATTCCAAACTGATGGACACTTTTCTGGAGCTTACATATAACGCGGCCGTCCTGCCGCGGGGTTTTGCACCTCCCCGAAAGAAAAAGGGGACCACACGACGAGGAGGCACCTCATCGAGTTTGTGGGGTAACAGCAGGGATATAAGACGGAACTACCCTGCCTGAGTCAATATCTGTATCTACAAGAACTACCGCTCCCACAATGCTCAGCTATACCATCATCCTATTGGAGGACGTGCATTGTTGAAATGGGAGCGTGAATCTCCGTGAAAGCCTCTGAAGAGAAAGCTGAGGAGCTTTCGAAACGCGTCAGGCACACCTGCACGGAGTGATTTAAGCGGCAACCGCCTGTACCGTAAAGAGAGTCTGACTCTCTGCTGCTGTTGGTCGAGTGCAATTCCAAACTGATGGACACTTTTCTGGAGCTTACATATAACGCGGCCGTCCTGCCGCGGGGTTTTGCACCTCCCCGAAAGAAAAAGGGGACCACACGACGAGGAGGCACCTCATCGAGTTTGTGGGGTAACAGCAGGGATATAAGACGGAACTACCCTGCCTGAGTCAATATCTGTATCTACAAGAACTACCGCTCCCACAATGCTCAGCTATACCATCATCCTATTGGAGGACGTGCATTGTTGAAATGGGAGCGTGAATCTCCGTGAAAGCCTCTGAAGAGAAAGCTGAGGAGCTTTCGAAACGCGTCAGGCACACCTGCACGGAGTGATTTAAGCGGCAACCGCCTGTACCGTAAAGAGAGTCTGACTCTCTGCTGCTGTTGGTCGAGTGCAATTCCAAACTGATGGACACTTTTCTGGAGCTTACATATATATATATATATATATATATATTCACTGAAAAAACCATAGGTTATAGACCATATATAGTTAGGAATTAGCATTTACAAAACCTTGAAAATTCACTGAAAAAACCATAGGTTATAAACCATATATAGTTAGGAATTAGCATTTAAAAAACCTTACTTTACTCACACAAAACCATTGAAATTCCATATATAGTTAGTTGTACTAACTATATATCGCGCACCCGCAATCCACTGCTGATCATGTCACATATTACATCATTCATGACATGGTCAGTGACATCACTGATGACATCACTGATGACATCTCAAATGACATCACTGATGACATCACTGATGACATCTCAAATGACATCACTGATGACATCACTGATGACAACATCCAGTGACTGTATGTTTCTGTAAAGTTAAAATATGTCTTACATATTGAAGAATGAGTGGATGTAGAAGTGTCTGAACAAAGGATTTAGTAGGTGCATGACTGACTGTATGAGTGAGTGATTAAATGTGTCTCACTGAGTGCATGGGTTAGTGACTAAACTGTCTTAATTTGTGCATCATTATGTCTGTTGTTCTGTAAACTGCTGCATGTGTTGATCAGTAGCTATATGATTAACTATATGGGTTATTGATTGGTTGCCCAAGTATTTGTATGGGAGACTGAGAGTGTGTATGGGTGGCTGGGAGGTGTATGACTCTCTGCATAGATGTATGGGTTCAAAAGTGCATGTGGAAACAGCTGTATGGGCGGTTGACTGTGTGCATGACTGTATTGGTGAGTGAATAGATATCTCAGTGCTACATGTCAAAGTAAGTACATATGTAAAATACAGTACATGTGAGAGTTGACATATATAAATAACTGTGCATAAGAGCCAGTGAATGTGTGAGTGGCTGTATGGATCATTGTGAACTTGTATCCAGGATTGTATAAGTGAGTAAATATGTTTTAGTATATGTTTGAATAAGTAAGGTGTGTTTAACTGTATAGTTAAGGAAATGGAGGTGTGATTGATTGTTTGCATGACTGACTAGGTGTGTGTGTAACTTCATGGATGAGTGACAATCTGTGAGTCTGTGTTTACACTGAGTGTATCTAAGGTTATATTAGAGTCTGAAAAGGTTCATCGTATTATCACATGAATGATGTCATCAGTGATGTGATCAGTAATGTCAAATGAGATGTCATCAGTGATGTCATCAGTGATGTCATTTGAGATGTCATCAGTGATGTCATCAGTGATGTCATCAGTGATGTCACTGACCATGTCATGAATGATGTAATATGTGACATGATCAGCAGTGGATTGCGGGTGCGCGATATATAGTTAGTACAACTAACTATATATGGAATTTCAATGGTTTTGTGTGAGTAAAGTAAGGTTTTTTAAATGCTAATTCCTAACTATATATGGTTTATAACCTATGGTTTTTTCAGTGAATATATATATATATATATATATATATAGGTTCACAGTTTGCCCCAAGAGCGAGGTGCACTCACATTTGGCGTCCATCGGGTCAGGGAAAGTCGCAAGCGTGCCCATGCCTGCAGCGACCTGACATGTTTCGGGCTCCGCCCTTCCTCAGAGGTTTATGCTGCCGCTCAGAAATGCCAACACGTGACTTTCCAACATATATCCTTTAATCTCATCAACTATCAAACTCAGGTGAGTAATTACACAATGAATCATGGTATTGGAAGTCCATATAACACCCAAGTGGGCTGGTTAGCGTTTCAAGAGCAATTAAAGTTCATCAATCGCAGGCACACTGCTAACACCTTGCCTCATTCAGCCTCTCGCCTTTTTGTTCCGCCGTGTCATCCCAAGGACAGCCGCGGAGCCGCTTGCTGTGCGGCGGTGCACCCCCGGCCGGGCCGGCCGTCATATACAAAGGTACACAGTTTGCCCCAAGAGCGAGGTGCACTCACATTTGGCGTCCATCGGGTCAGGGAAAGTCGCAAGCGTGCCCATGCCTGCAGCGACCTGACATGTTTCGGGCTCCGCCCTTCCTCAGAGGTTTATGCTGCCGCTCAGAAATGCCAACACGTGACTTTCCAACATATATCCTTTAATCTCATCAACCATCAAACTCAGGTGAGTAATTATGCAATGAATCATGGTATTGGAAGTCCATATAACACCCAAGTGGGATGGTTAGCGTTTCAAGAGCAAATAAAGTTCATCAATCGCAGGCACACTGCTAAAACCTTCCCTCATTCAGCCTCTCTCCTTTTTGTTCCGCCGTGTCATCCCAAGGACAGCCGCGGAGCCGCTTGCTGTGCGTCGGTGCACCCCCGGCCGGACCGGCCGTCATATACAAAGGTACACAGTTTGCCCCAAGAGCGAGGTGCACTCACATTTGGCGTCCATCGGGTCAGGGAAAGTCGCAAGCGTGCCCATGCCTGCAGCGACCTGACATGTGTCGGGCTCCGCCCTTCCTCAGAGGTTTATGCTGCCGCTCAGAAATGCCAACCCGTGACTTTCCAACATATATCCTTTAATCTCATCAACCATCAAACTCAGGTGAGTAATTATGCAATGAATCATGGTATTGGAAGTCCATATAACACCCAAGTGGGATGGTTAGCGTTTCAAGAGCAAATAAAGTTCATCAATCGCAGGCACACTGCTAAAACCTTCCCTCATTCAGCCTCTCTCCTTTTTGTTCCGCCGTGTCATCCCAAGGACAGCCGCGGAGCCGCTTGCTGTGCGGCGGTGCACCCCCGGCCGGGCCGGCCGTCATATACAAAGGTTCACAGTTTGCCCCAAGAGCGAGGTGCACTCACATTTGGCGTCCATCGGGTCAGGATAAGTCACAAGTGTGCCCACGCCTGCAGCGACCTGACATGTTTCGGGCTCCGCCCTTCCTCAGAGGTTTATGCTGCCGCTCAGAAATGCCAACACGTGACTTTCCAACATATATCCTTTAATCTCATCAACCATCAAACTCAGGTGAGTAATTACGCAATGAATCATGGTATTGGAAGTCCATATAACACCCAAGTGGGCTGGTTAGCGTTTCAAGAGCAAATAAAGTTCATCAATCGCAGGCACACTGCTAACACCTTCCCTCATTCAGCCTCTCGCCTTTTTGTTCCGCCGTGTCATCCCAAGGACAGCCGCGGAGCTGCTTGCTGTGTGGCGGTGCACCCCCGGTCGGGCCGGCCGTCATATACAAAGGTTCACATTTTGCCCCAAGAGCGAGGTGCACTCACATTTGGCGTCCATCGGGTCAGGGAAAGTCGCAAGCGTGCCCATGCCTGCAGTGACCTGACATGTTTGGGGCTCCACCCTTCCTCAGAGGTTTATGCTGCTGCTCAGAAATGCCAACACGTGACTTTCCAACATATATCCTTTAATCTCATCAACCATCAAACTCAGGTGAGTAATTACGCAATGAATCATGGTATTGGAAGTCCATATAACACCCAAGTGGGCTGGTTAGCGTTTCAAGAGCAAATAAAGTTCATCAATCGCAGGCACACTGCTAACACCTTCCCTCATTCAGCCTCTCGCCTTTTTGTTCCGCCGTATCATCCCAAGGACAGCCGCGGAGCCGCTTGCTGTGCGGCGGTGCACCCCCGGCCGGGCCGGCCGTCTTATACAAAGGTTCACAGTTTGCCCCAAGAGCGAGGTGACTCACATTTGGCGTCCATCGGGTCAGGGAAAGTCGCAAGCGTGCCCATGCCTGCAGCGACCTGACATGTTTCGGGCTCTGCCCTTCCTCAGAGGTTCATGCTGCCGCTCAGAAATGCCAACACGTTACTTTCCAACATATATCCTTTAATTTCATCAGCCATCAAACTCAGGTGAGTAATTATGCAATGGATCATGGTATTGGAAGTCCATATAACACCCAAGTGGGCTGGTTAGCGTTTCAAGAGCAAATAAAGTTCATCAATCCCAGGCACACAGCTAACACCTTCCCTCATTCAGCCTCTCGCCTTTTTGTTCTGCCGTGTCATCCCAAGGACAGCCGCGGAGCTGCTTGCTGTGCAGCGGTGCACCCCCGGCCGGGCCGGCCGTCATATACAAAGGTTCACAGTTTGCCCCAAGAGCGAGGTACACTCACATTTGGCGTCCATCGGGTCAGGGAAAGTCGCAAGCGTGCCCATGCCTGCAGCGACCTGACATGTTTCGGGCTCCGCCCTTCCTCAGAGGTTTATGCTGCCGCTCAGAAATGCCAACACGTGACTTTCCAACATATATCCTTTAATCTCATCAACCATCAAACTCAGGTGAGTAATTACGCAATGAATCATGGTATTGGAAGTCCATATAACACCCAAGTGGGCTGATTAGCGTTTCAAGAGCAAATAAAGTTCATCAATCGCAGGCACACTGCTAACACCTTCCCTCATTCAGCCTCTCGCCTTTTTGTTCCGCCGTGTCATCCCAAGGACAGCCGCGGAGCCGCTTGCTGTGCGGCGGTGCACCCCCGTCCGGGCCGGCCGTCATATACAAAGGTTCACAGTTTGCCCCAAGAGCGAGGTGCACTCACATTTGGCGTCCATCGGGTCAGGGAAAGTCGCAAGCGTGCCCATGCCTGCAGCGACCTGACATGTTTCGGGCTCCGCCCTTCCTCAGAGGTTTATGCTGCCGCTCAGAAATGCCAACACGTGACTTTCCAACATATATCCTTTAATCTCATCAACCATCAAACTCAGGTGAGTAATTACGCAATGAATCATGGTATTGGAAGTCCATATAACACCCAAGTGGGCTGGTTAGCGTTTCAAGAGCAAATAAAGTTCATCAATCGCAGGCACACTGCTAACACCTTCCCTCATTCAGCCTCTTGCCTTTTTGTTCCGCCGTGTCATCCCAAGGACAGCAGCGGAGCCGCTTGCTGCGCAGCGGTGCACCCCCGGCCGGGCCGGCCGTCATATACAAAGGCTCACAGTTTGCCCCAAGAGTGAGGTGCACTCACATTTGGCGGTCATCGGGTCAGGGAAAGTGGCAAGCGTGCCCATGCCTGCAGCGACCTGACATGTTTCGGGCACCGCGGCAGCATAAACCTCTGAGGAAGGGCGGAGCCCGAAACATGTCAGGTCGCTGCAGGCATGGGCACGCTTGCGACTTTCCCTGACCCGATGGACGCCAAATGTGAGTGCACCTCGCTCTTGGGGCAAACTGTGAACCTTTGTATATGACGGCTCGCCCAGCCGGGGGTGCACCGCCGCACAGCAAGCGGCTCCGCGGCTGTCCTTGGGATGACAAGGCGGAACAAAAAGGCGAGAGGCTGAATGAGGGAAGGTGTTAGCAGTGTGCCTGCGATTGATGAACTTTATTTGCTCTTGAAACGCTAACCAGCCCACTTGGGTGTTATATGGACTTCCAATACCATGATTCATTGCGTAATTACTCACCTGAGTTTGATGGTTGATGAGATTAAAGGATATATGTTGGAAAGTCACGTGTTGGCATTTCTGAGCGGCCGCATAAACCTCTGAGGAAGGGCGGAGCCCGAAACATGTCAGGTCGCTGCAGGCATGGGCACGCTTGCGACTTTCCCTGACCCGATGGACGCCAAATGTGAGTGCACCTCGCTCTTGGGGGAAACTGTAAACCTTTCTTTATGACGGCCGGCCCGGCCGGGGGTGCACCGCTTCACAGCAAGCGGCTCCGCGGCTGTCCTTGGGATGACATGGCGGAACAAAAAGGCGAGAGGCTGAATGAGGGAAGGTGTTAGCAGTGTGCCTGCGATTGATGAACTTTATTTGCTCTTGAAACGCTAACCAGCCCACTTGGGTGTTATATGGACTTCCAATACCATGATTCATTGTGTAATTACTCACCTGAGTTTGATGGTTGATGAGATTAAAGGATATATGTTGGAAAGTCACGTGTTGGCATTTCTGAGCGGCAGCATAAACCTCTGAGGAAGGGCGGAGCCCGAAACATGTCACGTCGCTGCAGGCATTGGCACGCTTGCGACTTTCCCTGACCCGATGGACGCCAAATGTGAGTGTACCTCACTCTTGGGGCAAACTGTGAACCTTTATATATATATATCTATATATTACCTACTGGCGGTCGCCAGTAGGTATATGTAGTTAGGATTTTTTTCTCTATGGGATTTTTGAAAATTCTATGTCTAATAACTTTTGCTTCCGTCCTCAAAGGCGCCATGTGACCAAGGCCTCGTGTAGGCCGAAACGTTATGCTGTCTGTTGCAGAATGAAATTTACTCACAGACTAACTTGGGTCTCCATTTTCTTGGCGGTAGCGGTGGGAGCCGAACCTGTGAGCTGTTGCTGCCTGTGGAACCTGTGCTCATATATATATTTGTATATATATATAAATATATATATATATATATATATATATATATATATATATATATATATTACCTACTGGCGGTCGCCAGTAGGTATATATAGTTAGGATTTTTTCTCTACGGGATTTTGGAAAATTCTATGTCTAATAACTTTGGCGTTTGTGGACGGAATTGGCTGAAATTTTCAGGAAAATGGCACATTTTGTTTCTGAGCAGCCCCTGAAAATTGGGGGGGGGTTCGTCCAGGGGGGGTCGAGAAAAAAGGGGGGTCCCAAAACGTGTTTTTAACATTGAGTTTTCCATAGGGCGGTTGGCCTCACTTTTAGCCCGAACGGCTGAATGGATTTGCACGAAACTTGGCAAAATTGTAGGGACTGGTAGCCCGATGTGCCTTTTGTAGGTCTCAATATATGTGCTCCAGTGGATTTTGAGAAATTAACGTTTAAAAAAAGATATATATCTGTAACAGCGGACCGGGCAGCGCTCCAGTTCGCGTACTTTTCGCGCAACGGAGCTTTGTGAAGCGAAGCTGATTGGTTCTCCGGCGTCTGTAAACATTCCAAACAGTCCGTAGCGGCCGCCATCTTGTCTCTCGGTAGGATCGAGAGACAAGAGGAGGCCAAAGCGAAGGGGCAAATGACCATAAGGGGGCATAGTAGATTCTCGCTGACCCCCTAGGTTTGATGTGGAGGTTTTAAAAGGGCCCCGCGGGGCAAAAAAAAAAAAAATAATAATAATCGAACGGCTGAATGGATTTGCACGAAACTTGGCAAAATTGTAGGGACTGGTAGCCCGATGTGCCTTTGCTAGGTCTCAATATATGTGCTCCAGTGGATTTTGAGAAATTAACGTTTAAAAAAAGATATATATCTGTAACAGCGCTCCGCTTCGCGTACTTTTCGCGTTACGGAGCTTTGCGAAGCTGATTGGTTCTTCGGCGTCTGTAAACATTCCAAACAGTCCGTAGCGGCCGCCATCTTGTCTCCCGGTAGGATCGAGAGACAAGAGGAGGCCAAAGCGAAGGGGCAAATGACCATAAGGGGGCATAGTAGATCCTCCCTGACCCCCTAGGTTTGATGTGGAGGCTTTAAAAGGGTCTCGCAGGGCAAAAAAAAAATATATCGTTTTTTTAGTTTTTTTGCGTGGAGTGCGCCCGGTTCGCGAATTGGGAAGCGTTCTGGGGAGCGTACTTTCTTGAAAATTAGTGAAAAAAGTTAGAGTAAAATAATAATTGTGAGTGATCAGATGTAGGGTAGCTCTGAGAAGAGCTTTTGGGTTTATGGTACATTTAGGTACTTATAAGTAGGTACCAATGCACAGTCTTAAATTCAGAGTGAAAATTCTGTTGCCCTCATCTGAGAAGTGAACTCCATCTCCTCTGTAGATATCTTGCATGTAGTAACGCAAGTTATTGTTGTACAGGGAGCCCATTCCATGGTCTCTCATGTAAGCTGAAACAGATTTGTTTACATGCTTCCTCGATTTCTCAATTTGTGGACAAAATTGGTTCGACCACCTCCATTTTTGTCTTTGGCATATATTTGAATATACCAAGGCAGTCTGAGGAAAAAGTGCTATCAATTGCTCAAAGGTGTCCTTTAAAAGCATTTCCAGACCTACCCCAGTCAAAGGCCCACATGCATCAAGCATTTTTGCAGTCGCAGACGGTGCGATTCCTTAAAATCGGCCGTTTGCAAATGCAAAAGTGCTTGTTGGGATGCATCATGCCATTTTAGAAGTCGCATCTTTTTTACGATTTCGAAAATTGCGTTAGCATTTAAGAAATCGCAATTGTGCGATTTCTTAAATGCTATGCATCATTAAAGAAAAATATGCGTTTATTTAAATTGGAAGTGCAATTTACCACGAAGTTCAACTTCGTGGTAAATTGCGAAATTGATTCAAAATGCACAAAAATGCATTTTTTAAACTGTAAAGTTACACACACACATGTCCTTAGGACATGTGTGTATGTAACTTATGCTGAAAAGTACATTTCAGGGGTGCATGGGGGGGTCCTTTGGACCCCCCCCTGCACCCATGAAATTTTCTAAGTGCCACTCGCAATTTCCATTGACTCCTATGGGCCTTTTGGCCCATAGGAATCAATGGGAATTGCGAAAATTAAGTTAAGAAATCGGTATTTCTTTGGGATTCGGTAAAAAATGCGATTTTTACCGAATCCCACAAGAATACCGAAAATATTGATGCATATCATTTTGCATTTCTTAATTTGCGATTCCTTATTTTTCGCAAATTAAGAAATGCAAAAAGACACAATGATGCATGTGGGCCAAAGTGCCCAAATCATTACCTCCACAGTGCACAATTAACAGGTCAGGTTTTGGCAAATGCATAAAGGTTTTCACCAATGGTATCAATTGGTGACATTTTAATCCTCTGTGGCCAAACCACTTAATTTCCACATCTTGTAAATTGAGGTTAGGTAAATTCCTGTTTTCAGCGTACCTCTGAGCCCAATAGATGTAACTATGTCCAACAATCCAGACAGAAAACATGGCGAGAGAAGGTTCTCCTGCAGTCAGATGAAGTGTGGCAATGAAATGGCAGTTGAAAAAATGAGAGTGTAAAATGAAAAAAACTGAGGAGTTTCTGTGTTAATGAAGCAGTAAGAGTGATTGGTGGATTTTGATTGCTGAAAACAGAAAGTTAGGGTGCATGGATGAGTTTGTTGAAAGATGTATTTTGAGTGGCGAAGAAAAAATCATTAAATGAAAGATTGCACTGGATATGCAGGTGCACTGAGAGTTCAGAGTTCAATTGCAACATTGTTGTGTGAACTTGGAAACACCAGAGGTCTTGCAAGAGGTGGTTGCTATGCAGAAAAAGCAGAGAGGGGGCAGAGGGGGGAAGGGTTTTGATTTGAAAAAAAGTGAGGGAAGAGTTTTGATTGGGTGACATGAGAGATATGTGTGAGGAATTACAGCATTTCTGTGCTTTTGATAGCTGCAGACTCTGGAGTGCATACCTTTTGCTCTGCTGAAGACAAATTGGTGTGTTTCTGAGACTGTTTTGAAACTCAAAGTATTTGCTAAGGTGAGAAAAGATTTCTTTAATTTAGATAGAAAATAGTGTGCTTTAAGGAGAAAATTATGAAGAAAGTTGTGTTTTTCAAATGTTGCTTTGTCTCAAGTGTTTTACAAATAGATTTTGTTTCTTTGAGAAATTGTAATTGGAGAAAATGTGAAGTATTAGTACTGACAGGGTTTTTATGTGCATAGGAGCTGTGGAGTGTTTTCAAATTATGACTTGTAAATCGTTTTTGAGAAAAAGCAATGGTTTTAATATTGATGACAAGGACATAATGGTGTCTGCTTCTTTATAAGGTAATTGAGAGTCTCTGATGTTATTTTTCCCATTTCAATGTAAGAAGTTTGTCTGTGGAGCAAATTGCTTGTAAATATGCTCCCACCTGTGCATGGCAAATTTACATTTTGAATGTTTGCGTTACATAGGCATGTTAAAGGTGACTGAAACATGCTGCAAAGGCAATCAAAAAACGCTTTTATGTGTCTTAAGGACATTTTAAGTCATTTCCCCATGTGTAGTGTTTTCAAATTATGAGTTGAAAATTGTTTTTGAGGTAAAGGAATGTTTTCAAAATTTATGTGCGCCATATGCCCCCAAATTTCTTTTTCAGGGGTGCAGCAGGGTGTTCTTGAGACACCCCTGCACCCTCGGAAAAATTCGTAATTTGCGATGAGGTAATTGCTAATCGCAAATTGCACCTTCATTCCTATGGGCCTCCTGCTGCATGGAAATGAATGGGTAATTTGTAATTAGCAAATAGCTCATCGCAAACTAGGAATGGTAAAGAATCGCTATTTATTCCTTAAAGTTCGCTATTTAGGAAATGCAAAAAACTTTGATGATACATATGGCGGTTCATCTCTAACAAGATAAGAAGCATAGGGATAGATTTATGATGACTGGCGCATCACCAGGGATGTGTTAGTCATTCTGTGCCGCTGTTCCGTCACGTATGGTGTGCTGCATTTACAATGCGGCGCATCATGGGGCAAAAACAGCACAGATGCGTGACGTATCTGTGCCGTAAAGGTGGCGCATTGCTGGAGTTGTATCGCAAGTGTGATGAAGCTCCAGCAAGGCTCAGGGGTGCCCCTGTCGCAGGGTTTCTGTTCTCACACAGAACTGTGGACAGAGGATTGGAACCTCGGCGAATTAGGGTGCCCCAAAACTCACCTTAGTAATCAAAAACCCCTTAGCAAGCTAGGTACAGTGTCACATTGGATATAACAAACTCTCAATGTTTAGACAATCCAGAATATGAACTTATAGTACCTCAGGATACGTGGAACTCATGAACAGTCGGTCGTTATATATTTCTTAGAAACCAGAACATGGAGTTAAGAAGAACACATGTGTATTTGAAATGTTTATTTACTAATGCCGTCTTCTCAGGCGTAGTATCTTAGATAATACAAGTACACATATTATCAGTAGCAAAATTACCAGCATAGTTACTAGTACATAAAAAGCGAATGGTGACAGTATGTTAACATGCTGTAAATGAATAAGAGTTAGCAACACTTATAAGCAGCCGCGGGCCGTGGAGGGAGTTACGGTGGGGCAGGGAGGCGGGGAGGGGGAGGGGCAGGGTGGAGAGGGCTCCACCCTGCCCCTCCCCCTCCCCGCCTCCCTGCCCCACCGTAACTCCCTCCACGGCCCGCGGCTGCTTATATCTGACCCTCCCTAATACACATATTATATTATTTGCTAAGAAGGTCTCTTTGTGTTGGTTTAGGGCGTGCCCATACTTTAGTGTCTTAGATTTGAAGGAATCACATCAGCATACACCAGCTCTCTCTTCATGTGAACCGCATCAAGTGTTGTGTATGTGTGTTCGGCAAAGCAATATAAAACCCGCCTCATGCCCAGAATTGGCAAAAGCTGCACTTATGTTATGAGTATGAAGTCGTGGAGATCAGACCTCATAACAATTCTGTATCGTGTTGTTCTTGAAACTTCAGCAGTCGCTGTACAGATATAGTTTAACAAGCAAAGCAGATAGTAGAGCAATAACATATTATTCTCATGTAAACCACGATGAACTACTAGGTTGAAAGCTAAAGCAACAACTAAGTGTCGTGTGCAGAAGTTGCAAAAAAGGAAAAATGGCGTTTAAACCGGTAAGGAGCCCATGCTAACTTAACACGGTGTAAAGATATCCAGGATCTAGATGACACCTCCCCATGATCCGGAAACGAACTGAATAAGATAATATAAGTGGCATCTCATGAGAGCAGATTGCAACTTTATATGTGGACGGCCCGCAAGGTAAAACATTAAAAACTAGGAAAATTTAATGCTAACGAAAAATAAAACAGCCAACTACTTTATCGAGGCTTACGCCAATAGGCAAGCTAAATAATAAAAACTTGACAAATAAGTCAATGAATTGTCAATGAAATGCTAGTACTCAGCATATCAAACATGAAAAAGGTCTATGACATAACTGTGTATGCAAAATAAGCTGCAACAGCCTCCAATAGGAAGTCACCGTCTTCATCCGAAAAGAGTTCAGCCATCCAATTTAAAAGCGGAAAAGAACATACCTGCTCTCCCAGCACCGGATCCTCTATCACCATCAGAGGACAGCTCGGTGGGTTTTCAAGAAAGCTCTGTTCCAAGAAAGACTGTGTGGCCGCCAGTAAATTCCAGGGACCAATTAGTCCATGCATCAATGCCACAGCCATAATCCTTTCGCCAGGACAAACCAACTCGTGAGTAATGATAGGAGTCATCAGCTGATTAAAGTCGACGTCAGGAGAAACCGGTCCGCAGAGACACAAATCAATGGCCCAATCGAAATCACAGGTCAGGCAGTGAAATACAGGCTGGACACAGGTGAAGTAGGAGAATCGAAAAGATAATCCATATGCCGTGCTTAATATCGCCAACGGCATTGTGCCATAATATTCAAGCATGCGATTGCGGAACAGCGTCAGCAGCTGCAGGGCGGGAGCTTGCACAGGAGGGACATCCATATTTAAAAATGTAAAAAAGCACAAGAGCGTCCGCTGGTAATGCAAGTAAAAATGGGAATCCACCAAGCACAGTGGAAAAAATAGAATGAAAGAAAGCAGGGATGACTCCAAAGATTTTCTCAAATGAAGTCACGAGACCACTGGTAACAACTTTAAAAAAGTGCGCCAGGCCCTTTGTGGAGGACGCGTTAAAGATAGTCCGAACCATCTTGCTGAAATGGAAAGGCAAATCTGTATTTAAAAGGGTCTGCACCTCTGTACGGGTGTTCGCTATGTGAAGCACGAAAGTTTCACAGGCCGAACTCAAGGCCACCTCTCTCTGAGACAAAAGAGCTCTTATTCTTGCCATGCCGTTGAAATCTGCTCCCAAGGTTGGTATTTGTGGCCAGATTGAAAACTCCCTATGTTCATGTGTGGGAGGAAATAGAACATTTCTGCAGCAAATAACCCGTTCACTTACTGTTACGATAAAAGGAATACTTTTAATTAACCCAGAACAATCTTCATTATTGAGCATCAAATAACTACAATTTTCCAACAACTTGAACGTGGGGATGATAGCAGGAACTGGCGTGCCTTGCAACACGCAAGCCATATTTGGTCGGTGTTTGTTGCATGAACCGTGTAACTGTATGTGCCTACACATTAGTGAATGATCTGGCGTCTCAGTGCATTCCTCTCCATTCAGATAAACTTCTTGATCATCTTTGAAACATCTGTATGTGTATGGAAGCGACCAGACCTCATGAAGAAAACCACTACCTAAAGGTGCATAACGACCTATTGGTATATATTTCATACAATTTGAAAACTTATATAAAGCAAAAGGCAGCGTTATTAAACCGTGGATAAGGCACGTTGCCAAAGCAGCCAACCTTTTGGATTTATACTGGAAATGTTAAAGGAAGAATTATGGAGTAGGGCCTGTAAATCTTTAATGGACAACCGAGAAAAATTACTCCAACCATCATATTCCTCTAACTCCGGGATAGTAGGGGTGTTTAATTTTTTAGAAGTAGCCAATCCAAAGCATTTGGTCTGGGAAATTGTTTCATTCACAAACAACATATGATTTGGGATGAGATATGCACGGTGCAAAGCCTCAGTGCCTTGTACCTGCCAGGTTCGTGAACCCCAAACTGATGTAGATCCTGGATATCTTTACACTGTGTTAAGTTAGCATGGGCTCATTACTGGTTTAAACGCCATTTTTCCTTTTTTGCAACTTCTGCACACAACACTTAGTTGTTGCTTTAGCTTTCAGCCTACCTGCGTCAAGATCTATGCCTGCTTCAAGCAGGCGCAGGGTTTTGATGCAGCTTTGTCCTATCTGATTGTAAATGCGGCAGACGTGGGTGGCAGAGCAGCGGTGCACGTTAACTGGTGCATCTCTGGGGATGTGCTAGTTAATATAAATCTGCCCCTTTCCATACATACTGAGCATGTCATGAATGATGTAATATGTGACATCATCAGCAGTGGATTACGGGTAATAGTATCTCTAGTTTACTCCCCTATAGCTGTCTTTCTTTTAACATAACTGTCTGTTTCCTTCCCTTATACTTACTGTTTTTGGTTCGCTTCCGGTTCGCGTACCGGCGAGCGAACTGGGAAGCGAACTAAGAGAAATAGAGGTTGGCACAGTTCCAAATATTGTACCAATTTTTTAATACCGGGGAGGTAGTTCTGAAAAGAACTTTTTTTTAATTGTTTTTGTTGTTTTATATTTTTTTTATTATTTTTCTGAACATTTTTTTACTTTTTTTAAATTTTTCTGAACAGTTTTATATATATATATTTTTTTTTTGGAGGGGGCAACGAAAACGATTCATTATAAAGGGCTCAACAGGAGCAACAAAAAAAAAAAAAGAATTTATTGTTTGGGGCGTTTCGGACAAACATGAGCATGATTGTCAATAGCTCTGTTGATCAGAGTGATGCTCCTTTCTCCGTAGCAAATGAATCCACTGCAATGTACGCAGACTTGTTTTACTTCACGAAATCTCGTTTGTATATTTGGCACCATCTCCCTGCCCTTTGGTCCCGTTACTTCCGGTACAACAGATCTTCTGGCCATAATAGGGAGATTATCTAGGTCGTTACGAAACTGTGCAGCACTGTAGTTGTTAGGATGCCACCTAGTCATATGGCGATGCATTGTGTAGTTTCCGAAACTGTATTTTTTGTCGGTCCCTCTGGACAGTCTATCTTGACAGATAAGGCAAGTTACGTATCTTGCATTTACTTTTTTCTGACCTTTGGGAATTTTAAAAAATTGCCAAATGAAGTTTTCTTTCCGGTGAGACGTACTGGGCTTCTCAGGCAAAAAGTGCCTCTCTTCGTGCTCTTCGTCCTGTTCCTCTTCTTCCTCTTCTTGCTGAATTATAACTTCAGCAGGTGGTCCACTCTTCCTTGGATGTGGTGGAGGTGGTGGGGAAGCACCAGCTGAAGCTACTACAGAAGCCATTGCTCACTGGTAACAAAGGGTCTTTCTCTCACAATGATGAAAGTCAGAGTGAGGAAAGAAGGAGGGATTTTCATCATTTGGGAAAAACAATAGTTCTCAACCAATGAAAAGTGTTCATTTTAGATTATATGACCTAGTCTTACATCATTAGGAAACCAAAAGTGAAATGAACCAATGAAAAGTGTTATTACCAAGTCACATGACCTGCTGTGTTTACGTTACGCGCTTTGCAGGGCCTCCCGGTTTGCTTCCAGAAACCTGCGCTTTGCGCCTCGCTTCGCGTACCAGTTCGCTAACGTAGCACGTCATATGACGTATCACGCGACAACGCGAAACGTCATGTGGACGGGAGGCGTCACGATGTTGTTTTCTAACGCGGCAGTTGCGGTAAAGAAACGTTTACCGGCTCGCGGTCTATTTCGCGGCATCAAGGTCAGCTAACGGGAAGTTTCCCGATTCGCGAAGGGGGAACGAAGAAAAAAAAATATTTAAAAAAAAATTATTAATAAACATATCAAATATATTTTTGGATTTAAAGAAGAATACATTTTACAGCTACAGATATTAGCTGTTAAAAAACCAATGAAATTCACTGAAAAAACCATAGGTTATAGACCATATATAGTTAGGAATTAGCATTTACAAAACCTTGAAAATTGACTGAAAAAACCATAGGTTATAGACCATATATAGATAGGAATTAGCATTTAGAAAACCTTATTTTACTCACACAAAACCATTGAAATTCCATATATAGTTAGTTGCACTAACTATATATCGCGCACCCGCAATCCACTGCTGATGATGTCACATATTACATCATTCATGACATGGTCAGTGACATCACTGATGACATCACTGATGACAACATCCAGTGATTATGTGTTTCTGTAAAGTTTAAATATGTTTTACATATTGAAGAATGAGTGGATGTATAAGTGTCTGAATGAAGGTTTTAGTAGGTGCGTGATTGACTGTATGAGTGAGTGATTAAATGCGTCTTACTAAATGCACGGGTTAGTGACTAAACTGTCTGAAAGTGTGCATCAGTATGTCTGTTGTTGTGCAAGCTGCTGCATGTGTTGATCAGTAGCTATATAAGTAGCTATATGGGTTATTGATTGGTTGCACAAGTATTTGTATGGGAGACTGAGTGTGTGTATGGCTGGCTGGGAGGTGTGTGACTCTGTGCAGATCAATGTGTACTTGTATCAGTGATTCTATAAGAGAGTAAGTATGTGTTAGTATATGTTTGAAAATGTAAGGTACTCTATGTTTAACTGTGTAGATTAGAAAATGGAAGTGTGATTGATTCTTTACAGGACTGACTAGGTGTGTGAGTAACTCCATGGATGAGTGGCAGAGTGTGAGTGTCTGTATAAGTGTATGAGTGCATATGATAGTGTTGTAAAGATGAGTGATTGTATGTATGAATGATTGTATGGGTGAATGAGTGAATGTGTGTGTAGACGTAGGAATCAGTGAGTGCGTATGTAGTAACTAGTATTGGTGTGTCAATGGTTTCAAAAATTATACTCTGTATTTAACACTGGGTGTAACAGAGGTTATATTAAAGTGTGAGGAGATGCATTGTATTGTCACATTAATGATATCATCATTGATGTGACCATTGATGTCAAATGAGATATCATCAGTGATGTCATTTGAGATGTCATCAGTGATGTCATCAGTGATGTCACTGACCATGTCATGAATGATGTAATATGTGACATCATCAGCAGTGGATTGCGGGTGCGCGATATATAGTTAGTGCAACTAACTATATATGGAATTTCAATGGTTTTGTGTGAGTAAAATAAGGTTTTCTAAATGCTAATTCCTAACTATATATGGTCTATAACCTATGGTTTTTTCAGTGAATTTTCAAGGTTTTGTAAATGCTAATTCCTAACTATATATGGTCTATAACCTATGGTTTTTTCAGTGAATATATATATATATATATATATATATAAAACCCCCTGGCAGTCATCAGTAGGTAATAATAGTTATGACCTAGTTTCCATAGGAAAAGCATTTTTTGATTTGCCAATATCTTTTGCGCTGTTTGACGAACCTTCGTGACATTTTCAAAACTAATGGCCCGCTCCGGTCAGTTTCTGTCTTGTAAGTTTCAGGGTGCCTCGTTAAGGGGGAAGGGCGAGAAAAAAGGGGGGTCCCAAAACGCGTTTTCTGCATGTTAATATCCATAGGAACTTTTGTTGCAGCTACAGCCCGAAGTGCTGAATAGAATTGCACCAAATTTGGCAGAAAGTAGCTGTTGTTCCAGAATGCACTCATTGCTTGGTGTAAACGGTGTAAATTCGTTAAGAAGTTCCTGAGAAATTACAAATAATATATAACTGGTGCCCGTGGTGAATCCACGTACCGTCGCACAAGAGCTTACTTTTTATTGGCTGTCAACACTCCAAACCAGGGCGTTTTGGCAGCGATCTTGTGACTAGGTAGAACCGAGTGACAAAAAAAAGGTTAAAAAGAAAATGGGCAGGATATAAACACCCTGACCCCCTAGTCCTGCTCAGTGGTCCCCACAGGGACCCCCAGGGCCTCACAAAGCATATTTTTTAACTCCAGGATTCACGCCGGTTTTGCGAATCCTGCCAAGAAAATGGAAAAAAAATGATGTGGGGTCTACCGCACTTCGTTTTCTTAAAGCCCCCGGGTGGGCCAGGTACCGGGGGCAGTGTATAATAATGGTGCAGAGGCCCCTAAAGCTCCGGGGACTGCCACCTCCCTGGGGCTTTATTTAAAATAAGTAGGGGGCACGTGGCCCCCCTGTAGCCCCTGGAACCACCACCTCCCCGGGGCTTGCTTTTTTATGAAATGCGTAAGGGGGGCTCATGCCGCCTATGCTGCCCCAGGGACCGCTACCTCCCTGGGGCTTTGTAAAAAAAAGGAAAGAAAGTATGGGCGGGTGTCTCCTGCCCCCCCACACTACCCCGGGAACCACCAACTCCCCGGGCTACACAATATTTTAAATTTGGGGGTCCCTAGCAGAACCCCGGCCCAGGGGACCACCACCTCCCTGGGGCTTTAAAAATATAATTGACGGGTTCCGTGCAGCCTCCCTCCTGGAGCCCTCCTTGGTCCTGGGGACCGCCACCCCTTAGGGCCAGCTCGGGCAATGTCCCGGGGTGCCCAACCCCAGGACATTTCAGTTTTCAATTGCAGGGCGAGAGCATTGCTCTCACCCTGCCATTGAAAACTTCTGCTTTGCTTCATGGAAGCGAGAGCAGGAAGCCTGCTCTCACTTCCATGATGCAAAGCAGTACTGCTTTTGAACAAGGTGAGCTGCATGTTAGCAGCTCCCCATGTCCAAAAGCAATGCTGGCTCCCGCAGGAGGCAGGGAGCCAGCTGGGACTGTGAGGTCATTGGGGCTCCCCCCACGGTTCCCAATGTGTGGGCCGGCCCCAGGGGATGGGGCCCCCAGGACCAAAAGTGGCCTAAGGGAGGGGGGCCATGCAGCCCCCTCCCCTAATTAAAAAAAATAAAATAAAAAAGAGGCCAGGTGCTGGGGGATTGGGTCCCCGGGGAAAGAAGTGGCCAAATGGAGGGGGCCACACAGCCCCCCTCCTGGTAAAAGTGTGACTTCCCTGTGCCACTATTCACCCCCCAGGCCCTGGGGAATGGGGTCCCTGGGGGGTGAATAGTGGCACAGGGAAGTGAGGCTACGTGGCCCCCTTCCCGTTTAAAGATAATGCTCAGGCCCTGGAGCATGGGGCTCCCAGGGCCCAAAAATAATTAAGGGAAGGGGGCCACACAGCCCCCCTTTCCAAAGACCAAGTTAAAAAAAAGCTGGCATCTCACTGGAGGCTCTGCCCCCTCCCTGCACCACTGTCCAAACGCACCTCTTGGAACGTTCTGAATTGGGAGATTAAGTCTCCTTCAATCCTAAGGGTCCTTAGGGGCCACTAGACGACCAAGTATCTCAAGTAATCCCCACACAGTGGGATTGCTGAGAGGTGGTCCAAGGCCACGCCCCTTTTTACACCACTTTGCAAACGCGCCTCTTGGCACAATGCTGGTGGGGTGATGAGTTCCTCTTGTGTCCTGAGGACCTCAGGACTAAAGTGGATTTCATCCCCCGGGCAGCAGAGCACCAGGAGGCACGTTTGCAGAGTGGTGGAAAAAGGGGGCATGGCTTTGGACAACTCTCAGCAATCCAACTGTGTGAGGCTTACTAGAGATAACGGGAGGGCTAGTTGGCCCCCAGGGACCCTCAAGAGGCAAGTGGAGTTCATCTCCGAACTAAGAGCATGCCAGGAGGTGCTTTGCAGAGTGGTGGAGAAAGGGGGCTTAGCCTGTGTTCACCTCTCAGTAATCCCACTGTGTGCGGCTTATTGGAGGTAACAGGTTGACTAGATGACCCCTAAGGACCCCACAAGCAAAGGGGACTTCATCCCCCAACTCATACAAGCAGTCACTTATCAATACAGCCACTGTCATATGCACTCATATACTCATACAGACACTCACACACCGCCACTCACCCATAGAGTTTACTCACACACCTAGTCAGTCATGCAAAGAATCAATAACACTCCCATTTACTCACCTATACAGTTATACACTCACTACCTCACTTATTGATACAGATACTAACACATACTTACTCCCTTATACAATCACTGACACAAGCACACACTCATTCATACAGCCATTCTCACAATCACTTACTCTCACATATAGTCACTTATATACTCTAACATGCATATATACTGCCTTTCATATATGTAGTTACTCACACATGCACCACTGAGACATCCATTCACTCACCAACACAGCAATACACACACTCACTCACCCATACAGCCCCTCACGGTTGCACTCTTTAACCCATACACCCAGTGAATCACCCACTCACATATTCATGCAGGGAGTCACACACCTGCACCCACCCACACAGACATTCAGGCACCCAAACAGGTACTCAGACAACCAATCAATCACCCATATAGACACGCATGGAGCTACTCACCAAACCATGCAGATGCTTACACACCAACTGACCGACTGATACAGACATTCACACAGATTAGTTTCTAACCCATGCATTCAGTACAACATGTTTAATCACTCACTTATACAGTCAGTCACACACCTAATTAATCACCCATTCAGACACTCATACACCCACTAATTATTCAATACATCTTGGCATATATATTCATATATATATATATATATAGTTATCTCTGAATCCTGTACACAATAATATGAAGTATGGCACTTGCCATTGATTTACTGCTTATGTGAGGAGTTACTATGGTTATCTCTGGTCAGATTTCATCATTCATTGTGACTGTCTACCCTCTCACTATGTTTGGGCACTTGCCAAGTATAAGGTTTTGAGAACGATAGACTAGCCTTCTACTATGAGCCAAATAATAGTAACTTTGCCATGCATATTATTGTGTACAGGATTCAGAGATAACTTCTTTGTTTAATGTCTATTTTTGCTCGTTTTATTTCATTTTCTGACATATTGCTCTAAGTATGTTAAAACACCACTCCTAGATGGCCACCAAAGTTTTACGTTCACTGGTCCTTCCTTGATGTTCATTTGTAACTTTATTAATGTGGTTTGATCTCTGACACGTCTACACGTGAACAAGCTGCAAGGCGAAACGCGTTGTGTGGATTAAACCTGTGTTCGTTTCAATTGGTGTTTCCTGACTCTGTTTCCTGAGAGCGCACGAACTTTGTTTTTGTAATTTGGGATATATATATATATATATATATATATATATATATTTCCTTTTCACTTCGCTCGATGCTGCAGCTTCCCAGTCATACTCCTTAGACTGGCTTTTCAAAACGAACAAGTCAGACCCAACTTTTTGTGCAAACAGTGTTTTATTCCATCAGTAAAACAGAATAACACCCAAGCAATTCCGCATGACGCGTTTCGCCTCTAGCCAGAGGCTTGATCACATGATACGTTGCTAAACATAGATGAGGGTACTTATTGAGCTCATGGATTTACAGGGGGAGGCACAGAATGTCCTTGGCCCAACCCCTTTAACCCTTTAGTATACAAAAGTTATTCACATTGTGTTGGAACTGGGGTCACCAGCTACCCGAGGGTAGCATGGCACGAGCGGGTAGGCATCCGAAAGCTTATGTGTAAAGCGACCATACAGCACACGCAACCACTGAGACAGAAAAATGGGCACGCAATGAGTGACGCCACTCCAGTGAGTGTGTATAAAAATTAAATAACTTTTATATATTGAGCAGGGTAATCAAGAATTCACAGTATTATTACCTTATTAGCTTTCCTTTCAAATACATGTATTTTAACACTTGGCAATAAATACTAGGTGAATAAATATTAAACATAAGATAAATACTGAATATTAGATAATATCAAGTGTAGATAACCACAGGCCTGACCGTCCTTGCTTCCTGTCAGCACCTGTAAGGAATACATCACAAAAGGCAACTAAATGACATTACATCATGTTAGATCTGTAGGAATATTACCCACTTCTCACCAAGCAAGAGTGAACATTTCCTTAAACCATTTCATGAAAAATAACCAGGCACTTAGCCAAGAGTAAGCGGCTCATTTGACAAGAACCAACATTTCAGTGGTACATTTCAGTGTTCCAATCAGGAAAGAAATAACGTTCCGCTATACAGCAGTAAACATGTGAATAGGTAACTGTAGGCTTTCAGTAAATGCAGCACTAAGTGGGAGAAAACACTTCATTAAGAATAAACAACCCCTTGTGCAGATATAACCCACTCCTTAATCAGGAATAACCATTTTAGGAATCACTCCTAGTATGAATAAGCATTTCCTAGATTAGGGCTACACATTTTATAAGCTACAATACATATCTGTAGGCCAGAAAGAACATTCTCCTTGAGCAGATGTAGAACTTCCTATGAAGCCAGGGTAAAACATTTCATTAGGCCAGAATTACCTATCTCATCAAGTAAGAACAAACATTTCCTTCAATCAGGGTAGTCTTTCTCTGAGCAGAAGTAAACATTTAATAATAGATCAACCATTTCATGACTCAGACCTGCACATTTAATTGGGCCTATGCAGAGCATTCCCTCAAATAAGGCAGTAATAAATAGGCCTATTGTAATATGTGCATTTCCTTAAGGCAATTCCAAAGTTACTACAGCCTTAACTCCTTATGCATTTCATTAGGAGCACAAACACTGCATTTCTCAGCAATAACATTTCCAAAAACGCAGGAATAAACAGTGCCTCGAATGAGGGTAAACCATTCAATTGGCAGAAGCAACCATTTCCTTAATCAGGAATAAACAGGTCATTAGAACCCAGGCCCCAATAGCAATTTTGCGCAGCAAGCTCCTCGAATCGGCAGGGCCTGTAATAAGGTTTTCCAGGCTCCTGCAGCTTAAAGATAACAGCCCCTTATGTAGGACTAAACATTTAATTTACCCAGAATAACATTCTCCTCAAGCAGGGATCAACCTTCCATTAATTATATCTAAACCCTGTGCCTAAGAACCAGTTAGACAATGGCACATGAGCAGGAATTCTCAGGTTGGAACAAAACCTTTCATTAGACAGGCACAATTAACCAATTCAATTCAAGAAGTCTTTATTCGATTATACATCATAAAAGACGGTATACAAGTATACAACAACATAATACATAATACATAAATTCCCTTTAAAAAGATAAAACATGATTAAACAGTCAAAGAACGTATAAATCAATTATGCAAGACTTCATTAGAAAAATATAAAAAATTTCAGTCCATAGTGAGTAACCATAATAGCATATACTCAGAAAATTGTTTAGACAGTAACACATAAGCTATGTGTCTTAGCATTTAGGATTGGAAATCGAGATCGAATTAATGAACCTTGTTCTTAGTATCCAGCCCAGCCTAAATATTTAGCTATACCAGTAACTATCACGGGTGACAGATCTGTCCTTAATATCCTACTAGCGTGTTCAGCAGAGCGCGTGCCCAGAGTCCTACATACAGGTCTTAGCCACTTGGATCTCGGGGCAACGTACAATGGGCAGACAAAAAGAAAGTGATTTATACTTTCAACCTGACCTGGACACCTAGGGCAATATCCTAACCCACCCAAACCCCACGATTTGGTAAACTCCTTTAAGGGCAAAGAACCGCATCTAAATTGATGGAATAATTTGCGGTCCAAAGGCTTGGTTATGACATCCCAATATTTTTCAAGGCAAGGGACATCCTTTATGACAATAAAAGATCCAGTAAGATTGCTAGCAGACAGCCCCGAGTGTCTTTTTTGTATAACCCAGTCCCAATATTGAGTTTTCAAATCTTTCTTGGAGGGGAAGGTTGCAGTAGCGGGGTTTAACCATAGTTCTTCAAGCCCCAGGGCACCAAGCGTAATTCTTAAGTCCTTGAACCAGCCCAAATTATGTGCACCTGTAAGCTCTCTAACCTCAATGCAAGCCTGCGCATAGAGATGAAGTTCGGGCGTTGTCCAAAGACTGCGCCAGAGTGCTAATGGACGCAATCTGGCTATGTCCTCCACAGGCTGGCACCCAAGATCATACAGAAGTGGGATCCGCGGTGTAGACTGTGGGAGGCCAGAGGCCACCCTGAGGAATTTATTTTGTGCAACTTTTAAAGGGTCAAGGTTGCTATAACCCCAGAGCTCTGCCCCATACAGGACAGATGGTAATACTTTCGCACCATATATCTTCATAAGAGGGGACATGGGCCGGGTAAAGGAAATTTTATGTTCTTTGATCAGGGCACCACCTATCTGTGCGTGCTTTAATGCCAGTATATCAACCTGTTGAGACCAACTAAGGGTCTCACTTAGCGTAACTCCAAGGTAGGTAAAATGTTTAGTCTGTTCAAGTGGTGTGCCCCCCATGGTGACCCTAGCTGAAATAGGAGTATGACCTCTAAGTATCATAAATTTTGTTTTTGACACGTTCACCTCTAGCTCATGCTCGCTGCAAAACAATTCAAATCTTGACAGGGCCAGTTGGAGACCCTGTCTGGTCTTAGAGATTAGAAGGGTGTTCGTCAGCGAACATGAGCAGAGGGATTTTCATACCAACCAGGGACGGGGCATCAGTGGGATAATTAATAAAATAATTTATAACCCCATTGATATATAATGAAAAAAGGGTAGGGGCTAAAACACACCCTTGCCTTACACCTTTCAGAACTGGGAATTTATCCGTTACCTCCCCTGGTTTACCCCAGCGTACTTGAGCATAACTATAAGCATGTAAATTCATCAAAAGGTGAACAAGGGGGACTGGCATACCCAGCTTTGCTAGACAATTCCACAACCTTGCCCTTGGGACAAGATCAAAAGCAGACCTTAAGTCCACAAAGGCTGCGTAAAGTATGCCTTTACCTAGGATAACTGTCTTCCAATAAAGAAGGATGAACCGTAGGACCTGATCTAGGGTACTCACGTGGGCCCGAAACCCTGCCTGAAGTGGAGTAAGAATATTGTATTCAGAGATCCAGTCCTGAATCCTGCCAAGTACAAGGCGGGCTATGATTTTTTGGACCACATCTATAAGGCTGATCGGCCGATAGTTGGAAGGAATCGACCGATCGCCTTTTTTGTAGATTGGCAGGATTTCTGCCCCATACCAGGACTCAGGGACCTTAGCACCAGAGGCTAGGGCATTTGCCAGTTGGACAATATAAGGGACCCAAAGATCCTGGTCATTCTGAAATATATCGGCTGGTATACAATCCGGGCCAGGGGCCTTACCCCTTGGTATAGATTGCAAGACAAGTTTGACCTCACTGCTCGTGAATGTAAGAGGAGCAGCCATCAAGGGGCATGGAATATCTACCAGGGCAGTACTATGATTCCTAAATTGTTCCTCAAAGTAACATACCCATTGATGTTGGCCTACTGAAGCGGGGCTAGGACGGTTTTCCTGGGATAAACCCCATTTCAATAGATGCCAAAACTGTCGCATGTCCCGCGAGCCACAAGCTTCAGATAATGATAGCCACCGTTCTTCGTCCCAATTTTTCTTGGCTTTAAATTTGGCATCTTTATATGCCTTTCTACAGGACCTAATTAGACTAGGGTTTTTTTTGCTTAATTGCTGTAAACAAGTCAACGTGGGTCTGGCGACACTCCTCATTAAACCATGTTTTTGTTTTCAATTTCCCCCTCCTACCTTGTTTAGAAATTGACTTCACAAACAGCTTTTTTAGTTCCACAAATAAGCTGGTGTGAATGTTGGAAATAGAAACATTGATATCAACCTGTGACTCGCATTTAAGGATTTCCTCCAGGGAGTTAGCTACCAGAGTTCTAATCACTTTACGAGCCTCATCATTAACAGAAATTTGTGGCCAGCGTACCCTTCTCAAGTCGTTGCCAAGTATGAATTCATCCTGAACAGCATTTATAATAGGACTTTTTGACCCATTAAAGCTCTGATCCCTAAATTCCACAACCAACGGGTCATGATCACTTTCCGGGCGAGGCATCACCACCATATCCTTAACTGCAGCCCACAGCGTAACATCTACTAAAATATAGTCAATGCGACTACTGTGTCTGCCGTTATTAAAGGTGTGTCTGCCCGTCCTATCGGATTGCATTCTACCATTTAATGCACGCAAGCCTTGGTCCAGACACAACCCTTTTATGAACGTAGCAGCTTGTGTCCATTTGCCAATCGGCAATAGCTCAAGCTGAGGAATCCCCCATATCATATCTTCAGCCTCAGTAAGTGAGGCATCATCTGCACTCAGGGGTTCGAAGCAGGAATTAAAATCCCCCATCACAACCCTAGGCCCCTCTGCCCGTACACCAGACAGAAAATCATCAAGAAGACGAAGGGTAGGAGAAACCCTTCCACCCTGGATGCCCCTAACGTAGGTGTTAATTAAGAGGAAGTTAAGGCCTTTAGTAGATTTTACGCTAACTATTAAAATATCGGGGCTATCAATCGAGACTTCCTCCACAATGACACCCTCAAACTGACGCACCCAAATAGTCAATCCTCCCATCGCACGACCTCTATGTCCTTTGATTGCCGGCTTACTAAAATTTAAGAAGCCTACAAAGAACACTGGTAAAAGAGCCCAGGTTTCTTGGAATGACCATACGTCACCTTATTGTATAAATTTCACCCAATCCGGAATACACATACGGGACTCAAGCCCAGCTATGTTCCAACTGCCTAACTTTGTGCCACTTACGGCCACCTGATCAATAGTTATGGCCTTAAAATGTGGAGATATGACATCACAGGGTGAAAAACGTACATTGTCATCAAACAACCCCCTACAGCTAGATGTAACCTGTAGGGGTATAACATCACTCGTTATGTCCATTTTAACCAGACCATCCTCAACATAGTCTATCAACACTGGTTCCTGACTACCAACAAGGGACTCCTCATTGGGACCAGTCGTCTTGTCTGCAGCCTCAAGAGTCGCTACAGTCTGGACCTCCACATTAGTTCCCAATTCCGTACCCCACGCCTCAACCAAAGGGTCAAGCTTCCCATTACCACAGTATAGAGGCTTGACCTTTAACGCTTTATCACAGGGAGTAGCAGTACCTAGGGTAAAAAGAATACCCGTACAATCTAGGTTACCCACTGGAACTATATGTGGAATATCAAGTCAGTCATTGTAATCCAACCCTGATAGAGGTTCAAACAAATTATGAAGCGGGATATTCCAGTGCTCATTATAGATGGAATGATTAGTACGATTCTATGGTAAGGAAAAATGACATGGGGGTTGATAACTGGAACTAGGTGGAAAAGGAGTAGTAGGATTATTAACCGGATAGGCAAAACGGGATGTATGGTCAACCAAATTTTGGGGGTGCACATACCTACTTGATCTAGTGTAAACAGGGCGACCAACCAAGGCCTCTGGATAGAAGTAGCTTAAGTTCCGTGTAGTAATGCCACCTTCCTTATTCCCTGAGTACCAGTCACTAATGTGTGTAACAACTCTATGATCTTTAAAGTTGATAATCACGATGTCTCCATCTATATCTTTTGGACGTAGACCTACCCAGTGACATCTTCTTACTGAAATAATCACTCCATTTAAGTGAGCAGGGATGGGTCTATTTGCTCTCAGCCAATGGATGACCTTGTTTTTTAAATTTTCATTTTGCTCCAGGCCACCATTTGAGATTGGAGGAACACCAGTTAAGACAATCACAAATTTGGCCGAATCGGGGGGTAGATCCACTGTATTTCTACGATTGAAAGATGCTCTTTGGTTTGAGGTTTACTTTTATCTACCCCAGGAAACATGGTAACCTTATTTGCGGATGGATTAGGATTCTTTACAGCCATAACAGGCTTATCTTTAACTGGCTTTGGTGCTAACATTGGTTTAGGAAATTTAAGGGGGGCATTTCGATTGTTAAGAATTTTATTATCAATCTTTTTTACAACTTTACTTGGGGTTGGGGTGGAAGTCAAAGTACTGGGCTGACCCTTCGGATGGGACTGGACCTTGGGTTTGGTTGAAGGGGAATGTGCTGAGCCCAATAAGCTATCTATTTTTTCCCCCAAGATCCTTACTCTCTCCATTAAGGGAAGCATATACGCTTTTAGAAGTTTATCGAAAAGATCAATATGCTCTTGTTTAGATATATACGGTAATTCATCAGGGAGAGTTGATGAAGGGTGAATACCCAGTGTTGTCTCCCCCACTGGAAGATCAGTTTTATTGGTATTAAACTTTGCAGGGGGTGGAGGAGGAGAGGAACCCTGATAGTTTGGGCCTTTTCTTTTAACACCACCCTTTTTCCTTTTTTTCCTAGGCGGGGAGCAAACAACCCTTTGAGAGTTCCTTGAATTAGTCCCGGTATCAATCTTAGTATTTAACGGGATCTCCTCCACGGGAGCTACACTGTCAACTGCATGATTGGTAAGAGTAGAATGAAGTTGTGGAGCTATAGTCAGAGTGGCAGGGGTATTTAAATCAATAAGGCTGTTAGAAACAACAATAGGAGGGCTAATTAAAATACCTTCACTATTTGAGGCTGAGTGAGCAAGCGTTGTATTTTGCACACGAAAAATACTGGGAATTTGATCAGTACTAAGTGGATCGATATCTTCATCCAGCCTACCTATACTGCCCAAAATCTGTGAATTACTTAAATCTGGTGGAGAAGACAAAAGTTTATTCTGTTTAAGATGTTCTATTGAGCGACAGCGCTCGGCACGTCGCTCCGCCAGAAGGAGTTCTTTATCAATTTCCTTGTGAGCTTTCTCGAAATATTTATCGAGCGGGCCAAGGATCGAAACTCCGACACAGGAGGGCAGTGAACTAGGCATAACTACGTTGGCACCAAACATATGAAAAAACCCTTGCACTCACTAACCTGTGCACAACAAAGCGGGCCTCAGAGACCGGGCCCAGCCCAACCTCGATCAACCACGGACGGCCACAGACGGTCCCGCCCTTGTCCCGGGCTTCTCCCGGGACGCTCCCGCGCAGCGGTTATCTGATAAAGCTATAAGGGGCTGGGGGGCGTGGCCAGCAGGGAGAGCGGACCAGGTGTAGGCAATGGTCTGAGCAGGGGCTCCTGGGAAACGGAGTCCCTCCTGCTCTGCTCGCAGCCCTGCAGAAATCCTTCAATGCCCTTCACGCTAAAGCCCAGATGATTGACAGCTCTCCCCTTAACTGCGATGCGGGACCCGCGAAGCGGGTCCGGCGAGCAGTTCGGTGTCCAGAGGGGTCAGTGGAAACAAAGACAAGAGGCAGCCTGCTCCTCGCAGACCAGGAACACAGCAACAACAGTCACGAAAGGTCCCACCCACAATTAACCAATTCCTTGCTCTGCAGTTCTTGACGCAGGGATAAAACATTTCAGTATTCAAGAGTATCCCTGTTGGTAGGTAGAAGTCAGAACACTGGGGCAGGAGTATAAAACATTCCATTAGGTAAGTACCCCATAAAAAGGCTCAACATTTCATGAGAGAATAAACGCTGCATTACTCAGCCATAAACATGCATAGGGCTACACTAACTGGCATGCAACTGTACCCCAGGCAGGGGTTAACTTTTATTAGCTGAGGCCCCCACGGTGTCTTTTGGGGGGGCCCTGGCCCAGTTCCAGTACTTGAAGGGGCCAATGGGGCTATTCCCCAGTTCAAGGAGCCTTCTGACACAGCGCCAGGCAGCAAATTCAGGTCCTGGGCACACAGCACCTCGCTGATGCAGCGCTTGAAGTTAATGACAGATGCTGGATGTACAGCGCTTCACAGTACCTCAAGGGTCCCCAGGCAGCAGCCGAGCTCTCAGGTTCACAACGCTTCGCAGTAACAGCGCTGGTAATGGCTTTCTGGTGTCAGTTGTAGGGGCATCACAGCGCTCTTCAAAGGGGCCTAGCGCCAGGGGTTTCACGGCGCTGGGCTCAGTCAGCAGGTCACGAATGGCAGTGCTTCTCTGGGGGCGACAGCGCTTGAAGGCACAACAGCCGTCTCAGGCAGAGTCAGCGCTCATCAGGGCAAAATCGCTTCAGGCAGGAATAGCGCCCAGGAGCTTCGTGGCGCTTTAAGAGTATAGCGCTTCAGGGCCCAACAGTCTGCAGGACATAAGCGCTTCTCAAGGAGGCACAGCTCTTCAACAGGTGATCAGAGGGATAGCTCCTGGGACACAGCGCTCTGTCCAGTTTAGCACGCTGAAGTAAATTAGTCAGTTCAGATGATGCAGGTTAGCAATTCAGACAGATATAGCGCTTCAGGGTTCTAGCGCTTCTGAAGGCAGTTACAGTGCTTAAGCCTCAGGCAATTCAGTTAGGCTAGCAGTTCAGGAGGCTAGAGCTACGCAGAGATAGCGCTTAGCATTCACTTCAGTGGAGCACTTTCCTCAGGACAGGTAGTGCAGGGTGCTTGCGCCAGGGAATAAGAGCGCTTAGCCAGCAGACAGTTTATATTAGTTGGAGTCAGATCAGCAGGTTCCACAGGACAGTTCACACAACAGTGGCAATCCAGAAAAAGGGATCCCAGGTGGCGTCAGGGAGCACAGGGAGTGTTACAGCGCCAATACCTGGTTGATTTCTCAAAAGTCCTGTGGTGATTTGGTTTCTTCTTGGCGCTTTATATTTCTTGCGCCCTTGTAAATTGCAGTCTCTGGGTTCCTTGAAAGGGGGGGATGTTGAAGTTGATGGTTGATATCAAGTCTCCTCCGCTAGTTCCCTTCAAGCAGACCTGGGGTTCCCCTTCCGCCGGGCCAGGTCAGGGGGGCAAATTCAGGATCCCTCAACACTTGATAGGCAGCACCTAGGCTCTGTCTCTACCAGTGTCATAGGTCCCTGTCTAGGCCCCACTGCCTAAAGCTCCTGCGTAGGTTCTCCCCCAGGTCTGTGCTCCCTCCGTCTGACAGGAAAGTTTCCCTCCCTTTCCTTGTTTAGTCCCAGTTGACAGTTGGCAGTGGCAGTTGGTGCCACCTCACCTGTTCCAGAAGGTTCCAGGAGGTTCTAGGAGGTTCCACCATTATAGCTATGGACAGGCTGGCAGGCTAGTATGGATACATTGTTTGAGGGTTCTAGCCAGCTCCTGACTACTAGAATGCGCCCACAAAGACCACGCTGCAGTAGCAGGGGTCAGTGGCGGCCATGTTAGGGGAAGTAAGCACCTGCACCTTAACATTAGTTTGACATACACAGGGCTTTCTTCACTACACAAGGCCTATACCCTTTTGTTACAATATGGGGCACCCTAAATTAAAGGAATAAAAAAACGAAAAATTCTGGGGAAAGGGCCAAGTCCTACACATTGGTACGACGGTGTCTTTGTTTTAGTTAAATAAAGGGCATAGTGCCCAATTCACTTCACAATATGTTCAGCCATACATTGTGCACCTAAGATGCTGTACAAACAAGCTCAATAATACATAAACATCCTATATACAAGAGTTTTTTAGCAGCATGTAAGTGAAAACCTAAAATTGGAGGGAAATTACCTATAGAAAAATTATATATAGAAAAATATATCCTTATTTTGTTATACATTTCATAAAATATACAATTTTTACAATAAAAGACATTGTGTCCAATTTAAATAAATAGCCCTCTATTTCAAATAATGATCCACCAGCAAATCTAAGGTGCAATCTACAGCTAATTCTATATGATTTATATTGAAAATCAATTAGATATAAGAGTTGGTATAATCCAATATATAAAATCAAACATGTCAAAGACATGTTGATTTATATCCAATAGACACCAATCCTCCATGAAGGCAACATGATTGTATATACTAATCCTAGCCATATTAAATCATCCAAGCTCCAAGTGACGATACTCATCTTAAACCCCAAACATAAGTGCATAAGAGTGCAATCTTTACTTAATCATTCAAATAATCATTTCGTTCTTTTAAAAAAAATAACATATTTATACATTTTGTTATCTCTTATAGGAAGGAAGACAGTAATTAATACTTTTAACTCATATTTGATATAGCAGCTCATCAACCCATCCTAGATGTAAAAGATTGCCAACCACATATTGTTAGACATTATAAAAGGTACTGGAAAAAAGAAAGAAATGAAATTCATAAGTGGTGTATTGTCCAAAATCAATAGTTATGTATCAGATGTGCTAGTCAGCTTCATAAATTATAAACAAGTATATAAATATTCACTAGCATTCAGGCCACGTGGGGCCTTACTATCCAATTCGATTATATATCTCGTTCCTAACAGACGCAACTTTGCGTCTCTGTCACCCCCTCTCTTTAGTGGTAAAACACAGTCAATAGCGAAATACTGCAAGCCTGCAGGGTCACTGTTATGTGTTTTTTCGAAGTGGCAAGCCACAGGATAAGACTGATCTTTACCTACAATTGCCCTGATGTGTTGTAGCACCCGCTTATGCACCTGTAAGCGAGTGCTGCCCACATATCGTAGCTCACAAGGGCATTGCAGCACATAGACTGCAAAATCAGTCCTACATGACATGCGTTTTTGATCAATGCGGGTTTGCTATTAAAAGGCACAGCATATTGGGTTTTATTGCACCCATTTTTACAGGCTTTACATACTGCACATTTTTTAAAACCACCTCCCAGGGCGCCCCAGGTGTCAGAAATAGGTTTTTCAAGAAAATTGCTGACTAGTCTATCTGACATAGATATAGACTTTCTGAAAGTGATGTTAGGTTTATTCACCACGAATTCACCAATAACAGGATCCCCTGTTATTATGTTCCAATTTTTGTAAAAGATTCGTCGAATCTCCTTGTGCTGTTTGCTGTAGGTCTTGATAACTCTAGGCTTGATGGTTGTATCTTTGATTTGTGAAACACTGATTTTTTCCTTCCCTCTTAGTGCCTCTTCCCTTGTAATGGCTACTGATCTGTTTATTGCCCGCTGTATGGTTTAAACAGAATAGCCTCGGGACAAAAACGAGTCTTACTCTCCTCCTGTATTTTGTAACACTCGGCGTCAGAGCTACAAATACGCCTAATTCGCAGAATTTCCCCGAAGGGAATACTGCTGATTAGGTGGTGGGGATGCTGACTGGAGGCATGGAGCATAGTGTTCCCAGCAGTGGGTTTCCTATGCATTTTGGTCGCTAATCCTGTGTCGGTAACGTAGACCTCAGTGTCAAGAAACACCACTGTTTCATTATCAATGTGAGAAGTGAACTGCAAATTTAAGTTATATTTTTTCAATTCTTCAACAAAAGCGTGAGCCGACTGCATAGACCCTTGCCAAATCATGAACAGGTCGTCTATGTACCTTAGATATAATGGTACATGCTCCTGCATGTCTTTCAATAGTGTGCCACCCAGGGCCTGCTCCTCCCAGAGTCCCATGTGAAGTCATGCCAGACTCGGGGAGAAGCACGACCCCATTGCGACCCCTCTAACCTGTTGATATACTTGGTTATTGAACAGAAAAAAATTCTATTCAAGGCAAACTCGGATCATAGACAAAAGCATTCTATTGTGTGCAGAAAAATTCATAGGTCGCTTGTTCAAATAAAATTCTACAGCTTGTATCCCGTCAGAATGTTTGATCGAGGTATACAAAGATGTTACATCTAGTGTTATCAATAAACAATCTGGACCCCAGCATATATTATTCAATTTCCTGATAAAATCAGAAGTGTCTTGTACATAGGACCTTAGACTTTTCACCCACTCTTGAAGAAAAAAGTCTATATAACGAGATATGTTCTCCGTTGAGCTATTAATAGCCGATATGATCGGACGCCCAGGTGGTGTTGTAATGTCCTTATGTACCTTTGGTATAAGGTAGAAACTTGGAATAACCGGATGGTCTTTTTTCAAAAATTTGTATTCGTCATCCGATAACAATTTGGCACTCCTCTATGCTGCCAGTTTTAGGCTTTGTTCTTGCCAAGAAGATCTTAGAGCTAACATATTGCTTTTTTATAACAAGAAATATCGTGAAGTTGTTTTTCCGCTTCTGCTACATACATATCCCGTGGCCATAGAACAATATTTCCGCCTTTATCTGCCTGACGGACGATCACATTCTTATCTGATTCTAGTTTTTTAATCAGATTATAGTAGCATTGATTCTTTTTATTAGCAACCTCATGTTTCTTATTGGTGTTTATATACAATTGTTTTAGCTCTTTGATGACTAAGTCATGGTACACATCAATGTTATCATTTGTTAAAATCGGTTGAAAAGTGGACTTAGGCTTGAAGAGAGTATAACTGGCCGCTCGATCTTCCCTTGAAGTAACTAAAGGCAAGTCTCTGGCTGTTGCTCCTTCCTGTTGTAAATCCCAAATTTCATCAAACATTGGACGATCTGCCGATTCCAACAGAGAAGGGCTACCCTGCGCCCCTATCACTTTTTTTCTTTTTGGCTGAAGGAGGAAAGATTTGCTCAGTTTTAACTTGCGTACGAAACGATAGGAATCCATTCTTGTGTCCACATAATTAAAATTTGACGGTGGACAATAGGATAATCCTAATCCTAGGATCATTTCATCTTCGGGTGATAGAGTGATTTTTGTGAGGTTAATAATTGATTTTTCATTTTTTAATTCATGGCCATTTACATATATATATATATATATTACCTACTGGTGGTCGCCAGTAGGTAGTTATAGTCAGGATTGGCTACCATAGGAAATCAGCAACATTCTATTGGGAATAACTCTGGCGCCGGTTGAGGAATTTGTGTGTAATTTTCCAAAATTTTGGCCAGCTCCGCTCCGCTCCTTCCCTGAAAGTTTCGGGGGAGATTCGTGAAGTGGGGGGCTGAGAAAAAAGGGGGTCCCAAAACGTGTTTTCCCCATGTTAATTTCCATAGGATGGTCTGACAAGTCTACAGCCCGAACCGCTGAATGGAATTACGCCAAACTTGGCAAAATTGTAGGGACTGGTACGCAGATGTGCCTTTGCTATGTTTGGTGAAAATTGCTCCAGTGTTTTTTTAAAAAATTAACTTAAAAAACACATATATATCTATAGGCGCGCTCCGACCGCTCACCGCTACGCGTACCGGGGAGCGCACCCGGCGCGCTACGGGAGTGCGCGTGCGGAAAGCTGATTGGCTCTCGGGTGTCTGTGAACATTCTAAACAGTCCGTAGAGTCCGCCATCTTGTGTCTCGGTAGAATCGAGACACAAGAGGTGAAAAAGAAAGGGGGAAATTATTAAAAGGGGGCAGGGTAGACACCCCCTGACCCCCTAGGTTTTGTGAGGGGGGCCTAGAAGGACGCTGAAGGGCAAAAAAAATTTTTAAATATTTTTTTAATTTTCACGGGGTAAGCGCTGGGTGCGTTCCCGGGTACGCTCTCCGGCACGCGCACCCTGAGCGCACCACAGGGAAAAACAGTGTAAAAAAATAAAGTAGAGTGTTTAGAGGAAAGTGATGCATTGCTGGAGTGTGTCACAAAAATGACGCAACTCCAGCAATGCATCCTTTCACATGGAGCCAGCAGCCCCATGTGAAAGGGCCTGCGTCAGTCTTACGCCTGCTGTGAGGCAGGCGCAAGATTTTGACGCAACGGTGTCCTAAAAGTGACGCAGCGAAATCTCATAGATTTCACTGCGTCACTTCTACGACCCTTCCTTGCGTGAATACGCCCCCTTTGCATACATTACACCTGGGGCAGGTATAATGTGGCGCAGGGGTTTACAAAGTGACGCATCTACCTAGATGCGTCACTTTGTAAATATAACTCAACAAGGTGCATTTTTTACACCACTGGTGCGTCACAAAAAGTGACGCACCGGCGGCGTTAAAGTGATGCATGGTCTCATAAATGAGGCCCTCAGTCTTCTACTCTCACTTTTTCTTTCACTTTCTCTCCTTGCGACATTCCTGATGCCTCATATTTAATATATGACGCATTATGTCGCAAGGAGTTACAGATACGTCAGTATTTCTGACGTATCTGTAAGCGCAAAAGTGACGCATTGCTGGAGTGTGTCACAAAAGTGACGCAACTCCAGCAATGCATCCTTGTACATGGGGCCAGCCCCATGTGAAAGGGCCTGCGTCAGTCTTACGCCTGCTGTGTTGCAGGCGCAAGATTTTGACGCAACGGCGTCCTTAAAAGTGACGCAGTCAAATCTCGTAGATTTCACTGCGTCACTTCTACGACCCTTCCTTGCATCAATACGCCCCCTTTGCATACATTACAACTGGCGCAGGTATAATATGGCGCAGGGGTTTACAAAGTGACACATCTACGTAGATGCGTCACTTCGTAAATATGACTCAACAAGGTACATTTTTTACACCACTGGTGCGTCACAAAAAGTGACGCACCGGCGGTGTAAAAGTGACGCATGGCCTCATAAATGAGGCCTTCAGTCTTCTACTCTCACTTTTTCTTTCACTTTCTCAGTCTCTTCACTCCCTTACTCACCTTGTCTCACACTCACTTGTCTTTATCCAGTCTGTATCTCCACTCTTTCCTAAACATCACTGCTCTTTTTTTACTTTTCCACACCCCCGTTCCTTTACTATATTTTCTTCACTTATCCTCATTCCCCATGTTCACTCTCCTTCTCCTCACTCTCCTTCCCCACACTCACCTTCTTTCAGTCCCCCTACTTCACTTCCCTTCCCCTGTCGTCCCTTTCTTTGCTTTCTCACTCATTTTCTTCTCCTCTCTCACTGCACTCCACTTCAGTTACTCTTTTTCATTTTTTTTAGAATACAGCTCTTTTTTGAGAATTGGAGGTAGTTCTGAAAATAACTTTTTTTTTCTTCTTTTTTCTTTTTTTTCAACAAAAACAAAAACAGGGAAAGGCAAACTGCTCAACTGGAGCAAAAAAATAAATCAAAATTAGAGCTGGGGACGGCAGCGGTGGTTCTCTAATGCTCGAGCAATGATCGTAATACTTTGTTCCCCGTAACAAAGTAGAGCATCACAATGCTTGCATTTGATGGAGGCCTCATTAAAAATAGGCTGAATATTGGGGATCAGCTGCTCTGGTCGCCCCCTCACCGATGCAGTTGCTCCTCCAGTTGAAGTAGAGGCACCATCTCTTGGAGCCTCTCGTGCCAGAGCCCTGACACTCTCCCGGGCATAGTTCTGGGGATGCCTTCTCTGCACGTGGCGAATCATGGTAGAATTACCAAAACTGTACTTCCTTGTGGGGTCTCCTCGGGAAAGTACAGTATGGCACATCTTACACTCCACCTTTGGAGCATTTACTTTCTTACGTCCCTCAGGAATATCAAAAAATTTCCATATGAAATGTTCTTTGACCTTCAGCTGAGGAGGCTCTTCATCTATGAATCCATCGGACTCCTCACTGCTGCTGGATGGTCTGGCAGCCATTGTATCCACAGATTATAAGCAGAGAAAAAAAGAGGTCTTGCTCTCACCAAAGTGAAAGAAGAAGTGAAGGAAAAGGGTGGGGTTTTCATTATTTGGAAAAAAAATCTGTTAGCAACCAATGAAAATTGTTATTTTAAGGTCACATGACTTGACGCGCTTACGCTACGCGCGCCGGAGCGCTTCCGGGGGCGCTCACGTGGCGCAAACGTAGGCGCTTCCGGGGGCGGTTACGTGTCGCGCCTGAGTGACGTTTTGGTAGCTTTAAGGAAATGCAAAATCATTTTCATTCGGAAAATCTAAAATACTGCTTTATAAGTATGGTACAGAATGTCTTGCATTAATATTTAGTTTTCATACATATTTTTTTTTACTTTTACGGACGCAGAAATAGCGCTCTCGCTGTGCTCTCGGGAGAGCTTACCGGTGCGCGCACCCTGAGCGCTCCAAGTAAAAATTATACGGGTAAGCTTACCGGTGCGCGGACCCTGAGCGCACCAGGAAAAAATGATTAAAAAAATATATACATTGAACAAATAATTTTTTTTTTTAAATATAATTATTATTTGTAAAAAACAGCTAATAAAAAAAAAGAAACGTAGGTTACAAAGTCGATATACAAAGGAATTAGCTTCTAAAAAAACTATGAAATTCACTGAAAAAACCATAGGTTTCACAAACGTTATAGTTAGGAATTAGCTTTTAAAAAACCTTTGAAATTCACTGAAAAAAACATAGGTTTCACAAACGTTATAGTTAGGAATTAGCATTTAAAAAACCTTTGAAATTCACTGACAAAACCATAGCTTTCACACTCGTTATAGTTAGGAATTAGCATTTAAAAAACCTTTGAAATTCACTGAAAAAACCATAGGTTTCACACCAGTTATAGTTAGCTGAACATTTTACTCATACAAAACCATTGAAATTCCCACGTTATAGTTAGTTGGACTCACTATAACTTGCGCGCCCACAATCCACTGCTGATGATGTCACATATTACATCATTCATGACATGGTCACGTAAATTAAAAAAATTAACTTTAAAAACAAAGTAGTCCCCTGAAAGAAGCGCCGGCCGCGACGTCTGCGTCATGACATCGGGAGCGCGGGGAGGAGCGGCGTTCAGGAGCAACAGGAAGAGCTGAGGACATGATCACAGGGAGGAGCTGCGGACAGGCAGGGAGGAGCAGCGAGCGGCGGACAATCGGTAATGACCAGCGAGAAGCGGAGGAGCAGTGGAGCGGTAAAATCAGCAGCGCGAGGAGGAGCGGCGAGTAAGGTAAGTGAACCATCCAAGAGGCGCGTGAGTGAACCATCCAAGAGCCGCGGGTGCGCAACGAGGGACGGGCGGAGGGACGGGCGGGAGCCATGGGTGCACACAAGCCTGAAATGCTTCCCCCAGCCCCCTTCTGCCCCGGGCAACACTGCCGCAAGCCTGAAATGCTGCCCCCAGCCCCCTTCTGCCCCGGGCAACGCTGGGGCGGGCTGCTAGTATATATATATATATATATATTCACTGAAAAAACCATAGGTTATAGACCATATATAGTTAGGAATTAGCATTTACAAAACCTTGAAAATTCACTGAAAAAACCATAGGTTATAGACCATATATAGTTAGGAATTAGCATTTAGAAAACCTTATTTTACTCACACAAAACCATTGAAATTCCATATATAGTTAGTTGCACTAACTATATATCGCGCACCCGCAATCCACTGCTGATGATGTCACATATTACATCATTCATGACATGGTCAAAAAAATTTTAAATATTTTTTTAATTTTCACGGGGTAAGCGCTGGGTGCGTTCCCGGGTACACTCTCCGGCACGCGCACCCTGAGCGCACCACAGGGAAAAACAGTGTAAAAAAATAAAGTAGAGTGTTTAGAGGAAAGTGATGCATTGCTGGAGTGTGTCACAAAAATGACGCAACTCCAGCAATGCATCCTTTCACATGGAGCCAGCAGCCCCATGTGAAAGGGCCTGCGTCAGTCTTACGCCTGCTGTGAGGCAGGCGCAAGATTTTGACGCAACGGTGTCCTAAAAGTGACGCAGCGAAATCTCATAGATTTCACTGCGTCACTTCTACGACCCTTCCTTGCGTGAATACGCCCCCTTTGCATACATTACACCTGGGGCAGGTATAATGTGGCGCAGGGGTTTACAAAGTGACGCATCTACCTAGATGCGTCACTTTGTAAATATAACTCAACAAGGTGCATTTTTTACACCACTGGTGCGTCACAAAAAGTGACGCACCGGCGGCGTTAAAGTGATGCATGGTCTCATAAATGAGGCCCTCGGTCTTCTACTCTCACTTTTTCTTTCACTTTCTCTCCTTGCGACATTCCTGATGCCTCATATTTAATATATGACGCATTATGTCGCAAGGAGTTACAGATACGTCAGTATTTCTGACGTATCTGTAAGCGCAAAAGTGACGCATTGCTGGAGTGTGTCACAAAAGTGACGCAACTCCAGCAATGCATCCTTGTACATGGGGCCAGCCCCATGTGAAAGGGCCTGCGTCAGTCTTACGCCTGCTGTGTTGCAGGCGCAAGATTTTGACGCAACGGCGTCCTTAAAAGTGACGCAGTCAAATCTCGTAGATTTCACTGCGTCACTTCTACGACCCTTCCTTGCATCAATACGCCCCCTTTGCATACATTACAACTGGCGCAGGTATAATATGGCGCAGGGGTTTACAAAGTGACACATCTACGTAGATGCGTCACTTCGTAAATATGACTCAACAAGGTACATTTTTTACACCACTGGTGCGTCACAAAAAGTGACGCACCGGCGGTGTAAAAGTGACGCATGGCCTCATAAATGAGGCCTTCAGTCTTCTACTCTCACTTTTTCTTTCACTTTCTCAGTCTCTTCACTCCCTTACTCACCTTGTCTCACACTCACTTGTCTTTATCCAGTCTGTATCTCCACTCTTTCCTAAACATCACTGCTCTTTTTTTACTTTTCCACACCCCCGTTCCTTTACTATATTTTCTTCACTTATCCTCATTCCCCATGTTCACTCTCCTTCTCCTCACTCTCCTTCCCCACACTCACCTTCTTTCAGTCCCCCTACTTCACTTCCCTTCCCCTGTCGTCCCTTTCTTTGCTTTCTCACTCATTTTCTTCTCCTCTCTCACTGCACTCCACTTCAGTTACTCTTTTTCATTTTTTTTAGAATACAGCTCTTTTTTGAGAATTGGAGGTAGTTCTGAAAATAACTTTTTTTTTCTTCTTTTTTCTTTTTTTTCAACAAAAACAAAAACAGGGAAAGGCAAACTGCTCAACTGGAGCAAAAAAATAAATCAAAATTAGAGCTGGGGACGGCAGCGGTGGTTCTCTAATGCTCGAGCAATGATCGTAATACTTTGTTCCCCGTAACAAAGTAGAGCATCACAATGCTTGCATTTGATGGAGGCCTCATTAAAAATAGGCTGAATATTGGGGATCAGCTGCTCTGGTCGCCCCCTCACCGATGCAGTTGCTCCTCCAGTTGAAGTAGAGGCACCATCTCTTGGAGCCTCTCGTGCCAGAGCCCTGACACTCTCCCGGGCATAGTTCTGGGGATGCCTTCTCTGCACGTGGCGAATCATGGTAGAATTACCAAAACTGTACTTCCTTGTGGGGTCTCCTCGGGAAAGTACAGTATGGCACATCTTACACTCCACCTTTGGAGCATTTACTTTCTTACGTCCCTCAGGAATATCAAAAAATTTCCATATGAAATGTTCTTTGACCTTCAGCTGAGGAGGCTCTTCATCTATGAATCCATCGGACTCCTCACTGCTGCTGGATGGTCTGGCAGCCATTGTATCCACAGATTATAAGCAGAGAAAAAAAGAGGTCTTGCTCTCACCAAAGTGAAAGAAGAAGTGAAGGAAAAGGGTGGGGTTTTCATTATTTGGAAAAAAAATCTGTTAGCAACCAATGAAAATTGTTATTTTAAGGTCACATGACTTGACGCGCTTACGCTACGCGCGCCGGAGCGCTTCCGGGGGCGCTCACGTGGCGCAAACGTAGGCGCTTCCGGGGGCGGTTACGTGTCGCGCCTGAGTGACGTTTTGGTAGCTTTAAGGAAATGCAAAATCATTTTCATTCGGAAAATCTAAAATACTGCTTTATAAGTATGGTACAGAATGTCTTGCATTAATATTTAGTTTTCATACATATTTTTTTTTACTTTTACGGACGCAGAAATAGCGCTCTCGCTGTGCTCTCGGGAGAGCTTACCGGTGCGCGCACCCTGAGCGCTCCAAGTAAAAATTATACGGGTAAGCTTACCGGTGCGCGGACCCTGAGCGCACCAGGAAAAAATGATTAAAAAAATATATACATTGAACAAATAATTTTTTTTTTTAAATATAATTATTATTTGTAAAAAACAGCTAATAAAAAAAAAGAAACGTAGGTTACAAAGTCGATATACAAAGGAATTAGCTTCTAAAAAAACTATGAAATTCACTGAAAAAACCATAGGTTTCACAAACGTTATAGTTAGGAATTAGCTTTTAAAAAACCTTTGAAATTCACTGAAAAAAACATAGGTTTCACAAACGTTATAGTTAGGAATTAGCATTTAAAAAACCTTTGAAATTCACTGACAAAACCATAGCTTTCACACTCGTTATAGTTAGGAATTAGCATTTAAAAAACCTTTGAAATTCACTGAAAAAACCATAGGTTTCACACCAGTTATAGTTAGCTGAACATTTTACTCATACAAAACCATTGAAATTCCCACGTTATAGTTAGTTGGACTCACTATAACTTGCGCGCCCACAATCCACTGCTGATGATGTCACATATTACATCATTCATGACATGGTCACGTAAATTAAAAAAATTAACTTTAAAAACAAAGTAGTCCCCTGAAAGAAGCGCCGGCCGCGACGTCTGCGTCATGACATCGGGAGCGCGGGGAGGAGCGGCGTTCAGGAGCAACAGGAAGAGCTGAGGACATGATCACAGGGAGGAGCTGCGGACAGGCAGGGAGGAGCAGCGAGCGGCGGACAATCGGTAATGACCAGCGAGAAGCGGAGGAGCAGTGGAGCGGTAAAATCAGCAGCGCGAGGAGGAGCGGCGAGTAAGGTAAGTGAACCATCCAAGAGGCGCGTGAGTGAACCATCCAAGAGCCGCGGGTGCGCAACGAGGGACGGGCGGAGGGACGGGCGGGAGCCATGGGTGCACACACGCCTGAAATGCTTCCCCCAGCCCCCTTCTGCCCCGGGCAACACTGCCGCAAGCCTGAAATGCTGCCCCCAGCCCCCTTCTGCCCCGGGCAACGCTGGGGCGGGCTGCTAGTATATATATATATATATATATTCACTGAAAAAACCATAGGTTATAGACCATATATAGTTAGGAATTAGCATTTACAAAACCTTGAAAATTCACTGAAAAAACCATAGGTTATAGACCATATATAGTTAGGAATTAGCATTTAGAAAACCTTATTTTACTCACACAAAACCATTGAAATTCCATATATAGTTAGTTGCACTAACTATATATCGCGCACCCGCAATCCACTGCTGATGATGTCACATATTACATCATTCATGACATGGTCAAAAAAATTTTAAATATTTTTTTAATTTTCACGGGGTAAGCGCTGGGTGCGTTCCCGGGTACGCTCTCCGGCACGCGCACCCTGAGCGCACCACAGGGAAAAACAGTGTAAAAAAATAAAGTAGAGTGTTTAGAGGAAAGTGATGCATTGCTGGAGTGTGTCACAAAAATGACGCAACTCCAGCAATGCATCCTTTCACATGGAGCCAGCAGCCCCATGTGAAAGGGCCTGCGTCAGTCTTACGCCTGCTGTGAGGCAGGCGCAAGATTTTGACGCAACGGTGTCCTAAAAGTGACGCAGCGAAATCTCATAGATTTCACTGCGTCACTTCTACGACCCTTCCTTGCGTGAATACGCCCCCTTTGCATACATTACACCTGGGGCAGGTATAATGTGGCGCAGGGGTTTACAAAGTGACGCATCTACCTAGATGCGTCACTTTGTAAATATAACTCAACAAGGTGCATTTTTTACACCACTGGTGCGTCACAAAAAGTGACGCACCGGCGGCGTTAAAGTGATGCATGGTCTCATAAATGAGGCCCTCAGTCTTCTACTCTCACTTTTTCTTTCACTTTCTCTCCTTGCGACATTCCTGATGCCTCATATTTAATATATGACGCATTATGTCGCAAGGAGTTACAGATACGTCAGTATTTCTGACGTATCTGTAAGCGCAAAAGTGACGCATTGCTGGAGTGTGTCACAAAAGTGACGCAACTCCAGCAATGCATCCTTGTACATGGGGCCAGCCCCATGTGAAAGGGCCTGCGTCAGTCTTACGCCTGCTGTGTTGCAGGCGCAAGATTTTGACGCAACGGCGTCCTTAAAAGTGACGCAGTCAAATCTCGTAGATTTCACTGCGTCACTTCTACGACCCTTCCTTGCATCAATACGCCCCCTTTGCATACATTACAACTGGCGCAGGTATAATATGGCGCAGGGGTTTACAAAGTGACACATCTACGTAGATGCGTCACTTCGTAAATATGACTCAACAAGGTACATTTTTTACACCACTGGTGCGTCACAAAAAGTGACGCACCGGCGGTGTAAAAGTGACGCATGGCCTCATAAATGAGGCCTTCAGTCTTCTACTCTCACTTTTTCTTTCACTTTCTCAGTCTCTTCACTCCCTTACTCACCTTGTCTCACACTCACTTGTCTTTATCCAGTCTGTATCTCCACTCTTTCCTAAACATCACTGCTCTTTTTTTACTTTTCCACACCCCCGTTCCTTTACTATATTTTCTTCACTTATCCTCATTCCCCATGTTCACTCTCCTTCTCCTCACTCTCCTTCCCCACACTCACCTTCTTTCAGTCCCCCTACTTCACTTCCCTTCCCCTGTCGTCCCTTTCTTTGCTTTCTCACTCATTTTCTTCTCCTCTCTCACTGCACTCCACTTCAGTTACTCTTTTTCATTTTTTTTAGAATACAGCTCTTTTTTGAGAATTGGAGGTAGTTCTGAAAATAACTTTTTTTTTCTTCTTTTTTCTTTTTTTTCAACAAAAACAAAAACAGGGAAAGGCAAACTGCTCAACTGGAGCAAAAAAATAAATCAAAATTAGAGCTGGGGACGGCAGCGGTGGTTCTCTAATGCTCGAGCAATGATCGTAATACTTTGTTCCCCGTAACAAAGTAGAGCATCACAATGCTTGCATTTGATGGAGGCCTCATTAAAAATAGGCTGAATATTGGGGATCAGCTGCTCTGGTCGCCCCCTCACCGATGCAGTTGCTCCTCCAGTTGAAGTAGAGGCACCATCTCTTGGAGCCTCTCGTGCCAGAGCCCTGACACTCTCCCGGGCATAGTTCTGGGGATGCCTTCTCTGCACGTGGCGAATCATGGTAGAATTACCAAAACTGTACTTCCTTGTGGGGTCTCCTCGGGAAAGTACAGTATGGCACATCTTACACTCCACCTTTGGAGCATTTACTTTCTTACGTCCCTCAGGAATATCAAAAAATTTCCATATGAAATGTTCTTTGACCTTCAGCTGAGGAGGCTCTTCATCTATGAATCCATCGGACTCCTCACTGCTGCTGGATGGTCTGGCAGCCATTGTATCCACAGATTATAAGCAGAGAAAAAAAGAGGTCTTGCTCTCACCAAAGTGAAAGAAGAAGTGAAGGAAAAGGGTGGGGTTTTCATTATTTGGAAAAAAAATCTGTTAGCAACCAATGAAAATTGTTATTTTAAGGTCACATGACTTGACGCGCTTACGCTACGCGCGCCGGAGCGCTTCCGGGGGCGCTCACGTGGCGCAAACGTAGGCGCTTCCGGGGGCGGTTACGTGTCGCGCCTGAGTGACGTTTTGGTAGCTTTAAGGAAATGCAAAATCATTTTCATTCGGAAAATCTAAAATACTGCTTTATAAGTATGGTACAGAATGTCTTGCATTAATATTTAGTTTTCATACATATTTTTTTTTACTTTTACGGACGCAGAAATAGCGCTCTCGCTGTGCTCTCGGGAGAGCTTACCGGTGCGCGCACCCTGAGCGCTCCAAGTAAAAATTATACGGGTAAGCTTACCGGTGCGCGGACCCTGAGCGCACCAGGAAAAAATGATTAAAAAAATATATACATTGAACAAATAATTTTTTTTTTTAAATATAATTATTATTTGTAAAAAACAGCTAATAAAAAAAAAGAAACGTAGGTTACAAAGTCGATATACAAAGGAATTAGCTTCTAAAAAAACTATGAAATTCACTGAAAAAACCATAGGTTTCACAAACGTTATAGTTAGGAATTAGCTTTTAAAAAACCTTTGAAATTCACTGAAAAAAACATAGGTTTCACAAACGTTATAGTTAGGAATTAGCATTTAAAAAACCTTTGAAATTCACTGACAAAACCATAGCTTTCACACTCGTTATAGTTAGGAATTAGCATTTAAAAAACCTTTGAAATTCACTGAAAAAACCATAGGTTTCACACCAGTTATAGTTAGCTGAACATTTTACTCATACAAAACCATTGAAATTCCCACGTTATAGTTAGTTGGACTCACTATAACTTGCGCGCCCACAATCCACTGCTGATGATGTCACATATTACATCATTCATGACATGGTCACGTAAATTAAAAAAATTTACTTTAAAAACAAAGTAGTCCCCTGAAAGAAGCGCCGGCCGCGACGTCTGCGTCATGACATCGGGAGCGCGGGGAGGAGCGGCGTTCAGGAGCAACAGGAAGAGCTGAGGACATGATCACAGGGAGGAGCTGCGGACAGGCAGGGAGGAGCAGCGAGCGGCGGACAATCGGTAATGACCAGCGAGAAGCGGAGGAGCAGTGGAGCGGTAAAATCAGCAGCGCGAGGAGGAGCGGCGAGTAAGGTAAGTGAACCATCCAAGAGGCGCGTGAGTGAACCATCCAAGAGCCGCGGGTGCGCAACGAGGGACGGGCGGAGGGACGGGCGGGAGCCATGGGTGCACACAAGCCTGAAATGCTTCCCCCAGCCCCCTTCTGCCCCGGGCAACACTGCCGCAAGCCTGAAATGCTGCCCCCAGCCCCCTTCTGCCCCGGGCAACGCTGGGGCGGGCTGCTAGTATATATATATATATATATATTCACTGAAAAAACCATAGGTTATAGACCATATATAGTTAGGAATTAGCATTTACAAAACCTTGAAAATTCACTGAAAAAACCATAGGTTATAGACCATATATAGTTAGGAATTAGCATTTAGAAAACCTTATTTTACTCACACAAAACCATTGAAATTCCATATATAGTTAGTTGCACTAACTATATATCGCGCACCCGCAATCCACTGCTGATGATGTCACATATTACATCATTCATGACATGGTCAGTGACATCACTGATGACATCACTGATGACATCATCTAGTGTCTGTGTGTTTTTGTAAAGTTTAAATACGTTTTACATATTGAAGAATGACTGGATGGATGGAAGACTGAGTGTGTGTGTGGCTGGCTGGGAGGTGTGTGACGCTGTGCATATCAATGTGTACTTGTATCAGTGATTGTATAAGAGAGTAAGTATGTGTTAGTATATGTGTGAAAAGTATGGTGTTCTGTGTTTAACTATAGATGAGGAAATCGAAGTGTGATTGATTCTTCACAGGACTGACTAGGTGTATGAGTGCATATGATAGTGTTCTAATAATAACTGACTGTATGTATGAGTAATTGTATGGGTGAATGAGTGAATGTGTGTGTAGACGTACGAATCAGTGAGTGCGTATGTAGTAACTGGTATTGGTGTGTCATGATGTCATCAGTGATGTCATTTGAGATGTCATCAGTGATGTCATTTCAGATGTCATTAGTGATGTCATCCGTGATGTCACTGAAGTATGGTGTTCTGTGTTTAACTGTATAGATGAAGAAATGGAAGTGTGATTGATTCTTTACAGGACTGACTTGGTGTGTGAGTAACTCCATGGATGAGTGGCAGTGTGTGACTGTCTGCATAGGTGTATGAGTGCATATGATAGTGTTGTAATAATGAGTGACTGTATGTATGAGTGATTGTATGGGTGAATGAGTGAATGTGTGTGTAGACGTAGGAATCAGTGAGTGCGTATGTAGTAACTGGTATTGGTGTGTCATGATGTCATCAGTGATGTCATTTGAGATGTCATCAGTGATGTCATCAGTGATGTCATTTGAGATGTCATCAGTGATGTCATCAGTGATGTCACTGACCATGTCATGAATGATGTAATATGTGACATCATCAGCAGTGGATTGCGGGTGCGCGATATATAGTTAGTGCAACTAACTATATATGGAATTTCAATGGTTTTGTGTGAGTAAAATAAGGTTTTCTAAATGCTAATTCCTAACTATATATGGTCTATAACCTATGGTTTTTTCAGTGAATTTTCAAGGTTTTGTAAATGCTAATTCCTAACTATATATGGTCTATAACCTATGGTTTTTTCAGTGAATTTCATTGGTTTTTTAACAGCTAATATCTGTAGCTGTAAAATGTATTCTTCTTTAAATCCAAAAATATATTTTATATGTTTATTAATAACTTTTTTTTAAATATTTTTTTTTCTTCGTTCCCGCTTCGCGAATCGGGAAGCTTCCCGTTAGCTGACCTTGATGCCGCGAAATAGACCGCGAGCCGGTAAACGTTTCTTTACCGCAACTGCCGCGTTAGAAAACAACATCGTGACGCCTCCCGTCCGCATGACGTTTCGCGTTGTCGCGTGATACGTCATATGACGTGCTACGTTAGCGAACTGGTACGCTTACCGAGTCGCAAAGCACAGGTTTCTGGAAGCAAACCGGGAGGCCCTGCAAAGCGCTTAACGTAAACACAGCAGGTCATGTGACTTGGTAATAACACTTTTCATTGGTTCATTTCACTTTTGGTTTCCTAATGATGTAAGACTAGGTCATATAATCTAAAATTAACACTTTTCATTGGTTGAGAACTATTGTTTTTCCCAAATGATGAAAATCCCTCCTTCTTTCCTCACTCTGACTTTCATCATTGTGAGAGAAAGACCCTTTGTTACCAGTGAGCAATGGCTTCTTTAGTAGCTTCAGCTGGTGCTTCCCCACCACCTCCACCACATCCAAGGAAGAGTGGACCACCTGCTCAAGTTATAATTCAGCAAGAAGAGGAAGAAGAGGAACAGGACGACGAGCACGAAGAGAGGCACTTTTTGCCTGAGGAGCCCAGGACGTCTCACCGGAAAGAAAACTTCATTTGGCAATTTTTTAAAATTCCCAAAGGTCAGAAAAAAGTAAATGCAAGATACGTAACTTGCCTTATATGTCAAGATAGACTGTCCAGAGGGACCGACAAAAAATACAGTTTCGGAAACTACACAATGCATCGCCATATGACTAGGTGGCATCCTAACAACTACAGTGCTGCACAGTTTCGTAACGACCTAGATAATCTCCCTATTATGGCCAGAAGATCTGTTGTACCGGAAGTAACGGGACCAGAGGGCAGGGAGATGGTGCCAAATATACAAACGAGATTTCATGAAGTAAAACAAGTCTGCTTATATTGCAGTGGATTCATTTGCTACGGAGAAAGAAGCATCACTCTGATCAACAGAGCTATTGACTATCATATGCAAGTTTGTACGAAACGCCCCAAATAATAAATACTTTTTTTTGTTTTGTTGCTCCTGTTGAGCCCTTTACAATGAATCGTTTTCATTGCCCCCTCGAAGAAAACCCCCAAAAATATAAAACTGTTCAGAAAAATTCAAAAAAAGTAAAAAAATGTTCAGAAAAATAATAAAAAAAATATAAAACAACAAAAACAATAAAAAAAAAAAGTTCTTTTCAGAACTACCTCCCCGTTATTAAAAAATTGGTACAATATTTGGAACTGTGCCAACCTCTATTTCTCGTAGTTCGCTTCCCAGTACGCTCGCCGGTACGCAAACCGGAAGTGAACCAAAAATTTTTTTGAAAAAAAAGAACAGTAAGTATAAGGGAAGGAAACAGACACTTATGTTAAAAGAAAGACAGCTATAGGGGAGTAAACTAGAGATACTATTACCCGTAATCCACTGCTGATGATGTCACATATTACATCATTCATGACATGCTCAGTGTCATCATCAGCAGAGGATTGCGGGTTTTTTGGCAACGTGCCTTATCCACGGTTTAATAACGCTGCCTTTTGCTTTATATAAGTTTTCAAATTGTATGAAATATATACCAATAGGTCGTTATGAACCTTTAGGTAGTGCTTTTCTTCATGAGGTCTGGTCGCTTCCATACACATACAGATGTTTCAAAGATGATCAAGAAGTTTATCTGAATGGAGAGGAATGCACTGAGACGCCAGATCATTCACTAATGTGTAGGCATATACAGTTACACGGTTCATGCAACAAACACCGACCAAATATGGCTTGCGTGTTGCAAGGCACGCCAGTTCCTGCTATCATCCCCACGTTCAAGTTGTTGGAAAATGGTAGTTATTTGATGCTCAATAATGAAGATTGTTCTGGGTTAATTAAAAGTATTCCTTTTATCGTAACAGTAAGTGAACGGGTTATTTGCTGCAGAAATGTTCTATTTCCTCCCACACATGAACATAGGGAGTTTTCAATCTGGCCACAAATACCAACCTTGGGAGCAGATTTCAACGGCATGGCAAGAATAAGAGCTCTTTTGTCTCAGAGAGAGGTGGCCTTGAGTTCGGCCCGTGAAACTTTCGTGCTTCACATAGCGAACACCCGTACAGAGGTGCAGACCCTTTTCAATACTGATTCGCCTTTCCATTTCAGCAAGATGGTTCGGACTATCTTTAACGCGTCCTCCACAAAGGCCCTGGCGCACTTTTTTAAAGTTGTTACCAGTGGTCTCGTGACTTCATTTGAGAAAATCTTTGGAGTCATCCCTGCTTTCTTTCATTCTATTTTTTCCACTGTGCTTCGTGGATTCCCATTTTTACTTGCATTACCAGCGGACGCTCTTGTGCTTTTTTACATTTTTAAATATGGATGTCCCTCCTGTGCAAGCTCCCGCCCTGCAGCTGCTGACACTGTTCCGCAATCGCATGCTAGAATATTATGGCACAATGCCGTTGGCGATATTAAGCACGGTATATGGATTATCTTTTCGATTCTCCTACTTCACCTGTGTCCAGCCTGTATTTCACTGCCTGACCTGTGATTTCGATTGGGCCATTGATTTGTGTCTCTGCGGACCGGTTTCTCCTGACGTCGACTTTAATCAGCTGATGACTCCTATCATTACTCACGAGTTGGTTTGTCCTGGCGAAAGGATTATGGCTGTGGCATTGATGCATGGACTAATTGGTCCCTGGAATGTACTGGCGGCAACACAGTCTTTCTTGGAACAGAGCTTTCTTGAAAACCCACCGAGCTGTCCTCTGATGGTGATAGAGGATCCGGTGCTGGGAGAGCACGTATGTTCTTTTCCGCTTTTAAATTGGATGGCTGAACTCTTTTCGGATGAAGACGGTGACTTCCTATTGGAGGCTGTTGCAGCTTATTTTGCATACACAGTTATGTCATAGACCTTTTTCATGTTTGATATGCTGAGTACTAGCATTTCATTGACAATTCATTGACTTATTTGTCAAGTTTTTATTATTTAGCTTGCCTATCGGCTTAAGACTCGATAAAGTACTTGGCTGTTTTATTTTTCTTTAGCATTAAATTTTCCTAGTTTTTAATGTTTTACCTTGCGGACCGTCCACATATAAAGTTGCAATCTGCTCTCATGAGATGGCACTTCTATTATCTATTCAGTTCGTTTCCGGATCATGGGGAGGTGTCATCTAGGTCCTGGATATCTTTACACCGTGTTAAGTTAGCATGGGCTCATTACCGGTTTAAACGCCATTTTTCCTTTTTTGCAACTTCTGCACACGACACTTAGTTGTTGCTTTAGCTTTCAACCTAGTAGTTCATCGTGGTTTACATGAGAATAATATGTTATTGCTCTACTATCTGCTTTGCTTGTTAAACTATATCTGTACAGCGAGTGGTGAAGTTTCAAGAACAACACGATACAGAATTGTTATGAGGTCTGATCTCCACGACTTCATACTCATAACATAAGTGCAGCTTCTGCCAATTCTGGGCATGAGGCTGGTTTTATATTGTTTGCCGAACACACATACACAACAGTTGATGCGGTTCACATGAAGAGAGAGCTGGTGTATGCTGATGTGATTCCTTCAAATCTAAGACACTAAAGTATGGGCACACCCTAAACCAACACAAACAGACCTTCTTAGCAAATAATATAATATGTGTATTAGGAAGGGTGAGATATAAGCAGCCGCGGGCCTTGGAGGGAGTTACGGTGGGGCAGGGAGGCGGGGAGGGGGAGGGGCAGGGTGGAGCCCTCTCCACCCTGCCCCTCCCCCTCCCCGCCTCCCTGCCCCACCGTAACTCCCTCCACGGCCCGTGGCTGCTTATAAGTGTTGCTAACTCTTATTCATTTACAGCATGTTAACATACTGTCACCATTCGCTTTTTATGTACTAGTAACTATGCTGGTAATTTTGCTACTGATAATATGTGTACTTGTATTATCTAAGATACTACGCCTGAGAAGACGGCATTAGTAAATAAACATTTCAAATACACGTGTTCTTCTTAACTCCATGTTCTGGTTTCTAAGAAATATATAACGACCGACTGTTCATGAGTTCCACGTATCCTGAGGTACTATAAGTTCATATTCTGGATTGTCTAAACATTGACAGTTTGTTATATCCAATGTGACACTGTGCCTAGCTTGCTAAGGGGTTTTTGATTACTAAGGTGAGTTTTGGGGCACCCTAATTCGCCGAGGTTCCAATCCTCTGTCCACAGTTCTGTGTGAGAACAGAAACCCTGCGACAGGGGCACCCCCGACCCTTGCTGGAGCTTCATCACACTTGCGATACAACTCCAGCAATGCGCCACCTTTACGGCACAGATACATCACGCATCTGTGCTGTTTTTGCCCCATGATGCGCCGCATTGTAAATGCAGCACACCATAGGTGACGGAACAGCGGCACAGAATGACTAACACATCCCTGGTGATGCGCCAGTCATCATAAATCTATCCCTATGCTTCTTATCTTGTTAGAGATGAACCGCCATATGTATCATCAACGTTTTTTGCATTTCCTAAATAGCGAACTTTAAGGAATAAATAGCGATTCTTTACCATTCCTAGTTTGCGATGAGCTATTTGCTAATTACAAATTACCCATTCATTTCCTTCATTTCCATAGGGCGGTTGGACTCACTTTTAGCTCGAACGGCTGAATGGATTTCCACGAAACTTGGCAAAATTGTAGGGACTGGTAGCCCGATGTGCCTTTGCTATGTCTCAAGATATATGCTCCAGTGGTTTTTACGAAAATTAACTTTGAAAAATATATATTGGGCTACATTGGCCTATATATATGTTGGAGCCCAAATGTAGCCCAATGTAGCCCAATGAAGCCCAATGAAGCCCAATGTAGCCCAATGTAGCCCAAAGATGGCCGCCAGAGACAAAAAAAACAAATGTAACCCAAATATCAGCCAGATGTAGCCCAACTATAGCCCAGTGACAGAATGACCAATCAGCTTCGCAAACCTCCGTTACGCCAAGCGGAGCGCTGTTACAGATATATATCTTTTTTTGAACGTTAATTTCTCAAAATCCACTGGAGCACATATATTGAGACCTAGCAAAGGCACATCGGGCTACCAGTCCCTAATATTTTACCAAGTTTCGTGCAAATCCATTCAGCCGTTCGATTATTATTATTATTATTTTTTTGCCCCGCGGGGCCCTTTTAAAACCTCCACATCAAACCTAGGGGGTCAGCGAGGATCTACTATGCCCCCTTATGGTCATTTGCCCCTTCGCTTTGGCCTCCTCTTGTCTCTCGATCCTACCGAGAGACAAGATGGCGGCCGCTACGGACTGTTTGGAATGTTTACAGACGCCGGAGAACCAATCAGCTTCGCTTCACAAAGCTCCATTGCGCGAAAAGTACGCGAACTGGAGCGCTGCCCGGTCCGCTGTTACAGATATATATCTTTTTTTGAACGTTAATTTCTCAAAATCCACTGAAGCACATATATTGAGACCTACAAAAGGCACATCGGGCTACCAGTCCCTACAATTTTGCCAAGTTTCGTGCAAATCCATTCAGCCGTTCGGGCTAAAAGTGAGGCCAACCGCCCTATGGAAAACTCAATGTTAAAAACACGTTTTGGGACCCCCCTTTTTTCTCAGCCCCCCCTTGACGACCCCCCCCCCAAATTTTCAAGAGCTGCTCAGAAACAAAATGTGCCATTTTCCTGTAAATTTCAGCCAATTCCGTCCACAAACGCCAAAGTTATTAGACATAGAATTTTCCAAAATCCCGTAGAGAAAAAATCCTAACTATATATACCTACTGGCGACCGCCAGTAGGTAATATATATATATATATATATATATATATATATATATATATATATATATATATATATTATATATATATACAAATATATATATGAGCACAGGTTCCACAGGCAGCAACAGCTCACAGGTTCGGCTCCCACCGCTACCGCCAAGAAAATGGAGACCCAAGTTAGTCTGTGAGTAAATTTCATTCTGCAACAGACAGCATAACGTTTCGGCCTACACGAGGCCTTGGTCACATGGCGCCTTTGAGGACGGAAGCAGATTTAAAGTGCAAGTGCAATTAAAAACTACATTTTGATTGGGTATCAAAAAGTGAATACACGATAGACATAGTAAAAATACTAAATCATTTTACGTGACAAACAAACTAATTGGATATATATATATAAAACATACCTAAACTTTTCAGAAACATACAGTCAGTGGATGATGTCATCAGTGTTGTAATTTGAGATTTCATCAGTGATGTCACTGACCATGGCATGAGTGATGTAATATGTGACATCATCAGCAGTACATTGTGGGGGCACAAGTTATAGTTTAGCTCAACTAACTATAACGAACACATTTTTCTGGTTTTGTACGAGTGAAATGTCCAACTAACTATAATGTCCTTAAAACCTGTGGTTTTTTCAGTGAATATATATATATATTTATATCCAATTACCACTCCGGTGCTTGGTCCACCATAAGGAGAAACACGGACACTGGAATTGCTGTTCTCACTGCTGGCAACAGTGACTTTTATTTAAACCAGGTGCACAAAAGTCAGGCAGGATGACGCGTTTCGGCTAACGCAGTAGCCTTGTTCACATACCTGCACTGCTCAAACAAATACATTTAAATACACAGGTGCAAAGTAACCACGTGACTTGAGAACTACACACACCATAGAAAGTGAAAACATACTGCATGTCCCAAAAGACTACAAAAAGGAAAGACATAAATCTTTGTTTGTAAATTGCGGTTCAAATACTTTAAAATCGCTGTTTGCTCATTACTCATTAGTTTATATTTTTCTTAGAGCATAGTAGTTATTTTTGCATAATTGATACAATGTACAAATACACATTTGAGCTGTCAGAGTAATTAACACTACAACATCTTTGTGATCTGGTGGTACAACTAGATTAGAATTCTTCGTCTCAGAGCAGGTTTACTCTCATACTCGGGTCCTAGGGTATTTCCATGCACAAATGCAAATATTGTTGAAATAACTCCAAACCATCCTATGTATGTTTACAACTGAATACCAAGCGGGTTTGGTTCCCCATTCCTGGTATTACAAACCACCTTCTACCTCCAGCTCAATTGTAATAGGATTACAACTACTATGCTTGTAGTCTAAAACCATCAAAAGAAACAGCAGTATGATACAATACAGAAGTGAAATGTGAGGATATAGTGAAAAGGGTGTGGTTTTTCAAAAACTATTTTCATTACTCTTTTAATACATTTTATGTATTATTAAAATTGTGTGTATTGCACGTTGTGCTGTGCATAGAGAGAAGGAACGACTGGAATGTATAATTCTAGGGTATGTTATATCGAATTCACCTATAGACTCTTGTTACCATAGTACATATTACTTCCTATTTTTCAACTAGGTACTAATGTCATAGAGTGAATGTGATTGAGTTTGACTTAAAGAAAAAAAACAAGAAAGGTGAAAAAGTAAAAGGGAATGTCAAAGTTAAGTTTGTTCGAGACAAACATAGCTCTTATTCATAGTGCTGCCTATACAACCTTTTCTACATTGAGGACATGATGGAACAGACTGAATGAGGACACAGAGCTTACTCCCTTACTCTGCTGACGTGTTAGAGCAATCTTAAGGCTACCAAGGCCACTCTAAAGGTAATGGTGTATATCTTTACACATATTTAATCCCTTATGGGTGTTGGTGTCCAGCTTGAGTATGTAGTTTTTTTCTAATTGCCGCAATTTCCTTCCGCGGTCACCACCTAATTTACTGATAGGGACACTGTCAATGACAAAATACTTGAGCATATTGAGGTTACTTGAATGCTCTTCATTAATGTGGCGAGTTACGGGATATGTATTGTCAGAATTTACAGTTGCCCGTAGGTGCTGTAAAATTCGTTGGTGGACTGGCAGCTTAGTGCTACCTACATAGCGCAATCCACAACCACATTGTAACACATATACCGCGTGGTCAGTGTGGCATGTGTAGTGTCCTTTCAGTTTAATTGGAACTTCTGAGAAGCCAGTGGTATACGTCTTTGTGTTTATACCAAACCTACAGGCACGGCATGTGCTGCATTTGTAGAAGCCCAAGCTCACTGTTAACCACCCCTTATTAACATCTAGTTCAGCACTTGTTCTCACCAGATCGTTCCGCATGGAACGTGCTTTTCTATATGTGTAATTGGGTTTAGTGGGAAGTGCTTGGGCCAGTACAATGTCAGTTAATACAATTGGCCATTGGGCATTAATAATCCTCTTTATGGCACTGGCCTGCCTGTTAAATGTCGATATGAGCCTACATGCCACTGTTGTGCTAGAATTATTTGTATGGTTCTGCCTATCGTCATCTTGTGCCTCTGCCTCCACTGTTTCTTTGACCAAAGATGTTGCTAACAATTCTCTCCTGTCCCTGGAGTTGGTTTTGGCTAATGCAGAATCAAGTAGTTTGGCTTTGTAGCCACGCTGTAACAGTCTGTTTCTGTCTGCTTGTTGTGCTGCTGCCATGGCTGTAGGTGTACTGCAGGCTCTACGTATTCTTAAAAACTCCCCATATGGTAAGCTGGTGATGGTGTGCTGTGGGTGGAAACTCGAAGCGTGTAGCAAGGAGTTTCCCGCGGTTGGTTTGCGGAACAGCTGTGTTTCAATTATGTTATCCTCAATACTAACAGTAATGTCCAAGAAGTTGACCTTATGCTGATCTATATGTGCTGTGAACTGAAAATTATGGCTATTGTCATTGATGGTATTAACAAATGTGTGGGCTTCTGCTTCTGTTCCATTCCAAACAATGAATATGTCATCTATGTACCTCTATATGTGGACCAGATGTCTTTCCGCTAAGGTCCTGTGTTGCCCCATGAGTACATGCTCCTCCCACCAGCCCACGTGTAAACACGCATAGCTGGGGGAGAAGCATGCACCCATGGCAACACCCTGCCGTTGTTTAAACACTTTCCCTTCAAACAGAAACAGATTATTGAACAGGCACCATCTTATCATGCTTAATAACATTGTGTTATGGTTGTATAAAGAAATGCATCTATTCTGCAAAAAATATTCAGTCGCAGTTAACCCGTCTTCATGTCTGATGCTGGTGTAGAGGGAACAAATATCAAGGGTCATAAGGAGGTAATTTTTTGACCAAACAATGGAGTCTTATTTGCAAAGGAAGTCTTTGGTGTCTCTTAGATAAGTCGGTAAAGCAGTTACATGTTCTTGCAGGTAATGGTCCACATACTTTGACGTGTTTTCAAAAACACTGTCCCTAGCAGAAATGATGGGGCGTCCTGGGACCGGAATGGTTTGTTTATGAACTTTTGGGATAAAGTAAAAGGTGGGCAAGGTAGGATGTTCCTTATGTAAAAAACAAAATTCATCTTTTGTAATTAGCCCTTCCCTTTTCCCTTCCGTAAGTTGTACCTTGTAATCCCTGTTTACCTTGGTGACCGCTGCCCCATTGGATTGTTCATAGCACTTAAGATCGTCTAAGTGCCGATACGCTTCTACCTTGTATTCCGCTTTGTCCCAGAGCACCAGGTTTCCTCCTTTGTCCGAGTTCTTAATTACTACCGAGTTATTGTTCTTCAGTTTCTCCATTAATTGAAAATATTGTTTGGAAGTGTTTTTGCTGTTTCTATGTTCCGTCCTGATTGTTTTCCTATGTAGCTTTTTTAATTCCTCTGTGAAGCGATCATGAAAAATATCCAAGGCGTCACGCGGCATTATCGGGACAAAAGTAGACGGTGCCTTGACGGACTGCCTCCCGCGTGGAAACCGCAATTCCTTCTGTGTCCGCTATTTGTTGTGTGCTGGCTGATTGTTGTTGACTATCGGACATGTCCCGGCCCAAGGTGAACAGAGTTTTTAACAGTGGAATTAGCTGAGCTTTTAGTCCGGTAGGAGCTGGAGTAACCAGTGGGTTGGCCGTTTGTTTATTCTGGTTTTTTATTTTGAAGAATTTGGCTAATTTAAGTTTTCGTATAAATTTGTATACGTCGACCCTCGTCTCCAACAAATTAAAAATACTCTCCGGACAATAACTGAGCCCCAAGCTTAACAATTGCAGTTCAGCCACATTAAGTTCAATTTTGGTAAGGTTGATGATCGTATTTTGCGCACTCTCATCTAGTTTTTCCAATTTTTCTTTTTGCAGTATTGCCCTCGCCCTCTGTTGCTTTGCACATTTGCGTCGTTGGCGCCTTTTATGATTCCTGTACTTGCGGTTTGAGGATTGGCATTCCTCGATCGTAGGGTTGATTTTCTCTGTTGCCTTATATAGTCCATCTCTTCCGCATATGTAAGGGGCCCCAATGTGGAATTGCTTCCTGCTTCTGAGCCACTGCCATCTGTGTCCGTGTCAGTTACAATCATGCTGGTGTCTGATGACGAGGCAACCAGATTGTTAGAACTGGCTATTTGATTTTTCCCCTGTTTTTGTTGTGCCCCTGTGCCTCCTTGTCTTTTTATGGAATCATACTTTCGGGCAAACGTGAAGACTTGGCTCCGCTCGTAATCATTTTTGTCCCGAGCAAACTTAAACGCCTTCCTGGCTTTGATGGTATCTTCTTGTTTATGTATATATATATATATATATATATATATATATATACATATATTTATACACACACACACACACACAAACACATATTACCTACTGGCGGTCGCCAGTAGGTATATATAGTTAGGATTTTTCCTCTATGGGATTTTTGAAAATTCTATGTCTAATAACTTTGGCGTTTGTGGACGGAATTGGCTGAAATTTTCTGGAAAATGGAACATTTTGTTTCTGAGCAGCCCCTGGAAATTTGGGGGGGGTTCGTCAAAGGGGGGCCGAGAAAAAAGGGGGGTCCCAAAACGTGTTTTTAACATTGAGTTTTCCATAGGGCGGTTGGCCTCACTTTTAGCCCGAACGGCTGAATGGATTTGCACGAAACTTGGCAAAATTGTAGGGACTGGTAGCCCGATGTGCCTTTGCTAGGTCTCAATATATGTGCTTCAGTGGATTTTGAGAAATTAATGTTCAAAAAAAGATATATATCTGTAAGAGCGGACCGGGCAGCGCTCCGGTTCGCGGACTTTACGCGTAACGGAACTTCGCGTAGCGAAGCTGATTGGCTCTCCGGTGTCTGTCAACATTCTAAACAGTCCGGAGCGGCCGCCATCTTGTCTCTCGGTAGGATTGAGAGACAAGAGGAGGCCAAAACAAAGGGGGAAATGACCCTAAGGGGGCATAGTATATCCTCCCTGACCCCCTAGGTTTAATGTGGAGGCTTTAAAAGGGCCCCGCGGGGCAAAAAAAAATAAAAAAAAATTTAGTTTTTTTGCGTGGGTAGCGCCCGGTTCGCGAACCGGGAAGCGTTCTGGGCAGCGTACTATAATGAAAAATGAATGATAGACTTTTCAAATACTGTATGTTAATTGATTGTTGGTTTTGTTGATTATTTTTTAATTTTTTTATTTTTTAAGCAATTATTTATTATTGTGATTGTGTTTCAAAATTTAATAACATTTCTAACATTTAACTAGTTTATGAATTACATATAAAAATGATTAAAGACTCAAACAATTTTTTAATATTACATACAATTTTATTTTTCAGATTGTTTTTCAAAATTTAATAGAACGTCTAGCATTTGAGTGTCCGATATGTCCTCTTGTTGAGTGAACATAAGTTCCCACATTTGACCGTCATCATAATGGAGTAAATGATCGACAGATTCTACACATTGAAGTAATTCATAGTCCCGTGACTCATCCATGAATTCTAAGTCATCAATGGGTTCCATAACTTGTTCATTGTTGCTGTCCAGAACAATTTCGAAGGAAACATTCTGCTCACCTTCCATTTTATTGCTGTAATTTGCATAAAAAATAAATATATCAGTAGAGATAGGGCACTGTTGGGTTTAAGTTCAGACAGGTACTTGTGAGTTTATAACAGAGAAGTAATCTATGGGCACTGTATGGTTTCAGGCGTGAAGTAGTACTATTAAAAAGTGCCTGTGAAGAAGCCTAAGTAAATTCATAATTATACCACAGAAACCTAAATCAATCCATAATTATAATAAAGAAGCCTTTCTCAATGTCTAACTCTTACAGAGGGATAGCATATAACTATCTGAAAATGTTTTCAAATTTATAAAATAATATCTCACCTTCTAAAAACAAGTTTAAGTTGTGAGTGAAAATGATCTTGCAATGTAGTTCAGGAAGTAGTAGTCAAAATGGCTGTGTTTCTCTCTCTTTCTTTATATATATTCAGGTACATAACCAATCAAATGTCAGGTAAAAAAAGTAGAAAATGAAAGTAACATTTTAATTGGTTGTCAATTCCAACACTTCAGATGTGTTTTGAGAAGTAATTTACCTCAGGGTATTTAGAGAGGTCTACAGGCTAAATGGCTAAATGGAATTCCAATCAAATTTGTGAAAATGGAAGGGATTGGTATGTAGTATGAGCTAATCTATATTTGGTGAAATTGTCTCCAGTGGCTTTTCTGTAAACTACTTTCCCACCTTTTTTGATGGTGCGCTTCCCAGGGAGCGACCCGGTACGCGAACTGTTGAGCGCCCCGGTTCGCGAACCTTAAGCGTTACGGGAGTCCACCATTTTGTGTTTTGGTCGAATTAAGATACAAGATGGAGGGCAAATAATGTTCAGAATGGGTAGAAGGGGGCACGGTAGACTTATTTTGACCCCCTAGGTTTTCTGAGGGTGGCTGAGGAGGCTTATATGTGCGAAAAAAAAACATTTTTTAAAAAATTTCGCGAGGTTAGCTCCCGGTTCGCGTACCGGGTAGCGCCCCAGGGAGCGTACTTTGTTGAAAATTAGTGAAAAATGTTACAGTAAAATAATAATTGTGAGTGATCAGATGTAGGGTAGCTCTGAGAAGAGCTTTTGGGTTTATGGTACATTTAGGTACTTATAAGTAGGTACCAATGCACAGTCTTAAATTCAGAATGAAAATTCTGTTGCCCTCATCTGAGAAGTGAACTCCATCTCCTCTGTAGATATCTTGCATGTAGTAACGCAAGTTATTGTTGTACATGGAGCCCATTCCATGGTCTCTCATGTAAGCTGAAACAGATTTGTTTACATGCTTCCTCGACTTCTCAATTTGTGAACAAAATTGGTTTGACCACCTCCATTTCTGTCTTTGGCATATATTTGAATATACCAAGGCAGTTTGAGGAAAAAGTGCCATCAATTGCTCAAAGGTGTCCTTTAAAAGCATTTCCAGACCTACCCCAGTCAAAGTGCCCAAATCATTACCTCCACAGTGCACAATTAACAGGTCAGGTTTTGGCAAATGCATAAAGGTTTTCACCAATGGTATCAATTGGTGACATTTTAATCCTCTGTGGCCAAACCACTTAATTTCCACATCTTGTAAATTGAGGTTAGGTAAATTTCTGTTCTTAGCATACCTGTGAGCCCAGTGGATATAACTATGTCCAACAATCCAGACAGAAAACATGGTGAGAGAAGGTTCTGCTGCAGTCAGATGAAGTGTGGCAATGAAATGGCAGTTGAAAAAATGAGAGTTTAAAATGAAAAAAACGGTGGAGTTTCTGTGTTAATGAAGCAGTAACAGTGATTGGTGGATTTTGATTGCTGAAAACAGAAAGTTAGGGTGCATAGATGAGTTCTTTGAAAGATGTATTTTGAATGGTCAATAAAAAATCATTAAATGAAAGATTGCAGTGGATACGCAGGTGCACTGAGAGTTCAGAGTTCAATTGCAACATTGTTGTGTGAACTTGCAAACACCAGAGGTCTTCCAAGAGGTGGTTGCCATGCAAAACAGGCAAAGAGGGCAGAGGGGGGAAGGGTTTTCATTTGAAAAAAGTGAGGGAAGAGTTTTGATTGGGTGACATGAGAGATATGTGTGAAGAATTACAGCATTTCTGTGCTTTTGATAGCTGCAGACTCTGGAGTGCATACCTTTTGCTCTGCTGAAGACAAATTGGTGTGTTTCTGAGACTGTTTTCAAACTCAAAGTATTTGCTAAGGTGAGAAAATATTTCTTTAATTTAGATAGAGAATAGTGTGCTTTAAGGAGAAAATTATGAAGAAAGTTGTGTTTTTCAAATGTTGCTTTGTCTCAAGTGTTTTACAAATAGATTTTGTTTCTTTGAGAAAATGTAATTAGAGAAAATGTGAAGTATTAGTACTGACAGGGTGTTTTTCTGCATAGGAGCTGTGGAGTCTTTTCAAATTATGACTTGAAAATCGTTTTTGAGATCGTTTTTGAGGAAAATGAATGGTTATAATATTTCTGACAAGGACATAATGGTGTATGCTTCTTTATAATGCAATTGACTGTCTCTGATGTTATTTTTCCCATTTTAATGTAAGACCTTTCTCTGTGGCGCAAATTGCTTGTAAATATGCTCCCACCTGTGCATGGCAAATTTAGATTTTGAATGTTTGTGTTACATAGCCATGTTAAAAGTGATACAAACATGCTGCAAAGGCAATCAAAAAACGCTTTTATGTGTCTTAAGGACATTTTAAGTCATTTTCCCATGTGCAGTGTTTTGAAATTATGATTTGAAAATCGTTTTTGGGGAAAAGGAATTGTTTTTAAATTTATGACAAGGACATAATGGTGTATGCTTCTTTATAAGGCAATTGACTGTCTCTGATGTTATTTTTCCCATTTTAATGTAAGACCTTTCTCTGTGGCGCAAATTGCTTGTAAATATGCTCCCACCTGTGCATGGCAAATTTAGATTTTGAATGTTTGTGTTACATAGCCATGTTAAAAGTGACTCAACCATGCTGGAAAGGCAATCAAAAAACACTTTCATGTGTCTTAAGGACATTTTAAGTCATTTCCTCATGTGCATTGTTTTCAAATTATGATTTGAAAATCGTTTTTGGGGAAAAGGAATGGTTTGTAAATTTATGACAAGGATATAATGGTGTATGTTTCTTTATAAGGCATTTCAGTGTCTCTGATGTCATTTTTCCCATATTACATTAAAAGACCTTTCTCCGTGGGGCACATTCCTTGTAAATATGGTCACACTTGTGCATGGTAAATTTAGATTTTGACTGTTTGAGTTACATAACCATGTTAAAAGTGACCCAAAAAAATTGCAAAGGCTTTCAAAAAACACTTTCATGTGTCTTAAGGACATTTTAAGTCATTTCCCTGTGGGCAGTGTTTTCAAATTATGACTTGAAAATCGTTTTTGAGGTTTAGGAATGTTGTTAAAATTTATGTGCGCCATATGCCCCCAAATTTCTTTTTCAGGGGTGCAGCAGGGTGTTCTTGAGACACCCCTGCACCTTTGGAAAAATTCCTAATTTGCGATGAGCTAATTGCTAATCGCAAATTGCACCTTCATTCCTATGGGCATCCTGGCCCATGGAAATGAATGGGTAATTTGCAATTAGCAATTAGCAATTTGCTCATCGCAAATTAGGAATGGTAAAGAATCGCTATTTATTCCTTAAAATTCCCTATTTTGGAAATGCAAAATAGTTTGATGATACATATGGCGGTTGATCTCTAACAAGATAAGAAGCTTAGGGATACATTTATGATGACTGGCGCAATGAAGTGGACATCACTTACTTCATTGGTAGAGCTTTACATGTATTATCTCCTCTGTATTCTTCATCAAGCGTAACTTTAATCTGCAATCCTGAGTAGGCCTCACCTTAAACAAACCTCTGGATAGGCCACACCTTATCGTCATCATTAATTAATCATTTAAAATGCTAGGGACAGATTTATGATAGGTGTATGCCTCTTTTGCGCCACTTACAAAACACTGCCCACGGGGAAATGACTTAAAATGTCCTTAAGACACATGAAAGTGTTTTTTTAAAGCCTTTGCAATTTTTTTGGGTCACTTTTAACATGGCTATGTGACTCAAACAGTCAAAATCTAAATTCACCATGAACAGGTGGGAGCATATTTACAAGGAATGTGCTCCATGGGGAAAGGTCTTATAATGTAATATGGGAAAAATGACATCAGAGACAGTGAAATGCCTTATAAAGAAGCATACACCATTATGTCCTTGTCATAAATTTACAAACCATTCCTTTTCCCTAAAAACGATTTTCAAATCAAAATTTTAAAACACTGCACATGTGGAAATGACTTAAAATGTCCTTAATTCAAAATTTGCTATTCCTTATTTTGCGATTGCACTGAAGGATTTGCAAATTTTGCGATTCCTTAAATGCAATGTATCAAACAAAAAATATGTAAAAAATGACATTAAGGATTTGGAAACTACCACCAACTTCTAGTTTGTGGTAATTTGCGAATTCTTTTCAAAAAGCTTTTTTTCCAAAAAACAAAAGGTGCCATATGATGCCAATACATGCCCTTAGGGCATGTATGTGCGCCATATGCCCCCAAATTTCTTTTTCAGGGGTGCAGCAGGGTGTTGTTGAGACACCCCTGCACCCTTGAAAAAATTCCTAATTTGCGATGAGCTAATTGCTAATCGCAAATTGCACCTTCATTCCTATGAGCCTCCTAGCCCATGGAAATGAATGGGTAATTTGCAATTAGCAATTTGCTCATTGCAAATTAGGAATGGTAAAGAATTGCTATTTATTCCTTAAAATTCGCTATTTAGGAAATGCAAAATAGTTTGATGATACATATGGTGGTTCATCTGTAACAAGATAAGAAGCTTAGGGATACATTTATGATGACTGGCGCAATAAAGTGGACATTACTTACTTCATTGGTAGGCCTTTACATGTATTATCTCCTCTGTATTCTTCATCAAGCGTAACTTTAATCTGCAAGCCTGAGTAGGCCTCACCTTAAACAAACCTCTGGATAGGCCACACCTTATCGTTATCCTGGATTAATCATTTAAAATGCTAGGGACAGATTTATGATAGGTGTATGCCTCTTTTGCGCCACTGTGCGTCACTTTTATGATGCAGCGGCGGTGCAAAAGATTTGCTATGAGGCGACAAAATTACAAATTGATGCATTTAGGCAGATGTGTCATGGTGTAAAAAAAACGTGCCACATGAAACCGATGCAGCAGTGATGCAAAAGATGCACCATGTTGCAAGAAAGGCCTCACTTGGGGCCATATGTATCAAGCTAATTAGCATTCGCAAAGATCAAAATTCTGCGAATTTCGGCCTTTGCGAATGCTAATTAGACAAATGGTATGTATCAAACAAGTTTGATGCAAAATAAGGAATAGCAAAATTTGCTATTCCTTATTTTGCGATTGCACTGAAGGATTTGCAAATTTTGCGATTCCTTAAATGCAATGTATCAAACAAAAAATATGTAAAAAATGACATTAAGGATTTGGAAACTACCACCAACTTCTAGTTGGTGGTAATTTGCGAATTCTTTTCAAAAAGCTTTTTTTCCAAAAAACAAAAGGTGCCATATGACGCCAATATATGCCCTTAGGGCATGTATGTGCGCCATATGCCCCCAAATTTCTTTTTCAGGGGTGCAGCAGGGTGTTCTTGAGACACCCCTGCACCCTTGGAAAAATTCCTAATTTGCGATGAGCTAATTGCTAATCGCAAATTGCACCTTCATTCCTATGAGCCTCCTAGCCCATGGAAATGAATGGGTAATTTGCAATTAGCAATTTGCTCATCGCAAATTAGGAATGGTAAAGAATTGCTATTTATTCCTTAAAATTCGCTATTTAGGAAATGCAAAATAGTTTGATGATACATATGGCGGTTCATCTGTAACAAGATAAGAAGCTTAGGGATAGATTTATGATGACTGGCGCATCACCAGGGATGTGCCAGTCATCCTGCGCCGCTGTTCCGCCACCCATGGTGTGCTGCATTTACAATGCGGCGCAGCATGGGGCAAAAATGGCACAGATGCGTGACGTATCTGTGCTGTAAAGGTGGCGCATTGCTGGAGTTGTATCGCAAGTGCGATGCAGCTCCAGCAAGGCTCAGGGGTGCCCCATCTCCACAATGTTGCGTCAAGACCTATGCCTGCTTAAAGCAGGCGCAGGGTTTTGACGCAGCTTTCTCCTATCTGATTGTAAATGCGGCACACCATGGGTGGCAGAGCAGCGTTGCACGTTAACTGGTGCATGCCTGGGGATGTGCCATTTAACATAAATCTGCCCCTTTACATTTAAGTATGTGCAGGGGACACAGAGTCGGTGAGGCTTATCCAAGGTTAAGAAGAGATGAGTCCTGTTCACTGAAAAATTAGACATAGGCTTCACCTGCTCAGCATCGCTGGACATGGCTAAATAATAGCTGCAAAATGTTACTCTTGTTAAACAATTTTACTATTATAATCTCTGAGATTTGTCTCTTACTCTGCAACATCTCATTGTTGTTATCTTTCTTTAAAGATAAAGACAACATCAACATGAGCGACAATCTGCAATCAGTTGATTTTGACCTCATCATTGAACTTGTAATTGAAACATCAGTGGATGTTGATCCCTTGGATGATTTAAATCCTGAGGATGAAGAAGAACGTGATGAGGATGCAGATTTGTCCGAATTATATGACATAGGGTGGGAAGCTGACCTGCTTGATCCTATGGAACTATAAACATTTATTTTTAAAATGTATAATAAATAAAAAGTAAAAATGTAAACCGTTTAATTTAAAAATAAAGACACCTTCAAAAACAGGTTATGTGTAGTGTCTTCAATAAAATAATAAAATATGCTCATAAAATTAGATCAGATTCACATATAAGATAGCACAGGTAACATGAATATAAATTCCATTTCTTTTCTGCTATTTCTGTATTCTAAAATTGCCATGCACTAAAAAATCTTATATGTAAAAATGTAAAGTAGTGTTTTAAGTTTTTGATTACTGTTATTGATGTACTGTTGGGTAATAGTGGTTAATAACATTTTTTAATATATTTTACCACAGATTCAACTGCAGATCATTTCAACATTTCACCATGCCAACGAAAGAAAGACTGAGAAAGGCTGCAAAACGTCAAAGACAGCAGGTGATTGAAAAAAAGCAGCAGTCCTCTAACAAAAAGATTTGTCAAGTCAACAAGAAAGCACCGGGTAAGAGTACAAAAACATTCATAAGAAATATTTGTAGTAAAAAAAATATTACTACAGAAAATGTTTCAGTCCAGAAAAAGAGAAGCAATTCAAATGGAAAGGAAAGGCCAATCAAAAATGTTACTGCTAGAGCAAGAGATAACTCTGTGCATGATAGTAGAAGGAAACAACAGTTTAGGGACATTCGTAAACGAATGTTCCGCAACAGGATAATTGGCAATTTGTTAAAAAATATTAAGAAAGGTCAACAGAAAGTGGTTTTTTATAAGAGAAAAAAAAAAGTTGAGAAAGTTATTGATCAGGCATTTGAAATTAAACGTAAGTTATTTATTTTGATAATCAATAGAATTAGGAAGCTAAACAAGGCAATTTATGATTTCAAAAGAAATAGTAGATGGAAGAGAATAGTTAATCGTAGTAATTTTTGTGAAGTTTTTTCTGGAGAATGGATGCATAGTTCAAGCTGTGAGGCATTTTTTAATGAGAATAGTTATTTCCAGGATAATGATTTGGTGCATGCAGTTGACACCAGTGGTCGTGCTTATGAAGTGAAAGATGGTTGTCCAGTTGAAAAAGAAAAACTTGTGACAACAGAGGCAGAAGAGGTGTTAGGTAATGAGGTTTTAGGAAGACGTGCTAAGGGTCCTGTGTACACCTGGAAGTGTAGTAGTATTTGCAGTGTGCGACAGGATTCCATAAATTTGCTTTGTGATTTTGTACGGTCATTTAATAAGAAAAGTTTGAAGCAGAAAATAAGGTTGTTGCAAGAATTAGATCCTTGCAGAGTGAGAGAAGTGACAGGTTTGCATGGTCATTGACTGGCTTGTCTTTCCAGGAGAGTATGCCAGAGTGTTTTTCATCATTTCAGGATGCTAGCAGTGCATCATAATAAAGTGAGGAAATTAGTTAGAATGTTGTATTATGCTAAGAGTCCAGCAATTATGCTTAAAAAATTATGTGCTGCTCTTTTGCATGGTTCTGAAATAGATGTGAAGAATATATGTGAAGAAATTGAGTTTTGTTACTTTGGAAGTAAAGAGGAGAATGTTGAAATTGACCAAGAAGAAGCGGGTAATGTGGAAGATAGTGTACAGGTTTCCAGTACAGATAATTTCCAGAGGGAAATTGCCACGTTTCAGGTCAAATCAAGTGAGAGGCCAAATTTCACTTGTGTGTGTTGTTGACGCACTTATTATAAGAATCAGACTAAGTTAGTGGATTTATATGCAAAAAGTGAAAGGGAAAATAATAGTGAATGGAACGATTTCGCAACATACTTGATGGTAGAAAATTGTTTTGATTTGGGATTGGATCAACGTGTGTGTACTTATTGTTGTTGCAAATTAAATCAAAACCAGATGCCTGCTAGAGCAGTTCATAATAATCTTGAATTGAAGGATTTAAATACTTATGAATCTATTTTGATTCAAAGTATCCATCCCTTTCAGGCTATTGTAAGAATGGAGCCAAAGACAGGGAAATTGCCTCCATCAGATTTACAGAGAGGATTAAAGGGAAGAGTTGTTTATTTGCCTCTAGATTTGAAGAAAAACTTTAACACAATTGGAGTAGAAAAAGTGGAAGAGGAACCTCTGGTTATCTTAGTTAATGGGGTTCCGACAAAGAATAAGAAAATATGGCAAGATTTAGTAGATGTTAGGAAAGTTAAAAAGGCAACATTGTATTTGAAAAAAAATAATAAATACTATAAGAATGTATATGTTGCAGAAGAGGAAGTAAGTGAGGAAGAGGATAGCGATTTGTGTGCTGGTCAAATTGAGAAAGTAGAAACTTCTACTAGTGAAGAAATATATGAACATTATAGTGTTCATCCTTTGCATTCCAAGGAAGTCATGGGGAATGCTATTGAGTTGTTTCAAATGAAACAAGCCAAAGGGAGTCCCATTAGTGTTTGGGAGGAAAGTTTGGAAGCTCGGTGTTTCCCACAGCTTTTTCCAACAGGTCAGGGAGGAAGATATGATGAGCGACCTCATCAAATTCCTGCTTCTGAATACCGGACTTTGCGATTGTATGCAGGAGATGCTAGGTTTCGACAATGCATTCCTTATTTGTTTCATCTCCTGTTTGAAAGCGATCTGTCTGGACTGTCATATGCAGTGAACCACATCTTGAAAAGTGGTATACACATGCAAAACATCTCGGCAAGTGACTTTATGGATAAAGTCAATGTCCAAGACAGTATTTTGGATTCTCACCTGATTAATCTCATGGCGTGTCAGCGTGGTACTAATGAGTACTGGTACCGTCGTCATGGTGATTTAAAATGTATGCTGAGGAACTTAGGTACTCCCACATGGTTCCTCACTCTGAGCTGTGCCGAGTATGGCTGGGAAGACTTACTTGAATTTCTACGAGAGGCAAATGCTAACGTAGAAAACATCGAATTCAAGACACCCGGAGAACTGTGCTCTTTGGATCCAGTCAATGTATGTAGGTACTTCAATCATAGATTTGAAGCTATGATGTCTTTCATCATGAATAAGAAGAATCCACCTCTTGGAGAGGTGTTGGATTTCTTCTGGAGAAAGGAGTACCAAGCAAGAGGTGCTCCTCATATACATATGTTGCTGTGGATCAAGTAGGCACCTAAATTTGGAACAGATCCAGAAGACTCAGTGATGAGTTTTATACAACAGTATTCTACGTGTGCTGTTCCAAACGCAAAGGAGAAGAAAAGCCTAAGAGAAAAAGTTCTGCGTTTCCAAAGCCATCGATGTGGAAAGTACTGTCGTCGTAAATTCCGAAACAAGGACAAGTTCTACACCAAATGTCGTTTCGGCTTTCCACGACCGGTGATTTCTAAAGGAAGAGTAAACAGTTTGATGTCTTCGCTGCGACATAATGTGATGAAGAAATCACCTAAAAACACATACAATTTGAAGAGGAACGAAGAGTCCAAGTACATCAACGACTACAACCCGGTGATTTTGTCCATGTGGAATGCTAACATGGATATACAGTTTGTGGCTGATAACTGTATGGCTGTGGCTCGGCATGTGACGTCTTACATCACCAAAAAAGAGAAGACAGAATTGAAGGATATGTGGGAGGACATTTCCCATGAAAAGAGCCTCAGCAAGAAGTTGTACAGTTTCAGTCTGAAGATGTTGTCGCATCGAGAAATCGGAGCGTACGAATGTTCTGACCGGTTGTCTTCAGCAAGTCTCTATGCCAAGTCCAGGAGTATCATTTGGGCGAGTCTTGGTCTTGCTGCAACGCGTAATCGAGTTCTCAAACCTGTGCGGGAAATTGAGTATTTGGCGGAAAAGGAGCCAAACAGTACCGACATTTTGAAGACCAACATGTTGGATACATATTATCCAAATCGAAGCATTCACCTCGAGAATGTTTGTCTGTATGAGGTTCTTCAAAATTACATATTCAAGAGGAACATCAAAGAAGATACTGAGAAAGGAGTGTATGCTGTAATAGGAAGTGAGGGATGTCTGGTCAAGCAAAGAAAATGCCACTTGGTAAACCATCGAAAATTGAGTGGCGAATCTCCTGAAAAAAAGGAGTTTTTCTATTTAGCACTTTTGCAACTTTTCAAGCCTTGGCGTGCAGAAGAGGAACTGCTTGGAGATTTTCTCTGTTACGAAGACTCTTTCAATGCCGCCAAGGAGACCATAGAATGTCCTGCTTTTCCCAAATATGTACAAATGTTGAATGCGGAAATTGAGCAGGAAGCAATGATTGCAGCCGAGATTGCCAGAGACAGTTCTCAGGACAGTCAGAGTTCTGCTTCATTGAGTCAGGATCCACTAGGAGGACCTGTTATCGAAAATGAAGCTGCCACTGCTATGAATGAAGTGGAAAGAGCCATGGCACATGCTCAGGAGGATGCGGTTAACTTAGAAGAGTTGGAAAGACAACTCAACGTTGAGCAGAGGAAAATATATGACGAAGTTACCATGCAAATTGATCATGGATTAAGTCATGACAAGAAAGAGTGCTCATGTACGTCGTTGAAGCCTGTCCGACTGTACGTGAGTGGAGAAGCGGGAACTGGAAAAAGTTTCCTCATTAAAGCAATTTCATGCTATTTGCAGGAAAGGACAGAGTCATCGCTGTCTTGTGTTGTCACCGCTCCAACTGGACTGGCAGCACATAACATTAAAGGGATTACTTTACATCGTTTACTGATGCTGCCAGTGGAGCATGACAACAAATTACAATATCACAAGCTATCTGGAGATGCTTGTTTTGAAGTTTCAAGAATCTTGAGGAAAATGAAACTTCTTATCATTGACGAAGTAAGCATGGTTTCCAATGTCATGCTTGCCTTTGTGCATTTGAGAATGCAAGAAGTTCTCAAAACAGAGTATGATGTGTTATTTGGTGGCAAACACATCATTGTTTTCGGAGATCTTCTGCAGCTGACACCAGTGAAAGGGCAACCTGTGTTCAAAATGCTAACGCATCAAGATACCAGGAAGTGCCTAGGCAGCATTGGCAACGTCAATATATGGTTAAACTTCAATTATGCTGAACTGCATGAAAATATGCGTCAGGCGAAGGATGAAGTTTACAAGACTATTCTACAAGATGTTAGAATTGGAAAAGTGACCGAGCATGGGAAAGAAGCTTTACATGCACGATTACTGTCAAATTTATATCCAGAACAAGATGTTGTGCCTGAGAATATTTTTCAGAAAATTACTGAGAAGAAATCTGGAATATGTTTGATGCCAACTCTTGCAGAATGTGCCAAATTCAACAACAAAATGTTGCATTTAGAAAAGCAAGAGATTGTGAAACTGGAAGCTATTGACAGAGTAGAGCATATGGGATCAACAATTATTTTGTCTGAGAATCTGAAAACAAAATTGGATTCATTAGAGAAGAGTATATCTAAAACTGCAGGTTTTGAAAAGACTCTGAATGTGTGCTTGAACTGCCGTATAATTTTAAGAAGGAATTTACATGTTGAAAGAGGTCTGGTAAATGGATCAATGGGTAATGTTGTTGATTTTGTAAAATACAGAAATAGAGATGGAATTGAATTTTTAAAAATTAAATTTGATGGCGTTGAGGAAGTACAGCTAATTGGTCGTTGTTCTGCTAGATTTTTGCTTGTAAAAGACTTATATGTTCGCCGTAAGCAGTTTCCTGTTTGCTTGGCATATGCGGTGACAATCCATAAATCGCAAGGTTTAAGTGTAGACAGTGCATTGGTGAATATTGGCAGTTCTGTGTTCAAGGAGGGTATGGCATATGTGGCATTGTCACGAGTTAGAACTTTATCGGGATTGTACTTGATTGAGTGTGATGTCACAAGCATTTGTGCGGATCTAGATTGTGTTAAGGAATACAATAGGTTAAGAAGAGAGTATGCGCCACATTTGCCTCAATATCCTTTGAGAAACGTGTGGTAGGCCGGAAACGAAGAAATGTGACCAATACTGGGGAGGTTGTAGCAAAAAGACGAAAAGTCGATGAACCTGAAATTATAAGCAGAAACAAAAAGGATTCTGTTGAAGATGTTGTTGGTTTTCAATTTGAAAACAGTTCTGGTGTCAACTGCTATGCTAATGTAGTGGTTAATGTTTTGTTTTCTCTAGAAAATGTAAAAGAAGAGATTGTGGTCAATTCTGATCAAAGATTTTGCAGTTTGTTAAATTCTGTGTTAGAGAAATGTAGCACTGATAGAACAAACATAGAAAGTGTGTCTGAAATTCGAAATCTGTTAGACAGATGTTCAGGCCAAACACAATTCTCTCAAAATATTCAGCAAGATTGTCAGGAGTTTTTAATGTATATGCTTGATGTATTGCATGCTGAAGGTGTAGATGTAGATCAGCTGTTTGGGCTTTCTTATTAATGGCAGCATGACTGCGAGAACTGTATGGTATCAAGTACTACTAGTGTAGACTCAGAAAGATTTATATATTTAACTTTGCCAGACAGTAAATCCGTCTCCTTTAATAAGCTAGTAAAAGCAGCTGATCACAACATGGAGTGTAGCCAATGTAAATCTGAAATGATGTCCACATTATTTATACGAACATATGGCCAGTATGTCATATTAATGTTCCAACGATGTAGGCCTGATGGAATAAAATTGACAACTTTAATTAAACATTTTGTGGCTTCGCAGTTGTCAATATCAGGAAGGACTTTTGTTACTGCAGCAATTATATATCATGACGGTCCTTCAATAACATCAGGACATTACACAGCTTATTTAAAGTCTAGAAATGGCTGGTCATTTTGCAATGATTCTGTTTTAATTTTCAAAAAAAAATTGCCGTATGACCTTAAAAACTCTTACCTGGTGTTTTTAAAACCAAAATTTTAGGGAAAGAATCTCGGGATGTGCTCTGTGGAATTTCAAGAAGTTCTAATGGCTCCTACACGATTTGGCCTTGAGGATAAGTGTAGTTCAGAGACATAACTTCTAACCATAAGACTGGACGTCATGGAGAAATAAGTGCACTTTGAATGAGTTCAGAAAAACTATTTCTTTTTATAAGCTAATTGAAGCAGCCAATCAAAACATAGAGTAGAGGGAATGTAAGTCTGCAATGCTGTCTACTGTTTTACATTGCTTTGTGATTAAAAGTGATGTAGAGAATTAAATAATTGTAGTAGTCATAGAGGTAGTGTAAGTCTGCTTCATAGTAAGCAGTATCAGTGTCATAGGAAATGTAGAACATGACTGAGCAAGAAGGGGAAGATATTACTATTCCAGGATTGTGAAAATGATCTTCAACATTTTAATTCTGAAAGTTGCAGAAATGCCAAATGACGGGATTGGCTTACAAGAAATCCAAGAGTTATAAATGGCTCTGACAAGATTTGGCCTTGTGGAAACTTGTGGTAGAGAGCAAGAAGTCATTTATTGCATGTAACATGTTTTTAAAAACGATGGAGGTTTTCTTTCAGAAAGTGGCGGGCTGAAAGTAATAACAGCACAACAGAGTGTAAGCTGTTCATAGGACATCCTTTGACGTCATGGAAAGTAAGTTAACTTTAAGGAGTTCTGAATTCTGATTTGTTATGTTGTATGTTTTTTTTAAACACAATCATTTTGATTGTGTTTTTTTTTCCCCGCTGTTATATGATGAATACCTTCAAGTCACTGTTTTTAGTGAATTTTGATACATTCTGAGAACAGCAAAAATAAACCATTTAACATGTATAATTAATTCTGTACTGTTTGCATTTATGATGTATATGTAGAACTGTGTAGGAGGCATGGAGAAGGTGAGGCTTCTGTAAGTGTCAAAGTTGTTGCATGCAGTGCTGCACTTCTGCGTACTCTTTCATATGCTGGACTACATCTGCACAATGAGATACCTAAGCAAAGGAAACACAAGTGATGTGATTGTGAAATGAGCAAAAGAAATTGCACGTATTTCAATTACATCACCTGTGTTTCCTATCATTACGAATCACATTGTGCAGATCAAGTTTAGGTCTGTCCAGGGAAACAGAGGAGGTTTGGCCTTTGTTCAAGAGTGCAGTGGACATGACTCACTTCATTGGTAGGCCTGCAAATGTATTATCTTCTCTGTACTCTTCAACAACTCTAAATTTCATCTGCAACCCTGAGTAGGCCTCACCTCAAACAAACCTCTGGATAGGACACATCTTATTGGCATCCTGAAGCAATCATTTAAAGTTTTAGTGTCTTGCGACACTTTTCTGAGACAACAGCAATGCAAAAGATGCACCATGTTTTAAGATAGGCCTCACTTCATCTGCATCAAGATACTGTTAGTTTAAAATGTATATCTTTAGGACTGTGTAGGGGGCCTGGAGAAGCAGAAGCTTCTGTAAGTGTCAAAGTTGTTGAAAAACTGTTTGTCCTTCAATCTTTTCCCTTGTATTTTGTAATTTTTAAATACATGTTTTAATATTTTTCAAATGTTTGTTCTCTCTTTCACAGATTGAAAGTATAAAAACAAAAAGTGAGTAATTTAACGACAATTATAAGGTAAATGTTTTGTACTCTTTTTGTTACATTTCTATCACATTTAACTTCTATTAGTTCCACTGCTTCATTTCTTTAACCCTCAGTTTCCTGCCTTTGCTACTTCCCTCATTCTTTTCTCTATTACCTACTTACTCAACTCCTTCCACTCTTTTTCTCAGTCCCTCTCTTCTCATAGTTCCTCACTCTTGTTCACTCACTCCGTCTCTATTACTCTTAGTGTCTTTGACTGATCACTCTATCACTACTTGTTCATAATGCTTTCTCTTTCTCTTTCTCTAGTTGAAGCACACTAAGGGGCATATTATGAACACAGCCAATAAAATTATTGCTGTTTTTATTGGCAGAAAACTGGTGCAAAAGTGGTTTTAGCGGCAGTTTTCTGCCGCAAAAGCGGCTTTAGCGACACATTTCTGCCAATAAAAGCTGCAAAACTTTTATTGCCTATGTTGATGATATGGCTCTATGTTACTTACATTTCTTTGCTGTTTCAATTAATCTTTTTCTGTTATTTTTTGTTTTCTGTTTTCTATTTTTTCTCTCTGTTATTCCCCATGTTTTAATCTTATTTTGAACATTCACTCACATTCTCCAAGAAACTCTTCTTTGTTAATGTTATACTCTCTTTTTTTTTCTTTCACTTCCTTATCTATTTTGTTTTTCACAATTATACCCTCTTCCGTCTTTTGTTCGGTAAATAGATCTATTAAACAGTATCTCTTCTTTACTCCCTATAGCTGTCTTTCTTTTAACATCACTCTCTGTTTACTTTCCTTATACTTACTCTTTTTTTTTTTTTTTTGTTAGCTCCCGGTCAGCGTACCGGGAAGCTAACCGGGAAGCGAACCAAAAGAAATAGAGCTTGCCAGAGTGCTAAACATTCTAGCAATTTTTTTTGAAAGGGGAGGTAGTTCTGAAAAGAACTTTTTTTTTTATATTTTTGTTGTTTTATATATTTTTTTTATTTTTAGAACATTTTTTGTTTTTTTTGTATTTTTTGAACGATTTTATATTTTTTTTGGGTTTTTTGGGGGGGAAACAACAAAAAACAGGCATTGAAAAGGGCTCAACAGGAGCAAAAAAAAAATTACTGGGGGCGGTTAGGGCAATTATGATGTTCATAAGCCAGGTTGATGGCATTTATACTCATATTACCACATGCTATCAACGCACCACAGTGCATACAAGTATGTTTCATGTGGCCAAAATTCTCTTGGATGTTTGGCACAGTTTCCCGTGCCTCTGCTGGTGTCAATGATATTGACGATCTTGACCTGGCCACAGGAGTTGATGTTGGATTTTGTTCCATATCCCGTATTTCCGCCCGGCTGTAATTCAGTGGATGCCACCTGGTCATGTGCCTATGCATGGTATAGTTCCCATAACTATACTTCTTATCAGTCCCTCTTGATAATTTTTCTTTGCAGATGAGGCAGGTGACATACCTCGCATTCACTTTCTTTTGCCCTGGAGGGATTGAATAAAACTGCCAGATGAAACTGGCTTTCCTATGGGAAACCCGGGGCACCTCTTCCAAGAACTGTGTTCTTCTCTCTCCTCTTCCTCTATTTCTTCCTCTTCCTCCTCTGTGTTGGTCATGACCTGGGGAGGTGGTCCTCTCTTCCCATGAGGAGGTGGAGGTGGTGGTGGGGGTGCACCAGCTGAAGCAACTACTGAAGCCATTTCTCAAGTATTAATAAAGGTCTTCCTCTCACAATGATGAAAGTCAGAGTGAGGAAAGAAGGAGGGGTTTTCATCATTTGGGAAAAACAATAGTTCTCAACCAATGAAAAGTGTTATTTTTAGGTCACCTGACCTAGCCTTACATGATTATGAAACCAAAAGTGAAATGAACCAATGAAAAGTGTTATTAACAAGTCACATGACCTGTTATGCTTACGTTACGCGCTCCGCGCCGCGCCCCGGATAGCTTTCGGGTCGCTGCGCTTCGCGCCTCGGTCCGCGCCCCGGGGCACTTCCGGGTGCACTAACGCGGCGCGTCATAAGACGCATTACGCGACAACGTGATACGTCACGCTTCCGCGACGCGTCACGATGTTGATTTCTAACGCGGCAGTTGCGCAAACGGAACGTTTACCGGTTCGCGGACCGGGTCGCGGCATCAAATTGAGCTAACGGAAAGCTTCCCGGTTCGCGGACCGGGAGCGAAACAAAAAAAATATTTTAAAAAAATGATTAATAAACATATAAAATATATTTTGGGATTTAAAGAAGAATACATTTTACAGCTATAGATATTAGCTTTTAAAAAACCAATGAAATTCACTGAAAAAACCATAGGTTATAGACCATATATAGTTAGGAATTAGCATTTACAAAACCTTGAAAATTCACAGAAAAAACCATAGGTTATAGACCATATATAGTTAGGAATTAGCATTTAAAAAACCTTATTTTACTCACACAAAACCATTGAAATTCCATATATAGTTAGTTGTACTAACTATATATCGCGCATCCGCAATCCACTGCTGATCATGTCACATATTACATCATTCATGACATGGTCAGTGACATCACTGATGACATCACTGATGACATCTCAAATGACATCACTGATGACATCACTGATGACATCTCAAATGACAGCAGGAGCAGAAATAAAGGTTGCTCCCGGCAGGTGCAAGCACACAGAAATATGGCCTGCTTCCATGCCGGTAACTAAAGGAAAGTGCTTGCTGGGAGTTGGTAGGGCCATGTGGGCTTAGGGCCTACCCCGTGGGTCCCAAATGGAACGAGTGTTCTGGCCCCCGGGTGAGTCCTCATTGAGGACTTTGATGTCATTAGTTATATCATTTCATCATTATATGTCATGAGTAATGTAGTATGTGAGATCATAAGCAGTGCATGGCAGGTGCGCAAGTCATATTTATCTCAGTGAATTATTACTAGCAAATTTCTGTGTTTTTTGGAGTTTAAAATTGTATTTTTAACTTACATTTTCACCTAACTATAAAGTTACTTTAATTGTTGTTGGATTCAGTGAATGTCTGAGGTTTATTAAATGTAAATCTATGTAAATATTAAAGTAAGATCATATTACCATACCTAACTATATTATCACTTTAACCTGTTTTTTTTCAAGCGTTTTTTAACATAAAGTAAGATTTTCTTCCCATACCTAACCGCATCCTCCTTGATATTCTGGACTCACGGTTATGGGACAACAGAAAATTAATGTAGAAAGCGAAGGAAACCCTACCACCACTAACAACTTTTGTAAAGCACTGTACCACTTGGTGGTCTCTACATGCTCTTTTTGTAGCTGGAAGGAGTTGCGTGTATAGAGATTCTCAGGGGTGAGTATTCTCACCTACCTAAATTGCTAACAATGTCCAAGTGTTATTGGGAGTATACTAGAAATTCTATCTTACATTCTGTTGGGTGCTAGTGCTGCCATGTTCATAGATAACTCCTGGTCAGAGTACTAGTATAGCTAACTTTTTTGTATTTCTGTGTAATGTTGGATATTTATGAAGTATTGTCCTTAATGTTTTCTGTTACCAGTTTCATAGCGGTTGTGCGCTTGTCGGTGTGAGACATATGGTGGTTAGCTACTTGGCATACCTGTTGGGAGTATGAAAGTTGTTCTGTTTACTTTGAGCAGCCAAACCTTAAAGAGGGTGTGTTACATAATACAGGAGACAGGAACCAACATATTTTACTGAACCGCCCACACAGGTCACTGGCACATAAATACAGAGGAAATGTTACATTGTTAAAAGTAAAAAATGAGGATAACAGAGGAAAATATACTGATAGATCTTACAGAATGTGCCCAGCAAAGTACATACATCTCTGTGGGATGGTATAAAAGTGACAGAATGTATAACCAGATGTGAAGTGTGGGAGGAACTTGGGATTAAAAAAGATTTTCATAATAACTTAATTTCGACTTTTACAGTCATAAAAGCACACAGATTAGTTCATACATATATAACTTAAATTCCAGTGGTTACTTTTAGGAATTACAGTATAGTACAAAAATACCATCGATAATCACAAAGTTAAAAACAGTTATCATTTTTGATCCCAATTGTGTTAAAAAAATAAATTAATATAAGAAGCATTAAGAAGAATATTAAACATTTGGATGGGAGTAGATAAAAAGCGCTCTGAAAGTGTACTGCTAAGGTCAACAGTTCTTAAATTAGACATCAGTTTCTAGGTGGTACCTTCGTTTCAACCACATTGACTGGAGAAATTTAGAAATAACAGTCACAAACAATGGGTCCATATCAGATTTTAAAATTCTGAAAATGGCAGAGTAATCCCTTATGCCCAGAATCCTGCACAGTTGTATAATCCATTTTCTCCTAGCCTGTTTGTAAGCCGGGCAAAAGAGGACCACGTGGATTTCAGTTTCCTCCGCCACATGGCAACCAGGGCATAAATAACAAGCCTCATCAGACCACTTATTTGTTTTTGCAAATAGTGGCAGGGTGCCAAATCTGAATTGGAGGAAGAGCCTCCTGGTAATCGAAGGATGTTTTGTGTCCAAAAGCTGTTTGAAGCAGTAATATGATTTAAAATTCAAAAACCCATAGGTCAGACTTGAGGTGGTTACCACTTGATTTACGCTCGACAGATTATGATCTTTCAGATGTTTCGCTAGAGTTTTTTTCGAAGTAGCCGGGCATCCCTCCTCTGGAGAAACCTACAAATCTTCTCTACCAATAGCGCGGAGGGAAGCTCTCACAAAGGACAACCATGGTATGTTTCGCACAGTTCCAGGTATCAATAGGAGTGACTTAAGTTCCGCCCTATAATGGCTCAGTTCAGCTGTGCTCCATAACCGCCGCCAGTACAATGGTCGGCTCGCAATTAAATCTGCTACTGGGAGGATACCCAAGTCCATCCTAAGTGGGACTAATGGGGTATTAGTCGGGAGCGCCCTGATACTTCTGAGATATTTATTTTCGGTGGTCGTCAGTGTGTTTGTTTTACTGTGCCCTCAGAGTTCCGCCCCATACATAGCTGCAGAGCGTGCTTGAACTTTGTAAATCTCAAGTTGGGGACTAATTGCCTTCACAGTACTGCCATTGTGCACTTTCCTTAGACCCCCTATTGTTTGTGCAAGCCTCAGATTCGCCTTTTCAATTTGGGGAGCCCAAGTTATTTTATCATTTATGGTCAGTCCCAAATATTCAAAGATGTGAACGCGTTCCAACGGAATGTCATCCATTACTGGATGGGGGTAGGTAGAAGATTTGGCATTGAATACCATGTATTTTGTTTTATTGATGTTAATTAGGAGTTTTCTCTTTTTGCAGAAGTGGGTGAATTCTCGTAATGCTCGCTGCATCCCCATGGGTGTCTTTGAGAAGAGCAGGGTATCATCTGCAAACATTAATGCAGGGAATTTACGTGTACCTATCTTTGGGGAATCCAAATGTTTTGCACAGTTCAGGTCGTCCACAAGGCCATTGAGGAAGAGTGAAAAAAGGGTTGGCGGAATGACACAGCCCTGGCGAACCCCCTTGTCAACAGAGAAGGGGGCCGTCAGTTGTGCGCCCTTTCCATATCTCACTCTAGCATAGGTGCCCTCATGGAGGCGTTGCAATTGTGAACAGAGATAAGGTGGAGCCCCCATGTTTAATAAGATGTTCCACAATTGGTCACGATCAACCATATCAAATGCCGACTTTAAGTCAACGAAAGTAAGAAATAAACTGCCCTGTTCAAGGACCACGTGCTTCCAGTGGATCAGCTGCAATCTAAACAGCTGATCGACCGTAGACGTTTTGGCCCTGAAACCCGCTTGTAATGGGGTAAGTATGTCTTGGTCTTCCATCCATTCCTGCAGTCTCCCTAGCAACAACCTACAATACAGTTTCTGAGGAACGTCGATAAGGCTAATAGGCCTGTAGTTTGACGGTTCCAATGGGGAGCCTCTCTTGAAAATTGAGACAATCTCGGCACCTGCCCACGTCAATGGTGTGGAAGACCATATTGAATTGTATTGAATAGTGCTAAAAGGTATGGGGCCCAAATTAACTGCTCACTTTTAAATAAGTCGCCCAGTATTTTATCCAATCCTGGGGCTTTGTTGGGTTGCAGTTTGGCCAAGGCGGACACCAACTCTCCCATAACAAATGGGGGCGCATCACATATGCTTTGAAGATTAGAGTTACTACACAGAGTGTTATTAATATTTGGGCCAGGAAGGGGGTAGGAATACAGATCCCTGAGATATGCTAGCCAGGCACCTTCATCAATATTAGGATCAAGTGTGGTTCTACCTTCCACTTTCCCATGGTGGACCAAATTCCAAAAGCTTTTGCTATCTTTTTGGTCAAGGGCCATCTTCATCTCTTGCCATCTACCTGTTTCCCACTCTGTTTTCGCCTTTAAAATAGTAGTCTTATATACCTTCCTAGCCTCCCTAACGCGGGAGGGGTCAGCCCCTTTCAGTTCTGTCAGTAGGGTTTGTTTTGCTACCCTGCAGGCTTTCGTATACCTTGATGTCCTAGCACCACCGGTTTTAAGGTTGACGGTGCCGCTCTCATAAAAATAAACAGCCAGAGCGTCAGTCAGTTCTTGGTGGAGCACTCCTCACTCACTATCGAAGCTGGGATATGTTAGTTTCCCAGCTATATCACTAGTTCTCTATAGCACTGGGATAACACCAGCATATAATTTGGACATTAATTCCTCAGATTGCTTTAACTTTGTCCATTTGATACGCCTCCCTCCCTCTACAATTACCAGATTATTTTTAAACGCCTCATTGCTAGCCCCACTTAAACCAGACCATTGAATATCACAAACCATAACTATGGGATTGTGATCGCTCTCACATCTTTCTTCTACAATGAAGTCAGCCACCTTGTGCCATAGATCCACGCTAATCATGATATAATCGATAACCGTGGCCTGGCCCAACCTCTTAAAGGTCGGTCATCCAGGGCTATCGCTAGGGAAGCGGCCATTACCGGCCCTCAGTGAAAAAGTCAAGGTCAGTGCAGTTATCTGTAGGGCTAGCAGAGTCCATCGATTAGCAGAGTACATGTTGGGGGGGCGGGATTGACCAGGTAGAGTCTTCTTCATCAGTTATTGTGTGTATAACTCTATTTAGCGGCTCAAAATGGCAGTTGAGATCTCCACAGATTATAAGGTTTAGATTTCCTGCCAAGCTTTCTAAAAAATTTGACAGGCTCACTAGAGTTGGAGAAATCCTACCATACTGGACCGGTCGGGAATAAACATTTACAATGGCAAGTTGCTGGAAGTTCTTGTAAGACAAGAGGATGCAAGTTATATCAAGCGAGTGTGTTTCAACTCGCTTGACCTTGCAACCCAAGTATGAGGCAACCCATATGCAAAGGCCCCCAGACGGTCTCCCCATAGTGCCCTTAACGGCACCCTCACAATAGGCCACAAAGCCTACCCTATATTGTGGTTCTAGCGCCCAAGTTTCCTGGAAAACACACATTTCATGAGAATCAATAAATTCCCCCCAGTCTGCTTGGTCCAATTTAGAAGCAAGCCCCCAATCTTCCAAGATAATAATCTTGCGCCACAAGTATTTAATTGTGATGATGGCGTACCTGGTTGCTCTATTAAAAGGTTAGCTATGCCAGTACAGATAGGGTTTCTAGCCTGGCTGCCGCTGCCAAATTCATCCGTTTCGGGGATAGTCATTATATTACTATGTCCAGAAGTAAACTGCGGGATTTCAATAACATGACAAGTGGTTTCTCTGCTGTTGTGACCGCTTGACTTTAAGCAAGTTGTCTCTCCACGCTCCCTGTCCTTTTCTTCCAATCTGGGGACTATTACCTTATTGCCCCCACTACACCCATAGGTCTAAACAGCTCTTCTCTGTCTCCCTGTAATAGTATATCAGCACTTTTCTCTTTGCCCAAGTTAGGTGCTTGCTCATTGTGGACTGGAGTCAGTCAATCCACAGAGTCAAGTGCACTAAATCTATTACAAAGGGGAATTACTGGCAGTTGAACACCTTCTCCCCTGGTTGTACAAACGGTCAATTGGGCCCTCATACCTTTTGCATGCTCAAAATTCCCTGAGTATAAGAAATTGTCTAGAGATGCATAAAAGTACCTCAGGTCCCTTGCCTGTATAATGGTTTGCGGGTTTGACAGAGGACCCCCACAGACATGCGAAGCGGCCCTCGGATCAATAAAGTTGATAACAATACAATCTCCTTGTGTGATTTTCTGCCTTGCTCCGACTCAGGACACCCTTCTTACAAATAGAATCCTAAACTGTGCCTGGGGGGGTAATGGTCTATTGATGTTTAACCAATGTATTGTCTTGTTTTTTAGCTGCTCGTATTTTTCCGAGTTCCCTTTGTTTGAGTTCATGGACACCAGTCAGCACAGTGACATAGGGGCTACACTTAAGGGGGAGATCTAGATGTTGATAACGAACATTTATTGCCACTTTAGCTTTTCTCAGATCCCCACCCACAGGCCCTGACCCAACAGCCACCAATTTTCCATTGTTAGTTGTTTCTGGTCTCTTATTGTTAATAGGCAATGGCGGTGGTAAAGGGCCAGTGCCCGTGGTTACAGTTAGATTAGTACCCAGTCGGCCCTCAGCCACCTGTCCTGCTTCCTCCCTCAGAGCATTTGTGCCCTGTACATCACCCACTAAATTACTCTTAATATCCTCAACAGCATTACTTAGTGAGGACTCAAGTTGCACAAGCTTGTTTTCAACTATTCGAAGTCTCAATAATATGGGTTCTAAAGATGTTTCTATTAGGGTACCTATTTTTAGCCAGTATTGCTCATCGAAGTTTTGGGGTCCAATATTCCTCTCTTCTTAAAATCTGGACATTTGTTGCTACAGATGGTGGCAGTGGATCCTCCGTTTCAGGAGCCACTTTTGGGCTTTGATCCTGTTTACTCCGTTTGGATGCCTTAGAGTTCTTCCCCTTCTGATGGGGTCCTCCTCTCTTCCTTTTCGAGGTTGCACCCTGCCTATGCTGCTTGGAGTTAGTGGGTTGATCGTGCACCAAGGCCGCACATAGTGCAGTGTTGCTAGAATGGGATCCCAACACGTCACCCTGAACCAGAGATTGGCCAGCGCACTCTCGCTGCTCGATAATACTTAAAGAATCATTCCGATGTGGACTTGGGCTCAAGGGCTGGCACACAGAGAGCGAGGCGGATTGAAGAATGTTCGACGGAGAGCGAGCATTCATTATACCCCTTAGTGACGACATCTTAGCGAATATTGGGTTCATTGAGAGTCTGCGTTCGGTAATTGCTATCTCGTGGGCTAGTACAGATGAAGCCCTTGTGATGAACTGGTCTAATGTTCCTGCCACATAGCCCACTCCAGGGTTTTTACCTTGGCCGCACCCCATGTGTTGCCTTTTTTTACGCAAAATAGATATGATGGATGATCACTTACTGTGGCACGATAGTAGATGTTGGGAATGGCAAGAACCAAGAGGGGGGGCCCAGCCCAGCCTCCTACAGTCTCGAACGGGCTCAAACGGGCCCGCCCTTGGCCCGAACTTCGCCCGGCGTGCGCCCGCACGCGTTCCGCGTAGCGGCGTCCGTGCGTAGTTGAATAGCATTAATGGGCGGGACTTGCGTGTCAGAGGTGAGCGTGACAAGGGCTCCTGGGAGTCTGAGTCCTCCTTCCGCTGATGCTGGTGTCCGAGACAGGAAGTCTACGACTGCGAGCGGCAAGAACTTGATTTGTGAGTAAACAGCATTTAGAGTGTTGCTTTACAGGTGTTTGCCAACACATGAGGAAACATAGGATCTGCTGGCTACTTTATGAAGATCGTGGTTTATTTCTGCAGTGCTCACTCTCCAGGCTCTTGGCTGTGAAAGGAATGTTAGACCTTAGTTAGGTGTCTGTACGCCAGGTAACAGTGCTCATGAATGACCTTGGACATCCTCGCTGAGAGAACAAGGGTACAAGAGTATGTATAGTAGATCTTACATGATCAAACAAAATTATTTTAAAAGGGTACAACATACAAAATCTGCCGCTTGGACACCACCCAGTACATCTGTGTTTTTTTTTTAAGTTGCATTTAAAGAAATGTTCATTTTCATGCCAGTTCACAAAGACAATACACGACGCACCTTGAAAAATGCATGTATCCGCAATAAAATCAAGGATTTACAGGTGTGAAAACCTATGTTGTGATACTAAAAAATTCTGAAAATGAGGAACCCTTCATCAGAGTTCAAATGATGGAGCATGGTAGAGATGAGACAATAAAAAAGAATAAGCACTCAAAAGGTCCTGGATTACAAGACAGCTGCGAAGCATGTTCACTAATAGACGGAATATGGCATTCACTATTAGTCTATATAAGATTATGAGGACCAATCTTTGGTACAGAAAATGGTGTCAAAAAGTGTCCAGAAACAAAGCTGTATGGCTGGAAAAGTAGCATGATATGTATTAATGCCAATGCAAAATGTAGTGCTGTTGCGCTTTAACAAGTGCGTTGATGTTCATCGAATAATAAGATATACATTCAAAATCATTCAAATAAACACAACACACAAAAAAGCTCCAGACAAACAACAGAAACATGCGAAGCGATAATGGGACTGTATTTTCAACTCCAAAATAAAAATAATAACAATGCTCAAAAAGACGTAAGTGTGAGAGGGGGTGCCAAAATATCCTAAAAGAGTCTAGATGATAGATTAATAAACTTGCAAATGGAACCCTCTTTTTCATAGTGTTTCACAATATACTGGACAAACATTTATATACTAATGTTATTTTTGGGAATGTGTGCATAAAGCGAGACCTGCACTCTAACCTCAAATCCATAATTATACCATTGAACATTGTCAGAGTTGCAATTTTTTTAGGTATCAAGTTATGCTGGGGGCAAGTATCAACAAGGATATACTAGCCAGCATGCATCTTGACACTGGGATAAAATTATTGGCATTGGCGTGTGCCTACTGTAAAATATTTGGGCCAAAATCTGAGAACCTCAATTGCACTCAAGATAGACAGTCCTATAACATTTCAAAAAGCACGATTTTGGCAGTACGTGGTCTCTGGTTTATGATTAATAGTTGCATTCTGCCTTCAGTTTTATAACTTTAAAATGGAAAAAGTGCACATCGATACCACAGTACATATGCATTTTGCTTTCTTGGGAATCAGCAGCCAATACAATTTAACGTGAAATCACTGCCGATGAAAAGTCCTGCCTTTTCACTAAAGAATTTGGCAATACCTTGTGAACTGCGTGTTCTGCAATATTAACTTCTTGTACATAGAAAGTCAAACACATGCATAGAACCAGATGTTGTTAGCTCTTTTTTTTTAATAAAGACTGTATTTCTGTACATAGAAACAAGAAACAAGATTACATGCACTATGAAAGATATAGTATTACTCTGAAATGACACGTTCAATTATATGGTAACCTCACTGTACAAGGCATTCTCATATTAACTGATGTATTGAAAAAGTCTCTTAAAATATTCCTCGTGTTCCATATTCATTAAAAATGAAGGAATTTTAAACTGGAAAATGTTCATATTTTGCGAGTTGTACCTGAAAGATTCGAACAAAGATTCAAAAGAGTTTGAGAGCTGTACAAAACCTGTCATTTCCTTGAGTGACAATATTAACATGACTAAGTGACTGTCTCATACTTCTAACAATACTTCTAACAATACTGATCTGTACTAAATGGATGTGATTAGACCTGATTCAGCCATTCCTTTGAAATCAGACCAGCTAATCCGAATGCGAGCTCTTGGGTCATCCTGCAGAAAAGTCTCAATTGATTGAATAGCTTTATTTCGATATATTTGTCATATCATAAAAGCATTACAATACAAAGACAGTTAAAAAATACAATACAATTTAAGAATAGATCCCTCTAGTCACTGTATACAGATTATCAGTTTTACGATTTCTTATATACAATAAAAACACATCATAAGCAAGAATTCATTAATCAAGCATTGTAAAACATAGCTAGAATATGAGACTAAGACGATACAGATCATATTACTGGAGAGACATTTTCCTCACGGATCTTATCCGCCATACCCAACCCAAAAATGTTGCCAGGCAACAAGCGAACAGAGGGCGAGCATCAGATCTTAAGATGCTTAAAGCCTCCTGGTACGATCTAGTGCCAATGATCCTGCATAATGGTTTCAGCCATCTGCACCGAGGGGCTGCGTAGGCAGGACACTCAAACAATAGGTGAGCGACAGACTCATCCCTTCTCTCACAAAAGGGGCAGTACGGTGTAGTTGGTAACGGAGGCTTCCAGCTTGAGGTCAACTTCCCTAAGGGTAGCACTCCCACCCTGAATTTAAAATACAATGACATATCCCACGATTTAAGAATCAAGTCCAGATAAGGTTCTCTAAAGGGGAGCTCCTTAATTAATAGGAACACTACAGCAGATCTGCATAATTTAGAATTACTCGTCCTTTCATTAACCACCCATGACCAATATAATTTCTTTAGCAACTGTTTGGATGGAGCTGTTCTATTGGTCCAAGCGACCCCAAGGCCCAATTCACAGAGGAGCCGCTTAACTTCCCTAAACCAGCTAACCTTGGACCAGCCGGGGAATAAAAGGAGTTCTCTTAAGGCTTCAGCATAGCTGGACAATTCTGGAACATTCCATATTCGAGCCCACAATAAGAGGGGGCGTAGCCTCGCTTGATCACATATTGGGCGTATACCTGCATCTAATAAGAGTGGGAGTGTAGGGGTACTATGTGGTAACTTCATAAGATCTTTGTGAAAATTGTTTTCAAGATGAGACAGGGAGTCAACTCTCTAGACACCCCACAATTCTGACCCATATAGCGCCGCACTCACCACCCTTGCCCTGTAAATATCTAATATCGCCCCAATCGGTTTAAGGGATGAGGCACGATGTTCTTTTAGCAAGGCCCCTGAGACCCTCTTATGGATCAGAAAGACTTTTTGATGGTGAGCCTTCCAATTCATGGAGTCACAGAGTCGAATGCCCAAGTAATCGAATTCCTTAACCCTTTCAAGTGGGACTGAATCCAGGGTTGGAGGGATGACGGTTTTCCTAGGGGGGTTTAAGACCAGGAATTTGGTTTTGCTTACGTTGATAACAAGGCCCCTAGAGTCACAAAAGTCCTTGAAGCTAGAGAGCAACGTTTGAAGGCCTATCGGGGTTTTTGAGATCAGGAGGGTGTCGTCTGCAAATAGGAGGGCAGGTATTTTCCTACCAGCCAGGGAGGGTGCATCTGTTGGATATTGGAGAAGGTGCTCCACCACTCCATTAACATATAATGAAAACAGAGTGGGGGCTAGCACACAACCCTGGCGGACACCCCTATCTACAGGGATGCGAGATGTTTTTTGCCCCTGATCCCCCCACCTGATCTGCGCAAAGTTGCTTTCGTGGAACTTAATAAGCAAACCCAGTAAATATGGAGGGATACCCAACCCCTCTAAGACATTCCACAGTTGGTCACGTGGGACCAGGTCAAAGGCAGTCCGTAAATCTATAAATGCGAGATACAGACTGCCCTTGCCCAGTACGACCACTTTCCAATAAAGCATTAAGAGGCGGAATGTCTGTTCAATGGTGCCAGTTCCTGATCTAAAACCAGCCTGGAAATCAGACAATACCTTATTTTCTTCAACCCAATACAAAATCCTACCCAGGACTACTTTGCCCGCTACCTTCTGGGTGGAATCGAGCAAGCTGATTGGGCGGTAATTGGCGGGGTCGTCCCGACAGCCTTTCTTGAATATTGGAACGACCTCCGCTCCCCTCCAAGAGTCAGGAAGACAACCTCCCAATACAGCATCGTTCAGGAGTGTGGCAATAAGTCTACTCCACACCTCTATATTAATTCGTAACAGCTCACCAGGAATGCCATCCGGGCCTGCAGCCTTATTAGAAACAAGGCACCTAATTGCCTCTTCAACTTCCTTGGGAACAAAAGGGTGGTCATTATTTGTGGAAGCAACCGACACTCTATACAAAGGCCCCCCCAGTGATTGTGGTGCGCCTATTGAAATGGAGTAGAGCTTAGAAAAGTGGGCAAACCAAGCTTCCCCTGTGATATTGCAAGTTATTTGGCAATCAACAGGCTTATCCCTTGCTCTAAGTAGACTCCAGAAGCCCTTCGAGTCCTTATTAGAACTCGCATCCATTAGCTCTCTCCAAAAGTTGGTTTCATGTGCTTCCCTTGCCAAGGATAGGGTTTTTTTATAACATTTCCTAACGAGGCTGATTTGCCCTGGATCTTTTGATTTCACAGCTAGAATAAGTTCCCGTTTGGCAGCACGACATGCAGCAGAATACCATTTATCTCTGCCCTTAGATACAGCTCTACTTGAAGCCCTTGCCCTACTCTGTGGGACTATAAAAAGCTCACTCAGCGCTGAGATAGTTTCTGAAAAAGCCGTGAGGACAGCATAGTTAGTGGTTTCCGGAGTCTCTAAGCGGGACTCCACGGCTGTCATTATGGTCTTGGCTTGGGCCATCCTTTCCTCGTCCGCGGCAACTTTAGCCCATTTTAATCGCCTACCACAGTTCGAGGGCACAAGTTCGTGAGATGATCTCCATATAGGTATAGACGGGGTTAGGTTCCTGTCTTGCCACGGGGCAGTAAGGGATAGGGCCAGGGGGTTATGGTCGCTATCAGAAGTCCATAGGACTTCCATATCTTGATGGTACGGCCATAACTTATGGTTTAACAATATATAATCAATTCTAGAGGTGTGTCCCACCCTATTGTAGGTGTGCGCTCCCCTAGAATCTGACTTGGATCGACCATTGGTTGCTCTAAGGTCATATTCCATGCAGAGTGAGTTAATATCTATGGCACTCTGGGTCCATTTTTTAATCGGGTCTAGAGAGAGTATGGGAATGCCTCTCCTAAGATCATCTTCCCAGGTGTCCAGAATGTCCTCACTGGCTAGAGGTTCGAAGCAACAATTGAAATCTCCCGCTAATACAACGAGAGAATCAATGTTGAAGGATCCCAACTCCTCTTCAATTCCTGTTGTCGATAGCGTTGAATACCCACCCCTAGCCCCCCTTAAGTAGAGGTTGAACACTTCCAACTTCCTCCCCCCATGGCACTGTATTGTTAGTCTCTGGAGATCGGGGGAGTGTATATTTATATGTCTTATGGATAGACCCAAAGCAACACTGACCCAGATCAAAAGGCCCCCTGACGGGCGACCTTTACTGCCCTGTGTTTGGGATGCAGCCACAAAGTAGGTTGTGTAGCCTACCCTGTGGCAGGGTTCCAAGCACCACGTTTCTTGCAAGAGACAGATCCCGAAGGGTTCCACAAAAGAAATCCAATCTGGATTATCAATATTGCGTGCTAGCCCTGCCACATTCCAACTTAAAATCTTCAGCTGTGGATTCCCTGCAATTCTCTGTCTGGTCATTAGGGCAAGAGCAGGTGGCTCAAGGTCAGGAACAGGGCCTAACCCTCTTGAACCAGATTCCAACACTTTCACCACCACATCAGCTATATTTTGTATTTGATTATCCTCATTCTGGGTACGAACACTTGCTCTTGTGACAGTTGTTTGTTTGTCAACAGGCAGGGTCAACTGATGGGATAACATTGTGGGTATTGGGAGGGAAACTATCTCATGGGCAATTGCATGGGTTCTATGAGTATTATGCACCGTTGATTGGGCAAGTGGGGCGAAGCTGGTTCCGTCAGGTTTGGCTGCCGAGGGTGAAGAGTCGCGGTTCCCCTGGGGTGAGCGGACCTTTGGGAGCAGAGGGGAATCAAGCTTGAGGAGTCAATCTACTTCCTCGAGACAGCCGAACCTGTTCGAAGTTGGTGCCCCGAACCAACGTCTATTTGGAACTTGCTCTTTATTCGAATACCCCCTCCCTGACTGATAATGAACCAAAGACCAATCACCCCCATGAGTATGTGTAGTGCGTGGTGGGTAAAAGAAGGTTAGTGGCCTGGGTACAATAGATGGACCATCGCCTGTGATGGGCCATGAACAGATGTTGTGGGCCGTGTATGGATCCTCAAAAGTAACGACTATACAGTCCCCAGGACTTGATTTCCGTGAGGGACCCACCCAAGGGACTCTTCGTACCATCGAAACTCCGCTTCTCCGCCCATTTGAGATCGGTCTGTGCACGTTAAGCCAGTGCATGACCTTATTCTTCAGAGACCAATGATTTTCGTAGCGGTCATTCTCGACCTCAGGAACGCCCGTCAGCACCACCACGAAATCATTGGCCTCTGGGGGGAGATCAATATAACCCCCACGAAAATTGCTCTTATTATGTGGACCCTGAATGGGACGAGGGGCAGTATTTCTAGTATTCTGCCTCAGAGGGGCACCCACATTCCTGTGTGTAGGGACAGGAGGGATGGGGTGCTTTAGTGCCCGAGGCGGGGGATCAGAGGTTGTATGAACAACTCCCTTGGTACGAGGTTTGGGGACTGGCCGTATTGTAATAGGTGCTGAGGGGGGGGGATTGGAGTCTGTGGGGCTAGGTTATTCTCTAGGAGACCTTGGTTTTCTAGACCTCGCAAACCAAGGGTGGCCAAAGCTATAATGCTCTTTTCCAGTTCTAATAAATGGTTCTCAATTCGTGATAGTCTTAGGTCCAAGGGGGATAAGAGTTTTTTTAGAGTTTCCCAAACTATTCCTATGAACTCCCCATCCCTCCCTTCCTGATCCCCTAATTGTGGCCCAACTTCCTCTGCACTAATATTTTCTTGGTTAGTTGCAGGGGCTAAACCCTCACTAGCTTTTCCCTGGGGGAACTGTGACAAAGGAGCAAGCCCTCCTGTGAAGCTAGTCACAGGAAAGCTGCCAGTATTAAGTTGGTATGCCCCAGCAATTTTAGCCTTTTTACGTGAGTATACAGACTTTATGGTACGTTTCCTTTTGTGTAATTTGCCCTTGGTGCTATTGCATTCTAATTCGTCAGGGATTTCCAGGGTATGGTGAATGTTAGTGGTTTGTTGGTCGGGGTAACTACGGGCGAGCTCTGTCTTACAAACTGAGGTGAGGGACACGGGGTTGCGAATGGGGCAAGCGGAACTGAAGTGCGATGAACATCCACCTGTGTGATTACGCAGCGTGGATTGTCCAAACGCTCTGGAGTGATAGCAGATGCTATGTGACCCAAGGATGATTTTTTTGAATTAGCAATCTCCTGTGACAATCTTCTAGCAGCAGCCAAATCTAAGGAGACACGAGTTTGCAATTTAGTAATTTCATTGTCTATAGCAATGTTAGTGCGTGTAATAAAATCATCCATAGGGCCATTTTGTTGCAACCCCCCCTTGGCAGTCCTACTGCGGCTGCCCCGAGTGCACATATCTAAAAGGGTAAGCAACTAACTTTAAACAATCAGAAGAGGCAATATAAACAGTACCAGTGGCAGGGCAGGGGTCGAAAGAAAGGGGCCCAGACCAGACCTCTAAGACCTCGAACGGCCTCAAACGGCCCGCTCTTTGCCCGGTGTTCGCCCCGAGCTGCGTCCCGCGCTGCGGGAGTGCTGGTCCTAGATGTAGTGAACGTAGAGGGTGATAGGCGGGCCAACAGGGAGAGCGGACCGGAAGGTCTCCGACGGTCACGCAGGGACTCCAGGGCAATGGAGTCCCTGCTAACACTCGCAGCCCCGCTGAAGCCTCACACCCAAGCCCAAGTCCTCCTCAGCGCCGGTTGCAGCGTCCAAGTCCAGCCCCCAGCAGAGACGACGAAGCGGCACCCAAACAGCAGTGGTGGTGTCCCAAGCAAGCGCCTACAGGTACGAGCACTATAGTTTATATATAAAGGCAGCTTTAGTGTTGGAGTCAGAGGATATGTTATGTAAAGGAGTTAGGGAAGTAAATGGAGCACTATTGATCAGAAAGTTTTTGGTTGCGATAGATGATGGAAGTGCTTGTCATAGTTGATCATATTGAGAGATACAGGAGGAGGGTTGATCATAACATTGTCGTAATGTACTTTTGGCGCTTAACCGGATGACCCAGACCACGAACGTTCCACGATACAACATTAAACATGTTGATGTTTAAGAAACAAGGGGATACTCACAACGGTGACGAACTGCAAGGTCCGCAGGCCGCCAAGAAAGGCCTGCCGGGCCGTTAGCAGCCCGCAGGAGGTACAATGAATACCACGGAGCTAGACAAATCCTTCAGGAAAAAGCGTCTTTTCACGAGCGGCTCCAGCGCGAGCAGCGGAGGCGGCTTCGGACAGAGGGGACGCAGTAATACAGATGTGCTGAGCACCAAACCGAGGAACACGGCGGACCGCTACGCAGGCGCACTGAGCAGTCCTTCCAGCGCGCGGTAGAAATATGAAGTCTCAATATATTTACCCCATAGTTCGCCTTTATCTTCTCTGTTCTTTTATGTAAACATGTGTTCATTGGTTAATCTAATGTCATGTCAGAATTTGATTTATTCCCACAAGAATAGCACGAATCCTAGGCTCCTATATCAAAGAACCAGAACCATCATTAAATGACAATTTGAATTCAAGGCGGATCCCATGGATAACAAGAGGAATTGTGTGAGCAGTGCTTAGGTAAGAATAAGGAAATGTCATAAAAAGAAAGATACGTCAATCTCCACGCCAGAAAGTAGCGTGAAATGTAAAAGTCTATGGAACTTTCAATAATTAGCCCTTTTTTACTCCCTGTGCTCCAGTACCTGGATCACCTCATCTAAATGTTGCTTTTGAACTGGTAGCATGCAGAGGTTTTCTCTCCTTTGCTCTTGATTCTTTTGAGAGAGTAATTCTTGTTACCTCCAGAGTCACATTTTAAATTCTAAAGAAAATTGTATGTCTTTATGTATTTACCTGTTTTGGCACACATTCCTTCTTTGAATGCCTGACAATGACACTGCATAGGGGGTTCTCTGCAACATGCAAGGTCACATATTATATTTCTGTCAGTGTACCTATTGCCAAAGTACCAATGTAGTAGGCAAGTTCACATTTTCTACTCTTCTTGTTACAGACTTACAGTGTCTATCACATAATTCCAATGCTTTGTAGCACTCCCTTGCCAATGTCTTTCGATATGCAATATCTTTTTCAAGTTTGACTATCTCTTCCCTTATCTTTTTGACTTTTCACTCAGAATTCGTGATTAGTATTTCCATAATTTTATAGGAGGCTACATAAAGACCTTCCTACCATTCCTCCAATATATAATTGGGAAATATTAAAATTCACATACCTCTCGGTATTTTCTTATTCTCCATGTAATATCGTATCAACTAGGTTTTGGAAAGTACAACTGACTATCAAAAATATTCCAGGCATTAAGTTATAATGGATTTTAGACCTTGGGCAAAGTCCTTCCACACTAATAGACGTTGGTTCAAAGGCTGCAGAGGCTGCAGAGATCACCTTGGTGGAGGGTATGCTTCTTACCCCTCTTCATAGACTCATGGTTCAGTGTGTGTGATTTTCTCTGTGATTCAGGATTCAGACTGCTATCACCACACCCAACCCTGACTAGCCTTTGTTTTACTGTCAGCCATGATGGCCCCTAACACTTTTGTAGGCACAGGTATTTCTACAATGTGTACCAATCTAGGAAGCAACAGATCACTATACAATGGCAGGAGCCCATCAGTATAATCTGACGTCATTCGCAAGCAGGTTACAGAACAGTTCTTATAATTGGAGTGATGTTGTCTTTGAAAAGAAGACATGTTAGTTTCTTTCTGAATTATTGGAAGATTGTTGTAGCTCTAATGTCAGCACAGATGCTGGACCAAATCCTTGGGTGTTAACAGAGAAAGCCTGCCCTCTTTTTTGTCTTTCTTACCAATTGCTGACCCTTGCCTTGTGATGTATTTTTCTTGTGATTGCATTGTCTGCTTAAGGTGGTCAGTTTCCTGGCCAGGTAATTTAGGATAGTGTTGCTTTTGGCCTTATAGGTAATTCAGATAAGTAATCCAGCTGGTCTTGAAGATGATGCCAACTTAATGCAGAAGCCAGTATGGCCTTTTCATAGTTTGTGCAGTTGGTCTTGAAGATGATGCCAGCTTGAGGCAGGAGCCGGTGTACCACTTTCATGGTTTGGATGATATATCTGAATTTTATTACGTCAAGGAAAGATGTGCTGTGATATTTAGGTTGCTTTGAGGGATTCCAGAGTGGCATTTGGTAGTCTGTGGAGAAGAGTGCTGTCTAAAATCAAGTGTGAGAGACGAGGGGCTTGGACTCCAAATCTTTTTCTAGGAAGAAGGGATTTATTTTTTCAGGAGATTTGCTTCTCCTTTTTCTTGATTTTTGTGCCGATGAGTTCTTTGTAGTTGAGGTCTATGTCAATAGTAAGCTCTAGTTATTTTGTATCATTTGTCGGCTGCTAGGTGAAGACATCTAGGTTCACATAAAGACTGAATCTATGGGTGTTTTGGGGCTTTTTTCAAACTGGAGGAAATCTGTCTTTGTTTAATTGAGTTTTTGGTCTACAAGTACACTTAATATCCTGATCTGAATTAAGAGTAGGCATCTTTGACTCCTTTAATGGCATAAGTCAAGACATTAAGATAGAGTTACGTGTCATTGGCATAACTGTGGGTATTGAGGTTCTGATCCAAGAATAGGGATCTGAGATGTTCCATTCAAAGACTGAAGATAATGAGAGTGAGGATGGCTCCCTTATTATTGGCGGTTGGTGAGGTAGGAGGTGAAATATTGCAGGAATGTGTCAGAACAACCCACATTTGTTTCCAGGGTGTGAATCACTGTTTGCAGATTGATGAAATCAAAGGCCATTGTGAGGACCAGCAGGGTCAGAAGGCAAGGGACTTTTGTTTATCAATTATGAGTAGCTGTGTCTGTTGTGAAGTGTTGTCTGTAGACAGATTGGTAGTCCTGTTGACTGTTGTATTTTCTGATCTGTTCTTGGAGTTGAGTGAAGATTGGTTTCTCAAAAACAATCTCTTTTGAGTGTAGATGACTGATTAGACAGACTTTGACGAGTTCATCTGTGTCTAGGACAGGTTTTTTCAATAGGGGATGATCATTCCTGTCCTGAGTTGGATCATGGATGTTCCATTGCGTGATAGAGGAATGCATGATGATGAGGGGTGCATGAGGGCATCTGCTCAGACAGATTTCATGATGGTAGGATGTCAACTTGATAGGGGGTGACCTTGAGTGAATTCTGGATGTTAGTGAGCTGAGTGTGTGGAAAGAGACAGAAATGAATACACTTTGGGGCACAGCAATAGAAGTGTTTGAGTTATCGATGTGCAATCTGATTGTCTCCATCATATCAATGAAGAGGTGTTCGATAGGGATGAACTTGCTGACTGACTGGTGGGTGGTTGAAGCAGGGACCCATTTAATGTAGTACTTGATGGCATTGAAGAGTGATTTGTTTTTGTTAGATGCTTTGCTGATGATTGTTCTGTAGAAGATGGCTTTGATTGAAGTGATAAGATCTCTTTTTTTTGTTTTTTTTTTGTTTTTTTTATTGAGAGTACGTGTATTCATATCACATAACAATATACATTTAATTCCAGAAACAAACATACAATAGACCGAGGCCAGCAAACATAAACAAATTATGAGCATGTGTGAGTATAAAAAGAAAACGGGAGATGAAAAGGGAAAACATTTTACATATTTAGATTACATTAATTCTTGGCCATACTAACATTCCATATCTCAGCTAACAGCATACTTGGATGGGAGAAACTGTAAAGAGAAGAGGCTTAAGACAAGACAGCATTAATTCCTGTTCAGCTGACCCCTAATCCTTGTAGTTCTCCATCTGGCCACTGGTGCCCACAACCGTAGCGCCATCTCTCTTGTTTTTAAGCCCTTAAGTTCATATAGGGCCCCCTCAATGTTGTGGATACCGAGCAACCTACATAGCCACATTTGAAATGTTGGAGCCTCTGCATCTTTCCAGGCGGCTGATATTAATATTCGGAGTACTGCTGCTGCTATGAAAATTAAGGCTTCCTCCTCAATCCTTAATTTTAGTTTACTATCACATCCGATAATCAATAATGTTGGGGATAAACGTATTTTGACTTCTAGGAGCCCCTCTAAGAAAGCCGTTATCTCCGATTTAATTAGTTTCAGTTTCTCGCACCCATGAAACATATGTACAATATCTGCGGGTCCTTTGCCACATCTAGGGCAATCGCTGTCAACCCTCATCCCCCAATCAAACAGCTTGGATGGGGTATAATACAAATTAAATAAAGTTTTAAAATGTTGAGCTCTAAGATTGGAGGAGCGCAAAAATCTTTTATCAAATGTAAGGGCTCTATCCAGATCAGTTTCTGGGTCCCCCAATTTTAAAGCCCAGGCTGCCTCGGTCTTAAGCATATCATCTGGAGATTTTTCCATAAAAATTTTATACAGTCCATTAATTCTGCGCCCCCCCCCCTTCAGATAGTCCAGAAGAGTAGTCCTTTTTCCCAAATTTATTCGGGGTCTTACTGATCTAATTGTGTTTACCACCTGAAGATATTTATATTCTTGCCCTTCCTGTAATGAATATCGCATCCTTAGGTCAATCAGTGATCTACAACCATCATTCACCATTATTTGCCCAAGTGTTACAATGCCTTGATGCCCCCAATGTCTCCAGGATCCATCCATACACAAGTTTGGGAAAAGTCCAGAATTCCATAGAGCAGTATGATGGTTATACGTTGAAATTCCCATTACTTTCTGCACCGATGCCCAGACCCCCACTATACCTTCTAGTAATTTATACCGTGATTTCTTATAGTACCTTCTTTCCGTTCTTCTCAAGAGTATCCCAAATGCTTCGTCACCCAATGCCAGCTGAAATATAGATGGGATAGCATCAGTGCCCCTTTCCTGAGCCGCCCCCTCCTGATCAAAAAGTATTGCCATTTCTGAGAGAAGGCAGGACCAATGATAATTCCTAATATTAGGCATACCTAGCCCTCCCCTTTCCTGGGGTAAAGACATACACCTATTTGATCTTCTTATCTTGCCATATTGCCATAGGAATTTCATAAAAATGGCTTCAATTTCCTTTATTAATTGATCCTCTATTTTAAAAGGGATAGATCTAAGTTTATACAAAATCTTGGGGAACATAGTCATTTTAATGACGTTAGCCCTGCCTATTATTGATAGATGAAGTGTATTCATCCTCTTTAAATCTTGTTCCATTGATTTCAAAAGCGGTGTGAAATTATCTCCGATTATATTCCCTGGTTGTGAATTGAGTGTTATACCAAGGTACACCACCGAATTGACATACCTAGCATCTCGTTTAATTATATTCTTGGAGCACAGAATTTGGGTCTTGGCTTCGTTCAATCGATAAGCTGAGTATTTCCCAAACAGATTTGTCATGGTCACTATTTCCCTCATAGCGGATTCTGGATCATTCGTAATAACAGCTAGGTCATCCACATATGCGAGCAGTTTTGTTTGAAATCCTTTTATAATCACTGGTTTTATCACCCTATTAGACAAAATGTGTGTGATTAATGGGTCTATGTACAGTGCAAATAAGATAGGGGAGCAGGGGCAGCCCTGCCGAGTGCCCCTCGTTATACTGGTTTTTCCAGAACTCCCCCCCATCAACTGGATCTTAGCTGAGGGAGTAGAGTACATTGCCTGTATGGCCTGTCGGAACCTTGGTCCGAACCCCCTCTCCTCTAGCACTTTCCATAGAAAAGACCACCTTACCCGGTCAAATGCCTTTTCCGCATCGAGGAGTACCATCGCGGCCCCCTCCCCCCCCCCGCAGCACAGATGTCAAACACGGTAATCGCTCTTTTAATGTGGTCCGTCGTGCCTCTTCCTGGGATAAACCCATGCTGCCAGGGTGAGACCAAAGCCGCGATGGTCCTCCCGAATCGGGTAGCCAAGATCTTGGCATACAGCTTGTTGTCGGCATTGACTAGGGAGATAGGCCTATAGGACCCTGGATTTTCTTTGGGCTTACCCTTTTTGTGGAACACCACAATATTGGTGCTCATCCATGACTCCGGTATCTTGCCAGTTATCATGATCCTAATAAATAGGTCTAGAAGAAGAGGGGATATTTCCTCCTGCAGACATTTAAATATTTCCAGTGGTAGCCCGTCCGGGCCGACCGCCCCTTTCCTGATGCCAGGCTTTGTAATCCTCCTATTACCTCCTCCATGGTTATAGCCTGTTCCAGATCCTCCCTCTCTTGCTGACCCAGTTTTATGCCTATACTTTCCCAGCTATTAATTGGGGCATCTGTCACCACCTCCTCCCGATATAGATCTTGATAATACCTTCTGAAGACCTCTAAAATTTCGGCTGGTTCCTCATATACTCTCCCTTGGTCCTCTATTTTTGTAATTATATTTTTTGACGTGACCTGTTTGATACGAAGCGCTAATGCCCTCCCGGCCTGTTCCCCTGTCTCGTACAACCTGGTTCTATTTGTATGATATTCTGCCGCTGATTTTTTGGCCAATTGGATCTGTAGTTCCGCTTTTATAGTATTGATCCTCTCAAGACTTTCCAATCCTTGCCGCCCCTGACATATATCCCTTTGATGCTGCATTTCTGCCTCACTCAGGCTTTCCAGTAATTGCTCCCTTTCCAACTTGGTCCTTTTCCATTGTCTACTAGTATAACTAATGGTCTCCCCTCTTAGCCCTGCCTTATAACTATCCCATACTACCCCCCGGGAGGCACTATATCTGTTGGCATCAAAAAAGGCCTTTGACCATTTTTTTATATATTCAATGTAGACGCTGTTGGTTAATAATTTCCTATCAAAAGTCCATGGTCTTGGTCCTTTCGTAGGTCGGTTAACATCCATTATCATTACCAGGGGGTTATGGTCGAGCATTATCATTGGAAGTTTGGAAATTTTAACCTTGTTCATTTCTGTAGCTGATACGAAAAAGTAATCTAATTTACAATATTTATTAAAGGGATGTGAAAAGTAAGTGAACCCAGTATCCAGTGCTTCTTTATTGCCCCAAACATCTCTCAACCCATGTCATTACAACAGCGCGGATATGGCTCTATATACCCTGGGTTTACGTCCAGTATAGGGGATACCATTAGTAAAATCTGCCGAAATATTACAATCTCCACAGACTACTAATGGGGCTGGCCAATCTGTCAATTCTTTCTCAATAAAATCAAAGATCTCCGGATCATCCGAATTAGCTCCATAGATTGAACAGACAGTAAATCCCAGGTTCATTTCACATACAGCCCACCTGCCGAGGGCATCTGCCTTACAGCGCTTAATGCCACCCAGGCCCGCCTTCCCAATGATGGCCACCCCCCTTGTAGTAGACGTTTGAGAGGAGCAAGACAAAATCTCGAACCCTTTAAACTTAAGCCAATGCTTTTTCTTCCATGGCAAGTGAGTCTCTTGTATCGCCAAAATATCTATATCTATTATTTTAAGATATTCCTCAAATCTACCCCTCTTCTTCCTGTCGTTCAAACCATTGATGTTTATGGAGCCAATCTTAAGCTTAGGCATATTCCTGAACCAGACATTGCCAACTTCTCAAGCGACAAAATAACATATTAGATAAATAATTACAACACCTCTTTTTACGTACTTTTAGGATTGAATTTATGTGTATATTAGTGACACGTGCTCTCTTTTCTTTTGTGTTTACTCCCCCGCAACCCAAACCTCCCCCCTCCCACTCCACCCCTACACCCCCCCCCTCCCTCACTGGCCCCTCGGCCACTTGCCCACCTCTGTGGGGTGCTCAGACTAGGTCTGTGCATGTGATGGGAGCAGCGTTGCCGCGAGGACTCAATACATACTGCTTAATGGCCTTAATGGCCTTAACCGCAGAGCTCATATTTACTGCAACCAAACAAAGATTAGCAGAAAATAGGAAAAATACCAAGGTTGACAATTCCCTTCATTGCCTAGACCTTAAAAAACATCTTTGTAATACCGCCATCCTTTGGTATGCATTATCAATAACATCATATCCCTTCATGTCTAGGTAACTTCTAGTACATTCTGATAACTGTCTATCTGCGCGCCCAAAACCCTACTTGAAAAGACAGTGATTCCAGAACTGAGATTTATATAGAATTTAGAAATTTTTTAGCCTTAATTTCTGATGGAAAATATAAAGTCTTTCCATGATGGATTATTTTGAGCTGTGCTGGGTTAATGAGATAGACTTGAACTTTTTTGTCCTGGAAGGGTTTAATCAATTGGCCTAAACTCCATCGCCTTTCTACCGTGACATGGCAGAAGTCGGGTCTAACAAAAAATGAAAACCCCTCAATTGGTCTCTTAGCGTCTGGTCTAGCCTTCTCCGCTATAGCCTGGCGCAAAATAAAGTTCCCCAGAAAAATCAAGATTGCCCTAGGTTTATCTCCTTCCCTAAAATTTCGATTAATCTTAAACGGGGTTCTATGTGCTCGCTGAATCTCTGACTCCCAACACCAGCTGACCATTTCAGGAAATGCTTTAGCAAATACTTTCACGATAAAGGCTCTCGCATCCCCCCCCTCCAATCCTTCCGGAATCCCCAAGACCCTAAGGTTGTTCCTCCTGAGCCTATTTTCAAGGTCCTCGAGCTTCCACTGCATGTCCTGGGCTTGTGCCCCATACAATTCCACCTTACTGGTGGCAGCAGCAGATTCAGCCTCAGTGGAAACCACTCTTTCTTCAAGGTTTGAGACTCTATCGTCCACTGTCGCACATGCCTTTGAAAGTTTCCTCACAACAGTCTTGATCTTCCTCATGGCCGCTTGCGACTTGCGATTATCCTGCCTGGTCTCTTCACGATGCGCAATTATTTCCTGATGGATTGCCTCTAACATAGACCGTTGGGTGGACTCAAAATCCTGAGTTTGATTCGGTGACCCCTGAAGCAGAGTAGTCGGTGAGTGGTCCCAAGCTAACCCCTTCTGCTCGTTTTTTTTTAAAGAGACTCCTGGTTTCACCGCAGTTGTAGGGGTATCCTCCTCTGGATCAGTGTCTGACTCTAAGTTACTGCCGTCTATATCTGAGCTGTTCCCCCCATCATCTTCTGACCAATCTGCCTCTTCGGCCACCGAATGGAAACATTCACTAGAAGTCTTTTCACTTTCAGTGTTACTCGTTGCCTCCGTCCCCTCAGTTGGAATAATGTCAATAGTCATGGTAGTGACTGCAGCGGGATTAACCTCAATTCTATCTTGAATTTTTTTGACGCTGCTTCCCATGACCTCCTGTTGTTCCATTGCTGTTACCGGCACTGAACCAGGGATATCAGTGGCAATGTCTACCTGAGTATTACTCTTACCTGGAGGGAGATCTGCGAGCAAGTCGGACGCACCCAATGCCATATCCATCGTTACGTTTATGACAATAGGGTCCATGGCAATGTCTACTTGAGTATTGCTCTTATCCGAAAGGACATCTGCAGACATTTCAGATGCACCCACCGCCATAGCCATTGTTGCCTTTGTTGCGTTTATGCCAATAGTATCAATTGCATCAGACCCATCAATACATTCTAGAACTATCGGTCTGACTTCCTTGCCCTCGGGGTCATCTTGAGCGCCCAACATTGTCTTGCCCCCAGGTACTCCCCCCGGTGCTCCAAGTACATCAGCTTCTGCTTCTGTTGCAGCCAAAATTGCAGGCAGTTTCCCCCCTTTCTCCTTACCGCCTCGGAGCATCTCTACTATACTGATGTTTGCAGTGGTGGCGGTGTTCTGGCGGGTCCTGACTGCTGCAGGCTTGGTCTCCTTCACCGAGGGTTGAACTCGCCCCGGTGTTGAACCCTTTGTAGTCACTGCTGGCTCCTCACCCCGTCCAGAGCTGCAGTCAGTAATTGCCGCGGGAGTACTCGCATTTTCGGCCGCATTCTTCTTCTTGGATGCCTTTCCAGCAGTATTGGATTTAGGGGCCATCTTGCCGCCTCGATGTCCAGACCTGAAGCCGAGCGCCTTCACCCGCTTGACTCTCGCGGGTCGACAAGGCGTCCCTCTACCAGCGAGGATGACCGTGAGCACGCTGGGTTCACAGGGTTCGCTCCGCCCACTGCCTCCGCGAGCTCCGCGGACTCCGCATCCGCCTGACTCCAGCTCCGACTCCAGGCAGACCGAGGCACCCGTCGCTGCAAGCCCTCGGAGCACAGCAGGAGACAACATCAGCCGTTAAACAATCTCCTAGTCCTGTTGATGTTTACAGATTATTATTATGTGGCAGCTCTGAGCTCCGAGGCGGCTCCATTCATCGGTCCATGTCCTCGCTCACACTCCGCTGCTACTCAGCCGCACAGCGCGGCCGCCATCTTTCCCCGTTGTTAATGCTTCCGAAGTGATAAGATCTCTGTGTATAGAATGAAGTGTTTGGTGCTGGATGAGTTTGTTGGGTTGTATGTCTATCTTCATTTTTTTCTTCCCTTCCTCTGATGCACTAGTTGTCAGAGAATTCTTATATGTACCATTTGCTGAGGACTTTGCTTTAGAGAAACATGTTTTCAGTTTGGTGTAGAGTTTAACATGTTTTTTTCTGTGTTGTGCTGTAGATGTCAGGGAGTCTGTCTGTTAAAGCCTGAAGTTGTCTGAGTGTTTTTTGACAGGTTGATGAGAGTATCCATGTGTAATTCTGTCAAGAAGTAGAACATTTGTTTTCCTATCCTTATTTGACCTCAATATAGTGGAGTGGTGTGAAGGGTGGAGAAAGAGATGGTGAAGTGGCCTATTCAGTCCAGGTATTCACAAAGAATTGTGGTTGATTTCTCCTTGGGATATGTTTTGCAAAGAAGATGAACATCAGCGGATTCTAGTTTCTTGTGACCACTGAATCCTTGTATCACAGTAGTTTGAGAGGCAGAAGAACCGTTTCTGCAAACAAAAGATAATCAGCCAGATTCAAGAAGCCAAATTGCGATCGCAATAGCTGCAAATTAGCAATTGCGATCGCAATTTGAAGAAAAGCAATTCTTGATAGTGAAAACTCTAAAATTGCGAATTCGCTAAAGAAAAATTGCGAGTTCGCAAAGTAATTAGCAGAATCCAGGAAGAAGCGCATTAGCGAATCGGAAATTGCGAGAAACCATGTATTCTGCAAATTAATTTGCGAAATCGCTAAATAATCGCTATCGCTATTCAAGTAAAATTGCAAAATGCGAAAAACCCGAAATTCGCTATTAGCGACGCGCAATTTAAGGAGAACCCAAACCAGGTGGTAATCATTAAGGAAAAAAAAAAAAAAGAAAACTTTAACAAACTACCAACAGGTGCAGGCCGGACCAAACACACTTAAGGATACGCAGCTGGAGCATGAGGACTCTCACAATGCCAGTACTCTACATGGTGGTCAGGCGGCGGAGGCTACAGCGAGCAGCAGGGAACAGACGCAGGATCCAGGAGCGAATATTCCGCCAGCGGGTCACCCTTCTGGGCCAAACTAATGAGCAAATTTACTCTAAGTACCGCCTGAATGGGGCAATGATCATCAAGCTGATCCGGGACCTGGACCCCCTGATGCAGCACCCAACAAGGAGGACCAATTCCGTGTCCACCCATGTCCAGGTCTTTTGCAGCCTGCACCTACTGGCCTCCGGAAGCTTCCAGGGGATAGTTTCTGATGCAGGGGGGATATCCCAGCCCACCATGTCCCGCTGCCTAAGGAGTTTCCTGGAGGCAATGCTGACCCGGCTACACCACTACATCTCATTCCCGACCACCCAACAGGACTTGAATGACACCAAGCTTCAGTTCTACAACATCGCGCAATTCCCACATGTAATAGGATGCATTGACTGTAGCCACATCCACATCTGCCCACCAGCACAAACAGAATACATGTACCGTAACCGCAAGTCCTACCACTCCCTCAATATCCAGATGGTGTGCAACGCCAAGACAAGCATCACGGACATAGTGGCAGAATATCCGGGGAGCACACATGACTCCTTCATATTCCGGCACAGCGGCATGCACACACGACTGGCCAGGGGAGACTTTGGCGAAGGATACCTACTAAGTAAGTACACATGCCCCCAAATAGTACACTGTGATCATGTATCTGCGCAGAACAGGCACTCACCCTGTGCTTCTTTCCTTCAGGTGACAGCGCCTACGGTCTCTGTGAGTACCTCCTCACCCCATACCTCAACCCTGCCACACCACAGCAACGGTGTTACAATGCTGCACACATACGCACAAGAAATTGCATTGAGAGGACATTTGGGCTTTTGAAGAGCCGTTTCCGAATACTTCACAGGACTGGTGGGGCCATAAAATACACGTCTGAGGTCTGCTGCCGCATCGTGGCCGTGTGTGCAATACTCCACAACATTGCTACCAAGCACAGGATACCATTGAAGATATCTGGCAGTGAGTCGGAAGGGGACAACCGCCCACCTCCACATGTGCGTCATGCACGCGGGTAAAATCCTGCAGAAGGACACAGGCGCCGCAACCACATCACTATTAACTGTTTCTAGTGCACCCATTCCCCTCATACAACACTGCACTCATGCATGACAAATGTAATAATGACATGAGTTGGAGTTAAGTGAGACCATACATTTTTATTGTTAATTCACAATAATGTGGCCTTTGTTTTCCTTGGTGTCACATGAGGACAGTATTGCTTCATACCTCCCCATGCAGGGGTAGAGGGCTTGCTTAGGTGTCCAGCATGGCCCTACAGACAGTGTTCAAGGTGTCACTGGCGCCTACGTCCAGGCGCACCGAGTCGTCTCTCAGGGTCCTGAGGGACGGTGTTGGCCCGTGATCCTGCTGTGGGCCTGCTGCTGCGGCGGTGTTCAGGCACCGGCGGCAAGGACATGCTGCTGTTGGTCGACGCGACCTCGCTGACATCGTCACCCGACCCCCTGGTTCACCATGGGCAGTGGGCTGCATGCTGAGCACTGCTGCTGTCAGCTGTTCAAGTGACCTGGCCACATCCAGGCAACACTGTACCATTTGCCCCTGCATGGCAAGTGATCTGTGTGAAAGTTGCCATGTAGCATTGCCTACTATGTGGTTGGACCTGGTGTAGGCCGACAGACGGGCCAGTAGTTGGCGGTGGCATCGGCGGGTCATGTCCTGCTGGGCTACCAGCAGCTGACTATTTTCACGGACAGCTGCGGTCATCTGTCCGACATTGAGGGAAGTCAGTTCTGCAGCTGAAGATGAATCGCTGCCAGGTGATGCGCCTGTGTTTGGTGTACCGCCAGCATGCGGCATTCATGGCCAGCCCAGGATCAGGTAGATGGAGTGCCCTGCCCGTGCCTGTTGAGGCTTGACGCTGCTGGCGCCTCAGTCCGCTGGACTGGGATCTTGCTCCGGCTGTGCGCCTCGTCTGCCTCCTAGCCGCTGGTGGTGTGGCCTGTACAACTGCCGTGGGTGTCTGTTGGGGCGGTGGCTTCAGGGGTGGCCCTGTCCACACGGGTGGTGGTGGTGGAATCACTGCGGGTGGCTGGGATGGACCTGGTTGTTGGTCAGATTGGCCCTCACCCTCGGTGTCCTCCGGTCACTCCTCGATATGTAGGGCCTCGCTGTCAGTGCTGGGTTGGTCGGCAGCACCTGTGATGTAAAAGGGTGCATGATTAATGATATGTATCTTGCACATGAGATGTTGCTACATGCATGCAGGCTTGCTTTCCCTGACTGGCTTTTGGAATTACTTTGATTTGACAGGTCTGGCTGTGTTGGGCTATCTGGGGAATTATGATTACACTACAACTACCTCAATGCATTGGGGCATTTCAGGTGTGCATGGCCTGCATTACTGGGGATGTCATATTGCTAGCTCAGGAGTCATGGGCATTGTTAGGGGACGGGGACGCATGGCACTTACCTTGTGATTGTTGGCTGGGTCGGGACGAGTCCAGCTGAGTAACACCCATGCAGGCTTCTGGTGTGAGAGTGTCCTCGACAAGGTCCTCCAATTGAGTGTTGGGTGTGGCAATTGGATCCCCTCCACCGGTGGAAGCTCGCTCCCCAAGCCTCTCCGCAATGCGCTCCTTTGCACGACCTCTCAGGTCGTACCAACGCTTCTTCAAGTCGTCGATTGACCGCTGGGTCACCCCGACTGCATTTACTTTTGCCCGGATTTGCAGCCAGATCCGGCGCTTGTCTGCCTCTGGCACCCTCCGGGAGTCCTTACCGAAGAGGCGTCCATGGTCCTTACAGACCCCCTCAATGAGGTACTCAAGTTCTTGTTCAGAGAACTTTATTTTTCTCTTCCTTCCTTGGCCACTGCTCCCTGCTGCTTCCTGGGACATGTTGGTGGTATGTGTCCTGCTGGGGTGCTGCAAAATCACTGTTGTGGAGCTCTTCACAATGCTGCTTCCACTGTCTGGCTCAGTGATCTGTTTGTGGGAGGGAAAAGCCTACTTCCTGGTTGTGATGTCGTCAATGGGCTCAAAATGCGACTTCCCGTTTTTGCGATCTCGCAGTTAGCAAGATCGCAAATTGCGAAATCGCAATTTCAACATGGAAAACGGGCGATTCTGCTAAATTTAAGCGATTGTGGCACAATCGGAAATTGCGGCCGATTGCGATTCGCATTTTTCAATCGCATTTCTTCATGAATGCCATTCTGCGATTTTCAAATTGCGATTCGCTATTTTTCGCTATTAGAAATTCAAAGAATGGCACTTTGATGAATCTATATGAATGTTCCTCAGAGCCTTGAATACACCATGAACTGTATATTTGCTTTTAAGTATCCTTGTCATCCTTATGATGCATGACCCAGCCTTTGGGTTTCTGCCATATATTCCCATACCTCTTTATAATTGCAGCATATAATGATGATATGCAATGAAGTAATAGGGATGAGGTAATCAAATGTGAAATACCACACTGCATTGTTCTAGAATCATATTTTCTTTTGTAGAATGGGGGTTAGGAGAAAGTACAACAGCAATTGCCCCCTATACTCTGATGGCAAGGAGGCAATCTATTTCCCAACACATCACCACTTTCTTTTTCAGCTTTACATGGGCAACTCTCAGAATTGCCTCAAACTGCAAAACGAAGATAGAAACAAAACAAACATCACAGATTGTTTAAACCAAGGGAACATCCAATAAGGCAAGGTTTCTTCTGCTCCTGTGGCTTTTGGGAATTGGAGCATAAAAGAAGCAGAGCCTAATTCATTAGGCCCCTAGGTACAACTCCATTCTGTGACCAAAATGTGAAAAACTATCATTTTAACCACAAATAAAGAATTTTGCAAAGTAAATGAGGCTTCATTTTTACAGTCTGCTGTTAGCCAAAACCTGTTGTTGTGACTAAAATGATATGTATAATATACCTAAAGGGACTTTCAGACACCTCCTTTCATCCATTGGTCTGTTGTTGTCATTCATATTTTTTTTACTTCCACCTACTACAGCATACAGCATGGGGCAATGGGTCAGCCTACTTCAGTCACTGGATAGCTTTACTTTGATTGACTGCATTTTGCTATTTCACAAGGTGGACCTCCACATACATAGTTCTTTTTAGTGTCACTGTTTTAGTTTTGACTTCTTATTTACTTTAGTGTTGCCTTTGTGTCTAGATCCTGAGAGGAAAGCAGGACCTTTCTACAGGATGTGAGCACATGCTGCATTCCACGTTTTATCAGTTTTTATCTCTTGCCAATGCTGTGGTAAATTACTTTTGAAGTGCCCTTTGTAACTCTTCAGCAATAAGTTATTTTCTTTTTACTGTGTATGAATTACCCATACTGTAAGCTTCAATATTTTACATTGTAGTGTAGTGCCTATATTCCCAATAGGCTCTGCGCATTGGAATAATATATCCTATAGATTAGACGTAGGACTAAGGACGACTAGGCCTCTTTCGAATATACTAAACTTAATAGTGAGTGCCAGCTAGTTCAGGGGTCACTAGAAACTTTCTCGAATACACAAGAAGGGATTTGTTTCTGACAACCGCATAAACATGACAACTTTGTTTCCCAAGAATAAGAAATATATCTCTAGAGTCGTGGAAACAATAGATAAGTATTTCACTCAGTCAATCGTGCATGCTTCGTTTCAACAGAGGTGCAGAGAAATAGAGAGACGGGCGTTTTCAATAAAAAGGTTTATTGAACAGTCTTCTTTCTCATGCAAGTAAAGTGAACTGCTACAATTGTAATGCAGTCTGCAAAGTATAATGCGTACAGCGAGAACAATATTATAAAATAATACTGTAAGAGCATTGTATGGTTTCTAAACCATATACAAATACATAAATAACAATGGCTAAAAATACTCAACTGGTGCTTCTAAAATACGCCGACCCCAAGGTACCTAACTTAAGTCTAGTACGAGGGAAGAAGTAAGTGTGGTGTAGCATAGGTTTTAGTTTTCTTTGCCAAGAATCTATCCAAGATTTCTCTTAGGTTCTAATCCGCTCCATAACTTTAGTTTAGAATGAAGGAGGTCTGGTATCTCTGTTTCAGGACTCGACTTCCCAACACCCTGCAAGGGGAGCTTGGAAACACTAGAGCTGGATTCTCGGCAAGAGAAGGGCAGCCTCTTGATCAGTGCGTCAGCTGGAGGGTCGGCTTCTTTCGGCACTTGGTGTAGCGAGCTGCTTCGGGCAAGTAGATAGACGAACTGCTCCGAACCACCGTGTCTTGCTAGAGCAAATGAGGATATTTTTATACCTTGAAGGGGCCTAGTTTGATGTAAAGTCGGCCTTAATAACGTCAGTAAAGAACCCCAAGGGAATAGTAGTTCTTTGTAAAGTACATGAGTTCTTGGACAAATCAATATTCAAGCAAGGGGAGGCCCCTGACTGCTTAATCGGATTTTCCAAGAAATCATTGTGACTTTTTGGTACGGGTGGAAGTAGCCATGCCTGTATTTGGACTGCATGGGCTATGCCTAAATAAGGGAATGATTTCTATGCCTATATTAGGGCAATGTGAATCGTATCTATATAAGGGAATTAATTGGGAAAATTCACGCAGATCCTAAAACACCATACAACAACATGTGAACTCATACGTGGACAATTCTTTAGAATACGTTTATTATGGATTCAATTTCAGCAATAGTTCTTTAACAAACTTTGTCTTGGAGAACAATCAGCCTTCATTGTGTTAAATTTGCAGCACTTGTAGCACTTTTATAAAATGTATTTACTTCTTCCTTCTTTGTGTGTTTGTGTTTTTTTTCTTTCTTGCTTTCCTTCCTTCTTTCATTCTCACTTGCTTTCTTTCCTTCTTTTGTTCCTTTCTTTTTTGTCCTCATTTCTTCCATTCTTTCTTGCTTTATCTCCTTCTTTCTTGCTTGTTTGTTTCTTTTTTCTTCATTCTTCCCTTGTTCTTTCTTTCTTTTGTTTTTTCCTTCCTTCTTACTTTTTTCTTTCTTTCCTTTTTCTTTTATTAATCTTTCTTTTTTTCTTTCTTTCTTTCTTTCTCTTTCTTTCTTCCTTTCTTTCTTCCTTTCTCTCTATTTTTCTTTCTTTCTTCCAATCCTTGTTTATTTCCATCATTCCCTCTTTCTTTCCATATTTTCTTTCTGTTTTCTTTCTTTGTTCCCCTTTCAGTTTCCTGTTTTCCTTTTTTTTCTTTCTTCTAATCTTCCCCTTTCTGAATGTTGGTAAAACACGTTTTAGAGTATCAGTGATCCCTGCTTATCCTTAAAACATAACATACACTTTTCTCTTTAGCCTATGACCCCCGTACTGCACTAACCAGGGGTACACCTCCAGGTGGAGGAAGCATGAGCACTAACCCCATGATGATGCTGTCACGTGATTAATAGTAGAGCGGAGAATCAAGATATACCGCTAGTTCTACCATCTGCACGTGAATGAGGGTTTTTTATTGGGACACTGAACACAAAGAATTGCTAACCCAGGTTATGCAGGACAAGTGATCCATTCCCCACTTGAGTTTTAGATATAGACTAAGGAAGCTGAATGGATCACAGCTTCTTCTTTCTCCCTCCATTTTGATTATTTTCATGACTGTATGAAAGCCATCTCGGGGTGGATGTCATCTAACTGCCTGACATTGAGCTCAGGAAAAATAGAGGTTATCATATTTGGTAACAACTTAAACCTCTGGACGCCGGACTGGTGGCCGGAAGAACTGGGATTTCTCCCGGTACCTGGCAAGAAAGTGAAGAATCTGGGGGTCATAGTGGACAACAGACTCACTATCAGAGATCAGATAAGTGGGGTTGTCTCTGCAAGTTGTTTTCTCCTCAGAATTCTGAGGAAACTAAAGTTCCTTCTTCCAGAAGACAGCCTTAGGACTGCGGTCACAGCACTCATCTTGTCCTGATTGGACTATTGTAACAGTCTCTACTTGAACATTCACAAAAGTCACAGGAACAGACTTCAAATCGTGCAAAAGGCCGCAGCTAGGCTGTTGACGGGTACACCTAGAATTGTTTTGGTCAAGACAGGTCCTAGACACATCCACTGGCTCCCAGTAAAAGAACGGGCACAATTTAAGGCCCTCTGCACGGTCTTTAAGGTACTCAAGAGTGTAGGCCCCGACTATTTGAATCAACGGTTCCAATGGTACGTCCTGAGAAGAACTTTGCATTTGATGGAAGCTAAACTAGTGACTGTTTCCCCAGTTAAAAAAGCTAGCATGGGCGGCAGGAGCATCATCACATGTGCCTCCAAAGATTGGAACAAACAACCTACCTTTCCACCTTAGAAATGCAACCGAGTTCTTTTCCTTCAGGAAGGGGCTGAAAACCTGGCTCTTTACTGCCTAGTCACTCACCCTTCAGTAACCATTTAGACAGTGCTCAGCGCCAGGACACCCTAGGGTAACAGCAGCGCTTTAGAAATCATATTAACATAACATAACGTTGGTGGGTTACCATCATTGTCATTAAAAAACATAATACGAAGACAAGGACCCCAGCCCGTTTTTATTATTTTTGATCTCATATGACTTGGGGTCTTTTCTATATTCCAGCAAAAATGTGCAGTACACGCTGATTGGTTTAAGGAACATACAGAACAAGCAGGTATGCCCGTTGTTCAGCAGTGATGTTTAGCGATGGCTTTTTCTTGCTAATCTTTTACTGTGCGACCTCATGACAAATATTAGTGGCGGCTTACCAGCTCGCTCTCACAAACACGTCGCACCCACCTACCACTGACAAGATATTAACTTCATTTCTATATATCTACATGCGTGTGATAATTACAATGAAAGATTCGTTGCCAGGGGAAAGTCAAGGCCTAGTGGAAAAGATAAACATTGTGCCTTGCTATCAGCATGTCTCCTATTGCTCCGTTCATTGACACTATGAATACAAAACATTGACAAGAATGAAAGTTGATGCCCTTGGCAAGTTAACATATCTTTTGAAGGCTGGAATACAAAAAACAAAATAACCTCGGGCGACTGTATTCTTCTTTGGACAAATGTCCTATCTAGTACTATCTGTTTCAGTGTACTTACTCTGTCGGTGTCTTGACTTTTTATGGTACTTCGGGTAGCCGATGTTTAGGGGAACCATTTCGCTGCGGGCACTGCTATGAAACAAGCATTGGCAATGCCAATCAGTCTTGCTTATAGTTATCACTGCAGTAGGTGCCCTCACTTGTCAAAGCTGGTCATTACTGCTATGCAAGTGATTTTTTATCACAGTAATATAGCATTTATATAGCGCTTGTTGCCTTAGACTTGCAGTTTCCAAGCTATGCATGCCTAATAATATTACGACCTAACTCCTGGGTACGCTTTTTTTATCGAACCCATTAGGTGTAGGCACTTCAGTTCCATGTACAGGATTTGAACCTGCAGCTGGAAGGTTAAATGCAAACCTAGGCAACAGGTGTAAAACCTCCTGAGTTACCTCTTCAATTGAAAGAACGTTTACGCTGCCCAACCCCTGCTTGAGGCTAGTATCATCAGGAAGTTAACTTAACAATTTAGGAAGGCTTTGATTCCAGTTTGTGGATGACCCTGGACCTGTGCCATTAATAAAAGTGGTGTTTGCTGGTTGCAAGACTGAGCAATAATGAACAGTCTTCAGAATATGAGACTATTAGACTGTCTGCAGTATTTACATTTACTGCCAAGTCGTTAGTTGTTTTCATTGAAGAAGGTCAATGTCCTCAACTTTTGTGGCCTGAATTTGGCAAGTGTTGTTCTTTTGTCTCCAGCGGACATGTTCAGGTGCAACAGAAAATAACCTGTTTTCGTTTATGAAGCAATGTAAATGTTGAGTCAATGCTCGACTTAGAAATATTTACATTTAAATAGAATTAAGAATAGACAAAATAATATGGCATATGATCAGTAATGCAAATATTCCTGTTTGTATTCTCTACCAATTGGCTGAGGTCTTCTGACAGAATAAGCAGACAAGGCCCAGATGTACAGAATACGCCTAGTGTAAGCTATGCCAGTAACGCAGTGCAAATCTAGTTTCTGTCAAAAGGGAAAACATAACATTTCAGATGTGTGGTAAAAAGGTAGAACATTTCCAGTGCCTACACTACCTTTATTCATGTGCCAGTCCACTTTTTGAGTAGAGTAGCCTTTTGTAAAGGTCTGCATGGCTAGACAATATGGTGTTTAGCTTTCTTTGGGTCTGATTATGAGTAGGTGGTTATATTCCTACCCCTTTGTGCAAGGGTTGGAATTACGAGTTAAAAGGAATTTAATTTAAATACTTCAGAAATTGTTAATTTTCAGAAAGGTCATACCTGCCGAAATCTAACATGGGTAATGTGTACAGTATTTACTGTACCATGTGGACTTTGGTGCATTAAGCATCATAATCCGCATGGTATTCTCCAATAACTCGTAATAGATGTTATTTATCACACCCAATAAGTAACATACCTGTGGTATCATTATTTACCAGGGGCGATAAATAACACTGAACTCGTAATCAGGGCCTTTGACATGAAATTTTAGTGCAAGTTAAATATATAGTTTTGCCAATCACAAATGATGATGTTATACTCAATAGGTGAGAAAAAAACACACACCCTACATGTTGCTAGTGTATTTTTAACTTTAACACCCCCTAATCTTGTGGCAGGAAGCATGTCAGGATGTATGGCTTATTAGCTATAGCTCGGTAGGTTTGGAAGCATAATACCCCAAAGAAAAGTTTGGTATGTTCACATAGTATCACGCTGTTTGGTTTGAGGCTTTACTTGTGTGGACAATGCACTACATAATGGCACACAGAGGATTAACTACATTTCCCAGCAGTGCTTGAACTCGCACATTGCTGGGCACTGGCAGTGGCCATCTTGGATTATCAGGTATATTTTTCCTTGTGTTTCAATGCATGATGGCTAGGCAATTGTACCACAATGTTTTTATAGCCAGGAACTTGCAATTTAGATCCTGAGTTTCCCTTTGCAAATAACAGTTGTGTCCTATTGAATATTTTACTTTAAAAATTGCAAAAGACTGAACAAATAGTTGCATTTAAATTTGGGGGTATGATCCTGTGGTGGAAAAGGGAGAATTCACTTTACGATAAAGTTAACCATGCTATGTATATATTATTATGAAATTGTTAGTTAAAGTTCTTAGCAAGTCATATATGTCTTTTCAATGATAAGAACTTCAGAATACCAGTGAGCGTTAATAGTTTTCAACTGGCACAAACTGTCAAGTTGGAGCAAAATGTATCTCCTGCGGAGAGTGCATAGTTGAGGTAGCACAATGGGAGACGAGAACAGAACCAACTTTTAAAAACTAAAAAAAACAACTGATATTCACTAGTTATCGTTTAGTGAACTAACTATGACTTGCGACCCCATCATCCACTGCTTATGACCTCACATATTACATCCTTCATAACATGGTTAAATTATAACATTGGTCACATCACTGATGATATCTCAGCTGATATGATTGATTACGTTACTGACAACATCATACAATCATTGTGAAAGTGTTGTATCGGCATTCTGGTGTTAAAGTATTTTAACAGGCTACACCAATGCCAAATTTTGTGTCACCAATCAAGTGATAAAGAACATAATATTTTCCCAAATGCTGGACACGTAGCATATCTGCCAACTCAGCCACATATGATGGATGTTGCCCTCTATTTACTGATATCTTAAATAATTTTTTCTTTTATTTTAACTTGTCTTACATAAATGATTTATGCTCACCACCCATGCCTTTTCACCCAACTTTTCATGGGAGAGGTTCTAACACCGTGATAGATTTCACGCTTTTTTCTAAAACACATGCTTACTTACTCTCATCATGGAAAACGTTGGATGATATTTATGGCGACCATTATGCAATAACATTTAATATTAATAAGTCCTCACCTAAGCAGGCACTAAGGGAAAATTCTATCATCTATCAACAACCTATTTCCGTTGGGCGTACCAACGGTTACACCCTCAAATGGGATATGGTTGATCCCGCGGTGCTCCTCGACAATTTACTTTCTGCAAGAGAGGTAGAGATCGACATCTGTCTATCTCCCTCAGAAGATCCTTTAAAAATCTTGGATTCTTTATCAAAGATACAAGAGTCGTTAAAACTCCTACTCTCCCGCCAGTTCAAATCAGGACCTTATAAACCCAAAGGGTGGTTTGATAAGAATTGCCACGCCTAGATCCCCAGGTGAGATCCGCCAGGCCAGACACCAGTATCGCGGTGTGATTAAGAGTAGGGAGAAAACCTTGAAACACGAGGCTTGGCAAGCTTTAATTTTTTCTTCCGAAAACAGAGATCCAACTGCATTTTGGAAGGCCTTAAATGCCGCCTTTGTCCGGGGAAAAAAACCCGAGATGTTAGATATAGCAATAGATGGGGATACCTGGGTGGCTCATTTTCAAAATCTGTATGGTAACTCAGTCCCCTCTCATCTATCTCTCCCGGGTCTTACTTCATCCTGTAATAACATCGGATCCTGTCTGGGAACCCTCCCGTTGGATATTGTTTTCACTTGCGAGGAGGTCACTCTGGCCATAAGAGAAAGTCCATCAGGCAAGGCACCGGGCCCGGACGCAATACCAATTGACGTTATTAAAGCTGAAATCGATCTCTGGGCACCTTTACTAGCCATTGTGATGAATTGTGCTAACACCCATGGACTTATAGCAATGTGGCCAGAAGCGATAGTAGTCCCTATATATAAAAAGGGGGACAGACATGATCTATCCTGCTATCGTCCAATTTCCCTCCTCGATGCCTTAATGAAGGTAGCTGGCCGTATCATCTTAAAGCGTGTGCAACAATGGATCGAGGATGCCAACATTCTATCGATTTTTCATTATGGATTTCGCCCCGGCATGGGAACGGTAGAGCAGAGTCTAAATTTATATTTTTTTATTTCTAAATACACCGAAGCTAAGAAAGGGAACCTTTTTATTACTTTTATTGATTTGAGTTCAGCTTTTGATTGTGTCGATCACAATCAGTTATGGTCCACACTAGAGGACCTGGGTTTGGATCTTTCAATCCTTAATTTCATCAAGGAAATAGACGGGGATTCCTTGTGCTAAACGCGGCGAACTCTACACCTTACCTCTGTCTCTGCTTGCTGTGTGCCGCCCCTCCTCGCCGGACCCGCTTCGCGGGTCCCGCTTCGCGGATTCACAGCAGCAGGCTTATCTCAAGGGGCTCCATCTGACCGGCAGGGCTGCGAGGGTAGAGCGGAGGACTCCACGGACCAGGAGTCCCCGCGCGCCCGTTTCCAGCTGGGCTCCTCTCCCTGCCGGCCCCGCCCCCATCTCTGGGTGATTTAAAAATCAGCTGAGCCTATCTTCGGTGGATTCCTTGTGCTAAACGCGGCGAACTCTACACCTTACCTCTGTCTCTGCTTGCTGTGTGCCGCCCCTCCTCGCCGGACCCGCTTCGCGGGTCCCGCTTCGCGGATTCACAGCAGCAGGCTTATCTCAAGGGGCTCCATCTGACCGGCAGGGCTGCGAGGGTAGAGCGGAGGACTCCACGGACCAGGAGTCCCCGCGCGCCCGTTTCCAGCTGGGCTCCTCTCCCTGCCGGCCCCGCCCCCATCTCTGGGTGATTTAAAAATCAGCTGAGCCTATCTTCGGTGGATTCCTTGTGCTAAACGCGGCGAACTCTACACCTTACCTCTGTCTCTAATTGCTGTGTGCCGCCCCTCCTCGCCAGACCCGCTTCGCGGGTCCCGCTTCGCGGATTCACAGCAGCAGGCTTATCTCAAGGGGCTCCATCTGGCCGGCAGGGCTGCGAGGGTAGAGCGGAGGACTCCACGGACCAGGAGTCCCCGCGCGCCCGTTTCCAGCTGGGCTCCTCTCCCTGCCGGCCCGACCCCTCGGCGTTCCCAGCTGCTCCATAAAAAGAAGGAAACCTCCCCGCGGCGCGGGAGCGCGCCGGGAGAAGCCCGGGACAAGGGCGGGACCGTCTGTGGCCGTCCGGGGCTGGAACACAGGGGGAATTATCTGGGGAAGTGGTCTCCGTTCCCAATGTTGAAGAAACTAGTCTAACAAGTGCATGCTTACCGAGTCCCCTTTCCCCCCCGACAGTTAGTAACATTTCTGCAGAAATAGACATGTTAACTTCACACATGGTGTCTTGGAATGTTGCTGGAGTTAAGACACGTCTGGTTTCTGAGGACTGGTTGGAGTTCATAGGTAAACATCAGATCGTGCTTCTGCAAGAAACATGGGCCACTGTCCCGTTTTTTATGGTTGGATATGTAAACTTTTTTAAACCAGCAATAAAAGGCACTAAAGGGCGGGCATCAGGGGGACTGTCTATATGGGTAAAGCAGGCCTGGTGTTACTCAGCCTCCGAACTTTTTGTGGACAATCCTGATATATTGGCTATAAGGTTGAGCAAAGCAGGGGGGCAGGACATGCTTATTATTAACATATATTCTAGAGGCCTTCCGGGTGGACGAGGCCCTAAGCTGATAGGTGCCTTAGATACTTTACTAACTGGTTGGAGCAAAGGCACATTCATAATGTTAGCAGGTGACATTAACTGTACAATTGAGCCACTGTACCTGCCGGAGGATAACTGGGGGTTTGTAGAAGACGCGACATGGAAAATTCCTGTACTTTCAAACACAAGATTAGTTAAAGCAACGGAGGCGGCCTTGAATTGGACTGTTTTTTGCCTTACTTGGGGACTAAGGGCCGTAAACGGTCGTACCAAATCGGATATTGGAGCCAATTTCACCTTCGACAATGGTGTCAGAAAGAGCCGTATTGACTACATTTTCTTAAAAATGGAATATTGGTGCCTTATCGTTGATATGAAAATTGTTATGCGCCCGGAAAGCGACCACAACCCACTGTCCCTGAAAATTAAAATGCAAGATCAGATAAGCTGAGCAGAACCCGATCCTAGGGGCCATGGGGTCGTTACCATATCAAATGACCGGAGGAGATTGAAATGGTCAACCATATCAAATGATGTAGTGTTACAGGCCAATATAGAAAATGTGGTGAAGAATGCTTTAAACAACTTGAGGTCTGTTGTTGCTGAGAAGGGCCGTAGCGAATTAGATAAGATCATGGGCATACACGACATATGTTTTTCTGAGCTCAATAACCTTCTCTCTAAACCGTGTAAGTCAAACACTGGGAACCCAATTGCCTCGAGAGCTAAATGGTATAATAGAGAGTGTAGAGAGGCCCATAGTTATCTAATCGAGAAAGTCAAATCTAGAGACCTGAGTGCAGTAAAAGTGGCTAGGCAAAGGTACAAAAGAGTGCAATGGGTCGCAAAGAGGGAATGGGAAGATGACTTTTGGGCGGACCTTTTGGACGCCAGTAAATCCAATAATCAGACCAAATTCTGGGACATTGTCAAATGTGGAAAGGATGGTGACTTCCGTACTCCATCTAACCATGTATCCCCGGAAGACTGGATAAATCATTATTCCACCCAATTTTGCCCAGAGGTTGCCGACCCAACGATCACACTGAACTTGCAACATACAATATCCACTGGCAACGTAATCATGTCTTTTACTGAAACGGAAATGGAGATTGCATTAGGTTTAACAAAGCGGGGGAAAGCTCCTGGACTGGATCAGATCCCAGCAGACCTATTTAAAGCTAACACAGGCCTTTGGGTACCCTATCTAACACGCATAGCAAACACCATAGCGAGAGGTGCCAGCATCCCTAAGACATGGAAGGGGGCGGAGATCCTCCCAATACATAAAAAGGGAGATAGATCAAACCCAGGGAACTACCGCCCGATTAGCTTAATCGACTGTTTTCAAAAAGTCTTTGCTCGTATAATCCTGGCGAGGGTACAAGGGTGGATGGAACTCGAAGGAATATTGTCCCCATTACAGGCGGGTTTCAGATTTGGTACAAGTACCATTGACCAGGTCCTACGGTTCTGCATGATCTTTTGGAAGGTCGTCTTACTCGGAGGGGGCACCATCTTTGCTGCTTTCATAGACTTGAAATCAGCTTTTGATCTGGTGCCGAGGGGAAAATTATGGCAAGTATTAAGGGATTTGGGAATGCCGGGGGAACTGGTTGAGATGATCATCAGACTACATGAAGACAATTTTGCTAGGGTAAGATGGGGGGCTAAAGGGCAATCTACGGACTCATTTCCGGTCTCACGAGGAGTCCGACAGGGGTGTGTTCTCGCCCCTACCCTCTTCTTACTCTATATCGATCAGGTAGTCAAATTCTTTAGGTCCACTAACACCGATGCACCATCCTTGGCGGGGACGAAATTCCCAATGTTGATTTTCGCCGATGATACCCTCCTTCTATCTAAGACCAGGGGAGGGTTACAGCAGGCTTTAAATCACTTTGAGGAATATTGCAACGAAAATGACCTCCAGATAAATGTGGGGAAAACCAAGTTTATGGTTTTTTCTAGGAAAAAACCAATACGCAGCAGTGTACAATTAAACGGGGTTAAACTGGAACAAGTCGACAAAATGACGTACCTGGGGGTCACTCTGGATTCTCGATTATCCTGGAAAGCACAAATAGAGACCCAACAGTTAAAACTTGCCCAACTGACTGGATGTCTTTTGCGTGAGCAAAAGAAAACAATCACGAAAAGGGTCGCCCCTGCACTACAAATTTATGATGTAAAAATCAATACTGCCACACTTTACGGGGCAGAGCTATGGGGTTTCATGGATCTTACGAGTTTTTACAGAATCCAGAGTAGATTCCTTCGAAATCTGGTGGGGCTGCCCCAATCTACCCCACTGATCCCACTCTGTCACGACATGGGTTGTCTTCCAATAACGGACATGGCAAGATTCAGAGTAGTGTCTTTGTGGAGGCGCTTATGGACATCTGAGGATTTGGCACTTTTCGCAAAGGAGCTATCCGAGGTGAAGGCTATGGGGGGTTCAGAACGTATTCCATGGCTACGCTCAGTGAAAACGAGCCTGCGCGACATGGGTTTGAGTCATCTTTGGGTTTCCCCAGGCACTAACAATTTCCCCTCGAAAAAGGAATTTAAGGGTTTATTTTGGGCCTCTGACCGCCTTTCTTTGGCACAAGCTTCTAGTTCTGATGGTTTGACGGGACGTTTTTTAAGCTTTAAATTGGATCCTGCCCGCGAGACTTATTGGGACCTTATTACTAGGCCAATGGACAAAAAACTGTACCACCAATTTCGGGTGGGCTCATTACCCTTGAATTCCTTTACCTCATCCTGGGACAAAACCTCCTCCAATCTTTGTAGATACTGCCCTGGATGTAAGGAAACTGAGGGTCACTTTCTGTTTGCTTGTCCCCAATACAGAGAACCCCGTTCCAAATGGCTAAAACCCATTTTTACACGCCTGTCCTGTAGAAAATCCTCGGAAGCAATACGGGCTTTAAAAACAAATACCTCTGATTTAATTGTGATATGCTTGGCCAAGTATTTAGGGTGGGCATGGGCAATAAGAGCCAGAAGGAAACCAACTGTCCTATGATCACAATGCACAATGCGTAAACCGTCTTTTCCTTGCATATGTCAATCCTACTCTCATGCTGAGTTTTATTTAATGTCTGGTTTCTCTAATACATGGTTTAATAACGTTTTAACTGGGGATTTTAGCCCTTTTCTATATTTGATAACATACTGACAATGTTTTTAATAAGATTTTGTAAAATTGTGGAGATTCCCTGAACTGTTTTTGAATGTTTTGTCAAATCTGTCTTTTATGATTTTATCATCGAAATAAAGACATTAAAACCTGACCTACAGGGATGCAGGGGCAAGGGTGCGCTTTGGTCAACGAGGGGAGTGTTCGTCAAGATTTTCCATCAAGAGGGGGGTGAGACAGGGGTGCATCTTAGCCCCCCTACTCTTCTCCCTCTACATAAACGCGATTGGCGACCACCTTAAGAGCTTCCAAAATGATTACCCCTTAGCCCAGGGCCATCCCGTCCCCATCCTTTTGTATGCGGACGACGCCGCTAATATGTCCCAAACCAGGCTGGGCCTACAAAGGGCTGTCTCAAAGTTTACACTTTTTATGAGGGAAAAGGGACTTAAGGTTAATATATCAAAAACCTTTTCCATGTCTTGTCTGCAAGGAACAAAGAAAATACCTTGTCCTATTTTTATAGAGGGTAGAAAGATAGAGACTATAGATCAATTACCCTATCTTGGGATCTCCTTTTACAGGAAGTGTTCCTGGCATACAGCAATTAAAGCCAGAAGGTTAGCGTTCTCTAGGGCGATTGGAGCCTTGCAGAATTTTGCGGCTAAAATTGGGGGTAGACCCGTTAAGGAGCGGATTGTAATATATAAGGCGAAATGTGTAGCAACGGCCACCTATGGCTCTGGTATCTGGGGGATTGATACCTCAATTTCAATTCAACAAACTGAAAGTTGCTTTCTCAGATACCTCCTGGGGGTCCCCAAATCAACAGCTAGTTACTTTGTACACATAGAACTGGGCCTCCCCTATATCTCCGATATAATAATGACTGAGCCCATCTTGTTATGGCATAAGTTGTGGCTAACCCCAGAGACAGTCTTTAATCGTAATATAATATCTGATTGCCTACACCTTGATGGTGTAAAGCAAATTAAATGGCTGTTTTTTGTGGAAAATATGTTGACCGAGATTGGCCACCCTGAGTTTTTTAAGGATCTATCTAGTATGGAAATAATGCCAAGAAAAGTGTTACGTAAATTGGCTATGGACCACCTAGCGAATAAAAGATGGTCCACTGAAAAACTTTAAAAATCAGTTTTAGCCTACCAACAAATTACAACTGAACAGGGCCTGCAATTGTACCTTGCTAGTGACATTAACTGTTATACCAGAATGCTTCTTGCAAGGTTTAGATTGGGTTCTTTTTATCGTTTAATTACTTTCCCAGTCTGTAATGACTGGTCGAGAGAAATGTCACCCTGCCCCTGTGATGATCTCGCCCCTCAATCTAATCTGCATTGCATTTTATTCTGTAAGTTTTATCAGATTCCAAGAAAGATCCTACTTAAAACAATTCTCAAGGAGTGGGGCTTACGGTCTTGTAGAAATGCTTTTCTTAGACTACAACGGCTGGAAACTATGGAAGTGGTCCACAGTCTAGCCACATTTTTGAAACTTTTGGTAAGGTTTGGGAACTCGATGTAATATATCAAATGTATATATGAATTTTAGAAATTTTTTAAATGTATAATAGTTTAAAGACCACATTATTTTTAAATGTAATCTTGTTTTTATAAAAATGCACTAGTCACTTTCTGATAATACCCCTGTCTTTCCTAAAATGTTTGTTCCTACTAAAATGGAAACGCACTGGCATTTTGTGACTTATATTTTTTTTTAGTCATGTATGTTTTTTAACAAATGTATGCTTTTATGATACTACAGTGGATATCGAAATAAAGCTCTTTTGAATTGAATACTGATATTATTCACCCAACTAAGATATAAAATAGTTTCAAACTTTTATTTGATCACCCACTTTTAAACCCTCATACACCCTTCAAAAATGAGTTTGTTTTCCATTTACGTTAATAGAATCACACTCTTAAAGACTTCAAATGACCTATGATTTTAAGTCAAGAGCCTGACAGGTATGCATTAGCAGAGTTGGCCTGGAGCACAAAATAGGCCCGGGCACCAAACTAAAAGTAGCTCCATTAGCGAACCATATAGCTAAAAAAGTGGCCCACATTTACAAATCAGCCCAGTTTTGAACATGTAAAGAAAAGATGTATGAGGATTTTGCAGAGTATGGGATATTGCATGGTTTTATTTTTGCTGCAGGTAATGCAATGGTAATATCTGGGAAATCATCAGTACAAAGTACCCAATATGGCATACAACCATAGATTCTGGCTTACAACCACAGTATGCGATAAACCATTCCTAAGCAGGGTACCCTTAGATTTAAGATTATTCAGCATTTTGGAATGTCTCCAAACTGTCAGCAAAGATATACAAATAACATCCACACCTTATAAAATCCCACTTTATATAGAAGTTGTATGCAGTCCTGTTTAACAACTGTTTAACATGATCTTGTGCCAAAACATAAACTGGTGTATCAATCAATCAATCAATCATAACACTTGTATAGCGCGCTACTCACCCGGGAGGGTCTCAAGGCACTTGGGGGAAGGGGTCCGCTACTGCTCGAACAGCCAGGTCTTGAGTTGTCTCTTGAAGGCGAGATGGTTCTGGGTCAGTCGCAGGTGGATGGGGAGGGAGTTCCATGTTTTGGCCGCCAGGTAGGAGAAGGATCTTCCTCCGGCGGTGGCTCTTCGTATGCGTGGAACGGCGGCGAGGGCGTGGCTGGTTGATCGTAGCTGGCGGGTGGGAGTGTAGAAGGTCAGGCGGTCGTTGAGGTACTTGGGGCCCAGGTCGTGGAGAGACTTGTGTGCGTGGGTGAGGAGACTGAACGTGATCCTCTTGTTGACGGGGAGCCAGTGCAGGTCCCTCAGGTGGCCGGAGATATGGCAGCGTCGGGGGATGTCCAGGATGAGTCGGGCGGAGGCGTTCTGGATGCGTTGGAGTCTTCTCTGTAGCTTGGATGTGGTTCCGGCATAGAGGGAGTTTCCGTAGTCCAGTCGGCTGGTGACGAGTGCCTGGGTGACCGTCTTCCTGGTTTCGGTCGGGATTCATCGGAAGATCTTGCGGAGCATGCGTAGGGTGTGAAAGCAGGATGAGGAGACGGCGTTGACTTGTCTGGTCATCGAGAGGAAGGAGTCCAGGATGAAGCCCAGGTTGCGTGCGTGGTCTGTTGGCTTGGGAGTGGTGCCCAGGGCGGGGGGCCACCAGGAGTCATCCCAGGCGGAGGGCGATGGTCCCAGGATGAGGACTTCCATCTTGTCTGAGTTCAGTTTCAGGCGGCTGGTCTTCATCCACTCGGCGACGTCTTTTATCCCTTCGTGTAGGCTGGTTCTGGCGGTGTCGGGGTCCCTGGTGAGGGAGAGGATCAGCTGAGTGTCGTCGGCGTAGGAGATGATGTTGAGGTTGTGTTGGCGTGCGATGGCTGCAAGAGGACTCGTGTAGACGTTGAAGAGGGTGGGGCTGAGTGATGATCCTTGTGGTACGCCGCAGATGACTTCGTTGGCCTCGGATCGAAACGGGGGGAGGCGAACTCTCTGTGTTCTTCCGGCGAGGACGAGAATATAATATATTGTGTACAGAAGCTTTGCCTTTTCTAACAGCTTTTTTTGCAAAACACTTTGGCTTTAAGTTTAAGCCACAACCTACTTTGAAACATGTCCCTGTAACCCACATCCGGCACACTCAGCCTTTATATTTTTTTAACATGGATCCTGCTTATACTCACAACTTTACAGGTTGGTGAACTGTGCTCCATATAATTTTCAATAGACACGGACATAGTTGCCTCCAGTTCTTATGCTATTTCCATTCTATGCACCCACATGTGTGCACCCAGTTATTCTATGCTGTATACGACTCTAGGTTCTTCACTACCAGCATACTTTTTTATATGTGAGAGTTTATTGAGTAATGTGAACAGCAGTACTATGGATTATGTTATCAGTGATGTCATCACAGATCCAAATTAGGTTTCGGAGAGGTATGCTCTAATCTACGATCTAAGGCCAAATGCACGTAGCACTGGTCACAAACTACTAGTCAAGATTTGAGACCAGTATTTTTGCAACCAGTGCGGTAATACGCAAACCAACCAATATACTAATAGGTCAGTTCACAAATTACCAATTACTATTGGGTCTCAATTGGACCTAACTCATAAATATTAATTATTAATAAGGTAATAATAATATTAATAATCGCATATTGTGACCCACTATGAATTGCAGTCATCACAGGGATGGTGGCCTGCTGTAGTCAGCCGACCATCATGTCTGTGATTGCTTTTAAATAAAAAGTATTTTTTTACATGCAACCCATTATCCTTAAAGGAAAACAGGAATTGTTAAAAAAAAAAAAAAGGTCCAGCGGTACCTTCTGTGATTCACAAAGATACTTCAATGGGTGGCCATCGAGTCTTTTGTCCTACTTAGGCTCTTCGATAACACGACTTGTGCTGACTCTTCCGTTCTGGCCCCGGATGTTCCGAAGTCAGCACAAACAAATTGGTATACACTCAAGTAGCATATTTAATTTGCTTATAAGCCCCTAGTAAAGTGGTGCTATGTGTGCCCAGGTCTTGAAAAACTAAATGCTATTAGTGGACCTGCAGAGCTTATTTTGCCATCCACTTAAGTAGCCCTTTTTAAACATGTCTCAGGCATGCCAATGTAGCCTGTGTGTAGTTTCAAACTGGTATTTGACCTGCCAACCAAAACCTTTTGCCAGGCCTATACCCTCCTTTTCAATACTTATGTCTTCCCTACAGTAGGCTCTAAAATCCCGTAGGGTAGGGTGCAGTGTATTTAAGAAGTTGGGCATGTACTTTTAAGTTTTACATGCCTTGGTAGTTAGAAACTCTAAAATACATTTTTCACAAGTGAAAGGTCTAACTCTCCCATGGTTTAACATGTGGTTACCTTATTACATTAAATAAAGGATAACTTTTATTTGGGTACAGGTAGGAAAATCATCTTTAGTTTCTAAAGAATTGTAATATAGAATCCTCCTTAGTGGAAAAGTCGGGTGGTCATCCACACTTCTGAAAGTGCCACTTTTGGAAGGCTGGCATCTATTTTCCTAACCATTTGGTACCTGCAGTCTATATCCTGGGTCTCCCAGACAGTGTGGAAAAGGGGGAGTATGTGTTGTCAGGATAAGTAATACTACCAGGATGGGAGTGACGGAGCTGTTCTCTGCCCCACTTACATTTATTTTAAAGTGGCTGCCTCTGGACAGTCACAAAGAACTTCACACTAGCCATTTGTCTCCCCAAACATTTTGTGATCAGGGCAGGGAGGAAGGAAATCCCAGAATCATTTGTGGAAGGAAAACTCCAGAAGTCTCTTCCACTTTAAGACTGAAGACTGTCCCCAGGTATAAAAGTAGGGCCCTCAGATCAACTCTTCAGTACACTACTGGGCCTGTGAATACTACAGAAGAAGGCTGCCCTGCTGCCAGATGACTGCCCTGCTTCTTGAGACCTGCCATGCTCTCTGAAAAGTAGAGAGAGAGAGAGAGACCATCTCCCTAAACCCAGGTCTAGCAGAGTGACTCAGAGGGTCAGTTGGATGACCTGTTCTGGATATCAGAGATTCAACAAGCTCCAGAGGCCCCCTTTAAACTGCACATCTGACCTGCGGCACTGGACCTGCCTAGACCTGCAACTGAAACTGCTGGCCTCTGCTGCAATTAATTCCTGATCCTCAAGAGGTGCCACTCCAGATCCTGGATTCTTGGCTGGCATCAGTTCAGCTTCACCAGTGAAATTCTGAAGTTTTGAACTCTGCACACTGGACTTTAAGAAGTTACCTTTTTCAGTGGGATTAAACTGGTCGCTGTATACAGTCACCGCTTCATTGCGGTCTGCCTAAAATTGTGACTTTCCCCCGGTCTAGCATAACCAGATAACGGTCAGTGGCGATTTGAGCTTTTGGGCCCCATACATACCTAAATCTTTGAAATTACACAGTTCTGCTGATTGCATTTTTGTTGTTTTGGTCTCAAATTATGTATTACATTATACTTTGTTATACTAACGTGGTGTGGGTTTTTATTGTGTTGTGCTTGTACTTTATTACTGCTTGTGTGCTGCAAAAATTCTTTACACATTGTCTCTTGTGGATGGCTCCTGAGGTGAGTCTGAAGGAGCTGAACATAAAAGCAAAACAGGCCTCAGAGTCTAGCAGAAATAGCAGCAGCAATCCAGTGTCCAATACAGAGGTAAGAGTCTGCATATCATAAGACCTGGTGCCTAGCTTTGTGTTGGGGAATGATATAGATACATGGTTTTCTGACTGACTATGAGGTAGTCCCTATAGGGGCGCAAGCTAGTGATATACCTACAGTGAGGAAGGAAGCCTATCTGACACTAGAGTTGGGGTGTCAGATGATGTATGCTCCCATGAAGGCCATTTTACTCACCAAGATTGGGTTGACCCTTGAGAAATATCGCATCAGGTTCAGAGACAGCTGGAGACTACCAAACCCGTCTTGGGTGGATTTCTTGAACTACTCTAGTAAGGCACTGACTGGCTGGGTGTGGGTTAGCAAAGTGATAGATTTTAGTAGGCTGTAAAATGTAATCTTGAGAGAGCACATGCTCAGAAACAGTTTCACAGAGTTGCACCAACACTGGATTGACCTCAAGCTCATTGACTCCAGGGAGCTTGCAAAGGAGGCAGGCCTCTCGATTAGTGGCAGAGTGTCTGAGGAGGTACTGGAAGTGATCCTGAGGAGTGCAGTTCAAGTTCCCCACAGCAAAGTGAGGTGGAGGTCCACAGTGACCCAGACAGGTCTCAGTATAGTGTTGGGGGAAAGAGTTCCCGTGCCCCTTCTAATAGCAGTAGTGGAGTTCTGGTGAGTGGTAGCCCAGGACCTCCTTTTTCAAAACCCGCTGCTTTGATTGCTGCCAGTTGCTGCAAAAACAAGGGGAGCTGCTCTGTACCCAGAGACTATCCATTTGTGGGAGCTCCACAGGGGTAGGTAAACCCCAAGAGCAGAGGGTACAACATGCCCTAATGTCCTTTAGCTGGGAGGTGGATTCCAAGCGAAAACATGTGATCACTGAGAGCCCAGTCAGACCACTGTGGTGGAAAGACAGAATTCCCTTAAACAGAACACCAGTCAGGTTTGTAGGGGAACTCAGACCCATGGGCAGCACTTCTTCCACACGATAGCTCTACTGTCCATGTAATAGGGTGGGGAGGTTACTCGGAGGAGGGTCATATTTAGTCCCCAGATGCACATTGGCTGAATTCAGGGTAATGAATTACCATCCGTATAAGCTGATCTGGGTAGGGCAGCCACCCAGGACATACTGAAAGCTCAGCTGTCTGGGCGTATGGCTACCACAGGGAGAGCACAGAGGGCTGGATAGAGGGCAAGGAGGAGGAAACAGTCCACAGAGGGAGGACCAGTGGCTATGGGGTTGCTAGATCTGAGAACAAAGCACCACAAGACTGACTCTGGTGACACCATGTCTTGCCAGGAGGTCCTCACTGAGCTGTTACACAGACAGAGGGCTGTAGACATGCACCAGGCAGGTCCTTGCATTACACAGACAAAGTGTGTCACCTTTGTGGGGCATGGGGATTCCCCCATGGAGGTGTTTGCACACCAGGTACCTGTTCAGCATTAGGCTACAGGCCCAGGCCTGAGAGGCAAGTCTCAGGCTACCACTCCTGGACTGGTGGGACGGAGTGTGGAAGAAGGATGCCTAACACTCAGGGGCTAATGCCCCCACTTTGAGAAACCTTAGTGGTCTGTGAATCCTCAAGAGCAGTTGGGCAAGTCCTGCCAGCCTAAAGGCTGGAAATGAGGCCTGTCAAATGTCCCCACTTAGAGCCTCCTCCTGGCAGCGGATGGCCTGGGGCCTGGCTCTTGACACTGATAGTTGCCTGTGAACTCTGTTGGTTGCTGTTCTTTATGGCCAGAGTTTTCCTTAGGTTGTGAACAGAAGTCTGATCCAAGAGGAATGGCCCACATCACTTTATTGGGTATGATGGTATTGTCCGCCTATTGGGATGCATTTGTGAGCAAGTTAAGGTTAGGAACTTCACAGATCAGGTCCACAAGTGAGCAGAAGGGTTCCCCATGGGTCAGTCCTGTGGCCTTAGAGGGTAGTGACAGATGGACCAAAATGAGTTCCGAGGGGCATTGAACTGACAAGTGCCACTACAGAAGAGGTATGTTGTCCACGTTCTATTGCCTAAGCAGGGAAGGCCATCAAGGTAATGATTAGTCTACCCTGGCTTTTAGTTGCAGGGGGGTCATTTTAGACTTGGCCTTCTCTGCAGGGTCACCACAAAACATTTTGCGTTTACTTTATCACTGCTAACCAGTGCTAAAATGCTTGTTTTCACTTATTAAAACATCGCAAAATTAGCTTACACTCAATTAACACATTTAATTTACTCAGAAGTCCTCAGTAAAATGGTGCTCCATGTATACAGGGCATGTAAATGAAATGCTACTAATGGGCCTGTAGCACTCACTGTGCCACCCGCTTAAGTACCTTTTGTAAACATGTCTTGGGCCTGCCATTGCAACCTGGGTGCAGTTTCAAACTGCCTTCTCATCGTGCCCCAAAAATTTTTGGCCGGGCATAAATCTTACTTTGCAATACATTCCAGTGACATATAGTATAGGGCCTAAACAGCCCTCAGGGTAGGGCCCAGTGTATTTAAAAAGCTGGACATGTACTTTTAAGGTTTAAGTTTTGCATGGTTGTGAAAAATTCTAAAATACCCCCAGGGCCGGCTCCTGTAGTGTCCCGGGGTGCCCACCCCCGGGACACTGTAGTTTGCTATGGCAGGGCTGGAGCCTCGCGGCTCCCACCCTCCCATAGCAAACTGCTTTGCTATATGGAAGAGAGAGCAGGAAAAATGCTTTTCCACAGGGGGAGCTGGCTCTGAGCAGCTCCCCGTGTGGAAAAGCATGAGGCGGGGAGCCGGGGGGACCGTGGGGGGATTGGGGACCTCCCCATGGTCCTCAATGGAGAGGGCCAGCCCCGGGGTATGGGGTCCCTGGGGCTACAAGTGCCCCCTCCCCAAAATGTAAATTAAAAAAAAGGCTGGCCCCAGGGGATGGGGACCCTGGGACCATAAATGGCCTAAGGAGGGGGGCAAGGCAGCCCTCCTTCTAGATGTAAACATTTTTTTTTTAAAAGGGCCATGCCCCGGGGGATAGGGTCCCGGGGCGATTATGGCCTCTGAAAGGACTACATTTTACATGCATGTCACTTATGACATTTACAATTAGACATTGACATTTGAGACAAACTGGTTGCCGGGGGGACAAGGGTCTCCTCGAGTGGGAAGAATTTTGATATTTGAATAAAGATCATCCCAAACTTCTCATACTTTATCTCCTACCTAAGTTGCATAAGAATAGCACTAAAACACCGGGATGCCCCATTGTATCATAGATTGGGAGCGTTAGTGAACATATTTCCAAATATGTTGCTCACTTCTTGGGAGATTTTGTGATACAATTGCCTAGCTACTTAAGGTGCATGAATAATTTTCTCTGTAGAATTGAAATTCTCGAATGGAATCCTGACTATCTCTTCATTGTCCTGGATGTGCACTCTCTGTACACGATAATAGACCATCAGCAAGGTCAGGAAGCATGTGAACATTTTTTGAAGCACAGACCTCTTAGATTTCGTGAACTTAGCTAAATGATCATAGAAATGACTGAATTTTGCGTGAAGAATAACATTTTTCTTTTGATGGCGCCCTCTATAGGCAGGTCGATGGTACTGCTATGGGTTCTTTTTTTGCTCCCAGTTTTGCCAATTTATTTATGGGCTACTGGGAGCAATAGATCTAGTCTCCGGGATTGGGTCACTCCTGGAGCCATAATCCCAATTTTGCGATGCCTTCCTGCAGCCCCTGGTGAAGCAAATTCCTTCGTATCTGCAGGATACCAGAGACGTCCTTCGCCTCATTGATGACGTGGATGGCAGAGAGGATGTTGACCTCCTCCTGACTCTAGATGTAGAGGCATTATACACTAACATCCCTCAACAAGCCACCTTGGAAGCCGTGGAATCTACATTACGACTGGAAGTATGGTTCTCTCCAACCCCCATTACTTTCATCATGGAACTAGCCCACATAGCCCTCACAGAGAACTTTTTCAGATACGAGTCACAACTCTATCACCAGATCTGCGGGACATCTATGGGTTCTACCTTCGCGCCTAGTCTGGCCTGTATTTATATGGCAACTTTCGAAAAGAATCACATCTACCCACCCGAACAGAACCCGTTCCGGGCACACCTTACCCTTTGGCGTCGTTATATTGACGACATTTTAATATTCTGGAAAGGTGATCGAACGAGCTGTGAGGCCTTTTGTACATGGATCAACCTACAAGACCCCTTTCTTAAGTTCACAGGCACAATTTCTGAGAAATCGGTCCCCTTCCTAGACCTAACAATCAGGTTGGACCCCACAGAAATTACTACTACTCTTTTCAAGAAAGAGACTGACCGGAACAGCTTGCTCCTGTACAAGAGCCACCACACTAGATCTCTGAGAGACAACCTGCCGTTCGGGTAATTTCTACGGCTCCGCAGGAACTGTACGTCAGTAACAGACTACAAACAAGAAGCTAATATTCTACAACATAAGCTCTTGGATAGGGGGTACCCAACGCAACTCCCAAAGAATTCATCGAAAAGAGCCCTCAACAACAACAGAGACTCGCTCCTGGAAACCCACACCAAGGAGAAGGATGACTTGATTACCTGCGTTACGTCCTACACAAGAAATTCCACATTCATAAAGAAAACTGTGAACTCACATTGGGGAATCTTAAACACAGCGGGCCTTGATCTACCTCTGCCCGTTTTGCTTTCAAAAGGACAGCCAACCTCAAGGACACTTTAATCCATACCCGCCCTAAGAAGCTCAGCACACGCCCTTTGAAAACCCTGTGGGATTTGCCCCCTGTCGTGGGTCATCATCGGTGTGGTTCCTGTGTGGTATGCCCTCAGACTCTCCAGGGCAATACTCTTGAACTCCCCAATGCCTTCACTTGGCACCGTAATAAGCATACAAACTGCAACAGTGCAAAATGCATCTATATGCTAATGTGCCCGTGCAAATTGGTCTACATCGGGATGACGATGCGCACTGTCAAATTGCGCATCATGGAACATTACAGCAACATCCGATGCAAGAAGACACACACTAAGCTGTACGAACACTGTAGACAACAAAATCACTTGCCTACAGATATACAATGGACCATTCTCGAATGCCATCCTCCTATCAGTCAGCAGGCACTGTACAAAATGGAACAGCGGTGGGTGCACCGTCTTCAGACTGATGCCCAAGGTCTTAACGATTCTATACCTTGGAATGTGCTGGCCAGATGAATCGAACTTAGCCTTTCCCATAATTAATTGGTGATCCTTATCCGTGAGATTCTTTTCTCCCTCTTTGAGCCTGAGCGCTTTTTGGTAACACCCCTACCCGGCACCGAATATGCTGGTGCACATCTAAATTTCCCCACTCTAAGATGGCGCTCCATTTGGCCGTATTGAGGCGTCGCTGGTTTAACTGTCCTTCCTTTCTTTCCACATGACGCTCCTTCGCGCCTCCTAGCCACGCACCCTCGATACGCCCACCCACGGCGCCCGCGGTTACCGGCATTTATACCTCGCGGACGGACACCGATCCACCGGCTGTCCTGCGATACCGCCGCCGTGGGACGGGTAGGTGCTGACCCGCTTTGCCTCGAGCAATTCAGGTAAAATGCAGGGGACGGGCACGATGGATGCCCGATTGATCGATACTCATTAGTATCTAATACCATTGTGAGATCCTGATGGTTTATCCACCTTTGCGATCACGCGAATTGCGATCAAACAATATATCCCATCTACCCTTTCATGCAGGGGATTCCTCGCTGCTCAGGCCTTCCCAAGGACAGTCCGTGGGGCCCGCCTACCAGGGATTAAGGGTAAGGAACTGCCGAGAGTCACCCGTCTGGTGACCTCGTTATCATTACCCTAGTGAAATACGTTTGGCTTTGTTTTCTCTGTACCCTCAGAATTCTTTTTTATGATTATACTACCGCTAAGCTGTAAAACACGACTGGGTGTCATAGCATGGAGTATAAATAATGGTATATATTTAATCTATGTATTCCTAGCAATTTAACTATGGTATACATTATTACCCTCCCGCCCCCGCCCCCCCCTTGACCTATTACACACTCTCTCTCTCTTCCCCTTTACATCACCAGGTTGTGGATGTATACTCTTTGAACCATAGTAGATGTTTCAGCACACTTCTACATGTAAGATCCTGCCTGATCACACGCAGGACTAATTGTGTCCATTTCTTCTCCAACATTTAGGGCATGAACCACTGCAGGATCGTTCCCTGCCCTGATACACAGGTTGTATATGAAATTTTCTTCAATTAGGTTGAAATTTCGCACTAACTGATGAGCTTCCAAAGGTCCTGAAGAATTGCCTTCACGGCATGAAACATGTTGACCACACCATAGGCGAGGGTTGAACGAGGCCAAATTACCTAACCCTTTGTGCTTCGCAACCCCTCCCTTTACAAATTTTAATTAAGCAGTGAGCCATTTCATTAAAGTTGTCTTAATGGACTCTACTGACTTATTTTAATCTGTCACTCACGCTCACTCTTGCACTCCCTAGGTCCCTCACACGCATGCACCCATTGGCCAGGAATAAAAGAACTCCGCTAAAAGAGTAGCACTACGTGCTACCCGGCAGGCATTGCACCGCCAGCCTGTCGCTGGAGCAGGAGGCCAATGATGACACAATACAGTCATTAGTTCGGATGGCTACAGTTGTCCAGCCTTTTAATTGTGTGAGGCATCCTTTATTCCGTTAAGGGTTTACTTGATTCCCTGCTGCACGTCTCTATCCCTTCTAGAGAGAGCTACGGTCCTTTCCCCTCCCGCAGTACACTCACCCCCTTGGGGAACTCTGTACACTCTCTTGTTACTCCCTTGCAGGACACGTACATTGGACCCCGGTAAAAATTGTCCTTGATTGTCCCTCTTGATTGCTAACACAGCAATAGATCTTTGACAGCACTACCCTCAAAGAGGATCTCCAGAAAGTCATCATGTGGTTGCGCTACATAGATGACTTGTTCATCATCTGGAGGGGTTCAAAGGGGCAGGCTGATGATTTCCTTGGCAAACTGAACACCAATAGATACAACATCCTTCTCACAGGGAGCATTATTGCCATCAAAACAGATTACCTTGACGTTTGCCTGGAAGTCACACAGGGCAAGGTGTGCACTTCTCTCTTTCAGAAGGCTACAGCGGGGAACAGTGTCCTGCATGCCCTCAGCAGCCACCCTGAAGCACTCAAATGGAGTATACCCTACAGTGAGCTGCTGGGGGCTAAAAGGAATTGTAACAACGTTGAGGCGTACATGGAAGAGAGAGATAACATCATAAGCAGGTTTCATACAAGGGGCTACCCTAATTGGGTCCTAAATAAAGCAAAGGATCGGGCGCAAGGGGTAGAGAGTAATCATACACTACGTGACAAACCCAATGACAGTGAGGATGAGGACAGTAAATGCACAGGGATGATTCTCACTTACAACTCAGTCACATAAAATCAAACGCATATTTGCTAGACACTGGGATATTTTGAAAACAGATAATATCCTAGGGGCATGCATAGCTGAGAGACCCACTATAACATACAGAAGGTACAGAAACATATATGATCTTGTGGTTAAGAATGATATTACCAACTATCCCACTACCGCCAGCAATGGCCTCATAGGGTTTATCTGTGTGGCCATTGCAAGGCGTGTAGGCATAACAAGTACAGAGGAGCTCTGGAATACAGGAGGATATCCAAAAGAATCACACAATTTCTGACATGTAGTACTAGCTTTGTAATTTATGCCATCGAATGCACATGCAAACTTTGGTATATTGGCAGTACCACGTGTTCAGCCAAGAAAAGGGTCCTGGAACATCTAGGAGCCATTACCAACAATGACCCCAAATACCCCGTTGCCAGTCATTTCTATGAAAAACATTTTTCTAATGTTTCTGACTTGAGTTATTTGATTCTTGAACAAATCCCCAAGAATTCCAGAGGTGGGGACAGGGTACTCACTCTCAGGCAGCGGGAATTCAGATACATTATAGATTTCCAAACCAAGGCCCGGGAGGATTGAATATGTATGAGGAATTGTCCATCCATCTGAGAGAAGGATCGTAGTCTTTCCTGTGTGAATTGTCATTGCATTTTGTGTAGGTGTATAGATACGGCTATGTCTATAACTCACAGATTTTAACCTTTCATGACTCTGCTTTTACCCCATCGTGGATGTGCTTTAGATATTGTTTGTTTATTTGCTTTTCATATGCTAGAACTGACTGTAGTTATATGTTGATACATGATTTGAACCATTTCCCTTTTTCCTTTGATGTTTCCTCTACAGGAGAGAAGGAAGGGGCCCTTTCACATGTATTCACTTGCATGGGCATCCTACGCTTTTCCTCCGACCTGCTTGCTCATCTGTAACATCATATTGTTGTAGTATTCACTCACCTGCAGTTCACTGGTAGGTGCATGAGCCCCTTTTTTCTCTGTCTTTGCCTTGACTGCTGCCACCCAGTGTGTATGGCACTTGCCCGTTATTGCCTTATTGTGCCCTAGCTCTATTGATAAATTGGTATTTGCATTTAGGGTACATCATTTTTGACCTTTGATTCACACTGTGTTAGGCACGCGCACATGCACTGGTAGTTCTACATAGCCCTCTGTAGTGAGCCTTTCTGGGTTCGGTTGGGCACTTGCCCACCACCAGTGTATTTTCACTGACAACAGATCTATTAACCCTTTTTAGAGCTTTATGACCTCTGCACCCAGCATTTCTTTTTGCGCAAGCGTACGCTACCCTGCACTAGGATTGTAGGGTAATGCAAGTTAGTACTGGTGCCTTTTCTGTTATCTGGGGTACTGACTTCATACCTTTTGTGACTCTCAGTTATTGAACATACAGTGCGCGCGCACACTTAGCGTGCATCCTTAAGGGGGCTTATACTGTGTGATATACTGTGTGATGTATAGTATTTCTATCTAATGTCATGAACAGAACATTTACTGCATATGTATTTTACCACTCTAAGATGGCCGCCAAGGTTTTGATTAATTCTGGAAACAGTCCTATGTTTATTTTGTTGATTTTGTGGTCGTGGCTAAAACTTTATCAGTGACACATTTACACGTGAACAAAGCTGTTGCCGAAACGCGTTTTGTGAATTAAACTTGGAGTGTGACATTGGTGTTCTGCCTCCGTCTTCCTGAGACCGTACGTTACTGAAATTGGGTTTTCGATACTGAGTGCCGGCATGCTCCGCCGGCGTGTACGCCACCCTTGTTGGGTCCCAGCATCCCGGAAGGAGCAACCTGGTTTGTTGATATCTATATAAATTAAAATGTAACTGTTCGCTTGTTCAAAATTTCAAATCTCCAAAAGTTCTTCACCGATTGCTTTGAAATTTCGACACAACGTTGCATTTGAATACACAAGTGTTTTTACATACACAATGTTGGATTCGAATACGCGCATGTCGAATACGCGCATGTTTTTAATCGAAAGCACAAACAGACACATACAAATGTCAATGTGCGTTTGATAAAAATCTTAAATCTACGAAAGCTCTTCACCGATTGATTTGAAATTTTGACACAACGTTGAATTCGAATAAGCACGTGTTTATATATACACAACGTTGGATTCAAATACGCGTGTGTTTTTAATCTAAAGGACGAACAGACCCTATCGATTGGGTTGCTGCGCAACAACTACAATAGATGCATAGAGACAATAGTCTACATATATTATGATGGAGAGTTGGTGTCAGGATGGCAGACCGGGAAGTGGGTGGAGGGAGGGGGAGGAGTTGGTTCACTTTGCAACATTAGCGCGTGTTTATATATACACAACCTTGGTTTCGAATACGTGTGTGTCCAATACATGCATGTTTTTAATCGAAAGACTGAACAGACCCTATCGATTTGGTTGCTGCACAACATATACAAGGGATCCATATAGACAATAGTCTACATATAGTAGGACGGACAGTTGGTGTCAGGATGGCAGCCCGGGAAGTGGGTGGAGGGAGTTGAGAGGAGATGGTTCACTTTGCAACCCGAACAGACCCTATCGATTTGGTTGCTGCGCAACAAATACAAGGGACGCAGATAGCCAATAGTCTAAATATATTAGGATGGAAAGTTGGTGTCAGGATGGCAGACCGGTAAGTGGGTGGAGGGAGGGGGGAAGAGTTGGTTTACTTTGCAACATTAAGAAAGGAGGCATAGAGACAATAGTCTAGATAGATTAGGAGGGTCAGTTGGTGTCAGGATGGCTGACCGGGAAGTGGGAGGAGGGAGAGGGGAGGAGTTGGGTCACTTTCCAACATTAGCGAGTCAGACCGGGAAGTGGGTGGAGAGAGAAGGGAGGGGGTAGGAGTTGGTTCACTTGGCAACATTAAGAAAGGATGCATAGAGACAATTGTCTACATATCTTAGGATGGAAAGTTGGTGTCAGGATGGCATACCGGGAAGTGGGTGGAGGGAGGAGGGAGGAGTTGTTTCACTTTGCACCATTAGTGCGTGTTTATATATACACAACGTTGGATTAGAATACGCGTGTCTCCTATACGCTCCTGTTTTTAATCAAAAAACCAAACAGACCCTATCGATTTGGTTGCTTCACAACAAATACATGGACGCATATAGACAATAGTCTACATATATTAGGATGGACAGTTGGTGTCAGGATGGCAGACCGGGAAGTGGGTGGAGGGAGGGGGGAGGAGTTTGTTCACTTTGTAACATTAAGAAAGGACACATAGAGACAATAGTCTACATATATTAGGATGAACAGTTGGTGTCAGGATGGCAGACCGGGAAGTGGGTGGAGGGAGCGGAGAGAAGTTGGTTCATTTTGCAACATTATTGCATGTTTATATATACACAACGTGACAATAGTCACAAAACATATTGTGTTCCCACAAGCATTGTGAAATTAAACATATTAGAAATGTGTGCTTACTCTTTTCTTTCTCTTCCATTTCCATAGGTGATGGTAACTGGTGAATAATTACACAAAATAAATCCTTGGAATACGACCTTAATGGAGTGTGGTGTTTTCCTTTATTTAAAGGAACTTTGTTGTCTCAGATAATGCAAGGATAAGCCCGTCCTTGGCACCAGCATCCGCTATGCGAAGTGCGATCCCCTTGGGGCTGTTTGTAGTTGGAATAATGTGAAGGAGAGGCGCCCAACATATGAAGTAATCGTATCGTGAAGACGGTGACACACAGTAACCGGCATTGAAAGCACCGGTGGTCTGGAATCAATCAAGAGCATACTGAGGCAGCGGAGTGACGAAAATTGCACCGTTTCATTTTCTGTCACCCTCACACGGAAATCACATGTATTCAAAAAGCAGTTTGCATGCGTACGAAGGATTGGGAGAAAAAAGAAATAAACGAGCACTTGCCTGAGCTGTCTTCCAGCGGCGAGGTTCCAGAATGCGCCGGACGGGAGACCGATCAGGTAAGACTGGTGAATTGTTTCTTTTCCGTTTGTAAATGGATGTTGTAGCTAACGCGAGTAAGGCGAGGGAAGCCTGAATAGCGTAGACAACGTCAGAAGGTTGTGCACACCTGGAAGAAATTTGTACCACGGAGTGTGAGCTCTACATGAATCCTTTACCGAATTGGGGTGAAAATAACAAAAGAAAATAAAACAGCTATGGAAGCAAGAGCAGCTAAATGAATTCAGCGGGCTGAAACGATGTTCCTTCAGGGGGGGGCCTCTGGTGGAGCCATAAGTGAACAAAGTACAAGCCTAACAAAGAGCCTGAAACAGTTATTTGTGCAACTTGAGAGATTGATGAAAAAAGAAATAACAAAGAGCTGGGAAGTGATCACACTTGAAAAATATATAGAATGTAACCGAATACCCAGAGGTTTGAGAATCTTCAATCTTCCAAATCACCCTGACACCAAACCCGAAATGTTGGAAGAGTGGGGTAAGAACAATATGGAGTGTACAAGGAATATGGTATTAATTATTATCAAATATGCCAAAAAAGACATTGATGAGTTACACATAGCCATAAGTGACATGGAATCCCAAATTGCTGATCTGAAAAAAGAAGAGGAATGTGTACATCTTAGAAAAGAAATTGAGAATAATTTAGATAGACATGAAAATGAAGTTGAACAACGGAAACAACGGAAATTTAAAAGGGATGAAGTAGATTATGCGACAGGAGCCATCTATACCTTTACAAGAAGATTTGAAATCTTAAAAGATCAATTGGGTAAAACTAAAAGAATGGAAGTGAACATGTCAGCAACAAGTGAATCAGAGTCTAATTTGAGTGAAGAGGAGAGAAGTGTGGGAACCGGAAAACTGTCTTTTTTAGACGAGATGAAATTGATGTACATCGACCAGAAAACCCCAAGAAGTCAGGGACGAGGGCGAGGTCGAGGGAGAGGCAGAGGCCGAGACTATCAACCCAACTCAAAAGAAGGAGAAAAACAAGAAGAGGGGGCGGCACAGATAAGAAGCTATCCTTTGAGAAATCGGTTGAAGAAGTAAGAGGCTCGAAGGCATCTAAAAAGAAAGCAAAACAAAACCTGATAATAAATTTGTCGGATCATGAACTGAATCTCCAGGAATGCAACGTCTTAAATAAAGGCTTGACATTCTGTCCAGAACAGCATCACAATTTTGTGAACACTCGAATAGAGATCTATGGATTCGTAAGAAAATTGAAATTGGCAAAGTTCTTTAGTAAATGTGACAACAGAAGCACCAGAAAAGAAAAAGAAAAAAACACACCCATGAGACCAGAACTAGTACTAAATGATTTACCCGCCCTCAGAGTCATCCAGGGACTGGGAACAGAAAATGAGGAAATCACAGAGTCACAGACCAAGGAAGAACTCAATATGACTATGAACGCTAGAGAATCAAGTTGTTTCAAAGCAAAGTCGAAATTCTGTCCAGTCTTAAGTCCCGGAAACTAAATCGACTTATTTCATGATCTGGTGGTAAGCGACTTGGAAACATTACAACGGACGAACCATCACAATAAAAGAGAAAATCTAAATAAGAAAGAAAGAGATGCAATTGACACCCTTATGAAAAACGACCAATTGATAATAAAGCCTGCGGACAAGGGTGGTAATATAGTGATTCAAAACAAATCAGACTATATAAAAGAGGCTATGGGACAACTGAATGAGGAGAAAAACTACAGGAAATTATCTATAAACTCGATCAATGATCTTACTCTAGATTTAGAGAAAAGAATAAAAGAATGGCATGATGAGGGGCTACTCACAGCGGAAGAAGCTGCATTTCTGAAAAATGAGAGCCTGATGATACCGACAATGTACATTTTACCCAAAGTGCATAAGACACTCATCAACCCTCCAGCAAGACCCATCATGTCAAGTTGCAACTCACTATATGAGAACCTGTCAGACTACATAGACTATTTTTTGGCACCTATAGTCACGAACCTTACATCCTACATACAAGATACAGGAGATTTTTTAAGAATCCTTTCGAACACTGGCTGGCAAAAAGGGTTCTTTTTGGCTACAATCGACGTAGTTTCTCTATACACCTCGATCAGTCATGAGGTAGGACTAAAAGCCATAGAATATTTCCTCAGACAGCGAAATATCTCTCAATTGAAACACATTAGGATGTTGTTGAAAATGGTGGAACTGTGTCTCTAAAACAATGTATTCATCTTTAATGGCCAGATCTACTCCCAAAATTGTGGTACAGCGATGGGAGTTTCGTTCTCGCCAACCTACGCCAACCTCACCATGGGTTGGTGGGAGAAAACAGTAGCTTGGAGAGACGAAAATGAGAGGCACACAGCTAAAACAGAGATCTGGCTGCGTTTCATTGTCGACTTATTCATTTTCTGGAGTGGCAGCCGGAAGGAATTTGTCGAATATATGGACGCACTGAATAACAATGATATTGGCTTGCAATTCACGTTTAACATCAGTAATAAGGAAATCCAATTCTTGGATGTAACGGTATATATTGAGAACAATTAATTGAAAACACAGGTTTATAGAAAACCCACCTCAACAAACAGCATTTTGCATGGAACAAGTTATCACCCTCCCCAACTAAAGAAAAGTATTCCATATGGTGAATTTTTGCACATGAGACGCAATTGTTCAGATGATGAACAAATCGAGAAGACCTTTGTGGAAACCGCAAACCAATTTAGGGAAAGAGGCTACCAGGAAAAGGACATCAAATGGGAGAGGAGAGGGCAAGATCGGTCCAAAGATCGAAAACCTTGGAAAGAAAGGAGAAAATGTGTATGGTACTTACCTACAGTAAAGAAAACTATGAAATAATCAACATCTTACAAAAACACTGGAATATTCTTAAGAAAGATATGGACATTGGACCAAAAATAGGTGATAGACCAAATATTTCCTATTGCAAAGCGCCCTCCCTAAGAGATAAATTGGTACACAGTCATTTGACATCAACGAAGAATGACAAAAGGAATTGGCTGCAGAGTCAACAAACTGGATTTGTGCATTGCAACAAGTGCAAAGCATGCAAATGTGGAGTGCATATGAAGGAGGTGAAGGTCTTCATGGGAAGAACGTTCAAAATAACAGACCGAATTACGTGCAAGTCAATATATGTGGTATATGTGATTGTATGCTACTACGGGCTTTGGTATTTATTTTGGAATCTTGTATAGCGCGCGGTTAACCTTAGGCATCCCGGCGCTTGTTCATAACTCAGGGAGATAGCACACAAAGGATGACACAGACAGAAACAAAAAAAGAAAGATAGAGCAGGAGCCTATAATGAGATACATCATACCGGAAATAGGTGAGTTTTAAGCAGTTTTCGAAACCGGAGGGTACCTGATTCTGTTCGTAGGTTCAGGGGAAGTTCATTCCAGCACTTAGCAACGTTCACCGAAAATCTTCTCCCCCCCCATTCTGGCTCTTTTCACTCTCGGCACTTGTAGCAAAGCTTTATGGTCAGAGCGTAAAGCTCTAGTCGCTTTGTAGGGCATCACCATATTACCCAGAATGGGAGGGCCCTTCCCATGCAGGATTTTATGTGCCGTACAAAGAGATTTGAATGTTATCCTCTCCCTTTTCGGGAGCCAATGTAATGCTTTCAGAGCCGGTTTTGCAGATTGTCTCCTGGGGATATTCATCAGCAGCCTGGCTGCTGCATTCTGCGCTTGTTGTAATTTATTAAGCGTGGCTTCCGGTGCGCCCAGGAAGAGCGCATTACCGTAGTCCAACCTAGAGACAATCAGCCCCTGAATAAGAAGTTTGCTGGACAGTGGGGGAAGGAGAGGTAAGATCTTCCGAGCAGATCGGAGTAGTGCAAAACAGACTCCAGCTGTTTTCTTTGCGTGGGTCTTGAACAATAGTTCTTTTTCAAGCCACACGCCCAGGCTTTTGATCTCCTTTTTTGGGCTGGGAGGATCGCCCAAGCAACTCGGCCAGCTGCCCATCGGCAAGGAAGGTCCCGTTTGTCCCAACAGCATCAGCTCTGTCTTAGAGCCGTTCAATTTTAATGCTGAGTTGACCATCCAGGTGTGCACCCTGGACAGACAAGAGTGCAACACCTCTGAGCAATCCACCAATTGGGAAAGGGCTACTACCAACTGGGTATCATCAGCATAGCTGATGATTTTAATGCCCAGTGGGGCCACCACCTCCTCCAGTGGGGCCATGTAGATGTTAAACAATGTGTGGCTCAGGGAGGAGCCCTGAGGAACACCACACTGAAGGGGGATGGAGGCGGATTGTGCATTCCCTTCCCATACTTGATAGGTTCGTTGACACAAAAACAAACTGAGCCACTTTAAGGCCATTCCAGTTAGGCCAGCCTCTGACAGTCGTTGGAGCAGCACCTGGTGGTTGACGGTGTCAAAAGCTGCACTAAGGTCCAGGAGGATCACTGCCACTGATCCTCCTGAATCCAAAATGCTCCTAGTCTCTTCAACAACTGCCAGAAGGGCAGTGTCTGTGCCTTGGCCCGGCCTGAAACCCGTTTGGGAAATTCGCAACAGATTATTGGATTCCAGGAATAGTGAGAGTCGTTTATTCACCAGTCTCTCCGCAATCTTACCAACCCCCGGCAGCAGGGAGATCGGTCTAAAATTGGCCAAGTCTGATGGATCGAGACCAGGTTTTTTCAACAGGGCCTTTACGACCGCCTTTTCCCAGCTCACGGGAACTACTCCCTGCGCTAGGGAGGCATTGATAAGATCCGTCACTGGTGTAACGATAGTAGCCGCTATCTGCTTCAAGTATCTCATCGGGACGGGGTCCCTGGGTGAGCCACTTTTTATGGACCCTAGAGCCAAACTGACTTCTTCGATGGACACTGGGCCAAAAACATCCAGCTTTTTCTGTACCTCCCCTCCATATTCGCCTGTATGAACAACCAAAACAGGCTGAGGTAAGGAACTTATGATATTTTCCACTTTCATGTGGAAATAGTTGGCCAATTCCTCACATTTCTTCAGGGGATTCTCATGGCTCAGTGATGGTTCTGGGATTTTCAAGAGGTCTCTAAAAATCTTAAAGGACTCTCGCGAGGAGCTGGCTGCATTGCCAATTCTCTCGTCATAATACTTGGCTTTTGCATCCCGTAGGGCGCCTTTATACCCTCTGATAGCAGCACGGTATTCAATCCGGTGCGCCTCTCCCCAGTCCCTCCTCCAAATCCTCTCTAGCTTTTTACAATCTTTCCTGAGGACTCTTAATGCCTGGGTGTACCAAGGGGCAGAGCCCGCTCTCTTCTCCCTCTTTGGCATTCTCTTTTTTGGGAGAATAACATCCAAGGAGCTAATTAGCCACTTGTTCAAGTTCTCATCGGCGATTACGGGGTCCTCCACCAGGAGCGGGCACGTGGCATTTAAATAAGTAGTCCAGCGCTCCAGTGGTAACCTGGACCAGGCTCTGTCAACCGAAAAAACTTTGGGAATCACCCCCTCCTTTGCTTCGTACTGCCAGTTAAAAGGGACCAAAAAATGATCCGACCATGGTAGAGCCAAAGGGGTCAGGGACTCAGTCCGGTCCATATTAGAGAAGACCGGATCCAATAAATGGCCCTTACAGTGCGTAGCCCCAGAATTGATTAGATTAAAATCCAAAGCTTTCAGGTCGCCCTGCAGGTCACCAGCAAGTGTATCCTCAGGGTCGTCGAAATGCAGGTTAAAATCTCCTAGTAGGAGGAAATTAGTTGTCGATGACGCCAAGGACGTAACTGTTTCCACCAATGAGCAGGGAAAACTACCTGCGCCTCCCGGTGGACGATATACCAAAAGACCTGACATGGAGGACGTGGCTGATATACATAGTGAGAAGTAACAGCTCTCACACTCACGTACCCCCCCATCCTGGGCTCTACAGACCAGTGTGTCCCTGTAGATTATCCCAATACCACCTCCTCTCCCCACCGGTCTATCTAGATGATAAATGAGATAGCCAGGGGGGAGTGCCTGCACCATATCTGGGCCAGAAGTGGATGTGATCCAGGTTTCAGTTAAAAACAAGACATCCAAGCCATGTTCAAGTATAAGGCAATTAATTTCAATTGAGTGGCTGGGCAGGGATCTACAATTCAGCAAAGCTGAATGTAGAACCTTGTTTCTCCCAACTCCCTGCTCCTTCATACTGTACTTACACGCTACATAAGGAGACTCACTTGTGTGGGTAACCTCACAGGGTTTATCCACCGGGCATAGTGATAGCAAGTCATGTCTAGTATATGTGATCCTGACCCTGCGACGCAGAGCCAGCGTGTCTGGCCCTACGCCCGTCTGGGCCCGGACGGGCAGAGACGGGCTGAACTCTGGCGTAACTCCGGCGGACTGACGGCGGACCCGCTGCGCGTGCCCGCTGCGCGTTAGCATGGCTGCCCTTTGTAGGAGGTCTAGCGTCCTTGTGACGACTAGACCGTGGAAGGGGAGGCGTCCCACTCACCCCCAAGATGGCCGCCAAAGTCGACCTCACGAGGACCACGAAGGAAGAGCAAGGACCCGCCAAGGGCGGTGGTTATTACCATTTAAAGTGCAAGTAGATGGGTTTTAAAATCGGGGATACAGTAAAACACAAATAGAAATAAAATTGACCAAAAACGGGCGCTTTTAAAATTAGTCGCGATTCTCGCTTAAGAATTGCACAAATGTGCTGCACACTTCATTCGCAGCAGCGCGTCCTCTCTGCAGCCACTGCCCCCTCCAAATGAACAAGAACGATTGCCTAATTTGCCCACCTTTTGAAGGAGGTCTAGCGTCCTTCTGACGACTAGACCGTGCAAGGGGAGGCGTCCCACTCACCCCCAAGATGGCCGCCAAAGTCGACCTCACGAGGACCACGAAGGAAGAGCAAGGACCCGCCAAGGGCGGTGGTTATTACCATTTAAAGTGCAAGTAGATGGATTTTAAAATCAGGGGATACAGTAAAACACAAATAGAAATAAAATTGACCAAAAACGGGCGCTTTTAAAATTAGTCGCGATTCTCGCTTAAGAATTGCACAAATGTGCTGCACACTTCATTCGCAGCAGCGCGTCCTCTCTGCAGCCACTGCCCCCTCCAAATGAACAAGAACGATTGCCTACTTTGCCCACCTTTTGAAGGAGGTCTAGCGTCCTTGTGACGACTAGACCGTGCAAGGGGAGGCGTCCCACTCACCCCCATGATGGCCGCCAAAGTCGACCTCACGAGGACCACGAAGGAAGAGCAAGGACCCGCCAAGGGCGGTGGTTATTACCATTTAAAGTGCAAGTAGATGGATTTTAAAATCAGGGGATACAGTAAAACACAAATAGAAATAAAATTGACCAAAAACGGGCGCTTTTAAAATTAGTCGCGATTCTCGCTTAAGAATTGCACAAATGTGCTGCACACTTCATTCGCAGCAGCGCGTCCTCTCTGCGGCCACTGCCCCCTCCAAATGAACAAGAACGATTGCCTAATTTGCCCACCTTTTGAAGGAGGTCTAGCGTCCTTGTGACGACTAGACCGTGCAAGGGGAGGCGTCCCACTCACCCCCAAGATGGCCGCCAAAGTCGACCTCACGAGGACCACGAAGGAAGAGCAAGGACCCGCCAAGGGCGGTGGTTATTACCATTTAAAGTGCAAGTAGATGGATTTTAAAATCAGGGGATACAGTAAAACACAAATAGAAATAAAATTGACCAAAAACGGGCGCTTTTAAAATTAGTCGCGATTCTCGCTTAAGAATTGCACAAATGTGCTGCACACTTCATTCGCAGCAGCGCGTCCTCTCTGCGGCCACTGCCCCCTCCAAATGAACAAGAACGATTGCCTAATTTGCCCACCTTTTGAAGGAGGTCTAGCGTCCTTGTGACGACTAGACCGTGCAAGGGGAGGCGTCCCACTCACCCCCAAGATGGCCGCCAAAGTCGACCTCACGAGGACCACGAAGGAAGAGCAAGGACCCGCCAAGGGCGGTGGTTATTACCATTTAAAGTGCAAGTAGATGGATTTTAAAATCAGGGGATACAGAAAAACACAAATAGAAATAAAATTGACCAAAAACGGGCGCTTTTAAAATTAGTCGCGATTCTCGCTTAAGAATTGCACAAATGTGCTGCACACTTCATTCGCAGCAGCGCGTCCTCTCTGCAGCCACTGCCCCCTCCAAATGAACAATAGGTACATAGGCAGTATCATATGCCCCTTGAAAAAGAGAATCCTGGAACATTTGCGGGCGATACAGAATGACACAAATTACGCCATTGTAAAACATCTAAAAACACATGAGGATAAAGAAAGAAAAGACATCAAATATTTTAGCTTGACAACGGTACCAAAAAATGAGCGTGGAGGGAATAGAACCTTGAAACTGCAAAGATTGGAATCAGGCATGATAATAAGGTTCAGGACTAAAATCGCTTTTGGAATGAACGGGGATGAAAACTGTACTGTCATCTATGACAAACCAGGAAGGTCGAGAAACTGTAAAGAAATAGAGAATTGGGATCCCAGAGAAGCCATAAGAAAAGAGAATTTTGTCAATAACAACTATAAAAGAAAAAGCACTGATCTCTATACAACCAGAGACAATAACAAAATGACATACATGTCAATGAATAATAAGAATAAAAGAATATACCCACTGAGAGCACTGAGCTCTATACAACCAGATACAATAACAAAATGACATGCATGGCAATGAACAATAACAAAAAAAGAAATTACTCACTGAGAGTTTGTTATGCAAAGAAATTGTCATTATCAATAAAGTTGATTGAAAAGAACAAAATATCTAAACGATGACAAATAATTGGAAATAAAAATGGCAAAAATTCTGGACATATGATTAAGAACTTAAAAGTAGAACTGATGCATGAATCAGCCGCAAAAACACCCCAAAAAGTAATTGGAGCTAAAAGACTTCATATCCCATAATGCTTCTTAAATGGCATGAATGGGAGACTATATGAGAAAGAAAGAGATGATGGACTCACATACCGTGAGCAAGACCTGTTGCAGGTTGAAACGCGTAAATAGGTGAGGATAACTGGTGAATAATTGCACAAAATAAATCCTTGCAATACGACCTTGTTGGAGTGCGGTGTTTTCCTTTATTCAAAGGAACATTGTTGTCTCAGATAATGCTGAGCTTACTCAAAGCGAATATAGACTCACCTGTCAAGACTTCTAGTCCCACAATGCAGCGCAACATTAGGTATGCCATGATTGGCAACTGCTGAATAAAAGGATGTGGAAAACGGTTGTCAGGTGATGATTCAGTGCTGCTCCACGTAAGCCCAGGAAGAAGAGGCGCCATAGCCTTGAAACGCGTCGGCTCATTCCATGAAGCAGGGAACAATTCATGATAGCTGAACGAGGTTACAGCCCAGATGGGAGGGGTGCGGTCGTGTGCCCTTATCGAAGTGCGAAGGCGATTGTTTGAACATTAAAGAGAAGGGCTACCTGGTCCTGATAAGGAGCACCATTTCCAGTGTAAACGCACACAGGGGAAGGTCGAGAATGTGAAACCTTTCCTTTCTGTCAGCACGGCACCCCATGCAAATGTAAGCCAACATGAAAAGTTTACCCACCTACTCAAGTTGCACTCCAATGTAAATAGCTATATCAGGAATGGACACTGAGCTTACTCAAAGCAAACATAGACTCACCTGTCAAGACTTCTAGTCCCACAATGCAGCGCAACATTAGGTACGCCATGATTGGCAACTGCTGAATAAAAGGATGTGGAAAACGGTTGTTAGGTGATGATTCAGTGCTGTTCCACGAAAGCCCAGGAAGAAGAGGCGCCATAGCCTCGAAACGCGTCGGCTCATTCCATACAGCAGGGAACAATTCATGATAGCTGCACGAGGTTACAGCCCGGATGGGAGGGGTGCGGTTGTGTGCCCTTATCGAAGTGCGAAGGCGATTGTTTGAACATTAAAGAGAAGGGCTACCTGCTCCTGATAAGGAGCACCATTTCCAGCGTAAACGCACACACGGGAAGGCTGAGAATGTGAAACCTTTCCTTTCTGTCAGCACGGCACCCCATGCAACAGTAAGCCAACATGAAAAGTTTCCCCACCTACTCAAGGTGCACTCCAATGTAAATAGCTATATCAGGAATGGACATTGAGCTTACTCAAAGCGAATATAGACTCACCTGTTGAGACTTCTAGTCCCACAATGCAGCGCAACATTAGGTACGCCATGATTGGCAACTGCTGAATAAAAGGATGTGGAAAACGGTCGTCAGGTGATGATTCAGTGCTGTTCCACGAAAGCCCAGGAAGAAGAGGCGCCATAGCCTTGAAACACGTCAGCTCATTCCATACAGCAGGGAACAATTCATGATAGTTGCACGAGGTTACAGCTCGGATGGGAGGGGTGCGGTCGTGTGCCCTTATCGAAGTGTGAAGGGGATTGTTTGAACATTAAAGAAAAGGGCTACCTGGTCCTGATAAGGAGCACCATTTCCAGCATAAACACACATACAGGAAGGCTGAGAATGTGAAACCTTTCCTTTCTGTCAGCACGGCACCCCATGCAAAAGTAAGCCAACATGAAAAGTTTCCCCACCTACTCAAGGTGCACTCCAATGTAAATAGCTATATCAGGAATGGACACTGAGCTCACTCAAAGCGAATATAGACTTACCTGACAAGACTTCTAGTCCCACAATGCAGCACAACATTAGGTACGCCATGATTGGCAACTGCTGAATAAAAGGATGTGGAAAACTGTTGTCAGGTGATGATTCAGTGCTGTTCTACGAAAGCCCAGGAAGACGAGGCGCCATAGCCTCGAAACGTGGCGGCTCATTCCATACAGCAGGGAACAATTCATGATAGCTGCACGAGGTTACAGCCCGGATGGGAGGGGTGCGGTTGTGTGCCCTTATCGAAGTGCGAAGGCGATTGTTTGAACATTAAAGAGAAGGGCTACCTGGTCCTGATAAGGAGCACCATTTCCAGCGTAAACGCACACACGGGAAGGCTGAGAATGTGAAACCTTTCCTTTCTGTCAGCACGGCACCCCATGCAAAAGTAAGCCAACATGAAAAGTTTCCCCACCTACTCAAGTTGCACTCCAATGTAAATAGCTATATGAGGAATGGACACTGAGCTTACTCAAAGCGAATATAGACTCACCTGTCAAGACTTCTAGTCCCACAATGCAGCACAACATTAGGTACGCCATGATTGGCAACTGCTGAATATAAGGATGTGGAAAACGGTTGTCAGGTGATAATTAAGTGCTGTTCCACCAAAGCCCAGGAAGAAGAGGCGCCATAGCCTCGAAACGCGTCGGCTCATTCCATACAGCAGGGAACAATTCATGATAGCTGCACGAGGTTACGGCCCAGATGGGAGGGATGCGGTCGTGTGCCCTTATCGAAGTGCGAAGGCGATTGTTTGAACATTAAAGAGAAGGGCTACCTGGTCCTGATAAGGAGCACCATTTCCAGCGTAAATGCACACACGGGAAGGCTGAGAATGTAAAACCTTTCCTTTCTATCAGCACGGCACCCCATGCAAAAGTAAGCCAACATGAAAAGTTTCCCCAACTACTCGAGGTGCACTCCAATGTAAATAGCTATATCAGGAATAGACACTGAGCTTACTCGAAGCGAATATAGACTCACCTGTCAAGACTTCTAGTCCCACAATGCAGCGCAACATTAGGTACGCCATGATTGTCAACTGCTGAATAAAAGGATGTGGAAAATGATTGTCAGGTGATGATTCAGTGCTGTTCCACGAAAGCCCAGGAAGAAGAGGCGCCATAGCCTCGAAACTCGCCGGCTCATTACATACAGCAGGTAAAAATTCATGATAGCTGCACGAGGTTACAGCCCAGATGGGAGGGGTGCGGCCGTGTGCCCTTATCGAAGTGCGAAGGCGATTGTTTGAACATTAAAGAGAAGGGCTACCTGGTCCTGATAAGGAGCACCATTTCCAGCGTGAACGGACACACGGGAAGGCTGAGAATGTGAAACCTTTCCCTTCTGTCAGCACGGCACCCCATGCAAAAGTAAGCCAACATGAAAAGTTTCCCCACCTACTCAAGGTGCACTCCAAAGTAAATAACTATATCAGGAATGGACACTGAGCTTACTCAAAGCGAATATAGACTCACCTGTCAAGACTTCTAGTCCCACAATGCAGAGCAACATTAGGTACGCCATGATTGGCAACTGCTGACTAAAAGGATGTGGAAAACGGTTGACAGGTGATGAATCAGTGCTGTTCCACGAAAGCCCAGGAAGAAGAGGCGCCATAGCCTCGAAACGCGTCGGCTCATTCCATACAGCAGGGAACAATTCATGATAGCTGCACGAGGTTACAGCCCAGATGGGAGGGGTGCGGTCGTGTGCCCTTATCGAAGTGCGAAGGCGATTGTTTGAACATTAAAGAGAAGGGCTACCTGGTCCTGATAAGGAGCACCATTTCCAGCGTAAACGCACACAGGTGAAGGTCGAAAATGTGAAACCTTTCCTTTCTGTCAGCACGGCACCCCATGCAAAAGTAAGCCAACATGAAAAGTTTCCCCACCTACTCAAGTTGCACTCCAATGTGAATAGCTAAATCAGGAATGGACACTGAGCTTACTCAAAGCGAACATAGACTCACCTGCCAAGACTTCTAGTCCTACAATGCAGCGCAACATTAGGTACGCCATGATTGGCAACTGCTGAATAAAAGGATGTGGAAAACGGTTGTCAGGTGATGATTCAGTGCTGTTCCACGAAAGCCCAGGAAGAAGAGGCGCCATAGCCTCAAACGCGTCGGCTCATTCCATACAGCAGGGAACAATTCATGATAGCTGCACGAGGTTACTGCCCAGATGGGAGGGGTGCAGTCGTGTGCCCTTATCGAAGTGCGAAGGCGATTGTTTGAACAATAAAGAGAAGGGCTACCTGGTCCTGATAAGGAGCACCATTTCGAGTGTAAACGCACACAGGGGAAGGTCGAGAATGTGAAACCTTTCCTTTCTGTCAGCACGGCACCCCATGCAAATGTAAGCCAACATGAAAAGTTTACCCACCTACTCAAGTTGCACTCCAATGTAAATAGCTATATCAGGAATGGACACTGAGCTTACTCAAAGCAAACATAGACTCACCTGTCAAGACTTCTAGTCCCACAATACAGCGCAACATTAGGTACGCCATGATTGGCAACTGCTGAATAAAAGGATGTGGAAAACGGTTGTTAGGTGATGATTCAGTGCTGTTCCACGAAAGCCCAGGAAGAAGAGGCGCCATAGCCTCGAAACGCGTCGGCTCATTCCATACAGCAGGGAACAATTCATGATAGCTGCACGAGGTTACAGCCCGGATGGGAGGGGTGCGGTCGTGTGCCCTTATCGAAGTGCGAAGGCGATTGTTTGAACATTAAAGAGAAGGGCTACCTGGTCCTGATAAGGAGCACCATTTCCAGCGTAAACGCACACACGGGAAGGCTGAGAATGTGAAACCTTTCCTTTCTGTCAGCACGGCACCCCATGCAAAAGTAAGCCAACATGAAAAGTTTCCCCACCTACTCGAGGTGCACTCCAATGTAAATAGCTATATCAGGAATGGACACTGAGCTTACTCAAAGGGAATATAGACTCACCTATCAAGACTTCTAGTCCCACAATGCAGCGCAACATTAGGTATGCCATGATTGGCAACTGCTGAATAAAAGGATGTGGAAAACGGTTGTCAGGTGATGATTCAGTGCTGTTCCACGAAAGCCCAGGAAGAAGAGGCGCCATAGCTTCGAAACGCGTCGGCTCATTCCATACAGCAGGGAACAATTCATGATAGCTGCACGAGGTTACAGCCCGGATGGGAGGGGTGCGGTCGTGTGCCCTTATCGAAGTGCGAAGGAGATTGTTTGAACATTAAAGAGAAGGGCTACCTGGTCCTGATAAGGAGCACCATTTCCAGCGTAAACGCACACACGGGAAGGCTGAGAATGGGAAACCTTTCCTTTCTGTCAGCACGGCACCCCATGCAAAAGTAAGCCAACATGAAAAGTTTCCCCACCTACTCGAGGTGCACTCCAATGTAAATAGCTATATCAGGAATGGACACTGAGCTTACTCAAAGGGAATATAGACTCACCTGTCAAGACTTCTAGTCCCACAATGCAGCGCAACATTAGGTATGCCATGATTGGCAACTGCTGAATAAAAGGATGTGGAAAACGGTTGTCAGGTGATGATTCAGTGCTGGTCCACGAAAGCTCAGGAAGAAGAGGCGCCATAGCCTCGAAACGCATCAGCTCATTCCATACAGCAGGGAACAATTCATGATAGCTGCACGAGGTTACAGCCCGGATGGGAGGGGTGCGGTCGTGTTCCCTTATCGACGTGCGAAGGCGATTGTTTGAACATTAAAGGGAAGGGCTAGCTGGTCCTGATAAGGAGCACCATTTCCAGTGTAAACGCACACACAGGAAGGCTGAGAATGTGAAACCTTTCCTTTCTGTCACCACGGCACCCAATGCAAAAGTAAGCCAACATGAAAAGTTTCCCCACCTACTCAAGTTGCACTCCAATGTAAAAAGCTATATGAGGAATGGACACTGAGCTTACTCAAAGCGAATATAGACTCACCTGTCAAGACTTCTAGTCCCACAATGCAGCACAACATTAGGTACGCCATGATTGGCAACTGCTGAATATAAGGATGTGGAAAACGGTTGTCAGGTGATGATTAAGTGCTGTTCCACCAAAGCCCAGGAAGAAGAGGCGCCATAGCCTCGAAACGCGTCGGCTCATTTCATACAGCAGGGAACAATTCATGATAGCTGCACGAGGTTACAGCCCAAATGGGAGGGATGCGGTCGTGTGCCCTTATCGAAGTGCGAAGGCGATTGTTTGAACAATAAAGAGAAGGGCTACCTGGTCCTGATAAGGAGCACCATTTCCAGCGTAAACGCACACACGGGAAGGCTGAGAATGTGAAACCTTTCCTTTCTGTCAGCACGGCACCCCATGCAAAAGTAAGCCAACATGAAAAGTTTCCCCACCTACTCGAGATGCACTCCAATGTAAATAGCTATATCAGGAATGGACAATGAGCTTACTCAAAGCGAATATAGACTCACCTTTCAAGACTTCTAGTCCCACAATGCAGCGCAACATTAGGTATGCCATGATTGGCAACTGCTGAATAAAAGGATGTGGAAAACGGTTGTCAGGTGATGAGTCAGTGCTGTTCCACGAAAGCCCAGGAAGAAGAGGTGCCATAGCCTCGAAACTTGTCGGCTCATTCCATACAGCAGGGAACAATTCATGATAGCTGCACGAGGTTACAGCCCGGATGGGAGGGGTGCGGTCGTTTGCCCTTATCGAAGTGCGAAGGCGATTGTTTGAACATTAAAGAGAAGGGCTACCTGGTCCTGATAAGGAGCACCATTTCCAGCGTAAACGCACACACGGGAAGGCTGAGAATGTGAAACCTTTCCTTTCTGTCAGCACGGCACCCCATGCAAAAGTAAGCCAACATGAAAAGTTTCCCCACCTACTCGATATGCACTCCAATGTAAATAGCTATATCAGGAATGGACACTGAGCTTACTCAAAGCGAATATAGACTCACCTTTCAAGACTTCTAGTCCCACAATGCAGCGCAACATTAGGTATGCCATGATTGGCAACTGTTGAATAAAAGGATGTGGAAAACGGTTGTCAGGTGATGATTCAGTGCTGTTCCACGAAAGCCCAGGAAGAAGAGGCGCCATAGCCTCGAAACGCGTCGGATCATTCCATACAGCAGGGAACAATTCATGATAGCTGCACGAGGTTACAGCCCAGATGGGAGGGGTGCAGTCGTGTGCCCTTATCGAAGTGCGAAGGCGATTGTTTGAACAATAAAGAGAAGGGCTACCTGGTCCTGATAAGGAGCACCATTTCCAGCGTAAACGCACACAGGGGAAGGTCGAGAATGTGAAACCTTTCCTTTCTGTCAGCACGGCACCCCATGCAAATGTAAGCCAACATGAAAAGTTTACCCACCTACTCAAGTTGCACTCCAACGTAAATAGCTATATCAGGAATGGACACTGAGCTTACTCAAAGCAAACATAGACTCACCTGTCAAGACTTCTAGTCCCACAATGCAGCGCAACATTAGGTACGCCATGATTGGCAACTGCTGCATAAAAGGATGTGGAAAACGGTTGTTAGGTGATGATTCGGTGCTGTTCCACGAAAGCCCAGGAAGAAGAGGCGCCATAGCCTCGAAACGCGTCGGCTCATTCCATACAGCAGGGAACAATTCATGATAGCTGCACGAGGTTACAGCCCGGATGGGAGGGGTGCGGTCGTGTGCCCTTATCGAAGTGCGAAGGCGATTGTTTGAACATTAAAGAGAAGGGCTACCTGGTCCTGATAAGGAGCACCATTTCCAGCGTAAACGCACACACGGGAAGGCTGAGAATGTGAAACCTTTCCTTTCTGTCAGCACGGCACCCCATGCAAAAGTAAGCCAACATGAAAAGTTTCCCCACCTACTCGAGGTGCACTCCAATGTAAATAGCTATATCAGGAATGGACACTGAGCTTACTCAAAGGGAATATAGACTCACCTGTCAAGACTTCTAGTCCCACAATGCAGCGCAACATTAGGTATGCCATCATTGGCAACTGCTGAATAAAAGGATGTGGAAAACGGTTGTCAGGTGATGATTCAGTGCTGTTCCACGAAAGCCCAGGAAGAAGAGGCGCCATAGCCTCGAAACCCGTCGGCTCATTCCATACAGCAGGGAACAATTCATGATAGCTGCACGAGGTTACAGCCCGGATTTAAGGGGTAATGTCGTGTGCCCTTATCAAAGTGCGAAGGCGATTGTTTGTACATTAAAGAGAATGGCTACCTGGTCCTGATAAGGAGCACCATTTCGAGTGTAAAGGCACACACGGGAAGGCTGAGAATGTGAAACCTTTCCTTTCTGTCAGCACGGCACCCCATGCAAAAGTAAGCCAACATGAAAAGTTTCCCCACCTACTCAAGGTGCACTCCAATGTAAATAGCTATATCAGGAATGGACACTGAGCTTACTCAAATCGAATATAGACTCACCTGTCAAGACTTCTAGTCCCACAATGCAGCGCAACATTAGGTACGCCATGATTGGCAACTGCTGAATAAAAGGATGTGGAAAACGGTTGTCAGGTGATGATTCAGTGCTGTTCCACGAAAGCCCAGGAAGAATAGGCGCCATAGCCTCGAAACGCATCAGCTCATTCCATACAGCAGGGAACAATTCATGATAGCTCCACGAGGTTACAGCCCAGATGGGAGGGGTGCGGTCGTGTGCCCTTATCGATGTGCGAAGGCGATTGTTTGAACATTAAAGGGAAGGGCTACCTGGTCTTGATAAGGAGCACCATTTCCAGTGTAAACACACACACGGCAAGGCTGAGAATGTGAAACCTTTCCTTTCTGTCACCACGGCACCCAATGCAAAAGTAAGCCAACATGAAAAGGTTCCCCACCTACTCAAGGTGCACTCCATTATAAATAGCTATATCAGGAATGGACACTGAGCTTACTCAAAGCGAATATAGACTCACCTGTCAAGACTTCTAGTCCCACAATGCAGTGCAACAATAGGTACGCCATGATTGGCAACCGCTGAATAAAAGGATGTGTAAAACGGTTGTCAGGTGATGATTCACTGCTGTTCCACGAAAGCCCAGGAAGAAGAGGCGCCATAGCCTCGAAAGGCGTCAGATCTTTCCATACAGCAGGGAACAATTCATGATAGCTGCACGAGGTTACAGCCCGGATGGGAGGGGTCCAGTTGTGTGCCCTTCTCAAAGTGCTAAGGCGATTGTTTGATCATTAAAGAGAAGGGCTCCCTGGTCCTGATAAGGAGCACCATTTCCAGCGTAAACGCACACACGGGAAGGCTGAAAATGTGAAACCTTTCCTTTCTGTCAGCACGGCACCCCATGCAAAGTAAGCCAACATGAAAAGTTTCCCCATCTACTCAAGGTGCACTCCAATGTAAATAGGTATATAAAGAATGGACACTGAGCTTACTCAAAGCGAATATAGACTCACCTGTCAAGACTTCTAGTCCCACAATGCAGCGCAACATTAGGTACGCCATGATTGGCAACCGCTGAATAAAAGGATGTGTAAAACGGTTGTCAGGTGATGATTCACTGCTGTTCCACGAAAGCCCAGGAAGAAGAGGCGCCATAGCCTCGAAAGGCGTCAGATCTTTCCATACAGCAGGGAACAATTCATGATAGCTGCACGAGGTTACAGCCCGGATGGGAGGGGTCCGGTTGTGTGCCCTTCTCAAAGTACGAAGGCGATTGTTTGATCATTAAAGAGAAGGGCTCCCTGGTCCTGATAAGGAGCACCATTTCCAGCGTAAACGCACACAAGAGAAGGCTGAAAATGTGAAACCTTTCCTTTCTGTCAGCACGGCACCCCATGCAAAGTAAGCCAACATGAAAAGTTTCCCCATCTACTCAAGGTGCACTCCAATGTAAATAGGTATATAAAGAATGGACACTGAGCTTACTCAAAGCGAATATAGACTCACCTGTCAAGACTTCTAGTCCCACAATGCAGCGCAACATTAGGTACGCCATGATTGGCAACTGCTGAATAAAAGGATGTGGAAAACGGTTGTCAGGTGATGATTCAGTGCTGTTCCACGAAAGCCCAGGAAGAAGAGGCGCCATAGCCTCGAAACGCGTCGGCTCATTCCATACAGCAGGGAACAATTCATGATAGCTGCACGAGGTTACAGCCCGGATGAAAGGGGTAATGTCGTGTGCCCTTATCAAAGTGCAAAGGCGATTGTTTGAACATTAAAGAGAAGGGCTACCTGGTCCTGATAAGGAGCACCATTTCGAGTGTAAACGCACACACGGGAAGGCTGAGAATGTGAAACCTTTCCTTTCTGTCAGCACGGCACCCCATGCAAAAGTAAGCCAACATGAAAAGTTTCCCCACCTACTCAAGGTGCATTCCAATGTAAATAGCTATATCAGGAATGGACACTGAGCTTACTCAAAGCGAATATAGACTCACCTGTCAAGACTTCTAGTCCCACAATGCAGCGCAACATTAGGTACGCCATGGTTGGCAACTGCTGAATAAAAGGATGTGGAAAATGGTTGTCAGGTGATGATTCAGTGCTGTTCCACGAAAGCCCAGGAAGAAGAGGCGCCATAGCCTCAAAACGCGTCGGCTCATTCCATACAGCAGGGAACAATTCATGATAGCTGCACGAGGTTACAGCCACGATGGGAGGGGTGTGGCCGTGTGCCCTTATCGAAGTGCGAAGGCGATTGTTTGAACATTAAAGAGAAGGGCTACCTGGTCCTGATAAGGAGCACCATTTCCAGCGTAAACGCACACACGGGAAGGCTGAGAATGTGAAACCTTTCCTTTCTGTCAGCACGGCGCCCCATGCAAAAGTAAGCCAACATGAAAAGTTTCCCCACCTACTCAAGGTGCACTCCAATGTAAATAGCTATATCAGGAATGGACACTGAGCTTACTCAAAGCAAATATAGACTCACCTGTCAAGACTTCTAGTCCCACAATGAAGCACAACATTAGGTACGCCATGATTGGCAACTGCTGAATAAATGATGTGGAAAACGGTTGTCAGGTGATGATTCAGTGCTGTTCCACGAAAGCCCAGGAAGAAGGGGCGCCATAGCCTCGAAACGCGTCGGCTCATTCCATACAGCAGGGAACAATTCATGATAGCTGCACGAGGTTACAGCCCAGATGGGAGGGGTGCGGTCGTGTGCCCTTATCGAAGTGCGAAGGCGATTGTTTGAACATTAAAGAGAAGGGCTACCTGGTCCTGATAAGGAGCACCATTTCCAGCGTAAACGCACACACGGGAAGGCTGAGAATATGAAACCTTTCCTTTCTGTCAGCACGGCACCCCATGCAAAAGTAAGCCAACATGAAAAGTTTCCCCATCTACTCAAGGTGCACTCCAATGTAAATAGCTATATCAGGAATGGACACTGAGCTTACTCAAAGCAAATATAGACTCACCTGTCAAGACTTCTAGTCCCACAATGCAGCGCAACATTAGGTACGCCATGATTGGCAACTGCTGAATAAAAGGATGTGGAAAACGGTTGTCAGGTGATGATTCAGTGCTCTTCCACGAAAGCCCAGGAAGAAAAGGCGCCATAGCCTCGAAACGCGTCGGCTCATTCCATACAGCAGGGAACAATTCATGATAGCTGCACAAGGTTACAGCCCGGATGGGAGGGGTGGGGTTGTGTGCCCTTATCGAAGTACGAAGGCGATTGTTTGAACATATACATATATATATATATATATATATATATATATGCAAAATGTGGGTAGTCCCCAAGTTTAGGTGGAGAGCAGCTTCTATATAGAGCACCCTACAACACTAGCAATACTTTAAACATCCTTACCTCAAATGCCTGTTTTTCTAACAAAGTTTGTAAGCATAGGATTAGCACAGTGCCATCCATGCCGAGCTGTAAAGTGACAAAAGCCTTATGCCACTCCAGGCACAATATTACTGATTTGTATTAGTAAACGAGCAACCAAGCTAACCTGGAATGAATTAAGGCACCTCTGACGTGTTTCACTGACAGCTCTTCAGAGAGGCTTACCTCTGTATAGACACAAGAGAGCACCCAGTATAAGTAAAAAGAATGCCCTTTTAGGCTTAGAGTGCCACAGAAACTATGCAAAAAAGAAGCAGAGAACTTTAGGTCGTTCCAAGATTAGGTGGAAAGCAGCTCCTATATAGAGCACCATACCACACCAGCAACACTCTAAATAGACTCACCTCAAATGTCTGTGTTTCTAGCAAAGTTTTTAAGCATAGGATTAGCACAGCGCCATCCAGACCAAGGCAGAAAAGGACAAAGTATTATGCCATTAACCTTTCACCATTTACCTGGATCCCCGGCATGGATTCAATGGAAGGAGAGGACTAAATAGACAGCGGAAAAGCATTGCAGTTGTGAAAGGGCCTGGAGCAAGAATGAGAGTCCAGGAATACAGCAAAGGAAGTGCTATGTGAAGTTCAGACAGGGGAGAAAGGGGAAAAGGAAAGAAATGCTGAAAGAGAAGGACAGGGATACAGATAAAACAAAAAGAGTACAGGGAAAGGCACGAAAAAGGAGGGAGAAAAGAGACGGAGATAAAACGGAAGGCAAATGGATAAAAAATGAAGGTACATTATTAAATCAAGAGAAAAATGGGAACATTTTGAAAAGAAACTTGTGTAAACAAATGTAGCACAGCAAAAAATATTTTGAAAGTTTGTTGTAAGTTACTGAGTGCGATCCAGGGAGCAGAAGTGGATTGTGTCTCATAAGCCTTTAAAATGGTGGTGAATTGGTTCTTTTGGGTGAGAGGAGTAGCTTATCTTGTGAAGAAGAGAGTTATCCTAGCTCAGGGCCCTAACAAGCCCAGATAGGATAATTGTCATAAAAACTTGCTCTTTTTCTCAGACACCTTTAACCAAACAATGCATGAGTGGTTGAACCACCTGGGAATGTGAAGAAAAAGCCTATAACCATGTCACATGCGAAAGTCAGAATGGGAGACTTGCCAATCACCACACAGCAAGGAGAAACCATCTTAGAGCACAGGGATGCTCAGCCTAGGAAGTGTTTGCTATCCACTCTTGTAGACAAAAACTGTGGTCACCTTTGCGTAAGAACTAGGGATGTTGCAGCAGCAGAAATGCATATTTGAGAAGAACAATCTTTGCATAGTAAAACCAATGTCAGCTATAAAACATTTTTCCAAATTCATATCCAACATTTCTACATAGAAAATTGGATTCATCAGGTACATTTTGCCTATTCCATTTTAAGACTATAATACGACAGATACATTCAACCACATGGTGTAGCAGCAGAAATGGACAAAAAAAATAACACGCCAACATTTATATACGAACATTTATTTGAACCAGAAGGTTTTCCTGAAACAAAATTCACAGTTCCACATAAAAAATCAGCTTCAGCAGAAAACAGCAAAATTTGCCAGCACTCATTGAAAGACAGTGCCCAGAGAGTGTTTGAGCTGAAGGCTAGGAAACAAAATTTGGAACTTGGCAGCAGCTTCCCAGCAAAGGAGAAAGACTTGCACAAATGTTGAACAATTGTGTAGGCCGGACAGTTACAACAAAGCAAGAAGGGGTCATCTTAAAACATCACAATAAACTGCCCAGAGCACGTTATAAAGCTTTCTAGCCAAACAAAACTCTATCCAAAGTGGCATTATTGGCCTGGGATAAAAACTGGGTGGTACTGCACACTGAATTGGATGGGGGGAGGGAGGGGGGAGGAGGAGGGCGGTGGATAATAGCCATTATTCAAAAGGGCTATATTCATTTTCCTATTTGGACTGCAGATCATGGTCAGCTATAGAAATCTTGGGGATGGTCTGAGCAAATTGTGACCTGCTATGCATTAGTGGATGTTTGGCATAGTAGTAGACCAGCGGATTCCGGGTTTACTCTCTACTCGACCCCTCATAAATCTCTGTCTCCGATTGACATGTTCTTTGTTAGCTATTCCTGTTGCTTGCTTACTTGCTATATCCAACTAAACATGAGAATCATTTCTGGCCATAACTCGTTGTCTTTGTCTCCGCAGCGGTGGAAGCACTTGACGCGGAGTTTGGTAGGGTCTTGGGCTATAAGATTAACACCAATTAAATGCAGGGTATTACAAATGTTCCTGCCTTGGCCCATGCTAAGAGGAAGGTGCAATTCACAATTTATTTGGTTGTAGAATTTTCTATCAAGGTTGTTTAGATCATCAATTTAAACAATGAGAAAGTATATTATCAAGCTGTAGATGTTTTCAGAAAATGGAATAGGTAGCATTTGGGTTTGATCGCAATGTACTATTATTAAGATGGCTAACTTGTGCTGCTATTTGCATTTATTCAGGTACATATCGCTGTATCACTCCAAAACTGATTTTTGACAAGGTGTAAGCCAGTTGGAAGAAGTTCATCTGGTGTTATCAGAAACTTGAAGCAACATCCAACACCTCCAACTGCTTTGGGGCATTGGTGCCATGTATCTACCTGTGTTGTGGATGCATGATATCAGTGCCTTAATATTTCATCTCACTATGGTCATGGGTAGGGAACCCTCACGTTTGGTTTAATCTTTTATGATTATATTTCCCCTTCGGAAATGTCACCAAGCCACGCACTGGGTTAATAGATACAATGTATTTAAAGGGGATAAAGTTTAAGACCCTAATGGCATATCATCAAATCTGGCCCTCGGTAAAGAAACAATGCCCTAGCATCACCCATTATAATAAATAAACTAATCTGGGTTATAACCCAAATTTTCCACATACGGTACACAACAGTTTTCTCGGTTATAGGCTGATTTGAGCCTCTTTACGATAGGCTAAGTCTGTGAAGTTTTCAGCATCGGTTCTCCCTTTCTCGTCAGGGCTTCATTACATATCTAAAATTACTTAATTTTTGTACAAAATCTGCAAGCAGAGGATGTTAATTACTATCATAATAGTTTTGGGGATGAGAGTGACCTGTAAGGGCAATATAAGTTTGGCAAAACAGAAGGATTCCTGTGGCTGAAAATGAGGGGAAAGTAGATATGTTCTAACTTAGAGTGGATAAATGGAGCAAATACTTGGGGGACGAGGTAACACATCATGAAAACCAAGAATAATAAAATCTTTGTTCAGATGATTCTGTAAGTCTCTCGTATCAAGGCCCATCACTTCAATCTCCTGAATGATCTGTATTGGACAGTGGACAGTGGCAGTGTCCCTGCTGCTTTTACGGCACGAGCACGGGCGCATTCTGTGATTCACGGGTGATGATATTTGAAGCTGATTGAGCTCATTTTAAATAAGTGTGGGGCATTGGGAGGAGAGCGATTAGAATCCCTACGTGTGCTGCTATTCTTTGCACTTTAATTTTAAAAACTTGTATTGGGGCATTTTGCACGGCCGAGGTCTCCTACCTGAAGGCAGTTGCAATCACGGCACGCAGAAGGGCTGGGCTCGTCCCTCCTTCCTGCCTCGTTCTAACGCCGGTGATTAGCACCGTTTGAGCAGAGGGCGTGGAAGGTCCGAGCCAGCCACTTCCGGTGTGCAGAGGAGGAGGGGCAGCGCTCTAGTTGTTAGGAAGCTGGGGGGGGATAAAAGGCGGATGGTGATTCGAGAGCGCAGCGGGCACGACCGAGGCGCGCCAAAGTCGCGCCTAAGTCAAGCCCGTCTGCGCCCGTCCGCGGTCGAGCGCGGGCCAGGGCCATAACCCCTGCCCCAACGGGAAGGCACTTACATTGGAGTAGGTCGCAGCTGCTGTCCCTCCGTAATGCCACCCAAAGCACCTGCCTGCACAGTATGAGGGTGGAGGAGAATGCGGGTTGTGAGCACTGTCATTTTGCTTACAACTTGGAAATGGAGGCTGAGAGCGAGCACCCCGACCTGGCCTGCGGCTTGCTGAATGTACGCTCTTTGTGGAAACATAAGCTGGATGTTTATGAATTGCTCACTGAGAAGCAGTGGGATCTCGTGTTTCTCACGGAAACTTGGCTGGATGATTGTTCGGCCCCGGATGTTATAGAGGCGTTACCGGAAGGCTACACTATGATTAGGCAGGATAGACCTACCGGCAGAGGAGGGGGGATAGCTATCGTAGCCAAGCAACGCTTACGCTGCCACTTAGAGTACATCGCCATTATGGACAGCGAGGCGGGTATTTTTACCATTAAGGTGAATGATGGCTACACCATCAAGGGCCTCCTGATTTATAGACCTCCTTGCCCTCTTGCCAGGTTTGGGGACAGCCTAGTAGAAGGCTTTATAGAGGCTGCGCTGCGCAGGGATAAGTTCCTGGTGCTAGGGGATCTTAACATGCATTTGGATGACCCCACGGATTCTGCCAAGAATTACGTGCCTTTCAATTGGATCAGAAAGTAAAAGATCCCACCCACCAGCGAGGCCACTTACTGGACCCCATATTTGCCAACTGGGGGGAATTAGACGCCCTGACTCCTATTCCTATTCCCTGGTTGGACCATCATCTGGTACCTTTTACTATACGAATCCCAGGGGTTAGATTACCGGAGCCAGCTCCTTTGAGCCACCCGAGGCGGAGATGGGCCACTTTCTCCCAAGCTAAGTTCAGTGCGGCACTTATTAGAGGTGGGAGTCCAGGGGGGGATGATGTGGAAACAGCTAACACTAATCTATGCAAGTGCATTACTGAGGCGCTAGACTGTACTGCCCCACTCTCCCTGGCTAAATTGGGTCGCCGGACTCAAAAAACGGCCCGTGGTATAGTGATGAGCTTCGGGTGGCTAAAGCCGCACTTAGGCGCGCCGAAAGGAAGTGGCGGGTGGCATTTGCCATGCAAGCCGAGGAGGAATATTTAACTAGGAGGCGTGCTTATCATGGGTTAATTGGGAAGGCCAAGGCGGCATATTATGCCACCAGGATCAGGGAGGCGGAGAATTCTGTGAAAGAATTGTTTTTAATATACAAAACTCTTTCGGGTGGGAAGTCTTCCACTGTGTCAGATGACTGCTCAGTGGAGTCTTGCAATCGGATTGCGGACTTCTTCGCCGAAAAAGTAGCAAAAATATACTCTGCCTTCCCTAGACATCCTACAATAGGGTTTGAGTTTGTAGAATCTCCTAGGGAAAGGGGGGACCAATACATGCTGACCAGTTTTGTTACTCCATCCCCGGAGATTCTCATGCAGATCTGTGGGTCAGTAAAGTCGGGCTCCCCTCGGGATCTGACAACGCCAAAATGGCTAGTCGGCAGCCTGCCGGCTCTGGAGCCTTACTTTAGACATCTTTTGCACGTCTCCTTCAGGACCAAGACTGTGCCCAGAGACTGGAAACAGGCGGTGGTGCTTCCTCTCCAAAAGAAGCCTAACATCAGCTTCGATAAACCTCCGTCCAATCTCCCTCTTACCCTACATGGCTAAGGTGGCGGAGAAAACGGTTAATACCCAATTGATGGATTTCGTGGAAGAGGCTACCCTCCTGCACGAGACCCAATTTGGTTTCCGTCCCCGCCACTCTACTGAATCGGCGCTACTGATGGCGGTGGAGACCATACGCCAGGGGGTGAATGAGGGCCAGACTATGGCTCTCATCCTTTTGGACCTAAGTGCAGCATTCGACACTGTAGCTCATACCACCTTGCTACAGTGTCTGAATGATGGAGGGATATCAGGGGCTGCGCTCGAATGGATCCAGTCTTTTCTGACAGGGAGAGGCTTTCAGGTTTGACAGGGAGACTGCTACTCAAGGGAGATTGGTTTGGGCCAGGGCGTGCCTCAGGGCTCGTCCCTGAGCCCAACCTTATTCAATCTGTATGTCTCCCCGGTGGCGTCCATTGTCGAAAGCCACAGCCTGCACATAGTGTCCTATGCCGATGACACGCAGCTGGTCATCTTCCTATCGCGCGCGCCCAGTCTTGCGGCGGACAGATTCAGAGTCTGCATGCAGGAGCTGGCTACCTGGATGTCCGCCAATTGCCTGAAGTTAAACGGCAGCAAGACTGAGGTGCTCGTGGTGGGGGGGGGGCATCTGTTTGTTCATCGGCGTGGTGGCCACCCTGTCTGGGGGATGCTCCCACACCCTGTCAGGAAGCGAAAAATCTTGGGGTGTGGCTTGACGCCGATCTGTCTTTTGGACCTCAGATAGGCCGTGTGGTGGGGGTATGCTTCGGCGTCCTGAACAGCTTGCAGAAAGTTCTCGATCTTCTTCCAACAGCAGCCTGAAGGACGCTGGTGTATGCCCTCGTCACATCGCGCCTGGATTATGGCAACTTGCTTTATCTGGGGGCCACTGGAAAGGTCATCTACCGCCTCCAGGTGCTGCAAAATGCAGCGGCCAGCTTGGTCTTGAAGCTCCCTAAAAGATCGGCGTCAAAGGCAGCCCTCCAGGCCCTTCACTGGCTCCCAGTAAGGAGCAGGGTTGAGTTTAAGGCTCTCTGTACGTGCCACCGCATTCTGTGCGGTAAGGCACCGGCTCCGCTCCAGGGCCTGGTCACCCGGTACGCGCCTGTGCGCGCTCTGCGTTCCTCCTGTACAGGGCTATTGAAGGTCCCCAGGATAAAAAAAGCACGCATGGGGGGTAGGTCCTTTAGATATCTGGCCGCGAAAAGCTGGAATGCCCTGCCACTGGAACTTCGCCTAGAGCCTTCTGAACTACGCTTCAGGAAGAAGTTCAAAACTCACCTCTACACGTAGTAAGCCGGGCCGACTTCGGTGGCTGTGACTCTGTTGATTCCACTCACTACAGAGCGGGGACACGCCGTTGCGCGTAACCAGGCGCTCTATAAATTTCCCTTATTATTATTATTATTAATATTATTATTATTATTAAATCAAAACACACAAGATGGTCGACGGAATGTTGCACAATGGCAAAACATTCACCCCCAGTCACAGATCTGGGTTTAGTCCATCGTTATTTTGCTCATCAAGCCACCCCAGTTCAGACATGGCCATATGCAAATCAGTCTTGACCCTGTGCCTCATGGGAACAGTCCAGCCTGAACTTCCAAGCCATGTCTTCCCTGGACCAGAATCAAGCATCCTAGGACCGGTTTCTGGCTAACAGCCGTCTTCAGCCAGGATAGCTTGACTCCAGTGGTTTAGTGAGCAAGGGACCCACGTCTGGGCATACCCTTCCCACATAGGGTGAACAGCAAAACCACTGGAGTCAAGCTATCCTGGCTGAAGACGGCTGATAGCCAGAAGCCGGTGCCACAATGTTGAAAAATAGACACTAGTGGGCCATTCTTTTTTGTTGTTGAAATAAACATGTAATTATTATTATATATTTACATCAAAATAAATAAAAGAAATGTCATCCAACAGTCTTTCTCTTTCATGGAAAAATCTTGCAGGGCAGACCCAGAATAGTACACCTTATACTAAAGGAAAAGAAATACTCAGGGGTATATTATCAAGGGGTTTTATCTCCGCTTTTTTGGCTTTAAAAGCCAAGAAAGCGGAGATAAAATTATCTCCCTATTACCAAGCTGTCGCTAACACTAGTTAGCGACAGCTAATAGGAGATAGCGACCATCATGGGCCCCACTTTGCATGTCAGTGATATTTATCACTAATGATATGCAAAGTGGGCGTGCCAAGATGTTAGCGACTGGAAACAGTCGCTAACATCGCTATCTCCTATTACCAACTTTTGGAGATATTTGCGCTAAGGGCGAATATCTCCAAAAGCTAACACCTGCCCTGAGCAGTTCTTAGCCATGTTATCCAATGGGAGGTGGATAACATGGCTAAGAGCATTTGCTCGATAATGCATGAATATCGCTGACTTTTCAGCGATATTCATGCATTGCGGGCGTTTTTTATCGCATCGTAAACCCACGGATACTAGCCTTACATGCATCCCATACCATCAGAGGAGATGTAGAGGACCCATTGATATCGATAAAATCTTTTATATGTCCTTTCAGCAAACTCACAAACTTAGCATCAGAGAAAAGATAACGGGGAAAGGAGAAGGGCCTAGGTGGATGCCTGTCCGTTTCAATTTCTATTATGAATGAAATCGGGTTATGGTCCGATGTCACCCTAGGGCAAATTGACATTTTACTAGTTGACAATATAGAGTTAGAGGCAAAAACCATATCGATACGTGAACAGAGCTTATGGGCGGTTGAGTAGTAAGTATACCCTGCTAAGTGTGGGTGAAGATACCTCCAGGCATCTTTGATTGCATGTATATTAGCCAAATCTAATATGGCAGCCCTCGTCTTACGCATCCTTTGCATCGCACCCTTTCTGGTTGTGTCCATATTATAATCCATAACACAATTAAAATCACCCAGCACTATACGTTCCCCTTCCCAAGTAAGTAACTCCATATTGACCTGATCAATTATTCTTGGTTCGTCCTGATTTGAAGCATAAACCCCACAAATTGTATATTGGAGACTTTCCAAAGTCACTTGTACCATGGCCCACCTGCCCGCTTTATCCGTCATTTTTTTGTTAACTTCTATTTTAAGCTGTTTATGCTTCAGTATGGCCACACCTCGAATTAAGGCATTGAAGTCTGTGCAGACCAAAAGATCATAGCCTAGCTGGTTCAATAACCGTCTATCCTTATATGCAATATGAGTCTCAGTTATAACTACTATCTGTGGGTTATGTATCCTGAGTTCTTCATATACTAGTCTCCTCTTAGTCCGATTGTTTAGGCCAGCCACATTCCAAACTAGAAGTTTTAATTGATACATTTAATTGGTATTGTTATTAAAGATTCTGACAAGACTTCTACCCAAAAAAAAACCATAGCATTTTTGTAAACCATATAAGCTTCTCTTAGCCAAAAAAACATAGATATATTTGTACTCATGATGCATTTTTTTTTTTTTTTTTTCCCCTCCCCCATTTCCCACCCAGTGGCTACCTTCTGGTCCCCCCATTCGGTTGACTGCCGTTCCCTTGGCAGTCGGTGAGCGGATAAAACACTGTTAGGGTCCAGGCATTCAACACTAATCGTAGCAAAACAACAGCAACACAAAAAGAAAAAGGAAAAACCCTGTGCTACCCAATGTTCGTAGGAGCAATCGCTTAGTTACCATATAAACTTTTATAACTAACCAAGATGTAACTGAAGAATCAACAAAAACCATATGCGCTGAGCATTAGGCACTAACTTAGTTGTTAGCTTAATCATTTCCCCTGTCGCCAGGAAGCAATAGCACTTTCAACCTCATTTACTTCCACAAAGAAATAAGATCGGCCATTTTTGATCACTTTCAGCTTTGCAGGTTCCTGCAAATAAGCTTGATATCCAAGTTCTTTAATCGGATCAATGAATTGCTTCAGTTTCCATCGTCTTTCTAGCGTGAGTTTGCTTAGATCAGATCTCACAAAAAAGATAATAGAATCAATGGTGACTGGAGTATTAGGCCGTGCTTTTAGAGAAATAGCTTGTCGGAGCAGATAGTTGCCTATATAAATCAAAATCGGTCGTGGGAATTTACCACTCTTATCTTTTTGAAATAGGGGTAAACGATGAGCCCGCTGGATCTGAGAGTCCCAATCCCAATCTGAAAGATCGGGAAATGCCTTTTGGAATAGTTGGGTAATATATGCTCTTGGGTCCGCCCCCTCCGCTCCTTCCGCAATACCAAAAACACGGAGATTCTGTCTTCTCTGTCTATTTTCTAAATCTTCCAGTTTATTTTGCATCTGAAGTAATTGAGAGGCATGTTTATTCACTGCTATTTCAGAGCGCTGTGACTTCTCCTCCGTCACCACCACTCTTTGCTGTAGTTCCTCTATATCTTGAGATACTGACCCCAATTTGCACGCCATCTCTTGCAAAGAGGTTTGAGTTCTGTTATTATCCTCCCTCATTTGCTGATAATGATCTTTAGCTTCTTGTTTCTGTTCATGAAGAAGTTGTAAGATTGTCTGAAAAGAAGCGGACACCTCCCCTTGTGGATCCCATTCTGTTGGCCCGCTAGATAAAGAAGAAACGATATTTTCCGTATGTAATTCTTGTATATTCTCTTCTGTCGGAGTAATTAATGCCTCACCTGTAGGCCCAATTAGAGTGTTAGGCAAGTCATGAGTTAGGTCTTGGGTTATACTGCCACTACTGCCACTACTATTATTCCTGTTATTGTTACTGTTGTTACTGTTGCAGCTCTCTGACAAAGAGGCGGAGTTGTCTTCCGTAAGTATCGTATTAGGTACTGAGGGTACTGAAGGTACTGAAGGGTGTGGCCGATCCAATAAACTTTCCCCCAAAGACTCTGCTGATTCCTTATTCAAGCCAGATTTGTCAAAACTATCGGTCTTTGCTTTTGTCACCCTTGCTACATTAGAAATAATGGTCTGAGTAGGGCTGAGTGGTACAGTGGTCTGGTTTAGGTCTTTGGGGATAATGTTTTGATCATTGGGGCTGTTTCCAGATAATCTCATTGCCATAGATTTAACACCACCCTTAGCCTGTACCCATTGTCTAATTGGGCTGTTCTCAGCAATCATTTTCATAACATTTGTTTTGGATTTGCTTGTAATTTTAGTAGTAATTTTAGTAGCTTTATTCTTATTTTTGCCCTTTAATTTCTTTGTGGTGAGTGTTTTATTTTTGTCTTTAGTCGCTTTTAACATCGTGCTGCTTCCTATATCGTTAAGATCCACATATTCTTCATCTGTCTCTGCGATATCGGTATTGTCAGTATTGTCAGTGTTTTCAGCACCCTCACTTTCTCCCAAGCCCTCAGCGCTCCCTTTGTCTGCAGGCATGCTAGTCGTATTAGTTATTTCAATGTGAGGGGTGCTCATACTAGTATCAGCATCAATATCAGAATTAGTCACTTTATTCACCAGTTCTGACGGTTCAGTATCTTCTTTGGCTAGAGTATTAGACAGATTAGTTAACTCTTCCTCTGCGCCAGCCAGCTCAGTAGTGTCTATTGTAGATAGCATAGTTACAACATTTAAGGTATCCTCGTTCTGTGCTGCGGCACTACTGCTCTGAATAGGATTCTCAGACTCCTCTGTTCTCACTTGAGTGCCCTCAATTACTAATGAGTTCTTTGCTGTCTTATCAGCGGCACTATCTACTGCATAACTTTTCTTTTGAGTCGGGTTTTTCTCCCCAAGTTTACCTAAGTGCAATTGTTCTGCATCTAAGGCTACATCCATCGCGTCCATCGCGTTCTTAACACATGAGAGTTTCTTACTTGTTGTAAACTCGTTTATGGCCGCATTTGAGACCAGCAGGGGGGTCGTCGCTCTCCCGCTAGCAGCTGTTGTGCGGGTCGTGCGCGTAGGAGGTTTTGGAGCCATCGTGCTGCTGCTCCCGCTGCCGCTCGTCTCCTCTGGCTGTGTTGTTGCCGGTGTTGCGGGGGAACGCAGGCCAAACCAATTGAATACCGTTAGTCTCGTCCACCTCGTCAGACTCAGCCAGCTCGGCCAGCCACGCAAAGGTTCCTGACTTGATGTAGCTGCAGCTTTCCTCGCGCTAGCAGCCCGTAGCTGACTCCGAATGCGGCCGCCGATCAGCCGTAGCTGCAACATTCAAAGTGCCCCTCTGTCCCTGCGGTTCACGTAAGTCTTTCCTCGCTTGGCATACGACTCGGAAGGCATAAAGCAGTGTAGGCTCACAGCTTTGCCACTCCAGTATTGCGTTGCCGTTTTCAGACCATTTGCTTAGTATCCGCCTGGACCCGTTTCAGTGCTCACCACTCCGGCGGTGTCAATCCGCCATCTTGGACCAGGTTAGAGTTTTTCCACAACCGAAATTCCAAGTAGATCAATCCGGATTTATGCTGCATAGAAGCACTTGTCACAATCTACAAAGATTGTACGGAGTGCTCCACCTGATAATTGACCCCACCTCTCAACAGACGGCACTAATGGCACTGGATACCTCAATGGCCTTAGATACCCTATATTGGCCATACTTGTTTGCAGTGCTCACTAAGCTGGGCTTTGGTCCCACCTTCTGCAGCTGGGTGAAGCTGCTATACCGGGGCCCGTTAGCCCGAGTACGAGTCAACGGAGTGCTGTCCAGGTCGTTCCAGGTGCGAACGGGCACGAGACAGGACTGCACTCTGTTGACGCTGCTGTTCGCCTTAATCTTGGAGCCACTGGCACACTGGGTTATTGTAACACTGAGGGGCTGGGAAGAGCGGATATCATTATATGCCGCTGGTATAATTCTATACCTTTCAAGACCATACTACTCTATAGCACGAGTACTACATATATTCAAATTATTTGTAAGTTGTTCTGGGTTCTACATAAACTGGGCAAAGTCTGTGATCTTTCCAATGTTAGGCCCTAGTCGTAATCTGCGAGTCCATGTTACCCGAGAAGAACAGCTGTTTCAGATGAGAAACCTTACTCCCCAACTAGATAGACTGCGCACAGATGTTCAGCACTGGGGTACCCTGCCAATGTCCCTGATGCGCAGAGCTGCGCTATACAAGATGATGGCCTTGCCACCTCTTTTATACATTATGCAGAATACCCCATACCCAATACCCCTACAATCTTCAAACGGATAGCCCAAGACGTCCGGACATTGCTGTGGCAAGGTTGTTCACCCAGAATAGCATTGCATAAATTGCAGAAAGGAGTCTAAGAATGGCAGCCTCGCCATCCCGGACATCAAGCTATATTACTTAGCCTCACAGCTATTAAAAGAAAAACCATGCCTTAGTATGGCCTGTGTATTTGTCTCTCGAATGTCACTTCAGGATCATTGTCCTCCACAGAAACACATTGATCAGTTCTTGTTAGTGAAAACAAAAGGTTGAGGAACTTGTGGAGCCACTATAACTTTGTTTTCCAGATGGTGGAGAATTTTACAAAACATTCAGGAGTTCAGGAACTGCTTTATCATCGAAGGAGGGCAAGGTGGCAACAACTGTATCAAATATGGCATTGTTACTCATTACATCATGTGATTTCTTGTCAGATATGAAAGTTAAAAAAAATCTTATTTTTAAAACAAACAGTTGAATGGAGCTTTTCTCATTAGTCAAGTTTACAATATATTATTCTCAGGTTCAATAATCTGGTATGCCGAACCAATGCAATAATTTCCTCTCTCCTACCACCACTAACCCCTCCCATAGTTTTCAAGTCTACCCCCTGTCTTCACTGGTGGTGATAGGAATGTGTAAGAAAATGGACTATTAGTTGTGTGGCCTGCATAAGTAATGGATCCACATTTGTCCTCCACTGGGAACCAAACACCCCACTGTTGCGCTTGACTGTTTCAGGGTAGAGAAGCAGAGCAGTCCAAGACCTTCTCAAGGAAGGTTGTGTGGACTAGTAATCACCATTCGTTGGCACACAAAAATAACAATGATAGGCCAATTTGTGCTTTTTCTTTTTACTTTTTGTTTTGAAAAACAAAAACTACATTTCGTACACACACTCTACCCAATACTATGTAGTAATTTACAAATATAGATAAGGCTGAAAAAATACCCTTTGATGACATTGCTTAGTCACCTCTGACCCCTCGAAGAGGTCATACAACCACATCAGGTAAGTACAAAGTTCCAAGTAGGCAAGGTCAAAGGACCAAGAGCAATACACCACATCAACATTATCAGTTTAAAAGAAAATACAGTACCCACGGGCACGCACCTATTAATGAAAATAAAGCGTTTGTACTTTGATCCCTACTGGCTGTCAGCATCATTATTTCAATAACGGATTGACAGAAATTAAATATGGATTTCTCATGGATCTCATGGGTCTGTGTTCTTGATAAATACGTGCAGCATCGATAATGCATTTATAAAAGTAGCCCCCTAGAAGGCATACAATTGTGATCACAAAGGCCCTTATTAATGATAATAAAGCTTCTGTATTTTGATCACAAATTGCTGTCAGCATCATTATTTCAATAATGAATTGACATAAATTAAATAGGCATTTCTCATGGGTCCATGTTCTTTTTAAGTCCCTGCAGCATTGCAATGATTAAAATAACCCTGAGAAGGAGTCACATCAAAATCATAAACCACATATTAACATAACTGTCACCCCTAGAGGGTGCTATACAACATGTACTCTTACTTTAACCACTTTCCATCCACAATAACTGCAGCTATAACATCAGCCCCTAGACGGCACTGCACTCCTATCTGTAGAGCACACACTCCAGCCTTAGGAATTCTTGAACATTAAAGAAACTCTGGGGTAGTCATCCTTTCTGTGACTCTTCCAACTTTGAGTCAGTACTTTTAAAAACACTTCTTTGAGCCCTAGGGGGGAGCTGCGGTGCACCTGCAGCTTCCCCACACTATTTTTTTATGTTCTTGGTGGTAGTCCTGCTGTCTTGGGGTCATCATGAGTAACAGAAGTGACTGACATTTCAGGCCCCCACAGGTCATTTTGAGGTGCTCCTCTCAGAGAAGTGAATAATTGATGAGTGGCTCTCTTGCTGCTCCGGGAGAGGCAGTTCTCTTTCTCTTCTACTTCCATTGGCCACTCAGCCTTGTGCCCTTCTTCCTTGTGTATGGGTGTCTGAGCCCACCCAGGCACCCACGCATTGCTTTTGTTGGGGTGCAGCCATGGGAGCCCACCTCTGGCTTCCCTCACTAGCCCTGCGCAGGCACCACTCCTCTGTGCTGCGTCAGGAGCCATCAGGTTTCTTCTGCCCTGCCTGCTCCTGTGCATGGCAGCCTCCAGCTGCCCCCAGACATGTACACAAGGAGCATTGCAGCCAGCCAAGTCTGGGGGAGCACAGCGAAACTCCCCCTGTCTCTTTCACCTCTATGGGCCTCGGGATGGTCCCCTCCCTTCTCTCGCCTGATGTGGGGGAGATGTGATGGTGGTTCCCTGAGTTTTCCACCTGGAGTTATGGTCCAGGCCCCCCAAATTATAAAACTGACCTGGATGATGGGGTCACTAGGCCCACTGGAACGTGGGGATGGGGCCCCAAGCACTCACCTTCTGCCTTAATTTTTGGGATATCTCCTTGTGGTGACCCCCAGGCCCTGGTCCACCCTATGGATAAGAAAGGCTCTGGAGCTCCACACACTCCTGGTCTTGCTGGGGGCGTCAAAGGTCAAATCTTCTGTAGGCTCATATCTTGGGCCCGTTGGGCCATTTCTTTAAATCTTGGTCTCATTTTGCTCCTGGTGGTGAGCCATAGTGACCCAGAGCACTTTCCTTGGACCCCTTGGGCACAAATGTGACAAACCTTTTCAGGGAGCTGGCTTCACTAGCTTCCTGCACCAGCATTTGTCCTTGGTTGCCTTTAAGCCTCTCTCTTTGCAGAAGCTCAGTCTTTCCCCAAAGTGTCCTCAGGGGTCATACAGAGACCGGCTTCCCTGGTCATGGGGAGAGGCCCGCAAGTCCTGGGTTCAATTGAGGTCAGAGCCCCTAGTCCAGCTGGCCATCAGGGGGTTCTTTCTTTCAGTTGTCCATGGCGGCTGCCCCCAGTCCCAGTGTATAGCAGAAAATCACAACCAAGAAAGAGCACTCCAGTGCAAGAACTTCTTAAGTGGGGGCAGAAGGGTCCGGCAGTGAAGCACTGGGGTGCCACATCACCTCTCTGCCCCTGTTCCAACTTTCCTGCACAGCCTACAAGGACATTTCCAAATCGCATCACCCAGAAGTCACTTGCCACATCTGCTCTGGGGGACTCAGCTCCACCACTTGCTGAGGTGTAGCACGGTTACAACGAATTTTTTACAACGCACTACCATTACATCGCAACTTTTACCACGCAAACCATTACAACGCAATGCGCTGGGGGGCGCTCTAGGATAGGGAATGTATTTAATATACTATCCAACACCTTCCCTGCTATCCACGGGGACTGGAGTTGGAATAGTAATTTAAATAATTCACTATCCAGCGCCCCAAAGCACTATGCGTTGTAATGGACTGCGTGGTAAAAACCGCGTTGTAAAGGCATGCGTGGTAAAAGCATGCGTTGTAGTGACACCAATCCCTTGCTGATATCAATGCTAGGGCCTTTCCCAGAAAATCTTCAAAGGGAGCCCCCTCCTGGGTTAGCTCCAGAGGTCTGGGCTCCCTCCTTTGTTTAGTGGGCTTGGACAGGCCCAACACTGCCACTGTGTGATAACTGGTTGATTGTTGCAGAGCAATCCACCCCATCCCTTTCCTCCTCAGGAGCTGAGGGAAGCACTATTAATGGCTACCTTTGTGTGGGTCAGCCTTTGCTCCTTTTGCCAGAAAGAAATGTAATTTACTTAGCACAGCAGGGTGACAAAAGGCCTGTCCTCCGCTCCTGAACTGAGCCAGAGAAATAGGACATTCCTGGATGACCCATAAGCTGCGCAGATATCTTTTAGGATCTTGCATAATTGATTATCTGATACATGTTATGCCCTAATTTGATATATCTCTAATCTCTGCAGGCCAAAGTGAAGTGAAGCTGCACTCTAAGGGGGACATCCCCATAGTTGCATAATGGAGTGTCACTGCAAACAAGACAAGAAACCACAATGACTTTTCCTATGAGTGTCCACTACATTATAAGGCCTTTCCCAGGTAAATATCCATTCCTGCAGAGTCCCCTCTGTGTCAGGATATCTGTGCGCAGTTACAGGGCTGCACGTGACAGAAGTCTCCCACGCGCAGCCCTCACACTTGTGCACACCTGAGTGCACACATGTTCACACATAACCAGCTGAGTGCCCCTTACCGATGCTGGGTCACAGCGACCTTGTCTTAAATGGGAGACACTGGCAATAAACATATGAAGTCCATCTACAATGAGTTTACAGTGGGTGGGTCACAGAGTATGATGCTCAACGACAGTAAAAAGGTCACCTACCAGGTGGTCTAAAAGCAAAAATTCCAGGTGGATTTCATGGACGAAACCCATTTCTTTACAGAATGACTATGTCACAAGCTTCCTGTCCCCACTCCTCCTGCAGTCCGCATTTTTATCACCTACCTCCAGGCTCCAACACAGTTATCCTGAGCACCGAAGGAGGAACCCAGACTAATTGCAAAAAATGTAATTCTTTATGATATCCTCAGAGACTCTCATTAATCTCCAGTAAAATAAAAAGGAATGGCAAAACTAAACGTCTGGATTATAACTAAAAATGCAAGCAGGACTAGTTGGCTTTTTCAGCGCTTATTTTTAAAAGTAACCCATCTCTATTAAAGCCACAGGTGTTGCTTTTAAATATGTCATTTGGAAACACATTGAAAGGAACATGCAGAGTCTACTCCCCAAAGTTATCTTCCTGCCCTCTTTAGAAATTATTGTACTCTTTTGAGATGTTGGTCGGTATACGATTAATTCTTTGTGATCATACGTGGAGCTGCATAGCACTGAAGCATTCCATTGTGCATGCATTCCTTTCATTCCTATTTGTTATTGGTAGTGGGTTGTTTTACAATTTTATTGATGCTGTATACATATCTGTTTTTGAAGCAATTGTAATGTTGGGGATTGCTTAGTGGGTTTTGTGGGTTTAGCCCCATTTCTTCACATCCATTTGCCTACATGGGCTGCGTACAGTTGTCACCCTAACACAGGGCACTGTTTCATGGGTCATAGTCCTATTTACATCTACATTATTACCCTCACATAGGGTGCATCTTATGGGTGTTCTTTGCACTGCATCTTACCCCTACACAGGGGTAGCCCCTACACAGGTGGTATTGTCATGGGTCTTAGTCCCTTTCACAGTGCTCCTCACACTCCTGCCTAAGGGTAGAGGACGGTCATGGGTCTTAGTCCCATCGGCTGATATTATCTTTCTATATTAAGTCACATATCTGTTTTTACAACGCAATGTTACTCTCATATATGATTTGTATTGTCTTTTTGAAAATTGGAAGAGGAATAGTTGCACTAATTGTAGTTATTTTCCTCCTCTCTGTTTTCTCTTATGTCCAGTTTTGCTCATGATGTTCTACATAATTTTCATCCTTGGTTTCTGGATTTACATTGCTTGTTGTCGTCCTTTTTCTCCAGCCTTCTCTTATTCATATTTTCATTCTTTTCCTTTCCTGTTTAGGAGGAGATCCATTATTCCCTCTTCTTTGTATCTGTGTGTAGGCTGGTGTCCGGTTTGCGTCATGCCTTATTTTTCCTCACACATGATTCCTTATTGAGGCCCACACTATTCAAAAACATAACATTAACTCTTGTTTTCAAATTATACAGGATTTTTAAGTGGATTGACTGTGATATGGTTATAAAATGCGTGGGAGCATCATATTTCAATTTTCTATAGGCACAAATAAGCATGTTTCGAACCTCTGTTTCTTAGAGGCAAACTTTTTAAGGTTTTCTTGGTTGCCTATTTTTTCATTCTCTAAATCAAAATTTGTATTTACATGTTAGCAAATGTACACATTAAGGGCCTCATTTGGATATCAGTCAGAAAGCCTCTGACCATAGATCTGAGCCTTTCCAACCAACATCCATGGTTTAAACTCCAACCGCCTTATTACAAATAAGGCAGTCAAATTTTAAACCAGCCGGACAAACCGACTAGCTGCCGACGGGCTCAAGGATCCCATTGGCTAGTCGTAGATTGCCCATAATCCCGAACGGACAGTGTTTCTGCCGTCGGGATTATGATGCCGGTTTCAGACATGCTTTCCATGTTGGGCTTTCCGACACGGCAAGCCTGTTGGAAAGTGATTTTTGGGGCCCCTAACTGGGACCCCTTCACTCTACGACCTCTGGTTGATGGCCTTGGGGGCACCTATGGTGCCCCCATGAAACTTCCTGCACAGTTTGGCAGGCACTGTGAGGTGCCTGCCACATGGTGCAAGGGTTTACACAAACTCCCATTTCTCTATGAGTGCATGTGCTGCACCACAAACTCTCACAGGGAAATGGGAGTTTGTGACCAAAGCATCGTAACTGCAGTTTCAGACGCCGACCCATGGACGGTCGGTTCCGAAACCTCAGAGATGTCGGTCGGAGGAAACTCCAACCGACATTATAATCGGCCCCTAAATAGTAAAGACACAAATTCATCAGGCTGCAAGCAGGTTGTGTCATGCCTATTGTCATTGACTACTAAATATTGTCAAATCTAATGGACTAAAATTTAGGATAAGTTTTTCAAATTCATGCCACAAACCAATCCTCATTGGCCAGCAACCTCATCACTGAGTATATCATACTGGTGCATTGTCGAGGCCCCTTTCATTTGCTGTCCAATATATCCTGCAGACAACTCAAGTACGGGGCACAATTAATTATGCAAATTCATAACATTTCATAAGCATATCCTTGTTTTGTGATTCTCCATGATCAATCTAGAATTTCTATAGCATGTCATTTACTGTCTAGAGCTGATCAACAAACCTTTTCTTAGCTGGATAACAACATATATAATGATATTACACTCTTTTAACATACTGAATACCTCATGAACATTGTGATTCTCAACCTCAAATCCTGCTTGTTATTCAAAACACATATTTAAGTGTGTAAACTTGAAATAATAGGTCACATCTGAAAGTTTTAAAGTTTACTTCAGAAATTCATTATATTAATATGTAATTTATTAGAGCTGATAGCATTTCACCTAACTTAAAATAGCATTAGATTTAATTACAGCATTTAGGTTGGAATTTGATGTAAATATTATAATGAAGACTACATTATTCTAAAGCAACTTTCCATATACTTTTATTCGGAGGTTGTATGAATTTAAAATGTACAATATTGTAATATTTGTCAAAACATTAGTTACACACACACACACTTATGTACTGGACACAAATATTATTGGCTAAAAAGGTAAAAATACCAAATGTAAACTCTGGGCCACATGCCGGTATTTTGCATAATGTAACCTAACATTTGCATGTAGTTGCATGGTTTTAATCATGCATTGCTGCACACATACGTTCTGCATAGCTTTGCATAAGAAAAGTCACACAATTCTTCACAAACCGACATTAGTCATTTAAAAACAACGCAAAGTGTGCAGTCAGTATTTCCTTTAGCAGGTTGAGTTTAGGAGAGTGTGGATGTATTTGATAGACTGTTGCATGTTTTGTTTTAAGTTTGTCTCCTTTGAATAGTTTGAATAGTTTATAGAGCATGATTGTTACAAGTTTTGTGAGTTTTGCAAAGTTTGTGTTGTACTGGGCAACCTTTTGCTTGTTTGATAGTGATAAGAAGAATGTTGGAGTTTCTTTGTTGGTTTGGTTTCTTAACTAGTTAGCGCGGTGTAGTTGAAAGGCTTAGTTTTGGGTGTTAGAAGGGGTAGTTTTGGGAATAGTATGTCTGGAAGAGGGAAAGTGTCATACTAATTTTGAAGAGAAGGAAGTTGGGGTTTAATATGGCTAGAAGTACAATACTTGTCACACATTCATGCAGCTGACAGTAGAATGGGTCAGTGTTACCCTTTGCATGAAAGGTAGAAGAGATGGGAGATGGCAAATTGTTACCTTGCTGATATTGCCAGTGGAGCATCAGTAACTGCAAAACAAATTAGCTGATGTATTGTCATGGGAAAAGAGATCTCCCTCACAATCTTGGCAACGAGATTGGATGGAAAGTGGGTAAGTAATAAAAATAGTTTCTATGTTGCTTATATTAATGTTGTTAATTCCTAGGGGACCTATATGTTTAGTATAAGTAATCAGCTTTAAATCAATGAGTGAAATATTTAATGTTACTGTGATTATTTTAACACAAATTTTGTAAAGTAATATTGACAATTTTGATTTGGAGATCTCCAGTTTCAGTAATCCATCCAGTCTTGAAAAGTGTCATTTTTTAAAGTTAAAATGTTCCAACTGTTTTGGAAAATTATTACATTTTATTTTGGATCAAAGTTTTTGTTTAAAAAAATATTTTTAAAGGATGCATTTATTACCAACATTTGTAATGGCATTGCACCTCCACAGCTATTGAAATGTAACATATCTGTTTCTGTAAAAAGTAAGTGATGACCTAATTTAACAATGCAATGTACAGAGCAGCTTAACAAAAGTGTCACCAATCAATATATTCATGTTTTTCACACCAATACTTGTGAAGGTTGATCATGAATCTATCATGCCAAAGACGTAGGGAAATTGTAACGAGGACAATTAGGGAACAAGTTTACCTATATAAACAGTATTAATTGTACCAAAATGTTGCTTACTTGACACACGATTCAGCAATGACAAATGCATGTCTGCATTTTTATATTTTACTATTTTTCTTTTAGCACTTCAACACAACGTTACTGAATCAAATAAGTTACTGATTTTGTCAGGTATGTTCCCTACCCGCCTATTCTAGTTTTTCTAAACTAACATGCACACTCAAGACTTTGTTTTAAGTCCAACTTATGTTTTGTAAAAGAAGTGGGCATTTCATGTATATAATTTCTTTAAGCAAAAATATATGTGATGTGTAATGATTAAAATTAATTAAATATGAATATTTCTATTTTTTCACTGAATGATTCTTAATCCAGAATGAAGTATGCAGCACTTTATTGAAAAATGTATACTCATATTAGTAGATTGTTATGTGGATCTTATTTGTTTTATTTGCATAGGAACACCCATGTATAGAATGCATCCTTGAAGATAATTTGAGCAAAGCAAAACATATTGCTACGTTGTAATACTTTGGTGATATTAATACCAGTTAAATTTTTTTTTAATGCAGGTTTAACAGTACAAATATTTTTGTATGATTTATTGCAGCAGACCCATTAAACATTTGGCAAATGTGGTCCATGATCCAATGCAATTTTAAAAAGTTGATAAGTTTATATAGTAATGTTAATCAGATGCTTGAATAAATAATAAAGAAGAAAGTAATGCTTTGCCCTCAATGTACAGCCACATATACTAAGCACAGTCCCTGTTGTTTTAAACATTTTCAATACAGGGTAATGTAAATGTAAATCTAAAAAAATTAAATGCAAATGTATTATTTGGTAATAGGAAAGTAAAGGCTACTACTGCTTGTTGAAGTCAAAAGTTACTTATTTTATGAACATATGTGATGTTGGATAAACTTACAAAGAATTATTGGTATATGTAAGTGTACACTCTGAAATAGAAATGTGTGTGGTAAACATTGTAGTTTGACCTACACCTCAAAGGAGGTGGTTACCCTTTAGAGATGGCTCCTGGGTCTCCTTGTAAGTGACTGGACCTTTGTCATTTTCTAGTAAAATATTGTCACAGAGTATGTCTTTTTTCAGGGGTCCACTGCCTCCATTACAGCTTTTTGTAGGTGGACATCATTTAAATGATTAGTAATGTTGAAGCCTTATACTTGAACATCAGGAGACTGCAGTCACATTTAAACAGTTAAAACAATTAGAAAACATTCATGGTGGTCTGCTTAGCATTGACATCTAGCCTCTGAGTGATGGCCATCAGCTAACTTCTGTTGCTATTTACAGCATACTTAATTTATATTGTTGAGGTCTATTGCTTTCCTAAACACTATGATTATGCTTTTAGACAATTCTAAAGGCCAAATTTAAGAAAAAACTCCAGATGATGGTCAATTGTCAGATATTGTATACATTCTGGTGTGTTAATCGAAAGGTGCAAATATCAACAACATGAAATGTAGCATAGCAATACTTTAGCCAAATTAAAAAATATTCTCAGAATCTGAGCCTTCACCTTTGAATATTTCTTGCCTCTACCAAATGGATTAAAATGCTTTACTACGAATTAGATTTTAATATTTTGTAGGTTGAGCTTAGGCAGTGCCTGCACTGTGTCTTCAAAACATGCTGCATTCACTCTGTGGGCTTACAGCTTACCCATTGCCTTTTTATTCGTCCCTTCAATTGTCGATCAAAACTGCTTGATTGCTAGTGGTTAATCTTTCTTCTTTGTCCCTCCTTTATGTGTTTAGTTTCCTCCCAGAGAGCACCAATTACTGTCAACATTATGCTTCATGGGTTCATTTGGAGGACTATTTTTTCATTTGATTCCTGCTTGTGTCACGGTTTGTCTGTCTTTGGTAGTTCAGCTGTGGGGCCCTTCACTTAATCTCCCCATCCGGGGTAAATACTCAGATGAAATGTCAGACCTTTAAGATGGTGTTTTCAAAATAACCTATTTAATTTTCTCTGACTTTAAAGTGCAAGGATTTCCCCCAAACCCCTCCCCCAACAGCGCAACCTTGCAGCACAGTTAAGGGCTAGGCTTGGGCAACTCCAGTTGCATTTTCTCTGATGCGTGTTATTATAATGTGAACTTGAGCGACCCACAGTTGTTAGAGCACTTTACATGAGTGTTAGTTACATTAGACAGTGTCAGAATAATTTCTGGGGGCATTTTTATACAGCACAAACTCAACTGACTGCTTTACAAAAGAGCCATTTACATTACACAAGGTCAGGTTCATTTTTATGCTTTTAGGTGCACTGAGATTAAGTGCTGCCAACACCAACCCTTTTTATTGATTATTTCCCCTCTACCTGACAAATGTGAGCAGCATTTGTCTTTTTCACCTCCACCCATGTCGCTGCATGCCCCCGAGGCTGCCTCTTTCTGTCGTCCGCCTCTTATCAGAGCTCTAACTTCAAAGCACATTCACAGTAGCTCTAAAAGGATTGTGAGGCGTTGTTTATTACATACAATAAATTGAGCGACCAAAAGGTGTTGGAGCGCTTTACAACAGCAATAGTTACATTGCAGAATGTCAAATGAAGTTTTGGGGGCATTTTTATAGAGTGTGAACTTGACTGTCCCAAAGGAATTGAAGCACTATACCAACGCGCCAGTTACATTACACAAAGTCAGGATAATTGTTTTGTCTTTAGGTGCACAGAGATTAAGTGATACCAACACTGCCACTATTCATTATTTCCCCTCTACCTGACAAATGAGACCAGCATTTGTCCCTTTCACCTCCTCCCATGTCACTGCATGCAGCTGATAATAAGTAGTGATAGCCCTGAACTATGTAACAACACAGCACGGATTGGCTACATCTACACCAATCATCCACAAATAATAACACAGAATAGTGACCATAGTGTTATGACATCACTCTGGGCATTTTGTATTGAAATTATTTATTATTTATTCTTTCCTTCAACAACATGTAAAACATGGAATTGAATTACATGAAAAATAGTTATCATGACACACTAACCCATTTTCCAGTAACGTGCAGATCATTATTTTAGTTTGTTTAGAAAACATTATCTATCATCAAAGAAGTGTTTGTGAGGATAAATAGAAACATTTATCGGGCAACCACATAAAATTAATAATAAATAACATCAGACATCTTGAAGCATAAATTTAGCTTGAGGCCACACACCATGAAGCTGTTTCAAAAAACGTGGTAGAGATGAACACTTGTGCATTATTATTATTATGCGGACTCATATAGCGCTCGATTACCCGTAGGCATTTCGGCGCTTGCCTTGGGAACCCGTCCTGGCTTTTTCCCTGTGAGATACCCGTAATGGGCATCCCCAAGGTGAAAGCCAGGCATCCCGCCACAGGGGGGGGGGGCGTAGTGGAGATGAAGCAGGCTAATGCCCAGAGCTGCAGAGTGTGAACCCGTGATTCGAGTAGGCACCGAAACGAGAATTATCTAGTCCGTGGATATTTGGGCTCAAGACCCTGCCGCGTCGGGAATTGAACCCTGGTGCCGGGTCTGACCTCTGCTTCAGGGTCTGCCTCCTCTAACCAGTGAGCCATACATCCGGTATCTCAAAAAGTAGCGGCGGGTAGTGTATCACATTGGGAAAGATATTGCCCTGTAACATAATGCTGTTAATACATTGCTGACAACCAAATATAATAATAAATAAAAATGTTAATAGTTGCATATATAAATGTTAAGCAAGTCTAAATCTTTAGGTTACAGGAGGAACATCAATGTATCTATTTTTTAATATAAATACATATCACAAATGATCTGTAAATCCTACTAATAATATATATTTATGTTTTAATTATTTAAAATGCTTTAGGTTTTGTCAATAGAATGTATTCACATATAATTAATAATAAATAACATATAAAAAATCTTTCCAACAAATAGAGAATTTATATATACTCTAGAGTGGAAGAGATAAGTAATTGCAGCGGGCTTAAAGATTTATGAAACTTGAGCACTTCCAGGATATTTTGCAACAATATTAGTGAAATAGTATTGAGACTCCACAATAGCATGCACAATGATGAATAATTATGCTTTTTGTTACTATATAATCTATTGCTTCCAACAAACGTGGACATTTTTTAAAAGAATAAAATCTTTGCTTGGACTGAATTTGCAGTGCAAAAGTATTTGGAATGTGAAGAGACTGAAGAGTAATATTGGTGATATCATCTAGTACTGTTTGAGACAAAAAAAAAAGTATACTCTGGGAACAAAAGCCATCCTGGCACCAGATGTGGCCAGTGTTTCAATAGAGTGGCAGGGCGGTAGGTGGGGCGGAGGACGGCCAGATGACAAAACATAAATTTTTGTGTTGAAACAAGGGATGAAAAGTAACACAAATCAACCACTGTGCTTTGTAAATATCACCAAAAATTGTGTTGTCTTGTGCAAAGCACGGGCGACACAAGGGCTTTGTAATCCTGACACCAGCGTATGATCCTTCTTTATTCATATGGGCGTAGGGTATGTTTCCTGTATTAAACTAGAAAGCACATACTGACTTCGGTGAAGCGGTGCGTCACACAAGAAAATTTGTTAGAGCGCAGGGGATGACAGCAGCATCTGGCCAGATGCGTTCTGTGCTTTCCCCCTTGTGTATTAATTAGAGCGCAGTAGTCCCAAAGTCTTACAAAAAATAACCAAACACCAGGAGGTGTACAGTTATGCTAATGAGAAAGCCGCATATTGAAGGAACTATTGACAGACTTTTCAACTGAACATTTTATAAGTGCAATGATCCATTTTACAAAAAATATTTCTACTTTCGTTAAGTACAATTCAAGTTACTAGCATGGTCTTATAAACTCTATGTTAATGTAGCAACTATTACCTGAATGAACTTATAATAAATACATGAATTGACTTTTAGCCTGCTTGGATTAAATGAAATGTCAACGTTTTATGCTGTGCAATAATGTGCTTGTTTCCTTTGTGACCCGTAAACAATCATTCAGCCTGCACAACAGTGCAACACATCTCCAACAATCGCACACACACACCTCCCTTTCATTTCCTTTCGAATCTGTGCAGTTATTTAAACAACAAGCTTTGGTACACCTCCTGTTTATTTCTTTTCGAAGATGTGCAGTAATTTAAACAACAAGCATTGCCAAATTCAAGTACCAAGTAGAAAGGGAGTGAGGGGGGAATGTTGGGCAAATCTCAGATGCAGTCATCGTCTCTGGTGATAGGCTGCCTCATTCACCACAACGCATATTGCTAGGGGCAAGTTCGAAAGAGATTGTTTTCAGCCAGAAAGTAGTGCCTTGGCTACCATAGAAACAATAGATGAACTGGGTACCCCAGTCGAGACAGAAGAAAGCATCAATGGTTTGCAAGAGAACTGCAACATACATCCTTTCAATGTTCTGGAAAAGTGTAACCCTTCTCTGTGAAATCACGTAGGGCTTTGTACGTGCTGAAACCTAGAGGGCAAATATATAGTCTTGGCCGGCACTGATCGGAGGTAGGGGCAGGCCCGGACTGACCATAGCGGGCACCGGGCAATCCCCCGGTGCGCCGCAAGGGTGGGGGCCGGTTTTGAGCCCCTGGGGGCCGATTTTGTTGCAGGGCTGTTTTTGCAGCATAGCTGCAAAATCGGCCCTGCGACAAAATCGGCCGAAAACCGTCCCTAGCAAAGCGCTCGGCGGCACCTCCAACCCCCCTGAGTGGGGAGGCGGGGGGGGGGGCGGCCAAGCACTTTGCCAGGGCCGGTTTTGGTTCCCAGTCCGGCCCTGGGTAGGGGGCAGGGGTGGGAGGGGGGGAGAACACGGGGGAATTGGGAATACAAAAATTTAATAAAAACGTACCTTCTCGTCGCTTCCTTACCTCCGTAGTCCTCACTTGCTCGGCCTTACCGGAACCACACCCAGACTCCCAGTCAGCCAATCACAACGCTACCTTAGCAGTTGGCAGCATTATGATTGCTGTGTTTCAGCGCTCAGATGCTGACTGGGGGCTTGGGCATGTTCTCCATATAAGCTGTAATGCAGCCTGCATGTAGAACATGCGAACTGCCCAAGTCTGCATTGAGTGGCCGGTGAGGGCCGGCCAAGCAGCCACTGAACTTTAGGAGGATGCTACCACTCCTCCCCTGCCCCCGCCCCCTAACACAAAGCGGGCGAAAGTAGGAGAAAATAAAATGATAATAACACAAGGTATTATCATTTTATTTTCCCTTTGTGTCACTGTAAAAAAGTAGTGGGGCGATGCTCCTCAGCCTCAGTGGAGGAGCCACCACTGAGGTATTCTGTACTGATAATGTGCAGATGCAGGTGGGCTGATGTCCTCAGAATTCCTTCAGTGTTTTCTCACTAAAACTTTGCCATGAGATGTCACACTGCTTTTCTTCATATAATTTTTAAACAGTGCAAAACTTTCTCTTTCTCTCCTTTCTGTAAAACAGAGGAAGGAATACAGTCAGTGACGGCTGGTGAACATTTGTGTCTGGAAGCAGACAATTAGTTGCACTACATGAGTGACACAAGTACACCTGAAAACCCTGCTTACTGGGAGTATCGGGGAGGGTTCTACCCTCCCAGATTATTTGAAATATGATACCATAGGGTGCATTTTGCAGAACAATTTTAAAAACACTGGCTAAAGAGTTTTGCAGTCATTTCAAAAAATGAAATTGAATTTGACACAACCTCCTATAATTTGTTTTAATTTTGTTTGATTCCTCCTTCACTTTTACCTTCCACCTCCCTTTATTTTCTCGTTCTTCCCCTGCTGATGATTGGAATATGAACAGTTACACAGACTTTCAAACTCAAGCCTTCAACAGTGGATCCTTCCCCCAGTTGAGGCACATTTTATAGGCTGCTGCCACAATTCCTGTTCAAACATCAGCATTTTCTTTAATGTTAACCGTTTCTGTGCGGGCGACAAAACCGGTTCCAAACTCCACCACGGTGGGAGTAGGTAGAGAATAGAACCGTTCAGTCATCTGCGAACAATCAGGAAATCCCTCTGCTGTTTGAGGATTTTCATTTTCATTTTCATTTTTCAACCTTGGGAGCAGGGGAAGAGCTTGCTCTCCCATCCGAGGCATTTTCTATTGTTTAGAGCCAATGACGCTCTGACATCATTCCATTGAAAGTGAAAGCAAAATGAGCCGATCTACTCATTTGAAAAAAGGGTCAATTTTCAGTGGAAAAATGTACTGTGTCGATGTTGCATTTTGGGCCACTTCCTGCCTCAGGCACTAGGTCTGCCCACACAAGAGAGGTACCATTTTTATCGGGAGACTTGGGAAAATGCCGGGTGGAAAGAAGTGTGTGACTTCCTGCAGATTCCAGAACTTTCTATCACAGAAATGAGTGGAAGATGTGTTTTTGTCAAAGTTGGAGGATTATCATCCAACCCTGGATAACCCTATGTGTCTAGTTTTAAAAAATGTTGAGGTTGGCTAGGTTTTACCAAGGTGACAGCTGAGCTAGGGTAAACTCTAGGGGAACACCGAATAGTAGAACAATTGTTATTAACAAGTGTTCAGGCCCATGGAGGCTTCACCTGCGTTGCCGGGTTCAGAAGCTCTGACTGGGCCCCCAGAGGGCCCTGGGGTGAGACTACCCATCCTGGGTTCTGTCCTCTGACCCTCCACATGGCCAAGCCCCCAGGCCTGGGTCCTGTGGACCAGCAAGGCTTCCACTGCATGGCCGGGTTCAGAAGTTCCGACAGAGCTTTGCCTGGACCTGGGTTGGGAACCCCCACCCTGGCTCTATCCTACATCCAGTCACACCACGAGGGGCCCAAGATAAGGGGGTCCATTGGGCCAGGGGAGGCTTCCCCTGCTTGGCCGGGTTCAGAAACTGTGACCGGCCCCCAGTGGGCCATTGGGTGGGAGCCCCTACCCTGCCAGCCGTAACGGGGAAGACATGGCTTGGCAGTTCGGGCTGGACTGTTCCCATGAGGCACAGGGTCAGACTGATTTGCATATGGCCATGTCTGAACTGGGGTGTGGAGTGAGCTAAAGAATGATGATGGATTAAACTCAGATCAGTTGACTGGGGGTGAGTGTTTGATTTGCTCAAACGCTTCGTCCATCATCCACTTTGGTATTGCTTTGTTCGCCCTAAGTTGGCAGGGTATGCCCAGACATGGGTCCCTTGCTCACTCTGCCACTGGATTCAAGATAACCTGGCTGATGAGGGTTATGAACCAAAAGCGGTCCCAGGATGCTTGTTTCCAGTCCAGGGAAGACATGGCTTGGCAGTTCGGGCTGGACTGTTCCCATGAGGCACAGGGTCAGACTGATTTGCATATGTCCATGTCTGAACTGGGGTGGTGGAGTGAGCTAAAGAATGCTGATGGATTAAAGCCAGATCAGTTGACTGGGGTGAGTATTTGATTTGCTCAAACGCTTCGACCGTCATACCCTTTGGTATCGCTTTGTTCGCCCTAAGTTGGCAGGGTATGCCCAGACGTGGGTCCCTTGCTCACTCTGCCACTGGATTCAAGATAGCCTGGTTGATGAGGGGTATGAACCCAAAACTGGTCCCCGGATACTTGTTTCTGGTCTAGGGAAGACATGGCTTGGCAGTTCGGGCTGGACTGTTCCCATGAGGCACAGGGTCAGACTCATTTGCATATGGCCATGTCTGAACTGGGGTGGTGGAGTGAGCTAAAGAATGATGATGGATTAAACCCAGATGCGTTGACTGGGGGTGAGTGTTTGATTTGCTCAAACGCTTCATCCATCATCCCCTTTGGTATCGCTTTGAAACAGGGGTACATCACGCCCAGGGAGGATTCCCCTGCGTGGCCAGTTTAAGGAGTTCTGAATGGGCCCTAGTGTGGGAGCCCCAGGCCTGGGCTGCGTCCTCCAGCCTGCTACACTGTGAAGGGACCGAAATGGGGGTCCATCAGGCCCCGGAAGGCCTTCCCTCCTTGCCTGGGTTGAAAAGCTCTGACTGGGCCCCCAGCTGACCCCCGAAATTGGAGCTGTCACCATGGGCTCTGTCCTGCAGCCCGCCACCCTGCTTGGCTTCATTGGAGAGCTTCAATTGAGCCCCACCGGGCCCTGTGGCTGGCTCTGTGTCCCTGGGCTCCGTCCTCCAGCCTGACGCAAGGCCTGGGACAGTGGGTCCATCAGACCTGGGGAGGATTCCCCTGCTTGGTCAGGTTCAGGAGCTCTGACCGAGCCCCTCCGGGCTTTGGGGCAGGCGATCCAGTCTGTGCTTGACTGAGTTCAGAAGTACTGACTGGGGCCCAGCGGGCCCTGGGATTGAAACCCCACATCCTGGGCTTGACATCAGGATCGCTGCATGGCAAAGCACCCGTGGGCCCGGGGAGGCCTCCCCTGCGTGGCTGGGTGCAGGAATTCCACCTGGCCCAGGGCCGACAGGACTCCATGGCGGGCGATCCATCCCTGGGCTTCGTCCTCTGGGCTCCCGCACTGCCAAGGGCCTTGGAAGCTCTGGCCGAGCCCCTAGAGGGCCTTGGGGTGGAGTCCACATCCTAGGCTCCATCCCCAAGCCAGCCATGATGCAAAGGGCCTGGGATGGGGGTCCATCGGGCCGGTGAGATTTCCCCTGTGTGGATGGGTTCAGGAGTTCTGAACAGGCCCTTTAGCTGTACCCCGGGATGGTAGCCCCAGTTTGGCTCCGTCCTAAAGCTTTCCGCACTGTGAACTGTGAAGGGTCTGGAACGGGAACTCATCGGGCCCAGGATTGCCTCCCCTGCTTTTCCGGGTTGAAAAGCTCTGACAGGGCCCCTGGCCAGGCCCCGAAGTGAGAGCTCACATCTTGGGCTCTATACCCTGGCCTGCCACTGGCGGAGGCCTCAGTTGTTTGGCTGGGTTCAGGAGCTTTTGCCCTGGGCTTCATCCTCCGGCCTGCTGCACGGCCCGGGACAGGGGGGTCATCGGGCCCAGGGAGATGCCCCGGTCGGGCGGGCTGGTTGCGGCGAAGATGTGCTGCTGGGTAATGGAGCACAAAGAGAAACCTTGTGGTCTAGGGCTGACACTTTGGAGCGCTGATTCTGGAGCTGCTGAGGTGGATCTCCAGATTCTTGATTTCCCTCATCGGGTTCTGGCTCGCTGTAAAGTTGGAGTCTGCTTGGACTTGGTTTTGTAGGTTTTTGCAACAGGTGGTCCAGCACCCCGGGTATTCCTGCTGTTCAGCTCTGGGGCCTCAAGGCTTGGTGCAAATGCTGAGCTGACCTTCCAGAGCCAGTGTACCTTCCTTTTTAAAAAATTTTTTATTGTTCAGCTTGAATGACAAATCCATAACAGATAGCATTTGAGATTATCATGGTATCCATATGCATAACAAATTCTATATACAGTAGCATTGATATAAATACAAAAAGAAAAATAAAGGGTCAAAGGGAACCACTGCGGCCTACTTGAACGAAAGATATGAACCAAATAAAAAGCCCAGGTCCTACACATCAGTTATTCAGCCATTGAGTAAATGGAGCCCATATTCGTAGCCCCCTCTCCCACCTCCTCTTACCCCCCGCAAGACCACTGCTGATTCCAAATTATGAAGAGCCAGAATCCTGGCTCTCCATTTCATGAAGGTGGCAGCATCAGAGCTGATCCATTCGGAGGTAATGCATAAACGTACTAGAGACATTGAAATAAATATTAGGGCTGAAGAATAACTCGACCTAGGTACTAAAGGATTAGTCTCACAGCCCAATATTACTAATTCGGGGGATAAAACCACAGGAATTTTAAGACTGCGATTCATAAATGTTTGAATTTCTTGAATGAATGGATCAAGTTTAGGACAGGTGAAAAACATGTGTATATCATTGGCAGCCACTGAGCCACATCTCGGGCAGCTGTGGCCCCCACTACACCCCCATTTAGATATTTTAGCCGGGGTACAGTAGAGATCGAATAAGGCCATATAAAATTGGGAGCGTAAGCTCCCCGAGATTAGGACCATGCTAGATATTTCAAGTGCCTGGGTGATATCCATGCCAGTCGTACCTACCTTGATCTCCCATTTAGTGTTTTGGAGGGATAGATCATCAGGGAGACCTAAAAGAAGGTTTTGGTAAAGCAACCCAATTTTTGATCTCTTCAAAATCAAATCCATGAGTGTGTTCTTGACTACGAGAGTAGGGATTTTATGCAAAAGTTTATCTAGATAGCTATGAATCTGCAGATATTTAAAAAATGTGTGCGTATCCAGGAAACTTATCTTTGAGAAAGAGAAAGGAGGCCAAGCTCCCCTGATGGGCTAAATCCCCCAAAACAGTAATGCCATGCAGCCTCCACCTAATAGTGATTTGGTCTTGAAAAATTGATGGTAACAATCTAGCTGCTGTGAGGGGAGTGTAATAATGAATATTAGAGATTGACCATGTGCGCCGTACCTTCCTCCAAACCGAGTACATAGCCATGATAACTTTAAATTTAGTTTTTTTGTAGTAGCTGGGTTCGAGGACAGACAGTAGTGTTCCCTTAGCATCCTCTCCTAGGCCGATTACAAAAATAGAAGGGCTGCAACATAATGGGAGTACAGCTCTGTCCCCAAAAAGTGGAAGAGCAAAATGTTGGAATAGGGCTGGCCAAATATAAAGAACCAGATTGGGAACTGACCATCCACCCCTATCTAGCGGCAAGTGCATCCATTTCGCCGCCCTTCGGGGCTGACGGTAACTCCATAAGAACTTACTGCAGCATCTTTAGGCCTTAGCAAGACTAGTCTGTGCAAATTCTAGTGGAATGATCCTGAAAATATAAAGAAATTTCGGTAAAGTCAAAATCTTTAGGACGTTCCTTCTTCCAAACAAGGATAGGTGCAGATTATCTAATCTACGTAAGGTGGAGCTGACTGTGGCTATAATAGGTAAAATGTTGATTTCTGGCAGTTTGTCTACCGCAGCTGTAATTCTTATGCCTAAGTACATCACACTTTGAACCACTGGCGCATCAGAGGACCCCATTGTAGAGGATTGGACCACCTGGGTCTTTTGAGCGTTAGGTTTGTAGCCAGAACACTGGCCAAACTGTCCTGCTAAAGTCTTAATTTCTGGGAATGAGGCTGACACATCACAATGATATTGTCGGCGTAAGCCAAAGCTTTAAATTTATAGGCATTAACCCTTACCGGAGATATGTGCGGGGAGAGCTCAATTCTACTTTGAAACGGGTCGATATAGAGAGCAAATAGCAGGGGCGAACAGGGACAACCCTGTCTTGTGCCCCTACTAATTTGGAAAGATCTGGAAGCCAAGCCTGAAATAGATATAGTTGCCTGTGGAGTGATGTAGAGTGCCTGCAAGGCTTGAATAAAGCCAGGGCAAAACCCCTTCCAGTGCAGAACTTCCCACAGGAACCCCCATGCAACCCTGTCAAACGCCTTTTCGGCGTCTAACAGGATTGCACCGAGGGGAGATCCTGTAGCTTGAGCCCAATCTATAAGTGCAATGACACGGCGGACGTGGTCTGCCGTGCCCCTGCCAGGGATACATCCGTATTGACGAACGGAAACTAATGGAGAAATTACTAAAGCTAATCTAGTGGTCAGAATCTTTGCAAATATCTTATTATCCGTATTGATCAATGAATTGGACGAAATGAGGCAGAGTCGAGCTCAGGCTTATCTTTCTTTTTTAAAAAGAATGATATTTGTGTTCGCAAGGAATCTGGTATACGGCCAAGCTGAGCGTCTCTAAGGATTGTTAAAAGGTCCTCGCCGATCTCGGAACGCAATATGCTGTAAAACTCCAGGGGAATAGAGTCCGGACCGGTTGCCTTGCCCTTGGCCAGTGTGTTTAGTGCCAGTTCGACTTCCTCCCATTCTATAGGTGCAGCCAGGGCAAGATTCTGATAGTCTGCAACTTTAGAGGTGTTAAGCTCATGAACAAAAGCCGCAAACTCTTCATCCATATTGTGGTCCTTGGCTGCCTCTGGCTGCCTCTGTATATAATGAAGAGTAGAACTCAGAAAAAACGGTCAGGACTCCTTCAGGAGTGTCTTGAATATGGCCCTGAGAGTCCTGAATCTTAACAATACATTTGGCCAAGGATCGCTGCTGAAGACGCTTGGCGAGGACCTGGTATAATGGTATGATGGAGGAGCTGGTAAGAGCTGGGACACCCCCCTGGAATTGCTGCAGACTGAAGAGAAGAACGCTGCAAGAGGACATGCCCAAAGAAATTCCAAGACAAAATCAAAGACAAAAAATCCAGCAAGTCGACACCCCCTCAAAGAAGCCATGCCCCAACTAATGTTGGGAAAAAACAAAAGAAAAAACGGGGGGGACAAAGCATAATCCTTGAGCTAGAGCTTTCTAGATTGAATCCAGAAAGGCCTTGGCCTGAATTTCCGACTCAAAAAATGTTGTCTGGCCTTGATGGATAATTGTGAGTTTAGAAGGGAAAAGCAAAAACACTTGTGTCCCTTTAGATTGAAATGGGGCAATTAGCTGGCGGAGCTGCCACCTCCGTTCAACTGTGGCAGGGCAAAAATCTGGTCTTACAAAAAATTGGCAACCCTTCCCCGCTCTCTGCCTATCAGGCCGAGCTAGATCGTAATGCCTTTCTCTAGCCAACAAGTTATGCAAGCAGATAAGAATGGCATGGGGGTCTATTGGGTGTTTGGCCGGAACGTTGTTTAGGCTTGAAAGAAAACCGGTGGGCACGTTGGATTTCCAGTTGCCTGTCCCATTCCTTAACTTCAGGAAACGCTTCAGCAAATAACTCAGCCACAAAGAGACGGGTGTCCGAACCTTCAATGCCTTCAGGGACCCCCAGAATCCTTAAATTGTTTTTTCAGGACCTGTTTTCCATGTCCACAAGCTTCCATTGAATGTCAGCCCTCTGAGATTGGATTGACTCTAAAGTGGTCTTCTGTGTGGCCATATCATCTTCAAGAGTCGAAATCCAAGTTTCTACTTCGGCTACCTTAGATGCCATGTCTGCACAGGTTTTAATCACTCTACAAAGGGAATTTTGAACTCTACTGCAAGCCCCTTGTGCGCGGGCACTTTCCTGGCGGGTCTCCTCACAATGAGCCATTATTGTCTGGTAAATTATTGCCAGTGTCATTTTACCCGGAGGTGGACCCAAGCTGGGGACTGAAGCATTAGTGGCTGAATCTTGGGGGTTATCTTGTGCTCCAGGATGATCTGTAATTGAATAGTCCCAAGCTAGAGAGACAATTTTTGAGCCGGGATCTTGGGGTATTTTTCGTACTGTAGACAGAACATTTGAAATGGCTGTGGAATTCAAAACATCATTAGTGCGCCAGTCCCCCACTTCGCTATCCTCGTCATCCGTCCAATTCCTATCCAACCCATTATCATCCACAGAGGAGCCAGTGTGTTCAGATAAAGAAAAAAAGTTGTCACCATCTGTATCGCCATCCGTATTTATTGAGGCGGTGGTAGGGGAGCTTGCATAGCCTCTACATGTGGATGGCCGATTGGAGAAGATAGAGAGGGCTCTGAAAGAAGGGCTACTGCTGCTTGCAGTTTGGAAACCTGCCCTAAAGGGACTACATCTCCCTGAAGCCCACTGGGTTGTGTAGTTACGTCCGTTAAAGATTCCGTGCAGATTAAAGTCCCAGAGTTATTAGCCCCGAGCACCCCCACTTCTGGTTGCCCATTTATGTTAGCTGCCATGCCCCCGTTAATAATACTGGGCGAAACTGTTGGAGATGATAGTATAGGAACACTATCTTTCTTACCAGTCACCGCTGCGGGGGCTTTGGAGGGGGCATTGGTAGTGGAGTGGCTAGATTTCACAATTCCTGGGCACTGCTGGCTCTGAAGAGTTTTATTAGTGCTGCTGGCCCGGGGCTGAAACATAGCCGGCACCGGAGCGGACTTAGTGTTTATAGAAGTTTTGCCGGGCAGGTTATCTGGCTGGCCTTTCTTTGCAGTGTTGGCAGATGGAGGTGCCGTCTGAACAGACGGGGCTGAGGCAGCAAAGAACTGGACTTTGGGGCGATCCGAGGCGGGTTTCTTGTCTGCCCTTTCGGCGGCATCGCGGCGTTTAGAGAGCCCAATCGATGGATCCGTCGAGCCACGCAGAAGCCGCTGCCCAGCAACAGCCGCGGAATGAAGATCAAGCGTGTCAGGCAGCGTCGATAAGTGCCGGGCCACCGGAGCATCACAATTCGAAAGGTAGGAATGCAAGGAGTTTTATCTGTCAGCCATAGATTAAATCACTCGACCCTCGAGCTGGAAAAAAAACTATATCAGCAGGGCATCCAGTCGGGGGGAGATGCTGAAACCAGTTCACTCGGCCGGAGAGACGGCGGCCATCTTGCCTGTGAGCCAGTGTACCTTCCACTAGTTTTCGGAGAGGTCTGTCGGGCTCGGGAGCTGAACAGCGCTGGACCAACCTTCTCTGATTTGAGGCCTTTGGCTGCAGGGAGATAATTTCTCTATCTCAAGGGAGTCCTTGGGCTATTAGTGAGGTGCTGATGCTTAGGGGACACACCGCAATGAGATGAGCTGGTGGATGGCTATTATTGAGTTCTGTGGCGGCAGACAGGAGTTTGTGCACAAAGTCTACCACGAGGTCTGTAGTTCTCTGTCCAAAAGCGTTTCTTCATTCATATTCTTCTTGTGTCCATGGATGCTTGTTTCAGGGTCTGAGGATGCCACCTAAATACTAAATTTAGGGGTGCTTACAATGGAGTAACAGGTAGTGGCTAATGAGCCCCTTACCTGTGGTGTCTGAACTCTGTATTGTGTCCACCTCCTGTGAATGTGGGACATAGACATATCCCTGATTGGAGAAGTCCCAACTTCTTCAGATGGTGGGCACTGAAAAATGTACCTCACCTTTCCTCCAGCACCTGAGGGGTGGAGTTGGAAGAGAGGGGTACACCTCCTACTCTTTCTTCATTTTCCCACCTGTCTTCCAGTCATAAGTGGGTGGTGACAAGAGAGGGATCAGCTCCTTCTATCAGGAGAGGCTGAGGTCGCATTTCAAAGGCAGTAAGGCCTTTGAAGCTTCCCATCACAGATGGCTGTTCCTGAATGGTGGGGGTGGTGTAAACAACCTCTGCCCAGGGGAGGCATTGTTCCCGACCTCTGAGCATGTAAGCACTCACCCCAGGAGGTATGAACTCTGTCTGTCTGGAGGTGGCTGGCTTGCTTAGGCCAGTCAGTGACCACACAAAGTGCTGGTAGATTTTAGGGGACCCTATGTCTGCAATTATCATGAAATCTGACACTCGAATCTGTGCAGGTTTGTTAAGATGAGATGTTTGGTACCAAACATCCCATAATATAGTGAAGTCATCATGGAGCTAAGGAACTTATAATGATGAGTGTCCAGCCCATGTACTCTCTATTGCTCCCCTGTTCACTTATAATATCCCAGAATCATCATGGATATTGCAGGGGCATATCGGCTCCTGCAGATATGTCATCACAGAAGAAATAGTGCACCATGCCTTTGGACTTATAAGCCTTATTAGAGAGATGTCTTACCTATATCTCACACAGTGTCTGTGGGCATGGCACAAAGGGAAGTGTGACAGGGATGTGTGCCATGTCGACTCTTCTGTTCTTTCCTCACCAAGGCAGTCTGCAATGGCAGTATGCATGGCTTTAGTGAGGGGACTCTAGGGTGGCACAATGTGTGCTGCTACCCTTGGGGTCCCTCTTCAGTATGGGAAACAAAGAGGGAGGAACCCTACTATTACAAAGATAGGGACAGGGTAAGTACAATTGGCAAACAATGCCAATGCCCTAGGTACCAGGGGTAGCATTTACTAGGGACTTACAAAGGGTACTTAAGTTGTGCCAATTCGTACAGCTTGCCTCTGGCACCAGGGACATGATTGGCAGAGACCCTGTGCACATCCAGTCATAATTACATCATTTTCTATGCAGATATGAGGGGGCTAACCATGTTCAAAGAGACACTCTCCTACATGACTCCCCTCCCAAATGAAAGAGGATAAGAACTAACCTTCCCCTAGAAAGCCTTCATCGTCTAAGTGGAAGAACCTTGAAAGGCCACCCGCATTGGCATGGGCAGTCCCAGTAAGGATATGGACCACCTTAGCCGGTTGGGATTTTCACCTTTCATTTGCATTTGCCATCTGAGAGCCCTGTGGTCAGTTTGGACAAAAAAGTGAGAGCCAAACAGGTATGGTCTCAGCTTCTTCACGGACCAGATCACAGAAAATGTTTCCTCTCAATGCCACTCCAATGCTGTCCCCTGGGGAGTAGCCTTCTACTGATGAAAGCCCCTGGTACTCATGGTCAACTTCATATAAAGGATGATGACCTTGGTGAGCTAGTGGACCTCTGTACCTCCTGACATGAATATAGTCTTTGGCACGTACCCGGTGCCAACAGTACATTGTCTGACCGTAACTTGGCATCCATCATACATATACATGGCTTTTCTTCAATTTCCACCTATGCAAGACCGACCATAGCAGGTCAATATAGTGGTGGTCTGCTGGCCCTGATAAGCACCTCTCTTGCATTCAAAATGTTAAAAACTATAGTTGTTTCTCCTTTCTTCCAACTTATAACTCTGGATCTTCCTGGCTGTCAACTTTTATCATAATAATGTTGTGAAAAGCGATGCGCAAATCATTGAATACCTTGCTTGCAATTTACAGGTGTTGTTACTACACATAAACAATGATTATGTAATATTGTGGGGAGGGGAATTTTAGGCTTTGCATTGCAGATGACCATGTGTGTGCGTTGGAGGACAATTCTACTTCTTTTTTTTTTATGTTTGAAAGCTTTATTAGAATAAAATCAGATATTACAAGTAAGGTGACATCAGCAAAAATTAGAAAAAGTTAAAGATTGGGATAAATTAAACATAGGCAGCCAATATCACAGTGAAAAAACCAAGCATTTGGAATTATTTTACGGGGGGAAGGAGGGGGGGGGGAGGGAGGTAAATAAAAGCATGGTAAGAGGATAAGGAGTGAGTAAAATAGAGAATTCAATAAATGTAATCAAAAGAGTACAGTAAAATACATAATATTTAGCAATTACTTGAAATAAGAACCTTTAGCGAAAAGGAACAAGTATAACGATAAAAAGAGAAATCACAACAGTGAAATGGAAATATCATAAAACTGCAGGCAGAGTACATGTATTCAAGGGGGTTTGAAATTATCCGAGGAAACAGGAGAATATATCTTTTTGGCAGATTGATCTAAATATAAAGTGAGAGGTAACCAATAAAGTTCAACATTGCGGGGGGGTTTACAGGAGGAGGCAAAGGCAACATCAAGTCTATGTGATTGACATACTAGATTCCACCAACAATTTAGAGACAAATTGTTCAAAGATTTCCAGTTAGATACAATGTGTTGTAATGCAAGGGCTAACATGAGGTCAAAAAGGCCTTGAGAGTGTGGAGGGAGATCCAGATCATCTGAAAGGCTACCTAGAAATACAGTGGTAGTGGAGAACTGGGGAGAGATGTTGAAAATACAGGAGAGGCGAGAAAATATCTGAGTCCAAAAAACGCGAACTGATGGGCAAAGGAAGAAAAGATGTGAAAGATCTGCATTGGGAGCGTTACAGGTCCAGCAAGTAGGGATAGAAGTGGAGTGAAAGCGAGATATAGAAAGAGGAGAAAGGTAGAGTCTGTGATAGAAGAAAAATAGGGATTGAGTGAGAGAGGCAGTGCGGGAAATCTTCAAAGATCTGGCCCATATTTTGTCCCAAAGAGAAGTGGGCCAGAAAGAGTCCAAATCCTTCTCCCAAGACAATTCTAACTTCGATTTAAGACGGTGTGGATCAGGGGCGGAGAAGTGGCGATAAATAAGAGAAGCTTTAGGAACAGTAGAGAGGACGGTAAGTAAAGAGGGGGGTGAGGCTGGCAGGTCTTCAGACGGAAGAGAATAATAGCGCTCTAAAATGGTTTCCATAAGAATGAGGAATTTTTTTGCAAAAGAAGGAGGGCAGTGGAATTGAGACTGGAGTTGGGGAAACGAACAGGGGGATGAGCCATCAAACAGATGACGTACCCAGATGATACCTTTCGCTCTCCATGAGGGCCATGCGATAGGTCTGTTATTTATTAGTATGAGTGAATTATACCATATAGGTAATAGTAGGAAGGATTCCTGAGTGACCTGGGCAGAAGAGACTAAAGGTCGTAGAAGAGAAGAGGTATGTTTGAATAAAAGGGGATTAAGACATGGGGCTTTAGAAGTGAAGCGGATAACCTCTTGTAAAGAGTAAGGAAGCAATAATTCTTGTTCGACAGAGAGCCAGAGGGGAGAAAAAGGGGAGGTTTCCTGAGAGAGCCAGCGGGAAGCTTGCCGAAGTGAGAAAGACTTGTGGTAAAGCCGAAAGTCTGGGAAGTTGGTTCCACCATTGAGTTTAGATTTACGGAGGCGCAAGAGAGAAATACGAGCCTTTTTCTGTTTCCAGAGAAATTTGGACAAAACCGAATCGATGCGGCGGAAATAAGAAATAGGGATACGGATTGGAAGCATGGATAATAAATAAATCAAAATTGGGGCAATCATCATCCTGATGGAATCAAGACGACCCCACCAGGAGAGAAACAGAGGATTCCAGGAAGCGAGTAATAATTCTATTCTAGAGATAACTGCATTCATGTTGAGTTGAATAGAAGAGGAAATAGAGTTAGAAAAAAGAACACCAAGATATTTAATTTTCTTAGAGTTCCAAGCAAAGCCTGTAGCCGTAAAGAAGTGGGGAAGGCAAAGTTTAGTTAACGGAAGAATTTCAGTTTTGTCAGAATTAATTTTATAACCTGAGACCAAAGAAAATTTTTCGAATTCACTTAATAAAGAGGGAACAGAGGTGACTGGGTCTGAAATAAATAAAAGAATATCGTCAGCGTATGCAGATAATTTAAGATGATGAGCTCCATAAGGGAATCCGGAAATGGAGGGATTGTTACGTATAGAGGTGAGGAAGGGCTCAAGCGCCAAAATAAATAAAAGAGGTGACAAAGGACATCCCTGACGAACTCCACGTTGAAGCGTGAATGGGGAAGTGAGGTGACCATTGACGAGAACGGAGGCCTTAGGCATAGAATATATCAAAGAAATATAAGAGATAAATTTAGGACTGAAGCCATGCCATTTTAAGGAAGCTATGAGAAAGGACCAGTCAACCCGATCAAAGGCCTTCTCAGCATCGACTGAGATGGCGGCAATGGGAATTGACAATGAGGGGGCTTTACTTAACACATTAAGGAAGAGTCTGGAATTATCTGAAGTCAGGCGGCCTTTAACAAATCCACATTGTTCTTTCCCTATGAGATGTGGTAAGAGCGGGTCAAGACGGAGAGCTAATAATTTTGCAAAAATCTTATAATCCACATTGACTAAAGATATCGGGCGATAATTTTTACAAAACTTAGGGTCTCTACCATCTTTAGGAATAAGGCATATGGTGGCGTCCTGAAATGAGCCTTGGGCCGATCCAGTAGAACAAAAAGATTGAAAAAGAGATAGAAGTTTAGGTAAAAGGAGATCCGAAAAATGTAAGTAAAATTCAACTGGAAAGCCGTCAGGTCCTGGAGTCTTGCCTTTAGTGAGGGAGGATAAAGCAGTGGACAACTCAGAGATGGTGAGGTCAGTATCAACGGACGAAAAATCAAGATGGGAGGTATCTGGTGTAGGTAGGTTGTCAAAATAGGATTGAATAAGGTCTGGGGTGGGAGGGTTCTCAGGCGTGTATAAAGATTCATAAAAAGAATGAAATTGTTCCAGGATTTCTGCATTTGTATGTAAAAGAACATTAGAGGGGGAATAGATAGAGTCTATGTGAGTTCGTTCCTTACGCGATTTGAGGTAGTTAGCCAATAGTTTGCCAGATTTATTTCGGCCTCCATAGTATCGTGCGCTGCTTCTGAGGAGAAAAGAGGAGGCTGAGTCTGTAGTAAGCTTGTTAAAAGCGATCTTAGCTTTAAGAAGTTCAGGAGACATATGCTTATTAGAGGAGGTATAGAATTGATGTTCCAGCGATTTAATGTGGGCAAGGGTAACTTTACGTTTATGAAGGAATTGTTTCTTCTTCTTAGAGACAAAATCAATAATAAAACCTCGGGCTGTGGCCTTGAAGGAATCCCAAAGAATATGAGGAGGGGTATCAGGTGAAGAGTTGAGTTGAAAAAATTCAGAAGCGAAAGAGCGAAAAGAGGAGGGGAAGAGAGGATCAGTAAGAAGAGAAGGGTTGAAACGCCAACGAGAGGATTTAGGAGTAGGTGGAAGAAGGTCAAAGACAGTAATAATAGGAGCATGGTCAGAGATAACAATAGGTTCAATAGAAGAGGATATAAGGTGTTGAGAAAGAGATGAAGATAGAAAAATGTAGTCTAAACGAGAGAAAGAAGCATGAGGAGGAGAGAAAAAGGAGAAATCCACAACGTCTGGGTGAGTGAGTCTCCATGAATCCACAAGATGTGTCTGAGTGATAGTGTCAAGGAATTGCTTATGTGGTTTGTGAGGGGAAAAACGAACAGAAGATTTACGGTCTAAAAAGGGGTCAATGATCTGGTTACAATCTCCACCCAGTAGGAAAGAATCATCTTTATATTGAATACATTTCGCTGTAATGAAGGGCCAAAAGGAGGAGTCAAAACCTGTGGGTCCGTACACATTGAATACAGTAATTGGGATAGCATTAATGAGTAGTTTAGCCAAGATCCAACGCCCCTCATCATCTTTTTCTTCTAACAATACTTTACACTGGAGGCGTTTATGAACCAAGATAGCCACCCCATTCTTTTTTTGAGAAGCAGGAGAAAATAAAACAGTGCCAACCCATAAACGCTTTAGTTTTAAGGATTCAATATCTGAGAGATGGGTTTCTTGAATAAGAACAATATCTGGATTGAAAGAAGATAAATGTGAAAGTACTCTATGCCTTTTGATAGGGTGATTAAATCCTTTCACATTCCATGAAACAACTTTGAAGGTGAAAGAGCAGTAAATTGATCAAAATTGAAGAATGCAACACCATACTGTACAATAAGTAATTCAAATTGTAGACAAATAAGAACCATATAGATCATCAAAAAGGTAGAAGGAAGGATAGATAGAGGATGAAAAAGAAAAGGAAAAATAAAGGGAGAAAGGGAGAAGGAGAGGAAAAAAGAGAAAAGAGCAGCAAAGGAAGGAAAAAGGAGAAAAGAGAGAAGGCATAGAAGACAGTACAAATCCAAAAGGATGACTGTATTGAACATACCTGGAGGGGGAATTACACAAAGGGGAAGGTGGGGAGGTGGTGATGCGCTACAAGACGGACGAACCAGGGTCGGGAGCAGGACCACGCCAAGACCGGACAAAAGGAATACAGGACGGGACAAATTGGTGAAGGAAGCGTCCGACAAATATCCATCTGGGAAAAAGAGAAAAACATTATTGACAGACATACGAAAACAAGTGACTTAAACGTAGAGCTAGAAATACAGAGAGAAAGTATAAATAAATGTAAGAGATACATGAGAAAGACAATCAAAGAGGAGATAGGGGAAAAAAGGACGTCAAGGATAAAGTAAGGAATACGGAAAGGAGCACGAAATCAGAGAAAGGTAAATGAGAGAACAAGACATGAATACAACAAAAGTCAAAGCTCAGCCACTGTTCGAAGCAGAGGGGGAGGCATCCATTCCTTCTTCATTTTGCAAGAGGAGAAAGTTCCGTAGTTCTCCAGGTTCCTGAAATGACCAAGTCTTGTTCCGATAGGTGACTCTGAAAGTACAAGGGTGAAATAGGCCATATCTTGCTCCCATAGAACGTAGAGATGGACGCATAGCCAGAAATTCTTTACGTCTGGAGGCAGTAACATTAGATACATCTTGGGATAAGTAGACTCGTTGACCTTGCCAAGACACTTGTTTTTTGTTCCTTGCTGCCGAAAGAATCAAAAGAAGATCTGTGTACTTCAAAAATAGGATGATCACTCCACGAGGCTTGGAAGAAGAGTCAGTTCTCGCCCCCAGTCTATGGGCCCTCTGTATACTGATGGTTGTAGAAGGGGGCAAGTCCAAGAGTTTCGGTAAGAAGGTGGTAAAGAAAGTCACTGGATTGTCACCCTCAAGATTTTCCGGCAAATTGTAAATACGGAGGTTGTTCCTCCTATTGCGATTTTCCAAATCTTCAGTATGCTTTTGCAGGGAAAGGACAGTCTTCTCCAACGCCCCAATACGTTGCGTGTTGGATTGAAGTTCAGGAATATGGAGCTCAACAGTAGAAATACGGGCATCCATGGATTCCCATTTGTCTTTCAAAAGCTGCATATCTGTACTCGTCTTCTCAATAAAGGGACGCATTGCTCGTAGTTCCTCCAAAATCTGATCAATAGGCGAGGCAGGGGGGCTATCCTCTGGTGTAGGAGAATTTTGTTTGAGGCGCTTGCCTGGTGTAGCCGGTGAAGAGGGCTTACCAACAGATGAGTGAGCCAAGGATGACTTCTGAGTCGTCATTTTGACAGAGGGATTCGACTTAGGTGTACCAGATGAAGAGCCCACCAGAGTTTTCATAGAGGGTATAAAAGCAAATTGAGGCTTATGGAACCAATAACGTACCTCAGACAGGTAAAGTCCAGTTTGAAAAGCCACTTGCACATGTAGTAATTATGTGAATAGATGTAAAGTATTCATCAGATGGACAAAGGACGAGAAGGTATACTGTAGTCCTCTCGCGCTGAGGTAAAAAATGAGTTGCAGCATAAGATGAACCGTTCCACTAATGGCGCAGGCGCACTGGTTTGTTGATTCGCGCTTTAGATGAGGGGGCGCTAATCCAGGATGAAGTAAATGGCAAAGCGCAGTATGAAGAACGGTTATAATAAGGCGCGCTAATGACAAGCGCCCGTAACTGAGATATCCAAGTTAGTAATGAGGATGTAGTCAGTGTTCATGAGACAGTCACCACAGGGAAGTGCACAACATGAATAGGAGATATGTGTCGAGTCACAGCGCCGTCACAGATAGCAGAAGAGAAGATAAGGCGGCAGTGCGCAGATGAGAGATGTAAACATCATGGGAACTTGAGGAGATGAACTTGGACCGCGGTGCGCAGTCAGTCGCGGTGATTTGAAAATGGCGGACACTTGACAGGAGAGGGATAGCGGTGTTCAGTGGAATAGGGGCATAAAGAAATAAAATGCGCCCAAACGCTCCCCTTTTAAGGCGAACTCGCGTAAGTGGCCATTGGTGTGAGGCCGGTAATTAGCGGCGCTAAAGAAGAGCCAGTCTGTAAGCGAGTCGCCGTCGCTGAGGCAGTTCACAAAATGGCGGATTACGGTGACTGGAAAGTTAATCAGGCTAAAAATCCATGAAAGTCACGGAATACGAGCAGGAAAAAACACACCTCATGTTGGCGGTATGCTCCGGTTTCCAAATCCGGTGTTTTGGGCGAAGTCCGGCGTCCTTCACATCGGTAAAAGCAGAAGAGGCTGTCCCGGCGCGACGGAGCTCCTCACCTAGCCGTCCATCTCGCACGGCGTCCAAGCCACGCCCCCGACAATTCTACTTCTAATTCTTCACATTTTGAACATACCCAATGTTCAGACAAATTAACCCCTTGAGTCCTGGCCACGTTCAGCGGACGTCGCATGCACTACCTCGGTAGTGCTGCACACGTCCGTTGAACGTCGTGGCCCCGCCCGCACAATAGAACGTTCCGCACCAGCGCGGAACGTTCAGCGCAGCGGAGGAGTTAAACAAGCTGATCAGGACTCACAGCCTTATAATGGTGATTGATTAGACTTTGAACCCTGCTCTGCACCAACCAACATTTACAGGGAAGCGTCTTCGGTGGAACAGGGTCCACCTACCTGACCTGTTGCTACTAAATTGCCTGACAATCTCTGCCTCCTGGGTTCTCCTCGCTGCCGCTGCCTCCCAACCCAGAGCGCGGCCGCCGAGCAGGAGCAAACCATACCTCCCAGGATCCTCGGCTTCAGGAAGCCGGCCGAGGACATGCCCACAACGCGCCTGGTGGCGCTGAAAAGCCCGCGGCTTGGACAGTGGAGCAGGAAGCGTCTTCGGTGGAACAGGGTCCACCTACCTGACCTGTTGCTTCTAAATTGCCTCACAATCTCTGCCTCCTGGGTTCTCCTCGCTGCCGCTGCCTCCCAACCCAGAGCGCGGCCGCCGAGCAGGAGCAAACCTCAACTCCCAGGATCCTCGGCTTCAGGAAGCCGGCCGGGGACATGCCCACAACGTGCCTGGTGGCGCTGAAAAGCCCGCGAGTCTTTCCGCGTCGAGGGAGCGCGCGGGAGCACACCGGGAGAAACCCGGGAGAAGGGCGGGACTATCTGTGACTATCCGTGACTGAAGAGGCTGGGCTGGGCTACCCCCCTTGCATTTGCTATAAGGTACAAGAGGAAAAAAAGATATTACCTGTGAACTATATTGATGTTTATCTCCCTGGGAACTGACTGTTTCTTCCACACATATTAATAGCGTCCTAGCTAAGACTAGTAAATATATATTATCTGGGCGAAGCAATTCAGCCACTCCAATACACGGCAGGGATAAAAGGAAGTCTCTCTGACCCACTGCTATAATAACTAGGGCAATAGAGAACTTAAAGTACTTAGCGTCCTGGTTGGTTTCTACCAAAAATTCTTTTTGGGGACGCAGCAGGCATGTCTAATAAAACCAAAACACGATCTGCCACTAGTAAAAGCAATGCATCCCGGTCTGATATTTCCACAGGGGTGGCGTTAAACGGGGTGCTACAACCCACTGCAATTGATCTAATGCTGCAAAAAGTCAACAGGGAGATAGAACGAACTGAGAGAAGCCTGTCCACTCCTAACACCCCTGTCCAACCTATTGTACTGGAAGGCTCAGAAATCTCTGAAAATGATTCCCTGGCAAATTCCACAGATACAATCCCTTGTGCCCAGGTGGTAAAGCAAACAGCCACGGGTAATAACAAGAAAACCAAACCAGGGGCTAGTAGGAAGAGCAGGGTAAATAATAAGAAGCAAAGCAGAGGAATAGGGGGGACCAATAGCCGGGGGGAGAGAGTGATCGAAGAGTCCAGAGAAACGGTAGCAGGGCAGCAAATCCCACCGGGTTGGCTGGAAGAGGTAATGGGCGACTTCCAAAAACATATGGAAACATTTATAATGAACCAACTAAAACCAATAATAAGCAGGCTGGACAAAGCAATAAATGAAATAGTAAAGCTGGGAAAAAGTAAGGGAATATCTGATACCACTCAAGCAGCAAATCACCCCGTAGTAGTAACAAGAAAAGGGGAACAGACACGGGGTATAAACAACTGTGAGAGTAATGAGGACTGCAGTATAGTGCAATTACATGACATACCCTTGGCAATTGTACAAGAAGATAGGGGTAACTTTAATCAAGGGGGGATAACTGCACCTGAAAATACATCACATGGCACAATCCCTATACCCCCTCAACCAGGGACTGTAAAAAGTCAGCACTCCGTAGACAAAGCTCAAACCAGATGTTCCGCTTTAGACACTCCAATGGATTATGTACTAACCTGTATAAATCTACCGCCTGAAGTCGCCGCCTATGTGGTGGTTTTCACAGGGGTACCCAGACTCAGGACGGGGGAGAGAGAGTCACATGAGGAGCTAAAAATGAAATTAATTAAATAGTTAAAAAAACACAGGCCCCTAAGAGGAGGAGAATGTGGGGACATCCTGTTAGTAAGAAGAACAAACTGGGTAGGCAGCAGGAGGAAAGATGCCATAGGAGACTGTATTATGGCAAACTTCAAGGACACAAATTTAGTTACATATATATTGGGAGGCTACAACAAAAACCATACCAGCACAATATGCCCGCTACCACTAAGACACTTTTACCCAAGGAGACGTGCCCTTAACCAGTTGCACTATGCCCAGGCTAGACCAGGAAATGTAGCAGGAAGAACCTGGTCAAGAGAGGAAGGATACATTGGGCAGGATTACACACAGTGGGTATATAGATTCAGTCCTTTGCAATCTTTAGAAGAACTAGACTGACTACCTCAATTATCTAGGAAGGGGGCTATTGAACGGGTGGAAAGGGAGCCGGGGGAACGGAGGAACGTAGATAGTATTACAGAGAAGCGGACAGTTGCCCCAGTAATACAAATGCTCACAAGCAAGGGGGACCAGGGAGGAACCCAGGGTAGGGTAACAGACCATTTATCACTAACACAGGGTGAAGAGGAGAGGGAATCACTAAAGGATGGTCTAAAAATACTGTCGTGGAACATCGCGGGCCTGGCGGGAAAATTTGATAATGCGAATTGGAAAACGAATATTAATGGTTATCATATCTTAGCCTTGCAGGAGACCTGGGCGCTAGACCCAACCGCTTATCAATTAGAAGGTTTTAAATGCTTTTTTGTCCCTGCGAGAGGAGGAAGGTCGGGCAGAGCGAAGGGCGGGCTAGCCCTTTATGTTAATTTAGAGCTGGAAAGCACATGGTCAGAATCCTCTTGGTCGTCACATTTAATCCAGGCAGTCGAGTTTCAGGGGCAGGGCCTAAGGTTACTGATATTTAACATCTATAATTCGGTCTTAGGGGAAGGAAAAAAATCAGTAACCCAGGAATTAGAAAATAGGCTAAACTATGAGACCAAACAGCATAGAAGGGGCGGGGAACCAGGAGTTCTGATCATGGGTGACTTTAATTGCCACCTTTGTCCCAAACTGATCCCTGCAAATGCAGATTGGTCATCCTGCCCGATAGAAAGTGGGCCCCACTTTGAGCACAACCCGGAGGGAAATGGCCTTATGAAGATCATGGATACATTTGCCTTGACCCATACAATAGACCTGGTGAATCCAGGAAGTGACGGCTTCCTCACCCCGACATTTAAGGGCAGAGGATGTTACTCAATCATAGATTATATGATGATATCTTCTGCCATGAAGGATAGGGTGAAGGAAGTAAGAATAGATTGGAACCCCTTCAGCGACCATAATCCGTTGATAATGGACCTAGAATATAAAGCCCGACTCAGAAGAACTCAAATTGCCGCCGTCACACTGTGCCCAACGGATCAGGGGAGGCGACTCAGATGGGCCAAAGTTAATGCAGAGGAGTTTTATAAAACCCTGGTAACAAAGGGCAAACACCAAATTAAAGACTGTCTTGATCCCTTAGTAGAAGGTGGGCTTTTGGTTTCCACCTTCGAGTCATTAACCACCATGATAGGCGAACTTTTGAAAGTAAATGGACCAGTAAAAAAGGAAACACAGCCACGATGGTTTAATACTGAATGTGCGAGGGCACTTAGAGATCTGAAACTTTGTCTCAAAACTTACCCCAGGGATAAACAGGCAGTAGCCCTATGCATAAACAGTTATAAAACAAAGGTTAAGCAGAGGAAGTTCACGCTTCAAGCTGAAGTGTGGGCGGACCTGAGGGAAGCGGGGGAGCAAAGAAACTATAATGAATTTTGGAGAATTATCAACAGGCCCTGCTTCCATGATAAAAATTCCCAAGGGATTAGCAATAACATTCTCCCTGATCAGTGGGTGGCACACTTTAAGAGTCTCTACAATCATGAAAATGTCATTGTGGCTACAGTGGGCTGGGAGGGCTGCCGGACCAGCAAGGTGCAATTTTCACTTCAAGAAATTACCCAAGCAATTAGAGGGTTAACTCGTAACAAAGCACCTGGGCCCGATGGGACGCCACCTGATCTTTATTTGAGTAACACTGATCTCTGGGCTCCCATTATGACAAGGGTCCTAAATGCAGCAGTTGTGGCGGGTCTTCCGCGGTCTTGGTCTACGGCGCTGATTGTCCCTATATTCAAGAAAGGGTGTAGGGACAATCCACAGTGCTATAGGCCAATATCACTGATAGACGTCTCGGCCAAACTGTTGGGAAGGGCAGTACTTAGTCGATTGATGTCATGGACAGAAGAATATAACATCATAGCAGACACCCAATATGGTTTTAGGCCAGGCAAATCAACCAGCGACCAATGTCTGAATCTGTATTTACTAACAACAAAATACACGAGGGCTGGCAAAGGTACACTATTTATGGGCTTTATGGACCTGGCGGCAGCCTTCGATAATGTGAATAGGAGTAAACTTTGGGATTTGATGAGCAATCTTAGTATTGATCCTGGACTTATTCACATTTTAAGAGAACTACATTGGAACACCACTGCCAGGGTCCGCTGTAGCACGGGAGGGGGGTGCACGGACCCCTTCCCGTGTACCAGCGGAGTGAGGCTGGGGTGTATCCTTGCTCCATTTTTGTTCTCTCTCTATATAAATGGTTTAGAGAGAAGGTTGGTTGCCTTAAACGTGGATTGCCCTAAAGTTGGAAATCGTCACATACCGGTTTTATTGTATGCTGACGATGCCGTCTTGCTTGCCAGGACTGCCATAAGCCTTCAACAGCTTGTTAATGGATTTGTGGAGTTTATGGAGGAATTAGATTTGTCCGTAAACTTGAGCAAATCTTATGTTATGATAGCAGGCAAGAAACCGAGCAGGAAATTTGCTTTTAAAATAGGGTCACACAAACTGGAAACGGTTGGCTCTTTTTCCTATTAGGGCTTGTTGTTTGACGGGGACACAAACTTTGATCTGTTAATTGATGAAAGATGCAGGAAGTTGGCATCTGCGAATGGGGCTATTCATAACTTCGCTCGCAGATTGGGGAGGTGGTCGCCAGAACAGGTGATAAACCTTTATGAAGCGGTTAGCACTGCAAAAGCCATATATGGAGCAGAGGTCTGGGGATTCAGAGATGTAAGGCCACTGCAAATGGAGGAAGATAAATTTCTAAGGAGGATCCTGAAGCTACCACAGGGCACCTCTGCACGAATAACACACACGGAATTGGGATTACCATATATCACTGACTTGGTAAAGGTAAGACCCATCATGATATGGCTTAGGTTATGGGTAAATCCTGTAGCGGAATTAAGCAGGCAAATAATCCGTGACTGCTTGCAAATGGACAACCACCTTCATATCCCATGGTTGAGGTATATAAAAGAGACTTTGGAATCCATTGATCACCTAATTCTTTTTAGTGATCCTACCTCCATCACCCCCACATGCAGACATCAAATCAAAAGAGAGCTACTTGACAAATTTGAATCACAAAGACTAAACATCGACTCCCTAAAAAAATCTGTTATGGCACACCATCAAGTGAGCAATGGGGTGGGAATGGAGCCTTATCTATTTTTAATACATAATCATCAGGACAGATTCTTAATGTGCCGTTTAAGGCTCAACTTGTTACACCACATTTTAGCTTATCCTTCAGGTTTTACGTTAACAGTTGAGCAGAAGGGTGCCTGCGGCTCCGACAATAGGTTTCCGCAGGACACCCTTCATTTTGTACTTTTGTGTTCTTTTTATCAAATGCCCCGTCGTAAATTTCTTGTTGACATTTTAAAGGAGGCTGAAATACGTGAAGCCAAGACTGCCCTTAATTTTTTACAAATGGCTGTTGATACCCGTACTTTATGCTCAATAGTAAATTTTCTGAGAGTGTCCGTAAGACTTAGGAACACCCGTGACTGATTAATTGATACATTTTTAACGCTTTGTGCCTTTTTGCTAAAAGTTTTTCTTTTTAATGCTTCTTTTTAACCTGTTTTTAATGTTCTTCGGTTCAGGTTTAATGTAAATATATTGTAAATTGTACAATGTGTGTATTTGTTCTATGCACTTTTTATGTTGATTTTTAATCAACGAAATAAAGATTTACTGAACTGAACTGAACATTTACAGGGAGGGATAGAGGATCAACAATTTTTTTTTTTAAATATCCAAAACGTGGTCTAACAAAGTTTCTGATTTTCAGATCTCTGACAGCCTACTAAGTGACCATAATATGTTGATGTTGCGTCTTATTACAGGACACTTCACTTGAGAACCTCTGTAGGCAGGATGGAGTGTACACTCAGATATACAAGAAACAGGGCTATTCAAATGAAATGTCTTGATATTGACCCTGGGACTTTTTTAACCAATTTAGTGAGAAGCTGTAGGGAGCAGTTTGACTCTTGCCTCAGTGACGATATTGACCCTGGGATAGATCTTGATGCCTTTCTAAAAATCTGTGAAACAGTTAACGAATAACTAGCAACGTCTGGTAGGCATTGCCCACTAAATCAGTCAAATGGTTTGATAGAGTTTCTTCATGCGCTGACTCCACCCTCTTGTGTGCTCTGAAGAGCTCACTGGGGGACCCGTTTGAGATAACGAAGAGTAGAGCCCTCTACAAAGAAGCTTAAAATGGAAGAAAAGAATTCCATTAGAGAGGAGGCAAGGGATCAACAGGTTAATGCCTTGACTATTAATAACGCGGCACAATTCTGAAAAGTTGTCAATGTGCCTTTCTTTTCACTGAACTCTAGCGTGGGCATTGTGGTCAACATTCTTAAACAAGTCTGGGTTGATTATTATAGCATACTATATGATTATTATGATCCAGCTCCTACTGAATGTAGGCTTGATTTCAACTTGGCCGAACTTACCACATCTCCTGGCTTAACTATCACAGTGGGGAAGTCATCTCGGCTATTTAAAGATGCCCGCCTAACAAGGCCCCTGGACCAAATGGGGTCCCAGTGGATCTTTTCTAAAAACAATCCTTCTCTCTGGGCCCCAATCTTGGTGAGTGTATATTCATGGTCAATGGCAACATTTGTCCTGATATATAAAGAGGGTGATAGAAGTGACCCTCACTGCGATTGTCCTACATCTTTGATCTCTGCTACCGCAAAGAACTTGAGCCTTGTCATTTTAGACCACCTGGATTCCTGGGCTACTGAAAGTTCAATCTTGTCATCAGCTCAGTATGGCTTCAGATGGGGCCTTGGAGCGATGGACCAATGCCTGAACCTCCAGCTGCTGGTTGATAAGTATGTGACAGTAAGGGAGGGTTGTCTTTTCCTGGCATTCATTGACCTAAGCACGGTATTTGACAATGTTGCTAAGAGCAAGCGGTGGGTAATATTACTAAAAGGGGAGGCTGATTGAGAATGTGTTAATCTTTTATCAGAACTGCTTTCAGATGTTAAAGGCAGGGACAGATACGGGCCCAATGGGGAATGTACCCCTATATAAAGATTAGGAAGTGTGGTAGGCAAGGGTGTGTCCTGGCACCCTCTCTGTTTAGTGTTTATATTAACAGACTGGAAGACTTTTTGATCCAAGCCATAGCAGATCCCCTGAGGTTTGGGTCTCAACATCTTCCAGTTCTTATTTAAGCTGATGATTGCATAATCATGGCACAAACAGGGAGGGGCCTTCAAAAACTTTTAAAAACTTTTGTACATTTCATGATAAACGTATTCCTTTCTACAAACAAAACCAAGCCTTATGCCATGGCATGCAGTCATCCAAGAAATAGGTGAGCTCCTTTACACATAGGCGATACACTACTCAAGTGCATTTCCACTTTCACCTCCTTGAGGTTGCCCTTTGATAGTAAATCTACCAGGGGCCATCAGAAATTTGTGAGAGGTACACAATTTGAACAAGCAACAGCATCGCTATTCAAATTTGCATCTAAGCTGGGCTCCATGCCTCTAGACGCTGCTATTACGGTTTATAAAGCCAGACCAGTACCTATCATATCATATGGTGCTGGCTTTTGGGGCACACTGGATGTTCGCAACTGCAGATTAACAAAAACAACTTTTTGAGAAAATTGCTGTCATTGCCCAGTAGAGTTCCTTCATTCATAGCTCACGAGAGGTAGGCCTCCAGTATCTGAAGGACATAGTGGGAATTGCTGCAACAGTGCTCTGGCACTAAGTTTGGGCCTCGTCTGAAGCAGTACTGATCTAGTTGTTGTTGTCTGATTACCTGGGGCTAGCAGCTATGTACAAAAGCAAATGGCTTATGTATGTCAAAAACACCTCCCAATATCAGTAGATTTGTGCTCTTTAAGAACCCTGAGATTATTAAGTCCTGTGACAAAACAACTATTAGACAGGAACTCCTTAACCATCATGCGGGGAAGAGAGTGGAGGCTTAATAAAAAATAGGGATTGGTGGCATCTTTCCTTTCCTTATGGACCTCCCCCAACATTGCACCATACTTGCTTGGGTGCCCAGACATCGTAGGTATCTCCACATAAGGTTCAGGGTTGACCTGGCCCATTTTGTGGGGGCTTACCCCTCAAACAAGTATAACGCGAAAAACCTGGAGCCTCATTTATGAGGCCGTGTGCCAGTTTTGCGCTTCCGATGCGTCACTTTTTGTGACGCATCGGCGTCGTAAAACATGCCTCCTGTTGTGCACTATTTACAAAGTGACGCATGTAGCAGATGCGTCCCTTTGTAAACCCCTGCGCTACATTAGACCTGCGTCAGGTATATTGTATGCAGGGGGGGCGTTCCCCCGCAAAAAGCCTCGTAGAAGTGATGCAGTGAAATCTATGAAATTTCACTGCTTCACTTCCAGGACGCCGTTGCGTCACAATCTTGAGCCTGCCGCACTGAAGGCGTCAGACTGACGCAGGCCCTTTCGGGCTTGCCCAATGTGAAAGGACGCATTGATGGAGTTGCGTCACTTTTGTGACACACTCCAGCAATGTGTCACTTTTGCGCCTACAGATACGTCAGAAATACTGACGTATCTGTAACTCCTTGCGACATGATGCATCATACATTAAATATGACGCATCAGGTATGTGGCAAGGAGTGCGCACTGAGAAGTGACGGGATGCGTCATTTCTCATAAATGAGGCCCCTGGTACCTTGCCCTTCCAACTCTATTACTTCTGAATCGCAACTTCACATGTTGTTCTTTTGTGGCTTATACCGGTATCAGAGATCTACATTTTTAATTCCTCTCTTAGAGTCAATTGATTTTAAACTGTGTAAATCAGCAATGTTTAATCTGCATTTGTTGGCAACGGATCAAGCCTCTTTTATGGTGTACAATTATCTTGCTGCTGTAGTGAAAGTTAGAAAGAGGGTGAACAAGTAAGTATGTCTTGATCATGTTTGACTCTCTTGTTCCTTTTTATATTCTTAGTGATCATATTTTAATAATTTTAATTGCATTTTATATTTATGATTGTCAGGGGACTAAGTATCTGATTCATTGATGATCTGATTCATGTGTTTGAATGATTGTATTTTGGGATTCTTCATTAATTATGATATCTAATTGTATTTTTTTTTTAAATATATATGTGTTTTGCTTTTATGGTTCAATTTAACCAATAAAGCTCATATTGACAAATAGTGCACAATTTGCACACTATGGGGTATATTACCAACAACTAGCGATAGTTTTTGTCTCTAACTTGTTTAGAGACAAAAATTATCGCCGCAAACCGGCGATTTTTATCGCAGATAAACCTTGCTATTAGCAAGGTTTATCGCAAATGCGATAAAAAACGGCCGCAATGCATGAATATCGCTGAAAAGTCAGCGATATTCATGCATTATCGAGCAAATGCTCTTAGCCATGTTATCCACCTCCCATTGGATAACATGGCTAAGAACTGCTCAGGGCAGGTGTTAGCTTTTGGAGATATTCGCGCTTAGCGCGAATATCTCCAAAAGTTGGTAATAGGAGATAGCGATGTTAGCGACTGTTTCCAGTCGCTAACATCTTGGCACGCCCACTTTGCATGTCATTAGTGATAAATATCACTGACATGCAAAGTGGGGCCCATGATGGTCGCTATCTCCTATTAGCTGTCGCTAACTGGTGTTAGCGACAGCTTGGTAATAGGGAGATAATTTTATCTCCGCTTTCTTGGCTTTTAAAGCCAAAAAAGCGGAGATAAAACCCCTTGATAATATACCCCTATATTGTATGACTTGCCACAGACACATCAGGACTAATCTGACTAGGATTTACCTTTAAGCCAACCTTTCATGATCCACTGGTTGGTCATGAGACGATTTCTGTTGGGCCACAGCAAGATCAATTAATAAAGAGGCCTTTGCCTTTTGTCACATTTACTGTGCTTCAAAAACAGAGGTCCAGTGCAAGGCTGTGTTCCGACAAATTGCTGCTTATCCTTTTAACATGGAAATTGGTGCTTACTTTTCTTTGGCTGGAAAGTGAGAGGAGTTTCTAAAGTGAACTATCTGACAATCTTGCTGAGGTACAAAGAGAGTCAATTCAAAAGGCTGTAGAGTGTTATTTTTTTGTAACACAAAAAATGTAAATACCTGTAAATTAACTGTACACATATTTCAGAACTTTAAGCAAGCAGGAAACCAAAAAAATGAAGCACATGTGTTTGCATTTCTGATCTGTGATGGGAACAAAGATTTTGTTAGGTTCAAAACAAATCAAGACTCTTGATGGTGCGCAAATGAAAAATATTCACTGAAACACGATTTTCTCACATTATCATTTGTGTACTGTATACTTTTGTCTGTGCAGAATTACTGGTCACTTGAAAGGAAATGTGCTATCTGTAAATGTCAGGGTAGTACTGCACGATGCTTTAGCAATATATTTGCGAATGTGTGCTCCAGAATGTACCTCCTGCTGCATACTATACTCTTACCATTCTCCTGATGAATATATTTGCTACCCTTTGTGTGTAGCTAGAATTGTTCACAATACCTATCCTTTCAGTGACATAATACTGATGTCAGCACCCTCACTCCGGAACTTCTATTCCACTGGTGCAAATGTGCTGAACTGTGTCCCTAAATCCAGTTTTAAAACAACCCCTTGCAAGCATTTCCAAGCAAGACTCTAAGTGAGTCTTCCCGTATTTTTCTACAGTTCATTTACTTCGCAAAATCATTTACACAGAGAATGTTCTTACTACACATGATGATACTCAATAATTCCACTTGTGCATGACTTTCACACATAAATTGAGAATTGTGGATGTGGCCCAATGGCCTGAGCTGCTGACTTTGGATCTGGGAAACAAGGCTTGTGTCCTGGCTTTAGCTCTGGGCAAATCTCTTAAACCCCTGTGCTGTAAATGAAATTAATCTGACTTTACCTAATATATTCTGGTGCACATGTAAACCGCTTCAACACCATTGGGCTGTGCTTGTGCTTTATAAAACTATAAACTATAAATATGGAGTCCAAAATGCTCCACTGGGCCTCGTTTTAACACAGAAATGGACAGGACACCCTAAACATGCAATACTTTAGCAGGGATTTCCAAATTTGATCAAATCACTAATATCCACACCAAGATTTCTCAGAAACGTTGTGATTTTCATGAACTTTTAGTGAACAGATGACACAGGCCAGCACCCCACTCTGAAAATGTTCTCGTTCCAATGCAGGTCACTATCTGCAGATCAATATCTTGGCCCCACAGTCCGATAAAGACATACCTAGGGGCAGATTTACAAGCCCCTTGCAACACATTTACGCCACCGTTGCATCACTTCTGTGACGCAGCTGCGGGGTAAACCATGCGCCACGTTGTGACTTATTTACAACGTGACACGCGCCAAGTTGTATAGCCCTGCACCACATTAAACATACTTCAGGCTTAATGTAAGCAGGGTGAGCATTCTGTCAGAAAAAAACCTCATAAAAGTGACGCAGTTAAGTCTACAAGATTTCACTGAGTCACTTTTCAGAGGTAGCTGCGACGAAACCTTTTGCCTGCTTGAATCAGGTGTAAGGAGTGGCTCAGCATGATAGGTATGGGTGGACCCTGAACATTGCTGGAGTTGCGTAGCGCTTGTGACACAACCCAGCAATGCGCCGCCCTTACGCCATCAGATGCGACACACATCTGTCTATCCCTGCTCCACACACAGTGGGCCACATTGTAAATGCGAAGCCTCAGTGGTGGCGCAAGGGTAAAATTGCGTGTCGCATCCCTAATAATATGCAGGGATGCGCCAGTCCTTGTAAATCTACTACCTAGTGAGGAGCACACAGCATCGTATAAAGTTATTCTGGTAATTTCCAGCATTTTGAAAGCATGTTAACTATTATATTGAAAAAATCGCCCCCACCTCAGGTCAGTTAAAGCTAGGTGGACCCGAAGGTTTATTGTTCTAAAAAGTCGGTCATGGTAATTTGGGCCCCAAACCGATTTGTTTCATTCCTACAAGTGGAACCTTATGAACTGTGCAATCTTAGAGTACAATGTTTGGAATAAAATGCATGAAACCCTAACAAAATCTGTTTTACCTTCCATTAATCTGGGTGTATTTTACTAATGTATTTTGTCAAAATGTGTAAACGTGAGGCCATTATAGCCTAATTCAAAAAAAGTCCAAACGTCACAATCGACGAAATTATTATTTACACAATAATCACTGTTACTTCATGCTGTCTATACATATATGCTGTTGAACAAAAGAACACAACAAATAATATTTGCACTACGTATTTAATGCCCACGACGTTTGCAAAGTTTTAATTTATTGCTCTCCATGCCTAAAACCTGACAGGAAGCGATCATGCAATCTGCAGGAAAGGCACCAACTTCTGAGTCACCTCCTCCCTCATTTAGCAACTTCTAAAATAGGAGGAAATGTTAGATAAATGGTTCGTTTGTGAACATTTCAACATCTAGCTAAGCCCTCTGAGCAAAAGCCAAACCGAAGCATGTGTCAGTGTTTGTGTTACTTCACTATATTGGCTTGACGACTTCAGAAAAATGCTGAAATGAAATAAACAGGGTGTCTTTATCCATTATCAAATTATTCGACTCACGATTTCAACACAGTTTGAACGCTTCTCCACACTTTACTGATGTTGGATGTTTTCATGGACTTGGAAAATAACAATAAAAGATACCACTTAACCCAGGAGAGAACGGTCTCTTTTTGTTATGCTTCAATAAAGTCGATTTTCCAAGAACTCCATGCTTCATATCACGCACTGAGGGATTACACCTTATAAAGTGGTGGAGATAAACAGGGAATGTCTTTACTACATGCTTGCCTTCTATGGCTTTCTAAATACCAGAGGTGTACAGGAGGGAACTCCAAAAAGAACCCTTTGAGCCATGATAACGTTTGGAAAAAGAGTGTGATACTAGAAAGCTTCAGGAGCAGTATGCAGGCATCTTGTGGAACAATGCAGAGTGATCAACTTGATAAGGCCTGTACACACGGATCAGGTGTTCACCATTAATCTGATGATGCATGAGTAGCATGTGAGACAGAGTGGATGTGTACCCTGGTTTTTAAACCTAGGGGCATATTTACAGTAGAAGTGGTGGAGCGCGGCGTAAGCCTCCTTGGCTTAACAGCGCGCTTCGCCTCTTCTGAAATGCAGGGCTGCACCACATTTACAATATTATGGTGCAGCAGTGCTTCCCCCTGCCTGGTGCTAAAATTAGCTGCCTAGTGCCAATGCAGGCACCCTTGCACCATAGTGCAAGGGTGTCTGTGTTGAAGGGGAAGATTGCTTATGTGCAAGAAGGTGTCCTTTCCTGCACAGAAACAATCTTTAAATGGCATTTTGTAACGTCTATGTGTGCTGCTTAATGCTGTACACATAGAAGTTACAAAACATCATTTTTTTCATGATTCTTTATGTGCAGGAAGGGAGACCTTCCTGCACATAAACAATCAATGGCCTTTTGCTGTTTCTATGTGTGTTTCACAATGCAGAACACATGGAAACAGGAAAATCGAGGAGAAATTAAACATCTCTCCTCGTTGCGCCAGGGTATGACCAAGTTTTACCTGTTCTTAATTTTGGCACTACCCCATATTTACGCCACCTTTGTAAATATGGGCATCGTCAAAATCAATAGGTGTTGCGGTGGAATGCCCTCCCCTTTCATGCTGTGTATAGTGTGAAAGGGTGACTTATTTAGAAGGCGAACAAAGCGATACAAAAGGGGATGATGGACGGAGCGTTTGAGCAAATCAAACACTCACCCCCAGTCAACTGATCTGGGTTTAATCCATCACCTTTCTTTAGCTCACTCAGCCACCCCAGTATTTACAAGGCAGCATTAAGCCACGGTAAGTGGCTGAGCGCTGCCTTGTAAATAAGGAGAAGCCCCTCTCGACACCACAATGTTGTGAAAAGTGAAGTTGTGTTGGTGATAGGGGATTGTAAATATGCCCCTACGTATGATAGTATAGTAGTTATTTGTCCTCAGATGTATAAATTATTTAGGTGACTAATTACATATGGGGTAAAGTACACCTGCCATACATTTTAAGGACATTGCAAGTCACTGAAGACTTTCATGACCATATAGAGGAATGAGGCTGTGACTTTTAATTTCCTCATAGTGTGCCTGAGAGGGTACTTTATCCCTTATGGTACATCGTCACACCATATCCTTGCCCTCAAACCACTTACATTCTTGGTGTGGTGCTCTAACAGAGATATAGAATACCTAGTGCAAAATTAAGCACACAAAAAATACCAGTTAGATACTTGTTGCAAACTATATAACAGTTTTGACAAGTAACAATGTAAAAAACGCTGTAGCTCAGTATGTTAAGAAGAATGCAGAGATTACACATCTCCTATAATTAATTGAAGCTTAGGAAAAAATAAACGTGTTGCCATAAAAATCTCCTTTCTGCTTATCACTGTTCATCTAGAAAAACAGAGCAGCAGAAGGAAAAGTTATGTTTTTTTTTAAAGTGCAGCTTTTATTATGTTCTGGGACCTGCATTTTCCATGGCTGCTGGCAACGGGCCTTGTGATGTCAGAACTCAAGTGTCATAAGTTAGAGTTGACTGTCTGCATAATTTTTTTATTACAGATGAGGTGTGTTCACAAGTCACTTGTAATACTTAGATACATGCCTTATAAAGAGATTGCAGGCTCCCATGTATTATGTTGCGAATTGCAATAGTTGGCAGAGGCGATGGCAAGATTCTTTGAATGTGTGTACTGTTCCTCACCATTCTTAGTTGTTGGTGAACAAATTAATATTTCAATGTCATACTCTTTTAAAATCTTGTGAGTAAAATACAGCCCCCAAGACATTTGAGGGCATGTATTGATATAGAGATTGAGCCTCGGATAGAGAGTAAATGGAAGCACCACGCTGACATGAATGACACAATTGAAATGGTGTTAGATCAGATCCTTCCTCACCACACTCCTGCAGAAAGGAATTTTGGTAATTAAATTTGTCTAGTACTTAGTGACTTTATGAACCAGACATATATACAGGTCTAGTGCACAAATTCATTATGAAAAAGTTACATGTATATGCATCATATCTGGCCTCCAAGGATTTGTGTAGAGTTCCAGTCACTGACTTACTATTCTTTCATACAACAGAATGCAGGCAACTCGCTACACTGCGATGCGTGAAAGTGAAACTGCAGAAATGTGCCATATCTACTAATATATAGTGCACCTTATGCTCTCTCATTGCACTGGAGAACTTCAGGCAGCCTAAACCCAATTCAGACACCCTTGTGCCATGGTGCAATGGCGCTGGCAATTCAAGCAGGATTGTTTTTTGCAGGAAGGGGTGCCTTCCTGCACAAAATCATATATGCTCCATGTCCACTCGAAACCTCTATGGACCATTTAGCACTCGCCGACTACAGACCAATCTCCCTGCTACCATTCCTGGCCAAGGTCTCAGAGAAAATCATCAACAGACACCTCACTGAATACCTCAATGACACTCAGCTCATCTACGCCAACTACACAGTCTGGTTTCAGACCCAAGCACAGCATGGAAATTGCCCTCATTGCTGTACGCATGACATCCCTATGACTCTGATCAGAGGAGACATGGCGACCCTCACCTTCCTGGACCTCTCCGCAGCATGTGATGCAGTTTCGCACTCCATATCCATCCAACAGCACACAGCAACGCAGTCAAAGTGTATGCACTCTGATGGATTTTCTCATTCCTCACTGGAAGGACCAAGTCAGTCAGCCAAGCACTGTACACCTCAGACGCCTACGCCCTCATTGACGGAGTTCCGTAAGGATCCTCCCTGAACATGTACATAATTCCTCTAGCCAGTATCATCTGCTCTAACAATGGCAACGTCCTCTCCTATGCCGATGACACTCAACTCATTATCTCTTTCTCAGACAAGACACCCACAACCAGGATAAAGTTCAATGCTTGCATTAATGAAATTATCAACTGGATGTACACCAACTGTAAAAAACTGAACACAAAAGACTGAAATTGTGAACGTCGAGAAAAGCACATCACCTTGAGACTCCAGCTGATGGCAAACCGAGGTTGGACTGACACCCACCCGAACACCCATGCCAAGAACCTCAGGGTCATCATCGACAGCAAATTCAACATGACCCCGATAGACAATGTCGTCACCACCTTATGCTTCCATCCCCTGAAGATACTGGGGACAATTTTAAAATGGCTCCCAATCAACACCCGGAAAAACATCATGCACACCTTGGTTACAAGCAAACTTGACCACAGGAAAGCTTTCTATGTCGGGATAAATGATAAACAAAAAACTCACCAGAAAATTCAGAATTCTGAGACCCAGAATTTCGCTCACCCTCCCACGCTGCACTCACATCACACCAAACCTGAAGGAGCTACATTGGCACCCCATTCACAAACAAGCCCAATTAGAACTACTCACCCACACATTCAAGGCACTATGTAACTCTGGCCCAGCATGCCTCAACAATTGCATCTGCGTTCACAAACCTTCCAGACAACTCCTCTCAACCAGACGTCTACATGCACAAATCCCATGCATAAGGAAAACCAGATTTGGCGGTGGAGCCTTCTCCTACATTGCTCCTAAAGCATGGTATGATCTGCCACTGAAGAGAAGAGCCTCCTCCTCACTTCTTGAATTCCACAAGAAGCTGAATACCTGGCTTGTTGCAAACTATATAACAGTTTTGACAAGTAACAATGTAAAAAACGCTGTAGCTCAGTATGTTAAGAAGAATGCAGAGATTACACCTCTCCTATAATTAATTGAAGCTTAGGAAAAAATAAACGTGTTGCCATAAAAATCTCCTTTCTGCTTATCACTGTTCCTCTAGAAAAACAGAGCAGCAGAAGGAAAAGTTATGTTTTGTTTTTTTAAAGTGCAGCTTTTATTATGTTCTGTGACCTGCATTTTCCATGGCTGCTGGCAACGGGCCTTGTGATGTCAGAACTCAAGTGTCGTAAGTTAGAGTTGACTGTCTGCGTAATTTTTTTATTACAGATGAGGTGTGTTCACAAGTCACTTGTAATACTTATATACATGCCTTATAAAGAGATTGCAGGCTCCCATGTATTATGTTGCGAATTGCAATAGTTGGTAGAGGTGATGGCAAGATTCTTTGAATGCGTGTACTGTTCCTCACCATTCTTAGTTGTTGGTGAACAAATTAATATTTCAATGTCATACTCTTTTAAAATCTTGTGAGTAAAATACAGCCCCCAAGACGTTTGAGGGCATGTATTGATATAGAGATTGAGCCTCGGATAGAGAGTAAATGGAAGCACCACGCTGACATGAATGACACAATTGAAATGGTGTTAGATCAGATCCTTCCTCACCACACTCCTGCAGAAAGGAATTTTGGTAATTAAATTTGTCTAGTACTTAGTGACTTTATGAACCAGACATATATACAGGTCTAGTGCACAAATTCATTATGAAAAAGTTACATGTATATGCATCATATCTGGCCTCCAAGGATTTGTGTAGAGTTCCAGTCACTGACTTACTATTCTTTCATACAACAGAAAGCAGGCAACTCGCTACACTGCGATGCGTGAAAGTGAGACTGCAGAAATGTGCCATATCTACTAATATATAGTGCACCTTATGCTCTGTCATTGCACTGGAGAACTTCAGGCAGCCTAAACCCAATTCAGACACCCTTGTGCCATGGTGCAAGGGCGCTGGCGATTCAAGCAGGATTGTTTTTTGCAGGAAGGGGTGCCTTCCTGCACAAAATCATATATGCTCCATGTCCACTCGAAACCTCTATGGACCATTTGGCACTCGCCGACTACAGACCAATCTCCCTGCTACCATTCCTGGCCAAGGTCTCAGAGAAAATCATCAACAGACACCTCACTGAATACCTCAATGACACTCAGCTCATCTACGCCAACTACCCAGTCTGGTTTCAGACCCAAGCACAGCATGGAAATTGCCCTCATTGCTGTACGCATGACATCCCTATGACTCTGATCAGAGGAGACATGGCGAACCTCACCTTCCTGGACCTCTCCGCAGCATGTGATGCAGTTTCGCACTCCATATCCATCCAACAGCACACAGCAACGCAATCAAAGTGTATGCACTCTGATGGATTTTCTCATTCCTCACTGGAAGGACCAAGTCAGTCAGCCAAGCACTGTACACCTCAGACGCCTACGACCTCATTGACGGAGTTCCGTAAGGATCCTCCCTGAACATGTACATAATTCCTCTAACCAGTATCATCTGCTCTAACAATGGCAACGTCCTCTCCTATGCCGATGACACTCAACTCATTATCTCTTTCTCAGACAAGACACCCAGAACCAGGATCAAGTTCAATGCCTGCATTAATGAAATTATCAACTGGATGTACACCAACTGTAAAAAACTGAACACAAAAGACTGAAATTGTGAACGTCGAGAAAAGCACATCACCTTGAGACTCCAGCTGACGGCAAACCGAGGTTGGACTGACACCCACCCGAACACCCATGCCAAGAACCTCAGGGTCATCATCGACAGCAAACTCAACATGACCCCGATAGACAATGCCGTCACCACCTTATGCTTCCATCCCCTGAAGATACTGGGGAAAATTTTAAAATGGCTCCCAATCAACACCCGGAAAAACATCATGCACACCATGGTTACAAGCAAACTTGACCATAGGAAAGCTTTCTATGTCGGGATAAATGATAAACAAAAAACTCACCAGAAAATTCAGAATTCTGAGACCCAGAATTGCGCTCAACCTCCCACGCTGCACTCACATCACACCAAACCTGAAGGAGCTACATTGGCGCCCCATTCACAAACAAGCCCAATTAGAACTACTCACCCACACATTCAAGGCACTACGTAACTCTGGCCCAGCATTCCTCAACAATTGCATCTGCGTTCACAAACCTTCCAGACAACTCCTCTCAACCAGACGTCTACATGCACAAATCCCATGCATAAGGAAAGCAGATTTGGCGGTGGAGCCTTCTCCTACATTGCTCCTAAAGCATGGTATGATCTGCCACTGAAGAGAAGAGCCTCCTCCTCACATCTTGAATTCCACAAGACGCTGAATACCTGGCTTTTTGAGTAGTCCAACTAAGTTCAAGGTGTGCCTAGACACACACCTGCTCAGCACCAGGATACTCTTCTGGGTGATATTTCTCTCAACAAATCTACATAACATAGCTTTAGGGCTAGTGAAAGCCAGGATTTTCATGTTCTCCCACCCTCCCTTAATCTACAGAAACTATAGAGGTGTATGAGAGACCCTAAAAGGGCACTTACTGTAATCATGTTTATGACCAACTTTAGGTGAGCTTTGTGGATGTGCAAAGTCTTTGCAAATGTTTGTGAGTACCCACAAAGCTGTGGCATTGTGAGTATTTCAAACCTCTCCACTGTCCATGCAGCTGTACTCCCATGGGAGAGTTCCCTGCGCTAACACAACTTTTAATACTTTGGAATATTAGCACATTAGTAAAGTTCCCACGGTAACAACCAGATGCATCCCTATAATCTCAGTCATCCGGACGCTTGCCTGGGGTGGCAGGACTGCAAAATCCTTTCATCTAAGGAAAACATATCTTCCCAGCTTGACTGCTTTACTGCCAGAGTGTTTATTTCTCAAAGGACATTCAAAGTGATCAGCACACTAAAGTCTGTAATTGAAATAGCAACCTTCAGCATGCTGTCAATGAAGAAATAAAATGCTACATTTCTTTACACAGAATTGCGTGCCTTCCCTCAATCTTAATCACAAAACCATTTCTTTACCAATAAAATGCAAGCAGTCCATTTTATGTTCTCTGTGGCATTGAAAAGTTAAATGTTCTAAACAAGGGAACTTGCCTTTTCTTTTAAAATGCTTTCTTCTTGAGTGTAAGCTCAGTTATTCAGTATTAAGGAGATACATGTGATTTATAGAATACATTCTGCTTGAGTTTAAACAGTATTCAAACTACGCATTGAATACACCCTAGAATATTCATATATGTAAAAGAATCCAATGAAGTCCAGCGCTGTTTTGCTGTGTCAACTTCCTCCCCAGTTCATTTTCTTCTTAATTCAAAACATCAAGCAGATCACTTTCTTCCTCATTAGCTGTGTTACAACCAGCAATTGATTCACTAGGAAAATCTGCTGGCTGCAACTTTCTTACAGAAAATGGAATAACTAACAATGCCAATGAATTACAGCATGTTACAATGGATTCCAAAGTCTTTAGGTCAATTCTCAAACACCAGGGGCCTCATTTATGAGGCCTTGCGTCACTTTTATGCCGCCGGTGCGTCACTTTTTGTGACGCACCAGTGGCGTAAAAAAATGCGCCTTGTTGCGCCATATTTACAAAGTGACGCATCTAGGTAGATGCATCATTTTGTACACCCCTGCGCCACATTATACCTGCGCCAGGTATAATATATGCAAGGGGGGCGTATTGACGCAAGGAGGGTCGTAGAAGTGACGCAGTGAAATCTATGAGATTTCACTGCGTCACTTTTAGGACGCTGTTGCGTCAAAATCCTGCGCCTGCCTCACAGCAGGCATAAGCCTGACGCAGGCCCTTTCACATGGGTCTTGCCCCATGTGAAAGGACGCATTGCTGGAGTTGCGTCACTTTTGTGACACACTCCAGCAATGCGTCACTTTTGCGCTTACAGATACGTCAGAAATACTGACGTATCTGTAACTCCCTGCGACTTGATGCGTCATACATTAAATATGACGCATCAGGAATGTCGCAAGGAGTGCGCACTGAGAAGTGACGCATCGCTGCTTTCACGCAGCGATGCGTCATTTCTCATAAATGAGGCCCCAGGGGTGTAACCATTGATTGAACCGCATTCTCAAAAATAACCAAATCATCATTTAGACAGCAGAATCATTTCAGTGACCATTTCTTAATATTATCGTTAGCTTCAGAGAATAGTAGCGGTAAGACATATCAGATTCATATCAATGTAGGTTTTATTGTTTGATTAGTTAAGCTATCATGACATCTTTACTGGAAAATATTCACTGTCACATTGGTAGTCAGGTCAGGTTTTATTCAATACATTGTTTTTGTATTAAAACATTTTTGCACGGTTAAATATTCAGTAAGGCTTTCACTCATTTGGCGTTGGGGGGTGTGTGGGTTGGGGGAGGGGGGTGGGGGGGGTGTCTTGCCCCCAAAAGAATTTGCTAATGTTATGGAAGCGAAGCTAACTTATCTGTAAACGTTTTACTGTGCTGTTGCATCGTTTAAATGGAGGGACTTTAGTGAATAGGTGGCACCGAAGAGCACCGGTTTGGTCAACTAAATACTCACCTTCTTTGTTATGGTACTGAATTTGCACATATTTGCTGTATAGTAAAAATCGTCTGTGCATGTCCATGAAAGGGGGGGCATGGGTATAATAGGGAGCATCAGGTAAGCAGAAACGTTGAGCCTAAGTGGACTTAGTGGTTGCAAAATGTGCAAATCTTGATAAAGTCTCAGGATTGGAAACCCCAGGTGCAAATTCATCTATTTTCACAATATTGTACCGGAATTATTAGGTGGATTAGGACCAAGGTTACAGCAACCATGCATTTAATTAACTTTTTCATCAATAAGAAATCAGGATTTTTAAAACATAACATTACTGTTCAACAGTAGTAAATCCAGTACTACACATGGCCAACCACTGGTACTGCAAAACCCTCTCATAGGAAATAAAGGAGATAGACAGTTTACATAAAATCCCAAAGGATACAATGTTAAATTGAGTCATTTGAACAGTTAAAATATAAATAAATAGAAAGTAATGTTAAAAAAAATAGAAAGAGTATGGTTGTTTTTTAATTATAAAATATTTTAACTAGCTTTTTTTTACATATAAACCATAATGTAACTGTAAATTATGTTAGAATAATTGCATCAATCTTAGTTAATTCAATATGTCACTTTTAATAAATATTATTGCAAATTAAAAACTATTTTTTTTCTTTAGGTGAGAATTACTTTTTTATTTAATCTTCAGAAACATATTTTTTTATATAGTTACATAATGGGCCTCTGGGTGCTATAATGTGGATTTCTTGTGTTTGATCTCTTTCTCCACTAAAAACTCCTCCATTTCTCTTGAGACCAACTATGCCCCGTAATATCTGTAAGTAACACACAGAGGAATACCTCCCGACTTATAAGCTCTTTGAGAAATGCCACCAAATGCCTGGTTTTCAAACCCTAAATGAAAGTCACCTCTGGCCATCTTGAGAATAAGTCCATCAAAACAATGACATACGTGAATCCTATCTTTGAGTAATTCGGCCCTAGAATATCCAGCGTAACTTCATCCCACGGACCATCCGGTAACTTTCACACTACCGTAGGTTGAACTCTGGGTTTCAGAGTTGTGTCACTTGTTATGCATTGTATGCACTCTGTCACTAGTCTTTCTTCTTCCTGGTACATCCGTGGCCACCAATAACCTGTTCTTAATCTCTCCTTAGTCTTTGCGCTGTCCAGGTGCCCTTCATGTGCCAGTGTCAATAATGAATTCCTCAAAACCACTGGTTGCTCCAACCTCATGCCTCAAAACAAGAGTCCATGCTTCTCTGACAATTCCTCCATTACATTTCAAAACTTTTGGTATTCTTTAATGTCACATCCCTTCATGCACCAACTGGACCTCAACATTTAAAATTCTGTCTGTATTACTTCATCCTCAATAGTAGCTTTCTTCCAATCCTCTTCAGAAATCGCCGTACCCTCTATAGTGCACATACTCATCTCTTCTTCCAACTCATCTTCTCCACTCACCATTACTATCTCACTTGCCACCAATCTGCACAAAGTATCAGGCACTACCTTTCTTGCTCCTGGTAAATATTCCACCACAAAATTATACTCCTACAATGCCACTAGCCATTTATTGATCCTCCCTCACACAGCATTGATACCTTTCTTATGGAAAATCTCCATCAGGGGCTTATAAACTGTCTTAACTTTGAACTTACATACCCATAGAAGTGTCTTCATTTTCCTCACAGCCCAGAATATTAACCAGGGCTTTCCCCTCATTCCCAGAGTGCCTTGTTTTCAGTCCCTTTAAGCTTCTCTATGCAAACATGATGGTCTTGTTATCAGTTCCCTCCCATTTGCATCAATACCACTCCCAAACCACTCTCCACTACCACTCTCGCATCACTAATAAATGTGGACTTCATATTAGGATAAAAAAAAAATTGCAGATTGGAACTGCAGCTAGTTTGCATTTTATCAACTTGAACTCCTTTTCAAAATCTCCATCATTAAATATCTGAGTAGTTCCTCTTTGTTCTGGGGAGATAATAACCCAAGCATTGTCTCTATCAAACTTGTCTTAGGTTTTATACCTTTAACTGAAATCTCATTCGCCAGATACTCTGTGCCACTGCCTGAATTTGCATTTTTTCCCTTTTATGGTTAATGTTAGAAATGGGGGTCTCTAGTTTGCAGAGGTAGGTACCTTTGTCCAAGTAGGTACCCTTCTTCCTAGTCAGGGTAAGGGGGATACACTTTCAAAATAACCCCTGCTCACCCCCTTGGTAGCTTGGCACGAGGAGACAGGCTTATCTCAGAGGCAGTGTGTAAAGCATTTGTGAACACATACAGTAATACAGTAAAAACACTACAAATGGACACCACACCAGTAAACTTTATCTAAACCAACAAGGCGAAGCCTGACAAAAATCCAACATACAATACACTTAAACATAGTTACTGTGCAAAATAACCTTTAAACTGCAGGAAAAGGTATAAGTACAGTTCCTCCGACTAGGTAGCTCCGTCAGGGGCTACCGTGATACTGAATACGACAGAGTCTAACAATTCCAGCCAACCACGTTGATACGGGTTAACAAAAACATCGACAGACTCAGAGACAGTACCTTTTGTTGTTGCGGCCAACACAATGGTACGAGCCGGTCAGGGACAACTGTCGGAGTTGTGAGATGGAAGCATTGCAGCGTGTGGTGTCCTCACGGGAAACATCCTTTACAACGCAACTTTTACCACGCAGTGCCTTTACGACGCAACTTTTACAACGCAAACCATTACAACTCATTGCCCTGGGGGGCGCTCTAGGATAGGGAATACGTTTAATTTACTGTCCAACACCTTCCCTAGTGTCCACGGGGACTGGAGTTGGAATAGTAAATTAAACTATTCACTATCCAGCACCCCAAAGCGCTATGCGCTGTAAAGGTTTTCGTTGTAAAAACCGCGTTGTAAAGGCATGCGATGTAAAAGTATGCGTTGAAACGTCATACCTCCTTCCTCACGGCTTGGTGCAGAGGCAGCTCGTTGATGGAGTTGGTGTGACCAAGGCTTGTGTTGCAGGGTGAGGCAGTGCTTGATACGGTGCTTGCAGGTCATGATGCGATGACGGAGCCGGTCAATGTACGAGTCAAGCAGCGGCAGAGTCAATGGCATCCGGGCAGCGTGGAGCGAAACGTTATAGAGTGCAATGCCCCCAGGAGGCGTGCAAGCAGCGGCTCATTTACAGAGTCGGTGAGACCAGGGTTGAGTTGTGAAATGAGGCGATGCTCTCTACAGTGCTTTCAGGACACGGAATCCTGCAACGGACTCGATGACAGAGTTGGTTACCCGTTCTTTCTCCAGGCAACTGAAACCAGTGGTTCCAGAGACAGTGCCCAGAAGTTTGGTGAGGTCTTTGATGTTCCTGAAACCTTTTGAACAGGGGGCAAGCTCAGTTCAAGCCCTTGGGGATCTTCCTCAAGCAGGGAATACAGCAAAGTCCCTTCTCCTTTCCTTGGCAGCAAGTAGCCACTGCAGGCCAACCCCAGACAGCAAACAGCACAGGGGCAGTCACAGGCTCTTGAAGTTAAAAATCATTCTTTATTCAAATTTCATGTCAATGAAATAGCCAACGCGTTTCGTCCGTTATCAGACTTCTTCAGGGCATAACAAGTTTATAGTAGTCCTGATTCATGAACCAGTTGTCGTTCATTAGAGCCCAGTTAACTTTAAAAATTAGCTATTCATTCCAGCGGCAATATAGAAATGGTGGTAACTTTAAAAAAACACAGTAAAAGTATATCCGCAGTAGTTCGCGTATCGTCGCTCATGTGGTCATCTGGTTAAGGGAGCTTAACCAGATGACCACATCAACGACGATACGTGAACTACTGCGGATATACTTTTCCTGTTTTTTTTAAAGTTACCGACATTTCTATATTGCCGCTGGAATCATTAGGAGACATTTGAGGATACCTCAGTGACTGTTGAAGCATGACTACGCCGGAGACCGCCATGCCGCTGAGTGGAGGTATGTGGGATCTACCCATGTCAGGCGTCGTCCATTGTCCACGATGCCCCATGCACTACAGTAGCACCCGACTGTTCTCTCTTCTCTGCCCTGTGTAGTAAATGTCCTCTCTAATGTTCTTCACTGGATAGACTGTACTATGTCATCTGTGACATAATAGAATGCCTGGGCTCACAGTGTCTCTCTCTACCTGGCTGTGGCAGTTGGTTAACTCAGGCTGAGCTGCTAACAGCTAGCTCCTGGTGGGATCTTACTTCTGTACCTAATATCTTGGAAGGAACTTACAATAAAGGAACACTGTCCTGTTCCTTTTCCATAAGGGAAGAGGATGTGTAGTAAATGTCCTCTCTAATGTTCTTCACTGGATAGACTGTACTATGTCATCTGTGACATAATAGAATGCCTGGGTGACTCTCTGGCTCACAGTGTCTCTCTCTACCTGGCTGTGGCAGTTGGTTAACTCAGGCTGAGCTGCTAACAGCTAGCTCCTGGTGGGATCTTACTTCTGTACCTAATATCTTGGAAGGAACTTACAATAAAGGAACTTAACTCTACAGTGGACTCTGCATCTTCCTTTACTACACCGTGCACCCCCTATGATGGCCCTGACCCTGTCTCCAACCAATGCAATCTCCAACAGCCACCACATCTGATCCAAGGTGTGCCTGACTTTAATATGGCAGCCACTTCTGCCTTCATTCCTAAAGACAGCCCCAGCTCCTACTCTGGATTACCCCCCTCCCCGTTCCCTTTTACCTATACCCCCTAGTGGGGACTTGTTTCTCCGCTTCCTGACTTTGCAACTGTAGCCCATGTTTCGATTCTAATCTGCTTTTCTGAACACTGAGACCTGAGCAACATGGCTGATGCCTGGTGGAGCTGCCAGACACTTATAGATGAGATTGTCCCAGGTTTCTCCCTACCGTCACCTACCAAGCCGGACATTGGGCACAGTTTCCTCTTTGTCTTCCTGCTATGGCTCCTTCCTCCCCTTTCCTTTGTCTCTCCGCCCTATCTCCCTCCTACCCTTCTTCCTCACCCCTTACACTTCTACTCTCCACTTCCATGCACTTTAAATATTTCTAGCAACAGATGTAACTTTGTAACATTGTGAAACCTCATGTAAAGCGTTCTGATACCTACGGGGTCTAGCCAGCACTATATAAAACGCAAATAAATAAATAAATAAATAAGGCCTGCCTCTTACAAGTAATGTCAACGCTTACAAAGCATTCCAAAATATCCCAACATTCCACCACACACACACATACAAAAGATCTTTTTGAACCGTGGCCACAACCTGACCTGAACTGAACTGGATGTAGAGTAACTTATCTCAGATTAAGTTTTATTGCTACCATCCTATGTTTCTCTCTCAATCAAGGGCTATCTATCCCCTTAACAGCTCTCTTTCTTGTTCCTTCTGTTTCTCCTCCAACTCTTTCTGTTTCTTCTCTCCCTCACGTAACTTCTCTCCTGGGTCCCATTCCTCCTGTTTCTCTCTCCTCGTCTCCTCTTGTTCCTGGTTGGCTAGTCTTAGTTTCCTCATCTTGAACTCACTGGCTTTCTCATCTTCCTCAGCCATAGCTTTCTGAAGTGTCAACTGTAAACTCAGGATCTCTGCTAGACTCACCCCACCTAAGGGATTTACTCTAGGAATTGGTGGCAGTATTACCCTAGAAATTCAAGGTAGTGTACACACCTGAGGTATTCTAGAAATTAAACATGCGAAGTGTATTTTTGAAACTCTAGAAAATGCATACGGGGACACACTCAGCATGTGTCTGGGATATATCTGTGATAAGAGGATCCTAGAGCCTGAATCCACAGCATTCTCTTCCTGGGTTCCTACAATGGTTCCCTTCCCTCCCCAGTGTCAACTACAGCCGCATCCTTTTCAGCCAAAATATCAAACTGGTCCCTAATGACATTTGCGAGGACCTCTCTGTCCCCACTCTTGTGAATCCTCCACCCTTTGTTCTACATAAATACTTGATTTAATCTACGGACACACTGCTGAGGTCGATTCTCCGTTGTCCATTGTCTATGCATGTCACCTTAGTGCAAAGAAGAACAAAAAAATTGGCTTATTGCAGTGCTGGCACAGATTGGAAATGGCAAATGCAATATCTGTATCTTTGACTTCTAAAAGTTAGTCACCCTGCTGCTTGCCACCAATAGTTAAAAACTGTTTCAGAGGGTCACGGGGCAGGAAGGGATTAATGGGCTAAACTGTGGTGGTGAAGGCTTTTACTCCTGATGTTCGGGGCCAAACCTAAGACGAGCCATCATAGGTTCCCTCGGGGGGGAAGGGGAGCATAGCTACAGGGGAGAGAACATGACTCATTACTCAAAGTGCAGAAAATCCAAAAAATAAATCAATGTTCAGTCAAATACTTAGTTTTATAAGAAAAATAAGTATTTTATTTCGAACTCTACATATTCAAAGAAATAATTATATTGATGAGCAACAACACAATTCCCCTGAGGTCATAGCTCTAGTAGTTGTCAGGCAAATCCCTGCCCCACCCTCTTCCTTATGATGTGGCCATTTCTATTCAAAAACAAAAGAGAGAGAAAGGGTGTTCTACATTAGTGTAGGGCGGGAACTCCTGGTCCCCTTCCGAGTATTTTAAACAACAAATGGAGGAGTGCCCCCTAGGTATAACAAGGAAAGACTCTGTAACCAAAACTTAAAGATCAATAATGCACAAGGTGCCCAACTTTTTTACAGGACATAGCATGTCCTTTTAGAAGACCCCTCACTCACCAACCTAGTCGGTGACATGCTTCATCATCGGGGTCCCACCCCGCAGGCTGAGTGCCAGCAGGGTGTGCTTCGACACCTGACTACAGTGGAGCGGGTATTTTTTCTTTTTTATATGTGCAGTGATACTAAAAGGTGATTAGTGATTTAAAAAGGGGCCAATACTACTCACTCGAAGCCGGATTCTTCTGGGGATCTGGTAATTGTCCTTTTAACTGTATTACTTCTGACCTTTTCCAAGGAACATGAACGCAAAGCCTGCACCATTGTGCCTCAACAGCCCCTCGGCCATTACTTTGGGCATCAGTAAGTGCGTTAACAAAGACAGGGGCCGCCTCTCTCATTGGCATAGCTGTTTCTAGAGGGTTGTTGGGGAAAGCGGTCATATCACGGTAAGCCTTTAAAGCAGACATAGAGCCAAACATCCCCTATCCCTGAACATCACATCTTTTTATTTGCGACCTAAGGTCCATTAATCCGGTGGGTATCTGCATAAGCGCATTCTCAAATCTTTGCATGACCAGGGTATACATGTATTCAGCCCAGGTGGTCTGTTCCATAATCGTCCACTGGGAAAAGGTGGACCATATTTCTTTAAAGGCATGAATATTCCCATTATTTATCCAACATTCACACTGTTGCCTCTGCAGGTCATTTTCTCGAAGGGACGAAAAGCTGACTGCAGAGCGCAAGGATGCCAGTCGGGGGGAATTCAACAATTTATTTCAATCTTGCTTAACTGTAGACCACGGGGAAGTAGGAAAAGGGCATGTAGGGGTAAAGCCGCAGGTGTTGGGCGGAGGTAGACTCGTTGTCATTCCCACAGCAAGAACATGGTTAGCGAGCGTGGTCTGTGTCATAGGAAAAATCGAGAGGGTTGGTGTGACAGGGAGAACATTAAGAGGGGCAGTGGGGGCAGGAGTGGGCTGTTTCGGCAGGACATGCGTGGTGTGAGGCGTCAGGGCAGGGTACATTGGGGCATATGCAGGAGGGCTTTCTAGCATGGTATCAAGCAAGGAATCACCTTCTTTTCCCCCTTCCATATGGCCCTTTCCTTTCTCCTCACGAGCTGGATAACATTTTTGTACCCGGGCCCCATGCTCCCTATCGGCTATTTCTTCTGACTTTGTCATTTGATTTTGTAAATTTTCTCTGGCGTGGTCGGCCATTGACATACGTTCATGTTTTCTTTCTTGAGCCTTCTGCTTTATAGCTCTCTGCTCTATCTCTTTCCTCCAAAATCGGAAAGATTCAAACATAGACGGCGTGTCTTTTCTTGTTGTTGTTGTTGTAAAAGCTTTATTTCGATACGTAAATATCTTAAAAGCGATACATACAAAAATACATTTTAAAGGCTTATGGTAACATACATTTATGATTACTAAAATAGTCGGATAAAATACAATAAATAGTTAAAAAGAGAATTAAATTGAAATAGAAAGCCTTTTAACTCGGATCACCCAAGCCCATTTTAAAAACTTGGAAACACCGCAAACAATGTAGGGGGATTTGTCAGTCAATAAAATGCGAAGGGCCACCAGATGCTGACGTGTGCCTAAGAGCCTGCACAATGGTGTTAGCCCACGCCTCCTTGGGGCACAATAGTCAGGACATTCGAAGAAAAAATGTGCCACCGTCTGGAAAGATGAAGATCTCCACCTGGACACCAAGTTGGCCAAAGGCAAGGTGCCCACTCTGAGTTTGAAGTAGAGAGCCCTGTCCAGGGGAGTGGAGATTAGGTCCAAATAAGGCTCATAAGCAATCACGGGGCATATTACCAAGCAATAGCGATAATTATCGCTATTGCTTGGTTAGAAACAAAAATTTACCGCTGAGCTGCGGCGATTTTTGTCGCAGATAAACCTTGGTATTACCGATAAAAAACGTCCGCAATGCATGAATATCGCTGAAAAGTCAGCGATATTCATGCATTACCGAGCTAATGCTCTTAGCCATTTTATCCACCTCCCATTGGATAACATGGCTAAGAACTGCTCAGGGCAGGTGTTAGCTTTTGGATATATTTGCGCTTAGCGCGAATATCTCCAAAAGTTGATAATAGGAGATAGCGATGTTAGCGACTGTTTCCAGTCGCTAACATCTTGGCACGCCCACTTTGCATGTCATTAGTGATAAATATCACTGACATGCAAAGTGGGACCCAAGATGGTCGCTATCTCTTACTAGCTGTCGCTAACTGGTGTTAGCGACAGCTAGGTAATAGGGAGATCATTTTATCTCCGCTTTCTTGGCTTTTAAAGCCAAAAAAGCGGAGATAAACCCCCTTGATAATATGCCCCTCGTCTTTAATTCTCAGGAATGCTGCGGTCGAATTGCAGTGGCGTGGATTGCGAATGAGTTTGTTGGCTATCCAGTCCCAAAATAGCTTCTTCAGGGTGGCTTTCGGAGGAGCAGAGCCAGTAACCCAGGAATCTTCCAAACCCAGCTCCACCAATAGGCTCTTGATGTCCCTTAGCCATTTAATTCGATGCCATCCCTCCATAGCAATTACCTCGGACAGACCTGCTGCATAGGAGGCTAGCTCCGGGACCCTCCACAGGCGGGCCCACAAGAGCAGAGGCCGTAATCGCGCCTGGTCCGCGATTGATTTACAGCCCAAATCAAGAAGCACTGGGACGGTCGGTGTGCTCGATGGGAGTGCCAAGAGTTCTTTCAGGAATTTACTTTCTGCCTTGGCTAATGACTCCAGGTTTGTGGAACCCCACAACTCCGCCCCGTACAAAGCCGCAGCAACCCCTCTTGCTTTATAAATATCAATAGCTGGGGAGATACAATGTTTGGGGGAAGAACGATGTTCCCTGAGTAGGGCTCCAGTCACCCTTTTGTGGTTGAGCAACATCTTTTGGATATGTGGGGTCCAGCTCATGGAGTTACTGAGGCGAATCCCTAAATAATCAAACTCACGGACCCTCTCCAGGGGAACGGCATTTAAAACCGGAGGGGGCCCTAACTTTTTGGGGGGATTCATAGTCAGGAATTTGGTCTTATCTACGTTAATAATCAGGCCCCTAAGGGAGCAGAACTCCTGGAAGCGGGTGAGGAGCTTTTGGAGACCCTGAGGTGTCTTTGCAATGAGCAGGGTATCGTCAGCAAAGAGCAGGGTGGGGATCCTGGTGCCCGCCAGGGACGGAGCATCTGCGGGTTCCTTAAGCAGGTGCTCAACTACACTATTCACATACAATGAGAATAGTGTGGGAGCCAGCACACATCCCTGGCGGACACCCCTACGCACTGGGATTCTGTTGGTTTTCTCCCCGTTCTTGCCCCACCGCACCTGTGCATAGTTGTCTGAATGAAGTTTAATCAGAAGCGACAGGATGTAAGCGGGCAGTCCCAGCCCCTGCAAAACCCTCCATAACTCCTCACTCGGTACTAGGTCAAAGGCAGTCTTCAGGTCAATAAAGGCCAAATAGAGACTGCCCTTGCCTAGCACCACCACCTTCCAGTACAGGAGCATCAGCCTGAATGCTTGTTCTATCGTCCCCGTACCTGAGCGGAAACCCGCCTGGAAGTCCGACAGTATTTTGTGCTCATCTGCCCACTGAAGGACCCTCCCCAAAATCACCTTCCCTACCACCTTTTGGGAGGAGTCAATTAGGCTGATGGACCTGTAGTTAGCGGGGTTGACCCGACACCCCTTTTTGAATATCGGGACAACCTCCGCCCCCTTCCAGGAATCAGGTACTAGTGCGCCCTTCATGATTGCATTTAACAACGCAGCGACCAATTGTCCCCATTCCTTGGGATTGGCACGAAGCAAGTCACCGGGTATCCCATCCGGCCCCGCAGCCTTTAATGGGACCAGGGACTTGATTACAGCCTCCACCTCCCTCTCAGTAAAATCATCCATAACACTATCTGTTGAGTCATCCTCCAAGAATAAGGACTCGCTAATAACCCCTTCAGGATGAGAATACAGGGCCTCGAAGTGAGTGTACCAGAGCTGGGCAGGGATGTTACATGTAACCAGCGAAACATCCGGCCTATTCTTATTCCTAATCAAACATTAGAAGCCCCTTGCGTCCTTCCCCTTGCTTGCAATCAAAAGATCTTCCCAAAACTTCTCCTCCCACTCCCTTTTTGCTGCCTTTATGGTGAGTGAATAGTCCTTTCTTGCAGTTCTAACTGCTAGTGGGGACTTGGATTTAACAGCCCCTATCAAGGCCTTTTTCTGGGACCTGCATTTGGTCGTGTACCAACCCTGTCTTGTCCAGGTTTCGATTCTCTTGGACATACCCGGGGCACTGCTGGGCGAGACAAAGAGTTTGCTAAGTGCCTCAATAAGGGCACAGAAAACCTGCGTAGCCTCCTTGGGTGCACTCAGCAATGGGTCCAAATTGCTCTGGGCTACAGCCAGCAGGGCCCCTATGGCAGATAGTTTCTCACTGGACAGGGCGATCTTAGGCCATTTTAGCCTCCTCCCGCAGTTAGATACACTAATCGTCTGGGTGTTGGGTGCCAATAATGGTTGATGAGGCCCGACCTTACCCCTTAGCCACTCCGGAGACAGAACAAGAGAGAGAAGATTGTGATTGCTTTCGATACTCTCAATAATCTCCATGTCGCTCAGAGTGTTCCATAGACATACATCGAGAAGAATGTAATCTATTCTCGATGTATGGTTGGGCCTATTATATGTGTGTGCGCCCTTCAGGTCAGATTTAGACCTCCCATTTACCGCCCTCAAATCGAATTCCAGGTTAAATGCGTTGATCTGCAACGCCACTTGCGTCCACTTCTTAATGGGGGGCAGAGCGAGGGCCGGAATCCCCCTTCTCGCATCCTCCTCTTCTATGCCCAGCATGTCATCGAGGCCCAGGGGCTCGAACGTACAATTTAGATCACCCGCCACCATAGTGCACGGGTTCCTTGGCCGTTGCCTTAGGAGATCTTCCAGAAGTGCAATGGTGGCCGATTGTACTCCTCCCCTAGTACCTCTGGCATAGACATTAAAAATGTCTAAGAGCAGGCGACCCCGGGAATCCTTCAATGTAATGTTTAGGATATCAGGAGAATTTGTGGGATGTTCCTCCACCCTGCAATCCAGGGAGACAGCAACCCAAATGAGGAGGCCCCCCGAGGGGCGCCCCCTCCCTGCCTGGGACATGACAGCGGGGACAAAGTGGGACGAATAGCCCACCTTGTGGCAGGGCTCCATGGCCCATGTCTCCTGGAATATGCAGATGGAGTATCCCTCCACAAGGGCACTCCAGTCTGGCAACTCCAGCTTCCTGTCGATACCGGCGATGTGCCAGCTGAAAATCCTGAGAACTGGATCCGTCACAGCTGCAACACCGCCCGAGTCGAGGTCGAGGTCATTCCCCCCGCCACGGAGTCCTGAAGCACCAAGCTGCTGACCCCTCCCTGCCCATCTGAAGCCTGGCTCATCCCATGCATGGGAGTGGAGATTACTCTCTTCAAGTAGGGTGTGACAAAATCCACAGACAGCCCACTCAAAACGGAGTCACCGGCAGATTTGCCAGCTCCGGGGGCCTCCCCAGGATTAGGTTTGTTTCAATATACCGAAGGTCTCCACCCAGGTGATGACCAGACTGCCTGAGGATAAAATAGTGGTTTAGCAGGGAAATCAAAACAGCTGGTGCTATTACTCCTTCCCGTGCCGAATTCTCGGCCAGTCGGGGTTGGGACTAGTCTTGGATAGAAAAACGTTAAGTCCACTATACAGATTCCCTGCCCCCCAGAATTAGGTTTGTAGTCGCAAATAGTTTGTGCTACTCTTCTGTCCCTAAAATTGATCACCACACAGTCTCCTTCCGCTTGCTTATGTCCGTAACCCACCCAATTGACCCTTCTGGCTCCTATAATATGTCCATCAAGGCCCCTCACGAGGGGTCTGTTGGACTCAAGCCAGTGCATAGTTTTATTTAATAAGGCTTGGGGGGATTCATTGTGGCCAGCCTTCAATGTAGGTACATTTATAAGGACAGCAACATACGGGTGGCAGTCAGGGGGCAAGTTCACTGGAGGAGATTTAGGGGCAGTTTTGGGAATTGCGGCTTTATGGGCAACATTTGCTAATTGTGTTTGCGGGTGTGTAGGGGGATGGTTAACAATCAGAGATTCAGCAGGGCAGGCCTGGGAAGTGGCTTTACCTTTGCCCAACCCCTTTTGGGTTCCCTTTGCTTTTGCTGGGCCACTCCCCCCTGGCAGCTCAGCCCGACCCGGCGCTTTGGGATGCTTAGGGATACTAGGAAGAGCTTGCGCTCTTTGACCAGCACTCCCCAAGGAAGCCCCCAGCGACACTGCTGGTGCAATGTCAGTCGGCTGAAAGGCTGCTGCACTAGCCACAGGGGTAGCATCAGGCAAGGCATACTGAGACACCCTGGTAGTACTGTTTGGGGAGGTCCCTCCCTGCCCCTCCTTCCTTATCTTGGAATGGAGTTTGATAAGTGCTTTCAGCGAGAAGAAGCTATCCAGGGTTGATTGTTCAAGCCTGTCTAGCCTATCTCCCAACCCTGCTACTCTGTCGACAATCGGAGACAACAGTTTTTCTTGTCATTAATTGTTCCTCTAAGTTGGCGAGAACTTGGGAGTTAAAGGAGCCATAAAGTGGCCACTGTAATTCCGCATTACTTTGTTTCGTATATTTTACCCAGAATGAGGAAAAAATTAAGGCAGAAGGGCCAAGTTTAACACACATCGTATGGCATGGAGTCCCTTCTGGAGGAAGCGGACAGGCCGCCTCCAGCTGGGAGTCCTGCGTACACATACAACAACAAAATCTCTTGAATTTACTACTGACTGGCATGCTTAAAAAAAACGGGTAACAGACACGAGCGAGTTTTCAAAAATCACCTCGCTTGCTTGGCTTTTGCAAAAGTCAATAACAGCAGAATCATACACAACAGACACCAGTGAGTTTTTAAAAACTCACCTCCCTTGCTTGGCTTTAGCAAAAGTCAATAACAGTTTGGCTTTTGCGAAAGTCAATAACAGAATCATACAGACTTGGTGGGTGATCAGTCCACCCTTACCTTACAGGGGTAGTTCTCTACTGCAGACGTAGGGCTGTGTCCTGCTCCAGAAATTATTTGCTAGGGGACTCCAGCGAGAATGCGGTCAAGTGGCCCAGACCGGGTGGGGAGGAAAAGCGGGCAGGTCGTTTGGCTTACCGGATTGCAAGAATCCCTCAGGTAGGGTACCTCCGTCGGAGTCTCTCGGTGCTCCCCCTCACATCCACCGGGCCTGACCTTCGTGCTTGTGGAGGCCCTATTCGGGCGCCATTTGAAGAACCGGATTAACCCACTTACTGGGTCTCGGCGGTGGGGGAACCGCCCAAGCCTTCCATACCCTTCATACGTAGTAAAAGGAGACACAGGAGCCTTCGTCTGCAGGAGGTACCCAGATTTATTTAAATAGCCCGGGCTATGGAACAGAGTCCCAAACTCATCAGAAACAAGACAGAGGAGGCTGCTGCTTTACTCCGGAGCTTACAAGCCTTTTATACTTTTTCATCTCAGTCTTTTGGCTGTTAGTTCATTGTTTCAATCAGGGCAGTGTTTGCAGTTGATAACCAGATCCAGACGACGTTTGTAGATGGTGACCTGGTCAAGGCTTGGTACACAAATCCTTGTTAACTCGGCTTGATCAAGGCTCAGTCTTTCAGGTCATTATTTAATCACCTTGATCAAAGCACGGTCTTTCAAGTCATTGTTTAATGACCCTGATCAAGTCCCAGCAGTCAGACCATTGTCCAGATAACCTGATCACGGTGTCAAGGATGTTTACCAGGCTGGGAGCAGGAGATGGAAAACAAATCATTTACACAGGGTGTGAGTGTCTCGTGGCTTTCTGGGAAATTGCAAAGAACGGGGGGGTGTTGGGTGTGCGACAGTTCCTGGGCAGAAATGCAGGCTGCAAGATGGTTGTTGTCGTGTTAGTTAGTTTTTCCTCAGGCATCAGCAGAAACGACCAGGTGGGTCGTGTGGAAGTGTTTGACATGAGATGGCAATGAAAAAGCAATGGAGTCCCGGTACAAATGATGCCGATCAGAAGAACACTTTTCCTCACCTTCATTTGTAACCTCCCATGAGGACTGGCCCTTTTGCTTCTGTTGTGACATGATATGTCTTATTTAGTCTGTAAGCACTATTTTCTTTAATGAGTTTATCCTACTGCAGGCATGACATGCTTTCCTGCAACATTCAGTGCGCAATGCGCGCTTTCACTTTCCAAGCAGCCCGTGACAATGGCCGCCGCTTCTTTGAAATGAAATAGGTCTCGCATTTTCAAGAGTTGAGTTTTTGGCATTGTAAATGACAATGCCTTTTATTTATGTGTTAATTATCAAAACAGATAAATAAAAGGCTTTGTCATTTACATTGCTAATAGCTGAAACTCTCAGGAATGCGAGACGCGTTGCATTGCAAATGCTTATTTTTGTCACCAATTGCCTCCTCCCTAGAAATAACATTAGACACTTCACTAATAAAGGCTCCTACCATAAATAAAATTGGATAACTTCCACTTCAAACATTTAAAAACTTAAACTTAATCTTTCGGCCGGAGTACATGAAAACTATAATAACGTGTCAAATCTTTCGTGCCTGGTCAGCAATGCAGTGCTGGCCGGTGCATCCAAATTCACCATTATGCTTTTAGAAACTGTCCTGCACTCCACAGCCATACCATTATCATTATCCTACACTGGCTTCCCATCAAAGCTATAATCAATTTCAAGCTGGGGTGACTATGCAAAGCAGTTCATTCCAAAGCCTCCCCTTATTTGACCAATCTACTGTAGATGTCAAGAAATTCCCTTACTCTGAAATTTGAACACCCTACATCAATCCTTCTCAAGGGCCATATCTTATTTTGGAATTCTCTGCCTATTAAAATCAGAACTACTTCCACTCATCTATCCCTCTACTGTCATTTAAAAATGCATCAATGTAGAGTATAGCTGATTTATTAATCTCTAATGGAAAAAAGAAATATCTGTCTTGATCTCCATTTTGGCTTTCTAGAAATGTTCCGTGCTACATGCTTAATGTAATAATTTTCCTCTGTTCCTCCTACCCCCAATCTCCCCACTGGTTGATTCCCCCTACCCCTGTATTTAATCTTCAGTTTGCACTCTTTTCAATCTATACACACCTCCTCCGCACCTTACTGTTAGTACTTTGATGTATGACCTTGCATCACATTTATTGTTTTCTGTAAAGAGCATCTATTCCTTTGATGCCCACGCACTATATAAATGTTTACAAATAAATAAGTACCAAAAGGGCTATATCCATATTCTATGATACAAATGGGGTACAGGGATTATTGATAGCTAACAGAAAATATCTGCACCACATGATCATGATAAGTGTCAATCTGAACCGGAGATGATCTTAGACCTCCTGGTTGCTTTTATACCATAGGCCTTGACCTTGTTTTTCCATTTGGATCCAGATTTAGAAGTGCAGTCACAGCTCTATTATAGATGTGTTCATTTGTGGTGATTGCCATCAAAGGATATACTTGCTTCAATATATATCCACCTCAAAATCTGTGGTCGGTGGTGCCCTACAGGACTTTCTCCTCATACTCCTTTCATCTAATACATATATGCTCCCTATTACTAGGATTAATGCTACCTATAGCTTTTACCATGACACATTTCACAATGATCCTGAGCTCCTGTTGAAATTAGAGGAGAGTGTGATATTTATTCACATTCTCTTTTTAGTGGCTTGCCAGAGATGTAAAAAGGCCACAACATTGAGGTCTCTTGATATCTGGATTCATAAATATAAATGTTGTATTCTGGACTATCAAGTAGGGAATATTAAGATACCAGAATATAGTAGTCAAAATATCACAGACAACAATATAGAGGAGGTAAGTATATATAGGTAACTATATAATTACTATTCTTAACTCCACTTCAACATACATTGAAGATGTATTCATTGCCAAAGTACATATTTGTGGAGGCAAGTATTGTTAACATATACTTTCCTATATATACTTCATAGTCGATATTCTGGACCTCAATATCTTGACTATGATATTTTTGTATCTTGATATTCTCTACTTGATATTTGGCATCTCTACTGATTAACATTTTACTCTGCCACGTGGGAGGAAGAGTAGTAAATGTTCCAGGTAATTATAGCAGATTTCTTTTTTTTTTAGCAAATACTCTGAAATTCGGCAATCTCATCAGTTATTTCATTGACCTTGGCAATAGTATATAGAGGATCACAAGTATAGCGAATGGTGCAATCCTATTTATGTATCTAACACGACTGAACTGAATATCCTACTCACCTATTCTAAATTTCTAGGCTATATGTTCAATGTAGAGATCAAATAATCCAGGGGGTAGGGGAGAGGCATGTCTTGTTCCCTGCTTTTTCCAAATGCAGCTGTCAGGTGCCATTGATTAAAATGCTGGCATAGTGAGCAGTGTTCTTTTTAAATATACCCCCAAAGTTTATTTTTAAAAGTGAGTGTCAAAACGGCATTTGTAAATATTTGGATGCGGTACATCACAGCAGCAACTGGAATCCCTTAAGATGCTACCACAGAGATAGCTGGCAACCTGGTATGAGTGCATGATGCTTTGGCAAGCAGATTCTATGGTCTGGGATAATTTTATCCCGTATTAAGGAATATGCTCCTGGGATAATTTATGCCATAGTGTACAGGGTCATTTTTCCGAATGTCATTATTTTAAACTGTCTGCGTAGGCTTTTGCACCTAAGCAAACATGCATGGAGGTAAATCATTCAAGTACTAGAAAGTGCAAATTTCTTACTAAGTTGAGCAGGCAAGCAAGTGGCCAAATAGTACAATGTTCTACGGGATATCTTTAAGGAGGACATGAACTCAGAGGAGAAGATCAGGGTTTGTGGTCACTGGGAGATTAAGGGTATCTAACAAGTGTTTATTAGTCTTCTTTATGAAGTTATCAAAGCTGCACCTACTAGCAGCAATCACTTTTCTATCCTCCATAGACCATACAGGACCCCTAAAGAAACTGCCCATCTAAAATGTGAACTAGTAAATGACAGTGATAACCATATCTTTTTGCAGATGTTGCATGACTGGCAGATTTTCTGAAATCCTAAATTAAAGGAGCAAACATTTGATACATTTCAGCTTATCACTATCTATGTCTGTCTTCTAGTAAAAATAAGCTGCTTTTCTATTTCATTATACTAGCTCAGCAACAAATGGGCAGACTTTGAATAAAACAAACTCCCTCCTCTGGTTTCTGATTGGTAGTGGGCTTTAAAATATACCTAATTGAGGGATATTAATTATAGGAAGGTATAAACCTCTTCCTTTTTTCAACATATGAAAATGGTTACTGGGAATGGCCAAGAGAGACCTATCTATTGACAGTGGGCAAAGACAGGGATAAGGCCAGTAGGCTGCTCACCATGCTTCTCCGCGGCAAGTAACGCTGTCCACCTGTTGTGGGGATTCGGGATGGGCGGGAGGTATATGCTCAACACGGTATAACAGATATATTCACAGCACATCTTCAAAAGGTTTATGCTGTGCGGACTACCCAGGATCAGAGTCAGGAGTGGCCTACCTTGCCACTTTGCCATTGGTCTTGGATGCAGAATATGATAGGATGGACGCACCCATAACCAAGGAGGAGGTAGGAGTGGAGATATGAGCCCTAAAGACAGCTAAAGCCCCGGGTGACATTGGCCTGCCAGCCAAAATGTATCAGCGGTGAGCTGGCACCCTGGCGGAACACCTGTTAGAACCCTAAAATGAGACCTACAGGAAATGTATGCTACCCGACTCTATGAGGGATGCGCTAATTGTAATGTTACCAAAACCAGAGAAAGACATTAAGGAGGTGACCTCCTATCACCCCCTTTCAATGCTAAATTTGGAAGTCAAAGTCCTGAGTCGAGTCCTGGCATCTAGATTGCTGGAGCACCTGCTGCAGTTAGTGCACACGGACCAGTGTGGCTTCATTCCCTGTAAAAACAATGTCTGCAACTTGTGGAGACTGTCCCTGGTCATGCATGCTTTGTTATTGACTGACAACCACTAGCTCTAGAGCTGCTGGATACTCAGCAGACTATTGACTCACTGTTGTGGGATTTTCTCTGGCAGGTCTTGAGGAAGGTCGGCATAGGGTTACGAACATCAAATAGGTGCATCTTGGGTTCGAGTGGGCGGGACAGTATCACGACGATTTACTTTGCACAGTTGAAGTAGACAGGGCTGCCCCTTGTCACCCCTGCTGTTCATGCTTGTGATGGATCCCTTGGTATTTTGGTTACAATCTGTATTGCGGGGTGGGGACTGATGAATGGGGGGGACTAAACTTCTTATCTCCTTGTATGCTGACGACGCCTTAGTATATCTATGGTAGCCGACACACTCTGTACCTATTATGCTGGCGGCGCTATCCAAATTTGGTGTTGCGTACAGGTTGTATGTCACCTGTACCAAATCAAAATTGTTCCCATTGGGATCCTTAGTGGGGAAATAGGTGCAGGATTTGCCATGTATGAGCCTTCCTTGGGAGGTGACCAGTGTTCCTTATTTGGGAATCAGGCTTGCTCATGAGGCAACAGCATTTGAGGTAGTAAACATAGGCAGGGTCCTTGAGGGGCTGAGCCCACTGTAAAGTTTTGGAGCACACTCCGATTGTCCCTGATGGTCATGCTGGCGTTGGTGAAAATTATTATTCTGCCACATTGCTTGTATGTTTTTGAGGGGTCTCTGATTGAGATCCTGTGAGAAAGTGCCATCTTTCTTGCCTTGGTATGCCCCCACTTTTTTCTGAACTGCTGATGTGCTTGACTGAGTGTGCCCTGGGTCCCTGCCATTCAGGTACCCAGGGCCTGTGTTCCTTCCCTAAAAACTGTGTTGAAACAAAACCCAATTGGCCTCTCTGGCCACCTATCAGCCCCTAGTAAATGGTACCCTAGGTACCCAGGGCATGGTGACCAGAGAAGACCCCTAAGGGCTGCAGCACTTATTGTGCCACCCTTAGGGGCACTGTACCTTGATACCCACACACTGCCTTTGCAGGGTGAGTGCATAGGGGGAAACATCCTTTACAACGCAACTTTTACCACGTAGTGCCTTTACGACGCAACTTTTACAACGCAAACCATTACAACGCATTGCGCTGGGGGCGCTCTAGGATAGGGAATACGTTTAATTTACTGTCCAACACCTTCCCTAGTGTCCACGGGGACTGGAGTTGGAATAGTAAATTGAACTATTCTCTATCCAGCACCCCAAAGCGCTATGCGTTGTAAAGGTATGCGATGTAAAAACCGCGTTGTAAAGGCATGCGATGTAAAAGTATGTGTTGTAACGTCATACACCCGTGCATAGGTACAGAACTAAACAAAGAGTCGACATGGCACACATCCCTGTGTGCCATGCCCGCAAACCTACTGCCCTGGCATACATCAGTCACCCCTCTAGCTGGGTGCCCTATGCCAGTGGTGTGGGCACAGGTGCATGAGCCCTGTGCCCCTACAGTACCCAGGGCCATTTCTGGACACTGTAAGTGCAATGATGCCATTAAGAGTATATGGTGCTGGGAGGTTGTCATTACGAACTCCACAGCACCATAATGGCTACACTGAAGACTGACAAGTTTGGTACCAAACTTCTCAGCACATTAAACCCACACTGATGCCAGCGTGAGATTTAATGTAAAATGCACCAGAGGGCATCTTAGAGATGCCCCACTGACAACCTAACCTACAATCCACGGCTGCAGAGGCTGCCACACAGCAGACATGTTGCTGGGCCCCTGGGTGGAGAGCCCCCCACTCTCCTGGGTCTGCAACAAAGCACATCCTGGGCAAGGTGCTATGTCTCTTCCCCCAGGATGGACAAGGGGAAGCTTCAAAGGCATACCACCTCTGAGAGCTTCTCCAGCAACCAGCCCCCCACCAGTCCTACCCCCACTTTGGCGGGAAGGCTGGTGGGAAAAACTATGTCAGGAAGGGGGGTGTGCCAACCTGTGCCAAATCCACCCCTCAGTTGGAGGAGGCGAGGTGAAGCACGACTCTGGGCTCCAGCCATCATGTACATGGGGTGTCCTGCCCAATCCCAGCTAGGCTCCTGCCCCCCCTCCCATAGGAGAGGAGCAGGCCAGGGGATGTCCTCACCCCAGGACAGAGACCCATTGGTCCCATCCCTTGCCCTACCTGTAACGCCCCTAAATTTAGTATTTAGGGGCTCCCTGAACCTTCCTTCCTCAGATCCCGATACCAAAAAGAAGAAAGAAGATCAAGAAGGAGAAGACCCGCCGTGCAGCTGGTAACAACAGGACAACAACAACTGACTTGGCCCCAGCCCTACCGGCCTGTTGATCCTGGAACCTGCTCCTGCCTAAACCCGGCGACCTCCGCGGACAGCAACCTTGGGACACCCAGAGGACCTGCCTGCCTTGACCCTCTCGATGATTGGGACTCCCATTAGCAGAGGCTCTGCTGCAACAACCCACCTGGTGCCCACCAGGAAGCTCCGGACCAGCCCACTCTGCACCAGCCGAGCCCGGGCCAGGCCAACCCGAACCAAGACCACGAGGACGTCCCCCCAGCGACTGGGACCCGAAGTCCAGTGCCCAAAGACCCTCCTTGACAAACCAGCCGACGCCTGCAGACTCAGAACCAGGGGCCACCCCAACCGCGACCAGCCGAGGGTAAGCTTTTCCAACCCCCAAAGACACTCCTGCACCCGGTGCCCCGCGGCCCCCTGTGCCTCCCTTTGGGATCCCAACTTACCTCTCGAAGTGCTGGTCGCGCCTGGAGAGTCACCGTCCCCGAGCCTGCAGCCTTTGTTCCTTTTTCAAGATCCTCATTGGATAACATTGAGCGCCCAACGGCTCAAAAGCACCCTGCACCCAGCCGCCTGAGTGCCGCTGGCTGCGACCTCTTTGCCCTATCCTACTTCCCCCCTTGCCCCGAGCAAGTGACCAGGAACCCAGATCCCAGAGCCTCGTGGCCTGCTAGCCAGCAGCCACCAACCGAAGGCCCCCTTTTCCTCATTGGATAACATTGGGCCTACCTACCTCTGCACCCGGCCGCCACTGGGACTGAACTAACTGTAGTCACCTGACCCTGGGGGACCCCTGAGTCTAAGCCCAGAACCCTAACTTCACCAACCAAGTTCTCACCTGGAGACCGGTAATTCACTTACCTGCCATTGGATAACATTGACCCATTTTGACTCGATTATTTTCTGTGTGAAGTTTTGAAAACTGAAAATATTCCTAGAAAATCAGCCAAAGTCCGAATTCGAAAATCCTCACCTGTGATCAGGAGAGAAGCCAGTACTGTACCTTTCAGCCCAGTACTGAACCACAAAAGTAATCCCTAGTGGGTTTACTAGTAACCTGTATTTTCTCCATAGGAACCCATTGTCTGCTTTTCTACGAAATTTCTTTTGTGTGTCTACTTTTGAAAACTCAAATATTCTTTAAAAATCGTACATAATACCTAAACGCAATTACCTACCTGTTTTGAGTTAAGCCCCCAGTGCTGGCACTAGGAGACTAGTGCTGGGTTACAAAAGTAACGCGATCGTACTTTACCTGTAACCTGAATTTCCTCCCATTGGATAACATTGTCAGAATCACCTTGAAAAGTGTGAACTTTTAAAACAGCTTTATATTCAGGAAAATTCATCACAGTAACTAAAACGTTTTTGCTAATCTGTTTCAGCTTAGACCCCAGGACTGAATCTAAGATCTAGTCCTGGAACTACCAAAGTAATCCATAAAGTAATCAATTGTACTTTCCTATGAAAAACCCATTTCCGCTCAATGCTAGAGTGTGTTTAAGAACTGTGTTGCTTATTATCTATCCTGTAATTATTGTATGTACAAACTTATTGCTCCTCTGCAAAGCATTTACATGAGAGTACTCGTACCTTGAAAAGTATATTTTTATAACTGTTGGTTCTAAAAATAAATCAACCATATCTGAGGATATAACAACAATTGGCCTGGAGTTCAGTTCTTGAGTGTGTGAAACCTTTTGCTGACTGAGTGTGTACAACTAATGCTTTACACTGTCCTCTGGTGCTGCCTTACTGCTCGGCCAAGCTACCACTTTGGAGAGTAAGGTCAGTTCTGACTTTAACCTCTGTTATACTTCTGGGGTTGGTGGACTCTATACACACTATACTTCCTTCTAGTCCAGTATATATAGAGCCAATTTCTCACAGATCTCTTATAAGTATTGAGTAAAACTGGATAAATTGGTGTTGGAACTAGTGTGGACAATGGGGAGGAAGAGGGTCAGTATTGTGACTTTTAAAAGCCTCTGGAGGAGACGGGGGTTTGAGCTGCCATCCCTGGATCTATAGTACCTTGCTGCTCAGCTGCAACATGCAGTAAATTGGTTCGATGAGGGAGAGGCTTGGGAGCGAAGATTGCTTTGCGGTACTCACAAAGGGGTTCCGCTGCCAGAGCTGTTGGTGTAGTGTGGTGGGGATCCTGGAGTTCATACTGTTTCTGATAAGGCAGGTGTGCGGGGCTTGGGAGAGGCGGTGTCAGGTCCTCCTTATGTCTGGGTATGTGTATCTAGACCCTGCGCCTGTTTGCACTCATTCCCAGGTTGATGTCGGTAGACAGGTGGCACTTTACGTGACCTCCACACTAACAATACATTTATCACATTGACGAGTGCTGTGGACTCATTTAACTGGATGGTTCAGTTTTTACATTTCAGTAAGATAGCAGCGACGGGTGGCGGGATATGTCTCTCCTTCCCCGATGCGCCTTAGGAATCTCTGACTCTGGGGTCCTTGCTAAACATGGCAGTGGGTCAAAAGCTGATCACACATGTATCTAGAGACCTGTAGGCAGATATCCCCATGAGAGTCTTGCCGGTGCAGGATAGGTGAGATGGGATTCTGGTGTCCCCTCTGCCTGCCAAGAAATGGGAGAGTGTTCTTGAGGGGGTGAAGGGGATGTTCACGAATTTGAGATTAAAATAAATCCAATATCATGTTGGTCACCAGGCGTTCCTCACTCCAATTACGCTGCACACCATATACCCGGTGCTTTGCCCCTCCTGTCCCCAGTGTACTTGACAGGATGTTGACTTTATACACATGATCTGGGGGGGCACTGGTGACTACTGGCAGTCTGTTTTGGAATCCCTGGCTGCGGCCATGGGGTGGCCCCTCCCCAGAGATGTCGGTCAATGCCTGCTGGTATGGGACCTCCTCGAAAGAAAGAAAAGTTAATCGGGAAGTTTATCCAACTGGGTTTCGTGCTTGCTAAAAGGAGGATAGGATTAGGTGCTGGTCTCCCGTGGTCCCGAAGGTGTCTGAATGCTTGAGCAATATGGCGGAATGGGCTTTGGCAGAGGAAAATTGTATTCGAAGCACACTGAGCTAGCAAACTTGCAGATGACCTGCAGGCATGGGCTCCAATCTTGGCAGACTTACTGGAACCCCTGGATGCCCTACCCCCGTGAATGAGAGTTGTGAGACTGAGAGGTGTGGTGTAAGTGCTGGTTTTAAAATGGGAGCCACGCATGTTTCAATTCTACATGGACCTATATATACGCAAGTCAAGTCAAAATACTTTCTTCGGCTACCAAAAGTCATAAAAGCACACAGTTAAAACATATAAAAAAATTGGAAGGAGTCGAAGGACTATCAATACATTAAAAGGAAAGAAGTGATATACATGTCTGTTACAAGGGTCCCCATCATACACATATTACATACACAATAATTAATCACATTGGTCAAATTGAGTAAAACACATTATAGAAAGTCATCCAAATATCAATGTATTTAAAAACTCGAACAATAAAATATCATAGCAAATAAATGCTTAAGAGAGGTCTCCATGGTTAAGTATTTAAAAAATGCTAAAAAGAGTATATCATTTCAGAAACTTATTTGCAAATGTTGTTAGCCAATTACTGCAGGGACATATTCCTGGATTTAATTGCCCCTAGCAGAAAGCTTGAAACCCCAAAGCACACCACAGAAGAGGGTAGTATTTGCAAAAATATCAGAGCAGGCCTTACTCACGTTCCGTATCGACCACAGGGAAGTACTCATGCTATTTCTGTTTTACTTTTTGTGCCCACAATACCCGTCCCAGTGCAGCAGTCTGTTTGATTTGCAGTTCTCTGCGTTCGGCATATGGAGATGTACAAAGTTGTTTTTTTCTTAAAAGCCAATAAAAATGTATACCTAAAAACATTGGGCTCAGACAATATCTGATGAAGTAGGGAGATATATATGCGACAATAAAAATGGCATTGTATATAATTGCTCAGTGTGTGCACGCTTTTAAGATATGAGCTTCTTAGTCTAAACGCTGGAGCACGTGCTTCGACTGATGTACCTCTGTGGCACCCTTTCCTGTTGGAAAAAAATGAGTTATTTTTTAAAGCAACCTCTCATTTGAATTAAGAGTGACAAACACTGGGCATGTTGACCTCTGTTATGCATCTGAAATGTACCCGTTACTTGGAATAAATAGCTCGTTCATCCTGATTTCATATTGCAAGCTGTTATTGTTTCTAGATTACAGTACTGCTCACAGTCTACCTTAATATAGAATAATGTTTAGTTATCATTTTTTACGGGGCGCAGTGCAGAACCATCAGTATAATCCATGGTTTGCAAAAACATGATCCTATTACCAAATATCGTTATGAATTGGGCTCGATTCCGGTGGCTTCGCAAATGGAAATGAGTCTTGCATCTGATTAGAAAATCCCTGAAAGTGCTAGTCTAGTCTCGAAATGTCTTCTTGATCTGATAGAGGGTAAGCCGGTGGTTAGTTCACTTTGCTGTTCACTGCATCCTATGCGTGAGATCCCTAAATTAATGGACGTTTTATTTCGTTACTTTTATTGTCTAGATTTATACATGATTAATATATTGATCATAATATATCTTGATTGTGGTAATTTGTCTCACATTTGTATGCTTTATTTGTACGCGTCTGGAAGCGCAATTTTATCTGCCATTTCTGTGTGGCACAAAAAAGAAAATACAAATAAACTCTTGTCGGTCGAAGCTCACACTTTAATCACATACCCTCACAAAATATGCAACAACAGAACGATTTTTATAATTTCTAGTTTTTCATCTCCAAGTTCTGTTCATGTGTGGGTCAGTACTTAACAAAGCTGAAAGGGAAATGCAACTCAGGTTGTGCCTACGATCCGCAGCATCATTTGGAAATAATAACAAGACTATTTTTTTCATTAAATATTCATGGGGGTTTCTTGAAGATGGCAGAAATTGCTAGACTCGTATACACATCATCATTTATTTATGTAGCCCTAATGTGCAGGCCTTTACAAATCTCATTTGTATGCTGAATTGCATCTTCCAGCATAACATTACACAACTGGAAAGAAGATTCTTAAGTACCGTATTCACCACATCGGGGCATCAACTGTTTGGAATTTAGGTTCTCACCTGTATTACAGTTACATGTATCTGACGAGCATGCATGTAGTGCTGATGGAGCAGGGTTTTGCGTAAATAAAACCTGCTCGGATTAAACCTTCCATGGTGTGAGTTATTAACAAAGTTTGAAATTAATCGAAAATAATTAACATACAGTTGAGAAAAAGAATAAGAGCGGTGCAGAAAAATGACACTGTGTTTAAGTAGGCCACAAACGATTTCTGTACTATGAGTACAAATAAGGAAAATATTGTTTACCAATATAACTAAGCAAATATTAATTACAGAATATTAGTTCAAAATGATTATGTCTGTTATTATACTAATGAAATATTGAAATGAAATTATGAAATGGAACTTTTGTTTTTGAACAAAAATAAAACCGTTTATTCCTCCTAGAGAAAACTGCTCGTTTTACGAGAAGGCTTCAACATCGACACTAGGGTTAATTCTGCTTTAGAATGTAGAATTACAGAAAGGAAGTTTTATTCTTCAAAGCTGTCTATTGTGTTCTGGGATGGCTGTTACGTGTCTGGTGTAACTAGGATGCTTCTTACCATCACAGGAAAAGCATGCTCTTGTGATAGACTGTGCTGGTAAAGGTTTCCAAATCCATCTGAATATGCATGTGTTGAGGAAGGAGAAGATTTAATTTCCTCTGCCGAAAGAAGATGATGATAGCATTAAATTAAAACAATGGACGTTTGGAAGGAAAGAGCGACGGAAGTGGTGTGACTTAACACCCTATGCCTGTAAACCAATCAGAGGAAGATTTTCCTGGATTTGTTACAAGAATAAGCCAGAACTGATAAACACTAGGGTATAATTTTTAGTAATAGATTCCGCTGGGTGGGTATAGCGACAAGAGAGTGTTGGTGTTTTTAGATCTATCTGAGGTGTTTGTGTGAGCTGTTCCTTTGAGATTTACCTTGTTGATGCTGTCAGTGGGCTGACTCTTTAACTTTGCTCCTCATACTTTATGAGGATAGCCCCAGCTTTCCCTCTCGGCTGGAGGGTTAGCATTTCCAGCTAATAGAGCGCTGTGCTATAGTTTTCTAGGTTAGTATGAAATTCTGTATTTGCATTATTTTTATTGGGAATGCTCCTCTGTGTCTTACACTATCCACTCAACTCATGCTCCTTAAGTGAGATGATACTGTGATTACCTGAATTGTATTCTTGTGTGGGTATTCAGATCCAACACTGTGTCTATGTTTGACAATTCTATATGATTTCAAAGAAAATAGATAAATGCAAACTAACAGAGAAATTGAGTCCGTCATTTATTCATTGTTATAATGTTGAAGAGATATATATAGATGTACATAGAGAGGTGTACATTTAAATATTCCTCTTGTTCTAGATCCTCATAAGGGGAATATTTTATCTAAATCCTTTGCCAAATCCCTCTCAAATTTTCCAGTCCAGCGGAGGACCTGACATAATATGGCCCAAAATGTTGTCATATAAATAGAGAGAAATATAGTAGTTAAACTGTTTGTTGTGCATGGTATAAATGGTTATACACTCTGTTTTGGTTACCCGAAACCCTTGTTCCCACTGTGCCGCACACTATCAGTTTTTGGTAGTCAGAATAGGATGGTTAGCGTAGAATGATTGTATTGGCAATTGATTAAGATGAGAATTATTGTTTGTTAATAACCTTTCAAACCTTTTTGTTACATGTAGTGGTTGCACCGGTTTTGATCTTAAAGGAAATTTGTAGCAGGTCCGGAGAGGCCTAAGATCCCGGGATCAGCCCAAGGGCATGTCTTAGTGAGGCATACGCTAATTATTGCGTTGTCTGCTGTTGATGCAAGTATTGAGCAATTGTCGAATTGTCAGCATTGCACAGGGAACTTTGGAGTTAGCATTGTAGAAACATATTTGCTTACCTTTAGAAAGCGCATCTGGAGAATTCCAGAATGTTTTCACTTGAATGAGAGTATAATCATTCTTGTCAGAGATTTTACTAGTAGCAAGAGTATTCTTGGAGAGTTGGTATCTATCTTCTTTTAGGAGAGTAGACAAGCTGGAAGGCCTATGTGTTCTAACCTTGATTGTTTCAAAAGTTTGTAAATAGTTGACAACAAATTTTGTAAAGGTAGGGTCAGTTGCAGGATTTGTACTGATGTCACAGAAAGCGGTGCTGCTATTGGTTAATCAGTGTGAATAGTCACAGGAGACTTGTGGTGTTATTGATAGATTGCTGTGAATCGTGCTGGTATTGGTCAGTGTAACCTAATTGGATTAGTTAGAAGTATGGAAGAAGTTCTTGAATAAGGGGTTTACCCATCAAGCAAATGAAATTGTTAAGATTGTTGAAAACTCTATTTAGAAAAGATGAACCTATACCTATTAGAAAAGGAATTCCTGTAGCTCCCAAGGGTACGCCTGCTTCTTTTATGTCGCTAGAAAGGGGTTATTATACGTGTATATGGTTGGAAAATTGGGTGAAGTATACCAAAAGAGATTGCAATTTAGCATTTCCATAGCATGGTACTTTCAGCACTAGGATTTTAGAGAATTGAGATATCAAATGAATGAATTGAAACCAAGTCAGAGACCCATGCAGTATGAAGTGCCTGAAGAATGGGAACATGAGGCATACAAGAGAGAGAAGGGTATGATTGAGAATAGATACAGAAACACTGTGAATAGATAATCAGAGGCAAAATGGTTTGCTCAGATGAAGAAATGGAGAAGGGATGTTGTGGCATAAGGTGAAGGAATGTATCCAGTTGTATTAGTGGAGAATAATGAAGGAGTAAAATGTAAAGAAAAAGAATATATCAGAGACAGAACCAGATCTGAATGAGGTAGATGATAAATTGTTGGATGAGTTACCAATGTTTAGACCTCCATCGAATCAGAAAGAGCAAGAGAGACCATCACCAAGTGCTCCATTGATTCAGATAGAAAATTGCCAAAATAAAAATGTAAGTGTAGTAAACAGGGCAAAGGGGGATTTGACTAGAGGAATAAATGAATTGAGTCTGAATGCAGATGTTTGGTCAGTTCCAGTAACAGTTGGTCCTACAGCTTCATTATACCATTATGAACAAAATGTCTCACAGATGCATGCCTTAACAGTTCCTGGATTTCGAAATGATAGAATTAGTAATGGAACAAGTGATTCAGAATCTTTGATTGATATTTCTGAAAGGCCAATTGAAACTCCAAAGCGTGATGTACAGATTAATCCAAGGAGATTGTTACAGATTACAAAGGGAGCAATAGTGACACCTACATCAGGAGGGTCTTTAGGACCTTCACCAGAGGAAATGGATAAATGGATTAGAGGAATGACTTCTAATAAAGTGAACAAAGATGTAGGTAAATTAAAAGCGGAGTTGGAAGAAATGATATCAGGTATGATTAGTCCAGAAAGGTTTAGTAAATATCAGGAAGAAGCATTTTTATTCTTGAGTAATATTATTACAATGATAGTGATAAACCTTCATGAGAAATTTGCTGAAGTTGTACAAATGTATAGTGTGGACATAGAAAAGTCAAAGGTGTTACAAAAAATTTATAGATTGGATTTTAGTGACAAAGATTTAGAGAGTTTAAATGCTTCAGGGAAATGGATACAGGTTAAGGAGTTTATTAGCACATTAAGACGATAGGGCGAATTAGATCGTTGGAAAGGAAGATGGACTTAAAAGAAGGAAGAAACAGTTGTAAATACAAATGTGTTACCAATGTATCTATTGAGAGAAACACAACCAGAAATGGCTGACATGATATATCCCATTTGAGAGGTACCTGGAGGTGAATATGTTCATGTTCCATGATCAAGACAAGATATATTGGGCCAGATGTAGGTAGCCCAATACCTGTCGGTAACGGCCGAAATTACCGAATTTCAGCCGTTACCGACCGGTATTGGGCATTTGAGATGTAGGAGGCAGGTTTAAGGATTCGGTAGTTTACCGAACGGTAATTTAAGGAATCGGTAAATTACCGAATTCTTAAATACCGATTCGGTAAATTACCGAATCCTTAATGTAGGGAGCACTCAAGTGAGTGCATTTTTCATTTAAGGATCCGGTATTTACCACAAACTACAAGTTGGTGGTAAATATCGAAAACCTTTGAAAAAGCAAATTTGTGCTGTTCCAAAAGTGCCATGTGGCAGACATGTGTGCCACATGGGCACCCATGCACTATTCAGGGGTGCAACAGGGTATCAATGTGACACCCTGCCACCCTTGCAAGTCTTCCCCTTATTACCGATTCAGTATTTACCGATTCAGTAATCATCATTCATTCCTATGAGCCTCCAGGCCCATAGGAATGAATGGAAATTACTGAATCTGTAAATACCGAATCGGTAATTACCAAATGTTACCGATTCGGTAAAATTTACTGAATGTTTTCCTACATAGCATTTACCGATTCTAAAATACGGAATCGGTAAAATTCGGTATTTTAGAATCGGTAAATGTAGATTACCTACATATGGCCCTTTGTCTTTTACAAATGAGTTTCCCAAGTAGAAGAAAAACCAGTAGAGTGGTACAAACAAGTAGAGAGGTTTGTGAAAGTTTCAAAAGGTTTGTGGAAAGACTTAGATGGTTTGTTTGATATTGTAAAGTAAAGTAAAGTCCACATTTGTAAAGCGCACAATCACCCGTAAGGGTCTCTAGGCGCTGGGGGCCGTCGGGAAGATTAAGCGAGCTATTGCCCAGAGTCACATGGTGCTGGGCTACCCTGCCGCCGGAGCCGGGGATCGAACCGTGGTCCCCAGATTCCAGCGTCAGTCACCCTGGCCGCGGCGCCACACCTCTCCCATTGTGGTTCTGGCTGATTTGTTGGTAGAGTGTAAGATTGCTGTAGATTGGCCAAAAGAGTAATTCCCAAGAGTCGCCAAAACTGGAGCACCAGCGGATGAGGTGATAAAAAGATATTATCAGCTCATTACTTATTTGACGGGAAAGATTTCACCAAAAGAAACAGATTGGGTGAAAATAGACCGAACTAAACAAGAAACGGTGCATGCTTTTTATGAAAAGCTTCTTCAGGTGTTTAAACAGTATAGTGGGGTTGAAAATATTTCTGACAAAGACATGGGACATTTTGTATTTAGGTTTGTGTTTGGATTGAGACCAGCACGATGATTTAGCAGCATTTAATCTGCTGGCAAAGCAAGTCTATCGACAATATATTGCGTTATGCCAAATACTGTAGTGATAATATTCAGTCGCGACATAAAAAGTTGAAAGAGAAATTAATGTGGGCTCAGATGAAAGCATCACAGAAAGGTGGATATGAGGATTTTTCCCAAGCAGGTTTTTAAGGCAGAGCTCAAGTTGTCCAAGATAATCAGAAGGGTGTTGGTATGAAAAGTGGTGGTGTAAGGGGTAAAAATAATAAAGAAAACATGAAGAAGAAATATCCATGTCATGCTTGCAGAAAATTTGTACACTGGAAACGTGAGTGTAGGAGTTTGTTGACAATTGCAGGTGGTGGAACTGGTGCTAATGATTTGAATCAGAATCAGTTAAATCAAATGCAAAGTCAGATGCAAAATCAAAATCTAATAGATGGAAGAGGACAGTGTTTACAAATACCTCAACCTCAAAAACCTCTATTTCCTATGCCAAATCAGAATATGAGTGGTCAAGTACAGAGATACAGTACGAATATGGGTTTTCACACAGATGAATCAATAGAACAACATGTACAAGTGGTTTCACAATATTGGTTGCAGTCCCCAGAGAGTGATTCTGATACATCTCAATGACGGTGCCTGAGGGGGAAGGAGGAGTGCATGCTTGGCACATCTCTGGAGGTAGATCAGTGTGGTCCGTTTGTGGATAAAGAAGTAGAAGGTAATATGATTACATTCCTTGTAGATACTGGTGCTAACCGTTCTACTGTACGAACGGTGGAAATTCTTAACCTAACCCTCCCGGCTCCCGGGAGAAAATATCTAAGTTTGAGACGTTTCAAATCAATTGGTCAAAATTCCAGTAACAAAACCAATTAAAGTACAGATAGGAGATTTCAGAGATTTATACCGATTTGTGGTGTGTGATACAAGTCTGGTTCGGTTTACAGTCATAATATCGAGTCTTTTATTTCGACTGGACAGAATATCGAGTAAAAAATATAGAATGGACATAATATCGACTAGACATAATATAGACAACAAAAATATCGACTAGAGAAAATTAATATCGAATAGAATGGACATAATATCGAATCAAAAATATAGAATGGACATAATATCGACTAGACATAATATAGACAACAAAAATATCGAATTTAGGGTAAGTTAATAATAATTTTTATTTTTTGTGTAATATAAGTCTGTAGCGGGTTGTGGGTTTATAGGGGAATAGGGTGGGAAGTAATTTAATTATAATTAATTAAATATGTTAATTTATTTATTGATATTTATTTAGAATTAATTGTTAATTAATTATTAATTGGTAATTAATTAAAATATAATTGGTAATTAATTATAATTGATTAATTGATAAATATTTTAATTTTAGTAATTTATTTTCTGTAGCGGGTTGTGGGTCTATAGGGGAATAGGGTGGGAAGTAATTTAATTATAATTAATTAAATATGTTAATTTATTTATTGATATTTATTTAGAATTAATTGTTAATTAATTATTAATTGGTAATTAATTAAAATATAATTGGTAATTAATTATAATTGATTAATTGATAAATATTTTAATTTTAGTAATTTATTTTCTGTAGCGGGTTGTGGGTCTATAGGGGAATAGGGTGGGAAGTAATTTAATTATAATTAATTAAATATGTTAATTTATTTATTGATATTTATTTAGAATTAATTGTTAATTAATTATTAATTGGTAATTAATTAAAATATAATTGGTAATTAATTATAATTGATTAATTGATAAATATTTTAATGTTAGTAATTTATTTTCTGTAGCGGGTTGTGGGTCTATAGGGGAATAGGGTGGGAAGTAATTTAATTATAATTAATTAAATATGTTAATTTATTTTTTGATATTTATTTAGAATTAATTGTTAATTAATTATTAATTGGTAATTAATTAAAATATAATTGGTAATTAATTATAATTGATTAATTGATAAATATTTTAATTTTAGTAATTTATTTTCTGTAGCGGGTTGTGGGTCTATAGGGGATTAGGGTGGGAAGTAATTTAGTTAAAATTAATTAAAAATGTTAATTTATTTATTGATATTTATTTAGAATTAATTGTTAATTAATTATTAATTGTTAATTAATTAAAATATAATTGGTAATTAATTATAATTGATTAATTGATAAATATTTTAATTTTAGGGTTCAGGGTCAGTTTTCAGTTTTTGGGTAAAGGGGTATTTTTAGGGTTCAGGGTCAGTTTTCAGTTTTTGGGTAAAGGGGTATTTTTAGGGTTCAGGGTCAGTTTTCAGTTTTTGGGGTAAAGGGGTATTTTTAGGGTTCAGGGTCAGTTTTCAGTTTTTGGGGTAAAGGGGTATTTTTAGGGATCAGGGTAAGTTTTCAGTTTTTGGGTAAAGGGGTATTTTTAGGGTTCAGGGTCAGTTTTCAGTTTTTGGGTAAAGGGGTATTTTTAGGGTTCAGGGTCAGTTTTCAGTTTTTGGGGTAAAGGGATATTTTTAGGGATCAGGGTAAGTTTTCAGTTTTTGGGTAAAGGGGTATTTTTAGGGTTCAGGGTCAGTTTTCAGTTTTTGGGTAAAGGGGTATTTTTAGGGTTCAGGGTCAGTTTTCAGTTTTTGGGTAAAGGGGTATTTTTAGGGTTCAGGGTCAGTTTTCAGTTTTTGGGGTAAAGGGGTATTTTTAGGGTTCAGGGTCAGTTTTCAGTTTTTGGGTAAAGGGGTATTTTTAGGGTTCAGGGTCAGTTTTCAGTTTTTGGGGTAAAGGGGTATTTTTAGGGTTCAGGGTCAGTTTTCAGTTTTTGGGGTAAAGGGGTATTTTTGGGGTTCAGGGTCAGTTTTCAGTTTTTGGGTAAAGGGGTATTTTTAGGGTTCAGGGTCAGTTTTCAGTGTTTGGGGTAAAGGGGTATTTTTAGGGTTCAGGGTCAGTTTTCGGGTAAAGGGGTATTTTTAGGGTTCAGGGTCAGTTTTCAGTTTTTGGGGTAAAGGGGTATTTTTAGGGTTCAGGGTCAGTTTTCAGTTTTTGGGTAAAGGGGTATTTTTAGGGTTCAGGGTCAGTTTTCAGTTTTTGGGGTAAAGGGGTATTTTTAGGGTTCAGGGTCAGTTTTCGGGTAAAGGGGTATTTTTAGGGTTCAGGGTCAGTTTTCAGTTTATGGGTAAAGGGGTATTTTTAGGGTTCAGGGTCAGTTTTGGGTTTTTGGGGTACAGGGGTACTTTGTAAAAATAAAGTAAAATTACATTTAAATTAAATTTATTTAATAAAATTAAATTATATTATAATATTTTTTATTAATTTATATTCAAAAAATTATTATATACTTACCAATACTTACGTTGTAATGGTATGCGTTGTAAAGGTATATGCGTTGTAAAATCTTGCGTTGTAAATGTATGCGTTGTAAAAGTTTTTGCGTTGTAAAAGTTTTGTTGTAATGGTAGGCGTTGTAAAAGTATGCGTTGTAACGTCATACATCCCTGGAGTGGGAATAGTAATTTTAACCTCTACGCTATCCAGCGCTTTCCCTACTGTTGCACCCACTGGAGTGGGAGTAGTAAATTTTACCTCTACGCTATCCAACACTTTTGCTAATGTTGAACTCACTATAGTTGTAACAATAAATTTTAAACATTTTCTAAAATGTTATATATGTTTATTTAATAATGTTTATATATATATATATATATATATATATATATTACCTACTGGCGGTCGCCAGTAGGTATATATAGTTAGGATTTTTTCTCTATGGGTTTTTTGAAAATTCTATGTCTAATAACTTTGGCGTTTGTGGACGGAATTGGCTGAAATTTTCAGGAAAATGGCACATTTTGTTTCTGAGCAGCCCCTGAAAATTTTGGGGGGGTTCGTCAAGGGGGGGCCGAGAAAAAAGGGGGGTCCCAAAACGCGTTTTTCCCATGTTAATTTCCATAGGGCGGTTGGCCTCACTTTTAGCCCGAACGGCTGAATGGATTTGCACGAAACTTGGCAAAATTGTAGGGACTGGTAGCCCGATGTGCCTTTTGTAGGTCTCAATATATGTGCTGCAGTGGATTTTGAGAAATTAACGTTTAAAAAAAGATATATATCTGTAACAGCGGACTGGGCAGCGGCCCAGGACGCGGACTTTTCGCGCAACGGAGCTTTGTGAAGCGAAGCTGATTGGTTCTCCGGCGTCTGTCAACATTCCAAACAGTCCGTAGCGGCCGCCATCTTGTCTCTCGGTAGGATCGAGAGACAAGAGGAGGTCAAAACAAAGGGGGAAATAACTATAAGGGGGCATAGTAGATCCTCGCTGACCCCCTAGGTTTGATGTGGAGGTTTTAAAAGGGCCCCGCGGGGCAAAAAAAAATAATAATAATAATAATCGAACGGCTGAATGGATTTGCACGAAACTTGGCAAAATATTAGGGACTGGTAGCCCGATGTGCCTTTGCTAGGTCTCAATATATGTGCTCCAGTGGATTTTGAGAAATTAACGTTCAAAAAAAGATATATATCTGTAACAGCGCTCCGCTTCGCGTAACGGAGGTTTGCGAAGCTGATTGGTCATTCTGTCACTGGGCTATAGTTGGGCTACATCTGGCTGATATTTGGGCTACATTTGTTTTTTTGTGTGTCTGGCGGCCATCTTTGGGCTACATTGGGCTACATTGGGCTTCATTGGGCTACATTCGGCTAATTAGCAAATAGCTCATCGCAAACTAGGAATGGTAAAGAATCGCTATTTATTCCTTAAAGTTCGCTATTTAGGAAATGCAAAAAACTTTGATGATACATATGGCGGTTCATCTCTAACAAGATAAGAAGCATAGGGATACATTTATGATGACTGGCGCATCACCAGGGATGTGTTAGTCATTCTGTGCCGCTGTTCCGTCACCTATGGTGTGCTGCATTTACAATGCGGCGCATCATGGGGCAAAAACAGCACAGATGCGTGATGTATCTGTGCCGTAAAGGTGGCGCATTGCTGGAGTTGTATCGCAAGTGTGATGAAGCTCCAGCAAGGGTCGGGGGTGCCCCTGTCGCAGGGTTTCTGTTCTCACACAGAACTGTGGGCAGAGGATTGGAACCTCGGCGAATGCATTGCTGGAGTTGTATCGCAAGTGTGATGAAGCTCCAGCAAGGGTCGGGGGTGCCCCTGTCGCAGGGTTTCTGTTCTCACACAGAACTGTGGACAGAGGATTGGAACCTCGGCGAATTAGGGTGTCCCAAAACTCACGTTAGTAATCAAAAACTCCTTAGCAAGCTAGGTACAGTGTCACATTGGATATAACAAACTCTCAATGTTTAGACAATCCAGAATATGAACTTATAGTACCTCAGGATACGTGGAACTCATGAACAGTCGGTCGTTATAGATTTCTTAGAAACCAGAACATGGAGTTAAGAAGAACAGATGTGTATTTGAAATGTTTATTTACTAATGCCGTCTTCTCAGGCGTAGTACCTTAGATAATAAAAGTACACATATTATCAGTAGCAAAATTACCAGCATAGTTACTAGTACATAAAAAGCGAATGGTGACAGTATGTTAACATGCTGTAAATGAATAAGAGTTAGCAACACTTATAAGCAGCCGTGGGCTGTGGAGGGAGTTACGGTGGGGCAGGGAGGCGGGGAGGGGGAGGGGCAAGGTAGAGAGGGCTCCACCCTGCTTCTCCCCCTCCCCGCCTCCCTGCCCCATCGTAACTCCCTCCACGGCCCGCGGCTGCTTATATCTCACCCTCCCTAATACACATATTATATTATTTGCTAAGAAGGTCTCTTTGTGTTGGTTTAGGGCGTGCCCATACTTTAGTGTCTTAGATTTGAAGGAATCACATCAGCATACACCAGCTCTCTCTTCATGTGAACCGCATCAACTGTTGTGTATGTGTGTTCGGCAAAGCAATATAAAACCCGCCTCATGCCCAGAATTGGCAGAAGTTGCACTTATGTTATGAGTATGAAGTCGTGGAGATCAGACCTCATAACAATTCTGTATCGTGTTGTTCTTGAAACTTTAGCACTCGCTGTACAGATATAGTTTAACAAGTAAAGCAGATAGTAGACCAATAACATATTATTCTCATGTAAACCACGATGAACTACTAGGTGGAAAGCTAAAGCAACAACTAAGTGTCTTGTGCAGAAGTTGCAAAAAAGGAAAAATGGCGTTTAAACCGGTAATGAGCCCATGCTAACTTAACACGGTGTAAAGATATCCAGGACCTAGATGACACCTCCCCATGATCCGGAAACGAACTGAATAAGATAATAGAAGTGCCATCTCATGAGAGCAGATTGCAAGTTTATATGTGGACGGTCCGCAAGGTAAAGCATTAAAAACTAGGAAAATTTAATGCTAAAGAAAAATAAAACAGCCAAGTACTTTATCGAGTCTTAAGCCAATAGGCAAGGTAAATAATAAAAACTTGACAAATAAGTCAATGAATTGTCAATGAAATGCTAGTACTCAGCATATCAAACATGAAAAAGGTCTATGACATAACTGTGTATGCAAAATAAGCTGCAACAGCCTCCAATAGGAAGTCACCGTCTTCATCCGAAAACAGTTCAGCCATCCAATTTAAAAGCGGAAAAGAACATACGTGCTCTCCCAGCACCGGATCCTCTATCACCATCAGAGGACAGCTCGGTGGGTTTTCAAGAAAGCTCTGTTCCAAGAAAGACTGTGCTGCCGCCAGTAAATTCCAGGGACCAAGTAGTCCATGCATCAATGCCACAGCCATAATCCTTTCGCCAGGACAAACCAACTCGTGAGTAATGATAGGAGTCATCAGCTGATTAAAGTCGACGTCAGGAGAAACCGGTCCGCAGAGACACAAATCAATGGCCCAATCGAAATCACAGGTCAGGCAGTGAAATACAGGCTGGACACAGGTGAAGTAGGAGAATCGAAAAGATAATCCATATGCCGTGCTTAATATCGCCAACGGCATTGTGCCATAATATTCTAGCATGCGATTGCGGAACAGTGTCAGCAGCTGCAGGGCGTGAGGTTGCATAGGAGGGACATCCATATTTAAAAATGTAAAAAAGCACAAGAGCGTCCGCTGGTAATGCAAGTAAAAATGCCAATCCACGAACCAGAGTGGAGAAAATGGAATGAAAGGAAGCAGGGATGACTCCAAAGATTTTCTCAAATGAAGTCACGAGACCACTGGTAACAACTTTAAAAAAGTGCGCCAGGGACTTTGTGGAGGATGCGTTAAAGATAGTCGGAAACATGTTGCTGAAATTGAAAGGCAAATCTTAATTGAAAAGGGTGTGCACCTCTGTACGGGTGTTCGCTATGTGAAGTACCAAAGTTTCACGGGCCGAACTCAAGGCCACCTCTCTCTGAGACAAAAGAGCTCTTATTCTTGCCATGCCGTTGAAACGTGTCCCAAGGTTGGTATTTGTTTCTATTTTAGCGAGGTCAAAAAGAGATCCCATTAGTGGCCTACTGATTTTACTCGATTCCTTTTCTTTTTTTTTACACGATTTTTCGTTATCTGCAAAGACTAAACAGAGTATTGCGACTCTGTGTTTGTTTGTAAATAGAGAATGAACCAAAGAGAACTAATTCTAAAACAGTAAATACTTGGATAACAATCAATCAAATGGAGAGAGAAGCAGGCACGACGGATTACAACGGGGGCAAAGGCCTGCGTTAACTACCTTTCACTATCTGCAAAGAGAGAGTACTCGTAATAGAAATGAGGGTGGGGCACCATTCAAAGCAGATCAGTGTGCATAAACACGAAAATGTTTTCACTTACCACGTACTTGACATTCGACAGCTTATGATATTTGCTATTAAAAAACCATTGAAATTCACTGAAAAAACCATAGGTTATAGACCATATATAGTTAGGAATTAGCATTTACAAAACCTTGAAAATTCACTGAAAAAACCATAGGTTATAGACCATATATAGTTAGGAATTAGCATTTAAAAAACCTTATTTTACTCACACAAAACCATTGAAATTCCATATATAGTTAGTTGCACTAACTATATATTGCGCACCCGCAATCCACTGCTGATGATGTCACATATTACATCATTCATGACATGGTCAGTGACATCACTGATGACATCTCAAATGACATCACTGATGACATCACTGATGACATCTCATTTGACATCAATGACCACATCACTGATGATATCATTCATGTGACAATACAATGCATCTCCTCACATTTTAATATAACCTCTGTTTCACCCAGTGTTAAAAACAGAGTATAATTTTTGAAACCATTGACACACCAATACTAGTTACTACATACGTACTCACTGATTCCTACGTCTACACACACATTCACTCATTCACCCATACAATCATTCATACATAGAATCACTCATGTTTAGAACACTATCATATGCACTCATACACCTATACAGACACTCACACTCTGCCACTCATCCATGGAGTTACTCACACACCTAGTCAGTCCTGTAAAGAATCAATCACACTTCCATTTTCTACTCTATACAGTTAAACATAGAGCACCTTACGTTTTCAACCATATACTAACACATACTTACTCTCTTATACAATCATTGATACAAGTACACATTGATCTGTACAGAGTCACACACCTCCCAGCCAGCCACACACACACTCAGTCTCCCATGCAAATACTTGGGCAATCAATCAATAACCCATATAGTTACTCATATAGCTACTGATCAACACATGCAGCAGTTTACAGAACAACAGACATAATGATGCAAAATTAAGACAGTTTAGTCACTAACCCATGCACTCAGTGAGACACATTTAATCACTCACTCATACATTCAGTCATGCACCTACTAAATCCTTCGTCCAGACACTTATACATCCACTCATTCTTCAATATGTAAGACATATTTTAACTTTACAGAAACATAGTCACTGGATGTTGTCATCAGTGATGTCATCAGTGATGTCATTTGAGATGTCATCAGTGATGTCATCAGTGATGTCACTGACCATGTCATGAATGATGTAATATGTGACATCATCAGCAGTGGATTGCGGGTGCGCAATATATAGTTAGTGCAACTAACTATATATGGAATTTCAATGGTTTTGTGTGAGTAAAATAAGGTTTTTTAAATGCTAATTCCTAACTATATATGGTCTATAACCTATGGTTTTTTCAGTGAATTTTCAAGGTTTTGTAAATGCTAATTCCTAACTATATATGGTCTATAACCTATGGTTTTTTCAGTGAATATATATATATATATATATATATATATGTGTGTAATTTTTGGTGATATAATTTTTTTAATTATATAAATTATTTATTAAAATTACATTTTTTTATTAATTATTTCTAAGTTTATATTAAATATATTTATTACTATATTAGTTTTAACTTAATTTTAAGACATTTAAAAAAATCGATATTTTGACAGTCTATATTTTTGTAAGTCGATATTTTGGAGTCAATATTTTGGTACTTACCTGTTTGAAGATAGGGAGTCGATATTTTGTCAATCGATATTTTTGACTCGATATTTGTGTATCTCGATATTTGTGTCGTCGATATTATGTCAGTGATCCGTCTGGTTCACCTTTTAGGTAGAGACTTGTGTAAAATTAACCATACCATCTATTGTACACCAGATGGAATAGTATTCCAAACTAAGAAGGAAGATTTAATCTCTAAGATGGCAAGGCAAGGGACATAAGTGAATGATTTGTATCTTTTACTTACAGAGAATGATTTGCCTGTTGAATTGAGAGAAACTGTGTTGAATGATAGGTGGGACTTTACAGGGAAAGATATTGGATTGATGAAAGGAGTTGACCCTATTGAAATAACAGACTAGATGCAGAATTCCCCAAAACAGCACATTACAAAATGAGTCCTAAAATGATTGCAATATTATTTTAAAAGAAATACTAAGCACTTCTTGTAATTCTCCTATCACGGGAAACCGAGTGAAAAGTATCGAATTGTTCAGTATTTAAGAAAAATAAATCAAATAGTGGTACCTTTTTGCCCAATAGTGCCAAACCCAGCAGTAATTCTCTATCAAATTCCAGGTGATGCAGAATGGTTCACAGTGATCGATTTGTGTCAAGCATTTTTCTAAATACCCTTACATCCGGATAGTCAATATTTATTTGCATTCTGGTTTGGAGACTGTGACTGAACACCTCTCCTTATCTATGAAAGACCAAGTAGCAACCACTTCAGGCACCTGTTTTTACATGTTCAAGCTCCTTCGAAGAGTGTTCCACCATCTCCCTCTATCTATTCGTAAGACCTTGATCCAAGCTCTGGTAGTTAGTCGACTTGACTACTGTAATGCACTTTTAGGAGCTGCAAACGGTGCTGTGTTAAACAGGTTGCAAGTGGTCCAGAACACGGCAGAGCAGCTGCCTCTTAATATGCCTCCTAGATCTGCATCTCTGCCGTTATTGAGACGCCTCCACTAGCTCCCCATCCATGACAGAATCAAGTTTAAAATTTGCTGCCTGGTCCATAAAACAACCAAAAATAGGAGGCCCAGATATCTGGTGGAAAAACGTGCCCACTACCTTCCTAGTAGATCTCTGCACACTGGAGAGAAGGCTCTGCTAATTCTCCGTCGGTTTAATAAACTACGAGCCAGTGGCAAATCTTTTGCCTACCTTGCCCCGTGTTTTTGGATCTCGCTTCCCGTCCCATTACACAAGTGCCCTCATTTTCTTAAGTTCAGGAAACTGCTGAAAACTAAACTTTTTAATAACTGAGTGCCCCTCCCTCCTTGGTTCTGTCAGCTGTTAGCAAGGAGATAGCCCTCCGGGGGTGATTCCAGTGCTCTACAAATTCTTCTTTCATTCATTCATGGTGCCAAGCTACTCAAGGGTATACTGAAAGCCCTTCAATTTTCAACCAGATTTTGAAAAGGTGCTTAGAGTCATTGGTAATGCCCAATAACTCAGTGCTAGTTCAGTATATGGACAATTTGCTTGCGGCCTTCAAAACCGAGAGAAGCTTGTGTGACAGATACCATTGCTCTACTGAACCATCTGGCAGTAGGTGGGCATAAAGTGTCACCAGCTAGATTACAATTTTGTCAAAAATAAGTTATTTTATTTGAGGCATAAAATTGAAAGAAGAGTCAGAAAAGTGTCACAAGATCGAACAAATGTGATTTTACAAATGAAACCTTCAAAAACACAGAAAGAAATTAGAATGTTTTTGGGTATGGTTGGATACTGCAGACAGTGGATCTGTGGATTTTCATTGATAACAAAGCCATTACAGAAACTGACTCATAAAGATGTGTCAGACCCGATTTAATTGGATGAATAAAGTATGAGGGCATTTGTTGAGTTGCAAGGCAGCCTTTGTCATGCACTATCATTAAGAATGCCAGATTTCAATAAGGATTTTCCATTGTTCTGTTACAAAAGAGACGTTTGTTCACTTTCAGTTCTAACGTAAAAGCATGGAACTGCACGTCGTCCTGTGGCATACTTTTCACTAACACTGGATTGTGTAGCTGCAGCTTTAGGAGGTTGTTTAAAAGCAGTTGCTGCTACTTGTGTGAGTTTGGAACAAAGTGAGGCAATTATGATGAAACAGTCATTGAGAGTGTATGTACCGCATTCTGTTGAGATTTTGTTGACACAAACTCAAACACAGCATCTTACGAGTAGTCGGTTAATAAAATATGAACAAGTGATACGAGGAGCTGAAAATGTGACAGTCACATGATGTACAAATCTGAATCCAGCTACCTTGTTGCCAAATTCGGACTGTGAAATGGTGGTTGATGGAGTAGATTATGATTGTCTGGATGTTTCTGAATTGCGTACAAAACCAAGACCTGACATAAAAGATACCCCGTCATCTGAATCTGGTTGTATGATGTTTGTGGATGGGTCTTGTTTGAAAGATGAAACTGGTACATTGCGAGCTTCCTATGCAATTCGTACAGTGGCTAATGTTATCGAGGCTTTATGCTGGAAAGGAATAAAAAATGCCCAAATTGCGGAGCTGGTTGTTCAGACCAAAGCATATTATTTTGGAAAAGATTTGAGATTAACCATATTTACTGATAGTCAATATGGTTTTGGGGTTGTCCATGATTTTGGACAATTGTGGTTCCAAAATGGTTTCCTGACCTCATCAGGTTCACCAATTCAAAATGGAGAATATGTAAAAGAACTGTTGTTTGCAACACCAATTGCCCAAAGAAATTGGGGTGGTGAAATGTTCAGCACACAAATCTGGCAGTGATTATATTACTGCCGGAAACAGGTATGCTGACGAAGTCACTTGTTTTTCATGTGCAGACCCCTATTCCCTCCCTCCTGGCTTGACTGTTCCATTGTTATGCCCCTGATCCATCCCTCTGCCCTCCCTCTGCCCTTTATGGTCCGTTATGCTGCAGCTTTCGCTCTTGTCTGTCCATTATGGTCATCTTGCTGCCATTGCCTCTTTCCCCTCTGTTCTCTGTTGTCCATGTGAAGGGTCCTGTCCCCTCCCTATTGCGTTCCATTAATTGTTGTGCTGCACTGCCATCCCGCATACCCTCTGTGATATATTGTGCTGCTGCAAACCCTGATGCCTGCCCTGTTGCTCCCGTGCTAAATATAATGGTGAAACTGATCAGGAAATGCAGGCAAAATGGCCACCGCGCATGTGTGGTTACGGCCGCCCGTCACAATGAAAAGAGGACTGCTCGATGGGTTCATGCGTGACCTCGCTCCCCCTCACTCACTCTCCACCGAGTGACTGCCTCTGGCACAGTGCACCTGACATGGGAGGTAGATCGCTCCCGATCCTATGTGCGGCGTAAATGGCGATTGACAGCATGCGATGCAGATCGCCTGAGGCAGGGAATGCACACTAGGCATGAGAGAGTTGCTGACAAGTCCATAGCCTCTAGGCTTGAAAGGTATCATTTTAGCAAGCACCCAAAGCATAAATCATCTAAAGAACAATAGCCTACGAAGAGCATATGGCATTAGTTAATTAACCCACACACCACCATACCACAAAGCACAAGTAGTAATGGGAGGCACTTACCTGGCTGCAGAGCAGCAAAGAAAGAGGATGTGGTTACCTTGCATAGGGTTTATATAGAGATGCTCTCTATGGTTGGTATATGGCTCTAAGGTGTTCATGCGTACGGTAATTTTTGGTTACATGTTGTTTTATTGGCTGCTGTGACTAAACAGTGAAGAAATGAGAAGCATAATCAGAGCCTCCGATCCTGACATAGAATCAACTGACAGTCTCTGCCCTTGTCGATGTACATGTTTTACTGAGAAAGTCAGACTTCATTCTCACATGACTGAGAAAGATAATGTGAATTTACAGAAAATAAAAAACATGCTCTCATTTTAGCTTCTGGAGCACCTTCCAAACCTCTATGGGAAAAGCATGAGAAAATAGTTCTCCCTCAAACTTGATTCATGATATCCCAGCAGAAGGCTTTTTCACAGGGTAAAATCACCTTAGAACACACCACAATTCCTAAAATTGGTATGGTACCATCAATAAATGATTTATAATGTAACTAAAGTCTGTTATCACCCTTTATACGTTCTCCTTTTGGTGACCCTCAAAACCTTCCATTCACTACAATGCATTTTAATGGGATGCTATCATGTATATTGATCCCCAGATGGCAGCCAACACTTCTTGGATGAAGTGCTGACAGCCAATCAGATCGCACGATGAGATGTGAGGTTAGACTACACCCAGATATATACATTTCTTTTTCCTTTAATATTAAAAAAATACTGTACGGATTTACACCATTTAAAGCAAAGAGTGCACTCTGGACCAAGTGCTACCTTTCTTAGCCCCCTTCTTTCTCTGCCACTGCTTGACAAATCACCCAGACACTTTCAAGACAGGAGCTGACCAGTTTTGAAAAATTTGTGAAGATTCGTCAAATGGCGCCAAAGATATCAGCAAAAAAAATACGCTTTTTGAATAGAAACAAGGTCCTAACTATAACTACCAACTTATGATCAATATATTTTTAATCACTAATGAATACAAGCCTATATTGCATCAGAATATGGTTACTGGAGCATAGCTCCCATCACTTATCCCAAAAGTTTCCTCTTGGCTGCGCCGTACACGAGCGGATTGCTGGTGCTATTAGAATTGCCTACGTTACAGTGTATGTGATATAAAAGGAACTTTTGCAATGGTCTAGTGCACTACCGATCTTTTGAAGATTTCGGGGTCTTTCAAAGAATACTTTCACCTACTGTTGTAGGAATACATAGTGAGCCTTGAAAAAGTTGTATCAAACGACGAAATACATGTCGGCTGACTGCTTCTTCGATTTGCACTTCGAGTCAACTACATCAAGACTCCTAAGGACTTTCTAGTTTATGTTAAATTGCTACCAACACTTGTTTACAAATAACTTTTTACTTATATTGTGTCAATTTGAGTTTATTAAAATCATACTGACTACAAAGTCAGGTAAAAGACATATAAGCGGTTGTGCTCTGAAATTTATATATAAAAATAATGTGACTGAACACTGTTCGGTCACATACTCACTTGTCTCTATGGGAGCTTGTTATATGGCCATAAACCGGCTGTAATACTGGCTCCTATAGAGAAATGGGAAGTGTGTAAAACCCTGGACCCTGTGGCGGACACCTCAATGTGCCTGCCACACAGTGCAGGGTTTTAGATGTGGGTACCCCAGATACTGACTCGACCACCAACCGTAGGCCTCAGGGTGAAGGAGGCCCTGCTAGGAGCCCCCAAAGTCACTTTCTGACAGCCTTTCCATGTCAGAAAGGCCAGCATGGAAAGGTGTGGGAAACTGACATCGTAATCCTGATGGTGGAACTGCCATCCATAGGGGATTACGGTGCGGTTCCAACTGGCTAGAAGACTCCTAGAGCCGGTCTGAACCGAGAGGAATGACCGGCTGGTTTACTTTCCGACCGCCGGCATTGTAATTGGGCGGTCGGACCGCAAACCAACCATGTCGGTCAGCAAACCTCAAACCTTGCTCAAAAAGCTTCCAACTAGCGGTTGGAGGCTTTCCGACCGACATCATAATCAGCCCCTAGGTATCATAAATTCAAAGTGTGAGAATTCCCCATGGTTTTACCACATGTGCAGTGTGGTTGCATTAAAGCATTTGCTATTTCTTGTGATTCAATTTCCATTAAATGTAATTACTGCTCAATAGTTCACAAATATAATAAAAAGTAAGTAACTGATCATATGCATAATGTACCACATTTTGTAGTTATGCATATGCCTGACCCCATCTTGCGCTAACTTCTCTCAATGTATTTATTCTATTTTCAAAATATATTAAATGTTTGTCAGTGCATTCACAGAAATGGAAGGGTATGGACAGAAGTAATGAAGAACTTACACACACACACACTCACATACACTTTCTCTCTCCTTCTCTCTCTCCTATCACTCTCTCTCTCTCTGTCACTCTCACCCTCAAGGTAGCACATTAGCAAAACCAGTGGAAGGTGCAATTGCACAGAGATTACAGCACATGAGAACAGTGCAACACCCCTCACACAAAACATGTACAGCAGAGGCAGTCAAACAATATGCTTTGTTGGCCAAATGCAGAAGTATTCAATCAAATACATCAGACTCAGCTTCCTTCTCACAAAGACCAAATGTCAAATGCCATCAGCAATGCAAGCGCATAAGTGCCCCCTAAACCTAAACAAGCATTTGCAATGCAATAGGTCTCACATTTGTAGGAGTTAGAGTGATTGGCATTGGAATGACAATCTCTTTTACCTATGCGTTTTGGTTTGGAGTGTAGTGGGTGTATGTTGTGTGGAGTGGAATTATATGGGTTGGGTTGGAATTGTTAGTTGTGGAATTGTGCTGTGTGAAGTTTGACATCAACAGCCAGTAAAAAGCCAGCTAACAGGAGCTGTGCCAACATTCACCAAATGGCAAGCAGCAGGAGAAAATACTGGCTGCTTGCCAACACATACAGATTACTTGATGTCTGAGCTGACTGTGTCTCCAATGGAAAGGTGCTTTCTGGCCCTCTAAATGAGGTAGGGGGACTGACAAACTGGGGACTTCTGTCAAGTTGTAGGAGAGGTCTTGGCAGTGCTTAATTTGTAAACAAAGAAGTGCCAGGGCCCTTTCCAGGAGGCACCACACATCACTTCAGACTATCCCAGGCTACTGAAATCTATAAGGATGGCTTGTGGGGAAGGTGTTAGTCATTGTTTACGTATGTAGAATTATTAACCAATTGCTGTTGTGCTGTTTCCAAAATTAGAGAGACAACGTCACCATGTGTGGGATTGTCATAAGTGATGGTGCCAAGCCCCAGAAACCACTGGATCAAATTAAGCACTGATGCTTCTCCATAGGTGTTAGGCACAGCTATTCCCCTCCATGGCCGGTAGTAACTCATTCTCTTCCAACGCTGCACCCCTGGAGGCGCGTGCACTACTTCACTACTTGTGATAACTATTGTTTATATTGTGTAGCCACAAAAGCCTTTGCTAGCCATTTCAGTCAACAGTTATCACATGTCAGTAATAGCGACGAGAAGCGGCTGTAAAAGGACAGCTCAAGATGCATTGAGGGTTCAAACACCCCTAACCCTCCCTGAGACCTAAAACAGCGCAACACGGGGGCTCTCACACTGTCTGAAGGATTGATGCGCATTCTCAGTGGTGGAATGCAAGGGCAAACACATACACCTATTGTCTGACACAGGCTACCGCCCGCAGGCACTGACACAGCCAGCCTGCTTTCTGACACTGATATACGCACACAAACACATTTGCATACTGACACTGACACACAATCACATCTATATACGGACACAGACACACGCACACAAACACATCTGTATATGGACACTGACACACGCACACAAACTCATCTGTAAACAGACACACAAACACATCTGCATTCTGAAACACACACACAAACACTTCTGTATACGGACACAGACAGGCTCACGCAAACACATCAGTATACAGACACACGCACACAAACATCTTTATACAGACACAGACATGCTCACACAGATTAACAGGCGTGCACATGCGTACATCAACACATTCACTCTGTCACTCAAGCACATCTGTACCACTTTGTTGGACCTGGCCTCGTGGCGTGGCTCCCCCCGTTTCTCAGCACCCCGTTAGCGTAGCCCTGCACCCTGAGTTCCCTGCGCAGCACCCCGTTAGCGTAGCTTGCACCCCGAGTTCCCTGGTCGTCTTGCTCCCTGTATGCCCAGACCCTGTAACCGACGACCAGGCCTGCATGTCCCATCCCACTACCGGCTCCGAGCGCCTAAACCTTGCATGCCCACAAGGCCCGGCAGCCATTTTCCCTTCCCGAGATCCCTGACTCCCGGGGCCTAGCGTGACCCCGGCCCCAGCGAAACCCGGACTCCAAAGGCGCGCCCGTCCCGGCTGGGGGTAAAGGACTCCCCGAGTGAGATAAGCCAGGGAGTTTCGATGACACCTCCGGCCTCCCCTGAGAAGACTGGTTTATGTCACACCTCTGGCCTTCCCCTGTGGGCCAGTTTCGATCGCACCTCTGGCCTACCCGAGTGCTGGCTCCAGACCTGCTGGGCGTCTGGGGATTCCCGGACGCATCTTCAAGGGATCAAAGAGCCAACCGCCGGCCCTCGCCAACGACCAGCCCCCAAGGCATGAGACCTCCGCCTGCGTGGGTCTGGACATCAAAGGGCCAACGGACTATATCAGGGCCCGCCTGGCAACTAGCGGGCAGTTGTATCTTGGACCTGAAAGCCCTGCTGATCTGATCGCGGCTGATCCGAAGAAGAACTCAACCTTGTATCGCTGAGCCCTGCTGACGCTGTCGCGGCTCCTTCTTCGCAACACGGAACTGAACCACCTGAGCCCTGCTGACGCTGTCGCGGCTCGACCTTGAACCCGTAACCATCTGAGCCCTGCTGACGCTGTCGCGGCTCCGCAAGAACTTCTCCATCTGAGCCCTGCTGACGCTGTCGCGGCTCCTCAAGACCTTCTCCATCTGAGCCCTGCTGACGCTGTCGCGGCTCCTCAAGAACTTCTCCGGATCGAGCCCTGCTGACCTCGTCGCGGCTCGACGCTACCATCACGACCTGAGCCGACTCAACGTGAGTGAAGCAGCTAGTACAACCCTCATCTCCCGTATCCCCCGGCTCGAGGATTGAGAGCTGTGCGCAGGATACGCCTCGTACTGGCCCAAAGGCTAAAGACTGTCCCGCTTCCCTCTTCCCGAATCCTCGAAGACTTTACGATCTCTCGATCGCTTGTAAATAAGAGTGCTACTTTCTCTTTACTGCTTATAAAGAATTTATTACTGAAATCCAACGGTGTGGTGTCCGTTCGTAAGTGTGGTGTGAGCTCAGTGTGTACGATCCTAGACTCGAAGTCCTCCCCGGTGGGGACCTCACGATAAGACTCGGCAATATCTGTGGGAGAGGTGGGTCCTGGGGTGGTCAGGTGAGTACAATCTGGCCCTCTGAGATCGCCCCTTCTAACATTGGTGGCAGCGGTGGGATAAGAACCTACGTCTAGGGATCGTACAGTACTGACACACTACCCGAACGAAGAACAACCATGAGACTCACGGATGACGAGACGAGACCCAGATGGCGAGTCTGGAAGACTATACGCACCGAGAGCTGAAGCAATTTTGCAAAGATCTCCATATCCCGACAACTGGGTTAAGCACCAAAGAGGACTTTCAAAAAGCCCTGACAGCATGGGTCGAGGCCGGAGCCCATCCTCCCCCGCCGACAGGAGATGGTGGAGAGGGAGGGCCACTGACCGAAGCCCGCGCCCAAGAGCATGAGAGAGCAGAGTCCCTGACGCGGAGTCTCAGCGCGGAGAGAGGTCTGTCACCAGAGGAGATGACAGACCGAGAACGCAATCGAAACCACGAGCTAGAACTAGCACGTCTGAAAATAGACGGAGAGCTCAAATTGGCCGAGAAGAAACTAGCCATCGAGCAGTTACGGCTACAAGGAGAACTGGAGGAGAAGAAACTCCAGAGAGAACACGAAGGGAAAAGACTCCAGCTGGAGCACGAGCGCGGCCTGAAGGAGATCTAACTGAAGGCCCGGAGCGAAGACAACCGAACATCGGGGACCCGAGAGGCCGTTCCCCCGGTGGAACCCAAAGTCCACATCCCCAAGGATGTGGTCAAAGACTACTATAAGAACGATGACATCCAGCAATGGTTCAAGGCCTACGAGGTCGCCATGGCCTCCCACCGAGTTCCGCGGACGGATTGGGGGGCCGGGCTGTGGGGTCGATTCCTGAGTGAAGGGAGAGACACCCTGCTCGACCTACCGTCCTCCGAACAAACCTCCTACAGCCACATGAAGGAGGCCCTCCTCACAAGGTACGGGCTCACCCCGGAAATGTACCGACAAAGGTTTCGAGACTGCAAAAATATCCCCGGCACCACATGGGTGGAGTACGTGAATTTCTACAGCTGGGCCCTGGAAGGGTGGATCAAGGGCAGCAAGGTGTCCACCTTTGAGGGGCTCATCGATCTCATTGCGTATGAACATTTGTCCACGAATTGCTTTGTGGAACTCCGACAGCACCTCCTGGACAGCAAGCTGGCTGACCCCGGAAACTGGCCGTCGAGGCCGATCGCTGGGTGAGCACCAGAGTCCCCCGGGGGCCGGGGGAGACTCGAGCAGAAATGAACAGGGATCTTCCCACCAGAGGGGAGGGGGGGTCAGAGTAGACAGAGGGGGTCCCAGGTAGGATCCCCACGAAGTCCCTCCAGAAACCAGCCCGGAGCCTCTCCTCCCACAGCGCGAGCAGGGGTTCCCCCAGCCAAGCCAGGGCCCCGAGCCAGCCAAACCTGCTACCATTGCCAGCAACCAGGGCATTATGCCGGTGACCCCCGATGCCCCTTATTCAAGAAACCCACAGCTGCAGGTCCCCCAGCGCACCAGATAGCCTCTGTAGCCCTAGAAGAAGAAGAGGGGGAGGATTTTGAGGGGGGGTGACCCCACCGCAATGATGTTAGTCTCCCTGGGTAATAGGGAGATTGTCCCCGGAGCCCCCCTGCCCGACAGCACTGAGAAGTACAGACAGCAGGTGACCGTCAATGGCCACCGCATAGGGGCGCTCCGAGACACAGGGGCCAGCATCACTGCAGTAAAATGTCACTTGGTCACCGAAGCCCAAATTGTACCCCACATCTCCTGCAGGGTGATCGCAGCTGAGAACTCCGTCCGCACCTGCAGGATAGCTCAATTCTCGTTCGAATGGGGGGGCGTCTCCGGAGAGTTACGAGTGCGGTCCGTACCGACATGCCCGTGGACTGCCTGCTCGGCAACGACCTGGAGAGCTCCCCGTGGAAGCGGGTAGAGCGAAGGACCCACCTGGAGATGGTGGGCCTGCCCGAATGGGCCTGTGTGAGCACCCGTTCCATGACCGCCCGAGTGGCCACCCCCGAGAGGGTAAACCCTGAGAACGTACAGCCCGGGCCCGAGGACCCCGAGGTCCCCGGGTCATCTGAAACCCCGAGCTGCCCCCCGGGGAAAACCCAGACCACGACGCAGGTCCCCTCGGGCCCGACGTCGAACCAACCCCGAGCCTCGACGACCTCCCTGAGTTGGCCCAGTGGCGCCAGGAGGGAGGGCCGTCCCAAGAAGAGTTTTCCCTCGAACAGACCTCCTGTCCATCCTTGGTTGGGCCGCGGCAGCAGGCCTCCGCCCAGGCCGCCGGTGACCAGTCCGGCTCCCACTTTGTCTATTGGGAAAGCGGCCTTTTGTACAGCGAACAAAAGTCTGCCGAGCTAGGGTCAGCCCGAGTGCTGGTGGTACCCCTACGCTTCCGCGGCTTCCTCCTGAATCTGGCCCATGACGTACCCCTGGCGGGACACTTGGGACAGGACAAAACGTATCACCGCCTGGTCACGCACTTCTACTGGCCCGGCATGCGCTCTGATGTGGAGGCCCACTGCAAGTCCTGCCCCACGTGTCAGTCCAGCGGGAAGAGCGGAGGAAGGCGCAAGGCCCCCCTCCAACCCTTCCCCGTGGTCAGTACCCCCTTTGAGCAGGTGGGAATAGATATCGTGGGGCCTCTCGACCCTAGGACCTCCTTAGGTCACCGCTTTATCCTTGTCTTGGTGGACCATGCCACCCGATACCCCGAAGCCATTCCCCTCCGAACGGTGACGGCCCCCGTCGTGGGGCGGGCCCTCATGGGGATCTTCTCCCGGGTGGGATTCCCCCGAGAAGTCGTAAGCGACCGAGGGACCAACTTCATCTCGAGGTACATGAAGTCCCTCTGGCAACAATGTGGGGTGACGTACAAGTTCACCACCCCATACCACCCCCAAGGTAACGGTCTGGTTGAGCGGTTCAACCGGACCCTCAAGGGAATGATCATGGGTCTCGAAGAGCCCCTGAGACGTAAGTGGGACGTCCTCCTTTCCTGTCTCCTCTTCGCGTACCGCGAAGTCCCACAGAAATCCTTGGGGTTTAGCCCCTTCGAACTGCTCTACGGTGGAGAAGAGTCTTGCCGGTGGCAGTGGCAGGCTCTATCCGCTCGCGCTCTGTGCTCTGATGTGCCACACTGTTCAGCGCTGATTTATAGCGTTATATTTTATGTTTAGCGAGTAAGGCTAATTTTAAAATAATTTGTGTGCTGATATCATTCTTGTGTCTCTCACCTGATTGCCGACTCCCGCCCCGGTCCGCCGCGTCCATTTCTGGGCGTTTGCTGCGGAGGGCGAGGAGGAGCCTACCACTTCCGGGCTCGGGCGGCCAGGTCAGCGTTCTAGTTGCGCTGTAGGAGGCTTGGGTATTTAATCTGCAGCCTCGCACAGTCGCGCTGTGGAGAAGAGTCTTGCCGGTGGCAGTGGCAGGCTCTATCCGCTCGCGCTCTGTGCTCTGATGTGCCACACTGTTCAGCGCTGATTTATAGCGTTATATTTTATGTTTAGCGAGTAAGGCTAATTTTAAAATAATTTGTGTGCTGATATCATTCTTGTGTCTCTCACCTGATTGCCGACTCCCGCCCCGGTCCGCCGCGTCCATTTCTGGGCGTTTGCTGCGGAGGGCGAGGAGGAGCCTACCACTTCCGGGCTCGGGCGGCCAGGTCAGCGTTCTAGTTGCGCTGTAGGAGGCTTGGGTATTTAATCTGCAGCCTCGCACAGTCGCGCTGTGGAGAAGAGTCTTGCCGGTGGCAGTGGCAGGCTTTATCCGCTCGCGCTCTGTGCTCTGATGTGCCACACTGTTCAGCGCTGATTTATAGCGTTATATTTTATGTTTAGCGAGTAAGGCTAATTTTAAAATAATTTGTGTGCTGATATCATTCTTGTGTCTCTCACCTGATTGCCGACTCCCGCCCCGGTCCGCCGCGTCCATTTCTGGGCGTTTGCTGCGGAGGGCGAGGAGGAGCCTACCACTTCCGGGCTCGGGCGGCCAGGTCAGCGTTCTAGTTGCGCTGTAGGAGGCTTGGGTATTTAATCTGCAGCCTCGCACAGTCGCGCTGTGGAGAAGAGTCTTGCCGGTGGCAGTGGCAGGCTCTATCCGCTCGCGCTCTGTGCTCTGATGTGCCACACTGTTCAGCGCTGATTTATAGCGTTATATTTTATGTTTAGCGAGTAAGGCTAATTTTAAAATAATTTGTGTGCTGATATCATTCTTGTGTCTCTCACCTGATTGCCGACTCCCGCCCCGGTCCGCCGCGTCCATTTCTGGGCGTTTGCTGCGGAGGGCGAGGAGGAGCCTACCACTTCCGGGCTCGGGCGGCCAGGTCAGCGTTCTAGTTGCCCCTACTGCCTATAAATGTGTGTTGGCCAGCGACCGCGCAGCGGACGCGTGCAGCGGGCGCGCCGGAAGCGCGCCGAAGTCAAGCCAAAGTCTAGCCCGTCTGCGCCCGTCCGCGACTGGACGGGGCGCGGGGCCAGACTCCCTGGCCATTTACAATTGAAATCTAAATCCCCTCCAATACGGTATGACAAACATACTCTGCTAAATCTCCAACCTGTTATACCTTTACCGTGCTTACACTCTATGAATGCTCTATCACTGCACAACTGTTCTATGTGCCCTTTCAAGCCGCTAATGGGATCTTCAAAAGCCCCCCCGAGAAGCCTTATAAAAGCAGCCCTGCTGAATTGCAGATCCCTAAAGAAACACTGCATTCAAATATACCATTTACTCGAGGATGAGGCACTCGATATGCTACTACTAACTGAAACCTGGCTGGGCGAACACTCCGACCCAGACATCATAGAGGCGATGCCTCCAGGCTACTCCCTCGCCAGGCTTGACAGACAGGACGGCCGAGGAGGAGGAATAGCTATTGCTGTTAAAGCCCCTCTACAATGTTCCTTATCTCCCCTGACAATTGACCACTGCGAAGCAGCTTCATTCACTATCATACTGGGGCCCCAACACTCCCTATCAGGCATTCTTATATACAGACCTCCAGGCAGGCTGTTTGATTTTATAGCAAGTCTAGTAGAGGCTACCGCACACCTCGCCTTAAGGAAATCTAGACTTTTGGTGCTCGGCGACATGAACATCCATTTTGACGATGTACTAGACAATGATGCCTCCTGCTTAATAGCAGAACTACTCTCTCTGCAACTAACTCTGAAAAATCTGGACCCGACTCATAGACAAGGCCACCTACTCGACCCCATATTTTGTAATTGGAATGGACTGAAGTGCTTCCTCCTATCCCCGTTCCCTGGTCTGACCACTTTGTCATCCCCATACATATATGGGTATCCGAGTCTGAATTAAGGAATGAGAATACGCAGGTCTATCAAAATCGAAAGTGGAAAAACTTTAATTTACACACTTTCTTGGATAAACTTGAAGCGGCTGGACCTCCCGGAGGGCTTGATTGTGAGACTGCTTATACGTGCCTTAAGAATTGTGTCCAAAATGCCCTAGACAAGACTGCCCCCATCCGTAGGTCACTTGTCAACAAAAAAATAAGAAAACCCTCTCCATGGTTTACTTCAGAACTGCAGATTATTAAAACCGCTTGCAAAAAACTGGAACGCGAATGGCGCACCAACTTCTGCCCTACAGCTAAATCCCACTATAAAAAAGCTCAAGCGAGCTACTACAAACTCATTCGCTCTGCTAAAGCCCTCCACTATAAGATCCGCATTGGAGAAGCGGAGAATTCCTCAAAGGAGCTTTTTAAAATTTTTAAGGAAATCTCTGTGGTATCCAATGAGAGCACTGCTCTGAATGATTCAGTTGACATGTGTAATAACATCGCCAAATACTTTGCCAGTAAAATAACCAACATTTACACTAACTTCTCTAACGTGCCGCCCTCTGGTTCTGACTTCATGGAGGACTTAGAGATTGCCCATGCTAGAACTTGCCTCAACTGCTTCTCGGTCCCCCCTACTCTGAATTTAACCAGCATTTGTAAAAGCATTAAATCTGGCTCTCCGAGGGATCCTGCCCCTCCGAAGATTCTGGCAGCCAGCCTTGAAGTCTTGGAACCTCATTTTAGACATATCCTCCAGTTGTCTTTTGCTTCGGCCACTCTCCCTGTGGAGTGGAAGAAAGCCATCGTTCTTCCAATAAAGAAAAAACCTAATGTTGGTCAGGACACCCTCGAGAACCTACGGCCCATCTCGTTGCTACCTTATCTGGCGAAGGTAGCCGAGAAAATAGCGAATAGACAACTTATGGCTCATCTAGAGTCTAATGATGCCTTCCACATCTCTCAATCAGGTTTCAGGTCTGGATATTCCACAGAAACTGCCCTGTTGAGAGCAACGGAAACCCTACGGGCTGGCGCTGACCAGGGCCAGACTATGGCACTAATTATGCTGGACCTTAGTGCCGCGTTCGACACTGTGGCACATTCCATCTTGCTGCAGTGTCTGAACAAAGCCGGGGTCACCCAGGAAGCATTGGGCTGGTTGAAAGCATTCCTCACCGGCCGCTGCTTCCAGGTTCAGAGAGGCGTGCACCTCTCTGATAGCATAGCTTTGGAACAGGGGGTTCCTCAGGGCTCTGCCCTGAGTCCCACCCTGTTCAATCTTTACTTGGCCCCCCTGGCTGAAGTGGTCCAATCGTTCGGCATTGAACTAGTTTCATACGCCGACGATACCCAACTCCTCATCTCCCTGTCCCAATCCCCCTGCAGTGCTGCCGACAACTTTAAAACCTGCATGCAGGCATTGGCAGGCTGGATGAGCCAGCACTGCCTGAAACTTAATGGCTCCAAAACGGAGGTTTTGGTGATTGGAGGCAGGGACACGAGTTGGACCAAGGAATGGTGGCCATCATGCCTAGGGTCGTTACCCACCCCCTGCCAAGCAGCCAAGAATCTGGGGATCTGGATTGATTCCAGACTTTCCTTCGACAGCCATGTGCACAAAATGGTAGGGAAGTGCTTTGGTGTTATGAAGACCCTAAATCGCACCCTTGACCTTCTTCCTCTTGAAGCCAGGCGCACTATGATCCAAGCTCTTGTGACCTCGAGGATGGACTATGGCAATGTGCTTCTGCTCGGAACAACGCAGAAAAACATCAGGAGACTCCAAGTGCTCCAAAATACTGCAGCACGCCAAGTCCTTAGACTTCCTAAAAGAGCCGCTTCTAGACCTGCCCTAGCCACTCTGCACTGGCTCCCTATAAAGAAGAGAGTCCTATTTAAAGCACTCCTCATGTGCTACAGGATCCTCTCACATTCAGCCCCCCCCTACATGACTGACCTAGCTATCCCCTATGAGCCTACCAGAACTCTCCGCTCTGGGGGAACAGGTCTGCTGAAAATTCCCCGTGTGAAGAAAGCCAGAATGGGGGGCCGCTCCTTCCGTGTAATGGCAGCCAAAGAATGGAACTTGCTCCCTATGAGCATCAGACTAGCAGATTCAGAAACCACTTTTAGAAAACTCCTGAAAACTCATTTGTTTTCCCTGTAACTCCCTCTCCTGGTTCTTGACTCTTTTCCACAGCGCGGGGACACGCCGGGACGGCGTCACCAGGCGCTTTATAAGCCCCGTTATTATTATTATTATTATTACGGGCACCCCGTCAGGGGGCCCCTCAGCCTGGTCAAGGAAGGTTGGGAAACGGCGGCCCCAGAGCCCCCTCCGTATGTGTTTCGATACATCCTGGCCCTCAGGAACCAGACTAGGAAGTTCCGAGAACTGGCCAAGGCAAACCTCGAGGCCAGTCAAGAAGAAATGAAACGGTGGTATGACCAGAATGCCACTCTGGTCGAGTTTCAGCCCGGACAGCAGGTCTGGGTGATGGCCCCCGTGGAGCCCTGTGCCCTGCAAGACAAGTGGACAGGGCCCTTCAAGGTGGTGGAGCGTAAGAGCCAGGTGACCTATCTCATCGATGTGCAGTCCCCCAGGAACCCCTTGAGGGTCCTCCACGTGAACCGCCTCAAACCCCACTTCGCACGGTCCGAGTTGAGTTTGCTCCTCGCCACTGACGATGGAGAGGAAGAGGAAACAGAGCTTCTCCCCGATCTCCTGTGCGCAAAGGAAAAAGATGGCTCCGTAGAGGGAGTGAGTCTCTCCTCCTCCCTCACTCCTGAGCAGCGGGAGGACTGTCGCCAGTTACTGGGACAGTTCTCCCACCTCTTCTCCCTCATCCCCGGCGTCACCAGCTGGTGCGTCCACGACGTGGACACCGGGGACATCCGTCCGGTACGGCACAGAGCCTACCGCGTCCCTGACAGAGTCCGGGCCTGCATCAAGGCCGAAGTCTCCAAGATGCTAGCCCTAGGAGTGGTCGAAGCCTCTGACAGCCCATGGGCCAGCCCCGTGGTCCTGATTCCGAAGGTGGCCGCCCCCGGTGCTGTTCCCGAGCTGAGGTTCTGCGTCGACTACCGCGAGCTCAACGCAGTCACCAGAACCGACGCTCAACCCATTCCCCAATCAGACGAGCTTATTGACCGCCTAGGGGCTGCTCGCTTTCTCAGCACGTTCGACCTGACCAGCGGATACTGGCAGATTGCCCTCACCGAGGGAGCCAGGGAGAGATCCGCCTTCTCCACCCTGGATGGTCACTACCATTTCCGGGTGATGCCCTTTGGGATGAAAAACGCCCCCGCCACCTTCCAGAGGCTGGTTAACCAGGTACTGGCTGGGTTAGAGGAGTTCAGCGCCACGTATCTGGACAATATCGCGGTGTTCAGTTCCCACTGGTCCGAGCACCTCCAGCACCTCTGGGAGGTGTTGACGGCCCTGCAGAGGGCCGGTCTCACCATTAAGGCAAGCAAGTGCCAGATCGGACAGGGGTCCGTAGTCTACCTGGGGCACCAGGTCGGAAGCAGCCTCGTAGCCCCCCTCCAGCCCAAGATCGATGCGATCGTGGCCTGGGAGGCCCCCACGACCCAGACGGAAGTGCAGGCGTTCCTAGGGCTCACGGGGTACTACCGAAGATTTATCAAAGGGTACGGCAGCATCGTAGTCCCCCTCACGGAGTTACCTCAAAAAACAAGCCGAAAAAAGTCAGCTGGACCCCCGCCTGCCAAGAGGCGTTTGAAACTTTAAAAGACGCCATGTGCACTGCCCCAGTACTACAGCCCTCCGACTACTCCCGAGAGTTCGTGGTCCAGACGGACGTGTCTGAGCATGGCATGGGAGCCGTCCGATCCCAGGTGAACGAGAAAGGCCTAGACCAGCCAGTGGCATTCATTAGCCGGAGGTTACTCCCTCGAGAGCAAAGGTGGGGCACCATCGAGCGGAAGGCCTTCGCGGTGGTTTGGGCCCTGAAGATGCTGAGGCCCTACCTGTTCGGTACTCACTTCCGGGTCCAGACCGACCACCGACCCCTCCGGTGGCTAATGCAGATGAGAGGGGAGAACCCCAAACTGTTACGCTGGTCCATCTCCCTCCAGGGGATGGATTTCACTGTCGAGCACCGGCCTGGTGTTGACCACGCCATCGCTGACGGCCTGTCCCGATTCTTCCGCCTCACCGAAGAGAACCCCCAAGAGGATGGGTAGTTCTCTCCGCCTTTCAGCTGGGGGGGACGCATGTTGGACCTGGCCTCGTGGCGTGGCTCCCCCCGTTTCTCAGCACCCCGTTAGCGTAGCCCTGCACCCTGAGTTCCCTGCGCAGCACCCCGTTAGCGTAGCTTGCACCCCGAGTTCCCTGGTCGTCTTGCTCCCTGTACGCCCAGACCCTGTAACCGACGACCAGGCCTGCATGTCCCATCCCACTCCTGGCTCCGAGCGCCTAAACCTTGCATGCCCACAAGGCCCGGCAGCCATTTTCCAATACCGAGATCCCTGACTCCCGGGGCCTACCGTGACCCCGGCCCCAGCGAAACCCGGACTCCAAAGGCGCGCCAGTCCCGGCTGGGGGGTAAAGCCTCCCCGAGTGAGATAAGCCATGGAGTTTCGATGACACCTCCGGCCTCCCCTGAGAAGACTGGTTTCTGTCACACCTCTGGCCTTCCCCTGTGGGCCAGTTTTGATCGCACCTCTGGCCTCCCCGAGTGCTGGTTCCAGACCTGCTGGGAGTCTGGGGATTCCCAGACGCATCTTCAAGGGATCAAAGAGCCAACCACCGGCCCTCGCCAACGACCAGCCCCCAAGGCATGAGACCTCCGCCTGCGAGGGTCTGGACATCAAAGGGCCAACGGACTATATCAGGGCCCGCCTGGCAACTAGCGGGCAGTTGTATCTTGGACCTGAAAGCCCTGCTGATCTGATCGCGGCTGATCCTAAGAAGAACTCAACCTTGTATCGCTGAGCCCTGCTGACGCTGTCGCGGCTCCTTCTTCGCAACACGGAACTGAACCACCTGAGCCCTGCTGACGCTGTCGCGGCTCAACCGTGCAAAGACCTCGGAGCCCTGCTGACGCTGTCGCGGCTCGACCTTGAACCCGTAACCATCTGAGCCCTGCTGACGCTGTCGCGGCGCGACCTTGAACCCGTAACCATCTGAGCCCTGCTGACGCTGTCGCGGCTCCGCAAGAACTTCTCCATCTGAGCCCTGCTGACGCTGTCGCGGCTCCTCAAGACCTTCTCCATCTGAGCCCTGCTGACGCTGTCGCGGCTCCTCAAGAACTTCTCCGGATCGAGCCCTGCTGACCTCGTCGTGGCTCGAGGAGTACTCTGGTCCGGCTGGACCATCGACGCTACCATCACGACCTGAGCCGACTCGACGTGAGTGAAGCAGCCAGTACAACCCTCATCTCCCGTATCCCCCGGCTCGAGGATTGAGAGCTGTGCGCAGGATACGCCTCGTACTGGCCCAAAGGATAAAGACTGTCCCGCTTCTCTCTTCCCGAATCCTCGAAGACTTTACGATCCCTCGATCGCTTGTAAATAAGAGTGCTACTTTCTCTTTACTGCTTATAAAGAACTTATTACTGAAATCCAACGGTGTGGTGTCCGTTCGTAAGTGTGGTGTGAGCTCAGTGTGTACGATCCTAGACTCGAAGTCCTCCCCGGTGGGGACCTCACGATAAGACTCGGCAATATCTGTGGGAGAGGTGGGTCCTGGGGTGGTCAGGTGAGTACAATCTGGCCCTCTGAGATCACCCCTTCTAACACACTTCCAAACCAGCATCCACGCACAATGAAACACTGTTCCAGATGTATTAGGCCAGTAACATGAGTAAAAATGATCTGATAAGCAATACGGCACTTGGTGAAGTCAAGGTTACTCTTGTAAAGGACTGTATAGGCTTTCTAAAACAACGCACAATCCCCAGCCCTTGATACGGGCTATAGGTGCACGGTGAACTCTGCCTCCAAGGCATGAAGAAACCAAATGCCAACAATAGGACGGGCCGCGCTTCTCCCTGGCGCAATGCTGGCACGGTCTGAGGCAGGCCAACAGTCAAAATAGGTGTCCACAATAATCCCTGGTCATACGAGCCACCCTCGGCAGACCTGTTAACTTCTAACCCGCTAAGGAAATGCGAAGCAGCAATGCGGGTAGAAGATTTTTACCTGGGGAGCTATTCTGGTACTGTGGCCCCTGCCGAGCGATCAGCAGACGGGACCTCTCCTGCCTCGAAGGTGCCTCACGAAGGGTTCGGACAACCTTCCCAACTTCGAGCGCAGCTCCTCTTCTGGTTGTCGACATCCTGCTGGGCGGGGTGCAACGCTGCCAGCGTTTACTCGCTGAGCCATCCTTGGTTACCCACCAACAGCAGGGCTTCTCCAGTGACGCGGTCCTCTCCTCCAGGAACTCGGGCCGGAGCAGTGATCGGCAACGGGTGATAAGGGCATGTCATCGCTTCTCGACACACACTCTCGGTCCCGCTAACGGGCCTGTGGCGGTGACACACACAGCGCTTTCTAGGTCACAGGCCGGCTGTGGTGAATCGCAGGTGACTCCCAGTATCCTGCAATCAGCTGGCAATGTAGACCACATAGCAGACAACAGCTGTGCGCCGACACACGCACCGAGCCATAGCGGTGATCTGTAGGGTCAATTAGGTGCAGGCAAAGCAGCCTCCGTGACAGACACCAGCATGCCCCAGGTTCAAACATACAAAGTCGCAGTGCCGCTTAGTAAAGCACTGAATATGGTGTAGAACCCATATGCGCCGCAGCCATGTTTACGTCAGGCAGAGATGCGCGACAAAAAAAAAGTGCAATCTGGCAGACGAAAACTGTAGTTAGTGGCCGCTGCTTCCGCACTACACGGAAGTCAGTTTGACATCAACAGCCAGTAAAAAGCAAGCTAACATGAGCTGTGCCAACATTCACCAAATGGCAAGCAGCAGGAGAAACTACTGGCTGCTTGCCAACACATACGGATTACTTGATGCCTGAGCTGACTGTGTCTCCAATGGAAAGGTGCTTTCTGGTCCTCTAAATGAGGTAGGGGGACTGACAAACTGGAGACTTCTGTCAAGTTGTAGGAGAGGTCTTGGCAGTGCTTAATTTGTAAACAAAGAAGTGCCAGTGCCCTTTCCAGGAGGCACCACACATTGCATCTGCCAGCGCTGCGAATACCTATAGCACTACAGCTACTAACTATGACACTTCTATAAGTGTGACACTTCAGACTATCTCAGGCCACTGAAAGCTGTAAGGATGGCTTGTGGGGAAGGTGTTAGTCATTGTTTACGTATGTAGAATTATTAACCAATTGCTGTTGTGCTGTTTCCAAAATTAGAGAGACAGCGTCACCATGTGCGGGATTGTCATAAGTGCTGGTGCCAAGCCCCAGAAACCACCGGATCAAATTAAGCACTGATGCTTCTCCATAGGTGTTAGGCACAGCTATTCCCCTCCATGGCCGGTAGTAACTCATTCTCTTCCAACGCTGCACCCCAGGAGGGGTGTGCACCTTCACTACTTGTGATAACTATTGTTTAACCCCTTCCATGCTCATGACGAGCTCAGCTCGTCATGAGGTATACCTCTAGGGTGCTCATGACGAGCTGAGCTCGTCATGAACAATGGGAATCTATAAAGTTCAGCACAGGGGGAAAATCTGGGAAGCACGCAAGGTGTTAAATTGTGTAGCCACAAAAGCCTTTGCCAGCCATTTCAGTCAACAGTTATCACATGTCAGTGATAGCGACGAGAAGCGGCTGTAAAAGGACAGCTCAAGACGCATTGAGGCTTCAAACACCCCTAACCTTCCCTGAGACCTCAAAACAGCGCAACATAGGGGCTCCCACACTGTCAGAAGGATTGATGCACATTCTCAATGGTGGAATGTAAGGGCAAACACATACACCTACTGTCTGACACAGGCTACCGCCCGCAGGCACTGACACAGCCAGCCTGCTTTCTGACACTGATATAAGCACACAAACACATCTGCATACTGACACTGACACACAATCACATCTATATACGGACACAGACACACGCACACAAACACATCTGTATATGGACACTGACACACGCACACAAACTCAATCTGTATACAGACACACACACACAAACACATCTCCATTCTGAAACACGCACACAAACACTTCTGTATACGGACACAGACAGGCTCACGCAAACACATCAGTATACAGACACACGCACACAAACATCTTTATACAGACACAGACATGCTCACACAGATTACCAGACGCACACATGCGTACATCAACACGTTCACTCTGTCACTCAAGCACATCTGTACCACTTCCAAACCAGCATCCACGCACAATGAAACACTGTTCCAGATGTATTAGGCCAGTAACATGAGTAAAAATGATCTGATAAGGAATACGGCACTTGGTGAAGTCAAGGTTACTCTTGTAAAGGACTGTATTAGCTTTCTAAAACAACGCACAATCCCCAGCCCTCGATACGGGCTATAGGTGCACGGTGAACTCTGCCCCCGAGGCATGAAGAAACCAAATGCCAACAACAGGACGGGCCATGCTTCTCCCTGGCGCAATGCTGGCACGGTCTGAGGCAGGCCCGCAGTCAAAATAGGTGTCCACAATAATCCCTGGTCATACGAGCCACCCTCGGCAGACCTGTTAACTTCTAACCCGCTAAGGAAATGCAAAGCAGCAATGCGGGTAGAAGATTTTTACCTTGGGAGCTATTCTGGTACTGTGGCCCCTGCCGGGCAATCAGCAGACGGGACCTCTCCTCCCTCGAAGGTGCCTGACGAAGGGGTCGGACAACCTTCCCAACTTCGAGCGCAGCTCCTCTTCCGGTTGTCGACATCTTGCTGGGCGGGGTGCAACGCTGCCAGCGTTAACTCGCTGAGGCGTCCTGGGTTACCCACCAACAGCAGGGCTTCTCCAGTGACGCGGTCCTCCTCCTAGAACTCGGGCCGGAGCGGTGATCGGCAACGGGTGATAAGGGCATGTCATCCCTTCTCGACGCACACTCTCGGTCCCGCTAATGGGCCTGTGGCGGTGACACACACAGCTCTTTCTAGGTCACGGGCCGGCTGTGGTGAATCACAGATGACTCCCAGTATCCTGCATTCAGCTGGCAATGTAGACCACATAGCAGACAACAGCTGTGCGCCGACTCACGCACCGAGCCATAGAGGTGATCTGTAGGGTCAATTAGGTGCAGGCAAAGCAACCTCAGTGACAGACACCAGCTGGGCCCAGCTTCAAACATACAAAGTCGCAGGGCCGCTTAGTAAAGAACTGAATATGGTGTGGAACCCGCATGCGCCGCAGCCATGTTTACGTCAGGCAGAGATGCGCGACAAAAAAAAAGTGCAATCTGGCACACGAAAAGTGTAGTTAGTGGCCGCTTCTTCCGGACTACACGGAAGTCAGTTTGACATCAACAGCCAGTAAAAAGCCAGCTAACATGAGCTGTACCATCATTCACCAAATGGCAAGTGGCAGAAGAAACTTACGGCTGCTTGCTAACATATACAGATTACTTGATGCCTCGTAGAAACAGCGCATGCGCTGCCTATGCGAGACCTAATAAGAACAGGTGCACAGGCACAAACAATGGATCCGTCAGTCAGGTACAATGTATGTACAGCTTTTACTTCAGCAGTGCAATGTTCTCTCACACAAATAATTAGCTCTGACAGAAAAAAATACAGTTGAGCCCCTAGGCTAGCAGAAACGTAACAGCCACATTGGATTGCCAGTGCTATTTGGAGAGCCCTCAGTGTTTGGGGGAACTAATGAAGTTCCTTAAAAATGCATTAAAACAGTATCACTCCTAAGGGAGAAGTTTCATGCCCTCTCATAACTCCACAGAGCACCACTATATACATTTCATATTACTACCTGATCCCATTCCTCTATACTAACCAAACTGCTTCAGGAGCTGGAGGCACTGTACAGGAGGGCAATTGCCTCTCTCATGTATGGGACCTTTCCCTACTCTGGTTCCTGCGCTAGACAACCTAAGTGCACACGAGGGGACAGGCAGTACTTGAATGTGTGACCTGACGTACACACTCCTGGCTGACCATCATCCAATGCCAGGGCCCAATCTGTATTGTTGTGTGGGTATTATCTGAAGGATCTCCTTCGGTATACAGGCTCCCATTCAAGGATGGATGGATACGCGTGCATTGCATACATTAGTTCTGCAGTGTTATTCACAGTGCTGGAGTCACTTTTTGAGATCTGGCCACTGGTGCCAGCACGAAAACTCAGTCGTAGTTGTGGTAGTTTTATTGACCTTTTGAGGAAGGTCTTTCTATTTTTCAGCTAGTCGTAAGCCATCCAGCCTTCTAGTCATGCACTACTAATAAGGCCTTTAATTGGCTTCTTTGCCTACAGTGTTTCATTTGCCTTGAGTGAAAATAAAGAGAGAAACCAGTGTCTAAAAGAAGGAAGGCTGACAAGTATCCACTTAGAATGTGCATGGCACTGTGTGGTAGCCATATTTGATATGGCATTAGCTCTCAGGTGAACACATGAAGGATGGTGCTATCCCCCTAACCCTAGTGTGCATTCTATCACATTAATATCAATAGTCTAAACATGTGAGTCCCATTCCAACATAAATAAACATGCATTTGTATAAGGAGAATCCATGATTCATGCTTTAAAAAATTCAGGGAAGGGCTTGATACACAAGAACTCTTTGGCTGTTGAAGGCGAGTGCCGAGCGGCTTGTAGAAAACGTAATGAGCAGGTATGATTGAAATGTAGTTATCCACAAAAGGAGTACAAGTTTACTGAAATGTTCGTTTTGACAGCTTGTAGGAATATGAGAACGTTTAACAGCAGCCGGGGCGACCAGGAAAGAACGTGATTTAATCAGAGGGGTGTTAAGGAATTATTGAGTGCGTACTGCGTGTTACGAGGGTGGTATTATTTAATTAGGGGTTAGTGGGTGGACAAATGAATAAAGGGCATCTGGGTGAAGATTACGGTAATAGAGTACCTTTTTTACTTGATGAATCGGATTTAGAACACAAAAATGCATAATATTATATGGAAAATTTCGTGCATTATGTGATAAACTGTATGATCTATTACTGATGGTTTTTCCTTGATTGGTTAATTTGCAGTGACCCCTGACGAAGGGCTGGTGACACAGCCCGAACTGCATTGGGCTTTCAATAAAGAAATGCTACTCGAAACTATTGGTTGTATTTGGATCATATTTCAGTGAAGGTCTGGATGTGCACACGAAAATACATGAAGCTTCCAAAAATGCAAATGATGATTGATGTGGACATGAGAAAGAGAAAAGGAACAATTACAGATAAATCACGGATTAAACTTGAGTAAAGAGAAATGTGGATTAAACGGTTGGATCTAGTATCCAGTTATGCTGTGCATCTGGGTGTGGAGCGTAGATTCTGCGTTCCCCACAGCAATTAATTCTATTCAGTGCATTAGGCCAAGCACTACCTAGATTGCACGCAAAAAGCACAAGGATGATTGTATTCGAATGAACAATTTGGAGTGCAGACCACCCCCATTTGTACTATAGATGTTTGCCCCATGTTGGCTTTTGCACCCGGGAGAAACAAGATATTTTCGGAAAAAATAAAGCACAAATGACAAATTCCACATCTAGCAAGTTAGCAGCTTTCTTGTTGATAATGGGAGAACAAATGGATAATGTTAATAAAAGCAGGATATCACATATGCTGTGGATTATGTGCACGAGATTGGATCACTCTGAGTTTTTTATGATTTGAATTGTATGTTGGGTATTGTAGTTTACAGGAAGACTACAAGGAGATTACTCGGGTTTACGCACAAGGGGAGGAGCACGCAGGTTTTAAATGTAGGTCGAAGGGAAGGGCTTGATACACGAGAACTCTTTGGCTGTTGAAGGCGAGTGCCGAGCGGCTTGTAGAAAACGTAATGAGCAGGTATGATTCAATCAATCAATCAAGGCATTTATAGAGCGCACTACTCACCCAGAGGGTCTCAAGGCGCTGGGGGGGGAGGGGGGTGCCGCTACTGCTCGAACAGCCAGGTCTTGAGCTTCTTCCTGAAGGAGAGGTGGTCTTGGGTCTGGCGGAGGTCGGTAGGGAGGGTGTTCCAGGTCTTTGCGGCCAGGTAGGAGAAGGACCTTCCTCCTGTTGTCGCTCTTCGGATGCGGGGGACGGCGGTGAGGGCGTGGTTGGTCGATCGGAGGTGGCGTTTGGGAGCGTAGAAGTTGAGGCGGTTGTTGAGGTAGCTCGGGCCTTGGTCGTGTAGGGCTTTGTGTGCGTGGGTGAGGAGACGGAAGGTGATTCTCTTGTTGACGGGGAGCCAGTGCAGGTCTCTCAGATGTCCGAAGATGTGGCTGCGTCGGGGGATGTCGAGGATGAGTCTGGCTGAAGCGTTCTGGATCCGTTGGAGTCTCTTCTGGAGCTTGGCGGTGGTTCCGGCGTAGAGGGCGTTGCCGTAGTCTAGTCGGCTGGTGACGAGGGCCTGGGTGACCGTCTTCCTGGTCTCGGTGGGGATCCACCGGAAGATCTTCCGTAGCATGCGCAGGATGTTGAAACAGGACGCGGAGACGGCGTTGACTTGTCTGGTCATGGAGAGGGAGGAGTCCAGGATGAATCCCAGGTTGCGTGCGTGGTCTGTCGGTTTGGGTGCGGTGCCCAGGGCGGGGGGCCACCAGGAGTCGTCCCAGGCGGAGGGCGAGGAGCCCAGGATGAGGACTTCCGTCTTGTCTGAGTTCAGTTTCAGGCGGCTGGTCGTCATCCACTCGGCTACGTCTTTCATCCCTTCGTGGAGGTTGGTCCTGGCGGCGGCGGGGTCGTTGGTCAGGGAGAGGATCAGCTGGGTGTCGTCGGCGTAGGAGACGATGTTGAGGTTGTGCTGGCGTGCGATGGCCGCAAGGGGGCTTATGTAGACGTTGAAGAGGGTGGGGCTGAGCGAGGAGCCCTGAGGAACGCCGCAGATGACTTCCGTGGCTGCAGATCTGAACGGTGGTAGGCGGACTCTCTGTGTCCTTCCAGCGAGGAAGGAGATGATCCACTCCAGTGCCTTCTCCTGGATTCCGATGTTGCTGAGGCGCTGCACTAGGGTGCGGTGGCAGACAGTGCCGAACGCCGCGGAGAGGTCTAGGAGGATGAGGGCCGCTGTTTCACCGTTGTCCAGCAGGGCTCGGATGTCATCGTTGGCAGCGATGAGGGCGGTCTCGGTGCTGTGGTTGGCTCGGCAGCCAGACTGTGAGGGGTCGAGGGATCCATTAGTCTCGAGGAAGGCGGCCAGCTGCTTGTTGACGGTCTTCTCGATGACTTTGGCTGGGAACGGGAGGAGCGAGATGGGGCGGTAATTCTTGAGTTCGTTGGGGTCCGCTGTTGGTTTCTTTAGTAGAGCGCTGAGTTCGGCGTGCTTCCAGCTCTCCGGGAAGGTGGCGGTGTCGAAGGAGGTGTTGATGATGTCCCGTAGGTGGGGTGCGATGACAGCGTCGGCCTTGTTGAAGATGTGGTGCGGGCAGGGGTCGGTCGGAGATCCGGAGTGGATCGAGTTCATCGTGCAGATGGTGTCTTCTGTGTTGATCTGGGTCCAGGCGCTGAAGGTGGTGGTGGGGGGCGTTGGAGCGGTCATGGGGAGCGTTGTTTGTGGGCTGAAGCTGTTGTGTATGTCAGCGATCTTGTTGTGGAAGAAGGAGGCGAGGGAGTTGCAGAGGTCTTGCGACGGGGTGATGTCGTTGTTTCCGGCGTTGGGGTTGGAGAGCTCTTTCACGATGTTGAAGAGTTCCTTGCAGTTGTGTGCGTTGTTGTCCAGCCGGTCCTTGAATGCTGTTTTCTTGGTGGCGTGGATCAGTTGATGGTGCTTCCGGGTGGCGAGCTTGAGGGTGGTCATGTTGTCCGGTGTAGGCTCCCTTCTCCAGGCTTTCTCGAGGGCTCGGCAGTTCTTCTTGGAGCTCTTGAGTTCGTCGGTGAACCATGGGGCCTTCTTGCTGCCGGGTCTGCTAGGCGGGGTCCTCAATGGGGCGAGGTCATCTGCGCAGTTGCTGATCCACTTTGTGAGGTTGTCGGCGGCCTGGCTGGGGTTCGCTGAGCTGGCGGGAGGGTGCTGGCTCAGGGAAGCGGCGAGCCGGTCTGCTGTGATCTTGTTCCAGTTTCTTCGAGCAACCTGTTGCTGGTGGTGGTGGATCGTGGATCTTCTGAAGGTGAAGTGGACGCAGCTGTGGTCCGTCCAGTGGAGTCCGGTGGCGTGGCTGAAGATGATGTCCTTGCTGGATGAGAAGACAGCGTCGAGTGTGTGTCCGGCGAGTTGGGTGGGGGTGGTCACCAGCTGCTTGAGTCCGAGGTTGGCGAGGTTGTCGAGCAGGGTGGTGGTGTTGCGGTCGTTGTTGTTCTCCAGGTGGAAGTTGATGTCCCCCAGGAGGATGTAGTCAGCGGAGGGGAGGGCGTGCGGGCAGATGTAGTCGGCGATGTCTTCGCTGAATTGTGTGCGTGGTCCCGGGGGTCGGTAGATGAGGGTACCTCTGAGGGTGGTTTTGGGGTCCGTGTGGATCTGGAAGTGCAGGTGTTCGGCGGTTTTCAGGGTGTCGTCGGTGTTGGTCGTGATGCGGATGGTGTCCCTGTGGATGATGGCGATGCCTCCTCCAGTCTGGTTGCCGCGGTCTCTTCGGGTGATCTTGTAGCCCTCTGGGATGGCGATGGCAATGTCGGGCGCTGAGGAGTCGTTCATCCAGGTTTCCGTGAGGAAGGCGACGTCAGGAGCCGTGGTGTCGAGGAGGTTCCAGAGTTCGATGGTGTGTCTGTGGACGGAGCGTGTGTTGAGTAGGATGCACTTGAGGTGGTTGCTGCTGGTGTTCAGCTTGGCGGGTGCTGGTGCGGGGCAGGTCCGGTTGCAGGAGAACTTGCAGGCGTGGCAGCTGAAGGGTCCGTGGGTTCGTCTCGGGGTGGCTTGGTGGCACCCCGGGATTCGGCCGGTGTTGAGTGCGTTGAGGGTGGCGGCGTCGTACGTCCGGCGAGTGGGCTGGCATCTTCGGGGGCCAGGGGTCCTGGCACTGGGCGCGGGCCAGGCGCAGACGGGCTTGCCTTTGGTGCGCCTTCGGCGCACAATCGGCGCGCGCACGGTTGCCATTTATGGCCAAGTGCAGGGAGGGAGGGGCAGCTGGGAGGCGGGAGCGGGGAGGAAGGGGGCGTGGCTTCACTCCCCGGCGGCGGGAATCGGCAGCGGGGAGCGGGTGCAGGGGTCGGCTGGTGCTGGGGGGGAAACCAGGGGCAGCACGGGGAAAAAGTATCAGGGCACAGTAAAACAAAACACTACAGCAGGAACAGGCAGGCAGAAGAGCACAACGCGGAGAGAGCAGCAGGCGGGGGGCGTGGCCTGAGGGCGGATCCGAGGGCGGGAAGGCTCTGTGAGGCAGGCTGAGTCGGCAGGCGGGGGCGCACGCAGCAGCTGGTGGCCGTGCGGCGCGGGGGTGTCCTACAAGTAGGACACGTATTTATCCACAAAAGGAGTAAAAGTTTACTGAAATGTTCGTTTTGACAGCTTGTAGGAATATGAGAACGTTTAACAGCAGCCGGGACGACCAGGAAAGAATGTGATTTAATCAGAGGGGTGTTAAGGAATTATTGAGTGAGTACCGCGTGTTACGAGGGTGGTATTTTTAATTAGGGGTTAATGGGTGGACAAATGAATAAAGGGCAACTGGGTGAAGATTACGGTAATAGATTACCTTTTTTACTTGATGAATCGGATTTAGAACACAAAAATGCATAATATTATATTGAAAATTTCGTGCATTATGTGATAAACTGTATAATCTATTACTGATGGGTTTTCCTTGATTGGTTAATTTACAGTGACCCCTGACGAAGGGCTGGTGACACAGCCCGAAATGCATTGGGCTTTCAATTAATAAATGCTGCTCTAAACTATTGGTTGTATTTGGATCATATTTCAGTGAAGGTCTGGATGGGCGCACGAAAATATATGAAGCTTCCAAAAATGCAAATGATGATTGATGTGGACATGAGAAAGAGAAAAGGAACAATTACAGAAAAATAACGGATTAAACTTGAGTAAAGAGAAATGTGGATTAAACGGTTGGATCTAGTATCCAGTTATGCTGTGCATCGTGGTGTGGAGCGTACATTCTGCGTTCCCCACGGCAATGGATAAAAAAATTCAGGGGCATATCAGCAAGGCCAGGCAATAATTATCGCTAAGCTCACTTAGCGCTAGGATAATTATCGCCTCCTAACGCTGGTTCCTATCGCGGAGATAGCGTGCTATCAGCAACGCATATCTCCAATGCGATAGGAATCCAAGCATCAGCTAGAAAACAGTATGATTATCACTGGAAATCAGCGATAATTGCACTGCAACCAGCGATACCTTGCTGATAGGGCAGGGTGTTCTTAGCCATGTAATCCACCTCTCATTGGATTACATCGCTAAGTCTGAAAATCAGCAGACTTAAAAAAGCAGCATTAACCATGGTTAGCGCTGCTTTTTTTTGTCTCTAACAGAGTTAGCGTGAAGCTTGATAAAAGGAGAAATATTATTTTGCTCTGGAAAAGGGTGCTAACATGCGATTTTGCATGTTAGCACCCTGTTGTTGATAGGGCGATATATTTTTATCTCCGCTTCTTTGGCTTTTAAAGCCAAAAAAGCGGAGATAAAGCACTTGATAATATGCCCCATAATTGTTGCCTAACAGTGGAAAAAAGCGGCATTTGCACTCTGACCAGTGCAAGAACGTCCTTTTGGACAGTCAGGCATTCAGGCGTTTTCATAGGTCAGTTCAAAGGTTTTGAATTATTTAGTGCAAATGTCAGAGCATACTTCAGGGGCACCACTTTTGCAGCCTGTGATCTGGTGACTTCATGATTGGCTTAAAGTTCATAAATGCCTTCTGCTCGTGCTCATTTCAAGTAAAAAACTGTTCTGCCGACAAATAGATTGTGTATACTTATTCCCAGAAATGCTTACCTCAACTGTACACGTGCAATACACTGCGCGTTTATCAGTAAATGTATCTGAAGAGAAATTCATTTTTCCCCTTAAATGCAGTGCAAATATCCTATTTTTAGAAACGCCTAGAATAAAAAATAATAGCCACTCACACACGGGAAGAACAGTAGTATGAATATTGTCACTTGAAATTGACAAAGAAGGACTGTTTTGTCAAAATAAAATATCATATTTTCACCCAATTTGGGGACATATTTTATTAAACGAGGAAAACTCTGTCAGTTCCCCGTGCATTAAATGTACCTTTTGGAACACAGAGTTTGCAGAATTTGTGCATACGCTGGCATTTTTGTCGATATAGATCCAGCTTTTAAGATTGACTGACATGTCAGTGTCACCATCTAAGCCTAGTCAACATTACTTGGAGACTGAAACAGGAGCAGTATTTATTTTGAGCCTTTCAAGGTAAGTTGATTGATGATCTGACAAGCCTTCAGAAGACAACATCTGATAGCCCACTGAAAAGAGAAGGAAGGCTGTTGTCGCTTACTGAAAAAGCAATAGATGTTCACAAAGGACAGACATAAGGAAACTGGAAAACAATTCTAAATACATGCTTCTACGTAAGGTTCTAAATAACAACATTACAACCACAGGGAAACCAATATGCATTCCCTTCAAATCCCCTGCTGAGTCTGTTTACACGAAATAAGGGGCATATCAGCAAGGGCCTGGGATAGTTATCGCTCAGCACTTTTAGCGCGAGTATAATTATCGCAGGCTAACGCTGGATTCTATCGCGGAGATAGCGTGCCATCAGCAACGCTTATCTCCCAAGTGATAGGAATTCATGCGTTAGCTGGAAAACAGTGTGATTATCGCTGAAAATCCAGCGATAATCGCACGGCGACCAGCGATACCTTTCTGATAGGGCAGGGTGGTTTTAGCCATGTAATCCACCTTCCATTGGATTACATGGCTAAATCAGAATACAAGCAGGTGTAAGGAAAGTAGCGTTAACTGTGGTTAGCACTACTTTTCTTATCACTCTGCTTGTTTGCATGCAGCTTGATAATTGGAGAAATGTCGGTTAGCGACATTTCTCCAGTTATTTTGGCACGGAACGCCCACTTTGCATCTCATTAGAGATGCAAAGCTGGGCGTTGTTTTAAGGGCGCTAAATCAGCAGAACATGCAATAGCCTGTCTTTGCTGATAAGGCAATGAAATTATCGCCGCGTTTCGCCCGAAAACAGACGCAAAAGCGGCGATAAGTTCATAGCGCCGCCTTACTGATATGCCCCCAGGTGTGCAGGAAATCGGATGTTTTCGAGAAATGTCAGGAACATTATGTGAAATCACGCACATTTCACAGGAAAACCTCAAATGTTATTCAGGCATAGTATTAACTTTCCTTCTAGCTTTAACATGTGTATTGCATTTCAGCTTCATCACCCTGATAAACCCCAGAAAGGGTAAAAATAGCTATGATTCTTAAATGTCTTGGAAAGATTAACTTCTGTGGTCAGTCATGTTTTAAGTAACACTTAATATATTTTGAAATTAGTGTGGGCACTTACTTGGGATTTTTGAAGCTAAGTATGTTCTTGTAGAAAATAAGCATGTCTTTAGATTAAACCCTGATTCTGGGGTGAGTGAAACTGTTTCATAGAGGGCTGCAGGGGGGCTGTGTACGTCTTCGTCATCATCATTATTCCACAGTGAGTACACAGAGCTAGAAACCTGATTGGGTAGCCAACAGTTAAACTCAAAAAGTCTGATTAGATACTGATATATCTGAATAAATGTTTGTTAGGGAAGTGAATACATGACAGTAGGTCTTGGGGTTCATTTACATCAGTGCTTAATTTGAGCCGGTTGTTTCTGGTGTTCGGCACTGGCAACTCATTGTCAACACCAGCACGTATGACAGGCTGCCACATGGACTGTTTCTCTAATTTAGAGATCAGCACAATAACAGTTGTTATTTAGGTTAATATAAATACAAAAATGACTAATTACTAATTTGGTGGCTGGAATAGTCTAAAATGTGACACCTGTATGTATATGATGGTTAGTTGTTGTTTTGGTACTGTCACGGACAGCACTGTAATGGCAATGGGTGGTGCAAGCAGCAGTAGGCCTCCTGAGCAGGGCCCTGGCACTTATTTATTTGCAAATTAAGCACTGACTTAGAGTGTTCAGTAAGTCATTCCAAGGTTTGGAGCATGAAAGAACCTGCAGTGGGAAAGCCAATAGGTCTTGCTTGTGACATCTATTGGCTTTGCTAATTCTTTTTTCCACAGATGATCACCACTTCACAGGCACAATGGCTTTCTTAGAATAATTGTTATCAAAGAAAAAAAATGGTTTTGTGTGTGCACGTGCATGTACAGTTATTATCTTCAAATTTCTTTTTGATTTATAAAAAATGATTAAAAAATGGCCACCACACGAGATTGCTTAAGCACAGGGGCCATTATATATTGACATTTCTTAAGGCAAAATAAAACCATTCCAAAATGGTGTGTGCCTTGCCTGGTGGTTTTATGAGATGATATCAAGACAAACAATATTGACATATACAAATATCAGAAGCAAAAGGAACAAATGATGGATGGAATGCTGAACAAGGCAAATATTCAACCAGAGTCACAAGAATCTGGGTTTGACCCATCATTCTTTTGCTCACCACGCCACCATAGTTTGGACCCAGCCATGTGCAAATCAGTCTTGACCCTGTTCCTCATGGGAGCAGTCCAGCCGAAACTGCCAAGCCAGGTCCTCCCTGGATCGAAAACAAGCATCTTGGGACTGGTTTCTGGCACAAGCATCCTGGGACTGCTTTTGGCCATCACCTCTCATCAGCCAGGCTAGCTTGAAAACAATGGATTAAACCCAGATCCTTGTGACTGGGGGTGAATGGTTGCACTGTTCAGCATTCCGCCAATCATTTGTTCATTTTGCTTTTCTCGTCCTAAGTGGGAAGGGTATGCCCAGATGTGGATCCCGTGCTCACTGCGCCATTGGATTCAAGCTAGTCTGACTGATGAGGGGTGATGCCCTGAAACCGGTCCTAGGATGCTTGTTTCCGGTCCAGTGAGGACCCTGCTTGGCATTTTGGCTGGTCTGTTCCCATGAGGAACAGGGTCAACACTGAATTGCATATGGCTGGGTCCAAACTGCGGTGGCGTGGGGAGCAAAGGAACGATGGATTAAACCCAGATCTCTGTGACTGGGGTGAATGTTTGCATTGTTCAGCATTCCATCCATCATTTGTTCCTTTTGTTTTTGCCATCCTAGGTGAGAAGGGTATGCCCTTAAAAAGGGGCCTGTGCTCACTGCACCAATGGATTCACGCTAGCCTAGCTGATGAAGGATGATGCCCCAAAACCTGCCCCAGGACAATTGTTTCCAGTCCAGGGAGGACCTGAATTGGCAGTTTGGGCTAGACTGTTCCCCTGAGGAACAGGGTCAAGACTGATTAGTATATGGTTGGGTCCAAACTGAGGGAGGAATGGTGTGCAACAGAAAGATGGATTAAACCCAGATATTTGTTCCTGGGGGAAATGTTTGCACTGTTCAGCACTTCACCCATCATTTTTTACTTTTGACACCCAAATTGGGAAGGGTATGCCCCGACGTGGGCCCCGTGCTCACTGTACCGCTGGATTCAACCTAGCCAGGCTGATGAGGAGTGATGTCCCAAAACTGGTCTCTGGATGCTTGTTTTCAGTCCAGGTAGGACCTGGCTTTGCAGTTCGGGCTGAACTGTTCCCATTAGGAACAGAGTCAAGGCTGATTTGCACATGGCTGGGTCCAAATTGGGGTGGTGTGGTGAGCAAAAGAATGATGGATTAAAAACCAGAACTTTGTGACTGGGGGGGAATGTTTGCATTGTTCAGCATTCCATCCATCATTTGTTCATTTTGTAAAAAAGCCAGGAGCACAAATATTGTGATTCTATACTTAAACAGTAAACACAAAAATGTTGACAGAAATATTGTGGTAAAACATATCTAAAATAGAACAATATTGTTAAAAAAAAAAGAAATAACATATTGTCTGCTCAATAAAGCAAAGAAAACACAATACCAATAAGGAAAAACGAAATAGTGAAGAATACAAAAGCAACATAATTCTAAATAAAACACACAATATTACTTTAAATGTACACACAAATTAAAAAATATATCAAAATAAAATAATAAATATTAAATAAGCAGTAAAAATACAAAATAGTGTTTATCATATTTGGCACAAAAACAAAAAAAATTCAAAGGAATCTCCAACAAACTAATCAAGCTAAACTTAGAAACAGTTACCATATGGAATCACATTTCCAATTAAAAAACTGTTGAAAAGACCACAAAAACCAAAATAAAATCTTTCATAAAAGAGTATTACACCAAAACGGTTTCACTCACTCAGATTGCAAACCTACACTGCAACACTTCAACAAACCACTAAAATAAGTTTAACAATCAATGAAATTTACCAAAATTAATCAATAAATAAATAAAAGTATTTTAAAATGATAGGCTGAAAGAAGCCAGTTTAGTGCCCCTGAGAATGGGCAAGGCGAGACTCGCAATCCTACGTAAGCTGATGATACAGTAGTAATGGACCACACCAGTGTGAGACTCCAAAGAACTTTAAAAGAACTGGGAAAGTACAACAAGGAAATCAGAACAAAACAAAGATAATGATATTTGTTAAACATCACCACAAAAAGCAAACTACTTGGAAATTGGGGGATTATCACATAGGGACAACAGCAGCCTATAAGTCCTTGAGGTTTGGCAATATAAGAGGGTCTCTCGGGCAACACACATAAAACATCTAAACGCCAAAACCAACTGCATAATCCTCTCAATGATGTGCTTAAGCCAACGCCTGTCAAGCCCCACAGCAGAACCTATGCTGACAGTCCTCAAGGCAAAACGCATACCAGCCATTAACTACGGTCACTTGGCCTTCCTGGGAGATTTAGACATACTTATAGCAGCAGATCAGGTCAAAGCTTACAAGATAGTACTGCAAGCTCCCAGATATGCAAGGAACACCAGGCTATGACTAAAATTAGGGCTCTACAGACCAGAACTGGCACTTCAGGGAGACTTAATCCAGTAATACATTAGGGTCCTCAAAACCCGGAACAGTACCCTCAAATATCATCTGGAAACGATCTTCAGGGAAGCGGGCTCCCCTTGGCACATCAAGTTGAGCCAAGAATTACAGACCCTGAAAATCGAAGCAGAAAGTTTACCCCTACCTTACATTCTGCAAACGGCCTGGTCAAATGCTGTGAAGCGGCAAGTCCACTACATCTCATATGAAAAGGATCAAGCCCTACTTAGATACAAGATCAACATGACGGCACTGGATGAGTTCTATATTCCGGGGAAAACCCAACAGTACCTATAGGTAGCACTATCAGCCCAAGCTCGCAGAAGAATTATTTTCATCAAGCTCACTGTCCTGAAAACATCAGATTTAAACTCAGCATGGGCACGAGAAGCCAGAGCAGTCTCTTGTAGGCTATGCAACTATCAAAATGAAAATTGGGAGCGTCACCCAACTGGGGAACTTCCTTCTGAGCACCGCAGTGATCCACCAGTGACACTGTTGTGGAGTCTGAATGCTTCTTGTCCATTTATAACAAAAACAGTTTTTTCTTAAAATAGAGGATGCTGGTATATACAGGTATCTGTTTATTTACTTTTTGATATTGTACATTTCATATCAATTCAGTGTCTCAAAGCATGGCCATGAAGGTAAATCCTTCTTAACAAATCTCCCGATGCATTTCGGGCATTGTTGTGCCTTTCGTGAGGGGAAACATCTACAAAATAAATAAATGAGGCAAGGTTGGCGTGAGGAAAACCACTCGTAAATAAAACGAATAATCACCAGAGTGTGCATCCTATGAAAGAGTTGTAATGCGAAGTGAATGAAAACCATGCTGATATCAAGAGAATAACAGGAAAGCTACAGCGAGAATCATGCTCCTGTGAACAAGCAAGATGACAAAGAAAATTAAAACGAGGAGCATGCTCTTATCAACAAAGAGTTGGGTGACAAAATTCAACGGAACGAAAGTGCACATGATAAATTGTGCAAGTTTGCTCAAGGCTTTGTGCGTCAGAACTGCAATCTTTAACTGAATTCGAGCTTTGTAGGGTAACCATTTGAGAGTTCTTAGGACTGGAGATATGTGCTCATTTCTTTTGGTACCTTTGACCAGTCTGGCCGCAGTATTCAGTGATGACCATAGTGGAGCCAGGGTGTATTTAGGAAGGCCACAGAGCTTGGCGCTGCCGTAGTCTAGCCTCGGCAGACCCGTGCTTGGACCACCTGCTTGAAATCCTTTTGTGGCAGGAATGGTTTGATGTTTCTCAGGGTCCTCATCAAGTGGTTAGCTCCCTTACACACATTGCTGATAAGATTTTTCATATTCAGGTGCTTGTCCAGGGTGAGTCAGAGAGCTTTGGCTTAGTCAATGATTAGGGGGTGCAGTTGAAGGCTGTGAGGTGATTCAGCCAAAGGTCTAGCTTGGGGATGTGGTTTGGGGGAGAGATGAGAAGGAATTCAGCTTTGGAAGTGTTGAGCAGCAGATGGTTCTCAGTTAACCAATTTTGTGTGGCCTCAAGTATAGTGTTGAGTGAGATGATGTTATCCGGGGATGAGATTTTCAAATAAAGTTGTGTGTTGTCCACGTATATATGGTAGTGAATGTTCGTGGAATTTAGTGATTTCACTAGAGGTTCCAAGGAAAGGTTAAAGAGGATCCAGATCTTTGATTTTGTTGGCTGAACCTTCCTCATCGACACCTCCTGTTAATATAGAAGAGGATGCAATGATGGTTGGTCCAATCGCAAGGGGTAATGGTATCCAATGTGATGGTCTGCCCTTTTTGTTTAGTATGTTGGTTATAATTCATTATAAGTTTTGAATCTGGTGGTGGGTAGTGAATGTCTGCTTTTGTTCTGCTTTTTCCCAATTCATGATGATCGCAGCTATCCACATCTTCGCAACACCCAGCGTCGCCACGAAAATAGAAAATCAATTTTAAAGATGCTTTTCATACAAACTCCCTAGAAAAATATGACTTTAAAAAATGCAGTAATAAAGCGCTAGTGTCTAAAATACTGTAAAAAGTGTGCATATGTGTTTTACACTTCATAAAAAGGGTGTTATGGTTACCTATGTCCTTGTGACTTCTGGTGTCATCGTGAAAATGGAAAGGATGTTTTCAAAAAGATCTAAAAATTGATGATTGAATCACAATTATATGCCATATTGTACCAGATATAACAACATAAGAAACTGTTAAAACCTATGTTTCTTGGGACTATTGTAGTTACTTTAGAAAAGCCAATAATTTATGAATTGTAGTGAGTGTTTTGCATAGTAATTTAAAAAAAATTTACTATACAACATGAGTTTTTTTTTTAAATCCATTGATTGTTTTTCCCCCAATGTTCATCGATGACGCTTCTACAGGCCAGTGTTTATGGTGAATAAGTATGAAAGCTGAGAAGTGTAAAAAGGAGAGAATAATGTTTTCACTATGCTGTATTAAAATGTTGTACAAGTAATTTATGTTGGTAAAATTTTATAATGTTCAAGAACAAATACTAATATCTATTCTCTTTGTTTTTTTGGCTGAGTGCATGGAGTTCGGCAACATTGTATGCCTCAAATAACGTTTCCATAATAGACAGATTAATTAGTCATAAGGAAACTAAAGGATCCATTCACTCACATACGAGCCTTCACTCACCCATTAACACACCCATGCATGCAAACATATACCCATTCACTCACTTATACAGTTACTCACACAGTCAATTACTCATTCATACACACATTCATCCACTGTTTCATTCACCCTTATACAAACAGAACCACAAATTCAATCACCAAAATAGACACTGAGGCACCCATTCAATCACCCATACACATACTTATACACCCATTCCCTCACTCATACATGACTAATATACCCATGCATCCACTCATACACCAATTCACTTACTATACCAGCACTAACACATCCATTCAGTCAGGTACCCATTCTGTATTGCATCTGTTTACTCACTGATTCAATCATGCATGCAGCACTCATTTACTCATTCAATAACATATGCACTACTTATGCACTCATTCTAAGATCCATGTACCACTTATGCACTCATTCAATCCTGTATGTACCACTCATGCACTCATTCTACTATCCATACACCTACCTATCATGCCTTCAGTTAATCATCCATGTACCACTCATGCACTCATTCAATCACTGATGCCACATTCATGCACTCATTCAATCATCCATGCCCCACTTATATGCCCATTAAATCATGCATCCACCACTCATGCACTCATTTATGTATCCACTTATCAGCCATACACTCATCCATTGACTCAGGCACTACTCATACACTCATGAAATCAGCCAGTCACTACTCATGCACCCATGCACTCACCCAGGCACTACTCATGCACTCATACAATCACCCAGGGACTACTCACGCACTCAGCTATGGACTACACATGCGCTCATCCAATTATTCAGGGACTACTCGTACACTTATACCATCCCCCAGGCACATCCAATCTCACATGCAAGACCCTTGCACTCATGCAACCACCAGGCACTACTCATGCCATCACTCAGGCACTACTAATACACTTATGCAATCACCAAGGCACTACTGATGCACTCATCCAATCATCCAGGCACTACTCATACACTCATGCAATCACCCAGGCACTCCTCATGCATTCGTCCAATCACACAGACACCACTCATGTACTCATGGAATCAGCCAAGCACTACTCATGCAATCTGCCAGATACTATTCATGCACTCATCCAATCACACAGAGACTACATGTGCACTCATCCAATCACCCAGGCACTACTCATGCACTCATGCAATCATCCAGACACTACTCATGTACTCATGCAATCACCCAGGCACTACTCATGCACTCATGCAATCACCTAGGCACTCCACATGCATTCATCCAATAACACAGACACTACTCATTCATTCTTTCCACACATGCAATCACCTAGGCACAACTCATGCAATCATGCAATCACTCAGGCACTACTCATGCAATCATACACTCACCAAGGCACAACATATACACTAATGCAGTCATACAGGTACTACTCATGCAATCATCCAAGCACTAACCATGCTCTCATGCAATCACCCAGGTACTACTCATGCACTCATCTCATCACTGAGGCAGTACAATGCATTCAGGCAATCAGCCATCCACTACACTTGAACTCATCCAATCACCCAGGCACTACTCATGCAATCATGCAATCACCCAGGCACTACTCAAACACAAATGTAATCACCCAGGTACTATTTCTGCAATCATCCAGGCACTACTCATGCACTCATACAATCACCCAGGGACTACTCATGCACTCAGCTAGGGACTACTCATGCAGGTATCCAATCATTCAGCGACTACTCATGCACTCATACAATCACCTAGTCACAACTTTTTAGATCTTTCAATCACGCAGGCACTACTCATGCACTCATGCAGTTACCCAGGCATGACTCATGCACTCACACAATCCCCCAGGAATGACTCTAGCACTCTCTAATCAGTCAGGCACCACCCAGGCACCCATTCAATCACCCAAGCACTACTCATGCACTCATGCATTCACTCAGGCACTACACATGCACTTATGCAATCAGCCAGGCACTACATATCCTCTCATCCAATCACATGTGCATGAATCCTGTGCTCATCCAATTACCCAGGCACTACTCATGCAATCACCCAAGCACTACTCATGCAGTCGCTCAGGTACTACTAATACACTTATGCAATCACCAAGGCTCTCCTCATGTACTCATGCAATCAGCCAGGCATGACACATTCACTCATGAAAACACCCAGGCACTGCTCATGCACTCATCCAATCTGCCAGGCACTACTCATGAACTCATAAAATCACCGAGGCACTCCACATGCATTCATCCAGTCACCCAGACACTACTCATGCACTCCTGGAATCAGCAAGGCACTACTTATGCAATCAGCCAGGCACTATTCATAGACTCATGCAATCAGCTAAGCACTACTCATGCACTCATCCAATCACCCAGAGACTACTCATGCACTCATCCAATCACCCAGGTCCTACACCTGCCCTCTTACAATTATGGTCACTACTCATGTACTCATTCAATGATACAGGCACTACTCGTGCCCTCATCCAATCACCCAGGCACTTCTCATGCACTCATCCAATTACACAGGCACCTCTTATGCACTCATCCAATCGCCCAGATATTACTCATGAACTTAGGTAATCAGTCACACACTACAAATGCACTCATCCAATTATTCAGGCACTAAATGCACTCATCAAATCACCCAGACACTACTCATACAATCACCCAGGCACTACTCATGCACTCATGCAATCACTCAGGCACTACACATGCGCTCATGCAATCTGCAATCAGACAGGCACTACTGATACACTGAAGCAATCACCAAGCCACAACTCAAACACTCATGCAATCACCCAGGCACTACACATGCACTCATGCAATCAAGCAATCAATCAATCAATCAATCAATCAATCAATCAATCAATCGCATAAATCGTAAAGCGCACTACGTACCCGGCAGGGTTTCAAGGCGCTGGGGGGGTTGCGGGGGGGGGGGGGGCTGCTGTTTCTGGTCGAAGAGCCAGGTCTTGAGTTGTCTCCCGAAGGTCGGTACAAAAGGGGGTGGTGATGGACGGAGCATCTGAGCCAATCAAACCTGAAGGTCGGTACAAAAGGGGGTGGTGATGGACTGAGCATCTGAGCCAATCAAACACTCACACCCAGTCAAAAGATCTAGGTTTGATCCATCACCGTTCTTTAGCCCACTCTGCCACCCCAGTTCAGACATGGCTATATGCAAATCAGTCTGACCCTGTGCCTCATGGGAACAGTCCAGCCTTGCTTGCGATGGTGGGATGTCGTTGGCGTTGGAGCTTGGGGTGGAGAGTCCCTTCACGATGGTGAAGAGCTCCTTGCTGTTGTGTGCGTTGTTGTCAAGCCGGTCCGTGAAGGAGGTTCTTTTGGCGGTCCTGATGAGGTGGTGGTGGTTGCGGATGGCGTCTTTATCGGCAGTGCAGCTGTCTGGCGTCTTTTCATTGTGCCATATGTTTTCCAGTTTTCGGCAGGTGCGCTTGGAGTTGAGGAGTTCCGGGGTGAACCAGCTGACTCTTCTGCTGGTGTCTGTGTTGGTGGGGTTTTTCAGTGGAGCGACGGTGTTGGCGCAGTCTTTCATCCAGCGTTCGAGGGCGAGTGCCCCTTCATCCGGGTTGGTTGGGGTCATCGGGGGATTGAGTGCGAGGTTTGTCTGTAGTTGTTCTTCAGTGATTTTGCCCCAGCGGCGGCAGGGGGTCTGTAGGGTTGGGTGGTGTGTGGGTGGTTTTCGGAAGGAGAAGTGGATGCAGTGGTGGTCTGTCCAGGTGAATTCGGAGGCGTGGCTGAAGGTGACGTGGGGGCTTGAGGAGAAGATAACATCTAGCATGTGGCCGGCGATGTGGGTTGGCATCGTGACGAGCTGTTTCAGTCCGAGGTTGGCGAGATTGTCGATCAGGGTGGAGGAGTTGTTGTCGTTGTTGTTCTCCAGGTGAAAGTTCAGGTCTCCGAGGAGGATGTAGTCGGTGGAGGTTAGTGCGTGTGTGCTGATGAGGTCGGTGATGGAGTCGCAGAATTGAGGCCGGGGTCCTGGAGGTCTGTAGACGAGGGTGCCTCTTAAGGTGGTCTTTGGGTTCTTGTGGATCTGGAAGTGCAGGTGTTCGGCGGTGCTGAGGGTGTCGTTGGTGTTTGTTGAGATCTTGATGGTGTTTTTGTGGACGATGGCGATTCCTCCTCCGGCCTTGTTGGTGTGGTCTCTGCGGGTGATCTTGTACCCGTCTGGGATGGCTATGGCGATGTCAGGCGAGGAGGCTTCATTAATTTAGGTCTCGGTCAGGAAGGCGACGTCTGGTGGTGTGGTGTCGAGTAGGTCCCAGAGTCCGACGGCGTGTTTGTGTGCAGAGCGGGTGTTGATCAGGATGTATCTAAGCTGGTTGGCGTCCGTTGTGGTGGTTGTCTTGGCGCTTTAGTGGGAGGAGAAGCTGCAGTTCCGGCAGGTGAAGGGGCTGTGGGTGCGCCTTGGGGCGGCCTTGCAGCAGGTGTAGATCCTTCCTGGGTTGAGAGTGATGAGGGTGTTGGCATCATGGAGGAGGCGGACATCTTGACTGCTGCGGGGGGCAGGGGTTCTGGCGCTGGGCATGGTCCAGGCATGGACGGACGCAGACAGGCTTGCCGTAGGCACATCTTTTGCGCGCCAGCGGCGTGTTTGCTGCGCGTGGCCGCACAGCGGCCAACATATATGGGAAGGTGGGGAGGGAGGAGCAGCTGGGAGGCGAGGGATGGGTTGACGAATGGGTGCGGAGGCGGCGGGGCCGCAGGGGAGGCAGCGGCGGGGACGGGGGATCGGAGACCGGGGCACAGAAGAGAAAGTGTACAATTCAGGTCACAGAGGCACAAAAGTCAGCGCGAAGGACGGCGAGGGGTACAGAATATAAAGGGGCACAAAGCACAAAGCACAGAACAGATACAGGCACAAAGTTCACGGGGGCCCACAATCAGCACAAGGGTAAAGAGGACGGTGAGGGGTACAGAATAAAAGGGGCACAGAGCAAAGGGGCAAGCGGGGGGCACAGACAGAAACAGTCAAGACAACAGGCGGCAGCGAGAACGTACCTACGGCCACCACTGACCACCAGGGATGAGGCGCAGGTGGAGCCTGTGGGTGGTGGAGGGCCTCGACTACTCCGGCGGCAGTAGCGACAGCTGGGGTGCAGGCGGAGCTGCAGCGGGGGAGTGACCTACCAGAAGGTCAAGAGTTGCTCTCCTCACCGCACAGCGGCCGCCATATATGGGAAGGTGGGGAGGGAGGAGCAGCTGGGAGGCGAGGGATGGGTTGACGAATGGGCGCAGAGGGGGGGGGGGGCGCAGGGGAGGCAGCGGCAGGGACGGGGGATCGGAGACCGGGGCACAGAAGAGAAAGTGTACAATTCGGGCACCACTACTGATAGAGGTTAGGACTCTTGAGGCGGAAAGCTGGGAGTCAGGGACAGAATCTTTTTAACTAGTTACAACATTTGTACTTTGTTGCATTGTGTTATTTTAAAAACTTGCAGAACGTCACGATCTTTGTGCACCTTTTTAATTTTCCTCACTTTCCCCTACTTTCTCTCTTGCTCTCCCCGAGGGTCCACGCGTTTTCAGGCGGCCGATTTGGGTCACCTGGGATGCGGGATTAGGCACTGGAGCGTTTCGACACAGGCGCCATCTTATGGGTAGATACGGTCGGCGGACTAGTGTTGCGGGCGATTTGGCCCACACACTGTATATGGAGCCGATCCGAGTGAACACTTACTGATAGAGGTTAAGACTCTTGAGGCGGAAAGCCAGGAGTCAGGGACGGAATCTTATTAACTAGTTAGAACATTTGTACTTTGTTGCATTGTGTTATTTTAAAAACTTGCAGAACGTCACGATCTTTGTGCACCTTTTTAATTTTCCTCACTTTCCCCTACCTTCTCACTTGCTCTCCCCGAGGGTCCACGCGTTCTCAGGCGGCCCATTTGGGTCACCTGGGACATGGGATTAGGCACTGGAGCGTTTCGACAGTTTAGAGTACTCTAGGGAGACCTTGCTCCAATTGAGACAGCCCCCCGTGCCCCTCTGCGCACACTCAATCACAATTGATGGCCCTTGTAATCATTGCCCCCACTGCTCATACACGTTACCTACTCTCGAGTCCTGCCTCTCTTCTCACACTGTTTTGAATATGGCTCTGCTAAATTGCAGATCCCTGCCCAAACATGCGCAGGAAATCTATATACTCATAGAAGACTACCAACTAGAGATCCTGTTCTTAACAGAGACATGGCTATCTCCGGACTCTGACCCGGATATCGTCCAGGCTTTGCCGTCAGGCTTTCTAATTCAACACCTTGACAGATCAAAGGGAAAGGTAGGGGGGATAGCCGTTATTTTTAAAGATCATCTTTCCTGTCGATTTCACGGAAGCTCTATACTTGACTGTGAAAATGTTCATTTCACGATTCAAGTTTCTCCGTGTAAATCTCTCTCCGGAATCCTCATCTATCGCCCGCCTGGTGCTATTGGACAATTTTGCAGTTCACTTCTAGAAACATCACTGGCTCTGGCCAGTACTCTCCCTAACTTTATGATCTTAGGGGACTTAAACATCCACTTTGATAATAATGGAGACAACCTAGCCACTGAACTGTCATTGGATTTAACGACATGCCAGCTCCATCTGGGAAACCATCAACCTACTCATACCCTGGGGCATCTTCTGGACCCCATCTTTTCTAGTATCCCTGACCTTAAAGTGCTCGCACCAATCCCGGTACCGTGGTCAGACCATTTTCTCATCCCGTTTAGTTGGTGGATCCCGAGCACTTACCGCCCTAAATCAGCCCCCAGTAGGCCCGCACGCTCATGGTCAAAATTGGACCCGGACAAATGGAAGCACATCCTGGAGCTTTCTCCTCCTATATGTGAGGCGGATCTTGTATCTGCGGACACTATGTTTTCCTTGTGGATTGAAAACTCCCTGGACATAGTTCTCCCGAAAAAAACCTTCCTTTAAACCAAAGGGCAAAACCACCTTTCCCTGGTTTACCAAGGAGATTCGGCTCCTAAAAAAATTCTGTAAAAAGTCTGAAAGGATATGGAGGAAGGACTATGATCCTCGCAGAAAGCAGGACTACAAACTCGCGATTCTAAACTATAAAAAGGCCCTTAAAACGGCGCAAGCCGCATTCTTTGAAGAAAAAATTAGATCCTCCACAAGCTCTTCAAGAGAAACATTTCAAATCGTGAAAAAGCTTCTAAAACCCCCGGACCACCCCTGCCCCCTGGACCCCTCAGAAAACCGCTGCAATGAGCTAGCCAAGTTCTTTGATCAGAAGAGTCAAAAAATTCTGAAGGATCTTCCCCTGTATAATTCTGCCGACTTCTTTGAACCGCCCCCGTTAGCCTCACAGCATGCGGAGCCCAGTCTGGATAAGTTCGCCCCATCACAAAAGATACTCTTCTCCCCATTTTTCAGTCAATTAAAAGCGGCTCTCCGCTAGACCCAGCTCCATGGAACATCCTAAAATTAGTAGCACCCACCATCCTTGCCCCTTTGGTGAATCTGATTAACATCTCCCTTTCCCAGGGCATCGTACCCCCGAGCTGGAAAACGGCTGTAGCTAAAGCTTTACTTAAAAAAACCAATCTCGACCCCCTGGAATTGAACAACTTTCGGCCCATTTCCCTTCTGCCAGGCATCAGCAAGGTAGCAGAAAAGCTTATCAATCGGCAGCTATCTGACTACCTTGAATCAAACGACCTACTTAAACCCTCACAGACGGGCTTTCGCCCGGGTCAGGGTACAGAGACCGCGATGATAGCTGTAGGTGAAGAAGCTAGAAAGATCATAGATTCAGGGGAATCAGTGGCAATGATCCTCCTGGATCTAAGTGCGGCCTTTGACACCGTAAATCATCCTATGCTGGTCCATCGGTTAAGAGACCTGGGTATCTCAGGACTTGCCCTGTCTTGGCTGAAATCTTTTCTACACAAACGATCATATCAGGTGGCAGAGGGCAACTTCATCTCTAACACAACTCCAGTACAATGCGGCGTCCCTCAGGGCTCATCCTTGAGCCCCACGCTTTTTAATGTTTATATGGCCCCCCTTGAAAAAATCGTCACTCCATATGGAATTAAGCTTCTGACCTATGCCGACGACACCCAGCTTGTTGTATCACTAAGTCAACAGGATTACCCTTCCATCGATCTCTATTCCTGTCTTGGGGATATAACCGGCTGGATGGACAGGTCCCATCCTAAGCCTAACGGTGGAAAGACGGAGATTCTGGTCATGGGCAACCAGTCACACTTTCGCCCTGAGACTCTGTGGCCCCCTTGTATGGGTCCACCTCCAACTCCAAAGTCTGATATTAAAAGCCTGGGGATTTGGCTGGACCAAGGCCTTACGTTCAGCACCCAAGCCAGAATAACGGCCGGAGCTTGTTATGGCCTTCTTCGCATTTCCCGCAAAATCCTACCTTTGCTCACCATCCAGTCAAGGAAGCTCTTGATCCAGGGCCTTATATTGTCCAAACTGGACTATGGTAACGCCCTTTACCTCGGCGCTCCAAAGAAAGTGACAGCTAAATTACAGGTTGTGCAAAACACTGCCGCCCAGCTTCTTACGGGCACCAACAACTGTTGCTCAGCCAAATCAGCCCTTAGGTCACTTCATTGGCTACCTATACTTGAAAGAGTACATTTTAAGGCCCTCTGCACTACTCACAAGATCATGTATGGCAAGGCTCCCCCTATTCTAAAAGATCTCATTGCTCCCTATAAAACCAATAGAATCCTTCGGTCCACGCACCTTCACCTGACCTCAATACCCAGGATTAAAAGGGCTCGATCAGGAGGCCGCCTTTTTTCGTATCACGCCTCATAAATTATGGAATTCACTCCCACCGGACATCCGTGCTCTGCCCAACCTTCTCTCTTTTCGCAAACTTCTGAAGGCTGTTCCCATAAACCCTCCTCATTTGTCCTCGCCTGTTCTGTCACTAGCGCTGGGGCGCTTACGGGCAGCCATGCGCTCTAGAAATTGGTAAACATAAACATAAACATACTCATGCAGTCATCCAGGCACTACTCATGCACTCATCCATTCACCCAGGCACTACTCATGCACTGATCCAATTACACAAGCACTTCTTATGCACTCATCCAATTACCCAGATATTACACATGAACTCAGGTAATCATTCACACACTACACATGCACTCATCCAATTACCCAGGATCTACATGTGCACTTATCCAATCACCCAGACACAACTCATGCAATCACCCAGGCACTACTCATGCACTCATAAAATCACTTAGGCACTACTCATGTACTCATGCAATCACGCAGGTCCTACACATGCACTCATGCAATCACCCAGGCACTACTCTTGCACTCATACAATCATTCAGGAACTACGTATGAACTCATACAATCACCCAGACACTACTCATGCACTCATCCAATGACCCAGGCACTACACATGCATGCATGCAATCAGTCAGGCACTTATTATCCAATCATCCAGGCACTACTCATGCAATCACCTAGGCACAACTCATGCAATCACCTAGGCACAACTCATGCAATCATGCAATCACCAAGACACAACTCATGCATTCATGCAATCACCAAGGCACTACTTATACACTAATGCAATCATCCAGGCACTACTCATGCAATCATTTAGGCACTGCTAATGCACTCATGCACTCACCCAGGCACTGCTCATGCACTAAACCGATCACTCAGGTACTACAATGCACTCATGCAATCAGCCTACCACTACTCTTGAACTCATCCAATCACCCAGGCCCTATGCATGCAATCATCCAGGCACTACTCAAACACATTTGCAATTGCCCAGGCACTACACTTGCAATCATTCAGGCACTATTCATGCACTCATGCACTCACTCAGGCACTACTCATGCACTCATACAATCACCCAGGCAATACTCATGCACTCAGTTAGGGACTACCCATGCACTCATCCAATCATTCAGGGACTGCTCATTTACTCAAACTATCATCCATGCATGGCCCTTGAAATCATTCAATCACCCAGGCACTACACATGCACTCATGTAATCACCCACGTACAACTCATGCACTCATGCAAATACCCAGGCACTACACATGCACTCATGCAAGCATCCAGACACTACTCATGTACTCATGCATTCACTCAAACACTACACATGCACTTAGGCAATCAGCCAGGTACTACGTATGCACTCATCCAATCACACATGCATGACTTTTGCACTCATGCAATCACCCAGTCACTACTCATGCAGTTACTCAGTCACTACTCATGTACTCATACAATCACTCAGGCACTACACATGCGCTCATGAAATCGGACAGGCACTACTCGTGCACATATGCAATAATCCAGGCATGACTCTTACACTGGTTCAATCACCCATGCACTCATGTAATCACCTAGGCACTACACTTTTACTCATCCAATCACCCAGATACTACTCATGCATTCTTAGAATCAGCCAGGCACTTCTCCTGCACTCATACAATCCCCAGCCAATACTTATGCACTAATCCAATCACCCAGGCACTACTCATGCACACATCCAATCACCCAAGTACTACTCATACACATGAAATCACTCAGGCACTTCTCATCCAATCATCCAGGCACTACTCATGCACTCACTAAGGCACAAGTCATGCAATCATTCAATCACCCAGGCACTACTTATGCAATCACTCAGGCACTAATCATGCACTGATGCAATCACCCAGGCACTACTTATGCAATCATTTAATCACACATTCATGATTCTTGCACTGATGCAATCATCTAGTCACCAGTCATGCATGCACTCATACAATCACCCAGGTACTACTAATACACGTATGCAATCACCAAGGCACTACTACTAACTTAGGTAATCAGTCTCACACTACACATGCAATCATCCAATTATCCAGCACTAAATGCACTCATCAAATCACTCAGACACTACTCATACAATCACCCAGGCACTACTCATGCACTCATACAATCACTCAGGCACTACACATGCGCTCATGCAATCACACAGTCACTACTGATACACTGAAGCAATCACCAAGCCACAACTCAAACACTCATGCAATCACCAGGCACTACACATGCACTCATGCAATCACCCAGGCACTACTCATGCAATCATCCAGGCACTACTCATGCACTCATCCAATCACCCAGGTACTACTCATGCACTCATCCAATTACACAGGCACTTCTTATGCACTCATCCAAGCACCCAGATAGTACTCATGAACTCAGGTAATCATTCACACCTTACACATGCACGTATCCAATTACCCAGGCACTACATATGCACTTATCCAATCACAGAGACACAACTCATGCACTCATACAATCATTCAGGAACTATTTATGCACTCATACAATCACCCAGAAACTACTCATGCACTCATCCAATGTCCCAGGCACTACACACGCATGCATGCAATCACCCAGGCACTTCTTATCCAATCATCCAGGCACTACTCATGCACTCATGCAATCACTTAGGCACAACTCATGCAATCGTGCAATCACCAAGACACTACTCATGCATTCATGCAATCACCAAGGCACTACTTATACACTAATGCAATCATCCAGGCACTACCCATGCAATCATTTAGGCACTGATCATGCACTCATGCACTCACCCAGGCACTGCTCATGCACTCATCCTATCACTCAGGTACTACAATGCACTCATGCAATCAGCCTACCACTACTCTTGAACTCATCCACTCACCCAGGCCCTATGCATGCAATCATGCAATCACCCAGGCACTACTCAAACACTTTTGCAATCGCCCAGGCACTACACCTGCAATCATCCAGGCACTACTCATGCACTCACCCAGGCACTACTCATGTACTCATACAATCACCCAGGCACTACACATGCACTCATGCAAGCATCCAGACACTACTCATGTACTCATGCATTCACTCAAACACTACACATGCACTTAGGCAATCAGCCAGGTACTACTTATGCACTCATCCAATCACACATGCATGACTTTTGCACTCATGCAATCACCCAGTCACTACTCATGCAATTACTCAGGCACAACTCATGCATTCATACAATCCCTCAGGTACTACACATGCGCTCATGAAATCAGACAGGCACTACTCGTGTACTGACGCAATCATCCATGCATGACTCTTGCACTGGTGCAATCACCCATGCATTCATGCAATAACCTAGGCACTACACTTGTACTCATCCAATCACTCAGATACTACTCATGCATTCTTAGATTCAACCAAGCACTTCTCCTGCACTCATACAATCCCCCAGCCAATACTTATGCACTCATGCAATCACACAGGCACTACTTACACACTCATATAATCACTGAGGCACTACTTATGCACAAATCCAATCACCCAGGCACTACTCATGCACACATCCAATCACCCAAGTACTACTCATACACATATGAAATCACTCAGGCACTTCTCATCCAATCATCCAGGCACTACTCATGCACTCATGCAATCACCGAGGCACAAGTCATGCAATCATGCATTCACCCAGGCACTACTTATGCAATCACTCAGGCACTAATCATGCATCGATGCAATCACCCAGGAACTACCTATGCACTCATTTACTCACACATCCACGTCTTGCACTCATGCAATCATTTAGTCACCAGTCATTTACTCATACAATCACCCAGGTACTACAATACACTTATGCAATTAACAAGGCACTACTCATGCACTCATGCAATCACCCAGGCATGACTCACACACTTATGCAATGACCTAGGCACTACAAATGCACTCAAGCAAGCAGCCAGTAACTACTCATGCACTCATGCAATCACCCAGCTATGACTCTAGCACTCATGCAATCTACCAGGCACGACTTAGGGACCCATTCAATCACCCAGGCACTACTCATGCACTCAAGCAGTCATTCAGGTACTATACATGCAGTTATGCAATCAACTGGGTACTACTTAGCACTCATCCAATCACTCATGCACTACTAAATCACGTATGCAATCATCAAGGCACTACTCATGCACTAATGCAATCAGCCAGGCACTACTTATGCACTCATGCAATCATCCAGGCTGTACTCATGCACTCATCCAATCATCCAGGCACTGCTCTTGTGCTCATGAAATCACCCAGGCACTCCACAGCATTCATCCAATCACGCAGACACTACTCGTGCACTCATGGAATCATTCAGGCACTACTCATGCAATCAGCCGGGCAATATTCATGCAATCATGCAATCATCCAGGCACTACTCATGCACTCATCCAACCACCCAGGCACTAGTCATGCACTCATGCAATCACCCAGTCACTCAACATGCATTCATCCATTCACCCAGATACTACTTGTGCACTCATCCAATCACCCAGGCACTATTTATGCACTCATCTAATCACCCAGATATTACTCATGATTTCAAGTAATCAGCCACACACTACTCATTTATTATTTATCTATTTCTGCATTTGTAGAGCACCTGGTTACACCAACTGGTGTGTCCCCGCGCTATTAAGACAGTTTGCACCCTTGCGGAATTTGTGTCTTTCGTATTCTTTTTTTTTTTTGTGTCCTCATAACCACCATGTAGACAAAGTACCAAAAGGAATATACAGAGAGCAGCTGTCTCAGTTTATCTGAAAAACTGGAGGGGACATGAGTCTTGCGGGGGCCATTTATCCCTCAGCTGTCAACTGTATTCCAGAAAGGCACAGAGTCCATGATTTACCAATTTGCGGCAAACCTTGGGGGTAGTTTAGCAGCCAAGTGGGGCCGGGCATGAACCGGATAACGGCTGTTCCACAGGTACAAGATATCGAAGTACCATAGGAGATCAATCATTGGACCCGGGGAAAAAAAAACCCGGATGAGTCAATGAAGCCAAGAGAGTTGATACCAGAAGGCCCTTTTACTTTGATTACCAGATCGGCCAGATCGGTACTTGAGGTCTGCAAGACTGAGTTTTGCCAACCTCTAAAAGTAGGCGGTGAAGAGTCTTTCCATTTCCTGCAGATTTCCCTTCTTGCAAGTAGGATAGCATAAAAGACTAGACACCTGGCTGGATTTTGTACGCCTTCTAGAACACCAAATACTATTAGAGGCAGATAAATAGTGACAAGTCTTCCCAATGATTCTGTGAGGGACTTACTGATATCCTCCCAAAATGTGGTTAATAGTGGGCATTCAAAAAACATGTGTGTATCTGATGCAGCAATCAACCCACATTTAGCACAAGACACTGACTGTCCTCCTGCAAATTTAGATAACCTGAGAGGGGAATAGTATGCCCTATGCAGGGTAAAGATATGATTTCTGCGAAGCCAGGACGGTTTAACAATGTTCCACAGAAGTTCAAAAGAAGTCATCCAAAGATTTTGTAAATTCTGGTCCGTCAAAACAGAGCCCCATAATGACTCCGGCAGAACAAAGTCCCCATCCGACTCCTCCAGAATAAAATTATACCATTTAGATACTTCTTTTTTAGCTGGACCACAAATTAGTAAATCAGAGACAAATGGGCTATGCCCTCCAAGTTTGAATTTATTCCTGTTAGCGGGAGAGGTTTTATAGGCGACAGACCAGCTACAAATCTGTATGTATTTGAATCGTGAAAGATTGGGGCCAACCTTGGCTTGCAGATGTTCCCACGAGAGTAAATCACCCTCATAGAAGAGGTCACCCCAAACTTCCAGGCCTGCCTCTCTCAAAGGAATTGCTAGAGTGTCATCAAGCCAAGCAGGATTTTCAGGCAACCCCCACAGCGGAGTTTTTTCGCAAAAGTAATTTAATTTTATGGATTTCATGACTTCAGCCCAAGTTCTGGCCAGACCTTGTAGGGTCTTCAGTTTAATTTTTTTTAAGAACTTAGGATGACCAAACTTAAAAAGAAAACCAGAATGATTAATTCTTTCCCCACCCAACATAGCTGCACACATAGGACCCACCCCCGAGACTACGGGACCCTTCAACAGCATCCGTGAGTGGGATAGTTGAAAGGCCCAAGCTTAGATTCTTAGGTCTGGAGCCGCCAAGCCCCCCTTATCACATCGCCGTCTTAGTTTTTTCCAAGCGATCCGTGGAAGATGGTTATTCCAGATAAAGGATGAGATATTAGATTGGAACTTGGCTAAAGTAGTTTGATCAAAGTATAAAGGAATGGTATTAAATAAAAAGGAAATTTTAGGAAGGACAGACATTTTGATTAGGTTGGCTCTACCTAGTAATGAAAGAGGCAAATGCGACCATGAATGGAGAAGCTTACGGCAATCTTTAACGACTGTAGATAAGTTAACTTGGACAAGTTTATTAATGTCCTTCACTATTGTCAAGCCTAGGTATCGCATTGAAATGCCTGCTTGGAGTTCTGTTACAGAGTTCTCATCATTCCATACAAGCATTTCAGTCTTAGCTGCATTAATCTCATATCCCAACACTTGTCCAAAGGCATGGGCCAATTTCAAGATAGCCGGAAGAGCAGTGGTGACTTCGGATGTTAAGATAAGCACGTCGTCGGCGTATAATGCTACCTTCCTCATCCAACCTTGATAATGAAAAGGTTTGATGGTGACCTCCTCCCTTAAATGTTGCGCAAAAGGCTCAATGTAAAAATCAAAAAGCAAGGGAGAGAGCTGGCATCCCTGTCGGGTTCCCCTAGTGATGGAAAAGGGGCTCGACAGGTCACCATTGACGAGAAGGCATGCAGATGGATTGCTATATAACAGGCCTATTACCCTGCGGAACCTTTTCCCGACACCAAACTTGGCCAAGGCTTCCGACAGGTACACCCAATTAACCCTGTCGAAAGCCTTGGTTGCGTCCAGCGTAAGGGGGGCCAATGGGAGATTGTTGGTTGTTGCGATATCTATTGCACCAATTAAGTCATAGGTTAATTCATAAAGTTGTCTCCCTTTCAGGAACCCCTTTTGATCCAAATGAAGGACAGAGGGCGCGATAGAGGCCAATCTAGAGGATAGAACTGTGGTGAAGATTTTATAATCCACATTCAAAATGGAAATTGGCCTATACGAGCCACAGGCCTCCTTAGGTTTACCCGGTTTTAAAATAAGGGTGATAGGGGCATTATCCCATGATGTCGGAGGGGTATTCCTTCTAAAAGGATTTGATTAAACACATTGGTGAGGAAGGGAACGATTTCTGACTCCAGGAGTTATATAACTCAGCTGGCAGCCCATCATGTCCGGACGCCTTCCCCTTCTTCCCCTTCCTAATGGCAGATCTCACCTCATCCTCTGTGATTGGATTATCCAAATGTTGAGATTGTTCGAAAGAAAAAGAGGGTAAAGTGATGTTACTCAACGAGCTCTGAATAGCCTCAGCCGTGATTACCTTATCTTCTTGATATATATCTTGGAAGAATTCCCTAAATGCCCTCCTAATTTCATCATCTGAAGAAAAGTTGTTGTTTCCTACTTTTATAGATGTGATGTTGTTCCGGACCTGATCTACTTTGGTCTTCCAAACCAGTAGTTTACCTGCGCCTTCACTATATTCAAAGTGCGCCAGCTTACTGGCTTCCCATCTCTGTTGAACCCTCAGATTTAAAATCGAAGCCAGGCTTCCTTTTAGAATCAGCAGTTGATTGTGAAGAGGATCTAAAATAGACCCTGAAGCTGTACTGTTAGTATCAATATCGTGTTGAACACGAGCCATTTCTGTTTCAATGGAAGAAATCTTTTCGTTATAATTCGTCCTCCGATAGGCAATTTTAGCTACGATAAGCCCTCTCAAGGTAGCCTTAAACGAGTCCCAAATAATTCTATTTAAGGCAGAACCATTGTTTAATAGAAAGAAGTTCTGAGTCTCCGACTTAAGATATGAGATATCCTCATCATTGGTAAGGAGAGAGCGATCAAAGGACCACGTACTCGGGGTTTTTTTACTACGGAAACCTAACTCCAGTTTAACCGCAGAATGGTCAGAAAGATGCGAAGGAAAGTAATCTATTGTTTTAACGGAATCAACCAGACTTTGAGTTATAAAAATAAAGTCGATCCTTGACTTGTGATGGTATTTAAGGTTCCGAAAGGAAACCCCCCTGTTGTTTTCCTGACCTTTGTCGCCAGACATCAACAAACCCATACTGCCTCATAGCGTCCAATAGGAAGGACCTAGTCATAGACAAAACCAAAGATCAATTATTAGGAGACTTGTCCAAGACGGGATCCAACACAATGTTAAAATCGCCGGCTAGTATTATAGGTCCTGAAACGGAAAGTAACTGCGAAAAAACAGTTTCCAAACAAGAAGGGTCAGCCTGGTTCGGACCACAATAGCCGACGATTGTAACTGAAAACCCAGCCATAAGGACTGACGCTATCGCCCATCTACCAGAAGAATCTACAGCCTGTGAAACCAGCTTAGCTTTAGCTCCTTTTTTAAAAATAATCGCAACCCCCCTAGTATGAGAAGTTTGAGTGGTAGAGACCGCAAAATCGATCCATCTATTCTTCTTGGTAAGTGCAATCAATTCACTATGAGTTAAATGGGTCGCCTGCAACACCACAACCTGCACATCCAAGTCCTTCAGATATTGTAAGATTCTATTGGCTCGGGGCTTGGTGCGGAGGCCGTTGACGTTCCAGGAGAGAAAACCAACACTACTCATCTCTCATCCAGTAAACCAAAACGATTAAAAATACTATACCAAAGAGAATATTTATGATCCCGTTCATGACTTCCTTACAATAATTGTGTATAATGTGTGATATATCATTCCCAAAACTTCTATTTAGGTTATTGAGGACTTTTTTATATTTTTGCCACCCCTTAGCGCTCACCCACCCAAGGTGAGAACCCCTTCCCCCGTGAAGAACCCTTGCAGTATCTAACCGGAACAATGTCCAGTAGATAGTGCCCCACCGGTTGACCTCCAGCAAGAAAGATCAACCCCTTCTTTTCAAAGGACAAATAAAGAGTGAAAAAGATTTTAAAAAAAAGAAAAGAATACCTAAAACTGTGAACATATTGACTAGTGCATATAAGTAGGCAGAGAAGAGTAAGAGAAAAGCTACGTCTACATCTACATCTAGATTTTCCAGATCAAAATAGAGAGTTTAATGGGAGGTCCACTTAAATACTTAAGATGAAGTTATGGGTGCCTGAAGGGTGCCTGATGTTAAACCTTACGAGCCCCCTTGCCCAGATCCATTAGTAGCTCATCAGCTGCTTGTACAGACCTGATGTTAAACATCTTGTTATTGTACATTACTTTAAGGGCTGGGCTGTTGCACCTAATTTTCTAAAGGCATCCAAGCGCCTCCCAAACTCCCATTGCTTTTCAAGTGTAATTCTGGAAAGGTCTGATCTTATCAAAAAAGTAAAACCTTTCCCAGACAAAGACTTTTGTTTCAAAGCCATATTTAGGATGCGTTCCTTTTGGAGGTAGGTGTGAAAATTAACTTTTACGAGGTTTAGACCTCTGAGGATTCAGTTTAAAAGGATCCCTGTGAACCCTCTGAATGTCGGCCGACAGTTCTGCAAGAGTATGCTCTAGATTCAGTGATTCCTTCAATAAAGACACGATGTATTGTTTAATATCTGACCCTTCAGATCCTTCAGGAATATTCAAAATACGAATGTTCCCCCGTCTCGCATTATTTTCAAGAGTCTCCATCCTCTCGCTGAGAGCCAGATCTTCCCTTGTGAGTTTCTGAATGTCCACTTTCGCTTGGTCCAAATAAATTGAATGGGCACCAACCGTTTCTTCCAGCACTCCAGTTCTTATAGTGAGCCCTTCAATTTTATTATCAAGCGTTTCACAGTAGTTTTTAAAGTCTAATTGATTAGCAGATGATTCCGCGAATCCTTTTCTTATCTCCAAGGTAAGGGCTGAAAACATCCCCAAAATGGAGGCTGTCGTCATTGGAGAAGGAGAAGGAGAAGGAGAGGAAGGGGCCAATAATGAGTTGGGATCCACCCAATCCAATTGGGTGGTAAAATACCGAATCCAGGTGTGCAAGCACATGTGTGCATGCACACCTATGCCATGTGACAGACAGACATGCCCTTAGGGCATTTCTGTGTGCCACATGGCACACATGCCTGTATTTGGGGTGCTAGAGGGTGTCAAAGTGACACCCCCTGCACCCTTGCTGGAATCGGTATTTACCGAAACGGTAAATACCGATTCGGTAATGCCCATTGATTCCTATGGGCTTCAAAGGCCCATAGGAATCAATGGGCATTACCAAATCGGTATTTACCGATTCGGTAAATACCGATTTTTACAGATTCGGTAATTCAATTACCGATTTTACCTACATCTCCCTCCTATTTCACCGATTCATAAATACCGAATCGGTAACATTCGGTATTTATGAGTCGGTAAAATAGAATTACCTACATCTGGCCCTTTATGCCTTCTGTGTTAATATATTTTTCAGAGACACCTGGAGGCTTGCTATGATAGGTTAATCAGAAAGTGAAATGTCATTAAATTGTTTTTTTTTATAAACGGCATGATCCAATAGCATCTGCTATCCATTCACTTGCCGGAGGCCACATCAGGCATTCAAGAAGCGTGTATCCAAGTCACAGTTACCGAGAAAGGATTAAAACATAATTTTGTGCATTTATCAAATTCACAAAGAAATCATCTCTAAGTTCGGGGACGGCTAGTCATTGCTGTGCAATTGAATCACGCCCTTTTCCATTGAAGCCCCAGAAAAGTCTGCAGCGCGTCAGCATTCTGCTTTTTACCTGGCCACTCATCCTTGATCATAGGACTCAGCATTCCATTCATCTCACTTTGATGGAATCACACTCTTTTTTGGATCACATTCCTTCCTGCTGTTGTTCTTCGGGCTGGTGTTTTTTAAACCTGACTATTCCAGGAACAAACAGATTATCTAGAGATACTGATAATTTTTGTTTGGAACATTCTGTTTGTTTTATTGCTGTGTTGCAGTGAATTGCTTTCTAAATCAGATACCCGGATTTATTCTACAATTACCCCTAGAGGGAAATAGGTGCAAAGCTCTATAATAGGAGCAAGTTGTTATTTTTTTCATATGTAAGAAAGCCTGAAACAACTGTTTCTGTGTTCTGAGATCATAATAATGACACTTTTTAATAGGTATTTCAACATTCTCTTTGAATTGTTCTTGCAACATTATAGGTAAATGATTCTTCAAATGTTCTCAACAGAATGCCATGTGAGTATGAACAGTTACTCAGGCTGTCAAGAAGTCATCGCTGCAAATCACACAGAAAAGAGAAGATAATGTTCATTACTCAAAGAAGAACTTGTCTAATGGTTAGTAAATGAAATAATAAACAGTAGGTTCAGCCTTACTGGATGCCATTCTGAGAATTCCCAAAAGGTTTCACCTGGAGTATTAAATGTCAAAGACAGCAATTTAACATTGACTACTTCGAGGCGGCCATGTTGCCCTGTACTGAGCCTCTGAAGGTAAACAATTTGCTTCTTAAATCCCAGCTTTCTAGCTTGATAAAATGGTGTGATTTTGGGCACATTCATTTAGAGGTTGTAGAAAGCTTCCATCTGCATCTAACCATAAGGAATTTTCCCCTATCAGAGTGATCTTTATAGTTTAAACGAAGTACCAAATGGAAAAGATAGACAATCCACACAACACATGAAGTAGCTTGGAGATTCTTTATTCAAGTATATAGTTGTACAGAGACCCCATCCGCAGAGCACGTCTTAGATCAAATGAGAAGGCATAACAAAAAGAGGAGTAAACAAGAGAGATAATAAAGGTAAAGAGCGAGAAGTAAAACAAAAGAGGCTATGAACAATAAATATAGACCTAGAGTGAGGGTAATAAAAGAAAGATATTAATCATTGTTTATATAAATGTTTATTGTAAGTTGTGTATAGCACTGAGAGTTACCTTTTGGTTGCTTCAGAGTATTAGAGGAGCTTACCGTATACAGATAAGTGAAGAAACAAGGATGGGTGGAGTCCGAGCAGAAGAGCAGAACTCATATATGTGATATTTTTCGGTTGTACCTATTATCTGTAATACCTTCAGTTAGTAACAAACTCTAAATGTAAGCATTACAAAAAGGGAATGCTTTTATTACCCAATGTAATTCCACTTCATTTACGCCATTGTGTCAACTGATGGAAGTAGGTGGAATGAACCAACAGCATAGGACGTAAAATATATAGGAGTGAGAATAGTGTAATTGAAGTGTTAGCAGAGGAAAAGTGAAGAAAGGGATGATATAAAAAAAGGCATCCTTACCTTGGGCCGAGATTGTGATAAGGTTGTCATTGGTAATATTTTACAGATAGCTGTGTCATTTGCACAATGCACGTGTAGGCCTCCTACGCAATGACAAGGCAGTATGATAGTGTTCTCGCAAAGTTTATTTGTGTAAGCAAGGTTGGTGCTTCCAAGAAACAAACCTGAGAGTCATAAATGCAAATGTGTATCAAAGGTCGGTGTGAGCAAGTGAAGGTGCCTTTATGAAAAATCTTTTTACATGTAGAAATGGCAACAATTCCTACTAGGCCTAACTGGGACACATGACAGAGTTACAAGGGACATAGTAGAAGAAGCTCTCCCGCCTAGGGAGAGAACAACCCAACGCACTACTTTCAAAGGACCAAAGGTCTGATTCATTACTTCAACTGTGAGGATATTCGTACTCAAGATGAAAGAATGTTCAAATGTGTGATTTATTCATATCCATATCAGGATTTCAATATAGATGGTACATGTCAATAATCTGTATTCCACACGTATGTTCGGGTGTGTTATCACATCACACAACCCAATGCATTTCGGGCATGGCCCGTCGTCAGGGGAATTACTCTACAAACAAAAACATACAAGAACCAAATGTAATACGCATGTAACAATATCAGCAAAAACCAAACTAGAATCCAATCCCAGTAAACGTGTGTTTGAAAAATGAGAAGTGCTCGACTACGTGAACGTGACAGAGAAGCGAGAGTATGTGACCCTGTAAATGAAATTATAGCCTTAGAACCAAAAGTCACAACCGAACCATAAACCATAGTGAAACGCTATATATAGTGACTACTTCAATCAAACGGGTGCACAAGATAGAATATATCTTCAGTAATCCAGTAACCACCACCAATCATGCAATAAGAAAACGAGTCCCCGATCGTGGGTACTTACTCGTGTGAATGTAACAGCGGGACTCCGAAGAGTTCCACGAGGTGAACGCGCAGTGAGAAAGCAGGAAGTCAGAATATACACGACAGTGAACATAGAGATAGGACTAAACGTAATGAATAGAGTGTGGGCGCCATCTTGAAAGGTGCAAACCAGTAAGGCAAAAGTAAAGTAGACAGATCAGAGATAATTCAACAAAACGGGATGACAAAAAGAATCACAAATAACATAAAAATTCAATGCGATCATTGAGACCCAACGGGGCCATCGTGGAAAGGTACCGGATCCAAAAGTTCTCTCTCTTTAGTAGGTGGTTCTTATTGTTGCATGTGATAGGAACTTGTTCCAATATTTGGAATTTAAGCTGAGCCACTGTATGTCTGTGCTCAAGGAAGTGGGTGGCAACACTAGATTTTTGATTTTCAGTTCGAATGTTGCTCTTATGTTCCAAGATTCTCGTGCGAATCATTCTCTCAGTGTGGCCCACATAGCATTTGCCACATGGGCATTTAAGAACGTAGATCACATTCTTGCTGCTACACGTTGCGTTGACCTTCAACTTGATAGGGAAACCTTTCATCGGGTGGTTCATGGTATTGCCTTGGATGCTGTTATGACAGTTGCTGCAATTGTGGCATGGTTTAAAGCCACTGTATATCACTGCGGATTTGGGACTGCTGGTGTTGTTCAGAATCTCTTTCAGGTTTCTGCCCCTGGTGAAGGCAAAGATGGGGGGTTCTGAAAATAAACCATTAAAATCAGACTCATGTGTCAAGATAGACCAATGTTTACGAATGATCCTTTGAAATTGTGAAGAAGCTTTAGAAAACTTAGAGACTACCACCATACGTTCGGTGGGGGTCTTGCGTTTCGGTTGTAGCAAAGATGCTCTACTGAGTTTCTCACTTCGCTGGATAGCCAAATCCAAGATGGGATTAGGGTATCCCCTTGCGCGTAAACGATCAAGGACAGTTTTGATCTGAGTCTTGCTCTCATCAGGCCTGGAAACGATTCTTTTCACCCTGAGTATCTGAGCATATGGCAAGTTGTTTTTGAGTCCCATCCGGTGGAAGCTATGATAATGTAGGGTAGAGTTTCTGTCTGTGGGCTTGCGGAAGACTGTAGTGGACCAGTCTCCCACCTCTCTTAGTATTTTCACGTCCAAAAAATGGACGCAAGATGTACTATGTTCCCAAGTGAATTGAATACGCTGTGTGACTTGATTCCAAGTGTTGAGAAAAGTAATGAGGGTCTCATTAGAGCCTGCCCAAAGTAAAAAAATGTCGTCGATATACCGCAGATATAATCGACCATTTTCTTGCCAAAGGTCTTGGGAGAGAATGTGATTCTCTTCGAAGATTCGCATGAAAATATTGGCGTAGCAAGGAGCAGCCGAATTTCCCATGGCCGTACCGTTAAGCTGTAAAAACCATTTGTCAGAGACGGTGAAATAGCTATGATATAGCGTAAACAAAGTCAGTTCCATCAGAAATATTTTCAGATCTTGGTCAATGTCAGAATGGGCCAAAGTGCTCTCAATCGCATCAGTACCCCCGTCATGGGGGATTGACGTATAAAGGGAACTAACGTCCACGGTGCACATGATGAGATGATCATTTTTTAGGGTATTCATGACTGGTTCTAATTTCAAGATGAAATCTGTTGTATCTTTTACAAAAGAATCCGCTGAGATGACAAATGGTTGGAGGTATTTATCCAAGAATTTTCCTACGTTTTCGTGAATGCTGTTTCTAGTAGACACAATGGGTCTACATGGCGGATTTGACGGGTGTTTGTGTAGTTTTGGTAGTAAGTACAAGACAGGAGGTCTAGGATTGGTGGGTGTGAGATATCTTTTGGTTTTGTCGTTAATAGTGCCATTGTCAAACGCCTTGTTGATGATGATCATCAAATCATTAGTATATTCCTTGGTGGGATCTCCAGGGAGAATGTCATATGTGTCGGTATCTCCGACATGAGCTGTGATTTTGTCCATGTAGAAGTTGGTATCCATGACTACCAGAGCCCCTCCTTTGTCTGCATTTTGACAGATGATGTTGGGATTGTCAGCAATTTTCTGGAGTGTGTTTCTCTCTTTACGGGTGAGGTTTCCCCGTTTCGCTGTCTGTATGAATGGAAGTTTTAAAATGTCTTGTCTGACTAAGTTCTCAAACGTGTCGATGATTTTGTGGCTTGATGGTGCCAAGAACGTGCTGTGAGGTCGTAGGCCTCTGAGCATGTCTTCCTCCTGTGTGGTGATCGGACAGATATTGCGAAAGTAGTGTTTCAAACGCATATTGCGTATCAATTTGAACGCGCTCACTTCAAGTTCCAATGTATTCGTACCAGAGGTAGGAACGAATGATTGTCCTTTCTGAAGGATGCGTGTTTCTTCGTCGGACAGGACCGTTGAGGAAATATTGATCACTAGGTTCTCTTCCATGTTCAGCGTCTTCCTTTTACTTTTTTGTTTTTCACAGGCGGTGTTTTTTCCGGTTCCTCGGCGGGTTTTTCCCCCCCGGGTTCTTTTTGTTGAGTGGTACCCGGCTCTAAAAAAGGAACCGCAGTGTTGTTAGAGGTACTGGGAGTTTGGGCATCAGTGTCTGGTCGGCTCTGTGCAGGTCTTGTTCTTTGATCATCCTCTGAGGATGAAGTTTCATTGGCGGAGAATGGATTATATGGCTTGTTAGGACGCCGGCGGGCGTATGCCTCGGCCCAGGAATAGACCTCGCCCAATTTGTAGTCTATAGTATCCCTTTTAAATTTCCTGAGTTTTCGCTCCTGTGTCTCCCGTATATGTTTATCCAATTGGATGTTGATATCCTCCAAGGATTTTTGTAATTCTTCGGCGGTCATGGTGTCGTCTAGTTCCTTTCTCACGTTTGTGATTTCTAGTGTAAGTTCCTCCAAAGTCTTAGATAGCTCCTCCACAATCAATAAAATAAGATCGAGGGAACATTTATTTAAGATCGAATACCAACGTTCCACAAACTTGGTATTATTTTTACAGAGAAGAGGTTTTAGTGGGACCCGTAGGCCACGGGGGATCCGTTGCACACGATGGTACCGGATGAGGGTACTTGCATGAAGTTTTTGATTAGAATGTTTTTTTAAAAGGTAGAGTAATTGACGAAGATTACTTTCTGCACTTCGGGTGTTGCCAGTGACGATGACATCCTCCTGTATCATCCCGTAGATTTTATCTGCATCATCTGTGGTGTATGCGAAAGTGCTTGCTTTCTGGTCGGTCATTCCAGAAACCGAATCAAAATTCATGGTGTAGGCGTGCTGAGTTCCAGTAGCAGAAAAATAGAAATGTTGAAGAAAGTGGTACTCGCACAGCAGGGTATTCCTTGAAAATGAAGACTTGTAAAGAGTTTTCGTGTGCAGGAGGGTGGAAAACACTGTCTAGCCTTGCAGTGTGTCAATGGACATAGTAGAAGAAGCTCTCCCGCCTAGGGAGAGAACAACCCAACGCACTACTTTCAAAGGACCAAAGGTCTGATTCATTACTTCAACTGTGAGGATATTCGTACTCAAGATGAAAGAATGTTCAAATGTGTGATTTATTCATATCCATATCAGGATTTCAATATAGATGGTACATGTCAATAATCTGTATTCCACACGTATGTTCGGGTGTGTTATCACATCACACAACCCAATGCATTTCGGGCATGGCCCGTCGTCAGGGGAATTACTCTACAAACAAAAACATACAAGAACCAAATGTAATACGCATGTAACAATATCAGCAAAAACCAAACTAGAATCCAATCCCAGTAAACGTGTGTTTGAAAAATGAGAAGTGCTCGACTACGTGAACGTGACAGAGAAGCGAGAGTATGTGACCCTGTAAATGAAATTATAGCCTTAGAACCAAAAGTCACAACCGAACCATAAACCATAGTGAAACGCTATATATAGTGACTACTTCAATCAAACGGGTGCACAAGATAGAATATATCTTCAGTAATCCAGTAACCACCACCAATCATGCAATAAGAAAACGAGTCCCCGATCGTGGGTACTTACTCGTGTGAATGTAACAGCGGGACTCCGAAGAGTTCCACGAGGTGAACGCGCAGTGAGAAAGCAGGAAGTCAGAATATACACGACAGTGAACATAGAGATAGGACTAAACGTAATGAATAGAGTGTGGGCGCCATCTTGAAAGGTGCAAACCAGTAAGGCAAAAGTAAAGTAGACAGATCAGAGATAATTCAACAAAACGGGATGACAAAAAGAATCACAAATAACATAAAAATTCAATGCGATCATTGAGACCCAACGGGGCCATCGTGGAAAGGTACCGGATCCAAAAGTTCTCTCTCTTTAGTAGGTGGTTCTTATTGTTGCATGTGATAGGAACTTGTTCCAATATTTGGAATTTAAGCTGAGCCACTGTATGTCTGTGCTCAAGGAAGTGGGTGGCAACACTAGATTTTTGATTTTCAGTTCGAATGTTGCTCTTATGTTCCAAGATTCTCGTGCGAATCATTCTCTCAGTGTGGCCCACATAGCATTTGCCACATGGGCATTCCATCTTGGATTTGGCTATCCAGCGAAGTGAGAAACTCAGTAGAGCATCTTTGCTACAACCGAAACGCAAGACCCCCACCGAACGTATGGTGGTAGTCTCTAAGTTTTCTAAAGCTTCTTCACAATTTCAAAGGATCATTCGTAAACATTGGTCTATCTTGACACATGAGTCTGATTTTAATGGTTTATTTTCAGAACCCCCCATCTTTGCCTTCACCAGGGGCAGAAACCTGAAAGAGATTCTGAACAACACCAGCAGTCCCAAATCCGCAGTGATATACAGTGGCTTTAAACCATGCCACAATTGCAGCAACTGTCATAACAGCATCCAAGGCAATACCATGAACCACCCGATGAAAGGTTTCCCTATCAAGTTGAAGGTCAACGCAACGTGTAGCAGCAAGAATGTGATCTACGTTCTTAAATGCCCATGTGGCAAATGCTATGTGGGCCACACTGAGAGAATGATTCGCACGAGAATCTTGGAACATAAGAGCAACATTCGAACTGAAAATCAAAAATCTAGTGTTGCCACCCACTTCCTTGAGCACAGACATACAGTGGCTCAGCTTAAATTCCAAATATTGGAACAAGTTCCTATCACATGCAACAATAAGAACCACCTACTAAAGAGAGAGAACTTTTGGATCCGGTACCTTTCCACGATGGCCCCGTTGGGTCTCAATGATCGCATTGAATTTTTATGTTATTTGTGATTCTTTTTGTCATCCCGTTTTGTTGAATTATCTCTGATCTGTCTACTTTACTTTTGCCTTACTGGTTTGCACCTTTCAAGATGGCGCCCACACTCTATTCATTACGTTTAGTCCTATCTCTATGTTCACTGTCGTGTATATTCTGACTTCCTGCTTTCTCACTGCGCGTTCACCTCGTGGAACTCTTCGGAGTCCCGCTGTTACATTCACACGAGTAAGTACCCACGATCGGGGACTCGTTTTCTTATTGCATGATTGGTGGTGGTTACTGGATTACTGAAGATATATTCTATCTTGTGCACCCGTTTGATTGAAGTAGTCACTATATATAGCGTTTCACTATGGTTTATGGTTCGGTTGTGACTTTTGGTTCTAAGGCTATAATTTCATTTACAGGGTCACATACTCTCGCTTCTCTGTCACGTTCACGTAGTCGAGCACTTCTCATTTTTCAAACACACGTTTACTGGGATTGGATTCTAGTTTGGTTTTTGCTGATATTGTTACATGCGTATTACATTTGGTTCTTGTATGTTTTTGTTTGTAGAGTAATTCCCCTGACGACGGGCCATGCCCGAAATGCATTGGGTTGTGTGATGTGATAACACACCCGAACATACGTGTGGAATACAGATTATTGACATGTACCATCTATATTGAAATCCTGATATGGATATGAATAAATCACACATTTGAACATTCTTTCATCTTGAGTACGAATATCCTCACAGTTGAAGTAATGAATCAGACCTTTGGTCCTTTGAAAGTAGTGCGTTGGGTTGTTCTCTCCCTAGGCGGGAGAGCTTCTTCTACTATGTCCATTGACACACTGCAAGGCTAGACAGTGTTTTCCACCCTCCTGCACACGAAAACTCTTTACAAGTCTTCATTTTCAAGGAATACCCTGCTGTGCGAGTACCACTTTCTTCAACAGAGTTACAAGGGAAACATCCATTACAACGCACTACCATTACGACGCAACTTTTACAACGCAAGTCATTAGAACGAATTGCGCTGGAGGGCGCTCTAGGATAAAGAATAGTTTAATTACTATCAGACACCTTCCCTACTATCCATGGGGACTGGAGTTGGAATAGTAAATTAAACTATTCACTATCCAGCACCCCCCAACGCAAGCCGTTGTAACGACTTGCGTTGTAAAACCAGCGTCGTGATGGCATCCGTTGTAAAAGCATGCGTTGTAACATCATACATCCGAGTTACATAGGGAGTGAAGGGGTAGGTTTGGCTAGAGATAGCACATAAATGTAACATGGTGTGGGATTAGGATATGAAGAGCACAGAGGCATAAAAAAGAGATAAAAGAGTGACCATGGTAAGAACAAGGGTGTATGAGAACAGAAGCAGCTAGATAAAGAGAAAATGTCTTAAATAGAGAAACATCAGCATATAGAGGGAAACAAACCAACAATACAGGTAGGCAATAAAGTTGTGCATTTTGGCAAGTGCAAAATAACATTTCTTATTGATACTCAGTCCCTTTTTCAAAATGGCCTGCTAAAAAGGTCTGGTGATTATGCCACAATACTACCAACACTGCACAATATCTTAATTATAAGATGAAATCTGGAATGGGGAATTACATGAAGAAATCAGTCTTAGCACAAACATTGCTGCATGACATTTATGAATTGTGACAATTTTTCTGGAGGCTTGTTCCATTAGGTGTGACCTGGTGCATTTGTCCCTGGTATCACATATAGTGTATAGGAAAGTACTCCTTTTGGCATGGTTACCCGTCACTTTTTGCCTGATTCTGATAGATCTTTGATTGAGCGTGCACTGGGTTCCTGCTAACCAGGTTCCCAGTGTTGTGGTCTTTCCGAAAACTATACCGTTGTTTCCACAATTGCATACCTCTGGCACACATGGAAGTCCCCTGTAATAGGTATCAGTGGTACAAAGGTCCTTTTGACCAGAGAGGGTCTCTAAGGGCTGCAGCATGTATTGTGCCACCCTAAGAGACACCTTACCAAACACATGGACTCTACCAATGCAGCCTGTGTGTTTTGACAAAGATAAAAGTGAAGAGTCAACCTGCAGACATCCCTGTGTGACAGGCCTACCAGCACTGCAAGAGGCATAGGTAAGACACCGCTACAGCAGGCCTTACAGCCCTAAGACAGGGTGCACTATACCTCTTGTGAGGGCATAACTGCATGAAAAGATATGCCCCTATAGTGTCTACATCTATTCTTAGGCATTATAAGTGCACAGTGAAGCCATACTGAGTACATGTATTGGCAGCTTGTCAATAGGAGTTCCACAGCTCCATGATGGCTTCACTGAATTCCCAGATGTTTAGTACCAAACATCTCAGATTAATGAACCCACACTGATGCCAGTGCTAGATTCATTAATAATGTGCTCAGAGGGCACCTCAGAGGTACCCCCTGATGTGTGTCAGAATCAAAGCCTGCTCTGGGTGGAGGTGTTTCATTCCTACCCCCAAGCAGGAATGGCACTGATGAGCTTTGAACCTCAAAGGCTTCCAGTCCTTTGTAATACTGACCAGGGCCTTTCCAGCTAGTGGAGAGGCCTGCCCCCTGACCGAGCCATACTTTTGGCGGCAAGGTAGGCTGGAAAACTAGTATGCAGAAGAGGTGTGTCCCCTCTCAGCCAGCACGACTCCAGCACGACTCCTAAGGTGTCCTGAGCTGAAGTGACCCCCTCCTTTGAAATACCTCCAGATTGTTTTGGAGTATTTTAGCCAATAGGGTTAGAGGTATGCTTCCTCCCCAGAGGGAGTAGACATGCAAAGGGTGTAGTCACCCTTGAGGTAAGTAGCCCATTAGCTACTACCTTCTGGCCCCTGCAACACCCATAAAACTAGTATTTAGGGCCATCCATGAACCTTAATCCTCAGATTACCGATGACCTATGAAGAAAAGGACAAAGAACGCCGATCCCTGCACGATAAGAAGCTCCTACGTTATAGAGGGGTCAGGGTTTATTCAATTTATACCAAACCAAAATAAATACAAAAATTCAAAAATTCAAACCTTCAAAAGTTCACCACAAATCGATTTGTCATAATTCATCACCATTATTTATTTGGCAAACACAAAATCATAAACTTTCATGCTTTTGAAATTCAAAGCAGATTCCATAGCTCCAAGTGTATTACTCAAAGCTCCTGGTTCCAAGAATCAAAGTTCATGAATAACTCTTGTAATTCAAAGTCATCTGTTTAGCCTTTAAACGTATTCAATATATATATAGTGCTCTCAGTGAAGAAGAGAAGAAAGGGTATTTGGGTAAGATGGGGGTGATTAGGTGGGTGAGGGACTGGGTAAAGGTAGTGTGACAATAACACAATCACGTTAAAATAGAAATAGACCTTTACAGTCTACAATGATCCATAGTTCCCTAAAACTCATCACACATAGGACAGGTTAATCAATTTCATTTGATCCTATGATGCGAGAATGTGATGTAGCCTATGTTTCGACCCCGCTGGATGAAAGGGTTAGTCTCGCCTCATTTTGGGGTCTTCATCAGGACATGGCAGTGTGGGAGCACTTCATGAGCTTTGAGTAATACACTTGGAGCTATGGAATCTGCTTTGAATTTCAAAAGCATGAAAGTTTATGACCTGTCAAAAAATCCAGTTTCAAGGGCAAGCTCTGCCTGAGGAACTGCAAAGTCGACCACCTCTGCACCTGATGCTCACAGCTGAGTCCAAGAGGCCCACCGGTCAATAAAAGGCTCCCCAGTGACCCTGAGCAAGAGTTCCTCGAGGGTTGACTGCTGCCAGACTACCCGTTGACACCTGCAGACGCTGCAAAACGATCCCCTCAACTGCAACCGCATTGGTAAGATGACTTCCAATGCCAAAGGAAACCTCTGCACCCAGACCCCCTGGACCTTGGGGAGCTCTACCGATGATATCTTGATGCCCCAGCACATCCCAACTTATCTGTGCTGCTGTAGGTTTCCATCAATCGGCCTTTTGGCCTGAGCCAGGAGCCATTTTCCATATTTGAGATTCTTCTTTAGGGTGCATTAGGTGCCAAGCACTGTGTTGGCACTCTGCACCTGGCTGCCTCTGTGCACCCGAGGGTGTATGTTTGGGTCCCTTGTGGCCTCCCCTATGCTTGTCCCAACCCCCGAGACTGGGTACCAAAACCATATAACTTACCTACAAGTAGTGTTGTATTCCACTTTAGGTGTCCCTATATAGGTTTTCCTCATACATGTCCTAATATAGACACAATTCGCATTGCCCTTAAATAGGCATAAGATTCCAGTCCTATTTTAGGCATTAGCCATGCTATCAAAATACAGGCATGGTCACCTACATCCATCCACCCCCATTGTCACAACGAGTTCTTAGAAACCAGGCCCCTAAGCTGTTGGGAGTTTCCCTAGCCCAGGATTATTGATTTCTCCAAGAACTCATTTATTATGCATGAACCGCTATACCCTACGGGTTAATTCCTGACTTCTTCCCCTGCTCGACTTTACGTCAATGCAAACATTCCTAAGCACCTTCCAGGTATAAATATACCTTCCCTTGCCATATCAAAGCACGACTGCCACACTCGATACTGCCCGCCACTGCAAGTAAGGAGGAAACCTCGACTTGTGAGGAGCACGTGTCCCGGCCTGACGCACTGACAAGACGCTGTCATCCCTGCTTGCAGAGAATCCAGCTTTCAGTGTTTTGACTCCCTTCGCAGGGTGTTAGAGTTCGAGACCCGAAAGAGATTCCAACCTCTCTCATCCTCAAGGTATGGAGCTGACTAGAACCTAGAGGGACTCTTGGCATAAAAACTTAGAATACAAACAATAGCATACCATACTGTAGAATACAGCACCTACTTCTTACCTTGCACTACACTTAGGTTAGGTGAATTGAGGTAGAACTGGTTAGAAGCATCAGACGAGTATCCACTTTTTAGCCTGTGTTATTTATGTACATGTATATGAATATGTGTCATAGCCAGTGTTATGCTATTGCAGTATTATTTCTTTCTACTGCTTACGCTGTACACAATATGTCTCGCATACTGTCTCATGATTGTAACAAAACATATCTCTTACACGAGAAATAAGACTGTTCAATAAATACTTTTTATTGAAATGCCTGTCTATTCTTTCTGTGTAACTCTGAAGAAACTATGCATGCTTGATTAGCTGAGTGAAACTGTAATCTATTGTTTCCACGATTCTGAGAGTGTTCCGATTGTAAAGGGAAACAAAGTTGTCATGTTTATGCGGTTGACAGAAACTACTCCCTTCTTGTTTACAAGGAGTTTATTTATTTTATTTATTTAGTTCATTTATATAGCGCAACAGCTACCCAGCAAAGGGTTTCCCGGCGCTAAGGATCCAGTAGTTTGATTGAGTTAAGCCCTTTAGATGTTAAACAGCCAGGTTTTTAAGGCTTTCCTGAATTTCGTGTAACTTGTCTCATACCGTAGTGCCTGTGGTAGAGTGTTCCAAAGTGAGGGCCCAAGAAATGAGAAGGATTTGCCGCCCATGCGTGACAGCCTAATTTTAGGAATCACAAAATGGTTAGCCGTGGCTGATCGAAGAATTCGAGATGGACGATAGGGACATACAAGATTTTGTAAATACTTTGGGGCATTTTTAGTGGAGATCTTATGCATAAAGCATAGAGATTTAAACTTGATTCGGTTCTCAATTTTCAGCCAGTGCAGCTCCCGAATGTACTTGGAGGTAAATGTGGAGATGGGAATTTTCCACAGTAGTCTCGCTGCTGCATTTTGCACTGTCTGCAGTCTTCGGATTGTAGCCTTGTTAGCCCCTAAGTATAACACGCTACCATAATCAAGTCTAGAGGTTATTAAGGTATTGATAACGGTTTTCTGAGTATGTTTGGGCAGCATCCAGCATCCAGAGTTTCTAGTGGCCTCTGGCTAGCTGGTAATTAAGTTTAATATACTCGATAGGGGCATACTGACCTCAGTCCGATGCCAAACCTATAGTGTATATTATTCCAATGCGCAGACCCTATTAGGGAAATAGGAACTACACTACAGTAGTATCACTTCAATTGCCCCTTTCTCCATTGGATAACATTGGCACCAGGCAAGCACGTAGGGTATTCATGAAAGAGGATAATTATCAACACCGTATCCAAGCTCCACGGCCATATTCCTGCAACAGTAATAAGTCTTCTACTGCGGCTGCAGACAGCTCTGCGTACTCGCGGCACCTGACACAAAGGATTGGAACTTCCTTCTTGATCAGCAAGAATACCTAAACTAATTTATACCTATCACTTATTACTGTTACAGGAGTTTGGCCGCATAGCTTGGATACCTTATTGAAAATGTTCCTCTTTCAAGAATACCTTACCCGCTTGGCAGGTTACACAGTTGTTTGATTAAAGAGAGGAGACTTTAAAGAAATCTAGGGAACATCAAGTTTTCTTCATTTATACAAGGGGTTTTATTGCTTACTTTTTGTGGATATCCACATGCCACCCTACAGGTGCGATATACCAAGTGTAATTACAATACACTTGGGACTATACTTGTGACACAGATTATGGAAAACAGCTCTAAAGAAGTCTTGGATGATTTCCTATGGGACGAAACACAAGTTGGCTACTGTAACCCAAATAAAGAACCCTTGAGACTAAAGGAATAACGAAAAAGAAAAAACTCCTGAGCATGGACCAGAATATATCGTTGATTGTGTTATTGTGTGATCACTAACTGTTTAATTTCATTTATAGATATCACAGCCAGCGTGTGCTAGAGATTTGCATGTTCATTGTTTGGTTCTTGTAACAGGGTTTGGGGGAGTAGGGTGGATTACTTCCCCCTCTTGAAGCACAGCATATAAAGATTATTTACAAACTTATAAATTAGGATAAATACTTTGAGTGTACCCATCCCTGAGAGCCATAGCCCTCCAAATCACCCATTCTTACTCTAACATTGGCACGAGGCTCAAGCTTTACCTCTGCACCTAGCCGCCCCAATGCAGCTGGTGGTACACTTTTACTTATTTGCCTGAACCTTCCCTGATACTAATTCTTGATTCAAAATCTTAAAGCTGTAAATCGTCTACTTACCTGCAAATTTCTGATTGTGTTTCTTCCCATAGGATACCAATGTACTGATTGAAAAAAGCACTGTGTCCAATAAAGTATCCAACATCATCATCACTGTGTGCACTTTTGATATTGAAAAACAGTGATATTGCAAAACATATTTTACTGCAATAAAGTATCTTTGATTCTATAAATTAAATATATATTTTTATATTTTTACAAACAATCGGTCTGGGATTTAGTCATTAAGTGTGTGTGATCATTTCTTGCCTGATTCGTACATCAAATGCTTAACACAGCCCTCTGATAAGCCTGACTACCAAAAAAGAGAGCATTATTATTATCCACTTTACCCTCTGTAAAGCCTTGGGGGATCCACTGAATTCCGTGCATGATAGTCCTTACTTTGGTAGAGTATATACAGAGCCAGCTTCCTACATAGTGTACAACCACATGACTCATAACTCTAATTTGGAAAACTCCTGTGTTTGCCCAAATTTGAATTAAGATGTCACTTATAATGAAAACCTTAGTGGAGGGGCCATGCCTCCCTAGGGCCCTGATGCAAAAAGGTATCTTGCAGTTAAAAAGTATAGGATTTGCAAAATCACATGGTGTGTGACCACATTTCTTTTTTACTATTTATAAAAGCCCTTTTATGAGTTGGAAACGTATTTTTGAGTAGTAAAAAGACTTTTGTGAACCTGTCTAATGCACAAATGTTACTTGGCATGGAAGGGGCATGCCATCTCCTATCTATGTTTCAGGCAGGAATACTGCCAATGCTTTTGTGGCTGTAATTGCTGTTGCAACCATTGATGACATACTGACACCTCAAAATGGGTGTTTTCAGATTTGCACAGGGGAAGTTTAACCACTGGGCATCACCCACTTTAGGAATTGTGACAGCGGCCTCGAGACGATGTCTTCCCCAGTATTTTCTCAAATGGTAAAAAAAATATAAAAACCAACACCGGTCCCTTTAATAGATATGACTTAAAAAATGGTTTTCTGTTAGAAATGGTATACAGGGATGGAGGTCTGCTGTCCCTTGCAGATCTCCACTCAGCATTCATAGCCTAATTAAAGTTCATTAGGAAGGTCATTTTGCGATCCAGTGCAAATTTACAATTTGCAAAGCAACCTACCAGTAGATAGGTTACATCTTAAATTGCATTACCATTCACAAACCAAACAGTGCGAAATTGCACATCCCTGGTTTTAGAACCAGAATAGTACGTGTCTTATATCCCATCTCACTCACCTGTAAGCATTATTGTGACAAAACTCAGTGATGCAAACATTGTTGTAATACATGTGAAGATTGTTCCATAAGATGACAAATCATGATGTGTTTAATACTTGATTTTCAATGGAATGTTTGGATTTGTTTACCGCTGATATAATATTTATATTTCATAAGCACTGGTAATAGTCACAGACTCCCTTACACAATTTCGAGTGGGAGTTCTGCCATCGATGTTACATTACTTAACTCATATAGATAGTAAAGAAATCAAGCAACACACAAAAAACAACTGTTGCAAATAAGTCATTTGACAAGAGTGGTAAGGGTGTAGTATGCAGCCTTTGATTCAATTTGGCACATGCTGTTGCAAACATATTACTGAAGCATAGAGTGGTAGCACACTTCTCTTTGCAGACAGCACATGTTCTACTGTAATGCCCCTAAATGTACACATACATGTTTACTGATAAAACTAAAAAAAAATATTTAAAATGGTAATGTGTGGAAATCAGGTTTCAGTAAATGATTGTCTTTTAGGCACACCTCCAAGCAAAGTATCTTGATCCTATTAAAAACTTTGTTTCAATCACACTTCAGAATTAGAAAAAAAGCTCTTAATTTGTGTTTCTTGAACTGCTGATATATTATTACATATTTGTACAATTAATGTATAAGTATTTCAATGTGGTTGTGTGTTAGGAAAACATGACATCCTTAAGCCCTTCCTTTCACATCAGGAAGACTGTCATATAGTTTACTTTACAGAAGCCTTTCACTTTGCAGTCATAGAAGGAAAACTAAACACCAATCTCCATGTTGAATGAATAGGCAGCAATTTGACAAAAAACATAGCTTGACTTTTGACCTCTGTCTATGAGCAGGGTAAATGTGAGAAGATAAAAACAACATTTTTAAACATCTTTGTTTCTCATTCACCATGGGGACTCCATCATGGTTATTTTGATGGTGCTACAGCACGCTGTGCATCCTTTCTTTCAGTGCCTGTGCAATTACACCAACTTTGCCTTGCCCCTGCCTACCATGTAAATTGCATCCTTTTGTCCTTTGGAAAACCTTACTGAATATATATTTACAAAAAAGGTACTTAAGTTGCTGCCACATGCTAAAAACTATAAACACAGATTCCTTATGCAAAAACATGATTTTGAATCCTACTCTTTCACACAGACTTGCGGCCTGATTTAGATTTCAGTTGATGGGTTACTCCGTCACAACGCTAATGAATATTCTGTCCACCAGAATATAAATCCGATAGGATATTATGGGATTTATATTTCAGCGGGTGGGATATCCAGTTACTTTATACGATTTATACAGTTTCACAATGTTACGATCGAGGATTAGGTGAAATAAATAGATTTTTGCTTAATATGCAAATTGGTAACACTTACACTATGATAATAGATATATTATTTTTTTCATCGTGAGGAGGCTCATTAGTTATATTTTGTTATAAATTATTTTCCTTAGGGTTACATGTTTTAACCCCTTTGCCGCATGGGTAATTCCCCCACGGCGCGGGGGAGGGGGGGCGCGGTGTTCGTGACGAGCCCAGCGCGTCATGAGGCACAGTGGAGCTGTGCTCATGACGCGCTGGGCTCGTCACGACTCCGCCCACTCATTGATTCTCCCCCACAGGAATCAATTTTGCGTGGGCGGACCGTGACCATTATGACGAGCCCAGCTCGTCATGAGCACAGCTTCACTGTGCCTCATGACGAGCTGGGCTTGTCATGAGCACACAAGGGGTTAAACTCTAAGCTATGAAGACTTTGCAATGTTTGTTTGAACACAAAAGTTGTTGTGTAGTAAGCATTTCACAGCTTTTATATATTCTACATGTATATGAAAATATATACACCGTGGATCACAGCACTCAAAAGGCTTGTTGTTTGGTGTGAGGTTTGAGAACTGGTGGTGTGCGGGCATTCCCTTGTGGCACTTGTAGCATTTTCAACATCCAGTGCTCAATTTGTGCATTGCAGGTGGGTTGCAAGTGATTGGCACCGCTGGTCATTTTTTGACACCTGCACTTTGTTTTCAGCATCAGACTCTGGCCCAGAGCCAAAGAGGGAAAGACAGCAAACAAAGACAGCAGGAAAGAGGGAAAAGGAAAATCAATTACAAAGAAAAAGCTAGGGATGTAAGACAACCTGGAAGATAAAAAAAGGGACAGGAAGTGTGGGGTGATGGAATAAAGAGGCATGTGTTACAATCAAGACTATGCACCCTTGGTATTTGGCAACCCTGACATTGGACAACATCATTAGTAGACTCCCAAGACAAATTTTAGGTCCCTTCGCTCTTTCTCAAAATACAAATTAGTCACTGACTAACAACGCTCTGGAACACATTAAACGCTGAAGTTCAACACGTCGTAGACACTACCATTAATTTAGTCAAAGTTGCTTCTATGATCTTCTTTTACTGTTTTGTTGTTCACGTTGCCATGGCTGTTCTTTCTCTTGAAAGGTTATTCATCGTTCTTTTTCGGCAGAGACAGAAGTATGTGGAGAAAGAAAGACATCCTGAGAGGGGATTTCGTCTGGATTTTGATGTGTCCTCTGCTAAACCCCAAAGCCAATGCTTTAATGATGAAGCAATTTAAGTACTTTAATTTAACTAGATGGCTCACATACCATACACGAATTGAAGAATGAATGTATCGCTGTCTTGCAGTTCTTTTTTGCTTAATCTTTTTATTATTGCCATGTTCATGAGAAAACCGCTGTCGTGTCCTGCAGGACTTGACACAATGCATGGCCTCCAATTCTTCCCTACACTTTTCTGATGTGTAATTGTTTTAATGTTGTGCAACTGACTGCTTAATTTGTTTACCTCTTTTCAAGTAATGGCCCATTAATTGGGGGGCTTTTAGAGTATATACGATTTACCCTCACTAAATTGCGCTGATTGTGAATGTGGTGTACTATATATAAGTACATGATAATTAGTTGTGGCATAATTTAGCCATAACATTCAATTATTTCATGTGTTCATATAGTAAACTGAAAAAATGCCTTTATTTCTTTCGAGTTCGCCATATAATGCCCCAATGTGAGCCAGTGCTTAGTTTGTAAAAATATAAGTCTCAGGGCCCCTTCTCAGGAAGCCACTTCGGCTTGCACGTCCATTGCCTCCGTCAGCGCGGCTAATTACAGTTTCCTTGTTTCTCTTATATACAATCAACGTAGCAGCACAGCTACTAACCCTCACACTCCTACAAGTCTGACAATTCAGACACTTCCAAGCTCCCAAAGCTATAAGAATGGCTTTGCAACAGGTATAAATAATTTTTATGCATATTGAATAAAAAAACAACTTTTGTACTTGGCTCTAAATTAGACACATGGCGCCACCATGTTTTAGACTGTCATAAGTGCAGACGTTGACAATTAAGTGCCAGTGCCAAGCACCGGAAACCACCGGCTCATATTAAGCACTGATGTGAGCACATAATTCCTGGTGGCTATTGTAAACCATGTGTCATCTAAAGTATATAGTCATAAGCTGATAAACTGGCAGAGAAGAACGATGGTCTTTCTTGTCACTTCTACTTTTATGACTTACACTGCAGCAATACAGTCTTCTGATGTACAGTGGCTGTCATTTCGCAATGTACAGAAGATGAGCACACCACATGTATACACACAGAAGACTAAAGCAAAAAAATGCGTTCTCACGCCCAATAACTACTCCTCACAAAAGAACTCCGATTTAGAAATATATGGAGCAAGCTAGATTTATTATAAGGAGCAAACCTCTATTCTTTGCAGCAAGTGCTAAACCTGGATGCAAATTCGGAGGAAGAATTATGTCTACCGTACTATCATTGTGTCTTGGGGAAATCCCACTGATAGATAGTCCTCCCAGATTTTGACTTCATCAAGTAATCAGAGGGATTTCCATTACCACCCAGCTCTCCATCAGGTTTACAGGATCCAGTTCTTTGAAGGCACAAATAGACCTACCCATTGCTTAGTTTGTAAAAAAAAAAAAAAAGAAAAGAAAAGTGCCAGAGCCGTGATTAGCAGGTCATTTTAGCCTCTACCACCCATTGCCCCAGCCTACATTGCCATTAACAGTACCTACACAACTACTAACCGTCACACTCCTGCAAGTGTGACAATTTAGACTATTCCATGCTACCAAATCTATAAGAACGTCTAAGGCAGCAGATATTACTTGTTTTTATGCATGGGCGTCCGCAGACATTTTTCCAGGGGGGGGGCAAAATGTTAACGTCATCACCATCCTACGACATGATGTGTGCGAGGTGGGCACAAGAAACACTGGGGCGCAGAACTGGGATAGACTCAATTAAATGCCAGGAATTCAGGACATGTGACTGACCCTGCCACAGGCCAACAAACACCTCCTGTAGGGAAAATGCTAAACTTTCTGACAAGGTGCTTTATCTCACTCTGTCTGCTAGGTGTGCAGACGTCCGGGTCCTCGATCCAACACCAATCAAGGCTGTCTTCAGCACGATTCGATTTGTATCAGAATACTTTAAAACAGCATATGATTAAAGCACCAGATTAAATATACTGTATGTACAGTGTATGTTAGGGATTATTTGTAACACACATGTTCACCAATATTGGCTTCTTGGTGCTAGAATTCATGATAACTTTTATCCAAAGTTAAAGCACAACGTCAAAGTTAGTAATAAATAATGCAGCAATCACACACGCTAGTGATTTGCCAGTGGGTGCTCCCTTTACTAGAATTACCCGGGCATTGCTACATTTTACACACATTCGATTAATTTATACAAAATAAAATGTATAGGTCCAAATGTTAGCTATATTTTTTAAAAGAAACTTAGAGTCCCTCTACATGTAGTCAATGTCAAACTGACAACGTGCTCATGTTTAGGGATACAATAATGGCCAGCTCCCTTATGCGGAAGCCCGGCACCGTAAATGTGTGGCACATGCGGCGCCCGAAGCAGCAGCACATCACAGGTCCAGGGATGCTGAGTCTTACACAGTGGTCGAAGTGGGGGAAAGAAAATGGGGGAAAAGTGGGCGGAGAATCAGAGGGCAGGAATAACCCAGGGATGGGATCTGTGGGTGGAGCCACAGGTGTGGCCAGAATGTGCAGACATCCAAATTTGTAGTATTTGTTTGGCATTTCACTGCCCAGTTTAATCAACCAATGGATACTCATGATTTTTTAAGGTTATAATCAGTTATTGATATTAAAATATATTCACAAAGTGGGATATGCTTCTAATCACAGAATGTACCAAATACGATAATATGTGGAAACACAAGCCATTTGTCTCCGAGCCATGGAGTTTCTGTCATCAGCCCTTCTCCCTTTTTCCACAACAGCAGATTAAACATGAATGGCAAAATATCCTAGTTTGCAAATGTTTTCTCTAAAATTATGGCTCTGCCATATTTGCCTCATAATGCAAGATCTGCTGCATGATCTGACCATCTAAAGTAATACATTATTTGTAGCTCAAACATATCAAAAAGTAATATAAAATGTGACTTGTGGTGCTGCGTAGTGGATGGCCTATTGCAAAGGTTGACTGGTCACCTTTCTCACTGCTGCATTTGTATGTGGAGAAGTGTGGCTCAATGGTTAGAGCGACAGACCCTGATGCAGAGGTCTGGCCCGGGACCATGGTTCAATTCCTGCCTTGGCTGGTCTCGGCGGATCTTGGGCTCATAATTCCTCGGACCTGATTTCTCGCCTCGGTGCCTACTCTAAGCATGGGTCACACGCTGCAACTCTGGGCAATAGCTTGCTTAGTCTCCACAACGGCCCCCTACAGCGCTAGGGATGCCTGGTTGCACCCTGGGGTTGCCCAGGAGTGGACATTTCATGGGGAAAAACCAGGCAGGGTTCCCTAGTGGTATGAGTACAGCGCCAAGACACTCAGGAGTATCAGTGTGCTTTACAAGTACGGCTACATCTACATCTACATTTACATGTTACACTGGTACTAATAAGGCAACATCTTTCCAGAGACTGTTAGCATGTGTACACACATCAAAATAATAAAATAACTGAAAATATACTGCATTATGATGCAGCCTTTTTTAATGCATAATTTAGTCAACACTACGGCATAATGTTGTCATCCTTTGCTGCAAAATGAATTCCAGTGGACCCACAGCAGGCAGCACATGTTAAACGTGCTTGAGAATGAAGCAGGGAGACTGTGAAGTTTGCGAACTTAGTTTGGTGTGCCTGCAAATCCTGCATTGCCAATCCCTGGTGAGTTGCAGCTACTACTGCTGAAACAAGGCCAATGGAGGTACCAATGGGGGAGGCAGACTGGCCTCAAGGGCAGGGCCAGCCATAGCACTGGAGGTGTCCTGTGCATTATTGTTTGTTAGTGCCCCCCAATGACCACCTCTGCCATGGATTCCCTCACTACCACCCTTTAACTGTGCCCCCCAAGTCTTCTTTACCACTCTCTCTCAGATGCATTTAATTTGATTTACAGTGCCACCCATACCATTGTAGGGTGTCAGAGCACTTTATATCACACACATTACACAGAGACAATCAATATGTGTGTAAATCACTGTATAGAAAATGTTACATAAGACTAAGGACTACAAGGTGTAGGAGTCACATAACAACCATACTAGTAGCCCGTATAGTTTTATAATGATTGGTCTGGAGAAACACAATACCCGGAATTTAAAACGTAATACCATGGTTGGGGGTTCTCCTTAATAATCAGAATTGATTTCTGTCCAAAAGAACACTTTTTGGGACATTAGGATAATCAAAGACTGGGGGTGGGTGGGGGGAAACATAACGCTCTAATTTATACCTTGCAGTTTGCATGCAGCTCTTAGATGACAGTTAATAGCTCACTGTTCTAAGTTAGGATTTTAACTTATAAACTGAAAGTAACAGAAGGATCTCTCTGACAAAAGCAGTAGCTCACTGACCTATTTACATTATGTGCACTTTGTGATCTGCATGGCGCATGTTCTTTGCAGCCGGTACATTAACCCTTTCAGCTACCTTTCCATGAGTCAAAACTTCCACTAGACAAAATTCTGATCTCTCTCTAGGAAGAACATTAATCACCAGAGTCATCATGACATTTTTATTGTTGCGAAAACTGCTGGAGGCCAGGAAGGAGGCAGCAAGCGTTTTTAAAACCATAATATACTTGCAAACATGAAGCCTCCACCTAAAGTCAGCACCCGGTGCGGTCACACTGGTTGCACCGCCCTAGAGTTGGCCCTTCTCAAGGGTCCTGTGACCTCAGGGACTGTTGTTCTAGGGTGTGCTGCTTCATAGGCCTGCCCGCAAGACTGGAGGTAAACTTCAGTATGGATAGTGGTGGACAAGCCTTGGAGGTTAATCTACACTTGTCATGCTAGGGTCCACCTACTGGTGCGAATACACCAGGACTTCTAAGGTGTTGCGAAGCCTTCTAAGGTCTAGCATGTGATTGTGCTCTCGCAGGAGAGTGGTCTGGTGGAATGGTTATTAAGGCTGAACCTGGTTCCCACTTCCAAATTCAGCAGCTCTGACCACAGTGCCACATCCTCTCCCCCACTGAACACCGTACTGCCCCAATGAGAAAAGCTCCCACTGTCTTCAACTACAACACAGTTGTTGCCCGCTATAAACACCTGGATGTGGCTCAATTTAAATTACGCACTAGACAAGAGCAATATGCGGCCTACAAAAAAAAAGTAACAACATCGTGGAAAAAGCAAACACTTACAGGGAATGCAAAATTTAGCAAACCATGGGAAATGTAAGCAGGAACAACATGGTTACCTTAATGCTTTTACACTCACTATTCAGAAATCAGTGAGTGCTTTTGCCTGAAAAGTTAAGGACACGACTACAGGACCCTGAATGGACCCATTTCAATGGCCATTGCTTATATCCTTATAAAACGTAAGCAGTATGGTAAAAAGACCACATCCCTGGATGCAGAGCCGCAGCACATATTTTGTTTTCCAATCTACACATTGCAGTACCTCCTGGATTGGTGCACAAGTTCCAAGTCCAGGGAAAACAAAGACAAAAAAACAAAAATAGCGCTTCACTGGCAAACTCTGTAAAAGCGGCGCTAATGTGTTTCAGTGTGAATAAAATCAGTTTGGCCAGTTTGCTACCACGCTGTCTTACTTTATTTAGTTATTTATCTATTTTTCATATTTTTAGCCTTTTATTCCCAATGCTGCACTTAAAAATTTCAGAAAAATACGACAATTCCAGCAAAAGCGTCTTTCTTTTTTGGATCCATTTCACAGGGAAGCAAATAATAGAAAGGAGAGGGAAGAGTGAGAACCCCATCTTGAAGTCACGGTTTTCATGGGCGTCCGCTGGGGGGGGCAAGGAGGGTCGCTCCAGGGGGGGGCAAGCGCCCCTCCTTGCCCCCCCCTGTGGACGCCCATGTTTTTTTATATATTGAACTAATAATAAACTGTTGTCGTGCTCATCTCCAAATAACAAGTGCAGCTAAGCGGGAGTGGGAAGCAAAGTAGAGGAATGCAACAGGTCCAATAAGACCAACTCTTGGGACCCTTAACAGTGATACCCTCGTAACTCAAAAATGCCAACTGTGTCTAAACAAATACATGATTACACAATAAAAGGAATGGTGAAGCCACAAATGTAAAAGAACAACATATGATTGATTAAAAAATAAACAGTTTATTACAAATTAATAAAATCACAGATAATACACATCAGTAAAATACCATATGTTAGAATCATTTCTGGATATTTTTAGTTCAAGGAAAAAAAGTTGATCCTTATACACATCTAAAATCATACAGGGTCATGTTATTCACAATATATGCAGTATAAAAAAGACACAATTATCAAAGATGTCCGATTGTCAAAAGTTGTCGTTATTCACAATATATGCAGTTAAAAAAGTCACAATTGTCAAAGATATCCAATTGTCAAAAGTTGTCGCCGCAGCGTTTCGGTGTATTATGACATCACCTTCATCAGGACAAGACAGTTCTATACAGAGAAAACGCACAATTAGATGCATTCATCACAATGATTTACACAAGTCATTTTTTCCCCCACAAAAGAGACACGTTCTTTATGTTATCAATGTGGTACATCATGTTATCACCATAATCATAAGTCACATATTTTACAAAAATAGAGGGCATTGCTATACTTAAATAGTTTACGAATTTGAGTTAAGTTGGGTATGACTAGCGGGTAAACAGTTTGGAGTGGCTAACTATCACTCTCAGATAGCTGGGCTGAATCGCTCAATGTGCATACCTGCGGGTATTGGATGGACCTCTCGTCTTAATTGGAGGTAATTTAGTTGATGTATCTCAATGGATAAAAACTCTGATATGGTCTGTTTGGTATCACGTTCCTTTCTGTGTAGGGATATAGAATTATGTAAAATAACCAAGCATTCAAAGGGCCAGATCTCATCTATTTACATGGTGAGATAATGGCCATGTTTTACTCATAACATTTTAAATTACCTGTCATGGTCAGGAACCCAGTGATGAGGATGTTGCTGGAGGGGAGCCACCGCTTGTTTTTAGGGTTAATTACCTATAACAAAATGTGTGCACTTAACCACCTGTTGCCCTTCATAATACTGGACCAATAGTTTATTAGTATAGATACGTTTATATTTAACCATGGTACTCACCCACAATATAGGATTAGACGACCCTTACTGCAGCGTGACTGGGTTCTTATAATTCGCGAGCTTTAAAAATCCTGAAGAAAGCCTTACAATCTACTCCAAAGTCTCCATTGGAGATTCGTCAGGCTAGAGTTCGGTACCGCCTTGCCATAAAGAGCAGGAAAAAATCTTTGAAAGCGGAAGCTTGGCAGACACTGTTGTCAACTAGCGAAAGCCGTGACTCTTCTGCTTTTTGGAAATTTGTTAAAGCCCCACTTCCGTGGGTCAAAATGCCCGAGAGGAGTTTAGATCAGGCAATTGATGGAGAAACTTGGGCTGCATATTTCCAACAACTGTATAGCAAACCTAGTCTTTCTGTTACATCTCCAGTAGATCCTACTCCTTTTTCCAATACTACCACAATGGGCCTTAGAGAGGGATCTCCTAATATTGTTTTTCTGTGTGAGGAGGTTACTCTCGCCATTAGAGAGAGCCCTTCTGGCAAGGCCCCCGGCCCGGACGCCATTCCGGTGGATGTCTTCAAGGCCGAAATAGACTTCTGGGCCCCGTTATTAACTTCTGCCTTGAACTGTGCAAATACTCATGGTCAAATTCCAACTTGGACAGAGGCCATTGTGGTACCCATATATAAAAAAGGAGATAGGCAGGTACCCTCCTGTTACCGTCCCATCTCCTTGCTTGATGCGCTAATGAAAGTTGCGGGACGCATCATTTTAAAACGTATCCAAAGCTGGATAGAGGAGACGGATCTACTTTCCAGATTTCAGTATGGATTTCGAACTGGTAGGGGCACAGTCGAACAGAGTCTGAATTTATATTTCCTAATGTCAAAATACGTGGAGGCAAAAAAAGGTAACCTCTTTGTTACATTTATAGACCTGAGCTCTGCGTTCGACTGTGTCGACCATGACCAGTTATGGAGTGTTCTTAAGCAACTGGGGTTGAATTAATCTATTCTTAGTTTTATCATGGATTTGTATAGAGACGCGGGGGCAAGGGTGAGGTATGGACAGAGAGGGGAATGTTCCCCTAGATTCACCATTGCTAGAGGTGTGAGGCAGGGGTGCATATTAGCCCCTTTGCTCTTTTCCCTTTACATAAACGCTGTTGGTGACCATATGCAGATGGCTGAATGTGATTACCCTAAGGTGGAGGGGCATGCTGTCCCAATCTTGTTATATGCCGATGATGCGGCTATATTGTCGCAAACAAGGTTGGGGCTGCAAAGGGCTGTAACGAAATTTACCCACTTTATGCAAGAAAAGGGTCTGAAAGTAAACATCGGTAAAACCTATTCCCTGGCTTGCAGTAAGGGCACCAAAAAAATCCAATGTCCAATATCTATTGAAGGACAAAAAATAGATACCGTAGAACAATTCCCTTACTTGGGTATCTATTTTCACAGAAAGGTGACCTGGCAGTCTGCTGTAAAATCCAGGACGCTTGCTTTTACCAGAGCGACCGAGGTTTTAAGAGACTTTGCTAGCAAAATAGGGGGGAGACCTGTCAAGCAGCTTATTCCCATCTATAAAGCAAAATGTGTAGCTACGGTAATTTACGGGGCTGGACTCTGGGGAATTGATACTATAACATCCATCCAGAAAGTTGAAAACCAGTTCTTAAGATACTTGCTGGGGACCCCGAAGTCAACTTCTACTTATATGATCCATATTGAGTTGGGGCTACCGTTCATTTCTGACGTAATTAAGATTGGGCCCCTTCTCCTATGGCACAAGATTTGGACCACCACAGAGACAGCTTTTAACCGAGAAATATTTGCTGACAGCCAAAAACTAGATGGGGCTAAACATATAAAATGGTTGTCATATGTTAAAAGGTTCTGCTTTGAAATTGGTTGCCCAAAGTATTTTACTGACCCTCTGAGCTTGGAGCATATTACCCGGAAAGCTTTGAGAAAGCTTCTAATGGATCATCTAGAGGCAAAAAGATGGTCTACCCAAAAACTCCATAAAACTGTCCTGGATTTCCAAAGGATTACTTTGTCCCAGGGTCTACAATTATACCTTTCTTCGGATATTACCTGCTTCTCAAGAATGCTCCTTTCCAGACTCAGATTGGGCTCCTTTTTTCGGCTTATTACTTTTCCCTCCTGCAACGACTGGTCCCGAAATTTGCCCCCTTGCCCATGCGATGACATTTCACCCCAATCCAATATTCATTTTATATTGTTTTGTAAATTTTATCTAGTCCCTAGAAAATCCCTACTGAGACCATTATTGAGGACCTGGGGTCTACGGTCTTGTAAAGATGCTTTTGACCGTTTACAACAACTGGAGAATAGGAACGTGATAATTACCATGGAAACATTTCTGAAACTGTTGCTAAAATTCAAAAAATCATTAACTTAGGAATTTTTTACGATGGGACTTATGGATTTGCACAAATATTTATTGTATTTTATTGTTTTTATGGAAAAATGCGACTCTCCTGTTTTTTTTTAAATTCATGCTTTTTTAAAGGACTTATATGTAATGTACGCTTTTATGATTCTCTTGTGATAATCGAATAAAGCTTATTTGATTTGATTTGATTTGAAGATAATGCATTACCTGCTGGATATCTGGAGCGATTGTTGGGATGTTGGCAAGGCATACATCCATTCACCAGTCAAATGGGCAAGTTTTGAAATCAAACGATGGTTGTTCGCATATTGCATAAGTGTAGATAAATATTATGTTGTAGCTAGCTCTGATAATTGATAGAGGCAGGTAGTCGAAAAGTTTTTCAGTTTTTTTACAGTACTTATGTAGCTTGGCGTAGAGGCATATTCTGTCAGATATAGTTGTTACCATAGAGAGCGTAGCCATTTCTAGAAGTAGACTTAGTAGTAGGATGGCCGCAAAAAGAGCTAGAATTATGGGCACTGTTCCTGTTATTCCAGAGATGATCAAATGAATGTAGTCTGGTATTAAAAGATGAACAGTCCTCTTTTTATTTTCAAAAGTCGCGGTATACCATAGTAAGAGTATCTTCTCTGTCGGCATCTACCATTCACTTTTGGCGCGCAGTGGTCAGCAGTTAAATACGGCCAGCTGCCCCACCATCCTGTTTCAAGAAGCCATTCTCAATTCCGTTCCCGTAACTGCCAGGCGTGACACAGAACCCCTTATCGACACGCGGATCTTTGCGTTTAGGGAAAGCTCTGCCTCAGCATTTTGCCTATACCTGTGTCAACCTTCATATCTTTGAGTGTCTATGGTTGACTAATACACCACCATCTACTTTATACTTTAGGTGTTGCTATTCTTGATTACCAGATCATCCTCTATCTGGTTTCTGATGCCCATTATCATCCTAACTAACCACACTGCAGTGATTGTTGCCGCTAAAGGTAGATAACCTTATGCTTATACATTTTATATCGCAAGATACTATTGCGATTACAGAGGCCACTGGTATGCTTTTAATGACTCTCTGTATCTTTTTCTTTAAAATTTCCCATAGTACAGTGACACCACGATATTCACCGGCTAAACATCAGAAAGTCCTGTTTGTTCTTCTTTTTATCAAGATAATTGATTCTTCAAAAACACCATATACTTCAAAGCAAGGTATTTTGCATACTGCATTTGGATATGGATTAGTTATAATGATGGTGTATGATACACTATGGCAATGCCCCATTATCAGTAGCATTTCTCAGTAGCAGCCCTTTGTCTATATATACTCTTTTTCTTACTTTCAGAACATAACTGCGCTGACAGCCTGTATCATTTTATCAAGTGATGGCCCCTTTTTTTGTCATCATCAGCTTATGGTCTCTTCGAACCCATAACAAAGTAAGTTCTACTATACCACCCTAATACCATCCATCGCAACACGTAGCACTGGTAGATATCATCTCTAAACATTTGGTTATCTTCCTTTGTTTCCTGTTACAATTGGAACATAGAGATTGATACTTACTAGCCGTGCATAGTTGCGTTTGGGAGTTGCTACCTACATTATTGAATAACTACCAACTTCACTGCTGTGACTTGATAGGCGCTTACCATCTGAGACTCATATGTTGATATATGTACTTTTAGAGCTGTCAACCGATTCTGTGGCAGACAGTCACTTATTCTGGAGCTTTGGACTATCTGTTCATGAGTACTTGCCATCGGAAAGATATACTCACCTGTTGTTCAGGTAATATATACATATATATATACATATATATATATCTTCCTTTCATCCATATAAATTTGGCATCCCGTACATATATGCCATAGTAATCTGCAGGCTTCTACTTTGCTTATTGTTTAAATTTGGATATTTCATATACATGTCTATCTTTATTGCTCAACTGCGATGAACCTTCAGTGATTGTTACTTCAGCATGATGTTAGGCACTACTATATACGGACATAAATATAAGGTCCTAGGTAAAAACTAATGAGCCTTACCTAGATATTATAGTACAATGAACTGTATACTCTATAGGTTGTAATTCATGTCTTCGAGTTATAATGTGTACATATATGAATAATACTCTCTATGTATGCTACCTGTGTTTTTGCACCAATATCCTGTATATATATATATTTTTATCTTTTCTTCACTGTTGCACTGTATATATGTATATATATATATATATATATATATATATATATATATATATATATATATATATATATATATATATGCAAAGGTGTTTTACTGGAGTAAAAAAAAAAAAAGAATTAATGATACACAATATGGTCTTTTTCTTATAAGTGTGGTCAAATAGTAAGCTGTTCCAGGTCTCTATAATTGTGTAAATATATGTCTCTCATTACTTTTTTTGTAATTATAAGCTATATTCTGTTTCTATTTAACTTTCAGTGCAATAAGACGGTGACCTGATAAAGGCGATAACGCAGAAACGCGCATAGTTTTTTCTACCGCCTTGTCTCCATCAACTTGTCTAAGTTTTGGTTGTACTGCTCTCTATGAATTGTTACTTGTTGTATATAAAAATTGTCCAAATATTTAATAATATTGGGAATCATGCTGCTATCCACACAGAATGGCAAAATCAAAGGAAAATAGTGAAAAAATATAATCATCAAATAAAAGAATATAAGTCCTTTTGAATAATTTGGTTATCTATTTTCGGCTGTATTCTACAATTTATGTATTGTGTGGGGTGACATATTGAAATTTCACTAGACCTGGTACTGCCTTTGTCAATAATATGACTGACTCAGCTATATATTTTTATCTATAATACTCTGCAATGTGAGACTTTGCAAAGTTGAATTTGTAACCGAAGTCCGCAAAGTTACAAATAATGCGGTCAACGCAGCACAGATGGGCCCAAATTTCGTCGTTTGTGAGATAGATGTCATCCACAGAAAACACACCTGGAGTATTCTTATTGCCCATGGCCAGGTGTTTAAATTGGCGCTGTTTGCCACCACTGGTAAAACTGGTCCATTGGGAACTCAGACCAGACAAATTGTGGGCAAAAAAAACGTTGGATATATCAAGTGTGGTTTTAAACCTTTTGCGCACAAGACCATCCACTAAAGCAGAGCCGTGGGTATTCTGTACTGCACAGGTACGGCAATGCGAGTTTAAAGGCCGGTAATCCAATACCAAACGGTACGAACCGTCAGGCTTGGTCACAGTAAAAAGTGGGTTATTCATGACACACAAGTTTCAATCACTCCTTGATACTCTAATTGTTCAAGGATTTCCACAACGAAAGCCTTTGCTTCACGCCGAATAGGATATTGAGGTTGAGGCTGTGGCATAGACCGTAAGGGAATCTCGTGGTGTGAGGAAAATGTATCCCAACCAAAATGAGTATGGTACAAAGCCGGCGCAAGGGCCTTAGCCCACTCTTCTGCAAAATTCAGCACATGCTCCTTAGACACTGTGTGCATGAAACTAGGGAGAATTACCTCCGCCCCTTCAGAGCTGCGAGAACAAAAGGTGGGGGCCAGTCAGTCTCCTCTAACAAAATGTCATAGGTAGTTGTAAGATTTTCCCAAAACACCCCTTTTATTGTACGTTGTATGTCCCCTTCAATTAAAAGGACAATTTCAAAAAGCCTATCAGGGGGAGCTACTCTAGTATCAGCTGTCTCTACAACAACATATTGGTCAGTCACTTTCACCTGCAGTAGTGGACGCAGGGCTTCTCGTACTATGGTAATCTCTGCCGCTCTGTCCAACAACGTCAGCGCCCATGTCTGATTCCGAAGCGGTGTTCTCACTATCTGTGGCATATCTCCCTGTTAAAGTGGCAACTTTCTTTTTCTGAAACTGGGGTCTTTTTTGTGAAGAATCGTCCTGCTTGCCTTTTCCGTCTTTCGGGCGGGGCTGGTGGTGACTCTGCTGGCCACCCCGACCTCTGCCGCCACTTCCACCACCAGACGAAGAGGCCGATGTGTCCTGTAAAGAACGAGGAGAGAGTTGATCAGGAACCTGAAATCTATCAGGCGACTTAATCGTAGTGCGGTCGCGCAAATCATAAACGTGCTCAGTAGACGCAGGCACTGGTGATGGGGGACGCGACTCCTGTTTCTGTTGCTGTGTTCCCTGTTTTTTATTTCTTTTCCAATTTTTCTTTGGAGCTGTGGGTTGAACGTCTGTTTCAGACTTTGCACCATGAGTTCGTTTTTTATCTTTAGCAGAAAAGGGCTTGACACCTAAACTATTGCGGCCAATGGTTTAATAAGCTGACGTAATAATTCTCTGTAACTGTTGGGGTTTGTCGGCATCTGGGACATCGTTTAAGGCGGTAGCCACTTGAAAGTTCACCGCATCTCCCTTTATATTAGAAAGGACCAGATCAAAAACTACATTAAATAAGCCCACGAGTCTCATTCCCAACTCAACCGCAGCCTTCGGTCCGTGTTCGTCCTGTACACGCTTAATGACCGTCAGAAAGACAGCCATTGACGGAGTGCCGAAGCACCTCGTGTACACTGCCGCAAAAATCCTACCCCATGACTCGCAGCCACCGGCTTTTGGTACCAAGTCCTTGGGTAAACAAATTGTAAGAAGCCTGTGTTTTTCTACAGGAAAGCAAAAAGGCATATCATCCTTATACTGGGGATGCTTGCCCATAACCGCATTGACCATTACGGGACTAAGCTTCCTTCCGCTCGATCCAGCTGGAAGGGCCGCAACATCAGGGGTCCCGTCCTGGAAATTGCGGGTAATATATTTTACTAGGGCCCAAATAACACTGATAGCAGAGTTATACAAGCTCCGTAATTCAGCAACGGGGACTAACCCAGCACGAGGATGCGGGGTGAATCCAGCCAAAACAGGCCAAGAAGCGCCTGGAATGGACAAATGATCCAATCAAATCGCCGTTACACTGTGGGGAAGGGCGCCATCAAACCAAACACGGTGCTGCCATGCAGAAATCGGAATCTCCTCCGTCCTTTAAGGGACATATTTCTCGGGAACGGCAGTGTGAGTGTAAGTGTTAAACACCTGAGTAGCCGCATCTGCTGCAGAAAACGTCACCCAAACGGGTAAGCAACCTCAGCACTCACCACCAAAATTACTGCCATGCCCTCCAAACCAACGTTATAAGCAAATGACCGCAATGCAACTATGCTGCGGTGAATGTTATCCCGCAAACTTTTTTTCCACATACCATGACTCCGCATTTATAACAACGCAGGTGCAATTACTCCGCAATACCATCACTCCGCAATCTTTTACCCTGCATATAACTTTACCACGCATGCCTTTACAACGCAAAGGCATGTGTGGTGAAGTTATAAACTTAGTAAAAGTACTTACCATATATATATATATATATATATATATGGTGAAACCAAATGCCCTTAGCATTGAGAAGGCACACGCCGTGCTCCGCTATCCAGCCTGTATGTGCTGCTTGCACGTCTGACCCCCAGCATTCAATTGACCTTGCCGACGCGTTTCAGGGCTCACTGGCCCCTTCTTCCTGGGCTTAGAAAGCAAACTCGGAGCCTGCACTTCGTTGTAAGTTGCTTTATTCCACAGTAACCCCGCCTTTCATAGTCACGTGGTTAAAGAGTCATCGGGGTATTGTGGGGCATGTAGTTTGCCTTGCAGGTTCGAGTCTGCACTTCAAATTTAAAGTTCATTCTTACTCTAAGTGAGTTGCAGGGACAGGTAGTGCAAACCCATCTTGCACTGGAACATGGCACTGTATGAGTTCGGAAAAGTTCCGAGCTGCAGCTTCGTGCAGCCGATGGTGAGCGTCTCCTTCAGCTGCCGATGGTGCTCTTCTCCACGGCCGGGCCGCCGTGCGAAATATGGTGAAACCAAATGCCCTTAGCATTGAGAAGGCACACGCCGTGCTCCGCTATCCAGCCTGTATGTGCTGCTTGCACGTCTGACCCCCAGCATTCAATTGACCTTGCCGACGCGTTTCAGGGCTCACTGGCCCCTTCTTCCTGGGCTTAGAAAGCAAACTCGGAGCCTGCACTTCGTTGTAAGTTGCTTTATTCCACAGTAACCCCGCCTTTCATAGTCACGTGGTTAAAGAGTCATCGGGGTATTGTGGGGCATGTAGTTTGCCTTGCAGGTTCGAGTCTGCACTTCAAATTTAAAGTTCATTCTTACTCTAAGTGAGTTGCAGGGACAGGTAGTGCAAACCCATCTTGCACTGGAACATGGCACTGTATGAGTTCGGAAAAGTTCCGAGCTGCAGCTTCGTGCAGCCGATGGTGAGCGTCTCCTTCAGCTGCCGATGGTGCTCTTCTCCACGGCCGGGCCGCCGTGCGAAATATGGTGAAACCAAATGCCCTTAGCATTGAGAAGGCACACGCCGTGCTCCGCTATCCAGCCTGTATGTGCTGCTTGCACGTCTGACCCCCAGCATTCAATTGACCTTGCCGACGCGTTTCAGGGCTCACTGGCCCCTTCTTCCTGGGCTTAGAAAGCAAACTCGGAGCCTGCACTTCGTTGTAAGTTGCTTTATTCCACAGTAACCCCGCCTTTCATAGTCACGTGGTTAAAGAGTCATCGGGGTATTGTGGGGCATGTAGTTTGCCTTGCAGGTTCGAGTCTGCACTTCAAATTTAAAGTTCATTCTTACTCTAAGTGAGTTGCAGGGACAGGTAGTGCAAACCCATCTTGCACTGGAACATGGCACTGTATGAGTTCGGAAAAGTTCCGAGCTGCAGCTTCGTGCAGCCGATGGTGAGCGTCTCCTTCAGCTGCCGATGGTGCTCTTCTCCACGGCCGGGCCGCCGTGCGAAATATGGTGAAACCAAATGCCCTTAGCATTGAGAAGGCACACGCCGTGCTCCGCTATCCAGCCTGTATGTGCTGCTTGCACGTCTGACCCCCAGCATTCAATTGACCTTGCCGACGCGTTTCAGGGCTCACTGGCCCCTTCTTCCTGGGCTTAGAAAGCAAACTCGGAGCCTGCACTTCGTTGTAAGTTGCTTTATTCCACAGTAACCCCGCCTTTCATAGTCACGTGGTTAAAGAGTCATCGGGGTATTGTGGGGCATGTAGTTTGCCTTGCAGGTTCGAGTCTGCACTTCAAATTTAAAGTTCATTCTTACTCTAAGTGAGTTGCAGGGACAGGTAGTGCAAACCCATCTTGCACTGGAACATGGCACTGTATGAGTTCGGAAAAGTTCCGAGCTGCAGCTTCGTGCAGCCGATGGTGAGCGTCTCCTTCAGCTGCCGATGGTGCTCTTCTCCACGGCCGGGCCGCCGTGCGAAATATGGTGAAACCAAATGCCCTTAGCATTGAGAAGGCACACGCCGTGCTCCGCTATCCAGCCTGTATGTGCTGCTTGCACGTCTGACCCCCAGCATTCAATTGACCTTGCCGACGCGTTTCAGGGCTCACTGGCCCCTTCTTCCTGGGCTTAGAAAGCAAACTCGGAGCCTGCACTTCGTTGTAAGTTGCTTTATTCCACAGTAACCCCGCCTTTCATAGTCACGTGGTTAAAGAGTCATCGGGGTATTGTGGGGCATGTAGTTTGCCTTGCAGGTTCGAGTCTGCACTTCAAATTTAAAGTTCATTCTTACTCTAAGTGAGTTGCAGGGACAGGTAGTGCAAACCCATCTTGCACTGGAACATGGCACTGTATGAGTTCGGAAAAGTTCCGAGCTGCAGCTTCGTGCAGCCGATGGTGAGCGTCTCCTTCAGCTGCCGATGGTGCTCTTCTCCACGGCCGGGCCGCCGTGCGAAATATGGTGAAACCAAATGCCCTTAGCATTGAGAAGGCACACGCCGTGCTCCGCTATCCAGCCTGTATGTGCTGCTTGCACGTCTGACCCCCAGCATTCAATTGACCTTGCCGACGCGTTTCAGGGCTCACTGGCCCCTTCTTCCTGGGCTTAGAAAGCAAACTCGGAGCCTGCACTTCGTTGTAAGTTGCTTTATTCCACAGTAACCCCGCCTTTCATAGTCACGTGGTTAAAGAGTCATCGGGGTATTGTGGGGCATGTAGTTTGCCTTGCAGGTTCGAGTCTGCACTTCAAATTTAAAGTTCATTCTTACTCTAAGTGAGTTGCAGGGACAGGTAGTGCAAACCCATCTTGCACTGGAACATGGCACTGTATGAGTTCGGAAAAGTTCCGAGCTGCAGCTTCGTGCAGCCGATGGTGAGCGTCTCCTTCAGCTGCCGATGGTGCTCTTCTCCACGGCCGGGCCGCCGTGCGAAATATGGTGAAACCAAATGCCCTTAGCATTGAGAAGGCACACGCCGTGCTCCGCTATCCAGCCTGTATGTGCTGCTTGCACGTCTGACCCCCAGCATTCAATTGACCTTGCCGACGCGTTTCAGGGCTCACTGGCCCCTTCTTCCTGGGCTTAGAAAGCAAACTCGGAGCCTGCACTTCGTTGTAAGTTGCTTTATTCCACAGTAACCCCGCCTTTCATAGTCACGTGGTTAAAGAGTCATCGGGGTATTGTGGGGCATGTAGTTTGCCTTGCAGGTTCGAGTCTGCACTTCAAATTTAAAGTTCATTCTTACTCTAAGTGAGTTGCAGGGACAGGTAGTGCAAACCCATCTTGCACTGGAACATGGCACTGTATGAGTTCGGAAAAGTTCCGAGCTGCAGCTTCGTGCAGCCGATGGTGAGCGTCTCCTTCAGCTGCCGATGGTGCTCTTCTCCACGGCCGGGCCGCCGTGCGAAATATGGTGAAACCAAATGCCCTTAGCATTGAGAAGGCACACGCCGTGCTCCGCTATCCAGCCTGTATGTGCTGCTTGCACGTCTGACCCCCAGCATTCAATTGACCTTGCCGACGCGTTTCAGGGCTCACTGGCCCCTTCTTCCTGGGCTTAGAAAGCAAACTCGGAGCCTGCACTTCGTTGTAAGTTGCTTTATTCCACAGTAACCCCGCCTTTCATAGTCACGTGGTTAAAGAGTCATCGGGGTATTGTGGGGCATGTAGTTTGCCTTGCAGGTTCGAGTCTGCACTTCAAATTTAAAGTTCATTCTTACTCTAAGTGAGTTGCAGGGACAGGTAGTGCAAACCCATCTTGCACTGGAACATGGCACTGTATGAGTTCGGAAAAGTTCCGAGCTGCAGCTTCGTGCAGCCGATGGTGAGCGTCTCCTTCAGCTGCCGATGGTGCTCTTCTCCACGGCCGGGCCGCCGTGCGAAATATGGTGAAACCAAATGCCCTTAGCATTGAGAAGGCACACGCCGTGCTCCGCTATCCAGCCTGTATGTGCTGCTTGCACGTCTGACCCCCAGCATTCAATTGACCTTGCCGACGCGTTTCAGGGCTCACTGGCCCCTTCTTCCTGGGCTTAGAAAGCAAACTCGGAGCCTGCACTTCGTTGTAAGTTGCTTTATTCCACAGTAACCCCGCCTTTCATAGTCACGTGGTTAAAGAGTCATCGGGGTATTGTGGGGCATGTAGTTTGCCTTGCAGGTTCGAGTCTGCACTTCAAATTTAAAGTTCATTCTTACTCTAAGTGAGTTGCAGGGACAGGTAGTGCAAACCCATCTTGCACTGGAACATGGCACTGTATGAGTTCGGAAAAGTTCCGAGCTGCAGCTTCGTGCAGCCGATGGTGAGCGTCTCCTTCAGCTGCCGATGGTGCTCTTCTCCACGGCCGGGCCGCCGTGCGAAATATGGTGAAACCAAATGCCCTTAGCATTGAGAAGGCACACGCCGTGCTCCGCTATCCAGCCTGTAAATTTGAAGTGCAGACTCGAACCTGCAAGGCAAACTACATGCCCCACAATACCCCGATGACTCTTTAACCACGTGACTATGAAAGGCGGGGTTACTGTGGAATAAAGCAACTTACAACGAAGTGCAGGCTCCGAGTTTGCTTTCTAAGCCCAGGAAGAAGGGGCCAGTGAGCCCTGAAACGCGTCGGCAAGGTCAATTGAATGCTGGGGGTCAGACGTGCAAGCAGCACATACAGGCTGGATAGCGGAGCACGGCGTGTGCCTTCTCAATGCTAAGGGCATTTGGTTTCACCATATTTCGCACGGCGGCCCGGCCGTGGAGAAGAGCACCATCGGCAGCTGAAGGAGACGCTCACCATCGGCTGCACGAAGCTGCAGCTCGGAACTTTTCCGAACTCATACAGTGCCATGTTCCAGTGCAAGATGGGTTTGCACTACCTGTCCCTGCAACTCACTTAGAGTAAGAATGAACTTTAAATTTGAAGTGCAGACTCGAACCTGCAAGGCAAACTACATGCCCCACAATACCCCGATGACTCTTTAACCACGTGACTATGAAAGGCGGGGTTACTGTGGAATAAAGCAACTTACAACGAAGTGCAGGCTCCGAGTTTGCTTTCTAAGCCCAGGAAGAAGGGGCCAGTGAGCCCTGAAACGCGTCGGCAAGGTCAATTGAATGCTGGGGGTCAGACGTGCAAGCAGCACATACAGGCTGGATAGCGGAGCACGGCGTGTGCCTTCTCAATGCTAAGGGCATTTGGTTTCACCATATTTCGCACGGCGGCCCGGCCGTGGAGAAGAGCACCATCGGCAGCTGAAGGAGACGCTCACCATCGGCTGCACGAAGCTGCAGCTCGGAACTTTTCCGAACTCATACAGTGCCATGTTCCAGTGCAAGATGGGTTTGCACTACCTGTCCCTGCAACTCACTTAGAGTAAGAATGAACTTTAAATTTGAAGTGCAGACTCGAACCTGCAAGGCAAACTACATGCCCCACAATACCCCGATGACTCTTTAACCACGTGACTATGAAAGGCGGGGTTACTGTGGAATAAAGCAACTTACAACGAAGTGCAGGCTCCGAGTTTGCTTTCTAAGCCCAGGAAGAAGGGGCCAGTGAGCCCTGAAACGCGTCGGCAAGGTCAATTGAATGCTGGGGGTCAGACGTGCAAGCAGCACATACAGGCTGGATAGCGGAGCACGGCGTGTGCCTTCTCAATGCTAAGGGCATTTGGTTTCACCATATTTCGCACGGCGGCCCGGCCGTGGAGAAGAGCACCATCGGCAGCTGAAGGAGACGCTCACCATCGGCTGCACGAAGCTGCAGCTCGGAACTTTTCCGAACTCATACAGTGCCATGTTCCAGTGCAAGATGGGTTTGCACTACCTGTCCCTGCAACTCACTTAGAGTAAGAATGAACTTTAAATTTGAAGTGCAGACTCGAACCTGCAAGGCAAACTACATGCCCCACAATACCCCGATGACTCTTTAACCACGTGACTATGAAAGGCGGGGTTACTGTGGAATAAAGCAACTTACAACGAAGTGCAGGCTCCGAGTTTGCTTTCTAAGCCCAGGAAGAAGGGGCCAGTGAGCCCTGAAACGCGTCGGCAAGGTCAATTGAATGCTGGGGGTCAGACGTGCAAGCAGCACATACAGGCTGGATAGCGGAGCACGGCGTGTGCCTTCTCAATGCTAAGGGCATTTGGTTTCACCATATTTCGCACGGCGGCCCGGCCGTGGAGAAGAGCACCATCGGCAGCTGAAGGAGACGCTCACCATCGGCTGCACGAAGCTGCAGCTCGGAACTTTTCCGAACTCATACAGTGCCATGTTCCAGTGCAAGATGGGTTTGCACTACCTGTCCCTGCAACTCACTTAGAGTAAGAATGAACTTTAAATTTGAAGTGCAGACTCGAACCTGCAAGGCAAACTACATGCCCCACAATACCCCGATGACTCTTTAACCACGTGACTATGAAAGGCGGGGTTACTGTGGAATAAAGCAACTTACAACGAAGTGCAGGCTCCGAGTTTGCTTTCTAAGCCCAGGAAGAAGGGGCCAGTGAGCCCTGAAACGCGTCGGCAAGGTCAATTGAATGCTGGGGGTCAGACGTGCAAGCAGCACATACAGGCTGGATAGCGGAGCACGGCGTGTGCCTTCTCAATGCTAAGGGCATTTGGTTTCACCATATATATATATATATATATCTATATTCACTGAAAAAGCCATAGGTTTCAGCCACGTTATAGTTAGGAATTAGCATTTAAAAAACCTTAGCAATTCACTGAAAAAACCATAGGTTTCACCCATGTTATAGTTAGCTGGATATTTCTCTCATACAAAACCATTGAAAATCCCCCATTATAGTTAGTTCAGCTAACTATAACTCGCGCGCCCGCAATGCACTGCTGATGACGTCACATATTACATCACTCATCACATGGTCAGCCGTTCGGGCTGTAGCCCTGGCTAAAGGTCCCCATGGAAAATTGCATGGGGAAAACACGTTTTGGGACCCCCTTTTTTCTCGGCCCTCACTTGACGAATCACCCCCAAAATTTCAGGGAAGGAGCGGAACCAAACAGGCCATTTTCTTGGAGAATTTCGCTAAGATTCGTCCACCGGCGCCAAAGTTATTCCAAATAGAATGTTGTGGATTTGCTATGGAAAGTAGGTCCTAACTATAAATACCTACTGGCGACCGCCAGTAGGTAGTATATATATATATATATATATATATATATATTCAACGTTCCTTAACAATCATCGCTTGTGGCTGTTGTGTGATTTCACGGACTAGATGTTGTAAAAAGCATGTTATTTTAATTGTATTTGCAACGTGCTGCAAAGTGATTTTATGCCCTTCGACTTTATGAAATTTAAGAAATTGCTTTTGTAAGGGTAATGTCGGTATGATGTATAAATTTAGATACCTCATTTTACTCAACACCCTTCTGTTATGTATGATCATTTGCCTGGTAACAACTATAAAGAAGGGGGACCCCCAATAAGATAAAGGCAGGTGAGCAGGTGAGCAGGGGAAATCACGAACAACCAGAAAGGAGGAAATACCTGCCAGGATCCTAAAGTACATGCATTAACGCTGTAGCAACCAAGGGCAAAGTCAAATGATCAAATCAAAAAATACATATAATATTTTTATTATCAAAAACAATTCTTTCTTCATAGACAAATATTATAATTATCCAGCCATGTCATGGTTGTTTTCTTTAAAACAAGGAAATATACCTCAAAACATCAAGTCCCACACACACAGTTCATACCTCACAATCAGACCAACACACATTCCGAAGTTAAACATAACTCAATAAATCAGACGCACAAATAATCTCGATAGTACATAGGCGCCACAAGATGATTAGATGAGAAGGTGGAGATAAATCATCAAAGGTGGAAGAGGTATAGATGGAGACCAATACAGCTGCCCCCACACAGACAACGCCGACGCGTGCTTTGGTGTAGAGCCCCAGCCGGGGCTACACCTTCATCAGGGCGGAGATGTACAGCGGAGTGTGGGACAATATATCTGCAGATATAAAGAGATATACATATAAAAACTATACATGCTTAATACCACATCAGTGCTTTTACTCAAATTACTTTACATAATGCTCCTACGGACGCTCCGGACCAACATGATTACAAATACATATTCATACGATATCTATATATGGGATATAGGAGCCTGGAATAGACTGTTTTATTGAAGGAGAATATGAAACAAATCAATAGAACAATCAGCTCATAAGCAGACACTCATATCGTAGAAAAAATAAAGGACAAAAATCAAAAAAGACCCCATCTACCAGGGTACCCGAGTGATCGGATTATCACAGCCCGCCTGCATACCTGTGTTTCCAAGTAGTTGCTGCCAGAAGGCAGTCTGGGACTTCCCGAGAGGCGTCTGCATTGTCCTTCGCTTGCAGCCTTGGAGTCATGGATTATGTGGGCTTGGAAGTAGGGGACGTACGGACATTTATTGCCAGTATTTTCGAGGGCGACTTTTCCCTGCGGCGCATTGTATTCCAACATGGTGCACAATGGGATATGCAGTCCATGGTAAAGGCTGCTGTGACGTCGGCACAATAATGCGCTGCAGCTGGACCTTTCATCACTGCATGGAAGGAGCACGCATTTAACAAGGCGGAAACACCTCTTCAAGAACTGAGGCATTTGAAAAAGGCTTGACGCCGAAACCGGTCATGATGCTTATTCTTGAATAAATGTCCAAATGAACCCCGCTGTGTCCCTTCCTTCTTTCAACGGAGAGGAGAATTTTGGAATATGTGTGTATATATATATATATATATACACCCATATATATATTCACTGAAAAAACCATAGGTTTCACACCAGTTATAGTTAGCTGGAAATTTTACTCGCATAAAACCAATGAAATTCCCACGTTATAGTTAGTTGGACTCACTATAAATATTACGGCGCGCCCTGGGGCGCGTACCGGGGAGCGTCCCGGGAGCGCTATTCCCGCGAACGAAAACAATATTGTGACGTATCACGTAGACGCGTGATGCATCATATGACGCACAGCGTAATCGCAACCGAAAGCACGCGATCGCATACGATCGCGGAACGTCCTGACGCGCTTACGATACGCACCCGCGGGCGCGCCCGTAAGCGCGTCGGGTCATGTGACCTGAAAGTAACACTTTCTATTGGTGCAGAACAGTTTTGGTTTCCAAATGAGTAAAGCCTGGGTCTTGTGACCTGAAAACAACACTTCTGATTGGTTCAGGACAGTTTTTTTCCCAAATGAGTAAAGCCTGGGTCTTGTGACCTGAAAATAACACTTCTGATTGGTTCAGGACAGTTTTTTTTTTCAAAATGATGAAAAACCCCACCTTTCTTCCTTATTCTGACTTTGTCCTTTGACTGAGGAAAACCTGTTTCACCTATAGAGACAATTCTTTTGTACTTTGAAATGGCTACTGTAGCAGCAACAGCTGGAGTATCTGCACCACCACCACCACCACCACCACCACCACTAAGAGGACCACCACAACAATACATTGGTGGTGAAGAAGAGGAGGAGGACGAAGAGGAGGAGGAGGAGGGAAGAACACGGCTGCCTGAACAAAATACCCCATACAAGCCAAAAGAACACATTGTATGGGAGTTTTTTTCACTTCCAGAGGGTAAGAAAAAAGTTAATGCGGCCAAGGTAACTTGTGGAATCTGTGGCGCAGAACTCTCAAGGGGCAATCCAGACAAAAAATATTCATTTGGTAATAATACCATGATTCGACATATGACCCGGAAGCATCCTAACAACTATTCTCGTGCAGAGATCAGGGAACTGGCCAGTCACCTCCCCCAGTGTTGAAGGACCAGCTCCAAAAGAAAGCAACCCACTCAATCGGGACCAGAAACAAAGGAGATGATGCCTTGTACCATACACTGCCCAAAGATAACTTCACTGTTAAAAAATCAAAACTACCTGTCTGAACTTAAACCCAACAGTGCCCTATCTCTACTGATATATTTATTTTTTATGCAAATTACAGCAAGAAAATGGAAGGAGAGCAAAATATTTCCTTTGAAATTGTACTGGAGAGCAACAATGAACAACTTATTGAACCCAATGAAGACTTAAAATTCATGGATGAATCACGGGACTATGAATTAGTTCAATGTGTGGAAGCAGTAGATTCGCTAATTCAAAATGAGGACATTTCCGACAATCTGTTATTAGAAGTTCTGTTAAATTTGGAAAAAGAATCTGAAAAATAAATTTATATTTAATAATTCTAAACTTGTTTGAGACATTATTCATTTTTATATGTAATTCATAAACTAGTACCATTTTGATTATAATGTAAAGTCAGATTTATAGTATACTGTGTAACATTTTTATGTTACATAGTAATTTTGCTCATAGATACTTCCTTTCTCCCAATATATATCTCCAATGTGTATTTGACATCTCTTTTTCATCTCCTGCCTCCATGTTGTTTCTGCTTTCCTGACAGACTATGATATGGATTCCATATACCACAATAACTTCTGTAACAACATGCAAGATATCTACAGAGGAAACGGTGTACATTAAATTTAAGACTCAGCATTGGTACCTACATGTTGGTACTTAAAACACCCAAACAACACAACAACTCTATGCAGAGCTACCCTACCTCTAATCACTTTAAATTATTATTTTCCTATTTCACTGGGTTTTCCCCATGGTACGCTCCCGGTACGCTCCCCGGTGCGCGTACCGGGTGCTCCCCCCGTGAAAATTGAAAAAAAATTACATTATTTTGTTGTCCCGCGGGACCCTTTTATGGCCCCCACATCAAAGCTAGGGGGTGTACCCTGCCCCCTTTTGGTAATTTCCCCCTTTGTTTTTAGCCACCTCTTGTGTCTTGATCCTACCGAGACACAAGATGGCGGCCGCTGCGGACTGTTTCGAATGTTTACAGACACCCGAGAGCCAATCAGCTTTCCGTGCGCAAATCGCGTAGCGCGCCCGGTGCGCTCCCCAGTACGCGTACCGGGGCGCGGCTATAGATATATATATTTTTTTAAACTCAATTTACTCAAAATCCTCTGGAGCACATATCTTGAGACATAGCAAAGGCACATCGGGCTACCAGTCCCTACAATTTTGCAAAGTTTGGTGAAAATCCATTCAGCCGTTCGAGCTAAAAGTGAGTTCGACCACCCTATGGAAATTAACATGGGGAAAACACGTTTTGGGACCCCCTTTTATCTCAGCCCCCGATTGACAAATCCCCCCTCAAACTTTCAGGGAAGGAGCGGAGAGCCGCAAAGCAAAGTTGAGGAAAAATTCAGGCAGATTCCTCAACCGGTGCCAAAGTTATTCCCAATAGAATGTTGCGATTTCCCTAGGGAAATCAATCCTAACTATAACTACCTACTGGCGACTGCCAGTAGGTAATATATATATATACACATATATATACATATGTATATATATATATATATATATATATATATATATATATATATATATATATATATTTATTATTTATATATATTTTTTTACAAATATATATTATATATATATATATATATATATATATATATATATATATATATATATTTTAAATTACCCTTTTCACCCCAAAATCCTAACCCGCCCTTACTCCTTAAAATACCCCATCACCCCAAAATCCTAACCCACCCTTACTCCTTAAAATACCCCAGCACCCTCAAACACTAACCCATCCTGACCCTAAAAATACACCCTGCGCCCCAAATCCCAAACCTAGCCCTGAACCCTAAAAATACCCCTGTACCCCAAAACCCAAAGCTATCCCTGAACCCTAAAAATGCCCCTGTACTCCAAAACCCACACCTATCCCTGAACCCTAAAAATACCCCTGTACCCCAAAACCCAAACCTATACCTATCCCTGATCCCTAAAAGTACCCCTGTTACCCAAAACCCAAACCTATCCGTGAATGCTAAAAATACCCCTGTACCCCAAAACTCAAACTAGCCCTGAACCCTAAAATACCCCTGTACCCCAAAACCCCAAACTAGCCCTGAACCCTAAAAATACACCTGTACCCCATAACCCAAAACGAGCTCTGAACCCTAAAAATACCCCTGTACCCCAAAGCCCAAACCTAGCCCTGAACCCTAAAAATACCCCTGTACCCCAAAACCCAAACCTAGCCCTGAACCCTAAAATACCCCTGTACCCCAAAACTCAAACCTATCCCTGAACCCTAAAATACCCCTGTACCCCAAAACCCAAATCTAGCCCTGAACCCTAAAATACCAATGTACCCCAAAACCCAAACCTATCCGTGAACCCTAAAATACCCCTGTCCCCCAAAACCCAAACCTATCCCTGAACCCTAAAAATACCCCTGTACCCCAAAACCCATACCTATCCCTGAGCCCTACAAATACCCCTGTACCCCAAAACCCAACCCTAGCCCTAAATAAACCCTAAAAATACCCCTGTAACCCATAACCCAAAACTAGCCCTGTACCCTAAAAATACCCCTGTACTCCAAAACCCAAACCTATCCCTGAACCCTAAAAATACCCCTGTACCCCAAAACCCAAAACTATATCTGAACCCTTAAAATACGCAATCATCTCAAAACATATACCTCAGAACCCCAAAACATATATCCCTATACCCATACTTACCTTCCTAACATATAAAGAAGACATGCTTTTACCATTCATACATTTACAAAGAATTTTGTTGTAAATGTATGCGTGGTAAAAACATATAAAATGTAATGCCATGCTTTATAATGGCATTGCGGGGTCATGGTACTTTCGTAATAAAAGTATTCGGAATGATGGAATGCGGGAAGAAAGATTCGGAATAATGGGTGTTTACCTGCTGCGGTATGTCAACTTTAGCCATAGTGACACAGAGAATAAGAGGTACAATGTAAAACAATGTAGCACAACTGGGTAGTAATTCAAAAGGAAACCATTATGAAAGATTCAAGCATGAAAAGACCTATTTAACTATAGGTAGGTTTGTCCGACACCACTGATATCCGGAAACAATAGTGAAGGTGCCAAGACTTGATTGAAGTACTACTCAAGCCTCATGTAATAAGACCACCAACGTTGGGTGCCATGAAGCAGGGATTCTGCTCCCACACAGAACTGTGCATATAGACTTGGAACCTCAGTGAATTAGGGTGTGCCAAAACTCACCTTACTACCCAACATCCCCTACCAGACTAGCATCAGTGTCTCATTGGCTCTTCCATAACACCAATGATTAGACAACCCAGAACATGGAACTTAGATTACCTCAGGCAATGTGGAACACATGAACACTCTTTCGTTATACTATCATACCAGTCCAAAACAGAGAGTAAATGAAGACACTTGCAAGTTTGAAATGTTTATTTCTAATGCCGTGCTCTCATGTGCAGTATCTTAGCTAATACAAGCAGACATATTATCAGCAACAAGATTATCAGCATAGTTACTATTCCATAAAATACAAAGGGAGAAAGCATGTTATAATGCTAAATGGAAACAGGTTTAAAATATACCAATATTTCACCCTCCCTTGCTAGTAGGTTAGTTTATATCTACGGAAGGTCTCTTGGGATTACAAAGGCGGCCCCATACCTCTGGTACTAACAGAAATGGATCACATCAGATTCTGCGCCAGCTCTCAGCATGCGAATGTTCTCCAAGTGTTTGTGATCATGCCTACGCAGTGCATTAATAAATGCACCAAAATCAGAGGTGGCCACAGCTGCATATTTGTTATGTCTAGGACGTGCGCTGATCAGTCCGAACAACAACCACCGGGTTGAAATATCCTTGAAGGCCTCGGCACTCACTGTTCAGACAAAGCTTACCAAGTAAGGCTGCTAATATAGAAAAACATATTATTCTCGTGTGAAGCAAAACACTCTGCTACACTCTAAACATTTATTATAATGTGTGCCGTGTGCAAAAGGCAGCAGAAAGAAAAAATGGCGTTTAAACTTCTAATAAGCTCATGTCAACTTAACACAGTGTGAATGCAAGGCTCAGCCCGACAACAGGACCTGATGGCATCTGGACGGACCCGGGAGCAACAGCGTGACCATCAGTGTGCACCCATTGCTCTCTTATGAGGAACACACCCGACTGCGCTAAAACGTGGGCCGACTGCTTGGTCCTACGATGGTGGTGCACTCAGGACATTGGTACCGCTGACTCTGCCTTTGTGTGCCATCAATGCTGCGGCAGTCCTGGAGAAATGTGTAATGGGCCCCGCTTTTGTGTGCGCGCCTGTGCGTCTACGAGGGAGTGTGTGCGGACGCACATGTGTGTACACCTTTGCGTGTATGAAACACTATGTTCACATTTGTGTGTGCTTGTGCTTGTGCATTTCTCTGCATGTGATGGTGTGGACATGTATTTGGGTGTTTTTGTATTGTCATATTGCTACTGATAATCTGAATACTGTGTTAAGTTAGCGTAGGCTCATTTAATGTTTAAACGCCATTTTCCCTTTGGCTGCTTCTGCACACGTTACATTATTGTTGATATAGCTTTCACCCTAGTCGTTTACTTGAGAATAATATGTTATTGCCTTCCAATCAACGTTGCTTAATAAATAATGTCTGTACAGTGAGTGCTGAAGAGACAAGGATAACAAGATACAGATTGTTGTGAGAACTGATCTCCGCACGTACATAGACACAACATAAGTGTAGCTCCTGCCAAATACTGGCTCTAGGCGGGTTTTATATAATGCAATGCTCAGAGCACAAACACACACTTTATGCTGTTCGCATGCTGAGAGAGCGGGTGTATGCTGATGTGATCTCTTCATTTTAGGATCCTGAGGTATGGGCCCGCCCTAATTCAACCCAAAGAGACCTTCTTAGCTATTAATATAATATGTGAGTTAGGGAGGGTGAGAAATAAGTGTTGTTAACCCTTATTCATTTACAGCATGTTAACATGCTGTCACCGTTCGCTTTCTATGGACTAGTAACTATGCTGGTAACTTTGCTTCTGATAATATGTTTACTTGTATTATCTAAGATACTGCGCCTGAGAAGACAGCATTAGTAAATAAACATTTCAAATGCTCACGTGTTCTTCTTTACTCCATGTTCTGGTTTGAAATTATTGTATAACGAAAGAGTGCTCATGTGTTCCACGTATCCTGAGGTACTGTAAGTTCATGTTCTGGTTTGTCTAAACATTGGGAGTTTGTTATCACGAATGAGACACTGTAGCTAGCTCGGTAAGGGGTTTGTTGGATACTGAGGTGAGTTTTGGGTCACCCTAATTCGCCGAGGTTCCAATCCTCTGTGCACAGTTCTGTAGGAGAACAGAAACCCTGCTACATGGCGCCCATACGTTGGTGGTCTTATATCATGGCACTCGAGTAGTGAATCGTTCAAACCTTAACCCCTTCACTATCGTTTCCGGAAAACGGTGGTTATGTTATGTTATGTTAAAATCAATTTGTAGAGCGCTCGTACGCCTGTGGGCTTCATGGCGCTATAGGAAAAGTGAAGAATCCATCCAACATAACACTGAGCTAACAATGGCTAATGGTAGGCTTGAGAGAACAACCAAGTTTTTAATCCCTTACGAAAGGTGAGTAAATCCTTACTCTGCCTAATCGGTAAGGGGATGGAGTTCCAAAGTGAGGCTGCTAGATGGCGAAAACAGCAGCCTCCCTGTCGCTTCCTTTTGAAGCGAGACACCTCCAGTAGGGATTTTTGCGCAGAGCGCAAGCTTCTGGTGGGTATATATTTAGAGATCAGGCAACGAATAAAGGCAGGGCCTTTATCTTGTATGGCCTTGAAGGTGATACACCCTGCTTTAAAGGCTATGCGCTGGGAGATCGGAAGCCAGTGTAGCTTTTCTAGTCCAGGTTTAATAGAAGACCATTTTGGCTGTTGTAGGATGAGTCTCGCCGCCTGATTCTGGACAAGTTGAAGTCTCTTCGACAGGCCCACTGGAAGTCCCAAATAGACGCTGTTGGAATAGTCCAGGCGGGACATAACCAGAGCAATAGTAACCTGGATTAAGGCAGACTGGGTGAGAAGATGAGCAATCTTTTTTATTTTCCTCATTTGGAAAAAGCTTGCTGAGACCACGGCGCCCACCTGGGTTTTTAAGGACAGGTCCGAGTGGAGCGTGATGCCTAAGCTCTTTACAGCAGTGGACCTTACAGGGGGGATGCCCAGGTCTGCTGGCCAGAAGGTATCACTCCAGCTGGATAAACTGTTCCCGGGCAAAAGTAGTTCTGTTTTGCCCGGGTTGAGTTTTAGATGATTTTCGTTCATCCAGCATTGGATGTGTTTCATAGTGTTCTGAAATTCGGACACAGCATCAGGGATGTTCAGATGAAATATTAGCTGTAAATCGTCCGCGTAGTTGAACACCGTGACATTAAACTTCTTAAGGGAATAAAGAAGAGGGCGGAGATAAAGATTAAATAATAAGGGGGATAATGACGACCCCTGCGGAACTCCACAGGTGGACGTGTGCCTAGTGCCTATAAAGCTGCCCAGTTGAATTGCCTGTGTCCGGCCCTCGATAAAGGATGTAATCCAGCTCAACGCTGGTCCTCTCAGGCCGGCCTGTTCGACACGGTTGAGCAAGATGTCATAGTCAACCGTGTCGAACGCAGCTGAGAGGTCAAGCAGCACCAGGGCTTGGTGTGTATCGATATCCGCATTGGCTCTAAGGTTGTCCTGAACCGCCAGAATCCCCGCCTCTGTTGAATGACCCGGGCGAAACCCCGCTTGATTAGGCTCCAAGTAGTTAGTGGTCTCGATGAAATTAGAGACACTCTTAGAGACATGAGCCTCCAGCAACTTTGAGAGGTAGGGCAACAGGGAGATAGGTCTATAGTTTGTAAGATCCAAAGGATCCTTCCCTTGTTTTTTACCAAAGGTATAAGGAGAGCTTTTTTGAAATCTGTGGGGACTCTGCCTTGTCTGAGGGATTCATTGAGGATAGGCAGGAATGCCTGTGGAAGGGATAGGCCTACTTCTCTAAAGATCGAAGGGGGGCAGATATCATTAGGTGACCCTGATTTGATCCTTTGAAGAAGTTCCGACAATTGTTTGGAATCAATCGGGGGGATGTGGTCTAAGATCTCTGGATTCATGTATGTGTCCTCAGTGATGTTACTGGCAGGGTGTGATGGTATACTTTGTTTAATTGTGATGATTTTTTCAATAAAAAAATTATTCAAATCATCACATAAAGCTTGAGATTGTGCGATAGGTAGTGACGTACGCTCATCGTTACAGAGGTCATTCACTATTCTAAAGATGTCTTTAGTTTGATTCTGAGATTTCAGAATTATGCCTGAAAAATAGTCAGTCTTCCTCTTAAGGATGGTATTTTGGTAGAGGCGACGGCTCAGGCAGTAGACCTCTTTATCTTGTGGGAGATAATTTCTGCGCCAGATTCTCTCTTTTTGCCTGACCTCTAGTTTGAGTTGTTTGAGGTCCGCAGAGAACCATTTATGAGCCTCTTTGTCGCGTGAGCGGGAGAATTTTACATTAGGTGCATGAATATTGGCAGCACTTTGGATCCATGAGACTAGCGCCTCATAGATATCATCTACGTCCCCCATGTCGTCAGGTGGAGGCAGAGTAGAAACCAGAGTATCCAGAAAAGCAGAAAGATCTATTGCCCCCCATTTGCGAGTTTCCCCTCCAGGCTGAGAAGGAATCTGATGTTGTCTCCTTACTTGAAGGGAAAAATAAACAAAATGGTGATCTGACCAAATACAGGGCTGAATCAAGATAGATAGCAGAGGGAGATTATGCGACCATAGTTGGTCGAGATGGTGGCCTTTCTCATGAGTGGAGGACTGTATGAATTGGGTCATGTTGATGTCAGTAAGTAAATCAAACAATTCTCTCGCTTGGATATCAGTGTCCAGGCTGTCGAACCACAGATTAACATCTCCAATGAGGATAGTATGGGGATATTTCATAGTAATTGACGCTATTTGTTCGGCAAGTCCTGAGGGAAAGGCAGGCATAGATTGTGGGGGACGGTAAAGTAAAACCAGAGCTATGGCGCCTTTCTCAGTATCAGTTTTTATTACTAGATTTTCAGTGCCAGGTAGCAGCAGGGACGGGCGACTGATAAAGTTATGTTTTTTATTAATAATGGCCGCCACTCCCCCTCCAGCTTTACCTGGGGCACGATTTACTGCCAATATATAGTAGTCTGATGGGAGTGAGGCCAGTATATCGGGCTGCGAATTCTCAGTAAGCCAGGTCTCAGTGAGTAGTAATAGGTCGGGCTTCTGCGAAGTAAGTAGCAGGAAAATGTCCAGTTGATGCTTCACCAAAGATCTAGTGTTAAGGTAAATACAATCCAAATTGAGCAGAGGTAGATTGGAGCTTATAGGGGGTTTAATGGATACCATACTGCGCTTATAATTCGGTCCAGGTGGTAAAATGACCTGGGAAATACCAATATCGCTCAGGCGTTTAAGCGTGTAGCAGGGGAGTGAGGGGCAAAGGGACGCTGGAGGTCTAAGGAGTAATAGTTCCTGGGTAGTGTATGTGTAGATAGGAGAGCGGGCAGAGTGACATGGCCCGGGTCCCGTGCGGTCACGGACGGGCACAGACAGGCTTACCTTAGGCGCACCTTCGGCGCGCCACCGTCGCGCCCGCTGCGCTCCCGGAGGCACATTGCCTCTTATGTTCTCCCTCGGGAAGCACTAGAACGCTGACGGCGTCCAGGCTCCCGGGAGACACCCACCCAAGATGGCGCCTCGCACTCCCCTCTCCAGACCCTGATGGCCGGGGAGAGTGGGCCACGAGAGGCAGAAAAAGCGAACCTGCACAACCAAAACGTTAGTCACACAGAGTAACGCAATTTAAAATGCGCACATTCAATTTTTAAAATACATGTTGAATTGGTTTAAAATAAATGCTAAATAATAGCGAGCTCTCCGCTCGTGTCAGGCTCTTAGTAGCTGTACAGACGGACTCCGCAAGCAAAGCAGGGTGCTGCCACCAACCCTTAGCTTAGCTGGTGTCGGTGAAACCTACCTATTTTTTGAAATAGGTCTTTTTCAAGCTTGAATCTATCTGAAACTGTTTCTTTTAGTTACTACCCAATTGTGCTACAAAGTTTTCTTTGTTTATTCGTGGTTCCGGTGGTATCATGTAAGCATGAGCGCAAAATCCGCTACGCTTGCGGATTTTGCGAATTTTCGGTAAATCCGCGATCCGTGAACTCTCGCGAATTTACCGTAAATTCGCAATCCGCGAGCAGCGGATTCCGAGGCCAAAAGTTCAAGCCTTCCTGGCCTGTTGTTGTAAGTAATTTACGATGGCGCCGGCAAGCTGCCAGCGCCATCGTAAAATAGTTACTAAATTAGCTTCAACAGGAAGCACTAATAGATCAAATCAAGCAGGCGCTCGTGCATCTGCTTTATTTTATCTATTCGAGCTTCCTGTTGAAGCTAATTTAATAACTATTTTAGGATGGCGCTGGCAGCTTGCCGGCGCCATCGTAAAATAGTTAACAGGCCAGGCAGCTGTGCCCTCTTCCCAAATATACCATCGAAAATCGGCTGCGATGCTGGACAGAGGCCTTTGCATCCTTGACTGTCACGAGCGCAATCCTCGTGCTGTTCCTGGGGACAGGAGCTTTTATAGCTCACTCTAGGGACCCCTGCGCCCTTCGGCGCTATTGCATAGTAACACACACCTGGTCGCTGTAGACAACTCTCTGGCACTTTAGGCAGCTGTAGTGTAGTGTAGTGAAAGCACTATACATTTAGCCAACGAGGTATGGCACAAAACGGTGGCGTCTTCTTGAATAAATACGAAGGGCAGGGTTCATTCTGGGACGATGGTCCTAGTTGAAGCTTAAATTCAGTGACTCATTCATCCGCCCAAAAAACAATCGTGAGCGTTGTCAAGGCTGGGCAGCTGTGCCCTCTTCCCAAATATACCATCGAAAATCGTCTGTGATGCTGGACAGAGGCCTTTGCATCCTTGACTTTCACGAGCGCAATCCTCGTGCTGTTCCTGTGGCCAGGAGCTTCTGTATCTTCATCTGCTGCTCTGATCGGTCTCTGACCTTTTATACACACAAGAGGCATGTGCACTCGCATGGAAGCCTCGTCCGTTTGGCCCCGCCCACACGCTCGTGGTGTGCACCGTCTTCCCGCCATTTACCCACTATAATAGCTCACTCAAGGGACCCCTGCGCCCTTCGGCGCGATTGCATAGTAACACACACCTGGTCGCTGTAGACAACTCTCTGGCACTTTAGGCAGCTGTAGTGTAGTAAAAGCACTATACATTTACCCAACGAGGTAGCACTTACTGATTATCCAGTAGAAAGTACTCCAGTTGAGTAGAGGTATGGCACAAAACGGTGGCGTCTTCTTGAATAAATATGAAGGGCAGGGTACTTTCTGGCACTGATCGGTCTCTGACCTTTTCTACACACAAGAGGCATGTGCACTCGCATGGAAGCCCCGCCCCAAATCCGCCGATCCGCAAAATCCGCAATCGGCGGATCTTGCGGATCCACGATCCGTGAATACGCAAATCCGCGAATCGTGGATCCGCAAAATCCGCCCATGCTTAGTATCATGGCTGTGGCCATTGCGCAGCATATTCGCATTGCGGTGCGCAACCATTTACAAACTTACCAAGTCCCTTTGGAAGGCTTGGCTTTGATTTTGGTGGTGTGTGCAGATCCGGCGTACCCTTTCGAGCTGTTTTACTCGTGGGTCACATTTCCGGAGGTGGACGCAATTTCTGGTGTGTTCCTCCACTACACTCCATCCCCTGTACCGGCTGAGTACACACCGTACAGGGCACTGGAAATACCTATTGATCATTGGCAGCATCGCGTTTGGTTTTATGGCGCCCTACCCCACTCTTTGTCCGCTGCGAGGTTAGGTCCACTATCCATTCCAGGTACAAATTGGCCTGCATTGGGTGGCTTCACCCCGCACCCGAATCACGGCGCTTGTCCACTAGTGGATATTCGTAGACTACACGTTGTCTTGATTGCTGTGATTCGAGCATTAGTGCAATACATAGGTCGTCATCTCCCGGGAGGTCCCCCGGGGGGTGCGGCCGTTCAAACGGAACATGGCGGTTTAAGGCTTAATCCAGTTATGGTCAATTCAGTTTTTGGTAAACGCCCCGATGATAAAGATGATTTTACTTTTTGGCTTGCCGAGAAATTTGACCAACTGGAAGCTGTGTTTCCGAATTCCACTCCTGCAGATAAACATAGAATGTTAACGATTACTTTACCTAAGGATTTAGCTCCCGAACTCGTCGACTGTGAGAGCTGGGGAAAAACTTTTGTGGCAGTTTATACAAGGTGCTTCGGCACCCCTACAATGACACAGCTGCCTACAATTATAAAACGTGTTCAGGATGATCACGGACCGGAGGCGGCTGTTGAATTGGGTATGCGCCTGTGTGGTTCATTTGAGATTGTAAGCGATCTCATTCTCTCCAATGTTAAAGGAGACGCAGTGAACTTTCAGGTGTCTGACGCTTTGGCAGTTATACCAGAGGCCGACAGACCCAGACAGTTGGCGAAAATTGTGGTGGCCGCTTATGAAACAATCGGTCGCACAAGTAAGGGTTTGAAGTACTTCGCAGTTAAGGAGAAGAAACAACCACAAGTGCAATCTGCTGCGGCAGATGTACAACCCAAGTCCAAAAAACAGAATTGGCCTCAGAAACAGAAACAGGGGAAGCAACAACAGCAGACTCAGGATTCTTATCCTGCGCCACAAGTTCCTGCGCCGACTGAGAAAGTTTATGATTTGCGCGACCGAGCGATGATTAAATCACCTGATCGATTTCAGGTTTCTGATCAACGCTCTCCTCGTTCCTTTCAGGACTCATCGGCCCGAAGACCGGTGGAGGAGGAGGCGGACGGGGACGTGGTGGCCAACAAGGACGTGGTCAGCCCCGCCAAACAGAAGGTGCAGGGAAGCAGGAGGATTCTACGCCGAAACGACCGCAGTTTGCGAAAAAGAAAGTCGCAGCCTTAACAGCGCATCGATATGCCACAGATAGTGAGAACGCGGCTTCGGAATCTGACGTGGGCTCTGACCTTGCTGGACAGCACGGCGGAGATTACCATAGTGAGAGAGGCGCTGCGTCCACTACTGAGGGTGACAGCGACTGATGTCTACGTTGTAATAGAAACAGCCGATACAAGACTTGCTCCCCCTGAAAGACTTTATGAAATTGTCCTGTTGATTGAAGGTGACATACAGCGTACTGTCAAAGGGGTATTTTGGGAAAATCTTTCTTCTACTTATGATATTTTGCTTTCGGAGGCTGACTGGCCCCCACCTTTTGTGTTCGCGGCGCCGCGAGGGGAGGAGGTGATCCTCCCCAGTTTCGCGAACACTGTCTCGAAAGAGCATGCGCAGCATTTTGCAGAAGAGTGGGCTCGGGCTCTCGCACCGGCTCTGTACCGTAACCAATGTGGTTGGGATAAATTGTCACCTCGCCACGAAATTCAGTTGCGGTCTCAGCCTCAACCTCAATATCCCATTCGGCGTGAAGCAAAAGCTTCCGTCGCGGAAATCCTTGAACAATTGGAATATCAGGGAGTTATTGAAACGTGTGTGTCACCGATGAATAATCCTCTTTTTACTGTAACCAAGCCGGACGGGTCATATCGTTTGGTTTTGGATTACCGGCATTTGAACTCGCATTGCCGTAACTGTGCAGTACAGAATACTCCCGGCTCTGCCCTAGTGGATAGTCTTGTGCGTAAGCGTTTTAAAACAACGCTTGACATTTCCAACGGTTTTTATGCCCACAGATTGGATAGCTTTAGCTCCCAATGGACCAGTTTTACAAGCGCTGGAGTGCAAAAACAATTCCGGCGTCTCCCGATGGGCTATAAGAATAGTCCTGGTGTATTTACCACCCGCATAGTCTCTCTTGTTGAGAGAATCGACCCAGATGCTTGTTCGTATGTGGATGACATATATCTCACTGACGACGAGATTTGGGAGCATCTGTGTCGTGTTAACTCTATTATTTGTAACTTTGCAGATATGGGTTACAAATTAAATTTTGCAAAATCGCACATTGCAGAGTACACGGTGTTGTTCCTCGGCTATGAGCTGAAAAGTGAAGGTAGAGGTTTGGCTCCTCACTTCTTGGAGAAATGCGCACAGTTGCGCGCTCCTACAACACTGAAAAAATTACAGTCTTTGCTGGGTTTTTTGAATTTCGGGAGAACATACATTCCGGAATATGCCCAGCGTATCAAGCCTTTGTATGCTTTGATACAACCAACTTTCTCGAAATCATGCTGGCTGCCTGAGCACTCAGCCGTTTTGCAAACTTTGCAGGCTGATCTGCTCGCTTCTAAATTTCTATTGACTCGTGATAACCACACTAACCTGGTGATAAGAATTATTCCTGGGACGGTGGGTTTCACGTACCTGACTTCTAATGAAGGAGACACAGTGCCTATTGCTTACAAATCACACTTGTACACTTCGGCTGAAATGCGGTTTTCCACTGTGGAAAAGGTTTTAACAGCTGTGCAGATGGCGATTCTTAAGGAACGTGCGCTGTCACAGGGAAAACGCATGTTGGTTGTTACACCCTGTCCTCATTTGGAGGCAGTCACGAAAGCCAGTGTACCAAATTCTAAAGCTTTGCACCCTCGGTGGATTCAGTGGGCTGCGTCCTTGACGTCCTCGGATGTCACGTTTATTTTTGACGCCTCATTGCGGTCTCAAGAGTACTTGCAGTATGAATTTGTTCATCCTGCTCCTCTAGCTATGCGACCTTTGGAGGACTTCCATTGCATCATTTACACTGATGGTTCGGCGCAGGTTGCGCATGGCTCTAAACACGCCTACGTTTCCGCATGCGCCATTGTGGTCGGTGCCATGTTGAACGATGAGTTCATATCCAGGGAGGTGCAAACGCTGCCTCTGGGAGATTGCACCGCACAATTGGCAGAGCTTCGTGCTCTCTTACTAGCGTTGGAGTACGCTGATCCTAGTGTGACAACTCTTATAGTGAGTGATTCTTACTACTGTGTCCAGTCTTACAATGAAAACTTGTTCTTTTGGATTCAAAATGATTTTCGTGATTCCAAGGGTAGCACAATAAAACATAAGATGATCTGGGTTCGAGTGGCAGGGCTTAAGGCTCAATTGCCACTTATTTTTGTAATTCATACTCTCGGCCATCAGCGTTTGGGAGTCCACGCTGTCGGTAACTCGCTTGCTGATGAGGCAGCGAAATTAGCAGTGTCTAGATATTTAGTTGCAGCAGTTACACGGTCCAAAAGTAAGATTGATAATGACATCTTGGCGGCAGTAGCTGCCACTGAGAAGGGAGGTAAACATCCTGCGGGATTCCCTTCGAAGTACACATACCACTTAAGTCCCGAAAAGGTTCCTTTTGTGACAATACCTGAAGTTGGTGAACGCTTGATTCCCAACTCGGACCGCAGGTCTGCCTTGATTACAGCGGCTCATGAGGGCGTGGCGTCTGCGCATGCGGGCGTCTCTGCCACTGTAACTCAATTACAACAGCGTTTCTGGTGGCGGGGACTGTACAAACAGACGCGCGAATATGTCCTTCAATGTGACATTTGTCAGCAGATTAAGCCTTCAACTGCTGCGCGTCCGCCACAGACACAGTTGTACATATCGAATAAACCACTCGGTTGTGTTTATTTAGATCACTGCGGTCCTTTTTCTTCTGATACTGCATATAAGTACATCTTAGTAGCAGTTGATTCATGCACACGCTTTGTATAGGTATGGCCCCATCGCAGCGCTGATTCACGGACTGTCATCAGAGATTTGCGTGTCTTTGTGGGAATTTTATCCTGTGGTACCTTCCATTCGGATCAGGGTCCTGCTTTTGCCTCTAAGGCGTACAAGGATGCCATGACTTCGATGGGGGTCCAAGTCAAGTTTTCGTCTCCCTACAGACCTGAGGGTAACAGTGTGGTGGAACGGATGAACCGCGACTTAAAGCAATCTTTGACAGCCCGGGTTATAGGCACTGGCAGAAACTGGCTGACCCACCTCAATGGCGTGCAGCGTGCTCTAAATAATCTCCCTAGAAGGTCTCTGGGTGGGCGGACCCCATACGAAATGCTCTTTGGCATCAAGATGTAAGTCCCTGACCTTGACGGTCTAGACTGTGTGGTTCGCGCCACTTCCTTTGACGCAGATGAACATTGCAATGTTTTACAGAATCTACAAAAGACCAGAGACAGTCTTGCAAAGGAACATTTGCCCTCCACGTCGGATGTTGCGCTGCAGATCCCGGTAGTTGGCTGGCCCCAAGTTGGAGAACTGGTTCGAGAGAAGATCGACAACAAAAAAGAATTTGGTCCTTCCTATCGAGCTCCGGGCCCTGTACTTGGCGTGAAGGGTACAAGAACAGTAATTTTACCCCCTCTTCCAGGTCGTAAAGAAAACAGGTTTATATCCATTGACAATGTCAAGGTACACAGAATGGCCGATTCTTCTTAGTATGACACCAGCAGTATCCTGTCCTTCTATGGTGAGAAATTCTGTGTTGGCTACTACTTCAAATCCTGACCCTGAAGTGACCATCGAATTACCTGCACTTTCCAGTCCTTTGTTAAGTACTTTGCCTGGCGCTGACCACGATGATGTCGATTACACTTATCCCACTGACTTATCAATGCCAGACCTACAAGCCCGTTTGGCCACTGATTCAAGATTTTCGTTTGACTCTGTTTCCTTAGCGTCAAAGAAACCCTCACGATTTGCTGTTTATGCCACGTTATTTAAAAAACATTTTTTAATTCCCCCTTGGACGTACATTTAGCTGGTTCTTTTTTCAGTTTACCTTTTTATGTCAATTGGTTTTGTGTTTTATTTTTTTCTACTCATCAATGGACACTATGTCGAGGAAAGAACATGCATTACACATCTCAATGGAACTTTGGCCCCGCTTTCCTCGTCACATTCTGCACACAGAATGAAAAGAGACTTGACTTTGGTTAACATCACTGACTGGCCAGTCCTTGATGGAATTGTGTGGGATGCGGTTAGATTTCAAATTCATGGCCCTACGGAAGTCGTTAACGTTCCTAATGTCCTTAGAGTAAATATGGGGGATGTGATAAAACACAACATTCGTTCAGATGACTGGGATATTCATGCAGTAGAGAGTTTTTTTTCTGATTTGCAATACTATGCTGCCTTTGATGCTGAAGATTTATATTTAGAATCTGCTAATTATGGTGATTTATTTTGCTTCCAACATTACGGCAATCACTTCTTACACAAAACATCATCCCAGAGGGAACCTGTTAATTTTACACAGTGGGAACATTGCCCAGCCCCTGCACAAGGCAGTTCTGAGACATTTCTGAAGAAGTACACTTAGTTTACTGACTTTAATCAGTCCAGTCCCGAGTCCTTTTATTTTAAAATTATAAAGAGGCCAATGTCCAAGGTTAGACTTACCGATTCTAAATTGTTGTATTCGAAGTCCTTCCTTGATCAGTTGGTTACTGGTGGCTATGAATTATGGAAGGAAACAATAGACCTTAAATCTGTTTGGGGTTCAAGAGCCTGGCAGGTACAAGGCACTGAGGCTTTGCACCGTGCATGTCTCATCCCGAATCATATGTTGTTTTTGAATGAAACAATTTCCCAGACCACATGCTTTGGATTGGCTACTTCTAAAAAATTAAATACCCCTACAATCCCGGATTTGGAGGAATATGATGGCTGGAGTAATTTTTCTCGGTTGTCCATTAGTGAATTACAGGCCTTATTCCTTAATTCTTCCTTTAACATTTCCAGCTTGGATCCAAAAGGTTGGTTGCTTTGGCACCGTAGTGCTGATTCTTGCCAGCTCCGATTTTTGGGTTTATCTGACGGTTTTACAACTGTTAGATCAGATCCCCGTTTTGACTTGGCCCACACTGTCACAACTTATTCTGTAGGCAAATTGTGTCAAAATTGGCTGAAACAATCTACTTTACCTGCAGTTAAAAGTCACCTTTCTAAACTGAATGCAGATGTGGATTTAAATGATTTCATTAAAGGCCCGGCTAGTGGTAGGTCAAAAAGGTGGATATATGCTATTTACAATGAAATTTGGAAAACATCACAGATTGAGGCGGCTACGCGCCTTAGAGCTATTGATCAAGCTAATCTTGAGAAGGTGCTTGCAGTTGTTGAGAATAGTATTAACATGCTTTCCTCCCGAATTTACACATTAGATAATATTGTGTCCTCCGTTGTGGATATTGTGCATGATGAAGTGTCAGTATTATACCATGGCCAAAATCAGTTGCGTTCAATCATGCAATTTGCATGGACCCTTCAAACTCTGAAAAATGGTGAGGTACCCTGGACGTACATGAACGTTTCTTCTCTCTTTGCCCCATTTAATTTGACTGACAAACAACGCTTGCTTTCAATGCGTGATGCTTCTTTTTCTATGTTACATATTGAAAGGTTAAAATCTTTGCCTTTTTCCGTGGCAGAGGCCACTGCTGCAACGTGGCTTATCCACGGTTTGATAACGTTGCCTTTTGCTTTATATAAATTTACGAATTGTATGAGATATGTTCCCATTGGTCTTTATGAACCATTAGGTAGCGGTTTCCTTCATGAAGTCTGGTCGCTTCCATACACATACAGATGTTTAAAAGATGATCAAGAGGTTTATCTGAATGGGGAGGAGTGTACTGAGACACCAGATCATTCACTGATGTGTAGACACATACAATTACACGGTTCATGTAACGAACACCATCCAAATTTGGCTTGTGTTTTAAAAGGCACACCGGTTCCTGCTATCATCCCCACGTTTACCTTATTGGGCAATGGTAGTTATTTACTTTTAAATAATGAAGAGTGTTGTGGGTTAATAAAAGGTGTTCCTTATATAGTAACCGTAACTGAACGTGTAATTTGCTGCAGAAATGTTCTGTACCCACCCACACATGAACACAGGGAGGCCTCCATCTGGCCGCTAATACCAACCTTGAGAGCTGAGTTCAGCGGCATGAGCAGAATAAGAGCTCTTTTGTCCCAGAAAGAAGTGGCCTTGAGTTCGGCTCGTGAAACTTTCGTTCTTCACATAGCCAACACCCGTACAGAGGTTCAGGCCCTTTTAAATACTGATTTGCCTTTACATTTCGGCGAGATGGTTCGTACTATCTTTAACGCGTCCTCCACAACGGGTCTGGCGCATTATTTTAACCCCTTCAGTGCTAATGACAAGGGTAACTCGTCATGGAGTTTCCATTGATTTCAATGGAAAGTCAATGGACCTACTCGCACACCCCTTAGCAGCCAAGTGGTTAAAACAGTTAGCAGTGGTCTCGTGACTTCCTTTGAAAAGATTTTTGGAGTCATCCCTGCTTTCTTTCATTCCATTTTTTCGACTTTGTTTGGTGGATTCCCAGTTTTACTTGCATTAGCAGCGGGCGCTCTAGTCGTTTTCTGTTTCTTTAAATATGGATGTCCTTCCTGTGCAAGGCACCGCCCAGCAGCTTCTGACGCTGTTCCGCAACCGGATGCTTGAATATTATGGCACACTGCCGTTGGCGATTTTGAGCACGGCATATGGATTATCATTTCGATTTTCCTACTTCACCTGTGTCCAGCCTGTGTTTCACTGCCTGACCTGTGATTTCGATTGGGGCATTGATTTGTGTCTCTGCGGACCGGTTTCTCCTGACGTCGATTTTAATCAGCTGATGAGTCCAATCACTACTCACGAGTTGGTTTGTCCTGGCGAAAGGATTATGGCCTTAGCAGCGATGCATGGACTAATGGGTCCCTGGAACGTACTCGCGGCAGCACAGGATTTCTTGGAACTGAGCTTTCTTGAGAACCCACCGAGTTGTCCTCTGATGGTAATAGAGGATCCGGTGCTGGAAGAACACGTATGTTCTTTTGCACTTTTAAATTGGATGGCTGAACTGTTTTCGGATGAAGACGGTGATTTCATGTTGGAGGCTGTTGCTGCTTATTTTGCATACACAGTTATGTCCTAGACACTTTTGGATATTCCCGCTTGACATGGCATGCTGATAACTAGCATATCATTGACATTTTTTGGGGGAGTTTTTGTGTCATGCTTTTTACTTCCATTGCCTATTGGCTTGAGCCAGTGTAGAATTTTGGCTGTTTTGGCATTTATTTTTTGCAATAATGCAACTCTTTCAACATTTCGTTTGAAATACCAAGCTCATATGTTGTTGAACTCTGCTTTTATGAGATGGCACTTCTGTTATCTTATCTTGTCTGTTCTCGGATCATGGGGGGTTGTCATATTGCTACTGATAATCTGAATACTGTGTTAAGTTAGCGTAGGCTCATTTAATGTTTAAACGCCATTTTCCCTTTGGCTGCTTCTGCACACGTTACATTATTGTTGATATAGCTTTCACCTTAGTCGTTTACTTGAGAATAATATGTTATTGCCTTCCAATCAACGTTGCTTAATAAATAATGTCTGTACAGTGAGTGCTGAAGAGACAAGGATAACAAAATACAGATTGTTGTGAGAACTGATCTCCGCACGTACATAGACACAACATAAGTGTAGCTCCTGCCAAATACTGGCTCTAGGCGGGTTTTATATAATGCAATGCTCAGAACACAAAAACACACTTGATGATGTTCGCATGCTGAGAGAGCTGGTGTATGCTGATGTGATCTCTTCATTCTAGGATCCTGAGGTATGGGCCCGCCCTAATTCAACCCAAAGAGACCTTCTTAGCTATTAATATAATATGTGAGTTAGGGAGGGTGAGAAATAAGTGTTGTTAACCCTTATTCATTTACAGCATGTTAACATGCTGTCACCGTTCGCTTTCTATGGACTAGTAACTATGCTGGTAACTTTGCTTCTGATAATATGTTTACTTGTATTATCTAAGATACTGCGCCTGAGAAGACGGCATTAGTAAATAAACATTTCAAATGCTCACGTGTTCTTCTTTACTCCATGTTCTGGTTTGAAATGATTGTATAACGAAAGAGTGCTCATGTGTTCCACGTATCCTGAGGTACTGTAAGTTCATGTTCTGGTTTGTCTAAACATTGGGAGTTTGTTATGACCAATGAGACACTGTAGCTAGCTCGGTAAGGGGTTTGTTGGATACTGAGGTGAGTTTTGGGTCACCCTAATTCGCCGAGGTTCCAATCCTCTGTGCACAGTTCTGTGGGAGAACAGAAACCCTGCTACAGTATTAGAGCATATGATTCTATGAGTGCTTGTGTTTGTGCACGCAGATGTGTCTGTATGTGTGCTTATGTCTGTGCGTGTGATGGTGTGTGCATGTATTTGAGTGTTTTTTTATTAGAGCATGGGATTGTATGTGTGCTTGTGCGTGTGGATGTTTCTGCATGTTTCTGTGTGTGCGCCCTCTGTTCGCATATGAGAGTGCGTGCACACATTTGTTGTGTGCTTGTGCATGTCTGTGCGTGTGATGGTGTGTGTGTGTGCACGTATTTGTGTGTACGTCCTTGGGTATTTTTGTTCTGGAGCATGTGATTGTGTGTGTGCTTGTGTTTTTTATAGTTTCTGTATGTGTACTTGTGTGTTTGTGCGTGCCTGCATGTATGAAAGTGTGAGCGCATTTGTGTGTGCTTGTGCATGTCTGTGCATGTGATGGTGTTTGCGTGTGCATGTATTTGCGTGTTTTTGTATTAAAGCATGGGATTTTATGTGTGCTTGTGTTCTTGGATGTTTCTGTCTATGTGCTTGTCTGTGTGCGTCTGTGCGCATATAAGAGTGTGTGCTCACATTGGTGTGTGCTTGTGCATGATTTGTTATTTTCCGGCGGCCGTTGTCCTGGATATTGACTTGAACTGCCTGATGCCTGACCTTAGGATGGCCACCAGTGTAGCAGTGTACAGTACAGTCCCCTGCCTGACACCAAGTTGGCTTCCATAGTGGTCCCCTACACGTTGTTTTACATCCCTAGGACAACAATTGCACATTGACCAGACCTTGAACCTATCCCCTAACCTGCCTACACATCAGGACTTGGAACCTGCGGAACTTACCCCAGACTGTGGAGATCTAGCGATTTAGCTGATGCCCGGTGGAACCACCATATAGCTAAAGAGGAGATGGGTTGTGGACTCCCCCTCCCTGCCGTCACCTACCCAGTCGGACCTTGGGCAGATTTTCCCCTCATCTCTACATCCTATCTTCCTCCTACCCCTTTACCCTATCCTCTTACCCTTCCTTGCTCCATTCACCTATGTTCTTTAAATGCTTTTCATGATACTTATGTAACTTTTAACTGATGTAAATTGCAACATTGTTGTCCCTCATGTAAAGCGCTCTGATTCCTTCGGGTCTAGCCAGCACTATATAATAACTCATTAATTAAATTTGTTCCCATTCACTACTCTTTCTCTTTGTCTACTTCCCTAGCTCCTAGCTCTTTCCACTCTCCCCTGAATCTCTCATCTTGCCTGCTAGTCTGCCTAGCCCCCTGTCCTTTGTGCCCTTTGACTAAGCACTCCTTCTCCCCTTGTTGGGGAAAGATCCAATATTTATATATGGAGTCTCAGCATACCCACTGAGAGAGTCCACTGCTCCAAGGGAGCCACTCACTGCCGAGGTATGGTATGGCACCCCTTTCCAAAGCACTCCCTCTCCCCTTTTTGGGGAAGGATCCAGTATGTAGGCCATGGAGTCTCAGAGACCCCTCTGAAAGAGTTCACTGCATAAAGGGAGCCTCTCGCAACAGAGATATGGAAGTGATACCACTTCCCCTGGGATCACAGCTTACTGGACTCTGGATGTTGCTTTGACTCGTGTAGCGGTTTGTGTCCCTGTCGCCCTTTCCATGCGGTGTCCTTCACCCTCCTCTCCTCTTTCCCGCCTTCATTACCTGTCTACTTCCCCAGCTCCTGCCCCCTCCCCTGAATCTTTCCCCTTGCCTGCTTTTCCCCTTACGTATTTTGTGCTTATGGTTTATCTTGACCTTACAAGTAACCATGTTGCCATTCTCCAATAACTGTGTGACCTTTGTAACAATGTAACTTGTAACTATGATCTGATGCTCATGTAAAGCGCTCTGATACCTCCGGGTCTAGCCAGCACTATATAAAACCTTTAAAATAATTTTAAAAAAAATAAAAAATTTTGTGTGGTAGCAGCTCCAACTGGATTAGCTGCACACAATGTTAAAGGAGTTACTTTGCTTAGATTATTGATGTTACCAGTTGAGCATGACAATAAATTAGAATATCAGAAGTTGTCTGGAGAAGCTTCTTATAAAGTGTCAAAAGTGCTGAAGAAAATGAAACTTTTAATTATTGATGAGGTGAGCATGGTCCCAAACTTAATGCTTGCTTTTCTACGCTTAAGAATGCAACATGTATTAAAAACAGATGACAACGTTCTCTCTGGGGGAAAACATTTAAATGTATTTGGAGATCTGCTATAACTAACCCCTGTAAAAGGAGAACCAGTGTTTAAGGGGTAGATGTATCAAGCCTTGTGCGATTCCCAAAGGCCGGAATTCTGCGAATTCCGGCCTTTGCGAATCGCTTTTTTGCATTTTTTGATATGTATTAAAAAATCGCAAAATACGGAATCGTAAAAATTTGCGATTCCTTATTTTGCTTAAGCATTTAAAGAATCGCAAATTTGGCGATTCCTTAAATGTGATGTATGTAGGTTTTAGAAATTGCGAATTTGGGTTAAGAAATCGCAAATTACCACCAACTTGTAATTGGTGGTGATTTGCGATTTCTTTTAAAAATGCCCTATTTGGCATTTGTGAAGGTGGCATGTGACGCACATACATGCCCATAGGGCATGTATGTGCGCCATATGGACACACATGTAAAATTCAGGGGTGCAGCAGGGTGTCTTTGAGACACCCCTGCACCCTTGAAATAATTCTCAATTTGCGAATAGCAAATTGCGAATCGCAAATTGAGAATTATTTCTCAATCATTCATATGGGCCTCCTGGCTAAGAAATCGCTAAAAAATAGCGATTTTCTACATACATTCCATTTTGCGATTTCTAAATAGCGATTCCTTAAAAATCGCAATTTAGAAATCGCAAAATGGAATCTTGATACATCTACCCCCAAAACTCTTCTACATGAAGACACTAAGAAATCTGTGGGAAGATTTGGAAATGTGAATATGTGATTATATTTTGAATATAAAGAATTCACTCAGAATATGCGACAAGTAAGATTTTGTAAATATTCTAAAAGATGTAAGAATTGGTGTTCTAAGCAAACATGGTAAACAAGCTTTTTAAAGTCGTCTTCTAAAGAACTTGTTTAGAAATGAAAACACACCAGCAGAAGTAATGTACAAGAAAATGAAAGGAAAAAAGTCTATAGTTTGCTTAATGCCTACAGTGGAAGAGTTTAATACATTTAATAGAGAGCTTATGAAATTGGAAAATCAAGAAATAGTTCACGTTGAAGCTATTGATAAAATCGAGCATCAAGGAATAACAATTGTTCTTTCAGAAAAACTACAGACTAAATTGGATTCTTCGGAAAAGTCTGTATCAAAAACTGCTGGCTTAGAAAAAAATGTAGATGTATGTTTAAACTTTCGGGTAATTTTGAAGCGTAATCTGAATGTAGAAGATGGTTTAGTAAATGGAACAACGGGGAAAGTTGTTGATTTTGTGAAATATCAAAATAGAAATGGAATTGAATTTTTGAAAGTTAAATTTGATTACATTGCAGAGGTAAGACAGATTGCACGTTGGGCCGCACATTTTTTGCTTGTAAAAGACTTGTATGTTCGTAGAAAACAGTTTCCCTTCTGTTTAGCATATGCAATAACTATTCACAAATCACAAGGTTTGAGTATATATAATGCTTTGGTAAATGTTGGAAGAACTGTGTTTAACCCCTTAGCTGCGGGGTGTTTTCCCCCACTGTGTGGGGTGAGGGAGGCCGCGTGTGGCCCTGCTGTGCTGGTGACGAGCTCGGCTCAGCACAGCGGGGAACTTATTCCAACGGCTGTGACGAGCTCAGCTTGTCATGAGGGCAGCTCAACCGTCCCTCATGACGAGCTCAGCTCGTCACTAGCACACAAGGGGTTAAAGAGGGAATGTTATATGTTGCATTATCTCGAGTTAGAACGTTGTCTGGTTTGTATTTAATTGATTTTTATGAGAACAAGGTTAGTGCTGATGGTAATTGTGTAAGAGAATATAATCGTTTGAGAAGGCTTTATGCGCCCCATTTAGCTGAATATCCTATTTATGAGAAATGTGTTGTGTGTTCAAAATGCAAACATGTTGAAGAATTAACTATGGTTGAAAAGCAGAAAGAAAATTAACAGAAAAGAAAAGATGTAAAGAAGCAGAAAATACAAGCAAGTGTCAACTGCTATGGTAATGTTATTCTAAATGTTATATTTTATCTTGAAGATGTTTGTGGTGAAATTATGGAAAGTCTGGAAAAAACTTTATGTTCAGCACTTTACACTTTATTTCAAGAATTGAGAACTGATAGAAGTAAGATCTATTCTGCTTCTGTTATTCGCCAACTGTTGTATACATGTACTGGATCTTTAACGTTCAGTGCCAATATACAGCAAGATGCACAAGAATTTCTGATGGTTATGTATGGAGCACTAGAAGGTGAAGGAATTCATATTTAGAGTTTATTTGGAATCAGTTACAAATGGGAACATAAATGTGAAGAGTGTTCATTATCTTCATGGACTATGGAAACCATAATTAAAAATGTTGTTGCTAATCAAATATCTATTTCTGGAAGAACTTTTGCAACAGTTGCTATTGTTTTCCATGCTGGAAGTACTACTACAAGTGGAAATTGTACAGTTTATTTAAAGTGTAATAATGGTTGAAGTCACTGTAACGATACACACTTGGAAATGAAACCAAGATTGCCTTATGAATTACCCAACTCATACTTAATTTTTCTGAAACAAAGTTTTTAGATACACCATTCGGCTTTATGGGAAGTTGTGAGGATCTTTAAGGAATTCTTACTGGATGCATTCAAAGCGAAATTTGTGATACATTATCTGGTGTATTGGGAAAATGTGCAGAGAAAGTAGAAAGTAAAGGTAAGATCTGAACATTTGAAGTAATATTGGATGTGTTATTTGTGTTGATTTTGTATTATATTTGCGAGAATTAGTTTTTTTTTTTAACAATCTAGTTGATTTTTTTCCCCTGCTGTTTATGATGAAACTACACTGACATCACTGTGAATAACAAAGTTAAGTAGTAGCTGATGACAGCAAAAAAAGGAGAAAATTTGTTATCTGAATGTTAAATTGTTTTGTATTATATAAAAACTCATTGTAATTTGTGAAATGTATTACGTTACATAGCACTTTTGCATTTTATTTTATGTAGTTGAAACGTTAGAAAAAAACAGTACTAATGACAAATACACAATAGTAGTTCGATATTTAAAAAAACCTTTGAAATTCACTGAAAAAAAACATAGGTTTTACTGACGTTATAGTTAGGAATTAGTATTTAAAAAAACCTTAGAAATTCACTGAAAAAACCATAGGGGTTAAACACAGTTTAGTCACTAACCCATGCATTCAGTAAGACACGTTCAATTACTCACTTATACAGTCAGTCACGCACCTACTAAAAAATCCATTCAGGCAGTTGTAAATCCACTCATTCTTCAATAAACCTTGGCATAGATATATATGAAAAATATTTAAACTTTAAAGAAAGACACATTCACTGGATGTTGTAATCCGTGATATCATTTGCGATGTCATAAGTGATGTCATGACCATGTCATGAGTGATGTATTATGTGACGGCATCAGCTGTGCATTGCGGGCACGCGAGTTATAGTTAGCTCAACTAACTATAAAAGGCCAATTTCTCTGGTTCTATATGAGTCAAATGTCCAACTAACTATAACGTCCCTGAAACCTATGGTTTTTTCAGTGTATATGTATATATATATATATATATATATATATATATATATATATATATATATATATATATATATATATATATATATATATATATATATCCATGAAGGTTCCTCTCAGCTGTGAAAAGAACGGAGAGACACGAGGGGTACTGTGGGAGGGAGGCTTTATTTTTGCGAGCTCAGTCATGACGCATTTCGGCATATTGCCTTAATCAAATACTGTCTCTCACCCCCTAACCGCAAGCAGTCAAATCAAGTACCTCCAGTCGCTTCATTTTTTGTGTAGTCCTCCTGATTGGTCAGTCCACGTCACCTGCAGACCAGTAGTTCGTGTGGTGAACCACGTGTCCCATCATGCACTGCCATCGCATGATATGAAGATGTAGCGTCCGGCAACGGTGTGCTCCGTGTAAATCAGGTAAATGCAGAAGCGCTGTGTCGGTCTGCTGCAATCCGGGCATTGAAAACAAGGCTTTCCTCCTGTGTCCCCATGATGCCTCAACCACATGAATCCGCTCCTAGAGAGGGCCTGGGAAACTCCTCCAAGTGGCAAGGATCCCCAAGGATTTTCTCTCAACTGGTGGCGTCTTCACTAAAGGGTAACTTTGTTTGTGGCATGTTTTGCGGCTGGTCCCAGTCGCGAAGACGCCCCGCCGCTGACACGTGGTTCTGCAGCGCTGGAAGTACGAGCGCTGAGAGAAGTGAGAGCCCAGTATTGTGGATCGAGGTGATGGCTTTGGTGCAGCTTCCCATCTTTGATTCAACCCACTTGGGAATAATATTTTCATTACAGACATTGCGGCACCCACTTGGGATTAACTGTGAGGAAGACAACAAGTACCAAGATGCAATGTAGGCTCACGCCCACTGGGGCAGGACTGGATGATTTATAACGAGTCTCCCACAATTGCCGATGTAGCTGTAAAGAGCCAGTGAACAAGGACTGAAGTGTCTGAAACGCGTTTGGCTGTAATTTATGGGTTTATTTGGGAGCTGTGGCCGCTGCTATCTGCAATAAATAAGGATTTTCTCTCAACTGGTGGCGTCTTCACTAAAGGGTAACTTTGTTTGTGGCATGTTTTGCGGCTGGTCCCAGTCGCGAAGACGCCCCGCCGCTGACACGCGGTTCTGCAGCGCTGGAAGTACGAGCGCTGAGAGAAGTGAGAGCCCAGTATTGTGGATTGAGGTAATGGCTTTGGTGCAGCTTCCCATCTTTGATTCAACCCACTTGGGAATAATATTTTCATTACAGACATTGCGGCACCCACTTGGGATTAACTGTGAGGAAGACAACAAGTACCAAGATGCAATGTAGGCTCACGCCCACTGGGGCGGGACTGGATGATTTATAACGAGTCTCCCACAATTGCCGATGTAGCTGTAAAGAGCCAGTAAACAAGGACTGAAGTGTCTGAAACGCGTTTGGCTGTAATTTATGGATTTATTTGGGAGCTGTGGCCGCTGCTATCTGCAATAAATAAGGATTTTCTCTCAACTGGTGGCGTCTTCACTAAAGGGTAACTTTGTTTGTGGCATGTTTTGCGGCTGGTCCCAGTCGCGAAGACGCCCCGCCGCTGACACGCGGTTCTGCAGCGCTGGAAGTACGAGCGCTGAGAGAAGTGAGAGCCCAGTATTGTGGATTGAGGTAATGGCTTTGGTGCAGCTTCCCATCTTTGATTCAACCCACTTGGGAATAATATTTTCATTACAGACATTGCGGCACCCACTTGGGATTAACTGTGAGGAAGACAACAAGTACCAAGATGCAATGTAGGCTCACGCCCACTGGGGCGGGACTGGATGATTTATAACGAGTCTCCCACAATTGCCGATGTAGCTGTAAAGAGCCAGTGAACAAGGACTGAAGTGTCTGAAACGCGTTTGGCTGTAATTTATGGATTTATTTGGGAGCTGTGGCCGCTGCTATCTGCAATAAATAAGGATTTTCTCTCAACTGGTGGCGTCTTCACTGAAGGGTAACTTTGTTTGTGGCATGTTTTGCGGCTGGTCCCAGTCGCGAAGACGCCCCGCCGCTGACACGCGGTTCTGCAGCGCTGGAAGTACGAGCGCTGAGAGAAGTGAGAGCCCAGTATTGTGGATCGAGGTAATGGCTTTGGTGCAGCTTCCCATCTTTGATTCAACCCACTTGGGAATAATATTTTCATTACAGACATTGCGGCACCCACTTGGGATTAACGGTGAGGAAGACAACAAGTACCAAGATGCAATGTAGGCTCACGCCCACTGGGGCGGGACTGGATGATTTATAACGAGTCTCCCACAATTGCCGATGTAGCTGTAAAGAGCCAGTGAACAAGGACTGAAGTGTCTGAAACACATTTGGCTGTAATGTATGGATTTATTTGGGAGCTGTGGCCGCTGCTATCTGCAATAAATAAGGATTTTCTCTCAACTGGTGGCGTCTTCACTAAAGGGTAACTTTGTTTGTGGCATATATATAGATATATATATATATGTATATATATATATATACATATTACCTACTGGCGGTCGCCAGTAGGTAGTTATAGTTAGGATTGTTTTCCATAGGGAATCCGCAACATTCTATTGGGAATAACTTTGGCGCAGATTGAGGGATCTGTCTGTAATTTTCCTCAAATTTGCCTCGCGGCGCTCCGCTCCTTCCCTGAAAGTTTGGGGGGGATTCGGCAAGCGGGGGCCGAGATAAAAGGGGGGTCCCAAAACGTGTTTTCCCCATGCTAATTTCCATAGGGCGGTTGGACTCACTTTTAGCCCGAACGGCTGAATGATTCCCACGAAACTTGGCAAAATTGTAGGGACTGGTAGCCCGATGTGCCTTTGCTATGTATCATGATATGTGCTCCAGTGGATTTTGAGTAATTTAGGTTCAAAAAAATATATATATCTGTAAGCGCGCCCCGGTACGCGTACCGGGGAGCGCACCCGGCGCGTAACGCGAGTTCGCGCGCGGAAAGCAAATTGGCTCTCAGGTGTCTGTCAACCTTCGAAACAGTCCGGAGCGGCCGCCATCATGTGTCTCGGTAGGATCGAGACACAAGAGGTGGCAAAAACAAAGGGGGAAATGACCATAAGGGGGCAGGGTAGACCCCTCCTGACCCCCTAGGTTTGATGTGGGGGCCATAAAAGGGCCCCGCGGGGCAAAAAAAAAAAATACGATTTTCGCGGGGGGAGTGCCCGGTACGCGCACCGGGGAGTGTACCGGGGAGCGTACTTTGGTGAAAAATAGTGAAAAAAGTTAATGTAAAATAATTATTTTGAGTGTTCAGAGGTAGGGTAGCTGAGAAAAGAGCTTTTGGGTTCTGTGGCTGATTTAGGTACCTATAAGTACATCCCACACACATCCACATGCACACACCCCACACACACACCTACACCCCACACACCCACACCCACACACACACCTTACACACCCACACCCACACCCACACCTCACACACCCACACCTCCACCCACACCCAAACACCCCACACACCCACACCCACACACACACTTACACACCCACACCCCCACCCACACTCACACACCCCACACACCCACACCGACACACACACCTCCCCCCCCCCACACACACACCTCACAGACACACCCCACACATCCCCCACACACACCTCCTCTCCCCCCCTCACACATGGGGAAAACCCAGTGAAACAGTAAAATAATAATTTAAAGTGCTTAGAGGTAGGGTAGCTCTGAATACACACACCTTACACCCCCACACCCCCACCCACACTCACACACCCCACACACCCACACCCACACACACACCTCCCCCCCCCACACACAAACACCTCACAGACACACCCCACACAACCCCCACACACACCTCCCCCCTCACACATGGGGAAAATCTATACCATAGTCTCTCAGGAAAGCAGAAACAACATGGAGGCAGGAGATGAAAATGAGATGTCAACATACACATTGGAGATAATATAGTGGGAGAAAGGAAGTAACTATGAGCAAAATTACTATGTAAGACAAAAAAGTTGCACAGTATACTATAAGTCTCACTTAATGTTATATTCATTTTGGTACTATTTCTTGAATTACATATAAAAAAGAATAATGTCTAGAGCAGTTTTTAATTAATAAATAAAAATGTATTGCTCTGATTTTTCAAAATTTAATAACACTTCCAACATTATATCATCAGGAATGTCCTCATTTTCAGTCCATGATTCGATTTCTTCCACACAATTAACTAATTCTTCGTCTAGAGACTGAGCCATAAAGTCCAAGTCTTCCTCAGGATTGTTTTGAAGAACTATTTCGAAAGAAATATTTGCTTCTCCTTCCATTTTCTTGCTGTAAATTGCATTAAAAATAAATATATGAGTAGAGTTAGGGCAGTGTTGGGTTTAAGTTGAGACAGGTACTTCTGAGTTGTTAACAGTGAAGTTATCTTTGGGCAGTGTATGGTATCAGGCAGGAAGTAGAAATATCAAAAAAGTTTATGTGAAGAAGCCTAAGTAATTTCATAATTATACCAGAGAAGCCTAACTCAATCTATAACTATAACAGAGAAGCCTATCTCAATCTATAACTATAACAGAGGGACAGTAAATAACGATCAGAAAAGGTTTTTACAAATTACCTTAAAGTGCCCCTTACAAATTAACAACTTACCTTATTGAAAGGTGATGAAGATAAATGGAGAAAATTGTTTCAAGATGCCTGAATAGCGTAAGATCTGGCTCACCTCGTGATCCGGTACCTGCAAAGATCTTAAAGTTGCTGGATCTCGAATCCCGGCGAGTTCTCATGAGACTCTTGAATGCCTCCTTAAATGAGTCTCACGTGCTACAGGACTGGAAGCACGCAATGGTTGTCCCTCTCCTAAAAAAGGCTGGAGCTGATATGTCCAACCTTGCCAATTTCAGACCTATATCCCTGTTGCCTGTTCTATCTAAAGTGTTGGAGAGGCATGTGAACACTCAGCTGACCCATCTTGTAGAAAATCAGGGCTTTTTACATCCTTCCCAGTCCGGCTTTCGTGCGCATTATTCTACAGAGACTGTGCTACTCGGGGTAACGGAGAGGTTACGGCGCGGTATCGATCGCTGGGAAACTTCTGCCCTCATCCTTTTGGATTTGAGTGCGGCGTTCGATACCGTGTCTCATTCTATCTTATTGAATTCTCTCCGGTCCCTGGGAGTAGCTGGTCCTGCATTGGCCTGGATTGCCTCCTTTTTAAGTGAGCGCACTTTCCAGGTCTTCTCTATGAAAGCCGCATCTGCTATTTGTCCTTCGGCGTATGGCGTCCCTCAGGGGTCCATTCTCAGCCCCTTATTATTTAATATTTACATCAAACCCCTAGCTTCTATCGTGGAGGACGCTGGGCTGACCATTTTTTCATACGCCGACGACACTCAAATAGTTTTTTCCCTCTCCAGCACTGAAGGCGACAATGTGTCTAGTCTGAAAATCGGATTGTCACGAGTGGCTGAGTGGATGCAGAGGCATCTCCTCAAGCTAAACGGTGAAAAGACCGAGATTGTTATCCTGGGGAAACACAAAGATCTCTGGGGCCCGCAACACTGGCCTTGTGCCATGGGTCCCCTTCCTCTACCGGTCTCTGTGGTTCGCAACCTTGGATTCCTCATAGATGACAAGCTCTCTATGAGGCAACAGGCCACCAAGGTGGCTGCCACCTGTTTTTCCACCTTAAGATGTCTCCAGAAAATTCTCTGGCTGCTGCCATACTCCACCAGGAGAACCGTCGTCCAGGCGTTAGTAACATCTCGCCTGGACTATGGTAACGTCCTGTACCTCGGTGTCGACGCTGCGACCATAAACAAGCTGCAGGTAGTACAAAATTAATCGGCCCGACTTTTGTGTAACATCCCAAGGAGATCCTCGGCCACCCAGGCTCTTCGCGATTTACATTGGCTCAAGGTCCCGAGCCGCATTAAATTTAAAGCCCTATGCTACCTTTTTAAAATCAAGCAGGGCTAAGCCCCACTGTATCTTCAGAGTCTTGTTCAATCTTAAAGGCCCAGCCATACATTAAGGTCTTCGGCTAACTGTGACTTTGTTATTCCAAGATTCAAACTTGTGAAGATGGGGGGAAGATCTTTCTCCCATCTAGGCCCCAAATCCTGGAATGCGCTACCTATTGCTCTGAAATCCGAGACTAATATATTCTGCTTTCGAAAAAAACTGAAAACTTTACTTTTTCAATAGATTTTCTGCTGCTCTAGCTGTCAATAATACTGTTGTGATGTCCATACTTTCTGCTCTAGTCTATCCCTTGCGCCGGGAAACCCACTGCGGGTAGCTGTCGCGCATTATAAGTTTTAAATTAATAAATAAATAAATAAAATACCTCAGGTAGGTGTAGTCAAAATGGCCGTGTTTCCCTCTCATTTTACATTTATATTCATGTACATAACCAATCAAATGTCAGGAAAAAATAGTAGAAAATGAAAGTAACATTTTAATTGGTTGTAAATCCTAACTGTTCATATGTGTTTTTGTCATGTAATTTACCTCAGGATATTTAGACAGGGCTACAGGGCAAATGGCTCAATGGAATTCCACCAAATTTGGTAAAATGGTAGGGACTGGTAAGTAGTATGGCCTATTCTATATTTGGTGAACATCTCTACAGAGGTTTTTATGTAAATTAACTTTTAAAAATTTTTGGGAGCGCTCACCGGTGCGCGCCCCGGTACGCGTACCGGCAGCGCTACGGGAGTCCTCCATCTTGTGTTTCGGTAGATTTGAGACACAAGATGGAGGACAAACAACGTTGGAATGGGTAAAAGGGGGCACGGTAGACACTCCCTGACCCCCTAGGTTTTCTGAGGGGGGCTTAGGAGGCCCATATATCCCTCTGTGATGCTCCCTCTAGCTTTTTTTCTATTAACATTACTCTCTCTGTGTTCTTCCCTCATGCTCACTCTTTCTTTACTTTTTTTTTTTTTTTTTTTGGTTGCGCGCCCCGGTGCGCGCCCCGGTGCACGTACCGGTACGCGTACCCTGCAGAAAAAAGATTGACAGAGATTCTTTAAAAATATAGGTTTATTTTTATAAATTAAAGGTAGTTCTAAAAAGAACTGTTTTTTTTTATTCTTTTCGTTGTTTTATTTTTTTTTATTGTTTTTTTGAATATTTTTTACTTTTTGGGGGTTTTCTGAACAGTTTTATATTTTTTATGTATTTTTTATGGGGAGAAACAAAAAACAGGGAATTGTAAATGGCTCAACTGGAGCAAAAAAAAGAAGAAAAAATTAGGGTTTTTTCGGGCACTTATGGTTATTCCCAGCACAGATGATAAGTTTTATACTTTGCTCACCATAGCAAAGTAACTTTCCACAATATTTGCACATGGTTTTAAAATTGTTAAATTTTGATTGTATGATAGGTATTGTCTCTGTTGCCTCTGAACCCGATGGAGTTGGTTCTTTCGATGTTGAGGGTCTAGATGTTGATGGGGGTAGCTTACTGCAGAGGTCCCTTACCTCTGCAGCAGAATAGTCTATTAGGTGCCAACGGATCATGTGCCGAAACATGGTATGCTTCCCGAAGGAATATTTTTTGTTAGGGTTCCCCCTGGACAGCTCAGCATCACAAATCAGACAAGTCACCTTCGCAGCGTTGACTTTTTTGAAACCCCTTGGGATTTTGTAGAACTGCCATACGAAGTGCTCTTTTGGTTTGTAGGGCTGATTATCTTCAGGCAGGAAATGCCTTGTCTGTCCCTCCTCTTCATCATCCTCCTCCTCTTCTTCTTGACCACCAATGTAATCTTTTGGTGGTCTTTTTGATGATGGTGGTGGTGGGGCAGATGCTCCAGCTGCTGCTGCTACTGTAGCCATTTTAAAGTAGAAAAGATTAGAGACAGATCTCCAAACAGGTCTTCCTCAGTTAAAGGACAAAGTCAGAATAAGGAAAAAAGGTGGGGGCTTTCATCATTTGGAAAACAAAACTGTTCTGGACCAATGAAAAGTGTTATTTTCAAGTCACATGACCAGGGCTTTCATCATTTGGAAACCAAAAGTGTTGTGAACCAATGAAAAGTGTAATTTTCAAGTCACATGACCAGGGCTTTCATCATTTGGAAACCAAAAGTGTTGTGAACCAATGAAAAGTGTTATTTTCAAGTCACATGACCAGGGCTTTCATCATTTGGAAACCAAAAGTGTTGTGAACCAATAAAAAGTGTTATTTTCAGGTCACATGAGCCGACGCGCTTACGCTACGCGCCCCGGGGCGCGCCCGGGGCGCGTTGCGTAAGCGCGTCAGGACGTTTCACGATCGTATGCGCTCGCGTGCTCTTACGCTGTGCGTCATATGACGCATCACGCGGCTACGCGATACGTCACGATGTTGTTTTCGTTCGCGGAATAAGCGCTAACGGGACGCTCACCGGTACGCGCCCCAGGGAGCGCCGTTGCACTACGCTTACCGGTGAGCGCATCGGTACGCGCCCCGGGAGCGCTCCGGGGCAAAAAAATATAAAAATAAATAAATATTACATAATTATACAATATAAAATTCGTTATAAAAATATTACATTTCATACCTATAGAGATTTGCTATTAAAAGACCTATGAAATTCACTGAAAAAACCATAGGTTTCACACCAGTTATAGTTAGGAATTAGCATTTAAAAAACCTATTAAATTCACTGAAAAAACCATAGGTTTGACACCAGTTATAGTTAGCTGGAAATTTTACTTGCATAAAACAATTGAAATTTCCACGTTATAGTTAGTTGGACTCACTATAACTTGCGCGTGCAATGCACTGCTGATGACGTCACATATTACATCACTCATGACATGGTCAGTGACATCACTCATGACATCACTGATGACACCATCCTTGTGACACAGTGACTGACCTCCTTTCAGTGTAATGTAACCCTTGAAACACATATTCAAAAATAGAAACTAACATTTTCAAAAAAATGGAGATACCCATACCAGTTACAACAACCAATTCAATAATTCCACCATCTATATACACATCCACTCATTCACTAACAGTTCTATATAATCACTCATACGTATACTCACTCATCAAATATAATGATACACATATACATCCTGTTACACACCGACAGTCATCCAAAAGATACTCTCACACATACTCACACATGCAAATAAACTATTGAACATCCATTTATTTGCATATACAGCTATACACACACTACCACCTTACTTCTAAAGAACCTTACACATACTTACTCTCTTAAACAATCACTTATAGAAACACATACTTATTTAAACAGGAACTCTTACAATCCCTTACTCTAGCATATACTCACTTATATACATCAATATTCACATATACTACATTGAAACATATGTAGTTACTGATAAAGACACTAGTGAGACAGTCATTCAGTCAGTAACACACACATATACACAGTCATCCACCCATAAAGTCCTGCACATATGCTGTCTTCAAAACACATACAGAGAGTCAGTTATTCATGCATCTATGTGCTAAGTAATACCCCCACCAAACCATACAAACACTCATACTGATACTAAATCAAACATCTAATAACCCATATACATACACATGTAGCTACTCACCAACCCATGCAGCCACTTATACAGAAAGTGAAACACTAATCCTTATATTTAAATATTTAAACATTACTCACTAATATATGTATTGCCTAAGATACACTTATTAAGCCAGTTAACCAATCAATTTTTTTTAAATATCTAAACACTAATTTATTCTTCCATCAACTTTTACATATACATATATAACACATATTTATTTCATGGATAGACACACATTCACTGGATGGTGTCATCAGTGATGTCATGAGTGATGTCACTGACCATGTCATGAGTGATGTAATATGTGACGTCATCAGCAGTGCATTGCACGCGCAAGTTATAGTGAGTCCAACTAACTATAACGTGGGAATTTCAATGGTTTTATGCGAGTAAAATTTCCAGCTAACTATAACTGGTGTCAAACCTATGGTTTTTTCAGTGAATTTAATAGGTTTTTTTAAATGCTAATTCCTAACTATAACTGGTGTGAAACCTATGGTTTTTTCAGTGAATATATATATAAGCAATACCCTTTCAGGCTTAGAATGCAGCATAAATTATACAAAAAAGAAGAAAGGAACACCTGGTTGTTCCTAAGTTTAGGTGGAGGGCAACTCCAATATAGAGCATCCTACAACACTAGCAACACTCTGAATTTGCTCAGAACAAATATATTTTTTTCTAGCAAAGATTTTAGGCGATAAGATTAGCACAGTGCCATCCACACTGAAGTAGGAAGTAACAAAGTCTCTCAACATTTTTATAGCACAGTCTAGAAGTATAGGGTTAGCTAGTGCCGTCCACACCGAACTAAAAAATGGAAAAAAGCCTTTAACTTTCAGGCAGTGTATTATAGCTTTGGATTGGTAAAATGGCATCCAAGCCAACCTGGAATGAAGAAAAGCAAACCCTGAAATGTGTTTCTCTCATATTATGAACTCTTCAGAGAGGTATATCTTTGTCCAGACACAAGGGAGCAACCAGTAAAAGTCTAAACAATACCCTTTTAGGCTTAGAGTCCTGAATATATTACACAAAAAAGAAGCAAGGAGCTCTGGCTAGTTCCCAAGTTTAGGTGGCGAGCAGCTCCAATAAAGACCAGCCTACAACAAGAGCAACACTCTGAATCAGCTCACCTCTAATGTCTGTTCTTCTAGCAAAGTTTTTAGGCATAGGAGTAGCGCAGTGCCATCCATGCCGACCAAGAAAGTTGCAAACTCTCTTCACATTTTTACAGCAAAGTGTTTAAGCATAGGATTAGGGTGTGCCATCCACCCTGAGTGAAAACATGACAAACGCCTTTTACCACTCCAGGCACAATATTACAGCTTTGGATTGATAAAAAAAAAAAGCCAACCTGGAATTAATATAACCAACCCCTGCACGTTTTGCTCTTGTTATGGGCTCTTCAGAGAGGTATAACTTTGTCCAGACACAAGGGATTCCTCCAGTAAAAGTCAAAATAATACCCTTTCACAAATATAAATATAAATTTACATACCTTTCATACAAAAAATGCTTATGCACACACTCACAAGGGTCATTAACATTAGTAACAGTACACAGCAAAAAGCACAATTATTGAAACAAAGACAACAGGCTAATCAGATTTCTTGACACTAGGTATCCATGAGTTTCAAGGTTTTAATCGTTCCAAAACCCGCCAACACGTGTTTCGTCGCGTTAGGAACAGAGTGTCTGCGACTCCTCAGGGCTGGGAAAGATACAAACATATACAATACTAAAATGTATGACATACAATGTATCAGTGTATAGCAATTACATAGCATCCAATAAGATTCACTAGTGCCACACGGAATGCATATTTGTCACCCAGTGAGGCCGACACGTCTCTATATGGTGCACGCGCTATATTGGTAAAAAAAAAAAAAAACGCCCCAGAATGTTATCGGTCCTGCATGCATTAGTATCATTGTTGGAAAACATCACTCTGGCATTGCATGAAAACCATTGCTGCATCTAAATCATAAGCTCCATGATGTGTATGCCGAGTGAAACGGGGCAAGAATCATGATCATCTCCGTGATTAGTGTCCTTAAACACATGTGCTCCCATGTGCAAAATAACATACAAAACAAATATGACATTCCATACCTTTACTGTACAGCATAAACCAATGGTAGGTCTATAGAAAGATACACAAACACAAACGGGGACAAGGGAGAAACCTTTTAGTATATTGAGCACTACTGCCCCTACAGAAGTACTCAGTCACAGTACGGTCACAATCTGTGATGATTAACAAAAAAAATAGGCTCACCGCTCCCCCTGTGATACTTCCGACCCGGCGGGGCCCGTGACCTTTCTTTGCCAACCAATAACCTTTAAAATTGTTGCCGTAATCACTATAGAAAAAGGGGGTGGTGGAGGAAAGCGAATCAGACATATTGAGGGCAAAAGATTCCCCCATTTCTGGACCTAGTCGTCTACCCACAAAGGTCCTTATAGATAAAAAACAAACCTACCCAGTGTGTGTGCAACATCCAAGCCTTCTCATGAAGTAGAAACTAAGTAGATTAGTGGTTTTGGTGCTGCCCAAGGTAAGTAGTGTTCTAAAAAAGAGAGATGGGGGGGATATAAAAGGTCTAGTCAGGTTAAGGGTGGAGTGAAAAGACGTTTCTGGGTTAAACTGAATGATCCAGTTGCTAATTGGAATCTGTTCATTAATTCTGACCCCATGACAACATGAGGTATCATCAGCGTGATCGGTATTTACCTTGTACAATGTAAAGCTTGTCCGTAAAGCCTGGGAAATTCCTTGCGCAGCCTGGAGCGGATAACCCTCAGTCTGTGCCTAATTCTGTTAAAAAAAAAAAAAAACTATACCGGTCTGTTGTAAAAGTCTACTGATGACAATTGGTTGTCAATCTACTCTCTGTGCCCCAAGATAGTGTGGTAAAAGCAACTTACAAATATTCAAGACGCCGTGTGAGCCACGTCCTTTCTCCCGGATCACCGTGTTCCGTGTATCAGACACGTGATCTGAAGGCGGACACCAGGAAGTAACCTGAATGCCAGATCTCCACGCCCCCAACTCAAACACCAGAGCATTAACTACACGAGCTCTCGTGGCCAAATCGGTTGTAAAGTCCCGACCCAGGCAATATTAGTGACTGCTCCTCTAATTGTCGTGATCCGTTCCTGATCGGAAAAATGACCCAAAGTCTACAAAAGAGTTGCGACGTCCACCACATGCAATCCCAGTGCTCCCCCATCTGTGACACAATTACACACACGGAATATTACGTTGTCCCTCATTTCGGACTACTCCGTATATTATTGTGTGTACATTCTAAAATAGTTAACTCGCTTTCCATAAAATACATTCTTAAATTATAAGCAATGAAATGTGCTAAATTATTCTCTGTATACAGTCCATATTTCACAGGTCATGTTATTACTAAAGTTCAAATTACTGAAGTCTTTGAAATTGCAATTGCATCATTCCGTAATGGGAGCAGGATTCTGCAGATTACATATTATCAATACTCATGTATATCTTGAGAACGTACATAACACAAAACACATTGACACAACACTCTATGAATCACACCTGTCCTCCAGTCACATTGTTACTGAGAGGTACCACAGTATTAGATACATTAAACACTTCATGTTGGATTTCATAAAAAAAAAGGGCGGACCCTCCTTACACGTACCGAGTCTTACGACGCTCAATCCCCAAGAAAGTATTGTAGTTCGTGGTCGTAATTTAAACCCCGACCCACAGTATGCAAACGTAAAATCCACATGGCTTCCCTGCGTCGTAGGTTCAATTCCCTGTTGCCTCCCCTCACACTGTTTGCCACTGATTCTATCCCAAAGAAACGTACATGCATGTTGTCTCCTTGTGCGTGACATGTTGCCACATGTAGTGCCACGGGATAGTTTCAGAAAAAGGACAACGGTGGAGGATTCCCGACAGAACAGCACCTGGTCAAATATTCTCACAGTATTAGTTTAGACCCACACTATAGTATATGGGACAATATGTGTGCACACTTCAAAAACACCCACCGTTACAATGTTGGTTCAAGACATGAACTATGGTATACTTTAAACAAGGTCAAGGTGCACCACTTTAGAAATTGTAGAAACTGATAACTTTGATGAGGTTAACAGCAATAATCACATTCGTTTGTTACTTGTGTTCTTCAAGAGTTCTTTATTGAGTTCAGTTGAGAGTAAAAAATACACACAGGAACTACAGCCGACGCGTTTCGTCCTCTTGGGACTTCTTCAGGGCTGTTTACAAAAAAATGACAATATACAAAAGACACACGATTAAAATCTACATTAAAACCAAAAGCAGTTATGCTCATATAGAAAATGCCAGACTTCATAAACAATTCATTACAGGAATAAAAGCTAGTGCAGGTAATATAGACAAATTGCTAACAACAATAAGAAATAGATGTCTTCATTAATTGAAAGGGCGCAGTTTGAACTTTTTGAGATTTTTCTCAAATGTGGTCAGGATGTTCTGAGTTATTACATATTGTCCTCCATATAGGTCTATCCCTCTTGTGCCAGTACCCCTCCTCCAAGAATAATAGAACACTCTAAATATCTATAAGGAAGTGGAGAAACCAGCATCTAGAAGTTAGCAGAGAGGGTAAACAATAGCTCTTCTACAGGAATAAGTAGCGCTTAAATATAGAACATACCACAATAAAGGATGAGATAATGTCCTTGTATCCTCTCCCGCAGTTATTAGGATTCGTGAAAATGTCTGTGACGTTTAAACTGTGCTCAAATAGGCATCTAGAAATAATTAGTGAGAAAACATGGATGATTGGTCAAGTGAAAGCCATCTTGACCAAAGAAACAATCTAAGAAAAGCGGGGAGATTACAATAGCTATGAGTGGTTAAAAGTGAGGCCTGTAACCTACCCTGTTCAACAAAATATTTTCTGTGGAGGAAACTGATCTGTCCGCGCCGTTCTTGATCTTAGGCGAAAGGTATCTATTTGTAGTCTCGTTCTGCAAAAGCTCTTTAATAGGGGTATTTCAATCTTGTACATATGATTCTCCTATAGGACAAACAAAGTGTTTTTAGAATCATCCTCAATAATAGCTCCCCAGAAATATTACGTTTACTATTTATAAGATGGAAAGGCTAGTCAGGGATCGAAGGGCAACGGAACTAAATACTTCCATGATACCTTTATCATACTGTGCTTAGACAACCATTAGGGAAGGCTAACCAGTTCTGACTGTACAGGCAATGAACAAGAATCTCATCACTTACATCAAAATGTGGATGATAGTCCAAGTAGAGCTGTAACCACGGTAAAAGGCACGGGATGTAGATTCTGTCTGACTATCTACATCAAAGCAAAAACAAACAAAAAAAAACTCAAAACAGCTCATTGCTGTCTATGTTGCCATGATAGGCAGAACCTTTTACAAAAACAAGTTCACCAAACATCAAAATATGTGCTTGGTGGTTTATCTTACCTATAATTGTTAACTTGTTGTAGAGGGAAGTGTTTATTAGTCCTCCTGCTTAGACACTCTAAATGTAGAAAAAGAGGTGGAAAAATAATAGGATTCCAATTAAAGAAATGACCTCAAAAGAACTTCATTTATAAAAGTCCCATCTCTCTCTATATAATGAAACCTTTATGTTAAGTTTGCTTAATCTATATAAGCAAAAAGTGAATTAAGTTAAAGGTCCCCATTGGCTAAAGGATGATGAGCTAACATTATGAATTGCCCAGGATTCCCTTTTTATATATATGCCAGATCTCCACGCCCCCAACTCAAACACCAGAGCATTAACTACACGAGCTCTCGTGGCCAAATCGGTTGTAAAGTCCCGACCCAGGCAATATTAGTGACTGCTCCTCTAATTGTCGTGATCCGTTCCTGATCGGAAAAATGACCCAAAGTCTACAAAAGAGTTGCGACGTCCACCACATGCAATCCCAGTGCTCCCCCATCTGTGACACAATTACACACACGGAATATTACGTTGTCCCTCATTTCGGACTACTCCGTATATTATTGTGTGTACATTCTAAAATAGTTAACTCGCTTTCCATAAAATACATTCTTAAATTATAAGCAATGAAATGTGCTAAATTATTCTCTGTATACAGTCCATATTTCACAGGTCATGTTATTACTAAAGTTCAAATTACTGAAGTCTTTGAAATTGCAATTGCATCATTCCGTAATGGGAGCAGGATTCTGCAGATTACATATTATCAATACTCATGTATATCTTGAGAACGTACATAACACAAAACACATTGACACAACACTCTATGAATCACACCTGTCCTCCAGTCACATTGTTACTGAGAGGTACCACAGTATTAGATACATTAAACACTTCATGTTGGAATTCATAAAAAAAAAGGGCGGACCCTCCTTACACGTACCGAGTCTTACGACGCTCAATCCCCAAGAAAGTATTGTAGTTCGTGGTCGCAATTTAAACCCCGACCCACAATATGCAAACGTAAAATCCACATGGCTTCCCTGCGTCGTAGGTTCAATTCCCTGTTGCCTCCCCTCACACTGTTTGCCACTGATTCTATCCCAAAGAAACGTACATGCATGTTGTCTCCTTGTGCGTGACATGTTGCCACATGTAGTGCCACGGGATACTTTGGGTCCTGTTTTTGAATGGCTCTGATATGCTCAGCCATCCGCTCCTTCAAGGCCCTTATGGTGCTGCCTATGTAATATTTTCCACATGAGCATTCGATTATGTAAACTACAAATCGAGTAGTACAATTCACATTCTGTCTGATATCATAGGTCTCACCATTGATGCCCAAAAAGGTCTTTGTCCCATGTTTCACCCATCTGCACATTGAGCAGAACCCACATTTAAAAAAACCTGTACTGTGTTGGGTCATCCAAGTACTCGCCTTGGTACCCTGAGGAATAGTTGGGCTCAATCTATTCCTCAGTGTCCTACCTTTTCTGTAGGTGATCTGAGGTGTGTCTGGAATAAAGTCCCGGATCACTTGATCCGTTCTCAAGATGCTCCAGTGTTTAGTGAGGCTTTTGCGAACAACGTGATGTACTGAATTGAAATCCGTGACAAGGCGCACACATTTGTCTGAGGGTGTGACCGCCCTGTCCGATCTTAGTGTGTCGGTCCGTTTGATTTTTCTTAATCTTTTTTGTGCTTTAGAAATTGTGGTATTCGGATAGCCTCTCCTTGAAAATCTCTCCCTCATGTTTCCCATACATTCATTGAATTCTGCATCCTTACTACAATTGCGTCTGGCCCTCAGGAACTCTCCATAAGGTATGGAGCGTATCTGATGCTGTGGGTGAGTTTACTCTGTAGAGTGTCATTCACAACATACAGTTCTATGTCTAAAAACTCAATTCGTGTGGTACTATGTTCCATGGTGAAGTTTATTTCCCCATTATTGGTGTTCAAGTGTTTGAAAAAATCCTGTAGTAATTCTTGTGTCCCTGACCATAATAGGATGCAGTCATCAATATACCGACCCCAAAAAATTATGGAGTCGATATACTGAGCCCCCTTGGGTCCCCAAATGAGGTCAGCTTCTAATGCACCCATAAACAGGTTGGCAAAGGAGGGCGAAAATTTCGACCCCATTGCCACCCCTCTCTTTTGTCGATATCAGTTCCGATCAAACAGAAAGAAATTGTTCTCCAGGATTAGCTCCATCATGGATGTGAGCATCATAGTGTGTTGCCACATTGAGGCTGGTCTGTTGTAGAGAAGTTTGTTAACCGCCTGTATAACTAGCGTGGGATTAATACTGGTATATAGGGATATTACATCCAGTGTGGCTAAAATTGTGCCTGGTTGCCAGTTCAGATCCGCCAGAGTGCTCAAAATATGTTTAGTATCCTGTATGTAGGATGGTAAGTTCCTGACCAGAGGGCCCAAAAAGAGGTCTACATATTCAGCCAACCTCTCAGTGGCCCCCCCTATGCCCCGACACGATTGGCCTGCCTGGTGGAAACGGGAGATGCTTATATACCTTTGGCAAGGTGTAGAGCCAAGGGTATGTAGGCCTGAAGACTTTCGAGTAGAGATATTCGTCATCATTCAGAAGACCCAATTGTTTCCAGGTCAATAATTTGTCATTGATGTTGGAAGTGAGTGGACCCATAGGGTTATGTGTCAATCTCTCATAGCACATATGATCTTTGAGTTGGTTGGAAATCTCCTCATGGCAATCAACCACGTTCATCACCACGACATTTCCCCCCTTGTCCGCCTCCCGTATAATGATATCTTCATTGTTCATTAAAGAAGCAAGTGCCGTACGCTCACCTAGTGTGAGGTTGTCTTTATACTTAAAAGTACGTTTGTCATGAGTAGTATTAAGTTGGTTCAAATCATCCAATACATGTTTATAAAAATCATCAATAGCATTGCCACCGGGGAGGGTGGGAATCCACCTAGATTTGGATTTCAACCCGCTGGCCATGCTGAAATCAGGCTCAATGTTTGATTCATCAAGAAGTCTGTCCATATCATATGGTGTTTCCTCAAGATCAGTCATAGTTAGAAGTAGATGTGTTACTTTTATATCTTTTATTGACAGGGCATCGGAATCAACAAGTACAGGAATATTCTTTGATGTCTTTTTAGTCACTTCTTTGTGTGTAAAAAGTTTCTTAAGTTTCAAATTCCTTACGAACTTGAAGAGATTGATCTTGGTTTTACAAATATCCCCTATGGTGTAGGGATTAAAATTAAGACCCCTACTGAGTAGAGATGTCATATCAGTAGTAAGTGCTAACGATGAAAGGTTGATTACCTGTACCTCTGACCCTAACGGGGTCAGTTCTTGTTTACCCCTGATCTCAATTTCCTCCGATACTCTTCGGTGTTTGGCCCTCCTCCCCCTACGGGTTTTGGATCTAATTTTGCTTTTGGGGGTTGTACCTTATTGCCCTCCCTGATGCGTAAAACCTCGAGTAAAAAAGCAGAGTTACCCTATGGTGTATTGTCAGAATTATCAATATCTGAACCACTGATACTGTTAACACTGAGCGAGGTATTGCTGGATGAAACTGAACTGACTTCCAGAGATGACTTCTGATTCCTATCTGTGTGTTTACTTTTGGGTATCATTGCATCATATTTCCGAGCATAGGTAAAAATTACATACCTTTCATGATTGAGTTACTTTTATCTTGGATATTTTATTTCTTTGTGACTCACTGTATCCTTTCGGACCCAGATTTTTGTTTTCTTGTGATCCTTCATCATCAAATATATCTGTGTGTGTGTGTGTATTTAGTGTATATATGTGGACTAGTGTATGTGTGTATATATATGTGTGTGCGTGCATGCGTGTGTGGGTGTGTGTGTGTGTGTGTGTGTGTGTGTGTGTGTAGCCTTTTCAAAAGGAGTGTTGGAGGGCACTGCCTCAAATCCTAGCACTCAGTTCGCACCAGTGCATCATGGTAAATACACTGCATGAAAATTCTTACTTCAGTGAGAGTTTTTAATTTTTCACCCTTGTTGGTGCAGTCAGTGCAGTGTATCTCTAAACATGTGCTTCAGGATAGTTTTCTTTCTTCAGTAGAGAGCAACACATCATTCTGGGGCTGGAGGAAATGCTACCAAAAAACGTATCATGTATCTGTAACACTCATTGGGTACACGATCATCAGCTAGAGCATGCCAGCTCTTTAGCTCAAGGGAGCCTTTCAAACAAAAGAGAGTGGGAGCACACTGTCTCAAACCTCAGCACTCAGTTTGCCCCAATATATCATGATAAATGCAGTGCAAGACAACGTTTACTCCAGTGACAGTCTTTGGTTGTTCACCCTTGTTGGTACAGCCAGTGATTTGTATCTCTAGACACATGTTTCAGGATAGTTGTCCTTCTTCAGTAGCGGTCAAACACTTTGTTGTGGGGGTTCTGGAAATGCTGTGTAAAGTCATCTCAGGTCTCTATACCACTCACTAAAGGCACGTGTATCAGCAGAGCCCATCAGCTCATTACTTAAAGGGAACCGTTTCAAATAAAATAGAAGTGCACTGCCTCAAATCCCAGCACTCATTTTTCCCCGATGCATCATTGTAAATATAGTGCATGAGAAAACTTACTTCAATGACAGTCTTTACTTTTTCATCCTTGCTGCAGCCAGTGCTGTGTATCGCTAGACACTTTTTTCAGGATACTTGTCCTTCTTTACTACAGAGCAACACCTAATTTTGCGGGTGCTGGAAATGTCATCCAAAGTCTTCAAGGTATCTGTACTGCTCACTGGACGCACGTGCATCAGCCACAGCTGGTCAACTCATCAGCTCTTCAGCTGAAGGGAGCCTTTTCAAAGATAAAGATGGTGGGATCACACTGCCTCAAATCCCAGCACTCATTTTGCCTTGATGGATTATGGTAAATGCAGTGCATGATAATGCTTACTTCAGTAAGAGTCTTTACTCTATCATCCTTGTTTATGCAGCCAGTGATGTGTTTCTCTAGACAAATGATTCAGGATAGCAGTCCTTCTTCAGTACAGAGCTACACATCACTTTGGGGATGCTGGAAATGCTACCAAAGTCTTATCAGGTCTGTGTACTACTCACTGGGTGCGGGTGGATCCGTCAGAGCTCATTAGCTCATTAGCTCATTAGCTCAATGGAGCCTTTTTAAATAAAAAGATGATGGAGCACACTGCCTAAAATCCCAGCACTCAGTTTCCTTCAATGCATAATGGTAAATACAGAGCATGAGAATGCTTACTTCAGTGACAATCTTTTGTTTTTCACCCTTGTTGCTGCAGCCAGTGCATCGTATCTCAAGACACGCGTTTCAGAATATTTTTTCTTCTTCAGTAGGGATCAACACAACGTTTTTGGGGTGCTGGAAATGCTATGCAAATTCTTCTTAGGTCTCTTTAACACTCGCTGGGTGCAGGTTTATCAGCAAGATCTTACCAGATCCTTACCTCAAGGGAACCTTTTCAAAGAAAAAGAGGGTGTGAGTACACAGCCTCACATCCCAGCACTCAGTTTGCCCCACTGCATCATGGTAAATGCAGTGCATGATAACACTTACTTCAGTGACTGTCTTTAGCTTTTCACACTTGTTGTACCCAGTGCTACGTATCTCTAGAAACGAGTTTCAGCATAGTTGTCTTTCTTCAGTAGAGAGCAACATATTGTTTTGGGGATGCTGGAAACACTACCCAAAGTCTTCTCAGGTCTCTGTACCACTCACTGGGTGCAGGTGCATCAGCCAGAGCTCATCAGCCTTTATTACAAGGGAGCCGTTTCAAACAAAAAGAGGGTAAAAGCACACTATCTCAAATCCAAGCACTCATTTAGCCCCAAGGCATCATGGTAAATGCAGTTCATGTCAATGCTTACTTCATTAACATTCTTTAGTTCTTCACCGTTATTGGTGCAGCCAGTGTTGTGTATCTGTAGACATGTGTTTCAGGATAGTTGTTCTTCTTCAGTAGGGTGCAATGCTTCATTTTGGGGGTGCTGGAAATTCTACCCAAATTCTTCTCAGGTCTCTCTACCACTCACTGGGTGCATGTGCATCAACCTGAGCTCATCAGCTCTTTAGCTCAAGGGAGCTCTTTCAAACAAAAAGAGGGTGTAAGCACACTACCTCAAATCCCAGCAGTTTGTCCCACTGCATCATGGTAAATGCAGTGCATGATACCACTTACTCCAGTGACAGTCTTTTGTTTTTCACACTTGTTGGTGCGGCCAGTACTGTGCATCTCTAGACACATGTTTCATGATAGCCGTCCTTCTTCAGTAGAGAGCAACACATCATTTTGGTGGTGCTGGAAATGCTGTTCAAAGTCTTCTCAGGTCTCTGTACCACTCAATGGGTGCAGGTGCATCAGCTAGAGCTCTGCAGATCATTAGCTCCAGGGAGCCATTTCAAACAAAAAGAGGGTGTTTTGGCCTGTGACCTAGTCACAGCAAACACATGTGCAGAGATACCTAACATTTCTGCATGGGTCCTGAGCCCCACTTCAGCCCAAGCTGAAGTCTCTAAATCATTACCAAGCAAGCATGCAACAGGGAGGTCTGCACTTACCACAACCTTCTTGAGGCCAGTTACCCCTCTCCAGGAGAAAGTAACAACTGCAAGGACATGGTTGGTTCTGACATTGCTAGAATTGGTCACTTGGTAAGCTTCACCAAGTATGAGTTGCTCAGGAGCCACAAGGTCCTGTATTACCATTGTGACACTTGCCCCTGTGTCCCTGCAGGCCATTGCCTCTTTTCCGTTTATCAAAGGCTGCTGTCTGTATTTGCCCTAGTTACTGGGACTCAAAAGGGAGGACATATCCATGCCTCCATCACAGATCAGAACAGTCTGAGTTGGAAATCTGACTAGGCCAGAGTACATCTCAGAACCCAGGGTTAACCCTACTACACCCTTATTCCGAATATCACCACTTGGGGCTCAACTAGGGGGAACAGTTGCCTTAGGGGAAATGGTGGCTGGAGTTGAGTCTTTAGGTCTAGTGCAATCACTAGTCCAATGGGTGTTCTGTTTACAGATTGTACACCATGGTTTCTTTTGGCCTTTCTTCTTGGAAAATTGGGATTCCCCACCCCCCAGCTGAGGATTTTTGGGGACCTTGAGAAGACTTCTGGTCTTTACTCTTTTCCCCACCCTTGCTTCTTCTGGTCACCACCTTCTGCTTCACCCTGGTTCTGACCCATATGTCTTCCTTCTTTCCCAATTCTTGGGGAGAGGTCAGATCAGAGTCTACCAGGTGCTGATGCAAAAGCTGATTTTGACAATTATTAAGGATCTGCTACCTCATAATTAAGTTGTACAATCCTGTATAATCACACACCTTACTGCCAAGTAACCAGTCACCCAGAGCCTTAGTAGCACAATCAACAAAAGTCAACCCAGTCCTGAGTCTGAGCCTTTTGGGTATCTGTGAACTTTATCCTGTATTGTTCAGTGGTTAGACCAAACCCTTTAATCAGGGTGCTCTTCAGGACTATATAATCATCAGCATCGTCTTCTCTAACAGTGAGGAGCTTGTCTCTACCTTTCTCTGCAAATGAGAGCAACACAATGGCTGCCCACTGGGGGACCTTTTGAACTTTGCAGACCCTTTCCAGTGCAGTGATTCACTTGTGGATGTCATCTCCACTCTGGTAGGGAGGGACAATTTTATTTAAATTCTTATGGTCATTAGTTTTTTCTCTACCACTTGGGAAGTTGCTGCCACCATGGGACTTTAGTCTCTACCTTTGTCTGCAAAGGAGAGCCACACAATGGCTGCCTACTGCTCCTGGGGGACCTTCTGAACTTTGCAGGCCCTTTCCAGTGCAGTGATCCACTTGTGGATGTCATCCACCCTCTGGTAGGGAGGGACACTTTTATTTAAATGCCCATGGTCATGAGATCTTTCTCTACCACTTGGGAAGTTGCTGACGCCATGGGACTCTAATCCCATCTTTTCTCTAGCTCTTTCAAGCTCTGGGGACTCCCTTTCCAAGGCTACCTGCTGCCTTTTAATCTTCAACTAGCGTTCCTCAATTCTCATCTGCCTTTCCCTCTTTTCCTGGGAGGCGTTCCTCCTATGAGAAGAGACAGAGGTCCCTACAGTTACACCAGAACGGTCAGACTCCTGAGAAGGAGATCTGGGTCTTCTAGGCATACCTCCAGTTCTTCCTGGGATAATAAAGAGAGGGCCTCCCTGGCCTTCATCCTCATTGCCAAGAGGAGCTGCATTGTCCAGGTCAAGGTCATTGTCACTTTCAAGGCCAGCATCAGAGTCCTGGTCCTGGTCTACTTCGACACTGGGCCTTTCCTCATCTGCTGCCCCATCCCCACTGCCTAATCCCTCAGGCTCTGCAGCCTTTCTAAGATCGTCAAGCAGTAGTACCTCCTTGAAGCATTGGGTATTGGCACTTTTGCCTGTCTTCAATTTCCTCATAGTACAAAAAGCCCTTAATTCTAAGAATGGAAATGTGTCATGCTTGGATGCCTGTAACATACTGACATCTGGCAGGGACCCACTGGTCCCTGCCCTTGAAGACATTACTAGTGAGGTGTGGTATATGCACCTACCTACTCTAGTTGTTACCTCTAAACTCTCTTGAGTTGTAGAAAGGGAGTGCTAAGCCCTTAAAAGACAACTCTAGTTTAGTCGAACTTTCTGTATTTAAGCTTGTATTATATGTACCTCTGGTACCTTTAGTGGTTTTCAGTTAGTCAATCACTTGAGATTATCTGGTAAAACAATGGCAAGCTGGATTCCCACCGCTGCCACAAATGTTAGAAGTTGGTCTGACATATGCTGTCCATTATTCTAGTGGGCACCTTGCACCAGTCCAAACGACCCTTATTGATGGTAGGTTAAAGACAACCTTTATAGAAAGCTATCCTAGTGGTAGCTGTGCAGAGCAGCCTTCAGGCTAAGTCTTGGTGGAATGTAAAGCAGCTTCTATTACCAGTCTATAATCTCGTGAATGACCAAATGAAAGGAGAACCACACCAGGTATATATATATAAAATATATATATTTATTCTAAACACATCCCACTAGTCCCTTTATGAGGCTAGAGGCAAAAGTATATTCAGTAAACTTAATAACACACAGTAAATTAGCACAGCCCCTTTCTGGACTGTGAAAGTATGTCCTTTAGTTTGAAGCTCTCGCCAAACATCAGCTTTTCTGGAGCACTGATCTACCGCCCTCCAGGACCGGTTAAACAGTTCCTATGCTCTCTGCCCTCAGTAGTCGCAGATCTCGCTGCCACCTCTGCTAATTTTACACTGTTGGGCCACTTGAACATGCATTTTGACGACATTAGGGACCACACGGCTCAAGAGCTAATTGCAGATTTTTCCGCATTACAGTTAGCTCAGCTTGTCTCACTACCCACACATATTAAAGGTCACCTGCTGAACCCTGTATTCAGTAACTGCCCCGATTTGAAGGCAGAGCCTCCTACTGCACTCCCGTGGACCGACCATTGGTTAGTCCCTCTCATTTGGAACACTCACAAACCCCCCACATTGATACCAGGGCTACGGGAAGCATGAAACTGGTCCAAACTCCCACTGGACAAGTGGGTCGACGAGCTACAAGCCACAATACCATCTATTAACGCAGATCCCTTGGTAGCTAATGGTGAATTTAACAACTGGATAACTAAATCACTGAACATCATACTCCCCGTCAGGAAAACCCCTGTAAAAAGATCTAGGACCTCGGCTCCTTGGTATTCGGAGGAGCTTAGGGATATTAAACGCAAGTGCAAGAGACTAGAGAGGAAATGGCGTCTAGGTTATACAGACCCAGATAAAACCCTGTATAGAAATTCCATTAGGGACTACAAGAAGGAGATAAAGAAAGCACAAGCCCTGTACTACACACAAAAAATCTCCGAAGCCAGCTCTAACTCTAAGAGGATTTACCTGATTGTGAAAAGCCTTACTAAACTCCCCCAGCCCCCCGTAAATAGTGAAGACTTACAAGCTCGCTGTAATGACCTAGCGGACTTCTTTTACAATAAAGTCGATCTTATTTACTCGTCATTTTCAAACACCGTCCCAAATGCTCCAGTAGACATCTTGGCGAATTCTAAGTAGGACACTCCGTGCAATCTGTCATCTGTGCTGGCTGAGTTCCCTCTGCTACATCCTGATTTACTTGCTACTTTAAAGACACAGGTAAAACCAGGCTCCCCCAGTGATCCTGCTCCTCCGAGCTCTCTGATGGCCGTCGGCCACACTATTCTTCCTGTTATGCTGGAGGTACTTAATGCCTCAATCTCTACTAACACGGTGCCACCAGCATGGAAAGAGGCCAGGGTGAGGGCACTCGTGAAGAAACCCAACATGGACATCAATAACTTTAGCAATTACCGTCCCATTTCCCTGCTCCCTTGGGTCAGCAAGATATTAGAGAAATACATCAATAGTCTCTTGAATAACTTTCCAGAAAACAATCAGTTGTTTGACCCTTCACAAACGGGCTTCCGCCCCAAACATGGGACGGAATCTGCTCTGATGGCAGTTATGGAGGAAACTAGAGGAATCTTAGATCGGGGAGGATCGGTGGCAGCCATCCTCCTCGATCTAAGTGCCGCTTTTGACACGGTAAATCATAAAATCCTATTGCAGCGTCTCTATGACATTGGGATTCAGGGAGGAGCGCTGGAATGGCTTAGGTCATTCCTGATTGATAGAACCTTTCAGGTTTTTGAGGGAAATACCATCTCCACCAGCAGACCTTTGGGCTGTGGGATCCCGCAGGGCTCTTCGCTCAGCCCGACGTTGTTTAACGTCCATATGGTATTAAGATCGTTACCTATGCGGACGATACCCAGCTGGTGGTCTCTTTGACGCGGGGCGAGGGCTCTGCGGCCATGGTAGATCTGGCGGGTTGCCTGAGTGAAGTGAGAAGCTGGATGACCCTGTCTTGTCTCAAACTTAATGGGGACAAGACAGAGGTCATCCTGCTGGAACGATCGGCTCCAGCCTCGGTTGGCTCGGTCTGGCCCGCCTGTCTGGGTCCTCCTCCAGCTCCCAAGAGTGCCATTAAGAGCCTGGGCATTTAGCTGGATGGGTCCCTAACGTTAGACTATCAGGCCGTCAAGCTATCTGCCACCTGTTTTGGCCTTCTCAGAATTTTAAGGAGGATACTCCCTCTGCTACCATTCAAGGCCAAACAAACTGTAGTAAAGGGATTGATCCATTCTAGGCTGGATTTTGGAAACGCACTTTATCTTGGAGCCCCTGACTCCACATTGCGAAAACTGCAAGTTATTCAAAATTGTGCGGCCCGCACCCTACTGCAAATTCCCCGCAGGTTCTCTGCCAAACCTGGACTAATAAGCTTGCACTGGCTCCCTGTTAGGGACAGGATCAGCTTCAAGTCCCTCTGCATTGCCCATCAGTCATTCTGGGAAACTGGTCCAGCAATTAATCTTCCTTTAAATACCCCTTACCTCCCCAGCAGACAGCTGCGTTCAGCTAACGCATTTCTTGCTGTCGTGCCCAAGGTTAAAAGAACTAGAGTGGGAGGCCGTTCCTTCACCCTAAATGTGGCCAGGCTGTGGAACAATCTCCCCCTCCACTTAAGGTCCAATCCAGACCTAACTTCCTTCAGGAAACAACTGAAAACTTTTTTGTTTAATAAGTAGGCCCCCTTCAACCACCGTTGCCATCTGCCTTACTGTAAGAACACCTTTTAGTCATAGCGCTTGGACGCCTCTGGGCAACTATTTGCGCTTTACAAAACGCATTTTCATTTCAAAATACGTTGAGCCCTTTAGGCGTACCAAACCATATATTAAGTAAGTGGTATAACAACCACAAGATACAAGGCCTAGATCCTGTAGAACCGCTGGGGCCACCAGGAACCACCCAAGGTAGTGACACAGGGGGCACACGGGGGACGCGTGCAGTGTCTAAACACAGCCGCGAATCACAATTACCTTCTATGGGGAAATTCGCGGTTGGAAATTTAAAGATAAAGGGCACTTAGAGGAGGACTTTGAGCAAACCCCTTTAGATTTAAGGGGTTCTAGAGCCAACACCCACGGGAGCACCAGAGTACTCAAGTTACCTCACCCAGGGAAGCTGGGTGCGGAAGTGTCTTTTGGTGTCGGGTTTTGTCGCCGCACCTAATTTACATTGCCCCGGGCAGGTGGAAGTCCCCGGGGCTGCATAGGCCCCGCAGGCCCCGTAGTATAATTATAGGATTGTCCCCAGAACCTGGCCCACCTGGGGGCTCATTTAAATAAAGTGGGGGAGCCCTGCTTTATTATTATTATTTTTTTCGTCCGGATTCACGTACCCAGCGTGCAGTCGAACGTTTTTAAACGAGCAGTGACTAGGGGGACTGAGCAGGATTAGGGGGTCAGGTTGTTTCGACCCTGCCCCCTTTTCTTCTTTTTTAATCTTTTTTCAAGTGTTTTTTGTGACTCGGTTCTACCGAGTCACAAGATGGCTGCTAACATTTCCTGGTTTGGAATGTTGGCAGCCAATCACAGTGAAGCTCGTGGTCGGGAGGGTGCGTGAACCCACCGCTGCCCCAGATATCAAAACTTTTATTTTTTTAATTTCTCAGCAACTACTAACGGATTTACACCATTTAAAAAAAAGGTTGCTTTCTGAACCAAGCACTAACTTTTTGCAAAATTTGGTGTAATTCCGTTCAGCAGTACGTGCCGTAGCCTTGGCAAAAGTTTCCTATGGAAAATTGATTTTCAGACTTTTTTTTTTTAATTTCTCAGCAACTACTGAACGGATTTACAAATTCTTTTAAAAAAGGTCGCTTTCTGAACCAAGCGTTACCTTTTTGCCAAATTCGATTCCGTTCAGCAGTTCAGGCTGTAGCCTGTAATAAAATTTCCTATGTAAATTAACCTGGAGAAAACACTTTTTGGGACCCCCTTTTTTCTCAGCCCCCGCTTGACAAATCACACCCAAACATTCAGGATAGGAGCTAACCTGGATCGACCTTTTTTTGGAGAATTTCGCGAACATTTGTCAAACAACGCCAAAGCTATTAGCAAATCAAAAAACACTTTTCCAATGGAAACTAGGTTCTAACTATGACTACCTACTGGAGACATATATATTCCAAATTCAGTCTTGAATAAAAGGATGCCTCAGCCTCATGAATCGGGGCTTGGTAACGGAGTCACTCGAGTTTATTGCCACATGAGACGCAAGCCCTCCAGTCAGGAGTAAGTAAAAACAGGTCCTTTATTGTAGCAGGTACTTCACAAGTATGCCATTACACGTTTCGACCCAGGTGGGTCTTAATCATGTGCTGATTATGAGAGTAAGTTACAGGTGGGTTTAAACACAGTGGGGTGATAAATAGTAAGGAAGGACTCGAAGTGCACAGATTTCATTTGTGTTATGTCAATTTAAATATGCTTTCATAGTTCATAACCGCTGGGACATCAATTTAAAACCCATCTTCTAATCAATATTTGGCAAATGCATAATTATAGAAATGTTTAAGTGGTTTGGTCTCGAATCATAATGCGCTTTTAATTGTCAGAAATCCACGGTCTATAATGCAATGTGGTTATCTATAGCTGTCCATAGCGTCCTTCCACAAATACCCAGTTCTTAAGAGTCTTAATTTGCGAGAAACAAAGTATTTTCACAGCTTCAAAAGGCGTGTATATATATATATATATATATATGTATATATATATATATATATATATATATATATATATATATATATATATATATATATATATATATATATATATATATATATAAAAACAAAACCCTGTACTATATGTGGTGGCTAGCATTTCTCCGGTTAAGTGTCTTCTTTCCTCCCCATCATCACATTGTGATTTCTGTAATCTGGTTTCAGGTGGACACTACAAAATGTACTACGTCTTGTACAGCATTTCATGCTCCTGCTATAAATACAAAAAAGGTTTTTCTGCAAAAAAGCTCCACTGCTCCCTGGGGCTTGGTCAACCGTTTTGAAATATAAAAAAGGAACAAGGTTCATTATTATAGTTTACTTGATGAGATGCATTTCTCCCAAACTCCCTTTTGAATAGAATACATAGCACAGGTAATATACTCTTTCCTCTCTCTGAATAAATCCTGCTGCTTTAGCTTCATGATTTAAATACAAATGTATGTATATGCAAATATTAATTGAGCGGCTCCCTGATATGTTTTATCCAAGCATGATTTTCCGCATGTATTAGTAATGCGCCATTTTAAAAGTAATCATAGACTTTAAATCAATCTTGAGACAATTTGCTTTTCCGAAAGGGTATTTTATGTAAACTAACACAGGAGGAAAGCCATCAACAAACAATAATAGGGGTGAGGAATTAGTCAGCCAAGTGAGAAAAAACAGGCAAAGCAAGCCTCTGAATGCCAAGAGTTTCTTATCTGTGCAACATGTGTCTAGTTTTGTCGGTTGTTTATATTTTTTCATTTTATGTGACAGCTGATGACTAAGGTGGGGAAAACAGTGTCAGGCAGTCACAATGATATTAGGAAAATGCATTTCAACAAAAGTCCTATCCAATAATACATACAGGGGCATATTCTCCAGGACTTATCGCTGAGTTATCGGCACTTTATCACAGCCAAAGTGGCGATAAATTTATCGCCCCATTCACATGCTGGTGCTAACAGCCCATATCACCAATTTACCTGGGATAATAGCCGCCAAAAACATTGCAACAGATGACCCGGGCAACTATCGCTAATGAGATGCAGAGTATGCATTCCTGTGCAAAAAGTCGTGACAACACCACACCGCAACATTTTCATCGACCAGCCAGATTGGTGATAAGAACCCAAAACAGTCAATAAGGCGTGTTAATAGCAGGAAATTAACACTTGCTCTGACCTGATGTAAAGTCAGAAGCCAACCTGCACCCGAAAAGGGAGCCCAGGCCAGAGCCACACCTGAAGATCAACAGAAGCCATGGAGCAACTGATCATGCAGCTCGGAGCCCCAACAGGGCCACAACACCCACCGCCACCACCCCCAGGCCCTCCAACCCCCCGCCCCGGACCCCTCCGCTCCCCCAGGACCACCACAGAGACAGTGCAGACAAAGACAGCGGACCTTCAGGAAACACACCAGCCTCACAGACTTAATACCAGAGAATTTCATTGCCTACTACAGACTCTAAAGGACAACCATCCTCCGCATCCTGACCATCATTGCCCAAAGACTGGTGGTACCAACACAGCGGACAACCAACATCCCACCTCCGACAAAGCTGCTGGCTGTGTTGCACTTGTTGGCCTCTCGTATCTTCCAACCAACAACTGCCAGAGTCGGAGGAGTCTCCCAGCCAGCCCTATCCAAGGTCATCACACCTGTTCTGGATGCCATCATCAGCTTGGTACCCCAGTAACTATACTTCCCCCAGACTGCGCATGAACAGCTGGAGACCAAGCAAGGCTTCTATGCCATAGCTGGCTTCCTGCACGTGTTGGGGGTGTTGGACTTGGCCCTTTTTGCAGGGTCATCCTCGAACTTTTTGCCTTCTTCCTATATTTTTTCTGACCTGTTGTTGGCTATTTTATGACTCTGGGCACTTTACCACTGCTGATCAGTGCTAAAGTGCATATGCCCTCCCTATTGTAAATGAATGTATTAATTGGTGATTCCATGATTAACTATTTGGTTTACTTGTCAGACCCTAGTACAGTGCACTGAGTGTGCCCAGGGCGTGTAAATCCAAATGCTGCTAGTGGGCTTGCAGCACTGGTTGTGCCACCAACAGAAGCGTCCTTGTAAAATGTGTCTAAGGTCTGCCATTGCAGAGCCTGCGTGCAGTCCGGTACTGTCATGCTGACTGGGCAAGTGCACCCATTTGCCAGTTTCTAAATTTTCCCTTTTCTTCATATCAGACACCCCTATGGTAGGCCCAAGGGCAGGGTGCATTGTAAGTATAAGGCAGGACAAGCCCAGATGTGTGTGGCATGTACTAATAGTGAATTACAGCCATTTTCGTTTTTCACTATTGCAAGGCTACCTGTTCTCCATATGCCAGAATTGGCTGCTAGATTATTACATGTTTATAATCCAAACAGACTCAGAGAACATGGAGAAATTTGAGTTTAGTATGCCTGGACTCAGAATGATAAAATACATATTTTAGTGAAGTTCATTTTAATATTCTGTGTTTGCAAATACCACTTTTAGAAAGTAGGTATTTGCTTGCCTAACCATTTAAGCCTGCCTCTGCGAGGTTGTGTATTCCTTTGTCTGGTTTTGTGAGTGACAGGGCTGGGGGATTCCAAGAGACAGGCTGGGGCAGCCCAGTGGCGAATAGGGCGATCTGCATCTAGATGGTAGGGAGGAGTTGCACCTGGGACCGGAATAGGTCTGGGCCTTCCCTCTACAATACCGGCTCTATCCCCTGTGGTGCGTCTTATGTCTCTGCCCTGCACACTGAAAGAAGAGAAGGAAGGCTGTCAGCAAAGTGCTCCAGGACTGTACTTGCCTTCCACAATACTGGCTCCACCTCCTGTGGGGCATCTGATGTTACTGTCCTGCACTGTGAACTGTGAAAGGAAAGGAGTAGTCTGGTAAACAGGGTGCTTCAGAACTGGTTTGGACTGGGCAAAGGCCCCTCTCCCCTCAGAGAACAAAGGAATTTGGGGTATAAATATTGGGACACTGATCCCATGAAATTAGATTACTTCTGGCCTTACAAGACGAAACCTCTGCTGAAGAGAGGAACCTGAAGTAACTGAGGAGAGACTATTCCAAGCTGAAGTGCTGCTTGGGGGATTGGCCTGCAGTGGTTGCCTGACTGCCAAAGAGAGGAGAAAGAACTTTGTGGACTTTTCTTTCAATTTGTGCAAAGATCTCCAAGGGCTTGGAAGAGAGCTTGCCCCCTGACCGAAGTCCCAGGACCAGTGGACTTCACCAGCCTTTGTGAATTGCTGCTGGAAACGCTGTTTCCGATCCAGGGAAGACATGGCTTGGCAGTTCGGGCTGGACTGTTCCCATGAGGCACAGGGTCAGACTGATTTGCATAAGGCCATGTCTGAACTGGGGTGGCGGAGTGAGCGAAAGAATGGTGATGGATTAAACCCAGATCAGTTGACTGGAGGTGAGTGTTTGATTTGCTCAAACGCTCCGTCCATCATCCCCTTTTGTATTGGAAATGCTGTTTTAGCGGATACAGAGGCAGGGAGCTGTGACCGACTCTCCCGACTGGCCCGGTGTCCTGTAGGCACCACATCAAGCAACGTCCACCTCGAAGAATGCAAGCTCTTAGCTCACCGACTCTGTCCTGACGCCGAGCCGTTGCCTGCACCGCGACTGGTGGACACCACGACGTGCAACACCTCGCTACACCGACTCGTACTGGTCTGACCGACGTGGTCACTGCTGCTGATTATGAGTCCTGTGAATGCACCGGAGTTGGGCACCACCTCGCACGCTTTGCGATGCACCACCCGATTCACACCGCTATCCGGACTGATCGATTCCAGCTCCTGAACTCCGGCTCTGTCGCCGTGCCGCAAGCTGCAAGCACCGCATCGAAGCACGGTCTCGCCCTGCAACGCATGCCTTGGATCCACCGACTCTGTCAACGGGCCGCTGCCTGCACCGCATCGAGGGACAACGTGTCCTGCAACGCTTCCTTTCTGCACCGCGACTAACACTGGAACCGGCTCGCACATCCGTGCCAGCAGCCTCAAGTTAAAGGTACTGTGACTGAGTCTATCGACATTTGATTGGGCCTGTACCGACACGGTCTGCTGGATTTGCTAGACTCTGTGTTATTTCAACAACGCTGTAGCAGGATAGGGCTACCGACTAGCACAGAACCTTGAATTAAGCCTTTTAACCAGAACTCTTGAGATCTAATAGTACTGTTATTATTAATGGAAATTTGTATGCAGAAAGCGCGACTAAACCCGGAGGCATCAAGGCGCTGAAGATGGAAACCAGAAAGTGGATTCTTTTTGCCGTTTATTGGTCTTGTGGTAACTCTATATAAAATATACTTATTTTTTATATAAAACCTTGTGTGGTGTCCATTTGTAGTATTGTCACTGGGTTACTGTATGTGGTCACAAATGCTTAACTTACAACGCCTCTGAGATAAGGCCTTGCTGCTCGTGCCTTGCTACCAAGGGGGTGAGCAGGGATTATTTTAGGAGTGTAATCCCCTTATCCTGACTAGAGGAGAGGGTCCCTATTTGTCACAAGTACCTACCTGTGACAACTAGAGACCCCCAATTCTAACAGGGGGCAATTGACTGCACACATGTCCTACTTGTGCCCCCTGCCAACACTGCACACAATTACCACAACAGAAAGCACATGCATTCTATCAATGTGCAGGCAATAGTGGACCACCGGGGACTCTTCACCAATGTCGTCGCCAACAACCCAGGCAGTGTGCATGATTCATACATCTTCCGACAGTCCATAATCAACCAACGCTTCCAGGATGGCACCTACGGAAATGCACTGCTCGTTAGTAAGTACCAAATGAACACAAAACACACCTCAACTCCACAATCATGCAACTCACAACTCTGGTAATGCACACGTTACAAACTCTCATACAACATGCCAAACAGCATGCCCACCCACCAGACATGACAGCACAACTTACTTTGGGAACCTGGGCCAGCCATGTGCATAAACCATCAACATCATGGCACCTCAGCCACACAATTGCAGATTATGGAGAGAGGTGGGAACCAGGCATGTGGGAAGGAGGCAAGTGACCCATGAATGACAATGTACACACTGCCAAGTGTTTTGTGGATGTGATGGCCAGACTGCAGTATGCAGACCACACACATATCCATGTCGACATAAGGCGTGTAGTGGACAGTGGACACAACCATGTCACCCCAGCCAGTGGGGAAGATCACCGAAATGTAGCTTGTTATGTCCCCCCCTGTAAGCGTGAGCAGAGTGGGGTGGCCCGGAGTACACCAGGCAAGAGTAGGGGTGTGAAAAAATAGCACGTAGCTCTGGCCGTGGTTCTCTTCCGGAATGCCCAACGTGTCTGCCAGGGAGGCACCTCTCACCCTGCCATGAGGCCGACGCCATCGCCATGAGCAGTGTTGCCTGCGATCCTGTGCGCCTGCTGCACCCCGGGCCGCTGGTCCACAAACCTGTCTTGCCCGCCCCTGCGCACCCAGGCCTCACTGCTCACCTGCTGACATAGTGTGTGTCAAAGAGGGCCCACCACATGCTGGTGCAATCTCCAAGCCCGAGGCCCGCGATCTTGGCAGACTCCTCAGACCATCACGGCCTCCGCGAGCAAGGCCCGCATCTAATCCTTTCTTGTTGATGTACCTCACCGGCATACACACCAGACAAGTAGGTCAGACATTTGGAACTGAGTCTTGATTACACAATGGCAGAGTACATATTTTATGGCAGAGTTTATATCACTATACTCCCTTCGATGTGGTGCCACTATCTCTGTGCATAGCATTCCAAGCACACATGTCTGTGGCCCGTGCAGACTTCTGCTTTCGGCCTATGCTGCGGTCCAGCAGGCCCCACACCAATCCAATACAGTCCGTACCAGGCAGGACACGGCATCGTCGCAGGCTGCACACCCGCTCAGCTCTGGTGCCTCTACCTCCGTCAACCACAAATCATCCCCACATGCCATTTCAACGTTGTGTGTTAGAAATCCAGGAGGAGCTGGCTAAACAGTGGTTAACCCGTGCTGACCGTTGCCTCCGGCCTACGCTGCAGTCAAGTAGGTCGGACATTTGGAACTGAGTCTTGATTTCTTCATGGTCGAGTTCATATCACAGTACGCAAGGAGAGGAGTAAGAGGAAGATGCGGTTCAGTCCAGAGGAGAAAAGGATCTCTGTTACAGAGGTGATCGAATGCTACCAATAACTGCACTGGTACCTCTAACTCTGTGCATCACAAGCCGATGACACGTGGCTGTGGGCCACTGCTGACCGCTGCTTCCGGCACACACTGCAGTCGAGTAATTCACACAATTGGAACTAAGTCTTCAGTTCATATGATTGTACAGGCCTCATCGTAGACTGCATCCCCTCCAGCTCTGGTGCCACTGACTCTGTGCAATGGAAGTCATGGACACTCTCTGGTTGAACTTTGGTTGCATCTGAGTCTATGGCCTGGGGGTTGTCTTCATCATCATGTAGCTGATACTGACATGGTGGTAAAAAGGAGTCTATAGCATTCAACTCCTCCTTATGCCTGTTTCTGCTTGCTTCTGCCCTCTGCATCACGCCCTGGAAGGACACCTTCCACCATGCCCTGTAGCACTCCGCGACATTCTCCTTTGACATCAACGAGGACCCGCTCAGCTCTCGTGGCCCTACCTCAGTGCATCGCAGGTCACCATCCCATGGCGGTGTGCCTGTGGCGGCCGCATTGCATCCAGGGCCATCAACTCTGTGCAGCTCAAGTCATGGACACTTGCTGTTCGAACTTTGAGCTTCTGATTGCCTGATCACTGGTGTAGTTGTTGGCAGCACCAACCAACCCCTGAGGGGTGGCTTACACTACCCAACACCCATCCAGCACAGGCATTACTGGACACGTGACACTGGCAATAAAAGGTGCCGGGCGCACGTGCCCATAGCCAGTTCCACAACCTATCTAAGTTTTCCCATGTAGTCATTATGTATGCATGAGGGCCCGGGGCCATACCACATTACATTGTGCTGTGTACAACGGGCGCAACCTTGTCACTACAGGCAGTGAGGTAGACCTGGGACATGTAGCTGTGTTGTACCCCCCTGTGAGCGTAAGCGGAGTGGACTGGCATGCGACTGTACAGCGTAGGGGTGTGGTTATTTAACACGTGGCTGTGGTTTAGTTTAGACCTTGCCAAGGAAGAAACTAATGCGTGTGTCTCTGTTGTAGTGTGTGCCACGCGTCCCACAATGTTGCTATGTAGTATGCCCCCGGAGTGCGGGGTTGGCCATGGAGTAAATGAGGGAGCGCAAGCCAGCTCGGCGTCCAGGATCGTACATGCCAACTTTTGTGTTGGGCGCTACAACTGCAGCATAAGCCAAAGGTCTACCCTCAACAACATGGCGAGTTTAGCCAGGCATTACCTCTACATCTGTGTCCACCCTGTCCTTACCATAGGCCTAGACACACGTGGCTGGCCACCTTCAGTGCACAACGTCACTGTGTCGTTGTCAGGCTTGTGGACAAGCGCAGACAGGCATGACACTGGTGTGCCGTAGGGGTGCAAGTGTTGCAACCACGCTGCACACACTAGTGAATATGTTCTGAGGGAGGAAGGAGCAGCTGTTGTGTTTCGTTTTAGATTCTGTATGAATTTCCCGATTCATGTCCTTATATAGGTACAATTCACATTGCCCTTATGTAGGCATAAAAATCAATCCCTTATTTCGGCATCGCTCATGCTAACCAAATGCAGGCATGGCTACTTACATCCGTTCATCTACGTCTCAACGAGTTCTTGGAAAACCAGACTCCTAAGCCATTAGGACTTTCCCTTGCTTGGATATTGATTTCTCCAAGAACTCATTTATTATGCATAAACATCTATTCCTTAGGGTTTCATTCATGACGTTCTTATGCCCGACTTTTACATCAATACTGCCATTTCTAAACACCTTCAAGGTATAAATATGCCTTCACTTGCTATGGCAAGGCACAGTGCGGTTCGACTACCTACTTGCACGCAGCTCGCCACAGCAAGTCCCGAAGGAAGCCGAGTCCCCAAATGACGCACTGACCAGACGCTGTCATCCTCCTCGCCGAGAATCCTGCTCCAGTGTTTCTGACTCCCCTTGCGGGGTGTTAGAGATGGAGTCCCAGGAAAGAGATACCAGCCTCTCTCATTCTAAGATATGGAGCTGATTAGAACCTAGAGAAACGTTTGCCAACTCTTGGCATAACTAAACCAGACTAAGGCAGAACCTACTTCTTCGCTCGTACCAGACTTAGGTTAGGTACACTGGGGTAGGATTATTTTAGAAGCACCAGATCAGTATTTTAGCCTGTCTTATTTATGTATGTATTTTAACGAATATATGTCATAGCTACACAACATGCTATTACAGTATTATTTTATCTTACTGCTAACGCTGTACATATTATACTACTCATTCTGTCTTACGATTGTAGCAGTTCATATCTCTTGCATGAGAAATAAGACTGTTGTATAAACCCTTTTTATTGAAACGCCCGTCTCTCTAGTTCTATGCAACTCTGTTGAAACGAAGCATGTACGATTGACTGAGTTAAACGGTTATCTATTGTTTCCACGACTCTGAAGATATTGTTCCAAATCTAACGGAAACAAAGTTGTCATGTTTATGCGGTTGTCAGAAACTAATCCCTTCTTGTTCATTCTAGAAAGTTTCTAGTAACCTCTGAGTTAGCTGGCACACACAAGTAGTTAAGTTTAATGTACTCGATAGAGATATACAGACCTCAGTCCTATGTTAAATCTATAGTGTATATTATTCCGATGCGCAGAGCCTATCAGGGATATAGGAACATATCATACAGGTATCACTAAGTCACACATATCACACACCGATGAACCAGTGAGCCTGCCAACACATCATGCAGAACCTACTATTGGCTCATGTCTCTCTGCACTGTCACCGATAATCAAGGATATGCACTCTGCGCTTGGATGATGACACCCCTCCAAACCCCAAACACACAGGCCCATATGCAGTACAATTTGGACCACAAATGCACCAGGGGCATTGTGGAACGCACATTTGGCGTGTTGAAGTCATGTTTCAAGTGCCTGGACATCATAGGTGGAAGGCTCCTGTGCAGCCCAGACATTGTGTGCAAGATGATGGTTGCATGTTGTTTATTGCACAACATATGTGTACGCAGTAATGCCCCATGGATACAAGTACAAGATGCACCAGACGATGATGAAGAAGATGAGGCAGGTGGACCACACCACACTGCAGCCGCAGAAGGAATAGCCCATAGGAACACCATCATTGACAATTTCTTCACACAAGCACATCACATTGAGACAGTCCTTAACAATCATGGGACAGTACAAAATGACCACAGGCACAGCATGTGCAAATAAATGCATTCTAAAACACATTGCCTTAGTGCATGTCACTCATCTGTACAAGCACATCACTCAGACAAGTGTGAGTGTGACATGTAGTGCTAAGAATTTGATAATATGTTAATGGATGGTGGGTGTGTCACCTCTGTATAGAGAGGTTGTTCAGGTTGTCTTGTATTCGACCTGCCAGTTCTGTGTGTCTAGGTTAGTACAGAACCCTACTCTTTGGCGTTTGACATGTGTCCAAAATCATTCCATTTTGGAAGTCATTTGTGACCTACAAGTGACAACAGGGCTCTTTTTGGGGTCAGATATGTACCACCATGATTCAGGGATAGCAAGTATAGCAAGAATACCTTGTTGATGTACTAACCTTCTCCCTCTCAACAGAAGTCCATTGTCAACTGCTAACTCTTATGTTAACAATCACCAGGATTTACTACATTTCTTAAGTTTCAATTATGTTCCAAGCAGAAAGCAACTTAATACTTTTTTTAAGACTTCATCCTTACCCAGTTCTTATCTAATGCTGGACCTATCTTGTCAGTTCCTCTATACACCTCGATTTCGCACTGAAAACATGTTCCTTTAAATTCCAAAGCTAATGTTTTTTTAGTATAACTCTTGGTTTTGACCACATTTACTTCACTCATATGATCAGTTACCAATGTGGACTACACACCTTTCTCTGTACTCAATTATTCTACACACATCATGTGTTCCACATGCTTTGCCTCTGTCATCTAGTGGTGGCTCATCCCGCACCCACAGCTTTCAGGAATTTTATCATCTATTACATCGGTTGATATTTTTTTCTGATTCTCCCCTCTGTAGAGCCATAAAATGTGCAGCTTGATGCAAGTTTGCGAAGACCGGTTACAAAGTCCTCTACTGACTCATCCTGCACTTTTTGACTGTAATTTGACCGTCATTGAGATTCCTAGAGTCATCCCTAGAAAACTCTGGTAGATTCACCCATACATCGTGTCCCTCCGCACCTAGACAGTGCAAAGGCAGTGTGTGTGTTTTCTCCAAACTTAAGTTGGTGCTACATTGAGAGAGCGAAAAGTAACACCTGTCAAACCAATACAGCAATTTCTAGGGCATGGCACTATTCAACTGTATAGTGTATCCCTAGGCAACGTATTATACTTGTCATAGATCTATGATAATATATGCCTTTCCAGTGCAGACAATGAAAAACTGAGTGTAACAATCAATATAAAGAAACAATGAAAAAATTATGAAAAATTAAAAGCTAAAATGGATTACAATATAAAAAAGAAATTCATGGCACATAATTAATCTGTTTTTACATATCCTATTCTCATATTTGTACCATATTTCAATACTTTATAAACAATTATACATATATCAACAAAATTGTATCAGCGATCTAAAACCTATTACATGTACAACAACAACATTAGCTGTGGCAGAAAAGATTAAGGGCCAGATGTAGGAGGCCATTTACCGACCGGTAACAGCCGATTTCAACCGTTACCGACTGGTAAATGGGTATTTGTGATGTAGGTGGCCAATTTTACCGGCTCGGTAAATTTACCGAATCGGTAAAATACCGAATCGGTATTTTTACCGATTCGGTAACTGCCAGATGTAGGTGGGACTCTTCTGAGTCCCAAAGGCCTTACAGATTCGGTATTTTACCACCCAATCCAATTGGGTGGTAAAATACCGAATCCAGGTGTGCATGCACATGTGTGCATGCACACCTATGCCATGTGACAGACAGACATGCCCTTAGGGCATGTCTGTGTGCCACATGGCACACATGCCTGTATTTGGGGTGCTAGAGGGTGTCAAAGTGACTCCCCCTGCACCCTTGCTGGAATCAGTATTTACCGAATCTGTAAATACCGATTCGGTAATGCCCATTGATTCCTATGGGCTTCAATGCCCATAAGAATCAATGGGCAATACCGAATCGGTATTTACAGAATCGGTAAATACCGAATCTTAACGATTCGGTATTTACCGATTCTGAAATACCTACATCCCCCCCCCCTCTATTTTACCACTTCTTAAATACCGAATCGGTAAAATTCGGTATTTAAGAAGTGGTAAAATAGAATTACCTACATCTAGCCCTTAGTGTCTTCGACGCACATTTCGACGCAAGCTGCGTCTTTGTCAGGAAAAAGCCACACGATGACCTAAAAACATAATTTTGAAAGATACACTACAGTTTATGATGTCGCATAGGTTAGATTGACCATCACCTTCACCTTGTGACATAAGAAATGATAGCGATGGTGACTGATTTAAGAGTAGGAGTGATAGAATAGAAACGTAGTTAGTATTTCACGGAGGACGTGAATGAGAGTCTTCAGTGGCCTACCCGGCTATAATAAAGAGATGTTAACTAAGTACAAATACTCCTGCTAACTGAAAAGTTCCAGTGAGATTTTAGGATAGAAAGTAAAGGTTGAATCAACTCAATTTTCACTGCTTACTCTGTATATCGAGAGAGGATGTACGGATATTACTGTTCTTTCATATGTATTTTAGCATCTCTGATTGATGTCCAGTACTACAAGAAGATTATAGCAAGAATATTTTAAGATAGTTCTACTGTTTTGATAAGTTCCTATTTTTGAATAAAACAGAACCTTATAATTACTCACTATTTGTCCGTCTGTGTGATGTTCAAAAAATCCCTTGATCAAAGGACTGCATTACAGAAATCCCTGGAGTCATTTAAGAGTTCCATGGGGTTTAAATATAATTGAGTATATATTATTAACTAACTCAATTATTTAGTGCTAAATTATTTTATTGTATAATATTACCTGGTACCTAATATAATTCCATCATACCTGAAAGAGTTATTCCTGTTTTTCGGTATTTCAATGTCTCTTCAACTAACTCATTCGGAATAAAATTCCTGTGTGATGAGTTTATACTGATCGAAGCTGCAAAAAGTATGATACGTTTCTAATTACTCATTATGTATATAACTCTTTATTTATATTCATTTAGATGTACTCACGAATATCCCTATTGATCGAGTTGTAAATGTAAATGTCAAGTATTTGTAAAGCGCAAACAATTACCCAAAGGTGTCAAGGAGCTGGGCGCCGTCGGGAAGAATAAGGGCTAGATATAGGTAGCCAAATACCGGTCGGTAATGGCCGAAAACACAGAATTTCAGCCGTTACCGACCGGAATTGGCTATTTGAGATGTAGGAGGCAAAATGTCACCGACTCGGAAGTTACAGAATTCTTGTTTACCGAATTCTAATTTTCCGAATCGATAAATAAAAAACGGTAAAAAATGACCATTGAGATGTAGGAAACCTCAAAAATACAGAATTTCATGAAATTCGGTATTTAAGAGTCGGTATTTACCATCGAGTGAGGCAGGTGGTAACCAGGTGCAGGCTATAAAAAAGGCCCCAAAATGACACAGTGTGACCAGAATGTCGGCATTCTACGTCATTGCAAGGCGGCTATGGCTACAGGCAGCAGGAGAGAGGGTCTGGAGAAGGGTGGAGCAAGTCTACAGGCAGAGGATTACGCTTTTCCAAATCACTGAGCCAGAGATATTGCAAAGGTACAGGCTACACCCCCAAACCATCCTGGACTTGATCAGGGACCTGTACCCACTCCTGGAGCACCCAACACCAAGGGCGCACACCATCCCACTCCACGTGCAGGTGCTGTGTAGCCTTCACCTGCTTGCATCTGGGAGTTACCAGAGTGTGATTGCTGCGGTAGGTGGGGTGTCCCAGAGCTGCCTGACCCGTTTCTTCAGGAAGTTCCTGGAGGCAATGATGCAGAGAATGCATCACTACATTTGCTTCCCTGAGACACATGCAGAACTGGTGAAGACCAAAATGGATTTCTATCAACTGTCACTCTTCCCTCACATTATAGGCTGAAAAGATGGCACCCACATCCCAATCTGTCCACCTGCAGCCACAGAATACATATACAGGAACCGGAAGTCAAAACACTCAATCAATGTGCAGGTGATATGCAACGCTAGCAACATCATAAGACACTGTGGCCAAATTTCCTGGGAGCACCCACGACTCCTACATATTCCAGAACAGTGGGATCTACGCACGCCTTGCCGCTGGGGATTTTGGTGATGGATACCTGCTAGGTAAATTACTGTGACACACCCTGATAGTTATTGCAGATGAATGTATATTGAGTATGTAAGTAATGGCTCTCTCGTTTCCACCTAGGCGATAGCGCTTCTGCTGTGCGGTCCTTTGTGCTCACCCCCTATCTGATTCCATCTACCAGAAGTGATAGGCGTTACAATGTGGCACACAGAGCAACACGCAGCGTTGTAGAACGCACATTTGGACTTCTAAAAAGTAGGTTCCACTGCCTCCACAAGAGCGGAGGTGCACGGCAGTACACTCCAATAATCTGCTGCAAGATCATTGCGACCTGTGCCATGCTGCAGAACCTTGCCACCAAGAAAGGCACAGAAGTGGAAATGACATATCATGAGGACATTGATGATGGAAGTGAACAGCCAGAGCCCTATGCAGCAGGAGCAGCGCCAGCCACAGATGGGAGACTGAGACGAGCAGAGGTCACACGCAGCTATTTCTAAGTAAGTAACGAGACACAGCCAGGCTTTGTTTTGGAATGACGTAGTTTAATTGGCACTACGGTAATTTAAGAATAGCACACCATGCTACCTCAATGTTAGAATACCTCACTGGGTGGTCACAGGTTACTTCACCCTGACATGTCCTGTAGGTTGTGGGCAGCATTACTGTTTGCGCCCACGCTCAACAGTGCGGGATGCCCGAGGCAGGGTGGCAATGGTGGCAGTGGAGCTAGGGTCAGCAGATTGGCGCCTGCTGCTTCGCCGAATGTCAGGTATGGGAGTGCTACAGCTGCTCCTGCTGGTGAAGTCCACAGTGTCCACCACACTTGTGTCCCCAGCATTGGCTGACTGGTTTGTCAGAAGTAGTTCCATGGCCGAGGTTACTCTCCCCATCCCCCTAGACAAATCTGTGCAGCAGTGCACAATGCCATCTTGCATGGTGACAGAAAGCCGACATAGCAGGGAGGTGGCCGTAGCAAGGCGGTTCATGGCCTTGGTTTGTTGGCACATACACTGCCTAACCCGGCGCCTCTCAGTGTGCTCTGAATCGAGTTTGTCACAGAGGGCCATTGTGCACTGCGACATGTCCCTCATCCCGTCTGCCATGTCTTTCATGCTCTCAGCCATGGAGCCAATCCCCCGGTCAATGTTGCCCATCTTTGTATTCAAGTGGCGCACCTGTCTCTGCACAGCTAATATTCCCTTTGCTTGCAGGCGCTGCACTTTGACCATAGTGGCCTCCAGGCCACAGAAGACCCCCTCTCCATCCTGACCATTGCTTCTCTCCCGTACCCTTCGGCGTCTGACACCGCTATGCACACTGACAGATGTGGACTGATGCCCAGCGTGGTCTGCCTCCAGTGGGTCTGGTTGTGTGTCACCCTCACCATCATCCTCATCTGACGTTTCCAAGATCCTGAGAGGGGGAACATCATGCCTCCTTGGCCTTACCACTTTTGATGAGACTGAAGTTGGTGTTGGGGAGAGTGGTTGTAGGTCCTGCTGTGTTGAGTAGTACAGCAGAGGTGACAAAGGCTGTGCTGTGGTGGGTCGCTCCGGTGTTGATGGTGCCTGTGCTGTGGGTGTGGGAGGTGGATCTGTGCTTTGCCCTGCACTTGTGCCAGCGTCATCACTCCTCTCCGTTGGCGGGGCCCTCTCCTCCCTTTCCTGCGCTGTCCTGGACGATGACTCTCCTGTGGAGAGACATGAACATTGGGTCAGTGGTGATGTACACCTGTGTGTCACTATTAAATCACATTGCAGTCACACAATTGCCTAGTCCTCAAGTGCTTCTGGATGTAGTGTGTAGCATGCCTTGCTGTATTCTGTGATGAATGTATTGATGTATGTTTCTCTGACTACATCTCCCATGATGCATTGCAGGAAAATCCTAAAACTTGTACAGGAGTGTGATACACTCCACCACATTGGGGAAGGGAGACTGGGAAGGGGGTGAGGATTGATGTCCATGCAGCTTACCTTCTTTTCTTGCAGCTCTGGCTGAGCTGTCAGCATCACCAATCCCATGGACACTCTCTGGCTCCAGGGTGGACTCCACCAGCTGTTCCAGGTCTGTTAATGCAGGTGCCCGGATCCTTCCTCCACCTGTGGCACTGGCTTCTTTTCTCTATGCTGCCAGCTTTTTTTTGGTTATGATCCTAAGATCATACCACCGTTTTTTTAAGTCATCTATTTGTCTGGTTGTGACCCCAATGGCATTCACCTTGGACTGGATCCACAGCCAGGTGTTTCTTTTAACAGACTCTGCAACATGCAGAGACTGCTTTCTGAAGAGCTAGGTGTGGTGTCTCACTACTTCCTCCACCAGCACCTGCAGTTCAGCTGGGCTGAATTTCACTTTCCTTTTTCGGTCTGCTCCATCCCTCTGTGACTCCTGGGATTCCATTATGCAGCTCTGCTCATCTCAGGACAGCCTGTTACTCAGTCTCTCACAGCTCTCCTGTTTGTTCAGTTGCTCTGCACCTGCATGGGTGTGGCCACTTCCTGGTAGTGGGGTGGGGTTGATCCATTTGATTGGTTCATTTCTCTGTTGCTTTGTTGTGGGGTATGGTGGGTGATCCGGATTGGTTGACAGGTTCAGTTGGGTGTATTTTGTATTACCGATTCGGTAAATACCGAATCGGTAAATACCGAATCGGTAATTCCCATTCATTCCTATGGGCCTGGAGGCACAGCTCTCCTGTTTGTTCAGTTGCTCTGCACCTGCATGGGTGTGGCCACTTCCTGGTAGTGGGGTGGGGTTGATGCATTTGATTGGTTCATTCCTCTGTTGCTTTGTTGTGGGGTATGGTGGGTGATCCTGATTGGTTGACAGGCTCAATTGGGTGTATTTTGTATTACCGATTCGGAGGCCCATAGGGTTGAATGGGTATTACCGATTCGGTATTTTCCGATTCGGTATTTACCGAATCGGTAAATACCGATTCAGGAAATCCGAATGTTACTGATTTGGTATTTTTTACCGAAAAATTACCTATATCCCTTTTTCCAATTCTGAAATACCGATTCGGTATGATTCGATATTTTAGAGTCGGTAAATTGGAATTACCTACGGCTGGCCCTAAGCGAGCTATTGCCCAGAGTCACATGGTGCTGGGAAGACCCCTGCCTCCGGAGCCGGGGATCGAACCGTGATCTCCAGCGTCCAGCATCAGTCGCCCTGGCCGCTGCGCCACACCTCTTCCACAGCTGTGATACTACTTTAAGAGTTCAACAATGAAAAACTATTCTTATGATATTTAATCAGGTATCTCGACTACATACTCAGGGAACAATTATTTAGTATGAATAAAACCTCTGACTAACTTCTAGTCTTATAGGTAGCCCAGTTCAGGCGGCTATCTTTACGATATAATAAGATGACAGTACGTATGCCGATTTCACTTACATTAATGTTCTAGATACAGGTGTTAATGGAACTATTATTAAGTATAAATAGAAAGGCTGACAAACGTCTAGTCTTAAAGGTAATATGGTTCAAACGGCTATATCTACGCTATAATGAGGTGACAATACGCGTGCCAATTTAACTTACATCAATGATCTTGATACGGTTGATAACGGCTCCGTCGGCGTCTTATCATCCTGACCTGTCATCTCGATTTATTTGGAAAGGGCCAGCTGTATTTCATTGGAATTTTAAATCTTAGAAACAGCACAGATCCTCTCTCGCGTAAGCTTATTGGATGTCTAATGTCATGTGCAGAGGATCTCATGGAAAGCTGACTGCAAGCAAGCATCAGGAAGTGCTCTAATCATGTGATACGTGGGCAAATTACGCTAGACCGAGAACTTCGTCAATCATAGTGTCCCTACTTGCTACATTGAGAGAGGCCTTTTTGTCATCAGTGTAATTGATAGACTTTCCTTCTGTTGAGATATCTGAGTCACCTGTATCCCGTCCATAGCCACATACCATCATTGAGGAGTGAGAAACCAACTTGAATCAGGTACTGTTTATTCAGACACCTCAACCACCTTCAACCGCCTGATGTTTTCTCCTCACTACAGCATTCTCAATTTCATTACTTCCATAACATTTTAGTGACGTAATCATGGCCACAAGCTCCCATTATACACCACATATATCTGAACGTCAGCCTGACAGTTAAGTATCAAGGACCGTAACCACAAGGCCACAAGTGACTCAGCTTTGTGTTGGGTGATGCCATACCTATGATTCACATACTGAATTCAATGGGTTTATAGGTGATTGCAGGGAGATAATTACATCATTTAGAGGATAGAAAAATGAGCGAGAGAGGTAGAGTCTGACATGTGTTTTTTTTTTACTATTTAAAGTATGGCATACTTAACAACCAATCACATCATGTCATTGAGTAGACCTTCAAGCCAGAAAAGGACATGTGTGAGATGGGGACTTGAACCTTCAATCATACAGACTGTGGCCTAAACAATTAGACCACAAGTAACTCTCTATTAAGCTGGTAGCAGACATGCCTCTGCCATTTAATGGGCAAATGTAACTGAATTGGGCTCCATAGGTGACTATAATAGAACACCTCTGTAGCACATAAAATAAATAATTATATCATGATGCAGTAACATTTTGGATCTGCTCACTGAACCCAGCTACCTCTCCAACCAATCGTTCTCAAGAATATTAAAGAACTCTGATGCCTTTTGGCTAGGTATACTCTATACAAATAACCTCATAAATAAATGGAGATAAGGCTTTAGTGAGCCAAGAGCTGAAAAACGTTGGTCAATAAAGCTGGGAATAAGTTAGTTGCATGGAAAGATGCTCACCAATTGATTGTTATGATTTCCTTTGTTCTTGTTCTTTAAATGAGAGCTTTCATTACTGAAAAACGGAATCAGGCTGCTATGCATCCCATCGTGGTACTGTGCATGTGCAAGTGAGACCTATGAATGTAAAGGTCTGATTACGATGTCGGTCAGAGTGGCCCCTGACTGATACAGTTTTGTGGAAGGAATTGCCCAACACGTGTCGCTATCTTTGTTCACTTCTCATGCACACTTTGAAAAAGGCCAACTTTGTTTTTACTTCTCAATTACATTCTGTAAAAAGAAAAGAAAAAGGATTTACCCAAACACCTTTGGCCCTCTTCCTACATATTACCATCCTCAATCCTGGGATTATCTCAACCCTGAGATTTCAATTGAAATTCTGAAGGTACGAAACCCTTTCTCCTTGTGAATACCCTGGTTTTTCTGGTGGCCTCTGGATGAAAACCATCGATTAGGCTGTGACCATTATCGCAATTGGGTCCTCTCTAGCTGTACGTGAACCCTGGTGACACCCACCATCCCCTTTCTATAGACTTTATAACAACCATGTTGGTCTATAAGCCTACGACCAGCGGTCAGAGGCTTATCAACCGACATCGTAATCAGTTCCTAAATGTTGGCACTTCATACTTGAGAAGGGGATCTTTTAAAATGTACTCTGTGACCTACCATTGTTTTTTTTTCTCTGCGCAAGTGATGGCTGGGTGAAAAATAGCAGGACATGGACCTCAGCGGTGAAATACAGAAGGTCACCTTGTATGTAGTGGAGGTTGCCAGCTTGGAAAGGATCCAATGTACCAGTTCGACCTGTGACTTACAAAAATGGGCTGCAAGTCCGCACCAAATTCTTCTTCTAGGTGACAGATCTTGGCCACTGTTTTTGAAAGAAAGCTAAATCAAATCATATAAACCAATATTAAAATGTATCAGTTTTTAAATTTTGTTATTATTGAGAGTTTTGGGTTAGTTTAGAAAACCTTTATTCTCATAAAGAGATTAATAAAAAAACTATTTGTCTTAATTCAATTAGTAAGTCAGATAAATCAGTTTGCAGCAATATATTAAGAAAAATATGGTTAGAATTGTTACAGCTCTCTTTACCAAATTCTTAGTTTCTTTAAAACATTTCATGAAGACAATAAATTGGAAAGCAATAACAACTTCAATCAATATTTTGATTCTGTTCCAGAAACGTCAAACCTCTATAAACCAATCCTGTTACAGCTATTAATTTCCAAATATTTGTCAGCAAATCTCAATGCAATATTCACTCAACCGCTGACCAATCCCAGTGCTGCACCTTGATGTCATCAAACAATCCAAGCTCGTAAGCAACCAACCAATCAATCCGAGCGTGAACCCTATGGCGTATGACTTCACTCCTTGTAATTGTTCATACTCCCTCCTTTACAATTTCTTCGTACTTGTACAAACTTCAACCAACACTTTCGAATGACACAACAAACATATATATATGAATTCTTGTATCAATTCTTGATTGCTCTACTAGAGTATAATCATTGAAGAAAACTCCCCAATCGCAAGTGAACTCTCAACCAGGGTGAAATTACTCAAATCAATGCCATGTCAACCTTTTGCGCAATTAGGTTCTGCTAAAATAAATCAATCTTAAACAATCACAACAATGTTTTAGCATCTCTATCTTAATGGTATAGGTGATGCTACCTCACACTCTACACCTCAAACCTGCAAAAAAGAAATACCATACGACGAATTCTCTTCCAAGTATTTTCTACACTTGTCTTAATTTATCAAGGGATCTTAGACTATGAAGAATCTGGAACTTTTCAACTTCTTCACATAAAAACAACCAATATCTGTATCCATCTATTCATTTAACTCCAAATCATAATTCATCACTATACCAACACCCAAAACCACAATTACAATTGATGACAAATCACCATATTAATATTCACACCTCCAAAACAACAACTGCCTTCATATACCGCCTTGTCAGACCTTCAGGTTCTGGGCATTGGATTTCAGGAATCTGGTAATTTATTCTAAGTTGGAAAAATATTTTACAGCTCCATTTAAGGTGTGAACTGTACTCTACTACCAGAAAACTGATAGCGTGGAAAGGGTCCGAGATACCAGTTAAACTTCTGAGTTACAAAAATGGGCTCCAACTCCATGTGAAAACCTTATTCTAGGCAGCAGATCTTTACCACCATTTTTGAATGAAAGCTAAATAAAATCATATCAATTGATAATAACATGTTTCAGTACTTTAGCTTTCAATAATGAAAGTGTTGGGTTGATTTTTAAAACCTCTATAAAGAGAGTAATAAAATTATGTTTGTCTTTGTTCAATTAGTAAGTCAGATAAATCAGTTTACAGAAATGTTTCAAGACAAATATGTTTAGAATCACAAATATAATGCAAAATACAAGCATGTTCCATAAATGAAGTAATTCCTATTCTATATAAAGGTCCGGAATAAAAAGTTATTAGAACCCTTAAAGAGTTTAAGAAAAGAGTGAAATCAAAGGTGTATGAAGTTCAAAATCAAATTAAGTAGTCAAACTCCCTATAAAGGGCAGTTCATGAAACCCAGCTGAGTCTCAATATCCAAAGAGCATCAGTGTACAGTTGTAGTAGCAATCTGCACAAATAAAGCCTCAACAGGGAAAATATAGGGCAACAGATGCAGCACTAGCTACAACCATAAGTGACAAGAAGGATGGTTAGAAATCTCCAAGAGTGTCTAGGAGCTTCTCCGCCAAAAAAAAGATTGCACACCATTATCTAGAACACACACTAATAGAAAAGACAAAAACACATCTATCCAACTTGTTGCAGTGTAGATCACTTTGGACAAATGTAAAGACATCTTCCAATGGCGCGCAGGCTTTGTTCTTCCTTTCCCACGGAAAACACATGAAGTCGACAGTCTACTATCAAATATGTAACAGACATTACTAAACATTTGTGTTTCTGGAAGCGTTAACCTTGGTTCCAAGGCAAGTTCAATGCAGTGTCTATTCTACCATTTATCCATTGTTTCACTGTGTGACAATGAACTAAACGGCTTTTGACACGGTTAACCACGAAAATCTCCTGAATCGCCTCAAACTTAGGATGGGCCTGGATGGCACCGTTCTGGCTTGGTTCTCATCCTTCCTCCAGAACCGCTCGCAGAGAGTTCTGATCAACGGCAACCTATCCGCCTCCTCTCCGATCACAGTTGGAGTCCCCCAAGGATCAACCTTATCCCCTACCCTTTTCAATCTGTACCTTGAACCGCTCTCAGAGGTGCTGCGTACTGCCAATATCTCCTACCACATGTATGCCGACAACACACAGCTCTATATCAATATCTCTTCTCCAGAGGATATCCATTCCCTGAATGAGGCCTTGAAACTTACTGTTCACTGGCTCACATCCAACCAGCTTAAACTCAACGCCCAAAAAACTGAGTTCCTCTTAATCTCGCCACCCAACGCAAATACAGACATTCAAGTTTGGACCAAGACTATCACAGCGCTAAACTGCTCTCCTACCATTGTGGACTCTGCCAAGTCCTTGGAAATTACCTTAGACGGCAACCTGAACATGCGGTGCCATATCAACGCGATGGCCAAAACCGCCAGATTTCACCTGAACTACCTATGAAACTTTCAACCTTTCCTCGACCCTCCTGATCTAAAATCGACTATCCAGGCCTTAGTCATCTCTCGACTAGATAATGGTTGCTCCACTCTCGCAGGTCTACCCAAGATCTCTCTGGCACCCTTGAAAGCCTGCCTCAATGCCGCCGCCACACTCCTAACGAGCTCTAAGAAGTTTGACCACATCTCTCCTCACCTTAAAGCTCTGAACTGGCTGCCGCTTGAGGCCAGAATCCAATTCAAACTGGCTTGCATCACCCACAAGGCTCTCTATTCCAAGTCCCCTGTTTTTCTCGCACAGAAACTTTTATTATCTGGAGGAATCAGAAACTCCCGGTCCGCCAGAGCCCTTTTGCTTCAACCCGCACGCTTCAAGAAAAAAAGAACATACAATCGGGCCTTCTCTGGGGCCGCCCCAAGAGTATGGAACTCACTCCCACCCGCCATTAGAAGAATACCGTCTCTAGCCCACTTCAAAAAGGAGACCAAATCTTTCCTAATGGGCAAATTCCTCTCCTAAAGCTCACGCTACAATCACCTCCTCAACCTGACTTTACCTATCATCGCTGCACTATTCCTTTGCTGCCTTCCCTTATGTTACCCACCCTGCACTTTGAACAATCCTTCTGGGTGATGAGACCGCTTTTCTGTTTTATTGCATCGTTACTCCTATCCCTTATAGTAGTCGAATATTATGACTGTTTCTATTTGTTCCCTCATCCCCGGACTCTCCTCCCCCTTTGTTCTGTATCCCACCTGATGCTACTGAAAAGCGCTCTGATACCCTCACGGGTCTGGTTCGTGCTCTATAATACTATAAGTAAATAAATAAATAAATAAACATAAGAAAGATACCTTTGCTTGCAGATATCTAGTTAGGCAATGCCTTTCATATTTGTTGTGAGATTTATTGTTAAAATATGCGATATCTATTCGTTATTATATGAACACAAGATAGATAATTCAAGCTTGGTGCAAATTAGGCCATGTAGCTTAAAGAAAATAATACATTTTTATAAAACTGGAACCATCTGCATCTATGATGAAAATTCTAAGAAAGTCACTTTAAGGTCATGATATCAAATACATTTGTGCATATTCAGCAATTTTAAAACCTTCTCTTTGTTAGAGAGAAATATAACTGCGGCCTACCACTGAATATGACTGCCTAATGCTTTTTGCACATTTTGACTCCCTGTCATTTTACAATGTGTTTTCACATTAATATGTAAGCCAAATTATCAGCTTTGTTAATTAGTTTTAATTAAATTGTTATCTTTCTCAATTACCCTTTCTGATGTTTATCTTCACCCTCACACTAGCACCTTTATCACCTGTTGAGCACTGCTCTTTACTTTTCTGCCCTCAAAATTTTTATGATTTAATGTAATCATCATTTATCAAAGGATTTAGACCTAATTCGTTTTCAAATTTCTTATTTTGTTCACTTTCCCTTCTTTTGTGTAAAAATAATCTACAGCTCATGGATAAAGCATAAAGAATTAGCAGATAACCCCCTATAAATATTACTGGCATATACAGCTTTTAAAATAATTCCTTCTTCTGTTGTAAACCAATTTCCAATTTTATGAACTCCCTTTCCAAAGTTTCCAAAAACACTAGGGGCCCCATTAGGATGTTGGGCGGATCGCCACTGCCCGACATCCTTCCCTGCCCGCCACCCGTTTCCCCCGGCCATATTACTATGGCGGGGGGACCATGGCGGACGGAAAGACCGTCCTCCGCTTTTCCGCCCGGTCAAGGAGTTGACCGGGCGGAAAAGGGTTTCATATGGTGGCGGTGTCTGTTAGACGCCGCCATCCATATTAGGGTGTGTGCAGGGACCTGCTTTTCCGTGGCGGCAATGCCGCCAAGGAAAGGCATGTGGGAATGTCTTGTGGGGGCCCGTTGCAGGCTCCCAGGATGCCGGGGGGGTAGGGGATACACATGGGGGTTACCTATGGTACCACCCTGCACTTCACTGTACAACATAGCAGGCACCACGCGGTGCCTGTCATGTTGTGCATTGAAGTGTACAATGTGCATTTTTAGCATTGCTGCGGGCGGTGCTGAAGCATTGTTAAAAATGCGGGATGCACCCACCAGTGTGGAGGGCGCATCCTAATGGCCCCCACTGGACTGCCGCCCTTATGGTTGGCGGTCCCGTTTTACATCACTGCCGTCCAAATGGGCACCTAGGTGTTTTAACTCTTCTAACTCAGGTTCTAGATCAGAAATGTTCTTTGCAAACCCTTCAATTTTCACACTTTGTCAGATATATAGGATAAGCAATTAGTTAAGTTAAGCATTTTGCAGACTCCGCCTTTCTCTGTGGGTAATATGTCTAATACTAGGCAATTCTGCAAAAGCATTCAACGTATAGCAGCTAACTCAGTGTTTACTACTAGCAAAGCTCTAGAACTGCTTGTTGCATTTTACCAACAACAGTTGACAGTTTGACAATCTTTTTTTTTGTAGTAAAACATTTTATTAATCAGCACCAGAATATCAATCATATTACAGAGGAGTAATACAGGGATCACAGGTTGACAGTAGGTTACATCAATCAGTACATGAAATGTCATTGGGTAGGTCTAGGGCGAGGGGGGGTCATTTTCAATGGGGGAGAGAGGCAGCTGACATATATCTCCACAATAGGAATTCCACATGCCCCACACACATGACCACTTCTTAGGGCAACCACGGGCCACATATTCAGTTTTTTCTCTGAACATTTACCAGTCTAAGGGCAAGATGTAGGTGGCCCAATACCAGTCGGTAACAGCCGAAATTACTGAATTTTGGCCGTTACCGACCGGTATTGGGCATTTGGGATGTAGGTGGCTACATTTCAGATTCGGTAATTTACCGAATCGGTAATTTAAGGAATCAGTAAATTACCGATCCCTTGAAATACTGAATCGGTAAGTTACCGAATCTGAAATGTAGGGAGCACTCAAATGAGTGCTTTTCCCGTTTTAGGATTCGTTATTTACCACCAACTATAAGTTGATGGTAAATAACGAATACCTTTGAAAATGCAAATCTGTGCATTTTCAACTGTGCCATGTGGCAGACATACATGCCCTTAGGGCATGTATGTGTGCCACATTTGCACACAAGCACGATTCAGGGGTGCAACAGGGTGTCAAAGTGACACCCTGGCACCCTTGAATGTGTCCCCCATTTTACTGAATCGGTATTTACCGATTCGGTAATTGCCATTCATTCCAATGGGCCTTACAGGCCCATAGGAATGAATGGCAATTACCGAATCGGTAAATACCGAATCTTATCGATTCGGTAATTCTTACCAAAAAATTATCTACATCCCATTTACCTATTCTTAAATACCGAATCGGTAAAATTCGGTATTTAAGCATAGGTAAATTGAGATTACCTACATCTGGCCCTTTGTCTTTCTCCCAGTCGCCCACCTCCGGAGGCTGAGACGCTCCACACCTCTGAGCAATGTTTCTCTTGGCAAGCATAAGCCCCAAAGTTGTCCACTGTAGCAAGCAATCGTTCAGATCATTTGGTTCCCAAATATTCAAGAAACATTTACGAGCGTTCAGGCTGAGTTGTGTAGACAGGACAGTGTTAATAACCTCATGCACTTTACGCCAGTAAGATTGAATACTATCATAGTCCCAAATTATGTGCATAAAGGTGCCTGTTTGACCACATCCACGTCTGCAGTTCCCCTCATCCATTCTCTCCATCCGTACCAGTTGGAGACCAGTCTCATACACCCTATGGAGTATTTTGAGTTGAACAAGTCAGAGGCGCGCAGGTATTGCCACAACTCTAGGCGAGGACACGGCCTCCTGCCATTCCTCATCGTCCATCTCAATTCCATCACTGGTCCACTTCTCCCGAAGCGACTGGAGGGGTCTGGCATATTATTTATTAACTTCTTATAAATTAATTATATGGTTATATCAGGAACGAGACCATCTAAGACTCTGTCTTCTAATGGAGAGGACTCGAGAAGGATGGTACCGCACTGCAGGTGGGAACACAGAGCGTGTTTAACCTGTGTGTAATGGAAGAATTCCGAATTCGTTAAATTGAATTGCTGTTGTAAGGTGACGAATGATTTAACGTCAGTTTTATCCCAAAGATCACCTATTTGCGAGATTCCTATAAGGTCCCACTGATCAAATTCCGTGCTCTTCCACAGGCTACCCAATTGTTCGGAGTCCCACAGTGGTGTCACGAGAGTGAGCCTGCGACTCCAACCGCGAACTTTAGTGGCTGTGTGCCATACCTGGACTGAGTGTTTGTTGGGACCCGTAAGAGCAAACCATCTCTGTCTGGAATAAAGGGCTCTATTATAGTTCCCTCTCGGTAGGAGCCACCTATCCATGTTAAAACCTTGGTTCCCGGGGCAAGTGTAAGTGCCATGGTTTATGGCCGCCACATGAGCCGCCCAATAATACTTCTTAATATCGGGGAGGCTGATGCACCCATCATACCAATTCAAAGTGAGCTTTCCACTCCACAGCAAGTCCCGCTGGAGACCCTCCACCTCCCGGAAGTAGGATGCTGGGACCGGGTCTAGGGAATTCTGCAGAGCATACAAGAACCGAGGCAAAGACATCATCTTGAAAAGTGCCGCTTTTCCCAGTAGGGAGAGTGGAAGTGATTTCCAGTTGCTTATATCCCTATGCAGCCTAGCCAGGGATGGGAGTAAGTTCAGGGAGTAGCTGAGTGATGGGTTCAGGGAGAGAAAGATCCCCAGATATTGAAAGCCATCCGTACATAGTTGTATTGGGCATCCCCTCGGTGGGATGGGCGGCTCCCCAGCCAAAACAAACCACAGAGATTTACCCAAATTAATAGAGTACCCAGAGAATCTGCCAAAAATGGCAAGAATATCTAGAACCACTATCAAGGACCGTCTTGGAGAAGTAAAGTAAAGCAGGATATCATCCGCGTAGAGCGAGATGCCGTCCTCCCGATCTGGGGACCAGCGCATGCCCCGGACCATCGGGTCTCCGCGTATCCACGTCGCCAATGGATCCAAGGATAGAGCAAACAGGAGGGGGGACAATGGACATTCCTGCCAGGTCCCCGGCCCAACTTAAAGGCGGCGGATTTCTTGTTGTTGACCACTACTTGCGCTAGTGGTTTAGCATATAAGAGCTGTACCCATCGAATGAAGTTCAGGCCAAACCCAAAATTTTCCAGTACTGCCCAAAGATATGGCCTTTCAAGGTATCAAAAGCCATGGTGGCATCCAGGGAGACTGTTTCAGCTGGTTCCAGGATGGAAGCCGCTCTGCCCAGTACCCCAAGTACCCTTTGCAAGTTAAGCGCTGTATTACGGTACGGAATAAAACCAGATTGATCCGAATGGACTAGAGTCTCGATAACTGTGACAAGACGGTTGGTCAATAGTTTACCCAAAATCTTGGGCTCCGCATTCAGAAGGGAAATCAGTCTGTACGACCCACAGTGAGTTCTAGGCTTCCCTTCCTTGTGAACGGTGACGATGGTGGTCGTCCTCTGGTCTACTGGTAGACATCCTTTTTCCCCTGAGTCCTCATACACACCCGTGAGATGAGGGGCCGGTTTAAGCTTGTATAATTCAACCGGGAGCCCATTAGAGCTGATGGCCTTACCCGATCGGATGGACCGTATCGCTTTCACTATTTTGTCATTGGACATGTCACTGTCCAAAAAGTTGCAGTCCTCCACCAGGACTTTGGGCAATGTAATGTCCGCTAGCATCCGTCGGTAATCTTCTACTGAATAGGGAGTCACCGATGCATAAACAGTGCAATAATGTGTAGCAAATTTGTCCACTATGGCTCGTGGGTCTGAGTTTTACAATCTTTTTGCCATTTAATATGACACCCACAGGTGGAATAATTACACCAAATATATCTCCCCCTAATTCCGTTCCAGTTTTTGTACGTTTATGTCTGTATTCTGGTGTCAGTGTTAGTGCACCTTTACTCTGTACATGGTACATGTTAGGATCAGTTTACCTAAAAATCAAATATGCTCCCAGTCTGCAGGTTAGCAAAAATAAGCATTCTGTCGACAAATAAAAGAAACTCCAGTATTGCAGATATATCAGAATGTAAATTGCCTGTTAATTCAAATATATGTTCACAGCTATTAATCCCTACATGTCTAGTTCGTTTGGGAGTTCTCCTTCTGTAAACACAAATTTTCCCTTTGTGTTGACTATCTAATCTTAGCTTGGGGTAAACTATTTTCTTTCTAAATTCATCTCCTTCTTTCTTCCAAAACGTTTTCAAGACATCACTATTGTTCATCTTTAGTACCTGTTATATTTATGTATCTTTCTTCTAAAGCCATCATGTTAATCTTCTCTAAAGGTCTGATTAAGCAGGTTAAATTGTTTTATAAGCCTGAACACTATCTATAGGTCTATGGGAAACAAATAATAGCAAGCTGTGTACATTTTGTTTGCTTGCAGGTGTAAATTCATGCTTTCCACTAAAGGTACTCTTGAAAGTATTAGATCATAATAAGAATAGAAATATTGAAAATGTTCTCTCCTATAAACCTGTGAAAGCAAAATACTACAAGATATAGTGTATGATAGTGGCATGTGACAATAAGTGACTTCTTCTAATGCAGATGTTGGTAAATGAGGACACACATAGCAGTCTTCTGCTTCTATAGCATGAGTTTATTATTGTACTAGTCTACAATATAGATTAGTGGAGAAACATCTTTCTTGTAACTAAAAAAGGAAGCTCTTAGTTGGTCCTCGTCATCAAAGTATGTATTTGGTTTAGTTATGTTCTTTGATCTAGGCTCTACTTCTGGGGTTAAAACAAATCACACTAGTACTATAGTAATCATCAATACTGTTATTATGAAGATTGAGCACATAATATATTTACACTTATTTCTAATGCAACACAATTCTTTTAAATCAGGCTAAGAGAAATTAGGTTCAACAGTTCAGTGTAGAATTCTTTAACTAGTTCTCTAGAGCTGTTAGTTTTCAGTAGCTCTAATCTCTAATTAGTCAATCCATAACCCTACTCCGTGTTCTTCCCTAATGGTCTCCCCACTCTTCTATAGCATGCTTGGGCCTTCTGTAAAAATAAGAAACTAAAACGATAAAGGTCTCAAGTGACAATTCTCCATCAGTCATTGTTGTTTTCGCTTTTTTGTCTTTTCTTTCGACTTTCAATTGTTCTTAATTATCAGTTTCAACTTTTCAAATTTTCATTTTAATGCAATTTCATGGAGTTTCATACAGTTCAGATCACACATTTCATCTAATGTAACGTTGAGTACTCTGTCCATGTAATATGACCATTCAGATGCTGAATACCTTCACCAAGGTACTCTTACTTTCTTTGATCTTCTTAGAGATTTTTGTTTTTGTTCTTTACCACTTCCATCACTTAATTCAGTCTCTTCAGGTATAGTTGCTGGTATTCGACCAACTGAAGTACTGCTTCTTAATCTTTCTTGTCTATAGCTCTGTGGCAATTCATCTCTGTTGGTGACTCTCCTTATTCCACTGTTTGTTCCTTCACCCAGGTCTTCTGACTGTACTGAAAAGTTATCAGTCATGTTTTCGTTTTGAGGATCAGTCTCTACTTCTATTTCATTAAGGACTTTGATGCCACTGTATGTACTAGCAGGCACATGTATCTGTTTTTCTATTTGCAAATCTTCACCCCGTTCTTCTTCTTGCTGCTGTTGTGATAAAGTTACCACTGAACTTGGTGGTCCCTCATGTGGTGGCTCAGTCATCAATGCTCTTTGTTCAGGATCCAAGAACACAATTGCATCTTTTTGGTTTTTCACTTTTTTGGTGTGAGAGGCATACACCAAATTTGTAACTCCAGCACACTTAACAGCAATATTCATCTTCAAGGGGCCTTTCCATCTCGGTTCCAAACAGATCTTCAGAATGTGCTTCTTGATCATGACACAATCATCAGGATTTAGGTTGTTGCATTGTTCTTGATGAGGGACCGTTGTGGCAGCTGAACCTGGCAAGAGACAGAATGGACCACATCAGCCAATCCTTTGCAGTGGTTGAGTATCATATCATCTGTGATGTTCAAACGTGCATATTCAGATACAAAAGGCAGTCTCATTGTCCTGCCCATAAGTATTTTATGGGGTGAGGGACCAGTCTGCCTATCTAAAATACTCTGAATACTAATTAGCATCAAAGGTACTGCATCTGGTCATTTCAGTGATGTTTAAGCACAAAAAATGTTGCTAATTGAGACTTAATGGTTCCGTTTACCTGTTCGACTATCCCTGTAGCTTCAGGTTTGTAACTGTAATGTAATCTCTGCCCAATCTGTAGTGATTTGCAAATCATCTTTAGGACCTTATAATTCAAATGGGTCCCGCTATCTAATTCCAGAGAAACCGGCATGCCATACCTTAGATTAATTCTTATTATAATAGTCTTGCTACTGTGAGGCTGTCATTTCTTTTGGTTGGGTAGGTTTCCACCCATCGCGATTAGACAAATACAATGACCAGGGCGTATCTCATGGTACAGAAACAGTTGGTCCCAACAGAAATTATTAAAGTCCTGTATCACTTAGTACCTGATCTCACAAATTACAAAACACTTTAAGACATTGGAATCAAGTTTGTTTATATAGAATATTAATTAATCACTTCAAGACACAATAATTCATGGGACACAGATGCTCCACAGTGAGCGGAAAGTCAGTGTAGATAAGAGTGCTTGTAAATAGATAAAAAGGAGATAAGAATTACAAGTGAGAATATGTAAACAATGATTTCAGATAAAAACCAGCTGGGGATACTTTTTCTAATTACATTTTCCACAAGTCATTAGATACACCATCAGATTTCTGTATTTTCAAAATGTGGAGGAATTTTGCAGTCCAGGTCGATAGGGTTAAAAACTTTGACGTTTTGACCCTGAAAGGGAGTTAGGGCCAATAAAATCTTGCAATGGGGCCTTCTTCAGGACACCAATCAATACACTCTTCTGGAAGACGGGTAATATAGGGCACAATACAATGTGGCTCAGTGGCTCAGCTTGAACCCACTGTAGTCTTACACATGGGGTGAACTTGGAATTGGGCTAGGTAGCTCCAATAAGGAAGAAAATGGGTCCAGGGCGAGGATGTGCTGAAATTGAATTGCACATCTATGTTAGGAACTAAGCTCAAAAACAAGAAAGTCACGGGTTAAAACAAGTGAACCAGTGCAATGACGTGGACAACTTACCCACACTGTCACTTTACTTCCCAAATTGAGGTAAATATAGTCAATTTGGTGCTTTTACGTCCAAATGTCCGATTTAATTGGCTTATTTATTCTGAAAAATACTAAAATATCCATGCTAAGAACGACAGACCCCCAGGATAATGGAGGGTAGGAAGGACGGGCCAGAAAGGACATGCAAAAAGTTACCTAGATTAATGAGATGACAACTGGAGCGTCTCACATCTGTGCAAGTGCACCGGTAGCTGTGTCTGAAATAGACACAAGTTAAACGTGCATGTGGTCACACTGGAGGCTCAGCCGTTAGCTGCTGTCAGCCTCAACATCAGTGCGTGTACACCACGTATGATGACTGTAATGGAAAAAAGCATTTGGAGGCTCGAAGGCCAACAATTGCTTATTAGGCATTAATGGAAATGATTCAAGGAACCCAATAGAATGGGGTGGAAGCTCGAAGGTATTATATCAAGAAAGATTCCTATATAGGTGACATTGTAACATCCTGAACAAGAATTGGCTCAATATAATTATCTCATGAAAGTCAAAAAAAGTACGAAATAGGAGGAAACAAACATTGGGGGGAAAAATACAACGCTTATGAAGGTTCGATTGAGCGGGAGAACATGGCGGCCGGCTAGGAGGTCGGGTCATGAGCTCTGTTTAGAGGCATGCAAAAAACAATCGTAACAGCCCTTAAAGGACATGATCCTTGCCCGAAATTAAGACTGCAAACTTCAGAGCATTGCGCTCCCTCTGTACCAGTATTTAGTAATCTGAGCTCCTTCGTGACTCCTGGGGGCTTTCCATGAGATGAACACCGGAGTTTCAAAACCGGCTTCCACGGCTTCCAGGTCAGAACAACGCCGGAGAGGAGGCGGAGGCGGGGCCCTGTGGGAAGCTGCTTCCCTGCTTGCTGAGCTGGGGAGGCGTTTGGGCGGAAGCAGCGGCCGGGTTCCAGATGCGAAGGAGAGTATCGGCAAGAGTGACTTTCAGAGGTCCGCCGAGCAGCTGCTTCACACGGTTCATGGGCTTAGGAGGATGATGTGAAGGGAAGGAAGACGAGAAGGAAGAGCCGGGATACTCAGTGTGTATGAATCCGGTAAGGAGGCGTGGAAGGGCTAAAAGGGGGGCTGCTTCAAACTTTATAAGTAAGTTATCGCAGGAGGACTTGACACAATTGTTGCAAGCAGCAGCGTCAGCTCCAGACTCCATAAAAGAAGGTGTAACAGAATTAAAAGATTTTGCAAATAAAGAATCCACTATAAGTGGTATTCAGGCACAAATTATTCCTTGAGGATAGATGCTCTACACTGGACCCTCTAGAGAAGACGAGTCAAATTCCAATAGGGGAAAAATAAAGTAATTACCCCAAGTGGAGACATAATAAAATATACAAATAAGAAGCGAAGGGGTCAGAAAACAAAGGTCAGAACTACAGCTGTAGTATCAACTAGAGCTGCCAAGGCTAATAAAATTGAACATGCCAGGAAAGGATCTAATCTAAAAGTAATGCCCTCTCTTCGCTCTTTCTTTAAAGTGCAAGAAAAATCGGAAACTAAAAATTCAACACACAAGGAAGGAAGCGTTAACAGAGGGGTTAAAAAAATGCAAAAAGTACAATTTCTTTCCGGTGACAAAAGTGTTAAATACCCAAACCGCTTCCAAGTCATTATGTCGAAAGACTGCGTATAGAAAAACAGATCAGATGTCGAGGAAGGGGTAGAGACGGAAGACAATTTACACCAAAATATGCCTTCTAGTGACAAGAGAAAAGGCTGGGAGTCTCCCTTGCAGAGTGGGGCGAGTGACTTGTTGGGGTCACTTATGACAGAGATGAAACTGGGTTTTGCCAAATCTGAAAAAAATCTGGAAAAAATACAGGATTCCTGTGAGGCATTGGAGTCTAAAATTAACGCCTTAATAGACCAGGTATCAGATATGGAAAATAAAGTAGAGCAAACCAGGGAAGAGGTGAAAACTTGTCAGAGTGAATTCGACAAACTAAGAATTAGCGAAAAAGAACTTAGAGTTAAGATCGAGACTTTGGAAAATATTTCAAGGAGAAATAATATACGAATGTTAAATATTCTGGAAGGTTTAGAAGGACAGAATATAAAATGTTTGTAGTAACTCTGTTGAAAGAATGTTTTCCGGAACTAGGAGAGAAAACTCTAGACGAAGATATTCATAGAGTACATAGACACCGTTTTAGACAGAACAAATTAAGGAAAAACGCCCAGAAGATACTCGTAAACTTTAAAACCTACACTTTGAAAGAAAATATTTTAAGTAAGGCCTTAAAAGTAGGTACCATCTCCAAGGGTGACCATAACTTTAAAATCCGAACTGACATATCTAAAGCTACACTAGATAGACAGTGTGCACTTGGGAACTATATGCAAGATTTGGAACACTAGGAGCCGCAGTCCAGCTAAAGTTCCCAGCTCTACTAAGGATCATGTGGAATAACAAGACATATACCATCAGGGACCGAAAGAAGTAGAGATACTACTTGAACAAATTGAAGCAAAAAAATAGGGCCAGATATGACATAATATAAAACCTCATAATGATGGAGCTCAAAAAGGGCAATCAGGATTATCCAATGACAGCAGGGAGGGTTCTCCAGTGGTGGGTAATGGGTGCAATGTTATTTTTTCTTTTGAGCACAAGTTTACAGTTTCTTGGGTGTGGAGCACTTGGGGAGAAAATCCCCCAAAAAATTGTCCAAGATGCAAAATACAAGGAAGCCAAGATCCCAGTAATTGCACAACGAAGCTAATACCTGTAATGTCGATGAGGAAGAGAGTAGGAAATAAAGATGACTGATTATGAGGGTAAAATAAAGATTATGACCTGGAATGTAAATGGGATGAGAGTAAGGAGAAGACGACAAAAAATGTTTTGAATACCTTAAATTAGTGAAATATTATGTAATAATCTTACAGGAAACCCATCTTTTAAAATCTGAATGGCTCAAAATTATAAAATACGAAAAATGGGTGGATGAATACGTTTGTACAAACCAGATGTGCTGTATTAAGCGTGTAATATAAACATATGGTATCCCAACTGGTATTATTTGCAGACAATTACAACGGATATGTTAAAAACATTATCAGAAAGGAAAAAGGAGACTCATTCAAAGTTATAAATGTGCTCATGGCATCATATTTATCCAAAACAGGAAGTTACAGTTGTAGCAGCACTGTAAACAAATCAATTAGTACAACCCTAATTGTACTTGGTGCTCAAGAAGTGCAAGTGATATGCACGATGGCGACGCAAGTGACAATGTGAACAGCAAAGGCGGCGCAAGGTGAGTAGTGCAGGAATATATACAGTGACTTGAGGCAACAATATGGTTCCAGCTGAGTTGTGCTCTATTTGGTTCTGCTATGGGTTGGCTATAGTTTTAGATGAACCACATTGTATGTTCACGCCTTCGATTGCGCTGTGTGGTCGACGGCGTTTCGATCCCCGTAATTTGGGATCTTCATTAGGACTGTGTTGATTGATGGACAGTGCTGTAGATGGGGGTAGAAAAAAGGGAGGGGGGGTTGGGTTGGTGGTTAGAGGGATGGAAACAAGGGACGGAAAGCGAAGGGGCGCGCGCATGTGAGGTGGATAAATGAGGTAGAAAGCGGGGGCTGGTAAAGAACAGGAAAGGTGCGCGGGGTACGCGATAGAGTGTAAGGGTAGTACCAGTATGCCAAGTCTGGTGGTGTATGCTGGAAATGGAGGGAGGTCTCGTGTCAAAGGAAGCCCGGGAGGGGAAGGCGGAGGAGCCATGAGTGGAACTACACGCGAGGGCAAGAGCGCAGCAGGGCTAGTGGGATGGGGGGCTCACCTGATAGTTTGGTTTTCCAGGGAAAAAATTAGGAGGTCCTGTACGGTGAAGACAGTGGTACAAATCAATTGGAGAGTCAAGGTGAGTCATGGGGGTCCCATCGGGCGGGAACAAGGTAGCGATCCAAACATGATCAAGGAGACTGAATCTAGAAGGAAAGCATACCGCGTAAGCGGAGGCTTACGGGAAGATCTGTATCTGGGGCGGGGGCAGGTAGCACGGCAAGGCATGTGCAGGGGGTCACCTGGAGGCTGTGGGTGCAGGGGAGTCCCGTGCAGTCGGAGATCGGGGCTCCGGTCCAGCTTGTCAAGGCAGGTAAATCAAGAGAGTCCCGTCGGGTGGGAGTGGGGCGTTGATCTAAACGTGATCGGCGTGGGGGAGAGAATCAATCTGTAAGGGAAATGGAAGGTGTAAGCGAGTATATGCCACAAAGTGAATAGAGGGGTCCGTTCGGGACTGCGGCGGCTGGGGAGCAGCAGCGGGGCACGTACCTCTCACAGAGTCCGGTTCAGAATCAATCCAGGTTGCTATGGAGATGCCGGCAGCTCTTGGTGGCTAGGAGCGAATTCGGGGGGAGTGCCCGGGTCACGTGTAGGAGCGAGGGCGGTGGCGTGTAGGGGCGGGTTGGGCGGTCATGAATGACGTGGAGGGCTATGCGGGCAGGTGGGAGGTGACTGAGCCTCCTGATGAAAGTTTGTCTGAACCGAAAAGAAATGGCAACATCTGATATGCAATCATTTACATGTAAAACAGTATGGTAACATAGCTGCGTACACTTTGGGCATTACAGGTGGTACGCATGTATAACAGAGGTAGCAATAAGTTTCGAAATTAGCATGACTACATAATTAGAGACATTATTCATGTGTAATGGTGTGTACACTTTAGGCATTACAGGTGGCACACATGTATAACAGAGGTAGCAATGGGACTAGAAGTTAGCATGATTATATAGTTAGAGACATTATTTATGTAAAATTGGTGAAGGCTCTAGTGCTCCCCGAGCAACCAACAGACCACCACCTTTACTTCCACAGGGTTTCTTAGGACGAGGCCGCAGTCGCTGCCAACCTCAAACACGCCCAATCAGGAATCACCAATACCAACCACAGTTTGCAGGCGAGAGACAGACACAAAACCGATTTTATCAGTGGGGACCCCAACAATGAACCTGAATGAGACTGACCATACATCGTTAAACATCATGATGCCTGTGACTCCTAACACCAATACGATACCTATCTTCAACCTGTCGGACCATATCCTGACCCACGATGAAACACAAATACTCTCTTGTGGCCTCAGTTTTGTCCCTACTGAACGTACCAACTTCCTGGACTTACAATCCAGTATACTAAAGTTCTTTCGCCGAATACGACTCAAACAATTCTTCTCCAATGAATCCGAAACTGCTGAACCTATCATACAACGATTCCACCCGGCCTCTACGTTCAATCCACCATCCTCCACCATGCCCCCAGAAATCTTGGCCTTCTGTGGAAAAGTAAATTTTGCCATGTTCTGTGTCCCTACGTGTCCTCCATCTTATGTTATGTGTGCATGATTAATATGCATATGTATTCCCCATGTTTGATTAAAGACGCAATTACAGTTGTGTCCATCTCTAGTATGCTAGTTTCCAGTCCTCGTGAATACTACGAATATCAGGCCTATGTAAAGTTGCGTTGCCACGTTTCTCAGTGTGCACGTTATTTCATTGTAAAGTCCCCGTTTCTAGGCCTCAAAAGGGCCCGGACACCAGATTCAGCTTCTGTCTCCTGAGCCCTCGCTGAGGAGCGATACAGCCCCCACCTGTGTTCCTGACCCTTCACTTACTTCCTGCCTCACAGTGCCCGGCTCAGCCTGGCTCTGCCTACGAGTCTGCCAAGACTATGTTATGATTCTAGTTATCAGTCCAGCCCTCCTTCTCTGCATTCCTAAGCTACTGAATCGCATCAATAGTTTCCGTCATTGTCTAGCCTTTACGTCTCCATGTAAGAGAAATACTGCATTTAATGGTCATTTAATATTCTTCAACGCACTACATGTAGAATAATGCATGCTCCAGTCTTAGAGTCTGTTAGCCTTTACCCTCCCGACTCTTAGTTTATATCAACATGTTCTCTAAACATCAGATACTAGATACTGTTTAGGTACATGTCGCCCTGACTCTCCAGACTTCAGTCTCTACTCCTAGCACAGAGTTCATAGCCCCCAGCTTCTCCTAGTAACACGTCATTGTCAGTTTGCGCGCACCATTAGGTTAGAGGTCCCGGCTCCTTAGGTAGCCCCCTCCATGTTTCCGCCCCATTTATGACATACTCTGTTACGTTTACATCACATGTCTATGTATACGCCCTGTTACACCCATTTTCACCCTTATCTTTCGCGACTGCTATTGACCACACCCACTGCTCCGCCTACTGTATTCATTGTAATGCAACTGTTTTAGTATATATGCTTGTGTACTGTTATCAAATGTTAGCGCGCTCATCCCAGATCCAGCCCCGGCAGCTGCCGGGCCCTGTCATCTTATTCCTGTGCAGGTTGTCCTGTTCCTGTCCTTTATGCTGTATTAAACCTGCAAACTCCTACTACCTCGAATCTTGACTCTTATTTATTGAGCTATCTGTTATTCATTTATCCATTCAAAAATAGAGGTATTATTTATTTATTTACCACATAATGGCGCCCGAATAGGGACTTGCCCTTTCCCCACGCGCCGGTGAAGCCACGCCGGCCCCCTGACCCTCTGCAGCCGTGACGGAACCATACCGTGCACGTGCAGATATTTCTGCTTCAAGTATCCCTCAGGCCCACGGAGGAGACGGAGGTGGCGGTCCAGCATCCAGACGAGGCGGTGGAGGAACGCGGCGAGTCCCGACCAGAGCCCAAGCCGAGAGTCCAAGGTCCGAGGTATCCGGAGGCCCACCCGTAACAGAAGTCCGAAGTTCGTCCGTCCGGCGTCGAAGCAGTCCAGTCCAGTCCGAGGCCTTCCGTTCTTGCTGCCCGGTGAGTACCGTTGCTGGGGTAGTATCTAGACAGGGTCAATTTAATTGTCTCTGGTCCGTGGGTTTTGGTGGTACACAGACCCAAAACGAAGTGTCCACTTCGGTGGATGCGGGTCCTGACGTGTCTCTTTATGAGACCGGTAAGTTTCGTACTGTTTTAGCAGTGCATCTAGTTTCTGTTCTAGTCAGTTCTGTTCTCGAGAAAATTCATGTATTCTGTTTTCCGTATTCTAGGTAGTATTCTGTTCGAACTGTTATTTTAAATGTTATTCATGTATTTTTAACGTCGTGGTATGAATGTGGAGTAATTATCGTGTTCATTGTGTATTGTATTGTGTCTAGATTACAGTTCAGTTATGCCTTTATTCTCGAAACTACGTCAGCTAAAAACTAGAAAAGGTCTGCTAGAAGCAGCAGTTCCTGTCCCGCCTAGGGACAGTCCAGGTCATTTTATGTATCAGAAGCATGGCATAAGTGCCATATTATATCTAGATTTATGGGTAGAGTATACCAAAGAGTTAGAAGAAAAGTATAGATGGCCCGTATCAGGTACGTGGGATGCCGAGTGCATCATGAGAGTAGAAGAAGCATTATGGAAAAAGAAAGCCAGACAGTCACAGAAAGATGCCATCGAGTTATGGCGCAAAGAATCTCATAAAAGAACCGAAAAAGAAATCAGAAAGTCAGAACTAAGTAGAGAATCCTTGGAACGAGCCCAAGAAAAGGAATTAATCGAGATAGGTGAACGAGTTAAAACAGAACAATCAGACAGACAGAGGAATGCCCTCATCAAGGGTATGTATCCTCTTCTTGCCGAAGGCTTGCCAAAAGCAACCCCGGAGGCATCCAGTAATTTTCCGCCGCCACTAGTTCCGACCAAGCTACGTCACAACCCGACCGCAGCTGATATTTTTATTTCGTCCTATTTGGACGACACAGTCCCAGAATATGCGAATCCTGTTCCGCCAGTCCCTGTAAATAATGTAAATCCAGCTCCTCCAGACACCGGGGCACCTTTTGCAGTACCTGCTACGGTACCCCCGGTCCAGCCAACATTACAATTTCCCACTCTGCCAGCACGAAGAATGTCAGTCGACGATTCTAGTTTAGGGGCCGCAGGAAGAGGTCCTCCTGGTACCCCGCCACCACACCAACGTAGAACGTTGGCCGAGTTACATGAATGTGCGTTACAGCGTACGCCCAAATATAAGTCCTTTGCAGATATCCGACGAGCTCTCACTGAATGCCGCTATGATCCAGTTGCAGGTGATGATAGTACAGTAATATATTCCATCCGTGTAAGACGGGTGACCGGGTATTTGGACACCCTACCGGATATGAAAGGAGATCTAGACAGAATATATCGTTTCATCCGTACAGGGGATGATCCAGAAAGTATTGGCGAAGCCATGTCTCAAAGGAAAGCTGAGATCCAGCTCATGATATTAAAGTTTCTGATTAATTGTCTAATAAGAGAACAAGATTACCCGACTAAAGATCCGGCCGAAATGAGAATCCTGACAAGGTGGAGTGATAATATAGCCGAGGGTAAGCACAAGACTATCAGTAGTATAGAGAGTATGTACAAGAAAATCCGTAAGGAAATACTAAAGTTACACGAACAACGTAAAGCAGCACAAGTAAGCGAGAAAGAAAATGACTCTACCGAAGAGGTAGACGACGAGAATCCCACTAGAATAGCGTATGTAGGTAGAACTAGACTTTCCGACCGACATTCACGTCTAGATTACAAGAAAACTGTTCCTCATCCAGCACCAGAACAAGGTTCTCTAGAACAAATATTTCAAGCTACCGATCACATTCTGAAATCACGAATCGGTTATAATGAACTTAGTACTATGCATGAACAAGAACTAGCCCGATCAGCAGTCCGATGGATTACTGATTCTACCACTTTTCCAGACGAAATAGTGGCACAAATGTTTCTGAAACTGCCCCCAGCCGAGCAACGACTGGTGGGTATGTATATGATCCAGCACCTCATTACTCTGTATGAGGGTCAACATTCTGATCCTGGTCCGTTACACGATGTCCTGAACGAGTTACTCCAGTATAGATGGAAAGGTTTAGGTACCGATTTAATTAGTGTTATTCTAGAACAGCGCCACAAATATAGAACGTTTCTGAACCCGCATTTTGTTCATGTCTCACCCCCAGAAAGTAAACCCTTTTACATAGACAGACAGAATCCGTTACGAGAAGTACACCCAGTCAGGACAACAGATGGTGAAATGCAACGAGTGTTTGTTTACACTCCGATTACAAAGATGGAACTCTTAGAGATGAAGAAATTAATTCCCTGTCATGATAAAGATCCAGCAGGGTTCCACCGAGAATTAAAAGACATGCTCCATATGGGAGAATACACGTATCCAGATATAATTAAAATGTTAAAGGTCCTGTTGCCCGCAGGGGTATATGAAAAACTCAAGGAAAAAGAATGGGAGGTGGGAGAGAAAAAGATCGATTGGGCAGTTCTAGAAGCTGAAGACAAGATACGAGTACCAGGTACCGGTCTAGGAGAGAAATGTAAAGAATTACCAGAACTGCTAATACAAGTTTTGCCAAGATTATTAGCCACTAAAAAGGAAGACTGGGATGCAATCTCAGCCTGTAAACAGAAACAAGATGAAGACACTAGTGATTTTTATTCTAGATTTGAGAAATGCTTTAGTATCAACAGTGGCCTCAAGACAAGTAGCGAGTCATACCCTCATCTTTTTGTTACTAAATTAGTCGAGAATTCAAGCCCACAAGTTAAGAACCGAGTTTTGAAAGTCGAAAGTACATGGCAAGCTAATACCCCGTCCCAAATGTTACAGATGCTCCAATATCATCAGAATAGAATCAGAGAAGAGCAAGATCATGAAAGAAAACGTATGAAAGACACAAAAATGAAAGTATTAGTTGCACAATCTGTTCCTCAAGACAGTCAGAAGAGGGGTCCGAATCAAGCCAGTCATCCTGCAGCTCCCGTTAAAGGGAACTGCAATTATTGTAAACAACCAGGTCATTTTATAAACGAGTGTGCAGTTCTGAAACATAATATAGCTACTGGTAAGACTAAAGAAAGACCACGTCCGCCTAGACAAGAACAAGTTTCACAGACTTCTCAGCCACAGAATGCACAACAGACAGTTCCAGCACCGCAGCCTATTGCTGCAACACAGCATGTTACACAACAGATGTACCAGTATGCACAGTCCGAGTATCCAGAATATCAGCCATATTCATGAAACAGCCTAGAGAGGGAGGTAGGCTTGCCTCTCATCGAGATACCTGTAGATCAAGAGGGTCCCTATGTTCATAGTCAAGTATTAGGGAAAGACAGAAAGTTTTTGATTGATACAGGGGCAAGTAGGACCACCATCAGTCACGCCGAAGTTCCAGGGGCTCCGCTCTCAGGCTCAAGAAATGTTTCCCTTGGATTTTCAGGAAAGCCTATTGTAAACGAGATATCTAAGCCAGTTACTCTAGAAGTAGGTCCATTGTCCCGCACTACTGATCTGTTACTTACGAAGTCATGCCCAGAAAATTTGTTAGGCATTAAGACACTGAAAGAGTTAGGTGCAGTTATTTGCTGCTCCCCAGAGGGAATACGATTGTTCTTACGTGACTTCAAGGGTCACTATGTATTACGAGATTTTGATCCGAGATTGTCTAATGTTCCGCAGCATCTATGGGCACAAGGTCCAACTGATGTTGGTTATATGCAAATCACACCCCATCGTGTGACTCTCAAGCCAGGTGTAGTCCTGCCACGAATCAGACAGTACAGATTGCCACCTGAGGCTGTAGCAGCCTTATCCAAAATTATTGACGAGCTCATCGCTCAAGGAGTAGTTGTAGAAACTGACTCCAATGTATGTAATTCTCCGATCATTCCCGTCATGAAACGTACTGATCCAAATGCACCCCCAGTATATCGATTAGTGATTGACCTTCGAGAACTCAATAAATGTATCATTCCCCAGTACCCAGTTGTCCCAGATATCTCTTCCCTATTGACAGCCATTGATTCTGAAGCCTCATTTTTTACAGTCATAGACCTCAAGAACGCGTTTTTCAGTGTCCCCATTCATCCAGACAGCCAGTTTCTTTCCGGTTTTTGTTTAAATGGAAGGAGCTATATGTTCACACGCGCTCCTCAAGGTTTCACAGAAAGTCCTAGTATTTACAGTCAAGCACTTAAGAGACAACTAGACAACATTCACATGCCAACTGACACTGCCCTGCTCCAGTATGTCGATGATCTACTGATCACAGCCCGTTCTGAACGTGCTTGCGAGCGAGCATCCCTTACAGTCTTGTATTTCCTTGCCGAGATGGGGCACAAGGTGTCCCCTTCGAAGCTTCAATTCTGTGTCCAGCAAGTGATCTATTTAGGCCACTTACTGTCCAAGAGGGGTAGGCAGTTGACACCTGACCGTATCCAGTTAATAGCGAGTCTTCCTCAGCCCAAGACCCAGAAGGAGGTACGTGCTTTTATCGGCCTCACTTCTTACTGCAGACAATGGATTCCTCAGTATGCATTTCTAGCTAAACCACTGATACAGTTAACGACACAGGAGGCAGCCGTATCGACTGTCCTCCCTTGAACATCTGAACATACACTTAGTTTCAATGAATTAAAGAAAGCTCTATGCCAAGCTCCAGTTCTAGCTACACCGAACTACAGTAAGCCTTTTACACTTTTTGTCACTGAACGCGAAGGTACAGCATTATCTGTTCTCACACAAGATCAAGCAGGACAATACAAGCCTTGTGCTTATTTTTCGAGCACATTAGATCCTGTAGCCCAGGCTCTGCCTGCGTGCCTCAAGTCAGTTGTAGCCACAGCACTAGCTATCAGACAAAGTGATTCCATAGTATTAGGACATTCCTTGACAGTACAAGTTCCACACTCCGTGGAAGTTCTTTTAAACCGAACACAGACTCAGCACTTGACAATTGCACGTTTAACAGGTTATGAATTGACACTGTTCCAGCCACACATAGAAATCAGACGCTGCAACGTTTTAAACCCTGCTACACTGTTACCGTCAGTTACTTCAAATCCTGCCACACATGACTGTGTGGAAGTAGTTAATACTATGACTAAGCCAAGACAAGATCTGACAGATATTCCATTACCAGATCCCGACCTGACACTTTATGTGGATGGTTCATGTATGAGAACAAGTACAGGAGAACTAGTAGCCGCGTATGCAGTGACTACTGACACTGAAGTTATAGAAACACACCGTATTGACACTCTGTCTGCTCAAGCAGCGGAGCTAGTTGCTCTGACCCAAGCCTGCATACACGCTAAGAACCTGAAAGTTAATGTTTACACAGATTCACGTTACGCATTTGGAGTCGTACACGACTTTGGAGTGCTCTGGCAGGAGAGAGGTTTCATGACTTCTCATGGAACCAAGATTCAGCATGGTCTCCTTATTCAAGCTCTGTTAGATGCCATACACTTACCGACATCTATTGCTATTATGAAATGCAAAGCACATACGAAAGTTACTGACACTATTTCCCAAGGTAATGATCTAGCAGATCGCACAGCCAAGCTTACAGCTCAGACACCAGACATTCCCGTTAATAAGACACCGACACACACTCCAGATCTGACTACCTGTATGACAGTTAAGGACCCTACTCAAGATGTCATAGATATCCAGTTACATGCTACTCCCGATGAAATCAAGAAATGGTCCGAACAAGGAGGGGTCCAGACAGATCAGGGATGGGTAACGAAGGGTAAAGCCACATGGTTTCTCCCCGACTCTATGGTTCAAGTCATTATCAATACCGCACATAGTCCAGCACATTTAGGAGAAAAAGCTATGTTAGATAGTATCCAGAACATTTGGTCCAACAAGCATATACGAGCTGCAGCCAAGCAGAAGGTCCGTACCTGTATGATATGTTGCCAGTTTAATCCAGGTAAAAGTGTCCCGGTGGAACAAGGTGGATTCCAGCCCCCTGACCACCCTTTTGAAGTCCTCCAGATGGATTATATTCAGATGGAGCGATGTCGAGGTTTCAAGTATGTCCTTGTAGTTGTATGCGCTTTGTCCAGGTGGACAGAGGAATATCCAGTCCCAGATTACACAGCCGCGACCACTGCCAAGCAGTTGGTTCGTGAATTCTTCCCCCGTTATGGACTCCCAAGGGTCGTCTATTCTGATAACGGCCAGCCATTCTCATCTGAGCTCATGAAACACATCTCCCTTCTGTTAGGGTACCAGTGGAAGTTTCATTGTGTACGCCATCCTGAAGCAGCTGGTCTCGTAGAGAGACATAATCAGACCCTGAAAATCCAAATTGCAAAAGTATGTAAAGAGAAAGGTGTGGACTGGCTAGTAGCTCTGCCAGTCGCTTTGTTTTATATGCGCATGGTCGCACATTCCAGATCAGGTCTGTCCCCGTACGAGGTCGTATTCGGCCGCCCCCCTAATATGTGGGGTACACCTAGACCCCGAAGTATTACCGATGTTTCAAGTAATATGCTGACAGATTACCTAGCTTCCTTGATGTCTGCCCTACACTCTTGTCGTTCACAGGTTGCCGCCGCATTTCCAGACAATACCGAGGTGGCACCCCATGAAATCGTTCCCGGATGCATGGTTCTGGTCAGGAACTTTGATCGTTCAAGTCCGCTGGAGCCCCGCTGGAAGGAACCCAAACAGGTCCTCCTAACCACCCGTACAGCCGTGAAGTTGGAGGGGAGAAAAGGCTGGGTGCATCTGTCGCATATAAAGAAGTTTTATGGACTAAAACCTGTTTCAAAAAACATTTCCGAGGATTCTAAAGATTGCCAAAGTACTATTCTTAAGGACTGTCCCGCAAAAGACAATGATACAGATTCCTCCCCGTTAGAGAAAACTCCGCAGCAGGAGTATAAGCTTAAATTAAGGTCTAGTAAAATAAGTCAGCCAGTTTGATTGTCTAAGTCCTCCCCTAGGTGAAACGGTTAGACCGGTTTCTGACATGTATATATTAGACCCCCACAGAGAGAGAGTTAGTGAGAACTCTAAAAGTTGCACTATTATTTTATGTTTTCTGCTATATTTTAGCATTATGATTTCCTGCACAAGTTATGCATTTTATTTGTGTTTTCCAGTTTCTCATGTAAATAAGTCTGCTAATGTTACAGTAGAGCACACGTTTAGTGATCTGCCTCCTCATGAACTCTCTTATCGTCTTGCTATGCGAAATAATTCCTTTATCCGCATGTTACATTATTCACACCAGACCAGCAATGCCACTAATTGTTGGGTGTGTGGTCGACTCCCCCCTTTCCAGACACCGAAGGGAGTTCTGCCACTCTTTCCTTATCCATTTTCACATAATGGTTCGTGTGGAGCATGGTCCACGTTAACGTCATCCTCAAATGATATGTCCCTACTTAACAGTACATGTTTCCCAGACAAGCAAGGTCTTCCCCACAGAACAGGGTTAGATCTAGAAAATGAAGTTTATAACTTGGGTAATTATTCTTCGAATTTTATGGTCCTGAATGTTCAGTCTGATTCTACTCCAGACTTACCTGCTATGTCAGTATTACCAGTCAAAGGTGAATTATGTGTCCGAAATAATGGTTCCATACATGTAGGCCATAGTGATTGTACTACTATTGTCAAGTATAGTGACAGTAGGAAATCTATTTTCAAAGCTTCACGTCATTCTTATTTTGTTTGTGGTCAGACCGCATATGTTCGTCTGCCCCTCGATTGGGATGGTACCTGTTACATTGCCTTCCTACTGCCACCAGTTTTTCTAGCCCCACCTGACTATCATAGGAATTCCCACCTAGTACATACTAGACACAAGAGAAATCTCCCGATTGTCGATTATACTGAAACTGCTCTAGAACAATACATAGATATCAATAAAGGTGTCTTCCCCTACTTAGGTACTGTTGTAAATAGTAAACTGATACGTAGATTAACCAGAACCCTCGAAGCAGTAGTGATTGAGACTACTTCTGCTATAGGTAACTTAACCGAAGAGCAATCCTTTATGAGAATTGTCGTGCTCCAGAATCGTCTCGTCCTTGACGTCATACTGGCCGATAGGGGCGGGGCCTGTAGAGTCATCGGATCTAGTTGCTGCATTTTCATTCCTAATAACGCGCCGTCTGTTTATTCAGCTATAACCAGACTCCATAAAATTGCCCATATGTTACACCAGAATCCAGGCACCTGGACATGGTCCGGTTGGTTCTGGAATACAATTTCCGCCTGGGGATGGAAAGTTTTATCCTTTCTAGGTATTGCAGTAGCAATCATATTCAGTTGCTGCCTCTGTTTACAATGTGGCCCTGCGATTTGCGGCATTTGTGCTACCTCTTGTATTCCTAGTCCCGAGTCCCGTTCTAAATCCCGTTCCGAGAAAATTCGAGACGAGCAAATGATACTGTATGAAATGATAGATGGTATCATGAATATTGATGTTTCCTGATGGAAACGTAGTGACAAGGAGGGAATGTGGAAAAGTAAATTTTGCCATGTTCTGTGTCCCTACGTGTCCTCCATCTTATGTTATGTGTGCATGATTAATATGCATATGTATTCCCCATGTTTGAATAAAGACGCAATTACAGTTGTGTCCATCTCTAGTATGCTAGTTTCCAGTCCTCGTGAATACTACGAATATCAGGCCTATGTAAAGTTGCGTTGCCACGTTTCTCAGTGTGCACGTTATTTCATTGTAAAGTCCCCGTTTCTAGGCCTCAAAAGGGCCCGGACACCAGATTCAGCTTCTGTCTCCTGAGCCCTCGCTGAGGAGCGATACAGCCCCCACCTGTGTTCCTGACCCTTCACTTACTTCCTGCCTCAGAGTGCCCGGCTCAGCCTGGCTCTGCCTACGAGTCTGCCAAGACTATGTTATGATTCTAGTTATCAGTCCAGCCCTCCTTCTCTGCATTCCTAAGCTACTGAATCGCATCAATAGTTTCCGTCATTGTCTAGCCTTTACGTCTCCATGTAAGAGAAATACTGCATTTAATGGTCATTTAATATTCTTCAACGCACTACATGTAGAATAATGCATGCTCCAGTCTTAGAGTCTGTTAGCCTTTACCCTCCCGACTCTTAGTTTATATCAACATGTTCTCTAAACATCAGATACTAGATACTGTTTAGGTACATGTCGCCCTGACTCTCCAGACTTCAGTCTCTACTCCTAGCACAGAGTTCATAGCCCCCAGCTTCTCCTAGTAACACGTCATTGTCAGTTTGCGCGCACCATTAGGTTAGAGGTCCCGGCTCCTTAGGTAGCCCCCTCCATGTTTCCGCCCCATTTATGACATACTCTGTTACGTTTACATCACATGTCTATGTATACGCCCTGTTACACCCATTTTCACCCTTATCTTTCGCGACTGCTATTGACCACACCCACTGCTCCGCCTACTGTATTCATTGTAATGCAACTGTTTTAGTATATATGCTTGTGTACTGTTATTAAATGTTAGCGCGCTCATCCCAGATCCAGCCCCGGCAGCTGCCGGGCCCTGTCATCTTATTCCTGTGCAGGTTGTCCTGTTCCTGTCCTTTATGCTGTATTAAACCTGCAAACTCCTACTACCTCGAATCTTGACTCTTATTTATTGAGCTATCTGTTATTCATTTATCCATTCAAAAATAGAGGTATTATTTATTTATTTACCACACTTCGAACGCCTGGTACTACGAAACATTGCCGACCTACAAAGCCAGTTTCAATACATCCCTTACAATGTCTCACGCATGGAAAAACAAGCCCTGTCAACCCTGAACAATAACTTGGACATCATAATAAAACCAGCGGACAAGGGTGGCGGAATAGTGGTAATGGGAGCAGATAAATACCAACAAGAAATCATACGCCAACTCAACAACACTGACCACTACCGCCCCCTCAGTAAGGACCCACTCCAAGATATTAGGTCCAAAATTGAATATGTCACCGAACAAGCAAAAGCAAGGGACATCATTTCAAACAAAGAATTTATTTTCTTGAACAATCTGCATCCCCGAGCACCGGTTTTATACGTCTTACCTAAGATCCACAAAGATGACGTCCTGGAACCCATTGGTTAATATATTGACATCATCCTCAAAGAGTTTATACCCTTAACCGACACCTTCATCCGAGATACCACAGACATAATCAACACCGTGGAAGACAGACCATTTTAATACAGAAACCGACCTCATGGCGGGTTTGGACATCGAGTCTCTGTATACAAACATTCCGCATTACGAGGGTCTACAGGTGATCAAATCACTCCTTCTTGCCAGACCTATGCCCACAAGGATTCCCACTGATTTCATCATGGATCTGTTACGTATTGCTCTTCAGAATAATTACTTCCTGTACCGTGACACGTTCTATTTGCAGATTAAAGGAGTCTCCATGGGTGCGTGCTTTGCCCCAAATTTTGCCATTCTTTTCGTACACCATTTGGAGGCAACATACATTCTGCACACCAATAACCCTTTCCTGAATAACATTGATCTATGGTGTCGTTATATAGACGATATCCTGGTTCTTTGGAACGGAAGAAGAGAGACACTGATTACCTTTGTTGACTGGCTCAATCATTCCCAACAACACCTTCACTTCACCTGTGATTGGCGAAACAACGATTTACCTTTCCTGGACGTTACTATACTTGCAGAAGAAGGCAAATAGGGTACTTGCCTTTTCCGTAAGCCTAATGAACGGAACACGCTCTTACAATACTCTAGTTACCACCCACGAGGACTAAGAGGCGGACTCCCTTATTGACAATTTCTCCGGATGAGGAGAAATTGCAAGTGGCGCAAGGACTATTTCCGCAAATCAGATATGCTTACCAAAAAATTGATCACCAGAGGATACCCCAAACGTCTTGTATCCCGAGCACGCAAAAGAGCGTGGTATTGCCACAGAGAACACCTCCTTACCATCCAACCCAAGAAACCCATGAGAAGAATTCCTTTTGTATCAAAATTCAGTCCAAGCAGCAACTAAGTGGCGGAAATCATAAAGAGAAAATGGTCAATACTACGCCCCTTTGAAGCATTCAAAGAAGAACTGCTCTTTTCCTACCAAAGAGGTGACAACCTAGCATCACACCTCGTTCACGCCATCACATGGCCTGAAAAACCTCCGAACAAACATACCATTACCGCTGCGTGGGGGCTCCCACCTGTAATTGGACATTTTAAATGCCAGAATTGCTTCGTTTGTGACCTCCCATCCAACACCAAAGTGTTCCTCTACCAAGACAGAACACACAAACTGAAACATCTCACGAACTGTAGATCGCAAAATGTGGTGTACGCTATCCAGTGCCCCTGCAATCTACTTTATATCGGGCAAACTACCCAAACAATAAAGAACAGAATTATTCAACACAAGAGTCGGATCAACTGCAAAGTTACCACGGCACCCCTGATCAAGACACTGACATCACTTGGCAGGTGATAGAGCAAGTCACCCTATCACCCAGAGGTGGAGATATCAAAAACCTCCTAAACAGGTGCGAATGCAAATGGATGACACTATGTGATTCCGTCAATAATGGACTGAATACTATTGATGAATGGAACAGTACCATTGCCATCTGAACCTAGCCCTTCCTTTTCTACTTCTTTCGAGTCTATCTTATCCCTTAATGCCTCTGTCTTTTGCCCGCCCCCTCATAAGAGGACGTAATGTATAATTCCCCACCGCTTTGTTTCTCCTCAATTAAAGGCCTTGTGTGAGTCATAACATGCCCCAATCACCTTGGTTTGTTTCCTTCATCACACCTCTCCAGAACTAATTGACCATGTACTATGTTGTTCCAGTAGCTTTTAATTCCCTGGTTCAACTCATGCACCAATTTTCGTTTTTGCCCTCCTTGCCATTTTGTATACCATTACTCGCTGTTATTAACTGACATTTTTTAACTATGTCTCCTTCCTTTCAAATGGACTGTCCTCCAATTTTACATAAGTAATGTCTCTAACTACATAATCATGCTAACTTCTAGTCCCATTGCTACCTCTGTTATACACGTGTACCACCTGTAATGCCTAAAGTGTACACACCATTACACATGAATAATGTCTCTAATTATGTAATCATGCTAATTTCGAAACTTATTGCTACCTCTGTTATACACACATACCACCTGTAATGCCCAAAGTGTACACAGCTATTTTACGGTACTGTTTTACATGTAAATGATTGCATATCAGATGTTGCAGTTTCTTTTCGGTTAGCACAAACTTTCATCAGGAGGCTCAGTCACCTCCCACCTGCCCGCATAGCCCTCAACGTCTTTCATGACCGCCCATCCCGTCCCTACACGCCACTGCCCTCGCTCCTACACGTGACCCGGTGACTCCCCCCGGATTCGCTCTTAGCCACCTAGAGCTGCCGGCATCTCCATAGCAACCTGGATTGATTCCGAACCGGACTCTTTGAGAGGTACGTTCCCCGCTGCTGCTCCCCAGCCACCGCAGTCCTGAACGGACCCCTTTATTCACTTTGTGGCATATACTCGCTTACACCTTCCGTTTCCCTTACAGATTGATTCTCTCCCCCCCGCCGATCACGTTTGGATTGACGCCCCACTCCCACCCGACGGGACTCTCTTGCTTTACCCGCCTTGATGAGCTGGACCGGAGCCCCGATCTCCGACCGCACGGGACTCCCCTGCACCCACAGCCTCCAGGTGAGCCCCCGCACATGCCTTGCCATGCTACCTGCCCCGCCCACCGCTGCCCCAGATACGGATCTTTCCGTAAGCCTCCGCTTACGCTGTACGCTTTCCTTCTAGATTCAGTCTCCTCGATCATGTTTGGATCGCTACCTTGTTCCCGCCCGATGAGACCCCAATGACTCACCTTGACTCTCCAATTGATTTGTACCACTGCCTTCACCATACAGGACCTCCTCATTTTTCCCCCGGAAAACCAAACTATCAGGTGAGCCCCCCACTAGCCCTGCTGCGCTCTTGCCCTCGCGTTTAGTTTCACTCATGGCTCCTCTGCCTTCCCCTCCCGGGCTTCCTTTGACACGAGACCTCCCTCCATTTCCAGCATACGCCACCAGACTTGGCATACTGGTAATACTCCTACACTCTATCGCGTACCCCGCACAGCCCTCAACCTGCATATGCTACAGCAGACTGTTTAAGCCATCATGATCCAACACTTGGGATCTCCAGCACCACGGAGTTTCCAAGACTTCTTAACCAAACCACGCTCCCTGCAGTGCGCCCCTTCGGTCAGTCATTCCTGATCCATTGGGCCTCTTCAGTACATTAAGCCACCCATACTTTGCAGATATTACCGTCACTACCCCGTTTAGTCATTCCTATACCCCGCACCTTTCCTGTTCATTACCAGCCCCCGCTTTCCACCCCATTCATCCACCTCACTTTGTAGTGTAGTTCCTATATTCCCAATAGGCTCTGCGCATTGGAATAACATAAACGATAATTTAGACGTAGGACTGAGGTCATCTAAGTTTCTATTGAATATGTTAGACATAATTATGAATGCCAGCTGGCTCAGAGGTCACTAGAAACTTTCTTGAGTGAACAGGAAGGAGTTAACTTTCCTGAATAGACAAGAAGGGATTAGTTTCTGACAACCGCATAAACATGACAACTTTGCTCCCCTCAGAATAAGGAGTATATCTCCAGAGTCGCGGAAAACAATAGACAGCTATTTCACTCAGTCAATCGTGCATGCTTAGTTTCACCAGGAGTGCAGAGAAATAGAGAGACGGGCGTTTTGAATAAAAGTTGTTATTTATTGAGTAGTCCTCTTTCTCATGCAAGAGAAGTGAATTGCCACAATTGCAATACTTGTCATAAAGTAAAGTGCGTACAGTAAAAGGAGTATTATGAAATAATACTGTAAAAGCATTGATATGGTTTCTGAGCCATATGATACTTAAAATGGATAAAATACATACAATTATAAAAGTTGACTAAACGTGCTCAACTGGTGTTTCTAAAATACATCTACCCCAGTGTACCTGACCTAAGCCTAATATGTGGGAAGGAGTAAGTGAGTTAAGATAGTTTTGCCAAGAATCTGTATCAAGAATTATCTAAGGATCTAATCAGCTCCGTACCTTGGTTAGAGAATGAAGGAGGTCTTGTATCTCTCTCAGGACTCGATCTCCCAGCAACCCGCAAGGGTGACTGGAAACACTGGAGCTGGATTTCTCAGCAGGAGAAAAGACAGCGTCTCTCTTCGTGCATCAATGGGAGGGTCGGCTTTCTTCAGTACTCGCATCAGCTGGGCGTCGGGCAAGTAGATAGCCGATCTGGTCCAAACCACTGTGTGTTTGCTTAAGGCAAATGCTGGTATATTTATACCTGGAAGGTGCCGAGTTTGACGTAAGGTTGGACATAAGACATCACTAAGAACTTACAGTTCCTACTGGACTCCAGGAGTTCTTGGACAAATCAAAACAAAAGCAGGGGGAATTCCCGGGCTGCTGGAGGCTTGGTTTGTTTAAAGAACGCGTCGTACTTTCTAGGAGTCTATGGGAGTAGCCTTGCCGTATTTGGACTGCATTAGCTATGACTAAATATGGATATGATTCGTATGCCTTTATAAGGATATTATTTGTTATAACCACATAGGGGCATGAATCGGGAATATTTAATTAGGGTCCTAGATACGTTCACAACAACTTGCGCGCGACCCCGCGTTTTCCCTCCCTTGCTTCCATCCCTCTAACAACCAACCCAACCCCCCTTCCCTTTTTTCTACTTCCATATACAGCACTGTCCATCAATCAACCCAGTCCTGATGAAGATCACAAATTACGGGGATCGAAACGCCGTCGATTACGCAGCGCAATCGAAGGCGCGAACATAGAATGTGGTTCATCTAAAACTATAGCCAACCCATAGCAGAACCAAATAGACCACAACTCAGCTGGAACCATATTGTTGACACAGTCACTGTATGTATTCCTGCACTAGTCACCTTGCGCCGCCTTTGCTGTTCACATTGTCACTTGCGTCGCCACCGTGCACATCACTTGCACTTCTTGAGCACCAAGTACAATTAGGGTTGTACTAATTGATTTGTTTACAGTGCTGCTACAACTGTAACTTCCTGTTTAGGATAAATATGATGCCATGAGCACATTTATAACTTTGAATGAGTCTCTATTTTCCTTTCTGATAATGTTTTTAACATATCCGTTGTAATTGTCTGTAAATAATACCAGTTGGGATACCATATGTTTATATTATATATTATTCATCCCAATCCCAACGTGGTTGATGGGTTTTTGCTCCTGTGGTTTATACAAGTATTAAGGGTGTGGCAGTAATTGTTAAAAAACCTTCAGACATAACTATTGTAGAAGAGTACGTTGACTCAAAAGGCAGATGGGCAGCTGCTAAGATTAAATTAGAGGAGAAGTATGTTTTTGTAGTTGGGTACTACGGTCCAAATACGGACGACCCAGCTCCGCTACATTCTCTATACACTCAGTCAATCAGCAAATCCATTCCAATTATTTTGGGTGGAGATTTTAACTTATTATTAGATCCAATAAATGACAGACACCCGCCAGGGAGAGCTTTAAACCTTCCTAAAATGGGGGAATGGATGAACAGACTTAAAGAGGATCTGGGTCTAATGGACATTTGGAAGAGCAAAGGCGATCACAAAATTAGGTTCACCTACAAAAATCAAAAATATGGTCATGCATCAAGAATCGATTTTTTCTTGATAGATAAATAGTTAAGCAAAAGTGTAATCAAAGTAGAACATGTACCTGCCCACCTATTCGATCATTCTTCAGTTCAAATAGAAATAAGTTAAGGTCACCTTCAGGGGGAGATTAGGTGGATGATAGATCACACACTTTTGTCGGATGAACAAGCCATAGAGAAGTTGAAGGCTATAACAGAAGAATACTTCCAAATTAATGCTAATGGAGAAGTTCCCATGCAACAAGTGTGGGACGCTTATAAAGCGGTTGTCAGGGGAACCCTGAATGGCTTAGCCGCAAAAAGAAACAAGGAGAATAGACATACAATAAGTCAATTAGAATCAGACATTTTAGATCAGTATAGGATTTTTTAGACAGCAAACTCTAAAACAGAACGGGAAAGAGTAAAAGGATATCTCCAAAAAGAAATGTGACTTATCAAACTATCTGGAGGGAAGGGTAATGAAAAGATAGGAACCAGCAGATTGTCAAATTATAAATATGGGGAAAATAGTGGGAAACTTGTAGTATGGAAAATTAAAACTCACTCCAACAGGAATAAAATGATGGCACTACTTAGTGGTTTCGGGGGCGAAAAAGTGGAGAATAAGACGAAATAGAAGAAGCTTTTGAAGATTTTTTCCAATCTCTATATGAGGAGGATCAAGTACCCATAGATCATGTAGTAGACTCCTATTTGAGGGAATCCTTGACTCCAAAGTTAGGGGTTGGGTTTAGTGAAGCATTAAATGCAGGAATTACTACCGAGGACGTACTGAATGTGCTAAATAGATCAAATAAAGGGAAAGCAGCAGGGCCAGATGCCATCCCCAATGAGCTCTATGTAGCTTTAAAAGAAACACTGACTCCTAGATTAATGGACCTTTTTGATACCTTTTATTTGGAAGGTCTTGCACTCCCTACATCTTGGAAAGATGCTACCTTTAGTCTGATCCTGAAACCAGGGAAAGACCCCCTTAAATGTGAGTCATATAGATCAATATCCCTTTTAAATAACAACTATAAGATATTTGCGCAAATATTGGCCACACGATTAGGAAATATCACTGGTAAACTCATATATATGGATCAAAAAGGTTTCATAAGGTGGAGACATCTACATGACCTTACTCATCAGCTTATTGGAGCTATCGATATCGCAACTCAAGAAAAGATACAACTAGCAGTTCTCACTTTTGACGCTGCCAAAGCGTTTGATCGAGTGAATTTGTAATTTTTGCAGAAAGCTATATCATACCATGGCCTAGGAGGGAACTTTTCGAGAGCAGTAAGGAACATATATACAGCCCCAGCAGCAAAAATACTTATAAATGGCAGCTCATCAAAAGCAATTCAAATTAAAAGAGGGACGAGACAGGGCTGTCCTTTATCACCCCACCTTTTAAATCTATACATAGAACCTTTGGCAAATATGATAAGGAGATCCCAGGAAATCGTCCCATTTCAATTTAAGGGATGGATCAATAAAGTGGCCCTATATGCCGACTATTTAATGGTTTACACAAGTGATCTAAACAAATCCTTTCCCATTATCAAAAAGTTACTAACAGATTTCTGAGAAATTTCAGGTTACCAAATTGACATTCAGAAAACAGAAATCATGTACTGGAATTTAGAATCATCAATAGCTGGAACAAAAACCAGAATTAAATACTTGGGAATAGAGGTTTTAAAAAACATCGACAAAATTGCTCAGAAAAATTTTAACTTAAAAATTAAGGAAATGAGGAAGTTATTAAAATCATGGAGCTGTTTATCTCTTTCTTTTCTGAGATGACTAATGCTATTAAAATGTCCATCCTACCAAAGTTTGACTTTTTATTTAACACAATACCAATGGAATTCAAGACTCAATGGTTAAAAAACACTCAAAGTGAAATTATTGGGTTCATATGGGTCTCCAAAGGCATGAGAATAGGGTGGAAAAAGCTATGCCAGAAGAAACATCGAGCGGGCATAGCAAGCCCAGACATACTTTCTTATTTTAGGGCTTTCCGATTTAAAAACATAAGAATCCTTTTTAGACGCCATGACTCCTATTTTTCTTATTGGAAAGCTGCTACAGAGGAAAACTATTGCCTATACAAATTTGGACATCCAAAATACTTTAAAAAGATTAAATTAAATGTATTGGGCTCAGCATATTAGTTATGGTACGAAATAGGAAGAAGGTGGAAGATTCCCTACTATAGTCGGTTAGCACCTAAATGGAGGTCCCCAGGAGCCCCTGAATGCTTAAAAGACTCACTAGCAGCTGGGTTGAGGGAAGTGGGAATACAAAAATGGGAACAACTGCTGGATTCTGGCACTTTACAAAGCTGGAACTCATTGCTTTAAGGTGCACAGGGGAAAATATCCAGATTCAAATATTATCAACTGTTGAGTTGGTCAAAGGATCAAGAGAACATTTCAGAAACCACTGAACAACTAGAGACAGAAATACAACGTGACCCAATAAAGAAGGAAATATCTAAGTGGTATTGGCACTTGATACAAATAGGAGAAGATACATTTACAACCCCAGATGATGTATGGAAAAAGACCTTCCCAGCACAAGACTAGCAACACCATTGACAAGTATCGTTCACCTTTTTATGGCAAATTATAGTTTCTGCACCTCTTAGGAAAAATCACCTTTTTACTTTGCACAGGTCATATTGGACACCGGAAAAGCTATCCAAAATCAATAATCAAGTGGTGAAAAAGTGCCCAAAATTTGGGGAATCAAAAGCGAACGACATCCACATGTTTTGCAAGTGTCCTCAACTTGAAATTTTCTGGGAAGAAGTGGGTAAGATTATCGATAAAGTATGAGATATGACCATTGGGGTAAGCCCATTTATCATTATTTTCGGCATTTTGGATAACAATAATTCTATTACTGCATTAAGTGAAAAACAAAAATGTTTATTATTAATGTTAATTTTATTAGCCAGACCCTAGATATGCATAAATTGGATTCTTGCAACTCTTCCTAAAGGGGTAGAATGGCTTTGTTCTGTAAGGAAGGTCAGGATGTTTAATTTTCTAGAGGGAAGGGTAATAGAACTAAATACTGGGAACTTTGGGACAAGAGCATGAGGTAGGGTAGGGAGGGGTGCCCAATGATTTTACCCTATGCGATCTAACAAATTCGAGAGAATCAGCATGGTGGATCTGTGACTGATTAATTCAAAGAATTTGAGGGTTCTTGGACATGACCCGATCATTATACGAAGAGGGCAGTTTCCATCTCCTCGAAAGGAAACGTGATAATGGGATCTTATCTACCGTAACCTCAATAATCACATACAAGAGGACAAAAAAAACCACATATGAAGGTTCACAGGTAGTTGTAACTTGTAGAACAGTTGCAATAGTCCCAATAGTCCCAATTATAACATACTCCAAATTACTATATTGATGAGCGTGCCGCTGTAGGAGCCTTCATAAAAGTCTGCACAGTGTATTTAACATATATGTTGAGTATATGGAAAACAATTGAAGCCAACATAATTGTGAAGACAAAAAGGTAGCGGCTATGGATGATTTATGAGATTCTATCAAATTGGTTACAGACAATGAATTCTAAACTGCACAACATATCTGTAGGTATTTTGGGATTATAATGTTTATGAGAATGCAGTTCTAGGGACCTTAACAAAGTCCTCACAAAGTATACAATATATATATGCTAAGAGGCACAAATGGAAAACAATAGGCGAAAGGGAGCCATTATAAATATGACGCAATTGTGTTTCATATAATTAGAACATTGTAGTGAACTCAAAGAAAACAGGGGTGGGAAGTCACAAAAGGAGATAGAATTCACCCAGTGCTGAGAAGGGACAGTTGTCTCGTGATTTCCTCATGTTCATTTAATCCCCAGTTAATAGTATCCAAACTGTGTATCCATTTGCACTCAGGCAAGTTGAGGATGTCTACTAGGTCACCACCTCTGGGACCCAGAATGACCTTCTCAAGGACTAACCATTAGAGAGTATTCACTGGGTGATGGAGTGTAACGAAATGTTCAAGCAATGATGTGCCTTGGACCTTTACATGTGGCTCTTATGCTGTTCTATGCGTGTCTTGACTTTTTGGTGAGTCTGACCGATGTATAGTAAGTCACAAGGGCATTTAATGGCATATATAACGTCAACACTGTTACAGTTAATATGTTTCTTAAGCTCAAAGGTACGATCTTGGTGGCTGTAAGTTGTGGTTTCCACAGTGAGGTCATATGCTTTGCACTGTCCACGTTTGTGGTGACCGATGATTTCAAGTAGCTTCCACATTGATTGTATAGTGGGTTGAGATGGTGTTGCTAGAAGAGAACAGACTACATGGTCTCTGATGTTCTTGCCCTTCCTGAAAGAATGCATGGGCACCTCTTGTGTGTCTAGTTCATCAGAGATCAAATTCCGATGATGGTTGATGATGCGTCTTATTTCATTGCTGCGTTTGCAGAAGGTTGTGGCACAGATCATCATGTTTTTGATCTTGTTGGCACATAGTTTATGCTCTAGTAATGTTTCAAGGGGTTGAACCAAGCTCTCTTGTAGGCCTTTTTGAGTAGACTCCTGGGGTATCCTTTCTCTGCAGATCTAGTTTGTATATCTTCAGATTCTTTTAGGTAATCAACCTTGCATGAGCAGTTTCTAAATATTCTCCAAAATTCCCCATATGGTAAGTTGCCTCTAATATTTCAGGATGGTGAGAGGAATAGAGTAAGAGGTTATTGCATTCACTACTTTTTTTAATAGGGTGGTATATAGATGCCCATTCTCAACTATGAAGGAAATATCTAAAAAGTCAATACTGATGGACCTGTTTTGAACTGTGAATTGAATGTGCTGTGATCTCTCATTCAATCAGCCATGAAAAGTTCGGAGGACAGTCTCAGTCCCTGTCCAAATCACATGAACATCAGCTATGTAGCACTTAGAAAGAACTATGTTATTCTGATATGGATTTTATTAATTGAAAGTGTAGGTAGTCTCATAGTTGTCCATGTACAGTATGGCTAGGTTAGGAGCAAAGATCGCCCCCATCCCCACACCCTTAATCTGTAAAAATAATTCTCCCTGAAAAAGGAATAGGTTTTCCATCATTGCTATTTTTAGTAGGTTCAAGATAAATTCAGTGGGAACTTGGACTGGTTGTGGTCTATTGTTGTGCACAGTCCTAATTACCTCCAGGGCAGGTCTCTGAGGAATGCTAGTATATAAGGATGCAATGTCCATGGTGACCAAAAGTTGTTGTGTGGGGTTAAATGCAGTTTGATAAACCAACCTATTGATTTCCATGCTGTCTCTTAGTTAAGTCTTAGTGGATACTGCACAACGTTTGAGAACAAATTCCACATATTTGCATATGGGTTATAAAATGGAACCACAGCCGAATACTATTGAGAGTCCTGGCGGGTGGGACATGTCTTTTTGTTCCTTAGGGAGGGTATAAATAGTGGGTAAATGGGATTGTTTCTTGCTCAGGAAGTCATGTTATGACTCTGTAAGGAAGCCCTCATGAAGGCCGATATCTGTGGTGACTTTTATGAGTCTACTGATATCCTTGGATGGGTCTGATGCAGGTTTTGAATAACTACCACCATCTGTGAGTTGACTATCAATCTCCGCTTTGCAATCCTTGATGTTTTGTATGACAATGGCACTGCCCTTGTCAGTGGACTTGATGACAATATCCCTATTTTCCCTTTGTGATTTGAGTGCACCGCTTTCAGCCTTGTTGATGTTGTAGTTGATATACGTCTTGGAGAGACCACTTGCATGACATCCTAGAGTGAATGTATGACGTTACAACGCATACTTTTACAACGCCTACCTTTACAACGCATTTTTTACAACGCAACATCCATTACAACGCACTCCATTACAACGCATACATTTACAACGAATTTTTAAGAACAACCTTTACAACGCATTCCATTACATCGCATACTACCTTTACAACGCATACCATTACAACGCATAACATTACTTTGCATTTAAGGTAAGTATTGGATAGTGTAGGGGTTAAAATTACTATTCTAACTCCAGGGGGTGCAACAGTAGGGTAAGTGTTGGATAGTGTAGGGGTTAAAATTACTATTCTAACTCCAGGGGGTGCAACAGTAGGGTAAGTGTTGGATAGTGTAGGGGTACTATGTGTTGTAATGCTATGCGTTGTAATGGTATGCGTTGTAATGACTGCGTTGTAATGACATGCATTGTAGTGGTGTGCGTTGTAGTGTCATGCGTTGTAATGACTGCGTTGTAAATGCATGCGTTGTAATGGATGTTGCGTTGTAAAAGTTTTGTTGTAATGGTAGTGCGTTGTAAAAGTTGCGTTGTAAAGGTTGTATACCCCTAGAGTACTACTTGTTGATATGTGATTATTTTGTGAGGCATGGAATGTGCCGGTGGTGTGAAAGTCAAAGGGCTGTGAAGACCTGTGTGAGAAGGATTGGAATGTGAGGGAAGTTTGTTGAAGTAATAGTGTAGCCTTATTTTACAAAAGAATTTGTGAAGTTCCATTTTTAGGATGAAGGAATTGGCTCAAGAGGCAGGGACAAAGGATAGTCCTTTGGAGAGTGCCTGATATTCCTTCTGAGACAGATCATAATTAGAAACATTTATAATGGGGTTGGTTTAATAGGGGTCTAGCACCTGTAGTGTTGCCACCACGTCTATATGTCCAAATTGCTCTCTTGTTGTTGTCAGAACCTACGGACTCAACATTGTGTCATACGCAGATGACACCCAACTCATCCTCTCCCTATCCATCAAACCCAACTCCGCCAGAAACAACTTTTGAGAAGGCATGGAAGTCGTCGCCAATGGATGAAAAACTGCCGCCTACAAGTAAACACCAACAAAACGGAAGTAGCCATCATGGGCCCAAACCCTGACACCTGGAATGACACCTGTTGGCCCCCCGCCCTCGGAAGCCTGCCCACCCCAACAGACCACGCATGCAACCTGGGAATCATCCTTGACTCAGAGCTCAAAATGGGCTGCCAGATCAACTATGTCCCTTCCCATTGCTTCCACACCCTCCGCCTCCTACGTGAGAACTTCAAATGGATCCCTCTCAAACACAGAAAGACTGTCACTCACGCCCTGGTCACCAACAGGCTCCGCTACTATGCCGGAATAAACATCAACCTCACCCACAAGCTACAAAACATCCAAAACGCCACCACAAGACCTGTCATCAACCTGCCAAGACACTGCCACATCTCCCAGCACCTGTGCACACTCCACTGGCTCCCCATCGAAGCTAGAGTCACCTTCAAGATGCTAACCCACGCTCACAAAGCCCTCCACGGCATCGGACCAGCATATCTGAACAGCCGACTTAAATTTCAATCAATCAATCAGCAGTTTTGTATAGCGCGCTACTCACCCAGAAGGGTCTCAAGGCGCTGGGGGGAGGGGTCCGTTACTGCTCGAAAAGCCAGGTCTTGAGTTGTTTCCTGAAGGAGAGGTAGTCCTGGGTCAGCCGTAGGTGGATGGGGAGGGAGTTCCATGTCTTGGCCGCCAGGTAGGAGAAGGATCTTCCTCCAGCGGTGGCTCTGTGAATGCGAGGTACGTTGGCGAGGGCGAGGCTGGCCGATCATAGCTGGCGGGTGGGTGTGTAGAAAGTGAGACGGCTGTTGAGGTACTTCGGGCCTATGTCGTGGAGAGCCTTGTGTGCGTGGGTGAGGAGTCTGAACGTGATCCTCTTGTCGACGGGGAGCCAGTGCAGGTCTCTCAGGTGGGTCTAGATGTGGCTGTGGCGAGGGATGTCCAGGATGAGTCGTGCGGAGGCATTCTGTATGCGCTGGAGTCTTTTCTGTAGTTTGGCGGTGGTTCCCGCGTAGAGGGTGTTCCCGTAGTCCAGTCGGCTGGTGACGAGTGCCTGGGTGACTGTCTTCCTGGTTTCGGTGGGGATCCATCGGAAGATCTTACGGAGCATGCGCAGGGTGTTGAAGCACGATGACGATACTGCGTTGACTTGTCTGGTCATCGAGAGGGAGGAGTTCAGGATGATGCCCAGGTTTCGTGCGTGGTCCGTTGGCTTGGGGGTGGTGCCCAGGGCAGGGGGCCACCAGGAGTCATCCCAGGCGGAGGGTGATGATCCCAGGATGAGCACTTCCATCTTGTCTGAGTTCAGTTTCAGGCGGCTGTTCTTCATCCACTCGGCGATGTTTTTCATCCCTTCGTGTAGGCTGGCTCTGACGGTGGCGGGGTCGTTGGTGAGGGAGAGGATCAGCTGGGTGTCGTCGGCGTAGGAGATGATGTTGAGATTGTGTTGGCGTGCGATGGCTGCGGGGGGGCTCATGTAGACGTTGAAGAGGGTGGGGCTGAGTGAGGATCCTTGTGGTACGCCGCAGATGACTTCGGTGGCCTCGGATCTGAACGGGGGAGGCGGATTTTCTGGGTTCTTCCGGCGAGGAACGAGATGATCCACTCCAGGGCCTTCCCTTGGATTCCGGTGTTGTTGAGGCGCTGTACTAGGGTGCGGTGGCAGACAGTGTCGAACGCCGCAGATAGGTCCAGGAGGATCAGGGCCGCTGTTTCCCCGTTGTCGAGCAGGGATCTGATGTCGTCGGTGGCTGCGATGAGGGTGGTCTCGGGGCTGTGGTTGGCTCGGAAGCCGGACTGCGAAGGGTCGAGGGATCCGTTTGTTTCGAGGAAGGCGGCGAGCTGTCTGTTGACGGTCTTCTCGATGACTTTGGCAGGAAAAGGGAGGAGCGAGATGGGGCGGAAGTTCTTGAGGTCGGTGGGGTCCGCTGTTGGTTTCTTCAGGAGGGCGCTGAGCTCGGCGTGCTTTCAGCTCTCCGGGAAGGTGGCGGTGTTGAAGGAGATGTTGATGATGTCCGGGAGTTGGGGTGCGATGATAGAGTCGGCCTTGTTGAAGACGTGGTGGGGGCAGGGGTTGGTTGGTGATCCGGAGTGGATGGTGTTCATCGTGCGGGTGGTGTCTTCGGTGCTGACCGGGGTCCAGGTGCAGAGGGTGGTGGTGGGGGGCGTTGGTTCGGCAGTTGGGTGCATGGTTTGTGCGCCGAAGCTGTTGTGTATGTTGGCGATCTTGCGGTGGAAGAAGGTGGCGAGTGAGTCGCAGAGGTCTTGCGAGGGTGTGATGTCGTTGTTTCCGGCGTTGGGGTTGGAGAACTCTTTGACGATGCTGAAGAGTTCCTTGCTGTTGTGGGTGTTGTTGTTCAGTCGTTCTTTGAATTTTGTCCTTTTGGTGGTGCGGATCATCTGGTGGTGTTTGCGGGTGGCGTTCTTGAGGGCAGTCATGTTTTCTGTGGTCTGGTCGTGGCGCAGGATTTTTCAAGGGTGCAGCAGTTTTTCTTGGATGTTTTGAGTTCGTCGGTGAACCACGAGGCTTTCTTGCTGCCGGGTCTGCTGGGAGGGTTCTTCAGTGGTGCGAGGTCGTCGGCGCAGTTGGTGAGCCACTGTGTGAAGGTATGGGCTGCTTCGTTGGGGTCTGTTGCGCTGGCGGGAGGGTTCAGGCTGAGGGAGGTGGTGAGCTGGTCGGCGTTGATCTTGCTCCAGCTCCTGCGAGGAACCTGTTGCAGGTGGTGGTGGGTCGTGGTTCTTCAGAAGCTGAAGTGGACGCAGCTGTGATCCGTCCAATGAAGTCCGGTGGAGTGGCTGAAGGAGATGTGCTTGCTGGAGGAGAAGATGGGGTCAAGCGTGTGGCCGGCGTAGTGGGTGGGGGTGTTCACCAGTTGCTTGAGTCCGAGGTTGGCAAGGTTGTCCAGCAGGGTGGTGGTGTTGGTGTTGTTGTTTTTCTCCAGGTGTAAGTTGAGGTCCCCTAGGAGGATGTAATTGGCGGAGGGGAGGGCGTGCGGGCTGATGAAGTCTGCGATGTCTTCGCTGAATTGGGTGCGTGGTCCCGGGAGTCTATAGATGAGGGTGCCTCTGAGGGTGGTCTTGGGGTCGGTGTGTATCTGGAAGTGGAGGTGCTCGGCGGCGGTGAGGGTGTCGTCGGAGTTGGTCGTGATGCGGATGGTGTTCCTGTGGACGATGCCTCCTCCGGTCTGGTTGACGCGGTCCCTCTGGGTGATCTTGTATCCGTCCGGGATGACTATGGCGATGTCGGGCGCTGAGGAGGCGTTCATCCAGGTTTCCGTGAGGAAGGCGACGTCTTGTGCTGTTGTGTCGAGCAGGTTCCAGAGTTTGACGGCTTGTCTGTGGACGGAGTGGGTGTTGAGCAGGATGCACTTGAGGTGGTTGTTGCTGGTGCCCGGTCTTTTGGGTGCGGTGCAGGTCCGGAGGCAGGTGAACTTGCAGGCTTGGCAACTGAAGGGTCTGTGGGTGCGTTTCGGGGTGACTCGGTAGCAGGCGGGGTTCCGGTCGGGATTGAGTGTGTTGAGGGTGGCGGCGTCGTAGGTCCGTCGTGTGGGCTGGCATCGTCGGGGGCCAGGGGTCCTGGCGCTGGGCGCGGTCCAGGCACGGACAGGCGCAGACGCGCTTGCCTTTGGCGCGCCTTCGGCGCACAATCGTCGCGAACGCTGCGTGTACGTGCGGACTCTGCCATAAATGGAGAGTGAGAGGGAAGAAGGAGGGAGGAGCAGCTGTGAGGCGGGAGCGGGGTGGCGAATAGGAAGGGTCGAGGGTACAGAACAAAGAAGGGGGGCTGGGCCACGGGGGAGCAGCGGCAGGGAGAGGGGAAAAACAGCAGGAAACAGGCGGCAGAGAGGCACAAAAAATCGGGCAAACACAGGGGCACAAGGGTCAAACACTAAGCACAAAAATGGCACAAAAGCAGAGAAACACAACCAAGGGGCACCTAAGGCCAGGGGGCAGGGGCGAACAGGCATCAGCAGCAGGGGGAACCAGCGCACTCAGGAGGAGCCACGTGGCGGGTCGGGAGACCGGCTCCGACAAGGTCAGGTCAGGTCACAGCTCCTCGTCGCGTGTCCTTCGCCTAAGTAGCCAGTGGGAGGGAGGAGCAGCTGGGAGGCAGAGCGGGGTGGCGGATAGGAGGGGTCGAGGGTACAGAACAAAGAAGGGGGGCTGGGCCGCAGGGGAGCAGCGGCAGGGAGCGGGGAAAAACAGCGGGGAAACAGGCGGCAGAGAGGCACAAAAAATCGGGCAAATACAGGGGCACAACGGTCAAACAATAAACACAAAAATGGCACAAAAGCAGAGAAACACAAAAAGGGGCGCCTAAGCCCAGGGGGCAGCGGCGAACAGGCATCAGCAGCAGGGGGAACCGGCGCACTCAGGAGGAGCCACGCGGCGGGTGGAGCGACCGGCTCTGACATGGTCAGGTCAGGTCACGCACGCACCCCAAAGGACCCTACAATCAGCCCAGCTCTCCTACCCCGTGGTACCCTGCACCAGAAAGACCGTATCAGGCCGCTCCTTCTCCTTCCACGCGGCAAGAGCCTGGAACGACCTTCCTCTCCACCTCAGACAGATAACATCGGTCCCCATCTTCGCAAGAAACCTCAAAACCTGGCTCTTCGATAGACCCCCTCCTTGATGGACTCTAACCTGTGACCCCCCCACCCCTCAGCGCCTTGAGACCCTTATGGGTGAGTAGTCGCGCTTAACAAACACCTGATTGATTGATTAATTGATTGATTGTTGGTACCTAACCTGCTTTCGCCCCTTGTTTCTCCCCATTTCCCATCCTCGTCCTCTCCGTTGGCCCTGATTCCATGGAATACCTCCTCGGTTGTCTTCACTCTCCATCCCCTAAACAAGGGCCCTGAGGTTGGTCCTGGTATCTGTAGCCTTGGTTGTATTGGGCTGCGCTAGTCCCAGCTTGTTCAGTGTCGCTGCCTGTGCTACTCGCTCCAGAAGAATCTGAGAAAGTAGTAAATCTCCTGAAGCCTCCTCTGCACCATGCAAATACTTTTTGCTGGAAAACAAAGCAGAAGAGGAATTAGCTTTCTTAATGCAAAGACTTGGATATATTGCATTTGCTTTTACTGTAATCCAGATTGGTTACACACCTTTAATTAGTACGATATCTTATCCTGTGAGATCCCAAACATCTGGAATTACAGTGTCTCGCAAATCAGTAGGAAATTCTTCAACTGTCATTAGGGGAAACATTCCTTTAGCTGTCTGTTGTCACATCCTAATCCTGGGTCTGAAAAAGTGTGTAGTACATGGTGCAATTAAACTTGCACAGCAAATCTCCCCCTAGCAAATTTATGGCAATTGAATCACAAACAACAAACTGGTGCTTTTCCTTAGAATAAGCCTATTTTGACTGGGACTTTGTCTGAACTTGGATTTGTAATCTGCTTATTTGGTACTCCTACAACTTGGATATTTTTACCGGTGAGAGGAAGCTCTGGGACTTAAAATGTTCTAACAGCAATCGTGTAGCTCCTGCATCAATAAGAAATGAAACAGGGAGGTCAATCTTCCTCCCCCCTCAGGCACCTTCATTGAGAAGCATCAGAACCTGAACCATCTTTTTCAAAAAAGGGATACTGCTGAATTCGGAAACGGGTCAGTATTCATTTTTGGCATCTGATGTGAATTAAATCTAGGGTTTCCTGTTTTGTGAAACTATTTGAGCTGGTGGATCTGGCATTATTGAAATGCCATGCAGACATGTTTTGCATCTGCACTCCTTTTTGCTTTTGTACATTTCCATTAGCTTTATCAGGATTATATCTACACTCCCGCTTCCAATGCCCAACTCTGTGACAGATGTGACAAGAAGTAGCTTTTTTCATTGCAGCGACATCTGCTCCTAAACCCATATTAACAGGAACACCTCTACCTCTGCCCTGAGGTACATTAAACTCCTTGGTTACCCTGGAAACCAACTTGTGGAACACCAACACCTTGCATACCTCCTTGATTCCCTGTAAAAGAAGTATTCTGAAAACCTTTCTGAGCCAACCTTGTCTGTGCCTGTAGAAAAGTGCTCCATTTAGCATGGTTACACTCACTTTTTGCCTGACTCTGAGTGCAACTGTGACTGAATGTGCATTGGGTCCCTGCTAATCAGGTTCGCAGTGTGTGGGTTCTTTCCCAAATCTGTACCTTTGTTTCCACAATTGGCACACCTCTAGTCCACATATAAGCCCCGTGTAAATGATACCTATGGTAACAAGGGCATTGTGGCCAGAGAGGGTCTCTAGGGGCTGCAGCATGTATTATGCCACTCTAAGAGACCCCTCATATAAAATTTCTTTAAAAGAAATATTATTGATTTTCAACTAATCGAACATAAGTACTGAGTTTGATACAGTATGCATATTATTTTACATACAAATAGAAAATACCCTCTTGGTGGGGGAGTCAGATTATGATGAGAACAGTAATCATGAAACAATATCATTAATCTGTGCCAATGTCACTCCTGGGTCCTGCGAGCTTATTAGTTGTACATACTTATTATAATAAACATTATCCACATTAACAAAGACTCCTGTCCATTGTCTACCATATATGTTTGGCTGATTCCTTTGTTGTGTGCTAAAATTGGGCAAAATCAGGCATGTATGTATGTGTAAAAAGCGAGAGGGAGACGGGGAGGTAGCCAGTCACGTCACTATATATGGTTCCATGTGTACCGAGTCTGGGTGTGCAGGTAGAGCTGTATTGTTACCCATCCCACCTGTGCATGGACGTGTTGAGGTGTGATGTGCCTATATGACTGAGGAAGGAGGGGGAGGAGGGTGGGTAGAGGAGAAGGAGACAGCTGTTCATATGACTTTGCGCCTCATAATACCTGTGCATGTTTACAACCCCTTTGAGAACACAGTGTGAGCACAGCAATGTTGCTTCTGGCCTACTAACTAACCTGGCACGCTTTCATCTTGGCTTCAATGTGAGTTGACCAAACCTAATAGCAGTTAATTTATCATTCTTTAGTTTGCTTATATTGCATTGAGGCTTCACAAATGGCATTATCTTTAAAAGAAAGCTGAAATCAGCTGCTGGAAATCTTCTTTATGCGCTACACTAACTATGCTCTATTTCCTCATATATTAGGTATGCCTTAATGTACAGAAAATCACCGTTTAAAGAGTTTTAGGGCCAGATGTAGGAGGCCAAATGCTGGTCGGTAACGGACGATTTCGGCCGTTACCGACCGGTATTTGGAGTGTCAGATGTAGGGGGCCTTCAATTTACCGATTCGGTAAATTTACAGATTCAGTAAATTTACCGAATCTGTAAATTACCGAATCGGTAAATATACTGAATCGCTAATTTATGATGTAGGTGGCACTGAAAACAGTGCCACCGGCCCTTCAGAATTCGTTATTTATAACGAATTCCTGTGTACATGCCATGTGGCACACATACATGCCCTAAGGGCATGTATGTGTGTCACATGGCACACAAGCCTGAATCAGGGGTGCAACAGGGTGACAAAGTGACACCCTGTCCCCCTTGTAAATTCTGTAATTTTACCAAATCGGTATTTACAGATTTGGTAATTGACATTGATTCCTATGGGCCTCAAGGCCCATAGGAATCAATGGCAATTACCGAATCGGTAAATACCGATTCGGTAATTACCGAATCATACAGATTCTGTAAAAATTACCAAATTTTTCCCCACATCTGATTTACCGAATCTAGAATACCGAATCGGTAAAATTCGGTATTCTAGAGTCGGTAAATCAGATTTACCTACATCGGGCCCCTAGTCAGGAATATACAGGGTGTGCAGAGATGGGGACTTGATTTGGGAACAAGATGCAATAGATTCTGCACGAGAATCCCGGGAGGATGTAGTAGACAGGGCACATAGTGGCTGGGTCACTAGGACAGCTAAATCAACACCAAAAACCCACTGCCTGAATCATTTAATGAATCCGTAGTATGTCGGAGATGAAGAAACAAGGGAAACTGTCAATCCAGTGCCCTGGGAGTGAGGAATCCGGGGAACTACGTGGGGGCAAACAATCAAAAACACATAACGTAACAGAGACCTGGATTATATAACAATAACTTTAGTTTAATTCAACATTTTCAGGTATCAAAATTTTCATTAGGATAACATTATATAAATATCACATTACAAAACCATATCCTATGCATAAAAGATGCTATAGGTGAACAGACACTAGATCCTCACATACATACCACAAATTCATGCAACCTCATTCACACAACAAATAGTTCAATGACTTCACCTAGCAATTCTTAAGAGATGGATGGTATTAAATATGCATCTCAATATGCAAAGCTTAACAATAATTTGCTTGATATACTGAAATGACGGAGTGGACATAGGTGTTAAATGATGGTAAAGATGGAGATGTATAAATAAAGAATAAAGTTAAGAATGGATAAAATAAATCGACAAAAAATGAAAAATTATGAAAAGGAATTGAGTACAAAAAGTAGAGAAATGAAGAGTACATATACCAATTTAATGTATTGGATTCATTAAGCAATGGACAAGGCTGTCCTGCTTAAAATGGGATTGAACTTGGTCCCAGTGTGTTCGTGTTAATTTGCAAAGCACAATTGGACGGAGCGCGTATCTAGCATTGCACGCCATAACTAGTCTGAAGCTGTTAAGCATATTTTCAAAACAAGAGTATAATAGAGGGAGTACAAAGGTGTGCATCTCGCCACCTCTTATGTATAATTTAAAACAACTTGCTAAGCCTTATGGCGTGTCTTGTTAGTAACATACAGCCTATTTCATTTTTCACAGCTGTGAGGCAAGGAACACTCTAATTATATGAAGGTACTATGTTGTGGGAGGCTGCACCTTGTGGGCACAGGGAGGATGAGGGACCCAGTGAGGACTCTTGCGGGTGTCCTAAGCTTGTGCCTTCCTACCTTTACACTGTGTGGTGCACCTTGGATACATTTGAGCTCCCGTAACCATTATGGGGGGAAACCTCAATGGAGGTCCACCAGTGCGTCAGGGTACTGAAGCAAAGAACTTTCCTGGCTTCAGTAGACTGTGATTCAAAAATTACCGTATCATGTCTAGCATGTGCACAGGTGCTTCTGTGCCCTACATATGATCCCTGATTACAAGTAATGTTTAGTAAGAGTGCAGGTGTGCTGCACCTTATGTGCTTATGGTGATATTTTGTGATCCATGTACTTTTCCCCAACCTAACTGGCATTGCAAGTGCTGATGCTATGATCTACGTTGTTTTTGGACTTATCTTGTTCAGGATAAAGAGTCCTATCTAAATTATTGCACAGTATGCACAGTATTTATGATTCATGTCATTTTGGTCTGGTTTTATATGCAAATTATGGTATTTTTATTACATAATCCTGCATGGAATCTCCTATTGTGGTGTGTTCATTGTGTTGCTGTGTAAGTGGGTTGCACAAACGCTTTACACATTCCCTCTAATGATAAGCTGGCCTGCTCTGTGCCAAGCTAACAGAGGATGAGCACAGGTTATCTTTGGTGTGTAACAGACTTTCACTGACTAGAATTGATGGAGGGTTCTGCCTGGCTTATCTGCATTCCCTAGCCAACCAGAAACCTCATTTCTAACAGTCTTAATTTGCCGTTAGATATCAATTTCAACCTGGAGATGTCAATGCCTAGCAGACTGACGAGTCACTGGGTGATATCCAGGGCTAGTTTTACCATGCCTTTGCATCACACTTCTGTCATACAAACCAATGAGGTGACTGATTGGTATGTAGTACACAGTGAAAGGTTTAATTTACACTGATTGTTCACTCTTGTGTTGCGCAAAATCTGCCTTGGGTCATACAGTTTCAAGCACTATTTTAACGTATACAAGTCCGGTGTCTCAAGGCGAAACCATTGCAAAACCCATGTGTTGGACTTAGCCTTGTCTGCAGGGTCACCCACAAACCTTTTGCCCTCACCCTCCAATTTTTCTGAATTTATTTTTGTTGGCCTTAGGACTGTGTGCTCTTTACCAGTGCTACCACTGCTAATTTGCTTGTGCTCTCTCCTCTAACAATAGTAAAAAAATCACGCCTGACTGGCACATTTAATTTACTAATAGGTCCTTGGTAAAGTGGTATGCCACATATCCATTGCTTACAAATTAAATGCTACTTGTGGGCCTGCAGCCCACATAAGTAGCCCCTTAAAACATGTTCCAGGTTGCCAGGCAATTATTAGCCTGCAAATGGCTATTTAATGTATTTGCAACATAAGTCTCCAATATTTTATCATCAAAGGGTGGAAGCGAGACAGGGCAAAAGTTCTTGGGATCAGAGGGTTCTGCTTCCGATTGTTACAGGTTAGGCATGAAAGTGCCTGTTTTAAAGAAAGTGGGGATTTCAGTTTTCACAAGTGAGGAATTTACTAAGTGCCTTGAGGGGGATCATTCCTTGAAGTAGTGATTTAAGGGAGAATAATTATCTGAAGTAGTGGTTTTAAATTGAAGGGTGAGCATTCATCAAGGGGAAACTGATTTTGTGGACAGCGCTACCTGCCTTAACTCAGCTTCTGATATCAAGGGCACATTTCCAAGTGCAGGATTCGACATAAGTAAGTTTTGTTCCTGTTGTGTGTCTTACCTCAGCAAAATAATTATTAAGGCAATTACATAATTCCTGGGAGGGTTTGCCGCAGGCTGCAGCCTTAATGTGTCACTTAGATATTTTAATATCTCAAAAATCGATTTATCAACATTTCTAAAAGTTCTTTTTTCATAGTAAAAGCTTTACTTGGTCATAATGCGTAGCTGTTTATATGATTTTAATTGTGAGTTATTGAGTTGTTCGGTATCCTTAGGTTCATAGGTATGCCATTTACGTTGAGATCTGCACAATTTATCTTTAGCGTCTTTCAGGTCGAGTAACATTTAGAATGTGTGGAGGAAGATGAGCTAATTAACGGTATCTGCTGATTAATGGATTTGTTGAGCCAGGAATTAAAAAGAGCACAATGTTCCCCGATTTGATTAATGGGAACGAAAAAGGATTAATTGGGTTGGTGTAGAACTTCATCAGGTTTTAAGATTCTCCACTGTTCTGTGGCTAAAGTTTTCTTGTTAGGAAATGAAAACACACCTAGGTCAGCTGCTCCCAATTTTATACCAAAATGATTAGACAATGGGCAATTGCTCAAGTGACATAACATCTAATATTAATGTCAGAGCTCCATAATTGATGCAACGGATGGTTATTTTCATGTATTGGAACCTGAAAGTGCTGGGCTAAAGTTAGTGATGAAAGAAGTTCATTAAATGCAAAGGCTGTAGGTTTCGCTGGGAGGTCATTAGACCGGTAACTAAAATAATCAACAATAGACTATTGGAAATCATGAAAACTGAGCTAATATGTTTTAAAAAAAATCTATAATGAAACTGCCACAGTAACCTCGGGGGGCCATACATAAATAAAACTATTACATTGCAACTATTGCTTTTTATATAAGTAGGAGGTTATCCGTCTCTCATAAATAAGTTTCAGGCTGGGTGGTTCCTGAGATGTACTCTTTAAAAATCACAGCAAACCCACCTCTAGCTTTGTTCAGTTTAAGATTTTGGAAAACTAGGGGCGCCAGAGTGCAAACGTGCAAGATGGCCGCACTTCCAGTCCGGAGTCAAAATCCGCCATCATCCTGCCTCATTGCCACTCTTTCACAGCTACAGTCGAGGCCACAGAATCCTTGTCCACTTGGGACTGAGTGGGGACCCTAAGTCTGCCTGTCGGCGTCCTTAAAGACCTTTGAAGCCTGGATTTGCGGTTCCTGGGTCCTGCATGCTTTTAGACTGTGTGCTGGCTACTAGGGCTGCGAAGGACATCCCTGAAATGTCTTTGCTGCACGCACAGCACTCGCCAAGTCAGGCACAGCGGTGCCTGCAGCTTTGTGCTGCAGGGCCGCGTGGCACCCAGCATGTCTGCAGAGTCATCTGTCCTGGCCTCTCCTGGGGCATCATATGCCAGGCTGTAGCGGCCCTCCCTGGGATATACAAAGACACTGAGACTCTGACTGGGCTGTCATGTAGATCTGTGGCTGATGTTGTGGTGAGCGGGTCTCCTAGGGTGCTTGGCTTGGCATATGCATGTAATTGCCAGTAGGAGTTTTCTGACTGCGTGGATGGGGCCCGTTATTTGCTGTGGGCCCCACATCGTTAGCCACTCATCGGAAAAACCTTCGCATGGTTGGCATGCCTGAATCAGCCAACATCAGCAAATTGGAGATGTATACAGAAAAAATGCTAACCACTCTGTTTGGCGCCAACTTCTTTTCACCTGTTCTCATCATAAAGCAGGCTCACCACACGTTATCCGTTCATCCATCCCCGGGTGCAGCGGCACGACTTATTGTTGCCCTCCTATTTAACTTTCGGGACTGAAACAATGCCCTCCAGCTGGCATGGGAACAACATACGCTGAACTTTGACAGAAACGCGATTTCCATGTTTCCAGACTTCACGATTGCAGTGCAAGAGGCCCGCCATAAGTTTGTTCCTATCAAGCAAAAGCTACGATTAGCTACTATTCCATATGCCATGCTCTACCCAGCGTGTCTTAAGGTCACAGTCAATGGCAAAGATCACATCTTCACTGTTGGACTTGGCCCTTTTGGCAGGTTCACCCCGAAACTTTTTGCATTTGCAACTCTAATCTACCATGGGCGTGCTGCTGCTGGGGCCCAGGGGAAGGCTTGCCTCCCTGGGCCCTGCCCAGCCCCAGGATGCCTGGAGGACTTCTTTCTCTGGGACCCCTTGTTGCCTTGCTGGCTATTCCCAGGAGCTGTTCTGATCCATGTTTGATGTCCAGGACTTCTTGGGACCCTTTTTGCTCCAGTTACTTTGTTAAACTGGGCTTTCTTTTACCCCTAGCACATGGGAAGCACTTTATTTTAAATTGCCCTGTGATTAAGGGAGCCTACACCTCATTGCTGCATTTATCATTGCAGCGTGGGTGCCCACCCCGCTTATTGGCGTCATTATGTGCGCAGGTGCCCACCCTGTATCTTCGTTGTTGTTCTTATGTTGTTATGTTGTTATGTTTTCTTGTATAGCGCATGACTCACCCAGGGGCATCTCAGCGCTTACCAGTACGAGGACGAGGGACAGAGAAGAACCATTTTATGAAAAAAGGCAGGCTTAAAACAGGAATGTTTTTAGTTGCTTCCTGAAAGACATATAGGTGCTGGATTTTCGCAGGGCCATCGGTAGCGAGTTCCAGTATTTGGGGGCTATGTGAGAGAAAGCTCTGCCTCCTGTGCGAGTTAACCGAATACGTGGGATCTTCAAGAGAGCTAGTGCGTTAGATCTTAAATTGCATTCACGTGTTTGTTCGGAACGTTTGTTTTGCAGGTAACGTGGTCCCACACCTTTAAGTGCTTTAAAGGAGAGGCAGCAGATCTTAAAAAAAGATATTTTTACCACCGGAAGTCAGTGCAGTTGTCTGAGCAAGGGGAGGGATGGGGATCCTGGAGAATGGTTTAAAACCATTCTGGCGGCGGTGTTCTGTATTACCTGCAATTTTGCCAGAGTGGTAATGCCTCCTTCGGCCAACAGGGCGTTTCCGTAGTCTAACCTGCTAGTAACCATTGCCTGCACTACAGTTCTACAGTGTTTAAGTGGTAGATATGAAATGATTCTACGTAGTAGACGTAGGCTGAACTAGCAGGACCATGCGATATTCTTAACATTGTCTTTCATGTTAAGCATAACGTCCAGCTGGATTCCTAAGCTTTTCACTGAGGAGGACGGAGTTGGGGCTTCACCCAATTGGGGGGGCCACCAGTCAGGTGTCCAGAGGTGGGCATCCTTGCCTAAGATTATGAGCTCCGTTTTTCCCGGGTTGAGCTGAAGACAACGCTCCTTCATCCAATTCGCGATTGCTAGCATACCACCAGAAAAGCGAAGTTTCTCGTCAGAAGTATTTTTGCCTATAGAAAATAGCAGCTGCGTATCGTCAGCATACAAGACTATCTCGAAGCCGAAAGGTTGGACTATCTTGGCCAGGGGGGCCAGGTATATATTAAAGAGGGTGGGGCTTAAGCAAGAGCCCTGGGGTACCCCTTTGTCCAACCGGAATTTATTTTTAGAGTCGAATGGTTGTAATTCTATAATTACTGCGGGTGCCCACCCAGCTTATTGGAAGCCAACGCGGGTGACCACCCCGCCTCTACATTTATTTTTAATCTTGAGGGTGCCCACCCCTCACGAGTCCTGGACAGGGTGGAAGTCAGGCAGCCGATCCCTTCAGCAGGGCGCGACCCCAGCTCGAAGACAGGAAGACCCGGTCATCGCCGGGGTAAGCCCGTAGCCTTGCAGGCTCCGTCTGCGAAGTCACGATCCTGAGGTGGGGGACTGGGTGAAGACGGGCGAGGAGAGAGGGCCGGGCTCTCATGAGGTGAGAGAGCCCTGCAAGCGCTCCCTGTGTCCTGCGGAGGGGGCGCGAGGCACATTGCCGGTGCCAGGCCCCCTGCTGGATTGTGGAAGTGCCGCCGCCCGGAGGAGCTCCCCCATCAGAGAGATCAGCCCGGTGAGTATTAAAGGGCTAGGCGGGAAAGCTCCGGGTGGGCATCGTGGTGCCTTGGAGGCACGGAGTCAGTGTTTTCTTTAGAGTGGCCCCAGGTGGCAGCGGGCTGCTCCCATAGGGGGCATGTTGATTCCTAGAGCCTTGGTGGCTCCAACGCTGGGCAGTTTTTGTTCTCAGAGCCCAGATGGCTCCCAGGGGCCCATTCATTGAACGCTCCAATGTTTGGGCGCAGTTGATTTTAGAGCCAGTTGGCTCCACCGCCCCTAAGCTGTTCCTAGAGCCTGGAGGGCTCCACCACGTTGCTGATGATGGTCAGAACCTAGAGAGCTCCAGCCGGTGCCGCAATTTGTTTCCAGGGCTACTGAGAGCCAATGCCACAGTTCCTATCATTTACAGCTGCCCAGCAAGTAGTGGGCAGCTGCACCGTTTAGGCGCAGTTCCAGTGAGAGTCCCTGAGAGGGACAGAAGTGGCACAGAGGTGCCAGGCCTTCCACAGCTGGACAGCACTTAGTGCCAGCTGCAGCGTTTAGGCCCTGTTCTTGTTCTCAGCTGCCCAGCAAGTAGTGGGCAGCTGCAACGTTTAGGTTTGCGCAGATGGCGCACCCCTGACGGTTGCTCCATTGGCAGCACGCCCTGACATTCTGGACACAGGGCATTTGAGCCCCTTCTTGAGATGGCCAGTTGGCCTGGGGTCAGTATCTAATGTGATTCTGCGCAAGGTGATGGTATACTGTGTTTGTGATGATAATTGCCTAATGTGATTTATGCGTAATGTGCAATGCCATTATGCCTATACCTCTAAATGTGTTCTTACGATTAGGAGGTTGTTTTGCCTAGTATGGTTTATGCTGGTGAGTTTATGTTTACCTGCCTGATCTATGCCTAAGGTGATTAGTATTGCGTAGTGTTTTCCTACCTTTTACCAGTGGTTACTGGTTATATTCTACACTTGTTATTTTGTGCTACAGTTATTCTAAGTGCTATTTCTACCAAGTGCTGATTCTGACAGTGGCCCACGTGGCCCTGTCATGTGTATATAATCCCCTGTAAATACTGCCCAGTGCCAGTTGGCACAGTGTATCTGCGTGATTAATGGGTTTATGGTAATACAAAGGCTATTTTTATATATAACCTTGTGTGGAGTTCCTTTTTGTGGTGTGCCTAGTGTGTTGCTGCTGTGTGTGTTTGTGTTGTGCAAACACTTTACACATTGCCTCCGGGATAAGCCTGACTGCTCGTGCCAAGCTACCAAGGGGGTGAGCAGGGGTTATCTTGGCGTGTAACTCCCTTGCCCTGACTAGAGTGGTGGTTTCTGCCTGGCTTTGGCGCAAGGCTTAGCCCACCAGAAATCCCATTTCTAACATTCACCAATCTACAAGTGTCGGACTTCATGCAAAGGCATATCTCCAAAGACCATGAGGGTACGCAACTACCTGCCTCATCCTGGGCAGCTTAGCAGGCTGATGACCTAGGCTGACTTGGTGAGAGGACAGATGAGATGAGACCTCAGAATAGAGTCCCTACTCAGTTCCCAAGGATTTAACACTCATTATCTTTTCACTGTTCTTTGGCTTTTCCTGCCGTTGAACATAGGATCCCTGTACACAGAGGTTTGATGTACCTTACTCGGGCACCCTCGCTCCTTCGAGGATGAACCCTGCCAGATCTCTGGCCGCACCCCATTGGCTACCCCCCATTTCAGTGCTTGTTTTCTGCTTTTTTCTATTTCCCCTATCGAGGCTACCTGAAGTGTTCTTTAATTTTCAACAGTTTTACGGGTTATATCTGATGAGTGAGGATATGTGTGAGAAAATTGGGCTGTCAATGTGGAGGGGTATCTGGGGGCTTTGTGTTTGTTGCGTCAAATGCTCCACAATTGCCATAATGCAGTATGCTGTCTTGGCCCTCTTGCCTTCTCATACATCAGGTGCCGAGTTCATTCAGTTACCCCACAGTAGCATAACTAACGCGCTAATGGATCACGTCACACCCTCGCAAATGCTACAAATGCATCACATCCATACTAATATTATAAAGAGAGAGCCCAAACCTTTGAGGCGGGTAATCTCAGTAACCACAGCACCAATCACAACACCCAATACAGCGTTGGAAAGGGCAGTTGCAGCAGAAGGACATAGGCTATGCAGACGGCCACCATATATATATATATATTTTTTTCTATTCAGAGTTTTATATAGCGCGAACTTGACCCGAACTGAATCAGGTATCAGAGCGCTTTACATAGCACCAGTTACGGTACATGAGGACACACATTCATTTTAGTTAGGCATGGGGAGATTAAGTAATTGCCCAGAATGACAGGATGTTTGGCGTCGTTACCAAGACTCAAACCCAGATCCCCAGGTCTGAGGTTGAGCGCCTTAGCCATTAGGCCAACTCCTCTATACATTTAAAAGGTAAAAGAACCGTGCCAGCAAAGTAGTCCCTTGTGGGCGTGTCTGCGTTGTGCTGTGGGCGTGGGCTGGGGGCGTGACTAACGCTGGGGGCGTGTGGTACGGCCATCACATCATGGGCTGTGGGCGTGTGCTGGGGCGTGACAAACGCTGGGGGCGTGTGTCCGCCCTTCATGCCATGTGAGCCGTACATACAAGTGCCCATTACATTGCTGCGCAGCATCAAGGGGCTCGCTGGGGACGTGAGAAATGCTGGGGGCGTGTGCTACGTTCCGCCCTTCATGCCATGTGGGTTGTACATTAATCAGAAGATCGTCTGCTGTGGCTGTGTGCTAGGGGCGTGAAAAACGCGTTCACCTGGAGGCCTGGTAAGTAACGTTACTGCAGCCTCTCCTGCGCGCTGTTACTGAACTCTCTCATTCAAAAAAATTACACGCGCCTGCTACCATCAACCACGGCTCTAGCCGAGCTCAGGCGGCGGATCAGTACACTAATTACACGCGCCTGATAACATCAACTAGGGCTGCAGCTGGGCCTCAAGCGGGTGAACACGCGCCTGCTAACATCAAACAGGCCTGCATCTGGGCCTCAAGCGGGGGAACACGCAAATGAGCGTGTCTGAGGGGACAATTACTGCAGCCTCTTCTACTTGCTGTCACTCAACTCTCTCATTAAACGGATTTACCCGCGGCTGATAACTCTCTCATTCAACGACATTACACGCGCCTGCTAACATCAACCAGGACTGTAGCCGGGCTCAGGTGGCGGATCACTACACCAATTAGACGCGCCTGCTAACATTAACCAGGGCTGCAGCTGGGCCTTCTCCGTCCCTATTCTAATGAAACAAAAAATGTTGTCTACCGCGAGATTTTAAAATAAATTGCCCTTGCCAAATACACACATTACACACATTCTATTTCATACCCGGACAACGTCGGGACGGGCTGCTAGTGTAATATAAGACACTGGGAGACCTGTGCAAGTGTAGAAATATATTGTCCTATCCCAATAGATATGGTGTTCTCTTTGCTCTATTACAAGAGACACACATGGGCACTGCCACTGGGACTACTTTTGCAGACAGATGGGCCCCACTCAGATTATTTTCGACCTAATCCACATAAACTCTTGGGACAGTTACTCTCATACGCAGGGGTGTACCATACATACCAGTGGGCTTCTTATGCAACACACAGGGCCGATATACAATCATGTGGGGAAGATTACTGTCTCATGAAATTGCAATTATAAATTGTTATGGGCCACGCACAGATTATCCCATGTTCTACTATAACCTATGGGTCCATATTACATGCATAGGGCCGACATTGTTATTACAGGTGGGCGACTTCAATAGAGTCCTATCTGCACATAGTGATCACTCTCATACACCACCCACTTACTGCAGCACTGCCTCTTGCCATCTTCAAGCTATTACAGAAGACCACAATCTACTAGACATTTGGAGGGTACACTGGCCGTTGGCATGGGTAGACACTTTCCATTCCGGGGTTCATGGTAGCTGCTCCAGCGTGGATAGCTGGTTGATTTCCAGAGGGGTTGGTCCCTGGGTTCAAAAGGTGGTACATCATGCACGTAGATACTCGCTCCATTCTCCAATCCAACTTTCCCTGTCCATAATGACCCAGCAAAACAAACTTCGCAAACTGGCACCTCTCCTTGCACTTGCTCCTAGATTAACAGTTCTGAGAGGAGCTCTGTCAAGAAATCGCTGATTTCTTAACCAAAAATACAGACTCAGTACCATCAACCAGCACTGTATGGGAGGCATAAAGGTCACGGTTAGAGATTTGTGCCTGAGAACTCACCTTACCTGCTTGGAGGCTGAACTTAAACAGTGAAAGAACCAGGTGGGAGGCATAACTGTCACCCTTGTGGCTCAGCACATCAGGAAAGTACAATCGAAATGTAATGAAGTGGCCAATAGGGAATGTCTTTTCTGGGGCAAGTATACAACGAATAGAGCATATGGGGAGGGGGAGTGTCTGGGGTTCACTCTGGCTACAATGTGTAAGAGACAATGGAGCACCAATAATATTATGGGCCATTGAGACGTGCAGGGTCAGTTACACTTAGACATGCATGACTTCCTCCAAATATTTATATCTTTCTATAGCACCCCTTGCACCTCTCAGTGAGGAGACCCCGTTATTGCCAACTCCTACCTAGGAGATGTGTCCTTGGGTTCGCTAAGCACTTTGCAAAGGAATTTACTAACTCAGGATCTTACATGTAAATGAGATATGTGTCAAAATACAGCAGTTATAGTCTGGTAAGTCACCGAGGCCTGATGGGTTCCCTGCTGACTTCTATAAGGCCTATGTGGATCTCTTGGAACTGGTGCTGTTGTTTGTGTTTCATGTGGCAAAGCAGGAGGGGCAGCTTTCCCCGACCATGCTTGAAGCACTAAGCATACCACTGTTTAAACAAGGCAAACTGTAATGGTAAGCTTTGTATGTTTTCAATACCTATATTCCTTTATAGAATACAGATTTCTGTATGAGCAACATTCCTTGGACAGAGAATGTAATCTGAGATTCTCGTCAGTTGGAGCTAGAGCTGTTCGCGGCTGAGGCTAATAAATCTTACCTCTCAGCTTTATACTTTGTCTTTCATCTTTTATGTGGTAGACACCACATATATTTGGCGACGATCGAGAAACCTCTTCTGCCTCAACACGAAGCCTGCTCACCTATCCCAGCACTCCTCCAGCGGCAGATGAATTTATAAGGAAGCGCCGTCTTCCCAGCGGCTGATTGTTAAACATCTTCGGTGAAAAAGAGAATATTACACGGTGAGGAGTGTGGTGGGAGGCCGTAAAAGGGCTTAATTCAACTTTAATAGAAAAGTCGGGAGAAATCATCCCAACCGCTTTGCGTGCCTGTGACGTTTCATTGTGCTCGCGGTTGCGTTCCACAAAGCACGGAAGAATTTCCTTTGCAGTAGCGTATGCGTGTCAGTGACGCGATACGGTAACAGCTGATTACCGAGCATTGTGACGCACAACGCTGTTAAAAAAAAAAGGTAAGTCAGTGTTCACGGAGAAGGAATTGGCAATGTTCCATGCATAACAATGGTACATTCATCTGAAAGAACATAGGGGGCATATTACCAAGCAATAGCGATAATTATCGCTATTGCTTGGTTAGAGACAAAAATTTACCGCTGCGCTACGGCGATTTTTATCGCAGATAAACCTTGGTATTACCAAGGTTTATCGCAAATGCGATAAAAAACGGCCACAATGCATGAATATCGCTGAAAAGTCAGCGATATTCATGCATTACCGAGCTAATGCTCTTAGCCATGTTATCCACCTCCCATTGGATAACATGGCTAAGAACTGCTCAGGGCAGGTGTTAGCTTTTGGAGATATTCGCGCTTAGCGCGAATATCTCCAAAGGTTGGTAATAGGAGATAGCGATGTTAGCGACTGTTTCCAGTCGCTAACATCTTGGCACGCCCACTTTGCATGTCATTAGTGATAAATATCACGGATATGCAAAGTGGGGCCCAAGATGGTCGCTATCTCCTACTAGCTGTCGCTAACAGCAGGTAATAGGGAGATCATTTTATCTCCGCTTTCTTGGCTTTTAAAGCCAAAAAAGCGGAGATAAACCCCCTTGATAATATGCCCCATAATTTTAACGCTGTATTGCCAGGATATTTCCTCTCATTGTTTTCCTTTTGATGAAACATTCTACTACTTGCTAAAAGAACATTGTTACACGCATTGTGAGTGGATTAAGCACAAAGCCCAATAGAGATATAACCTTAAAAAAATATATATATCTCTAAGTTTAAAAACATTTTTTTTTTACAGGAGTATAAAATATATATATATTTTTTTCAAGAAGGTAAAATAAAAAAAAAAAAGAAGGAAAATGCAGAATGTAACTCAGCCAGCATTTTTTCTAACGAGTCCAGGAGAGCCCAATGTAAAATGGCAGAAGTGGAAGAAAATATTTGCTAACTATGCGAGAGTATGTGGCACGAACTTAAGTGCTGAAAGAAAACATTCTTTATTGCTACATTGCTTGGGTTGTGAAGGTCAAGATGTATTAGAACATTTACCGGAACTAAGTGCATCTGAACAAAGGAACTTAAATGAATATGAAGTTGCTATTGAACAATTGGATCGACATTATCTTCCCAGGTTAAGTACAATAATGGAAAGATACCATTTGGTTTTAGAGGCCAGAAAAAAGATGAGTCTGTGGAAGACTATGTCTCGGCGTTGAGGAAGTTGGCCTATTCTTGTAAATTTGGCCAGACGTTGGAAGAAAGAATAAAAGATCAGTTCAATTTAAAATGTGCACATGACAGTATCCGGAAATAACTTTGGTTAAAGGATGAACCACCATTAGAAGAAGTGTTAGTTATTGCGAAACAAGTTGAACACATGACTAAATGTGTGGATGAATTAAAAGGGGAAAAGGAAAAGACGACGGACTCAGAAAATAAAAATGAATCTAAAGTTGAGGAAGTAATATGTCAAGTAAAATAAGAAGAGAAAGCAATTATAGATAAAAATTATTCCGCGTTGAATCATTCTAATTCTAATGTCACGAATGTTAAGAACAAGTTTTCTTGTTTTAGATGTGGAAATTTTGGTCATTTGGCTAACTCTCCTATTTGTCCTGCTTTGAAATCCATGTGCAATAGTTGTGGTAAGAGGGGACACTTCTCGAAATGCTGTAGAACTAAAATTAATAAGACGGAGGGTACTAATAGAAAATGGTCTCAACCTCAAGTAAAGACGGTGACTTTTCAAATTAATGGAAGCTCTTTAGAACACCCATCACATTTGGTAAAAGTTAATGATGCATTAATTGAATTCAAATTTGATTCTTGCTCGCAGATTACCATGATTGATGAAACTTTGTTACATGAACATTTTGGAAAAAATGTTAAACTCTTAAGAAGTGACATTTTACCTTTGGGTTATGGAAAGAAATCCATCAAGTTGTTGGGTTATTTTGTGGCTACCATTGAGTTGGGAAGTCGTATTATTCCTGGTAAAGTGTATGTAGCTAAACAGGGTGATGCTCTACTTCGGTGGAAACATCAACGTGATTTAGGGGTAAAACTTAATCCCAATGCTTCACCTCAGGTACAGATACAGGAGGTGGAGGATTTCTCTTCAATGTTTGCAGATAAATTTTCTGGAGTGTTTAGTGAGAATTTGGGATGTTTAAAAGGTTACAAGCATTATATAAAATTAAAGAAAAATGCAGTTCCTATAATAGCAAAAGTAAGAAGAATTCCTTTAGGTGAACAAGAAAAGGTACAGAAGGAAATCGATAAACTCATTGAGAATCAGATTATAGAGCCTGTAGAAGCCACAGAATGGTTAGCACCCATTGTTATAGCTAAGAAACCTTCTGGCGAGATTAGCCTATGCATAGATTTACGCGCTTTAAATAAGGAGGTTGTCGTGGACAGGTTCCCTTTACCTAACATTGATGAAATTGTAGGAACTTTAGAAGGAGCGAGGTATTTTACCACCTTAGATTTAGCTTCTGCCTACCACCAGGTAGAATTGGATGTGTCTTGTCAAGAGTTGACAGCCTTTATAACTCCAATGGGCACATTTAAATTTAAAAGGATGCCCTTTGGGCTGATTTCAGCTGCTTCAGTATTCCAACGCATTATGGCATGTATTCTCAAAGGTCTGCGTGGTGTAAAATGTTATCAAGGCGATTTGTTAATTTATGGATGTAACATTTTTGAGCATAATGAACATGTATGTGCAGTTTTAGAGAGGTTGAGTGAAGCTGGTTTGTCACTCAAGAAAGAGAAGTGTAAGTTTGGTATGGAAGAAGTGAATTATCTAGGGCACTGTATTAAGAGTGAAGGTGTTTTTCCAAAAGGTGAATTAGTTGCATCTATTGATAATATGGCTGAGCCAATTAATAAGGAGGAATTGTTGTCTTTTCTTGGTATGGTGGAGTTTTATGGGAAATTCATAATGCATTTTGCTGATAAAACTAAGAATATGAGAAGACTTACTGCGAAGAGTGTGGTTTTTGATTGGTCAAGTGAATGTAGGAAAGAGTTTAATGAAATTAAAGAGGAATTGAAGAAAGCTCCATGTCTTCATGCATTTGTTCCAGGTTTGCCGACATATGTATTTACAGATGCTAGTGATAAAGGTCTTGGTGCGATTTTAGTACAAAGTAAACAGGGTAATGATTCTCTCATTGCTTGTGCTTCAAGATGTCTTAGAGGACCAGAGTTAAATTACTCTGTTATTGAGAAAGAGTCTTTAGCCATTTTCTGGGCTCTGAGAAAATGTTAAAATGTAATTTGGGGCACCAAGTTCATTGTTATGTCAGATCACAAGCCGTTAAAAGAGGTTTTTTGCAAGAAAGGTTTAGATTCTATCTCGTCTAGGATTAGGAGATGGATTATTTCTTTGCAGGAGTTTGATTTTGAGGTACAGTACATACCTGGTGTTTCTAATAAGGCAGCAGATTGTTTTTCTAGATTGGTGAAAAGAGATAGTCTAGTCTGTGTGCTGAGGATGTGTTTGAAGAAGAGGATGATGGTGTTGACGTCTGTGAAATTACAGAGGGTGCTGTTGAGGAGGATGAATGGAAAAATGAATTGGAAAAGGATGAAGTGTTAGTTAAGGTGATGGGTATGTTGAGGGAAAACAGGCGTTTGGACAAACCTTGGTCTCTTGTTTCTGAGGAATTATCTATAACTGATGGCATGTTGACACGTGGGGTGAGACTTGTACCTCCATCAGGATTAAGAAAAAAATTGTTATTGCATGCACACTCTGGTCATTTAGGTATTGTAAAAACTAAGGAGATGTTACGTACTCAATTTTGGTGGCCTGGAATGGATTTGGAGATAGAAAGAATGGTTAGAGAATGTGCTGAATGTTGCGCAAGTGATAAAATTCTTAAGACTAAACAAATGCCCATGGTTTGTAGGAGTTTACCAAATCATCCGTGGGATGAGATAGCTATTGATATTTTGGGTCCTCTCTCCAGTGTGTCTGACACTCCTTTTTTAATTGTTGTGGTTGATTTGTATTCACGTTGGATTGAGGTGTGTGCAGTTAGTGACATAACGTCAGATTCTGTTATCAAGTTTTTGGCGGAAATTTTCAAGAGGGAAAGCTTTCCTAATAGCATTTTATCTGACAATGGTCCACAATTTTGTTCTGGAGTTTTTCACTCTTACTTGAATAATTGTGGCGTTGTTCACAAGCGTTCTTCTTTATATCATCCTGAAACCAATGGTGCTGTTGAGAGAGTGAATAAAACGTTAAAAGAATGTATTCAGCTTGCAAGAGCCAATGGTTTAAATTGGAAAGAAGCTCTTAAGGATAGGATTGATGCCTATCGGTGTTCTCCTCACTCCACCACTGGAAAATCTTTGCTCTAGATATTCTTCTGGAGTTCGTGTAAGGAGTCAAAGAATACACAAAGCTCCTGCTTACATGAAAGATTATGTGTAAACTCCTCTATGTTTTTTCATCTTCAGTTTCTACTGTATTTACTATTTTGTTTTTTGTTAAGAAGGGAGATGTGCAATGGTAAGCTTTGTATGTTTTCAATACCTATATTCCTTTATAGAATACAGAATTCTGAATGAGCAACATTATGACATTCTCGTCAGTTGGAGCTAGAGCTGTTCGTGGCTGAGGCTAATAAATCTTGCCTCTCAGCTTTATACTTTGTCTTTCATCTTTTATGTGGTAGACACCACACAAACCTCCTGAACGGTGTGAGTCCTATAGGCCCATTTCTCTTATTAATTGCGATGTTAAAATCTTCGCCAAAGCACTTTCCTATCATTTATCTTTCTTCATGACATTCTTGGTTCATACAGATCAGTCAGGCTTTATTCCTGGTCGTTCCACCTCTTCTAATTTGTAAACCCTGTTCACTGGTACACTGGCTATAGACCCTGACTTGGCTGAGGTGGTAGTCTTTTTAGAAGCCAGCAAAGCCTTTGACTCCATTGAGTGGGACTACCTAATGTCTGTCCCGCAGCGAATTGGCCTACCTTGTCCTTTCTTATCCTGGATTGTGCTCCTTTATTCTAATACCGTATCTAAAGCTTGTGTGAATGGGTCGATATCCACACCTTTGGATGTCACATGAGGCACACATCAGGGGTGTTCCGTCACCCTTACTTTTTCAGTGGAGCCTCTTGCCGCCGAGTTGAAACAACATCATCGTGAGTGCATGCTACGGTACCCTAGTTGGTATCTTTTGATCACTCTCTATGCAGACGTTTTCGACACAATCCCCATCTAAGTCTAAACGCTATACTTTGAGAATTTGTACAGTTCAGCGGGCTTTTGGGCAACCAGATAAACTGGGAAAATCACCCCTTTTTCCCTTGAATCCGGCTACTAAACTCTTTATCCCGGACTATCCATTGCAGGGGTGCCAAACGGACCGTAAATATCTGAGGATTGTGATCTCCCAGGATAGAGATGAAGTGATTCACTCCAACTATGGTACAGTGCTTAGTTCCTTCACTGATAATATAACTGTCTGGATTTCTCTCCCATTGTCACTGGTGGGCTGTATTTCCCAGGTGAAAATGGCCACACCACCTACATTTTTGTACCTCTTCTTAAATATACCCTTGCCATTTACTCGCTCCTTTTTCCAAGCATTGAAGACCCAAGTGATTCACTTGGCAAGGGTAGTGAATAAACCATGCTTTCAGTGGGAAGTCCTTGTCTTTCTTGAAAGGGGGCTTCAAAGTTCCTGATAGGGAGTTATACTAGTTATGTGCTCAGGCCCACCATGCCATCTATTGGTAGTGGTCCACAACCTTCTTCCCCACCTGGTGGTGAGACAGCATTACATTGCCCCAATGCTATCATCCTCTTTTCTGGGCACCTCTTTCGCTGCCCTTTCTATCACTGACTTCTGGTCTCCTGTTCTTCGAAAACATGGCTTCGGCTAAGCTGCAAAGTGGACAAGACACTCTATTTACCTTTGTTACTCCTCTCTCATCATCCATTGCCACCGGTTACTCATGAGTCTTATTACAGAGTTTAGCTCTAAAGACATGGCTTCAAACAGTGGGGAGGCCTTTATTGGGATGACGTATTCCTCTCTCAAGCAGTTTTCATAGGCAAGGCTCCTGATTCTCCACTGGAAACCTCTACATACATCTGCTTGAGGTAAAAGTTAAAGTGGCCACACCAAATTTCACGGCTACACAAAGTGCTTCAAGCTGATTCTCCACGGCATCTAGTATCCCTACTATATCACATTGCACAAGCAAAATATCCTGGTGCACAGGGCCAGGTTCAAGCACCGTGAGAGGTAGATATTCGGTATGCCCTCATGGATGAGCAGCAGAAATATGGCTGTGGGCAGATGGGGCAGGTAGCTCCTAGCAGCAGGCTCTGTATTATCATTAAAAATTCCTTCAAAGGATATTTTACACTCCGTCCCAGCTTCATAGATAGGGCACAGCAATCTATCTCATGATGGACAAGGCCCTGACATTGACCCCACTTTTGGTGCTTCTGGGACATCTTGGTGAACTTGAGGCTGACTTCTGGAAATATGTAGTGCTTGTGCTGCATTGGCTAAACACAAAGTTATCTGTCGCTGTTGATGGGGGAGGGCACCAAAATTTAGGGATTGGCTTACTGATCTCATCTACTGAAATGAGCAAATGGCTATATATGCTGAACTTCTCCACCCTACGTTCTGGCCTTGAGACATTTGGGAACCGCTTCATTCATAATTCCATGCATTTTTGACAGATTCTACTGGCGATATTACTGGCGCTGAGTGTTAGGAGTGCTAGGAACCTGCTAGTTGATATTAACAACACATTGCCTATCCTGGCATGCCTCTGTTTCCTGGGGGTGGATAGATGTGTTAATTTTCTTCCTTTTTCTCTATGTCTTTTTACTTTTTACCACTGACATTTATGGGATGGAAGGATTGCAATATGCCTGTAATGAGATTGTGGCCCAACTGTTGATGTTAATGTTTTAATCTCCAATGAAATTATATAAATAAAGTTTTCAAACAAAATATTTTGGAAAATAATTTTGTAGCCATTTGGCATAGCACTAATAACCTCAGGATCTGATGTGTCTGAGAGCCAAGTTTCAGACAATAGCAAAACAACTAGATTGTTAGCCTTGATTAAATGTCCGAGTTCAATCGCATGTTTAGAGAGCGAGCACGTATTCAAGTGGGCTCATTTGAGGTCAGACACACAAGCTCTAATCACTAACATACCTGCATTCCTCGAAACTCCTGTCTCCAATGTGATATTTCAAATAGGTTGCCCATTTTTAAAAGATAAATGCATCCCTGTTCAGCATAGTTTGTGAAGTTCGTAGAGCCATAATTTCCCCTGTGAATATGAGGTACAGGAAATCAATTTGAAAAATTAGGAAGGGACAGCTTACTCTAACGCAGAACCAATGGAATTATCTGGAAACAACGTAGTAATAACACACCAAGGGCCAGATGTAGGAAGGGTATTACCAGTTGGTAACCATCGAAATTAACGAATTTCTGCCGTTACCGACCGGTAATAGGCTTTTCTGATGTAGGGTCCGAAATTAACGATTCGGTAATTTACCGAATCGGTAATTTAAGGAATCGGTAAATTACCGATTTCTTAAATACCGATTCGGTAAATTACCGAATTCCTAATGTAGGGAGCACTTAAATGAGTGCTTATCCCATGTTAGGATTCGTTATTTACCACCAACTACAAGTTGTGGTAAATAACGAAAACACCACAAAAAGCTATTTTATGCAAATTGCTTCAGTGCCATGTTGCAGACATACATGCCCTTAGGGCATGTATGTCTGCAACATGTGCACCCATACACAATTGAGGGGTGCAACAGGGTGTCAAAGTGACACCCTGCCACCCTCCAATGTTTTCCCCCTTTTACCGAATCGGTATTTATCGATTCAGTAATTGACATTCATTCCTATGGGCCTCCAGGCCCATAGGAATGAATGTCAATTACTGAATCGGTAAATACCAATTCGGTAAATACCGAATCTTAACGATTCGGTAATTTTTACCGAATGATTTGCTACATAGCATTTACAGATTAAAAAAAAACGAATCTGTAAAATTCGGTATTTTTGAATCGGTAAATGCTATTTACTTACATCTAGCCCCAAAGTGTCTACTAGCAGAGGGAAATGGCTGCTGCCCCTCTTTGTCAAGCACTGAAAGCTCAATGGTCCCACATATGTGCCCCGGGACCAGAGAGATGGAGTGTTACCAAAGACAAACACGTGCACCACCCACAACTGGAAAGATAAACAAGCATTGACATAGCCAATAGGTCTTGCATTTGGAACCTTATAACTGCTTAGCCATGCAACAGTTGATGTTGCTGCACCAAGGATGTTGTACTGCATAACTAAATACTTATAAGGTTCCAAAGGCGAGACCTATTGGCTATGCCAATGTTTGTTAATTATTGGTCCTGGCTTTAGCGTCATCTAGTTCCTTGACAGAGGTCATCGATGTAACTGAGCCCTGGTATTTCTCTATAGTAATATTGTAAACATATGGAATTAACTTAGTCCCAACAGGCATCGTCAGATACCTCCTCTTTCTTCTTACCTTTTAGCTAGTCTGATTGGAGTATTTAATTGGGCTATGATGGCCGTGCCTGTACAGGTCTATATTACAGCTTTGCCAAAACTACCATACCTACTGATAGGGATGAACTTCAATGCTCGCTTCTCATATCATAATCTTGAAAGGAGGTCAGTTCTAATTGCATTGCATTTATGGAGGAGACAATTTGGGGATGCGCCACAGCTATTCCCAAGCACGTAAACTCCCATGTCACAAAACCATCCTCTCTCCTTCCCCAAATAAGGGGAAAAATACAAAAGCTGTCTGGCTTGCATGATAGACTACCACAGTTTCAATTAAAACCAAGTAAATATGACTTTACTATTGTTTCTTTAAGTATATATGTTCATTTAAATAGTGTATTATATGACATTCAAGTTAACAGTGAAACAGCAATTCCTCTGTAGTTACAAGCATATACTTGCTGCAGTAAACAATTCTCTTTATCTTATAGAAACTCTGCTTGTTTTTCTCTGATGGGCACTACCTTTTCTTTTAGGTGTGATCTGATAGAGAAAGTGCCTGTAAAATATACTGTTACTAACTCTTTCAACTATACCTTGAGTGGGTCTGGGCTCCACCCAGTGAATTATTTCTCTCACACCACTGCTATGGGCTGTTTGAGTATCGCTCCACCTTCTTTGGAGTGCTTGTATTGTAATTCATGGGATGCTATTTCTCATCGCAAAAGTACAGTAAATCACCACACATTAAATTCATTTTTTCACAGAGTACTGTCTACAGAGACCATTTATTTGCTGTAGTTTTTCATTGCATTAGGCGTTAACTGTTTAGTCAGGACTCAAAATCAGAGTTAGAACCACTGGCTTTGCAATGCTTGTTTCATTTATTCATGAGCTGTTTCCCTTGTTATCTGCCTGGCTCAAGTTGTCTGAAGGCGTATGGACAGTGGTGTCACCTACAAATATTATAGCACGTGAAATTACAGTTCTTTCTGGGAATCTTACAGGATGAGGAATCTTTGTGGACATATCAGTTTCAAATGGGGCATAAAAAGATGGGGCTGAACACACTGTCTGTCTGGGGCCAGGGTTTGTTGGCATTCTGTGCTTATGAGATGTATCTACTGTTCTGTATCGGAGGTAAATCTCATGATTAATTGCAGGAGGCTGGGGTCAATTATCAACGCAACAAGGATTAACTAGTCAAAGCTCCGGGGCGGGGGCGCAGTGGTATACACAAAGACGTAGGCTCCTCGGCTACCAGCAAGACCACAAAACTAAGTCTCACCCCAGATCAGTTACCTCAAGCACAGTTCAGAGCAAATGAGGGAGGGGGAAACGCCAGCATCACAGACAGAGGAAGGTCAGAGTCTGTCAGCAAGGGGGGCAGATAAACATTAAAGAAAGAAAGGGAGGGGCAAGGAAGGCCAGGTAGGAGACATGCGATTGGTGCACATGCGATTGGTGCGCACGCGCCACAGCGAGCCATGTGTTTTGAATTATCGCGCACGCGTCTGGGCATGATCATTCAAAACATATGGCGCTCGTGCGGGTAACTGCTAGCAATAGGCCACAAACGCACGAGCGTGTGGTGAGCTTTTTGAAGCCCCCTTACAATAACTATCGCAGAGCAGTGCATGTGCGCTGCTAGGCGAGACCTAAAAAAGTACCCCACAATTCCAATGGGGCATTCCAAATTCAAGAAAGCTAATTTTAAGTGATTTAGAAAAATAGAGAGACAAATATAATAATTTCTGAAGCCTGTCCAAGGCAATTGAAATGGTGTAGAAAAAATACTGCAGTCAGGAGTAATCATCGTCAGGTAGTAGAGGGAGTATTACATCATTGTCAGCAGCATTACCCTATACTAAAGCACAAGCAGCATTTGGCCATATTCTTTATCTATTCAACAATTTTGTAGCATAAACTGATGTCACCATAGACAATTTTATTATTCGTAACTGTGCAACCCATGTCATGTCAGCAATTTTGTAGAAATGGAAAGTTCTGGTGATAATGCGAAGTATCTTAAAGGTGTCTGAAGAAGGGTCATTCTCAAGACTGTGGGAGTTGTCAAATTCTACGGCACTGGCATATAACTGGAGAAGACAGTATGATAGTCTAGCACTGCTTCATAATTCGCTGATATACTTATATAGTCATTCAGATTTTCAAGTGAGCCTCTCCCGTTCAAAGCTTTCAATCTCTTCATTAACCCAGTGTAAATTCAGGCTAAGAAGCCTTTCCTCATTCAGTGCGCCAGTGGTTAAATTTAAGTTGAATTCACCAATAATTATGGAGACAGTTTCACAGTATTGGCCCACCAGCGAAATAAATGTGGCTATGAGCTTATCCACTGTCTTCCTCTGTGTTTTTTGGAGCTGGATCGTCATGTTGACATTTGTTAGAGCACCTGTCCTCGAGTATAACCAATAAGATGGAAGGGTGTTATGTTGCACTTAGACCCCAAAAGGGACCACCTCATATGGCTATTTTAAGTGCTGGGGAACTAAATTCACAAATGCCTGGTAAATTGACGCTCTGTAATTATCTTGTTTCCTAGAAACACAAGAGATCCTATTCTAAGATCCACAGTACAGTATCATTATCCTTGAAAATTTTTCCAAGGCCACCACATTCCAAGGAAAAATATCAAGCATCCTTCATCAGTGCATCCCTTTAGACACACATATCTTGAACCGCTCTGTCCTAGGTAAGCATGGGCGGATTTTGCGGATCCACGATTCACGAATTTGCGTATTCACGGATCGTGGATCCGCAAAATCCGCGTATCTGCGGATTTTCGTAATTGCGGATTTGGGGCGGGGCTTCCATGCGAGTGCACATGCCTCTTGTGTGTATAAAAGGTCAGATACCTTCAGTGAGAGACATTTTCCAACACTTGGGAACCAGGGCAAATTAGAGAAATAACAAACAATGGTTCCATCGGAGGATGTGCTAGGCCAAGGTTTCCTTTGCTAAAAAAATCATACCAACCATTGCATAGTACTCATACAGTGATTTTTTTTTTCACTGTTTAAGTATTTCTTTGGATGCAAAAAGCACACATTATATGCAAGCCCTCCAACATGACGGCACAATGAAAGAGAAGAGTGACAATTGTCCAACCCGTAAAAAGAGTCATGTTCATCCACACCTTGTAAAAAGGGGGTGTCGGAAACCTAACAACAAATCAGGAGGCAGAGTGAAATTAGCTCAACAAAAGCATACTTTAATTTCACTGTGCCTAACTTGTAATCAGTGTAAGAAAAATAATGTTTCTGTCGGATCAAAACTTGTGAAAATAAAAACATCTTTAGGAAGTTTGTATAAAAGGATCAAACGCATCTTCCCACTCCGTTTTATGACATTTTAACATGACGTTTGCCCTCACTATGTGATTTTTACTGAATTCGTTTTTCTTTCCATTGCAGCTGATACAATCCCTGGCAGTGAGTGACTGCACCTGCATGCAGGCTGATTCTGGGTTGTGGATAGGAAACCCTTTCTTCCCTTGCATTGGTTGCCCTATGGGTGATGCAACAACTGTATCAGTGCACCTTCTGATAGTCTCTTTGTCCCCTCTCCATTGGCCATAATATAGTACAGATACCAAGCTCTTGGAGCTCTTAACTATCATCTGGATCTCTAGGGATGATAGCATTGTTTTTCTTAAATTATTATCTTTCGACCTCCGTTAGAGATGCATTTTATATATACGAGCTGCCACATCATAGTGAGCCTGGGTAGGCTATGTATAATCCGGACTGTAGATAGGATCCTTATAAAACACCACCCATCAAACGTTATGTCCGCCATTCAATTTAATGTGACTATTGATATATGGGAGTGTAGATGGTGGTAATTCTCCTTCTCTCTCATTAATGATCTTGAATCTTGAGGGACAAGGCATCTTTTTACATAAAATTGCTGAATACAGGTAAAGGCAAAAGATAATAGGATTATATTCAAATATTGTGTATGCTAGCAAGTCAAAATTACCATGACCAAGGAAAACTTTAACAGTATGAATTAATAAGTTCACAACCATTCATGGCAGGCAGCACACTTAGGAACCAGAAGCACAGGTCATCTCTCATACATTTTGAAAAGTGATGATAATTCACAAACACGGTGATGTGCAAAGCAAAAGAACTGTTTGACAAATGATCTATAAGCAGTCCAAGCGGCACAGCCAAACCACGCACTCAACATCTAACACACATTCAATAATGGGTGACAAAGTTATGTTATGACATTTTTCAGGGGACAGAATGATCAAATGTACCAAATAGAATCTATAAATCATGAAACCGCCTTGCCTGTAAACTATTTTATGATGGCGCCGGCAAGCTGCCAGCGCCATCCTAAAATAGTTGCTACATTAGCTTCAACAGGAAGCGCGAATAGATAAAATAAAGCAGATGCACGAGCGCCTGCTTGATTTTATCTATTAGTGCTTCCTGTTGAAGCTAATTTAGTAACTATTTTACGATGGCGCTGGCAGCTTGCCGGCGCCATCGTAAAATAGTTACAACAACAGGCCAGCAAGGGTTGAACTTTTGACCTAAGAATCCGCCGCTCGTGGATTGCGAATTTTCGGTAAATTCGCGAGAGTTCGCGGATCGCGAATTTACTGAAAATTCGCAAATTCCGCGAGCGGAGCGGATTTAGCGCTCATGCTTAGTCCTAGGCCATGCTATTCACCAGAACATAGAGCTGTTGAAATCGATTGTCAATCTTTCTCTCGCTGTTGTCAAATTAATGCAACTACTTGACATGACCTGACTTACCCAGCACCAACACGATTTCAAATCTAGTTCCAAATATTCTTTAATAAGGAAAAATGCTTGCATTACTAAGGGGTAGCTCTGTGGATCTCAGACTCTGGCCCTAGAAACCCTAATTCCACCAGCCAGCACATATATCTCTACTAGCATCTATATATTTAGCTTTGTCTGGAGAGGGTGATGTAACTATCACGTACTGGATGCGCGCCTTATCCAGAGGTTCCCTAAATTCAGTACTAAATATGACATTGAAGTCAATGTGGTTTAGGCCTAGGTGTGTTTGTAAGCCACTGGTTGTTTTTGTTTAATTATTTATGACATTAGGGTACTGTTCAGAAACATTCTGCCAGTTCCATGCAATTACCAGTTAATCCTCACAAAATGAGGAATAACCATGCATAACCGATTTCCTGGCTCAAATTATGCTTGAAATTCCCAATTATATGCAGATTAATGCTCCCATTTACCCCTTGCTCTTCGTAGGTAAACACAATAAAAACTAGATTGGCGTAGGTGGGCATTCGGGGAGGGTGGAGGAGGGTGTCAGTGGGCAGGGCTGGCTGTAGGATGGCAGGGGGGGCATTTTGTGATTACCCGTGTTATAGGAGGGGACTGAGATTTTGTTCACAGCCTTTGTCAAATCAGCATGTAATTTTGGTGACTTGTAAAACCAGGGCACTGTGTTACCACATGTGGTAGATCCACATGAGGTAACCAGGGCACAAGTCATAAAAAAAGAAGTGGGGGGACGCTGTCACTGGAAGTGACGCCACAACAGGAAGTGACGTCACGAAAGGTGCCGAGCTCATTGTCCCAGAGAGGCCAAAGAGTGAAGTTCAGCTGTTTGGCAGGGGGGATGGCGTCCCCCCGGTAAAATAAGTGGGGGGACGTCATCCACCCTCGTGGTACCCCGACTCGAGCCCTGGAGGTAACACTGGGACAGTTTTACTCGGACACAAAAATTTCCCACCTTGCATACCGTTCGCCTGACTCGTAATCAGGCGCTACAGGAAACACCCTAAACACAACGTAAATACACAAAATCTAAGCAAGATTTCTGAGCTATTTGTTATGAATAAGCAGACTCTTTTTATCTTATGGTGTATTTTAAAGTAAAAAATATTAACATCCAATCCTAAGCTTGCAGGAAATAAATGAATTTGAAAGATCCCTCCAACACTTTCTCCTTAACTATTTTATAAATTAATATTATTACTACTGAGGTATAATATCACAATCGATCAGTGCACGTTTGTGAAACATTCCGTTGGGGTACAAATAATGTTATAAACCATTCTCAACAGGATACGATTGTCTCGCGCATTTGCATTAACATATGAGGTGAATCTTAAAAGGCAATACATTAATGAAATGCACATATTATCTTGCATATCATGCCCAGTTGATGCCTATTGATGTCATAACCGCATATGCGAGAAGGAGGGGAAGTGAAGGACATATCCAAATGTCAACTAAGCATCTACTTGTCATAGTGGAGAAAATATTTGCCTCTCTCGCATTAGCTAATAAGTATATTTTATCCTTGCCATGCCTTACTGCTAGGTGCTGTGACATTTTCTTGAGGTCCACATTGAGAAAATGCACAATATGATTCAAGCCCACGAACGTTTGCATGCAAACACTGCTCTGAAATAAGTGGTAAGTGTGGAAGCTGGTTCGTTTCTCCTCCTTTGTCATTGTCAGCATCGTGCAAAAGATATGAAAGCGGATATCAACGTTGGCCTTTTGACCACAGAGCAAACATTTCAAAATAAAAGAAAAGCTATTTCTGCATCTAAGTGGCAATATTAATTGGTGAGGTTTCTTCATGCCCTTCAGTCTTTACTAGCAGACTACCAATAACATGCAACCTATCTTTTGAGTTATGAGTTTTAATTCCACCCAATTTGTTCAAGAGGGTAAATATTTTTTACCCCACCCCACTCATTGGCAACTGCATCTCAAAAGAAAAAGCAAATGTGGAAGTAAGATTAAAAAAAGTCCTTGCTGTGTTGCACCTCATAACAAAAAATAATACATGGAGCTGCTGTATGCAATTGTTATTTTTCTACTGCACAGTAATTTGGAAACATAATCCTTGAAAGGGCAGCACTACTGAATATAGACCCCCTGAATACCGTGGTGGAAGAATATTGAGGATAGAATATCGAGGGACAAAATATCAAAAGGTGAGTGCATATAGAGTGGTGTCAATTTACTATTGCTAACTCTATGTACCTTGAAGATATATGTACAACGTAGGACCTCCATTAACCTATTTCAGAAGAGATGGACATATATTGAACATGTATCTGTAATAATCCTTTAGTGAGTATTAAAGTTTAGTGGAGGCTTTGTTCCATTATTCTGGAAAAGATCTGGTAATGAGCAGGAGACCTGGGGTTGCTGGATCTCTTCATCAGAGTTTGTGTATCATGTAACTACCAAAGCACAGCTTCAGCTTTACAGTGTCATCACAGTCATTTCATATTCTGAAAGAGAGCACTTACACCCCAAAAGCACATACAAGCCATATGGTTGAAGGACATAATAGTTAGGAAATGGAAATAAAAAAACTTAGAAATTTACTGGCAAAACTAAAGGTTTCAGGGACGTTATAGTTAGGCTAAGGTTTCACTCATACAAAACCAGTGAAATTACACAGTTATAGTTAGCTGAGCTAGTTATGCGCCCCGCAATGTACTGCTATGACCTCACATATTACATCACTCATGACATGGTCAGTGACATCACTGACGACATCACTGATGACATCTCAAATTACATCACTGATGACATCATCCACAGAATCACTGACCCATCCAACCACACAACCATAGAACCAGTACTCACACACCTACTTGCTGATTCATAGATCTACACACACACACATCCACTCACCCATACAGTCACTCATACACCCACCCAGTCACAAATACAGCCAATGACATATCTACTCATACACCCACACAGCCACTCACCTACTGAGTCAGTCACCCATAGAGCTACTCACATACCTAGTCACTCACCCATACAGACAATCACACAGCCACTAACTCACCCATACAGATGCACACACACCCACTCACTTACTCATACAGATACTAACACCTATTCACTCACCTATAGAGTCATAGGCACAAGCACACACTTACCCATACAGCCACTCTCACACTCACACACTCCCCATGCAGTCTCTCATATACCCCATCACTCACCTATACTGCCTTTCATATACCCAGTTACTCTACCATATACCACTGACTCATTAATTTATTCACCCCCACAGCTATACACACAATCACTCACCCATACTGCCCTTCACACAGGCCCTCACTAATCCATACTGTCACTGATGCACGCACTCACTCATCCATACAGGCAATCACACACTCTCACCCACCCACACAGACACTCAGACAAACATACATGAACTCAGACAACCAATCTCTCATGCATACAGCCACTTAGGTACCAACTGACAGACTGATACAGACATTCACACAGCCAACCACTCACCCATGCATTCACTGAGACACCTCATCACTCACTTATACAGCCAGTCATGCACCCACTGAATCATCCATGCAGGCATTCATATGCTCGCTGATTCACCAATACACCTTGTTATATATATTTAACATTTTAAAAACACTCACAGTTACTGGATGATGTCATCAGTGATATCATAAGTCATGTAATTTGAGATTTAATCAGTGATGTCATCAGTGATCTCACTGACCGTGTCATGAGTGATGTGAGGTCATAAGCAGTGCGTTGCGGGGCGTGCTGAATATCACAGTTTTTTTATGAGGGAAACCTGAGTCTAACTTAAACGTCCCTGTAACCTTTGAGTTTTTTCAGTGAATTTCTAAGGTTGTTTTCATTCAATTTCCTAACTATGGCCCTGTAACCTTTATTTTTCAGTGAATTTCTAAAGTTTTTTAAATACTATTTCCTAACTGTAACGTCCCTGTACCCTTTGGTTTTTTCAGTGAATTTCAATAGTTTTTCAAATTGTATTTTCTAAATATAACGACCCTATAGCTGAATGTTTTAAATGAAATTTAAATATTTTACTAAGCTGTGTTTGTGTGCATGTGAGTGAATGTGTACATGGTTAAAAAATGTAGGAGTCTGTATTAGGTAGTTTCCCTTTTCATAAGCACTTACATGACATTGAACTCAATGTAGAACTATTCATGTTGAAGTCAGCATATATATACCTAAACCTGTGAATGTACCTGTCAAAACTTTCTAACAACATGTGTTTGCTTTTGTTCACATACAGTTTAACCTATGGCCCACTACAGCCTACATTAGAGGTGACTTTCAAGTAGTAGTACAGTCGATTAAGGGTTGTCAAGGGGTTTAAAATACCACGTCGGCCTTGCTGTAGAACTGCATGTACAAACTTGAGTGTACTAGGCCTCAGAAACGCTGAAAGGGGTACTTCTCGGTATGGTTTACTTGGTAATGTCAGAATTTTACATATTATCAGTAAAAATGTCTAAGTGCCTTTCTGGGTGTTTTTTTTTTCTATATCTAATAGAGCCCCTTAGTACACTCCTGCCTCTATTTCTGGCTAGTTGGCTCTACAAATGTATATGTAAAGAGTGGCATGGATTGTTTTTGGGTGTGTCATTCACTCAGGAGTTATTTTAGTGAGAGTGTCTCTGGTTCCATCACTAATACATAAATAAGAGTTGTATCTGTGGATGTGATTTAAGGTATTAAAAGCTCAAACACTGTTTGTGTGGATCTATAAGTGATGCTGCCCTTTCATAAGTAGTTACATGTCTTTAAACTGAATGTAAAACTCTGAATGTCTTAAGTCAACATATGCGCCTAAAAGTGTGCATGTACCTGTGAAAAACTTTACGGTACATGTCTTTGCTTTCATGCACATGCACTTTACCCTCTGTTCTAGCTACAGTCTACACGCAGGATGATTTTTAAATAGTACTACAGCAGGTTAACGCTTGTCAAGGTGGTTGAAATACCAAGTTAGTGTTTCTGTTAAAGTGCATACATAAGCTTGATTGTACTAGGCCTCAGACATGTTGAAATGAGTACTTCTTGGAATATTTCACTTGGTAATGCCAAAGCTTTAGTACATATTAGGATATGTGTTTCAGTTGCTTTATGGGTGTTTTTTCTATAAGTAGTAAAGTCTCTAACTATGTTGCTGGCTCTGTGTTGTGCTTGTTTGACTCTAAATATATATCTATGAGGAGGTTTCAATTGTTTCTTCGGTATGTCAATCACTAATGATATATTTAAGTGAGAGTCTCTGTGTCTGCATTAGCACTAGAAATATGGCAGATGTGTCTGTGCATGTGAGCAAAGGTGTACATGCAGTAAATAATGTCTGACAGAATATATTTGTATTTTTTTCTCTTTTATAGGTATGTATATAACATTTATCTCAATGTAGAGTATTTAAGTTATAACTCAGGATATATGACTAAAAGTGTGCATATACCTGTCCAAAATATCTAAATATGTCTTTACCTTAATGCACATACACGTTTTCATTATGTCCTAGCTACATGCTACCTTAGATATAACTTTTAAGTATTACTAAGGTAAGTTAAAGTTTGCAAAGAAGTTTCAAAATCCACAGCAGTCCAGCTGAAGAGCTGTGTGCATAGGCTAAAATGTAATAGGCCTGAGATATGTTGAAAGCATTATTTCTGTGGATGAATCATTTGGTAATGGCTTGGATTGTGTCTTGGATGTGTTAGTCAGTAATGAGTATCACACTGGATGTATAAGTGAGCATATGCGCCTAAAAGTGTGTATGTACTTCTCAATAACTTCTATGTACCTGTCTTTCCTTTTATTCACATGCACTTTAACCCAATGACCTAGTTACAGGCTCACCTTAGGGGTGACACTTAACTAGTGGCACAGCAGGTTAAGGCTTGTCCAGGGGTTTGCAATACCAAGTCGGGTTAACAGTAGATCTGCATGCCCAGGCTCAAGCACAATGGTCCTGCAACATTTGAAAGGGTTACTTGTGTAAATGAATCACTTCCTAGTTTGAGACCTTTACTAGATATCACGATACATTTCTAAGTTCCTATCTGTTTATTATTCTATAAATAGAAAAGTATCTTAGTACATTGTTGGCTCTGGTTCTAGCAGGTTTTTTTCTGTAAATCTATACATAAGGGATGGAATGGATTGTCAGTCACTATTCACTTATGTCAGTGAGAATGTCACTCTCTGCATTACCACTAGATACGTAGGAGTTGTGACTATGCATGTGAGTGAAAGTGTAGATGGTTAAAACACTATCTCAGACGATGCATTAGTAGCTCTGTCTTTTAAAAAGTAGTTACATAACATTAAGCTAAATGTACAACACTGGATGTGTAAGTCAGCATATACGCCTAAAAGTGTGCATGTACCTGTCAAAAACTTCTAACTATATCTTTTTGCTTATATGCACATACAGATTACTCTATGACCTATCTACAGCCAACCTTAGAGGTGAAATTTAAATTGCAGTACAGTAGGTTAAGTCTTGTCAAAGGGTTTTACTTCCTAGTGTCAGACCTTTACTACATATCAGGATTACCGTCTCAATTCCTATCAGGGTTTTTTTCTCAACATGTAGTAAAGTCTCATAGTACATTGCTGGCTCTCCTTGTGGTATTTCTCTCCATAAATCTATATGTAAGAGGTAGCATTGATTGTGTCTTTGGAGTCACTCAATATTCATTTGTTTAAGTGAAAGTGTCACTGCCTCCATTACCCCAAGAAGTATAAGAGTTGCGTCTATAAATATAGCTGAAGGGATATATGCTTCAAACAGTGTAGGTCAGAATCTATTAGTGACTTTCCTTTTTTGAAACTATGTACATGATATGAAACTAAAGGTAACATGGTAAGTAAAAGTCAGTATATACATCTCAAAATGTGCTGGAAGAATACTGCGACTTCAAAAAAAGCTTATGGCCTAGCTACAGATTATGTAAGTGGTGACTTTTAAGTAATAGAAGAACAGATTAAGAATCATGAACCTGTTTTAAATATTCTTACCTTCCAAGTAATTACGATAGATCATCTAATAAGAGGATTCTTGACTTAATATTCTCCTAAACACTAGTGTTTTAAAGTAGTTTAGAATGCTCAACTTTTGCTACTTTGAAAAACAAAAATAGATAAAAATATATTAGTATGTTATCTTAAAAATATTACATTATTATTACATTTTATTTTCCATAAATAATGACATTGAATTATAATTGGATACAAATGCCAGTTTCCATTTTTTCACTGTCCTCAGCTTTCATACAATTTCACCATATACAGTGATATGTATGTAGCATTATCTTTGAACAGTGGGGACAAAACAATCAAATGTATTGTAAAAAAAAATTGCATAGTATACAACATTTTATATATGTGTATATATGTGTGTGTAACAATGCTTTAAACTCAATTTCTTAATTAGTTCTTTAATCTATACTAATTCCACAGCTTAACATAAATACATTTTAAAACATTGTCTATTACTATCATACCTGGTATAGTAGTATAAACAAATATGTACACTAGCTCATATTTAAAGATGTTTGTACAAAATTATCGCAACTAGGCCAAATGATAAGGAACAGAGAAATTATCAATACTGATATAATCCAATCCAGTCCCATTTTTAAGGACATCACCCCCAATAGGCCGAATTATGTCTTTAGAACTTTGGCTGCAAAAACATCAGGTAAGAATTTTGTCGTTTAGAAGGCAATCTAGCTTTGAATTTTAGGTTGGTATCATTGCAATGTGTCCATTCAACTGTTACACTTTAAAAACACAGTATAATGTCCACATGTTATTTAAGCTCCTTCATGGAAAATAATAGCCAATGTTGTATAAGTTCTTCCTGAAATAGATATCTGGCCTGCTTTAAAGTTTGTAATCTCTGTATGTAATTTTGATCCATCTAGTCTGTACCATTAAAATAAGGTATTTTCCAGATATTTGTATTTCCAATGTAGACATCATGTCTGAACTACAATTTGAGGACGTCATATTTTGATTTGCTGTTTTAATCAAATTGTCAAAAGATACTGTTTTGCAATCTGTTAGTGTTAAGTATAGGAATCGTTCTGCATGTATTTCATTGGTAGAAGTAAATGTACAATCTTCACACTTATGCTGCAATTTGTAATTTAGTCCAAATAAGTCATTAATATTTATTTCTTCTGCTTCTAAGATTCCAAGCATGACCATTATAAATTCTTGTGCTTCTAGCTGTTGTTGAGAATAAATGTTACGGACCTGCTACATATATCCAAAAGATCTTGGATGCCAGAAGTAGTATATATTTTACTTCTGTCACTAAACAACTGCTGGAGTAGATGATATAGTGCAGAATATAATTTTTTTTCTTATGCTTTTTCATGATTTCATTAAGAAGACAGGGTAAATGAAAAACTACACTGAGAAGTACATTAGTGTAGCAGTTGATACCTGAACTGTTTTCTAATTGGTATTCTAAAATTGCACCCTCATGTTCCACTTTTTTCTTCCTTATGCTTTCAAGTTTCTTTTGCATGTCCTTCTCATGTTAAAGTTAATTTGGGTGTTTTGTATCTTTCCATTTTGGACATAGTATATGTTTCTCATAGATTGGGTATTCACCTAAATGAGGAGCATAGAGACTTTCTTCTTAAGCAATTGTACTCTCTTATACAACTTCCATCAGCACTAACCTTTTTGTCATCAAAGTCAATTAAAAAGAGACAATGCAACATAAGCCATTCCTTCTTTAAACACACTACTACGATGTTTATAAATGCTCTATCTATATTTATTCCTTGAGATTTGTGGATAGTTACAGCGTATGCTAGAGTCACTGGGAATTGTTTTCATCAAACATACAAGTTCTTTACCAGCCAAAAACATACAACACAGCAACCAATGTGCTTTACTGCACTTAATCAGCTGTGGTGTTCTGGAGCATCTGACCTTTAATCTCTGGGGAGTCCTGCAAGCTTCCCAGGTTCTCACTTTCTCTGGCTTCAGTGGTGGCTTGAGGTCTTCCACCTCCCTCCCCACTCCTCGTCCTGCTCTCCCTCTTTTCTGGGTCGCGCACTCTGTTGGTGTCTCGACACGCCTCCTTCTCAGTGTCCCTTTTCGTCTCTTTCGCCTCTTCCTGTGATTCCTGACTGGCGTCCTCTTTTGAGTTTGTCATGCGCCTCCACCTCACCTCTTTTTCTGCTCTGATCACTGCTGTTATAGTTGATGACGTTAATTCTGCTTGAGTACTCTGCAAAATGTTTTCAATGGTCTTCTTTGTCGGCCATATTGGAGAAGGAACAACAGATCATATTACAATGCCCCCTTTCCAGGAGTGGTCAATCAAGACAGTCTGACATGGGTTCTGAGAAAGATAGTCCACATTACACTCTAATCGTCCTGGTTGATGTTCAACCTGAAATGAAAAAGGTTTTAAGGCTAGGAATCAGCGTAATACCCTAGCATTTGAGTCCTTATGTCTTGCAAGTCAAACCAGTGGGGCATGGTATGTCAATAAGGAAAGGTATTTCCCAAGTGATAATATTGAAGTGCCTCTACAGCCCACTTGATAGCCAGACATTCTTTTTCAATGGCTGGATATTATTGTTCCAGGGGAAGAGGTTTCCGGCTGATATAAACTATTGGGTGGAGATCACTATTACAGTCAAGCTGAGATAGAACAGCCCCCAAGCCCTTGCCAGAGACATCAGTTTGAAATACAAACAACAGCTGGATTTCAAGCTAGAGTAACACAGGCTTTTAGACTTTCAAAACTCTCCTGCTGTGGTTTTGACCAGGTATTTATCTTTGAAGGTTGGTAGTTTTTTAGCAGGTCCATGACAGGGTTAGCCAAGTCTAAAATAATTGAGATGAATCTTCTATTATACCCCGCCAACCCTAAGAAGGTACAACCCTCTATCTTTGTAGTAGGAGGTGGAATATCTTTGATGGCCTATACTTTCTCCATTTGGGGACAAAGTGTACCTGCCTGGATTTGGCAACCGAGAAATGTAATGGACTCAGTAGCAAAGATACATTCTTTTGGATAGGCTGTGGGACAAGCATCTTCTAGAGTTGAGAATACTGAGGACAACTGTTGTAGGTGTAATATCCAGGATGGACTAAAAACAACAATCTTGTCTAGGTATGCTTCTGTGTACTCCATATGAGGTTTCAGGAGTCTATCCATTAGCCTTTAAAAGGTTTAAGGGGGCCCCATGTAAGCCAAAAGGTAATACTTTAAATTAATATAATGCCAATGGAGAGGAGAAGGTGGTTTTCTCTTTGGCCTCTTCAGCTAATGCAATGTGTGAATAACCTTTTGTCAGGTCCAATGTGGAAAATAGAAGGCTCTATTTAGCTTTTCTATGAACTCGACTACCCTGGGCTTGGGATACACGTAAAAATTTGAGATACTGTTGAGTTGTCTGAAATCTTTGCAGAAGAGCAGAGACCCATCCTGTTTTGGGACCAGAATGAAGGGGGAACACCAGGCACTGCTTGAGGGTTCAATGATTCAATCTTGCAACATAGTGGCTTTCTTTCTTTCAACAGAATCTCTCTTAGCTGCAGGTATGCAAAAGGGTTCTTCTTGATTCCCTTTGGTATCTATGTGTTGCTGGATGAGGTTTGCTATCCCCAGTTTGCATAAAAACAACTCAAGGAGGACGATTAATTATACCTTTTGGTGCTGACTCATTCTGGATTCAACAGTTATACTTTCTATACTTTCATTTTCTGTTGTGGGGACAAATGATATCTTTAGAAGTTCTGAGTCAGTTATGAATAGGGCCTGTCTTTCAGTTTGTAGTTGGGTTCCTGGTTGTACCCATTCTTTAAATAAATTAATATGGTATTTATGTCCTCTTCTTCCTGTATGCAAAACTGCTCTTCTATAAGTGACCAGAGTGATCTGTTTAATGACTTTATAAGTCCCCTGCCAGTGTGCAAACAGTTTTTTATCTGGAGGCAACACTATCAGTACCTCTTCTCCTAGGGAAAGATTATAGGCTCTTGCTGTGTTGCCGTATTCCTTTCTCTGGTTTACATGGACTTTCTATAGGCTTACCCTCACCTTCTCCCACAGAGACTAAACAGTATTCTTGAAACTGGAAGCATATTCGAGCAAATTATGAGCTTCTTCTTCTTTCCACTGTTCGCAGCCATTTCAAGGAGGTTACGGGGTTCCCTGCCAAAGAGTAAGGGTGAGAACCCAGTCGAAGTGTGTTTGTGGCTGCCTATTGCAAACAGAACCAATGGTAACTTCCTATTCCAATCCCTCCCATTCTTGGAGACCAATTTCTTTAGAATTGTTTTAATGGGTTGGTTATACCTTTCCACTAGACCATTCGTTTGTGGGTGGTAGACTGAGGTATGGATCTACTGTATTCCCAAAACCTTACAAACTTGAGCCATGAGATGGGACGTGAAGGGAGTACCTTGATCAGCGAGTGCTGCTTTTATAAACCCTATTTGTGAAAAAAACTCAACCATAGCCTGGGCAATGTCCTGAGTGTCATGCTGGTTAGCACTATCGCTTTTTGATACCTCGTTGCATAGTCCACCAAAACCAAAATATATATATACCCCTTTGAGTGTGGTACTAGGGGCCTCCGCCAGATGCATTCCTACCCTGATGAAGGGAAAACTTATAATGGGGAGGAGTTGTAGACGTGCTTCATGATTAGTCAATGGATTAACAATCTGACATCCCTCACACCCCAGACAGAATCTTCTGATAACCAAGAATACTCCTGGCCAGTAAAAGCATCAAAGAATATATTCTTCTGTTATTTCCTACTGTAATGCCCTCTCCCTACTTGACTAGGGGCTAGGTGAAATCCTTGTCCTCTGAACGCGCTAGGGATAACTAGCTGAAAGCTTTTTTTCCCATTCCTAACAGCATTCTGGTATAAGAGCCCCTTTCGTTTGATAAACTGTGGTCCTACCAGCCTTGGATTTTCCTCTGGTGCATATGTCCATGCATGAGAAATATTTTAATCCTCTTGATGAGCCACCCTTAAGCTGTGCCGGTGTTCCCATTCATCGTCTGTGGAAAGTAAAACCGATTGGAATTCAGATTGTTCAGTCAATAGAAATATTTGTTTGTTCTGGTACTTCTCTAATGTGGTCAATTGAGGCTTTAGCCTACCCCCAACCATATCTTCTCTGTGGCAAGAGGCTTCTTCCAACCACTGGGTATGCACCTGCTCTTCTCTGGCAGTTAGCAACATTTTATGGAAATCATAATAGTCTGTCCTAATGATCATATCTGCAACTAAATGGGGAATAAGCCCGTTGTGGGGGGTCGTTCCTTTCAGGTTCTTGTGACCAGGTCCTGGAATAGGCTCCCTTTACCGCTTCAGCAAACAGCAAATGTTCTGGTTTTCAGAAAGAAACTGAAATCATGGCTGTTCCAACAAGCAGGCTGATCACCTCACTTTTAGGACCCTTGTTTCTCTTTCACTGACTGTGTCTCTGCATCTTTTCTCCCTGTCTCAGCGCCGGGACACTCTTTGAGTAGGTGTGCGCTCTATAAATCCGCCTTAACATAACATAACATAACATAAGCCCTACATCCAATGCTTCCTTAGTACCTGGCCACTCAATCCACACCCGGGCCACCGGGTAATCTCTACCATCCCCATGTACACTTGTTATCACCACCTTTCTCTCTTTCTGGATTTGTTGGGGCTCAACTAGATTGTGTTTTACAGCCGTATATCTGTATCTAGAATCTACTAAAACCTTCCTTGGCTTTCCATTTGGTCCTCTGGTGGTAGTGTAATTCCACCTGTTCATCCCTCTCATGCATAATACGTCCTCTTGAATACCCTATGTCCATGGCTTTAGGAGAAGGGGAAATTTCGGGCAATATGACCTCATTTTACACAGTAAAAGCACTGGAGTCCCTGGCCCTTTTCTCTTCCTGGACCTTTTGGGGCTACTTTGGGTTCAAGGAGAGTTTTGGCTGCTGTTTTCATAGGGTTTCATCTGTGTTTATTCAGAGGGACCAGTGTCTTGGACGGCGTTGGTCAAAACTCAGGTAACCTATGGCATGCTGTTGCAGGGATTCTGCTCAGACACAGAACTGTGCACAGAGACCCAGGACCTCAGTGAATTGTGGTGGACCAAAAAACTCACCTTAGTACCTAGAACCCCTAACCGACTAGCATCAGTGTCACATTAGCTCTTCGTCCTATAGCAAAGTAATCAATGATTAGACAACCCAGAACATGTGACTTAGGTTACTCTCAGGAATGGTGGGAATGAAGAACACTCTTTCGTTTGTTATTCTCATACCAGTCCACAACATGTGTAAAAAAGAGACACGGTAAAGTTTAAAATGTTTATTTTTAACGACATGCTCTAAGATGCAGTATTTTTGCAAGCATAAGCAGGCATATGATTAAAAATAATACAAGCAGCATTGTTACAATTCCATAAAACACAAAAGGGGATATCATATTATAATGATGGTGGGAACAGGTCCTATAGTGCCTTGTATGCCAACCCCCCAAGCTAGGAACTATGTTTTATAAAATATAGAAGGTCTCTTAAGCTTGTGTGGGGGACCCCATACCTCTAAGATCAGCAGGAGTGAATCACATCAGAATCTTTAAAAGCTCTCTGTCTCTCTGGGAACGGAATTCTTCCAAGTGTGTGAAATCATGTATGCAGTGCCATATTAAAGGCGCCAGAATTTCAGTTAACTGCAGCTGCGTGTATGTTATGTCTAAGCGTGAGCCGATCAGCCCAAATAACAGCTAAACATTGTTATGATAACCTTGGAGGCTTCAGAACTCACTTTGCAGACTAAGGTTGCAATGTAAGTCTAGGGATGTAAAAAACAAGCCATTCTCATGGAAAGAGATTCACAAATTCAAACTTACAATAACAGCTACCTGCAGTGTCGAGTGCAAAAGCAGCAAGAGGGCAAAATGGTGTTTAAACTTCTAATAAGCTTATGCTAACATAGCAATGTGCACAAGCAGAGGTCTACCCTCACTACACCCTCCCTTGATCGGAGAATGCACAAAAAGGGGGAAATGTTAGAACACAGAGTTCAAGTTCGAATGAGACAGAACCAAGTTCAAAATGTTGCCAAACTGGAGAATTGGGAGTAAAATTCCGAATTAGTAACCACAAAAAATTCAAAACTCAACAGGGGTGTATAGTGTCAAACACACGCAATGCGTAGAAAGAAAAAATGAAGAGAAATCATGAGGCCAGTACGTGTCTATGAAGTAGAGAGAGAAAATAAAATGACACTTCAATCCAACAGCGTATAGGCATGGTACGTTGCAACCGCCTCCAATAGGAAGTCGTTGTTATCGTTAGTGAACATTTCAGCCATCCAATTCAGTAATGGAAAAAAACATACGTGTTCTTCAACAGCCGGAGCCTCTAGCACCATCAGAGGACAACTTGGGTGTTCTTCGAGATAACTGCGTGCCAGAAAGTCATGGGCTACAGTCTATATATTCCAATTACCTAGGACTCCATGAGCCGCTGCACAGGCCATAATCCCGACACCAGAACCGTCTAGTTCATGAGCAACTAAGGGACTCGTTAGTAGATCATAATCCGGGTTAGGAGACACCGTATTGCAGAGACACAAATCCAGAGCCAACTCAAAACTGCAAACCAGGCAATAGAAGACAGGCTGCACGAACGTAAAGTACGGAAACCGGAAAGAGTATCCATACGCCACACTCAATGTAGCCAGAGGTAGCAAGCCATTGTATTCAAGCATCCGGTTACGAAGCTGGAGCAGCCGGGGCAGGTTGTCGTGTGGCACAGAATGTGCAACCATTTTTGAGCAAGCAAATAACCAGCAGAACACCGGCAGCCAAGGCGATTATTAATAGTAAACCGCCGAAGAGTAATGCCATTGAAGGGGCCGAGTTCCACCCTCAGGACTTTCCAGAAGCAGATGACTCAGACTAACTCAAATCATCACCAACAATTGCACATAGAAGTCACAGAAGCAGAGTGCGCCAACTGCAATAGTCAGAGAGTGAGGATGACCTGGATGTACATATTCCAGAACAACAGGCAGCTCCTACACCAGCAACCCCACAAACACAGCAGAGCAGGCGGAGTAGGTTGCAACAGGTGTACAGGCGCAGGCCACGACATTCCCAGATCAAATATCAAGTGACCGTAGGCATCATAGGGCAATGTCCAGCATGCAGGGGTACACCAGGTCAATCAACCGTCTTAGCCACACTAATGCGCAGCTTTCAAAACGTGCTGTTGCCATCCAAGTGGAGATGACCCACTGTTGTGGAGATGTTGCCAGGGGCCTAATGAAGGTCATAAATGTAGTAGAGGGTATGCAGACTGCTGCTGCAAGTGGAAGCCTACTGCATGGTGGTGGGAGTGATGGGAGCTCAAATGTGATCATCGTACTTGTACCTGTTGTGGCCTGGGGACGCCGCCGTAGCACCAGAAGACATGACAGTGCAGAGAGCCCAACTACGGATGATGGGAGGAAAGGCACTAGGAGTGCGTGGGCGCAAGAAGTTGGATATGACTCAGTAACCCATATGGGTCTGGGACAAGGGACGTCTGAAGAGACTGCATAGCGTTGACTGTGAACAGTAAATGCATTTTAATTTGCTGTCAGCATACTGCATGCGCTAAGATGCCTTAAGTACCCTGAATCATTGCTAACACATTTACGATTAAAACATTACAGTTATGCACCAGATGTGTTGTGTAGTCCTTACCTACGTCAAAAGTAATGTTGAGTTATCTCTGTCCTTCTTCGCCCCTCTGCTGCATCAGGTCCACGTAGTCTTGGGTGTGGTTGTTGTGGCTGGTTATCAACTTGAAGCTGTACATCATCATCCTCCAGTGCTAAGCCTCTTCTAGTAGCTATGTTGTGCAACATGGCACATGTTGCAACTATTTTACAGCAAATTTCAGGACGATATTGTAAAGCCCCACCAGTCTCATGTAGTATGCGAAACTGAGACTTCAGTACCCCAAATGTTCTCTCAATTACGTTGCGGGTTGCTATGTGTGCATTGTTGTAGTGCTGTTCTTTCCGTGTTGCTGGATTCAGATAGGTAGTTAGAATGAATGACCTCACAGCGTATGCACTGTCACCTATGGGATGGGATGGAAGACACAAATTAGGAGTCCAATGTGACACCATGGTACAGAGATGTGCAACAATCAGAGGGAATATATTTACCAAGCAAATATCCATCTCCAAATTCACCAGCAAGCAGTCGTGTGTGAATGCCACTATGCCTGAAAATCTACGAATCATGGGCACTGCCATGGTAACTTGCAACTAAGTCAGTAATGATAGTTCTTGAATTGCATATCACCTTTAGCCAGGAAACTGTATCTGCAATGGAGATACGGCACTTTACCATTAAGAGCCTTTACGAGCAGATGGTCTAACTCCGATCCAAAAAATTGCCCTGGTTGTAATTGCGATACTGAAAACAATTTTCATGTTTTATTTTTTTGCCCGGCTTATCGCAAGCCCAGGAGGTACTGGCTCGTACCCTTATGTAACAATCTGGGGTTTGTCCATTGCTTGTATGCGTTTCGAATGCTTAAAACAGATGTCACAAGACCCATTGTATTCGCCGTATCAAATTCTTGGCAGATATGTGGCATAAGCGTCGACTATTATTGACCACTGTATAAACTTTTAACTTGGTGCAAAAGTTTTAAGCCATCACAAGATTCATGAGTTTTAATTTTTATTCCCCTGGTATACTTTTTAAACTGTTTTTATTCATTGCAATGAGCTTCCCTGTATACTCTTTAACTGTCTTTCCCAGTGTTACCTTAGATCATGGATGTAACAATGAAATTATGTTATTCACGTATGTTTTTAACTTGTGTGTCTTTCTTTTATGGCTCCAACGCCGAAATAAAGATTTACAACAACAACAACAGCATATCAGCTGAATGTTCAGTGAATGGTAACATTACCGGTTGCGGTGAATGTGCTAATTTTCTGACGGTGGACAAATGGGGACATGCGCCAATCACATGGGGAAAATGTGCCATATTGTAAAAATCTAATTTTGTTTGCAGCAAATCCTGAGGTGTGCTGGGAAATGTAATGTGGTGCTTTATCCTTTGCAACATGGCATTGAGAAAAGCATTGAAAAAATGCCAAAGGGAACTCTGGGACACACCTCCAGCACTAGCTATGACACCCTGGAAGGACCCAGACGCAAGGAGGTGTAGGGAACACAAGACCTTCACATGGGTGGGTATGGCATGTGTCCTGTGTGTCTGTCGCTGCAAGATTGGGTCTAATTCAGCAATCAAATCCAAGATTGTGGCAGCATTGAGTCTATACTTATCATATATTTCATCTTCTGTCTGCCCTAGTAAGGTGACGCGCACTCTAAAAATCCTCTTCTGTATCCTCCTTCTCCTCATTGCTGCTGCTCTCAGCCTCAGCCTCCGTGCCACGATGAAGAGTGCTGCCATTGTGAGACTTGTTGAGCCATTCTGTACTATCCTAATGATTTCCACCTGTTTTGATGGTGTCTCACATTTTACCACCTGGTCTGACTTTTTCTAATTTTAACAATTGCAATTTGCAAATTTTTAAGGAATCGCAATTTGCGAAATTTCATGCATGCACATTTTAAGCCAATATTTGCGACTCCTTAACTGCGACACCATTTTAAGGAATCGCAAAAGAATTGCGATGCCTTAAAGTGCGAAACAGTACAGAAATGATGATGCATCCCAAAAGCTGAAATTGCATTCGCAAACGGCCACATTTTGCGATTCGCACCCTTTGCGAATGCAATTTTCAATTATGCATATGCCCCTAAGTCACCAACAGACCCTGGAACTTGCTGAGCACGCAAAGATCTCTGTTGCAGGTGCCTTAACCCTGCATGATATTTTAAAATGAATACTGTTTATGAACAAATTAGACCAGGAGAGATTTACTATCACATTTGTCCTTGTCAATCTATATAGTATAATATAATATAGCATGATAGTTCAACACAGGTTGTCGATCAAACAAATGTTCTCTGTAAGGGGTGTAGCATTGCATATGGCTATTGAAGATTGCTAGCTTATTTTGACTCGATGGCTTTCAGAAGACCTGCTCCAATCCAGTAAATACCTGATCATTACAAATTTTTGTCTGGTCCCGCTGTAAGAAATCAACTGAAAATAAACAATCCAGGCATCTGTTATTGGTGATATATTACAGAGGTTCGATTACAACAGATAATTATTATATGAATTTCGACGTTTCACATAAGCATGAAAGGTTGAGCATGTTTTCAGAAATGTTGACATTTTGCAAGAGTTTCTCTGTTGATGTATCGACCATATCTTAAGCTACCAAAGATTTATTAGTGAAGTTGTGCTCTGTTTGCTGAATTGTGCAACAGGCACTCTAGGTACCAACATGATGTGAGTGATGAACTTACCCCCAAGCCCCCAGCAGATAGACATTATCATTTGTTCTGTATCCAAACAGGACCAAGCCTTTCTGGTTCTATTGTGATTACCACTGTATCTTTTGTAACCTGTAATATCGTGTTCCAACACCTTTGAACTTTTGGGCACTTCCACCACATATGTGACTTTGTGCCCCTCTCAATGAGACCTCTCCATCAATGGTTTCTTGTCCCAAACATTGCTGATAGCCTAACTGGTGTGAAATACTATCTTATTAATATTTTAATGCATTCTTCTTTCGCTGGTAGTATATAAAGGACTAGTGGTGGTCGGCATGGATCAGGGTGGCGCAGTGGGGAACAGGGGTAAGGGGTAAGGGCAATGTAAATAAAATGTTTTTTTAACCTTACCTTATCGCCGCGTCTCTCCGGCTCTCCTCCATGTCGGACTTGGGTCGAAACAGGATGCAGGAAGCATCCAGGAAGTACCCAGGCTCCCTTGACCTATCACAATGCTGCAATACAGCATTGTGAGTAGTCTGAGACCCGTGGGTCGGGCTGGGGGTCTGGGCATGTTCTCCACCCAGGCTGTAATGTAGCCTGTGTGGATAACATGTAAAGTCCTGAGACGGCCGGACAAACATTTATGCGCACTTGGAGTACGCAAATCACTCCTTCCCTGTCGTGCTCTGAGAGCAGAGCAGCCCCACATACCCCAACTGCAAAGCAGCAGGAACAAATAAAATGATAATAACATTAAGTTATTATTTTATTTTTCCTTTAGTTATACTGCTTAAAAGCAGTGGGGCGTCGCTCCTCTGCCTTAGCGGAGGAGCCGCCACCATAGAGGACATTGCCATCCTTAACCAGATTATATCCCATATGCTTTCTGGGATGTCAAGACCTAATTCTGCCTCCCTGCTCTCTGTGTATTTGTGTTTGAATGGTTGTGATTTGCGCATGAGCAGCTTATAAAGATTGGTGCTGCCCTTTAGTACAGGAAGTTTGCTAAAAATTATTCTAAAGAAATCTTAACCCTGCTCCATCCCTGCCCACATTGGTCTGACCGTGCCCAATGAAGCGATTGGATCAGTCTAAAACTGCCCAAGGGCATGAGGTTGAGATCCTTAACACAGGCCTCGGCCCTCTTAAGGACACCATCACTGAAACGTTCTCATACCAACAGTGGAGATGCCTGTCATTCATCTCTTCTGGAGGAAACTTGAGATTACACAATACAGGTTTGCTTTGGGCAGGAATGGTTTCTCTTTTTCTGCCAATCATCATTTACCAATGGTCTTCTAGTGTTCCTATCAAGTAAAGAGAAGTACTCGTTAATAATGGTCTACGCTAGAGCAACAAGCACAACAGGTAAAACAATAGTAAACTAAAAACAATCCCATTCAACTAGGACCTATGGTTTCAGGGGCATAACGCGGGCCCCTTCAGGACATGCGGCGCAGGTGGACCGCCAATTCTTCAAGGGAGCCCTATTCAGCTTAAAGTCACTGTATCTGTGGGATATGGGAGACTCAGGGGCCACTCAGTACATTCTGAAGGAGGGCCCACCATTGTGCATTACACCACTGTATGGTTTCCTATGAGGCTACATGAACACACTAGGGTCAGTCTAAATTGTGCTGCTCTAATGTACTGTACAGCTCTATCGTCAGGATAGGCAATCCCTCTCTCTGTCATCAGGATGTATAAAATTGCTTCAAGAACCTCGGGCTATTTATTTCGCCATAAAAAGGTTTACTGAATATTGATTTAGGGAACCCTAGTGTCGGTGTTTGCACAATATACATACTGTGCAAGATGGATGAAATTAATCTTAATAAACGAAACACGACCAAACCAAATGTGCCTCAGCTAGTCAAAACTACACACTCACTTCATCAGTGAGAATGGTATGTGGGGAGCGTTAGAACCATATAGATCAGTCATGTTTTTTTTGGGGGGGGGTATATTCCTAGATATATAATAGGGTTATTTGTGTGTTAACACCCCCCTCCCCAACAATGGCCCATATTTAAGCCTAGTGGCTCCCACACGCTAATTACTTACGATTTGTCATAGCTAATTTAGATCGCAGAAACTGTTGGGATACTGTGAAACTCACTCATCAAGGCAGGGTGGGAAGTCCCCACTTGCATCATTAAAGAAAGGACACTGTCTGCAAACAAGGTTAGCTTATAATGGCCAGTCTCTGTACACAGACCTCTAGTGCTGGAACTGTTTTGGATTTTTTTGTATGAGTGGTTCCATTGTGAGCATGAACAGAGGAAGGGGAAGAAAGGGAGTCCCTGTCTATTTCCCTTACCAAGAATCAATATGGCCTATTTGTAACTTTTACCTCTAATTTGAATTTTTCTTTATTGATCGTTAGCTAGAATAAATGTTCCCATCATCATGAGATCCACTCTAACGAATAACTCCTCTTTTCTGCAAAGGTTTTCTCTGTGTCTAGTTTGAAAAAGACTGACGTGGTTTAGATTCTTTCTGCTAAATTAAGAAAATATATTGCCAAACATGTTTGCTACCTTACCTTTGATAACTTACTGTTTAATAATTTTTAAACCATGTATACTTAATTATTTATCTGTTTTATCTTGTGTATGTACATATTTTATCTGTGCTTTTATGGTCTATGACCGCAATAAAGTTATCAATGAATGATATATTATCCCAGCTCCAACTATTTTTTTACGAGTTCTGCCTGGTATGAGAAGATCATGGTACTCCATATTGACTTAAGGGGGGCAGGGACATCTAAGGATTTTGGGGGACCAGAGCCAAACGTATTTTGGGGGCACTTATTTGGAACAGCTTCGAATATATGATGTAGCTGCAATTCCTTCACGCCCTTTTATCCATTCACTGTCGGTGCACAGGGACATTTGTCCAAATTCTAACTGTGTTTACATGGATATTGACGAGTGTTTTTAATATTTTAAAACAGCAGCAGCTCAGTAATATTAAACGTCATCAGGGCAGACTCTCTGCAGACCATCTCACTTTTGTGTAAGTGTGACAATTCAGACTATTTCAGACCACACAAAACTATAATAATGGCTTGAGAGGCTGGTATTATTCATTTTCAATGTACATTGACTTAATAAACACAGTTGTAGTGATCATCTCAAAATTAAATAGACAGCACCATCATGTAGTGGACTGTCACTAGAGCCGTTGCTGACAATTAAGTGCCCGTGCCGAGCACCGGAAACCACTGGCACAAATTAAGCATTGATTCTGACACTGTTTCTGTACCTGTGCCAGGTTACAGAAAGTAATTAAAAACCTCCAGACAGGATCTCTGCTCGCAAACCTGAGTCAGCCGTATCAAATGTGATTCTAAAACTGTCTGGTCCTGGCGATTTACTGATCAATTGGCTTTTAATGGCCGATGGCACTTTCCGTCTTGTAATAGGTACGTCAAATTTTGGCAGGTGGTCTGACTACATCTAGCAGGGAAAGAGAAGCCTGCTAGTTATGGTTAAGTAGTCATTCATCACAGCCTTAAGCAGTAAGGGTAAAGTAATACTCTTGAAAGAGTTCGATGACATCGAGCATTGTGTCATGAATTTGCCTCTAGTCATCTTCTAAAGCAATAATGTGATATCTGTTTTTAGCCTTAGAAGCTTATACGCTAGCAACCTGTTCTAATTCCCTTTTGGCCTTCCTAAAAAATGTGTATGTCCTTCTAGAGCCATGTTAATTGTTTTAGGGTGCAAACTGTTTAAATTCGCCTCCACAGCATTTAGGGCCAGATGTAAGTTAGTAATCGTTTGCAATTTCCAAAAAGTGAATTTTTGCGATTCGCTATTTGGTCATTGCATACAGCAATGTCCATATGTCTCTTTGATACATTTTGTGATTCCCAGTGGGACGCAAATAAACCTACCTCATTAGTAATGGGCAGAGGAAGTGGCCTTACAGCTAGGGCAGTCGACCTCAAATCTGGGGAACCAGGTTTGAGTCTCGGCAACAACGCTCAACATCCCGTGATTCTGGGCAAATCACTTAATCTCCCTGTGCCTAACAAAAAATGAATGTGTCCTACCATAACACAAATGGTGTCATGTAAAGCGCTCTGATACCTGATAAGTCCGGGTCAAGTTTGCGCAATGTAAAACTCTGGAAAACAATAAAATCCTGAGGTAGTTCTCGGTTTGTGACCCATTGTGAATCTCAAAAATCGAACAGCAGACCACAATGTTCGTGAAAGCTTTTCAATAAACCAATGTTTTTTTAAATTCAGGCCATTTTCCTTGAAGGAAAACAGGATGTGTTTGAAAAAGAAAAATGAAAAGTTTTCTTTCATTTTTTAAGAGTGGGCAGTGAACCGTATGATCACTGCCTGCTCTTACAAAATGTTTTTACAAACATTCACAAAGGGGAAGGGGTCCATTGGGAACCACTTCCCATTTGTGAAAGGGTTACCACCTACCTGAAGTAGATTGCAAAATGTGAATGTTTTGCAACCCAATTTACGATTCAGTAATAAGTTACCAAATCGCAAATTGGGCCATTGTACATTGAAACATGCCTTTTTTGTTTGCAAATGGCCCAATTCTGCAAATCGGGTGTTTGAGAATGAAAAAAAGCTTGTACTTCTGGCACCTATTTCCTAATCAGTTGTGGTTAATATATGGTTGTTTGCAATATTAATTTATCTCCTATGACCGCATTGGAAGTATCCCTGACTACGTACCAGGATACCTCTCATTTCATATTTGATTGGAAAAAAATGTTCCATGATCTCTTTGTTAATTTAACATTGAAGAGGTGCCCAGGTGAACAGTAAAGCAGGATCTAATATATACATATACATTTGTAAAGTGCAGCAGCTACCTCAAACTGAGGTGTCCCGGCACTAACGCAGTCAAGCAGGCCATGAGAAAGTGGGGAGTGAAACATGACAGAGGGACATGACACGGTAATTTCCTAACTAGCCTAGGCTAAAAAGCCATGTCTTTAAAGCTTTCCTGAACTCCCCTTCAGATGGAATTAGTCGAAGTCTATCAGGGAGGGAGATCCACAATCTGGTTGATACCACTGATAAGGCCCTGCCCCCAAAGCGAGATTTCGCAAATTGAGGAACGCACAGCAAATTCTGTGAGTTAGATCCTACAGAACGTATTTGCTGACAGGGATCAATGGCTTTTTAATGTAGTTGGGGCAGCTACCTCTCTGGGCCCTGAACGCAATTGTCAAGGCCTTGAATTCGATCCGATTCACAACCGGCAACCAATGGGGCTGTTTGATATGCGGAAAGATATGTTGTCTGAAAGACACTCTTCTAATTAATCTTGCAGCCGCATTCTGCACCATCTTCTGTCTCTTTATCAGATATACCGGAAGACTAAGATACAGACTATTAGCATAGTCTAGCCTTGAGGTCACAGTGGCATGAACAACTTATCTTCGACAGCTCTCAGGGAGTAAAAACTGCAATGTCCTCAGCCCTTTCAGAATGCCAAAGCAAGAAGATGTGATAGACCGTATTTGGGACAAAAAGGTCGAGTCAGAATCTCATTTTACACCCAGATTTTTTTGCCGTAGTTGATGGGCAAGGGGGGGGGTGCCATTTCCTCCGGCCACCACCGTCCAGGCGACGGTGGGGAGTTCTTGCCAAAGAACAAGACCTCGATTTTCTCTGCGTTCAGTTTTAGCCTAATATTATTCATCCAGCTGGAGACGTCACGCAGGCAGCCCCTAAACCTCGCAAAGGAGTTTGTCGATTGGTCCTTAAAAGATAACACCAACTGTGTATCGTCTCCATAGGAAATAGATTTCATACCCCATTTTGAAATGAGCGCACAGGGTGGAATCAGATAGATATTAAAAAGTAGAGGGCTCAGTGCCGAGCCCTGCGGTACCCCACACCAGAGGGGCTTCGCTTCTGATTTGAAAGTGTGTAAAATAACTCTTTGAGTGCGATCGCTGAGATAGGACTTCATCCAGGCGAGTACCATCCCCTTCACTCCCGCCCACTTCAGCCTAGCCAGCAATATTGTATTGTATGCTCCACCGTATCAAAAGCGGCAGACAGGTTCAACAGCACTAACCTAGCTGAGGCTCCTCCATCCACCTCCATTCTTATAGATTCGCCTACGTCCAGCAAAGCCGCCTCACGCTGAAGCCCGCCTGGAAGCCAGACTGTGTTTCGTGCAGAATATCGCAGCTGGCAATAAACTTAATAAGTTGATGTTTTTCCAGTATCTTAGCCGGTGCCAGGAGAAGAGAAATCAGGCAATAATTTTTTTTAGTCCACCTGTAGTGTAGTTCCTATATCCCTGATAGGCTCTGCACATTGGAATAATATACACTATAGTTTTAACATAGGACTAAGGTCAGTATTTCTCTATCAAGTACATTAAACTTAATTACTTGTGTGTGCCAGCTAACTCAGAGGTCACTAGAAACTTCATGAATGAACAAGAAGGGATTAGTTTCTGACAACCGCATAAACATGACAACTTTGTTTCCTTTAGAATCGGAACAGTCTCAGAATCGTGGAAACAATAGATAACAGTTTCACTGTCAATCGTGCATGCTTAGTTTCTACAGAGTTTGCACAGAAATAGTGAGACGGGCGTTTCAATAAAAAGGGTTTATTGAACAGTCTCATTTCTCATGCAAGTGATATGAACTGCTACAATCGTAAGACAGAATGCAAAGTATAATACATACATCGTTAGCAGTAAGATAAAATACTGCAATAGCATGGCTTTTTTTTTTTTGGTCCTCATCTCACCTTTCAAGCCTCTGCGGGTCTTTTGAAGACGCCTTCGTGATCTGTGGCCCCTACGGCTTACCGCACTTGCTTGGGTCGTCCGACCGATCCCTTTTTTTGTGAGGGAACCTGGTGTAATCATTAGACCAATTGTATTAAATTAATCTTACATTTTTTCCCCAACTCACAAAGGGATGCCAGATGTTTATTAGCTTATCTTCTACACCCTCATAGTCTAAACGAGCCATGGAGAATGAGGCTTTAAGCCAGTCTTCCCTTTGTGGTGGTAAGGGATCTTTCCACCTCCTGCAAACTTCCCTTCTGGCCAGCAAGATCAAATAGATTAATAGACCTCTGTCCTTATGAGAGAGGGTCTGAATGAGACAACCATAATCTCCAAAAAACACTAATGACATGTTAATCTCTATGATGGTATTAAAGATATCACGAATGTTGTCGCCCACCTCGGTCCAAAATCTTACCAGTGCTGGACCCTCAAAGAAGATATGTAAGTCATTAGCAAGAGGTGTTAAGCATCTGGGGCATTTAGGAGCTGGTTCTGGGGCAAACTTGGCGATTTTTGCAGGAGTATAATAAAGTCTGTTGATGACAAAAAAATGTTTTTTTTAGACAAGCGGGCTTAACAAATTTATACAAGGTCTTTAAAGAGGACTCATACAAGGACTCTATTGATGGCCCAAGAGGAGTTTCCATCCACACTGCAGCTGAGGGGGGTGACTCGTGGTCCTCAGTTTCCAACAGGTTGTTATACCATATAGAGATTTCCTTATTGATTGGAAGGATAGATTGCCACAAACCTTCAATCTCTCTATTCCCTCTGACCTCACACTTTTCTGCCTCGTACCATGATATTAACTGTAAATATTTGAATCTAGAGAGCCCTGGCCCAATCTTTGCCCTCAGGTACTTCCATGGATGTATCCCCCCGGAGTCTACCAGTTCGGTCCAGACAGTGATGCCTGCCCTTCTAATAGGCAACGCCAAACTGTCCATTAGGCAGTCCGGTGCTCCCGGTGCATCCCAGACGGGGGCACTGTCCGAATAGTATCCAATGCCCCAGCTACGTCTGAGCCTATACCATAGCTCCAAGGCTGCCCTCAAAACCTTCAAGCGTATCCGCTTGAAGAATCTTGGTGATCCAAACTTATATAGAAAAGCCTCGCCGTCTCCTCCTCCCTCCACTCGCGCCATTTCACCCAACAACCTGCCCCAGGCTGACTCCCCTGGTTTCACAAGTAGCATCTGTATGCTTTTAAACTGGAATGCTGCTGCGTATAACCTTACATCAGGGAGGGCAAGCCCGCCTTTCTTTAGTCTGCGTCTAAGTTTCCAGACGAACACCTTTGTTGCCCCAAACAAAACTCCGAATCTTGCTCTGTACCTTCATTAAGCTTTTATTCGAGAATGTTAATGGTATGGAAGAGAAAAGGTAAGACAGCTTAGGTAGAATGACCATCTTTACCAAGTTGGTTTTTCCATAGATAGTTAAGGGAAGGCTCCTCCATCTACTAAAGAGGCCGTCAATTTCCTTTATAACCCTGTTTAGATTAAGCTCAAGTATCTTCTCCAATTCCTTTACTACATAAATCCCCAGATATCTCAGGTCAACACTAACTCTCCCCGGCCACTCCAGATTCCAACACATCACCTCTGTCTTGGTTTTATTGACAAGAAACCCGGATAGGGACCCAAACTCGCACATAAGCTCCTCCGCCCTCGGGATCCCTGTCTCTGGGTCACTTGTGTACAGTATTAGGTCGTCGGCATAGAGAGCTATTTTGGAGCAGTATTGTTCTGATCTAAAAGGACAGATTGAATCGTCCAGTCTCAACGTCTGTGCCAATGATTCCATATATATATTAAATAAAAGAGGCGAGATTGGACACCCCTGCCTGGTTCCTCTCTGGATATTGAAGCTCGGCGTAAGGAGCCCATTTAGCAGAATTCGAGCGGAGGCACCCTGGTAACAGTTCTGCAAGCTTCGTATAAAAATTGGGCCAAACCCCATAGACCTCAGCACCTCCCAGAGGTACAACCAGCAGACTCTGTCAAAAGCCTTGGCCGCGTCTAAAGCGACAACGTCCAAGGGTTCTGTCCTCTAAATGTCCATATCTATATTACCAATCAAGAGCTGCGACTGTTCCTGAATGTATCTCCCTGCGACGAACCCTTTCTGATCCGGATGTATTAACCTCGGGATCAGTTTTGCCAATCTCCCTGCCAAAATGCCCATAAAGATCTTATAATCGACATTCAGCAGGGAGTTTGGACGATAGGAGTCTGCCTTTTTCGGGTCTTTGCCAGTTTTTAAAATCAGAACTATTATTGCCTCCTTCCAGGTATTAGGAACCTTCCCAGTTAGGCTGTAAACTGAGTTAAAGGTGACCCCCAGTGCGTCTATCAACTCCTCTTTAAGGAGTTTATAGATTTCGCTTGGGAGTGAATCCGAGTCTGCAGCTTTTTTGTTCATTGATTTTTTAATCTGATCTGCTATCTCCTCTAACGTGAAGGGAGCCTCTAATTTGTTCTTACTTTCTTCTGAGAGCACGGGGAGATGTTTATTCCTAAGAAATGACTGGATAGAGCTCTGTAAAGGAGCCAGATCCTCTCTATACAGTTCAGAGAAAATAGAGAGGAGACAGGACTGTATATCCTCGATCTTGCTGGAGATTTCGCCGCTAGCATTAATAGTAAGTTCTTTTATATCATTCCTAGCACGATCGGTTCTTGCTTTCCATGCCAAAAGGGCGCCAGCCTTCTTCCCGTATTCATAGTTCTGCATCATTCTGGAGTTCCACTGCGCCCTACTCTGGGCTTCTAACTTCCCTCTGTACTCTGATCTTACCTCTTCCAGATTCTTCAAGACCTGAGTGAGTTTCTCCGACTCCCTATTGCTAATGTTGTCTCTTTCTTTCTCCAGGCTACTTATCCTCCCTTCAATCCCCTTTAGTGCCTCAGCTTCAATCTTATTCTTATAGCAGATTATTCCATGGAGTTTCCCCCTTAGCCAGGCCTTATATGTGTCCCATACTACGGGTGTTGTGGAACCTGAACCTGAATTCAAAGAAAAAAATTCCAGAGCATGGCTTTTTAGCTATGACATATATTCATAAAAAAACATACATAAATAACACAGGCTAAAATACTCATCTGGTGCTTCCTAAATAATCCTACCCCAGTGTACCTAACCTAAGTGTAGAACGAGGTAAGAAGTAGGTGCTGTTTAGCTATAGTCTAGTTTAGCCATGAGTTGCCAAAAGTTTCTCTAAGTTCTAGTCCACTCCATACCTTAGAAAATGCGAGGTTGGAATCTCTTTCCGGGTCTCCATCTCTAACACCCCGCAAGGGGAGTCAGAAACACTGGAGATGAATTCTCTGCAAGGAGGATGACAGCGTCTGGTCAGTGCGTCTGGAGGGGACTTGACTTCCTTCCAAACTTGCTGTGGTGAGCCGCGTCGTGCAAGTAGGCAGCCGAACCGTAGTTTACCATGGCAAATGAAGATATATTTATACCTTGAAGGTGTTTAGGAATGCCAGTATTGACGTACAAGTCGGGCATAAGAACGTCATGAATGAACCCCTAAGGAATAGATGTTCATGCATAATAAATGCGTTCTTGGAGACATCAATATCCAGGCAAGGGGAAGTCCTAAAGGCTTAAGAATCTGGTTTTCTAAGAACTCGTTGTGACTAAGATGAACGGATGTAGTTGACCATGCCTGTTTTTGGTTAGCATGAGCAGTGCCTAAATAAGGCCTGGATTTATATGCCTAAATAAGGGCAATGTGAATTCTACCTATATAAGGGCATAAATCGGGAAATCGTTATACGGTATCTAAATCGACACACAGCACACCGGGTCAGAATTAGGCTTCTTTAGAAGGGGTAAGAGCATAGCATGTTTCCTTGACTCTGGGAAGATGCCAGTGGTGAGTGAATTGTTCCATGTAAAATTTAGGGAAGGATTGAGAACGTAGGCAAGAGCTTCCCAAGGGCAGGGGTCATCTGGGGAACTGACGTACATTTCAGAATTCCACCCAAGGATTCCTGAAGCGAAATGGGATGAAATACAGACAAGGATGCTTCTCCAGCATAGCTATCCTCATCTACAGACTCAAAGCTATCTCGCTTAGACAAGAGGCATGGTATACCTTGTGTATTTTTTCATCAAAGAAATCTAACAAATTTGCAGACAGTGAAAGTGATGAAGGTATCTCACTTTCTAGCGCTGTGGATTTAGTAAAGGAGCTGACTATCTTAAAAATGTATTTACTAGAGTTATCTGCCATGTGGATACTCTTCACTAAGTAGTGCCTTCTAGCGCATTTCTTGGCTTTGTGAAGATCTTTTAAGGCTTCCTCTTAGGTTCTTTTGGCCAGTGGACAGTATGCTTTCATCCATAGATACTCTTTGCATTTACAGTTGCTCTTTCCCATTCTCAGTTCCTCCGTGAACCACAGCGCCGATGGGGCACTTCTGGGGGAGCGGACTAGTCTAGCTGGAACTAGGTTGTCCAGAGCACCAGACATCCACACACCCAAAGCCATAGCATCCTTATCAGGGTAGTTAGGCCATTGGGGTTGGCTGTCCAGCAATACTGGTCCTAAGGAAACCGAGTCAGTTTCTTCCAGTCCCTTTTGAGTGTCTTTAGAGTTTTTTCTTTGCATTGAGGAATTGCTCTCCTACATGAAAATGGGATCAGAAAGTGATCTGTCCAGATCAGTTGTTGAGGGGACTCAGCGACCAAGGAAAAAATGTTGGAAAACACCAGGTCTAGTGTGTTGCCAGCACAATGGGTAGGGGACCTTAAGTGCTGTGTAAGATTGTCTCTCTCAAGTGACATCAGTAACTGTGATACTTGAGTACTCTTCAAATCTGAAATGTGGAGATTAAAATCTCCTAAGGCCAGATAGGTTTTATATTGTTAAGTCTTCTGTGCAATAAAGTTGCAAAGGTCTAAAGTGAGGCGGGGGCATCTAGGAGGTCTGTAAATAAGTAGTCCGGCCAGAGAGGACTTAGGTCCAGTCTGAATACAAAAATGTAGTCCCTCGATCCGTCAAGGTTAGAGAGCTTTGTGGTTGTAATCCCACAGGAATCTCTCACAATAATAGCAACCCCAATGCCCCTTTTGTCTCCTGGTGTGTTTGCGCAACAAATTTTGAAGTCTGGTGGGATAGCTAATGCTAAAACAGGGTTAGACTCCTCTTTTAACCATGTTTCGGTAAGGAACGTCATGTCCCAGTCATTATTAGACAGGGACAGCCATACGTCCTCAGAGTGTTTAGTCAGAGACCTACAGTTAATAAAACAGGCTCACAGCCTGTCTCCTGAATGCATTGGCAATGAGTGAGTAGGCATGGCTCGGGTATTGTCATGAGTTCCCTCAGAAAGCCCTATGGCAAAGTTACAGTGAGCACGATGGGACCTGTTAGGGTCTTTGAAAAACTGTTCGTACTCCTTGTTCACTCAAGGGTGCAATTTCACCTTAGGCGGAAAAATCATTCAAAATACACAACAAGGGGGTGGTGAAATGCACACCTGTGTACTCATTGCTGTTCATGTTTAACCATTTCAATTCTGTAGAGGTGTGCACTTTTTCTCCGCATTCCGCCCAACTGCGCTGCCGTATCAACGAACATGATGGGACCTGTTAGGGTCCCAATCAAACTGCACAGCCATGTGAAGAACTAAATGAATCAAATCAATTAAATTTGACAGTTTCTCTTCTTTTTTCTCCATTCTTACTACATTTCACTTTCCATATTCCTTTTAATCCGTGTTATTCTTCAATTCATTTTATTCATTCCAAAACCATCTAGGATTTTCACATAAATGTAGAAGACACCAAGTAGTTCCACATATCACGTCTTTATTTAAAAACGACCCATTGCATTTCGGGAAGCCATCTTCCCTTCATCAGGGGTATGTACAATAAAACAAATAAAATAATTTGTCGGTACAACATAAATAGTTCATTTATACATGAAAAATTAACTCCAATTCATTAGCTTTACTCTTAGTCTGACGGACTCTGTCAAAGTTTACAACATCCCTTCATTATGCTAACCAACTGGATTTATTTAGTGATTAGTTCACCGGGACTGCTTGCATAATAACCAGATACTGAGTGGACTCGCAAATGCCTCCTGTTGAAACATCCTGTCTAGTGATGTGATCCCCTTAGCCCGTAACATTCCTGTTACTCCTCTAGTTTCATCAAACAAAGTACACACAACAAAATTTGAAGCCTGGTGGGATAGCTAATGTTAAAACAGGTTTAGACTCCTTTTTTAACCAGGTTTTGGTAAGGAACATTATGTCCCAGTCATTATTAGATAGGGACGGCCATACGTCCTCAGAGTGTTTAGTCAGAGACCTACAGTTAATAAGACAGGCTCTCAGCCTGTCTCCTGAATGCGTTGGCAATGAGTGAGTAAGCATGGCTCGGGTATTGCCATGAGTTCCCTCAGAAAGCCCTATGGCAAAGTTACAGTGAGCACAGACAGACAGCAGTGCAACATTCGCTAAATCAGTAACAAGGCAGTCAGGATGTGTTTCCTTCCTCAGTTTCATTAGAAATTCACGAGTCTGATAGAAGGGCTTACTGTTTATATGACGGGCAGCATGGCTGGTGCTGGTTGCGATCCGGACGCGGACGGGCGCTGACGGGCTTGCCTGTGCGTGATCTGACAGGACATTATTCCGAGTTCTAAAATCTAGGATAGCTGGTGAAAATGAGTTTTTTAACAGAAAAATATCAATTCTGGTTTATAATGTATGCACATTATAGAATATGCTAGAATCTATCTTGTTCAATTGTTGTTGCCACCATATGTCTGTAAGAGCCAGATATTCAAAGCCCTCAATACCTACGATAACATCTCCATTCATAAAATGAGAAATTACTAGAAAAACCACTGCATAGAAATTCTCTTTTTCCTTTTTTACATGATTGTATACTCGGCAAGACTCCCAGTGGTATTGGAGGGGACATCACGGAACTTCAATACACCGGAGGAGACGTGGGAGTGGCTAGAGGGTTGGCACACGGTGGGTCACTTCTCTCTACACAACAAGCAACAAGCATGTCCAAGAGATTGGCAGGGAGGAGACACAACAGTAGATGCTACCTACCTGACTAGGGATGGGGCCGGATGAGGAGACTGAGCACAGATATTAAACACTTACCTTATTATTAAGACTATGGATGATCTAAAGTGGTTGCTTAAATGCAAATACTATATAAGGAAGTCAAATGTATCATTTATAACCTTAATTGCATTCTGTGCACGGGCGAGGGGGGGGTGACAGTTTGAAAAATGCATTTTTACACCCTCCGCTTTATACAGCGAGGATGGAGGCGACAGGGGTAGGCCTGCCTTCAATGGACGTGAGCAAGAAGTATAGAGATAGTGGGGAGAAAAGGAGTAAGTAGCAATTTTTGGGCCTTCTTGATGGCGCAGGCTGATCCTATTAATGCTAATGTTCTTTTCGGGGTGACAGGCACTCTGCAAGTTGGGGTGGTGACTGAGTTTGAACCTACAGAGCAGGGTAGCAGGGTGGGGGGAGTTATGTAACTGGGGTTCTCATTTCACTGTTTCACACTGTTTGGTTATTTACCACTATTTTTGTTTAGCTCAGCAGTAATAGATGTGCAGAGACAGATATTGGTGTCGGGTAGGGGGAGAGGGCAACCTCTCTCCATTTATTGTACATGAATGCAGCAATAGGGATTTTGCTACACAAGACAACATGACCCACCCATATGACATAGATGTCCCACACAGACCAGACCACAGCAGATCCTAAGTGGGCTCCACCCTGAGAGTCATGATGTGGAATGTTAATGGTCTGGGCAACAGGATTAAGCATACTGTAGTCCTGCAATATCTTCACAGACATGCCCGGACATAATTTTCCTGCAGGAGACACACTTGAAAGGCAACCATTATAAAGTCCTAGACAGATAGGGGTACACATTCCTTGATCATATGGGATTTACTGTAGGTTCTGTGGGGGATACTGGTTAGGACTTCCCTCTCTCTTGTTCCAGGTAGAACCTGGCACGATCCATTAGGTATAGATGATGCACTGACAGGTACTTGGGAGGGCTGGTCCCCAATATGTGCTCAATTTACATACCGCTGAAACTCCATGCAGAAACTTTACCAATACAGAGTGCTTAACTATTGGAGTTGCTCCTGGGTACCCTATTGATGGGGGAAGATATGAATGCAATCATGGATCCAGAGAGGGACAGAGTATCGGGTCGTGCCGGGGAACAGTGAGCCTTCGTGGATGCAATGAGGCTGATAGATTTCAGGTGATAAGATAATCCGGTGGCGCAGCAATTTACATTCTACCATATCCTGACGCATACCTCAAGTGCAGGATTATTTTGTAATGCAGATTTTAAGGTGTAGGGCAGAGCTTTCCAAACTTTTCATGTTGGTGACACCCCTTTGTGCGAAAAAAAAATAAGGGACACGGTAAGCCCGAACCACTTAAGGGGGGTGGTTTGCATGGTTAAATTGATGCACCGGTGGCACAAGGGACATGTAAATAGGCCCCTAACTGTGTAACACACAACCCCACACACACACAACCCCACACACACACCCCCAACCCCACACACACAGTCCCACAGACACACAACCCCACACACACACAACCCCACACACACCCACACCCCCACACACATAACCCCACACACAGACAACCCCCCACACACACAACCCCACACACACAACCCCCACACACACACAACCACACACGCACAACCCCAAATACACACAACCCCACACACACACACAATCCCACCCACACACAACCCCTTTTCATATAGCGCAAACTCGACTCGAAGGTGTCAGAGCGCTTTACAAGAGCACCAGTTGTGTTACATTCAGTTTAGGCACTGGGAGATTAGGTCATTTGCCCAAAATCACAGAAAGAAAAGTAAAAAAAATAAAAATTTTAAAGACACTGATGACGGAATTAAACTCATGAATTATGCTTTGATCTCGCACATTTTACAAACATTGATTTATAAAGTGCATAGCATACTCCGACGCCCAGCTACAACAAGGCACTGGACAATGTGCATAGATCATGAATCTGATTTCTTTCGTGATGTCGATGGTACGTATGCCATGTTCCAGCAACCGAGACGTTTCCCAAGTACGTGATTTCTGGAAATTAGAAGCAGATACCTGCTTCGTAAAAGGTGGGCTTTTCTCGCCTTGGTGAGTCGCTCCTACTTCTGACGGGCAATGACTATTCCAGATTGAAGGAAAACCTACTTCTGTGCAGAGCGCGCTGACCAAAGAAGTTAAGCAAAACAAACAACTACAATTCTCCTTGCTCTCTGTCACAGGATTCTCGGCCGCTCTAGCCGTTAGGACACATCCTCTCCCCTGTTGCAGCCATTAAGAGGAGGGTCTGAAGATGCTTCCTAGGAAGGATTCTATGCTATGTGAATTCTTAACCGCGTAAACAATGGAGACCACAGGAGCGCATTTAGAAAACGGCACCAGTATAATAATATTCATTGCAAGGGCTGCGCCTCCCCTTTGGAAGTCGCCGCAAGGGGCCTGCAGCACCAGAGATTAGTCACGGATCCGCCTCCCGCGAGGCACGCCCCAACGCACGTCTCGAGGGGGCCGGACTGGAGAGCGCCTGGACGCCTCCGTGAGCGAGAGAACTGCTCGCGCGGTGAGCCTCTTCGTGACGCCCAGGGTTATTCTAGATGGGGTGAATGCGCCGCTCTCATTACATTCCTGGATACTAGGATGGCGGTACTGAGTTGCTTGGAGGCACTCGATCGACCTCTAATGAACATCCTGCTCGCTCCTCAATGTGACAGGTGCACCGACGCAGCGTACTTCCGCAGAAATATCCCACGCGTGACACACCTACATACGGGGCGCAACACAGTAACGTGTCCCGCCACACAGTTTGGAAAGCTGTGGTGTAGGGTATCTCAGATCACTCCCCAGTGGAGGTGTTGCTGCAGGGTGCCCTAGGAGACACCACACTGCCGCACAGTATATATCCCTGGCACTTTAAAGATAAACCATTCACAGATAAGATTAGGCCTGGGTGGTGAACTCCACTCCGTTCGTGGAGTTTTTTTGCACTCCGTGCTCCAAGGAGCTTGCAGAGTTCTGAAAAACTCCACACCACGGAGCTGACTTTTTCCCCTGCCCAGGCTCACCAACGGTAAATTGGCTAGCGCGAGCAAGGAAAATCCAACACTAGACTGCTTCCCAGTGAGATTTCTCAATACAGGCAGTCGCAGATGGTGGCTACCTGCCATTCTGTGTGCATTGAGGAAGTTGTTGCTTGAGTAGAACTTCTACTCAAGTAGCAAAAAGAAGCTGCACACTCTTGAGCTGTGCGTGATGCCGTTCACGCTGATTTTACAGTTCAGGACAAACACCCAGCGCTAAAAATCAGCTCAAACGGCATGAGGTAAAGCTCTCTGCCTCTCGTGGAAGTTCGTGTAGCTTGGCGGAGTTTTTTTGTCACTTCACGGAGTTCTGCTACCTGGATACCTAAGCGAACTCTGCCCATGCCTAGAGAAGATAAGAGAGCGAATGGTTCAATACTTCCAGGACAATGTAGGGACAGTTGAATCTGCATGTAGTCTATGGGAGTCTTTTAAGACCGTCATAAGGGAATATTCCTAGGCCCTGGTGGGGAGGGGGAGGAAAGAACAATGACTGACAGATGAGGCCCTTGAAAAGTAGATCACCGGACGGGATGCAATGTCATTCAGTCATCCAAAATCTGTCTTTAGCAACAGGAGATGAGGAGATGAGAGACATAGCCGATAATAAAGCCCGGGTGCAGGCAGGAGCATCACAGCGGCGACTTTACGATGTGGATGAGAAGACTAACAAAATGATAACCTGGTTGGAGAAAAGAGATAGGGAAAGAAACTGGGTCTTGGAAATTTACGCATCAATAGGGACTATACATAAAACCGTAAATAAAACGAATTTCATTGCGTGCACTGCATCACCAAATGCAATGCAGTGCGCGCAACAACATTCGTTTTATTTATTTATATGTTTACTTACCTGTTAAACTCTGTAATCCATACATTACTACCCCCCACCCTACCACTCCCCCTCCCCACGTCACCGTCCTGCAGGAACTCCTACTGCTGACCGCGGCTGGATTGGAAAACTGATCCTGACTGGTGTTGTGCAGCCAAGAAGGTCATGTATCAGAGGCGGGGATGCCCACAGAAATGGGAAAAGGTCTTTAGTCAGTGTTTAGCAATACTAGTACTGGGGAGAGAGATATTGACTACTCATCCGCAACTAGTATATTGGGCAAAAGTGACATACTGTAATCTTCTGTTCTTACAGTTGACCATTTTCCAATGTACAACTGTATCTGTGCAGCTGAGTATATGTTCAATAAAAAGAATTTAAAAAAAACAAATGTAGAAAAAAGAAATGGCAAGGAGTAAAAAATCTGTTTCTACTAAACTATAGGGAACTTCAAATTACCATATCTGCAGTACCTAATACTTTTGATAATTAATAGGAAGTATAGTCAAACAACAAACCTCATACCAAAAGGACATTTTTCAGAAAAAATAAGCAAAACATTTTTTTGTTACTCTTTTGAAACATACAAACATATTTACACACATACAAACAATATATACAATTGGCATTACAATTCAACAAAACAACATTAATCATGTTCAAAAATTCCTTCTTGAAAAGAATAAGTTCGTACCACCCACTTATTTGGGACTACAAACCAGTGTTTGTACACTAAATCAAGACAATACACTGTGAGATAGTCTACTAAGCAAACAAGGTTACCACACCTCTTACCATCTTATTTATAGTGTGCTCTAAACCAACAAGGCAATTATTTCTCATTTCCAATTAGACTCCTCTTATCATGAACTGTCGACGCAAACGCGTTTCGGTCTTCATATGCATCTTGGCCTCCTCGGGACAAGGGTAAGGAAACAAAAACCGAAAAAAATATAAAATATAAAATTTTGTTCCAACCAATAGTCTCACTGTCCATATATTTCTGCATGCCATGCTGGTCACTTTAAGTGCTGGAGACCCTATCGGCAAGAAAGAATAAAGGGAGAGAAAATTACTGAACTATTCAAACACCCACCTATGTGACCACCAACAGTACCACTTCTCAGAAGTACCAACATCCCAGTCAATATGTCAGAGGGGAAAGGAATAAAGAGTCAAAAGATATCAAAATCACCCAAGTGTACAACAAATAATAATGCACTCACGTGCAGCAAACAGTATTGACTAGCTGTAAGCTTCTGGAAAATCTGTCTTATGGCGCTCTCCAATGAACTAGCCACTGGTTGCATCACCTATAGGTGAAATAAGCACATGCCACTAATGACTTTCCTCATAGACCCAATATCTATGTCATGCCACAGAGTACCTCCATACCTGAAATCCATAGAGGCAGGAAATATAATGGGCAATCAAAAATACCACGGATCTCAATCCACAATGGAGCTGGAATAAATCACACTAAGAAAGGATTGAGAACAAAGTTTCAATGTACACCAACGAAGGCATTAATCAAAAGGTATGCATGAACATACCCTAAACTAAAAGGCTTACCTCCACTCAATACCTGAGGTGGAAGTACAATATACCACCGATACCTCCTTTTCACAGTGCGCTCGTTGTTTTCTTTTTCTCAATGCACTCGATCAGTACCAACGGATCCTCACTCTAAAACAAGATATGAAAACAACCTCATTCGGCATCTATCAGAATAGTATCCCACTCTAATATAATAATCACGGTACTCTTACCTTTACTGCAAGACTTTGCTAAAGACCGGTGTCCATAATACACTGTCCGTAAGCACTCAATCAAGCAACAACACTAGTACAAATAGCGACAAGTCGAAATATCGCGGGACGACCTTGTGCCCCACGTGACCATGGCGTATTGAATATACAAAAAATAAACGAGGGACTCGAAATCTGTACACAGTCGATCCAGCAACAATGCTAGTTCAAAGGACGGTGAGTGGAAATGTTGTAGGACGACCTCACGTCCCGCGTGATAATGACGTATTAGATATACTCAAAATAAACGAGGGACTTAATGTCTGAGCACTAAAATCAAAGACGCTCTATGTAAACTTCTCAACTCAACATGAACAAAGGACTAAAACCCTTTATGGATCTATTCAAAGTATACGAGAAATTAATCTGTCTGTATACAGGAAATTAATATATGTACCCAGCATGGACTGCACAAAGAAAGACTCACAATCTATTATTTAGGACTAAACAGACACTATATCCACATACTACCAAATAAAAAAATAATTATAATGTTATATTACAAAAACACTTCTTATAAGTTGCAATGTGCGCTAACAATAAAAATAAAATTCAATATAAAATTAAATAAAATAAAAAACACATAAATCTTCAGTGTGTGACATATAAAAAGCACTGTACAGCATATATACACAGCAAGTTTTCTCACAAGTACTTCTATTGACAGATCAGTCGATTATTGTCAATAAGCTGAGTTAGAACGGACCATCCATAGCTTAAATAAACGCCCAAATTTCATCACGGTCATTCAGGCCCATAGTTAATGTATGATATTTCTCAATCATCCATTCCCTTAAGATAATTCAGGTTTGTTTAAGGACCCACTCTATTCCATGATTTCACCACCAATAGAGCAGACCAAATAATATCATTTTCACTGTGATTACATTCTGCAAAGTGTTGCACCAGCAGTGCCCCCTGTGTTCCCCAGCATATTCGAGATTGGTGTTGTGACACCCTCATTTTAATGCTTATGTAGTTTGCCCGATAAATACCTTCCCACACCGGCATGTCAAGGAGTACACAACATTTTTTGTGTTACAATTCGAAAAGCTATGTTGAGTGTGTTTTTGGTTATTCAATAAAACACTAATTAGAATTATTTGTGAAAGGACACGCAGCACAATTATTGCGCCTAAAGTGTCTAACAACGGGTGGCAACCCCAACATACTTCTTAGATCTTTCTTTTCTCCTTGGTCACGAGAGGCCCTCACTAGATGTTGCCGGAGGTTCTTTCCTTTCCTAAAGGCGAAAATGGGCTTAGGAATATTCAAATGGTTTATCAGCCTCCAATTTCGAAGAATAATTTGCTTGACTTTGTTAGCCTTTGGATTATAAGTAAGGACACATGTCATTTGATTACTCTCCTGTTTAATCCTGGGTGTCAATAGATTTTCTCGGGGTGAACCATGCTCGTTTCAAAGCTGCTTTCACCAGCTTCCTCGGGTAACCTCTGTCACATAACTTTTCTTGTAAAATCTCTGTATTAGTGAAATAATCAATTTTGTTGAAGCAATTACACCGGATTCTTAAAAATTGCCCATGGGGCAAATTCTCCTTGAGACATCTGGGGTGTCCACTAGAAAATTGCAACAAGGTTTTGTAATCATTCGGCTTAGTAAAGAGACTGACTTCCAGCTTCCCATTATTGTTCGTTACCCATACAGCTAAAAAAATTATTTTGGTGTCACTAGGGGGTATGGAAAATGTAAGGTCTTGTGAGAGTGACTTAATCCAAATGTAAAATCTATCAAGGGATTCCACATTCCCGATCCATATCATAAAGATATCATCAATGAATCGGACCAACCGTGACATGTGCACTTTAAAATGGGTTGTGTCATGAAAAATGAACTGTGTCTCAAAACAATCCATTACTAAATTCGCAATTTCCGGGGCGAAGCAACACCCCATCACCACGCCTTCAACCTGTAAAAACAGGTCTTTTTTAAAAGCAAAAAATATATATTTTTGAGGCATATCCTAGCTAGGTTAGCAATGAACTCAGTTGGTACCATGTGCGGTCTTGGTCGTTTGTCTAGGACCATACTCAAGACAACCAACTCTTGAGGTATATTAGTATAGAGACTTTCAATGTCGAAAGTGACCAACAGCTGTTGGTCACCCTCAAACATTGAATTCTCGATTTTGGAAATAAAATCAATTGTGCCCCTGATATAGGCCTTAGTCTGGGAAACAAGGGGCTTTAGGAAAACATCAATGTATTTCGCCAAGGGCTCCAATAATGACCCACAGGCCGAAATAATCGGCCGACCAGGGGATTGTTGTGAATTTTAGTGTACTTTAGGCATTCCATAAATATTAGGAATTTTTTGTGGAGATGTATTGAGTTAATACTATTCTTTCTTGCAAATATACCCCTCATCCAACCATTCTTTTAATTTCTTGTCTAATTTTTCTTTCATTTTTCTTTCATTTGTTTGGTAGGATCATATGTACGTTTCTCATAATACATTTTGTCCTCCAGTTGTTCATGGGCAACTTTTGCATATTCCAATTTATCCCATGTGATTAGGTTCTTATGCCACTGGAGGCATTAATTAATACAAATTTAAACAAATGATATAAAAATGCAAGCTATAAGCATCATGTAAAGGTTTAAGATATGTGAAATTAACATTTGAGCATGAACTTGATATTTTATGTTCTTTTCTGATATGAGTTAAGAATTGTTTCTTATTTTTTCTCACTGTTTTTTGTAAATAGCACCACAATGACCAGAATGCCTTGCCCAGGGTAAGGGGGGAGGTGTTTATTGTAAACATGACTGTTTATAAACGAATGGTAAGAGAAATGCGGCACCGTGAACAAGATCTCAGTGAGAGATCGAAACGCATAGGTGTTTGGAGTGTTTTGGAGTTCTTTTGTTATATGCATTAAAACCCTTTAAAAAGAAGATTTGTGGTGCGACCCGGCTTCTTTCTGCGTGAAAAGAGATTATTGAATATACGGCGGTCTGCTCGACCGCGGGACAACGCACGGCTGACAAGCAGCGCCTGGACCGTGAACGGAGCACATCGAGGATATATAGTACCTACTGGCGGTCGCCAGTAGGTATATATAGTTAGGATTTTTTCTCTATGGGATTTTTGAAAATTCTATGTCTAATAACTTTGGCGTTTGTGGACAGAATTGGCTGAAATTTTCTGGAAAATGGAACATTTTGTTTCTGAGCAGCCCCTGGAAATTTGGGGGGGGTTCGTCCAGGGGGGGTCGAGAAAAAAGGGGGGTCCCAAAACGTGTTTTTAACATTGAGTTTTTCATAGGGCGGTTGGCCTCACTTTTAGCCCGAACGGCTGAATGGATTTGCATGAAACTTGGCAAAATTGTAGGGACTGGTAGCCCGATGTGCCTTTTGTAGGTCTCAATATATGTGCTCCAGTGGATTTTGAGAAATTAACGTTTAAAAAAAGATATATATCTGTAAGCGCGCTCTGGGCAGCGCTCCGGTTCGCGGACCTTACGCGTACCGGAACTTCGCGTAGCGAAGCTGATTGGTTCTCCGGTGTCTGTCAACATTCTAAACAGTCCGGAGCGGCCGCCATCTTGTCTCTCGGTAGGATTGAGAGACAAGAGGAGGCCAAAACAAAGGGGAAAATAACCATAAGGGGGCATACTAGATCCTCCCTGACCCCCTAGGTTTAATGTGGAGGTTTTAAAAGGGCCCCGCGGGGCAAAAAAAACAAAAAAAAAATGTTGTTTTTTTTGCGTGGGTAGCGCCCGGTCCGCGAACCGGGAAGCGTTCTGGGCAGCGTACTGCAATGAAAAATGAATGATAGACTTTTTAAATACTGTATGTTAATTGATTGTTGGTTTTGTTGATTATTTTTTATTTTTTTTATTTTTTAAGCAATTATTTATTATTGTGATTGTGTTTCAAAATTTAATAACATTTCTAACATTTCACTGTCTGAAATGTCGTCATTTTCATTGAACATAGCTTGTAATCTATGAGGGTGTAAAATGTCCTCATTTTGAAGGAGGTCATCCACTGCTTGCACACATTGCAGTAGTTCTTGGTCCCAAGTTTCATCCATAAATTCTATATAATTTGGATCAATTAATTCTTGGCTGCTCTCTTGCAGGACAATTTGAAATGAAACTTTCTGTTCGCCTTCCATGTTGCCTGAAATTTGGATAAAAAAAATATATATTAGTAGAGATAGGGCACTGTTGGGATTAATTTTAGATAGGCATTTTTTAACAGAGAATTTATCTTTGGGCAGTGTATAGTATCAGAGTGGAAGTAGGAATATAAAAAAGTGTATGTGATTTAACGTAAGTAAATTCATAATTATAAAAGAGAAGCCTAACTCCATCCATAACTATAACAGAGAAGTCTATCTAAATCTATAACTACTACAGAGGGATAGTATATAACTATCAGAAAAAGTTTACCATATTAACTGATAGTACACAATATAGTTCAGTTTTTAAAATAACAACTTACCTTTAGAAAGAAGTTGAAGTGATTAGTGAAAATCCAATTGAAATGTACACCAGGAAGTAGTAGTCAAAATGGCTGTGTTTCATTCTCTTCTTTTATATATATTCAGGTACATAACCAATCTAATGTCAGGTAAAAAAGTAGAAAATGAAAGTAACATTTTAATTGGTTGTCAATTCCAACACTTCAGATGTGTTTTGAGAAGTAATTTACCTCAGGGTATTTAGAGAGGTCTATAGGCTAAATGGCTAAATGGAATTCCAATCAAATTTGTGAAAATGGTAGGGATTGGTATGTAGTATGAGCTAATCTATATTTGGTGAAATTGTCTCCAGTGGCTTTTCTGTAAACTACTTTCCCACCTTTTTTGATGGTGCGCTTCCCAGGGAGCGACCCGGTACGCGAACCGTTGAGCGCCCCGGTTCGCGAACCTTAAGCGTAACGGGAGTCCACCATTTTGTGTTTCGGTCGAATTAAGATACAAGATGGAGGGCAAATAATGTTCAGAATGGGTAGAAGGGGGCACGGTAGACTTATCTTGACCCCCTAGGTTTTGTGAGGGTGGCTGAGGAGGCCCATATGTGCGAAAAAAAACATTTTTTTAAAAAATTTCGCGAGGTTAGCTCCCGGTTCGCGTACCGGGTAGCGCCCCAGGGAGCGTACTTTGTTGAAAATTAGTGAAAAATGTTAGAGTAAAATAATAATTGTGAGTGATCAGATGTAGGGTAGCTCTGAGAAGAGCTTTTGGGTTTATGGTACATTTAGGTACTTATAAGTAGGTACCAATGCACAGTCTTAAATTCAGAGTGAAAATTCTGTTGCCCTCATCTGAGAAGTGAACTCCATCTCCTCTGTAGATATCTTGCATGTAGTAACGCAAGTTATTGTTGTACATGGAGCCCATTCCATGGTCTCTCATGTAAGCTGAAACAGATTTGTTTACATGCTTCCTCGACTTCTCAATTTGTGGACAAAATTGGTTTGACCACCTCCATTTCTGTCTTTGGCATATATTTGAATATACCAAGGCAGTCTGAGGAAAAAGTGCCATCAATTGCTCAAAGGTGTCCTTTAACCCCTTCCACACTCATGACGAGCTGGGCTCGTCATGAAGTAGCCTCCTCGCACGCTCATGACGAGCCCAGCTCGTCATGAATAATGGGATTTACAAATTCTCAGCACAGGAGGGGAATATGCTGAGCAGCGAAGTGGTTAAAAGCATTTCCAGACCTACCCCAGTCAAAGTGCCCAAATCATTACCTCCACAGTGCACAATTAACAGGTCAGGTTTGGGCAAATGCATAAAGGTTTTCACCAATGGTATCAATTGGTGACATTTTAATCCTCTGTGGCCAAACCACTTAATTTCCACATCTTGTAAATTGAGGTTAGGTAATTTTCTGTTCTCAGCATACCTGTGAGCCCAATGGATATAACTATGTCCAACAATCCAGACAGAAAACATGGTGAGAGAAGGTTCTCCTGCAGTCAGACGAAGTGTGGCAATGAAATGGCAGTTGAAAAAATGAGAGTTTAAAATGAAAAAAACTGTGGAGTTTCTGTGTTCATGAAGCAGTAACAGTGATTGGTGGATTTTGATTGCTGAAAACAGAAAGTTAGGGTGCATGGATGAGTTATTTGAAAGATGTATTTTGAATGGTCAATAAAAAATCATTAAATGAAAGATTGCAGTGGATACGCAGGTGCACTGAGAGTTCAGAGTTCAATTGCAACATTGTTGTGTGAACTTGCAAACACCAGAGGTCTTCCAAGAAGTGGTTGCCATGCAGAAAAGGCATGAAATGGCAGAGGGGGGAAGGGTTTTCATTTGAAAAAAAGTGAGGGAAGAGTTTTGATTGGCATGAGAGATATGTGTGAAGAATTACAGCATTTCTGTGCTTTTGATAGCTGCAGACTCTGGAGTGCATACCTTTTGCTCTGCTGAAGACAAATTGGTGTGTTTCTGAGACTGTTTTCAAACTCAAAGTATTTGCTAAGGTGAGAAAATATTTCTTTAATTTAGATAGAGAATAGTGTGCTTTAAGGAGAAAATTATGAATTATGTGGCGCAAATTGCTTGTAAATATGCTCCCACCTGTGCATGGAAAATTTAGATTTTGAATGTTTGTGTTACATAGCCATGTTAAAAGTGATACAAACATGCTGCAAAGGCAATCAAAAAACGCTTTTATGTGTCTTAAGGACATTTTAAGTAATTTTCCCGTGTGCAGTGTTTTGAAATTATGATTTGAAAATCGTTTTTGGGGAAAAGGAATGGTTTGTAAATTTATGAAAAGGACATAATGGTGTATGCTTCTTTATAAGGCATTTCAGTGTCTCTGATGTCATTTTTCACATATTACATTAAAAGACCTTTCCCCGTGGAGCACATTCCTTGTAAATATGCTCCCACCTGTGCATGGTAAATTTAGATTTTGACTGTTTGAGTTACATAGCCATGTTAAAAGTGACCCAAAAACTTGCAAAGGTTTTCAAAAAGCACTTTCATGTGTCTTAAGGACATTTTAAGTAATTTCCCTGTGGGCAGTGTTTTCAAATTATGAATTGAAAATCGTTTTTGAGGTAATGGAATGTTGTTAAAATTTATGTGCGCCATATGCCCCCAAATTTATTTTTCAGGGGTGCAGCAGGGTGTTCTTGAGACACCCCTGCACCTTTGGAAAAATTCCTAATTTGCGATGAGCTAATTGCTAATCGCAAATTGCACCTTCATTCATATGGGCATCCTGGCCCATGGAAATGAATGGGTAATTTGCAATTAGCAATTTGCTCATCGCAAATTAGGAATGGTAAAGAATCGCTATTTATTCCTTAAAATTCGCTATTTTGGAAATGCAAAATAGTTATATGATACATATGGCGGTTGATGTCTAACAAGATAAGAAGCTTAGGGATACATTTATGATGACTGGCGCAATGAAGTGGACATCACTTACTTCATTGGTAGAGCTTTACATGTATTATGTCCTCTGTATTCTTCATCAAGCGTAACTTTAATCTGCAATCCTGAGTAGGCCTCACCTTAAACAAACCTCTGGATAGGCCACACCTTATCGTCATCCTGAATTAATCATTTAAAATGCTAGGGACAGATTTATGATAGGTGTGTGTCTCTTTTGCTTTGTGATATTTGCTATTAAAAAACCATTGAAATTCACTGAAAAAACCATAGGTTATAGACCATATATAGTTAGGAATTAGCATTTACAAAACCTTGAAAATTCACTGAAAAAACCATAGGTTATACACCATATATAGTTAGGAATTAGCATTTAAAAAACCTTATTTTACTCACACAAAACCAATGAAATTCCATATATAGTTAGTTGTACTAACTATATATCGCGCACCCGCAATCCACTGCTGATCATGTCACATATTACATCATTCATGACATGGTCAGTGACATCACTGATGACATCACTGATGACATCTCAAATGACATCACTGATGACATCTCAAATGACATCACTGATGACATCACTGATGACATCTCATTTCACATTACTGATCACATCACTGATGACATCATTCATGTGATAATACGATGAACCTCTTCAGACTCTAATATAACCTTAGATACACTCAGTGTAAACAGACACTCACAGACTGTCACTCATCCATGGAGTTACTTACACACCTAGTCAGTCATGCAAAGAATCAATCACACCTCCATTTTCACAACTATACAGTTATACACACCTTACTTATTCAAACATATACTAAAACATATTTACTCACTTATACAATCCTGGATACAAGTGCACAATGATCCATACAGCCACTCACATATTCACTGGCTCTTATGCACAGTTATTTATATATGTCAACTCTCACATGTACTGTATTTTACATATGTACTTACTTTGACATGTAGCACTGAGATATCTATTCACTCACCAATACAGTCATGCACACAGTCAACCGCCCATACAGCTGTTTCCACATGCACTTTTGAACCCATACATCTATGCACAGAGTCATACACCTCCCAGCCACCCACACACACACTCAGTCTCACATACAAATGCTTGGGCAACCAATCAATAACCCATATAGTTACTCATATAGCTACTGATCAACACATGCAGCAGTTTACAGAACAACAGACATAATGATGCACAAATTAAGACAGTTTAGTCACTAACCCATGCACTCAGTGAGACACATTTAACCACTCACTCATACAGTCAGTCATGCACCTACTAAATCCTTCATCCAGACACTTATACATCCACTCATTCTTAAATATGTAATACATATTTTAACTTTACAGAAAAATACAGTCACTGGATGTTGTCATCAGTGATGTCATCAGTGATGTCATTTGAGATGTCATCAGTGATGTCATCAGTGATGTCATTTGAGATGTCATCAGTGATGTCATCAGTGATGTCACTGACCATGTCATGAATGATGTAATATGTGACATGATCAGCAGTGGATTGCGGGTGCGCGATATATAGTTAGTACAACTAACTATATATGGAATTTCATTGGTTTTGTGTGAGTAAAATAAGGTTTTTTAAATGCTAATTCCTAACTATATATGGTGTATAACCTATGGTTTTTTCAGTGAATTTTCAAGGTTTTGTAAATGCTAATTCCTAACTATATATGGTCTATAACCTATGGTTTTTTCAGTGAATATATATATATATATATATATATATTCACTGAAAAAACCATAGGTTATAGACCATATATAGTTAGGAATTAGCATTTAGAAAACCTTATTTTACTCACACAAAACCATTGAAATTCCATATATAGTTAGTTGCACTAACTATATATCGCGCACCCGCAATCCACTGCTGATGATGTCACATATTACATCATTCATGACATGGTCAGTGACATCACTGATGACATCACTGATGACATCTCAAATGACATCACTGATGACAACATCCAGTGACTGTATGTTTCTGTAAAGTTAAAATATGTCTTAGATATTGAAGAATGAGTGGATGTATAAGTGTCTGGATGAAGGATTTAGTAGGTGCGTGACAGACTGTATGAGTGAGTGATTAAATGTGTCTCACTGAATGCATGGGTTAGTGACTAAACTGTCTTAATTTGTGCATCATTATGTCTGTTGTGATGTAAACTGCTGCATGTGTTGATCATTAGCTATACGAGAGGCTATATGTGTTATTAATTGGTTGCCCAAGTATTTCTATGGGAGATTGAGTTTGTGTGGGGGTGGCTGGAAGGTGTGTGACTCTGTGCATAGATGTGTGAGCAGTTTATTCACTAGGTGTATGAGTTCAAGAGTGCATGTGGAAACAGCTACATGGGCAGTTGACTGTGTGCATGAGTGTATTGATGAGTGAATGGATATCTCAATGCTACATGTCATAGTAAGTACATATGTAAAACACAGTACATGTGAGAGTTGGCATATATAAATAACTGTGCATGAGAGCCACTGAGTGAGTGGTTGTATCGATCATTGTGAACTTGTATCAGGGATTGTATAAGAGAGTAAATATGTGTTAGTATATGTTTCAATAAGTAAGGTGTGTATAACTGTATAGTTGAAGAAATGGAGGTGAGATTGTTTCTTTGCATGACTGACTGGGTGTGTGAGTAACTCCATGGATGAGTGGCAGTGTGTGAGTGTCTGTATACACTGAGTGTATCTAAGGTTATATTAGAGTCTGAAGAGGTTTATCGTATTAGCACAAGAATGATGCCAAATGAGACGTCATCAGTGATGTCATCAGTGATGTCATTTGAGATGTCATCAGTGATGTCATCAGTGATGTCACTGACCATGTCATGAATGATGTAATATGTGACATCATCAGCAGTGGATTGCGGGTGCGCGATATATAGTTAGTGCAACTAACTATATATGGAATTTCAATGGTTTTGTGTGAGTAAAATAAGGTTTTCTAAATGCTAATTCCTAACTATATATGGTCTATAACCTATGGTTTTTTCAGTGAATTTTCAAGGTTTTGTAAATGCTAATTCCTAACTATATATGGTCTATAACCTATGGTTTTTTCTGTGAATATATATATATATATATATATATATATATATATTACCTACTGGCGGTCGCCAGTAGGTATTGAATTTTCAAGGTTTTGTAAATGCTAATTCCTAACTATATATGGTCTATAACCTATGGTTTTTTCTGTGAATATATATATATATATATATATATATATATATATATATTACCTACTGGCGGTCGCCAGTAGGTATATATAAATTACCATAAACCCAAAAGCTCTTCTCAGAGCTACCCTACATCTAATCACTCACAATTATTTTTTTACTCTAACTATTTTCACTAATTTTCAACAAAATACGCTCCCTGGTGCGCTACCCGGTACGCGTACCGGGAGCTAACCTCGCGAAATTTTTAAAAAAAATGTTTCTTTTTCCGCACATATGGGCCTCCTCAGCCACCCTCACAAAACCTAGGGGGTCAAGATAAGTCTACTGTGCCCCCTTCTACCCATTCTGAACATTATTTGCCCTCCATCTTGTATCATAATTCGACCGAAACACAAAATGGTGAACTCCCGTTACGCTTAAGGTTCGCGTACCAGGGCGCTCACCGGTTCGCGTACCGGGTCGCTTCCTGGGAAGCGCACCATCAAAAAAGGTGGGAAAGTAGTTCACAGAAAAGCCACTGGAGACAATTTCACCAAATATAGAATAACTCATACTACATACCAATCCCTACCATTTTCACAAATTTGATTGGAATTCCATTTAGCCATTTAGCCTGTAGTCCTCTCTAAATACCGTGAGGTAAATTACTTCACAAAACACATCTGAAGTGTTGGAATTGACAACCAATTAAAATGTTACTTTCATTTTCTACTTTTTTTACATGATATTTGATTGGTTATGTACCCGAATATATATAAAGGAAGAGAAGGAAACACAGCCATTTTGACTACTACTTCCTGGTGTACATTTCATTTGGATTTTCATTAATAACTTCAACTTCTTTTTAAAGGTAAGTTGTTATTTTTAAAACTGAAGCATATTGTGCACTTTAAGTTAATATGGCAAACTTTTTCTGTTAGTTATATACTATCCCTCTGTAGTACTTATAAATTTAGATACACTTTTTTATATTCCTACTTCCACTCTGATACTATACACTGCCCAAAGATAAATTCTCTGATAAAAACTGCCTATCTAAAATTAATCCCAACAGTGCCCTACCTCTACTAATATATATTTTTTTTATGCAAATTTCAGGAAAAATGGAAAGTGAACAAAACATTTCATTTGAAATTGTCCTTCCAGAGTCCAACAGAGAAATCATTGATCCAAATGAGATTGAATTTATGGATGAAACATGGGACCAAGAACTACTGCAATGTGTGCAAGCAGTAGATAACCTCCTTGCAAATGAGGACATTTTACAACCTCAGAGACTACAATCTATATTCCATGATTATGAAATTTCTGACAATGAAATGTTAGAAAGTTTAATAAATTATGAAACACAATAAAAAAAATTTAAAAAAAAAAAAATAATCAACAAAACCAACAATCAATTAACATACAGCATTTGAAAAGTCTATCATTCATTTTTTATTGTGATACGCTCCCCAGTACGCTTCCCGGTTCGCGTACCGGGCGCTAACCACGAAAAAAAACAAAAAAAAATTTTTTTTTTTTTTGCTTAGCGGGGCCCCTTTAAAGCCTCCACATCAAACCTAGGGGGTCAGGGAGTATCTACTATGCCCCCTTAAGGTCATTTGCCCCTTCGCTTTTGACCTCCTCTTGTCTCTCGATCCTACCGAGAGACAAGATGGCGGCCGCTCCGGACTGTTTAGAATGTTGACAGACACCACAGAGCCAATCAACTTCGCTACGCGAAGTTCCGTTACGCGTCAAGTACGCGTACCGGGGCGCTGCCTGGTCCGCGCTTACAGATATATATCTTTTTTTGAACGTTATTTTCTCAAAATCCACTGCAGCACATATATTGAGACCTACAAAAGGCACATCGGGCTACCAGTCCCTACAAATTTGCCAAGTTTCGTGCAAATCCATTCAGCCGTTCGGGCTAAAAGTGAGGCTAACCGCCCTATGGAAAACTCAATGTTAAAAACACGTTTTGGGACCCCCCTTTTTTCTCGGCCCCCCCTGGACCAACTCCCCCCAAATTTCCAGTGGCTGCTCAGAAACAAAATGTTCCATTTTCCAGAAAATTTCAGCCAATTCCGTCCACAAACGCCAAAGTTATTAGACATAGAATTTTCAAAAAACCCATAGAGAATGATGCCAAATGAGACGTCATCAGTGATGTCATCAGTGATGTCATTTGAGATGTCATCAGTGATGTCATCAGTGATGTCACTGACCATGTCATGAATGATGTAATATGTGACATCATCAGCAGTGGATTGCGGGTGCGCGATATATAGTTAGTGCAACTAACTATATATGGAATTTCAATGGTTTTGTGTGAGTAAAATAAGGTTTTCTAAATGCTAATTCCTAACTATATATGGTCTATAACCTATGGTTTTTTCAGTGAATTTTCAAGGTTTTGTAAATGCTAATTCCTAACTATATATGGTCTATAACCTATGGTTTTTTCTGTGAATATATATATATATATATATATATATATATATATATATTACCTACTGGCGGTCGCCAGTAGGTATTGAATTTTCAAGGTTTTGTAAATGCTAATTCCTAACTATATATGGTCTATAACCTATGGTTTTTTCTGTGAATATATATATATATATATATATATATATATATATATATTACCTACTGGCGGTCGCCAGTAGGTATATATAGTTTACCATAAACCCAAAAGCTCTTCTCAGAGCTACCCTACATCTAATCACTCACAATTATTTTTTTACTCTAACTATTTTCACTAATTTTCAACAAAATACGCTCCCTGGTGCGCTACCCGGTACGCGTACCGGGAGCTAACCTCGCGAAATTTTTAAAAAAAATGTTTCTTTTTCCGCACATATGGGCCTCCTCAGCCACCCTCACAAAACCTAGGGGGTCAAGATAAGTCTACCGTGCCCCCTTCTACCCATTCTGAACATTATTTGCCCTCCATCTTGTATCATAATTCGACCGAAACACAAAATGGTGAACTCCCGTTACGCTTAAGGTTCGCGTACCAGGGCGCTCACCGGTTCGCGTACCGGGTCGCTTCCTGGGAAGCGCACCATCAAAAAAGGTGGGAAAGTAGTTCACAGAAAAGCCACTGGAGACAATTTCACCAAATATAGAATAACTCATACTACATACCAATCCCTACCATTTTCACAAATTTGATTGGAATTCCATTTAGCCATTTAGCCTGTAGTCCTCTCTAAATACCGTGAGGTAAATTACTTCACAAAACACATCTGAAGTGTTGGAATTGACAACCAATTAAAATGTTACTTTCATTTTCTACTTTTTTTACATGATATTTGATTGGTTATGTACCCGAATATATATAAAGGAAGAGAAGGAAACACAGCCATTTTGACTACTACTTCCTGGTGTACATTTCATTTGGATTTTCATTAATAACTTCAACTTCTTTTTAAAGGTAAGTTGTTATTTTTAAAACTGAAGCATATTGTGCACTTTAAGTTAATATGGCAAACTTTTTCTGTTAGTTATATACTATCCCTCTGTAGTACTTATAAATTTAGATACACTTTTTTATATTCCTACTTCCACTCTGATACTATACACTGCCCAAAGATAAATTCTCTGATAAAAACTGCCTATCTAAAATTAATCCCAACAGTGCCCTACCTCTACTAATATATATTTTTTTTATGCAAATTTCAGGAAAAATGGAAAGTGAACAAAACATTTCATTTGAAATTGTCCTTCCAGAGTCCAACACAGAAATCATTGATCCAAATGAGATTGAATTTATGGATGAAACATGGGACCAAGAACTACTGCAATGTGTGCAAGCAGTAGATAACCTCCTTGCAAATGAGGACATTTTACAACCTCAGAGACTACAATCTATATTCCATGATTATGAAATTTCTGACAATGAAATGTTAGAAAGTTTAATAAATTATGAAACACAATAAAAAAAATTTAAAAAAAAAAAAATAATCAACAAAACCAACAATCAATTAACATACAGCATTTGAAAAGTCTATCATTCATTTTTTATTGTGATACGCTCCCCAGTACGCTTCCCGGTTCGCGTACCGGGCGCTAACCACGAAAAAAAACAAAAAATTTTTTTTTTTTTTTTTGCTTAGCGGGGCCCCTTTAAAGCCTCCACATCAAACCTAGGGGGTCAGGGAGTATCTACTATGCCCCCTTAAGGTCATTTGCCCCTTCGCTTTTGACCTCCTCTTGTCTCTCGATCCTACCGAGAGACAAGATGGCGGCCGCTCCGGACTGTTTAGAATGTTGACAGACACCACAGAGCCAATCAACTTCGCTACGCGAAGTTCCGTTACGCGTCAAGTACGCGTACCGGGGCGCTGCCTGGTCCGCGCTTACAGATATATATCTTTTTTTGAACGTTATTTTCTCAAAATCCACTGCAGCACATATATTGAGACCTACAAAAGGCACATCGGGCTACCAGTCCCTACAAATTTGCCAAGTTTCGTGCAAATCCATTCAGCCGTTCGGGCTAAAAGTGAGGCTAACCGCCCTATGGAAAACTCAATGTTAAAAACACGTTTTGGGACCCCCCTTTTTTCTCGGCCCCCCCTGGACCAACTCCCCCCAAATTTCCAGTGGCTGCTCAGAAACAAAATGTTCCATTTTCCAGAAAATTTCAGCCAATTCCGTCCACAAACGCCAAAGTTATTAGACATAGAATTTTCAAAAAACCCATAGAGAAAAAATCCTAACTATATATACCTACTGGCGACCGCCAGTAGGTAATATATATATATATCTTACCTACTGGCGGTCGCCAGTAGGTATATATAGTTCGGATTGTTTTCCATAGGGAAATCGCAACATTCTATTGGGAATAACTTTGGCGCCGGTTGAGGAATCTTCCTGAATTTTTTCTTAACTTTGCCTCGTGACGCTCCGGTCCTTTCCTGAAAGTTTGGGGGGGATTCGTCAAGCGGGGGCCGAGATAAAAGGGGGGTCCCAAAACGTGTTTTCCCCATGTTAATTTCCATAGGGCGGTCGAACTCACTTTTAGCCCGAACGGCTGAACGGATTTCCACCAGACTTGACAAAATTGTAGGGACTGGTAGCCCGATGTGCCTTTGCTATGTCTCAAGATATGTGCTCCAGTGGATTTTGAATAATTTAGGTTAAAAAAAAATATATATATATATGGCAGCTTACCCGGGAGCTTACCGGTACGCTTACGGTACGCATACGTGCGCGTACGGTACGCGTACCTCTAGTGCGTGAGCTGCATTCTGATTGGCTGCCAATGTCTGTCAACACTCCAAAACAGAAACTGTTGGCAGCCATCTTGTGGCTTGGTAGACTGAGGCACAGGAAAGCAGAAAAACAACCGTGTAGAACTTAAAAAGGGGTCAGGGTAGAAGCATCCTGACCCCCTAGGCCTGCTCAGGGGGTCCCACAAGGACCCCCAAGGCCCAAAAAAAAAAAAAAAATCGGAAAGTCGCGGGGTACGCTTACGGTACGCGTACCTCATTTTTTTACAAGAAAAAAAAAAAGATTTGGGGGCCTTGTAGAAACACTCTGACCCCCCTAGGGCTGTTCAGGTGGTCCCATATGGATATTAACATATATAAATGTTATCCGCTAATAGAATTAGCATTTAAAAAACCTTGCGAGTTCACTGAAAAAAACAAAGGTTTCAGGCCTTAGATAGTTAGGAATTAGCATTTAAAAAACCTTTGAAATTCACTGAAAAAACCATAGGTTTCACACCAGTTATAATTAGGAATTAGCATTTAAAAAACCTATGAAATTCTCTGAAAAAACCATAGGTTTCACACCAGTTATAGTTAGGAATTAGCATTTAAAAAACCTATTAAATTCACTGAGAAAACCATAGGTTTCACACCAGTTATAGTTAGCTGAACATTTTACTCATATACACACACACACCCCACACACATACCCCCACATACACACACCCCACACCCACCCCTCCCACACACACCCCCCACACATACCTCACACACCCACACCTCCACCCACACCCAAACACCCCACACACCTGTTGAAAGGTATTGTTTGTGAGGATACCAGCTGTAATGTTCATCGTTGTCTCGACTGCCTGGGATAAATGTCGGATGGCACGACTGTTTGCCATCGGACCCCAAAGTGGAACAAGTCCTTTCATTGCATCCAAGAATTGTGCTCCAGTGGAGTCGGCCTGTTCAATGTCCTTTGCTCGTCTCTGTCGGTGATGGTTTGCCGGAGCCACATAGGTTGGAGGAAGGATGAAGGCAATGTAGCAGGTACCTCCCCAGCCCTTTGGGAGCCAGGTGTAGGCTTTTGTACCACAGACGAAGTACATGTTTGGAGAGGTGACAAAAGAGAGTGGGTCGGTTGAGTCCATAGTTCTGGTGATGCGACAAGTGCTGTGGCCCACCATTTGTGTCCCATGGCCTGTGATGCATACAAGGCCCGAGACATTGACGACAGATAGGGCCACAGTCAGGGTGGCAGCTGTTCGTTTCCGGAGGTAGGAGAAGGTGGGTCTGGCTGGATTGTTAAATATTTGCATCTCCACCATTTCTTTGGCGGGGATGTCCATGTGAACAGAGGCATTGGAGGATAGAGGGCAAAAGGGAGCAGCAGTTCTTCCGGTTTTGTTCAGCCAGACTCCATGATAAAAGTGTGACATAGTTTCGCTGGATGTGGCATTGTCTCTGTAGCTCTCTTGCAAGAGGATCAGCCAAGCAAGGCAGGAGCCATGAACAGAGAAAGGTGAAGGGATTAAGGGGATGGAATGTCCGGTGGCATGCGGTATCAACCCACAGATCCAGCAATTCGTGGCATTGGCAGCAAGGTTGTGTTGGTGCAGCAACTGTACGAAGGAGTTGTTCCAGAACTCCTTACGCCTTTCTTGGATTTGAGGTGAAAGAGAGACCAGGTAATGTTCTTTCATGGTGGTAGGCCATGCAGTCGTTAGAAAGGTCTTATGAGCCGGTGCATTCTCTTCCACGATCCAGAAGGTAGTCATGAGGAGGAGGCAAAAGAGAAGAGTGATAAGAAGAGCAATAGTCATTGAGCTGTGCAACTAGTCAGTTTTCGGGTTTCTGTAGTGGGTCTTCGGATGTCCGGTTGCTTCCATCATCTTCGTATCGGGCGCTTCCATCATCTTCAAGGTGCTCGGTAGTGGGCAGAACCACAGACTTCGTTTGGTATCTCTCCTGGCAGCCTTTGTAGGGTCAGGCCGCCGCTCTGAGAATGGTAACTTTAGTCAGTGGTCTACTTAGCCGAAGCTCCCTCCTTTCGTCGCAGGTTATACCCTTCTCTGGATGGCACAGTGGGATCAGGGAATTTCGTCAATTCGAGTGTCTCTGTTTCAGGGTAGCAGCTATGGGATTGTCGGTCTTTGTGCAGGAGCTCTTCTTGAGTGGTCACGTCTTCGGTCGATGTCAGGGTCGGAGAGATTTTATTGCAGTGATGTGCATGCAGCCAATTTCGTTTCCCCTCCACTCGAAGAGCTGTTCGGGTGGTGATCAAGACTTGCCAGGGACCCGTCCAGCGGGGTTCCAGACTCTTCTCCCGCTAGAAGTTCCGAATCAAGACGAAATCTCCAGGCTGGATGGTATGTCCGGGGCCCCTGGAAGCATCGGGGATGGCCTGCAGCACCTGATGATGAATAACAGACAGTGTTTTAGTTAGGTTATACAGATAGTCAGACATTAGGACGTCCGGGACGTCGTGAATAGATGTCGGTTTGGGTGCGGACCAGATACTCATGGGCCGGCCGAAAACAACCTCGTAAGGGGTCAAGTGGTGTTTGGTGGGGGTGGAACGCATTGACAGCAATGCTAGGGGAAGAGCGTCTGGCCATTTTAGTCCTGTGGTAGCCACTATTTTCGCCAGTTTTAGTTTCAATGTGGCATTGTGCCGCTCGACCAGTCCAGCAGATTGGGGGTGTTGGAGGAGAGCAAAAACGTTGTGTCAGTGGTGTTATTGTCCAAGTTAAAAGAGATCGGTGTGGACAAGGGATTAGTGGAGGGCTTTCCATCAAAACCTATTGATGTCACATGTGAGCCAGACAAGGGTGCCCTGGGAATCAATCGTTTAGACAACGCACTACGTATTGCACCAGTATCTACCAGAAATGGAGACTTCGTACCTAGGACCTTAGCGGTGACATAAGGACCTTGCTGGTCAACATAGAGCTCGACTGGATCCCTTCCTTGCCCTTGGCAGTCCTATGCAAAGTCGTGGGCATTGTCGCAGTCAGATTGTTGGCACTGATTCTGTCGGGGACGATCAAACGTGTTCGGTCTGCCAGGTCCGTCATTGTTGGTGTCGTTTGTGTGCCCTCGTCCCTGTCCTCTATTTCTCGGCCCGCCCGCTACGTCTCTCGTGTCTTTATTTCTGAGTGCTTCCTGCAGAACTGGACATTGAGACTTCCAGTGGCCAAATCTTTTGCAGAACGCACACTGGTCCTCATCGTGGTCTGTTCGTGGAGCGCCGGGTGCGGGTGTGCGGTCTCTAGGGGGTGGATTTCTAGGAGCATTCGACTGGTAGTTTCCTCTATACTGTTCCCTTCCTATAGTCACCCCTTGCAACTGGGCAATCATCACCCTCTCTTTCAAGTCCTTTTTCTTCTTCTCAGTCGCTTGATCGTTCTCGTTCTTTTGTCGTTCATAGTATTGAGCCATCTGAAGGATAGCTGCGGGCTTGGAGGCCGCCCAACTACTCTCGCTAGTCTGTAGTTTCTGCGAGACTTCTGGTGTCAGGCCTTTCACATAGTTCTGGACAAACAAGTGATGTCCAGTTGCAGTGGTCATGTCCTGGCCGCTATAATCGGAGAACACCGTTTCAAACCGGGAGAAGTATTCTGATACGTCTTCCTGGGGTTTCTGGCGACAGGCCGTTACTATCGACCAGTCCACCTTCCTTTCTGGAACTAGGGTTTTTAATTTCTGCACAATCTTATCTGGTAGGTCTAGAATGGCCTTCAAAGGTTTCTGTCCCGGTTCCCGTTGTTTGTCAACATTACCGAGTTGTATCCAGGTATGTCCGAACAGCTCAAGGTGGTCGACTTTCCGGATTTGCTTCCACACATCAGCTGGCAGACATAGCCCGAAAAACAAATCGATATCCGCTAGGGTCATAATCATTGAACTCAAAGCAGTGGCTAATTCTGTATAGAAGGCTGTGGGGTTCTTTCGCAGATCAGGCAAGGACTTTCGGAAAGTCAGGATGTCTTGCCGATCCCATGGTTGGTAAACCCAGTTGTAAACTACCCTCCCTCTCGCATCTTGGTGGTTAATATCGTCGTGTGTTCCCTGTCCTCGTGGGGGATCCCAATAGGGAGCGACCTCCTTTATGGGCATCATCGTGTCAATTTTTTCTACTCCTGCTTCAGTTGCTGCAGGAGTCGTGATGTTAGTCTCTGGTTTCTGTTCCGTGAGGTGGCGGAAAACTTCAAGCGTACGCGTGAAGAGGTTCGTCACATCACACTCGTCCCCATCTCCGACATCAACTTTCCTATACAGAGTCGTTAGGTTTTCAGGGCCTTTTCCTTGGTATCGGTCTTCATAGGCATTAAGGGTATGGTAACAAAGGCGTACGACAAAGTGTCGTCTGTGGCTATTGGCATATGTAGGTATACACCTGTTACAACGCATTTTTTACTCCGCACTACCATTACAACGCGACTTTTACTCCGCATACCATTACAACGCATTGCGCTGGGGGGCGCTCTAGGATAGGGAATAAGTATAATTTACTATCCAACACCTTCCCTAGGGTCCACGGGGACTGGAGTTAGAATAGTAAATTATACTTACCACTATCCAGCACCTCTAAGCGCTATGCGTTGTAACGGTATGCGGTGTAAAAGTCGCGTTGTAACGGTCTGCGGAGTAAAAGTATGCGTTGTAACGTCATACATCCGCATATGTATTGTACATATCCGTTATATAATCCTCACTTTCCTTTCGCACCACCAGTGTCTTTACAATCTTATCGATCCCAGCTCGTTCATCCTTACTTAATCTATTCAATCTAGCAGGGTCTTTCCTCCCAGCTTCGGGATCATCTGAAGTCGCTGCTCGTGCTACGCTGGGTACGAGGGGTTCGGTCGGCGCAGAGGCCATGAGGACCGAGGCTCCGGCACTACTCTTGCCTGTCGGTGGGGGTTGCGGGTGCTGCGCTAAGGGTTGGGAAGGGGCGTATGGAGGGGGCATGTAGATGATCGGGGGACCTAATAGTAAATCATCGTTCGTTCGCTGTTTCGAAGGTAGCTCGGGGTAAAGTGTAGAGGGTGTCCTGACGGGACACTGGCCTGATGATTCGGAATCTTGTTTTAGCTTGGTTTCCTCTCTTTCTTTTATTTCTTCCTTTAATTTGTTAGCGGCCAGGTCAGCTGCTTTGCGTAATTCCTTTTCTAACCTGACCTCATTTCTCTTCTTCCGCTGTTCTGTTTCTTTGCGTCACATGCCGAAGCTATCGAGCATAGTGGGTGTTGTCTTATTGTTATAAAGGGCTGTTTCCAGTGCGTTTATTTTGTCGTTATCAAAGGACCCTATCAGTGGCCACTGACTTTCCCGATCCTTTCTCGTGTATTTATGCCACAGCTTACTATAAGCCACGGCGACTAGTCCATATTTAGTAAACATGTCCTTATTAGGGGTGCCCTCCAGTGGAGCCGGATGGTTCACCTCTAATAAGCGGTCCGGGCTGAACCAACTACCAACAAACGGGGCAAAAATAGGCATGACGGGTTACAAAGGGGACAAAAGTCTGCACTACCTATCCTTCACTATTCACAAGGACTAAACAGAGTATTGCGACTCTGTGCTTATTTGTAAATAGAGAATAACCCAAAGAGAACCAATTCCGAACGATCAATGTTCGGACAAACAATCAATCAAATGAGGGATAAAAATAGGCACGACGGATTACAACGGGGCAAAAGCCTGCGTTACCTATCCTTCACTATTTACAAGGACTAAACAGAGTATTGCGACTCTGTGCTTATTTGTAAATAGAGAATGATCCAAAGAGAACCAATTCCAAAACAGTAAATGCTTGGATAACAATCAATCAAATGGAGAGGGAAGTAGGCACGACGGATTACAACGGGGGCAAAAGCCTGCGTTACCTACCCTTCACTATCTGCAAAGACTAAACAGAGTATTGCGACTCTGTGCTTGTTTGCAAATAGAGAATCTCTCAGAAACAATCAAATGAGTAATACTAGTATTTTCAATACAATCAAACAATCAATTTCGCAATTCGTCGTGTTACACGACCTTACCCGGACCGATGGACGGTTTCTCGTCTTCCGCTTCCAGCGCCCGATCGTCCTCTATTCTCCGTAATTGCTGTGGCACTCCTGATGGTTCCCAGTCAGGACCGTAGATCACTAGAGAGAGGTCTGCTCGGAACCGATGAAGTTCGGATGATTGGCTGCCAGACGAGGGTCTATCGGGCAGGAGCTCTTCCCGATCGTTGCAGTCGTTCACTCTGTCGTTGGGACCTCTCCCACTGGATCCACGCATCGCTGATGGGCCCCACGTTTGGGACGCCAATTGTTGAAAGGTAGGGCCGATGTCGACCAAGAACCTTCAGTGTTTGCCCGGCGTTAGCCGCCTCTCATACCATTCAATATTACCAAACAAAGAGGCAGGCGCTGGAGACAGGAAGGCAGGAAACAGGAGTTTATTCCGACGGAGCAGAACACATCAAATCAGACAACAGGGTATCTTCTCGAGGTGCTCTAACCGCATCTCTGAGGCCTGGCCTCTTATACACAAGTTTATGGCTTTATTGTATGAAACATGTTCTTGTCAATACTTTGAAGTACGGAAAGGCATCCCCGGAATCCCTGCTTCCAAACCCGTTCCCACACATATTTACAGTGAAAGTCCCCACCCCGATCTCAGTAGGTGATGACTATCGCGCAGCTGGATATACCGCCGGTTCCCAGAATGTGTGTGGCTGATCAGATCTCATGGGGTGGGGGCTTTGATCAGTCATAGATTCTTTGAAGAGGGACAGCTTCCTACTGTAAGGGGCAATAAACTGCATCCGCAGGGCTAGGTGATGGCCTGGGATCGGGCCGGACAATCGGGCACAGAGGAAGGGGGTTCATCAAAGGATGCGTGATCATCAAAGGGACGGAGGGAGGTGTTAGCCGGGTACGGGATGTGGCTCCGAGGCAGGGCCGCGCTGAAGGGGTGGTTTATGGCCCAAGCATGTGAGAGCGTGGGCTGTCAACGCGCGGGGGATGCTTGCGGGGTCAGGGAGAGAGAGAGAGAGAGAGAGAGACGCTGGCTATCGGCAGTGGGCAGAGAGGCCATGGCATTCAAAATGGCTGCTACTTACGCGCACATATGAGCTAAAAGGGGACAAGATGGCGCCGATAATGTTTACGTCGCAATCTAGATTTTAACAGTCCTCCCTTTTCAACATATCTAGCCAGCTTGTCAATCTATGTCTATCCCCATCATATTACGGATTTCTACATCATACAAAGCTTTCATGCGTTCAGCTTCAAAGTTCGGAGTCTTAGGGCAAACACAGTTAGCAAATAGTGAACACAGAGGTGGGAAGCATTGAATACCCAGGCAGAGTCCACATATTACGACGATTGGTACCAGTACAATCATGAGCAACCACCATACCCAGTCCTTTACAGCACTCCAGAACCAACTCCCAAGCGACCATCCTTCTTGTTCCTGATGAACTTCTGAGGAGAGTCTGTGGAGGTGTTCAATGGCCTTTTAGACGGAGGGTGAATTGTCTGGTATGTAGGTACAACAGCTGGACCCGATGATACGACATGCTCCTCCACGGTCTGCCAGAACCACATCTAGAACAAGGCGGTTTTGAAGAGCCACCAGACGGACCGCCTGAAGCTCGGCTGTATTGTTTGTGAGGATACCAGCTGTAATGTTCATCGTTGTCTCGACTGCCTGGGATAAATGTCAGATGGCACGACTGTTTGCCATCGGAGCCCAAAGTGGAACAAGTCCTTTCATTGCATCCAAGAATTGTGCTCCAGTGGAGTCGGCCTGTTCAATGTCCTTTGCTTGTCTCTGTCGGTGATGGTTTGCCGGAGCCACATAGGTTGGAGGAAGGATGAAGGCAATGTAGCAGGTACCTCCCCAGCCCTTTGGGAGCCAGGTGTAGGCTTTTGTACCACAAACGAAGTACATGTTTGGAGAGGTGACAAAAGAGGGTGGGTCGGTTGAGTCCAAAGTTCTGGTGATGCGACAAGTGCTGTGGCCCACCATTTGTGTCCCATGGCCTGTGATGCATACAAGGCCCGAGACATTGACGACAGATAGGGCCACAGTCAGGGTGGCAGCTGTTCGTTTCCGGAGGTAGGAGAAGGTGGGTCTGGCTGGATTGTTAAATATTTGCATCTCCACCATTTCTTTGGCGGGGATGTCCATGTGAACAGAGGCATTGGAGGATAGAGGGCAAAAGGGAGCAGCAGTTCTTCCGGTTTTGTTCAGCCAGACTCCATGATAAAAGTGTGACATAGTTTCGCTGGAAGTGGCATTGTCTCTGTAGCTCTCTTGCAAGAGGATCAGCCAAGCAAGGCAGGAGCCATGAACAGAGAAAGGTGAAGGGATGAAGGGGATGGAATGTCCGGTGGCATGCGGTATCAACCCACAGATCCAGCAATTCGTGGCATTGGCAGCAAGGTTGTGTTGGTGCAGCAACTGTACGAAGGAGTTGTTCCAGAACTCCTTACGCCTTTCTTGGATTTGAGGTGAAAGAGAGACCAGGTAATGTTCTTTCATGGTGGTAGGCCGTGCAGTCGTTAGAAAGGTCTTATGAGCCGGTGCGTTCTCTTCCACGATCCAGAAGGTAGTCATGAGGAGGAGGCAAAAGAGAAGAGTGATAAGAAGAGCAATAGTCTTTGAGCTGTGCAACCTGTCAGTTTTCGGGTTTCTATAGTGGGTCTTCGGATGTCCGGTTGCTTCCATCATCTTCGTATCGGGCGCTTCCATCATCTTCAAGGTGCTCGGTAGTGGGCAGAACCACAGACTTCGTTTGGTTTCTCTCCTGGCAGCCTTTGTAGGGTCAGGCCGCCGCTCTGAGAATGGTAACTTTAGTCAGTGGTCTACTTAGCCGAAGCTCCCTCCCTTCGTCGCAGGTTATACCCTTCTCTGGATGGCACAGTGGGATCAGGGAATTTCGTCAATTCGAGTGTCTCTGTTTCAGGGTAGCAGCTCAGGGATGGTCGGTCTTTGTGCAGGAGCTCTTCTTGGGTGGTCACGTCTTCGGTCGATGTCAGGGTCGGAGAGATTTTCTTGCAGTGATGTGCATGCAGCCAATTTCGTTTCCCCTCCACTCGAAGAGCTGTTCGGGTGGTGATCAAGACTTGCCAGGGGCCCGTCCAGCGGGGTTCCAGACTCTTCTCCCGCTGGAAGTTCCGAATCAAGACAAAATCTCCAGGCTGGATGGTATGTCCGGGGCCCCTGGAAGCATCGGGGATGGCCTGCAGGACCTGATGATGAATAACAGACAGTGTTTTAGTTAGGTTAGACAGATAGTCAGACATTAGGATGTCCGGGACGTCGTGAATAGATGTCGGTTTGGGTGCGGACCAGATACTCATGGGCCGGCCGAAAACGACCTCGTAAGGGGTCAAGTGGTGTTTGGTGGGGGTGGAACGCATTGACAGCAATGCTAGGGGAAGAGCGACTGGCCATTTTAGTCCTGTGGTAGGCACTATTTTTGCTAGTTTTATTTTCAATGTGGCATTATGCCGCTCGACCAGTCCAGCAGATTGGGGGTGTTGGAGGAGAGCAAAAACGTTGTGTCAGTGGTGTTATTGTCCAAGTTAAAAGAGATCGGTGTGGACAAGGGATTAGTGGAGGGCGTTCCATCAAAACCTATTGATGTCACATGTGAGCCAGACAAGGGTGCCCTGGGAATCAATCGTTTAGACAACGCACTACGTGTTGCACCAGTATCTACCAGAAATGGAGACTTCGTACCTAGGACCTTAGCGGTGACATAAGGACCTTGCTGGTCAACATAGAGCTCGACTGGATCCCTTCCTTGCCCTTGGCAGTCCTATGCAAAGTCGTGGGCATTGTCGCAGTCAGATTGTTGGCACTGATTCTGTCGGGGACGATCAAACGTGTTCGGTCTGCCAGGTCTGTCATTGTTGGTGTCGTTTGTGTGCCCTCGTCCCTGTCCTCTATTTCTCGGCCCGCCCACTACGTCTCTCGTGTCTTTATTTCTGAGTGCTTCCTGCAGAACTGGACATTGAGACTTCCAGTGGCCAAATCTTTTGCAGAACGCACACTGGTCCTAATCGAGGTCTGTTCATGGAGCGCCGGGTGCGGGTGTGCGGTCTCTAGGGGGTGGATTTCTAGGAGCATTCGACTGGTAGTTTCCTCTATACTGTTCCCTTCCTATAGTCACCCCTTGCAACTGGGCAATCATCACCCTCTCTTTCAAGTCCTTTTTCTTCTTCTCAGTCGCTTGATCGTTCTCGTTCTTTTGTCGTTCATAGTATTGAGCCATGGATAGCTGCGGGCTTGGAGGCCGCCCAACTACTCTCGCTAGTCTGTAGTTTCTGCGAGACTACTGGTGTCAGGCCTTTCACATAGTTCTGGACAAACAAGTGATGTCCGGTTGCAGTGGTCATGTCCTGGCCGCTATAATCGGAGAACACCGTTTCAAACCGGGAGAAGTATTCTGATACGTCTTCCTGGGGTTTCTGGCGACAGGCCATTACTATCGACCAGTCCACCTTCCTTTCTGGAACTAGGGTTTTTAATTTCTGCACAATCTTATCTGGTAGGTCTAGAATGGCCTTCAAAGGTTTCTGCCCCGGTTCTCGTTGTTTATCAACATTACCGAGTTGTATCCAGGTATGTCCGAACAGCTCAAGGTGGTCGACTTTCCGGATTTGCTTCCACACATCAGCTGGCAGACATAGCCCGAAAAACAAATCGATATCCGCTAGGGTCATAATCGTTGAACCCAAAGCGGTGGCTAATTCTGTATAGAAGGCTGTGGGGTTCTTTCGCAGATCAGGCAAGGACTTTCGGAAAGTCAGGATGTCTTGCCGATCCCATGGTTGGTAAACCCAGTTGTAAACTACCCTCCCTCTCGCATCTTGGTGGTTAATATCGTCGTGTGTTCCCTGTCCTCGTGGGGGAACCCAATAGGGAGCGGCCTCCTTTATGGGCATCATCGTGTCAATTTTTTCTACTCCGGCTTCAGTTGCTGCAGGAGTCGTGGTGTTAGTCTCTGGTTTCTGCTCCGTGAGGTGGCGGAAAACTTCAAGCGTACGCGTGAAGAGGTTCGTCACATCACACTCGTCCCCATCTCCGACATCAACTTTCCTATACAGAGTCGTTAGGTTTTCAGGGCCTTTTCCTTGGTATCGGTCTTCATAGGCATTAAGGGTATGGTAACAAAGGCGTACGACAAAGTGTTGTCTGTGGCTATTGGCATATGTATTGTACATATCCGTTATATAATCCTCACTTTCCTTTCGCACCACCAGTGTCTTTACAATCTTATCGATCCCAGCTCGTTCATCCTTACTTAATCTATGCGATCTAGCAGGGTCTTTCCTCCCAGCTTCGGGATCATCTGAAGTCGCTGCTCATGCTACGCTGGGTACGAGGGGTTCGGTCGGCGCAGAGGCCATGAGGACCGAGGCTCCGGCACTACTCTCGCCTGTCGGTGGGGGTTGCGGGTGCTGCGCTAAGGGTTGGGAAGGGGCGTATGGAGGGGGCATGTAGATGATCGGGGGACCTAATAGTAAATCATCGTTCGTTTGCTGTTTCGAAGGTAGCTCGGGGTAAAGTGTAGAGGGTGTCCTGACGGGACACTGGCCTGATGATTCGGAATCTTGTTTTAGCTTGGTTTCCTCTCTTTCTTTTATTTCTTCCTTTAATTTGTTAGCGGCCAGGTGAGCTGCTTTGCGTAATTCCTTTTCTAACCTGACCTCATTTCTCTTCTTCCGCTGTTCTGTTTCTTTGCGCCACATGCCGAAGCTATCGAGCATAGTGGGTGTTGTCTTATTGTTATAAAGGGCTGTTTCCAGCGAGTTTATTTTGTCGTTATCAAAGAACCCTATCAGTGGCCACTGACTTTCCCGATCCTTTCTCGTGTATTTATGCCACAGCTTACTATAAGCCACGGTGACTAGTCCATATTTAGTAAACATGTCCTTATTAGGGGTGCCCTCCAGTGGAGCCGGATGGTTCACCTCTAATAAGCGGTCCGGGCTGAACCAACTACCAACAAACGGGGCAAAAATAGGCATGACGGGTTACAAAGGGGACAAAAGTCTGCACTACCTATCCTTCACTATTCACAAGGACTAAACAGAGTATTGCGACTCTGTGCTTATTTGTAAATAGAGAATAACCCAAAGAGAACCAATTCCGAACGATCAATGTTCGGACAAACAATCAATCAAATGAGGGATAAAAATAGGCACGACGGATTACAACGGGGGCAAAAGCCTGCGTTACCTATCCATTACTATTTACAAGGACTAAACAGAGTATTGCGACTCTGTGCTTATTTGTAAATAGAGAATGATCCAAAGAGAACCAATTCCAAAACAGTAAATGCTTGGATAACAATCAATCAAATGGAGAGGGAAGTAGGCACGACGGATTACAATGGGGGCAAAAGCCTGCGTTACCTACCCTTCACTATCTGCAAAGACTAAACAGAGTATTGCGACTCTGTGCTTGTTTGCAAATAGAGAATCTCTCAGAAACAATCAAATGAGTAATACTAGTATTTTCAATACAATCAAACAATCAATTTCGCAATTTGTCGTGTTACACGACCTTACCCGGACCGCATGGACGGTTTCTCGTCTTCAGCTTCCAGCGCCCGATCGTCCTCTATTCTCCGTAATTGCTGTGGCACTCCTGATGGTTCCCAGTCAGGACCGTAGATCACTCGAGAGAGGTCTGCTCGGAACCGGTGAAGTTCGGAGGATCAGCTGCCAGACGAGGGTCTATCGGGCAGGAGCTCTTCCCGATCATTGCAGTCTTTCACTCTGTCGTTGGGACCTCTCCCACTGGATCCACGCGTCGCTGATGGGCCCCACGTTTGGGACGCCAATTGTTGAAAGGTAGGGCCGATGTCGACCAAGAACCTTCAGTGTTTGCCCGGCGTTAGCCGCCTCTCATACCATTCAATATTACCAAACAAAGAGGCAGGCGCTGGAGACAGGAAGGCAGGAAACAGGAGTTTATTCCGACGGAGCAGAACACGTCAAATCAGACAACAGGGTATCTTCTCGAGGTGCTCTAACCGCATCTCTGAGGCCTGGCCTCTTATACACAAGTTTATGGCTTTATTGTATGAAACATGTTCTTGTCAATACTTTGAAGTACGGAAAGGCATTCCCGGAATCCCCGCTTCCAAACCCGTTCCCACACATATTTACAGTGAAAGTCCCCACCCCGATCTAAGTAGGTGATGACTATCGCGCAGCTGGATATTCCGCCTGTTCCCAGAATGTGTGTGGCTGATCAGATCTCATGGGGTGGGGGCTTTGATCAGTCCTAGATTCTTTGAAGAGGGACAGCTTCCTACTGTAAGGGGCAATAAACTGCATCCGCAGGGCTAGGTGATGGCCTGGGATCGGGCCGGACAATCGGGCACAGAGGAAGGGGGTTCATCAAAGGATGCGTGATCATCAAAGGGACGGAGGGAGGTGTTAGCCGGGTACGGGATGTGGCTCCGAGGCAGGGCCGCGCTGAAGGGGTGGTTTATGGCCCAAGCATGTGAGAGCGTGGGCTGTCAACGCGCGGGGGATGCTTGCGGGGTCAGGGAGAGAGAGAGAGAGAGAGAGAGACGCTGGCTATCGGCAGTGGGCAGAGAGGCCATGGCATTCAAAATGGCTGCTACTTACGCGCACATATGAGCCTAAAAGGGGACAAGATGGCGCCGATAATGTTTACATCGCAATCTAGATTTTAACAGTCCTCCCTTTTCAACATATCTAGCCAGCTTGTCAATCTATGTCTATCCCCATCATATTACGGATTTCTACATCATACAAAGCTTTCATGCGTTCAGCTTCAAAGTTCGGAGTCTTAGGACAAACACAGTTAGCAAATAGTGAACACAGAGGTGGCAAGCATTGAATACCCAGGCAGAGTCCACATATTACGACGATTGGTACCAGTACAATCATGAGCAACCACCATACCCAGTCCTTTACAGCACTCCAGAACCAACTCCCAAGCGACCATCCTTCTTGTTCCTGATGAGCTTCTGAGGAGAGTCTGTGGAGGTGTTCAATGGCCTTGTAGACGGAGGGTGAATTGTCTGGTATGTAGGTACAACAGCTGGACCCGATGATACGACATGCTCCTCCACGGTCTGCCAGAACCACATCTAGAACACATCGGTTTTGAAGAGCCACCAGACGGACCGCCTGAAGCTCGGCTGTATTGTTTGTGAGGATACCAGCTGTAATGTTCATCGTTGTCTCGACTGCCTGGGATAAATGTCGGATGGCACGACTGTTTGCCATCGGAGCCCAAAGTGGAACAAGTCCTTTCATTGCATCCAAGAATTGTGCTCCAGTGGAGTCGGCCTGTTCAATGTCCTTTGCTCGTCTCTGTCGGTGATGGTTTGCCGGAGCCACATAGGTTGGAGGAAGGATGAAGGCAATGTAGCAGGTACCTCCGCAGCCCTTTGGGAGCCAGGTGTAGGCTTTTGTACCACAGACGAAGTACATGTTTGGAGAGGTGACAAAAGAGGGTGGGTCGGTTGAGTCCAAAGTTCTGGTGATGCGACAAGTGCTGTGGCCCACCATATGTGTCCCATGGCCTGTGATGCATACAAGGCCCGAGACATTGACGACAGATAGGGCCACAGTCAGGGTGGCAGCTGTTCATTTCCGGAGGTAGGAGAAGGTGGGTCTGGCTGGATTGTTAAATATTTGCATCTCCACCATTTCTTTGGCGGGGATCTCCATGTGAACAGAGGCATTGGAGGATAGAGGGCAAAAGGGAGCAGCAGTTCTTCCGGTTTTGTTCAGCCAGACTCCATGATAAAAGTGTGACATAGTTTCGCTGGAAGTGGCATTGTCTCTGTAGCTCTCTTGCAAGAGGATCAGCCAAGCAAGGCAGGAGCCATGAACAGAGAAAAGTGAAGGGATGAAGGGGATGGAATGTCCGGTGGCATGCGGTATCAACCCACAGATCCAGCAATTCGTGGCATTGGCAGCAAGGTTGTGTTGGTGCAGCAACTGTACGAAGGAGTTGTTCCAGAACTCCTTACGCCTTTCTTGGATTTGAGGTGAAAGAGAGACCAGGTAATGTGCTTTCATGGTGGTAGGCCATGCAGTCGTTAGAAAGGTCTTATGAGCCGGTGCGTTCTCTTCCACGATCCAGAAGGTAGTCATGAGGAGGAGGCAAAAGAGAAGAGTGATAAGAAGAGCAATAGTCTTTGAGCTGTGCAACCTGTCAGTTTTTGGGTTTCTGTAGTGGGTCTTCGGATGTCCGGTTGCTTCCATCATCTTCGTATCGGGCGCTTCCATCATCTTCAAGGTGCTCGGTAGTGGGCAGAACCACAGACTTCGTTTGGTTTCTCTCCTGGCAGCCTTTGTAGGGTCAGGCCGCCGCTCTGAGAATGGTAACTTTAGTCAGTGGTCTACTTAGCCGAAGCTCCCTCCTTTCGTCGCAGGTTATACCCTTCTCTGGATGGCACAGTGGGATCAGGGAATTTCGTCAATTCGAGTGTCTCTGTTTCAGGGTAGCAGCTCAGGGATGGTCGGTCTTTGTGCAGGAGCTCTTCTTGGGTGGTCACGTCTTCGGTCGATGTCAGGGTCGGAGAGATTTTCTTGCAGTGATGTGCATGCAGCCAATTTCGTTTCCCCTCCACTCGAAGAGCTGTTCGGGTGGTGATCAAGACTTGCCAGGGGCCCGTCCAGCGGGGTTCCAGACTCTTCTCCCGCTGGAAGTTCCGAATCAAGACGAAATCTCCAGGCTGGATGGTATGTCCGGGGCCCCTGGAAGCATCGGGGATGGCCTGCAGCACCTGATGATGAATAACAGACAGTGTTTTAGTTAGGTTATACAGATAGTCAGACATTAGGACCTCCGGGACGTCGTGAATAGATGTCGGTTTGGGTGCGGACCAGATACTCATGGGCCGGCCGAAAACGACCTCGTAAGGGGTCAAGTGGTGTTTGGTGGGGGTGGAACGCATTGACGGCAATGCTAGGGGATGAGCGTCTGGCCATTTTAGTCCTGTGGTAGCCACTATTTTTGCTAGTTTTATTTTCAATGTGGCATTGTGCCGCTCGACCAGTCCAGCAGATTGGGGGTGTTGGAGGAGAGCAAAAACGTTGTGTCAGTGGTGTTATTGTCCAAGTTAAAAGAGATCGCTGTGGACAAGGGATTAGTGGAGGGCGTTCCATCAAAACCTATTGATGTCACATGTGAGCCAGACAAGGGTGCCCTGGGAATCAATCGTTTAGACAACGCACTACGTGTTGCACCAGTATCTACCAGAAATGGAGACTTCGTACCTAGGACCTTAGCGGTGACATAAGGACCTTGCTGGTCAACATAGAGCTCGACTGGATCCCTTCCTTGCCCTTGGCAGTCCTATGCAAAGTCGTGGGCATTGTCGCAGTCAGATTGTTGGCACTGATTCTGTCGGGGACGATCAAACGTGTTCGGTCTGCCAGTCTGTCATTGTTGGTGTCGTTTGTGTGCCCTCGTCCCTGTCCTCTATTTCTCGGCCCGCCCACTACGTCTCTCGTGTCTTTATTTCTGAGTGCTTCCTGCAGAACTGGACATTGAGACTTCCAGTGGCCAAATCTTTTGCAGAACGCACACTGGTCCTCATCGAGGTCTGTTCATGGAGCGCCGGGTGCGGGTGTGCGGTCTCTAGGGGGTGGATTTCTAGGAGCATTCGACTGGTAGTTTCCTCTATACTGTTCCCTTCCTATAGTCACCCCTTGCAACTGGGCAATCATCACCCTCTCTTTCAAGTCCTTTTTCTTCTTCTCAGTCGCTTGATCGTTCTCGTTCTTTTGTCGTTCATAGTATTGAGCCATGGATAGCTGCGGGCTTGGAGGCCGCCCAACTACTCTCGCTAGTCTGTAGTTTCTGCGAGACTTCTGGTGTCAGGCCTTTCACATAGTTCTGGACAAACAAGTTATGTCCGGTTGCAGTGGTCATGTCCTGGCCGCTATAATCGGAGAACACCGTTTCAAACCGGGAGAAGTATTCTGATACGTCTTCCTGGGGTTTCTGGCGACAGGCCGTTACTATCGACCAGTCCAACTTCCTTTCTGGAACTAGGGTTTTTAATTTCTGCACAATCTTATCTGGTAGGTCTAGAATGGCCTTCAAAGGTTTCTGTCCCGGTTCCCGTTGTTTATCAACATTACCGAGTTGTATCCAGGTATGTCGAACAGCTCAAGGTGGTCGACTTTCCGGATTTGCTTCCACACATCAGCTGGCAGACATAGCCCGAAAAACAAATCGATATCCGCTAGGGTCATAATCGTTGAACCCAAAGCGGTGGCTAATTCTGTATAGAAGGCTGTGGGGTTCTTTCGCAGATCAGGCAAGGACTTTCGGAAAGTCAGGATGTCTTGCCGATCCCATGGTTGGTAAACCCAGTTGTAAACTACCCTCCCTCTCGCATCTTGGTGGTTAATATCGTCGTGTGTTCCCTGTCCTCGTGGGGGAACCCAATAGGGAGCGGCCTCCTTTATGGGCATCATCGTGTCAATTTTTTCTACTCCGGCTTCAGTTGCTGCAGGAGTCGTGGTGTTAGTCTCTGGTTTCTGTTCCGTGAGGTGGCGGAAAACTTCAAGCGTACGCGTGAAGAGGTTCGTCACATCACACTCGTCCCCATCTCCGACATCAACTTTCCTATACAGAGTCGTTAGGTTTTCAGGGCCTTTTCCTTGGTATCGGTCTTCATAGGCATTAAGGGTATGGTAACAAAGGCGTACGACAAAGTGTCGTCTGTGGCTATTGGCATATGTATTGTACATATCCGTCATATAATCCTCACTTTCCTTTCGCACCACCAGTGTCTTTACAATCTTATCGATCCCAGCTCGTTCATCCTTACTTAATCTATTCGATCTAGCAGGGTCTTTCCTCCCAGCTTCGGGATCATCTGAAGTCGCTGCTCGTGCTACACTGGGTACGAGGGGTTCGGTCGGCGCAGAGGCCATGAGGACCGAGGCTCCGGCACTACTCTCGCCTGTCGGTGGGGGTTGCGGGTGCTGCGCTAAGGGTTGGGAAGGGGCGTATGGAGGGGGCATGTAGATGATTGGGGGACCTAATAGTAAATCATCGTTCGTTCGCTGTTTCGAAGGTAGCTCGGGGTAAAGTGTAGAGGGTGTCCTGACGGGACACTGGCCTGATGATTCGGAATCTTGTTTTAGCTTGGTTTCCTCTCTTTCTTTTATTTCTTCCTTTAATTTGTTAGCGGCCAGGTGAGCTGCTTTGCGTAATTCCTTTTCTAACCTGACCTTATTTCTCTTCTTCCGCTGTTCTGTTTGTTTGCGCCACATGCCGAAGCTATCGAGCATAGTGGGTGTTGTCTTATTGTTATAAAGGGCTGTTTCCAGCGCGTTTATTTTGTCGTTATCAAAGGACCCTATCAGTGGCCACTGACTTTCCCAATCCTTTCTCGTGTATTTATGCCACAGCTTACTATAAGCCATGGTGACTAGCCCATATTTAGTAAACATGTCCTTATTAGGGGTGCCCTCCAGTGGAGCCGGATGGTTCACCTCTAATAAGCGGTCCGGGCTGAACCAACTACCAACAAACGGGGCAAAAATAGGCATGACGGGTTACAAAGGGGACAAAAGTCTGCACTACCTATCCTTCACTATTCACAAGGACTAAACAGAGTATTGCGACTCTGTGCTTATTTGTAAATAGAGAATAACCCAAAGAGAACCAATTCCGAACGATCAATGTTCGGACAAACAATCAATCAAATGAGGGATAAATATAGGCACGACGGATTACAACGGGGGCAAAAGCCTGCGTTACCTATCCTTCACTATTTACAAGGACTAAACAGAGTATTGCGACTCTGTGCTTATTTGTAAATAGAGAATGATCCAAAGAGAACCAATTCCAAAACAGTAAATGCTTGGATAACAATCAATCAAATGGAGAGGGAAGTAGGCACGACGGATTACAATGGGGGCAAAAGCCTGCGTTACCTACCCTTCACAATCTGCAAAGACTAAACAGAGTATTGCGACTCTGTGCTTGTTTGCAAATAGAGAATTTCTCAGAAACAATCAAATGAGTAATACTAGTATTTTCAATACAATCAAACAATCAATTTCGCAATTCGTTGTGTTACACGACCTTACCCGGACCGCATGGACGGTTTCTCGTCTTCCGCTTCCAGCGCCCGATCGTCCTCTATTCTCCGTAATTGCTGTGGCACTCCTGATGGTTCCCAGTCAGGACCGTAGATCACTCGAGAGAGGTCTGCTCGGAACCGGTGAAGTTCGGATGATCGTCTGCCAGACGAGGGTCTATCGGGCAGGAGCTCTTCCCGATCGTTGCAGTCGTTCACTCTGTCGTTGGGACCTCTCCCACTGGATCCACGCGTCGCTGATGGGCCCCACGTTTGGGACGCCAATTGTTGAAAGGTAGGGCCGATGTCGACCAAGAACCTTCAGTGTTTGCCCGGCGTTAGCCGCCTCTCATACCATTCAATATTACCAAACAAAGAGGCAGGCGCTGGAGACAGGAAGGCAGGAAACAGGAGTTTATTCCGACGGAGCAGAACACGTCAAATCAGACAACAGGGTATCTTCTCGAGGTGCTCTAACCGCATCTCTGAGGCCTGGCCTCTTATACACAAGTTTATGGCTTTATTGTATGAAACATGTTCTTGTCAATACTTTGAAGTACGGAAAGGCATCCCCGGAATCCCCGCTTCCAAACCCGTTCCCACACATATTTACAGTGAAAGTCCCCACCCCGATCTCAGTAGGTGATGACTATCGCGCAGCTGGATATTCCGCCAGTTCCCGGAATGTGTGTGGCTGATCAGATCTCATTGGGTGGGGACTTTGATCAGTCATAGATTCTTTGAAGAGGGACAGCTTCCTACTGCAAGGGGCAATAAACTGCATCCGCAGGGCTAGGTGATGGCCTGGGATCGGGCCGGACAATCGGGCACAGAGGAAGGGGGTTCATCAAAGGATGCGTGATCATCAAAGGGACGGAGGGAGGTGTTAGCCGGGTACGGGATGTGGCTCCGAGGCAGGGCCGCGCTGAAGGGGTGGTTTATGGCCCAAGCATGTGAGAGCGTGGGCTGTCAACGCGCGGGGGATGCTTGCGGGGTCAGGGAGAGAGAGAGAGAGAGAGAGAGACGCTGGCTATCGGCAGTGGGTAGAGAGGCCATGGCATTCAAAATGGCTGCTACTTACGCGCACATATGAGCCTAAAAGGGGACAAGATGGCGCAGATAATGTTTACGTCGCAATCTAGATTTTAACACACCCACACCCACACACACACCTTACACACCTACACCCCCACCTACACCCACACACTCACACACCCCTACCCACACACAACTCACTCCCCCCCCACACACACACACACCTCACAGACACACCCCACACATCCCCCACACACACCTCACCCCTCCCCCCCACACACACCTCTGACACACACACCCCCACACACACACACACACACACCACACACACACCTCTCACACACACACACACGCACACACACATTCCTCACACACACACACACCCACACACACCCCTACACACCTACCCACACACACCCCACAGACACACCCACACATCCTACACACACACACCCCACACACACACACACTCCCACACACACACCCCCACTCCCCCCCCACACACACACACCACACACACACACACACTTATTATTTTTTTCTTCTTTTTTGAGGGGGTGCCCCACACACATACCCCCACACACACACACCCCACACCCACCCCCCACATACACCCCCCACACATACCTCATATACCCACACCCAAACACCCCACACACCCACACACACACACACACCTTACACACCCACACCCCCACCTACACCCACACACCCCACACACCCCACACCCCCCCACCCACACACACACCTCACTCCCCCCCCCACACACACACCTCACAGACACACCCCAGACATCCCCCACACACACCTCACCCCTTCCCCACACACACACACCTCTCACACACACCTCACACACACACACCCACACCACACACACACACATACCCACACACACACACCCCACACACACACCCACACATCCTACACACACACCCCACACACATACGCCCCCCCACACACACACCCCACACCCACCCCCCCCCACACACACACACCACACACACTCATTATTTTTTTATTTTTTTGAGGGGGTGCCCCACACACATACCCCCACACACACACACCCCACACACACACCCCCACACCCCCCACCATACCTCATACACCCACACCTCCACCCACACCCAAACACCCCACACACCCACACCCACACACAAACCATACACCCCCACACCCCCCCCTACACCCACACACCCCACACACCCCCACCCACACACACCTCACTCCCCCCCCACACACACACACCTCACAGACTCACCCCACACATCCCCCACACACACCTCACCGCCCCCCACACACACACACCTCTGACACACACCCCCCCCACACACACACACCCCACACACACACCTCACACACACACACACACACATTCCTCACCCCCACACACACCCACACACACACCCCCACACACACACACCCACACACACACCCCACACACACACCCACACATCCTATACACACACCCCACACAAATACCCCCCCACACACACCCCACAGCCACCCCCCCACACACACACACCACACACACACACACACTCATTCTTTTTTCTTTCTTTTTTTGAGGGGGTGCGCGCCCCGGTACACGTGTCGGTACACGTGCCGGTACGCGTACCCTGGAGAAAAAAAGAAAGACAGAGCTTTTTAAAAATGTAGCATTTTTATATAAATTGGAGGTAGTTCTGAAAAGAACTGTTTTTTATTCTTATTGTTGTTTTATATTTTTTTATTGTTTTTTTGTACCCCGCGACTTTAAAAAAAAAAAATATTATTTTTTTTGCCTTGGGGGTCCTTGTGGGACCCCCTGAGCAGGCCTAGGGGGTCAGGGTGTATCTACTCTGGCCCCTTTGCGAGTTTCACACCTTTGTTTCACTGCTTTCTTGTGCCTTGGTTCTAACATTGCACAAGATGGCTGCCAGGGACACCCAGTATGCAAGGGGAATTAGTTCCCCCTCTTCAAACATGCACGGAGGCTGCGTTGCAGAGAGGTGTAAAAAAGGGTGTGGCCTCATTACACCTCTATGCAATGCAGCCATCTGGCGCATACTGGAGGCTCCTGGTGGGCTAGTTGGCCCCCAGGGACCCCCATTATGCAAGGGGAATTAGTTCCCCCTCTGCAAACGCGCCAGGCGGCTGCGTTGCAGAGAGGTGTAACAAGGGGCATAGCCTCATTACACCTCTGCAATGCAGCCCCCTGGCGCATACTGGAGGTTCCTGGTGGGCTAGTTGGCCCCCAGGGGCCCCCAGTATGCAGGGGGAATGAGTTCCCCCTCTGGGCTGCGTTGCAGAGAGGTGTAAAAAGGGCCGTGGCTTAATTACACCTCTCTGCAATGCAGTCCACTGGTGCATACTGGAGATTCCTGGTGAGCTTTCAGGTCTTAATATAGTTAGGAATTAGCTTTAAAAAAACTTTGAAATTCACTGAAAAAAACATAGGTTTCAGGCCTTATATAGTTAGGAATTAGCATTTAAAAAAACCTTGCAAATTAACTGAAAAAACCTTAGGTTTCAGGCCTTATATAGTTAGGAATTAGCATTTAAAAAAACCTTGCAAATTAACTGAAAAAACCTTAGGTTTCAGGCCTTATATAGTTAGGAATTAGCATTTAAAAAACCTTGCAAATTCAATGAAAAAACCATAGGTTTCAGGCCTTACATAGTTAGGAATTAGCATTTAAAAAACCTTGCAAATTCACTGAAAAAAACATAGGTTTTAGGCCTTATATAGTTAGGAATTAGGCACAAGAAAGCAGAAAAACAAACGTGTAGAACACAAAAAGGGGGCAGGGTAGAAACACCCTGACCCCCTAGGGCTGCTCAGGTGGTCCCACTAGGATATTAATATATTTAAACGTTATCCGCTAATAGAATTAGCATTTAAAAAACCTTTGAAATTCACTGAAAAAACCATAGGTTTCAGGCCTTTTATAGTTAGGAATTAGCATTTAAAAAACCTTTGAAATTCACTGAAAAAACCATAGGTTTCAGGCCTTATATAGTTGGGAATTAACATTTAAAAAAACCTTTGAAATCCACTGAAAAAACCATAGGTTTCAGGCCTTATATAGTTAGGAATTAGCATTTAAAAAAACCTTTGAAATTCACTGAAAAAACCATAGGTTTCAGGAGTTATATAGTTAGGAATTAGCTTTTACAAAACCTTTGAAATTCACTCAAAAAACAATAAGTTTTAGTGGTGTTATAGTTAGCTGGACATTTTACTCATACAAAACCATTGAAATTGCTCCTATATAGTTAGTTGTACTAAGTATATATCGCGCACCCGTAATCCACTGCTGATGATGTCACATATTAGATCATTCATGACATGGTCAGTGACATCACGGATGACATCTCAAATGACATCACTGATGACATCACTGATGACATCATCCACGTGACAATCACATACACCTTTTCATACACTATTACAATTTTTCATCACTCTTTGTAAAATACAGAGTATCATATTTAAATCCATTGTCACAGCAATACAAGTATCTAAAAATCCACTCAGTGATTCATACATGTATACACACATCTAATCCCTTACCTATGGATTCACTCATACATGCTGTCAATGAACAATAGAACATTATCAAAAATACTTATACATCTATATCGACATTAAACAACAGCACGCATCCTATTCACATATGAAGTCATCCTACTCACTTATGCAAACAATGGATCATACTTACATATTTACTTAGCAAAATACTTATACAAACACCACTTCTTCTATTCATTTAGATAGTAAGTCATACTTAGTGAATTATAAAATCATTATTACAAGTATAAAGTTATCCATACAGTCACTCACACAATCATTGGGTCTTATGTATACTTATTTATATACAACAACTGACACATACACTGCCTTTTATTTTTCTAGTTTGTTGGACCTGTACCTTTGAGAAATATATTTGCTCATCACCACACCCATACAGAGATTCCCTCATCCAAACTGTTAGAACATGTAGTTTTAACTTCATATATCTACTGAATAAACTATTCACACATCTTTGGACAGTCACACACCCTCCACCGAACCACACACACTTTCACACTCCCATACAAATACTCAGTTAACTAATCAATAACTAATATAGACTTTCACATAGCTAGTAACCAACTGTAGAATCAGTTTACACAACAACTGACAAAGTGATACAGATATTCTCACAGTTTAGTCACTATCCACTATATTTAATGAGACATTATAAATTGGTCAAGTAAACAGTCAATTACACTGCTACTAAATCCTCCATCCAAATATTTATTTATATATATCCACTCATTCTTCAATGCAAATTGCTATATATATAATGCATATTTAAATAACGAAGCAAACCACATTCACTGGATGATGTCATCAGTGATGTCATCAGTGATGTCATTTGAGATGTCATCAGTGATGTCACTGACCATGTCATGAATGATCTAATATGTGACATCATCAGCAATGGATTGAGGGTGCGCGATATATACTTAGTACAACTAACTATATAGGAGCAATTTCAATGGTTTTGTATGAGTAAAATGTCCAGCTAACTATAACACCACTAAAACTTATAGTTTTTTGAGTGAATTTCAAAGGTTTTGTAAAAGCTAATTCCTAACTATATAACTCCTGAAACCTATGTTTTTTTCAGTGAATATATATATATATATATTTTTATCTCTGGTGTCTAGTTGGCTTTCTGCCTCCTGGGATAAGATAAGTGGTAAATTTCCCATCTCCCCCTGGGGGACAAAAAGATCTTTGCCCCATTTACTTGTGTTGAGGGCATAGCCACGCCCATGCCCATGCTGGTCAGTCCCATTACTTTATTGAAAAAAATAACTTTACCAGGCATCTAGTGGTCATTCTGTCCCGCTGGGGGGGCTGATCGGGGTAATTACCCCATCTGTCCCCCAAGGGGGCAGAGAGACAGTTGCCCCATTTAGTTGGATTGGGGGTATAGTCACGCCTATGGTGGGCAGACCTCACCCCTATTTCTTTTATAAAGCTTTCCCTGGAGTCTAGTGTGCTTTCTGCCCTCCCTGAGGAGGTAGATTATGGAAAATTACCCCCATCTGTGCCCCAGGAGAGCACAAAAATAGTTGCCCCATTTACTTTGGTTGAGGGCATGGCCATGATCATGCTGGGCAGCCCCCAACCTTACACCGCTGGCGAGTGAGCAGGGCATTTGGTTGGTCGGCTGGCGGCTGGGTGAAAACGGGCATGACCCAGATCCCAGGTCCCTGGCTCCGTGCCTTAAGCCCCCCTCCCCCCCCCCGGGTGCCGCATGGTGTGCGATGTGCCGATCGTTGCAGCCTACCTAACCCCCCTCCTTCCCTGTGCTGCTTTTCAAACTGCAGGGTGCCCTTCTCGCTCACCGCGCTCTTCTGGCCCCTGGCTCTTGTCTCCTGTGTCCGTGGCCTGTCCATTCTCCCTCGCAGCTTCCACCTCCCTGCCTGGCCTCTCGGGCGTGTGGGGTACTCGGCCTCTTACCCAGCTCTGGGGCTGCTCCCCCCGCCCCCTCCCCCTTGAATCCCCCCGGCGCTCACTAGTTTCGCTGCCGACCTGCGTCACAGGCTGGTTGAGTCGTCCTGTCCCATTCCACCTCCCCAGTGTTTGCCCCAGTACCTGTGTGGCTTCAGTTAGGGGAGGGGGGAACACAGGGTCAGGATCTGGTCTCCTGGCCTGGGGCGCGAGTGGTGCGGCGAGCGGGCGGGCGCGGGCGGGAGGACAGGGGCTGGGAATTCAAAAGAATACAAAAGTGCGGGGGGGTGCCACTAGCAAAGTATTGATTAAAGCACTGGTGCGACCCCATCGAAGCGCCAAAAGCAACTTATGAAGAACGCTAGTTACTAATAGACCTGGCTGCCCTGGTAGCGAGAATAAATTAATCTCGCAGGATAATACTGACAGCACAGACTCAAAACTCAGGCCAACATTAGCTAGCTAGAGATAACACCTTCTGACCTTCTGACCCACCAGAGATACCAGAATTATTAGATCCACCAGTTTTCAAACTCCGAAAGAGCTCAGTAGAGGCACCTTATCGGTTTCTTGACAAGGTCATCCATCGCAGATCGCCTTGATCCGTTTCAACTAACAGAAGCCATGAGATCTGGGAAAATTAGAAAAACAGCATCCGCTCCAAAACGGAGGAAACCAAAACAGTCGATAATGGGTGGGGAGCCCCACCAAGGAAGCAATGAAACAGGGAACACAGTAAAAACGTCGCCAATTAGCAATGGCAACAGTAATACCATTCACAACGGCAAGAGTATGGTTACACCAAATACCTCAAAACCTTCGAATCTGTTGGACTATTATAAAAAAATTCCATCTATGTCGAACACTCTTCCACAGTTCCAGCCATCGGAGTCTACCAGGCTCGGAGCACCGGACCAACTGGCCAAAATAAGTATGCTCCCATTTCAACCGCATTCTTTACATCAGGTACTACTCTCGGATGTTTTTACTTTTGGCTCCGCTCTTAACGTTTCAATCGCACCCCGGCCTGGGGGATCAGCCTAAAAGAAACCCCTCAATCTAATCATCATCAACAACTGCATTCAGGCCAGGTCTCTTCGCCTACTTCTATGTCTATCTCTATGTCCAAGCAAGAAGCCTGTTTTTCGGAAACCCTTCAGTTAAGCCCTTCGCATATCTCAAGCCCTCTTAAAGACCATGCCCAGAAACCAGAAATATCAGTATCATCGTCATGTCAAGATTTAGTCGCATTAAAGGAACCTATAACGGTCCCTCATCGGCAATTAATCTTTCCGCAAATTCCCGTGCAAGATTCTCACGTCTGTAACAAAATTTTAGGTTCTGCTCAATTGCCCCAAACTATATGTGCTCCAAAGGATGATCGGGCCATGTCCAGTCCCCAGCAAATTGTATTCTCACCAACACCGGTAATAATGACATCACCGAAAAAACCATCAAACAAATCCGACTCAAATGACCAGTTTTTAGCGGACCTGTCATTTTTTCTTAAAAACTCACCTAAACGTACATCAAATCCAAAGCCTAACCAAGAGGAGCCCACAGCAACAGGTGTCTGGCCTCAGCTCCTACAAACTTTTCAACAAACTGTTAATGCATTAAACTATCACTCTGACAAACTGGATGTGCAGGTCGACCTTCTGAATACTTTAGCGTTGTTCACTGCAGGCATTGACAACAAACTGGATAAACTGAATAACCTAATAGTAGGAGCGCAATCCTCTGTAAAGCTCATCCAGTCGGTCTGTAGTTGCTCTCCAATCATCGACTCCCTTTCGTTGCTTCCAGCTTTTCTATCAAATGTCATAGAAGAAGTCAAACTGCTGAAGGGAGGCAACTCACTTATAACTCTCTGTCCGCAATCGCACGTACCGCCATGCATGAATCAAGAACCAGCTCATCCCTGGACTATCACGGAAAAAGGAACCCAGCAGAGTGCAGGGAAAGTCCCCGCCACAAACCAGCCAAGCGAGCAGTTAATAGCTGACCGACTCCAAACCGAATTAACGGGCTCTGAGTTGATTGAAGCAACAACCGAAAATGCCCGGTCCCCAAGCGGGCGCACAACCTATATAGCCCAAATCGAGGCAGCGCCAGACCGGTTCGTCAGCCTTGGCACCACCAAAACCGGAAAGGCAGTTAGCCCCCCTACCACCATGTAGCAAGAAAGTGCGCAAATGCCAGCGCAAACACAGAAACAAAACAAGGGCAAAAGTTACAACTGTCCCTACAACCTTCTTTCCTCTCTTTGCAATGGCAGCCAACAAAAAAGTCGTAAGTGAAACTAATACACCACAACCCCTAGTAAACCTTAGTGCAATCCAACAAAAAGGGGACTTAGCTGCAACTGTCATCCAACAGACCCAGGGCTGCAAACAAGTTCTAACTGAGTCAGTTGCGGGAACAGCGACAGAAGATCTAAGCAATGTTAAAGAAATACAAAGGGTGGAAGCTAACAAACCAAGTTTATCAGGGACTACAGCAATTTCAGTTCTTTCTAACCCAGCGCCAGATTCAATACCATCTTGGACGGACAACTTAACGACCAGACCGAATTTAACAAAAACAATTTACAATCTTAAAACACCCTTGCTTAAAAACAGTCTGACAGTGAGGAAGGTTCCTCAACACCAGACACAACAGAAGGAGGAACCAGAAGCAGGACCACCGAACGCTAAAATTAATAAGACAGACCCAAGCCTATGCAGTAAAGAGAACAAAAGCGACTTGCAACTCTCCCATATTATATTGGCTCCTGACTACACATCAAAAGGGCGGCATGACATTCTTAACAGATCTAATATCATAAAACTAGTGAATGGCACCTCGGGGTTTGAAGGTTTGGCATCGGACGATATTGAATCAATCGTATTCCTTCCACCTAGAGGTACACAACCTTCTGAGGTAACCCTGGTGTCATTCAAGTCGGCCTATTGGGCAGGAGTATTCTTAGATCATAAGGCTACCCTGCGGGACTGGGGCATCAGAGTCTATCCATACTCCACCCCAGGGTACCCCCCAGCACTACTAAACCAACCAACACCACACGCAAAAGTTGGTACTCGTATGCCTGTCCCTAACACTAGACCGCTTTCAATTTTAAAAAATGCCTTAGGATCTGAAGCACTGAAAACTCCCTTTCTAACAGCAGCCATTAATGATGATTCAAGTCAATGCTGGAGTTGGCTTCCAGCCACCCTGTCAACAAAAAACTCAGACTGACCACAAGGAGTAGTCCCCGCGGATCAAACCCGGAAATCGGACAGCGTTCAATCTAGCAGTAGATTCCACTTTTTTAATGTGTTCGTGGAACATCAGCGGTCTTCAGCAGAAATTAAGGAATTCAGAAGTCCATTCCTTCATTTGTAAGCATGCAGTAATAGCCCTGCAGGAAACCTGGGCCACACAAGGATGCCCGGTTATTGGCTTCACCGAACTATGGAAACCAGCACTCAGGGTTAGCCGCTATGGTCACCCAAAAGGCGGCCTGTCAACATATATATCAAACAATTTAAAAGGCCCAATTACACAACTAAAATTGGATGAAGACTGGCTAATTGGGGTCAAAATCAACGCATGGCGGGAACAACGTTCACTCTTCCTCTTAAATGTGTACATCAACCCAAGTACACGCACAAAAAGAGAACATCTCACACGTCTAACGGTAATTATGAGTGACTTAGCCGCAGAACATCCCAACTCAGACTGCATTGCCACAGGTGACTTTAATACTAACTTATTCCAAGGCAAAACAGCCGAAACCGAGGGGCCTTTTTTATTTCCCCTGACCGAGGCAGTAATCCAAACAAATCCGCCTAATCAAGCCTACTGCGGTCTAGGAGAATTCTGTGTGATGCGATTCTGTAGTGCAGGCTATCTGGTAATGAATGGTAGATCGGAGGGTGATACCCCCCCCAACTGGTCTTGGACAAACGGAAACAAACGATCCTACCTGGATTACACCATCTGTAATTCAGCTCTGCTCCATTGCTTGGTCAGTTTCTGTATCCACCCACGATCTCAAAGCGATCACCGACCTCAGGTTATATCCTTCAACATTAACTCAGAGAAGCATAAACCAGCACTTCCAACCTGTAGGGGAATACATTCTGAAAACTTAAAGCGCCTCAGATGGAGTGAGGATATTAGTCCAAATATTCTACAAGCAAGTATGGTCCTGATTAGTGATGAAAGTGATCAGAATGTCTCCCTGATTGCGACATGGACAACGCTATGCACGCACCTTATTAACCTATTTCCAGCAAATTCGCGTCCTCCAAGGAGAACCTCCTCGCGCCAGTTTATACTCTCACAACAGTCAAAGCTACTTAAGAAAGAGAGAAATAAAGCTCTATGGTTACTCGGAAAGGCACCGGGGAATAGCGAATGTTTAAACTTATATCAAGCAGCTCAAAAGTCATTTAAGCTGGCGATCACCAATGACAAACGGACGCACGAAAACCACTTCTGGTGCAAGTTAGTTTGGGAGAGCAAGAGCCGCAATTCACGAAAATTCTGGGCCCTAGTCAACCATTCATATCAGAGTACATCAAGTTTTGGATCGGCAAACATCCAGGAATCGGACTGGGTAACTTTCCTTACAGAGCACTTTCGGTCTTTAGAATGCTCAGGAACAACAGAGAACAGCCCTCTAAGTGAGAATGACACAGAAACTAGTAATATGCAGATTACAGCCCCGGAGTGCTCTCACGCTGCCAACGAGGACCTCCAGATGTCGCAAGAAAAGGTTGCTACGGCTATGTCAAGAGCCAGATCAGATGGAGCGCCGGGCCCAAATGGCCTGCCACAGAAACTGTTTATATCTGATATAGCTCTCTGGTCAGGCTTGTTGACAAACCTCTTCAATTATGCTCTAAGAACTGCAACAATCCCAGACTCATGGCGGGGTGCAATCATCCAACCTATTTATAAATCGGGACCCCGCGCCTCTCCTAACAATTATAGACTTATAGCACTTTTGGATATAGAGGCGAAGCACTACGCTGCCCTCCTCCTGGAGGAGCTGAGGACATGGGCAAAGGACCAAAAACTGATCCCAAAGAACCAAACAGGTTTTGTTGCCAACTCTGGGACAATGACCAATCTATTAGCACTGTCAAGTATTGTCGACAAAGCACTCTCAACATCTAAGCCAGTGCTTTGCTGCTTTGTCGACTTTAAAGCCGCGTTTGACAGGGTCCCAAGGGCGGCTTTGTGGGAAAAGTTGAGGAAATGGGGGATTCCTGATAGACTATTGGACGCAATTATTCAACTCCATTCGAATACTTGGGTTAGGGTGAAGCTGGGGTCCGGCACGCATCTCTCGCGGAAAATCTTGACAACCAGAGGTGTGAAGCAGGGATGCATGCTGGCCCCAATGCTTTTCAATCTGTTTATAGCAGATCTGTCAACTACACTGGACGAAACCAACAGTCATTCCCCAAAAATAGGAGGCACGGCATTAAGCAATCTTTTATATACCGATGATCTGGCACTTTTCAGCCTTACGAGGGTTGGGCTGCAAAGGCTCCTCGATAAACTGCTCATTTATGCGACCATAAATCAACTAGAGGTTAATTTAAAGAAAACCCAAGTTGTTCCCTTTGGTAGTAAATATCATGCGGGCGGAGGATGGTCATATAACAACATACGTCTCGCTATAGGTCAATCATATAAGTACCTAGGTGTCCATCTGGACTCTAGGGGTAGCCTCATCAAACATCGGAATGAGATAGCAGTTAAAGCTATGACCCTTGCGGTCTCCTTAGCCAAGATCTCAAAAAATCTTTCTGGCCCAACTCTCCTGCCACTCTTAGAAGTCTTGAGAGCAAAAATTGGCCCTACTCTATCATATGGAATTGAGTTATTCAGGAGCAAATTAAACACTTTCTTAAATCGACACACAACAAAAATCTATAAAAAAGTACTCCATCTCCCAAACTCTGCATCTGCAGCTCAGGTAAGACTAGAGCTTGGGCTATTAAATTATGAGGCCTCTAACATCGGCTCATACTTAAACCTCTGCCACAAACTGAGACAGGCGGACATTGGCACACTTGAATCCTTAGTCTGGCCAGAAATTACCCAGAAAAATCCAGGAGGTACGTTTGGTCGACTTTTCAAGGACTATATTAATCAATTGTCGGCGAGCGACCTTTGGGCTCTCAACCCCAGTCGGACTGCATTCAAAACAGTCATTAAAAAATGTGTGAGAATTAGTTCCCTCGCAATAAACAAAGCACTCTTTTCCAAACGTAGGCATGCTTGGGCCCTTGTCAATTCTTACAAGCGGGTAGCACCGGCCACCTATCTGCCTTGCATATATTCATTGTACATAAAACGAAGTTTAATGGCAATTAGAATGGGTGACTGGCGCTTCCTGCAAGATTTGCCTTCTTGGCGACGAACGGCGGATGACCTAACCTGTAGAGGGTGTAGTAAGGCATCTGAAACTTTGTTACATGTGGTTTGCCTCTGCCCAGCCTTTAATTCCCAGTGTAAGCTTAAACTCAAAGCAGAATGGAATAGGTTGGGTGTGCGGACATGTAGGCAAGCCATTATCGTGGCTCTGAACCCTGTAAATACGGTTTTAAATCTAGGATTAACAACTTTTATCCTACAAGCATACCGTTCCCTTAACTCAAAAGAGGCCCGCTAATAAAACTTAAGGGAAGAGACACGAAATGATATTATGTTGTGCAACCTGACAGTCTAATACATCAAATTGCTCCTTAGGAATTCCAGTTGTCTTTGATATGCATGCGGTATTCTGACAGTCAGTGTAACTAAAAAGGGGTGAACAGCTTTTTTACATAACTTTTTAAGTTCTTGCTTGTTCCTTTTTAAAATGTCACAGAATTAGGAGGTCCAGGATGAGGAAGACTTCCATTTTTTTTTTTTTTTTTTAATAGCCATTGAAGCGTTTGCTTGCTTTCTCCCAATTTTAAAAGCTTGTATATAATGTGTACTTTGTAAGTTTCTTTTAAAGATATCTGTGTAATATCTAAATAAAGATTATTATTATTATTATTATTATTATTATTATTAAAAAAATTCCAGATTTCTAGTGGGCCATCTGCCCCTCGTGGGGGCAAATCGGAGGTAATTATCTCAATCTGCCCCCTAGGGGATGAAAGACTGTTGCCCCCTTTACTTGGGTTGGGGGCATGGCCATGCCCATGATGGGCAGCCCCCATCAATATATTTAAAAATAACCCTTTCCCTGGTATCTAGTGGGATTTCTGTCCCTCTGCAGGGCTGATTGGGGGAAATTATGCCATCTGTCCACCACGCAGGCATTAAGACGATCGCCCCATTTCGTTGATTTAGTTTAGGTGGGGACATAATCATGCCCGTGGTGGGCAGGCCTCACCCCTATAGTTTTTTTTAAAGATTTCCATGGAGTCTAGCGGCTTGCTGCCCTCCCTGGGTGGTAGATATGGGGTAATTACCCTTATTTATGCCCCAGTTGGGCAGAAAGACTATTGCCCCATTTAATTGGGTTGGGGGCATGGCCATGTCCATGCTGGCAGCCCCAACCCCTACAGTTCGAAAAAAATCCTAGATTTATTGTGGGCTCTCTGCCTCCCTAAGGGGCAGATCGGGACTAATTACCCCAATCTGCCCCTTAGGGGGTTGCAGTAAGAAAGCTATTCCACCTATTTGGGATGTGGCATAGCCATGCACATGGTAGGCAGCCCCGACTCCTATATTTAGAAAATAAATAAAAATGTTTCCTGGTGTCTAGTGGGCTGGCTTTCTGCCCCTGTCCATGGTGGCAGCCCTCCCTATATTTAAAAAAATATATATTTCCTGCCGTGTATTGTGCTGTCTGCCACCGCCCCCCCCCCGGGACATCGATCAGGGATAATTAACCCCATCTGACTGTTTCCCCATTTACGTGGGATGGGGCAATGCCCATGCTGGGCTGCCACACCCCCTATATCCGGGGGGGTTGAAAGAAAGACTAAAATCTACAAATTGTCAAGGGAGAAAACAACACCTTGCCCAAGGGGCTGTTCCCCCTATCCCTGGTGTCAAGTGGATAGATCCCTGCTTTGGCAACATTGTCCTGTGGTGATCCCCAAGCAGGGATCCTCTGGGCAGAGGTACCATTGGAAAGTGGATATTCTCACATTCCTACTATTACCTCTCCCATGAGAATCAGTGCTGAGGGACTGAGATATGCCCCCGAGCACTGATTCAATGAAAGTAAAATGTGCTCATCAGCTTGTTTTACTTTCACTTCTACTGCAATTACGTCAACTCGCCCTGCGCGCTGATCATCAATGCAGTAAAAAAAACAATCAGGCTGCTTGGGAAGCTCTTCCGAGCAGCTTGATGTATGTAAAAACTAAAATAAAGATCTCCCTCTGGTACAGAGCACCAGGGGGGCCTTTAAATACCTCCCCAGTGTCGACCAATTGCCAAAACCCGCACTGGGGAGGTAGTGCGGCAGTCAGCCATTGGCCATCGGCTGCACTTAAAAGGTTAAATGTAATAAGGAAACCCAGTGTTAGTCAATGGGAGAGATTCACTACCAGGACATGTAAAACTTAAAAGCACATGTCCTGCTTTTTAAATACAATGCAACCTGACTTTCCTTAAGGGCAGGGCCACTGGAATTATGCAATTGTGCAGCCGCTGCAATGTTTATATAATTACAAATTTGCCGCATTTGCCACATAACCAATCATCAGTTACACAATCTGCAGATTTTAACAAAAACATTGTTTCTAGCTCGAATGATTCAAAAGTTACTAAAAATGCAGCGACACGTGCTGCCCTGAAATTGAAGGCCGTATGCAAAGTTGGACTGGTCACCTTTTTGTTGCTTATTGCTATATTTGAGCATTAAACTGTCACTAATGAGGTGCAACAAATACCCAGACAGTGCTACCAAGCTTAACAAGCATTTCCAATGCAATAGGTCTTACATTGGTGAGAGTTTGAGCTATTGGCATTGTAAATCACAATGCTTTTTATTTATGTGTTTTGAAAACCTGCAAAGGGGGGCGTAAACACGAACTTTGTACTTATAGTCCTTACTTACGAGAAACAAGGTTGGCAGTAGAAGAAGTGCAGTTACTGCCAGCTTTGCTTCTATTAAGAGGACTTTGAAGAAGTAATAGCTTTCCCAGCAGTCTTTGTTTAATCACAGGAGTTTCAACATTTCGGGCCAGATGTAGGTAATCCCAGATTACCGATTCTTAAATACCGAATCATACCGATTCGGTATTTAAGAACTGGCAATCGGGATGTAGGTAATTTTACCGAATTAATTACCGAATCGGTATGATTCGGTATTTACCGAATCGGTATTTACCTTTTCGGTCATTGCCATTCATTTCTATGGGGCTGGAGGCCCATAGGAATGAATGTCAATTTCCGAATCGGTAAATACCGATTCGGTAATTGGGGGAAACATAGAAGGGTGGCAGGGTGTCACTTTGACACCCTCTTGCACCCCTCAATTGTGCATGGGTGCACATGTTGCAGACATACATGCCCTTAGGGCATGTATGTCTGCAACATGGCACTGTTTTAAAAGCAAAAAAATGCTTTTGAAAGGGTTTTCATTATTTACCACCAACTTCTAGTTGGTGGTAAATAACGACTTTTTAAACCCCTGTAGCACTGATTTAAGTGCTACCTACATGTCAAAATACAGATTCGGTAATTTTACAGAGTCGGTATTTTACCGAATCGGTAAAATTGCCGAATCTGTATTTTAACATGCCCCTACATCCCAAAATCAAAATACCGGTCGGTAACGGCCGAAATCGGCCGTTACCTACTGGTATTTGCCTTCTTACATCTGGTGTTCGTCTTTAAGATAAGGTTATGTGCAGTCGCCTTCTTTGGCCACAATTATTACCAGACTTTTGCCATTCTTGACCCTCCCACCTCCTGTTAACTGTCATCCTATTTTAGCAGCAAAATAATAACATTCTTTTGTATTGCCTTCTGCTGCACTGCTCGTGTTTCTAAGTGGTGTCAATAAAATGCATTGTTAAACCCCGTTTTAATTTTACCTATTAAACTGAACCTGAAAGGATGGAAGCCTTAGTTGGCCTCTCTGTGACTGGTGCATGTGACCTGAGATCAAAGAAGATGTTTACTCACTATGGGCCCGATGTAGGTAATCCCCGATTCTTAAATACCGAATCATACCGATTCGGTATTTAAGAACTGGCAATCGGGATGTAGGTATATTTACCGAATATTTTACCGAATCTGTAGCATTCGATAATTACCGAATCGGTATTTACCGATTCGGTAATTGCCATTGATTGCTATGGGCCTTGAGGCCCATAGGAATCAATGTCAATTACCGAATCGGTAAATACCGATTCGGTAAAATTACCGAATTTACAAGGGGGACAGGGTGTCACTTTGACACCCTGTTGCACCCCTGTTACTGGCTTGTGTGCCATGTGACACACATACATGCACTTAGGGCATGTCTGTGTGCCACATGGCACAGGTGTACATGCACAGATGTGCATGTACACTGGAATTCGTTATTTACCATGTAATAGTATTACATGGTAAATAACGAATCGGTAATGGCCTGTGGCACTGTTTCCAGTGCCACCTACATCTGTATTTACCAATTCAGTATATTTACCGATTCGGTATTTTACAGAATCGGTAAATTTACCGAATCTGTAAATATACCGATTCTGTAAATAAAATGCAACCTACATGTCAATTCCCAAATTACCGACCGGTATTTGGCGACCTACAACGGGCCCTGTGTCATCCTTTTAACATAGTGGAGTGCTGGCTCCAGTGGTGCAACGCAAAATGATGGGGCCCTCCTGCAGAATGTGAAGACGGCCCCTTGGTCTCCCACATCTCACAAATATTCATTGGTCTAAATGGCCGCGTGTTGAAGGTTTCAAGGGCCCCTGGAGGGTTGTGCACCCCAGCACCACAGGGGATACTGAGGACAGCTTTATGTCCCTGGCTCACTCCACTTACCACTGAGCTAGTGTTCAAGAAGAGGCTTGGAGATGGAGCAATTCAAGGAAATGGAGGCACAATGGAAAGGAGTGTAAAAGAAGATAGAAAAAATGAAATATATTGTGATAAGAAGGAACGGGAGGGAGAAAAGAACAAGACACAGACAAAGGGCAGATGACAGGTGACTGAACCAATAAGGAAGGGTGGTAAGCTGATCGGTGTAGCGAAGAGAAGAGGATGTTGTAGAAGTTTCATAATCATATAATTTCAGAACTGAATCATTTTCACTATTACGAACAATGAAGCCATAGTTGTTGCTTATTTATCTTATTCAACTAACCACCAGTGGCAAAGCCAATAGTCCTGGCTTGTTTTAGATATCATGTTACTTGCTGTGATATATTTCTGGATGTAATGACAGAAACAGCAAAATACTAGTCGGACGGCACACTATGCTAAGCACAGGTTTTTAGATCAGGTGCTTTTAAGTCACACCCTTAATTACACAGGCCACACCCCTTTGAGAGACCTCCCCCAGTTTTTTCATCCCACTTAAAACCCTGAGGGTGACAATGATACTACCGAGAGTGACACCTTCCAAAGGAGGGTGAGACGAAAACTACGCCATTGTACTTGTTTTCTGACTTCTTCTTCACTACTAATACTTTTGATTGTGAATTACTGAGTTACTGAGTTGAGTGAAGTGTATTATATATTGCCAAAGGCTTCAACCACCTGCCAAGCACCTTCCTTGGTTCTTAGTGTAACAGAACTTTCGGTAAGGTCCCCTACAGTGATGTCATATGTTTGAAAGGTCATATCTCACGGTTCACCTACCCCTACTCGCCCGTGTCAAAGTCTGGAAGTATGGAGATAGAGTACACAAATAGTTCTAGGAGCTAATATACTTTTGTTTTCTCAGAGTACTATGGGGCATATTAGCTAGAGCCTTGTTAAAATTATTGCTGTTTTAGCGGCAGGAAGCTGCCGCTAAAGCAGCGATAATGGGCTTGCTAATATACGTTATAGAATTCCAATAGAAGCCCAGGTTAGATGTCCTGCACATTTAACCTGGGCTTCTATTGGATTTCTGTAACGCATATCAGCAAGCCCATTATCACTGTTTTGGCAGCAGTTTCCTGCTGCATAAACGATGGTAATTTTAAGGATTTTCTTGCTAATATGCCCCTATATGTTATTTCATTAGAGCAGTTAACTGCATTTAGCAAGAACAACACAAACACGGGTAACTAGTGACCACCCCCATTTAAATAAAGATTAATCTGCAAATTGCAGGGACTAAATGTAAGCTAGTTCCAACCTCAAACCCAAGCTCAACTGGGGCATAGGCGACAACTTGCTACACCAAAGAATAATTAACCAATTTAGGAAGCTAAAAATAAGCTAGTTACAACCGCAGGTCTAAGCCCAGCACAGCCATAACATAAAATACACAATGCTGAGTAAAGAGTGAAAGGCAGGGACTCAAACCTAGGACTACAGATTCTAAAGTCTAAGCCAGATAACCTCCTAGAGAGAGGAAGGCTAGTTCCAACTGTAAAACCCATGCCCAGCAGGAGCAAAGAGGGAATCTGCCAGAGTCAGGATTGATCCATGACTGGAGACACCTCAAGTGCCAAACTAGGGATTCTTGAAATGGGGGCACTTTGATTTTGCATAATTGCATGAAATAATGGCAAGAAAACTATGTGTGATTATGTAATAATGTAAATCTGTCATTTTGTGCTATATTTTAGCGCAAAATGCGTCCTCTCTTCAGTTTTTGGCACTAGCCCACATTTAAACAAAACACTATGAAAACATCTGCTCGTGTACTGTTGTTCCTGTCAGTTTGAGGTACGTTTATACACTGAATTATGCATTCTTGGCAATATTTTTACAATGAATGCTGTGTAATTATGTAAAGTGGCATAATGGCATAATTGTTTACATTTTGCATAACAAGCATAACAGGAAATTCCACTAATTACGCCAGCATATTTAATTGTGCCCAGGCCTATTCTAAATTCTGCACATGAGAGAGAACAAATTAGATCCAAACCGTAATACGTAATTCTGGCCTCATGAGACTTCAACCCCTAGCCTAAAGTGGTTATAGCCAAACTAATAACACGGTTCAAAAACTTCAAGCACAAGTCCTAGAAAGGAACGAAAGAGACCACGGATTAATCAATAAGATCCCAGTTTGACCTGGAATATTCTAGAAATTGTATTAGTTATACTTTATGCCTCAAACATCCATGCTTATCAGGAAGTACTAAGAATTTAAATTAGCCAAATGCTATCATCTCAATCCACAAGCACACTATGGATAATAATAGGGAACATAATTACTAAAGGGTAATCTACAAACTACAAATAGAGAAATATCATGGACTAGGACTCCACACCTCCACACTTCACCTCAATTGCCACGCTGGAACCTTTAATTGATTGAGTTTTCTCATCACCCTTAACCTCCAAATCCTGTAGAGAGTTTATAGGGCAGTCCAAGACCAGGCCATAAACATGGACACATAACTAATGTATTCCCAAGTTTAGGGAATATAAACTATCAAACTAACCCCCAGTTCAAAGCTCAGTAGCCAGATATCATTCCAAAGTGGGGAACAGCGTTTACGACACAACTTTTACAACGCAAGTCGTTACAACGACTTGCACTGGGGGGCGCTCCAGGATAGGGAATAGTTTAATTTACTATCCAACTCCTACCCTACTATCCACGGGGACTGGAGTTGGAATAGTAAATTAAACTATTCACTATCCAGCGCCCCCAACGCAAGTCGTTGTAAATGCATGCGTAGTAACGACATACATCCTTCAAAAGTATATCTAAAAACCCAGGAAACCATTATATGGCTTCTTTTTACAAACAATTCGCCCCACAATCGACACCCCTTCTGGCGACCCTATTCAACAGCTTTTTGCTCGTGCAGAGCCCATCGTAATCGATGTTTGAGGGAACTATGGCAATAATCTTAAAACCATACATGGACTTACTCCTATGCTCATCAGATAGACCAATCTCCTTCCTGAACATTGACGTTAAGATCACTGCAAAAACCTAGGCTAACTGCCTGAAGACCATGCGGCCTCGCTGGATTCGCGCAGAACAGATAGGCATTAAAACAGCTTGCGCTACCTCCGACAGTAATAAATGGGAGTTCCACCTGGTCAACATCACTAGGCATTGATGAAAGGAGGTGGTCTTCCTCTCAATTGACCCTGAAAATGCATTTGACAGAAAAGACAAGGATATGCTGCAGACAAAACTTTATAAGGCAGACTTGGTTGCTAGATTTTGGAGCTGGATAGATGACATTCACATTTCACCATGAGCTATGGTCATAGGGAACACCGTTGGTACATCGAGAGTAGAGATCAAGAGAGGAACATGACAGACCTGCCCATTGTCACCATGCTCTTCAGCCTCTACCTGGAACCCTTACGGCAAATGATTAGCCGATCTGAGAATATCCAGAGCCTCCCTTTAGAGTAACTATATAAAAAAATATTCAGCCTACACCAAAGAGATTCTGCTCTCATTCAGGGACCCCAGACAATATTTGCAAGATCATACTTCATTGCTGGATGAAGTTCATAAAGTAGTAGACCTCAGAATCAACTTAGGCAAGTCCATAGGCTTTATATTAGCAGGAGGCCAATCCCTAGCTAATTCTCTCCAGAGGGAAACTCCTTCCCAGTGGACTGTCACAGGGCTTACCTATCTGGGAATCTTTATTACGCCTGACCTCCAGGAGTGCCCCCAAAGTAAGATTATTAAGTCCCTTGCTTCATCTTGGCACATTCACTTGTTCTCATGGCAGGGCATAATTGCCTTATTTAAGATGACTATAATCTCAAAACGTCTTTATATCTTTCAAAACCTCCCATTCACACTGATGAAACATGGCCTGGCCTAAATCTGCAGGGCACTGTAGGAGAGTAGGGTCTGCTTCCTATGGTCACACCCACTTTTTGCTGTGAGTCTCTGGTTTTTCGACTTTAGTCTGGCTGTGAGCCTGCTAATCAGACCCACAGTCCAGTTGTTCTCTCTCTAAATTGATACCATGTACTTTAGGTACATACCGTATTGGTTACTGGGTCACTCTTGTGAGCCCCAGTATAGTGTACCATATGTACCCAGGGCAATGGTGTACCCTAGGCCTACCAGGGGCTGCAGCATGTATTATGCCACCCCTGGTTTGCCTTCCAAACTGACACCACAGGTCTGTTCACACAGCCTGGGTAAGGTGGTGTAATCACCCCTTACGTAGATATAGTATACCTATATCTGCCTGTACATATAGACACATATACACCTATAAGCCACTCCAATGGTAGGCATCGACAATCCTGGAGGCAGAGTGCTTGGTTTTATGTGAGAGGGTTCCCCCAGCATGAGCTGAGCCCCTCTGCAGCTTTCGGAAAAATCTCCTTATAGCTGTTCTATGATATAGCCATACCATATACTCTTAAGTGCATTATAATCCTCGCAATTAATGCAAACTTTGGTTTGGCTTTATCAAAACATGTTGTGTAAGGTGTCAAACTCTTTGGAATACTACCCCCCCCCCCCACCAATTCTGGCGGCGGGGGTAGCATTCCACCCTTCTAGAGGGAAAAGACATGTAGCTTTCTGCTTTACCCGGTTAAAGTTAAACAGAGCCTCAACATCACAAAATGGATGCTGCTGCCACAGACACGAGTCTGACCTCCTGTTGCTGGACGAAACTCCGGCAGGGGCAGCCTGGACAATTGGTTTTCTGTCCAGGGAGGTGCTGGCACCTCCCCAGACAGGGGTTTTGTGTATTGGGGCAGGGAGGGCTGCATTCAGTGAATGCATCTAGACACTGCCTAGGGCACACAAGGTGCTCCATGCATAGCCCGGTTCAAACCAGTTGCTGGGGCACTGCAGCCCCAGCTCTGGTGCGAAATTGGACAAAGGGAAAGGGGTGTAACCACCCCTTTCTCAGGTCCACCCATAGGAGGGACCTAGTCAGGTAATCCAGCCCCCATCCTTAGTATAAGTATAGGAGCTGTGTCCCCAGGACCTCAGATTATCCTGGACGAATTTTTGAAAGACATATCTTGGACCTTCAACATTCAATTCTTACTGGAAGATGGAAGACATCTCCCTTGTGGTCAAGGAGTGACCACCCTGTGCAAACAGGCACCAACAGCAACTTTGCCAGTCTGTAGTTTCAAGGCTCCCGTCAGAACCCGAAGACGCTGCAAATCAAAAACTGGACTTCCAAATTTCTCTGACCCCGATCCACATTCACAGCAAAGCTGAGACCCGTGGCAGAACAAGAGATGTGGGACCGGACTTCTTGGACATCCTGCATTTTGCTACCTGCTCTCCTTTTCTGAAGCTTCAGTAGATTGTGCATTGGGATACGAGCAGCCCCAGCCCCAAGCACCATTTGCACTGAAGCCCACGCTCCCACACTCTGCGAGTGTCCCGTGGGCCCCGCCTTTGCATTTGAGCTTGATGCATATTCCTGGTTCCTTGCCTGTTGGCTAGTGAGCCCCCTGAAGACGCCATATTAAATTTACTTTGCTGTCCTGGTTGCTCTAGGCTTTCTCCAGCTTCCCTGAAAAGGAAAAGCACCACTGATTTTTGCTGGTCTGCAACAGATCCAATCTTGACATCCTGCATGGGTTACAGTTGCCAAGGCTTTTTGGGTCCAATCCAGATACCGCCACTGCAGTCATCTAGATCCCTTGTGTGGCAGCTTGAATCCAGTGCCTGGTCATCGTCGATGCCTCCTGGACTCGTGGCTGAAGAGACAAACTCACCTTCTTCATTTTCAAGCACCCGGCATCGCCTGGTTCCTTCCTGGTACCTTCCTGGTCACTGGCTAGTGACCCAGACTCTGTCCCCTCTGCTTTCAGGTTCTTCACATCACCGATACACCCTTGGATCCACCCGGACACTTTTCCTCTGGTCGCCTGCAGCACTTCTTTGCAGCTCTCCATAGAAAACGACGTCGAAACCCGACACGAAAAGACACCTATGCACCCGGCTTCCCTGGGTGAGGTAACACGAGTACTCCGGTGCTCCCGTGGGCCTTGACTCTCAAAGTGTCCTAATTTAAAAGGGTTATTTATGTGATCCCACTTGCACTCAATGTTCATAAAGCGTAACCAATTGTCGCGTGCTCTAGCATGCACTCTCCGTTAAGTGCTTCAAAGTATGAATTAGTAGCGTGCCCCAAAATTGGGTGACGTCCCCTAGTCACAGCAAAAGTCCCTTGCCGGGTTGTAAAATTTCAAAACAAAAAATAATCTCCTGTTCAATTTTGTAGAAGTTGAGTATTTTCTAAATGTTTTATTCAACCATTTGGTATTTAACCTTGATTCATGGTAAATTGTGAATTTATTACGCAGAATAATCCAATATTCAATCCCAAAATGTCATCCAATGCATTTCGGCTCATAAAAAGCCTTCATCAGGGACTGGATTGTGAATGGATTTCAAAGGCCTCGCATCTTGTACGATAGCCGTGCTTTGTTCTCCTGCCGTATGTGTATCGCTAAACGATACACATACGGCAGGAGAACAGAGCACGGCTATTGTACAAGATGCGAGTTCTTTGAAATCCATTCACAATCCAGTCCCTGATGAAGGCGTTTTATGAGCCGAAATGCATTGGATGACATTTTGGGATTGAATATTGGATTATTCTGCGTGATAAATTAACAATTTACCATGAATCAAGGTTAAATACCAAATGGTTGAATAAAACATTTCGAAAATACTCAACTTCTACGAAATTGAACAGGAGATTATTTTTAGTTTTGAAATTTTACAACCCGGCAAGGGACTTTTGCTGTGACTAGGGGACGTCACCCAATTTTGGGGCATGCTACTAGTTTAAAAGGGTTCCATCCTAGTCCATCCGGAAGTGTCCTTAAATTGCATATTTGTTACATCTTTGTTGCCAATAGAAAGTCAATGGTAACCCGCGTCTGTGTTTAGACACTGCAAGCGTCTCCCGTGGGTCTCCTACTTCCTAACCTTTGGTAGTTTAGTGTAGCCCCAGCAATTCCACAAGCCCCAGGCCTGCTTTCTAATTCTCACGTGGTACTTATACCATTTTCTTAGTATATGGTTTGTGAGGCCCCTAGGGCATAACGTATACTGTGCAACTTATCGTATATTAACTGTGTGACTTGTATTGTATTTTTTCCTCTGACCTCATAAAGAATACAGAGGGGTTGTGTTTAGATTAAATACATATATATATTTGATATATACCTTGGTGGTGTCCTTTCATTTGGTATTAAAGGGATTATATATGGTAAAACAACTTGCTTAACTCGCCTACTGAAGTCTTAGCCTGGAGACTGCTGGTTCATGCTACCACTAGGATAGCTTTCTATAAGGTTGACTTTACAACCACTATCAATAAGGGTCGATTAGACTGGTGAAAGGTGCCCACTAGAACTAGTGGACATCATATGCCAGGCTAACTTCTCACATTGGTGTGCAGGAGTTGGGAAAAGAGCTTGCAATTTGTTTGACCAAATAATCTTGTAATATCATCTGAAAGAACATATCAAAGTACCTGTAGGTACATATAAATCAAGTCTTAGATATACATAAGTTCTATTGAACTTAGTAGTTGTAGGTGGTAAGGGTTTAGCACACCCTGACTGCAATTCCTAGAGAGGTTCAAGTAGGAAACCATTTAGTGTACACCACACCTCACTAGAAAATGTCCTAGGAAGCAGGCACTAGTGGACCTCTTCAAGAAGAAACCCAGAGGGTGCCTTCTAAGTATGACTCATTCACTTTTCAAGAACTGAGAAGCCTTTGTGCAGTCAGAAAGTTGAGACAAGGACAGCGTCCAACCTTTAACCACCTGGTAGATATCTTAGTGGCTCATGATGTAGAGAATGCATCAGACCCAGGTAGCCAAGGGGGTAGAGAGGGGGGCCATCTCTCAACAGAGGAAAATACAACTGGGGAAGATCCATTTGTCTCTGATGAGGATGATGACCAGGATGCAGTGGATGAAACTGACCTGGGAAACCTATGACTATCTGGAGGTAGAGAAGGGCCAAGAGAGGCCCCCTCCACTCACCCAGTAGGCCAAACCCTGGAAACAGAAGGCACAGATCACTGTCCAGTGGTTCTGAGCATTCTGATTCCTCAGTAGGGTCCAATGCCTCTGCTCTGAGGAAGATGTCTTCCCCTCAGAGAAGAGAGCATAAGGCTAGGATGAGAGAAGCCAAGATTAGGATCAAGAGGCAAGAAGTTGCCCTTGCAAAGGAGACCCCTAGCTCTTGAGAGAGAGAAGACATTGAGTGGGCTAGAGCCCAATTGGTGGTAGCATAATTCCTACAGATAGGGAAAGGTCTCATGACCATAGAAAACTGAACAAGATTGTCCCTCCCTATCAGATTGGGGATGACATCCACAAATGGATAACTGCTTTGGAGAGGGCTCGCAAAGTACAGCAGGTACCCCAAAGTCAGTGGCCAGCAATCTTGTGGCTCTCCTTTTCATATAAAGGCAGAGATAAGCTCCTGACAGTTAATGAACAGGATGCTGACAACTACTATGTTCGGAAGAGTGCTCTGATAGATGGGTTTGGCCTAACCACTGAGCAGTACAGGTTGCTGTTCAGGGATACCCAAAAGACACAGACTCAGGACTGGACTGATTTTGTAGATTGTGCAAATAAGGCTCTGGAAGGCTGGTTACATGGCAGTAAAGTCAATGGCTATACAGGATTGTATAATTTGATGATGAGAGAACAAATTCTCAACAACTGTCAGAACCAGTTATTGTATCAGCACCTGGTTGACTCTGATCTGACCTCTCCCCAAGAATTGGGAAAGAAGGCAGACAAATGGGTCAGAACCAGGGTGAAGCAGAACCAAGGTGGTGATCAGAAGAAGCAAGACCAAAAGGGTGGGGAGAAAGCAAAAGACCAGTAGTCTTCTCAAGGTCCCCAAAAAGCTTCTAATGGTGGGGGTTCCCAACAATCTAAGAAGAAAGAAGGCCAAAAGAAACCATGGTACAGGTGTTGTGAAAGTAATACTCTCTGGACCAGTGATTGCACCAAGAAGGAGGCAGCTCCAGCCACCATTGCCCCATAGGCAACTGTTCCCCCTAGTCCAGCTCCAAGTGGTGGTTCTCAACAGAAGGGTGTAGTAGGGTTAACCCTGGGAACTGAGATGAATTCTGGCCTAGTCAGAATACCAACTCAACCTGTTTTGATCTGTGATGGGGACACAATTCTGTCCTCTACTGTGAGTCCCAATAACTTGGGCAAGTACAGACAAACTCCTTTAATTAATGACAAAGTGGCTCAGGCCTACAGGGACACATGTGCTAGTGTCACAATGGTGACTCCTGGCTTTGTGGACCCTGGACAGATCATACTAGGTGAAAATTACCTAGTGACCAATGCTAGCAATGTCACTACCACTCACAGTATGGCAATTGTTCATTTCTCCTGGGGAGGGGTAACTGGCTTCAAAAAGGTTGTGGTTAGCTTATTTTTTGTTTGAATATATTTTATTGATTTATATAAACAATCCGTTGATACATGGATATACATTGCCAATATAAAACGATCAGTATCCTTTCATATACAATTGCATAAGAGAAATTGCAGCACAGTAAGATAATCCAAAGACACTGCTCACCAAGATAGTCTCTACATATATCAAGTCTTGTAACAGTGAGGTTAAAGCATTATAGTTGGGTAACATAGCTGCATTGTATGTAATAGCTCTCTGAATGCAGGGCAATGTATTTATGAGATAACGTGGGGTGAATCCCTGCAGGAGGTGGCATGTGTTTGTGACTCTTTTACGTGTTCACCTTATGTCTGGCTGACAGTGTGTGGTAGCGCCAGATGTGTCGTGTGATCAGGAGTGTCGAGTATTGGATGCGCCCAGTCCTCCGGGTCAACATATTCAATAATTCAACAAATATGGCAGTTGGATCGGCCACATTAACTTCCAAACTAGTCCCAATCGAGGACAAAGGGCCAAACAGGGCAAAAAACCGTGAAAAAGGCAAGGTCTCGGGTGACCTTCGAGTGAGACGGGGAAAAAAAACAAAAAAGAAAAGGAGAAAAAGAAAGGGGGAATGCAGGGAGGATAGGACGTGTCGTTGGGAGTATGGTGTCTTGTGATATGTCAGTATACGATCGTGCAGGCGAGTGCCCGGATCCGTGGTCAGTGTAGCAGGAGTGTGTTGTAATTGTTGCCCAATGGAGCAGGGGAGGTCGGGCCATCACCAACCAGGAGGTGCCTTAGTGTCGGCCTCCAAGGCCCGCTGGTGTCAGGGGGACAGCACAGCCTATTCCTGTGGTATCGTCATATCGCCTAGGTGTGTGTCTTCTTCAAATACGCCACCGCCTAAGTGAGCCCCCTAGCCGAGCTTTCCTGTCGGAAGGAGCTCAAGATATCGTCCCAGAGTTGTGCTATTGGAAACTTCCTCAAACCCGCCGTTTCCTCTCAATGTAGTGTGGCGCTTTCTGCTCTCGCCCAGTTGATGAAGGAAATGCACCAGTATTTAGTGAGTGGAGGCTCCCCTTTCTTCCAGTGTTTAGTGAGCAAGCGCTTGGCAGTAATGAGCCCTAGGTCCCAGAATCTGGCCGGCACCTTGTTCAATTTGGTCCCCTTATACCACCCTAGGATGCATGCTTCCCATTTGTGGGGTAGGCCTGCACCAGCACTTTGCGTCAAGAGGGATGTCACCTCATTCCAGTATGTGGCAAGAGTGGGGCAATGCCAGAGCAGATGCAATATGTCCGCGCCAATCAGAGTACATCGGGGGCAGCTAGCGGTGGTGGTTGCAAAGTACCGATTAATCTTATCTGGTGACAGATATGCCTCATGTAGTATATAAAACTGTATTATTTTGAAACGGGAGTCGCGCGGGATATTTACGGGGCTGGCCAATACCATCGTCCATTCCTTGTCTGTCCAGTGGCTGCGTGGATCGTTGTGTGTGTACGAGAAGGGCCTGTGCTAGCCAGTTTATAATATGGGAGCCGTTGCCCATGACATGCAGGTACTGTATGAGGTGGTGCATTGGCAATTCCTCATGCATGTCACCCCAGGATTCTATTTAAGTACGCAATATTGATGCGTGAAGGAGGAATTGTCCGGCTGGTAAGCCCGTGCTCTCTGCTAACTCTTCAAAAGGGAGCATGGTTCCATCTGCATAAAGGTCTCCTGTGGTTTCCACACCAGCCGTCGTCCAGTTCTCCAGCATGGCTGATGACACCATTCCACCCCTCCTGGGAGTGCCCAGCAGGGGGAGCGCGGGAGCATAAGGTTTGACTTCTCGCGTCAGTTTCAGGTTACGTAGGAAGCACTTGCGAGCCACTGCTACTTGTAATGGTAACAGGCAGGGCCCTTTGGTCAGGGGGTGGAACAGCGTGCATATTTGTGTGTGGGTCCATACAGTAACGTTGGTGGCGGTGTCATCCAGATTCTTGCCACCCAGCCAGCACGACACCCATTGCAGCTGTGCTGCAAGGTAATAGAGTTCTAAATTGGGGACTGCCAACCCTCCGGCCTCAGTGGGTGAGTAGAGTTTCGTCAGTGCAACTCGAGGTCGTCCAGCGTTCCAGATTAGGTTCCGGATCATATTGTCTAGGTCGCGGAACACTAGGGCAGGGACGTATAGCTGAATATTGGCAAAATGGTATAACAGCCTTGGCAACACTATCATTTTGGATAGCGCTATCCGGCTGGGCACATTTAGGGGCAGCGTCTTCCAGAAGGCTATCTGTGCACGCAGCGAGGAGATCGCGCGTATCAGGTTCCCTTCCATCATGTCTAACGGGTCCCTATAGATAGGCATCCCGAGATATTTAAACGTGGTGGGATACCAGGCAAGCCTCACACCACCGATACGGACGTCGCACTCCTGTGTATCAGAACTAAACGAGTATACGCCGGATTTGGCCCAGTTGACCCTCAGTCCCGACACTTCCTCAAAGGTTTGGAATATATCTGATAATAAGCACGGCACGCAGGCGAGGTCGCGCACATACAGAAGCAGGTCGTCTGCATAAAGCGAGACCACATGTGTACCGTCTGCCATTGGGATTCCCCAGTCCGTTCCTCGCACCCGCAATTCCGCCGTGAGGGGCTCTATGGCCAGGGAAAAGAGGAGTGGCGACAGGGGGCAGTCCTGTCTGGTTCCCCTACGCACTTCCACCTTGTCCGAAAGCAGTCCTCCTGTTCGCACTCGCACACTGGGTCTCTGGTATAGCAATCCAACCATGTCGACGTATGCGTCACCCAGGTTGAATTTCTCCAGCACTGCCTTGAGGTAGGGCCACTCTACAGAATCAAAGGCCTTCTCAAGGTCCAGCACCAGGCACCCTGATCTTGGCCAGCACAGCGTAGCAGTTTCCTGTATACGGAAGAGGCGGCGGATATTGTAGGAAGTGCTTCGCGCAGGTAGGAAGCCATTCCGGTCACGATGGACAAGGGTGGATACCACAGTGGCTAGGCGTCGAGCTAAAATAGAAGTGAAGATTTTATAATCGGTATTTAACAGGGCGAGAGGTCTATAAGAGCCCATGTTTGTGTCGTCCCTGCCGGGCTTCAGGAGCGAGACGAGAGTGGCCTCATAAAGCATGGCAGGGAGCGCCGAGTCATCCATTGCAGCAGCGTATACTTTAAGCAACTCAGGAATTATGATTTCTGAGCACGCTTTGAAAAATTCGGCAGGCAGCCCATCCGGGCAAGGCGACTTTCCATTGGAAAGAGCCAAAATTGCTTCGCGCATGTACTCCGGTGTGAGTGGCGCCTCTAAATCTCCCTGCTGCGTAGCTGTGAGGGGTGGCAGTTGTATATCCGAGAGGTAGGCTGTGATAGTCTCAGTAGAGACTCTCAGCTGTGACCGGTATAAGGCCCGGTAGTGTCGTAGGAAAGCTTGGTGTATTCTGCTCTGAGTGTACACTACCCCTTCCTCAGCCGTGTGAATGGCAGACACTGGCGTAGCGCGGTCTTCCTGTCGGACAAGCCATGCCAATAGTTTCCCAGGTTTGTAACTAAGATGGTGCGTGCGCGCCGAGTGTGCTGCATAGTTAAGGTGACATAGCCGTTCCAGCAGTCGTGTATGTTCCTCGCGAGCCGCAAGTAGCGGCCCATCGGCCCCTGCCAACGCCTCCTGCTCTCGGCGGAGCAGGTCAGCCTCCACATGTTGCAGATCTTTTTCCAGTTTTTTTTGCATATGTCCGTGTGTGCCCAGGCAATGCTCCCTATTCACAACCTTGAAGGCGTCCCATTCGATCTGTGGGGAGGACGCTGTGCCAGAATTGTCTGCAAAGTATTGTGCTACACTGGCTTTCAGGGAGTCTCGGAAAGGGGCATCCAGCAATAGGGCAGGCTGTAATCGCCAGGTAGGGATGGGCGGGTGTGGGCGCTCCCATGCTATGTCCAGTGTGTGCGGGTTATGGTCCGAGTGTGTTCGGCCCAAGTACTGTGTGTCCGTGATAAGGGGTAATAATTCCGACAACACCATGTATCTGTCCAGGCGTACATGCAGTGTGTGTGCCCCTGAATAATAGGAGTATACCCTAGTGTTGGGGTTGCGAGTGCGCCAGGCATCTTGTAGGTCCCACTGTGCTGCCCACTGATTGAGCGCCCTCATGGTGCCATGTGTCGGGCGTCAGGTCGGGGTGGAACAGAACGATCTAGTGTTACATCCAGGATGCAATTGAAATCGCCCCCGAGTATCCAGGGGATTCCATGCCTAGGCGCAAGTTCCTCCGATAGGTGTGCAAGAAAGCCCCCCTGGTCTATATTGGGAGAGTATATGGATGCCAAAACCACAGGTTGCCCATCTAGCCGGCCTTGCACAATCACAAACCTGCCCTCCGGGTCGGTGTGAGACTGCGTTATCGCAAAGGGAGTGCCCGGCCTTACCCATAGCAGCACCCCCCGGGCAAATGAGGAGTATTCTGTAGCGTATAGTTGCCCCCTCCATCGATGGCGTAGCGCTATCGCTTCCGTCTTGTTCAAGTGTGTTTCCTGCAATAGCGCAATTTGGACCCGGTGTGGTTTGAGGTATGAGAATATTTGATAGCGGCGTGATGGTGTGTGCATGCCCCTAATGTTCCAGGTACAAATTTTTATCGCAGTCATGGTACCAATCCAGGCAATTTCCCCCCCCTCCACATTACAGCAGTTGACCTCGGGCCCGCCACACATCCCCACCGACCACATCTAAAGTCATCTCCATTGACACAAATATCATATCCTGGGAATACACAAAAGGGATAGAGATTAAACAACAAAGTTAACCAGAGGGGGATGAACCAGTGGTAAATACCAAAAGGGAAGTAGCCAAACATGCCACCGTCCAGACTCTCAAACGAGAGGAACAACCTTTCAAGTCTAGGGGGTGTTACGTGCTAGGCACAGTCTCAGCTGTTCAGCAACATGGATAAAGAGGGAAGTCACCATCCCTCCCTGGGCCATTCGGGTTAGGCATCATACAGCCAGAGTGTATTGAGCGAATTTTGCTTGTCCTGCTGTGCAGAAGTCCCGGCCTAGCCAGCCATTCCGGAACAAAGTAAATTAGGCTGCATATCCCAAGCCATATGCATGGTCAGTCTCCCATAGGCAAAAGGCCGATAGGCAGAAGAGGTGTAGGGAGGCCCTCCCACTACAGCACCGTGTCAGTATTCGGGTGACTAGGGTGATACTCACTGCGTCCCGTCTCCGCCGCCTGTCCCGGGGGCAAGGAAGTCGCCCCAGACATCACCAAGCTCGCACAGCAGTGTCCATCCAGGCCACAGCCTGGACATCGTCGTTCTGGTGAGCTCCATCAGGGCTCCTCGTGTGATCTCAGTTGAGCAGGTCTGCCGTCTGTGGTGTGATATCCGGTAGGTCCACAGAGAGTTGAGAATCCGGTATCCCATAGATGGCTTCATCATCACTCGGAATCATCCGTGGGCTGGTGTCCGGCGCGGCACCTGATGTCGGGAGCTGCTAAGTTCGGTGACTCTGCGAAGTGCATCCTGCTGCTCCTGGATAATCTGGTCCGCGGGTGGGGAGTGGCGCGACATGTCCTCCGGGCGTTGAGTCTGAGGCACTCTGTTCCTGCGGCGACGTCTCGGTCCACGTGTCCGTGATCTCGCCGCTAAGTCCTGTGGCTGCCTGGGCGCCGTATCAGTGCCGCCATCAAGCCAGGCGTCAGCTTCTTCAGGGCTAGTGAAGAAATAAGTTTTATCTCGTGCCACCACCCTTAACTTTGCGGGGAAAAGGAGGGAATATTTGACACCTGCAGTGCGGAGCCGCCTCTTCACCTCAAGAAAGGAATGTCTTTGACGTTGCACTTGGACAGTGTAGTCTGGCAAGAACATCACTGTGGTGTTGTCTATGCGGATTTCTCCAAGTCTTCTAGCCTCCCGCAGGACGGAATCACGGTCTCTGTAGGTTAGTATCCTGAGGAGCAGTGGCCTCGGGTTGGAGCCTGTGGGGAGTGGTCTCGTCGGCACTCGGTGCGCCCTTTCCACCACAAAGTAGGCCGAAAGTGTGCCTTCCGGCAGTATGGTCCTCAGCCAGTCCTCCACGTGGTGGGCGGGATTGTTGCCTTCACATTTTTCTGGTATTCCCACGAGTCTGATGTTATTTCTCCGCGCCCGTCCTTCCGCTTCCTCGGCACTGTCCTCCAAGAATTCGACCCTATTCAGGAGGTCCCGCACATGTTTGTCCATCTGACTGACTCGGGGCTCAAGGTCCGTCACCGTCCCCTCCAGGACCTTGGTGCGATCTGCCAGTTTTTTATGGTCGTCCCTCAGATGGGTGAGGTCGATTGCGACACTGTCTATTTTAGTTTCCAATGAGGTTCGGGTTGACTGGAGCGATTCTTCTAGGCGTTCCATAGCAGCGAGCACGCTGTCCAGCCTCGTGGTCACCTGGTCGGCGTCCATTTTCCTCAATGCCTTGTCAGTCTTCCCTTTCGGTAGGGCACCCCCAGTGCCAGTGCGTGTCCTTACCCCTCCGGACATGGGCAGGGCGACGATACTATTAGCCAGACAGAGTTCACGGGGGGCCTTGGCAGCGAGGTGCTTCCCAGTTCTTGGTCTTAAAAGGCCTAGTGGTTCTCAAGGTCAGAAAGGCAGTAGGGTATGCGACGTCCCCTGCGCGGTCAGCAGGGTGTGGTCATGGTTGCCGGCGACAATGTGCAACACTGGGCGTCACCGGCCTTCGGACCGGGCAGGTGTGTCAGCGTAACCAGCAGGTGCCAGTTATCGCCCTCGTCACGGTGTGGACAGCATTAACGGTCAGCAGGACGCTCGCTGTCTCACTAGTTGCAGGGCAGCTGCTGTATACGGGAGGTCCATGGGGGGCCCCTGGAGGATCGGAGGGCTCGTGACCACTGCAGCGCTGCTCCGCGGCTGATCGCGGGGGAGCAGGTGGCCGCCGGTGGTGAAGATGGCATCGCAGTTTTTCTCAGTTAATGCGGGGCCCCGTCTCGCCCACCAACACCAGTTGTCGGCGATCATTTGGCAGACTCTGGAGGCAGGCCCTCTCCCCTGTCGCTCCATTCTGTCGTGGCGATGAGCATTGCCCCCCAGGAGATCGCGGCGTCCCCAGCCGCGGCGTTCCGCAGTCGGGTGGCAGCGCCCTCGCTCCGGGCCCTCACTGGAGCAACAGGCAGGTTAGGAGGCGGAAGTCTCCTTCCCCCTCAGGTCCGGATCTCTGGCGAGTCTCCGGGAATGCCCAGATTCATCCGCAGTCCCCGATCGGGAGGGCAGGGGTGCTACGAGTCCTGTCGCCGGTAGGCAGGAGGGCCCCGCGCATCAATTCGTAGGCCGCATGCACAGGCCCAGCAGACAGTCCAGGGCCGCGGTCTCGCGCATCTGCGCCAGCCGGCCGGGCGGCAAGGAATCCCGCAGGAAGACTCCGGGAAGGGCGGGTGCGGCCAGGATATGTTCCCTGGCACCAAAGTCGGCCGGCAGGCAGGGGCTATCTCCGCGATGGTCCGCTCGCTTTTTTCAGTTGGCTGCAGGGAAAATGAGCGGAGAAGTGGCCCAGGGAAGGGGAGCTCGGCTCAGAGCTCTACCCGAGTACGACTGCCGCCATTGCGTGCCTAGCCACGCCCCTCCAAAGGTTGTGGTTAGCTCATACCTCCCTGTAGAATGTTTGCTTGGCAATGACTTGGAGACTTCAGCTTGGGCTGAAGTGGAATATAGGACCCATGCAGAACTGTTAGGGATATCAGCACATGTCCTTGCTGTGACTAGGTCACAGGTCAGAAATTGCAACACTGAACAGGCACTGGATTCTGGAACAATGGACCAGTTGCCTACCAGAAGGAGAAGCAGTAAGGTTAAGGCAGTGCCTTCCCCCCTGCCTCAGGAAGAGGATCAGCCTTCTCAGGAAGCTGATTGTGAGACCCAGGAGGAAACTGTCCTAGAAGAGCTTGAGCCTGATCAGGTTGAGTTTCATGGGCCAGGGGTACCCTCCAGGGCAGATCTGAGGTAGGCGCAGTTGGACTGCCCTTCTCTTGAACCCCTCGGACAGCAAGCTGCTGCTGAGGCTGCAGGGAATGCTAGTGGGACCCACAATGTTTACTGGGATGATGTGTGTCTGTATTCAGAGGCTGGAGACCCCAAGCCTGGAGCTTCCAGGAGGTTGTTCATACCTTTGGCATTCAGGGGCTTCCTTCTCACACTTGCCCATGATATTCCCCTTGTAGGACATCTTGGCCAGAACAAGACTTTGGACAGGCTTGTCCCTCACTTTCACTGGCCTCATATGTCAGAGGATACCAAGGAGTTGTGTCGCTCCTGTGTCACCTGCCAAGCCAGTGGCAAATCAGGTGGCACCACAAAGACCCCCCTAATACCACTACCTGTGGTGGGGGTTCCCTTTGAACGTGTAGGGAATGACATTTTTGGACCAATGGATCCCCAAACAGCCTCTGGGCACAGGCTTATTCTGGTGGTAGTGGGTCATGCCACCAGATACCCACAAGCTATTCCCCTAAGGACCACAACAGCACCTGTTGTGGCAAGAGCCCTCCTGGGTGTGTTCTCAAGAGTGGGCTTTCCAAAGAAGGTTGTCTCACTCAGAGTTGCAAACTTTATGTCTGGATATCTGACTGCTATGTGGAAAGAGTGTAGAGTGAACTACAAGTTCACCACACTCTATCATCCACAATGCAATGGTCTAGTTGAGAGATTCAACAAGACCTTAAAGGGCATGATTAAGGGTCTCCCTGAAAAACTCAGGCGGAGATGGGACATCCTGCTGCCCTGCCTTTTGTTTGCTTACAGAGAGGTCCCACAGAAGGGGGTTGGCTACAGCCCTTTTGAACTTCTGTTTGGGCATCCTGTGAGAGGGCCCCTTTATCTGGTGAAGGAGGGATGGGAGTTACCTTCCAAACCTCCCAAACAAGACATTGTGGACTATGTACTTGGTCTTTGCTCCAGGATGGCTGAGTACATGAAAAAGGCATCCAAAAACCTTGAGGCTAGTCAGGAATTGCAAAAGGCCTGGCATGACCAAAAGGCTGTGCTGACTGTTTACCAGCCAGGACAGAAATTGTGGCGGCTGGAGCCTGTGGCCCCAGCAGCTCTCCAAGACAAGTGGAGTGGACACCACACTATTGTTGAGCAGAAAGGAGAAGTCACCTATTTGGTTGACCTTGGAACTCCCAGGAGCCCCCACAGGGTGCTTCGTGTCAACAGATTGAAACCATATGTTGACAGGGCGGACATGGGCTTGCTCATGGCTACAGATGAGGGACAGGAGGAAGAGAGTGACCCTCTCCCAGACCTGCTTTCTCAGAACCCTGATGATGGTTCAGTTGATGGTGTAGCCTTGGCAGGCAGCCTCACTGACCAACAGCAACAGGACTGCAGACAAGTTCTACAGTCCTACAGACATATGTTTTCTCTGACTCCAAGTCAGAATACCTGGTGCACTCATGAAGTGGACACTGGGGACAGTCTGCCTGTTAAAAGTAAGATTTACAGGCAACCTGATCTTGTCAGGGACTGTATCAGGACAGATATCCAAAAGCTGTTGGATTTGGGAGTCATTGATCCTTCAGAGAGCCCTTGGGCCAGTCCAGTAGTCCTGATGCATAAACCTCACACCCAAGATGGCAAGAGAGAGATGAGGTTTTGCGTGGATTACAGAGGTCTCAATGCTGTCACTAGGAGAGATGCCCTTCCAATACCCAGCGCAGATGAACTCATTGACAGATTGGCATCTGCCAAGTTATTGAGTACATTTGACCTGACAGCTGGCTACTGGCTGATCAGACTAGCTGATGATGCAAAAGCCAAGACAGCATTTCCAACCCCAGAAGGACATTATCAATTTGTGGTAATGCCCTTTTGTCTGAAAAATGCACCTGCTACATTCCAAAGGTTGGTGAACCAAGTCCTCTCAGGTCTGGATGACTACTGTGCAGCTTATCTAGATGATATTGCTGTCTTTAGCTCCACTTGGGAAGATCACCTGATCCACTTAAAGAATGTTTTGGAGGCCCTGCAAAAAGCAGGCGCAACTATCAAGGCTACCAAGTGCCAGATAGGGCAGAGTCAGGTTGTATGCCTGGGCCGCCTTGTAGGTGGAGGTCAGGTTCAACCATTGCAGAGCAAAATACAGACCATAATGGACTGGACTGCTCCAACCGCCCAGACTCAGGTCAGAACTTTCTTGTGCCTGACTGGGTATTACAGGAAATGTGTGAAGGGGTATGGTTCCATAGTGACATCCCTTAATGACTTAACTTCCAAGAAAATGCCAAAGAAAGTTCAGTGGACAGTCAGCTGCCAAAGGGCATTTGATGACCTGAAGCAGGCCATGTGCACTCCTCCTATTCTGCAAAGTCCAGACCACTCCAAATAATTCATTGTTCAAACAGATGCTTCTGAGTTGGTGCTGTGCTTTCACAACTGAATAAAGATGGTCAAGACCAGCCAGTAGCTTTTAATACAAGAAGGCTAACCCCTAGAGAGAGACGTTGGTCAGCTATTGAGAGGGAGGCCTTTGCTGTGGTTTGGGCCCTGAAGAAGCTGATGCCATACTTGTTTGGTACTCACTTCAAGATTCAGACAGACCATAAGCCCCTCTTGTGGCTAAATCAGTTGAAGGGTGAAAATCCCAAAAAAGCTTAGGTGGTCCATTTCCCTACAGGGGATGGACTTTACAGTGGAACATAGACCTGGAACTGGCCATGCCAATGCAGATGGACTCTCCAGATATTTCCACTTAGAACATGGAGACTCAACTGGTCAAGGTTAGTTTAATGTTCTGGCGTTTTGGGGGGTGGGGGTTGTGTAGGAGAGTAGGGTCTGCTTCCTATGGTCACCCCCACTTTTTGCTGTGATTCTCTGGTTTTTCGACTTTAGTGTGCCTTTGGGCCTGCTAATCAGACCCCCAGCCCAGCTGTTCTCTCTCTAAATTGATACCATGTACTTTAGGTACACACCAGCTTGGTTACTGGGTCACTCTTGTGAGCCCCTGTAGAGTGTACCATAGGTACCCAGGGCATAGGTGTACCCTAGGCCTACCAGGGGCTGCAGCATGTATTGTGCCACCCCTGGTTTGCCTTCCAAACTAACACCACAGGTCTGTTCACACAGCCTGGGTAAGGTGGTGTAATCACCTCTTACATATAGACACATATTCACCTACAAGCCACTCCTATGGTAGGCCTCGACAATCCTGGAGGCAGAGTGCTTTGTTCTATGTGAGAGGGTGCCCTAGCACGATCTGAGCCCCTCTGCAGCTTTCGGAACCATCTCGTTATAGCTGTTCTATGATATAGCCATACCATATACTCTTAAGTGCATTATAATCCTCGTAAGGTGTCAAACACTTTTGAATACTACCCCCCCCCCCCGCCAATTCTGGTGGCGAGGGTAGCATTCCACCCTTCTAGAGGGAAAAGACATGTAGTTTACTGTTTTACCCAGTTAAAGGTAAACAGAGCCTCATCATCACAAAATGGATGTTGCTGCCACAGACACGAGTCTGACCTCCTGTTGCTGGATGAAACTCCGGCTGGGGAGGCCTGGACAATAGGTTTCCTGTCCAGGGTGGTGCTGGGACTCCCCAGACAGGGGGTTTGTGTATTGGGGCAGGGAGGGCTGGATTCATTGAATGCATCTAGACACTGCCTGGGGCACACAAGGTGCTCCATGCATAGCCCGGTTCAAACCAGTTGCTGGGGCACTCCAGCCACAGCTCTGGCGCAAAACTGGACAAAGGGAAAGGGGTGTAACCACCCCCTTCTCAGGTCCACCCATAGGAGGGACCTAGTCAGGTAATCCAGCCCCCATCCTTAGTATAAGTATAGGAGCTGTGTCCCCAGGACTTCAGATTATCCTGGACGAATCTTTGAAAGATATATCTTGGTGTCGTGTATTTCTATAGGTTCTGAATCAGTCCCCCTATTCCTGACCCTATTCTGGTTAAACTAACTATCAAGTTAACTAACAGTCAGCCCATGAGGCATGAAAACCCCCATGATGCAGATACCGTTATCTGACGCAGTCACACTACGGCACAGGAACGTGTTATCTGATTAGGTCATAACGCTTGAGATCTAATTAGACAAGCGACATTCCTCCAGCCCCTGATAAGGCATACAACGTTCTCATAACAAATCAAACCTATGACAACCTGGATAATCCGTGCGGCCATTGTTTTGATTTCACAGAGAACTTTTGCAAAAGAATGTGCTAACGAGCAAGTCGTATGACATCTTTATTGACGTACCTATGTCCATCCTTACGTCAATCCCGGCACCTTTAAGGTATAAATATTGCCGACCTTGCCCTATGCAAACACACGCGTGGTGACAAGACGGAGCAGCCATACTTGCCGAAGCCGAGAGCAGAAGCAGACCCCGCAGGCAGCAGCCCCGCCTTCCTGACGCGCTGAGAGACGCGCTGCTATCTCAAGCCGAGAGACCCAGCACCGGCGCTTCCGGGTAGCCCTCGCAGGCAGCCTGGAATATCGAGAGCAGAGAAAGAGATACCATTCCTCATTCATCCTAAACTCCAGGTACAGAACTGAATAACCCCTCACAGAGAATTCTTTAGTTATTTACTTGGCAAAAACAAACTTAACTTAAACTGTAACTTTCTATTCCCGCCCACGCATTAGACTTAGGTCAGGTACACGGGGTAGGCGTATTTAGAAACACCAGTTGAGTACGTTTAGTCAAATGTATATGTGTGTGTAAATATATTTTAATCATTTTAAACATCATATGGCTCAGAAACCATATCAATGTTTTTACAGTATTATTTTATACTATTGCTTCTAATGTATGCACTTTACTTAACTATAAGTATTGCAATAATATCGATCCATTTCTCATGTATGAGAAAAGAGACTGATCAATAAATAACACCTTTTTATTGAACACGCCCGTCTCTCTTCCTTTTCTCTACATTCTGATGAGACTAAGAATGCACGTACTGACTGAGTAAAATAATTGCCTTGTGCTCACACGACTCTTGAGATTGACTCTTGATTAGGGGAGAGCAAAGTTGTCATGTTCTATGGTTGTCAGAAACTAAATCCCTTCTTGTCTAATCAGGGAAGTTAATCCTTCCTTGAACATTCGAGAAAGTTTCTAGCGAACTCTGAGCTTAGCTGGCAAACCCAAAAATTAAGTCTAGTATCGACAGTAGTAGACCTAGTTAACGTCTGGCCTAGGCCTTTACTGCTGTAGGTACTATTCCAATGCGCAGAGCCTATTGGGAAAATAGGAGCTACACTACATGGCGCCCAACGCGTTTGGAAAGGGCGATAAAACTAACGTAAGACATTTAGAGTAACTCAGTCGTGCTTTCTCACTCAGACCCCTTTTCCCAAATACTCCAAAGACGTCTGGAGTGGGTGAAAGGTAATATCCTCCAAAACCTCGCAGGAGGGAACTCCTATGTATGGTTCTTGGTCTAGTCAACGTTGAAGGATAAACAGTGTTCCAAAATATTGTGCATCTAATCTCTGTTTCCATAAAGAAACCTGATCTGCGAACAAACATAATACCATCCTGTCAGTAAAATGGGAGACAGCGATGAAGAAAGAGAGGCAATTAGATTAGCTACTGAAATAGCAGCAGCTGATACTACAGCACTCGATGCAGACCCGGATATAATACTCATCCAGGTCGCCAAAAGGAGATCTATAACCTTAAAACTTATAGAAAATGGACTGACACCTAGAGGTGGCACAGTCATATTCGTAATCGAGGCACACGAATATCGGCAGACAGAGGTATATTATTCATGGATACATTTTCCAGCAGCTAATGCTGTAACAAAGTACTTCCACTATTACAAAGTAGAGGAACCTCCTAATGAGTACACTCCTTTCGAGGAGGTGGAAGTACCACTCAAATTCCAAGAGCATTTGCTCTTATTTGATGGCGCCCTAAAACATAACAATCACATTACAAGGCTCGGTCCTTTAGGAAGACCAGGAGCAACGTGGCCGGTCTTGGCCGGATACACACCACATCCAGACATCGATAGGATGCCTGCAGCTGAACTATTAACACAGCTGAAACAATTACTAAAAATTCATAGACAATTAGTTCAGTATGTAATGCGGACTTCAACAATTCAGCCAGCGATTAAACTTCCACAGCTGACCCCTCACCAGGGAAACACAAATAAAATTACACCACAGAACATCCAATCCTGCCTAGGTAAAGTCCCAGCAAAACGGGAACAAATACCATTCTGGTTGGCACAGAAAATCACCCAAATAGAGGCGGTGTTTCCTGACACCACCCCATTAGAAAAACACAGGATTCTGACTATATGTCTCCCAATGGGAATCGCACCACACATTGAGGACTGTGACACTTGGGGTACAGTCTTTGCTTCCATCTACACAAAAACGCACGGTGTTCCATCCATTTCGGTGATACCAGATGTGCTAAAACAAATTCAAGATGAATACGGTCCAGAACCTGCTTTAACTCTTGGTATGAAATTACTGAAAGACTTCAAACAGGTCTCGACTATATTACTAGCCAACATAAAAGGTGAAGCAGCAAACGTGGCGATCCGCCAGAGGTTAAAAGAGACAGATATAGCAGACCAACCAGCAGAAATTGCCAGAATCATAGAAAAATCTTATGAAGAACTAGGCAGAGATAGTCTAGGTGGAATACCAGTAAAACCGCAACTGACTACAAGTCCAGAAAAAATATTTTTTAATAATAATAATTCACCAAAAAAGAACTGGGATGGAAACAAACAATCCAATCCTAAAGAAAAGAAATTCCAGTCCAGAGGAAGGTCTCCTAGGCGAAGAGAGAAATCTCCAAACCTAAGACAGAGGTCACCGCAGAGTGACCCCTCTGGGAATAGATATAACCTTAGAAATAGGGATAATATTAAAAAACCTGATAGATATCAAGACATTGATACACGTCCCTCTCAATCTTTTCAGAATTCCTCGCAGAAATCGGAAAGAAGAGGACGATCAGAAGAGCACGCCAAGTCCAAAGACAAGGAACCTGCTCAACTGAAAAAGAAATTACAATTTCCAAAAAAGAAGGTAGCCAGTATCAAGGTAGTTAACAATGCCGAGAATACTGAGGACACAACTGAAAAACGGAGAGTGGGCTCAGACAATGCTAGACAGCGCAGCAGAGGTGAGCATAGCTCGCAAAGTCCTTATGAATCATCTGGAGACAGTGGACACGAATGAATACCTTCAAGTGGAAACTGCAGATACCAGAGTTAGCAAGCCCCACAAGATATACGAGATAACATTACGTATAGAGGGAGATAAGACTAGGAAAATAAGGGGACTATTTTGGGATAACCTCTCCAAGGGCTATGACATCCTTCTAGCTGAAAAAGACTGGCCACCAGAGTTTGTCAGGGAGTGCCCTCATGGCGAAGAAGTAATTATGCCTGCCTTCTCGAATCAAATCCCGATTCATAAAAAATATACACTTGCTAGAAAGTGGACAGTGGCCTTAGCACCTGCTTTATATAAAAATCATGTAGGATGGGATGAGGATTCTCCTCCTCACAGAATCCAGTTAAAATCACAACCAACTGCACAAAGGCAGTACCCAATTAAACAAGAAGCTAAAAAACAAGTAAATGAAATACTAGATCAGCTAGAATACCAGGGGGTGATTGAAACTTGCACCTCACAAATGAACAATCCTTTGTTTCCGGTCGCCAAACCAGACAATTCATACCGTCTAGTTTTGGATTACCGACACCTTAACACATGTTGCAAAACTTTTGCAGTGCAAAACTCACACAGTGCTGCACTAATGAATAACATAGTGCGCAAAAAATACAAAACAACCTTGGACATCTCCAATGGATTCTTTTGTCAAAACATAGCACCAGAGAGCAGATATTTAACTGCATTCTCAGTAAATGGCACTCAAAACAATTCTGTCGGTTAGCCCAGGGGTACAAGAACAGCCCGGGGGTATTCTCAGCGAGAGTAACAGAATTACTACAACTATATGATGATGAAGCATTATCTTATGTCGATGACATTTACTTAACAGATGATGACTTGGAGACTCACTTGAAAAGAGTGAACACCATAATACTTGGTTTCGCTGCAGAGGGTTACAAATTCAACTTTAAAAAATCCAGAATTGCCCATCTGAAAGTCCTGTACGAAGGATATGAGTTATCAAGTATAGCCTGGTTGACAATCTTCTAAAAGAACTAGAAGAATTGAAAAATCTAAAATATGAAAAGACGTATCCTCTGCCAATCGACATTCTGCCTCTACGACATTACGCCTGTGTAATCTACACAGACGGACATGCTCAACCGCCCGTTTGGGGAGAACAAGCATACAACCCCACATGTGGGATTACAAAAGAAGTGTGGCGCGGAGGTAAATTAAAACCTCTAATAACAAAATCACACTCAGTAGAAACTAATTCAGAAAAACAAACTGAAATAATCGCATTGAAAATGGCGCTAGATAATGCGGATCGCGAATTCCCGACACTTATAGTGTCAGATTCATATTACTGCGTCAAATCATATAACAGCGATTTGCAGACATGGATTCAGAACGGTTACAGAGATGACACAGATGCACCAATAAAGCAGAGACTACTCTGGGAACAAGTAGCTCTTTTGAAAAAAGAACTACCAAAGACTCACGTGACTCACTCACTGAGTCATCAGCGTGATGGCGTTCACGTTGTAGGGAATTCATTGGCTGAAGCAGCCGCAGCGGCAGCCACTAACTCGGCTCCCGTAGATCGAAAAAAGCGTACATTAAAATACATTGACGGTGAAACATGGCTGGCGGTGAAAACGTCATCAAAAGGCGACTGCTCAGCGTTACCGATCAACTATCCACTCAATTACACATACATAATCGATGCAAACTCCGTCCCTTTTGCTCGAATCCCTGGAGTGGGGGATAGAGTGATTCCAAACATGGACAGGAGACACTTGTTAATCGCAGACGCACATATGGGTAAGGGTCTTGGACACCTCAAACTAAAAGATTCTCTGGAAGAATTACAATCAAGGTACTGGTGGCCAGGCATGAGCCTACATCATACCATGTTTGTAAAAAACTGCCCAAACTGCAATAGAGATCGCAGTGGGGAGAGAAAAAGTTTAATACCTCGTCGTATCAAGGCAGATAATATCACCTTTAACAACCAGGGCTTGCGATTAACATACACAGGCTAGTTCCACTTATAATGTAGATCCTCAGCACTCGGCTGACGTCCGGACTGTTATACAAGATTTGCGAGTCTAAATGGCATATACGCTAAGAGCATGCTACGTTCGACCATTTCTTTCACTCAGGCAATCCAGCCTGGGGGGAAACATGGCCAAATGAGCACAGCCCAGCGGGAATCTTCTCACTTCCTTCCTGAGGGTATGGGATGGTGTAAAGAAAAAACCAAGGCAGAAAGCAATCTATAATAGAAAGGATATTAGGTTCGGGAGCTGGGTGGGTCAAACATCTAATAAGTGTCCAACGTAGTCTAAATAACTTGCCAAGAAATTCTCTGAAGGGATTCAGTCCGTACGAATTATTATTCGGAACTAGGATGTTGATCTCTGACCTTGATAGTCAGACTTCAGTGGTAATAGAAAAAACCTTTGATGTCAAAGACCGTTTGGCTATTTTGCTGGACTTAAACACAACAAGAAAAGACCTGAGCAACATACAGTTGAAACAACAGCCAACAACCACTGAAGAATCACCACCTGTCCCAGCAAGACCTGTCTGGATTCCAAAAGTCGGGGATCTAGTCAGGGAGAAGATCGCGGTAAAGAAGGAATTTGGGCCTTCTTACAGAAAAGCAGTTCCTGTCTTGTCTGTCAACGGGACAAGATCAGTTGTACTACCGCCACTTGCTGGAAAAAAGGAGAACCGAGTTGTATCCATCGACCTGGTAAAACCACAACATGTGGCCGATAACAAACAGTAGGCCAAGTGGACTCCCAATAAGTAGCAGAACACCAAGGTTTGCTACCAGTACAGAGGTCCTATCAAAGAGGCTCATCACATTCGAAACGCCTACAGAAGAACAGCAAGGACTATGCAACAATGCAATAGAACTCAGACCTCTGAAAACCCAAATTAAAACATTTAGCAGAGACACACCAATCTACAGTGAAGTACCAAGTGAAAATGCAAGAAACAAAAATCCTGAACCAATTGGAACAATTGACAGAACTGCATCCGGTTACTTCATCAACTTCGATGATTCCTCTGACGGCTTCAGTGAATCAAAGACACAGCCATCATCAAAATCCTTTAAAGACAAAGCTAAGGAACTTTTGAAACAACTGTAAGAAACATATCTGGTTTCTCCATGGATTGAATTTTGGGTGGGTTTTGGTGCATTTATCCTCATACTTTGGCTCATCATGGTACTTACTTTGGGACGCTTCATTGAGGGAAAATATGCTAAAATGGACACAGCAAGTCAGACCATCAACTTGGTCCTCAAACCACACACATCTTCACACGTCGAGAAAAGAGAACTTTCTTCAGAACTTTCTACAGCCAACTTCACAGCAAATCCGATACCTGGTGGGGTAGCCTGGGACAACACTGACTATGAAATTTATGGTCCGGTCGAGATCCTGAAATATCCACACCAAATTAAGATCTCCTTGAGTGACTTTGCAAAACCAAACTCATTTGCTGATGATTGGGACTTTGAAAGTATTAACAACATGATGTCTGACTTAGTAATGTCTGCTAAATTTACAAAACATGATTATTTGCAGGGTTCTACAAATTATGATAGTATGTATTGCTATAACCACTATGGTAACCATTTTTTGCATAAATCTGCACAACCTAGGAATGTTTTAAATTATAATCAATGGGAACATTGTGCTACACCTCCAAAAGGGAGCTCAAGAACCGTTTATGACAAATATTCATACTTTCAAGGTTTTAACACTAGTAATGCTGAAACATTTTATTTTAAATTGTCAAACAAGACAGGGACCAAAACCATGATAACCAACACAAAATTGATTTATTCTGATTCGTTCTTTGAACAAATGAATACTTTTGGATTTGATTATTGGGACAAAAATGTTGATTTGAAAAGTGTTTGGGGTACAAAAGAATGGCAAGTACAGGGTTTAGAAGCTTTGTTTAGAGCCTGCATGATCCCAGAACAAATGATATTTTTAAATGACACTGTTCAACAAACCACCTGTCTTGGCTTAGCCAAAATCAAAGATTTAAATAAACCGTCTATTCCAAAGCCAACAATGTTTAGCAATAACTCTGATACAGATGAAGAAATAGACATAAACCATATACTAAACCAAAACAGAACACATCCTGATTGGAAACAATGGTTGATCTGGCCCACAGATACAAATCACTGTCAAAATAGATTCCTGAATAAAACACAGGGTTTCAAAATGAACAGGCCAGACCCTAGATATACCCAAAGACATCACCCAGGGATAATAACAACCTACAGTGTGGGCAAACTATGCCTTCAATGGCTTCAGACTTCCACACTGCCTGAAATTAAGCAACACCTAACTTTACTTACTGATGGTGCTGACTTGCGTGATTTCATAATGGGACCACGCAAACAGCGTCAAAAGCGTTTCATAGCAGCCTCTGTATATGCAGCATACAATGAGGCCTGGAAGGTTACTCAAATTGAGACAGCAGAAAGAATACGTGAAATTGACCGTATCAATTTGGAAAAATCACTTTCTGTAGTGGACAATGGGTTAATGACTCTGTCCTCCAGAATATTTTCATTGGACAGCATTGTGTCTTCAGCAATCGATATATTATCGCAAGACTTACTGTTATTACAACATGGTCAGTCACAATTGCGTTCTATTGTACAGCTTGGCTGGACGTTACAAAATCTGCGTTCAGGCTATGTGCCTTGGCGTTTAATCAACACAACGTCACTATTCCAAATCTTTAACCTTACTGATAGACAAATCGGTATGGCGCAGAAGGGTGCTGATTATACAATCTTGAGCATTGAAAAACTAGAAAGATTACCAATGACAATGTCAGAACGACCTGTCAGTGAATGGATAATCCACGGAATAATAAATATTCCAATCTCAACCTTCAGGTTTCAATACTGCCAAAAATATATACAGGCTGGCATGTACGAGAAATTGGGAAAGGGGTACCTTAAAACAACTTGGAACCTGCCCTATTCACATGCATGTGTCAGTAACAAAGGACAGAAAGTGTTTCTTAGTGGCAACAATTGTGCTATGTCACTAAGCGGCACGCTTCTGTGTAACGGTATTAGTTTGCACGGAGCCTGTGAAGGGAATTCATACAACCTTTCATGTCACCAGCAAGGCGCACCTGCAACTGAAATAGAACCATTCTTTCAAAGACTCTATAATGGGAGTTACATTCTTATTGTAGACCGCAGATGTTGTAGTCTTATGCCCGGGACTCCTTATCTCGTCACTACGACGGCGAAGGTCAAGTGCTGTGGACGTTCTTTGTTCCCCAGCTCCTTTCCAGACAGGGAGGCAAGGGCATGGCCCGGTTTGAAAATTACTTCTATTCGAATAGACACTTTAAGCAGAATGAAAACAGTGCTTCTTCAGACGCCTACAAGGCTCACGTCATCAAAAGAAACGTATGATCTACAAGTCGCAAGGACGACTGCAGAGATACATACATTATTATCAACCAATTCCCCCGTACATTTCGCGGAAATCCTGAGCGAAATCTTAAATATTTCTGATACCAATGGGGTCTCAAAGGTATTTAAGACAGTATTTTCGATGGCATTAACACCATTCAAAGCCATACTGGGTATTTTTCCAGATTTCGTCCATTCGATTTTTGGCGGACTTCCCCTGATCCTGGGACTAATTGCAGGAATCCTATTCCTAGTCCTTATTTTTCGTTATGGCAACCCATGTCGCAGATCAAACTCTCACGACAATGGAAGATACGATCCTAGCCATTGGATACCGGGACCGGATATCAAAAATCCTGGGACTCTCCCGGCTTAGAGACCTGAACATGACTTGGTTTCTATCATTTCGACCAATGTGGCAAAGGTGTGTTTTACCTGTACTAAGGTGTCTGCTATGCGGAGAAGAATGCGTGTTAGACACCTGTCTGACGCTACAATCGGATGCGCCGGTGGATGCAGATACACTGTTGGTTCCTACCAAGGTTCACGCATTGTGCTGCCCTCAAAGGCTGCCAATCCTGATGACGGCATTCCTGGAATCTTCACCACTACGATTGAAGAGTAGTGAAGTTCAAGATGAAAGCAGCATCGAACAGGTACGACCTTCTGTCAGTGATGCAAATCAGAATGTCAATGGAGACAATCATGCGCACGAATGCATGGTTACCCCTATTTCCGACTTAGTGGAACTTTCCCATGAAGCTGTTGACAGTTTTTTCGAAAGCCTGAATGATATGATGTTCTCTCCCGAACAGAAATAGAGACTTTTGAGTAAACTCGCACACGGCGTTCCCTGAATTCGGCCTTCAACTTTTAAAAATAAAGTCACATGAACAATTACAATCCAGTTCACGGACAGCAATTTTTTCAGCAAGCCCCTAAAATATTTTTATATATATTTTTTTCCGGGACACTGATCTTCTGCTTAAAGTAAGAAACTATTCCTAGAGAACTAAGATTTCTATTTTTAGATACTTTATATAGACTTTAGCTGCCCGCTGGTATGTTCACAAATATTTTATTATGTGATGAAATGGTCTCGACTTTCCTTTCTGTATAGCTATATTAAGAGCCATTTCATGTGTATTACTCATATACCAACAAGCAATAATGCATAACAATACGTGTTTACTTTTGCATTTAATTCATAGCTTAAGTGCATACAATATATATGACTGCAATTTTTCAGTATAATTGAAAATTTCGAAATGCATTTATGTATTTTGGGGTGGTAAGGTATACACTATACTCTATAGTATGTTGTACTATGTTATACTATGCATAGATTAGTAGATATGACCATAGTTAGCGTGGAGTGGGTGTCGTGTATTTCTATAGGTTCTGAATCAGTCCCCCTATTCCTGACCCTATTCTGGTTAAACTAACTATCAAGTTAACTAACAGTCAGCCCATGAGGCATGAAAACCCCCATGATGCAGATACCGTTATCTGACGCAGTCACACTACGGCACAGGAACGTGTTATCTGATTAGGTCATAACGCTTGAGATCTAATTAGACAAGCGACATTCCTCCAGCCCCTGATAAGGCATACGACGTTCTCATAACAAATCAAACCTATGACAACCTGGATAATCCGTGCGGCCATTGTTTTGATTTCACAGAGAACTTTTGCAAAAGAATGTGCTAACGAGCAAGTCGTATGACATCTTTATTGACGTACCTATGTCCATCCTTACGTCAATCCCGGCACCTTTAAGGTATAAATATTGCCGACCTTGCCCTATGCAAACACACGCGTGGTGACAAGACGGAGCAGCCATACTTGCCGAAGCCGAGAGCAGAAGCAGACCCCGCAGGCAGCAGCCCCGCCTTCCTGACGCGCTGAGAGACGCGCTGCTATCTCAAGCCGAGAGACCCAGCACCGGCGCTTCCGGGTAGCCCTCGCAGGCAGCCTGGAATATCGAGAGCAGAGAAAGAGATACCATTCCTCATTCATCCTAAACTCCAGGTACAGAACTGAATAACCCCTCACAGAGAATTCTTTAGTTATTTACTTGGCAAAAACAAACTTAACTTAAACTGTAACTTTCTATTCCCGCCCACGCATTAGACTTAGGTCAGGTACACGGGGTAGGCGTATTTAGAAACACCAGCTGAGTACGTTTAGTCAAATGTATATGTGTGTGTAAATATATTTTAATCATTTTAAACATCATATGGCTCAGAAACCATATCAATGTTTTTACAGTATTATTTTATACTATTGCTTCTAATGTATGCACTTTACTTAACTATAAGTATTGCAATAATATCGATCCATTTCTCATGTATGAGAAAAGAGACTGATCAATAAATAACACCTTTTTATTGAACACGCCCGTCTCTCTTCCTTTTCTCTACATTCTGATGAGACTAAGAATGCACGTACTGACTGAGTAAAATAATTGCCTTGTGCTCACACGACTCTTGAGATTGACTCTTGATTAGGGGAGAGCAAAGTTGTCATGTTCTATGGTTGTCAGAAACTAAATCCCTTCTTGTCTAATCAGGGAAGTTAATCCTTCCTTGAACATTCGAGAAAGTTTCTAGCGAACTCTGAGCTTAGCTGGCAAACCCAAAAATTAAGTCTAGTATCGACAGTAGTAGACCTAGTTAACGTCTGGCCTAGGCCTTTACTGCTGTAGGTACTATTCCAATGCGCAGAGCCTATTGGGAAAATAGGAGCTACACTACATTGGACCTTCAACATTCCATTCTGACTGGAAGATGAAAAACATCTCCCTTGTGGTCAAGGAGAGACCACCCTGTGCAAACAGGCACCAACAGCAACTTTGCTGGTCGGCAGTTTCAAGGCTCCCATCGGAACCCGAAGACTCTGCAACGCAAGAACTAGGCTTCCAGACTTCTCCTATCCCTATCCACATCCACAGCAAAGCTGAGAACCGTTGCAGACACGAGAGACATGGGACCGGACATCTTGGACATCCTGCATTTTGCTACCTGCACTCCTTTCCAGAAGCCTCAGTAAGTTGTGCATTGGGGTACTAGAAGCTCCAGCCCCGAGTGCCATTTGCACCAAAGCCCAGGCCCCCACACTCCCCGAGAGTTCCATGGGCCCCGCCTTTGCATTTGAGCTTGATGCATCTTTCCGGTTCCTTGCCTGTTGGCTAGTGAGCCCCCTGAAGACACCATCTTGAATTACTTTGCTATCCTTGTTGCTCCTTGCTTGCTCAAGCTTCCCTGAAAAGGAGAAGCGCCACAGACCTTGCTGGTCTGCAACAGAGCCAATCTCGACATCCTGCATGGGTTGCGGTTGCCTAGGCTTGTTGGGTCCAATCTGGATACCAACACCGCAGTCATCTAGATCCATTGTGGAACAGCTCAAATCCAGTGCCTGGTCATCGTCAATGGCTCCTGGACCTCGTGGCTGAAGAGACAAACTCACCTTCTTCACCTTCAAGCACCCAACATTGCCTGGTTCCTTCCTGGTACCTTCCTGGTCACTGGCTAGTGACCCAGACTCTGTCCCCTCTGCTTTCAGGTTCTTCACATCACCGATCCACCCAGACACTTTTCCTCTGGTGGTCTGCAGCACTTCTTTGCAGCTCTCCATAGAAAACAACGATGAAACCCGGCACGAAAAGACACCTATGCACCCGGCTTTCCTGGGTGAGGTAACACGAGTACTCTGGTGCTCCCGTGGGTCTTGACTCTCAAAGTGTCCTAGTTTAAAAGGGTTCCATCCTAGTCCATCCGGAAGTGTCCTTAAATTGCATATTTGTAACTTTTTTGTTTCCTGTCGAAAGTCAATGGTAAACCGTGTCTGTGTTTAGACACTGCACGCGTGTCCCGTGGGCCTCCTATTTCCTAACCTTTGGTTGTTTAGTGTAGCCCCAGCGATTCCACAGGCCCCAGGCCTGCTTTCTAACTCTCACGTGGTACTTATACCACTTTCTTAGTATATGGTTTGTGAGGCCCCTAGGACATAACTTATACTGTGCAACTTATCGTATATTAACTGTGTGACTTGTATTGTATTTTTACCTCTGACCTCATAAAGAGTGCAGAGGGGTTGTGTTTAGATTAAAAACATATATATTTGAAATATACCTTGTGTGGTGTCCTTTCAGTTGGTATTCAAGGGATTATATATGGTAAAACAACTTCCTTAACTCGCCTACTGAAGTCTTAGCCTGATGATGTGATGTGATTAAACTATCTGATATCACGACTCCCTTGGGCTTAGTCCCCTTTCTCTTCGAACCAACGCATGACAAAGGCCATACCTTGGATCAGGTCTTCACTTCCTCCCCCATAGAGGTGACAGCACTTCTGCCGGTTCTTTGGACCGACCACCGCCTGGTTCAGTTCTATATACCGGCCAATGAGAGACCCCGGAGTAATGCCTCTAGGCAGCTCGGTTCAGGGACAAGGGCGCTGCACCAGGTGACTCCTGAATTGCTGTCTAAAGCATTATGTGAACATCCCTGCCCTATTACGGGGGATCTGGATAGTGACCTGGAATCCTTGCAGGCCTGGTTTGAGGATAGGCTAAATGATCTGGCCCCTTTGAGGCCCCCTCGACCTTCTCCTAAACAGGTTTCTGCCCCGTGGTTTACTGGTGCGCTGCTTGCTTCTCGCAGACAGTGCAAGGTGGCGGAAAGAACCTGGCGATCTCAGTATAACCCAGAGGCCGGACTCGAATATAGGACCAGGGTCAAAGCCAATCACCGAGCGATTCTTGTCGAGAAGAAAAGCTATTTTGCCAGGAGGATCGAGGATTCCTCGAACTCCTGTAAAGAGATCTTCACGATCGTCAGGGAATACATTGCCCCGCGGTCGAATGTGGCCCAGTCTGCTCCCACTCAAAAGTGGGCTTCGGATCTGGCTTGCTTCTTCACCGCTAAGATCAAGATGATACAGGAGTCTTTTCCACCGCGGCTGGTGGCTGTCTTGCCTGGCTCCGAGGTTGGCCCTGTTCCATCGACCCCCTCGGGCCCTGTCTTGTCGACTTCCCGCCTATATCAACTGCCTTGTCCTTGGCTCTTTTGGCCAATCTTAAATCTGGATCACCGCTTGATCCATGCCCGGCCAAATTTCTGGCGAAGATGGCGGAGGTAGGTAACCCGTTGGTCAACCCTCTCCTGAATCGTTCTCTCAGCCAAGGCGAGGTCCCTTTGGCGTGGAAGCAAGCGATGGTCATCCCCCTTATTAAGAAGCCCGGTCTGGCTCCTGAGGTCTTGGCCAATTATAGGCCGATTTCCCTTCTTCCGGCTTTGGCCAAGACCCTGGAGAAGCACGTTCATAGCGTGCTCTCCAATTTCTTGGAATCCAACGATCTGCTTCACTCCACTCAGTCGGGCTTCCGCCCTAATCTGAGTACGGAGACGGCGCTGCTGGAGGTGCCTGAGGCCATCAAGGAGACGCTAGACTTGGGTGGGAGAGCTATGTTGATCATGCTCGATCTGTCGGTGGCCTTTGACACCGTCCCCCATGAGGGCTTGCTCATCAGACTTCATGAGATCGGTCTGAGGGGGACGGTGCTCAGCTGGTTTACATCTTTCTTAGCTGGACGCCGACAGTCGGTCTGGGTTTCCTCAGCCTCCGCCGAGATGCCGCCATTGGGAGTCAGAGTCCCGCAGGGCTCTGTTTTGAGCCCGACTCTGTTTAATATCTTTATGACCCCTCTGGCGGCTCTGGCTGAGTCTTTCGGAGTCCAGATCGTATCCTACGCGGATGACACCCAGCTGCTTTTCACCTGCCGGAAAGGGGAGGATTTTGACGGAGAGAGTATCCGTGAGTGCCTTGGGGCTGTTTTCCAATGGCTCCAACTGAACAGCCTCAAGTGCAACTCAGATAAATTGGAGGTACTCTTCTTCAGCTGTCAATCCGACCCGGACTGGCAGGTGTGGTGGCCTGCGGACATGTCTCCTCCGAGGCAGTCATCTCAGCTAGCGAAGAATCTGGGGGTCAAAATTGACAACGGTCTGACCTTAAGATCTCAGATCCTCGCCCTTACGGGCACATGCTTCGGACTTCTCCGCATGCTTCGGAAGTTTTTTCCGTTGCTTTCCGAGGACCACAGGAGGATTACGGTGCAGGCCTTGATTGGTTCAAGATTGGACTACGCTAACATCCTATATCTTGGCCTGCCCGAATACCTCCTGCAACGGATGCAGGTGGTCCAGAATGCGGAGGCCCGTGCCATCTTTGGTCTGCATAGGCGAGCTCATGTTTCCGGCCTTTTGCAGTCGCTTCACTGGCTGCCTATCCGACAGCGGATAGTTTTTAAAACCTTGACCCTCGCGCATAAAGCATTTTACTCCACCGGGGCCAAATACTTGCAGAGGAGGCTAAAACAATACCGTCCCTCTCGATCTCTGAGGTCAGAATCGAAGCTTCTCGCCATTGTTCCCCGTGTGAGGAGGGCACGCTTGGGAGGCCGCTCTTTTATGCTCCGGGCCCCTCAGCTTTGGAATTCTCTGCCCCTCTCGCTGCGCAGTAATGCAAACCTGCTATCCTTTAGGAAGGGCCTAAAAACCTGGCTTTTTGCCTCTTAGATTTTATTCTTTTTGTCTTTTCCCTTCTTTTACTGTGTTGTGTTTGTTCTTCAGGATGTTAATAAAGCGCCGGGACACTCTTCTGAGTAGCCGTGCGCTATAGAAGCCACATAATAACATAACATAACATAACAAGACTGATGGTTCATGCTAACACTAAGATAGCTTTATATAAGGTTGACTTTACAACCACCATCAATAATGGTTGATTAGACTGGTGCAAGGTGCCCACTAGAACTAGTGGACATAATATGCCAGGCTAACTTCTCACAGGCACCCCCACAGCAAGGGGGATTGAGGATCCTGAATAAGTAGCTACTTTGATGCAGCGCACCTGCACTACATAATCAAATGGCTCAGAGAAACACCACAAAAGCTTTGGTGAACACTGGATGAAAGCTTTAAGACACAACCCTTAGTAGAAGTTTTATGGCTCCCAAAAAAAGAATGTTGTCAGAGTTTGCATCTCTCACCCATACTCATAGTCACCCTAAGCACTTGGGACCATCTGACCAGACACAGGAGCTACATCATACATCACATCACTCGTCTATGACTGAAATACTGGGTAACTCTAATTTTATACCGGGACTAGATAAACACAGCATTTGGGCCTGGAAAGACTGCTACAACCTTCAAGACTTTTACCATAAGGGTGTTATCAGACCTTTTGAGGATATTAAATCCACTTACCGGATCCCAGAAAATGAGTTCTACCACTGTCTCCAACTTCGCCCCTGGGTGACCCTAAGGGTTATAAAGGAAGCAGCTACTCAACCTCTCACTACTTTTGAGAACTGTCATCAAAGACTCCTAAACCACAATCAGAAATACTCATATCAAATTAGTTGGGAAAACTCCTTGGGTTCCATGTATATCAGAGCAATGGGACTTGGTTTTTACCGACAACACAAAATTAGCTAACCATCCAAGGGACTGAGAGACCCTACATAAGTCACTATATAGGTGCACTACACTCTGGCCAGCTTACACATCATGAACTCAACACACTGTGAGTTTTGCTGGAGACAGTGTGGGGACAAAGGCACTATCTTAAATTTGATTTAATCCTGCCCCGCTATAGGGATTTTTTTGTCCATGATCCTCTCAGCTATAAAGGAAATTACAGTGGCGGACCTGACGACACACCGTCTTTCATTATTTTGGGCATACCTATAGATGGCGTTTACTCACTACATTCTACATGGGGCAAACACATTTTACATCTTTTCTTAGAAATGAAACAAAGAATGCTGGGCTTGCGGGGTAAATCTGTCATGCCAAGAGAGGTTTGGCTGAAGAGACTGTGGTAACTGATTGCCAACAAGAAGATCTCATACTACCTGAAAGAAGAGTTGGATAGGTTTTTGGCACTAAGGAACCCAGTCCTGTGATACCTTAACAGGAATTATAGAGACCTTACCTGTCCAGTCATACTATGAGCCTTAGGTCCCTTCACTACAAAGGACCTTCCAGACGGTTAACTTCCTAAGTATACTTTGGGACTGTCTATTTGCTATATTTATATTATGAATGATCCAAGGCTTGACTCAGGGTGGTGAGTGGGGTGGGCTGGAGGTTGATGGGTACTGTTGGCTTTTGCTTGGCGGGCATGCAGGCAGACATGTTGTACGTTTGCAATATAAAAATCTAATAAATATTAATTAAACTAAAAAAAACAAGAAATGGGCACATACACCCTAGTTGTGTAAACCCAACTTCTAGGGGCCTGATGCCTGCACCACTTTGTGTAAGTGGTGCATGGCTCAGTAGTAACTTACGGGCTCAACATTCAATGTTATGGAATAACGACTTACGCTTCCTACATCATTGATTATGGTATGGCAACAGCAGAGAAAATTGCAGAGCAAGCAACTGCCATTTATCTTAGGTAGACCTTGAAAATGCAGGCAGAAAAAAAGCCAAACTTCAAAACTTCTGCACAAGTCAATAAGCAGTTTGAACCCATCCAGTGCCACAAAATTGATACTACAAGCAATAGGATAATTCTTCTCATAAAAATAAAGTCATATAGAAAAATTATGCGAATAAATGCTAATAAATTACCATTGAGACCCACAGAACTAACATGAAACATTCTAATGAGCATATGCGGCAGGAGGAAAAGTGCCCTTTCTTTAGTGCCTGAAAGAGAAGCTTGACTTCCGGCTAAGAGCCCAATACCTGAAACACTTAACCATCGTATTTGCTACTTCAAGATATACGATAGAACATAGCATATTTACTAAACCATGAAACTCGCCCTCCGGCTAAACCCGTTGCTCTATATATATTTGCATTTTTATGTTTGGCACTTTACAAAGCCATTCTCTTATTCCAAAGAGCTCTAAGAAATGCAGGGATTCTACAGTTCAATGGTTGATTCACTAGGTGGCAGAGAGATGTGTGAGTTGTCCCTGACGGAATATTAAATCATGACTCACTGATGCAGGCCAATGCATATTCCAATAAGAATAGGTCAACTCATTGAACCACACCAGTCATCCTGCGTACATTTTTTTTTTAAGTGAACTATAAAAGAATCAAGCATTGGCATTGAATTAGGTCTGGCTTTGAAGGCATTCTGTGGCAATGTGAAGCACTGAAAGTGCATAGCACGGGAATATTTGTGTGGAAGCACAAAACTGTAGAATAATATTGGTGTAGGTTAAAAGGTCAGGTGATAGTTGCACTATCAAGCCAGGCCTAAACCTCCATGTAGGTAAATGTCTATCCCTTCCCATGTATGCTGCTGCCAGAAAAAAAACATAAATAATCGAATTATTTAAGACACTTTAATAGCATTACAATGTTGTGTTGATGCCTCCGAAAGTTGAATCTCAGGCAGCTGGATAAATAAAGAAAATGATCACAGCTGTGTGGAGTCAATCATTTTGTTTTTTGTGGAAGCATGCAACATCTGTCCAATAGAAACATGTACTCCTGGCTCCCAACATGTGGGAGGAACCAAGGCCCCTCTCTCCTGATGCTCACATAATTGTCTGGCGACAGTTGCGCTGTAAAGCAAGACCATAAAAATATAAAAGGGGGAATTACCCTTAGTGATTCGCCAGCTCTTCAAAAAGGCAGACAAGCCCTAAGGCACTCCTTTAAAAGCATTCGGGCTCTTAATCTTGTAACAGCAGGCAATAATAGCGAAGTCAATGCGGTATGACCCACAAACACTACAACTTCCTCTTGGGACTCAGGATCCAAGCTTCAGAGGTTGAGCATGTCTTCTGAATCATACTAGAGGCTGGAGCAGCCACTACTTCTTCCTTTTCCATCCCACAGTTCACATTAGCTGCAATGGTGCTGACAATATCCAACTAAGCAGGCAATATCTACAGCTCTGTAAAAAAAGAATAAATCAAGTAAAGAAAAAATAAAGAATATTAGGTAATTTAACCTGGCCTAACCAGATCCAAATAGCCACTGTAGAATCAGACATAAAAATAGGTAGATGTGGGGCTCCCCTCCCACTACATGGCCCTCATGAGAGAAGGGGACTCATGGGAGGGGTGGAAAAGGAGGAGAGGGATGCAAAGTCTTTTTGAGAAACAATAAGATCTGGTGCCCAGAAATGAGTGCTGGTGGACCCCATTTGCAACTACTAGCTCCAATTAAGCACTGAGTATGCCCTATATTTCTCAATACTTCTCTCTCCTCCTTCACCCAATCCAGCTCTCACTCTTCAGATCTGTCTATCTTTTGCTTTTGCCTCAGACCTCCCATATCCTGTATCACGTAGGACACATTAAATGCTACGAAAGATGTGGTGTGTATATATAGCCTCTTGACATGGACAGATCAGTGAAGTAAAAAAAAGATAAAGATTAGCCATCCTTGGATACTCCAGATCTGGTCAGCAGTGTGTGTTTGTGAGTGTGGTAATTTCTGATGCACAGATCTAGAAGTACAACAACTTTTATCTCAGGGTTTTGAGGGCTTTCCTCTCACTATGCATCACGCAAAGCTGAAGAGCTTAATGAAAACTACCTGTGTTCTTGAAACCTACCTATATACATTACATATAGTGTCATCAGGGAATTGTTGAACTCCTTAAATGTTGTCAATAGCCATGCTTCTAGCACTTTAAGTAAGGTGCTTGCAAACCCCCAAACGGGTTGGACATAGAGTTCTACAGTGATGCAGTCTGTACATGGGAAACTTCTCTCCTTTTATGACATTTACAAATTAGCAGCTTAAAGATGAACCAATATGAAATGAGAAGAGATGCAGGTCTTGATTTTCGAGGTGAAGAATAAAGTATCCATTTGTGGAAGAGCTCTGTAGGTTACGTACTGGATTTTATAGAAAATCAATCTTCCACGGGGACACATTCAAGTATAGTCAAAATTAAATAAATGCTTGATTGCCTCTTTGCTTCCTTTACCAAACAGTGTGGAATTACATGATTTTTCCTTCTGAGATATGGCAACATCACAAGGTAAAGACAATTATTGGATTCATGATTCAAGGACTTGATTACTAGCACCACCAGATATGGGTGTATGAGGCAAAGTTAACATAAAAAGTACAATTATTCAAGCTTGTTAGATGTTAAACTATGTTTTCTTGCATAGACCAAAGAAAGCTGATTATCAACCAAGAAGCTCATGGTTCTTGATAACAAGGACAGGGGATGCTTAGAGTTCCTCTCCTTCCTAAAAAACAATATCTCAAGACCACTTCTTTAACTCTTTGGAACAAACTTCCTTGAAATATAGTACAAGCAGCCTGCTAACATATACCAAAAGGCTGAGAGTAACAATATCATACCTGTGAACTCAGTCTCATTGTGCAGATGTCACATTATTTTCTTTCATATTCACTGTTAGTATGAGCATTTCCCTTGTATGGTGTACAGCTGTGTTCTCCTGCCATGAGTGCCCAATGGCTTGTATCTAGTATCCTGAGTTTTTGTTTTGGCCTTGCCATCAAGCTAATTTAGCATGCATGAAGAGGTCTAGGCCTGTCCCTTAACATAAGTAAGGTCCTGGATCTGTCCTGTGATGTGGAGGGAGGCACAAAGAGCGCCCTTTTTGACAGACAGTTAACTACTGTCCCGGCCGTGGTTTTGCCACATAGAGAATTGTCGCAAAGTACTATATTTCTGAATCTAAATTTGTGACCAGATCATTGTATCTTTGTCACTTTTGCCTACTGACCCACTCATGGAAAGTTCCACGTATAAGTGTGTACACAAGTCTAACACTATCATACCAAGTATATATTTTGGGTGTTTGCTTATGTAACCTGTGTGTACATGCATGGTGTGTGAGTGAGACCGAGTAATGTGAGGCCTGTGGATCCATGTTGGATACCTCTGGCTTGGCCTTGTATTCAAAAGATGGGTATGAGGTTGTTTTCCCTAACCTTAGAAACATATTGCTGACATTTCTGAAGCTGAACAGAGAAGGCATAGACACAGAAGTGAGAGAAGGGAAAACAAGGCTCCTTTTGAAATTAAATTAGGCCTTTTGATGAGCAAGAAGCTGCTGATTAGTCTTCCTGAATCACCATTTGGTGGATGGCAGGGTGATGGTAGGACCACAGATCCTGTTGTTCAAGATGAAGGAGATCCTCTTATTGAGGCCCAGCATTTTGATTTTCCATGATCAAACTTTTAGTTAGCTGAGTGGAAATCTCTAACTTCTTTGTGTCTCTAATGTGGCTGCTTCTGGCTGGAAACCATCCTGCTGTGAGAAGCATCATTCTACCCGAATATTGTGTCTGAAGTGGGGCCTTGAAATGACGCTTGAAAGAATAACCAACCCAAACTTATTCTAAAAGTGCAGACAGACTATTCAGATCACTTGTCTGCTTTTGCTGTAGAAAAGTGGGACCCTACTACCCCACTTGTTCAGCATATTATACAGTGGGTTTTGAAGAACTGGAGTTGATGTCTGCCTGACAGCCAGCTTCCCGCAAGCGAATGATCACATGAGTCTGACTCCTTGAAGGAGGCACTGTTTACCTGTCCTGAAACACCTAGAAAATGTGAGGCTACTGACAGAGAAATTGAGCTTGCAGGAGGAGTGGCTGTCCAAGAGAAGTAAGATACAGTGATGCCGATGAGACTTCAAGAAGAGAAATACTGAAGAAGGTGATCTGCATACTCCAGTGTCTGTGGACCTGCATTCTCTCCTGAAGTAATTCCTGGCAGGAATAGTAACAACTCATCCTGAGCTTGCCAATGCCCCCCAACAGGGTCTGACATTCACCGTCCTGAAAAACATTCTGCCTCGAAATACCTCAATATGGTCACCCTCCTTTCAAACCTATAGTGCACGTCAAAAAATCGTTCATTCTCCATTCGCCTTCATTGGATCACCTACTTAACCATCCAATTTCAACCTCATTATAGAGTCAAAAGGTTGACAGGTATGCAAATTATGTATACATAAGTGTTTTTCTGACTTCCATATTACCATGTCCTAAAGTTGAATGAAATAACACTGTAACTGTATCAGCTTAATTCACTTGCCTATGCATTTCCGGTTTACAAATATGATTTGACTTCTTACCCATATGCATTAGACCTGGCAGAATTTTTATTATGCCAGAGTAATTGAGTAATTTTGCTAATTCTGTGTTACTCTTTGATGAGGATTTATTGATAATTATACGATCACTCCCCCTTGCGTAATTAAAAGTAATTTGTGGGGAAAATCGCAGTGTGAGAGAACATGTAGCAAGTTCGAGTGATCGATTGTGCTCACTATTCGTGTTCTGCTGCATTTAGAACTGTTTCTTAGAGCAAAAGGCATCTATATGCCCATTTTGGACATGAGAGTGCATTTTTGCTAAGAAAATCGAGCTAAATGCTGGTAGTAAGTTGAGGAAAAATCCTACCACAAGAGCACATTTAGTGAGCGAATCCATTTTGGTAGTAGAGGGGCATTTTGTGCTCAGAAATAGCACCAAAAGAAGAATTATTCCTCTTGTGTAATTCAAGCGTTATCTTGTAGAATTCGCAGGTAATTCCGTATGATTATGCTACTCAGAATTACGTTACTTAACCCACCCCTATAATTTATTCCTTCATAGAATTCAGGGATCAATTTAAGTGGTGATTTTGTATCCTTGACATGCAAGTATAACCTAAAGAACATGTAAGGAAGTCAGTGGTCTGGCTGCATGACAAATGTATTACTTGTCATCACTATCTATCACAATAGAAGTGACTACCATGAAGAATATGTTGGAAAGGTGCCTACAACTATTACTGAAATGCCAAACAGCCTTATTAAGAAAGATTTCACCCTATCTCTCGGACAAGACTACCCAACACACGAAACAAGTTCACCGCCTGCATGTCCAAAGCTGGTAACTAGATGAAAGCCAACTCTCTCAAGCTCAACACCAACAAGACCGAGTGGTGATCTTCAACACAAACAGCTCATCATGAGGCTCCAACTGGTGGCCGGCTGAACTCGGACTCAAATCCACACCAGTAACCTAGGAATAATCAGGAACAGCAAAATGGACATAACAACACAAGTCAACACCGTCACTGCATCCTGCTTCCACACCCTGAGATGCTGAGGAAAATCTTCAAATGACTCCCAAGCAACACTAGAAAAAAACTGTCACTCATCCCCTAGTCACCAGCAAATTGGACTATGGTAACATCCTTTATGTTTGGATCGCCAAGCAACTTATTAGAACACTACAAGCCATCCAGAACTAAGCAACTGGACTCATCTTCAACCTCCCTCTCCGAACTCACACCTCAGAGAACTACTCTGACTCCCAATACACAAAAGTGATCAATTCAAACTCCTCACACCCACATTTAAGGCACTGCACAACTCAGGCCCCACCTACCTGAACAGTTGCATCTCCTTCCACCAATCACCCAGACACCTCCGCTCCCCAGGACTTCTACTCGCACACATACCATGCATACACAGAACCAGATCAGGAGGACAGGCGCTCTCTTACATCGCTCCTAAATCATGAAACAACCTCCCACTTCACATCAGAGCCTCTCCTCTCGTCTTGAATTTCACAAGAAGTTAAAGACATGGCTTTTCAATTAACCAACCTGCCATAGGTAGGGCTAGGCACACAAAGCTGTTCAGCACCAGGATACCCTCATGAGTGAGTGAGCTTTACAAATGAACAGGAAACAACTGTTACAATGCATGCTGTTACCCCGCATGCCATTACAACGAAAATGGCTTGCTGTAGGGTGTATAAACTCCCAAACCTTCCCTACTGTTGCACAGATTGGAGTTGGAATAGTAAATTATACTATTCCAAATTTCAGTGCAACCCTGACAACAAGTCGGGGTAAACAATTGCGTTGTAACGGCATGCGGGATAAAAGCATGTGTTGTAACGTCATACAACCGCATAACATAATTTTTTTTTTTTTTTCAAAAGATTTTATTAGAGAAAATGTGTATATACACACACAGTACAGAAATAGTGAAGGCAATACTGGTGTCATTATACGCCGCTGGGGTTACAGTAGGCAATCGTTGGCATGATTGTTCGCGTGTACATTAGATAGGCAATCACGATCTAGGCGTGCGCTGCCATTGGCGGTCTTATGTACTGCCCTCGAAAGAATGAAAAGAAAGAGTGAAAGGAGAGAAAGGAAGGGAGGACAGGGTGTAATACTCGAAAACAAGATGTGTCTGCATTTGATTTCTTAGAGAACAGGAGAGTTTATGTAACTTTAGTGGTTCCGAGCAAAATGTCAAAATAAAGTTGAAAACCTAAGACACCGGTTTCTTTATCAGAATGAGATGGTTGGCAGCACTCAGCTTTCAAAATAGCAAATGGGAATGGCATATGCTGTGGGTCGTCAACGTGTTGTATTAGGTGCTCTGTGAAGGAAATAAACCTGTAGTGCATGCTAGGTAAAAAAAACTTTAAGGACTTTAAGAGTACAGCTTGGAGGTAAAAACATGAAATAAACTTAAGCGGACGCCAAATCTAAGCTAACGTAGTTTTCCCACTGTTCGCCTCTCCTCGCATACACCAGTCTTTTTTCTGCACTAATATAGGCGGAAGGGAAGCTGCAACACTCACACTGCGGTTGCTGTGAGAGAAACCCCCTCCCGCAGCGGCGCTGCTACGCCTTTGAAGCGGGCCAGTTTTGATGAACATTTGATGATATTTTTATCATTTCTACGCCAGACAGCCAGCACTTGCAGCGCAACGACTAGAAGAGTTAATTATTTAAAAGAACGATTTCGGATGCGTGCGGACCGGGCGGCGTTATTTTCAGGGAGTCGATGCAGTCCAGAGGGGCGGGCGCGCGCTGACCTCAGACCCGGGCTCTTCTCCTTTGTCAGCGCGCGCTTGATTAACGGAGCGAGGGGGCTTCGAGAGGAGGCTCTTTTGCACTAGCTCTCGAATATCCAGCGAACAAAGGGGATCAAAGTGACTGACAGAAAAGAGAAAGATGAGTGCACGCTTGCTGGAGCTGATATGAGACACTCAGTGTGCGCCTTGTTTCCTCGCCTCGTCCCCTCCCAGGGCACATTATCTGAAGGAGAGGGCACGGGTATCAAAGCCTGACAAGCGCCGCTCTAGTCCATATTTATGGTCGCCTTTCTCCTTAGAGGCTATTGAACTTGACTGGCGAGAGAAAGCAAAGCCCAGGGCATCCCCATCAATCTTTATCAGGCTGACAAAGGGTACAGGGAAAGAGAAAGAATAGCACGGCAAGTCAAGTATAGGAAAGAGGAGACGGGCAGCCGCCCACAAACCTTTACTGCTCTCTCTTTCTCTCTGTACTAAAGCCTGCAGGGATGGATATCTGTCAAATAAACCATTTTTTTTTCAACGAGAGAGCTTAAGCGAGCTTAGTCAGGTGACTACATAAGTCCTCTCTTACCATTCGTTTGAGAGATCTGTGTTCTGTTTTTAAATGAGTAGCAAGTGCATCACAGGCCATATATTTCGACCCCTGCCCGGTGGACACTTGTTTTCTGGGGTGTTAGAACGTTTGGGGACCGGAGGAAGCTCTGGGATTTTAATTCACAGGACACTGACTATTGATCACGCCGCATCTTGCCCTGCACTCCGCAAATCCACATGGATACACCCCACGCAGCACTTACCTGGGCATTGAATTCTGGGACTTGCAGTTCCCACGAACAGCGAGTGTTGAGCGGACATTCAACGTTGGGGTGGGGCGGATTCCATCCAATGGGACAGTGGCAGGCAATTTGCTAAGCGGGTGAACAAGTCACCTGAACATCTTTGGCATCTGAGGAAGGCCGTTCTGGCAAAAATGCATTATGCCCTACATCCAATAAAGAGCTTCCGCTGTTTTCCCCGTTATGGCCTCTGCTTCTTCTTGCTGGAGGAGTTGCTGTGCGATATTTTGCGCATTAGCCTGAGACGTGCTACAGAGGCCCAGTTCTTCAAGTTGGCCCGGGCTTCACTGGTTCCTGCTCCAGCAGTCTTCTGTTACGTCCAAGGTATTGGAATGGCCGGGTGCCCGTCTCTCAGTACAAGGGAAACAAGGGTGCAGCGCGGTCCGTGACTTCACGGAGGATCGTTTTGCATTGTCTTTTCTACCCCTGCCCAGTGGACACTTGTTTTCTGGGGGACTGGAAAATTTGGGGCCCGTAGGAAGCTCTGGCATTTTAATTCACAGGACACTGACTACTGATCACGTCGCATCTTGCCCTGCACTCCGCAAATCCACATGGATACACCCCACACAGCACTTACCTGGGCATTGAATTCTGGGACTTTAAGTTCCCACAAACAGTGAGTTTTGAGTGGATATTCAACGTTGGGGTGGGGCAGATTCCATCCAATGGTACAGTGGCAGGTCATTTGATAAGCGGGTGAACAAGTCTCCTGAACATCTTTTGGCATCTGAGGAAGGCCGTTCTGGCCGAAATGCATTATGCCCTACATCCAATAAAAAGCTTCCACTGTTTTCCACGTTGTGACCTCTGCTTCTTCGTTGCCAAAGGAGTTGCTGTGCAATATATATATATATATATATAAGTATATATATTACCTACTGGCGGTCGCCAGTAGGTAGTTTTAGTTAGGATTGGCTACCATAGGAAATCTGCAACATTCTATTGGGAATAACTCTGGCGCCGGTTGAGGAATTTGCGTGTAACTTTCCAGAATTTTGGCCAGCTCCGCTCCGCTCCTTCCCTAGAAGTTTCGGGGGGATTCGTGGAGTGGGGGCTGAGAAAAAAGGGGGGTCCCAAAATGTGTTTTCCCCATGTTAATTTCCATAGGACGGTCTGACCAGTCTACAGCCCGAACCGCTGAATGGAATTACGCCAAACTTGGCAAAATTGTAGGGACTGGTACGCAGATGTGCCTTTGCTATATTTGCTGAAAATTGCTTCAGTGTTTTTTTTGAAAATTAACTTCAAAAACACATATATATCTATAAGCGCTCTCCGAGTGCTCATAGGTGCGTGTACCGGGGAGCGCACCCGGCGCGCTACGGGAGTGCGCAAGCGGAAAGCTGATTGGCTGTTGGGTGTCTGTCAACATTCTAAACAGTCCAGAGTGTCCGCCATCTTGTGTCTCGGTAGGATCGAGACACAAGAGGTGAAAAAGAAAGGGGCAAATAATTAAAAGGGGGCAGGGTAGACATCCCTTGACCCCCTAGGTTTTCTGAGGGGGGCCTAGAAGAACCCTGAAGGGTAAAAAAAACTATTTTTTTTGTTGAAATTTTCACGGGGTAAGCGCTGGGTGCGCTCCCAGGTGCGCTCTCTGGTACGCGCACCCTGAGCGCACCACAGGGAAAAACAGTGTAAAAAAATAGAGTAAAAAAATAATGTAGAGTGTTTAGAGGTAAGTTAGCTCTGAAAAGAGCTGCTGTGTTAAGTGGGTGTTTTTTGTACCTACAAGTAGGTACCAATGCAGAGTCTTATATTCAAGAGGAAAACTCTATTCCCCTCATCTGTAAAATGCACACTATCTCTCCTATAGATGTCTTGCATGTTGTAACGCAAGTTGTCGTGGTAAATGGAACCCATACCATAGTCTCTGAGGTAAGCAGAAACATATTTATTCACATGTTTCCTTGCTTTCTCAATCTGTGGACAAAATTGATTGAACTAGTTCCATTTTTGCCTTTGGCATATATTAGAAAATACCAAGGCAGTTTTTGGAAAAAGTGACATCAATTACCCAAAGATGTCCTTTAAAAGCATTTCCAGACCTACACCAGTCAAAGTGCCTAAGTCATTTCCACCACTGTGCACTATTAAAAGGTCAGGGTGTAGTAAATGCATAAAGGATTTTACCAATGGTATCAATTCGTGACTCCTCAATCCTCTCTGTCCAATCCATACAATGTCCACATTTGGTAAATCAAGATTGTAAATACCTCTGTTAGCTGTGTATTTTTGACTCCAGTGGACATAGCTTAGACCCACAAACCAGACTTTTGTCATTGTGAAGGTAGATGTGCTTCAAGTCAGATGATTTGTGGAAATGAAATGGCAGTTTGATTATGAAAAAAGTGGTTGTGAATCAGTGCCGTTAAATAACCATAAATGATTGGAGCTTTGTTAAAAATGTCCACTGAACTTTAGGGTGCATGCTTTATTTTTTGTAAGAAGTCATTTCAATGGTTGAGAAAAAGTCATTTAAAGAAACATTGCATTTCATTAGCTAGTAGATTGAGAGGTCAAACAGCCTTGAAGGATTGTTTTGCAACATAGTATGATGAACTTGTGAACTGTGTGCTGGTTTAAGAGGGAGTTACCATGGTTACAGGGCAAATGAGCACTGGTGGGATGGGTGAATGTTATGTGAGTTTCAAAGGCTTGAAATGTACAACCAATTAAAATGTGCAGTTTGGTTTTGAATTCGTGTGGGAACAATTTTTATTGGCTATGTACAAGAATATGGGTCTGAAATGAGAAAGAATCAGTGCCATTATTGAAAGGTTCCAGTGAAGGTAGCATTATTCAGAGATTCTGCTTAAGAAAATCTGTTGAGTGTGACTGACACTGTTCTATATCTTACAAAGCATGTTTAAAGGTGAGTAATGATTGTTTAAAAAAAGATAGAGTGCTTAAAGATTTTTGACAAGTATCATAGTGAGTGTCTGTGTGAATTAAGGAATTATATTTTTACCTTTTTCCATAATGTTAGCTGTGTGTTTATAAGGTAGACTTCTTTATAAATTGTTTTTTATGCTTGGATTCAATGCTGGTTTAGAAATTGTGTTATGGTTTCATTGGACTTGTAAATATGCTCTTTTTGTGAAGCGCCTTCTGTAACCTTTGGTATGGGTGGAAGCCGTGAATGTATGGAGAGGGATAGGAATAGCAGATAGAAAACCATATGAAATGGTGTGGGAGATGCATAAAGTATTTCAGTAATGGTATCAATTGACATGGAATATAAGATAAAGAGGTGCATATTTACAAGACTCTTGCGCAATGTTTCACATGGGTGCAAGCAGACAATGCATGCAGAATAATAAAATTGGCACCCAGACAAGAATATGAAATGCCGTGAGAGATGTTTAAAGGTTTCTTTTAATGGCATAAATTGAGATAGAATATACAAAAAAAGAGAAGCATATTTACAAGCTGCGTGCGCAATCTTTGACATAGCTGTGTGTTTAAAAGGTAGACTTCTTTATTTATTGTTTTTTATGCTTGGATTCAATGCTGGTTTAGAAATTGTGTAATGGTTTCATTGAATTTGTAAATATGCTCTTTTTTTTGAAGCGCCTTCTGCAACCTTTAGTATGGGTGGAAGCATTGAATGTATGGAGAGGGATAGGAATAGCAGATAGAAAACCATATGAAATGGAGTGGGAGATGCATAAAGTATTTCAGTAATGGTATCAATTGAGATGGAATATAAGATAAAGAGGGGCATATTTACAAGACTCGTGCGCAATGTTTCACATGGGTGCAAGCAGAAAATGCATGCAGAATAATAAAATTGGCACCCATACAAGAATATGAAATGCCGTGAGAGATGTTTAAAGGTTTCTTTTAATGGCATACATTGAGATAGAATATACAAAAAAAGAGAAGCATATTTACAAGCTGCGTGCGCAATCTTTGACATAGCTGTGTGTTTAAAAGGTAGACTTCTTTATAAATTGTTTTTTATGCTTGGATTCAATGCTGGTTTAGAAATTGTGTAATGGTTTCATTGGACTTGTAAATATGCTTTTTTTTAAGCGCCTTCTGCAACCTTTAGTATGGGTGGAAGCATTGAATGTATGGAGAGGGATAGGAATAGCAGATAGAAAACCATATGTAATGGTGTGGGAGATGCATAAAGTATTTCAGTAATGGTATCAATTGAGATGGAATATAAGATAAAGAGGGGCATATTTACAAGACTCTTGCGCAAAGTTTCACATGGGTGCAAGCAGAAAATGCATGCAGAATAATAAAATTGGCACCCATACAAGAATATGAAACGCCGTGAGTGATGTTTAAAGGTTTCTTTTAATGGCATAAATTGAGATAGAATATACAAAAAAGAGAAGCCTATTTACAAGCTGTGTGCGCAATCTTTGACATAGCTGTGTGTTTAAAAGGTAGACTTCTTTATAAATAGTTTTTTATGTTTGGATTCAATGCTGGTTTAGAAATTGTGTTATGGTTTCTTTGGACTTGTAAATATGCTCTTTTTTTGATGCGCCTTCTGCCACCTTTAGCATGGGTGGAAGCAGTGAATGTATGGAGAGGGATAGGAATAGCAGATAGAAAACCATATGAAATGGTGTGGGAGATGCTTAAAGTATTTCAGTAATGGTATCAATTGAGATGGAATATAAGATAAAGAGGGGCATATTTACAAGACTCTTGCGCAATTTATAAAGTAATCTAGCTTATAAACACACAGCTATGTCAAAGATTGCGCACGCAGCTTGTAATGGTGGTCCAGAGATATGTTTAAAGGTTTCTTTTAATGGCAAATTTATAAATAAAACAATTTAAAAAAGATAAAAAATGCAATAGATCTCACCCTCGGTGCCACACATACTGTGGGCAGAGACAGACATGGTACATTATATCTAAAATCCTATTAATCCGCCTAAGATCACACTGTAAGTGAAACTTGATTCACCCATCATTGTAATCTTAGGCAGAGTCACACATACTGTTGGCAGAGTCACACATGGTACATTATATCTAACATTCTGATCATGTGCCTAAGATCACACTGTGACTGAAGCTTGATTCACCCATCACTGTGATCTTAGGGAGAGTCACACATACTGTCGGCAGGGACAGACATAGTACATTATATCTAAAATCTTATTAATCTGCCTAAGATCACACTGTGAGTGCAGCTTGATATAATGAGCAACTAGAGTGCTAACATTCAGAATTTATGGCAAATGCATGACACATCTGAATGCCTTGTTGATGCAACTAAAGTAAACAAGCATTGAAAATGCAATAGATCTCGCCCTTGGTGTCACACATGTTGTTGGCAGAGACAGACGTGGTACATTATATCTAAAATCCTATTAATCTGCCTAAGATCACACTGTAAGTGAAGCTTGATTCACCCATCATTGCAATCTTAGGCAGAGTCACACATACTGTTGGCAGAGACACACATGGTACATTATATCTAATATTCTGATCATGTGCCTAAGATCACACTGTGAGTGAAGCTTGATTCACCCATCACTGTGATCTTAGGCAGAGTCACACATACTGTTGGCAGAGACAGACATGGTACATTATATCTAATATTGCGCACACAGCTTGTAAATATGCCAATGAAACCATTATATTATCTCTGGACCAGCATTAATGTAAAAGATTGCGCCCGCAGCTTGTAAATATACCTGTATTTTTTTGTATATTCTATCTCAATTTATGCCAGTAAAAAAAAACTTTAAACATCTCTCACAGCATTTCATATTCTTGTCTGGGTGCCAATTTTATTATTCTGCATGCATTTTCTGCTTGCACCCATGTGAAACATTGCATCAAGAAGGCATTCAGATGTGTGACACATATTTCTAAAATCCTATTTTTCTGCCTAAGATCACACTGTGAGTGAAGCTTGATATAATGACCAACTAGAATGCTAACATTTAGAATTTATGGCAAATGTGTGACATATCTGAATGCCTTCTTGATGGAACCAAAGTAAACAAGCATTGAAAATGCAATAGATCTCGTCCTCGGTGTCATACATACTGTTGGCAGAGACAGACATGGTACATTATATCTAAAATCTTACTAATCTGCATAAGATCACACTGTAAGCGAAGCTTGATTCACCCATCATTGTAATCTTAGGCAGAGTCACACATACTGTTGGCAGAGACACACATGGTACATTATATTTAAAATCCTATTAATGTGCCTAAGATCACACTGTGACTGAAGCTTGATATAATGAGGAACTAGAGTGCTAACATTTAGATTTTATGGCAAATGTGTGACACATCTGAATGCCTTCTTGATGGAGCCAAAGTACACAAGCATTGAAAATGCAATAGATTTGGTGTGATGTTAGGCACATGTCCACCATATTACATGTAATCTACCATCTCTTTCTCTGCAAGCAGTATGTATGTCTTTTCTTATATTATTTCAAAGTATGTACAGGCCAAAAACAGACCACCTATATATAAACAAGAAATAAAAATTAATCAATTAATCGTTTTTGACAGAAAAGAAAGCACATGTAATGTAAATGAACCTTTTGTTGTATACTAGTGTTTATATTGTTTACTTATTGTAATTGATGTGTAATATGTTTATAGTGGTCTATAATATGTTATTTTTCTTTACTACAGATTATAATCATCTATACAAACAAACTAAAAGATGCCTTCTAAAGAAAGAGGAGATAAAATTCATAAAAGAAAATTAAGGACTAAGGGAAAAGAAAATCAACAACCAACCAAAATAAAATCTTCAGAGAAAAGAAAAATGCTCCTGGTAAGCAAACTAAACATTTTCTCAGGAAGTTATTGAAATGCCAAGAACATTTTTTTTTTTGTAAGAAAGAACAATGAAATACCTGTAATTTCGAAGAAAACAGGATGTCCTTCTAAAAATGTTAGATCTGTACAAGGAGATGACATTTTGCATATCAAACGAAGAAGCAAGCAGTTTTCTGAAATACGTAGACGAATGTTTTACAACAGAATAGTAACAAATTTATTAAAAAATTTAAAAAGGTATAAAAAAAGACTGCTTTTTACAAGAAAAAAAACATAGTTAAGATCGTGGATGAAGCATTTAAAGTGAAAAATAAATTGTTTTGTTTGGTAATGAATAGAATTCGTTCACTTGATAAGATAATCAATGTGTTCAAATCAAAATATAAGTGGAGGAGAGTAATTAATCTAACTAATTTCTGTGATGTTTTTTCTGGAGAATGGAAGCATAGTTCAAGTTCTGAGCCATTTTTTAATGAAGAAAGTTACTTTCAAGATAATGATTTGGTGCATGCAGTTGACACCAGTGATCGAGCATATGAGGTGAAGGACGGTTGTCCGGTTGAAAAAGAAGAGATTGTGCCTAGAAATACAGAAGAGGTGTTAGCTGATGAAATTTTAGAGAGATGTCCTAAGGCTCCAGTATATACATGGAATTGTAGTTGTATTTGTAGTGTCCGACAGGAATCAATTGATTTGTTTCGCAATATCTTACGGACATATGCTAAAAAAAGTGTGAAACAAAAAATGAAAATTTTACAAGAGTTAGATCCTTGTAGAGTGAGAGAAAAAACAGGTTTGCAAGGGCATTCACTGGCTTGTCTTTCAAGAAAAGTATGTCAGGGTGTTTTTCACCATTTTAGGATGTTAGCAGTGCATCATAATAAAGTAAGGAAATTAGTGAGAAGGTTGTACTATGCAAAAAGTCCAGCACTTAAACTAAAACAGTTAAACAGTGCTCTTTTGCATGGAACTGAATTAGATGTCAAAAATATTTGTGATGAAATGTAGTTTTGTTACTTTGGTGAAAAAGAGGTTAGTGCAGAAATTGATACAGTAATAGCGGTAATGTAGAAGAGAATGTAGAGATTTTAAGTACAGAAAAATTTAAAAATGAAATTATAAAGTTTAAAGTGAATTCAAGTGAAAGGCCTAATTTTTCTTGTGTTTGTTGTCGACGGACTCATTATAAGCATCAGACTAGATTAGTTGATTTATATGTAAAAAGCGAAAAGATAAATAATAATGAGTGGAAGGATTTTGCAACTTATTTGTTGGTTGAAAATGGTTTTGATCTGGGCTCTGATCAACGTATTTGTACATATTGCTATAATAAATTAAATGAAAACAGAATGCCTGCTAGAGCTGTTCATAATAATATGGAGTTGGTAGACATTCCTTCTGAATTGATGGATTTAAATACCTATGAGTCTATTCTGATTCAATGTGTGCATCCTTTTCAGGCTATTGCTCGCATGGAGCCTAAGACAGGGAAATTGCCTCCTTCAGATTTACAGAGAGGATTAAAGGGAAGAGTTGTTTATTTGCCTTTAGATTTTAAGAAAAATATTGATACAATTGGTGTCGAAAAAGTAGAAGAGGAACCTCTGGTTATTCTAGTTAATGGTGTTCCGACAAAAAGTAAGAAAATCTGGCAAGAATTAGTGGATGTTAGGAAAGTCAAGAAGTAACGTTGTATTTGGTAAAAAATAATCAGTAGTATAGAAATGTGTATGTGGGAGATGAGGAAACAACTGTACAAGCCGACAATGATGTCTCTGCTGGACAAATAGAAATGTCTCTAGAAGTGAAGAAATTTACGAACAGTATAGTGTTCATCCATTGCATTCCAAAGAAGTAATGGGAAATGCAAATGACTTGTTTCAGATGAAAAAAGCCGAAGGAAGTCCCATTAGTGTATGGGAAGAAAGTTTAGAAGCTCTTTGTTTTCCACAGTTATTTCCAACAGGTGAAGGTGGACGATATGACGACCGACCTGTTCAAATTCCTGCATCTGAATATCGGACATCAAGATTATATGCAGAAGATCCAAGGTTTCGTCAATGCATTCCATATTTGTTCCATCTACTGTTTGAGAGTGACTTGTCTGGACTTTCCTATGCAGTAAACCATATACTGAAAAGTGGAGCACATCTACAAAATGTTTCGGCAAGGGATATTATGGATAAAGTCAAACTGCAAGACAGTGTTTTAGAATCTCAGCTAATTAATTTCATGGCATGTCAGTGTGGTACTAACGAGTATTGGTACCGTCGTCATGGGGAATTGAAATGTATGCTAAGAAACTTAGGAACTCCTACATGGTTCCTCACTCTTAGCTGTGCTGAGTATGCTTGGGAAGACTTACTTGAATTTCTACGAGAGGCAAATAAAAACATTCAAAATATTGAATACAAGACACCTGGAGAACTGTGCTCTTTGGATCCAGTTAATGTATGCAGGTATTTTAATCATAGGTTTGAAGCTATGATGTCTTTTATTATAAACAAAAAAAATCCTCCGCTTGAAGAGGTGTTGGATTTCTTTTGGAGAAAGGAGTGTCAAGCAAGAGGTGTTCCTCATATACATATGCTGCTATGAAATAAAGATGCACCTATATTTGGAACAGATTCAGATGAGAAAGTGATGAGTTTCATTGAGCAGTATTCTACATGTGTTGTTCCGAAAAGTACAGAAGAAAACTATTTAAGACACCAAGTTTTATGCTTTCAAAGTCATCGTTGTGGGAAATACTGTCGTTGAAAATATAAATCCAAGGACAAGTTCTACACGAAATGTCGTTTTGCATTTCCATGTCCAGTAACATCGAAAGGAAGAGTCAACAATTTTATGTCTTTTCTGTGACATACTGTGACAAGAAAATCACCCAAAAATACATACAACCTAAGAAGAAATGAGGAATCCAAATTCATAAATGACTACAACCCAGACATTTTGTCCATGTGGAATGCTAACATGGATATTCAATATGTGGCTGACAACTCTATTGCTGTGGCTCGATATGTGACGTCTTACATCACAAAGTCAGAAAAGACGGAACTGAAGGAAATGTGGGAGGAAATTTCACATGAAAAGAGTCTAAGCAAGAAATTATACAGTTACAGTCTGAAGATGTTGTCGCATCGAGAAATTGGAGCGTATGAATGTTCTGATCGGTTGTCATCAGCAAGTCTATATGCCAAATCTAGAATCATCATTTGGGTGAGTATAGGTCTTGCTGCAACACGAAACCGAGTTTTGAAATCTGTACAGGAAATAGAGTATTTGGCGGAGAAAGAACCAGACAGTACAGATATTTTGAAGACAAACATGTTGGATACATACTATCCAAATAGAAGTACTCACCTTGAGAACGCTTGTCTCTATGAAGTTCTGCAAACCTACATTTTTAAAAAGAACGTCACAGAAGACATCAATAAAGGTGTATATGCTGTAATTGGATGTGAAGGCTGTTTAGTAAAATAAAGAAAAGGCCATTTGATTAATCATCGAAAATTGAGTTGTGATTCTCCAGACAAAAGGGAATTTTATTACTTAGCTCTTTTGCAACTCTTTAAGCCTTGGCGTCGAGAAGAGGTACTACTTGGAGATTTTCTTACTTATGAAGATTCGTTCAATGCAACCAAGGATACGATAGAATGTCCTGTTTTTTCAAATTATCTGCAAATGTTGAACGAGGAAATACAGCAAGAAGCTACAATTGCAGCAGAGATTGCTAGAGATAGTTCTCAAGAGAGTCAGAGTTCTGCTTCATTGAGTCAGGATCCACTAGGAGGACCAATTATACAAAATGAAGCTGCCACTGCTATGGATGAAGTTGAAAGAGCCATGGAACAAGCTCAGGAGGATGGAGTTGGCTTAGAAGATTTGGAAAAAGAACTAAACGTGGAGCAGAGACAAATATATGATCAAGTCACACAACAAATTGAGCATGGTTTATCTCATGAGAAAAAAGAGTGCTCATGTACATCATTTGTACCTATGCGACTGTATGTGAGTGGAGAAGCAGGAACTGGGAAAAGTTTCCTGATTAAAGTGATTGCAACATATTTGCAGAAAACAACGGAGTCATCGCTCTCTTGTGTTGTTACTGCTCCAACTGGGTTGGCAGCACATAACATTAAAGGGATTACTTTACACCGCTTATTGATGCTGCCAATGGAGCATGATAACACATTACAATACCACAGGCTATCTGGAGAAGCTTGTTGTGAAGTTTCAAGAGTCCTAAATAAAATGAAACTTCTTATCATTGATGAAGTAAGCATGGTATCACATGTAATGCTTGCTTTTGTGCATTTAAGAATGCAAGAAACTCTTAAAACAGACTATGATGTGTTATTTGGAGGCAAACACATCATTGTTTTTGGAGATCTACTGCATCTAACTCCAGTGAAAGGACAGCCAGTGTTTAAAATGCTTACGCATGAAGATACCAGGAAGTGCTTAGGTAGCATTGGAAATGTTAACATGTGGCTAAATTTCAAATATGCAGAACTACTTCAAAATATGCGACAGACAAAGGATGAAGATTATAAAAATATTCTACAAGATGTAAGAATTGGGAAACTAACTGAGCATGGCAAAGAAGCTTTACATGGACGATTAATTTCAAATTTTTTTCCAAAGGAAAATATTCTCCCAGAGAATATTTTTAAGAAAATTCCTGAGAACAAATCTGTCATATGCTTGATGCCAACTCTGCAAGAATGTTCAATCTCCAACACCAAAATGTTAAAGTTGGAAAATCAAGAAATTGTGAAACTGGAAGCTATTGATAAAATTGAACATGAAGGAGCAACTATTATTTTGTCAGAAAATTTGAAATCAAATTAGATTCTTTAGAGAAGACAATATCTAAAACTGCTGGTATGGAAAAGACTCTGTATGCATCTTTAAATTGTCGTATAATTTTACGACGGAATTTACATGTGGAAAGAGGTTTAGTAAATGGAGCAATGGGTCATGTTGTGGATTTTGTGAATTACCGAAATAGAGATGGAATTGAAATTATAAAAATTAAATTTGATTTTATTGAAGAAGTACAACAAATCCGTCGTTGTTCTGCTCGTTTTTTGCTAGTGAAAGATTTATATGTGTGCATAAAACAGTTTCCTGTTTCTTTGGCATATGCAGTAACTATTCATAAATCTCAAGGTTTAAGTGTTGATAGTGCTTTGGTGAATATTGGAAATTCTGTGTTCAAGGAGGGTATGGCATATGTTGCTTTATCTCGAGTCAGAACTTTATCAGGATTGTACTTGATTGATTTTGATGAGACAAAGATTAATGCAGATCTAAATTGTGTAAAAGAATATAATAGGTTAAGAAGAAAGTATGCTCCAAATTTACCTCAATATCCTCTGTTTGAAAAGCGTGTGGTAGGCCGAAAAAGAAGAAATGAGAAAAATTGTTGTGAAGTTGTAGCAAAAAGAAAAAAAGTAGATGAAATAGTAATTGTAAGCAGAAAGGAAATGGATTCAGTTAAATATGTTGTTGGATTTGAATTTGAAAATAGTTCTGGTGTCAACTGCTATGCTAATGTAGTTGTTAATGTTTTTTTTTTTCTCCAAACTGTAAAAGAACAGATTGCTGAAAATCGTGATCAAACACTTTGTTGTTTATTAAATTCTGTATTAGAGAAATGTGGCAGTGATAGAACAAAAATACAAAGTGTTTCTGAAATTCGAAAGGTTTTAGACATATGTTCTGGTCTAAATCAATTTTCACAGAATATTCAGCAAGATTGTCAGGAATTTCTAATGTATATGCTTGTTGTTTTGCAAGATGAAGGAGTAGATGTAGAAAATCTTTTTGGCCTTTCTTATAAATGACAACTTGACTGTGACAATTGCTCCTTTTCAAGTACTACTACAGTAGATACTGAAATATTTATATATTTGACTTTACCAGACTGCAAATCAGTGTCTTTTAATAATCTAGTTAGAGCAGCAAATCAAAACATGGTCTGTAGTCAATGTAAATCTGAAATGCTATCAACTTTATTTTTAATAAGATATGGACAGTATGTTATTTTAATGTTCCAACGATGTAGACCTGATGGAACTAAATTGACAACATGAATTAAAAATGTTGTGGCTTCTCAATTATCAATTTCAGGAAGAACCTTTACAACTGCAGCAATTATTTACCATGATGGACCTTCAACCACATCAGGACATTACACATGTTATTTAAAATGTCAAAAAGGTTGGAAGCTCTATAATGATACTCAATTGACTTTCAAACAACGTTTGCCTTCTGACTTACTAAATTCTTACCTAGTGTTCTTACAACCGAAATTTTAGGGAAGGTAATTGGCCTATGAATATTGCAGCAGTTAATATAACTTAGTTTGCTCTTCAAAATTACTTTCTGAATGAGAGTGATGAAGATAATAAAAAACATGTAGTTCTCATAGAGATAGTATATGTTTATTATATAATGTGTGCTGTGAGTATTGTAGAAATTATTTATTAAAAAATAAGCTAGAGATGGAAGTAAAACTCTTGTTTCATAATGTAAAAGATGTTGGAGCTTTTCTTTCAGAAAGTCGGGTAAATGAGACATTAAGAATACTCTGGACTAATTTCCATAGAAAAGGACTTTCCATATACTATTTGGCCTCGTGGAAAAGTGGATGGATCAAAAGTGAGTTTAGATATGGTTTTAAAATTTTTACATTATTTAAGAAATTATTCAATGGGTTTTTTAAACACAATCATTTTGATTGTGTTTTTATTTGCCCGCTGTTATATGATGAGTACTATTGAAGTCACTGTTTTAAGTGAAATTCAATATATTCTGAGAGCAGCAAAAATAAACCATTTAACATGATGTTGAAATTATTATTAAATATATATTACTTTACCATTCTCTTATGCTCACTCACCTATTTCCACCCTCTATCACTCCTCTTAACTCACCCTCACTGGCTTTTTTTTACTCTCCCTCACCTTCCTTCCCATATTCCACTTTCCTCACTTATTCTTATTAACCACTCCTTCACTGCCCTTTCCCTCTCGCCCATTCACTACTTTCCAGCTGTCAGTCACTCTACTTCACTCCCCTTCCCGTTGTTTTCTTTCTTTGTTTCCTCAATAATTCCCCTTCTCTCACTCACCTTATTACATTTCACTCACTCCTTCTCTCACTTCCTCTGTCCTCTCACATCCTCACTCCCGTTCCCTCACTGCCTGTCTCTTAGCTTCAGTCTTTCGATCCGGTTACTCTCTACTCTCTCACTCCTCTTCCATCACCCACACTCCCTTACTTATCTTACTTTGTCTCTTGTATTCTAAAATATATATTATAAATAATCTATTTTTTTTGTCTTTCACAGATATAAATGTGAATGAAAATAAGATATTAAATGTACATTACTTATAAGGTAAGTTTCATGTACAATATTTATTTTCACTATACTGTTTTCCATAACCTCACTACTCTTCTTTGATACTCCCACACCTCTGTTCCCTTATTGCGCTTGCCTCACTTATTCTGAATCGCCACGTTTACTCTCTTTTTTCACATTTTTCTCTTACACTCACCTTCTTTCAGGCCTTCTCCTTTATTTTCTTTCCTCTCTCTTCTCTTACTTCACTGTTTTATTTTTTCCCTTCTTTTACTCTCCTTACTCCTTTTCTTTCTTTCTCTGTCTTCTTACTTCTGCACTCCCCTTCCCTCAATCTCTTTCTGTTAGCCTCATTCTCTCCATCCCCTTAGTCTCTCACTTCTCTTCTGTCACGCTCACTGCCTATAACTCAGCTATACTCCCACACTTACCTTCTGTCAGACCTTCTCCTTTAGTTTGCTTCCTCTCTCTTTCCTTCGTTTGCTCCTTCACTCTTTTCTCTTCCCTTACTTTCTTATTCCACTGTACTAACTCCTTCTCTTACTCCTTCTGTCCTCTTATTTGTACACTCCTCTTCCCTCATTTTCTCTCTGTTAGCCTCATTCTCTCTGTCCTCTTAGTCTCTCACTCCTTTTCTAACACGCTCACTCCCTATAACTCAGCCATACTCCTACACTCACCTTCTTTCAGACCTTCTCCTTTACTTTCCTTCCTCTCTTTGCCCATCCTTCACTCCTTCCTTCTTTTCCCTTCCCTTACTCCTCTTTCTGCAGTTCAGTAACTGCTTCTGTCAATCCCTCTGTCCTCTAACTTACTCACTTCCCTTTTCTCACTTTCTCTGTGTTACCCCCATTCTCTCCGTCCTCTTAGTCTCTCACTCCTCTTCTATGATGCTCACTCCCTATAACTGAGCCATACTCTCACACTCATCTTCTTTCAGACCTTCTCCTTTACTTTCCTTCCTCTTTCTTCCCATCCTTCGCTCTTTCACTGTTTTCCCTTCCCTTACTCTCCTTAATCCACTTCACTAATTCCTTGTCTTATTCCCTCTATCCTCTTACTTCTACACTCCCCTTACCTCATTCTCTCTCTGTTAGCCTCATTCTCTCCGTCTCTTTAGTCTCTCACTCCTCTTCTGTCACACTCACTCCCTATAACTTAGTTATACTCACACACTCACCTTCTTTCAATCCCCCTACTTCACTTCCCTTCCCCTCTCGTTCCTTTTTTTGCTCCCTCACTCATTTTCCTTTCCTCTCTCACTAAAATTAGGACAGGGGACGGCAGTGGTGGTTCTCTAATGCTTGAACAATGATCATAATACTTTGTTCCCCGTAACAAAGTAGGGCATCACAATGTTTGCATTTGATGGAGGCCTCATTAAAAACAGGCTGAATATTTGGGATCAAATGCTCTGATCGCCCCCTCACCGATGCAGTTGTTCCTCCAGTTGAAGTAGAGGCACCATCTCTTGGTGCCTCTCGTGCCAGAGCCCTGACACTCTCCCCGGCATAGTTCTGGGGGTGCCTCCTCTGGACGTGCCGAATCATAGTTGGATTACCAAAACTGTACTTCCTTCTGGGGTCTCCTCTGGAAAGTACAGTATGGCAGATTTTGAACTCCACCTTTGGAGCATTACATTTCACTGTCTTCTGAAAATACAAAAAATGGCGGCGATAGTGTACATTAGAGAGAGACAGTGAGAGAAAGAAGGCATGAGATGAGGAAGAGATGTGAAATGCACATTGGAGAACATATATTGGGAGAAGGGAAGTAACTGTGAGTAAATGTATTATGTAACACAGAAATGTTGCACTCTATACTATAAGTCTCACTTTATACCACAATCAATTCACTACTATCTCATAAATTACAAATAGAATAATAAAAAATGTCTCAAACAATTTATAATTTCTAAATATAAATTTATTCTTCAGAATTTTCAGAATTTAGAAGAACTTCTAACATTAACTGATCAGGAATCTCCTCATCAGAAGTCTCCATACATGACTCCTGGAATTCAATATAGTCCAAACATTCGATTAATTCAGCATCCAAAGTCTCATCATTAAAATCCTCCATTCCATCTCCTCTCAAAAAAAGGTCTTCTTCATGGATAGTGTTATCAACAGGATCATTTAAGACCTCAATAAAACTCGCCTCAACAAAAGTCGCAGAAATTTCAAAATTAATATCAACGGTGTCCTCATTGAGATCCATATTGTTTTCCAATTTCTTGCTGTAAATTGCAGAAAAAAAATCACTTTAATTTATAGTTTTTAGTAATAGATAATATAAAACTAGCTTTATCAAGTATCAAATTCCCCTTACAAATTAACAACTCACCTTTTAGAAAGCAGTAGAAGAGTTAGTACTGTGTAAATTTCACACCAGAAATAGAACACCAAAAATTCCTCACAAATGTACCTCAAAGAGTACCATCACAAAATGGCTGTGTTTCCCTCAAATTTTTCATGTATATTCATGTAGAAAACCAATGAAACTTCATCACACACAAATTCAAAACCAAAGAAACATTTTAATTGGTTCTAAATTTCAAAAGCTAATTGGCTCTTGGGTGTCTGTAAACATTCTAAATGGTCTGCATAGTCCGCCATCTTGTGACTCTGAAGGACAGAGACACAAGAGGTGAAAAATAAAGGGGGAAATAATTAAAAGGGGGCAGAGTAGTCACCCCCTGACCCCCTAGGTTTTCTGAGGGGGGCCTAAAAGAACCCTGAAGGGCAAAAAAACTTTATTTTTTGTTGAAATTTTCGCGGGGTAAGCGCTGGGTGCGCTCCCGGGTGCGCTCTCCGGTACGCGCACCCTGAGCGCACCACGGGAAAAAACAGTGTAAAAAAATAGAGTAAAAAAATAAAGTAGACTGTTTAGAGGAAAGTGATGCATTGCTGGAGTGTGTCACAAAAATTATGCAACTCCAGCAATGCATCCTTTCACATGGGACCAGTCCCATGTGAAAGGGCCTGCGTCAGTCTTATGCCTGCTGTGAGGCAGGCGCAAGATTTAGACGCAACAGCGTCGTAAAAGTGACGCAGTGAAATCTCATAGATTTCTCTGCGTCACTTCTACGACCCTTCCTTATGTCAATACGCCCCCTTTGCATACATTACAGCTGGCGCAGGTATAATGCGGCGCAGGGGTTTACAAAGTGACGCATCTATCTAGATGCGTCACTTTGTAAATATGACTCAACAAGGTGCATTTTTTACAGCATTGGTGCGTCACAAAAAGTGACACACCGGTGGCGTGAAAGTGATGCATGGCCTCATAAATGAGGCCTTCAGTCTTCTACTCATGCGTCATATTTAATGTATGACGCATTATGTCGCAAGGAGTTACAGATACGTCAGTATTGCTGACTTATCTGTAAGCGCAAAAGTGATGCATTGCTGGAGTGTGTCAAAAAAGTGACGCAACTCAAGCATTGCATCCTTTCACATGGGGCCAGCCCCATGTGAAAGGGCCTGCGTTAGTCTTACGCCTGCTGTGAGGCAGGCGCAAGATTTTGACGCAACGGTGTCCTAAAAGTGACGCAGTGAAATCTCATAGATTTCACTTCGTCACTTCTACGACCCTTTCTTGTGTCAATACGCCCCCTTTGCATACATTACACCTGGCGCAGGAATAATGTGGTGCAGGGGTTTACAAAGTGACGCATCTACCTAGATGCGTCACTTTGTAAATATGACTCAACAAGGTGCATTTTTTACACCACTGGTGCGTCACAAAAAGTGACGCACCGGTGGCGTAAAAGTGACACATGGCCTCATAAATGAGGCCTTCAGTCTTCTACTCATGCGTCAAATTTAATGTATGACGCATTATGTCGCAAGGAGTTACAGATACGTCAGTATTTCTGACGTATCTGTAAGCGCAAAAGTGATGCATTGCTGGAGTGTGTCAAAAAAGTGACGCAACTCCAGCAATGCATCCTTTCACATGGGGCCAGCCCCATGTGAAAGGGCCTGCGTTAGTCTTACGCCTGCTGTGAGGCAGGTGCAAGATTTTGATGCAATGGTATCCTAAAAGTGACGCAGTGAAATCTCATAGATTTCACTTCGTCACTTCTACGACCCTTTCTTGTGTCAATACGCCCCCTTTGCATACATTACACCTGGCGCAGGAATAATGTGGCGCAGGGGTTTACAAAGTGACGCATCTACCTAGATGCGTCACTTTGTAAATATGACTCAACAAGGTGCATTTTTTACACCACTGGTGCGTCACAAAAAGTGACGCACCGGTGGCGTAAAAGTGACACATGGCCTCATAAATGAGGCCTTCAGTCTTCTACTCATGCGTCATATTTAATGTATGACGCATTATGTCGCAAGGAGTTACAGATACGTCAGTATTGCTGACGTATCTGTAAGCGCAAAAGTGATGCATTGCTGGAGTGTGTTAAAAAAGTGACGCAACTCCAGCAATGCATCCTTTCACATGGGGCCAGCCCCATGTGAAAGGGCCTGCGTCAGTCTTACGCCTGCTGTGAGGCAGGTGCAAGATTTTGACGCAATGGTATCCTAAAAGTGATGCAGTGAAATCTCATAGATTTCACTGCGTCACTTCTAAAACCCTTTCTTGCGTCAATACGCCCCCTTTGCATACATAACACCTGGCACAGGTATAATGTGGCGCAGGGGTTTACAAAGTGACTCATCTATCTAGATGCGTACCTTTGTAAATATGACTCAACAAGGTGCATTTTTTACAGCACTGGTGTGTCACAAAAAGTGACGCACTGGTGGCGTAAAAGTGACGCATGGCCTCATAAATGAGGCCTTCAGTCTTCTACTCTCACTTTTTCTTTCACTTTCTCTGTCTCTTCACTCCCTTACTCACCTTGTCTCACACTCAATTGTCCTTATCCAGTCTTTATCTCCACTCTTTCCTAAACATCACTGCTCTTTTCTTACCCTTCCAAACCACCATTCTTTTACTACATTTTCTTCACTTATCCACATTCCCCATGTTCACTCTCCTTCTCCTCACTCTCCTTCCCCACACTCACCTTCTTTCAGTCCCCCTACTTCACTTTCCTTCCCCTCTCGTCCCGTTCTTTGCTTTCTCACTCATTTTCCTCTCCTCTCTCACTGCACTCCACTTCAGTTACTCTTTTTCATTTATTTAAGAATACAGCTCTTTGATGAGAATTGGAGGTACTTCTTTTTTCTTTTTTTTTTAACAAAAACCAAAACAGGGAATGGGAAACTGCTCAACAGGAGCAAAAAAAAAATAATCAAAATTAAGACTGGGGACGGCAGCGGTGGTTGTCTATTGCTCGAACCATGAGCATAACACTTTGTTCCCCATAACAAAGTAGCTGATCACATTGTCTGCATTTAATTACGGCTTCATTAAAAGCAGGCTGAATATTAGGGATCAGCTCTTCTGATCGCCCCCTCACCGATGTAGTTGGTCCTCCGGTTGAAGTAGAGGCACCATCCCTGGGAGCCTCTCGTGCCAGAGCCCTGACACTCTCCCGGGCATAGTTCTGGGGATGCCTTCTCTGCACGTGGCGAATCATGGTAGAATTACCAAAGCTGTACTTCTTTGTGGGGTCTCCTCTGGAAAGCACAGTATGGCAGATCTTACATTCCACCTTTGGAGCATTTACTTTCTTCCGTCCCTCAGGTACATCAAAAAATTTCCAGATAAAATGTTCCTTAACTCTAGGATGAGGAACCTCTTCATCTATAAATCCCTCTGTGTCATCACTGCTGCTGGATGCTCTGGCAGCCATGATAATCCAACAAAGATTCAAGAGCAAAAAGACAGGTCTTGCAGGCACAAAAGTGAAAGAAGAAGTGAAGGAAATGGGTGGGGATTTCATTCTTTGTAAAAAAAAACTGTTAGCAACCAATGAAAAGTGTTATTTTAAGGTCACATGACTTGACGCGCTTACGCTGCGCGCACCGGAGCACTTCCGGGGGTGCTTACGTGGCGCGAACGTAGGCGCTTCCGGGGGCGCTTACGCAGCGCGCCTGAGTGACGTTTTGGTAGCTTTACGGAAATGCAAAATCATTTTCATTTCGTAAATCAAAAATATTGCTTTTATAAGTATGGTACTGAATGTCTTGCATTATTATTTACTTTTCATACATATTTTTTTTTACGAACGGAGAAATAGCGCTCTCGCTGCGCTCTCGGGAGAGCTTACCGGTGCGCGCACCCTGAGCGCTCCAAGACAAAATGATACGGGTAAGCTTACCGGTGCACGCACCCTGAGCGCACCAGCAAAAAAAATTTTAAAAAAATATATACATTGAACAAATAATTTTTTATTAAAAAAAAAAAAAAATTAATACTTATAAAAAACAGGTAATAAAAAAAAATCGTAGGTTACAAAGTCGATATACAAAGGAATTTGCTTTTTAAAAAACAATGAAATTCACTGAAAAAACATAGGTTTCACAATCGTTATAGTTAGGAATTAGCTTTTAAAAAACCTTTGAAATTCACTAAAAAACCATAGGTTTCACAATCGTTATAGTTAGGAATTAGCATTTAAAAAACCTTTCAAATTCACTGAAAAAACCAAAGGTTTCACACTCGTTATAGTTAGGAATTAGCATTTAAAAAACATTTCAAATTCACTGAAAAAACCATAGGTTTCGCACCAGTTATAGTTAGCTGAACATTTTACTCATACAAAACCATTGAAATTCCCACATTATAGTTAGTTGGACTCACTAACTCGTGCCCCCGCAATCCACTGCTGATGATGTCACATATTACATCATTCATGACATGGTCAGTGACATCACTGATGACATCACTGATGACATCTCAAATGACATTACTGATGACATCACTGATGGCATCTCAAATGACATCACTGATGATATCACTGGTGACATCATCCAGTGAATGTGTGTTTCTGAAAAGTAAAAATATGTTTTATATATTGAAGAATGAGTGTATGTATGAGTGTCTGGATGAAGGATTTAGTAGGTGCGTGACTGACTGTATGAGTGAGTGATTAAATGTGTCTTACTGAATGCATTGGTTAGTAACTAAACTGTCTGAATGTGTGCATCAGTATGTCTGTTGTTGTATAAGCTGCTGCATGTGTTGATCAGTAGCTATATGAGTGGCTATATGGGTTATTGATTGGTTGTCCAAGTATTTGTATGTGAGGGTGAGTGTGTGTGTGGGTGGCTGGGAGGTGTGTGACTGTGCATATATGTGTGATCAGTTGATTCACTTGGTATATGGGTTCAACAGTACATGTGGAAAGAGCTGTATGGGTGGTTGACTGTCTGCATGGGTGTGTTGGTGAGTGAATAGCTATCTCAGTGCTCCATGTCCAAGTAAGTACATATGTAAAACACAGTGCTTGTGAGAGTTGGCATATATAAATGACTATACATGAGAGCCTGAGATTGCATAAGTGACTGTATGGATCAATGTGTACTTGTATCAGTGATTGTAAAAGAGAGTAAGTATGTGTTAGTATATGTTTGAATAAGTAAGGTTTAGTGTGTATAACTGTGTAGTTGAGGAAATGGGAGTGTGATTGATTCTTTGCATAACTGACTAGGTGTGTGAGTAACTCTGTGGATGAGTGTCAGCGTGTGAGTGTCTGTATAGGTGTATGAGTGGATATGATAGTGTGCTATTGATGAGTGACTGTATGTATGAGCGATTGTATGGGTGAATGAGTGGATGTGTGTGTAGACCTAGGAATCAGTGAGTGCGTATGTAGTTACAGGTATTGGTGTGTCAATAATTTCAGGAATGGTAGTTTGTATTTAACACTGGGTGTATCAAAGGTTAGATTAGAGAGTGAGGAGGTGCATCGTATTATCACATGGATGATGTCATCAGTGATGTCATCAGTGATGTCATTTGAGATGTCATCAGTGATGTCATCAGTGATGTCATTTGAGATGTCATCAGTGATGTCATCAGTGATGTCACTGACCATGTCATGAATGATGTAATATGTTACATCATCAGCAGTGGATTGCGGGCGCGTGAGTTATAGTGAGTCCAACTAACTGTAACGTGGGAATTTCAATGGTTTTGTATGAGTAAAATGTTCAGCTAACTATAACTGGTGTGAAACCTATGGTTTTTTCAGTGAATTTGAAAGGTTTTTTAAATGCTAATTCCTAACTATAACGAGTGTGAAACCTATGATTTTTTCAGTGAATTTCAAAGGTTTTTTAAATGCTAATTCCTAACTATAACGATTGTGAAACCTATGGTTTTTTTGTGAATATATATATATATATATATAAGAGTTGCCTAAGGGTGGGCGGCCAGCTACGCTCCGTGCACGGAGTGCACGTAGTGCCGTCTCCTACTCATTTTGCGTAGCGGGCGTAGCCAGGCGGCACTACGCGCGCTCCGCAGACGGTGCGTAGCCGGCCGCCACCCGCCTCCCTCCCGCCCTCCCTAAATATTTAAATAAAATGATAGAAAGCTTTTAAAAACACTTACCTTGTCCGCCGCGTCCCCGGGGCTCCCTCTCGCCGTCCCTGGATTCGCGCTGCCATTTCAGATACTAATGCGCATGCGCGGGCACCCGCGCATGCGCATTAGTATCTGAAATGGCGGCGGCGCGAATCCAGGGACGGCGAGAGGGAGCCCCGGGGACGTGGCGGACAAGGTAAGTGTTTTTAAAAGCTTTCTATCCTTTTATTTAAATATTTAGGGAGGGCGGGAGGGAGGCGGGCGGCGCGTAGTGGGGCTACGCGGAGTGCGCGGGTGGGCGTAGTTTTGCACCCACTTCGCGTAGCTCCGCGGACCCCCACTACGCACACTACGCCCAGGGTTAGAGTTGCCCCTCCGTTGGCAAAGCACATGCAGGTAAGTATCGCCAACCACCAGGAGCAGCCCACGCACCCAGAGTCATCATTAAAATCAGCACTGTCTACGTGTTTCTGGCATGGCGCCCTTCATCATGGACAGTCTTTTAGTGAGTGACGGCAAACAACGCACCACCTGTAAATACCCTCTTTTATTTTCATGACACCACATCAGGTATATTGTCAAATTTCATGATGGGACTGGTAGTGTATCATCACCCCAAGTGGGTCGCTGCCGTCATCTCACTTGTAAATACGTGAAAGAGAGGATATCCTGTGTACTGCAGAGCTGTCCCCCACTTTCCGTAGCGCTTCCTGGAGTTTATCAATTTTAATCACATCCATGAAACCCTGGGCGTAGTGCGCAATTTCAGGGGTAACCCAGATACGGCGCCAATATAGAATGTATCGTAATCTAGCCATGTCTAATAGGGCTTTCCTGCCTAATTCGTAGCGCAATGGTTTCATGGGTGTACTTTTAGGAAGGGCAGTAAGATTTCGCAAAAAGTTATTTTCAGCAAGTGTTAGTGAGGCTAGGTTATCAAAGCCCCAGATTTTAGCACCATACAGTGCCGAACTAAGGGCTTTCGCCTCATATACTTGGAGTGCTGGCTGTATCTGCTTGGTCAAAGATTTTTTGTGCTCAACAATTATAGTACCTGCATTTTGACGAAGTTTAAGAGCTGCCATCTCAATATGCTTCCCCCATTTTACCACCTTTGCTACATGAATGCCAAGGTAAACAAAGTCTGATACCCTTTCCACCTTTTGTCCATCCATGTAAAAGTTCCCTTTAAAGCTGGAGTGGGGGTTGAATACCATGAGCTTTGTCTTTGTTACATTAACTTTTAGCCCACGATCAGTACAAAAGCACTCGAAAATCTTGAGAGCTCGCTGCAGGCCGCTAGGGGTTTTAGAGATAATGAGCATGTTGTCTGTAAATAATAAAATCGGAGTTCTTACTCCAGCCAAAATGGGGGCATCTATGCTTCCCAACAGCATACGCTCTACTGCTCCGTTGACATATAACGAGAAGAGCGTGGGGACCATGGCACACCCTTGGCGCACTCCCCGCTCTACTGGAAATTCAGTGGTAACTTGCCCATTCCTCCCCCACTGGATTTTCGCATAGTTTGACTTGTGTAATCTCATCACTAGCGTTAGGATTTCCAGCGGCATGCCCATCTTGCTAAACACTTTCCACATCTGGGACCGAGGGACTAGGTAGAAGGCTGCTCGTAGATCAATGAATGCAGCATAGAGGCTACATTTCCCTAGCTGCACCGTCTTCCAATGGAGTAAAGTGAAGCGAAATATCTGATCCGTGGTGCTAGTTAGCTTGCGGAAGCCTGCTTGGAAAGGAGACAGGATGTTTTCCTCATCTACCCAGACCATTATTTTCTCTAGGGTCATTTTTCCTATCACCTTTTGTACCGTGTCTATTAGGCTAATAGGCCTGTAATTCCCGGGCAGAGTTTTGTCACCTTTCTTGTACACAGGGATTATTACAGCCCCTTGCGAAGACTTTGGTACTGGGGCTCCTAGCGCCACAGCATTGGCCAACTTCATAATGTATCGGCCCCATCGCGTTTTATCATGGAGGAAAACATCCGCAGGCACCCCATCAGGTCTGGGTGCCTTTCCCCTCGACACTGAGCCAAGGGCCACTGCTACATCGATGTTATCAAAAGGAGGGATTAAATATATGATAGGATCTACAGATTCTCTGGTCTGGTCCTCAGGGTGGCATGTGTATTGGGGACCAAAGTATTCTAGCCAACTACTCTGTGTTACATAATTTGATGGTGGTTCAGGGCGACCTCTTTTCCCCCATTTAACAATACTCCAGAATAGTCTAGATTCCTTTGCAGAACTGGCAGCTTTTAAGTCCTGCCAGTGCTGTTCGTCCCATTGTTTCTTGGCCATGGCTATACTGTTCTTGTATTCATATCTAGCTTTCCTAACAGCAATAGGGTCTCTTCTTCTAATTGCCGTTCCCAGGGATGTTCTGGCAAGTCTGCAAGCCTCATTATACCACCCGCTCTTTTTGGGCATTTGTTAATAGCTATGGGTTTAGATGCTACCCTATAGAAGTGCCCCTTTAGTATTCCAAAAAAGTTGCCATGCAAGTTCGTGATTTCTTCCAGGTCTTTAACATTCGCGTTTCCTGACCTCATTATGGTGTCTATAGCAGAGATGGTGTTATCTAGTTCATCACTAATGCTCTCTAGCACCTCGCTCTTCATCATGATTTGGTCCCACCTCACCCGCCTCATATCATTTGTTGGGACGATCTCTGCTAAGGCCTCCTCTTCAATACTTAGCCCCTCTGAGTCCCTGCCCCATAGAAAGTGGGTGATACACAGGGGGTTATGGTCGCTCTCTTGCCTGCCGACTACCTTCATATCCTTCATCAAGTGCCAGGCTGCCATATTACAGAAAACATAATCGATCCTACTTTGGGAGCGACCGTTGTCAAAAGTGTTTTCACCTTGCCCGTCACTCTTGGTTCTTCCGTTCAATGCTCTTAGCCCTCTTTCGCTACATATTCCATTGATCTGGATTATGCTAGCAGTCCATCTGTTAATAGGTTTCAGGTCCAATTTAGGGATCCCCCACTGGGAATCCTCTTCTTCCCCTACATACCAATCACTCACTATAAGAGGCTCAAAAGTCATGTTCAAATCTCCTGCAATTATTATATTGTTATCACACGGCTGTGAGACTATCAGATGATCTAGGGCTGCCAGGACCTGACATTTCCCACCTCCTGACCCTCTGACATACAAATTATATATATCTAAGGTTTCCCCTGGTCCCATGGTTACCCTGATCAGCTGGATATCACTATTGCCAGTTGGAAGCTCTATCACTCTATCAAATAGTGCTTGTCGTGCCCAGATAGTTAGCCCCCCTTTCGGCCGGCCCTTGGGGCCCTTAAGTGCCGGCATGGAAAAATTCAGGTATCCCAGAAGAAACAAGGGTTCGCAAGCCCAGGTCTCTTGGAAGATGCATACATCTAAGCCGTTTATAAAAGAAGCCCATTCAGGTGATTGCAATCTAGAGCCCAATCCAGCTATGTTCCAGGATACCTTCCTTCCCTCAGCCCTACTAGCTTCACACAACAAAGCTGGGGTAGCTAGATCATAAGTGCTCAAACCATTTATTCTTGGAGGTTCCAGTCTCCCAGGAGCGACTGGGTCAGAGTCACCAGGTGGCACTCCCCCGATATCGCTGGGCACAACGTCAATTACAGGATAAGCTCTTGTCAGGCCCATAAACTCCATCCCCTCAACCATACTACTGTTTAGTCGGTGGTCGCTATATATAGACCCCTGGTGCTCAATAAGCATTTCGCCAGACCCATTACTTGATAGTCAATCTATGGAGTAAAGCCTAGAGCTGGTGTTCCTGGGCCTTTTTTCACCAGTAGACATGACGGGGTTAGACGGGAGTGGAGGAAAAGGTATCTTCCTCAACTGGATACCCGAGTGGGTAGGTGGGCTTGATCTAAATTCTAGTTGGAATAAATTCTCAGCCAGGTCTTCAGAGGACAAAGTTAGTTCGATGACATCATGTGTGGCCCCAGGGTAGGTCGTTCTTCTTGCTCTAACTATATCGTCCCTTATGAACGACCTACACCCTCTGACGTACCGTAGCCAATGGATGGCCTTGTTCGTCAGGGAATCTATCCCTTCCCTGGTGCAGTCAGCCCTCCTTTCTAACTTGGGGACATTAGTCATAAACATTTTATTTGTAGCAAAATTACCCTTTGTGTGTGCCTGGCCTCTATTTGGCTCTAAACTAGAATTTACAGGCCCTTGATTGTGGTTATTAAGGATGCCTCAGTGCTGTACCCCAACCGTCATTCTTGTATCCTTTGCTTGAGGAGTTCCTAGCAATCCCCTGGCCCCACAAAGGCCCCTCTGTATCCTCTGCTCAGCAGCGCTAGGCTGGTTTGCTAGCTTGTATTCCCTCGTGGAATGATGTGCTCTGTTGCTGGTAGTATTTGGAATATTTGCAGAGCTTTTCGCTTTTCCCTCTGGAAAACGTATCAGGGGTGTTTTCCTGCTCGTAGAGTCACTTTTACCTACTACTGAGGGGGTACCTTGGGTGGATTTAGTTGGATAAGCTGTAGCTATCTCTTGGGGAACCCCTGATTGATATCGGTTTTCACACAGAGTTGGTTTTGTAGCTACAGTTAAATTAATGAATCATTTTTTCATGGCCTCAATCTCGTCCCTCAGTAAAGAGACTAGATTGACTAAATCGCTAAGAGTTCCTGGGTTATCTTGGGAGCTTATGGAGTCACGGCCCTTTCCTATACCTATACTTAGGGGGTATTGTTATCACCACTAAGGCTAGTATTTTTCTCCTCGTGCTGTATCTCAGCTAGCACCGTAAATCTGTTAGAGCATGGGACAGAGCCATTATCAGTTACAGTTGAGGCCGAGTGGTTTCCAACACTTTCGTCACTCTCATTATAAAGAAGGCCAGTTGTCCTTTCCTCACTCGGGCGACCTTTTTGCCCTTTTTGTAGAGATCTAATCGAGAGTGGTTTAGTCTGAGAATGAAACATTTCAGGGATTGTAATAGCTGGGCCTTCTGTCTCTTGACTAACAGAGTTCAGGCCCCCTATCCCCATAAAGGGACCTGTCGCCTCAGAGGACCCCAAATCTTCAGACAAAATTTCCTGGCAATCATCGACAATAGAGTTAATTCTGTCCATAATACAGTTCATGGCAGCGTGTTTAGGCACTCCCTTTGCTTTCCTCTTTCTGCTCTGCTTAGGGTGCTTGGCCGCCTCGATAGCCCCCCCCTCCTTCCATGGATTTACGTTTGCCCATCCCTTGTCCGAGCTTTTAGAAAGGAATGAACTTATAAGACCCACACACCACAATAAATGACAATAGGAGTGCGCTCTGTACCTTTTCAGATGGCTTGTGCCCCGCTAAAGGCCATACGTTATGGTAAACAGTTGAAAATGTTAGTGGGGTAGCCCGGCCCGTCCACGATCGTCCACGGACGGCCCGCCCTTTGCCCAGGCTTGACCCGGCGCATTCCGCACTGCGGGAAACGGAGGATGTTAAATAGTGCCGGTGGGAGAGTGGGCGGTCCTCTGCACAGGTGTTCACACGCACGGACTCCTGGGCAATGGAGTCCCATGCAGTGTGCTAGGTTTCTCCCACAGTGACAGTGCAGCAAGTCCCTCGGCGCTGGACCCCTCCAGGAGTGGCAGGCAGCTCTGATGGCAGCGAGCTGGAAACAGCAATGCGGGACCCGCGCCAACGGGTTCCGCGAGCAGTTTTAAGGTGCCGGTGGGCGAGTGGGTGGTCCTCCACACAGGTGTTCACACGCACGGACTCCTGGACAATGGAGTCCCGTGCAGCGTGCTAGGTTGCCCCCACAGTGACAGTGCAGCAAGTCCCTCGGCGCTGGACCCCTCCAGGGGCAGCAGGCAGCTCTGATGGCAGCGAGCTGGAATTACATCCGATTATCTCTGCGTTAGAGAAGTGTTGAATAAAAGTTTTAAAATATTAACTGAGAAACATTCCTGCCCTTGTCGAGATGACAATGCTATTGGTAACCAAGAGGGAAGTCGTTTGTCTCGTGAACCCTTTCTAGGATAGTTATTTATTATAGATTCAACATTATAGCTATTCCATCCAACACGAGAGGTTTTTGCACAGCGCTCTTCCCGAACTCGCGCACTTGAAGGTGTAGTCGTATGTGATGTACACCAAGGCGGCTTGGTGAAAACGAATTTGCCCAGGATCAAACATATTGGCGAACCCTGAATTAATCTAAGATTTTTCAATTTCACGCTGCAATTCAGACATAGCGTGGTTTCAAGACAATAAAGAAAACTATTATAAAAAATGATGAAAAAGTGGTAATAATCAGTAGTATGTATATATCACTTAACATGAATATTATGTGTCAAAAAGCAGACCAATAGTACCAGGAAAGTGAGAGGATATCCTGTGTACTGCAAAGCTGTCCCCCATTTTCCGCAGCACTTCCTGCTCCGTTGCCGCTGACGAAGTATATCGCGGCGGATGCGCCCTGGTTTTGCGGTAGTGCTCAGCCGTGATCTAGGCTCAACCACAATATTTGCAAGAAAGAGTTGCCCCTCCGTTGGCCAAGCACATGCAGGTAAGTATCGCCAACCACCAGTATCAGCCCACGCACCCACAGTCCTCTGCCCTGGTTTTGCGGGAGTGCATGGCCAACGGGGCACAACTCTTCGTTGAAAATAAAGGGGGGTCCCAAAATGCATTTTCCCAATGTTATTTCCCTTAGGAAATGTTAGACACTGCTACAGCCCGAACCACTGAATGGAAGAACACCAAATTTTGCAAAAAGGTAGCTCTTGGTTCAGAAAACGCCCATTGTTTAAATGGTGTAATTCCGTTCAGTAGTTCCTTAGAAAATAAAAAAAAAGTGGTGAAAAATTAATTTTTCCATAGGAATCTTTCGACACTCTGGTTCCCGAGGCAAGATGGCGTCCGTGGCGTGGGCTGTGTGAGCAGCTCCTTACTCTCCTCCCGCTGTGGTCCGTGGTCCGTGTAAACAACAGCGGCGGTGCAGAATGGCGGTTTAAAATGGCTCATGAAAGACGGACGGAGTAATAGAGATTTATTAGAGTTACTGGGGGAGAATTGTCGGCGCTGTAAACTTTGGTCAAAAACGTACTCGTCTATGCAAATACCGGCAGCAGTGGGAGCGTAGCGGAACCACTGGAGGAACCGCCCGTAGTGGCCAGAGCAGCTGGTTTGATAAACGACAAACGACCTGACTCGCCTGATTCTCAGCCGCTGCGGAGGCTTACCAGAGACGTTGTGTAAGACTGCGAAAACCTGTTCGATGCCTGAAGAGCGGGATCACCCGAGGAGGAGCTGCCTACAGCGTTCCGAGACCACCGACCAACTCCAGTGGCTGTTCAACGGCAGCGGAGTCTAGGGCAGGTGTGGCTCTCCGACCGTTAAAGACTTTCAAGGACTTTGGGGAACGGGGCATTTTTGGAGGCGGAGAAAGCGGACAGAAAGCGGCTGGATGACTACTTCGCTCTCGACCCAGCTAGCACGGCTGCTCAGTTACCGGCTGCCAGCTGCCGGCTGACGTGACCCGCCTCAGAATATAGAGGAGTTTGTCGATTACAGACAAAGCTGATAGTGAAGAATTTTCATGTGTGAAAACGCTCATACACGGTTTAAGTTTTGGAATAGCTTGGAAGGAAAACTGAAAAATCAAAAACGGCAACAATATTCGACATTGGATACAGTGTAACAGAGTTCCCAAAAAAAAAGTGAGTAAAATTCTATAATTTTTGCCACAACTATATCAAACAGCTGTATCAGAAGATTTACTCGAATGCCGAGTGACTTAATATCATTCTGGCGCAGGGCGCCTCTCTGGAGATCCCCCTTGTTGCTTTTACTAGGTGGGTTACAGAGTCGAGTGGTGCGGGGGCGAGGAGGCAAGGCCCTAAAAAATAAGAAAATGCAGGCGAAAACAGCTGAGAAGGGAAGCGAGCCCACTGCAATGAAAGTGACTATGCGTGGGGGCAAAAATAAGGAGCCAGTGATAGAGGTGAATAAGGAAAATCTAGGGGACACAGCTGGGAGACCTATTAAGATAACTACGCGGACCAATACAACCAAAGACAGTAATGCTGAATATGAGAATAACGAGAGTGCAATAGAACTTGAGGATGCCTCAGCCACTCTAGAGACAAATATGACTAATACTATGGGAGCTAAGGTGAAAAAAATAGCTGTGAGAGGAAAGACCCCAGTGATTCCTCGTTCTTTGAAAAAAGGGGCTCAAAATCTTACACTCCCTGTTATGTTTGAAAGGCAAAGTGCACGTCATAATGATTCCTCAGTAGAAACAGTAATAGCAGCATCAGCTTCAGAGATCACTATAAATTCTGGAGTTACAACTAGCTCCCCGACACGACATGAGGAAACACTTGGTGATCTCGCAATTATCTTCGATACTATCCAAAATAATGGGCAACCTCAAGAGATTCTGGAACAAGGACAGGACAATATAGATTCTACTGTCACTGAGATAAACACACCATTAGATATGCCCAGGGCTATAACCCAACATAATCAGATGGAAAAAGAGCTCGGCTCACAAGGGACTTTGTCAGTACCAGAGTCAGGGGAAAACTTCTACTCCCTATCTGAAAAATCATCTGACGAGGAATGGGAGGATGATATCAGCGAAGTCAGTAGTGCTGATGGGTTTTCTGGGGGCAGTAAGACTTCGCCTAATTATAGCGTATCAACTGTAAAGAAAAGAGTTAAGAAGAAGAAAGAAAGACAACAACATAAGTCAGGTGAGCCTCAAGTAACCAGCCTGGTAGTAGGCAAAACACGTGAGGTGAGGCAAAGATTGAGCGAGACAACAAGGTCTGAACCAAGTCTTCCGGACACCTTACCCCCACAGGAAATCACTCTTGCCACGATCTATGAGACAATAATGAGTCATAGAGCTGAGAGTAAGACAGAAATCACACGTGTACAGGCTACCTGCAGTAAAGTTAAAAATGCAGTACGACAGGCGATAAAACTTGGGAACAGAAACTGCAGATCGAGTCACAGAAGCAGAATCACGCATTTCTGTACTTGAAGACTACGCAGCAGCACAGAAAGAAGAAGTGGAAAGCATTAAGGCACAACGTAATGATCTAGCTAATAAGTTGAGTGAACTTGAAAACCATACTCGTAGAAACAATTTACGTTTTCTTGGTGTTCCGGAGGGCTTAGAAGGAACAAATCCGCGGAAGTTTATTGCGGAATTGTTGAATGAAGCCTTTCCGGAGCTTACAACGTGGGAATGGTCACGAGAAATACAGAGGGCACACAGATACCCTTTTAACATGCGGAAACCTAGTCAAGGACGAGAGAATCTTCCAAGAGCTATACTGGTCTGTTTCCATAACTTCTTAGCACGAGAAGACCTCTATGACCTTGCTAGACCAGATAAAAAGGCCAAAGCCAAGGGGTGCAGTTTCTTTGTCAGACCAGACTTTTGTCAGGCGACAGTGTCTAGGAGATGGCATCTAAGACAGTTAATCCCAGATTTTCAAAAAAAAGGTGCACTGGTATATTTGCAAAACCCTGCAAAACTTAAAGTGTTGTTTAAAGGGCAAACTAAGTTCTTTCAGTCGGAATTCCAGGCAAAAGAGTACCTAGAAACTCTATAGGACTTGGCGATAGTATATAATGATGGTATAACATATGTATTTTTGTTTGAATAACGAATGTTAGACAGTAATCGCCGATCATTTGACTGTATAGGGAGATGCGGAGGAGAGGACACGATACTCCATCACTGCAGGGACTTATGGTCCCTGGGCCTCATGAGGTGGGAAAGCTGGGTGGGGGGAGGGTAGGGTGGGATGAAAGGGGTGGGGGGGAAGGAGATGAGAAAGGAGGGGCACGGGGTCTAGGTGAAGGGGGGGTGAAAATGGCACCAGCAGAGGATTTAAATGAGGCACTGTTAATATTTAATGATTATGTAGAGTGGTTTTTCCAGAAAATTAAAAACATAAGCATGACAAGAACGATAAAAGAAATTAAATGCAATGATCAGAAAGATTAAGATATGCACCTTAAATGTATGTGGTTTAAATGATCCTCGTAAAAGACAAGTTTTGGCTAAAATTAAACAGATAATGGGTATCGATATACTCTGTTTACAAGAAACACATATTGCTTGGGCCAATAGGGATCATTTAAGGAACTTGGGGATGGAATTAGTAGTCTGTTCTAAACAATCTGGAGTCAAAAGGGGGGTAGCGATACTGAAAAGGAGGGGTTGGGTAGACTGTATAAAAACAGCAGCTGAAAAATGGGGAAGATGGGTTTTAGCAGAATTTAAGGGAGGTCGGCAGGGGTTTACACTCTGTAATATTTATGGCCCAAACTTGGATGATCCAGAAGTATTCAATTTTATTAATTTAGAATTGGCACAGTGGACTACTCCAGTGGTATTATCTGGTGATTATAATATTAATGTGGAGGCAAAGGCTGATATAAGATCCAATTTAGCATACTGTGGTAGGAAAAAACTTGTATACACTGCTCTGCGTGGGTTACTTCTGGAACATGGCCTCTTCGATGTTTGGCATGAAAAGAGCGCGAACCAGTCAGGGTTCACGTTCTTTTCTGCTCCCCATCAAAAATTCGTCAGGCTAGATTACTTTTTTGCCTCACATTCCTTTTTAATACAAGCTAAAATTCAGTCCCATCCTAAACTAATTTCGGACCATAACCCGGTAGTGCTGGAACTAAATGTGGAAACAGAGGGCAACATTGAACCACCACGATGGTCTTTCGAGTGCAAATTATTATTAGAGACAGAATATTGTCAATATATGTCTAAAGTAATAGCCAAATTTTTTGCTTTTAATAAAGGTACAGCTCCCTACGAAATGGTCTGGGATACATTTAAGGCTGTAGTCAGAGGGGAAACTTTGAGTTATTCCGGGTTTAAGCGTAAGCGACTCTTAAATGAACAACGAAAAGATTTTGATGAAATAATAAAAGCGGAGCAGAAGTTGGCAGAGACCTTAAAGCAGGGAGGGGAATCCGATTTGAGCAGACTAGCCCAAAAGGATCTATCGATTAAAAAAGCCAATGTGTACTCTAAAATAGCCGATTCAATAGCAATTAATTATACTCAATATAAGGAAACAGCATACGAGTTTGGTGAAAAAAGCGGTAGATTGTTAGCGAAAAGAGCAAGGGAGAAGCAGGTATACAATGATATCTTAAAAGTTAAGGACCTAAAAGGGGACATGCAGGAAACTAAAGGAGGAATATTGACTGCTTTTCAAGAATTTTATCAATGTCTCTATAGTGACGAAAGGGACTCTATTGAAACAGGTGAATATTTAATGGAAACAAATTCTGTGCCCTTATCAGAGGCTCAACGTCTTAATCTTCTAGCACCCCCTGATTGGGAGGAGATAGAAACAGCAATCTTAGGGCTGGCCTTAGGTAAAGCCATGGGGCCAGACAATATACCGCTAGAGTTTTTTAGAACATTCAGAGCACAACTTAAAACTGAATTGGTTGAAATCTGTCGGCGAGCTTTTGAGGGTAAAGCTCCACAATCTTGGGCGGAAGCAATTATTGTCATCTTCAAAAAAAAAAGGGAAAAATCCTGAAGAGATGGGGTCCTATAGACCAATCTCTCTACTGAACACAGACAGTAAAATCTACTCGAAGCTTATAGCAAACCGTCTAAACGATCTTATGACAGGGATTGTCTCTATAAGACAACATGGTTTTATACAGGGCAGAGGGACCACTGACCATGTCAGGCGAATAATATCCTTACTTGACTGGGCTCAGGGAACCGGGTCCCCGGTTGGGATGGCCCTGTTGGACGCTGAGAAAGCGTTTGACAGGGTCACCTGGACTTTTCTGTGGTCAGTGATGGAGAAGATGGGGATCCCAAGAGAATTCATCAAAGCAATAAGATCACTTTACATTCACCCGACTGCGGCAGTTCGGATTTCGGGTTCCCTGTCGGGGCCGGTATGGATAGCAAGGGGGACGAGACAGGGATGTCCCTGCTCCCCCCTGCTATTTGCCTTATACATTGATCCCTTTATTCGAAAGTTGGAAAATAACTCCGCAGTTAAACCAGTACTATTGAATGGTTGGGAAATTAAAGTCTGCGCTTACGCTGACGACATAGCTGTGGCTACCGCAGATCTCAACACGGCACTACCTAATATTATAAAGTCAGCGGAGGAATTCGGTTAGGTTTCTGGCTACAAATTGAACATTGACAAAACCCAGCTCATACATTCTGTGACGGGATATCCAGAGAATATGAAGATCGATAAGGAGGCCACATACCTTGGAATTAAAATCTCTGCTAATATTGAGGAAATTATCCCAATCAATTTAGACCCAGTAATAGCATCATCAAATAAGATCTTAGAAAGGGTTAACAATTTGAGACTATCTCTTTTAGGCCGTAGCAATCTGATAAAAATGCTTATTTTTCCAAAATGTTTATATATTTTTCGATCCATACCATTGCTAATCCCATCTGGCTATTTTGCCCGGTTAGAGAGAATGAGTTCTAGTTTCTTATGGGGATATCGTCAAGCAAGGAGAGCTCTAAAAAGCTGTGAACTACCTCGAGATAGAGGGGGATGGGGTATACCAAATTTTCAAATGTATCATTGGATGGCTGTAATGCAATATATGGGTGTACTCTTATTACCTGAGGACCATTTGGAGGATTTTTTGACCCCTTCGATTTATGAAATGCTTCTGGGGACAGAGGCGAAACAATGTTTAAACAGGATTATAGAGCCCAGTTATTATAAAAAAAACAAATTTAAGATATTCGAAACAGCCTATTCTATCTGGCGATCGGTTAAGAGGAAATGTCGACTTAATACAACTTTGACGAAATATACACCTTTGCAGAACTGCTCTTTCTTGCCGGCGATATTTCAGGACGGGGTAATGCACAGGTGGAATTCCTTTGGCATTAAAAAACTGGGAGATTTATTTACAGAGAAAGACTTTGTTTCATTTGATTACTTGATTAACACCTACCACATACATCGGTCCGATTTCTTTAAGTATCTACAGGTACGAAGTTTCTGCCAACAAAAGGTGTCGCAGTCTTTAATTTTTCTGGAGAAAATTTAAATTTTAGAAGCGATCGATAATCGACAAAGAATTGGATTTATGTATCGATTAATTCTTGAAAAAAGGGAGGATGATTTAGATGTGGTAGCGAGTAAATGGCAGAACAAATTGACCATTCCTCTTTTAAACATAGAGAGAAGTTTAGCAATTGCTAGAAAGGTCTTAATGAACGGATCACTAATTAGCCAGCATTATATGTCTATATTCGGATTGTATTATACACCGGGAAAGATAGCCAAATGGAGCGCTGGGAGTGGGACGAGTTGTAGTCGCTGCAATCTTTATGGAGCTGACGCAATTCATATGTTTTTTGAATGCCCAAAATTGACAAGATTTATTGCTGACGTAGAACATTTTCTCGCAACTGAATTGCTTATCTCAGTTAAATTAACCGCATCTTTAGTGTTGTTCGGCTGTGAAGAAAATGTAACTAATTCTATTTTAGATCCAGTTGCTGGATTTGTGTTTATAAGTATGTCTGTTTACCGCTTCTGTGTTACGTCAGGCTGGCTTGATGAAGAACCACCAAATATTATTTTATGGCGAAATAAGCTCCTTACTTTGTATCATCTTGAAACCGCACTGTACAAATTGAAAGGTATAAGAAAGAAAACATTTGGCTGTAATCTATGGTCTCCAGTTACTAACTGGATTGAAGATTGAGAAACTATGGATGTGAATTATACTATTTTTTTCTTTTTGCTATTGACCTGATGTATATAATTGACTCTGCTGATGCCAAATAAAAGATCTTAAAAAAAAAAAAAAAGGAATCTTTCGACACTCTTATAGCAAAAACTGCTGAACAGAATTACACCAAATTTAGCAAAAAGGAACTGTTTGGGTCAGAAAGCAACCTTTTTAAAAATGGTGTAAATCCGTTTAATAGTTTTTGAGAAATTAAGAAATAAAAATAGTTATATCTTTGGCCTCATACCCTGTGCACACCCTTCGCGCACCCTCCCGATTATGAGCCTCATGTTAATTGGCTGTCAACACTCCAAACCAGGAAGTGTTGGCAGCCATCTTGTGCCTCGGTAGAACCGAGGCACAAGAAATTAGGAAAACAAGTGTGTAAAAACAGAAAAAGGGGGCAGGGTAGAAATACCTTGACCCCCTAGACCTGCCTAGGGGGTTCCACAAGGACCACAAGGGCCCTAAAAAAATGTTTTCTTTTTTTTTTTTAAAAAGCGACAAAATTTGCACAGGGTGCATGTCTCCTGTAGCGAAATTTTAAAAAACGTGCTTCATTTAATTAAAGCCCCTGGTTGGGCCAGGTCCCGGGGGCATTTGAAAAAATGTGTGCGGGGGGCCCCAATCCCCACACACTGCCCCGGGGACCGCCACCACCAGGGGCTTTCTGAAAATATTTGCAGGGAGGGACACAGCCCTATCCCCTACCCCGTGGACCGCCAACCCCAGGGCTTTTTTTAAATAGGTGGGTAGCCTCCAAGGCCCCCCCAAGCACCAGGGACCGCCACCCCCTTGGGCTTGTTTTAAAAAAAAATAAACTACCTGTGTGGGGGGGTTCGAGCCCCCCACACGTCCCAGGGACACTCCCCTCCCCGGGGCACTAAATATTTAAAGTAGGGGTTCCGTTACGGACCTCCAAGCCCCGGGGATCGCCACCCCCGGCGCTTTGTATTAAGTGGGAGGGGGGCCGCGTAGCCCTCCTCCTGGAGCCAATGATCGCCCTCGGGACCACCACCCCCCAGGGCCGACTCCTGCAGTGTCTGGGGGTGCCCACCCCCGAGACACTGTAGTTTGCTATGGCAGGGTGGGAACCTCGCAGCTCCCACCCTGCCATAGAAAACTTGGTTTGGATTTTGAAAGAGAGAGCAGAGAAAATCCAAACCTGATTGCTTTTCCAGACGGGGAGCTGCATGTTAGCAGCTCCCCATGTGGAAAAGCAATGCCGGCTCCCGAAGGACGCAGGGAGCCGGTGGGATGGTGGGGGCATTGGGGCTCCCCCCACGGTCCCCACCATTGTATATAGGCCCCGGAGGATGTGGTCCCCGGGGAGAATATAAATTAGTGATAAAAGGTAAAAAAAATATGATAAAATTTGGAGTCATGCACCCAGCACGGCGCTCAGCGCGGCCCCCTGGTGTGCAGGTGCCCTTGTGTTTATTAGGAGATTTTGGTACCTACAGGTAAGTACCGATGCAGAGTCTAAAGTTGTTGAGGAAGACTCTGTTACCCTCATCTGTAAAATGTACACCATCTCTCCTATAGATGCCATCCATATTAAAATGCAGATTGTTGTTGTAAATGGACCCCATCCTATAATCTCTGAGATAAGCAGAAACTGCTTTATTGACATGTTTCCTAAGTTTCTCAATCTCTGGACAAAATTGATTGGACGAGTTCCATTTCTGTCTTTGGCATATGTTAGAATAGACAAAGGCAGTTTGGGGAAAAGTGACATTAATTCTCCAAAGGTGTCCTTCATAAGCATTTCCAGACCTACCCCAGTCAAAGTGCCTAGGCCATTGCCACCACGGTGCACAATTATAAGGTCAGGGTGTTGGAGATGCAAAAAGGATTTAACCAATGGCATAAATTGGTGCCACATTAATCCTCTCTGTACAATCTATTTAATGTCTACATTTGGCTAAATCTTTGCCAATTCCTCTGTTTTCAGCATACCTTTTGCTCCAGAAAATATACCTGTGTCCCACAATCCACACTCTAAGCATCTTGAAGGGAGGTCTGGATGCACTCAGAAGGTGTCTGTATGTGAAATGGGCAGTTTGAAAACTAAGATTTTTCGAAAATGGTGGATAAGATGCTGTTTTAAAAAAAGAAGAGAAATGATTGGTTGTTTGAGAACATTATAGACTGAATGATAGGGTGCATGTTTCTGTGTTTTTAAAACATGTTTTTTATTGGTTAATAAAAACTGTTTGAAAGGAACATTACATAGGATACGCTGATATTTTAAAAAGTCAAGTACACTTGCTGTTTGAAATTGCAACATTGTGTGCTGAACTTGTGACCTGTGTGTTCAGTTGAGTGTTCCATGAACTGTTACTATGATAACAGGCATTAAGCAGAATGGGGGTAGGGTACAAAGTTATGTCAATTGGAAAGGGATGACATGTGTAAGCAATAGAAATAAGTATTAGCTTTTGAAGTAATGTGGGAAGAAATGTTATTTGATATTTACAAGTATATGTGTGCAGAATGAGCCCTGAGTATATGTGTGCAGAATGAGCCCTGAGCACTTTCTTGTGTGAAACGCTGCTGGAGACCACACCATATAGCGGATCTTAGCGCTTACGGGTAGACAGAAAGAGCGCCGCCATCCCGCGCCAAACACCCTGGCCACGCCCACTGCTTGAGGCAACGCCCTCACCTGTCTACAAGTATGTGCATTCCCTGGAAGCGCAGCGGGCGCGCCGTCAGCGCGCGGAAGGCGCGCCTAAGGCATGCCCGTCTGCGCCCGTCCGCACCAGGCCGGGCCCAGGGCCCCAAATCCCTGGAGAAATAGGCCCACTATTGCGGATCTTTTCATCGGACAGGCTTCATTCTCTGAGATGTCCGGTGAAACACAATTGTAATGTCATACCTAATGACCGACTGACTTCCATCTCTTGCCCATCCTGTAGTTTCCATCTTGAGGCCCCTCAGCGTTGCCAAAGGTTTAACACAAGCTGCCAGCTTACACAGAAGTGGTCTATTGGCAGTCTTAATTGTCGTTCTCTCTGCAAACATAAAAAAGACATCCATGACCTCCTGTTGGAAGATACCCTCGATGCCCTGTTTCTCACTGAGACCTGACTCCATGACAGTGCGGGCCCAGATATTGCAGAAGCCTTGCCACCTAACTATGCTATTATCAGAAAAGACCGAGGCATAGGAACAGGTGGAGGCATAGCTGTCATATTTAAAAGATCATTTCACTGCACCTTGGAACCAATTTCATTAACTGCCTCCGAGACGGCCCTTTTTAAATTACAATTGCACCCTAAATTCACCTTTACGGGTCTATTAATTTACAGACCACCTCGTCCCGCCCAAGCTTGGGCCACCCAATTTGTGGATTGGATCGCCTCTGTCAGAAGCAACTACGACAGTTTGTCTATCTTAGATGATTTAAATATACACCTGGACGACCCATCTACTAAATTGGGCAATAATTTATTCCAAGACCTTGCGGCCATGAACATTGTGCTTTGGAACTCAGGAGCGACGCACAAAGGAGGCCACCTCTTGGATCCTATTTTCTCTAGTATCCCCTTGTCACTTTGCCCTCCTGCTCTACCCTTGCATTGGACGGACCATTTTTTAGTAAATTTCAGCATACCTAATCAAACAGTCAACAGGCTATTCAGCCCGCAACCACTTCTTCGGAGAAGAAATTGGAAGAAGCTGGATATTAAGCACCTCATCTCCATTTTAGATTCCGCCCCAGTGGGCGAGATATTCGACTCAGAAGATATTGAGATAGTAGCCAAAAAGACTAACGACTGGCTGTTAGGAGCCTTAGATACTTGTCTGCCCCAGGCGCATAAAAAACTCAAAGCCCATAACCCTCCAGCACCATGGTACAATGAATCATTGAAGATCTTAAAATCCAAATGCAAGCGTTTGGAACGTTCATGGAGGAAAGAATACTCCATTACAGCTGGAACCACCTACAGAATTGAGCTCAAACTCTATCATAAAGCCTGTACCATGGCTAGAGCAACCTATGTGGCAAAAACCATTGCCGAAGCCACAGACAAATCTAAAACACTATTCAACTTAGTAAAAGACTTGGCTGGTGCAAACTCCACAGCCAGACCTCCTCCGCTGAACGAAGTACAATGTGAAGAGCTAGCATTGTTCTTTACAAATAAAATAGAGACCATCTACCACGATATAGTCACGCAACAACAGACTCAGGCAAATTCACACCTAGATTCTGATCCCAGTGAGGTGAACACCTCCCACTCGATAGACCTGCCTTATGAGCCGTTGTTGTTCTGGCCGGAACTAAAAATTCAGGACCTTCAATCCATCTTAGGTAAACTGAAGTCGGGCTCCCCGACTGACCCCCTCCCCATCCCAGCATTAAAACTTCTCGACACTCCGTAACTTTCTGTAATAAGTCAGACCCTGAATCTATCCTTATCCTCTGCGAAGGTTCCATCTATGTGGAAACACGCAATGGTCTCGCCACTGTTAAAAAAACCATCAGCAGACCCCAAGATCTTGGCCAATTTCCGTCCGATATCATTATTACCTGCTTTTTCCAAAATTCTGGAGGCACATGTCCACGGTCACCTTGCCAAATACTCAGAAAAAAACAACTTATTACATCCTTCCCAATCGGGTTTTCGCCCTGGCTTCTCGACCGAGACAACATTGCTCGGGGTGACGGAAAATCTTCGCCCTTTGGTCGACAGAGGGGAGTCTGCTGCGCTGATCCTTTTGGATCTCAGCGCAGCATTTGACACCATCTCCCACCCTATTTTGTTAAATTCTCTCTCGGCCATGGGCATCAGGGGAACTGCACTGGATTGGATTGCATCATTCCTTACTCTCAGGACTTTTCAGATTGCTTCCAATACCTCGACCTCAAAAATCCATCACTCCCCCTATGGGGTCCCTCAGGGATCAGTTGTGAGTCCCCTGCTCTTTAATCTGTATGTAACCCCTCTTGCCCAGATTGCGGAGGAAACAGGTTTAAACATGTATACATACGCAGACGACTCTCAGATTATCTTCTCACTTTCGAAAGGTGAACAGGATGCTCCCTCCTGCCTTTAAATTGGCCTCAGAAAGATTGCAACTTGGATGAGTAACAACCTACTTAAGTTAAATGGCAACAAGACGGAGGTTCTAGTCCTGGGTCCTGATCACTACTTGTGGAACCCCAGGCACTGGCCCTCTGAAATGGGCCTCTTGCCTATCCCATCAAAGCAAGTACGTAACCTGGGCATCATCATTGATATTAAATTAACCATGGAGCCACAAGTGAACGTTGCCAGAAGACACGCAGAAGTCAGTGGTCAATGCTCTGATTACCTCCCGATTAGATTACGGGAACGTCCTGTATCTGGGATCAACGCAAACAGTCATAAGACGTGTTAGAACCGGGGTCTCTAGTTGGCAGGGGTATGCACCCTAGTCCAAGTAGGGACCACCGCTTCCGACCTGGTAGCTTGGCGCAGAGCAGCAAAGGCGTTACTTCAGAGGCAATGTGTAAAGTATTTGTGCAACACGCAGCAGCAGTGACACAGTAAAAATACTCACAAAAGGAACACCACACCAGTTTTGTATTAGAATAAGAATTTCTTTATCTAAAAATTATGCGAGAACCAAAAGCAGGTAAATCCAGCTCCAGGCAAGATCAATAATAAAAAGGATTCCAGTTTCCAAGCAAGATCAATAATCAATAAGAATGAATCCAGTTCCCAGGCCTGATCAAATCACCAAAAGCTCATGTGTGCCAAGGGCTCCTGCTGGTAATGTCTTCCTCACAGTGTCCTTGGATGGTAAAAGTTCACTTGAGGTAGGTTCTCATGGTCACAATTCTCTGTGGGAAGGTTCTTAGGCCAAAGTTCCCTTGTAGCGTAATAAGTGTGCTTCTCATAGAAATGATGCTCCCAGCGTAGGAAGTGCGGCTGCCCAGGCGTAGGCCGGTCAGTGAAGGACGGTTCCCAGCCAAGCACAAAGCTCACACTCCAGGTACCCGGCCAACCCGCACCCCGCCCCCTCGCAGCAGCCTGGTTGCACTAAGGCGTTACCTGGGGTGGTGGTTGCGGGCGCGGGTGCGAGGCTCCTCTCCCCCTGGGGCCTCGGGCTCAGCAGGCGCTGCACAGGTGGGGGTCACGGCCACACAGCACTCCTTTAGCACAGCGCTTAACAGTGCCTCCAAGTCCGGGGCAACGACGGAGCCTCTTGCCACACAGCGCTTCGCTTCTCAGCGCTACACAGCGCGCTCCAGTCCCAGTGGCGGTGACCTCAGGGCCAGTTTCAGTCGGCTTGTGCCAGAAGCAGAGGCAATCACAGAGCCCTCGGGAGGATCACGGGGCCAGCAGTGCTGAGGGTAGGCACAGCATTGCAGGGCTAATCTTGAGAGTGTTGTTGCTGTTCCAAAGGGCAGTCTTTAAAACGATGTGGTCCAAGGACAGGTAGTTTCCTTTAGCTTAAAATGGGTGCAGTCCCAAAAAGGCAATCTTTAAAAGGTTGAAGATTCTTTAAAATGTGGTTCAAAGAAAAGTGGTTCCTTTGGGATGTTGTGGAGACACTCTGGTGGTGATGTTGCAGTCTCCCATGCAGGGCAGGATCAGCAGACAGTAGGGCAGCTCAGCAGGTTGTGGGGCAGCAGTTCCTTGGAGCAGTCAGCCTCCTTCCCAGTAGCAATCCTCTTGCGCAGCAGTCCTCACTCCAGCAGGGATTCTTCCAGGTCCAGCAGTGTAACAAGAATGTGAGGCCAGGACCCTCCCTTATATATCTTTTTAGTCCTGGCTAGAAAGTTGTGGAAGTCTCTGGAAGGGTCTGGGGGCAGGGGCTTCTGGAAGAGTCCAGGGAGTTCTGGTATGTTCCCTGCCTTCCCTGACCTAGCTGTCATAGTGACGAGAGACAGGCCGTTAAGGCTACAGTGGGCAGCCCATCACAGCTAATCCCAGGGAAGAAGGTGTGAATCACCACTCCCACCTCCCAACCCAGGCAGGCTATCAGTATGCAGAGGGGAGGGGGGAGTCTGCAGCCTAATCTAAGTGTAGGCAGGAAAAAGTCCCCTTTATAAAGTGGGATCCCTAGCGTAGTAATGCCCTAACCCTATATATCATTGGAAAGGGTTCCCCGCCCCGAGTCCAACAAGACCAAACATGATAGACTTATTAGGTCCCTGTCAGAAGTTAGTCCATAAGGGGAGGTTCCCAATGTTAGCCTATGGAGGATTAAGCCTTACTGCGGTAGCAGTGGCTTGTGGCTCATATGCCAGCCTCACAAGGTTTTAGGGGAGAGCACCTGCACCTCAGCACTGTTTAGCAGTGGTGAGGCGCCCAGAGTCCTAAGTCCAACAAAATATAGGATAAAAATGGGAAGCAAAAAGGGCAAAAATGTAGGGGAGACCACTCTAAGGCTGACAGGTCTAACACGTGTCCCCCCCAGCTGAAAGTGGGGAGAACTACCCAACCTCTAGGGAGTTCTCATCACTAAGGCGGAAAAACCGAGAGAGACCGTCAGCATTGGCGTGGTCTACTCCGGGTCTGTGTTCCACCCTGAAGTCCATCCCCTGTAGAGAAAGGGACCACCTCAACAATTTGGGATTCTCGCCCCTCATTTGCATGAGCCACCTGAGGGGCCGGTGGTCAGTCTGGATCAGGAAGTGGGAGCCAAACAGATATGGCCTCAGCTTCTTTACAGCCCAGACCACCGCGAAGGCTTCTCTCTCTATCGCACTCCACCGCTGTTCTCGGGGGAGCAGCCTCCTGGAGATGAAGGCTACTGGTTGGTCCCTACCCTCCTCATTGAGTTGCGAAAGTACCGCCCCTATGCCATGCTCTGAGGCGTCCGTTTGGACAATGAACTCTTTGGAGAAGTCAGGGGCCCGGAGCACAGGAGCGGTGCACATGGCCTGCTTTAGAGAGTCAAAGGCTTTTTGGCAAGCCTCTGTCCAGATCACTTTCCTAGGGTATTTCTTAGAGGTTAGCTCAGTCAAGGGGGCCACAATGGTGCCATAGCCCTTGACAAATCTGCGGTAGTAACCTGTGAGGCCCAGGAATGCCCTGACCTCAGTCTGTGTTTTGGGAGGCTCCCAGGCCAGGATGGTTTCTATCTTGGCCTGTAGGGGCTGCACCTTGCCCCCGCCTACCAAGTGTCCTAGGTAGACTACCGACCCCTGCCCTATCTGGCATTTGCTAGCTTTGATAGTCAGGCCTGCCTGCTGCAGAGCCTGAAGCACTTCCTGGAGGTGACCCAAATGGTCCTCCCAGCTGCTACTGAAGACAGCTATGTCGTCCAGGTAGGCAGCAGAGAAGGCCTCTAAACTGGAGAGGACCCGGTTCACCAGCCGCTGGAAGGTGGCAGGAGCGTTTTTCAATCCAAAGGGCATCACTCTGAACTGGTAGTGGCCCTCTGGGGTGGAAAAGGCGGACCTCTCTTTAGCTCCATCTGTTAGGGCGATCTGCCAGTACCCCGACGTGAGGTCAAAGGTACTTAGTTATCGGGCAGCCCCCAACCTGTCAATGAGCTCATCCGCCCTCGGGATAGGATGAGCGTCAGTCTTGGTCACAGAGTTCAGTCCCCTGTAATCCACACAGAACCTAAGTTCGGGTGTGGTGCCCGGTGGGGCAGCTTTTGGTACCAGAACCACCGGACTGGACCAAGGGCTGTTGGAGGGCTCTATCACCCCCAATTCCAGCATCTTAGTGACCTCACTCTGGATGCTGGCCTTCACCTTATCCGACAACCTGTAAGACTTGGACTTGACAGGGGGGCTGTCTCCTGTGTCCACATCATGGGTACACAGGTGGGTAATCCCAGGGATAAGGGAAAACACTGAGGCGAACTGCCCCAGGACCTGGCAACAGTCCCTCTGTTGCTCAGGAGTCAAGGATGGGGAGAGGACCACTCCCTCCACCGATCCATCCTTCTCTTTGGAAGCAAAGAGGTCCGGGAGAGGTTCACTTTCCTCTTCCTTGGCCCCATCAGTCACCATCAGTAAGGTGAGCTCAGACCTCTCATGGTGGGGTTTGAGGCGGTTGGCGTGTAGCACCCGGTGGGGCTGCCTGGGGGTCTTAAGGTCCACTAGGTAAGTGGCCTTACCCTTCTTTTCCAATATCTCATAAGGGCCAGTCCAGTGATCCTGGAGGGCACTAAGCTCCCCAGGCTCCATGACCCACACCTTCTGTGCAGGTTCCAGCTCCACAGGGTGAGAATTCTGGTCGTACCATTCCTTCATCACCGCCTGGCTGGCCTCTAAGTTGTCAGAAGCTTGCTTCCACAACTTAGCCATTTGGCTGCGGAAGGCCAGCATGTAGCTCACTACATCTTGGGGAAGCCTCCTTGGAGTCTTCTCCCACCCATTCTTCACTAAACTGAGAGGTCCTCTAACAGGGTGACCGTACAAAAGCTCAAAGGGGCTGAATCCCACTCCTTTATGTGGTACCTCCCTGTAGGAAAACAACAAACAGGGCAAGAGGATGTCCCACTTTTTCCTCAGGCCCTCAGGCAGACTCCTGATCATGCCCTTTAGGGTCTTGTTAAATCTCTCCACGAGACCTTTGGTCTGTGGGTGGTAAGGGGTGAAGAACTTATAAGTAACCCCACACTCTTTCCACATGGCTTGCATGTAGGCAGACATAAAATTGATACCCCTGTCGGACACCACCTCTTTGGGAGAACCCACTCTTGTAAAAATCCCCATCAGGGCCCGTGCCACTGCAGGTGCAGTGATGGTTCTCAGAGGAATAGCCTCTGGGTACCGGGTGGCGTGGTCCACCAGAACCAGGATAAACCTGTGACCAGAAGAAGTCGGTGGATCCATAGGCCCAACAATGTCGATGTCCACCCTCTCAAAGGGGGTGCTAACGACAGGCAGCGGTTCCAGGGGAGCCTTCAGCTTAGTCCCTGTTTTCCCACTAGCTTGGCAGGTCAGACAGGTCCTGCAGAATGTATCTGAGGAGATCCTCATCTGCGGCCAATAAAAATGTGGGACAAGCCTAGCAAAGGTCTTGTCTTGGCCCAAGTGTCCTGCCAAAGGGATCTCATGGGCCAGTTCCAAAAGAAAGGCCCTGTAGCACTGGGGGACCACTAAGGCCCTTGATGACCCATGCACAGGAGCCTTGGGCTCACTGTAAAGGAGCCCATCCTCCTAGTAAATATGATACTTTGCGGAGGCATTGCCTGCTGCTTGGGCTTCGGCCTGTCGCCTCATGCCCTCAAGGGTGGGGCACTCCTACTGTGCCCGGCAAAACTCCTCCCTGGTGGGCCCTCCTTCCACCTGCCACCCTGCAGGGGTAGGTAGGTCCCCCAAGGGAACAACGTCCCCCTCCGTGGACTCCGGTGCGACCTCCTCAGGTGCCCCATCCATCTCACGGGGTGACTGCACCGGGACGGGCTTCCCACGCCCTCGGGCTCCTCCCTTCTTAGCAGCTGGCTGGGCCATTTTTCCAGGCTCCAGCCCTGGCTGACTCCCTTTCCGGGCAGCCATAGACCGTGTGGTAGCACAAATCCACTCCGGTAACCCCAGCATCTCCACATGCGCTTTGAGCTCTACCTCCTTCCAGGCAGTATGCTCTAGGTCATTCCCTAACAGACAGTCCACTGGCATGGCAGGGCTCACAGCAACTCTTAAAAGGCCTGAAACCCCTCCCCACTCAAATGGAACCTGTGCTATGGGATAGTGACCCCCCCCTGTTGTCAGCCATCACAACTGGATGGACTGCATCGGGAATTATTTGCTCTGGGGACACCAGCTGACTCCTTACCATAGTCATGCTGGCACCTGTGTCCCTCAGGGCCTCCACCCCCCGACCATTGAGGGTGATCCACTGCCTATACTTGGTAGTATTTGAGGGCACATGGACCTTGGGAACCATCTCACTGTCTCCCAGAGACACTAGGACAAGCCCTGCCCCCTCACTCCCATCATCTAGGGACAGCTCCTCCCCAAGCGCTACACTAGCCACCCCGGGGTTTTTACCTCCAGTGGGCTGTGGTGCTCTCTTGCGACACTTGGGATCCCCCTTGTAGTGTCCAAGTTCACCACACTCGTAGCACCGGACAATTCTGGGCTGCTGACCTTTGTCAGGATAAGTGGGCTTCTGGTGGCCAGATTGGGGCTGGGACCCAGACCCTTTCCCTTGTGAATTATTTTGGGGGCCTTTGGGAAACTCTTTCTTTTTGTCTCCCCCCTCTTTCTTCTGGTAGGAACCCTGACCACCCCTTTGGGAGTCCCCCCCAGAACCCTTGTTGGACACCCTGGCACTGACCCAGGTGTCCGCCTCCTCCGCAAGCTTCCTAGGATTGGTCAACTTGCGGTCAACCAGGTGTTGGCGCAGCTCTGGAAAACATTTCTCTAGAAGGTGCTCTCTTAAAAACAAGTCATACAACCCTTCATAGTCATGCACATTGCTGCCCCGCACCCAACCATCTAAAGCTTTACTAGCGTAGTCCAGGAAGTCTACCCAGTTCTGTGTGGGAAGTTTGTGGCTATTCCTAAACCTCTGCCTATACCTCTCAGGGGTAAGACCGAACCTCTTAAGCAATGCGGCTTTCATGACAGAATAGTTAGTCTGGTCTTCCTTCTCTAGGTAAAGGAGGGTGTCCCTAACATCTGGAGGTAGGTACTTATACAAACCACCCCCCCCAATAACTCTCTGGGACCCCATGGGCTCTTAAAGACACCTCATAGGCGGCTAACCACTTATCAATGTTATCCCCCACCTTAAAACTGGCCATCACATCTTTAGGCATAAAGACCCTGGACTCACGTGAAGCTTTCATAGGTACGCTGCCACCATTCTTGTTGCTGTTGGCCCCTACTTCTAGGGCCCGGATTTCCAGTTCCTTCAGGCTGAGCTCATGGGCAAGTTCTTTTTCCCGCATAGCCAGGGCAAGTTCTTTTTCCCGCATAGCCAGTCGCTTGTTCTCGCGATCCTGCTCCATGGCCCACCTTTCTCTTTCCCGCTCTTTCTCCAGCTTGGCAAGCTCCAACTTGAGATGTCTCTCCTCCCTCCTGTCCTCCAGGTCCTCTACGGACAGGCTCTTCACTGACACACTACTGCCTGCCCTGGAAGGTACCCTTGTACCTGGTAACAAATTACCATTTCCCGCCAAGTGCAGTAGGTCCACGTTTCCTGTGGCGTCATGCTCTGGTCCTTGCTCTTCCCCATCTCCTTCTGAGTGGGCTGTTACCCATGCTCTCAAAGCTTTCTGAAGCTCTGCCTTCTTGGTGCTTCACTTGAAGGGCACCCCTTTCTCCTCGCAGAACTCTTTGAGTTGCGCCACTGTGTAAACTTCCAGATTGGCCAGCTCGAATTCCATGTTGCTAGGTGGGGCCTCAGACGTTTGTAGAGAAAACCAATGGGACTTAGGCAAAAGGACTTTTAAAAAGAGCAGCCAGTCAGGGAGAATTTAAAAAAAAAAAAATCAAAAATACCAATTGGAGAGGGTAGACAAAAATTCAGTAGATTCAGGTGTAGGGTTGCGGTGTACACTGCGTCGCTGCGTGGTGTTACACAAGCACAAGTCCTATCCCACCGCTCGATCACCAATGTTAGAACCGGGGTCTCTAGTTGGCAGGGGTATGCACCCTAGTCCAAGTAGGGACCACCGCTTCCGACCTGGTAGCTTGGCGCAGAGCAGCAAAGGCGTTACTTCAGAGGCAATGTGTAAAGTATTTGTGCAACACGCAGCAGCAGTGACACAGTAAAAATACTCACAAAAGGAACACCACACCAGTTTTGTATTAGAATAAGAATTTCTTTATCTAAAAATTATGCGAGAACCAAAAGCAGGTAAATCCAGCTCCAGGCAAGATCAATAATAAAAAGGATTCCAGTTTCCAAGCAAGATCAATAATCAATAAGAATGAATCCAGTTCCCAGGCCTGATCAAATCACCAAAAGCTCATGTGTGCCAAGGGCTCCTGCTGGTAATGTCTTCCTCACAGTGTCCTTGGATGGTAAAAGTTCACTTGAGGTAGGTTCTTATGGTCACAATTCTCTGTGGGAAGGTTCTTAGGCCAAAGTTCCCTTGTAGCGTAATAAGTGTGCCTCTCATAGAAATGATGCTCCCAGCGTAGGAAGTGCGGCTGCCCAGGCGTAGGCCGGTCAGTGAAGGACGGTTCCCAGCCAAGCACAAAGCTCACACTCCAGGTACCCGGCCAACTCGCACCCCGCCCCCTCGCAGCAGCCTGGTTGCACTGAGGCGTTACCTGGGGTGGTGGTTGCGGGCGCGGGTGCGAGGCTCCTCTCCCCCTGGGGCCTCGGACTCAGCAGGCGCTGCACAGGTGGGGGTCACGGCCACACAGCACTCCTTTAGCACAGCGCTTAACAGTGCCTCCAAGTCCGGGGCAACGACGGAGCCTCTTGCCACACAGCGCTTCCCTTCTCAGCGCTACACAGCGTGCTCTAGTCCCAGTGGCGGTGACCTCAGGGCCAGTTTCAGTCGGCTTGTGCCAGAAGCAGTGGCAATCACAGAGCTCTCGGGAGGATCACGGGTCCAGCAGTGCTGAGGGTAGGCACAGCGTTGCAGGGCAAATCTTGAGAGTGTTGTTGCTGTTCCAAAGGGCAGTCTTTAAAACGCTGTGGTCCAAGGACAGGTAGTTTCCTTTAGCTTAAAATGGGTGCAGTCCCAAAAAGGCAATCTTTAAAAGGTTGAAGATTCTTTAAAATGTGGTTCAAAGAAAATTAGTTCCTTTGGGATGTTGTGGAGACACTCTGGTGGTGATGTTGCAGTCTCCCATGCAGGGCAGGATCAGCAGACAGTAGGGCAGCCCAGCAGGTTGTGGGGCAGCAGTTCCTTGGAGCAGTCAGCCTCCTTCCCAGTGGCAATCCTCTTGCGCAGCAGTCCTCACTCCAGCAGGGATTCTTCCAGGTCCAGCAGTGTAACAAGAATGTGAGGCCAAGACCCTCCCTTATATATCTTTTTAGTCCCGGCTAGAAAGTGGTGGAAGTCTCTGGAAGGGTCTGGGGGGCAGGGGCTTCTGGAAGAGTCCAGGGAGTTCTGGTATATTCCCTGCCTTCCCTGACCTAGCTGTCATAGTGACGAGAGACAGGCCGTTAAGGCTACAGTGGGCAGCCCATCACAGCTCATCCCAGGGTAGAAGGTGTGAATCACCACTCCCACCTCCCAACCCAGGCAGGCTATCAGTATGCAGAGGGGAGGGGGGAGTCTGCAGCCTAATCTTAGTGTAGGCAGGAAAAAGTCCCCTTTATAAAGTGGGATCCCTAGCGTAGTAATGCCCAAACCCTATATATCATTGGAAAGGGTTCCACGCCCCGAGTCCAACAAGACCAAACATGATAGACTTATTAGGTCCCTGTCAGAAGTTAGTCCATAAGGGGAGGTTCCCAATGTTAGCCTATGGAGGATTAAGCCTTACTGCGGTAGCAGTGGCTTGTGGCTCATATGCCAGCCTCACAAGGTTTTAGGGGAGAGCACCTGCACCTCAGCACTGTTTAGCAGTGGTGAGGCGCCCAGAGTCCTAAGTCCAACAAAATATAGGATAAAAATGGGAGGCAAAAAGGGCAAAAATTTAGGGGAGACCACCCTAAGGCTGACAGGTCTAACAAGACGTCTCCAACTTGTCCAAAATGCTGCTGCTAGATTACTCTGTAAGTGTCCCAGGAGGGAAAGAATATCTGGACACATCAAGGCACTCCACTGGTTAAAAATCGAAAACCGCGTGAAATTCAAGACTTTGAGCCTTATGCACAGAATTAAATGGGGGAATGCCCCCAAATATCTACAATCCCTTGTGCAGGCTTATATGCCGGCTCGTTGTCTTAGGTCAGCATCTCAAGGCCTCTTTTGCGTACCGAAAGTACGCAGAGCCAAGACCGGAGGAAGGTCTTTCTCACTGCTGGGCCCTAAACTATGGAACACTCTTCCATTGAACCTACGTATGGAAACTCGCTACGACTACTTTCGCAGAGCAATTAAAACGTGGCTCTTTAATCAGTAACTTGCTCTAGCTTCCCTCTCAGAGTTTTACATTCTGCTCTGTAAGATAGTGTCTCTCAGTGCCGGGAAACCCTTTTTGGGTAGCTGTCGCACTTTAGAAAACTAATAAATAAATAAATAAATAAAAAAAGTTTGCCATTTTTTGGATTTGCTAAGAGCATTGCACTACAGACATTCTGCATAAGAAAATCTGGTGTGTGATTCAGTTGCTTCTTAATCTACAAATCAATTTGAAAGGTGAGTTATTAATTTGTGAGATGTTGTATGTGGTGCCTTTGTTTTTAATTAGACTACTGTGTTTCTCCTCATAAAGTCCAGGGTATAGTCTTGCTTGTATAGAATCACACTGTGAGTCTGTGTGCACTTGTGCAACCATTGTGACAGAAGTATGTGATTACTTCATATCTTTGCTGACTCATAACTGCTTAAAGAGCTATCCTGTTGTCAAGTTTCAGTAGCATTAGAAGCCAGTCATTGCTTATGCATTCGCAGAATGAGTCAGGCATTCACACTACCAGTGCTGTAGTTGAATATGTAGAATGTATGCAGTCCCCTTACCCCTTTCAAACTAGTGATTCTCACCTGCTAAAGTCCAGGGAATAGTGCTGCTTGTCTGAAATCACACTGTGGGTCTGTGTCCATTTGTGCAATCACTGTGACAGAAGCATGTGGTTATTTCATCTCTTTGCTGACACATAACTGCTTTAAAACCTATCCTGTTGTCAACTATTAGTAGTATTAGAACCCTATCACTCCACTTGCACTCCTCTAGTGACCCATTCAGCACCATGTACTAATCCATTCACTGCGCCAAAACCCAACCACTTATAAATTCACCCCAGCACACTCCTTGCAGTATTCTTATCATTCAGTCAGTACCCAAGTACTCATGCAGTGACTCAGGCCTTAGCACATAGACTGCTTCAAACACCTATCCACTTTGCATGCAGTCCTCTAACCACCTACACATTTGTCTTTCACGCCTTCAATTCCCCAGTCAGTGTCCATACACTTCCAGCAAACACACTGTCAATCCCCTTGCACTCCTGTAGTAACCCATTCAGCACCATGTACTAATCCATTCACTGCGCCAAAACCCAACTACTTATAAATTCACTCATGCACTCTCCTTGCAGTATTTCAATCATTCAGTCAGTACCCAAGTACTCGTGCAGTGACTCAGGCCTTATCACATAGACTGCTTCAAACCCCTTTCCACTATGCATGCAGTCCTCTAACCACCTACACATTTGTCTTTCACACCTTCAATTCCCTAGTCAGTGTCCATACACTCCAGCAAACACTCTTGTCAATCGCCTTGCACTGCTCTAGTGACCCATTTAGAACCATGTACTAATCCATTCACTGCGCCAAAACCCGACCACTTATAAATTCACCTAGGCGCTCTCCTTGTAGTACTCTAATCATTCAGTTAGTACACAAGTATTCATGGAGTGACTCAGGCCTTAGAGCATAGACTGCTACAAACCCCTATCCACGATGCATGCAGTCCTCTAACTACCTACACATTAGTCTTTCACACCTTCAATTCCCCAGTCAGTGTCGATACACTCCAGCAAACACCCTATCACTCCCCTTGCACTCCTCTAGTGGCCCATTCAGCACCATGTACTAATCCATTCACTGCGCCAAAACCCAACCACTTATAAATTCACCCAGGCACTCTTGTTGCAGTACTCTAATCATCCAGTCAGTACCCGAGAATTCATGGAGTGACTCAGGCCTTAGCACATAGACTGCTTCAAACACCTATCCTCTATGCATGGACTCCTCTAACCACCTACACATTTGTATTTTACACCTTCAATTCCCCAGTCAGTGTCCATACACTCCAGCAAACACCCTGTCACTCCCCTTGCACTCCTCTAGTGTTCCATTCAGCACCATGTACTAATCCATTCACTGGGCCAAAAGCCAACCAGTTATAAATTCAACCAGGCACTCTATTTGCAGTACTCTAATCATTCAGTCAGTACCCAAGTACTCATGCAGTGACTCAGGCCTTAGCATATAGACTGCTTCAAAACCCCTATCCACTATGCATGCAGTCCTCTAACCACCTACACATTTGTTTTTCACACCTTCAATTCCCCAGTCAGTGTCGATACACTCCAGCAAACACCCTATCACTCCCCTTGCACTCCTCTAGTGGCCCATTCAGCACCATGTACTAATCCATTCACTGCGCCAAAACCCAACCACTTATAAATTCACCCAGGCACTCTTGTTGCAGTACTCTAATCATCCAGTCAGTACCCGAGAATTCATGGAGTGACTCAGGCCTTAGCACATAGACTGCTTCAAACACCTATCCTCTATGCATGGACTCCTCTAACCACCTACACATTTGTATTTTACACCTTCAATTCCCCAGTCAGTGTCCATACACTCCAGCAAACACCCTGTCACTCCCCTTGCACTCCTCTAGTGTTCCATTCAGCACCATGTACTAATCCATTCACTGGGCCAAAAGCCAACCAGTTATAAATTCACTCAGGCACTCTCCTTGCAGTACTCAAATCATTCAGTGAGTATCCAAGTATTAATGCACTGTGTCAGGCCTTAGCACATGGACTGCTTCAAACACCAATCCACTATGTGTGCAGTCCTCTAACCACCTACACACTTGCCTTTCACACCTACAATTCCCCAGTCAGTATCCATATACTTCCAGCAAACACCCTGTCTCTCCCCTTGCACTCCTCTAGTGACCCATTCAGCATCATGTACTAATCCATTCACTGCGCCAAAACCCAAACACTTATAAATTCAACCAGGCACTCTCCTTGCAGTACTCTAATCATTCAGTCAGTACCCAAGTACTCATGCACTGACTCAGGCCTTAGCACATAGACTGCTTCAAACCCCTATCCACTATGCATGCAGTCCTCTTACCACCTACACATTTGTCTTTCACACCTTCAATTCCCCAGTCAGTGTCCATACACTCCAGCAAACACCCTGTCACTCCCCTTGCACTCCTCTAGTGACCCATTCAGCACCATGTACTAATCCATTCACTGCACCTAAACCCAACCATTTATAAATGCACCTACGCACTCTCCTTGCAGTACTCTAATCATTCAGTCAGTACCCAAGTATTCATGGAGTGACTCAGGCCTTAGCACATAGACTGCTTCAAACCCCTATCCACTATGCGTGCAGTCCTCTTACCACCTACACATTTGTCTTTCACACCTTCAATTCCCCAGTCAGTGTCCATACACTCCAGCAAACACCCTGTCACTCCCCTTGCACTCCTCTAGTGACCCATTCAGCAATATGTACTAATCCATTTACTGCGCCAAAACCCAACCACTTATAAATTCACCTAGGCACTCTCCTTGCAGTACTCTAATCATTCAGTCAGTACCCAAGTATTCATGGAGTGACTCAGGGCTTAGCACATAGACTGCTTCAAAACCATATCCACTATGCAAGCAGTCCTCTAACCACCTACACATTTGTTTTTCACACCTTCAATTCCCCAGTCAGTGTCTATACACTCCAGCAAACACCCTGTCATTCCTCTTGCACTCCTCTAGTGACCCTTTCAGCACCATGTGCTAATCCATTCACTGTGCCAAAACTCAACCACTTATAAATTCACCTAGGCACTCTTCTTGCAGTACTCTAATTATTCAGTCAGTACCCAAGTATTCATGGAGTGACTCAGGCCTTAGCATACAGACTGCTTCAAACCCCTATCCACTATGCATGCAGTCCTCTAACCACCTACACCTTTGTCTTTCACACCTTCAATTCCCCAGTCAGTGTCCATACACTCCAGCAAACACCCTGTCACTCCCCCTGCACTCCTCTTTTGACCCATTCAGCACCATGTACTAATCCTTTCACTGCGCCAATACCCAACCACTGGTAAATTCACTTAGGCACTCTCCTTGCAGTACTCTAATCATTTAGTCAGTACCCAAGTACTCATGCAGTGACTCAGGCCTTAGCATATAGACTGCTTCAAAACCCCTACCCACTATGCATGCAGTCCTCTAACCACCTACACACTAGTCTTTCACACCTTCAATTCCCCAGTCAGCATCCATACACTTCCAGCAAACAACCTGTCACTCCCCTAGCACTCCTCTAGTGACCCATTCAGCACCATGTACTAATCCATTCACTACGCCAAAATACAACCACTTATAAATGCACTTAGGCACTCTACTTACAGTACTCTAATCATTTGATCAGTATCCAAGTACTCATGCAGTGACGCAGGCCTTAGCATATAGACTGCTTCAAACCCCTATCCACTATGCATACAATCCTCTAACCACCTACACACTTGTCTTTCACACCTTGAACTCCTATCCATACACTTCCAGCAAACACCCTGTCACTCCCCTTGCATTCCTCTAGTGACCCATTTAGCACCATGTACTAATCCGTTCACTGCACCAAAACCCAAGCACTTATAAATTCACCCAGGCACTTTCCGTGCAGTAGTCTAATCATTCAGTCAGTACCCAAATCCTCATGCAATGAACCAGGCCTTAGCACATGGACTGCTTCAAACCCCTATCCACTATGCATGCAGTCCCCTAACTAACCAACACACTTATAGTTCCGCACGTATACATTCACCATACACTACTAATGCATTCTTTCAGTCAATTAAGCTATACATATACAACAAACTTTCACACATTAACATACAAATATAGTTCTTTCTTTAACCAGAGAAGTTAGTTCTGAGAAGAACTTTTTTGTTTCTTTTTTTCTTTCATATTTTTTGAACGATTTTTTTTTTTGGGGTGTTTTGAAAAAAAAATGAAAAAGTAAACAAAAGTCTAACAACGATGATTTTGTTGCGCCGCACACACTGCTTCAACAGACTGCTCTCCAGAGGATATTAGTTTATTACACTTTACGCAGTTCTGCTTAAGTAGAGCAAATTCAGGACGTATGTGTGGTGGTGATGGTGATGTAGAACTGCCAGGATACCAGGCACTGCAGGTGGAGGGTTCTGTTGTGCTCTTCTGCACTCCTCCCGAGCTAGATTCACTGGATGCAGAGTCCTCAGGTGCTTATACATCAAGGCAGTACCACAAGAGTATTTTTTCTCAGCACTACCTCGGTACAAGACACGCTCACAAATCTTGCAGGTTACTTTGGTGGCATTCACTTTCTTCTGCCCCTCCGGAAAGGTTTAAAACGTCCACACCACCGATGTTGGCCTTTGTGGGCGTCGATCTTCCAGTAAAGTCTTCCTCTGAAGAATGTTCCTCCTGGTCCTGTGGCTGTTCTCCTGAATCCATGATGTTTTTTTTTCTTCTCAAAAACACCAAAAAAAAGTAATGGGAATGGCTTCTTCTAATCAGAGAGATCACTCTCCAAAGAAGCTCAAAGAAGAATGATGGAAATGGGTGGGGTCCTTCAATAGGTAGAATAGGAAATGTTATGAACCAATCAAATCTTATTTTTTCAGGTCACACAGGGTCCGCGCACCCTGCACACCGGCATCACACACCCAACGCGACTTTGCGAAATTGCATTTAAAAGTAATAGGTTTATTACAAATAAAAGTATATTATTTTTATGAATAGCTTATAGAATGTCTTGCCCTTATATGTATATTAAAGACATATATATATATCATTTTAGAGATAAAAAAATTCGCGGGAGTCGAGCACCCACCCCGTCGAACACGTATATTACGTCACGCGGAAGTGTGCGAGCGTCACGTACAGTAATGAGCATGTGTCGCAAATGCGCGGGAGCTGGAGTCGCGTTCTGGTCACATAGCGATCGCGCACATCTCAGAAAATAAGCACCTGTCGCACACCCTAGGCGTATTCTTCACAACATTTCTAGAATGGCGGCTAGGTTCTGTGTAGCGATCGAGAAAAGTATGCTTTAGGTGGGCGACTCCCCAAAAAAATTTGAAAAAAAAACATTAAAAAAAAGAATACAAATATATTAAAATAAAAATATAATACAAAAAAACAATATTTCAGTTTCAATGTTTTAAAAAACATTTTTATTTCCATTTATATTAAATATATATAATGTAATTTAGAAAATAAAATATGTAAAAATAAACAGTTAAAAACTGTAGAAAATCAGTATAAAAAAATACATATAACTCTTATTACATTTAAAAATTATCATTTAAAAAACCTTTGAAATTCACTGAAAAAACCATAGGTTTCAGACATGTTATAATTAGGAATTAGCATTTAAAAAACCTTTGAAATTCACTGAAAAAAACATAGGTTTCAAGGCTGGCATAGTTAGCTGGACATTTCTCTCGTACAAAACCATTGAAATTCCTCCATTATAGTTAGTTAACTCGCGCGCCCACAATCCACTGCTGATGATGTCACATATTACATTACTCATGACATGGTCAGTGACATCACTGATGACATCACTGATGACATCATCCACGTGAGAATCAGATACACCTCATCATACACTAGTATAACCTTTCATCACTCACTGTAAAATACAGAGTACCTTATTTGAATCCATTGACACACCAATACAAGTTTCTAAAAACCCACTCAGTGATTCCTAGATCTACACACACACATCTAATCACTTACCTATGGATTCACTCATACATGCTGTCAATGATCAATAGAACACTATCAAATATACTTATACACCTATATCGACATTACACACCAGCGCACATCCTATTTACTTATGCAGTCATCCTACTCACTTATGCAAACAATTGATCATACTTACATTTAGTCGGATACCCACTTATACAAACACCACTTCATTTATTCATATAGATAGTAACTCATCCTTAGTGTGTTATAAAATCAATATTACAAGTATACAGTTATCCATAGAGTCACTCAAGCAATCACTGAGCCTTATGTATACTTATATATATACAACTGTCACATACACTGCCTTTAATTTTTCTACTTTGTTGGACATGTACCATTGAGAGATATATTTGCTCATCACCACACCCATAAAGACATTCACTCACCTAAACAACTGTTATAACATGAAGTCTTAACCTCATATACCTACTGAATCAACTATTCATACATCTTTGGACAGTCACACACCTCCACCGAACCACACACACATTCACTCTCCCATACAAATACTCAGTTAACTAATCAATAACAAATATAGAGTTTCACATAGCTAGTAACCAACTGATGCAGCAGTTTACATAACTGACAAAGTGATACAGATATTCACAAAGTTTAGTCGCTATCCCATATATTTAGCGAGACACTATAAATTAGTCAAGTAAACAGTCAATCACACTGCTACTAAATCCTCCATCCTGGTTTTTATATATCCACTCTTTCTTCAATACAGATTGCTATATATATAATACATATTTAAGTATCAAACCTAACCACATTCACTGGATGATGTCAATAGTGATGGCATCAGTGATGTAATTTGAGATGTAATCAGTGATGTCATTAGTGACATCACTGACCATATCATGAATGATGTAATATGTGACATCAACAGCATTGGATTGCGGGCGCGCGAGTTATAGTTAGCAGAACTAACTATAACAGAGGAATTTCAATAGTTTTGTACGAGTGAAATGTCCAGCTAACCATAACAGCCCTGAAACATATGTGTTTATATATATATATATATATATATATATATATATATATATATATATATATATATATATATATATATATATATATATATATATATATATATATATATTCAGATCCAAATCTCAAAACCCAAAGGAAGAGAGAGACCACACTTAGTCAAGGGTAAACTTGGTTGTTTATTCAGCCGAGAGAAAAACAGGACGCGTTTCAGCTTCGTGCCTTTTTCCACTGTACATAGAAGAGCCGGATGTTTTCATAATACTTGTAGTCACAATGCGTTTACTTCCGGTGCAACTTTTTTCACAAAAACAAATAACAGAGTGTTAAGTTCACAGTTTCATATTCATACGCACCATCTTTCAGATGTTAAAATTAAAATCAAAATAAATCTTTTTATTACATCAAATCAATCATAATTGTTGTAATCCATTACACATTACTTCTGCTCTATGTGAGCTATTTGTTAAGATATATTTTTGATGTCATGGCAAGCAACAACTATATATGAAAAACAAGTCCCATCTTGGAAAAGTTAATTTAACAACTCATATGACGTGTTGTGTAGCCATTATTTCGCAGCTTAATAACATCATTTTAAAATTTAATTAACGATGGTCATTCTACTACGATTAATGTTGCATTATTCCTGTAATTACGCTCCTAGATAAGCCCTTAATTGCATCAAACGATCAATTCATTAACAATATATATACAACTGTCACATACACTGCCTTTAATTTTTCTACTTTGTTGGACATGTACCATTGAGAGATATATTTGCTCATCACCACACCCATAAAGACATTCACTCACCTAAACAACTGTTATAACATGAAGTCTTAACCTCATATACCTACTGAATCAACTATTCATACATCTTTGGACAGTCACACACCTCCACCGAACCACACACACATTCACTCTCCCATACAAATACTCAGTTAACTAATCAATAACAAATATAGAGTTTCACATAGCTAGTAACCAACTGATGCAGCAGTTTACATAACTGACAAAGTGATACAGATATTCACAAAGTTTAGTCGCTATCCCATATATTTAGCGAGACACTATAAATTAGTCAAGTAAACAGTCAATCACACTGCTACTAAATCCTCCATCCTGGTTTTTATATATCCACTCTTTCTTCAATACAGATTGCTATATATATAATACATATTTAAGTATCAAACCTAACCACATTCACTGGATGATGTCAATAGTGATGGCATCAGTGATGTAATTTGAGATGTAATCAGTGATGTCATTAGTGACATCACTGACCATATCATGAATGATGTAATATGTGACATCAACAGCATTGGATTGCGGGCGCGCGAGTTATAGTTAGCAGAACTAACTATAACAGAGGAATTTCAATAGTTTTGTACGAGTGAAATGTCCAGCTAACCATAACAGCCCTGAAACATATGTGTTTATATATATATATATGTATATATATATATATATATATATATATATATATATATATATATATATATATATATATATATATATATATATATATATATATATATATATATATATATATATATATATATATATATATTCAGATCCAAATCTCAAAACCCAAAGGAAGAGAGAGACCACACTTAGTCAAGGGTAAACTTGGTTGTTTATTCAGCCGAGAGAAAAACAGGACGCGTTTCAGCTTCGCGCCTTTTTCCACTGTACATAGAAGAGCCGGATGTTTTCATAATACTTGTAGTCACAATGCGTTTACTTCCGGTGCAACTTTTTTCACAAAAACAAATAACAGAGTGTTAAGTTCACAGTTTCATATTCATACGCACCATCTTTCAGATGTTAAAATTAAAATCAAAATAAATCTTTTTATTACATCAAATCAATCATAATTGTTGTAATCCATTACACATTACTTCTGCTCTATGTGAGCTATTTGTTAAGATATATTTTTGATGTCATGGCAAGCAACAACTATATATGAAAAACAAGTCCCATCTTGGAAAAGTTAATTTAACAACTCATATGACGTGTTGTGTAGCCATTATTCGCAGCTTAATAACATCATTTTAAAATTTAATTAACGATGGTCATTCTACTACGATTAATGTTGCATTATTCCTGTAATTACGCTCCTAGATAAGCCCTTAATTGCATCAAACGATCAATTCATTAACAATATAGTCAATACTATGTTTCCTATCTGATGATGACAAATAAATATAATATTCAATAATTCCAGCATCAAGTGAATTGACCAAAATGAGGCCCAGTATGTGCTACGATAGAGACAAAAGCCTTCCTTTTAACAAATCAATTCATTTTTGATGTGCCAAATCAGTTTATATACATTTTAAACCCCAAAAAATGCAGAAGGAATGGGAGACAAGAACAAAAGAAAGGAAAGTTCTTCAAACGTCATTACTAGGATTCATAAGGCAGTCACTAATCAAAATTGCGAATGAATCATATCCATTCAAGTATCAACTGTCACAGATGTATTGCTAGTTCCTCTTCTGTATTCAGGCCTAGAAGAACTCTAGACTGTAGATCAATTATGAATCTAGATTCCAACCTTCGTAGTAAGTTCTCTGTTCCCTCCCCGTTCACTGGGGCGAGCTTGATCCAAACAAAAAAATCTCAAAAGGTTTCTATTGCTGTTATGAAATGTGGCAAAATGTCTCGCTACAGGATACATGAAGTCATTTCTCTCAACCGCCCTTGCGTGTTCTAGTATCCTGCGTTTAGTTGGGTGAATAGTACTCCCCACGTACTGCATGTTACAGGGACATACTAGGCAATAAACACAGAAGGGTGTATTGCATGTCAAAAATGTATTAATGACTCTAGGTTGTGGCTTTCCCGGAACATTATACGTCAAGGTTTTTGGGCTGCTCCTGCAAGCCTTGCATTTGGAGCAAGGAAAAAATTCTTTCAAAGTACTAATTCTTGGGTTAAATGGAATTTCCTCAAAATGACTTTGAACCAATTTATCCCTAAGATCCGACAGTGTCTGTACGTTATTTGTGGATGATCAGGTACATTCTTCCTGATTACCACGTTAGACTTGAAAATATGCCAGTTACTTGAGAGAATCATCCTGACTGCTTCTGACTCGTTAGAAAATGTACTGATGAATCTCAATGTCTCCACCCCCTGTGTACTGGGCTGTATTTTGTCTTTGAGAAGACATTTTCTAGGGATTTGCTCCACTCTAGACAATGTTTTCTGTAACAGATTGGGAGAATACCCTCGGACTTTAAACCTCTCTACCACATCTTATTAATCAGAGAAGTTCCCCATAGGGAATACTGTCTTTTAAAGACTTTGGGTGACTGCTATAGCCTCAATATTCGAGTTCCGTGCTGTCTCTTTTTTAAACAGGGAAGTACAAATTTGCCCATCACTAACGAAAACTTTGAGATCTAAAAATGCCACTTCTGTGGCACTGATGTGCCCGCTAAAATGTAGATTGACTTCATCGTTGTTGAGTACTTGAATATATTTTTCTGCCTCATCTTGTGAGCCCTTCCATAGGATAAATAAATCATCAACATATCTAGCAAATAGAATTTAAAAAGCCTTAGAAATTCTCAAAAAAAACTCAAAAGTTACAGGGATGTTATAGATAGCAAATATAATTTAAAAAACCTTAGAAATTCACTATAAAAAACAAAAGTTACAGGGACATTATAGTTAGGCTGACATTTCACTTGTACAAAACCAAAGAAATTCAGCCATGATAGTTAGCTGAGTTCACTATAACTTGTGACCCCGCAATGCACTGCTTATAAAATCATATATTACATTGCACATGACATGGTCAGTGACATCACTGATGACATCTCAAATGACATCACTCATGACATCAGTGATGACATCATCCAGACACTATGAGTGATTTAAAAACGTTTATCAGAGTTAAATATATATATTACCTACTGGCGGTCGCCAGTAGGTATATATAGTTAGGATTTTTTCTCTATGGGATTTTTGAAAATTCTATGTCTAATAAGTTTGGCGTTTGTGGACGGAATTGGCTGAAATTTTCAGGAAAATGGAACATTTTGTTTCTGAGCAGCCACTGAAAATTTGGGGGGGTTTCATCAAGGGGGGGCCGAGAAAAAAGGGGGGTCCCAAAACGCGTTTTTCCCATGTTAATTTCCATAGGGCGGTTGGCCTCACTTTTAGCCCGAACGGCTGAATGGATTTGCACGAAACTTGGCAAAATTGTAGGGACTGTTAGCCTGATGTGCCTTTGCTAGGTCTCAAGATATGTGCTCCAGTGGATTTTGAGAAATTAACATTCAAAAAAAGATATATATCTGTAAGCGCGCTCCGGGTAGCGCCCCGGTTCGCGTACTTGACGCGTAACGGAACTTCGCGAAGCGAAGCTGATTGGCTCTCCGGTGTCTGTCAACATTCTAAACAGTCCGGAGCGGCCGCCATCTTGTCTCTCGGTAGGATCGAGAGACAAGAGGAGGCCAAAACAAAGGGGGAAATGACCACAAGGGGGCATAGTAGATCCTCCCTGACCCCCTAGGTTTGATGTGGAGGCTTTAAAAGGGCCCCACGGGGCAAAAAAAATAATATTTTTTTTCTTTGTTTTTGCGTGGGGAGCGCCCGGTATGCGCACCGGGAAGCGGTCCGAGGAGCGTACTATGAGGAAAAAAGAAAGACAGGGTATAAAAATTTGGGCAATTTTGTTATAAATGGAAGGTAGTTCTGAAAAGAACTGTTTTTTTATTCTTTTTATTTTTTTTATTTTTTTTATTAATTTTCTGAACAATTTTTTGATTTTTTTTTGATTTTTGAAAACTATTTTGTGTTTTTGTTGTGTTTTTTTAGAGGAAATAACAAAAAAGCAGGGTTTGAACATGTCTCAACAGGAGCAAAATAAAATAAAAAGGATTCATTGTTTTCTCATCTTGATGCATTTATGATTTTCTCCAGCTCGGTTAATCAAAGTAATACTCTTCTCTCTATAACAAATAGTTCCTCCACAATATATACAAACTATTTTGTAGTGTTCAAAAGGAGCTTGAATATTGTCTGGTCCGGCGAAGGAGCTTTGTCCACTGGAGGTGCTGGGGATGACATTTGGGGGATTGGCAGCAAGATGGCTCTGCCTTGGTGTTTCTGGCAGGAACTGCCTTACTTGCTCTTCCTCCTCCTCCTCCTCTTCGTCCTCATTATCTTCCTCTCTACCAAAGTCCAGTGTTGGAGGTGGTCCTTTTGGTGGTGGTGGTGGTGGTGGTGGTTGCTGAGAAGCACCAGCTGCAGCTATTACAGAAGCCATTGTGAAAAATAGGTCTTGCTCTCTGGAAGTAGAAAGTAAGAATGAGGTAAAAACAAGGAGGGGTTTTCATCATTTGGGAAAAAAAAATAGTTCTAAACCAATGAAAAGTGTTATTTTTAGGTCACATGAACTAGCCTAACAACATTAGGAAACCAAAAGTGAAATGAACCAATGAAAAGTGTTATTAACAAGTCACATGACAAATCACATGACCTGTTATGCTTACGGTACGCGCTCCGCGCCGCGCCCCGGATCGCTTCCGGGAAGCTGCGCTTCGCGCTTCGCTTCGCGGACCGGAGCGCTTCCGGGTGCGCTGAAGCGGCGCGTCATATGACGCATTACGCAACAACGCGATACTTCGCGATTACGCGATGCGTCACGATGTTGTTTTCGAACGTGGCAGTTGCACAAACGGAACGTTTACCGGTTCGCGGACCAGGTCGCGGCAAGAAATTGAGCTAACGGGAAGCTACCCGGTTCGCGGACCGGAAGCGAAACAAAAAAATATATTAAAAAAAATACATTAAAAAATTGTATTAAAACATATAAAATATATATTTCGATTTAAAGAAGAATACATTTTCAAGCTTTTGATATTTGCTATTAAAAAACCATTGAAATTCACTGAAAAAACCATAGGTTATACACCATATATAGTTAGGAATTAGCATTTACAAAACCTTGAAAATTCACTGAAAAAACCATAGGTTATAGACCATATATAGTTAGGAATTAGCATTTACAAAACCTTATTTTACTCACACAAAACCATTGAAATTCCATATATAGTTAGTTGCACTAACTATATATCGCGCACCCGCAATCCACTGCTGATGATGTCACATATTACATCATTCATGACATGGTCAGTGACATCACTGATGACATCACTGATGACATCTCAAATGACATCACTGATGACATCACTGATGACATCTCATTTGACATCTCAAATGACATCACTGATAATATCATCCAGTTACTGTGTGTTTCTGTAAAGTTTAAATATGTTTGATATATTGAAGAATGAGTGGATGTATAAGTGTCTGGATGAAGGATTTAGTAGGTGCGTGACTGACTGTATGAGTGAGTGAATAAATGTGTCGTACTAAATGCATGGGTTAGTGACTAAACTGTCTGAATGTGTGATTCAGTATGTCTGTTGTGATGTAAACTGCTGCATGTGTTGATCATTAGCTATACGAGAGGCTATATGTGTTATTGATCGGTTGCCCAAGTATTTGTATGGGAGATTGAGTTTGTGTGGGGGTGGCTGGGAGGTGTGTGACTCTGTGCATAGATGTGTGAGCAGTTGATTCACTAGGTGTATGAGTTCAAGAGTGCATGTGGAAACACCTGTATGGGCGGTTGACTGTGTGCATGAGTGTATTGGTGAGTGAATGGATATCTCAGTGCTACATGTCAAAGTAAGTACATATGTAAAACAAAGTACATGTGAGAGTTGGCATATATAAATAACTGTGCATGAGAGCTAGTGAATGTGTGAGTGGCTGTATGGATCATTGTGAACTTGTATCAGGGATTGTATAAGAGAGTAAATATGTGTTAGTATATGTTTGAATAAGTAAGGTGTGTATAACTGTATAGTTGAGGAAATGGAGGTGAGATTGTTTCTTTGCATGACTGACTAGGTGTGTGAGTAACTCCATGGATGAGTGACAGTGTGTGAGTGTCTGTATACACTGAGTGTATCTAAGGTTATATTAGAGTCTGAAGAGGTTTATCGTATTAGCACAAGAATGATGTCAAATGAGATGTCATCAGTGATGTCATCAGTGATGTCATTTGAGATGTCATCAGTGATGTCATCAGTGATGTCACTGACCATGTCATGAATGATGTAATATGTGACATCATCAGCAGTGGATTGCGGGTGCGCGATATATAGTTAGTGCAACTAACTATATATGGAATTTCAATGGTTTTGTGTGAGTAAAATAAGGTTTTGTAAATGCTAATTCCTAACTATATATGGTCTATAACCTATGGTTTTTTCAGTGAATTTTCAAGGTTTTGTAAATGCTAATTCCTAACTATATATGGTGTATAACCTATGGTTTTTTCAGTGAATATATATATATATATATATATATATATTTATATATATATATATATATATATATATATATATATATATATATATATATATATATATACACTCAAAAAACTATACGTTTTAGTGGTGTTATAGTTAGCTGGACATTTTACTCATACAAAACCATTGAAATTGCTCCTATATAGTTAGTTGTACTAACTATATTTCGCGCACCCGCAATCCACTGCTGATGATGTCACATATTAGATCATTCATGACATGGTCAGTGACATCACTGATGGCATCTCAAATGACATCACTGATGACATCATCCAGTGAATGTGGTTTGCTTCGTTATTTAAATATGCATTATATATATATAGCAATTTGCTTTGAAGAACAAGTGGATATATATAAATAAATATTTGGATGGTGGATTTAGTAGCAGTGTAATTGACTGTTTAGTTGACCAATTTATAATGTCTCACTAAATATAGTGGATAGTGACTAAACTGTGTGAATATCTGTATCACTTTGTCAATTGTTGTGTAAACTGATTCTACAGTTGTTTACTAGCTATGTGAAAGTCTATATTAGTTATTGATTAGTTAACTGAGTATTTTTATGGGAGTGTGAAAGTGTGTGTGGTTCGGTGCGGGATGTGTAACTGTCCAAAGATGTGTGAATAGTTGATTCAGTAGATATATGAAGTTAAAACTACATGTTCTAACAGTTGTTTGGGTGAGTGAATATCTTTATGGGTGTGGTGATGAGCAAATATATTTCTCAATGGTACAGGTCCAACAAACTAGAAAAATAAAAGGCAGTGTATGTTTCAGTTGTTGTATATAAATAAGTATACATAAGACACAATGATTGTGTGAGTGACTGTATGGATAACTGTATACTTGTAATAATGATTTTATAATTCACTAAGTATGACTTACTATCTAAATGAATAGAAGAAGTGGTGTTTGTATAAGTGTTTTGCTAAGTAAATATGTAAGTATGATCCATTGTTTGCATAAGTGAGTAGGATGACTTCATATGTGAATAGGATGCGTGCTGTTGTTTAATGTCGATATAGATGTATAAGTATTTTTGATAGTGTTCTATTGTTCATTGACAGCATGTATGAGTGAATCCATAGGTAAGTGATTAGATGTGTGTATACATCTATGAATCACTGAGTGGATTTTTAGATACTTGTATTGCTGTGACAATGGATTTAAATATGATACTCTGTATTTTACAAAGAGTGATGAAAAATTGTAATAGTGTATGAAAAGGTGTATGTGATTGTCACGTGGATGATTTCATCAGTGATGTCATCAGTGATGTCATTTGAGATGTCATCAGTGATGTCACTGACCATGTCATGAATGATCTAATATGTGACATCATCAGCAATGGATTGCGGTGCGCGAAATATAGTTAGTACAACTAACTATATAGGAGCAATTTCAATGGTTTTGTATGAGTAAAATGTCCAGCTAACTATAACACCACTAAAACTTATAGTTTTTTGAGTGAATTTCAAAGGTTTTTTAAAAGCTAATTCCTAACTATATAACTCCTGAAACCTATGGTTTTTTCAGTGAATTTCAAAGGTTTTTTAAATGATAATTCCTAACTATATAAGGCCTGAAACCTATGGTTTTTCCAGTGAATTTGCAAGGTTTTTTTAAATGCTAATTCCTAACTATATAAGGCCTGAAACCTATGGTTTTTTCAGTGAATTTCAAAGGTTTTTTAAATGCTAATTCCTAACTATATAAGGCCTGAAACCTATGGTTTTTCAGTGAATTCGCAAGGTTTTTTAAATGCTAATTCCTAACTATATAAGGCCTGAAACCTATGGTTTTTTCATTGAATTCGCAAGGTTTTTTAAATGCTAATTCTATTAGCGGATAACGTTTTTATATATTAAAACGTTTTTTAAATCTCAAATGCCTGCTTTGCTAACAGAGTTTTTAAGCACAGGCTCTTTTGTCTCTGGTGGCCATCTTGGGAGACTGCATATCAGAAATTTTTTTATGAAATATAAGAGGATTTGAGAAGTCACTCAAAATGTGCCCTAATTTTTCTTTCTTCAGCACTAATCATAATTTCTATGGCAAAATGAACCCCCTCATTTTGTTCCTTTGCAAATTAAATGTTTTAAGTGTTAACACTTTATTCCAATCAAGATGACTTCAGGTGTGCCATACTTTTGTCATAAGTAAGACTGTTAGCGCTCTAGTTGTTCTTTAGAACACTCTGGGACATTCTGTCATTGGGCTATAGTTGGGCTACATCTGGCTGATATTTGGGCAACATTTGTTTTTTTTTGTCTCTGGTGGCCATCTTTGGGCTACATTGAGCTACATTGGGGTACATTTGGGTTCTAACATATATATAGCCCAATGTAGCCCAATATATATTTTTTCAAAGTTAATTTTCGTAAAAACCACTGGAGCACATATCTTGAGACATAGCAAAGGCACATCGGGCTACCAGTCCCTACAATTTTGCCAAGTGTGGTGGAAAACCATTCAGCCGTTCGGGCTAAAAGTGAGTCCAACCGCCCTATGGAAATTAACATGGGGAAAACATGTTTTGGGACCCCCCTTTTATCTCGGCCCCCGCTTTACGAATCCCCCCAATCTTTCAGGGAAGGACCGGAGCGCCGCGAGGCAAAGTTAAGGAAAATTTCAGGACGATTCCTCAACCGGCGCCAAAGTTATTCTCAATAGAATGTTGCGATTTCCCTATGGAAAACAATCCTAACTATATATACCTACTGGCTATCGCCAGTAGGTAATATATATATATATATATATATATATATATATATGTTTTTTAGCCGCACACAGCAATCCTTCTGAATTCCAAGTTTTTATTTTGTCAACCAACGCGTTTCGGCCTTGCGGCCTTGGTCACTGTAGGGAGACACTACTTTCAACATCTATTTAAGCACTTCCTGTTAAAAACAATCCCATCACATTATGGGAGTTGTAGTTATTAACAATTTTCTCCAAAAGATCAGACAACCCATGATTGTTTTATGTTGTGCTTGAGTGACCATTGCATAGCATGTTATTACAGACATACATTGTTGTCATCCTGTGTATTCAAATCTTAAAATGGGATGCAAATCATCGTCGTTTTATGATTATTTGATTATTTCAATGTAATTTTGATTAGTATCAAATTATTACATGTTTTAAATCAGTTCTTTGTAGAAGATTTCATATAATGTCCTTCTTTTCTTTTATTATTGTCCCATTCCAAGATTTTTGCTTGCACTGTTCCTATGTATAGCACATTTTTTTGTCCATTTCCCTGCTGTTCGTAGTATTAGTATCCTATGCAGAGTCAGTCTGGGTACCCGATAACTGGAGTGGTCTTTTTTGATGTTTTTTATGTTTCTTTCCTTTTCTATTTCTTTTCAGTTCTTAGTTAGAGGTTAATGTACATCTCCTCATCATTATTCAGGCCTTCAGGCTTCTTGGTTTTTAACCTTATGATGTACTTAGACTCCAGCTGTCTTAGTTTTCTTTTCCGATCACCAAGTCTCTCACTGTGGGTTATGGAATCCAAACCAAAGAATTCAATTTTTCTCCAGTCGTTGTTTTGGCATTTGGCTAGATGTTTTGCCGTGGCAGAATTCCAATCTTCATTTTTGACAGCTCGAGTATTTTTTTCTTAAGCATGCAAGTCGTGTTTCCAACATATTTTTTCCCGTACTCACATTGTATTACATATGCCACATATTGTGTTGTACATGCGATTTTCTGAGTTATTTTGATCATTTTTCCTTCCGGGTCAGTTATTTCCTTTTTGTTGATAGCTATTTTCCATGCTTTGCAATTTGAGCATTTTCTGAATCCCATCTGTTGTTGAGATAACCATGTATTTTTTATTGGAGCTTGAAAGTGACTCTTGATCAAGTTGTCTTTCTGTGATCTTGCTTTTCTGTAAATTATAAGTGGTCCTGTTCCAATTGTTTTTCCAATGTCAATGTCTTGTAGCAGAAAGTGCCAGTATTTTTGAATGACTTTCTTTATTTTTTCATTTTCTTTGCTGAAGGTTAAAATGAGTCTTGGTCTTGTTTCTTTTGATTTTATCTCCATTACTTTAGATTATTTCTTGCTTTCATTATTTCCATTCTCATCTTCTTTTTCTGTTATCATTTTTGACATCAAGATCTCATTGTGTGTTTTTCTTTCTACTTTGTTTTTGCATTTATCCAAGATTCTTGGTCGATAGCCTCTGTTTTTCAATCTATTGGCACTCGCTTCTCTTTGGGCTATTGCATCACTTTCTTTTGAGCAATGTCTTTTTATTCGCAAAAATTCTCTGTATGGAATACTGTTTAGGAGTGGTTGCTGATGGAAACTTTTAGCATGCAATATGCTGTTTGTTGCCGTCTTTTTGCGAAACAATGTAGATTGTATTTTTCCTTTGTCAATGTACACTGTGGTGTCTAGAAAGTTTATTCTGCTTTTACTTGTTGTGCACGTGAATGATAATCCGATGTTGTTTTTGTTCAAACCATCAAAATATTTCATGAAATCTTCCTTCTTTCTGTCCCAGATTTTGAATAGGTCGTCAATGAAACGTACCCATAACACATTTTTTTCCAGGGCTGTTTGGTTTTCTTGACCCCAGGCAATCTCCTTTTCCCACCATCCCATGGTTAAGTTGGCAAAATTTGGTGAAAAGGAAATGCCCATGGCAGTGCACACAATTGCTGGTATAACTGGTGGTCAAAGAGGAAGATATTATTGCTAAGACACATTTTGATCATCGATAATAGCATGGCTGAATGATGAAGTTCTGTTAGTTTTCTTTGTCTTAGAAAATATGCACACGCTTCTAGTCCCATGTTGTGCTCTATTGAAGTATACAATGATACTACATCAATTGTTGCCATTAGAAAGTTTGGATTCCATTTTATGTTTGCCAAAGTTCTTAAAAAATCACCCGTGTCCTGTATGAAGGAACTTACATTTTTGACCATTGGTGCTAGGAATTGGTCCACATAGGTCGACATGTTTTCATATAAAGAATCGCATGAAGAGACTACGAGACTATTGGTCTTCCCGGAGGGTTGATAAGAATCTTATGAATCTTGGGGAGATAGTATATGGTCGGTATTGTAGGAAATACTTTAAAAAGGTACTGTGTTTCTGCATTAGAGAGCAAATTTTCTCCTTGCTATTTGTCTAAAGTTGATTTTAGATCCATTATCATTTTGTTGATTGGATTGGAGTCCAGTTTTTTTATATTTTGTAATGTCACTTAGTTGTTTTTGTGCCTCTTTAATATAGTCTGTAGTGTTTGGAATTACTATATTACCGCTCTTATCCGCTGGCTTTATTGTTATAAGGGCATTGTTTTTCAGACTCTTTTTGGCTTCATTTTCTTTAACGGTTAGATTTTCATTTTTTGTCTGATTACGTGTCTTTTCTATTCCTTCTAGATCTTTCAGTACGGCTGCCGAGAATAGATCGATTTTATTACCCGGTGTGAGCTGAGGACAGTATTTTGATTTATTCTTTAAACCACTTTTCACATGTTGCGATGTCTCAATTTGTAGTTCTTCCAGTACTTGAGTGGCTGTTTGATCTTCTTGTCTTAAATTGTGTGCCAGATCGGAGAGAGTTTTGACATCTTCTATTTGCTCAATTGTCATTTCTGAAGTTTGTGTTGTATCCATATTGCTCATTGTTTCCATTTCTTTTACCCTTGTTTTGTCTGTACGCACTTTTGTCAATTTTAGCTTCCGTATGTATTTGTAGACATCTATTTTAGTATCGGTGTAATTAAAGGGTCTTTCAGGGCAAAAGGTTAATCCTTTATTCAGTACTGATTGCTCTTCTTTAGATAGTATATAGTCTGATAAATTCACAATTTGATTTTCATCATCTTTTCCAATCTCTTTCTTGCTAGGATCTTTCATTTTTTGGTCATTCTGTTTCTCAAGAGATTTGCCCTTTTTTCTCCTACTTCGTATGGTTTTTCTGGTGCTGGGGTAGACCTTGTACTGCCTCTTCCACGTCCTCTGCCTCTTCCTTGGGCTCGATTGCTTGATAAACTTTGGTCCAGATTTACTAGAATCATCTCCGTTAAAAAGTTGGTCTTTTTTCCAGCCTCTGTGCCTGTTGTCCCTTAATTTTCACTCACATCTGAACCACTTGTCATTTCCCCCATGTTCCTTATCATTCCACTTTTGTAGTTTTGTTTTAGTGAGTTGAACCGTTTTGCGAATGTCAGGATTTTACCTTGTTTGTAAACATTCTCGTCTCTTATAAATTTCCTATGTTTCCGCTCTTGTACTTCATCCTCGTGTTTTTCCAATCTTGTTTCCATTTCCTTTCTTAGTTTCGTTGCTTCATCCTTATTCATTAATGCAATTTTACTTTCCAACTTTTTGATTAGGACATGTGCCTCTTTCAAATCAATTTCTGCGTATTTTATCAGTATCCTTATCATGTTTTTGAGCACTCTGTGTTGTTCTGTGCCCATTCTTCCAGCATGTCTGTTCTTGTATCCAGATGTGTAGGTAAAGTGAAAATACGCAGCCCCCGCGGAATTCTGTCAATTTCAAGGTATTTATTTAATGCCATTTTCTCCCAACTTTTACTTGTTTCCTTTTTGTATTGTTTTTCTAATTGGAGAAAGAGATATTTCAAGGATAGATTTTGGTCTTGCTGTTTTTCCGGTACATCTACCGCTTCTGTACATTCCCCTGTTTCAGGCTGAAACATTGTTGCCATTTTTTGTGCTCGTTTTGCTTTCCGCCCTTCCATTATTTGGGTTCCCGACTTACTCGGTTTCAAACATTTATTTGTTTTCTTTATTCTCTTTTGCGTGCCACCCTACGATGTGTTTCAATAAGAGAGGCTCAATTAAGCATCAAGTTATCCTGATTTTAGAAGGTTGTTACTCTAGGGAAAGGCAGCCGCTTTGGTGTATTACCGGTTTGCTTTTTTCCACTCAAGTCGCTTCATTCGAGACAAATACAATTTAACACTTGGTAGTTCCACTCACCTTGCGGAGATTCCTGTCCGGCAGGGGCTGTTCTGCTCCGACCGTCGAGGGCTCGACTTGGTGAGTTCCTTTTCCTTCCGTGTTGTTTTTCGCGTTGTTCTCGATCGGGAGCCTCCGGCTTGTAAACGATCCAAAGACAATGGGGTCAAGATGCCGGAGCGCTCAGCAGCGGGTGCAGGCTATGGGCCGGACCCAGGGCCAAAATTTATTTTTCAACAAAGTTTAGCCGCACACAACAATCCTTCTGATTTCCACATTTTTATTTTGTAAAGAGAGCCAGTCTGTCAACCAACGCGTTTCGGCCTTGCGGCCTTGGTCACGGTAGGGATATATATATAGGTGTATTGGTGAATCAGTGGTTGTATGAGTGACTGGATGACTGAGTGGGTGACTGACTGACTGTATATGTGAGTGATTAGGTATCTCAGTGAATATATGGATGAATGACTGGTTGTGTGAATGTATCTGCCTGTCAGTTGATGTCTAAGTTGGTGTATGAATATGGTAATAGGTAAATAAATGCCTATATGACTGATTGGTTGACTATCTCTATGGGTTTCTGGGTGTCTTTGTGTGTGGGTGAGGAGGTATGTGACTGTGTATAGATAAGTGAGTCAGTGCATGTATGGGGTAGTGAGTGTGTGTGTGAGTAGCTGGGTGAGTGAGTGTCTGTATGGCAGTGTCAGTGATTGAGTGCTTGTGTCAGAATGGTCGTAACTGTGTAGGTGAAAGGCAGTGTAGGTGAGTGACTTGGTATATGAGTGACTGTATTCATCAGTGAGCAGGCGCAGTGCATCCATTGGGGCGTGGGGGCGTACCCCCCCGCGCCCGCAGCCGCCCCCGCAGATCCCTCGGCGTTTCTGAACTTAAGTAAACTGAATCAGTTTACTCAAGTTCAAAGACACCAAGGCGGCAGAACTGACAATCATGTCAGTGATCATTACGTCAGACCGTCCACTCACTTCAGAGTCTGAAGGGGGTGGGCGGTCTGGCGTCATGTTGATTGCCATGATTGTCACCAGGGCAACAGGCAGCAACACAAGTGCGCAAGAGTGGGGACGGAGGGTGAATTTTTTACTGGTGCGCACTTGTGTTTGCACTTTTTTCCGCATGCCCATTAGGAACCCTTCAGTCTCCAAATGGGCGTGCTGCGGGTGAAGAGTAACCTGTGCCCCAAGCCAATCCAGTGCCATTCCGTGACGTGAAGCGTCAAGGGGAGCAGGGGTGACGCGGACCCGGACAGTCGGTGAGGTAAGTTTTGTTTTATATATAATCCCCCCCCCGCGCGACATCCCCCCCCCCGCGAGCTGCGACTGCCTACTGCACCTGTGACCTGTGACGATATGGATGGACTTTAAGTTAATGATTTTTACAGTGTGGAAATTGCCCCATTTTGTTTGCACCGTGTCTAAGATGTTAAACTGGACAGATAAATGAATGTTTTCAAACATTTTAATTCATTTTATATTTGACATGATAGAATACTTGTTCCGTATATTTAGGTCCATTCAGCTCTCCCCATTTTCCTAGTGCGGTTCATTTTTTTACATCCTGTAAAAAGTGACTTGCTTATTTCCTTGAACTTCCAATGGGGGGTACTTTACCATATACTCGTGGCTTTCAACATTTCATAAAGTGCTGGTGTGTAATACGAGTTAAATGTTAAATGTTTCGGGACAAATGCAAAGTTCAAGAGACATGTTTCTGAAATATCTTTAAGCTACAATTAGCTCCATCTCTGAAGAGCATAATTTCAAGCATTAGGGCTGTGCAGTTTTTCCCATCATGCCAATATGAGCTTCAGCTCTCCGGGTGTAATGTGACCATTGGCTTCTGGTGTGACTGCATTAAACAGCCTCTTAAAGGTTGCTCTCTGCTCTCAGGAGGCCTAGATTCAACAAGCTGTGAAACATTCCTACAGTGTAAAATAAATTTCCATCATTTATATAGAAAACTCTTAAGAAGTAATGTGCTACAGTGCAAACAAATGGCCCTGTGGTGTGAGCAGAGGGAGCTTTTAAAACACTAGTAGGCCAACGTCTGGCTCGTTCGTACCTAAATTAGGTAGACCTAGAGGAATAATTGACCCGAGGGAATGTCTGTTTTGAATGGCACAATATAGAATGAAATATTGAAATAAGGACTACCTGTGTTAAATAAGACATACGGGCAGGACATTTGTAGGTCTGTGCAGATGATGAACTTAAAGATATGCTTTAGTGTTTTACTGTGACGTTATACAGTTTGGCAAAGGATGGCAAGCATCTAAAACCTTGTGGACACGTCAAAGAGCAATCAGGATAATTATAAGGCTAGTGATAGGAGCGTGGAAGACAGAAATGGGCCCGAGCACAGCCCTGGTTTGATAATGCTTTATGCTAGTGGTATCACAGCACAGCCCCTATCACCCCTTCACGAATGCCTCATCTTTATGTGCACTGCAGCAGCTCTCACCTTAAACGGCTAATGGGTAAGCAGAACCATGGTGCCAGTGATCTTTGTCACTTATTGATTTTAAAGGCACCAGACTTGAAGTTCTAATAAAAGTGCACTTGCCCTATCTATGCAGCGTGCCGCGAACAGAATATACATTGAAAAAAACAATGGTGCTGCTCTGCAGCAGATCGAATTTGGCACCATCGGAACAGGCATTGTGGTCATTAAGGTAGATCATATGGTGGTCATGGAGAAAACGTGGAAGTGGGCAAAGGGGACTTGTTATGATTTTATGTCATGTTGTAGGGTGTTATGTTCCATGAGCTTCCCTGGGGATTGCTGAAGATGGAGGTTCTACTGTAGTCTGTTACCAGGCAATGTCAGGCCTAGACAGGGTATAATAAATTAAACCCATTGAGTGCAGTGCAGTGAAGGGTGAGTAATGTCTGTGTGAGTGCAGGTTAAGCAGTGTGCCTGTGTGAGTCCAGGGTGAGTGATGTGGATGGGTGAATGCAGGCTTAGTGATGTGTCAGGGAAGGGTGAACAATGGGTCTATGAGTGCAGGGTGAGTAGTGTGCCTATGTGAATGCAGGGAGAGTGATGTATCTGTTCAAATGCAAAGAGACTTGTCTAGTTACTCACAGAGATGTGTTTGCCAAGCCACCTCTTTCTCAAATTTGCTTGAGAATGCACCATTTGCCCACTATTTTTTCAAAATGTTCTCGAGGAACCCCTTGTAGGTGGTTCGGGCTCGCTCCCTACGCCAGCTCACCACAGTACAGTAATTACGCCTCACCACTTTCAAATGTCACCAGGCACCACTGTCAGTGAGTTAATACGAGAGGGGTTATAGGGATGAGTACATGCTTCTGTTAGGGACTGTATAGGTGAATGTGTATGTGTTACTATTTGTATGAGCAAGTAAGTGGATGTATATGTAACTATTTGGGTTAATACGTACGTATGATTGACAGTGTGTAGGTATGTGAGTAGTTCTATGGGTGACTCACTCAGTGTATGCGTGCCTGTATGGGTACATGAGTGGATATGTAAATTCCTGTATTGGTGACTGAGCAGGTGTATGAGTGGCAGTATGGGTGGGCAAATGGATATGTGTGTAGATCTATAAACTAGTGAGTGGTTGTGTAAGTACTGGTAAGGCACTATCAATGGGTTTGTGAATGGTTGTGTGAGAGTGGCAGTGCAAGTGGGTGTTTCTATAGGGTATGAGTGGATGCGTCAGAGATGATGTGGATGATGTCATTTGAGATGTCATCAGTGATGTCATCAGTGATGTCACTGACCATATCATGAGTGATATAAAATGTGAGGTCACAAGCAGCGCATTGTGGGAGTGTAAGTTATAGTTAACTCAGCTAACTATAATGGCTGGTTTTCTCTGGCTTTATGAGAGTACAATGTCAGCCTAACTATAACGCCCCTGTAACCTTTGTTTTTTTAGTGAATTTCTAAGATTTTTTAAATTCTATTTGCTAACTATAACATCCCTGTAACCTTTTTTTTCTTTAGTGAATTTCTAAGGTTTTTGAAATTCTATTTGCTAATTATAATGTCCCTGTAACCTTTGTTTTTTAGTGAATTTCTAAGGTTTTTTAACTAGCAGTCCCCTTTACAAAGTGGTGGCAGCCATCTTGTGACTCAGTGTATCAGAGTCACAAGCAAAACATTTTTTTTAAAAAGAAAAGGGGGCAGGGTAGAAACACCCTGACTCCCTAGGCCTGTTCAGGGGTTCCAATAGGGAACCCCAGGGCCCCAAAAAACATTTTTCAAAAAAATTTCAGTGAGATTCGCTGTAGATCCCTGAATCGTATGAAAATTTAAAAAAATGAAGCATGGGCTACCGCGCTTCATTTATTTTAGGCACCCAGGTGGGCCAGGTCCTGGGGGCAATAAAAAATAAAAATGTGTGGGCCTGCGCAGCCCCCTGCAGACCCGGGGACGGGCACCTCCCTGAGGCTATTTTCAATGATAATGCATGGGGGGCTCCAGCCTCCCACGCGGCCCTGGGAACACCACCTCCTCGGGGCTATTTGTGTGTAATATTGGAGGGTCATGTGGTCCCCGCAGCCTGAGGGACCGCCAGCTCCCCAGGGCTATATTCAAATAAGATGTGTGGGGGGCCCTGGGCCCTCAACACAGACCCAGGGACCACCACCTCCCCGGGGCTATTTTCAAAATGGGAGGGGCATGCACAGCTCTCTCCTGGAGCCATAAATAACCCCTAGGGCCAACTCCAGCAATGCCCTGGGAAGCCCACCCCCGGGACATTGCAGTTTGCTATGAGATGGTGGGAGCATGTCAGCAGATGCCTGGGTGTAAAAAGCAGTGCTGGATGCCACAGTAGGCAGAAGCCAGCTGGGACAGTGGGGTCCACAACCAGATGGCCATACCCCAGGGGATGGGGTCCCCAGGGCTGAAATCAGTCTGGGGAGGGTGGGCCGAGCAGCCCCTCCCATTTCATTTGAGCAAAAAATTAAAAAGAGCAGCTCAGGTCCCGGGGATGGGGTCACCGGGGCCCAACAGGAAAAAGGGAAGGGGGACACATTCCCCTTTCTCCACTACTCTGCAAATGTACCTCCGGGTGCCCTTTTGTCCCCTTCGCCGCTGAGGGTCCTTAGGGTCCAACTAGCCCACCTGTGACCTCAAGTAAGCCCCACACAGTGGGATTGCTGAGAGGTGGGTGCAGGCCAAGTCCTTTTCTCTAACACTCTGCAAATACATCTCTCAGCACACTGCTGGTCAGGGAATGAGGTCCCCTTGTCTCCAGAGGACCTCAGGACTAAAGTGGACTTCATTCCCCAAGCAGCAGTGTGCCCGGAGGCACGTTTGCAGTCTGGTGGGAAAAGGGGGCGTGGCTTCTGACCACCTCTCAGCAATACAGTTGTGTGGGACTTACTGGAGGTAACAGGAGGGCTAATTGGCCCCCCAAGGATCCACAGGAACCAAAGGGACTTCATCCTATAAATAGTAGTACGCCAGGAGGCACGTTTGCAGAGTGGAGGAGAAAGAAGGCGTGCCCACTGAAAACCTCTCAGCAAACCCACTGTGTGGGACTTGCTGGAGGAGCAGGAGGGGTAGTTGGCCCAAAGGATCCTCAATAGGCAAGCAGACTTCATCCCCCTAAGTAGTAGTGTATCAGGAGGTGCGTTTGCAGAGTAGTGGAGCCAGGGGCGTGGCCTGCCATTAGATCTCAGCAATTCTGCTGTATGGGACTTACTGGGGGTAATAAGAGGGTTAGTTATCCCCCAAGGACGTCCTTGAGGGGCAACTACTTCTCCTGTTACCTCCAGTAAGTCCCACATAGCAGGATTGCTCAAAAGTTGTCAGAGGTCACAGCCTCTTTTTCGATCACTCTCCAAACGTGCCTCCTAGTGCACTACTAGTTGGGGGATAAAGTCCCCTTGGCTCTAGAGGGACCTTGGGTCCAAGAAGCCCACCTGGTACCTCCTGTAAATCCTACCCAGCGGAATTCCTGAGAGCTGGTTGGAGGCCCAGCACCTTTTCTCCAACACTCTGCAAATATGACTACTAGTTAAAAAACCTTAAAAATTCACTAAAAAAACAAAGGTTACAGGGTCGCTATAGTAAGGTAATTTGAATTTTAAAAAACTAAGAAATTCACTTAAAAAAACAAAGGTTTTAAGGTCATTATAGTTAGCAAATAGAATTTAAAAAACCTTAGAGATTCACTAAGAAAAACAAAGGTTGCAGGGATATTATAGTTAAGGTCAGATTTTACTGATACAAAACCAGAGAAATTTAGCTGTTATAGTTACCTGAGTTTACTATAACTCACGCCCTCCGCAATGCACTGCTTATAACCTCACATATTACATTACTCATGACATGGTCAGTGACATCACTGATGACATCTCAAATTGACATAACTGATGGATGACAACACTGATGACTTTAGCCAGTGATTGTGAATTTTTTCTAAAGGTTTTTGAGTGTTAAACATATATACTAAGGTACTACAAAAGTTATATTACTATTCTAGGTGTACTACTAATGAATGATACTACTTCAAAGATATTATGTGACTGGCTGTGTGAATGTGTGTATCCTTGTGTCAGTGACTGGGTGAGTGAGGGGTGTGTGGGTAGCTGTATGGGTGAATATGTGATGGTATGAGTAGCGGTATGGGTGAGTGTGTGACTGTGAGTTACTGGGTGTATGAGTAGCTGTATGGGTAAATGAGTGATTGAGTGTCTATGAATGACTGAGTGGTTTAGTTAGTGACTATATGGGTAACTGGGTGTGTGAGTGCTTGTAGGGGTAAGTGACTGAATGTGTGAGTGGCTATATGGGTGTATGAGGTAGTGTGTGTGTGACTGTGTGGGTGAGAGGGTGCATAAGTGGGTGTAAGGATGAGTTGCAGGCTGTATTAGGAGCTGTATGGGTAAGTGAGTGGTTGTGTGAGTGGCTGTATGAGTGAGTGGGTGGGTATGTGAGAAGCTGTATGGATGAATGGTTCTGTGAGTACTTATATGGGTCTGTGTATGAGTAAGTGAGTGGTTGTATAGGGATGTGAGTGGGGGTATGCGAGGTTGTGTAGTGGTGTGAGTGGCTCTGTGGATGATGTCATCAATTATATCATTAGTGATAACACTGACCATGTCATTAGTAAAATATTATGTGAATTCATAAGCAGTGTATTGCGTGTTCACCAGGTGATCTCACAGGATCAGGCTCTTTGTCTTTGTCAACTGATTCTCAGGGTTGTATAGCTGATATAGATCACATCCCTAAATTCTGAATTTAACTTGTATTTTGTCTGCCTCACCATACATGAGCCTGATTTTCTAATGGTGGCAGGAAAACACTCTCCGTTAACCAGCTGCTCTTGATGCCCCAGCTTCTAAAAGTAGGTTTATTCATAAATTCTTGTGTGGCATGCTGGCAAGATAGGAAGGTAACAACGGTAGGCTTGGTTTGCTGCATTCTTCACAGAGTTATGGATTCTATAGAGACTGTGTTGCGAGATCTAATGCCTACCAGACCCAGGCTATCAACTAAGAATCTTAAGATGTTGGTGCTATTTAGCACATCCTAGTTGCCCCTTATTTTCTATTCTGGGTACTATAATATTTTTTTTTACTTGATTAGTGTTGGCGGGTCACTGCCCACCTTCTATATACCAATTGGATTTTCCTTACCCTGACGCTTAGGGGTCTCAGTGAAGTGTGTTGTGGAGTTTATACTTGATCTTGTTAGCTTAAGATCAATAAACCCAATACAGTTTGGGGTTATGGACTTATGCTTGTGTACACCTGCATCTACAGTTGTTAAATAGTCCTCCAGAGCAGGCCGATCTGTTTGATTTTCTTTACTTACTAGTATAGTAGTCAGCTCTGATTGAATTTCTGCTATTGTCAATGTGGCAGTCAGGTTATTCTGAGGTTCTTTCTGGTGGGCTGTTTTGTTTTGTTTTCCTGAGTAATTGACTTTTGGCGATCATGCAATAGACAATTACAGTCTATTTGCTCTGCCTTTGATGTTAGACTAGGGGACTGACTCACCTCCTTAGGATTTGAGTCATTGAGATTTCCATTATTGAAAAGGGGGTACCATTATGCTGATCCTTCCTCTCCTGCGTTCTCAGACATAGGGGCACTTCTTCAGTAGATGGACTTGTGGCCTTCGGGCAAGTTCCCTGTGTCAGGGAATAATTCTTCAACCTACCCGTAGTGATGAAAGGAGCACACCAGACACAGCAGGGTCTCAGAAACAGACAAATGTATTTGTGGGTCTGAACGCTTGTTGGCTAGCCAAGGGAAAATGGCAGACATACACCCCATGGTGCGCCATCAAACAGGCTCCTTCTGCCTTCAGTGACAAGGGTATGGGCTTCAGATACAATACAGAAATGCAGCACCAGCTAAACAAACGTGGGAGACCGAAAAGGATTGGAGACGTCTATGTGGTGCTGTCCGGCAAAGTCTGAATGGGAGCCTTGGTCCAGGGCTGTAATATGAGCTGTAAAGGAGGGGCTGCAGTGCCATGGAGGTCCTAGCTGGCTGCTCCAGGCAGCTCATACAGGGAGTAGTGGGATATCTCAGTTGATTGAAACAGTGTAAGTAAGAATTGGAACTAACAATGTTATCTATGTAGTACATATGAAAAATGCTTCAACACCTTGTCAGGGGTAGTAAGGCTATATAGATGCAATTACAATATTTTATTTATTTTTTATTTCAAAGATTTTATATAGCGCTGGCTACACCCAAGGGTATGAGAGCGCTTCACATCAGCATTGAACATAGGAAGACGTAAATAACAATAAACAGTATATGAAGAAAATTACATCAGACATCATATGAAAATAAAGGCATACGTAGAATGACAATAAGCAGAGTATGGAGCAAAATACAACAGATATCATACGAAATAGAGGGCATAAATAGAATACCAAACTGAGTGTTTTGCACACATCGTAATAGGTAGTAGATTATTATGAACAGTATGTCAATGGGGAAGGTAAGCTATGCAATATAGAAGGGAGGACGTGGTAAACAGGTTCCTGGGGGGGGGGGGCGACGGTATGCAGTGGGGGGGGATCTAGGATCAAATTAACCCAAGAATTTAGTGAAGAGGTGGATTTTGAGGTCTTTTTTGAAGCTGTCAAAGGAGTGGTTGCATCGGAGGGCTTTGGGGAGGGCGTGCCAAATGGTAGGGGCCTTGTCTGAGAAGGATTGGGATTTCGATGTGCTTTTTTTTAGAAGAGGTGGAATGAGCAGAAGAGTGTTAGTGCTTCTCAGCGACCTAGTGCTGCCAATGAGAGATGTGTTGGAGAGTTCCGATAGAGGGCTTTGTGTGTGATACACGCAATTTTGTAGGAAGATCTGCCTTCGATGGAGAGCCATTTGAGGGTCTTGAGGGTAGGGGAGATGTGGTCAAAACGTTTACTGTTGATTGTTAATGTAGCTGTGAGGTTGAGGACGGATTTGATGGGGGTGAGGTGGATTTTGGGAGTATCGGACAGAAGGGCTTTCCCGTAATCAATTTTGGATAGGACCAGCGATTGGATAATTAGTTTGAAGTCATTGGCTGGGATAAAGGATTCAACATTTTTTTAAGGTGGCTAAGAGTGAAGAGTGCACTTTTATCTGAGTTCTTTACATGAGAGTTGAGTGTGAGTTTATTAGAGATGGTGATACCGAGCGATTTGATAGACTCGGCGAATGAGAGTGGGCAGTTTAGGGCGTTGAGGTCAGCGATACATGTTTCGATGGGGAGGGAGTTGATTTTGGGAGAGAAGAGGATGATCTTGGTTTTGTCAGGGTTGAGTTTAAGATGGTTGTTATGAAACCAGGTTTGGATTTTGTTTAGTGTAGAGTTAAGGTGAAGGATATCGGCATGTGATTTAATTTTATAGTACAGTTGAGTGTCATCCGCGTAAAGGTGGTAGTTAATATTTGCTTGTTTAAGTATAAGGGTGAGGGGTTCCATAAAGAAGTTGAAGAGGGCAGGGGAGAGGATGGATTCTTGAGGGACACCTAGGGAGACAGGAGTAGGTTTAGAGAGGCTGTTCTAAATTTTAATTTGCTGTGTTCTGTGCTGGAAGTATGAAGTGAACCAGGATAGGACAGTGCCAATAATGCCGAAGCAATCTTTGAGTGTGTTGAGTAAGGTAGGATGGTAGACTGTGTCGAAAGCAGCAGTAAGGTCAGGGAGAATAAGTAGATAGCACTCCCCTTTGTCCAGGGCTAAGTGAATGTCGTCTACTATGTTTAGCAGTGCGGTTTCGGTGCTGCAGCTTTTGCGAAAGCCAGATTGAAGGGGGTCAAGAAGGTTAAATGTATCAATGTGATTGTCCAATTGGAGGAGGGTGCATTTTTCAAGGGCTTTGGAGAGGAGTGGGAGATTGGAGATAGGGCGGAGATTGTTAGGGTCATTGGGGTCAGCTTTAGGGTTTTTGGGGATGGGGGTGATTTGTCCGAGTTGAAATGAGGTGGGAACATTTCCTGTAGCAAGGGAGGTGTTAATAATGTTGGTCCAGTAGGGGGCAATAACATGTTTGAGATCTTGGACGAGTGAGGACGGGAGAGGGTCTTTAGTGTGGGATGACGGTTTGAGTTTAGTAAGGATGTTGAAGACTTCATATTCAGGGACGGGGAGGAAATTGTGCCTAGAGGCATTATTTTTAGGTGGGGGTCTAATGGGGAGTGGATCGGGAGGGATAAGAGATGGGAGGGGGAATGGAGGAATCCGCAGTGAGTTTGTAGGGAGAGGAGGATAGAGGGTGGGAATCCGGGGGAGTTGTGGGGTGGGTGGGGGTAGAGGGTGGAGGAAAGCGTGGTCGATTTTGGTGATTTGTTTGATGAAAAAGTTGGTGAATTCTTCACATTTACTAATGGAGGCCACCAGGTTAGGCAGTGCAGGGGAGGTTTGATTTCTAATAATGGTAAACAGTTCCCTGGGTCGATTTTTGGCACGGGAGAGTTGAAGACGAAAGAAAGAGGCTTTCTCGGAAAAGATGTGTTTTTTGTAGGACGTTCTGGCATTTCTAAGAAGAGCAAGATGGGAAGGAGAAGGGTGTTGTCTCCACGTTCTTTCAGCCAGTCTCAGGGAGCCCCTTTCTTTATTTAGGTCACGGGTGAACCATTGTTTAGAGGGGACATTTCGTTGTGTTTTTGTTTTTAGGGGGGCAAGCTTGTCTAAAACCTCTGAGATAGTTTTATTAAAGTGCTCGGTGAATTCATTCGCATTGGAGGAAGGGGCGGTGCAACAGAGATAGGATTGGAGCTCATGCTTTAACACTCCAGGGGGATTTGCCTAAGATTTCTGGACACAGTTGTAGTCTTAGTGTTTTGCCTGGTGGAGGGTGGTGCTGGGAGGGAGATATTGAACAGGATAAGGTGATGATCAGACCAATCAGTGGGGATGATGTTGGATAAGGATATTAGATCAGGCTTGGAGATGATGGGGTCTAGAGTAGCACCTTTAGCGTGGGTGGGGGCATTGCAAATCTGTTTGAGGTCACTAATCTCTAGAAGGTTGTTGAGAAGGTTAATTGTAGGGTTACTGGGTTCATCCCAGTGTAGGTTAAGATCTCCAAGGAAGATATCATTGGAGTTGGAACGAAGTAGCGAAGGAGTGATGAGATCAGATAGTTCTTCCGCAAAAGGGAGGTGTTCGCCAGGAGGGTGGTATATGTTATGAAGTCGAATCGAAGGGGCGTTTTTTATTTTGAGTTCGGCTCCCAAGTATTCAAAGGTAGAGTAGTCAGGGTTGTTGATTTGGGCGAGTTGCAGTTCTTCTTTAAAGATTATTACAAGGCCTCTCATTATTTTATCAGGTCTGTCATGTCTGAGAATAGAGTAGCCATGAGGGGTCAGGAGGTCAAGGATGGGTTTGGAGTGGTCTTTGAGCCACGTTTCAGTAAGGAAGGCAATGTCCGTATCCTGGTGGAGGATGCTTTCGGAGTTTTCATTTGCATGACGAACCGCTGAGCGTCAGTTCACGAGCATGCAGGTAAGGGGTTTCGGTTTGGGGTTAAGGGCAGGGAGGAGTGGAATGCTGGTGTATTGAGGGGAGGGCCTGGGGGAGATCAGAGGCTCCGGGTTTCTGCCGGTTCCCATGATGACAGGAATGTTGGAGTGAGGGGGGAGGGGTCAGTCGGTGGGCGAGTGTTAAGGTAGTCATTGCATAGGGCAGAGAGATCAGGGGCGGAGTAGGTATTTGTGGTGCGAAGAGGTCTGTCAGGGCGGGGGAGCAGGGGCTTAGTCGACCAAAGGTAGGGCTAAGGGTGTTTTCTGCTCCTAAGGATGGGAGTAAATGGCCAAGGGGGGCGGTTAAAGTGTTTGCTGCATTTAATCTAGTTGAAGTCTTTTCTGAGCAGTGTTATTTCAGTAGTTAGGGTAGCGAGATTGTAGTCAAATTTACGCAGTAGTTGATGGAGGTAGGGGAGGGGGGTGAAGGTGGTCTCTGAATAGGAGGGGATATGGGCACATTGGCTAGGTAGGGAGGGTTGGAAGCTTGGTTTGGTAGTTTTAATGGGGGGGATGATATGGGTGGTTCTGTGTTGAGGGGAGGGATGGGGAAGACCTGGGGATGTGAAGAGTTAATGGGCCGGACAGAGGGGAGGGGCTAGGAGCCATAATTGCTTGACTGGTGGGGGAGAGGGGGCAAGGGGGGTAGGTGGAGGCAGAGTATTTGGGACAGGGGGAGAAACAGAGGCAGTGGGTGGGTTGGACGTGTGGTGTGTGAGGGAAGGGGTGAAGGTAAGCAGGGCAGTGTGTGATGGAGGGCTAGTGAAGAGGGAGGAGGAGTCATAGAGAGGATAAGGGGTGTCAGACCTGGACGGCTATTAGGGGGAGTGAGTGTTTGGAGGGGTGTACCATGGAGGCGATTGGGGGGTGGAACAGGAGAGGTGGAGGGGTAGGAGTCTCAAGGAGGAAAGGAGAAAGTCTCTGAGAGGAAGAGGAGTGTGTGGGAGAGGGGAGGTGGGATTGGATTTCGATAGGGGATGGTACGAGTGAGGGTGACAGAATGGGAGCGGTTGGCTGTGGACTATCATTGTGGTGAGGGTTATGAGTGGGGGCAGCCGAGGGGGTCCGGAGGGGTTTTGGGACAGAGGGGTTGTTGGTGGGGGAGTGGGAAGTGCTAGGAGTTTGGAAAGATTTTTGAAGAGGAGTTCGAAGATTGAGAGGAGTTCCTCGGTGGCTTAGATCCGGATGTTCCCAGTTTTATAGATGGAAATGGTTAGTTCGCCAGGAAGATGAGAGGAAGGGGAAGTGGTGACTTTATGACCGTGGAAGATTTTAATCGAGGTAGACACTGGGAGGAATTGTAAGAGGGTGCTCTTCCACTTAGAGGGGCGTTTGGTGTAGAAAATGTCGTTAGTTTTAATGGGGGATGTGAGGCTGTGATAGTTATCTTCAATTAGGGTTTCAGGATGACGGGTGAGGAGTTTATATTTGAGTTTTTTTTTGGCATCTATTCATTTTCCCCCAACAGTCTCCTCTTTATGATATTTATATCATACACCATTGTAAAAACATATATTTCATGAAATATACTAGTAACAATATCATGAATAAAGTAAGCAGCTTCTGAGGGCATTACTAAGTAAATAAAATGCATATATTGGCACATAAATACACCTATGAGGTAATCCTTATTCAAACGTGGACAGACTGCTTGTGTGCTTCCTCTACTTCCTGCTGTATTCTATGATATCTGTGAATTTATAGATGTAACATTTGCCAATGGTGCCATGTAAGAGCAGCGAGTTTACCATAAGGGAGATTCTTATGTTTTAGAAATCACATTTGGTGCTATGGCATAATCACTTTCTCTCTCTATTAACTAGATCATCAGGTGTATTTAACAGTGTCCCTCCATCTATAATAATGTTCTAGTAATGTAAAGTGTGATTGCCTTAACTTGTTTCCCTTGTACCTCAGTGGTTCACTTTCTACTCACTAACTGTTTGTCCCTTATTTTCCAATGGCCGGTGATAATATCAAATTCGAAGATGTTAGGACACTTCTTACTTGCTAAATTTCCTAAGTATCAGGAATCTGGGTTAATTTTTAATTTTAATTTAAAAGAATTTATAAAGCGCGCGTATGCCGTGCGGCTTCATGGCGCTGGTAGACACTAAAACCTAAGGCAGGGGAGCAGGGGGATCTTTAAGCTGGGAAAGCTTTCAGGAAGAGAAAAGTTTTAAGTGATTTTCGGAACTCCATATAGGAGGCAGCCGAGCGTAAGGCCAGCGGGAGAGAGTTCCAAAAGGAAGGTGCCAGAACAGAAAATTTCAGGCCCCCCATCGGGCTCTTCTTGAAGCGGGGAACTGTCAGAAGGCACATAGAGGAGGAGCGTAACTCCCTAGTAGGCAGATAAGCTTGGATTGCCGAGGAAATATAGGCAGGCGCCGTTGCCGCTCGGGCTTGGAAGGTAATACAACCTAGTTTGAATAAAGCCCGCTCTTTGATCGGCAGCCAGTGAAGGGACTTCAGTAAGGGTGAGAGTGGTGAAATTTAGGCAACCCGAAAATCAATCGGTCCGCCTGGTTCTGAATTGACTGAAGGCGCTGGAGGGCATAGGTGGGAGCACCGTTATATACGATGTTCCCGTAATCTAGCCGAGAGAGAACCATCGCCATCAGAATCAGTTTAAGGGCAGGGACAGAGAAGAAACGGGAGATTTTCCGAATGGTTCGGAGCATAAAAAATCAGGAAGACACAACAGAAATAATCTGGGAGTGAAGGGTGAGTTGATGATTGATGGTGATACCAAGGGTTTTGACAGAAAGAGAGGGTAGTGGAGGGGAACCTAAAGACGGGGGCCAAAAGGTGGGGGACCAGGGACTACCAGTGCCGCCGGTCAAAACTAACTCAGTTTTATCCGGGTTGAGTTTCAGGTGGTTATGATTCATCCAATCCCGGATAAATAGCATGACCGACTGAAAGGAGTGAACACCAGATTGGGAAGGGGAAAGGTTAAAGATCAGCTGGAGGTCATGGCGTAATTGTACACCGTGACCTCCATCTGTTGTAAAGCAAGCACGAGGGGGAGGATGTACAGGTTAAATAATAAGGGAGAGAGGGAAGACCCTTGAGGAACACCACACTGAACTTCTCGCGGGGGAGCTGAAAAGTCAGCTAGATGGACAGCCTGGGTACGGCCGTTGAGGAAGGAGCTAATCCAGGCCAGAGTCGAACCCCCCATACCCGCCGCCCTGACCCGGGATAGTAAGATAGAATAATCGACCGTGTCAAAGGCGGCGGATAAATCGAGGAGGACGAGGGCCTGGGGGGTGTTAGTGTCTAGTCCTTCCCTGAGCTGGTCCATGACCGAGATGACCACCTTCTCGGTCGAGTGTCGAGGGCGGAAACCAGACTGGCAGGGGGCAAGATAGCCAATGTCCTCCACGAAGAGGCTCAGTGTCTGGGTGACATGGGTCTCGAGGACCTTACCCAAAAAAGGGAGGAGTGAGATCGGGCAGTAATTGGCTGGGGCAGCAGGGTCAGCCCTTGTTTTTTTCAGGATAGGGATAATGTCGGCTGCCTTGTGGAGGGCAGGCACTGTGCCTTTACATAGGGACTCGTTCAGAAAATTCAAAGGTGGCAGGTAAGAATCGGAAAAAATCTTTCGCAGGACATGGGCCGGGCAGACATCGGCTGGGGATCCTGACTTAACACGGGCCAGAAGGGGAAGGCGAGACTCCTTGGTAAAGGGGGGTATGGTATTATTGTCAACCTATTAATCGGGGGCTGGGGATCAGAAAAGGAAGGGGGGAGGGAGGAATGTTAGATTTAATCAGTGCGACCTTGTCGATGAAATAGTTATTAAGCGAATCGCACAACAGCTGAGAAGGAAGAATTTTGGGGGATGTCCTGTCAGAAGAAGCCAGCTCGCGCACTGTGGCGAAGATCTCCCTGGGCTGGTTCTCAGCGGCAAGGATTTTCTCAGAAAAGTAATCTGTCTTAGCCTGTAAGATGGCGTTTTTATATTCCTTGCATACAGTTTTGTAGCGGGCTTTGCGGGAGGGGCAGTAAGCAAGCCTCCAAGCGTGTTCCGCTTGGCGCACCTCCAGCTTTTTAGTCTTAAGGAGGGGGGGGAGAACCATTTATTCGCCTCATGAGCGCATCTAACAGTGACACGTCTCAGAGGGGCTTCTTGATCACAAGCTCTCGAGAGCCAGCAATTAAGCATGGCTATTTGGGACGATGAGGGGGCGCCCCTTAGATCAGGGCAGGAGGATGACAATGTGGCACAAAGGACGGAAATGTCTACCTTGCTCCAATTCCTAGCCCAAGAGTTTCTCGGGGAAAAGGGTATCTTAGCCAAGTTGAGGTCTAAATGAAAAGAAATCAAAAAGTGATCAGACCACAGACAAGTAATGACAATAGACGTAGAAATAAGGACGTTTAACGTCCAGATTTGGTCCAGAGTGTGGCCACGGGAATGGGTAGGGGAGTGAACATGGGAAACAAAATTGAGACTAGAAAGGAGCTGAGAGAAGTCTCTTGACGGGGTGTCTTCCGCCGGGTCACCAGGCCAAAAGTTGAAATCCCCTAGCACTGAGACAGCTGTGTTGTTAACTACTAGGGTGGCTAATAGGTCTTGAAGAGCAGGAATAAACCCAGGGTTGGGGTGGGGAGGACGATATACTAAAACATATGTGACGGGAACCTGAAAAGAAGCCGAACGTACCACTAGGCAGTCGGCAGTAGGTATGGGAGAAGAAGGAAGAACCTGAAAATGAAGTCCAGTGCGAAAGATCAAGGCCACTCCACCCCCCGTCTTCCCCTCCGGCCGATCAGCCCGAAGGATCGAATAGGAGGGGGGGAGGGCTGCCAGCACGTTGGGCAGAGAGTCTGATCTGTACCAGGTTTCTGTTAAAAGCATAAGGTCAGGTTTGTGGAAATCCAAAAAACTAAAAAGCTCTGTCTGATGCTTGACTGCAGACCTGGCATTCAGGAGGAAAGCCGAGGTTGTGGGGACAGGCGTGTGAGTAGTTCAAGTTCAAGTTCAAGTTCGGGCATTTATATAGTGCACTACTCACCCAGAGGGTCTCAAGGCGCTTCGGGAAGGTGTTCATTATTTGTCGAATAGCCAGGTTTTAAGTTCTTTTCTGAAGGAGATGTGGTTTTGAGTAAGGCGGAGGTGAGTGGGGAGTGAGTTCCAGGTCTTGGCAGCCAGGAAGGAGAAGGATCTGCCACCCATGGTGGATTTTCGGATGCGCGGGACTGCGGCGAGGGCTTGATTGGACGATCTTAGTTGTTGGGTGGGTTTGTAGAAGGACAGTCGAGTGTTGAGGCATTCGGGTCCTAGATTGTAGAGGGCCTTGTGTGCGTGGGTGAGAAGACGGAACGTGATTCTCTTGTTGACGGGAAGCCAGTGGAGGTCTTTCAGGTGTCCGGTGATGTGATCTTGGCGAGGGATGTCTAGTATGAGTCTCGCTGATGCGTTTTGGATGCGTTGGAGTTTTTTCTGTAATTTAGTTGTGATTCCGGCGTATAGTGTGTTACCATAATCCATTCGACTCGTGACCAGTGCGTGGGTGACAGTCTTTCTTGTCTCGAGGGGGATCCAGCGGAAGATCTTTTTGAGAATGCGAAGTACGTTGAAGCAGGAGGATGAGACTGCGTTGACTTGTCTGGACATCGAGAGAGAGGAGTCTAGGATGAAGCCGAGGTTACGTGCGTGGTCTGTGGGTGTGGGTGCTGTGCCCAGAGCGGAAGGCCAACAAGAGTCGTCCCAGGCAGAGGGGGAAGATCCTAGGATGAGCACCTCCGTTTTGTCTGAGTTGAGTTTTAGGCGGCTATGTTTCATCCATTCGGCTACTACTTTCATGCCTTCGTGAAGATTAGTTTTGGCGGTGATAGGGTCTTTGGTGAGGGAAAGGATTAATTGGGTGTCGTCGGCGTAAGAGATGATGTTGAGGTTGTGATGGCGCGCAATGGATGCGAGTGGGCTCATGTAAACGTTGAAGAGGGTGGGACTGAGTGATGATCCTTGTGGTACTCCACAGATGACTTCAGTGGCCTCTGAGTTGAATGGGGGGAGATGGACTCTTTGAGTTCTCCCGGAAAGGAATGAGATGATCCAGTCCAAGGCTTTTCCTTGTATGCCGATGTTGCTGAGGCGTTGTATAAGGGTGCTGTGGCAGACTGTGTCGAAAGCGGCGGAGAGGTCGAGTAGAATGAGGGCCGCTGTCTCTCCGTTATCCAGTAGTGTTCGGATGTCGTCTGTCGCTGCAATGAGGGCGGTTTCGGTGCTGTGTTTGGCTCGAAATCCGGATTGAGATGGATCGAGGGAGTTGTTGGATTCAAGGAAGGCGGCGAGCTGGCTGTTGACGGCTTTTTCAATGTCTTTGGCGGGGAAAGGGAGGAGGGATATGGGTCGGTAGTTTTTAAGTTCAGAGGGGTCTGCTGTGGGTTTCTTCAAGAGGGCGCTGAGTTCGGCGTGTTTCCAGCTTTCTGGGAAGGTGGCGGAGTTGAACGAGCAGTTGATGACATCACAGAGATGGGGTGCGATGATGGAGTCAGCTTTGTTGAAGATGTGGTGGGGGCAGGGGTCGGTTGGCGAGCCAGAGTGGATTGAGTTCATTAGGCGGATGGTGTCTTCAGTGGTGATTGGGTTCCAGGCGCTAAGGTTGTTAGTTGGCGGGGTAGGTACTGAGGGGGGTGGGGAGGGTTGATCGCTGGGAGTGTTCTCGAAGCTGTTGTGGATGTCGGCAATTTTGTTGTAGAAGAAGGAGGATAACGCATCACAGAGGTCTTGGGAGGGAGTGATGTCGTTAGATGCTGTGGTGGGGTTGGTGAATTCTTTGACGATGTTGAAAAGTTCCTTGCTGTTGTGGGAGTTGTTGTCGAGACGATCCTTGAATGCTGATTTCTTGGTTGATCGAATCAGTTGGTGGTGTTTGCGGGTGGCTACCTTGAGGGTGGCCATGTTGTCGGTGGTTGGGTTTTTTCTCCATGTTTTCTCCAGGGTGCGGCATAGCTTCTTGGATTTTTTAAGGTCATCATTGAACCAGGGAGCCTTTTTGCTGACTGATTTGATCTGGTGCTTTTTCAGGGGTGCTAATTCGTCAGTGCTGTGGGTGATCCATTGCTTGAGATTGGTGGCCGCTTGGTTTGGGTCCAATGAGAGGGTGGGAGGGTTTTGGTTGAGTGATGTGAGGAGTTGGTCGGAGGTGATTTTGTTCCAGTTTCTCCGAGGAATAGGTTGTGGGCGGTTGTGGGTCAAGGTGGTTTTGTAGCTGAAGTGAACACAGCTGTGGTCCGTCCAATGGAGAGCTGTGGTGCGATTGAAGGAAATGTGCTTGCTGGAGGTGAAGATAGGGTCGAGCGTGTGTCCGGCTACATGGGTGGGGGTGTCAACAAGTTGTTTGAGTCCGAGATTGGCCAGGTTGTCCAGAAGGGTGGAGGTGTTGCTATCGTGTTTGTTTTCAAGGTGGAAGTTGAGGTCTCCTAAAAGAATGTAGTTCTCGGAGGCGAGGGCATGTGGGCTGATGAAGTCATTGATGTCATCGCTGAATTGAGTGCGGGTTCCTGGAGGCCTGTAGATGAGGGTGCCTCTGAGTGTGGTCCTAGGGTCGGTGTGGATCTGAAAGTGGAGATGTTCGGCGGTTGCAAGATTACCATCGGAGCTGGTCGTGATTTTGATGGTGTTCTTATGGACGATGGCGATGCCTCCTCCTGTTTGATTGGTGCGGTCTTTTCGGATAATCTTGTAGGCGTCCGGTATGGCTATGGCGATGTCGGGTGCTGATGATGTGTTCATCCATGTTTCTGTAAGGAAGGCGATGTCCGGTGATGCAGTGTCGAGTAGGTCCCAGAGTTCAGTTGCGTGTCTGTGGACCGAGCGGGTGTTAAGTAGGATGCACTTCAGGTGATTAGAGTCGGAGCTGTGTATGGAGGAAGTGGATTTGGTGAAGGTCCTGAAGCAGTTGAACTTGCAGGTGAGGCAAGCGAATGGGCCGTGGGTACGTCCTGGGGTGGCTTTGCAGCACTGTGGTGTGCGTCCGGGGTTGAGGGCGAGGAGAGTTGCAGCATCATATGTGAATCTAGTGGGCTGGGTGCGGCGTGGACCAGGGGGACTGGCGCTGGGTGCGGTCCAGGCGCGGAAGGGCGTAGACGGGCTTACCTTTGGCGCACCTTCGGCGCGACAGCTGCGTGTGAACGCTGCGCACAAATGCTTCTGTCATGTATGGATAGTGGAGGGGGAGGGGCGAGGCAGGGTCAGTTGGGAGGCGGGCGCGGGGTGGAGCTACGGCCAAGTAGGCACAACAAACAACAAAATGGCTGCAGGAAGGGGAGAAATGAGACTGGGTGAGCCTGGGGGTAAACAGAGGCACAATCGGGTACAATAATACAATGCTCTTCAACCAACAATGCGCAGCCTTTACAGCGCAATACAGATATGTAAGAAAGCACTATGCAACAATTACACACGATGAGATAGGAACGAACAGTGCAGGCAGCGCCAATAGTGCGGGGGAAGGTCGCGCTGGGATTAAGCTTCTAGTCGCTACGATACCGCTGGGCAGCAGACAGCAATCAGGCGCTTTATTTTCTCAAAAGCCAGCAAGCCTTGGGAGCGTGGGGGGAGCGACCTCTTCTGCAGCAGGTCAGGAGAGTCACGGCGAGGGAGAGGAGAGGTAGGTCTGTTGCTAACTGTGGGAGGCAGGGTCAGCTGGGAGGCGGGCGCGGGATGGAGCTACGGCCAAGTAGGCACAACAAACAACAAAATGGCTGCAGGAAGGGGAGAAATGAGACTGGGTTAGCCTGGGGGTAAACAGAGGCACAATCGGGTACAATAATACAATGCTCTTCAACCAACAATGTGCAGCCTTTACAGCGCAATACAGATATGTAAGAAAGCACTATGCAACAATTACACACGATGAGATAGGAACGAACAGTGCAGGCAGCGCCAGTAGTGCGGGGGAAGGTCGCGCTGGGATTAAGCTTCTAGTCGCTACGATACCGCTGGGCAGCAGACAGCAATCAGGCGCTTTATTTTCTCAAAAACGAGCAAGGCTTGGGAGCGTGGGGGAGCGACCTCTTCTGCAGCAGGTCAGGAGAGTCAGAGAGTAGGGAGGGAGGGAGGGGAGATCAATGAAGGCAGCAAGGGGACCGGGAGGAAGGTGGAGGGCCTGGTGCGAGCCAGCCCAAGCTCCATAATCCGAGTAAGAGTGGGGGGGAAAGGACCCATGAACCCTGGTAAGAGCAAAGTTGCGAGGCCGAATAGGACAGAAAAGGGGCATGATGGAGTGCCCCTGGCCCCGGCCGGCCGCGGACGGGCGCAGACGGGCTTAACTTAGGCGCAACTTCGGCGCGCCTTCGTCGCGCCCGCTGCGCTCGTCCGCTGCGCGTCCGCATTGGGCGGTCCTTATGTGGGGAAAGGTGGCTGCCCCTCCCAAGATGGTGGACTGCAGCCCCGTCGGCCCTCCGAAGACCGGCCCAGTGCCGGAGCGGGGCTAGGGGTGCAGCCAGCTGGAGCAAGGGGAAGCAGCAGGTAAGCCCGGTTGTGGAGCTAAGTACACGTAAAATGTCACAGTAATTTTTAAAAGAGGTCCAGATGATAGCGCTGCCGCAGCGTCCACATTCGGGTTACATCCTGAAACATGATGCTTAATGCATACAGGAAATGCATTGTCCTCAGCATTGTTTTCCACAGCCGGTGACATTTGTTATTGGGCCAGAATATATTACAGTAAAGTACAACATGGATACCACAAGCATCATTCTGTTACTATGTCCTAGGATGCTTTCTCTGAGTGTGTGTAATGCAAAGGCACACAGTGTGCTGTTATCTTCTACTCTTCCTGTCCCACAGTCATCTTGTTAGGGGGCTGTTTCCCCGGCCCTGCTCTGTGGGATTGTCATCAGTCTATTTTTCTGCTGGTGCAGACCATCACCTTTCTTCGAGACGTCATCACTCAACTGCCACAGTTGATGTCATCGTCCCTGAGACACTTGATGATGGGCCCTCAGCGTGGCTCCTGAAAGTGGTCTGGTCTGTGTTTTCCTTTTCTGGTGTGTTGCTTAGCTCCTCCAGTGACAGGTGTTCATCAGTAACTGGTACCTCAGTTTCAGGCGCTGTTGGCACAACTCTGCAACTTGTTCCATGAAGCCACTTAGCACGTTCTTCCACCTTGACTGTGATCCGCATCATTAGGAGCACGAGTTGTGGTCTATTCCATCTAAAACTAAAAGAAACATCTGTTATTTTTCTCACCAGGACCATGTCTCCAGCTTTAAATTGGTATGTTGGCTCTGAGAATGGTTAGGACAAAGATTCCTTCACCTGGAGGAGGTGGTGTCTCAACCCTGCTGACAACTGTACAGAATAGTCAGAAATATTGTGTCAGTCCTCAGCAGTGCTGCTTGGGATGCTGTGAAAGGCAACCTCACCCCTATTGACATAGGCTGCCCAATCCGTACCTCATGGGGGTACAAGAGTTTTTCTAGCTGGTGTTGCCCTTATGGTATGAAGCACTTAAGACAGAGCATCCGGCCATTAAAGACCTTTTGCACCGGTTGTGTTTGCTAATCTATTTTTTATTGTGGAGTTCATCCGCTCCACTTGGCCCGAACTTTGACGTTGATAAGAAGCATGCAAATTTTACTCTATTCCCAAACAGTCACACATCTTTTGCACAACTGGTGCCATGTACTCATCTCCTCTGTTGCCATTTATGCCTTGAGGGACCCCAAACCTGGGTATGATGTATTTCATCAAGCATTGGACAACAGTTGCTGCATCATTCTTCCTTGTATGAAACTCCTCCACCCATTTTGAAAACTGAGCTACATACACCTACCAATATTTCAATCCATTCACTGGTGGCATATAAGCAAAATCAATCTGCAAGTCGGTTAAGGAACCCTGTGGTACCAGCAAGTGATCCTGTGTTGCAGGGGACAGACCTTTAGAATGTTGGGCACAGAGAAGACATTAGGAGCACAATTGTGTAATGGCAATGAAAGCTGCTATCCCTGGTGCACACCATTCTTTTCCATTCACAGCATTCATCCCCCTTGTGCCATGTGTGTGGGTCTATGTGCAAGCCTTGTAAGGGAAAGGAACATAATGTGTGGGGCCAGAGGTCTCCCATCACAGTGGACCCACAACCTCTCATCATTTTGCTTACATCCATCATCAATCCACACTATCGCCTCATCTACTGTTGCAGACCATTGTGATTCCTTTTTATCAGCAAGCAATACTTGTCTCTGAAAGTATTGAATTTTTGGCATGCTTTTGGCCACTGAAGGCACAATCTGTACTGGATGTAACAGGCTCTCTCTTTTTGCTATCTCATTGATGGTGTTATCTTTGACAATCTCAGTACTAGCTCCTGTCTGGGTTTCAAATTTTATTACCACTTTTTGGTGGGGTAGTAAGGTTGCCTTTAACAAGTTGTTTACTAAAAGACCATTTCTAATCGGGTGCCCTGCTGCTGTTAAGAAACAACAATATTAATATAGCTGGCCGAAATCATGGACAACTCCAAAGGCATAAACTGAGTCAGCTAGGATGCATGCTCTTGTTGTAATAATTTATTTTAAAATAATGTACATTTGGACTTATACTTATTCTACTGTTATACTGTGGATGTGTCTTCCATACTATGGGCTTTTATGGTCTGCTTTTATTCGGCCAAATAAAGAATTTTTAAATTGAAATTGAGAGAAGTGCTCTTGTTACAGCATTCAGCTCAGCTTGCTAGGCAGATATGCCAGGTGGCAGAGCTGCACTTTCACCTATGGTGTCAACTGTTGTGATAGCATTTCCTGCTCTGTAACCAATGTCTGTTAGTCTGCTGTAGGAACCCTCACTTTACGTCTCATCGTGTGCCTTTTCTAATGGTGTCTGCTGGATATCTGTTTTTGGTGTGATGCATGTTTCTACAGCCGCAAACCAGTGATGGTCAGGGCTTAAATCAGAATCACCTATTTTAGGTAATAATGTTGCCAAATTAACAGATGGGCATATTCAATGGTGATATTAGTGTTAGACAACAAGGTGACCTCATAACCCATGCACCTGGCAGCCACAAAATGTTGTGTTGTTGCAGATGACAACTAAAACGGTACCGGATGTGGTAGATACAACACAAGGGTAGGCCAACACAATGGAAGCTGTCCTCTCTACCATCACACCTGCTGTGGCCACCACTCTCAAACAAGCTCAATGCCCAGTCACTGCGAAAGGCAAAAAAACGGAGTAGTATGCCACCTGTCTTTTCCAGAGCCATGCTGCTGTGTCAGCACACTATTTGCAATGCTATTTCGCCTTGACACTTTGAGATAGAAAGGCAGTTTTTAATCAAGCAGCCCCATTGCTGGCACAGCACACAATGTCTCTTTCAGTTTCTTGAAACAGGTGCAAGTTCATTAGTCCATACAATGTTGTTGGATGCATCTTTTAGTGTACATTGTCTCAAGATGACATCATAGGATCTGTACTCAGGGATCTACTGGCGACAGTAGTTCATTACCACCAGGAAGGACATTATTCCTTTCTTGGTGGAGGGGGGCTGCATGGTCTCAATCAATTTTATTCGGTTGTGATATGTGGCATGTACCTTTGGATATCACATAACCAAGGTAAGTCACCTCTTTTTGGCAGCACTAACTTTTGACAATGAAGCTTTGTGTCATCTCTCCTGGAGGTGGTTTAGCAGAGCTACAGTGTCTTTTCACAAGCTTCTAGTGATGGAGATGCCACAGGGAGGTCATCAGCATACTGCAAGACAAAACTACCATGTTCCATGTGTAGGCTGTCGAGGTCTCTCTTTACTGCCTGCACATAGACCATGGCACTCTCAGTGAAGCCTTTGACTCGTCGTTTGAAAGTGCATTATCCATCTTTTAGCGTGGAGGCAAAGAGGAACTTACTCTCTGGATGCACTCTAATGATGAAAAACGGAGAGGAGAGATCTATGACCGTAAAATACTCTCCCTCTACATGTATACAAGATAATATGGTGTTGGTGTCAGGCACAAAAGGTGCTAAGGGAACCATAATGCTGTTTATCTGGCGTAAATCATGAATGAACCTATATTGTCCTATAATGCCCTTGGACAGCGTAATATTAAGAGTATTGTAGGGGCGAATGGTCTTATTAATGATATCCTGTTGTCAGATAGACTCAATAATAGATTTATTCCCTCCTCTGCCTGAAGTAACAGTCTGTACTGATGCACATAAGGTAATTCCGGCGTCTCCTTAAGTGTCACTTTAGGGGGAGGGCATGTTTTCAACAATCCTGCATCATTTTTGTGTTTTACCCAAACCTCTGAGTTCACTTGTTCTAGAACCTTATGTTTTGGGATCGGTAAAGCTATATTCCCTTAAAGCTTGTCAGAAAGTGCAGTTCTATCATTTCTGAGCATGCACAACTCCTAATGGAAATGAAAAATCCTTAGTTCATGGTAAAACCTGAAGGCGTTTGACTAATGGGGCCCAAATCTTTAGGGCAGAAACCTGGTGCTACAGCTGTAGGCATGTGTGGTTCTGAAGTTGGGACTTGAAATACATTTTCTTCATCAATGCTCATTGCACACCATTTCTTACCCACATACAACGTGTCCTCTAGCAGCCCTATTGTCCAGTACAAGTGTTTATCTGCCATGCAGGCATACCATTCAGGCACTGGCCCTGTAGAAAATGCTACAGTACAGTGTATAGGCCCTGGTACTAATGTCAACTGCACTAAATGCATGACCAACTCACTCTCAATGTCAGGACTGTAGTTAATCGGTTCTTGAAACATGCCATTATAGAAATCTCCTTGTAACTGAGTCCATTGGTATCATGTGTTGAGAGCGAGAGACAAGGTAGGGGAGGCACATAACACTGAATCCTCCCATAATTTGTAACAAGCATTTGCAATGCAATAGGTCTCGCATTCACGCGAGTTTGAGCTATTGCCTTTGTAAATGGCAATGCCTTTTATTTATGGTTTGGGTTTTAAGGGCCCGATGTAGGTAATCTCGATTTACCTACTCTTAAATACCGAATCATTCCGATTCGGTATTTAAGAGTAGGTAAATGGGATGTAGGTAATTTTACTTTATGGAAAACATCATGGCTAGTTTTCTGACGTCTAGTTCCACACCGGCACTACATGGCTGGATGTGTTCTGGATTGATCAGCAATTCCCATATGACGTGAATTCCACCGAATGGGTGGTCTGATGGGAATTGTTCTAGCGTTCTGTTTTCCAATAACTCTCAACGACACTAGTTTGCGTTCATACCCTACTGGCCCTTAGTGACTGGTTTAGTTATACACCACTCCTTGACCTGTTCTGCTCTTTTTTGTGTTTCATGTCCTAACAATAGGGGAGTGAGCAGACAGGTCATTAAATATTCCCCTTGACCCTCCATACCTTTTTTTCTTATTATACATATATTGTACCAGATTGAATTAGCATGTGATAATTTTACTCATAGGACATAGTGTACTAAATTGGATCATGATATAAAGTCATTAAAAAAATACCGTTCAGAGCCTTTCCTGACATCATAATCGGCCCCTAAGTGAGATCTGAGAGCACCTTGAAGGACTACAGTTCTGTATGTGCACTTCTGCTACATAAAAGTCTGGCTGGTGTATAGTTTACTAGACAATACTGTTTCTCTACGTGCAACAACAATACTGCCAACATACGATACACATGACAAGCAGGCTAATTGGTTCACACAAGGCAGTGACGTTTGAGCAAGGGATAAATTCATGTTTAAAAAATAATAATGTCAACAATTGTGAAAACACGAATTTAATATAATGTATTAAAGAAAAACAAGCATACATAAACATGAATGGGAAACTGTCTAGATAACAATTTTAAATGACTGCTGTGTCCTTTACATGTCATGTTTTTTGTGACTCGGCTCGTTGACTGTTGAACCCTGCCAGGCCGCTGGGTCCGTTCACCCTGTGAATTTGATGGATGGCACACGTCTACAAAAATCCTTGCACTGGCATGGCGGCCAACCGACAAAAATGCTGAAAGAAGATGTACAATTATTTCTGCAACACTAACGAAACCGTTCTCTTCCAAACACGAGAAGATGTACATCACTAAATGTGGCCGCAGTCTATCATGTGGTGGGCATCTTGTTGCCATCCCGGCCAGGCTTGTGCGCCCCCTCCCGTGAGTGACTGGATTCACCGGAGCATCCGCCGATCCGCAGAACAATGAGCTGGGGTAGACCGCGCGCGTGCTGTGCGCGTGCATCCCGCGTGCCCTCCGTTTACGAGAGAGCCCGAGAGAGGCGGCGCGCGCTCTGAGCCGCCCGCGCGCGCGCGCCACCCCCGCGCTCGCGCCCTAGCCGGGCGAAGGCAGTGGCAGAGCAGAGGCTCCGGAGCCCAGGCAGCATGCCCGTCTCGCGGCGGCGGCGGCAGCACCGCGCAGCGCTCTGCTCCATGGTCAGCGCGCAGCCACCGCGGCAGCCCTGCTGCAGCCCCCGGGCTCCCTCTACATGCTGAGCTTCGTGGGAGCCCCCACACCGACGCCAGCCAGGTAACTGCACCCGGGGTCTGCATGTGCACATGGCAAAGCACGGAAGGGGCACAGGGGCTGGCACTCTCAAAGACCATGTGTTTCAGGGATACTCTTGCTTGTGGTGTCTCTTCATGTCACGCTTTAGTGGTAAAAGGGGCTTGCTGCTGTGAGAGCGTGCAGCGCCCTCTCTGCCCTGGTAGAGCCGCCGTCTGAGGGTTGAGCATAGAGCCCTGCGCTGGGGGGTCACTGAACTAGCAGCAGAGCGGCTTATGCTTTCTAGCAACCAAACCGACGCTGAGCGGTGCAGGCTCATCCCACACAGAGATCGGCATCCCCCGCACCTAATCTGAGTGCTCTCACACATAGGAACGAAACAGGGCTCTGATCGGGTACATGTTTCCTTTCCTAGACATCTAAGATCGGGGTAGTGGTACACAATTGGCATTCCTGCTTTAACTGGCAGGGGCTACAAAATCATGTACGCACGATTTACTGAACCTTGTATGTCCCAATGTGTCTGGTTTTCGTTTCAAAGGCAAGCACCACGTTTCATTTACTGTACCCTCGTGAACACGCTGCTGTGCCTTTCATGTACATTGCACTTTGCTATAGTCCACCCTGCTGAGCAATGCATGCTTTCTTGAACGCCGTGGTTAACTGTGCATTCTTTCTATAAACCAGGGTTGCGGCCACACTGCTGAGCAATGCATGGTTCCCTGCGTGCAGTTAAGCACTGTGGTGAACCGTGCATTCTTCCTATAAACCACGAGTGTGGCCTCACTGCTGGGCGTTGCACGCGTCCAGCTAGACAGTGATAGAAGCGCTCTCACGACTTTGTCTTGCATACTTCTACATACTGTGGTTGGGCAAGCACTGCTAAGTCAAACATGCACCCAAGACTGGGCAGTTGTGCACACTGCTGAACCATCCACGCGGCATCTTCATTTCAGTTGTGCCCACACTGCGGAGCCTCGGCTACCTTCAACCAGGTACAATTGCACGCGCGCCCACACCCTCTGGTGTGCATTTCCTGATTCAGACACCAGTTAGTTCTGTATATTTCTAAACCATGCATGCTTGTGATTCTGGGCAGTTGCGCACACTGCTGAGCGATATTTTGGGTCCCATTCGGATCAATTGTGTACAAAAAGTGGTGCTCTAAATGCTTCTTACAACTGTGCAACACCCTCTCTCTCTCACACATTGCATGCTTAGTTGACAGTGCAGTTGGGCATAGTGTCAGGCCTTAAATGCTTGCTGTGAAAATAATTTGTGCATACCGTTGAGCCATGCTTTCTTTTTACACACTTTTGTGCCATGCATGTTTTTATACAAACTGTTGTGCTGTTAGTATTGCCGATGTTACACCTTGCATGCTTCCTATATTGTGCAGTTGTGCACTCTGTTTAGTCCTATTTGTTTAGTTTTACCGTGCAGTTGTGCATATTACAACACGCTATCATTGTGGACACTGTTGCGCTATGCCTCTGTCAACAGTTGCGCAAGTACCCTCTCTCTCCCACACACGTTCCCACAGCGTGTCTGGTCCCAGTACCATGCAGTTGTGCACAAGACTGTTGAGCTATGCTTGCTTTGTGTGCATGGGTTTTACACAGCACATGCGTGTGAGCACCGGCGCGCCTAGTTCACCCCCTATCTTCCTGTATACAGCATAATTGTGCCGCAAGAATACTGCTGCCTGCATGCGTCTTAACAGTGTAATTGTGCAGCCATACATCCTTCAGATATATTTGTGCACGCTGATTGCTGAGTGGTGCAGGCATGCCTCTTGAGGGTTTTTGCAGACAGAAGGCAGAGCCATGCATGCCTCAGTGCATACAACCTACCGTACCTTGCATGACATGTGTTCAGTGCTTTCACACAACACGCGCAATCCGGGCCAAGGAAGGCGGCGGCGCGTGCACTCATTTGACAAAGACATTTATCCACACGCAGCAGTGGCTGCTATCGCCTCTGGAGCTTGGAAGTTGATTGCGTTGCTTTTGTTGCAGTTTGTCCGCGAGTGTTGCTCACCCCGGGGCACAAGACAGGGCATTGTTTGTTGCGTGCTCTTGGAAGCCAGCAGTGGCTGTGAGGAGCAGATAATCACTTGGCGCTTTGATTCTTCTCGCGAGACCTAGCGTATGCAATAATAATTGTACACAACAACAGTAACAACAACAGAAATGTTTTTAGGAACCGTAAAAAAAAAACACATACCATAACAAAAAAGACAAACCATAACAAAAAACACAAACATAACAAAAAACACACACCATAACAAAAAACGCAAACCATAACACAAAACACAAAGAGAGATCTGTTTACATATATTCACATTCATAAACAAGGCTGCTTCGAAGCGCTTATTACAGCTAATAAGTGACATTGTTGTCACTGCCCCCATTTTTTGCCCCCTTATCTTTCCCCTCTTGTCCTTCAAAAGCTCGTTTCCGTCTGGCGCACCCGCTGTTCCTCGTTCACACCCTTCACTCTTCCCTTTTCCTGCTCACATTGTCTTCTCTCTCAGGTTGTTGTGTTATCTCTAGCTATCTGTGTTATCTCTCCTTCTCCAGGCGCCCTTCCTCTTCCTTCCTTCTCACCTCTCTGACCCTTTCCTTATCCGTTTGCCCATCTCCCTCACCCCCTGCCTTCTTGTATCTATGCTGCCTCTCATTGGTCTCTTCCTGTCACCTCTCACGCGCTTCCCGCTCATTGACTCCAGACCACGCGGGCTTCACAAGTATCCTGCCCTCGAGTCAGACTACTGCGACCTCTGCGCACTGACGCGGTGTTTGGTTAAATCACTGTTCAGTGACCTGTGTTCAGGGCTGTTGGGGGCGGATGTGATCCTGTATCTTTGAATACTAATGCAGGGGCAGAAGCCCCTTGTAGTTCACGCGCATCTTGTCTGCACCAGCGCGAGAAGCACTGGCAGAGATCAGGGCTTCCCTGCTTGTCACCAGCCCGCTGTGTCTGAGCGCGTTGCAGCAGTCCCTGGGCTCTGCCCACGCAACGTCTGGCTGCAGATTTACTGTGAACGGCACTCCGTTGAACACAGGGCCAGGTTAGGGTCCTATCCCACCTGCTGCGGTAGAGACCCCTACTACTTGAATTCGGCTTCATTCCCTAACCGGTATAGCACTCTGCCATCATGGTTACCTATTTAACTTCAGTGTCAGTGAAGTGTGTGCGGGTTTACGCTTGTGTGTCTTTTGGCGCGTGTTTGTTTGTGTGTATGTGTGTTCTGTTTGTATTTATGTTTGTGGTGTACCCTTGTGTGTGGTTCGATGTCTGTGTGTTCATGTTCTTTGTGTGTTTTGTATGTGTTAGTGCATCAGTGCATCTCTTTGTAGGTGTATTTCTTTGCGAGTGCACTCTTTTTGATGTTTATGGATGTACTTAGCCTCTTAAAAGATAGAAAGCTGCCTTTTATAACTGGTATTTCCAATGCCTGTCCCACACCTTAGCACACGCATATTGAGTTACATGAGCACTTACGCATTTTTCAATAGTTGTATAACATTTTCAGTGTAATAACTGTTCTTGTAAATGATTATTTTTTATCACTAACACAGATTGCTTACCCCCCACTGCTACTTTCAAATACAATACGTAACCCGGGGGCGTAGCTTCCATTGGTGCAGCAGGTGTAGTGGTACCAGGGCCCAGATGCCAGAGTGGCCCATTGAACCCGAATCATTGCTGTATTTCACAGTTCAAACAGGGGCCAAGGGTCCCATTTCCTTCCTTGCACTAGGGCCCATGACACATCGGCTACTGGTGTGACCTAGCCTTGCTGGGAAACCAATGGTAATAGCGAGAGGGATGCTTTATGAAAGAGTAAGGACTCTTCGGGTATTTTTGTATTCGTTAAATACGTCTGATTCAACATTGGAAAGGATAATAGGTCTGCATGTGAACACAGCTTGTTCTAGGCCTTGTCATAAGGCTTGGGCAGCTTTATTAGATACGGTGCACACCCGTGTGCTCCGCAAGCAAGAACACAGCCTGGCATTGATGTTAAGGCATTAAGAGCCCTGTCCCTTGGTGAAGGTTACCTGCGAATCACAGAGGCTCGAAGGCGAGCAGCCATAAAGACAAGCACCAGGGCACTCTGGAGTGACGTCAGCCCCCGTGTAACCTCCAAGGCCCTCATTAGGAGTGACCTCTTTAAGTCCGATGGGGCTGGTAAGAGCAGTTATCTGCCTCACCGGAAATATGAGATCTGGAAATACCGTGAATTTATGTACTTTGACATGATTGAAAACTGCCAATTTTTCAGCGTGAAAGTCTGGGAGAAATGAGGAGTTACCAGGAGAATCGACCCAGTATATCACAAAACTTGTGATAGGCAGTAATTACCACACCCTATAAATACTGAAAACCTCCGTTGTGGTTTTTATTGTCTCTTATGACTGCTACATTCAAGAGTGGCAGACTCCAAACAAAGGTCCTCAGTATAAGAGTCCTCTTAATTCCTATGGGGCCGGTACATTTGAATCACGTTTTTTTGTCACCCAGAGTTTTGAGTTGCTAAAAGGAGCCTAAAAACCTGGTGAAAGTCCAGCCATAATGAGAATTTACCATGGGAAAGAGACCCAGATTCACTGATTCCTGTGGGAATACCTGAATTCTTAAGCTCTCATTAGGAGTGGCCTGCTAAATGGCCTAGATTTTCGTCCCCCCCCCCTCCCCCACCCCAGCTGGAGTTCTCCCTCAAGAGTTAGGAAAAAGCATGTATAGGCAGCTCTGGGGTATTACCAATACCTGGGCTAGGCGTACAGGCAGTAGTGGGGATAAACAAGTCCATTACAAGTTGGTTCCTGAAAGTCCACCAAGAAATGAGGAATTACCAGGAAATTGGTAACTATGGGTTTGATCTATCTTTTAGTTCCTCATTTCACAGGTTGGTGGTGACTTTTCTCAGCAGCAGTCGAACCGACCAGGTGAAAATAAAGAGATCCGTGATCTTACAATTCCGATGGGGCGTGAAGAGGGCACTCCTAGTGAGGGCCGTAGTGACATTCAGGGTCCAACTTGTCACATGCCGGATTTTCCACACCCCTGGAGTTACCGGTACCCCGATATCAGAAACTCTGGGGGTACGGAATATCAGGCCTGTTTCCGGGACCACTCATCTATCCCAGTTAATAATGCCTGTAGCAGAAACACGAAAACCCAGTTTAGACACAGGCCACATTCTTGAGTCCCGAGTTAACGTTTTGCATACAAATGACCCAATTTCATTTGTTGTTTGTGTTTTTCAACAAATTGCACACATTCTCAAGCTCTGATTGCTTTGTTTACGGCTGCAGCCACGTGCTTTTTTCAGTGTACCACACTTTTAACAATGGGCTCTTACATTCCATTTCCTCCCCACAGTCTCAGATGTGCTAGTTTACAGAAGGGTTTGAACGTTTCCTAAAAAGCAACGTCGCTGAATAAACAATCAGCGTAGAGCATTGCGAATATCAAAGGCTTAGAAAACTGTGAAAAAAATCTATTTAGGTGTTTTCAGAAACGGAACTGTCTCAGTTCTCAATGTATAAAAGACTCGATGCTGCCTTGTGTAGTGCCGGTGAGACAGACCCACCCTCCGGTGAAAAGGAGTACTGCAGCCAAGCCTCGTTTTCTCCAGTTATCTCTGCTTCCTATCTGATTGTATTTTATTTAATCTTGGCAAGGACAACAGCCCTTCGTTTTACAGGCTGAAACATTGATATATTGAGCTTCTAACTAATAACATATTTATAGAGCTTTGAGACTTTAGGCATGCAGCACTTTATATACTATTCGATTTATTAATTTTTGTCCACGTGCACATGTACTTAACTTTTGCATTGTATCGTATCGCAATTGCATATATATAGCGCTTACTACACCTGACGAGGCGTCGAAGTGCTTTTTCGGCGTGTAGTTTCAATTGTACATCCTTATTTGTGTTTTATACAGTGCTCGCTACAGCATTGTTTGCCATTTCGCATCTGTCTGTAGCAGTTGTTATCAATACACCCCTTGACACCTGTACATATGAAATGCAAGTTACATGTAGACCTTATCAGCTTTATCTTAGCTCACTGTGCTATCTTAAGCCACTGAGCCGTCTTTCCTAACATATTCCCAACATAATATGTGCTGTATGGACCACTGGCACAGATACACATTGTGAGTGGATTGGAAAAAGTGAGCGGAGAACGGGTTCTAACTATCAAACCTCCTCATAGTCATTTGTAATATTAGAGGGCCCAGGGAGGGACAAAGAACAGGCGAATATATGATTATACCACGCTTACATTTACCACGCATGGCTTTACCACGCGAATTTTACATCGCAAGTGGCTTTACCACGCTGGAATTTACAACGAAGGATTATTCTACGCGTAGAAACGTCTTACCTGCACGTCTTTCACCAGCAGCCCTTACTTCCATCCACCATGGAAACAAGCGTCAAAACACGTCTACCAAAATAAAAAAAGGACTGCTATTTTAACGTACACAGCACGTCTTTGGAGGAGGCTCTTTCCTTTTACTTAAAAAATGATGTGCGTTTTTTTATTTAAGTAACTCGCTTGTTATTTTTGGGGCGGAGACCCCCCCAGCCCCCCCGAGCCCACGCAGAACGACTGGAAGGAATACCACATCTCCACGCAACCCACGCAGAACGTACTTGCGTGGTAAAGACGGTCGTGGAAGGCACCCGCGTTGAAAAAACGTTTGCGTGGTAAGTGTACCGTGGTAAACGTTATGCGTGGTGATGCCTTCGTAGTAAATGATGTTTCCCGAACAGGCAACGTAGATATACTCTAAACCCTCCTAGGACCAAATTCCATTGAAAAGTTAAATGATTTCAAAACAGAAGCCCACGTCTGTCCTCATCATGAATCTTCTGTGCTTCTTCTCAAACCTGGCTTAATTCACGAATTGACCTTGGGTAAACGGATAGTTTGCTTTTTCCATAGGTTCCAAAAGAGGCCCATTTCTTACTCTGTTGTTATTCACATTTGTAAGCACAAGGAAGATTCACCGTTAGTTCTGCTGGCACCTGACCATGAGCAGAATCATTTATTGGGTCTTGTGACTAGCCCAGATACTCTCTTTTTGCACTTTTGTTTTTTAATTCAGCATAGTACACATTTTACAAAGTGCCTTCTTTATAAGATGTAAACAAAAAAGGTGATGGGCGACATGCTTGATTTCATCTCAGCCATGGGTAATTACTTGGAGCTACCACAGTCTGTTGTTTTTTTAGCCCACAAGGTCACCTTGTGTCAGACTCAGCCTTACGCCAAGTAGCCTCGATCCTGCTCTAATAGGAACTGTCCTACCTAAACCGATTCTCCCCAAACCAGATGTAGGCCGCGTGCACACTGTGTCACTGGAACCAAGCTGTACCCGGCTGATGAGCCCATAACTAGGGTGAAACCGGTCCTCGGTTGCTTACGTTCCTAGTTAGGGAAGACCTGGCTTGGCAGTTCCGACTGGAGCAGGGTCAAGACTGATTTGCATAGAGGTGGGTCCAAACTGATAACAATGGATTGGGATGTAGTATGTGGCCAGAGTAACTGTCAGTGGCTGAGATGAATTCAAGCATTCCATCCATCACTTTTTTGTATCCAATAGGAACGAAACTGCCAGGTCCTCTGTGACCTGGAACAGAAGCAACCCAAGACTAGTTCGGGATTTTGATCAGGTGCAGTTGTTGTTCCATTGGCAAAGTGAACACAGGACCCATGTCTGGGCATACCCGGCACTTTTAGGGTGTTGCACTCAATTAAACAAAAAATGGATGAGTGGGATGCTTGAATTAATCTTAGCCACTGGTAATTACTGGTAACACATCCCAATCCATCATTTCTGTCCATAGTACCACCTCACTCTCAAAGATGGCTTACTGTGGTGTCTAATGCCGGGGCCTTCGGGCATATTCCCTAACAAGACTCCAGAGTACAGAACCCAGCAGCCCTCCTGATTTTCCATCTTTCAAATGTTGAGCAATTTTCTGAGACCCCAAGAGTTCTGCACTGGCTGCTCATCGAGCAGAGATGTCACATTAAATGCATTTGCCTAATGCTCAGAGATTTCTATCATTCTGAACAGTCTTTCCTTACCGCCTTATATCCCCCCTGTATTACTTTAATAGCTCTCAGCTTTCAATCTCTGTTGCTTTGGTTGCTCCCAAAGTTAAACATGCCCAGTCAGGAGGGGGCACTCTTTGATGTTCTGGGCTCCAAACTTTGAATCAGTCTTCAGTTCATTTTCTGTGGATCGGGTCCTCTATGTCCCTTTAAAAGTCTCCGAAGACATTTATATTCTTCCAGATGTGTGTTTTTTTCATATTGGGCCTCTCTTGATTTGGTCTTTTGTTCTTAGCGCCAAGAAGCCGGTATATACTAGCACTAAACCATGCAAAACAGTTTTTGCTTTCCTGGGAAAGGACCTCCTCTATGTTCTATCCCTGTATATCTGGTGAAAGGCCTCAGTTCCTGTCTTCCCTCACTGTCCGCACAATATGTTGCTGCATGCTCCACTGACTCATGGTGCAACACAGCACCATGACTTGGGGCCAGCAGCCCACACTGAATAGCTCATTCATCTGCAGTTCCCCACTCCCATCTCTTATCTGCAATCAAAGTGTACACTGCACCGCTGCGTTTGTGAATGGGGAGCGCCTGTTGCAGATGATTATCTCGATATTGTCCAATCAAAAGCCTTTGTTTCACTTGGATCCGCGGCTCTTTGATGACGCTACTGTGTCTGTTTGCTTTCACGCCCCATTAAGTATGTTTGGGTGTTTGGCGGTGTCTTGTTTCCAGAAATAATGGCGGCTTCGCTTATGCCACACCTGAGGGGTTGTTTGGTGATGTCCTGTTCAAAGAAATAATGGCGGCTCCAGTAACACCTGGCGATGGGGGCTGTTTTGAACCCTATGCCAAGTTCGTTTTTTTAACGTGGGTGGTTTTCACGTAGAATTAACCGCAAGAGATTTGGCTGGGCCGTTCCTCAGGTGTTGTTATCTGCGAGCGGTATCAGAATGCAAAAGATCACATTACTTCGAAAAGAAGCAAGCATTGTGGGCTGCAGGCTTCACCTCACCCAGGAACTGTGCCCCCATGCACCGTTCTCAGTAGCGTGGCGGGTCTCAGTAGCAGGGGTTTATTTTGTTACAAGGTTACCAACATGTGGTGTTGATAACATGAAGTTTTGTTGTCAGTCCGGAAACTGTTCATTTTGTTTCATATTTTCTGTCTTGACAGAGCCGTTTCCTTATAAGGACTGATACGTTTTTTAGACCCACACAAATGTAACAGCACAACTCAAAATTTCAGGGCTCCATCGCCCAGGAAGATATTTCAGTTTTATGACAAACAGGCACTGACAAAGCCAATGGGACCGGCTTTATTGGGTCAATGCATGTAAACACAGACATTCTCCAATGTTGTATACTATAGCGTTGCATGCGGAAATGCTCTTTATCACATTAAAGACTTCCCAATTGGCTTTGTCAGCGTCAAAAGAAGAAAGAAATGAATGCTTCCTGTATAAATGTATATAGGAGAATTCATTGTGAAAGCGTGATGACTGAGTGTACATTCTAGATGGAAAATAGTCCCTCATATAGTCCAATGGAAGCTGTTACTGGAAAGAGGAATCATACCCCAAACAGAAGGCGGCGAAAAGGTATACTCTTTTGAATGGAGTCAAAGACTTCTGTGTGTATATTTTAACCCGTTCCGTGCTCCCGTCGGCCATTGGCCGACGGGAGCACTACCTCCCTAGTGCTGCCGTCGGTCAATGGCCGACGGAGCCCCGCCCACCTAATGGAACGCCCGCACTGCGCCAAAATAACGGCCGCAGTCAAGGCGTTAAAACTGGTAAATATACGTCCTACAGACAGCTGCGGTGTCACGCCAGGCATTAAAAGGGCTCTGCATGGAGGTGCTGCACTTACCATGCCCCATAAGAGGGGCTCTTGTGCCAAGTTTCCATAGTAAACTGCTATGAGGAGCATAATTAAGTAGATTAGGAGACACAGAACTTCAATCATTTTACTGTCAGGACATTTTCACCTATTCCTGGTTAGTGTTCCACATACTTCATAGTGCAATCGTACCACTCATCTGACAGAAGGAGGCTTTCAACAAGCTCTGGCAGATTTATTATTAGTGTGCATGAAAAAAGCCCCCACCGTTGACATGTTACATCAATCATTTGTGACAATACATGATTGTTTGGCGAGTATCATCAGGATGATGCTTAATGATTGGCCATTCAACCGACCATACTTATCCTTTCTGAATGGTAAGGCTTGTAATAATTCATTGTGGCAACTTCTCTCTCTCTTCTCTCCTCCTTCCCTTGCTCCCTCTTTTCTTTTAGCTCCCACCTTAGCTGTCAGCCAACCAGTGTCATCCATACCTTGTTGAGTACTGTAAATGTAGGTGGGTTGGTGTGAGAGGCTAACCCACCTACCTAATGTGATGATGAAGTTTTGTCAATGCACAGTGCACTTTACATGTGCTCATTTGCTTCTTGAGGGATATTCGATCCTGAATACGGATTAACTGAGATCTTTATAAATTGTTTTTAATGACATTTTGTGCTTACGTGCTATTGGATTGATTTTTAAGAATTATTTATGAATATAATATCTATAGGTATTGTGCTTTTTGATATACTGTGTTTACTGTTTTGTGTTTGAACCTTTGGATATGAAATACCATTTGTGAATTCGTATGCCAAACTGTATACTTTTATGATTCTTTTTTTTGGAATCGAATAAAGTTATGACTGACCGAGTACTGAATCATTTTTTTCATTTGTGTAACAGTACTTATTCATCAGATTGAAATTATCAATGGTTATGTCTTTACACCCTGTTATTGTGCTTACCACATTTTGTGTTGAAAACCTAATAAAATGTGTGAAACAAAAAAAAGCCTTAGGACTTGGGCAAATGCAGACAAAAATACATGAAGAGAAATTCCGCGCGTAGCACATCATTCATGTTCAAGGCAGTGCTTTTCTCTGTGCATAAAGATTTGTTAGCTTGTTGAGTTTGTGATCGATTACACAAAGTGAGCTTCACAGCAAATATAATGTCATTGTAGAGCTGCTCACACAGGCCCCTGCATGGTTTCCAATTGTAGTGTGGAGGATTTTTAGATGAATGTGTCCTTTCTCCTAGTGGTGGTTATATTTTGAGATATTTAAGGGTGTGGGCCTTACTGGCTGTCACACTGTATCAGCCCTCACATCTGACTGAAGACCTTATTCAGGACCGTAATGGGATCAGTATGCTGACTTATTAATAAATAGTTGTTTTGGTCAGTCTTTCTTTTCTGATTACCAGGGCTTATACTAAAAAAATGCACTAACTTGAGGAGAGTAGTGGGACATATGTGTCCCAATCAGTTTAAGCCCTTGTCTGATTGTTTAAAGAGATTTGTCTTCTAGTGGATTACGCTGTTTAAATAATCTGTGAAGTACGCATTGTCACACTGAAATCGGGTGAGAAGGCTTTGTGTTTATATCAGACTGTTTTGTTCTGCCTGATTTTGTAATTCCTTGTTTGGGACTGAAATAATAAGATCAAACGGCCATCTTTATCTCTCTGGGAATACTTCCAACATCTGCCATCCCTATGTAAGCCATGGACTGCATTGTAATACCTCTCCACTTAAACTAGGATAGCCCTGGGGTAAGCACCAGGTTTCGCGGGGGGTCCTCAGTGTGAGTGGCATACGGTGTGTCCTCTGTATCTCGGCATCCCAGTTCCATTTCGACAACTCTGGGAGGAATTCGCGTAGCAAGTTTATAACAAAGGCGCGAATATCATCCCCCTCGGCTTTTTTGGGTACGCCCAAAATGCGCCTGAAATAATAAGATCAAACGTCCATCTTTATCTCTCTGTGAATACTTCCAACATCTGCCATCCCTATGTAAGCCATAGACTTCATTGTAATACCTCTCCACTTTATGCCATTTCCTGTATGTTTCTTCAACTTAGCGTGCTCAATGAGGGGAGCATTTTTTGGTCAGTACTGGATCTGTGTTTGCGGGATTCCTGTATGAATCTCTTGACTAGTTGTGCTTATGTAAAAATTGAGGGCGTGGAAATGTTATGTTCCCATGCATCAGTGACAGAATATCGGAAACAGAAATATCGTGTGGACATAAAATTGTGTCAAAAATATTGAGGACCAAAATATTGAGAGGGTAAGTGCAAATAGGTAAGTATAGATTTACTCTTCTTAACTCCACTTCCACATACCTTGAAGATAAACATATCATCAAGGTGCATATATGTGGAGTAATACATAGTAAAACGTTGCTTACCTATAGAAACTTACCTTCACAATGGTTGTGTCCAACATTCTACAACATTGTCACATCTGGGATAACCTGAGACTGGCATGAGACTCAAGCTAAATACCCGTGGCACTTACAAAACTCTATCATAATTAAATACATAAATATGGTGTGTTACAGGTCTGCATCCTGTAACCAGGGTTGCTCTCAAATTCTTGCCTCTCATCGTAAATTCAAATCAATGTAGACGAGACCTATTGATCAATGATGCTTTCATAGGGCTGGGCCTTTTGCCAAAACCCAAGGGATGCCAGATGAAAAATATAATAAATAGTAGGGACATCTGATATTAGTGAAAGATTTTGGGATGATGGTCTGATATCTTGAAATTCCCTAGTGAAATTCTTTTCATGGGTTAGAAACATATTTTTACATTACAGGTTAGTTATTATCTTCAAGGTGTAGAATTTCTCAAGGAGTTATAAAATATAAATATTGTCACTTTATATACCTATAAACTCCTGGGTGGTCAGCAATATAAACGTACACAATATTTCATATGTATGTAATTTCAGCACAATAATGATGCATGGAAAGACATGAAACACACCTAGAAGATGGAAACAAGATGTAAATTAATATAATATATTAACATCCATGCCAATACCCAAAGTTTATTAAATAGAAAATGTAACACTCCTTATACCAGACACATAATTACAACCACACACAGGTACTGGGTTGTGTGGGCACTATTTTTACCAGCCATGGACATCATCACAAACACTAGGACCTGATTACAAGTTTGGCGGCGCGCCTACGGTGATCAGTGTGTTGAAAGAGTATCTTGAGAGCAACCTCTTGCTTCAAGTTAAACAAATATCTCTACTGTGGGCACTCAACCCACCTAGCTGTCTTATCTTTCAAGGTGCCATATTTGCTCCAAGCATTCTGAATCATTCAAAAATGTGATGTTTGATGTCCTCAGAAACACTGAGTCGAGCCAATCAAGTAGAAGCAAAGTGGCTGCTGTAAAACTTTGTCTATCCTTACTGAATTACATTTATTAAACTGAGTGGAAGATTTTTTCCTTTTTAGGTCTCGCCCTGGAATTCGCATCCGAAGGATGCGTCCAGGGCTGGAGACTTATAGCGAGCTGACACGAGGGGAATGACGGACAAAAAACTGTCACGCGCTTCTCCCCGGCTGGATTCAGCTGCTTGCACGCGCACGTCGGCTCCGTCCACATTCACCAGAATTCCCGCGCCGTGCACATCCCCACACATACACACATGCATGCATGCGCATACACACACAGAGACACTCGCTCGCACACACTCTCTCCCTCCCCCCGCAGTCATCACACACGCATACACACACGCACGCATACACACAGACTCCAAGACACATACACACACGCACGCTCACACACATACAGAGCCCCCCGCCGCCCCACGCACACACACATGCCCCCCTCCCTCGCAGCTCATTAAAGGCTCAGTAAAGGCCCCCACTCACCGGTACTTGTCTTCAGGCGAGGGCTCGTTGCAGGCGGCGGCGGTCTCTTCCTTCTGTGCGTGCGAGGCTCTCTCACCTCACGGGAGCCCGCCCGGGCTTCCGGTGTGTCTTCACGTCCCGCCCCCGGCCTGCCTGACTTCCGCCCGGGATTGAAAACCTTGTTCTCATATTAATAATCACTCGCGCTTCATTCGCGGGTGAGTCTTAATGTGTGTTGTTGCTGATTAGAGAGTGGTGCAGGCAGGCGGGCGGCGCGCATGCTGTGCACAGTCCTCGTCACTCTTAAGCATGGCCACCCGCCGCGGCCCCCTGTGCAGCCGCCCCCCCGTACAGCAGAGTCAGCAGCGCACCTTGATCACTGTGGCAGCCGCAGGCAGCTCAGCTGAGCCGGCCGACACAGGACAACGCTCTGGCCGCCACCAGGAATCGAAAGAAAACTGCGAGGGCTCAGCGGTGGTGCCCCCCGCCGCGGCAGCACAGCCGCCCAGCTCAACTATCTAATTAAGTGCCATATGGACGGCCGCCTGTGCCCTGCTAAAGAAGAACACAGCTGCAGGCTGCAGTGTTATGCGCCCGTTTTACTTCTTCCTATTCAGCAATGTCGGTGGTCGGTTGGAATTTCATTCTGCAAGGGTTTCTGATCGGGTTGGCTGTTGCAACTTCGAAGGGATTCCGGATTCTGCAAACTAACTTCGAGCTGAGTTTCATGTGGTACGATCGGGGGCGTAGGGTTTTATTTATTGGACTATTCTTATTGTAATCGACTGTGAATCCTGTCTGCAATAGAACAAACAGAACGTTCCAAGTTTTTTAAAACGTTGGACGTGCGAATTTTGTTTATAACAGTGCCATTTTGTAAATGTTTATGTATGCATTGCGTTTTCCATCTCATAAGACCAATGCAACCCTGCTCACAGTCTGCACCAAAATGTAATGTATTTATTTTTTTCCATGTGCCCTGTTTTGCTGGCTGTGTTTTTTTTCCTTGGTTGTTTACTTTCCTTTCGCCCCCCTCTCCTGTGGGAACCTCCTTTGAACTGATAACATGCCAGCGCATTTCCCCGTCCTTCCCCTCCCCTTTCCCGTTCCCTGGGTTCGATTATTGTCAAAGTTTTTCTGAAATGTCTTGGTTCCATTCAGAGGAGCAAACGTGTCCTACAAGTTCTGCCTTGCAACAGGAAAGTTAACTGTCGAAGGAGCAAGCAGTGTCTGAGTCCCCGTGCGGGTCTATTCTCTTCATATAAATTATATACCTCATTTTTGATCTTGCTGGTTGAAACCCTCTCGCAATCGACAAAAATTCTGCTAAACATCAGCAGACAGGAAAGTCGTTAGCAGCAGCTCGCAGACCGTGATATGTGAGATGTGCTAATTGCTAGGTGATGGGGTTTGAGTGTAGGGGATGGCGGCTGTTAGGGCAGAGATAAAGTTCTGTGGAGTGCGCCTGTGCTCTTTGCTTGCCGGCTTCCCCTTTTATTTGCTGTGTTTACTTTACGGCAGCTCTTACCCCTGAGGCAGTCGATCCATTCACAGCCCCCTGACCCTGCTTGTTGTCCAAACACAGCTCCGTAGTGCTTCATTCGCTTTGTTTTATGTCTTCTGCCCAGTAACATAAACATTTGCTCTTTGCTCAAGATTTTTTTAATGAATCTGATTCCCTTAAGTCACCACAAGTGAAACTATCTCTGGCTGGCAGATCTTCGTTTATTTGAGAAGCCGAGAGGACCACGATACAGCGTGCATGCAGGCAGGGCAGGATGTGTTTTAATGAAATACCCAGGATTACCGCACACCTGCGGCTAATAATGTGTACTCATTTGAAATTGTTTCTATGGGTCTCCGTTGTGCCCCAAATCAATCACTCCTAAAATACTTTTGTGTCAAGTAAGTGTGGTTTGTAAGTAGTTCTTGAATGACTCTTCATTTGGCTCAGAAACTGCCTAGCACCAAATTGCCTGTTGAGATTAATGTTTCCAGTGACTCTACTGAGACCCTGGCGCAGCATCATCCCATCCACAGTGCTGTTACAGTGGAGAAGGTTTTGGGCACAGGCGTGCCTGGGACTCCTTTGGTATTCAAAGAAGACAGCAACAGTGGCGAGCAAGATTTTTGGACAAAGGGGCGGAGCGCAGACAGATGTAGCATACATTTCAATGGCATCACTCGGGAACACTTGCCCCGTGTGTATGGTAGCCCGCCACACTCTTCCAGACATTGCGACTACTGCCAAAGTAAGTGCCACCAGCCTGTGTGATTTACAGAATGAAAGGCAGCCCATGGTCAGGCACAGCTGCAGCCTGCAGCCAGTGCCGGCCTGTGTTAGTACTAAGGTCACAGGTGGCACTGCGGGATTTTTTTTATTTTCGAATATCCTGCTGGCCTGAGCCCCCAGTTGCTAATTATATATTTGTGCTCGGATTTCTTGCAGTACACCTGACAGAATGCTTGTGAACACTGCAAAGCACGTCAGTTTCACCCTCACTATTGCTTGCTTGCTTGCTTGCTTGCTTGATGGATGAATTACCCATTAGCACTTCAGCTGCTGTCAGTGGAGATGTGCTACGAATAACATTTGCTAGACTATAGTAACTACGAAAGAGTAATTGTATTGGTATAATGTGTGCCTGATGTGAAGTGCCCTTACACCCTACATTGGTATGAGCATAACAATAAAGCAAATGAACTGTTGGTGAGAGAGGGGCCAAAAGATGTTAGAGTGCTTTAGAAATTAAATAGATTATATACACAACATATAAATGATTGGTACTACACGATGGTGTTGGGCCATATATGACAGACAAAGAGCATTACAGTAGAAATAGAGCAGTCACCAATAGTGAGTAAAAGCAAAGCCATAGGTCAATTGCAGCAGTTTTAAGATCTTCTTAGAGTTTCTCATTGCTCAAATGTGTGTAATTTCTCTGATATTTATATATGGTTCCCTCGTTTTCATTGCTTGATTTAGCTCGCGCGAAAGTGTCACTCATACTCATTAAAATGTCACTCATAATTTCACTGAAATATGAAAATGTCACACTTGGGCAATCTGAAACCTTGGCAGCTATGAATCACCCGCCGCTTAACTTCCTGCTTCCTCCGGACGTGACGGCCCATCCCAGGCCGGCACATCCGGATTTATCATCCTGGCGCCCTGTTGCGCCAATGGCCATGACCGCGTTGATTGACAGCTCTGAGGCTGTATCGACTGCGGGCAGGCCGGGCGCCGGCCGGCCCCTGCTGACTGTATCTGCATTAAGTTAAGTTTCCAGGGCAACAGGAAAACGGGAGTCGACGTCGGACTCTAGAGGCACTAGCAGCAGAGATACATTGTAGCGCGGCGGCGCCGCTCAGAGAGCTCAGCTCAGTCAGAGCTGCTGCAGTGAGTCTGTGGTTTCTTTAGGCGGCACACATTAGTCGGCAATAAGCTGAACTTGAGAGCCCGGGCCCACAAGAGCTGCTGGCGCGCCGCTGGCACAGCTGGCAAAATGCGTGACAAATGCATTCAGTGCGGTGATGCGGATCACCGCACTGATATGCGTGAGTGTCACACCAGTTGCGTGACACTTGACAGGACTGTGAAGTGTGTAACCTCATTCTCTTGTATGTACAGCGCACAGACACCCTCTCCTGGTGTTGAAATTCACCAACCACGAGAAACGGACACAGGAAATATAATTCACCGCAGGCTGGAATACTTCAAAATGTATTTATTTTCATTCCATCAGCGCAACATACAGGACGGGATGACGCGTTTCGGCCAGCAGGGTGGCCTTGCTCACATAATTGCGTTGTTGGCTAAACCTGATTAAATACACCCGAGTGCCTATCACGTGATAGTGCAAGAACTACAAATTAAGTAAACCGTGAAAACATACTACTGGCATACATCCCTCAAAATTGTACGTCTAGTATTAAAATCCGTCACAAATTTAATCTTGTTGCATAGTGGGTAACTAAACAGCATTAAAAACAACAAAATGTAAGTTATTTACAATGATTTGCAATCGAGGCACACAACTCAGTGCTGATGAGCAACAGTTAGGCGCTTGAGCCCCATTTCCGACTGTCGCCCATTACCAAAGCTCTTGTTCACTATAAAAAATATGGGCGGTGTGAACAGCACAGTGTAAATAGTGCAGTGACAGGTATACATATCCAAAGTGAAGCAAAACAAAGCAAAGGCTGAAGAATATTGCACACTGCTGACAGCGTCAGTTGATAATAATACTTTTATGGAACACATATCATGTACGCTCAAATATTTATGGCTAAAATATTTTGCACTGTTTGCACAATATATTTGTGATGTTTACACTTACCTATTTGAAATTAAAATGTACAAATGGACATTTAGTCAATTACCATTAAAAAGTTTTACTTTTTTGCTAAGATATTCTTGTAATCTTTTATGCAAACAAATTTAAATACTGCATAAATAATTTTAACAACAAATACTTTATATGTAGCTTTTTATGTACATAAGAAAACTATAGCATAAAGCAAAAAACATTGCCATTTACAATAATAATAGCTCAAACTTAAATAATGCGAGACCTATTGCATTGCAAATGCTTGTTCTTTCGAGAAGCGTCTCAGCATAAAGTACCCTTTCCATTTCAGTTACATAAATGTAAAGTACGGCATTAATGCCCTTTTCAGAAAGACAAGTCGGCACCACTACTTCAACAGGGTAAACAATGTTGGTGCGAATTCAAATTATCAGTGCAGACTGCACCCAAAAATTGAACTTCAATGAACTGGAAGAAATGTCCACACTCTCCTTGTGTACACATCAGGAGTGAGCTCCTGGTGCTGGGAACGGCTGCATCAGGCTCCGACATAGACAACATGGCATGCTTCTGTTTTGGCAACAAAGGTGTTTCAAACATCAGTAAACACACACTCATCTTGAAAGAACCTGTCTGCTCCTCTGTGAACTGAATTCCTAGACGGCACCTGTAAACTGTGCAGCAGGAACGCATGTGTTATAATGCGGCTGAAGTTAAGCATCACCGGAGTATTAAGTTAGCAGGTTCAATTATTTGGAGAGTTTTTAAAAGTAGATGCTTAAACGTCATCGGCTGGACAGTGGGTATACACTGGATGTGGATGTGCTCTCCATGGAAATTCACATCAAGTCTGGAGTCCGCTAGGCCACAAGCTGGACCTAAACACTGGTAAATGCCAAAGAGAGGCCAAAACCACATATGATTTGCCTGCAACGGTTCTCCAGGACTCTCAGTTGAATGACATAAGAGTTGTTGTGAAAGGGAAGAGAGATGCCTCAGTCAACACAAGTTAATAGGAATACACAAATCTTTGATCATTTGTGTGAAGTAAAAGTATGCGAAAATCCAAAAAGTATGGTTTACTTTGATTAGATTAAGAAAAGGGCATGTCCTGTCTGTCTATGTCTCTGTACACCTGGTTTTGATTCCCTAGCTAAAGTCTGCTCTTCTTGGAAACCTTTTTATTAAAATATGGATGCTGGTAGGCACATATGAAATTTAACGTGCCCAAACATGGGTTTGCCGTGTCGCCACTCTGTCTACGATAATACAATGAGGACAAAAGTTACTCATTTGTTTCGTCATTAAAAGGCACATTCCCACAGTTATTCCTTGAAGATATCTGGTTTGAGACAGATTTATTTATTTATTTTGAAGGTTTTATATAGCGCGAACATGACCCTTGTGGGTATCAGATCCTGAACAATAAGGATAAATTAATGGCGGTTATTGGTGGTAGTGAGCATTTGAGTGACGTCTGATACCGTATATAAAGCACATTGGTCGATGTGGGTTTTGGCTTGAAGCAGGGACGTACATGTGATACGGGCATCACAACATCTGCCGTTCTCAAGACCTGGAGTGAGCAGTCATGTGTAGAGGCTAGATGAGCATGTGATATTTTTATCTCTTTTATTCTCCTCTCTCTTTTCTCACTGATATACACTGCCTAGGATTAAAGTCATAGATTGGTTGAAAAGAAATAAGGTCAAGTAGCCTCACAACTGTCAAGAAGTAGGAACTACCATGACGTGCAGGAAATGACCCATGTAGTCTAAGCCTGACATATCCACCTCATAAATCTTATTTCTTTTTAGTGGAGTGGAGTCAAGGTTAAATAGAGGGCATATATCGACTAAAGATCAACTCTCTTGCACCAGGCTACCACTGGTATCCCTCAAATAACCTCGGCCTTCAGAGTTATTGAGAAGAAACCAATTATAGAAGACAGACTGTGACAACAGGCCATCCTCAGTAAAGGCTCAGTTCAGTTCACTGTGCTTCTCAGCTGCCCAAATGGCCTTGTGCTGCTGGAGATACCCATTCTGCGTTTGCGTTACCCAAGAGAACATTTAAGCAGTGGCTCTGCACTTACTCACTTAAACCCTGATGATAAAACATGACTTTGCCTAGTAAGGCACATCACTTCAAATGTTAGCCTCTTGCGTGGAATGTTGGGAGCTAGCCAGCCAATCAGAATGCTTCATTTACCATTTATAACTACTGTTGAAGGCCTGCAAAAGAGGCACAGTCTGCACAAATGTCTCCCTGAAGTGCTGTGGACCACTCCCGGCACAAGGGCTGGCACTGGCTAAAATAGGGACTGCTGTTGGAGCTGCCTCTCGCCTGAAAGATATGATGAAAAACCATCTGCATTCGCCAGTGGCACTCCCCCAGGCGGTTGTATGGCAGAACAATGCAGGCTATTACTTCGCATGCCTTAACAATGCGGTCATCACCACAACCAAGTCTTTACCATGCATGCCTTTACCATGCATGACTTTACAACAGATTTTGTAGTAAAGGCATGACTGGTAAAGGTAAAGAGTGGTGAAGGTTACCCTTAAAACAACCCTGACCCCAGCCCCTATAACACCCCAGACCCTCCACCCTGAAACCAGCCCCCAGCTAGAATAACTACCCAGACCCCTACACTTTAAACACCCCATGCCCCCACTCTGAGCCCTAAAACCCAGCCCCTGGCCTAAAAATGACCCCGACCCCAGCCCTAAAAACGACCCCAACCCCTGCCCCTTCAAAACCCCTGCCCTCGCCCTGAACCCTAAAATCGGCCCAGCCCTAAAAACTTCCCCGACCCAAGTCCTAAAAACTACCCTTACCCCCCACCCTGAGCCCTACAACTCAGCCACCCAGCCCTGAAAAATACAACGCCCCCTGTCCAACCTAAAATTCTGAAAAACTACTCACCAAGCCGCTGTTACTTCCATTACCATCCGCAGGAAGTCTCCAACACCTCCCACTCACCCCAATGCTAGACTGCTGACTGCCTTTACCACACATATACCTTTACCACCTTTACAACAGAAATTGTTGTAAAGGAATATGCGTGGTTAAGGCATATGCGTGGTAAATCAAGCGTTGTTAAGCTTGTATTGAAACAGCATGCATGGTTTAGATGGCGCTGTTAATGCCATTTGCCCCGTCAGCCCATTCTGGAGCAGTTTGTTGACATACACCTTTCCAGGCTCCTCCCTTGAATTTTGCTTAGCAGGTGTTCCAATGAACCAGAGAATAGTAGAAAGAAATAGACTCAGTTTGTTTGTGTTTTGCTACTTTTCGTTGGCCTCACTCTCCTTACTTGGATAGCAATAATGGCATTAATTGCCCCTGTGGAAATGTGCCTTTACCCGCAGCCTAAACCCATAATTGCAGGAGGGTAATTTCTAGTCGTTATTGCCCTTAGGTGTGGGGAAGAAGCTTAATTAGTACTTCATGTGGGATACTGAGTTTGGCTCAGCCAATCAGAGTGCTTGAATGCTGACACCAATGTTTTCCTGCTTCCTAGGCCAGTCACAAGGACATGAAACAGGCTGATAGTGTGAGTGTTTGCCTCTGTTGATCATCATCGGAGAAAACATGCTAGTACCTTCAAAATCCTCCTTATGGTGGGTGTTGACAGCTGTTACTTGACCTTTACCTCCCTATGTACCTTTGACCCAGGTCAATAATTTTGGGGTGGAACATTAACACTGAGCAGAGGGCAACAACGCTTTATTATTTGACAGCAGGTCTGGAAATCTTTGAAATTCTGATCTCCCAGGCTAGAAGAGAAGTAACAGTTCAGCCAAAGACACAAGTTCAAGTTCAAGTTCAGGCATTTGTATAGCGCACTACTCACCCAGAGGGTCTCAAGGCGCTAGGGGAAGGGGTTTAATTATTTATCGAATAGCCAGGTTTTCAGTTCTTTTCTGAAGGAGATGTGGTTCTGAGTAAGGCGGAGGTGGGTGGGGAGTGAGTTCCAGGTCTTGGCAGCCAGGAAGGAGAAGGATCTGCCACCCATGGTGGATTTCCGGATGTGCGGGACTGCGGCGAGAGCTTGATTGGACGATCTTAGTTGGCGGGTGGGTTTGTAGAAGGACAGTCGAGTGTTGAGGCATTCGGGTCCTAGATTGTAGAGGGCCTTGTGTGCGTGGGTGAGAAGGCGGAAAGTGATTCTTTTGTTGACGGGAAGCCAGTGGAGGTTTTTTAGATGTCCGGTGATGTGATCTTGGCGCGGGATGTCTTATATGAGTCTCGCTGACGCGTTTTGGATGCGCTGGAGTTTTTTCTGTAGTTTTGATGCGATTCCGGCGTAAAGTGTGTTACCATAATCCAGTCGACTCGTGACCAGTGCGTGGGTGACAGTCTTTCTTGTCTCGAGGGGGATCCAGCGGAAGATCTTTTTGAGGATGCGAAGTACGTTGAAGCAGGAGGACGAGACGGCGTTGACTTGTCTGGACATCGAGAGAGAGGAGTCTAGGATGAAGCCAAGGTTACGTGCATGGTCTGTGGGTGTGGGTGCTGTGCCCAGAGCTGAAGGCCACCAAGAGTCGTCCCAAGCTGAGGGGGAAGATCCTAGGATGAGCACCTCCGTTTTGTCTGAGTTGAGTTTTAGGCGGCTCTGTTTCATCCATTCGGCTACTTCTTTCATGCCTTCGTGAAGATTGGTTTTGGCGGTGTTGGGGTCTTTGGTGAGGGAAAGGATTAGCTGGGTGTCGTCGGCGTAAGAAATGATGTTGAGGTTGTGTTGACGAGCGATGGAGGCGAGAGGACTCATGTAGACGTTGAAGAGGGTGGGACTGAGTGATGATCCTTGAGGTACGCCGCAAATGACTTTGGTGGCCTCTGAGTAGAATGGGGGAAGTCGGACTCTTTGAGTTCTCCCAGCGAGGAATGAGATGATCCAGTCCAAGGCTTTTCCTAGTATGTCGATGTTGCTGAAGCGATGTATAAGGGTGCTGTGGCAGACTGTGTCGAAAGCGGCGGAAAGGTCGAGTAGGATGAGGGCCACTGTTTCTCCGTTGTCCAGGAGTGCTCAGATGTCGTCGGTCGCTGCAATGAGGGCGGTTTCGGTGCTGTGTTTGGCTCGAAACCCGGATTGGGATGGATCAAGGGAGTTGTTGGATTCAAGGAAGGCGGCGAGCTGGAAGTTGACGGCTTTCTCGATGACTTTGGCCGGGAAAGGGAGGAGGGATATGGGTCGGTAGTTTTTCAGTTCTGAGGGGTCTGCTGTGGGTTTCTTCAGAAGGGCGCTGAGTTCGGCGTGTTTCCAGCTTTCTGGAAAGGTGGTAGAGTTGAAAGAGCAGTTGATGACATCGCGGAGTTGGGGTGCGATGATGGAGTCAGCTTTGTTGAAGATGTGGTGGGGACAGGGGTCAGAAGACGAGCCAGAGTGGATTGAGTTCATGAGGTGAATGGTGTCTTCAGTGGTGATTGGGTTCCAGGCGCTGAGGTTGTTAGTTGGAGGAGTAGGATCTGAAGGGGGTGGGGCGGGTTGATCGCTGGTAGAATTCTCGAAGCTGTTGTGGATGTCGGCAATTTTGTTGTAGAAGAAGGAGGATAGTGCATTGCAGAGGTCTTGGGAGGGAGTGATGTCGTTAGTTGCTGCGGTGGGGTTGGTGAATTCTTTGACGATATTGAAGAGTTCCTTGCTGTTATGAGTGTTGTTGTCGAGACGATCCTTGAATGCTGATTTCTTGGCGGTTCGAATCAGTTGGTGGTGTTTGCGGGTGGCTGTCTTGAGGGAGGCCATGTTGTCTGAGGTTGGGTTTTTTCTCCAATCTTCTCTATGGTGCGGCATAGCTTCTTGGATTTTTTAAGTTCGTCATTGAACCAGGGAGCCTTTTTGCTGGCAGATTTCATCTGGTGCATTTTCAGGGGTGCTAATTCGTCCGCACTGAGGGTAATCCAATGCCTGAGGTTGGTGGCGCTTGGTCTGGGTCCATAGAGAGGGTGGGAGGGTTTTGGCTGAGTGATGTGAGGAGTTGGTCGGTGGTGATTTTGTTTCAGTTTCTCCGAAGAATAGGTTTTTGACCGTTGTGGGTCAGGGTGGTTTTGTAGCTGAAGTGAACACAACTGTGATCCGTCCAGTGGAGAGCTGTAGTGCGATCGAAGGAGATGTGCTTGCTGGAGGTGAAGATAGGGTCGAGCGTGTGTCCGGCTGTGTGAGTGGGGGTGTCAACAAGTTGTTTGAGTCCGAGATTGGCCAGGTTGTCCAGAAGGGTGGTAGTGTTGCTGTTGTGTTTGTTTTCAAAGTGATAGTTGAGGTCTCCTAGAAGAATGTAGTTCTCGGAGGCGAGGGCGTGTGGGCTGACGAAGTCCGTGATGTCATCGCTGAATTGAGTGCGGGTGCCTGGAGGCCTGTAAATGAGGGTGCCTCTAAGTGTGGTCCTGGGGTCGGTGTGGATCTGAAAGTGGAGATGTTCGGCAGTTGCAAGATTGTCGTCGGAGCAGGTTGTGATTTTGATGGTGTTTCTGTGGATGATGGCGATGCCTCCTCCTGTTTGATTGGTGCGGTCTTTTCGGATAATCTTGTAAGCGTCCGGTATGGCTGTGGCGATGTCGGGAGCAGATGATGTGTTCATCCATGTTTCAGTAAGGAAGGCGATGTCAGGTGACGTAGTGTCGATTAGGTCCCAGAATTCTGTTGCGTGTCTGTGGACCGAGCGGGTGTTGAGCAGGATGCAATTTAGGCGGATAGAGTCGGAGTTGTGTTTGGAGGACGCGGAATTGGTGAGGGTCCTGAAGCAGTTGAATTTGCAGGAGAGGCAGGCGAATAGGCCGTGGGTACGTCCAGGAGTAGCTTCGCAGCATAGTGGAGTGCGTCCGGGGTTGAGGGCGAGGAGAGTAGCGGCATCATATGTGACTCTAGAGGGTTGGGAGCGGCAGGGACCAGGGGCTCTGGCGCTGGGCGCGGTCCAGGCGCGGACGGGCGTACCTTTGGCGCACCTTCGGCGCGGCCGCTGCACGTGGACGCTGCGCGTTGGGACATCTGTCTTATATGGATAGTGGAGGGGGCGGAGCGTGGGAGGGTCAGCTGGGAGGCGGGAAGCGGGGAGGAGGCACGGTCCACGAGTGACCAAACTCAAAATGGATGGAGTGAAAACGAAACTGGGACCACAAAAGAGCAAACAAAATAAATACACAAACAGGCAATGCAGCGCTATATAGTATGCAATGAATTAAAAAACCAACGATACCAGGCGCTATGGTCGCCTCTAGGCACTCAGCAAATGCAGTCTGCGACCGATCGCGTTCACCCAGGCAGGCACAGGGTGTCAGGAGCAGTAACTGGGGCAGGCAAGCGGCAGTATGGGCAAACTCTGCACGACGAGCAATCAGGTGAGCAATCAGCCAGGAGATCGTGGCGGGGAGCGTGGGGGAGCGACCGCTATGGAACTAGTCCAGCTGGTCACAGGGGAGTGTAGGGAGGATCGGGCTACTTTGCTTGTGGGTGGGAGGGTCAGCTGGGAGGCGGGGAGCGGGGAGGAGGCACGGTCCACGAGTGACCAAACTCAAAATGGACGGAGTGAAAACGAAACTGGGACCACAAAAGAGCAAACAAAATAAATACACAAACAGGCAATGCAGCGCAATATAGTATGCAATGAATTCAAAAACCAACGATACCAGGCGCTATGGTCGCCTCTAGGCACTTAGCAAATGCAGTCTGCGACCAATCGCGTTCACCCAGGCAGGCACAGGGTGTCAGGAGCAGTAACTGGGGCAGGCAAGCGGCAGTATGGGCAAACTCTGCACGACGAGCAATCAGGTGAGCAATCAGCCAGGAGATCGTGGCGGGGAGCGTGGGGGAGCGACCGCTATGTAACTAGTCCAGCTGGTCTCATTGTTTTCCATGGGCTGCTCCAATTATATATTGATTAATGGGAGCCGGGTGAATATTTGAGATGGAGCTGTCAAAGAAGACAACTAGTGCTTCTGCTGTGTGTCAGGGATATCAAATACTATGGTTGGCTAGTATTTAATTCAACTCATGCTTCTTCCATCCACCAATACAATCTCCCTTTGCCACTGTTTTCCATCATTATCTTCCTCCTGCGTCCCCCTTTCCTGCTTTTCTCCCTCTTTGGTCAAAGTTTGACTAAAAAAATAAGTCCAAGTCCCCAGAAGTAAGAGTGCCGGTGGATCCCACCAGCTCAAAGTAAGCACTGGAGCTATGTATCTACTGGGCCATTTTAGACAGTAGTCATTACTATCACAGACATGAAGTGCGTTAGTCTGAAGTTCTTAAATGATGGCAACTAGTGGCTAGGTTTGATAAACAGTAAACATTGAGAAGTGTGCTAAACGGGGCAGTCTGAAACAATTGGAAAGATGCTGTGAAAATTGATAAAAATTTACTTCATTAAACAAATACGCATTTTCATCTTCCTAAAATAAGGAACCCCCTGCCTTGCCAGTAAGAAGACAGATAACACACTTCCATGGCAAAGAGATCCTATCAATGTCGAAGCTTTCCAAGTGGAGAAATGCTATAATGGTTTTTCATATGTCTTGTTTTCTTTGTAATGTTTTTCAAGCTGCACACATATATGTTTAAGGCTGAGCAATCAGAAACCACACTTCTATTTGTTTTAAACTCATCTCAATTTGTCTGCCTTTTTGAACACCATGACCTACCTTTTTGACCTAAATGTGGTGTTTCCTTTCTCCCATCTGCCCCTTCCTCCTCTAACATACCAAACTATGCTGTCACATGACCAGAAAGCTCACAGGAATCAGCTCATTCATTGATAGACTATAGTTTCATACCTTGCCCAATATTTCAGTAAAGCAATGACGTGAAATGAAAAGTACTCTTCTGCTAGAGTAGTATGTGAGAATATCATTAGCAAAAATCATGTCTTAAACATCATGTACAAAAGCTAGTCCCATTGGGTGTAGATTTTTGATTGTTAACTCCAGTGGGGCAATATTTATGTAAACAATATTTAGGAAAAGTTATTTCTGTCAGGCGTTATTTTGGCTACAATATTTTCACTTTATATCTCCACTAGCTGTATCAAGGCACTGATGTACCAAAGATTGGGCTGCAAAGCAATCTGGTTTTGTGCACCAACTGCTTTGCGAGCCGACGTCTATTTTGCACAGTGACAGATATAATGCTCCTTTGTGAGGTAATGGCATGTTTTGCAGAAATGTGTCCCTTTAATATTAGTGTGAAAGGAATGTGTTTGAGAATCATACCATATGAGCTGCAAATGCAGGCATGCTGGCAAGCGAGGGACAGCAGACTCTCATCTCTGCATAGCCATTCACAGAATGTTTCATCGTTGACAGTCAAGTGGTCTGTAAGATCTTTTGGCACTAATTCTTTCAAATATACGTACAATTGACTTTTTCTCCACTTGGTGGAATATGTCTCTGTCACCTCGCTGTGTTGCCTGTTTGGTGTGCCTTTCCGCCTTATAGCAAATGCATCCATTAGCATGCATGAGGAACTGTTTAACACTGATCGGTACACTAGTGCATCACATTGATTGTCACATTCAATCATTTATCTCCGATAAATTCTATTTTGTAAGCAATTTCTTTATTGCTATACATTTCATACTATTGACTAAATGAAGTGATCTGGCTTTAATGTTGTAAACAGCCTTTATTCAGATCCTTGTAAGCATGTTAGCAAATTAAAGCAAGCCCCCTTTGCTTTGCCAATGCTTATTTGTATTTTCAGGTCCTGGCCCTTAAAGGAATCGACGCTGCAATGAAAAAATAAAATAGGCGTTCTGTGAATGGCATTGGGGGTTGAATGCATCAGTCCACTAAACCACTGCTTTCTCCTCCCACTTCCGACAACCCATATTCACAAAGTGAAAGCTGTTCTTCGAGGATCATTGATACTTTTTATTGTGATTCAGAAGGGGAAACAGTCTTCACAACGAGGTTTTTACCACATTGTGATTTTACCACATATTTTTTAAAATGAATGTTTTTACAATGTGTATGTTTTTACAACACATGCCTTTGCCACGCATTTAAGGTATGATGTGGGGTGAGGGGGGTCTCCCCCACAAATACATTGTTTTTATATATGAACAATGCGTGGTAATGGCATACATTGTAAAAGCATACACATTGTACAAACGGATGTATGACAGTACAACGCGATCATTTTGATCGCGGTACTTTACATCGCGGATTTTACAACGCAAGTCTTTACAATGACTTGCGTTGGAGGGCGCGGATTGAGGATTATTATAATTTTATATTCCAACACCAGTCCACGTAACAGTAGGGAAGGTGCTGGAATATAAAATGACAATATTCCTTAACCAACAGCGCCATCCAGCGCAAGTCGTAGTAATGACTTGCGTTGTAATGGCAGCGTGGTAAAGGTCGTGCGGTGTAAACACCGCGTTGTAAACGACGTTTACCCTTCAGGTGGGGATGCTCCTATGTCCTCCTTTTAAATCCCTGTGGGTTGCAACATGGCCAAAGCGAGAAGGACAGCCATTTCATTCTTGCGGGGGCTCTTTAGTACATTGTGAGTCAACCTTTTCTGTGTGCAAAACCTGTGGATTTTATGTATCACAGCCTTTGCAAGCAGAAAAATGCTCGATACGTCTCCTGACAATTGAGCTCCATGTTTCCTAGCTGTCTTCTTAAATAGCTATAACAAAATAAAATAACATGTAAAAAGAGACAAGCATCACCATACTAATTATTTCACTCACTTTCACTCTGCCCCCTCTGGGGCCTCTCCAGCTCCAACAGCTCATTTCTCTCCGATATCTCAAACTAATTAGGCTAATTCTTTGCCTCTCTGATGGTTTGAACTCTCTGCACATGTCTGACAAACCACCGGTGTCTTTCTGAATGCACTGCTTCCTGTAGCAGGTTCTGCCTCGACTTCCTCTGATCTGACCCGGCTTTCTCAGTTCTCCCCTCCCCCTCACCACATCTGAGAGCAGCAACTCTATGAATTCTGACATAGTTGTTAGGCCACCTAGCAATCAACCTGCAACAACACCCCAGTGACTTGATTCATTAGACTGAAAATTGAATCCAGTCTACTGCTTACACGTCATAATAACATTTACACCTGACAGATACGACCATGAATGGATGATAAAAGACGATATACGTAGAAAGGACTATACACATGTAGGGACCAGATTCCCAAAGGTAAAATGAGACGAAAGTCTAACTTTACGACTTTCGGTATTCACAAAGGGTATTTACTACTCGTAAATGCCCTTCGTGAATACTGAAAGTCGTAAAGTTCGACTTTCCGTATTCACAAAGGGCATTTACGAGTAGTAAATGTCCTTTGTGAATACCGAAAGTCATAAAGTTAGACTTTCGTCTAACTTTACCTTTATGAATCGAGCCCATAATGTTTAGTAAAGGTTGGCAATCTAGTTCTCATTGTTGATTATCATATTACAAAATGTCACCATCCTCACTTTAACCCCGTGTGTGTGTCAGACGGCCCCCAGCCGTCTGACGTGACGGTGGGCATATGCGGAGGACGGTCGGGGGCCGTCCGAACTCCGCCCACGCAATAAAACGCCCGCACTGCACAAAAATGTGTGCAACGTGGAAATGGTTAAATGGGACTCTAATCCTGTATGTGGTTCCAGACTTTGGAATCTCAGGTCAGCGCTGTACCTGTGACGTTTTACCTTTACTGCAAACTGCTGATGTACATCCAGGAAATCCCTGATGACGAAAGTTGATTGTTGGGTATTAAGATGTAAATGTGACGGATTCCCAAATCTTTTCATTTGAGTAGTTGTGGCTTATTCCTGTCTCAGATATGAATTACCCCCGACTTTCCACACCCCACTTAAAAAGCATTTTTCTGTGAATAGGCGTGCTTTCTAAAGCAAATACAAAGGTTGTGCTCCGGGTAACTGTTCTGTGTAAGTATGTCATTCTTACTCGTGAAAGTAAATAAGTAAATCATTTTTAAACCTAGAGTAAGATACAGCTATTCACAGAAAATGATTTGTGAATCAGACCAGGAAATTCAGGTGTAATTCTCTTCTATATTAATAAATACTTACTCATAGAACAAGCAATGACAACGTCAATAGGTCTAAGTTTATTATACTATTGCATGCAGTATTAGCAGAGTATAGCTTGAGAGACATGAGGAAGAGTGCAGAAGCAGACAGAGAGGTCTTTAGATTTAAAGTAGTGGATGTATGACGTTACAACGCATACTTTTACATCGCATGCCTTTACAACGCGGTATTTACAATGAATACCATTACAACGCATAGTGCTTTTAGGCGCTGGATAGTGATTTATTTAATTTACTATTCCAACTCCAGTCCCCGTGGATAGTAGGGAAGGTGTTGGATAGTAAATTAAATATATTCCCTATCCTAGAGCGCCCCCCAGCCCAATGCGTTGTAATGGTTTGCGTTGTAAAAGTTGCGTCGTAAAGGCACTGCGTGGTAAAAGTTGCGTTGTAAAGGTTGTATACCTAAAGTAGTCCCTTTGCAAATCACTGGAACTCTCGGTGTAGAACCAGAAGGATAGACCCAAACAGCCAGGAGTGTTATGGTAGAGATGAATTCACCCAGGCCTGAAGCAAGATGTGACGGACAAAGTCTAAAGTCAATGTCTAAAAGAGGTTGGGCAAACATTGGTTGAAAGGGGTGGACCCACAGACGACTCTGTGTAAACTTTTAGCAGCAGGTCTGTTTGACAGGCGTGCTATGTAATCCTAGAACTAAAACGCTTTGTGAATCGGGCCCAATGATTTCAATTACTTGTCTAAAAGTCTATAAGATGGAATTAACTAAAATTCTGAATAGCCCTGCAAGAGTAGTCATGATCTGAGGCACGTCATCCAGTCCCTTGTACACCTCCTCAGAGTCGCATCCTCAATGACCAATAAGGTTCCTTTGAAGCTCCTGACACCAACCCGAAGAATAGCCAATGGCAGTCTCCATTTGTGCTTTTCCATCTTGCCTCAGAGTGACTCATGGCTGCTTCTGTCAAGTGATTCAAAAGGAAATGATGATTGGGGTGGAACTTGTGCTGCACCAGCGCTCAAGGACAAAGAGCACATGCAGCTAAACCCCATGGAGACTGAATTACTTTGTGAAAAGGGAACAGACCCACTTGCTCTAGACCTTGTATCTAAGACTCCTTCCTAGTAGACAGAATAACGCGTAGACTTCACTATGCAGTAACACATAAAAACAAACATTGGGAAAGCCATTAGGTCTCACTGGCATTTTAAGACCTAACTGAAATATTTTTTTAAGAGCTTGTTGAGGTGAAAAAACAAGGCAAACAATCTTTGCTTTCAGCATACAATGCATTTATGAGATAACGAATGTAATACGCCTTGATGTTCTGTACCTTTTAGATATAAAATCTTTCCTCATGCACTGCCATGTGATCCCGCCTTAGGAGGCGGAATGATTCACCAAACAGCCAATAACATGAGGTGGGAAGCAAGCAACCGTGGTAGTGGAGCCAAAGGCCACTGCGCATGTTTTAAAGAATTGTTAACAATAAGTCTTGTAGACAGCTGCGCTGTCCAAGTCAGGCCTAAAAAAGTAATTCACAAAGACTTAGTGACTGAGCTGAAGGTTACCGTCGGCACCACAAGTCAGTTTCCATTGTATGTGAATTTACTGCAAATGATTCCATGGTCAGCAGTTTGTGATGCACTGCAGTGGTTTGACATTCAGGGATGTGACTGACGAAAGGGAGAGAGATGGAAAATTGTTGTCCTTGGTTGACAGCTGGTTCTCCCGGAGGATTTGGAAAACGGCAGTGGATGACTATTACTAATGGTCGCGTGTGTCAAAGTGTCAATAATCCGTAAGGGAAGCAAGATAAATGGGCGATTTTGTATTTAGTGATACATAGCTGTCCTTGTTAGGTTTTAATTGAAATTATATTATTCTACTAAGGGGAATGTGAGGCTAATTTTCAATAATCTTTGGTGTTAACAAAAGGGCGAACGCTCCTTTGCTTATGGGAAACAACCTTTACAACGCACTACCATTACAACAAAACTTTTACAACGCAACATCCATTACATCGCATGCCATTACAATGCAACCATTACAACGCATGACACTACAATGCATACCACTACAATGCATGTCATTACAACGCAGTCATTACAACGCATACCATTACTAAGCATTCCATTACTATCCAACACTTACCCTACTGTTGCACCCCCTGGAGTTAGAATAGTAATTTTTACCCCCACACTATCCAACACTTACCCTACTGTTGCAACCCCTGGAGTTAGTATAGTAATTTTTACCCCTACACTATCCAATACTTACCATACATGCAATGTAATTTTATGCATTGTAATGGTATGCGTTGTAAAGGTAGTATGCGTTGTAATGGAATGCGTTGTAAAGGTAGTTTTTAAAAATTCGTTGTAATGGCATGCTTTGTAATGGAATGCATTGTAATGGATGTTGCGTTGTAAAAAATGCATTGTAAAGGTATGCGTTGTAAAAGTATGCGTTGTTACGTCATACAACCTTGCTTATCATGCCGACCTGTTGCTGTTACATTCATGTGAACGGTTATGACTGTGAAGCTTTTATTTATATTTCCGAATTACAGGTGGTTCCTTCTCATGTCACTGCAACAGGTCCTATTAGTACCTAACGAACACAATTCATTTTTTATAGGTTTACAATCTTTCGATTCTGTTGTGTGCCCTTGGACACATAATGACCAATGGCTTGAGGCTATACGTCTGAATCCCATAGAGATGTGCTTATTCCAGTGCAGGTTGGCTTGCCCTGCTATAGTTGTATGTGTTTTATTCAACAGACTTGCACTTTAAAATGCAGTGCAGTTTATTTTATATTTTTACACCTGATTACTGATTTTGTTTTTTTATTCGGAACCGCCAGCTAATGATTATTCCATTATTAATATTGGAGTGGCCCTGAGGACAGTAATAAACCCTCAACTCAACCTGCACAACATTTGTAGTGTCTGAGTCATGTGTGGGTGTGAAGTATCTCGCATGGAGCAGTGTTTTGTTAAGATATATTTGCCGTGCTCGGAGCACTGTACACATGTGAGGAGTTGTAGAAATATTAACAGAATATATGCAACTGTAATACAGAAATGCAGAAAACGGCCATCAACAATACTCATCAAAGTAAAAAAAAAAGATTTAAAAAAAGGATATTATCATTTTTCCGAAAGTTTGGTTTTCTGGTTGGTCCTAGGCGATAGAGGAAACGTCTTGAGACACTTAGAAATCCTAGGTGAATATACAGGAACAAGGATTCAGAAAGCTTTGGAAAAGCGCACATTAAGCAGATTAAACTTCAGTTCTTGAAATCAGTTATGTGATTGTAATCATTGCTACTGAATTATGTAGCATCCACTACCAGTTAATAGTTGATGGTTGTACAAGGTTATGGAATGGAAGTGCGCAGGTGTTGCATTAGAATTCAAAAGTTGGTGTGTTCTGGAAGATATGGGTCTGTATTACTGAAAGGGTGCACTTTCCCTGCCCTCAGGGCAGCCATGAACTCACGCTGCCCTGTAGAAATACGGAGCAGCTGTTTAAAAGCTGCTTCGGGTTTCTCTGTGTAGGCGGCAACACGCCTGCACTTTCAAAACGGATTAGAGATCCCATTACAGGCGGGCGAAGGGAGTGCACATGCCTGCAGGAGGATGTCTGGGGGGGGGGGGGGGGTGTCCATGGGACCCGCTTTCATTCCTTGAGAGGACTGTCTTCAGGGGTGCATTGACAGTGTGCCACCTTTTTGTGGTGCTCTTTCAGTGCGTCTCCTGAGGTCATGTTTGCTTGTGTGCCCACATCTGCAATTTATTTATAAAGTTTTGTATAACGCAAATATGACCCCGAAGGGTATCAGAGGGCTTGACATTTTGGAAGGGATGGACATAGTAAAACGAAAATGGCAAAAGGGGTAACGGAGAATAACATATTTAGCTAATACCATAATGTACTAAACAAACGTGACATAATAGGGTAAATCAGACACCACTGAGCTTTTCAGTTGTTAGACCAAAAAGAATGTAGTCAGAAGGGCATTGAGAAAACAGATGAGCCATGACTATTTAAGGCAAGAACTTGTTCATTAGGATTATTTTTACTTCATGTTTGACGGCAGCTATGGAGGAGATTCTGCAAACCTTCGGTTGGAGAGAGTTCCAGATCTTCAGGGCCAAGCCAGAGAACGTTCTGTGCCTCGTTCTCTTTTTGTAAAAAGTCTGCAGTTTCAAGAGGAGAGAATTTGCACTTCTTGATGGTCGATCCCCTCCAGATAGTACTAGCGTTTGAGCCAGGCACACAGGGTTTTGAAATGGAGGGCTTTTTGCATCAAACAGGCAATCTTTAGCTGTATTCTTGCTTCGTAGGGTAACCAGTTTAGAGATATTAGGGCTGGGGATATGTAAGCATTTCTTTTTGTACCTGTAATCATTCTGGCTGTGGCATTCAAGGAAGCCCTAAGTGGGGCCAAGGTATATTTGGGAAGGCCACAGAGCGTAGCGCTGCCATAATCAAGACTCAGCAGGACAAGTGCTTGCACCACTTGCGGATGCAGAGGCAAAGTGATCCCCTCATTTTCAAGGGGCCACGCCTCCATGCAAATGAGGGAATGCCCTCTCTCATTAGTGCTGCTACTACATGTGCACCAGCGCTATCCATAATACAGAAGGAGTTGCACCAGTGTCTGCGGCCCCTTCTATAATAACAAAGTGCCCTGTAGGCATGGTAATCAGGTGCAAACGCCTGTTGCACCTCGGAGGCACTTTCTGGAATATGTCCCATGGTGTTCTTTTGCCTTTGAGTTCTTTGTAGAATTTGTTATGCCTCTTAGCAGTTGCATGCAGACCGGTCTATTGCGACAAATAGTCATGACAACCTAACGTGGGCTAATTGTGCAACGTCCTCTCAGCAGGCTTTCTTTAGATCGATTCCAGAATAACTCCAGTGTGAACATTGAGATTATTTCCTGATATTATAGTTTTTATTATGCTTATTTGCGAAAGTTCCTTACACAAATTTAGATTTTCCGCCCTACAAAAAGGCCTAGAATATCTGAAAGATAACATTAACCACTCTTTTTCCCTCTCTCATTTTCTGTCTCACTCTCTCTTGCTTCCCCATTTTTGTCTATATCTGTATTTCTCTGTCTGTTCTTTAACCCCTTCGATGCTGATGACGGAACCGTTCCGTCATCAGTCACGGCTGAGCTGTGCTGATGACGGAACGGTTCCGTCACGACCGCGCCCTGTTCTGGAATGTCCAGCACAGGGCGCGGCTACGGCACCGCGGTCAAGGTGTTAAACTCTAAATCAGCTCTCATGGCCCTAACTTCCAATCCACAGTGATTCCTAATATTAATTCTATAAGTCATTCTTAGACTCCCTTGTAAAATTCTTACCAACCCTCTCAATTGACATTTGACATTTCCAGAAATGTACTGAACTCTACAAGTCTTTCATGCTTCAAGTCGAACCTTGATTTCTGATGGGGAATGGCTTCAGTGAGGACGAGTAGGACTTTGGGTTATTACACACCAGTATTGTTTATTACAATATGGTCTACTCTACCTTATAAGGACGTGACAACAAAGATCTATAAAAAACTACCCTATTATGTTCACTAGCATACGAGCCAACGTGTATCCAATATTGGAAGGCAATCAAGGAGGAGGCTACTACTTGAAGCTGGCCATCTTTGAAAAAGAAATCCTCTCCTCTGCTGCCCTCATGCAGAGAACTTCATCTCATCCCATTTACTTAGGGGTTTGTTATAGGAGTTGATGAAAGAGGCAACCTCATAGAAGGCCTAGGACCGTCAACCACCCAGCCCCTTATCATTTAGGCAGGAAGACGTCTCGGAGACATCAAGAATTGTGTAACTTTGGTGGGAAAGTCCATCAGGACATAAAAAACATGAAGCACATGAAGGCAAACAGAAGAAATGGAGAGTGCCAAAGACAAAAATGCAATACTTAAGGGATGAGCTGTAGAAAAAAGAGAACAGCTTTAATGAGTGCTGACAACGCTTACCTGTAAGAATTGCATCAACGTCAATCAAATTATAAGTGAAATGAGTCAAAAGAGGTGTACCCTGTCGCCCTCCAATGTTCACCAGGAGTATCTTTCAACCAGGACCCTCAATTCTAGGTCTCCAAGCAGTTGGACTAGAGTCCATAAGAACAAGCACTAGTTACGGGTAATGAATCGGGATGAGGGACATTGTATCCCATTAGAAGCCTATGATCTTAAGATGGCTCTGGATAACTGGGAGAAAAAGAAAATACAAACCGGCTCAACTAATTATTGAGTTTATAAATTGGGCAGAAAGATAACTCAGAAATAATTTTGAGGTATGTTCAGTACGTGTAGATCTTTACCACCAACACTATGCACTATGCCACTCCTTATGCAGTGTCTCCTGCACGGTAGAGACCATGTATCTCGAGTTGCTAAATAAATCTGGCCTTGGCAGGTTTGTGATTTTTTTTGCTTATTTTCTCAAATATATGAAATTCGGGGAAAAAGGGAAAATACAAATAAAAACCTGCATGAAGGAAGTGGCCCATTCACGCCTTCCTTAATGCTCAGTTGTACTCCTTTACAGACGGCCATGCACATTTTATAAGGAAAAGGCCTGTCGCTCAGTGTTAGACAGCCAATGAATGAAGTGTGCTCCCCCATTGCCCCATTTTGTATGGCACAGTGGGTGAGAGTAAAACTGAATAACACATGAACGAGGACGGCTGGCCAAACCTCCTGTACATAAGGAGGCTGGTGTGTGTTATAGTCCCCTATATGCGCCGGAAAGAGGTTTGAACTTAAAGGTCACTGTTTTGTAAATATGAATGATCTGTAAGCACTTTCTGTCTCGGGTCTGCACCAAAGGCTGCGACTTAGCCCTGCAGCAGCAGACAGATAGTATTGCCTGCGAGTATAGTGAGTGCAAAGCAGCCCCTTCAGGACAGGAGTGTTGCCCTGGAGCGGGGGCTCAAAATATGGATTATCAAGTTAAGCAAAAGACAGCCACCTTTTTGCCACAATTCTTCGGCCTATAGAGGAAGTCGTACTTCACCACACATGGGTACCAGACAATGTTTAGTGTTTAAAGTGCCCACATCAGTAGGATCGTCAAGCTGCACAAGGTAAGGGTGGTTGGTGAACATCAGATCTGCTTTTCTAATGGTGAGGTAGCCTAGTGTGTTATTAGGCTTGGAATTATAGGTTTCGCCACTGCATCCTGTGCTACTTTTCTAGCTCCCCATCGCAAAACATCAGAAACAGACATGCTCTTAGTCCAAAAACTATAGAGGGTGGCACACGATTTAGCAAAATGGCAAGCCGCTTGCTGGTGCAGTTCATGGCTTAAATATCCTTTCCAACCTTACTTTGCATTATGGACCTTGTGCAAAACAGTTAGTCTTTCACATCTTATTAAACTCTAGCCTTTGGCTCAACTGCCCCTGCCAGGGCATGTTGACATTGGAGTTTGGCAATGCTTTCTTGCTTAATTCCTGATATGTGTTTCACTCTTCTGGTGCTCTCTGGAGGAATGTAGCAAGTCTGCTTTGAAAGCAGCTAAAATTTCAAGTTTTCCCTGCACAGTGCCTGAACACCTGCTCAAAAACAGCCTCGCTGCACGGGATCATCCTGCCCTGAGTGTGGCTCGCAGACCGTGAAGCAGGCATGCTCATAATACGATTTTAGTGGAATGGCATGTTCTAATCCACGAGGGTGAATTCCTTTAATAAGCTTCAAATTGCAGTCAAAGTGAGACCATGTTGACATGCTCTCTTCTGTCTGGAACTACTACACCAACACCTGCAATCACCTAAGTATAGAAATCCAGACACAAAAACAGCACAACTAAGATAGCCTCTCTAACTATTTACTGGCTTAATCAGCTTAGCACCAGGAGCAGCCTGCACACAGGAGCGTAGGCATGGCCCTGGCACTAGCCTGCTGCAGCCTACAGTAGCTGGCGGGTACGCTGCAACCAAATGTGTGCTTCAACAGGTGCATTGAGCTTGCTAGTTACCCATGCTCTGCCATGATTGGTCACAGCTCACCATCCTGCTGGAAATTAAGAAAGGTCCATTTGCGGAAAAGACGATATACGAGAGTAGAGGCTGCACCAAAAAATGTGAGGATTTGGGGGCACCCGATAACTAGGAAGGGAGGGAGAGGTAACAGGGCAGGAGTATCCATGTAAAATATTAACTGTGCCCAAATAGCTATCTGTGAACCTACATGCTGGATAATGGAACATGTGTACTTTATCCGTTGTTTGTGCTGAAATGTAAATTGCTGCTGACACTTGTTTAATAAAAAGAAGTTAAAAAAAAAAGGTGCATTTTGATTAGCAGGCACTACGGTGAAATCTGGTGAATGAACAACAATACTGCACGGTTGTGTGAAGTATTCACACATGCTTTTACAACGCATGCCTTTCTTTACAACACGAGCAATATAACAAGCACGTTGTTACCACACGTACCATTCAAACGCAAGTCGTTACAACGACTTGCCTTAGATTGTTACAACGACTTCCCTTAGGGAAGCGCTGGAGTTTGTAATAGTATATTTTACTATTCCAACTCCAGTCTGGTCAACAGTAGGGAAGGTGTTGGATTTAAAATGCAACAATGAGTACCCTAAAGCAAGTCGTTGTAATGACTTCCGTTGTAATGGAATGTGTGGTAACAACACGTTCCTTGTAGTGCCTGCGTTGTAAGCGCTGTTTACGGTACTGCACTTCATGAACAGGGCAGTGACCCTGCAACATGTTGGCTCTGAGGGTCAGGAGCAGGGACTCTTAAGCATTCCAAGACTATTGAGTGTGGCATCAACCAACTCACACAGAGATGGTGCCTGTGTGTGATAATGTACTTTTTGCTGTAAACACACGCACATACAAATGCACACACTCTTCTAAGAAAACCGCCAATGAAAGAAGCCGTAGTAAAATGGCCCATGCCACACAGGCACCTGCACACACTGATGACGTCAAAAATTAAATGGCATACCAACTGCTGTCCACAGCAGCCCTTTGTAAGATGTTCTCGATTTCCAAAAAGCTTTGAAACAGAACTAACGAACCTCTAGTCATGCCTACAGATAAGCACATTTAAATTAGCCTTCGCAGATCTGCCAGAAGTGGTCTTTAACATTTATTCACCGTAAATTGGCACTCAACAAATATAATTTGCTGACTTATTTTTGCCTTTCATAGCAATATTACTAGCATGCCCTCTTATTACACAATGTAATGGTTCTCAGTTTTTCAACCTTGAAAGGACTTAGGGCTGAGTTATCTGTTCTGAGATTCCAGCGTCTAGCCTGCAGATTATATATAGATACCATGAGTAAATCCTTAAATCCCTGAGCCATCTTGCCAGGTATGTTAAGCCTTAAGGTCAACCAACTAATTCTCCAAAATGTCATGAAAACGGGCAACTTAAATGTTATAAAGTATTAGCCTGATTTGACGTTCAAAGGGATTTATAAAAGCAAATGGGATATCTTATGTTTGTCATTAGCTTTTTGAAACGGATTGTCAGATGTCAGAAAAGCACATAATGTTCAGTGAACATGAATTGCAGCATTTTTCACGGTTGTAAAATTGTTACATTAAAAAAAAAAATCTGGCAGACTTGCTTACTTTGAGAATCACGCATTTGGTTTTGCTAGGAAGGGATACAGTTATGTTTTTGCACCAGGCAACCAATAAAAAGCGTTTAGGGGAGAAAAGCTGATTTATTTATACCTCACATTGTGTGTGTGTGAGTGGGGTGCGGCGGGGGGATGACCCAGGTTTTTATTTTTTTGCTGCACGAGGGCTGCCTGCTTTGGGCTGTAAGTGCATTCTACAAATCCTCCACTGCAAAGGTGATTAGTGTGGGCAAAAGTTGCGAACACGGGGGCATATTATCAAGGGGGGGCGATAGAATTTTCGCCACTTAGCGGCCGATAATGGCCGCTAAACCGGCGAAAAGTGCCTATCGCCCTATTATCAAGCTGTCGCTAACAACAGTTAGCGACAGCTTGAAGGTGATAGCGAGCAGTTTGGGGCTCGCTTTGCATGTCAGCGATATTTATCGCTAATGACATGCAAAGTGGGTGTACCCAACCCGTTAGCGACTGAAAGCAGTCGATAACGTCGCTATCGCCTATTTGCAAGGCTGGCGTAGCGATGGAAATATTCCCGCTATCGCCAAAAACTAACGCCTGCTCTGACCAGTTCTTAGCCATGTTATCCAATGGGAGGTGGATAACATGGCTAAGAGCATTTCGTCGCTAATGCGAGAATATCGCTATATTCTCAGCGATATTCTCGCATTACGCCGCTATCGCTGGATATTTTAGCGCTATGGAGAAAAATGTTGCTAATAGCATGTTTTCTCCGCTAAAATATCCAGCGATAGGCAGCGATAAAAAAAAAGTTGCTAAGCGCATTTAGCGATAAATATCGCTAGTTGTTGATAATATGCCCCACGGTGACATATTTGTGCCGCGTGTTTTAGGCTAAAAATGGTTTTTGAGGCCTCCTTCAGGGGCTTCTAGGCCCATTTTGCCACAAAGAATTTGTCATTGTCACTCTGTAACTATTGAGGTGGCTACGTGTAGCTCTTACATCATGAATTGAGAGGGCAACTACCAGACAGACACCTCTGCCAAGAGTACAAAGTGGACTGGTCTCTAGTGTGATCGTGATCCAGGCAGTGCCGCTGGTCTGATAGGCCAGTGTGTGGGCCGATTTTTGGCTGCATGTGGGCCTGTTTTATGGTCTGCTAGCCTTTTTAGGTGGAGCATTCAAGACTTCTTGAATATACTTTAGTATATACTTATTATATACTTATATGTGTATGTACTTAGTGGGCTCTGGAGATCAGCCCTGGGACTTGTCTGCTTCCGCTTAGGGTTTTTTTTTCTTTTCGACTACCTCTATTTAACTGTCTAGATAGAAAACGACCTATAGAGGTCAATAAAATACCAGAATGGCTTTCTGCTGAGGGACTTTCTTTTTTTAAGCACCCGTAGACAATAATATTTGACTATACCATTTCCTGCTGAAAGGCAATATTTCCCTCCATGTGTTCCCGTACCTGTTGTGTCACGCAGTTTGGTGCCTACTTTCCCTCCATGTTAAAGAACAGTAGATGTTTCAGCACCCAGGCCAATGTGCTGCATAGCTAAATACATATAAGGTCTCAAAGGCGAGACCGATTGCATTGCAAATGCTTGTCTACACTTAATTTCACTGCTATTAAAACAAACACTGAATGCTGCAAGCTCAAATTCTTGCAGTTTTCCATACAATGAATACCACTTATACAGCGTGTCTTTAAAGTTCAAACAGCCCCAATTTGCAAATATAGGACACATTTTCAGCAATCTAATTCACTAAGGAGGCCATGTTTTGGTTCCTGGGCCTATTTCCCATCCCAGTCCACCCCTGCAAGAGTGCACATTCCATGGAAGGATCTGTAATGCCTGACTTCAGAGGCTTTATAGATTCAACCCTCTCTTAGTCACCAAATGACAGTCTATCAAATCTAAGGGCCTGCTTTAGAGTTTGGCAGACAGGCACTCTGTCACAAACATGACAGATAGCCCGTCCACCTTATTATAAGTGCATTATGATATAATACACTTATTTTAAGATGGATGGGGTATCTGTCATGATTGTGCCGGAGTACCTGTCCGCCAAACTCTAAATCAGGCCCTAAGTCTAGAGTCATTCGAAGGGCACCTGCACTCGCTATTCTTCACCAAAACCCGCTGTTGACCGAAAATCGGTACAAGAGGTTGTTCCTTGCCGTGTTGTAGGCTGCACTGCCCTGATTATTTTTGTATATTGTCTACACTTCTTATTCAGCATGCATCATTAGCATTGACCAGGCAGTGCATCAGCATTGTCACTTGCGTGTTTCCCAATTCATGCGCAGACACCACTTTAGACAAAGTACTATAAGCACAGTAAGACATGTACATAATTTCAGGGTGCATACTGATTGTTCGAGAGAGAATTCACTGACAAAGGGGCAAGAGAGTATGAATCACTGGCATAAAGGAGGCAAAGTGGGCAGGGGTTACAGTGAATATACTAAGCAATTGAATACACAGGCACTAGGGTACTTAGGGAACACAGTGACACTGACACTGGAAATACACTGAGAATTATCCTCGAAATGCAAGGACACCGGGACATGGTGAGATGGACGTGGACTTTGGGACATTGGGAGCCGGACAGAGGCAGACCTTTTGAGTGAGAATGACAAACACAAAATGGCAAGGAGACACAAACATGGCAACTAGGACGGGGAAACAAGGCCATGCATGCTTGGACAGAGGAGCCACGGGCCATGCACGACTGGACAGAGGAGACAAGGGCATGCACGCTTGGACAGAGGAGCCAAGGCCATGCACGCTGGGACAGAGGAGACAAGGCCATGCACGCTTGGACTGAGGAGCTGAGGCCATGCACACTTGGACAGAGGTGCACGCTTGGACAGAGGAGCCAAGGCCATGCACACTTGGACAGAGGAGCCAAGTCCATGCACGCTGGGACAGAGGAGCCAAGGCCATGCACGCTTGGACAGAGGAGCCAAGGCCATGCACGCTTGGACAGAGGAGCCGAGGCTATGCACACTTGGACAGAGGTGCACGCTTGAACAGAGGAGCCAAGGCCATGCACGCTTGGACAGAGGAGCCAAGGCCATGCAGGCTTGGACAGAGGAGCCGAGGCTATGCACACTTGGACAGAGGTGCACGCTTGGACAGAGGAGCCAAGGCCATGCACGCTTGGACAGAGGAGCCAAGGCCATGCACGCTTGGACAGAGGAGCCGAGGCTATGCACACTTGGACAGAGGTGCACGCTGGGATAGAGGAGCCAAGGCCATGCACGCTGGGACAGAGGTGTCAAGGCCATGCACGCTTGGACTGAGGAGCTGAGGCCATGCACACTTGGACAGAGGTGCACGCTTGGACAGAGGAGCCAAGGCCATGCACACTTGGACAGAGGAGCCAAGTCCATGCACACTGGGACAGAGGAACCAAGGCAATGCACGCTGGGACAGAGGAGACAAGGCCATGCACGCTTGGACTGAGGAACTGAGGCCATGCACACTTGGACAGAGGTGCACGCTTGGACAGAGGAGGCAAGGCCATCCACACTTGGACAGAGGAGCCAAGCCCATGCACGCTGGGACAGAGGAGCCAAGGCCATGCACGCTGAGACAGAGGAGCCAAGGCCATGCACGCTTGGACAGAGGAGCCAAGGCCATGCACGCTTGGACAGAGGAGCCGAGGCTATGCACACTTGGACAGAGGTGCACGCTTGCACAGAGGAGCCAAGGCCATGCACGCTTGGACAGAGGAGCCAAGGCCATGCACGCTTGGACAGAGGAGCCGAGGCTATGCACACTTGGACAGAGGTGCACGCTTGGACAGAGGAGCCAAGGCCATGCACGCTTGGACAGAGGAGCCAAGGCCATGCACGCTTGGACAGAGGAGCCGTGGCTATGCACACTTGGACAGAGGTGCACGCTGGGATAGAGGAGCCAAGGCCATGCACGCTGGGATAGAGGAGACAAGGCCATGCACGCTCGGACTGAGGAGCTGAGGCCTTGCACACTTGGACAGAGGTGCACGCTTGGACAGAGGAGCCAAGGCCATGCACACTTGGACAGAGGAGCCAAGTCCATGCACGCTGGGACAGAGGAGACAAGGCCATGCACGCTTGGACTGAGGAGCTGAGGCCATGCACACTTGGACAGAGGTGCACGCTTGGACAGAGGAGCCAAGGCCATGCACACTTGGACAGAGGAGCCAAGTCCATGCACGCCTGGACAGAGGAGCCAAGGCCATGCACGCTGGGACAGAGGAGCCAAGGCCATGCACGCTTGGACAGAGGAGCCAAGGCCATGCACGCTTGGACAGAGGAGCCGAGGCTATGCACACTTGGACAGAGGTGCACGCTTGAACAGAGGAGCCAAGGCCATGCACGCTTGGACAGAGGAGCCAAGGCCATGCAGGCTTGGACAGAGGAGCCGAGGCTATGCACACTTGGACAGAGGTGCACGCTTGGACAGAGGAGCCAAGGCCATGCACGCTTGGACAGAGGAGCCAAGGCCATGCACGCTTGGACAGAGGAGCCGAGGCTATGCACACTTAGACAGAGGTGCACTCTGGGATAGAGGAGCCAAGGCCATGCACGCTGGAACAGAGGTGTCAAGGCCATGCACGCTTGGACTGAGGAGCTGAGGCCATGCACACTTGGACAGAGGTGCACGCTTGGACAGAAGAGCCAAGGCCATGCACACTTGGACAGAGGAGCCAAGTCCATGCACACTGGGACAGAGGAGCCAAGGCCATGCACGCTGGGACAGAGGAGCCAAGGCCATGCACGCTTGGACAGAGGAGCCAAGGCCATGCACGCTTTGACAGAGGAGCCGAGGCTATGCACACTTGGACAGAGGTGCACGCTTGAACAGAGGAGCCAAGGCCATGCACGCTTGGACAGAGGAGCCAAGGCCATGCACGCTTGGACAGAGGAGCCGAGGCTATGCACACTTGGACAGAGGTGCACGCTTGGACAGAGGAGCCAAGGCCATGCACGCTTGGACAGAGGAGCCAAGGCCATGCACGCTTGGACAGAGGAGCCGAGGCTATGCACACTTGGACAGAGGTGCACGCTTGGACAGAGGAGCCAAGGCCATGCACGCTTGGACAGGGGGCAAATGTATGACCATTAGGACCGAGACACTCAAACTCACAAATATAGAACAAGCATTTGCAATGCAATAGGTCTCGCAATTGTGAGAGTTTGAGCTATTGGCATTGTAAATGGCAATGCCTTTTATTTACGTTTTAAAAACCAACACATAAATAAAAGGCAGTGCCATTTACAATGCCAATGGCTCAAACTCTAACAACTGCGAGACCTATTGCATTGCAAATGCTTGTCTTAAAGTCCTAAGTTTAGCCATGTTTATGTATTAATTGCCTGATAATAAACACAGCATAACATACGTGTTAACCAATTAGAATCGGCGTGGTAAAGTTACTATGCAGACACGTCTTCTAAATGTATTCTTTCATAATGTATGGAAAATGCAGGTCAAACAGTCCAAGCGCCGAAGGGACACGTCGTGTATATACTCACTCATAATGGTATGAAACTGCAGCTAAATAGTAAATGAACATACGAAGTCTAAACTATGGGGCATGTTAATTATATATCACCCAAGATATTTGGAAGGAAGAGAAAGTACGAGACTTCTCGGTTAAAGAAATAGCCCTTCTAAGGTACAAGTGTGATAACAGAAACGAGTGAGTTAAAGTTAATATAATGCATTGCTATGTCACTGGGCAAATTGCATCTAAAAAGCTAACCGGGCTGTAAGCAACCGTGGGAAATACACGTGCCTGCTAGTAGACGATGTGCACGGCGTCCCGCTGAAAGGAAACAGGCGCCATGTAGTGCTTAATTCGAAGCAGCGGACGAGGCATAGCCTATAGGGCATTCACAAGCAGATGGTCCTGTTTATGACCTGCTGAGCGCCGTGCTTCAAGAGACTGTTGGGGGTCGGGGGAGCGAGCGAGTGGGAGGGAACGAGCATATGGGGATGGGGTGTGAGGCCGTAAATAACAAATATTATGAGGGTCTAGCTTTAACTCAAATGTTGGCTGGTTGAAAAAGCAAAAACGCTGGGTTTTGTATAAATACAGGCTTTGTGCAGAGCAGTATAAATTCTGTGCAGCCGGTATTTAAAAGGCAACTTTTGGCTTGCAAATGTTGTATATTAAACCTGACCTGGTTTTGCACGGGATCTGTAATATAGTAAATTAGCATGTTGAACTGCATTGCGCAGCTAAGCGTCCCGTTCAACACCTGTTATAAACCAGTTTGACACTTCCTCTACACCCACATCTTCCTCGTCTTCGTCGTTCTCGTCCTCTTCTTCCTCCTCATTTTCGTCTGGAGGGGTAGGGGTTGTGATCCTCGTTACCCTAGGGCGGCTTGTGATTGTAGAGGCGGCTGTTGGACGGGGCCAGTTTTGAACTACAGAGAAGAGCGAAACTGAAATCTGGTGCGGGGCGGGACTTCCGTCTTCAGAAGCCCGCGCACGCGCACACGGAGTGCCTGGCCAGAGGAGTGGTGACGCGGGGCTCTCATGTCCGAGGGAGAGCCCCACGGAGGCTGCAGTCCGGCGATGCGGTGAGTGAGGTTAGTTGGGGGGTCTCTCTGTGTGCGTGTGTGTGTGGGCGGGAGCGGCGGCGGCGGGGGGGCTGGGGACGTGTGGTGTGTGTCTGTATGTGTGCGCTCGTGTGTGTGTGGGCGGGGGCGGCGGCGGGGGGGGTCTGGGGACGTGTGGTGTGTGTCTGTATGTGTGCGCTCGTGTGTGTGTGGGCGGGGGCGGCGGCGGGGGGGGTCTGGGGACGTGTGGTGTGTGTCTGTATGTGTGCGCTCGTGTGTGTGTCTCTGTGTGCGTGCGTGATTCATGGTGACTGAAGAGCCTGCTGGAATCGGAGCGCGCGACCTGATCCGATTCTGGCAGGCTGCATGCGTGCGCGTGCCAGTCTGTTGTCCCAAACCTCGTTAGTCCTTGAAAGCCAGAATGATTACAATAGGACTCCACTGCGACAATCGCTTTCGCGATTGCGTCGCAGTGCGAGCCCTAAAAAAGGAGATAATGTCAAACACACGAAGCACTGATGGCATCGATTTGGGCTTGGTGGAAGATTAGCTTATTTGACCTTCTATGCAAACCCACCACTGAAATAATCACGCAGCACTCTGTGTCTCAAACACAAGGCCCATTGATTAAGCTTATGCCGATTTAGTGGAAGGTCATAAAACTAATTTCCACCAACATAGCCACTGGCACTCCAAAAAACACAATCTATAGATAACACCAATTGCTCTCTAATAAATTAGGCTTGTGATCGCAAGATACCAAGGCACAATGGATACAGGAGCGGCTCGTGTCGGGGAAAGGAGGTGGGGCGAGGGATGGGGTGGTCGGGGGAGGGGGTTTTTGATGACAGAGACATAAAAAAAAACAGAACTTACCTGCTGCCCTCCGGGATTGCGCTTTTCTCTTCTCCACTGCAGGCAGGCACAGGTTCCCACTATGCCCTCCTGCCAATCCAGAAGCTGCTCTCATGAATGAGAGCAGCTTCAGGACTGGCCTGAGCACCGATGATTTGCGTGCCCAGGCAGACTGGGAGCCTGTGCCTGCTCTCTCCAACCCGGCAATGCCGCTGGGGTTGGAGAGAGCTTCACTGCGCATGTGGGTTTGGCCGGCCTGGGACGACCGGTCAAACACACATGTGCAGTGAAGGCAGTGCCCACCACTCCCTGTTCAGCCTGTCATCACTCAAGCCCCGCCCCAAAACTTGGCACAAGAAAAAAAAAATAATAATAAAAAAGGGGTTTAAACCTGTTGTAATTTTCATGTTTTTAAGAGTGCTGGCATGGGGAGCAACACTTTTCTGCCATAGGGGAGGAGCCGCTGCTGGATGGCTGCGTTCCATTGACAAGACTACCAGCAGCAACAGCTATGAAGATATTGATAAATATTGTGCTTTAAAATACTTGTAAGGTAACCTGCCAACAAATCTTGTGAGCACTTGTGCTGTTTTGCTGCTAAGGAATATATACTTCCCCAGTCCAGCATTTTGTGTCACTTTTGTAGACGTGCAGATGTGCATTTTAATATTACATAACATAGCATAACACAACATAATTAACATAACGCACCATATTGCAACACAACATCAATTTAGTACTAGGGAATAAACTGGTGTTGGCTGCTGGACATCAGGGAGCTGACACATTTGCTTGAAAGACTGCAGTTTATTTTTGTTAATTACAGATTGGGTATGAAAATTAGAGCTGGTCTCGGTGGATTTAGATCAAATTCAGGGCTTTTCCCAGTTAAGTTTAGGAGCAATTTGAGAATTGCTCTGTTGACCTTCTAAGAAATCAGGCAATTTGTATGAAGGGTCGTTTGGCCTATGGGAAGTTGTGGAGATTGGACAGAAGAGTTAATTAAGAATGTGTTTAATTTACCTAAGACCTGTTTGGTGAGTTAATATTGCACTTCCACTCGTTATATGAATTTTAGGATTTCTCTTAGTTTTCACTTTGAAGAAATGTAGACACTGGACATGAATTGCTGCCTCATCTTCAACAATCTCCCACATGGTCCTATTGAAGAGGCATTAAAGTATGCGATTATGGCAGTCTGTCTAATGTTTACTTTCCCAGATATTGTTATGTTATGTTATGTTATAAAATATTTTATAACGCGCTCTGCTACTACAAAGTATCCTGGCGCGATATGTGAGATTAAACAGAACCAATCCAAGAGAAAATTAAGTACTAAGATTAAAAAGATGGGTTTTTAACCCTTTCTTGAATCCCGCCAATGTGGCTGATGATCGCAAAGAAAACGGCAAGGCATTCCAGGACCGAGCTGTTTGGACAGAGATAGACTGCCCACCCAATCTTGCGTATCGGACTTTGGGCATAGACATCAGAAGCAGATTGGCCGATCGAAGAGCACGGCGAGGAGTATAAAAAATAAACCTCTTGTGCAGATATTGTGGCCTAAGTTGGTGCAAGGCCCGAAAGGCCAGGACCAGCGATTTAAACTCGATGCGATGGGCCACTGGGAGCCAGTGAAGCTTTCGAAGATGAGCATGTGCACTAGTTCTTCTCGGGAGATGGAACAAAAGTCGCACAGCTGCATTCTGAATGATCTGCATTCGTTTTCTAAGGTATTTGGGGAGACCACTGAAGAGTGCATTGGCATAATCAAGCCTTGACAGGATCAAAGCTCGCAAAACAGTCTCTTTCGCTTCCCTATGGAGAAGCGGAAGGAACCTCTTAAGTGACTTGAGGGTCGCGAAGCAGGTCGCAGTAAGTTTTTTTAAGTGAACTTCAAACTTAAGGTCCTGTCCGAACCATACCCCCAAGTTTTTGGCCGGGCCTCCGAGAGAGCTAGGACATGCAAAATCAGTCGGCCAAATAAGATCCTTGAAATTGGCCGGAAAATTACCATAAAATAACAACTCTGACTTGTCCTCGTTACACTTAAGCTGAGCTAAAGCAAGCCACCGAAAGACGTGGGACAAACAAGTACAGACCACTCGGGCATCCAAGCAGTCCTTTGGCCAGGTGAACAGCAACTGCGTGTCATCGGCATACGCCATTATTTCGGCTCCCCACTGCTCAGCCAGATAGATCAACGGGGTCATATAGACGTTGAACAGCAGAGGACTTAAAGTCGAGCCCTGCGGCACCCCGGTAGTGAGCTTCTTGGGTAGCGAGGCATGTGGAGGCATCCATACTTGCTGCGTCCGCTCTGACAGAAACGATGACACCCAGGCCAGAACCGTACCCGACAGCCCCACCTCTGCCAGCCTTGTCAACAGCTGAGTATGGGGTACCGTATCAAAGGCGGCAGATAGGTCCAGCAAAACCAGGACCGCTCTGCCGCCTCCGTCCAGACACCCCCTAATGGCCTCTGAGACTTCCACCAGGGCCGTCTCAGTGCTAAAAGCCGCCCATATTGACATATGCAACCCTTGTAGGAGTTCATATTATTATGTTTCAGCTGTCTTTTGCTCTCTGTACTAGGATTTGTTTTTATTTCTTGTAACATTTAATTTCATACCCACTAAAACCCACTAAAACTTTGAGTGAGTTATCAAAAAGGTCAAGGTTAATTGCAGGGCAATGCTAGTCTTGAAGAACAAAAAAGGGCTTCTTTAAGTGAATTAATTTGTATTTATGTGACCAGATACGTATTTATGCCTGTCTAGCGTTAATCAAGATCTTAAAATATTACTGAAATTACATACATATTATACTTATATATGGGCTATCAACCTAACCCCTTCATCCATTGTTAAGCTGCTGTGTCAATCTCATTTTAGCCTTCACCCACAACAGCAAACAGCTTAAGGCAGTAGGACATCCCACATCTTTTATTGGCTACCTGCACTGAGTGAGGGCATTCTGTTCATTCACAATAGCACATGGCCCACAGAGTAGCTCCTTTCAGCACAAATTACTACTATGGCAATGTGTGCTTATAGAGAGCAAAAAATATGTTTGCTTTTATCCAATGTGTTTTTTTAAATTTTGACCAGGTCCCAGCAGTTCCCCCAATATCGTTTTACAAAAACCATAACAAACAAGCATTGAAAAAACCAAAGGGCTGACAGCCAAAGCCAGACTTATTGGCTTTCCAATGCTTGTTTTTTATAGTATTTACTGCAAAAGCTGTTTATTGTTTTCTGCATACCAGTCTGGGTGGGATAACATCCAAAGAGCTTAGTTAATTGGTAGCTCACTGGTAGGGTAGATCAGATAACGTTTGCCCAAGGAAAATAATTCTACACCTTGCAGTCAATAATGGCGGCTAGATTTAAAAAATGGTGTGGCGTGAAGATGCACAACTCAACATTAATTCAGGAGCGTCACCGGTGACACACTTCTGTTTGTGGTCCACAAGCAGGAAAAGAAAGACTTCCTTCCAGCCTGTGGAACGCAACTCTAACCAATCCTGGGGCTGCTCTCATGCTGTGATAGCAGCTCCAGGATTTGTGGTAGCAGGCTCAACCAGCACTCATTACGAGGCTGGAGGACTGTGCCAGCAATCCCCGGGCAGTTTCACAGCCTTTGGATTGCTGGTTCTACAGTGTGCATGTCGGGCTGGCTGTCGCAAGACAGCTGGCCTATACGTCAATGCGCACTGTAGACCAGTGCTGTAACCCTGCAGTTGCAGGATTCAGCCTCACACCCATCCTTGCGCTGTACACATCGCAGGACAATGCGGTGGTAACTGAATAAAATGACATTCACATGCCATTTTATTTATTTGCATTTGCCTACTGTGCTCGCAGCAGGCGGGGCAACGCTCATCCACTCCTGAAGAGGACCTGCCCTTGGAAGCCAAATAGTAAAATAAAATAATTGAACCTGAATTACTCATTGAATAGTCAACCATTCGTCCATAAGCCAAGTACTACAATAAAATAATTGAGCCTGAATGGCTCATTGAAAAGTTAATCAATCATCTGATAAGGATTGCACGGTTGGAAAAAAGCAGCATACATTATTTAAAAGAACTGGAAAGTACCTGATTGTTTGAGGTTCGTTTTGAATAATTTCCATGTATTCTGACGTAATTCTTTTATATGTACAATTACTGCAGGCAATACATACTTCTTTTTATTATAGGCATAATTACTTCAGGCAATGCATACCTCTATTTGTGAATCAAAATAGGCATTTCGTTATGTTTAGGGTTATTTTTAGACCAAAGACTAGTTGTTCACTTGATGTCCTGTTAGACCTTTGTGCTGTGCTATGGGCTTTATGTGTCACACACTTAGCTTTCGCAGTCCTGGAAGAAATGTCCCTGCAACCTGCCCATTGTGACTTAAACAACATTGAGAGCTGTTCCTTGTTATTAAACTTCCACTTCTTCTACCTATGTTCCATGTGTGTGAGAGAAGGCCGCAGGGATGCTATTAATGCTTTACCAGTTCTCTCTTTCAGAAGGATCTTTGCCCTAAAGTTGTCTATGCCATTGTACAACTGTGTGTTATAAATGTTGCACTGATACTGTCCATGGTGTGGTTCCTTTGATTATGTAATTGCGAAACTTGAGAAAACATGTCCCACTGGGCAAAAATAAAAAAGGTTTCATTTTGTTCTCATGTACTGTTGATTTTTCCTTAGCAATTTGAGCAGTGCTTAGCTGCTCTTAACGATATCTCTTTTACGTCCAAATATTGTAAGTGAACTAAGAGCACCTGTATGATGCATTTTTGTGTTTGCAAACGACCTGCTTCTGCAAAATGGTCTGTTTGCGACCACAAACATGCTTTCTGTGATGTACAAAGCCCAATTTGCGACTGAGTGGCTTGTTAGCATATCGCAAATTGGGCTTTGTGATTTGGCATTTGGAAGGGGTTGTTGAGGGCATCCATTCCTAATACCGAATTGGGATGGTATGTACAAATGTTTTGCAAATGAAATGCTGTCACAAAACATTTGAAATTTACCGCCAATTGAAAGTTGGTGGTAACCTATTTGCAAATGGAAAGGGGTCCCCAAGAAGCCCCTTCCCCTTTGAAAATGGTTGCAACCATATTTTCTTAAGTGCAACTAGTGGCCCAAAGGACCACTGCCTACTCTTGATAATTAAAACTTCAAAATGTAAAAATTTTTTTTTGCCTGACTGCATTAAAAAAAAATTGCTTTATTTAAAAGCAATCACAGAAATGGTGGGACCGCCAAACTCTTAATCGGGCCCTTAATGTACTGAAGATACTCATATTGAAATCCAGACACTCTCTTTGCATCATCTGCCATTGCTAATGGCTGGCAGTAAATTGGATGGCTTGAACGTGGTTGACTGCGTATAAATGACGACTGATAGAAATTACAGATGTTAAAGACAAAAGGAATGTATAATTGGTGACCAAGGTTAATTACTTCAATATTAACTCCTGTAAATTAATCCACATTTTGATAAAGAAACTCATCAAGGAAAATTGATCTTCCTATGAAAGTCAGATGGGGGGAATTAAACAGACCTCCTGTTTTGTGTTTTTAGATCTGGCTTGGCAAAGTAGCTATCTACAAAACATATTCTAACCCATTCTTTCAAATATACATAGAGTTGGCATTGCCTCCTCGTACCAGAGTATTACTCTCTCGCCTCATGTTAGGTGCATCATTCCACCTCCTATAGAGTGCTTGCGTTAACAGAAATGAGGGACTATTTTACAACTTAAAAGTACTCTGAATCATTGCATATAAAGTTCTTTATTTCATAGAGAGCATTATATTGAACAAAAACTCTTATTCACTTTTATTTTTAATTTGAGGGGTTTTCTTGAGTGTTTTAGTTAGGAAAAAAAATACAAGCTAACTCTGTTAGTTTAGCCACTATTTGTTCTAATGTTGGAAAGTATGTCTAGTGTTATAACTAGATTTTTTATTTTCTACAGCAAAATATGCAAAATACCATATGTCAGTATAGTTTTCCGTACATTGGAATTGTGCATTAGACTGTAAAACTCCAGCTAAGCTATTTTCCCTAACATACTGATCCCAAAGACACAGCCCAGCAGATTTACTGAGCTTCCGTCACCTCTGTCCTTTAACCGATTGTAATGCAGTATATGGAGCCACAAACTGAAAATCCCAGGGGCCTCATTTATGAGGCTGTGCGTCACTTTTACGCCACCGGTGCGTCACTTTTTGTGACACACCAGCAGTGTAATGTGCCTTCTTGCACCATATTTACAAAGTGACACATCTAGGTAGATGCGTCATCCCTGCGTCACATTATACCTGCGCCAGGTATAATGTATGCAGGGGGTGCGTTCCGGCGCAAGAAGGGGTCGTAGAATTGACGTAGTGAAATCTATAAGATTTCACTTATAGGACACTGTTGCGTCATAATCTTGCGCCTGCCTCACAGCAGACGTAAGACTGACGCAGGTCCTTTCACATGGGGCTTGACCATGCTCTGGTCATTTGCGTTGTTCCCATGCTACAATTTTGCATAGTTGCATGACCTACAGTTATGCCGTAATTTGAGCAATTTTGCATAAGAATCATCACTTGAATTTTTTGCAATTGCGGAAATTACGCCAGCATAAATAACAGTTCGGATATAGATAGATAGACAGATAGATAGATAGATAGATAGATAGATAGATAGATAGATAGATAGATAGATAGATAGATAGATAGATAGATAGATAGATAGATATGGTTTAAGGCGGCATAAGACTATAAACTCTTTGCAATATCTGCCTAGATATATCATTTCAATGTACAGCATCTCCGATCTTTCTGAATAGGGCCCTTTCATGGATGGTCATGCATGCTCACGGAATATGACAAATCTCCTTTAGACACAGCTTCATAGTTGCGGACTTTGTATAATGGGAACATTCCCCTTTTCATGATGAACAAGTTCCCTTTCAGGAGCGGTCGTGGTCCAAGGCTGCTCGTTTTAAACACAGTGGCAGCTGCAGACATACTTATTGATGGTGAATGGTATATTTGAGCCGCAGATGTCTGAGAGCTCTATCCCTGGATTTGCCAGCCCCATATCTGTGGAAGGAATGTGTGCCAAATCCTCTCAGCCCAGCATCTTATGCTCTCATCTCGCACAATGAGCCAAAGTGCCATTTGTGAGGCTAATGGAGGATGCAGTGTGTAATCTTGAAACCTGATTTTTGTACTTTTTGGCAGCTGTTGTGCTGCATCTTGCGTCTGTTGCCTGTGGAAAAAATCCCTCGAGTGGATCAGGGCTTCTGCTGTGTATTTTGCATTACAAAGACTGTGTTTAGGAGAGACTGGTTAACGTGTGCTCTTCAGACCGAGGTTAGCATTTTGCTGCCTGCCTCTTGGTAATGTAGCAGCATTTCACCAAATGGCGGCAGCGAGATATACGTCTCAGAGGGAAGGATGGCGATCAAAACCCCAGCAATATATTTTTTTAAAGTCATGAATATTTATCAACACACCTAAATGGCCCAAAGAAGTTGGAAGTTGTTCAATACACATACAGGCACATGCATCAATATTGCTTTTTGCGATTCCTTAATTGCGAAAAATAAGAAATCGCAATTAAGGAATTGCAAAATGCAATGCATCAAGAAATCGCTAAATAAATTGCGATTTCTTAATATTCCTTTATTGCGACTTGCAAATTGCAAGTCGCAATTAAGGAATACCCCTATAGGCCCATAGGAATGAAGGGGAAGACATTCTCAATTTGCGATTAGCAATTAGCGAATCGCAAATTGAGAATGCAATTTCAAGGGTGCAGGGGTGTCCAAAGGACACCCTGTTGCACCCCTGAAATCAATCTGTGCACATATGTTGTGCACACACATGCCCTAAGGGCATGTGTGTGCACAACATGAAACTTTGAAAAATGCACAAAAGTGCATTTTTCAAAGCTTTCACAAATTACCATGAGGTTCAACCTCATGGTAATTTGCTCCCTCAAATTGCGAAATCGCAATATTTTAAAGTTTCATGCATTGCATTTAAGGAATCGCAAAATGCGATTCCTTAAATGAAATTGCAATTTGAGAATTCGCAAATATTTGCGAATTCTCAAATTGCGAGGGCCTTCACCCTTCATGCATTCCAATAGCAGATTTTGCGATCGCAAACGGCCGATTTTTGCGATTCGCACCGTTTGCGACCGCAAAATCCTTTGATGCATGTGCCTGATACATCTTTGTGCTCGTGGTCCTATTGCAAAAGAATCTGTTCTAAGAGCTTATTTGGAAAATATTCATTTTCCTAGTACGAGCCCCTGCTTTTTCAGTTCTCTCAGTTCTACTCTGGGTAAAACTATTTGCAAGATAGGCATGCAGTTGATTAAGTGCAATTTATTAACTGTGACAAATGTACAAGTGTTTGGTTGTGCTGCCTCTTGAACTATGCTATTTTACCCCCAGCACTGCGTTCTCAGAACAGATAGAGACTTCTGCCACTCTTGTCCTGCGGAATACAGCATTACACCAACAACCACTGGCACCTGCACTGCATCTTCATCCATTTCACTACCATGCGTTCACTTGACCCACTGGCAACTGCACTGAGGACTTTAGACTTGAATATTGGCACCAGAGGACATGGGCATTTGGACAGGGAGACCCATGGACAGGAATGTGTTGGGAGTTGGAGATGCCATGAAAAGGGATATGCGCAGGTTGGCAATCATTGGGCTATGTAGATGTAGAAATGGGGAAACATTGGGATGAGAACACTCAGTGAGGCATGGGGAAAAGAAGAAAAAAAGACATGAAGTCATGTAATAGGGTGGGAGATGCATATCGCACCTGCTTGAGAGTTTCTTTGGCTGTTGGTTTGACGTCCACACCTCTTGGCGTCAAGCAGATGGAGCACTAGCCAATACTCTTTGGACTTGAAAGCTGCCCTGGTCCATTGTTCCCCACAAGTCACTCATGAGCCAGGCTGCTGCATTCATTTTCATATTGTAGTTTTGATCAGTTTAATAAATGCACTAGTTATCATCTATACTTTTGACCTGCAAAAAACTGGTACAACGGTGGAGACCCTTATTGAATGTGGACCATTCTCCAATTGAACCCATTCCTAACAAGTCTTTTTCCAATCAGACCCTTTATTTAAGCATTCTCCATCCATAACATACACCTCCCGGATAACTACCCTGCCAGACCTTTGCAAAATACTTATTGTAGTAGATTTTTACACTCATAGACTACCCCAGTCCTCTTGAGACATGTATGCCATCATGACCATTCCGATCTCTGCATTTCTTTGTCACATCTCTATGCAAGATAAGTTGCCATTTATTCCATCTGATGCATACCTTTCCCATTATTAGACTTTTTCACTCAATTCTGTAGTCAAACAACAACTAACCTCTATATCATTTCTTAAGCACCTGCCCACCTTGAGTGACTGCAGGGCACAGAGTACATTAGGGCTGAAAATGAGTGACTGTTTTTGCACACAAATTCATTGTGGCCTATTCTTCATTTTGCTTTTTGACAGATGTACACATTCCCACTGAATGGACTGTAAATGAAGGGAAGTAAGTCAGCAAGGGCCATCCTCTTTTCCTTTTTCCTTGAGCTTTCCAGGTCAGGGCTTGCCTGGAGGTGTTTGATGTGGGCTTGCTGAGGGTGTTACCTATCTAGCCCCAGTGTATTTTCATGATTTATTCATGAGCAGGGAGTTGGAATGTCTGCTGCCATAGGTGGTTGTTGCTGATGGTGTTTGGTCCTCAGATTTGGAGCATTTTCCTCAGGCAGGAGTCGATAAAGGTCTAGACTCTGTTGGTGGTGGTCACTGTTGTCCTCCAAGTTTCTGCTCCTCACAGGAGGACCAATTTTATATTGGTGTTAAAAAACCTGATCTTGGTTTGCAGCATTATGTCCTTCACGTTACAGGTCTTCGTTATCTGAATGAAGGCAGCCCTTCCTTTGCCGATTCTTGCCTTGCTTGTTGGCATAAATTGGCAAGGTATGCTCAGACGTGAGTCCCTTGCTCACTTTGCCACTGGATTTAAGCAAGCCTGACTGAAGATGACTGAAATGCCAGAAACCGGTCCTCGGAAGCTTGTTTCCAGTCCAGGGAAGGCATGGCTTGGCAGTTCGGGCTGGACTGTTCCCATGAGGCACAGGGTCAGACTGAGTTGCATATGGACATGTCTGAACTGGGGTGGCAGAGTGGGATAAAGAACGGTGATGGATTAAACCCAGATCTGTTGACTGGGTGTAAGTGTTTGATTGGTTCAGATGCTCCATCCATCACCACCCCCTTTTGTACCGCATTGTTCGACATAAGTTGGCAGGGTATGCTCAGACATGAGTCCCTTGCTCACTGTGCCATTGGATTCAAGCAAGCCTGGCTGAAGACTGCTGAAATGCCAGCAGCCGGTCCTAGAAAGCTTGTTTCCGGTCCAGGGAAGGCATGGCTTGGCAGTTCGGGCTGGACTGTTCCCATGAGGCACAGGGTCAGACTGATTTGCACATGGCCATGTCTGAACTGGGGTGGCAGAGTGGGCTAAAGAACGGTGATGGATTAAACCCAGATCTGTTGACTGGGTGTGAGTGTTTGATTGGTTCAGATGCTCCGTCCATCACCACCCCCTTTTGTACCGCTTTGTTCACCATAAGTTGGCAGGGTATGCTCAGACATGAGTCCCTTGCTCACTTTGCCACTGTATTCAAGCAAGCCTGGCTGAAGTTGGCTGAAATGCCAGAAACCTGTACTAGGAAGCTTGTTTCCAGTCCAGGGAAGGCATGGCTTGGCAGTTCGGGCTGGACTGTTCCCATGAGGTACAGGGTCAGACTGATTTGCATATGGCCATGTCTGAACTGGGGTGGCAGAGTGGGCTAAAGAACGGTGATGGATTAAACGCAGATCTGTTGACTGGGTGTGAGTGTTTGATTGGTTCAGATGCTCCGTCCATCACCACCCCCTTTTGTACCACCCTGCTTGTTTATGACACTGCCCAGGTAGGTGAAGGTTTAAGCCTCTTCTAGTGCATCGCCTGCAAGAGCAACTGTCGTTGTGCTGGCCATATTAACCTTCAGGAACTTGGATTTCCCCCTCTGAATATTAAGGCCAAATTGTGCTGATGTGACTGTTACCTTGGCGGTCTTGTCTTACATCTGTAGATGGATATGGGAGAGTAGAGCCAGGCCATCTACAAAGTCCAGGACATCAAGCTGCATCCAAGTTGTCCACTGGATCCTAATTCTTTTTCATGCTGTGGATGCCTCCATGATCAAGTCTATGGCCAGTCGGAAGAGAAAAGATAAGAGCAAACAACCTAGTGGACTCCAGTCCTCACTTGGAAAGCTCCCATGAGTTGTCCTCATTGGACTATCTTGATAGTCATTCCCTCGTAAGTGTTCTTGATGATTCTTACAACTTTATCTGGCACACTGTAGTGGTGGAGGAGTTTCCTAAGAGTCTCTGTCGATGAAGATAACATAGAGGGGTGAGTTTCATTCCATCTACTGCTCAATTATGATGTGCAGTGTTGCAATCTGGTCTGAACAGGATCTACCCTTGCAGAAGCCAGCTTACTGCTCTCGCAACTGAGCATTGACTTGTTCCTTCATTCTGTACAGGATGACTCTGTTGAACACTTTGGGGTTGATAAAAGTGTTATCCCTAAGTAGTTGGGTAGCTACTCAGTTCACCTTTCTTGGGGATCTTGATGAGATATCCCTCCTTCCAGTCGGACGGTACCTTTTCCTCTTCCTAGATCCTTCCAAACATGGGGCGGAACATGTCTACTGGTGTTTTAATGGCTGCCTTCAGTGCGTCTGCAGGAATGCTGCCTTCCCATATCTCAGATGTTTAATGGCTTGCCATATTTCTTCATTGGTTGGTCTGCTGCAGTCGATTGGCAAGTCCTTATCAGCTGGCTGTATAACTGTTGAAGTTTTTGGCATGAGCAGGTTCAACAGTTCTTCAAAGTGGTCCACTCATCTTTGTTTTTGCCTTCATTACCCATGATTGTCTTCCCAGCGTTGGCTTTAACAGGTCTTTCTTGCATCTGCCAGAGAGTTTTCTTGTTATGTTGTAGAGTTCTTTCAAGTTTCCATGGCTTGCTGCTTCCTGGGCTTCTGTGGCAAGACCATTGATGAATCTTCATTTGTCTATTCATAAGCTTCTCTCTGCTTTCTTGTTAGTTCTGAATATTCTCCTTCAGCTTTAGCTTTTTCTGCTCTTGTTTGGTTGGTTTTGACTGCAGCTTTTTTTCCTTTCTCTCTTGGATTTTGCGTAGAGTCTTGTGGAGGTTCATTCTTTATGCTTGAGTTTCTTGGGACCCAGTATCTCCTGGCAGGTGATGTCACTGTTTCTTTTATCTGCTCCCACTGACTTTCCACTGAGTCTCTGCCGTCCTCTAGTTCTTTTAAAATGTACTCTTGTCTTTTAAAGGTACAGGGTCTGCATTGAACAAACAAAAGACATTCTTTTAATGGTATTGGGATGAATATGCAGTGGACCACTCTCTGCTTCCTTTAATGCTAAATTCATTAGATGGACGGTATCCTCTCTGGGAAAAGGGGTAGTATTCAAGTGATTGGATCCCACCTCTTTTCCTTCCAGAGTCAGCGTTTGATTAGCGGTTTGCAACTGTAATTGTGGTCACAGACCACTGATACATTCCATTATGAATCAGGAGGAGGGGATGCCCTTTTGATGCCTCCTGTACCCTTAGTACATTTAGACTCTTTACTTTATGGTTGCAAAGCCTGAGATTTTGCTAATCTCATGGTTTGTGACTAAAAGACTGATAGTACATCAGACTCATAGTTGAGTAATGCTGTACTTTGTAACAAACCCGCTGCAAGAGGTTTCAATTGGGAACAACTCAGGCTAATATGTTTAATGGCATATTCCTCAATAGAGTACCTCTCTTTTCCTTTACGATTGATTTAATCCCCTCTCTTGCTTCTTAGGCTGCTATGTCATGGCATTCTGGAGCTAGACATTTTCATTTATTTGCAAAGAAGACATTAAGACTTGAATCTTTTCACCAAAATGATGTGTTTTTACTTTGCTGAATGTTCTCTATGGGTTTTACTGTATTTAAGCCACTATGTGCTAATGTGCTAAAAAATACTATTACTTTATAATATAGTGCCTTATTGCCCCAAGTTTTAACCTGCTATCACATTGCATAATGGCAGTCACAGGAAAACCTTCTAGTCAAGATTAGCCAATCATTTTGCGCAGCTCAGCCATATCTTCAAGGAATTCTGGATTTGAGTAAGGGAAAACATTTTACGTCTATCAATCAGGGGCTGTATTACACATTATCACAGTTGGCGCCCCATTATGGTGTATGCACTGCCCCCAGGGCAAATGCAAACTCGCACTGCCCCCAGAGCAGCACATTCATGGGAAAACACAGAGCAACCACTCCGTGTTTTTACAGTGCAGGTAGGGGCGTAACACAGGCCCCTGCAGCCCTCGCAGTGCGGTGGGGCCCGGAGCAGCAGGGGGCCCCCTCAGCACAGGACTCAGGCCCAATAGCTCCGGATTAAATCCAGAGCGGGAGCCCCTACGTGTACGTGGCAGGGGGGCCCCCTCAACTTTCGATACACCACCTAATGCAGTTGGCACCCGCCTGCACGTTCAAAGGGGTTTAGAAATCCCCTTGCAGGTGGGTACAGTCAGTGACTGCACCTGCCTGCAAGGGGATGTCTGGGGGGTTCATGGGACCCCCTTTACCCCCTGTAGAGGTTTGCTGTCAAGAGGCGCACTGACAGTGTATCACCTGTTTAATGGCGCACTGTCAGTGCGCCTTCTCAGGGCTTCTTTGACTCTGCGCCAGCGTCTGTAATATAGTGCGGGCTCAGAGTCAAAGGAATTCCCTCGTTTGCATAGGCCAAGCCCCTATGCAAATGAGGGTACACCCTCTATTGATAGCGGTGGTGCTTTAAGTGCGCCAGCACTATCAGTATCATAGAAGGGGACACACAAGCGTCTGCGTACCCTTCTATAATACCAAAGTGCCCCGGGGCGTGCAAAGCAGGCGCAAACGCCCGTTGCTCACCATCTGTAATACGGCCCCAGATTTGTTTAGTATTCAAATGTATTATCCTTGAACCCTGATCTGTGTATAATCTAAGGATTTATACTTCAAATGAAGGTTTAACCCTTTAAAGTCTGCCTAACAGCTTTTTGTAATTCAAATTTCTCCCAAACTACTGAGAAGATTTTCACTTAAACACAAACTGGGTCTATTCTGTGAAAAGTTCTAGTATCTTGTGAAGGACATTGTAATTCTGTCTACTCGTGTTTTGATGGAGCCAAAACCAAATATTACAATACAAATAAAAATGGAAAACACTTCAGTTTTTGTTAAACCCCCTTGACTTTTTTCCTCTTTATGCATCTAAACTAAACTTGACCTAACGAAACTTAAATGAATGTGCTAATTGTGTGCTGAATGTCATGCAGATTTTTCAAATGGTGCCCGGTTTCAGCAAAGGCAAAAAAAAATGCTTTTTCAATTGTAAGTGAAACTTAACCATAAACACAGTTTAATACGGCTGAGTGTGTGATAGATAGATGCATGTCTGGCTGCCTGTGTGTCCGTCGTCGTTCCACCTTTTTCAAGTATTCAGCTAAGTACTCAGCTTCGTATTTCTGTGCATGTCTGGAAACATCTCTGTCCTGCTCTGTAAGCAGGGAAATTGCTGCCTGTCTGATACTCATCTGTCTGCACTGGACTGTGTCTTTACACCTGCTGGGCAAATAAGGCTGCCTCACTCATATGAATCTGTGGACCAGTGCGTGCAGTAGCTAAATTCTTCTTTTTGCACTGATGTGCACATGGATCGAACTGAATACCACAGCATCCACCTTTCTCTTGCAGCTTCTCAAAACTAAGGCTGCAGTCATCTGCCTACTTCTCATCAGTCCCTGGAAGGTAAACAATGTTTCACAGCCACAGAGACCCTACAGTGAAGTAAATGCCTATGCTACAAAGTAAACATCTCTGCATCCCTTAACACGTGAATCTTCCCGGTAAAAGCATCATGCCTTTGTCCCCAAATTAGCAATTAGTCTTTTTTGCTGGTGGAACCTTCTTTCTGTCTCACAGTTCTCTACTGATCAACACAAATATTATAGAAATATCAAAATCATTTGTAAGCAGTGCACAGTGTTTCAATGCTATATAAGCGAGCAAATATTGACAAAGATATTAACGTAATACATTTGAATATTATGGGTTTGTATCTATATCTATTTAAGACGATAAACGTTGTTTAAGCATAGTTTTTAATAAGAAAGGTAATCAGCTAACCAAGTGCAAAAACAGATTCTGACGAGGCTCACCTCAGCAGGTTACCTTCCCAATGGTAGTAGGTGCATTTTTATAAAACCAAATCAGGCTATTAATTGCAGTTATTATGAAACATATTGAGCTTTGGTACCTACATCTCCAGTAGTTAGATGACCATAAAGAGGATTAGGTATTAGGATTAGGGATTTTATTCCTCTCAAGTCTAATTGATCATATGGTAATGATTGCATAGGCCCTGATGATGACCTTACGGATAAAGTCAAGCCCTTACATAAATTGGAGTTTGTGCAGTACTCGCAATTTTAGGTTATGCATTAATTACTGTACGGGGTAATTTCCAGGGGTGGTAATTACTGCACCCAGCAATTTTTCCCCCAAAAAATGGTGGCTGGTTTAAGATGCTAAAATTTATCAGGAGAAACTGCCTAGAAAATAGTCAAAATGTGGTAAATGCCGCAATCGCACATTAGTCCCCATTTCCAGGGCCGAAACTCGACATAGGAGTTTTTAACTGCACCCAGTAAATAACTCAGCTAGGGCTTCCAGTATTTACCAAGTGTGGTAAGTACCCTACACTATGACACACCTCTCATAATCAGAGCCTACGGCCCTGATTACGAATTCAGGGTTAAATTATGATCTACATGCAAAGAAGGATTTGTATGGAGATTGGGATAAGGAGTTGCATTATAATTATCAAACTCATACAGTCTCCCCATGGTGGATTCCATCCAGTCAAGCCTGTTAGATTTGATTGGGGGGACAAGTCGGGGGGGGGCAAAACATATAGAGCTTGGTGTTTTAAATACTCAATCTGTACATTTAGTCTCATCTCCAAGTTGAAAAGTCGAAAGAGTAAGTATTTACCACATCAGGTAAATTTCTCGCCCATGATAACTGTACTTATTGAGTGTGGTGAAGCCCTTACCCTATCTGCACATCTTGTAGTCAGTGCCTAAGTCTATGCAACTGTTAGATATTGAATGATAATAGAAAAGAAAATGCCTAGCTAACTTCCGTGACTTAGTTTGTTAAGTCTTCTTTTCCAATAAAACACATGTATGGAGTCTAATATAATCTGTTTGATAACTTGGAAGGCTTAATAAGAAACTTTAGTGAGAACACAGCACGATCAAGTTTGTCTGGTCTGCTAAGACTCGATTGCCAAGTTCTCTGTGCACCGCACAAGTTGTTAGCCTTTCCTTTGTATACTGCTGTCACCTTAAAAGTCTTATATTTGGACTAGTTTACCCTGGGCCAGAGAACCGCATTAGAAACTTTGAAAAGGCTTCAAATGCTGATCTCCAACCCAGCAGGCAAGGAATCTGCGGTTCGACATATCATTCCAAAATGTGAAATCCACACGCTTGCGTCAGAAAATACAAATCCAAAATAGCTAAATGAGCTCACATTTTCCAGGGCAAAGCGGTCATTTTTTTTCTTCATTTGAAGGTAAAGGGGCCTATTGCATGAAGTTTGCAGCGAACAAAACCGGTCTCAGTGCTGATTTCGCATCCTGTTGTTCAGCACAGTGCTCATATTAATTAGAGAAATAACCACAGGATGCTGGCCTTAAAATCAAATATGAATGAATGCCTTGCCTGGGTCATCGGGATTATCAGAGTAGGGAAATCGTCCAACCACCTTGTCCTTGGAAATATATCGTTCTGTACCATTTTCATTCACTATTCAGTAGTTGCAACAGGCAGTGAGCACAGAACACGGGGAACATACTTAGCAATGCAACTTTTACAACGCACTACCATTACGACGCAACTTTTACAACGCAAGTTATTACAACGCATTGCACTGGGGGGGCGCTCTAGGATAGGGAATAGTTTAATTACTATCCAACACCTTCCCTACTATCCACGGGGACTGGAGTTGGAATAGTAAATTAAACTATTCACTATCCAGCGCCCCCAACGCAAGTCGTTTTAACAACTTGCGTTGCAAAACCTGCGTCGTAATGGCATGCGTTGTAAAAGCATACGTTGAAACGTCATACATCCCAGAACACAATGTTCATTTTATCATATTTTAGTCATCCCTCCAGGGTCCAGCAAATGTTTGATTTCTTGAAAGATCATTTGTAGTGTACGATCTCACCTTGAGCCCTAGTGTAAGACCTGTCCTGACAAATAAGCACACTACGACTAGGCGGGTAAACTTTTTTTTCAGTACATGTGAAGTGAATTCAGGGTACGCGAACAAAATGAATAGAAATATTAGTTGTGCTAAATTCACTAAGTCTTCGCCCATAAGTGGCGAAAACAGATACCGGGTGATTTCAGAGATTTTAGGGTAAATGATCTTCCAGTAAGGAGTTTGTCTTTTGTAATAATTTTGCCACTAGGGGCAGGACAAGTGATGAAAAAAGTGTATGCTCCGTCTATAAATTGTTGATATTCTGAGTAAGAAAGAAAAATGTACAGCATCATATTTTATGTGGCAAAGCAAAATGGCTTTTTCGTCTTTTTTCATGGAGGAAATGTTTTGCCACTAAGAAAAAATAAATAAAGAGATGTGCTGTGTGAGAAAAGAAACCATATAGCAGGATGGGAAGTGTAGTTTTATAAACCACAAGCGCCTAAGAAATAAATTGGAAGGCTAATTAGACTCTAGTCATGAAGGAGGAGTCAAGTCACGTGAGGTTGTTTAAAACGAGCGGTTAGAGAAACACACATAATGCACCTTGTTTTAACAGAGAGAGGAGGAGGAGAATGTTTTCCATCAGAGGCAGGTATGTTAACGGGGGGAGAGCTCTGTTTGTAACGAAAAGGCTAGTAACGAGTAAAATTGGAAGGCAATATGGGGAGAAATGAAGTATGGTAAAAGTAAAAAGAGCAAGGTAGAAGGAAGGAAAGTGACAAACGGAAAAGAATGTAGGAGGGCAGTGCGGTAGCACGCAAAAATTAGCATGTAAGTGAAGGGATGAAGGGAGGTGACATGCCGGTCTAGTCTTGGTGTTTGTTTTCTAAATAATGTGAAAGGGGCATTTTTATATGTGTAACGTTGTAAACAAGTTCAGATGGCCAGATATAGGAGGGTGACCAAGATACTTAAACAAACATCCGGCAGTGAAGACTCGAGTGTTTGGGAGTATAGATGTGACGTAAATAATGGGTGGAGATGTTTGGGAGCTTAACATAATATTGGTAAATGAAACTTGTAGTAGGTTTGAACTGCACTGGCACGAAGAAAGAAAAAAGTAAAATGTGCGTTTTTTATTAAGAATTGTAAAACATTAATTTTTATTGATGATTTAATTCACATGATTTTGTACCTGATGATAATGGATGTTCATTTAACATTTGCAGTTTTCCCTGACGAAGGGCTGGAAGGGCCCGAAATGCATTGGTCTAATAAAATACTGTTTTTGATGGATCTTGGCGTTTGTACTTGTTTTGGGAAAAAGGTCCGGATGGACAAACCTGAACATGAGAAAACTAAGAAAATTGGCATGTTGTCTGACGTGTGGAATAATACAGCAATCTCATAAATTTGAAATACGTGTGAAAAAATATCAAGAAAAATTGAGAAGAGAAACAAAAAATGAGGATAAAAATGTTAATTCAGATTTAATTGTGCGAATAGCACTCAGCAGTGCCGTTGTTTCAGGGGCGACAACCGCCCCACATACAGTGACGTATTACCCAGGTGCCAAGAGGGCAAGGCACTATACTCAATGTGCACGCAATACCGGATGAACTTTGAGGACTAAAATGGATGTAGATAAAGGACAAACAGATAAAAATGGTGTGCACCCCCTACCCTTACAGTGCTGTGTGAGAAAGGGCCATCTTTCTTGCCAGATATGCCCCCCTTTTCTGCTGAATTGCTTATATACTTTGACTGAGTGTGCCCTGGGTTCCTGCCAATCAGGTACCTGGGGCCTGTGTTCCTTCCCTAAAACTGTATTGAAACCTAAACCCAATTGGCATGTCTGGCCACAGGTAAGCCCCTGGTAAATGGTACTCTAGGTACCCAGGGCACTGTGACCAGAGAAGACCTCTGAGGGCTGCAGCACTTATTGTGCCACCCTTAGGGGCCCTGTACCCTGACCCACACACACACTGCTTTGGCAGACTGAGTGTCTTGGTGCAGAACTAAATAGAGAGTCAATTTGGCGCACATTCCTGTGTGCCATGCCCACCAACACACTGCCCTGGCATACCTCAGTCACCCCTCTAGCTGGGTGCACTATGCCAGTGGTGTGGGCACAGGTGCATGGGCCCTGTTCCCCTACAGTACTCAAGGCTATTCCTGGGCACTGTAAGTGCAGTGATGCCATTCAGAATATATGGTGCTGGGAGTTTGTAACGAACTCCACAGCACCATAATGGCTACACTGAAGACTGAGAAGTTTGGTGTCAAATTTCTCAGCACATTAAACCCACACGGATGCCAGTGCGAGATTTAATGTAAATTGCACTACAGAGGACATCTTAGAGATGCCCCCTGAAACCTAACTAACTCCCAGTGTCCTGACTGCATGGCTACCGAGGCTAACGCCACCAGACATGTTTCTGGACCCCTGGGCCGAGAGCTTGCCGCTCTCGGTCCTGAAACAATGCACATCCTGGGACGAGGTGCCAAGCCTCCTCCCTCAGGATGGGCAGGGGAAGCTTCAAAGGCATGCTGCCTTTTGTGAGCTTCCCCAGGCAAATTTCTGTACTCAACAACTGGCCCCCACTGGCTCTGACCCCCACTCTGGCGGGACGACAGGTGGGAAACCCTAGGTGAGGAAAGGGGGTGTGCCAGCCTCTGCCAACCCCACCCCTCAGGTGGGAGAGGCGAGGTGAAGCACAACTCTGGGCTCCTGCCATCTTGAGGATGGGGAGCCCTACACAATCAGGGATAGGCTCCTGCTCCCTCTCACAGAAGAGGAGCAGGATGGGGGTGTACTCACCCCACGACAGGGACCCATTGGTCCCTGCGCTTACCCAACCTGTAACACCCCTAAATTTTGTATTTAGGGACAACCTGAACCTTCCTTCCTCAGATCCCGATTCCGAGACAAGAAAGAAGACCAAGAAGAAGAAGACCTGCCGTGCAGCTGCTAACAAGAGGTCAACACTAACTGACTTGGCCCCAGCCCTACCAGCCTGTTGATCCTTGAACCTGCTCCTGCTAAACCCCGGCTTCTCCTGCGGACAGCAACCTTGAAAACCCCAGAGGACCTGCCTGCCTTGCTCATCTAAAGACTGGGACTCCCACGAGCAGTGGTTCTGCTCAAACAAGCAGCACCCCTGGTGCCAGCCAGGAACCACCAATCCAGCACACTCTGCACCTGCCGAACCTGGCCTGTGCCTGGGTGGGCAAAGACCACGAGGACGTCCCCCCAGCGATTGTGACCTGAAATCCAGTGCTCAAGGACCCTCCTCGATGCTCCTGACGATGCCTGCAGCCTCACAACAAGGGACCCCTCCAACTGCGACCAGCTGAGGGTAAGATTTCCCGACATCAAAAGACACTCTTGCACCCGGCGCCCCACGGCCCCCTGTGCCCAACTCCTGGCTGTCTACCTATCCTCCAAGATCCCAACTTACCTCTCGAAGTGGTGGTCGCACCTGAAGAATCTCCGTCCCCGAGCCTGCAGCCTTTTGTTCAACTTCCAGCTTTCCCATTGAATCACTTTGGATGCCCGAAGGCCCAAAAGCACCCTGCACCCAGCCGCCCAAGTGCCACTGGGAGTGCAGCATCTACCCTACTCTACTTCCCCACTTGCCCTGTGTAAATGACCAGGAGCTCAGCTCCCACAGCCGCGTGGCCTGCCTGCTAGCAGCCACCAACCGAAGGCCCTCTATCCTCCATAGGATAACATTGGACCTACTCTATCTGCACCCGGCTGCCCCTGTGCCGCTGAGGGTGTAACAACTGTACTTACCTGACCCTGGGATACCCCTGAGTCTACCCCCAGAACCTTAACTCTATCAGTCGAGTACTTACCCAAAGACCAATAACTTTATTTTCTCCGCTGTAAACTCCTTAGCACACGTTTGATAAGTCAAATGATATACATGTGTTTCACCATACAACAAAAATGCATTCTTAAATAATTAGATCCTTTTTAGTCAAGGTATTCTTTGGTGTTGTTTTATTTCAGGAGACGTCACAGCCAACACGTGTTTCGTCGTTAGGGGAATGTAACCCACGACTTTCTCAAGGCTGTTAGGTAAAGAAAAACGAGCATTGTAACGTTGTTGTTCTGATAATCATATGATATTATGCACATTTAGAAAAACGCCTATTCTTAACTTAGGTCGTCGCCTAATTTCTGTGCCCTTTCTCTTAACACAGAAACAACAATATTAAGAAGACTAGGTATCCTTAATATTTCCTATACTATACTATATATACTATACTATGCATGACATCACAAGTTGAACTAAAACTTACTAACACTATCCTTTTGTAATTGATTTTTTCTGCATGTTGATATTCGCACAGCACGGTGACAGATAAAAACACTGGTTTCTCCATATTTTTGAAATGGGCCATAGACCTTCTGTTTTGACAGAAGAACACCATGTTAATCACAAGTGGAACTTTTTCTAAAAATGCATCGGTAATAACAACAGTCAATGTAATTTATATTAAACGGCACAATGTTGAACACCACCTTATCACTTCAACAAAGCTAATACGTCAGAAGTATCTAAATGAATATAAATGTGCATAATATCATATGATTATCAGAACAACAACGTTACAATGCTCGTTTTTCTTTACCTAACAGCCTTGAGAAAGTCGTGGGTTACATTCCCCTAACGACAAAACACGTGTTGGCTGTGACGTCTCCTGAAATAAAACAACACCAAAGAATACCTTGACTAAAAAGGATCTAATTATTTAAGAATGCATTTTTGTTGTATGGTGAAACACATGTATATCATTTGACTTATCAAACGTGTGCTAAGGAGTTTACAGCTTTGTGTGGCCCTAGCCTATTTTAGAAGAGGGAGTGTGGTTCTCTTCTCCTTTTAGCACCGTCCTAACAATTATTCATTGAGAATAACATAGGTGGACTTTCCTTTGTGGCGCCAACACCTAGAACAAATACCACCAATTGCGACCAAACAACTTTATTTTCTCCATAGGGTAACATTGGCTGGTTTCACTTGGAAATTCTTCTAAGTGTTGATTTTCAGAACTTTTAAATATTCCTTAAAAATCGTCCGAAAATCAAAAAATGAAATTACTCACCTGCAATCAGGAGAGATCCCAGTGCTGTATCTTTGAACCCAGCACCGAACCTGAAAAGTAATTATAACCGTGATTTACTGTTAACCCAATTTTATTGCATTTACTTAAAAACTCCCTTTGAGCTCAATGTTATTTTGTGTTTAACTTTTGTTGCATATTGCAACAATTGTAACTATTACATTTAAAAATCAACTGCTATTTGAAAGTATTCAATTGCAACATCTCATTCTGAGAAAGTATTTATGATAGCTACAGTGGTTCTAGCTACAATATATTTTTATATACAACACAATTGGCCTAGGTTTCACTTCTTGAGTGCTTGAGACCATTTGCTGACTCAGTGTGCACAACAAATGCTTTACACTGTCCTCTGATCCTGCCTTACTGCTCGACCAAGCTACCACTTTAGAGCTTAAGGTTATATCTAACTTTAGCCTCTGCCATACCTCTGGGGACTGTGGACTCTGTGCACACTGAACCTTACTTTGGTCCAGTATTTACAGAGCCACTGTCTTACATGCTGTTTCAAAAATCCCACTTAGTCCCTGATTATGTGTTGGCCTGAACTTTCCGCCCTCTGGGCAAACCCCTGTTTGTGGTTTCTACAGGGGTCAGAATTGCAAGTTATATGAAAATGACCACACCAGGCAATTACTAGGTGTGAGGAAGTATGAACCCTTCTTTTAATGTTGGCAGTCCGACCTGCCTGAATTTAACTGGCGAAAGGAGTGTTGTATTGACTGTGAAGTGGATTTTGTTGAAATAGAATTAAATTCCACCTGTTATTTCCCCCAAAACTTGGAATATGATCAATTTATTGCACTAAGTAAATTCCAAACCTTAGATAGACGGATTTTATCGGGTGCAATAAATAGCACCTGTCCCTCCTAGGCACTTGTAATTGTAACATTAGGGTACTCCATTTGTTTTTCCTCAATGCAGAAGGACCTCAGGAACACACATGCAGCTCTAGGAGTCTTCCAGAAAACCTATGATGTTCCTAACCTTCCTATGAATACTTCTATGAAGTGTTGCGCATCATGTGTCTTTCATGGCAAAACATAAGTGTAAGTCTACTATGCATTGGTTTGTGCATTTTTCCTGTAATTAGAAGGGACTTTGCAGAATTGCAAGTCACCTGTTATGCCAAACAGACCCCATGACAGTAGTTTTCTTGAAACATACATTAATTCTACATGGACTCCTACTCCTGTTACTTTCTGCGTTATTATCTGTATGCAAGGGTTCTGTTTATTTCATTATGGAGGAGCAGGGCAGGCATGCCTATAGTGCTGTATGCTTTTTCATTCTGTAGGCTTTTTTAACCTTAAAGAGAACATGTGGGGCGATAGCAAATAAAATGGTGCTTGGTCTGAGTTAGTATGAGCTAGGCATACCCTCATTTGATGCATGTGCAAAATTATGCCTGCCATGAAAGACCGATGGTTAGAGACTTTTGATCCATGTTTCTCTGTAAGATGACCGGCCTGATTTCAAGGACAGAGCTGAGATCCCCTGTAGGAAGGTGTTGTGTTTGACCGCACCTGTCTGTGAAGGATGCCTAAAGGTTCACTAGCACTCTCTCTCTCTCTCTCTCTCTCTTTCTCCGGTGCGCTCAGGGGGCGCACTTCTCTCTCTCTCTTTCTCCGGTGCGCTCAGGGGGCGCACTAACTGTGCGTCTCTTCCGTCACTTCCTAAATGGTAATCAACCTGTTTGCTCCTACAGGGCTAAAGCATTCCCTTATTTGTGTGAGGCAACTCTCCCATCAGATGAAGGAAAACCTTCTTTTCAAACTGTGCACAGGCACAAGTATTGGCAGCCCCATCTTTAATATGCAAATGCCGTGGGACCATGAAAAGCAAGCCAAAAAAGCTTTTTTTACTTTTTTTTAAAGAAGTGCCAAGGCTCTTGTCAGGCAGCCACTGAAGCTTGCACCACACACTGCCCCTGCCATGCTGCCAAAGATCGTAACAACACAATTACTGGCCATCATACTTCTACAAGTGTGACAATGTGGGCTATTCCAGGCCCCCAACGCTATAAGATTGACTTGGACGGCAGGGAATAGGAATTTTAACCCGTTTGTTGCTGCCGTTGGCCATTGGCTGACGGCAGCACTATCTCGCTGGTGCTGCCGTCGGCCAATGGCCGACGCGACAGTTTTTTTAAACGGCCGCACTGCCGCAAAAAAGCGGAAGCAGCCAACGGGTTAATGTATAATTAATTACAAATCAACTGTTGTGGTCATCTCTAAATTAGCCAGATATTGCTACCTTGTGACAGACTGTCACAAACACTGGTGTTGACAATTAAGTACTGGTGCTGAGCACCGGAAACCACCGTCTTAAATTAAGCACTGCCTGTTAAGCCCTGCGGCACTTGTATAATAAATTGGCTAGTATATAAACAGGCAGTAAAGAGGCGGCCAGGACCCAGATAACCCCGTGGCACACTTCAGCACAGGCTTATTTCAGAACCATGTTGCTCAAGATTTGTGCCATTTTCTTTATACGTTTGGGAAAGCTTAAACAAAAAAAACGGCATCCTGAACTAAAACTTGAAGGTGAAAATATTGAATTTCCCTCGCGCCCGCATGAACATTGGTGCGTGTCTTTAATCGCTGAACCGCCCAGTCGAGCAGAAACGCAAATTGAGCGCGAGTTTGAGCATTCCGCGGAGCTGCGCGGCAGTAATTATTTTTAGCAGACTGTGACCATTTCACTGTATGCTCCATTGAACGCATTAGACTTTTCACAGTTCTTTTCCAAACGTGTGTCCCCCTTTTCTTGCCTTTCTGAAAATACGTGCATTGCATTTCAAAGTTGTATTGTTTGCTTAAATTGCCAAAAGTGGCTTTGTTTTGAATCCCTTCTGTGCCCGAGGTCGAACTGTGTCTATGAATGCGCGCGCAGCGTGTGGCTGGATAGACGGTGGCGAGAAATGTGTTGAGTCATGTGTCTGAGCGAGAGTCGTGACTCATCAGTCTGACACTTCACTGCCTGAGACCGGGATTCTGGTATCTGTGTTCTGTCCTTATTAAAGGGACATGGTGCGTTTTTGTGCCGTTGAGAAACACCACCTCTGCCTTTAATCTGTCTGTCTCAGAACACAAGCTGATAGCAAAAATCCAGATCTGTATTAAGGTGTCCAATATAACATGGGGCTTCTGCACTTAAATCAATTTTTCATGTGAAATAAACAGTCACAGTTTAAATGGAGAGACTACTTAGACGGTCAGAGTTGTGGGGGAGATGACAGAGACGGACTTTCAAGTGCAGACACACGTATTAACATTACTAATGACAACACATTTACAATCAGAACAAAGAGGCTTCTTAACACACAATACTTCCGACCACAATTAGAGTGCCTTGGGCCATAGGAAGAGCCACTTCAATTATGCAGCAGGGAGGTGCTAAATCAGAAGGCAGAGTTGACTAAATTGTGAAGCAGATTTTGCAGTGTAATGTGGCATATTTTGTGACAGTATTGCTTCATTATTTTACAATTTATACAAATTGTATTTCTGGGCAAAGATGTGGCCCCATTAGCACCAGTTTCACTACCAAATACAACAATCAAACAACTGAAAGATGATGAGTGAACCTTTGTGAAGGACCCTCCATTGCTCTGGAACACGTCACCCAACTTTTAGTCACTTTTGAACTGACTGACTGAGCTACAAACTTTTTTTCTACAATTTTTTTTTTCTCTCATTAAAATCATGATCTTATGCAGCAGATGATGTCTGCAGTAGAAGCAGAGCGAGAAGGCATACTGCTAGATGCATCAACGTTCGATTTTGCGAGTCCTTAATTGCGAAGTTTAAGGATTCGCATTTAGGGACTCGCAAAATCAGATGCATGTAGGATTTGCTAAAATATTAGCAATTCCTAAATATTCCTTATCTGCGATTCGCAGAGTGCGATTCGCAAATAAGGAATGACATCTCATTGATTCCTATGGGCCAAGAGGCCCATAGGAATGAATGGGGAGGAATTCTCAATTTGCGATTAGCAATTAGCTAATCGCAATTTGACAATGCGATTTCAAGGGTGACGGATGTCCAAAGGTCACACTGTTGCACCCCTTAAATTGACCTGCACACTGGTATTGCGCACACACATGTCCCAAGGACATGTGTGTGTGTGTAACATACAACTTTGAAAGATGCACTTTAGTGCATTTTTCACAGTTTTCGCTCTTTACCATGAAGTTTGATTTCATGGTAAATAGCTACCCCTATCAGCGAAATCGCTAGCTATTTTACATTCATGCATTGCATTTAAGGAATCTCAATTTGATTTATGCATTTGGAATGATGCATCCCAAATGCATAAATACCGGTTGCAGAAGGGCAGATTGTTAGAATCTGCCCCTTTGCGAACGGTATTTCGCTTGATGCATCTAGCTGATAATCCTTTGTGCTGGAGCCTCTTTACCTTGCCCAGCACAGGCTATGCAGGAATTTATAAACTGCTTCTCCGAGTAAGCTGCGGTTTTAGAACATTTGTTTTTCGAAAAACGTATAACTGTATTAGTATTAAAGAACAAGCATCGGCATAGCCATTAGGTCTCACCTGCAGCAGACCTACTGGCTTTTCCAATGCTGTTCATCAAAAGCAAAACGAGGGAAAAACAAAAAATGACACAGTGACATGTGCATGTCATCACACTGGGATATTGAAGCATCATGATGCATACTCATGTGTGATGAAGCATGCACGCCTATCCTTGATGACACTATGCCGTCCCAGTGTGATGGTGCATACGTGTGAATGCGTGACTGGGTATGCCTGTACATACGGCATGACACAGTCACCCTTTTTTAGTTCTTAATTATTGCTCCAAGATGGCGGACAACAAAGAAAATTACAAAAAAGTAAAAGCTCAAACTTAAGAAGCATTGGCAAAGCCAACAGGTCTCACATATGAGAGATATTGGATCTGTCACGGTGTTAGCCACCTTATATACTACAGGTAGCTACTGTACAACATGCCGATAAGTTAAAAAACAAGCGATATGATGTGGTGAGCGTTGGCCACAGCATTGCTTTTTGGTAGCTTCAATCCATACTGTAGAGCATGGCAAAAATCTTGACGAATCCAATACCTCCTGTAGGCCAGAACTATTGGCTTTGCCAGTGCTTGTAAAGTTGTTGTAACAGGTTCACCGCTGTCCGCATTCCCCTGGGGAACAAAGCTCATGGTCCATTTCTGTTTTGAGTAGGACAGTAGACTAACCACATGCTACATTAAGACACGAGCACTGAGCTGCGGCTGATGCTTTCCAGTACACTGTCAAGTCAACAGGTCTTTTCAGAATGCAGCAAGCCATCGTGTCTAAGTGTGCTTCTGGGCATACGCACTTTACGGTGCAGCGTGACTTCCTCTCACTGACACCTTCTGAGAACGGGTTCACATCCAGATTAATTTATACTGTAGCGATAAACAGTAGCATTGTATTTGTTTGAAAGAATTCAAAAGAACTTCAGTTGAGCACATTTTTGTCAGTGGTGTGAAAATACCTATGCAGCATAGTAAAAGTGATGTCGCTATCTGATTTGTTAGAAAATAGATTTTTAACTAATACATTATTATAATTCCTTTTTACCTGAATGTGCCAATGGGCGTGCCTCCTTGCCCAGACTTCCAGCGTGTCCAAGGTGGTCTAAGAAACCCGAGAACTGTGCTTAGGGTGGTGGTTGCCCCAGGATCATCTCTATCTTACCTTGTAGTTCCTGTTTGGTGAACCTATCAGTGTACAGAAAGCAAATAATTAGCAGGTGGGCAAGAACATGGGTCCCACCTTCTGCATGTTTGGGTGTGAGCAGGCCAGAGCTGGGCTCTCAAGATGGGGGTGCTGTGCTTCTAAGGATAGCTGCAGTTCAGGGCGAGCACAGCACTGAGGCCCAGTAAGGTTGGGAGGAGAGGCTGGGAGAAGCCGCCAGGGATCTAAAATTCGGGCAAGGGGAGAGTCTGGTGTGATAGACAACTCAGTCTCATCTGTAGCCTTTAGACACCATATCAAGTATAGGCAAGATGGAGGGACGGTGGCTGGGAGGAAGTAGTCAAAGCCAAGACTGGCAGGGAGGGGGGAGGCAGAAATAGATGGCCTGTAAACCTATGCATTCCAATGGAGTGCTCACACACAAAGAAAAAAAGTAGCCCAGGCTGGAAAGGCAAGCAGCAGAAGAACACTCAGCCAGCAAATATAGCAGTACTTTGGCCTTGTTGCATAGGAGAGACGAACATACAAAGAGGAAGTGAATCTGGCATGCCCTGATCAAAGTGAAGCAAGGAAATAGTGTGTCAATGAAGCAAATAAAACAGAAAGAAAAATTGGATTGCAAGACCTGTGTGGCCTAGCAGCAAATTTCAGATGCTGAAACCTCCCATTTTTTTTAAGCATGTATTATAAAGTCTAATGGATAGGCTGGAGAGCAACAGATGACCGTGTGAGGGTAACGCAGAGCGAGAAAAGGAAGTGGGGCAAAGGCCGTCAATAGAAGAGCTTGAGGCAGGGAGGAAAAAAATATAAAAAGAAAAGGGGAAGAAAAGTCGAGTTGGTTTGCGAGGCAATAGACGAGTTAGGGAGGGGAAGAAGGAAGCAACACAGTGAACGTAGGGGGAGTGGGTGTTTGGGAAGGAAGTAACACACAAGCGAGAAAACAAGATCATGTACTCCAACAAAAGGGGGATAGAGAATAAAAAAACGAGTTCCCTGAAAGTGAGCAGTGAAAGGATAAAAGTCATTCAATCAAAAGAATGGTAAAGAAACTGTGCTCTAAGGGAGTGAGAAGAAAACAAGAGAAAGGGAAGCCATTAAATATGTAACAAATAAATAAAATTGCCAGGAAAGCCAACCAATGGTAAGCAGTGGGCTGGACCAAAGCCCACTGTAAGTCTTTGTATTGTTCTCAATAGGTATTTTCAACAATAGACAGCTAAAAACTAATCAAATGAATGAAACATGACAAGATATCGGAACGCCAATCCCAATAGATTCCTCCCATTTCACCCTCTGTTATAATAGTCTTTTTAAGTGCAGCAGTGTATGGTTGAGATGCACAGTTCTGGAAGTTTGTTCATGTTTTCTAATGGAGAGCACCAATGTTAATGTGAAGGTGATCAGTTGTGGTAAAATTGATTGTGTCTTTGCAATTACTAAAGTATTATTAAAGCTACAGTCCTTTGATCCGTTTCAAAGTGTCGTCAATGACTCACCGCATTTTTCAATGGAGTGCTGTAGGATCATGGAAAATGCTTTTCATCTTGGTTGAGTGAATAATAAAAGAGTAATATATGATTCTCTCAGCTCTATTTTAGTACATGATTTATCCTCCGCTTACTAAAATGTACGCTTACAGGACAGCTGTTTGAACATTTATTGTATCTGACGTTTTGAAGCCATGGGTGGGTGCGTTTTGTTTAAATGTGCACACCTTGTATACAGGCATTTTTTCAGATATCATTCCCTTCTCCTTAATTCTAACGTACATTTCAGTGCATAGAATGCCAGCCGTTATAATGTGACATTAAGTTAGCATTTTTCCTAAAGTTTACTGAGTGTAGTGCTGAAAGGAATTGTGGTAAACGAAACATTGAATAATAATTTGTTTTAGCGTTTTGATTGCTTGTGGGTGTTTTACAGCACTTGAGATCCCGTAGGAAAATATCCTTCGTTCTTGGCTAGTATTAACGGAAGTGCTATTTTAAACATCCAGGACTATTCACGTTATGCCAACAAATGTATTTCAGTGGTTATTCAACCTATACAGTGGCCATCTGACATGGAATAGGGAGGCTCAAAGCAAAGACAGCACTGTTCCAACCACAGACTCACACGGAGTAGTGTACTACCTGTGTGGACAAGTGCTTCAGCATCCCACTTATGGGTAGTAATCAATACACAAATACTATGATACAATAGAGTGCAAGGTGTCAACATGGTTTCTAAACTTCTAAGCTAAATTTAACACTGACCACTAAGAACTATGGGCCCGATGTAGGTAATTAGTATTTACCGATTCGTATATACGATTCCTATGGGCCTTGAGGCCCATAGGAACCAATGGCAATTACTGAATCAGTAAATACCGATTCGGTAAAATTACCGAATTGACAAGGGGGACAGGGTGTCACTTTGACACCCTGTTGCACCCCTGATTCAGGCTTGTGTGCCCTAAGGGCATGTATGTGTGTCACATGGCACAGGTGTACATGCACATGTACACAGGAATTCGTTATTTACCATCAAATAGTATTTGATGGTAAATAACAAATTCTTAAGGGCCTGTGGCACTGTTTTCAGTGCCACCTACATCTAGATTTACCGATTCGGTAAATTTACCGATTCAGTATTTTACCGAATCGGTAAATTTACCGAATCGGTACATTTAGGCACCCTACATGTCACAAACCAAATACCGGTCGGTAATGGCCGAAATCGTCCGTTACCGACCGGTATTTGGTGACCTACATCTGGCCCTATATTATATATGAACATGTGGAGATTGTAATATGCTACACATTGCCATTGTTGAGTGCAGAGACGGGCCATGATTCATGAGAAGCAAAACCCTGAAAGAGTCATGATGCTGACCCCTCCCTCAACAATGGAAATACATCGCATATTGCATTCTATACATCTACATATAGGGTTTATGCGATGGTCTTTTTATGTATGTTTGTTTAAAGAAAACACAAATAACCAAAACAAGGATGTAAGAGGTTACATTTATGCTCTGAGGTAAAGTCACATTGAAGAGAACTTATGACCACAAGGAGAATGTCGACTTTTGATAGCTCCTATATCTGCTGGAGTTGGATTCATGTATAGACTAGGTAGTTGCAGAAGGATAGTTCTGATCAAGTTACAGGGCGAATTTATGAATATATTTGAGGCAGTAAATGTCAACATAGAACACACAATAATTGAACAGCAAGAATTAAAACAAATGCGAGAGATCACATGGAGGGGCAAGCAGAAGTTGCAGCTGTTCTAGTAATTGCATACTGTCCATGTCATTGGAATTAGTGCAGATAACAGTACGTAAGTATAGATGTACTTGTGGCTTGAGACAATATCTCATAAGCTGATCTGGTCTCTCTATACCAGAGGTCTCCGACTTTCCTAAAATAAGAGCTACTTAACTTCAATAAAAAATCATCTCAAGCTACTAATATTATTAGTGTTGTAATAGTGACAATATTCCAGCAAGATTATATTTGTGGCTATGATATGCAAGATTACATGCCGTCATCATCTCAGTTCATCAGGCAGGGTTGCCAACAGTAATATAACAAGCAATGGCACAGCCACTAGGTCTTGCCTATGCAATTGTGTTTTAGCCATGTTGTACACCAGTGTGGCTGCTGTTCAGTATGGCTAAAAGTTAGAGGGATAGAGTGGGCTGGGGTAGATTGGAGAAGGAAGACTGGAGTAGCATGGAATAAAGTAGATTTAGGATATAGTGGAGTGGGGTAGATTGGTGTAGGCGAAGTGGGGGTAGAGTGGGTTAAAATGGAGCGCAGTGGATTGGGGTAGATTGGAGTGGGATTTAAGTAGGGTGGAGAGGGGTGAGTTGGAATGAAGTGGGGTGAGCCAAGTTGAATAGAGTGGGGTGGGGTGGGGTAGATTGTAGTGGAGTGGGGTAGATTAGGATGGAGTGGGGTACATTGGAGTAAGATAGATAGGAGTGGGGTAGATTGCTGTAGATTGTAGTGGAGTGGTGTTTACTGTAGCAGAGTAGGTTGGAGTGGTGTTGGATAGAGTGGTGTGGAGTAGATTGGGATGGGGTGGGGTAGACTGGAGTGGGGTAGATTGGGTCAGGGTTTGGTAAATTGGAGTAGAGTGAAGTAGACTGCAGTGGAGTAGATTGGAGTGGGGCAGATTGGATGGGGTAGATTAGAGTATGGTAGTTTGGGGTGTAGTGGGGGAATGTGTGGTGGGGTGGGGTGAATTTGGGTGAAGTTTGTTAGACTGAACTGGAGTGGGGTAGATTTGAGTGGCATGTGGTGGTATGGAGTGAAGTGGAGTGGGGAAGAACGGGTAGATTACAATGGAGTGTGATAGATTGGGGTAGAGTGGAATAGATTGGTTGGAATGGAGTAGGTAGATGGGGTCGAATGGACTGGGGTCGATTGGAGTGAAGTGGGGTGGAGTTGGGGTGGAGTTGAGATTGGAGTGGAGTGAGATAGATTGGGGAAGCAATTCTATGCAGCTACACTCAACACCTCTCTACACCAGTTCATTCCACTCCACTGTAACCCACTCTAAGCCATTGCACTCAAATCTGTTCTGCAGCACTCTCCTCTATGCCACTCTGCTCTACACCGCTTTACGCTATGCCCCTGCACTCTAGGCCTCTACACTTTACTCTGCATCACTGCACTCTTCAACACACTAATCTGTGACACTGCATTCTATGCCACTGAACTCTATGCCACCCTACTCTGCACAACTGCATTCTTTACCAATGAACTCAATGCCATTGCACTCTACACCACTCTACTCTGCATCACTCCACTCTACGCCACTTCACTCAGCAGCATTGCACTGTACACCATTTCACTGTAGACCACTGCAATGAATGGCACTATACTCTACTATGCACCACTCTAAGCCACTCTACTCTGCACCACTCTATGCCACTCTAGACTACACCACTGCACTCTACGCACTGTACTCTATGTCACTCTACTGTACTCTATTCCCATCAAAATTTGCCAGTACTGAAGAACATTCTTAAACAACACTTCGTTTTCTGAGCACCCTATTTAATATGTGTTCACTCATTTATTATTTTTGTCTTTTTTAGGATATTATTTATAAAACAGTCAACTACAGAGACTTAATGAGGGTAAACATCAGTGTACACAATTATACAACACCCACTCCGTCTGTTACCTCTTCAATCATTCATCTACATACACCCAATACAACCAACATATAAAGGAATTTTTTTATATCACTTTTTTTTTCAAATACAACTTAACAGTTTGCACAATTCTGCCTTTACATGCATGGCACAATGTATTATCTTCTTTCACCGAGTTATACAGTTTCCTTATGAATGAGTTACCCAACCATATAAAGCTGATAATCCTAGTGGACAGGTAATTTATTTCCTCAGTCTTTTTATATTTTAACCCCGCCCAACAACATCTATTTTGATGCTTATACTCTTGCGTTGTAATCGTCGACGCGTTTCAAACCTGTGCTATATTTCTTGGGTTCTCCTCAGGACTCAGAACTGATATATCATCTAAAGAAACCAAAAGACAAAACATTACTTAATACCATTTATACCTAGCTGCGCTCTTCCCTGGTCCTTATTTACAATTATATATCATATGATTACCTCCACTCTATCCGTTTTAAACCTGAAACTGCAACCTTGTGTTTGCCGATTTTCTTCCATCTGTAAAAATATAATCATCGAGAGAGCAATCTATTCTTCTCACATCCACCGGCTGCACTGTCTATCCAACTTTCTTCATCCACTGGCTTACCTCTACTTCATCACCACAAAGTCTCTGTACTATTCTATGCCGTCACTCTGAGAGCAAAACACAAAAACAAAACTGACCCGTGGTTAATTCAGCTCCATTACACGGTCCCTTCATCTGACCTAACAGCCACCCTCTATCGTTCTAAGCCACTAAGAATTATTTCCATTACTCCATAAACACGAGGCTTGTGCCCCTTGTTCCATTCACCAAACACCACTCACCCATGTGAATGCAGTTTACCTGCGTGGTTTGACATCCACTCCTTTGCTCGTCTCATTTGCCCATGTGAGTTAAGGCGCAATGTACTTCCGTCCACGTTATTCGCTCGCTATACCCTTTTTGATGTTTGCATGAGGGACGTTCTCTTGTTCTTGGCATTCTGGGAATTCTGGTCCTTTTTTAGTTTGAAACCAAAAAGGATCATACAGGAGTCGGGAACGCTCTCATCCATTGGCATTATGGGGCATGTAGTTCTATTTGCTCCAATACTCCATCAGGACTCCATCTGTACTGGAAATACATTTTGTCCTTCTGTCATTTCATTTAGCCCCAGGGCTGTCGTTTTAAAAAATAATATTAGAAAGGCTTCCTTTTGGTTTAGTACCATATCGGTGTCTCTGACCCGAGAATCCGATTTATTGGCCATTAGCACAGTCCAACTCAGATCGGTCTCCAAATGTCCTTTTTCAGTCCAATGTTGGACTAATGGCGCAGTCATTACTTTTTTTCTTATACTAGATTTGTGTTGCGTGATTCATTAATGAATTTCCCGATTTGTTTTGCCTATGTATGCCAGTCCGCATGGACATTTAACCACAAAGACCACATTTTTCGTTTTACAGTTAGCAAATGTCTTATGTGTAAAAATGTGTTCGAGGCATATGGGCTGCAGATGGTACATTTATGAATAGATCGCCATCTGGTGTTGGGCTCGGATGATTGCACTTTGTTTTTCTTCTGGAGAAGTCTTTGTCGTCATAGGTGACTCCTCCTCTCGGTGTTAGTGCGCATGGGCATCGGCTCCATCCTTAGATTGTTTTTTTCCGCCATCGGGTTCGGATGAGGATCGAAGCGCTCCGGACCGACTTCAACAAAGAAGGTTATAACCGGCGCGTATTCCTTTCCAAATCGACGGTATCGTTATCGAACGCGACTTCACTCCATACCGACGCGATTCGAAGGACGACGACTACGAGAAACTCGACGTAGTCCAGCCCGGGGTCCATGGAAAGGACTCCATTCAAAAAATGTCCAACGTGTGGTGCTAAGTTCCCACACAAGGACCTACACGAAGTGTGCAACCTCTGCTTGTCCCCTGAACACGAATCCAGGGACTGTGAGGCCTGTGCAGCGTTCTCGTCAAAGTCGACGATTAGAAACCGTCGAGCCCGAAGACACGAGGTATCGAGAATGCAGTCACAAGCAATCCCGGAGCTGTTCGAGGACCAGCAACCAGAAGAGGAGGAAGAAGAGGCCGACGAGGCGGGGTCAGAAGCGGACGAGTCCGACGTCGAGGAAATCGACGTCCAACAAACCGTGAGTGACGACGTCCCTTTACCGAAAAACAGACCCCGCACGGTGTCGACCCCGCCCTCGAGCCCGGTCAGACAACCGAAAAAAGTTTCCAACGCCCCGCCTTCGAGCCCGGCAACGAAACAGAAACCGAAACACTCGGTCCCCCATCATAGTGGTTCCGGTTCCGATAAACCAACCACATCGACACCGAAGCACCAGGTCAAGGAAAGCTCGAAGTCGAAGCAGTCCATGTCGACACCGAAGCACGCTTCGGCGCCGAAAACACCCTCGACACCGGGGACATCTTCGATACCGAAGAAGTCGGATCCGAACAAAACTTCGGCACCGAAAATACAAATGGACATTTCAAAGAAAAGACACCTTTCGGAACCGAAAACTGCGGTACCAACACAGGAACACGGAACGGATCCTAAACAAAAGACTTTGTTTATTGACCCAAAGACTGGCAAGGTAGTCACAGAGCTACCTAAAAAGAGGAAACATGAACATTTGGACGACAAGGCTCATCCAAAGAAGAGAACAATGGGGACGAATACAACTCCTCCCCCTTCTCCCAAACCTCACACACCATCTTCGCCTATTCCTCACAATAGGCCAGATATTCCTCCCACACGTCCATCTACACCTACAACAGATGGAGAAAGTGACACAGGGGAGGGGGGACACCCTGGGGATGATGAGGAGACAATCCCAGAGGAGGCAGACCCATGGGAGGAGTATAATGTGGGATCAGGTAATGATACCGACCTTGAGTCATATCCCTCAAAACCTTCACCTCCTGATGACAATACTGGGTTTGCACAACTCATTACTAGAGCAGCAACATTTCATAAGGTAGACCTACATACAGAACCTCTAGTACAGGACTTCTTATTAGAGACACTACCTACTGCACAAAGAACATCAGGAACACTACCAATGCTAAAAGGCCTTCTCAGTCATACATCAGAGATATTCAAAGACCCAGTGAGGGCTAGGGTATTGAACCCAAGAATTGATAAAAAATATAGGGCAGCTCCAAAAGACCCAATATACATTAAGGGACAAATTCCTCTAGACTCACTAGTGGTCACAAACGCTCGCAAGAGAGCAAACTCTTTATCTACGGGAGAAGCGCCACCTCCTGACAAAGAGTCTAAACTAATAGATGCCTCTGGCAAGAGAGTAGCATCTCAAGCGGCAAACAGTTGGCGCATAGCTAATACGCAAGCACTACTTGCAAGGTATGACAGAGCGCATTATGATGAGTTAGAAACACTCATCAAACATCTCCCTAAAGAACATCAAAAGAGAGCTGATCAACTTATACAAGAAGGGAAGTTAATTACTAACACTTCAATAAAGTGCGCCCTAGACGCGGCAGAAACTGCGGCAAGGTCGACAAATACAAGCATCATGCTAAGGAGACATGCATGGCTCAGAGTGTCAGGATTCAAACAAGAGGTACAAACCTCGTTACTTAATCAACCTTTTGATGGGAAAACACTTTTTGGCACAGGGACAGATGAGGCCCTAGAAAAAATGAAAAAGGATACAGAAACGGCTAAATCAATGGGAGCATTGCAGCAGCCGACACAAAGAGGTTCCTTTCGTAGATCCACCTATAGAGGAGGATCCAAAAGTACAGGTACAAACCAACAGCAAACCTCTTTTACACCTACATCACCCAGAGGTAATTCTAGAGGTGGATACAGGGGTAACAACAACAAGGGTAGAGGTCGCGGAAACAACAACAACCGCAACTCTCCAACCCCAAAACAGTGACTTCATAGAGCTTCCCCCAGACCATATAACACCGGTAGGGGGACGCCTATCACAGTTCCTACCTGTCTGGGAAAACATCACATCAGACAAGTGGGTAAGACAAATTATCCAACATGGTTATTGCCTAGAACTCACAGCTACCCCACCAAACATCCCCCCCAAACAGCGTCCAATGAAACAAGATCACCTGACACTGTTAAAACAGGAAGTAATATCACTGCTAGAAAAGCATGCCATAGAGAAGGTTCCACAGCACCAACAGGGAACAGGAGTATACTCCCTATACTTCCTAATCCCCAAAAAGGACGGGTCTCTAAGGCCAATACTGGACCTAAGACCTCTCAACGCATACATAAATTCGGAACATTTCCACATGGTCACGCTCCAACAAGTACTTCCTTTACTGAAGAAAGGGGACTTTCTTTCTACACTGGATCTAAAAGACGCTTACTTTCATATCCCTATTCACAAAGCCCACAGGAAATACCTCAGGTTTGTGGTAGAAGGACAACATTATCAGTTCAAAGTCCTCCCATTTGGTGTCACGACGGCACCAAGGGTGTTCACAAAATGCCTGGCAGTGGTAGCAGCTCACCTAAGAAGACAACAAATTCATGTCTTCCCATACTTGGACGACTGGCTAATAAAAGCCAGGTCGCAAGAGGAGTGTCTGCAACACACACAAAAGACAATTCAGCTACTACACCAGCTAGGGTTCACGGTGAACTACACAAAGTCACACCTACAACCAAACAAAGTTCAACAATATCTGGGGGCTACCATAGACACAGAAAAAGCCAAAGTGTACCCCAACCCAATAAGAGTCCAAGCAATGATTACAATCATTCAGAGATTTCAGCCACAACACTCACTAACAGCAAGAGTGTTCATGCAGCTACTAGGCATGATGTCATCCTGCATACTGCTAATACCATATGCAAAACTACAAATGCGTCCGCTACAAGAATGCTTAGCGACACAGTGGAATCAGGCTCAAGGACAGATTACGGATCTGGTGTTGGTAGACGACCGCACACACCGCTCTCTGAAGTGGTGGAACAGAACAAACATTACCAAGGGGCGGTCGTTCCTAGAGCCAATTCCACAGGTGACAATAACAGCAGACGCATCGCTCACCGGATGGGGAGCACATATGGACAAATACACAGTACAAGGAAGGTGGGGTGTGCGGGAAAAAACACTGCACATCAACTATCTAGAACTACTGGCAGTGTTTCTAGCATTGAAAGCCTTTCAGATACATGTTATCCACAAAGCAGTCCTGATCAGAACAGACAACATGACAGCAATGTATTATATTCAAAAACAGGGGGGGACGCACTCTCTCCAATTATCCAGACTAGCACAGGAGATTTGGAGATGGGCCATTCCTCAAAACATCTATCTGTTAGCCGAACACCTACCAGGAGTTCAAAACCAGATAGCAGACATCTTAAGCAGACAGTCGGAACAAATACACGAATGGGAACTGCACCAACAAATACTGCAGCCATTCTTCCAAAGATGGGGACAACCAGAGATAGACCTATTTGCCACTCATCAGAACGCAAAATGCCAAAGCTTCGCGTCCAGGTACCCACATCACCTGTCGCAGGGCAATGCGTTATGGATAAATTGGTCCAACAAATTTGCATACGCTTTTCCCCCTCTCCCACTAATCCCATTAGTGGTCAGGAAACTGCAACAACATTCAATGACCATGATACTAGTAGCACCCACGTGGGCAAGACAGCCGTGGTTCACCACGCTCCTGCAACTCTCACAAGTGCCACATCAAAAGCTACGAATTCTACCCATGCACCTTACACAGAACCATGGAGAGATAATGCACCCAGATCCAACTCAATTGAACTTAGCGATCTGGCTCCTGAAATCCTAGAATTTGGGTACTTAGATCTCCCCCCAAATTGCATGGAAATAATTAAACAAGCGAGACGTCCAACCACCAGAGCATGCTATGCAGCTAAGTGGAAGAGGTTTGCTATACACTGCACTAATAACAATATCAACCCTCTAGACGTATCAACAAGGGAGATTATTTGCTACTTGTTACACTTACAGCAATGTAATCTAGCGTACACATCTATCAGAGTACATCTAGCAGCTATAGCAGCATACCTACAAAACAGGCAGCGCATATCACTGTTCAGAGTACCAGCGATAAAAGCATTCATGGAAGGTCTTAAAAGAGTCATTCCACCAAGATTACCACCTTCCCCAGTCTGGAACCTCAACGTAGTACTCACCAGACTAATGGGGCCACCCTTCGAACCTATGCATAGGTGCGAAATACAATTCCTTACATGGAAGGTGGCATTCCTTATAGCCATTACCTCACTCAGAAGAGTAAGCGAGTTACAGGCATTAACAATACAAGAACCATTCCTATAGATACACCAGAATAAAGTGGTTCTTAGAACAAACCCAAAGTTCTTGCCTAAAGTAATTTCAGCATTCCACATCAATCAGCCAGTGGAATTACCAGTCTTCTTTCCAAAGCCACAGACGGTGGCAGAAAGGGCTCTACATACACTAGATGTTAAAAGAGCCATTTCATACTACATAGAAAGAACACAAGACTTCAGGAAAACTAAACAACTATTTGTAGCATTTTCCCCAACACATAAGGGCAATCCTATCTCTAAAGCAGGCATCGCAAGATGGATTGTAAGATGTATACAAATATGTTACATTAAAGCAAAGAGAACATTAACTGTTCCTCCTAGAGCTCATTCCACAAGAAAACTAGGAGCATCTATGGCATTCTTAGGGAACATTCCCCTAGATGACATATGTAGAGCAGCAACTTGGTCTACACCACATACATTCACAAAGCACTACTGTGTTGATGTACAGGCTGCACAACAAGCCAGAGTGGGCCAAGCTGTATTAAAAACTCTATTTCAGACAGTTGCGACAGACACTGGTGACCACCGCTAGGGAGGTAACTGCTGTACAATCTATTCATAAATGTACCATCTGCAGCCCATATGCCTCGAACGGAATATGCTACTTACCAGTATGCATCTGTTCTTGGCATAGAGGGCTGCAGAGTGGTACATGCCCTCCCTGCCTCCCCGGAAACCTGTGTCTGTCCCAACATTATCTTATTTAGATACATTTACATGGGCATATCTTTATGTACTACACTACACTACTCCATCTAACCCTACTATGGCAAAACAATCTAAGGATGGAGCCGATGCCCATGCGCACTAACACCGAGAGGAGGAGTCACCTATGACGACAAAGACTTCTCCAGAAGAAAAACAAAGTGCAATCATCCGAGCCCAACACCAGATGGCGATCTATTCATAAATGTACCACTCTGCAGCCCTCTATGCCAAGAACAGATGCATACTGGTAAGTAGCATATTCCTTCCCTTGTACGCAAATTCTGTCCCTTGTATTGTCTGGCTGCAATATGTACATGTTCCGCATTTAAAATGACCTTCCACAGTATTCGTGTTCCCAATTTGGCACAGATCTGTTTTGTTCTTTTTTGCGGGAAGCTCTGCTCTAAAAATTTGACTTTCAATTTGATGGTCTTTTTTTAAGGTAAATAACGGATGTCCAAATGATTTGTCCAATTTTTCAATTAAGTGTCAATTCCGTCTGATAATTCTTCTGAATTGAGTTGTTATTGGGCAAAAGGTAGAAACACACACCATTTGGTAATTTTTCATTTTTTCATTTTTCTGTAGCAGTGTCTCACGTGGGGTCCACCAAGCACGTTTTAACTCTCTTTTGAGCATTTTTTTGGGATATCCCTGATCTGCCAATTTGTTTTTCAGTTCCTCAGCATGTACGAAATATTGCATTTTTTCCATACAATTCCGTCTTATTCTAAGAAATTGCCCATACGGCAAATTGTTTAGAAGGGAACGAGGATGAGGACTGGCATAATGCAACGCATTGTTTCTGTCAGCTGGTTTGGGAAATAGAGTCGTAGATAACTGTCCATTAGAATCAAACACCACAACATCCAAAAATGTGATCTCTTTTTTATTATTTCACATAATGAATTTAATATCTTGTGATCTGTTATTCATCCATATGCTGAAAATGGTTAAACTTGCATCATCACCATCACAAATACAAAAAATATCGTTGATAAATCATAGCCACTTGACGATATGGTGGACGAATTGTTTATTCTGATAAATGTATTTTTCTTCAAATTTGGCCATAAACAAAACAGCCAAACTCTGGAGCAAAGGGACAGCCCATAGCTGTGCCTTTGATTTGCATGAAATACTTCTCTTGAAATATAAAGAAATTATTCTGTAAGGCAAATTCTGCCAACGACAGAATGAAGCTTGTCGGGACCTGATAAAGTCTCCATCTTTCTTCCAAAAATTACTCAATTGCCCCCAGTCCATCTTCCTACTCTACTCTGTACCACTGCAGTCTGCACCACTGCAGTCTACCCCACTGCACTGTACTATGCAATACGCTAATCTACACTACTGCATTCTACTACTCTATATTGTACACTGCTGAATTCTATGCCGCTGCACTCCATGCCACTGCACTCTACGCCACTTTACTCTGCAACACTCTACACCAATGTGCTCTACACCCGTCCACTCTACTCTACACCACCCCACTGTATGCCACGATACTCGACTCCACCATTTGCCACACCAATACACAACACTCTATGTCACTCCTCCTTACGACACTACTCCACTCTTCTCCATTCCAGTCTACAACACTCCATGCCACTCTCCTCTATGCCTCTTTTAGTCATGCTGAACAGCAGCCACGCTGGGGTATAACATTGCTAAAAAAAACTTTGGCAAAGCCAATAGCTCTTGCATAGGCGAGGTCTATTGACTTTGCCAATGCTTGTTCAAGAGTATGCCTTTTCTTGTTCAGACTCAAACCTTCTTAATATTGCTACTTTCCTTGTAGTTTTAAAATGTCAGCATGGTAGTAGATAAATTTATGTCGGTAGCAGGTGTCAAAAGCATAAAGGCCTAACGCAGCGAAGCATGTCGGAATATGTCAGGGTGCATCAGTTAACGCGAGGAACATTGCTCATGGGATGGAGGAAAAGGTCGGCACAGGCAAAATCAATAGCATTTGGACCAAGTGTGAGGAAGATACAGAGAGAATGTGTTCGAGGGAGTAGGGGGGTGGAGGGAGGGGGTTTTAGAAAGCCATGAGGAGACTGGTGCTATGTAATGTTTAGGATATGACACGGATATGTAGAACACTATTATATAGTCATTTGTTGACAGTACAACATATTCAAGATCAAAACAAAGCTCTGAACAGGTATAAAATATATATGAAACCTGCAGACTATATTAAAACGGAAGTAATACATGAACAATTAAATTCAAGTCTAATAGTAGCAAGGCTTCAATTTGGACAGTAGCATTTTCAGAGTACACAGCGCTTACTTTGGGCAGTTTATTTATTCCATAGAATCATTTTATGCAAGCTGCAAACGTGTTTCTGCAATACTTTTCCTGGAAAAAGTACACCCACCCATTTGTAAAGCAAAGTGCAAATTATCTCGTGAAAGCAGCAATGTATATTTGGGCAGGCATATGGGGCGGTGCAAGATGTTATCCCAAAATGGAAACAACAAATTCTAGGTGAAGCGGCTTGAGAATTTGTAGGACTTTGTAGTTGGGGCAAAGGTTCTGAAAGAGACATGGCATGTTTTAAGGGAATGACGACAGGCCAAACCTAGCAAAAGAAATATCCTTATACATCGTCGACGCTCTATAGGACTCGTTGGAGGCTAAAAAGAGGCATTAGAATATATTTCTCCAGGGGAAACATACTGGTGCAAGGAATAGCTTCTCAGTAAATCTGTCAAAACTTGGCAGTGAATGAATACATTTGGGCCGAGCAAAGGGCAAACGAAATACTGAAAAGGTGAAAATAAACTCGGGGGCTGGGAAGTGACTGTAGAGCTGGCAGAGACACTCTACATTATAAGTTCATTGTCGATGTCTGCATTAAAATCCTGTTCTATGTTTTTGAAATCAGTGTGTTACATTTACTCTACGGCTTAATTAAAGCCCCGTCATTCAAATGAACAGAGGGATTTTTTTGCAACTGTGGTGTGCAATTGCAGGACTTTCCTTGCCATGAGTGTCGATCACAGGAGATTGCACAGCTGTTGTATGTATGTGGTGGTAGCCTCCCCACCAGCATGGCCAAATTGCAGAAATAGGGGAGGCTATGCTATCCCAGTGAATTCTCTGTTATTCCATATGATATTGAAAGAGGTAAATGGACCCAATTTGGGCTCCTGGTGGTGCCCTATCACAATGTTTGGCTTGTACCAATGTTGCTTACGTAGAGGGACCTAACCTGTGCATGTGTGCTCTTGGAAGGGGGAAAGCGTGTTACTTACTAGAATCCTCCCCACTCAGCTGTACTGCCACAGTGCCAAAAATAATGCCTTTCACATATTGTTGCCTACTCCTCTTGGGTGATGCTCCGTCGTGACTGCATGCCTCCTAGCACTGTGGTTTGCTGCAACTTTATTTTGTTTCACTCTACTTTTACCCTGCTCGGCAGCGGATAGGCATTTTGCCCTTATTCATCCAGCCCTTTTCGTACAAGCCCTTCAACTGAGCCAAAACAATTTACCGATACTGATCTCCTACAACAATTCTTGGTGATCCTCTGCACGTATGTGCTGATTTTGTTACACACTCTCAATATTTTCTCAGGCTCATATATATTAGGAGTCCTGATGATGATCCCATTATGAATCGGGATGGAAATGCTATCAACTAATTAGTAGGTGTGGGCGGTGAACTCTGATATGTATGTGGAGTTTGCAGAGTTTTCTGCACTCCGCCGAGCTTGTGGAGTGCAGAAAACTACGCTCGGCGTAGTGCAGTGGATTTCTTTCCCCACTCGCACTCGCGAACTGTAAGTTGGCGATCGCAAGCTGTTGCTCGGGTGACATTTCTACCCGAGCGGCAGGAAGATCAGCGCGAATGGCAGTTCGCACTCTACTACGTCACTTGCTGAACTCCGCAGAGTTTTTTTGTCACTTCGCGGAGTTCCACGTAGCAAAACTTCACGAACTACGCCCAGGCCTGCCAATTAGGTAAACCTAATGAAACTTGTATCCTAATTTGTTGTCTGAGTCATCTATTAAAAAAGGTTTGTATAACACAACTGTTTCTCTATCACATGAATGTGCCACTCTTCTGAGAACATACACTTTTGCATCTCACTGAACATTGTGATTTATTGTTTGATGATAAGTTGTAAATATATATGATAAATAAATCATACAGAATAATGATAATTTTGATTGACACTCCAGGTCCCTAGTGAGCATAGGGTTTCCCTTGCTTTTCAGTATAGAGAATAAAGCGCTGTCACGGCATAGCTACATTTTCTGTAATAATGGAGGCATTCTTGAGTTTCAATGCTAGTGTACTGTTATCTATTTAGGGAAACTACCTTCTGCAACAGCTCCTTTATAGCATAAATCGCCTCTTTAGGATTTTTTCCGAATTTGTGTGGCAGCAAATGCTTTATCTTTCTGGCTACCACCTTTCATCATGAAGATGTAACCCAAGCCTATTTTTCAGTGTTGGTGATAGTGCAGGGCTGTACTACACGCATCACTCAACTGTGGCCAAGCCCCAGCTTGTGATGTCTTGGCTGAGGCAAAATCAAACAAATTGTATTTCTTCTTTAATTGTGCTGTAGAATTTATATAGCACTTTTTTACCTCTCACCGAGGCCCCAACTTACTTTCCAGGTGATCAAATTAACAGTTACTACTTCAATAGTGCATAGATGGGGAAATGCTGCTGGTTGATGTTTCATCTTTTAGAATTGTATTTTGTTGTCCAGTGGGATGCCCGGAAACTTTGCATGCGGTATGGAAGATCAATGTATGCAAGGGGTGGTAAGCGAATAGAATGTGAGAATAGTTTTGCAAGATTCATCAGAGTTGTGGTCTCAGTGACACTTTGGTCCTGGTTTTGGAATTCTGCTCTAAATTGCTATAGTTAATGTTGGTTCTTATTCTTTTTGGGAGTATATTCCACAGCTTCAGCTTGTATTTTTGCACTGAGAAGGAGCTTCTACCTTCAAGTTTTTTTTAAGGAGGGCAATTATTAGGAGTTGGGTCATTCACAATCTGAGGTTTCTTCTTTACTCTAATGCAATCTGAGTTTGAATTGTAAGAAGGTTTTTACTATCCACACAGTGTTCAATGACAGGGCTTTGAAAGATGTCCTTCTTGCCATTGGTAACAGTGCAATGCTTTTAGAGCATGGATATCGTGATCTTACCTTTTTAGTTTTTTATGACTTTCTTCTTGTCTGGAGTCTTTTTAGCATTCCAATTTATTTTCTAATGGGTGTAATGTAGAGACCATTTGCATATTCTAGTTGTGACATCAATAAGGCTAGTGATACCTGTGTAACAGCCGTAGGTATATCAAGATTCATTGTAGTGTTTGCTTCATGTATAATGAGTTTCTCCTCACTTTGTTCACTAAGAATTGAAGAGAGAGGTTGGTTAACATAATCATTACAGCTGATATATGTTAGATTTGCAGAACATCATTTACTTTTTACGCCGCAGCCTACCAAACAGCTCAACTGACTGGTTTGCTAAACACATCTAGGGAACATTTAGAAAGTTGACCTAGGAATGCATTCTGCCAATTGCTAGCCATCAATCAATCAATCAATCAATCAATCATGCCATTTGTATAGCGCACTACTCACGCGGGAGGGTCTCAAGGCGCTTGGGGGGAGGGGTATGCTACTGCTCGAACAGCCAGGTCTTGAGTTGTTTCCTGAAGGCGAGATGGTCCTGGGTCAGCCGAAGGTGGATGGGGAGGGAGTTCCAAGTCTTGGCAGCCAGGTAAGAGAAGGATCTTCCTCCGTCGGTGGCTCTTCGGATGCGTGGTACGGCTGCGAGGGCAAGGCTGGTGGACCGTAGCTGGCGGGTGGGCATGTAGAAGGTCAGGCGGTCGTTGAGGTACTTGGGGCCCAGGTCGTGGAGAGACTTGTGTGCGTGGGTGAGGAGCCGGAACGTGATCCTCTTGTCGACGGGGAGCCAGTGCAGGTTCCTCAGGTGGCTGGAGATGTGGCTGCATCGGGGGACATCCAGGATGAGTCGGGCGGAGGCGTTCTGGATGCGCTGGAGTCTTTTCTGTAGCTTGGCTGTGGTTCCGGCGTAGAGGGCGTTTCCGTAGTCCAGTCGGCTGGTGACGAGTGCCTGGGTGACAGTCTTCCTGGTCTCGGTCGGGATCCAGTGGAAGATCTTGCGAAGCATACGCAGGGTGTTGAAGCACGATGAGGAGACGGCGTTGACTTGTCTGGTCATCGAGAGGGAGGGGTCCAGGATAAAGCCCAGGTTGCGTGCGTGGTCGGTTGGCTTGGGTGCGGTGCCCAGGGCTGGGGGCCACCAGGAGTCATCCCAGGCGGAGGGCAAAGATCCCAGGATGAGGACTTCCGTCTTGTCCGAGTTCAGTTTCAGGCGGCTGTCCTTCATCCACTCGGCGACGTCTTTCATCCCTTCATGTAGGCAGGTTCTGGCGGTGTCGGGGTCTCTGGTGAGGGAGAGGATCAGCTGGGTGTCGTCGGCGTAAGAGATGATGTTGAGGTTGTGCTGGCGTGCGATGGCTGCGAGAGGTTTCATGTAGATGTTGAAGAGGGTGGGGCTGAGTGAAGATCCTTGCGGGACGCCGCAGATGACGTCGGTGGCCTCGGAGCGAAATGGGGGGAGGCGGACTCTTTGTGTTCTTCCGGCGAGGAACGAGATGATCCACTCCAGTGCCTTCTCTTGGATACCGATGTTGCTGAGGCGCTGGACTAGGGTGCGGTGGCAGACCGTGTCGAACGCAGCGGAGAGGTCCAGGAGGATGAGGGCCACTGTTTCCCCCTTGTCGAGCAGGGTCCGGATGTCATCGGTGGCTGCGATGAGGGCGGTCTCGGTACTGTGGTTAGCTCTGAAGCCGGACTGCGAGGGGTCGAGGGATCCGTTCGTCTCGAGGAAGGTGGTCAGCTGTCTGTTGACGATCTTCTCGATGACTTTAGCAGGAAAAGGGAGGAGCGAGATGGGGCGGAAGTTTTTGAGATCGGTGGGATCCGCTGTAGGTTTCTTCAGGAGGGCTCTGATCTCGGCGTGCTTCCAGCTCTCCGGGAAGGTGGCGGTGTTGAAGGAGGCGTTGATGATGTTCCGGAGTTGGGGTGCGATGGTGGAGTCGGCCTTGTTGAAGACGTGGTGTGGGCAGGGGTCGGTCGGTGATCCGGAGTGGATGGTGTTCATCGTGCGGGCTGTGTGTTCAGTGGTCACCGTGGTCCAGGTGCGAAGGGTGGCGGTGGGGGGCATTGGTTCGAGGGTTGGGTGCGTGGGTGGGGCACCGAAGCTGTTGTGGATGTCGGCGATCTTGCGGTGGAGGGAGTCGCAGAGGTTTTGTGACGGAGTGATGTCGTTGGTGCCGGTGCTGGGGTTGGAGAACTCCTTGACGATAGTGAAGAGCTCTTTGCTGTCGTGGGCGTTGTTGTCCAGTTGTTCCTTCAGGGATTTCTTCTTGGTGGTGCGGATGAGCTGGTGGTGCTTGCGGGTAGCGTGTTTGAGGGCAGTCATGTTGTCGGTGGTCCGGTCGAGGAGCCAGGCTTTGTGGTTTGTATCTCATATTTCCGTGCTTTCTATTTGCTGGCTTTATTTGTTTTAGTCTGTCCAGCTTGAGTTCATACCTTCCCTTGCCCACACCTTATACAGTATCCTTCCGAGTGCTCCCTGTCTGCAAAAGGCCTGTAAATCTTGTTCTTATCTCGCCACATTTGTTGTGCATCAAAGACCGAGGAGGTCAAATGTCAGGAGCTGTCATCCATGGGTGCTTGTTTACTTTTCTTTCTCTGACTTCAAAGTGGGCGGAGGGGAAGGAAGGAGTTTTTTTTCTTGCACATGGCTACATTTAAATGAACTGTGTAAATATTTCAGAAAATATCAAAATGAGGAACACATAATTTAATATGGTCAAAACAAATCATTCCATTAGATGATGTAATTTCCACACATCACATTTTCATCTGAGCACTTCATAGTTTTATTAGTAAAACTGTATGCCTAAGCAAATGTAATGTTCATTCCAATTGAAAATATGTTGTCTATAATGGCAGTGTGATACCACGCCTTGAATACTCTTCTCCATTCTACTCTACTTTGCACCACTCCACACGCTTCACTCCACTCTGCACCTCTCCACTTTACACAACTTCACGCCACTGCACTCTATGCCACTCCACTCCATGCCTCTCTACACTACCCTGTACCACTCTATACTATGCCAATGCACTCTTCACCACTCTACTTAACACCACTGCACTATTTGCTATTGCAGTTTGCACCCCTCCAGTCTAGGCCACACCAATCTACTTTACACAACTCCACTCTATGCAACTGTATTCTATGCCACTCTAATGCAACTCTACTCTGTGCCCCTCTGCAATACTACACTCTATGCCACTACACTGTACCCCAATGCACCTTACTCTGTAACACTCACCTCTATGCCCCTGCACTCATCGCCAATTCATCATATGCCACACTAATCTACTCTGCACCACTGCACTCTACACCACTTTTCTCTAAACCATTGCACTCTATGCCAATATATGCGATGGAACTCTACCATGCACTATTCCATTCTATGCTACTTCACTCTACCTATGCCACTGCACTCTACACCACTCTACTCCACTCTGTGCCACTTCACTCTATGCCACTGCACTCTATGTCATTCAACTCTTAACCACTGCACTCTACACCAAAGCACTCTACACAACTGGGTTCTGTCACTGCACTGTATGCCACTGAACCCTACTCTGCATCACTGTACTCTACGCCACTACTTTCTGTACTACTCTATACCATTGCACTCTGACACTCTACTCTGCAACACTGCACTCTCTGCCTCTGAACTCTATGACACTCTACTCTGCACTACTCTATGCTACTCCACTTTACGCCACTGCACTCTACTGCACTATACTCTAATCTGCACCACTCTATGGTACTCTACTCTATGCCACTGCATTCTATGCCACTCGACTTTACTCTGCACTCTATGACACTGCACTCTACCCCACTCGACCCCACTCGACTCTACTCAGCACCACTGCCCGCTGCATCACTCAACTCTATGCCATTCCACTCTGCACCCTTCTATGCCACTTGACTCTACGCCACTGCAGTCTACTTCCCGCTACTCTATTCTACTCTACGCCACTCTACTCTGCGCCACTCACACTGGTGTGCAACATGTCTAAAAACACATTGCCAAAGCCAACTGCTCTTGCATAGGTGAGTTTTATTAGCTTTGCCAATGCTTGTTTTCTACAGAGGTAGCGCTTCGTGGCTGAGTTTTCTATGTGTCTTGGACATGAACCACTGCCGTTTTCTCCTCTCCGTCCTGCATGGCTTTGCATCGCTTACCGACTTTGAATAAGAAATAATTGCATGGTTATTTGAACAGCTTATGTTTGTGTTCTCAGTAAGAACTTCTAATGACAGGGTGAGAGGTGCAATCAAAGCGCATTATGCCGCCGCCTGTGTTCTAAAGGACAGGACTGCAGTAGAGGAGCACCTGGGAGCTCCCAAAATGCCATGCTTTCATTAATCAGAACATTTAGTTAGCCTTTTTTAGCTTCATCATTTAGATTAGAAATATGCTGCAATGCCCCTGATGTTCACACATTTCACAGCTGTATAAAAGGAGTAGTTTGCTGCACATCTTAAAAAAATGAAATCCATCCTGTGGACCAAGACGCTCTCTTCGCTCCTTATTTTATCAAAACCGCATCTCTTTTTGTACTGTTTGTCATCTTAAATTCTGCTTTAGCCTTGAATACTATTTTTGGAATGAGTACAGTAGAGGTTTTATAATGGCTGAAATACCAAAACATCATATGTCATTTGGAAGAAGTGGTCATATTGGTGGTTAGATCAGAGAAGCCTTGAAAAATTATTATCTGCTCTGGATGGTCACAGGAATGGTTAACAATGATAACTACAAATATGTTGTATTTTTCTATCATTTTAATTTCAATTGGTGTAATCCTGTAATAGTGTAACTATTACTTTCAGTGTCAAAAATGAAGATAATTAATTAATTAAAGGGGAACTCAATTTGTGTGTCTAATCTCAGTGATGCTGTTTATTGCATTTGTTAAAAGTATAATTTAGCCATAGTGTGGTTGTGGTCAGTTTGCAGACTGTGCATTGTACGTTGCACATATGATAGAAGAATGTATTTGTTTATTTATTTATTTGAAAGGTTTTCTATAGCGCTGGCTAGACCTGGGGGTATTAGAGCGCTTTACATGTATGTCAGCCGCTTTAATGGAACTTTCACAATGAAAATAAAGAAATAGCACTGTTGCTGAGATATTGAAAAGGTTGTTAGATGTTCCACCTGCTTTTTAGAAAGAAAGATTCTGCTTTCTTTCAGTTTACTCGGAGCAATTTTTGGCCTCCCATGGAGCATTGCCTCTTTAACATTCTTTTGATTGGCTAGCATTCCTGCTTTCGCAACTTGCTCTTCAAGCACTACTTTTTTTCTTTTGTGTTATGCACTCCACAAGAGCACATGCATTTTATATCTATCTCCCTCATGTGCTTTCCCCCTGCACTCAGTGTTGCTCGGTGTCACTCATGTGCAGGGCCGGACTGGCTACCGGGCAGTTGTGTGTGCTGCCGAGCTGGGGGCTGATTTCGTTGATAGGGACCTACGTGTGAAAAACGAAATTCGTTTTGCTTTTTTTATTTCAATGCGCACGCCGGTCCCCATCAACGAAATAAGCCCCCACCACAGAGAAATTAGCCCCCAGCTCGGCAGCACACACAACTGCCCGGTAGCCAGTCCGGCCCTGCTCATTTGCTTCTTTCCAGTGCTTCCCTGCACTCTCTACATTACTTCCCTCCTTCTCTCTCCCCGTTATTGCTCCTCCCCCACATGTGCCTTGCTTCTATCTCACTATTGTTGCTTCCACACTCATACTACTTTCGCCCAACCCCCGGGTTGCTTCCAATGCCTCTCCCAACCTTCCCTGTGTTGCTGCCAAGTCCCATGTTGCTTCGGTATCCCATCTTCCCATTGCTTCTGTCCCCCACCCACATTTAAAAATGTTTTTAAAACTTTTGCACGGTTTCGTTTTTTTTAGCTACTGATCAAACTGGGATTGGCTACTAAAAAAAACACTCATTTACAATGCAATCGGTCTCACCTTTGGGACCTTATATGTATTTAGCTATGCAGCACATTAACCTGGGTCCTGAAACATCTACTGTTCTTCAAAGTGGTGGAAAGCAAGCACCAAACTGCGTGACACACCAGGTATGGGAATACATGGAGAGAAATATTGCCTTTCAGCAGGAAATGGTATAGTCCAAATCTCTGTTTTTAATATAAAATCAGGGTCTTCGGTTGTAACATCACTGAAAATAATAGATTTAAAAAAAGTATTATTGTCTACAGGTGCTCATAGAAGACAATTTCTATGGATTGGAATCTAGAGAATGCTAAAGTGATCCTGGTATTTTACTGACCTCTGCTGGTCATTTTCTCTCAAGAAAGTTAAATAGAGGCAGTTGCCAGAAAATTTAAAAAAAGAAAGTCCCTCAGCAGAAAGCAATTCTGGCATTTTACTGACCTCTACTGGTCCTTTTTTATTAAGGCAATACATGGGTGGTTGCATTAAATGCTTACATTTCTTTTTTAACCATGCTGCACAGTCTCGGGGAAGCTGTTCATCGTAGCTAAAAGCCATTGGCAATGTCAAAAAGTTCTAAAAGTTTCACCTAGCATTACCTCCTCATCACTACTAGGCCTGGGTAAAATTTGTATTTACTGGTGAATCTTGTGGAATCTTGGTAATTTCGTGTTACTCTTGTTAGGCAAAATTCCTAAAATTGTGTTATTATGCCACCTCGTGTTACTATGTGCCATTTGTGGAAAAAATATAGTGAGAGCACACAGGAACAATTGGAACGACTAGAATGAGAGTGACTACTGTTTGTAGCAATTGCAGTTTTTTGTGCTACAATATAGTGCTAAATTCCAGTTTTGCATTTGCAGTAATTAGGTTTCATTTGACATAATTTTTCCCAGAAATTGCATAGTTATGCAAACACAAATTCCGTGAATTTGAAGCACCACTAATCATTACTTCATCCCAGTTCTTATATCATGAGGCTCTACCAAAGCGGGTATGACTGGCTACAATGACCCACCAATGTAGGAAATAAGAAAGAGGAAAGAGCAAAATCCAGACACAAAGGAGGAAAGACTGAATCCAGAAGGCCAACAAATCCTCATCAAGTACTAATGTCAAAACAAGCCAGCGGGCACAACAAGACCAAAGAAAAGTAGGCCCAACCAGAGCACCCAGAATAGCAGGACACCCAAAATAGTGAACCACAAGACATAAATGGAGAGCAGAGAAAGAAAGTCAGGTGTTACACAAAGGCGCTAGCACAAACAAAAACATCCAGCAAGGCACAAGCCCCAACCCAAGCAAGCATGAGAGCCCAGGAGAAAAACTGTCCCCAACTCCCACTCCTGAGTTTGGAGGTGGTAGTTTGGTGGTAGTCTCTCTCCTGGGTATGGGTGGTAGACAAAGGAATTCCAAATGATATGGCCCATATCTAGGACAGGAGACAGAGACCATAAACCTAACCCGAGGCATCCTTGGGATTGCAGTGGGGGGATCTCAAAAAGGCACTATGTCATATTCAAAATAGCACAAGACCACACCTACCTGAACTAGGTACCAATTCAAACCATAGTGAAAGCAAAAAACGGGTCCATCGGTCACACATATGACAGCAGACCATTGACCAACACAGTGTGGGGTAAGCCCCAGCAAACACATATGTAAGTTCTATTGAAGTGTAAGACCAAACGTAGTGGAACAGGTCCTCCAAGGTAAAAAAAAAAAAAAGCTATCTTAAGGTTCCCGGCTGAGAAATACTCCCCTAATACCGCGACCCTGAATGCCACTGAAGGAGTCCCAGAACATGGCCGACATTCTTGCAATGAACTAAAACATCCCTAAACATGGGGTGCACCACAATATTACAGTCAGAATATCGTCTGACATAAATATTTTGCCCTAAATGTTGTTTACAAAATATTGCTATGTTTGAGTGAAAAATAGAAAATCTACACCCAATAAGAAGGCATTGTTTCAAGCAATACTGAGCTCACAATATTTATGTCACATATTTATCCCTATGATATTCCGACATCCACGTCCACTACACGCACCAGAACCCTGGAGAGGGCAGTAAAGGGCAGCACCTCAAGAAACAAGGCAAATGGGGCAGAGAAGCCACATGAATAAAGAAACCAAACATCTCCAAACATAAGTTTTGTCAACCCCTGCTCTGTGCCCATCCAGGAGCACAGGTTAAAATGGGTGATCAGACCTCACAACATAAAATGGACAGAGGTAGATGTAGCCCAATGTCCCTATAAATAATAGTAGGCAAAGAAGTGCCAGGGTAGGGCAGGCTTGCACCTTGACAACGAGCACATACTGAGAATACAGCCAAAGCCAACAAGAAGGGGCACAGACAACCGGCAGTTAGACCACAAAACCACGAAGGAGGCACTAGAGGTCACAGAAAGAGGACCAACATACTGGAAAAGAGGTGGCCACCCCTTGCAGCAAAGACTAAGCGAAACCACAGAGTGTGAATAGAAGGACCATCACGAAGGCTACAGCTACTTACAAACCTTGCACACTGCAGGGGGCAGCCCACAAAGAGCACATGCCCCAAAAATGGAGCAGCCCACAGCCAGAGCTGCATATCCCTTTGAAAGACTCCCAACAAAGACAGAGGATGGAGACCCCAGGAGGATTAAAATAAAGGGTACTCGATATAATAGATGTTGACAACTTAGATGTACACATGTCTTACATTTATATGTGAAGAACCCTTGAGAGGTTGAAATATCTATGACTGTTGACACAATAAAATTTGTTTTGAAAAAAAATAAAGGGTACCCGAAGACAACTCACAGCATCAAATTCATAGAAAGACAAACAGTAGTTGGAGAAGGATGGAGTCAAAGCAAGAAGCAAGAACCGGTTTGTGTGGCCAATCAGATGGAGGATGCCTGAGGCACATTTATGAAGGTTCAACGCAACATCCAGTACAGCAGCCACTACCCAAACTCAGCATTGAGCTACAGAAGGTCAAACCAAACTCTGGAACAAGAACCACACAGCTCCAAATAGGTTGATCAGAGTCATGGGAGCACACAGTTCAAGCTCAAACGGGCGACAACCCTGGCATGGGCTCGGGTTGCTAGTGAGGCATGAACACAACCCACAGAATCAACAAAAAGAAAACAGAAAAAAGCTTAAACAGATCATGCAAAGTAAGCAAGAACTCCCATCTAGAGACAGGAAACACTGAGTGCTAGCTTTCCAAACAAGTCATACAAAACTAGAGATTTCTGGGTGCAGTGTGTTCTTTACAGGAGTCAAACTTTTTTCTTTTAGATAGACAGTGGGATGCACATATCATCTAAGGACTTTGTTAAGGAAATGATAAGGAGATAATATGGTGTGTTAGTTTCTGCAATCAAATGTAGGTGTTCTTATTTCTGTTTACTTCAACAGTATGAGCTCTTTCAAACAGCTGTCTTCCTTCTTTCCTTAACAGAGAAATGACACAAAAACTTACATTTGCAACTGTAGCATGAAATTATTGCAAGTGACAGTGGTACTAGTGGTCTGATTCAATACTAATAGAATGGCAATGCTACTTCTGAACCAGACATACACATATTAAAAAAGTAGAACACATAAATGTTCCAGTAGTAAGACTCAGAAAGCACTGGGGCAGAGAGAAAATTGACATGCAAAGGAAGGAGATGCAATAGTAGAAGCAGTGCGAGAAAGGGAAACACACAGCAAAAAACAAGGAGGGTGAGCCAAAAAAAGATATACAAGAGGGAAAGTGAAAGGATGATTATATAGAATCAGATCAATATTAAGGGCCTGATTTAGATGTTGGCGGATGGTTTCCTCCATTACAAACATGACATGTCTGCCATCTTCTCCTGTAACTCACAGTGTAACTCATTCTAGCTACCTTTACCCATCCCTTGGTTAAGGATTAAAAAGTCCTGTTGAGCATATAAAACAGTGTTTGGGCACCCTTATGTAATACCTTGACTATCAACTATAGTGGTTGAAATTTGCAGAAAGCGCATGTACAGTTGGGTGGATACAAGTGTGTGGTGTTAGAAAGCTCATCAATGGCTGTGACATATGCCATCTCGACCAAGATATTGAACACCTCTTTATCAATGTTTTCTGCGTGAAGGAAATGAGCGTAGTACTATTGAGTTTCACAGCCCTTGATATTCTGGCTACTTGTTAGTTGACTTCGTTTCTTTGTCTGCCACAGATTGGGACTTCTACTTTTCTTCGTGGCCCGTCTCAGCTTAACTGCGGTCTTTTTAAATTATTAGTATACCCAAGGGTCACAGAGGGATGGTTTCGATGTACTGCAAGCTCTTTAAAGAGTGGCATTAGTTGCAAACTCTAATGAAAATAGAATTGTGTAGTATGAGTCCCTCATGTATGGCTACATTACTCAATGTATAGATTGGCGTGTGTTGAGTGGGTTTGTGGCGTGTGACAGCATGGCCTCTTGCTAAGCTGCTGAAGCGGACTTGAAGGGAGACCTAAAAATAGTGGGGTTGAAGGATATTGTGTTGCAGGCCTAGTGATGAAGGACTCAATAGATCAACATGGAAGACGTGGTTGCGCCTAGGACGCAACACCATTGACTATGTCACTAACAAATGCCAAATCCTTAAAGACCAGAGTCCTGAGAGCCAAAGGTGAAAAAGGCATGCCGGTCTTAGCCATTAGACCAGCTACAAATGTCAGGACACCATAAGGAACTATATTAGAGAAGACTTGATTTTCACAAAGCCAGGGGGAAAAGTAGTGTTGTTAAGGGCTTTGTGTATTTGATACAGTAATTTTTATATTATTTTGGATATTGTCAAATAGTTCCTTTTTCCATGAGCATGGTTTCTGTGCCCACTTTTCCACCGGCCTGCAATGTAGAACACTTTATTATTGACATGCTAGATTCGTTCATTAGCAATATCAATAGATTTATATTATAGCTCGCTAGTTCAACAAGAAAAACAAATCGTTGCTTTCGAACACAGCAACGGTACATTATATATAAGTTCAGGCTAACTTATGCACCGATTTAAATGTTTTATTTTCGAGAAAACATTCAAATGTAAATGTCTCTTATGTGACAGTATCTTCTGTAATGGTAAATTCCTCTCGGTGTTACTTTCTGCATCCTCCACATAGCGCTGGCTGCCGTCACTGGCCACATCTGTTGGTCTCAGGCAGTGTTGATTTCTGGTTTATGGGTATTAAGTCTGCAGCTGGCCGCACACTGAGCTGGCCATTCCTAACAGGGCTTTGGCATTTGTGAGTCATTCAACCTGTGTAAGCCTTGGCAACAGTCCATCTAGGTGTTTTTCTGCACGCTAACCTGCTGGGTGATCTCTCCTACTATCAAACTGCAGCCACGGCCCGTGGAGGGAGATGCGGTGGGGTAGAGAGGCGGGGTGGGGGAGGGGCAGGGTGGGGGGTGCTAAAAACCGGTACATGGATAATTGGAGGTAAGTAAACAATTTAATTAGTAAAACGAATTTCGTAGCGTGCTGCATCGCATTTTGCGATGCAGGGCACGCTACGAAATTCGTTTTATTAATTAAATTGTTTACTTACCTCCAATTATCCATGTGCCGGTTTTTAGCACCCCTCACCCTGCCCCTACCCTGCCCCGCCTCTCTGCCCCACCGCAACTCCCTCCACGGGCCGCGGCTGTCAAACTGTGAGCGGGAAGGAGGATTACAATAGTTGTCCAGCAGTAGACACAACGAGAATTAAGATTTGTGTATTAGACCTTCTTGTATTACACATTACCTACAAAACTGAAAGCCATTTTTCAACATTTCACAACAATTCCTTCTTACCATAAATTAGAGAAGCGGGCCTGGTGCATCTGTTTGCTGCATGTTAACCCCTTCGCTGCGGGGGTTACTCCCCAGCTGTGCGGGGGGGGGGGAGGGCGGGCACAGCGCCCGCATGCTCATGACGAGCTCAGCACGTCATGAGGGACGGCGCTCCTGTGCTCATGACGAGCTGAGCTCGTCACAGGTGCATTGGCTCCAGTGGAACGTTCAGCACAGCAGGGGAATTCTCCCCGCACCTGAGCGTTCCACGGGCCATGACGAGCTGAGCTCGCCATGAGCACCGGAGCGCAATGATTCATGACGAGCTCAGCTTGTCATGAGCATGGGAGGGGTTAAAGAGGGTACTGCTTTCCTCTTCATCTCTTATAGAAATGTTTTAGATGCCTAGGGTGTTGTTGACATACAGAAGTATAGATGCGTAACAGTGAACTTTGGGGATCTTTTTCATCAAGGGGTTTTAAGGGGGTGACAAAGACAACGAGTGCAAAGCTCGAGTTGTCTGTGATGTCACTCAGAACTGTAACGTGAAAAAGATTCCAGTAATTCACTTTTTACCCATCTATAATGTTATGTTATGTATGGCCCCCAAATCATCTGCCCCTGCCTTCAATTACTGTGCAGGGGCAGAGGATAATGGGAGAGCTATACGTAACACGGCCTCTCCTCACTGATGCAAGTGAGAAAAATAAATATCTTACCTGCTACCCTTAACCAAAACCTACTATCTTCCCTGTCTTCCTTCCCCCTCCTGCAGCTGTGCTTTCTGCTTTTAGCCAAATCAGACAAGCAGAGCTGCACTGGCAGGATCTCAGATAGCCCTGGAAGGCCTTTATCACATCACAACAGTTGATAACCAGTTTTGTTGTCAACTTTTGGGATGTCATAGCAAGTAGTTATGACTTGCAGAAACTGAAATAATCGATAGAGGCTCTCAATGAAAACTTTACATATTAAAGCTGTATGGGCTTGTAAATTTGATTTACACATGCAAATGACTGGATGTATGAGTTCAAATTTCACTTCTAAATCCCTTTCACTCTTACAAAGTATTACCCCCTAATGTTTCATATTGCGCTGGAGTAAATCATACTCAGTTGTTAGGAGTAGATGTTCAAGTGAGGGCATTCCGTGGAAAGTTTGGGAATGCCCTCAACTCACAAGTTTGTGGGTATTTGTAAGCTTGTGTCTCACTCCTTCTCGCCTTGAAATTTTTTTCCTCTCTACAAGAGCAGAAATAAGTACATTTTCAGGGTGGCAGATGGAAGGGAACACCCGCAAATTTGGGGTGAGGGGAAGGAGAAGAGATTTCTCAGTGGGGAAAATAAGTGGAGGAAAAAACCCGAAAGCTGGACTAACAATGCATAATTGTACAGTATGTAAAATTACTTTGGCAGAAAAACCAACACAGGCAAAAAAAGCAATTCCCAAAAGTGTTCATGAATTTTGCCTGGAAACCTGTGACTGACACAACTCTAAAGCTCACTGCAGGAACATTTTGTGAATTTCAAAAATTCGTTAAAATGCATTGTTGCAAGAAGGCAACATTTTTGTTCATTGAATCCCATTTGTTTGTGTGGTCCTGTAGTGATAATTACTGATTTATGTCATCAAAACAGTATATTTTATTTCCTGAAATATTGGATATTGCCTGTTCTAACCAACTGGTTTCTCTTTCAGGTAACACTCCCCCACTCTGATACAGCACTGGAAGCCTCGGAGGACTACGACGCCACCGCCATGAAACCAAACCTGAAGCAATGGAAACAACTCATGCTGTGCGGGATCTTGGCGTGGGGGCTCCTCTTCCTTGTGATCTTCATCTACTTTACCGACAACAACACGGTTGAACCTATTCCCAGCTCCTTCTCCTACGTAGAGACCAAGAGGCTACTACCCTTGCAGGGAAAGCAACGAGTCATAATGGGGGCCATGCACGAGCCATCATTCTCTGAAAGCGAAAATGAGGTGTTTCCACATGGGGATCTTTTGGATTCCTTAAATTCGGATTTTGGGGCCCCAAAGAAATGGACTGAGGTTGAGGACACTTTTGAAAATGAAGGTGAGCTTTTCATCCCAAAATTGGGAAGAAAATCGAAAAGATCTTTCTTTCATCATGACAGAGACTACTTGTATGCTGCTGGACAGCCACAGAATCACGTCAAATATCATGATGATGAAAGAGGAATTTCTTCCAATGGGGGTAACCACGTGCTGAACATGGTCCAAGGGGCAAAGTCGCGAACGAGAAAGATGAGGAAAAGACAGACCCAACGCAAGCGAGACTTGTCATTGGATGAGTCAGATGATTGGGAGGGATTTTACTCCTCCATGTCCAAGTCTTTTCTGCAGAAGCTCTGGAAAGGGAATGTGTCTTCCAAGATGTTGAATCCTCGCCTGCAGAAGGCGATGAAAGATTATCTGAGCACCAACAAGCATGGGGTTCGTTTCAGAGGCAAACAAAATATGAGAAAACTTTCTGCAAAGCAACTACTTTGCGACTTCAAGGAGAAAGTCCACGTAAAGACTCTGGATGGGAAGGAGGCCCCCTTTTCGACTCTGGGTTGGGAGAAACATGTGCCACACATTCCGTTAAATAAACTGTACCCAAATGGGTTCGGCAGTTGTGCTGTGGTTATGTCGGCAGGCGCCATCCTTAATTCTTCACTTGGAGAAGAAATAGGTGAGTTAAAATAGTGTCTGCAAGCGTCTTTTTCTATACTCTGCAATTAAGTGATGCAGAGGCTTAGGCATTGCATTAATAATATAGTATCAATGTGCTTTCAAAATTGAATTATTTATGTTAAAAATTGAGTTGATATGATACATGAGGCTTAGTTAATTACAATGCTTGAATATGTTGGATATTAGCAGCAATGTATAGGAAGCTGCTTAACTACTGAAATGCTGACGGACATTTATCAGATTGTTCAGTAATGTGCAAAACCACTTTGGCCCTGATCATGAGTCTGGCAGAGTGGAATTACTATATGGATTTCTGCTCCACCTGATCGTGTGGCTCACTGTTCCTGCACCTGCTATTACTGGGTGTTGGGACACTGGAACTGGATTTACCGGGTGGCAATTTGGCCTGGTAAAACTGTATGAGTCTTTGGCTGCAGCAGCATCCAATCCTCATCCACCAATTGTTTTCTGGCAGGTGGTGTTTTCACTGCTTCCCCATTACAGAACTTAGCTTCCCTTTACCTCTTCTACTCTCCTCACCACCCTCCCTCCATTTCCACCCCACATAAAGCCTGCACATACTTTAACCACCTGCAGAGAGCAAATGGTAAATGTGTGTTTTAAACCCCACAGAGTTGGAAATCCATGTTTTTACACCCTGTAAATCCGGGTGCACAGGATTACTCTTTCCATGGGGTATAACTCGTAATTGCTACAGACATGGTGTCACAACCTGATACTGTCAAATTTGCATGTAGAATTTGCACCTCATCAGTACTGTGCATCTCATAACCAGGGTCATACAGTAATATCAGCCCCATGATATTCTCTTTGTTCGTTCTGAACTGTATTTCACTGCTGTTAAAAGCACCTGGCTGACAACATGTTTTCTAGTTATGTCATAAAAAAACTAAGTTCTATACTGTTGGTAGGAGTTGTTAAGCCTATGCTTCATCATATATTGGGCTTTTGAGAAACCAGTTAACGCCAAAATGTACCAACATTTTTAATTAACTTTTCCCCATGAAATGAAACAATAACTTCAAGACGGTCATTTTCAACCAGTTAGCCCAGAGGTTTGCATTCTATAATGTGCATTTAAATTCTCTTTCAGACCCCTTTTAGAGATGTGTTTAGTGGCTTTGTCTTGAGCATCTGTTGGGATGCTCCCCAACTGGCTGGCAAGTGCTCAGAAAGACTTCTGTAAGCATCAGATATGGGCAGCAGTCCCAAAAGTTCCTACCTGCTGAGTAACAAAAAGTGATGTTCAAGTCCTCAGTGACAATGACCACACAGGGAAAAGTGAGAAAGGTTGGGGTCGGCTGAGCTGTTGTTACTGGAGCCAGGTAGCAGTTGTGACTTAATGCGTCAGTGACTTCAAGTTTACCCAGTCACCTCATGAAGCAGAGTACCATATGCATGAAGGGTACCCAGGGGGTGGCCAGCACCTTATACAAACTGTGCTGCTTGATAATGTTGGGCCTGATTCACAAAGGTAAGCTTACACTTTTGGATGAATTTATTATTTTGTTGGTACCCAAAAACTACAGGTTTAATTTTACTGATAGTCATTTTATGTCTGCAAAGACTCTGCACTCATGGTGCAGACTCAGCACATAAATGGCATGCTTGTCCTATATTTTTGTGTGCTGAGTTTTCCGCCGCAACTGCGGCGTATACTGTGGTGAATCAGGCATTAAGAGTAAGATACATAGATTGTGCAGTAGACGCACATCAAATCTTTGTTGTGTGCTCATCAACAAATGAGGCTATTTCAGCCTATTTCCAGCAACAGGTATCTGTAAGCCTCTGTCCCTCCAAAAAAATGTATCTTAACAGCACAGCATAAATCACAAATATGTAAGTCTCATGAAGATATAAGTCCTTTATATTGTAGTATATATTCTTCAAGGTGACCTGGAGCTCACTGCGGAGAAGTGAGAGACTCAGCAGTGTCACTAGAAGTGAATTTTAATGGGGGCACACATAGGTCAGAGACTGCTTTAAATGGGCCAGTACTGTCCGGTACATAGGGCCATATGTATCAAGGCCAAATGGGTTCGCAAACGCCGAAATGTGCAGAATTTCGGCGTTTGCGAACCCATTTTCGCAAATTGGTATGTATCAAACAATTTGGGTGCAAAATAAGGAATCACAAAATTTGCCATTCCTTATTTTGCGATTGCATTTAAGGAATTGCAAATTTTGCGATTCCTTAAATGCAATGTATCAAGGAAAAAAAAATTCCAAAATGCCCTTAAGGAATCGCAAATTACCACCAACTTCTAGTTGGTGGTAAGTTGAGAATTCTTTTAAAAAGCATTTTTTTGAAAGTCCAATGGTGCCATGTGACGCTCATACATGCCCTTAGGGCATGTATGTGCGCCATATGCGCACACATGTCATTTTCAGGGGTGCCGCAGGGTGTTCTTGAGGCAACCCTGCACCCTTGAAATTATTCTCAATTTGCGATTAGCAAATTGCGAATCGCAAATTGAGAATAATTTCCCATTCATTCCTATGGGCCTCCTGGCCCATAGAAATGAATGGGAAATTATTCCGTAATTGCGATTAGCAATTTGCTAATCGCAATTAAGGAATTTTAAGGAATCGGTAAAAAATAGCGATTTTCTTCATACATACCATTTTGCGATTTCTAAATAGCGATTCCTTAAAAATCGCTATTTAGGAATCACAAAAGGGTATCTTGATACATATGGCCCTAAGTACCAGCACTTTTTTATTTTAGGAGGGAGAGTACCGGCTCTTCTCAAGAAACACGTAATACTTTTAATTGGAGAGTACAGGCACTTCTCAGAAACAAGCAGGTATACTCTGGTACAGAGTACCTGCACTTCTGTTCTTCCATTTCAAGCACTGGTCAAAGATAAAACTGATGGGGTTCACCTACAAAACTCAACCATACAGCTAAATGTTCGTGCATGTTTATATATATATATATATATATATATATATATATATATTTTTGTTTTTTGTTTTTTTTGTTTGAATGTGACTATGTGTGTATAGATATCCGTATATGTGAAAGTCATCTTAAAAGTTATACGCACAATAGATGCTTTACGGTGAAAGGTAGCTGTACAAATTAATGTGTTTGGCAAGGTGACATTCTGTGTGCCCATTCTCCCTCCCGTACAGCTATTCCTGGACTTTAGATTGCCGTTTTAAAGCCGCACAGAGAATTGTTTTCTTTTGGAAGGTAGCAGTTTGGAAGCCAGCTAAGAGCGCTGCTGAAGGTTCTGGGACTGAGGTTAAGGCCATCATTTGAGAGCAGGAAAGCTAGCAATTTGGGTGACGTGCGATTTCCTCCCCCTGCCTCGGGGGCAAAAATAAAGCTTTTCAGGATCGCGTTTGGTGAGAACCAAGTAATCAGCCCTTCATCCCGGCTAGTGTTCCCGCTCCCTCGCCGTGAAGCAGGCGGACTCTTCGTAAATCTCCGTGACACATCGGGATGGCGGCCATTATCCCGCGCACAAAAGCGAGGATTGCCGCCAACAACAGGTGCGGAGCATTCACACCGCTCCCCTCACAAGGGGCAATCCCAGCGGCCGAACAAAGCATTCCTCTCGGCCTGCAAGCCCGGGGGCGACGTTACTGAGTCGGGCTCTTTGCAGCTGTTATTACCAGCGCTGGTCGGCTGTACAGAGGCAAGGTGAACACTTAACGACTTTCACAAACGCGCCGGCTTTCCTCAGTTTCTTGTAAACCTCAAATATACCAACCTTTCTACCTAATCCTCCCCCAGCATGTTTCTTGGTGATACACGCCGCGTGTGTTGGATAATTTCGTCAATTCCCAGGAGGACGGTGCTTTGAGGCGGAAGCTTGCATGTTTGGTGCTTGTTGCTAACGGCACTGCATTGAAGGACGCTTCTTTCCTCAAGGTGACCCCTGTGTTTGGAGGAAGGCTGTTTCCGCAGCTGCTGATGTTGTAGGAAAGAATCTTGGCCTTTTCTACTCATTTGTGTACAGCCAACTTGTCGTGTTGTTGCTCATGATAACTTTAAATGTCACAGGCATCAGGGATATTTTGAGTATTTGGGGGGCCCTAGGTCAAACGTATTTTGAGGGCCCCTTCAGAACAGCTTTGAATATATGATCCAATTTCAGGTCTTTTATGTTTTCTTTGGCCTGGTCACTGACCGTGCACAGACCAACTGCTAACTATCTTTAAAAAATATACAAAGCTGGGAATCAAAGCATAAATGCCTGCACAAGTTCAAAAAAATCCCTTATCAGTATTAGAAAAACACAGAGGTGCAGACACGGGCTGGAAACTAACTATCTTTACATCCAATATTCTTGGATAGTGACGTGTGTTTTCAATATACATCCTCCCCTTTCTCATATGTGAGGTTCTGATTTGAACTAAAAGAAACGTTTGTGTATAAATGTTTCATGAAACATAAACACAACATTTCTCTGCAAAATGTCTGTAATAGAATCTCAAATATCACCCACATTATAAATAAAATTAAAGGAAAACGGTATTTAAAAAAAAAATCATTCACGGTCATCAGGGCAAGACTCCGAAGACCAGAGCTGGCCCCCTGAAAGTCTGGGGCCCTGGGCCAGAGCCCACTTTTCCCATGCCTTAAAACGTCTCTGACAAGCATGTCTGGTACTCGAGCTGTCCATGGGCAAAGCCGTTGTTCACGCCTTGGGTGTCATGCTGATCATGACAATCGTGGGAGAAGTACTCTTGTGCATAATATCTGTGGATAAAGCGTTGTATTGCCGCTAAGGTAGTGTGTGTAATATGTTTCTCCTCTTGCTGCCTGTGGTATGTATGGATGAAGCTTACCCTCATTTTGATCACGCGTGATGAAAGCATTTCCTACTTTTGCAAATGATGTGTGTTGAGGACACTTGACCTACAGGCGGCCATGCTCATGAAGTAGGTGGTTATGTCAGGACCTGCGCTGAAAAGTCCTGCATGGCTAGCAGGATGCTTTATATAAGAACAATAACAATGAATATGTCTTTTAGCTTTTTGCATTACATTTTCCACACTTCAGGTTTCAGGTTGAAGGTTACAACTAATCAATTTAGGGAGTTTGTGTTCCAATTCCATGTTTACACGTAGGTACAACTGTAGGACTTAGGCATCTAAACATATTGTTTATCTCTTCATTAGGGAGGAACTACCGATGGCTGATTAGCCACTGCCAGTGTCAGCCCTGTCTAGATGTATCTGCTGCCTGTGGTCAGGAATGAGGCAGCTGAACCTTGACATATGTTATTTACAGGGTGAATAATTTCATACTTCTTTGTATGTCTGAGTTTGGAAAAGCAATTGTTGATGTGATTTTTTGTGATTTTTTCTCCTAAAATGACACTGCGTTTGCTCTGAGGTGCATTGCTAGCGCCACTAGTATTTAGCCCATATAGTATTGTGCAGAGTTAAACTTCATCCCAGGGGATGAGTCTAGTTGATTGAAGTGTCCCAATCAAGAAATGGCTTCCAGGGGATCGGTAGGGTTCATCACCCAACCTCAAACCTCAAGGTAGCTTTTTACAACCACAGTGAGCGACTCAAGACAACGTGGGTAGAGTCTTTCCCCCGAGATATCCAACAGAGCCTGGGCGGGCATATCATGGGCGACACCGTCAAACTCAAGATGCAGACAGGAGTCCAGTGAAGTGAAAGCACATGTTACCTCTGCACCTGAGGGTTCTATAATCAGTTTCAGTTTCAGTTCAGTTTTTAACGTCTTTATTGCGAATTGTTATTCATAAAAGACACACATACATTACAAACAGTACAAATTGATTTAACAGAATTATAAAGTATCAAAGCAATACTAACAATCAAATAAAAAGTAACAGTAATTAATTAGATAAAAATTCCCAATTAAACATACATTTATAGACGTCAAAAAGGAAAATTACTAAAAATATAAAAAACTTACAAATATACATTTGTATATGAAAGAAAACTGGACATCAGTTCTGACCAGTCCATAGTATAATGCAAAAGCGTACTATTCAAAGTTATTCAAGACGATAAGTTTCGAACTGACTTGATCCTGTTTAGCCAAGCCCATCCAAGAAATTTAGCCATTCCAATGGATAGCCATTCAGCAGTATTTGTTCTCAGAATGTACAAAGCTTCGCTACTCACTCGGGTATTAAGTCTGGAGCATACTGGTTTCAACCATTTACATCGTGGTTTACTGTAAGCAGTACATACAAATAAAAAGTGACCTAATGTTTCTCTGCAGCCAGTACAACAGGGGCAAAGGGATGATTCAGTCTTCTGCCAACCATTAGTAAAAACCCTCAGTGGAAGTGTTCCTACACGAAACTGATGGTATAATTTTCTATCTAATGTTTTAGGAATAACATCCCAATAGATCTCTATATGAGGGACTATTTTGTGAAGCAGAAACTGACCTGTCAAGTTCTGTTTCTCCGTAAGAACAACATGTTCTACTTTTACCGTTGACCAGAAAAGTAGCTTGAAGTCTTTTTTTGTAGGGAAAGTATTAGAACCCGGCTCAGACCAGAGCAAAGGAAGACCCATTTTGATCAAAGTGATCTTAATTTGCTTGAACCACGGTATGTCACCTGCCCCCTGCTGCATTCTCACATCCTGTATTTCTCGGGCGAACATGGCAAGTTCTGGAGTAGACCATATGCGCCTCCACAGTGCCACCATCCTGTAGAGGGCTTGATGTTTAATAGAATGCAAGCCCATATCCATTAATAATGGTAGGACTGGTGTAGAAGGGGGCAGGCTGACAAGGTTTCGAAGGAATTTGCTCTGTATCCTATCTAGGACAGACAGATCCACACAGCCCCAAATATCGGCCCCATATAAAATGGCTGAACTAATTTTGGCACTATAGATTTTAAGAACCGGTAAAACTCTTTTAGTAAGAGAACATCGCTGCTCCTTTACTAAACAGCCGGACAAGCGAGCAAATTTCAAACTGAGCGCAGCCACTTGTTCTTTCCATCTTAATCTATAGTCTATTGAGACACCAAGGTATGTCATTGCTTCAACCTGCTCCAAGCTAGACCCATTCATGGTAACATGACCCCTCTTCGGTTTATTTTTTGTCAGGACCATGAACTTAGTTTTATTGATGTTAATTTCCAGGTCATTCTCATTACAGAAGTCCACAAATTTATTTATAGCCACTTGCAAACCCTTCTGTGTTTTAGCCAGTATAAGAGTATCGTCTGCAAATATTAAAAGAGGAAATTTAGTCCCACCCAATGAAGGGGCATCAGTCGGAATGTCTGTGAGGAATTTCACCACTTGGTTAATAAAGAGTATAAACAGGGTAGGAGCCAGGACACAGCCCTGCCTCTCTCCACGTGTCACGGGGAAGGTGTCTGTGACCTGACCCTGCCGCCCCCATCTAACTCTGGCAAAATTTCCCTCATGCATCCTGATGGTGAGATCAAGGAGTGCAGCAGGCACACCCATCCTTCTCAGGGCTGACCACATCTTTGCTCTTGGGACCAAATCAAATGCTGATTTGAGGTCCACAAATGCAGCATATATCGTGCCACCTCTCAGGAATACAGTTTTCCAAAAGATCATGACAAATCTTAATATCTGGTCAACTGTGCTTGTATATTCCCTAAAACCCGCCTGCATAGGAGACAGAATGTCAGCTTCGGACATCCATGAGTGAATTTTTCCTAACAACATTCGAGCTACAACCTTTTGAAGGGCATCAATAAGACTGATGGGTCTATAATTCCCTGCATCAGTTCTGTCCCCTTTTTTATACACGGGCAGAATCTCTGCCCCTTTCCATGAAATGGGAATCTCAGTCCCTCTAGCTATTGCATTTGCCAAAAGTGTTATATACGGGACCCAATGCAATTGATCATACTTAAAAAGGTCCGCAGGGATACAGTCCATACCTGGGGCTTTACCATTCTGCACTTGGTTTAGGGCGGTGATCGCTTCTGATTTAGTAAAAACAATGTGATCATGAGATGGCACAGGAAACTGTACGCTGGCATCTTCCCTATTGTTATGGGAGATCCGTTCCGCGACACTAAACTGTGCCTCAAAATGCTTGACCCATTGCTCAACTGGAACATAATTAACAGGAACATGCATATCACCCGTCCCACCCCATTTTACAACCTCCCAGAATTTTTGTTGGTTGGATGAGGTGCTTGCCTGATATAAATCCAACCAACGCTGGTCATCCCATTTGGTTTTTGCCTCTTTAAGTACTTTCTTGTAGTTTGCCCTAGCCAACCTTATATCCCTGGCTATTTTAGATTTAATAGCAGATAACAAAGAGCTATGGGCGGCACGACAAGATTTGTCGTACCACTTTGACTTAGTGTGCACTTTTATCCTTCCTTTAACTGGTTCGATAAAAAGAGATTTAATTTTATTAAAAAGAGACTCGTGAATCATCCCAATTTGATCAGGTGAGATTCCTTCATCAAATAAGGGTACTATCAGGTTTGTAGCAGTTATGACCTCATCGGCAACTTTGTTGATAATAGAGGGGCTGTCTAGTAACCTGGCCCATCTTACCCTTCTGCAGTCATTCGTAAGACCCGCATCTGCTGTGAGGATGCTGGTTGCAGGATCCAAAAACAAACCCTCCTGCAATAATAGTTTTATGGCCAGGGGGTTGTGATCACTTTCAGATCTGGTGACCACCACCATATCCTCCAATAATTTCCAGTATTCTAATCTTAACAAGAAATAGTCAATGCGACTCGAGTGCAGGGAATTGTCAAATGTAACCATACCCATTGTGTCTGATTTGGTCCTGCCATTTGCTGCACGCAAATTCCAATCAGGGCAAAGACCTAACCACTGCATAGCAGCCTCAGTGACTTTTTTAACTGGTGGAATAGTTAAATGAGGAATATTCCATAACTGGTCAATCTCCCCATAACCCCCATCAACAAGGCTAGGAAAAGGTTCGAATGAACAATTAAAATCTCCTGCCACCATAACACATTTATCTCTATTAATGCTATTCAAAATAGATTCTAATTCAGCTACCACTCTCGCGGGCTTCCCTCCTGGTAGCCCTCTTGCATAAATATTAATAAGGAAAAAAACCTGTTTATTTTTACCACATAATTTCAGGGCCAGAATATCAGTACTTGCGGTGGGGAGGTCTGTTATCGCGAAAGCTAGAGATTGTTTTATCCAGATAACCAGGCCACCCGAGGGACGTCCCTTCAATCCTTTGCAGGCTAATTTATAATAGTTAAGATAGCCAACTCGGTAAATGGGCTCTGTTGACCAACTTTCCTGCAAAACAATTATATCGTATAAATCTATAAAGGAACACCACTCAGCCTCTGACATTTTCCCCCTCAATCCCGCTATATTCCATGATAAAACTGTCAAAATATGAGGTGGTTTCTCTCCCATAAATACCGTTGGACTCATAGTTTCTACTGTATTCAAAGGACTAGATGTACAATTAGGGTGTATATCCCTTTCTATCTCCCTCTGTACTACATCAGTGGACCCTAAAACAATCTCCATTTCAGGGGTTTTCAAATTATTTAGGGGCTGGGTTACTACATCTTCAGGTACCCCAATATCTAAAGATTCAACATCTTGTCAATCTACACCTTCCAGCCCTGACAATGGTGCAAACCGATTTGCTAGGCGAGGATAAAACATTGGGTAGATCGGAGTTTCGGGTTGAAATCTGCCTCTAAACCTATCCCTTCTTGTGTGGCGGAATGGAGATTGGGGTCTAGTTGCGTATAAAGCAGGATAAAAATAATGCAGTGATAATGTTTGCACATCTCCAACTCTTCCAAATCTTGCTTCCCTACTAATAAATTCAGTTACCCATGGTTCTCTAAAGCTAATAACCACACAATCACCCTCAAGGTCTTTTTTCTCAAAGCCTACCCAGTCCACCCTCCTTACATTAAGGATTTCGGGTTTTAGATCAGGGGGAAGCGGACGGTTTTTATTAAGCCAAAATATGACCTTATTGTAAAGATCCTTGTGTGTTTCTCTCGTGCCACTACTAAGGGGAGCCACACCAGTTAGAATAATAGTATAAGGCACTGATTCTGGGGGGAGATTCACACAATGCTTCCTTGGGATAGATTTGGGATGGTAACTTAAAGCCTTATTCTGTGTAGAAGTTGGGTTTCTCTGATTCTGCGGGTTTATAGCAGGCTTTAGCCCAGTTGAATTCTCCATGGTTACTTTTTTGGGAACAGGTACTGTTATATTTTGTGCTGGTTTGGGAATAGATAACCCCGCTTTAGAGGTATTTTTGGTATTATTACCATGATTATTATTGACCCCAATATTATTGACCATAGTAGTAGGCAATTTAGTGGGAAGGGCAGGGGAGTTCATTCCTTTTGGCACTAAGCTAGCAAGGATTTTATTCGATGACGCTATATTATCTTTAACCAACTTATCTAAAGCATCCATTTTATCATTTAACAATCTAGTCCTTTCGAAAAGTGGTAAAAGAAGTGATTTGAGTAGTAACTCAGTCCTGGCCAGGAAAATTTCTTCTGAAATACTAATTGTAGGATTACATTCCTCAGGATGGACAATCAGATTAGTATTAGGTGGCTGCGAGGGGGATGGAATAAAATTTCCCGCACCCTCGATTTGTACATCTGTATCAGGTGAATCTACCCTTTTACGCTTCCCACGGTTATGGGAAGATGTATGTTGTGAACTAAAAGTGGAATCCATATGTTCAGTACTGACATTAAAATTAGGCGAGTCTGAAAGGCCAGATTTCTCACTAACCAGGTCTAAATCGATAGTCCCACCATTCGATAGGTTGCCCTGTGCAGTATTAAATACACTTTCTTGGTTTGTCCCCACTACCTCCACAGAATAATTATCGGGAGCAGTTAACAATAACGACTCCACATTAGTATCGTTACTGTTTGTAGTCAACAATGTAAGTGGGACAGGAGAGACAACCGCGCTAATTTTACCAAGAGAGGAACGCTTGCCAGTAATAATATCAAGCGAAAGGCGTTTTTCAACTAAGGCTATCTCCTTTTCCAAAACGGCAGTAGAGCGTGTAAAAAATTGATCAATAGTCCCGGTAAAAGTGCCATTTGAGGTGGAAACCTGAACATGTCTTTCTTTACCCGACCTTAGGGGCATGTTTTTAAAGAGATTACAAGAATCTAAAATGTCACGGGTCTCGATAAACAATTAATAAATATACATGATATATACTTCAAAATATAAAATGCCAAATATTAAGACCAAGTAAAAGCCACAGTTAGGAAGGAATAAATGTTAGATGGGTGGCCCTGCCCGGCCTCCTGCGGCCCCGGACGGCCACAGACGGTCCCGCCCTTGTCCCGGGCTTCTCCCGCGCGCTCTCCCGCGCTGCGGGAGTGGTATTGGATTAATGTAGAAAGAGGTGGAAGGGGTGGGAGGGGTCGGGGAGAGCGGCCCAGGTGTTGGTCCTCCGGGCTGGCAGGCGCTCCTGGGATTTGAAGTCCCTCCGTGAGCGCACGCCGCTCGCAGCCCCGTCAGTAATCTCCCCCAGCTGACCCTCCAATCTCCAGGCTGCAGAAGTTCACACAGCGCGATGCGGGACCCGCGGAGCGGGTACCGCGAGCAGTGGGTCGACAGGCAAGACAAGTAGGTCCCAAGCAGAGTGCTCTCTAATCAGCAAAGCGTCCCACTCGCTTACAGGGAAGTGCTGTTTAAAAACGGTCGGTGGAAGGGTGGGAGGGGTCGGGGAGAGCGGCCCAGGTGTTGGTCCTCCGGGCTGGCAGGCGCTCCTGGGATTTGAAGTCCCTCCGTGAGCGCACGCCGCTCGCAGCCCCGTCAGTAATCTCCCGCAGCTGACCCTCCAATCTCCAGGCTGCAGAAGTTCACACAGCGCGATGCGGGACCCGCGGAGCGGGTTCCGCGAGCAGTGGGTCGACAGGCAAGACAAGTAGGTCCCAAGCAGAGTGCTCTCTAATCAGCAAAGCGTCCCACTCGCTTACAGGGAAGTGCTGTTTAAAAACGGTCGGTGGAAGGGTGGGAGGGGTCGGGGAGAGCGGCCCAGGTGTTGGTCCTCCGGGCTGGCAGGCGCTCCTGGGAGTTGAAGTCCCTCCGTGAGCGCACGCCGCTCGCAGCCCCGTCAGTAATCTCCCCCAGCTGACCCTCCAATCTCCAGGCTGCAGAAGTTCACACAGCGCGATGCGGGACCCGCGGAGCGGGTTCCGCGAGCAGTGGGTCGACAGGCAAGACAAGTAGGTCCCAAGCAGAGTGCTCTCTAATCAGCAAAGCGTCCCACTCGCTTACAGGGAAGTGCTGTTTAAAAACGGTCGGTGGAAGGGTGGGAGGGGTCGGGGAGAGCGGCCCAGGTGTTGGTCCTCCGGGCTGGCAGGCGCTCCTGGGAGTTGAAGTCCCTCCGTGAGCGCACGCCGCTCGCAGCCCCGTCAGTAATCTCCCCCAGCTGACCCTCCAATCTCCAGGCTGCAGAAGTTCACACAGCGCGATGCGGGACCCGCGGAGCGGGTTCCGCGAGCAGTGGGTCGACAGGCAAGACAAGTAGGTCCCAAGCAGAGTGCTCTCTAATCAGCAAAGCTAATCTAAATGAGGAGCTGGTGGCTCTAACCCAGGGAAGGGTCCATATTCAGAAAAATTGTGCAAGAAATTAGGCAATTAAGTAGACTCCGCTTGCAACATTGACGGATAGTAGATAGATTCACAAATTAATTGGGACTCTCTATCAAAGACATTTGATTCTTAGAAGGCATAAATGCATTTATTGCTGTGGATTTCTCCAAAACAAGTGTGGAGGCATGCACACTAATATGTCCAACTCAAGGAGTTGGAATTGGTATTCCAAGGCTGGTTTTGTTGTGGAATTGGGAATGCCCACAAACGTGAACATTTTTGGGTATTTACAAACTTTAATCCAAGTCTGAGATTTTCTTCTGCCGAGGACTAGAGTAACCCCCTTTCTAGGATGGGAAGGGGAGTGGAACAACCCCATATTTGTCAGGTGTAGAGGAAAGACTTTCTCCTCGGGGAAAAAAAACGTGCATTTGCACAATAGCTTCATTGCCCCTATTCTGACTTCTTTCCTATGGAGAACTTCGCACAGTAGAAATAAGATCATGCAGGACATGTCATGTGATTTTTCCAGTAGTATTCCTCGAAAACCTGTTCCTGTTTTAGTTTTCGAGACAAACAAACCCGGAATGCTGGTGACTAGGAAATACACGTTAAATCACATTCAGGTGGGTCCTGATTCTGACTCGGGCACTGCAACATACTGCAGTAATATTGGTCTAAATTTGAAGACTCCCAGATTCACACACTCGCTTTTTTTGTCTGCCACTCTCGAAATTTCACATATTTTTGGTTCTGTATACTCTTTATTCTCTCTTTAACGTATCTCTCAGTCCTCTTTTCCCCCTTCTACAACTGTTTCATCTGCCTCATTTACCATTCTATACTTTCTCTTTTTCCTTCATCTTATCTTCTCTTTTTTTAGGGCTCACGCCCTGCGTTGCAGTGTGCAGCACTGTTGCGCAGGCGAGTGCCCTTTTGTCCGGGGTTTGAAAAATGACCCTGGAATCGCACACGCTTGTGCGTGCGCTTTTTCTTTTGGGTTCCGCTACTAGGCTTTGTTTGCGTGTTTTTTTTAAACAGATCACGCAATAGGCCAAAGGCGGGCGCATTACTCCGCCCATAGCCTATTGGTGTCTGTTACGCGCACCAAAGCCCATATGTTTCAAATTATCATGTACAGACACGGGTGCGATAATTGAAAACATATGGCTCGCAGTGGCACGTTCGCGCGCACCACTCGCAGGCGTGTTTTTTTTTTACAATAGCGATCGCTTTCTGATCACTTTCAGTGCTACTTGTTAATTTCATTTCATTGTGTAAGTGTGCACAGCTGTTGCCCTATCAGTCATGATATGTGCATCTCACAAAACCCACCTATTCTTCATATTTTTAGAATTCTTGTTAGAAGGTACAGTGGTTCTCAGCATGTGACAGCAAAGGGCGGTACTTCTGAACCGGATTGCACAACCTTTCGACCAGAAAATATGGCACGTCTTTGAAAGATGAGTCAGAGGAGTCATGGCACGTCTGTATAGAATGCGCAGCCTTTATCAGGAATGTACAGTGCTTCTGTGCATGTCTTAACAGTGAAGCACGGTAATTCTAAACCGGACTGCACAACCTTTAACAGAAATGTGCAGTGCCCCTGTGTGCAGACTTCGGCAATAAGGTGCAGTACTTCTAAGCAGGACTGCACAACCTTTAACAAGAACTTACAGTACTTCTGTACAGCGCTGCCAAACGTCAACTAGAATGTACGGCACATCTCTGAAGGCGTTACATGTAAGGTACAGCACTTTTAAAGTGGACTGCACGGCCTTTAACACGAATGTAGGGCACTTCACTGCAGGCCGGCTTTACAAGTAAGGTACAGCACTGCCAGACTTCAACAAAAATGTACACTACCCCTGTTCAGGCTTTAAAGGTAATGTACAGTACTTCTAAACAGGATTGCACGGCCTTTCACAAGAATGCGCAGCACTTCTTTACAGTAATGAATGGAATTTGAGATGAAACTCGTTCCCTCCTGCCCAACAGGTGTGAACTGAGATGCAGCACCCCTGACCCACGTGTAGCGCCCAACATGAGACATTGATTGGTGGAAGTGGATGAAAGAGGCATGAGGTGGAATCAAGGCCACATAACCTGGGTAATCAGCACGGGCTGCACGCTTCAGAGGAAAAGTGTGTGTACCGGCACTTAGTTCACATATGCATGTTAGCTCACATGTGTTCCTGGCGGAATTTACTGGTGCTACTATGTATGTGTGTAGGATCCTACCTGCTACATTGGACTGATGTTAGTGTCCCGGCCAACATTCAACCCCAATGGTTGCAGATTACAGGTCTTTCCTCTACCAAAAAGGCTCTTTCCAGGGTGGAGTGAGTGTCCTGGCTCTGGTAGTAGTAGCACATACGTATCACTTTAACCTTGTGCGAGCTGGGTCCACGCCCAGGGCCCTGACCTTCAGAGGGGTGCTGGTGTGCCTGCAGCAGTCTCCGTATAGCTTAGGTCCAAAGAAAAGTGTGTTTAGATACTTTTTTTCTGAAGGTTGGTGGCACTCTTGTCTGCTTTTTAGGTCAAGCCTGGGCAGCGCATGCGTTGCTCTGAGAGGCATGCTGTATTCGAATATGGTCTTGAAGCTCAACCCACTCTCCGCCCATATTTTTAATTGGCTTGTATCTTTTTCCTATGTAAATGCTGGCTTCTGATTCGTTAATAGGCTTGTTAGTCCCCACTCCCCACTTAGTGCTGCCTTGTCTTAATTTGTAACCTCCCATGAGGACTGGCCCTTTTACTTCAGTTGTTACACAGTATGTCTTATTTAGTCTGTAAGCACTATTTTCTTTAATGAGTTTCTCCTACTGCAGGCACAACATGCTTTACTGCAACATTCAGTGCACCATGTGGGCTTCCACTTTCGAAGCAGCCCGGGACAATGGCAGCTGCTTCTTTAAAATGAAATAGTTCTCTCATTTACAAGAGTTTGAGCTATTAGCATTGTGAATGACAATATCTTTTATTTATGGGTTAATTATCAAAACGGATAAATAAAAAGCATTTACATTTACAATGCCAATAGCTTAAACTCTAGCAAATGCGAGACCTATTGCATTGCAAATGCTTGTTCTATTGGGTGGTTCCTTTCCATCATTCTACTCTACTTCTCTGTCTCCTCGTCCCTTCCTTTATCTCTATCATTCATCTCTCTTCCGACATCTCCATCTCCTCCTCTCTCTACCTTTCCTTTTCTCCCGTTATATCTCTGTCTTCTGGCTACATGCCTGTACCTCTGTCTCACTTCTCTTTCACACTCTTGTTACCGTCTCTTGTTTTTTGTCGCTCCATATTTCTGTTTGTCCTTTGTACATTCTTTTTCTCTCCTCTCTAGCCCCTAATCTTTCTTCCTACTTTCACTAGCACCCTTTGCGCTTTCGGACACACTTCTTTACTCTGTGCCCCATGTATTACTTTCCATCTATTTTTCTCTCTCACATCGTACCACCTCTCTCTCTTCTGCATTCTGCCTTTACCGTGTGCTACTACTTTTTCTTTTCCTTCTCTCTTTTCCTATTCACTATCACTTATTTTCGTCTTTTCATGTCACTTCCTCTCAGTCCCCGTTTCCGCTCTATATTTGTCTGTCTTTATTCTTTATTTTTCTGTCACTCTCTCTTCCCTATATTTGCACCTTTCTTGCTCTCTCTGTATCTGTATTGCCTGCTTCAGTCTCCCTTTTTTCTGTGATTCTTTCTCTTCATCTTACTGTTTTCCCATTCTTTCATTATCTCTTCTTTTTCTTACATTTCTTCCTTTTTCTCTGTATCTCTTCTTTGTAAACTCAGCCATTGCCTGGGCTCAGATGAGGATTTGGCGTGCTCTCGTTTTCAGCAACTGCTGGATCTCTGCAAACTATTCCAACCCTTAACAGGTGGAGCTTGCGAATAGGTGTGCAATGCGAGAGATGCTACTGCTTGCGTTGCACCGATACAATCTCTGCCTATGCCGACACAATTACATTGTAAAGCCTAATCGCCCTCTGCAGAAAATTCAATAAGTGATGAGAAAAGACAGTGAGATAGCTCAATGAGTTAAGATCCTACTGCTGAGCTCTTTGTGCAGGCTGCAGGTGAGATATTATAAACGTGGTAGGGCTAATTCAATCATTCTGAGGTTGACACGGTTTAAACTATTTAGTACGAATCTCTCATATTTATAGCACTATGATGCACAAAAATGTGATTTTAAGCACTACTTTAAAACACATCATGAGAAAAATTCTCCCAGCACTTTGAAACTCTTGGGGTGTTTCTGACAATATAGAGAAGCTGCAAATTTGGCTTCGCTTTAAATGTGTATCAGATGGCAGGAGATAAAGCCAATTTGAGTTTCAGTGGTCATCACAGTGATATGGACAACATTTAAACCAAAGGGAGCCCTTTTTCAATTTTTAAGTAAATTCCGGCCTACAACCATATCCAAACTTTTTTGGCGGGTTTACGGGTTAACACGTCTCCCAATGGAGGCAGGGCTAACACTTCAAACAATGGGGCAGAACTGTCTGTAGAGCCCAAACAATAAATTAGATGATAAATTAAGCATATTTAACATATTGGTAAAACTTGATGCGATTGCAACAAAAAGCAGCTTCTATAGGTTTCAGTACAAAGCAATTTAAGGGCCAGCGTTTCAACAGTTATTTCAAGACAGTGAACCTTTTCCCAAGTTTTCCGAAAATTCAGTCTGTGAAATGACAATGAACTGGTGAAATATTTTTTTTTTGTACTTTAGCTGCTCAGTCAATTATTTTTTGTTGTTGATTTTAACAGATTTTTATTAGAAGAGTTTCTTTTAAGTACAGTACAGGTAGATTGAATGCAATAACAGTGCGGGTGTGCGCCCGTGAGGTTACAATTGGCGTCTTGCTTGTTCATGCGGTTGACAGATATACATTGAGAGAGGTTCGGCGAGCTGGAACTTGACCTTGTTGCATATTGCCCTCAAAGGGAGGAAGAGAAAAGTCAGAAAGGAGAGATAAAGCGGAGCAGACAGGGTGGTTGGTGCGTCTAATTCTATCGTCTGGAAAACGTTCCACTCTGATCTTTGATCAAAGGTACGTTTTCAGGCTGTTCATGGGAACATTGCTACCTATGCTTGTTTGTGGCTGTACACATGAATAGGACACGGAATATTGATTTTAGTGGGTGAACACACTACCCATCTTCCATTCCTCCTGAAATTGAATAAATGAGTTTCCATCAGTAGGAACTATTATTACCTGGTAATTATTGTGCCAGGAATATGTATAATTCTAAATCAAAATAAAATATTTTTGTTACTTCCCCACATTGAGCAGTTCTCAAATACGATGATGGAGCTACATTCATGCAAGAAGCCACTAGATCTGAAAAACTCACCAAAAATGAATTTGCCTTGAAATAACTTTGCAACAATTGGTTTTCTAGCATGAAATTGGTACAAGTATTCCTTCAACTTCCAGAACACATAGATTGTGTGGTTAATATGCAATGTCCTGCAAAGAAGGGCACTCCAACAGAAACAGAAATAGTGGCTGTTAATTGTATTGGTTTTAACAGCAACCATGGTTTTAAATCTGTTCTGAAGCCCCCAACAGATTAAGTGACAAATCTACTAAAATATCAATTCTGTTTCTAAATGCACAGTATAAGAGTTATGCTGGTTTTGAGAAACCAAGGTTTAGTTTGGAAGCAGAACAAAGTTTCTTAAGCATTTTGCTGCCAAACTACACTAGTTTGGTGAGACAGGACAAAAGGATGCAGGTGGTACACAAGGGGAGTGTGGGTGTACTGCCTTTGCATAGACACCATCCCAGAAAAAAAAGCAAACAAGGCAGACCTTAAGGGAAATTATACATCTGTCTTACAATGAAATCTGAGAAACTGATCAGACCAATTTCACTTCCTCTCATCTCTACCTGATATGCCTAAACTATCTCTAGTCTGTCCTTCTCTCTACAGAATTATCCTTTCCTTTTTATCAGATACATTTTGTTGTTTTCATTGGTATTATTTTTCACGTGATGGCAGCTTCAAAGCATCAGTAGCGAAGACAGAGAGAAAATTAAGGGCTTTATTTAGAGTTTGATGGAGCTGAGGCACATCCATAACTCTGCGATGCTTTCAACCGAGCAAAACTCGCCTTTCCTCCGCTCTGTTTAGCACTGGCGGAAAGGCTGTGGTCTTTGTGTATAATCAATATCTATGCTTGATCTTGATTATCTATTTAGTTATGCTCTGTATAAGAATTTTGGTGTACGGATATGGCTGAAAAAATTTCATACACAGGCATGTAGCTGTGCTTACACATGGGTGTAGGAGGGGACTCTGAGGATGGACACTGCCACACAAGCCATTCCCTCCCATCTATGGAGTGGTCTGTGTATTTAACGTCCTAACCACATACCATAGGGTGCTAAAAACGTGTACAAGAATGACAAGAGCCACACTTGGAAGGTGCAAACTCAGGAATTTGGGCAGTAACAAGGCCTGCGAGTGCATCAATCAACCACTAAAAGCCTCTGTGGAAGGAAAAAGCCATATGAACTTCACAGTACAAAAAAGCCCACAGCACCCACAATTCACTTTCCTTAAGGTAGCACTTACCTGGGATCGGGAAAGCGAACAGGTTTGGAGGTCTGCAGCAATAATTAGGCTTTTTGTGGTTGATTGATGCACTCGCAGGCCTTGTAACTGCCCAAATCCCTGAGTTTGCACCTTCCAAGTGTGGCTCTCTGCTTTAAAATAGGAAATGGTTTCCATCTTAATTGTGTTTGTGACACTTCTCCTGTAGCGATACCATAATCCGGGCCTTTTACTTCCTAGGTTACTATTCTCATCAGGAGCGCAACTAGAGCCTAAATTCAGGGGTGTGTGGGGGGGGGGGGGGCTAATACTTCCAGCAATGTGGAGTGAAATTTCAGGGGGTGGGGGTAATACTTCCAGCAATGTGTCCTTTTATAATGTAACGGGTGTTCATGCAAAAGTGCCTCAATGCCTTCGGGTGGAACTGTATTAAAATTGCAAAAGAAAACAAAGCCTAAGGTTACTTTTCAGGAAATGCATTCTTAAACTGTGGCAGCAAAAGTAATTTGCAACTTTAACCCCTTGCCCGCGGCCGGAATTCCGCTCCTGTGCTGGACATTCCGATCGCGGGCGTGGTCATGACGGCTCCCGGCCGTCATCAGCACACGAGCACTGTGACGCATGACGGACGGGAGCCGTCATCAGCACGCAAGGGGTTAAGGACTAGGCTGAGTGGAGATGCATGGGGCTCTAGGAAAGGGTGAAAAAATAACAAAGCCTTGTTATCATGTAAATGGTCTTTTAAAGCCCTGTGAAATACTCAGCTACGATAAGATGCCAGACCAGCCAGCCCACAGCAGCTCAAGAACTGTCTGTGTGTGTGTGGGGAAGCTGTCTCAGCCCGGGCTGACACACAGGACAGGGGATCTAAAGCCCTTTAAGCTCTATGGGTGTTGCGCTCCTGGTTCTCATTACCTAAGTAAGTATCTTTTCGGAAATAATGTTTTTGTTCTTCAGCTGTTTGCTGGAATAAACTCAGCTACTCTTAAAAATGTCTCTCATGTCTCACCAATGTTCCTTTCATCTTCAACTATCTCCCGATGCCTTTTGCAAAAATATTTCTCTTTGTGGACCTGTGTCTTTTTGCTTGGTATTTCTTCCAATACTTAACCCGTCTCCATTCTCTTATCTACTTTACTTATAGTACTTGAAATTGTGAGAGTTTTATCTTTTTCAGGTTCTCGCATCTGGCTATCAAGCAATCATGTTTCCATGTGCTTTGCTTGTTCACTCTTGTTAAGCCACCCTTCAACACTTTGCAGGCTGGGCTGTCGAATGGACTGCTGTCTTTTATCTGTGTAGGCCATGGTTGTCCACTGTTAGTTCAGTAGGCTTATTTTTTTATTTAAATTACATGAATATTGCCCAAATGTTCAAATCCGAGATTTGCCGAGTGCTTGTAGGAGTCTCTTCCCATTAAACTCTAATAGTTATATTGAAAACGGGGACTCTGAAGGGGTGATGGTTTAAGGTAAGGGAGGTAGTGAGAGATTAAAAGAACGGAGGGAAAAGCAGATAGGAAGAAAGCATACCTAGGGATGGGAACTGGTGAGGAGAGAGAGGCGTAAAAGAGAGGGAGTAAATGGGAAATGGGACAAATAAACTGAAAGTAAGTAATATGGAGTTGTATCATGACGGTTACATCCAACATATCTAAGATGGGTCTTTTTCTAGTGTTTGTATTTAGAATGTCAATGAATATTTGATGCCTTTCCCAAAACGCTTAGCAATGCTTAAGTCAGTAGTACATAATTTATGAGAAGCAACAACAGAACATGGCAATTCCACCATGATGCAAAAGAGGAAAACTACCACAGGGCACACAAATAAAAACTTCTTTAGAGCACTACGAAAGATAGTCTAGACAAGAACATCTCAAACAGAAAGAGGAGAGATATGAAGCTGAATGGCAAGAAGAGCGAAAGAAGAATCCAAGACTGTTGTTTAAGAATGTTAAAAGTATCAATATCATGACTCACATGCAAAAGAACTGGAACTTAAGTCAAGCAAGTAAGGACAGCCATCAAATACACAAAACGTATTGTGATTTATGGGCACTTGGGTAGGATTAAAAAGAAGATGAATAGCTCAGATAAACAACCAATGGCAAAGCCAATAGGTCTGGTCTTTACCATCAGTGGTTTGGCGTTGTCAATGCTTGTTTTATTTTGCCATGGTTTTGCAAAAGAATTTTGTTGAGTAAGCTTCCGGGCACTCGTCAGTCTAAAAAAAACATCTGCTGACAGCAAAAATATGTTTTTGGTCTCTAAAAGTGCACATTGCCATAGAGGGCCCTATCACTTGGAAGAGGTGCATTGTGTATGGTTATGTTCTTTGTGAAAGGACTCAATGCTGTTACTCACGGCGATAGGAAATAATAAAAAAGAGGATAGACTGAATGCTGAACATTGTCAAACATTCACTCCCAAACAGAGATCTGGGCCTAAATCTATCATTTTTTTGCTCAGAATGCCATTCCAGTTTGGGCCCAGCCATATGCAAGTCAGTCTTGACCCTGCTCCTCATGGAAACAGTCCAGCCTGAACTGCCAGGCCAGCTTCTTCCTGGACCGCAAACAATCATCCTGGGACCGGTTTTGGGTTATCACCCCTCATCAGCCAAGCTAGCTTAAATCCATTGGCACAGTGAGCACGGGACCTACAAATGGGCATACCCATCCCACTTAAGGCGACTATAGCAGCACAAAGTGGTATCCATTTCGAGTAACCCAGATGAGAAATCATTAAGATTTAATACCTGTAGTGGGCAGATTGATAACTTGATGAAGGTGAACTGTTTAAAACTTAACTCCTGTAAAACTAAGGTCCTTCTGTTAGGTAATGACATCTCTTTTTGGTCACAAAGTTGGCAGACACAGGAAATTGGCCCATTTCCCTGGCCTGTGAGGAAAGTCAGGAATTTGGGTATTGTCTTTGATAATAAATTACACTTTGAAGATCAGGTTAATGCACTTGCTTTCTTCATTCTGAGAATAATTATAAAGATTTGCCTTTTTATTTCATCCGATCTTCAAAATACAGTTGTGACTGCACTGGCCTTATCCAAATTGGATCATGGCAATGCCTTTTTTTCTGAATATTCAAAAATGACTCCTTCATAAACTTCAGATGCTACAAAATGCATCAGCCCAGCATCTCTTGGGAAATCCTAAATATCGATCTGTATCTCTAGCTGTGGTCACGCTGCACTGACTTCCGGAGCAAAAGAGAATTGAATTTAAGGCATTGTGCTTAGTTTGTGAGGCATTACATAATCTAGGCCCAGATTATTTACGGGACAGATTTCCCTGGTATACTCCATCAAGGAAAGTTAGATCATCTGCAGCCAAGTTTTTGGTGCCTAGGATTAAGCGAGCTTCTTGGGGAGGTAGAAGTTTCATTCAGTTCGGAAATGGCAAAACTGTGGAACTCTCTCCCCATGACTCTGAAGAACACTCCTGAAAACTTGCTTTCAGAAAATCACTTAAAACCCGGCTTTCCTGTAACATCTTGTGCACTTTCAGGGTATCAGCAATACGCGATGTGTCTCCCTGATTCCGAATTTTGGATATAGAACAGGGCATAGCCATGAGCTAATCCCCCTCAAAGAGCTGCATAGAGGTTATCACCTCGTTGGAAGCTATATAGGATATACTTCAAGAAAATATACGACACATCATATCACAAGAAAAAGTCCTTTAATATATACCAGAAATGGGCAGATAGACATCAGCATTTTTGGACATTAAACAGTTCTCCAAGACTTCGTTTTCTGTGACATGGTTCTCCTGAGGAAGACTTATTAGCCGAAACGTGCATAGGAGATCAATGGAGTAACAATCACAAACTAAAATAAACAGATGAAGAAAAGCTGGAGCTTCTTTTATACTCTGATTATTGGAGAGTATTAAATAACGGAAGGCATAACATTTGTATTTATGATTCACTGTTTGGAACTTTAACTGCATTTATGATGAATTGTTTTGGAACCTCAACTCTGATGTATTTATCATAATTATTCTTGTTAATCAGAAGTTTAGTCTATGTATGCTATATGTCTCTATAACATTGGAAGAAAACACATATGTTTTACAGCTTGGAATTGTTGTGAAGAGTATAGGTTATTAGTGGTGTGATTGAATGAAAGATGTAAGGTTGTTTATATATGTGTACAGGTTGTAGAGTCCATTAATAAAATGGATTAAGTTTTTATACTTTTTTTAATAATTGTGTGGTTTGAGCCTTTTTGTGAGAAATATACAGTTTAAAGGATAGGTGCTTGAGAATTTACATTATTCATATTTTCTGTAACTAAGTTCAGCAGCCCCTCCTCCTAAAGACAGCTGCAGCGCAAAGATGCTTCAGGGCATTCAAGCACATCCACAATACCAAAAAAAATCAAATGAATTAAACAAAAAGTTGATGGTAGGAATGCTGAACATTGTCAAACATTCACCCCCAGTGCAGAGGTCTGGGCCTAAATCCATTATTTTTTTGCTCACCATGCCATTCCAGTTTGGACCCAGTGATACCTGTAAACCAGTCCCAGAATGCTTGTGTCCGGTCCCAGGAGGACATGGCCTGGCAGTCAGGGCCGGACTAGGAATCAAAACTGGCCCCGGCAAAGTGCTCGACCGGCCCCCCCTGGGGGAGGTTGAGGTGCGACCGAGCTCTTTGCCGGGGCCGGTTTTTGGACAATTTTGTTGCAGGGCCGATTTTGCAGCTATGCTGCATAAACGGCCCTGTAACAAAAACGGCCCCCAGGGGCCCAAAACCGGCCCCCACCATTGCGGCGCACCGGGGATTTCCCGGTGCCCGCAAAGGCCAGTCCGGCCCTGCTGGTAGTTTGGGCTGGACAGTTCCCATGGGAGGAGAGTCAAGACTGATTTGCATATGGCTGGGTCCAAACTGGGGTGGGTGGTGAGCAAAAAAATAATGGATTTAGGCCCAGACCTCTGCACTGGGGGTGAATGTTTGACAATGTTCAGCATTCCTACCATCAACTTTTTGTTTAATTCATTTGATTTTTTTTGGTATTGTGGATGTGCTTGAATGCCAACCCAGATCTGTGACTAAGGGTGAATGTTTGGTTTGTTCAGCATTCCGTCCATCATCTGTTCTTTTTGCGTTACTCATGGTGAAGTTAGCCAATAGATCAAGTGGGCTGCCCCATGCCGTAGTGGGCGGACTCAAAATTTGATTGATACAATAATAGACTAATAGAGGCAGAGAAGAAGCTGAAAGCCCCTATATGTAAACATATTATACATATAATTTTTTCTATATTAAAGGTCTTGGCTAAGTCCAGATCTCAAAAATAAAGCAGAAGAGAAGGAACAGCATAAGCAAAAAGACAAACTGAAAACGTGGACCAGTTACCAAGGTAACTAAAGACAAGAGTAAGGGTAAGAGTTTTGGTTAACGGAAAGGTACAGAAAGACATACTGTACAAGTGTTGAAAAGGTATTAACTACAGAGACGAATAACTTTGGAGACGGGGAGGAAAACAGAAGTGGAAGAGGTAAAAAAATGACACCCGTGGTAAGGCCAGATGATGAAAGGGGTGTATAGAATGGAAACAGTGGCATAGCAAGTGTGCCATGGGCTGTAATGCAAGCAAGGAGAATGCCCTCCCTATCCTTTTTTGGTTAGTAAAAAAAACTGTAATTGGGGTGCCCAGAGCCCACACCCACCGTGGGCATCGGTACCACTGCACCTACTGCACTACCGATAGCTATGCCTGTGGGTGGAGGATGGCAGAGGAGAAGCCTAGACAAAAGGAGGAGGAAAGAACAGAACTCCAGTCATAATTACACTAAGATGAAGCGAGCGCTGTCTCATCCAAGACTGTAGCCAAAGCCTTCATTGTGGAGATAGAATGCCCCTTTGTGTGTAGCGTGCATTGAAGTGGAGTTCTTACAGCGGCTCTGTGGTCCCAATACGTTTCATTGCAGAGCAGCCGGGGATCAGCTGAGCAGCACAGGAGCCCATTGAAAGTGTGCCAACGCGCTTCAGCAGCGAGTCGTGGCATGTCTGCTGGCCAAGCACTTCACCGCCGAGTCTGATTTGGCTTGTGGATTCTGAAGTGTATTTCGAGATGCTCTGCTTTGTCTGATGATTTTAAATTAAGATGTCGAGCTTGTCTGTTAAAAAGGACAGTGTATCTTCAAGTGCCCTGAAGAAGGTTCCCATGGAAATCCTTGAAAGATGTCCTTGATTCTTTTTTTTTTTTTTTTTGCAACTGATGTTCGTTGACTTTTCCAGGCTGGCCGTTGCAAACTACTTTGCTGCTTAATCTATCATTTGCAGATATTAACAACAAAAATTGTTCCTAGCTTAAACGGTTCAAAAGTTACTAAAAACGCAGCAACACGTTGCCGCGCAGTGGAAGGACCTTCGCAAAGGCTGATCGGTCAACTTTCTGTTGCCTATTAATATATTTTGGTGTTAAACCAGCACTAATGAGGTGCAACCAGATAGTGTTAAAGAGGGTAAAAATGATAAAATAATGAAATAAGAGTATCACAGAATGTGATCCATTCTGCTGCGAATTTGCCTTTTCTTGCTGCATAATTTAGTGAACCCTGTCGCATAATTTGGCCATCCACTGCCGCATAATTTCAGCAGCCTTCAACCAGGGGCGGCTCTGGGCTCATGGCGGCCCTAGGCAGGGAGCGTAGGTAGGGGGCCCCAGAAGAGGGGTCCGGGCGGGGCAGAGCACGGAGGCCAGTGAAGAGGTGGGAGGGGGGGGGGGGGGGTCAGGGTGTTTGGAAGTGGAACAGTGCCGGAGGCCACCAAATCCCTGCCAGGGGCCGCCACGCCAATATGTATCCATCTTCAGAGGATTATTATATTATGGATATATATTGGCGTGGTGGCCCCTGGGGTTTGATGGCCCTGTGCAGGTGCAGCCCCTGCTTCAACATTGCTCAGCAGCCATGCATCAGGGCTGGCTCTTGGCTTGTGAGCCCAGGGTGCCATTGCCAGCCACCAGATGCAGACTAGTTTCGCTCCATCCAGCATTCCTCATGCGACTTACGTCCGAAGAAAAATGTGGAAGGGGGAGCAAAATGTAGTTTGGCTCAGGGCGCTCTCGCAGCAAAGGCCAGCTCTGACTGGCGTATCCGAGTAGGCTGGGTTAGGAATAGATTGTAGCCTGCGAGAATGGCGGCTTTCCCTCTCCTGGATTAAGCGTCTCCCACGTTATTGCCATCCCCAGCAACAGTGAGAAGATTATCACCGCCTCAGGCAAAAAATAATGTTTGCCTCTGGTGCTTCGCCAAGCAAGCGCTTCGCATGTGTCGCTTGTAGTGGCGACCAGTTATCCTTTGCTGCCCCCTGCCGACCATGTTTTACATTTCAGACCTTTTCTATATCTCCACTGGGCACTGGTCTGACAATTGCCTGCACAAGGACCGAAGCTGTTGTCTCCCGTCATGGCTGCTGACAGGCAGCCCCACCACTCCCCCCTTTTCTTTCTGGCGCACACAGATGGGTGTGAAAGTACCAGGTTCCAGCTGCATCACTCTCTGGGATAAAGAGAAACAAACGCTCTGTTGAGCAAAAGATAGTTGTGTTTTGCACACATAGAAACTTTGTATGAACAAAGTCTGTTTTTTACTTCGCCACAAAGGTCGAGTTGGGCGAGTTTTAGTGGTTAACATAATGTCAAGACACGTTTTTGTGCTATTCGACTCCCCAGTTCTTTTATGAATGATTCCATTGTGATTATGTTTTTCCAATTGGCATTTCACCAGTTTAAGCACAGGGAAGTGGGAACTAGTCGTGAATCACACCAATCGCTCGGTTAGCTGCAGTGTCTTTGTCAGATGACTTGAAAGTGCTGGAATCCATGAGTCACATGTCAGGGCAGGATGTACTTCAAGTTGCATCCGTTCAAAGTATAAATGTATCCGGAGCCTGTGGTGCAGCAAGCGTTCCCTAGGCACTCATGCAAGCAAGGGAAATTGTAGCAAAATGCAGGCATAAAGTATGGATCCAGAGGGCCCCTCGAACCCCTCTTCACCGGTGCCACTGCATCTGTTGCTCCACCCTGTGCAGAGCAAAAGAGAGCCTTGCTCTAATATCAAAGCTCTTCTACCTTTCGTCCTGTCTGCTCCCAACATACCCTGCCCCATCAAAGAAACCAGCCTGCATTGTTTAACATGAAGTATTTCCAGATAAGGAGAAGCTAAAGGGTGAGAATATGGCGTTACGACCAGAGCCCGGGCACCAGGTTCCGGTCTCGGCGTCGGCTCGACATTCTGTGATCATGGGCAAATCATTTAGGGGGAGATTTATAAGCCCCTTGCGCCTCATTTGCGCCGCCGTTGCGTCACTTCTGTGACGCAGTAGCTACGTAAACCATGCGCCACTGTGCGTCCTATTTGCAACGTGACACATCTAGGGAGATGCGTCACATTGTAACGCCCTGCGCCCCATGAAACCTGCGTCAGGTTTCATGTGGGTGTTCCGGCGCGGTGGGGTGTTCCGTCGCAGGAACGCCTCGGAAAAGTGCCTGAGTGAAATCTACAAGATTTCACTCAGTCACTTTTCCGACGCCGCTGCGTCAAAACCTTGAGCCGCCTTGAAGCAGGCGTAAGGCTTGACGCACCATGTTGGACATAGGCAGGGTTGGTACAGTGCTGGAGTTGCGTTGCGCCTGCGACACAACTCTAGCACTGCGCCAACCTTACGCCGACAGATGTGACACACATCTGTTTAGCCTTGCGCCATGATGCGCTGCATTGTAAATGCGGCGCATCTGTGGTGGCGCAAGGGTAAACTTGCGGGACGCATCTTTCCTGGTGCATTCCTGCTGATTTGCAGGGATGCGCCAGGAAACGTAAATCTACCCCTTAGTCTCCCCGTGCCTAAAAAAAAAGCCTTGTGTAATGTAAGTGGTGCTCTTGTAAAGCGCTCCAATGTCCTTGGCCTGAGTTTGCGCTGTATAAAAAAATAAAAAATGGATAAACGGCATTCACAAATAAGGGGGAACACACGTTTTCAAAACTAACTACAGAGTGTTTGCCTATGCTAAATTAGGGAAAGACGTAATTTACAATTACATATCCTGTAAATGATTGGTATTGTTTGATTCAAACATCACACATCTTAACTTGTTTCATATTTAGTGAACTTGAGTAAATGGTCATTCTGCCATCAACGTAATGTTTCTCCTTTATGCCTTTTGATATCGCAGAAGCACAGATCAAAACCAATTTACGCATTAACGGTGCATTTTTTAATCACTAGCGCCCTCTACTGTTTTCTGTGCGTAAGACACGAGAACAATTAGACTTTCCTCAGGCTTGCAGCGTTCTGGTTTTGTCTGAGAAAAATATCCTCTGAAAGGAGACAGGTTCTTCTTAACTTCTTTAACATCTTTATATTCTCATTTTTAGTACCACGACATTGATCCATGCAAAAGAAGAAAAGTGTATTAACTCCTAATATGAACTTATCTGCTGAAAGAGAGTGGCGGGCGGGTTGACAAAAAATACCAAAAAAACAAAAACAAAAATAACTTAGCTTCTGCCCGCACCACATCCCTGCTCTTCTGCTCCTCACTGGCTACACTGCAGCATAGGCCTCTGACTCCCCTGCGACCAATCCAGATGCTGGCAGCATGACAGCAGAATCAGAATTGGCCTGAGCTCCCTTGAGAGACTAGGAGCCTGTACCTGCTGTCTCCAACTGGCAGCGCAGTTTAGATTGCAGACATCTGACAGCAGTGCCCACCACTCCCCCTCTGTCACTACCCCCACAATGGCTGCACCCCAAGAATCGGCCCTTAGAATTTGAAAAATAAAACGATAATAAACCTGTTTTATTATTGTTTTATTTTTCAGGTGTTGAGGCTGCTGGCAGTGAGGGGCAGTGCTCCTCATCCATAGCAGAGGAACTGATGCTTCTTTAAGAACTGTGTGTCCACCTCTCCTCTTGATACCTATAACAGTGCATGTAGTAAGGATCTAGCCTGCTCACTTTGGATGCGAGTGCCTCAGTTTCTCCGTTTGTCTGTAAATATTTTCTCAGCAACATCCTTTTGGGTTCTATTTGCAGTCACAGATGCTGCTGGAGCACGTTGTCTTGAGTCACTGATTTTTCTGTTAGCTTCATTTAGGCGGGAGGAATACCGTAACCGAAAGCCTGCTCAGGACTAGATCAAATGCTAACTGAGGGCTTAGTCATCCTGTTTACCCTTTTTGCCAGATAACTTTCGACACAAAGCTCAGATACTCTGCCTAAACATGGGCCATGCCAAATTAGTCATGTCGCTGCAGCATTAGGCCTACCACACTGATTCTGCAAGGAGCCGCAGCAGGTGTCGCAGGGGTGGCCTTAGGCATGTGCAAGCTGTGCACCTGCACAGGGCCACCAAACCCCAGGGGCCACCACGCCAATATGTATCCTTAATATAATAATCCTCTGAGGATGGATACATATTTGCGTGGCGGCCCCTAGTAGGGATTTGGCGGCCTCCAACTCTGTTCCACTTCCAAACACCCTGACACCCCCCTCCCCCTCTTTACTGGCTTCCATGCTCCGCCTCGGGCGGACCCCCTCTTCCGGGGCCCCCTACCTACGATCCCTGCCCAGGGCCACCATGAGCCTAGAGCCGCCCCTGGGCGTCGAGCTGAAGAGCTCAGTCAATCCCCCTAGTCTGCTCCCAGGACCATAATGTGTCTTTGAAGCGGTGAACCTTTCCACCTAAGCAGACAACCTCATCCCCACCACACCAGGACACGAATGCAGGTGTATGACCAGTGTTGACTCTGCAGTGTCCCCATTAGCTACTTATCCTCAACTGCCATTGGCCTCAACTTAAACCACAAAACACCAGGTCATGCATTATCATGTCACAGGAAACACATCAGCCCCTTCCATGCAGGCCTGAGGAACAATGACCAATGAAGCAATGTCTTTTTACCCCTCAGGATTTATAGGCAGTTGTTTTCCTCCCACTAGATTGAAAGGTTATCTTTATTGATCTTTGGGGCACCATTGTAAAATTAGCTAGAACCGGGTCTCGATCTCCCTGTGGTCTGCATTCTTCGATGAAAAGTCATCTCTCACTCTCAAATGGCCATCATTCATATTTAATATTTGGCAGCAAACTGAGGTTATCTGTTGAAACCAGCACCAAATGCTTCTAAAACCTTCATGTCTGCTGCCCCCACCGGCCTTTTCACAATCTCAGGAGGGAGGAGGGGACTTGCCAAGGGCTCTCCCATATCTGGAGATGGGGCGCATATGCATGGTACTCTTGATCGACTACTTCCTAACAAAATGTATGTAAAACATTTCTGGCTTTTTGGCTTTAGTTCTTGGGATGAGGGAACTAGATTCTAAGTCTGGAGTCTTAGCCCGCTCCCTACCTCGAGCATATGCCTATTCTCCTTAAAGCTAACCACTGTCTCCAGGTTGCCCTGGGGCGTAACGCAGCCACCTGTAGCCCCTGCAGTTCACGGGTGCCCTCAGACCTCCAGGGGCCCTCTAGACTTCCAAGGGGCGCATCCAACCCAAGACCAAAGCATATCTATGAGAAATAGAAGACTTGGGGGCCTCTAATCATATTGGGTGGGCAAAGCGGGCTTTCATCTTGCGTTACACCACTGAAGTTGTCCGAGTGTCTTATCAACCTGCTATCACTGACCTATTCCTCAAGGTCTTCTGTAGTTCAAGTAAAATAGATCAAGATAACTATGAGCAAATACACGTCTTATTCCTGGTAAGAGTTTAAATGTGACAACAGCTGTTTCTTTGAGAACAAACTTTTCATTTTGTGTTATGTTATGTTATTATTAATTGGTATAGCGTGCGTATACCCGTAGGTGTCTTGGCGCTTCCGGAACTCCATACTGTGTTTCAGACCAATAGTACTAGAAGAGCCATGTCTTCTGTTGCTTTCTAAACTCAGGGAGCATTGGAATTTCCCTCAAGTGTTGTGGGAGAGAGTTCCACTCCTTTGAAGTATTATAGCTGAAGCTCCTACCTCCCCAGTTCACCTTTCTTATTCTGGCCGTAGGCATCAGATGGGTGTTTGCAGATCTCAAGGATCTGTTTGGGATATACCATTTAAAAAGATCCCATAAAAACTTTGGGCCTTCTTTATGGAGGGCTTTGTGAGCTATACACAAAGCTTTACATTTTACCCTTTGGGCAACTGGCAGCCAATGAAGGTCCTGAACCCCTATTCTAACTGACTGATATTTAGGTATGTCCACTACGAGTCTTGTAGCGGCATTTTGTACTGTTTGCAGTTTTTTTAGAAGAGTAGATTGGATGTTCATATATAGTCCATTGCAGTAATCTAGTTTGGGTAGGACTAGCGAAGTAACCACCGTCTTTCTAGATTTTAGAGGAATAAAATGACATATTTTCCTTAAAATTTCTAACATAAAATATGTCGAGGACACCACTTTAGATACTTGAGGTTTTAAACTCAACTTATCATCTATGATAACTCCCAAGATTTTGGCTTAGGTCACAGGTGTAGGAGGGGGGCCGAGATTATCCAGCCACCACTCAGGGGACCAGGGTGGAAAGTGATTCCCAAACATAATCACTTCCGTCTTATTTGAGTTTAATTTCAGGCAGTGATCACTCATCCAGGTACTTAGTTGGATCATACAATCATTGAGCTTAATGGAATGATTGATGTCCTTGTCCACTGTCGAGATAACCAGTTGGGTATCATCGGCATAGGAGGTAGGAATCAGATTGAAGCTTCTGATTAAAGGGACCAATTCCGCCACATAAATATAAAAAAGCATGGGGCTCAACGAAGAGCCCTGCGGGACCCCGCAGTGTAAATGGTGGTAATTTAAAATTGCCCAGAAGAACAGATTGAGTTCTATCTGACAAAAAAGAGGTAAAATGGGAGAGAGCAGCTCCTCTAATTCCTATTGTTTTTAAACGCTGCACCAGAAGATTGTGATCCTCCGTATCAAATGCAGTGGATAGGTCCAGCAGTATGAGAACTGCTGGCCCACCGCTATCTAAAGAAGATCGAATTTCTTCTGTGGTTTTTATCAAAGCCGTTTCCCTACTGTGTTTGGTTCTAAAACCAAACTGACTATGGTCCAGAACCTGGGTACCAGTGTCCATTTTGGATAGAGTGGTTTGTGAGACAAACCAGTTGATATTATTTTGAAGTCTGGATTTTTCACTTGTATTGTATGCCTATTATTTTAAGCAATTCCTCCTTGTGAATTCATTCCATCTGGTTTTGTTTTGCTGGCTGCAGGCCGATTGTATATGTAAACGTAATCAACCATGTCTCAAACTATTCTGTCTTACTGTGGGTACACTCCACACATCTGGTCTATCATACATGATAAGAAGGAATAAGCTGTAAGTATTTCTGTTTGACTGCAATAAGAAACATCTTGTTAATTTTTCATTTCTAGATTTAGATTCAATATCTTGGATCCTGTGAAGAGCTAAATCCCCCTTATAGAATTATTCTTTCATGCACTATTTAAGTAGCTCAGACTCATCCTCATTTCATATGGTTTGCAAATCTTTTTTGTTTTCTTTTCTGTGCTTTGAAAAACTTGTGCTGAATTTTAGTAAAACATTAAAAACGATACTACTTTTTAATGTGTCTTTCCCTATCATAAGAGTTACATGTCATACATGGTGATAGAAATTGCTTGTTTGGTGAGACGGTCGGAACTGAAAAGTCCTATCTTCCTATCAGTCAATAGTTTTTTTTATTGTATAGTTAATTAAAACCTTGACAATATAAAACATTTTGAAAAACGTTAACACCATATTGTACAAGGAACAGAAAGTGGGTAATTAATTAATTATAGTGCTATGTAGCATGATCAAATAAAACTAGGTCAAGTAGTTAAAAATCAACAGCAGTTGTGTTGATGACAATGCGATTGTTGTCAAATCGGTTGCAGGTAAGCCAAAGAGAACTGTGCGTTGGAATGGATCGATCTTTGTGGAGTCATGTGACCTTCACAAGCTTATGGTATCAGGAAACAAAATCCATAATTTGATAACAGCATTTGTTGCATAAAAGACTATGTAATAGTTTAAAGTCTACTACAGATAAGCCAGGGTGCAAAGTATATTTTGTTAATCAGCGATAATCGCTGGACTTGCTTGGGTTGTTTTGAGGAGTTCCTGCACTGCCTTAAAATATTTGCCGATTCTTTCCAGCTCCTAGGGGAACATGGTGCTGAAAATCCAGGTCATAGCATCGCTGCAGGGTACTAAACCATAAGTTAAAAAAAAAAGTAGTTTTAGTAGTATCCGCCTAAAGCTGAGCAGCGATGGGCAGCAGCAGAATAAATGTGGAAAGGTTTCAAATTTGCAACCGCACAACCTTCACTTCACAATATTGGAGAGGAGCAACTAGTTCGGATTGAAGTTTTAAATTTGTAGTGTCATCATCCTCGCAGCCAGGATCTGAGTGAGGCAGGCTTTACTGATTGAGGAGCAAAGTTAAGGCTGTGGCTTCAGGCCAACTTGGTTGTCATTGTCATACGACTTTGCCAGGGCTTGTGAAAGGGGAGAGATCTTACCCCCAGATTCATCAATGTCCTGATTTGCGAGTCCTTAATAGCGATTATTAAGGAATCGCTATTAAAGACTCGCAAAACGGGATTCATGTAGAAATCGCAATATTAAATGTGATTTCTACTGCTTCCTTATTTGCGATTCGCTAATTGCTAATCGCAAATAAGGAATGACTCCCCATTCATTCCTATGGGGAGTCATTCCTTATTTGCGATTAGCAATTAGCGAATCGCAAATAAGGAAGCGATTTCAAGGGTGCCAGGGTGTCCAAAGTAGCACCCCTGAAATGGTAATTTACACTGGTGTTGCGCACACACATGTCCAAAGTGCATGTGTGTGTGTAACATACAAATTAGAAAAAAGCACTAAAGTGCATTTTTCTAAGTTTTCGCTATTTACCACGAAGTCAGACTTCGCGGTAAATAGCGGCCCCAGATTGCGAATTCGCAATTCTAAAATGGTTCATGAATTGCATTTAAGGAATCTCAAATTGAGATTCCTTAAATGCAATTCCTCGCAATTTAGCGATTTCAAAATTTGCGATTTTTGCATTTGGGATGATGAATCCCAAATGCAAAAAAAAGCGCTCGCAAAGGGCCAGATTCTAAGAATCTGGCCCTTTGCGAGCCGATTTTGGCTTCATGAATCTGGCTGTTAATATTTTCCACTTCAGCATTCTTCTAGAGGAGTTTTATTTATTTCTTCAAGATACTTTTCACTACTGTATGCAATGGAGCATTCCGGGCGGTTAATTCCATTTGGAGGGCGTCTGCTGCTGTCATTAGATATGTGCTCCAAGGACTGTTTTTAGTTTTAAAGAGGTTTTGGAGGACAGACTTCAATGTGCCGGGCATGGCAGTGGTCCATTTGTGGCAATATTTTAGAATAGAGCTCTTGCTGAACTATTTTAGGTCCTCTAGGCCAAATTCTAATCGCACCAAAGAATCCCTGGTGTAATATGACTTTTCCATGTTCTTAGCGAGTAATCCCAGAAATGCCTTGCTGCGTAGGTGACGGCTGATGGTAATGTAGCCCGGAGCACTTTTTGGATTGGGGCTGAAGTGGGGCTTTCAAGAGAAGCATTCAATTGGCAAAGTCTGGCAGTAATTAGTGCGGACTTATCTTTAAGGTGACACAAATGCGTTTTTGGTCCTCCGTGTCCTGAAAGTGCCCAGGTTTTTTTAGGATTTTGCTCCTGTTGTTTTTAACCCCTTGCACTACCTCGCTGGTGCTGCCGTCGGCCAACGGCCGACGCGGCCCCGCCCATTTAGCGGAAGTGCCACACTGCCGCAAAATCGCGGCCGCAGGAAAAGGGTTAAGGGGCCAAGGGACCAGTGACATTTTGTTCGTTTACGCATCCTTCCAAATGATATCACCTTTGTTTTTGAGGCATTTACTATCATCTTGTTTATCGTATTGTATATATGAAGGGCGTGCAGATGCATGCTAAAAGTCTATTTTTTATTAAACTGTACTAAGAAATTCACTAGCCTTCGGAGATCCGTGGTATTGGCATGTGACAGGGAAGTTAAGCAAACTGTAGTGAAAGAGGAGACCATACTGATGCTTAAGGAGGAAAGCCTCCTTCAGGTTGAAGATAATTGGTTCCCTTCATTTGCTCTGACGTCTTTGTGAGTGGCCCTTGGTGTCTTGCAGACCGCTGAGATGTCATTAGTACAGTAGGTGTTAACAGGTTATAGAAATTAATCATAATCCATAGAAAGGCAATAAAGCCAGCTTGTTACCAGCCGCAAACATTAGGCACACTCTGTTTTAGCTCTCAGAAAGATCAGATAGTGTAAAAAAACCTAGCTAAAGATGTTGTATGCAGATTTGTTCGCATTTAACATGGCACAGAATTTTAGATTGACTTGGCTTTACTTCATCAGCAAAACCCATGCCTGGTAACTTGCCTTTCATAGCAAGAAAAATTGGGAAAGATTCATTTTCTGCGCAATTTCATATCTAATGCTAAGTTCACGCTCATATCATGGTTACTGGTTGTTGTAACATGTATTATATTGAGGCATGACTGTGACTATGTAGTCTAACAAAATGACAAGGCTATGTCTTTCTGCAAAGCTTTACCTAAATTCTTTTAACCAGCTCTTTATGGGCACACTTCACCTCCATGAAGTCATCTTCTTTAGTCTTGAAGCTTGCTGGTCAGCTTTCATGAGAAAAAGCATATTTTGTCTAGAAATGTCAATGAACCCTGAAATAATTGTTTCTTGTACACTCTTAAGTTATGTACAAGGATTAATGAGTTACTAAGTCATATTAGTCATTTGTATACGATTTTTTGATATTGATACCTACCTACTTCACACTTTGTATTACTCAACTAGGGGCTCCTTGCTGGAATCTTTGTGTGACATGCAAGGTCAAATCATTGGCAAAGCTGACCTATCCTTTGATCCTGTTGTAATAGATATAGTGAGTACCTATGAGTTGGGTACCACCAAGAACTGTTAATTAAAACACTGCGAAAGGGCTATAAAACATGTTATGATAATGATTATTATTAATATTATTCTTAGTGACAGTATTAGTCCAAGCATAAGCACTACTATATAGATTTATGACTGGACAGCTTTTGTTTGCCTTTATGACGTGCTCTATTTTAAAAATTTTACAGCAATAAATATGTTATTTTCTTGAAAGTTTTACATTTTGTAAAGTTGAAACATATGACATTGTTTATTTGTATACTATTTCTCATTTGAACCCATACCGGTTTACCCACAGATTCCCATGATGCAGTGCTGAGATTTAATTCTGCTCCCACTCGTGGCTATGAACATGATGTTGGAAATAAAACTACCATGCGTATTGTAAATTCCCAGGTAAGGACTGCATACTTTTAATCTTTACACCATACATTTTAGGGTTAAATTCCATTTGTACTTTTCATAACTCCATATTAATTATGAAGCATTTCTTAATAATTAAGGAGGAACACTGATGTCTTAGCAGTTACAGTTACTCGTGATTTACAGGTTGTGCTTTTATTTCTTAAGCACATTTACTCAGAGAAAGACCTGTGAAGATGCTTCTATACAATGCAGTCTCTGGACAAAAGTAGATGCTACTGAAAAGACACAATGGGGAATATTTATAATAAAAAGTTGAAGCCCGGTGTTACTCCAACATAGAAAGAACAAAATAGGAGGAGAAATTAATAATTTCTCCTCGTATCGCCATCCTAAGATCAGATTTTACCTGGTCTTAGTTTTTGCCGGTGCCTCAGCCTTGTATTTATGGGGCAGCGTAAAAAAGCAATGGGTTTTGCGGGGGGGACACCCATTGCAAAACTCATTGCACGCCCCTGTCAAGTGAACTGTGAAAATGGGCCTTATTTACAAGGCAGCATTAAGCCATGTTAAGTGCTTAACGCCGCTTTGTAAATAAGGAGAAGGGGATATCGCCACCAGAGCGTCAATTTTAGTGACGTTCTGGTGGTGATATCCCCTTGTAAATATGCCCCAATAAGGGCAAAAATCCTCATGGCATCCTGTCCTTATTATAAGGCTTTAAAGCTGTGGGTAGAATGAAAAAGTTAACAGACTTTGTAATTCTGGGCCTCGCTCATTCTTCACAGCGACCAATCATCGGGCAACTTTCCATCCAAATCTGTGCTTCAGCAATAGTTTCCTTCAGTGTATTGACCAGTCAGTGATGGCCTTATTCTTATATTTAATCTGTAGGTTTTGGAAAGTGTAATAGTTGTATTCTATGTTAAAGAGCAGCATGTAGCTAATATAGTTTGTTTAATACACTGTCAGGGCATAATCTTGTAGGCTTGTGATGTAAGTAGTTGTAACTCATTTACTTCTGAGATTCTAGGAGTAAGCACCAATTATTGGTGGAAAACTATTATGCGAATTGTGTCTTATATATTCAGTGTGCATGTACCCAACAGAATATGTAAAGCAGAGATATATTTGGATAATCGAATTAACATTTTATAAACCTGTGTTAAAAATCAGACAAAATGATTGCCCAGGAATGTCCCCATTTATTGTGCTGGGCAAAGAAGGGAAAATAAATTGCTCTGACAGTGGTCTTCACTTATGACAAATGCAGTGAGCACTTGAGGCAAATCACAGTGATTATGGAATAGTCCTTTTTTGTCAGGTGCACAAATATTCAGCAGGGGCTTGGTGCGCATTGGTGAAATCCCAAAATTATGTTTAGCCCCAGGGCTCAAGTCCTAAAAAAAGAAGTGAGGGGACGCTCCAGGTTAAGTGGTGTCCCCGGAAGTGACGTCACGAAAGGTAGTCCCCTTTTATTACAGGAAGTTGTGACGAGCAATAGAAAACCAGGCTATTTAAAAGAGAGCCAAATGACCTGACATTACCGCACCATGCGGATTTTGGTGTAGTAAGCAACACAATCTACATGATGTCACATTTTAGGGAAAGCAACTTGAAATATCGGCTATTCATCTCTCCAGATAAATACATACTCCATTGTACCATTATTTATCTGGTGCGATCAACACTTCACCTAATACCGGGATACTTAATGATGGCCTAGTAAAGATAGCTACCTCATAAACCTTGCAGATAGGAACCCTGTTCTTAAAACTCTTACAAACAAAAATGCCTCCATAGAACAGAGGAGACCGGCAGCCCAGAGCACTAGAGATGTCTCTACAAGGCCAAAAACAACCCAGGACAAAGTGGGAGGGGCACTGGAAGGGGGCAAAGAGGTGAGTATAGAAAAGGCCTCTTTAGCTCACGCAGAAGTCGTGACCTTAACCTGAAGGAGTGGTGGGGCCCACACAGAGACTCTAGAGACCGGGGTAAAGTTCACTTTCCTAAACCAGAAAGGCAGTTGTCAGAAAGGTGTCGGTGTTTGGGGACGACACAATAGCCTTGAAGCAACAGGACTGAAAGTTTGAAACTCTGACTTCAAGAAAGCCGAGTATTCACGAACTGCGAGCTAGCACGAGTACTGTGAGCTCAGTGCAGAGCTGATCTGTCGAGTAAAGAGCACGAAGAAGGACGTGGGTCTAATGTGGGACAGCCTGCAGCCTTTTTTTCCTGGCGTGAGAAATCCTTCCTGTCCAGAGATGGGGACCGGCCGAGAAGCGCTGCTGGCTGAATCCCTGTACTTGGGAGATGACGGGGCGGCCGTGCAGGCAAGTAACGGCGCCATCATTGGAAGTCCAGCTTTGGGGCAGGGGGGATGGCGTCCACCCGGTAAAATAAGTGGGGGGACGCCGTCCACCCGCGTGGTACCCCGACTCGAGCCCTGTTTAGCCCCATCAGGAAATAAAGTCTGTCTCCGTCAAAAGATCAATCGATAAATAACAAAGGTCACTATTTCTCGTTAATTACCATCAGAGTCAATAATTATTTCTTACCATGAGAAGATAGATCATTGCTGCCTCAGTAGCTCGAGAAATGACAAAAGAGATTTAAGTTTCAGTATATGAACTTTCACCTTCGGAAATAGAACCTTTAAAAAAGTGTGATCAGTGAATGTTGTGCTTCAGCAAAGCAGCCCAGCCTTCTGCTGGAGTGTTCACCAAGAGTCAGAAGACATACCAGAGGCTGGAGTGTTGGCATTTTCTACCTCATTTTATTGAAGTGAACACATGTCTTGCTTTGTAGATAGGGATCATGATTTCTGGCTATTATGTTGGATTATCTAGAGAATTCAGCATTACAAGACTTTATTGTACAACGTACTTTTACTTGTTTTGATACTTAGAACGCTAGCAGTGTAAAGTATGCCACATTGTCCGTACATATTCAGCAATGAACTGGCACCACGTGCCTCATACTGCCAGCAATGGAGAACTCTAATTTAGTCCACCACTGTGGGTCCCAACTAGCTACACCTTATGATCCTTCTTGACCTCTCACAATGACAATCATATTTGGGATGATAGTAACATAGTCAACTCCATAGATCTCCTGACCATGGCTCCCTCCAATCTATGCCCGCTCAGGACTATAAACTTTAAAATAAAAATCTCAGAATAAGTCGACCAGTGCCTGAACCAGCTTTATGGACTATTATAATAAGAAATATAAAGGGACCGTGAAAAATTGCTCAAAGCTGCCAGCTAATTGAAAATTGTAGACTGCACGCCTTCCGCTCAGACTTATTCTGCCATCACACGGCTAAATGCTGAGTACCATAGCATTATAACCATACCTCGGTGATCAGCCCACAACACTTAACCCCTTCCGCGCTAATGACAAAGCCAGCTCGTCATGGGCGTTACCTACGCTACGCGGATGACGAGCTGGCTTTGTCATAAACAACGCGATTTTGAAAAATCAGCGCACAGCAGGAAAACGCGGTAGCGCGGTAGGGGTTAAACTTGCCCCCTATAGACCAAAACAGACAATACCCTTCTAATCACACACCCTACACAGTGTAACATGCTACCAAAGTACGCAAGTGCTTCAGTGCCGCACACAGGGGTAGAAAGCATTATAAAGTGCTACAATACAACACAGTATTACATTTGATGTAAAGAGTGGGTAGATCTGTGACTTTGAGGCCACAGAAAAATTTCAAAAGACTTTTCATTTAAATTTCATGGGAACATAGAGGGACTGATCTTGAAACGTGATACTCTATGGTCTTGAAAAGATGTCTGCAGAGATCACTTTGTGACCTGGATGTCACAGATCAAAACTCGGAGACCAGACATTGTATTTTTTTTCTCAGGTAAAAGTCAGGAAAAGAATTGACTCTGTGTTCGTCAGTGTCTGTCACGCACCTCTTTATGAAATGTCAAAATATATAATGTGCTCTCACACATACACGCTACACACACCACACACCACACACACACACGCACACACACTCACACACACAGCCTCCACACACACACACACACACACACACATGCACACACACACACACACATCTGCACAGTAAACACAAGTACATTTTTACTTATCGTACAATGGTATTTCTGTCTCTTTGCTGCTTAATATAGTCTGCAAGACCTCTGATATGCAGAAATGTAAAAAAACACAGAGGCCCTTTGGATCATCGCCATTCTAATTCTTAAAATAAATCCAATTCTGATCGAAAATTTACAATTATTTCCTGCCCTTTAGGAAGGTCAGCTTTCAACAAAAACACAATTTGCTCATCTGCCGAATTTAATTTGCCTTTACAGGCGTGAGTTGCGAATAGCTTGAAGTTCATTTTTAGAGTTGGCCAAGAGAGCAATGGCTGTCAGGCACAATTAAACTCGGACAAGAAAGGTCTTTATCATGTCTTAGCTGTGTGACAAATTGGGAATTCAAGAGGAAAATAGCACTGCTGGCAAACATTTAATTGCTGCTTAATGAGCAACACAACCACACGGACATCCTTCCAATTTCAAAAAAATCCTCAAGGTTATGCTTTTCTTTTTCTTTGCTATTCAGGTAATTCCAAGCATGAGCATTGCCTATTGAGAATCCATTTATAAGCATGTTTAGTACTTTGCATGAAAGACTAGCCGTAGTTTCCCAGAGACACATTTTTAACTCATTTGATAAATATTGGATGCTTTAAATACCTTCAAACTGTAAATTCCGACCCATGTGTATACAGGGGCTAACGCATGGGTCGGAATTTTATGGGCAACTTGGAATCAGGCACTTAGACTTCTTAGCACAAGAAATCGAGCAATCACATTGGCACTGTCAGTGTTGAATTTTGCAAGTACCATAGACCACTACCAGTGACCACTGAGCCTTACACACACAGGACGGTGTTTGCTGAAGTTAACATAGGAGAAACCAGAATCTGAGGTTCAATTGTTTTTAATTGCAAATTCATTGGATTAAAGAATGTCCAGAAGAGAAAGCCATGGTTATAAGGACTGCGCACCATTAAATCAATTACTATGGTTTGGTTCTCTGGTGGTTGGCAAAAAACACCCTAAACACAGGAAATGTTTTGGTCCACGCTTTCTGAAATCCCACATATTTGTCATATAGTTACTTTAGATATTATTTTGTGTCATAATGTCGTGTCATACTTATCTTGTATGTTCATCACAAAATGAGCCGCTCCTAGTTATGTGCTCAAGGTGCTCAAAAGCTACTTTGTGAGTGCAGGCATCTCACAAAAAGTGAGGCAAGTAGCACATATCTAAGTGCAAATACAGGAGACGCACCTTGAGGCATGTCTGACTACAGGGGTCTCCCTCTCGCATACTTCCATGGGGCATTATCTCTTTGTCCCTGGGTTTTATTAATAAGCTTTTGAATAGTGGAGTGTGACACAGGTCACCCCACAAAGTGGTAACCTCCCACCGCAAGGCTGGGGGGAATGGAGCCACCATTTCTTAAAGTCCTGATGAATGCCACAGACCCAACTGGGCCAAAATGCAGAAACATGTCAACCACACCTATTACGGTAAGGGGACAATAACTTTCCCAGCATTCCGTTCACACATTTTTTAATACCATACATCTACTTGTCACATTAATATGAATTTTGTAACTGTAATGGTTTTTAACCTCACTCACTCTTTATGGGCCCCCACTTATTTTAGAAGTGCATCCCTGTTGTCAGGTGTTTGCCCGCCCTCTATCAAACCTAGTTTTTAAAGGGTGAGGACTGGCTGAGGATGAAGCATGACACCAGGCGGTGTGAGACCAGTCCTGCGCTTTTTGTGAGATGCCTGCACTCACAAAGTAGTTTTTGAGCACCATGATCACATAACTAGGAGCGGCTCATTTTGTGATAAACATATGATGTTGGAGGCTACCTGCTCCTAGTACCCCATGCCTCTAGTTCCCTCCCCCAAGTCCTTCCCGGGGCTAGTGTGATTATATATACTGATCTTGTAAGCATTTGCAAACCCAGTTCTAATAGTTCCTCACATGGATCCCGTGATGTTCATCATGTCAGCTTCCAATCTATGTCCCCAGGATACAGTGGGCCAAATATCATCTGATAAAAAGTATCTGCCATAAATATCTGGTACAATGATATTACACCATTGGGGTTGATAAGCGAAAATCCACATCAATAGAGCGATACTTTTTTAAACAATATTTTGGTCGCAATCAGTCAATATTTTGTTATTTGATAGTCTGACAAACAACCTATCTCGCAATGTGGAACAAGAAGCACTAACCACAAAAAAAAGGGAAGCATGCCTGTGCAAATTTAGCCCCTGGCAACAAGAAGCACCAACTAGAACAGGAAACAAAGAGCAAAAATATATTAAAATGGGCTCCAAAGAAAAATTATCTTTTGGGTTTTCGGTCCATCGCTTAGCTTAGCTTACATGCCATCAGAATTTTTGGCTAATATCGCACAATTTTCAACGAGTTGGAAATGTCTCATCTGTATGACATGCCTGCCAGCAGCACCAGCCAAGAGAACGCATTCCCCTTCCAAGCAACGCATACATGCTGTTGCTCTTGTTATTTGTAGATTTTTGAAACTGTGTGCTCACTCCAAAGAGCTGCAGAATACTTTAGAGAGAACATTATATACTTTAGAGATCTGGTTGAGACCAGATAACTGAGAAAGGCATGCAAGGGAGAAAAGAATGGAAACCTGTAAGTTAGCAAATTCTACATTTATTTTACACTTCACTTTTGTATATAAGTTTGAGCCAAAGTGACGCGAAGTGATTTGCCCAGAATCACACGTTTTGTATGTTTCAGGGACAGCAGTAGGTTTATCACACTTTCAACCTAATTCTAAAGTGGGCAGTCTTTGATGTAGACTATGCATCCCTAAATGTTATGCAAACAATTGTTATCATGTTTGAGGATGCCTGCAATGGTGACAGCCGCGCTTTATAAATGCTTAAAAATAAAAATAAAATAAATAAATCACCACTTTCCACTAGCAGACTGGGTTTCCCATGGAATCCCTACAAGTTAAATGTAAATGGTTAGAAATATGAATAATCCATCCTTTCGAACAATCCACATGGGAGGTAAGAACACTCGGGCAGAGTTATGAAAATGCCACGCAACGCAGTGCAGCAAGACACATTTCTATGCTCGGTGACAGGGAGAGGGCAGGAATGCACCATATTTAGCATTATATGGCGTATTCCTGTCCTCTACTTGCACTGGCATCCTATCTGCTGCCTAGAGCCACTGCAGGCACCTTGCACAATGGTGCAAGGGTGCCTGTGTTGGAGGCAGAGTTGTTTTGTGCAGGAAGGGATGCCTTCCTGAACAAAATCAATCATCAGAGGCCTTTTCCTCTTTCGCTGATTGGTGCTGCAGAATGCAGCACACAAAAAAGAGAAGAAAACGTGGATAAATAAACATATTTCTCCTTCTTATGACTCACCTGGGAAGGCATAGCATTTTGACGCATTCCAAGTTCTACCACTCATGGTAAAACAGGAAATGCGCCAAAATCCATGGGTGGATGCGTGGGAACACCCATGCTCCACCCTTGGAATGCATCTCTAGGACAGAGTAACGTAAGGCAGAGACTTGCGCTGCCATGTGTTACTCCAGACTTATCTACCAAGCCACCCAAGCCACGCGAGGCTTGGTAAATCTCATTCTAGGGTTTGCATCACCCTGCGTCACCTTGCGTGGCACAAGGGCGACGCAAAGCCTCTGATAAATCTGTCCCTCAGTACTCACAAATATAGACGCCTGTGCACATTCCACATTCTTTCATTACATGAAATGCCTGCTATCCTTATGTTGCTAAAAATTATACTGATTGTTCCACATAGATTTGAAAATACACAGGAGTCTTGTAAAGGAGCCCATTTACTGAAGGTACACAAATGTGTTGAGTTACAGGCAGTGTCATCTAACATAATTTGGGGGCCTAGCGCAATAAATATTTTACAGGTTCATATTTGGAAAAATGATGAATACTGCTGCCCATTTTTTGCTAATTCAAGTCATATGTTGCCTAACCATATTTAAGTATACATTAAAGGTTAAGGATCAAAAATACACAGAAGAGAGCTTGAGAGAAAGTTCATTTTTCCAGGGGGCCCTTTGAAAGATGGGGACCCTGGGCAATTGCCCGCTTTGGCCACGCCTGAAATGCCTCTCGCCATAGGATTAGAAGTATAAAAAACTTTAGGGTGTAATACATGAAAGATAGAAAGTTTTAATATAGCGTTTATTCATCAGAATCCAAGGACTGTGGTTGCAAATGGCAAAGATCACTGCGTAGTAAACATTAACTCGAATTAATTAAGATCTTTTCTTTCTGTGGTACTCATTGAATGTTCATGGCGATTAAGTTTCAAAGACAGTTTATTGTCAGCTGCTGTTCTGATTAATTTTCGAATTACTTTTTCTTACTAAACTTGCTTTGGATAGCTTTTATGCAGTGTGAGTCATGTAAAGGAAATATTTGAGCTTACACTGCCACCCAGTGGATGTCTGGGTTTTTCAGCTAAAACCTTCGATGTCCAATTCCTCCACTGGTTTTTAGGTCAAAGCCTAGCGGTTTCAAAGACATATTGGGTACATGTGAAAAGTTTACTTTGAAATGCATTCAACTCATTGCTTGCCATTGGCTTTGTGGTTTGTCACTCAAATTTGATTGCTTTCTATTCACTAACTGTATTTGTTTAAGCCCATCCAGCATGTATTTGTTCCCCCCATAGAGCACAACCTGTGTACCACTTCTCAGGTTGACCCATTCTATTCCTCTATGAGTGCTTCTTTTTCGGGAGCTCTTCTTTTCTTTTTCGTAAAGCGCTCCATGAGAGTGGTGTGTTTTCCAGCTGTCTTTTATACTTCTGTTGACCCGCTATTCCGTGTTGCTCTCAAGCAACCTGTACTTCTGTGCATGCCCCTTCCCACCCTCGTTCTCCACATTACTGTTTGCCTGTGTGCTTCTGTGCCCCCACCAGTGCCAGAACTGCTCCTCTGCTAACCTGCCACTATTCCCCTCTGAATCACCCCCGTGTTTCTCCCTGCCCTCCAGTTTGCTACCCCTCTCTCAACCTGCTTTCCAGCTAAAACTTTGCTAAGAAAACTTCTTTTTCATCTACGGATCCCTCTCATATCGCATCATTTTATAGGTGCAACATTAACTAAGTCTATAGGTCCTTAAGCCAAGACATGTTGGTATTGCCAGTGTTTGTTCAATAGAGTGGTCATCAGCAGACAAGGCCTGGTGACCGAGAAGTCTGGGGTCAGGCACAAACTATTGTTTAGAGCAAAGCTATAAAAAGCAACAAAGAAAGCAAAGTGATCAAAATGGATGGACCATGGCATCTGTAACCCATGTACTCTACCATTTCCTGTTCGCCCTGTTCCATCTCTGCTCAGTCAGTTTCAACCAGTGCCTAACACCACACCAAGGGCTTTAAGTGGGCTGCAAAAACTGGAGGGTCTCTTGAAGGGGTGAGGCCTATGTGTTACATTTTCTATTCATACATATCTGTAAAATTTCTCTTTTAAAATTATCTAAAGTGTATTTCCCTTTAAACTTATGTTCTTCAGTTCTATGCACATGCAAGTGACTGAAGATTCCTTTTAGAATTGTTTATCTCTGAATGTGTTTGTACTGGCAGATTACTGCTGGGACTTGAAGAAAAGAGTACTGTGCTGTTTCAATTAAACCACTACCAACTATTCCTGGATTATTTGGCTTATTTACAACAAAATTTGGCGATGAGGGTGACCAGTACCTAACTACTCTACTTGCAGCACAGGAGTGGTACATTTTCAGACTTTTTTCAACATTTGAACTCTTTTTGGAAAAAAAAGAATTGGATTGAACATTTGCATTGATGTTATATTACTTGTTAAACTACTACAAGTGATTGCCATTATTACATGAGAAGTTGCCTTGTGGATACGAAAGTTTCACGTATTTTGAAGGTTTTTCTAGCTGGCGTGAAGAGATTTACGTCCTACATTGCTGCCATCTGTACTACATCGAGTACAAGTGCCTGGAGAATATTCGTGTCAAAACAAGGATTTTCTATCATAAACTTTCACCGTGTTGTGATTTTTAGATATTTTCTGGCATTTTTCAAACCTGTTAGCGTTGAGCTCGCGTGACGTTTCTTTAGCTCGCGCGTCCATGCTATCTGCTTCTGGAACTCCGACTTCTCTTGGACTACGAAGCACCCACAACAACGCGTGACGAATTGCATCATCACGCGACGACGTTGTGACGCGTTTGCACCATCACGTGACGACGTTCCGCGTCATTGGCAGCCATCTTGGGTTGCCATAACAACGCGGCAACACTGCACGGAAGCCAGCTTCACAACGATTGGATCAACGCGGAAACATCATTTGGGAAGACGATTTCACTTCAATTTCAATTGGAAACAATTTTGGGAACGAATAGAATATCCTTAATATACAAGATTCGGTGAATTGAGGATCGTTGTATTAGCGATCTTACTTTTAAATGTTTCAATATTATTTAACCCTATCTGGTTAGATAGCGTTATTATCATTTTCTTTTAAAGTGATACATTTAGGTACACAGTTTTGGTTGACACAATTGTGTTGTTTATACTTCAAATATCCTATACATCCATTGTTTTAATTAGTTATTTATTTAAAATTGTTTAGAACATGATATATTAATATACGCAGTTTAGATTACTATACATATATTATCTGTTTTTTTCATACATTCATCAATATGCAATTCGACCCTCCCTCAAACTTTCTCCAAAACAAAGGGGATCCACCTATACCTTGGAATAGGTGGAAGAAAGAATTTGTAACGTATCTTAAAGCTATAGATGGGGAAAGGATGGGTAATGAAAGAAAAAAAATATTTTACTTCATTGTTTAGGGTCTGAAGGACAAGCCATTTTTAGAACCCTTCCTCCAGTACCTGGTGATTTAAGTAATTTTGATGAAGCTATGTTACGCGTCGAAACAAGATTTAAGCCCACCACTAGCATTGCCCTAAATCGTTATAAATTCTACACTAGAGCACAAAAGGATTCTGAAACTTTTGATGATTTTTTAACTGCTTTAAGGTCATTAGTTATTTCATGTAATTTTGGAGAAATTACTGATGAAATGATCAGGGACCAAATTATTGTGAACAGCCGCGGGCCGTGGAGGGAGTTACGGTGGGGCAGGGAGGTGGGGAGGGGGAGGGGCAGGGTGGAGGGTGCTAAAAGCAGGCATATGGATCATTGCAGTTAGGTACACAATTTAATTAATAAAACGAAATTCGTAGCGCGCACAGCATTGCTTTTTGCAATGCAGTGCGCGCTACAAACTTCGTTTTATTAATTAAATTGTGTACTTACCTGCAATGATCCATATGCCTGCTTTTAGCACCCTCCACCCCGCCCCTCCCCCTGCCCGCCTCCCTGCCCCACCGTAACTCCCTCCACGGCCCGCGGCTGATTGTGAATGTCAAATGTAAAAAAACACAAGAGCAATTATGGATTTTGGGGAATCCTACGTTAAAAGAAAGTGTATCTACGGCTAAGGCGTTTGAACAATCCAATAAATGGATGAAAACTATTGAAGAAAACACTGAAGGTGGAAGAAATGACAAGTCTAGTGATGATGTGTGTGCCATAAGCAATGTGAAAAACAATGTTCAACCCAATAAGAACTTTGGAAGAAATCAAATTGTATGTTACAGATGTGGTAGTAACAGTCATGTTGCCTCTTTTAAGTTCTGTCCTGCAATTGGTAAAGAATGTAGCAAATGTGGGAGAATTGGTCATTTCTCTAAAGCGTGCAGGGACGAAAGAAGAAGGAATAGTGATCGTAATGTTGGTAATTTCAAGAAAAATGAAGTTTCTTGTGTAAGATCCAATCCTTCTTGTGACGTTTCGTGTATTCAATGTGAACATTCAAAAGTTGGAGAAATGTTAAAAGAAGGTGGGATGGTAGTTTCTTTAATAAATATTGGTGTGGTTGATGGTGAAGTACTTAATTCACCCAAATGTATTGTAAACTTTATGGAGGTAGATCATGAATTGATGGCAGACTCTGGTTCTCCCTGGACTATCATTACTAGGGATTATTTCGTTGAAAAGTATGGTTCAAAATTATCTGAAAAAGATCTTTCCTCGCCTGATATTAATGCTTTGTGTTTTAATGGTTCGAATATTGATTTTATAGGTTATTTACAGTCTACTATTCATTTTAAAGGGAGATCTGCAATTATTAAGTTGTATGTAGCAAAAAAAGGAGTTGATGTATTTGGATGGAGAGATCAATGGAAGTTGGGAATTATGTTAAATCCACGGAGTAAAGAGCCTGTCATAGTATCTAGTGATATGTTTCCACAAGAGGGTTCAATTGTCACCATAGAAGATGACAGAAAATGGGAACATTTAAATAAAGAATTTCCTAGTGTATTTTCAGAAGGTTTAGGCAAATTAAAGGGGTTTGCACACACTATCAAGCTCAAACAAGGAGATGTTCCTCTAGTACAAAAGCTTAGAAATGTGCCACTCAATGTCAGAGAGGAATTAGGAAAAGCACTTAAGGAAATGTTAGACAATGGAGTGATAGAGGAGATTGAGTCATCTGAATGGGTTTCTCCAGTAGTTCTTGCTCGTAAGCCTGATAAAAGGTTGAGACTCTGCATTGATTTAAGAGCTTTAAATGCAAATATAATTGTTGATTGCCATCCCCTACCCAACATAAATGAGGTTGTGAGCATGCTTGGGGGTGCCACAGTGTTTTCAACTCTCGATCTTCGATCGGCATATCATCAAATTGAATTGACAATAGAATCTAGACATCTAACGGCTTTTATTACCCCTCAAGGTTTGTACCAGTTTAAGCAGATGCCATTTGGGTTAGCTTCCGCGGCGTCCGTTTTTCAAAGGTCAATGTTTCATCTTTTCAGGGAAATGGGAAATTACGTTAAATGCTTTCAAGATGACATTCTCATTTTTTCAAAGAACAATGAAATCCATTATGAACATTTAAGAAATGTATGTAAAGTGTTAAGTGACTCTGGTTTGACTATTAAGAGCAAAAAATGCAAATTGTTTCAGAAGACTGTAGAATACTTAGGGCACACAATTTCGAAAGATGGTGTGTCTCCAAAGAAATCGTTAGTTGATGCTATTTTAAAAGCACCTGCACCAGATAGTAAAGATAAACTGCTGTCATTTTCAGGTCTTTGTGAGTACTACAGCAAGTTCATCAAAGACTTCGCTTCTAAAATGTAACACTATGCAATTAAGGGCGTGGCTTAAAACCCCTCAGCTAAAAACCTGTGCTTAGCATGGTGTGCCCCCGACTGAAATGTTGCTGTTTCTGTCATTGCATCCAGATATATCATAGGGCAAGTAACATTACAACTACAATTGACTTTGTCAGTGGTTGTTAGCTGCATAAGATAAATAAACAACAACTATGGCTAGGCGACGGGCATACTTTGGGTAAATGCCCTTTGTCAGGCCTTTAAGTTGGATGAAAAAACTTTGGGGTCCCTCAAAGGGGCGTGGCTGATGTGATTGAGGGTGTTGTTTAAAACATGTAAACTAAATATTTAGTGCGTCATCCAACTGGTATTTTGCTGCTTCTATCATTACATCAAGATATATGATACAACAAGTAACGTTATACCTAAGACAAGCCAGGACTATTGGCTTTGTCAATGGTTGTTATTTGCATATATTAAATAAGCAACAACTATAGCTTTGTTGTATATAATATTGAAAATGCTTCAGTTCTGAATTGATGAGACTGTGAAATAACTAAAACGAGACTCTTTGAAGTCAAATCAAAAGCAGTGATGGGTGTCACTACTGCAGAGTTAAGATTTTTTTTTCACCCTGAGGGTGGGGGCAAAAATGGAGAGCCCGATAGAGAACCGTCTCAGCACCTGCTTTTAAGAACTATCACTTCTGAGCACCGGCAGGATCCAGCCCACTTAAAACCCTGCACTTTGTCTTGTCGGTCACCAGCTGCAGCTGCAATCCTCCGTTACTTACAGCACCGGGCCAGGTTGGACTCAATGTGTAAATCCCATGCCTGATTCGCCCTCACTGTGGTTGAAGCATGGTACAATAGACGGTCACCAAATTGTAGTAAGTGCTCTAGACTCCAAAGTTTATTTCAAAACATCTTTATTTTCCCCAACCACAAGCGTGAGATTCCCTCATTTGCTCAAGCCCAGCTGTAACCCTGGGCTCCGTGAAATTCCAACGACAGTCACCATTCCACCAAGCACCATCTGTGCAACACCACTGTTTAACCCCAAGCCCACAGCATTTCGCAGAGCAGGGAGAGCGCACTGCCCAACAAAGATAAAGCGAATAACATTTGGGGCAGGTGAGAGGACTCTGCAGAGATAGCATTGCCTTTGGGTTATCGAGCAGAAGCAGAACTATCCATAGTTACTATGGTGATCAACCGTCCGTAAATTTCATGGACCGTCCGTTTTTTAGGACTCTTGTCCGTTGTCCTTGAGGAATTCTTTCACGGACTCCTTTTGTCCGTAATTTCGGACATTAGTGTGAGCAGTCAGGGCAAGCAGCCTGAGAGTTCTGTAACTCTCACTCCAGAGGCCAGCTGCTGTGATCTTAAGGGCCTGCAGAAGCCCTTCCCTGACATGGCACAGATTGTTTTCGGCCCATTATCATTCTGTATATCCGCCTAATGATCACATACAGAATGATAATGGAGCTCTGCACAATGACAGCATTTGCTGGGCCTCCTCTTGCCAGAGCCTAGGGTATGGTACACTCCTCCTGGTCTGTTTTTTTGCCAATCAAAACATGCTAGAATGGAAGCAGCCTTGCTAATGTTTGCATTACTGGTAAGTGAGTGTCTGTAAGTGTGCAAATATTTCTCTTTTTTTCTGTTGAATGCCTCTATGTTAGTGAGTTACCTATGCAACTGGCTTATGGCACAAAAGCACAGATGTCCGTAGTGTAGGTCCTGAAGGATTCACATCTTTATTTGTTACCCTCCTGAAAGCCTCATCCCTTCAATCGGCCCGCACCACCTTTCAGCATTCATTGTTGCTTCACGTTTCCTGAGGCATGGGTGCAACGAACCCTGAGGGTGCCCCCCTGCAGGGTAAGTGAAGGGGCTCCCTCCGGACTCAATCTAGAGCTCCCCAGCAGAAGTGCGGTGCTGACGGGGCCCTCTGGAGGGTGAGGGCCCCCCCGCACCGCGGGGGCTGCAGGGGCCTGTGTTACGCCCCTGTCCTAAGGTGCTATCTTTGAAACTAGTTCCAGTACATTAGGAAGATTTTTAATTAAATGATCCTGCATTAAACCCTTGCCATAAGAAGTAATGATGTTCCTGTGTTCAGCACAATGACCGTATCTTTAAATGCCTCCTCTAATGGAAAGCAGATTGCTTCTGTAACTCTGGGACGACTGATCATCCACTTGCAGAGCTCCTGCCCCTTGCAATGACATCCTAGAACCTCCTTGAGGTTAGATGACTTATTAGCTCCAGGAAAAACTATGAGGCACTTGCTGACCGTAAATATTGATGGCACTGCTTTCTGAAATTCTGATTTTCCTCTAATACTTCTCAATTTATAGTACCTCTCCGATGAAGTCTTGACAGCCGTCATCCTACAATGTCATGTTCTGGATCATGCTGCAACTAAAAAGTGTTCTGCGGCACCAAACAATGAACGGCATGCTGAATAAATCAAACATTAACCCCCATTCAAGAAGTCTAGGTTAAATCCATTGTTCTTTTATTCACTACGCCACCCCAGTTTGGGCCCAGCCATATGCAAATCAGTCTTGACCCTGCTCCTCGTGAGAACAGTCCAGCCCGTACTGCTAAGCCAAGTCCTCCCTGGACCTGCAACAAGCATCCTTGGATCGGTTACAGGGCATCATGCCTCATCAGCTAGGCTAGCTTGAATCCAGTGGCAAAGTTGTGCAACCTCCTCTGATGCGTCTGTTAAACGTATCTTTTGTTTCAAATTTTTGTCCTGAATTTTGACCTTCTGTTCTGAAATTTTGTCCTGAATTTTGACCCTTTGTCGTGAATTTTTGCACTCACCGTCCTGAATTTGCCCCTATGCCAGTCGGTCATCCTAATGGTTACATTTCTGCATTCGGATGCCAAGTGGTTAACTTTTTTGTCCAATATTCAGATCGACCCAGTTCTTTGGGTGTGCTAGTGAGCCTGCCCGAGAGATGTTTTTTAGCCACCTGTGGTATGTCATTTTCCCTCTGTGGGCTATCGCTTCCCATATACGGGCATTTATTCTGGGTGGTTCAGTTCTATCCTTGTCTCGAGCTGTTCTAGCCACGTGCTGGCCTGTTCTTCCACAAAACGGGGAGGTTCTTACCATCTACAAGAAGCCCCCTTCCGGTGCAATGCACCATTTTACTCGTGTGAATCTGTTTCTTTTCATCTGGATATTTGTCTCTTCCTGCCATGGGCATTTCTTTTCCGAGATGGGCAGTTCTTCCATACCCCGGGCTATTCCTTCCATCTGCGAGACACATTTCTCCACAGCACTAGTTTCCGTCTGTGCGGCAGTTTTAAATCTGTACACGCTGGATCAGTTTGTCGGCAGAGAGGTTTTGGGCAGTTTTTTTCCTACCAAAGTCAGTTCTTCTCTACCAGAGGCAGTTTTCTCCCTCAATGAGAGCCCCTTTAACAGTGCAGGGCAGCTCTTTCCTTGCATGGTACAGTTGTTTTCTGAGTGGGTCATGTCTGCCCTGGTTCCAAACTGAACCCTTCTATCCCTCTGTTCGAGGTTCTTCCACTTTCCGAGATACTATTGATACTTGTTTTCTATTTATTTATTTTTTCAGTTGCATATACCACGCACTTGGCCCAAGGCCATTACATGAGCACCAGATTACACTACATAAAGTAAAATTCACGTTTTGGGATGTAGTTATTAGGAGTTTTGTTGTCTGAGGATTAGGAGCTGAAAATTGTCCATCATTCGGGACAGGCAGTTAAGGTGACTATAGGTTCTATTGTTGAGGTCTTCGGACACAGTTGTTGTTTCTAGGTGCTGGGGTTGGCAGTTGGGTGTCACTGGCATATTGATACCCCTGAATGCTTCAGAATCCTACTTAAAGTGTGTCTTCAGAATAAAAGCAGAGAGGAGTCAAATACTTTTTAGCTGTGGCTGATGTATGTTCTCTAATTTGTACCATCTGCTGACAGATACTTTTAGAACTGGTTAAGATCATTTACTTGCAATGTCATGCGGCGTTTAATTGTTCTGCATACAATTTGTTCAAGTGTGCTTGGTCGCAACAAGAGTATGCCCTGCAAAAGGCCCAGCCTCTTTTGTATCGCTTTGTTCGCCCTAAGTGTCGCAGGGTATGCTCAGACGTGAGTCCCTTGCTCACTTCGCCACTGGATTCAAGATAGCCTGGCTGATGAGGATTAGGAATCCGAAACCGGTCCCAGGAAGCTTGTTTCCGGTCCAGGGAAGACATGGCTTGGCAGTTCGGGCTGGACTGTTCCCATGAGGCACAGGGTCAGACTGATTTGCATATGGCCATGTCTGAACTGGGGTGGCTGAGTGGGCTAAAGAATGGTGATAGATTAAACCCAGATCAGTTGACTGGGGGTGAGTGTTTGATTTGCTCAAACGCTCCGTCCATCATCCCCTTTTGTATCGCAGCCTCTTCAGTCGTCAGCCATTATGGTTGTGCAACTGGTGTGGAACAAAGATCTGCAGTACAAGGCAGACCATAGAGCCATACATTTTTTCAGTGTTTGGGTTGTTAGCTTGCAATATTGGCCCGGACGGAGTTTGCGAAGTTCTACTATGTGAAACTCCATGAAATGCCGCAAATCTGCATTGCTCTGAGGGGTTCTGTCAGTGGCGTAGTCTATTAAGTCATGCTGCTCGTACTAATTTTAAGTGCCAGGAATTTGTCCCGTGCTGTAAAATCAGCACGGACGGCACGCCACGTCGCGCCGGAGGGCGCTGCTACTTTCTACTCCTCGAGTAGACATGCTACTCGAGCTGCAACTTCCTCAACACAAGCAGCAGATTTCGACCTGTCGTGACTTTCCGCGCTGAAAAATATCGCCAGGAGGAGGTCTAGCCCGTGATTTTTTCTTGGGAGTGCTTGCCAACGAATGCACTTTGCAGAGTTTTGCAGAACTCTGTGCGCCGTGTGGAGTTGGCAAGACTCCACAAACTTCGCCGGCGGAGCGGAATGCTTCACCCACCCCTAGTATGCAGAAGGTAATTGTACAGCCTGCTGCTGCATGGTCCATAGGAAGCTGTCCAACCTGCTCTTCCAGCTCTAATCCTCATGCAATTGAATGTAGTTAAAACTCCAAAAAGTACAAGTGTATGAGAGCACGAAATGGACCTTAATTACATTATTTGTTGCAAGAAACATTCAAATCATACATTAGAATCGTGGATGAATTGTGACCCAAGTAGCATCAAATGAAAGCTGTATTGTAATAACTAGACTCCTTTGGGGAAGTTTTGTTCATTACGCGCTGACTCACATTGTTTTGTTTACCGATTTGTACTCAAACTGTGTCAGCTGTATGAACTTAAGCTATATTATGCACGTTTTAAGATTTTTTTTAAGAGTGTATCAATTTACTTCTGAAAGTATGTAATGTTTTCTTTTTTGATTTACAGATACTCACCAATCCACACCATCACTTTATCGACAGCCCTTTGTACAAGGACATCACTTTAGTGGCCTGGGATCCGTCTCCCTACTCTGCAAATCTGTACATGGTAAGGCTTTGGCGATTATCATGCTGCTCGTCATGTCACATCCGGACAAACAATAGCCTCAGAAGCATCCCTCAAGCCATTTGCCCCTGGAAATTGAACTTAACGCACAAATGGATTTGTGAATCAGGCCGAGCATGGCGATTCACAAATGTCATTTAAATAAAGCATCACCTGCCTTTTAAATTATCATCTGGTCTTGCAGAAATGCCCATAATTTAAAACTAGTGCCTTGTGATAGCATTTCTCAAAGTAGGCAACATTTTTGTTAAGATTTTCTGTTATTTATAAAGGTTACAGTTTCATTAAATGACCATACCAGTTTGCGAGGCCGTCTATCTCATTAATATGCATGAAATAGGTCGCACAGTGTGACCTAGTTTTAGAGCCTAGAGTTACCTGCTGGTGGACTATCATGTCTGTGATTGCTTTTAAATAAACCGTTTATTGTTTTCAAGTGCAATCTGATTTCCTAAAAGGAAAGCCAGAAGCATTTACAAAGAAACATTTTACAATAATTTTTTAGAAGTAGGCAGTGATCCCAGGGACCACTGCCTGTCCTAAAAATGTTTTTGTCTCCAGTCCCAAAGTGGAAGGGGTATCATGGGGACCCGATCCCATTTGAGAATGGTTGCCACCTCCTTTGACTTGGTGGTAAAAAAATAATGTTTTGCATCTGGAGTTCAGTTGCAAATCATTAATACATAACTTAAGGTATCAATATTTGGAACGGAAACACTTTACTCGCCTCTAAATACTAATTCGGTATTTACTGGCAACCCCAAATTGTGATTTGGTATAATGTTACCAAATCACAATTGGGGTTTTCTACATTTAAGAGTGGCATTTTACAGTCGCAAAGGCTCTGACTTGACCACTGCAGCTATAAATTGCTTTAAAATTACGCCCATTATTTGCACATTTTCATTCACTAACTGGCATATTAATTGTAAATTGCCAGTTTAAATTTATTTTGGGACATGATTCTATTTCTGATAAGTGCAAAGAGATTAAGAAAATCAAACTAATATGGTGCCCTAAAAGATCAATCAGTTAATATGTGTACTCAGTTCTTAAAACGGAAATATAGAATTGGGGATTTTCACTGCCCCAGAGAAGTGACAGCTCTCTCCTATCCTAGCTCAGATGTGTCCGTGCATTTACTTTCAGATTAAAGAAATGCTGTTACCTGATACATGTCCATTTAAAACACGGTATGCTCTGAGTGCAAGTATATACATCTATAACCAATAAAAGAATCACACAAGGAAACAAGTTGGCACCCCAATATATGTAACAAGCATTGACAAGCATTGACAAAGCCAGTAGGTCTCAGTTTACTGGCTTTCTCAAGGTTTTCATTTGCCCCCCAGAAGACTGCAGAACATGCACACACATCGACAGAAGTCATATTGTAAGGGATTTTCAAAAAATCCATAACAAGATCACAGCAATGTATGCCCACTCCCGTACCACATGTCACAATTTCTCAAGAAACGTCAGAAAAATCATTACAAGATGCCCAAAAAGCATGCATGTTCAATAACAACAGTGGTCCTTAGAAAAGGATATAAGGTTAAACACATAAAATATAGCCTTCAATGAGTCCTATATTAATTGGTGTCCAGCCGGACACAATTTAATTAGTTAAATAAACGAGATAAATGATCGAAGGAACAAACAAACAATACAGTGGGACACAATCCTGCATCCGATTTCCAAAGAAAACATACAGAGAAACGGTTTGTTTTAGGGCAAACAAAAATTTGGTCAAGCATCAAGTGGAGGGGAGCTTAGGTCAATGTTAATACAGAAACAAGCTATCCCTGATAGTTAACACACTGGTAGAATACATTGATTTGACTGTGTGCAACTATTCATGTGGTCGACGGCGTTTCGATCCCTTTCAACATATATTGCGATCAGCATCAGGACTGTTAATATCACATGCCTGAGTTGTAATTCTGCGTGAATGAACACTGATCTTGGTAAATTATGCACTTCGGTTAGAAGATTAAATGGGGAGTACACGTTCATTCCTGGTGTCTGAAGCACTCTGCGAGAGTGCGGGCGGGTAATTTTCGTAATGAAGTGAAGTTACGGTTGTTGGAATTGTAATCTGGTTTACAACCGTTAAAGAGGGTCAATGCCTCGTGAGACTTGCACAATGGCCTGGAGCTCCTTCTGGGAACGCGTGAGCCAAGCTCACGCATTCCCGGAAGGAGCTCCTGGCCATTGTGCAAGTCCCGGAAGGAGCTCCAGGCTATTGTTTATTTGTTCCTTCGATCATTTATCATGTTTATTTAACTAATTAAATTGTGTCCGGCTGGACACCAATGAATATAGGACTCATTGAAGGCTATATTTTATTTGTTTAACCTTATATCCTTTTCTAAGGACCTCTGTTGTTATTGAAACTGCTACCGAAGGTCCTTAGCTACCTACGGGTTCCCCTTGTATTTTTTTAAAATCCTAAAAGCATGCATGTGCATGGACGGTGATCATTTTCCAATTGATTTTCTTATGGGTATGAACCTGTTGGTCGCTTTCTAGGATCCTCTTTTCCCCAGCAACAGTGAGATGATAATCACTAAAGGTAAAGTAGAGGGCAATGTGATGAACATGATATTTATAGCTGAATGGGATATAGACAGGAGGTGGAAAGTAGTATGTGTTTACTACACAATCTAGCTTGAGTCATCAAACTGCAATGGAGTTTGCATCCTTGAATAAAGGTCTGTATAGACCTTCACCGATATATCTTCTATCAAAGAGGTTAAATCATCTTTAAATATAGATTCCTTGCCACAAACTTAAAGAACTGTCTCTTTCTTGAACTCCAGACTCTAATCCTCCTCAGTATGCTTGTAGATGATTACAACCACAGGTTGTAGAGACGCTTGTATGGTTGTGCAGTATACACATTATCATTCATCATTCTTTTGTCAGTGCTCTTCCTCTACATCGAAAGGATGCTTCAAACTACATGGATTGCAGTGGAAGCACTATTTTACCAATGGAAGGATAAGAGAATGCAAGACATTCGTGATGAATCCACAACCTACTTCCTACCAAGAAGTCAATTTCTTGAATGATATACTTTATCAGTTTCTGCATAGGTCGTAACTTCTCTGGCGTTCATCTGTCTACGTCCTCTATCTCTACTCTCACCTCGTGTTCCATCTTAGTCCTTCTCATCTGTCTCTTGCCCTCCATTTACTTTTAATTTGTGGAGCTGGAGTTCACTGTCAGACTAAGAATTGTACATCTAGAGAAGCAGGAGGGGAACAAGGGAAGGGAATTGAGACTTTTTTGTCTGATTTCACCAGATGGAATTGGGAAAGTCCGCACAGCAGCTCTTTGTTTTTCATTCTAGCAGCAATAAAGACAGTTCATATGAGGATTTGTTTGTCATTATAAATAGTTCCAAATCATAACTACAATGTCATTATACGAGTTTGTCTTTTTTATAGCCTTTTTATAGTATTTTATACATGTTCAATACAAATCTAACATAGTGAATGCATTTGAAGATCATGGTAAATAAGTAGTAGGCTGTTCAATTTGTAGGAGTTTCCTATACTTTGAGCATCAGTCTTTAAGTCATAATTGTGTACCTACAAAACGAACTACACTATTAACAATTATTTCTGAGTTGACATGATTTCATGATTATTGCTTCAATTTAACAAAAATTGCCACACAAGGTTTGAAACAAATGTAAGTAAAATACAGTTTTTTTAATTACCTCACCCATTAGAGCTCTGAAACCTATATAACAACATGTCGTTTATGTCATTTTAGTGGTACAAGAAACCGGACTACAATCTATTTACTCCGTATGTGCAACACCGTAGGAAAAACCCAAACCAGCCATTTTATATTCTGCATCCAAAATTTATTTGGGAGCTGTGGGACATGATTCAAGAGAATACTAAAGAGATGATACAGCCGAACCCACCTTCGTCGGGGTTTATTGGTAAGTTGTTCTTGGTGAAAGTGCATTACGGTGTGAAAGTAACATGACAAAATTAGGGTACGAATATTGCAGTAAACGTTATACTGTGCTCGAATTTCTTTTTGCAAAAGGAAGTGGTTTGATTGTATATTGTTTTTCAAATCATCACAAGATGCAATACTGCATATTCATAAGAGGTTTAATTTGATCTAAATGTACAGAGCCACCGAAGATTGGAAACAAGACTGAACACCGAGTTTGTAGTCTTGAAGCTCAATAAGTTGTGCTTTTGAATTTGGTTTGTCAGCCTTGTTGACCTTCCCACGAATTGTGAATTATTTCTTATTTTTGCCCTTGGTCTGTTTTGTAAACTTTGCAAAGCATATTCAAAGATTGGGTGTATACGATTAACCCCTCAGTTGAGTTATAGAAATGTAATCTGATGGGATCTCTCCTCCCATGTGATTGTACTATTCAAAACTAAAGAGAGTCTTTTGATGTAGCTGGAGAGGAATTTTGGTCATTCGGTGGTAGCGAGTTTGTGCTTTCAGAGACAAAGGGGTCTATTGTGATATTGGGCATATCGCCACCTCCCCCAGGATGTTGGGGGGGAGTGGGAGGGGCACTTGAGGGGGACCTATGGTACCCCCTGCATTTGCATGGGTGACGTGGCAGGAACCACGCGGTGCCTGCCACATTGTGCATGCAAATGCACACATGCCTTTTTTTGTATTGCGGATGGTGCTGCTGACAGCACCGCCCACCGCAATGCAAACAAGCATTGGAAATGCAATAGGTCTCGCACCATTAGAGTTAGTGCTTTTAGAATTGTTTATGGGGTTTTTTTGTCAATGTTTAGCATTTTTGTTTCCTGTAGCCAATGCTAAAGTATTACAAATAAAAAAAGCCATAAACATTTCTAAAAGCTCTAACTGAAATGGTCTGAGAACTATTGCACTGTGTGAGGGTGAGTGAGGGTGAGTGAGGGTGAGGGGTTGAGGGTGAGTGAGAGTGAGGGTGAGTGAGGGTGAGTGAGGGTGAGTGAGGGGGAGTGAGGGTGAGTGAGGGTGAGGGGTTGAGGTTGAGGGTGAGGTGTTGAGGGTGAGTGAGGGTGAGGGTGGGTGAGGGTGAGGGTGAGTGAGGTGTTGAGGGTGAGGGTGAGTGAGGGTGAGGGGTTTTGGGTGAGTGAGGGGGAGTAGTTGAGGCTGAGTGAGGGTGAGTGAGAGTGAGGGTGAGTGAGGGGGTGAGGGGTTGAGGGTGAGTGAGTGAGGGTGAGGGGTTGAGGGTGAGTGAGGGTGAGGGGTTGAGGGTGAGTGAGGGTTTGAGGGTGAGGGGTTGAGGGTGAGTGAGGGTGAGGGGTTTTGGGTGAGTGAGGGGGAGTAGTTGAGGCTGAGTGAGGGTGAGTGAGAGTGAGGGTGAGTGAGGGGTTGAGGGTGAGGGGTTGAGGGTGAGTGAGGATGAGTGAGAGTGAGGGTGAGTGAGGGGTTGAGGGTGAGGGGTTGAGGGTGAGTGAGGGTTTGAGGGTGAGGGGTTGAGGGTGAGTGAGGGTGAGTGAGGGTGAGGGGTTGAGGGGGAGGGGTCGAGGGGGAGGGGTTGAGGGTGAGTGAGGGTGAATGAGTGAGGGTGAGGGGTTGAGGGTGAGTGAGGGTGAGGGTGAGTGAGGGTGAGGGTGAGTGAGGGTGAGGGGTTGAGGGTGAGTGAGGGTGAGGGTGAGGCTGAGGGGTTGAGGGTGAGTGAGAGTGAGTGTTGTGAGAGAGGGGTGATGAGGCCTGGTTGTTGTGAGAGAGGGGTGATGAGTCCTGGTTGTTTTGAGGTACAGCTGATGAGGCCTGGTTGTTGTGCGCTCTGTGTATTTTCACATGGCGTTCTACATTCTTAATGGAGTGCCTGTAACTGTATATTCCACTCAGTTATCTCCAGTTGCATCTGGAGATCAACCTGGGCGGACGCCTTAGCTGTGCTGCAATAAACCTGCTTGTCTTCTTATCGTGGATTTGGCATCATTGTAATAAAGTCGTTCACTAAAAGAATTACATGAAATTACATTGGGAGATGAGGGTTGGAGGCGAGCTAGTGAGAGAAAGAAGAGGGCCGGCTTTCTGTGTGGAAATGAACACAGAACTGCAGCGGCTCCACTGTGGCGTCTGATAACAAATATTAAACATTATTTATCAGCATTGGGAGCCATTGAGAATGTAACCAGTGATTAGTGCTTATCTACTTCCATCGGATTTCCATTGTCTGCTGCGCAGCGCTCCTAGAGCAATGTTTTGTGCAGCAGGCGCTTAACAACCCCCTTCCCCATGTGTAAATGCACACGCACTATAACTCACTGCAAAGCGTTAAATGTCGCTTCGCCCAACAAATATTCATGACTTGCTGATTGTAGCGAATAAAGCAGATATAAGGCTGGAGACATTGTAGGCGGTGTGAAAAAGCTATGCTGCTTTCTGCCACGCCTATTCCTAATGCTGACATGACATTTTTCGATTACGGCCCCAGGAACGTTTTGGAACTTTGTTTCCTGTGACCGCAAAAACGCAACAGGCTGTTGAACAGCGGCCACCACTGACAGCTTCTGAATGACAGCAAAGTAAATAAAGAGATGGGCGAGCCGCGCAGAACAAAAGAAAGGCATGCTACCGCCATTATTAAAGATGAATAAAGGCACGCGCCGCCATTGTTAATGATGAAGCTACCCAACAAAAAAAAAAATGCAGTAAAACTTTCATTGAATAATTAAAATGTATCAACACATAAAAATGATCATCACTCCCCTAATTGTGCTACTAGATTGCATTAACCAGTTTCGCTGTCGGTGCCCCTCAGCTGAGATTTCAGGGAGAGTGTGTACCCACTGAAAGAACCTCCAGTAACCTCTTTCTTGTTCGTTCTCTGAGGTTCACGGCACAGGAGGACGTTAGTTACGAAGAAGCTGTGGCATGCAGTTACTGTGATTGGAACCTCTGTGCGGAGGAGCATGCGTGGGCTGCTAAAGGGGGCTGGTGGTGTGAAGGTGGCTTAATAGTCTGAAGCAGTAAGGTTAGGAACACGGATGTAAAGGGTACAGCTACAGGAACGTGAAAGCCAGCAGCATGCTTGCCTGAGCCAGAGAAACACTCACAAAGGGAGGAGAGCAAGCATCTGTATACATTAAAGTAAGGCACCCATGAATTGGGTGCCGCTCTAAGCCAGGGAAACGCTCATTCAAATAAACAAGCGAAAGGATCGGAGACACGGCGGGTAAAATAAACAAAAAAAAAAACGAAGCCGGAGGGAAGAGAGGGGAGGGGGGAGGAGAAATGCGACACGGTGGGAAGGGGAGGGGGCGGAGCGGGTCAAATCAACAAACAAGCCGAAGGGAAGAGAGGGGAGGAGAAATGCGATACTAGATTGCATTAACCAGTTTCGCTGTCGGTGCCCCTCAGCTGAGATTTCAGGGAGAGTGTGTACCCACTGAAAGAACCTCCAGTAACCTCTTTCTTGTTCGTTCTCTGAGGTTCACGGCACAGGAGGACGTTAGTTACGAAGAAGCTGTGGCATGCAGTTACTGTGATTGGAACCTCTGTGCGGAGGAGCATGCGTGGGCTGCTAAAGGGGGCTGGTGGTGTGAAGGTGGCTTAATAGTCTGAAGCAGTAAGGTTAGGAACACGGATGTAAAGGGTACAGCTACAGGAACGTGAAAGCCAGCAGCATGCTTGCCTGAGCCAGAGAAACACTCACAAAGGGAGGAGAGCAAGCATCTGTATACATTAAAGTAAGGCACCCATGAATTGGGTGCCGCTCTAAGCCAGGGAAACGCTCATTCAAATAAACAAGCGAAAGGATCGGAGACACGGCGGGTAAAATAAACAAAAAAAAAAACGAAGCCGGAGGGAAGAGAGGGGCGGGGGGAGGAGAAATGCGACACGGTGGGAAGGGGAGGGGGCGGAGCGGGTCAAATCAACAAACAAGCCGAAGGGAAGAGAGGGGAGGGGGGAGGAGAAATGCGACACGGTAAACAAAGACGGACATGCACGCGCCCGTGACTTTTAAGGTCAATGCGCATGCGCATAAGCTTAATGCGCATGCGCATTGACCTTAAAAGTCACGGGCACTGCAAGGAATCGCCACGATTCCTTGCAGTGTGGATAAAGAGTGGATAACTCGCAATACTCTCGCCTTGCTCGATGCGCATGCGCATCGACAGGCGAGACCTAAAAATGCAGGATGCGCCCGCCACACTGCTCATGCAGGACCGCTGCACCCTTAGCGGGCGGTCCCATTTCCCGGGGCGGACTTTCATAATAGACCCCCAAGTAAGAAGAGCAGAGTCCTGTACCTTCTTGGATGGTGTTAGATGTAGAACGTGGTCTCATCTAGATGATGTTGAAACTGTGTTTAGGTTTGTTTTCGATTTTGCAGGTGATGTATTCTTTAGAAGCTTGGACTATATGCGCATAATACGCATCCTTGGACAATGGTCAAGGTTTTAAAGCACAACAGAGTAGACTTAATCTATTTTAATATGAAGCCTTATATGCAGTATGATTTAATGTATGAGTTTGCAGTTTCAAATTAGTACATTTAATTTGTGATTTGTTTTCTCGTAGTAGTGCAGTTTAGTGAATATTGAAAAACATTCTTGTACCTAGCACCCCTTATGTAAAGTCATCTTATGATCAACATTTCCTTTGGCAATATACATTTTTCTTTGTATCGAGCAAAGACCAGAAAGAAAGTTGAGGCATTTTGTGAGCTCTGCTAAAACTTTAATAACAATATCGAAATGCTTTTTGAGCACAACCGTTGTTTTGGAATTGTAACAAGCTGTATAAGTATAATCATAGATAGCTGGCATATTTCTTTTCTGAATGCAGCTGTTTTTATATAGTTAAACGGTCAATGTGATTAAGATTTTTATTAATTGCATAGTTACCAAAGACCATTACAATCAGATACCAATTTTAAAACACAAAGTAACATTAGTCTCAACAAATAAGTAGGCTTATTTAATATGCCACATACATGAGCTACCAAATTACAATATTAAAAAACTCTTTAAAATCGAATAAAAAACAGCAAGTGGTGGATGCATTCAAATTTCTCTGTGCTAAGTAATGGATGCATTGGTGTTTCGCTGTGCAGGTGTGTCTGTGAATGGCATTTAAAGGAGAGTGGTGCTGGCCACGCATATTTTGTCTTGTGTGGCCCTGCCATTCCAACTGTGTCCACAGGCTCGCCGGCATTGACCATTGCAATAAGATAACAATTTTAGAACACACAATACCATTAATTTCCAAAATGGATTAGAATCAATTACTAAGCCCTGCACATGAGAATGTAGGTTGAATACCACAGAGGAGGTTGAATTGTAAAAAAAATTCTATGAAAGGTGGTTGGAACAGTTGGACTGCTTAGGGTACTTGTATGGTCCCTCCGGTCAGTCTAGGCGCTCAGAAGTAGCCAGTTTTAGTCGTTGCTTGGTCAGGATTGTGAGAGGGTGAATTGTCCTTGATAAAGGGCAAGTGTAATGGGCACAATTGATTAGACAGGTGGATTGTCCCAAGGAGACAGCAGCACATTTGTGGAAGTTAGTTAACACCCAAGATTGGATGAATTCAAGTCAGGGTTTGAGTTTCTGTATGTCATTGGTGTGGGATATTTTCTTGGTAGAGTTGAGTATCATTTGCTTAATGATGGATCCTGATGCTGCTGACTGTAGGGATGTATCTGTAAGGTTCCATATAGAGGTTCAAGATGATTGGAGAAAGGATGGGACTCTGTTGTGCTCCACAGTAGATGGGGAGTGTCCATGGTCTTATGGAACCTATTTTCATTATCTGGTGCTAGTTGGTGGGGTAAGATGTAAGCCATTTCAAGGTAGTGCCTGAAAATTCCATGTGTGTTCTGTGTGTCAAACAGAGCCGGTCAAATTTGCTGCACATGAAGAAATAATGTATGAGACTGGATTGAAGGTTGTCCAAATGGTAGTGAAGTGGTGTGGGATGGCTGCAAGTAAAGAAGTGGCAATGACATTGCATCCTGTTTTGTTAATCTCAATGAAGAAGCTGATGGCAACTGAAGCAAGGACTGTGGTTTCTCAAAGAGAATTTTGTGCAGCATTTGTCACACTTAAAGCGTACTTTGCTTCTGCTGGCTGCTTCACTGATTTTCATCTTGTAGAAAGAGGCTTTATCTGAGATGATAACGGATTGGCTCCTAGAGTAGAAAACTTTGAGTAGGACGAGGTGATCCCATAGTTTTAATCTTCTCCATTTCGTTTTATGTTATCATACAGCTTTTTTTTTGTTGCACTTCTGAGTGTACCAGGGTGCTGAGGGCATTAGCTTGATGGATTGGATTTTCAGTAGAGCATAGCTTTCAATATGCCTTCTCATAATGATGGTATAGATATTGAGTAGAGTACTGGCGTCTGTGTTGACGTGTTTTTACCAGATGGATGACTTTGAAGGAGTAGAAGGTAATTGTTTCTCTTTTCATTTGTGGTGGATGCTGAGATGTAGTATATGCTGTAGTGAAGCGCTATAGGTGTCTGGCAGTGGATATTAGGGTACACTAAATAGATTAATATCAAAGACATGCATTTGGAGTGGGTTGGGGTGTTGGAAGAATTTCATGGTGTTGAGACGTTTGTAGAAGGTTTCCTCCATTCAGATCATGTTGGATTTCCAGGGGAGATTGACGTTCTCAAACAATATGGGGTTGAATTAAGATTGATATGATGAGGTCTGCAATTTCTTCCAGGAAGGACATGTTTGGTCCAGGTGGATTGTAGATCAGATGAAAAGCAACTGTTTAAGAACATTGAGAGAGGCAAGTGACAGAAATGAAATACTTTGCCGTTTTACGCTTATGTGATTATTAATATTTTTTTCCTGTTTACTAACTTTGTGCTGTGCTGAAGCAAGATTTATTTGAAAAGGGAAGGGGTTTAACCTGTAATGTATACTTAGTGTAGAAAAGATCCTGACTTGGTAAACCATAAAAGACCCAGTTTGGGCATGTACCAAAGTATTGAATTCACTGTACCAAGAATAGTTGATATAATCATTGACACATTTGAAAAGGAATTTAACCAGTGATATGAATAATGTGGACTAAGATAAGAGCATGATTTAATCAGAATTTATGATGTCAATGTAACCAGCTGATACAAAGGTGAATTAGTGACCACCACAATAGAAGCTTAAGAAGCAAATAACAAAGGAATAGGGGCTTATTCCGATGTCGGTGGGCCCGCCACTGATGGGCAGTCGGTGGCAGACCCACCGACTTCTACAGGAGTGGTATGAACACCTGATTCTGATCTGCAGGTCAGAGGCATTGGGCGGAGGGACTGACCTCTTCTTTTAGAGCGCTTCAGTGCAGCGGATGGACAATAATCCCTACAATAGGGGTGGTACCTGCTAAGGCACCGCCATAGGGATTACAATGCCTGTTTACCTCTGCCTTTATGTGGTGGTCCAACCACCATGAAATGGCAGACAGAAAGGTACTTTGGGGGCCCCTAGCAGGGCCCTGTTCCCCTCTGGCCTTTTCTTTGGGGTCTGTGGGGCAAATGTGGTGCCTCCCACACAATCCATGCAGAGTGTGCCATGCACCACGTGGTGCCTGGCACAAGGTGCATGGATGTGTAAAATATGCCTTTTTCAATTGCACCTTGTGCTGCGGCCCTTTTTCAGGCCGTAGCACAAGCTGTAATTGGAAAAGGCATATTTCCGACCACTGTGCTGTTGGCATCAAGGTTCAGTAAGGTATTGGGCCTGTAGGAATCACACAAGTTCGGATCTTTTCCGTGTTTCAAAGCCTCACCCATCGTGTGTGCCACCATATGAGCGTCAGCTATGTTGGTAAACAGAGCAGCCAGGTGACGTACCAAGTCTTACCTGAAGGTCTTATAACATTGGGCAATGTACCCATCCAGACCTCTAAATTTATGGAGCTGAAAGGCGTCAATGGCTGTATTCAGGCAAAAAAAATCAGAATTAAAATATCATATCAAAATATCATCTCCAAACTATCGGAATATGAAAATATTGTCTCGAAGAATATCGTTGTCAAGAATATCGATTTTAAGGTAAGTAATATCGATTTTTAAAAATATCTAAGTTATTAATAGAGTTTACAAAAATATAGTTGTTTATAATAAAGTTTTTAAATGATCTATTGTAGTATATATTTTAAATCTGTATGATGTGATTTTTTTGTATAATTATTGCTTATGTTTATTAATATAGTTGTTAAAATTTTAATAGTTATGAAATCTTATGTAATAATTTTTTGTGATTTTTAGTACTGTACCAGGTTTTTGGATTTATAGGGTACAGGTACATCTATGAGTGAAATAACGTGAAAACGAATTAAAAACATATAACATATTATAACTCTGCAACCAATCAACTGAATAGCCTTCCTATTTAAATGAAAGAGGAGGATTAAGGAGAGATGCTTTGGTTGATGGATTCCTTGTTGATAGCCAAAGTTTGATATTCCATAGCTGTGTTCTTTAAACTTAGAAGCTTGTTCCTACTTTCAAACTGCACTGTATTCAGGGGTTTCTGAGAATCCTTTTGTCCGATGAGTGGAGGGATGTTGTGTTATTTTGTATGACGTATTCTGGATCATTTTGAATGTATTTCTCTGTTTGAAGAAGACAATAAAGGTGACACTGGCATGGAAGAAAATCAGTGTGGCTATGAGAAAGTTAGATTAATTATGTCCTCATTACTTCTATCTGTCCACCAGTAATGAGCTGGTGGTTTGCTCCATGCAATGGTAGATGTGGGTGCTTATTATGAATATGGCAGTACTAGGACTGCCACAGGACCGCTTCCTCCACAGGGATCCAGGATTTTGTGGTGGTGGCGGTGCCGATGCCGGCACTGCCTAGCATATTCGCAGTTGCATTTTCACTGCCCAGAAGGGTGGCAGTCATACACGCAACGTGGCCCTAACAGGGCCCTCGGATGAATCTGACCATGGGGGTGCATGCAGGGGGCACATGTTGCACCCCACTATACTTACACCTATATTCCTGCACTGTGTGGCATGCACAACATGGTGCATGCCACACCATGCATGAACGTGATGTAGACACAGTCACAGCAGTGTTCTGCATGTTAAGCTCTTCTATGAGCCTAGCAAACTGCTGCCATGGCGCCGCACCACCTACCCTGGTTTCAACTCAGAATCCGCCTGGCAGGTGCACCACGGGCTTGGCAGTCTTCCTGTGAGCGCAGCAGTGGTGGTCTCAAAGAAGGACCTCCAAACTCGTAATCAGCCTCTTTGTGTTTTGGTAATCTGTGTTAGGGGGAATTTTCTTAGCTCGAGAGTTGGTGATAGTTCATATTATCCGCAGGTCAAGGTGGATAAAGTGTAGGATATATCAGAGAAGGTGAATCTTATGGTTGGATGTTCTGATCACAAAGGGATTTGGGGTATCAAGCATTATTATGAGTTGAACCTGACTTTCTGGGAGACGTTACGGACTGACCAGAGATGAGCAAGAGAATTTGGATATTTTCAATGAGGAATAGTAATTAATTTGCTTTCAGGAAGCCCACTTATGTTCATATTTCAATAGCAGCTGGCTAGTTTCCACAGCCGTGTTTTTAAGAGAGCAGTACAAAAGGGGGTGGTAATGGATGGAGCATCTGAACCAATCAAACACTCACACCCAGTCAAGAGATCTGGGTATAATCCATCACCGTTCTTTAGCCCACTCTGCCACCCCAGTTCAGACATGGCTATATGCAAATCAGTCTGACCCTGTGCCTCATGGGAACAGTCCAACCCGAACTGCCAAGCCATGTCTTCCCTGGACCGGAAACAAGCTTCTGGGGACCGGTTTCTGGCATTCCAGCCGTCTTCAGCCCGGCTTGCTTGAATCCAGTGGCAAAGTGAGCAAGGGACTCACGTCTGAGCATACCCTGCCACACTTATGGCGGCCAAAAGCGGTACAAAAGGGGGTGGTGATAGACGGAGCATCTGAATCAATTAAACACTCACACCCAGTCAAAAGATCTGGATTTAATCCATCACCGTTCTTTAACCCACTCTGCCACCCCAGTTCAGACATGGCTATATGCAAATCAGTCTGACCCTGTGCCTCATGGGAACAGTCCGGCCCGAACTGCCAAGCCATGCCTTCCCTGGACCGGAAACAAGCTTCCGAGGACCGGTTTCTGGCATTACAGCCGTCTTCCGCCCGGCTTGCTTGAATCCAGTGGCAAAGTGAGCAAGGGACTCACGTCTGAGCATACCCTGCCACACTTATGGCAGCCAAAAGCGGTACAAAAGGGGGTGGTGATGGACGGAGCATCTGAACCAATCAAACACTCACACCCAGTCAAGAGATCTGGGTATAATCCATCACCGTTCTTTAGCCCACTCTGCCACCCCAGTTCAGACATGGCTATATGCAAATCAGTCTGACCCTGTGCCTCATGGGAACAGTCCAGCCCGAACTGCCAAGCCATGCCTTCCCTGGACCGGAAACAAGCTTCCGAGGACCGGTTTCTGGCATTACAGCCGTCTTCAGCCTGCCTTGCTTGAATCCAGTGGCAAAGTGAGCAAGGGACTCACGTCTGAGCATACCCTGCCACACGTATGGCGGCCAAAAGCGGTACAAAAGGGGGTGGTGATGGATGGAGCATCTGAACGAACCAAACACTCACACCCAGTCAAGAGATCTGGGTATAATCCATCACCGTTCTTTAGCCCACTCTGCCACCCCAGTTCAGACATGGCTATATGCAAATCAGTCTGACCCTGTGCCTCATGGGAACAGTCCAGCCTGAACTGCCAAGCCATGCCTTCCCTGGACCGGAAACAAGCTTCCGAGGACCGGTTTCTGGCATTACAGCCGTCTTCAGCTCAGCTTGCTTGAATCCAGTGGCAAAGTGAGCAAGGGACTCACGTCTGAGCATAGCCTGCCACACTTATGGCGGCCAAAAGCGGTACAAAAGGGGGTGGTGATGTACGGAGCATCTGAACCATTCAAACACTCACACCAAGTCAAGAGATCTGGGTATAATCCATCACCGTTCTTTAGCCCACTCTGCCACCCCAGTTCAGACATGGCTATATGCAAATCAGTCTGACCCTGTGCCTCATGGGAACAGTCCAGCCCGAACTGCCAAGCCATGCCTTCCCTGGACCGGAAACAAGCTTCCGAGGACCGGTTTCTGGCATTACAGCCGTCTTCAGCCCGGCTTGCTTGAATCCAGTGGCAAAGTGAGCAAGGGACTCACGTCTGAGCATACCCTGCCACACTTATGGCGGCCAAAAGCGGTACAAAAGGGGGTGTTGATGGACGGAGCATCTGAACCATTCAAACACTCACACCCAGTCAAGAGATCTTGGTATAATCCATCACCGTTCTTTAGCCCACTCTGCCACCCCAGTTCAGACATGGCTATATGCAAATGAGTCTGACCTTGTGCCTCATGGGAACAGTCCAGCCCGAACTGCCAAGCCATGCCTTCCCTGGACCGGAAACAAGCTTCCGAGGACCGGTTTCTGGCATTACAGCCGTCTTCAGCCCGGCTTGCTTGAATCCAGTGGCAAAGTGAGCAAGGGACTCATGTCTGAGCATACCCTGCCACACTTATGGCGGCGAAAAGCGGTACAAAAGGGGGTGGTGATGGACGGAGCATCTGAATCAATTAAACACTCACACCCAGTCAAAAGATCTGGATTTAATCCATCACCGTTCTTTAACCCACTCTGCCACCCCAGTTCAGACATGGCTATATGCAAATCAGTCTGACCCTGTGCCTCATGGGAACAGTCCAACCCGAACTGCCAAGCCATGTCTTCCCTGGACCGGAAACAAGCTTCTGGGGACCGGTTTCTGGCATTCCAGCCGTCTTCAGCCCGGCTTGCTTGAATCCAGTGGCAAAGTGAGCAAGGGACTCACGTCTGAGCATACCCTGCCACACTTATGGCGGCCAAAAGCGGTACAAAAGGGGGTGGTGATAGACGGAGCATCTGAATCAATTAAACACTCACACCCAGTCAAAAGATCTGGATTTAATCCATCACCGTTCTTTAACCCACTCTGCCACCCCAGTTCAGACATGGCTATATGCAAATCAGTCTGACCCTGTGCCTCATGGGAACAGTCCGGCCCGAACTGCCAAGCCATGCCTTCCCTGGACCGGAAACAAGCTTCCGAGGACCGGTTTCTGGCATTACAGCCGTCTTCCGCCCGGCTTGCTTGAATCCAGTGGCAAAGTGAGCAAGGGACTCCCGTCTGAGCATACCCTGCCACACTTATGGCAGCCAAAAGCGGTACAAAAGGGGGTGGTGATGGACGGAGCATCTGAACCAATCAAACACTCACACCCAGTCAAGAGATCTGGGTATAATCCATCACCGTTCTTTAGCCCACTCTGCCACCCCAGTTCAGACATGGCTATATGCAAATCAGTCTGACCCTGTGCCTCATGGGAACAGTCCAACCCGAACTGCCAAGCCATGTCTTCCCTGGACCGGAAACAAGCTTCTGGGGACCAGTTTCTGGCATTCCAGCCGTCTTCAGCCCGGCTTGCTTGAATCCAGTGGCAAAGTGAGCAAGGGACTCACGTCTGAGCATACCCTGCCACACTTATGGCGGCCAAAAGCGGTACAAAAGGGGGTGGTGATAGACGGAGCATCTGAATCAATTAAACACTCACACCCAGTCAAAAGATCTGGATTTAATCCATCACCGTTCTTTAACCCACTCTGCCACCCCAGTTCAGACATGGCTATATGCAAATCAGTCTGACCCTGTGCCTCATGGGAACAGTCCGGCCCGAACTGCCAAGCCATGCCTTCCCTGGACCGGAAACAAGCTTCCGAGGACCGGTTTCTGGCATTACAGCCGTCTTCCGCCCGGCTTGCTTGAATCCAGTGGCAAAGTGAGCAAGGGACTCACGTCTGAGCATACCCTGCCACACTTATGGCAGCCAAAAGCGGTACAAAAGGGGGTGGTGATGGACGGAGCATCTGAACCAATCAAACACTCACACCCAGTCAAGAGATCTGGGTATAATCCATCACCGTTCTTTAGCCCACTCTGCCACCCCAGTTCAGACATGGCTATATGCAAATCAGTCTGACCCTGTGCCTCATGGGAACAGTCCAGCCCGAACTGCCAAGCCATGCCTTCCCTGGACCGGAAACAAGCTTCCGAGGACCGGTTTCTGGCATTACAGCCGTCTTCAGCCTGCCTTGCTTGAATCCAGTGGCAAAGTGAGCAAGGGACTCACGTCTGAGCATACCCTGCCACACGTATGGCGGCCAAAAGCGGTACAAAAGGGGGTGGTGATGGATGGAGCATCTGAACGAACCAAACACTCACACCCAGTCAAGAGATCTGGGTATAATCCATCACCGTTCTTTAGCCCACTCTGCCACCCCAGTTCAGACATGGCTATATGCAAATCAGTCTGACCCTGTGCCTCATGGGAACAGTCCAGCCTGAACTGCCAAGCCATGCCTTCCCTGGACCGGAAACAAGCTTCCGAGGACCGGTTTCTGGCATTACAGCCGTCTTCAGCTCAGCTTGCTTGAATCCAGTGGCAAAGTGAGCAAGGGACTCACGTCTGAGCATAGCCTGCCACACTTATGGCGGCCAAAAGCGGTACAAAAGGGGGTGGTGATGGACGGAGCATCTGAACCATTCAAACACTCACACCAAGTCAAGAGATCTGGGTATAATCCATCACCGTTCTTTAGCCCACTCTGCCACCCCAGTTCAGACATGGCTATATGCAAATCAGTCTGACCCTGTGCCTCATGGGAACAGTCCAGCCCGAACTGCCAAGCCATGCCTTCCCTGGACCGGAAACAAGCTTCCGAGGACCGGTTTCTGGCATTACAGCCATCTTCAGCCCGGCTTGCTTGAATCCAGTGGCAAAGTGAGCAAGGGACTCACGTCTGAGCATACCCTGCCACACTTATGGCGGCCAAAAGCGGTACAAAAGGGGGTGTTGATGGACGGAGCATCTGAACCATTCAAACACTCACACCCAGTCAAGAGATCTGGGTATAATCCATCACCGTTCTTTAGCCCACTCTGCCACCCCAGTTCAGACATGGCTATATGCAAATGAGTCTGACCTTGTGCCTCATGGGAACAGTCCAGCCCGAACTGCCAAGCCATGCCTTCCCTGGACCGGAAACAAGCTTCCGAGGACCGGTTTCTGGCATTACAGCCGTCTTCAGCCCGGCTTGCTTGAATCAAGTGGCAAAGTGAGCAAGGGACTCACGTCTGAGCATACCCTGCCACACTTATGGCGGCGAAAAGCGGTACAAAAGGGGGTGGTGATGGACGGAGCATCTGAACCAATCAAACACTCACACCCAGTCAAGAGATCTGGGTATAATCCATCACCGTTGTTTAGCCCACTCTGCCACCCCAGTTCAGACATGGCTAGATGCAAATCAGTCTGACCCTGTGCCTCATGGGAACAGTCCAGCCCGAACTGCCAAGCCATGCCTTCCCTGGACCGGAAACAAGCTTCCGAGGACCGGTTTCTGGCATTACAGCCGGCTTGCTTGAATCCAGTGGCAAAGTGAGCAAGGGACTCACGTCTGAGCATACCCTGCCACATTTATGGCGGCCAAAAGCGGTACAAAAGGGGGTGGGGATGGACGGAGCATCTGAACCAATCAAACACTCACACCCAGTCAATAGATCTGGGTATAATCCATCACCGTTCTTTAGCCCACTCTGCCACCCCAGTTCAGACATGGCTATATGCAAATCAGTCTGACCCTGTGCCTCATGGGAACAGTCCAGCCTGAACTGCCAAGCCATGCCTTCCCTGGACCGGAAACAAGCTTCCGAGGACCGGTTTCTGGCATTACAGCCGTCTTCAGCTCAGCTTGCTTGAATCCAGTGGCAAAGTGAGCAAGGGACTCACGTCTGAGCATACCCTGCCACACTTATGGCGGCCAAAAGCGGTACAAAAGGGGGTGGTGATGGACGGAGCTTCTGAACCAATCAAACACTCACACCCAGTCAAGAGATCTGGGTATAATCCATCACCGTTCTTTAGCCCACTCTGCCACCCCAGTTCAGACATGGCTATATGCAAATCAGTCTGACCCTGTGCCTCATGGGAACAGTCCGGCCCGAACTGCCAAGCCATGCCTTCCCTGGACCGGAAACAAGCTTCCGAGTACCCGTTTCTGGCATTACAGACGTCTTCCGCCCGGCTTGCCTGAATCCAGTGGCAAAGTGAGCAAGGGACTTACGTCTGAGCATACCCTGCCACACTTATGGCAGCCAAAAGCGGTACAAAAGGGGGTGGTGATGGACGGAGCATCTGAACCAATCAAACACTCACACCCAGTCAAGAGATCTGGGTATAATCCATCACCGTTCTTTAGCCCACTCTGCCACCCCAGTTCAGACATGGCTATATGCAAATCAGTCTGACCCTGTGCCTCATGGGAACAGTCCAGCCCGAACTGCCAAGCCATGCCTTCCCTGGACCGGAAACAAGCTTCCGAGGACCGGTTTCTGGCATTACAGCCGTCTTCAGCCCGGCTTGCTTGAATCCAGTGGCAAAGTGAGCAAGGGACTCACGTCTGAGCATACCCTGCCACACTTATGGCGGCCAAAAGCGGTACAAAAGGGGGTGGTGATGGATGGAGCATCTGAACCAACCAAACACTCACACCCAGTCAAGAGATCTGGGTATAATCCATCACCGTTCTTTAGCCCACTCTGCCACCCCAGTTCAGACATGGCTATATGCAATTCAGTCTGACCCTGTGCCTCATGGGAACAGTCCAGCCCGAACTGCCAAGCCATGCCTTCCCCAGACCTGAAACAAGCTTCCGAGGACCGGTTTCTGACATTACAGCCGTATTCAGCCCGGCTTGCTTGAATCCAGTGGCAAAGTGAGCAAGGGACTCACGTCTGAGCATACCCTGCCACACTTATGGCGGCCAAAAGCGGTACAAAAGGGGGTGGTGATGGACGGAGCATCTGAACCAATCAAACACTCACACCCAGTCAAGAGATCTGGGTATAATCCATCACCATTCTTTAGCCCACTCTGCCACCCTAGTTCAGACATGGCTATATGCAAATCAGTCTGACCCTGTGCCTCATGGGAACAGTCCAGCCCGAACTGCCAAGCCATGCCTTCCCTGGACCGGAAACAAGCTTCCGAGGACCGGTTTCTGGCATTACAGCCGTCTTCAGCCCGGCTTGCTTGAATCCAGTGGCAAAGTGAGCAAGGGACTCACGTCTGAGATACCCTGCCAAACTTATGGCGGACAAAAGCGGTACAAAAGGGGGTGGTGATGGACGGAGCATCTGAACCAATCAAACACTCACACCCAGTCAAGAGATCTGGGTATAATCCATCACCGTTCTTTAGCCCACTCTGCCACCCCAGTTCAGACATGGCTATATGCAAATCAGTCTGACCCTGTGCCTCATGGGAACAGTCCAGCCCGAACTGCCAAGCCATGCCTTCCCTGGACCGGAAACAAGCTTCCGAGGACCGGTTTCTGGCATTACAGCCGTCTTCAGCCCGGCTTGCTTGAATCCAGTGGCAAAGTGAGCAAGGGACTCACGTCTGAGCATACCCTGCCACACTTATGGCGGCCAAAAGCGGTACAAAAGGGGGTGGTGATGGACGGAGCATCTGAACCAATCAAACACTCACACCCAGTCAAGAGATCTGGGTATAATCCATCACCGTTCTTTAGCCTACTCTGCCACCCCAGTTCATACATGGCTATATGCAAATCAGTCTGACCCTGTGCCTCATGGGAACAGTCCAGCCCGAACTGCCAAGCCAGGCCTTCCCTGGACCGGAAACAAGCTTCCGAGGACCGGTTTCTGGCATTACAGCCGTCTTCAGCTAGGCTTGCTTGAATCCAGTGGCAAAGTGAGAAAGGGACTCACGTCTGAGCATACCCTGCCACACTTATGGTGGCCAAAAGCGGTACAAAAGGGGGTGGTGATGGACAGAGCATCTGAACCAATCAAACACTCACACCCAGTCAAGAGATCTGGGTATAATCCATCACCGTTCTTTAGCCCACTCTGCCACCCCAGTTCAGACATGGCAATATGCAAATCAGTCTGACCCTGTGCCTCATGGGAACAGTCCAGCCCGAACTGCCAAGCCATGCCTTCCCTGGACCGGAAACAAGCTTCTGAGGACCGGTTTCTGGCATTACAGCCGTCTTCAGCCCGGTTTGCTTGAATCCAGTGGCAAAGTGAGCAAGGGACTCAGGTCTGAGCATACCCTGCCACACTTATGGCGGTCAAAAGCAGTACAAAAGGGGGTGGTGGTGGACGGAGCATCTGAACCAATCAAACACTCACACCCAGTCAAGAGATCTGGGTATAATCCATCACCGTTCTTTAGCCCACTCTGCCACCCCAGTTCAGACATGGCTATATGCAAATCAGTCTGACCCTGTGCCTCATGGGAACAGTCCAGCCCGAACTGCCAAGCCATGCCTTCCCTGGACCGGAAACAAGCTTCCGAGGACCGGTTTCTGGCATTACAGCCGTCTTCAGCCCGGCTTGCTTGAATCCAGTGGCAAAGTGAGCAAGGGACTCACGTCTGAGCATACCCTGCCACACTTATGTCGGCCAAAAGCGGTGCATAAGGGGTGGGGATGGATGGAGCATCTGAACCATTCAAACACTCACACCCAGTCAAGAGATCTGGGTATAATCCATCACCGTTCTTTAGCCCACTCTGCCACCCCAGTTCAGACATGGCTATATGCAAATCAGTCTGACCCTGTGCCTCATGGGAACAGTCCAGCCCGAACTGCCAAGCCATGCCTTCCCTGGACCACAAACAAGCTTCCGAGGACCGGTTTCTGGCATTACAGCCGTCTTCAGCCCGGCTTGCTTGAATCCAGTGGCAAAGTGAACAAGGGACTCACATCTGAGCATACCCTGCCACACTTATGGCGGCCAAAAGCGGTACAAAAGGGGGTGGTGATGGACGGAGCATCTGAACCAATCAAACACTCACACCCAGTCAAGAGATCTGGGTATAATCCATCACCGTTCTTTAGCCCACTCTGCCACCCCAGTTCAGACATGGCTATATGCAAATCAGTCTGACCCTGTGCCTCATGGGAACAGTCCAGCCCGAACTGCCAAGCCATGCCTTCCCTGGACCGGAAACAAGCTTCCGAGGACCGGTTTCTGGCATTACAACCGTCTTCAGCCCGACTTGCTTGAATCCAGTGGCAAAGTGAACAAGGGACTCACATCTAAGCATACCCTGCCACACTTATGGCGGCCAAAAGTGGTACAAAAGGGGGTGGTGATGAACGGAGCATCTGAACCAATAAAACACTCACACCCAGTCAAGAGATCTGGGTATAATCCATCACCGTTCTTTAGTTTTTAAGAGAATCATTTGGTTATTTATGGTCTTCAATAAAATGGTGGAAATACATATTTAAAAGCACTGGTAATTGGAAGGATTGTCACAGCTGACAAGAAGGGTCCCAGTTTGCAATGTTCAGATTATGCAATTGATATGGTTAGAATCAGAAGAACAAGGAGGCTGAGGTATCTGTCACCTCTAAAATTCAATGAACAGGGATCATGTGGTTTACAATGTTTGTTTTCTAATGTTGATGTTCTTGAAGTATTATCACACCCCACATTCATAATTTTTTTAAAGAATTCCATCTCATATGTTGAGAACAGTGTTTCAGTGGCATTCCCTTGGCTGAAACCAGAGTTGAGTGATTTTAGACAGCCATGATTTCCGGTGTAATTCTAAAGATGTGAAACGGATACATTCTGAAGGGTTATAGAGGAACTGTGGAGCTCATTGATGTATATGTAGTTTTTAATGTGGTCCTGTTGAGAATGCAGAATAATGATCATTTCTCTGAAGTGAATAACTAGAGCTATTCTTTCTTTAAAGCTTGGTGCTATGTAAAGCGCTCTGAAACCCGATACCGGGTCAAGTTTGCGCTATATAAAACTCTGTAAAATAAAAAAATTAAAATAAATGAAGACTAGTGCTTGAGCTGAGTTATGGTTACAGCCATATATAATCTTTAAAAATTCCGATTGGTAAGATGCCCCTAGTTGAGACGCTGTTGCATAGCCTTCCAAGAATGTCCACGTGGTGTTGCAGGCATCGATGGGTGTAAAATATGACCCAAAGATTTACAGCTGGTTTGTTTCCACAGGTTCTGTTTAGTGATTGGTATTAGTTGGGGAATTAGTTGATCTAAAGAACATTGCTATGGATATTTGGGATTTTTATGAAGAAGGTTTAAAGATCATCACCGAATCTAACATTAATTTTAGGCAGATGAAAATTAGAGCATGTGGGACCATTAATGCTGGCTTACTGATTCATTTGGAGGTGAAATTAACTTTATGGCTAAAAGATAGCTGTTTAGGGAAATGTGGAGGTGTTGTTGAATTGCCATGGGTTCATGGTTGTTGATTACAATCTTTAAATCAATTTAGGACTTCTTTGATGCATTTTCAGTGGCTTTGAAGGAGGTTATTGGATCTGATGTTATTTTTCTTGCTTCCTGACGTGCGGTGCAAGATGATACGCAAGGAAATAATGTGAAGTTTTGCATGGTATAGTGTATCAATAGGAAACACATTTTTCCAGTACTACTTCACCCTATGTTTCTTTAGCAGCTGCATCCTCTGTCTGCAGAAGAAAGCTTTGTTTCCCAGGCCTGTATCGAACAAAGTACCACAAAGACTAATGGATTAGTTAATTTTGTTGAGTTAGAAATCTGTAAGCATTATTGTGTGCCCGATTAAGCCAAGGCTTTTTGTTCTTAGTTCTCCTAATGTATTTTCCAGCTACAGGCTTTCGTTTGACTTTTATCCCTCGAACAGTATCGACCACATTGCTCTGTGAGCACAATTCTCTATCACTGTTTAGTCCTCCAGTGTATTCAACATAAGGGTCTATTTAAATCACCTCCCGTGCCTAACAGAAAGACTGCACCTGAGACTTATTCTTCTATTCACAGCAGTTTAATTTCTTTGTTTTACCGTGTTTCCCAAAGTAGTTTACTGAAGAATAATTTGTTTGCATTCATTATTTAAGAGGGTAGGATCTTTATTTTGAGTCTTTCACTAATGTCTGTAGGCGTTTTAGCCAAATTGCTAATGATTAAGTAAAATGAAAGCACAAAACTAAAAAGCTGAATTTTCTCAAATGAAGCTTAAAAAGAGTTGTGTTGTAATTAGGTGTTAAACAATATCACAATTTGAATCAGAGGTTGTGAAGGGAATAATCTAAGCGTGCTTTTGTGCTAGGCATGCAGTAGTACAAAGATGACAATCAGTGCACTTTACATATAATTACCGATTGAACATTGGAATACAGCACAACCTTCATTCGGATTGTACATGTTCTGAGACATGGTGAGAGATGGTCCCAAGATTGTGGAACTTTATGAAACATCTATTTACTTGTCCAAACAGTGAAATGCTTTCAAAATCTAATTGGTCTGAACAAAATCAATTTGACTCTTTAGGTACGATGCAGTTAGGTGACAAATTATGACATAATTCTAATTACTATATTTAAAATATAGGGAGATAGGAATATTTTAGTTGGGGTTACTCTGCGTCTACCAACTATATACAAATCAAATCATTGGAGAGAAAACACACTGGTTTGGTCGACTTACACCCCCTGACCATCCAACTCATGCCCCAACCGTTCAGAGGGGAATACTTTGTCTATTTAAAAAGGATTCTCTCCTACTAGAAACTTTCACTGGCATGCTTTATCATCCAGTCCTCCCCCATACAACTATTGTGTATGGGTGGGGGGCGCTAGGGGGCGCACAGCGGAATGGCTGCCTGAACCGCAGCTCCGCCGGGCGACCGCAGGCAATGTGAGAGTTTGCCGCTTTAGCCCCTTCGAACCCACCCTCCAAGCGGCTGTACATGTGGGGGAACGAGGGCTGCACCGTTCGGTAAGGTGATATTCCCACGTTATGCGGCGGAAGATGATTATAGCCGGAGGGAATGCAGCGTTCGGTCGATTGCCTGACAAAATGGCCGGCGGCACTGAGCGACCATCGGACTAATGCAGTATTAGCGGCATGAGCCCAGCGCAATACAACAGCGGACTACCACACAGGGTGAGCTGTAGCCTTGACCACCAGAATCGCTGGGCCAAGCAGCCTCCGCCTACCTTACACGGCAGGGTATCGCAACAAGATCGCCGGACAAGTGCCTGACAAGATGGCCGCGCGGTGTGGCGGGGTACGGAACTTGCTGCCTTCGCGCCTTGAGACACGGACTGCGCGGGTCGGCTCTCACAGGCTGGCTGACAAATGAAGACCGTCGCTACCGGGTACTAGCGCTTGCTCCCGACTCCCGGAGAGCGCACTGCCAATTCCTGCGACTTCAAATTGCCACAGGTCGGTAAAGTCGGCGCCGGAAGCCTACACAGCATAGACGGCGGGGAGCTTGTCAAGACGTATGCGCCTCGGTGTCCTGCGTTATATGGTGGGGTGAAGAGCCCAGGACAGGTACTACCCATCCTTCGTGCACCGGGTACAAAAGGACACTACCCTACCTTATTGCGCCGCGTTGTTGCAGTGGGATCCTGGCCTCGAACCCCATCACCCGCAGAATCTGAGGGGCGGTTTACCTAACGCTGACCCTCAATAGCGGTGGCAGTGGTGCTTGTAGCAGTGGAGTGCCCAGGGAGGTGAATCACGGCGACTGCGGTAAGAACCACGAGGGCGTCTCGGCCCGTTTGCAGGAAAGTGTCATCCCCATCCACGAACATGGGGAAACCGGATAAGCAGCAGCCCAGGATCTCCTTCGACAACAGGAAAACGACCAAATCCACGGAGGATGTGTCAGAAAATGGTGGCGCGGCTGAGCATACATCTAACAGCAACATGGAGAAGATCCTATTGGCGATACAATCCAATCTGCAGGATATCAACGGTAAGCTGGACAACCTGACTTGCAGGATGGATGGCATGGCCGCAAGGCAGGAAAAACATGGCGAGAGGTTGGATGAAGCCGAAACTAGGATTTCAGCCGTTGAGGACGAAGCACGTGCCTCCACCTCCAAATGCACGGGCATGGAAAAAATCCTGGAAGTGATAAGAGCGAAGGAGGAGGATTTGGAAGCGCGCTCGAGGCGCAACAACGTGCGCATCACGGGCCTGCCGGAGACGACGAACACGGGGAAGATGGAGAACTACATCGAAGGCCTGTGCAAGGATCTTTTTGGGGCGGAGGCCTTATCACCGATCTTCATAGTGGAGCGGGCGCATCGATCACTGGCCCCCAAACCGCCACCTGGTGCCGCACCTAGACCGATAGTGGCGAGGATCCTAAATTATCGTGACAGAGACACCATCCTTCGGCTCGCACGAGAGAAGGGTAAAATACAACATCAAGGCAACTCCCTGGAGTTCTACCCGGACCACACTGTTGCAGTACAACAGGCCCGAAGGGAGTATGCTTCAGTGAAGGCTAAGCTGCGGGATTTGAACATTGCATACTCCATGTTATACCCAGCACGGCTTCGAGTGGTGTGGAAGGAGAAGGCTCTGGTGCTACCCACACCTAAAGCGGCCCTGGAGTTTGTTAAAAAGGCACAGCGGGAAGCGAGGGCGGAATCGCAAAATGAGCAACAGAGAGACTCAGACTGAGGCCGCTGGTAATGTCCCACATCTGAAGGCGGTGAGTTATAGTATGCTGTTGACGGATGTGTGTTGCCACGTGGTCACCTACGCCTGAACTATGCAAAGATGGCTGCCGGATCCGCAGGGCGGATCAGTTAGATGGTGATACACTGCTTATATATTTAAGGGACTGACACTTCTTGTAGTATAAGGATTTGCTACAACTCCTCATGTTTCCTCGCTGGCTGTTTTTATTTTTGTTTTTGTCAGAACACGTTAACAATAGTCACGCCTGGCAGCACGTGTACGCTGGAAAACCAGCAATGTGATGGTGATTTTAGGGCGCATGTGATAGTGAGTGCTGGAGAGTCACCGGAGAGGGAGTGAGATGCACCATGCGCAGCACGAATTAGGGGTGTGACGCCCGACACTTGCGCACTCACTCCTGGAAGACTCAAATGTGCAGCCTATGGACAATGATGAGACTGCCACAGGGCGCACACTGAACATTGTACATGAGGAGAATAGTGCGGAAACCGCCATCGGCAGCAGTTGTAGAGTTGTTATGTTACCCTGTGCCATTGACGTTGCTTGGGAACTACTAGGCGCTGCTTGGAGGGGGGAGGGGAGGGCGGCGGAGGATCACAAAACTCACGCATATACACAGTTTATATAGTGTTGCCGCACCCATATTCTGGGTGATGTAGTGTGCACCTGGCGGTCCTCCCTGAGGGTAATACCCAACACGAGTTCTGAATATGGGCATTGAGTTGAAAGTTTTCTATGTATGGGGAGGGTGCCCAGAAGGGATATGGCTTCGGCAGGTTGGGGATGCTGGAGTGGGTGGGTTACGGGAGGGGGGGTTATTTGTACGTTTGCATAGACCGACAGCACTGTCACTGGATGTGTTCTTTGTTTCTCCACCGGGACTGCCTACCGCAGATATAGAGGTTTATTATGCGAAGGAAAGAATCGTATTGTTTGCGCCATGGAACTGTATGAAAATGTTATATTTTGCATTAACTGCTATTCATGGGTTCTAGAAATACAGGCGGGGGTAGCTTAAACGTTCTTACCTGGAACATCCGGGGATTTTCAAGGCCTCAGAAAATCAGACAGATCTTTGCCAGTCTTACTAGATGGAAGGTGGATGTGGCGTTTCTGCAGGTATCACACCTTGCACCCAACACTCACGCACATCTGGGAGCGAGGTGGGCTGGGTCTGTGTACAGGGCTTCCTATTCGTCCTACTCTCGTGGGGTGATAGTATTGATAAGAAAAGGGGTGGAATTTGAAGCACAACAGGTCACACAGGATCCATATGGCAGATACGTGATAATAACGGGTACTTTGCGGGGCCAGCGTGTTACGCTGCTTAACGTGTATGGACCTAACACCGAGGCACCGGACTTTTTTAGGGAAGTCTGGGATCACTTGCAAAAACATGCTAACACGCACATACTATGCGGGGGGGACTGGAATATGACACTGCAGGACGGGATAGACCGTTCCTCTAATTCATTGGAGCCGCATAAGCAATCGAGACAAATGGTAGACCACATGATGAAGGATTTAATGTTAGCGGATCTCTGGAGACTGCAGCACACTGACACGCCGGGCGCCACTCACATCACAGCATATCACAATAGTTGGTCTAGATTGGATTACTGGTTGGGATCGAGAGACTGGGCCTTGTGGGTTCGACAGATACAGTTGTTGCCACGCACATTATCGGACCACAATCCGGTCATGTTGCAAGTGGACATTCCGCAGTACACCCCTCCCCCCTTCCAGTGGCGATTCAATTCCCGTGCTCTTACAGACACGGTATATGTAAACACCATTATGGCAGCAATAAAAGACTATTTTGATATTAACACACAGACGACGGACGACCCGTGCCTGCTTTGGGAAGCGTTCAAAGCCACTATTAGGGGTGTATGCATTGGCACCACCATAGGGGTGCTAAAAGACATCAGGAATCAGATCCACCGTTGCGAACAGCAGATGAGAGATCTGGAAGTGCAATATGAGACGACTAGAGACGTTTCATTGCTGCCTAGACTACGCGAGATGCATACTGAGCACGCAGAATTCCTGGAATCTGAAATGAAGTACCTAGATCGCCCACATGTGGCTAGAACCTTTGGAGAAGGGGGAAGGCCAGGGGCGCTGCTGGCTCGGAAAATTTGTGAGGGAAAGGGGCAATCAGCGATACTTAGAATTAAAACCGGGGAGGGTGTATTGCAAACACACTCAGCGGACATACTGCGATGTTTTGTGGACTCGTTCGGCTCACTGTATAGGTCGCAACCCACGGCACCGGAGGAGGAAACAAACGACTACTTACATGACGTAGCGATTGGATGGCTGTCGGACGGACACCGGGAGTTCCTGGCCAGACCCATAACGGTGGAGGAGGTCACTGAAGTGATATGCTCCTTGCCAAATGGAAAGGCACCGGGCCCCGACGGGTACACCGCGGAATTCTACAAACGATTCGCGGACAGGATAGCTCCTCACTTGGTGGCGATGTATGGTGCCTCCCTGGAGAGGTCGCTACTTCCCCCATCACTGCGAGAAGCGATGATTATCGCCCTGTTAAAGCCGTCCAAGGACCCGGAGGAGTGTGACTCCTATAGACCTCTCTCCCTGATCAATGTAGATTCGAAAATTCTCGCCAAACTCTTGGCAGGACGACTATCCCCCTTGATGACCCGACTGGTGCTGCCGGACCAGTCTGGGTTTGTACCCACCAGATCGACTGCCCATAATACTAGGTCCTTATTTGCACTCTCACACTACCTGCAACCCACGGTTAAGGCGGTGGCTGTCATGCTGGACGCCGCCAAGGCATTCGATTCAATTGAATGGCGTTACATGATTACGGTCCTGCATAGAATGGGGTTTCCCAAGAGGTTTGTGCAATGGGTCTCTCTGCTTTACACACAACCGCGCGCCAGGGTCAGAATAAATGGTTATGTCTCGGAACAGTTTGATATTGAGCGTGGTACCAGGCAGGGCTGTCCGCTGTCGCCACTGCTATTTGCGCTGGCCCTGGAGCCACTGGCGTGCATAGTGCGACAGAACTACAAGGAGTCAGCGCTGAGATTTGTTGACAGACCTCTCCACATTTCATTATACGCGGACGACATGTTACTATACGTCCGGGACCCGGAAACACACCTGAACCCGCTGCTTAGGGAATACATTCGGTTTGGCGGGCATTCAGGGTTAGCGATCAACTGGGCTAAGTCCTCTATAATACCCCTCACCGACACTACATTGTCCTTTGCAGTAGACTTTCCGTTGGAATGGCAGCGAGAGCCGATTAGATACCTAGGAGTTATGTATCACAGGGATCCGGATGAGGTTCTACGAGCGAACTATGGGGTGGTGCTCTCCAAACTGGAAGACAAAATTCAACGCTGGATTCATCTACCGCTATCGCTAGCTGATAGAATAGCTATAGTCAAGATGAACGTGCTACCCAAGTTGCTCTATATGTTTAACAACATACCGATCACGCCACCACAGGCAATATTCCGCCGAGTGAATTCCTTGGTGAGGACTCTGATATGGGCGGGCAAACAAGCTCGTATTGACTTGCAAACACTTACATTACCATTCGCGCAAGGTGGGTTCGGGGTGCCGGACTTCCTCCTCTATTACCTCTGTGCACAGGCACAGTATGCAGCGTATTGGTACCATGCGGTCCCGTATCTCACACACACAGCTATAGAAAGGGATGATGCATATCCGGTTCCTCTCTCTGCAATAGTCACGCACACGAGACCGCCACTACATGCAAACGATATCAATACTGTGGATACGACGGTTAAAGCGTGGCACAGGCTGGGACAATTGGCTCATAAGGCCCCGCTCTATGCACCTGCCATGCCGTTGCAATATCATCAGGCCTTGTCTGTAACTGGGGAAAAGGTTGGGATGTCTTTGCTGAGTAAAGCTGGGATTGACAGACTGGGTGATGTGTTTAAGGAGGGCACGTTCGTAGGTCTAGACCAACTGCACTATATTCAAAATCAGACTCCTATGTTTCGTTTCACATACTACAGATTGACCAGAGCATTGAGGGAACACTACCCGACGTTCCCACAGGAACCAGAATGCCTTGCACCATTACAACTGATAATTACCTCTAATGATCTTTCACATTTGGTGTCCAGATTATATACGGCAGCGCAATCCGAGGTAGCGGGGAATACTCAGAAGGCTAAAGGGCGGTGGGATGCGTTGATGGACACACCATTGACAGATGAGGAATGGAGTAGCACCTGCGCTTTAACACAGATACTGACACCTAACGGCAATTTAAGGATTATTCATTTTAAATTTCTTCATCAAATATATTATACACCGTCGAAATTGCTCAGGTTTGGGTTGTACGAGGAAGACAAATGCAAAAGGTGTGGCAGGGAGGGGGCGGACTTTGTGCATCTGGCCTGGGACTGCGCAGGGGTGACGACATACTGGGGGGAGGTTACAGACACACTAGCGTTGATACTGGGAGAAGTGGTGCAGTGCACACCCAAGATCTGTCTGCTGGGTATTGTGCCACAATTCAGGGCATTAAAGCGAAAATTCTGTGCAATTGCTTTGCTACTGGCGAAGAGACAAGTGGCGCAATGTTGGAACAGCCGCAAAGTGCCAACGAAGAAAACGTGGCTCTATGATATGACCACATGCCGTGACAAACTGCAAACATATGAGGAGCAATTGCCGGCTAAGTCCAGACCAAAGGACATTTGGTGTTTTCTAACAGATTACCTCACCTCACTGCAGGACAGTGAGGAGGACTAGCTCTCCTTTACTTTCAATCTAACCGGGAGGATGTGTGAAGCGCAAACCCGTGTCTGGGGGTGGCAACTCTTGGTGGGCGTGAGAACTATTATCACAATTGTTGTTTAGAATGTGCACGATGGAGCTGTGAGGTCTTAGTTGGGGTATGTTGACTTCTGTTTTCCTTTCTATGAAAATGTTAAATGGTGAGACTCAAGTAATGTGTCGGCTTGTGGACCTACGGAGGATGTGTGGGGGGGCTCGACTTTGTAATACTGTACTATTCTTCTGTGCACAAGCAAAGTATAACTGAGGATACTACCAACGTAGCGAGCCGGCCCCAGGGTTGTAGGCTCATGCTGTGTAAAAATCTTTTTGCTAATAAAGGTCTTACGAAAAAAAAAAAAAAAAAAAAAAAAAACTATTGTGTATGGGTGGGCTCAACCTTGTAAACCAGGTGAGCTCTTGTCAATTTTGTTGGTGGGATCTGATAATTCTTAAAATTGCCTTGACCACCCTCACTGTAATTGTAATCCTTTGCAGGGTGCCTGTGCAAGATTGAAACCATAGATGATGCTCGTGAGGAAGATAAGTGTCTCGTCGGATCCCTTTCATCCCGCTTTGCTATGAGGAAATAGCAAGAGTAACAATCTTCTCCTCTTTCTGAGCTATAAACCAATTTATTGCATCTTTGGAGGGACAAGCTGCACCTCCTGGAACAGAATGGAAAGGTGCTTGCCTGAAATGTGGTCTGGTGTGGAAGGAATAGTGGCTGGGTCTGAAAGAAAAGAATAGAGCACAGCAATGTATATCAATTTACAACACCCATCTAGATAGATTGCACATCCTGGGAGGAAATGCTGAATCCTGCCACCCACCAGTTGAATATGCACCACTGAGGGCAAACTAAAGTGGTTTTGTGACTGTTGTAGATGGGGAAGAGGAAATGGAGGTCTAGTGCCCCTCCTAGCCGGCATGTTGGCTGCAAGTCCCCCGTTCATGGCCTTAAATTGACTTGGGTATCTGCTGCACTGTTTGGGAAGACTGTTGGCTATAAGCCAGCCCCTTTGAAAAGCAACCACACGTTTTGAATTGATTCAGGAGCTGTTTAGCAGGGGCCAACAGTCCCAAACAGTGTGCTGTAGCTGTACTGTACTTAAAGTGCTCCAACACAGAGTATGCGTTGTCACATTAAATGCTGGACCCATCAAGGGGCATATCAATGAGGGAGTCCTGTACATCACCAGAAAATGCTGCAAAACGCATCCAGGTGTGGCAACAAAGTACAACACTAGTACCAACTGCCCTCCCCAGGCAATGTGTAGTGTCCAGAGCTGTTCAGATAATATATTAGGTCTGGTCCTGTCCATCATGTATTGTCTGCACCATAGAAGTCCTAATGTCTTCTGGGACTGGGCAGATTCTCACTGGCGATCTCCCAGAGGGCACATATATAGTGGCTCCGCAGACAAACAGACTTTACAGAACACGGTGCTAGGCTGGTAGAGGAAAATATGTGCTTGCCAAATGTTCAATCCTCTTGGACTCCCTGCCCGGAAGAGTAGCTGGAAATGAGTTAGGATTGACCCTAATGGTTGAGGTCTGCACGATATGCCTCTCTGGACTTGGGTGCATGGTGAGAAAATCCTGATCACCAGATGCTGGTATATGACACCTGGCCTCATGACTATTTAAGACCACCTGGCAACAACAAGGCTTCGACCAAGTAGCCATCAGAGTGACAGTTAAGGCATTGTTGAAAGGAAGCAAGGGCTCAGAAGCAACTGCATGGGTTGTAAATTCTCTGTTTGGATTTGTTTTTGGTCCCAACGGAGGTTTGCAGTTTGTTTAGTATTTCTACTGTTTCTGTAATTCTAGTGCCTCAGCTACCCGACCAACCACTGCTGCAAGCGATGCATTCTCTTATGTTGGTGAACAAAGTGGTGAGTCAAGCTGTGTCTCAGATGAGCTCTCAAACATCCTGTAACTCAGAGTATAAAGGGGAGAGCAAGCCGTTTTCACCACCATCATCATCCTCATCAGTGTCTTGTTGTGTCCCCTTCTCGTTAAACAGGACAATGGTCCCTAGGCAAAGGAAGATTATTAAGTAAATAAATATACGCTAAATAGACACTATATTCTTTGTCCAGCCGGACAGATTTATTTTCTAATAAGCAATTTTCACGAATTTTAAAAAAATTTTAACAGCAGGACACCAGCTGATGTCAAACTGACACACTAAAGAAAAAGACAAACAAGGCAACTCAACAGTCTGTGTAGTCAATTCACAGTCAGATGATAGTAAATACACACTATTGCTGGCATCAAATAATACATTTCATATGCATATAGTGTGACACAGTCGACGACGTTTCGAACCTATGAGTTAATAAAGGTTCATCCTCAGGACATTAAATATATGCCTTCCACTTTTATAAAGTTGTAAAAAAGTCACAATTAACTTACTCAACCCCTAAACACAACCGAAGGGGGATTAATTGTACCTGCAAGAATGGCGCAGATGACAATAGCCTGAGAGTTTAGGAACTACCAATTAAGCAGCAATACAGCGTCCGTAGTCGGAAGATAAGCTGAAAATAGACAGAGACGGGCTGACAATGCGATCCGCGTCTATGGGTGAAAATCGCCCTACAGGTCCAAAATCCCTTCTCGGGCATAGTATCAGAGCCAGAACCAAATAGATAATGGAGCCTTTGTTGGCAGGTGTAAAATGTCAGAGGGCCTGGGTTAAAGTCAGGTTTCAAGAAGGTCGGTAGCAGTTTAGTAATTTGTTGTGAAATCAGACAGCTCAAGCTTGGTGGTGTATTTGAAGTCTTCACAAGAAGCAGTACTGGCCCAGTAAGAGGTTACATGGGTAGAGATTGTGCCAGCTGTAGCCCAACTGTGGACCCATGCCAATTTGTGTGGCCCGAAGGCATGCCGGACAGTACCGGAAGCATACTGAAAATCAGCAATCTGGTCTTGCAGGCCTCGATGTGCTGCGGTGTCAACAACATACTAGGATGTTTGGGGCACTTCAAGAAGAGCTGAGAAATCGTATCCATGGTTGGAGACCTGAACGGGTGTGACTGACATCATGACACCCCCACTCCTTCTGTTTGGAGTCAGACTGGTATGATGAGGTTGAGTACCTCTTTACATTCCTGCGCTTGTGCTTGGACTTAGACTTACCAGAGGACTTCGAGCACTAAGTTGAGTGGTCATTGGAATGACTTTGGGACCAGAATCAGGTCTGTGCCTGCAACTTTGACCAGGAGATATACTTACACAATGACCACATCTTCTTTTTGTGTTCGGCAGCATTCAGCTTCACCTCCGGGACTTGGGTTGGTTTTTGATACTTGAGAGTACACTTATCACTTGACTAAAGGGTTTTTGGCCCAAACCCAGATGCCAAAAACACCCCCCCCTATAGTTCTGTGACAGAGATAGAATTCCTGCAGTCATGGTATGGTTTGAAACTTGTCATTTTGGGTGTAGACATCATTCTATAGCAAATTTGTTTGAAAACTTTGAGAAGTCATCGCAAATCCAAGGTGTTTGAGAGCAGAGTTCAGGATCCACGTGAAACAGCACAAACAGGAGGGAACTGACTTCAGCATGCAGGGGTGAAGCCACCTAGTGGCATGTGAGAGTACTGCTGTGTGAAATTTCCAAATTCCAGTCTGGTGCCGAGAGAGTATTATTAGGTGAGGAATCTGCAATTGGAAATATCCACCACAATGTATGAATTGCACATTGGTATATCAGGATTCTACCATGCTCTGTAGTTGAGAGGGAAGCGCTATAATTTCTTAATGCACTTGCAAAGACTCTCCAAGTGTATTTTCAATCTCAAGTTATATTCCTTACTCCAAGAGCAGTCTATCATCCTAAATTGTTGACATCCTCTGTTGAGACCTTCCTGAAATGTTAAATAAAACTAAAACTCAAATTTCAACAAGCAATGCAAAAAAAGTTAATTACAACAACATTAATTAGGAACTCTGTCAAATGAAGCAACGCACTATTGTTCCCTGATAGTTTTTTATTTGAAGCTGACCAACATTGACAGTGTAATATAGTTTCGAGTATAATTAATATGCGAGTGTGAAAGTGCTTGTGGTCTTCCATTTGGCATTGACTATTACAAGCAGGACCAAGTTGACACATAATCAGTTTTCACAGCTGGGCGGTTTTGTGTAAATTGTATTCCGCAAAGGCAACACAGCACATTCTCACTCATGTACAACATACATATATCAATTTACAAGATAAATCATGGACTCAAATATGAGCCAAGTGAGCTCATATGTCTTTTGTGATTGGTTCGCCATAGCATAGTGTGTATGTACATAAAAAACTCAAACGTACAAATATTATTATGCAACATAACGTGGTGACTCATTAGATTATTAATACTGCATTTGTACTTCTAACTAAAGCCCTTTACCCTGTAAAACAGATCTAATAAAACACTTACACTCTAGTAAACTAGCCTTTATTTCATTTATAAACAAGTTGATAGGAGTCAGGTTGTGGCTTTAGTGTTGAAGTTTTTTGTTAAAATTATTAAAATTATTTAATTGAGTATACATTGGCAATTTTCAAGAAAAAGTGTCAGTACATGTTAGCATAGTCAACTTTGTTATATAAGGTGTTATGTCAAAGAGAGCAAAGAGCATGTCTTTTGACTAAAAAATGTTTGTACAGTATATTCTCATGCTAAATTATGCTTGCCTTGAGCAAAGTGCAAGTTAAGGATCATGCTGGGGAAACAATTATGGGGAAGGGGCACATGTATCCTATAATGGATTATTGGTAATTTTCTTTTCTCATTCTTGATTGATTTTCTTGTAATTGCTGGCCATTGAAGCATCAACCGAATTTATCCTATATTTGTGAGGAAAGAGCAGCTAATATAACATGAGCAACAAAATTGTACTGACATAAAATTAAAAAAAAAAATGCTGGCAAGCTGTTTTGACATTTTCCAGACCAATTTTAAGTTCAACTTTTTATTTTCTTCTATGTGCATAATTGGATTAATGTGGTAACGTTTGTACGGAAAGCTTGCCAAATGTGTGTTCGCCAAATTATTTGAACTCATTAAACGTAAGAAAAAAAGAGAACACTGTCATATTGGATAGGCTGTTACTATTTTGTGGTCTGTTTTGTGAAATTCTCGAAATGTAGGTCATTTTATCAAGTTTCTGCTTGTAGATTTTATTATAATGTGTGTGGACCAATTTTGGCCCAGTTAAATATTTTGGAGCAACGTGTTACCGTATTAGTGATGACACTCTTGCATTCATGTGCTTTATAGTGACCTGAATTTTAAACAAGACTATAGATGGCCGAGCCATCCTTATTACTAACACTGCATTTTATTGTCACACATTACATAAGAATGTTTCCAAATGAACTTGTCTATAAGCACATAATAATTAATCATACAATAACAACAGCACATTTAAACACACACAATGACTTGCAAACAGTGGAATGCATGCTAATGTCATAATTTTTTTTGCATAGGTACGTGTGCAGTTGTGAGAATAAATGGGAGGAGAATACACAATTCTACTAGAAGAAAATAAAATAAACGTAAGCACACAAAGATCAGATATTCAGTTTCTCATCATGTGAGAAAACACATTTTTACACAAGAGAATTTAATCTGGTAATGGAAACATACTACATAAAATCCCTAAGAGAATGAAATTCATGTTGAGTTCGTGACTAGATGATCCCCAAGGTTCCAGACATTATGAAAAATCATTGCCATTTTTGGGACCATCTAGATTATAGTTATTGGAACATGTACGAGAAGAAGCTTAACTACCACTGGCCACAGCTCTTCAGCAATATTTGTAAAACGTGTTTGCACAATTGCATAACACTCCTCAAGGCTCTCCAAGCCAGCCATAAAAACACTGCTGTCCTTTAATAAGAAAAGAGCCACCATCGTCTAACTTGGGGAGTCTAACTTGTAGAAAAATGTACCTGTCCCGTATCATTTTCCAACAATTAAAATAAGTGAAGTCAGTGCAAAATTGCAACTAGACTTTGAGAATTGCAAATGATTCAAGTATTGACCTTAGCAGTGTGGAGATGGATTATAACTTCTTCAATCAGAGGGTGGCGGCTAAACAGTAAGGATGAGGCTCAGACCCTCAAAACTTAATTTTCAAATTCATCTAGTAGTGATTGTTTGGGATGGATTACATATTTGAAGTGATCATATTTATCATCGACTTATGGTGCCACCAAGAAAAAAATGTTTAGTACACGCCTTTGGCAATTAGAAAACATTTTGTAGCAATAATTGGCGAGAAAGTTTCAATATAGACGTACAATAATAAATCTAACTTATGGCTGTATAGTGCTAAATGTTCTCAGATGTGTACTTACTGCAAAATACCAGGTGTTACTATTGCGTAGTCAACCATGCTCAATTAATTCACCTCATAACGCTGAATTATTCAGTGGGTGATAATGGAATAACACTTGTGTCTCTCGAAATACACAAATCTTTCTGAAAAAGCTTTGACACTAGGAAGCTCTTTTACTGATGGTTTAAACCTGTCTAGTCCTGTAGGGCTATAAGCTGTAAACAAGTACATAAACTGCTGTAATCAATATTTCCTTACCCTAGCATGAATAAGGATCGGCACATAATACTTGTGGGTGCTAATAAACACTTGTTCCCCTGAAAAACAAATTCTTACTAAAATTTAGTTTCTTCAGCTAAAGCAATATTTTTAACAGTATCATTTTCAGGAGACACTTAATACAAAATTGATCAATTCTATAGGGGATGATGACATGCATTATATAATCTGAAATAATATGCTTACAAACCCACTTCTTATACATGATTAGCTTGAAAAGAACAGTGATTCTTTGGTACATATGGGTAGATTGTATGCGCAGGACATGTCAAGTTCAATTTCTTCTTTTGGCTTATTGAAGAAGGGATTCCAGTATGTTGGCTCTCTTGATGTTGAGCGATGAACTTAGTGAAATTGTTGGTTTGCTTAAGAGTTATAAATATTATTTGGTGGAGAAATCATGTTTTCTGATGTTGGTTCTTTGCTTGAGTCTGGATTCAGTAGGCAAAGTATCTTTTCATTATTTGCTGGGATCACTTGCTCTGCATGTACCATCTTACTGTTGTTAATTTTCTGATTCAAGTGAATCACTGTAACTTTAGACTGGCACATGGACTCTGCGTCAACGGAGAATGCAGCTTCACAGCTAAAGAGTAGAAGAAAGCATTTGTAGAACTGCAAAAAAAAAAATATTTAATAGGTTAAATTGGGTTTCCAATGAACCATGTAAACTACTTTGAAAACAATGAAAAACATGCACCTGGTAAAAACATTTTTTTGATATTCATTTGAACTGCGTATCCACTTTTCTCATTATTCTATATGATTTCACCTCACCATCCTGCTATAACATGCTCAAAACCATTCCAAAACCTAAAAACTGCAGATGTGTCTTTGAAGTCTAACAATATTTTTGGACCTCTATTATGGTCAGACTAAGTAAAAGATTAATTTATGAAGTTAAAGCTTACATTGTTAAACATTGGCATAAAATATAAAAATTCTACTCTACTGAGCCAGAAAAACAAAATCTTCATAGCTGAATTTCACACAAGATATTTGTCCTGTGTATCATTAGGCTCCAACACTATCACATGATAGAAATGTGTCTCAAAATATTGTTTGTGGTTTGCTTAATAAACTTTAATAACCTGGAGCGTAGTTGATAGAACAAATTGATAAAAATCAAAGTACAAGATACCTTAGCATTTGCGGCATTATCAGCTCATGCAAAGACTAACATAGTACATTAAAGTTCAGCATAAAACTTTCCCATGGTAACTAAAATGTTGTGATGTAGTCAATATTGCATATAAACATAATTACTTAATGCTCTATAGTGCAGATTATTATATGCAGACTAAATGCAGCTAAAGTTCGGCAGGAGCACTGTTGAAAAAATCTAGGCCTGGCCAAAATTTCCATTACACCTGCATATTCTCACATTATTTTGTGCTATGCTTCCTACACGAAAATCCTCACAGGACCCTGTTCCACTACGTCATACAATTACACTGTTCATGGCAAATTGAGCATGAGCGAACAGGAAAAACAACAACCAGAATGTGAGCAGCTGCTGTTTGTGACACTTGTGTTTTTCTGATATATTATTTTAGCAGGAAATGTGTCTTCATCTTCAAAATGGATGTGAGGATGCATTTTTTCACTGAAGTATAAAGCCAAAAGCTGGTTTAGCATTTCTCATACTCATGCGTGATTTCATGCAATTTTTCTGAAATTTCGTATAATTACGCAAACGCGAATTACATGAATTTCACACAACTCTACAAACAACACCAGTGATTAGATCAGCCATTACCATGAGGCTAAATTTAGATTTATCTCAGAGACAATAGGGTAGTACTGGGGGCAGGAAAATAGCAATATAATATAGACTCCTCCAGGGCACCAATCAATTTCATGCATAAAGATTCATGACTCCCAAACGGTATCCCAAATTCACAATAAAATCTTATGCAGGTTTAGATAACTTCATACATAGTTCTTTAACTAGAATTGCAATATTAATGGGTGCAATTATTATTTTTATATAATTGTTATTATGTACTGAAAACAAATCCTATAAATATAGTTGAACCTTTTGCATTTCATAAAGTTGAGTTATAATGACTAAGGACCTGATTTAGTGATTGGTGTAATGGGCCGCACTGCCTGCCAAACCCTTGGTCCTCCAGCATCATTTAGAGATGGGTGGATCTTTAGCATTTCGTCGATGGAGCTCCCACTGGGTCTGTTAAACACATACTTCCTCGAATCCCCTAAAGAGTAGGGGCCATTGAGGAAGACCATTAAAACATCCGCCCATTTTAGGGTGGATTGAGTAATTCCTTTTTGTTTCTCTTTCTGTCACTAGCCCAAAAACAGTTGATGGTGAGGGACATGAAACAAAACTTCCTCTTTGAGAGTACATTTTTACAAAAATTAAAAAAGCTTTATAAGTTTGGTGTACATCTGTGAAAACTGACGTACACCAAACTTTTCTGTATATTGAAAGGAATCATTGTGACAACAGTTCTTTTCAATGTACAGAGTTGTTCGCTGGACTGGAAGACAACACAACATTTGGTGGGCAGAGTACAGTTGAGATGGCTTAGGAAATGTCCTCTACCATCCGGATGGATGTTACTCCATCCGCCAAACTCAAAATCTATTTCTTAGACAAAAAAGGAGATACGAAGCTCAGGATGCCCACGTTCGGTCTGGGGTGTCCTCCTCCAATCAGAATTTCAGGATATCTAGCCCGGCTTAAAAAGACCTGAATGTACTTACAGTTTTCATGATTCACACACATTTTCAATACACACAAATAAATATACACTCATAAAATGCGTGAATAGCATGGATAATTATGGACAATTTAAGCAAGCACTACCAAAGCTAATACATCTTGCCTTTTTAAACCTATTGACACTGTTGATGCTTTTGCTGATGTTGTACTGTATTTGGAAAAAAACAAATATTACTGATAAAACGAGGAACACAATGACATGTATGTGTTGGTAAGCATCATAACTCTGTGGTGGCCCAGTGAGGTGATGTATATGCATGAATGGATCAGACTGCATGTGCACGCATAGGCCTTCACACAGCCACCATTTTGCTGTTTTCTGGGTGGTAAGCAATTAATGAGGTGGTGGTAGAGGAAGGTCTGAGAAATGCAGAGCATGCAGGGTGGACAGGGTAGTATTTGAGGAAGTGACCAGCACATGAAAGAGCAAGAAAACACAAGTACTCTTATAGAATGTTGGTGAAAAGTGAAAAGAGTAGTCCCCTAAATATGCACAGTGGAAACATACAAGCCATCCAGTAAAAAGGTAAGTAAACATGTTTTGCTCCAGGATAGAGACAAAGACAAGAATTAGACAGAAACCTCTCACATAAGAATCTAGCAAATGAGTGACAAGAATACCAACCAATGGTAAGCAAATCTGTTTGGTACAGGGGTATTGGAAAACACAATCGTGGTGTGGGTTGTTTTCCAAGTTAGTATGGATTTGTCGTACTTTACAGACATAGTGCATCTGCTGTATAATTTGTTATATATTTTGGAAATTTAAAGAACAGCATTTCAACCCCCAAAAGATTAAAAGTAATGAAAATTGATTTGCCACACAGTTAGTCAATGTTGCATTATTCACATTATTATTTTAAGTGATCACTTGCCACCTACTTTAATTAGCCATTATAATAGTTGCTTATGTAGTGTAAACTGTAGCAAGAAACAAAAACCTTAAATATTTTAATGTATTTCCAAAGTGTGGATATAATGAGTCAGTGGCATTTTATTTTACCATTCACACAAATGTATTCTCAAATCACAAGTGTTTTGCTCAAGATGAAGTTATTTTAACAGACCAGTTGGTCTCAGTGCTGAAACTGGAAATAATTTACTCTTTGAACTCATAAAATAGGGGCTAAAGTGTGGCAGAGGAAGGGGGTGGAATCATCAGTGGTGGAACTTTCAAATCTTAGTCTGACAATCAACTTATACATTTATTTAAAATAAAATCTTCTGCACAGAAATTGGCAACAAGGACAAATGTGAGAGTAAATCTGTTCTAGCTGACATAATTGGTCACAAAGTGGCTGCATTTTAAAATAATCTTACAATGTAAGGACCTCTGTTGCAGATAACTCAAGTGGTTAATTCAGTACTGGGAGAGTTCTGTGTTCTGGCCAGTCACAGTTTGAACTCGCTAAGCATCATAGAGGGCTAATGTGCCTGCTGCAAAGCACATTTTGTAACATAAAGATCACAGACTTGTGTTTTAATGTTGATAGATGAGTGGACGTTTTCTTTTGTGACTGAGACCATTATGTTACTGCCAGTTCATTAGTTGCAATCGTTCTAATATAGCACAGTGATCCATTTACCTGTATCAAGGAGCTGCATGTGGAGCGGCATAATTTTGACCCATCCTAAGATACTGTAGTAGTGCATCATAATCATGCATGGTGAGCACTCAAATAGATTTTGTGAGACTAATGTTAGTAAGAAACGATGGAGTAGTGCATATTTAAAGTACTCCACACAAACTAATGGAACCTATAAATTGGGTGCATAGAAATATGACTAATAAGGCTCTTTGCAACATTTACATATTAATAGTGTACAAGAGATTAAAGTAGCTGTTTCTCATTGTGAAGTTGATTAAATAAAGTGTATGTGTAGAAAAATGTTCAAGCATTTATATGTGTAACAAGAAATTATATTCATGTTGGTGTATTTGAAACAACATTTTTATAATGTATTGCAATGTATTCAAGCATTGAAAAGTTGCATTTGCTATGTGCTATGTGTACAGAAATGTGCACATATTTGTAACCCTGTGCACTGTTACATTGACATAATATTTGGGAGAACTGTTTCAGTACAAGCTCACGTTTAAAGACTAATATATAATTCATGTTTAATCTTCAACATAGAGTATATTTGCTTGATTTTGGTTTCCACTGCAGATGCAAACAAAGCCTTACTAGCTAGAAAAGAAGGCTTTTGTTTTAATTAGATAGCAAGGTATGAGAAGATGGATCTTGGCAAAGAGATTTGTGGTAACTAGCAAGGAGGCTAGTTTTCATGGAGGAGGAGAAGAATGGCCAAGGATGAATGCAGTAGCAACTTATCAATGTGTGAAAAAATGCTGCCAGTACCAATTTGTGCTGGAATTGTGTACAGTTACTAGATACAAACATGTGACTTACCTTGAGTGCAACTAATGTTTTTTGCTGTAACGTGGTGAGGGTCGCAGAGACATCTTTGGATTTCATGGGGTGCAGACCTCTGTTCTACTTTGAGTGGCTTCATGCTACTTGACCCTTGGTTGGAGTTTCTTCTAATGAAGACTCTGACAGCTGACAACTTTCACATTTTCTTTCTTATTCAATGCTTCTTAGTCTAGGGTTGCCCCTTTTAAGGTAGTGTAGGGAGAGATAGATTGTTCATGTATACCTTTGAGAATCACTTGATGCAATTTAATGTCCAATTCTTTTTCCTGATTACGTGCATCATCATTATTGAACTAGTTGTCTGCTATTAGTTTCATAGGTTAAGGTCCTTAGGAGATTTGGAATCATTTGGTTTGTTCTGTATTTCTTTTTGATAATGCTGAGGTTGATTTTTATCAATCTGTTTCTAAATTTACAATTACGTTTTACTAATCTCAGATTCATTTGTCCAGTGGATTATTGTGTGGCTGTATTGGTTACACTGTGTTGAAATTTTATTGTGATTGTTTCCTCTTTCTTACCTCTTAAGCAGCTAAAAAGACCATCCAGTTGAGTAGAACTCTTTAAAGCTCTCTGACATGCATTCTGCAAGTCATGTGTTTAAACCCTTATTGTTTTTTTCATCAAAAAGTTATTCTAATATTTCAAAAAGGTGTTTCTTCAAGAAGTAATAAAGTCTTGTTAGTACATACAACCCCAATCATTGTATCAAGTATTGTATCCTGACTGTGTTTCTCCCACCCTTTCATTGTTAACATTTAATGTCTATAGTATGGACGATGATGTTATGTCTTTGAGCATTCTAGTAGCTGGGCGTGGGTGGAGTCATAGGGTGGAGGAAGAGGCGGGGCAGGAGCAGGAAAGAGTCAGTTAGAGTAGGGACAGGGACGAGGAAGGAGTGTGTTAATAAAGCTCCTTGAACATCAAGTAGTGTCTGTCATTATTGCATGCACGACACTACAGCTGGCGACGAGTGTGGGATGAAGTAACCTGCCATCCCCACATTGAGGAAACGAGTGCCCTGTCCCTGGGCAGCACCGAGAAGTAGTCGCCGTCGCGACACGTGTTCCCCCAGAGAAGATCGCCACCTGAGTACCCAGGCCAGCGACAGCTGTGACAGATCCACGATCCGTCGATCGTGTAGAGCGCTGCCGAGTAAGTGCTAAAATAAGTTTGCTGCCGATAAGTCACTTCGCGCCAAAACAGGAGCTCACCCCAGATGCGTGCAACTTGGCAAGGCGTCAGAAGTGACAGCGAGCGAAGCGACAGAATCGCCTACCGTGACCCCTTCGCGAAGAAGTTCCAGAGAAAGCAAGTGGAGCGCGGCTGCTACAGTGCTACTGACAGGATCGGCGATCCGGTGAGTCTCAGTAACTGGATCGGAGTGAGGAGAATGAATGAGGTTGAAATCTCGCGGGAGCCGAGATTTCACTAGCGGCGGCCATCTTGAAGTCAGGCAGCCCGCAGGACAATCCCTATTTGCAAATGGGAAGCGGCCATTTTGAAGTCAGGCGGCTCACAGCTCCAGCAAACAAGCATTGGTGAATGCGAAACAAGCACTGGTAAATGCAAAACAAGCACTAGCAAATACAAACAAGCATTGGTGAATGCGAAACAAGCACTGGTAAATGCAAAACAAGCACTAGCAAATGCAAACAAGCATTGGTGAATGCGAAACAAGCACTCGTAAATGCAAAACAAGCACTGGCAGATGCAAACAAGCATTGGTGACTGCAAATCAAACACTGGTAAATGCAAAGACAAGCACTGGCAAATGCAAAATAAGCTTTGGTAACTGCGAAACAAGCACTGGTTAATGCAAAAGCAAGCATTGGCAAATGAAATAAAATAAGCATTGGTGAAAGAAAACAAGCACTGGCAAACGCAAACAAGCATTAGTAAATGCGAAACAAGCAGTGGCACCTTAAAACGGGGTTTCGACAAAACGACTGGCACCAGTAAGATAAAAGGTGACATAGCCAATCACGCTCAAGGATGTCGAATCCACCGCAAGAGAATGGCCATGCTGCCGTGGCTACCTCGACTGAACCTCGACTATCCCACTTGCGTCCCCCTGAACCACTAATGTTGGTGGCTGGCGGAAGCAGGGCCCTCGATGGCAGGAGTGGCTAGAAGATTTCGAGGACTATCTTGAAGGTTCAAAGGTCACTGTAGATAGAGAGAAACTCATTGCACTGCGTAATTTAGTTGGCAAAGAAGTCAGCAAAGTGATTAAAGAGCTGCCAGAAGATGACAAAGGGACTTATGCCAAAGCAAAAGAAGCGCTGAATAAGAAATTCATACACAAGAGGAACGTGGACTATGAGAGATATGTTTTTCATCAAGCTCGTCAAGACAAAGAAGAAATGATGAGCACCTTCATCTCCAGGTTACGACGATTGTCTCTGTACTGCAATTTTGATGCGTTTTCAACGGAAGATGCTATCCGACTGCGAGTGATTGAAGGCTGTCACTCCGAAACACTCCGGAGGAGGTTGCTAAGAAAAAGCCATAACCTTGATGAGATAGAAAAAATGACAAGGGTACATGATCAGGCTGAGGAACACGCCAAGTGCATGGAGACAGGAAGAAGCGAGAGAAAAGAACAAGCCTTCTGGACGCACAGCACCAAGACTCGCAGGAGGTCAGGTGAACAGCAGAGGAGGTCCAGACCGGCCTCTCGTCATCAACACAAAGGACGCAGACGCTATGAGTCTAGCCGGAGAGCCAAGAAGGCTGAACCTGCAAAGAAACTGGACAGGTCTAGAAAGTGCTATCGATGTGGATACAATTATCTGCATTCAGACGTCTGTCCAGCGATGGGTCAACAGTGTCACAAATGTGGGCGCAAGAACCACTTTGAAGCAATGTGTGGAACATATAACAAAGAAAGGAGAGGTGAAACCAACAGGCGGCAGTCCGACCCCAGAAGACACCACGCCAAAGCGGTGCAAGACCGGGCAATGTCATCCTCTGGATCGTCCCGCTCCAGCCGAGACTCTCGTGAATCTCTGTGGACCAGAAGGTCACCGAAACGATCACCGTCGAGAGAGTCCAGATCGACGTCGGCAGAGTCTAATTATACTGATGAATATGTCTGCATGGTATCAGACCCTGATCAATTAAAAAGGTATCCTCTATTGGACATAAAAGTGGGGACTCATGCGACACAGTTCATGCTTGAAAGTGGGGCATTCCTGAACTACATGCCCGTGACAGAATATAACAAGATGAAATCACCACCTCACCTGAGCCCAGCGCACGCAAGAGTTTTCACCTGGATGGCGAAGAAACCACTTCCATGCTTGGGCAAATTCGAAACAATTCTCACACACGAAGACAAATCGGTGACAGCATATATCCATGTCATTGAAGGTCCCGAGGCGGAGTGCCTCCTCAGCCTGGCGACGGCGGAACGTCTCCTCCTGGTGGAGATCCTTTACAGAGTCAGTGGTGATCTGGATTTAATCCGCAAGTTCCCCAAATTATTTACTGGGCTAGGCAAAATGAACAAATGCCAGATGCGCCTCCACATCAATGATCAAGTGCGCCCTGTGGCTCAACGCCCTCGACCAGTGCCTTTTCATCTTCAGCAAGCAGTGGAGGAGGAAATTCAGGAGCTGTTACAAACTGACATTATCGAAAAGACAGATGGTCCTACGCCATGGGTGTCTCCTGTCGTCATAGTCCCAAAGAAAGGCACTCCAGACAAAGTGCGCCTATGTGTAGACATGAGACTTCCCAAGACTGCCATAGAGAGAGAGCGTCACCCAGGACCCCACCTGAGTGACATGATAACCGCCTTGAATGGAGCCCGAGTATTTTCCAAACTTGATCTGAACAAGGGCTATCACCAGCTGGAACTCCATGATAAATCAAGATATATAACGACTTTCGCTACACATTTAGGTTTGTTTAGATACAAGAGACTACGTTTCGGCATTTCATCAGCAGCTGAAATCTTTCAGGAAATGATTCGGCAGACCATCAGACACATACCCAACTCGCTGAATTACAGTGATGACATCCTGGTATATGGGTCAAACACGCAGGAGCATGATAAGGCGCTGGATCGAGTATACCATGCTCTTCAGGAGGCCAACTTGACTCTCAATAAAGATAAGTGTGAGTTCCACCAATCCACTCTCAAGTTCTTTGGCCATGTGTTTTCCGGAGCCGGCATGAGGCCTGACCCGGAGAAAGTGACTGCACTCAACGCCACCAAGAGGCCCCAAGATGTCAGCGACATTCGTTCCTTTCTGGGCATGGCGGGCTATTGTGCCAGATATATCAAAGACTATGCCACCATCAGTCATCCCCTGAGAGCTCTCACTAAGCAAGGACAACCTTTTGTGTGGAGTTCCCAATGTGAGTGGGCCTTCCTGGAAATCAAACAGGCTGTTGAGGCTGCAGACAATCTGGCATACTTTAGCCCCAAGAGAAAGACTGAAATAACAGTGGATGCCAGTCCAGTAGCTCTGGGTGCCATCTTGGCCCAGTATGACAAAGACAATGAACAACGGCACATCGTGGCCTACGCCAGTCACAGTTTGACTGAAAAAGAAAAGGCCTATTCTCAACCAGAGAAGGAGAGTCTCGCAGTTGTCTGGGCTTGTGAGCACTTTCACGTCTTCATCTATGGCAAGCATTTCACCATGATAACAAATCATCAGGCGTTGGTCACCATATTTGGCAACCCTCATGCCAAAATGCCACTTAGGATAGAACGTTGGGGCCTGCGCCTACAGGAACACACATACACAATCATACACAAACCAGGGAAAGGGGAGAATCCGGCGGACTACATGTCCCGACACCCTCAGGAATCCCAGGCCTCGCCTCCGTCAATTGCTGAAGAATACATCCATTTCGTAGTAGGATCAGCCTGACCTCCGGCCATTCCCTTAGAAGCAATCCAGGAAGCCACTGCCCAAGATGGCGTTCTTCAGAAAGTCATGCGCCAACTGCGCACCCATCGATGGAGACACAACAGTGAGGAGGAGCAGACCAATCCTCAGGTCCGCCAAGAAATGCAGGTGTTCAGACTCATCTGTGAAGAGCTATCCGCCACCTCGGATAATGACTAAACTACCAAATGGAATCTGGCAAAAACTAGCCATGGACTTTTACGGACCCCTTCAATCGGGCAAGTATGTGGTGGCTATCATGGATGAGTACTCAAGGTTTCCGATAGCCCTATTCGTGCCCTCCACTAATGCCTCCTGCGCCATCGCAGTTCTTGATGAGGTGTTTGCCGCCTGGGGTGTCCCAAAGGAACTCAAAACGGACAATGGTCCTCCTTTCAATGGCCAGGAGTTTAGTGAGTTTGCACGACACCTTAACTTTAGACATCGAAAGGTCACGCCTCTGTGGCCACAGGCTAATGGCACTATTGAGAGGTTCATGGCAACTCTGAAGAAAACATTCAAACAAGCCACGCTTGAAATGAAGGACTTGCAAGTTGCCCTCAACAAAGTCTTGCGAGCTTACCGGACTACCCCACATGCCACCACAGGAAAGTGCCCGGCCACTCTCATGCTGGGGCGACCCATCAGAACCAGAATTCCGACATGGGAAGGTGCTCTGCGACCAGTGGCTCTGACACAGGTCCACCAAGAGGTGGCTCTTGCTGATCGCACCAATAAGAACAAGATGAAATCATATGCGGACCATCTACGGCGAGCCAAGTCTCCTTTCTTGCAGACGGGGGACTGGGTGGTGGTCAAAAAAGAACAATCCCGCAAGACAGATTGCAGGTTCAAAGACGAACCGTTGGTTATCACCCAACAAAAGGGCACCCTGGTCACTGCGGCATCTGAGAAGAGAAAGATTACTAGAAATGTGTCTCACTTTCAAAAATGCACGCCGGGCCTGAAGGAGGCTCTTGAACAAGATGGAGACATACCGGACACACAAGGACCCAGTCAAGTGGGCACAATCCAAAGACTTGATCAGCAGACTGAGGCTGAATTGGATGCTGGCGGTATGAGTCTGTGACCGAGAAGGAACATTCACAGACCTAAAAGACTGATTGAAGAACTTGAATAAAGTTAGTTCGCTTTTTGTTAAAAACGGGGGAGCTGTTATGTCTTTGAGCATTCTAGTAGCTGGGCATGGGTGGAGTCATGGGGTGGAGGAAGAGGCGGGGCATGAGCAGGAAAGAGTCAGTTAGAGTAGGGACAGGGACGAGGAAGGAGTGTGTTAATAAAGCTCCTTGAACATCAAGTAGCGTCTGTCATTATTGCATGCACGACACTACAGATATGTGAATCCTAAACCTTTAACACTCATTGTCTTATGTAACATTTTCTTTTGAGGTTTACTTGTATGCTTTATTGTGTGTCTCTGTGCTATGTAAAGCTCTCTGGAACCCTACACTTGGATGAGTAGTGTTGTAAAGCAATTAAGTCAAATATACATTAATAGGTCCATTTAAATCATGCTTTGTGTAATTATTCATACACACAGATATATCTTGCATTCATACAGTGCCCATCTCTTACATGGGGGCTGAACAAAGTCAAAAAATCTTCCTCCAAATCATAGTTTCTCTTAAGCACTTGTGAAGTGATAAGCTGTGTGCTTTTATTTCCTTGCATTGCATTGGCCTCCAGGTGTTAGGCTCCAGATGGCACCCAACCAGGATGATAGTTAAAGGGCTGAAGGCCCTTTAAATCAGCCCTTTTTTGTGCCGGGCTGGAAGTGAAAATTAGAAAGCCCTGTCCTGTCTGCATGCTGCTGCACTGAATTGAATGCAACCTATGGGCACTGCTGAATTATGTCCAAACTAAAGAACGTCACAAGATGTCCCCAAATATAAACAAAAGGAGCAGTAGCTCCAAAATATTTCGAATTCACCCACAGATCAGCTCATATGCTTTTTATTTATTTATAATCATTTATTATTTAATAATTTTTTTTATCAAACAGAAATGTAAAAAAATTAATCCATAATAGTACACAACATATCCCATAAAACATATTCATATACACTCTACACAGATATTCATAAAACATACGCAGTTTTCTGTGTGTGTGCTTTGTATGTTACATTGTGATCTGTAGATTTTGTTTAGTGTAATGTTCGAAGTTTTTCATTTTTGTAATTGTATGCGATTTATATTTATTGTATGTGTTGGTTCTATTTGCTACTTGGTTGCTGTGTATATAGTGTGTGTCTTTATGTTTGTTCATAGTAATTTGTGGGCTGCACTTATGTTTTATGAATATCTGTATAGAGTGTATATGAATATGGTTTTATGTGATTATTTGTGTACTATTATGGATGAACTTTTTTACATTTCTGTTTGATAAAAAAATGATAAAATGCCACCAAGACAAATTCATCATTCAGTGGAGAAGTGTGGCTCAGGGGTTAGAGGCGGCAGACCCGGAAGCTGAGATTGGTCCTGGACCAGGGTTCAATTCCCCGCCTCGGCAGGTCTTGGGCTAAAAATTCCACGGACTCGATAATTCTCGCCCCGGTGCCTCCTCGACTCAAGGGTTCACACTCTGCGACTCTGGGCAATAGCTTGCTTAATCTCCACAACGGCCCCTCGCGGCGGGATGCCTGACTTTCACCTTGTGGACACCCTGCCGGGGTTTCTCACAGGGGAATACCAGGACGGGTTCCCTAAGCAAGCGCCAGGATGCCCTTTGGGTGACAGGTTTGCGCTATATAAGTACACCTACATTTACATTTACATTTACATTTACATCATGGTTTCCTGGGTCGGCCTGATTCTTTATCTAGACCTGAAATATGCAGAACTGTGTTCTTATGAAAAGAGTTGCTGCATGATTTGCATTTCTCTTCTGCTCTAGTCACATATGCCGCATAATTTGGCCTTGAACTGCAATGTAATTAATGTGGACACGGTGTGGGCGCAGACATAGATAGATCCCTGATGAAGCAGATATGAATGACAGAAATAAGGGCCACCTATCTCGGGGATTGAACATCATAACATTTTAATGGAGAAAGGCATCACAGATTTGTGGATGTTTACTTACGTGTGTAATCGGTATGTTCATGCTGGACAAAAAAAGCAGGAATACAGCAGCTGCCCATGTATGTCACTTTGAAACCTCAGTGTTGCAGAGCCACAAACAAAGAATGCAGAACCATAAAGGTTTATTGTCCATTAATTCAAATCATTTCACTTATTACAGCAAGAGCTGTAACCCCACTGGTGGAACTGTTAGATTCTATCATTTCAATCTTTGTACGCTCGTATGACAGACCCATAAATAAATACATTTTTCATTACTTTCAAGTGGTTTCTTCTCACCTTCAGGCAACAGCACTTGCATATTCTAATGATCAACACCGAAATGTAAGTCCCAGAATTCACAGTGCTGTTCATAAAAAGCCAGGATAAGCTGAAGTTTGTTAAGCTTTAACCGACATTCTTTGCATCAATAAGTCCCTTTTCTTCATTATGTTTACCCACAACCCATTAAAGAGTGTTGGGTTATGTTGCTTGGTCTTAGAGCAGCACATTGTTTACAGCATTCAGCCCTGGGTGCCTTCAAATGCAGTTACAGTGAAGACCCAAAATGGAAGAGCCTTCAGGCAACCCATCACATGGTTCTCCTGAATCCGCCTTCATCCAAAGGACACCCACACTAAGGCAGCCACAGCTACTAACCTCCTGTCATCTGCACCACAACCTGCACTCCTCCCTCTCACTGACAGCCCCTGATCAGTCTAGGAAGGAAGGAAGGAATACAAAGCTGCAGACTCAGAGCCTGATCCACCAACAGACCAAGCGATTTACGATAAGATATGACAGACAGATTTGTGTAAACACTCAATGAATCGCTACTATGTTGAAAATACAGACACAATTTTGGGAGAGGAAAGTTGCATCATTCAGGAGGGAAGGCAAATAGAACGTGATGCTGAACTACATTGTGCATGCATGAATTCAGTATGGTTTCAATGCTGTTCGTGCTCTCCATCTGAAATCTTTGTAAACGAGGCCGTTCCGGTGTTCTTTCTCTAGTTACATAAGTGCTTCTACTTATGTTCATATGACTACACACTCATGCTGGGCTGACAGTGCTGAATTTAAATTAAATGTATTCATCAGCAAGCATTGGTGATGCCAAAAGGTCTAGCTTTAAGGGAATGGTGTATGCTAATGTGCAGCAGTACAACTAGACAGCATATTATGTTATGTTAAATTGATTTGTATAGCGCACTAATCACCCAAGAGAGTATCCAGGCACTTGGGAATGGATATATTTATTTGTGTGGAAGCAAAGAGCTGCAAAATAATATTAGTGTAGGTCAAATAGTCAGATGACACCATTGTACTCTCAAGCCAGACTTAAAAATTCAAGTAGGTAAATTACTGGTCTCCACCCATCTGTGTTGGTGCCATAGAAAAAGACCATCAATTATCTTTGTATCAAAGACCCTTTAGTAGCTTAACAGTGCCATGTGTGTTCCCCCTAAAAGTTCAGGTTCAGGCAGCTGGCTAATTAAACAAAACGATCACAGCTGTATGGAGACAGCTGCAAAATCAAGCCAGACCATAAAAAATATCAATTCACAAGGTTTGAAGTACACGCTACTCCAGTATAATAACACATCATAGTTCTGTGTGGTCTTGTATGCTATTTTATTCCATCCGCTTCTTTTAGCCTTAGCCAACACTTGTTTAGTCGTTTGGGGGGTGTACCCCTATGACTTCCTCAGGGCTTTAGTCTCAATGCGGTTGAATGTATAGACCTCCTAAAGTCAGTGTAGTTTAAGAGGTCAATAGGTCCAAAACCTTCAGCACAATTAAATAGTCAGTGTAGAGTTGTGTCTCACAAATTGACAGCCCAGCAGCAAGACTGCAGCTGCCTGGCACTCCAAAAGCTGTAAATTGAAAAAACAATTATTTTAAAGTTGGTAGTGTCAGGAGGGGTGAGGAGCAGGGTTAAAGAGGAGAGCAACATCCAGTGGGGAGAAACAACAGAGGAGTCTATGGGTGGTGCGATTAAAGAAATACATTCAAATATGTGGAGTGGGTAAGCAATGCATGAGATTAAGGTGAGGGAAGAGGGGACTACACTAAGGTGTTGGGTGGACTTAAGTCTGCCCGACACCGTCTTGGAACTGGGACCGACCGACCTCAGCGGTCCCGATCCCCTAATTAAAATGCGACTGAACACTGATCGTTTCCCTATAGGAGCCAGAAACCGGCCGTAATACATACTCCCATTGGGAAATGGGGGGTGCTGTTCATCCCTGCACACCGTGGCAGGCACCTCAAACAGGGAACAACAGGGCTCTGCCCCCAAGTGGAGGCCGCACTCACAAGGGGGCCCTGCTGGGAGCCCCCAAACACGCTTTCTGTCAGACAGGCCAGCATGGAAACCATGCCAGACCCATGCATCGTAATCGCAAGGGCCTCTTTGGGGTATGAGGTGGTTCCGACTGGCCAATGGGCTCCTTAAACCCATCAGAAGCCAGACGGAATAACTGGCCGGTTTAGTTTCTGAACGGCAGCATTGTAATGTGGAGGTCGGAAAGTAAACCGAGCGGACGTCGGAGCCTGTTTGGGCCGCATCATATCGGCCCCCAAGTGTGTTTGTTAAGGAGGAAGGGAAGGAAAGGGGTGATACTTGTTGAGGGGAAACACCAAGAGGGAGAGAGCTGCAACACACATCTTTCCTCACTGAGTGCTTAAGCAGAAAGAAAAAAGTAGGTCCCTAAAAGTAAACAGTGGGAGGATAAAAGTCAGCCAATATCAGAGATGGTAAAGAGGCTGTGCTCAAGGGAAGGGGCAAACGCCAGCTGGATATGCTGGGACAAGAAAAGCCATCAAACAACAAGCATTTGCAATGCAATAGGTCTTGCATTTATAAGAGTTTGAGCTATTGGCATTGTATACGACAATGCATATTATTTAGGTGTTGTTTTTAAAAAGGGATAAATAAAAGGCACAAATGTGAGACCTATTGCATTGCAAATGTGCGCTATAAAAACAAATAAAAGTGTTAGGCAAAAGCGTGTCCTGCCTGCTGTTGCTATGTGAGAAAATAGTGCTCGTAGGCTGTAATTCAAGCCTACCGAGCAACAACGCAAGTAACAGGGGGTGTCGCCTAAGGAGGTACTACTAAGCCTTTTGACCAATGAACAGCCACAACTTACAGTGGACAAGGACACAAGCCAAAGAATAATGTAGGCGGAGCTTCAAGTCCCTACCTCAGTACAGCATGCCTCGCAGAGCAGCGCATGCACTGCCACCGGCTCGGCCTAATCAGAGTGACAAAAAAGCCAACCAATGGTAAGCAGTGCTAGAATAAAAGTGCCAAAGAAAGTGTTAGAAACTAAAATAATATATTTTGACATGCAAAATGTGAGTGTCCAAACTAGGCCTGTGACCGGCGGTAAATGTTTTTTTTTACTGCCACAAAGCACAACATCCAACAGAGAATGTATATAACTGAAAACAGGAGCAACTCATTTACCTCGGTTCAACATGGCCATTAATGTCCTCATTGCAACATGTCATACAAGACTGGAATTGGAAAAGGCCGGATGCAGCTTTCTTTTTTTGTTATTTAGCTTCCTAACAGAGTGAATCTCCCTCACTATTTTTGTTCTCTTTAGAAATGCAGTTATAAAAACCAATTGTTTCTCCCGATTCTTGGCAATTAAAGAAAATTACTTTCCTAGGTGTTTGTAAGAAGGTATTTTTTGTGACCCACAAACTTTCCCCTAGATTTTACCATTTCATGACATCCATATTTTATGTATCATGTGGATGCAAATGTTAGAGAACCTTTTCCACTGTGTATTTTGAGACCTGCATTAGGTGTGCTTTTCAGTCTGTTAATTTGTGAAACTGGCCTATTGATTGTTGTTGTCTCATGACTACTCTTTTTGGATAGTATGCAATCAGATCATTTTGTGGCCATGTGTAACTGAAGCTGGACATCCTGGCGACAGGTAACAAGAAGTAGATAAAGACTTATTCTTTGAAAAGCGAAAGTGCCTTCATACAGAAACTCATCTTTTAAATAACATTGTGTTATCTGATCGCTGAATCATGATTTTATGTTTCAGAATGAATGAATGCATTCACTAAGCAGTAACTGACTCAGCTTTAGTACTTTTGGCATTGGAAACATAGGCTATCAGGATGGATTGATTTGCTAGTCACTAATAGAAGGGGAGCAAAGTCTATGTTGGGCCCATGGTGTAGATACAATGATGAAATAGTGATAGAAATGTTTTGTGGGGTAGAGGGTCCGCTGTGACATGATGCACGTTAATCAAGACAAGACTGTGAATTATGCCACGCCCTATAATTAAAGCAAGATGTGATAAAGGCAGTAGCTCGGCTTTTGCGAAGTGAAACGCTTCACTCAAGGTACGTTACCAAAAAGAACAGGAACCAGCAATAAGCAATGAAGTACCGACTCTGCATCCGTGTTTACAATGTTGATCCTATTGTTTTTTTTGTTTTAAATGCAAACCAAGCTGCAGTTAGAAGGAGTTACAGTTCTAAATTGTGCATATCTGATAATAACTGAGCGATTTCACACATTTGAATAGATCCAAATATTTGAAAAAAAGTTGCTTGAAATAATGGTCTGGCTAGAAAATATGCTAACATTTCTAAATTGCAGACCAGTTGCTTCATTTTGAACTGTCTGTGCACAACTGCTTGAGTAAAAGATACACTATTAGGCAATATGTTGACCACCAGACTAAGAGGCATATGTATCACATTTTCACACAACGCAGCAAGCCACCTTGCTGCACTGTGCTGCGTGAAAGGGAGAGGGCGGGAATGTGCCGCATTTAACATTATACAGGTTATTCCTACTTTCTGCCTGCGTTGGTGCACAATGTGCTGTCTAGAGCCAATGCAGGCACCCTTGCACCATGGTGCAAGGGTGCCTGCATTGTAGGAAGGATTGTTTTTGTGCTTGAAGGGACACCTACCTGAACAAAAACAATCCACAGTGGCAATTTCATCTTTCTAGGTGTGCTGCAGAATGTAGCACATGTAGAAAGAGGGAAAAGGAAAATAAATAAACATATTTCTCCCCGTTAGGCCTTCCTCTGGGAAGGAATAGCATTTTGATGCATTCTCAAGTCTACCACTAATGGGAATTCTGGGAATGTGCCAAAATACATGAGTGGATGCGTGGGGCCCCCATGCTCCATCTGTGTAACACCTCCCTGAAGCAGAGTAAAGCAAGGCTATGACGTCACTGCCTTGCGTTACTCCACATTTACCAAGCCACACAGGGCCAAGCAAGGTGGCCTTTTGTGGCTTCGTAAATACCATTTTTGTTTTTGCGTCTCCCTTGCACCTCCTTGTGTGGTGGAAGAGAGATACAAACCCATAATAAATTGTGGACCTAAATGTGTTGTTCTTTGGTCGTGGATCATATAAGAATGGGGTCTGAATGGGCTTAGGTTGGAAAGTGATGGTGTCAATAGTAGATATATTTAAAGCGCTGAGTTTTAGTCATGGGTAGCTAAGGGATCAAACACATGATGTAATTCACTTGTCGTTGAAATCAAAAGAAGCATAAAGTAATCCACAGGACCTTTGCATGGATTTTTTTTTCCACTAAATTTTGGGAAATTGCATTTTTGTCTGTCTTATTCTCTACTTGATGACTTTTTTGAAGAACAAACACCATAAAAAGTAATTACCACAAGGTTAATATTATATCTTGTTTAATATTTTAATCCTTGTATGTGGACTCAAATGCAAATGTAATATCTAATGTGCCAATGGCAGAGCAGTGAAAACTTGTGGTCATTTTCATGGTAAATTATTATTGAACATATCTGTACCTAAAAGCAGTACCTAAACATGCTTGCAACATTGCCATATTACAAACAATAAAAATAAAAATAATGGATGGTAAAGTGACTCAACCATCTAAGGTTAATTAATTGTATATTGTAAAGCGCTCCGATACCCTCGTGGGTCAGGTTCGCGCTATATAAAACTTTTTATATATTATATTTGTATTGATTTTCTTAACAAAATACAGATATACATATAACATTTAGAGCATTTTGCTGTTTCATTAGGCATGCACGTCTTACATAAAAGTGTTCAGTGGTTTGGTCTTGGTCATCATTTGGGTTGCTTGACGCGTTACTGTAGTGAGGTTCGTTATAACATATATGACAAACATATAACATATAGGCGGTCGGCTGGTGGTTGTGGGTTGACCGTCATACACTGTGGGTGGTTCTCTATGTTTGCTTTCGCGCTACTGTCTATGGTGGCTTGTGTGGGTCTGGGAAGCTGTCTAAGGATGTCCACATCTCTCTGTTACTTTTCCTCCAGGGTGTGTATCTTAGTGCAGTTGTGTCTGCTCCTCTTAGGTACGTCACCCAGTTCAGCCATTGTTTAAAGGTAGCCTTTGAGGTGTCTTTCCATTTGGCTAGTACTGTTTTAGTTGCGCTAGTGAGAAGGAAGTCAAGGAGGTTTCTGTCCTGTCGTGAGTGAACGTCTGTGCAGATGTGTGCTGTTGTTAGAGTGCTGAATTCTTCTTTTAGGGTACAGCCTAGGGCCTTATTGGTATAGTCAAACACCTTCTTCCAGAATTTGCTGACCTTGCTGCAGTGGAAGATAAGGTGGGCTAGGTTGCCTATTTCTTTGTCGCAGTTCCAGCATCGGTTGTTGTCTTTTAGGCCTCGCTTTGCTAATTTGGCAGGTGTCCAGTACGCTTGGTGCAGCAGCCAAAATTTTGTTTGGGCTAGTACTGGTGATATTATGTTGCGTGTAGGGGCCTTCCATATGGTCTGTAATTCTTGTTCTGTCAATTTCAAGCCTATCTGTGTTTCCCAGTATTCTGTGTTTTTGGCGTTGAGTTTTGTGGATGTTGGGCGGAGGAGTTTGCACAGCTGTGCTACCTGGTGGACGGTCTTGTTTATGTTTTCCATATATTGGAATATTGATGGGGTCCGCCTGTCTAGATTTGCTTTGGTGATGGCGGCTTTAATCGCCAGGAAATTGTATAGCTCTAGGTCTGGGAGGGCATGTTTTTTTTTCATATTGTTGAACGTGAGGGGCATTCCTTTCTCCTCCATCGGGGCTGAATGCGAGAGCCCTGTTTGTTTCCATGTTGCTATGTCCAGGGGTCTGCCTCTGTATTTTATTTTGGGGTTCAACCAGAGTGCTACCCATAATGAGTTTTTGATGCTTATCTCTAGTTTTTGGTCGACTTTGAGTAGAGCTTGTTTTGTTAGTTAAAGATCAGGTTCCCTTTTAGTGCTTTTTTGTTGGTGGTTAGGAGCGTGAGTGGATCAGTGTTGCCGAGGATGGCTTTTTAGGTCTCGTGACCTATCAATGCGCATGCGCATTGAGCGGAGCGAGAGATAAAGGGGCTTAAACAGAGCTTACCGAGATCGAGCGATTCCATGCAGTGCCCGTGTAAAGCTCGCTCAATGCGCATGCGCATTGCAATAAAAAGAGCGTGCACAGACACCAGCCTCCCTCCCAGAGGCATTCCCCAGCGTGCGCTGTGCCAACGAGCCTTTGAAGTGCAGCTTAGCTTCACTTCAAAGGTATCCGCTACCCCCGCCCCCTGCTTCACACGTTTCTCGCATTTCTCCTCCCTCCCTCGCCTCCCTCGCCCTTCAGCATGCCTAAAGCGCTTTAGCGAAAGAGCAAATTCCAGCCACGCTTCTTGCAGTGAAATGGAAAGCTCTTGGCAAATATTGACTGTTCACTTTTAAATTACTTATTCTTGTGTTTGGGTGTTAATCTGTATTTTCCCCGAGACACGGCCGGCTGGCCGTACTTTCACTTTCACGGCCGGAAGGCCGTGTCTAGTTTTTTTTTTACTTTAAACACAACTCCGGGCATTACTACTGACCAGCAACCAACAGTGTACAGAAATGTGTAATGAATAGTGATGTATCTTTAATTGTCCAGTGGGCATCAAATATAATACCTAGTTCGCTCCCCCAAAGTTACGTTTTATAAAGTCCATTTCTGAAATGCGAGAAATTCGTGCTAACGCAGCTTTTATTAAGTTAAGGAAAATGTTTTTTCAAAATTATTGATTTCACCTAGGCTCAAATCTGGTATTGACCCAAAGCAATGAAATACGAGCACATTCCAAAGTAAAGTCTTGCTTGTTTAATCATCTGCTCGTATCTCCTGAATCAGATAGAAACCTTGGGTTCAGAGTTTACAACATGTTACATGGGATTGCATTTACCAGAGCGGAAGTATTGAAAGAAAGAAGGAGCTTCGGGTTTTACATACTAGCTTAATTAGCAATTCTTACCAAACAAGCGGTATCATTTCTTGTTGGACTTTCAGGATGGCCTCAATTAGACATATTTACGGGAAAAGTCAATGGATAAGACATTAAAGGCCAACCTCAGAGTCAGAAAGCAGCAACCACAGACCTCAGAGAAGTGCTTTCTATGCCAAGAATTGGTTGGTTATTGATCACGGTCTGTGTATTTGCTCACAATAGCACTTAGAACTATAACAATGTATGAAAGGGGGCTGCACTCAAATATTCCAACTTAGTACAAGTTTAAACCAGTGTGTGTGCTGTGTTAGGATTAGTGCCTGCACACTATGAATATGAACTGTATATGGCCTGGTGCCAAAGGCCACCAGGACTCCAAACACGCACAACGAAATAAATGCTCCTTTTAAACAAACTGTAGTGTATTTTATCTCATATACTTCATAAACCAAAGTTCATATTGTTTCAGTCATTATATATTACAATCATATAAATTTCATCTGTATATCAAAACATCGAAGCATCGTTTGTTCAAAACATAACAAAAACAGGGTGTTTTTGTTATGTTTTGAATATGTTTTGCAGTTTCATTGATTTAACAAACGATGCTTCGATGTTTTGATATACAGATGAAATTTATATGATTGTAATATATAATGACTGAAACAATATGAACTTTGGTTTATGAAGTATATGAGATAAAATACACTACAGTTTGTTTAAAAGGAGCATTTATTTCGTTGTGCGTGTTTGGAGTCCTGGTGGCCTTTGGCACCAGGCCATATACAGTTCACAATAGCACTTACACTAATTTTTCTAGTGTAAATATAAGTAAATTCTGAATGGGTGTTGCTGAACAGTCCTCAGATCGGCATGTTGTGGTTCCTGCTGTAACCACCACCACATCCACCATCACATCCACCACCACATCCACCACCACATCCACCATCACCTCCACATCCACCATGACATCCACCGCCACATCCACCACATCCACCACCACCACATCCACCACCGCCACATCCACCACCACCACCACATCCACCACCACTTCCACCACCACCGCATCCACCACCACCACATCCACCACCACATCCACCACCACCACCACCGCATCCACCACCACCACATCCACCACCACCACCACCACCACCACATCCACCACCGCATCCACCACCACCACATCCACCACCACATCCACCACCACATCCACCACCACTTTCACCACATCCACAATCACCACATCCACCACCACCACATCCACCACATCACCACCACATCCACCACCACCACATCCACCACCACATCCACCACCACATCCACCCCCACATCCACATCCACCACCATCACCACCACATCCACCATCACCACCACCACCACATCCACCACAACCATATCCCCCAGATCCACCACCACCACATCTATATGTGTGTGGCTCTGTGTGTGTGTAGGTGCAAATGCAATGTTCTTGGATTTTCGTCACAATAAAATACACTGAACATAATCTTCACAAAAGTTATTTACAAACGTTTAAGCTATTGCCATTATAAATTACAACAGCTTTTATTTAAGTATTAATTATTTACAAAATTAAAAGCCATTGTTATTTGTAATATCAATACATCGAAGTCACGTAAATACAACACACATTGCATTACAAATGCTATAGGTGTCACATTTGCAAAAGTTAAAACTATTGACATTGTAACTGACAAAGCTATTAATTTTGCTACTTTCAAAACCAACACATAAATAAAAAAAGTGTCATTTACAATAACAATAGCTCAAACTTTCCTAATGCGAGACCTATTGCATTTCCAATGCTCGTTCTAATAGTAGCCATTTCGGAGTGTATTGTTGATTGTTGAGCACCCAGTGCATCCCCTGTCTGGCAACCGCAGCTAACTGGAAGGTTCTAGGTTCTGCTACATTAAGGCCCCCTTGCTCTTTCTTTAATCTCAGTTTTGCGAGCCCTATTCTCGGTTTTTTATCTCTCCAGATGAATTTGTTAAGGGTTTGGTCTGTTTTCTTGTGGAAGTCATTTGTTAGTGCTAGGGGAAGCATGCTGACTAAGTAGTTGACTATTGGGGTGATCATCATTTTGACTGTTTCTATTCAAATACAAAAATACATAAATTGGGCCCGCCACCTATGCACCCATGTAACTGAAGTGCAATCTTCATCAAATCAGGCAAAGCTGAGCTCTCAAATTGTGAGAAGTTAGCAGCTATTGTTCCCTCCATGGGGCTTTCACCTTTATGGCTGAAGGTAAAAAAAAAAGTACAATGCCATGGTGGCATGGCAGAACTCCTGTCTGATGAAAATGCCCCAGGTTCCATTCGGCTGTCATCCGTTAGAGCTCTCTGTCACTTTCAGCAGTTGAGTGCATAAAAAGAGCTTAAGAACAATATAACTAAAAGAAGGAAAACATTCAGTAACTATTTTGTTGTCTTATCAAGATCACGGACCTGCATATAAACTATAACTCAGACACCTTAAAGGAAAAATAACCACATTTCAAACCGATTTTAATGGAAGTTGAGGTGGTTAAAGCAAACACTGTAGTTGTCTGCATGTGTAACTGAAGAGTCACAGAACCGAATCCTGCTTTCTACAGTTTTCGAATTGTGAGGTATATTAATTGTACCACAAAATCTAAACCTACAACACAAACCACTTTGAGTATATGTCATTTTTCTTTTAGATTGTATTACACAGAGTATAAGTTTAACACTGCTTTCAAACTATATTCTTTAAGTAAAACACAAAGAGTCTGTACATAGTACAAATATCTTTTACAAGTCTCCATTTGAAGAAAGCAGGACAGACTCATCTGGTTACACTCCCACATTACCTCGCAAAGAGAATAACCCCTTGATTACAAGTGGGTGGGTGTTTTCCAACCTATGCATAAACCTCTGTCCTCTCTGGGTCAGAATTATGAGTTGGGAGATGTCTTTACTGCATCCGGTAATTATCAGGTGCGTTAAATAGCTCACCCATCATCAAATTTCAGCAGGTCTTTCCTGATGGCATTTTACAGGATAAAAGGGCACAGTACTTACCGGTGTGGTAAGCATCAAAATCCAAATATGTTTTTTTCCCTGAAACTCCTATTAGGTGTTATTGATCCCACCAGATAAATAATGTATCACGCAGCATTATTATTTATCTGGTGTGAAAAATAGGCATCTAGATTCTGAAAAAGTGAGAATCAGGTCCCTAATCTTTGTCACCTTGTCAAGCTTCAAAATATTTAATCAATTAAAGGTTTTAGTGAGTTCCAAACATTTTGAGAAAAATATTAAATAGTATTTATAGACCAGAGTAAATGGACAATTGTACAACCAAGTATGTCCAGTTACCCATACCTAAACAGGCCAACTAACACATGATCGGGGTTTGATTGCCTTAATAAATTAATATGAGAACATTTGAAAAACACTCATACAATTATCTGAACTTTATTTGTAAGTGAAGTCTTGTTCTTAGGTATATGCACCTAATGCTACCCACAGGGCTGCTATGCTAGCTTTCACATCCTGAGGGTGTTCCACTGCTTGTAGCCCACAACAGAAATTTTAGAGTGGTTGGTAAGGGTGGGTTCCCTCCCTCCTGTATGACCAAATGTGCCCTGTTAGCTATTGTGCATGAAGTTGTTCTTGACATCAGCTAACAAATTCCGATTAGTGAGGATTCCTGCAGTTATTTTAATCCTTACATAAGTCCAGCTACATGTGAATGCTTGCTCATTACTGCTATGTCTTACACAAAACAAAAAAACATAAACCTATTTGGACTTGTGCTGGTCTTGGCAGCTTATTCACCTTCTTTTATATTATTGTGTGACATCGACAGATGCGCCTGTACAATTGAGTTTCTGTTCTGAATTTTTGTCTTGAATTTTGACGTTTTGACCTGAAATGTTATGGTCACTGCCCAGAATGTGCATCCAAGTCAGGTGACCACTCTAACCTTTATAAGTGGGTGTCCCAGAACGGTCCTTTTTCTAAATTTCTCCTTTATTCTTTCTGTTATAATGTTTTACACTGAGGGGCCAATTACGATGCAGCCTGTAAAGTCTTTCTGACCGATGTATTATGATGCTGGTGGTCGTAAAATAAACTGGCTGGTCATTCCGTCTGGCCGACGGGCTCATGGAGCCCGTCGGCCAGTTTGAGCCGACTCGTGATCCCAAATGGCGGGCCTTTCCACCCTTTGGGATTACGATGCATGGCTTCCGATATGGTTTCCATGCTGGCCTGTCCGACCTGAAAACCATGTCTGAAAGCGTGTTTGGGGCCCCACAGCAGGGTCCCCTTATGCGTGCGACCTCCGGTTAGGGGCCAGTTGATCCCTGCCCATTGTGGCAGGCACCTTGAGGTGCCTACCACGGGGTAGGATGGATGAAAAACACGTCCCATTTCTCATTAGGCTTGTGTTACTGCTGGGTTTATGGCCATAACACCATTTCCCATTGAGAAATGGGAGTATACTACTGAACAGTGTTTGGATGCATTATAATTGGCCGATTCGGACCGCCGACCGGAGGTCGGTCTTTCCCAGGACCGATGCGTCTGCCCTACTTTGTAATCAGGCCCTGAGTCACTAACCCAGTGAATAAAGGGTCAAAGACAAAATGGTTTTTTTCCAACATTGAAGTGCATATATTAGAAAAAAAACATTGTTAATCATTGCTGAATTCACCAAGAGCATGTGCACGTGTGCAATTTTTTTATCATATGCAGACTGCTCATGTATAAGATTTGTTCTAGGGGATGTGGTGATGTGTGTTGTGTTATTACTAGATGCTGAATTATTAGGTGCAAGTCTGATACTTTAGTATGCAAGGTTGGCTGAACTGTGTTGCTACATACTCCTTCTTCAACATGCCAATCCAGTTTGTGAATCAGGAGGGTGTGTGTAAAAAGTGCCCAGGCACATATGTGATGAGTGTAATTCTAATCAGAAACACTGTGTAAATGTATGAATCTAGCCCTTAAAATTCTCAAGTGTATTATAAGACTTCAGTGTGAGCTAAGACTCCTTTTATGGGCATTTTGGTGACTTTTTTGTATACAATAATAATATACATTGCTGGTTGCCTTTGATTCTGAAACATGATTGTTGATTGCTATATTTGCGCATTGGTGAAGTCTTGGATGGACTCGAAATGTGAAACATTTCTCTCTCTGAATTTCAGGAATCCTCATCATGATGTCCATGTGTAACGAGGTGCACGTGTACGAGTACATCCCTTCAGTGCGGCAGACAGACCTCTGCCACTACCACGAGCAGTACTACGACGCCGCCTGCACCCTTGGGGCCTACCACCCGCTCCTGTACGAAAAGCTGTTGGTGCAGAGGATGAACCGAGGCTTGGAGGACGACCTGCACCGGAAAGGGAAAGTCATTCTGCCCGGATTCAATGCCATGGAGTGCCCGGGCAGCAGTCACCTTCGAAGGACATGAAAGTCGACTTTCTCTTGTACAATGTGCAATAAAGTACTACTGTTGTACTGTAAACAACAAAGAAATACTTGAAGACGTACTTTGGACCATTTTAGGTCTTTAAACTGTAATTAAAAATGTAAGTAGCGGGTACGAGAAATCCTTCTCTTTCTATGCCATTTATTTATTTCTGCTTTGCAGATAGTCAGGTAAACATGCTTAGCCTGTGAACTGTGCAAGTCGTACTTAGAGAAAAAAAAACGAGTACTGTTTTGTATTGTGCAACCTGCATACCGAAGCAGTTCAGCGTTATATTGCACCAGACATGCCGGGTTGCAGAGTTTTATATATCATAGCCTTCAGAAGTGTAAAATGTGATACTGTAAAGAGTTTTGTTGTTATGCCTGTCGAGGGGAAAAGGACAAAAAACGAAATAGCCATGGTACATGCTCAGAAGTCTGCACTGCAATAATTATAAATGGCAAGTGTTAGTCTTGTAATTTTGGTTTTCACAAGGAAAACTATTAACGGGTCTGTTGATACCAGTGATTATTTTGGACCGGTGTTTGCAGATTTCATGACATGGAATAACCCACATTTGTCGAGTGGTATGGTTAGTAGGTAACCGTGGCACTGCATTTATTTGGCAGAGCTGGCAGTATTTGCCGTGGCCTCCAGGGAAGGAACTTGGGGGCATGTTATCAAGGGGGGCGATAGGGAATTATCGCCGTTTTAGCGGCCGTTTTCGGCCGCTAAGCGGCGATAATTTTATCGCCCTATTAGCAAGCTGTCGCTAACAGCAGTTAGCGACAGCTTGTAGGCGATAGCGAGCGGTTTGGGGCCCGCTTTGCATGTCAGCGATATTTATAGCTAATGACATGCAAAGTGGGCGTACACAACCTGTTAGCGACTGAAAGCAGTCGCTAACATCGCTGTCGCCTATTACCAACACAGGCGTAGCGATGGAAATATTCGCGCTAAGCGTGAATATCTCCAAAAACTAACGCCTGCTCAGACCAGTTCTTAGCCATTATATCCAATGGGAGGTGGATAGATATAATGGCTAAGACCCTGTTAGCGATAATGCGTGAATATCTCTGTATTCTCAGCGATATTCACGGATTTTGCCACTATCGCTGGGAATTTCATCGCTTTTGAGATAAATGTTGCTAATAGCACGTTATGTCGGCGATAAAATCCGGTGATGCGCGGCGATAAAAAAATTGCCGCTAAGCCTACTTAGCGATAAATATCGCTATTTGTTGATAATATGCCCCACAGACCCTGCGCCAATTGAAGTTTTTAACTAACAAATTAAGCATTGATTGGTACTCATGCTTGTATTTCAAGCGGGAAACAAATTGCATTTGTGCGACTGTTTGCACTAGACCACATTAGGAGTTAAGCGTGAATTCCATTGCTCCTGTATTAGCCCAGTCACTTGCCAACAGGTTTCTTTGATGCCAATTGTCCACGCTGCCCAGGGCATAATTTGTACTTGTGCGTGCCGTTTAAAGCCAATAATAATTTGGGCACATTATTTCACATATTTTACACCAAATTGTGAATATGGCCTATCACACAACGGGCCCAACGCAAACGTTAATGGCACTAGATGTAATCGGTGCGCGTTATTTGCACCCAGATGTAAATTTCAGACAGGCACACAAATAATTATTCACTAATACTGTGCCGGAAGCAAGCATATACACTTTCCAGAAAGTGTATTTTTTTGATGACATTCAAAAAATGCACGTTTAAAATATTATTTTTTAAATACTAAATTAAAATAATAATTTAGTTTGCCTTCAGCAGGGAGGTTTGAAACTCAATAAATGTGTTTCAGGTTGGGAATGTCTTTAAAGTTTGTGAACGTGTGTGGTGGGTACATAAAAAACACTTTTTGACCTCATCCGTTCTGCAGTGTTCACAGGTTTACGGCTCTCAGAGGCTGATGTAACACCCTTGTCTAGGATGGGAACAGGACCAAAACACGCCCTAAATTGTTGGAAGTATAAGTGAAGGATTTAATCAAAGTGACAAATATTTTACCCCGTGGGGAAACTCAAATTTTAAAAAGTAAGAAAATGGTGCTACTTGATCTGTTGTATTCACATACTAAAATATACATGCACATTTTTTGCAAAAAATGTTCAGGTTACACCTGGAAAGATGTGAATGCTGCAGCTGTCAAGGCGTAGCCTGGAAATGTATGGTGAATTCCATACAGTTGAAAATCTTTATCCATTGAATGTTGGAAGGTCCAAAACTAGCAGGGGCAGATTTATGACAGTTTTTAAATTCTGGCCCTCTTTAATCGAAAAAAAACATCCTTCCGGACTCTATGAGGCTGACCCTAAAGAAGGAAGTTGTTCCTTTCTCTCACACACACACTAACAAACAATTTTATAATTTAGAATTAAAAAAATACAGCCATTTTAAATGTATATTTAATTAGTCTAACTAGCTGACTTCCCCATTTTAACAGAAAAGTAAATGGTCTGGAAATTCCAGGCATCCAAACTTAAGGAATTGTTTTGTATGTTAATATATATGGTATTTTTACATAAACAAAACATATCCAAAAGGCAGTGAATTATTGTACATGGTCAAAGACAAGCATAAAGTCAACGAGTAAGACAAGAGGAAGTTGGTTTGGGATTTGTTTAAGTAATTTGCAGTAGTGTTCCTCAAAGACATAGGTCATCAAATTTTTCCTAAATTTGAGGTTGGGGCGGTCCTAATGGATTCAGATGTTGTTCCAGATCTTGAATGCAAAAATGGAAAACACTGGCTGCTGTCTTTTTATTTTAGGAATTCTTAGTCTAGCCAGCTGTTTTGTCACCCATGGTGGTCACTGCGTGTGTGGCGGGTGGGGAGGAGGGGAATGGGGTGCTGCCAAATCCCAAGTAAGAGTTGCGGGGAGGCTACCACCCCCAACACTATTGCTGCCTTGGGCGGACTGCCCCCACCCCTTGCTACACCACTGGATGGTGCTCAAATGGCCTGTACAATACCCCTTGGTTTATCCCATGAGTCAACCTTCTGTGCAACCATATCCAGGCATCAACATATCTCTTTTTTATGTCATCAAAATAACCATATCAATATTGAAGTGTACTTGTCTTCAGAACACAACCTGATCAGCGCATCCATCTTACTCTTCACTGCTGTTAAGAACATTTTGTTCATGTAAATGTAGTTATTTTCAATGCTGTATGTGAACTTTTTGAAAGAATTACTATTGTGAAACTATACTAAATGTACACTTTTTACAATTATCCTTTACGTACACGTCTGAAGAGGGTAGGTGGAGTAATGAGTGCTCAATCCATTCCTGCCCTCTTATGTTATTTGTAAGGACTACGAAGATGCAGCTGATGAGCATAAAACAAGAAGCACAATTTTTGCAATTTTTACGTTAGAATTGTACACACTAAACAGCACCAGTTCTTAAGCACATTTCTCCCTGGTATCCACAACTTAGCCGTCTATATGTTCTGATCACTACAGATTACGAGGTATTTCCTCTTACATTGAAATATTAAAATATGAGGAAACAAAATCAGGAACCCAGACACTATCTCGTATGTTTGCAAAGTTACTTTCTTAATATCCAAGTCATCTGCTGAAGAAATACTGTACACATGAGTAAGATACACGTTTTACAAAACCTCTAACCTGTAACCTTTAAAACAAGATGGCGATCTGGCATGAAAGGAATGCTTTATTTGTTTTTGATGTTTACGTCTACAAAAGTATTAAGAAATCACACAGTGCCAAAGATTTTTCCAACACCTAGAAAGAAGACAAACAGACAGAAAGATAGATAGATAGGTAGATAGATAGATAGAAAGATAGATAGATAGATAGATAGGTAGATAGATAGATAGATAGATAGATAGATAGATAGATAGATAGATAGATAGATAGATAGATAGATAGATAGATAGATAGATAGATAGATAGATAGATAGATAGATAGATAGATAGATAGATAGATAGATAGATAGATAGATAGATAGACAGACTTTAAAAAGTCTGCAGTTAAAGTAACCGAGTTTGACCCTAAAAAAGGCAAAGTCTAAAAATGAACAGGTTAAACAGATCATTACTTCAGAATGTTTACCGTAACTAATGGAAATGGTTAGTTCAGTTGCATGCTGTGCAATTTCTATTTAGGTTTCCTATACATTTAACAGTGATGCCCAGTATGGAGCTGATAATTTGTCACTTTTGGTGGTACCTCTGTGCGGGGATACCACCTTCCCGGATTTCGAATTGACTCTGTAAAGACTCGCATTCAGTATCTCCACTTCCTTTTCCACAAAAAAAATCCTATAGCTAAACACATAAGGAATTTATTTGAGGAAAGGGGCTCAGAATCAGGACAAATATTTTGGAATGCCCCTGTAATTCTGAGGTTTTTCATGTTAGTCCACATTCACAATCTTGGGGGCATATTATCAAGGACCGGTGTTAAAATTATCGCCGTTTTATCGGCAGGAAACTGCTGATAAAACGGCGATAATGGGCTTGATAATACACCCTTGTTAATTCCCATAGAAGCCCATGTTAACATCAGAACATGGGCTTCTATGGAAATTAACAAGGGCGTATTATCAAGCCCATTATAGCCGTTTTATCAGCAGTTTTCTGCCAATAAAACGGCGATAATTTTAACACCCGTCCTTGATAATATGCCCCAAAGTTCTTTAATTGTACAGTTCAGGGGCTGGAATACCAGCCATAATCAGTAGTTTGGATCCTACGGGGGTAAGAGTACAATGTGAGCTGCAAATTGCATTACGAGTGATACAAAGCTGACTCATCAGGAAACAGGTAGCTTCTGTGTGCTCAATGCACAGTATAGTACTTTCAAAGCACAGTCACTAGTTGCACCTCACTCCGACCACCGGGCTGTTCCTGGCCTTAGGGAGTTACTAGGCTTTTTTTAGTTCTAAAATGAGACTTAACCTACTTATCATCACTGATCCATTGGCTTACTAGGCATTCCAAATTGAGATTGGCATGAAGAACATCTTTTGGTAATTTTAACATTTTCTGTTTCTCTGATAGACCTATGTGTTTCTAACCATATTGCAATTTTAAGGATCTATTTTAAAAATAAATATTTTGCAGTGAAGGAAGCAAACAAGACATCACATTAAGAATCACATTGTTCAATGATCAAATTAATTGGAAAACAATCACTCACAAAAGTAGAACACTGTTATGACCAAGAGCACACTTGGCACTATAAAATTCTATACCACATTGAAAAGAATGCCCCTTGCTAAGCATGTGATGCTAAAGCCACCCTTATTGAAGGGGAGACATAGAGCTTTGAACAATCTTTCTTTATACAAACTAATACAAAGAACTAACAGTTCAGTCATAGATTAATAAACCTTAGTCCCTAAAGGGTCTTTGTTGTTTTTGGGATGATATATAGATATCAAGTAATCCCATGCTGGCTGTGAATATTTCATGCAGTTCTGGTGGTTTGTTTCAAATTAACATGGTGGTACCTGCAAAATTCAATTCCCAACCAGCTCTATAACTACTATAAAACAAAGAAAAGTAACAGTACTGAATAAGCTACTCATTGGTCGGCATAGTCTGACTAGAGATAGTTAATGACATTTACTTTGTTTCCTATTCTATGAAAACACCAATTGATGAAGCTGTAAAGCATTTTTTTATTTTATTTATGGGTGTCCATCAATATTCTTTTGAATGTTTCTTAATATCTAGCACTTGTTTAGGACGCAAATGTGCTTCAGTGTAGTCCTTAAAGGCATGTGGCTAATAACTGACACTTACTTGACATGCCCTACTTTTAATTTGCCGTAGTTGTTTGTCAAAAACATGACCACCTCCTACCCTGTTTTTACCTACGATATGATAGGAAATTTGATCAATATACATTTTAATTTCCACTGTGGGTCCACAGTTTTTTGGCCCAAAATTGATTGAAGCAAAATATTAAGATTACTGGATGCTGTTGATGTAGATTAGACAGTGGGTTCTCTTACTATATATGGGTTTTCTCTATTTCTCTAATGTCTGTAGTAGAGCATGTCACAATATTGCCATGTGTACTGAAAAGGAGGATCTGCACATATTCTTTCTGCTAAACTTTGGAAACTTATAAGATGGGTCTTCATGTTGACCATAAATATTCAAGCATATTACATATAATAAATGAACAACTTAGCAAGCCAGGACTGAAGTTTACAAAAACATTGTGAAGCATAATGTCCTATGATTTGAAGTCAGAGAAGTGACCAGTGATGTGATTTCTCCATTTAGCTTAAGGTGGATGTGAACAGCTGTATTATGCAAACATTGTAGGTTATTGAGACGACTACCAGGAATTGACTGTTTATACTGAATTAGAGGTGGGAATAATATTCATCATGTCCAATGAACCTTGAAAGAAAGTTTAGGGCAGGTCAGCATTCCAATAGCAGAGGAACTTCATTACATCTTAGGGGTTTGAGAGTTGCGCAGACACTGGGCCATAATAGTGTATTGAGTCATTTTACATGACAGGTGCCCCATGTTCATAAATAATCACACATAATATACAACAAAGGCTCTGTGTGAACACACCTACTGCCATTGGGCAGGGTATCATGTGTACATCTTCCGGTAAAACATGCACATATGCATTTTTGTTTTTACATTGCAAGAATATGAACATAGTATTGCAAACAAAAAGAGGTGTTGTTTTTCTGTATTGCTATTAGATATTAGATTTTTTTTGCTACAATGTTTATCTCAACAGATGGCCTGTATCAAAAAAATTAAATAACGAAAAATGTGAATGTCTTACAATCCACTGAACCACAGATAATTAAGAGTACATGTGGGTTCAAGGTATACATTCAAAAGGTGGTTACCCTGAGGATTGAATTAAAAATATTGATCGTAAAGAATATCTAGGACAAAATATCAAAAATAAAATATTGGTAGACAAATAAGTCTAGATGTACTCTACCTAACTCCAAATATATGTACCTTTGTGGTGCATATATCTTCAAGGCACGTAGATGTGGAGTTATTAATAGTAAATGTATACTTCCCAATTTGCACTTACGTTTCAATATTTTCCCCCCAATATTCCTTTTCCATATTATTATGCCACAATATTGTTGGTGCTGATATTCAGCCGTACAATTCATTCAAAGATATAATACTTACTGTTAATGCTTGAAACATAACTCACTGATTGGCAATCAGTTCTGTGTGATGAGTGGAGATGGTACTGTCTTATCAAATATACAGCAATTCTTCTAAGAAGTATCAATATTCTTCTATTAAATGATATGTGATGATGGTCATGGAACCTCCCTTTAGACTAATTTATCTTATACACAAATGCAATTGCTGAATGAGTGAATTGACAAGCTCACATTTTACATTTGAAAACATATACAGTGAGTGCTTGACAACAGGTTTGCCAAATATTTGCATAGCGACATTTTATTGTTGTAATTTGTGTATGGTGACTAGTTTTTCAAAGGATATACCTGGGTATCTTTTAAGCTAACCACACCCCATTACATATATTCATAATTCAAACTCAAGTAGTTTGGAAGAATAACTTTCACAAGATGTGTTTGATAATTTGTTGCACCAAAATAAGTATGAGTTCCAACCATAAGTTTATTGAAGTCACATATCAATGTTATGTTCGAACACGTGATTCAAAGTCTTTGTGCTGCTTCTTCACTACTTAGGGCCAGATTCCGATCCCGTCTGGAAAGCCCTCCATACGGCTCGGATCTGGAGGGCTTTCCGGACGAAACGTGCTTGTTGCGTCTGAATGAGCGAGTACGATGTGTCCTTAAGCATATGGGCTCGATTCGCTCAGACTTCCATTGAAGTCTATGGAAGCCTGCGTACAGACACGTACACAGGCTCCCATTGCAGAAAATGGGTGGGTAGGAAAAGGCGTACACCCTGTGGTGGGCAACTCATGGTGCCCACCACACTGCATGCATGGATCAGGGGGGACCCATGGGCACACCCTGTGACCGATTAGGAGAGCCCCAGGTGAAGGGGGGCATGCCCCCCCTGAAGTATGCTTCCCGGAGCTTTTTTGAGTCAGAACCTCCGACTCAATCCGGCTGATCGATGCATGCATCGGACATGGTCGCTCGGAAATCAGACTTACTGCGCTGCACGAGTCGACCATGTTGTAGTCGTCTGAAGGGCTTAGCTAATGGGTATGAGTCATTTGGAGCGTGAGGCGATAATCACATCGTACGTGCTCGCACATACAGCGGTACAAGTCATTCAGAAACCGGGACTACGAATTGAACTCGCTCGCTACGGATCCTGTTCGGAGCCCTTCCGAGCGATATCGGATCCGGGCCCTATGTGTTCGAAGCACATTGACACATCTTTCTGATTTCAATGGAAATGGTCATATCATTGCAGACTCTGATGAAGATATGGACTAGAGAGCCTTATCATGTTTAGCAATGTCTCTTTAAGAATAGCTCAGAAGCTTACATAAACATTGGCTTCCCAAGCACTTAAATAGTTTCTGCTGTGCTTCTCTTGAAATCTGCTTGGACAGTATAGTCACTATAAATTAGGCCTTATTCTGCTGTTGCCTTGAATTCTGCAGTCAGAACTCCACAGCCATGCTTATCTTCAACCTCACCGCACCTCTGGGAGCTCCACTGGCTCCCAAAACACACATGTGCTCATTTCAAACTACTCACACACACATTCAACACACAACACAGCTTCTGGCCCACCTATCTCAACAGTCTCATCTCCTTCCACCAACCATCAAGGCACTTCTGCTTCACAGGACTCCTACTCGGATACCTCCCATGCATACACAGAACCAGAGCAGGAGGACAGGAGTTTTCTTACACCACTTCTAAGGTGTGGAACAACCTCCCACTCCACATCAGAGCCTCCTCCTCTCTTCTTGAATTCCACAAGCTAAAGCCCTAGCCTTTCAGTTAACCAACCTTTCCTAGGCAGTGCTATGCACACTCCTGCTCAGCACCTGGATACATGTGCAGGTGATAGTGTTCTTTACAGGTACACATAATTAAAAAAACATTCATGGGTATATGAGTAGGGTCAAATATAACCACCTGGTCCACTTCCCAAACTGGTATCCTTGGCTTAGCCTAGTGCTGCTTCACATCTTCAAATGACAGACCCAGAAAAATATTAACTTCTAACATTGCTGTTGTGCAAGAAGTATTAGCATGTAACCCACTTCCCACCTAAGGTGCTTCGAAATGACTCTTATCTGTTTGTCGACATTTCCATAAAAAAAAATCAAAATGAATAAACATTTGAATTGATTTCTCTGGTTATTGAATATTCACATTATGATGAATTTGGAGTAATATGGAGTAGTATGGAAATGGATGCAGTTCCTTAAAGAAGGTTTTCCTCTGAATTCTTAATTTGAGTTAATATTGTGCACTATGTAGTGACTGTCACTGGCCTGTTCTATGAAGTTAATTCTACTAAGTAGGAAAATGTGATGCATTTTAATTTTGTCAATCCCAGCTGTAAGGGACTGGCAATTATCCTGCTTGTACTGTATTCTCTATAGGCTCTATCTAACACATTCAGACAAATGCCAATGTACTTTTTTTAACAGCTCTTAATCTTTTTACTGTACAATAATTTTATATGTGAACATTTATGCCTCCAACAGAATAAACGTTGAGGGGGTTCCAGAAGCCACATTTTTAAACATTATTTGTATGCATTTTGAACATTTTTCTATTTTCTATTTTTGTTTTTGTATATTTTTGTGTATGCAATTGTACAGATTTTTTTCTTGTAAATAAATAATGTTTTCTGTCAAAAAGAAGTGTTGGTCATTTTGAGGGTTGTACAGAGGCGATATTTACAATGTTTTGGGAACCAAGTGGCAATGTACCACAGGTCTTCTCATTCATGAAATGTATGTTGTGCCATATTACTGCATGCTACAGTAAATGGTGACTGTGAAATAGTTTTCCACTCTTTTTCACTTGAAATGGTGGATTGTGTGTGATTTTGATATCAGACCAGGTATACAACAATCGGACACAGATAGTTGTAATTGGGCAGAATGGTATCCCACCCAGGGGCACTGATTCGACCTGTGATTCGGCCTTCACAACATCCATGGCACTACTAGGTCAGCTGAATCAGAGGCAGGCAGGCAGTCAGATGCTGCTGCCGTATAAGACATAAAATTAGTAATATCTCAAGTCAGACTCTTGCGCTCTAAGAGTAAAATAGCAAAGGCCAAGAAAGTTGGAGGAAAATGAATTAGATAAAACAAAGTCATAACTGAGTATTATGATCAAATTTTATATGGTTGACCTGTTGTAGACTTTATGAATGAAATGAGTGTTAAAGAGAAGTCTCCCAATAGTAAAAAGAACAGCACTAAAAAGATAGCCAACACACAATTCCAAATCATCGTGATTTACCTTGGTAAAAGGGATCTGCCGCATTCTACACCTGTTCATAAAAAAGTGCAGCATAGCAAGTTTTGTTTTGTAGGTGTTAACATTTCCCCACAGGGTATACATTGAAATATCGCATTATGTTATTGTTGTAAAAAATATTAATATATAACATTGGTTAAGAGTCTAAAAGCATGCAGGGAGTACCTATGTACAGCTATGCCAATTACAAGCAAACTGAGACCTATACTGTATCTACTGTATAGACAGAGACATAAATTAGGGACTTATTTAGAGTTTGAGGGACAGGATACTCTGCTACGAATGTGGCTCAACAAATGAAAAACTTTGCCTGATGGCCTGAATGCTTCCCGGTTCTCCTCCCCACTTCTTTTTTATGCATTTCTTAACCTCTCAACATAATGACACTGGCAAGCGCTTATGAAAGCACGTCATTTCATTTAAGAACTGTTCCATATCTGCATATTTTTAAGACATGCCTTGATATGCTTTCACCTTTCCAAAATAGGAAAAATACAAGATAATAAGCATCTCAACAGCACCTCCAATACTAAGGGGTTGATTTGAATGTCGTTCAGAAGGGCTCCAAATCGGTTTCAGGTTTGCTAAATCCGATCCGGAGCCCTTGTTTCTGACTAATTTGTTCCCAGTTCCAAATGTCCAAGTATGATGCATGGAAACCATTTGGGCTGACCGAATTGGTTCTGAAAGGCATTCGGACAGGACAAGCCTTTCCAGAGCCGATTCGTACAGCTCTATGGACTTGGTTTCCGAACAAGCGAGAACGACGACTGATTCGCCTAGCATTTCTGATTCAGTTTGCCCAGAACTAAACAGCGGCTGGAATCAGTCTTTGGGGGCCCCCTTCACGGCCATCTTAAGGATGGTAGAAATTATCCAAGAATTTCCTTAAAAGATTGACATGCCCGAGTAGCCCCTGGCCCTTTCAAATCTGTACGGTCAAACCAATAGGACTTGCCAGTATCTGTACTTCATTGCAAAAATGAATTTTATTGCATTCTGGAAAAAAATGTTACATTTTCATTTTGATCTACTAATGATGGGACACGTCTATAAAACAATGTATAACATGCAAAAATATATTTTGTATTTGCCTAAATTGGTGTTCTCTGTGTTGGATTTCAACACTAGGATAACAAGAATACGTTCTATTGAAGAAAACGACTATGGATCCATGAAGAATATGATAATCAATTGACTTATTGGCCTTTTGAACTGTTTTCTACTAATTATTAGGAAGTATTTCACTGCATCTATATTGTTTATACAATTGTTGAAAGGGGCTACTAATCCCATTGTCACCCTACATGATGGAATATGAACCTTCCTTTTTAACATTTGCCTGGGTCCTTGGGGAACATCACCTCTGTATAACAGATGGCTCCATGGCCTGGAGGCGGGAACAGCAGAGGTAAGTGTGTACCTGCTTTCAATTAGTAGATGGCAACGCTCCTCTTTGGGCTCTCGCTGCTGTTCGGTTGTAGGAAATAATGAACATCTCTATCAGTAATTCAGTAGATGAAAGTGGTCCTCTTTGGGCTGCAAGTGTTGTCTACTTCTTAGGAGCCAACTAGCTCACTATAATCAGCTTTAGACCAGTCATTCAACATCACAAGAAATACATGAATTCCTGATTTTTACATATGATATGATTTATATGTCAAATTATTATTGATAGTGCTGACTTGTCAGGGTGGGCTATTCGTGTACATATAATATGATCTGACTATGATGACAGCTATTTAATCGATCCATCAATCAGGATTTATAAAGCATTGCTTATCACCCAATAGGGTATACAGGCGCTTGCAGGCCCGGAGCCTTTTTCGAACAGCCAGGTTTTGAGGGCCATTCGGAATTCCGGAAGTGGGGTGATGGACCAGAAATCCCTCTACATTTTCACTCTTTGTATAATATTTTCTTACTTTACCCCTCCCTGGTGGCCTTGCTTAGGTTTCCGCATGGCCTGTCCACAAAGCAGAGATGGTGTGTGACTCCAACTTGAAGGGCATAAGCAACCCTCCTTTTCCTTTGATGAATAGTAGGTGTTTGTGTGTATGTGTGTAGTATCATCTCCTCACTTTCTGGTATACCTTTGAGTCTGATCCCTACGTTTGGATGACCGCACCATCTGCTTTCCACTACTGGTGTATGCATTGTCATGTAAATTGTCTGGGGGATATTCTCAAGAACGTGTGATAACTATCGCAAAATTAGCTTAACACAACTTTCAACATCGCTGTTTATCGCTGGAAAATTACGCTGTGTTAACTAAGTATTCACAATATGGCGATACCATGCGATAGTCTCACCATAAAGCGTCAAATGACTGCATTAAAACCAACGTGACACCGCAAAAATGCGAAACACAAATGCAAAAAACTTGCGATGAGGCCAATCCCGATACAAAAAGCAGCAAAAACCAGCGGCAGGGCTGCAAGTTAACATGTTTCTGGCGGGAAAATGCACTATAAAAACAACAACAAGAACACACCAAAAACAATCCAAAGTGCAGAGCAACATGGATGCACCCGGACCGTGTGCAGAGGCCAACACCAAGCCCACAAGCCCCACAGACCACCAGCAAGGAATAACGGGGTCGGGGAAGGGCAAGGAGAAGAGGGAGAGGAAGACTGGGTGCAGTCCACGGGAAAACCAGATCAGGGTCACAGAGGTGACAGAACACTACCATCAACTGACCCACTATTGGACTACCGTGAATGTAGTCGGAGCGTCGAGGAGGTCAATGGAGGAGGCCAAGAGGCGCTGGCATGATGTGAAACCAAACCAAGGACAAACCTGCTGCCAACAGGAAGGCAGCAATGGCGACAGGAGGTTGGAGTCCTGCACCACAGGAGGAGCTGGAGGAAAACGAGGCCACAGTCATCAGTGTGGAGATGGTGCAAGGAGCTCGTAGTCCGGACACAGCTCGAGAGAACCTGACACAACATCAACATGGCGAGTAACAGCCAGGGACTGGGGGGAAGGGAGGAGATGGGCACAACGACACACATGCACAGCGATGTGTGGCACACTGCACACCTACAATGACCCAAGATCATGTCCCTGATCTCTGTGGCACACTGCAGCACACACACATAGCAATCACAGCACATCCCACGACAATGTGGGACAAAGTGCAACACCGACACTGCAGAACAGAGGACACAACTGGGTCCGCTCATGTGCAGAAACAGGCCAATCACATCTAACATAGCAGGAAACTGTGAGATTGAAATGTACGTGAACAACCTCACATCTGTCTTGTAGTCCAAATGTTCACTGTCCCGCATCAAATATTCAGCACCTCCCAAACAGTCACAATGTACATTGTCATACAGTCTGCATGTAAACAAGAGTAATGCGCCAACATACATGTCAAAACAATGTCAACATGCATCTCCCCTTCACATTGCAGAGGGACAAACAATGCATCCAGCAGAGCAGAACAGACAACTCATCAGTGACGCTGGAGAGAACCATCACACCTTCGACACCGACGCCCTACAACAGCTCATGACCATGCCAGGCAACCCACCACCATGGCAGTCAAGCTTCATAGAGTCGAACCTAGCCCCTGCACAGACCACACAGCAGGAAGCACCCACAGGCACGGCTGGCTCACAACACTTCACAGAGGCACACATGCCATTCCAATGCCATGCATCAGAATGCCAAAAGGAGGTGGCCAAAAAGGTGCGGGTGGGGTCCAAACCCATGGAAGATGAACTAGATCACATACGTGGGTGTCTAATACCCTTCAGGGACCACCTACACCCCACAAAGGAGACCCACACTGCCATAGAGACACATTCATATGCACATTTCCAGTACAGAAACACCCCCAGAGGCACGCAATTATCAGTCACACACCCACGTTGGCTCTGCGTACCACAGCCCAGTCACTCCTCTTACATATTGAGTTGGTGACGACAGCTACATGTCCAAGCTCTAACCCGCTGCCTGCAGTGACATGTCTGCGTCTGCTGTACACTGCACAATGTAATGTCATAGGGCCCAGGGCCCTCATGCATACAACATGACCACAGGGACACACACAGATAGTATGTGGAACTGGCTACGGGCACGTGCACCCCGCCCCTTTATTGGCAGGGCCACATGTACAGTGACGCCTGTATTGGATGTGTGTGGGGTGTTTGTAAGCCACCCTGCACAGAGTGGTTGGTACTGGCAACAACTTGAACAGTGACCACAATTAAAACAGAAACTGAAAACACCAGCATAACAGAGACAACTGCTGAGCAACATGGAGGTAGCCGGAGCAAGTACAGAGGTCACACAATATGCAAACAGAAGTGTCCATGAGTTGCAGTGCACTGAGGTTGTGACACTAATGCTGAGTGCGCTCATTTGAACAAATTGTCTAAGATTGTGTCCCTTTGGGATATACCTGATGTAGCTGCAGTGGGGTGTGTTACACCGGCATCATCTTCCTCATAATCGTCCCAGGTCTCCCACACTGCCTGAGGTGAAATTGCTGCGTAACCTCTCCACAGCACAAAACTCAATCAGTAACGGTCCATGGGTTGCGGTGCACTGAGTCAGCGGCACCTGGAGTCCTGAGCAGGGTATCAGGCAGATGATTGCATCCACAACAGGTGTGAGCAACTCCATTAGTCTACCAGTATGACTGTTTAGACTCTGGCAGATGACGGTCGGAGGTTGTCCTGGCGATGGTGGGGTATGCCTCCTGCGGTGATGCAACGTCCGGGCCAGTCAGGACTCGATTTGATGTGTGAGCCCTGGTGGACCGCAGTTGAGTCCGGAGGCAGTGGACAGCGCTGGGCCACAGACACATGGGGTTGACGACCCCAAGGCCATTGTCTCAGAGGCCATCCAATATTCAATCAGACAGGGTCCCTGACTTGAGCTGCACAGAGTTAGTGGCCCTGGATGCACAGCGGCCGGCACAGGCACACCACCATGGGACGGTGACTTGCGGTCCACTGAGGTAGGGCCACATGGACTGAGCGGGTCGTCGATGATGTCCAAGGGGAATGAGGCGGGGGGTTGCAGGGGACAGTGGAAGGTGTCCTCCAGGGCATGATGCAGAGGTCAGTAGCCATCCGGAAGCAGCAAATGGAGAAGTGGAATGCTACAATCTCGTTTCCACCACCAATTCGGTATCAGCTACATGAGGATGAAGACTACACCCTAATCCTTAGACTCAGATGCCACCAAAATTCAACCGGAGAGTGCCATGAATTTCAGGGAACAGATTTAGTGGCACCGGGCCTGAGAGGGGATGCGGTCTGCGATGGTGCCGGTACAATTACATAACTTGGCCATTGCTAATTCAAGACTCAGTCCCAAATGTGTGACCTACTCGACCACAGTGTAGGCCGGAGGCAGTGGTCAGCAGTGGCCCACAGCCACGTGTCATTGGCTCGTGTTGCACAGAGTGAGTGACCCCAGCGCAGTTGTCAGTAGTGTTTGATTACCTCGGTAACGATGATCCTTTTTCCTCCAGACTGAAACGCGTCTTCCTCTTACACCTCTCCTTATGTGCAATGATATGTACTGTGCCATTGAAAAATCGATACTCAGTTACAATTGTGTGACCTACACGAGCGCAGCGTAGGCTGAGGGCAGTAGTCCGCGTGGGCCCACAGACACATGTGGTTGTAATGCTATGCAGACTTGATGGGACCACATTGAAGGGAGTATGGTGACATAAAATCTGCCATAAATAATGTTCTCTGCCATAGTGTAATCAAGACTCAGTTCCAAATGTGTGACCTACTAGTCTGCTGTGTCAGCTGGTAGAGTACATCAACAAGAAAGGAAAACTGCGGACCTTGCTCGCGGAGGCCGTGATGGTCATAGCAGGTAGCCAGGGCCGCAGGCCTCGGGCTTGGAGCTTGCACCGGAATGTGGTGGGACCTCTTCAACACAAGCCAGTGTCGGGAGGTGAGCCTTGGATCATGTGTGCGCAGGGGTGGGCAAGACTGGTTCGGGGACCAGCGGCCCGAGGTGCAGCAGGCGCACAGGATTTCAGGTAAAACCGCTCACGGTGTCGGCCTCGTCGCGGGGTGAGAGGTGCCACCCTGGCAGAGACGTTGGGCATTCCAGAAAAGGACCACGCACAGAGTTACATGCCTTTTATTCACACCCCTACGCTGGCCTGGCATACACCGGGCCAGCCCACTCCGCTCATGCTTACAGGGGGGGACAAAACAGTCTACATTTCCGCGATCTTCCCCACTGGCTGGGGTAACATGGTTGCGTCCACTGTCCACTACACTTCAAAAACTAGCAGTGTATGTCGACATGGATATGTCTATGGTCTGCATATTGCTGTCTGGCCAGCACATCCACGCCACACTTGGCATTGTGTACATTCTCATTCATGGGTCACTTGCCTCCTCACATTCCTGGTTCCCACCTCTCCCCACATTCTGCTATAGGCTGAGGTGCCATGCAGTTGATGGCTTATGTACATGGCTGGCCCACGTTCCCACAGTAAGTTGTGCTGTCGTGTCTGGTGGGTGGGCATGTTGTTTGGCATGTTGTATGTGAGTTTGTAAGGTATGCATTCCCAGTGGTGTGCGTTGCATGATTGTGGAGTTGAGGTGTGTGGTGTGTTCATTTGGTATTTGCCAATGAGCAGTGCTTTTCCATAGGACCCATCCTGGAAGCGCTGGTTGATGATGGACTGTCGGAAGATGAAGGAATCATGCACACTGCCTAGGTAATTGGCGACGACATTAGTGAAGCGTCCCCGGTGGTCCACTATTGCCTGCTCATTGATGGAATACATGTGCTTTCTGTTGTGGTTATTGTGTGAAATGTTTCCAGGGGGCACTAGTAGGACATGTGTGCAGTCAATTGCCCCCTAAAATGTGTGGGAAGCCAACTATGGCGTAGATGCCTTACTTGGTCTCCAGCTGTTCCTATGCAGTGTGGAGGAAGTATAGATAGTGGTGTACCAGGCTGATGATGTCATCCACGACCGTTGTGTGGAACTTGTATTGGGCTGGCTGTGATACTCCTCCGACTCTGGTGGTTGTTGGTTGGAGGGTACCAGTGGCCCACACATGTAGCATGGCCAGCAGCTTTGTCTGAGGTGGTATGTTGGTTGTCCGCTGAGTTGGTACCGTCAGCCTGTAGGCAATGATGGTCAGGATGCGGAGGATGGTTGTCCCTTTGAGCCTGTAGTGGGCAATGCCTTTCTCTGGTGTTGGGTCTGTGAGGTTGGTGCATTTTCTGAGGGTCGCTGTCTTTGTCTGCGCTGCCTCAGTGGTAGTCCGGGGGGTTGGTCCTGGGGGGTGGCAGTGGGTGTTGTGGCCCTCTTCAGTGTCCGGCCTGCATGATCAGTGGCTCCATGCATCTGTTGCCCTTCAGGTGTGGCTCTGGGCAGGACTCCCTTTTCTGGTGCAGGCTGTTGTCCGACTTTACACCAGGTTAGAGCAGGTGGTAATTTAATGCAGCTAACATGCCTTATTGCCTGTTTTGTGGTCTTATCACGATCTGGCTGGTCGTTGAGAATGTTGCGGAGTGGTGTTGTTGCGGATTTTTGCATGGGAACGCCTACTCAGCATCTCATTAGTGATAGTTGCGGGGGTCATCTGTGGCGATGTTTTTTGCGGCTGCTATCATGGGTTAACTGGTGATATGGGCTGTTAGCACCAGCTTGTGAATGGGGTGTTAGTTTTCTCGCAACTTTGGCTGGAGTGCCATTAACACGGTGATAGTTCCTTTAGAATATGCCCCTCTGTCTTTTATCCTCTGTGAAATACTGGTTCAAATGCCATTGAATCCCAGCATATACCCTGCTTTCATTTTTCAATTATTTTCTTGCTACACTGTGCATTAGGTGAGTGAATTTTAGCCCTTTTGAATGGCTCCTCACCTGAAATTCGATACATGGTGACCTTGTATATCGAGTCAAATTAAGCCTTGTTTTTTTACTTCACCTCCAACTGGTGCAAGAATAAACACTGGTAGGGACTACCAGAAGGTGGATTTAGCAATTTGTTTTCCCTCTGCACTCACCATCATCACTTGGGCGGATAGCTCCTCATGATAATGTATAGGGGAAATGAAAACATTTAGCAAACATGAAAACAATAACATTTTGTATGTTGAATATATGAATGTAAATACATTTTAGACATTTATTTCAAATGTAGAACATAATACAAAATGCTACAACTCTATTTGTTTTAATTTTTAATTAGATAGTAAATTGATTTAAAAAATATTAGCTTAAATTAACATTGTTTTTAAAGATTTACCAAAACAAATTACACCTGAAGGAAAACAAAAAATATTTTGATCATGTATAAATAAATATTACAAGCTATTTACATAAGAGTATTTCATAAAATTCTAATAATAAAAAAATGTTTATATTTTAGATTAAAATAACTATTAAAATATGTTAAAAAAATGTTTGGAGTAGATGTTTTTCATTAAACTGCATTTATTTATATTTTCAACTATTTGAAATAATTTAATTAGTGGTTGGCCTTGTGTGATGCCAGGCATTTTGGCTTCAGTAACTTTACTCTTTCAAATTTGTCTCCACCCCCTATTTCACGGGGTATGGACATATATGACTGCACTTTTGAGTAACTTTACACTCCTAAATGGCGAATAGCCCAAAGAAGTAATGTTACTTAAAAGCATGAGTAGACATATGTGTGTCGATGTATTCATATATAAGTTTACCTGTGTGACTTGACCCCAATACGGTTTACCACATGACATTGGGATGCCAGTCAATTTAAGGTGGATCTTTTGATGTGTTTTTTGGGGTTAGGAGCACCAGGGGGGCCTGGTGATCCGAAAAAGAAAACAAATCAATGGCTCTGTCATGCTAGATGAAAACCTACAAACTTTTTTGTTGTAAAAACAAACTCATTTTTTTAAGTCTGCACATACATTTTCTGCACCTTTACAGTAGGCACAATAGTGTCAGCTCCTTTGAAGGGACGAGAGATCTCTACCAGACAGGTAGAAGTATGCAAATATGGTGGGATGTAGTCCACCAGGGAGAGGGGTAGTACATCATTGTACTGCCCTGGCATAAAAGAGTGTAGACCGCCGCTAGCTCAATAAGTTCCATAGTCAAAGTTGCATAAATCAGGTACATATCAGCTGTGGGAAAGTGCCTCTAATGCGTGGTCAACCTATTTCTTGCTGACTGGTATTGCTGGTTTTTTAACTCTCAAGACTGAGTTACTGCTCCCCAGAGGCCAGGGTATGTTTTCTGACCATTAAAACATGGTAAATTGGTTAATTTTATCCCCTGATTTCTAATGGCCGCTGCCATTACCCTGTCACCACCACATCCATTCCCACTCTGTGGTAGAACACTTACTGATTTCGCTAAGCTGTTTCTTTCTTCCACTGCATTGTGCTGCTGCCAGAGGTAGAGGGAAGCGGTGCTCGAGCTTGGTACCTGGTGCCCGGTGTGAGTCCAGGTGCTGCTCGGAGCTGTCTGGTCCTGTCTGTTGCAGGGCCCCCAAGTGCGCATGGCTCGCCTCAGCGAACCCGCAATCCCAGGACAGCCATTGCTGAGGACAGGAGGGTGCACCCCGCGATCTCTCTCCCACGCGGATGTGTGCAGTTCGATCCGGAGGTAAGATGGAGAGCCTGGAAAGCCATTGCTGAAGCCCGGAGAGACCTGATGCCAGATGCTCAGTCCACCCTCCTGTTCACCTCCTCTCCGCCTGCTCTGCAGCTCCGCGCTCTTTTCTGACCTCTCAACCTCAGTGCTTCAGTGCCTCAGCTCCACAGCACCCCAGTTCTTGTGCCGCCTCCCAGCTCCTGTAGCCTCTCAGAGAAGTGAGAGGGCACATCGTTCCAGCCTGCTTCGCTCCTGGGGCAGATCAGCCCACAGTCTGTGGCGATGGTGAGTAGTGGGCAAACAGTCGGGCCATGGCAAGTTCTGGGCTGTACTTAGTCTCACAAAGAGTGAGCCCGACCTCCTGCGGAAGTGGCCCAGCAAGGTCTGGGTGTGGCTTGCTGGGGTGTTTGGTATGCTCCTGCTTGTCTGCCCTGCTAGAACCAACAACAACTAACAACACAGAACTAAAAGAACCACAAGAACAGAGATAGAGGTGCCCCAGAAAGATACCCCCTCCAGGGGAATTTGGAGACATTTGGGAGTTCCCTCGGCATACCCCCTGGTGCAGGCGGAAGTGCTGTACTTTTCCCCCCCAAGTAGGAAGTAGCAGCAGTCGCCAAATAAACTTCAGAGGAAGACAGCACAAGCACTGCCAGCCACCAGCTTGATGCAGTGAGTAAGAGAGGGGGAGCCAAGCAATGAGCTAATCTCCATTGTTTAATCATTATTTTTCTCTTTTTACTGGTTTATCATAATTAAACCTTTAACGTACCCCCCAGTTATCTTCATCGGAAGATCAGCCTACCCAGGGGAATCAACTCCATTATAAAGCTGGCAAGGCCCCAAACAGAGACTCTATTGGGAGTGCAAACCCTTTCTTCCAGGGGTGGAAACTATCACAAAGATTATTTCATCAACCACCCACCAACACCATGGTAAAAAGTAAAACTAAGACACAGGGATCAGACCTAAAAGCATCTGACACACCGATGATCATCCTGGGAGGATTATATACACCCCTAGTTACCTGTGCCACAACTAATCCCAACACAACTATGCTATCATGAAGGTTACTAAGACCACCAGTCCTACAAAAAACGTAGCTTGTGTACCCTGCCTTAGTACTCCAACAATTATATTCACACCTACATCCACAGTGAAGGATAGCCAGGGAAGAAATAAGGCCTGTGCCATCAGGAATGGGTGGTATCTCAGAAGCGGTGAAATAACATCAATAGCTAATTACTTTAACAAAAAAAAACTCAGCCAGCCCACCGACACACCCCTGACTCAATCAGGAAATCGAACCTTCCATGGAGGTCCAGCAGTAACTATCAACTCCATGGCTGACATAATATTCCTTATCACACCATCCCCCAGAGCCAATGGCAGACACAACCAGGCACATCAGCTGTTAAGAGACAGCACTGTAACAGAAATCTCGTCAGGAAGCCCTCCTTAAAGAATGCTGGGTGAAATCGACTTGCCAACCAGTGCTATTGTAAAAGATCAAATAGGTGAGAATGCTACCCGTATTACAACCCGCCTTACAACCTCCAAGGATAGCTTCCTGCGAGCCCAAATACCATTCAAAATAGACAGCACCACCACGGTTGCTCAGATCCACAGCTTCGGGGGTATATAAGGCGGTGCCGGACTATATGGCATAATAGGGGGCAATCTCAGGACAGCTGAACAAGCTGACCCAGCAGGCATCGCATGGGACCAGTGGGTTTTAGAACCATGCCAGGGCCAATGCAGCAAGGGTAAAACAAAACACAATTAATAGCTCAAACCTCTATGCAGAACGCAAGTATACTGGAAAACCTTATATCATCCACCACCAAAAACAACAATGAGCAAGATAACTTACTGGCTACTATAAACGCCACCCTAGCCACCACAGTTAAAGCCCTGACATGTCAGTTGGACAAACTGGAACTGCAAATCGACCTATTTCAAGCTTTGGCAATCTCAATATTTAAAATGGAGGAAAATGTTAACTCCCTGCTAAAGAGGTTAAAAAACTCTGGAGGAACACAAATGTTGTGTTCTTTGTGCGCCTGCCATCAGATTAAGTAGACACTGTGCACCTTAACAGAGGCCCTAAATCTAATAATAACAACTACAAGCAAGAAGTATTTTTAGGTGGCCTGACCCCAAACCAACAGACAAGGAAACTAGGTAAACTGAGCCAAGAGCGACCGACACATCGGAGCCAGCTGGCAAGGCAATTACATTAGTATCGCCGCAACTGGGCACGACATCACCATCAAAAGACGTTTCAAATACCTCCTCAAACCCTCTAGCAGAAAGCGCCAACAAAGGAGTCCCCCAACCCCCCCATAAAGTGGGAACTGGACTCAGAAGTGAAGGATGAAATCCCTAATGACAGAACAACTCCTAGGGAACACCAATGGTCTGTCGCTCTATCAAAGAGAGCAAAAAAAGGCAAAAGAAGGCCAGAAGGAAAGCAGAGAAAAAATTATTCTCTAACTTGCACCCAAACAATCAAAAAATCCCAGACTGCAATTTGCCCAGCGTATACCCAATGTTTGAAGTCAGTGAAAAAGAGACGTGCAAACAAAAATCGGCGCAATCAATTGCATCCCCACCTCAAGCAATTTCACCTTCAACACACACTCCACTTGAGTTCAACATAAATCCCATTGTCACACAAAACACATTAATATTACCCACTGTGTCAGGAACCTACCCACAGGGTATACAGCAACAACCCACACAGGATCAGATGGAAACTCTGTTAGGAAACAGAGAAAATAAGAAGAGAGAACGAGAATCAGAGCAAATGACCGCACCCCTATCTCAAGGTGCCCTGACATCAGCACTCTCTTCATTTAAGTACAACACAAGTTCCAGCATAGACCAAAGCTCCTGAATTCCACCCACAGTGCTTAATATCAACATAAAGAGGGTGCAGCAATCACCTGGGTGGGTGTTGACAGAAGCCCTGCAGCAAGATAGTTCCTTCGTAAACAAAAAGCATGAACTACAAGGAACATTGGGGCATATTACCAAGATTAAGCGATAATTATCGCTTAACACGGTTAGCGGCAATATTATTATCGCCGAGCTCTGCCGATTTTTAGCGCAGATAAACCTTGCTTTTATCAAGGTTTATCTCAAAAATCGATAAAAATCGGCCGTAATGCATGAATATCGCTGAAAAGTCAGCGATATTCATGCATTACCAAGCTAATGCTCTTAGCCATGTTATCCACCTCCCATTGGATAACATGGCTAACAACTGCTCTGGGCAGGCGTTAGCTTTTGGAGATATTCGCGCTTAGCGCAAATATTTCCAAAAGTACGCCTTCGTAGGTAATAGGAGATAGCGATGCTTACAGTCGCTAACATCTTGGCACGCCCACTTTGCATGTCATTAGCGATAAATATCGCTGACATGCAAAGTTGGCCCCAAGATGATCGCTATTTCCTACTAGCTGTCGCTAACTGGTGTTAGCGACAGCTAGGTAATAGGGCGATAAAATTATCGCCGCTTTAGCGAGAAAAATTCCCGCTAAAGCGGCGATAAGGCCCTTGGTAATATGCCCCATTGATCCCACCCAATAGGTCTAGAATATTCTCGTTCAAACGCTCCCCTTTTTCCCAAAGTCCAACCCTACAGCATCCTAAGGAGGACAGGGCACTCATTTTGCCTCTTACTATCGCGGAACATACACATAGCCCCCTCCTATTTATCAAGAAGGTCACAACAAGACGAATTGGGGAAGAACACACACCTGATTGAAGCTTAGTAGCACTCACCCTGTTCAGAGAGGCAACAAACTGCTCTTAGGATTAAGATGCTGTCAGCTAAAACACAACAATCCATAAAGCTCCTGGCTTGGAATGTGGCTGGGGTATCAAGACTACTAAAATTAGAAACCGCAAAATCACTCCTTATGGCATCTGATATACTTTGCCTACAAGAAATGAGGGGCCCGATTCACAGAACTAACTTAAGACAAAATCCTAAATTTACTACTTTTGGAAGGCATTAAGTAGTAGTAAAGTTAGGATTTTGTCTTAAGTTTGACAGGATTCAAGCAAGCCGGGCCGTAAACGGCTGTAATGCCAGAAACCGGTCCCCGGAAGCTTGTTTCCTTTACAGTAAAGAATTGGCTTGGTAGTTTGGTCTGCCCTGTTCCCATGATGCACTGGGCCAGGGACAGACTAATTTGCATGCAGCCAGGTTCTGAACTGGGTTGGTTCAGTGAGCTAAAAACGGTGATGGATCAAGTCATTTAATCCGGAGACAGCCGTCTCCATAGAAAAAATCCAAAATACTTCCCTCTTACTTCTAAGGGAGTCAGTGTTTCCATCTTTAGGGCAATGGATCCGTTCAAGGATCAACCATCTAAGTTCTTCAATTTTATGTCCCATTTCTTTCCAGTGAGCTACTAAAGGTGCTCCCGTCCGGGAGTTTCTGTTACATGATTTATGTTCGGAGAACCGATAGCGAAATTCTCTACCGGTTTCTCCAACATAGCCTTTGGAGCAGGGGCAAGTCAACAGTAACAGCAATTTACCTGCGCCATGATGAAGGAATTCCAAAATTTGGCACTCTTTCCGAAACGCGCGTCGGCGCTTCCCTCTGTTTGTTGATTTTACATGTGTCTTGAGTGTTTTTTCTCCCTATTTATATGGGGATGGCTGAAGGTGTGTATGCTTGTGAGTATGAATGAGCTGTGAGAATTATGGTTACTGTTCTCAAGTGCTGGGCTAATACGGCAAAAGTAATCTGGATATATTAAATAATGGGTTTGATGTTTATAATCTTCTTTGAATAAGCGAATGTCTTTTCTATTCATCTAAATATATGAAAATAAAATAATTTTGATATCCGACAGTGTTTTTGTGGGAAGGGCAAGGAGAAGAGGGAGAGGAAGACTGGGTGCAGTCCACGGGAAAACCAGATCAGGGTCACAGAGGTGACAGAACACTACCATCAACTGACCCACTATTGGACTACCGTGAATGTAGTCGGAGCGTCGAGGAGGTCAATGGAGGAGGCCAAGAGGCGCTGGCATGATGTGAAACCAAACCAAAGACAAACCCGCTGCCAACAGGAAGGCAGCAATGGCGACAGGAGGTTGGAGTCCTGCACCACAGGAGGAGCTGGAGGAAAACGAGGCCACAGTCATCAGTGTGGAGATGGTGCAAGGAGCTCGTAGTCCGGACACAGCTCGAGAGAACCTGACACAACATCAACATGGCGAGTAACAGCCAGGGACTGGGGGGAAGGGAGGAGATGGGCACAACGACACACATGCACAGCGATGTGTGGCACACTGCACACCTACAATGACCCAAGATCATGTCCCTGATCTCTGTGGCACACTGCAGCACACACACATAGCAATCACAGCACATCCCACGACAATGTGGGACAAAGTGCAACACCGACACTGCAGAACAGAGGACACAACTGGGTCCGCTCATGTGCAGAAACAGGCCAATCACATCTAACATAGCAGGAAACTGTGAGATTGAAATGTACGTGAACAACCTCACATCTGTCTTGTAGTCCAAATGTTCACTGTCCCGCATCAAATATTCAGCACCTCCCAAACAGTCACAATGTACATTGTCATACAGTCTGCATGTAACCAAGAGTAATGCGCCAACATACATGTCAAAACAATGTCAACATGCATCTCCCCTTCACATTGCAGAGGGACAAACAATGCATCCAGCAGAGCAGAACAGACAACTCATCAGTGACGCTGGAGAGAACCATCACACCTTCGACACCGACGCCCTACAACAGCTCATGACCATGCCAGGCAACCCACCACCATGGCAGTCAAGCTTCATAGAGTCGAACCTAGCCCCTGCACAGACCACACAGCAGGAAGCACCCACAGGCACGGCTGGCTCACAACACTTCACAGAGGCACACATGCCATTCCAATGCCATGCATCAGAATGCCAAAAGGAGGTGGCCAAAAAGGTGCGGGTGGGGTCCAAACCCATGGAAGATGAACTAGATCACATACGTGGGTGTCTAATACCCTTCAGGGACCACCTACACCCCACAAAGGAGACCCACACTGCCATAGAGACACATTCATATGCACATTTCCAGTACAGAAACACCCCCAGAGGCACGCAATTATCAGTCACACACCCACGTTGGCTCTGCGTACCACAGCCCAGTCACTCCTCTTACGTATTGAGTTGGTGACGACAGCTACATGTCCAAGCTCTAACCCGCTGCCTGCAGTGACATGTCTGCGTCTGCTGTACACTGCACAATGTAATGTCGTAGGGCCCAGGGCCCTCATGCATACAACATGACCACAGGGACACACACAGATAGTATGTGGAACTGGCTACGGGCACGTGCCCCCCGCCCCTTTATTGGCAGGGCCACATGTACAGTGACGCCTGTATTGGATGTGTGTGGGGTGTTTGTAAGCCACCCTGCACAGAGTGGTTGGTACTGGCAACAACTTGAACAGTGACCACAATTAAAACAGAAACTGAAAACACCAGCATAACAGAGACAACTGCTGAGCAACATGGAGGTAGCCGGAGCAAGTACAGAGGTCACACAATATGCAAACAGAAGTGTCCATGAGTTGCAGTGCACTGAGGTTGTGACACTAATGCTGAGTGCGCTCATTTGAACAAATTGTCTAAGATTGTGTCCCTTTGGGATATACCTGATGTAGCTGCAGTGGGGTGTGTTACACCGGCATCATCTTCCTCATAATCGTCCCAGGTCTCCCACACTGCCTGAGGTGAAATTGCTGCGTAACCTCTCCACAGCACAAAACTCAATCAGTAACGGTCCATGGGTTGCGGTGCACTGAGTCAGCGGCACCTGGAGTCCTGAGCAGGGTATCAGGCAGATGATTGCATCCACAACAGGTGTGAGCAACTCCATTAGTCTACCAGTATGACTGTTTAGACTCTGGCAGATGACGGTCGGAGGTTGTCCTGGCGATGGTGGGGTATGCCTCCTGCGGTGATGCAACGTCCGGGCCGGTCAGGACTCGATTTGATGTGTGAGCCCTGGTGGACCGCAGTTGAGTCCGGAGGCAGTGGACAGCGCTGGGCCACAGACACATGGGGTTGACGACCCCAAGGCCATTGTCTCAGAGGCCATCCAATATTCAATCAGACAGGGTCCCTGACTTGAGCTGCACAGAGTTAGTGGCCCTGGATGCACAGCGGCCGGCACAGGCACACCACCATGGGACGGTGACTTGCGGTCCACTGAGGTAGGGCCACATGGACTGAGCGGGTCGTCGATGATGTCCAAGGGGAATGAGGCGGGGGGTTGCAGGGGACAGTGGAAGGTGTCCTCCAGGGCATGATGCAGAGGTCAGTAGCCATCCGGAAGCAGCAAATGGAGAAGTGGAATGCTACAATCTCGTTTCCACCACCAATTCGGTATCAGCTACATGAGGATGAAGACTACACCCTAATCCTTAGACTCAGATGCCACCAAAATTCAACCGGAGAGTGCCATGAATTTCAGGGAACAGATTTAGTGGCACCGGGCCTGAGAGGGGATGCGGTCTGCGATGGTGCCGGTACAATTACATAACTTGGCCATTGCTAATTCAAGACTTAGTCCCAAATGTGTGACCTACTCGACCACAGTGTAGGCCGGAGGCAGTGGTCAGCAGTGGCCCACAGCCACGTGTCATTGGCTCGTGTTGCACAGAGTGAGTGACCCCAGCGCAGTTGTCAGTAGTGTTTGATTACCTCAGTAACGATGATCCTTTTTCCTCCAGACTGAAACGCGTCTTCCTCTTACACCTCTCCTTATGTGCAATGATATGTACTGTGCCATTGAAAAATCGATACTCAGTTACAATTGTGTGACCTACACGAGCGCAGCGTAGGCTGAGGGCAGTAGTCCGCGTGGGCCCACAGACACATGTGGTTGTAATGCTATGCAGACTTGATGGGACCACATTGAAGGGAGTATGGTGACATAAAATCTGCCATAAATAATGTTCTCTGCCATAGTGTAATCAAGACTCAGTTCCAAATGTGTGACCTACTAGTCTGCTGTGTCAGCTGGTAGAGTACATCAACAAGAAAGGAAAACTGCGGACCTTGCTCGCGGAGGCCGTGATGGTCATAGCAGGTAGCCAGGGCCGCAGGCCTCGGGCTTGGAGCTTGCACCGGAATGTGGTGGGACCTCTTCAACACAAGCCAGTGTCGGGAGGTGAGCCTTGGATCATGTGTGCGCAGGGGTGGGCAAGACTGGTTCGGGGACCAGCGGCCCGAGGTGCAGCAGGCGCACAGGATTTCAGGTAAAACCGCTCACGGTGTCGGCCTCGTCGCGGGGTGAGAGGTGCCACCCTGGCAGAGACGTTGGGCATTCCAGAAAAGGACCACGCACAGAGTTACATGCCTTTTATTCACACCCCTACGCTGGCCTGGCATACACCGGGCCAGCCCACTCCGCTCATTCTTACAGGGGGGGACAAAACAGTCTACATTTCCGCGATCTTCCCCACTGGCTGGGGTAACATGGTTGCGTCCACTGTCCACTACACTTCAAAAACTAGCAGTGTATGTCGACATGGATATGTCTATGGTCTGCATATTGCTGTCTGGCCAGCACATCCACGCCACACTTGGCATTGTGTACATTCTCATTCATGGGTCACTTGCCTCCTCACATTCCTGGTTCCCACCTCTCCCCACATTCTGCTATAGGCTGAGGTGCCATGCAGTTGATGGCTTATGTACATGGCTGGCCCACGTTCCCACAGTAAGTTGTGCTGTCGTGTCTGGTGGGTGGGCATGTTGTTTGGCATGTTGTATGTGAGTTTGTAAGGTATGCATTCCCAGTGGTGTGCGTTGCATGATTGTGGAGTTGAGGTGTGTGGTGTGTTCATTTGGTATTTGCCAATGAGCAGTGCTTTTCCATAGGACCCATCCTGGAAGCGCTGGTTGATGATGGACTGTCGGAAGATGAAGGAATCATGCACACTGCCTAGGTAATTGGCGACGACATTAGTGAAGCGTCCTCCGTGGTCCACTATTGCCTGCTCATTGATGGAATACATGTGCTTTCTGTTGTGGTTATTGTGTGAAATGTTTCCAGGGGGCACTAGTAGGACATGTGTGCAGTCAATTGCCCCCTAAAATGTGTGGGAAGCCAACTATGGCGTAGATGCCTTACTTGGTCTCCAGCTGTTCCTATGCAGTGTGGAGGAAGTATAGATAGTGGTGTACCAGGCTGATGATGTCATCCACGACCGTTGTGTGGAACTTGTATTGGGCTGGCTGTGATACTCCTCCGACTCTGGTGGTTGTTGGTTGGAGGGTACCAGTGGCCCACACATGTAGCATGGCCAGCAGCTTTGTCTGAGGTGGTATGTTGGTTGTCCGCTGAGTTGGTACCGTCAGCCTGTAGGCAATGATGGTCAGGATGCGGAGGATGGTTGTCCCTTTGAGCCTGTAGTGGGCAATGCCTTTCTCTGGTGTTGGGTCTGTGAGGTTGGTGCATTTTCTGAGGGTCGCTGTCTTTGTCTGCGCTGCCTCAGTGGTAGTCCGGGGGGTTGGTCCTGGGGGGTGGCAGTGGGTGTTGTGGCCCTCTTCAGTGTCCGGCCTGCATGATCAGTGGCTCCATGCATCTGTTGCCCTTCAGGTGTGGCTCTGGGCAGGACTCCCTTTTCTGGTGCAGGCTGTTGTCCGACTTTACACCAGGTTAGAGCCATTGCTGAGGACAGGAGGGTGCACCCCGCGATCTCTCTCCCACGCGGATGTGTGCAGTTCGATCCGGAGGTAAGATGGAGAGCCTGGAAAGCCATTGCTGAAGCCCGGAGAGACCTGATGCCAGATGCTCAGTCCACCCTCCTGTTCACCTCCTCTCCGCCTGCTCTGCAGCTCCGCGCTCTTTTCTGACCTCTCAACCTCAGTGCTTCAGTGCCTCAGCTCCACAGCACCCCAGTTCTTGTGCCGCCTCCCAGCTCCTGTAGCCTCTCAGAGAAGTGAGAGGGCACATCGTTCCAGCCTGCTTCGCTCCTGGGGCAGATCAGCCCACAGTCTGTGGCGATGGTGAGTAGTGGGCAAACAGTCGGGCCATGGCAAGTTCTGGGCTGTACTTAGTCTCACAAAGAGTGAGCCCGACCTCCTGCGGAAGTGGCCCAGCAAGGTCTGGGTGTGGCTTGCTGGGGTGTTTGGTATGCTCCTGCTTGTCTGCCCTGCTAGAACCAACAACAACTAACAACACAGAACTAAAAGAACCACAAGAACAGAGATAGAGGTGCCCCAGAAAGATACCCCCTCCAGGGGAATTTGGAGACATTTGGGAGTTCCCTCGGCATACCCCCTGGTGCAGGCGGAAGTGCTGTACTTTTCCCCCCCAAGTAGGAAGTAGCAGCAGTCGCCAAATAAACTTCAGAGGAAGACAGCACAAGCACTGCCAGCCACCAGCTTGATGCAGTGAGTAAGAGAGGGGGAGCCAAGCAATGAGCTAATCTCCATTGTTTAATAATTATTTTTCTCTTTTTACTGGTTTATCATAATTAAACCTTTAACGTACCCCCCAGTTATCTTCATCGGAAGATCAGCCTACCCAGGGGAATCAACTCCATTATAAAGCTGGCAAGGCCCCAAACAGAGACTCTATTGGGAGTGCAAACCCTTTCTTCCAGGGGTGGAAACTATCACAAAGATTATTTCATCAACCACCCACCAACACCATGGTAAAAAGTAAAACTAAGACACAGGGATCAGACCTAAAAGCATCTGACACACCGATGATCATCCTGGGAGGATTATATACACCCCTAGTTACCTGTGCCACAACTAATCCCAACACAACTATGCTATCATGAAGGTTACTAAGACCACCAGTCCTACAAAAAACGTAGCTTGTGTACCCTGCCTTAGTACTCCAACAATTATATTCACACCTACATCCACAGTGAAGGATAGCCAGGGAAGAAATAAGGCCTGTGCCATCAGGAATGGGTGGTATCTCAGAAGCGGTGAAATAACATCAATAGCTAATTACTTTAACAAAAAAAAACTCAGCCAGCCCACCGACACACCCCTGACTCAATCAGGAAATCGAACCTTCCATGGAGGTCCAGCAGTAACTATCAACTCCATGGCTGACATAATATTCCTTATCACACCATCCCCCAGAGCCAATGGCAGACACAACCAGGCACATCAGCTGTTAAGAGACAGCACTGTAACAGAAATCTCGTCAGGAAGCCCTCCTTAAAGAATGCTGGGTGAAATCGACTTGCCAACCAGTGCTATTGTAAAAGATCAAATAGGTGAGAATGCTACCCGTATTACAACCCGCCTTACAACCTCCAAGGATAGCTTCCTGCAAGCCCAAATACCATTCAAAATAGACAGCACCACCACGGTTGCTCAGATCCACAGCTTCGGGGGTATATAAGGCGGTGCCGGACTATATGGCATAATAGGGGGCAATCTCAGGACAGCTGAACAAGCTGACCCAGCAGGCATCGCATGGGACCAGTGGGTTTTAGAACCATGCCAGGGCCAATGCAGCAAGGGTAAAACAAAACACAATTAATAGCTCAAACCTCTATGCAGAACGCAAGTATACTGGAAAACCTTATATCATCCGCCACCAAAAACAACAATGAGCAAGATAACTTACTGGCTACTATAAACGCCACCCTAGCCACCACAGTTAAAGCCCTGACATGTCAGTTGGACAAACTGGAACTGCAAATCGACCTATTTCAAGCTTTGGCAATCTCAATATTTAAAATGGAGGAAAATGTTAACTCCCTGCTAAAGAGGTTAAAAAACTCTGGAGGAACACAAATGTTGTGTTCTTTGTGCGCCTGCCATCAGATTAAGTAGACACTGTGCACCTTAACAGAGGCCCTAAATCTAATAATAACAACTACAAGCAAGAAGTATTTTTAGGTGGCCTGACCCCAAACCAACAGACAAGGAAACTAGGTAAACTGAGCCAAGAGCGACCGACACATCGGAGCCAGCTGGCAAGGCAATTACATTAGTATCGCCGCAACTGGGCACGACATCACCATCAAAAGACGTTTCAAATACCTCCTCAAACCCTCTAGCAGAAAGCGCCAACAAAGGAGTCCCCCAACCCCCCCATAAAGTGGGAACTGGACTCAGAAGTGAAGGATGAAATCCCTAATGACAGAACAACTCCTAGGGAACACCAATGGTCTGTCGCTCTATCAAAGAGAGCAAAAAAAGGCAAAAGAAGGCCAGAAGGAAAGCAGAGAAAAAATTATTCTCTAACTTGCACCCAAACAATCAAAAAATCCCAGACTGCAATTTGCCCAGCGTATACCCAATGTTTGAAGTCAGTGAAAAAGAGACGTGCAAACAAAAATCGGCGCAATCAATTGCATCCCCACCTCAAGCAATTTCACCTTCAACACACACTCCACTTGAGTTCAACATAAATCCCATTGTCACACAAAACACATTAATATTACCCACTGTGTCAGGAACCTACCCACAGGGTATACAGCAACAACCCACACAGGATCAGATGGAAACTCTGTTAGGAAACAGAGAAAATAAGAAGAGAGAACGAGAATCAGAGCAAATGACCGCACCCCTATCTCAAGGTGCCCTGACATCAGCACTCTCTTCATTTAAGTACAACACAAGTTCCAGCATAGACCAAAGCTCCTGAATTCCACCCACAGTGCTTAATATCAACATAAAGAGGGTGCAGCAATCACCTGGGTGGGTGTTGACAGAAGCCCTGCAGCAAGATAGTTCCTTCGTAAACAAAAAGCATGAACTACAAGGAACATTGGGGCATATTACCAAGATTAAGCGATAATTATCGCTTAACACGGTTAGCGGCAATATTATTATCGCCGAGCTCTGCCGATTTTTAGCGCAGATAAACCTTGCTTTTATCAAGGTTTATCTCAAAAATCGATAAAAATCGGCCGTAATGCATGAATATCGCTGAAAAGTCAGCGATATTCATGCATTACCAAGCTAATGCTCTTAGCCATGTTATCCACCTCCCATTGGATAACATGGCTAACAACTGCTCTGGGCAGGCGTTAGCTTTTGGAGATATTCGCGCTTAGCGCAAATATTTCCAAAAGTACGCCTTCGTAGGTAATAGGAGATAGCGATGCTTACAGTCGCTAACATCTTGGCACGCCCACTTTGCATGTCATTAGCGATAAATATCGCTGACATGCAAAGTTGGCCCCAAGATGATCGCTATTTCCTACTAGCTGTCGCTAACTGGTGTTAGCGACAGCTAGGTAATAGGGCGATAAAATTATCGCCGCTTTAGCGAGAAAAATTCCCGCTAAAGCGGCGATAAGGCCCTTGGTAATATGCCCCATTGATCCCACCCAATAGGTCTAGAATATTCTCGTTCAAACGCTCCCCTTTTTCCCAAAGTCCAACCCTACAGCATCCTAAGGAGGACAGGGCACTCATTTTGCCTCTTACTATCGCGGAACATACACATAGCCCCCTCCTATTTATCAAGAAGGTCACAACAAGACGAATTGGGGAAGAACACACACCTGATTGAAGCTTAGTAGCACTCACCCTGTTCAGAGAGGCAACAAACTGCTCTTAGGATTAAGATGCTGTCAGCTAAAACACAACAATCCATAAAGCTCCTGGCTTGGAATGTGGCTGGGGTATCAAGACTACTAAAATTAGAAACCGCAAAATCACTCCTTATGGCATCTGATATACTTTGCCTACAAGAAATGAGGGGCCCGATTCACAGAACTAACTTAAGACAAAATCCTAAATTTACTACTTTTGGAAGGCATTAAGTAGTAGTAAAGTTAGGATTTTGTCTTAAGTTTGACAGGATTCAAGCAAGCCGGGCCGTAAACGGCTGTAATGCCAGAAACCGGTCCCCGGAAGCTTGTTTCCTTTACAGTAAAGAATTGGCTTGGTAGTTTGGTCTGCCCTGTTCCCATGATGCACTGGGCCAGGGACAGACTAATTTGCATGCAGCCAGGTTCTGAACTGGGTTGGTTCAGTGAGCTAAAAACGGTGATGGATCAAGTCATTTAATCCGGAGACAGCCGTCTCCATAGAAAAAATCCAAAATACTTCCCTCTTACTTCTAAGGGAGTCAGTGTTTCCATCTTTAGGGCAATGGATCCGTTCAAGGATCAACCATCTAAGTTCTTCAATTTTATGTCCCATTTCTTTCCAGTGAGCTACTAAAGGTGCTCCCGTCCGGGAGTTTCTGTTACATGATTTATGTTCGGAGAACCGATAGCGAAATTCTCTACCGGTTTCTCCAACATAGCCTTTGGAGCAGGGGCAAGTCAACAGTAACAGCAATTTACCTGCGCCCTGATGAAGGAATTCCAAAATTTGGCACTCTTTCCGAAACGCGCGTCGGCGCTTCCCTCTGTTTGTTGATTTTACATGTGTCTTGAGTGTTTTTTCTCCCTATTTATATGGGGATGGCTGAAGGTGTGTATGCTTGTGAGTATGAATGAGCTGTGAGAATTATGGTTACTGTTCTCAAGTGCTGGGCTAATACGGCAAAAGTAATCTGGATATATTAAATAATGGGTTTGATGTTTATAATCTTCTTTGAATAAGCGAATGTCTTTTCTATTCATCTAAATATATGAAAATAAAATAATTTTGATATCCGACAGTGTTTTTGTGGGCAACTTCTTTTGATTTGTACTATTTTGTCCTTTAGAATAATGGGAAATTCCCGGTCATGTTTTGATTATTAGAGCAGTAAGACTTTGACAGAGGATAGTGTTAAGCATTTATTGTCCACACTCAGGCAAAAAATAATGTCACACACTCAAAGACTGAACTCAGACCAATTTGTTTGTATAAAAATATATTTAGTTATAGTTTATTTTTCTAGAACCAAACCAAGCGTGGTACAGGTAAGTATAAAAATACTTTGCAAGAATTATGCAGTAAAATACAGTGTAAATGCAGTTAAATGCAATTGGATTAGTTACGGGCAAGTCATTTGTTTCTAAAACAGTTTGAATTACTTTTCAGATTACTTTTCAATATACTTTTTAAGTAATTTTTTCTACTCAGTGTGATATGCCTAGATATCAAACTGGGACGTTTCCTAGGCAAAAGGTAAGTAAATCAGTTTTTGAATATATGCAGTTTCTCAAGGTTTCATACAAGCTAACTCCCCACTTGAAGCAATATTCACAAGAAAGCAGTCAATGCAGTCCTATTGGAGAAAACAATACTATCGACTTAACGATAAGTACTTAGGCTTGGGAGTTGGTTTTCTGGGGTTAGAACCAGGGTTCCCTCAGGGTCAAGGATGCACTCTCAAAGCACCCTCAGCAGTACTAGGGCCGCGGGTGCAGAGTGCTGAGGCCCAATATCATCCAATGGGGGATAGGGGGCTTCTGGTTGGTGACTGCTCATGAGCAGGCCACAAGGTTGTAGGAGCAAAGCTCCTGGAAATAGGCACAGGGGAACAGCGGCACGGGGTGGCCAGGTGCAGTGTGCTATTTTGGATGCCCTGTTGTTTTCAATGGGGATTCTCCGGTTGAAACAAACACTGCAGGCTCGGGAACAAAGACCTTCTGTAGGTGACCACCAGTTAAAGAGGTAAGTTGGGATGTCTTGGGATGCTAGGACACCATTGGTTGAGCCACGCAAGGGCATCAGATGTCAGGTGCAGGGGTGTCTTTTGGTGTCGAGTTTCTCTTACCGGCTCTTGTCGCAATCGGGGGATCCTCCATAAAGGGGTTGCAGGCATTGGTTGGAGATTTGGGGTAGGTCAGGAATCACAAGATCCCAGGTAAGGATTGCTAGGGGGACCTCCTTGTTGTGTTGGACCACTCAAACTCAGGCCGTGGGCATCGGGTACAGAGTGGTGATGACTTGCGGATTTGGCCAGAGCCAGAGTCTGTGAGTGTGCAAATGAGGTACTCACGGGAGACAAAGTCTGGTTTGGGAAGTCAGAGCAGGTCCTCTGGGTTCTTGGGGGCTGCTGGCTGCAGCACACACGGGATTTTGCTGTAGCAGGTTGAGGTTGGAACAGGCTGGTAGGGTTGGGGTCAAGTCAGTTGGAGTCTTCCTCTTCTAATTCAGCACGGCTCTTCTGTCCTTCTTCTTCTTCGTTCTTCTTGTCTGAGGAGGCAAGGCTCAGGGTTGCCCCTAAATACTAATTTTGAGGGCATTACAGGTAGGTACAGGTTGGGAACAATGGGTCCCTTCCTTGGGGTGGGTACACCCTCTATTATTCCAACCTCCTGTTGAAGGGGGGTATAAGCCTCACTCTGGTTGGCTGGGTCCTACCATCTGCAAGATGGCAGGAACTGAGAGTTGTGCTTCACCTCGCCTCCCCCACCTGAGAGGTGGGGTTGGCAAAGGTGGGACAAACGCAAAAATCTCTCCTCCTAACTTGGTTTTCTTGCTGATTCTCCCGCCCACAGTGGGGGCCAAAACCGGTGGGCGCCAGTTGCTGGGAGCAGCAAATGGCTGGGGTAGCTCACAAAGGTGCAAACCTTTGAAGCTTCCCTTTTGTGGACCCAGCTCATCCTAGGGAAGGAGGCTTGGCACTTTGACCCAGGGTGTGCTTTGTTTCAGGACCCTGAGAGCAGAAAGCTCTCGACCCAGGGGTCCAGAAACATGTCTGGTGGTGGCAGCTGGTGAGCAGCCACTCAGCCAGGACACTAGAGTTAGGTCTCTGAGTGCATTTTTTATTAAATCCCATAATGGCATCAGTGTGGGTTTAATGTGCTGAGAAGTTTTATACCAAACTTCCCAGTTTTCAGTAAAGCCACTATGGTGATGTGGAGTTCATAATGACAAACTCCCATATCATATACACTTTATGGCATTACTGCACTTACAATATCTAATAATTGACATTGTAGGGGTACAGGGTTCATGCACTTGTACCCACACCACTGGTATAGTACACCCAGCTAGAGGGGTGGCTTACCTATGCCAGGGCAGTGAATTGTAGTCATGGCACACAGGGATGTGTGCCATGTCGACTCTTCACTTTGTTCTGCACCAAAGCACACAGCCTGCAATGGTGGTGCGTGTGGAAATGTATAGGGCCTCTAAGGGTGGCACAATAAGTGCTGCAGCCCTTGGAGGTGTTCTCTGGTCAGAGTCCCCTTGGTACCTATGGTACCTTTTACAAGGGACTTACATGTGGCCAGAGAGTTTCCAATTGGGTTTTGCAACAATACAGTTTAGGAAAAGAACATAGGCCCTGGGTACCTGGTTGGCAGGAACCCAGGGCACACTCAGCCAAAGGACATCAACATAAGGCAAGAAGTGGGGTGCAACCATGCATAAAGGTGCACTTTTTATACATACGTACTCTCTTTTATGAGCAAGTTTAATCAGGCCAACGTATGAAGGCATATTAAACACAAAACACACCAGGACGAGACCAGATCTTATGCTATCGACACAGCTATGTGGACACTGCATGTACAAAACCTACGTAGTCAAGCAACTGAGTGTGTCCTCATCTTAAATTTTAGACTCTGCTGATGATACAAGGGACTCAAACCCAAAAAACAACACATTTCATCCAAAAAGCAGTACACATAACGAGGGCATCAGATGGGCCAGGACCAAATTGGCTCCCAGCAGTTGGATAGCGGAGGGGTTAAAATTACTACTCCCACTCCACTGAGTGCAACAGTAGGGAAAGTGTTGGATAGCCATGGGTTAAAATGTACTATTCCCGCTCCAGTCAGTGCAACAGTAGGGAAAGTGGTGGATAGCGGAGGGTTAAAAATTACTATTCCCACTCCAATGAGTGCATCAGTAAGGAAAGTGTTGGATAGCGGAGTGGTGAAAATTTAATATTCCCACTCCAATAAGTGCAACAGTAGGGAAAGTGTTGGATATCAAAGGGGTAACAATTACTATTCCCACTCCAGTGTGTGCCACAGTAGGGAAAGTGCTGGATAGTGGAGGGAAAAAATGTATTATTCCCACTCCAGTCAGTGCAACAGTAGGGAAAACGTTGGACAGCGGAGGGCTAAAAATTTCTGTTCCCACTTGTTAGATTTGGGGGTCTCTAGTTGGCACAGGTAGGTACTCCTTCGGAGTTGCGACGGCAGGCACAGCGACAGTGACACGCTTCTTCCTTGATGAGTCGCGCTTCCAGCTCCTTGCGAAACGCAGTTCGTCAGAAGGCCCAAAACAGCAGCAGGCACTTCCAAAAGAACCCTGGGGAGCTGGGGGTTGAAGTCTGTTGTCCCTGAGTCTTCATCAGGAGGCAATCTCTTTTCAAAGCCCTTGGAGATCCTTCACAAGTTGAAAGTAAAGTAGACAAAGTTCCTTTCTCCTTCCTTTGGCAGTAAGGCAACCACTGCAGGCCAATACCCCAAGCAGCACTTCAGCTTGGGAATAGTCTCTCCTCAGTTTCTTCAGGTTCCTCTCCTCAGTAAAGGTTTCTTCTTGTAGTCCAAAGTGATCTAGTTTCTTGGGATCAGGGTCACAATATTAATACTTCAAAATCCTTTGTTCTCTGAGGGGAGAGGGGCCTTTGCCCAGTCCAAACCAGTTCTGAAGCACTCTGTTTACCAGACTTCTCCTTTCCTTTCACAGTGAAGGGCAGGCACATCAGACGCCCCACAGGAGGTGGAGCCAGCATTGTGGAAGGCAAGTACAGTCCTGGATCACTTTGTTTAAAGGACTCCTTCTCTTCTTTCAGTGTGCAGGGCAGAGACATCAGCCGCTTCCCAGGAGGTGGAGCCAGCATTGTGGAAGGCAGGCACAGCCCTATTTAAGGTTCAGGTGCAACTCCTCCTTCCCATCTAGATGCAGATCTCTCTATTCACCACTGGGCTGACTAAACCTGTCTCTTGGAATCCCCCAGCCCTGCCACTCACAAAACTAGACAAAGGAATACACAACCTAGCAGAGGCAGACTTGAAAGGTTAGACAAGCAAATACCTACTTTATAAAAATGGTATTTGCAAACACAGAATGTTAAAACCAACTTCAATAAAAGATGTATTTTATTATTCTGAGTTCAGGCATACTAAACTCGAATTTCTACCATGTTCTCTGAGTCAGTTAGGATTATAAAATGTAATATTTCTAACAGCCCATTCTGGCCTATGGAAAACAGGTAACCTTGCAATAGTGAAACACTGAAATGGCTCCAATTCACTATTAGGACATGCCACACACACTCCAGGGCTTGTCCTACCTTATACTTACAATGCACCCTGCCCTTGGGCCTACCATAGGGGTGACTGGTATGAAGAAAAGAGAAGGTTTAGGGACTGGCAAGTGAGTGCACTTGCCCAGTCAGCATGACAGTACCAGACTGCACGCAGGGTCTGCAATGGCAGACCTTAGACACATTTTACAAGGTTGCTTCGGTGGGTGGTACAACCAGTGCTGCAGGCCCCCCAGCAGCATTTGGATTTACACGCCATGGGCACACTAAGTGCACTAGACTATGGTCTGACAAGTAAACCAAATAGCCAAACATGGAACCACTGATTATTACATCAATTTACAATAGGGAGCACTTGCACTGTGGCACTGGATAGCAGTGGCACTGTGCCCAAAGCATCTAACAGCAGCAAAAATACATGAGGCAACAGCAAAAATGGAAGGGAGACCCACGCCAATGGTGCCAGGTGTAACACCACTCCACTGAGTGCAACAATAGGGAAAGTGTTGGATAGCAGAGGGGTAAAGATTACAATTCCTACTCCAGTGAGTGTAACAGTAGGGAAAGCGTTGGATAGCGTAGGGGTAAAAATTACTATTCCCACTACAATGAGTGCAACAGAAGGGAAAGAGTTGGATAGCAGAGGGGTGAACATTACTATTCCCATTCCAGTGAGTGCAACAGTAGGGAAGTTGTTGGATAGGGGAGGGATAACATTTACTATTCCCACTCCAGTCAGTGCAACAGTAGGGAAAGTGTAAGATAGCGGAGGGCTAAAAATTACTATTCCCACTCCAGTCAATTCAAAATTAAAAACAAACAAGATATTAACAATTAAAAAAAAACATATATAATAATATATTAAAAATTAAAAATAAAATATATTTAATAACAATAAATAAAACATAGTATCATGTTAAATAAGTACCTACAAATATTATATTAAATACACAAAAAAATTATTTTCAAACAAATACATTATTTTCATAAAAAATATTTAGAATCATAAACATTATTACATACATTTAGTTTTTTATTTCATACCCTATAACACCACACAAATCACAACCCACATCTAAATTAAAACAAATGTACTGTCATAACTAACATAATTAATTACCAATTAAATAAATATTATTAATTAAAAAACAAACTAAAACTCAAAAAAATGTATTAACTTCCCACACTTTACCCCTACAATCTACACAACCCTCTGCTAAAATTAAACTGTAAAAAAATAAATGACAAGATTACAACTTATTTTCAATTAAAAAACTAATAGTATTTAACAACAAATTATAAAGTAAGTTAAATTAAGTTACTCCCCACCCTTTACCTCCATAAAAGTAAAACACACACACAATAAAATAAACAATTACCTGATTAAATATCAATTAATTAATTAATATTTATGATCAACTAATTATTAATTAACTAAACATAAATTACATCCAACCCTTTACCCCTGTAAACCCCACAGCCCACACCTAAAATTAATAAGACAATATCCATAACTAATTTTCAGTGAATTAATTTATATTTATTAACAACTAATTATTAAATAATTAGACATAAATTACTTTCCACCCATTACCTCTATAAACTCCACAACTCGTACGTAAAATTAATTACACAAATTCCATAATTAATTTTCAATAAATTAATTAATATCAATTAACAACTAAGGGCCCGATTCCGATCTGGGTCGGAAAGCTCTCTGACCGAGCCGGATTTGCAGTGTTTTCTGACCGTGCCCGACTCCTGCCATCTGACCGAGTGAATACGATGCGGCCGCATGCTGCCAGACTCGGTTCAGTCGGACTCCTATAGAAGTCAATGGGAGCCGGTCGTAGGGTGTGCACATGGGCTCCGATTGACTAAATGGGTACCACTCGCACAAAGGCACCCCCTACAGTGAGTACGCATCGGTGCCATCCGCACCACACATTACTGTGTTGTGGAGACCCTTGGGTCTCCCCCTGTGTCCTAGTCCTAAGGCTGCGGGTGACAGAGGGTCCTAGGTGGACCCCCAAAGGCAACTTCCAGGCTCGAACCGGCTGTCTGACGTGTGCAGCGTACTGACTCGGTCATAAATCGCATCCATAGCACGGCGCGGTTAGCTTACGGCTGAGACATACAGAGCGGGTCGGACCCGGAAACGACTCGGTCGGTGAATTTTTCTAAGCTCGCATCGTACTTTCTCGCTTGTTCAGCTGTACGAGTCGAGCGGAAAACACGCATACGGCTCATAGTTTTTCCGACGGGATCGAGTTTGGTGCCCTTCCGACCCAATCGGAATCGGCCCCTAATTATTAATTAATCAAAAATCTATTACTTCAAACCATTTATCCCTATAAACCACACAACCTGCACCTAAAATGAATCACACAATTTCCATATTTAATTTTCAATCAATTAATAAATTAATATTAATTAACAACTTAATAATAATTAATTAAAAATAAATTACTTCCCAGCCTTTACCCCTATAAACCCCACAACCCACACCTAATAAAATTACACAATTACCATTATTAATTATCAATGAATTAATGAATATTAACAACCAATTAATATTGATTAATAATACATTACTTCTAACTATTAACACTATAAAAATCTCAATAAAATGACTATTAATAAATAAAAAATAATCATTAATTTATGAGAATTAAATTACTTCCCACACTATTGCCCTATAAACCCACAACCCGCTACGGAACTAAAAAAACAACAACATTTAATTAAAATAAAATTGATAACTCGTAAAATTTAACACATATATTAAAAAACATAAACAATTCTTATGCAAAAAATACATCACATACATTTAAAATATATACTAAAATGCATAACACTAATTAAAAAATCAATATTTTAAACTATATTTTTGCAAACGATATTAATGACTTCTATATTTTTTAAACTATATTTCTTACCTTAAAATCTGTATTCTTGATCATGATATTCTTGCTGTCGATATTTCTGTGTCATAATATTTACAACTCAATATTTGTGTGAGTCAACATTTATAACTCAATATTTTGTCTGAATACCCTCTGAAATGCTTAACACATCTTTGAAAGCTTGACTGCTCTTTACCACTAGATCAGGCTTGAGCTATGGATCTCAAGTGAAAGTCTGAGTTCCACTTTTGGGTGTTGTGTTAATATTACATAGTAAGGCCTTCCAGCCATATCACATAAATTTGCCACCTTGCTGCAACATAACATAGTACATTTCCCACTGACTCAAGATCACAAAAAAACTATTACTTCAAACCATTTATCCCTATAAACCACACAACCTGCAACTAAAATGAATCACACAATGTCCATATTTAATTTTCAATCAATTAATAAATTAATATTAATTAACAACTTAATAATAATTAATTAAAAATAAATTACTTCCCAGCCTTTACCCCTATAAACCCTACAACCCACACCTAATAAAATTACACAATTACCATTATTAACTATCAATGAATTAATTAATATTAACAACCAATTAATATTGATTAATAATACATTACTTCTAACAATTAACACTATAAAAATCAAGTAAATGTTTTTTTAATGCACTTCAACAACTGGTCTCTGAAGAAGTTGATCCAACTTCATCCAAACGTTCCCCGCCAGGACCTATCACCTTCTTGGTCTGAGATTCAGGCCAGGGAAGTTGCCCCTGTTGTCCTACAAAGCTGAAGATTCCCACTGGTAAGTCACAACAGTGACAAATGATACTGCTGGCTTATATGGGCTTTCCACACTATTGGATATCATCAGCAATCCACTCACTGTCTCCCCTCTGCCACCTGAGGGACCCGAAGAGACACTAGCGCCAAAGCTTCTCAAACTTATGATTGGTCAAAGCTCAGCTGACTCCATCCCTCAATTAGACACTTTCTGTGAGTTATGGGATTGGCTGTGCAAGGTGTGAGTGAAAAGCAGCCATTAATCATGCTTGACTCACCAAAGAGTAGAAGATTTGTGTTTACATGTGTATTAGCTCACCAGTCCCACATTGCAACAGATGAAAATGGAATTCCGGCTAATGCATGTGGTGCACACATTCCGAAACCCTAAAAGTAGAGCAGATTCTAATCCAACACTCACCTAACTGAGGACTCTTAACACTATATAGTGACCAAAAGGCAACACACATGGGGGCAGATATACAAGCCCCCTGCGCCACCAGTACGTCACTTTTTGTGACGTACTGGTGGTGCATGTTACTGCTCCATATTTACAAGGACAGGAAAAGCCGCCCTGCATGTTTTTCCTGTCTTTGTAAATATGGCCCCATTACAAGCAGCACTTTGGATGAAAGGGGCGTTCCATGGGTGTTGCTGTGAATGTTCCCGCGCAACACCCATGGGACAAGACACATTTCCAGATTTACGAGGAATCGTAAATCTGGAAATGCGCCTGAATGCTAGCCAATCTAGGGGTGGCGTAGTGAGGCACAACGAGGAGAAATGTTTTAATTTCTCCTCGTTTTTTCCTCTTTCAATGCGTGCTGCATTCTACAGCACGCATTGAAAGAGGAAAATGCCTGTAGTGATTGTTTTTGTGCAGGAAGGTGCCCCTTCCGGCACAAAAGCAATCTCCCCGTGACACAGGCATCCTTGCGCCAGCGCACGACAGCAGTTTGTGCACCAGTGCAGGGGAGAGCACAGGAATGCAACATATTATTGTGAATATGTTGCATTCATGTGCTTTGGAAGTGTGGCAGCGTGGCACAGCCAAAGGGCTTGTGATGCCATGCTGCTGCACTTTCTTGTAAATCTGCCCCCTGGAGTGCAATAAAGTATGTCCTCACATGCATTCTTTTGATGACATCTGTGCACAAAAATCCCTTTTAGTATGTACCTCCAATAGAACAATATTCGGTAGCAATCTATCGACTGCTGCTCTAGTGCCATTGCAACTGTTACTACTCTGGCCAATCAAAGATCTCCAAGTATATGTATCAGTGTGATGCTAAATGGGAAGTGATAGCACTTTTAGATACATTGAGTTGAAAATGAATTTGTGTGCACCACTTTTATTTATAACCATGTCCATTTTTATTTATGTATGAGTAAGTAAATGAGTGAGAACAGAACAATTCTAAAGCACTTTCTCACTATCCTGGTGGTCTTAAAGAACAGCAGGATGGACAAATTCTTTAACTAGATTCAGACAATTGAGAATCGTGTTTAGCCGACTAAAAGAACCACAGACAATGCTTACTGAAGTGTCTATCTACCTCTTTGGTTTTTGTTGGAAATTTCTGAATGGTCACTCCCAAACATTTTGCCTTCCTCCTCCCCTTTTCACTGAATTTGCTTCTGTTGGCTTTAAAACTCTGGGCACTTTACAACTGCTAACCAGTGTTAAAGTGCATGTGCTCCCTGCTTAAAATATGACAAAATTGACTTATTCATATTTGTCATATTTAATTTACACATAAGTCCAGGGTAAAGGGCACTGCATGTGTCCAGGGCCTGTAAATTAAATGTTGCTACTGGGCATGCAGCACTGATTTTGCCACCCACTTAATTAGCCATTTAAACATGTCTCAGGCCTGCCACTGCAGAGTCTGTGTGAGCAGTTTTAAACTGCCATGTAGATCTGGCAAGTGAACCCTTTTGCCCGGCCCCAACCTTCCATTTTAATACACATAAGTCACTTCTAAGGTAGGCCCAGGACAGCCCAAGGGCAGGGTGTAGTGTATGGAAAAAGTAGGACATGTACTTTTAAGTTTTACATGTCCTAGTAGTGAAAAACTCTAAAAATCCATTTTCACTACTCCAAGGCCTATCTCTCCCATATGATAATATTGGGATTACCTATTACATTTTATAAGTGTAATTTCCAATTGGAAAGAGATAGGACCCCAATGTTTGATGTTTCTGGAAACACAATTTAAAATCACAGCTTATGGTGAATTCAGATATTACATTGTAAATCTGAAAAGGCCACTTTTAGAAAGTTGACATTTACTTACCTCAGTCATTTGGTGCCTTCTGCCTGTCTTTAAATTCACCTCTGGGGTGGGTGACTGCTGGGCTTTGTGCATTCACTCTAGGCAGCCACACATAAAGGCATCTTAGGTGTGACTGATGGGCCATCCACATCCTGGGCAGGTTGGATGGGAGGAGCTGACACTTACACCAGATTATCCTGTGTCTTGTCCCCACACAAAGGACTGCAAGCCCCTCTGTAGTGAGTCTGGAGCAATGACGGGGAGGGCACTTCAAAGTCCTATATTTGAAGTCTCACCCACTTCAAAGGCACAACTGGTTATAAGTACTGGACCTCTCACACCATCAACTTGGTACACGTATGGACCTGTGGATACCCTCCCTGCCAAGAAGGTATGCGGTGCTGCTGAAAATACAGCCACTCTGCTGGACTGCTACTCTGCTGGACTCCTGCTCTGCTATGCCAACCTGGTGCCCGCTACCCTCTTGGCCTGGGAGTGAGAAGTACTGTAGCTGCATTTCTCCAATGCAGAATCAGAGCGACTCCAAGGGCTTGCTGACCTGCCTCCTTTTTGAAGTATAAGGGACATCAAATACTTCCAACCCATCTGCCTACAGCACCTGCCATCTCAGAGTCTTGCTGTGCTAAGTGGTGCAAATAAACTCCTGGGCCCTTGGAAGTGGTATAAAGTGCTGCAACTGCCAAAATCCATGCATCGCCATCATTGAACTGCTCGAAACCGGCGCAACTCCAATGACACCGGCGCATGGTCTCTGCTGCAAGGATGAAAGACTTTGCATCTCCATCGACGCCAACGTATTGCAGCTGCTTCGAGGATCGAGGACATCACATCACCCATGGTGCGGCGCATTGCCTCAATTCCCAACACATCTCCGACTTTGCGTGACTCAATGCCGATGCATCACCTATACTGCGAGGATCGACACTAATGCCTTGCCTCCTTTGCTTCTTTCATCTTGTCGTTGATGTTGAACCAACTGCATACCAAGGTGCTGTTTCAGTAGGTCAAGGCTGAACCCTGTATCCGACCCACACTCCATCAACGTCAGCCTGAACTTTTGGATTTGACCTGTTCTGGCATGACTAGATAGCCCTGGTTGGCGCTTTATGCTTTAAAGCACTACATTTCAGTTATTCTTTGAAAATTCACTACTTTTGTTGTAATGGTCTTCGTTTGCTCAATAAATTAAGATCTAACCAGATGTGGTATTTTTTGTGTGTTGTTTTTACTGTTTTACTGTTTGAAGTGTTGCACACATTCTTTACACATTGCCTCATAAGTTAAGCCTGATTGCTCTGTACCACGCTACCAGAGGATGAGCACACGTTATTTAAGGTGGGTATCTGACTTACCCTGACAAGGATTGTAGTTCCTGCTTGGACAGGGTGCATACCTCTGTCAGAGAGAAACCCAATTTCAAACAGATTTTATTATGCACATCCCTGTGGATGGGGTTCTATTTCTGTGTCAATAAGTCCATATTCTAAGTCTATGGACTTAAATGGAATGAACAAAGTAGGGGGTCTCAAAAGGGGCATGGCCTGTGTAATTAAGGATGTGGCTTAAACACCTAAGCTAACATTTTGAGATTTTTATCCTGTTCCACTCAACATGTATTTTGGGACCTCTGAGATTTCTGTTGTTCCATTCAAATATATACCAACTACTGACATACACTTAAAATCCAGCCAGGTCTATTAGCTTGTTCAATGATTGTTAGCTTTTTAAGATAAATGAGTAACAACAATGATGTTTTGGTAAATAATGAATATTAAAAATACTTTAAATCTGAAAACATGTGAATTAAACCTTACTGATGCATGTGGAATGGGTACTGGTGATCGTAGAGTCTCGGTCACTTCTGTTATGTTCACTGTTTGTTAGACATGTAAGCTCATTTTCTCTCTTCATCACCTCCATCTGCTTATCCTACACCACATTTATCACCTCTACAGCTCTCTTTTTGACTATCTCCTGAATACAATTCCTGACATCTCCTTCCCTTCACCACCCAAACAAACACACTCAACTGTAAGTACTGCATGCATTTTAACTTTTGCCATGTCATTATTTTGACAACTACCTACTTGCTTCACACACATTTGTACAGAATCACAGTAGTAACTGGAATACTTGACCATTGCTCTGTGCTCTCTGCTGAGAGGGTAAGGAGGGAATGGCTGTGTACTCTGAAACCCTTTGCAACACTTGTCATTGCAATCCCTGTGGAAACAGGTGTTTGTGCAGCGATCGATAATTAGTGATGCACTCATCATCAGGGCAAACATGTTTATGGCTAAACTTCTCATTTGGAATAATTCAAGTGTGTCTTACATTAAGATATATATGTTCACTGAGTCTAATTCGATTTATCTATACCTGAAAGTGAATGTTGACAACATGGCCGCAGGATTTATTTCGATATGGACAAGTTTTGTCAGCATTCTTCTTGGTTCTCAAAATGTGTGTGGATTTAGTTTACATTATGAAGGCCGGATGGTTGTTTGCACTATTTTTTATTGACATAGGTCCAGTCTATTGTGCACTGTCTAAACTAAACGTTTGCCCAAAATATGATTTTTGGGTCAGTTCCTTTGTGTGCGGTAGCTCCAGTTACCGCACATATCAGAAATACAAGTTTGGCGGCACACACGTCACTCCCTGTAATTTCTCCAGGTCACAGCTCCTGAAATTTACCAGGAAAAGCATGTACCGTAAATACTGCGGCGTACTGATTTTATTGAGTAAGGCACCAACATCTGCATGTTATGCCCCATTTTGGGGCAAACTCGTAATGGGAGCTGTTCGTCTCATCCTGTAAATTCCGGACCCTTGTGGGTTGGATTTTATGGGGTGCGATAAATGCTGCACCCTCCTGTGGGGCACTCATAATTGGAGGTCAAAGTAGCATTTTTTTTTACACTTTTTGGGGGAGATTTACAAAATCACCATGCAACACAGACCCCCACGAAGCTGCCCTGCGTTGAGTGACGGGGAGGGAGCAGGAGTGCTTATTTGCATGCCTCTTGTGCCACTTGTGCGTCATTTTTAAGATGGGAAAAGTGATGTACGGGTGGTGCAAGGGGCATGTAAATGAGCCCCCATGTTTTTAAAAGATATTGCTCTCTCCTCCCATTTCCCTTGCGCCGGCGCTGATTTTAGCTGCCATGCACCATTCACACACCTTAGTGCCATAGCGTTAGGGTGTGTGCATGAGTGAAGCATAGGTTTTGTACAGGAAGAGTACCCTTCCTGTACAAAATACTATGCTAGGCACAATGCGAAGCTTTTCCCACTCTGCGTACGCACCGGTGTAACTGGGGGGGGGGGCGATCCGCCCCAGGCGGCACTATTTTGGGGGCAGCGGCCTTTATGATTTATTTGGACTCCTGCTGACATAAATTATACAGGCCGACGCCAGTGCCGCGCGGCCCCCCGTGTGACCAGCAAGCACACACCTGCTTGTTAAGACCTACCTACCCCGTTTGTGGTTCCTGTCCCAGGGCCGTCAATCTTGTAGCGCGCGAAAGCGCTACCAATGACAGCCCTGGGCATAATGTTTGGCCAGCCCTCGCGCTGAAATGTAGCGCAGCACAGCCGCAGTGACGTGTCACGTGCTCGCCTCTCATGAGCGTCCGCCAGCGCAACTGCCATTTTCGCCACTGACCTGCACTCTGCTCAAAGCGCTGACACGGCGCCTCTGACACCTCTGTTCCAAGCGACGGGCCGCAGCAGGTGCGGCCAAAGCTGTCCCAGATGCAGCTCCTCACTGTGCCCCCATTGCGCCGTTTAGCCTCTCCTTCCTGCTGCTCCGAATGCATTAACCGCAAGCTAAGGTGCGCCCGCTCCCACAGTCACAGGCCTGGGACGGAGGCCTACTTTAATGCACCCCTGTGGAGAGTGTGGGTCGGGGTTCATTGCAGCACCGTGACACGTTTCACCGACCGGCCGCGCTCCAATGAACACAGTCGGACTCTGAGGAGCGCATGAGAGACAGGGCAGTCAGTGGGATTGTAAACGAGGAGCTGGCTGCCAGTTACATGCTACACTGCCTAATCCTTGTGTCGACGGCACACAGACAGCGTTATCAGCTCTTTGAACTCTGCTTTCCATTCAGGTAAATCAGAAATATGCCTCCTGCTTTATCATTTACTATTTCTTTTGTGAAGTTTTTAATTGTGTCAGTAAACAATGTATTCTTGTGACATTTGGGAAAACTTTAACCTAGGGAGTGCTGCGTGACGATTTAAAAACGACATGCATTGCTGGGTCTATGCAATCAATAGTAATGCACCTGGTGTTGGCATGTTGTCACTTTTCACCAGGGGGTGCATTTACATGAAAACTTCGTACTTTTAATTTTTCCCTAGTCACCTGCCCAGCTGGGGTCATGCACAACACTTATGCTGGTCTGTGCTGTTGAGTATGTGGGCTCGGCGCAGGATGTTTTCTCTAATTGCTGTCTTCCCCCAGCCCATCTGGACATAACTGGCAGGCCAGACGAATCTGAACTTCACACTTACCAGTGAAGCCCTCCAGTCATGTGCGTTTGTGACAGGCTGGAGGAGAGGCCCTGATTGCATCCCTAACATGACCCACGGGAGAAAGACACTACAACAGAAAGGCTGTCTGTCACATGACAGCGCTAGCACCAGCAAGCAGCCCTGTAACACCTTCAGAGAGCAGAGCTGGCAGAGAGGAGTCGAGGCCATCCCTGCTGTGTCATTGTGCAGTGGCCCGGAGTCTGCAGCTGTGGTGCACTTCGCCATGAGCTCTTTTAGTTCAATATTAAACCGGTTAAATCTTACTGGCAATTTTGCATTCATTTATCACTACGGGCCCTCGTGTGAAGTTAGTTCCCTTCCATTTCTGGTGCTGTGCCGAAGTTTTAAGATCTCCTTAGAGTGTTTTGTTGCTCAAATTGGTGTTATTTCTGATATTTACGTTTCCCTCATCTTCATTGCTTGATTTTGCACACAAGAAAGCGTCACTCATAGTCACTGTATGCCGTCATAATTACACTGAAATTATGAAAATGTTAGATAGCAATCTGAAACCTTGGCAGCTATGCACAGTTTAATAATTAGTGCTGGTGTCGTCACCACAGCAGAGTGGCACGCACAGTCTGATCATCTCTGATAAATTATTTCAGGCACACACAATCAATTTAGTTTAAAATCTGCAGGCAGGGCTGCTCTGTCTCATCATCCTTCTGAGTAAGCCTGGTTTATCTGCAGATCTGATTTAAGCACAGTGAATCTGCAGCCCCGGCTGCAGGGCTGCTCTGTCTCCTCATCCTTATCATCGGCGACCTGACTAACTGGGTTTATCTTGACAGACTACTGGTCACTGCATGACAGTTTTACCAGCCAGGCTAGCTCTTGCTGCTCTCTCGGCACTGGGGCCCACCCGGGCAGGGGAGGGAGCGGGTGAGTTTCTTGTTGGCCAAATGTCTGTTTTTTCTGATATTTAGAAGTTTCCCCAGTCTTCTTTGCATGATTTTTGCTCGTGAGAAAGTGTCACTCTTAGTCGTTGGAATGTCACTCATAATTTCACAGAGTTTTTTAAAATGTCACACATAGCAATCTGAAACCTTGGCAGCCATGCTATCACACTCCTCCGGACTCTGCCCAAGTAAGTACCACCAGCCTGTTGAGAGTGGGGTAAAAATCTGGACTAGTGGTTCATTAGAGTCAACCGACTCACGGACTCCAGCCACCACAGTGAGCATGTGAGTGATAGCATGATTGCTGGGCAAGCCTCGGGAGAGCCTGTGAGACACCCATAGCGGTCACAGTCAGGCAGGATGACAAATATGTTTGAAAGTATTTTAAAAAATCACACCAGTATTATTAAGCGAGTGGCCCTGGGGTGCTGTGCGCAGCCCTCTACAACTGCAAGTTCAGATAGTTAACACTTACTTGCACTAGTTAATAGACCAATGTAAAACTAGCATTCCAATGATACATGTGAGAAGAAGCATTTGTGCCCGAAATTTGACAGTGAGAGGAGATTCAAAATTCGAGTCAGAGACTTAAGCTCACACAATCACGGTGCTGTGGATTCCATGGGCGGCAATCTGAGGGATAGCCCCGGGCGCCACAAGCTCTAGCTACGCCATTGTGCGTACGTGCTGCACAGTCCAGCATGCATGCAAAGTCGGAAAAGTAAGAAGAAATAAAATGAATTCTCCTTCCTTGCGCCTAGTTGAAAAGGGAGCAGTTTCTCACGCTAAACCCAATCTACTGTTTTTAGTAAATTAGGTTTAGCGTGAAAAACCTTTAGTGATTGCATGGGAACGGCCATGCACTACCTTTGGTACGCCCCCATGGCGCAAAGTAATGCGAAGCAGCGCAATGCGCTGCTTTGCATTACTTTTACGTTATTTCCAGCACTAAACAGTGCTGGAAAGTTATTAGGAAAAATACATTTTGCGCTGTTTTGTGTCACTTTTTTAACGCAAACAGGGCGCACAATCTTAGTAAATCACCCCTGTAGAGTCTTTATTTTCAATAGTTAGATTCAACAATTCAGCACAAGAATCATTATTAACACTGCATTATTTTTTCAGAAAAAGGATGTTTCTATGTGTTTTAAATTATTTTATGTCGTGTGCTTTTCCTATTTTTATAGAAAAGTATGCAACAAATTCTAATTGGATTGACTTTATTTGTTAGTACAAATTTCACTTATGTGATAAATAACGATCTTTGTGAAGGGAGCAATTTTTCGATGATTAGCAAAACATATGAACATTATAGAATACATTCATTTTTGGACTCTTTAACCCCAGACATTAGTTTGTTGAAATCAAAGATTTACATCGGTAAACTATTGTGTTCAGCATACAATTTTTTTTTTTTTTTACCAAGCCAAAGCAAGAACTCAAGCTGACATGCGATTAAGAAAATGTTGCTATGGAGCTAAAAGGCCTCCAGATGGAGCACTCTGCATTGCTATAAATATTATCTTCCTTTTAAAAATGCACTGAATATTCGGATTTTAAATACACCAATCCGCAAAGTGAACCTTAACCATAGAATTTCAGATTGAATAAAATAAGGCATATGGCTAGATTTCTGCATAATGCCAAAACGAAGAGATAAGTGACAATGGAACACACGTTATGTTTGTTGGGCATTGCAGTTATTCAGTTTTGTATTGTGCTATATTGCACTGTATGGAATGCTGGGTCCGATGTAGGCGCTTCTAGCAGCACTTAGGAATATATAGTGCTTGTAAATACAGTTAGTGGTGATCTCAGTTATAGCTGGGCGAGCAGCAGCTTCCATTATATTTGGGTGATTTTTCTTAGGAGACACTTCCCACCAGTTAATACTAATACCAGTATTCCAATAAACTTTTCAAAGCATTGGCAAATTGCGTAATTGTCCACAGCCCTATCTCTCAAGGGGCCCCATTGGTGTGGTCTTTTGCTCTCTGTGTCTCACCTCTGTCCACGTGTCCATCTCATCCTTTCTCCCTCTCTCTGCCAAACTCTACCTTTGACTCTGTGGGCCATTTTTATCATTATTTGACGCAACGCTGTGTAAAATGAAGGGGCCTCATTTATGAGGCCGTGCGACACTTTTACGCCGCCGGTGCGTCACTTTTTGTGACGCACCAGCAGCGTAATCAATGTGCCTTGTTGCACCATATTTACAAAGTGACGCATCTAGGTAGATGCGTCACTTTGTAAACCCCTGCGCTACATTAGACCTACGCCAGGTATAATGTATGCAAGGGGGGCGTTCTGACGCAAGAAAGGGTCATAGAAGTGACGCAGTGAAATCTATAAGATTTCACTGCGCCACTTCTAGGACACAAATGCGTCAAATTCTTACGCCTGCCTCACAGCAGGCGTAAGACTGACGCAGGCCCTTTCACATCGGGCTTGCCCGATGTGAAAGGATACATTGCTGGAGTTGCGTCACTTTTGTGACACACTCCAGCAATGCGTCCCTTTTGCGCCATACAGATACGTCAGAAATACTGTTGTAAATATGACGCATCATTGGTGTCGCAAGGAGGGCGCAGTGAAAAGTGACGCATCGCTGTTTTCACGCAGCGATGCGTCACTTTTCATAAATGAGGCCCAAGATATGCTGCATTCCTTCTCTCTCACTGACTGCACTAGCGCACAAACTGCTCCCTAGTGTCAATGCAGGCACACTTGCACAATGATGCAAGGGAGCCTGCTTTGCAGGCATGATTGTTTTGTATAGGAAGGGACACCTCCCTGCACAAAAACAATCTTCTTAGGCTTTTCCTTTTTCTATGTGTGCCGCAGAATGCAGTACATGTAGAAAGAGGAAAGAAGAAGGAGAAATTAAAATATTTCTTGATGTTACAACTACCCTGGGAAGGCACTGTATTCTGATGCATTACCAGGTCTGCCAGTATTGCTAAATCTGGGAATACTTCAGAATCCATGGGTGGATATGTGGCAACACCCACGCTAAACCCATGGAACTCCTCCTTAAGGCAGACTAACGCAAGGCAGCAATTTGCACTGCCTTGCATCATATCAAATTTACCAAGCTATTCAGGGCTATGCGAGGTGGCCTTATGTGGCTTGGTAAACCTCATTAAAGGTTTTGTCTAGTCCTGCACCCTCTTGTGTGCGACATGGGTGATGCAAAACCATTGATAAATCAGCCCCTGTGAGCCTCTTCACAGGGCCACCAAGGTCCACACCAAGCCCTGTGGTATCCTTTTGCATCCTGCGCCTGGTGTCTTGGTTGCCTGCTCTGTAGACTGGGGCTCTCCCACCCCGATTGGGTATGGGACAGTCGAAGATTTTGAGGCTGTAGGGCCGAAGGAGGCCGGCAGCAGTCTGTCACGTATCAGGCCTGGTGTTGGAGGTGGTGGTGACAGGCGCAACTCTGCCCCAGCAGCAGCGAATGGACCAGCATGTGGCTGGCAGGCCTAGGGGGCCACAGCGGGTGTGGCAACTATCGCCCCTTCTCGTTCTGGCAGCCTCTCCCCTGGCCACTGTAACTGGAGAGGTGGTGTGGGGCTACAGAAAAAAGATGGTGACATGATTCGTTCTGAACCTTGCTGTTGCTGGATGCCCTCGCTGGTGTGCAATGGCATTGGGGGGTAAGCAGGGATATGTGTTTCAGTCTGACATGCCCTTCTGGGGGACAGGCCCTGTGGAACCTGGGGGCATATTATACAGAACAGGCGATAAAATTATCGCCACTTTAGCGGTAGGAAACTGCCGCTAAAGCGGCGATAATGGGCTTGATAATATGTTCTTGTGAATTCCCATAGCAGCCCAGGTTCTTGTGTTGACCTGGGCTTCTATGGGAATTCACAAGGGCATATTATCAAGCCCATTATCGCCGCTTTAGCGGCAGTTTCCTGCCGCTAAAGTGGCGATCATTTTATCGCCGTTCTTGATATTATGCCCCATGGTTGTAGAGCAGTGGAAATATATATTACCGATGGGGGAGCAAAAGAGGGCCAGTGAACCAGGCAATCTCCAATCAAAAATTTCAGAAAACAAAGCCCAGTTTACATACTGCACATAGAAGCCCGATTTTCAAGGGAGCGTCACATCATATCTTTCTCTGTGTCACGGGGTTTACTACCCACCCATATGTGTCATTAGCTCAAACAAAATAAAACAAAATATACCGGTAGCCCACAGCACTTTAATAACAACTTGTAGTGGAAAGATCATGGGTTTTACTGAGGGAATAGCGATGTAATTTTAAAGAAGTAAGAACACTATCAAAAATGAAAGAAAGGCGTGATATGTTTCCGTAACTCAATTTTAACATTGGTGGAGAGTGTATTCAACCTCCTTTGTATAACAGAACTCTGGAACTTTCAGGTTTTAAGATTGATGTCACTTTATTTTGATACACATCTTCTCACTCTACACAAAAGGGGATATTCTCAAGAACGTGTGATAAATAACGCAACTCTTCACATCGCAGTCTATCGTAGGAAAATAATGCTGTGTTAACTAAGTATTCACAACACAGAGGCACCATGCGATAGGCCCACGACAACGCTCAAATGTCTGCGATAAAGTCAACGTGACGCTGCAAAAATGCGAAACACAAACGCAAAAAAACTTGCGATGAGGCCTGTTAGAAATGGCGGTTTTTGGTTGGCTGAGGCTTGCGCCAAAGCCAGGCAGAAACCACCACTCTAGTCAGGGCAAGGGAGTCACACGCCAAGATAACCCCTGCTCACCCCCTTGGTAGCTTGGCACGAGCAGACCTGCTTATCCCGGAGGCGATGTGTAAAGCGTTTGCGCGCACACCCAGCAACAACACCCAAGGCCCACCACAAAGGAAACTCCACACAAGGGTATATATGAAAAATAGTCTTTGTATTATACCACAAACATTAGACAATAAACATATACTTTACAAGGTGCCATGGGCACGGGCAGAATGTAGATGGGATTATTTACATGGGACAGGGCCACCTGGACCGCTGTCAGGAGTAATTACTTTTAGAACTAGCACGTAGAACATATCATAACTGTAGTATCAAAATTAGCACATGTAGCACACAACCAGTACTCACTGGTAACAGGTAAACACCCCCTACGTAATCCTAAAACATCTTAGGTAAATATCACGCAGGGCACCATGACCTCACTAGCGTCACTCTTCTAGGGCAAACAACCTCCTAGGCATAAAAACACATATTTAGAGGCATGGGCAAAAGCATTGCATCAATCACATTAGGCAGGTACACCATCTGCGCCAAAGCATTATAAAACTGACCCCAGGCCAACCTGGACTCTCGGGGGCTCACACGCCCACTGTCCAGCAAAGTCAGGGCAGGCTGCGCAGGCAGCCAAAGGATAACTGCGCAAGAGTTCTCAACCTAAAGGTAGCAGCTGCCCACTAGGTGCTGGGCAGCTGTAGAACTCCTCTGGGCTTCCACAAGGACAAGGGGCCCAAAACAACGTGGGAACCTGGAGCCTCTCGTGGGGTCTTGCAACCAATATGGCCCCCTTGGAGCCTCGTGGGCTCTGCAGCAAATGTGGCCCCAACGTTGGAGTCCCCACTCTGGGGACTCAAAATCAATAAATGTCCCCTGAGCCTCTCGTGGGCTCTTCAGAAGAATGCCCCAGGTCATTGGAGTCCCTCGTGTGGGACTCGAAATAAACAAATGTGCCCTGAGCCTCTCGTGGGCTCTAAATAACAAAATGCCCCCGAGCCTCGCAGGCTCCAAAGAACCAAAATGCCCCCGAGCCTCGCAGGCTCTATTCCAGCACCGGCAAAGGGCAGGGGGGGCAAGTACCAGCAGGAGGGGCGGGCACCGGCAATGTGCCCCGACGACCTCCTCTTTGAAAATGAGCCCCTAAGCCCCACTCACCGGGTCTGTGGCGGGGCTCTTCTTCGGCGCTGCTTCTTAGGGTGGCTCTTATCTGGGGCTGCGGGCTCTCCCTTCTGCACAGCAGCCCCGCCAGCCACTACAGCATGCCTTCTCTCTCGCGGCGGTCCTCGGGGGCTTCTCCCCTCCTGGGGAAGCTCCGACAGCCCTGCTCTTCCTGGTTCCGGGTCTGGCCCCGCCTCTGTCTCGAGGAGGGCTGCCTGACTTCCGGTCTCGGCTCCTCACCGGGTGGCGGCGGCGATTTCTCGGGGTGAGCTCCCGACTTGGAACAAAAACACAGTGCGGCACTTTCTGCAGGGTGGGCACCTAACAAAAAGGTCCAAAAGAATATGGCAAATAAACGGGGTGGACTCCCGTGTCAAAGTATATAAACATACACCAAGACGCAGGGTGGGCACCTGCGCACAGGGGATAATTAGAACATCAAACCAGCAAACAAAATGCAGCGCTCGGTGCCCAGGGCTACCAGGCGAATGAGAGCCCTTCTCAAGCACAAAAGCCCCTCCTCAAAATGCAAAACCAAGCGCTCCCAGGTGATAGGGGAAACAAAGTCACCAGTCCAGGCAAAGTCCTGTAGGAAGGTAGACAGGGGGGGCAAGGCTGGGCCCAGTATCCTGCTCACAGGGCCCTCCAGGCAGGGAGGCAGTCCCTAGTGGCGGTATCCTCCTGGGGCCCAGCAGCAGCAGCCCCCCTCAAGAAAGGATCCAGGAAGAGAAACTTTTTCAAGGGGACAAAGCCCCTTTATATACATAGATATGCTTTGTCTGGCTTCAGGGTGAGGGTTAAAAACCAGTCGCAGCTGGTTTTGGAGCACTCTGTTGTGCTCTGCCACTCTTCCTATTCACTAGTCAGGCTAGGGTAATCAGGTAGGCGGAGCCAGCATTGTGTGGGGAAAGCCCAGCCCTATTCAGGTCCCAGGTGCACCCCTCCCTCACATCACTCATGCAGATCTCCCATTCACCACCGGGGCAGACCCATCTGACTCATGGAGCAAGGCTCACCAGCCAGCTCCAGCCAATCATAAGCCAGACAGCTAATTCACATAAATTACACAAACATGCCAACTTCTAGAAGTAATAATAATACAATAGAGCCACCCAATAATCCCCCAGGGACTGGGTATCGTTAATAACAATAGCAAGATGTCCCTAAAGGAATCATTCTAATAACAACTTAAATATTTATCAGTGTCATATCCATGAACACTTAATCTGAGAAAATCACAGGAACTTAATGACAGTCGTAGTTTATCAAAAAGTCAATTTTAATACATATATTTTTTAATTTTTGTCATTTGTTTTGGCAACAGACACTACCATTCGTTTCCAGATGGTATTCAGTGGTAGTACATAGAACACCCTTCGCTTTTTACATGGATTGTATAATCAACCATGTTCATGTGATTATTACACAAACTGATTAAGTCAATAACAAAACAAGTTTGATATTCAGGCAAAAATGGTGTTCATGCGTCGACGTTTCGGTCCCCGGTGGTCACATGGATCCTTGGGACCTTCTTCAGGACAAAATAGTTGCACAATAACATATGTCTCAATTCTCAACAAATTCGCAATGTAAAGACAAGCCAAACGGTCATGTAATTCTACTTCACAATGCGACCTCAAATAACAGGAGACAGCAAAGCTCGACCCGGGACGCCCGACACCACAGTTCTGGCTTCTGGAAGAACTATGGTGTCGGGCGTCCCGGGTCGAGCTTTGCTGTCTCCCGTTATTTGAGGTAGCATTGTGAAGTAGAACTCCATGACCGTTTGGCTTGTCTTTACATTGCGAATTTGTTGAGAATTGAGACATATGTTATTGTGCAACTACTTTGTCCTGAAGATGGTCCCAAGAATCCATGTGACCACCGGGGACCGAAACGTCGACGCATGAACACCATTTTTGCCTGAATATCAAACTTGTTTTGTTATTGACTTAATCAGTTTGTGTAATAATCATATGAACATGGTTGATTATACAATCCATGTAAAAAGCGAAGGGTGTTCTATGTACTACCACTGAATACCATCTGGAAACGATTGGTAGTGTGTGTTGCCAAAACAAATGACAAAAATTCAAAAATATATGTATTAAAATTGACTTTTTGATAAACTACGACTGTCATTAAGTTCCTGTGATTTTCTCAGATTAAGTGTTCATGGATATGACACTGATAAATATTTAAGTTGTTATTAGAATGATTCCTTTAGGGACATCTTGCTATTGTTATTAACTTCTAGAAGTGGCACTTCCACACTAGACACAATCACGCCACACACATCATCGCGCAGCATTTAATCACATGAGTCCGCACATACCAAACTCGAGCCTGAACTCCCCACATATCAGGAACTAACATGGACACATACATTCCCCATGCATTCCTATGGGAGAGCAGGCCAACCTTACTACACGCACGCACTTTACCCTGTGACACAGTGGTAAAGTGCGCAGAAACCAAAAATCACTATTACCAGGTCACCATTAAAAAGCAAAAAGTTCAGGGGTGAACCTGCCAGAAGGGCCAAGTCCAACAAGGCCAATTGCGATACAAAAAAACAGCAAAAAACAGTGACAGACCTGCAAATCCCACGCGTCTGGTGGGAAAATGCACTATAAAACCAACAAAAAGAAAACACGAAAAACAATCCAAGTGTATTGTATACCAGCAAATTGCTCTCAACTAATTTCAAAGATAACAACCTCTCCTTTTTTTGTAATATCACAGCAACCAAACAATACCTAATCTATTATCTGCACCAAAGATCTGTATGATCTCACATACCCATCTTCCCACTAATGCTTACACCAAACCCCGATAAATGTAATCTACCACAAAGAAGCTAGAATGAAATCATGGATTGGTTTGCTTGAGTGCAAAGGACTAACCCACAATAATTTATAACACTAGACTAACCACTAATCTTGGGCTCTGGAGCACAGTGCTGCCTAGCGGAAAGAACTTCAATGCCTCATCAGTGGAAGTAAGTGATATATAAATACTATCACAGTTACAATTGTTGCACATCACATCAACCGTTACAGGTCAACGATCCAGATCTAAATGCTGCCAAAATTCACCAGCAGAAATGATGTGGCTTATAAATGTGATTTATTTGGGAAGAGTTTTGTTGATTTGCATGATCAGTTGTGGCACACACTGCCTGCCTCAATGTGATTGTTTTGCCTTGCGTGGGTACGTTAAGTCAAGTAAGAGATATTGTTTATGTGGGCTTGCCCACCAGTCCAGAAAGAATAAGTATCTGGCTCTTGTTTGGAGTTGAGCTAAACAGAAACAAACCACAGAAATTAATTTACTACAGCAGTCAGGGTAAATACTCTGTAGAGTCTGCCAGAAGCTACAGAGGATCAACCCACACGAAGCACAAGGGGCCAGATGTACAAAATTGCATATCTGCGATTTCCTAAATTTTAGAAATTCGCTATTAGGAAATCACAAACTGCGATGTACAGCAGTGTGTTTGACACTGTTAGTGGTTTGCAGTGGGTCGCAAATGGCCCTGGCTCATCAATATTCATGAGGGGGGTTGCAATTTGCGACCCATTGTGAATGGCTACAATCACAGGGATGGTAGCCTATTGATGTCAGCAGACCACCATGTCTGTGATTGCTTTTTAAATAAAGCAATTATTTTTTCTGAAATGCAGCTTGTTTTCCTTCAAAATGAAATGAAAAGCTACCTTTTCAATTTTTCAAGAGTAGGCAGTGGCCTGTGGGTCCACTGCCTGCTCTTAAAAAATGTTGGTTGCCACATTCACATCCGTTTGCAAATGGGTTTCCACCAACTTGAAGTTCGTGGTGACTGCAAATGTTTTGCAACCAAATTCCTGGTAGCAAAACATTCCTCAATACTAGTGCGACTCGCTATTAGGAAGCAACGCCCTTAACACGCCCCTTCCTAATAGCGACCCCCAAACCCTATTTTGTGAGTCAGTAATAGGTTACCGACTCACAAAATAAGGTTGATACATGCCAAAAAGCATTTTAAAAGTTAGAGAGTAGTAAAATGCTTCGTACATCTGGCAGCAAATTTCAGGTAGTTATGCTAAATATTAAGTAGAGCCTACTTAAAAGTTTTAGAGAGCAACCCTCAGGCAGGCACTGGTTGTTGGCAGCTGTATTAAATAATCTGAATAGTCCTAACTGGTGCCCAGTGCCACAGTGGAGCAACCCATAGAAATGGATGACAGCCATGGTAAGTGATTTGAAGAGTTCACCAAGGAGTGACAGGTGATTAACCCACAGGAACAGATTGGTTACAGACTGCCATGGTAAACGCTCCGGAGCAGGGTCATAATGGTACAGAAGTTTGGCCCGGACATCGCATTTTAGTGCGGGGCTTTGTGGACTTTATGGGTAGTTTAGATCTTCGTACCAATTTTAAAAAATCATTTATCATGCCCTGTGGGCTGAAAAAGTATCTTTTAAATACCATTACTGTAGACAACCCAAAATTATAATGAACCAGCACTTTTCCTTATTTGGGGCTACTTTTTTCTGCTAGTAGTTCCTGAATTGACCATGTGGTATATAGCAAGAATACGTTTTCCAAAGCTATTAACACAACTCTTGGTCTACCGCAGCTGTCTTGAAAATCTATAAAACTCAGTGCATTCCAACAGCTACATATGGGGCAGAGGTATGGGGCTACACAAAGAGTAATAGCATCCAGCTCAAACAAAATAGATTTTGTTGAAAAACCTTGGGAGCACCGATCTCCAGTTCCCAGTTCACAATATATCTGCCATGCTGAATTAAAACTGCACTTTGTTGAAGACTATATAAAGGTGCGGCCTGCCCTTTTTTGGATTGCTATCTGGAAAAATCCCACTGCATCCCTGACTAGAGATATAATAAGTGACTGCCTCAAGTGTGATAGGGGGAAAGAAATACCATGTCTTGCCACAGTGAGGGAGAGCTTGAGTAGTATTACTCATGTATTGGTTTTTACTAATCCCACCGAAATTGATAGTATGAATAAAAAGTCCCTTTGGGATGACCTTTATGATCATTCTAGAAAATTAAGACATGAAAGGGAGGCCCAGAAAATGTCTGTAGCAATCTATATGCCTATTGTGGTCATATATAATAAACCATTTAGGGCCAGATGTAGGTCACGAAATACCGGTCAGTAACGGCCGATTTCAGCCGTTACCGACCGGTATTCGGTAAATTGACAGATTCTGTAAAATACTGATTCGATATATTTACCGAATCGGTAAATCTATATGTAGGTGGCAGGGGAAACAGTGCCACAGGCCCCTAAGAATTCGTTATTTACCATGTAATACTATTGCATGGTAAATAACGAATTCCTGTGTACATGCACATCTGTGCATGTACACCTGTGCCATGTGACACACATACATGCCCTCAGGGCATGTATGTGTGCCACATGGCACACAAGCCTGATTCAAGGCCCATTGGAATCAATGGCAATTACCGAATCGGTAAATACCGATTCGGTAATTACCGAATTTTCCCAATTCGGTAATCGATTCGGTAAAAATACCTACATAGCATTTACCGATTTGTAAATACCGAATCGGTAAAATTCGGTATTTACGAATCGGTAAATACTAATTACCTACATCGGGCCCTTAGTTATCTTTTAAAACCAATAGGTCGTTGGGAGAGAGGACTCCTCTTCCGTTTAGGGGCTGGTATTGTAAAGTTTGTACTGTGTTTCCCTTAAGGATACACTGCTCATTTAGATCAATTACCATGCCCATGTGATGACAGGAGTGGGCAAACAGCATTCCATTTCCTATGTTTCTGTAAGTTATATAAAGAATACACAAAACAGTTTTTCATGGGGATTTTTATTGTTAACAATTCTTATTTGTCTTAACATGCTCTGGTATGTACGATTTTATCCTACTGTTTTTATGATCATTGGATTTGTGTACCCCCTTCTGTTAATATGCAACTTGTGCTTTTATGCATATACCAATATCTGAGTACAGACTTTTGATTGATTCATTGAAAGTAGCACCTCTTACTGATTAAGATAGCTAAAAAGAGACGCACGTTACACACAGGGGCAGTTTTAAACTTGTAAAGACACACCATATAGCTGTTTGCAGGGTATGGGAGACTGCATTCATTTATGCATTCCGCAGGCAATGTTTTAGGCAATAGCAGGGAAAATAACAGTAAAATCAATGCAACAGGTGATAAAACAGACCCACAAACTGCAATAAAAGGGCACACTGACATATGTGAGCCCTTCTAGCAAAGCTAGATTGCCCTGTAGGCCAGACCAGCCTTGAGCTGGCTAGTCCACTGTGAAGTGATACGTCAGACGCCAGGAGCCATGCACTGGGTACAGACAGGCATGCTGTTGATACAGGCAGCCAGGGTGCAGTACTCAATTAAAGTCCAGCTAAATGGGGGCGGCTTATTTAGCTTCCCCATTTAATAGTGTTGGTAGTACGGTAGAAGCTAATGGAATAATTAGTATCATTTTTAAAAAAATCTCTTCATTGGATTTTTACAGCAATATAATTAAGGATCCCGGTTTTCCGTTTTTACTGATTTTTACAGATCAATCAATCAGTCAATCAATGACATTTATAGAGCGCACTACATACCCGTAGGGTCTCAAGGCGCTGGGGGAGGGGGGGTGCCGCTACTGCTCGAACAGCCAGGTCTTCAGCTTCTTCCTGAAGGAGAGGTGGTCTTGGGTCAGGCGCAGGTCGGGAGGGAGGGAGTTCCAGGTCTTGGCGGCCAGGTAGGAGAAGGACCTTCCACCTGTAGTCGCTCTTCGGATGCGGGGGACGGCGGCGAGGGCGTGGTTGGCTGATCGGAGGTGGCGTTTGGGAGCGTAGAAGTTGATTCGGCTGTTGAGGTAGCTCGGGCCTTGGTCGTGTAGGGCTTTGAGTGCATGGGTGAGGAGGCTGAAGGTGAATCTTTTGTTGACGGGGAGCCAGTGAAGGTCTCTCAGATGTCCGGAGATGTGGCTGGTTCGTGGGATGTCGAGGATGAGTCTGGCAGAGGCGTTCTGGATCCGCTGGAGTCTCTTCTGGAGCTTGGCGGTGGTACCGGCGTAGAGGGCGTTGCCGTAGTCCAGTCGGCTAGTGACGAGGGCCTGGGTGACGGTCTTCCTGGTCTCGGTGGGGATCCACCAGAAGATCTTCCGTAGCATGCGTAGGATGTTGAAGCACGCCGAGGAGACGTTGTTGACTTGCCTGGTCATGGAGAGGGAGGAGTCCAGGATGAAGCCCAGGTTGCGTGCATGGTCTGTTGGTTTGGGTGCGGTGCCCAGGGCGGGAGGCCACCAGGAGTCGTCCCAGGCGGAGGGTGAAGAGCCCAGGATGAGGACCTCTGTCTTGTCGGAGTTCAGTTTCAGGCGGCTGGTCGTCATCCACTCGGCTACCTCTTTCATCCCTTCGTGCAGGTCGGCTCTGGCGGCGGCTGGGTCGTTGGTCAGGGAGAGGATCAGCTGGGTGTCGTCGGCGTAGGAGATTATGCTGAGGTTGTGTTGGCGTGCGATGGCCGCGAGGGGGCTCATGTAGACGTTGAAGAGGGTGGGGCTCAGAGAGGATCCTTGAGGGACGCCGCAGATGACTTCGGAGGCCTCTGACTTGTACGGTGGAAGGCGGACTCTCTGTGTTCTTCCGTCGAGGAAGGAGATGATCCATTCCAGCGCCTTGTCCTGGATTCCGACGTTGCTGAGGCGCTGTACTAGGGTGCGGTGGCAGACAGTGTCGAATGCCGGTGAGAGGTCTAGGAGGATGAGGGCCGCTGTTTCTCCGTTGTCCATCAGGGCTCGGATGTCATCGGTGGCGGCGATGAGGGCGGTCTCGGTGCTGTGATTGGCTCGGAAGCCGGACTGAGATGGGTCGAGGGATCCAGTCGTCTCGAGGAAGGCTGCCAGTTGCTTGTTGACGGTCTTCTCGATGACTTTGGCTGGAAACGGGAGGAGCGAGATGGGGCGGTAGTTCTTGAGTTCGGTGGGGTCCGCCGTTGGTTTCTTTAGTAGAGCGCTGAGTTCGGCGTGCTTCCAGCTCTCAGGGAAGGTGGCGGTGTCGAAGGATGTGTTGATGATGTCTCGCAGGTGGGGTGCGATGACAGCGTCGGCCTTGTTGAAGACGAAGTGAGGGCAGGGGTCAGTCGGTGATCCGGAGTGGATGGAGTTCATCGTTTGGATGGTGTCTTCGGTGCTGATCGGGGTCCAGGCGTGGCGGGTGGTGGTGGGGGGTGGTTGTTCGGTCCTGGTGTGCGTTGGTTGGTTGTTGAAGCTGTTGTGTATGTCTGCGATCTTGTTGTGGAAGTATGAAGCGAGGGAGTTGCAGAGGTCTTGCGATGGGGTGATGTCGTTGTTTCCTGCGCTGGGGTTGGATAGCTCTTTCACGATGTTGAAGAGTTCCTTGCAGTTGTGTGCGTTGTTGTCCAACCGGTCCTTGAATGCAGTTTTCTTGGCGGCTCGGATCAGCTGGTGGTGCTTCCGGGTGGCCAGCTTGAAGGTGGTCCTGTTGTCCGGTGTAGGTTCCCTTCTCCAGACTTTCTCGAGGGCTCGGCAGTTCTTCTTGGAGCTCTTGAGTTCGTCGGTGAACCACAGGGCTTTCTTGCTGCCGGGTCTGCTGGGCGGGGTCCTTAGCGGGGCGAGCTCGTCCGCGCAGATGCTGATCCACTTCGTGAGGTTGTCGGCAGCCTGGCTGGGGTTCGCTGAGCTGGCAGGAGGGTGCTGGCTCAGGGAGGTGGCGAGCTGGTCTGCTGTGATCTTGTTCCAGCTTCTGCGGGCGGTCTGTTGCTGGTGGTGGTGGGTCGTCGTTCTCTTGAAGGTGAAGTGGACGCAGCTGTGGTCCGTCCATTGAAGCTCGGTGGCGTGGCTGAAGTCGATGTCTGGGCTGGAGGAGAAGACTGCGTCGAGTGTATGTCCGGCGAGGTGGGTGGGGGTGGACACCAGCTGCTTGAGTCCAAGATTGGCGAGGTTGTCGAGCAGGGAGCTGGTGTTGCGGTCGTTGTTGTTCTCCAGGTGGAAGTTGAGGTCCCCCAGGAGGATGTAGTCAGCGGAGGGGAGGGCATGCGGGCTGACGAAGTCGGCGATGTCCTCGCTGAATTGTGTGCGTGGTCCCGGGGGTCGGTAGATCAGGGTGCCTCTGAGGGTGGTGTTCGGGTCGGTGTGGATCTGGAAATGCAGGTGTTCGGCGGTGGTCAGGGTGTTGTCGGTGCTGGTCGTGAGCCGGATGGTGTTCCTGTGGATGATGGCGATGCCTCCTCCCATCTGGTTGGCGTTGCGGTCCCTCCGGACGATCTTGTAGCCTTCTGGGATAGCGATGGCGATGTCGGGAGCTGAAGAGGCGTTCATCCAGGTCTCCGTGAGGAAGGCGACGTCAGGGGCTGTGGCGTCTAGGAGGTTCCAGAGTTCGATGGCGTGTCTGTGGACGGAGCGGGTGTTGAGCAGGATGCACTTGAGGTGGGTGCTGCTGGTGTTCGACTTGGCGGGTGCTGGTGTGAGGCAGGTCCGGGTGCAGGAGAATTTGCAGGCGTGGCAGCTGAAAGGTCCGTGGGTGCGTCGTGGTGAGGCTTGGTGGCATTCTGGGAGTCGGCCGGTGTTGAGTGCGATGAGGGTGGCGGCGGAGTACGTCAGGCGGGTCGGTCGCGGTCGGGGTCTTCGTGGGCCAGGGGTCCTGGCGCTGGGCGCGGTCCGGTCGCGGACAGGCGCAGACGGGCTTACCTTTGGCGCGCCTTCGGCGCACAATCGGCGCGCCCGCTGCGCGTGAACGCTGCGCGTTCGCACGGTCGCCATATAAGGCGAAGTGCGCGGGTGGGCGGAGCAGCTGGGAGGCGGGAGCGGGGAGGGAACAGAAGGCAAAAAGGGGCAGGGTCAGCGGTGGTGGCGGGAAGCGGGGAGCGGGGAGGGAAGACGGGGGGCGGCGAGGTAGGCGGGCAAACAGGAAGGAGAACGCTAATACGGGCACAAGCTGACAAATACAGGCACAAATGGATATCAAAAACGCTAAAACAATGGGTTTCCTGTCTGTATTTATTTTTAAAAGCGGACAAATACAGAAAATTGTGATTCTTGTGAAGGACTCTCCACACTATTCTTTATGAATTCCAGGCCCTCTGCTGAGCAGATAGACAGAATGGAGTGGTAAAAAGCAGGAGGAGTGTTCAAATATCCGCACATATTAACATATATCTGTATTTAATGTTAATATGTACTTGTGGGTGCAGTGTTTTGTTGAATATGGCTGCTTAATTTGCTCAAATGTGACGGGTATCAAAGTAGGAGTGGCTAAAAATATAAATATGGATAAATACAGATGGAAATGTAAAAAAAAAATACCATAAAACCAGGAGCCCTAATTATAATACAATAAGCAGCCAGTGTGTTTGGGCTCATGCCCCCACAATAAAGATGCCTCTGGAATCCCTCCAGAAGGGGTATGTCATAAATCCAGGCTGCAGTCCCACTACCCCACCTGGCACTGAACAGCAAACATGGCACTTAACCCCTTGGGTGCTCATGACGAGGTCAGCTCGTCATGAGCTACGGCGCTCCGGTGCTCATGACGAGCTGAGCTCGTCATGACCTCGCCTGTTCCGTGGAACGCTCGCATGCTGGGCTGATTCCCCTGCTGTGCTGAGCGTTCCATGGGAGCGGGTGTGACCATGACGAGTTCAGCTCGTCATGAGCACCGGAGCGCCGTAGCTCATGACGAGCTGACCTCGTCATGAGTACCGGGGTGCTGTACGCGCCCCCTGCCCCCCAGCACAGCGGGGGAAACAGCCCCACATGGAAGGGGTTAATCAAACACCGGAGTACATTTACAGAGGAGTCACGCGGGGCACATTCCGCAGGCAGTAACAGGTCCTTGGTGCCACAGGGCACAATAAAAGTGCCTTAAAGTGCGGAGCAATGAATTACCAAGAATGTCCTGTGTCGTCAACATTACTTTGAATAATTCCCCTCTCAGGGTCGACTCTCATCATTCTTCCCCTCTATCAGTAAAGCATATGTGTCCTGAATAGTGCATTTGGGTTCCCTGCCACCCTGAGGACGAAACCTGGCAATGACATCCATCTGTCTCATAAAGAGCTCTAAAACCTGAGCAATGAACCTGTGTGTCTGCAGATCGCCTTTTTTGTTCTGGGTCGGATACCTAAGAGACAATGGTTCAGATTTACGAGGAAGTGGCTCAGCGTGGCAACTGAAGCCCTTTGGCTGTGCCACGCAGCAGGACTCCCAAAACACAGGAATGCAACATATTTACAATAATATGTCGCATTCCTGTGGTCTCCTCTGCGATGGCTCATAAACAGCTGTCATGTGCCGGCGCAAACACCCTTGCACCTTGGTGCAAGGATGCCTACGTCATAGGGAGATTGTTTTTGGGCAGGACGGGGCATCTTTCGGCACAAAAATAATTACTACATGCATTTTCCTCTTTCAATGCGTGCTGTAGAACGCAGCACGTATTGAAAGAGGAAAAAAACGAGGAGAAATGAAAACATTTCTCCTCGTTGAGCCTCCCCTGGGGAGGCGTAGCATTCACACGCATTTCCAGATTTACGATACCGCGTAAATCTGGAAATGTGTCTGGGTCTATGGGTGTTGCATGGAAACACCCACAGCAACACCCATGGAACACCCCTTTCACGCAAAGTGCTGCGTGTAAAGGGGCTGTATTTCCAAGCACAGGAAAAGCCAGGCAGGGTGGTATTTCCTGTCCTTGTAAATATGAAGTAGTAAAATACGCCACTAGTACGTCACGGCGCAGGCAGCTTGTAAATCTGCCCTTAAATTCGGGATAACAGGTCCATGACTTCCACCAGTACCCAGCGAAGGGAAAGACAATCCCACACCATGTGAAAGAAGTAAGCAATTTGGTGATGTCATTGCGGACACTCCGATGGAGCCCCAGGGAATGTGCTTCGGTGACAGGTATGTCTGATGTAAGTAGTTGAATTGCGTGCACAGAATCGTGGATTCCTGGAGACATCCCTCACATGTGCCTTGGCTATCCCCCATTGGTTGTCAGACACTCCCCCATTGGTTGACAGACAGAGTGGTTCCCAATGCATTCACCCACTTGGCCCTAAGCAGTATCTCCGCCCTTAATGCTGGGCATGTACTGCACTGTAAATCACAGTGATGAGCTTCCTTGCATCCCCGGGGGGGCTTCTTTACAAGCCCCTTGCGCCACAAGTGCGTTTCCCATATTGTAAATTGATACTTGTATAGCGCACTACTCACCCGCAAGGGTCTCAAGGCGCTTGTACGAATACCGCTGTGGAACACATCCTGGCTTTCCCTGTGAGGTGTCCACTCCTGGGCACCCCCAAGGTGGAGGCCAGGCATCCTTAGCATTGTGGGGGCCGTTGTGGAGATTAAGCAAGCTATTGCCCAGAGTTGCAGAGTGGGACTCCATGATTGGAATAGGCACCGAGGCGAGAATTATCAGGTCCGTGGAATTTTTGAGCTCAAGACCCGCCGAGGCGGGGAATTGAACCCTGGTCCCGGGCTATACCTCTGCATCAGGGTCTGCCGCTCTAACCATTGTGAGAAAGACAAAAGAACCCACACTTCATTATATTTCACTCCATTCGATTTAGGATGAAAAAGATAAACAACGTTTAATATGTTTATCTTGGCAATTATTTGTGCCGTTTTTATTCATCAGTTTTATCAAAAAACAAATATCGCTCTAGTCAAGAGAAATGTCAAAGTCTTAAACGTACTGACCATGAAAGTCTTAGTGTCCAATATTTCCAACAAAAAACCTTGAAAAAAATGCGTGATTATACAATGACTTAACACACCATACATATACATTGTGAAAACATGTAAGAAACAACTAATACACAAGAAACCATGTGATATCATTTCACAAAAAGGGGGGAATTATCAACATATTTTTTCGTAACATTATTGTGAACAAACAATATTTGAAAATATTTGACCAAAATGAAGCTTTTTAATCAGTCTCCAACGACAACAAAACGACCTCTCGGTAGAAATGTTGGTAGGCTTAAAGTTCCTATCAATTTTGTCTATTTATCAAAACATAGGACTTAATCCTGTCCGCCTACGCGTTTCGAGTTTGGGATGTTTCTTCTCAAACTCTCTTCAGGGCCAAATGAATTCCTTTCCCCATTTGTTAAAACCTAATAATGAAGACACAAAAAATGTGGATACTTATTACTAATTGCTCCCATCAACCCGCTAAAATCTTCTCCTATGTACAACTCTAAAAAGACACGTACCTCTAGGGACTTGAGGTAATTCGGTTCGTCCAAACCACTTGTGTTAGTTTGTCGAGTCTGTGCGTTTTTCTAGAAAAACCAGGGATTTTTTATGAAATGCCGGTTGTAAACATGTTTAGCGATTTAAATGAACAGTTAACAATGTGCTCATACCTGGGTGTAGGTAAGAGGAGAACCAATTGTTTGTAATTCTCTGTTGTCAATTCGTTCGTTTTTCAGACAGTGCGCTGTAAGTAAAACAAGTGTGTTACTCGTTTTTCCTTTAATGTATTCCCATGCGCATCCGACTGCATTGTAACACAAGCAGGCGGTCACTTACTATGTTTCCTTTTGACCGTCAGGTGTCTGAATAGCCATCGGTCTCCGGGGGGCCGGAATTGTGCCGGTGCCCCTGCTGGAGTTTCCTCGGGTTCCGTGGTTCTGTTTGAAAAGACACACGAACGCTGATTAGGAATCATTCCTTAACCGCGCTTTGAATTACTAAGACAAAGTCCGCAAGCTCAGTTGTTTACAAGCAGCGTGGCGGCATTGTCTGAAACTGATCGTGGACCAAAGTTTACAAAAATGGTAGTGCTAAGTTATGTAGGTACAGACGCTGTGATAAACAGCGTTACCGCTTGCTTGCTTATTATCCTATAATCGCCCATCTTGACATACCTTTTTCAGTTTGGGAGCGTTCACCACTTCCTCATTCCTTCACACGAAGTGTGTAGGATTCAGTGCCCACAGTGTTACAAAGCCGCCTCCACCTACTTTTCTAGCCAATCACAGTTTAGAATGTTTTGTATGCCCAAACTGATGCATTGTGGGGCCTGTAGTCAGATTGGTTCTGAAGCAAGTTCAAAGCCTGGAGAGTTCGCTAATCGAGTTGAGACCGGTATTAATGGTGTCAAACCGAAGTATCAAGTAGGCCTCTTTGCGCAACAGCACCTCCTCTACGTTAGGCGATCTGTGCTGTGGGTCAATTGCGGCTAGAACTGTCCATTTGAAGTCTGTTTCTTTGTGGTTCGCAGTGGCAAAATGTTCAACCATTGGGGCATTTTGCACTTTTTTCTTAAGTCGAGAGCGGTGTTGGGTTATCCTGACATTAACTTGCTGGCATGTCTTACCTATGTACAATCTATTGCAAGCGCACAGAATCCCATAAATTACATTTTTACTTTTACAGTTTGTATGTAAACTGTGTCTCCATTTCATGCCGTTGTGGCAAAATTCATCTCCTTCTACAACATTATTGCAGGCCACACAAGTGCCACATTTATGATGGCCGGTGATGGGTTTAAGGTTCCATTTAGATATTAAATCACTTTTTGGTTTCTGAATGAAACTGTCTGCTCTGATGATTTGTTGGCCAACGCTCAAATTCTTCTTCATCGCGAAAATTGGTTTTTGTAAAGGGAATTCTAATCCCTCCAACAAATGCCAATTCCGCAAAATAATCTGTCGAAATTTGTTTGTGTGAGCTCCATAGGTAGTGACACACACAAGTTTATCCAACTCTTTTTTCTTTTTAATTTTGAGCAATTCCTCTCGGGGGGTAAAGCGTGCTCTTTTTTTGGAATGCTTAAGAAGTTTTTTGGGATAACCCCTTTTCGTCAGTTCCTCACAAAAGGTATCTGCGTGTGTATTGAACTCATTGAGGTCAGAACAATTGCGTCTGATCCTAAGTAGTTGGCCATAAGGGAGGTTCTGTTTCAAACACTGCGGATGAGCGCTCTTATAGTGTAGGATTGTGTTTTTATCCGTTGCCTTCTTGAACAAAGTAGTGGTGAACTTACCCCCTTCGGTGCCAACAGCCACATCGAGGAATGTCATTCTTTTGTTGCTACAGTCAATGGAAAATTTAATGTCAGGGTGTCTCAAGTTTAGCCATTCATAGAAGGCCATGAGTTCTGTCTGGCTCCCCTGCCACAGGAGCCAGACATCATCAATATATCGTAACCATTGTTTGATGTTTGCACTGTAGGGATTATTCTTGTGGATGAATTTTTCCTCATACTGTGACATGTATAGCACCGCCATCTCAGGAGCATAGGGACAACCCATGGCTGTACCCTTGATTTGAACAAAGCCACACTTCTCCACTTAATTATTAAAAGTGATGCACTGGCAGCGCAGTAAATAAGCCCCCCGTATGTTAGTAAAACCTGCAGTGGGATTGATGTCTGTGGTTGCTAAACCCACCGCCCCCAGTGAGCGGCAAGCACATGATGAATAGTGTACTCCAGAAAGCGACCCACCGGTATCCCATATTCATCCCCTGGAGCTTGAAACGGCTTTAGCACCCTCTCCTGATATAGGTCCTCAGTTAGCAGTATCTCAGTCTCCTTTCAGGTGCGCCAAGCGATCCAGTCGGAAAGGGCGTCTATCATCGGCAGCTGCCAAATCGGCAACTGGAGGTCATACGGAGGGTGTCTCCCCTTGTAGGGTGACTAGGCGTCCCAAGGTTGCCAGGCCGGTCCCGGTTTTTCACCAGTTGTCCAGGCAGATTTCGGTAAAATTGGGTCATGTCCTGTTTTTTTGAGATGTTAAACTGAAAGCAGCCAGAGGCACTTTTTTAGGTGTTCCAAAGCAGGGCTAATAAGCAGCTTATATCAGTAAGCAATTTATTTCATAGATATGATGCTGGTTTGAAAAATTACATTTTATTTATTTTCTTAGTGCCTCTTTTGTGTTTCTAGGTTGATGTGCGCTGTTATTCTTTGCCACTTTGCTGATGTAAAATTGTAGTCCTTCCTCTATTTCTGCAAATAGTCCCCGGTTTTTGGGTTGCATGATCTGGTCGACCTATCCCCTTGTCACGGACATATTTGTACCAATACTTGTGCTCCACCAGCATTAGTATTTTCTCCGGAGTGGCCATCCGGGCACTGTGCCACAGCCACGTCAGGACAGGCACATTACAAATGCTTGTGAATACCCAGAGACTTGTGACTGTTTGGAGGTTCTTCTCAGTTGCCTTGCATTCCTAGACTATTTCTCTAACACTGACACCCTGGGAATAGTATTAGTGTGGGAATGCCTACTTCAAAACATCAAAGTGGCTGTTGCAAATGCTTAAGTTGCATATAATGTACATAGGTTCTGCATAGGCAGACATCTTGGCGTGCTAAAGTAAAGCAAACTTGTCAATCACCTCTAAGTCATATTGCGCACCATGCAACTTTTCCCATTCTCTTGGCTCCGTTTCGCATTTAACTAGTCATTAGCTCCAATATAATTCACATCAAATGTGAATTCCTTAATAGAAATACTAATTGTAATGATATGTAAACTGAAATACTTGTTGCCAAAACTGTCATTTAGCAGTTCTAAGAATCTGATCTAAAAAAGACTTAACACAATTTCCTCAGGTTTGGGAAGGTCCAAAAATGGCTCTACCCAAGTTCCTTAGGTTTGGGAATGTCTAAAAATGAGTCACCATAAGTTCCTCGGGTTTGGGAAGGTCTAAAAAGGCCTCTACACAATTGGCTTGGGATTGGGAAGGTCTAAAAAGGGCTCTAAAAAGTTGCTCGTATTTGGGAAGGTCTAAAAAGAGTTTTAAACAAGTTCCTCGGGTCCAGTAAGGTCTAAAAAGGGCTCTATCAAAGTTCCTTAGGTTTGGAAACGTCTAAAAATGGTCTCTACACAGGTTATTTGGGTTTGGGAAGGTCTAAAAGAGCTCTACAGAAGTTCCACTGGGTTAAGAAGGTCTAAAATGGGCTCTGTACAAGGTCCTCAGGGTTGGGGAGATCTAAAAAGGGCTCCAACAATTTCCTCAGGTTTAGGAAGGTTTGCAAGGTAATGGCTTTGCTAATGCTTCTTCTCATAGGGGCTCCTGAGGAGTGCTTTACCCCATTTATTGATAGCACAGACCCACCCCTTTGATTGGATTAGCCCAGCCTTGAAGTTCAGGTCAATTTCCCCCCCTGAAATGATGTATGCCTTCATCAAAGAAAAAACTACATTTGATTGAAGTAATAAAAATATTTGGCATATTGTATATCCACTTACCACCCAAGAAAACATAGTGAATATTTTTTAAAACAGTGTATTCATAAGAAGGTTTTATGTCATTGTTTGGATTGTGCGGCATAGACATATAGAAACAATGGGCCTCATTCTTTAGTTTTTCCTTAGTGCAGTGCAGCAGGCCTTCCTGCTGCGCTGCCCTATGACAAAAGAAAAGGGCAGGAATGCGCCGTATCTATCAGATACATCATAGTCCTCTCCTTTTGCCCTGCGCAAAATGGTCTGCCGTGCACCAACACAGGCACCTTTGCACCATGGTGCAAGGGTGCTTGCATTGAGGGAATGATTGTTTTTGTGCAGGAAGGGAAAACTTCCCTCACAAAATCAATCACAAGAGGTTTTTTCCTCTTTCTATGTGTGCTGCATTCTGTAGCACACATAGAAAAAGGTAAAACACGGAGAAGTAAAGGTCCCTATTTATGAAGGCCTGCAACACTTTTACTCTGCTGTTGCATCACTTTTGGTGACGCTGTGGTGGCATAAATAATGCATCACGTTGCCCATATTTTCAAAGTGACGCATCTAAGCAGATGCATCACTTTATATAGGCCTGCACTACATTAAACCTGCGTCAGGTATAATGTATGCACCGTGGGCTTTCCCCCACAATAAAGGGTCATAGAAGTGGCTTAGTGAAATCAATGAGATTTCACTGCAACACTTTTAGGACTCTACTGCGTCAATATCTTACGCCCACCTCACAGCGGGTGTAAGACTGCCATACGCCCATTCACATGTGCCTTGCCACATGTGAAAGGACACATTGCTGGAGTTGCGTCTGTTTTCAGACACACCCCAGAAATGCCTCACTTTTGCGCCTACAGATACGTCAGTAATACTGACGTATCTGTAACTCCTAACGACATGGTGCATCGTACATTAAATAAAGCTCATCCATGGTGTTGCAAGGAGGTCGCAGTGCAAACTGTTGCATCGCGGTTTTAATGCAACAATGCAACAGTTTTCATGAATGAGGCCCAACAATAGTTCTCTTCATTGTAAGTTTTTGGCGCTGCCTCAGATTTACGATTTCTGATAAATCTGGGGCATTGCCAAAATGCCATGGATGTTGCTGGGAACACCTTCAGCAACACCCATCGCCCCCGCCTTTAACATAAAAAACTGCATTAAAGGGAACGATATTTATCAGACAGCATTAAGCCGAAAAAGTGGCTTAGTTCTATCTGATAAATATAGTGCAGGCTCCTGCACCTCTGAACGTCACAAAAAGTGACGTTTCGGCGGCGCAAGGGGCCACATAAGTGAGGCTCAACTTTTTTTCAATTCATTTAGTCTATTTTGTGGTGCTGAAAACATTAACTAGATTTTTTTAAATATTAATTTTGTTATTGTTATGTTAAAAAAAAACAGACTAGGTTTTAAAAGCTCTTGTAACATTTTTTCATGGCATCAAAGCAGTATTCGTGCCAATAAGAAAAAAAATGTAATCCCAGTCACTTTTTAACCTTTATTCACTGCGCCAGTAGATGGCGATAGAGCATAAAATGTCAACTGTTCATGACAAAACTGTATGATAAACTACTACTTCTGAAAAACAGATGTCTGGTACAGCAGATATATTTTTCACGCTTTTATGTAAGTGTTACGGTTGCCAACCGTCCGGCATTTTACAGGTTTGTCCTGTAAAAGTGACTCCTGTGCCTATGCCCACACAGAGGCACTGCGGGACGACAATTACCCAGCGTTTTGGTCCAGCCACTCTGGGACTCATCACAGGGCAGGAAAGAAAGGATATTGGAGCTGCCAGGGGGAAGGCCTGGAGCGTCCTGGCAGGGTGTCCAACCCTCACTCTGTCAACCCTTTATAAGCAGTAAAAGAAGTACCTGTTGGTGGCTGCACTGAAGGGGTCCTGGGCATTGCAGCTTTAGGAGCACATGCAGGTTATAGAGATGCAAATAGAGACACCTGCCATTAAATAGTCTTGAATGACTGTATAAAAGCCATGGTGGGCTTAGGAATACCACCTGATCTTTCTTTTTTCAGCATGACCGCTATTTTATTATTTCGGCCGGTACAAAAATTATGAAAATCACCTGAAGCCGTTTTTCTCCATTTATCAGTACATACTTTAAACAGTAAATATAAGCAGAATGCACTGTAAAAAAGTGCTTCAGATCTGCCTTAATGATCCCTGGCTGATTATTAAAGTGAGCAAAGAAAGAAAGGCATTTTTAAAAAAATGATCACAGACAATTTTATATAAAGTTCTATTTAAGTATCATGTCCGGGCCTTTACAAATTCATAAAACGTGAGCAAGTGGTTGGTAATTGTCTCTGGGAAATGGGGCATCCCTTGCTGGATTTGTTTCTTGGATTGAGCTTTTTTCAAAGATCTCACATATTGGGGCATATTTACAAGGAAGTCGCGGAGCGCTGCTTTAGCCTCCTTTGTTTAATGACGTGCTGCACCACTTCTGAAACGCAGAGCTGCACGTATTTACAAGAATACGGTGCGACCTTGCGTTTCCCCCTGCACTGGCGCTAATTTAGCTGCCTAGCGCCAATGCAGGCACCATTGCACCATGGTGTAAGGGTGCCTGTGTTGGGGGAAATTATTGTTTATGTGTAGGAAGGAGTCCCTTCCTGCACATAAACAATCTGAAATGGCGTTTTGAAACTTCCATGTGTGCTGCTTAGTGCAGCACACATAGAAGTTGAAAACACCATTTTTTAATGATTGTCTGTGTGCAGGAAGGGACACATTCCTGCACATAAACAATCAATGGTGTTTTGCTGTTTCTATGTGTGCTGCACAACGCAGCACACAGGAAAACAACAAAAAAGAGGAGAAATTAAAAATTTCTCCTTGTTCGCCACAGTAAGACCAGGTTTTCCCTGTTTTTTGGTGCTGCCCCATATTTACGCCACCCGTGTAAATATGGGCCCGCGTCAAAATCAATGGGTGTTGCGGTGGAATGACCACCAAACACCCATTGCCCGCCCTTTTAACGCTTAAGTATAGCATGAACCGGTGCCTTATTCCCAAGTTAAGTGGCTTAACGCCGCCTTGTGAATAAAGCAAAGACCCTGTCGCCACCACATCATTGGGAAAAGTGACGTTGTGGTGGCTATAGGGGATTTTAAATATGCCCCACTGTTAGATTAGTGAACAGAGGCACTGAGAGATAACAATTGGCCCAGGATGAGAAGGAGACCATAGGCGGGACACTGAAGCACAACGCTACTTACCCCTAAGGTTGTAAATTTACCACAATATTGCATTTCAGCGAAAATACCATGAGACTGGGCATGCCCCCCTCATCTTCAAAAAATAACAGTTTACTTGTGTTTTGTTTACTACAGATTTGCTGGCAGCTTTTAAATATATTATTTCTAAATACTTTCAACCTTGCCAAAAAGGGAGGAGACAAATGGGTTGAAATGCTGATTGCCCAAGAGCACACCCTTTAGCCAAACGGGGAGGCTAAGATTAAAATCAATGTCTCTTTATTCCACAGCAGTTTCCAACTAATCCACTAGATTGCAACTGATGTGGCACAGATTCTGATGGCAAGGATAAGGGACTGTGATTGTGAGACCTTTTCCTTTGGGTCCTGTGGCAGTAAGTGATTACAGAGTACTATCTATAGTGGATGCTGACATTTACTGGGCCTGGGTGAAATTTTAATCACATGCCATAATTCATGTATTTCTGGTTGTTTCATGTTATATGAAATTCCTCAAATGACTCTGTAAGAAATTGGCTTATTATTTGGGGTGGGTGACTACCCAACCCATTGAATAATCACCACCATTATCAGGGTGAACCACTAAAGTCACTAAATTAACCAGAGTTCAACCCTTGGGTAGTAATGACACAGAACAATCAGGATTCATTTAGAGGCTCTGTGTAAAGGTTTGTGCAGTACAAAAAAGTAATAAAGTCAAAACACAACAAAAGAAAAATCCCAAACCATTTTTTTTTTTAAATAGAGTAACGCTTAATAAATAAAATTATACCAAAATGACGAAAATCCAATAAAGTGAACTGGAGATATGAATTGTTAAACTGTTTAATTAACATAGTGCCACAAATTGTTAAGTTACAACTGTGGTCAACTGGTCACAGAAGACACCTAGGCAGGCTTTGACGCCAACCGAGATGGAGCATGGGCGAGATACAGAAACCAGATTCCACTTGATCAGTAGTTTGAAGTTGCTACTTAATCTTACAAATGGAAGTCCAAAATCTTCAGCGGGACAAAGAAGTAGGCTGTAGCCGAGGAGGGTGCCACACGGTCAGATAACCATCTGAGGCGGTCTTTGTGAAGCTGTTCATTTTTGTGGCAGGAAAGTTCTGAGGGGCAGAAATTTGAATTTTGCACCCATGGAGTGTTTCTCACCTGCCGGTTGCTTTTAGTGTCTTAGCACAGTCAAGATTTCTTCGTTCACACTTAATCACATTTTTGGAGCTTGGTTTCCTCCAGCTGGGTAGAGCTCAGGCTGTAGCTAATGGTGGCTCCACAATGCCGGAGTTGTTCTACGCGAGGTTCCTATGACTTGCACAAAAGATGCTGCAGCCACTAGTGATATTTAACTTACAGCCCCTAAGTTAATTTTGTACCATATAATAATGATTTAGAAGTACATTAAATATGCCAATTATGGGTATACTATTTTCATGATGTTAAAGGGAGGAGCGCAGGCTCTTTACCAATGGCTAACCAGGGGTAAAATACACACCCCAATCTACAGTCAGCAAAAACAGATAGGGTTAAAATTTGGGAGTACACCACACACAAGATGGTAGTTTCCTACATACATCACCACACTACTTCATGTATTTACATTATATCTGTGACAAAAATTTGCTGTGAGGGCAACCTTGCTGTTCATCATTAGCCACAAACAGTCGAACGCAAGTGGCTGTTGTTTATGATTGTTTAATTTTTTTGCACTACATTTTAGTGCGAAAGGCATCCTTGCATTAAAACTGACTCAAGGACGCAGTTTATCCGAAAATGTTATTTTAAAGGATGGATTTGCATTTCTCATAATTATGTATAATTTTGCTGAAATAGTGCGTATTCACGCAAAAGCAAATCCAAATGACAGAATTTGACACATTCCTAATATTAAACATTGGTGTTTCAGAACTTAAGACTATTTCATACAATTTGGAAAACCTAGGGGCATATTACCAAGCAATAGCGATAATTATTGCTATTGCTTGGTTAGAGACAAAATTTTACCGCTGAGCTGCGGCGATTTTTACTGCAGATAAACCTTGGTATTACCAAGGTTTATCGCAAATGCGATAAAAAACGGCCGCAATGCATGAATATCGCTGAAAAGTCAGCGATATTCATGCATTACCGAGCTAATGCTCTCCACCTCCCATTGGATAACATGGCTAAGAACTGCTCAGGGCAGGTGTTACCTTTTGGAGATATTCGCGCTTAGCGCGAATATCTCCAAAAGTTGGTAATAGGAGATAGCGATGTTAGCGACTGTTTCCAGTCGCTAACATCTTGGCAAGCCCACTTTGTCTGTCATTAGTGATAAATATCCCTGACATGCAAAGTGGGGCCCAAGATGGTCGTTATCTCCTACAAGCTGTCGCTAACTGGTGTTAGCGACAGCTAGGTAATAGGGAGATCATTTTATCTCCGCTTTCTTGGCTTTTAAAGCCAAAAAAGCGGAGATAAACCCCCTTGATAATATGCCCCAGAGTTCACTTTGTAAACCTGTCACTCAAATGAGCCAATAGCGAGCAGTCGTGGCTTACTCCTGGGGTGGTGCAGAAGAGACCTCCTGTGTGCCCACAGGGGCAACACAAAATTCAAGAAGATTTTTTTCTGCAAAGACCAATTCCAACTGGATTTGAGCTGGAAACCTTAGAAGTGACTAAAAGGAACTATTTCAGAAAGTCTGAAAAGGTGAGGTTCTGGAGCTACATCAGGAACTCATGGTAAACATGTCTGATTTTGAGAGGACTTTGCTGTCTAGCGCCAACACAGGCACCCTTGCACCATGGTACAAAGGTGCTTGCGTTGCAGGGATGCTTGCTTTTGTGCAGGAAGTGACACGTTGCTGCACAAAAACAATCATTGATGGTGTATTCCTCCTTCTATGTGTGCTGGAAGAAAGAGCAAAAACTAAGAGAAATAAAGGTATTTCTCCTTGTTGCGCCCCTGGGGAGGTGTTAGAATCTGACACTTTCCCAGGTTTACGAAACCTTGTAAATATGGGAATCCCTCAGAATCCATGGGTGTGGTATGGGAACACCCACAGCAGCACCCATGGAAAGCCTCTTTCACGCAGAATAATGCTTGAAAGGGGGCCATATTTTACAAGGCTATGAAAAGCCATGCAGGGTGTTTTTGGGTCGCCTTGTAAATATGGCTCAGCATTGTGCACCACCGAAGGGTCAAAAAAATGGACACTCCGGTGGTGCAGGGGCCTTGTAAATATGTCCCTAAGTCTCCTCCATTAGTAAAAATTGATGATGACCATCGACCCAGCCGTCCTCTCTGTACTTTAAAAGGTACAATAATATTGGTAGATGGCTGCGGTCACTTTAGACGGCCATTCACCTAACTTTAAAAAAATTTGTTTTTCAGAAACAAATTCCCAAAGCGGGAGGTAAAAATCTTGACTAAGTGACAGAATGCAAAGGTTCTGCCCAAAGAGACAACAATGGCACCTGCAAAATGTAAATTTTCCTGCTCAGAACTTTGCCAAGAGAACATGGTTGGATGCAGCTTACAACCTTGCCCTACTGAAAGATTTTGACTTGTTTTAAAAAGACCGAGTCAGAAAATAAACACTTTGGGGCAGATTTATGATGACTGGCGCATTCGCAGGGATGCACCAGTTATTTTGCGCCGCAACTCCGCCACCCATGTTGCGCCGCATTTACAATGCGGCGCACCATGGGGCAAAAACGGCACAGATGCGTGACGCATCTGTGCCGTAAAGGTGGCGCATTGCTGGAGTTGCGTCGCAAGCGCGACACAGCTCCAGCAAGGCTCGGGGGTGCCCTATCTGTCCAATGCTGCGTCAAGCCTTACGCCTGCTTCAAGCAGGCGCAGGGTTTTGACGCAGCATTGGCCTGAAAGTGACTGAGTGAAATCTTATAGATTTCACTTAGCCACTTTTGCGAGGCGCACCTGCCCCGGAACGCCCACCCTGCGCCGGAACGCCCACATGTGGCGCAGGGCTTTACAACGTGACGCATCTGCCTAGATGCGTCACGTTGTAAATGGGTCGTAGGGATGCGCCACGTTTACGCTGCAGTTGCGTGACGCAAACGTGGCGCATGACCAACATAAATCTGCCCCTTTGACTGGAATGACCCACATGATGTACTCGATCTCCACTCTATTGTGGTTGGCTTGTAATTGGGCTTAAGTCCTAGTCAACAACAAACTGATTTCTTGGTGCTTCTTGACTTACAACTTTAAAGATTAAAATATCTTGTCCCCCTTACTGGATTTAAGTAATTTTGGTGTCATTTTTCTTAATATATTTTTTTTAAGTTTTAGAAATTGGTTGCGGGATTTTTAATTACATATGTTTTGACTTTTTTACTGTTTCAGGGTTCATTAATATTTTACACTCTTGTTCTTAAACTTGTCCATTCTGTATCATAGCTCCCAAGGACTGAGCCCAGGTTAATTTATTTTACTTGTTTGTTGAATCTGACAGGATTTTGGGACTTATTACTTGGGAAGTACCCAGATCCTCCCCAAATAATAACTCGTTTTTTTTTACAAGAGGGAAGACCATGAAAAAACTGTTGCTGTTGTGGAAACACGAAAGCCTGCTAACCAGTGAAGTAGGCGTATCAGAGGAAATATCCCAAAAGAACACACAGGTAGAAGAATGCTGTCATACTCATTTTATTTACATATGGGGTGAATACTAGATCCTCATCAAAAGTCATATTAAAGTTGTCTACCATAATTGATGGAGGAAAGGCCATTCAAAAGCCAGTGTACTGGTCATATTGAGACAAAATAGAAGGCCCTTTCTGTTTGAAAAGTCCAGAAATGGCCAGTTGCAATGCATCCAATTTTGAATCTTAGAAATATATACTAATCTATACAAATTCCTAATTAAATGGCATGGACGCTGACTAAGTTGCTATTTATTTCTTAATTAATCAGGGTAGACAGAAGCTGAGCTCCATTCGGCTTCCAAGCAATAGTCAAGTTATCATAGGAGAATGGATCACTTGTCCTGTATTGTTACCAGGTCTGGGATATTAGTCGTCTTAAAAAACCTAATTCATGAAGATGGTACAGTGGGGTATATCTTGATTTTCCAATTGTTTACCTACGTGAAAAGCATCATCATTCGGTCTTTCAGTATGCTTTCCTCCTCCTAGAGGAGACCTACTGGTGATTACAGTAGTGATCAGAGATGGTGAACGTGTGATTAAAGTGAATTTAAAATTACCTCCTTATGTCAACAACATGTTTTATTCGATTGTAGATGGGGCACGGATACAAAATTGAAGGACGGTGCGTATCTAGAAGGGCTATGTTCTATAGCACCTACTTTAAAAACGTGGGTGGTCGACATGTTTCAGCCCCATCGGTGCCCAAGAGGGTTGGGGGGCTCTCTTCAGGACCAGTGTCATGCATGTTACCAAGTTGATGGTGTGCGTGGGTGCGTTTTTGTACTTACCCTTCTTCTCATATGTTATGGGTCGATAGTACCTATAACTGGAAAGAGAAAACAGAAAAAAGACCAAAACGCCAAGGTATCACGCTAATTGAGCACAAAACTAGATCTATTGTGATCAAGGTCTGTCTAAGAGGATGCTAAAAACAATAGGTATTAACCACTAATGAACTTAGCACTCGGGAAGAGGTGGGGAAACACACAATGATTGCTGTACATGTTGTAGGGGCCTCCTGGATTTCTAAAGGCCTCCTTTTGGACATTAATACTTGAACTAGGCCATTTCTTAAGGTGCATTCCACCCAGTGCTGTAAATTTGGCCAGTACATGTGGTTCTAAGTATTAATGTAAGAAATGAACTAGCAGTGGTTAAAATGACCGTATTGTCTGGTAAGTAGTTCATAACATCGCGCTGTACCGGGTGGTATTATCTTTCTTGACGGATTGTTACCACTCGAGAGTGCGGTAAGTCTTGTGTGGCCCGCTTCTATCGGTGTAACTGGTGGTAGCGGTATGCGCATCTAATGCAGTTCCTGGATAGCAACTTCTCTAGTTTGTTTGAGATGATAAATGGTGCTCGTAAAATTGTGCACGTGGCTTTTTTAATATTTGACAAAACTGTATTTAGTGCTGATTTATGTATTGGTAAAGGGTTGGAAACTTTATTGTTTATCGTGCTAAAAGTTTAGCCAAATACCTTTCTGCATTTAAGGTGAAGGTCAAATATAGTAAGGGACTGTTCTAATTAGTTCTCGAAGTAGACAATGAAAAGTGCATGCATATTAGATAATTCATGTATTTTCATAATGCAGATTCTGTGTTTACTCGCGTAAGGCCACATTTTTTTCTTGATGGGAACATTGAATAAAGCGTGCTCGATAGGTGATTCATGTAGTTCAACAGTGCTGCTTTATGTGCTTACTTGCAAAAAAGCGGGGAGAGGGCTGCCATCCAGGAGGTTGTCCCCAGCAGAGCCCGTCTTAGAGCTAACCTCCGAGCCCGACCTCGACTCCAGCTCTGATTCTGATTCAAAGTGTGTCACAGCGGGGGTCAGGAAGTACAAAGCGCCGGCCGGATAATGGTGCGCTCTCTGTGAAGGGAGGTGAGCGACCCAGGGAAATCCACGTACAAGGTAAAATCCTGTGAAAACGGGGGGGGGTGAGGGCAGGAGACGGGGGAAAGCCTCTCGGCCCCAAGTCCTGTCTGAAAAATACCCAGAGAGTAAGAAAACATTAAACAGCAGTGAACCTGCAATAGAGTGTCAGGGACAGCAGGGAACACACGGGCTAGAGGCCGGGGGCGAGAGGATCCCTCAATCATCCGCACCATATTCTCTCCAGGGGGGCACAGCGGGAAGGGGGGCTGCTCGACTGAAACACAATACAAGCACTAACACACAGTCGGTACGCAAAGAGAAACCTAAGGGGCTGCGAAAGACAGCAATCCAAGTAACGCTGTCATTGAAATCCTATTTCAAAGTCCTGCCCCAGGTTCTCGACATAGTGCAAAGCTCTGAGGGGGAAAGAGTTGCCCAGACTGAGAGTATGAGCACTTAAAAACGCCCCTATGGCTGTCGTCTCCCAGGAAGACATACCCCCTGACCTAGTGAGTACAAGAGAGGCAGATATAGACGTGCTTCTAGGAAACCCAGAGGGCGAGGGCGACCTAATGCTGGTGCAGACCATAAGAGGGAGTGGCAAGATCGGTGAATCCTGTGATCCAACCACAGGGGGTAGCATGGGGAGGGGGATCCCTTGAAGCACTGCTATCGGCAATGAGGAGTGAGATTAAAAGCGGCTTTGCAGAATCTAAGCAAAATTAAAACGAGATAAGAGCTGTGTGCGAAACCCTTGGAAAAAAGTGGACAGTCTTTATGAAAGAACTGAGACCCTGGAAGGTGCAGTAGGGGAGCTTAAAACCAAGCTGGAATTTGCAGAGGGTAAGATTCAGGCGTTGAGGAGAGACGGGGAAGCTACGAAGGACAGGGTCGAATCTCTGGAAAATTATTCCAGAAGGAATAACCTCAGACTCCTAAAAATTCCTGAGGGAAAAGAGGGTGGAGAAATCAAGGAGTACGTGGTCTCATTATTAAAGAACACCCTCAACCTGGACGAGACTACTGCTAGGTTGCTAAAAGACATTCAGAGGATACATTGTGACCCCTTTCGCTTGAACCCAGCGAGGACAAAGCCTAGGAAAATACTAGTGAACTTCCTTACATACTCCATTAAAGAGAAAATCTTGAACCTTGCCCTCAAGGCAAAATCACTGAAGTCACCTGATTTTTCCTTCGAAGTTCGATCTGATCTGTCGAAGACTACACTAGACAGACAGTGGTAGCTGGGTCAGAAAATGGACAAGTTCAGAGCCCTGGGGGCAACTGTGCAAATGAGGTTCCCTGCTTTTTTGAGGGTAATGTTCAACAATAAGATGTATAATATCCGCTCGCCCCTGGACGCGGACGACCTCCTAGCCACTATTAGAGATTACACACAGGGGGGTAAATAGATCACCTCCACGAGGATTTATTCTTAGCTACTCTCGCTATCTTCTGTCATTTTATAAAATAGAATAGAGAATGAGAAAGGTAGAATGAAGGGGAATAAGAAATAAGGAACATAAAAAAAAATAACAAATAAATAATTAAAATATAAAAAAATGGAAAATGTTCAATATTCAATATATAACAACACATAAATAAATAAATAAATAAATATAACTAAGGTAAAAAAAAAATCACCTCACTTTAATTTTAAATCCCCCTCTTGGACATAATACTTACTACCTACCCATGTGTCTTAGGGGTCAATTATCTAAACGCTATGCGGTAGCTGCCCAAGAAAATATGAATTAAAGTAGACAGGGTTAGGCTAGGGTCATGTCAGAAGACGCAATCTGGCTGTCCATCTAGCCAGGTCAAGTATGGGGGGGTTTTCCAGGGTGGGGGACGGAAGGGGGGGTAAAGCATTAAAAAGTCCTCATAAGTCAGTCCTCTGTTTCTTTGTTCATTTATATATTAGTTTCCACCTATACCGCCGTAAGTGTTATTTTATCCAGGGTAGGGGCAAAATTCCTTGTTACCTCGCAAACCCAATAGACAGGCGAGGGGGGCGGGATTTGAAAAACAAATGACAAGGGTACAGGTCTTATCCTGGAATGTCAATGGCCTGCGTGTGATGGGTAAGTGACATAAAATCCTGCAATATCTAAGAGACTCCCCCCGCGCAGGTCATTGTCATCCAGGAGACACATTTATTAAAACAAGAAGTCAAGGAAATGCTAAAAAACCTGAAATGGGTAGACAAATACTTATGCACGGACCATAATGCCAACATCCGAGGGATCCTTATCATTTTTAAGAAACAGGCCAAGGCCCAGGTCATAGATTATAAAGAGGATTCTAGTGGTAGATGGTTACTAGTTAATGTTCTGTTAGACGAGAAGGCTTTTACTCTGGTAGGTTACTATGGCCCCAACCATGACGATCCTTCCTACCTTAATATAATCCATCTCAAGCCCCCGTGATATGGATGGGAGACTTTAACTTAGTCCTAAATCCTAAATTAGACAAGTCTCCCAATTCCAGAGCGCAAACTCATGTTAAAGCCAGGTCAACTCTCATAGCTTGCATGGCAAACTTAGGGTTGGCAGATCTTTGGAGGGAGAGAGCCGGCAATACTTTGGGGGTATCCTTTCATAACCTCAAATACAAACATAAATCCCGAATTGATTATGCTCTTTTTAGCTACATCCTTAAAGATGTCTTAAAGGATTTGGACTACCTTCCCTCTCATTTGTCCGACCATTCGGCCATTCTTTTCTCACTTATACAAGATCAACAGACTAAATACACCTCCTGGTCCTTCGACCGGTCTATTCTGCTTGAAGAAGAAGAGACTGACTTCCTTATGCAAGAATCTACCTTGTTTCTAGAATCTAACCTAATCTCTGCTTCCCTGCCTTATGTGTGGGAGGCGTTTAAGGCCTATATAAGAGGTTGTATAACCAATCAAGCCTCATATAGAAGGAAGCAATATAGGGAAGGGATATTAAGCATAGAGAGGGAGTTGACACTTTTAGACCTGAAATTAAGCTCCGGCACTACTCTCCCAGTAGACCTAGAGAGAAGGAAGGAACTTAAAATAGAACTGGACAACATACTACAGGAAAGGGTGGCAAAGAGGTGGGAGGCCAGCAAGCTATCACATTTTGAATATGGTGAAGCAGCAGGCAAAGTTTTAGCCTGGAAAATTAAATCAGACCGGGCTAAAAACTACATCAGGGAAGTGAAAGAAGAGGGGGAAACAACGCATAGGACCTCAAATATTGACATAGGGAAAGCTTTCCAGAATATTTATAAAGAAGACACCACAGTAGATTCAACGGTTAGGGACACTTGGTTAGAAAAAGTAGATCTCCCCATTTTAACGTTGGAACAGAGCGATTGCCTGGACAAAGCTATAACAGAGGCAGAAGTTAGCAATACCATCAAGCTTCTGAAGCGGGGAAAGGCCGCAGGGCCAGACGGTATCCCAGGCAAGCTTAATTGAGCTCTGGGTTCAGCTATTGTTCCAGTCTTGACTGGCCTTTTCAACGACATCTTTTTGAATGGAGCAATGCCACCTGAGTCGTGGGGAGAGGCCAACATCGCTCTGATCCTAAAAACAGGCAAGGACCCAACTGAATGTGGGTCCTATCAGCCTATCTGGCTCCTAAACAATGATTATAAGATCTTTGGCGCTATATTGTCATCGCGGCTTGAGAGCAAGATAGACACAATTATACACTATGATCAAAAGGGATTTATACGGGGGCGTCAATTAGCGGACCTAACCCACGACCTAGTAGATGCAATCGACATAGCCTCAACTTTTGCCCTCCCTCTGGTCATTATGACCCTTGATGCTACTAAAGCATTCGATTGGGTCAATTGGCCCTATCTGGCTGCAGTAATGAAGAAGTTTCAACTTGGGGACAACTTCTGTCGAGCTATAAATCTCCTATATAAAGATCCCAGGGCCAGCCTACTGGTCAATGGCACCCGCACTGACCCCTTTTTAATTATGAGGGGCACTAGACAAGGCTGCCCTCTCTCCCCTCTTTTATTTAACATGTACGTGGAACCTTTTGTCCAGATTTTGAGAGACGAATGTTCTATTCCATCTTTCACATTTTTTGGTTGGGGGAAGAAGGTCGGTCTTTATGCGATGACATCCTCATATATACCACAGACCCCGTCCAGGCTTTTCCATCGGTTATAAGGAGGGCGGAGGAATTCGTGCGGGTCTCTGGATATGAAATTAATGCCGGGAAAACAAAGCTTATGACCTGGAACATCGACAACTTACAGCTTCCAGTGACCCCCTCAATTCGTTACCTGGGAGTTAAGATAACCCATGACATCGGTATTTTGGCTCAGACCAATCTAGATCGGGTCTTCCGTGAGTCTAAGACATTACTGAAAGCCTGGTCGTTTCTCCCATTAACTATATACGGTAAAACAAATTTAGTAAAAATGTCCATCCTCCCCAAATTTACATTTATTTTTAATTCTATTCAATTAGCATTTGACCCCAAGCAGCTCCGTAAATGCCAGCAGCAAATCAACTCTTTTATTTGGAGTTGTAAAACAGTAAGGCTGGCATGGAAAAAATTGAGGAGGAGGAGGGAGAAGGGAGGGCTTGCCTTGCCAGACCTAGAGTACTACGCTTGGGCATTCCAGCTGTCCCACTCTAGGATGTTGTTGAAGACCCCTGAAGAGAACTCTAATGGGAAAATGTTTAAGGCCATGTTAACCGGGGCAAATCTTCCACTTGACGGTTTTTAGTTTAAGTTTGGGCATCAGATGTTTTTTAAAAAGGTGAGACTGAAGATCTTACAATCACTGGTGAGAGAATGGACACAAATAAAAGCTAGAGTTGGGCTGGCATACTTTTCTAATTTAGCCCCAATCTGGGATTCCCCAGGGCTTCCCCCCTGCTTAAAAGACAGCCTTGCAGTCCCCCTACTAGAGGCAGGGGTTCTAAGATGGGGAGAGTTGATGCCAGGAGGTTCTTCGGTAGAGTGGGAGGTACTCTCTGAGAGGGTAGGTCCAGCTCTAACCTGGTTTAAATACCTACAACTGCTTAGCTGGTCCCGGGAGCAATCAAGGGAAAAGACTCAGGTGGGGAGATACAGCTTTCTAGAAAAACATATTGTAGAAAGACAATTGGCGGGCAAGGAGGTATCCTTCTGCTACTGGTCCATTATGGAGGAGGCTGACGGTGAATTCAATCTCCCGTCGGAGTTGTGGGGATGTGACATGGGGACACAGGGTGAGAACTTGTGTGTTAGATCTTTTACCCTCCTATACAAAACCGTCAAGCCAGCATGGTTAAGACGCAATCAATTGTTCACTGTGCACCGTGCATATCTTTCCCCCTAAAGGCTTTCTAAGTTTCAGACAGGAAAGTGTTGCAACAAATGCCTCCTTCCAGCAGCCTCCGATATTCACATGTTCTGGGATTGCCCCTGCATCACTACATATTGGGAAGAAATTAAAGCTACCCTGGAGTCAATCCTCAATACACCGATCTCCTTCAGTTTGTCATTAGTTATATTTGGTCTGGAGGGCAATATTACGGGGTTGGCAAGGATCTTTTTGTTCTATTCAATTCTCTTGGCAAGACGGCAAATTTGCAAACACTGGGTAGATTCCAACCCACGCAGATTGGCTATCATCTCTTTATGAAACATCAAGGGTGGATACAACTAGATCCAGCAGTTCTCGGTACCTCGCCTTTTGGAATCTCCTAGTTAAGTGGAGATGAATAGTTATTCGGACTTCCGGGGTTTTTTTGTGGTTTTTTTTCCCCAGGTCCGATGATTATGCCCCTACACTCCATGGCCCAGATGGGGGTTTGCTGCCAATGATAACGATTAATCCAGGGCTAACAGGCTGAAATAGGCCTTGACAGAGTAAGATCTTCCTGAAAGTACCTCCCGCCAATTTGATACCTCTGTCCGGGAGATGGTCGGGATCCTTTGTGGTCCCTCCCCTAATGGACAATGTGGTGGTTGGATACTTCTTGGAACGAGGATGTGGCAAATGAGGATGAAAAAAAAAACAGTGCTGCTTTATGTGCTTACTCGCGTAATGTCAAATGAATGGAGTAGCGCTTTTACTAATATGCGATTATAAAAGCTCATAGTTGTCCAAATACCTTAAAGTTCAGCTTTTGTGCTTCCTCGGGGGTCACACGGAGGCCTCGTAATTTATTATTAGACAAGGAAGGAAATGTCATTTAGATGAACAGCGTGGCCATGCATTTGTGTTAAACAGCCTTCTAACAATGGAAAATACCTGGAGGAGCCGAGCTCACGACTTGTGCTTGCTCCGTCTGCTTGCTCCAGTGGAGTGCGCTCGCTGTGAAGCAGATTTTGTAGTTAATTACATGTGGTAGGCTTGGTAGAGAAACTCTGCGCTCTCATGCTGAATTGTGAATTCTTCTCACTTTGAAATCAGTTCTTCACTAGGTAACAAAAGTGGAATAGTGTGTGGCTCTCCTTGCTTATATAATTTAACGAGTGCCTTATTATACTGTTGGAGAAATTGTGGAAACTCCACTTATCTTATCTATGTGTGGTAATAGTCGTTTTGTTTTATGTTGATGAAAAAAGTTTCATTTCCGGGGTTCTTTATCATAGGTGACGTTGAGGTGTCACTCATATTAATTTGCTAGATGTTGGTTGCTCGTTCTCCTTCTTTTTCTGGTTGTTGTTATTTTAACATGCCTACAACTGGTCTAAACAGTTCATAAGAACTAGGTCATCTGGTAGCTATCCTTGTTAACTGATATTTTGTGCTTGTGACCCTAATCAACGCTGTATGGTGTGCCAGGGAATATTATCGTTAAGTCCTGTTTCATTGGTGTTAAGAAGGTACACCCATCTTTGTGAAGGGGTGTGGCGCCGCGGCCAGGGCGACTGACGCTGGAATCTGGGGACCACGGTTCGATCCCCGGCTCCGGCGGCAGGTCAGCCCAGCACCATGTGACTCTGGGCAATAGCTCGCTTAATCTTCCCGACGGCCCCCCAGCGCCTAGAGACCCTTACGGGTGATTGTGCGCTTTACAAATGTGGACTTTTGTTCCTTTTCATACAGGATTTGTTCTGCATTGTGGTTTTTTGTGGCAAAGGTCTCAAGAACCACCCAGTTCAGCTCTTCAACACTGTGCTTGATTTTGATGAAGTGTGTGCTCATTTTCGTTGTTGTTTTTTTACATTTAATATTGCCCTTGTGTTCCCTGATTCTTTGTTTATTCTTGCGGCAGGTCATCCCTATGTATTTAAGGTCGCAAGGACAGGTAGTCATGTAGAATACGTGGGAAGTGTTGCATTTTGTATGATGTTGTAAAGTCCATTTGAGATCCGGTGTCAGTTGACGGGTTTTAGTTGCCTTGGTCAATTTGTGCACAGAGCAGGACCTGCAGGGGTAGTGACCCATTATGGGTACCGGGTTCCAGGCGTTTGTAATTGATTCCACGCTGGGTTTCACCAGAGGTGGTCTCATATGTAGTAGTATGTGTCTGACGTTTTTTGTTCTGTTCACAATTTATTTCACAGTGTTGGAAGCTGGTGTTGTAGGTTGTTACGCAGGTGAGGTTATCTGCAGTTTCTCCTTTTGTTGTGGTCTCTAAGAGGATGTCCCTGTACTGAGTCCTCACCCTTTTCTGGCATTTTGTATCAATCTTTTTGGCAAATCTCTTGCTTGTAGATTCCAGCTCAGGTATTTAGCTTGTGTTTTATAGTCTTCGTTTTTGCTGCAATTTCTGATGTGGATTTGTAGTATGCCTTAGTATTGATGGTACAATTTTCTATGTAGATCATTATAATCAGAAAATCTAATTTTTTGTTATTTGCAGTGTACGTGAATTTCAAGAAAAGGTCCCTCGTATTGATCCATCTGTGAAAATCCGTTAAACTGTCAGGTGTGTCATTCCAGATCATTATCACATCATCGATGTAACGCTTCCAAAAGAATATTTTGGCTCTGTATGGGTTGGTGTCATTGAAGATGTTGATGGTCTCAAAGTTACTCACATACAGCCCTGCCACACTGGGCATGAATGTGCTACCCATCAAAGTTCCATGGGATTGGAGGAACAGCATTCCATTGTATTTAAAAAAGTTCTCAGATAGAGCTAGATGGCAGCATTCTCATACAAAGTGTCTTGGTGTTTTATGTTCCCACTGTTGTGTGTACAGCATGTCCTCAATCGTCTGGAGTGTATTTTCTTGTGGTAGGCTAGTGTATATCTCCACATCTAGTCTAACTAGGCACATCGTTCCTTCCTGAAATGTTAAACCTTTTAGTTTGTTTCAAAAGTCCTGGTGTCCTTTAGATATGTTGGGGTCGCTTGCACTAAGAGTCTTAAATTAAATAGTGGTCAGCTAATTGAGAAAGGGGTTCTAGTACTGAGCCATTGGGCGTCCTGGTGGGGGTATTCTGTTTTTATGTATTTTGGGTGAGGAGTAGAAGTATGGTGTTTTGGGTGATTTTGTCTTCAGAAAATCTGCTTAGTTTTTGGCAATTCAAAGGTTCATTTCGCGGTCATCCACCATAAGTTCAATGGTCCGTTGTAATCTCATTGTCGTATTTGTAGTTAAAATTTTGTAAAAGTTTCTCTCAGACAGAAGGTCTGTGCATTGTTTCTCATAGTTTTCTTTGGTGAGGATGACTATGCCCCCTCCTTTGTCCGCTGTTTTATTTATTAGTCCTTCGTGTTTCTGAACTTCCTCCAGTGTTAAACGCTCCCACTTGGTATCGTTCATGAAGGGCTTTTTTGTTGTGTTTTCAGGTTTTCCTTCTCTTTGAAGAGGGGTTGTTCAAATGCTTGATCTTCAATTGGGACCAAGTAGTTAGGGGGGCTGATAGTGGATTTGTTCCATAAGTTGGTGTCACTTGTGGTGGTGTTGTCTTCTTTGTCTTTGAAGAATGCTTTAAGTTTAATTTTTCTGCAGAATTCAGCTAGTTCACATGCAGCTTGAACTGATCTAGCGGTGGTGTTAGCATGAAGCCTAGGTCTTTAATCAGGATTTTTTCTTGATCCTCTGTCAGTGTCCAGTCTGTGAGATTTACTATCAGCGAGTTTTCGTGCTGGATCCTTGTCTCTCTTTGGACATACTGTGGGTTAGGACTTGTTGTTCTTGTTTTGTCCAGGTCACCACTTTTCTTCTTCCTCTCCGGTTGTTGGGGCCTCTTCCTAAAAAGGGTGGCCTTTGTGTTTGATGTGGTCCCATTGGTGGTCCCATCGGAGGAGGGCCTTGTATGTATGGATTCATCCATCTTTCAAGATTCTGTGTTTATGGTTGATACAGTGGTTATGGATGATCTCCAAACTGAGGTGTTCGCCATGTATTGTGCCATTGTCGGTGGTGGTGTCTGTTTTGTCCTCTATTTCATCGTTGGTAGGGTATCTCATTGCCAATCTAGTCGGAGTTCTCAGTAGAATTTTCCCCGGAGGAGTCATTGTCGCTGTGTTGCAACATAATCTTCTTTAGTATAGGGGTGCGTTTTTTCTAGAGAGAATCGTTTAAAGTCTTTTCCCAATTTTTGTATTTTGTTTTGTGTGATGTATTCTTTGGTTACATTCATTTCCTTATTGATTTCTTCCAGCTTCTTTTTGTAGACAGAGATTTGGACTGTTGTGTTGATTTTGGCTTCACTTAATTGTATTTTCACAGTCAGGGCTTCTGTTACTCTAGAGGCTGTTTTTATAATAGGACTAAAAAGTCTCTGGTACATTTCCACAAGATGGCTGACCAGTCTTTTTGGAACAGGATGTCTTGCAAGAAGATCCTAGATGCATTGTGCACTCACAGAACTTTGAGTGCTGCATTTGTGCGGAGATATTCAGTCATAATGAGGCCATGGATGGCCGTTCTTACTTGTACCTTTTTTATCTCTGTGAGTTTGTCTTAATCATTGGTATTAGCTAGTGTTTGGTTGAGAGCACTATCTTGTAGCAATGAAGGTGTTGATAGTATGGTATTTATTTCATCGTCTGTGTCACTGAGTCCTGGGTTCTCTGCCATTGTGAAGTATTGTAATATTGGGTGTGTGTTTGATCTTCCCGATGTGCAGAACAAAAGATAGGGGAGAAAATTCTCGGAAGCGCCAATGTTTTGATTCCTCTGTTAGGAGAACTTCCACAGCTGCATGATGCTGTAATGTTTCTTAATCAATCAAGGAAGAAAGAAGCTGAGCTCCATTCGGCTTCCAAGCGATAGTCAAGTTATCATAGGAGAATGGATCACTTGTCCTGTATTTTTACCGCAGTCTGGGGTATTAGCCTTCTTAAAAAACCCTCATTCAAGAAGATGGTACAGTGGCAGTGTATCTTGATTTTCCTCTTGTCTGCCTAAGTGAAAAGCATCATCATTGGTCTATCAGTATGCTTTCCTTCTCCTGGAGGGAGACCTACTGGTGATTACAGTAGTGATCAGGGATGGTGAAAGTGTGATTAAAGTGAATTTTAAATTACCTTCATCTCTCAATAATGTGTTTTATTCTATTGGAGATGGGGCAAGGATAAAAAATGAAGGACAGTGCGTATCCAGAAGGGCTACCGTTCTATAGCATCTACTTTAAAAACGTGGGTAGTTGACATGTTTCAGCCCCATCGGTGCCCAAGAGGGTCGGGGGCTTTCTTCAGAACCAGTGTTGTGCATGTTACCAAGTTGATGGTATGCGCGGGTACGTTTTTGCACTTACCCTTCTTCTCAGATGTTATGGGTCTATAGTATCTACTAGTAAGAGGAAACAGAAAAAAGATCAGAACGACAAGGTATTACGTTACCTGAACATGAAACTAGATTTATTGTGATCAAGGTCTGTCTAAGAGGATGCTAAAAACAATAGTTATTAACCACTAATGATCTTAGTACTCGGGAAGCGGTGGGGAAACACACAGTGATTGCTGTACATGTTGTAGGGGCCTCCTGGATTTCTAAATGTCTCCTTTTGGACATTAATGCTTGCACGAGGCCATTTCTTAAGTTGCATTACGCCCAGTGTTGTAAATTCGGCCAGAATATGTGGTTCCAAGTATTAATGTAAGAAATGAACTAGCGGTGGTTAAAATCTGTGGTATTGTGTGGTTGGTAGGGCATAACATCGTGCTGTACTGGGATGTATTATTTTTTTGATGGATTGTTACCACTCGGGGGTGCGGTAACTCTTGTCTGGCCCGCTTCAATAGGTGTAACTGGTGGTAGCGGTATGTCCATCTGATGCAGTTCCTGGGAAGTAACTGCTCTAGTTTGTTTGAAAGGATAAATGGTGCTCGAAAATTGTGCACATGGTTGTTTTAATATTTGACAATACTGTATTTAGTGCTGATTAACAAATTGGTAAATGGTTGGAAACATTATTGTTTATCGTGCTAAAAGATTAGCCAAATACCATTCTACGGTTAAGGTGAAGGTCAAATACAGGACGGGACTGTTCTAATTAGTTCTCGAAGTAGACAGTGAAAACTGCATCAGATAATGCATCTATTTTCATAATGCAGATTCTGTGTTTACTCACGTAAGGCCACATTTTGTTCTTGATGGGATCATTGAATAAAGCGCGCTCGATAAATGATGTACATAGTTAAACAGTGCTGCTTTATGTGCTCACTCACGTAATGTTAAATGAATGGAGGAGCCCTTTAATTAATAGGCTGTTAAAAAAGCTCATTGTTGTCCAAATGCCTAAAAGTTCAGCTTTTGTGCTTCCTCTGGGGTCTTTGTGCTTCCTCTGGGGTCGCATGGAGGCCTCCTCATTTACTGTTAGACAAGGAAGGAAAGGTCATTTAGATGAACAGTGTGGCCATGCATTTGTGTTAAACAGCCTCCCAACAATGGAAAATACCTCGAGGAGTCGAGACCACAGCTTGTGCTTGCTCTTTTTGCTTTGCCCTGCTTTTGAGACCATCAACATCACCAATGACACCAGCCCATACAGAGCCAAAATACTCTTTTGGAAGTATTACATCTATGATGTGTTAATAATCTGGATTGACACACCTGACAGTTTACCAGATTTCCACAGATGGATCAATACCAGAGACAAATTCCTGAAATTCACGTACACAGCAGGTAACCGAAAATTGGATTTTCTGGATATAATGACCTACATAGAAAATGATACAATCAATACTAAGACATACTACAAACCCACATAAAAACAACTTCCTTTCATATAATAGCTTTCATCCATGTCTGCTGAGGGAAAATCTACTGTACAGACAGTTTTTACGAATCAGGAGAAATTGCAGCAAAACGGAAGACTACAAAACTCAAGCTAAGGACCTGCGCCAGAAACTACGAGCAAGAGATTACCCAAAAAGAGTGATACAGAAATGCCAGAAGAGAGCGAGTAATCAGCACAGGGACATCCTCTTAGAGACCACAACGAAAGGAGAAATTGCAGATATCCTCACCTGCGTGGCAACCTACAACACAGCTTTCAACACTGTGAAAATAATTGTGAACAAAAATTTGCGCATCCTCATGTTAGGATTCCTAATATGGCCTAAACCCAGATTCGCCAACAGAAGGACAAAAAACATTACAAACATACTAGTGCATACGAGACCACCTCCGGTGAAACCCAGAGAGGAATCAATTACAAACGCCTGAAACCTGGTAACCATAACTGGTCATTACCCCTGCAGGTCCTGCTCTGTGTGCAAATTCACCAAGGCAACCCAAACTCTGCAACTGACTCCAGATCTCAAATGGACTTTCCAACATCATACAAACTGCAACACTTCCCACGTAATCTACATGACTACCTGTCCTTGCGACCTCAAATACATAGGGATGACCTGCCGCAAGATCAAACAAGGAATTGGGGAATACAAGAGCAATATTAAATGTAAAAAAACAACGAAAATGAGCACACATCAATATCAAGCACACTGTTGAAGAGCTGAACTGGGTGGTTCTCGAGACCTTGACCACAAAAAACCACAATGCAGGACGAATCCTGCATGAAAAGGAGCAAAGATGGGTGTACGGTCTTAACACCAATGAAACAGCGCTTAACGATAATATTCCTTGGCACACCGTACAGCGTTGATTAGGGTCACAAGCACAAAATATCAAATACCAGGCAGAGCTACAAAATGATCTAGGGCCTTATTTATGAAGGCCTTGCGCCGCCAGTGCGCCACTTTTAAAATGGGAAAAAGTGATGCACCGGCGGCGCAGGGCCTTCATAAATAAGGCCCCTAGTTCTTATCAACTATTTAGACCAGTTGTAGGCACTGTAAAATAACCAAAACCGGAGAAAGAAGGAGAACGAGCAAACAACATCTAGCATATTAATGTGAGTGAAACCTCAAGATCACCTATGATGAAGAACCCCGGAAATGAAACTTTTTTCATCAATATAAAACAAAACGATTACTACCACAGGTAGATACGATAAGTGGAGGTTCAACAATTTTTCCAACAGTATAATAAGTCACTCATTAAAATTTAACCCCTTCGACGCTCATGACGAGCTGGGCTCGTCATGGCGTAGCCTCCTCGCACGCTCATGACGAGCCCAGCTCGTCACGTAAAGTGCGGTTTCGCAAAACCCAGCGTACGGGCGGAATTCCGCCCGCACGCATGCGGTTAAGCAAGAAGAGCCGCACACTATTCCACTTTTGTTACCTAGTGTAGAACTGGTTTCGAAGTGAGAAGATTCACAATTCAGCATGAGAGCAGAGTCTCTCTACCATGCCTACCACAGGTAATTAACTACAAAATCTGCTTCAGCAGACGGAGCAAGCACAAGTCGTGACCTCAACTCCTCAAGGTTTTTAGGTCTCGCTGAGCCAGCTCATGCGCTGCTCTGCGAGACATTTAGTAGGTGGGTTTTCAAAGTGTTACCCCTCGCTTTGGCTGGCCTAGCGCTTGCGTTCACGCGAGCATGCATGTGCTCAGCCGCCATCTGTCTTTCCGGGTCATTAAGCATGTGAACGCTGCAGCTGCTTTCACTTTTGCAGCCGCGCGCCCACTCTCTCCGCCCTGTCTGTGTCTAGACCTCCTCTCTCCTCATGCGCTCAGTGCATCGCTCACGGGCACATAGAAAGCGTGTGGACGCTGCAGCTGCTTTCACTTTTGCAGCCGTGCGCCCACTCGCTCCGCCCTGTCCATGTCCATGTTGAAGACCGCTTGCTTTCTTATTCATTTGAGGCTACAAAATACTTGAAGGTACACACAATGAGTGATGCATAGTATAAAGACCCTGTGTACCTCACCCTGCAATTCTCAAGCAATCATGTTCTTCTACATTGCTCCCTGAAGGCCTTAAGCATTCTCTTTCCTTCCCCTAGGACAATCACTCTTTGCATAGGGCTCTTTCTTAGATGTGCGGGATATCTAACCTGGGCTTCTACTGGAATTCTGTAACGCATATTAGCAAGCCCATTATCGCCGTTTTAGCTGCAGTTTCCTGCCCCTAAAACGACGATAATTTTAATGAGGTTCTTGCTAATATGCCCCATAGTCCTTCCTCACCAAAGTTAGTGTCTAAAGAGGAACTCTCTAAATAGCAGGTTTGATGCTCCCTGTGGCAGTGCCCTATCGTTTTAAAATAGAGCCCAAAGCAAAACGTAACAATGCAATGCTGCCAACCCTCCGTCCCTCTTTTTTCAGTATATTTGGCAATACTTTCATTTCTCGCTGATTTACCTTTCTCGGCAATCGCCCATCTCTCACTCTTCTACGACTCACTTCTCACTCTTTATTGATATTTCCCTTGTTTTTTCTTTTATCTCTCTAGCACCCTTGCCCTTTATCCTACACACACACTTGTTCAAACGCTTGTTTTTCTTCTACACGCTCAGTTACACTCTCCTGTCTCTGAAAGCTTAATTTGTGGTTCTCTTTCCCTGGGTTGTTTTTGGTTTTAGCCTCTACCACAGGTAAAATGAAGTAACGAAGGCGAAATACCTCACAAGTGAGATATGGCCTGGAATCCTTCAAATCAGCCTTTGGATAAATACCAGAATTTATGACTGATGTCTGTTTCTTGTTACTCCCTCCTGCTCAGCCTCATTCACGCCCACCTTAAAAAGGCTCAAGGAAGAGCACCGTGCCATTCGTAAAAAGAGGGAAACAGTTCCAAGTGAGTTTTGTTTACAGTCTCAATGTGAAAAGAACTAAAGCTCTAATTACTGTAAAAATAGAAAAACGAGCTTTTGGACAAGGAAAGAAGTCCGTTTACGGAGCGTCTTGTAAGGCTGCCCTTGAGACCCATAGAGCTTTGTGTGAATATAGAACTTAAAGGGCAAAATTAATGTATACCCACCTATTTAAACTTTACATTGACTAGTCCATGGACCTGCTGCCTGTCAACTCGTGTGCCTTTTCTCCCTTTTCCCTTCCGTTAGGATCTCATGCCGCTCTACTACCCATCCTGCCATGCCTGCATTTTACCAAATTCTCCCATCTCTTGGAGTCTAATCCTTTTTCACCTTTTGCTGTTCCTCTTCTCACACCTATCTCTTCTCTTCCTAGCATCAGTATCCTCAGAGCATCTTGATCACTGAATTCTGCGAGTCTATGCCTTTCCTCGTCATAACATGAAGTTTTACCCCATCTATTCCACTGTATTTTGTAGCTTGTTTAATCATTTTCACTGGATTTCCGGATGCTTGCCCATATCCACATGTCAGTTACTTTTATAATGGATGTTTTATGGCATGATTTTCTGTAAGTGATGCTACACGTGGCTAGCGTTTTTTCAGAGTACAGCACCTAAACAACTTTCTGGTAAAGTATTGTTTTGTAAAAACAACAACAACAAAAAACACATAAATAAAATTATTCTTGCTTGAAGCGGTGTTGCGTCACAAATGAATGTATTGGAATACCTTACTATATAATTTGATAAATATAACTAGCATCAAATGTGTTTTCAGCCCCAAAGCATCAGCTCGCCTGAATGCACTCTGCACGGCGTAAACCTATTTAAATCCCTGGATTTGACCAACAAACACTGAGTCCCCTGGCTGAAGGACTTGACATGCACTAACTTAAACATCAGGTAAACTTGCCCAGAAATGAGTAACCTGAGAACATGACGTTGAGATGTCTCCTTCCTTGTTTCTCTTAAACTAGGACAGTAAAGACCTCTACAGAAACACCCTCCCTTTAAAGATCAGTAGTGCGAAAGAACTTTAAATCCCTCTCTCTTAAGCGATTTACTTGGTCTCAGTAGTTCTGCTGAATTATTTACAATATATATGGCCCACACCGGCATAAACAGACAGACTTATAAAGATCACATTCACATTTATATGCATGTCGATGTGTGGCATGAGTAATACGCAGCACTGGCCAGCTGTAGCAAACGATTATGACAGTTACATCCTTGTTGCTTAAAACTCCTACTGAAAAATCCCATCTTGCTGAATTTAAAATATGCAACAGACTCTTGAAGACTTAAAAAACAAGCATTGGTATAGCCAATAGGTCTCGCTTTTGGGACCTTATTAGTGTTTAGCCATGCAACAGTTGATGTTGTTGCACCAATGATATTGTGCTGCATAACTAAATACTTATAAGGTCCCAAAAGCGAGACCTATTGGCTTGTTTCCATCGTTAGGAGGCAGTTTAAGACAAATGCATGGCCAATCTGTTCATCTAAATGACTTTTCCCTCCTTATCTAACAGTAAATCAGGAGGCCTCTGTGTGACCCCCGAGGAAGCACACAAGCTGAACTTTAAGGTATTTGGACAACTATGAGATTTTTTGACCACCTGTTAGTAAAAGCGCTCCTCCATTCATTTGACATCAAGCAAGTAAGTACATAAATCAGCACTGTTTAACTACATGCATCATCTATCGAGCACTCATTATTCAATGTTCACATCTAGAACAAAATTTGGCCTTACACGAGTAAACACAGAATCTGCATTATGAAAATAGGTGCATTATCTAATATACATGCACTTTTCATTGTCTACTTCGAGAACTGATTAGAACAGTCCCTTCCTGTATTTGACCTTCACCTTAACTGCAGAAAGGTGTTTGGCCTAACTTTTAGCACGATAAACAATAACATTTACAACCCTTTACCAATAAGTAAATCAGCACTAAATACAGAATTGTCAAATATTAAAACAACCATGTGCACAATTTTATGAGCACCATTTATCCTCTCAAACAAACTAGAGCACTTCCGTCCCAGAAACTGCATCAGATGCGCATACTGCTACCACCAGTTACACCGATTGAAGCGGGCCACACAAGAGTTACCGCACTCTTGAGTGGTAACAATCCATCAAGAAAGATAATACCACCCAGTACATCGTGATGGTATGAACTACCAACAAGACAATACCGCTCATTTTAACCACCGCTAGTTCATTTCTTACATTAATACTTGGAAGCGCTTATTCTGGCCGAATTTACAGCACTGGGCACAATGCAACTTAAGAAATGGCCTCATGCAAGTATTAATGTCCAAAAGGAGGCCTTTTGAAATCCAGGAGGCCCTTACAACATGTACAGCAATCATTGTGCGTTTCCCCACCTCTTCCCGTGTACTAAGTTCGTTAGTGGTTAATAACTATTGTTTTTAGCATCCTCTTGGACATACCTTGATCACAATAGTTCTAGTTTTGTGTTCAATTAAAGTGATACCTTGTCGTAATTGTCTTTTTTCTGTTTTCTGTTTTCAGTTATAGGTACTATAAACGCATAACAATAGAGAAGAAGGGTAAGTGCAAAAACATACCCACGCACACCATCAACTTGGTAACGTGAACGACACTGGTCCTGAAGCAAGCCCCCCGACCCTCTTGGGCACCGATGGGGATGAAAGATGTCGACCACCCACGTTTTTAAAGCAGGTGCTATAGCACGTAGCCCTTCTAGATACGCACCTTCCTTTGTTTTTATCCTTGCCCTATCTACAATAGAATAAAAAAAGTTGTTGAGAGATGGAGGTAATTTTAAATTCACTTTAATCACATTTTCACCATCTCTGATCACTACTGTAATTACCAGTTGGTCTCCTTCCATGAGGAGGAAAGCACGCCGAAAGTTCCAATGATTATACTTTTCACGAAAGTAAGCAATCGGAAAATCAAGATATACCACCCCAGTACCAACAACGTAAATGAGAGTTTCTTAAGACAGCTAATACTCCAGACCCTGGTAACAATTCAGGACAAGTGATCCATTCTCCTATGATAACTTTAGTTGCTATTTAGCAAGCTTGAAAACTTTCCGGGGTTTGGATATGCCAGGTGCAATAGAGTGCACTTATTCTGGGTTTTGGGGAAATATTGTATATTTTGGTGAAAATGCATGTGATATAATTACCATACTATTTTCCTCTTTTAAATTCTGACATTTTTGACCTGCCCTCAAATGTATTGAGCGGTGCAGATAACCATGCATAACTCGTTATCTGACCCATGCACAAACTGCAGCAGGGGTCAGAAAAGTCCAGCCCTCTCATAATCATAGCCATACTCCTGATTCCCATTTTCTGACAAAGGGATAGAGCTAAGATACAAAGGACCTCATTATAATGGTGGTCGAATGAGCTTCCAACAGCCATCAATGCAGGATGGAGACTTTCCGACATGTAGTCAGTGATTCTACCCACCATATTATGATACGTCCGCCATGTCGGGGGTCGGAAACTTGCAGTTTTCTATTGCTGCTTGTGCTTCGGCACGGAAAAGGGACGCAGCATAAGCCGCAGTAGAGAAAGTCATGTTTGCAAACATCCATGCATTGTGTGACAGGCACCATGTGGTGCCTGGCACACGGTGCAGGGATGTTTGGGTGGCACTACATATGCCCCCCTGGCGCATAGCAGTGGCCCACGAATGATGGGGCCCTGCTAGGGGCCCCAAATACCCTTTCCGACTGCCTTTCCCTGGCAGTGGGTCTGCTATGAAAAGGCTGTGGGAAATGGACATCACAATCCCTAAGGCAGTGCCTGCACAGGCACCAGCTTCATTGTAGGGATTACTGTCCGACCACTGCCCGATGGGCTCCTTGAGCCTGTCGGAGATGGTGGTCTTCTCCCCGCCCACTGCGCTCCGATCACCAATATCTTAATCATGCAGTCGGAACATTGCCCTGGAAGTCAGGTGGACTGCCACTGATGACCTGTCGGTGGCGGTCAGCCATACATCATAATGAGGGCCAAAAAATAAAAGTGCATTCGAAATGTAGCTGCTTTAACCCATACAGTTCTTTAGCATCAGAGTCATTATAATAATGCGGCAGTGGAGGAGCACATTATGCCACAGGGTTGATAAAATTATGCAGCAAAGAAAGGCAACCGGAAGAGACCCGGAGGAACCCTCCAGCTGTTGGGTGAGCCACTCATTGCACCCACCGACAAGGGGAACTCTGCCCCTCTTTGAAAGGTAGGCCACTTTGCTACCAACAAAATAAAATTGGACTGGCTGCTTCAAACATCTGATCCGGCTTTCACTAATGCTGTGCCCCAGGGCGGGCTTAAGTTCGCATCTGCACTGATGACTTGTTTTCTGTAGTAGGGCAAAAAGCCATTCTGCATACAGCACTCCCAGTTGAAGAAGCACTAAGGTCAGGGCTTTAAGTGTGCTGGGTCCTGCTGGTGCTCAGCACCGGCAGTTCTACAAAGCAGGTGGTGAAACGGGTCCCTATCGGGTTCTCCATTTTTGCCCTCACCCCAGGTGAAAAAAAATATCTTAGCATTGCAGCAGTACCACCCTTCATTTCCTTTGATGTAACTTCAAAGAGAACATCATTTTAGAACGGAAGTACCTTCAATATTATATACAACGGAGCCATAGTTGTTGCTTTTTTTTCTTATGCAACTAACAGCCATTGGGAAAACCAATGGTCGTTTCTTGTTTTGGTTGTAATGTTACTTGTTGTAGTATATATCTGGATCAATGACAGAAGCAGCAAAATACCAGTCAGCAGGCACACTATACTTAGCACAGATTTTTATCTTATTTTTATCTTTTTTCATCCCACTTAAAGCCCTGACTAACGTGCAGAACTGGGCAGCGCATAATTGGGGGAGTGGGCTTTCTGCCACACCATTGTGCCTCTCAGCTTCTGAACAAGAACATTTTGTGTGTGCATGTGTGTGAGATAACATCAGTGCTTCCGACTGCATGGATTTGTTAATTGTGAATGATTGTGAAACACTAACAGCAAACAGCTAAGTGAGCGACATGCAAAGGGACCATACACATACAAACTGAAACTGAATCACAAAATCTGTTCTTTTGCTGAACAACTTGCCCTCCTAAGCATCACCCACTTCTACTTATGATGATTATGCCTTCCAAGCCTTCAAAACGGCTCAGAGCGAAGCAAAAACACGTGGAGTGGCTGCCATAAGTGTTGGAAATGTTCTACATATTACCTTCAATTTGCAGTTCTTCCTGAAATTGGAAAACGTGTGGAGATTAAATTATTTTCACGAAGGCTTTCTTTGAAAAATAATCAAATGAAATGTATGGTTTTCTTCTGATGTAAGAGTACACAAGATTATGTGTATGTTTTCTACAACAGTAATGTTTAATTATTTCGGAGACGAAGGATTGTCCCTTTGAAGTGCATTGAGTTGACCTGATTTTCCCGGCCAATGGAAAATAATACACAAGAAGGAAGAGAGAAAGGAGAATAGAAATATAGGAGGGAAAATAAGCAGATTGTGAATATAGGAAAAGAAGGAATTTAAGGTGGAATAATGCCATGCAACAAATAAGCAAAGAAAACAGGCAGACAGCTCAAAATGTTAGGAAGAATTAAAGAGAGTGATGGGAGGGAGTGTGAGGGCAGAAAGAAAAAGAGAGAGGGGGAGGCAGGAGGGAGGAAGAATCTAAGGGCCCTATTTACCAGACACGAATGCAGTGTGGTGTCGTAAGTAATTTTGCTGCACCCCGTTAGTTTAGAAGCAAAGGTATGCAATATATTTACAACAATATATCGCATCTCTGTGCTTGTCCTTAAGCTGGCGCACAAATTGCTGCCATGCGCCAGCGCAGGCACCCTTGCACCATGGTGCAAGGAAGCCTGCGTCGTGGGGAGATTGTTTTTGTGAAGGAAGGGGCACCTTCCTGCACAAAAACAATCAATTGAGGTGATTTCCTTTTTCGATGTGTCCTGTAGAATTCAGCATGCATTGAAAGAGGAAGAAAACGTGGAGAAATGAAAACACTTCTCCACGTTGCGCCTTGCTACGGCACCCTTGTGGTGGCGTAGCATTCTGACGCATTTCCAGGTTTACTATTGCTCGTAAATCTGGAAATGCATCAGTGGACATGGGTGTTACATGGGAACAATATATATTAGTAGTGGCGGGATGCACACCTTTTTATTCCATGTTTAATCTGATCAGTTTAATCTACTCAAAGTTTCAAGCCACTGTTGCCGTGCTCGCTTGCTTCGCGCTCCGCCCAATTGCGCTGCGACATAGAATAAACACGAAGGGACCGCTTCTGGTCCCTATCAAGCTGCACAACCACGTCTGTCACAAATGAGTCCAATAAATCAATTCTGTATTTGACTCTTCAATTAATCCATTTTTATTCCATATGCTTTTCTCCTTTTGCTTTCTTTCATCAATTCATTTTACTCATTTTTAAGTTTATTCAATGTAGTTCTTCAAAATCACAGGAGACTAAAATGTTTCAATTGGAATTCAATTGCGCAAGCGTTTTCAGATCTATTAAATGGGGGATTACATTTTGTTTTCAGCTCATTTCGTATAATGGAAGTAATATCACTGAGTTGATGGTTGTTTATTTGTTTGTATTTTAGACACCCCTGACAAAGGGTACATCCCGAAATGCATTGGGTATTCTTTTAAATAAAATCGTGACATGTGGAAACATTTTAGTCTCCTGTGATTTTGAAGAACTACATTGAATAAACATAAAAATGAGTAAAATGAATTGATGAAAGAAAGCAAAAGGAGAAAAGCATATGGAATAAAAATGGATTAATTGAAGAGTCAAATAAAGAATTGATTTATTGGACTCATTTGTGACAGACGTGGTTGTGCAGCTTGATAGGGACCAGAAGCGGTCCCTTCGTGTTTATTCTATGTTACATGGGAACACCAGCAGTAGCACCCATGTCACGACCCTAACATGCAAAGTGTTGCGTGAAAAGGGGCGATATTTACAGGCTCACATAAAGCCATGCAGGGTGGCTTTACGTGTGCTTGTAAATATCCTGCAGCAGTTTTTGCCACTGGTGCTTCACACACCGTGACACACGGGCGGTGCAAGGGGCTTGTAAAAAAGGCTCTAGGAGAGGGAGTGAGGGAGTGAGGGAGGGGAGGAAGAAAGGAAGGAGGGAAGGGAGGAAGGGAGGGAGGGAGGGGGGAAGTTCAATTTCAAGTGTTTCAAGCACCAATTAGTGGGTATATAAAAGGAGGGCTGATGGAGCCAAAATACAAGGAGGTAGGTAGTGAAAAAGCTAGGGGAGAAGGAAGGCATGGGCTGTAATTGGAGGCGGGGAAAGACATAGAGTGAGGAAGAGCAGAATATCAATAAGACCCAACCAAATGTTACTGTAATTATAGAAACCTATACAACAGGCTCTGAACGTACAGCATAATGTTGCAATCTATAGAAGCGGATGAAAAACTAACATAAATAAGAAAAGAGATATGGGCAAGAAATAAAACAAGAAAGAAAGATCAGAGAGCGAAAGAGAAAGAATGAAAGAAAGTGTGAAGTATTGAAGGGCAGAGAGGGTGATAGGGATGGGAAGGGCCAGATGGACTGGAAAGATAACAGAGATTGGGGAAGGAGGAATGACAAAGGGATTGATGGATGCTTCATATCAATAATGTATATTTTCTCGACCTCTGATAGATGATTGGCTTAGTTGGCCCTTCACAAATCCTCTGCATGTGTCTTGACTCAACGATCTTTGCAGCAGTCACTCAGTCCAATGCACAATATTTCCAAGTAAGTATAGTAGAAGGAAAGTAGTAAAGTAAATGGGAAGAAAGAAAAATAAGCATTGAAAATGCAATAGGTCTCGCCTTTGATTAAGTTAAAGTCATTTGCTTAGCTAATGGTATTGTTTAGCAAAGCAAATGGCTTTAACTTAATAAAAGGTGAGGCCTATTGCATTTTCAATGGTTGTTTTACACTTGAAGCCATAGTGAAATAAAGTCCTTTACACAGAATCACACAACGTCAGTCAACTGCAGAAGTTTGGATTATGATGCATGATGGCAAGTAAAACAAGTAAAAAAAAAAAAAACACTGGGAGGGGGAGGAGAAACACGAGAGACGGCCTGCGGCCGTCAAAGTGAAAGTTTTTGAGTGTAAGCTCACCCAGCAATTAGAAGGCACTGTGTCACACCGCAAGTAAAACAAGTTTAAAAAAAAAAAAACACTGGGAGGGGGAGGAGAAACACGAGAGAGGGCCTGCGGCCGTCAAAGTGAAAGTACGGCCGGCATTGCTGTGGGGAGGGGGGAGGAGAAATGCGACACGCCTGGATATAGTGTGAAGCAGCAGGGGCCTTTGAAGTGAAGCTTCACTTCAAAGGTGTGGGAGGAGTGTGGCTCGGCTGAGCCAGAGCGCACGCTGGGGGAAGCTTGTGGGGCGGAGCGGGAAGAGCTGCTGGGGAACAGATGGCTGGCGATTTGATGCTGTGCACGCGCATTTTAGATCAATGCGCTTGCGCATTGACCTAAAAGCGCACGGGCACAGCATCAAATCGCCAGTTAGTTAAAGTCTGTTTAAGCCCCTATAGTCTCGCTCCGCTCAATGCGCATGCCAGCATGGAAACCATGTCGGAAACATGCATTATATTTTCAAGGGCCGAAAGGCCAGTTCTTGAGATTATTAGCCGTCTTTTTACTGGAAGACGGGCTCTCTGAGCCCATCGGAAGCAAGCGAGAATGACTGGCTGGTTTCCTTTTTAACCTCCTCCATCATTATGTAGCTTACGAAAGGAAACCGAGCAGCCATTATGATGCGGCCCGGAGCCTTTCATAATCCGCTCCTTTATGTGGCTGTCTACAATGCAACTGGGCATACCGGCGCAGGGTGGTCATTCCTTGCACAGGAACACCTTGGAAAAGTGCCTGAGTTTAATCTACAAGATTTCCATTAGTCACTTTTCCGACCCCGCTGCGTCAAAACCTTGCACCTGCTTGAAGCAGGCCTAAGGAGTGACGCACCATGTTATGGATTGACAGGGTTGGACCAGTGCTGGAGTTGTGTCGCGCCCGCGACACAACTCCAGCACTGCGCCAACCTTACGACGGCAGATGCGACACGCATCTGTTTATCCTTGTGTCATGATGTGGCGCATTGTAAATGCGGCGCATCTGTGGTGGCGCAAGGGTAAACTTGCGTCATGCATCTTTCCTGGCGCATCCCTGCTGATTTTCAGGGATGCGCCAGGAAACGTAAATCTGCCCCACTATGCTTAGCACAGACTTTTATCTTATTTTTATCTTTTTTCATCCCACTTAAAGCCCTGACTAATGTGCAGAACTGGGCAGCGCATAGTTGGGGACGTGGGCTTTCTGCAACACCATTGTGCCTCTCAGCTTCTGAACAAGAACATTTTGTATGTGCATGTGTGTGAGATAACATCAGTGCTTCCGACTGCATGGATTTCTTAATTATGAATGATTGTGAAACACTAACAGCAAACAGCTAAGTGAGCGACATGCAAAGGGACCATACACATGTGGAATTTTAGTTCGTGAACTGAACATCATCTGCGCCATCTTGCCCATTCCTCAGACTCACGTATGAACATACACGACAGCCATTTTAGGTACCATGGTCTCCCTGTTCACGATCGATCATCAGCGCACTTCCCTGACCCTGCAAGCATCCCCCATGCACCCTGGCTGCCCCCGCTCTCACATGCACAAGTCATGAACCCTCCCCTTCCGCATGACTCTGTCTCTGGAAATCACACCCCGCGCCTGACCAACACCTCCTTTCCTTCCATGAATACCCCTCTGTTGATAAACCCTTCCTCTACGCTCGATTGTCCACACGGACCGCTGGTCATCCCTTCATGAATATCTCTCCTTTGATGACCCCTTCCTCTGAGCCCGATTGTCTGCACGGACCGCTGGTCATCCCTTAGCCTGAGGATACAGTTTATTGTCCACTACTGTATGCACTCGCCCCTCTTCAAAGGAGCTACTATTGATTATGACCGCCCCACCCCCTGAGATCCGATCAGGCGCACACATTCCAAAGGAATCGGCGGAACACTCAGCTGCGTGATAGCCCCCTCCTATTGTATGGGGGGTGAGGACCTCTACTGTAGCCACGTGTTGGAATGAGCCGGAACTGGGGGGGGGGTACCGGGGATGTCTTTTTCCATTACTTCACAATGTCTTTATTGTAATAAAGAGTGGTCACATGTCGTAAACCAGTGTATAAAAGGCCAAGCCTCAGAGAGGCTGTTAGAGAGCACCTCGAGACGATACCTTGTTGTCCGATCTGATGTGTTCTGCTCCGTCGGAATAAAACTTGTTTCCTGTCTTCCTGCCTCCAGCGCCTGCCTCTTTATTTGATAAACTTCGTATGGTATTAGAGGCGTTTAGCGCCAGGCAAAATTACTTAAGAAACATCGACTAAATCGCCTGACCATTTTCCTGACTTTCCTCAATTGGAGTCCCAAGTGTGGGGCCCATCAGCGACACGTGGATCCAGTGGGAGAGGTCCAGACGACAGAGTGAACGACTGCAACGATCGGGAGAGCTCCTGTCCGATACCCTCGTCTGACAGCCGATCATCCGAACTTCACTGGTTCCAAGCAGACCTCTCCCGAGTGATCTACGGTCCTGACTGGGAACCATCAGGAGTGCCGCGGTAGCAGCAGAGAGTAGAGGACGATCGGGCGCTGAAGGCGGAAGACAAGAAACTGTCCATGCGGTCCGGGTAAGGTCGTGATACACGACGAATTGCGAATTGATTGATTGTTTGATTGATTGAAATACTAGTATTTGCTTTGTCGCTCTTTGAGATATTCGCTGCCTGCAAACGGGGAGGAATAGGAATATTCTATCTTCCTTTGCGGATAGTGAAGGGTAGGTAACGCGGACTTTTGTCCCCCATTGTAATCTGCCGTACCTATTTTTCTCCCCACTGATTGATTGTCCGAACATAGATTGTTTGGGGTATAGTTCTTTTGAGGTTCTCTGCTTGCAAATAACGTAGAATAGCAATATTCTGTCTAGTCTTTGCAAATAGTGAAAGATAGGTAGTGCGGACCTTTGTCCCCCGTTGTAATCTGTCATGCCTGTCTTCTCCCCACTGATTGGTAGTTGGTACAACGCGGACCGCTTATTAGAGATGAACCATCCAGCTCCATTGGAAGGCACCCCTAATAAGGACATGTTCACTAAACAAGGACTAGTCGCTATAGCTTATAGTAAGTTATGGCATAAATATACAAAAAAGGATCCCGAAAGTCAGTGGCCACTGATAGGTTCCTTTGATGATCATAAAATAAAAGCGCTAGAAGCAGCTGTTAGAATAAATAGGGCAACACCCACCATGCTCGATAGTATCGGCATGTGGCGCAAAGAAGCAGAGCAACGAAGGAAAAGAGAAGAAGCAAGAATAGGCAAAGAGTTACGAAAGGCAGCCCACCTGGCCGCTAAGGAACTAGATGAAGAAATAAGAAGGAGAGAGGAAGTTAGACAAACGCAAGAATCAGGGTCGACAGGCCAATGCCCTGTTAGGACCCCCTCTACGCTCTACCCAGAGATGCCCTCCAAACAACGGGCAAACAACGAGTTACTGCTAGGTCCTCCGATTATCTACATGCCCCCTCCTTATGCCCCCTGCCAGCCTCTGGCACAGCACCTACCAGTTCTGAGTGCGGGCGAGGGTGACTCTGGCGCTAGTGCCCCGGCTCTTACGGCCTTCGCACCAGCCACCTTGGTAACAACATCAGATGAACTCGAGACTAGCAAGCAGCTAACGGCCAGACCAAACAGGTTGAGCAAAGATGAGCGGGATGGGATTGACAAGATAGCAAAGACACTGGTAGAACGGAAAGAGAGCGAAGAATATACGATGGATATGCACAATTCACATGCCGGTAGCCACAGACGGCATTTCATTTTACGGTTCAGCTACCACACCCTGAACGCATATGAGGATAGGTATCAAAATAAGGGTCCTGCTAAGCTAACGGCCCTATATAGAAAGGTCGATGTTGGAGATGGGACTGAACGCGATGTGACGGACCTCTTCATGCAAACGCTTGAAGTCTTCCGCCACCTCACGGAACAGAAACCAGAAGTTAAGATCACAGTCCCTGAAACGGCTGAGTCCCCATTAGAAGTAGCCAACACTATGATGCCTATCAGAGAAGCCGCCCCCCACTGGGTTCCCCCAAGAGGTCAGGGAACAAACGACGATATCAACCACGCAGATGCAAAAGGAAGGGTTGTGTACAATTGGGTCTACCAACCATGGGATCGACAAGATATTTTAACCTTTAGGCAAACCCTGCCTGATTTAAGGAAGAACCCGACAGCATTTTACACCGAATTAGGCACAGCCTTGGGCTCAACGATAATGACTCTAGCAGACATTGATTTGTTTTTCGGGTTATGTCTGCCGGCTGACGTGTGGAAGCAAATCCGGAAAGCCGAACACACAGATCTGTTCGGACATACCTGGAATCAACTCAGTGAGCTAGATAGACGACGAGAGCCCGGAAGGAAACCGATAAAGGACATACTGGAACTTCCGGACAAAATAGTTCAGAAGCTAAAAACCTTGATCCCAGAGAAAAAGGTAGATTGGTCAATAGTCACGGCTTGCAGTCAGAAACCCCAGGAAGACGTATCAGAATACTTCTCCCGATTTGAAACGGTGTTCTCCGACTACAGTGGCCAAGACATGACCACCGCAACCGGACAACACCTATTTGTGCAAAACTACGTAAAGGGTCTGTCACGAGAGGTTTCCGAAAAGTTACAAACGAGCGAGAGTAGTTGGGGGGCCTCCAAACCCGCCGCTATCCTCCAAATGGCTCAGTACTACGAACACCAAAGGAATGAGAATGATAGGGCAACCGAGAAAAAGAAGAAAGATTTGAAGGAAAGGGTGATGATAGCCCAGATACAAGGGGTGGCAGTCGGGAAAGAACTACACAAGGGGAGCTACCAATCAATTACCCCTAGAAATCCACCCCCAAAGGACCGCACATCCACTCCCTACTCTGGACGTAGGGACATAGAAGATAATCAGTGTGCATTTTGCAGAGGATTCGGGCATTGGAAGTCTCAATGTCCGGCTCTTGTGGAACTTATTAAAAATAAAGAAATGGGACATGACGAATGGCCCAAGGACTAGAGGACAGGGACTGGGGTACGCGAACGACACCAACAGCGACAGACCAGGAAGATCGAACACATTTGACCGTCCCCGACAGAACCAGTACCAACTATCTGACAGTGAGAACACTCCCGACTTCGCATAGGACTGCCAGGGGCAAGGGAGGGATCCAGTCGAGCTCTGTGTTGACCAGCAAGGTCCTTACGTCACCACTAAGGTCCTGGGTACAAAGTCTCCATTCTTGGTAGACACTGTAGCGACACGTAGTGTATTATCAAAGCGACTGATTCCAAGGGCACCCTTGTCTGGCTCACACATTACATCGATAGGTTTCGATGGAACGTCCTCCACTAATCCCCTGTCTGTACCTATCTCCTTTGACCTAGGAAACAACCCCACTGACACAACATTTCTGCTCTCCTCCAACTCCCCTGACGCCATTATGGGTATTGATTTACTAAAACATTTCCGAGCCACTATTAGGTGTTCCCCAGATGGAGTCCGAGTCATCCTGTACAACAACCCGAGCATGTCCAGATCCCGCCCCGCACGACATATGTACTCTATAACTGATGCTGATCCATCCTTGCTCGACACCCTACCCCTATACCTATGGGCCAGAAACGACTCAGATGTAGGACGAATGATGATCGACCCTGTGCACATAACTGTTCGACCAGACGCAATACTCCCGAAACTCCCACAGTACCGGATATCGCCCGAAGGCGAGAAGGCATTGGTAGCGATTATTCAGTCCCTGGTAGATGCAGGAGTGGTAGAGGAAGTGGTTAGTAATGTCTGCAACAGCCCTATCCTACCCATTGTTAAGAAGCAAGGTGAGGGAGATGAGAAAGCGTACCGCTTCATCATCGACCTGCGAGAAGTCAACAAAGTGGTGGTACCACAGTACCCCGTAGTCTCAGACATCACCACCATTCTGACCCTCATCCCGTCCACTGCCACCACCTTCACCGTTATTGATCTCAAGAATGCATTTTTCTCTATCCCCATCCATCCAGACAGCCGTTATCTCTTCGGCTTCACCTTAAAAAACCGTTCGTACCGATTTTGTAGAGCTCCCCAGGGCTACACTGAAAGTCCCAGCATCTACAGCCAGGCTCTCAAAAGACAGCTGGACGTCGTCCAGCTACCAGATGGAGTGGTGTTGATCCAATATGTCGATGATATCCTTTTGGTGGCCGACACCACTCCACTTGCAATCACGGCCACTGTCCAACTCTTGCACTTTCTTGCGGAGAATGGCCACAAAGTCTCCAAAAAGAAACTGCAGTTCTGCCAGCCTCAAGTGACATACCTAGGCCATCTCCTGTCCAAAGAAGGGAGGAAACTTACGCCCGACCGAATCCAAACCATCCTAGACACCCCCATCCCAAAAACACAGAAGCAAGTCCGTTCATTGGTGGGCCTTACCTCTTTTTGCCGACAATGGTTACCAAATTTCAGTCTCATTATAAAGCCCCTACTTTCCCTGTTGGCCAAAGATGTTCCCTTCCCACTCCCATGGACCCCCGAATGCCAAGCGTCCTTTAAGGAGTTGCGGGATGCCCTTTGCTCGGCACCCGTCCTAGGAACACCAGATTACTCCAAGCCCTTCTCCCTCTTCACTCACGAAAGGGAGGGATGCGCATTGTCTGTTCTAACTCAGCCCATTGGCTCCAAACAACGCCCATGTGCCTACTTCTCTGCCACCCTTGACCCAGTCGCCAGAGCTTTGCCTGCCTGCCTTCGAGCGGTAGCCGCCGCTGCTGTCTCTATCCGTCAGAGTGAGGGAATCGTACTTTCGAACTCTCTCACGGTGTTAGTACCCCACGCAGTTGACACCCTTTTGAACCAGACCAAGACCCAACACCTGACTAGTGCACGACTGACGGGGTACGAATTGACACTACTTGCACCCCACATCACTCTGAAGCGATGCACAACTTTGAACCCTGCTACACTGTTGCCCTTGCCTGAAAATGACCCCGATGTGCCCCCTATACACGACTGTGTGACCCTCACGGACGAACAGACTAGGAGTAGAATTGACCTCCGAGACATTGCTTTTACAGACCCTGATGGAGAACTATGGGTAGACGGCTCTTGTATCAAACTCCCAGACGGCACCACTTCAGCTGCCTATGCGGTGACGACAGCCCAAACAGTAGTTGAAACAGCCCGCATTACGCAACGATCCGCACAGGCGGCAGAGCTAATTGCCCTCACACGAGCATGTATCATAGCAGCAGGAACCACAGCGAACATTTACACGGACAGCCAATATGCCTTCGGGGTGGTTCATCATTTTGGGCTCTTGTGGAGGGAAAGGGGATTCCTGACGTCCCACGGCACGCCCATCCTTCACGGAGATCTAGTCTCCGCCCTGATTGAAGCAGTTCTCCTCCCCAAACGACTAGCAGTGATCAAATGCCAGGCACACAAAAAGGTGACGGACTTAGTTGGACAGGGAAACGCACTGGCCGACATCACTGCCCGAACCACAGCTGAGAATAGGACGATGACACGCATATATGTGACCAGGTCACAAGCAGAAAAATGGACTGACGCTAGGGAAACGATTAGGGACATCCAGTCGAACAGCACACCTCACGAACTGACTGAATGGGCACGGGTGGGTCTAAAGGACGATGACGGCCGCTGGCGGACAAAAGACACAAACAAATGGTTGCTGCCTGACTCATACTTGATTCCTATACTGACTATGGCACACTCTCCTGCACACATAGGTTCTGCCCCCATGATTGAACTCATTTCCAAAGTCTGGCACAACAACAAAATCCCCGACTCAGCCAAACGCCTGGTCCAGCAGTGCCTTATCTGCCTACAACACAACCCCGGGAAAGGAACTGTAGTACCCCGGGGAGGGTTTGGGATCCCCGACCATCCCTTTGAGGTCCTCCAGATGGATTACATCCAGCTGGAGAGATGCCAAGGCTTAAAGTACGTATTAGTCATTGTATGCGCCTTCAGCAAATGGGTGGAAGCCTATCCAACCCGTGATAACACTGCCATGACTACTGCCAAAGTACTACTGAAAGAGTTTTTCCCTCGCTACGGCCTTTGTCGAATTTTATGGAGCGACAATGGCCCCCACTTCATAGCTGAAGTTATCCAGCGAATCTTGAAGGGGCTGGGGGTAAAACAGAGGTTCCATGCGGTCTTCCACCCCCAATCCGCTGGCCTAGTTGAGCGACACAATGCTACACTGAAACTGAAACTGTCAAAAATAGTGGCCACCACAGGACTTAAGTGGCCAGATGCCCTCCCACTGGCATTGCTATCGATGTGCTCCACTCCCACAAGGCACCACCTGACCCCCTACGAGGTTGTGTTTGGGCGACCAATGAATCTCTGGACTGCCCCCAAACCAACATCCATTCACGACGTCCTCGACGTCCTGCTGTCAGATTATTTATACAAGTTAACTAAAACGTTGTCTGTCATTCATCAACAGGTGCAGCAGGCCATCCCTGATGCTTCCAGGGGTCCCGGTCACGATATCCAACCGGGAGATTACGTTTTAGTCCGGAATTTTCAACGGGCAAAGAGTCTGGAACCCCGGTGGACGGGCCCCTGGCAAGTACTGATCACCACTCGGACGGCTCTTCGAGTAGAGGGGAGAAGGCACTGGCTGCACGCACACCACTGCAAGAAGGTCTCCTCGACCCTGGCCACGACAGAAAACGTCGACACCCAAGAAGAGCTCCTGAACAAAGACCGGCCATCACTGAACTGCTATCCTGATACCGAGGCACTTGAACTTGCAAAATTCTCTGATCCCACTGTGCCATCCCGGGAAGGGTATTTCCTGCGTCGAAAGGAGGGAGCTTCGGCTAAGTAGACCACGGACTAAGTTAAAATCTCAGAACGGTGGCCTAAAACAACCAAGGGTTACCCAGAGAGAAGCTAAACAAAGTCTGTGGTTCTGCCCACTACCGAGCACCTTGAAGATGATGGAAGCACCAGATAAGAAGATGATGGAAGCGCCAGATAAGAAGATGATGGGCGCAATTGGAAATACCCACTACAGGAACCCAAAGGCTGACAATTTGCACAAATCAAAGACAATCGCCTTTTTCATTCTCTTCCTCCTTTGCTTCCTCCTCATGACCTCCTTCTGGATCTTGGAGGACAGCACACCCGCTCATCAGATATTGCTGACCACTGCACAGCCAACCACCATGAAAGAGCATCACCTGATCTCCCTTTCGCCTCAGCTCCGAGAAAGGCGTAAGGAGTTCTGGAACAATTCCTTCGTGCAACTATTGCACCAGCACAACCTTGCTGCAAATGCCACGAACTGCTGGATCTGCGGGTTGCTCCCGCATGCCACTGGACACTCCATCCCCTTCATCCCTTCTCCTTTCTCAGTTCACGGCTCCTGCCTCGCCTGGTTGATCCTCCTGCAGGAAAGCCACAAGGACAACGCCGCTTCTGGTCAAACAGTGTCACACTTCTACTATGGGTTCTGGCTGAACAAAACAGGAAGGACGTCCCCCTTTTGTCCTGTGACCTCAGGTTCCTCCTTCCATATGAACATCCCTGCCAAAGAACGAGTTGAAATGCAAGTGCTCCACAATCCAGCTAGATCCACCTTCTCCCACCTACGGAAGCGAACGGCTGCCACTCTGACTGTGGCCTTGTCTGTCATCAATGTGACAGGTCTCGTGTGCCTCGAAGGCCAGGGAACACAGCTGGTGGGTCACAGTTCCTGCCACATCACCAGGACATTGGTCTCAGTTGATCCCCCCTCCTTTGTTGCTTCTCCGAATATGTACTTTGTTTGTGGCATCAAAGCTTACACTTGGCTCCCGAAAGGTTGGAGGGTACGTGCTACATCGCCTTCATTCTTCCCCCCACGTATGTGGCCCCATCCTACCATCACCGGCAAAGGCGCGCCGGAGACATTGGACAAGCCGACTCCACCGGAGCACAGTTCCTGGATACGGTGAAGGGACTTGTTCCTCTGTGGGGCCCAATGGCAAATAGCCGCGCTATCCGACACCTGACTCAGGCAGTAGAAACAACCATTAACATCACGGCTGGCATCCTTGCTAACAACACGGCTGAGCTCCTGGCGGTCCGCCTAGTGGCTCTTCAAAACCGCCTTGTTCTAGATGTGGTTCTGGCCGACCGTGGAGGAGAATGCCGCATCATCGGCTCCAGCTGTTGCACCTACGTGCTAGATAACTCGCCTTCAGTTTACAAAGCAATCGAACACCTCCACAGACTATCCTCAGAGGTTCACCAGGAGCAAGAAGGATGGTCGCTTGGAAGCTGGTTTTGGGACACTTTGAAGGACTGGGGATGGAGGTTGTTTACATTTATATTGATACCTGTCGTGATACTGTGTGGGTGTTGCTTAGGTATACAATGTTTGCCACCTTTGTGTTCACTCATTTCTAACTGTATGTGCCCTAAGACTTTGAACTTTAGAACTGAACACATGAGTCCCCTCTATGAGATAGAAATACGTGGTCTTATGGGGATAGATCTGAATTGACAAGCTGGCGATACATGTTAAAAGGGAGGACTGTGGAATTTTAGTTCGTGAACTGAACATCATCTGCGCCATCTTGCCCAATCCTCAGACTCACGTATGAACATACAAGACAGCCATTTTAGGTACCATGGTCTCCCTGTTCACGATCGATCATCAGCGCACTTCCCTGACCCTGCAAGCATCCCCCATGCACCCTGGCTGCCCCCGCTCTCACATGCACAAGTCATGAACCCTCCCCTTCCGCATGAGTCTGTCTCTGGAAATCACACCCCGCGCCTGACCAACACCTCCTTTCCTTCCATGAATACCCCTCTGTTGATAAACCCTTCCTCTACGCTCGATTGTCCACACGGACCGCTGGTCATCCCTTCATGAATATCTCTCCTTTGATGACCCCTTCCTCTGAGCCCGATTGTCTGCACGGACCGCTGGTCATCCCTTAGCCTGAGGATACAGTTTATTGTCCACTACTGTATGCACTCGCCCCTCTTCAAAGGAGCTACTATTGATCATGACCTCCCCACCCCCTGAGATCCGATCAGGCGCACACATTCCAAAGGAATCGGCGGAACACTCAGCTGCGTGATAGCCCCCTCCTATTGTATGGGGGGGTGAGGACCACTACTGTAGCCACGTGTTGGAATGAGCCGGAACTGGGGGGGGTACCGGGGATGTCTTTTTCCATTACTTCACAATGTCTTTATTGTAATAAAGAGTGGTCACATGTCGTAAACCAGTGTATAAAAGGCCAAGCCTCAGAGAGGCTGTTAGAGAGCACCTCGAGACGATACCTTGTTGTCCGATCTGATGTGTTCTGCTCCGTCGGAATAAAACTTGTTTCCTGTCTTCCTGCCTCCAGCGCCTGCCTCTTTATTTGATAAACTTCGTATGGTATTAGAGGCGTTTAGCGCCGGGCAAAATTACTTAAGAAACATCGACTAAATCGCCTGACCATTTTCCTGACTTTCCTCACACATACAAACTGAAACTGAAACTGAGTCACAAAATCTGTTCTTTTGCTGAACAACTTGTCCTCGTTAAACATCACCCACTTCTCTTATGATGATTATGCCTTGCCAGCCTTCAAAACGGCTCAGAGCGAAGCAAAAACTCGTGGAGTGGCTGCCATTAGTGTTGGAAATGTTCTACATATTACCTTCAATTTGCGGTTCTTCCTGAAATTGGAAAACGTGTGGAGATTAAATTATTTTCACAAACGCTTTCTTTGAAAAATAATCAAATGAAATGTATGGTTTTCTTCTGATGTAAGAGTACACAAGATTATGTGTATGCTTTCTACAACAGTAATGTTTACATATTTCAGAGACGAAGGATATTTTCCAGGCCAATGGAAAATAATACACAAGAAGGAAGAGAGAAAGGAGAATGGAAATATAGGAGGGAAAATAAGCAGATTGCGGATATATGAAAAGAAGGAATTTTAGGTGGAATAATGCCATGCAACAAATATGCGACGAAAACAGGCAGACAGCTCAAAATTTTAGGAAGAATTAAAGAGAGTGATGGGAGGGAGGGTGGGGGCAGAAAGAAAAAGAGAGAGGGGAAGGCGGGAGGGAGGAAGAATCAAAGGGCCATTTTTACCAGAGACGAGTACAGTGCGGTGGCGCGAGTCATTTTGCTGTGTCGCGTTAGTTTAGAAGCACAGGTATGCAACATATTTACAACAATATAATGCATCTCTGTGCTTTTACTTACACTGGCACTCAAATTGCTTCCATGTGCCTGCGCAGGTACCCTTATACCATGGTGCAAGGAAGCCTGCGTCGTGGTAGATTGTTTTTGTGAAGGAAGGGGCACCTTCCTGCACCAAAACAAACAATTGAGGTGATTTCCTCTTCCAATGTATGCTGTAGAATTCAGCATGCATTGAAAGAGGAAGAAAACATGGAGAAATGAAAACATTTCACCACGTTGCACCTCGCGACGGCACCCCTGTGGTGGAGTAGCATTCTGACGCATTTCCAGGTTTACTATTGCTCGTAAATCTGGAAATGCATCAGTGGACTTGGGTATTACATGGGAACACCCACAGTAGTACCCATGTCACGACCCTAACATGCAAAGTGTTGCGTGAAAAGGAGCGATATTTACAGGCTCACATAAAGCCATGCAGGGTGGCTTTACGTGTGCTTGTAAATATCCTGCAGCAGGTTTCGCCACCGGCTCGTTACACAACGTGACACACGGGTGGCGCAAGGGGCTTGTAAAAAAGCCCCTATGAGAGTGAGGGAGGGGAGGAAGAACGAAAGGAAGGAAGGGAGATAGGGAGGGCAAGGCGAGGGAGGAAGTTCCATTTCAAGTGTTTCAAAAGACAATTAGTGGGTATATAAAAGGAGGGCTGATGGAGCAAAAATACAAGGCGGTAGGTAGTTCAAAAGTTACAGGAGAAGGAAGGCATGGCTGTAAGTGGAGGCGGGGAGAGACATAGGGCGAGGGAGAGCAGAATATTAATAAGACTCAACCAAATGTTACTGAAATTATAGAAACCTATGCAACAGGCTCTGAACCTACAGAATAATGTTGCAATCTATAGAAACGGATGAAAGACTAACATAAATAAGAAAAAAGTCATGGGCAAGCAATAAATCAAGAAAGAAAGATTAGAGAGTGAAAGAGAGAGAGAATGAAAGAAAGTGTGAAGCATTGAAGGGCAGAGAGAGTGATAGGGATGGGAAGGGCCAGATGGACTGGAAAGATAACAGAGATTGGGGAAAGCGGGAATGACAAAGGGACTGATGGATGCTTCATATCAATAATGTATATTTTCCCAACCTCTGATAGATGATTGGCTTAGTTGGCCCTTCACAAATCATCTGCATGTGTCTTGACTCAACGATCTTTGCGGCAGTCACTCAGTCCAATGCACAATGTTTCCAACCAAGTATAGTAGAAAGAAAGTAGTAAAGTAAATGGGAAGAAAGAAAAAAGAGAGGGAGAGAATGCAGAGCAAGGGAGTGGAAGAGCAATAGAGAGGCCATAGCCAAATGGCTAGAGAGGTCGACCTCAATGCTGGGGAACCAGGTCCAAGTCTCAGCAAGGGTCTCTCAATATCCTGTGATTCTGGGCAAATCACTTAATCTCTGTGCCTAACAATCATGGCCTGATTTTGATGTTGGTGGTATTCCTTCCGCCAGACATCGACTCGGTCCTGAGACCGACTGACACCCGATCGGCGGTCCTGACTGCCTCATTAGGATGCGACGACACACTGTCCAGTCACATTCTTACAGTTCACTATGGGAGCATGCATTACAGCCGTAAATCCGCCATAATGCATGCTCCCATGGTGACATGGGAAGTGCTATTCATCTCTGTATCCCTTGGCAGGCACCTCAAGGTGTCTGCCACAAGGTGCAGGGATCAACAGTGGCGGACCATAGGTGCCCCCTGCCGAGGTTGTACACCAAAGGGGGCCCCCAAACACGATTTCTGACATGGTTTCCATGTCTGACTCGCCGGCATTGAAACCATGTCAGAAACATACATTATAATCTCAAGGGCCGAAAGGCCAGTCCTTGAGATTACTAGCCGGCTTCTGAGTGGCAACCCTTTACGATGCGGCCCGAGCCTTTATGGGCCACATCATAATCGGCTCCTTTATGTGGCTGTCTGTAATGCCACTGGTGCTCATGTAATGATATAAAACTATATAAAACTCTGGAAGACAAATAAGGGGGGGAGAACACCATAAGAAAGAGTGAAACAGTGGAGAGAGAGATGCAAAAAAAAGAGAGAGAATGATGAGTGAGAGGGACATAGCAGGTGAATGGAAGAAGTAAGTGAAAGAGCTGAGTAAGATTGGCAGGACTGACAGCTGGACAAAGGAGAATAGCGAAGGAGAAGGAAAGGACTAAGGGGCATATTACCAACGATGAAGCGATAATTATCACTAACGATGCTTAGCAACAAATTTTTTAACGCTAAGCATCGCCGGAAATTATCGCAGAGATAACTTGCTATTAGCAAGGTTTATCTCAGAAGTGATAAAAATCCTCGCGCTAACTGCCAAATGAGAGATTATGGCTGGAAAACCAACGATAATCTCTCGAAGTTTGGCGTTAGCTTTATGATAGGTGCTCACCAACTTAGCCATGATATCCACCTTCCATAGGATATCATGGCTAAGTCAGGAAAATTCCAGGTGTAAAAAAAGCAGTGCTAACCGCGGTTAGCGCTGCTTTTTTTTATCACTAACAGGGTTAGCGAAATCCTTGATAATAGGAGAAATGTCGCTTAACAACATTTCTCCTATTATTTTTCTCTAGAACGCCCCCTTTGCATCTCATTAGAGATGCAAGGGGAAGCGTAGAGAAAAAGGGTGCTAACATGCGAATTTGCGTGTTAGCACCCTGTTGCTGATAGGGAGATAATTTTATCTCCGCTTTCTTGGCTTTTAAAGCCAAAAAAGGGTAGATAAATCCCTTCATAATATGCTCCTAAGAGAGAGATAGAGTAAAGACTGAAGTAAAAGATAGTTAAAGTGGATAAAGAGTGAAATGATTGAGAATAGGTTGTACACACTTTATAAATTTCCCCTCAAAATTAAGGATTTGCATGCATTCGCTATTTTAAATAAAGCTATCATTCTCTAAACGGTGTTTAAGGAAACGAAACCCAAAAGCGCTCAGTCCTACATGATTTGATTGGCAAAGACAGATTCTCCTCTACTTGAGATGTCTATACACACAGCAATTGAAATGCAGCTTTCCCTGTTAAATTAATATTTTTCAATGCCCGTAGGCACTGACGTATGTCAAAAGCATCCATAACCGTGCATGCTCATGAATTTGTCACCGTGGTAAACATAGTACATAAATGTGGTACTTGCACCACAGGAAGAAGTGTGAGGTGTGTTCATGTCCGCGAAATCTGCTGAAGTGTACACAACACAAGGAGATGCAAATTGAGTAGTATTTAAGTATTCTGCTTTGAAATGCTAAGGCCCTGATTACAAGTTGCTTGTTATATTCCCAGTTGGGTAGTTAGGGCTTTTGATGCCCGGGGCGTTCCCTTAGTTTTCCACCTAGTGCCTGTAAGAGGGTGTGGGCTGGCGAAAGCCCATGACGAGCGAAGGGGGGTGGGGGGTGCGGGGGTACGGGCTACAGACGACAATGAGTTGGGGGGAGTTTAGTGATGCGGCAAGGGAATAAAGACAAAACACAACTTACCTTGCGTTTGAGGCCTCCCCCAAAAAAGTGATTCCAAAGGTGGGCCGCCATCCACCTCGATACGCCACTGTATATTCTGACCTATGTGTTAACCCTTGTTTACACATGGGTCAGAATTATGAGTCTGACGGTATTTAAAACATCCGATAACTATCGTATGTCTTAAATACCTCAAAATAACTATCGATGTATTAAATATCTCAAAATAACTATCAGATGTACTAAATACCTCAACTGTTATTACATTTCGCCAGGCAAAAATGTACAGGGATAATCACACTGTATTTATCGTACAATGCGGATTTCGGTGAGTTAAACACCAAAATCCACTTGTATTACCCCACAAACTTGTAATAGGTATTATTTATCGAACCTCATAAATAATGCACCCTGTAGTACTAATATTTATCAAAGGTGATAAACAACACCTAGGCGCATATTTACTAGAAAATGACACAGTGCGGCACTGCAAGTCATCTTGCTGGGCTGAGCTATGTCTTTAGGAAAGTGTAGGAATGCATCGTACTTACAGCAATACCATGCATTCCTGTGCTTTTCTCTGCGGTGGAACAAAATTGGCTGCCCAGCGTCAACGCAGACTCCCTTGTACCATGGTGCAAGTGTGCCTGTATTGCAGCGATGTTTGTTTTGTGCAGTAACGGACACCTTCCTGCACAAAAACAATAATTGGCGGTGTTTTCCTCCTTCTATTTGTGCTGCAGAATGTAAAAAACAAGTGACGATCCTGTGGCACAGGGGCCGTGTAAATATGCCCCCTAAACTCTTAAACAGGACTGCTAAGAGGACAGCAGGTAGATATTAAAATTTCCATTTCCACAACTAAGAGAGACGGCTTTTGAAGTGAAGGCATATGTGGCCAGTAGGACACCCCAGTCCTTTGTGGAAGACAATTCCACGTTGTACCTTTATGCTGTGAAATAACATTTGCTGCACTGCTGGCGAGTTTAACATGAATGTCCCTGTTGTTTTGCTTTGAAATAACTCATCAGTAGAATTCAAAGGTTTTTATGCAGAAGGTCAGTATTAAGGGCTAAAGGTACAATAATAACCCCTGCTGTCTTCTCTCTAATTTTTGAGACACTGGGCACAGACACGTGCCAAGACAAGATAACCAGATGCAAACCATGATATTTTGGATGACATTTTCAAATGCTGGGGTTTATAAAGATGAGAGATTATCTAGGAATGAAAAGAGCAGCAAATCAATGGGTGACAATTAGTGACAACATCTCTTCATCGGTTGTAACCCTGTAGGACACAGTGGTATGCACAACATCTTTTTTTCTGTAAAAGGTCTGCTGCTAAAGTTGCTTTATTCTTAGCTTGTGTCCTTGCTCATTGGAACAGTTCAATTTGAAAGATGATGAAATGTAACAATTCAAAGGGAAATATTTCATTCCTATCACCATTGAATTATAAGGAATGAGAGGTCAGTCTCTATGGGATGTATGTTGTTACAACGCATGCTTTTACTACGCATGCCTTTACAACGCAGGTTTTTCAACGCAAGTCGTTACAACGACTTGCGTTGGGGGGTGCTGGATAATGAATAGTTTAATTTACTATTCCAACTCCAGTCCCCGTGGATAGTAGGGAAGGTGTTGGATAGTAAATTAAACTATTACCTATCCTAGAGAGCCCCCCAGCGCAATTCGTTGTAATGACTTGCGTTGAAAAACCTGCGTTGTAAAGGCACTGGGTGGTAAAAGTTGCTTCGTAAAGGATGTTTCCCGTCTCTATGTATGTTATATGGGAGCCTGCAATCCCTGTATGTGGTCCTGCCTCATATATCCTTATTACAGTTGAGTTGTGACTTCTCTAGTCGCCTGTAATAACAAAATGGTGTAGCTGCTAATGCCTTCTGCCAGAGCCAGCAGGAAATCTGAAAGGCAAGTCACAGAGTGATGCTACAGCTGCAGTTTAAACAGCCAAAAGGAGAACTGGCTTTTCCTTCTCATCTCTTTTTCTAAAATGAACTGTGACCAACAAAAAGGACATATGTAAGCCCACTCTTTTTGTGCACTGTATGTCATTACAGGGTACATAGATTGTCTGTGCATGTATCTACACAAACAGAGCTGCAACATTTTTTAATTTGACTTTCATTCAACCGTTTGTAATTCTTTTTGTTATAAATTACCAAGGGCCTCATTTATGACGCCCCTTGCACTGCCAGAATGTCACTTTTTGTGATGTTCCGTGGGGCCGGAGCCTGCTACATATTTACAAGGCAGCACTAAGCCAATTTTGTTGGTTTAACGCTGCCTTGTACATATCGTTCCCTTTAACGCAGTTTTCTGCATTAAAGAGGTGTGCAATGGGTGTTGCTGGTGGCATTCCAGCAACATCCATAGCTTTTTGATACTGCCCCAGGTTTACAAGAAATCATAACACTGAGGTAGCGCTAAAACGTATACCTCCCCAGGGGAGGTGTTAGGGAGGCACAACGAGGAGAAATATCTTTATTTCTCCTCGTTTTTCCTTTTTCTGTGTGTACTGCCTTCTGCAGCACACATAGGCAGAAGAAAAAGCCTTGTGTGATTGTTTTTGTGCAGGAAGGGTTTCCTTCCTGCACAAAAATAATCATCCCTGCCGTGCAGGTGCCCTTGGGCCATGGTGCAAAGGTGCCTGCATTGGTGCACGGCAGCCCATTGTGTGCCGAGACAGGAGAAAAGGACAGGAATGCACCATATCTGATAGATATGGCACATTCCTGCCCTTTTCTTTTGCAGAAGGGTAGCACAGCAAGAAGGTCCACAGCACTGCCCTACAGCAAAACCTCATACATGTGGCCCTAAATCCTTTTTGGTGCGATCAATTTTGCACTACTCATTCTGTTTTAATTCTTCATGTGCAACCAGACTATCTCCCTTATGTGAATGAGCAAGAACATAAAGATTTAAGTGATAGGGGAATGGTTATTGTGTTACCAAGTATTATAAGGAATATATTGTACTATGCCATAGGTTAAGTCCCATAAACCTAACAAGGAACTCTGGCTTTAGCCTCATTCTTCTATATAATCTCAGCACCAGGATACCAGTGGGGTGATAGTGCACTTTATAAGTCCATATTACATTACATTACATTTGGATGGGAAATTCCTCAATCACTTTGATAGCACCATAATGTGCATCAGAGGTTGCTTGGTCCTGTATGTGTTTCGCAATTTATATATATGATATAAAATATGAAATGGGGCATGGCCGAGCCAGCCAAGATGGCGGCCATCAGTCCCTGAAGCTCCGTCAGCCAGCCTGCACATCAAAATTCCACCAGCCCTGGGACCCCAGTCTACGGCATCATGGGATGCCGATGACTGCCTGAGACCCCTATCATTGATTGCCACTCTTGCTGCTGTCCTGTCATGGCTTTCACAAGAGACGCAGGTGGCACTGTGGATGGTGGGGCCGGCGCAGATCTGGGCTGGATGGGCCAAGACTGAGGGGAAAGTGGTGAAGATTGCAAAGGAGTACCACCCCACTGCTACAACCTTGCCTGGCCGTGCTCTGCTTCAGCCTCCTTCATGGAGCTGTGCTGCAAGGACATGGGCTTTGACGTGAGACCCCAGAGGCCTGAGCGTGGATTGAAGGGGAGCCATAGCGAGGCCACCCCAGGCACTAGGCCAGCGTCGACCCACTCTATCCTTGGGCCTCCCTGGAAGCTCAGTGCCCTTTGACACTTGTATCAGTATATCCTGTCAAAATGCACAAGTGAGGAATCAACTCTTTGTATGAGGGTGGCAGTCACCATCCCAGGGGGCCCTCCGGCATCCAACCCACGCTTAGTGTGCCACCTCTCGATGCCTGTTAGCAACCTGCGTCCCTGCAACTGCTGATTCTTGCCTATGTCAGCCTGCCCTCAGTGTTTGTATAGGGACACTTGTGAGACAGGGGGATCACCTCTGCTGATGCTGGCTCTGCATGGTCCCTAGGGCTTCAATGCACTGTCAACTGCACTCCTCCACTCAGGCTCCCCTTCTTTGCTTCCCATGCGGGTAGGCCCTTTGTGAAACCATCCACTTTGGCATCACAATTGGGGCACAAGGCAGGGCTGGACCCCCGTCTCCCATCAGCTGTTCCTTAGAATCTGCCTTGTCTCAAGGAGGTATGACCGACAGTGCAAATTGTAGACTGCACCTGGAACTGCAGTACCAGTGATTTGGGGAAGTAGTCCCAACTCCATTTGGCTGGGGCTCTGAGCTCCAGGCCCCATGGATGGGTGCCTCAAGCCCTCCTGGACCTTACATTGTGCAGGACTCCTACCGGCCCACCACGACATCCACCTCTACTGTGTGCACTTCTTGCACCTCTGACTCTCTTGGACGCTTCTGTGGCCCACAAGACACAGGACCGAACAATCGCTTTGTGAAAAGACCTTTATATTTACCTTTTCAACCATGTTTCACCCGGCCTTCCTTGAGGACATATCTCTTTGTTGCCTTATACCATAATGTTCATATTGGTACTGATAAGAGAGCTTTACAATCACCACCAGAGTCGATCTACCCAATGGGGCATGTGTCTGCATTACTGTGGTGGTGCCTGGGGCCCCCGCTACAGCTAGAACCTATCACAACAAGGCACATACCTTCCTTCTCACCACCCCACCTGCCCCTGAAACTTCCTTGATGTCGCATAGCATAGGCAGATTCAATTTGCCATGGTGGCAACACTAGCACAGACACAGTTGTCAGAAACTCCACCAACTGCCACCCCAGACACCCTCCGAGGAGGCCCTTCTCAGCCGGCGTCCACAACTGACAAATTGGACATAGTGCTTGCTGCTATAGAGAAATCGCACATTACGATGGGGACATGGTTGAAAGAACTAGCTACTGACTTTAGCTTTCTTCACGATGACAAGCTGTCAGACTGGGAGAAACATCTAGCCACCCTGCAGTTGATTGTGATGGACACCCAATGGGCCATCAAAGAACTGCAGGACTGGGACCACCAACTAGAACACACAGCTGATGACCTCAAGGGCAGATCCCGTAGGAGTAGCATGCATATATTGGGCCTATGGGAGGGGATTGAAGGCCTGATCCCATCCAGTACCTAGAGACCTGGTTCAAGTTCTTCTCCCCTGCCTGAGATCTCACTCCTTTTGTTACACTGGAGTGAGCACATCGGGTGCCTACCCACCACCCCCTACTGGGATCTCCTCCAAGACCAATGCTGGCAAAGCTTCTTCATTTCAAAGATCGGGAGGCCATCTTCGGTGTGGATCGGCATGCAATGTACTTAGGGTAGAGGCTAGAGTAATCATACTTTTCCATGATTATACCAGAGCAGTTTTGCAACAAAGGGCACCTTTCCTAGGAATTAAGCGCCATCTGTGCCAGCAGGCGGTCCAATATTAACTCCTCTTTCTGGCTCACTTGAAGATCATTATTAACAATACTACCCTTTTCTTCACTGACCTGAAGGAGGCCCTGGGGCTGGGTAGACCAACAGTACGGCCTTCAGCGGCTTACCACAATAGACCCTCCCAATCTTTGCCTAAACTGAGAGGAAAGAGGTGCAACCATTCCTGTACTCGGAGCACCCAACGATCGTTCACGGCGGCACCTCAAAATCTTGAACAAATCATTGAAGACAGGTGACATGCCCTCTGGGCTCATCGGACATCGCACCTAATGATGTTACTGCTGATGACGAAAAAGGCCCTCACCTCTTCACCACTGATGATGATACTCTTCTGTCTAATGACTCTCTGCGTCGCTTCCCAAGCTCTCTGAAATGCTGTTGCAAACAGCAGATGCTCCTATATGACTGGGATGAACAGTTGCATTTTGATATGCTTTGTTAATAAATCTTGTCTCATGTTCATGCTAATGCTACACTGCCTTTCCCTCTATCTTTCCCCTCACCCCACACACAGTCTTCTCCACACTGCATTGCAACTACTGAGACCACAGCACTGTTTCACCATCCCTCCAACTATGACCCTGATGCAATGACCTATTTAGACCCCCTCAGATGGAACCCATGGGGAAGTGCACTACAAGTCATTTATGCTACTTAGACCATTCTGAATTTTGATGCTCTACCCCCACTGGTGGTCAGAGCAGGTCCCATGGGCCTTCATAATTCAGCCATCATGGCATTGATGGCTTGGCACTACATATCCACAGTTGTTCACCCCCACACTTTTTTGGAGTTACTTATATGACATTGTTTGGGCATACCATAGTTACAGTAGGCCCTCCATGTTCCACTTACTCAGTTACATCTGTTTACTTACTCTGCCCTATCCCTGTACTTCAGCCACAAAATGTCAGATTCTCAACACCAACCCCACTCACGCACCATGAGCTGAATCACGGTAACAGTGCACAGTGTGAAGGCTCCCCGCCTCCCGGTGAACCCCATGTAACACATTCAACATGCAGTCTCCACCAGACAGATTAACGCCTACTTACACTGAATGTGCGAGGCATGCACACTGCTTGTAAAAGGTACAAGTATGATCTCCTAGAGGGATGCCTCAAAGGCCGCTCCTTACTACTTGGTAGTATTTACACCCCTCCCTCAGGGCAGGCTGATGTTTGGGTCACACTATCCTCCATTCTTGCTCATAAAACTGCATTTCCCTCGATACTTGGCGGGGATTACAATTGTGCTGTACATCTTCATTATGACCGGTCCTACTATCCCCTCCCTAGTTACCCTACTCATACACAAACAGCACACCTACACAACTGTCTACAACAATGGACCCTGGTGGACATCTGGTGGTGCCAATATCTTTCCCACAAACTCTATTCATTCTACTCTGCACCCCAAGGGCTCCATGTGCACCTTGACCGCTTCTTGTGCATGTCTTCCTTAGCTCCCCTCACAATTCGCACCAACTATCTAGGGCGTGTGATTTCAGTCATTACACCACTACATAGACCTTTTTAGGCGTCCCCCAGACCACCAGTTCCCACTTGGCATTTCCAACACAACTTCCTTGATGACCCAGTTTTCAGGAAGGAACTGAGCGACCATATCCAGCACTACTTTCTGGAGAACCATAACACAGCCTCACGGTGAACCCCATGTAACACATTTAACATGCAGTCTCCACCAGACCAATTACGCCTATTTACACTAAATGTACGAGGCATGCACACTGCTCGTAAAAGGTACAACGCTATGTTCTCCCAGAGGGACGCCCCAAAGGCCGCCCCTTACTCCTTGGAAGTATTTTCCCTCCTAACTCAGGGCAGGCTGATGTTTGGGTCACCCTGTCCTCCTCTTGCTCATAAAAATGCATTTCCATGGATACTTGGCAGGGATTACAATTGTGCTCTAGATCTTCATTATGACCGGTCCTCCCACCCCGTCCCTAGTTACCCTCCTCATGCACAAACAGCACATCTACACAACTGTCTACAGCAATGGTCGCTAGTGGACGTCTGGCGACTCCATAATCTTTTCCACAACCTCTATTAATTCTACTCTGTACCCCAAGGGCTCCATGTGCACCTTGACTGCTTCTTGTGCACGTCTTCCTTAGCTCCCCTCATACATCACTCCAACTATCTAGGGCGTGTGATTTCAAATCATGACACCACTACATAGGCCTTTGTTGGGCATCCCACAGACCAACAGTTCCCACTTGGCATCTCCAATGCAACTGCCTTGATGACCCAGTTTTCAGGAAGAAATAGGGTGACCATATCCATCACTACTTTCTGGAGAGCCATGACACAGCCCCATCGAGGACAGTAGAATTGGATGCATTTAGAACCGTGATTCAGGGCTAATGCATACAGCAGGTGGTGGGGGGGCGCAGGACTCTAGATAGCGACATACAAGCCGCTGAGAAGCACTTTGTACAACTCAGGAAAGGAGGTATGGACCCAGGGAAGGTCCTGCTCATATTGATAAATACGAGGTACAACATGATATATGTACATACAAAAAAAATCTCGTATCTCGGTTGTTGAATTCACACCACATGACCTACCCCTCAACCCGAGTCAAAAACACGTAGTCAGCCAGGCCCTGCGACCTAGGCCTGAAGAACTGATTGACATATCACAGATGAGAGGACCTGTTCCTTAGGAACAGGAAAACCCACATCAATTCCACAGAAAGGCAGCAACACCGCAATGGTCTAAGGAGAATAGCCCCAATAAAAAACATTTGCACAGAGACAGCATGCACACTACACACAGTGAACATGTGCTTCCCAAGTAGGACATCTGAACACATACCCAGTAGATCCACGCATGGTTGAGACCCATCTGTGCTTTTCATCAAATGACCAGATTTATGACTCCGTGACTAGACCCAGATTCCTGCTCTAAAAAAATTTACAAATTATTTTATTACACTTTTCGAAACTTAATAAATGAAATAAAACCAATGTTCTTTGTGACAGTCTTCAGACCCTGACTCTGTTGCCTGTTCTCCCAGCCGCTGCGTTTAATTAAACCAACTGTACTGTTTTGCCACACACCACTTGTCTTTCAATCTTTCATGGTAAATTCATATTCAAGCAACATTTTAGTGAGCCAGAGAGTAGTGAATTATTCTTCAAGCCTGAGTGAAGCTGCAGGAACAGGACCACAACCGTGTGGATTCACATTCCCTAAAAAGAGAGTGTAGAGATAAAAAAATGTGGTCTTCATGTGACCATTTGTCATCTGCTAGCCTGCTGGGTCGAAAGGAAGAGCAAGTACAATAGATCCTAGCCGGAGGTGGGATCATTTGAACCACAGGACATGGCCATCAGTGAAGACAGCATGTGGTTCATATGGGGAGATCCCAGAAGGCACTTCCCCTATATGCAGGAATGCCTGAGCAGATGGGAGTGCTATGTTGGAGAGAAGCTGGTGGAGTGGATCCAAGCCTAAGTATCCCAGCTGTTACAGAAAGGCACATCAGGGACCATCTATGTACCATGGACTTAGATGGACAAAGAAGGGCTCAAGACCAAACTGCCCTCATTGATGGACGGGGTGGGAAAATGGATCTCATGTTTTCAGAAAAACAGTGCGAGGATAAGCCTAACAATAGGTGATATTAAGAGTTGGCTCAGCAGCCTCATCGGAGAGCAGACTAACTGGTGTTTTCCCAAACCTGCATCCCAGGGGTAATGCTGACCAACTCCAAGCATGACGAGGCTGTATTCAATTCATTTAGACACCAGAACAGGACGGCCCTGAGGGAAGTGTTACTTGACCGCCCTGATATAGGTGGGTTGATGGCAAAAAGCATGAAACCTGGATAAAGAGTGACTGACTTTCTAGACAGAATGAGAGAGTGATGGGGACCGGAGAGGAGCGCAAATTAGACCCTGAAGGGAGACCCCTATTGGAATCATGAACACCATCAGATTGGCAGAGGTGCTGATAAAAAAAGAAGAGAACAGAGTAGCCTAGCCCAAACTCAAATAAGAGATAGTAAGAGATGAATAGCCCTGCAAGCACACACACAAGGAGAGCAGCGACGAGGACATCTGCCGATCCCCCGAATGTCTAGAGAAGGAGGTAAGGTCTTCATGCGACCATTCTGCTGCCTGGTAGCATGCTGGGTCAAAAGGGAAGGGCAAGGACGATAGACCCTGGCCGGAGGTGGGATCTTTGAACCAGAGAACATTGCCATGGTGAAGACTGCATCTGGCACACAGAGGGAGATCCGAGATGGTACTTCCCCTACATGCAGGAATGCCTGAGAAGATGGGAGTGCTATGTTGGAGAGAAGCTGGCAAAGTGGGCAAAATATGCCCATTGTTACAGAAAGGCACATTAGGGACCATCTATGTTCCATGGACTTAGATGGACAAAGAAGGGCTCAAGTTCAAACTGCCCGAATTGATAGACAAGATGGGAAAATGGATCTCATGTTTTAAGAAAAACAATTGGAGGATAAGTCTAGCAATAGGTGATATCAAAAGTCTGCTCAGCAGCCTCATCAGAGAGCAGACTAACATGGTGTTTTCCTGAGCCTGCATCCCAGCAGTAACGCTGACCAACTCCAAGCAGGACGGGTTCGCATTCAATTCATTTATACACCAGATATGTCCAGCCCTGACAGAAGTTTTACCTAACTGCCCAGATATAGGTGGATTGATGGCAAAAAGCATGAAATCTTGATAAACCGAGACTGACTTTCTAGACAGAATGAGGAAGTGAGGGGCCAGGAGACAGGACAACCATGGACTGACACAGGACCCCAGGTTGCATTCTTCTACAACATCTTCAAAAAAGTCCACTGAAATACTGAGTGGGCTAGATAGCGTCCTAGGATTGGACACCAAACCTTGATGGGAAATACAGGCCCACATATTTCATTACTACAAGATGAAGCAGGAAAAGGACAGGGGAAAGCAGGAGCAGGCTCAAAGAGACACTGCTAAGCTGGTCCAATAAAATAAAAATACAAAACACCCTTGAGGGGGCTGTGTGAGCTGCAAGCGTGCAAATAGCATTAGTCTTGAAGGGAGCTCCACCACCATACCCCAGAGGGTTTCCACCCAGTCCTAGAGGCAGAGGACAAGGGGATGGCAGCAGCCAGACCTCAGCGAATGCTAGAACTGTCACCGAATGGGCCACATGGCCGACCAATGCAACCTCGAGGTGTACCATGAGCAAAGATCAATGGGCCTGGGCCAGTCCCTACAAAATCTCCATCCACAAAGTCACAGCACATTCAGCCACAAGCAAATCAGTCAGCAACATACAATACTGAAATTAGGACCAGGTGGTCGGAAAAACACATGGCATCTACAAAAGGCCGCCCAGCAAGCACCGGGGCCACAGCCACGGTAGGGAAAGGTGACTGGGGAGACAATGCCTTCACTTAAACCAACAACCTATTTTTGTATCAATAAAATGAATATATAAGGCGAAGTAATATAAGTTGGTCTAAATTTGATTTTTATTATTAGCTATATAAAAAAAGTAAATCACACAAAGTACATAATTCTAATCATAAAATTAAAAACAAGATATTTTTCATTGAGATAACAAAAACATAAGAGACAATCAATACATAATAAAAATGTAGTCACAATTTAAAAAGTGGCATAAAGCATTAATTCTCTACGCGCGTTTCGGCGACCAGCGCCTTCTTCTGGAGTAGCCACGTGTATCCTAGATTTTAGGAAAAAAAGACAAAAAAAGAACAAGTCTAAACAAAAATATAACACATTTTAAATCCACAAAAATATCTATATAAAATCTCATAACGAATAATATAAAAGACACATTAATGTATTCGACCTACAACATCATAACTGCTTCTACTTTCAAAACAGATTTACATTTCTCAAATATGCCCTATATTAGGGCTTTCATTTCTTTGTGCTTTTCAAGTGGACAACAACTCGGCTATAGATAGAGATGAGGATGGGGACCAGGGGAGGATAAAATAATGCCAGAATGATGACCCAATTAATTTCTATATAGTAATGGAAGGGCATCATGTAAGATTGGGTTGGGACAGAGAGCTATGGTATTATTTAGTTTAATTCGTATCTGATCCAATAAGTTGAAAAAAAAAGTTTGGATTTATCTTCAAAAATTCATAAATAGGCTAACATTTAGATTTTCCCATTCTCTCGATGACTATTTGAATCTGCATTAATTTCAAATATTATGTTAACACACTCTAGGAACCTCGTAGTGAGATAATTACTCGTAGAAAAATGATAAATCCTATCAATGGTTATTTAAAACTGCATTATTTTCAAATACTATACTTACACACTCTGAAAAGGCACCTCGTAGTGGAATAATTACTAGTAGGTAAGTACAGGCTAAAGAGCTGAAACGAAGCGCCACAATTTGATTATTATGGATTTAATATTTGCATGTTAGAAGTCTTAATAATGGTGAAGTTCACATTCATTTTTATTTCCCTAAAGTTGCTAATAGATCGTAAATCAAACAGTCATAGCGCTTTTAATTAAATGTAGTAAGATTTTATAATTAAGGTACCTATTATTTCCTATGTTATAGTACTGAGCGCTTCAAAAAAGTAAAGGAAATACCTTTTTCAAAGAACATAAAGCACATTTCCTATGTAATGATTTGAAGATTGGCAGAAAAACTTCAGATTCAAGGTATGTTTTGATGTAGGTCAACTCTATAAATTAAAAGATGATGTAATATCTGATTAGCTAGGTTGTCCTTTGAATGAATCCAAGAGAAGTAACCGAACTGGTACCCTTATTTGTACAAATCACCTTTGTGCCTTCCTGTTAATAGCAGTGATCTATGTATTCTTCAAAAACTTATCGATGTCCTAAAGATAAGATGTGCAGTATCAGTATATGTATTCGAGTATGGTCAAAAATGATGACTCACCGATTTAAAAATATTAATAAACGCGAATACCTGATATAGTCTGTTATGTTCAAGCACTCGCTCCCCAGACCCTTTATTTTAGTTGGGTTAAAAGACCTACAGGGAATGAATGGAAACATTATGGTCATAGACATGTGTCTCTGTTTTAGAAAGTTAGGATATAATTCAAAATGCTACAAGGGCATACACTCTACCTCGTGAGCTTTTAATAATTCACGAATAGTAGAAGTATCGGAAGCCTTCTTGATGTGAAGATCTTCCTATTCTTGTCAAAATACTGCAACAAAAAATAATAAATGGATAATCAGTCATTATTCTTTTAAAAAAAAGGAGAGAGACTCTACAGTCACAGGCTCCAAATTGACTAAAAGAGTCGAGGTCCAGTATAAGTGCTTACCAGGATGGATTCTGTTATAAGTCCGGCAAATCTGGGAGCGAGGCACGGGGTTCTGTGGCTTCAGTAAACGTTTGCGTTGAGTGGCGTTTTGGGCTTGTTATTTATGCTTTGTAAACCGGAACTCAGTGTCCCAGGAAAAGCTGAATGCTTTTAGCTGAGTTATTAGTTGGGTTCAAATGTCAATCCTACAAAGGGCAAAAGCGCCGAGGGACTACAGTTTTGGGTGATTTACCAAAATAAATAACGGACTGAGGTCACCATTTTGGGTGATTTATCAAAATAGATAACGGACTGAAGTCACCATTCCAGTGCTATGGTATACTAATAAGTCTGTAACGTAAACAGTCAAAGGCGAGAACTAACTTCAATGCCGCTTGTTGGGACAAAATAAAAATTAAAACGTTATCATTCTTAACTTAAAATACATTAATATTAGACTAAAATAACGAACCTACAATAGCGTCATTACTATAGCTACTAGATAAAAAAATCAAAAATACATATATTTATAATGTATAAGCAAAGAAGCGTTATGTTTTACGCTAAATATAATGCAGAACTAAAGAGAATTTAATAAATCAGCGTCCAATTGTAAGAGTTTAAAAATTAAATTAGTACTATCAACTCAATGCACTGCATTATTTAGAAGAAAGTCATAAATGTCTGTGTCAACAGATATTAGCGAGTGTTAAGTCTAGGGAAAATAATTATATATTCACAGCTTTTTTTAGAAGGTAGTCATAAATGTCTGTTTCGACAGACATTAGTTAGTATTAAGCCTAGGGAGAATAATTATATAATCACAGAATTGGACATTATCAACATGTTAACAGATAGCATTTTCCCACGGAATTTCGCTATTCAGGCCACGACGGAAAGTATCGAAAACAAAAATCCAAAAGACTTCCCTTTTCTTCCTTATTGCTGCTCCGCCTTTAGAATCTGGCGTTTGAATTTTCTCTAATATACGCCATTTTATTTCTTCTGGACCATGGTTCATTTCAATAAAATGTTTCACCATGGGGGCAATCATTTTCTTCGTTCTGATGGCAGAACGGTGTTCAGTCAAGCGGGTTTGGACCATTCTAGAGGTTTCCCCTATGTAACCTAATAGGCAGGGGCACTGTACAAAGTAGATGACATTGGTGGATTTACAATTCCACATTTCCTGCGCTCTGGTGGTATGCCAATTCAAACTAAATTCTTCACCTGCAATAATACCTTTACATGATATGCAGGTGGAACAAGGAACTGTTCCTCTAATAGGATTGTTGGTCAAAATAGATTTTTGTACAAATTTCTGCTGGCCAGTATGGTTAGTAAACCGGGAATGTACAATAAAATCTTTGATGTTTTTATTTCGTCTGTGGGCAAATAGTGGCTTGTCCAATTTTGTTTGTACTGTGCAATTACTATTAAGTATATGCCAGTTGGAGCTGATGATTTGTTTCACTTTGGCATTAACCGTGGAGTGCTTAGTAAAAGGCAGTCTTTAGACATTTTGATAATGACAGATCATAGTAAATTAAAAGTGGATTTGCATGTGAAACCAACCGCGAGAAACACACTCTTACACTATAAGAGTTTTCATCCTAGAACACGAAAAGACAGCATCCCTTTCTCCAGGTTCTTGCGAGTTAGACGTAATTGCACCGACCTTGCTGACTTTGATAAACAGGCCCTGATCATGAGATCTAAATTTATTGAGAGAGGTTACCCACACCGTCTAGTGAGGAACTCATACAAAAGGGCCAGATACTACGACCGAGACTGCCTTTTGAGAGTAAAGTCTCCCAATGAGAACAAACAGGTGGTTTGCATTACTAAGCACTCCACGGTTAATGCCAAAGTGAAACAAATCATCAGCTCCAACTGGCATATACTTAATAGTAATTGCACAGTACCACAGACGAAATAAAAACATCAAAGATTTTATTGTACATTCCCGGTTTACTAACCATACTGGCCAGCAGAAATTTGTACAAAAATCTATTTTGACCAACAATCCTATTAGAGGAACAGTTCCTTGTTCCACCTGCATATCATGTAAAGGTATTATTGCAGGTGAAGAATTTAGTTTGAATGGGCATACCACCAGAGCGCAGGAAATGTGGAATTGTAAATCCACCAAGGTCATCTACTTTGTACAGTGCCCCTGCCTATTAGGTTACATAGGGGAAACCTCTAGAATGGTCCAAACCCGCTTGACTGAACACCATTCTGCCATCAGAACGAAGAAAATGATTGCCCCCATGGTGAAACATTTTATTGAAATGAACCATGGTCCAGAAGAAATAAAATGGCGTATATTAGAGAAAATTCAAACACCAGATTCTAAAGGCGGAGCAGCAATAAGAAAGAAAAGGGAAGTCTATTGGATTTTTGTTTTCGATACTTTCCGTCGTGGCCTGAATAGCGAAAATCCGTGGGAAAATGCTATCTGTTAACATGTTGATAAGGTCCAATTCTGTGATTATATAATTATTCCCCCTAGGCTTAATACTAACTAATGTCTGTCGAAACAGACATTTATGACTACCTTCTAAAAAAAGCTGTGAATATATAATTATTTTCCCTAGACTTAACACTCGCTAATATCTGTTGACACAGACATTTATGACTTCCTTCTAAATAATGCAGTGTATTGAGTTGATAGTACTAATTTCATTTTTAAACTCTTAAAATTGGACGCTGATTTATTAAATTCTCTTTAGTTCTGCATTATATTTAGCGTAAAACATAACGTTTCTTTGCTTATACATTATAAATATATGTATTTTCGATTTTTTAATCCAGTAGCTATAGTAATGACGCTATTGTAGGTTCGTTATTTTAGTCTAATGTTAATTTATTTTAAGCTAAGAATGATAACGTTTTAATTTTAATTTTGTCCCAACAAGCGGCATTGAAGTTAGTTCTCGCCTTTGACTGTTTACGTTACAGACTTATTAGTATACCATAGCACTGGAATGGTGACTTCAGTCCGTTATCTATTTTGATAAATCACCCAAAATGGTGACCTCAGTCCGTTATTTATTTTGGTAAATCACCTAAAACTGTAGTCCTTCAGCGCTTTTGCCCTTTGTAGGATTGACATTTGAACCCAACTAATAACTCAGCTGAAATCATTCAGCTTTTCCCGGGACACTGAGTTCCGGTTTACAAAGCATAAATAACGAGCCCAAAACGCCACTCAACGCAAACGTTTACTGAAGCCACAGAACCCCGTGCCTCGCTCCCAGATTTTCCGGACTTATAACAGAATCCATCCTGGTAAGCACTAATACTGGACCTCGACTCTTGTAGTCAATTTGGAGCCTGTGACTGTAGAGTATCTCCTTTTTTTTAAAAGAATAATGACTGATTATCCATTTATTATTTTTTTTTGCAGTATTTTGACAAGAATAGGAAGATCTTCACATCAAGAAGGCTTCCGATGCTTCTACTATTCGTGAATTATTAAAAGCTCACGAGGTAGAGTTTATGCCCTTGTAGCATTTTGAAATATATCCTAACTTTTTAATACAGAGACACATGTCTATGACCATAATGTTTCCATTCATTCCCTGTAGGTCTTTTAACCCAACTAAAATAAAGGGTCTGGGGAGCGAGTGCTTAAACATAACAGACTATATCAGGTATTCGCGTTTATTAATATTTTTAAATCGGTGAGTCATCATTTTTGACCATACTCGAATACATATACTGATAGTGCACATCTTATCTTTAGGACATCGATAAGTTTTTGAAGAATACATAGATCACCGCTATTAACAGGAAGGCACGAAGGTGATTTGTACAAATCAGGTACCAGTTCGGTTACTTATCTTGGATTCATTCAAAGGCCAACCTAGCTAATCAGATATTATATCGTCTTTTAATTTATAGAGTTGACCTACATCAAAACATACCTTGAATATGAAGTTTTTCTGCCAATCTTCAAATCATTACACAGGAAATGTGTTTTATGTTCTTTGAAAAAGGTATTTCCTTTACTTTTTTGAAGCGCTCAGTACTATAACATAGGAAATAATAGGTACCTTAATTATAAAATCTTACTACATTTAATTGAAAGCGCTATGACTGTTTGATTTACGATCTATTAGCAATTTGAGGGAAATAAAAATGAGTATGAACTTCACCATTATTAAGACTTCTAACATGCAAATATTAAATCCATAATAATCAAATTGTGGCGCTTCGTTTCAGCTCTTTATCCTGTACTTACCTACTAGTAATTATTCCACTACGAGGTGCCTTTTCAGAGTGTGTAAGTATAGTATTTGAAAATAATGCAGATTTAAATAATCATTGATAGGATTTATCATTTTTCTACGAGTAATTATCTCACTACAAGGTTCCTAGAGTGTGTTAACATAATATTTGAAATTAATGCAGATTCAAATAGTCATCGAGAGAATGGGAAAATCTAAATGTTACCCTATTTATGAATTTTTGAAGATAAATTCAAACTTTTTTTTTTCAACTTATTGGATCAGATACAAATTAAACTAAATAATACCATAGCTCTCTGTCCCAACCCAATCTTACATGATGCCCTTCCATTACTATATAGAAATTAATTGGGTCATCATTCTGGCATTATTTTATCCTCCCCTGGTTCCCCATCCTCATCTCTATCTATAGCCGAGTTGTTGTCCACTTGAAATGCACAAAGAAATGAAAGCCCTAATCTGGGGCATATTTGAGAAATGTAAATCTGTTTTGAAAGTAGAAGCAGTTATGATGTTGTAGGTCGAATACAATAATGTGTCTTTTATATTATTCGTTATGAGATTTTATATAGATATTTTTGTGGATTTAAAATTTGTTATATTTTTGTTTAGACTTGTTCTTTTTTTGTCTTTTTTACCTAAAATCTAGGATACACGTGGCTACTTCAGAAGAAGGCGCTGGTCGCCGAAACGCGCGTAGAGAATTAATCCTTTATGCCACATTTTAAATTGTGACTACATTTTTATTATGTATTGATTGTCTCTTATGTTTTTGTTATCTCAATGAAAAATATCTTGGGGCATATTACCAACCAATAGAGATAATTTTTGTCTCTAACTTATTTAGAGACAAAAATTATCGCCGCAAATCGGCGATTTTTATCGCAGATAAACCTTGCTATTAGCAAGGTTTATCGCAAATGCGATAAAAAACGGCCGCAATGCATGAATATCGCTGAAAATTCAGCGATATTCATGCATTATCGAGCAAATGCTCTTAGCCATGTTATCCACCTCCCATTGGATAACATGGCTAAGAACTGCTCCCGGGCAAGTGTTAGCTTTTGGAGATATTCGCGCTTAGCGCGAATATCTCCAAAAGTTGGTAATAGGAGATAGCGATGTTAGCTACTGTTTTCAGTCGCTAACATCTTGGCACGCCCACTTTGCATGTCATTAGTGATAAATATTACTGACATGCAAAGCGGGGCCCAAGATGGTCACTATCTCCTATTAGCTGTCGCTAACTGGTGTTAGCGACAGCTTGGTAATAGGGAGATAATTTTATCTCCGCTTTCTTGGCTTTTAAAGCCAAAAAAGCGGAGATAAAGCCCCTTGATAATATGCCCCCTTGTTTTTAATTTTATGATTAGAATTATGTACTTTGTGTGATTGACTCTTTTTTATATAGCTAATAATAAAAATCAAATTTAGACCTACTTATATTACTTCGCCTTATATATTCATTTTATTGATAAAAAAATAGGTTGTTGGTTTAAGTGCCTTGGTTGATATCTCTCATGCTAGTAATCCCTGACCTAGGACTTGTAGTATACACCTTTTCAGGGGGTCCTTGATATATACACATTATTGAGACAGTGCCTTCACCCAGTCGCCAATCCAAATGCGCAGAAAGTCCAAACCCCAATATGACCCATCCACTTCACACCAAATCCAGGAAACTCACCACAACAATAAAGACTTGTGACAAAGAATTATGAAAAAACTCAAGCCTTTATTTGAGTTCAGGAAAAACTCAGGGCTGCCATATGTTTGGTCGATTGGGAATCTGCTGCCAGTCCTCCAGGGAGAGGTTGGCTGGACACGCCCCAGGGGGAAGGCTGTCTGACAAGTGGGCAAAGAGGGCTTGACCAGTGCATAAAAATAGGCACCCAGGTCCCCTCAGCCAAGTCCACTTGAAATGGGTTCATGTGGCTAGGTCAAAAGGACCCCATTTCTCAACATATTTAGGCCTCCAGCTAGTGGAGGCCCCATTATAGTTCCAAAATGAGGCGATGCTCCAGTGCCGGAAGCCAGATTGGATAATGGTGTCCCCATAGAACTGGATAGTCTGCGCACTAATAAGCAACAATTTGGCATAGAGTTAACAGGGAGATTCACCAGGGCAATCAGGCATATAAGTTTGTTACTCGCAGAACAAACAGTCCCAGACGCTCACCTGGCTCCTGTTGTAAGCAAGATATTTGGCCTCATCCACTCCCCTAATACTTCCAAACATCCAAAGTCTGCTAATGGGATCATGTCCCTCCAAAATAGTGAGAGTACCATATCACCAGGTAAGAAGTCCCTGATCTCCGCCATGGGCGGGAGACCCAAAGCATGCTGGATCCAAGGGAGAGAGAGGCCCTGGGAAGGAAAGGGGTTCTGTGGATGACCACCGCAGCCCCCACACCAGAAGCATGGGTGGGCTTATCACTGCACCTAGCTTGTCAAAGCAAACAACACAGGGCCTCACGAGAGTCGTCCAAGGGACCAAAAGCCCTGAACCATCTGAACCCTGTACTTGTCAAATTCGAACCACATGGAGCCATAGAGCAGCTTCTCAACCCCCACTGGTATGCCACAAAAAAAACCACACTACATGAGACCTTAGGAAGACGCCCAACGACCTGCAAGAAGCAACAGTATCTACTCACGTTTTGGTGAGCAGAGCGCCTTCATCAGCAAAGCCACAATGAATCCTATGACAGGACCACAAAAGATGGTGGTCAAGAAATGGATATCATACATGTGAGGCATGAACCCTCAATGTCGACCCATGTTTTGAAATATTGAGCTATATGTAACTCTATATTGTGGCTACATATAGCCATCTTGTATTTTGAAATATTGTTTCAAGCTCTATTTCCATGTGCAGACCAAACACAATTAAAGTTGCTGTTTTTATCTTCTAATATACATCTCACCTTGGGCTCCAACCTAGATCACAGCTTGACCGGTTCTAGAGCCTCCCGACTTAAAAACAAACTAATTCACAATATTCTATTTATCAAGTACATGAATGATATACATTTCTTGACCACCATCTTTTGTGGTCCTGGCATAGGTTTTATTGTGGCTTTCCTGCTTTAGGCGCTCTGGTTGACAAATTGCACGTAGTAACTAAGAGGATCCATCATTAAATCAAAAGTTACTCAATTGCACTTTTCGATTTATTGTATTTTTGATTTTTCATTTGTTTATCCTTATCTTTATAAAATTCTATATAGTTTACTTAATCATTGATGTACAATGTTTCCTATATGGACAATATGTAAAGGATATGTGACTTTGTTTGTTGCCTGCATTTATCTTTGTCATTATTGTTGTTTATGCTGTGATGTTGTTGCCTTACATATGATCTCCTAAGAAGTGATACAGAACCTACAATGGTCATTTTAAACAAATAAAGTGATTTCATTTTAAACGAGTGAAATTATTTTTTACTGATATTTTTTGTACACTGAGTCCGTAAACAATATGGGGAAAACAAGGTCTTATTTGTTTAATAGACCAAAAGTTGCCTAGGGACTTTTTCTTCAATAATGTTATTTTCCCTGCTCTGGGAACTAATATAAGTAGCAGGGGGTCCTTGTATCTACATTATGCTAGCCACAAATCTTCATTCAGGCTGCAGCAATGGTAATCACCCATACACCCAATATCTCACTACCAGGGGCTAAGGAAAGGCAGCACAACCCGGTCGCCTCTTCGATCTAGCAGTGGTGACCAGATTCCATGTTCCCCAGTAAGCATGGGCGGATTTTGCGGATCCACGATTCGCGGATTTGCGTATTCACGGATCGTGGATACGCAAAATCCGCGGATTTTGCGGATTTGCGTATCGGCGGATTTGGGGCGGGACTTCAATGCGAGTGCACATGCATCTTGTGTGTATTAAAGGTCAGAGACCGATCAGAGCAGCAGATGAAGATACAGAAGCTCCTGGCCACGGGAACAGCACGAGGATTGCGCTCGTGAAAGTCATTGGATGCAAAGGCCTCTGTCCAGCATCACAGCTGATTTTCGATGGTATATTTGGGAAGAAGGCACATCTGCCCAGCCTTGACAACGCTCACGATTGTTTTTTGGGCCGATGAAGGGCGCAGGGGTCCCTTGAGTGAGCTATCATAGTGGGTAAATGGCGGGAAGACGGTGCCCACCGCGAGTGTGTGAGTGGGGCCAAACGTGCGGGGCTTCCATGCGAGTGCACATGCCTCTTGTGTGTATAAAAGGTCAGAGACCGATCAGAGCAGCAGATGAAGATACAGAAGCTCCTGGCCACAGGAACAGCACGAGGATTGCGCTCGTGAAAGTCATTGGATGCAAAGGCCTCTGTCCAGCATCACAGCTGATTTTCGATGGTATATTTGGGAAGAAGGCACATCTGTCCAGTCTTGACAACGCTCATGATTGTTTTTTGGGCCGATGAAGGGCGCAGGGGTCCCTTGAGTGAGCTATCATAGTGGGTAAATGGCGGGAAGACGGTGCCCACCGCGAGTGTGTGAGCGGGGCCAAACGTGCGGGGCTTCCATGCGAGTGCACATGCCTCTCGTGTGTATTAAAGGTCAGAGACCGATCAGAGCAGCAGATGAAGATACAGAAGCTCCTGGCCACAGGAACAGCACGAGGATTGCGCTCGTGAAAGTCAAGGATGCAAAGGCCTCTGTCCAGCATCACAGCTGATTTTCGATGGTATATTTGGGAAGAAGGCACACCTGCCTGGCCTGTTGTTACTATTTTACGATGGCGCCGGCAAGCTGCCAGCGCCATCCTAAACTAGTTACTAAATTAGCTTCAACAGGAAGCTCGAATAGATAAAATAAAGCAGATGCACGAGCAGCTGCTTTATTTTATCTATTAGTGCTTCCTGTTGAAGCTAATTTAGTAACTAGTTTTAGGATGGCGCTGGCAGCTTGCCGGCGCCATCGTAAAATAGTTACAACAGGCCAGCAAGACTTGAACTTTTGCCCTCGGAATCCGCCGCTCGCGGATTTGCGAATTCGCGGTAAATTCGCGGGAGTTCGCAGATCGCGAATTTACCGAAAATTCGCAAAATCCGCGAGCGTAACGGATTTTGCGCTCATGCTTATTCCCCAGTGCAGTGCCTCAGAGAGTGAAGTCAGATCAAGCTCCATGCCCAAGGTCCTGGACCCAACTCGACCCCTTGGCCTCCTCTGCTCAGTGTCCCACCTTCTTCTCACCTGGACATCAACACTGGGGCTCAATCCGCTGCGCTCTCTCCGAATCTGTGACTCAGCAAGCACGATGTTCAACCAGGAGGGATTTCACAAGCCTGGGTACAGCAGTTGCTGCCAAGACTGCTGGAGAACCTTTGGATGGAGGTGATGCAACAGGGCCACTTTGTCATGAAGTTGCAGTTCTCCTTCCACACAAGTTCGTCACAGCTCAGGGGCCTCACCCTCCACAGCATCCAGGCAGCACCACATCCTTTGGCCTGTGATGCAGAGAGGTGCGGCCCACCATTGGCAATCTCCTCTCTGCACCCCGGTGTAGTGATGGCTCGTCTTATGCAATGCAGACCTCTCTACATCGGTGCACAGAAGCGCCTCTACCAATCACATCTCCAAGGGACACCAGGCGGTCTTCTCAAACAGGTCAGCAACAAGTCACCATGCGACCTGCCAGACTTCGCCACCTGGTAAGGGTGATCACCAATGCCTCAATGTCTACCACTACAGCCCACAGGTTTGGGCCCGACACGGCCCACCTCCATTGTCAGGCCGCAGCAACTCCACTGCACTGCCACCTCCCACTCTGGGTCTCAGTTGTAGGACCAGCGAGGCCTCCAGGCCCCAGGTGCTGTCCGCACTTTCAGGCATCGGCTGCCATGGTGTCGCAAGGATGGTGCTATGAAAAGTGCTGCATCACTGTTTTTCTCCAGTGATGCACCTCTTTTCATAAATGAGGTCCTGATTCTGTATTTCCTCTTCCCATGGGAACCTGGCTGGTCATCCTGGCTGTTGGAGGGCTTGGGGGGATTGTTGACCAGTGCTGAACTTGGCTCTGGCTGCTCCATTAAGCATGCCATTGTTTTTATTTTATTTCTTTCATTAGAGGTGGTTTTATAAGCTATTTTTGCTTCTGGACACTGAAAAGTGACATTGGGCTTACTATTGTGATTTTTTATTGCTGCTAATTGGTATTTCATCACTTTTCTCTCACTAAAAACAAAAAAATGTATCACCTTGATGCTAGTGTTAGCAACAGTTTTCGATGTGGCTAGCTGATACTATCGCCATGTAGCGATGTTCTGTAAATATGTCACTAACAGGGTGATAGTTTTTGGCGATAGATAGCGTTAAGAAAATTGCAGCTAACTCAAACACTGGTTAGCGGAAATTCTTGTAAATATACCCCTGAGTTTGAGAACGTTACCAGTGAGCGGCTTTTCTGATTCACTAACGTTGAACTACTTTTTCCATGTCTTGACCCAATTTGGGATCAGTCCCTGGCTTCTTCCATACACTCAGCTTAATTACACCCATACATTTTCCCGAGTCTGTTTTGACTGCTTTGTCTCTGCCTCATTCCCAGTAAGAAGGTGAACTAGACGGGGTTGTCCCCTTTCCCCATTTCTCTTCGCCCTCACGAGGGAGCCCCCAACCATTTGTTTACGATGCAAGGCTACTGATTGGGGGATATGCCTGAATGACTGGGCGCATGTGGTGTTCCTGAATGCCAACGATCTCCTCGTCATTTTAAAAGACATCACTTCATACCTTAACCCGCTTCGTGATACATTTGATGAGTTTGTAACAGTCACTGGACTCTGGGTCAAATGGGACAAATTAGCAATACATCCCTTCCACCCTGACCAACCACCTCGGTACACTTGAGCACTACCCCTCTACACTGGCAGGGTACAGATACTCGCTATTTAGGGGGCTGTCTCTACCACATTTCTTTGGATATATTTGATGGGATCCTCCGGGTGGCAATGTAGGGTATCAAGACACAAATGCATTTCTGGCATTCGTTAGGTCTCGCCTCTAAAAGGAAAATTCTCCTGGTGAAATTGATCCCACTGCCTTGCCTACTTTATCACTTTACTAACCTCCTCATGGTCAAGCACCACCCCACTCCTTCTTCCAGGAACTTTACTCATATTTGGCAGATCTTTTTTAGGGCAACGGACAAAGTTGTGTGGCACTTTACAAATTACAGCTCCTGATGGACCGAGGAGCGTTAGGTGCCCTATCTTTTGAGGTGTGTTATCTCGCAGCACAATTGCAGTGGCTACCATGGTGGACTGCTGGGAGAACTACATTGGGGAGACCTGTACTGCGGATGGCGTGATGTCTTCCCCAGCGATCTATCGCCTTCTACTTTTGAAAACAGTACCTCCCACCTTGCCACCCATACAGGGGGCTGTGGCCTTAGCCTGCATGACACGCATATATTGCATCATATTTTAGAGAACAGTGGTCCCTATTCTGAAAAAATAATAAACAAGGGTAGATAATCATACACTAGATAGAAAGTATGACTTTTGTCCAGCCGGACAAGAATTTATTTTCATAATATATTTCAATAAGTAGCGTTTAAGAAACAATCAATAACAAGTAGGCACAGCCGTGACCCACAAAAAACAAGACAGAACAACGAAAGGGATTGGCCAAAAGGCAAGCCAAAATGGGTCTGTATACTTGTACTCAGTTTACACAGACATATATCAACTTTTAAACAATATTGCACACTCTATAAAAGAGCTAAATCTTAGTGCATAAGGTGTCTCGGTGTCGACGATGTTTCGATGCCCCTATTAAATACCAGGCATCATCTTCAGGACAATAGAATTATACATTGTAGTCTTGACAGTTATATACTGCGCCTTTTTATGTTACTTTACATTCTATGGCAGGAGTTATAAACGAGTCTCACGTGATTCTGTGAGGCGCGCGAGCCTTCACAATTGAGTTAGTAAGGTTTGCTCAGCCAGATTGCTTCATCTACTTCCGTGTAACCCGAGAGTCTCTCGGGTTACACGGAAGTAGATGAAGCAATCTGGCTCACCACTACCACAATAATGCTATTGTGCATTTCCCACTGACTGGCGTCCAACATACGGGATTGCGCAGGGATGCTCTGAGACTAAAAAAAGTGGAACTGATACCCTGACTGCTGGCCGAGCAACCCTTACTAACTCAATTGTGAAGGCCCGCGCGCCTCACAGAATCACGTGAGACTCGTTTATAACTCCTGCCATATAATGTAAAGTAACATAAAAAGGCGCAGTATATAACTGTCAAGACTACAATGTATAATTCTATTGTTCTGTAGATGATGCCTGGTAATTAATAGGGGCATCGAAACGTCGTTGACACCAAGACACCTTATGCACTAAGATTAAGCTGTATTAGAGTGTGCAATGGTGTTTAAAAGTTGATATATGTCTGTGTAAACTGAGTACAAGTATACAGACCCATTTTGGCTTGCCTTTTGGCCAATCCCTTTCGTTGTTCTAACTTGTGTTTTGTGGGTCACGGATGTGCCCACTTGTTATTGATTGTTTCTTAAACGCTACTTATTGAAATATATTATGAAAATAAATTCTTGTCCGGCTGGACAAAAGTCATACTTTCTATCTAATGTATGATTATCTCCTATTGTTTAATATTTTTCAGAATAGGGACCACTGTTCTCTATAATATGATGCTACCCAAGGTCCCTACCGAATTACCTTTGGGCTCCCTTGTCCTTGTATAATAATAACGCATATATTGCATGTCCCCGAAATCACTGGTGTGTGCTCCTGAGCTGATCCTGGTTGGTCTTCTTAAATTTTACAGGTCATATACAAGACTTACCTAACCCCCTGGACAGAACACTCAATCCATGCAGCAGGGGATCTTTACCTCAATGGCCAGCTAGTGACAGACTGAATTTACCTTCATGGCTGTTCTTCTTTTACTTCCGGCTCACCCACACATACCATACCCTGTGGAATGCCACAGTGACAGAACCCACAACACATCATGTATTACAGACTATTCTAATTATGGGTGTCGGCCGTCATCTTCTTACATGGCTATGTAAAGCTATAAGCTAGGTAACCATGTTTTCCCTATACACTCTCTGGCATAGGTGGGAGGAGGAGTTTGGGCATGCACTATATGATAAGGAGTGGGAAATAGCCTTGCAGTTCCCACGACAGGTGTCTCATAACTCTTGCTTTCAAAACCAGAATTTCTTCATTTTACACCGCACATACCTCACCCTGGCCCCAAAAAAAAGACTTCCCCCAAGCTGATGCCAGCTGATCCATAAAGGCAGGCACCCAGCGCAGATTTACAACACATCTTTTAGTCCTGCTCTGCCCTTTACCAATTCTGGGAGAAGGTATACAATATCTTACATCAAGTCACAGAGCTCCCCGATATCCACACAAGCGAGGCATGCTCAGATGGTATTTTCAAACACTGCAAACCCCACAAAAAATACTCTTGTTCTGCCTCCTCATTGATCCTCCCCGCCAAACGTACCCTCACCTTGCATTGGCGATTCCGGACAGCCATCCTAGTGGCTGCCTGGTATGGAGATGTCCATAAGTGGGACGTGGCAGCGGAGCATGCCCTCTGCTATGACTAAATACAAGGCCTATCCAAACTACCCATTTCCCCACAATTTGCTACTATTTTCGCACAGTTTGTGCAACTCACTGGCAATGATGACCTCCCTCCATAGAGACCCAGCGAATGCTCCACACCTGCCAATACCCACTGTCATCCCCCTCTTTTTGCATATGTATTCCATGCTGCATCACTCCTTCCTTTTTGGTAGATCCCTCCCGCGTTGCTACTGCCTTTTTTTTGTATCTCAGATACCTTGGATAAGACGAATCCCCCCATAACCCCCCTGAAAAAAAGTTTCACTAATTTGCACGCCAAAGCGTTTTGTTATTAAAGTTTGACAGCTGCTTACATGAATGCGACAGTACTTGTCATGCGTACGATTCCTCCCACTGTACTTCTATGCTGGACTTACATGTTATGTATTCAATGGTATAAGTCACATTGGCCCCAAATGGAAAGGTGTATTTCCACCATGCTATACTGTCAACTGTACTTTCCTTTTATGTTTCTAAAAATCAATAATACAGGTTTAAAAAAAACATTATAGAAAATATGAAACTCACAACTTAAAACTATGGTCATCCTTTTGATGCCGGGCGGTCAGACCACCGACCGCTAATGCGGCGGTCAGGAGACTGCCTATATGCATGCAGGTGGTCACATTGACCTGTTAGGATGCGACTGCTGGGCATTCTGCGGCCTTGGGAAAGGGCTGCAGCACATGCCAATGCAGTGAAAGCACACCCTGCACATCCGTGCACTATGCACCAGGTCGTACATGGCACACAGTGCACAGAGGTGAATGGGTGAACTTTACAATGGCCCATGATGGACTTGAGCACTGTTTGGGGCCCCGAATATCCTTTTCTGACAACCTTTAAATGGTGGTGTTCCCTCCATGAAAAGGCTGTTGGAAAGAGATATCCAAATCCCGATTGCGGTGAGTGCCTCGGCATCGCCGCCATTATGAGACGCTGCTCCGCCTGTCACCCTGTCTGGATCTCTGATCCTGGCATTGGTGACGGTCTGTCATCCTACAGATGCGTGTCCAACTGCCAGCATTGTGATGTGGCGGTCAGACTAAAAGGCTGTCGGCAATTGAACTGCCACTAATGGCCCTGTTGGTGGTGGTCCGACTAATGGCCCGTTGGTGGTGGTCCGACCACTATCGTAACGAGGCTTATGTGATAAAGAAGAATGCATAAATTAAGAACTACATTTATGAAGAAGTGCTTACAAAGAGTCTGTTTTCAAGAAGAATGGCTCCTACATTTTAGACATAATTCAGAGGAAATGGTTATAAAAAACAATAGAATGAAGAAACTCCATGACAACCTATAACATGAGACCTATGAGAGAAGGCAGGAACCCATTCTCTATCGAGGATTGTCCCTTGGATTTTTTCAATATTTTATAGGCCAGGTGATAAGTATGGTTAGAGTGGCATTCCCTGCGACATGCCAATATAAGTTATGTTGGAACCGGCACTTTTTGGTTGGCTGAAGGGATGCCCTCAAACAGGAAGAACCTACAGCACTAATTAAGGGTAAGTGATTATACTCGCTGCATCACATGTGCTCACCCATGGGTAGCTTAACACTGAGCAGTCAGGCTTAATTCAGAGGCAATGTGTAAAGAAAAGGCACAGCAGTCACTTCAAATATATACACTGAGCGTCAGAAAAGAGACTTCACACAGGATGTATGTAGAAACGTTTGTATTCAACACACATATTTAATCATTATCACATGAACGTCATACACTTTTGGGCATAAAATACATTTGGAAATATTACTAGCAGTACTAGGCCCACTCGTATTGTTGCGATATCAATAGTATGTACATTGTGGAAAATTCATAATATAACCCCCTAAAAGAGAGAGAACAACCTTATGTGGTGCACAATATCAAAAATATGTACATACATGAAAATAGAAAACATTTGTTTAAGCAGCACTACAGGGCGGAGCAATGCAGGTAAAATCAATGTAAAAAATATTGTGCTTTTGACATGAAATCAATGAATAAAATGGCACCACCGGCCAGTGTTTTGAATCATAGTCAGTCCGTACACTCGCACTCACACACTCTCCCTTCTTACACTCTTACACACATACCCACTCAGCTCCCTAATGCAGTGCCACTGGGTCGCAGCAGGTCAATGGATCACATCCTGCATACTCCATGGCCCAAGCCTCCCTCCACCCTCCAGTTCACCCAAATTGGGTAAACAGCGTTTACAACGCAACTTTTACCACGCACTACCTTTATCACGCAACTTTTACAACGCAATTTGTTACAACAAATTGCGCTGGGGGGCGCTGTAGGATAGGTAATAGTTTAATTGACTATCCAACACCTTCCCTACTATCCACGGGGACTGGTGATGGAATAGTAAATTAAACTATTCACTATCCAGCGCCCCCCAACGCAAGTCGTTGTAACAACTTGCGTTGTAAAACCTGCGTTGTAAAGGCATGCATGGAAAAAGCATGCGTTGTAAAGACATACCTCCCCCCAAATTGTCCTAAACCCCCGGATGGAAGATAGCCAGCCCCGCTCCCAGAACACTGAGCCACACGTGCCCAAATTCACACTTAGTCTGGGTCCTCAGGAAGCAGGTGGGAATATGTATCAATTTTAATAAGGAGGTAGATGTAAACAATGGGAGTTTAGCAGCAACCCAGGAAGTTCACTGAAAAGGTCTCAAAACACAAAGGCGTCATGCAGTGTCTTGACCCACTTCCAAACTGTCTCAGATGCATTACTTCAACCCACTCAATCTCTCTCACCACTACCTGGTGCAAGATGTCTTTGGGAGGAGCCAGGTGTGGAGAGGGTAGTGCCACATTGAGGGCTAAAAGGCAACAACCGATAATTGTAACACAGGGTAACCCCTCGGTAGGAGGAGGCGCCCTGAACTGTACACAATGATTTAGGTCATGCAATCCGGGCACATCGTCTGATGCACCTTGCAATGAGTCACACCAGACCCTTCAGGTCTGCAAACATGATGAGATGCAAATTCCTTACCTACCTGGAAATGAGGCACTATGACTGGTGCACATTGAGATGGGCTACACCAAGCAATTCCTTTCACACACAATGAATAGTTGCAAATTATGTGCCAGTCCGGTTACACACACAGGCGCAAGTTCAGCAGAGCCACATGACGTAGAATGAGGCACTACTACGGGTACACCAGCACCTTCAAGGGTCGGACCATGTGAATCAGACACTGCACACCATGAGCATGCAGTCGGCGTGTTGCACGAGAGAGATTCAGCACGATTAACGAAACAGGCCACGCGGAGTCCTGCAACCGGTGAATCCACTCACCACCAACTAGACACTTATGAGTGTCAGGGTACCCACAGTACAGAAACCACAAGCCTTAGATGCAGGCAAGATTTCTGGGGCTCAGCACTAGACAATCGGTCTCCAGACACAAGTCTTATTTCCACGCTTACTTCGCACTTCCTGAATGGATTCAGTAGCCAATGTGGGCTCTTCAGAGGGCACACCACTCCAAATGTCACAGATAGATGGTGCAGGTCCCTTGCAGGAGATCTATGATGTCCCTGAGCTATCCAGGAGAACAGGAGACCTTCAGACTGGCCCATGAAGAGCACACTTCAGGGGACCACACTTCAGCAGGTCTTTGGCCCAGGCTAGCCCTTCACAGGCAGTTATCCTCAATGTGCACAACAGAGTCCTCTGGCAATGTGCAGCATGCAGTGCTTGTTCTCCAGTCCCTCATCCCCTCTAGCATATCTCACCATTTGCTGAAGGATGGCACCCATGGCTATACCGTTTCATAAACTTTATTCGACAATTAAGTCATAAAAGCATTCATAAAAACATACATAAAACCACAGGCTATACAAATGAAAGTCTTTAAAGATAGGCGTGGTTTAAGGGGTTTCTTCTCACTCCAATCGATCCCCCTCTTCCTGATATTCATTGGAGCCAGGCACCACAGTCCACAAGACTCTAAGAGCACAGAAATGTCCATATTTTGTAAGTGGCATTTCTACGCGACTTTTGACAAAAACCCCTTTAACATTTGAATGGGTTTGTCATGGCGAATCTGTTGATAGGAAACTTACATGAGGCTGCTCCACTCCAATTCATAATTGCAGCCTGAAGTGATGTCAACTACTTCCCCATGTTAACCTAGGGGAAGAGCAAGCATCATAGGAAGTGAAAACACACAGGTATTTCTCACTACCGGGGGCGCATGTGCACTATTGCAGACAAGACCTGTGGTGGCAAATTGGACACATAGTCTCCAGTACCAGGGGTGCAAGAGCAGCCTTCTGAGTTTGCAGCAGCAGACTAGACACAGGTTTAACTAATATGTGCCTTAGTTCTAATGCACAAGCCTGCGATGGCAGGCGGAACACGCAATCACTGGCACCATACGTGCAGGTGCGTACATACAGCAGCCTGCACTGGTATGAAGCTCATGAGTCTAATCACGATAGCTGCCAATGTACACACATTGTTCTGCCATGGCAGAGCGGGCCATGAGCTTACCCAAGCCCAAGCACCTTAGGTGTAAGTGTGCGCTCACCACCCCGCCAGGGGCAGCCAGAGTCTGGTTGACCCCCTTAAGGGTGAGATTATGCACACCAGGCCTGCAACAGTGGGCTAGGCACCTTGTTAATAGCACCATGGGCACAAGCACATTGACAAAGACCTGCAATGGCAAGCCTGACCCGGGTGTAAGAACACCAGGTTAGCAGGTATACATTCACTGGTTCTCGATGGCAGACAAGACACCTATCCACTTTGCCATAGGTGCCAAGGTACATCCTCTAGCCGTTCAAGGCAGGCTGAACACATATTCAAAACAGCATGAGGGCCAGTATCCACACCCACAGGTGTAAGTGTGCCCTCCCTGGTCTGCTTTAGCAGATCGGAACATGTTTCAGAACATTGAGTCAGTGCCTCTTCCTAGCCTATGTAGGGAGGTGCACGCTTTTCCACACTGCCTTGACAGTGAGCAAATGCTCAAGACCCTAAAGCTACACAAGAGAATTTTCAACACCCCAGGAGTGTAGCATGTGAATAGCCAAACTCCAAGGCAGGGTAAGCCCCACATGGTGGGGGGTTACTCACTACCTGGGGAGAGAACACCCATACGTACCCACCCAGGCTTCAGCCTACCACCCCCCTGTTCCCTTCAGGGCTTCCCTGGAGGGTGGGGCGCACTCATGGTATGGGACAATCGACTAAGGGTCATCTGAGGCGTAAGTGATGCCAACTAGCACAGTGCTGTCCTTGCCGAGCTGTAAAATGACAAAAGCTATTTACTACTCCAGGCGCAGTATTGGCAAAAGACTTTGACTTTGACTTTGTCCACTTATACTGGGTGCTCCCTTGTGTCTGGACAGAGCAATACCTCTCTGAAGAGCTCTAATTAGAGCAAAACACTGTGTCAGGGGTTGCTGTTACTCATTTCAGGAGACATTTGAGGTGAGAAGATCTAGAGTGTCGCTGGGGTTTAGACTGCTCTGTACAGGAGCTGCTTTCTACCTAAACTTGAGCACTACCCAGAGTTCTCTGCTTCTTTTTTGCATAATTTATTCATCACTGTATGCCTGAAAGGGTATTTTTTTTACTTATACTGGGTGCTCCCTTGTGTCTGGACAAAGCTATAGCTCTCCGAATTGCTCAGGGGTTGCATTTACTCATTTCAGGTTGGCTTGGTTGGTATTTTACCAATTCAAAGCTGTAATACTGCGCCTGGAGCAGTAAATAGCTTTTGTCATTTTACAGCTCGGCACGGACAGCACTGTGCTAGTCCTATGCTTAAAAACTTTGCTGTAGAAATGGCTAAAGACTTTGTCCATTTCTATCTAGGCGTGGACAGCACTGTGCTAATCCTATGCTTAAAAACTTTGATAGAAAAGCAGACATTTGAGGTGAGCAGATCTAGAGGGTCACTGGTGTTGAGAGTGCTCTATACAGGAGCTGCTTTCTACCTAAACTTGAGAACTACCCAGAGTTCTCTGCTTCTTTTTTGCATAATTTATTCATCACTCTATGCCTGAAAGGGTATTTTTTTGACGTATACTGGGTGCTCCCTTGAGTCTGGACAAAGCTATACCTCTCTGAAGAGATCTAATTAGAGCGAAACACTGTGTCAGGGGTTGCTTTTACTTATTTCAGGTTGGCTTGCATGGTATTTTACCAATTCAAAGCTGTAATACTGTGCCTGGAGTAGTAAATAGCTTTTGTCATTTTACAGCTCGGCAAGGACAGCACTGTGCTAGTCCTATGCTTAAAAATTTTGCTGTAGAAATGGCAAAAGACTTACAGCTAGATTCATCATAGTCCCGTTTTGCGAGTCCTTAATAGCGATTATTAAGGAATCGCTATTAAGGACTTGCAAAACGGGATTCATGTAGGAATGGCACAAAATATTGCGATTCCTACATCATCCTTATTTGCGATTAGCAAATTGCTAATCGCAAATAAGGAATAACTTCCCATTCATTCCTATGGGCCTACAGGCCCATAGGAATGAATGGGGAGTTATTCCTTATTTGCGATTAGCAATTTGCTAATCGCAAATAAGGATGCGATTTCAAGGGTGCCAGGGGTGTCCAAAGGACACCCTGTAGCACCCCTAAAATGCAAATTTACACAGGTGTTGCGCACACACATGTCCAAAGGACATGTGTGTGTAACATGCAACTGAGAAAAAAGCACTAAAGTGCTTATTCTATTTTTTCGCTCTTTACCACGAAGTCAGACTTCGTGGTAAATAGCAGCAAAAAATTGCGAATTCACAATTTAAAATTGGTTAATGAATTGCATTTAAGGAATCTCAAATAGATATTCCTTAAATGCAATTCTTCGCAAATATGCGATTTCGCAAATAGTGATTTTTGCATTTGGGATGATGAATCCCAAATGCAAAAATTGCGCTTGCAAAGGGCCAGATTCTGAGAATCTGGCCCTTTGCGAGCCGATTTTTCGTTCATGAATCTAGCTGTTTGTCCATTTCTATCTCGGCGTGGATAGCACTGTGCTAAGCCTATGCTTAAAAACTTTGATAGAAAAGCAGACATTTGAGGTGAGCAGATCTAGAGTGTGGCTGGTGTTGAGAGTTTTCTGCTTCTTTTTGCATAATTTATTCGTCACTCTATGCCTAAAAGGGTATTTTATATATATATATATAAATATTATTTTTTTTTTCACTGAAAAAAAACATAGGTTTTACAGACGTTATAGTTAGGAATTAGCTTTTAAAAAACCTTTGGAATTCACTTAAAAACCATAGGTTTCAGGGACATTATAGTTAGTTGGACATTTGACTCATATAAAACCAGAGAAATTCTCCCGTTATATTTAGTTGAGCTAAATATGTCTTGCGCGCCCTCTATGTACTGCTGATGATGTCACATATTACATCACTCATGACATGGTCAGTGACATCACTGATGACATCACTAATGACATCATCCAGTGAATGTGTGTTTCTGTAAAGTTTAAATATTTTTCATATATATCTATGCCAAGGTGTATTGAAGAATGAGTGGATTTACAAGTGCCTGAATGGATTATTTAGTAGGTGCGTGACTGACTGTATGAGTGAGTGATTGAACGTGTCTTACTGAATGCATGGGTTAGTGACTAAACTGTGTGAAAGTCTGTATTAGTCTCTCAGTTGGTGTGTAAGCGGCTGCATGGGTTGGTGAGTAGCTACATGAGTGTCTATGTGGGTTATTGATTTGGTGTCTGAGTATCTGTATGGGTGCGTGAGTGTCTGTGTGGGTGGGGGGTGTGACTCTGTACATAGATGTCTGAGTGGGTAATTCACTGGTTGTATGGATTCAAAAGTGCATCTTGGAAGGGCTGTATGGGTGAGTTAGTGTGTGTATGGGTGTGTTGGTGATTGAATGAATGTCTCAGTGGTATATGTGTGAGTAACTACATATGTTATAAGGCAGTATATGAGAGCGTTGGAGTATATAAATGACTATACATGAGAGTAAGTTATTTGAAGAGTGGGTGTATAAATGAGTGTCTGCTGGTATCTCTTATTGTATAAGACAGTAAGTATGTGTTAGTATTTGCCTAAATAAGTGATGTGGTGTGTGTATAAATAACTGAGTTGGTGTGTATAACTATATACATGAGTAAATGGGTATGTGATTGATTATTTGCATGACTGACTAGGTGTGTGAGTAACTCTATGGAGGAGTGGCGGAGTGTGACTTAATGTATAGGTGTATGAGTGCATAATATAGTACTGTATTGATGAGTAACTGCATGTATAAGTGATTGGATGTGTGTGTAGACCTAGGAAATAGTGGGTGGTATGTAGTATCTGGCATTGTTGTGTGTATGGTTTCAAAAATAGAAGTCTGTATTTTATAGTGGGTGTATCAAAGTTTATATTAGGGCATTAGTATGTGCATCTGATTATCACGTGGATGATGTCATCAGTGATGTCATCAGTAATGACGTCACTAGGGGCGACAATACTGGGAGGAGATTTCAACTCATTAGCAGATATGGACAGGGTCAGATCCCACCCTCCGCTCTCTGGTGCCCCAGTACATAGGATCTCCAAGGCAAGGAGAACATGGCAATTGGGGGCTGGTCGACACTTGGCATTCCCAGCATTTGGAGAAGAGGGACTACTCTTACAATTCTGGCTCCATGACCTGCATGTGCGGTTAGACGCAATATTATGTACCCCTGATGTTCATGCCAAGGTGGTAGGTAGTGAGTACCTAGCAAGAACAATATCGGACCACAATCCGCTACTAGTGCGGATAGGTTGGAGCCGAGAGAGGTCACTTATACTGACCTGGCGGCTTCGACTGGAGGCACTGGAAGATCCGGTCTTTAGTGAAGAGGGGACAGCGACGTCAGCAGCAATTGAATGCGATGCATTTAAGGTTGTGGTCAGGGGCATCTGCCTTAGCAAGGTGGTGGGAGTAAGGAAAACATTATTAGTGGACCTGGAGAATGTGGCGAGCTGATTGCGGGACCAGGAGAGAGACTGACCTGGGAGGCCCGGGGCACAGACTGAGGTGTCAGAGGCTAGAGAGGCAGTGGCGGTACAGGTGGAGAGACTACACTCCTTGAATATAAGAATTATAAAAAAATATATATTTTTATTAGCTTTTTTACAATACATAACCAAAACTGGCATGTCACAAAAGACCATCAACCACCACCCTACGCCCCCCTCCTCCCCTCCCACAAAATCACACTTCCATCCTCTTTTCCATCAGGATTTACATTTCTTCTCCAAGGACCCCAGGATACTAAATCACAAACCCAAATAAATCCGCCCGCCAGCAATAGCAGCAAAGCTCCCCTCCCTCTCCGGTTCACAGTCCTCCATCCAGGCCATGATATTGGCGCCATTTCCCCCACACTCTATGGAAATTTTTAGGGCACCCCCTTGCCTTGTACGTGACCCTCTCTGCGGCCATGTATAGGTCCATACCCCTCCTCCACTCATCAAGCCCTGGCAGGGTGGGGGCCCCCCATGCCTTCGCCACATCCCTCTTAGCTACCACCATAGCCAGAACTACAAAAATCAGGAGTGGGCGGCTCAGGTCAATATAATTCATAATACCTAGCAGGACCAATTTGGGATCTAGCGATAGAGTGACCTCTAGGATCTCACCCAACTCCTTCAGGACCCCTGCCCAGTACTGATGTATGGTGGTGCACTGCCAAACAATGTGGAAGAAATCCCCTCTTTCCTGTCCGCATCTGAGGAACCGTGTGTTTCGCTGGCCCTCCCCATACGATGTGGACGTACCCTATTGTAATAGACCCTATGCAGGATTTTGAACTGGATAAGCCGTAGATGGGACTTGATGGCAACTTCCCTCGGGTGCATCAGGGCCATGTCCCAATCCACCGTATCCATCTCCCCAACATCCTGCTCCCAGGATTCTCTAAGTTTCACTAGCCCATCTGGTGTATTATTGATCAATGTTTTGTAATTCAGGGAGACTGCCTTGCATGGGATATGTTCCTGTAATAATCGCCCCTCCAGTGGTGCATACTCCGGCAAGGACCCCACCGGCGTCTCCTCCGCCCACCAAGCGTGCCTCAGCTGCGCATATCTATAGTACTGTGTGTAGTGCAGCCCAAATTCCGCTCTCAAGGCTTGGAAGGACTTTAGTTCCCCCTTCTTCAACAAGTCCCCCAACATGGAGATACCAATATCGTCCCACCTCTGGAACCCACGTAGCTTGTGTAGCTCCTTCAGCCAGGTACATTGCCATATTGAGGTTTATTTCGTCGGTGTGTGCCTCCAGCTTATCGCCCTAGTCGCCCTTTCCCAAATCCCCAGCGTAACCCTGGTGGACGAAAGCAGTCGTTCCCTCCCCTTGCCTCCATAAATATAGTAGAGGCAGGTGCGCCGTGCCATGGTACTCCTCTCCAGGACGTAAGTGGGATGCACCGCCGGAGCGTGCAACCATTCATTAATGGGGCGAGATGTTCCGCCCAGTAATAGGCTTCGATGTTTGGCAGCGAAATTCCACCGTTATACTGGTTCTGCTGCAGAGTTCCCAGTGCCACCCTGGACTGTTTCCCAAGCCACAGCAAGGACCTCAACTCTGTATTTATGTCATTAAAGACCTGGCGGGGAAGCGGAAAGTATTCATTCTGAAGGGCGTACAAAAAAGGCGGTAATGTGATCATTTTAAACATGGCTGCACGGCCCAGGATCGTGAGAGCGCCTTACACCTAGCAGCGTCCTCGGCAAAGTTATCCAGCACCCGTTTAACATTCCTCTTGTAGGAGAGGTTTCTATCCAGTGTCATATACACCCCCAAATACATGAACCCCTCTCCAGTAGTTCTCAGTGTTCCAGGCAGGTAGGACCAGTCCTCTCCCCCTTGAGGGTCATAGAGAAGCCCCATACCGGCCCAGTGCCGGGAACAAGGCCGGAACCGTGGTGACAGGGTGAGTGATATATAGTAGGATGTCGTCCACGTACAACGATCATTTTTCTTCGTACGGGTCGGACTGGTTGATTCTAAAACCCTGAATATCCTCGCTCTGTCGGATCTCGCATGCCACCACCTCTATGGTTAGGGCAAAGAGCAACGGGGACAAGGGGCACCCCTGTCGAGTCCCCGTCTTATAGGGAAATCCTCAGATAACACCCCGTTGACTTTAAATCTGGCTCTCGGGTCCGTATATAACAGCCGCACCCACTGCCTGTACTTAGGTCCGAAACCAAACCTGGACAACACTCCTTCGAGGAAGGGCCAATGTACCGCGTCAAACGCCTTTTCGGCTTCCAGAGATAAAAACAAATGGGGGTCCCGCCGAGCATGCACCTCCATCAACCAGTTGTGGGTCCTTCTGAGATTCAGTCTGGTTGCCCTATCTGGCAGAAAACCTGTCTGGTCTAAGTGGACCAGGTCAGGGATCACCCGCCATAATCTAAGGGCTAAAATTGTGGCTTGGAGTTTCACCTCCACGTTAAGAAGCGATTTGGGGCGGTACGACACACATTCCTCTCGGGGCTTACCTCCCTTATATATTGGGATAATTGTGGCCATGCGTAGGTCAGGCGGCAGCATGCCCTCCTGAGCCGCTCCCTCAAACAGCGCCAAGAGATGGCGAGCCAGGAGGTCTGCTATTTTTTTGAAGAATTCGTCAGGAAACACGTTGGGGCCAGGGGATTTTCCCGGGCGAAGTTTAGTCAAGGCCTCCTTGATTTCATCTATGGTTATACCCCCCTCTAGATCTCGCTGATCTTCGTCCGAGAGAATAGGGATATTGATTTGGGCCCTGTATCTCAACGCGCCCTCTTGTGTACCCAGGTTCCCGGCCTCGTAAAAGGCCCTATAATACACGGCAAAGGTCTGAGCAATCTGCGTGTCTGTCCGCAGCATCTGCCCCTGTTCGTCTCTCACCTGCTCCACCCACCGGGCATCTCTCTCTTTCCTGCTCAACCACGCTAAGAGTCTCCCCGACTTATCCCCTACATCGTACAGCCTATGTAAAGTCGCAAGCACCTGCGCTTTTGCCTCACCCATCGCCATATCCCTATATTGTCGCTGCGCATCCCGAAGTCACCTAAGAATTCAAGAGTCTTTATCGACCACATGAACGCGCTCCAGGTCCAAAATATGGGCTTCCACAGTCCGTACCTCTTCCTGCACTTTCCTCTTTTCCCATGCTAGTCTGTTCTGGGCCCTGTCCCGCAGAACCGCCTTGAGGGCTTCCCAGAGGACTACCCCTGACGAGACCGAGTCCTCATTTTCGGCTATGTAGACCTTCACATCCGCTCTTAGGCCCTTCAGTAAGTCCTTATTCTGTAGATCCAAAGCCGTTAGTCGCCAGTTTTTTGCCCCATCATCCGTGGCCACCCCACCAGTGCCAAGAGAGGCGAGTGGTCCGAGATGCCTCTCGCTTGATACTCCGCCACATCCTCTACACTTAATGCCTGCCTGGACATGAAGATGAAATCTAGTCTGGAGTATACCTTATGGGCTCCCGAAAAATACGAGTAGATGCTATCATCTGGATAGAGCCATCTCCACACGTCCACTAATCCCAGGGAGGAGACAGTTCTGGCCAGAGGGGTCGTGGTTGCGTCCCTAGGTCTACCTCCTGACCTATCTTGCGTGGAGGACATAACATCGTTTAAGTCCCCCCTACCACCTGCAAGGTCTCCGATGTGTTCCATAAAATGTCCGTGATGCTCGACAGTGTCCTGGCCTGCAGTTTCAGCGGTGCATAAATGGAAATATTCGTAATCTCCTGTCGTCCCCATGTTCCCCGCACTCCCACAAAAGTCCCCAGTGGGTCCGTCCAAGTCTGCGCAACCACAAAGGGAGGAGTCTTCTTGATCAGGATGGCAACCCCCCTGGAGCCCATTCTATACCCCGCATGTGCCAGCACTCTGTAGGAACCCCTCGCCAGGAAGCCACATTTAGTACCCCGGAGGTGCGTCTCCTGCATCAGGACAATATCAGGCCCCACTCGTTTCACATAAGCTTGTACCAATCCCCTTTTGACTTTGTTGCCCAAACCATTCACGTTCCAGGTAAGGATTGTAGTCCCCCCTCTAGTCTGGACGTCTGTCCCGTGACTACCTAGCAATGAACGGGGCATCGTACCACAATTGCAGGGGGAGTGAGGTTCCAGGAGCCCAGGTGAGTGTGCCGGTCTCAATCATGACATGCTGTAACAAACCCCCCCAACAAACAACCTCAACTCTGATGTTTACTTGTCCAGATCCACCTACCCACCCAATCCCAAGAAGAGAGTAACTTTTCCCTCGCATCCCCCACCCCACCTCCCTCTCCCTTCCAGTCCCACCGCCTTCTTAAGACAGAGATTAGGCCTTCCAGGTGGAGGAGGTCTGTCGCCCTCCCAATCTGACCCCCAAGAAACCCTATCTGAAACCTTTAACCAGGAAACCTACACAGCAATACTTGCAGGCAAATATGAACAATAAAGAGAGAGAGGAAAGAGGGATGCAAAAAAGAAAAGGTGCAATAAGACGGAAGAAGGGTACAGAAAGGGGCACATGGGGTGCAGAAAGAAGCAAGAGATGTGGAGAAAGAAATAAAAGAAGTGCAGAAAGAAGAAACAGAGGTGCAGAAAGATGCAACAGGGGTGCAGTAAGAGGCAACAGGAGTGCCGAAAGAGGGAAGAGGGGTGGAGAAAGGCAAGCGGTATAAAAAGATGCAAGAGAGCTGTAGAAAGAAACAAAAGAAGTGTAGAAAGAAGAAACAGGTGCAGAGAGAGGCAAGAAAGGTACAAAAAGAGGGAAAAGGGGTGCGGAAAGAGGTACAAGGGGTACAGTGAGAAGCAAGAGAAGTGCAGAAAGAAGCAACAGAGGTGCAGAAAGAGGGAAGAGGGGTACATAAAGGGACAAGAGAAGTACAGAAAAAAGTAACAGAGATGCAGGAAGAGGGAAAAGATTTGGAGAGAGAGGCAAGAGGAAAGCAGAGAGAAGCAAGAGAGGTGCATAAAGAAACAAAAGATGTGCAGAAACAAGGAACAGATGTGCAGAAAGAGGCAAGAAGAGTGCAGAAAGAGAGAATAGGGGTGCAGAAAGAGGCACAAGGGGTGCGGAAAGAGGCACAAGGGGTGCAGAAAGAAGTAAGAAAAGTGCAGAAAGAAGCAACAGAGGTGCAGAACGAAAGAAGAGGGGTGGAGAAAGAGGCACTAGAAGTGCAGATAGAAAAAACAGAGATGCAGAAAGGGGGAAGAGGAGTGGAGAAAGAAGCAAGAGGGTACAGAAAGAAACAAAAGAAGTGAAGAAAGAAGGAACAGAGGTGCAGAAAGATGCAATAGCGGTTCAGAAAGAGGGAAGAGGGGTACAGAAAGAGGCAAAGAGGTGCAGAAAGAAGCAAGAGTAGCGTAGAAAGATGCAAGTGGGGTACAAAAAGAGGGAAGATGGGTAGAGAAAGAGGCACAAGGGATGCAGAAGAAAGCAAGATATATATAGAAAGAAACAAAAGAATTGCAGAAAGAAGGAACAGAGGTGCAGAAAGAGGCAAGAGGGTTGCGAAAAACAAACAAAGTTCAGAAAGAAGCAATAGAGGTACAGAGAGAGGCAAGAGAAGTACAGAAAGATGTATGAAAGGTGCAGAAAGAGGCACAAGGGGTGCATAAAGAAACATGGGAGATGCAATGAGAAGCAGGAGAAATGCATACAAGAGCAACAGAGATGCAGACAAGGGGGAAGTGGGGTGGAGAAAGAGGCAAGAGGTATACAGAAAGAAACAAGAGAGGTGCACCAAGAAACGAAAGAAGTGCAGAAAGAACGACAAAGGTGCAGAAAGCGGCAAGAAGGGTACGAAAGAGGGAAGAGGGGTGTAAATGAGGCATGAGGGGTTCATAAAAAGCAAGAGGCGTGCAGAAAGAAGCAACAGAGGTGCAGAAAGAGGGATGAGGGATGGACAAAGAGGCAAGAGAAATGCAGAAAGAAGCAACAGAGATGCAAAACTGGGGAACAGGGGTGAAGAAAGTGGCAAGAGAGGTGCTGAAAGAAACAAAAGAAGTGCAGAAAGAAAGAACAGAGGTGCAGAAAGAGGCAAGAGGGCAGCAGGGAGAGGGATGAGGGGTGCAGAAAGAAGCAAAAGTGGTGCAGAAAGAAGCAAGAGAGGTGTAGAAAGAAGCAAGAGGAGTACATAAAGAAGCAACAGAGGTGCAGAAAGAGGCAAGAGGAGTACAAAAAGAGGAAGAGGGGTGCAGAAAGAAGCACAAAGCTGCAGAAAGAAGCAAGAGATGACAGAAAGAAACAGAAAAAGTGCAGAAAGAAGGAACAGAGGTACAGAAAGGGGCAACAGGGGTACAGAATGAGGGAAGAGGAGTGCAGAAAGAGGCAAACGGGGTGCAGAAAAAAGCATGAGAGCTGCAGAAAGAAACAAAAGAAATGCAGAAAGAAGGAACAATGGTGGAGAGAGAGGCAAGAGGGGTGCAGAAAGAGGCAAAAGGGGTGCAGAAAGAAGCGAGAGGTACAGAAAGAAACAAAATAAGTACAGAAAGAAGGAACAGATGTGCAGGAAGAGGAAAGAGGGGTGCAGAAAGAAGCGAGAGATGCAGAAAGAAACAAAAGAAGTGCAGAAAGAAGCAACTGAGGTACAGAAAGAGGCAAGAGTAATGCAGAAAGAAGGATGAGGGGTACAAAAATGGACACGAGGGGTACAGAAAGAAGCTAGGGAGATGCAGAAAGAAGCAAAAGAAAGGCATTAAAAAGCAACAGAGATGCACAAGGGAGAAGTGGGGTCGAGGAAGAAGCAAGAGGGATACAGAAATAAACAAGAGAGGTATAGAAAGAAACAAAGAAGTGCAGCAAGAAGGAACAATGGTGCAGAAAGAGGCCAGAGGGGTGCAAAAAGAGGCAAGAGGGGTACTGAAAGAAGGAAGAGGGGTGCACAAAGAGGCACAAGGTTTGCAGAAAGAAGGGACAGGTGTGCAGAAAGAAGCAAGAGCAGTGCAAAAAGAAGAAACAGAGGTGCAGAAAGAGGTATGAGGGATAGAGAAAGAGGGACGAGAATTGCAGAATGAAGCAACAGAGATGCAAAAAGGGAGAACAGGGGTGAAGAAAGTAGGAAGAGGAGTACGTAAAGAACATAAAGAAGCAAGAGAGGTACAGAAAGAAACAAAAGAAGTGCAAAAAGAAGGAACAGAGGTGCAGAAAGAGGCAAGAGGGGTGCAGAAAGAGGGATGAGGGGTGCCGAAAGAAGCAAAAGTGGTGCATAAAGAAACAAGAAAGGTGTAGAAAGAAGCAAGAGGAGTGCAGAAAGAAGCAACAGAGGTGCAGAAAGAGGCAAGGGGTGCAATAAGACGGTAGAAGGGTACAGAAAGAGGCACAAGGGGTGCAGAAAGAAGCAAGAAATGTGCAGAAAGAAACAAAAGAAGTGCAGAAAGAAGGAACAGAGGTACAGAAATGGGCAACAGGGTGCAGAAAGAGGGAAGGGGTGGAGAAAGAGGCAAGGGGGTGCAGAAAGAAGCATGAGAGCTGCAGAAAGAAACAAAATAAATACAGAAAGAGGCAAGAGAACTGCAGAAAGATGGATGAGGGTACAGAAAGAGGCACAAGTGATGCAGAAAGAAGCAAAAGAAGTGCAGAAAGAAGTAAGAGAAATCCATAAAAACGCATCAGAGATGCAAGTGGGGTAGAGAAAGAGGCAAGAAGGGTACATCAATAAATAAGAGAGGTGCAAAAAGAAACGAAAGAAGTGCAGAAAGAATGAACAAAGGTACAGAAAAAGGCAAGAGGGGGCAGAAATTGGGAAGAGGGGTGTTGAAGAGGCACAATGGGTGCAGAAAGAAGCCAGAGGCATGAAGAAAGAAGCAGGAGAGTTGCAGAAAGAAACAAAAGAAGTGCAGGAAGAGGGAACAGAGGTGCAGAAAGAGGCAAGAGGGGTGCAGGAAGAGGGGTTTGAATGAGGCACGAGGGATACAGAAAGAAACAAGAGAGGTGCAGAAATAAGCAACAGAGGTGCAGAAAGAGGGAAAAGGGCTGGAGAAAGAGACAAAAGAAGTGCAGAAAGAAGCAACAGAGATGCAGAAAGGTGGAAGAGGGGTGGAGAAAGAGGCAAGAGAAGTGCAGAAAGAGGCAAGAGGGTTGCAGGAAGAGGGATTTGAATGAGGCACGAGGGCTATAGAAAGAAGCAAGAGAGGTACAGAAAGAACCAAAAGAAGTGCAGAAACAAGGAACAGAGGTGCAGAAAGAGGATTGAGGGTTGCAGAAAATAGAAGAGATTTGCAGAAAGAGGCAAGAGAGGTGCAGAAAGAGGCAAGAGGGGTGCAGAAAATAGAACAGATTTGCAGAAAGAGGCAAGAGTAGAACAGAAAAAAAGAATGGTGCAGAAAGAAGCAACATAAATGCAGAAAGAGGCAAGAGAGGCGCAGAAAGAAGCAAGAGTGGCTTGCACACCATTAGTACCAATTTAACACCCACATTTAGCAATAGGTAACAGGTGACCATTCTAGGTTTGCAGTTGATCTTCCACCACACTGTAATACTTGTCGCTGCATTTTTGGCAATGTTTGAGCCGTTTGAGCTAGAAACAGGCCTTTTTTTGTTCAAATCTGCAGATTAGGCAGCAGATGATCGATTATGTGGCTAATGCAGAAAATGTATAAATGTGTGAAAATCGGTGCAGCCAAACAGTTGCATAGTTCCAGTGGCCCTGCTCATACCTCTGGCTAGGTCCAGAATTGCTCCTCATTGATTTTCTTCTTTTTTTTGTTTCGTTGAGTTCATAGTTTAGCTGCTATGGAAATGAACAAGACTGAAACTGAGGTTAACATTCCACAAATCAGACTACCATACCACATAATTCTTCTCCATAACACATAATCCCGCTCTGCATAATTCCTATACACTAAATACCACATACTTCCTATACTTTTAAAAAAACTTTTTATCCTTCTTGTAGGCCTGGTCCTTAGACTGCGTGCTTTTTCTTGTATAATGGATAATGTATCCCCCATCTTACCCAATTGTTCCCTCCATTCCTATCGCATTGTATACCACCCTCAAACCTGAAAAGCGCTCTGATACCCTCACTGGTATGGTTCACGCTCTAAAAAACTTTAAAATAAATCAATAAATAAATTCACATAATTTCACTGCACAAGATACCACATAATTCCACTACACACAACGTACATCCACTCCTCTCCAAAAAACATTAGTAAAAAACTTTTACATTTACAATGCCAATAGCTCTAACTCTTGCAAATACGCGACCTATTATATTACAAATGCTTCTTTAACTGGTAGTCGCATTTGCAGAGTGGTCGAGAAAAGGGGCTGGGCCTCCAACCAGCACTCAGGAATTCCAGTGAATAGGACTTACAGGAGGTAACAGGAGGGCTTCTTGGCCCCAAAATCCCTTGGGAGTAAAGCGGACCTCATCCCCCAACTCATTGTGTGTCAGGAGGCCCTACCAGCAATCCCACTGTGTGGGGTTTACTGGAGGTACCTGGTGGGCTAGTTAGCCCTCAGGGACCCTCAGGGTTCAAGGGGACTAGGGGCCAGATGTAGGTGTCAAAATACTGGTCGGAATCGGCCGAAAATACCGATTTTCGTCTGTTTCCGACCGGTATTTTAACATTGGTATGTAGGGGCACTGAAAACTTACAGATTCGGTAATTTTACCGAATCGGTAAATTTACCGATCGGTAAAATTACCGAATCTGTATTTTCCTATGTAGGTAGCACTTCTAACAGTGCTACAGGGCCTTTAGAATTCGTTATTTAACATGTAATACAATTGCATGGTAAATAACGAATTCTTGTGTACATGCACATCTGTGCATGTACACCTGAGCCATGTGGCACACAGACATGCCCTAAGGCATGTATGTGGGCCACACGGCGCACAAGCCAGTTACAGGGGTGCAACAGGGTGTCAAAGTGACACCCTGTCCCCCTTGTAAAATCGGTAATTTTACCGATTCGGTAATTACCGAATCGGTATTTGCTATTGAATCCTATGGGCTTCAAGGCCCATAGGAATCAATGGCAAATACCGATTCGGTAATTACCGAATCGGTAATTACCGAATATTACAGATTCGGTATTTTTACCGAATATTTTACCTACATAGCAATTACCGTATTGTAAATACCGAATTGGTAAAATTCGGTATTTACCATTCGGTAATTTGCTATTACCTACATCTGGGCCTAAATCTCCTAACTGAGAACGCGCCAGGAGGCACGTTTGTATAGGTGTGCAGGGAGGGGCGGGGCCTCCGGCAAGTTGCCAGGTTTCTTTTTATTTTTTTATTTTAGGAAGGGAAGCTGTGTCACCTCCCCCTTCCATTAACCCTTTTGGGCCCAGGGGACCCCATACCCCAAGGCCCTAGCCATTTTTTAAATGAAAAATGATGAAAAGGGAGAAGGGCACGCTTCGCCCCCTCCCCATGTTTGATCATGGCCCCGGGGACCCCATCCCCCAGGTCTGGGCCTTGGTTTTAGTATTTCATTCATAGGGGAGGGGGGCCATGTGGCCCCCTCCCCAGGCTGGTTTCAGCCCCAGAGACCCCATTCCCCGGGGCCCAGTAAAACCTTTTTTTAAAGAAGGGATGCCATGTGGCCCCCCTTCCCTGGGCCACTTTTAGCCCTGGGGACCCCATCCCTCGGGCCCTGCCCAGACTTTATTTTTATAATTTTGGAGGGGGAGTCCCGTGGCATTCCTACTTAGGCCAAGTTTGGCCCTGGGGATCCCATCCCCTGGGGTCCAGCCTTATCTGTTTTTAAAAAAAAGAGAAAGGGGCCAAGTGGCCCCCCTTCCCTGCGCTACTATTGGCCCCTGGGACCCAATCCCCATGGGCCTGGCTTCCTTGATGGGGACCGTGGGGGAGCCCCAGTGCCCCCACCGTTCCTGCCGGTTCCCCGCCTCCTGAGGGAGCAGTCATTGCTTTTGGACAAGGGGAGCTGCTGACATGCAGCTCCACTTCTTCAAAAGCAATTCTGATTTGCTTCTTGGAAGCAAGCTCTCACCTCCAAGAAGCAAAGCAGTGTTTGCTATGACAGGGCAGGAGCCGTGCTCCTGCCCTGCCATAGCAAACGTCAATGTCCCAGGGGTGGGCACCCCGGGACAGTGCTAGAGCCAGCTCTGGGGGGTGGAGGTCCCGAGGACCATCAGGTGCTCCAGGAGGGGGGTGACGTGCCCTTCCCTTCCAGTGCAAAGCCCCAGAGAGGTGGTGGTCCCCAGGGCTATGTGAGGAGGCTCGAGCCTCCCCACACCATTTTTTAAAACTCAGGGAAGTAGGGGCCCCCGTGGCTGCGGGGAAAGACACCTCCCCACATGTTATCAGCATGGCCCCGGGAAGGTGGCAGTCCCTGGGGCTCTGGGGGCCCCCATGGGCCCCATGACATTATTTTGTGATTGCCCTGGTACCTGGCCCACCCAGGGGTTACATTAAACGAAACGCGCAAGACCGTGCTTTCTTTTTTTAAATTTTTTGCGGGAATCACGCACACAGTGCGAATTCAGATAATTTATTTATTTTTATTCTTTTTTGGGCCTGGGGTTCCCTGTTGGACCACCTGAGCAGGCCTAGGGGGTAAGGGTGTTTCTACCCTGCCCCCTGTTCTTGGTTTCTATCAATTTTTTTACTGTTTTCTTGTGACTCGATTTTACTGAGTCACAAGATGGGTGCCAACACTTCCTAGTTTGGAGTGTTGAAAGCCAATCAAAATGAAGCTCGTGCTTGGGAGGGTTCGCGAATCCTCCTCGGCCCTCAGATATAGATATTTTTATTTTTTTAATTTCTCAGGAACTACTGAATGGATTGACACCATTTAGAAAAAGCATACTTTCTTAGCCAAGACCTACCCGTTTGACAAATTTGGTGTATTTCCGTTCAGCAGTTCGGGCAGTAGCTTTGTCTAAAGTTCCTATGGAAATTAACATGGAGAAAACACGTTTTGGGACCCCCTTTTTTCTCCGCCATTGCTTGACGAATCCCCCCAAAACTTGAATGACAGGAGCTGACCTCAGTGAACCATTAGTTTTGAACATTTTTCAAAGAGTCATCAAACGGCACCAAAGATATTGGCAAAAGAAAAAATGTTTTTTTAATAGAAACAAGTTCCTAACCATAACTACCTGCTGGTGACTGCCTGAGGGTCCCTGTGACACAACTAACCCATCAGGTTCCGCCAGCAAGCGCCACAGGGCTGCGTTGCAGAGAAGTGTAAAAAGGGATGTGGCCTCAGACCACCTCTCTGCAACGCAGCCCTGTGGTGCTAACTGGAGGTACCTGGTGGGCTAGTTGGACCCCAGGGACCCTCAGGATTGAAGGGGACTTAATTCCCCAACTTAAAACATGCAATGGGACGCGTTTGCACAGTAGTAAAGGGAGGGGGCGGGGCTTGTGATGACATGTGTGCAAACACGCCCTGTGGTGCGTTTTAAGTTTGGGAAGTTGGGGAACTTGTTTGCATATGTTTTTATGGTCTATATTGGCTGAATAAGGAGTTATTGAATGAATGACAACCGCAATGTCCGGTCTTCTGTTCACATTACATGATGATCATCTGCGACGCTCTTCCTGCTACGTGAGACCCCCTCCACCATGTATGGAACTCTTTGCACTGGACTATGGGTAGATAACCTTTTCTGCAGGTATAACCTGCTCCCTGTATCCAACCCGCATGGTCGGGTGAAATTGTGAATTTCCCCGAGTCTAGTACAACCCAATAACCTCAAGTGACATTTTATGCTTTTAGGTGCTTTTTTCACCTAATTCTTTGGAACTGAATGTCTCTGATTCTACTGAATTGACTTTTGTCCTTCTTTTAGAATTCTGGTGTCATTTTGTTTATTAAAATGTGTTTTATTTTTCTAAATTAGTTTGGATTTTTCTTGTGTTCTGTTGTCGCTTTATTGCTGTTTGTTTGCTACATAAATACTTTACACTTTGTCTGTAAGTTAAGTTTGACTGCTTTTGTACCAAGCTACCAGAGTGTTAAGCACAGGCTAATTTAGTGACTTTTGTGGTTCACCCTGACAAGGATGATGGTTTTTGCCTGAGTGGGTCTTCCACCCCCATCAACCAATAACCCAACACCTACAGCATACATTTTTTGATTTGGTGAGCATCTGTTCAGCTATTATCAATTAATTAGTACTTAAACAGTTACTTGCCTTGGGCTTGAAGGGGTTATAAAATTAGATATTTCTGGACCATTGTGCTAGCAAAACTCTAAAAAAAATAGGACCTTCTGATTGGCCGAAGGAGCTAGCCGCAACTCATAATTTTTTTTAGAAAATGTTGTTACTGCCACTACAGGACTTAGGACTGAGTCCTGTGTCCTGAAAATATTTAGTAAAAATAGTATAAAGGAGCAGGGTAGGGACACCCTAACTCCCTATCAGTTTTGTGGCAGACTCAGAGCGACCGTTCCAGAGGACGAATTGCATTGTGCGTATTGTAGTACTCCCATGAGGTCCACTATGGCCCTCCTGTGAGGTACCACATTTTCCCTGCTGGACCAGCTGCCCACGTTTTGCCTCATGGTATCTTAGCACTGTACAAACTCCACAGAGGGCTCCACTGCACCCAGGCACTGCACCCATCACACTCAGAGTGCCCAACCCCGCTGCACATGGCTGCACATGGCCCTGCACCCAACCCACTTAAGGTGAGCCAACCCCTTTGTTATATATACACTTATATTTTTTAACGTTAGATGCATTTAAACTTTTTTAAGTGATTTACCTGCAAAGTAAAAGCACTAAGAATTACATGTGATGTAATGATTCCATATGCAGGCGCAAAGCCCATAGGGCTCATTGGGTTTTAAGTCCCCCGTTGTGTGTCTCAGCCCGGTCTGCTGAGACATCGACTGGGAGTGTCTGGAGTTGTATCACCGCAACACTCGAGTTTTTCACAGGTCTTTAAAAGATAATTTACATGTCATTGTGTACTGGTTAAAAAGGCTTTCTTTTTTTCATTGGCTCCAGTATCACCTGGGTCCCCTCAGTGCCTATTATTTACATGTGCATTTCACTTTTACTGCCACAGTGGATGAATGCATTTCATGAAAATGCATATCACAAGTTGCATTGCCACCTTTTCAAAAGAAAAATTCCAGCCATCTGTTGTTTAAAGAGCCTGCACAGGCCTTGCCTTGACACTGAATATAGCTATAAATAAAATCATACGTATTTGAAAAGTGACTTTTCTGTCTTTGTTTTGTTTATTAGCCATGAATCATTAATGCAGCCCTAGAACACATTTAAATTTGCTTTCTATTTATATTTTCTGTTTGAAGTATGCAAAGCTGAGTGCTCAAAATACATGCTTTAGGTAATTTTGCTTATTTTTGTACTGGCCGGGCTTCAAAATGCTGTGCTGGCATCCCTAATCATCATAAGACTGAAAGTTTGCTGTGGTTGCAGTCTCAGCAGCGGACCGATAGGACATCGCTCCCCCGGCCCCCAGAACCCCAACTGCAACGGAGTCATTGTACTACTAAGACGCAGCGGTGGTACCTCATCGGACCCTACAGTGTAACTTATACGGCATGGAGATATAGGACATTGTTCCCCCCGGCCCCCAGAACATCACCCATAACGTGGTCAATACGCCACCAAGACGCAGAGTTGTTACCCCTGCGGACCCTGCAGTTCAAATCAGACTGGTTGGACGTAGGATAGCACACCACAGAAATAATCTCCGTGGCACATACAAGGACCGGCAGTCCATTCCCCACAGTACGGACCTTTAGATTCAGGTAGAGCACCCAGACCGCGATATCAGCAACCCGCGCTGTCAGCCAGCCTTACAGGCGGGCACGCCACACGCTCCCATTATTGAGAGCCTAGAATTTGGCGGTTGTATTATAATTACAGGCAGGCAAATGTTGTCAATTGTAGTCTTGATGATGATCCCGTGTAATTAGAGCGAAAAGGGATCGAAACGTCGACTTTAAGTAGTGCTTTCACAACCTAGCCATTGTGTTTTATCCTAGTTGTGCTTAGCACTGACTGGCAAATACTTTAATTGAACACTGATTTAAAAAGTGGCCAGCATTGCTCTTTTTTTGCCTGTGGAATCTTTTCTCTCATGTGTTGTTTGTCCTTCTTGAGTAAGGTACAGGATTGTGCCTAAAAACTATTCATACAATTGTTTTTCATTGTGTTTAAATAAATACCCTGTCCGGCTGGACAGAGGACAATTATAGTTTCCTATTAAGGCCGATATTTTATTCACACTCTTTATTTTGATAAGCTTAGGACCTTTGTCTTCCAAAGCCTATTGGAGAGATGTCATGAATAGTGGGTACCCAAAAGACCCTTGATGACTTTGGTAGTTCAATATGAGCGGGTAGTGTGCCTACAAGGGACTTATTCAAGAGTTTTTAGTGATAATAAATTCAGGTAAGTTCTACTTAAGTAACTTACAGTTGACTTATTCAGGCAGTAATTTGATCAAAATGTCGATGAATAAATCATCAAATAATAGGAAAATATTACTTAAAACACGGGTGTATATATTCAAAAGTTGATTTTGTATTAATTCAAATTTGTTCAATTTTGTAGGGTAAATATAAAACAACCAAAACAATGTAGTCGGAAGTCAGGATTTACATGTGATCAAATATTCTTCACAATTACAGTTGTGGACACCTATTCAACAGATGTTTTTAAGGCAATTTGAATAGTTTATACAAAGCAAACATTGCCTATAATACATTCAGCTAAGGAATAGGTGTTATAGTAGACATTTCGGTCTAATTATGTTTCTGTCCATTAGACCATCTTCTGGACGTTGGATATGTTGATAGAAAAGACTCTTATCTGTACATGAAAAAAGGAACCAGCAATTAATGTGGATTCCAGATACTGCATTAAAATGCTGTTCACATAGGATTCGGTTACTTTTGCTAAGAACAGCAATAAAGAAATCGGGCATTCAGACAACTCACTTCTCATTCTATCCACTGTCATGCTTAGTCTGCACTGACAGCAATCACACTACTCACCATTTACACACCATTCACCCGTCTCTTACTCCCGCACTCACACAAGCACACAAATCCCCTTTAGACGCATGACACCCCACTCACCTGCCACATTTTCACTCACCCCACACTCACAGCGATCATATTGCACTCACACTGCTAACCATGCACTCATGCTGCTAACCTGCATGCACATTGTTCACCCTCCTCTTACCCATTGCTCACATGAGCACATTGCACACCGTGCACTTAAAGCGACCATACCACACTCATGCCACTTACCATAAACTCACGCCGTTGTCCCTCCACTTACCCTGCAGTCACATGATCACACTGCTCACACTGCACTCAAAGTGGTCCCACTGCACTCACACCAATCATCATGCATTCGAGCTGTTCACCCTGTATTCAGTCTACCGTCACATGAGCACACTACTCACCCCACACTTCTCTGACCTGTCTCTTTCACTGCTCACTCTGCAATCTCACTCAAACAAGCACATCACTAACCAAGCATTCCTTTGTTCCACTCTGCACTTTCATCTGCACCCAAACTGCACCCAAACTCATTCAGTAAGCAGCGCGCCAAGGGCTATCTTGCAAGCGTATACTTTTTAATTGCTAATGTTTTAAACTTCGCTTTGCTTTTAAAACAATGGCTACCTGTTGCACTTTGCGCTTTTTGCTTCTTGCTTCCTCCTCTCCTGTTTGTCTTCCAGTCTCTGGTCTGCCGCGGCAGCTCCTGCCGATTGAGCGGAGGAACTTAGCTCCTCCCCCTGACTGCACCAACTTCCTGACTACATAAGCAGCATGTGTCGACGGATGCGCAGCATTCAGTAAGCAGCGCACCAAGGGCTATCTTGCAAGCTTAGATTTTTTAATTGCTATTGTTTTAAACTTCTCTTTGTTTTTAAAAAAAGGGCTACCTTTTGCACTTCACACTTTTTGTCTCTTGATTCCTCCTCTCCTGTTTGTCTCCCAGTCCCTGGTCCACCATGGCAGTTCCTGCCGATTGAGCGTAAGGACTTAGCTCCTCCCCCTGACTGCACCAACTTTCTGCAGGTACTTGACAGCTGACTACATAAGCAGCATGTGTGGGCAGGTGCACAGCTTTCAGTAAGCTGCACGCCAAGGGCTATCTTGCAAGCTTATGCTTTTTAATTGCTATTGTTTTAAACTTAGCTTTGCTTTTACAAAAAGGGCTACTTGTTGCACTTTGCACATTTTGTCTCTTGATTCCTCCTCTCCTGTTTGTCTCCCAGTCCCTGGTCCGCCGCGGCAGTTCCTGCCGATTGAGCGGAAGGACTTAGCTCCTCCCCCTGATCGCACCAAATTCCGGCAGGGACTTGACGGCTGACTACATAAGCAGCATGCGTGGATGGACGCAGGCAGCGGGTGTGCCAAGGGCAGGCTCATCTGTGCCCGTCCGTGCCTGGACCACAACTAGCGCCAGACCCCCTGCTTGTTTTGCCTTAGATTCCAGGACTGGAATTCCATTCACTAGCAAGAAACTTCATGATTTAAATACACAGGTCCCCAATTGCAATTGTTTTACCAAGCTAGCTCACTGTCGAGGGCCAGAGGGATTTTGAATTCCCTGTGACTGCTTCCTGGCGCTTTCGCCTTGGTGAGCCCTTATGGTTCCAGCCAGAAATCACATGGAAAACAGGATACTACGGGTATGATCTGCACCTTAATTAATGATCGTTCGATAGTAAAACATGCATTTGAAGTAACAGATCCCATTGAGTCTCTCAAATATGACATCTTATTCATCTCGGAAACCTGGGCTACTAATACTTCGACACCAGAACTTCTTGCAGCTACACCATCTGGGTACCTGCTGCATAGGCAAGACCATCCAATCAAAAGAGGAGGGGGATTGGCGGTCATCTACTGGATAAATTTAGGGCCAAATTCACTATTATACAGTCTGAGGACTGTGAAGCTCTGCCTTTCAATCTTGGGCTCACTAATAACTACACCTTCCGAGGCTCTCTCATTTATCGCCCTCCGGGCTCTAAAGCCAGCTTTCTAAACTCCATCAGCACTTCTCTAGAGGCAGATATCTGCAATGCTAATTTTACTGTCCTCTGGTATTTTAACTTCCAACTAGAGCAAACTGAAGAAAAGGATACAGCCTCATTAATTGAATTCATGGATGCCTTTGACCTTAAACTGCTTAGTACCAATTCCACCAACCAGGGGGTCACACGCTTGATTCCCTTGTTTCTAATAACAAAGATATCTCTAGTCTTAAAGTTCTTCCTCTAGTCTGGTCCGACCACTCAGCCATCTTCTTTAAGATTAATTGTCCTAGAGCTAACACAGCCCGAATAAGAGGTCTACGGCTGCCCAGCACAGATCCTGGGCAAAAGTTCGATTAGAGCAGATATTGAGTATTTGTAGCCCCCCAGTGGTGGATAATCCTGAACTTGCAGATGAGACCAATTCCACCTGGCTCAACTCTACCTTTTCCCAATTAGTCCAGACAGGAAAAGGTGGCCTAAGCAGAACACGACCGTCTGCCCCCCGGTTCTTAGAGGCCCTTAGACATGAAAAACAAGGTTGTAGATGCCAAGAGAGGAAATGGAGAGCCCAATATGACTTCCACGAGAGAGAAATGTATAAACTCTCATTAACTAAATATATAACCCTATTGCTCACAGAAAAGGCAGCCTACTTTTCATTGCAAATTGAATTTGCCAAAACCACAGCTAAACTACTCTATCAAGTCATTAATAAACTTACCAAACAACCGGAGAATAAAAGGGACTGGATCAGCCAGTCCTTTTGCAATGAGATTGCATTGCACGTCAAAGGAAAAATCAATCTAATCTTTCACTCATTCAGTCACAGTGGCAATCTTTTACTGTCCACCAGTCAAAAGAATGTGACCACCATTTCTAATAATGAGTTGTGCACTTCTGACTTCGACTCATTCTCCCCTGTCTCTGTGTCTCAAAGAAAAGATCTCATCTTGACCACCAAGTCAGGTTGCTCAGACAATCCTTGTCCGCCCTCAGTTATTAAGCTGGTCCCCGACACTATTGCTGTCTATCTCTCAAACCTGTTCAATAACATGTTTAAAACAGGCATTTTCCCATCTCAATGGAAGTGAGCCTCCATCTTGCCTTTATTGACAAAAACTAATTTGGACCCGAAGACCCTGCCAATTATTTGCCTATTTCTAGAGTTCCCTTTCCTGCTAAAATAGTCGAAAAAGTGATGAACATCCAATTAAATCAGTTCATTAAGACCCCACTCAATTTTAATTTAGATCCGTACATAGTACAGATGTGGCCTTGATCAAGGCTACTGCTGAGCTTAAATTCATCCTGGATGGGGGGGGCAGCGGCCCTTATTCTGTTGGACCTGTCCACGGCATTTGATACCGTGGATCACTCCATGCTGATCCACCGCCTGGAAAAAAACAGGTATACAAAATCTTGCTTTGAAACTACTCTCTTTTTTCCTGTCAAACAGCGAAAACATAATAAACATTTATTGTATTACAAAAGAGTAGGTAGTAGTGTTTCCTTATTTATTTTTATTTATTTATGGTATTTTGTAGAGCGCAACACTCATCCCGAGGGATATCAAGGCGCTAATACCAGTACCGAGACTACTGCAACTGTACTGAAATGAATGTTAATATTTGGGAAATAAATGGGTTTTTAATTTCTTTCTGAACAGGAGATAGTTGGTGGTGAGCCTTAAGTCAAGGGGGAGCTCATTCCATTTCTTGGCAGCCAAATAGGAGAAGGAACGTCCGCCAGTCCTAGCTTTATATATGCGCTTAGTTCTTGCAAGGGCGGACTGCAGAGAACGTAGGTTCCTAGTGGGGACATAAAGTTCAATCTTCTCCTGAAGGATGATGGGGCCAGTTTTATGGAGCGCTCTGTGAGCATGGCAGAGCAGCTTAAACGTAGACCTTTGGCGCATGGGCAGCCAATGAAGTTTTTTTAGGCAGTCAGAGGCAGAATCAAACTTGCCTTCATTACATATAAGTTTAGCTGCAAAGTTTTGTAGAACTTGTAGACGTGTGAATTGGTGCTCATTCATACCAACGAAGAGCGCGTTGCCATAGTCCAAACGACTAACTAGCAAAGCTAGGGAAATAGGACCGCACGATCAAACGATCAATTTAAATTACCATTTGTATTGGTATAGTGTTAAACAATGAAAATATGTGCTTATATTGTTGATGGGGTGCGTCTCTGGTTTTTCTAGCACCTACTACCAAAAGATGCTGGTAACACAACAAAAATAATGTTGTGTAGACAAAATTAGTCAAAATAGAAAACAACTATTAAGCACACCCTCGCACCTGTAACAAATTCGATGGTTTTAAATTAATTTCATGGAGCTAGCAATCATACACTCTTGTCAAACAATGATGGCTAATCAATGTTCCAAATACTACTGGTTAAGCAGAGTTCACATCGTTGGATTTCTTCAATAGATGTAATTTTATTTTCTTGTTGTTGTAAATCCATAAAACAAAACTACCACTGAGACTGAGACAACACGTGTTTCTTCTTCCCTTAGACTTCGTCAAGGCTGCAATACAAGATCATACAGTACTATTGTAATTTACAAGGTATATATAGTAACCCAAATTATTGCAAACATATCTGCACTCAGACATGAGCTACCTTGAGACTAGTAGTTGATGAACAGTTTTAAGATCTTAAACACAATTCCACATAAAGAGCCACTCTTCTTAAAGCAAGATGGATGATTACGTCTAGGTGAGATGCCCTCATCATAATTACAAGCTAATTATATTGCTTACATTTATATTGACCACAACATTGTTGTCACTAACATCATTAGGTTTGCAGAAAAGATCTCAATCAAAACACACAATAATTCAGAGAAATTATTAAAAGATACATTCAATAAATATGTGTATTCAGCAAAGGCCCAAAAAGATCACCAAGAGAGGCATACTGAGAGATGATAACACCCGACATTGTTGAAAGAATAGCTGTGAAAGTCACCCCAAATATTGTGGGGGCCCCATAACAGATTGTGTAGGTGCCCTTTATTTCCTAATAACAATTTTAAACTTTTGAAAAAGACTAACACCCACCAAATGGCAAACAGACTCTTGATCAAATTATCCACCAGGCAGCAGGAAATTTCTCATAGCACTGCCACTGTAATATCCACAACTGTACAAAATGGAAGAGGAATTATTAGCATATAACTCCTCTAATAATAACATAAATACTCCAATGCCATTTTGGAACGAAAGTTTAACTGGATGCGACTGAGGCACTGTCAATTTTATAAAGACACAATGTAATCACTAAAATTCTCATAAAAATGTCGTCTGAAGCTGACCTAACTCATTTAGATAGGCAATATAAAGCTTCAGAATATAAAGCTTCTGAAAGGTCATGTTCCCACATATATATGAGTCTAGTGTTTTTCATTTTATCAGGGCAACAACAACGAGCCCAAATACATCCCTAAAATGGAATGTCAACATATATACAATGCCCCGTCAACAAGAGGATCCCGTTCCGGCTCCTCACCCACGCACACAAGTCTCTCCACGACCTGGGCCCCAAGTACCTCAACAACCGCATGACCTTCTACATGCCTACCTGCCAGCTACGGTCTACCAGCCTCGCCCTCGCCGCCATACCACGCATCCGAAGAGCCACCGCCGGAGGAAGATCCTTCTCCTACCTGGCAGCCAAGACATGGAACTCCCTCCCCATCCACCTTCGTCTGACCCAGGACCATCTCGCCTTCAGGAGACAACTCAAGACCTGGCTGTTCGAGCAGTAGCGGACCCCTTCCCCCAAGCGCCTTGAGACCCTTCCGGGTGAGTAGCGCGCTATACAAATGTTATGATTGATTGATTGATTGACAATGCAATATATCAACGATAAAGCTTCACAATAAAGTAAAGTACTAAACTCAATATTGATTCAGTGCATTGCATTTTAAAATCCACTTACTTTCTTAAATGGCACCACCTGCTTCTACATAGGGGGTAGCAAGTTTCAAATAGAGTTGATGTATCTCTGAAGTAATGAATAAATCGAAAGACAAGAACATAGGTAGTTCTATTCCTAGCTTGCGGACAATTAAGTCTTATTTGTAAAATCAAATCTCACCTTTAAAATGTAAGAGGTATACAAGCAGACTCTATATAGTAGTTTGGTCAAACTGAAGTATGGAGAGAAATGGTATTGAGACCTTGATAAGTCCCAATCCTGAAAATAAAATATTTTGCCCTTTATTAGGCTCATAGTAGTATCCATGTATAGAGGACCTCTAGTGCATTCAATCAGAAATGAACAAGAAAAGAAAAGAAGAAGTAAGTAGTTAAAAGCTGAAAATTCGAACACACAAAGAGAGAAGAAACTAAAATTGCCAGAGACATCTTGTGAGTGGAAGAGATGAACATTCTACTCCATGTACAGTGTATCAGTTGTAACAGACACTCTAACATAAAGTTTACTTATTATACATTTAACAAACACTTCTTGAATTATAATTTCAAATTGTCATTTCATAGGATCTATAACATGTTTTATGGAAAACAATATGTCTGATCTAAGGGAATCAATTCAATATACAACACAGCAATAGAAACATGCAAATGACAGCTCTAAAGAGTATCTACTTGAATTGTATTCTATTTGCTATTAGCGAATATCTGCAAAGAATCTCCATACAGCCACGGGTAAAATCTCAGTCTTGTAAAAAACATGTCATTCCCTGTCCATATTTAATCCCAGGTCAACAGACCTGAGTTTAATGAGCCACCTCGATTCCTGGGGCCTTATTTATGAGGCCTTGCGTCACTTTTACGCCGCCAGTGCGTCACTTTTTGTGACGCACCAGTGGCGTAAAAAATGCGCCTTGTTGCGCCATATTTACAAAGTGACGCATCTAGGTAGATGCGTCACTTTGTAAACCCTTGCGCCACATTATACCTGCGCCAGGTATAATGTATGCAAGGGGGGCGTATTGACGCAAGGAGGGGCGTAGAAGTGACGCAGTGAAATCTATGAGATTTCACTGCGTCACTTTTAGGATGCCGTTGCGTCAAAATCTTGCGCCTGCCTCACAGCAGGCGTAAGACTGACGCAGGCCCTTTTGCAGTACATGCGGCTTGCCCCATGTGAAAGGACGCATTGCTGGAGTTGCGTCACTTTTGTGACACACTCCAGCTATGCGTGACTTTTGCGATTACAGATACGTCAGAAATACTGACGTATCTGTAAATCCTTGCGACATGATGCGTCATACATTAAATATGACGCATCAGGAATGTCGCAAGGAGTGCGCACTGAGAAGTGACGCATCGCTGCTTTCATGCAGTGATGCGTCATTTCTCATAAATGAGGCCCCTGTTTTCTAAGGGCTAATATGTGGTTCCCACCTCTGGGATTTACTTCTGCTACTGCTATCCCATGAAACCTGATATTAAGTATTTCTGAAGTTTGATGTATACTATTGTAGTGGGCCACTAAAGGATAATTATTGTTGTTGTTTCGAATCGCCCTAATGTGTTCTTGAACACAATTCGACCCCTTAAAGAGCGTGTTCAAGAACACATTAGTGCGATTCGAAACAACAACAATAATGTGTTGCTGGATAAAATCTGTGGTTGACGATGACATCAAGCATTTCATAAGCTCAGTTAGATGTTTAAAAGTAGATTCGTTCATTTCTAATACTGTAACTCTTTGATCCACATGTGAAACTAAATACAGCTATTTTAAGCAAGTGCACTTTGCATTCACATCATACTTATTATGTTTATAAAGTTTTATATAGCGTGAACTACCCGAGAAGGGTCTAAGAGCACTTTACAAATGGTTGGGCAGGAAGAAAACATGAGAATCAGGAAACACAAACGATGACAATACCCTTTTCAAATCGGGAAAAGGTCAGTGAGTTATAAAGCAGGACGTAGCCCGTGAGTGATAACCCTGATTGAAGACACTTCATCAAATCAGTATCGAGGTATCTGAGTCAGTGTTTTCTAGGGTAAAGTTTTGTTAATCAAAAGCCGTTTGACTTCTTTTTTGAATGATGTGATTGACGGGTTCAGTCTCATTTCGGGGGGCAGGGATTTCCAGATTCTAGGGGCCATTCCAGATAAAGCTCGACTGTAGGTTTTCTTTTTCTGAAATTTCTGGGGTTTCAAGAATAAGGTGCTGGTGCTTCTAGAGGATCTGCATCTGCATCTGCCAAACAGCTCCAGTTTGTCAGCTAGCTACTTCGGTCTGTTGAAGTGTAGGGCTTTATGGGTTATGCCTCATGTTACAAACATTAACAAGGCAATACATTAATATTTTTCAAAAGCTTATAGAGAATATATTTTTGTTAAGCTTCACCAAACGGCAAGACAGGTATAGCAGAAGCAGGGAGGCAAGCTTTTCTAACACAATAAAAGCAGAATGACTAATGAATGAATGAATGAATGAAAATATTTGTAAAGCGCGCGATGGCCAAACGGCTTCCTGGCGCTGGGAGCTCTAAGAACCGGACAGACAGGGCCAGGAGGATTAGCGGGGGTAGGCCTGGACAAAGAGGAAAGTTTTTAGCGCTTTACGAAAATGAGAAAAGATAGGAATCGAACGCATAGAAAGAGGAAGGGAGTTCCAGAACCGGGGAGCAAGAACAGAAAAGCGGGTTCCACCAGTGCGGGATTTGCGGAAGCGGGGAACAGTGAGGAGGGCAGAAGATGATGAACGGAGAGTGCGGGCAGGGGTGTGAAGGGAAATCAGAGAATTGATGAAAGCCGGTCCAGAGTGATCAAGGGCCCGATAAACAAGGCACCCCAATTTGAACAGGGATCTCTGCAAGATGGGCAACCAGTGAAGGGATTTGAGGACGGGAGTGATGTGATGGGATTTGGGCAAGTGAAAGATAAGACGGGCAGCCTGATTCTGGATAGCTTGTAGGCGGCGGGTTTCATAGGCAGGAATGCCAGCGAACAAGCTATTGCCATAATCAAGGCGGGAAGTGATGAGAGCAGAAATAATAATTTTAAGGGAGTCAAGAGAAAAGAAACGAGAGATTTTCCGGATCATCCGGAGGGAAAGAAAACAGGAGGACACCACGGCACTGACCTGGTCATGCATGGACAGGTCCTGTCTGACCTTGATGCCCAGAGTTTTAACGGAAGGAACGGGGGTGGGGGAAGGGCCAAGGATGGGAGGCCAGAAAGCAGAGGACCAGGGGCTGGATGAGCCGCCAATCAGGACAAGCTCAGTCTTATCTGGATTGAGCTTGAGGTGGTTGGCGCTCATCCACCCAGAGATAAAAACCATGGTGGAGTGAAAAAAGGATAAGGCGTGAGAAGAGGAGGAAAGGTCAAAGACGAGCTGGAGGTCGTCGGCGTAATTATACACAGAGACCCCCAGCTCAAGAAGGGAAGAGATAAGAGGGTGAATGTAGAGATTGAAAAGAAGGGGAGAAAGGGAGGAACCTTGGGGGACCCCACAGGGCACCGGGAGGGAGGAAGCAGAAAAGCCGGGAAGGTGAACAGCTTGAGAGCGACCTGTCAGAAAGGAGGTGATCCAGGAGAGGACAGTGCCTCGTATGCCCGCTGCGCTGACACGGTCCAAAAGGATGTTATGGTCGACCGTGTCAAACGCAGCGGACAAATCGAGGAGGATCAAAGCTTGGGGAGAGTTGACATCAGCCTTGGCCTTAAGCTCGTCAAGGACGGCTAACACCACGGTTTCGGTCGAGTGACCTGAGCGGAAACCAGCTTGGTGGGATGCCAGTAGCAGGTTCCGTTCAACATAAGCAGAAAGACAAGAAGTAACATAAGATTCAAGAATTTTAGCAAGATAGGGAAGAAGAGAGATAGGTCTGAAGTTAGAGGGAAGAGAAGAATCGAGGCCAGGTTTTTTAAGGATAGGAGAAACAATAGCTGATTTAAATGAAGAAGGGACCAATCCGGTGGAAAGAGAAGCATTAAGAAGAGAGAGAGGGGTATCAGGGCAAGAGGAAAAAAGGGTTTTGAGAATGCGGGCAGGGGCACAGTCAGTGGGGGAGCCAGACTTGATTTTAGTGAGCAGAGCTAGAAAAGCGTCCAAGGAGAGGGGATGGAAAGAAGAAAAAAAAGATTTAGGCGCAGAGGGGGCAGAGTGAAGAGGAATAAAAGGAGTGACCAGGATGTTAGATTTAATATTAACAATCTTCTCAATAAAGAAGTTGTTAAGGGACTAATGACAGTGTGAGTGTCAGTGCCTCTTTGTGTGAATGTGAGTGTGACAGAATACAAATGTACTCAAGAGTGCAAGAGATATAGGGCCAGTTGTATGACCATTCAGTTTTGGGAGTCGCAAATTGCGTTGAATTGCGACACGCAATTTGCGACTCTCAAAATTGAATGTAGAACAGTGTCTCAGATACTGTTTACAATTTCTAATGGGGTCGCAAATTGCATGCGTTATTAATATTCATGAGGCAGTCACAATTTGCAACCCCATTGGGAATGGCTAGCACTCCCAGGGATGGTGGCCTGCTGGGTCAGCAGACCACCGTGTCTGAGACTGCTTTTTAAATAAAGCAGTTTTTTTTAAATTGCAGCCCATTTTCCTTAAAGAAAAATGGGATGCATTTAAAAATAGAAAGATTCAACTTTTCAGTTTAATTTTTTAAGGGCAGGTAGTGGTCCCTGGGACCACCGCCTGCTCTTAAAAAATATTTCTACACACACTCACAAAGGGGAAGGGGTCCCTTGGGGACCCCTTCCAGTTTGCGAGTGGTTTACTATCTACTTGAAGTAGGTGGTAAACTGCAAGTGTTTTAAGGCCGCAAATGCGGTTGCAAAACAATGGTACATTGCATTGGCACTCGCTATTAGGAATGGACGACCCTTCCTAATCGCGAGAGTCGCAAAAGCTATTTTGCGAGTCAGTGACTTGCAAAATAGTGCTTCTACATGCAAGGACCCTTTTTGTGATCGCAAATGGGCTGATCTCCTGTTTGTGACCACAACAAATGGTCGTACATCTGTCACATAATGAGAATGAGTGTGTGAGAGAATATGTGTGTGTGTGAGTATGTGTTTGTGTGTGAGTGTATATGTGTTATGCATACAAGTGCGCTTCTGGTCTGGCATACTGGAGGGTTTTCTTGACTTATGGACAAGGGCACTAATAGCATATGGATGGGAGGTGTTAACTATGGCAAATTGCATGCATCCATTCAGACAGCATCATTAAATGTGGGGACTCGAACTGCCCATCTGAGAAAGCCCCTAGCCCAGTCATACCCAGTGGCAGGGACACAGAACATGCACCACCATACCAGGCCGAAGACTCTGACATTATGCACGTAATTCTTAGCATATAGGATGGATCCATAGAAACATTTTGAAACTGATATTTGAGGTAATTCTTGTTATAAGATATCCTGTACTCATTTTTATTTGGAGTGTCAATGGTAAAATGCTGACTCTTGTATACTGTATGTGACTTTTACAGGTACGCATGACTATGGCAGAAGTAGGCATGGTAAATTTCAGGCACTGTCAAATTATATGTACTCAAAGGGACTCATCCATGGACAAATGCAGACCTTGCTATAGTGGAAGTCATTTCTGACTTATGACCTTTGAAAAAATAAATGGGATCTACTCCTAGAAAAGGCAGGCTTCCTTGGTGCACCATGAAAGTACTGGAATATTTCATGAATGCCCCATAAGGGTATGCAGAGTTTTAGCAAATTTGACACCAAATTTTCAAAAAGTTTTAAGGAGAGAAGAACACTCTCCCTTAAACCACCTGCAAGAAATCTGTTAACTTGTTTTGCAAGATGGAATTTGGGGAAAGTATTACACCCCACCACTTACATAGATCTTTAGTCAACACTAGTGAGCTGAATTTGCAGGTTGTAGAAGAGAGAGTTTAGGAGTCGAGTGTGCACAGTCTCTGCTGAAAGGGCAGGAGCAGAGAGTTAATAATGGAATAAAAATATTGTCTAATTGTAAAATGGATATACTTACTTACACTTAAATAGTGTCTAAGCTGTCACTCTCTTAACCTATCTGTAATTTTTCCCAATTTATAGTCAAAAGTGAGACACGGAATTTTGACTGTCGGCCCGGCAATACATTTCGAACAGCATCTCTCAAGAGGTAAAAATATGTCAAACAAACATATGTCCTCTATAAGCATCTACTTTTCCAGCACTTTGCTGTGTAACTATAAATGTATGCAGCCTTTTAATGTTACCGAATGATGCAAGCATGTTTGAGGGGTAGACGTTATTATTTTTTAAAACCAGAATGCCCATGCGAAAGGTTCAAAAACTTGGCATCCATAGGCGATTTTTTCTCATCCTAGTGCTGCACTCAAACCAAAGAATTTGCGAGTTTAAGTGAATAATTCAATCAATAATTATAGTTATTCTGAAGACATACCAAGAGTGCTTGACAAAGTGGACAGCTGAGGAATTATGTATGTTATTTGTGAATTTTGATGGCTCTGTGACATTGTGAAGACGCATTACTAACATTAAATATTTATATACATGCAATAAAAAAACAAAAAAACTAAGAGAGGAAATGGGCTTTTGTCAGAGTTACTTCCTCTGAGATGCTATTAAAACTTCTACCAGCGTGTCCCATTTCTCTTAATGTACACGAGGTGAAACAATTACATGCGCCCTTTATATTCCCCAGACTAATTTATATTTCCCTAGTCTAGCCATACTTTTGCTGTGTTCCATTATGCAACACAATGTTGGAAAAAAATGAATTTTCATTTGCCTCATGATTCTCTATGGCCCCTTTTATTTCACAGGAAAAGTCAATTTGCAGCACAGTTCTTGAATACTTTTCAGCCAGTCTCACTGAATTTCTTTTTACATTGTTATAACATTACTTTATTTTCACACTTAAATGAACAAACCATTGTTAAGATCTAGCCTGTAACTCTTGGTCTTCTCTGTTAGTGCACAAGGAGGCAAAGCAGCCATACTAGAATGATTTCTGTTAACACCCATAAAAAGAATTTCATGATAGCTGCTGCACTTGCACATGCATTCGAGGTGACCACCTTGGAATAGTGTTTCTTCGGCTTATTTATAAGCCCCTTGTCCCGCCAGTTCATTACTTTTTCCCATAATAAAAGTGACTGAGTAGCGGCGCAAGGCACTTGTAATTCGGGGGTAGATGTATCAAGCCTTTTGCGATTAGCAAAGTCCGGAATTCTGCGAATTTTGGCCTTTGAGAATCGCAAAAGGCTTTTTTGCATGTTTTGATATGTATCAAAAAATCGCAAAATAAGGAATCTCAAAAATTTGCGATTCCTTATTTTGCTTAAGCATTTAAGGAATCGCAAATTTTGCTATTCCTTAAATGCGATGTATGTAGGTTTTTGAAATTGCGAATTTGGTTTAGGAAATCGCAAATTACCACCAACTTGTAGTTGGTGGTAATTTGCGATTTCCTTTAAAAAAGCCCTATTTGCCATTTGTGAAGGTGGGATGTGACGCACATACATGCCCATAGGGCATGTATGTGCGCCATATGCACACACATGTAAATTTCAGGGGTGCAGCAGGGTGTCTTTGAGACACCCCTGGACCCTTGAAATTATTCTCAATTTGCGATTAGCAAATTGCGAATCTCAAATTGAGAATTATGTCACAATCATTCCTATGTGCCTCCTGGCCCATAGGAATGCATGGGAAATTATTCCTTAATTGCGAATTCGCAAATAAGGAAGACTGAGAAATCGCTAAAAAATAGCGATTTTCTACATACATTCCTTTTTGCGATTTCTAAATAGCGATTCCTTAAAAATCGCTATTTAGAAATCGCAAAATGGAATCTTGATTCATCTACCCCTAAGTCCCAAAGTTTTTTGAGGGAGAGGTTAAAGGAAAGACTTTTAGTTCGGGCTAGGAGAGGGATAGTAGAATAGAGATAGGGTTAGAGTTGTGGTTAGGGATAGGCTTAGGGGAATGCGTGTTGGGTATTGGGAGATTTTGAAGATAAGTGGATATCTGTTATGGTTGACCGTATGGCTAAGGTTAGGGAAAGAGTTTAGGTTAGGGACAGGGTAAGGGAAAGTAGTTACACTAGGGACCTAGGGTTAGGTTAAGGTATAACTCATAGATGATGGTCATTTTAGTTCTGGAGTTAGCTAGGAGCTTTAGGTTTTATCAAAATAATATATATTATGTGCTTTCATATAGGGACTTTAATCCAGCTCTCTATATTGCTTGGTCTGTTGTTGTGTCATTCACATTTTCTTCTTACTCACTACAGTATACAGCATGGGCAGTGGGTCAGCCCTCTCTAACCATTGACTAACATCACTGTGAGAGGCAGCCTTCTGCTCTTCAGTGCCATGGTCTGCTTTGGCAATGAGTCATTTTTTCGATTAAAAAATATTTTTGCTTTTAGCTCATTGTATTTGTTCCGATGAGGGCACAGCTGCTCTCCCAGCAGTATCGTTTCACAAAAAAAGGTAACAAAAACAAGCTTTGACAAAGCCAAATTCTGACAGACATGGCAGAGCTATTGGCTTTGCCAGTGATTGTTAGAGGGAGGTGCAGGTTTAGGGTTAGTGTGTCTGAATCAGGGCTTACATCTAGGAACTATGCCAAAACAATGTAGTCACTGATACTATTAGAGGAAAGAGTTTCCGATTTAGGGACAATTAAATAATCAAATTGTTTAAATGTGTGAAAGTATGTCACTACAATTTTTTTTTAGCGATTTTCATTTTACATGTAAAGTATTACGTTTTTCATGCAAGGATTCTCTCTTTAAGATTCTCAATGTAAATGTTCTCGCTTTTTTCTGACCTTTCAACCTAGACTTCACCGAGCGAGTTACAAACTGCTTCAGTGATGTTCAATTACATTCACAACCTATATATTGTCAGAAGTTTTCATTGAAAAAACATTGCCATTTCCTTGATTTACCATGATTTTAACATGGCTTCAGAGTCTTTCTTGCTAGTAACAGAGGAGCATATTATCAATAACGGCGCAATTATTGCAGGTGTAGCTGCAGAAAACTGCTGCTACCGCTGCGATAACGGGCTTGATAATATGTCCTGGGGAATTACAGCAGAAGCCCATGTTCACACCAGAACATGGACTTCTATTGGAATTCTCAAGGGCATATTATCAAGCCCATTATCGCCGCTTTAGTGGCAGTTTTCTGCAGCTAAAACAGCGATAATTTTTAACGCAGTTCTTGATAATATGCCCCAGAGTTTTAACAATCAGAGTGATATTTTCATAGGGTTGCTTGAGGTGTTACAGCTCTTATAAATTGGATGACACAGGGTCTGTTTTGAGTTTTCCCTGGGATTATTAGCACTTGGCAGCAAAGGTAACAAGCAATGGTAAAACCAATAGGTCTCATTTCTAAAAGGCAAAGATATTGGCTTTATGGGCCGATTGCAAACACATGCTTCCTGCACACGTGGATGCCTGGTCAGACCTTTTTCAATGGGTTTCTCTTATAGAAAACTTATTTGAAAATGTCAATTCATGCATAAGAAGGTGATATGACACATGCACATGTGTGTGTCATGATGCATGTGCTCGCATTCATTGAACCACATGGTGGTCTTTTTTACTTACCTTTCCAACATGGGAAGATGCTCAAGCTATAAATGTAAGTTCAAAGTAAAGAAAAAAAATAAAACAATGTGTGTATGAGCACAAAAAAATAAATCAAGTGACCCAGGGGCAAATTACAGCTGTCAGCACCTATATAAAAAAATACATAAATACAAACTAATGAAAACGAGAAGCAGGTTTTTGAGAGGTGGGAAGAGTGACTGCTTGTTTCAGGGAGAATGAGAGTTGAGTGAAAAGAGAGAACATAGGAATGGGGACCTTGGAGCAAGCTGGTAACAGGGCAAGGAAACACATTGACTCCCATGGACAGCTGAATGCAAAATAAAAGAAAAAGAGGCCCATTAAATCAGCAGTGGAAGGATGCAAGCAGTGGCGGTTGGCAGGTAATGGGACTGGTGAGGCGGGGGTAAAAAATAAAAATAAAAATAAACACTTACCTTCTCACAGCCGTCGTCTCTCCTCAACTTCGCTTCCTGGTGAGTACCGGAAGCAGGAAACACACAGGCTCTCCTAAGCCAATCACAATGCTGCAATGCAGCATTGTAATTGGTCAGAGTGCTGTGGTGCCTTGCGCATATTCCAGCCTAGTGGGGAACATAAATAGTGCGCATGCCTTTTTGGCCAGCCCAAGACAGCCGGCCAAACTTCCAGGCACACTTATATTGTGCCCACCACTTCTCCCTCTGTGACCCCAACCCTGCCCTAACCCAGACCAATAGCTACAAAAATAAAATTATAATAACGTTATTATCATTTTATTTTCCCTTTTTTCCTGCTCTGAGAGCAGTGGGGCTAGTCCTTAGCGGAGGAGTTGCCCTGGATACAACTCTTCCAATAGAACACTGTGAGACAGAAACGTGTCAGGAGGTAACAAACACAAAAATAGGGAGGAAACTCAAACACCTGAGAAAGACAATAAAGCCATTCCGGCATAAGCAAGGAAGTGACCCACACCCTATTTGAAGTATATGTTTTGTATTGCTGGCAATAGGTCTTTCAGTAGAACTATTGCACATTTATTTGTGACCTATTGGCTTTGCCAATGCTTGTTTTAATATTGTGTTTCATATCGCAATTTATTTAACCCTTAAGCACTGTCACTGGGTTCTCTATTGCCTAGTACTGAATCTACCACTCAAGGAAAGTTGATCAGACGTCGCTTAGGCCTGAACCTGTCACATGCTGGTGTCAGCAGCAAGCACCTCACCCACTCAGCCTTCTCATGTCTGGAAGCATTACCCTGGAGCCCATGATTTCAGTGGACAGACAAGCCCAGCAGACAGCAGAGTCAATGAGGAGAGTAACCTACACATGCACTGGAGCAGCTGCTGATATGGTTTGTGACAACTCAACTTTTATGAAGGGCGCTCTAAATTCAGAACTTCATGAATATTTTATTATGCAAAGAAAAAAACAATTGTTTTACATGAAGATGAATGAGTAATTCCATTCGCCCTGTCAAATGTGAGCACAGTAAATGCTATTTTTAGTTAACCGACATCACGTTTGAATGTGATGCTATTTTGTGTTCTTGTTATTTATCATGTAAGGTTTAAAGTCCTGGGAAACCTGCAGAGTTCCATGACCAATAATGCATCACTGGCAGAGATCTTTGTCCCCCGTGGTCACAGAGTAAAATCCTAAAGTGGCCAATTATCCTTTCATGCTCCTGAGGTTGACTAAGTGAGATTGCTGCATAGACTGATACTTTACTAATCCTGGTATTAGATTATAAAGAATATAGAACACATAGGAAAGATCATTTAAAATCTTCCGGCAATCAGGAAATCGCACTATAGAGATAGTTTTATTTCAGTAAGTTAATCTCAGACTCTGTATATATTGTGTTTACTGTATTTTTTGTTTTGTTTCTCGATATCTTGAGGTTTGCACACGTAAATTATGTCATATCTCTTAGTTTAACCCTTCCTTACAAAATGTTGTCTCGGTACTACCTCATGCTATGTAAAGCGCTCTGATACCCATGGGTCTTGTTCGCGCTATACAAAACTCATTAAATAAATAAATAAAATACTGAGTTTAGTAACAATAAACACAACATTTGAACTCTACAAATCCACTCTGTGTTGTAAATAAGCCATGTGATGCGTTATAGCTCACATGGATGTAGAATTACCTTTCATGTGTTAGCGACCTAAGTTGCTTTTTACCCTTTTCACTTTTAAAAATGCAAATATAGGTGTCAAATCTGTTTCCCGAGGGAAGGAACAAATATGCATCGGAAATCCTATTCTTCAGTGGCTAAGTTGCAAAATTCAGGACGAGGAGTTCTGCCTAAGAATCCTCGCTACTCTAGTTAACTAAATTGTGGGCCTCTGAACATGTTGCAGTTTCTGATGGCTCAACAACAGTACTTAATTTGTGCCGGTGATTGCAGGTGGTGGCACTCATATTTGGAGACAGAAATTTTGGGGCATAATTTAAAGTCCTTTGTGCCGCCGGACTGTCGCTTTTTGTGACATTCCGGTGGCAGACAGGGCTTATCCATATTTACAAGGCCTCGTAAAGCCACCCGCATGGCTTTCATGGCCTTATAGATACGGAGTAAGGCAAGGCAGCGCTGAGTATATACCCAGGTTCAAGCACGAAGACCCACAAAACATTTGAGAGTTGGTTGGAGTGTACCCTAGGGGTCATAGAGCGCATTGAAAGGCAAGAAAACCAATGTCACATGCAGTCTGCAAACTGGTTTCAGGTACACCTATAGAAACAAGAGAGACAAGCAGAGATACGAGGCACCTGAAGCCTCAAAGGAGCCTTGTTGCAGCCAGGGGCACTGGCAGGCAGGGGCATAGCTTTCACTGGTGCAGCAGATACAGTAGCACCGGGCCCTGAGGGGCTAATTGAACCCTAACAATGCTGTATTTGACTAATCCAACAGCAATCAAAGACGCCATATACTTTGCTTACACCAGCGTCCATGGCATCCTTGCTGCATTACTGCTGGCAGGCAGACATCCCTACCAGAGATACAAGAGTCTCAGTCAGCACCACAGGAGGTATGTGTGTGTGACTAGACCACCAACATGGCATTTTACTTTAATTTCCAGGTAAAAAGCTTCACTAGGAAGTTGTTGAATGAAAAAGTAATGCTGTTTCTCCACCTTGATGAAACAGGATTTTTCTTTGCACTGGGTAGTTAGGGAGTTTCCACCACTAAATCATTTCATGCTCCCTTCAGAAGGTGATTTGTCAACCTTCGGATGCTCTGATTCCACTATTTTGCCATATAACTGATTCTGCCCAGTGCAGCAGTTTGCTAACACAATACGGGCCAGGATTACCAATTTCGAATGCAGCGCAGTGCAACAGCAGCAGCAAATGCTGCGTTGCCCTGCATGAGAAGGACACAGCAGGAGAGGAGTGCCAAATTTACATATATATGTCACTCTCCACACAATACTGAAATTAGCTGCCTTGTGCCACGGAGACACCTTTGCACCATAGTGCAAGGGAGTCTCCGTGAGCCAAGCATAGATTTTGTACTGAAAGAATACCCTGCTAGTACAAAATACTATGCTTAGACTAATTTTAAGCATTTTCTCATTTTGTATGTGTGCTCTACAGGGCAGCACACAAGCGAAGTCGGAAAATAAAAGAGAAAAAAGCATTTCTCCTTCATAGAACCTGTTTCAAAGGTGCACTAGTTTCTGATGCTAAATACTGTCTACCTTATTTAGTAAATCGGGTTTAGCATCAGAAACCTCAGGTAGTTGCAAGGGAACACCCATAAACCACCCATGCACGCCCCTTGGCTCTAATACAAAATAGCGCTATGCGCTGCTTCGCGATACTTTCACGTTATTTGTAAAAATCAGACAAAAAAAGATTTTCACCAATTTACGTCACTTTAGTGACACAAACATGGCGTAAAATCTTAGTAAATCTCCCCCTATGTTTCACACAGAGTTACCTCTGTGTCAAGACATACATACCAGCTTGAAATACAAAGAAACCTGCCTTAGCATCTAGCAATCTAGATATTATTAAAGCTGGCCTGATTAATACTAGATCAATGGTCAGACACGCGGCCGATATATTCGAGCTGCTTGATGAGAAGGAGTTTGACCTCCTTTTCATCACTGAAACCTGGCTCACTGAGTCCTGTATGCCGGTGATTGAACTTGCTATACCACGCGGCTTCAGGATTGCCAGGATGGATTGACCGATTGGCAGGGGTGGTGGTGTGGCAGTAATTTATCGGGACCACTGGGTAGTGGTGAGCGAACCGCCCGATCTACTTGGCGGTACAGAAATGCTACACTTTGCTGTGGTCCTCTCCCCTCATTTCACCTTGGGAGGTACCTTACTTTACCGCCCCCCTGGCTACGTGGGCAGTTTTGCTGGCAATATTGAGGAGGTCATCGTTCCCCGCGCCCTTAAATTTTCTCGATATCTCCTTTTGGGGGATTTTAACATTCACATGGACGCGGTGGATCTACCGGAATCGATGGGTCTAGCTGAAGTCCTCTCGCTGGCGCATCTTACACAATGGGTGAACTTCCCCACCCATGCGGCTGGTCACTGGTTAGATTTGGTTTGCTCTAACTTCGAGATCACCATGTCACCCCCTAGGAGGGTTATTTGGTCGGACCATGCCTTAATTCTGTTCACCTGGCCCCTAAACCCAAAAGGGCCGAGGGAATTGCCAGCCTCTCAAGTACACTCCCAGCGAATAAATTTAACCACCTTTTCGGATTCTCTTATGTCTAACCGGCCGACTCTGCTATCAAATCTAGAGTCTGCGGTGGAATCATTTAACGCCTGGGTCAAACAAAGTGCCGTCTTGCCCATTAATAAAGGTGGTAGCAAGCGGGTCAGGTCGTCTCCCTCTAAACCTTGGTTCTCCCATGCTCTCAGGGAACTCAAATCCGGCTGTAAAAAGCTGGAGCAAGCTTGGCGCCTTGAGTTCCGCCCTGAACTGAAGAGCAATTTGCGGAGGGCTCAGAAGGTATACTATGCCGAAATTAAGGCTGCCAAAAGTAGGTACTTCTCAAGAAGGATTGAGAAGGCGGACAACAATAGCAGAGAAGTCTTTGCCATTGTTCAGAGCTTCCTTTCTCCATGTGCTGCCTCTCCAGTTCTCCCGGCATCCGATCTCTGGTGCGAGGAACTGTCATGTTTCTTTGACAATAAAATCGCTAAAATCCAAGAGGAGCTCCAAAATTCCTGTGGTCTCCTTCAGCCTTCACTGCCTACCATCAGTTCTGGTGTGAAGCAACCCGTCAGTCAACTTTCCACCTTTGAGCCAGCTTTGCAAGCTGATGTGCTGGCTATTTTGGAGACATTAAAGTCGGGTTCACCTTCTGACCCGTGCCCTGCTAGGGTTCTGGGGGGAGCGGCGAGCCTGGTGTATCAGGAGGTCACTCAGGTTGTTAATTTGTCTTTGGCTTCTGCTTCTGTTCCCCTTTGTTGGAAACAGGCAAAACTTCTTCCTCTGCTAAAGAAGCCTGGCCTGGATCCCCTAGCTACTTCCAGTTATCGTCCGATATCGCTGCTCCCTGCACTAGCGAAAGTTTGTGAAAAGGTTGTTTTAGGCAACTGAATAATTTAATTGAGTCCTCTCAGGCCCTGCACCAGGCTCAATCGGGTTTCAGGGCGGCTTTTAGCACTGAGACGGCTTTGGTGGAAGTTTCAGAGGCCATTAGGGAGTGTCTGGACGGAGGCGGCAGAGCGGTCCTGGTTTTGCTGGACTTATCTGCCGCCTTTGATACGGTACCCCATGCTCAGCTGCTGACAAGGCTGGCAGAGGTGGAGCTATCGGGTGCGGTTTTGGCCTGGCTGTCCTCTTTTCTGTCAGAGCGGACGCAGCAAGTATGGATGCCTCCATATTCCTCGTCACCCAAGAAGCTCACTACAGGGGTGCCGCAGGGCTCGACGTTAAGCCCTTTGCTGTTCAACGTCTATATGACCCCGCTGATTTATCTGGCTGAGCAGTGGGGAGCTAAAATAATGGCGTATGCCGACGACACGCAGTTGCTGTTTACTTGGCCTAAGAACTGCTTAGACGCTCGAGTCGTCTGTTCCTGTTTGTCCAATGTCTTCCGGTGGCTCATCTCAGCCCAGCTCAAATGCAACAAGGGCAAGTCAGAGCTGTTATTTTATGGCAATTTTCCGGCCAATTTTAAGGACCTTATTTGGCCGACCGATTTTGCATGTCCCGGCTCTCTCGGAGGCCCGGTCAAAAACTTGGGGGTATGGTTCGGACAGGATCTTAAGTTTGAAGCTCACTTAAAAAAAATTACTGCGACCTGTTTTGCGACCCTCAAGTCACTCAAAAGGTTCCTTCCGCTCCTCCATAGGGAAGCAAAAGAGACGGTTCTGCGTGCTTTGATCCTGTCAAGGCTGGATTATGCCAATGCTCTCTTTAGCGGTCTCCCCAAATATCTTATAAATCGAATGCAGATCATACAGAATGCGGCTGTGCGACTTTTGTTCCATCTCCCGAGAAGAACTAGTGCACATGCCCATCTTCGAAAGCTTCATTGGCTCCCAGTGGCCCATCGCATTGTGTTTAAATCACTGGTCCTGGCCTTTCGAGCCTTGTACCAACAAGGACCACAATATCTGCACAAGAGGTTCACTTTTTATACTCCTCGCCGTGCTCTTCGATCAGCCAATCTCCTTCTGATGTCTACGCCTAAAGTCAGATATGTGAGACTGGGGGGTCAGTCTATTTCTGTCCAAGCAGCGCGGTCCTGGAATGCCCTGCCACTTTCTTTGCGATCATCAGCCACACTGGCGGAATTCAAGAAAGGGCTAAAAACCCATCTTTTTAATCTCAGTATCTAGTTCTCTTTTCATCCTCCTGGATTGGCTCTGTTTAATGTTACATATCGCGCCAGGATACTCTGTAGTAGCAGAGCGCGTAATAAAATATTTTATAACATAACATAACATAACAATATCTTAGAGCTTCAATCAAGGCTGCAGCAAGACTCATAACCGGTTCTAAACGTAGCTCCCACATCTCCCCGGATCTTCAATCCCCGAACTGGCTACCCCTAGATGCGAGAATTCAACTGAAAATTGCGTGCATGACGCACAGACCCTTACATCAAAAGACCCCCAGTTATTTGGCACAGAAACTGACGATCTCCGGTTGTACTAGATCTTCAAGAAATGCAGTAAAATTACTACTGAAACCACAAAAATCCCATAAGAAAAAAACCTATAACAGATCCTTCTCCGGGATGGCACCTAGAATTTGGAATGCCTTACCCCCTGAAATCAGACTTAACCCTTCCACTACTGCTTTTAAAAAGGAAGTTAATTCCATCCTCATGGCTAAACCCACATGAGTATGGTCTGCTGAATCAATGTGGCGAAAAGCAGCTATATTCTCAACCACAAGACACTTAACGATGCCAAATATAACTATATTGTGTTTTGTTCTTTTGTCCCTTTATTATTTTCTCTGTACTTCTGTGTGAATTTAATCCTATTGCTTGTATATGTAACTTTTTACTGTTTGTATAGCGCTCTGATATCCGCTAGGATCTTGTTCGCGCTCTATAAAACTTTTCAAATAAATAAAAATAAAATAAATAATATCTAAAGCACTTCAACTTAAAAAAAAACAATTGCAGAGTAACGCGCTGCACTCTTGTCCTACCATCAAGTGTGACTCCAGCTAATGGATTCACCTTCACCTCTGCCTGCTCGACTAAACTACACACAAAGCTGCACTGAATCAGAAAACAATAAATTACAGCTCTTGTTTGTGGAGACATGAAGCTCAGCCACTCTGGTAAATTAGGAGTTAGGAAGTACTGGGCAGATGAAAAGTGACTTTATATCGAATCACAGAGTTTGATTTACCCATGTTATTTCTTTAAGAGAATATATTAGCAGGCACCCAGAAAAGTTACAACGGATGGTCCTTTTCCAATAGTATTCTGGCAGAATCATGTCTTGAAAGCCTGGTTTATTTCTGATACACTCTACTTACACGTATATTTTGTTAAGGTTGCTCAACTATTTGATGTTCAACTTGTTTTGCCTAATAAAATGTAGCTTTGCTTTTCCATTTCAAATATTTCGTATTTTGCTACTTCCGATTCTTTTCAAATATTGCATTTCACTTTTACGTTTTACATCAAATACAAAAGTATACACACAAAGGGTCTTGTTCATGTATCAAATATTGAAACAGCCAAGAGAAATATGTATAGTAGGCAAAGCAGTAGGGCAAATTAGAAGGAACACAAAATGAAACACTATAGAATTGTTCCCCAGATTTAGATATTAAGCAAAAGAGTAATTATTGGAATCCTTCAATCGGCTTTGAACAACTGGCAATTACACCAAGCACACTCCTCATCAGTGTCATTGCAGACAGGAACTATTGAGCAACCAATCGTGTGTCATTCAGTAGCCACACTGTTCCTAAAAGAGAGAAGCCAGTGGACAGCAAATGATAGGCATTAGGGCATTCAAAAGATAGGCCTAGAATAGGAAATATCGTCATTGATGGGAGCAGGTGGTTGCAGGCAACAATAAGAGAGCACTAGAAGAAAGCTGGTGACAGGGGCGAGCAGAGAGAAACAGCTAGTGACAGTGACCCCTGGATTGGGATGGCAGGAAGAGACAGATAATGTGGATTGGATCATTCAAGACCTGACTTGCACATCTACAAGCAGCCCTTCACTTCTCTGCTAGTCTCATCTCCAGAACAAGAACTTTTACTCTAGTCCCAGTATCATGGAAATGGCTGTCCCTAGGAGCAAGAAGCACATATCCGTCCCCTGTCTCACACAAAAAGCACTACAGTATCACAAAATACTAGGCAGAAAAAGACCATATCTAATAATTATTTAAGACAATGTTTGGAATTAATTAAAAAAAATGTAAATATATTTTAATTTAAAAAATGCTATGTTAATTTTTAAATAAATAAGCTGATCAAATATTTTAGAATTAAAAGTCTCGTACTATTTTATATACATTTTAACATTAGATTATAAATATTTATATTTTTTACTAAATAATTGAATTTAAGTTACAGTTATTTCCTTGGGTTTTACAATTAGGCCCCTGCATCTTTTATTTTCTGTGGGAGGGTGTTGCAATACCAGTAGTTGGCCATGTGTGGCGCTGAACTTGCTACTGTTTTTTCAATAGTAAATTACACTTTTAAGTCTGGATCTACCCCCTTTTTCAAGGGGTGGAGATGCGTAAGTCCACAGTTTTTAGTAATCTTACGCTTGAATATTTTGAATAGCCAAAAGTAGTAAATGTATTCAAAAATGTAAGATAAAATTACATGTGTAAATTACTCACAAGTGTAATTTACCTTTGTCACTAGCCCAATTGTCTCAGCTGACATTACTTTGCAGTTCCTCTTTAATTTCAGCACTTGATGTCAAGTTGCTTTATTACATTTATTTTCAATGTATGACCTGTTTTTGCAATGTCGCAACAGTTTTAGCTTTCTTAGAAAGCACTCTAAACAATACAACATAAAGAGGACTTCAGTTTGAGCTGTTGCTAACAAATGGAGGTTTTGTGTCAATTCCAATTCCCTGCTCTGAATATATGGACAGCCTAGGGCACATTTACAATGAAATGGCACAGCGGGCGCCACAAGCAATTTAGCTGCGCCGAGCTGCATCATTTAAAAAATGCAGGGATGCGCTGTATGTACAAGAATACGGCACCTCCCTGTGTGCTCCCCAGCGCCTGTGCTAAAACAGCTGTAACAGAAACAATGTTCCTGTGGGAGAGAAAATACTGATCTATACTGATAATAGTATGCGCAATCGCAATGGTGGTGGGTTAAGATGATGTCAGAAGGAAAGGAGACCATGAACACCTCTGTTTGTATTCGACACTGAATTTTTTTATATATTAAGACAATAAAGAAATATATACAAAAGGAAATAAACAATGGTGCTTCCTGTCCCCAGTGTGAATGGAACCTAAACACAAAAGTGACATATACAACTTGGTTTCAACAGTTTTTAAAGACGAACATCAATGGCTTTCCAGTATTCGCAGCTACTGTACACCATAGTCAGAGCTGATTAAATGGTTCGCTTTGAATAGATGTCAATGGCGTTTCGACCCTGTGTGCATTGTAGGGTCTCATCAGGACCTAGGGGTGTAGGGACATCTGTCAAAAAGGAGGGTTGCGCAGCCACGTGAAGAATGTGAATCACCAGTGCTAAAACAGCAGCTTGCTTGCCTGTAAGGACCTCTGTCTTGACAGCATACACATATATCATCCTCTTTTAGTGCAGTTCCTATAGTACCCCTGCAGGACCTGCGCTTTTGGATAACATACACTGTGGGCCTGGTGGCAGACTGATTCTGAGCACCCCAACCATGTATGTTAGCCTGTTTGCTAACACAGTGACACTAGAATCTCCTTTTTATCAGACAGATTCGTTTTTGGCAAACTCAGAACACGACAACCCCGATTCCTCAGACTCATGGAAACAGTGTCCTACTTTTCGCTCAGTCACTCGTGCTTGCTCATTTGGTCTCAGATAGTTACACAGAAGAAACAGTTGAGCGTGCTTACAATACGATTTATTGTACAGTTGTTCTAGTGTACAATATATGTGCTGCGACAACTGTTAAACAGTAGCAGAGATATATGATCAGCAGTACAGTGAATAAAAAGGGATAGTACAGTTCTACCATTTTGCAATAGCCATGAACATATACATGAATATAAAATGCATTTATAAAATAAAGAGCATACTCCTACAATGCCTGTTTAGATGTACCTAATGGAGTAGGTGCGAAAGAGTCAAGAATCCTGCTAGGACTCCGTCAAACCCCATTACCTGAATAATGAGAATGTGGGACCTTGTCCCGATCTCGAGTTCGACACCCCGCAAGGGATGATTAGACCACTGTCAGCTGGAGCGACTGCATGCAGGAGCCTCAGTGTCTCTGGTCAGTGTGTCGCCTGGAAGTCTTGGTTCCCTCTGACTACTGATAGCAAGAGGTGCTGTATTTATGCAGAAACGTATAGAGTCCCTTTGCCCCTTGTGTCTTGTGTTAGCCATTGTTGGGTATGAAGATGGCGTATGGGATGAACTGTTTAACGCAGATGTTTATGCAGGTGGATTCTAGCCCCTGCCTGGTTTCCTAGAACGCTTATGAATATTTAATCATACTGGATGAGCACATCGAAGATGGTATAGGAGGCCATTGTTTGGGAAGAACCCTACTTCTGTACCCAAACCACAGTCTAGATAAGGTTCAGCCCTCAGCACCCGATATTGTGTAGAATAGTGTGTAGGTGAAAGATTATGCCTATATTAGGGCTTCTCAAACCATCCCTATATTAGGGCATCTATATGAAACAAAACACTCTAAGTCCCTTCCAATAAAGACTTTAGCAAGGAAGGAGCTACCATTTCGTACACAAACATGGATTCTCATCTTGAAGTTGTTTGTTATTAGTATAGAAATCGGTGTCAGATGGTTAGACCTCGCACCCTTGGCAACGTTCCCCCTAACTTTTTGCCTTCAGCCCTCCTGTTTTTGCTCACCTCTTTTTTACCAGCCTTAGGACTCTGCACACATTAACATTACTAACCAGTGCTAAAAGTGCTTGTGCTCTCTGCTTAAACACGGTAACATTGGCTAATATCCCATTGGCATACTTAATTTACTTATAAATCTCTAATAAAGTGCAATATGTGTGCCCGGGGTGTGTGAATTCAATGCTACTAGTGAGCCTGCAACAATGATTGTGTCAGTCCCAAACCTCCCTTTTTAATGCATATCAGTCAGCTCCAAAAGGTAGGCCCTGAACAGCCCCAAGGGCAGGGTGCAGTGTAATGTACTTTTAAGTTTAACTTGTCGTAGAAGTGAAAAACTCTTAAATGCAATTTTCACTACTTCAAGGCCTATCTTTCCTATAGGATAACATTGCAGTTGGCTTTTTACATTTTCTAATTGTAATTTCCAAATGGGAAGAGATAACTGGTTCACCAATCTTCAAGTCAGGAGACAAGGCCCTACCAAAGAATTACTGCTTAGTTGCTCTTTTGGATAATGAGGCAAATGTTTTTGCAGGAACTCTTCTGGACGCACTCCAGCTATGTGCCGAAGCCGATTCGATCATTCCTCTAAATCAGACCAGCTTCTCTAAGTCTGTTGGAACAGTAACAAATATCATGACTATGGCTTTGCTGATTGATAAGGTAGAGAAAAGAAAAATGCCATTATACCTATGCTTCATTAACTATAGGGCTGCCTTCGACCATGTAAACTGCAACAGATTATGGGCAAACTGGACAACTGGGGCATACCACAGCCATTGCTTAACTTGCTAATTAACTTGCACACTGACACCTGGATCCAAATAAAACTGGGTGACAGATCAACCCTTTCAAGATGGATAACAACAACAAAAGGACTCAAGCAAGGCTGTGTGCTGGCACCGACCCTCTTCAATCTGTTCCTTGCGGACCTTGTCCCACTACTAAATGCCAGCAACTCACATGCACCAAGGTTAGGGAACTCAGCGTTACACTGTCTACTCTATGCAGATGGCTTCATCCTAATTAGCCAGACGAAGTTGGGTTTACAGCGTCTCCTCACCACCTCACTTGAATACTCCAAAACCAACCGCTTGAACATCAACCTGGAGAAAACGAAGACCATGACAATCAAGAATAATTCAAAGAAATCACCGGCCTGGTTCTGGGGGCACACCCATATTGATTCTACATCAGAATATGAATACCTAGGAGTGGTCATCGACAAAGGCGGCACTTCACTGCCCAAAGGGACTCAATCAGGAGGAAGGGAACAGCCCTGGCAGTTTCAATAAGAAACCTCAACTCCAAATTGAGTGGCCCATCTCTCCTCCTATTAGCCAAAGTAAAACGGGACAATAGCTTATGGGAGCGAGGCACAGAGGGCAGGGACTCTACACTACTAGACAGCATGGTTACAACAGCATACCGAATAATCTTTGGCATACCAAAATACGCCTCTCCTGCACAGATCAAGCTAGAGTTCGATGTCCAAAAGCACACCTTGGCAAGACAAGGAGCATACGTCATCTTTTAGGACAAGGTACGAAAATCTGGACCAGGAACTCTTGATTGTCGCTTGTGGTTATAGTTACAACAACTGTTATACCTGGCACCATTGGCATGGGTCTCCCTTCCATTTTTTCTGTTGCCTCATGTGTTTTTGCTGGAGTTATATGCTTGAGCCCTGTACCACTGCTGTCCAGTGCCACAGTACAAGTGCTCCCTACTGTAAATTGATGTATGGATTAGTAATTCCATGATTGGCTTGTTTGGTTTACTTGTCAGACCCTAGTACAGACACCCCTATGGTAGGCCCAAGCGCAGGGTGCATTGTAAGTTTAAGGTAGGACATGCCCTGGTGTGTGTGGCAGGTCCTAATAGTGCATTACAGCCATTTTCATTTTTCAATATTGCAAGGCTACCAGTTCTCCAAAGGCCAGAATGGGCTGTTACGTTACAACATTCTATAATCCTAACTGACTCGGAGAAGATGGTAAACATTCTAGTTTAGTATGCCTGAACTTAGAATGATAAAATACATATTTTAGTGAAGTTGGTTTTAACATTCTGTGTTTCAAAATACCACTTTTAGAAAGTAGGTATTTTCTTTCCTAACCTTTCAAGCATGCCTCTGCTAGATTGTGTATTCCTTTGGCTGGTGTTTTTGAGTGACAGGGCTGCGGGATTCTAAGAGACAGGATGAGTCAGCCCAGTGGTAAATAGGGAGATCTTCATCTAGATGGGTGGGAGGAGAGCCCCTGAACCTTGAATAGGGCTGTGCCTACCTTCCACAATGCTGGCTCTACCTCCTGGGGTGTGGCTGATGTCTCTGCCCTGCACAGTGAAAGAAGAGAAGGATTGCTATCAACAAAGTGCTGCAGGGCTGTGCTTTCCCTCCACAATGGTGGCTCCACCTCCTGTGGGGCGTCTGATGTTTCTGCCCTGCACTGTGAAAGGAAAGAAGGAGTCATGTAAACAGAGTGCTCCAGAAGAGGTTTGGACTGGGCAAAGGCCCCTATCCCATCAGAGAACAAAGGATTTTGGGGTATAAATATTGGAACCCTGATCCCATGAAATTAGATCACTTTTGGACTACAAGAAAAAACCTTTGCTGAGGAGAGGAACCTGAAGAAACTAACGAGAGACTATCCCTAAGCTGAAGTGCTGCTTGGGTGATTGGCCTGCAGTGGTTGCTTGACTGCCAAAGAAAGGAGAAAGAACTTTGTGTGCTTTATTTTCAACTTGTGAAGGATCTCGAAGGGCTTGGAACAGAGCTTGTCTCTTCTGAAGTCTCAGGGACAACATACTTCACCCACCAGATCCCCTAGAGTCTTCCTGAAGTGCCTGCCGCTGTGCTGGACTTTGTGGGGGATTTTGCATGGCGCAAGGAGCTGAAAGCGCGACTCAAGATCAAGAAGCGTGTCGCGGAACTGCCGCTGCTGCTTCACAACACGAAGAGCTCCGCATCACGGGAGAAGAGAATCGACGTCGCAGCAGACGCCGACGCATCCCCGGGAAGCGTGTCGCAGGAGAGAAGGATCGACATCGCATCAGATGCCGCCGCATCTCTGAGAAGCGTGTCGCTGGGCCTGTCACGGCTCATCGCCGGAGAAGAGGATCGACGTCGCAGCAGATGCCGCCGCATCACCGGGAAGAGTATCGCAGGGCGTGTCGCGGCTCGCATCATTATGGAAGCAACTCGCATTGCCAGGAGAGAGGATCGACGCCACCGCAGATGCCGCCACATCACTGGGAAGCTTGTCGCAGGACCTGTCGCGACTCGCATCGTGTAAAGTATCTCGCATCGCCGGAGAAGAGGGCCGGCGTCGCAGTAGATGCCGCCGCATCCCCGGGAAGCGTGTCGCATCAAGGAAAAAGTGCCATCTTTATTTCTTTGCACCTGAACTTTTGCCGCATTTCCATCGCTGCAACATTTCTGTTGTGGAAGTGCAACGCATTGTAAGGTACATTGACGTAAAGTGTCGCATCTTAAGAACTATACAGAACTAAGCTAAAACTAGTATTGTGGATTTTTGTCGTTTGTGGTCTTGTGTTAAGTCTATATAAAGAATACTTATTTTTGATATAAACCTTGTGTGGTGTCCATTTGTAGTGTTGTCATTGGGTTACCGTATATGGTCACAAATGCTTTACACACTGCCTCTGTGATAAGCCTGTCTGCTCGTGCCAAGCTACCAAGGGGGTGAGCACGGGTATTTTAGGAGTGTACCCCCTAACCCTGACTAGAGGCAAGGGTCCCTATTTGTCACAAGTACCTACCTGTGCCAACTAGAGACCCCCAAATCTAACAACAGCAAACATCATCACCAGTGGCAAAATATCTAAAAAAACGTCAAATCACCCTGGGGCTAACCGAGCTCTGGGAAACACCCACCAATCACTGGCATTTAAAAAAATAATTATAGAAAACAGCAAAACGTGGATCGGGGATAAAGCAGCCTTATCAAAAAGGACCCACAGCTGGATGACTCTGAGTACCTACTCCACCCCAGCTGCTCTGAAATATCTAGACCTGGGGTATGCTAGCTCTACCAAAAACCAATTGTTAAAGTATTGACTAGGCCTACTACCATGCACAAAGCCCTTTCCGCACTGCCTGAAGGCCTAAACTGACTCCACCTGCCGTTTATGTGGTACAACACAGGAGGACATACCACACCTACTCTGTACTTGTAAAAAACTGACACTTGAACGAAAACAACTTTTATAACTATTTTTTAATCAAAGAAGCATTTGCACGCGGAGACTAGCTGTGTTGGTCTGTTTTGCACCTGAGGACCCGCAGCTGAACTGTCGCTTGGTGAAGTTCTTGAGGCAGATAAGGAAGAAAATGCCATAACTGTGAGAGGAATATGCCAGCACCAACACTACACTCGGCAGAGCAACATCCTCACCCAAATGCATAGCAGCTAATAGTCATTCAGCAAACAAATCGTCTACTTTAAACTGCAATGGAAACAAACGATTATTTGTTAACCAAACTCCTTTATTAATTTTTTCTTATAACGTAATTTAGAATGAAACCTTTTACCAATTTATTTTGTAGCAATGGTTTTAAGCAACTATGCTAATAAAAAAAAAATACATACAAAAATTCAATGAATTCAACTTTTAAAGACGCTCATTAAGTTTCAGGATTCTAAAGCAGAGATCTCAACCTCTCTCTTGTCATATGTATCTTAAGTTTTAAACCTAACTCTTGTTATTCTGCTTTCCCGATTAAAGACAGGACTTCAAGTACCAGAATGCATTGCATTAGATACTCATAGCTGAAATGGAAAAATATGAGGTCCCTGTGTAAGGTCTAATTGATAATATCTTGTACACATATGGAGCTGGGAATCCTTTTCCTTTCTTGTTTCCACAAAGCACTTTTTGTGTTTTCATACTGGTAGCTCTCATAAAAGGAATGTACAGCCGCATTGGTTATTTTAGTTTCCCACCTAAAATCATTTCCCCGTGTATAACAAGACAGTCAGACCCCCCAATTTCCCTTTCCCCTCCCTAACCCTCTAATCCTCTACTCTCCTACCACCGCTCCCCCCAGATTTGATGCCGTAGTGCCCTAAAACTCTACCCCTCCCACCCCCTCTCCTCCCGTGCTCCAACCTTTAGCCCCCTTCTTCTTAAAATGTCCCTCTCTCCCACCGTGCTCTTACCCTTAGCCCCCTCGTCCATAATATCCCCCCACCCCTTCGCTCGCTCCCCTTTTCTCGACTAGCCAAACCTCACCACCATGTCCCGCCTAAATACCACCCACACACCACCCCCCCTCAGACCCCAACTGACAAACAGGCCACCCTCACCAAACACACACCCAACTCGTGGACCATTCCATATCCTCCCAACCTTTCGAAAAATGCCAAAAAGAATCTTAAACATACATTTTTTAAACGACACCCTGAAACCCTTATCGAAGACAACTATCACAGCCCCACGTCCCCCATTAAAACTAACTATATTTTCTACACCAAACGCCCTTCCAAATGGAAGAGCAACTTTATACGCCACCTCCCAGTATCTAGCGCAATCAGAATCCCCAACGGTTTTAACTTGCCAATTCTTCTTTCTCGTTCTTCCCTGGTGATATAACCATCTCCATCTACAAAACTGGAAATGTCTTAATCCAAGCCTCTGAACAACACCTCACAATTTTTGAACTCCTCTTCAGTACTCTTTCTAACCAGCTGACACTACCCTCTCCCCCTTCAACACCCTCTCAGTCCATCAATCCCTCAGTAAACCTCTCAACCACCACAACTCCTAACCCTCTCCCTAATGACAGTCCCCCCACAACAACTACTACTCTGGCACCCTCACTTGAACTCTCCCCTAACGTAATACTATCCCCTCCACCTAGACCAGCTTCCTGCCCCATCGACGCTCATATCCCCCCACCTCCCAGGGAATCACTCTACTACCCCATGACACTCCTTCCCGCTTTGACTCACCCCTCCAAATAACTCCTAGCCCACCCTCCACTCTGAGATCATCCCCCACCACTCCTCTAATACACTCCTCTATATTCCTATACCCCACAACGACCGTCCACCTCCAACAACGACCCACCTCCCCAGTACCCCTCCTTCCCTACTAAACCGGCCCACAATGACTAAACCCCCCCACGTCCATGCCCTGGCCCCTTCCTCAACGAATGACACTTCTATGTCACCCTCACCTGAACCCTCCCCTGACGCACTCCTGTCCCCTCTCCCCACGCTAGCTCCCTTTCTCACCTATTCCCAACTCTCCTCCACCTCCCAGAGACTAACACCACCCCCCCACGACACTCCCCCCATAATGACACATCACCCTCCACAGCGCCGGTTATACCAACTTCTCTGGAAACATCCCCCCCTTCTCCACTAACCCACTCCTTCAAATTCCCCTATCCCCTAATGACCATCCACTTCCAACACCCTATCACCTCCCTAACACCCCCCCTTTGAAACCTTCCCCTTATGACCGTTTCCCCCAAGGTCATGGCCCCCCTCCTCTAACCTCTCACCCACCCACTACGTATGTATGTATGTATGTATGTATGTATACTTTTATAGCGCGGTCCTGTCACCCCAAGGGCATCCTGGCGCTTGAAATCCACAATATCACCACATACGCTGCTCAGACAGCCCTGGGGAAGAGATGGGTTTCAGGGCTTTTCTAAACGGGAGGAGGTCCCTTTGGCTTCTTAGGGACGGTGGTAGCGAGTTCCAGAGCTTGGCCGCCGCGACACTAAATGAGCGGCCCCCCATCCTCACTCTCTGGAATCTCGGTACCACAAGCAGATGATCCGAAGAAGAGCGTAAGGACCGCGCAGGAGAGTACCAAACAAACATGTTCTGCAATGGAACCGGGCCTTGTCCATGCACCGCCCTGAACACTAAACATGCAGCCTTGTAACAAACACATAGGTGCACTGGCAGCCAGTGTAGGTCTTGTAGGGCTGCTGTTGAAGAGCTGTGAGTGGGGCGAGAAAGAGCCAGCTTGGCGGCCAAGTTCTGCACCCGCTGCAACTTCCCCAGCAGTGTTTTTGGAGCCTCCAGAAGTAGCGCATTACAATAGTCAAGACGACTCAAGATGGTACCACGCACTACTTCGGGCCTGGCCTGCTCGGGGAGAAGGGCCAGAACTTTACGCAACATACGAAGCAGCATCATGCACATGGATGTGGTCTTATTCACGTACATATCCAGCTGCAAGTTGGGGCCAAAAATCACCCCCAGGTTGCGTGCCGACTCAGCAGCAGACGCAATCTCGGGGAAGGTCGGGGGCCAGAAGTTCACCGGAAGTTCACGAGGTACCACATCCCCTTTCACACCTCACATGCTCCCCTCACCTCCCCCCTTTTCCCCATCACCCCCATCCAAGCCATTGCACGTCATTCCCATCCCTCCCTCCCAACACCGGGACATACTACCCTCCCCTCCCCTGGCCTCCCACACTCCTCATTTAAACACAGACCTACCCACACTACTCCCCCCGGATGAACCGCTCATACCAAGAGGTCAATCTCATCTCTCTAGTCACTCTGCACTAACACCCCTTCCACTCTAACCACCTCCACCTCCCTCCTTCTTAACTTCAGCCAGACACTTCGCAACTTGGACGATAATCTTGTTACCCTAGCTACTGAACTTACCCTACTCAGAAAAGATTTCAATCGATTCAAATCCTACAAACCCACTGCCCGCCCCACCTGCCCCCCCCTTTATGCTAACCCTCAAAAGCTCTTAGATCCCAAACATGGGTTAACAATGCCACTCCTCTCCCGCTCTCACAGGCCCCATCGAACCTCTAACACCTAATCCACTCCTGATCTCTCTGCCCTCTGCCTCACCTACCTTAATGACCCCCCACCTAAAGAATCTCCCCCCTCTCACTCGAGCATCCCTGTTATTTTGAGGACCAGCAGAATCCCTGAGCCTCCAAGCTCCCCGAGACCTGCCTCCCAACTCACTAGTATTCAATTACTTCCCCCCTGTCGCCAAACCCAAACCCCTGACCTGCATGCTCGTCAACTGCCATTCAGCTGTCCGACATGCGACTGAAATCTCAGAAACCATTCTTAACGAAGACACCGATATCGCCTTCCTCACTGAAACCTGTCTCAAAGAACATTCAACACCCATCATCGACCTTATGACCCTTCCTGGCTACGCTATCCTCAGAAGAGATAGACCTGAAAAAATAAGGGGTGGCCTAGCAATAATTTTTAAAGAAGAACTTCAACTCTCCCCTATTAATAACACCGACTACACAACCTTCGAATACTTAGGCGTCAAACTCAAAATGAAATGCTCCCCCCTATAAGAATGCATAACATCTATCATCCCCCGGGTGAACCCCTTCCCTTTGCAGAAGAATTCTCCGACCTCCTAACTAAATCGTTACTTTCCAGTTCCAAAAACCTTTTTCTAGGATATCTCAACCTCCACTGGAACGAACCTAATGACCCCACAATCAACCTCATCAATAATCTCCTTGAGATTAGCGACCTCAAGCAACCTTGCTTCTCCACTACCCACGCCAAAGGAGCTATTCTAGACGCAATCATCTCCAACCCAGATCTTACATCCCTATCCAACATCATCCCCATCGACAGGTCTGACTACCATCTCATTCTGTTCACAATATCTCCCCCAGCCCCTCCTGCCCCTTTAAAAATAAATAAAGCTACAATTGTAGCTAGAAATTTTAAACAAATCCCTCCTGGTGCACTGGAACATAAACTCCAATCCCAACTTAGTCTCACCCCCCCTTCAAATGTTAATGATGTCACTAAGCATTTTAACAAAACTGTAATGGAGGTGCTAGACCAACTTGCCCCACTGAAAACTAAAACATAAAAAAATGCCCCCTCTAAATCATGGTTCACACTAGACCTTAATAATGAAAGACACTCGCTGAGACTGGCGGAAAGAACGTGGAGACAACATCCCTCCCCATCCCATCTTGCCCTCCTTAGAACTGCAAGATCCTCTTACAAAAACACATCTTTACAGAGAAAGCGTCATACTTCCGTCTTCAACTCTCTCGAGCAAAAAAACTGACCTAGAGAACTGTTCAACATTATTAGAAACCAAACCGCCCCGGCACCCCTTAACCCGGTAGCCTCCACTAACAAATGCGAAGAAATTGCCAACTTTTTCTGTGAAAAAATCAAAAAAATAGACCGCTCTTTCATCTATACTCTACCCTTGCTCACCCCTCAACCACCCCTGATTACCGCACCTCTTCCACCTCTCCCCTTGAACACTTCCCTGAACCCCCTCCCTTCTCTTACCCCTCCAGAACCCTTTTCCCTTCTGCTTAAAAATAACGCCTCATGGCATAATTTCCACCCTGCATCTGAACAGGAGGTCTTCAACAGTGTAGCAAATATCAAACCTTCTTCCTACACTATAGACACTATAGATCCTCTCCCATCTGCACTCATCCAAGATCTCAAACATATCATCGTCCCCTACTGGACCAACATCATGAATGCCTCCCTCTCAACAGAGAGTGTGCCTATCTCCCTTCAACTCGGGCAAACCACTCCCATCCTCAAAAACCCCAAAGCTGACCCCAACGACCCTAATAATCTCCGCCCCATCTCCAACCTCCCCCTCCTCTCCAAAGTCCTGGAAAAATGTGCCTTCTTCCAACTGGACAAACACATTGACAAATTCAACCTGCTTGACCCCCTTTAATCTGGCTTCCGCAAAGGGTGCAGCATGGAAACCGCACTTCTCAATATTGTTGATGATATTCACCTAGCCCTGGACAAGGGCGAGACCTACCTACTTATCCTTCTTGACCTTTCTGCGGCATTTGATACTGTTTACCACCCAACCCTACTCAACACACTCAAAAATCGCTTCGGCCTCAGTGGCACTGTCCTTAATTGGTTCACCTCCTACTTTCAACATAGAGCCCAACAAATTAAAATTCAAAACTGCCTCTCTAGCCCAACCCCTGTCTCCCTTGGTGCCCCTCAAGGATCCATCCTCTCTCCCACTCTCTTTAACATCTTTATGGAACCCCTTACCCGGATACTCAAACAAGAAAAAATCAACTACCACTTATATGCTGACGACAGCCAATTGTACTATAAAATAAAATCCCATGCTGATATCCTGCACTTTAACACAGCCTTAACCAAGATCCAAACCTGGTTCCACAACAAACATCTGAAACTCAACCCTAACAACACTGAGATCATCCTCTTCTCTCCAAAAAACAACCCTCTCCCCATCTAAACATGGATCGCCGACCTTAATGCACTAAACTGCTCTCTCTCCCTCGCCGATTCGGTTAAATCACTCTGCATCACCATCAACAATAAACTCACACTGAATTCCCATGTCACAAACTCAGCAAAAAGTGCACTCTTCACTCTCCGGCATCTCAGTAAAATCAAACCTTTTATCCCAGCTGTAGACTTCAAATGAATTATCCAGTCTCTTGTTTTATCCAAAATAGACTATGGTAATGCCCTTCTCTCTGACGCCCCCAAAATCCACATGGCCCCCATCAAATCCATTTTCAACCTCGCCGCCAGGCTAATAACAAACTGTAAACGCTTGGACCACATCTCCCCTGCCCTCAAGTCCCTCAAGTGGCACCCCATTGAAAGCAGATCCTCATATAAAATTGCCTGTATTACTCACAAAGCCCTTTACCAGAAGACCTCATCCTACCTCTCAACTAAACTTAAAAAAGCTGGCTGTGATCGAACACTGAGAAGCACCAACACTCTTCTTCTCATACACCCCTACTCAAAAAAGCTGCTTCGAAATCCCGCTCCTTCTCTGGTAAGGCCCCTACCATTTGGAATGCCCTACGCAAAGACCTTCGATGCAACCCCTCTTACTCCAGATTCAAAAAAGACCTTAAAACTCATTTGCTCACTAAATTTTGGGGAAACTCCTTTCTGACTACCTCTCCTCCTCCCTCCATAGACCACCCCCCTTCCCCCATTCACCCCCCATTTTTCTCTTGTTGCCTCCCTCTCCCCCTTCTCTTTACCACTCACTACCTACTATGTCCTTTGAATCCTCCTTGACATACTGTTACATTGACTATTTACAATAACATTCTGGTTCCTGCAACTTGCTTCTCTATCTCTTCCTATATGTACCTTTTATCACTATTGTTTTCCCTAAATTATTCCCTGTATTTTTTATTGGTTTGAACACCTGTATAACACGTTTCGACCAACTACCATATTGTTTTATTGTGTACTTCCATTGCTGATGTAAAGCGCTCCGATACCCTCGGGTGAGCGAGCGCTATATAAGACCTTAAAAATAAAATAAATAAATAAAAATAAGTGTCTAAGGGGTTGTGAGGAAGGGGACCAAGCATATGATTTTATTTGGCAGCTGATGATTTTGGTAGGCGGCCGTAAGGGAATTGTTGCTGAAAGTGGAGTCATGATATTGTGAGAGGTCCAAATGAAGTCAGTTTTTATTTCTAGGTAAAATTCCTGACACAATTCTTGTAGGATCTGCTTTGGTCAAAGACAAATTTTCCCCTAAGGTGTCACCCATTAGCAGCTGGAAACAATGAAATATCACACATAAGCTGACCTATACTTGGTAGCCTTGTTTGACATAGTTAAATGAAGGCATGGTGTTCCCTCCATATGCAATAAGCTAAGGGGAGGAGTTCTGTAGGGACGTGATTTCTTTTAATCCAAGGAGATGCACTGAAAAGGTGATCACATCTCTTACACTGAAATTGAACCCCTCAACAAGCAATTTAAATTTGCGACCAGGCCATTGGAATTATTCTGCATGGATGGACTAGAATATTCGGCAGGGTTACCTAAATTATGTGGCCGGAAAAGCCAAATTATGTGGCGTAATGCGACAAATTTTGTGATAGTATGACTGCATAATTACGTCATTTTTTAACAAGTTAACACTGCCTGGGCAAAAGGTTCATCAAATTTGTATAGTTTTACATACAAATACAGTAAAAAGCAACATAGAGCCCTCTACTGCACGGCAGCACGTCACTTAGATTTTCATACATTTTTATCCTCTTGAGTAAAATAAACATATTTTTTTACTAAAATCTGTAGCTTATGCAGCAGATGATGCGTCACATAGCAAATGCGTAATAATGTGGAAAACAACGCAGCCGCACAATCATATCATTCCAGTGGCCTATTATCCAAAATAGCAATTACCCATATTACACATGTCTGTTGTGGCCATTAACTACATCTGCATTATGTTCTCTATACGTTGTATTATATGCAATGTTTAAAATAGCAATACCCAGAATATCATTGGCGTCCCTAGAAGTGAACTTCAGCGGGGACACACATTAAGTCACAGATAAACTCATGAAACACTTGGGCACTCAGAATAAGGCAATAAATGCAAAGTGGAACTGTCAGGCTCATTGAATGTGAGTTCTGCGAATTTATGGTTTATTAGCTTGCTCTGCCAAAATACAAATAACTTGCTTAATATTCACCTTTTGGTGACTAGCTTTAATTCGCATCTGCAAATACCTTACAACCCTAGTCCCCTATTTAGGCTTCAGTGAGAGGAATATTCACTCAGCCTCTAAAGTTACATTTTTTAAATAAAAATAATAATAATATTATAATAAAAAATACGAACACTAGTCAATTTTTAGTCTGTATGTATCTAGAGCATGCTCATCCCACGAAGATAACCTTTTTCGCTAAACATATTATGGAAACTCCTGCTGATGTCATGTGGATTCAGGTGGCAAAGGCAATGTACTTCTACAAGGTGGTTGGTGACTGCGAGGTACTAAGAATTGTGGGAGGCCCCCCCCTTACATTTCTTACGGGGGGGGGGGCACTAAGGTTTTATTACGCTTATTGCTCGGGGAAGTGAATTAGAGATCTCCGTCAAAACTGAGGATTCTCCCTATGGTAGAGTATAGGGAAAGGTAGAAACATTTATTTAATTCGAATAAATTGCTAAAAATATTTTATGTCAAATATCAACATAAACAAGCGTTATATATTTATTTTAAATGTAGAACAAAAGAAAACTACTACAGCTCTATTACCTTAATACATTAACATATATTTTGTGCAGTTTATAATAAATAATACATTCCCCATAAAGAAACTAAATAATTTGTATGTGCTTAAATAACAATTAAAAGTGATGTATAGAATGAATCATACGAAACTGATGGCCCTCCCTAAAACCCTAGCAGACGCTCCCGAAGTACATCTTTTTCGGGTTGCAAGAGGTCGCAGCTGTGACCCCTGGCTTACACCTTATGACACCTGGCACTGCCTTTGGGATGCCAGGACTCTTAATTGACTAAGTTAGTGCCAGGAACACAGTGGCAGGTCGTCCTTATGGACATCGATTGGGGCTCCACTCTCTTTGTTTTCTCTCAATTTTTCATTACACTGGAGTGCAATTAGCTGTAATATGACCTTACCTGGCAGCTGAGGTAAGTAAAATATGGATTTCAATTGTATATTGTGTGCATGCTTGTGGGAGAGTGCATGTTTACATGCGAGAGAGGGAACGTGTGTGCGTAAGTGTGAATGTGTGTGTACGTGTAAGCAAGTGTGTGCTTGAAATTGAAGGTCAGAGGACGTGTGATGTCACTTCTGCTACCTCTGGCATTTTGCTGAATTGACGTACATGATGCTCCCTAAATACCTTCTAACTCTTCCCTAATTCCACTCAACTTTTGTAGAAAGTATGCTCCTTTTTCCAGCCACTCTCCTTGAACCTCTCACATATACCACTAAAACCTTTGCTTACGTGTGCGGAGACTATACAGTCGAGGAGTGGATCCTCTGCACATATAAGTATAGGAGAAACTGAGGTTTTAAACTCTGCCCATATGTTTGTGAATAGCTTGTTGTAGTACATTTTACAAAACATACTACAAAGTGTAGCTTGTGAATAAGGCACACAGACATTACAAAATGCATTGTGTCCACATCCGAGAGATAGGCACACTATTGCTTACCTAAACGAAAATAAGAAGCTCTTGGCCTTCCAGGTATGTATATATAAAATACCTCTATACAGAAGCCTTCTGTTTTGTCTCTATTCCTTAGGAGGCAGTCACATGTTGCCTCCTGTTTCTGGATGGGAGTTCCTGCTTAGCTTATGGGCCCGTTTTGGGATTTTTCTGATTGCTGTGGATTGTGCTCCCAGCTTTTCCAGTCTTCCTGGGCCTCTGCTTGGCTTGTGACCTTGATTCTTTTTGTGTGTTAGATGCACCATTCCATCCCTGCTAGGTTTGGTTTGCACTGTGTGATGCTGGTTCCAGTATTTGGCCTAAACTTTCTAGGGTTTCGGGTTATGAAAAGTGATTGTGGATCCTCTTTTGTGTGCTCCTTGCTGGATTTAAAGCAAAGGGGGTGTACTTGTTCGCTACGCAGAGCTGGAGTTTCCGTTACTGGAAGACAGGCAACTGTCACACACATTTCTCTGCCTGGGGTGCGGGATGAACATGGGCTTCCAAATATGCTTCTTTCTGGAGTTAGGTCTTGTTATCCCGTTTTACTCTTTCATCTCTTGTTTGTCAATGCTGTGCCCTAGCCCCCATGTTAGGCTTGCCAGGGATGTGTGCTCCTCTTCTGATGATTTTGCCAGCAACTTTTGCTTGCCAATGAAACATGTCGGCCAGTCTCAACATTTTGGTCCAAACTTGTTAGAATGTTTTTAATCATGAGCCTGGGCATATTGGAAAGCACGTATGACATGCTATTCGGACTCATTTTTAAGGATTTTTTGTGAGCGGAAGCAAATATCTCTCCATTTAACAACATTTAATTATGATTTAACCACTTTAACCAATGTCAAGGCTTCATTGATACTTCCTGAGCCTAAACAAATAAAAAAAAGTGTGGCAAATGATTCTGATCTTGTCAATTTATGTTTTTTCTTCTTTACTAGGAGTTAAGCAGCATACGAGCAGTGGTGGCAGTATACTGTGTAGTAATCAGCAAAGGTTAACAGGTCCTTTTTAACATGTGCCACTGGAGCACAGCCTACAGGTTCACTCATCCAAAGTTCCCTTGCTGTGTGCTTAACTCACCCCTTGGCCTACTTCAGATTGATGTTGATGATGTGCAATGAGTGGTGTAACTGCACTGGGTGCATGTGTACCTGGGGTGAGTACACTACAGGCATAATGAAGTAATGTACAGTGTGTACATGTTAAATGCATGTGCAAACTATGGGTTCCATTTTGGGTGACCCAGGGCTTCATTGTAAATCATTGAGAGGAAGTAGAAGAATCCCCCCCCAGATACAATTGTGTATTGTTGCATTACTGTAAGTTGGGTGGGACACACTAGAAAGGAAAGAGCCAGGCTTCCCCTGTACAATTCAAAGGATGCTCTTTGATTCAGAGAGGGGTCACAAGGAGGTGGTCTGGGCACATCTCGTGATGGAGATGGGGCTGATAAAAGAATCATAAAGATTAGAGCTGAGGTCCTGGGCTAACATTTTGATACACATATCACTGTGCCTGACCTCCAGTTGTGAACTCAAGTCACTCCTATGGCCTGTGTTGTGGGACTATCAGCTTTGAAGTCACTCCTGCTGTGACAGACTTCTTTGAAGAGGAAAAGAGGGCAGAGAATTATGCACTCCAAAATGAAGTAGACCCCCAAAATAAACATCGAAGACTCAGACCATACAGCACATTTGGGGCCAGATGTAGGTAATCCAGATTTACCGATTCTAAAATACCGAATTTTATCGATTCAGTATTTTAGAATCGGTAAATTGGATGTAGGTAATTATTCGGTATTTTTTTCCGAATCAGTAAGATTCAGTAAATACCGAATCGGTATTTACCGATTCGGTATTTCCCATTCATCCCTATGGGCCTCCAGCCCCATTGAAATGAATGGGAATTACCAAATCGGTAAATACTGATTCAGTAAAAGGGGGAACACAGTCAAGGGTGGCAGGGTGCCACTTTGACACACTGTTACACCCCTGAATCGTGCTTGTGTGCAGATTTGGCACACATACATGCCCTAAGGGCATGTACCTCTGCCCCATGGCACAGTTGAAAATACACTGATTTGCATTTTCAAAGGTATTCGTTATTTACCACCAACTTATAGTTGGTGGTAAATAACGAATCCTAAAATGGGAAAAGCACTTGAGTGATCCCTAAATTGCAAATTCGGTAATTTACCGATTCGGTATTTTAAGGAATCGGTAATTTACTGATTCCTTAAAATACCGAATCGGTAAATTACCGAATTTGCAATTTAGGCCACCTACATCCCAAATGCCCAATACCGGTCGGTAACGGCCGAAATTCGGTAATTTCGGCCGTTACCGACCGGTATTGGGCCACCTACATCTGGCCCTTGGTGTCTGGAAAAGCGCTATAAGAAGGAGAGATTGAGACCCCAAAGATTGTCAGCTGGAAAGCAGCCAGTCAGGCTTTGTGAGGAGGATAAGCTCTGCAAAACATCTACCTGTGACCAGGACTGGGGGACAAGGCCTTCAAGTCTCCCTGTTGGGTGAAAGGACATCACCCAAGGAATCCAAGATCACCTGCCCTCGAGCCTGGAGCACTAGGGCCTACCAGCCTGTCACAACCAATGTGCTATGTGAGGATAGGAGAGCATTTAAGGGAGTGTGGCCCAGTGGGGACTCCTATTGAGTCGACTCCCTGATTGAGGTGTGAGGAAATGGCTGCTGCACTGATTGGGTCATTGCCCATGTGCAAGACAAAGCCAGTGATCTATGTATGTCACAGGAGGGCCAATGTGAATATAGCTGTGAAGATTGGGTCAGAGCACTGTGCAGTGAGGCGTCAGTGACACTCAGGGCCGGACTGACTACCGGGCGTTTTGGAATGCTGCTGAGCTGAGGGCTGATTACCCTGCGGTGGGGGCTGATTTTGTTTGATAAAGACCAGGTCCCCAACAACAAAATCAGCCCCCAGCTTAACAGCATTCCAAAACGCCCGGTAGCCAGTCGGCCCTGGTGACACTGTGTGCCAGGAGCAGCAGCCACAGTGTGAACAGTAATTATTGCTGTGCTGATCATGCCACAGCCTGTGTGCAGTGAGGGAGTGGCAACTCTGTATGCCAGGAGGGGGTGCTGCTGACAGATTGCTGTGCGGAGGGGGCCATAGACCTTGCATGCTGAAAAGCTGACAACCCCATGTGCCAGGAGGGGCCACCTTGCAGGCATCTGCTGTGCCGATTGGTCTGCGCTTATCTGCAAAAGAGATACCAGTGACCCCGTATATCAGATGGGGTCATTGGAACTAACAAGGAGTGTGATAGAGCAAAGACTTACCCTGCAAGGAGGAACCACGAGGATCCTCTGGTCACATGCTTGCTAGATAGCGCTGCAGTGCTGCAACACTTTTGACTGAAAAATAGAGTCAGTGTGAACTCTTGAGATTCAGACTACTAGTAGGGCTTACCCTAGATGTTGCCTATAGTGAATGGGGAATAACCTCTATCGCTAAAGCGAGGAGATAGTGAGACACAGGGAACTGCCTATGAAGACACTAGAGCTCTGACCTCAGGGGAACTGTGTAGTTGTGTGTGAATGTCTTATTTTCCTTTTTTTTGCTAGCAGTAATATAAAATACACATTTTAGCCCAAAAGTGAGTATTTGGCTTGATAATCATTTATTGCTGCTACTGAATGTGTTTTGAATAATGAGTCCATGTCCACCCCCCTGAATCTACCTTCCCCCAGATGGAGCCCTGCACTGCTCAGATGAGAGTCAAGTGCTGATTCGATAGTCAGAAACTCAGGATCCATAGTCAAATGGTCCCAGGGACATCTGGAGTAAAAAGCCTCCGCCCCCACTGTGTGGCCCTGTAAGCCTCTGAACGGGGTTCTGACACTATTGATTGCTTGCTTTACGTTCTGCTGTATTTCTGTGCCCCATTGCCTTGTATTCTGGAGGTTCAGAGCTTGCCTCGCCTCACTTGTGCTCTGGCAAGATTAGACATGCACTGATAACTCAAGGGTGCATAGGGTTTCTAAAGATGGGGAGTGCATGCTTTAATGGAGGTTTCTTAGGCTGCAGCCTTTTAGCCTGTTCTAGTTCTTTTCCCTCATAAGCAAATGAGGGTGCAAGCTGCTGCTTTTGGTTGCCTTGTATCTTGTAGGTTGCTATTGAGTGTGTCCCCTATTTTGAATCTCTGCTCCTCTCGGCACACTTGTTGTGCCTTCTGATTTTCAGTTATTAATGTATGTTTGCTTACTTTCGCACTAGCATCTGCGGCCTTGCTAATCACTGGGTTCTGTTATTCCTCATTTATGTCTGGACTGTGCCCTTTCTGGCTAACTTCCTTTGTGGGCAATAGAGGCTAATATTGGAATTAGGTAGTGATTTGGAGCTAATGCTTTATTTATTTAATGGTAGTTCCTTTACTATAATTCCACTTCATTATAAAAATGCTGTGTGCCACACAGTCTGATGGACTGTTTTGATAGTCAATCTAGGAATTTCTGGGTAAAGGTGGCCCTTTATAAACACATCTGGACTGATATGGTTATATTTTTTATTCCTTTAATTATGCAGCAGTATGCCTGTCTCCACTGCCTGGGCGCTCCCCAGGATGTAAACACTGGGGCAAGAAAGTAGAACTGACGTAATGGTATTGCCTGTAGGTAATCACAGTATTACCGCCCTTGTATCCAGGCCAGTGTGAGGTGCTGAAAGATATCAAAGTGCCTGAAATGGTGAATGTCTCCCTAAAGGTCATGTACCCTTTCTTAGGACTCTCCATGGAGATAGTGGTATAATAAACTGGAGTAATGTCTTCACACAGTATGCATATAGTATTTAATGTGATTAGGAGTTTGGGAACTGGTTGCTAGACTTAAAGTAGTACATGTAAATTTGGATCTGTACAGGTTTCAGATGTTTGAGCATAGTATGGTTCATTGTTTCTTGTTTTGTAGCAAAATGTAATGTCTCAGCAATTAAACTAGTTTGAAATTGAGGTTGGGTGCATCAACCCATCGATATTTTTCATCCAGTTCATAGGAGGTTTTTTCCCCAGGATGTTTATTGGAGAGGAGAGTGGTGGGGATTGTAGAGTAGTCTGCTTTGGGAGAAAATTATGAAAAGCACTACAAATCTGCAGCCATGTTTTTCTTACTCAAATCCCAAATCCAAAAAGCTTTATTCGACAGATTGTCATAAAAGCAACACACAATACATCACTGTACATTACACTATAAATAATACATGGACATCACATAATTAAAATAGTTATTAAATATCTTGAATCTGTAGTTTTGAAATAAGAACAGCTTACTTGTTAATGGGTCATACAACAATTAAAAGAATAAAATTCCTCCATTATTAAAAAACAGTTTCAGATAAAACACAGGTGATTACTAGCTAGCAGCATGAGGTTGGAAAGTGCGGGTGCGTATAATCCAAGACCATTTTAAAAAATTTGCAATTGCTACAGCTATACAAGGTGAACAGTCAGATTCCAGTATTCTTAAGGCATCTTTATACTTCCGTGTGCCCAAATTCGAGCAAATTGGTTTTAACCATTTACGGCGTGGAGCACGATAAAGAGGGCATTCAAAGAATATGTGAGCAATAGACTCAACCTTATATTTACAATTCTGACATTTATCACTTCCTAGTTGTACCCATTTAGAGCTGAAGGCTTTTACTGTAAGTGTGCCTATTCTAAATTGGAAATATAATTTGCGGTCTTGAGGCCTTTGAATTATATCCCAGTATGCCTCACAATGGGCTCGCGATTTAAAATCAAGAAAGCGGCCAGTTAAATTGGTGCCAGTACTACTCGTATGGACTCTCTCACAGACCATTGCCCAATATTTTTCTTTCAGGAGATTTTTGATGGGAATGTTGTCATGTCAGAAGTATCCCATAGCTGGATAAGGTCCAGATCTTTTAGAAGTGTCCTTAATTCACTAAGCCACTGGATTACATGAGCTTTATCAGCCCTTATTATATCTCTCAGGGCTGTTGCATAGTGAGCCAATTCAGGGGTAGTGCAAATATGCCGCCAATACAATAATGGCCTCAGTCTCGCTATCTCAACCACATTTTGCCTGCCTAGATCAAACAACAGCGGGACTGTGGGAGTACTTTGTGGAACACCAACCAACCTTCGAAGGAATTTCCGATCAGATGTTGCTAATTGAGTTAGATTAGAAAATCCCCAAAGCTCTGATCCGTACAGGGTGGCACCTAATACTTTTGTTTGGTAAATCTCCAGGACAGGTGTAATGGGCTTAGTAAAGGAGGTTTTATGTTTGGATGCAAGAGCTCCCACAAGTTGTTGAAATTTCAGGGTGGCCATGTCTGTATGGCATTTCCACCCCATATTGTTCTGTAATGAGATGCCCAAATAGGAAAAAGCATCCACTTCCTCTAGGGGGGTGTTGTTAAGGAAAATTTTACATAAAGGTTTTTTTTTCCGTAAATTCAAGGACATGAGTTTTGTTTTAGAGGTGTTAATCTCTAGTCCACGTGATTCGCAGAATGCCCCAAAGATGTTAACAGCCTTCTGCAACCCACTTGGGGTACGCGAGATGATCAGCGTATCGTCCGCGTACATAAGTACTGGGACCCGAGTCCCCGCTAAGACAGGCGCATCAGTGGGAGATCTACTAAGGTGATCCACTATACCATTATTGTATAGTGAAAATAGCGTGGGAGCCAGGACGCATCCCTGCCGAACACCTCGCTCTACTGGGAATACGTCAGTGACCTCTCCTTGAACCCCCATCTGATTCTTGCGAAGTTATTTTCATGCAGTCGAACTACAAGAGTCAGCAGCTCAGGGGGCATTCCTTGGTCGACCAGGACCTTCCACAGCATGGGACGGGGGACTAAATCAAAAGCAGATTTAAGGTCGAAAAAAACTGCATAAAGTGACCCTTTAGATAAAACAACATTCCTCCAATATAATGAAATGAAATAAAAAACCTGATCCACAGAGCTGGTGCAGGGGCGGAAGCCAGCTTGGAATGGGGATAAAACATTATGTTCCTCTACCCACATTTGTATTTCATTTTGGATTAGCCGACCAATAGGTTTTTGAGCCGAGTCAATTAGACTGATTGGTCTGTAATTACTTGGGAGAGATTTATCACCCTTTTTGTAGACTGGTATAATTTCCGCTCCTTTCCAAGTTAAAGGAATAGGAGCACCCATTGCCACTGCATTTGCTAGTAGTAAGAAATATTGGCACCAGGTCAACCTGTCACTTAAAAAAACATCTGCAGGGATGCCATCCATGCCCGGGGCTCTGCCTTTTATTACACAGTCTAATGCTGTACTCACATCCTTTAGGGTAAACAGCTGGGGATGATAAGTAGTTGGTGGTATCGACTGTGGTACTCCATTCATTTCACTGCAAGCATATTGAGGTTTGAAGAAGTCCACCCACTCAGATTTAGCAACATTATTTTGCGGGGGTTCAGCTATTCCTCCCCTATCCCATTTTATAATGTCCCAGAACTTCTTAGAGTCTTTTGCAGAACTCGCGGCCTGCAAATCCCGCCATTTATCTTCATCCCATTGTCTTTTTGCGGCACTTTGCGTGCGTCTGTTTTTCTTACTGTGGACTTAAGGTTTCAGAGTTACACTGTCTGCAGATTAGGCAGGATGAGTTTCCCCGCAAACGCATTAAAGTTTAAGATTTCTCATTTCACTAACCAAGGCATCAAATGTCCCTTTCCTGCTAGAGCCATTCAATAATTGAAATACATGAGATTTAGTATCCCCCTAGCCTGAGTTTAAAAGGTTATTGAAAGTCACTGAAGAGTTATATGATGCAAAAGCATCATTAGCCGAAAGGCCAAGAGCCTTTACAAAGTAACATAATGACAAACTGGCTCGCTATATTCTTTTCACCTTTGAATGGATGCAATTTATTGCGTATTATATATAACCTATCTTTATGCATAGCTGCCAAATGGTACTCTGTCATATTTTACACCTCCAACCAACCCTGGTTTGTTAGCAAGAGTTTTTACTATCTTAGAGTTTTTTGAACATACATTTACAATTTTCAAATGTTAACTACAAGCTCCAAGATTTATCAATTTTGCCTGCAAAGAAAGGAATCTCTGCATACGCCAGATGGTGCCATTCCACCTGCAAAAAAATTGTTTACGGGGCAAAAACAACTGCCAGAATATGTACCAGGTTAAAGTCCTAAAAAAGCAACTAAACTTCTTCCTAACATAATATCTTCCTTTTATTCTTGAAAAAGTCTGTCCTGCTGATATTTTTTCGATGCAGAACTATTCATCATTCATTACTTTCTCTCATTAAAAAAAGGTAGCCACGGCATTAGTGTAGAACTGGGGCCCCCCACATTTCTGTAATAAGAGATATTTATGCTCAATGAAAAGTATCCGGAGCTTCTAATAGTATTAGTGGTGTAATCATGGCTATATCAGACAAGATTGCATTAGTTCCCACCCCATGCAAAACTGCCAGCAGTGATAACATCAGTGGATCAGACAGGGCTGCCAGCAGTAATGTAAAAAAAAGCTTTATTGATTTTGAATGCCTTTACGTGGAAAAAACATGCCAGCCATAGCTGCAATACCCCGTCACCAAGGTATTATTATGAGTAATTAGTCTCCTAGATGCCATGTGATTTATCACTCTAATATCATCTTTAAATATATTTTCCAAATTCAGCATTTTTTCTCCAAACACCAACTTATAAATTCTGAAAATAAAAACATTTCCATTTCAAATCCACCCTTTTTAATGTTGGTGTACATATATCTATTCAACCCAGTAAAATCTTCTAATTTAGTAGCCTGAGCTGCACACAGGAGACCTAGTAACAAGTAGCTGGAGAGCTAACTGTAGCTCATGTGTTAATCTGGGTGATGCTTTCTTTTTGAGGAGCAGTGCTTAAAGTGTTATTACTATGTGGAGCCGAGGTGGAGAAGTGTGGCTCAATGGTTAGAGCGGCAGACCCTGATGCAGAGGTCTAGCCCGGGACCAGGATTCAATTCCCCACCTCGGCGGGTCTTGGGCTCAAAATTCCACGGACCTGATAATTCTCGCCTCGCTGCCTATTCCAATCATGGAGTCCCACTCTGCAACTCTGGGCAATAGCTTGCTTAATCTCCACAACGGCCCCCACAACGCTAAGGATGCCTGGCCTCCACCTTGGGGGTGCTCAGGAGTGGACACCTCACAGGGAAAGCCAGGATGGGTTCCACAGCGGTATTCGTACAAGCGCCTTGAGACCCTTGCGGGTGAGTAGTGCGCTATACAAGTATCAATTTACATTTAGGTGCAGATAGCTTCCTACCTTCTCTAAGAATCTATGAGGGAGATTGAGTGCAGCCACACCAACACAGTCTCTGTGTTGCAGAAGTGAAATTATGTTCTTTGCTTCAGGTGGGAATTTGTTTGGGACTTGGGAGCTGAGTTCCATTTCATTCACAGCTCTTGAGAGAAAGTGCAACTGCCTACTTTATGCATCAGTGGCACCAATGATTCGCTACACTTGCATGTTATATGATATTATAAGTGAGTAGTGACCCTACGTTCTTATTACAGACAGACTCTGACATAACAACACTGCTTTAATAAGTAAATCAAGTATGTGAGTGTACACTTAAATAAAGCTCTCTCATAAATATTTAGGGCCTTATTTATGAAGGCCTTGCGCCGCCGGTGCGTCACTTTTTCCCATTTTAAAAGTGGCGCACCGGCGGCGCAAGGCCTTCATAAATAAGGCCCTTAGTATCACGTAGAAAATACCTCTCCAAGGTACACGTTAGACCACCAATCCTAAACTTCAGTCCATCAATACAAAAACATGTGATAGAGCAGAGCTTCCATCAAACGATTATTACTGACAAAATAAACGATTTGACAACCTTTGTGCAAACAATGACAACATTGTTTTAAGTTCCACATTATGGAAAATGAAAGACAAATATAATTTATATACAGTATCATCACAGCATGCAGATGGGTGGATAGATTCAAGACATAATACATGTTTAGTTCAAATAGACGTGACTATTAATCATGAAATACTGTTTTCATTAATGTATATATGTTAGAATAATGTAGGAGAAAAATCTTACAGTATGGATTTTATCCCAAATGGATTTGATTTCATGTAATGAATGTGAAATTAATAATACTAAAAGGAAATAAATGTGAAGTAGAAAATATCATGTGAAAAGTTACAAAAATAATATTTCATGCTTTAACCTGTGCACCGAAAATGGCAAAAGAAAAGTAGGTGCTACATGACAATACTTAAATGTGCTTCATGAAACTTCTTTAACATCTGTTTTATATGTGTATCTGTTACACCGCCCATACATGACAAAGATTAATATGCACGTTCCTATATGTGTAATGATTACGCTTGCAAATGTTTTATAAGTACCCTATACTTACATGTAGTAATTATGAACAGGTTGATATGTTTGTTAAATGTATTCTGAAGTTAATATGCTATATGTTAATATATGTATATGTTAATATGAGGTTACTCATAGAGAGACTCGCAGAGGAAGGTGTCAATGAAGGATTCTTGAGTGCACCCGAAAAGGAATTTTTGATCAATAAGGAACCACGCATTCCTACCATTTATACATTGCCCAAAGGGCACAAGCGCCTGGAGAAATCACCCGGAAGACCAATTATATCTGGCTGTGGTTCAGTCCTAGAACCAGCAAATCAATTCGTAGACCACTTCCTACAACCATTGGTCCCACAAACAAAGTCCTTTGTGCGTGATTCCATGCACATTATACAATTCCTAGAAAATCAGCCCTACGACAAGTCTACACAATTCATGGTAACATTGGATGTCAGTTCACTCTACACCTCCATACCTCAGAGCAAGGCGATAGAAGTCATCCGTGCGACACTAGACAGACGTCCAGCACCACACTGGATCCCCACCCGCTTCCTGATTAACCTTCTACAAATCGCCATGAAAAAGAAGTACTTTGTTTTCAGGCAACAATTCAACATTCAGTGTAAGGGAGTTGCCATGGGCGCAACATATGCACCCAGCCTGGCAAATATCTACATGGACAGCTACGAGGAAGAACATCTGTATACACATGAGAACCCTTTCATCGACTCCATAGCTGTCTGGAAGCGATATATAGATGATGTGATCATGATTTGGTCAGGTACAGAATCCCATCTAAAAAGCATCTTCAGATGGCTCAATGAAAGAAGCAGCGATATACAATTCACGATCAACTACGACTGTCACACCATAGACTTTCTGGATCTAACATTCCGAGTGGATAATGGCCTGATCTATTGTGACCTCTACAGAAAGCCGACAGAGAGGAACACTCTGTTAAAATGCGAATCACATCTCCCGAGAAACCTGCGTGACAACGTGCCCTATGGGTAGTACCTGAGAATGAGGAGAAACTGCACCAAAAGGGAGGATTTCTTCAGAGAGGCAGACATACTCACAGAACGTTTACGTGAACGTGGCTACCCCTTGGGTCTTCTGAAGCATGCCAAAAAGAGGGCTTGGTATTGCCCTAGAGACGATCTACTGACACCCAAGGAAAAGAAACCAGCCACTGACAACTTGGTGTGCATGACAACCTTTCACTCCAAGAGCAACAGCATAAAGAAAATCGTCATGAAGTATTGGAGTCTGGTTGCACCAGAGTTAAACACAGAAGAAAACCCCCTCTTCGCTTTCAAAAGAGGACAAAATGTTAAAGAGAGTGTCGTCAAAGCTTACCTTGAACCTCAAAAACCACCAGACTTACGTGACCAGCTGGGATTGCCACCTATTTTGGGAAGCTTCAAGTGTGGCACATGTAAAGCCTGCCCACTTTGCATGGAGGGCTAAACCCTTGTGCACCAGAATAAAACTTACAAAATACCCTCACTAACGAACTGCAATACTACAAACATCATATACATAATCCTTTGTCCATTCAACAAACCATATATTGACAGACTACCCAAAAAGTCAAAATGCGAGTCTTGAAACACTTGAGCAAGATCAGGTGTAAAGTCCAGGGAGCACCACTGGTGGAACACTTTTCAAGTCTCAATCACACTCCAGAAAGCTTGAGATGGAGGGTGGTAGAGAAAATCAATGCAAACCCGAGTGGTGGCTCAATAGCGTCAGCCCTTAATAGAAAAGAATACATACTCTCAAGTCAGTGTCCAGAGGTCTAAATGAGCATGAGGAAATAGCCAAACAAATGGGTCTGCTGTGAGGGCTCGCTCTCCACGCGCATTCACATGGGACATCATCCCCATCCACTATGACTCCCACCGCATGCCCCATTGTCTAGCACACAGCAGATGACACCCATGCCAGTCCCAGTCTCACATGGTATACTCACATTGAATATGTACCCGTGTATTGTATCACCACATGATAGTTATTCTGCTAAAATGTGCAATGATCTTATTCCATCACAGAGTACATGACCTCTCTATTTGACTTGACAGGGCAGTCATTGAACACTCATTACCCTTGTCAGTACTAGTTTCTAGTAGCATACGCAGACTGTTTTGAATATGTAACTTAAATTACTGTCATCCTGTTAAAATGTGCAATGAACTATGCTCTTGTTGCTAGCCTGATTGATTTCTCCTCATTCCCCGTATCGGCAAAATATTTATCCATTTTACCAGGTGCCTACATATTGTATGTTTACACCACATGAGAATTACATGAGGGGCTTATTTCATTGTGGTCCAAATGATGTGTATATGTCTAAAAAATTGTGTTCCCCCCATTCGAATCGAGCAATTCACCTGTCGCTTATTGTATGTCTACACTATATGTCAATTGAACTAGGGGCTTGTTAGACGGAAATTATAATTCTTTGTAACCTTCCACTTTGTAAATAATTGCGGTCCAAATGGTTTGTAAATGGTATTACACTCCTCATTCACGTGTCATATGTCACAAGATAACATGCCTGCAAAGTATATCCATGTATCCTGAAACTGCCGGCTGACGTCACCCCGCAGCCTGCTAGTCTACCATCATCAATGTGATTAGGCCCTGCACCCAGCACACGTTTCTTCACGCGCCTTGGGTGTTACAGTAGACAACGCTAAGTCATTGCTTGGCAACCGCACCCGTTCCTTGACGTGCACGCGTCCTCACGGCAGCGTTTCTGTACTCCATTTAAACAGTACAGCACGGACGAGTCAGGAACATCAACTAATATCCACAAGACGCATGGGACTTTGCACCACCGCCTGTTCCCTAATGGGATTCACACAGATTACGGGTAAGCACGAGGAATGAGGACACTTATTTAACTTGTTATCCCCGCTAGTTTCACTGCGGCCAGGTTTACCGCATATCTCACTGCTTTAATGCTGATCGGCACTCGGCCGTTCCAGTCACTATCCCGCCCTATCCCCTTGGCGTGCCAACATTTATGTGCCACCATTTATGCGCCGATTGCTCAGAGATTCAGCCTTCATGGTCCCACGTCTGGGCCTCAACCACCATGGCACTGTTTAGCTTATTCCCCAGATTTAAACAGAAGCGGCCACACTCGTGCAGATGCTCCGTGCACTTATACCGCTACTGAGCCACACTGTAGTGCTCTTTTAAACACGAAAGCACACGTGCATGAGAAGTTAATTTAGACAATTACACAAAGCAGAATTAAACGCTCTTGCTTCGAATACCACTAGTGTTACATTGAGTAGAAGTGTATGCTCTCGGTCGTTTACCGCACTTTCTAGTCACTTATTTGCGAACGCTCCCTAGTGACGCTAGGAATTCACGCCCACACATGGTTCCTCAATTGCATTCACTATGCGAGGCCCTTAGCCGGATACCACATAATATTTTAGTGTGGTTGCACCAGTGTTACATAGAGTAAAATTGTATGCTCTCCATCGTTTACCGGACTTTCTAGTCACTTATTTGCGAACGCTCGCCAGTGACACTAGGAGTTCACGCCTAAAAGGGTTTTTTCAATTGCATTCACTATGCGAGGTCCTGATCCTGGTACTCCTCTTCCACAGATACCCTGGCCATCGAGCCCTGCAGACTAAGGCTGAGGTTGCCCAGCCTTCATTAAGTGAGTATCCATGCTCCCCTTGCATTTGGGCGACACATCAGTGCCCACACAGTCTCTCTGATACACAGCTCATTAATTATTTCAGACTGTCCAGCTGTGGTATATAAATAAATAATACCGGATCTATTTTTGGATGAATGAATGAATAACAGATAGCTCAATAAAATAAGAGTCAAGATTCGAGGTAGTAGGAGTTTCTGCAGGTTTATTACAGCATAAGGACAGGATCAGGACAACCTGCATAGGAACAGAGGTGACAGGGCCCAGTAGGACAACTGGGGCCCAGCAGCTGCCGGGGCTTGATCTGGGATGAGCGCGCTAACTTTTAATAACAATACATCGACTTATATACATAGCGCAAACACATAGCATTACATTGCAGTAGGCGTAGCAGTGGGTGGAGCAGAAGGCGTGACGCGTAGCAGTCGCGAGAGATAACAGTAAAAGTAGGTGTAACTGGGAGTATACATAGACATGTGATGCAAACGTAACAGAATATGTCATGAATGGGCGGAAACATAGGAGGGGGCTACCTAAGGAGCCGGGACCTCTAACCTAATGGTGCGCGAAAACTGGCAATGACGTGTTACTAGGAGAAGCTGGGGGCTACGAACTCTGTGCTAGGAGCAGAGACTAGAGTCTGGAGGGTCGGAGCGACATGTACCTAAACCCTATCTGGTATCTGATGTTTAGGGAACATGTTGATATAAACTAGAAGTCATGAGGGGAAAAGCTAACTTGATTCTAAGACTGGACCATGCATTATTCTACATGTAGTGCGTGATGAAGAATATTAAATGACCATTAATACAGTATTTTCTCTAACGTGGAGCCGAATAGGCTAGACAATGACGGAAACTATTGATGCAGTTCAGTAGCTTAGGAATGCAGAGAAGGAGGACTGAACTGATAGCTGGAACTATAACATACTTTTGGCAGACTCAGAGGCAGAGCCAAGCTGCACCGGGCACTGCGAGGCAGGAAGTAAGTGAAGGGTCGAGGATACAGGTGGGGGCTGTATCGCTCCTCAGCGAGGCTTTCAGGAGACAGGAGCTGAATCTGTGGTCCGGGCCCTTTTGAGGCCTGGAAACGGGGACTTTATAATGGAATAACGTGCACACTGGGAAACGTGGCAACGTAGCTTTACATAGGCCTGATATTCGTAGTATTCACGAGGACCGGAAACTGACATACCAGAGGTGGACACAACTGTAATTGCGTCATTAATCAGACATGGGGAATAACATATGCATATTGGTCATGCACACATAACATATGATGGAGGAGGCGTAGGACACAGAACATGGCAAAATTTACTTTTCCACATTCCCTCCTTGTCACTACGTTTCCATCAGGAAACATCAATATTCATGATACCATCTATCATTTCATACAGTACCATTTGCTCGTCTCGAATTGTCTTGGAACGGGATTTAGAACGGGGCTTGGGACTAGGAATACAAGAGGTAGCACACATGCTGCAAATCGCAGGGCCACATTGTATACAGAGGCAGCAGCTAAATATGATCGTTACTGCAATACCTAAAAAGGACAGGACTTTCCATCCCCATGCGGAAATTATATTCCAGAACCAACCGGACCATGTCCAGGTGCCTGGATCTTGGTGTAACAGATGGGCAATTTTATGGAGTCTGGTTATAGCTGAATAAACAGACGGCGCGTTATTTGGAATGAAAATGCAGCAACTAGATCCGATGACTCTACAGGCCCCGCCCCTATCGGCCAGTATGACGTCAAGGACGAGACGATTTTGCAAAACGACAAATCTCATAGCAGATTGTTCTTCGGTTAGGTTACCTAGAGCAGAGGCAGTCTCATTTACTACAGCTTCAAGGGTTCTTGTTAACCTACGGATCAGTTTACTATTCTGGACAGGTCCTACAAAGAAGAAGAAACCTTTATTGAAATCTGTATACTGTTCTAGAGTAGTTTCAGTATAATCGACAATTGGGGACTCCCTTCTATGTCTAATGTGTACTAGATGTGTGTTTCTGTGATAATCAGATGGGGCTAGGAAAACAGGTGGCAGTAGGAAAGCAATGTAACAGGTTCCCTCCCAATCGAGGGGCAGACGGACATATGCAGTTTGACCACAAATAAAATAAGAATGACGTGAAGCTTTGAAAACAGATTTCCCACTGTCACTATACTGGATAACAGTAGTACATTCACTATGACCTACATGTATGGAACCATAACTACGGACACATAATTCACCTTTGACTGGTAGTACTGAAATAGCAGGTAAGTCTGGAGTAGTATCAGACTGAACATTCAGGACCATAAAATTCGACGAATAATTACCTAAATTATATACTTCATTTTCTAGATCTAAACCTGTTCTGTGGGGGAGACCTTGCTTGTCTGGAAAACATGTACTGTTAAGAAAAGACATATCTGTTGAGGATGACGTTAACGTGGACCATGCTCCACACGAACCATTGTGTGAGAATGGATAAGGAAAGAGTGGCAGAACTCCCTTCAGTGTCTAAAAAGGGGGGAGTCGACCACACACCCAACAATTAGTGGCATTGCTGGTCTGGTGTGAATAATGTAACATACGGATAAATGTGTTGTTGCGCATAGCGAGGCGGTAAGAATATTCGTGAGGAGGCAGATCACTAAACGTGTGCTCTACTGTAGCATTAGTAGACATATTAGCATGAGAAACTGGAAAATACAGATAGAATGCATAGCTGGTGCAGGAAATCAAAATGCTGATGAATAATATGAAACTCAGAAAAACGATACATTGAATTGAACTTCGACTAACTCTCTCACTATGGGGGTCTATTTTATACATGTCAGAAACAGTCTAACCGTTTCACCTAGGGGAGGACTTATACAATCAAACTGACTGACTTATTTTACTAGACCTGAGCTTTAACTTATACTCCTGCTGCGGAGTTTTCTCTAACAAGGGAGGGGTTGTAATAATGTCTTGTGCGGGACAGTCCTTTAAAACAATGTCTTGACAGTCTTTAGAATCTTGGGAATCCTGGGAAATGTTTTTAGAAACGGATTTCAATCCTTTAAAAAGTTTAACATGAGAAAGGTGGATCCATCCTTTCCTGCCTTCCAACTTGACGGCAGTACGGGTGGTCAAGAGGACCTGACGTGGCTCCTTCCAACGAGGTTCCAGCGGACTTGATCTGTCGAAATTCCGGACCATCACTAGGGAGCCTGGAACGATTTCATGTGGTGCCACCTCGGTATTGTCTGGAAAGGCGGCAGCAACCTGTGAACGACATGAGTTGAGGGCAGACATCAAGGAAGCTAGGTAATCTGTCAGCATATTACATGAAACATCGGTAATACTTCGGGGTCTAGGAGTACCCCACATGTTAGGGGGGCGGCCGAATACGATCTCATACGGGGACAGACCTGATCTGGAATGTGCAACCATGCGCATATAAAACAGGGCGACTGGCAGAGCTACTAGCCAGTCCACACCTTTTTCTTTACAGACTTTGGCAATACGGATTTTCAGGGTCTGATTATGTCTTTCGACTAGACCGGCTGCTTCAGGATGGCGTACACAATGGAACTTCCACTGGTACCCTAACAAAAGGGAAACGTGCTTCATGAGTTCAGATGAGAACGGCTGACCGTTATCAGAATATACGACTCTAGGGAGTCCATATCTAGGGAAAAATTCACGAACCAACTGCTTGGCAGTGGTCGCGGCTGTGTAATCTGGGACTGGATATGCTTCTGTCCACCTGGACAAAGCGCATACAACTACAAGGACATACTTGAAACCTCGACATCGCTCCATCTGAATATAATCCATCTGGAGGACCTCAAAAGGGTGGTCAGGGGGCTGGAAACCACCTTGTTCCACCGGGACACTTTTACCTGGGTTAAACTGACAACATATCATACAGGTACGGACTTTCTGTTTGGCTGCAGCTCGTAAATGCTTGTTGAACCAAATGTTCTGGATACTGTCTAACATAGCTTTTTCTCCTAAATGTGCTGGACTATGTGCGGTATTAATAATGACTTGAACCATAGAATCGGGGAGAAACCATGTGGCTCTACCCTTCGTTAACCATCCTTGATCTGTCTGGACCCCTCCTTGTTCAGACCATTTCTTGATTTCATCGGGAGTAGCATGTAACTGGATATCTATGACATCTTGTGTAGGGTCCTTAACTGTCATGCATGTAATCGGATCTGGAGTATGTGTCATGTTAACTGGAATGTCTGGAGTCTGTGCTGTAAGCTTGGCTGTGCGGTCTGCTAGATCATTACCTTGGGAAATAATGTCAGTAACTTTCGTATGTGCTTTGCATTTCATGATAGCAATAGATGTCGGTAAATGTATGGCATCTAACAGGACTTGAATAAGGAGACCATGCTGAATCTTGGTTCCATGAGAAGTCATGAAACCTCTCTCCTGCCAGAGCACTCCGAAGTCGTGTACAACTCCGAATGCGTAACGTGAATCTGTGTAAACATTAACTTTCAGGTTCTTGGCATGTATACAGGCTTGTGTCAGAGCGACTAGCTCTGCTGCTTGAGCGAACAGGGTATCAATACGGTGTGTTTCAATAACTTCGGTGTCAGTAGTTACTGCATATGCTGCGACTAGTTCTCCTGTACTAGTTCTCATACATGAACCATCCACATAAAGTGTCAGGTCAGGATCTGGTAACGGAATGTCTGTCAGGTCTTGTCTTGGCTTTGTCGTAATATTAACTACTTCCACACAATCATGTGGGTCTGGATTTGAATTAACTGATGGTAACAGTGTAGCAGGATTCAGAACGTTGCAGCGTCTGATTTCTATGTGTGGCTGGAACAGTGTCAATTCATAACCTGTTAAACGTGCAATTGTCAAGTGCTGTGTTTGTGTTCGGTTCAAAAGAACTTCTACGGAGTGTGGAACTTGTACTGTCAGGGAGTGCCCTAAAACTATGGAATCACTTTGTCTGATAGCTAGTGCTGTGGCTGCAACTGACTTGAGGCACGCAGGCAACGCCTGGGCGACTGGATCTAATGTGCTCGAAAAATAAGCACAGGGCTTGTATTGTCCTGCTTGATCTTGTGTGAGAACAGATAATGCTGTACCTTCGCGTTCAGTAACGAAAAGTGTAAAAGGCTTACTGTAGTTCGGTGTAGCTAGAACTGGAGCTTGACATAGGGCTTTCTTTAACTCGTTGAAACTAAGTGTATGGTCAGATGTCCAAGGGAGGACAGTCGATACGGCTGCCTCCTGTGTCGTTAACTGTATCAGTGGCTTGGCTAGAAATGCATACTGGGGAATCCATTGTCTACAATAAGAAGTAAGGCCGATAAAGGCACGTACCTCCTTCTGGGTTCTGGGCTGGGGAAGACTCGCTATTAACTGGATACGGTCGGGTGTCAACTGCCTACCCCTCTTGGACAGTAAGTGTCCTAAGTATACCACTTGCTGAACACAGAATTGAAGCTTCGAAGGTGACACCTTGTGCCCCATCTCGGCAAGGAAATACAAAACTGTAAGTGACGCTCGTTCGCAGTCACGTTCAGAACGGGCTGTGATCAGGAGATCATCGACATACTGGAGCAGGGCAGTGTCAGTTGGCATGTGAATATTGTCTAGTTGTCTCTTGAGTGCCTGACTGTAAATACTAGGACTTTCTGTGAAACCTTGAGGAGCGCGTGTGAACATATAGCTCCTTCCATTTAAACAAAATCCGAAAAGAAACTGGCTGTCTGGATGAATTGGAACACTAAAAAATGCATTCTTGAGGTCTATGACAGTGAAAAACATGGCTTCGGAATCAATAGCAGTTAACAGGGAAGAGATATCTGGGACAACTGGGTACTGCGGAATAATACATTTATTAAGCTCTCGTAAATCAATCACTAATCGATATACTGGGGGTGCATTCGGATCAGTACGTTTCATGACTGGAATGATCGGAGAATTGCATACATTGGAGTCAGTTTCTACAACTACTCCTTGAGCCATGAGCTCGTCAATAATTTTGGATAAGGCTGCTACAGCCTCGGGTGGCAATCTGTACTGTCTGATTCGGGGTAACACTACACCTGGTTTGAGAGTCACACGATGGGGTGTGATTTGCATGTAACCTACATCAGTTGGACCTTGCGCCCATAAATGCTGTGGAACATTAGACAATCTTGAATCAAAATCTCGTAATACATAGTGACCCTTAAAGTCACGTAGGAACAGACGTATTCCCTCTGGGGAACAGCAAATAACTGCACCTAATTCTTTCAGTGTCTTAATGCCTAACAGATTTTCTGGACATGACTTAGTAAGTAACAGATCAGTAGTACGGGACAATGGACCTACTTCTAGAGTAACTGGCTTAGATATCTCATTAACTATTGGCTTTCCTGAAAATCCAAGGGAAACATTTCTTGAGCCTGAGAGCGGAGCCCCTGGAACTTCGGCATGACTAATTGTGGTCCTACTTGCCCCTGTATCGATCAAAAACTTTCTGTCTTTCCCTAATACTTGACTGTGAACATAGGGACCTTCTTGATCTACAGGTATCTCGATGAGAGGCAAGCCTACCTCCCTCTCTAGGCTGTTTCATGAATATGGCTGGTACTCCGGATACTCGGACTGTGCATACTGGTACATCTGTGATGTGACATGCTGTGTTGCAGCAATAGGCTGCGGTGCTGTAACTGTCTGTGGTGCATTCTGTGACTGAGGAATCTGTGAAACTTGTTCTTGTCTAGGCGGACGTGGTCTTTCTTTAGTCTTACCAGTAGCTATATTATGTTTCAGGACTGCACACTCGTTTATAAAATGACCTGGCTGTTTACAATAATTGCAGTTCCCTTTAACGGGAGCTGCAGGATGACTGGCTTGATTGGCTTGATTTGGACCCCTCTTCTGACTGTCTTGGGGAACAGATTGTGCAACTAGCACTTTCATTTTCGTGTCTTTCATACGTTTTCTCTCGTGTTCTTGCTCTTCTCTAATTCTATTCTGGTGATACTGGAGCATCTGGAGCATCTGGGACGGGGTATTAGCTTGCCAGGTGCTTTCGACTTTCAAAACTCGGTTTTTAATTTGTGGGCTTGAATTCTCGACTAATTTAGTAACGAAAAGGTGAGGGTATGACTCACTACTTGTCTTGAGACCACTATTGATACTGAAACATTTTTCAAACCTAGAATAAAAATCACTAATATCTTCGTCTTGTTTCTGTTTACAGGCTGAGATTGCATCCCAGTCTTCTTTTCTCGTTGTCAATAATCTGGGTAAAACTTGAATCAGTAATTCTGGTAATTCTTTACATTTATCTCCAAGACCGGTACCTGGTACTCGTGCCTTGTCTTCAGCTTCTAGAGCTGCCCAATCGATCTTTTTCTCTCCCACCTCCCATTCTTTTTCCTTTAACTTTTCATACACCCCTGCGGGTAACAGGACCTTTAACATTTTAATGATATCTGGGTAAGTGTATTCTCCCATACGGAGCATGTCTTTTAATTCTCTATGGAACCCTGCTGGATCTTTGTCATGACAGGGAATTAATTTCTTCATTTCAAGAAGTTCCATCTTTGAAATCGGAGTGTATACAAACACTTGTTGCATTACGCCACCCGCCCCTTGGACTGGGTGGACTTCTCGTAACGGATTCTGTCTGTCTATGTAAAATGATTTACTTTCTGGGGGTGAGACATGAACAAAATGCGGATTCAGGAACGTTCTATATTTGTGGCGCTGTTCTAGAATGATACTGATTAAATCGGTACCTAGACCTCTCCATCTATACTGGAGTAACTCGTTCAGAATATCATGCAATGGACCTGGATCAGAATGTTGACCCTCATACAGAGTAATGAGGTGCTGGATCATATACATGCCCACCAGTCGCTGCTCGGCTGGGGGCAGTTTCAGAAACATTTGTGCCACTATTTCGTCTGGAAAAGTGGTAGAATCAGTAATCCATCGGACTGCTGATCGGGCTAGTTCTTGTTCATGCATAGTACTTAACTCACTATAACCGATTCGTGATTTCAGAATGTGATCGGTAGCTTGAAATACTTGTTCTAGAGAACCTTGTTCTGGAGCTGGATGATGAAAAATAGACTTGTGTTCTAGACGTAAATGGCGATCTGGAAATCTAGATTTTCCTACATACGCTATTCTGGCGGGATTCTCGTCTTCCTCTTCAGGATCAGAGATACTTTCTTTCTCGCTTACTTGTGCTGCTTTACGCTGGTCGTGTAACCTTATTATTTCTTTACGAATTTTCTTGTACATACTCTCCATGGCACCGACGGTCTTGTGCTTACCCTCGGCTATATTATCACTCCACCTTGTCAGGATTCTCATTTCGGCGGGATCTTTAGACGGGTAATCCTGTTCTCTTATTAGACAATTGATCAGGAACTTTAATATCATGAGCTGGATCTCGGCTTTCCTTTGAGACATAATCTCGCCAATACTTTCTGGATCATCCCCTGTACGGATGAAACGATATATTCTGTCTAGATCTTCTTTCATATTCGGCAAGGTGACTAGATACTCGGTCACTCTCCTTACACGTAAGGAATATAAAACCATATTATATTCGCCTGGAACTGGATCATAGACACATTCGTTAAGGGTTTGCCTGATTTCTGTAACAGACTGATGTTTGGGCGTGCGCTGTAACGCTTGAGCATGTAATTCGAGTAATGTTGAACGCTTGTGTGGCGGCGGGGTTTGAGGAAGACCTCCTCCTGCGGCCCCTAGACTAGAATCGTCTACTGACATTCTTCGTCCTGGCAGGGTCGGTAATTGTAACGTGGACTGGACTTGTATGGCGGACTGGACCGGGGGAGCTGTTAAGGGCACCCCGGTGTCTGAAGGAGCAGGAAGTGCCTGATTTACAGGGACTGGCGGAGCGCGAACAGGATTTGCATATTCTGGGACTGTGTCGTCCAAGTAGGACGAAATAAAAATATCAGCTACGGTCGGTTTATGACGTAGCTTGGTCGGAACTAATGGCGGCGGGAAATTACTGGATGCCTCTGGGGTCGCTTTTGGCAAGCCCTCGGCAAGGAGAGGATACATACCCTTAATGAGGGCATGCCTCTGTCTGTCTGACTGTTCGGTTTTGACTTGTTCACCTATCTCGATTAATTCTCTTTCTTGGGCTCGTTCTTGGGATTCTCTACTTAACTCTGACTTTCTGACTTCCTTTTCCGTTCTTCTATGCGCTTCTTTACGCCATAACTCGATGGCATCTTTCTGTGACTGTCTGGCTTTCTTTTTCCATAATGCTTCTTCTACTCGCATGATACATTCGGCATCCCATGTACCCGATACGGGCCATCTATACTTTTCTTCTAACTGTTTGGTATACTCTACCCATAAATCTAGATACATTATGGCGCTTATGCCATGTTTCTGATACATAAAGTGACCTGGACTGTCCCTAGGTGGGACAGGAACTGCTTCTTCTAATAAACCCTTTCTAGTTTTTAACTGACGTAACTTGGAAAAGAGCGGCATTGTAAACTTGAATCGGAACACAATACAATACACGAAAAACAATAACAATTAGGAAAACAATTCAGGCATACCACGACATTGGAAAGACATTAAACAACATTATATATAACAGTTCGAACAGAATATTACCTGGAATACTGAGAACAGAAACAGAACAGAATTTCTCGAGAACGGAACAGACTAGAATTACTGGATGCACTGCTGTAACAGTACGGAACATACCGGTCCCATAAAGGGACGCGTCAAGACCCGTATCCACCTAGGTGAACACTTCGTTTGTGAGTCTGGGCACCACCAACCCACGGACCAGGAGTCAATTTAGATTGGTCCTGTCTAGATACTACCCCAGCAATGGTACTCACCGGGCAGCACGGAACGGAAGGCCTCGGACGGGACTGGACTGCTACGACGACGAACTTCGGACTTCGGACTTCAGTTACGGGTGGGCCTCCGGATACCTCGGACCTTGGACTCTCGGCTTGGGCTCTGGTCGGGACTCGCCGCGTTCCTCCACCGTCTCGTTCGGATGCTGGACCGCCTCCTCCGTCTCCTCCGTGGGCCTGAGGGATACTTGAAGCAGAAATATCTGCACGTGGCCGGTATGGTTCCGTCACGGCTGCAGAGGGTCAGGGGGTCGGCGTGGCTTCACCGACGCGTGGGGAAAGGGCAAGTCCCTGTTCGGGCGCCATTATGTGGTATATAAATAAATAATACCGGATCTATTTTTGGATGAATGAATGAATAACAGATAGCTCAATAAAATAAGAGTCAAGATTCGAGGTAGTAGGAGTTTCTGCAGGTTTATTACAGCATAAGGACAGGATCAGGACAACCTGCATAGGAACAGAGGTGACAGGGCCCAGTAGGACAACTGGGGCCCAGCAGCTGCCGGGGCTTGATCTGGGATGAGCGCGCTAACTTTTAATAACAATACATCGACTTATATACATAGCGCAAACACATAGCATTACATTGCAGTAGGCGTAGCAGTGGGTGGAGCAGAAGGCGTGACGCGTAGCAGTCGCGAGTGATAACAGTAAAAGTAGGTGTAACTGGGAGTATACATAGACATGTGATGCAAACGTAACAGAATATGTCATGAATGGGCGGAAACATAGGAGGGGGCTACCTAAGGAGCCGGGACCTCTAACCTAATGGTGCGCGAAAACTGGCAATGACGTGTTACTAGGAGAAGCTGGGGGCTACGAACTCTGTGCTAGGAGCAGAGACTAGAGTCTGGAGGGTCGGAGCGACATGTACCTAAACCCTATCTGGTATCTGATGTTTAGGGAACATGTTGATATAAACTAGAAGTCATGAGGGGAAAAGCTAACTTGATTCTAAGACTGGACCATGCATTATTCTACATGTAGTGCGTGATGAAGAATATTAAATGACCATTAATACAGTATTTTCTCTAACGTGGAGCCGAATAGGCTAGACAATGACGGAAACTATTGATGCAGTTCAGTAGCTTAGGAATGCAGAGAAGGAGGACTGAACTGATAGCTGGAACTATAACATACTTTTGGCAGACTCAGAGGCAGAGCCAAGCTGCACCGGGCACTGCGAGGCAGGAAGTAAGTGAAGGGTCGAGGATACAGGTGGGGGCTGTATCGCTCCTCAGCGAGGCTTTCAGGAGACAGGAGCTGAATCTGTGGTCCGGGCCCTTTTGAGGCCTGGAAACGGGGACTTTATAATGGAATAACGTGCACACTGGGAAACGTGGCAACGTAGCTTTACATAGGCCTGATATTCGTAGTATTCACGAGGACCGGAAACTGACATACCAGAGGTGGACACAACTGTAATTGCGTCATTAATCAGACATGGGGAATAACATATGCATATTGGTCATGCACACATAACATATGATGGATGAGGCGTAGGACACAGAACATGGCAAAATTTACTTTTCCACACAGCCACACCACACTTCTGTCTTGAGAAAGACCCGCCGTGACCACCCACTGGGGCACTTCAGGGTAAATACGTCGACGCTATTCATAGGTCCAGTACCACCAGGATTCCGATAGGAAGAATAGGAATCTTTGGCTCCAAATCAGTATCTGGCCATCCTAAAAATGCCTGTGTATATATTTGTATATAGGAATTTGTTCGCACTGTATATATTCTTCACCCATTGAGAACTTTTGCACAGATGTCACTCAATTGCACATTAATATTGATTCCGACAGTCCATTCGTACTATGTATGTGAACACTGAATGAAGCAATTCTGCTATAAATGCATAGTACAATATTTTAACTTCATGACTTATTTGTTGAGTACCTATTTCTATAGCTGTGCTTATTTTAGAGCGTTAGTCTTGGATTGCATTATTAGCATTGTTAAATCATTTGTGTTTTACCCAACAGAACCACTTTTTTCTTAAACCATTAATTACCCAGGTTCTGAGGGACACAGGGTTACCCTTTTTCTTTAAACTATGCGCATACATCTACCGGCTGCTGAGGCTCTGCAGCCGGGCTGCCCAGAAGTCAGCTCATCCTCGTCAACTAGGGCGGTGAATCACATCCCCTAGCATCGAAACCGTGGCTGCATCAGAGGGTGCCTGAAAACAGCGGTAATCGGCGGAGTCCGCAGAGCTACGGGCGGCGACACCTAACCCCGGGACCGGACACAAGATGGCAGCTACCAGTCATTACCATGGACTACCTCTCAGCGACGCGCCGGGCCAGGCGATCTCCGTCTACCAGTGAGCCCAGCGAACACCCTGTACCCGGGCAGAGCGAGGTGCCGACTCTGCATCCATTACCGCCAACCACTGCGGACCCGCCATACACCGGCGGGGGTCCGCGAGCAGCCGAAGCCTGACGGCGGCACCTCAACAGCGGAGGCGTCACCGTGGGGCTGTACACCCTCGACGGCGCCGGTGACCTTCTCCCTGCATTCAGCGTGGGCGGATTCAGGGACCGGTGACACAGGCCCCCGCCCTCCAGCGGACTTTTGACCGGCATAGTTTTCGCGCCGGGGGTGCCTGATCTTAAAATGGCGCTGGCACAGTGACGGTGCTCGCGTCCCTCGACCGGCCCACCCCGGAGGCTCGTAGCACGGTGCTCCAGAAGGTGAGCGGCACATAATATTGCCACCCCCCCACTGCTCCCGCGTGCTCCCCCCCCTATGTCTAGCCAGGACGCTCGGGGGGGGGGCAAATTGCGAACTACCCTTGCCTGACTCCAACATGGCGGCCCGGGCACAGCGAGCAGGCTAACACCGGGCAGCCGCCCCCCTCACAGATGTCGCGAGTGGGCGCCTAGGCAACCCCTACCCTGGGCAAGAAGCACTGGAGTGTCACGGTTCCTGCGTTCTTCGTGGCTGGCCCCCGGGGGATTGCCGGGACGAGCGCTGCCGCCATCCTCTGTGGGGCCCCCCCAGTGCGGGGATGGACGGCGACCTAGACGGAGAGCAACTGTGACATAAGGACACCCCCTGAAAGCATGGCTGGCGGCGCGACGGAACGGGCCCCGCTGGGATGCCGGCGACTTGCGGGCGCACTACGCCCCCTACATAGTGCAGACTGGAGCTCTACTGCAGGGCTTGGGGCATACGAATTGAGGGGCCACCTGCATACTTTTGTATGATGCCCGATGGAACTACCTCGCTAGCTTTGGGGGAGATTGACGTTGGGCTCTCTCCTTTGACTATCACCTACCCAGCCGGACTTCGGACTAACGCACCCGCGTCTCCCCATATCTTACCTTCCCGCTCCCACTTCCAGCTCCCACTTCCCCCAACCCTCCCCCCTCTGCTCCTACTCTTTCCAGCTTCTGTCCTCTGCCCTCGCATGCCCCTGCCCTTTGTCCCCACCCTGTTTTTCTGTAACCTTCTTCCCTCGCCTCTTGAGACTGAACTATTTTGCATGATGCCCGATGGAGCTACCTGGTTTTAGCTATAGGGGAGATGGGCCGTGGATTCCCTCCTTGGTCGTCACCTACCCAGTCGGTTTTTAGGCAGACTTCCTTTCGTCTCTACGGTTGTGTCTTCCCTTATCCTCACTCTCTCGCCTCCCCTACCCCCCACTACTTTTTCTCACCTTTCTCTCCTCCCCTAATGTATTGCTGACTGTTCTATTTAATGTTTACTTGTTGTTCTTTTTCTGGTATATTGTCGAACCACATTGTTGCACTTCCTTTCGTCTCTCCTGTCGTCTCCTCCCGCATCCTCCCTCTATTTATGTCTCTCCTTCCCTCCTCTCTCAATGTATTGAGACCAAACTATTTTGTCTGATGCCCGATGGAGCTATCTGGTTTAGCTATAGGGGAGATGGGCCGTGGATTCCCTCCTCGGTCGTCACCTACCCAGTCGGTCTTCAGACAGACTTCCTCTCGTCTCTACGGTTGTCTCTTCCCTTATCATCACTTTCCCTCCTCCTCCACCCCCCACTACTTTCTCTCTCCTTTCTCTCCTCCCCTAATTGTATTACTGATTGTTTGATATAATGTTTATTAGTTGATCTTTTCTGGTATATTGTTGAACCACATTGTTACACTTCCTTTCGTCTCTCCTGTTGTCTCCTACCGCATCCTCCCTCTATTTATGTCTCTCCTTCCCTCCTCTCTCAATGTATTGAGACTGAACTATTTTGTCTGACGCCCGATGGAGCTACTTGGTTTAGCTATAGGGGAGATGGGCCGTGGATTCCCTCCTTGGTCGTCAATTACCCAGTCGGTCTTTAGGCAGACTTCTTTTCGTCTCTCCTTATTGTCTCTTCCCTAGCTCCTATCCTCTCTCCCCTGAATCTCTCCCCTTGTCTGCCCTGGGATCACAGCTTACTGGAATTCGGACGTTGCTTTGACTCGTCTACCAGTTTGTGTCCCCATCACCCTTCCCCTCCTCTTCCCATGCTGTGTCTCTCACCACCCCCTCCCCTTTCCCGCCCTCATTATCTGTCTACTTCCAGTGCTCCAACCACCCCTCCCTGAATCTCTCACCTTGCCTGCTTTTCCCCTTTCGTATGTGTGCTTATTGTTTATCTTGACCTTACATGTAACTATGTTGCCATGCTCTTAGAACTGTGTAACCTTTGTAATGATGTAAACTGTAACTATGATCTGATGCTCATGTAAAGCGCTCTGATACCTCCGGGTCTAGCCAGCGCTATATAAAACTTTAAATAAATAAATAAATACTGACAGGAGCTTCACTGTGATTGGAACCATAGTTCGTGTATGGTCAATTTTTCGTGCTAACCACCTTGAAAAAGTCTACGGGCAGAAGAAACACGTGTTGGCACAGGCACAGGCACAGTGGCAGATTTCATGCTGGATTTTGGAATATAAGAATAAAATATTGTCAAATTGAAGAAACTTTGATTCTGTTTGGACTCTGCATTTTGTCTGATTGCTTCTGTGATATTAATTGTTGAAGAACCTTATATATAACATTGGACATAGAGGAACCATTTTGTTATTCTGTACCCTATTGGACTGTTAACACTAAAGTGTGTGCTCATCAGTGCTCTAAAACATTGGATTTACATACACATTTGTTTTTCTCTTGGTTGATTAGCATCTTCTGGTAGTAGGTGCAATTGAGCCAAGCCAGCACCCCGAAAATAACTGTTTCATCAAACTAACAAACGTTAGTCACACTTTATTGCAGTATATGTGATACAATGGTCTTATTTATGGATTGTGCGGTTCTTTCACACCCTGTGGGAACCATTACTAGCATTTTAATAAGAATAATAGTTATTGAGGAGTCATGGCGCGGCAGGCGTGAGAAGATATAAGTGAGATGTACAGTGACATCTCTCTTGAAGTTCCAGAAATGCATGCTATGCAGGTAGGTTTAGTGCATGAATGTGCCGGGAGGCACACAGCACGCTTATCACTGCATGCCACAATCTTTGTTTTGAGTTAGCATGCAAACCCCGAGGATACGCTGCTTGCTGTACTACTCAGGCTGTTTCTTAGCCTGTTCAATCGGCCCACAAGCAGCGTGGATATGGGAGTACGGAGTTTTGAACTGTCCACAGCCATTGCAGCAACCCATGGTTCAGCAGCTCTGCGAACCATTAACATGGAGATTCTTGCTGACTAGCGATCCACTTACCAGCAGTAATGTAGCTGTGTCTAGGATCCCCGCTCAGACATCATGATCACAGACACATTGGATATTGGTATCTACTGGTGACTCTAAATGCAGTGAGATGTGTCAGTCAACTTTATCAGCAGCACCCTAGTTTTAAGATTTTTAAAAAAATTCTTTTCTACACCAGACTCTAAATGTAGTGACATCATTTTGATAATCTTGTTTGCAGCTGCTAACTGTTGAGAAGTTCTCTGGAACATTCTTGTTGGGAGTCACTCACCTGCTCTAAACTTTGGAGAGAGGCTGTATTCCAGTTCAGAGCAGCACAAAACATAAGATTCTGGATTGTGTATCTATACATGGGTGAGAAGTCGTTCAGCAGCGTAGTGTTTTTGCTGATGTAGAGTTGTAAGTTAAGCGCCTAGCTATGTCATCGATTACTGCTCTATTACCAAGTTTCTGGCTGTGCTTAAAGTATATATATATATTTTTTATGTTATACAGTTTTATTGAATGACATGCATGCAGTGTGGGACAGAAGTCTCTCAACTGTGTATTTTTAAGGGCAGGTTTTCGCAGTTCCTTTTTGACTGGTGACATATTTTACGTTGTGTGTGTCATTTCTATGGTGTGCACGATTTCTTTACATTGGTGGCATTTTTGAAGTCATGTGGTGTTATTTAATTCCTGGTGAGGAATTTCTTTCTGGTGTGGAAGGTTTTGAGAGTCGCCACTTTTGGTTCTCTCATGTTGAACTTCTACACTTTCACATTTTACACTAAATTGGTATGTTGACATTTTACATTACATCTTATGCTACATTTCTACTTGAACTTTACTCACCCCTTAGATGAAGGATAGTTATATGAGCGGAGGGCACCCATATCAACATTGCATGCTACTGCCTTTACAGGCGGGATGGTCATATGGGTGATAGTCACCTATATCTACATTGCATGTTACATGCCCCCTCTAGAGGGATATCTGCATGGTTGCTAGTCACTCATCACTACTCTTTATATTACAGGTAGTTGGGTCCCTGCTGGTGCCTATGAGTAAGGCTTATTACCATGCTTGGGGCACATTTCTGGGTTTGGAGGATCGCCGCTGTTCAGAGTGGGACAGAGTTGAGGATGTGGTGCAGTTCATCTTACAGCTGATGGAAAAAGGTTTACACAGAGTAACAATTGCTGGAAATCTGGCAAGCATTCCTTTAATGGGAACGTTCTAATGGGATTATGCATCAGCTGGGGAGCTGGTCAAGAGAATGTTAGAAAGTTGGGCTTGGGAACGAGGTACAATGGGTCATATGAGGATGCCTCTATCTTGGTGGGTTTGTTGCAGGATGCTTCATAGTTTGCCAGAGGTATGTTTTTCCCAATTTTAAATTATTCTTAACTCCACACTGATGATGTGGATTTTTTTGGGGGGGGCTTGTAGAGTGTAAGATCTATTGGGAGGTCGGGGCATCCAAGGATTGAAATGGGAAGATATTAGCTTTAGGCAGAATGGCCTTGAAATCCGATTGCTTAGATCAAAGATGGACCAGCGGTCGAAGGGGTTATCAGTACTTTTGTAGTTTCAAGAAAAAGGGTTTTGCCCTGTGGCATGGGGCAAGAATCTCAAGACACAAGGGGGAGACTTAAAGAGGTGGTTTTCAAGCACCAACAAGGGGATTTGGTCACTTCTTTTCAATTGTTGGCAGTTTTGAGAAAGACAGTCACATGACTGGGGATCGTGGCTAACACATTTGACATCATTCTTTTTGGATTGGGGCAGTGACAGAGGCATGTGAGAGGGGTGGTCTAGGGAGCCGATAATGAAGCTAGGTAGGTGGTCATCGGATTGGTTCTAGAGGTATATTAAGAACAGTGAAGGGGACAGAGTGATTGTTAGCGGGATAAAATGTTCACACTGTTTCTTTTTTTAGGTTCGTTCCAGGTCCGTTGGCTGCTGACTTTTCAGTGTGGATCGTCTGACATTCCTTCATAAAGTAGGCAGATCAATCTGCAGGTAGGAGTGCATGGGACAGGGGCTTGGGTTTTCTAAACAGTTCTTTGATAGTTGAGTGGTTTGGTAAATGTGGCCTTAGGTAGAAGGAGTTGTTACCGAAGTTCAATAAGATGATGTCAAGATATACTTGGCCAGATATTTTGATGATCCACTTAAGAGAGAAAAACATGGTTGTGGAGAAAGGTTAGGGACTGTTGAGATCCATCAAACACAATTTGAGAGAGCTAAGATTGCAATGGTCAGGCTGTTTTATAGCATGGACAGAGTTTATACCCAGAAGGTTTTGGAGAGGCACGGCCAAGCCATCAGCCATTGATAAATCAAGGAGGAAAGTGAATAGGGAAATGCACTGTTTTGTAGGGCTGAGGGTGCAGGCTGAGTAAAGCACGTTGACGTGCACTATGAAAAGTTTCTGCTTTTAGGGACGATGAAGTACATTGTTTGGAGTACAGGATGAGATTATATTTGTTGGAGGTCAGGGAGTTTTTAGTCACAACCTTGAAAAGACAGGAGTGAAGAGTTATTTTGGGGGAGAAGGCAGAACATATTTTGTTGGTGCCTTTTTTTGGTAGCATGTGGCCCACAAATTTACAGGCCTTCACTTAAGGTTATTTTGGTAAACATAGGCTAAGCAGGCAGAAAGGGAAGGTCTCAATAAGCCCACACTGGAAGTCCTGGATTTAAGATGTTACATAATGGGAATAGCAAGTTGAGCCCAGGTTGATTAGTTCACTGCTAAGAAGAAGAGGAAGTTCAAAGTTAGACAATCAGAGAAGTACAATAGTTTATGCTGTCAAAGTTTGAAGGGTATGTGTATGGGGTGAGATTAAGGCAGGAGGAATGTAACTGAATGAATGTATAGTGTGGTTTTCGTTCTGTAAGGTCTTAGGCCGAGGATGCTTATTTTATCCGCACCTGTTTAAAAAAAGCAGCTTTTTCCACACACTCGAAGAGTCAGTGGTCTGTAAGGTGCCCCATTTCGCCCAACATGGCTGTGTAGGATAGTCAACCAAAGGGAGATCTGCCCCCTTGGTGTTGGGGGAATCGGATGCAGTCTAAGTGACTGGGCTTGATTGGGCTACATCTGGTAAAGGATTTAGCCCAACAGTTACATATTGTGCAATTTTGGACTGCAACCCACCATTTTGTTGGTGGGTGTACACAGTGGCAACCCTTAGCAGAGCAGTGAATTTTCTCTCTCTCTCCCACCCTTTTGTTATTGATTTGGGGAAGGAATAGGTTGGTTTTTGATGGTCACGAGTAGGGCAGGCTAATTGCAGCAGGTGCCTGGGGGAAAAGTTTGTATTAGTTGACGCTTGAGACAGGTGCAACAATGGGGCAGTTAGCCCACCAGTTTGCAGGCCTTCACTTTAGTTAATTTTGGTTAATACAGGCTAAGCAGGCAGAAAGGGAATGTCTCAACAAGCCCACACCGGAAATCCTGGAGTTAAAATGTTATGTCATAGGAATAGCAAGTTGAGCACAGGTTAATTAGTTCACTGCAAGGGGAAGTTTAAAGTGACACAGTCAGAGAAGTACAATAGGTTGCGATGTCAACGTTTGAAAGGTATGTATTCGGGGTGGGATTAGGCAGGGATGGAATGTGGGAGATTGAATGTATAGTGACGTTTTAGTTCTATAGGGCCTTAGGCCAAGGATGTTAATGTGATACGCACCTGTTTCAATAAAGCAGCCTTTTCCACACATACAAGGAGTCAATGGTATGTTCCATTACTCTGAAAGAGAGATAAGAGATGAGGAACGAAGCAGAGGGGATTTAAAAAACTTTTGCTGGGCTTCTTTTGCTTCTTAGTCAGCCCTGATGTTAAGAGAATATTTGCCAAATCAGGACTAAACACCTCATCTGTTCAATAGTCACCTTTGTTTCTCTTCACTTCTGTCTACTCCTGCTCTCCAGCTCTATACACACTGCCTGCCAGCAATTCCATTGACCTATATAATTTGGTTTCATCAAAGTTCTAACATACTGCTCATTAACATGGCTAAAATGAACAGGGGCGCCTCCTCCTTGTGGACGGAGGAGCATCGACCCATTGATTTCTCGCAGTGCGAGAAGCAGAAACATAAAATTGTATTTTAAATACCATTTTATGTTTCTGCTTCTCGCACTGCAAGAAAGCAGAAGGCAGGGTTTGTTTGGGTGCTTTCCTGCTTGAGGGCATGGGAGTAGTGGCTTGCCCATTGTTGTGTGCTTTGACTGTTTGGTCGGCCCCATGGCCGACCAAACCAGTCATACGCACTCTGCATTTTCTCTATGTAGGCTGCATGCAGCCTACATAGAGAAAATGGCCTCCCGATGGACGCCTTTGGGGGCGGCGGCCCAGACAATCACAACACTGACATTGCTGCATTGTCATTGACTTAGGGGAGGGGAGGGAGGCTGCCTGCAGCTGCTTCCTGCTGTAGAGAGGACGATGCAGATCGACGACATGGGACGGGTGACCAAGGTAAGTTAACATTAACTTTTTTTTCAATTAAACCTCCCCTCCTTGCACAACCCCCTCCCCGCATGCCCTTCCATGCCCCTACCCGCGAGTCATACCGGCCGCGACTATAAAAATAATAAGCTATATTGCAAATGTGGATTAAAACCGTTTGTTTAATAGTAAGTAAATGTGTTTCCAGGTTACTTCCCAGAATGACCTGGTTTGAATACATCTTGTTAGTTCTCAAGGTTTTTTTATGTTCATATAATTTTCATCAGGTATATGTAGGCCAAATTCTCAGGAATACCTCCACAGCAAAAAAGCGTATTGCAGGGCTCCCGTCTAAAATACTACCAGTGGCATGGCCACCTATTCCTCCAGAAGCTTTCATCTATGAGTAAAATATCTTCAGGCAAGTCTTGGAGGTCACTATATATTTGGTTATCCCAATACTTGCTGAAAATACCTTGCACATAGATTTAAATCCCACCTAAAATTTATTATTTGTGAAATGGAGTCTTTATTTAATGTATGTTTAAAATATATACAACCACTAATTGCATTAAAAATTACTTGCTATAGCTTCACCGCTGCCCAAAATTTAATATTTACAGCCTCACCAATCAAGTAGTTTTAGCTAATACTGCAACAACTGTTTATTCAAAATCTCCTATTAGACAAACAAATTACCCACCAATTGGATGCTGGATGTTGGCTCCTTCTCTTGTACTGGATTACTTCTAGAAGATCACCCATATCAATACAACCAAGCACTATACCCTCCGCTCTGGCTTCTTGCTTCACAAGTGCATGGAATGACACTGCCTTAACCACCTTGTCATGATGGCTCAAAATACACCGCATACCCATAAGAACTCATACCCACTCTCGATGCCAACCGCACTCTTACTCAACAACCTGAAATTTGTGCTCTTTAACTGATCATTAGCCATCTTTCAAGGCCATTCAGTGGCAAAGATTGTGAGGTGCTGGATGATTACATGTCTAAAAGGCACCTAGAGGGCCCCTAACTGGTGGCACAAGTACCTGGAGCATGCCACCTGGAGCCGAAAGCCCCCAAACCCACTTAAGTCGACAGAATGATGGCTGAGCTCTTGCAAGTTAAGTTTTCCCCTCATAAATGGCATGTCTGAGATTTGTGTGCACTCTTAGATGGTGGTGACACATCTGCCTTTTGTTTTAACCCATGGTGGTGACACCTCAGCATTGTTGCAACCCAGTGCAACAATGTGTTTTTGTGATTAAGTATCATTTGCAGAAGGCAGCATAGTAAATACTTAAGAGTGATAACAGTTTGAAAGGGTCTGGCCAGTCAGTGAGCCTGCGCGTACTATTCCTTTCCCAACTGAACACCATCAAAAATTATATTTCTATTAAAAAGGTATCACAAGAGTCAGCTTTGCTGTTCATTAGTAGAGTGAAGCTGTAGGTCGTAGTGCAGTTCCTAGGAAGACTGCCAGGCACATTGTTAGTTGGTGATGCAAAGCTCTCATCTGTTCGCACATATCAAGAGATCCTCTTTCCCTGCCACTGCACTCACTGTTCTCATCTGTATGGCCGTAAACCGAGTGTGAACAAAGCACCTTGAAGCAAAGACTGAATGTGTGGGACACACACCACAAACCTCTTTGGTTCAACTGCATGCTTCAGTAGTGAGTGTCAAGTTCTACAGACTGACACCTTGCAGTGCTGTGTGACAGGGAGAGAGCAGGAACTAAGATATGATATATTCCTTCTCTCTTCTTGAACGGGTGCACTGAGTGCTGCTTAGCACAAATGCAAGGTCTCTTGTGGCATGGTGCAAGGGTGCGTGCATTACAGGCAGGATTGTTTTGGTGTAGGAAGGGACACCTTTCTACACAAAAACAATCCTTTGCAGCATTTTTCTCTTTCTATGTTTGCTGCAAAATTCCCATAAGCACGAAACCTTGGAATCATCATTGACAACAAACTGAACATGTCCGCTCAGGTCAATGCAGTCACTGCATCCTGTTTCAAACCCTGAAGATGCTGAGAAACAACAGAAAGACCATCACCCAAGCTCTCATAACCAACAGGTTGGACTATGGGAACTTGCTCTATGCAGGAATCAACAAGCAATTCACAGAGAGACAACACACCATCTAGAACGCAGCAGCCAGACATCCTCAATCTCCTGAGCTGTACTCTACTCACATCACTCCACACCTGAGAAAGCTCCACTGGCACTCAATAAAGAGGCACACACAATTCAAGCTCCTCATTCACACATATATAGCACTTCACAACTCAGGCCCAGGCTACCTGAACAACTGCATACATTTCCACCAATCCTCCAGACATCTCCACTCAGCCAGACTCTTAATAGCTCCTATTTTTGCTGAAATCGTTTTTGTTGGCTCTTAGGACTCTGCAAACTTTACTACTGCTATCCAGTTCTTTAGTGCTTGGGCCCTCTCCTTCAAAAATGGTGAAATTGGCTGACGCTCAATTGGCACATTTAGTTTACTTGTAAGTCTCTAGTAAATGGTACGCCATGTACCCATGGCCTGAGAATGTTATTAAATGCTTCTAGTGGGCCTGCAGCACTTATTGTGCCATGCATTGACCTAGCGCTTTAAAAATTGTCCCAGGCCTCCAACTGCAGCATATGTGTGTAGTTTCAAACTGCCATTTCAACATGGCAAGATAAACCTCAAGTCAGGCCCAAACTCCCCTGTTCAATGCATATAAGTGACCCCTAGGGTTGTCCCTTCACATCCCAGAGGGCAGGGTGCAGTTTATTTAAAAAGGTTTTTAAGTTTTACATGTTTTGGTATTAAAAAACTACTAAATTCAGTTTTACTACAGTGAGGCTTACATCTCCCATTGGATAACACTGAGTTCTCGAGGTTAAATGTAATAAGTGGTAACTTTCAATTGGGAGCATATCTAGTTTGGAGTCTAAAGAATTATCATTTAAAACCCTCTTTAATGGTAGGGTCAGATTCTAAGTCACAAATCTGAAAATACCACTTTAAAAAAGTTGACATTTTCTTGCCATAACCATTTGGTGCCTGCTGCCTCTATCCTGGGTCACAAGACTAGGGGTAGGGGGCAATTGGTGTTTGCTCCCAGACAGTAATACAAAGAGGGAATAGGTGTCATATCGATTAGCCCCATCGGACTTGATAGGGGGCGGAGCTATCACCTCCCACACTTGCACATCACAAAGCCTCTGCCTGAGAACACTCACAAAGGGTATAACACTAGTCTTTTGTGACCCCAGACAAGCTGGGATAAGGCAGGGAGATAGGAAACTCTGAGCCACTCCGAGATACTACCCACAAGAAGCTTCTTCCACTTGAAAGTGGGCACCAGGTATAAATATTGGACCCTCAGATCCATTTCCTCAGTACAGTCCTGGACCTGGGACACTACGGAAGGACTGCAGTGCTGCTCTGCTGCCAGAAGGACTGCTTCCCCGCTACCCTACTACTCTGCTGCTCTCCTGCCTGCTGTCCTGCTTGCTGAGAAGGTAGACTTGGCCAGCACCCTGCATCCTAGACCCCAACAGCCAGCTGGCTGACCTCCTGCTCTAGATTACAGGGACAAAGCAAGCTCCAGAGGCCAACCTGCATCTGCAGAGATTGCCTCCTGCCTGGACCTGTAACTGGAACTGCAACTGGTCATGCCTGAGGTCTGCTAGCCTCTGCTGGAGTGAGTTCTCATCCCCAAGAGATGCTTCTCAGATACTGCACAATTGGTGTGGAATCCTGAAGACTTGGGGTCTCCATGACCACGAATGGGCCTATTTGCACTGAGATCAAGCCACCTGCATCAACCCTCTGTGAAAAGCTCTGGTAAACCCAACTCTTTGTGACAACCCAAGATCTGCACTTTGCACTAGAACTTTGACAGCCCACAGTGACCACCAATGTGAATTTCTAGCAAGAACTGTCCCTGATGCTCCATGTGATTTTCGCACTACAGCGACGATATCCTCGAGCCCGGCTTGCTCTTCGGGCTAGAGCGATGACCATCCTCCGGGACATGCTCCGAGCTCCTCGTTGCCCTCTTCCACTGTGAACTGGAATCTTTTTGCTAGACTTGAAGGTAACTCTTTCAGCTGAGCTACTAGGTCCTTGTATCCAGCCTACACTGCATCGTGGTTGGCCTGAACTTGTGACTTTCACCCGGTCTTGCATGACCTTATAGCTGTGAGTGGTGTTTTGTGCTTTTAAGTGCTTTTACTTACCTGAAATCTTTAAAATTGGACACCACTGGTTCTAGTGATTGGATTTTTGTTGTTTTAGGGCCATATGTATCAGCCGTTTTTGAATCGCAAAGGCCGAAATTCCCAGAATTTCGGCCTTTGCGACTCGCAAACAGCCGTTTTGCATGTTTTGGGATGTATGAAACATTCCCAAAATAAGGAATTGCAAAGTTGTGCGATTCCTTATTTTGCCATAGCATTTAGGGAATCGCAATTTTGCGACTCCTTAAATGCTATGTATGTAGCATTTTTGGCTAGCGAAATATGGTTAAGAATTCGCAAATTACTACCAACTTTTAGTTGATGGTAACTTGCAAATCCTTCAAAAAATGCATATTTTGGCATTTTTTAAAGTGGCATGTGATGCACACACATGCCCATAGGGCATGTATGTGCGCCATATGCACACACATGTACATTTGAGGGATGCAGCAGGGTGTCTTTGAGACACCCCTGCACCCTTGAAATAATTCTCAAATTGCGATTAGCAAATTGCAAATTCGCAATTTGAGAATTATTTCGCAATCATTCCTATGAGCCTCCTGGCCCAGAGGAATGCATTGGAAATTATTCCTTAATTGCGAATTCGCACAAAATGCGAATTCGCAAATAAGGAATATTAAGGATTCGCTAAATAATAGCGATTTTTTTCATACATACCATTTTGCAATTCCTAAATAGCGATTCCTTAGAAATTCGCTATTTAGGAAATGCAAAATAGTTTGTTGATACATATGGCCCTTAGTCACAAATAATGTATTACATTTTACCCATTTTAATAAATTGTTGTGCTATTTTTCTTGTATCATGTGTTGTCTTTTCAACGTATTGCTATTTTTGTGACGCACAAATACTTTAAACATTGGCTCTAAATTAAGCTGGACTTAAAATTAAAGTTTTATGCCAAGAGACCACACTGCCAAACCTGTTGCAAATTCACTAACCTTAAACTGTAAGATCTTCTGATCTCCAGGATTCATGTTTTACTTCCATATTTTGTCTTTTAACCTAATGCTACTAGGGGAGCTACAACAATTAAATACAGCACTAAGCTTGATTTACACTCATTAATTTATGACACCCACCTGCCTAAATAAAGTGCACCATGCTCACTTGGTCTTCTTTTTTGAGAGGTCATTTGCTTTCACAGCCCTCTTAAATTGTTTAACTTTCCTGAATGTTTTCCACAAAAAGAGGAACTCACAATTTCAGAAAGAGGTAGAGCAACATGTTTGCTGGTCCTCCAAGGCTACCCACAACTTTGTGGTTAATAGTACTGATGACATCTCCATATTAGCTATATGATTCCTCTTAGCAGCACTATTCTAATCATTCACCCCTTTCTAATATGTTTAGGGTCCAAGGGCTTATAGGTGTGTGCGGGAGAGAAAGAGAGAGGGAGAGTGAGAGTGAGCAGTGAGGCGATGAGTAAGCGTCAATTGCAAGAGGTCTTCTTGTGAATGAAAACGATGGCCAAGAATGTGGAGTGTTGAAAGAGACATCATATATATGTCTAGAGGTGCTGGTCATTCATCTGTTTGAAGGCTACCTTTTTTCTTCTATGTTCTATTTCTAAAAACTTTAATAATAATTTTGAGCAATTTAGTTGTAAAAAACAACAACATGTGTTACAGTCCTTCTCATTACCATCAATCACTCCTGCGTACCAGAAGGTTTTGCTCCAGTCTGGTGTTAATCCAGGACTTTAATAGCTTAACTAAATGAATTCATTTTAAAGCCTTTACTATTTATAAGTAATTTAAAATGTTGACTTTTATGGGATGAAAATTCATTTATATCTAGTAGCATACTGTACCTACATTTTCTTGAAGGATTAATGTTTCTCTCGTTAATCAAAGCAAGTAACTAAATTGCCCTTCCTTGGCTACTACAATTCCATTGGCTAATATTTACAGCCTTTATTGTTACTAATTGTTTTCCATGATTACATTGCTCACTATAATACTTTGAATACATGTACAGCCTGATTCATGTAGGTAAATTGCACTCGCAAAGGGCCAGATTCTCAGAATCTGGCCCTTTGCGAGTGCAATTTTAGCATTTGGTATTCATGATACCAAATGCAAAAATCGCTATGTAAGAATTCGCATATTTGCGTGGAATGGCATTTAAGGAATCTCTAATAGAGATTCCTCAAATGCTATTCATGACACAAAACAAAATAGCGATTTTGGACTTTTGGGGCCGCTATTTACCGAGAGGTCAGACCTGTCGGTAAATAGCAAAAACTCAGAAAAATGCTTTTAAAAGCATTTTTCTAAGTTGCATGTTGCACACACACATGTCCTTTGGACATGTGTGCGCGCAACACCTGTTCAAATGTGCATTTTAGGGGTGCTACAGGGCGTCCTTTGGACACCCCTGGCACCCTTAAAATCGCTATCTCATTTGCGAGTAGCAAATTGCTACTCGCAAATGAGGGATACTCCCCATTCATTCCTATGGGCCTCTTGGCCCATATGAATGAATGGGGAGTATTTGCGAGTAGCAAATTGCTACTCGCAAATAAAGAACATGTAGGAATCGCTATTTAAGTAGCAATTCCTACATGAATGCCGTTTTGCGTGTCCTCAATAGCGAATCGCTAAGATTCGCTATTAGGGACACGCAAAACGGCATGTACATGAATCAGGCTGTTAGTGTCTTCTATTCTCATTGATATTTCACCCCCGTAATATACTGTTATTTGCATTAGTTATCTCTGCACTTCTGTTAGACTCTCGCTGTTATAGCTGTATGGAATGTATCTCAAGTTTCTTTTTTTTCTTGCCCTTCATCCTTGATAAGTGTTTTGGTAGACTGTTGGTACCTAATTATGGCAATAGTATCCATTTCAAAAATAAAATCATAAATGCCAAGGAACAGGAAACCTATTTCTTGCAACATTACTGGTTAAACTAACTGGTTTTATGTAAAAAAGAATGTGGTCAATATCATCCTGCTTATATACTGATTCCTCAACATCATCTTATATACATTAGTTCCACAATATTGATTTCCAACAAATTGACAAGATAAGAAAAATTGGGAAGTATAGATTTGCCACTCTTAACTCCACATCCATGTAACTTGACAATATGTCTGTAGTTGATATTGTGGAGCCGAAAGCAGTGCAGGTTAATATTCGAACTTCAATATTGTGCTAGAACACCAAACAACTCAACGAAGAACAATTTAATGCTTACATTTTTTAAATACAGACAGGTACAGGATCTAAGAAACACATCTGCAAACAAATCAATGTGCAGATCACCCTCCCCCACCTGAGTAATCAACCACATCTTCCACCGTAAAGAATCAGAAAAGAATTACACATCCTTCACCACTAATTATTATAGTCAGCCAATGACCTACCGCAGCATTGGTTGAAGAAAATTACAAAAGACTATCCTATAAACTCACCCAGAGGTACTCCTCTACAAAAACGCTATAGTAAGAAATACAAAATTCCTTACCATCTAACAGGATGAAATATCGGAAAGTGCCCCAGAAACCCAACTGTATCCCAAGTTCAGCAAAATGTATACGATTACCCTGTACCAGAGCAGAATGATGATGCATTAGCAGGACACAACATATTGGATTGCTCAACAGTACTATACCAATCCATCTATCAATCAAATATGTTAATCCATGCTGGACTACCAAGTAAAAATAGAAATCACATTTATATTCTACTAGTAGCTGCTAACCACATCTATTTTTCAGTACAGAGACCTGATGAGGCGATGATGCAGCACACATTCAAAGCAATCCCCGAAAAAGACCTAACCCTCTTTACAAATCAAACACATGGGAAACATGCTGGATGACTTGCTGTAGTCCATAAAATAGATTATCACATCTTATATTAAGCATTTCACCATCTTGGTAAGTGAAACATTGCTAGGGCTCTATTCTCTGCAACGTTCCCAGCCTCTTAACTTTTAATGGATTGCCCTCCTTCCCACAATCCCACTTTCAGAGGTGGCCTCAGTAGGAGACATTTTAACTGACCACAATAAACCTTGCATCTTTTGGGATCTCAAAATCTAGCTTGATAAACCACCACTTAACCAGACATCATGCTGCTCATTAAAGCATTTGAATCTCACCAAATGGTCCCTGCACTCACTTCCTCAGCATGTCACACCACTGACCATATATCTGCCCCAAGAATCCTGATGTCGGTCACAGCAAACACATGTATAATGGGAGCATCAAACACTTCACCTATTTTAAGCTCAGCCAACCTCGGGAAATCCAATATCCCTCTGAATCCAGTACAACCATTACTGCCAGATATTGGAAACATTTCAGCCTAAATGCACTACAAGAAGAACACTACAGCACTTAGATCAAAAAAGAACCGAGACCCCACTAAATGCAATGCATCACTGATCCTTCATGTCTAGCCAAAGAGTTTCTTAAAATAGCAAATGAATTAAGTAATTCTACCACCACCTGAACAAGCACAGAACACTCTCAAGAACTCTAATATAATTTATCAAAATGTATACCTGAAAAAAAACCAAAACCTTGAATTCTATTTCCTCTCCAATCCAAGCAACACCACCTTACATGCTAGGCCAGGTACCCCAATCACACAACCTAAGCGGTGCTTATTGAATCACCTAAGTGAAAAGCAAACAGTAAAGGAATAATCAGGACAGATTCCCCATAAGCTATCTGCCATCAAATATTTGGAAAACACTCTTCCTAGACACTCTTGCTTCCAAACTGACACAAGAAATAACATATCTGTCCGCTGAATGATGCTCTGGCAATTTTAACATCCTTTATTGAACCAGGATGCTTGACTTATCCCATATACATGACGCAATTGATTCTCAGACTTCAATGAGTGGTTTATGTATCCTACATATGATCCTGTCCTCAGATTTCTGTACTACAACCACATGCCTAAAATGCACATACAGTACACTGTGGCAAGTTTGAAGCACACATTCTAGGCCTCACACAAAACACCAAATGTGCGTCAAATAAATCTCAACACATCCAACACCTTTCTCCCATCCTTGCACTTGTGAAGTTGTATTTATAAAGCTGACCATGTAAAGCACTTTGAGGCCTCCCCAGAGGTAGGAGGTAGGAGAGTGCTATAAAAATGTGACAATACAGTATTTATACACTACAATCCAATCCAATCCAATACAATACGAGTATGAGACTAAGTAAGCAACTATTAAAGACTGCCCATGGTCAGATCTCAAGACACGGTAATAAAGCCAATTTGCAGCATGAGCCTCCTGATACACAAGTAATATAAATTCACCACAATAAAAATAAAAATGAATACAGAAGGAATAGTGTCTGTAGGATGATGCTGAATGGAACTATTCTCGCTTTGTTGATTTTTTTTATCTCCCTGTCAACAGTTCTGCTAAAGGCCAGCTAAATCTTGGCCAAGGTGTGATGATCCTCTAACCTTGGGATCAAATAATATTTGTGTTGTTTAGCCATCACACAGTTCATTGCAGGGAATGGACTGATTTCAGGAAAACATGTATTCTCAAGAAATTGAGGAGAATATTTATCAAAGTTTTGCATCGCCCTTGCACCACACAAGGTAAAGGAAGTGTTATGCAAAACCTAGATTACATTTGCCAAGCCACGCAAGGCCACCTTGTGTGGTCCTGTGATGCTTAGCAATTCTGGAATAACACAAGGCAGCAGAAGTCGCTACCTTGTGTCACTCTGCCCCAGGGAGGTGTCCATGGGTGGAGCGTGGGTGTTCCCACACATCCACCCATGGATATTGGCACATTTCCAGATTTACCATGAGTGGTAGACATGGGAGTGCGCCAAAATGCTACGCCTTTCCACGGGAGGCGAAACAAGGAAGAATATCTTTATTTCTCTTCCTTTTTTCCTCTTTCTATAAGTGCAGCATTCTGCAGCACATGTATGAAGAGGAATACGCCTCAAAGGATTGTTTGAAAACAATCCTGACTGCAATGCAACACAATTGCCTGCATTGGCGCTAAGCATCACATAGAGTGCCAGTGCAAGGAGAGGATGTGGAGGCACCATATAATGATGATTATTGCGCAATCCTGCCCGCTTCCTGTCATGCGATCCAGTGCAGCAAGGTGTCTTGCTGCATTGCGTTGCGTGGCAGTGTGGTACATCTGCCCCTGGGTTCTTGCACTGCTTCTGGAACAATTTAACTTTAGATATCCTTACCTTTCAACTCATTGATCAGAGTCTTGACATTTCATTCAACAGTCTTACTCTTGCTCTAACACTGAGCTAACCCTGCCTGAAGATAACACTTCAAAGAGTACAATGAGCCTGTCTACAACTTCCTTAAGGACAATAAAGTATTGAATAAAGAAAATAAACAATATTAGCTTAACAAATTTATTTCAATATTTGAGGTCTGCCAGGCTATTTAGGCACTACAGATAAAGACGTCTGTCCTAGTAGCTGTCTGTTCTTACAGCTAGCTTGTACAGAGATTTAAGTGAAGAACCAACACCAGATTTGATAGTAGTCTATAATCTGATCAATGTAAAATAAATGTAATTTATAGATCGCAACTCATGCCTGGGGGCGTCCTGGCACTCTAGAGGTCCGACTGAGGCAGTGACAGTGTCTGCGGCGGATTAGGCGAGTGCACAAGGTGCCTTCTAATCCTGTGTGAAGAACCAGGTTTTTAAGGTTTTTCTAAAACTGAGTAGGGAGAGGGCTGTTTTCAGAGTCAGTGGCAAACTATTCCAGTGTATTGCGGTAGACCTGAAAAATCAATCACTGTAAAAACATCCCCACATTTATAAGGATTCAGAAGTGGTTGTCTTACTGAAAGGAAGCAAGATTATTGAGATTTCTGAAACTATAGACCTATTTCACCTAGTAAGTTATATGTCAAGAACATAGCAAACATTCTCGACTGAGCAAGTCAAAAATCTGATAAAGGAATTGATTCATAAGTATCAGGTCGGCAGCATGAAAAGGTTGAAAAGGATTAACATTGTCAGGTATATTATGGTCATTATACTACATAACAGAAAGAAATGAGTTCAACACCTTCTGAAGGAAGCATAGGCAAAGCCAATAGGTCTTGCTATTTTTAACAGAATACAGTACCATAAACAATTACTAGAAGTCCCTTGAGCCCGCCAAAAGTCTTTGCTGTAGCAGGCTGTAGTACAGTACTTCCTAAGGTCAGTATTAACGGTCCCTTGAGTGCTGCACCAGGCTGCAGTAATGTAGGCCTTTACTAAAGGCCCCATGGGTTACATCACATGTCTTCCGTATGCTTCCACCACTATCGCCTCAATCTCAGGATACCAGAGATTTCTGAACAGAATAAATGTCCTTGAATGTCTAATTTTGTTAAATGTAGAACTGAACAACGGCAAAATATAATATTTTGTGCATCTGTTTCAGCAGGCAGGTTTTAGAGACGGTGAGGATTTACCACATACATCTGTGTATTAACTTTAGCAAGTCTAATGATTTTTGCTTGTTTTCTACGCCCCCCAAAATATCCTAGTGCTAGTTAGGATGGTGAAAGACATTATTGAGGTTCTGAGTGAATCTGCTGTGTATATTCTTGGTCTGTCCCAAAGGTCATCTCTAAGGATATATTAAAGCATTGGTAACAATAGATCTCCCAGATTGCTACAGCTGTCTGTGACAAGTCCCAAAAAGTACTCAGTAATGTGTGATGGAATCATCGGTTTGAGATCCCAAAGACAATCAAGAAACAGAAGAATCCTTTTCTGATACCAGTATGTACAATAACCCCAATAGTCTTCTGTCAGGAGAAGTACATGCAAGGAATTTTATTTAGCAAGGATACCCACTTGTTTCATTGTTCACTTATTTCACTGTTCATTCTAATGCTAGAAACTCTATCTATGATCAAGATTTCTAATTTAAAAATTAAGGGGATTAACATATAAGGAAATGATTATAAAATGCTTACGTTTGCAGATTATATTCATCTAGGGTTTTCAGAACTTGCATCTGCCTTTGATGAGTCATCACATCAAGTTAAAAATGATATACACACACATTTCATAAGACCAATTTACAAGCTGAGTAGCACATTTTACTGTTTGAACTGGTAGGTAAAAGAGACCAAGAGAAAAAAACACTTGATGATAATTATTATAAGTGACATAGCGATAATTATTGAATTAAACCTGCTCATGATTTGCTCTTCTTGACAAAGGTGGCTCTGTTTTCAGAAGTAATAGCTCATATTGTATAATGTGTTAAGTTCATGTTTATTTCCCCACTGTGCAAGTATTGAGAGGTTACATTGTATTCTCTTCCAGCAAGGGCTTCTTATGTTTCGGTTAGTCCCGGGTTAAGTTATTCCCCACACATCTTGAAAACATGAACAAGTTTTTATCAGTACTAACTAAAAAATATGTTTTTCTTAATTTCTGCAGTAGAGACGGTTGACCTGCAGACAGCAGGGCCTACAAGAAGAAGCCACTTATTTTAAACACTTAGGGCTTCATTTTAGAGGAATTGTCATAGGGCCGTGCCTCAAGTCTTCTTGCAGTGCTGCACTACGCCAATGACAAAGCGCAAGAAAGCATTGAATTCATGAAATACTGTGCATTCCTGTCCTTTACCCCTGTGCTGGCGAACAATTTGCTGCTTAGCGCAACTGTAGGCATCCTTTCACCTTGATGCAAGGGTGCCTCCGTTGAAGACAGGATTGTTTTTGTGCAGGAAGGGGCGCCTTCTGGCACAAAAAGAATCTCAAGAGGCGTCTTCCTGTTTCTATGTGTGCTGCAAAGAGGAAAAAGCAAGGAGTAGTAAACATATTTCTCCTCGCTGTGCCTGCTCTGGAGAGGGGTAAGGTTACAACCCTAACCCAGGTTTATGGTCTGCGTCAAAATCCATGAGTGCTGCATGGGAAAACCCACCACAACAGCCATGGAACACCCCTTTGATGCAGAGTAAGGCAAGCAAGCAAGTAGCTCTGCTCTATCTTACTCCATTTCTTTGAGGCCATGCAAAGCCATGCCGAGTGGATCTGCATCACCTTATGGAGACGGTTGAGAGGCCTGCACTGCCTGAGCATCAAAAAAAGTGACGCCACAGTGGCACTTGCCTCTCATGAATTAGCCCTTTATTTAGCAGTGTGGTAGACGGGATCCTCCATCACAAATGTGGTTGATGTCTCATCTACTGAACAGTGCAATAGGCAATAATGCACATATAATTTGGCGGATAGGGAAGCCTTCAGTTTCCAACTCATTTTGCAGATCTGCCTGGTAAGATCTTCCATTCTTCCAAAACAACTGGACTGTTGTTTGTCTTCAAAAGTATACTTGTGGGTAGACCGGCATTTTTGCCCTCACTGTTTTCGAATATTTTTAGCAGATTTACAACAGCCAGGGGAAAAAAATCCTTGAAAAGTATTCCCACTTAATTTATGAGCGACTTAGGTCTCCTTTCTCTTCCGTGCATCAGTCTGAATTGTGCACTGTGTCAAGCACGTACGTCTAAATGTTGGCAAATAAAACTTGTAATTTTAACAATAGACGAGATTAATTTTACAGCAAAATTATACTTTAGAAATGCGGAACCAAATTAAAGTACTAACAACATTTAAATTAGCATAATTAACCAGTGACTATTTACAAGTAAAATAGGAAATCAGAACTATTTTATACCTTAAGAACTAGGATACAATTAAAGCTCTTTTTAAATTTCGAAAAACTACATTTAACTTGTTTCTCTTTTTTGTTTCACTAGAAATCAGGTTTGACCATTAAAATTATGCAGAATATCCACAAAGACCTAAGTAATGCATATTATAACAGTTAGAGAAATATGAAGTCATAAACCTATTTTTGTTGTGTGAAAATGTTTCACCCCATTTTTGTTACCCCTATTAGGACTTATTTTTGCAATCTAGTGAATTTCTGTTAATATCTTCACATATGTAAGATCAGAGAACACAGTTGTACGTGCATGTTGATTATAATGCGAAGCTGAAGCTCTGTAGCATTATTAGAGCATTGAATTTCGCATCTGGTTGCCATCTGTGTGCCTTGGGGTGCCATCGCTGAGATCCAGATACGCCTCTTCAGGAGAAACACTGCTAATGAAGTGACTCACATATGCTTTCATGTAATTCACAAATACACTCTATGGGACACTGAGCTCCAAGGTGAAGTTGTGGGAAGCATTAAGGCATTATCATAATGGAAATATCAATGCATCTATAAACATACTGTTGTCTGCTGCATGCATATTAGTTTTGCTATAAAAATCCCATTATCCATCCAACTTCTTACAATTTGTTGAAACCTCATAATCTCCCTACCTCTCTTTCCTTGGCTTTTTATCTCCAGGTTGTGGGCTGTAATAGATATTCAGAAATGACCATGGGGCATATGTATCAAGCCCTTTTCCTGTTCGCAAACGGGCCAATTCTCAGATTCGGCCCATTTGCGAACGGGTAAAGGCCTTTTGGGATGTATCATCCCAAAAGGGCATCGCAAATTAGAGAATCGCAACATTTGAGATTCTCTATTTTGCAATTACATTTTAGGAATCACAACTTGCGATTCCTTAAATGCAATGTATAAAGCACCTAAGTTGTGCGAATTTGGCATAAGAAATCGCAAATTACCACCAACTGAAAGTTGGTGGTAATTTACGAATTCTTTGAAAAAAGCACTTTTTTTTTAAAGTGCCATGTGCCACATATACATGCCCTTAGGGCATGTATGTGGGCCACATGTGCACACATACATATTTCAGGGGTGCAACAGGGTGTCTTTTTGACACCCTGGCACCCTTGAAATTGCATTCTCAATTTGCGATTCTCTAATTGCGAATCGCAAATTGAGAACGTCTTCCCATTCATTCCTATGGGCCTCCTAGCCCATAGGATGAATGGGAAGGTATTCCGTAATTGCGAATCACAAATTGCGAATCGCAATTAAAGAACGCCAAGGAATCGTAAAAAATTAGCAAATTTTTTAAATACATCCCGTTTTGTGATTCTCAAATAGCGATTCCCTAAAAATCGCTATTTGAGAATCGCAATAACGGCATTTGATACATTTGCCCCCAAAATCCTCAATTCAATGCGCATTCTTTTGAATGCATCCATAGAAAGACTACATCTACTCTTCACGCAAACTCCAGTGTGCATTTCATTATGTTTTTTAAAACTATGCGCCAGATGTACTAACATTAGGAATTGCGATTTCCGAATTGCAATTCTTAACAAATCACAATTTGGAATTGCAATTTCGAATGTACTAAAGAATTAATACAGCAATTCGTAGTGGTGTTGTAAATTGACATTGACCGACCTCATGAATAATAATGAGGTAGGACGCAATTTGTAGCCCACTAGGAATCACAGCAATCACAGGGATGGTGGTCTGTTGTGGTCAGAAGACCACCATGTCTGATAGCTTTTTAATAAAACAAACTTTTTTCTTTGAAATGCAGTCTGTTTTCCTTAAATGGAAATGGGATGTATTGTTTTATATTTTTTAAGAGTCGGTAATGGTCTGTTGGACCACTGCCTGCTTTTAAAAAAGATTTTTATTAGAATTTTCAAAGGGGAACGGGTCCCCTGGGGCTCCCTTCCCATCTGCAAATGGTTGCCACTGCATTTTAGTAGTCCATAAAACATTAATACATACCACGCTGAATCAGTATTTGGAATGGACGCCCTAAATTATTGAAACACAATTTCAGTATTTGGAAGTGACGCTCTAAATTATTGAATTGCAATTTCGGTTTTGCATGTTGAAAAATGCTGTTCCGAGAATTGGTCCTCAAAGAAGCTTTGTAATCTGGCCCAAAATTCTTAAACACTATGGGTGCATGGCCTTATATTTTACCTTCAAATCAAATTTAGAGTACAATGGCACTTTTGCCGCTAAGGTTGCTCCATTTTTTGTTTGCCTGCGTCGTCTTAATTCCAACTCATTCCTCTTTCTTCAACCACATTACACTTCCTGACTCTTTACCTCAATCATGCAAATTGTTTTTTATCCCCGCTTTTCCCTTCTCACTGTTTTCATGTCTTCCTCTGTTTTAACTCTCATTTTGCTTTTCTTTCTCTTCATATCTATCAAAGTCTGATGAAAGTTAGTTTAGATCACTAGAAATGAGTGGCAGTACCCATCCCCTGCGACCACCTCCACAAATTAAGCACTCTGGGCCTCATTTATAATATTTTGACGCACTGCGGTATGTAAAAATAAAAGGGCAGGAATGCGCCGTATGTACAAAATACAGCGCATTCCTGTCCTCCCCTTACCCGGTGCACAAACAGCAGCCATGCACCAGCGCAGACACCCTTGTGTCATTTTGCGAGGGGATGATTTTTTGTGTGCAGGAACGGACCCCTTTAATCATTAAAGGCATTTTCCTCTTTCTATGCATGCTGCAGAATGCATAGAACGAAGACAAAACTTCGAGAACTGAAAGTATTTCTAATTGTTGCATCTCTTTACTCCTTCCCGGTTGAGACGTAGGATTTAGACGGATTCCCAAGTTTGCAAAATTTTGTAAATCAGTGAATGCATCAAGTTCCATGGATGTGGCGTCGGAACACCCACAGCAACACCCATGGGATATCCCTTTCACGCAGTTATGGGTAAAAGGCAAACATATTTACAAGTTCACGCAGGGTGAATTTACATGGCCTTGTAAACATGGGGAGAGCCCATTCCGCTGCCAGTGCGTCAATAAAAGTGTTCACCGGAGACGCAATGGGCTTGTAAATAGGCCACTCTATATTCAACTAGTTCAGATCAAAAACAGTCAGTTTTCCCTACAGTCAGTTACGTCTGTTCACTGTCTGCATGTAATGTTCTTAGAAGGCAACCATATTTACAAGTTCACGCAGGGTGACTTTACATGGCCTTGTAAACATGGGGAGAGCCCATTCCGCTGCCAGTGCGTCAATAAAAGTGTTCACCGGAGACGCAATGGGCTTGTAAATAGGCCACTCTATATTCAACTAGTTCAGATCCAAAACAGTCAGTTTTCCCTACAGTCAGTTACGTCTGTTCACTGTCTGCATGTAATGTTCTTAGAACAACATAAATAAAAACATATGAACAGCTCCTTGTAATAGATTTTATGATTCACATACATACAATGACGCTGAATGAAATATCCTCGTAAAGTGAGATTTTACATTTAATTAAAATGCAACAGAATTCTGACCTGTTTGTTCATCAGGATGTAGATTATGGGGTTGAATACAGTGCTGCTCTTTGCCAGTATTGAGGGTATGACACTTGCCACTGGAGTTATCACACCAGGGCTACCGAAGGTGGCGAGCAAGGCCACTACTCCGTAGGGCATCCAGCAGACCAGGTAGCAGATGACGGTGGTGATCACCATAAACAGCACATGGTACTCTCTCTTGCGGGCAGCACTCTTCCTGATTTTCCCAACCTGTTTGGAGACAAATCAATATTTGATTATCAGTCATGGTCAATAAATTTGTGATTTTTGTTCAAGGACAAGCAGGAGATATTATGCTTTAAAATCTGAAAATCCGCAGTAGTGGCCCATGGTGGGAGTGCTGCGGGGCACTGACGTGGGGTGGGGGAGGGGAAGGGTGGGGGTAGTAAACTGCGGAATACAGCCGCACAGAGGTAAGTGCACAAACAAATAAATAAATAAAAATTGTTGTGCTCGCTGCATCGCCAAATGAGATGCAGCGCGCACAACAAAATTAGTTTTATTTATTTGTTTGTGTACTTACCTCTGTGCGGCTGTATTCTGCAGTTTACTACATCCACCCTGCCCCTCCCCCACCCCACATCAGCGCCCAGCTGCATTCCCACCACAGGCTGCTACTGAAAATCTGCACTTCATGGAGCAACGAAATACTAATGGTTTCTGATCCCTGGCGCCGCATTGCTAATTAGTTTTACTCACAGCAAGCATTTACTTTGAAAGAGTGCAGATTTCATTTGGATCATTTGGATTATTGCTGCTTGACTGAATTTCATGCAAGAGTGTGTCACTAAGTAGGCAATTGATAGCATGCCAATATGTTCATATGTCTGGTGGTGAGTGATCTGAGGATTGGACTGTCCGTAGCGGGAACCAGGCACCTCGGTGGGCCACCAAGGGGGGGGCGGTTTTGGGCCCCTGACAGCCGTTTTTGTTACCAGACCAGCAATATCAGCCCTCTGTAACAAAATCGTCCAAAACCGGCCCTTGTAAACAGCTTGTCCGCACCCCCCACCCTCCCAGGGGGGCTGGCCAAGCAGTGTGCCAGGGCTGGCTTTGGTTCCCAGTTTGGCCTTGAGTGTTCTGGATTTGACATAAAAAGAAAGCTTGTGATAGACAAGACGCTGCTGCAGTACCATGAGAAGCTATTGTTACCAGAAACACAATGCAGATTTCTGATGAGTTAGTTTCAGGTTTATCCTGTGAGTTCAAGGTGTAGAGTGCCACAGCAAGAAAAGATGGATGGATGGCAGTGCTGAGGTATTAAAATTGTATACATGCAAGGATAATGTAGTTTGCTTCAGCAGAAACTTTAATTGTGCTGTTACAAATGTGTTCTAATGCATACCTTAAGTAGCATATGTTCAGCTGGTAGTAGGTAATAAAAGTATTTCAGCATTACCCCCACCTTTAATGAACTGTGACAACACAATAATGCTGCACAGTCAAGAACGGAGTGGGTGTCTCACCCTTTTTACTGGGCTAGGTTAAAATTCTTATGAATAAATGCTTCACTTTCCATCAGTGTTAAATGAATACAAGGAATTGGAGTTTAATTCATAGGGCCTCCACGCTGCCTGAGCATGGCACCAGAGGCTGGACAAAGAAATCAATTGTAAATGAGATATTTCCTGTAGCAGTTCAGAAAGATTCACCCTTCACATGAGTTGCCTGGGTATATTTATTTAAAAATCATGCAACGCAGGGCAGCAAGATCAGTTGCTCCTCTGCGTTGTGTGAATAGGAGAGAACTAAAAAGCACCATATCTACTGATATTACTCTCTTCAGCCCTCTCCCTGAGCTGCTGCAATTGAGGCAGCCTAGTACCAATGCAAGGCACCTTTGCACCATGGTGCAAGGGGGCCTGTGTTACAGGCTGGATTATTTGTGTGCAGGAAGCTGCACTATGTTGTGTTTACTTTGTATTTACTAGGCCATACAACCCCAAAATGGCTTTGCATGGTTTCGTTATCGCAGTTAAGGACTTGCGTTGCCTTGCAACGACTTGCATCATGCAAGGATACCACAGGTAAATCTTCCAAATCGCTTTTAGCTTTCTTTTCATTGTAGCCCTTGATAGTAGAATAATATTTCACGTTTCAATATCTCATTTGTCTATTTTTGTTTTTGTTTTATATAGCGCGAACTAGAGTCGTAGGCATCAGAGCATTTTACATGAGCACCAGCTGTGTTACAGATGGACACATTCACTTTTTTTGTTAGGCATGGGGAGAATAACCCCCAGATGCATCATGCATCCATTTTGCGATTCCTTATTTGCCAAAAATAAGGAATCGCAAATAAGGAATTGCAAAATGCAATGCATCAAGAAATTGCTAATAAAATCACAATTTCTTAAAATTCCTTAATTGCGGCTCACAAATTGCGAGTCGCAATTAAGGAATACCTCCCCAATCTAGGCCCATAGGAATGAATGGGAAGACAATCTCAATTTGTGAATCGCGAATCGCAAATTGCGATTTCAAGGGTGCAGGCGTGTCCAAAGGACACCCTGTTGCACCCCTGAAATTGATCTGTGCACATATGTTGCGCACACACATGCCCTTAGGGCATGTGTGTGCGCAACATGAAACTTTGAAAAATGCACTTTAGTGCATTTTTCAAAGTTTTTGCAAATTACCATGAAGTTCAACTTCATGGTAATTTGCACCCCCTATTAGCGAAATCGCTAATTTTTTTAACTTTGATGCATTGCATTTAAGGAATCTCAATTTGAGATTCCTTAAATTACGATTTTTGCATTTGGGATGATGCATCCCAAATGCAAAAATACCTGTTGCAAAGGGGCAGATTCTGAGAATCTGCCCTTTTGCGAGCGGATTTAAGCTTGATGCATCTGGGCCTTAGTGATTTGCCCAGAATCACAGGATGTTGAGCGTGCCTGCCGAGACTCGACCCTGTTCCCCAGATTCGAGGTTGACCGTCATAGCCATTAGTCCACATCCTCTTCTATATCAATACAATTTATCTTGGCATTTAATGCTTCAAGATATTTATACCATGGAACATCTGTCTAAACTCGTCATCCAAAATGGCGACTACTCTCCCACGACTAGTCCATATTATAAACTTTATTCATATATTTCATTTCGCCAGTCTGTTCCCTGTCACTATTAAATGGTAGAAAAAACACAACCTATATACCTGAAGAGGGTTTAAAATTGAGATCAAATTAACACAATCCCCTCATTAACCACAACTGGGTGTCAATTATCTTCAACTGTCTGCTGAAGGAGTGTAAAATCATCCCTGAGGGAAAATGTCTGCAGGACAATATTCCTGAAATATTTACCACAACCTCTGCCAAAACATTTTGCTTCATATCGGTAAGAACAAATGTAAGCATTTCCTCTGGCCAGTATCTACTTTTGTAAAAAAAAAAAAAGAAAAAACTGTTCAGTGAATAAATCACTCCGAATAACTATTTCACAGGATAAGGTTTGAGTGAAAATACATAAAAATATTCCTTCCTGTTCACGACAGAATCTAATCAATTACGTTTCTCTGACTCTCTGTGGAGTAATCCATCATCCACATTTTTGCTCGCATTCAGTTTTTTTCCTACATGAAGCCACCTTTGTCACCATTTAGCTTTCCTTCTGCCTATGCCCCTCAAGCAGAATTCAGATGGCTCACCAGTAATCCTATAATAAACATGGCAATTGCCACACCAGGGGGCATATTGTCAAGCAGGGGGTTAAAAATTATCGCCGTTTTAGCGGCAGAAAACTGCAGCTAAAGCGGCGATAATGGGCTTGATAATATGGCCTTGTGAATTCTAATAGAAACCCATGTTCTGGTGTGAACAGGGGAATCCTTTGGTATGCCCTCTGTCAAGGGAAGTAGCAAATGCCCCCCATTGCCAGTGGACAGCCTGGCACTCCTGCAATGCACAAGATTACCTTGGATGCAAGAACATCTGCTTACATTAGGGTAATCCACGAGATTATGTTGCTGATACTATACAAATGCGCGGTACATAAGGTGATTCCCTGCTGGTACCACACATTCATAAAGTACCATAAAGGAAATTCACAAGATTCCCTATTTTCTCAGGGGTGGATGCACACCATTGGGAACATAATATGTAGGAGATCACTGTTGGTGGGGCTCCAGAGCCGTATGGAACCCTGTGACATGCTTGCCAATCCTGCACACGTGCCGGTTTGGTCAGGGATTCACTGTGGATTGCTAAGGCCCAGATTCCCCAAGAAGCACAATTCCTGATAGGTGGGCATCAGCATGACACTGCGTGCATTGTCGTGTTGATATCCGACATCGTCCCACTTAAACCCCATTATGACCCAGCCATCCCTGCAACCATTGGTCTAATACCACTAATGTACATTGTGAAGAATGGTGGGCTGAGGGAGCTAAATGGGCATTCGGAGGAAATGGTGCCTATGCCAATTTCTAAATGAGGCAGCTGTGTCAATTGTGGCAACTGTACTGTTTAAAATGTGGAACCCTTTGCTTTGTTTTTTGCTTTAGGGCGTGTGCAGTCTAACTAGGTACGGTAAGAACAGTGAGGCGGGCGGTGGTGGGGCAGGGTGGAGTCTACAGACAATGGGATAGGTAAAAAAAATGTTTTAAATGAATAAAACCACTTACCTTGAGCTCGTTGCTTCGCCTAGTTGGCTAAGCGGAGAGCACAAAATAAGTGTTTTTATTACTATCCTGTCATCTGTTGACTTTCTCCCCCCTCCCCACCGTTCTTCTCTGTCCCGGCTACACCTGACCCTAACCTATGAAAATCTATATGCATGAACTGAATCAAACAAAAATGTGGAAAATGTTGGCTCTGTTGGGTACAGAATTGATTCTAAGTTTACCGAATAATACCAAATAGAAAACAGTGCTCAATCTTTTCAGTAATAATCAATGAAAAGGTAAGAGAAAGAAAGATAAAAAAGACAAAAAAGCACACCAAAAATGAGCAAATGGAAAGTTGTATTGAGGGATAGATCAATATATTCTTTTACATTTTATGGTGTCAAAATAACATTAGACCGAGCCAACATTTTCCACATTCTTGTACACCCAAGTTCTGAGGGGCAATGGGTCACCCCATTATACTAGATATAGCTGAATTAAACAAAGCCAAAATTAAATGGTTATCATTCATTTATGAAAATGTTGGTTTTGTGTCAATTGGCACAACTGATCTCAAAATCAAGAAAAGTTTCAATTGCTGAATTAAAAGTAAGGTGCTCCAGTCCACTACAGCTATGATAATTTATTTAGGCCAGGGGCTTCTTGTCAAACAGAAGAGCCTCATTCTTGCCCAGCTTACCAGTAAACCATTAATAACTGAGCTGATGTAATTGTTTAGGCCAGGCTTTTCTAACAAGTAGCTAGTGAGCTACTGGAAGCTCTTCAGGTCCATCCAAGTAGCTCTTCGGTGTGTGCAGTACAATCTACTAAAGTGGAAGCTTTTGCTTGGTTGAATTAATATATTTATGTGAAAATTGAATAGTGTAAATTTGAGATGAAAATTAGTGTATTTTCAGAACTCATAAACTGATGTTTGAAGAAAGCTTTAAAAAAAATGTAAAGCTGATATTTGAGTGCTAAATGATTTGGCATTGGTGACAATTATTACTATTATTATAATTACCATGGTATCACCGGCATTGCACTATGGTGATTATCTAATAACTATGTAAAGAGATTTCAAAAGGACAGAGCCTAGATTGTATTTTTTTGCGGCCAACTCTGCCAGATACACTAAGATGCTAGCTGCTGGTAACCTTGCATAGGACGGCCACTAACAATTTTTTCTGATGTGGTCACTATTACAGCGTTAATAATAATAGTAGCTCAGGATGATTTGAACATAAGTAGCTTTTATTACAGAAAATTTTGGAAACCCCTGGTTTAGGCAATCAACTTACCTATACGCAAACAATGTGCATGCCAGTGTGAAGATAGCTGCACTTTGGCACCACACTCCAATGCCCACATGTGTTGGATGACAGGCTTAACGCTATGGACAATGATCACTTTGGGAATTAGACAGTACTATTAGAACAGATATAGCCTTGCAGGTCTTTATGTTCTACCCTCTTTAACGATAGCTTAGCCTAACAGTTTGTGAGCAAATGTGAGGAAAAGTTGGGGACCTTGGTCTGACAAACATCAGAGGCAGACATTGGCTGCAAGTCAGTGCTATGGCTTAACCAATGCTCCTGCCTCAAGCAACATCACTCACTGGCCCACGGCCGAAGCATTCTTTTGTTGGACTTTATGCTGTTGTTTTCTGCCCCCACCTTTTTTTGTTGTTGCTGTTTTATATAGGGTGAACTAGACCCAAAGGTATCAGACTGCTTTACATAAGCACCAGTTGCATTGCAGATGGACACATCAATTTTTTTATTTTTTATTTTAGGCATGGGTAGATTTAGTAACTTGCCCAGAATCACAGGATGCATGCCCCTCTCGCCAGGCTCGAACCTGGTTCCCCAACTTGAAGGTCGGCCGCTCTAGTCCTTAAGCCACATCCTCTCCCTGCCCTTGCACTTACTTGGTTTCAAACAGGCGATTGGCTGTTAGCTTGACATGCCTTGGATTGAGGCCACACAGGGAAGAAAGTGGATGGAGATATAACTGGGCCGGCAGTTGTTCTTTCAAAATTGGTGCTGAGCCTGCCTGGAGTAAGAAAGGTGGAGAAGAGCTGAGGTTTTATGATTAAATGCTGCACCAACTTACACCCACTACACTGGGATTTTCAGGAAAAAACTAAAGAGAGCTAGCTGGACCTCACAAAGAGGAGCATTAATCATGAGAGATTAGACCGCAGTGAGTGGCAGAGTAGGCAGGATGTATATGTATTTGCCTGTTCCTGCAATTGGGTGCACGTCAGTACATATCAACCTTTATGGAATAGGTGTATGTTAGTGCATCTGCCCACCTCTGTGCTTTTGTGTATGCACATAATATTGAATGTATGTGTTTCTGAGCATATGTTTGTGCCTGCCTGTTTATGTGTGTGTCTTTCTCTGTAACTGTGTATTTGAATGCACATCTGTGTGTGTGGGTGTTTTGTGTGTATGTGAAGTGAACCTGGACATGTGCAGAGATTGTTGACATGTGATGGCAGAATACTGACATAGGATACTATACATGGACATTTTAACAGTATATGGAAAGGGTATGGTTCTTCATTGCCCACCTGTTTGACATTTCACTATATGCTACTAAAGATGGCACATTTCAAATACTGATGTAAAAAGGCAAAACAGATGGACTGATTGAACACGTGTAACAGCTTCAGAAAATTATAATTTGGTGTGGAGATATTTGCACATTACTCAAGAAATTAATTTACAGGATGAAGAGTCCTTATCAAATTCTGCATTAACGTTTTAAGGCAATTAGGCTTTTTGTACACCTGGCTTCCACTCAAACTTGAATTTTGAAAGAAATCTGTACTTGACGGCTTAATATGATTGCCAGAAAGTTGTGAGGTGGCGAAAAGGACAGAGCATACTGTTAGAAATGATGCCAGAGGGTCCTTAGGCTCTCCAGATGAGTGTTTGCTTTTAAAAGTGTTAAGGACAACTGTAAAGAAGGTTTCTGTATGGCTTAACTACATTCCATTCAAGACACTTCGGCCAGCAGTCCTTTGGTGCAACAGAGATTCACAAACATACGCAATTGTGCAATTAAAAGTGTTTGTAACTCAACCTGGATTTTTTGCCTCTTTGCTGACCCCAAGATTTGCTGACTGTAGAGCTCTGTGCATATAACCACTGCTAACCAGTATTAGAATACCATGCCATACCTCCATTTCAACGTGGTGAAATTGGCATACCCATGATTTCTATATATAACTTACCTGTGAGTCCCTTGTATATGGTACAAAGTGTACCCAGGGCCTCTATGTTACATGGTACCAGTGTACTGCTGCACGCATTGCCACCCACTACATTGAGAGTCCAAACATGAATGCGTGCCTATCAATTGTAGCCTGGCTGTGCAGTTTTTAAACTGTAAATTCAATTGTTAAAATAACCCCTTTTGACAGGTCACAACCTTCCTTTTATATATTAATTAGTTGCCCCAAAGTAGTAGGCATTATTGCCCATAATGCAGGGTAAATGGTATTTTATAAGTAGGACCTGTAAAAGTTTAATGTGAAACATGTCCTTATAGTGGAAAGCCCTAAAACCTATGTTCACTGTAGTAGGGCTGGCTGTTCCATAGTAAATTCTTGAGATGCAATATTAAATTCAATAATGTTATCTCGAGCTAGAAAAGATCAGCAAATTTAATTCTTGGACTTTAAAAAAAATATAAATTACCAGCCCAATTTACTGGTGAAGTCAGATTTCTAATAAATACTTTGGAAAGTTACTTTTAGAAAGTTACCTTTGCCATACCTAAAGCTTATGGAGGTTCTTTTGGATGAGCAGCTCCAACTGTCATCTGAGAGCTGAATAGCCCCCTTGATAGTGTAAACACTAATCCTAGAGCAGGGAAAGGGCCTTGGGTATGGTAAGGAGTGTCAGCCTCTCTGGGAAGATGGCCATCTAGGCTGTGCCTGGGAACCTGAGTAACTTTAAAGAAGCCTACCATCTCACAGGCAAATATTAGCTGACACCTGGAAAGGCCCACACTTTGTTCCCCCAGTCAGACAGGCACCAATCTCTATGTGAGAAAACTGCCCCCAAATTGGTTCGGAGTCATCACAATGGAGGGATTGTTCATTTTCCTAGCCACATATCCGTGGTGGGTACAGTAGGTCTGCACAGGGAAAGAAAGGTTGGGGCATCTTGGTTTTAGGTAAAGCAGGGCAATATGGGATTGTTTGCAATAGGGCACAGATGCAATGCTGTAAAAGTGGGAGGGTTACCATTGGTGATATTTACTCTACTGGCTAGGGATTGGCCGGGAGTTTTCCTCATTCACAAGTGGGTGTCAGGTATAAAGGGGGCTTTCTTGACCTGTACAAGAACATATTGTGTTGTAAAATTGCCGTCTCTGAAGGCTCACCCCAAACATTTTGCCTTCCTCCTCCTATTTTTCTGACCTTGCTTTTGCTGGCATTAGGACTCCGAGCACTTTACAACTACTCAGCAGTGCTAATGTGCATGTTTGTCTTCCCTAACGTGTCTGTGATCCGTGTATACTGATCAACATATTTATTTTGCTTTTATGTCCTTTGTAAAGTGGTAGAGCATTTACCCAGGGCCTGTAAGTTAAATGCTACTAGTAGGCTTGCAACACTGATTGTGCCACCTACAGAAGTCGCCTTTCAAACCTGTCTCAGGCCTGCCATTGCAGGACCTGTGTGCACAACTTACTGTCGCTTTGACTTGCCATTTAAAACCTACTTGCCAAGCCTTAAACCCATGTTTTATGACATATATGTCACCCCTAAGTTAGATCCCAAGTAGCTGTACAGGCAGGGTGCTATGTAAGTAAAAGTTAGGACATATACCTTTATGTTTTGCATATCTTGGAAGTGACAAACAGGCTATTTCGTTTTTCACTACTGTGAGGCCTTCCCCTCTCAAAGGGTATCATTGGGAATTCCTTAATAATCTTTTAAGTGGTAATTCCTGATTAGAAATGAGTATCTGTTTCATGTTTCATATAGTTGGAATGGTGGTGATAAATCCTCTTTAGTAGTAAAGTTGGATGTAGCACTACTGTCTTAAAAATATCACATTTAGAAAATGGACATTTCTCTGTGTATATCACTCTGTGTGCTCAGCAGCATGTCTCCAATACACGTCTGGTCTGGGCTGGGTGACAGCTTCATTTGTGCATTCCATTTAAACACCTACAACACAGGACACTCAACTGCATCAGCATTCATCTGCGTCCTGATGGGACATCCTGGGCAGAGGAGAGGAGGCAACACTCCACTTTCTAGGTACTGTCCTGTCTCCACACAAAGGGCTGTTTTACACCACCCTCCACATAGCAAAGCTATGTGGCAGACAGGACTGGGCTTAAATGGGAACTGTGCACTACCGAGATTTCCTTTGAAGTTACCCTCCAAATCAAAGGCAATTTTGGGTATGAGTACTGGGTCACTGACCCCATCTAGTCAGACACTGCATAGGAAGCTGCTGGTTCTGCATATGCACATTGCAATAAGGATTACTGTGCTGGCATGATAGACTGCCATTTTTTTTAACTGCTTTGTTGTGTTGGCCTGCTGTGTGCTGTGCTGCAAGAGGGAGTGCCACTCTGCTACCTGCCTTGTGTGCTGGCTTTCTGGCTTCTACCTATAGGACTGGGCTAACGACGAGTGTTCTCCAAGAGCTTTGTGACTTGCCTCCTGTTGTCAGAAATCTCAGGGTCATCAAAGATGTTCCCTGTCTACCCCTGCCGTGGGACTCTGCAACTGGTGAGTCCAGCAGTGAGACTTTGGTAATGATCAGCACATGATTGACCTAGGAAGTCCAGAGGTCACTGTGCAGGTTAGTACAAGCACTCTGTGTCTTTCCTCCAAACAGCACTGCACCCTTGTGTCACACTGGCCCGGCAATGTACACAAATCACCCTCACCACTGTGTGTGAAAGCTACCGCAGTGCCACCCAGCGTGGCTCTCCTGCGATGTGTTACCAGACAACCAGGGGCAGGCCAGGCACAGAAGGCTCATCAGCCTAGCTCCGCCCCCAAATCAGTACAGGTTGCGATGTGCAGGGGACTCCAGAATTCAATGACGTGAACCCCACTTCCGAGGCCTGCCGACACTTCCTCAGCCTGGCTCCCTCGGCAACATTCCGAAGGATTTCTTTTTTTTAAATTCTGTTTTTTAGCAGGTAATAAATGCAGTTTCTCTGCCTTGCAAGGCAGTATAACATCGACCTTTTCACAATGAACATTACTAATGATCGTCTCATCGGCATTATCCATTACATTAGTGGCAATACAACATGATGATTACAGTAATACCACCTCTACTCAGTCTGTGGGCTATTGACAGTTAATTGTTGCATATATTGACAAAAAGGTTCCCATACGTCTCTGGGCCTAGATGCTGCGGGCACTTCTTCTGCGTATAATACAAGGTTTTCATTACAGTACACCATGTCCTTAATCCAACTCTTAGTGTTCGGGGCCACTACACTTTCCCAATGCAGTGCGACTCGAAGCTTGGCCATCAGTATTGCAATGCGCACAAATGTACCCACTGCCCAGGCAAATTGAAGACGTACATTGCAATATAATCCCCATCATTTCTTGTATGTGTTGTAGTACACCCTCCCAGAAAAGCAGCACCCATCTACATTCCCATGCCAGATGTAAAAAGTCAGCATCAGGCTGGCCGCATCGCTTACAGTTACTTGTTTCCCTGAGGCTGAATTTGTACAGTTTAACGGAAGTGTGGTAGGTCTGGTGAAAGTACTTGAAATGTATAATGCGCAAGTTGCCATTAGGCGTGAGGGCACCAGTCAGCTTGCAGACGTGCTCCCATTCTTTTCTAGTAGTGGTGGGGTTAATCGATCATTCCAACGGGCTAGACTTCTATCCAGTTTGGGAACCCTCTTGTCCCGTACTTCTCTATACAGTTTTGTTACCAATTTACAACTAGAAGGTGCAACCAGTAGCAATTGTTAAGCTCGCAGCGTTGGAGGTTCAGCTGAGTTTGTGTGGTAGTGGGCTTTAATCGCTTGCCTTAGTTTGTGTATGGTGAACTTGAACAGTAGCGAGGGATTGGTGACATAATTCAGGTCTTCTGCTGTGAGAAAGTGTCCCTCCGGATAAATATCTTGCATGGTTAGCATGCCCACTTCTCTCAGCGCTCTAAGTGGGCCCTCTTCACGTGTCTCTGACAACGCTGCATGATGTGCGTGGGGCAGTGCCGGTGCATAGATAGGAAGCTTGTTAGCCATATTGTCTATAGTCTGCCATGCTGCAATAGTCGTCTTGATTTCTGTTTGTGGCGTGCCTCTTTGTGTGTGCGTGAGATCAACAGACAGAGGAACTGAGTGTGTTTCCGTCTTCTACTGCGACATGTGGAGTGTATGCATGTGGTTTGAATCAATAGTAGGCATATTGCGCTTCGGCGCATAAATACTTTAGAAAGGGATCTGGAGCGCTGAAGCCTTCTCCAGCATAATCTAGCGTCAGAGTGGTCCAGCTCTCTCTGGCCTGCTTTCCCCCCATATTAAGCGGATAAGAGAGGATCGTGCCTCCTTGTCAGTCAGTCAAATTCACTTTATTCGGTTAATTAAACCCATAAAAGCATACTACAAAATCCATTATAAAATAATTTACAAAAATATTAAATAATCATAATCATCACAATCTATCAAAACCATAATCAATTCATCAATATACACATTAAAAAGGGGAACATGTCATGGAATTCCTGATAAGTAATGCACATCATTATCAAATCTTCCTTTCCTCTTCATCCTGACAGCTGCGGTTAAAAAGCTAGCTATATTAAAAATGTCCCAGGCATCATTTAACATTTGCAAATAAACTGCTTGAAAAACTATTGTATCAGCTTGATTGGGATATTGCAGAATAAACATATAAAGCATGGAAGTATAACCATTTTGATGACCGTAATGCGATCAGCCAGGGAGAGTGGCAACTTGTTCCATCTGTCTACCTGTTGTTCCAGGGAGGTGCATGCTCTGCCATAGTTTTCTCTAATTACTATTTTGGGATCGCGATACACCCAGACGCTCAAGTATTTAACTGGGTCTGTGGTCCACACCAAGGGGTAGTCCACGCTCGGGGGCCGTTTTGGCTGTATTTGGTACAACTATCGTTTTATTCCAATTGATTCGCAGACCCGAGAATAGTCCGAAGTGGATGTATTCCCTCAGCACTCCTGCTAGATAGCGTCTCAGTTCTCTTATAAATAACACCATGTCATCGGTGTAGAGTGATATGCCAACCGGGCGAAGCAGGAAGTTAAGTGCCGATTCTCTGTGGCGCTGACGAAAAATACAAGCCAGCGGCTCAAGTGCCAATACGAACAGAAAGGGTGATAACGGCACACCTGATGAATGCCTCTATAAATCCGAAATGGTTGTGACGTCAGGCCCCCGACGTGCACCAGCGCCGAGGGGTCTGTATATAAGAGCCGTACCCAACCAAGGTACAGTGATGGAAATCCCATGTGCTTCTGTATGTGGAACATATATCTCCACTCTATGGAGTTGAACGCCTTTGCCTCGTCCAGCAGGACCGCGGCAGCTGTCTGCTCGGGGTCTAACACATGAAACATGGCAAAGATGGTTCTTAAGTTATGAGACGTAGATCGTTCCGGGATAAAACATGATTGGTCCAGGAAGACTATACTGGGCATTTGGGGTTGCAGCCTGGTAACTAGTATTTTTGGCATATTTGGCATCCAAACTGATTAGCGACAATGGCCAGTAAGATTCACAACAGTCTGGGGTCTTGTCCTTTTTAGGTCTCGCGACCTATCAATGCACGCAAGTGCATTGAGCGGAGCGAGAATTCAAGTGCTCAAAAGGCTCGTCAAACCAAGGGCTTTTTGCTGCGGTTTTCTTTGAGTTCACGTGAATCACGTGACCAAACAAGCACGCGCATCAGCCTCCCTCCCTCCCTCCTAATTGCATTTTTTCACGGCCGCACAGCACATCAAAGGGCTTCGCCCAGCGTGCGCTCTGCGGCTTCTCCTCCCCTAATTAATCATGGCTGGCCGGCCGTACTTTCAGTTTCCCGGCCGCTCTTGTTTTATCTCTCCCCCACTGTATCTGATTACCTTGCGCTGTGCCTCCGCTGCAACACACAATATCGAACTGCGTCAATGTGACAGTGGTCTTTATATCAAAAATGTACTTTTAGAGATGGGATGTCTTGCGCTCGCCTCAACTAATCGCTTTCACAAGTTTGCTTTTTCCGCTATTAAAAAACAATCCTCCTGCTACACTTAAACATGGTGTCTCTTTCACTTTACAGCATATCACGCTAGTTCCTCTTTCTTTCAGCGACGCTCCACATTCATTTTCTGTTGCACTTGCGCATTGACACCAAATCCACAGACTGTCTTTTACAATCCTCATGGGGGTGTCAAGTGCTCCTCTCAACCTTCCTTCATGGGTTTGCTTTCCTGACTGCTTTCACAGGATCTTGAAGTTCACGCTGCGACTTTGTCATTGAGCCGGCAAGTCGTCGCCAAAATTATGTTGTAATATGAAGCTCTGCGACTAATAAGCTTGTAATTAAAAGGCTTTATTAAGCTTCATGGTCAGGCGTGACTTCTCCCCACGCCAGCTCAGGGCAAACTGCAGACGAGTAGAACGCCAGGCTCATTTCAGTAACCACTGGAACAAACAAGCATTGGCATAGCCAATAGGTCTCGCTTTTCACTTATAAGGTCCCAAAGGCGAGACCTATTGGCTATGCCAATGCTTGTTTAATAGTGTGATGATCAGGGCTTGGCGTAGAGATGGCGGCAACACACCAGACTCCTGTGCCTCTGCATCCATTTCAAGCATGTGGGGCGTGACTAGATCGATATATTCTTTATAAAATTCGGCTGTGAGCCCGTCTGGCCCTGGCACTTTTTGATTGGGTAGTGCATGTATTGCCTCCTTTATATCTTCTTCGTCTAGTGGTTGATTTAGATATTCACGATGGTCATCTGCCAGCCATGCGCATGCTATATAGGTTAAGTAGCCATGACGTATATAAATCAGGGTAGAATCCGCACAATTGTTCTACTGTCACTGTAGGGGCATATTGCTCTATCCCCTGGTGATCTGTCATTTTAGTTATGTGGCAATGGTCTTCTCTGACTTTGATTTAGGTGGCCAGGCTATGGCCTGGGCATCCTCCTTCACCATACGCCCTTGTCACTTGTCTGCGTGCTATGTAACCCTTCTCGGATTCCGCCAAAAAGTCATATTCTAATTTGTGAATATGGGCTAAGGGTGCGGGACAGTGATTGTGATTATGTATTGGTGTTCTAAATATGTTAGTTTTAGTTCGGTCTGAGCAAGCTGACCCCAAAAATAGTTTAAAATGCCAGCTGTGGTGCTGATACAGACCCCTCTTATGGTCACCTTAAAAGCCTCCCACAGCGTGGATGCACTCTCCACTGTGCCCGTATTAATATCAAAGTATTGTTCTATGGCTTTTCGTATAGTGTCATTGTAGATACGATCTAATAGTGCCTGCTCGCGAAATCGCCACACATAGGGGCGATGGACATTAGCCATAATCCTGAAAGTAAGCAGCACCGGATTGTGATCTGAAAGTTTGCACGGGAGTATTGTGACATCTGTGACCCAGTAATTCGCCCCCTCATTAATAAGCCAATAGTCCAGTCAGGACCAGCTGTTATGTGCAGGCGTAGTCTACTATGGGGCCATAGACGTTGATAAAGGTCACCAGGGTGACTCCTAGCTTACCACGTATCATGGAGCAGTGCCCCTCCTTGTCTGTATTCGTTTTGATAGGTTTAAAGGAAAGGCCTCGCTAAACTAGAATAGGCACCCCTCCTGTGTGTGAGGAATACGATGAGGCCAAATTATACTCCGCCCACCAAAGAGCGGTTTTAGTCTCAGAGGACGTGGTCAGATGCGTCTCCTGGAGGAGAGTGATCTGGATGTCATGACGATCTAAATAGGCAAACACTGCATAATTATTTGGGGGGTATTGAGCCCTCGGACATTCCATGTCACACAGTTGTATTTCTCACCCATATGCATAATGAAACATCAATCCTGCTAATTTCAATGTCTTGCCGCAGTAATCAAAGGATGCAAGCAACGTAAATCCCAGCTGGCCTGACAGTGCAATCACATTAACAAACCCCAACTCTGAACAAGCCCATCCCCCCTCCCCAACCCACTTCCGCAGAACCCAATTGCTAAAGCCATCCCTTATTAGAACTAAAAGCCTCCCAGTTCCACCCCCAAACAGTCCCATAAAGAAACAATAATGTGTTGTGGTGCACACATGGTGGCTGGAGCCGCCAGCCGGGAACCCCAGTGACAGCATCACATGGGGGGGTCGCATGAAAGGAATAGTACCATCTACACAACCTGCTCAACGCAGTGAAGAGACAACATGCTGTCCGCCCTATAGACAACAGCACTATTTATACTAACGCACCAGGTGTGTATACACTGCTCCCACAGTATCTGTTTTTAAACTGTAAATCAAACCATGAGTTATATAGTGTTTCGCGTGCATCCGCCCATTTGGCTGCTGTTGTTTCTGCGAAAACTGCACCTATTTCAGCCTTAATAAGTGTTACTTCAGCTTGAATATTCTCCGTCTCCATTCCACTTTGAACCCTTTGTATTAACATGGTTTCTCCGCTTGTTAGTTTCGCTTGCAGATTACTTATTATCTGTTTTTCTATTTTGTTTTTCCTGATTGAAAATCTCAGCGTCTCCCCCCTGAATACCAGCTTTTAGTGTGTCCCATACTACCATGTCAGAGGCTGACCCAAGGTTTATCTCAAGAAATTCCTGAATCCAAGTTTGCATATGGATCCTGCAGCTAGCGTCCTGTAGAAGCGCTTTCTCAAAGCTCCACCTGGGGATTTCTTTCCAGTTCTCAAGCCCCCCAATGGTCAGGATGAGTGGATTATGGTCTGACATGAAGCGTGGAGCTAAACCAATTGCACATTTGTCTACTTGGTAAGACGAAATCAAGAAATAATCTAACCTAGCAAACGTTTGGTGTGGGAATGAGTAATATGTGTACCCGGGCTGTGAAGAGTTGAGTTTGGCCCATACGTCTCAGAGCCCGTGTGCCTGTGCTAAGTTGGTTAGTGCGCTATAGACCAGGGGTTTTCTACCTTTGTAGTTCCATTTACTCCCTATTTCTTGATCATGTGGCAAGTTAATGTTAAGATCTCCACACAAGATTATAGGGATGGGCCAGTGGGCTAGCTCCCCGGAGATCTGGTTGATGATACTAGGGTCATCTACGTTGCTGCCATAGTTGGAACATATAGTGAAGGGGGGCCTGTGGGCATGTGACATTCCGCGATCACCCATCTGCAAAGTGCATCAGATTTAACTTTTGGATTTTTAATAGGCAATCTTTTTTCCCCCAGGATTGCTACCCCCTTTGTCCTTGCTCCTTGTGTAGTGGCTCCTATGACTTTATACCCTAGTGTATTCAAGAGTTGTTTCTGTGAGCCTTCCAAATGAGTTTCTTGGAGACATATAATGTCCCCCCTAGTGACCGTAAACCTTGTGCTACTTTTTGTCTTTTCCCATCGTCGTTCAGCCCACAGATATTAGCCGAAATAAACCTAAGAACTCTTTTTTTAGCCATTGATATATTTTAAGCGAAAAACGTGTCTGAAAGTCTCTTGTGTCAGTTGCTCTCCCTTCCCCTTCTTCCTCTCCCTTCTCTTTAAACTGATCCACACTCTGCCTTTTGTGTATGTGTATGAGTAAGTAAATGACTGTACGAGTAAAAGTGTCCCTGATACCTGCTGTTCTCCATTCGGACGCCCCCCTGCGTCCCACCCCCCACCCACCCCTTTTCTCAGAGGAATCAGGTATTACCTGAATGATGGTTGTCATAATTGAAGTTCAGCCGCCCACCACACCAAAGTAAGTTTAAAGACTTGTGTGGCTAGGTTACCCCAGTGTTTCTAAGGTTTGAATCTTACGAAGAACTAAGCTAGCTTATAATGAGCTGAGTTTTAACCTACGCGGGAGGCCCTAGAGTGATTACAAGTGCAGAAAAAAAAAATAAGTGCAGAAGCATAAATAAAGCATTAACACCAAATACCAAATACCAAGCATTACAGTTTTAGCAGAGCAGAAAGAAGTTTGAGTCTGTGTTCGTGCTCATTTACCCCTTTGGGTATCCTTATCTGGACCCTTGTTTAGATTTAATCTCTTCTAGGTACTCTCCAGCTTTGATTTCTGACAGAAATATCTTGGAGCCTCCATTAAAAATGACTTTGAACCTGGCAGGATTCATAAGGTAAGCTTCTGCTCCCAGCTGCTGAAATAGTGAGATCGGCTGCCTTAAACGCCATCTTCGCTCAACAGTCAGGTGGCAGAAGTCAGGTTTTGAGAAAAAGCTAATGCAATTAGCCCCTTTTTTAAAGTTGGGACTGGCTTGGTCATAAATGAGTTGTCTCAGAAGAAAGTTTCCAAAGTAAACTAGGAACACACTTGGGTGCCCGCTTTCTGTGCTTCTGTTACCGTCACGTAGTCTTCTGATGTTGAAGGGAAAGCGGTGGGCCCTTTGCACTTCTCGGTCCCAGTCCCAGTTCGAATGTTCCGGGAAAGAGTCTTGTAGGAGCTTGACGATAAACCTTCTGGAGTCCTCCCCCTCTTTGCCCTCCGGGATGCCAAGCAGGCGTAGGTTGTTCCGGCACTGGCGATTTTATTGCTCTTCAAGTTTTGCCATGACATCAACCAAGCAAGCAGTGTTGGCTTCACTCTGTTTTTTAACCACGGTGACTTCAGTTTCTAAACATTCCGTGCGCCCTTCAATCATGGAGACACGATCGCCTATGTCCGTGCATGTTTTGTTTAGCCGTCCTTGGACTTTTCTGGCAGTGCCCTTTGCCGCGCGGTTATCCGCCCGTACCTCTTCTTGAAACTCTTTGATTGAGGCTAGGATTGATGCCAGTGAGGGTTCAGAGGGTTCAGTAATAGTTGTCGAGCCCCTTATCTTGTCCCAGTTAGCTAGATGCGTGTTGTCGTCTTCATCCAAGGCGTAGGACATCTGTGAGTCTGAATAGTCCCATTTCAGTTGGCTCCGTCTTTTCCCTTTGTTTTCCGCCTTCTTAGAACGTTGTACCGTGCCCGTGCCCTTGCCATTGTCTTTAGCTAAATCTTCACTATCGCCTTCGCTAGAGTCAATGCCCCCTTTCTCCTCTGAAGACGTCTCAGTGCAGTTAGAAACAGAGAAGTTCTCGGGCCCTGTGTCTGGAGTCCACAGTGCTTGTGCTCCAGCAACCACTTCCAAACCCTGAATATAGTTGATAATACCAGGCTCAGGTATGTTTGAGGACACCCCAGGGTTTGCTGGTCCGTGTGTACCTGAACAGCCGCCATTGTGTGTGGCAAGTGAGTCTGGCTGGTTTACCTGGTCAATTTTGGCTAGGGCGGTGGGGTCCTCAACTCTAGCTGCCACATCTGGAACGACCGTGATGCTAATTTCCGGTAAGGCTCCCAAGGGTTCATCTGTGGGGGCAGTCTCATATGCAGTCTCATGGTTCTGGGCCAGTGTAGGCACGGGGGTTTGTGTTAAAGTTAGATCCAGGTCCAGGGGGGCGTTCTCAAGGGGGGCATTTAGAGTGGATTTACTATTGGCAATGTTAGTACCGGCGCTGGAGCTATTGTTCTGCGTCTTGGCCTGCCCTTTAGCCCCTTGAAACATTTTTGTAAGTATAGGCGCGGAGTTAATGCTGGTAGAGTCTCTGGTAGCCACTGCCCCTGCCCCCCGGGGTTTTCCCAGCTGCTTTCTTGTGCCACTAACCTCTTGGCGGGTCCTGCTGCTCCTGATATTGCCCTCAGGAGGAGCTTTGTCCTTTTCCTTAAGTTCGGTGTTGCTCTTTAGTTTGCTCCCTCTTTTTGCGCCCCTGCCACTCATCTCCATGTGGCTGTTGAGGTACCTCTGCAGTGCTCCTGCGCCGCTCTTGGGGCTGAAAGGACGTCTCGAGCAGGGGACCAGGCTCTCTAAGCCGGCAAACGCGGCCAGGGAAAGCGCCGCTAGAATCCAGGTGGGCACGCCGAGCAAAGAGGCTTTCCCAACCAGGACTGGGGCTGGGAAGTTGCGGGGCACAGCACGGGATCTCAAAATAGTAAAAGTTAAAGTTCTTGCTCTGCTCGTCGGAGGCGCGTCTCTCCTCGCTGCCTGCCTGCGCATCCACATGCGCATCGCAGGGTGCCTAGCCGGTCGTACGCGTCAGGCATGAAGCAGATTGACGACCGCTCTTCACTCTGACACCGTCATTGCTCAAAATGTTTTTTCCCACTCAGTGCACTGATGTGTGCTGCACTTTATTTTTTTTGCTACACATTGAGGGTTTAGATTTTGTGTAAGAGCTGACTTTTACAGTCTTGCTGCATCACCTCCAGGTAAGGCTGTTTTTTTCAAGACAATCAACTAAATTACAATATATTTTCACAACTTTAAATAACCTATTACAATGAGTGAAACACATTCTTACCAAATGATCAAGCTTTGTCAATTTCGAACTAAGACATGTTTTTTTAATAAAAACCTCTTCACAAAATGAAGACATTATGAGCTGAACCAGGTAAATGACAACAAAGAATTTGATAAGTCAGAAAGATCACAGGTAATATTTCACTTCAAAGATTAACAAGAACAAAGTCCAAAAATTGTAGGAACGAATTTTGATTAGACTGTACAAAGACAAGGTAATGGAATAAAGAGATGGTGACGTGATTTTGATGCAACTGGCATCCTTCAGAAGAGCACTGTTTATCAGATCTTGCAACCCAGGTTATGTGTTGGGTGACGGGATCATTAAGTTCTGAAATCTATGTCTCCATCATCACAAAACCATATGTCTTTGACACCAATTGCATTAAATAACTGTGAGCTAAATCATCATACAGAGAGTAGACATCACAGCCATTACAAGACCTGTCTTTAAAATGCACCAGGTCCTATTACATCACTTTCTCCACCAATGAATCATTTCATAATCACCTCAAACAAAGAGTGTGAAGAAGAAAGGGCAATTACAATTATGTTTGCTATGGACCTTAAACCACCATTGGAGGGGGTTGTGTTATGAAACTGCCCATGGCACAACAGGCGTTTGTGGCCGCTTTCCGTGCACCTGGGGCACTGTGGTATTTCGGAAGGGCTGCAGACGCTTGTGCATCCCCTTCTGTAATACTGATAGCGATGCGCAATGAAAGTGCCAGCGCTACATTCAGAGGGTGTTCACTCCTTTGCATGGGGGCATGGCCCAGGCAAATGAGGAAATCCCTTTGCCTCTGCATCATATTACAGACGCGGGCGCAGAGGCAAAGACGCTCTAAAAAACCTAAAAGGTTGTGCATTAGCAGTGTGCCCTCTGAGAGCAGCCCTCTGGAGGGGGGCAGGGGTTCCAGGGACCCCCCTCAGACATCACCTTGCAGGCGGGCACCTACCTGCAAGGGGATCTCTAATCCCCCTTCAAAGTGCAGACGGTTTTCCACCTGCACTGTGAAAACATGGAGCAGCTTCAAAGCAGCCGCTCCATTTTTCACAGAAATGCGCTGTCCTCATGGCAGGCCTAGTTCACGGCTGCCTTGGGGCAGCACATTCATGGTAATACAGCACAAGTCCATTGTTTGAGCAGGGAATACCTTTTGAAAGGTGCACCCGGCGCAAACAATGAAAATTCGCCTTTAGTGTAATACAACACCAGGTGTGCATTGCTTTGGTTGAATCTCCTCAGGTTGGGTTAAGTACATTTTTTCTATAGTCTACTAGCTTCAGCCTTACTACACTATAACAGCAGCCTGGACTAATATTGCCATATATCCTTGATGATGACGATGATGATGATGAGTAGTCGTATAAAATGCTACTAATACTGCAAGAATATGTCCCTTTTTGTTTGGCCCCCCCATTTTTTTGCTGAATTTTTCTACTGGTTCGTAGACTCTCCACACTGGGTCACGGATGTCCAGTGCCCAGTGTATATTTTCTGACCCCTAAAGATGTTGAAATTGGCTAATCCCTGATTTGTGTATTCAACCCTTCTATAGAGCTGTAATACATGATCAGGGACACTGAAATTATGAGGCGGGGAGGACCAATTTTGCAGCAGGGTTAACTAACGTATGCAGCAAGAAAAGCTCAATTATGCAGCATAAATGTAGCAACTTTTGTGTTAAGATTACCTGATTATTTTGTGTTTTTTCCCTGCAAGTTAACACTTTCTGGGCTAAGTTTGCACCTAATTACTACCTCTTTGACACCCAAATACAGAAGTAAGCAACAGAAAGGTGACCAGTCGAAATTCCCGTCATAGCTATCTCTAACACCAAGGGATTACGGTCAGACAAAAACCTGGGGAATCTGTTCATTCTGCAGTCTCATTGCACTGTAGCTGATACAAGAAAATAGTCTAATCTTCAGTGCTTTGAATACGGGGCAGAAACATATGTGAAACCATTGTCAGGTGCCTTTGTTTTAGCACAGACATCTAGCAGCTCATGTGTGTCACACAGATTATATAGGGCTTGCAGTACTTGGGGTTCCTGCCCCCATACTTCGGGTGGGACTCCCAATTATTTGAAAATTGATATTAAAATCTCCACAAATTATTATGGGCAATGGCCAATGTGCAAGTTCATCTTTTAACCAATTAAATACCCCAGGATCATCCTGCACTGATACGTATATCCAGCAGAGGGTGAAAGACCGGTCCCCCATGAGATTACATCTAATGGTCATCCACCTTCCCATTGAGTCTAAAAACCTCTGCCTGGACCTTTGAAAGAACTTTGCTATGGGATCAGGGCTACAGAGAACATATGAGGACTTGGATACCTGATTTTTTAAATCAAAATGTAGGGACTGCTCCTCTGACAATTGTATGAGATTGCTTTAAAGCAGCAGTTCGGGGAGAAACAACTCAATTTTCTTGGAGAAAAGGAAAAGATGAGAAACGCAAGGTACAGGAGTTACATCTTAGGTTAGCCCAGGCTGAGCAACAGCTTGTCACGGTGGTACAGCAAGGACATTATATCAAGGCTGATCAAGACGAGATAGCACTAGCCAAAGCCTCCATTGGGGAATCTCTTATAGAGAAATCAATTGGGAAAATAGCGATCAATAGGGAAAGGTATACAAGCTCAGTGATAAAATAGGACACCAACTCGCAGTTCATACACGACAGGACTGTGTGCATAATACAATTACGCATATCAGGGACCCAGTATTAGGGGCGTTCCATGGTACGCATGAGATACAGGAGGCGCTTCAGAAGTTTTATCAAATTCTGTATCAGGAGGAAGTTGCTGGTACTGAATCCCAAAAACAGCAGGCAGTGGAACAATATCTAAAAGCTGCTCCAGGGAAACGGCTGACAAAGGAGTCCCAAGAGCAGCTAGAGGACTTTCTGACATGCAATAAGGTGTTTGCAGCACATACTAGTTTGTCAGACGGAAAGCTGCTGGGCCTGATCTAATACCGTTGGAATTACATTGAAAAACAATTGATCAAGTTAAGGAGGTAATGTTTAATCTTTTTAGACAAACCTTTCGAAGAGAATCTCCACCAAAATCATGGGCTGAGGCAAAAATCGTGGTATTTCGCAAATAAGATAAACCAATAGAAAAGTTTTTCTTCTTGCAAAAGACAAAGGGCCATATGTATTAAAAAGTCATTTCACGATTCTCAAATAGCGATTTTTTGTGAATCGCTATTTGAGAATTGCAAAATGCTATGTATATAGAATTTGCAATAAATTTTATGAATCCTACATATTCATTAATTGCGAATCGCAAATTCCGATTCGCGAAAAAGGAATACCTCACCATTCATTCCTATGGGCCTAGAAGCCCAGAGGAATGACTGGGAAGACATTCTCAATTTACGATTAGCAATTAGCGAATCGCAAATTGAGAATGCAATTTCAAGGGTGCAGGGGTGTCAAAAGGACACCCTGTTGCACCCCTGAAATAGGCATGGGTGCACATGTGGCGCACATACATGCCCTAAGGGCATGTATGTGCTTCACATTGCACTGTGAAAAATGCAAAAAAGTGAATTTTTCAAAGAAATCGCAAATTACCACCAACTTGAAGTTGGTGGTAATTTGCGATTCCATAAGGCCAAATTGCACTTTTTTGGTGCTTCTTACATTGCATTTAAGGAATCGCGATTCCTTCAATGCAATCCCAAAATAAGGAATCGCAAATCCTTATTTTGCCTTAATACATACCATTTGGCAAAATTGCATTCGCAAATGCCGAAATTCTGCGAATTTCAGCGTTTGCAAATGCAATTTTGCTTGATACATATGGCCCAAAGTTCATTTTCATATCAGAAACTTTTTTGAACATTCCTACTCCAAGGCCAAGGTGACCATCCTACTTAGTGTAACCAACCAGGGCTTCATGGTGGTTCACCTCAAATCACGCTTAGGTCCTGGTCTACTGTGACGATTGACCACAATTAGAGCTTTGCGCTTCTTGCCTCTGTATTCTCTAACACCTTTAAAAAATAATCTCTCTGGTTACCCTTACTGGATTTTTGGCATCATTTGGTTGGTTTATTAAAATATTCTCTATTTTTATAGATTGGAGTGGGAGTTTTTTTGTTTTTTTCAACGTTTTAACTGTTTTGGTACTTCCACATGATTTACACATTTATGTTACGTTAAGCGTGTTTTCTCTGTGTCATTCCAACCAGGGGTTGGGCTCAGGTTTAAATTGCTAAACCTTTTAGCTGAACCTCACAAGATAGTGAGATTATTACTTGTGGTGGACACAACTTTGTCACAGATACCTAAATGCTTCCTGGCACTTGTAGAATCAGCCTGAAAATAGGAAGACTAATGCTGCTAGCTTTTTACAGAAGAGGGTGAGAGTAGAGGTGCTGCAAACATCAATAGTAACGAAATTCCAGTGTTTATTAGTTAGTAAGAAAATAATCACCCACCTTGCCTCCAGAGTTTGATCCATGCAACATTTAATTTGTTGCTGAAAGCTGAGTGAAGAAGTAGGGGCAATATTGAATGGATTGTTCAAGGAATTATTAATTTTTTCCTAAAATATACCTTTTACGATTGCTTGTATGATAACATCGTTTAGTTTAACATTTAATTTGTTGCTGAAAGTTGAGTGAAGAAGTAGGGGCAATATTGAATGGATTGTTCAAGGAATTATTATTTTTTTCCTAAAATATACCTTGTACGATTGCTTGTATGATAACATCGTTTAGTTTAGCTGTGAAATTTTACTGTATGTAATGAAGGAACTGTTTTTATTTAAATGTACTTTTATGATTGTCTCAAAAAGCTATCAAATACAGTTTTATTTTACTTGAGTGTATTGTTCAAGGAATTATCATTTTTTTCCCTAAAATATACCTTATTTTAGCCAATCTGAATGTGTGGTTGAGGAATAACGAAAACAACTAGCATGTTCAGTAACAAACTTTGAAAGAACACTGATTTGATCTAAACTGTACTATGTACTGCACTTGGTCATACCTCCTACTTTTGCTGTCTTCCTGCTGACACGTTCATAGTTTACATAAAAAGGATTTCAGCCAAGAGTAAGCAGATAAATTGTTGGTTTCTGAATGCGAACCTATGAGTCCCCGTGATGTTTGTAAGCACACTCTCTCAAATCATAAAAGAGAATGGTTGAATATATGCTGGTGAACATGCTGTCGACTTGCTGGCACTCTTAAATGTCCAATACGAATTCATGTAATCCCAATAAATGATGGAAAATGTAAAGAACTTGCAAAACAACTTAAGGAAACTTTAATAATAGATGGTTAAATGTCTACTTTTCAGAATAAATCTTTCCTAATGCCGGGATAAAGATTTCCAAAGGACATCACTATTCTTGCCAAATCTGTATGTTATGGGAATTATCTTGGCTAATTTAAAGTTTCTTAAGTTTCAGATGCACTGATTAAAATCCTCAGATTGGTCAATAAACCGTTTAAGCTACCTTCTAACTTTTACTTTTGGATGTGGTTCAGATAGGCCTTGTAAATATGTTTGCCTTTCATGCATAACTCTTCCTGAAAGGGGCATTCCAAGGTGTCCCTGTGGGCGTTCCCACGTAACATCCATGGAACTTGATGCCTATCCTGGTTTAAAACATTTTGTAAACCTGGGAGGGAATGTGACAGAATCCTCTGCCACCCCAGGTGAGGCATAGGGAGGCACAATGAGGAGAAATACTTTTATTACTCCTCATGTTTTCCTCTTTCTATACTTGCTGCATTCTACAGCATGCATAGTAAGAGATAAAATTACTCTACTTTTTTGTGCATGAAGGTGTCCCTTCCTGCAGAAAAAAACAATCATCCCCTCAGCACAGGCACCCTTGTAAAATTATGCAAGGGTGTCTGCGATTGCGCATGGCCGATGTCTGTGCACTGGCGCAGGGGAGTAGGACAGGAATGTGAAATGCATGGTAGATAAGGCACATTCCTGCCCTTTTATTTTGATGCACTGCAACACAGCAGCAAGGCTCGCTGCATTGCTGTGCGCCAAAATATTGTAAGTGAGGCCCTTAGTAAATACAATACATTCTAACAGAAATATTGCTTGTTAAATGTTGTTTACATAGATATCACTCCATTGGAATTAATAATAGAAAATATACAGTTAATGGGGCGATAATTTTGTAAATGATATTTGGGATACAATATTTCTGTCAAACATTATTTTTCTGTAATTCAACTGCGTCAGTCTTACGTTCATCCTTTTGCAGTGCAGAGTAAATCCACAGAAACCATGAGAACTGCACAATGGCTGTTTGGAACCCCCCTTTATTTGAACAGCATTAAATTAAACGCTTTTAGGACTGCAAAGACAGAAATACCTGGGGAGGCTCCCAAATGAGGCTATTACCAGACGAGTGCTGAACTGCTTAAGGAGAGTGAAGCCAATACACCTTGTTTGTACAGTAAAGGGCTATTGAAGCTTGTGGTTAGCACCTCACATTATGTTGGTATTTGCATCTGGCCATATATCTCTACTAGAAATGCCTGATGTGCATAAAGATCTAAAACCTATGCCTTACATGGTGCTATAACTAGTTCTATGACAGAAGAGTTTCTCTAATTTACTGAACCCATTCTTACTTGAACGGTAAACACATCTTTTTCTGTATATCAGGAAACACTATTTATTTTGGTGAAGGTGAGGTGGGGGCACTTCAACTCCGCCTAAAATCCTTGGCTCCTGTCACAGCTGGAATGAGTTTCAGGGTAGCTCTCATTGTTTTTATTTAAATGTAAATCTAAAATGTATCTTTCCAGAGAGATAAGGGAGCAGGACGAGGCTAAAGGGAGGTATGCTATTCCCACAATCTGTGGAAAGAATGTGCCAGTCCTGTTTCTATGTACAGCCTGATTTTGGTTGGCTGAACATTTCTAAGTGAACTTCAATCTTAAAAAGAGATGACTTCAGGTACAGTGGTTTCCTCTTAGCTCATCAGACTGGTACTACTTTGCTTGCTCTGCCTATGTCGTTGGACGAGACCTAACAAACTGGTGACAAATCAGCCTCTGGCTCTTTTTCAGGCTTTTGATGATTCAAGCTTTGGGCAATCAAATATTCAACTTCTAGTTGAGCTAAATCCCAGCCTCTATCAATACCAGTGTGTTCTAAAGATGCTCCAAGATGACTTGTATAGCACTATTAAAGACCTAAATAAATGACATAAGGCCACATGTATCAATACTGGAAATAGATATTACCTAATTGCTATTTGTGGCGAATCGCAATTAGGTAATCTCTAATCCTAATGTATGAAACTCCATTCGTTTTATTTTTCCGATTCCTAGTGGGCCGCAAATCAACATATCTCATGAATATTAATGAGGCAGGTCGCAACTTGCAACCCATTGGGAATCGCTAAAATCATGGGGATGGTGGCCTGCTGGGGTCAGAAGACCACCATGTCCGTGATTGCTTTTAAATAAAGCATTCTGTTTTTTTTTTTAAATGCAGCCCGTCTCCCTTAAAATGAAAATGGATCAGTTTAAAAAAGAAAAATGAAAAGTTTTCTTTACATTTTTTAAGAGCATGGACCACTACCTAATCTGAAAAAATGTCTGTACTACCATTCAAAAAAGGGAAGGGGTTGCTTGAGGACCCCTTTCCATTAACGAAAGGTTAACACCAAATTGAAGTTGGTGGTAAAATGCGTATGTTTTGCGACTGCATTTCGGTCGCAAAACATTCCTACATACCACTGCGATCCTTTATTAGGAAGGGACGCCCTTAACACACCCCTTCCTAACACCAAATCACAAACCCTATTTGCGATTCAGTAGTAGGTTACTGAATCGCAAATAGGGTTTGGTATATCAGGATATGCCTTTTTATGGTCGCAAATGGCCCAATTCTGCGACTCAGGCAGTTTGCGAGCAGAAGCAAGCTTACCACAGCTGTCCGATAATTGACTGTAATGTAAATGGCAATATATTTTTATTTCTAAGACATTCAGATCAGTAACTTGTATCTTATTGTTGCTGGCTGTTTAAACCTCTGTGCGACAGTGTCTTCTGAGCAAATTAATCTGTAAACAAAACAATAAATGATGATATTGTTTGTTTTTAGAATGCATAATTGATGACATATGAGTAGGTATACCGGCCAGCTAAAGCTAACACTGAAGAAGCACCTGATGCGGTGTAAGAGAACCTCTTTTTATCGTCAAGTAACAAATAAATGCCTGAACCTAAGTATTGCATATCTTCAGATTTGATTTGCATAGATTACACACCTTTTCGGAGTCACAAAATCACCAATAGAGTCTTCAGAGCCCTATGAAAATCTTGACTTTCTGCATCTGCTCTTATGCCTGAATACTAATGCAGATTATCAAAAAACATTGGTAAAATTGCTTATACTGATCTTTGTTTTATCTTTCTCCTCTCTGTGTTATTCCTCCTTATCGTCTTTAAAATTAAGCTTTTTATCTGTCTTGCCCTCAAAAGCTGATTAATACAGAAGTATTTTGCATTAGAAGCACACAGAGAGCAAGCAATACATGAGAGTTTAAGAGCCTGTTTCAATATCAGTAAGCCTAGACCATTCATTATTAAGATTATCTCAGTGTTTCAGATGCTTATTCTAATTATAGAGTTGCACTTGGGGACACATTCCTACATTGAAAAGTGTGATTATAATTTGTTATGTTGGTGCTGTTTTATATAGTACTAGAAGTAAAAACTGAAACACTCTCAGGCCACTTTTGGTATAGGTTTGTTACTAGATATCATCTTTCATTTTGAAGATTCTTTGTCTACAGCATGCTTTGTGCTGCTCTGCAGGGCCAGACTGGCAACCGGGCAGTTTGGAATGCTGCTGAGCTGGGGGCTGATTTCATTCATGGAGACCTGCGTGTGCTAAATGAAATTCGTTTTGCTTTAATTTTTCGAAGCACACGCAGGTCTCCATGAACGAAACCAGCCCCCACTGCAGTGATCTCAGCCCCCAGCTCTGCAGCATTCCAAACTGCCCGGTAGTCAGTCCGGCCCTGCTGCCCTGACAAAAGAGTTAAGAACATGATAATGGTGGACACACAACCACTATAGGCGAAGGAATATAGAACCAGATTATGAAGGTTTTGCGGTTTGTAAATTGTTCGCAAATTGCTTAGTGGCTGCAAAAAGTATGACGTTTTTCAAAGTCGTTTTCAGACCGATTAAAAAAATAGGGATGCTAGACGAATCTTAGACTCAATCGCCCTATCCCTGCATTGTTATATGCGACGATGCTGTGATTATGTCTCACACCCAGACTGGCCTACAAAAGACTTTAAACTATTTTTTTAACTTTATGAAAGACTTGGATCTTAGAATTAACATCTGAAATACATTTATAATGAGATGCGGTCATGGGATCCAGAAACATAAGGACATATTTGTGTAGGGAATTCCAATGGCTCCAACTAACAGTTTTTCATACTTAGGCATCTTGTTTAGCCATAACAACATATGGACAAAAGCTGTTATGGCCAAAAAGATAGCACTAATTAGAACAACAACTGCTCTTGTTAGCTTTGCAAGAAAACTGAGACGCAAACCACCGCTGGAACTTTTGAAGATCTATAAAGCCAAATGCGTCTCAGCTGTTCTCTATGGAGCTGGGATTTGGGATTTTGCTGACACAAATTTAATTCAACTAGCTGAGAATTCTTTTTTGAGATATGTCCTGTCGGCATCCACTAGTACATCCACGTATGGCTGTCATACGGAGCTGGTTCTCCCATATATATCCGACCTCATAAAACTTGAGCCAATTCTGCATTGGCACAGGATCTGGTCTAAGGAAGAGACTAAACCTAACAGGGACCTACTACAAGATAGTCTTATGTTGGATGGTGCCCAAAGAATACCATGGGTTAAGTATATTCGAGATTTTACTAAAGATATGGGCAATCCCGAATATTTTACTAACCCTAGCACCATCACTAGGGTACCCAGGAAAGTCCTCAGCAAAAAGACCCTGTCCTTCTTGAACACACTACGACTGTCGGGAGAAATCATTAAGCCCAGTGTCCTACGGCACCAGATGGTACTTACAACTTTTAATCTGCAGCCATATCTAGTATTTGTTCCCAGCGTTTTTGACAGGTTTTTATTAATAAGATTTAGATTAGGGACAATGCACAGACTAGTTTCTTTCCCCAAAATGAATGACTGGACAAGGGAGTTACAATTATGTCCATGCGATTGTTTGTCAAATCAATCCTCCCTACATCTGGTCTTCTTCTGTAAATTCTTTATGGAGCTAAGAAAGACCTGGATAGTCCCGATCATACAGAACTATGGCCTGAGACAATGCCGCCCTGCGTTCATTAAGCGCCAGCTCTTAGAAAATGAGCATGTAGCTTGGAGGATGTCTATGTTTTTAAAAACAATATTGCATCAAAGAAAGAGCATCGCAATCTAGGTATGAGGAGGTGGCTCATCTTGCATGTGTTGTTTTTATTCTTTTACTGTACTTCTGATTATGTGACTTAAATATACATGAAATGTATTTTTTATCAGATCGAAATGTGTATCTCTTTTGAAATTTGCAATGGAAATTTTTGAATGTACTGTCTATTTTATCTGTGCTTTTTATGATTGTTACAATACAATCGAAATAAAGCTTTGTTTGAGTTTGAGTTTGAGTTTGAATCTTAGACTCACCATTTTTGTGACTGAAAAGTGATGTGAGGTAGAGAGAGAAAAGCAAAAGAGCTGGGAATTAGGTAGAGATAGATAAGGAAGCAGAGACAAGGAGTGAGGGATGGATGATGTAAAGATAGAATTGAGGTCTAGAGAGAAGTGAAGTAAATGGAGGAGAGATACAGGGAGTTCAAATGAAAATGTGCAGTGAGTAGAGAGAAAGAGATGAAGTAGAGAGAGTTGAGGTAGAGGGGATCTAGAATGATACCTGTGGATATAGGAATATAGAGTGACTGAAATAGGAGCGAGGTCATGAGAGATAGGTAGAGATGAAGTGAAGTCAGATGTCGGGTATAGTGGGAGAGAGGAGAGGTGGACAAAGGTGAGGCAGGGAAAAATTAAATAAGAGAGAGAGGTTAAGAGACTTGGTTAAGAGAGATGAGATGAGGTGAAATGTGAAGTGAGAAATGACAGAAAGCCTGAGAAAAGCCATCAACTACCTGAGAGAGTGAGTGTTAAGCATGCGCAAGTCAGGCATGCACCCAAATAGGCTGATTTATTTAGCACAACAGAGTATAGCAACCAAAATTGTTGTGCTGAGCTGCATACGGGAGAGAAAGCAGCACAGAGCCATATTATTTGCTGATCACTACCCCTACCTAGCACAAAGCTTTTGCACCACGGTGCATATATGTGTGTGCTGTTTAGCACAAGATTTATATAGGTAGCATATGCTCCCAGTACAAAATCTTATGCATGGACACATTCTTAAACATTACACATATTGTATATGCATTGTACAGGTTTTTTCCGTTTTTGCAGAATTTGAAGCATTGGGGGGGGGTATCGAATTAATAAAAGGAAAACTGAGATTTTGATTTGTGGTGGTACTAATCCCGATTTGCATCCTGATATTCAGGGTTGCATTAATAATAGACCTAAAAGATATTTGGGAGTATATTTTTCCTCTTCAGTACGGGATTGATATACTTTGAATTTCGAACCCTTAATTCAAACACGTTGGAATGTCCTGCCTATCTATTCTAGGTCGGGTGGCACTAATCAAGATGTCAGTACTTCCTTTATTAAATTTTCTGTTCTCTACTATATCCTGGTCCCTCCCCGGCCCTTTTTTTTCAAAATGCGAGTCTTTATTTTCTGCTTTTCTTTGGGAAAAAAAGACGCCCCGATTCGCTATCAGTACATTATACGCAGATAGAGAACAAGGAGGTCTTGGTCTTCCGAATCTTAAAGATTACTACTATGCATACTTTGCACAGTACCTATCAAGATTTCAACATCCTGTATCAAGTCAGGTATTATTTATTAATTTATTTTTTCGATTTAATCTGTAAATAGACTAAGATTCCCTTCTCACTAGCGATGTTTAAATCACCCAAATTAGTTAGATATAAAATATTGAACTGGTTTTTTAAAAAACTTGATGGTATGCTGAAAAGGTATTCACTCTTTCTGATGAATTCAATGACTCCATTAAGCGACGCTATTTCTGGTTTAAGGATTAATATAGGAGCAGATATTATAGCTAACTGGAATAGATCGGGGTTCTCAACACTTTCCAACTTTGTGAAAAATGGATCATGGCTAACGCCGAATGAGATGGCCACGCTAATATATGGAATTTTTCTTTTGATAAACTCATATAATTTGCTGCATAAGTCTTTTGTCCAAATCGATTTAACTCTGATAGATCAATCTTTCCAGTTAACCAATGATCTTTTTTGGTCTTCACTTTTTAAGAACCCTGGAAAATGAAGAAGTAGTTTAGCGCAAAGCAGGGAGGATGATTTAAGCGTTAAAGCAATTAAAAAATGGTACAAACATGAGAACTCTAAATTAACTGATAATTCTTGGACAATCATGAAAACTCTAAATTAACTGATAATTCTTGGACAATATTAAATAAGTTTAATTTTAGTGTTCTTAGAGGCGCCAACTGGCGAAGAAGGCTTTTTTTTAGTAAGTGGCTTTTGTACCGTACTCCAGTAGCCATTGCGAAAATGTATAGCAATATTTCATCTACGTGTTTTAGATGTAATCAACTGGACTTAGCCAATTGGTCTCATATAATTGTTTACTGTCCCACAATTAGGGTATTCTGGGATGGAATATTTACTTTTCTTTATGCCTATCTAAAACTTATGGTTCTTTGTTACGCTAACCTAATTATTTTTTAATTTGATCCAGAGCTTAAATTACCCGAATCCTTGGCGAAACTTATGTATATTATAGTAGCAGTCGCTAGATCATTGATACTTCAGTATTGGAGGTCAGAGACAATTCCAACTGTAGATGACTGGTACCAAAAAATTAAGAGAGTTAGAAAAAATGAATTTATATATGCTCAAACGATTGGGGAAATTTACAAAAATTTGGGATTCTTACTTTGATTAGACTGTTATTTGAGTATGATTTGTAAAATCGATGTTAGATGTCAAAACTCCTGGTTATATGCTCTCCTGGAAATGTATTCTATTGTTTCTCTACACTATTCGGACTAATTGTATAAAAGGAATGTCATGTACTTCAATAAAAAATTTTAAAACAAAAAAAAAAGTGTGCAATGTGTGGAATGTTTGCAGAAATAAAAACATTTCTCCATGGCAACACCTGCTTCAAAGAGGCATTCTTTTTTGACACACAGACTGATTTGGCTATCTTTGGTAAATCTGGCTTTGAATCAAAATTTAAAAAAAAATATGATGCAAACTGGCACAAAGCAATGCAAAGTTTGCACTAAGAAAAGGTTACGTTTGCACCACAAAATAACTTTCTGCTAGATTGTAAACACATTTGCAAGAGTCTTGTACAGCTTTATGTCACTGCATGGCTTTTCCCTGGTGCAAATGTGCTTCTAGGTTTCTGTTAAGCATGCTGGGATGTTAAATTAAAAAGGAATGTTTTTTTTTTATGAGCAACGCAATTGTAACAGGAATTTCGATTGTTCACTCGCGTTTTCAAGGGGCCTCTTTGAAAGGCGGGGGCCTTGTGCACTTGCCCACTTAGTGTATGCCTTAAAAAGGCTCTGGAAGCCCCCTCTATGCTGATTCAAGTGCATAGGTGAAGAGTAGATCCAGCACCTATTTGTACCTTTATAAACACTTTCTAATGGGCGTTTAAATACGTGAGTCAATAACTTAGCATGGTAACCTAATTGTATGAGAGTGAGAAAGTTTTCTTATGCCTGTGAAATTTGCGAATTTTGTTACACAACATATGCTGCCAATGCTGCCAGTGGGCAATTTCAAAATATTTTGTACAGTTTCATTTCTGATTCAGCAAAGGACAAGTCTCAGGAGACAGATTTAAGCAAAAAATGTATTCAGTGAGGCATTTTATTCTCCAGCCAATTCCCTTCAACATATCTCCGATGACTTTTGAACATGGGGTATGTTCTCCAATTCAATGTAAATGCAAAAAAGTTTAAATTTAATTGTGCACATTTTGCTTGATTTTACTGAAATTAAGAAAAAAATAATTGTGCTCAGCCTAAACGGAATAAGGAAAAGATAAGCGCCAAAAGTGGTTCAATGACGTGACTTTCTCCACAGTGAACGGAATTGGCTTCAAAGGCTTCAAAGTACAAGTTTTTCTAACAGGAGCCATAGTCTCTGGAAAATATATCCTTTTGTTTCCTGATAATAATTGCTGGATATCAGCAATCGAGGCATTATTGGTGATCCACTCATTTTTATTAGGTTTCTCCTGCACGGTGTTTGCGCTGTGCTAGTGAAATCTATTGTATTGAATATATTCTAAAAGGGGCTTACATCCCACCTTCACATGGAAATTGTTGGTGTGCTTGTCACTTTACTTTTCCTTCGTTTCTATTGGTTGAAGCATTCTCCCTTGTGTGTTTCTCTCCTTTCAGTATCCCGAGGCCCAAGTACCTATTTTCATATGATCCGCTTCGGTGGCTGGAACTTCTTTTTTATCGATTTATTAAGGCTGCACAGCTTTTACTGTTTGCTGTTTACCTTTGGTTATCTTTTTGTGGCTACATGCATTTACAGCATCTGGCTGCACTCATTTACAGGGTGTTTTTAAATGTTGTTATCTCACCCTGTTACCATGCATTTCTACTGTCGTTGCCAGGTCCATGTTTTATATTGTCTATTTTTGTCTTCAACACCTTTGAACTGATTGTTTTTTTATTTGATGCTTTTCCAAAAATATTGTTGTGCCACGGCGCATTTTACGAATTTGTTGGCAGCATGTTTTTGCTTTGTTTTTAACCCTTTTTATTTATATTTCGACATTTGTCTATTTTACCCACTTTCAGTTTCAAAGAGGATGAAAGCAGGAATGCTGTCTTCTCCCTCTCTCTGGGCCTCGGATACGGTGCATAGTGGAGTGGACCCTTTCAGGGATACAACAGAAGCTGGCAGCAGCTGGGAGTGGGGAGGCAGGAATCTGTCGCTGGGAGGTTCACACCCTTAGTAGACATCCAGCAGGCCGTGACTGATACCCCTTCTATCACCTTGGTTCATAATTCTTTACATGTTGTAGGTTACCTCAGCCCTGTTTTACGTGTTCTTTGTAGTGTGATTAACACAGATAGGGGTATATTCACAAGAAAGTGTGATATCTGCCACAAGAGTAGCGTAACGCAACTTTCAACATCGCAGCCTATCGCGGGAAACTAACCCCATGTCAACGTGGAATTCATAACGCAGTAGTAGCATGCGAAAGACACCAGATAACGCGTCAAATGTCTGCGCTGAAAATCAATGCCACGCCGCAAAAATGCGATACTCGATTGCTAAAAAACATGCGATGAGGCCAACCGCAGTACAAAAAGTTGTGAAAAGCAGCCACAGGCCTCCGAATCCCACACATCTGGAGAGACAATGCACCATAAAAACCACCGAAAAAACACACCAGAAACAAGCCAAAGCACGTAGCAACATGGATGCACCCTAACCCAGCGCAGAGCCCAACTCAAACCCCACAACCCCCACAGACCACCAGCAAGGAACAACGGGGTCGGGGAAGGCCAAGAAGAGGGAAAGGAAGACGGGGTGCAGACCGCAGGAAAACAAGACCAGCGTCACAGAAGTGACAGAACACTACCATCATTTGACCCACAATTAGACTAACAAGAATACAGTCGGCGTGCCGAGGAGGCCAATAGGCGCCAACATAATGTGACAACCTAAATCAGGCACAAACCTGCTGCCAACAGGAAGGCAGCAAAGGCAACAGGAGGTGGCAGTCCAACGCCACAGGAGGAGCTGGTGGAAACCCAGGCCACAGTCATCAGTGTGGAGACGGTGCAAGGAGTAGTGAGTACGGACACAGCTCGAGAGGACCTGACACAACATCAACAGGGAGTACAATGAACAGGGACTGGGGGGATCGGGGGGAGAAGGGCACAATGGCACACATGCACAACCAGGTGTAGCACACTGCGCACCCACAATCACCCAGGATCATTTACCGGATCCCCTTGGCACACTGCAGCACACACACATAGCAAGAACAGCACACCCACATTGACGACAATGTCATAAAATGCGCATAGCCGACACTGCAGAACAGAGGACACAACTGGCTCCGCACATGCACACAAACATACCTACTGCATCTGATAGAGCCAGAAACTGTGAAATGGAAATCTGCGCGTACTACCCCACATCCATCATGTGGTCCAAATGTACACTTTCCCGCAGAAGAATCCAGCACCCCTTAAACATTCACAATAAACATTGCCATACAGTCTGCATGCAAACCAGCACAATGCGCCAACATACATGTCAACACAACATCAACATGCATCTCCCCTTCACTTCGCAGAGGGGCATACAACACCTTCAGCAGAGCACAGAATACAACACACTTGTGATGCCGGAGGGGACCACCACACCGACGCCATACAACAGCCCATGGATATCCCAGACAACCGCCCACCAGAACCCGGCCAGCTAAGCCACTCAGAGGAGAACACAGAGCCTACAACAGACCACACAGCAGGAAGCACCCGCAAGCACTGCTAGCTCATGACACTTCACCCACCCACACATGGCATCCCAATGCTATGTAAAAACAACAATTGATGGACGGAATGTTGCACAATGGCAGAACATTCACTCCCAGTCACAGATCTGGGTTTAATCCATCATTATTTTGCTCACCAGACCACCCCATGTCTGAACTGGGGTGGCCTGGTGAGCAAAATAATGATGGATTAATCCCAGATCTGTGACTGGGGGTGAATGGTTTGCCATTGTACAACATTCCATCCATCATCTTGTGTGTTTTGCTGTTCACCCCAATGCTATGTGTCAGCACGCCAAAAGGAGTTGGCCCAACAGGTGTTGGTGGGGGCTGAACTCATGTAATGTGAACTAGGACACATACGTAGGTGTCTATCACCCTTCAGGGACCACCCACACCCCACTAAGGAGACCCACACTGGCATAGAGACACATGCAGATGGACATTCACAGTAAAGAACCATGCCAAAGGGCGCTCAAATAGCAGTCACACACCCATGTTGGCTCTGCATACTATGGCCCTGGCCACTCCCCCTATGAATTGAGTGGGTGATGACAAAGCTACACGTCCAAGCTCCAACCCGCTGCCTGGGGTGACATGTCTGCATCCGATGCACACAACACAATGTAATGTCGTCGGGCCCAGGGCCCTCATGCATACAACAAGACCACAGGGACACACGCATATATCATGTTGAACTGGCTACCGGCACATGCACCCAGCCCCTTTATTGGCAGGGCCACATGTACTGGGGGGCCTGTGCTGGATGTGTGTGGGGTGAGTATAAGCCATTGCGCACGGAATGTCTGGTGCTGGCAACCCCTTGAAAATTGGACACCAGTGCAATAGAAACAGAAAACATATGCATCACAGAGTCAACTGCTGAGCAACATATAGTGAGCCGGAGAAACTCCAGAGGACAGCCAACATACATACAGAAGTGTCCATGAGTTGCAGTGCACTGGGGTTGGGACACTAGAGATGAGCGCGCTCATGTGAAGAAAAAGTCTCGGATTGTGTCTCTTCGATATATTCCTGATGCAGACGCAGTGGGGTGTGTTAGACCTGCATCATCTTCCCCATCAACGTCCTGGGCCCCCAGACTGTTTGAGGTGGCATAGCTGCGCAACCTCTACAGAGCACAAAACACAATCAGCAATGGACAATGGCCTGCGGTGCACTGAGTCACTGGCACCTGGAGTGCTGAGTAGGGTATCAGTCCGATGATGGCATCCACAACAGGTATGAGCAACTCAGTAAGTTTGTCAGGACAACCGTTTCGACTCTGGCAAATGGCGGTTGAAGGTCGTCTTTGCGGTGGTGGCGTGTGCCCCCTGCGGTGATGTGACGTCTGGGCTGTCCTGGATTAGCTTTGCTGTGTGAGCCCTGGTGGGACGCATTTGGGCCCGGAGGCTGCGTTCAGCGCAAGGCCACAGCGAAATGGCGTTGATGACCCCAAGGCCAACGCTTCAGGGACCAATCAATATCTCAGGAGAAGGGGTCCCTGCCCGGATCAGCACAGGGTTAGTGGCCCCCAATGCACTGCGGCCACTACAGGCACCCAGTCATGGGACGGTGACTTGCGGTGCAGTCAGATGGGCCATGCGACCTGAGCGGGTCCTCATCAATGTCCGAGGTGTATGTTGCGAAGGGTTGCGGGGGACAGTGGAAGGTGTCCTCCAGGGCATGATATCGAAGGTTTGATTTTATCAGGAAGCAACAAATTGTGGGGTGGAAATCGCAAGCCTCGTTTTCACCACCAATTCGGTATCAGCTACATGAGGAGGAAAACTAGCCCCTAGTCCATCGACTCAGACTCCACCAATGTGCGACCAGTGAGTGTCTATAAATGTTGGGGAACAGACTTAGTGGCACCAGGTCTGAGAGGAGATGAAGTCTGTGATGATGCCGCGACACTGATATGAACTCCGCCATTGCTAAAGCAGGACTCTGTGACCTAGTGGACCGCAGTGTAGGTGGGAGGCAGTGGTCAGCACGGGCCATTTACAGAGTGTCACCTGCATAGGTTGGTGGCCCCACCGACCTGCGTAGTTCAGGTTCAGTGGCACCACATGTTCGGTCACCTCTGTGACTGTGACCCGCCTTTCGTTCGGACTGAGCCGCATCTTCCTCTTACTCGTCTCCGTCCAACCACAGGTGTGGACTCTGCCATTCGTGATTCACGACTAGGTGCATCTGCCTGCTAAACCGGTGTTTTCTCCCCCCTCCCCTGTTCTCTGGAGGTTACGATTATCCTAGCGCTTGGACGCCTTCGGGCAACAATTGCGCTCTATAAATCCCCAAGTTTACAAGTTTATGTGAGACCTACGGGTCCGCAGGGTAGTCCTGGTCCCTCATCCACGTGCCGCCAGCTGGCATTGAACAGGGTTTGTGGCACCATGTGCTGCTGGCTGGCATTGAACATGGTTAGTGGCACCACGTGCCACCGGCTGGGGTTGAACAGGTTTGTGGCACCACGTGTCACAAGATGCCCATATGGAACTATGCCTCACTGATTGGGGGGGATCTGGTGCTGTGGCCACTGGTATAGATTTGGGGTCACTGCCATTCAGGAACCAGGACGCAGTTTCACAAATGGGACCTACTGGGCCACAGAGGACACCAGTGGAGTATGTTAATGAGGAAGAAATAATGTGGGCCAGCAATGGTCTAAGAAGCTGGCAGGGTTGTGGACCTCGGGCTTGGAGCTTACACAGGAGCTTACACAGGCACGTGGTGGACCCTCCTTGACACACGCCAGTGTTGGCAGGTGATCAGTGTGGCCTGGCTGCGCAGGGGTGGGCCTGATGTGTTTGTGAACCAGCGGGCCAGGGTATGGCAGGCGCACAGGATGGCAGGCGACTCCGCTCATGAGGACGGCGTCGGACTCGTTGAGGGGTGGGAGGCGCTGCCCTGGCAGACGTTGGGCTTTCTGGAACAGTACCACACCCAGGGCTACATGCTTTTTATTATTATTAAAACAGTTTTGTATAGCGCGTGGTTACCCTTGAGCATCCCAGCGCTTAACCAATCAGAGTAGCAGATTAAGAGAGAGAGAGACACAGCGGTTTAACAAAAGAGAAAGGTTTTCAGTTGTTTACGAAAACGCAGAAGGCATGGCTCCGAGCGTAAACCTAAGGGGAGTAAGTTCCAAAGGGTAGCGCCCCTTACGGAGAATCTCCTCCCTCCTGAGCGGGCCTTTTTGACCCTGGGGATCATGAGCAAGTGTTGTTGGTCTGAGCGTAGTGATCTACTTGCCTTATATGGGGCCACCAGTTTTTGAAGGGCAGGAGGGCCTTTGCCTTGCAAGATTTTGTGTGCAAGGCAAAGAGACTTAATTTCACCCTTTCTCACACTGGAAGCCAATGCAGCGCCCTCAATGCGGGTTTGGCCGAACGTGACATAGGGATGTTATGGAGCATTCGTGCCGCCGCATTCTGCACTTGCTGAAGTTTGTTCAGGGTGATCTCAGGGGCACCCAGATAGATTGCATTGCTGAAATCTAATCTATATATAATCAGGCCCTGGATCAGGAGCTTCCGAGATAGAAATGGAAGCAGAGGCAGCACTTTGCGCATCGATCGGAGAAGGCCGAAACAGACACCGGCCAATTTGGTGGCCTGGGTCCTGAAGGAAAGATCTTGCTCCAACCAAATACCCAGGCTCTTGATCTCAGCCTTGGGTTTGGGGGGGGGGATCCCAGGCAGCTGGGCCAGGCAGACCGGGGGAGTGAGGGACTTTTCATCCCCATCAGCATTATCTCGGTTTTTGAGCCGTTCAGCTTTAGTGCTGACTCCCCCATCCAGGTGTGGACTTTGGATAGGCAGGAATGTAGCACCTGGGGATTATCCGTGGCCTGGGAGAGGGCAACCACCAACTGGGTGTCATCGGCATAGCTCACGATTTTGATGTTAAATGGAGCCACCACATCCTCCAAGGGGACCATGTACACATTAAATAATGTGGGGCTCAGGGAGGAGCCCTGGGGCACTCCACAATGGAGGTGGGTGGATGCCGATCGTGCGCCCCCTTCCCAGACCTGGAAGGTCCATTCACTGAGAAATGACCTGAGCCATTTCAGCGCTGTCCCCCTCACTCCAGCCTCTGACAGTCGCTGAAGTAACACTCGATGGTTAACAGTGTTGAACGCTGCACTAAGGTCCAGGAGGATCACTGCCACTGATCCTCCTGAGTCCAAAATGCAACGTGCCTCTTCTGCGACAGCCAGCAAGGCCGTGTCCGTGCCTTGACCCGGGCGGAAGTCTGTTTGGGAACTTCTCAGCATACCGTTGGACTCAAGGAAGTTGGATAGCTGGGAATTAACCAACTTTTCCGTGATCTTACTAAGTCCCGGAAGAAGCGAGATGGACCTGTAATTTGCCATGTCAAGGGGGTCTAGGCTGGGTTTTTTTAGGAGGGCTTTTACTATTGCACCCTTCCAATTGGGTTGGACCACACCTGCACCTAGCGAGGCATTGATCACCTCCGTGATAGGCTCCACAATGGAAGGGGCAACCAGTTTGAGAATCCTCATGGGGACAACGTCCCGGGGAGAGCCACTCTTAACGGACGTTAAGACTTTAAGAGCTTCGTCCTCAGTGACTGGTCCAAAAGACTCCAGGGTCCTCAGAGGTCTTCCCTCATCCACGAAGGGCTCGACTCCTATGTCAATTTGGGGCAGGGTAATCAAAAAAATTTCAATTTTAGTATGGAAGTACTCTGCTAGATCATTGCATTTTACTTCCAGGTTATCCGTGGAGGCAGGTGGCGTAGGGACCCTCAGGAGCTCCTTGACCACTAGAAATGTTTCTCTGGAGGAGTTGGAGGCATTGCTGATTCTCTCCTCCAAGAATTGGGTTTTGGCGCACCGAATGGTGAGCTTGTAATTCCTTATCGCCACTCGGTATTCAATCTTACAAGCTACTTCCCACTCCTAAGCTGGCCTGACGTACAGAGGGTCATCCCACTCTGCTCACGCTTACGGGGGACGTAACAGGCAACATTTCCTGCGAGGACCCCCACTGGCTGGGGGTGACATGGTTGCATCCACTGTCCACTACACTCCATACACAAGAGGTGTATTTTGCCATGGATATGGATGTGTTCTGCATACTGCGGTCTGTCCAGCATATCGCCGCCACTCCTCATTGTGTGCTTTCCCAATCATGGTTCTACTGCATCCTTCACACATGCCTGGTGGCCACCTCTCCCCACATTTGGCTATTGTGTGGCTGAGGTGCCATACCATTGATGTCTCATGTTCACGGCTTGCCCAGGTTACCATTGTAAGTTGTTCTCTTGTGTCTGATGGGGAGGCATGTTGTTATGCATGTTGGTTGTGATTTCGTGATGTGTGCATTGCCAGATTTGTGGATTACATGGTTGTGAGTGGGGTGTTAATTTGGAACTTGCCAAGGGGCTGTGCATTTCCCTTGGTGCCATCCTGAGAACGCTGGATGCTGATGGACTGTCGGAGGATGAAGGGATCATGCACACTGGCTGTGTATTTGGAGGCGACATTGGTGAAGGTCCCACAGTGTTCTGATGTTGCCTGCACATTGACGTGTGACGTGTGCTTCCTGTTGCAGTGATTGTGTGCTGTGTCACCAGGGGGCACAGGTAGGACATGTGTGCTGTGGATTGCCCCCAACACGTGCGCGCATCTGGCTATAGTGTATGGTCCTTGCTTGGTCTCCAGCGGTTCCTGTGCATTGTGTTGGACATATGGGGACTGGGGTGCCAGGTTGATGGTGATGTCCATGACAGGTGTGGGGGACTTGGATGTGGCTGGCTGTGAGACTCCTCCGACTCTGGCTGTTGTTGGTTGGGGTGTGCCAGGGTCCAACAGGTGCAGCACAGCCAGCAGCTTGGTGTGGGGTGGGATGTTGGTTTTCTGCTGTGTTGGTGCCGTAGGCCTGTTAGGCGATGATGGGCAGGATGCTTAGGATGGTTGTCCCTTTCAGCCTGTAGTGGACAGTGACCTTGTCAGATGTTGGGTCTGTGAGGCAGGTGCATTTCCTGGGGGGCCGCTGTCTGTCTGCACTGCCTCTGTGATGGTCCGGGGGAGGTGTGCCAGGTGGGTGTTGTGGCCCACTTGCGTATCCGGGCTGCATGATGAGTGGCTACATGGCATCTGTTGCCCTTCCGATGATACTCTGAGCTGAGCTCTCTTTTGTGGTGCAGGCTGTGGTCCGACTTTACACCAGGTCAGAGAGGTGTTAATTTTCTGCTGCTAATGGCCTTTTTGCATGTTTTGTGTTCTTATCACCGATCTGGCTGGTCGTTGTGAGTGTTGAGGTGTCGTGTTTGTCACGGGTTTTTCACGGGAATGCCTACTCTGCATCTCATTAGCGATAGTTGCAGGGGTCCTCTGTGCGGCTGCTATGATGGGAAAACTGGTGCTGTGGGCTGTTATCACCAGCTTGAGAATGGGGGGGTACATTTATCACAACTTTGGCTGCGATAAAGTGCCGTTAATTTGTGAATATGCTCCTTAATATTTTTAAGGATCAGCTAACACATCAGCTTGAAGAGCTGATCCAGTTGCGGCTCTGTCTCCCCCTGTTAATTTGTTACCCTGGCCTACCCATCTCTACATATCTGTACTGTAAAGTAAACAAATATGTTTAAAGCTCTTGCCACTTTCATAAATTAGGAGTTTGCTGGGCAATGACATGTGCACTCTTGTTTCATCTGTGCCAGCGTTTGGCCCACTTTATGCATTACATTTAAAGTGACCCACCACTAAGATTGTGCCGTTATTATATGAGCTCCTCTCTCCAATAAAGATTTGTACAGTGGCTGCCTGATGGAGCAGGGTGAAAGTGACAAACAACAGGATAGTGAATGTAAAATAAATAATTAAATAAAACCACTTACCTTGCGCTCCCCGCATCACTATGTCGGCGATGGGGCGAGTGCAAAGTAAGTGGTTTTATTTAATTATTTATTTTACATTCCCTATCCCGTTGTTTGTCACTTTCAAACCCCCCCTTGTCCCGACCCGCACCCCCCCCCACTACCCCACCTCGCTTACCTGCACGGGCTGCCCCGGGTTTTGTAGCTCACACATGGTGCCATTAGTATTCCACGGAACTGCACTCTATGTCACTGCACTGTATGCCACTGCACTCTACTCTGCACCACTGATCTCCTCATCATTGCTCTCTATGCCACTCTACACCAATGCACTATACGTCACTCTAAACCACTGCACTTTATGACACTTTACTCTGTAACACTGCACTCTCCGCCACTGAACTATACATCACTTTACACTGCACTACATGCCACTATAATCTTATCTGCACCACTCAACAACACTGCACTCTACCCCACTCTACTCTGTACCACTCTGCACCATGCACTCTATGTCAACCTACGTTACTCTACGCCACTGCACTCTATGTCTCTTCACTTTACGCTACTCTTCAACACTCTACGTCAATACACTTTACACCAAACATTGTATTCAACTCCACGCCACTGTACTGTTTGCCACCACACTCTTCTCTGCACCACACTACTCCATTGCACTTTGGGCCACTGTACTCAATGCCACTGCACTGTACAGCACACTACTCTGCACCACAAAAAAACTGCTTATTATTAATCACAAAGGCGAAACCTATTGCATTTACCAAGGCTTGTCTAATTTGCTTGCCTTCTGCTTTCTCCCTTTTTGGTACACAGATAACGTGTTATCAACGCATTGAAGCAGACTTGGAGTTTTGGCTTGTAAACATTAATCAAATTTCATGCCTCTAAATTCCTAATATATGCACGACAGAAATCAGTTTCTATTATTGTAATTTGTTTGTGAACACAGTTGAATTTTAAATTATAGACCAATAAGAAAAAGGGCAGCTTTAGCCCCAAGATATTTTAATCTGCCCAACATGCAAACATGCTTATTAACTGCACACATATTGCTTTATGATATTGAGCATTTTCAAACACTTTCATCTGAAATTATTGAATGCAACATGTAATTATCTAAAGTAGCTGAGGAATACCTTTGCCCAAACGTATTGCAATGAGCTATTTTTCATGCATACAATGAAGAGTAAATCTGCTAGCAATGTAAATGAGCAATGATGAGCATTGATGGAGCATCGGAAATCAGCACAGTTTGTCTTCTGTTCCGTTCAGCTTTTTTCCTTTGCTGTATTAAGATTTAACTACGCATTTTAATGACAAATTTAGAATCAATAATGCCCCTCTGAATAGATCTGTTCTATGCCTATCAAAGGATCTGTAGTTTATGGCATGAAACAACTCCTGCCTTCCAGGGGATGTGTTACACAAACACCATGGGGGCGCAACGGGTGCTTGCGCCCAATTTTTGTGCCCCGGGGGCACTTTGGTATTACAGAAGGGGCCGCAGATGATGCCCCTTTTCTAATGCAGATTGCTCTTTTGCACATACAGCACCAGCGCTATCATTTGAGGGCATTCTCTCATTTTCATGGGGGCGTGGCCCCATCCAAATGAGGAAATCACTTTGCTTCTGCGCCTTCCCCGTATTACCAAAATGGGTGCAGAGACAAACATGTCTATATAAGGTGCACAGAAAGTATGCCACAAAAAGGTGGCACACTTTTAGTGTGCCTTCTAAAGGCAGCCCTCTGAAGGGATGAAAGAGGGACCCCCCTGACATCCCCATGAAGACAGGTATCTCTAATCCCTTTCAAAAGTGCAGGTGGATTGCCAAATTCACAGAGTAATACGGAGCAGCTTTTAAACAGCTGCTCTACATTTCTCTTGAATGTGCTGCCTGGGGGGCATTGTGAGTTCGCAGTTGCCCCGGGGTCATTGATTTCTTCCTGACAGGGCGCACTGTCCATGGTTGCACCAGGGCGGGACTGTCACCGGGCACCGGGCAATCCCCCGGTGCGCCGCACGTGTGTGGCCGGTTTAGGGCCCTGGGGGCCGTTTTTGTTACAGGGCCGTTTTTGCAGCATAGCTGCAAAATCTGCCCTGTAACAAAATCGGCCGAAAACCGGCCCTGGCAAAGAGCTTGGCGGCACCCACAACCCCCCGGAGGAAGGGGGCGGAGGGCGTGTGGGAGGGCCGGCTGAGCACTTTGCCAGGGCCGGTTTTGGTATCCAGTCCAGCCATGGTTTGCACCTGTTGCACCTGCTTAAAACTGCGCTGTGGCACAAACTTGGAAAGTGCGCCCTTTCTGTAATACTGGCCCTGTTCTCTCTCTAGTCTTTCATGAGTTGCTTCTGAAAGAATCAAGTCATCCGAGTCGTATGATGCCAATTTGCCACTGATGATATTTACATTCTTAAAGAGTGCAACATGCATCATCAGGCTCAAAGAATCCGTGACACCACTTCCTGGGATGTCAACAGAATAAAAGTTCAATGAATGTCACTTCCTGTAATGGTATAAAGTGGTCAAGGGGCGGACAATGCCTATTTCACTAAAGTTGGCATTTATATTTCTAGAGAGTGCAACATGCATCACCAGGTTCTAAGATTCTGTGACATCCACTTCCTGGAATGTCAGCAAAATCATAGTACATTGGATGTAATTTCCTGTTATGTTATCTGGGGGGTCAAAGTATGTATTATGCCACTTCGACTACTGTTGCCAGTTATATTTCTAAAGAGTGCAACACCCATGCAGTTTCTCTATTAGATTATACAGCATATTGAGCAATTTAAACCTGCAATGATAAATTCGCCAAAGTACTACTTGGGGTAATGATGAAATTAGAAATAACTATGCACTGGTAATATTTTTCGCCTTAGAACTTTATTGTGCTGGAAACCATAGCCTCTCCTCTCCTTCCATCTTATTCCTGCTCATTCATTCTGTCTAATTCATTTGCTCCCTATGTTCGTCCTCATTTCACCCTCACACGCAGATGTACAGAGTTGCTACGCAATGTAATACAGCAACCAAAGTTTCTGCATAGCGCTGAGTAAGAGGGAGAAAGCAGGTCTGTGTCATATCTACTAAGATATGGTGTTGTCCTGTTCCCACTGGCACACAATCAGGCAGCATAGAACCACATCTACTTTTGCATTTTAGGCAGGGGCATAACACAGGCCCCCGCAGCCACCGCGGTGCGGGGGTGCCCCCACGCCCCAGGGGCCCCCTCCGCGGCTGCGCTGCCAGCAAACACTTGATTCTGTCATGCGCATAACCCTCGCACTGTAACCATTCCGTGGAAGACATACGTATGCCCCCCGCCCGCCTACCATCATCACAATAAAGTTAGCCAACAATACGTGCATCTGTTGTGGTTGTTGTTGGCCGCAGTTTTATTAGGATTGTACACATGCTGGTTATGCATTTGTCATTTGCGAACTGCCGTAGGTTGGCCATAAATCATACATGTCATAAACCATCCTGGGCTGATTCTGGGCCGTTACTCTTGTGGTACATATCAGTTCGTAAATGGCACACCAAAACCAGTTCCTTTTGTTAGTCCTTGGTAGTCCTCTTTGTTGGTTATTTCTGGGATCACCATTTGGTTGATCACCCACGCCCTCTGCATGTAGTGGAGGGTAGCTTCTCTCTCTGGAGTTAGGCCCCCAGCTCGCTACCTTTTGCGCCCTGCCGTCCGGCCGGGTCTGGGCCGCGAGCGCCGTCTCCTTTTGCTACTCCCTTCCTTGGCGCGGCCACCTCACCCTGCCATGCGGCATCCAAAAGGGAGTGGCCCTCATCCTACACACCGCCCGTCGGTGTGTCTCCTTAGCCAATCCTTGTACCAATTTCCGCCAAACATCCTTGCCACTATCCAGCCCTGCGACACTGCTGTTCCTTAGGTGTGGGTGGATGGGTCTGCAGAACTCCGGTCGGTGCGCCGCTCTCCCTGCTCCACGAAGTTAGGAGCTACCTGGGCGAGCGGCGACTTATATTCCCAAATTCTACCACCTTGGCGCTCAGGTGGCGCCCCCTGATTGGGGGGTTCAAACCTAGCGCTACCTGCCCATTGGTCACCTTTTGGCGCCCTCGGGCACTCTCCTTTTGGCGGGAGGCCTCCCCCCTCTGGTTTACTTCTGGGCTCTTTAAATTCAAATTTGTTTTATTGGTTTCAAGAAAAGGCACAGGTAACACATTGCAAAGGAAGGGTTCCACATATAGAAAGCGAATGAGACAGACATGCATGTCTTCTCCACATAGCAAGTTACAATCAAGATATATGTGTCCGGCCGCTAATGTAAGGCAAAAGTCACGTGTATTGAGCCTGTGAAAGGGACGTAGTCTCAAGAATCTGACCCAAAGCCAAAAACCCCCTCCCCCCCAGTACCTCCCCACCCCAACCAGTGTGCTGGATTAGTGGAACCATCATCAAGACTTACACGTTTCGCTTAACTTGTCTCTTCTGTAGGTTTGTGAGTGTCATTTGGATTCTCTGTGAGGCGCAATAAGCGGAGGTATCGTGGGCATGTAATTTCGTTAAATTCCTTCAAGAGAATGGATAGTAATGGTAACCAAATTTTGCGGTAGGTATCCGCTGATTGTGTAAGGGTAGCCTGAATACGTTCCATTCCCAGCGTGAACCAGATTTTGTGCAGCCAGCCTGTGTGAGTAGGTTTAGTGGTCGACCCCAGAGTGATAATATGTGTTGAGATGCCGCCTGCATGGCGATCCCCATTTGACTCCCTCGTACAGATCTCAGGGGGAAAGTGATTACATTGGGGAGGCCTAGGATAGTGTAGGCTGTGAACCTCGGTATTTCAGTGTCAAAAGTGCTATCGATATCATCTAAAACCATTTTCCAGTAGTCTCTGACTTCTCGTCAATCCCAAAGGAGATGAGTCATGGTGCCCCGCTTCCCACAGCCCCTCCAGCAGAGCGCGCTACGAGTTGGATTCCCTCTATTGAGTCGAACCGGGGTAAGGTGCCAGTAAGTGGCTATTTTCACCACCGCCTCTTTGCTCGCAGTATTGCGTGTCGTGTGGGAAGCTCTGTAGTATATGTATCGCCATTCCCGGTTTGTCAGTGTCCTCCCTAGTTCTGTCTCCCAGCGTTTCTGTCCTGCCACACGACCTGGTGCGGCCGGGGATGAAAGCAGCTGATAGAGTTCCGAAATGAGACTTTTATCGGACTCCTTCGTCACTAGCCACTTTTCAAAGTCTGTCATACGTCTGCTTACTAGTGGAGCACAATCAGGGTGTGTGAGCCAATGTCGGAGTTGAAAATATTGATAGAGTCGGGGGTGACCACGCCGTATCCCTGGGACAGGTCAGAGAGGGGAAGAAAACCCTGCAGATCGAAGAGATGGCCTGCCGATCTGCAGCTGGTACCGCGCCACTGTGGAAAGGCGTGAGGGTCATTACCCGGTGGGAACTCTGGATTGTCGAAGAGGGGAGTGAGCGGGGATGGGAAGGTCGTAAGGCCCCTCCTGACAGCAACCTTATCCCAGACGCGCAAGATAGTGCGGGTGATGGGTGATTTCTGGAGGTACCGTGGCCTGTCTTTCGGGTGGGGAAATGGGATCTTCCAGAGGGATGTTTGGGCCATCGTCCTGACTTGGAATAACCATCTTTTTTCGGATTCTGGCCTATACCATTCTACGATGTAGTGGAGCTGTGATGCCTGGAAGTATTGCTGGAGATTGGGGATCCCGAGACCCCCGTTGTCCACGCTTCGGTAGGCTAATTGTTTGTGTAAGCGCGGGCACTCGCCCCCCCCCCCCCCAATGAATTGTTGAAGGGCACTCTGCAAGGTCGCGATGGCGCCAACTGGAGGGAGCACCGGGATAGTTTGAAAGGTATATAAAATCTTGGGCAGGGCCGACATCTTCACCGCTGCAATACGCCCTAATAGGGAGAGCGGCTGTTTGGACCACCGTGTCAGGTCTGCGCGGATCCGGGATGTAAGATTCGCATAGTTAAGGATGACCGTCGAGTCCATGGAGGGGGTATGGGTGATTCCCAGATACGGGATTTGCTTGCCCGTCTGCAGGCCCCCTCCATAATCTGGTGTTCCCGCATCGGAACAGGCATTTCGGCCTAGTGGTTTTAGCAGTGATTTCCCCCTGTTCATCTTGAAGCCGGCCACCGCACCAAAGGATTCCACCTCCCCCAGAAACGCACTGACCGAGCGTCTCGGGTGATCGAGGGCCGCTATTATGTCGTCGGCATAGAGGCCAATCGTGTGAGATTCTCCCCCAAAAGTGATGCAGTGAATATCCGGGTTATCGCGGATCTTCTGCGCTAGCAGCTCCACATAGAGAGTGAATAAGAGAGGCGAGAGGGGGTACCCCTGCTTCGTGCCGCGTTGAATCTCGAATGGGCTCGAGCGTAGGCCACCCAGACGGACCCGTGCCTGGGGATGGTGATAACAGCTCGCTATCCAGGATTGGAAGCGATCGCCTATCTTGAAATGAGCCAGGGCCCGTTGTAAGAAAGACCAGTCGACCCGGTCAAATGCTTTCTCGGCGTCGATGGCCAACAGGACTGAGTCCGATTGTGGAAAGTGTGCCTTGTCTATGAGGTGGAAAATCTGCTTGGTGTTATCGCTACACTAGCGGCTCGGGACGAAGCCCGATTGATCGGGCTCAAGAATCCCAGGCAGGTACGGCCCAAGACGTGCTGCCAGCACGCCCGTAAAGAGCTTTAAGTCCAGGTTAAGGAGAGAGATAGGGCGAAACGCCGGGCAGTGTGTGGGTTCCTTGCCAGGCTTAGGTAGGACCACGATCTCGGCCTCCAGCATCTCCGGAGGAATGGAGCCCGGGCCGCAAAGGGAGTTGAAGAGCCGTGTGAGAACTGGAGCCAGTAGCGGGCTGAAGGTTTTATAAAAACCGGCGGAATAACCGTCCGGGCCTGGAGACTTGAGGGGTTGAAGGCGGAATATAGCAGCCGCTACCTCGTCCACTCGGATGGGGGCTTCTAAGGCTTCCGCGTTCGCCTGGGAGAGTGCGGTGGTTGCCGCATTTGCCAAATACGCGTCAATGTTCTCGTCCAGGACAGTATCGCCTCGGTACAAGGATGCATAAAAGTCTCGAAACGCCTCCGCAATCCGTGCCTCCCCCTTGATTTCGTCGCCGTTCCCATCTATTAGGCCCTGAATCTTCGATCGCTGGGCTTTTGCTCTCAGCGCGCTAGCGAGCAAGCGGCCCGTCTTATTCCCCCCCACATAATAAGTGTGGCGAAGGCGCAAGGCAGCGAACTCCGCCCTGTCCATGTCTAGACTGACCAGTTGGGCTCTAGCAGCTTTTAAATGCTTCCAGACCCTTGGAACCCCGGTGCGGCTGTGGACTCGTTCAAGTTCGGCAACCTGAGCCGTCATGTCCGCCCGCTTCGCCTTGGGGTCTCGGGCCTCTGCCGCTGCTATCTCAATGAGTTCACCACGGGCCACCGACTTCAGGGCTCCCCACAGAGCCGGAGCCGAGATCTCGGGCGTGTCGTTAATGGTCAGGTTATCAACAATACACTTGTGGAGTTGCTTAGTGACCTCTGGGCGTTACAGGAGAGTTTCACGTAGTCTCCATTTCCCCGGGGGACGACTGACTTTGGGAATCATGAGTGTGAGTTCAACAGCGTCATGGTCCGAGAGAGCTGCTGGTACAATGCTAATGTCGGTTAGTCTGGTGGCTAAGTCGGAGGATCCAAGAAAGTGATCCAGTCTGGCATAAGTGCTATGCACATGGGAATAAAATTTATATTGCGACGTCCCCGGGTGTTTGGCTCTCCACAGATCTACCAAGCCCTGCTCGTGTAGCCAAGTCTTACCTGTAGCGGAAAAAGTGCCTGTGTCCCCATATCTATGCCCGGATCTATCCGCGTCAGTGTCCATCACCAGGTTGAGGTCTCCCCCTAAGAGCAAGTGAGAGTTGGGGGAACGAAGTGTCTCCGAGATGGCGCCTTTCAGAAAGAGTTCCTGTCCTGTGATCGGGGTGTACAGGGAACCTATCGTCAGCTGTTGACCAGCTATCAGGAAGCTGTATGTTAGGAGCCTGCCTTTGATCTCTCCCATTTTATCACCGACCTGTCCCTGGAAGCACCTTGACACTAAAATAGCTACCCCTGCCCTTTTCTCAGATAAAGAAGAGAAGAATTGTTGGGGGAAAGCGTGGGATCGCATCCTGTGCCAATCCTTCGCTAGTAAATGGGTTTCTTGAAGAAGACAAATCTCTGCCCCAAGTTTTCCAGATAGGAAATTACTGCCCTCCGCTTAACGGGATTATTCGGTCCCTTTACATTAAGGGTCAGTACCTTCAAGGCGGATTCTGTCATCTCGAAGTGAAGGGATGAGAAGTGCTGGGTGAAGCCTTGGTCATTGCGATGTAACGTGTAAGTATATAGCAATTGCTCCAGCACCTGGAACCCCCAGCGGCACACTGGTGCCCATTCTGAGCCCCTCCCCCGCTCCCAACCAAACCCCGACTGAAAGCCCCCTCCGTCCTTCCCCCCTAGTTCTCTCCCTGAACCCCTCCCCCCAGTCCCAACCAAACCCCAACTACCCCCAACTTCCAAACTTCCCTACCCCACTCTGCCCATCCCCCCGCCCCCCTCCCTGGCCCCAACCTCGAACCCCCAACTAGTGATCATTGTCCCAGGCCTATGCAATCTCAGTCCAGGCCTGTGGGAACCTTACGGAATGAGGGAGTATGTGGCAGTGGCGACCTCGTTGGCCCCCCGTCTCGCCCCCCCAGCCCACTGCTAAGATGGTGCATACGGATCCCCCCACATGTGCTGCATCAAGTCCCATTTTTCGTGTCTTTGGAGACTTCCTGTATCGCCGCCGCATGTTCTTGAGCCATGGTTTTGGGATCTGGCCTGAGGTTACTTCTGGGCGATCGCTGGCGGCCCACATGTTGCCAACCGTCCCCCGACATCCGTGGAGATCTTGTTTGCGAAGGTTGCGTAGAGGACCCCTCTTCCTTAGCGTCGTCCTTGTTGGCAATGCCCAAAGCTCGCACGTTTCCCGTAGGGACCGGAGGTGGTGTAGGGCCCCCTTCCATTTGAAAAAGGGATAACACCAAAAGTACGGGGTTCCATTGTCTCGCAAGAACGTTGTGGCCACCTTGAACGCCTTTCTCTTTTGTAATGTGATCGCCGACAGATCTTGGAATAACCCCACAGAGTATCCCTGGAATTGGAGGGGTTGCTTTTGGCGTGCCACCTTCAGAATGCATTCCTTTAGGGGGTAGTCAGGCAGGAAAGCCAGGATGTCTGGCGGCTGAGCCGGTGCCCGGCACGTCAGGCCCACCCTGTGTGCCCTATCTATTCGTATCTCGAAGTCTTCAGGTTCTCCCAGTATTTCCCAAACAGTCGTTGTAGATATGCCGTAACACTGCCCCCCTCCGATTTGGGTGGCACGCCCCGGACCCGTATGTTATTACGTCGGGAGTGGTCCTCGAGGTCCTCAGCGTGTGCCTGCAGATCCGTCTGTTGTTAATGGAGCCTGATGATTTCTTGTTGTAGGAATTCAACTTCCTCGCTCCTAGCGTGCTCGGTATCTTCTATCGCCGCCACGCGTTCCCCGAGGCCATCAACATCGCGTCGCAGCTCTCTATGTTCTCCCGCCATATTTTGCTTGAGGGTTTGGAAGACCTCTCTGAGGGAGTTGAACAGGGGCTCCATAAAAGCTTTTGTGATGGGGACCTCACCCTCCTCGTGCTCCTTGGGATGGTCTGCCGGCTTTGACATTTCGGGGTTCTTATCACCTTTTGAGGTGCTTCTAGCCAGAATGTCGGGGATGGTGCGGCCCCCTCTGCGGTTCATGGTCGACATGATTCACCCCACGCGTGGTCCCGGCTAGTCCCACCACGTCGGCCTCTTCTTTTAGTGGGCCCACTATCAGGGCGAGCCGGTGCTGGAGTTTAGATGCTCAGGGGATGAGGGCAAGTCGTTCCCGGTGCTGGCCCCTCGCGTGGACTGGGCTCAGAGGAGTTACCGTCGATAGTCTGTACTGCGCTGTGTCAGGTGGGGATCCCTTGGTCTGGTGGGGGTCCCTTGGTCGGCCTCCTGGCTCCACTACGCTTTGGGCGCTCTTCTTGCGACCTTCCAGGGTCCACTCTTCGCTCTGTCTTTGTGGCCCCTTACTGGCTTCCCCGTGTGGGGCCCTCCACTCTTGGGCCCTTGTAGCGCTATATTGCGTGCAGGCGTTTATGCTTCGTCTCCCAAGCCGCTCCTGCCCCTCGCCGCTGTTCCGCCACTGCACTGGAGTTGTGCCTTTGGTGTGCCCCACTAGGCCTCCCGCCGGGGGCTCGATTATTGCCCCCCGAGCCTGCAACCCTCCGCCGCCCTGGCTCTGCTCTCGTCTCCTTTGTGGGGGCCCTGTGTACTGCGACCTGACCGGCACCTCCGAATTGTCCCCAGAACCTGCCACCGGCTCTACACCCTCCAGGGCGCTGGAGGGCTCTCTCTCCTGCCTCTGTGTGGTGCGCTGGGTGCCTGATAGGCCTCGTTAGGCCCCACGCCGGGGGCTCGATTAAGTGCCCCCCGAGCTCCGATCTCTTAACAGCCAGGTGCTGCGCCTCTCACCTCTGCGGGGGGCCCTGCAGGCCTCGGCTCTGCCGGCTGCTCCCTCCGCCCTCCGTGGCGCAGGGGAGTTCACTCGTCGGCTACTGTGTAGGCCCAGACCCGGGTATCGGGTACTGCTCCTCCCGGCCAGCTCTCTTGCGTCCCGCCACCGGTGTCACGACGATGGGTCCGCGCACCGCTTGCCGCACTTTCACGCCCCCTCCTCCGTGGCAGCAGTTTTGAAGTCACGGGCTGCTCCGCTCCGTGGCGTGTTCCGGCCAGCAGCGGGGGACCAGGCCAGCCTCGGTCACTCGGCGGGCCCGGCCGCCATGTTGTCTCTCCCCGATCTGGGCAAAGTGCTCTCGACCGACAAGGGTGTCGGGTGTGTTGCGTGCCCGGGCTCAGTCACCCCAAGGCGGCCACTTTATGCCCCCAAAAAGCAGTCGGGAATGGAGATGATTGGGGGGTTAGATCAGTTAAAGAAGGGCATTAAGGGGTTTTGGGACGAGGAGCCACTCAAGCAGACGTCCTCCTAGGTCGCCGTCTTGGCCACGCCCCCCCTTCTGGGCGCTTTAAAGCACCCAGAACCGGTCCTTGGTAGTCCTCTTTGTTGGTTATTTCTGGGATCACCATTTGGTTGATTACCCACGCCCTTTGCGTGTAGTGGAGGGTAGATTCTCTCTCTGGAGTTAGGCCCCCAGCTCGCTACCTTTTGCGCCCTGCCGTCCGGCCGGGTCTGGGCCGTGAGCGCCGTCTCCTTTTGCTACTCCCCTCTTTGGCGCGGCCACCTCACCCTGCCGTGCGGCATCCAAAAGTGAGTGGCCCTCATCCTACACACCGCCCGTCGGTGTGTCTCCTTAGCCAATCCTTGTACCAATTTCCGCCACGCCGCAGGGAGGCTAACGTCTTTCTGCGGCTCCCCCCACAAAAGAATTAAAAAAAATATATATTTATTTATTTATTTATTTATTTTTTATCCGCAACCTGCGAGAGCCATTGCGCCCCACAAGTTGTCCCAAAAGACTCTCATCCCTATGCCAGAGAGATGTACCCCATCTGGCCCGTATAGTTAAGGGCGCCCTGGGTGGATTAGACCATGTCCGATGGATTCCAACCCGTTGGTCTTGCAGAATTTGTGCATTGCAATGTTCAGTTTTCTCCTGGCATTATCCACTGCCTTATTCTAATTTGCGCCCCTCCAATGCCTCCTGCTGACCATCTCGGACCATATGACCGTTGTGCCACCGAACCATGTGGCTGCCCTGGTGAGGTCCGCCTGAATGGCCTGCCCCAATGCTTTGCGTCCCATTTGGGCCAGGTCGTTGCCTCGGAGATGAATGATCAGGACGTCTGGATGCCATGCTGAGTCTGCCAGTAGGTTGTGGAGTGTTGCCGCAGGTCATTCCATTTCATCCCCGGTTGCCCCAGCCAGCGGATGCATGTTATTTGGGCTTGCTCGCTTTCCTGTGACCCGACTGCTGCCACCATGTCTCCATCCTGGACACGAAGGAATGGCCCACTACCCATACCAGCTGGGGGCGTCTTCCTGCTGAAAAAAGAATTGGAAAATAAGGTGGCCTGCAGCAGCACCGGGTCCTTTGTCTGCAGTCTTGGGGCGGGGAGGGGGGTGTTCTCTGACAGCCTGCCGTGCGGCATCCCAAGGTCACCCTGCTTGATGCTCACCCTGCCGTGCGGCATCCCAAAGTGACTGCCCCCCCCTTCATGCTTGTTCTGTTCTACATAAGCTGAGGCCGGATGTACGTCTTGTAGGCTCGGGACCACCATCTGCCGACAGCCTGAATCCTTTCCTCCGGCATGCCATGCTGCGATGCCGAGGTGGCTGCGCCGATTCTAAAAGAGTGGGAAGCAAAGGACTCAGGGTGGAGCCCGGCCTTCGCGACGCCCTGGCACATTATTGCAGTGAATTGGAACTTGCTTAGGTTGCTCCCATCCAGGTGTTTGAAGAGTGGTCATTCGCCCACCGGGCGGGCAACCATGTATTTCACCAGACAGCATACTGCGCAAAACCTGGACTCTGGAATGCATTGCAGCTGTATAACCGCGCCCTTTCCTGCCTTGTCAGTTTTTGACCTTCTTAAGAGTATCTCCACTGCCTTTACTAAGGGTCTGAAGTCAGTGGCCTGGAGGCACCATTGGGCCGGGCCCCGCTTGTTGGGCGCCACCAATTCGCTGATGCCGAAGGCGCCAAAGAATGCTGTGGTAAATGCTGCCCTGAAAAGTCGAAGTTCGAAGCTGTCTTTTGTAACCCATACCAATGCTTCTAGTAGCTGGCCCAGTTTTTTTTTAAATCAATGGGGCGCCTGGTGTCTTCCCTTACCCCTTCAGCTCTTCTCCACCCTTTCAGTGCTGCCTTGAGGTGTAGGGACGCTGTGGGATCCTCCCCCGTGTGGATCTTAGTGAAATGGGCTATGGCTGACAAATGGGCCTGTGCCCATGACCTTGTCCTTTTGTTACTAAATGCCCACTGTATAAATTTCTCCACGGCTGTCTGTGTCCCAGCCCTATCGCTCAGTGACTGTATGCTCCCAATTCTCATTACTGTGGCTGCATACTTCTTGTACCTTCTAGTTGCCTCAGGAGTCAGTGCGTGATTTACCAGTGCGGACAGATCTATCCCCCCAGGTCCCACAGGTATGCTGGAAAAGGGGTCATCTCCTTGTCTGCCCCTGGCACCAGTTCTCTGAATCGTTTCATCTGAGATCGTGAAAGGGCGTCCGCCACTGAGTTCTCCACCCCTGGCACATGGCGAGCCTTCAGCTCCAGGTTCCCCTCCAGCTGTAATTTAATCAACTGTCGCATTAGCCTCAACGTGTCAGGGCAACTTGCTGCGCCTTTGTTAATGGCCTGTACTACCCCCTTGTTGTCTGACCACAGGGTCAGCTTCATGTTTCCTAGCTCCTGTTTCCATATTATCAATGCTACTATTATTAGGAAAAGCTCTAAAAATGTGATATTACCAGTGATGCCGTGCCTGTGCCATTTCTGCGGCCACTGGTTCGCGCACCACCTTTTTCCAAGGATTGCCCCGAAGCCCAAGCTCCCCGCAGCATCCGTGAAAAGGACTATCTGTCTGGCTGTCACCCAACCCTCTCTCCATATCAGAATGCCATTAAAGTTTCGGAGGAAATCATCCCATATAAGTAGGTCCCGTTTAACCCCAGCCCCTAACCGGATGTGGTGGTGTTTGTGGGTGATGCCTGATGTCAGCTGTGTCAAGCGCCTGGTGAAAACTCTCCCAGCGGGGATGACCCTGGCCGCGAAGTTGAGCTTCCCAATCAGCCTCTGCAATTCGCGGAGTGCCGCCTTGCTCCGGCCGCACAAGTTCCTGACTTCCTCCCTGAAATCTATCACCTTTTCCTCAGGCAGCCTGGCCGTCCCCGCTATTGAGTCCAGTTCTATGCCCAAGAACTTAAGTCTCGTGGTTGGGCCCGTTGTCTTTTCGGATGCTAAGGGAACCCCCAGTATCCCAGCCAGCTCTTCAAATGCAGCCAGGGTGTCCCCGCATGTGGAGGACCCTGAGGGGCCCGTAAACATGAAGTCATCCAAGTAATGCAGTTTCCCGCCCCCTGGGTGTCTGTCATTCAAGGCCCCCTCTAGAAAGGTGGCAAACTGCTCGAAATAGGCGCATGATATGGCGCAACCCATGGGCATTGCTTTGTCAACAAACAGGCCCCCCTCCCATTGGAAGCCCAAAAGGTGAAAGCTGGAGGGGTGAACGGGTAAAAGGCGGAATGCGGAATCAATATCTGCCTTGGCCATCAATGCCCCCTTTCCTGCTGCTTTTACTAGGTCAATTGCGTCGTCCACTGATGCGTAGCCCACTGAGCAAGCATCTGTGGCGATCCCGTCGTTAACGGAGGACCCTTCGGGGAATGAGAGGTGGTGGATGAGTCTAAATTGGCCTGGCTCTTTCTTGGGGACCACACCCAGAGGGGAGACCACTATACCCTTGTGCAAATGTGGTGGGAGAGGGCCCTCAACTCTGCCCAATGATTTCTCTTTAGCCAGTTTGGCGCGCACCACCTCGGGGTGTTGCATCGCTGATTTTAGATTGTTGGCCCCCTCTAGAGGTAGAGAGCCCGTGAACGGGATCACAAAACCTTCCTCAAAGCCTCCCATTAGCACAGTGGCGTCTGCTCTGTTAGGGTACTTGTTAGCTAGTCTGCACAGCTGTTGTGTGTCAATTGGGGATCTGGCCAGCTGGCAATCTTGCAGGTCTATCAAATCCCCCCCACCTGTTGTCTTGAATATAGTGCTTCCTTTTTTTTATCTTTTTTGTCCCTTTTTGGCTCGCGCTTGCTCCGACATGCCACCGCCGGGTGCCCTCCACTGCAGCTTGAGCACGTGTGTTGAAATTTGCACGCGGGGCCCCACGAGCAGTCCACGGCATCGTATTTCCAGCAAATGGCCGTGGCTCCTTTGGGGGACGTGGGTTTCCCTTCGCTGTGCTTTGCCCTGTGAAATGGCCTGCCCCTCCCGTTGTGGTAGGAGCTCCGCAAGGACTGGTCGCTTTTTCCCGCCCAAGCTTTTACCTCTTTGGCCACTAGCATCTTATGTATAAAACCCGAAACATCCTCCTCATTCCACTCCATTTCAGGGTGTCTCTGCATCTTAAGCCTGAAACCCTTGTCATGTTCCAGCCAGGTATCCCCAGGAAACTGCCTCTGTGCCCAGTAAATATTGGCCTCGTAGAGCCACAAATCTGCAGCGCAGTGCGGGAATCTTTCAACTATGATGCATGCCATAATTCTAAATGCATCCAGCCAATTGTCAAAGCTCCTCTCTTTCCTAGCGCTGCGCCTTTCCCTTCTGTCCTCATCCTTCTTGTCGCAAGTTGTGAGGTCCAGCCCCTCAAGCTGGATATCAAGCAGGGAAAAAATGTCTATGAATTCTTTACGCCATACCCTTTCCTTGACTGCCAGGGGGATAAGGCAAGCTAAGCCGGTGGCTCTTGTTGTTAATGATGCCGGACCAGGGGAAGGTCTGGTATATGGGTCAGTAACTGGACCCACGTGTGCTGTGGTACTTGTGCTATTATTGTAACCCCACGCTGCTACTGGAGATCCCTGCTCGCCCTGGGCAGCTTGCGCTACATGCCCCTGCACTCTCACCTGTCGTGCCCAGCCTGTGTCCAACAAGTGCCAGGGCAAACCTGATGTCTCCTCTTCGCGCTGCTCTTCTGGCCCCTCTGCCCCCTGCCCCGTACCCTTAAGCAACATGGGTGCCATGGATTTAATACATTCTTTTACAATGCTGGTAATATGCTCACCGCTCGCCACTCTGCTGGTAGACTCGCTGTGGTCCTCTGCCCTTGTTGGTAAGCCCCCGGTCGGCCGTTCTCTCCTCTGTGGCTTCTTCCTGGGTGCTTTCTTCTGTGGTGTGATCCTGCGTTTTTTGAGTGAAGAGGGGCCGGCCACATCCGCCTTTTGTGCTCCTGGGCCATCGCCTTCTGCTTGATCGATATGTGGCTGCAGCCAAGCGTTACCATGCACCGCCGACACTTCGCGGATGCGTTTGAGTAGCTCCTCGAGCTCCTCTGGCTGACCCTCAGCCATAACTCCTGGCGGGGTGCCGCCGCCTTTTGGATGCACCAAGAGGGAGAGAGTTATCTTTTTCTTTGTTGCTGAATGCCTAAAACGTTCAATGTTATTCAGTGCCCAGAAATGCTGTATTGTTTGAATGCACCCGCTGCTCTGTGCTATTTCCCTCAGCCTCTTATGCCCCCGATGACCAGAGGGAACGAGGTTTCCTTTAGTCTTTGTTGCTTAGTGCCTAAAAAGCTCGAATGTTATTCAGTGCCCAGAAACGCTGTGTTATTTGAGTGCCCACGCTGCTCTGAGCTATTTCTCGCCGCCTCTTATGCCCCCGATGACCAGATGCTCTTTGTTTGTGCACACGTTGCTCTGCCCAATCGCTGCCTCGGAAACCGAGCTGTTGGGTCCCGGAGTCCAGCGTGTTCTCCCGATGCGCGGGAGCGACAGCTGATCACGGGCTGGCCGCGACTCCTCGCGGCACACCTCTGGCGGATAATGGATGGCTCGCACTCGGCAGCTGGTGTGAGGGCTTTTTAGAGATTCGTGTGCTCCTACCGAGGGCCCTCCGCCGCTCGGTCCGCGATGTCCCCTGAGGTGTGGCCTCCCCGACCGGTCCAAGGCAGGTGTATAAAGCAAATGAGCAAGCGGGGGGCTCACTGTTCCGGACTCACCACACGCCGGTCTTGTTGGCGCGACGCTCCGGGTTCCTCGACTCCTCGTGCTCCTCCGTCCACAACAACACGCCCGCCTGGCCCTGTACGCTCGCGATCTCGTTGGTGCGGCGCTCCTCCAAACAAACCGGTGATCGCAGCTTCCCGTAGGTGTGGTGCGTCACGCACCTCGCAATTTCCCTGAGCCGCGGTTCCCACTGCCGAAGACCGAGCGCGAGCCGGTTCAAGACGAGGTCGGGACCTCCGGTACCGTGGATAGGTCAGGCGCCCTTGATGCAGAAGGTACTGCTCACCCGGCAGGCGCACCGTGGTCCTTGCTGCCAAGTCCGCTGTTCAGGTGTCCTTTCGACTTCACGTTGATCATTTTTCCCCGACAGCGCTTCGCCTTGCACAGCCTCCTCAGAACTCAGGTCGGTGCGCCGCTCTCCCTGCTCCATGAAGTTAAGAGCTACTTGGGGGAGCGGCGACTTATATTCCCAAATTCTACCACCTTAGCGCCCCCTGCTTGGGGAGTTCAAACCTAGCGCTACCTGCCCATTGGTCACCTTTTGGCACCCTTGGGCACTCTCCTTTTGGCGGGAGGCATCCCTCCTCTGGTTTGCTTCTGGGCGCTTTAAAGCGCCCAGAACCGGTTTTCCACTGGGGGCACGGCTGGGTTATGGCGCTGGCCCTGGGGGGGGAGGGGGGGGAGGCGGCCTCTGCAATATGCGCCACTTTGTGCAATTTAAAGTGTGGGTGACGGCGCAAGTTGAGGTGGCTGAGAGGGACCGTGCGGCTCAGGCGAGTTCGGAAGGTAAACAAGCGTGCAGGCAGAAAAAGCAACAGGACAAACGGGGACGAGTAATTAAAACCCCCCAGGACATGCAAAAAAAGTCTATTAATAACGAAAGGAATTTAATCAATGTTTCTTTTAACAAGAGAGCTTTGAGGCGGAGGCCTTGTCCTGGTCTTCCCCTGAGCATGCCAGGCCGGGTATCAAACGCAGGGCTGGAAGGCGCCTCGGTCCCGTTGCAGCTGCTTCACGAGAAGATGTCAGGGGCATATTACCAACGTTAAGCGATATTTATCGCTAACGATGCTTAGCAATGAATTTTTTAACGCTAAGCATCGTCAGAAATTATCGCAGATAAACCTTGCTATTATCAAGGTTTATCGCAAATGCGATAAAAAACGGCCGCAATGCATGAATATCGCTGAAAAGTCAGCGATATTCATGCATTACCGAGCTAATGCTCTTAGCCATGTTATACACCTCCCATTGGATAACATGGCTAAGAACTGCTCAGGGCAGGTGTTAGTTTTTGGAGATATTCGCGCTTAGTTGGTAATAGGAGGTAATAGGAGATAGCGATGTTAGCGACTGTTTCCAGTCGCTAACATCTTGGCACGCCCACTTTGCATGTCATTAGTGATAAATATCACTGACATGCAAAGTGGGGCCCAAGATGGTCGCTATCTCCTACTAGCTGTCGCTAACTGGTGTTAGCGACAGCTAGGTATTAGGGAGATAATTTTATCTCCGCTTTCTTGGCTTTTAAAGCCAAAAAAGCGGAGATAAACCCCCTTGATAATATGCCCCTCAGTTCTTTAGCCGAAAGCTCATCCAAGCATTTCTCCAAATGGTAACCTTGACAAATTCCCTTTTGTGGGAGTGGGACATGATGAGGTGTGAACGCAATCTCCAAGCTCACCTCTCTCCTTAATTTTCACAAGCAAAGTTTGCCAGTGTGCCATGCCACATCAGAAACGCCGGAGGGCCAGTATCAATGACAAATGCTCTCCCGGGTGCGGAAACTGGTGGCCCAAAACTGATTTCAGGGGTCAACTTCATTTTGACTTAATTTTGGTTCATATCATCAACTGGGTATGCAAATCATGCAATAGCTGCTTGTTTAAACAAGGGCGCAATTCGAAGGAGATTATTGTTAAGCAAAGGTAATATTTCGGCGTGCTTTCCACCTTAGAATCATTTAATATTTTAGCAAAATTCAAAAAGGGAATCGCAAACACAGACAGTTCCCCAAAATGACTTTCTTTTTACTGGGTGAGTAACATCAAGTGCAGTCAATTTAAACGGTTGAAAACGGTTGAAACAGGCACTGATAAAAGGAAGGAAAAATGTAAGACGCAAGAGCAGCCATAATCACATGGCTTATATAAGCATTAAAACCAGATGTTTCGCTAATGGCGCACTTTGATAATGCTGCAGGGACAGTACTCAGTACTTTTGGCTGCTCGTTTTTCAGCTTGCTGCAGTATTCAAAAACATTTTTTATTTCATTCTTTAAATCAGAAAACACTTTCTTCTTGGAAACCAGTGGATTTATATATTTAGGGGATTGACTTGCTTTCCTGCGGTGCCTTCCGTTTTTTAAAATACAGATTTAACTGCTTATGCCCCAGGACGGACTAATGCGGCCTTTATTTAATTATTGCCAATGCTAACCGTGCCTGGTCTTCTGCCGCCCGCTCGCGGTCTTCTGCCGCCCATAGTCTGTCGGCTACACATTCTCAAGTTTAAAAAGTTGGCTCACACGGCATCATTTTCAACCTCCATGGCTTCAATGGAAAATGTGTGTGTATTTGTAAAACAACAAATGGGAGTCAGGTGCCTGCTGCCGGGGGAGGCACGGGTCAGGCTCCAAAGGCAGGTCATGCAGGTGCTCCAGGTGACTGAGCCCAGGAGCGCAGTCAGCTGCCGTCGCCATTGGAAGGATATCTCACACTTGAAAATCGCTAGGGGGGTCAGGAAATTGCCTGTTAGCAGGGTGTGTGCTTAACAGGCATCTTAAGTTACTTCTGGACGCCTTGTTTTTTTAAGCTTCTCAACAGTCTCTCTGCCACAAAAAAAACTGACAGTCTAGTGCATTTGAAATGGCTGTAGTGCTGGGATGTCATTCACAAGAGGGAACACAGCATCTGGCATGGCCTTTCCAGATGCACAGCCTGTTGATAAAACTTCCACTTTCTCTGAGTACCATTCCTCTACCATCAAGTAGGATATCACCCCCTCCCCTTGCAGACCCTTGACCAGGGGCGTAACACAGGCCCCCGCAGGCCCCGCCTTTCGGGGGGTGGGGGGGGCGCGCTCCAGGGGGCCCCGGGCCGGCCTCCTCACTTGACTTACAGCATGCATCGATTATGATTTTAATGGCACGCCACACGCCCGGCCTCTTTAATAAATTAAATGGTGGTGCGCAAGCTGGGCCCAAGCCGAGCTTCAGCAGCTTAGCTAAGCACTGATCCTCTTAATAAATTGTTGCACGGGCCCCAGTCGGGGCCCCTGAGGCTCTTTAGTAATGGTGCGCGGGCCCCGGGCCGGGGCCCCTGAGGCTCTTATAAATGGTGCGGGGACCGTCGGAGTCTGGGTGGCGGTGGCGGGTTGGTATTGGTAATTTGGACTGTCTGGTATCAGGGAGGGAGCATGGGCGTAGGAAGTGTGGAGGACGAGGGGGATATATCCCCCCCAGATTTTAAAGTAGGGGGGACACGGGGACAAAATAATTTCCCCTCTCCCTTCTGTTATTGACAGGGCCATTAGCGCGCGAAAGCGCTACCTAATGGCCCTGTACTTGACCTGCCCGGAGTCAAAGAGGACCCCCGCCCTCTGCCCTTTGTTATGCCGCAGGAAGGCTTGGCGTCCTGGGAAGGGCAGAGAAGGAAGACAACTCTGTCTCTTTTCTTTCATGCCCAGAGAAGCACAGTGTCAACTTCTCCTGAGTCCCGATCTGCCTCTGGCAGCGGCCCTCCTCCCCCTCTCTCTCTTTCTTTTTCCTCTATCTCTTTCTGTCTCTGTCTTCCTCCTAGTTAAGTTCTGATTTCGAGACAGCTCTTAGTTCTCTCTCTTACCTCTCTTTGTCTTTATTTGTTTCCCTGTGAAATGGATCCAAAATAGGAAGAACACTTTGGCTGGAAATGTCCCCATTTGCAGATGGTTTTATAATTCCAAAGAAAAACCTTAGGACGGGGAGAAAAAATTATTAAATACCTAAATAAGGCGATACAGAGTGGTCAGCAGACCGGCCAGATTGTTATTCACACCCACACACATTAGCACCAATTTACAGAGTTTGCCAGTGAAAGCGCTACTTACTTTTTTTCTTCTTTCTTTGAACAACATTGTTTTCCCAGTGTGGGGAAGTGCACCATCCCTATAGCGACTGCAATACCTGGTTGATGAGTGGAGTAGGAACATTTAATATGATAGTTTTCAACAGTTTTAATTATTTTAGCTTCTAAAATGTGTACTGCAGCTCTGTGTTCGGGGATGTGGTCTTTTTTTAAACCAAACTGCTTACATTTTAAAAGGATATAAGCAATGGACATTGAAACGGGTCCCTTCCTGAATGGTCCTGTAGCCATGTCCTGAAATTTACAGGCAAAATCACGTACTGATTTCTGAATAATGAGTTTAAAACTGTTAAGGTAACCATGTTGTTCCTGATTACATTTCACATGCTTTGCTTATTTTTGCATTCCATATGAGTGTTTGCTTTTTCCAGGGTGTTCTTTGTTTTTTTCAGGCAGCATTTTACTGTTGTCTAGTGCATACTTTAAATTCAGTTGCAGAACAATTGAGTTGTAGCTTAAGGGAGTGCAAGTTTCTCTCAGTGGGGCAGTATGGTGTTCAATGTGGGAGAGGATGTGGCACTCTGGCCAGAGCTGCTGAATTTGGAACTTGAGCACCATTTTCAGCCTTCATGACCAGTCCACCAGACCACACTCCTGACAAGGCTCATTCCGATGCTACACCTTAGAAGGCCCGATAGACCTTAGAAGCCCTGGTGTCTTAGCACCCGTAGGTGGACCCTATTGGCGGCAAGTGTGAGTTAACCTTGAAGGCCTGTCCACCACAATCCATACCGCAGTTCACCTCCAGTCTTGCGAGCAGGCATACAAAGAAGCACACCCTAGACACACCATCGACAGTGACTGTCACTGAGGTCACAAGATCCTTGAGGCCAGTCCACCGCACCCATTGGTACCTCCATTGGCCTTTTTTAGCAGTAGTGGTGCAACTCACCAGCGATCAGTAATGAAGGATTTGCATGCACACCAAACTTATTGGGTGATTATAATGGAGGTGGGACTGCCCCGTCACCCCGTCAGTGGCAGTTCCACCACCATCGTTGACTGCATTACCGCGGTAAATAACGGTGATGCACTGGGCCAGGGACAGACTAATTTGCATATAGCCAGGTTCTGAGCTGGGATGGGGCAGTGAGCTAAATAACGGTGATGGATCAAGCCCTGATCTTTGGACTGGGTAAGAGTGGTCTGCTTAATTCAGACACTCTGTTCATCACCACCCCCTTTTCTGAATCGTTGCATTACCGCCAGCAATATTACAATGGCGGGTGGTTCCCTGGCGGTCGGAAAGACCACCGCCACACATCCAACTGGCGCCTTGAGCCCGCCAGTGCGGCGGAGGAGGTTGTGGTTCCTACAATGCTGGTGGTGCCTACCAGCCACCACAGTAGGGATTACGATACCCCTTACCCGCCAGCCTATCCATGGCCGCTCACCCGCCATGGAAAAGTTGGTGGAAAGGGACATTGGGGGCCCGTAGCAGGCCCCTGTCCCCTCTGCCCCCAGACATGGGACCCAGGGGATATCTAAGAAGCCCCTCTACATATCACTGCACCATGTGGCAGGCACCTGATCGTGCCTGCCACGTAGTGCAGTGATATATGTAACATGTCCTTTTTCACATTGCGGTGGATGATGCAGCCAGCAGCTCCTGCTGCACTGTAAAAGATAGGCACTGCGAATGCTATACTGGTGGTCACATTGTAATGCCTATCGTGGGGCCGCCACCTTGAAGGCCAGTGGTCCCATTCCCCGATTCAATGGCGGACGGACTGAAATCCTCCTGCCACCGTAATCAGCTTCTAAGTTTGCAAACTTCATGGTCTCTGCTTCATGCACAAACACTTTTAACATGTGCAGCCTTCTTTCGGGCCACTGGAGTTATGCAGCAATGGAGGCCAAAAAGATGTTGCAGTGTTGACTAAATTATGCAACAATAAAAAGGCTGCAGCGTAATGCAGTGCATTTTATGATACTTTATTATTTTGACATATTTATACATACTAACACCCTCCACAAAGCTTTTACCTCATTACTACCTGCGTAACATACAAATGCAGCAGTGGGAAAGGTGACCAGTCAACCTTTGCAAAGGGCCCTACACTTCACAGCAACATAAGTCACATTTCTCTTAGTAATTTTTGATCCGTTTGAGCAACAAAATTGTTTTTGGTCAAATCGTTAGATTATGCAGCAGATGATGTATTATGTGGCAAATATGACACAGCCATAGTTAAGTGGAAAACATTTTTCCACGTAACTTATTTTTGCCCCAGCATTGTAGTTGATCAATTTGAAAGTTCCCCAAACCGAAAAGTCGAGTTTGGGCACAATTTTCATTTTAAAAGCAGTCCTACAACACAGGGCTACTTGTAAACTGACCCCAGGCTTCAGCAGTGCACACATGCAAATGCAGAAAGGGCTACTGGCCTCAAAACTGCCATGCCCTATTATATTCTAGGGACTTAAAGGTAGTTCTAATCCCCCAGCCCTATTATGTACTAGGGCCTTATAGGAGAGGCCATGCCAATCATAGGGGTACCCTAACCCATAGTGCACGCTAGTGTATGTAGGTGTTTTCACAGTATCTTTAGGTGTCTCTTTAGGAATAGCACTGGCCCTGTAGAGGCCAGGGTCAGGTACCACCAGTACCAGTCAGCAAAACGTTGGAGAGGGCCCAGGGCAGAGGATGGCTTTGCAACACTAAAGAAACACAAACTCAGAATTTAAAGCATAACACCATGGTTGTGGGATTCTCTTTAATAATCAGAATTGATTTCTATCCTAATGAACCCATTTTCTAACATTAGGATAAGGAAAGACTGGGGAAAAATCATAACGTTCTAATCTATACCTTGAAGTTTTCGTGCAGTTCTTTGATGATGGTTAATAGCTCACTGTTCTATGTTAACTTATAAACTGCAAATACCAAAAGAATCTCTCAGACAAAAGCAGTAACTCACTGACCTATTTACATGATATGCATTTTGTGATCTGCGTGGTACACGTTCTTTGCAGCAGGCATATTACACCACTGTGGCTACCTTACCAAGAGTCAAAACTTCCACTAGACAAACCTCCGATCTCTCTCAATAAAGGACTTTAATCACCAAAGTTATCTTCACATTTTTATTGTTGCCTGAAAATTGCTGGAGACCTGGGCCTCATTTAGGAGGCCTTGCGTGAGTTTTGCGCTTCCGATGCGTCACTTTTTGTGACGCATCAGCGGCGTAAAACATGCCTCCTGATGCACACTATTTACAAAGTGACGCATCTAAGCAGATGCGTCACTTTGTAAACCCTGCGCTACATTATACCTGCGTCAGGTATAATGTATGCAGAGGGGGCGTTCACCCGCAAAAAGCCTCGGAATAGTGACGCAGTGAAATCTATGAGATTTCACTGCGTCACTTTTAGGACGCTGTTGCGTCAAAATTTTGCGCCTGCCTCACAGCAGGCGTAAGACTGACGCAAGCCCTTTCACATGAGGCTTTCCCCATGTGAAAGCAAGCATTGCTGGAGTTGTGTCACTTTTGTGACACACTCCAGCAATGCGTCACTTTTGCGCCTACAGATCCGTCAGAAATACTGACGTATCTGTAACTCCTTGCGACATGATGCGTCATATTATAAATATGACGCATCAATCATGTCGCAGGGAGAGCGCAGTGAAAAGTGACGCATCGCTGTTTTCACGCAGCGATGCGTCACTTTTCATAAATGAGGCCCCAGGAATGCAGCAGCAGGTATTTTTCAAACCATAATGCACTATCAAACACGACGCCCCCACCCTAAGTCCGTGACCTTTGTTTGCTTGGTGCATGAGGATGCAAGATTCATATACATGTTTTTTTAACATTTGGTCTGATTACTATATGAAATAACAAACAAGCATACATGCAAACTGTGACAACATGCCTGCTTTTCTCGATATTTCACTTCGAAAGTATGCGATTGTATTTGTTTAACGGGCGGTGATTTGTATAGTGTCACTGGTAAGTCCACAAGGTTGTCCCTGTCCCCCCCAGAATTTTAGTGTCTCCTACGCCCCTGGGAGGGAGGGCATCATGGTGGGGCCCGACGTGCTTGCAATGCACTGGTACATTAGAAAGATGAGCTCTCATCTTGCTCATTGCATCTGAAAATGTTCACTCATTACCGGCCCCGGCAGAACAGCGGATTATAGACAGCGCCCCCTCTCTGCCCACGCTAGTGAGTCCTTCGGCTCCAAAACTGCAAATATTAGAGCGGAAATCGTCTCCCCCTCTCTCTTAAATAAAGGCAATGTGGTTAGCGCAGGAAAATACTGATATTAGCCCGAGAGCGGCTAATATCTATCTTTACCACACCAGTGATTAATGGAGCCGCGCTCGGGGAGAGCTGTACTTAGGAAGCCCCTCCACCTCCCTCCCTGCTCCAGAAGAGCTCCTAACATACCCCGAGAGCAGGTGATGACGCAGCAAAAGTGGAAATGTAGAGAGAGGGGAGGGAGCAAGAACGGGAGAGTGGAGAGAGTGGAGAGAGTAGAGAGAGTAGAGAGAATGGAGAGTAGAGAGAGTGGAGAGTGGAGAGAGTGGAGAGAGTAGAGAGAATGGAGAGTAGAGAGAGTGGAGAGAGTGAGAGTCGAGAGAGTAGAGAGAGTGGAGAGAGTAGAGAGAGTGGAGAGAGTGGCGAGTAGAGAGAGTGGAGAGTAGAGAGAGTGGAGAGTAGAGACTGAGAGTGGACAGAGTGAGAGTGGAGAGAGTGAGAGTGGAGAGAGTGAGAGTGGAGAGTGGAGAGTAGAGAGAGTGGAGAGTGGAGAGAGTGAGAGTGGAGAGAGTGGCGAGAAGAGAGAGTGGAGAGAGAGTGGAGAGAGTGAGAGTGGAGAGAGTAGAGAGAGTGGAGAGAGTAGAGAGAGTGGAGAGAGTGGAGAGTAGAGAGAGTGGAGAGAGTGAGAGTGGAGAGAGTAGAGAGTGAGGTTGGAGAGAGTGAGAGTGGAGAGAGTAGAGAGAGTGGAGAGAGTGGAGAGAGTGAGAGTGGAGAGAGTAGAGAGAGTGGAGAGAGTAGAGAGAGTGGAGAGTAGAGAGAGTGGAGAGTAGAGAGAGTGGAGAGTAGAGAGTGAGTGAGAGTGGAGAGAGTGAGAGTAGAGAGAATGGAGAGGGTGGAGAGAGTGGAGAGAGTGGAGAGTGGAGAGAGTGGAGAGAATGGAGAGAGTGGAGAGTGGAGAGAGTAGAGAGCGTGGAGAGTGGCGAGAGAGTTGGGAGAGTAGAGAGAGTGGAGAGTGGAGAGAGTGGAGAGAGTGGAGAGAGTGGAGATAGTGGAGATAGTGGAGAGTAGAGAGAGTGGAGAGAGTGAGAGTGGAGAGAGTAGAGACTGAGAGTGGAGAGAGTGAGAGTGGAGAGAGTAGAGAGTGGAGAGAGTGGAGAGAGTGGAGAGACTGAGAGTGGAGAGAGTAGAGAGATAGTGGAGAGAGTGGAGAGAGAGTGGAGAGAGTGGAGAGTAGAGAGAGTGGAGAGTAGAGAGAGTGGAGATTAGAGAGTTTGAGTGGAGAGAGTGAGAGTGCAGAGAGTGAGAGTGGAGAGAGTGAGAGTGGAGAGAGTAGAGAGAGTAGAGAGTGGAGAAAGAGTGGAGAGAGTGGAGAGTGTAGAGAGAGTAGAGAGAGTAGAGAGAGTAGAGAGAGGAGAGAGTGGAGGGAGTGGAGAGATTGGAGATAGTGGAGAGTAGAGAGAGTGGAGAATAGAGAGAGTGGAGAGAGTGAGAGTGGAGAGAGTAGAGAGTGAGAGTGGAGCGAGTGAGAGTGGAGAGAGTAGAGAGAGTAGAGAGTGGAGAGAGTGGAGAGAGTGAGAGTGGAGAGAGTAGAGAGAGTGGAGAGAGTGGAGAGAGTAGAGAGAGTGGAGAGAGTGGAGACTAGAGAGAGTGGAGAGTAGAGACAGTGGAGATTAGAGAGTGAGAGTGAAGAGAGTGAGAGTGGAGAGAGTGAGAGTGGAGAGAGTGAGAGCGGAGATAGTAGAGAGAGTGGAGAGTGGAGAGAGTGAAGAGTGGAGAGAGTGGAGAGAGTGGAGAAAGTGGAGAGTGGAGAGTGGAGAGAGTGGAGAGAGTAGAGAGAGTGGGGAGTGGAGAGAGTGGAGAGTGGAGAGAGTGGAGAGTAGAGAGAGTAGAGAGTGAGAGTGGAGAGAGTGAGAGTGGAGAGAGTGAGAGTGGAGAGAGTGAGAGTAGGGAGAGTGAGAGTGGAGAGAGTAGAGAGAGTGGAGAGAGTGGAGAGTGGAGAGAGTGAAGAGTGGAGAGAGTGGAGAAAGTGGAGAGTGGAGAGTGGAGGGAGTAGAGAGAGTAGAGAGAGTGGGGAGTGGAGAGAGTGGAGAGAGTGGAGAGAGTGGAGAGAGTGGAAAGTGTAGAGAGTGTAGAGAGAGTAGAGAGAGTAGAGAGAGTAGAGAGAGTAGAGAGAGTGGAGAGAGTGAAGAGAGTGGAGAGACTAGAGAGAGTAGAGAGAGTGGAGAGTAGAGAGAGTGGAGAGTGGAGAGTGGAGAGAGTGGAGAGTGGAGAGAGTGGAGAGAGTGGAGAGTAGAGAGAATGGAGGGTAGAGGGAGAAAGTTGAGAGAGAGAGAGGGGAGAGAGAGACTGGAGAGAGAGAGAGTAGAGAGAGTGGAGAGAGTGGAGAGAGAGGGTGGAGAGTAGAGAGAGTGGAGAGTAGAGACAGTGGAGAGTAGAGAGAGTGGAAAGTAGAGAGAGTGGAGAGTGGAGAGTGGAGAGAGTGGAGAGTAGAGAGAATGGAGGGTAGAGGGAGAGAGTGGAGAGAGAGAGAGGGGAGAGAGAGACTGGAGAGGGAGAGAGTAGAGAGAGTGGAGAGAGTGGAGCGACAGAGTGGAGCGACAGAGAGAGACTGACTAAGGTAGAGAGACTGACTGACTGGGAGAGACTGACTGGCTGAGAGATTGACTGACTGGCTGAGAAACTGACTGGCTGAGAGAAAGGCTGGCAGAGAGAGACTGACAGAGAGAGACTGACAGAGAGAGACTGACAGAGAGAGACTGAGAGAGAGAGAGACGGAGAGAGAGAGACTGACTAAGGTAGAGAGAGACTGACTGACTGGGAGCGAGAGAGACTGACTGAGAGAGAGAGACTAAGAGAGAGAGCGACTGAGAGACTGACTGGCTGAGAGAGAGACTGATTGACAGAGAGAGAGACTAATGGAGAGAGAGACTAACTGGCTGAGAGACTGACTGGCTGAGAGAGAGACTGGCTGAGAGAGAAACTGGCAGAGAGAGAGAGACTGGCAGAGAGAAAGACTGACTGAGAGAGAGACTGACTGAGAGAGAGAGAGAGACTGAGAGACTGACAGAGAAAGAGAAACTGACCGACAGAGAGAGAGACTGACTGATAGATACTCACAGAGAGAGACTGACTGACAGAGAGAGAGAGAGAGAGACAGACAGACTGTCAGAGAGAGAGACTGACAGAGAAAGTCACTGACAGAGAAAGAGAGACTGACTGAGAGAGACTGGCTGACTGCGAGAGGGAGAATGACTGACAGAGAGACTGACAGAGGGAGAGAGAGACTGTCTTGAAGACTGACTGAGAGAGAGAGGCTGAGAGAGAGGCTGAGAGAGAGAGAGACTGACAGAGAGACTGACAGAGAGACTGACAGAGAGAGACTGACTAAGAGAGAGACTGACTAAGAGAGAGACTGACTAAGAGAGAGACTGATTGACAGAGAGAGAGAGAGAGAGACTGGCTGACTGAGAGAGAGATACTGGCTGAGAGAGAGACTGGCAGAGAGAGAGAGAGACTGGCAGATAGTGTTGTGTTTCTATCTAGGACCCTAATTCGACATTCCCGATGTATGCCCTTATGTGGTTCTAATAAATAATATCCTTATAAAGGCATAAGAATCATATCCATATTTAGTCTTAGCCCATGCAGTCCAAATATGGCAAGGTGACTCCCCTAGACTCCTAAAAAGTACAACACGTTCTTTAAACAAACCAAGCCTCCAGCAGCCCGGTAAATCCCCCTTCTCTTGTTTTGATTTGCACAAGAACTCCTAGAGTCCAGCAAGAACTGTTAGTTCTTAGTGACGCTTATGTCCAACCTTACGTCAAACCCGGCACCTTCCAGGTATAAATATACCAACAATGCCTTAAGCAAACACACGGTGGTTTGGAGCAGAGTGGCTATCTACTTACCCGAAGCCCAGCTGATGCGAGAAGCCGAAGGAAGCCACCCCTCCCTTTTGACGCACTGAGAGAGACGCTGTCTTTTTCTCCAGCCGAGAAATCCAGCTCCGCTGTTTCCAGTCACCCTTGCGGGTTGCTGGGAGATCGAGTCCTGAGAGAGAGATACAAGACCTCCTACATTCTATTACCAAGGTACGGAGCTCACTAAACCCTTAAGAGAATTCTTGATTCAGATTCTTGGCGAAAACCAACTTAACTTAAACTGCAACTTACTTACTCCTTCCCACGTATTAGGCTTAGGTCAGGTACACCAGGGTAGGCATATCTTAGAAGCACCAGTTGAGTACGTTAGTCAATGTTTTTATGTATGTATATATTTTATCCATTTTAATGTATCATATGGCTAAGAAACCATATCAATGCTTTTACAGTATTATTTCATAATACTCCTTTTACTGTACGCACTTTACTTCATGATAAGTATTGCAATTGTGGCAATTCATTTCTCTTGCATGAGAAAGAAGACTGCTCAATAAATAACACCTTTTATTGAAAATGCCCATCTCTCTATTTCTCTGCACTCTGGTGAAACTAAGCATGCACGATTGACTGAGTGAAATAACCGTCTATTGTTTTCACACGACTCTAGAGATATACTCTTTATTCTGAGGGAGCAAAGTTGTCATGTTTATGCGGTTGTCAGAAACGAATCCCTTCTTGTCTAAATCAGGACGGTTAACTCTTTCCTGAACATTCGAGAAAGTTTCTAGTGACCTATGTGCTAGCTGGTAAAACTAATTAAGTCTAATATAGTCAGTAGAGACCTAGTCGACCTCAGTCCTACATCTACAGTGCTGTTTATATTATTCCAATGCGCAGAGCCTATTGGGAATATAGGAACTACACTACATGGCGCCCAACGTTTGGTAAGGCGATAATCTCACGCAAGACATAAGAGAAACTCAGTCGTGCTTTTTCACACAGACCCCTTTTCCCGTAAATACTCCAATAGACGTCTGGAGTGGGTAAAAGGTTAAAATCCACCAGAACTTAGTAGGAAGAGATTCCTATGTATTAGTTTTTGGTTTAGTCAGTGTTCCAAAATATTGTGCACCTAATCTTTGTTTCTTTGAAACTTGATCTGCAACAAAAAAAATTCTGTCAGTAAAATGCTGGACGGTGACGAAGAAAGAGATGCTACAGCCTCTCAACTGTTGTTAGATGACACAACTCTCCAACAGAATGACCTGAATGCTATAATTATTCCAGTTAATGTAAGAAGAACTATAACTCTTAAACTTATAGAAAATGGACTATCACCGAGAAGTGGTACAGTCATATTCGTGGTAGAGGCCCATGAATATCGGCAGACAGAGGTATTCGATTCAAGGATACACTTTCCAGCAGCAAACGCTGTAACACAAGACTTCCACTATTACAAAATAGAGGAATCTCCGGATGAATACGCTCCTTTCGAGGACGTTGAAATCCCACTAACTTACCAAGACCACCTGCTCTGGTTTAATGGCGCCCTAAAACATCAAAATCACATTACCAGGCTCGGTCCACTAGGTAGACCAGGAGCCACGTGGCCGGTGCTAGCCAGCTACACAACACATCACGACATCGAAAAAATGTCAAATGAAGAACTTTTAGTTAAACTAAAAGAATTAACAAAGGCATATAGAGAATTAGTTCAATTGACAATTGACGATACAAAATATCTCGAGAATTGAAAGAAACAGATATAGCAGAACAACCTTTTGAACTTGCCAGAATCATAGAAAAATCCTATGAATAACTAGGAAGAGATAGTTTGGGTGGGAAACCAATAAAACCCCAACTAACTGAAAATCCTGAAAAAACCTTTATTAAAAATAATCTAAACACTCCAAAAAACAGTTGGGATGGTGATAAACAATCCACTCCCAGAGAAAAACGATTCCAGTCCAGAGGAAGGTCTCCTCAACGGAGAGATAGATCTCCAGACTGAGGAGGCAAGTCTCCCCAGAGGGAGCCCTCTGAGAAAAGACACAACCTTGGAGATAGGGATAAATTAAGAAAACCTGACAGATATCAAGATATTGATACACGTTCCTCTCGATCTTTTGAGACTTCCTCACAGAAATCGGAAAGAAGAGGACGGTCAGAACACAAGGAAGAGCACGTCAAGTCCAAAGACAAGGAACCTGCTCATCAAAGTAAAAAGCTACAATTTCCAAAAAAGAAGGTAGCCAGTATTAGAATAAAACATGCCGAGGATACTGAGGACACAACTGAAAAACGGAGAGTGGGCCCAGACAATGCTAGACAGCGCAGCAGAAGTGACCATAGCTCGCAAGATCCTGATGAATCTTCTGGAGACAGTGGACACGAATGAATACATTCAGGTGGAAACTGCAGACACCAGAGTTAGGAAACTCCATAAATTATACGAGATAACATTGCGTATAGAGGGGGATGAAACTAGGAAAATAATGGGTCTCTTTTGGGATAACTTATCTAAAGGCTATGATATCCTGTTAGCTGAAAAAGACTGGCCACCAGAGTTTGTCAGGGAGTGCCCTCATGGCGAAGAAATGATTATGCCTGCCTTCTCAAATCATATTCCAATTCATAAAAAATACACATTTGCAAGAAAATGGGCAGTAGCCCAAGCCCCTGCATTATATAAAAATCATGTAGGATGGGATGAGGATTCTCCTCCCCACAAAATCCAGTTAAAAAATCAACCCACTGCACAAAGACAGTACCCAGTTAAGCAAGAAGCTAAAAAACAAGTCAGGGAGATCTTAGATCAACTTGAATACCAGAGGGTGATTGAAACATGCACCTCACAAATGAACAATCCTTTGTTTCCTGTCTCCAAGCCAGACGATTCATATCGTCTAGTTTTGGACTACAGACACTTAAACTCCTGTTGCAAAACATTTGCAGTACAAAACTCACACAGTGCAGCACTAATGAATAACATTGTGCGAAAAAATATAAAACGACATTAGATATCTCTAATGGATTCTTTTGTCAAAACATTGCACCTGAAAGCAGGTATTTGACCGCTTTCTCAATAATGGGGTCGCAAAAAAAATCCCGTCGACTCCCACAGGGATTCAAGAATAGCCCAGGATTATTCTCAGCAAGGGTAACAGAGTTACTACAAATATATGATGATGAGGCATTATTTTATGTCGATGACATCTATCTAACAGATGATGACCTGGAGACTCACTTGAAAAGAGTGAACACCATAATACTTGGGTTCGCAGCTGAGGGGTACAAATTCAACTTTAAAAAGTCACGAATTGCTCATCTAACTGTCCTGTTTTTAGGATATGATATATCAAGTGAAGGCAAAAGCCTAGCAGACAACTTCTTAGAGAAGTGTGCTGTACTCCAAGCACCAAAAACGCTGAAGAACTTACAATCAATACTAGGTTTCCTGAATTTCGGAAGAACATACATTCTAAATTATGCAGAGAGGGTTAAACCTCTCTATGAATTAATAAAACCTGATTTCAAACCAATAAATTGGACCCAGAAACACACAGAAATTTTAAGATCATTACAAACAGAAATGTTAGCTAAAACAAAATTGCAAACTCGCGAAAACGTACGCAACCTTGTAACCCGAGTCATCCCAGGAAGATGCGGATTCACATACCTGACCTCTAATGAGGGAGAAACGGTACCAATAGCTTACAAATATCACTTGTACACGCAAGCTGAAATGAAATTCAATTCTACTGAAAAAATTCTAATAGCGGTTCAAACTGCTGTAGCAAAAGAAAGAATCCAAGCCCAAGGCAGAAGGATATCTGTTTTAACAGCAGAATCAGCCCTTGAGGCATTAACAAGCCCACGCAATCTGAATGCTGTGGTACTAGATCCAAAATGGATACAATGGGAAAATTCTCTTGCTGCAGAAGACGTGAAGCACTATTTTGACCCAAAAATAAAAAAACTAGAAGATCTAGAATATGAAGAAGAATATCCTCTGCCAATCGAAATTCTGCCTCTCGAACAATACACATGTGTAATCTACATGGACAGATTTGCACAACACTACAATGTGGATTAAAAATCCTACAATGCAGCATGCGTGATTGTTAAAGGTCGCTGGCGCTTTGGTAAATTCAGACCGATAATCAACAAAACTGAATCACTCAGAAACTGTTCAGCTCAGCGAGCTGAAATAAGATCTTTAAAGATGGCGCTTGAAAATGCTGATAGCGAATTCCCCACACTAATAGTGTGCGATTCGCATTTCTGCGTCAAATCTTACAATAATGACATGCAGACATGGATCAAGAACGGTTACAAAGATGACACAGGTGCCACAATAACGCATAAAAAGCTTTGGGAACAAGTAGTTCTTTTGCAGAAAGAACTACGAAAGACTCACGTGATACATACACTGAGTCATCGACGTGATGGCGTTCACGTTGCAGGGAATTCATTGGCTAACAGAGCCACAGCGGAAGCGGTTCAACCGTCTTCCATAGTCACAAAAAAGCGTACTAAAAAACACATAGACGGAGAAACCATGCTGGCGGTAAAAGCCTCATTAAAAGGCGATTATGCAGCATTATCTCACGGCTATCCACTCAATAATACATACATAGTTGATGCAAACTCCGTTCCTTTTGCTCAAATCCCTGGAGTGAGGGATAGAGTAATTCCAAACACGAACAGGAGAGTCTTCTTGATTGAAGACGCACACATGGGATTGGGTCTAAGGCACCAAGAGATTGTGAAATCTCTAAAAGAATTACAATCAGAATACTGGTGGCCGGGGATGAGCCTGCAAAATTACAAATTTGCAAAGGATTGTCCAGACTGCAACAGAGATCACAATTGTGAACCGGACCAGACTACTGTCAGGACTCCATTATTAGAAAGCATCAGGCTATCTATACGCAGAAATCCAGCCGGAGAAATGCGTTCCCATAAATATTAAGACTACACTCACTTAAAATGTAGGCCCCAGCGCTCGGCTGACGCCAGAACTGTTATAAAAGATTTGCGAGTCTTTATCGGCACATACGCAATTGGCATGCTACATTCTGACAAGGGTCCTGCATTTAGATCTCGAGCTTACAAAGAGGCCATGGCCAGCATGGGCATTGCATTGCGGTACTCTTCTCCCTTCCGTCCTGAGGGAAATGCGGTAGTGGAAAGAAAAAACCGTGACATAAAGCAATCTATAACGGCGAGGGTATTAGGTTCGGGTGATGGGTGGGTCAAACATTTAACAAGTGTCCAACATAGTCTTAACAATCTGCCAAGAAATTCTCTGAAAGGTTTCCCTCCCTACGAACTATTGTTCGGGACTAGAATGCACATTCAGGACTTAGATAGTCACACTTCAGTGGTAGAAGAAAAAGCCTTTGATATCAAAGACCGTTTGGCTGTTTTACAGGACTTAAATGAAACAAGAAGAAGTCTGAGCAATATAAAATTAAAGCCAACAGCCACTGAAGAAAAACCACCTGTCCCAGCAAGACCTGTCTGGATTCCAAAGATTGGGGATCTGGTCAGAGAAAAGATCGCGGTGAAGAAGGAATTTGGGCCTTCTTACAGAAAAGCAGTACCTGTCTTAGCTGTCAGCGGAACAAGATCAGTTGTACTACCGCCCCTTGCTGGTAAAAAGGAGAACCGAGTTGTATCCATCGACCTGGTAAAACCACAATCATGTGGCCAATAATAAGTAGTAGGCCCAGTGGACTCCCAAGAAATAGCAGAAGACCAAATCTTGCTATAATCCAAGAGGTTCAAACTGAGAGACTAATCACATTTGATAAACCTGCAGTAAATAAAAAAGGACTATGCAACAAAGCCATGGAACTTGTGCCTCTTGAAACCCAAATTGCAACAGTTCGTCAAGACACACCTGTCTACAACGATGTAGCCTCAGACTATGCTAATGAAAGAAAGAAAAATCCAAAAGCAAATGAAAATCCGGAAGCAATTCCAACAATTGACAGAACTGCATCTGGCTACTTCATCAATTTCGATGACTTTTCTGAAGATCCAAGTGAGCATGAAGAAACGCCAGCAACAAAAACTTTCAAAGACAAAGTAACTGAACTTTTTCACCAACTAAAAGAAACATATCTTATTTCACCATGGATTGAATTTTGGATTGTGTTAGGTGTACTTTTCCTCCTACTTTGGCTCATCATGGTTCTATGTTTGGGAAAATTCATTGAAGGAAAATATAGTACAATGGACACAGCAAGTCAGAACATCAACTTGGTCCTAAAGCCTCACAGATCCTCTCACATCGAGAAAAGAGAACTGTCATCAGTGAACATCACAGCCAATCCAATACCCGGTGGGGTAGCATGGGACAAAACGGATTATGAAATCTATGGCCCGATTGAGCTCTTGAAATATCCACACCAATTTAAGGTTTCCTTCAGTGACTTTGTGGCAAAAAGTACTTTCTCTGATGATTGGGACTTTGAAAACATTAATAATATGATGTCAGATTTAGTAATGTCAGCTAAATTCACAGAACATGATTATTTACAGGGTTCGTCAAAATATGAAGAATTATATTGTCATAATCATTTTGGTCATCACTATTTGCATAAATCTGCTCAACCTAGAAATGTTTTCACTTATACCCAATGGGAACATTGTCCAACACCGCCAAAAGGCAGCTCAAAAACATTTTATGAGAAATTCCAATACTTCTCAGGGTTTAACAACAGTGATCCAGAAACGTTTTATTTTAAAATATTAAATAAGACAGGAATGAAAACAATGTTGAAAAATACTAAATTGATTTATTCTGAAAAATTTTATGACAAAATGTCTACATTTGGTTTTGAATTTTGGAAAAATAACATTGAAACAAAAACCATCTGGGGTTCAAAAGAATGGCAGGTACAAGGTCTAGAAGCATTATTTAGAGCCTGCATGATCCCAGAAAAGATAATATTCCTGAATGACACAATTCAGCAAATGACCTGTCTTGGTTTAGCCAAGATAAAGGACTTAAATAAACTGTCTATTCCAAAGCCAATATCTGATAGTAATAGCACTACAGATATTGAGATAGACGTATCCCATATTTTACACCAAAACAGAACAAATCCTGATTGGAAAAAATGGTTGATCTGGCCCACAGACACTAATAACAGTCAATATAGATTCCTGAACAAAATACAGGGGTTAAAACAGAACAGGCCAGACCCAAGATACTCCCAGAGACAACATCCAGGGATAGTTACAACATACAGTGTAGGGAAACTATGCCTTGAGTGGCTACAGAAATCCACATTGGCTGAAATTAAGCAACACTTGACTTTACTTAAAGACGGTGCTGACTTGCTTGACTTGCTAATGTTACAACATGGTCAGTCCCAATTGCGTTCTATTTTACAACTTGGCTGGACGTTGTAAAATCTGCGTTCAGGCTACGTGCCATGGTGTCTAATCAACATAACGTCATTATTCTCTATCTTTAACCTTACTGATAAACAAATCAGTTTGGCACAGAAAGGAGCAGACTATACGATTCTGAGCATTGAAAAACTTGAGAGATTACCATTGACAATGTCAGAGAGACCTGTCATTGAATGGATAATACACGGAACAATTACTTTTCCGATAACAACTTTCCAGTTTAAGTTTTGCCAAAAATATATACCAGCAGGCCTGTATGAAAGGTTGGGTAAAGGATACATCAAGTCAACATGGAATTTACCTTATACACACAAATGTTATAGTGAAGGAAAAAAGGAGGTATTTCTTAGTGGTAATAATTGTAAAAAATCAGTAAGCGGTACACTTCTGTGTCAAGGTATTAACTTGCATGGAGCCTGCGAGGGTTCATCAAACAACCTTTCATGTCACCTGCATGGCACTCTTTAGACAGCTTTCCAACGGCAGCTACGTTTTAATAAGTGACCACAGCTGTTGTGGCATGGTGCCAGGAAAAGCCTATCTCGTGAGCGTTACTTCCATGGTCACTTGCTGTATGCAAGTATTGTATCCAAACAGCAATCCAGACATGGAGGCGGCAATATGGCCTTCTTTGAATATCTCTTCTATTCGAATTGATACTTTAAGCAGAATGAAGTCAGTTCTTTTACAGACAACTGTGCCTTTAACCTCGTCCAAAGAAACGTATGATCTGCAAGTTGCAAGGACAGCGGCAGAGATACATACCCTATTATCAACAAATTGCCCCGTGCATTTCGTAGAAATGTTAGGTCAAACTTTAAACATGTCTGATACCAGTGGCATCGCACATGTATTTAAGACAATTTTTTCGGGACTGTTGGCACCCTTTGAAATAGTTCTGGGCATTTTCCCGAATTTTGTCAATTCAGTTTTCGGCAGCCTGCCTCTTCTTTTGGGACTCGTAGCAGGAATTTTATTTTTGATCCTTCTGCTCCGATATGGCAAGCTAAGCAACAGACAAAGCTCCAGCTACAATGGGAGAGACGATCCTAGCTATACACTACCGAGACAAAATGACAAAAATCCTCGGATTAGCCCGGCTAAGAGATATGAGTGCATCCTGGTTTCTTTCATTCAGACCAATCTGGCAAGATTGCATCTTACCTGTGCTTCGATGTCTGCTATGCGGAGAAGAATGCGTGTTGGACGTCTGTCTTACACTACCATCAGCAGTACCAATAGATATCGATACTTTGCTAGGTCAGGTAACGACTCATGCAACGTGTTGTCCCCAGCGGCTGCCTATTCTGATGACGGCATTCGTTGAGACTTCACCATTACGAGTAGGTGGCGGTGAAGTTGAGGAAAATTGAATTTTGCCCTGCTATGTGTCCCTACGTGTTCCCCAACATGTAATATATATATGCATGATTTCTATGCATGTTCCCTCCATGGCCGATAATAAAGACGCATTTACAGTTGCGTCCAACGTTAGTATGTCAGTTATCCAGTCCTTCGTGAAAGCAACCTGGATTAGGCCTTTAGGCCTATGTTGTCAACGTCTTTACATGGTGCACGTTAAATCATCGAGATGCACCCGTTTCTTAAGCCCCACAGGGCCCGGACACGAGATCCAGGCCTCAAGCCTCCCGAAACGCTCCGAGAGATGCAGCCCCGCCCGCATCCCTGACCCTTCCCTTACTTCCTGCCCAGCAACGCGGTGCCCGGCTCGGCCTGGCCTGCCTGCCAAGAATATGTTATGCCTAACAGTTATCTGTTCAGCTCCCCGGATTCACATTCCTAGCTAACGAACAGCATAAACATATCCATCTACAGTCTAGTCTTTCTGTCTCCATGCAAGTGATTTACTGAATTAATATCCATAGAAGATCCATAGCTCACGCAATACATAAAGAAATATATGCATGCACTAGCCTCTAGTGACAAGTAGCCTTTGCCCTGATGACTTTTAGAATCAAGCAACATGTACTCCAAACACAAGATGTCAGATACGCTATAGGTACAGGTCATTCTGACATCCCAGACTTCAGTCTCCTCTACTGGTGCTAGAAGTCAGCGCCCCCCAGCCCTCCTCAGTTACACGTCATGACTCGTTTTGCGCGCACCAGTAGGTTAAAGGTTCCAGCTGCCCATGAAACCCCCTCCATGTGTCCACCCACCTATGACACTTCTGTGACGTCTACATCACACACCTCCGTGCACGCCCTGTGCACGCCTTCTTTCACGCCCATATGTTCTTATCTTCCTCTTTTTCACTTGTTACGCCTACTGTATTCAATGCAACTGTACAGTTCTACTATATATATTGTATGATGTTAATGAAATGTTGAATGTCCCTTCCTGAACCTTAGTAGGTGATGGAACACGATGTCCATTGGCTCGAGCCACTTAATTAAAGCCCGTATGACTCAGATACCACGGACTCTGCCTCTTATTTATTGAGCTATCCTTTTCATTTAATGCATAGAAAAATAGTACCGGTAATTTATTTATTTACCACATAATGGCGCCCGAATAGGGACGTCTCCTTCCCCACGCGCCGGCGATGTAACGCAGGCCCCCTGACCCCTTCTACAGCCGTGACGGACCCCTACTGTGCACCTGCAGGTTTTCCTGCTAAACTCCCTCAGGCCCACGGAGGAGACGGAGACTGCGGTCCAGCATCCAGACGAGGCGGTGAGGAAGGCGGAGAGTCCCGACCAGAGCCCAAGCTGAGAGAGCAAGGTCCGAGGTATCCGGAGGCCCACCTTTTTCCGAAGCCCGAAGCGCATGCGTAGTGCGTAGCAGTAACCAGACGCCGTAGCAGTCCAGTCCAGTCCAGTCGAGTTTCCGAGGCCTTCAGTTTTGCTTCCCGGTGAGTACCATTGCTGGGAACGCATCTAGATGGGTTCACTAATTTGTGCCCGGTCCAGACGGGTCTGGGTACACCGATCCGGTCCGACATGTTCACCTAGGTGGATACGGTATGACGTGTCTCTTTATGAGACCGGTATGTTCTGTACTGGTTTAGCAGTGCATCTAGTAATTCTGTTTTCTAGTATAGTCTCTCGAGATTTCCAGTATTATGTTTTCGATGTACTAGGTAGTTATCTGTTCGAACTGTTTTTAATATGTTTTGATGTCGTGGTATGAATGATTTGTTTGCTATTTCATTACTGTGTTAGTTGTGTTCAAGTTCAAGTACGTTCAAATATGCCTCTGTTTTCAAAGTTACGTCAGATAGGAACCAGAAAAGGGATACTCGAAGAATCAGTTCCTGTTCCACCTAGGGACAGTCCCGGACATTTCATGTATCATAAACATGGCTTAGATGCCATACTGTACTTAGACTTATGGGTAGACTATACCAAAAATCTGGAAGAGAAATATAGATGGCCTGTTTCAGGAACCTGGGATGCTGAGTGCATCATGAGAGTAGAGGAAGCATTATAGAAAAAGAAAGCCAGACAATCCCAGAAAGATGCCATAGAATTGTGGCGTAAAGAATCACATAAAAGAACAGAAAAAGAATTCAGGAAAGCAGAACTAAGTAGGGAATCATCAGACAAAGCCCAAGAAAAGGAACTACTGGAAGAAGGTGAACGAGTTAGAGCAGAACAGTTAGACAGACAAAGAAATGCCCTTATTAAAGGCATGTATCCCCTTTTCGCCGAGGGCCTGCCTAAGGCGACCCCGGAAACACCCTGTAATTTACCGCCACCATTGGTCCCGACTAAGCTACGTCATAAACCGACCGCAGCTGAAATTTTCCTTTCATCCTATTTAGACGACACTGTCCCAGAATATACAAATCCGAATCCTACTCCGCCTGCTCAACCTCACAACCCTGTTAATAACGCAATTACTGTTCCTCCAGCCACTGGTCCAGGGAATCCTTTTAATCCGCCAGTAACCCAGGACCAACCCACATTACGTATGCCTACTTTACCAGTCACATTACCAGCAACGGCACATCCAGTATTAGTTGCCAATTCTAGTTCAGGAGGAGCAGGGGGAGGTACCCCTATCACCCCGCCTCAAGTAAAACGAATGACGCTAAGAGATGCAGCATTACAACGCACGCCAAAAGTAGCTACATACGCAGCCCTCAAACAATACCTTACTGATTGTAGATATGACCCAGTGCCAGGCGAAGATCAGATGATATTATATTCCATACGTCTACGACGTGTTACAAACTATTTAACTATCTTACCGGAAATGAGGGAACATTTAGACAGAATATACCATTTCATCAGAACAGGGGAAAGACCAGAAAGTATTCACAAGGCTATGGCCCACAGGAAAGTCGAGACTCAGAATATGATCTTGCAGTTTTTGATAAATTGTTTAATAAGAGAACAAGACCAGCCTGGTAAAAACAAGGACGAGATGAAAGTCCTGATAAAATGGAGTGACAACATAGTGGAAGGAAAACACAGTAAACAAGGTTGTATAGAATCCATGTATAGAAAGATTCGTAAAGAAATTCTAGGCATACACGAAAGGGAGGTGGGAGTGAAAAAGATTGACTGGGCAGAATTAGAGAACGAAGATAAAACACGAGTTCCTGGTACTGGTCTCGGGGAAAAAGCCAAAGCATTGCCCGAGTTGTTAATACAAGTTTTGCCAAGATTACTAACCACGAAAAAGGAAGACTGGGATGCCATCTCAGCCTGTAAACAGAAACAAGACGAAGACACTAGTGATTTTTATTCCAGATTTGAGAAATGTTTCATTATTAATAGCGGCTTGAAAACAAGTAGTGAGTCGTATCCACATCTTTTTGTTACCAAATTAGTAGAGAATTCGTTACCACAAGTTAAAAATCGAGTACTGAAAGTTGAGAGTACCTGGCAAGCTAATACCCCGTCCCAAATGTTACAAATGTTACAGTACCACCAGAACCGAATCAGAGAAGAGCAAGAACACGAAAGAAGATGTATGAAAGACACGAAAATGAAAGTACTAGTGGCACAGTCTGTTCCGGTGGATAGTCAGAAGAGGGGCACGACTCAGACCAGTCATTCTGCAGTTCCCGTTAAAGGGACATGCAATTACTGTAAACAGCCAGGTCACTATATAAATGAATGTGCCGTTCTGAAACACAACATAGCTACTGGTAAGACGAAAGAAAGACCGCGTCCTCCTAGACAGGAACATGTTCCGCAAAATACGCAACCACCACAGAACGCACAACAGACAGTAACAGTACCGCAGCCTATAGCTGCCACACAACATGTTACACAGAAGATGTACCAGTACGCACAGTCAGATTATCCAGAATATCAGCAGTATTCATGAAACAGCCTAGAGAGGGAGGTTGGCTTGCCTCTTATCGAGGTTCCTGTAAATCAAGAGGGTCCCTATGTACACAGCCAAGTATTAGGGAAAGACAGAAAATTTCTGATTGATACAGGGGCAAGTAGGACTACCATCAGTCATGACGAGGTTCCAGGGGCTCCTCTCTCAGGCTCAAGAAATGTTTCCCTGGGATTTTCAGGAAAGCCTATTGTTAATGAAATATCGAAACCAGTTTCCCTAGAAGTTGGTCCATTGTCCCGAACTACAGACTTGTTACTTACGAAATCATGTCCAGAAAACTTACTTGGTATTAAAACCTTGAAAGAATTGGGAGCAGTGATTTGTTGTTCTCCGGAAGGAGTGAGATTGTTTTTACGTGATTTTAAAGGACATTATGTGTTAAGAGATTTTGATCCAAGATTACTGAATGTACCACAGCATTTATTTGCGCATGGTCCAACTGATGTAGGTTGTATGCACATTACACCATACCGTGTCACTCTGAAACAGGGAATTGTACTACCGCGAATCCGACAATACAAGTTGCCACCTGAGGCTGTAGCAGCCTTATCAAAAATCACTGACGAGCTCATTGCTCAAGGAGTGGTTGTAGAAACTGACTCCAATGTATGTAATTCTCCTATCATTCCGATCCTTAAACGTACTGACCCAAATGCACCTCCAGTTTATCGACTAGTGATTGACCTTCGAGAACTTAATAAATGTATCATACCCCAGTACCCAGTGGTTCCAGACATCTCTTCCCTATTGACTGCCATTGATTCCGAAGCAGCGTTCTTTACTGTCATCGATCTCAAGAACGCCTTCTTTAGTGTACCCATCCATCCGGACAGCCAGTTCCTTTTCGGATTCTGTTTAAATGGACGAAGCTATAAATTTACACGTGCACCTCAAGGGTTCACAGAAAGTCCTAGTATTTACGGTCAAGCACTGAAACGACAACTAGATAGTATTCACATGCCAACTGACACTGCCCTGCTCCAGTATGTTGATGACCTATTAATTACAGCCCGTACAGAACGTGACTGCGAACGTGCTGCACTGACAGTCTTGTATTTTCTGGCGGAAATGGGGCACAAGGTATCCCCTTCGAAACTGCAATTCTGTGTCCAGCAAGTGGTATACCTTGGACACTTGCTGTCCAAGAGGGGTAGACAGCTGACACCTGACCGTATCCAGTTAATTGCACATCTTCCACAGCCCAAGACACAGAAGGAGGTACGAGCTTTTATCGGCCTCACTTCTTACTGCAGACAATGGATCCCTCAGTACGCATATCTAGCCAAGCCACTGATACAGTTGACAACACAGGAGGCAGCGACATCGACTGTCCTCCCTTGGACCCAGGAACATACACTTGTTTTCAATGAATTAAAGAAAGCTTTATGTCAAGCTCCTGTTTTAGCGACGCCATGCTACAGCAAACCTTTTACACTTTTTGTCACTGAACGCGATGGTACAGCTTTATCTGTTCTCACACAAGATCAAGCAGGACAACACAAGCCTTGTGCTTATTTTTCTAGCACATTGGATCCAGTAGCCCAGGCTTTGCCTGCGTGCCTCAAATCAGTTGCAGCCACAGCTCTAGCTATCAGACAAAGTGATTCCATAGTGTTAGGACACCCCCTGACAGTACAGGTTCCACACTCCGTGGAAGTTCTTTTAAACCGAACACAGACTCAGCACTTGACTATAGCTCGATTGACAGGATATGAACTGACACTGTTTCAGCCACACATAGAGATCAGACGTTGCAACATATTAAACCCTGCTACACTGTTACCCTCGATTACCTCAAACCCTGCAACACATGACTGTGTGGAAGTTATTAACACCGTGACGAAGCCAAGACAAGACTTGACGGACATTGCATTACCTAACCCAGACCTGACACTTTATGTGGATGCTTCATGTATGAGAACAAGTACAGGAGAGTTAGTGGCAGCATATGCAGTGACTACTGAAACTGAAGTTATAGAAACACATCGTATTGACACCCTGTCTGCCCAAGCAGCAGAGCTCATCGCTCTGACCCAAGCCTGCATACGAGCCAAGAACCTGAAAGTAAACATATATACAGATTCACGTTATGCATTCGGAGTCGTTCACGACTTTGGAGTCCTCTGGCAAGAAAGAGGTTTTATGACCTCTCATGGAGCCAAGATTCAGCATGGCCCCCTCATTCAAGCTCAGTTAGAAGCAATACATTTACCTACGGCTATAGCCGTCATGAAGTGCAAAGCACATACGAGAGTCACTGACACCATTTCCCAGGGTAACGACCTGGCAGATCGAACAGCCAAGCTTACAGCTCAGACTCCAGACATTCCAGCTGACACGACAAAGACAGACGTTTCAGTCCTGACGACTTGCATGACAGTCAAGGACCCCACACAAGATGTACTAGACATACAGACACATGCTACTCCAGACGAAATCAAGAAATGGTCTGAACAAGGAGGGGTCCAGACAGATCAGGGATGGTTGACGAAGGGAAAAGCCACATGGTTTCTCCCCGACTCTATGGTTCAAGTCATCATTAATACAGCACACAGTCCAGCACACTTAGGAGAAAAAGCCATGTTAGACAGCATCCAGAACCTCTGGTTTAACAAGCATTTACGAGCAGCAGCGAAGCAGAAAGTGCGTACCTGCATGATCTGTTGTCAGTTCAATCCAGGTAAAGGTGTTCCCGTGGAACAAGGTGGATTTCATCCTCCTGACCATCCTTTTGAAGTCCTCCAGATGGATTATATCCAGATGGATCGATGTCGAGGATTCAAGTATGTCCTCGTAGTTGTATGCGCTCTGTCCAGATGGACAGAAGCATATCCAGTCTCAGATTATACTGCCGTGACCACTGCCAAGCAGCTGGTTCGTGAGTTTTTCCCTCGATATGGTTTGCCCCGTGTCGTGTGTTCAGATAATGGACAGCCATTCTCTTCCGAACTTATGAAACAGGTATCACTTCTGTTAGGGTACCAGTGGAAATTCCACTGCATACGACACCCCGAGGCAGCTGGCCTCGTCGAGCGACACAATCAAACTCTGAAAATACGATTAGCGAAGGTCTGTGCAGAAAAAGGTGTAGATTGGATGGTAGCCCTGCCGGTTGCCCTCTTCTATATGCGAATGGTCGCTCACTCCAGATCTGGTTTGTCACCCTACGAAATTGTTTTTGGTCGTCCCCCAAACATGTGGGGTACACCTATGCCTCGTAAAATCACCGATGTTGACAGTAACATGCTGACAGATTACCTAGCTTCCTTGATGTCTGCACTACTCTCTTGTCGTTCACAGGTCGCGGCTGCCTTTCCGGACGACACCCAGGTGAAACCGCACGAGGTCGTTCCAGGAGATCTAGTTCTGGTTCGGAATTTTGATCGCTCAAGCCCTCTGGAGCCCCGCTGGAAGGAGCCAAAACTCGTTCTGATGACCACAAGGACCGCCGTAAAACTAGAAGGAAGAAAAGGCTGGCTCCATTCCAGTCATATCAAGCGTTTCCATGGACCGTGTCCAAAGACTTTTTTCAAGGACTGCCCCGATACTGACTCTAAACTTCCCCTGTTAGAGAAAACTCCGCAACAGGAGTATAAAATGAAACTGAGGTCTAGTAAGTCAGACAGCGTTTAATTGTTTAAGTCCCCCTCGGGTGAAGCGGTTAGACAGGTTTCTGACATGTATGAGATAGACCCACATAGTGAGAGAGATAGACGAAACTTCAAGAAAACGAAATATTGTAAAGGTCTCCGAAGCAGATGTATCGTTACATTATTGTTTATGTTTATTCTGAGTCTTATGATCACATGTATAAGTTGTATGTTATACGTATTTTTTCCTCCTCTTGGTTCACATTTACACCTTTCCTCTAATGATACTGTAGAGCACACATTTAGTGAACTACCCCCTCACGAGTTATCCTATCGACTTGCAATGCGCAACAATACTTTTATTCGTATGTTACACTATTCGCACCAGACCAGCAATGCCACTAATTGCTGGGTATGTGGCCGACTTCCCCCTTACCAGACAGTGAAGGGAGCTCTGCCACTCTTTCCCTATCCGTTTTCACACAATGGTTCGTGTGGAGCATGGTTTACATTAACGTCATCTTTAGACGATAAGTCCACAGTTTCCCTTCTGAATACAGTTATGAATAAAACCTGTTTCCCAGACAAGGACGGTCTTCCCCATAGGACAGGGATAGATCTAGAAAATGAAGTATATGATCTAGGTAATTTTTCCTCTAACCTCATGGTTTTGAATGTTCAGTCCGAGACTAATTCAGACTTGCCTTCTATAACAGTTCTAACAGTGAAAGGCGAATTATGTGTTAGAAAGAATGGTTCGGTACACCTAGGACACAGTGATTGTACTACTGTGGTCGAGTACAGTGACAGTGGGAAGTCTACTTTCAAAGCCTCACGTCATTCCTATTTTATATGTGGTCAGACCGCTTATGTACGTTTGCCCCTAGATTGGGATGGAACATGTTACATTGCATTCCTACTACCACCAGTTTTCCTAGCCCAGTCCGATTATCACCGAAATACCCATCTAGTACACGTCAGACATAGAAGGGAGATCGAGTCCCCAATTGTCGATCAGACTGAAACTGCATTGGAACAGTATACGGATTTCAATAAAGGTTTCTTTTTCTTCATAGGTCCCGTCCAGAATAGTAAATTAATACGTAGGTTAACCAGAACCCTTGAAGCAGTAGTGAATGAGACTACTTCCGCTCTAGGTAACTTAACAGAAGAGCAGTCTGCTATGAGATTTGTTGTTCTTCAGAACCGCCTTGTTCTTGACGTCATTCTGGCCGATAGGGGCGGAGCTTGTAGAGTCATCGGATCTAGTTGTTGCGTTTTCATTCCTAATAACGCACCGTCTGTGTATTCAGCAATAACTAGACTTCATAAAATAGCTCATCAGCTACACCAGAATCCAGGCACCTGGACTTGGTCCGGCTGGCTCTGGAGTGTAATATCTGCATGGGGATGGAAAGTACTGTCATTCCTGGGAGTAGTAGGAATGATCATATTCAGTTGTTGTCTCTGTTTACAATGTGGCCCAGCGATTTGCGGCTTGTGCGCTACAGCTTGTATTCCACGTCCACGGTCCCATACCCAAAAGAAAAAAGACGAGCAAATGATGCTGTATGAACAGATAGATGGTCTCATGAATATTGATGTTTCCTGAAGGGAACGTAGGGAACAAGGAGGGAATGAGGAAAATTGAATTTTGCCCTGCTATGTGTCCCTACGTGTTCCCCAACATGTAATATATATATGCATGATTTCTATGCATGTTCCCTCCATGGCCGATAATAAAGACGCATTTACAGTTGCGTCCAACGTTAGTATGTCAGTTATCCAGTCCTTCGTGAAAGCAACCTGGATTAGGCTTTTAGGCCTATGTTGTCAACGTCTTTACATGGTGCACGTTAAATCATCGAGATGCACCCGTTTCTTAAGCCCCACAGGGCCCGGACACGAGATCCAGGCCTCAAGCCTCCCGAAACGCTCCGAGAGATGCAGCCCCGCCCGCATCCCTGACCCTTCCCTTACTTCCTGCCCAGCAACGCGGTGCCCGGCTCGGCCTGGCCTGCCTGCCAAGAATATGTTATGCCTAACAGTTATCTGTTCAGCTCCCCGGATTCACATTCCTAGCTAACGAACAGCATAAACATATCCATCTACAGTCTAGTCTTTCTGTCTCCATGCAAGTGATTTACTGAATTAATATCCATAGAAGATCCATAGCTCACGCAATACATAAAGAAATATATGCATGCACTAGCCTCTAGTGACAAGTAGCCTTTGCCCTGATGACTTTTAGAATCAAGCAACATGTACTCCAAACACAAGATGTCAGATACGCTATAGGTACAGGTCGTTCTGACATCCCAGACTTCAGTCTCCTCTACTGGTGCTAGAAGTCAGCGCCCCCCAGCCCTCCTCAGTTACACGTCATGACTCGTTTTGCGCGCACCAGTAGGTTAAAGGTTCCAGCTGCCCATGAAACCCCCTCCATGTGTCCACCCACCTATGACACTTCTGTGACGTCTACATCACACACCTCCGTGCAAGCCCTGTGCACGCCTTCTTTCACGCCCATATGTTCTTATCTTCCTCTTTTTCACTTGTTACGCCTACTGTATTCAATGCAACTGTACAGTTCTACTATATATATTGTATGATGTTTGAACCTTAGTAGGTGATGGAACACGATGTCCATTGGCTCGAGCCACTTAATTAAAGCCCGTATGACTCAGATACCACGGACTCTGCCTCTCATTTATTGAGCTATCCTTTTCATTTAATGCATAGAAAAATAGTACCGGTAATTTATTTATTTACCACAAAGTACAAGAGGAAAGCAGCACCAAACAGGTACAACCTTCTGTGAGCATTGCTGATCCCGACATCGATGATAGCAAACATTCTCACATGTGCACAATTTCAACTTTTTTAAACTTGGTTGAACTTTCACCTGATGTTGTAGACCAATTTTTTGCAAGCCTGTCTGAAATGATGTTCTCTCCAGTCAACAAGAATAACTTTTAAAAACAACGAGCACACAGCGTTCCCTGAAATCTGAATTCGGCCTTCAGTTTTTGATAAACAAAACTACTGAAAACATTTGGAACTATTTTTTCCCCTGAAAGCGAAATTATTTTTTTTTCACTTCCAAAATATTTACCTTTTTCTGGCACATGGTAATCTGCTTAAAGTAGAACTATTCTTAGAGAACAGAGCTTCTATCTTAGAGATACTAGAGACAATATTTTACCTCAGCCTCTAGCACATGTACAGTAATGTATAAATATGTGATGAAATGGTCTCAACCTTCTTTTCTGTATACAGAGCCATTTCATGTGTAATTTTCGCAATTCATTCAGCTGATATATATATGCATTTAACTGAATGATACCACTGCTTGAAAAACGTACAGTACCAATACTCATTTTCGTGTATTTACCATACGCCATTTCAAATGCGAATTATGTATTTTGGGGTGGGTTGGAAAACACACATGCATCGTTATATGTTTAATATTGCTTAGTTTTTAGTATTGATGGACATTAGTACGTGGAGTGGGTGTTGTGTTTCTCTCTAGGACCCTAATTCGATATTCCCGATTTATGCCCTTATGTGGTTATAATAAATAATATCCTTATAAAGGCATAAGAATCATATCCATATTTAGTAATAGCCCATGCAGTCCAAATACGGCAAGGCTACTCCCCTAGACTCCTACAAAGTACAACGCGTTCTTTAAACAAACCAAGCCTCCAGCAGCCCGGGAAATCCCCCATCTCTTGTTTTGATTTGCTCAAGAACTCCTAGAGTCCAGCAAGAACTGTTAGTTCTTAGTGACGTCTTATGTCCAACCTTACGTCAAACCCGGCACCTTCCAGGTATAAATATACCAACGTTGCCTTAAGCAAACACACGGTGGTTTGGAGCAGAGCGGCTATCTACTTACCCGAAGCCCAGCTGATGCGAGAAGCCGAAGGAAGCCGCCCCTCCCTTTTGACGCACTGAGAGAGACGCTGTCTTTTTCTCCAGCCGAGAAAATCCAGCTCCGGTGTTTCCAGTCACCCTTGCGGGTTGCTGGGAGATCGAGTCCTGAGAGAGAGATACAAGACCTCCTACATTCTATTACCAAGGTACGGAGCTGACTAAACCCTTAAGAGAATTCTTGATTCAGATTCTTGACAAAAGCCAACTTAACTTAAACTGCAACTTACTTACTCCTTCCCACGTATTAGGCTTAGGTCAGGTACACCGGGGTAGGCGTATCTTAGAAGCACCAGTTAGTCAATGTTTTTATGTATGTCTATATTTTATCCATTTTAAAGTATCATATGGCTAAGAAACCATATCAATGCTTTTACAGTATTATTTCATGATACTCCTTTAACTGTACGCAATTTACTTCATGATAAGTATTGCAATTGTGGCAATTCATTTCCCTTGCCTGAGAAACAAGACTGCTCAATAAATAACACCTTTTATTGAAAACGCCCGTCTCTCTATTTCTCTGCACTCTGGTGAAACTAAGCATGCACGATTGACTGAGTGAAATAACCGTCTATTGTTTTCACACGACTCTAGAGATATACTCTTTATTCTGAGGGAGCAAAGTTGTCATGTTTATGCGGTTGTCAGAAACGAATCCCTTCTTGTCTAAATCAGGACGGTTAACTCTTTCCTGAACATTCGAGAATGTGACCTCTGAGCTAGCTGGCAAAACTAATTAAGTCTAATATAGTCAGTAGAGACCTAGTCGACCTCAGTCCTACGTCTACACTCCTGTTTATATGATTCCAGTGCGCAGAGCCTATTGGGAATATAGGAACTACACTACAAGAGATAGCCTGACTGAGAGAGAGAGACTGACTCACAGAGAGAGAGAGAGAGAGACTGAGAGACTGACAGAGAAAGAGAAACTGACCGACAGAGAGACTGACTGATAGATACTCACAGAGAGAGACTGACTGACAGAGAGAGAGAGAGACAGACAGACTGTCAGAAAGAGAGAGACTGACAGAGAGAGTCACTGACAGAGAGAGAGAGACTGACTGAGAGACTGACAGAGAGACTGACAGAGAGAGACTGACTAAGAGAGAGACTGACTAAGAGAGAGACTGACTAAGAGAGAGACTGGTTGACAGAGAGAGAGAGAGACAGAGAGAGAGACTGGCTGACAGAGAGAGAGACTGACAGAGAGAGTCACTGACAGAGAGAGAGAGACTGACTGAGAGAGACTGGCTGACTGCGAGAGAGAGAATGACTGACAGAGAGACTGACAGAGGGAGAGAGAGACTGTCTGGAAGACTGACTGAGAGAGAGAGGCTGAGAGAGATAGAGACTGACAGAGAGACTGACAGGAAGACTGACAGAGAGAGACTGACTAAGAGAGAGACTGATTAGGAGAGAGACTGATTGATAGAGAGAGAAAGAGACAGAGAGAGAGACTGGCTGACTGAGAGAGAGAGACTGGCTGACTGAGAGAGAGAGAGAGACTGGCTGACAGAGAGAGAGAGAGAGAGAGAGAGACTGGCTGACTGAGAGAGAGAGAGACTGACTGAGAGAGAGAGAGACTGTGATGGAATTGGAGTCAAAGTGTGTATGAAGCTATGCAATGCCTCTTAAGATTGCTATTGTCTACTAATAAAAATGTATTATCAAAATGTGCTCCTTCTAGTTACATCTGCTTTTGAAATACTGCATTGTCGCATTGTCTAATGTTTTAAAACGGAAATGAGAAGGAGCAGTGGATGCACTTTTGTCAAAACTGAACGATGAGTGGGCCCGATGTTGTATATCATGACAGGAGTCTGCATCAGGAAACCCACCTAAATTTGGGCAAACTTCCCCGGCCAACTGATGGCAGGGACCCTGTAATGAATGGACTAAGCCCAACCTTTAACTCCACCATCCAGGGTTACTTATAATAGCTGTATTGGTGACATTGGCGTAACAATCGTCCCGCACCCCTGCAATATGGCGGGTCGCTGGCCTGAGAGCTCTAGAATGGCACGGGGATTGGGGGGCCCCCCTCCATGTAGTTTGCAGGGGGGCCCCCTCAAGTTTCGTTATGCCACTGCCCTTGACTTCTTTCATGTGCTCTTTATTTGCTGGCACTCCAGAAGCAGAGAGAAGTTGTGATAGCAAAGGGTGCCTGGGTGCAGGGAGTGTAAGGCCACAGGCAGAAAGTGTGATGTCCCTCCGATTAAATGGTGCATCGCATAGTATGCAAGACAGCATAGGACATACATACCCAACAAGGATCCATGCTGGGGGTGGGGAGGGCTTGGCCAAATTTTCAAAGTATACATACATTAAAAACATTTCTGAGTATTCCATTTAAACAGGAATAATTTGAAATGTAAGTGATTAGCCTGGGAATAAGGAAGTCTCAAGTTATCTTGGTGAAGTGTACCAATTGCACCTACCCCTTTTTTGGCACCCATGTTAGCTTTAACTTCTTTAAATGGGTTCCGGGGCCAACTTCCCGCCGGAGGGGACTGTCTGTGTGGTCATTGCAATGAAAAGGTTGCGCTCGAAAATCTTGCATCGGTCCAGCACTCATGGACACAAACTGGACACCCCTGAGAAAAGCAAACCTAGCAGTGATGCGAGTACGTTTTCATCCTCAGTGCACCATGAGAAGTGACCCTTCAAGGCACTAATTGTAGTGCCCGGGTATTGTGGCTATTGCACGTAACATAAAATAACATAACATACTGTGCATGTGTATAGCGCAGGTTTTTCAATACTTTAAATCTGATTCTATGAAGGAAAGAGGGCCTACATCTAGTATTTTTCACCCGGGTCCCACTATATCTTTTGACAAGCCTGGGATCCCACGCCTTTGCAGCATCCAAATGATTCCACACTTCACTTCCTCTGCACCCAGGGGTTCCCTTCACCACTCTCAGTTCCTTTGCCTCTAACTCATCTCTTTCATGCTATGGCTTCTATTGTGTATTTTCTGTTCCAGACTGCTAGTCCACTTGGGAAGTCTTGAATGCCATACATAGGACCAAAGTGAATATTTGTGTACTAAAACATTTGAAAAAAAAAACAGCACTTTAAAACACTAAAAACTGTTTTTTACTGGTATGAGGACCTGTCCTTGAAGCCCATTGATATATTGTCAACTCACGTACAAAATCCAGCACTGTGAGCACCAAAGTCAAAACGTTGTGCATGTGCCTAGGCCGTGACACTTGCACTCTGGGGATGACCCCTGTGCTCAGCATCTAGTTAGCCACTCTCCCAGCATATGTCTGGCCTGTAGGACAGCCTCTTCTGCAATTCCAGTACAGAGATCCACTCAGAGGTGAATATGTGCACAATCATTTCCGATCTGCACCTGGCACTTCTAGCCCAGTACTGGGGCACCTCACTCACTGATGCACCTCTACCCAAAAGTGCGGTGGCATAGAGTAGAGTCGCGTAGAGTTCGGGCCATCTGCACAGTAGTTGTAGTGCGCAGCTGCAGCATGGGTGCACCAGTTGCCTCATATCAGTCCTGCCGCCAGGCGGCCTGCCTCAAAAATTTAATGATGCGCTTCTAAGCCTCTCAATAGCGAAGATGGGTTGCCCCTCTCTCCTGTTTACCAGCCCAATATTATCGTCTTTGTTGTAGCACATTCTCATGACCAAGTTATAGATAGAGCTACACAACTATAGGGGCAGCAATTACATGTTATGGTACGTAATTTATGTTTATATAATGCATGGCCCACGGCCCAAACGCCAAGTCTGTGCTTAGTTAGATATAAGCAAAATGTTCTATTTAATGTGTTGTGTTGGATGTTTGTGTGCATTCCATGCTATTGAAAAGTGCTCTTCAGAGACCCATTGCAGCCAGCTGTATAGTATATCTGCGCTATGTGGGGTGTATGCAAGGCCTGTCCAGAGCATTCTGTTCGATGCTTGTATGTGTTTTAAACTACTTACAATGTTCTTGGGAGCTGCGTGCCATCTTTCTATATAGTATTTCTGAGCTATATGCTATATAAGCTCTACCCAGTGTGCGCTATTACATGTCGGCAAGTGATGTACATTATTGAAAAGTGTTGTTGGATGCTACAGTGCACCACAACAGTCAGCTGTACGCTCTATCTGAGGTGCACAGTCAACATACCTTTGTAAACTGGTTACCAAGGCTAGTTTCTTTCTGGTTCCAGTATCCCCTGGGCCCCCATTCTGCCTATGCCTTGCATTTGAAATTTACATTTACTGCTGTAGTGTGAGAATGCATTTCATGAAAAGGAATATAAAGTAGGGTTGCCATAAGGAAAATGCCAGCCATGTGTTTTAAGAGCCTGGAAAAACCTCGTCTTGGCACTAAATAGGGTTATAAATAAAAAAGTATGTATTCATTTGTAATGTGGCTTTTCTGTCTTTGTTTCCTTTAATTATCAGTCATGGATCTCATCATTGCGGCAGCCCTAGAACACAACTAAAGTGCATTCTATTTATATTTGCTGTTCGAAGTATGCACAGATAAGTGCTGAGAATACGGCTTAGGTGACTGCTTATTTTTGTCGGTGGGGCAAAGTGGCAGGTGGTGGGCCGGGCCGCTGAGAGGGGCCCCCCTCATTATTTTATTTTATTTTACAGATTTGTAGAGTGCATGGCTGCCCGTGAGCGTCCCAGCGCTACTTGACGAGAACCAGGTGGGGGGGGGGAGTCTTATGGGAAACGCCATGTTTTAAGTGCTCTGCGGAATGAGAGGAGGGTGGGTTGGATTCTGATGTCTTGGGGTAGAGTGTTCCATAGTTTTGATGCGTTGTATGAGAACGTTCGACCACCCGAGCGGGCTTTCTTGATCCTGGGGACAGAGGCTAGGTTGGAGTTAGAAGATCGGAGCGTTCTTTTGGTGGTATGAGGTGAAATGAGGTTTTGTAGGATTGGAGGAGCCTTTCCATGTAAGATTTTATAGGTTGTGCAAAGTGCCTTGAATTGAATTCTCTCCTGAACAGGCAGCCAGTGCAAGGTATTCAAAGCAGGTTTGGCTGAGCAGCGGCGATGGGTTCCTGTAAGGAGGCGGGCGGCGGCATTTTGTACTGTTTGGAGTTTAGACAGTACTTTTTTAGGGTCCCCCAGATAGAGGACATTGCCGTAGTCCAAACGCGACAGCACAAGACCATGAATTAGGAGTTTTTGGGATTGAGCAGGGAGCAGGGGCAGGATCTTCCTAGCTGAGCGTAGGAGGCCGTGGCACACCCCGGCCGTTTTCCTAGCTTGGGCGGAAAAATTAAGGCCCTCGTCCAGCCATATTCCAAGGCTCTTGATTTCAGACTTTGGAGCGGGTGGGGTGCCCATGCACGGTGCCCATTGGGATTTAGGTTGGTAGAGGGATTTGTTGCCCAGGATCATTATCTCTGTCTTATCGTTGTTAAGCTTGAGGTGGGAGAGATTCATCCATTTGGTTATTTCACCTAGACAGGTTTGAAGGTTGGGGATGGAGTGGTCATGCTGGCTTAGGGATACCACCAGTTGGGTGTCATCGGCGTATGTTAATAGCTTGATCCCGAAGGGGGTGACGATTTTTTCAAGGGGGGACATGTAAACATTAAAAAGGGTCGGGCTTTGGGATGAGCCCTGGGGGACCCCACAGCTGATGGTAGTGGGCTTGGATGTAAAATTGCCATCTGCTACCTGGAAAGATCTATTCTCAAGAAAGGATTCAAGCCAAGCCAGAGCCATTCCTGCGATTCCAATCTCACTGAGCCTGAGTATCAGTGTCGAGTGGTTGACGGTGTCGAAGGCCGCACTCAGGTCTAGGAGGATCACTGCCACTGATCCTGATTTTCCTTGCCTCTTCGACTACCGCCAACATCGCAGTTTCTGTGCTCTGGCCTGGTCTGAATCCCGTCTGGGAAGGCTCCAAGAGCCCATTGGTCTCAAGATGCTGGGATAGGCTGACGTTGACGTATTTCTCCGCTATTTTACTTACGCCAGGTAGCAAGGAGATCGGCCTGTAATTGCCTAACTCCTTTGGGTCTAGTTGGGGTTTTTTGAGCAGTGCTTTTACCGTTGCTTTTTTCCAGCTGGGGGGAAGATGCCATGGGCGAGAAAGGTATTAATCAATTTTGTAAGGTGTGGAAGAATAGTGGGCGCGACTAGTTTGAGGATGTTGAGTGGTGCGGGATCGGTAGGGCTACCACTTTTGATGGAATGAAGTATGGGGAGGAGGGTGTCAGTTGTCAGCGGGGGGAAGTGTGTCAATAGACACCCAGTGGCATGTTGTATGCGACTGGGCTGGTCGACGTCAGGGGAAGTATCCAATGCTGGCGGTGGAAGTGAGTTGATGATTTTTTTTATTTTCAGATTGAAAAAGTCTGCAAGTTCATTGCAATGGGTGACTGATGCTTCAATTAAGGGGGGGGGGCTCCGGTACTTTGAGAAGTTTTTTTAGCGATTTGGAATGTTTCCCGGGAGGAGTTGGTAGATGACCTTATTTTCTCCTGGAAGTAGTTGGCTTGTGCGGTTTTGAGTGCTTTTTTATAGTTGAGAAGAGTTTTTTTATAGTCGATTTTTTTAGTGGGGTCAAAGTTTTTCCTCCAGTCTCTTTCTGATCTCTTGCATGCTTTCTTTAGAAGCCGCATTTCTTGGGTGAACCATGGGGAAGTAGCTTTAGTCCGGGGCTTGCCGGAGTGTTTTTTAGGAAGCGTACTTTCCAGTGTGTCACCTATCCAGGATGAAAACTCCGCGTCGGCGAGGATGGGGTTAGCGTCCAGTTTAGGGGGGGATCGTTCTAGCTGGAGTTTCCATTTTTCTGGATCGAGTTTAGACCAGGGACGTGTGGCCTTGTCAGGTGGGATGGTGAGACGTGGAGTGGGAGTCAGCTGCCAGTTAAGTGGAATTAAGAAATGATCCGTCCAAGGTATCGGGATGGGATCCAGGGTGGTTAGATTGTTAATGTTGGAAAAAATCGGATCCAGTAGATGGCCCAATGAGTGGGTGGGTAGTCGACTTAGTAGTTTTAGTTGAAGGTTTTCGAGGTCGGCTAAAAGGTCTGCGGCAGGTTTGGCTTCTATGTTGTCAAGGTGAATATTTAGATCGCCTAGGACCATACAGGTAGAGTGCGAGGCGGCCAGTGAGTAGGTGTGTTAAGCCACTGAGCTGCAGCATGGGTGCGCCAGTTGCCTCATATAAGTTCTGCGGCCAGGCGGCCTGCCTCATAAATTTAATGATGCTCTTCTGAGCCTCTCAATAGTGAAGATGGATTGCCCCTCTCTCTCCTGTTTACCAGCCCACCATCATCGTCTTTGTTGTAGCACATTCTGATGACCAAGTTAAAAATAGAGCTACACAACTATAGGGGCAGCAATTACACGTTATGGTACATTATTTATGTTTATATAATGCATTCTATGGAAAATATGTCCCACGGCCCAAATGCCATGTCTGTGCTTAGTTAGATGTAAGCAAAATGTTCTATTTAATTTGTTGTGTTGGATGTCTGTGTGCATTTCATGCTATTGAAAAGTGCTCTTCGGAGCCCCATTGCAGCCAGCTGTATAGTATATCAGCACTATGTGGGGTGTATACAAGGTCTGTCCAGAGCGTTCTGTTCGATGCTTGTGTGTGTTTTAAACTACTTACAATGCTCTTGGGAGCTGCGTGCCATCTATATATATGGTATTTCTGAGCTATGTGCTATATAAGCTCTACCCAGTGTGCGCTATTACATGTCGGCAAGTTATGTACATTATTGAAAAGTGTTGTTGGTTGCTACAGTGCACCACAACAGTTAGCTGTACGCTCTTTCTGAGGTGCACAGTCAACATACCTTTGTAAACTGGTTACCGAGGCTTCGTTTTTTCTGGTTCCAGTACCCACTGGGCCCCCACTCTGCCTATTCCTTGCATTTGAAATATACCTTTACTGCTGTAGTGTGAGAATGCATTTCATGAAAAGGAATATAAAGTAGGGTTGCCAAAAGGAAAATGCCAGCCATGTGTTTAAAGAGCCTGGAAAGATCTTGTCTTGGCACTAAATAGGGTTACAAATAAAAAAGTATGTATTCATTTGGGGCAAAGTGGTAGGTGGTGGGCAGGGCCGCTGGGGGGTAGGGGGAGGGACCATTGTGCTTTGCAGGGGGGCCCCATCAAGTTTTGTTACGCCTCCCAGTACAAAATGCAGTGCCTATCCAACGTATAAAACAATTACCACCTTGGCTGTGTGGTGTATCACGGACTGTCAGAAAAGTTTTACGTCTGCCTCATAGAGATGTTATTTTTCTGCTGCAAAACCATGTCTACAATTATTGGTTGAAGGAACTTTGCATCAAAAACCATGGGTGCTTGTGTGGGAACGACAATGGACCGCCGATGGAATGCTCTGTGATGCGCAGCAATGCAAAGCAGGGCAAAGTGCTGCTTTTTGTTACTTTCAGGCAACTTTTCAGCACAAAACACGTTTTACACCAGAAAGTAAATTCCAAATATGTATGTTTCTCCAGTTTGAACCACTTTTGTGATGCAAACCCAGTAGGAGAAGTTAGTAAATCTGCCCCTTAATTTTGGAACTGAAACGGTGTACTCTCCAAATGGTGTACCTCACAATTCATTGACATAGCTTTATGTCATTGAATTGCAAACAAATGTCACTTTCTAATGATGCAATCCCTTTTTACATTTAATTACATGTTAATTCAACTCAAATGCCAATTTTTTGTCATTGTGCTTTCCTTTGTGGTTTCATTTATTTGAATTTCAAATTAAATACCAGTCACAAAAACACTGTAAATCCTGCCTCAGTGTGTTTAAGCATTATAATATGAAGATATACCAATAAGCTGCACATTTAATTATTTAGGATATTAAGCCTGTTCAGACATTTCACCTTAATCTGAAATTATTAAATGTGGCATTTATTGTCTCCTCAGAGGCATAGAAAACAAGTTATGTAAACAACATTTAACAACGTGCTGAGTTTTTTAACGACCATGCTATACAGGGGAAACTGGCAATTAATGGAAGTGTACACATTTGTAATGATGAATGCCTGTGGATTACAGGAAACCAACATTTCAGCTAGCTACTATTACATTCGGCATTTTTTAATTGTTGAACCGATATTCCAGCAATTCTTTTAATTACGGTTTTAAAATAAACTCAGATCATTGGACAATGCTGGTTGTGTTGAGAAAAGAAGATGTAAAGGTATACAAATCTCAACCGTCATGCTTTTGTTACTGCAGCAAAGGCTTATTGACACCTTCAAGTATTGAACTGATTCAGGGCTGATAAGGTGGTTAAATTATGCCTGAGGAGACACTGCCTTCAACTTTCCACATCGTGTGCCCCTTCACAGTTTACAAATCTTAGGCTTTTGATGCTCACAGGAGACAATTACAATTGGGGTCTCTGCATTTGGTATAACATACTCTGGCCGAATGTATGATGTTACAACGCATACATTTACAATGCATGCCTTTACAACACATTTTTCAAAACTACGTTCACAACGCATTCCATCGCATCGCATAATACCTTTACAACGCATATCATTACAACACATACCATTACATTGCATTTAAGGTAAGCGTTGGATAGTGTAGGGGTAACAATTACTATTCTAACTCCAGGGGGTGCAACAGTAGGGTAAGTGTTGGATAGTGTAGGGGTAAAAAATACTATTCTAACTCCAGGGGGTGCAACAGTAGGGTAAGTGTTGGATAGTGTAGGGGTACTATGCATTGTAATGGTATGCGTTGTAATCACATGCGATGTAATGCCTGCATTGTAGTGTCATGCGTTGTAATGTCATGCATTGTAGTGACAGTCAATGTAATGATGCGTTGTAATGACATGCGTTGTAAAGGATGTTGCGATGTAATGACTGCGTTGTAAATGTAGTGCGATGTGATGACTGCGTTGTAAAGGTTGTTTCCCACTCTGGCCACAAGGGAAACTAAAACCCTATTTAACCCGTTTACTGCGGCCGCGATTTCGCGGCAGTGCGGCACTTCGTAAAATGGGCGGGACCGCTTCGGCGGTTGGACGTGCGCAGCACTACGAAGGTAGTGCTTGCGATGTCCAACGGCCGACGGCAGCACTTAAGGGGTTAATAATGACACATGTCTGTTTATCTTGGTGATTCTAATAACACACCATCAGTCGTCGACCAATAGGCACTTCTGACGGGTTTACAAGTGTGCAATGAAAGCTGTAAAGGTCATTTTATGGTAATTTTGTACTTAAAGTATGTGAGAAGTAAATCTATTCCTCTGAGTGTACCAACTGACACTTTATTTAATTGATATGCCCAAATGAGTGAATGAATATGGCTTTTGGCATCCAGCTGCTGGCACGTCATTAGGGCGGAGGAGTGTCACTCCCCTGCTGCCAGCGCCGCAAAGAGAAAAATAAAATATTTATTACTATTTTATTTTTCCTTTCCCGAGCCACGTTTGAGGGCGGGCCGCTGCTGCTGAATGACAGCAGGTGAGTCGTGCTCCCTCCACCAGTTTAGAGTGCGCACATCAGGCTGGTGAGCTGTCTTGCTAAGGCCAGCCTGGCATGCGCTCTTTAAACCGCTCAACCCAGTTGTCTTTACAGCTGGGTGGAGAGCAGGCGCAGGCCCCCCAGTGCCTGTGGGAGCATCTAGGCAGCCCACTCCAGCCAATTCTGGGGCTGCTCTCATGCTGCTTCACATGAGAGCAGCATAAGGATTGGTGTGGAGAATTCAATTCCTGCAGATCAGCGCCATGGGCTGAAGTAGAGGACCGGAGTAGGTGAGCCAGCAGAGTGGGTAAGCACATTTTAATTTTTTTAATGATTTACTAATTATTAAACTCCCACAATAATACGGGGTTTGTTTATTTTTTTTAATTATTATTATTTGTTAATTATTAAACTCCCACAATAATAAATAGTTTGTTTAGTTCTGTGGTGTCTTTAGCTATCAATGTGGATTTGTATTCTGTTGAATACTAATATGATTTAACTTAGCAACTGAACTAACATATATGCCAGTAAGACCGATCAACAGAAGATTGTGATCCACAATGATCCCAGAGTGTATCTACATAGTTGCTTCTCAAAGTAGATGAAGGAGGAAACAATAATTTCTAATCACGAATACTCTCAGTGAGGATTAAAAATATGTATACACAGATCTCTCTCTCCTGAGAGCTGAAATACCAATTATATGATTTCTTGGTGTGTTTAACTGCAGCTTCTGTCTGTACCCATTGGCTCTATGGAGCAGTAGGGGGATTCAATTGAACATTGATCTGACCACAAAACATGATAGAGACACCTAAGCCAGCTAACTCCAACAATAGTTGTGAGAAAGTTCCAGGATAATTTCTAAAGATAATAAACAAAACTGCTAACAAGATTTTAATTATCTTTTATGGTCTGACTTATAGTCCATCATTCTTTAACATTCTTGTTAACCCTGTGACTACTCCAGATACAATTCTTACATAGGAAAGCTATGCCCCTTATATAAACTGTTTGTTGGTAGCTAAAAAAGTATATACCAAATGTTTAACTTTATATTGATCTGATAAAGAGATAATTGCTCATTGTAAAAAGATGATCTCTGCTTCCAGGTGGAATATTCTGTATCTGCCTCCTTTATCTAAGACCGTGAATTCAGGCAGGGCTAAGACTAAACGGTATTTGTGATTGTTTAGCATTACTATATGATACTCTTGCCATATTCCAACACATATACATCTATGCTCAGTCCTACAATCTTCCTATTTATTCCCATATACCCCATCATCATCTTTCCCACCACCCCACTGCACTCCTTTCCCTCTCTTTTTCAACAAGCAGTTGAAAATTACCCATACCATGGCTCTTGAGGGACAACCATTGGAGGTCAAACTGCACATGCCCCTTACATCTGCAGTGCTCCAATCCAGCAATATTAAATTATGTTTTGTCTCTATCCCAGAAAAAAATAATTCTAGCATCTACCCAAGAAACAGAAAATAATAAAATGTGGGGCAAAAACCCATGAAATTGTGAAATGATTTTACATATGCATAAAAAAGTATTAGGTGCAATCCCCATTTTGATTTAACTGTATCCTCTGGCTAAGTTGTTCAATAGCTAAGGTTTTCAAACTGTAAAGAATGGTATTTTATGCTTCCAGCTTCACCCCTTATTTCATTCATTTATAATTTCTATGGCTGAATGAACAATCATAAGTGTGCCCCTGTATATGATTTTTAACATTATGGCTCCTGTAGTTATACAAGGCTATCAATTGTCATAGCTTGTCACAGGTGCTCTCCCCCAACCCCATCCACTTCTGGTTCTAGGCCCTTCCACCCCTTCCTCAGGGCATTGGCTCTCGGTATATCCTCTGTGCTTTTTTATAGGAGTCATGCCACCCAGGATTGTGGCTGTCGCATTTATACTGCCCAGGAGTTACCACTCCATTACCAGCCTTGTGAATCCTGCCCAAATGCGGTCACCCTGAAAGCCATGACTGTGTGCCACTTCTGACTGACAGGCTAAAGCAGAATCCACGCATCTACTGCAGGATTCAAGGATCCCAGAAATCAATGATCTACTGCAGGATTCAAAGATCCAGAGAATCAAGAGTCTACTGCAGAATTCAAGGATCCCAGGATTCAGGGATCTGCCGATGGATTCAAGGATTCTGGGAATTGATGACCTGCTGCAGGATTTGAGGATTCTACAGTTCATAAATGCCACACGCTGGGCATGACAGGTACTTGGCTTTCCTTCCTGTTGATGAGAGTAAGCCTCTTTTTCAGCTTTGATCTTCATCTGTGTTGCTCTCATTTTGCTCAGATATTTGACTGTGTTTACTGGCTCTGTAGTTGAGATTATCTTCAAGCCAATCATCAAGAACTTCTTCCCAGCATAATTATGTTTCTGAAACTTCTTGAAATTATTTCTGCAACCTCACATCATATACAGTGCTTTCATCATTGGAATTATTTGACTTCTCTTAGCACGGTTTTCGGAGGCCTCAGGGTAGGCATAGCTAAGGAAAGCTAAATATAAATGTAAATGTACAGGAATTTATATAGCGCAAATCACCAAACGGTTTCTAAGCGCTTGCTTAGGGAACCCGTCCTGGTATTCCCCTGTGAGATAACCCCGGCAGGGTATCCGCAAGGTGAAAGCCAGGCATCCCGCCGCGAGTGGCCGTTGTGGAGATTAAGCAAGCTATTGCCCAGAGTCGCAGAGTGTGAACTCGTGAATCGAGTAGGCACCGGAGCGAGAATTGTTGAGTCCATGGACATTTTAGGACTCAAGACCCCGCCGAGCCAGGAATTGAACCCTGGTCCCGGGCTGACGTCTGCTTCCAGGTCTGCCTCCTCTAACCAGTGAGCCACACTTCTCCAGTAAGCTAGATATTACTTGTTTGGATGCTGGCCTAGTGTTGAGCATCTGGGCTGCCCACTACCCCTACGTACTGTGCTTCTGTCAGGTTCTCGAAATTGCACTGTAAAAACTGTCTCTTGGGCCTCCACAGCATTACATGCAGATGCTTTGTTAACATTTGTATCTGATCAGTATCTTTAGCTGTTGGGAATTACCAACTGCTATTGGACATCACAGTAAGAAATATCTCATGACAATTCTTTTGGAGCTAACAAGATAAAGGGACTCTGCCACTAATATGTTGAATGTGTACAAAAGTGCATCAGAATGAGAGGAGATCTTGTGTATGTCTCATTTGCTGTAGATTATTAGCATTCATGTGAAATCCATATAAATGAACAAACTGTGCTTTAAGTTAAAGTTTGAGAAATGAGAAGTTCTGTAATCGTGTGTTCTGTTTTTGTATAAAACATAAGCTGTCACTTGTGAGAAACTGCACAAAATTCAAGAGAAACTCTAACTGAAGAGATGAGCTTCATAACTGAATATTAACTATGTCTACTGGGTGTATTCTGTGATATTCCTATTCCCCTTCCCCAATCTTTACCATCAGTGCTGACCACAATCTTGAATGTCTTTGGCACTGTCAATGGGGAAGGAGACTGGTGAGTTCCACATTGAGTCTGCAGCAACATTCGGATTTACAGATTAGTCTGGCACCAATCTCCTCATACAAAGGTATTGGTTGTCCTAGTCATCATCGACACAGTGTGTATGCTTGTACATAAAACAATGAGTAAAAATATTATCAAAATGTAATAAGATTGCTTTGGAAACAGATGTGCCAATCTCCCAATCTGGTAAACCCTCAGATGATTTCTGTAACAGCTATGCAATGTATCGATGAGTATCTTTCGCTCAGCCCCTCCTGGGAAGCCCGAGGTACACAGATGTGCAAACCTGATTCACAACTTTTTAACTAGCAGCCTGAGGTTTTATTCTCACAGATCAGATATCTAGATGGCCCATTCAACTTCCTTTTCTGTTTTCAGCAATTAATTCATATATAGCTGCAGGTGTGGGCTCTCCATTTACAACTGTAATTTCAAGACCACAACTGAAAGTTGAACAGAGCTGGACCAAATAAGCTGTCAATGTTTTATGAAAATGAATATGTTGATGATCACATCTTATCGATCCTGACAGCTTATTTCAAAGGTCAGAGTCCTAACAGTTGAAGGCCCAATTTTGTACAATTATTTAAAGCATGATTGTAACAGATTCTTGCTGCTAGATCTTAGATGTCTTTCTAAGTGATAAAGTCACAGTCACTCCCTCAAATAGTTATTAGTTGTACCAAACATATATTTGTTAACTCGCCTCAAGCATGTCAATGTTACCCTTGCAGAGACTGGTTGCTGATGCATTTTTCTAAGAATGGTTATTGCTGTAAATGGTGACTATTTTTGTAGGGTCATCTCCAAATATTTTGCCTTCCTTCTCCTGTTTTTTGTTGATTTTGTTGTGCTGGCCTTAGGACTCTGTGCACTTTACCACTGCTAACCAATGCTAGGTTGCTTGTGCTCTCTCCTCTAAACATGGTAACATTTACTTATACCCAAACAGCATATTCAATTTACTTGTAAGTCCCTACTAAAGTGGTACTACATGTACCCAGGGCCAGTAAATGAACTGCTACTTTTGAGCTTGCAACTCTGATTGTGCCACCCACCTATTTTGCCCTTTATACCTGTCTCAGGACTGCCACTGCAAAGCCTGTGTGTGCTACATTAAACTGCCTTGTTGACTTGGCATTTGAACCCTCTTGTCAAGCCTTAAACTACCCTTTCATTACATACAAGTCATCCCCGAGGGATGCTCTATAGGGCAGTGTGCTTTGTATTTAAAATATTGGACATGTACTCAGAAGTTTGAAGTTTTACATGTCTTGGTACTGAAAATACCCCTCCCTTAGGATAACATTGAGGATTTATATTACATTTAATAGTTGTAATTCCAAATTGGGAGCTGGTGGCTATGTCATGTTTGGTGTCTCTGAAATTGTAATAATAACCCTTTTTAAATGTAAAGTTTGTTCGAAAGTTGGCATTTTGCTGTCCTTAGCCCTTGTGTGCCTGTAGCCTGCCTTTGGTCACATAACTGGGTGTAGCTGACAGTTAGATTTGTGAATTCCTCTCAGCTAGTGACACAATAGAGGGATTAGATGTGCCTGAATGGGCCATCTGCTGGCAGGATGAGGCGGAGCTGAGTACAGCCCCACTTACACCTAAATAACCTATGCTTTGATTTCATACGAAGGGCCTAACAACCTTGCATTGTTACTTCAGCCAGTTTCAACCAGGGTAGAGGAGGCAGGAAATTCCATGAACTTGAAAGCCTCTGTCTATAACATTCTTCCACCTTCCAGAACCAGGGCACCAGGGTATAAAAGAAGGACCTCATACACCAACTCTTCAGTTCACTTTTGGACCTGGGGATATTCTACCATTAAGAAGGACTGCTGTGCTGCTGAAGGACTACCAAATGCCTGGACTGCGCACTGCTGTACTCCTGGTTTGCTGTGCTGACTTGTTTCCTGCTGTCCACTTGTCTGGGTTGAAGGACTGGACCTGCGCCGTTTGAAGGCACAACCAAGAGTGACTCAAAGGGCTAGTTGGCTGGCCTCCTGTTCTGAAGCCTCAGGGACATAACAGGCTTAAAAAAACCTTGCATCTGCACCTGGACTCTGCCATCTGTAATTCCATCCTACCAAGTGTTGCCACCCCAGTGAATTGTACCCACCACGCTGACTCAGGCTGCATTGCCTTCAGAACCACTACTGTGCGACACATCTCTCTTTGATACATCCTCATCAACAACACCAGACCTGCCACACCTGACTATTCAATGCATCCCCGACTCTGGACTTTGTATAGGAACCCCTCGTTGACGGGAACCTCAATGGAGACACAACAGCATCTAGCACCGCAGCCTCATTGCATCTCTGAACCAGCACATCACTTCAGCTGTGCTGTGCATCTTCAACGGGGATGCACGCAACGCTCAGCAAAGCAGGATTTAAGGTACTCTTTTCAATGTGTGTAATAGGGCCCCTGTAGCCGGCCAATGCTCCTTCGCACCGGGCCTAAACTTGTGACTTTGTCCTGGTCAGCACGACCCGACATCCCCAGTTGCCACTTTATGCCTTTTTGGCGCTATTTTCCCTAAAATCCTTCAAATTTAATAGTTACGGTTCTACTGATGGAATTTCTGTTGTTTTGGTATTTTCTTATTTATTAAACTAAGCTCAATTTTTCTAAATCTGTTGTGTACTTCTTTTGTGGTGCATTTTCACTGTGCAACATGCTACACAAATACTTAACACACATTGTCTCTGAGTTAAGCCTGACTGCTCTATGCCAAGTTACCCAAGTGTTGAGCACAAGTTAATTTAGGGGCTGCTTCTGACTACACCCTGGGAAGAATTGTGGTTACTGCTTGGCAAGGGTTTTAACCCCCTCAACCAGTAACCCTATTTCTTACAAGTATCATGTGGTCACAAAATTGATTGTACTTAATGCCTCTTGTTGAAAATTCTGTAATACTTGGACCGATGTTCATCTTTGAAGTTCACTATAAGCGGAAATTGCACTAATAAGTGTGAGGTAAAATTATTGTTCTATCTCTTTGCCTCTAGTAGTCTCTTCCAATAATTTGAAAGCTCTTCTGAGCAGTTTTATATAGTAATTGCTGATTGCTCGTGCAATCTTTTCCTGCCTGCACACAACTAACGGACTTCATACCTGACAGAGGGGCTCTCGAGACACCGGCACTGCTGCCATCGATGCTGCTCCACTGCTGCCTGCCATCTCCCCCTGCCGCAGCCTCACTCCATCAGCGCTGCCGCAGTGTGGGGGAGACAGAGTAAAACCACAACTCCCAGCGGCCTCCGCGACCGGAAGTCGCGTTGAGGCGGAGCGCGCCAGGAGGCGCTATAAATCAGCACTCACCTGCTGGGGAGCGGGTGCTCGTGCAATCTTTTCCTGCCTGCACACAACTAACGGACTTCATACCTGACAGAGGGGCTCTCGAGACACCGGCACTGCTGCCATCGACGCTGCTCCACTGCTGCCTGCCATCTCCCCCTGCCGCAGCCTCACTCCATCAGCGCTGCTGCAGTGTGGGGGAGACAGAGTAAAACCACAACTCCCAGCGGCCTCCGCGACCGGAAGACGCGTTGAGGCGGAGCGCGCCAGGAGGCGCTATAAATCGGCACTCACCTGCTGGGGAGCGGGTGCTCGTGCAATCTTTTCCTGCCTGCACGCAACTAACGGACTTCATACCTGACAGAGGGGCTCTCGAGACACCGGCACTGCTGCCATCGACGCTGCTCCACTGCTGCCTGCCATCTCCCCCTGCCGCAGCCTCACTCCATCAGCGCTGCCGCAGTGTGGGGGAGACAGAGTAAAACCACAACTCCCAGCGGCCCCCGCGACCGGAAGTCGCGTTGAGGCGGAGCGCGCCAGGAGGCGCTATAAATCGGCACTCACCTGCTGGGGAGCGGGTGCTCGTGCAATCTTTTCCTGCCTGCACACAACTAACGGACTTCATACCTGACAGAGGGGCTCTCGGGACACCGGCACTGCTGCCATCGACGCTGCTCCACTGCTGCCTGCCATCTCCCCCTGCCGCAGCCTCACTCCATCAGCGCTGCTGCAGTGTGGGGGAGACAGAGTAAAACCACAACTCCCAGCGGCCTCCGCGACCGGAAGTCGCGTTGAGGCGGAGCACGCCAGGAGGCGCTATAAATCGGCACTCACCTGCTGGGGAGCGGGTGCTCGTGCAATCTTTTCCTGCCTGCACACAACTAACAGACTTCATTCCTGACAGAGGGGCTCTCGACACACCGGCACTGCTGCCATCGACGCTGCTCCACTGCTGCCTGCCATCTCCCCCTGCCGCAGCCTCACTCCATCAGCGCTGCCACAGTGTGGGGGAGACAGAGTAAAACCACAACTCCCAGCGGCCTCCGCGACCGGAAGACGCGTTGAGGCGGAGCGCGCCAGGAGACGCTATAAATCGGCACTCACCTGCTGGGGAGCGGGTGCTCGTGCAATCTTTTCCTGCCTGCACGCAACTAACGGACTTCATACCTGACAGAGGGGCTCTCGAGACACCGGCACTGCTGCCATCGACGCTGCTCCACTGCTGCCTGCCATCTCCCCCTGCCGCAGCCTCACTCCATCAGCGCTGCCGCAGTGTGGGGGAGACAGAGTAAAACCACAACTCCCAGCGGCCCCCGCGACCGGAAGTCGCGTTGAGGTGGAGCGCGCCAGGAGGCGCTATAAATCGGCACTCACCTGCTGGGGAGCGGGTGCTCGTGCAATCTTTTCCTGCCTGCACACAACTAACGGACTTCATACCTGACAGAGGGGCTCTCGAGACACCGGCACTGCTGCCATCGACGCTGCTCCACTGCTGCCTGCCATCTCCCCCTGCCGCAGCCTCACTCCATCAGCGCTGCTGCAGTGTGGGGGAGACAGAGTAAAACCACAACTCCCAGCGGCCTCCGCGACCGGAAGTCGCGTTGAGGCGGAGCACGCCAGGAGGCGCTATAAATCGGCACTCACCTGCTGGGGAGCGGGTGCTCGTGCAATCTTTTCCTGCCTGCACACAACTAACGGACTTCATACCTGACAGAGGGGCTCTTGAGACACCGGCACTGCTGCCATCAACGCTGCTCCACTGCTGCCTCCCATCTCCCCCTGCCGCAGCCTCACTCCATCAGCGCTGCCGCAGTGTGGGGGAGACAGAGTAAAACCACAACTCCCAGCGGCCTCCGCGACCGGAAGACGCGTTGAGGCGGAGCGCGCCAGGAGGCGCTATAAATCGGCACTCACTTGCTGGGGAGCGGGTGCTCGTGCAATCTTTTCCTGCCTGCACACAACTAACGGACTTCATACCTGACAGAGGGGCTCTCGAGACACCGGCACTGCTGCCATCGACGCTGCTCCACTGCTGCCTGCCATCTCCCCCTGCCGCAGCCTCACTCCATCAGCGCTGCCGCAGTGTGGGGGAGACAGAGTAAAACCACAACTCCCAGCGGCCTCCGCGACCGGAAGTCGTGTTCAGGCGGAGCGCGCCAGGAGGCGATATAAATCGACACTCACCTGCTGGGGAGCGGGTGCTCGTGCAATCTTTTCCTGCCTGCACACAACTAACGGACTTCATACCTGACAGAGGGGCTCTCGAGACACCGGCACTGCTGCCATCGACGCTGCTCCACTGCTGCCTGCCATCTCCCCCTGCCGCAGCCTCACTCCATCAGCGCTGCTGCCGTGTGGGGGAGACAGAGTAAAACCACAACTCCCAGCGGCCTCCGCGACCGGAAGTCGCGTTGAGGCGGAGCGCGCCAGGAGGCGCTATAAATCGGCACTCACCTGCTGGGGAGCGGGTGCTCGTGCAATCTTTTCCTGCCTGCACACAACTAACGGACTTCATACCTGACAGAGGGGCTCTCGAGACACCGGCACTGCTGCCATTGACGCTGCTCCACTGCTGCCTGCCATCTCCCCCTGTCGCAGCCTCACTCCATCAGCGCTGCCGCAGTGTGGGGGAGACAGAGTAAAACCACAACTCCCAGCGGCCTCCGCGACCGGAAGTCGCGTTGAGGCGGAGCGCGCCAGGAGGCGCTATAAATCGGCACTCACCTGCTGGGAAGCGGGTGCTCGTGCAATCTTTTCCTGCCTGCACACAACTAACGGACTTCATACCTGACAGAGGGGCTCTCGAGACACCGGCACTGCTGCCATCGACGCTGCTCCACTGCTGCCTGCCATCTCCCCCTGCCACAGCCTCACTCCATCAGCGCTGCCGCAGTGTGGGGGAGACAGAGTAAAACCACAACTCCCAGCGGCCTCCGCGACCGGAAGTCGCGTTGAGGCGGAGCGCGCCAGGAGGCGCTATAAATCGGCACTCACCTCCCGCGTCGCGGGAGCGCGCGGGCAGCGCCGGGCTAAGCCCGGGCAAAGGGCGGGCCCTCTACGGCCCTCATCGGCAGGAAGAGGCAGGGACAGGGCCCAGAACTCTGCTCAAATATTATCCTGTAAGTTTCTTCTTACTTCTTTTTTCTATTGAAGCTCCAACTTGCTGAAAAACCATCTTGTGTTCTGATATCATATGACTCTAATTCTCCGTTACTCTCTACGTTGGCCCACATCATGTCCAAAACAAAATCTACTACAGCGGTTAATACCATAGAGAATTACATGGTCCAGAAGGTTGCAAAAATTAATAATGATAGGAGGTCCTCATTGGGGTTGAGCCTCTCACCTGATCCACTACTTGACAATATGCCTCTTCTCACATCTACCCTTGACATTAGTAATGAGGTATTCCAGACACCGGAGACTAACTCATTAACGCAGTTACTAGTAGCTATTGCAGATACAATCCCTGAGAGTATAGCTGATGAACAATTAATACTGCTAGAAGAGGAGCCCCCAGTACCGGTACCAGCTCCAAGAGCTTCTAAAGGGGGGGAGAAGAGTCTACCTAAACGGGGCGGGCTTCGCTCAAGTAAAAAACGCTCTGATGCATCCCCATTGGAAAACATTGATGAAGATGTAAGGGGAATCACAGGAGGGAAGCTATTCTTGGATGAAGACCAATTCAAGAAATTGTTAAGCGCCCTGGATAGTAAAATTAAAATTTTTACTAAACCTCTCCTAAGTAAAATAGATCACCTCACGGATGAGGTGAATAGACTGGGGGGCCTATTGCAAAAATCACTAGAAGTAGCAGTAAATGTTCCCAAGCAAAAAATACTTACAGTTGAATCGAAAAATACACAGACTGACCCCAGGTTAGAACTTCTGGAAAATACTCCCCTGATTTCCATGTTGCCTATTGACACAGGGGGGGTTCTAGGGGATTAGATATTCATTCTCGTGAAACTGTAGGGTTAAAACAAAGGGACAGAATGATAGACTCTAATGTAGATAAGGGGCCTGTTGAATTAATTGTGGAGGCATCTCCCCTGATATTGGTCCTGGCAAATGTTCCCCTTTTAGAACCTGAGCAAGTTGAGAATACTCCTCCCTGATAAATAAATCACTTCATTGGTTATCAAGGAATATGGCTTTTACTGCGGGAGGCATGGATCAGCTGGCACAAGAAGTTGTGAAAGCTAGAAGAGTTGACTGGATTGGGGGTGGTACAAAAAAATTCAAAGGGGATTGCGTAGTGCTACACCTCTCTGATCCCGATGTGCTGCCAAACATCCTAGCAAACATACACCCCCCCAGCGTAGATCCACAGAAATAGTCCCGTTAACGTTAGATTTTTTCTGTGCAAAAAAAGGGAACATCCTAAATCCCACCGTGCTCAAAACAAAATGGAATCCCGTATTAAAAAAAGGTAAACCCCTTAGCATGAGAAGCAATTGGGGTATACCGATGGAGAATAGATACACTGCCCTTTCTGGCCTCAATGAGTGCGATTGACTGAAAGGGCGGATGACTATAGCAAAGGATATTACAACAGGGATTCAAGAGAGGGGCACAGGGGTCGCTATGAAGCTTATGGCAACTGACCTTAGTAATGATAGGGTATCTAGCTCTAGTGGGGAATCCTCTTGCATAGCGGGGCAACTGATATCGACTCCACTCATTATTGAATGTAGAGGGGGAAACTAGCCCTCCACCTATTTTGATCCACTCCCCGCATGAAACGCCTTTGTATGTGAGGGCCAGCCAGTCGAAGACAGGTATTAAAATTCTTTCCTGGAATCTGGCGGGAATTCACCACAAATTAGAGTCTCCTGAATGGGGTGAATTCGTTGACAGCCATGACGTAATTATGTTCCAGGAAACTTGGGCAGTGACCCCTGTTTATCGTCTGGGCTTTCTAAATTTTTTCGCTCCTGCGAAAAAAAATCCAAAAGGGCGTCCCTCAGGGGGTCTAATCACATGGGTACGCCAATCTATAAATTGTACTATTAAAGCGAGGCCCGGTAACAACTGTGATTTACTCCCAATTGTGATAACTTGGGCCGATGGTCTTGAGATGGCCGTCTACAACATATATGCCAGGGGAACTCAAGGGGGTAAAGCCTCTGAGGTCTTAGTAGCATTAGATAATGACTTAGAGAATCTTCCAACATATACCACCATCCTAGTGGGAGGAGATATGAATACAACATTTGAACCACTAGGCCATGAGGATAATGAATTGTCCCTAGTTGAAGATACTAAATGGGGAGTCCCTCAACTGGATTTACCTATGGTAAAGAAATGGACTGAGGTGGCAATACAGTTAAAGAGTTTGTGCCTGGCTAGAGGGCTGAGGGCAGTAAATGGTCGTACTCCCTCAGACCTTAAGGGTGTGCATACCTTTGACAATACAAGATCAAGTAGTCGGATAGACTACATTCTTGTAGATGTTAGAGATTGGCACAAGATAACGGACATGAAAGTTACATCTAGATTAGAGAGCGACCATAATCCATTGTGTATGATCTTTAATCTGGATCAAGGAGAAAGTCCATCTAACCAGGAAATGGGCATTATACCGCTAGATGTCATCCCAACTAATAACCTCCGTCATATCAAATGGGCATCATTGATGAAGAAACCAGGGGATATACAGAACTTACTGGAGGTTGTCAACAAAGAGGTCAGCAGATTGCAGGCTTATTGCAATGAACCAAATTTTAACAAATGAATTGAAGAGTCACACCCAAAGTTTGTTGCAATTTTACAGGGGTTTTTTCTAAAAAAAACCCAGCAGGGGAAGGGTCCTGGCCCCCAGAGGAAGCCAGGGTGGTATGATCATTCTTGTAGAAAAGCACGACAGAACCTCAGCCTAGCGCTGAGGACGAAAGAAGGAGTGTTGAAGGCTAGGGATGATTATAGAAAAGCTCAAGTTAAGGCAAAAAGGTTGTGGGATGATAACCAATGGTTAGATCTTAAAAAAGCCTGTGCAGCTAAACAACAGAAAGAGTTTTGGGCAATTTTAAAATGGGGCAGCGGGGGAATTCCTGAGCGTCCAAAAAACTATGTAGCAAAGGAGGCATGGGTGGATTTCTTTAAACCACAATATGCGGATAATTTGACCTCGCTATCCCTTTCACTGCCCAAAATGGTATTTTTTAGCCATGGAATATTTTCATTGAAAGATGTAAATGCAGCATTGGATGGGGTGACTAGAGGCAGGGCGCCAGGAATTGATGGAATAGCGGCAGATGTATTTTTATCTGACCGGGTTAGCTGGTGCCAATATTTTGTATGGCTTGCAAACTCTACTGCACAAGGAGCAATGATACCAGCATCATGGAAAGGAGCGGAGATTATTCCAGTTTTTAAAAAAGGGGACAAGGCTTTACCAAGCAACTATAGGCCCATCAGCCTTATCGACTCAGCCCAAAAACTGATGGGCAGAATGATACAAAACAAAATACAAGCCTGGATAGATGATAAGGATATCCTTTCCCCATATCAAGCTGGATTTCGACCCCTAACTAGCTCCGTTGACCAGGTATTCCATTTTTTAACTCTCTACTGGAAAAACGTGACCTTAACAAATGGCCCATTATATGCAGTTTTTGTTGACCTCAAGTCAGCATTTGACTTAGTACCTCGGCAAAAACTATGGATTGTCTTAAGGGAACTTGGTATCAGCCCCGAGTTATTGACTTTGCTCGTGCGCATGCACGAAAACAACTACGCCAGGATTAGGTGGGGTGCACAGGGGGACGTCACAGACTCTTTCCCCGTGGAGCGTGGGGTAAGACAGGGATGCGTCCTGGCCCCCGCCTTATTCTCTCTTTACATTAATGGCGTAGTAGATTTTATAAAGAAATCCCCAACAGACGCCCCAATGCTAGATGGGGAGCGGGTTCCAGTATTAATGTTTGCTGATGACACCTTACTCGTCTCGCGGACCCCAAGTGGATTACAAAAGACAATTGATGCATTTGGTGATTTCTGCCGGATCCGGGGTCTGGAGTTAAATACTACAAAGACCAAGTTTATGAATCTGAACCCTGCTAAACAATTCAAGGGAAAAATACATTTTAATGGGTCCATTTTGGAAGAAGTGAATGCCTTTACATACCTTGGTATTACCTTGCAGGGCAATATGAATTGGAAATCTCATATGGACTGTGTGGTCTTAAAGTTCCATCAGTTGGCCGGGGCCATAGCACAAAAATATAAATCCTCATTAACAAAACCTATTCAGCCTGTAATGGAGATTTATAGTATGAAGGTGCTGGGCGCTTGTCTTTATGGATCAGAGCTATGGGGCTTCACCAATCTGAGCGTCTTGGTTACAGCAGAAAACAAAGTTTTACGCCGGTTGGTTGGTGTTCCGCAGAGCACTCCATCGATTCCTCTCCAATACGATCTTGGGAGGAAAAAGATCGAGGACATGGTGCGATTGCGCCCATTGCTATATTGGAGGCGCATAAAGACCACTCCTGAACTGGGTCATTATGCATCTGCTCTTAAGGACATTATTAGCTCTGATCGGTTCCACAAAATAACCTGGCTTAAAGAAATTAGGAACTTGCTTCAGAAATTGCACTTAGACCACCTATGGACTACCGCTGATCCCTCCGCCTTTCCATCTAAGGCGTCACTAAAAGAAATGTATTGGGACATGGTATATGGTTCTGTTTTAATTTCCAATCAATCGTTTATGTTGACATCCCAGTACATGGAGTTTAAAACAATCCCTGAATGTGAACAGTACTGGGATTTGATCACAAAACCCCTGGATAGAAAATTGTATTTCCAGTTTAGAGTTGGCTCCCTGCCTTTGAATGCTTTTACCTTTAAATGGTTTCCAGGCAATGTAAATACATGCTGTTACTGCAAGACACACGTTGAGGACATTCCACACTTTTTGTTTGTATGCCCATTATATGCGGCCCCAAGAAATAGATGGCTAAAACCGGTTTGCAGGAATTTGGGTATAAGGAAATATTTAGAAGCACTAAGAATATTAAGATCAAATTGTGCTCCCAGTCTTGCAATCGCTTTGGCCAAATACCTGGGATGGGCCTGGATAATCCGCATGCGCACCTTAACTGCAATTGATTGTATATGATGGAAAAATATCTAATCTTAAGATCAATCCCACTTATTATGAACTAGGTACTGTGACTCTGATTTTTATGTATGAATCTTTTAAACTGAAAAATTTGCCAGCATTTATTGTATTTGATTGAATTTAATGTGTATTTTATGCCGATCTTAAACTTAGTGTAGTATTTATTCTGTTTAGAATAGGGGAAAAATGCTTTTATGACAATGCTGTCGAATAAAGTATTGAAACTTGACTTGACTTGTAATTGCTGATGTAAAAATGGAATTTACCTAGGTACCCTTTGTCACCTGTGAGTGAAGTAATATAATCAAAGTTTTAAAGTCGTCTAGTGAGGGATCTGTTCCTTTTTTAAATATATTTGTGTCTGGCACCCTTTCATTGTTGCACTTTCAAGTATGTAATGGGGCACACGGTATACATGAAATGCTGTTTGTTACAAATGGGGGTCTCTAGCTGGCAGTGGCTTGCACACTGTTCAAGTAGGGACCCTTATTCTTGTCAGTGTATAAGGAGTTACGCACCCAAGATAACCCCTGCCAACCCCCTTGGCAGCTTGGCAGGAGCAGTCAGGCTTATCTATCAGGTAATGCGTAAAGTATTTGTACATAAACACACAGTAACACAGTGAAAGCTCTACAAAAGGACATCACATCAGTTTAGAAAAATAACCAATATTTATCTGAATAAATCAAGACCAAAACGACAAAAATCCAACATACTTAAAACAAGATACCACTTTTAAAAGGTTCAAAACAGTTCAGTTTATAGGAAACAATGGATGCGTCACTTTTATCACAAAGCACCTGGGATGCGTCAAAATCAAAGACTACAACAGGCACAGGAGAGGTGAGGAGCCAGGAAATCAAAGTGATGTGTCCTTACTCCCAGGGGTGGTGATGCATCAGTACCTTACTGTCAGGGGAGGTGATGAGTTGGTTTGTTACTGCAGAGCAGGGGAGGTGATGCGTCTGTTCCTTACTGTCGGGGGATGTGATGTGTTGGTTTCCAGACGCGCTGCCTCAGTTCCTTATTGCTGGGCAATGTTGATGAAGAACTTGGCGCACAGATGTGATGCATTGAAAATCCTGATAAGCTGGGTCTATGTGACAGCGGCAAAAGAGGTGCAGCATCAATTTTCTAGCCGTGAGCAGGTGATGCTTAAACTTCTTCAGCCTTACCGCATGGCCTGCAATGGAGTCAGAGCGGGGGCCAGGGACATTGGTGACACAGTGCTTTGGTCCGGCTCTGGCAATCTTTCAGCCGCACTGTTGGAGCTACATTGATTCTTTGGCTGCACTTCAGTGATGTGTTGGTTTTTCAACCACCTGGCATTCCTGCTGTGAGTAAAACAGGGGCTGAAGTTTGATGCTTGGAATTTCTTCAGTCCTTTGCAGCAAAACCACCTCCAAGAGCCCAGAACTGGAATTGGCACCACTTGGCAGATCAGAACTCCAAGCAGAGGAGTTCAGGGGCTGTAGATGAAGTCTTTGATGGCCCTGAGACGTTTTAACAGGAGGCAAGCGCACACAAGCCATTCGAGGACCTTGGCAAGCGGGATACAGAAGCAGCAAGCAGTAGGCCAGAATAACACAGCAACAAGCAGACTGGCAGTTGTTTCCCTCCTACAGCTTCTCCAGCTCTTCTTCCTCCTCTTAGTACAGAAGTGTTCTGAAGTTATAATGTCACAGCACCAGTACCTAAATCAGTTACTGGCGTTGAAGTAGGCAAACTTCAAAGGAAAGTTTCTGTAGTGCACAATAACCTGCCTTTCTCTGACCTGGCTCCAGACACACTACAGGTTGGTGGAGACAGCTTTGTGTGAGGACAAGCAGAGCCCTTTTCAGGTGTCAGTGACAATTCCTCCTACCACTCTAGGTCAGGATGATCCATCAGCCTAGTAAAGGGCTATCAGGAAATGCAGGGCACACCTCAGCTCCTTTGTGTGACTGTCTAAAGTAAATGCACAAACAGCCTAACTGCCATCCTCCCTCAGGCGTGGATTCCACAGGCAGGCAGAGGCATAGAATGGCAACTTTCTAAACGCATATTTCCACTTTCTAAAGTGGCATTATAAAACATGCAATTTAAAAAAATAGTAAAAGATGTCTTTTTAAATTGTGAGTTCAGGGACCCCAAACTCCGATTCTCTATCTCTTCCCCTTAGGAAGTTACACTTGTAAGAGGTTACAAGGCAGCTACAATGATAGCCTATGGGAGAGATAGTCCTTGTAATAGTAAAAAATGAAATTAGCAGCATTTCACTATCAGGACATGTAAAACACACTAGTACCTTTAGCATACACTGCACCCTGCCCATAGGGCTACCTTGGGCCTACCTTAGGGGTGCCTTACATGTAGATAAAAGGAAAGGTTTGGTCTGGCAAGTGGGTGCACTTGCCAGGTCAACATGGCCATTTAAAACTGCACTGACAGACACTGCAATGGCAGGTCTGAGACATGGTTGCAGGGCTACTCATGTGAGTGGCACACACAGTGCACTTTACTAGTGACTTTCCAGTAAATCAACTATGCCAATTATGGATAACCAATCAAAATCACATTTTTCACAGGGAGCACTTGCACCTTAGCACTGATCAGCAGTGGTAAAGTGCCCAGAGTTCTAATACAAGCAATAATGAAATGCAGCACACAGTCAAAAACAGGAGGTCTTCTGACACTACGCTCTTATAATAAGAAAATGAAGCAACCCAGATGCCTGTATATAAAAACGACTAGTGACATCACAGTCCTCACAGAGCATGGAGGTCTTCCCACAGCAAGAACACATTTTGTATTTGTGAGCCCAAAAACGTATGTGAGCTACAGTAGTTTGTAAAATAAACTCACTTCAAAGAGATAGTGCTTGGGGTTCACAGTCAAACTTCCCTCATTATCTCTGTGAAGGAATACCGTGTGTGTCCTAGGCAGCCTGGTGGAAGGAGCCGGGCAGTTCTAGCCCAAAAATAAAATCATTTCTTTCATGGGCAGTGCCAGCTTTAGAGGGCTGGTATCTGTGTTATCGCACCAGAAGCAAAGCTTGGCATGGCACACTTGCATGTAAATTCAAGACTGCCTCAAGCTGTGTTTCTCGCACTGCAGATGAGAAATTCACAGCCACAGTCACGTTTTTTGTCGGGTATTCTTTTATATTAATTTTAGATTGTGTAACAATGTGATGTGCATGATGGGCGCCAGGTCAGCAGTGTCTAGTGGAGGCAGCGAGGCATGTTAAATAAACATGTGGCTCTGGTTGCATGCTTGTACTGGTCCTGGCCGCCATGCTCTGTTGACTCACTATTAGCTCCATTAATTATTTCGCTGATGAGTCTCATATGGTAATTTCAGCTTTCACGACACGTAAACATTTTGGGGGCTATTATCAAGAAGTGGCGATAATTATCGCTAACCGCCGTTAGCGTGACTTTTTTTATCGCTGTCTACTGTGGGAAAATATCGCTGTGTTAGCAGCGTATTAACAACACGCCGCTGATAGGCGATAGTTTCTCTTACCGGCTGAAATGTCCGGTGATAAAATTAGCGGAACAGCGATAAAAATCCTTGTGCTAACGTTAAAAAAGTGGTGATAAGCCCATTAGCGATAAAAAACGCACGCTAGGCAGTCCAACATGAGTGATTTTTCCCTCTAACTTAAAAAATAGCCTAACAGTCCACCTCCCATTAAAAAGATGCCCAAAAAAAGTTTAATGGAGTTTGGAGCAGCCAGGGCCAAGTGCAGCACACATCAACAACCCCCTCAAGCCACCCAACATCCAGGATGACCAGAATGAGAGCCTGGATGCCCCGCTCGACCTGCGTCTTGAGCCTGGATGCCTCACATGACCTGCGTCTGGAGCCTGGATACCTCCCTAGACCTGCGCCTGGAGCCTGGATGCCCCGCTGGACCTGTGTCTTGAGTATGGATGCCTCCCTGGACCTGCGTCTGGAGTCTGGATGCCCTGCTGGACCTACGTCTGAAGCATTGATGCCTCGCTGGACCTGACTCTTGAGCCTTCATGCCTCCCTGGACCTGCGTCCGGAGCCTGGATACCCCGCTCGACCTGTGTCTAGAGCCTGGATGGCTCGCTGGACCTACATGTTGAACCTGGATGCCTCCCTGAACCTGCGTCTGGAGCTTGGATGCCCCGCTGGACCTGAGTCTTGAGCCTGGATGCCTCGCTGGACCTGAGTCTGGAGCCTGGAGTGGGATGTGGAGGAGCTCTGGAGTTGATGAGCCATGGCGGGAGACATTGATACACGACGCTCGCCAGTACCTGGTGGTAAAGTCTGGCAGGTCTAATGGAGCCCTGTAGCTGACCTGTGTGAGAAGACCGCCTTGCAACCCTTGGAGCAGTTAATGGTAGAGGCGCTCCTGCGCACCAACGTAGTGAGGTCCGCATCGCTTACTACAATCCACCACTACCCCAGGGTGCACGGAGGGGATTACCAATGGTGTGTGCTGTCTCCCTGCATCACAGGCCAGATGATGTTGGGCTGGCCGTACCCTGTGGAGGCTGAGGCACCTGTGCTATAGTGAACTTGTGTGGCGTGAGTGCTACGCCTTCACGGCTAAAGGCACCCTGCTGCATCAACTGCATTGGGAGGTCCACCAACATGCTAGGCGGCGACTGCTGTACCCAGCCGAGTGAAGTCACACCTGGCTGAGGCTCCTGCTGGCTGAGTCACAGATTTGGAGAGAGTGCAGTGGATTCCCCCACAGTGTCAATGTCCAGTTAAGGAGAAGGTGGGACGCATAGCGCGAGACGGCCGGGGGGTAAGTCGCTCATGCCTGACATGTAGATGACACACCCCCTGTGGCGGCTCTTCCGCTACGGCAGAAGAGCATTGCCCTGCTGCCTCAAGCAGTGCAGAAGAGGAACAATCATCATATGATGATAACTCAATCAAGGAATCAATCAGGGGAATTGTAAGCATGCTACTCACCCGTGAGGGTATCAAGCAACTGAGCGGGGGTGCAGAACTGTTAGCTGAAGAGCAAGGTCTTGAGGGTCTTCCTGAAGGTGTTCAGGGAGGGGGCGCGTCTAATGTCTCCCGGCAGCTTGTTCCAGGTGTTAGATGCAATGTGGAAGAAGGATCTGCCACCTGCTCTGGCTCTGTGGATGTGCAGGGTGCCGGCCAGTGCCAGTTTGGAAGATCGGATGTCTCTTTTGGGTACGTGGAAGTTGATTCTGTCGTTGAGGTATTTCGGTCCATTGTTGTGTAGGCATTTGTGGGAGTGAGTGAAGATTTTGAAGGTGACTCTTTTCTCCATGGGTAGCCAGTGGAGTCTACTTTGGTGTTGGCTGATGTGTTCATGCCGGGGGATGCCGAGGATGAGTCTGGCGGTGGTGTCCTGTAATGTCTGGAGTTTGCGGAGTAGGGACTTGTAAATGCTGGCGTAATATGCATTTCATTAGTCCAGTCTGCCGGTGATGAGTGCATGGGTGACTGTCTTCCTTGACTCCGGGAGGCTCCCTTTGAAGGTCTTGTGGAGGATGCAGAGGGTGTTGAAGCAGCTGGAGGTGATGGTGTAGACCTATTGGTTCATGGTAAGGGATGAGTAGAGTACGATGCCGAAGTTTTGGGCGTGGTCCAAGGGGGTAGGTAAGCTTCCGAGGGCAGCGGACACCAGTTGTTGTCCCATGCTGAAGGGGTGGTTCCAAGTACAAGGACAACTGTCTTCTCGGCATTGAGCTACAGACAGCTGTTGGTCATCCAGACTTCAACGCCATGCATTTCTTTCTGGAAGTTGAGTCTAGCGGTGGTGGGGTCTTTGGTGAGGGAGAGGATGAGCTGGGTGTCATCAGTGTAGGAAACAATGTTGAGGCTGTGTTGTCGGATGATGGCGGCAAGGGGGGCCATGTAGATGTTGAAGAGTTTCTGGCTCAGAGATGACCTCTGTGGGACTCCGCAGGTGATTTACATGGGATCGGAGAGGAAGGGTGGCAGTCTGAGTCTTTGGCTTCTTCCGGTGAGGAATGATCGGATCCAGTCCAGGGCTGTTCCTTGTATGCCAGCGTTGTGTAGTCTGGCGACTAGTGTGCGGTGGAAGACGGTGTAAAAGGCTGCTGAGAGGTTGAGTAGGATGGGGCTGCGGAGTGGCCTTGGTCCAGGAGGGTGAGGATGTTGTCTGTGGCAGCGAGTAGAGCGATCTCGGTGCTGTAGTAGATGTGAGGAGGGCAGGGGTCGTGGGGGCCCCCGAGTGGATGCCTTTCATGGTCGAGGCAGTGTATTTGGTTGTGACCGGCGTCCAGGTGGAGATGATGGGCAGGCTGGTGTGTCGGGCGGGGGGCCAGCTGTGGCATCTGGTGGATGGTTGGCGAAGTTGTTGCAGAGTTTTTTTTATCTTGATGCAAAAGTAGGTTCCACGCTTATTGCAGAGGTCTTGTGATGAGGTGATGTCTGTGGATTTGCTGCGTGAGCTGGTGAATTCTTGAATGACCATGAAGAGTTGCTTGTAGTTGGTGGAGTTGTTGAGGATTTGGTTGTGGTAGTCCATCATGGCGTCCTTGTAGGTGGTGTAGATTTCGGGTGTCTTGGTGTTTCTCCAGTTCTTCTCCAGGCATCTGCAGGTGCTTCTTGCTTCTTGGAGATCTGTGATGAACCAGGCAGCTTTCCCGGGGTGCTGCTTGTTGGACTTACGTAGCGGGGTGAGCTTGCATGTGCAGTTGGAGATCCATGTGTGGAGTTCTCTGGCTGTGACACTGGCATCAGATGTGTTGGAGGCCGGGTTGGTGGTTAAGGTCTGGCGGCAGTGTAGGCAGGAGAAATGGCTGTGGGTCGTGTTTGGCGAGGTCTGTTGTCAGTCTCTGAGTTTTCCGTTGTTGAGTGCGTGGAGGGTGGCTGAGCTGTAGCAGTGGCTGGCTCGAGATCCAGGGTTCCTGGTGCTGGTTGTGTCAGGTCACGGACGGACACAGACAGGCTTGGCTTAGGCATGCCTTCTGCATGCCAGCGGCACACATCTGCTGCGCAACCGCATAGCGTCCGCCATTTAGGAGGGGGAGGTTCGATCAGCTGGGAGGTGGCAATGGGCGAGGACAGGGAGTGGGTCCACAGGGGCAGCCTCGGCAGGAAACATGAAGCGCGGGCACGAGAAGCCAAAAAAACAGATCACAAGTTAAAAACAACTGATAACTAACTGAAGTAATCATGCTATGTATCCTAAGGGGGTGGGAGGGTGGGTCTGACGGCTCCAAACACAGACCAGGGCATGGGTGTGTTGGCATGTCTACTCAAGTGCGCAATGACTGATTGGTCGGCCCACTCAGGCCGTCTAAAGCAGTCATGCATACTTCCCTGTTCGCAATGTGGGCTGCATTACAGCCTACATGGAGAACATGGCCACCCCTACGGCCCCTGCCTGCATTACTTGTCCCATTGCCTATTACCAATCCCACCGCTGCATCGCAGCATTGTTATTGACTCAGGGGAGGGAGCCTGGCTGCCTATTTCCTTTTCCTTGAAGCAGATGCAGGAGAGCAGGAACTTCAAAGACACAGGACACAGCTTCGAGGTAAGACTTCCCTTAATACATTTTTAACAACACACGCTCACACACATATCCCCGCGTCTACGCACCATCCAGTGTTATTTCTGATGTTTACCACCTCACAGCTGTCCAGCACACCGCGCTCTTCTCAATGGTGGCCGCTCTGCGCCCATGCACAGCGGGTGTACCACTCGTGTGCCAAAGGCACATACGTAGTTGTGACGCATGCCATCACCTTGCATTCCATTCCAGTGCATACTAATCCTAGGCACATTGCAACAGTAGAGTGGATGTTGCTTAGCGGAGACATAAAGATCACTGTTCCCACTTTAGTGAGTGCAACCCAAAACTAACCTTTGCACCACAAACCCAACCGTGAACCCTGGAATTCCTTTTTTTAGCCCCCAATACACACACAAAAAACACATTTGAGACAAATGCACAACCCATTTTTCATATTTTACCCCCCAAAACACCTGATTTTTCATACTTTACCCCAGAAAACACACAATTTTTTATATTTTACCCCAACAAAACCCCATTTTTCATATTTTACCCCAACAAACACCTCATGTTTCATATTTTACCCCAAGAAAAACGTACATTTCCAAATTGTATCCCAAAACCCTTACACACCTGAGAAATTTTAAATTACCCCATTACTGACCTCACAATGCGTTGTGATCTAATGCAATGTTAAGGCACCCGTGTTGTCGGAGTTGTGTTGTTAATGATGTACTGCCTGCATTGTAATGGTCTTCTCCTGTGCCAAAGGCAACCCATAGGCTACACCGTTTTCGTCCGTCTGCCCCTGGTCCTCGTTCAGCACCAATGAGCATTCCTCTTGGACACTCCACCGCTACGACACCAGGGCCCTCCTTGACATCAACCCTTGACGCCACCTCGCCTGCCAGGACCAACCTCTGTTTCATGCCAGACATCGCCTTCGCCATCACTGACGGCTGAAGTATCACCCGCAAGGAGCACCCCGACCATCAAGGAGGAGGCATTGCTGTCTCCTACAGAGTCACACTCCGACTGACAACGCACTCTAATGTGCTAAGGGTGACCATAGACCACGTCAACTCTCAGATCCAGACCAAGCCCAAGAAGCTCCTCTGCGGCACCCTCATGTGGAGGCCCCCAGGGCCATGGCCCCCAATTCTCAAATACCATTGTAGACCTCATTGCACCCCAGGATCTCCCATTCACCAACGGTATCCAACTCAGTGAACTCAAGTTACACCTGGACAACCCCAGTGACCAGAGCACTCCCCTTCCTGGGAAGGGTCACCGACATCAGACGCAAGCAGCAAGTCACCTCAACAGGCCACATAGCAGGACATATGTTCAGCACATCACCTCCGCCAGAGGGTACTTCAACTACAGCCACAATACCGGACTCTCCTGAGCCCACCATCATTGGTAACTTCACGTCTTCACCTTTCCCACTGGACGCCACCGCCATCATCACACCCCCTTGCAGCTGGATCAATTCCAGCGAAGAACATCTCATCAACTCCCTCTGCACCAACACTCCACCAATGCTTCCAAACGATGACACTGCAGCGCGAAACCACCACTGATGGATCTACAACAGCGCCGACATTCGGGCATCCCTCATGAATAGCACTGCGTCAGTACCTTCCGCCTGCCTGATTGCAGGCATGAGGGTGAGGCAGACCCACAGGGATAGGCTGGCCCCATGCATTGCTGGAGTTGCATCATGGTTGTGGCCCTACTGCAGCAATGCGTGACTTTAGCGCAGGCAGATGCGTCAGCATTCCTGATGTATCTTTCATTACTTGCGTCATGGAGCGCTGTCCAGTGATTCCGATTACAGCGCATCCATGCTTTCGCAAGAAGGGCGTAGTGAGAAGTGTTGCACCGCTGTCTTGTCACAGCAACACTTTTCATGACTGTGGCACAGGAATGCGCACTAGCCTCTTGATTGTGTGCCTTCCTGCACTGTATATTTTTGTCGTAGGAGAGCGTTGCAACATTGCTTGTAGCGCTGGTGTTTGACCTGGCACCATTGGCGTGGGTCTCCCTTCCATTTTTGCTGCTGCCTCATGTTATTTTTCTGGTGTTAGCTGCTTTGATCACTGTGCCACTGCTGTCCAGTGCCACAGTGCAAGTGCGCCTTATTGTAAATTGATCTATTAATCAGCGGTTTCATGTTTGACTCTTTGTTTTACTTGTCAGACCCTAGCACAGTTCACTGAGTGTGCCCCGGGGCTTGTAAATCCAAATGCTGCTGGTGGGCTTGCAGCACTGGTTGTGCTACCCACAGAAGCAGCCTTGTAAAATGTGTCTAAGGTCTGCCATTGCAGAGCCTGTGTGCAGTCTGGTACTGTTACACTGACTGGGCAAGTGTACCCAATTGCCAGTCCCTAAACCTTCCCTTTTCTTCATATCAGTCACCCCTATAGTAGGCCCAAGGGCAGGGTGCATTGTAAGTATAAGATAGGACATGCCCTGGTGTGTGTGTGGCATGTCCTAATAGTGAATTACAGCCATTTTAGTTGTTCACTATTGCAAGGCTACCTGTTCTCCTTAGGCCAGAATGAGTTGTTAGAATTATTACATTTTATAATCCTAACTGACTCAGAGAACATGGTAGAAATTCGAGTTTAGTATGCATCTTTTAGTGAAGTTGGTTTTAACATTCTGTGTTTGAAAATACCACTTTTAGAAAGTAGGTATGTTTTTGCCTAACCTTCCAAGCCTGCCTCTGCTAGGTTGTGTATTCCTTGTCTGGAGTTTGTGAGTGACAGGGTGGGGGGATTCCAAGAGACAGGATGACTCAGCCCAGTGGTGAATAGAGAGATCTGCATCTAGATGGGAGGGAGGAGTTGCACCTGAACCTTGAATAGGGCTATGCCTGCCTTCCACAATGCTGGCTCCACCTCCTGAGGTGCGTCTGATGTCTCTACCCTGCACACTGAAAGAAGAGAAGGAATCCTTTCAACAAAGTCCTCCAGGGCTGTACTTGCCTTCCACAATGCTGGCTCCACCTCCTGTGGGGCGTCTGATGTTTCTGCCCTGCACTGTGAAAGGAAAAGAGAAGTCTGGTAAACAGAGTGCTTCAGAACTGGTTTGGACTGGCCAAAGGCCCCTCTCCCCTCAGAGAACAAAGGATTTTGGGGATTTTGGGGATCCCAAGAAATTAGATCACTTTTGGACAAACAAGAAGAAACCTCTACTGAGGAAAGGAACCTGAAGAAACTGAGGAGAGACTATTCCTAAGCTGAAGTGCTGCTTAGGGGATTGTCCTGCAGTGGTTGCCTTACTGCCAAAGAGAGGAGAAAGGAACTTTGTGTACTTTGCTTTCAACTTTTGAAAGATCTCCCAGTGCTTGGAAAAGAGCGTGCCTCCTGCTGAAGTCTCAGGGACAACAGACTTCAACCCCCCAGCTCCCCAGAGTTCTTTTGGAAGTGCCTGCTGCTGTTTTGGGCCTTCTGAGGAACTGCGTGTCGCGAGGAACTGGAAGCGCGACGCAACGAAGAGGAAGCATGTCGCCGTCACTGCTGCTGCCATCGCACTTCTGAACAAGGGTGTCGCCGCTGGAGTTGTCGCACTGCACTGCATCGAGAGAAGCATCTCGCAACGAAGAGGAAGTGTGTTGCCGTCGCTGCTGCCTGCTGTCGCACTTCTGAACAAGGGTGTCACCTCTGGAGTTATCGCACTGCACCGCATCGTGAGAAGAGTCTCGCAACGAGGAAGAAGTGTGTCGCCATGGCTGTTGCTGCTGTCGCACTTCTGAACAAGGGTTTCGCCGCTGGAACTGTCGCATTGCACCGCATCGAGAAAAGCGCCTTGCTTTCCCTAGAAGCGTGCTGCCGTCAAAGTTGCTGGCATCGCATTTCTGAACAAGGATGTCGCCGCTGTAGTTTTCGCATCGTGTAGTAGCTTCACACAAATGTGGGAGAAGAGTATTGCAGCTGAAGCTGTTGCTGTCGGACTTCTGTATAAGGGGTGTCGCCGCTGCAGTCCACGCATCGAACCGAGAACTTCTCGCATCCCCGGAGAAGGATGCCGCATCTGGAAGATCTTCACGTCTTTATTTCTTTGCACCAAAACTTTGCCTCATTTCCATTGCTGCGACATTGCTTGTTGTGGAAGCGCAACGCATCGTAAGGTACATTGACGCAAAGTGTTGCATCTTAAGAACTGAACTGAACTAAGCTAAAACTACCATCTTAAAGTGACAGCATTATGTATTTTTGTCATTATGGTCTTGTGGTAAATCTATATAAAGTATACTTATTTTTTATATAAAACCTGGTGTGGTGTCCATCTGTAGTGTTGTCACTGGGTTACTGTATGTGGTCACAAATGCTTTACACACTGCTTCTGAGATAAGCCTGTCTGCTCGTGCCAAGCTACCAAGGGGGTGAGCAGGGGTTATTTAGGAGTGTAATCCCCTTATCCTGACTAGAGGCAAGGGTCCCTAATTGTCACAAGTTCCTACCTGTGCCAACTAGAGACCCCCAAATCTAACAGCTGGCCAGCGCCAAAACCTGGAGAGTTATGGGCCCAAGTTTTATCACCATTTTTAAGACCAGCTATTTTCTGGTCTTGAGTAACTGGCACTAACTGCCGTTAGAGCCATTTTTTTGGGTCTTCAGAATTTCAAGGAGCCCCGTGATAATATGGAGTAGTGGTATTTGCGTGTCTTTTTGCACGGGAACGCCTACTTAGCATGTCATTAGCGACAAATATTGCTAACATGCTTTGAGATATAAAAAAAACGGGCCGCTAGCACCCAAAAACTCATGGTAAGGCCAGTTAGCTGCAGCTTGCTAATAGGGTGATTAAATTATCGCCGCTTTAGCGGCAAAAAAGTGCCGCTATGGCAGCGATAGGCATTTGATAATATGCCCCTTTGTTTGCAAGTCTCTTGCATCGCCGGTGCATCCCTTTTAATATTGGGAAAATAAGCTTATAAATGAGCCCCACAGAATTCAGCAGTGGAGGAGGTGTTAGGAGAAGGGTCCAAGAAGAGCACAACACCGGTTACAGCACACTGAGCGGTAAGAACTATCTGGGGTGAGGAATGAATAAAACAGTAGAGACACCTGGCGATGGAAGAAGAGCGTCTAATATCGGAGGCTCTGTGTGTGAGTGTTAATGAGAGTAAAAGAAGAGAGCACCATTTCCAATTTATATTTGTCAGTCGACAGTGAGGTGTAAAATTGTGCAATCTGATGTGCTGCCCTCTCAATGTGCACTGACCCTGGGTGGATCATGCTGTGGCGGATAATAAACGATTCTACATGTTTGGATTGAAATTCGAAGCAATTGTTGGAAAACCATAAATGCTTATCTATGCCCAGTCTGCTCTACATGGTGCTGCATTTCCCAGCACACAGGAAAGCATATGTGACTAAACATCACTCACCCAGAGTCCAAGCGCAGAGGACAGGGCCACAGCCTGCACAATGTCACAGTTCACTGCTGAGTGACAAATGTAAATTGAAAATTCTGTGCTCTTGTTGTTACATAGGGGCTAGAGACAGCTTTAGCTTTTTCTCTAGACATCTGGTAATAAATAAAAAAAACAGTAATATAAAATACATATAGAGGGCCTTGGACATGTCCCTTCAGCCATTGGAATGCCATTCCCATTTAGAATCTGCCTACAGGTCAGCATACTCACTTAACAATGTGTCAGCCCCCTTTGACTACAAGCAGTGTGATTCAGGTTCAGATCTGCACACTGAACAGACTTTTGGTGTACATGCAGTTAGAAAATGTAAGTAACTGCACTCTGCCCCATTACTGTCTACATTCCTATCCGGGAGCTGATGTGTGTGAATTAATGGACAACGAGAACTCTGAAACCACATTGGAAGAAGCCAAATCATGGAAAACCAATTTCAAGTAAAGACAATTTTAAGGAAATACAGAAAAATCGAAATTAAAGGAAGCGTTTTGAAGAAAAGATCATTTTAAGGAACAATGCAAAATTACATTAAACTTGCGTAGAGTTTAAGACTACTGTGGGGTATTTGGGTTGAGGGATGGGTAATGTTTAGGGTTATGAGTGGTTTTTAGGGGTCAGGTTATAATTGGTGTTTGGGCATAAGAAGGGGTTTTAGGCTTCAGAGTTGGCTGAAGGGTAGAGGTGGTGAGGGTTTTTTAGGGTTCATGGATGAGTGGTGTTTAGGTGTGTGAGGTGTTTTTAAGTTTCGTGGATGGGTGGAGTTTAGGGATCTTGAGGGGTTTTAGGGGTCAATTATGGGTAGTAGCTGGGATGGTGAACACTGTTTAGTGTTCAGGGTGGGGTGGAGCTTAGGGTGGTGATGGATTTTAAGGATTCAGGGATGGGTGGAGTTTAGATGTAGAAAGGGGTTTTTAGGGTTCATGGATGTGTAGTTTAGGGTGATCAGGAGATCCTATGGGTCATGGATGGCTGGTGTTTAAAGGACGTGAGAGTTGTTTAGGGTTCAGGGATGGGTGGAGTTTGAGTGTGCTGAGGTGTTTTAAGGGATATGTGATGAGTGGGATTTTATGCAGAGAAAGGTTTTTTTTGGGTTCATGATTGGGTGGAGCTAGGGGAAGTAAATGATTTTTATGATTCAAGGGTGATGGATTTTGGGGCAGAAAGGGTTTGTAGGCTTGAGAGATGAGTGTAGTTTAGGTATGGGGAGAGATTTTAAAGGGGCAGAGAGTGTCAGTGTTTAGGGGTTGTGAGGGGTCAGCGATGGATGGTGTTTATAGGTGGTAATGGGTCAGTGAATTAAAAGCATCCAAAGTAAGATATAAAAATGAAATAATATCCCCTGAAGTAAAGCAGTGAAATAAATATCTCCAACAAAACTATTTTGAAAAGTAAGACCTGTAATCATTACATTTACACTTTAAAAGTAAACATTCAAATGCCAATTTTGAATAAAAAGATGTTCTATGAATTGGTTTCTACAAAAAGACTAATGCCATTCATTTTGAAAATTTCTATTAAACAGTTTAGATGAAATGGTTCCTCAGTAATAGTATTCCATGAAATCTGTTTTCCATGAAATCACATACAACCGTCAGGGGCAGCTAGCACATGAAGGCAAATAGGTTAATTCCTAGCCACTACCATGATACACAACACACCGGCCCCCTGAGGAAGCTGTTGGGTGCAGTGAAAGCAGCAAGGCTTGGGAAAAAAGCGCTGCTCTGACTTACAGGGTAGCTGAAGCAGGGGGAAAATGTTTTTTAAAAACGGCATCTCAAGTACTATATTAATCAATAGGCTTGTGTCCAAGTTGAGAAGAGCAGTTATTTCAGAGTTTCTCATTACATTAGGTAGTGTGGAAGAAATGCAGACCTGCCAAGTACCACGCATTCAGGGTTAGACTAACGTATTTGAGTGTGGTGGTCTGCATCGCCGCACTAAAATCATTAGTCATGCATTCTTAATGCCTCCTGACACAACCGGCGCCGGGAGGCACAAGCCAAGACCGATGTGAGGAGGCATTAGCTGCATGCTCCACGTGCTGCTGGGAGACTGCACACTGTGCTGCCTTACCACTGAGTCTGCATACTAGCGACGTAGACTCACACTTTTTTCACAAAAGGGCTGTGCAACTCACAATGGTGCCTTTGCACCTTTCTGCCCGGGGAACTGGTTGCAAGATTCAATCATTAAGCCAAGACACACTTAACTCGGCTGCCTCAGGTACCACGTGACATGGTTGGCTGACACAGAAACAACATATTATCCAGAGTGCTCACCCCCCAGCAGTGCACCTGAATGATCCGGGTGGGGTTACTAGCATGGCTTGTTGTTTTTCTGGCAACCAGCACCACCTCGTACCATCAGAGTCACAGTAAATTGTTAGGATTAGCCTATCAATGACCTTTACGTAGGGAAAATCTTTGTTTTTCATGTTGTGGCATTCGCCGCAGGCAGAGAATGAGTGGGGCTAGCACCTCTGGTACAAATGGCACAACTGCAACCTTGTTGCCAGTGCACTGTGTGCTAGTCACCCCAGACAAGGTTGGTGTGCAAGACAAGCACCAGGAAGGATGTTTTTAATTTTAATGAAAAATCCTGCTTACCCTGATCCCCCAGAAGGTCATCGTTGCCACCTGTGCAGGGCCCGCTGGTATGAATCAAAGAAAACAACAACTCTAGTCTAGTTGACACGTGCTCCTCTCAAGATGTTTTTAATTTTGTAAAATCCTGGCAACACGGGCTCCCTGTGTGGTGCCAGAGACGTGTGCAGCAACCAGGCACGGGAAATATCCTTTACAACGCAACTTTTACCACGCAGTGCCTTTACGACGCAACTTTTACAACGCAAACCATTACAACGCATTGCGCTGGGGGGGCGCTCTAGGATAGGGAATACGTTTAATTTACTATCCAACACCTTCCCTAGTGTCCACGGGTACTGGAGTTGGAATAGTAAATTAAACTATTCACTATCCAGCACCCCAAAGCGCTATGCGTTGTAAAGGTTTGCGTTGTAAAAACCGCGTTGTAAAGGCATGCGTGGTAAAAGCATGCGTTGTGATGTCATACATCCACCAGGCAAGCGCAGCCTGAGAGTGAGTGTTAGACGTCAAGGGACACCCAACAAAAACAAGATAAATCTATAGTATTAGTGCCAGGATTTGGCTGCAAAAAAAGTTAAATTCCAAAGACCAGCATTATGCAATATTACTATTTGGCACTCTAAATAGGCAAATAAGCTGTATGCCTCGTCAATATTCAAAAGACAGGACTAAATTGAGCATGACTGTATTAGATCAACAAAGGAACAACAAAGTCCATCATGAGGCTCCGCTTCCACTTGATGGAATAAGACGGGGCAATATATTGTGAGGCAAGTTGTTTTGGACTGAAAATAAATGCCAAGCACCTCAGCACCAAAGCGCCACTGTTAGATGGTAAGCTGCAGCAATTGTAGCCTACAGCAGCACTGCCAGCAAGCTCACTTGCACTCCTGCCCAAGAACACAGGACAAAGAAGTGCCCTGCCTCAGATTGGCACTGCAGGGAGGACTTTCATCTGGTAACAAAGGTGAGACCAGCAAAAGAACACTTACTAATTTGTGCAATGGTGGCGATAAAGAGAGTGTGGTAGCAGGGCTAAGATACTTTCACATTTTCTAATTTCTCAAACGGGTCTAATTTCTGATATTATGTCTTTCTGTGCACCTGATTGCTTGGTTGTTATCATGAAAAAGTGTCACTTTAAGTGTCATTGGCAGTTGAATGTCACTCAAAAGTACACTGAAACCATTGAAATGTCATACATAAGCAATCTAAAAACCTGGCAGGTATGGAACTGTGTCTTGGAGTGACAGAGTCACATCTTTACTCTCTAGGAAGTAGTTAATAATGCATAGTGTACTAAGGTCTGTTTTCTATATTTACCGTTTTAGTTCCCTGATACATAAATGCAGTATATGTCTAATACGAACATACTGTTAAAGTCCAGTTTGGGTTAGAATCTGAACTTTTTTAGGCAAAAAAACATGAATTCAAAAGAGGATGATGAAAAATGAACTTATTGTTGCTCTAGTCCATTCATTTTGATGTTTTTTTCCTATCTCGAAAAATCTATGTGCTACTGTATTTCTAATTTTCAAGCACACCCCTTAGGATGGTGCCCACACTAGCCATCTGGTTATTGTAGCTCTTTTTCAGATGAATAAGAGATTGAGAGCTGTGACGTCTGGCCCAGTACCTTTAAAACAGAATGGGCTCCTTTATTTGCCTTCCTGGAGGTAAGTGGTGAGCTTGTGGCTGTACGTTCTCCAGCCACCATTGATGTAACAAATTTCCAAATGTTTCCATTTAAAACACATTTAACTGAAAAGTGCACAATTTATGCTGATAAACATACATATAATAAATTCAAATATGCAGTAGGTTTTCAATTTAGGCAATGTAAGCACACATATTTGAATTAACATTAAGTACTGACTTCAGTTAGCCTGACTACTGATGCAATATCAAATGTTGATATTACACTTTAGGGTTCAGAGGCCTGTTTTTTATTTAAACTGTTGTCTTGCACAAGATGTTTTTCTCTTCCACTGCAGATACTGTAACTTTCAATAAGCCTTTTGTTAGCTAGTGAATAGGCTCTTGTTAGGCATTAGACAAATGATAGTGAGGTTCTCACCATGAGGAGAGTAGGGTCTGCTTCCTATGGTTAACCCCACATTTTGCTGTGTTTCACTGGTTTTTCGACTTTAGTATGGCTGTGGTCCTGCTAATCAGGCCCGCAGCCTAGCTGATCTCTCTCTAAATTGATACCATGTACTTTAGGTACATACCGGATTGGTTACTGGGTCACCCTTATGAGCCCCTGTATATGGTACCTTAGGTACCCAGGGCATAGGGACCCCAGAAGCCTACCAGAGGCTTCAGCATGTATTGTGCCACCCCTGGTTAGCCTTCCAAACAGACACCACAGGTCTGCACTTGCAGACTGGGTAAGGTGCTGTAAGCACCCCTTACTTAGTTATAGTATACCTATATCTACCTTTACATATAGACACATAGTAACCTGTTAGTCAATCCTATGGCATGCCTTGACAATCCTGGAGGCAGAGTGCTTGGTTTTGTGTGAGAGGGTGCCCTAGCATGAGCTGAGCCCCTCTGCAGCTTTCGGAACCATCTCCTTATAGCTGTTCTATGATATAGTCATACCATATACTCTTAAGTGCATCATAATCCTCGCGGTTAATGCTAACTTTGGTTTGGCTTTATCAAAACATGTCATGTAAGTTGTCAAACACTTTGGAATACTACCCCCCGTCAGTTGTGGTGGCGGGGGTAGCATTACACCCTTCTAGAGGGAGAAGACATGTACATACTGGTGAACCAGGTGAAAGTTAAACAGAGCCCCAGCATCACAAAATGGATGCTTCTGGCACAGACACGAGTCTGCCCTCCTGCTGCTGGATCAAACTCCAGCAAGTGAGGTCTGGGCAATAGATTTCCTGTCCAGGGAGGTACTAGCACCTTCACAGACAGGCTTTAGTGTATTGGGGCAGGGTGGGTTGCATTCAGTGAATGCTTTTCAGACACTGCCTGGTGCACACAAGGTGCTCCATGCATTTCCCAGTTCAAACCGGTTGCTGGGGCACTCAGCCACAGCTCTGGTGTGAAACTCGACAAAGGGGAAGGGGTCCCCATGTCCACCCATAGGTGGGACCTTAGAGTTAGTCCAACCCCTAAACTTGCTATGAAAATAGGATCCCAGTCCCTAGGATTTTAGATTACCCTGAATGAAACTCTGCAACATATATCTTGGACCTTCAACATTCCATATGGCCTGTAAGACGGAAGAAATCTCCCTTGTGGTCAAGGAAGGAGTAACCACCCCATTCAAACAGGCACCCACTGCATCTTTGCCACTCTGCATTTTTGTGGCTCCAGCCGGATCCCAAAGAATCTGCAACACAGGACATGGACTTCCAGACATCACTGAAGCTGACCCGAGCTCCCAGTAAAGCTGAGACCCGTAGCTGACACGAGAGACGTGGGACCAGAACTCCTGGTCATCCTGCATTTTTGCAACTGCACCTACTTCCCAAGGTATCCCGAAGATGTGAATTCAGTTATTGGAAGCCACTGCCCGGAGCACCTTTTGCACTGAAGTACAGAGGCCACCAATTCACGAGAGACCCGTGAGTCCCCTTTCTTCACCGCAGCTTGAGGCACCTTTGTGGTTCCTAGTCTGTTGGCTAGTGAGCCCCCACAAAGGCCAATCCTTGATTTCCTGAGCTTTCCTGGTTGCTCCAGATGTCTTCTCACTCCTCGCCAAAGGAGGAGTCCCTCAGACCTTGCTGGTCTGAACCGAAGCCAATCTTGTTATCTTGCATGGGTTGCTGTTGCCAAGGCTTGTTGGTTTGAATCCAGATTCTGACACTGCAGCACTCTAAATCCTTCATGGGTCAGCTCGAATCCAGCTCCTGGTTGTCATCAACGCCTCCTGGTCCTCGTGATTGAAGAGTCAAGCTTCACCTCTTTCACCTGAAAACACCCGACATCGGCTGGCATCTTCTCCTTGCCATCCTGGTCACTGGCTAGTGACCCAGACTCTGTCCCCTCTGCTTTCAGGTTCTTGACATCTTCGATCTACCCTTGGATCCACCCGGACACTTTTCCTCTGGTCGCCTGCTGCATTTCTTCACAGTTCTCCATAGGAATCGACGACAAAACCCGACACCAATAGACACCTATGCACCCGGCTTCCCTGGGTGAGGTAACACGAGTACTCCGGTGCTCCCGTGGGTCTTGACTCTCGAAATGTCCTAGTCTAAAAGGGTTCAATCATAGTTCACCTCTAAGCGCCCTTAATCTTTAAAATTGTAACTTGTTTGTTCTCCATAGAAAGTCAATGGTGATCCACGGGTGTGTTTAGACACTGCATGCGTCACACGTGGGCCTCCTGTGTCCCTACCTGGGGTAGTTCCTGGTAGCCCCAGCGGTTCTACAGGCCCTAGGCCTGCTTTCTAACCCTCATGTGGTTCTTATACCACTATTTTAGTATAAGGTTTGTGAGGCCCCTAGGGCATAACGTATATTGTGCAACTTATCTTATGCTAATTAAGTTCCTTGTATTGTACTTTTACCTCTGACCTCATAAAGAGTCCAGAGGGGTTGTGTTTAGAATAAATATATATATATATTTGATATATACCTGGTGTGGCGTGCTTTCATTTGATCATTCAAGAGATTATAATTGGTAAAACAACTAGCTTAACTCGCCTATAAGTCTTAGCCTGAAGGCTGCTCTCCACAGCTACCACTAGGATAGCTTTCTATAAAGGTTGACTTTAAACCTACCATCAATAAGGGTCGTTTGGACTGGTGCAAGGTGCCCACTAGAATAGTGGACATCATATGCCAGGCCAACTTCTCACAGAGAGGAGATGTCAGTAATGCGACTCACCAGAACTACAAGATGTGCCTAGTGTATCATTTCAAAGACTCGATTCTGTTCTTCATTATGAAGATGTGAGAAGCTAGGGAGTTTACCTGCTCCCAGAGTTTAGTGAGAATTGATTGGTTGTTGGATATGGAGAATGAAAACTTTGTCACAAACGATGCTTTGGCAGAATTACATTAGTGTATGTTCCTTAGTTTTAGGGGAGAACAGTACTTGATAGCAAAGACCCCTCTGATGCCCTTCCTTTCCCAGAGATTAGGTACACATGCTGATTTATAGCATGGAATACTTTCCAGTTTACACATTTTTCATTACTTAAGTGCAAAGGCTTTATGCCTATACATATTCATTTTCTCATCAGGACTCTTCATTTGGGTTTCCGAAGTCGACACCTTACCTTGCTTATTAAAGAAACTGACGTCAGTTGACTACACCTCTATTAATTTAGAATAGGGAATTCCTTTATTGCAAACAATTGCTGTATTTTCTCCATTTTATTTGCAATTCTTACTAATGTGGTATTTTATCTTGTTTTAAATACAGACAAGTGGATTATTTGAGTCTGTAATGATGATGACTAAATATTAATACCTTCTGAATAAATAAACCGATCTGAATTAATTGTTAATAAAAACCCTTTAACTCACACCAACTCTCTCTATTGATTCTTTTGAAGTCCTAAATGGACTTCATTGTTCATGATGTTTGATGTAAATGATTTTTTTATGTCAATTTTCCTTGTTGACAAATAAATGAATAAGGCCAATGGTGGGGTTTATTAAATGAATATACTCGAAGACTGAGATATAAGGATCCCTGCTCCAGCACAATATATACATTTTTTAAACGTGATATCTTCTAAGATATTCTTCATGGTTCTTTTCTCTGACAAGATTAATTTGCAACTGCCTTATCTAGCTGCTTTGAGGATGCTTATCTGGCGTAAATAAGATCATCTTTCTTTGAACACCCAGGTCATAAGGAGAATCAATATAAATAAATAGAGTGTAGATGCAGATGTATTTTTGGTGTGTCACATGCCTGCCCTTTTTGTAACTGGGTTGTTAAATAGCAGTTTTTGCCTATTCTCATTTTATGCTTCTTTCGTGCCTACTGTCTTTGTCAATTTTCTCGCTCCCCCTTTTGCTGCATTCCATCCCGGAAGCAAATTTTGACAAAATGGTGTGGTAACTGTCTTGTAAATTACAGAAAATTTATGAAGAATCATAAACCCAGTTGCATATAAGTTCTAATTCCCACACCACCAGTTGCGAAATGCGTTTTTTTCGACTTTGAATCTTTAGAATCTATGATCAAGCAGCTCCACTTTACTACAGAAATAAATGATTCTGAGTGAGGCAAAGGATGGCTTTTTTATTTGAACACATAATGGTTTTTTTTCTGTGCGACTGTACATCTTCCTGTTTGCACTAGAAACTCCATGAGCACTTGAGCAGTATAATCAATCTGCTTTCAGTTCTATACCAGGTGAGTTGTGTTTGATGTCAGTAATAAGTGAGATGTTCTGAATGTGTCCAATGATAACTTTAAAAGCATGGCTGCAGATCCAATTCATAGATTTCGACAGGGCATATTGATGTTCATCCACTTTTCTCTCTATGAAAGCATGGCCCTGATTTGAACTTCAGTACTCTCTGTCCTAGTTGCTCAGCACATTAAGCACCAAGCTTTCAAGCTTTCAATGGCTCCTGTATGCAGCAATATACAGAAGTCTTCCTTCCATCCAATGTACAGCCACTAACAAAACAAGTATTGGCAAAGCCAACAATTCTAGCATTGGTCAGCAGCGTTTTGTATTTCTAAATGTTTGTTTTTTCATGGTTTTGCAAAACATTAGTGTTAGGGAAGCTGCCTGACCCCCATCAATCTAAAAACAAAACATTGGCTAAAAGGGTACAGTGACAGTAGTTGTTGGATCTTTAGGGAACTGCTTTGTGTAAGCATGTGCTCCTAGTGAAATGGCAGAAAGCCATCGCTCCAAAGGAAGTTAGCAAATGGCAGAAGTGGGCTGACCAGATGCCCTATGCTGTGGTGAGCGGAACAAAAATTTGAACGGCACAAGAAGAGACTAGTGGATGTAGGGCGCAAGCTGAAAACCCCTAAAAATATGTTACACAAATCATTTTTTTAAAATCAAAAGATCTTGATTAACACCAGATCTAAACATAGATCAAATTTTAGGAAAGTTTGAGTTATTTGTCTTGTACATGACAAATTTGTTAATTTGTGTGTTATTTTTGAAAATTGTGAAATTAATAGCTTTGTCATTTACGATGCTAATACTTAAATTTTTTGACAATGTGACACCTATAGCATTTTTAATGCAACATGTTTTGTATTTACGTGACTTAGAAGTATTGATTTTACAAATAACAATGTTTTTTTAAAACTAATTAATACTTAAATAAAAGTTATTGTATTTATAATGGTAATAGCTTAAACTTTTGTAATTAACTATTGTGAAGATTATGTTCAGTGTATTTTATTGTGACTAAAATATAAGAACAGAAGGGAAATATCAACATTTTTTTGTGACATTTGTAATAAAGCTTGAAACATTGAGAGAACATATTTGAAACAGTTGTTGTTGAATGTTTGCACAGATTGATACTGTGGTGGCGCTGAGTGATGTTGTGGTGGCGACAAGTGATGCTGTGGCGTTCAGTGTTGCTGTGGTTGCGCTGAGTGATGTTGTGGTGCCCCTGAGTGATGCTGTGGTGCCCCTGAGTGATGCTGTTGTTGTGCGATAGATAGAGTGAGGGCGATAGATAGAGTGAGGGCGATAGATAGAGTGAGGGCGATAGATAGATAGAGTGAGGGCGATAGATAGATAGAGTGAGGGTAATAGATAGATAGAGTGAGGGTGATCGATAGATAGAGTGAGGGCGATAGATAGATAGAGGGATGGCGATAGATAGATAGAGTGAGGGCGATAGATAGATAGAGTGAGGGCGATAGATAGATAGAGTGAGGGCGATAGATAGAGTGAGGGCAATAGATAGATAGAGGGAGGGTGATAGATAGAGTGAGGGTGATAGATAGAGTGAGGGTGATAGATAGATAGAGTGAGGGTGATTGATAGAGTGAGGGCGATAGATGTGTGTGGTTGTGTGTGTGGTTGTGTGTGTGGTTGTATGTGTGTGCGTGGTTGTATGTATGTGTGAGTGCGGTTACAGAAGGATGTATGTGGAAGAGAGAAGCAGATCAGCATATTATAAGAGAACAGGGAGTTAAAGAAGGATGCGTGCTGAAGAGATCAGCAGATCAGTACAGGAGTAGAGAACAGGGAGTTAGAGAAGTAGGTGGTGGAAGGGAACAGTAGATGAGCACGGGAGAAGAGAACAGGGTTTTGGAGAAGGGGGCGGGTGGAAGAGAGCAGCAGATCAGGATGTGAGAACAGAACAGGGAGTTCAAGAAGGAGGTGGTTAGAAGAGAACAGCAGATTAGCACTGGAGAAAATAACACAGTGTGAGAGAGTGTGAGAGAAAGAGTGTGAGAGAGAGAGAGTGTGCGAGTGTGAGAGAGAGTGTGAGAGAGAGAGTGTGAGAGAGAGTGTGTGAGAGTGAGAGTGTGTGTGTGAGAGTGTGTGTGAGAGAGAGAGTGTGAGAGAGAGAGTGTGAGAGAGAGAGTGTGAGTAAGAGAGAGTGTGTGTAAGAGAGAGTGTGTGTAAGAGAGAGTGTGTGTAAGAGAGAGTGTGTGAGTGAGGTAGAGATAGAGAGAGAGAGAGGTACTGAGAGAGAGGGTGTGTAAACGAGTGTGTGTAAGAGAGAGAGTGTGATTGGCCAGTGTCTTGGGGCAGATCTCTTAAGGTATTAAGCTTATGTTAATGAGGTGAAATCATTGCCATGCAGTGAGTGTGTGTGCGGGAGTGAGTGTGTGTGAGTGTGTGTGTGAGAGAGTGTGTGTGAGAGAGAGTGAGTGTGTGTGAGAGAGTGAGTGTGTGTGAGAGAGAGTGTGTGTGTGTGTGTGTGAGAGAGAGAGTGAGTGTGTGTACGAGGTAGTGAGTGTGTGTACGAGAGAGTGAGTGTGTGTGTGTGTGTGTGAAAGTGTGTGTGTGCGTGTGAGCATGTGTGTGTGTGAGAGAGAGAGTGTGTGTGAGAGAGAGAGTGAGAGAGTGTGTGTGTGTGTGTGGGAGAGAGTGTGTGTGAGAGAGAGTGTGAGAGAGAGAGTGTGTGTGAGAGAGAGAGTGTGTGAGAGTGTGTGTAAGAGAGAGTGTGTGTAAGAGAGAGTGAGTGTGTAAGAGAGAGTGAGTGTATAAGAGAGTGAGTGTGTAAGAGAGTGAGTGTGTAAGAGAGTGAGTGTGTAAGAGAGTGAGTGTGTAAGAGAGAGAATGTGTGAGTGAGGTAGAGAGAGAGCGTGAGGTAGTGAGGTAGGGAGAGAGAATGAGGTAGTGAGAGAGAGAAAGAGAGGTAGTGAGAGAGTGTGTGAGAGAGAGAGTGTGTGAGAGAGAGAGTGTGTGAGAGAGAGAGTGTGTGAGAGAGAGTTTGTGTAAGAGAGAGGGTGTGTAAGAGAGAGGGTGTGTAAGAGAGTGAGTGTGTAAGAGAGTGAGTGTGTAAGAGAGTGAGTGTGGTGTAAGAGAGTGAGTGTGTAAGAGAGAGAGTGTGTGAGTGAGGTAGAGAGAGAGAGGGTGAGGTAGGGAGGTAGGGAGAGAAATGGGTTAGTGAGAGAGAAAGAGAGATAGTGAGAGAGTGTGTGAGAGAGAGAGTGTGTGAGAGAGAGTGTGTGTAAGAGATAGGGTGTGTAAGAGAGAGGGTGTGTAAGAGAGAGGGTGTGTGTAAGAGAGAGAGAGTGTGTAAGAGAGAGAGAGTGTTTAAGAGAGAGAGTGAAGTAGGGAGAGAGAGTGAGGTAGTGAGAGAGAGAGAGTGTGTGAGAGAGAGGGTGTGTAAGAGAGAGGATGTGTAAGAGAGAGAGTGTATAAGAGAGAGAGTGTGTAAGAGAGAGAGTGTTCAAGAGAGAGAGTGAGGTAGGGAGGTAGGGAGAGAGAGTGAGGTAGTGAGAGAGAGAGTGTGTGAGAGAGAGAGTGTGTGAGAGAGAGTGTGTAAGAGAGAGAGTGTGTAAGAGAGAGAGTGTGCACATATCATGTTCCTGCATGCAGGAATACTATTTTCATGCCCTTGGTTATGTGGTTAGTACATTCAAGGCAAACCGAATAATATGAATAAAAACTATTTATAGTGCTTCATGTAAGGCTTGCAAAATTATGAATTTGTCCCATGGGTTGTATTTCATAATATCGTATACAGAAATGTGGTCTGACATAAATAGTGTCTCCTAGATGTTGTCTACAAGATATTGTAGATTGAAATTATTAGCTCTAATGGGGCGATATGTTTGTAGATGTTTAGAACATAATATGTATGTCAGACTGTATTATGATAATATTCTGGCTCAACACCTGCTACGTGTAATGGGTGACACCCCCTGGAGCAGCGCACATGGAGTGACACATACACCTGTATACAAGTCAGTTTTTTGGTAGGATGGCTCAGAGAGTTGAATGTCCACCAATAACATATGCAGTGACCTCTATGTCACAAGTATGGATCTTGGTGCAACTATTGAAACACACTGAGGGATACATGTTGCAGTTTTCTGAAAAGCTGCGTCATTCTTGTTTTGGTGTCCAAACCCAGCAGTGTGATGAAACATGAGGTGTGAGATAAACACACAACATATTTGCAATTAGCTGGTGGTTATATAATTTATTTAGTCTGGCGATCCTGAACTACGGTTCATGGTTTCCATTATGTTGCAGGCAGGGAGGTGAAAGAGGCAGGAATTTACCTAGATGGTATGCGCTATAAGCAGTCAATTTACAGGGGCAGACGAACATCCAGGCAGTAGTAACACAGCAGCACCAACCTGTCCAAGGGGGCAATGTGTCCAGTATGCGTGAACACCAAAAAATTAAGTAATCAGAGAAAGTCTAGTAATCCATATGCTAACATATACAAAGCAGAGATGCTGTCAAATAAATAGCTGCTACACAAAACACAACAACATCAAGATGTGGAAAAACAAAGGAGGATGACAGCGTGAGCAGAAACTATACAGTCTTTAACATGCCCAGATCCACCTACTCCTGCAAGTCTGAAGAAAAACTACATTTTGAGTAGTAGTTCGCCTTTCATGCCCCTAACATCGGCAAGCCTCAGTCAGTGAGCCCTGATTAGTTAATCTGGTTTTAAGGAGAGCAACTTTCATTTTATGTGGACAAATGGGCAATAAACCCCGTTTTACAATATGCGTGACTTTTTCCAGTGGCAGTAAAATGTTGGTGATTCAGATCAAGGCAAAGACTGAACACATGAAATATTTCCAAAATGTAGCTCCATCATGAAGGGCAGAGCTGTCTTTGCTCAGAAAGTGCCCTGGGAGAAACCAAGGTGGGCACCGAAAAAATATGACGAGTAGGAAGCAGGGGAGCCCCCACCGCCTTCAACATTAAGGAGCGCCATGAAAAGAAAACCAACAAGCTCTCGGTTTTTCTGTGGGGGGGAGGGGTGGGCGGGGGGGCAGCAACCTTTGATGTGCGAGCGAGTGGGAGGGAACGACCATGTGGGGTGTGATTGAGAAGTGAGGCCAAGCGCGGGCTGGGGAAGCGTCGCGCTTGAGTACCTGACATGCATTGGGGACAATCCTTGCTGGTTTCAAGAGTTTGTTTCGCCTACATTAGATCGACATCTGCAATGCGCAAGTGCATTGGCAGAGGTCGACCTAAAATGGCTTCATACACTGGAGTCCCTCCCCCCTGCACCATCACTAACCACATGCAGTACTGTAGGGCAAGTATTACACAAATATATACACAAAATGTGACAAGGACAATGCCAGACCCGTAGACCACCAGCACAGTAACAGTGAGAATGTGAAAATATGGTGACGATTGTGAATCATAAAATATCTGTGGGCTCCAAAGACTCCATTATCCACAGTTTAAAAAAGAAACATCGAACTAGGAAAAAAGTTACAATTAAAAATACTCTTCACACTAAATTCCATATCAATACCGGAGCTCAGCCAAAGCCTTTAAGAAATTGCAGAAAAGGGGTATTAATCAACTATCTCAAAAACCCAAACACACATCGACAACATGGTAAATGGACACAAGGCTGAGAACAAAAGAAATGTTGCTTGGAGTGGGGAATCCCCATGCCTCCAACAACTAAAAAGCACTTACCCCAAATTTGGCTTGCATTCAAGGCCATCCACCAGCCCTTAAATCAGAATTAGAACTGCATCAGATCAAAACAAATAAAATTGTAAATAATGTCTCTGTGCTACAGCAGTCTAGACCATGCCCAAAACAGTATTGGAAGGTGCCACAGACCCAAATAGTGGGGTACATTCAGTGATTTTGCCACCGCCCTTGTCAAAGGTAGTCTAGGGGTTTACCTGCAAAACATGGATAATGAGCTGGAGCTTTTCGAGTTCCAAAAAAGTGACAAAGTCCGAAGTTAGAAATCTTTTCTGGAATTCCGTCCACCGGCTTCCTTGTCCCACCAAACTTTTCCTTCCCAGGAACTATTCTTAAAAAATTCTGCAGAGTGTGAAGCTAATCAAAGACCGGGCTAAAATGTCACCTGTATTTTTTAATTGTTCTGTGATTTTTCTTGTGTTGTGTTTTCACTTTATTCCTCTTTGTGTCCTGCATAAATACTTAACCCAGTGCCTCTAAATTAATTCTGGCTGCTTTTGAGCCAAGCTACCAGAGGATTAAGCACAGGTCAATTTAGTTGCTTTTGTTCTTCACCCACATCAGCATTGTTGTTGGTGCTTGAGAAGTGTTTCCACCCCATTTAATCAAAAACTTACATTTTTACATTGGCGTTCAGTGGCGGGTTCCAGTACTTGTGTGTGTGCAGTGCCATTTAATGATTTGGCGTAACACTAAAATTCTGTATAAATAATGTGACATCAGTTTTGATATTTTTTTAACTCTCCTTACTTTTAAATGTTCCTATTTTTTGTCCTGTCAGTGTCTCTGTAGGTACGTTCTGTTCCCTTGGTTTTACTGGGGACACCGATGGGCTCAATGAGGGTAGGTGTGTCTATTATTGTGCACACCCTTGTAGGGACTTCCATGCCCTCAAACCAAACAGACCGGGAGCAGAGATGGGGAAGTATAGCTCTGTTTTACTATGTAGAACTCTTTCTATCCCTTGTGTCAGCAGATACGTTTTAAGGCATGGGCAAAGTTGGCTCTAGCCCAGGGCCCCAGCCTTCAAGGGGCCCCAGACAGAGCCAGCTCTGTTCTCCACACAGTCCTGCCCTCATGACTTTGAATGATTCTGAAACAGAGATCGTTTTAAATTTCATTTGCCTTTGATTTATTTTTAGTATGAGTGGTGTGTGGAAGTCGATTGCAGGCATATTGCAGAGAAATGGTGTTTGTTTTTCAGCACCATGCAACATCCATGAAAAAGTTACTTTTAGATAAAAGCAGGACCTTTCATATGGGAAATTACAGTTGGTTGCAGACATTATTATAAGTATTACTAGGAAGCTGCTGCTATATTACAATATCGAAAAAACAGGTTGTATGGCATTACAACGCGAGCTTTTACCACGCGTGCCATTACAACGCTGTTTTTAAGTTCAAGTTCAAGTTCAAGTTCAAAATTTGTATAGCGCACTACTCACCCAGAGGGTCTCAAGGCGCTTGAGGGAGGGGGGATGCTTTACTTATCGAATATCCAAGTTTTTAGTTGATTTCTGAAGGAGAGGTGGTTCTGTGTAAGGCGGAGGTGGGTGAGGAGAGAATTCCAGGTCTTGGCCGCTAAATAGGAGAAGGACCTTCCCCCCATGGTGGATCTTTGCATACGTGGAACTGCGGCGAGGGCTAGGTTGGACGATCGAAGTTGGCGGGTGGTGGTGTAAAAGGACAGGCGCGTTTTGAGGTATTCAGGTCCTAGGTCGTAGAGGGCTTTGTGTGCGTGGGTGAGGAGACGGAATGTTATTCTCTTGATAACAGGGAGCCAGTGGAGGTCTTTCAGGTGTCCGGAAATGTGAGCTTGGCGGGGGATGTCTAGGATGAGTCTGGCTGAAGCGTTTTGGATGCGTTGGAGTTTTTTCTGTAGTTTGGTTGTGGTTCCAGCGTAAAGAGTGTTTCCGTAGTCCAGTCGGCTTGTGACCAGTGCATGGGTGACCGTCTTTCTTGTTTCGGTGGGGATCCAGCAGAAGATTTTTGTGAGCATACGTAGGATGTTGAAGCATGATGATGAGACGCCGTTGACTTGTCTGGTCATTGAGAGGGAGGAGTCGAGGATGAAGCCTAGGTTACCTGCCTAGTCCATTGGTTTGGGTGCGTTTCCCAAGGCCGTGGCCACCATGAGTCGTCCCAGGCGGAGGGGGATGATCCTAAGATGAGGACTTCCGTTTTGTCCGAGTTCAGTTTTAGACGGCTGTTCTTCATCCACTCGGCTACTTCTTTCATCCCTTCATGTAGGTTGGTTTTGGTGGTGTTTGGGTCTTTGGTGAGGGAGAGGATCAGCTGGGTGTCGTCTGCGTAGGAGATGATGTTGAGGTTGTGTTGGCGCGCGATGGATGCGAGGGGACTCATGTATACGTTGAAGAGGGTGGGACTGAGTGATGATCCTTGTGGTACGCCGCAGATGACTTTGGTGGCTTCTGATCTAAAAGGGGGGAGGCGGACTCTCTGGGTTCTTCCGGCGAGGAACGAGATGATCCAATCCAATGCTTGTCCTTTTATTCCGACGTTGCTGAGGCGTTGTATAAGGGTGCTATGACAGACTGTGTCGAAGGCCGCGGAGAGGTCAAGTAGGATGAGGGCAGTTGTTTCCCCGTTGTCCAGTAGAGCTCGAATGTCGTCTGTTGCTGCGATTAGGGCGGTCTCAGTGCTGTGTTTGGCTCGGAAGCCGGACTGTGAAGGGTAGAGGGATTTATTGGATTCGAGGAAGGTGGCTAGCTGACTGTTGACGGCTTTCTCAATGACTTTGGCAGGGAATGGGAGGAGCGAAATGGGGCGGTAGTTCTTAAGTTCAGTGGGGTCTGCTGTGGGTTTCTTCAGGAAGGCACTGAGTTCGGCATGTTTCCAGCTTTCCGGGAAGGTAGCGGAGTTGAGGGAGCAGTTGATGACGCCTCAGAGATGGGGTGCGATAATGGAGTCTGCTTTGTTGAAGATGTGGTGGGGACATGGGTCAGTTGGCGATCCTGAGTGGATGGAGTTCATCAGGCGGATGGTGTCTTCAGTGGTGATTGGGTTCCAGGCGCAAAGGTTGTTGGAGGGGGGTTTTAGTTCGGAGGTGGGTGGGTGGACTGGTCGCCGAAGCTGTTATGTATGTCAGCGATTTTGTTGTGGAAGAACGAGGCTAGAGAGTCGCAGAGGTCTTGGGATGGAGTGATGTCGTTGGTGCCGGCGGTGGGGTTGGTAAACTCTTTGACAATGTTGAATAGTTCTTTGCTGTTGTGGGCGTTGTTGTCGAGTCGATCCTTGAATGCTGATTTCTTGGCGGATCGGATCAGTTGGTGGTGTTTCAGGTGGCGTTCTTGAATGTGGCCAGGTTGTCAGTGGTTGGGTTTTTTCGCCAGGCTTTTTCGAGGGTGCGACAGATCTTCTTGGATTCTTGAGGTCGTCATTGAACCAGGGGGCTTTTTTGCTACCTTGCTTGATTTGAAGGTTTTTCAAGGGTGCTAATTCGTCAGCGCTGTGGGTGATCCATTGTGTGAGGTTGGTGGCTGCTTGGTTAGGGTCCGATGATTTGGCAGGGGGTTTTGTTGAAGCGTTGAGAAGAGCTGATCGGTGGTAAGTTTGTTCCAGTTTCTGCGGGGAATTGGTTGTGGGTGGTTGTGGGTCGTAGTCTTTTTGTAGTTGAAGTGAACGCAGCTATGGTCCGTCCAATGGAGAGCTGTGGTGTGGTTGAAGGAGATGTGCTTGCTGGAGGTGAAGATTGGGTCGAGCGTGTGTCCAGCATAGTGGGTGGGGGTGTCAACGAGTTGTTTGAGTCCGAGATTGGCGAGGTTGTCCAGAAGGGTGGTGGTGTTGCTGTTGTTGTTATTTTCCAAGTGGAAGTTGAGGTCTCCCTGTAGAATGTAGTCCTCGGAGGGGAGGGCGTGTTTGCTGATGAAGTCAGTGATGTTTCCGCTGAATTGTGTGCGGGGTCCTGGTGGCCTGTAGATGAGGGTGCCTCTGAGTGTGGTCTTGGGGTCGGTGTGGATCTGGAAGTGAAGGTGTTCGGAGTTTGCGAGGTTATCGTCGGAATTGGTCGTGATGCGGATGGTATTCTTATGGACAATGGCGATGCCTCCTCCTTTTTGGTTGATGCAGTCCTTTCGGATGATCTTGTAGCCGTCCGGGATGGCTATGGCGATGTCGGGTGCTGATGAGGCGTTCATCCAGGTTTCTGTAAGAAAGGCGACGTCCGGCGATGTGGTGTCGAGTAGGTTCCAAAGTTCAATGGCGTGTCTGTGGACCGAGCGGGTGTTGAGTAGGATGCATTTCAGGTTGTTAGTGTCGGAGCTCTGTTTGGAGTTTGTGGATTTGGTGTGGGTTCTGATGCAGTCGAACTTGCAGGAGTGGCAGGTGAAGGGTCCATGGGTGTGTCCTGGGGCTTATTGGTAGCAGTCTGGCACTCGGCCGGGATTAAGTGCTGAGAGGTATGCGGAGTCGTACGTTATGCGGGTGGGGTGGATTTTGCGGGGGCCAGGGGGTTTGGCGCTGGGCGCGGTCCAGGCGCGGACGGGCGTAGACGGGCTTACCTTTGGCGCGCCTTCGGCGCGCATGGGGCGCGTCCGCTGCGCGTGTACGCTGCGCGCAAAAGTCTTCGTCATATGTGGATAGTGGATGGGGGTGGGGCGAGGGAGGAGCAGCTGGGAGGCGGGAGCGGGGCGGAGGGACGGGCTACGAGGCACAACAACAACAAAATGGCTGCAAAGCAAAAGCGAAACAGGGCGAGATTGGGGCACAGTCTGTGGTGTCTCAGAGATATGGGCAGAGGCACAATCGGGCACGAATGACTCACAAAGCAATGTGATCAGTGTAATACAATGTAGTTCAACGATCGTACCAGGCAGCTCCTAGAAACAATGCAGGCAATGAGAGCAATGCTAAAGCAATACAGCGCTACGATATAACAAACAAGCACAAACAATATTACAATAGACAATGCCAGCTAAGCGAGCGATGCGCAAATCAGCTGTTAGCAGCAATGAACAGAGGAAGCGTAATAGCGCTACGATACCAGGAGCCAGGGAGCGTGGGGAGCGACCGCCTCTGAGTGAGTCAGGAGGGACACAGCGCAGGAACAGACGGCACGAACTACAACTATCTGTGGGAGGGAGGAGCAGCTGGGAGGCGGGAGCGGGCGGAGGGACGGGCTACGAGGCACAACAACAACAAAATGGCTGCATAGCAAAAGCGAAACAGGGCGAGATTGGGGCACAGTCTGTGGTGTCTCAGAGATATGGGCAGAGGCACAATCGGGCACAGATGACTCACAAAGCAATGTGATCAGTGTAATACAATGTAGTTCAACGATCGTACCAAGCAGCTCCTAGAAACAATGCAGGCAATGAGAGCAATGCTAAAGCAATACAGCGCTACGATATAACAAACAAGCACAAACAATATTACAACAGACAATGCCAGCTAAGCGAGCGATGCGCAAATCAGCTGTTAGCAGCAATGAACAGAGGGAGCGTAATAGCGCAACGATACCAGGAGCCAGGGAGCGTGGGGAGCGACCGCCTCTAAGCGAGTCAGGAGGGTCACAGCGCAGGAACAGACGGCACGAACTACAACTATCTGTGGGAGGGAGGAGCAGCTGGGAGGCGGGAGCGGGGCGGAGGGAGGGGCTACGAGGCACAACAACAACAAAATGGCTGCAAAGCACAAGCGAAACAGGGCGAGATTGGCGCACAGTCTGTGGTGTCTCAGAGATATGGGCAGAGGCACAATCAGGCACAAATGACTCACAAAGCAATGTGATCAGTGTAATACAATGTAGTTCAACGATTGTACCAGAAAGCTCCTAGAAACAATGCAGGCAATGAGAGCAATGCTAAAGCAATACAGCGCTACGATATAAAAAACAAGCGCAAACAATATTACAATAGACAATGCCAGGTAAGCGAGCGATGCGCAAATCAGCTGTTAGCAGCAATGAACAGAGGGAGCGTAATAGCGCTACGATACCAGGAGCCAGGGAGCGTGGGGAGCGACCGCCTCTGAGCGAGTCAGGAGGGTCACAGCCCAGGAACAGACGGCACGAACTACAACTATCTGTGGGAGGGAGGAGCAGCTGGGAGGCGGGAGCGGGGCGGAGGGACGGGCTACGAGGCACAACAACAACAAAATAGCTGCCAAGCAAAAGCGAAACAGGGCGAGATTGGGGCACAGTCTGTGGTGTCTCAGAGATATGGGCAGAGGCAGAATCTGGCACAAATGACTCACAAAGCAATGTGATCAGTGTAATACAATGTAGTTCAACAATCGTACCAGGCAGCTCCTAGAAACAATGCAGGCAAGAGAGCAATGCAAAAGCAATACAGTGCTACGATATAACAAACAAGCACAAACAATATTACAATAGACAATGCCAGCTAAGCGAGCGATGCGCAAATCAGCTGTTAGCAGCAATGAACAGAGGGAGCGTAATAGCGCTACGATACCAGGAGCCAGGGAGCGTGGGAAGCGACCGCCTCTGAGCGAGTCAGGAGGGTCGTTACAACGACTTGCGCTGTAAGCGCTGGATAGTGGAATAATTTAATTTTCTATTCCAACTCCAGCCCACGTTACAGTAGGGAAGGTGTTGGAATAGAAAATTAAACTATTCCCTATCCAACAGCGCCCTCCAGCTCAAGTCGTTGTAACGACTTGAGTTGTAATAGCAGCGTTGTAATGGTAGCGCGTGGTAATACCCGCGTTGTAAAGGCTGTTCCCTGAAAAAACATATCATAATTCCTGACTAATAGATAGAAACACATTTGGAATTTGGTCAAGTGTGCCTGCGCAGTGTCGGTCACCTGGCAAAAGAGGGCATGAAAAAGCTGATATTTGATCATGAATTCAAAGCTATTCTGAACAGCGGCCCAGGCCCCCCAAAATCCTTAAGATGTCCATGTGTGTCAGTGCAATTTATGAGAGTTACCAAATTTTGTAAACAAATTGTATTGGCATTATCATTGGTAAATCATTGCATTTGTGATCTTACAGGAAAAAGCAACATAACTCTGCTTTCCCTCTTTAACAGGGTGTATAGAGATTAATAAACATAAGTTGACAATACCAAAGCAAGAAAGGATAAATAACTTCCCTTCCCTCCCCATCCACTTCCATCCGCTTACCACTGGAGAGTAAAGGTTTAGGTAGCACATCTGGTTCATGAAGTCTTACAGGTGTTAGTTGATTATTTCTGTTGCGGTGTTACTTTAGCAGAGAGTGCTCCCACTCGTTCCAAAGGGGGTTACAAGCATGGTATGTGCTCAGTTATTTATCCAGTCGCGGCCGGCATGGCTCGTGGGTGGCGGGCAGGGGTGGGGTGGCTGGGCTTCATGCAGGTTTCACATGGGGGATGGGTAAGGGGAGATAAGAAATAAAAAGTAAATTTGAAAACGTGCCTCAAGGCCAGGTCCTGTGTCTTCTCTGCTCATGCTCTCCTGCCTCCCACAGGAACAGGAAGCAGGCAGCCAGGTTCCCACCCTTAAGCCAATCACAACGCTGCATGTAGCGTTGTGATTGGTCTGAGCGCCTTGACACGTGCGCAGCCCGGGGCTGGAGGGGTGGGCATGTTTTCCATGCAGGCTATAATGCAGCCTGCATGGAGAACAGGAAAGTGTGCATGACTGGTTTGGGTGGCCCGGGAGGGCCGACCAAACATTCAATAACTTTAAGTTATTGCCATTTTATGTTTCTCACTGCTCAAAAGCAGTGGGGTGATGCTCCCCCACCATAGCGGAGGTGCCGCCCCTGGATTTATCACCATTCTTACGCAGCTGAACCAAACAGACAGTTACAGTGTGCAGGCAAATGTCTCCTTGTGAGTTGCTCGCTTCAAGTCGTAGATGTATTTATGAGGTTTACCATGGTTTTCAGTAGAAAGAATTACTAACAGAGCCATTTAGCTATAATAGATGAATCTCTTCACACCAGCTTTTTCTGGTTGTTGTATTAGCGTAACTTTTCCTCTAAACAAAGAAAACTGCTTTGTATAAGTGCACATTCAATGTCGCTTTTTCCCAGAAATTCATGAATACATCTACGGCCTTTCATTTTCAGAGATCCTTTTTACCAAGTCCCTTTCTGTCAAATAAAGGGAATTGTTTTTCCGGAGGCACACAATCAGTAAAGCTTGTTCATTCAGTGACAGTGTTGTCTATGAAAGGGCTTATTTTCATTTTCCCATGAAGGCAGATTCTCCCAAATGCAATTTTTCCCCAAGGCTGCAGAGTCTTATCAATGTTTTTATGTTTCTAAATTGGCCTTGTAATTAAGGGAATGGTAATAGACTTCCTGGGCTGCAAAATAATTAATTTTCTCATTACGGCAGATTCGTAATGCTCATTATGTGGCTTAAGTTCAGATGCCACCCACAAGTAGATTTCTTTGGCCTCGCTGTATTTGGAAGCATGTTTTCTATATCTTCGGTGGGGTGTACTTTTTCGAACAAAGACACTGCCACTGAACAGTGCATTGCCCAGTCATCTCGCCTATTATGTGCCTGCCGCCAGTAATTATGTTCTGTGGGGAATATTCTCAAGAACATGTGATAACCATCGCAAAAGTTACTTAACGCAACTTCCAACATTGCAGTGTATCGCTGAAAAATTACGCCGTGTTAACCAAGCATTTTCAACACGGTGGTACCATGCGATAGTCTCCAGATCACGCGTCAACTGACCGTGTTAAAATCAACGCCACGCCACAAATATACGAAACGCGAACGCAATAAAAGCTGCAATGAGGTCAATCGCGATACCAAAATCAGCGAAAACCAGCAACAGGCCTGCAATTCACACGCGCCATGTTGGAAAAACCGCCATAAAAGTTGGAAAAAAACCTGACAAACAAATGCCCAACAACAGCAAAGCACAATGGACATTTCCGGAGCAAGTACGGAGGAGAACCAGACCTCCACAAGCCCCCCAGAGGACCTGCCTGGGACCTGGGGGTCAGGGAAGGCCAAGGAAAAGAAGAGTGGGAAGAAATGCTTCAGTCTGCAGGAAAACAAATCCTGATAATGGAGGTGGTCGATCACCATCAACAACTGTTCGTCACCTCCACTGTGTCATTGGCAACAGAAAATGGCCTATGGCATTCCATCGTGTACAAGGTGAATGCAGTGGGAGTGCTGAAGAGGACAATGGAAGAGGTCAAGAGGCGCTGGAATGACGTCAAGCGCAAAACCAAGCTGAAACTCCCCGACAACTGGAAGATAGCAATACAGACTGGAGGTGGGAGTCCTGTGCCACAGGAGGAGCCGGATGAGATGGAGGAAATGGTGTACACAGTCGTCAGTGGGGAGACGGTGACTGTCGTCAGGGGACCGGACACTGCTCAATATGACCGGACACAAGAGCAACAGGGTGAGTAATGACCAGGGACTGGGGGGAGGGGGGAGATGGCCACAATGGCACACATGCACAGTTGAGCTGAGCACGTCTGTGAACAAACCATGCCTCAGACCCCCAACTCCCACCAAGAGACCAATGTACCCAAGTATGCCACATCTCAGCACTGTATAAGCATAGAAGGCAAAGTCACATCGCAGGAAAGGGATAAGGGGTAGCAAAACAAAGCAGCAGTGGCCACCCCCCGAAACGCAGCACACACGCATAACATGCAGAGCACAGCAATACTGACAACAATGCGGCACAAACCGCAACATGTCCTCAACAGGACACAACTGGTGCCGACTGGGTGTAGACACTGGCCAGTCACAAGTGGCATTGCAGGGAAATGTGAGACAACTATGTACCAGTACAAACACATATGTCTGTTGTCGAAATGTCCACTGTCCCCCATCAAATAGGCAGCTCCTCCCAAACAGCCACGATGTACACAGTCATGCAGTCTGTATGTAAACATGTACAATGCGACAACACACATGTGAACACAATGTTAAACTGCATCTCCCTTTCACATTGCAGAGATAATATCAACACCTCTTGCAGAGCAGCCCGACCCTCTCTTCTCTGATGACGAAGAGGACCACTAGAGTGTTGTATGGCTTTTTAGGATCCGAGCGAAATTTCCCGATTCATGCCCTTATATAGGTACAATTCACATTGCCCTAATATAGGCATATAAATCATACCCATATTTAGACATAGCCCATGCAGTCCAAATACAGGCATGGCTACTTCCACCTGTACCAGAAAGCCACAACGATTTCTTGGAAAATCGGCTTAAGCAGTCAGGGACATCCCCTTGCTTGAATATTGATTTGTCCAAGATCAATGGAGTTTTCAAAGAACTACTATTACCTTGGGGTTCTTTAATGACCTTATTATGCCCGACTTTACGTCAAACTAGGCACCTTCAAGGTATAAATATGCCTTCACTTGCTCTAGCAAAGACACGGTGGTTCGGAGCAGCTCAACTATCTACTTGCCCGACGCAGCTCGCTACAGCAAGGGCCAAAGGAATCCGACCCTCCAGCTGATGCCCTGATGGAGAAGCTGTCCTTTCTCTCGCTGAGAATCCAGCTCCAGTGTTTCCAAGCTCCCCTGGCGGGGTGTTGGGATATCGAGTCCAGAGACAGAGATACCAGACCTCCTTCATTCTAAACTAAGGTATGGAGCTGATTAGACCCTAAGAGAAATCTTGGATAGATTCTTGGCAATGAAACTAAACCTATGCTACACCACACTTACTTCTTCCCTCGTACTAGACTTAGGTTATGTACATCGGGGTAGGCGTATTTTAGAAGCAACAGTTGAGTACTTTTAGCCTTTGTTATTTATGTATGTATTTATCTATGGTTTAGAAACCACACAATGCTTTTACAGTATTATTTCATAATACTCTTCTTGCTGTACGCATTATACTTTGCAGCCTGTCTTATGATTGTAGCAGTTCACTTTACTTGCATGAGAAAGAAGACTGTTCAATAAATCCTTTTATTGAAAATGCCCGTCTCTCTATTTCTCTGCACCTCTGATGAAACAAAGCATGCACGATTGACTGAGTAAAATATCTATCTATTGTTTCCACGACTCTGAAGATACGTTTATTCTTGGGGAAACAAATTTGTCATGTTTATGCGGTTATCAGAAACTAATCCCTTCTTGTTTATTCGAGAAAGTTTCTAGTGACCTCTGAGCTAGCTGGCACTCACAATTAAGTTTAATATAGTTGATAGAGACCTAGTAGACATAAGTCCTACGTCAAATCTATAGGGTATATTTTTCCAATGCGCAGAGCCTATTGGGAATATAGGAACTACACTACAACAGCTTCGATTCCGACGTCCTCCAGCAGCTCATGGAGAGCTTCCACAGCCCACTTCCAGGAGCTGGGCAGCCCAGCTGCTACAAGGAGACCCCACCCCCTGCACCGACCACACATCAGGCAGCACCCACCACAACGGCTGCCTCCCAGGACCCCCACGAAGAGCACATGGCCTTCCAACACTGTGTGTTTGGTTGCCAGGAGCAGCTGGCTGCACAGGTGCGGGTGCGCTTCGACCGCATGGCAGACAAACTAGATGCCATACGTGGGTGTCTAATTCCCATCAGGGACCACTCACAGCCCTAACGGACACCCACAGTCCGCTCCATGCTCTCCAACAACCCATGGCTAATATCGCAAGAGTCCTGACTCAGAGACAAGAATGACTGACTAGTCAGAGTGGCTCTATCAAGCTCACGCGGGAGGTGGGAAACATGCAGAGGCTCATGGAGACCATGGAGCGGGCCAATGCGGAAAGAGCGGCTGCCATGGCTGCACAACTGCGAGTGGTCGCTGGGTTCCTCAATGACCTACGCCAGGCCAGCCTATTACGCTTACACACACTGGGGGATGACAGAGCCACATGTCCCAGGTCTTCCCTGTATTGATCTGCAGATCACAGGTCTAGTTGTCAGTATGCCACAGCCACTCCCTCACCGCTGGTCTTTACCCACACCACACCCATCCAGCACACGTGTCACAGCACATGTGACCCTGCCAATAAAAAGGGCCGGGCGGACGCGCAGGACGCCATTTCTAACTTCTCTCGGGGTGTATCTGTGTGGTGTGCATGTAGGCATGTGGCCCATGAGCCGGCGATATCACATTCCGAAGGCCTGGAAGTGACATGATGGTGTCTGCACTACGATACCCAATCATAGAGGGTCCATGACTAGCGGGGCACAGACTTGGTGGCACCGGATACACTGCGGCCGACACAGGCACAGCGCCACGGGACGGTGACTTTCGGTGCACTGAGGTAGGGGCACCTTAAGTGCTGAGCAGGTGTGCACCCTGCGATGATGCCCTGACCCTGCGGTCTGGACAGCTCAGGTTTTGTGTGCCCTGCTGGACCGCAGTGTAGGCCAGAGCCAGCGGGCAGTGCAGGCCTACCACCATGTAGCATCGCCTCCTGCATCACAGAGTTAGTGGCACCTATGAGGCTGAGCAGGTGTGCAGCCTGCGATGATGCGGGGTCCACTGGTATTTCCTCTGCCATTGAGTAATCACGACCCAGCACCAAATGTGAGACCTGGTGGACTGCGGAGCGGAGCTGCATGATGTGTAGGGTGCCATGTCTATGGGCCCCGGGCTTGGGACTTGCACCTGCACGTGGTGGGCCCTCATTTCTACACGACACTGGCAGCAGGTGAGCAGTTGGGCCTGGGTGCACAGGGATGGGCATGCACCGCTGGGTGGTGGGAGGGGCTGGGGTGCATCTGCCAGGGTGCACAAGGGCAGACATGTGACAATATTGTGTGCAATTGTATGTAGTGTGCCGTTCATGTAACTGGACTCTGATTCAGGTGGCGGGTCTGTCTCAGATGTGGGACCTGGTGAACTGCATTACATACCCACATGTGGTTGAGACACACCGGTGGCAGCAGGTGAGCAGTGTGGCCTGGGTGCGCAGTATCGGAACTCTCTATCCCTGTCCCTCCCTTCTTTTCTCTATCTCTCTCTCCCCCTCTCTGTCTGACCATCTCTCTCTCCCCTCTCTGTCCGTCTATCTCTCTCTACCCCCCTCTCTCTCTCTCCTTCGCTCTCTCTCTGTCCCTTGATGTGTGCAGGAAACACCTTCTCATCATGGTTTTTGTCTTGCAGGCTGTGACCTACGGAGTGTCCCGAGGGGTGCCCCATGTGTCTTCCTTTCTGTTCTGTGTTTGTTTTAATAAATATTTTAATTTGTTGTTTCGAAGGTGAATGTGTGATGCTCATTTTTGTGTCGACATGCATGTAACCAAATGTGATTGTGCGTCATCAGGCGGATTGTTTGGTACATGATTCCGTGTAGGCGATGTGGCATATCTTTCTCTGGGGGGTGGGGGGGCAGGGGGGCCTTGGGGTGGTGGCGGCGGGTGTTGTAGCCCTCTTGGGTGTCCGGGCCGCCTGTTCAGTGTCTCCATGGCAACTTTTGTTCTTCAGGTTTGGCTCTGGGCTGGCCTCCCATTTGTGGTGGAGGCTGTGGTCTGACTTTACACCAGGTCAGGGCACGTGTCAGTTTCCTTCTGCTAACGCGCCTTATCGCATATTTTGTGATCTTATCGCCGATGTGGCTGGTTGATGAGAATGTTGCGGAGTGGTGTTGTTGCGGCTTTTTGCTCGGGAACGCCTACTCTGCATCTCATTAGCAATAGTTGTGTGGGTCTTCTGTGGCGATGTTTTTTGCAGCTGCTATCACAGGTAAATTGGTGCTATGGCCTGTTAGCACAAAATATTTCCTGAGCTAAAGACAATGTGTGCAATTTATACAATCAATGACAAATTGAATATTCTTCATTTATTCAGAAAGAGAAGTGATCTTCTTAACACAGTCTAGCCGCCAACACGTGTTTCGTCTATAGTGGTATCGACCACGGACTTCTTCAGGGCTATAGCTAGGCTACCAATCCATAATCATCAAACAACAGATGTTGATAAAGTAATAGGACATCTCATGTGATTCCAAGCTCAGCAGTTCCAAGTTCAGTCTATCAAGATTTCAGTACAAATTCCAGCATCATAGAAAAAGCAAAAAGTCACCAAGGACCGAGTGTAGTCCAGCATGAGAAGTGGAAAAACGCGCCTTATCGCATATTTTGTGATCTTATCGCCGATGTGGCTGGTTGATGAGAATGTTGCGGAGTGGTGTTGTTGCGGCTTTTTGCTCGGGAACGCCTACTCTGCATTTCATTAGCAATAGTTGCGTGGGCCATCTGTGGCAATGTTTTTTGCAGCTGCAATCACAGGTAAATTGGTGCTATGGGCTTTTAGCATCAGCTTGTGAATGGGGCAATACATTTATTGTGACTTTGGCTGTGATAAAGTGCCGTTAACTCGGCGATAGCTCCTTGAGAATATGCCCCTATGTTTACTGTATGTGAAGGTGGTGCACATACATTCAGATCTAATAGGATAGCACAGCCAAATACAAAACATGTTTGAGTCGCCGCCTCAGCTCAACATTCTGTGATTCTGGACAAATCACGTAATCTCCCTGAATATGTCCTTGTATAATGGAGACAGCAGCAGCCCGTGCAGGTAAGAGCGGCGAGGCGGTGGTGCCTCGTGAGGGGGGAATTCGACAGAGGACAACGAGAGAAAATTAATTATTTATCTACTTTTCCCCTGTGGTCATCTGACAAATCAACCCCCAAACCACCCCCACCGCCCCACCGCTCTTACCTGCACAGGCGAACCTGAATGTAGCTAGTACTACTGTAAAGGGATCCAACACCTTCAGGTCGAGTTTGTGCTATATAAAATTGCAAAAAAATAAAAAGTAATAAAAGCAGGTGAAAAAAATAGGGAAAGGAAAATGCATGGTTTTCAAAGGTCTAATATGTGCAAGTTCCATGAAATTAAACATGTTACACGGGCTAGAGCACTCAGGCCCCTTGTCCAAATCTCCCTATAACAGAACTTTTTAGGTGCCTGAAGAATAAAGAGGAGGTAGCATCATTCACAAATTGGATTTTCAGTGTAACCTATTTGGCCACATAGTGGGGACTCAAAGTCAGTAGATGGGAATAAGTATATATTTATTACAAGCTTATATATACACTAGCCTTAAGACTACCATGTACAAATATAGAATAACTACTGGTATCCAAATGTTTAAGGCCTTTTGTCAAATTAACCTGGCACTCATTCAAACATGGTTATGGATACATGTACAGTCATAATGCAAATTATGATTACAATTTAAACTAACACATGATTATACAGTAATTATCAATATTATTCAAACCACCCAAATGGAGATACATATGAGAACTGTAAGTCAGCAACACCGTAATAAAAACATTAGTATGCACATTCATATAAATGTCGAGATTATACAGTAAATGCACCTTCTGTATCTGTTCAAGTACACCACATTATGTTAATGGTATTAAGTTACACAAATACATGAGACCATGTGTACGTATATATGGCGTGGGCAAAACATGAAAGGGTGGAGCCAAATGTACGCTGTTCCACACAATTCAATCAAGGGTAGTGACTGTGCATAATATGTGTTACTTAAATTTGTACCTGAATACAAATCTCATGCAGGATACTAAATTCTAGGTTTGCACAGTGGCTCAATAGCTAGTGATGTGGAAAAATGGCTTTTTTGAGTAAATGCTAGTGTTTACATCATCAGTGCACAACTCTTTGTAAACATGGTCCTGCCCATTTTTTTCTCTTTGTACCAGCTGTGGGCCAGAATATCAGGCGCTGAATATTGAGTTACAAAAGTATTGTGGCCAAAATGTAGAAGACCAAAATATCCAGGAGGAAATTGCATTGCATCGTTGAGATATCTATATATTGACAGGGTTAAGAAATGTGGAGTTATGTATATAAAATCTATACTTACATATATATACTTACCTGTTGATATTTTGATGCTTGATTTTTTGATCACGTCATTTTTGTCACTTGTTTAGTACACAATATTCTCTGCCTAAGCCCTTTGCACAATGAAACTCTGATCTTTACACAGTGCTACACAAATTTTAGCAAATCTTGGCTATGGACTTTGTTTTCCCAACTCATAGTTGAATAGCAGTCACATTACATGTTGATACGTACAGTGGCTACTGTCTTTTTAACCAAAAGTGCATTCTATTCTGGGACTTTTAGATTTCCCTTTAAGATTATAACGATAGGCTAAAAAATGTCAGCATACAAAATGTTATTGCTTAAAAGGCCAGGGCTGTCTGTAAGTATCAGAAAAGGGCATCATGTCAAACATGCAGGCTGTGTAACCAGGAGAACTCGATTAGACGCCATTATATCGTCCAGCCAGTGAGGGGAGCCATAAAATGTCTATCTGTGGCACTGTGTCGGCAATCAATCACCAGCGTCTGATGCAATATGTGTACTAGGTGAGCTGTTTACAATGAGAAAGTACACTGAATGATTTATTTTACAGCTGTAGTTGAACCTGTCAGTTTTAAGTTGTGAACAAGAAGTAGTCCCTACTGTGTCTAATGTTCTGTTTCACTTTCTCAAAGTAGAGTTGAGGAACGATGGCTCCTCTCCAACCTACTGATCCATCCATCAAAATGTTAATAAAGCCACAAGGCTCCATTCAAAACACCTATGATTATGCTTCCCCATTCCGTGGCCTCATTAATGACTTTCTGTTTATGCAAGCTGTGTATACATTGAAAGCAGACCTCCTATCAGGTATTTAAGTGGTTTACACATTGTCCACCATTACCCTGAGAGAGCACACATCTGAAAAAGGTAGAAGTACACCATATTTACAAGCACGTAGTACTAGTTTAGTATAGAATACACAAGAGTGTCAAACTTATAGAGTGAAAATATATAAGAGTGTTTAATTAGAATAGAGATACATATATCAGTGTGAAAAACTAATGTAGAGGTTTGTAGAAATGTTAGGATGATGTTAGAGTCTCACGTTATGTGGCTGTGTGAAAAAGAAATGTAACTCTGCAAACCATGGAAATGTGTAGGCCACATGGCATTTCACAAGAAACGAAAGATGCTGCTATTCTAATGTCATTTTACTGCAAAGTATTATTAATCATAGAATTGAAATATATGTTTTATATAGATGTGTTACATTATAGTAATGTGTGTTAGTTAGAATACTGTTTAAACAAAGAAATTAAATGTGCAGAGTTCAGAGACCCGTTTCATGTCATTTTAGTAGGCCTGAATAGATAAAGTCGCTTCTTTGATCTGCATGTGCTCGTTAAGGAGAGGTCGCAGAGAGCACGAACGAAGAGCCTGTTACATGGTTTACGACTTAAAGATATGGTGGAGGCCGGAATTTGGGGCCTACAGAGAAAGTGTCTGTTTGCAGGTGCGAGGGGGTTTAATCAGGAAAATGATGAATAGGTTTGTTCAGAGACGCCGGCACAGGCCTGGAGGAGGCTTCAGGAATTTCTTGGGGGGTATCGACCAGCCGAGAGGAGCCTGGGAAGCAAGGTCAACTTTAACGAAGGGTCCAGAGGAGTACCAGCATGGAAATTGCCGCCAGAACCAACACCACGTGAGAGGCGTCTCCAGGGGCGTTCCTATTGGAAATGTGATTTTTGTATTAGGGACAGCACCCCGGGGTGGAGGTAGAGCAGATGGTCTGAGGAGCCTAAGAGAGCGGAGGGGTAGGCAGATAGGGTAACTGCAAGGGATCGATTTACAACATAAGACTAAGAGAAGTGTGTGATCTTCTTTGGAAGTCACCACGGCTGACACCTTTTTAGGTAAAGATTTTGTTAAGTAGGGATGTCACTTAGTCTAGTGTAGGGACAGCCTAACCTGTAATTTCTTTTCTGTAAATGACTCTCAAGTTGCAACTCGTAGCTATTCTTGCAACGTTAATGACCTTTGAGCTGTTTTTGGTAATTCTATTCTGTTGACTACGAGCATTTAGGGAATTTATGTTTATCTTGATACCTGTATATCTTTTGAACCTCATTCTGAGATGTTTGTATCTCCAGATAGCTTTGGTTTTATAATAAACTTTTAAACCTTTTCCAGTGGTAAGTGGTTCTTTAGAGTGGCGTAAGTACTTTCTTGATTGACCTAGAAGTGTATTGCCTTTTACTCAATGACAGGTACCAACGATCTAGTCGACCTGAATTGGGATCTGGATTGATAACAATAGACCAGAAATCCCGCGTTAACAGTTGGTAGCAGAGTGAGGATGGTTATCTTCTTGAGGAAGGTAATCTAGACTATGTTAGATTATCCCAAGGCCCCTAGAGATCGAGAGATGACCAACGGAAGAATCGAGTGCCGAAGAAGGTGCTGACGGTGCGAGAGAAGCAGCAGAGTCGGAAGAGAGTGAGTATAATAAAGGTCATGCGTGGACAGATTGCGGTGTTTTGTGTTGTATCTGTATTGTAATGTCTTGCGGAGTTGAATGCCTGTAGTGTGATTGAGAGAGGGTTGTGAGCGCGCGCAACCTGGTAAACTGGTAACCTGGTAAACGGGTGAACTGGTGAAAATCTTAAGTTCGAGGTAGAGCTTAAGTGGTTCGGGTGTATCGAACATCCAGAGTAGTTGTCGACCAGAGTAAGGAGGTCATGAGGTACCATTGACCCCCGCAGAACCGTGATAGGGGGAGTGTAAGAGTGAGTGTGTGAGTAACGGACGCTGGTCGAAAGTTACTGTGTGTAAGTAACCTATCAGAGAAGGCGATTGTCTGGACGTAAACGGAAAGACATTTCGTCAGTTAAGGTGGCAACTACAGGTAGACTGTGGGCGTACAGTCAAGAAAAGTGATCGCTTGGACGGAAGTAATCATTTTTCAGAGTATGAATGGGACACATGCATGATCGCGGAGACGAGCTGAGAAAGGAGGGGAACTGCTGCAGAGGGGGACGAGTGACGTCAGCTAGAGCCGCGCTGTGATAGGGCGGTTAGCGAGAAGCCGCGCTCTGATAGGGCGGTTGGTGTGACGTTAGCGAGAAGTCGCGCTCTGATAGGCCAGTTAGCGAGAACCGCGCTGGGATTGGTGGATTGTCATCAGGAAGTAAACAAACGCAGAGAAAATAGAAATTCTGTAGGCTTTGAACATGAAGTGTTTTAAATGTTTGAGAGGGATTTTTAAGAGAAAAAGAAGGGATTCTTATTACGGGGAAGAGGCACCGCCAGAGGGTACACCAGCTTACTATATGGCAACGAATGTTGGTTTGCATACTATACTGTGGATTAGTGAATGGAGCAAGATTTCGGAAGGGAATGAGGAACTGACGTTTCCGAAGTATGGAACGTTTAGGTTAGAGGTGTTACATCGGCTGAAAGCAATTATGTCCTCATTGAATCCTTCGCCTAGACCAACACAGTTTGAGGCCCTTAACGCGTGGATTAGGGCGGCACACGACAGAAATCTGAACAGGCGCCAAGAAAGGTTGAAGCGATCAGTAAGAGCAGTGCGAGATGCCCAATGGGATGCGGACGCCAAGAGATGGAGGGTACAGGCTATTGAGGTGGATAAGTTGTACACAGTGAGAGAGGTGGCAGGAGAAAAGAGGCTCATGGAAGAGGATGAGGAGAGCGAGTCGGAGGACAACTTGATAAATAGATTGTTGATATATAGACCGCCTCCGAACGTTGGGGAGACAGAAAGTAAGGAACTCCCAAGGGAAGGTGGGGCTGCCATAGAGGGGTATAGATCACTCCCTATATCGGATTGGACACCTACCAAAGGTGAGGAGACACCTCAACATAGTACGATACAGAGTGTAGTCGGAAGGTTTGTGGTAGAGAAGACGCCAACCACGGAGAAGGTTGAGTCTTATGGATTGCCAGACGCTCTTCAAGTACCCGTTACCATAGGTCCTATAGTATCGATTTACAACCCCGAGAGAGACAGAGAGGAAGAACAGATACGGTTAGACAGAGAGAGAGTTGAAATGGAAAGGAGAAATAACATGACAAATGCCTGGAGGCAATTGCCAGGACCAGTGACGTGGAGCACCCTATTTGATTCAGCAGTGGGTCCCGCAGCAGAACAGGGGGGTCAGAGAGGACCGATGGACCTGAGGGGACCACGACCGAAATCCTTTAAAGAGCTGAGAGCTGACTTGAGACAATGGGATGGGTCCACAGAACCACCAACCAACAGGTCAAGAGCAGGAGCTGAGTGGGGAAGCCAAGGCAACGGGACAGTATCTCACTGTGGGGCTAGCGAAAGCAGTCAGGAGCGTGAAGGTCAAAGTCAAGAGAATAGGGGAGTTATACGTCCTATTGATGGTAGGGATCAGCAGGAGCGAAATGGTAGAAGCACGGAGAGTGGAGAGATGTCTCGCCTCTTTGAAAAGGGTGGAGACCAAATGGTACTAGAGTACAGAGATAGGTTTAGGTGCACTCATCACGCACCTGGGGAGAATGTGCAACACTGGAATAGGGGGAACAGTGAAAGATCTCGCCATACATCGGGTGATCAGAGATCGCAGACACATTGTGAGGAAAGGGGGAGTAATGGAATGTCTTACCATGCACCCAGAGAAACCAGGCAGGATGGGGAATGTGGGACTATGAGGCACAATGGAGTGTTTCATCATCCACCCAGAGAGGACGGAACTGCATGGGACCTGGAGGGGTGGGAGCATGGGAGGACGCCCCGTAACTCGCCTGAGCCTAGACGTAGGACTCGGAGCTGGGATGGGAGAGATGTGAATGGACCCCCTAGAGCTAGCATACTGAAAGCTGCGGTAAAGGCCAAAAGACTCGATGTCACTAGCTTAAAATCTGATCTGGACGAGATAATAGATGGGACGTTGGCCTTAGAAAGGATTGACTTGTACGAACAAGATGAGTTACTGTTTATAGCAAAGGATATTACCCGAAAGGCAAGAGCAATTCATGAGAAACTGTCTGAATTGGCAGACAGGTTTATGGTAGATTTGTCCAGAACTAAGACATTACAGAGTAACCATAGGTTGCAGTATTCAGACCAAGACTTAGACGAGAAGAGAACTACAGGATTAAAAACACACATAAGGGAGCTGATAACAGTAATAAGAGCGTGGAGAGATCTGGACAAATGGGAAGAGAGGTGGTCTAAAAGGGGTACTGTCAGACGGAGCATGAGTGTGATGTCTCCGGAAGGAAGGGTAATGCAGATGGAGGCATTTCCTTTGAGGGAAATATCGAATGGGAACTATGTACATGTGCCCTGGAGTAGAGGAGATTTGGCTGCATTTACCAACTCATTTCCGAAGTTAAGGGACAATCCTGTTGAGGGGTACAAGCAAGTAGAAAGGTTTGTGAAAATCTCAAAGGTATTGTGGATTGATTTGAACACCTTGTTTGACATTGTGGTCCCAGGAGATTTGTGGACAGCATGCAAGACTAGTGTCGAATGGCCAACTGTAGAACCAGAAAGGAATGCTGCTACAAATGGACCGTCTGAAATTGTAATGTTGAAATATGAAAGGGTAATAACTTGGCTGAAGGATAAGGTCCCACCACAAGACATAGATTGAGTAAAAATAGACCGAACAAGACAGGAACCCAAGGAGACAGTTCATGAGTTTTATGAGAGACTGCTGAAAACATTCAAACAATACAGTGGACTCAATGTAATGGACCCCAAAGATATAGGACAGTTTGTGTCAAAGTTCGTTTTGGGGTTGAGACCTGATATTTGTTTGATGATTCAGCAACATTTAATTTGTTGGCAAAACAGACCATTAGATGAGATTTTGAGGTACGCAATGTACTGCAGTGATGAGATAGATTCCAAAGCAAAGAAGCTAAAAGAGAAGCTTATGGTGGTGCAGATGCAGTCAGCTGGAAAGAGCGGACAGCAGCAGCAGGGGACGGGGACAATGGGACGGAAATCGAGTAATCAGAACAAGGACAGTGAGGAAAACTCGAGACCTAGAATTGACATTGCTACGTTGAAGAAAACGACAAAGTGCCACCAGTGTCATCAGGTGGGACATTGGAGACGCGAGTGTCCCTATAACCCTGAAAACGGAGAACTAGAGATAGAGGAGGAAGTTCAAGAGGTTCCAGTTCAAGGGGTGACAGTGCCAAGAAACAAGGTGGCCAAAGGGGGGACTTCGGCTCCACGAGCTCAGTTTCCGCAGCCACCAAAGATTTCGACAGGGGGAAAGGTCTTTAGACTAATGCCTCTTTTCATAGATGAGGAAAAATGTTACTACATTGATCCATTGACTGGACAACGTGTAAGCAAAGAAGAGGACTGTACCCTCGGGGCAGTTCTGGAAGTGGATCAAAGAGGACCATTTGTTGAGGCTGAAGTGGCAGGGTGTCCCACAACATTCTTAGTGGATACCGGAGCTACTCGATCAACTTTGAGATCAGCAGTGGTTCCGGATCTACCAATGTCGGGGGAAACAATTCAGGTGGTAGGAGTCGCAAACAAGAGAATGACTAGCCCTTTGACGGAACCAGTGTCAGTGAAAATCGGAAACTGCATGAATGAACATCAGTTTGTAGTATGTGATTCAAGTCCTGTGTGTCTGTTAGGAAGGGACTTATTGTGCAAATTGAACTGCACCATATACTGCACACCTCAGGGAGTGGAGGTACAGACTACAGACGATGATGCGACTTTTAAAGTTGCTAGTTCAAGAACATGCATAGAACTGTATCCTACTCTGACTGTGGAGGATCTTCCTTGGGACTTACGCGAGGCAGTATCATCAGAAGTATGGGATTTTACAGGAGAAGAGATAGGATTGGTCAAAGGGGTAGAGCCAGTGAAGATCATGGTGAAACCAAATGTCGATTATCCAAGAACGCCTCAATACAAACTGTCCCAAGAGACGATTGCAGGAATAAAACCTGTGATCGATTCTATGATTCAACAGGGAATTCTGAAGGAAATCGTGGGCAGTCCATGCAACTCCCCGATTATGGGTTTGCAGAAACCTAGTGGGAAGTTCAGAATAGTTCAGGATCTTCGAAAAATTAATAAAATAGTTGTTTCATGTTGTCCAGTGGTACCGAATCCATCAGTGATACTGTTTCAGATACCATTCCAAGCTGAGTGGTTCACAGTGATAGATCTTTGTCAGGTCTTCTTTTCAATCCCATTAGATGAAGAAAGCCAGTATCTTTTCGCTTTTAAAATGGAAAATCGCGTCTTAACATGGTGTAGAATCCCACAGGGGTTCACAGATAGCCCATCAATTTTCAACCAGCTGTTGAAAAAGAACCTTGAAAGTCTAGTGCTGCCACAGAACTCGGTTCTGGTCCAGTATATAGACGACCTACTTGTTGCGTCAGGAACAGAAGAAGCTTGCAAGGAAGACACCATTGCCTTGCTGAACCATTTAGCTGAAAATGGACACAAGGTATCTCCGAGCAAATTACAGTACTGTCTGACCGAAGTACAGTACTTGGGTCACCGGATAGAAAAGGGAAAGCGCAACGTGTCACCAGATAGGATAGAGGCGATAATGAAAATGAATGCGCCTACGACACAGAGAGAAGTCAGGATGTTCCTAGGAATGGTTGGTTATTGCCGACAGTGGATAGCTAACTTTTCACTGAAAGCAAAACCCTTACAGAAACTGACGCACAAGGAGGTGAGTGATCCGGTACCATGGGACAATGAGTGCTTGATGACGTTCCTACAGCTGAGAGATGACTTGTGTCGTGCTCCGGCTCTGGGGATGCCAGACTATGAGAAACCATTTTCACTCTACTGCTGCGAAAGAGAGGGCTGTGCTTTGTCAGTTTTAGTGCAAGTCCATGGGAATGCCCGTAGACCAGTTGCATACTTTTCGGCTACTCTAGATCCTGTAGCCGCAGCGTTGCCCGGATGTCTCAAATCCGTTGCTGCAACAGGTGTCAGCATTGAGCGTTGTGAAAGCATTGTGATGGGACACCAGTTAGTGGTGTATGTACCTCATTCTGTGGAACTATTAATGACCAGGACCAAGACACAGCACTTGACTAACAGTAGGCTCACGCGTTACGAGCAAGTTATTCTTGCTGCGGAAAATGTGACCCTTAAGAGGTGCTCTGTTTTGAATCCTGCTACATTGATGCCACTTCCTAATGATATAGAAGGCGAAGACTGTGAAGATCACGATTGACTTGATGTGACTGAACTATGCACGAAGCCTAGACCAGATATTGTAGATGAGCCATTGATTGACCCCGATGAAATTTTCTTTGTTGATGGCTCTTGTTTAAGAGACGATACTGGTCGATTGAGAGCAGCTTATGCTGTTTGCACCATTACGGGAGTTGTGGAAGCCGCTTGCCTGGAAGGGGTACACTCCGCACAGGTACCAGAAATCATTGCATTGACATGTGCTTGTATAGCAGGTAATAAAATTAGAGTCACCATATATACTGATAGCCAATATGGTTTCGGGGTGGTTCATGATTTCGTGCAATTGTGGTCTCAGAGAGGTTACATGACCTCCTCTGGTTCGCCTATTCGAAATGGAGAATTTGTGCGGCTGTTGTTGGAAGCATTACAGGGTCCAGCCGCAATTGCAATTGTGAAATGTGTAGCCCATACAAAAAATACTGATTTCGTGTCACAAGGAAATAGATATGCAGACGAAGTTGCCCGCTATTGTGCAGAGCATGGGTATTCTTTCACGGAGGTGGAAATAGATGGGGCTCAGGAAAAGACAGAACTGAACATGATGCTAGAAACCGTTGACACTTGGGAGGATTTGAGGGTAATGCAAGAGAATGCACCTGAATCTGAGAGAAAGGCATGGGAAACAGCAGGTTGTGTGAAAGGTGAAATGGATTTCTGGGTTTCAGCAGATGGAAGGGCAGTATTGCCTGAGGAATTAGTGAACCCAATAACGCGACAGATACATGGTCCAGTGCATTTGGGAAGAGATGCCATGCTGAGGGTGTTCAGGCAGACTTGGTATTGCCCAAAATTTAGGATTGCAGCAGAAGCAGTGTGTAAGCGATGCGTTACTTGTCAGCAGTTGAACATAGGGAAAAGAACACCAGTTACATTGAGTCACATTGGGAGGTCTGGGGGGCCTTTCAACAGAATGCAATTGGATTTTATTGAGATGCCAAAAGTCAACCGCCTTAGGTATGTTCTGGTGGTTGTATGCATATTTTCCAGATGGGTTGAAGCATACCCTACACGCAGGTGTGATACACTCACAGTAGCGAAGTTGTTGCTTAGAGAGTTGATACCGCGCTTCGGGGTGCCTGCCTCTCTGGAATCGGACAGAGGAACACATTTTAACAGCGAAGTTGTGAAGATGCTCTGCTCTGCATTGAACATTGATCAGAAATTGCATTGTAGCTATCGACCAGAGGCTTCAGGTATCGTGGAGCAGATAAATGGGACGCTGTAATGTCGAATTGCTAAAGTATGTTCATCAACTTCCCTAAGTTGGCCTGATGCTCTTCCTTTGGTCCTTAAGAGTATGCGTAGCACACCCGACAGGAGGACAGGTCTCTCGCCACACGAGGTGCTGATGGGGAGGGCAATGAGACTTCCAACTGTCCCAACAACCGCATTGTTGAACATTACAGATGACCTGATCCTGGATTATTGCAAGGGGTTGTCTGACGCCATTCATTCTGTGTCTCTTCAGGTACAGGCCGCAGAAGTTCCATCTTCAAGAGATCAATGCCACGACCTGTGTCCAGGTGACTGGATTGTGGTGAAGAAGCACGTCCGGAAGAACTGCTTAGACGTGCGCTGGAAAGGACCCTATCAAATCATCTTAACGACGAACACTGCCGTGAAGTGCGGAGGGCTGCCAAATTGGATCCACGCTTCCCATACTCGAAGAGTTCCAGCACCCCTGGAAGAAACAGCTCCTCTCGCAGATGAAAATCCGGCTGTGGACAGTGAACCACTAGAGGGGATCAGTCAAGCTGTGGGGCTGTCTGAAGAAGTTGGGAGTGTCACAGACCCAGAAGAAGAAAGGCCACTGAAGGGGAAAGTTGTTGTGACTACGACTCAGACACAGACCAGTACCAGAGTGATCAAGAACAGAGTGTGAGGACAAGAAATAGGAGAACAAGACGTGGAGAAGTTAGTTGGCCCGAAAGAAAACAGAGGCCGAACTTAAAGCCAACTCCAGAGAGAACTCTTGCTCCTATATCCGAAGACTTAGATCCAGACGAAGGTGCACAAGGACAAGAACAGGAAGGTCCGAGAAGATCAAGGAGGGTGCGAGTGCCTTGCAGAAGATACGCTACTCCTGAGTGGACCTACCTCGCTGCAGATGTCCGAAGCACGCAGAACTGGGAGGGTGAGGAAAGTGACCCTGACCAGAACTGACCCCATCATAACAGTGGAAGTAGAGTTGCTGATAACCAGGAGCGGAGGTCGAAGGGCTGCTGACACTCAACATCGTCTATCCTCCTCTCCTGAGCGGAATAAGAGACTTGATCCTAAACACAGTTGAATTTCCGGTTTGCTGTTCAAGGTGTCCAATACTTGAGGGATTCCTTCTTCGTTTGGAAATATTAGAGCAAGTGATGGAAGTTGTTGGAACACGCATAATTCCAGATTGCTAAAGACCTTGCAAAGAACTTTGTAAATACAGATTGAGAGATGACCTAGAGCCAAGAAGAAGAAGAAGAAGAAGAAGAAATTAGGGATTTCCATTTTAGAGGATGGAGAAGTGCTAAGGTTGTCTATTGCTACAGAACTCAGAGACTGTTTTTGCAGAGGGGATTTTCAGCTTCCAGGGGTGGTTCGAAAGACTGGTGAAGCAAAGAAAAGAGACTTTGTACTGTGAAAGAAAAACAGAGCTACACTGTCTTGAGATCATGGAGGCTGGCAACCCGAACGGCACACTTTTAGTGGTAGTGATTTCTCTTATAGTGATAGTGGTTACTATATCATATGTAGTGGGACATGAAAATGATGTGAAAGCAGCAAAAGAAGCAAAGGGTGTATCAACACAGAAAACTACAACTGCTGGTAAACAGGGGGACAATACAGAGAAAGAAAAAGCTTTGCTAGAAACTGAGACTCGTAGGTTACACATAGATGAATCGCAGGGAAATTTTAAATCCAATGCATATGCTAAATTGCTTTATGAATATGTGGATGCCATGGAGGCTAAAGATTGCTACGTTTGCATGAAATTGCCAGCATCTGTAGACGAGGGCATTAGGTACCATCATCTTCCATTAACTTATGGAATCACATGTAGTTTGTTGCTGAGCATATTTTATGAAAGGGATGGTTTTGAGTACTATTTTTCTAATTTCGATTCTGTGTTGCCAGAGGTGCCAAATTACAAACACCTCAATAAATGGGATTATTACAAGAGTGAAGACAGATTACAGAAATGTTTCCTTCCATGGAAAACTTTAGATACATCACATGCTCGAAGAAATAATTTGACTTGTAAAGTGTCAGAAATTGAGAAAAAGTTTGTAGGACAGGTGGATGCTCGATATAGCAGAAGATTTTGAAATCTTCAGGTCAATGGAAAACAGATTGGACCGAGGAAGAAAGGTCACACCAAATAAAGGGTAGTAGTGGTCCAATAGCATTAGATCGAGAGAAGAAGGGGAAATTGTGTATACATAGGGGTCAAACCTATTATGAAAATGTGTTTGTAGGAGAAGTAAGTTGTGAACATGCTTTTCAGTTAGAGTATTACTCCAAGGATTTCTTGAAGGAGATGCAGGTGATCCCAAATGTATACTTTGTTTGTGGGAGGAATGCATATGTGAAACTACCAGATAATTGGTATGGATCATGCTATTTAGCGATTGTCTTTCCCAAGATATACCATGCAAAGGACTTGGAAATCATAGAGGGAGGAACTCAAGCTAGGGGAAGAAGAGATGTCAGCACTGAGGAGGTAGTTGAAGATGTATTTGGTGCTGCATTTCCTCTTTTGGGAATCATACTGAATGACATCAAGATTAGAAGATTGGCAACAGTCGTAGATAGGTTGTCCGCCAGTACTGCTAGATCATTAATGCTGGTGGAGGGAGAGATGCAATCGATAAGGGCAATGGTTCTTCAGAACCGACTTGCTCTAGACGTTCTGTTAGCCAAAGAGGGCGGAGTCTGTAAGGCTTTGAAGGTCCAGGAATGTTGCACTTACATTCCAGACAATTCAAAACCTCTAGAGAAGTACATACGGAACATTACTGCAATTCATCGTGAGGTTGAGGATTTGGCGCAGGTAAATGTGTGGGAAAAGGTAGGTCAAGAAATGGGTAAAGTTGGAGGTTGGTTTGCCAACCTGGGAAAGGGTTTCGTTTGGTACATACTGAAACCTATCATCATAATAGTGATTTGTGTAATCACTTTGTGGGGATTGGTAAGACTGTACAAATGGTATAGAGCAAACAGGTTGCAGAGATCTATGCGAGAGCAGGGGAGGAGTTTAGCTGCGATGCAGGAGAATCAGTACAGGAGTCTGAGGGCTCTAGAGGAGATGAAAAGAGGGAATATTGCAACGACTTCGGTTTGATAATCTATACCTCAGAGAGGGTGTTGTGATGATGATGACTACTGGAAGTCATCAAAGGGGGGATTGAGAGAGCACAAATCTGAAAAAGGTAGAAGTACACCATATTTACAAGCACGTAGTACTAGTTTAGTATAGAATACATAAGAGTGTCAAACTTATAGAGTGAAAATATATAAGAGTGTTTAATTAGAATAGAGATACATATATCAGTGTGAAAAACTAATGTAGAGGTTTGTAGAAATGTTAGAATGATGTTAGAGTCTCACGTTATGTGGCTGTGTGAAAAAGAAATGTAACTCTGCAAACCATGGAAATGTGTAGGCCACATGGCATTTCACAAGAAACGAAAGATGCTGCTATTCTAATGTCATTTTACTGCAAAGTATTATTAATCATAGAATTGAAATATATGTTTTATATAGATGTGTTACATTATAGTAATGTGTGTTAGTTAGAATACTGTTTAAACAAAGAAATTAAATGTGTAGAGTGCAGAGACCCGTTTCATGTCATTTTAGTAGGCCTGAATAGATAAAGTCGCTTCTTTGATCTGCATGTGCTCGTTAAGGAGAGGTCGCAGAGAGCACGAACGAAGAGCCTGTTACATGGTTTACGACTTAAAGATATGGTGGAGGCCGGAATTTGGGGCCTACAGAGAAAGTGTCTGTTTGCAGGTGCGAGGGGGTTTAATCAGGAAAATGATGAATAGGCTTTGTTCAGAGACACCGGCACAGGCCTGGAGGAGGCTTCAGGAATTTCTTGGGGGGTATCGACCAGCCGAGAGGAGCCTGGGAAGCAAGGTCAACTTTAACGAAGGGTCCAGAGGAGTACCAGCATGGAATTTGCCGCCAGAACCAACACCACGTGAGAGGCGTCTCCAGGGGCGTTCCTATTGGAAATGTGATTTTGTATTAGGGACAGCACCCCGGGGTGGAGGTAGAGCAGATGGTCTGAGGAGCCTAAGAGAGCGGAGGGGTAGGCAGATAGGGTAACTGCAAGGGATCGATTTACAACATAAGACTAAGAGAAGTGTGTGATCTTCTTTGGAAGTCACCACGGCTGACACCTTTTTAGGTAAAGATTTTGTTAAGTAGGGTTGTCACTTAGTCTAGTGTAGGGACAGCCTAACCTGTAATTTCTTTTCTGTAAATGACTCTCAAGTTGCAACTCGTAGCTATTCTTGCAACGTTAATGACCTTTGAGCTGTTTTTGGTAATTCTATTCTGTTGACTACGAGCATTTAGGGAATTTATGTTTATCTTGATACCTGTATATCTTTTGAACCTCATTCTGAGATGTTTGTATCTCCAGATAGCTTTGGTTTTATAATAAACTTTTAAACCTTTTCCAGTGGTAAGTGGTTCTTTAGAGTGGCGTAAGTTCTTTCTTGATTGACCTAGTAGTGGATTGCCTTTTACTCAATGACAGGTACCAACGATCTAGTCGACCTGAATTGGGATCTGGATTGATAACAATAGACCAGAAATCCCGCGTTAACAACCCCATTGCAACGATGACCTTAATATGAGTTCCCTGTTGTCTCCACATTGGGGTACCAGGGCCTAAGTTAAGAACTCCGAGCTGTATCCCGCCATGATATAAAAGGTATCACGAGATAAAGTCCACAGTATGGGGATGTTAGTCTTGGCATCTTTGGCGTGTTTTACCCTGACTATTTGCCTCTACAGCCTGTATTTATGATGCTGTGCTGGATTTCGCTTTTGCTGGCTTAGATAATTTGGGCACTTTGCCACTGCTGATCAGTGTCAAAGTTCAAGTGCTCGCTGTGTAAATTGTTATTACAAATGCTTCTCCCTGATTGGCATGTTTGATTTACTAGTAAGTCCTTAGTAAAGTGCACCGAGTGTGCCAGGGCCTGTAAATCAAATGCTACTAGTGGGCCTGCAAAACTGATTGTGCCACTTATATGAGTTGCCCTGAAAAGGAATCTAATACCTGCCACTGCAGTGTCTGGGCACAGTTTTAAATTGCCATGTTGACCTGGCAAGTGCACCCACTTGCCAGGCCCTAATCTTCCCTTTTCTTAAATGTAAGGTACCCCTATGGTAGTCCCAATGTACCCCATGGGCAGGGTGCAGTGTATGTAAAAGGCAGTACATTTACTGGTGTGTGACATTTTCTGATAGTCAAATACTGCCAATTTCGTTTTTCACTTTTGAAAGACTACCTGTCCCATAGGATAGAATTGGAGATACTTTGTAACATCATAGGAAGTATAACTTTGCATTGGGACAAGATAGAGAAGTAAAGTTTGGGATCTCTGAACTCAGAATTTAATAACTCATCTTTTAGTAAATATGTTTTTTTAAATTGTGTGTAGGAAACAGACACTTTTAGAAAGTATGACAAAAACAAGAGCAACCCATATTTCCTCGTGAACTGGGTGTAGTTATTTAGCCAAAAAGCAATTGTTCACAAGGAACTCATTTAAGTGTAAAAATGGAAATACACAAGGAGCATTAGTTGCTCCAACTCATTCAGAAATGCAGTTACATTCAATAGTTGTCACATTAAATTACTGTTATTTCATTAGTAATGATAATGAATGAATCATACGAATAGGGAAAGCCCACAGACAACATTTTTACTGTTGTTCCCACTTCAGCCAAAGATGGGTGTACATTTTATTTGCAAAACAATGTTTGGAGAAAAAAGGGATTGAGCGTACTTGAATAATGATATAATAGAATCCATTCTCTTATAGGACCTCCCTTACCGATCCAATAACCATTTGTTTCTCTTCAGTTTTCTCACTTTAAAATATTCCACTGTTGGTTATGGTCATTACACTGGGGCACATCAGTCACGTCTCTTGACTTTGTTTTACTGTGTATATAGTGTAAATAAATAAATTTCTCCAAACATTGTTTTGCAAATAAAATGTACACCCATCTTCGGCAGAAGTGGGCACCACAGTAAAACCGTTGTCTGTGAGCTTTCCCTATTCATATGATTAATTCATTATCATTACTAATGAAATAACAGTAATTTAATGTTATACCTAATGAATTTAACTGAATTTCCGAATGAGTTGAAGGAACTAATGCTCCTTGTATATTTCTATTTTTACACTACAATGAGTTATTTGTGAACAATTGCTTTTTGGCTACATAGCTACAATTTTTAGAAAGTAGGTATTTCTTGTTTAACCATTCTGTGTGCTTCTGCCTATTTGCCTATTGACTGTCTAGTTTTGGAGTGACAGGGACTGGGGATGTGCTTCCACTGTAGACAGCCACTGGGGGAGGGTGGGGGGTTGATGTGCTGCTCTCCCTTCCTGGATGACTCTGAGCTGAGATGAAAAGACCTTGGCTGCATTTAGAGTAGTGGGAGCAGTTTTCCTTGAACCTGAATAGGGCCTGTCTCCCTTGCACAATGCTAACTCCACCTCCTGTGGTCATACTGCACCAGTGATGACAGAACTGGTTTGGACTGGGCTCAGAGACCTTTGCACAAAAAGAACGGAGACAAAATGGGGTATCAGCAGTAGAACTTAAACCCCAGAACTTTAGATCACTTCTGGCCTCAAAAGGAAGACCTGGAGAGCTGCAATGAAGAGTACTGCCCCTTTTGCTGTGTGCTGTTTGGGGTTGGCCTGCAGTTGTCGCTTCTGCCAAGAAAAGGACAAAGACTGGAACTTTGTGGTGAAACAGTTTGAAGTAGAATCTTCAAGGGCCTATTAGTGCTGGCCTAATGCTCTGAAGTCTCAGGGATACAAATACTTCACCCACAGCTCCCATGAACTCTATTGCTGACAGTTCTGACCTGCCAGGAGGTGCCTATTCCAGTTCTGGGCAGGCATCAGCGATGCGGCTGTGACACCACAACCTGCACTGAGGTCAGGGGCACCACTCGTGAAGTGCACAATGCACCACCCAGCCTGCACTTCAGCTCCGACGCCCTTCGACATCTGCAGTTATCAGCCTTCCTGATACCAGCGCTTGCACCTACTCCATCACTTCCTCCATCCTGTTATCGCGGCAACGATAGCTGCCATGGGTGACTCTATGAAGTCACCTCACCGCCAACGCAACAGACTTCCCCTGTATTGGACTCGGCACGTCGCCCCCTTGCGGACATGATGCATCGCCTCCACCGTGGCGGCCAGGGAGCCAGCCTCGACCTCGGCCCCAACGCCTCACCTCCACGACATCATGCATCGTCATAGACTTTGTTATCGAAAGGTACTGTTTATTTGGTAGTCAATGTGACTTGGTGCCTGATGGCACGCACTTCACGGTCAGCACCATACTTTGGATTTATTGCTGTCATGACATCGTAATAGCCTCAGGTGGAGGTATTTGTTTTCTACAAGCTTTCTTATGGAAATAACTGTTTTGAAGTGCTATTGTACTACATGTATGATGGATTTTTGTCGTTTTGGTCTTGTTGAATTTAGATAAAGATACTTTAGTTTTATAAACTGGTGTGGTGTCCATTTGTGGTGTTATCACTGTAGTACTGTGTGTTTTGAGTACAAATACTTTACACATTGCCTTTGGGATAAGCCTGCCTGCTTGTGCCAAGTTACCAATGGGGTGAGCTGGGGTTATCTAGAGTGTGTATCCCCCTTTCCCTGAATAGAAGCAAGGGTTCCTATTTTTAAAAAGGTGCATACTTCTGCCAGCTAGAGACCCAATTTCTAAAAGGGGAATACCCAGTTAGAACCAAAATTACTGGGTCCTTATTCACCACCTGCTATACGCAGGTGGTAAACATTTGTTGTGGGTGGGTTGAAGTTGTGGAATGGGTGGTGGGGAGGGCATCTGGGTGGTGGGGAGGCAGTAGGATCTTGGGAGGAGCTGATTTATGTATGTAGCCTGAGGAAGTCGGCACGGGCTAGTTTGTACCTCTGCCCTGTAGCCACTGTCACAGTTTTTGCAGGTATGAATCTCACTCCGGTAACACCAACCTTGTATTTCTGGACCTGGAAACTTTGGTTCCAAAAACAGCAGATTTTTCTTTTGGAAATAACTGTTTTGAAGTACTATTGTACTACATGTATGTTGGATTTTTGTGGTTTTGGTCTTTTTTAATTTATATAAAGATACTTTCGTTTTCTAAACTGGTGTGGTGTAAATTTGTGGTGTAATCACTGTATTACTGTGTGTTTTGAGTACAAATACTTTACACATTGCCTTTAGGATAAGCCTGTCTGCTCATGTCAAGTTACCAATGGGGTGTGTCAGGTTCTAACCTACTGCGCCTTCATTGCCGAACTGAACTACAATTCCCATACAGCTGAGGGCTGGAAGTCAGTAATTTAATGCAGTGGGACCCGCACCACGTTGTGCGTAATTTTGAGAAGTTCCGGGTTCCTCATTCCCGGTCGAGTGAGCGGTGTTGCAGTCCAAGCGTGTTTGGGCTCAAACACGCCTTTCCTGTGGAAACGCTGCCCGTGTTTGAGGATTCCTGGTGGGAGCGTATTCAGTAAGTGAGCAGGGTTTTTCTGAACGGAAGGGAATCCGTCTCCTCGGTTGTTTTCGAGAGAGTGGCAGAGGCTTCTGTCACAGAGGTGTTTGTATGTGGCGGAGTACAGTGGTAAGCACCACGTTCTGCCACCACGAAGACTTAAATACCGCTGTATTGTGTGGTGGAATACGGAGGTAGGAACCACATATAGCCGTCACAAAGGTTTCAGGTTAAAGTTCATGGTGAGTGGAATGCGGTGGTAAGCACCAAGCATTACCGTTACGAAGTAGGGAAAATAATTTCCCTTATTTGGACAATTACTGATCGTTGGATTATAAGTGCCAAAGCGGAAAGCGGTGGTGGCTGCCACGCTTTGCCGGATTTAGAGAACATGGCTACACGAAGTATCTACACATGCTAAAGGACTTGGGCATAGGTGATTTAATCTCTCCGCCCATGGATTGGTCGTTACTGGTTTTCAAAAAGGAGAAAAGGGACGTATTGTTTCTGGAGGATTCTCCTGGTGTTTATTTTCTTTTGGATATCATTACTTTAAATAGTGGGGAAGCATTGAACCATCAGTCTCAGGTACCAGTGGAGGGGATAAGGTGGTCATCAAGTATGATTGTTGTATTGCAGAAGCGCATAGCATTGATTCGCGTGTGCTCCTTCCACATAGGCTACTGAAACCAGAGAGAGCCTTGTTGGAGGATGTACATAGCATGAAGATTCTTGGTGATTACTCAAGGTGCATATCATATCCTAGTGAGATTATATGAGTGTAGTATTTATATGTAAAGGGATATTAACGTGTGTCTTGTCTTTTCAGGTTCCTTTCCCCGCTGTACCCTTCCTATCCTTCCCTCGCCTGATCGTTCGAACACTCTGTATATATATATATATGTCTTCAGAGTGTTGGTGAGATCGGGAGGTGGACCATTCCTGCTGCATCCTGATTCTGCGGAGTGTAACCCTGACAGGGTGAGCTGGGGTTATCTAGAGTGTGTATCCCGCCTTCCCTGAATAGAAGCAAGGGTTCCTATTTCGACAAAGGTGCATACCTCTGCCCACTAGAGACCCAATTTCTAATAGGGGAATACCCAGTTAGACCCAAAATTACTGGGTTCTTATTCACCATCTGCTATAAGCAGGTGGTAAACATCCGTTGTGGGGGGGTTGAAGTTGTGGGTTGGGTGGTGGGGATGGCATCTGGGTGGTGGGGAGGCAGTAGGATCTTGGGTGGAGCTGATTTATGTATGTAGCCTGAGGAAGTGGGCACGGGCTTGTTTGTACCTTTGCCCTGTAGCCACTGTCACAGTTTTTCCAGGTATGAATCTCACTCCGGTAACACCAACCTGGTGTTTCTGGACCTGAAAACTTTGGTTAAAAAAAACAGCAGATCATTTGGTGTTGACCAGTGTGATATTGACAAGATGTCCTCTTCTGGCCAACTCATAATGGAAGCAATAGACTGGCTGCAATGAATATATAGGGCTCGTCCTGTGAGTGAATTGGCGTTCACCTGCATTGGACCCAGCCATATGCAAATCAGTCTTTATTTATTTATTTATTTATTATAAAGTTTTGTATAGCGCGAACAAGACCCGTGGGTATCAGAGCGCTTAACATAGAGTAGGTAAAAGCTTAACATATATATTAACAGTTGTAAGAATCACAGATATGAGGTAGATGAAATATATTCATTCATAACACATGTGCAGTTAGCGTTAATAGTGAGTTGCGGCTACAATTATATCATAAGCAAAATATATACACATAGGTGAGGTAGATCGTTATAAGTCCATGAGGGATGCAGTTATAAGGTCAGTTAAAGATATCGTTTGTTGATAAATTTTGGACGGTTTCACATCCTAGAATTAGCGATCTTTATATTACTGACTTTCTTCGCTTTTCTGATGTCATAGATGTTCTGTTTTAGGGCAGTAATAGTTCAGAGCAGTGATTGATAATCTTCTCTATGTATTGTATTTGTTCATCAGAAGGCTCTTCACTTCCCGCTTGAATGTTGCCACTTTTTGGATCTTCCTAATGTTTGGAGGGAGTGAGTTCCAGATTCTGGGGGCAGCTCCTGAGAACGCTCTGTCATAGGTTTTTTTCTTTCGGAAGATGGCTGGCCGTAATAGCAGCTCCTCAGCACTTCTAGCTGGTTGGTTACCTCCAGACAGCTGAATTTAATTTTCTTGGCTAGGTATCCTGGGGTGTTGTAGTGGAGCGCTTTATGTGTGATACATGCTATCTTCATTTGGATTCTGGCTTCGTAAGGTAGCCAGTTTAAAGCTTTCAAGTGCGGGGATATATGATCATATTTCCTAGATCCGGTGATAAGTCTTGCCGCGGTGTTAAGGCAGGCTTTTAGTGATGCTGTGGACGTTTTTGGTAGGCCAGCTAAGGTGGTGCAGCCATATTCAATCCTCGAGATAACTAAGGATTGGATTGCCAGTTTGAGATCCTGCTCTGAGATGAATGGTTTCAGTTTTCTTAAGTAGTTCAGGTGGAAGCGGGCATTTTTAGCCATTGAGTTAATGTGGGCTTTCATGTCCAGATTCTCGTCTAAGGTGATTCCAAGCGATTTAGCTGAGTTGACTAGGGTTGGGGTGCAGTTAAGCGCAGTCACGAATTTCGTCCATTCCTTTATTTCCGTATGGCTCCTTGGTGGTGAGATTAGTAAGAACTCTGTTTTGTGAGCATTTAGTTTCAGATGATTGTTGGTTAACCATTGTAGTGCCATTTTTAATGTCTCATTCATTAGTTCAATGTCTTTTAGGGATGCGATCTTTATGTATATTTGCGTATCATCCGCATACATGTGATATGATATCTGTGATTTTTGGAGAATTTCTGTAAGCGGTTCGACGTATAGGTTAAACAGGTCTGGGGATAGCGTCGATCCTTGAGGGACTCCTATTGAAATAGGGCATGGAGGTGAGATTGATTGGTTGACCAGGAATCGCTGTGTTCTGTTCTGTAAAAAAGAGTTGAACCAGTTCAGCACAATTCCCGACAGTCCCATCCTGTCCTGCAGCCTGGTTAGTAATGCTTCGTGGTTTACCCTGTCAAACGCCGAAGACAGATCAAGGAGAATCAGTAGGCATGCTTGATTTTGGTCAAGGGCCTGTATCGCATCATCAACAATATGGAGGATCGCTGTTTCCGTGCTATGTCCTGCTCTGAATCCTCACTGGCATTCATCAAGCAAGGAGAACTTGGTGATGTGTTGGCTGAGTTGGTTCTGTACGCATTTCTCAATTAACTTGGCTAGTACAGGGATGTTGGTCACTGGGCGAAAGTTGTTTCGATCGGAAGTGTCCGCTGAAGGTTTTTTGATTATGGGAGCAACTTGACCTGTTTTTAGGCAGTCAGGGAGGATCCCTTGTGATAGAGAAGCATTTATTATTTCGGTCCATATTGGAACTAAAACGTGGTTGATTTCTTTTAAGCACTTTGCAGGAAGTGGGTCTTGATAGTGATTGTTTGGTTTGATTTCTGAGAGCGTCTTGGCGATCATGTGCTGGTCATACAGTTCGAATGTATCCCAGCTTGCCTTGTTTTTTGCCTTAGTACACTCAGTTGAAAAGACGGTATCGTTCGTATGCAGTCGTTCGATGGGAAGGTTCGCCACGGCGTTTTTGAGCTCTACTTCAAGTAATTTGGCCTTCTCTGTGAAAAATGAGGAAAAGTCATCGCAGTTTAGGGATGTTTTTGCGTTCTCTTGACCGGATTTGGCTAGTTTGTTTGATTGTTGCTTTAGTATTTCAAAGAGTTTTCGTGGTCTGTTTTTGGCATTGTCCAGTTCTGATCTTATGAACTCCTTTTTTGAGTTGATGATCTTTTTATTATATTGGTTTCTAATTTTTCCGAGGGCTTTCAGCTCAGGGGATGAAGGGTGTTGTCTCCATTTTCTTTCAGCCATTCTCAATTTGCGCCTTTCTTCATTTAGTGCCTCATTAAACCAAGGATTTTTTGTCTTCTCCGTGACTCTTTTCAGTTTTAATGGCATGGTGTTATTGACGATATTTTCGACCGCTGTTATGTAATGATCGGTCAGCTCATTGACATTCTGCAGGTTGCTAGGTGGCTTTAGGTCTTTTTCACAGCTTTCGACCAATAGCTCCATATTTGCTTCTTTTGTGTCCCGCATCCATTTTTTGGACTTGAAGGGTTGTCTGGTCCTGCCTTTTTCCATTATGGGTATCACAAATGTTATAGCATGATGGTCAGACCAGTCGCATGGAGTTATGGAGAGGATTGTTGTATCTTTGTTTCTTGAGATAATCCAGTCTAATGTCGCTCCTTTCGAGTGTGTGGGTTGTGTGCACGCTTGGGTGAGGTTTAGTTCGACGAGGAAATCTTTAAGCGTGTTGACCAGTTTATCATTGCCGTCCTCCCAATGTAAGTTGAAATCGCCTAGAAATATGTTATTGACTTCGTTGTTAGAGTTGGCCGTTATGATCTCCATTAACTCCTCTGTGAACTTTGCGTTATCTCCTGGTGGGTGGTAAAACGTATGCAAGTTGCATCTTTGATTGTTAGTAGGTCTTATATTAAGACCTAGGTATTCGCAGGATTCTAGAGGGTCTGCTTGAATTTGTTTGACCTCTATATCTGATCGATGAATGCAAGCTATACCTCCCCCTAACTTTTTAAGTCTATCCAGTCTCAAGATGTTGTACTGAGGTGGTACTAAGAGATCCATGGTTCGGGATGAAGATTCCGTAAGCCATGTTCCTGTGAGGACTGCCAGATCAATGTCCTTGTTGATGATGAGGTCCGCTATGTCCGATGCATGTTTGGTTGCCGACCGACAATTGAGTAGTAGACATGTCAGAGGTTTTTCTTTGTTACTAAGGTTCATATTTTCGGATTCGGTTGTTGTTAGCTGTATGTGTTGTAAATTGTGAGGGTTGAATGTTCTATCCTTCTTTCTCGATGTTCTGTTGGAGTCGAGTGGTACTGTTTTAATTATTTCCTCTCCCACGCGGTCCGGTAGTTCATATGTTCGGATTAAGGCCAGAGTTTCCTCCTTTGACAATGATTTTGTCCTATCTGGTCGGTTGTCTCTATTTTTTGAAAGCATGGTAGTCTCGTTACTGTTTCTTTGTGAGGAGTGTCCGAGTTTTTGGATATGCTCGACCTTTGAGTGAATGCTCGCCGTCATTGCCCCAATTTTTTTCAATCGCCTGTAAGGTATTAATAGTGACTTGTGTCAGCTTGCTCACTAGTTTCTGAAGCTCCTTAATATCTTTCTTGTTCTGAAGTGATTTCTTAGGTATGTCTGATCTGTTTATCCTGGATTTGTGTTCTGCTCTTCTCCGTTTTGGATCTGTTCTAAGTTCCGCAGCCCTTTTCTTTGTATCCTTTGTTTGATTGTCAGTTCTCTTTTTATTGGAGATGTCGTCGTGCTAGCTATGTTATGTGTTATTGTGAGCGCGTTTGTAGGTGAGGATCTGCTCAACGCTAGTATTGTACTAGAGAGAGGTATAGGAAGGTTGGTATCTTCTGCCTCATCCAATTCCTGGTTATCATAGGGTACTATACTCGTGGCCGATGTATGCTCTACGTCGGAAGTCTCATTGATTGGAAGCGAAGGCGGCTCTTCTCTTTGGAGCTGGTCTTGTTCTTTGTTTGCTTGATAGGTAGACCTCTCTGTTCTATCTGTCGTGTTCTCTGGTACTGTCATTACTATTTCAAGTATATCTTCCGGGTTAGGGCTTTGAGCATGGTGGTGGCCCTTAATTCTACTGGCGCCTCTGGTAATGTTATTGTAGATGTCGTGAGTGTTTACTGGTGGGGTCAGGTGTAATTGGTATCTTGGGTCTTCTAGTGAATCTTTTATCGTTTGGAATATCTTGTCAAATTTCCCTAGTTCTCGATTTGCTGCTTGTACCAACACAATTCCAGATTTATATATGGAGATGCTTAGTTTGGCTCTGCATCTTATTGATGGTGAAGTCATCATTTTTGTGCCATGTCGGATGTTTTTCGTAGCTTTTATGGCAAGCATCTTTGTGAAGGCATTGCGCCATTTAGCTGTTTTATTTGTGTAGAATATGAGGTCATTCATTGTCGTACCTTTAACTACATTGAAATATAGGTCCGAGAATAGTATGTCCGGGTTTTTTCTCAGAGTGTCGTGTTTGAACTTCTTAGCTGCATTTTTGGTAAGATTAGGCGGATATTTTATATTCTGGGCATTCGAGCCAACAGTCTCTAGGTGTCTTTCGTTCATTCTATCTCCGTGTTGCATGTCTTATGGTGTCTCTTTCTCTGTTTGATTCAGGGTAGGACCACTGCTGATGTTGTTTAGTGCTAGTTCTAGTTTTCCTTTCCAGATCTAGGAGTGTATAGATATGAGTTTGCTGAGTAGTGGTAGATATAGCTTCACTATCACCTAATTATTCTTCTGTTATCTCTTCATAGTAGTGGTTTCAAATGATAGTAATTATTAACTAGCTAACTGACCCTTGTTATGTTCTGGGTTGTGTGTTATCGAAACTAAACGTTGTAAGATGGCTGCCGTTATAGTGATTCTTCTGTGGGCAGAGTGGACTTTCTCTCTTTCCAGTACTTTGTGTTAATCCATCTTCCCTGGTCGACTGGTCCTACTTCACTGTTGGTTGTTCCTGCCTATTGTGTTTGTTTTATCCTGCTTGTCTTGGTCGCCATTATTATGTCAGGCAGTGTAGTTTATTTATCCTTGTCAAGGTGTGCCCTCTATTATCTGTTAGTTGCTAAATTCCTCAATGCAATCCAGAACTTGAATTGGAACGATCGATTAATTCCTCTTGTCTAGGATAATGCCAGTTCCTCGCATATTGATGTCTGATTTGGGCGCCATTTTAAGGTCAGGCAAGGTTGTTCTAAGCTTCCTGGTTGTTTCTGTTCTTCAAAATGTATTTATGTTTCTTTCTTCCCCTCTATTTCTCGCATGACCTGATCCTTTCCCCTCCACTCACCGCTTGGAGCGAGAGCCCGTCAGGCCCTGCGAGATGCAGTCTCGTTGCTCCTCCGCTCGAGACTTCAGTCGCTGCTGCTATCTCCGGTTGGCCGATTGGTCTCCGGTCGCGCCTCAGTCACCGACTCGTGTCTGAGCCGACTGTGAGATCCCTTGTCCTCGGTGATGGCCTCCGCAGAGTCCCCAGGTCTCGCCACCTACCAGGGGGTCATCTCAGCTCCCGTGCAGATTCCGGACTTCTTCGTGCCCGCTTTGTGCCGGAGGTCCCTTTTCTGCAGACCGCGTGATGAGGCACCTCGAGTCCAGCTTTCTGCAAGGTGGCACGGTTAGGCAGTCCGTCTCCAGGGATGGTCCCTCTACCAGGTCAGTGCGTGTCCGGTGTCCAGTATTCTGATGACCGGTCTTCTACGCTGAGTTTAACTGCGCTAGTCCACTGCTCGTTTTTCTTCTTCTTCGGTTCCTCCGTTGTTCGATAGTGTTCGTTTCAATATTTGTTCGTCTTGGGGGTTAGCACACTGTAAGGGATTATTCTTTGGATTTAAACCACTTATGGTGATCCTTAACCCAGGAGCTCTTTCGCAGAGCTCTTAGTCAGCGGCCATCTTTTTTTCTCCAAGTCTTGACACTGTGTCTCATGGGAACAGTCCAGACCGCACTGCCAAGACAGGTCCTCCCTGGACCAGAAATAAGTATCCTGGGACCGGTTTCAGGTTATGTCACCCTTCTTCAGCCAGGCTAGCTTGAATCCAGTGGCACAGTGATCAAGGGACCCATGTCTGTGCATACCCATCCCACATAGGGCGAAAAGTGCTATGCAAACAAATGATGGACGAATGCTGAATTAATCATATATTCACTCCCAGTCAAGAGATCTGGGTTAAATCCATCATTCTTTTGCTCACCATACCACCCCTGTTTGGACCCAGCCACATGCGAATCAGTCTTGACCCTGTGCCTCATGGGAACAGTCCAGACTAAACTGCCAAGCCTGATTTGCATAAGCTGGGTCCAAACTGGAATGGCATGGTGAGAAAAAAAAGCGATGGATTTAGGCCCAGATCTCTGTACCGGGGTGAATGTATGACATTGTTCTGCATTCTGTCCATCAATTGTTCTTTTTGCATTTGTCACCCCGAGTGGGACGGGTATGCCCAGACGTAGGTCCTGTGCTCTCCATGCCACTGTATTCAAGCAATCCTGGCTGATGAAAGCTGATAGCCCGAATACTTTCCTAGGATGCTTGTTTCCAGTCCAGAGAGGACCTGGCCTTGCACTTCAGGCTGGCTTGTTCCCATATGGCACAGGGTCAGGCCTGATTTGCATATGGCTAGGTCCAACTGAAATGGCATGTTGAGCAAAAAAACAATGTATTTAGGTCCAGATCTCTGCACTGGGGTGAACGTATGAACTCGTTCTGCATTCTGTCCATCAATTGTTATTTGTTCATTGATCTCTGTTGAATGTGGCCCCCCCCTGAACTTCCCACAACAAGGTTCAAAGGTGGGTGTTTGTGTAAGGTTATGCCATAGAGCAGTATTTTCATTTTGCAAGTTTGAATTTGAGTTTGCTGCTACTAGATGGTAGGCAACAAGCCTAGGAGTTGTTGGTTCATCAAGCAAAGGGACCAGAAATTAGTTGCATGGGGTCAGTCCTTAATCTCTTTCCTAGAGGCTCTGAGGGAACGGTGACAGTAGGAAAGTGCCATTTTTAGATGGTCGCTCCCCACTTTTTGCTCTAGATGCCGTGAGCTTAGAATTGAAAGTGCACTGGGACCTGCTAAACAGGCCCTAGTGCCAGTGCTCTTTCCCTCAAAAGGTAATGTGAATTGATGCACTCAATTGGCAAGATGCTTTACCCCTCCCCCCCTTGTAAGTCCCTAGTATATGGTACCAGTAGTACCTAGGGTAAGGGAGTTAAAGGGTTCACCAGGGCTGCAGTACTATTTGTGCCAACCCGGAATGACCTAAATAAAAGTAAAGTCTGCAGGGTTGCTATGTGCAGCTGCCCTTTTCGAGTTCAAATCTGCACACACCATGTGTGACAGAGTCCCTTCACTACCTTGGTATATATAAGTCACCCTTAATGTAGGCCTCTTAAAGCCCAGGAGGCAGAGTGGATTGTATCCAAGGGTTAAGGCATATATGTAGAGACATATGTACCTCTACGTTTTCCTTGCCATTCAATTTTATTGTAATGACCGTCGGTTCAAATGTTAACGTGGATGGGCTACCAGACAAAACCGAGATTGCAAGCATCACGTTGGTATCACCGAATTTAGTTGTGTTTGCTATCAAACACTGTGCTTTTTCACCCCTGTCATGATTGTCTTGTCAAAGGTGACTTGGCATACCCAGGTGTTATGGTGCCCACCAAGATACTGAGTTTCTGTATGCCTTGGCAGGCTTTCTGAGGTGTTTGCCACCAAGACAGAAGTCTGACCTCCTGCTGGGGAGTACTATCGCTCTCAGGGGACGTGAGACAAAAGGCCTGTGAAGGAAGGAAGCCACACCTCTGCCCTCTTAGGATGGCTAAAGAAAGGTCCATCATGGCGGTGAGCCTCAAAGGTTTCACCACCTCTGATAGGTAAGTGACTCATCTCCCAGTAAAGACAAAGGCCTCCCTGCCCCCAGGCACTCGTGTTTGCAAGCAGGCGGGAAATTAGGTATGCAGGAGGTGTTCATCCCCCAAAGGCTAGCCAAATCTCTAAGGTGGGCTAGTGGGTCAGTACAGCTGAGGATGGCCCGTGCCATCTTGATAAGTCCTATATATAGTGGCTTCTGGGTAGTTTGGTGACATACACGCCCGGATGTGTCACCACAGGGGCGGATTAGCCACAGTGCTAGTAGCCCTTTGGCTACAAGCAGTCACACCCTTAAACACCCCCTAATTCCAGAATTTAAGGGGCACTTCTAATGCCAGAACTGCAGATCTGTCTGAAGAAGTAGTGGAAAAAGAAGAGACCATGTCAGCACAAGGTAGGACCCCACAAAGAAGAGGCATGAAGTACGACACCTGCGGCAGCCCCCTGCAACCTGCTGGGGTATGACTCAACCAGGAGCAGAGACTGGTTCCAAGAGGAAGGTGAATCTCTCTGTGACCCAAAGACTATACCAGGACTCCCTAGGACAGGAGCTTCTACTCCCCTGCAATCGGTAGGCACAAACCGCACTTCCAAGATCCAAAGAAGGACTGTCCGTCAGGCTCTGTCGAGGACCAGCCCAGGAGTAACTGGCCAGGTACCTTCTGCGAAGCGTAGTCCTGGACCTTAGTGAGTCTCAGCCCTTTAAAGTATTTCCAAGACTTGTGAAAGATTTGCTTTACTGCTGCATTTGCAGTGACCAAGGCTTGGTTGTGGTCTTGCTGACTACTAACTGCTTTAATCGACGCTCCAAGAAGAGATTATCCAGCGCCCCATCAACCTTCTCCTTCTGTGGTGCAGATTTTGACTATTTGCATCTCAAAGCTGTGTTCATTGGCACGCCTGGTAAAGTCAGGTCCTGCTGTCCTGCTCTGCACCATGGAAAGCCAGAAACACCTCTGCACACGAGAGGCCCTAGCCACACAGAGTTGTTCTACCTTGTGATTCCTGGTCCAGGAGTCCTACAATCTTCACCCCACAGTGACTCCCGTGAACTTGACCTGGAAGTATCGTTTTACCAAGTTCTGCTTTTCAGCACCTGCGGCTCCCCTTCAGCACCAAGTACAGCCAAGTCACCTCTGCAACCGGTCTCCCTGGGAAAGGTAAAAGTGTTCTGACGGTCACAACGTGGTCTGTGGACCCGCAACACCTTAACTCCTAGTATGTTCCATGGAATTCACCCGGCAAGTGACAGAGTGTCACCTGATATTGTTCCCAAAGTATTGATTTTATTATCACTGTAAATTCTATAACTCCAATTATATGAACTGTACATACTTTATTCTGGTGTCTAAAATTATATAAAAACAAGCTCTATTTTTATAAATTGGTGTCGTATTTCTTTTGGGTCATGTCAATTACTTGCATAACTCATGTTCCTTTAAGTAAGCGTGTCTGCTCTTTGCCACTCTACCAGGACTCTGAGAAGGATTTCTGGTGTGAATTCAAAGTGCACTTTTGGGTATTGTGGTAATATTGCATTGGAAAGCCTCCCAGCCATACCACATAATCTTGTCACCTTGCTACAGTGACCCCTTCTGACATGAACACTCTGCTCTGGGAATAACAAGTGTTACATAAAGATGTTCTCTGGAACTGTAGTACATGACAGCACCGGAAGGAAAAATTCCAAAGGCACAAAAAACCTCAAATGTGTCAGATCCAAATTATGAGACAGTATCTGCGAGCCTGTAGCTTGGATCCAAATAAAACGAGACATGGAGCAGAGCTGGAGCTGGCGGGACTGAAGGAGTTTCAACTCACTGGAAGCATAAACAAAGGCTCTTAATAGGAAACACCCAACAGCAAGGGGGTGGTCAGAATTACTCTACTTGTTTAATTGTCCCATCTGCATTTTGCATGAGCACCAGGTAATATTCGTTGGTTGTGTGGTACTCATTTGTTTCATATGCAACAAGTAAGATGTAAGATTAAGGACTGATGATAAATCACTTATTGTTGAGCTACTGACTGTGGGTCTGTGGACTAATTCTGGTACTAAAATGTGGCACATCGTCATAGGAAATCAGGCATAGATGCATCAAGCTAAAAACCGCTCGCAAAGGGGCAGATTCTCAGAATCTGCCCCTTTGCGACCGGTATTTTTGCATTTGGGATGCATCATCCCAAATGCAAAAATCGCAATTTAAGAAATCGCAAAATTGCGATTACTTAAATTGCTATTGTATTTAAGGAATCCCAAATTGAGATTCCTTAAATGCAATGCATTAAAGTTAAAAAAATTGCGCTTTCGCTAATAGGGGGAGCAAATTACCATGAAGTTGAACTTCATGGTCATTTGCAAAAACTTTGAAAAATGCACTAAAGTGCATTTTTCAAAGTTCCATTTTACACACAAACATGCTCTTAGGGCATGTGTGTGTGCAAGATGTACCCATATGCAGATTTCAGGGGTGCAACAGGGTGTTCTTTTGACACCTTGGAACCTTGAAATTGCATTCTCAATTTGTGATTCTCTAATTGAGAATCGCAAATTGAGATTGTCTTCCCATTCATTCCTGAGGGCCTCTAGGCCCATAGGAAGGAATGGGGAGGTATTCCTTAATTGCGACTCGCAATTTGCGAGTCGCAATTAAGGAATTTTAAGAAATCGCTATTTTTTTAGCGAGTTCTTCATGCATAGCCTTTTGCTATTCCTTATTAGCGAATCCTTATTTTTCGCTAATAAGGAATCGCAAAATGGATGCTTGATGAATCTATGGGATTGTCATTTAGTCAATTTCTCTAGTCTAACATTTTGGTACAGTATGTGGGTGACAACAACATCGACCAATTTGGGGACTGGATGACCTTACTCCAGGAATTCATCTCACTTTAAAACTTTGTATGAGGAAATTATTGTTCAGTTTGAACCATCCCTAGAGAACACCAGGAAAAGAGGTGTCACATTGTGTCATATTTTTTCCTTGATCCTTGGAGCTGAAGGAAGAACCCAGCACTATCAACCATGAGAATACTGGTGTCCCCCACTGACTGAGACAATGGACACTCCACATGTGACAACTAGTTAGCCTACCAAGCCTTCTTTAACCTCTGGGAACATGTGGAGGGGCCTAGCTAAAGGAGAACGAGCAAGGGTTGGGTCTAGGTGCAGTACAACACATATATGAGGGTTGCAATAAAGGTATGAATGCCGAGCCGAAATTGTGTGAGATTTTGTAAATACACTGCAATTAAATAATATCCAAACATATAAATATAAGTTCAATGAAAGCAAAGGTCAAACGATGAAAATAAAATAAATCACAACACACAACAAAAAAGATAATGCACCGCAGGGGCCTTGACTAGTAACAAAAAGATGCTGTTTGCAACGACTAAGAGATTGCCATTAAAGGGACACTCCCGAAAAGGAGAAACACAGCACAATGATGATGGAAAGGTTCACCCAATGGCCATGAACAGAACAGTCATCACTAGTAATTGCTACACAGCTTGTAAAATACAGGTTCTCAAACATCACACTCAAACAGAGTTACTTCGTAAGGATTCACAGATCTTACAATGTGTGATTCTGGACAAAGTAAAGTGGAGTAGACAAAGTAGAAATTAGTGGCAACAATAAGCAGTGCATTAGCAACCTTGCATTTGAAATAAAGATGTCTCTTGGCGTCTAGGAAATTGAGTTACCGTTCCCAGGGATGAAAGAATATCTCTTGGTTTAGGCTATGTGGGATTGCTCATTTAAGATGGGGCTATCGCATGATCTGGGAGACCTAGGAGGTCTGTGGCTCCACAGTCAGGGAGAGCCATCATTAATGTTGAAAGAGGACAGACCATATTCTGAGCCACAAGGACAACGGTTTGTGAGTCCATTGCATACACAGTGCCCGTGCCGTACTACAGAGGCCCTTTTTAGTCTAGCTAGCATGCAGTCCAAAGTGATGCAGGACTGCTGCACAGAAAGCATGATAAAAATAAAGATGGTGGAGATGCAGGGAGAGTGCCACAGCTCACCTGCGCTCAGAGCATCTTGCTGTCGAGACCTCCAGTGATGGTTAATATAGATGGCTTCTAGGAGCTCTGTACCTGTCTCTGAAATCGGTGTGCTGTCTGTGGAATCCTAATGGGAGAGGACAACAGCATGGCAGGCTAGAAGCACCTCAAGGGGCAGAAAGGAGTTGATTTAAAACTACAGGGGCCCTATTATGTAAAGGGCGCACTTTCCCTGTTTGCGCACTGCGCACCTCAAACAAGGTGCGCCGGGTGCAAACAAGGTCAGTGCACCCTATTACATGGAATGCGCTGCCCTCAGGGCAGATGTGAGCTTGCGCTGCCATGGGGGCAGCGTATTCATGTGAAAAAGGGAGTGGCTGCTTTACAGCCACTCCGTGTTTCACAGTGCAGGCGGAAACCTGCCTGCACTTTTAAGGGGGATGAGAGATCCCCTTGCAACTGAGTGCAGCAAGTGACTGCACCCACCTGCAAAGGGCTGTCTGGGTGGTCAATAGAACCGCTGTCACCCCCTCCAGAGAACTGCCATCAGAAGGCCCACTGTCAGTACGCCTCCTGACAGCTCCTTTGCCTCTGCGCCCATGTCTGTAAAATGGGACAGGCACAGAAGTAAAGGGATTCCATCATTTGCATGGGGCCACGCGCCATGCAAATGAGGGAGCGACCTCTGAAGATAGCGCTTGCGCTTCATGTATCGGTATTACAGAAGGGGATGCACAAGCGTCTGCGACCCCTTCTCTAATGCCAAATGATGGGAAACATCTATTAGAGTGGAGTGGAGTGGTGGGGCTCACTGGTTAGAGGTGGCAGACCCGGAAGCAGAGGGCGGCCCGGGACCAGGGTTCGATTCCCGACGCGGCAGGGTGGTGGACCAGGGTCAGCGGACTCGATAATTCTCGCCTCTGTGCCTACCCTAACCAGGGGTCCCACTCGGCAACTCTGGGCATTAGCTTGCCTAATCTCCACAACGGCCCCATCAACTCCGGGGATGCCTGGCTCCACCTTGGGGATTCCCCGCTGGGACCATCCCACAGGGAAAGCCAGGACGGGTTCCCCAGAGGTATACAGCGCCAGGACGCCGACTGGCAACAGTGCGCTTTACAAGTATACACATTACATTACATTACATTACAACACAGGCATTATGACACATTGCTTTTACAACGTAGTAAGTACCCGACTGCGACATTACCACATGTTCCAATACATCGCAAGTCATTACAACAACTTTCTTTAGGGAGTGCAGTGTTGGACTGGTGTTGGATTTTGAGTCCAACACCTTCCCTACTGATACACCGACTGGAGTTGGAATAGTAATTTAAACTATTCCAAAGTCCTGTTCCTCCCTAAAGCGAGTCATTGTAATGGAACTCGTGGTAACAACACAGTCATGGTATTGACTTCATTATTAAGCCATGCATTGTTTTGGCATGTGGGGTAACGGATGCTATTCGCAAATGACTGTTGAGACCAAGGGGCACTTTCTACAATGCGACCCCAGGTGAGGTAGGTCTCTGTTTAACAAGGCTTTGCACTGGCACTTATATCTGGGCAGGGGTACTTATTTCTGTCACATTCAGACACACGTGGCGGTATACTAACAAGAAGCTAACCACAAGCTTGTACAGTCTCTGATGCTGTGATTACTACATTCTGGCTGACCTTGTCCCACTCCTGAGACATCCTCAGTAAGAGTTCCCATTAGTTATTATTATCAGGCTGTATCAGATTATGTGTATACATAAAGGCCGTGATTGGGGTCGGCAGGGCCATAATTAGATGCAGAACAGCTGAGCTGTAACTGCTCATAAGGACAAGAGGTTGTCTATGGCATGGAAGCAAACAGAACATCCAATTAAATTGGCTACAGGGAATCAGAGTGACACACTGTTAATCAGGCAAGTTTATTCATGTTTTTCACTCTGTGTGGTACCAAAATACTGTTAGAAAATCATTTGACATAAATACGGTTTCCTTAGTCATCTTTGTTACCAGTGAAGCATGTCATAATCTCAATTTTTCTGTTCTGGGCATTGAGGGCTTTTAGGTACACTTTATGGTTCACATATTTAATGACAGATATAGGACTAAACGTTTCAGAAAAGGTCGGGTTGACATATAAACACTGTAGACTTTTTCTGCAGCATGCCAGGGCTGCCATCCAGTCTTTTTGCCACATTTTTATTTTAACATCAAAGTGGAGTAATGCCACGGTGTATCTAACATTTGGCAACTGAGGGGCATATTATCAAGACTCGGTGATAAAATTATCGCCGCTTTATCGGCAGCAAACTGGACTTGATAATATGCTCTATGGAATTCCAATCGAAGCTCATGGTAAATGTCCTTCACATCTAACATGAGCTTCGATTGGAATTCCATAGAGCATATTATCAAGCCCATTATCACCACTTTATCTGCAGTTTCCTGCCGATAAAGCGGCGATAATTTTATCACCGAGTCTTGATAATATGCCCCAGAGTTTTTTACAACTTGCATAGTTTTTGTGCGTTGTTACTGTGGTCTTACACAAAAGACAAATATCTAGGAATGGGCGTAACTTAGGTAATTTTGTGTAGTGTAATCACACAAATAACCAAAAAAAATCCAACAAGGTTATGCAGAATTATGCAGGAAGAGTCGTTCTACATTTAGCTGTAGTTCCTTAGCGAAAAAATGCGTCTTCACATCCAAAGTGGACTTGAGGATACATTTTGCACTAAGAAATAACACTAATAACAGAAATAGAATATAAATAGTGAGCATGAGAAAAGCTGTTTGCTAAATGTGAATTTGGGATAGGATTTCCCCCCCAAATGACCTCTGGCATTTTAGTGCTTGTTTTGTAGCCCAAAATGCACCCTTGCATCCAAAATAGTCATTTAGATGCATTTTCCACTAAGAAAATAGTGCTAAAGGCAACAGAAGATAAACAGCAGTGCAAGTGGTCACTGCCACTCGCTAAATTTGCCCTTGTAGTAGGATATTTCCCATAATTTACTCTTTTTTAGGTGACTAGGTGTAATTACATTATTATCGGTAATTCCACGAGTAATGTGCAATTACCAAATTTACTTTAACCCCTTCTGTGCTCGTGACGGAACCACTCCGTCACGAGCCACTGACGCGCTGTGCTGGTGACGGAGTGGTTCCGTCACGGCGCGGCCGCCCCGCCTACGCGGCGTCAATTCCACGCCTGCGCGGCCGTTTTATTGAGCGTGAGGGGCCGTGACGGACCCACTCCGTCACAAGCACAGCACGCCCGTGGCTCGTGATGGAGTGGTTCCGTCACAAGCATGGCGGCGCCGTGCGCCCCCCCCCAGCGCCGCAGTGGAATTACCGCCGCGGCCAAGGGGTTAATTACTTTGGCTTATCATAATTTACTCCCAGGCCTACAAATGTCCCCATTTGTGTTTTCCTGTCAGTTACCATATTTTCCAGAGATCAAAATCCCAGCAATCTAGTTCACTTCTTGCCTTTTTCCCTGAATTTACAGCTTTCATTACTGACTATGTGCATCTGACCAGGTACAACATTTGAGGGTTTGGTATGATGGGAAATTGTATTTATTTTCCCAGTCATACCCTGGAGGAAAGGTAACAGGAGAGGAAGTTGAGGTGGGGACGGGGAATGTTTAAATTGTCTTGTGTGGGCAGCATGCAGCTTCCAACCTGCAACCACCATTTTGTGATCAAATTAGCCTAACACTTTCAACAGGTATTATTATTGCAGAGCATATCCTCAAAATGGGTGTTAACATTTCCAATTATACAAAACAAATAATGTAAAAAAAGCTCCTATCATCCTGAGGCAAATAAACATATTTTGCAGGAGGAAGGCAGTGGGTTTTACGAGTTATAGGTTTTTTTGGGCACAGATGTTGCACATCAGAACCTATAAATGCCACCAGCCAAGGCCTGTGAAGTACGACTCCATTAAAGCATCAGTCAGGGAAGATTCAAAGACATCTTTGAAAATCTCAATGCACACCAAGGGAGGAGCACCATAGTTGCTGGTTGAGGGTGGCTGAGTATCAGAGGCCACACAAATTGTTGTCAAAAAGCAGACAGACAGGAGATCTTGCAGGCACAAAATGAAAATGGCACGGTGGCTCAGGTGCACAAGTGGTTGGGTCCTTTTGACCTTACAATATTTCAACTATTATGAATTCTGTATATAAGCATAACCTTATTCTGTTAAAATGGACCAGGTTTCATTGACTGCATAATGCTTGGCAATAACTGCCAAGTGCCTTCACATACCATTTTTTTCAACTGGATAGGTACTTTATTTGATTAAAAGAGTGATTCTTTTATTCACACCATGGTAAGCTTCTTCTTCATCTGTTTCCTGGATAAAATATGTTTGAAAGATTATCCTCAAAATCGAGTCGAGTGCTTATCAATACTCCAATAACGTTGTTTTATGTCATTAACTGATTTTATTAATTCACTATGACGAGGTTGTGGCATTGTATCCATGCCAAAGGCCTCAGTCAATGTTGAAACCTATTACCCTTCTGTGCCCATTCATCAGCATACAACTAAGACAAAGTCAGGCTTCTGGCATAACTTCATTATAGGCTGCCCTCCTTTATCATTGAATTCCTGTGCTTGAAATCAGAGGTGCAAGTCTATGCACCATCTCTGAATGGAGATCTTCAAGGACAGCTGTTAATGAATGCATTGTTTCATGCAAACTCATTGTGTCCCCCATTTCTTCTTCCTTATAAGGCTCTGTAACAGGATGGTTGCGGTATATTCACATTCACAAATAACCTTATAAATAACTATCCAATTGTTACCCAGGGTATGACTGAGGATGGTCTGCCAGTGACAAACCTACTGGTATCTCCATGGAGGTCATTCTGTCTCAACCTCCCGATATTGTTTCCAAGAGAAAACAATGTTTATGAATATTTCATTAATCAGTGATAGTTATTTGTGATTTTCTATACAATTTGTCGGGTTTCCATACTTAGGCCACAATGCATTAGAACCTCTGCCTACAGGAGATCTTCATCAGAAAATTATTTGTGTTTTTTCTATTTTGATTTTAAACTATCGGTTAGGCCAAATCACATTCCAACCCATATTGGAGTGTATGTGTGTGTGTGTGTTTGAATAAATGTCAGAGAGAGAGAGAGAAATATATTGGGAGAGATTAAAGGAGTCCAAATGTTTCTCACATTTCCATAGTGTTTTCATAAATAGCTTCTCTAGAAAAAATAATATTAGGCCACTGTTTCTCCACCTAAAATAATTGCAATAGCATTTCAAGGTATATATATTGGAAATACTTCTTGATGATGAGTGCCAAATACTTGCCATACTATTTTTAAACTACACTTGTGGATGCAACTATGGATGTGTGCACCTATAGGCGTGCTAACCCACAGCTTGCACTTTTCTGCAATAAAGGGTTGTGGGTCGAACATTTGTGCCTCCATGAGTCAAGCTACACCAGCCAGTTGGCTCTTGAAAAACAGAAATGTTAGGGGATTCACACCTTTGCCAATGTATGTTTAAACTGCAGATGTCAATGTTTGCTAAATCTCATTTTACAACAACACTGGCTAGTTCAGGTCCACGTTTTTAGGTCTGGCTTGAACGCTCAGTTGTATCCATATCTTATAGGAGCAACAGAAAAAGATCTTCAAGAAGCAACACTGTGAGAGGGGCTTTGGCGTCATTCACTTGTTGATCTTCCTCCCTTCTGAATTTGATGGTGTAGAACCTGTGATCTTCTACAGCAAAAGCAGAGCTTTTATATCACAGATTATACTTCAATAAAGTAGGCCTAAGTTGTTTATGGCAACAAGCCAGTGGTCAGTGCTATAGGCGTGATTGATTCAATGGAAAAGCTATTTCACATGCTGTAGATTTGATCAGTTTATTATAAAAAATTATGAGTTGTGGATAATAATTATGAATTATTTGTTGAGAAAAGCATATTTTGCGGCCAGTAGGCCTTCATGGATTGATTGTTAATATACTGCGTTAAATACTATAGAAAAATATTTTGTAATGCAAACTACAATTTAAATACAGTAGGAAGGGGCTTTGCATGATATAACCTTGTAACAAATACATTGTGATCTCTCTGAAAAAAACAATAGGAAGAGGTTTTACATTGTGTTCTCCTTGCCAAACACCGTAGGCAGGTGCTTTACATTATGAGCCCTCTGACAAATGCAATAGGAAGAGGATTTAGATTGTGAACTCTAACAACTACAATACCAAGGGTGTTCAATTGTGAACTTTTGAATAACTTCAATAGGTAGGGTTTTTATATTGTGAACTCCCTGAGTGGTGCAACAGTGAGGGCTGTTACATTATTAGTCACATGGCAAAGACCAAAGGAGGGACTTTACATTGTGAACTCGCTCACAAAAAATAATAGGACCATGTAGTACATTAAAAACTCTGACAAAAGCGGGTTTATCTGGTGAACATTATGACAAATACCTTAGGAGAGGGTTTTACATTGTGAACTGCAGGATAAAAATACATGAAGGAGTGTTACATTTTAAACTGTTTCACAATTACAATAGGAAGGGATTTAAATTGTGAACTCCTGAGGAATGTAATAAGATGAGGTTTAAGAAATATGCCCCTTTAATTGGTCTAGCACCAGAACATGCTTGACATCTCTAGAGACACATTTTGGGTTTCTATCTATCTATACTTTTAGTTTTTCTAAAGTGTTTCCTGGGTCTGGGTGGACTATTCTGCCTCAATACCCTGAGAGTCAGATTTTACATTTTGAACTCTTTGACAAATGCACCAAAAAGGTGGATTACATGACTAACTCTCTGGGAAATGCAAGCGGAAAGGATTTTACGTTGACACTCTTTGACAACTCCTATAGGAAGAACATCCTTTGAGGACGTCATAGAGAGGGGCTACACATTGTTTAACACTGATAAAACTTTTTAGATTGACCTACAGTTCAAGTGATGCTAGAAAGGTCTACATTCCATTGGGAACAGTGGAATAATATTGAAATACATTTGAATTTTAAAGTTAAAATAGTACACTTAGATTTAATGAAGAATTATTTTGCAGTTTGTGGAAATATTTAATTTTTATTTGCCTCCACGTTGGTTGCCTTAATAATTAGTTTGATTTTACTTTTGTTTACTTGGTGTCTGTGGCCTTCACATTGTGCAAAATGTAGCCCATATATCTGTTTCTTAATTGACCTAATCCCAGTTAGACATCCTTCACTGTTTTCTAGTGAATACTTACATCTTGATCAAACTCTTTGCATGGATTACAAGGTACTTACTAGCACTTGTCCTGAGCATTTCAGATTTCGGTGTCAGGCCTAAGTGTCCACTCACATGCTTCATTTGTCTCCTTATGCACTCTTGATAGCGCCAAGCTCTATTGAATCACAGCAGTCAGGACCACTTTCTGGTTCTGGTTCCTATTGCCAACACTCCACGGATAAAAGACCTTGCCCATGTGAGTGCAGGATGAGTGGTGTGCCAGTGAAAATATAGCCTGCAGCAGATTATACCAAGGCCTATTGGCATTGTCAATATTTATTAAGATCGTCACTGCTAATGCAAATAATTTAGGCAATTTAGTGTAAAACTGTGTCTCCTTTTCCTGTAATCCCCATTAATCCCCCAAGACTTTCTGGCACTGTTGTTCACACAATAAAGAAGGTGCGTACTTCTTGAATTGCACCTATTATTTACAGCTCTTAGAAACAACAAGAATTCTGAGAGAATTGATTAAACATCTGCTCATGTAATTATTGTGCTTAATATTATGAATATTTTATCAGGTATTTTTGTTGCTTTATTGTTGTTATTATTTTAATTATGATGATGGAATGTAAAAGTCAACTTTTAATGAAAAACAAATATTGTTAAAGGTCTTGTGCTTGTCATTTTTACTTTAGTTTGACACTCCTGATTTACTTTTGTTCAGTGAGTTGAAACCTTAGTGTAAAATTGGAGGCCGTGAGAAAAGAGATAATGAATGCAGTTAGATCAAAAAAGGGTTATCGTGGAATCTGCCATGATCTCTGGGCAGAACACCTTACCATGGGGCTCCACCTGGTGGCTGACTGAACTAGGGCCCACAGTGCCAAGAACCTTGGGATTATCATTGATAAAAAACTTGACATGACTGGCCAAGTCAACACTGTTACAGCTTCCTGCTTCCACACCCTGAAGATGCTTATGAAAATATACAAATGGCTCTGGCCAGCAAAAGGGTCTCACACACACAGGGCCGGACTGGAAACAACAACCGGCCCTGGCAAAGTGCTCGGCAGGCCCCCCCCCCTCTCCCCACTCGGGGGGTTGGAGGTGCCGGCGAGCAGTTTGCCGGGGCCTGTTTTCGCCCGATTTTGGTACAGGGCTGATTTTGCAGCTATGCTGCAAAAACAGCCCTGTACCAAAAACGGCCCCCAGGGGCCCAAAACCGGCCCCCACCCGTGCGGCGCACCTGGGTATTGCCGGGTGCCCGCTATGGCCAGTCCGGCCCTGCACACACACCCTTGTCACAACCAAGCTGGAATACCCTCAATGCCAGGATCAGTAAAAAACTCACCAGACGACTGCCAACCACTCATAACTCAGCAGCCACAATAACACTCCAACTCCTACGCCATACACATATCACACCCCACTTGTAGGAGCTCTACTGTCTCCCTATACAGAAATTAGCACCGTTCAAACTTCTCACTCACATCTTCAAAGCACTACACTGAACTAGCCCAGCCTACTTCAATAGACGTATTTCCTTTTACAAACCATCCAGACACCTCGGCCCACCTCCACTTGCTCACCATCCCTTCCTTTAAACGGAAGCGGCAAGGAGGTTGCCGTTTCTCCTACCTTGCCCCTAAATTTTGGAACTCCCTACCCCTCACACTCAGGAGCTGTGACAATCTCCTGGGCTTTAGGAAAGCTTTGAAGACCTGTCTGTTTGCGCAAGCATATGCATAGTCACCCCTCTGCGACATTCTTTACGATTAGCGCCATGAAACCTACGGGTGACCGTGCGCTTTAGAAGTTGTTATTAACATAACATAACATAACACCTGCACTTAGCCAGACTCCTATTTGCACACACCACACACACAAGGAACAAAAGCTGGCACCCAGGCCATCGGCTACATCACTCCTGAAGCATGGCAAGTTCTGCTGGCACACATCAGAGTCTTCTTAAATTCCATAAGCAGCTGAAAACATGGCCCTTCACATAATTCCTCACGCCCACACTAGTCAAGGCTAGATTCACACCTACTGAGTGCCAAGATACATTCCTGGGAGATTGGGTGCTTCACAAATATACATAACGCAACATAACATCTGTGCACAAAGAAATAAGGAGAACAATTAACAATAACAGAGTAAAGTGGACTTCACAACGTGAAAAATACTACCACAAGCTACACAGGCAAAATGAAACAGTAATTGTGTGAACTTTCTTGTAACATATACACGCACACCCTTGCTCCGAGTTTTAAATATAAACGAATATATGACTATGTATGCATGTGCAGATCGCACTAATTTTGTTTCTGGCCTAGAGACAGCTTTAACAATATGCTAGCCTAATGTTAAAAAAATTATAAAATAAAATGTAATACATATTTACATACACAGACGGTCTTTGGGTCACATCTCTACTTCTATTTGTCTTTTCAACTGTAATTCATGTTATGCTTCCTCCTTCCGCAGAAGACAACATGCGGGAACGGGGACGTCCGCTTCAGCAATTTGCGCTCTTGCTCTAATTGAAAGTATGTTTTTCCTGATCATATTTACAAATCTGCCTTAAAAAAGCGCACTTCAATGCCAGGGCTGGTGGGCCGATATTCTAGATCAACAATCCTTTTCTATTAGCATTTTTTATCATTTTTATGTTTTTAGTTCTCATTTTGCATTTAACCTATCTCTTCATGTTTTTGCAATTGAGAGCCAAAAGTATTTTTTTCTTTACTAAAAAAACGTTTTTTACACCTGTCCTAAGTGTACCTATCTCATTAAAAACAACCTCACTGTTGTATCAATATTTTGTCCCTTGGATATTTTTTTTATTTAAGAGTATTATTAAAACCATACTGCCACTGCATTTAGGTGACGACTTGCTTTCTTTTTCTTTTCGTAGCAGGAGCTTTTTTTAAAATAAAAAACGAAGAACAACGTAAACTTCGATTGGATTGACAAGGCCATACCTAATGGCTTTACCAGTCCTTGTTGGTAAACGTTGCATATGAAGAGGAAATTCAGATTTGTATGATATCAGCTGTTTGAGTACCAACCCCTCAAGAAAAAATAGAATCGCTTTGTCAACTATCTTATTTATTACAAAAAATAGTTTCTGCAAGCAATTACCCCGCAATTTTAATCAACTGTTGTTCAAAACCCTTTTCAGCTATTGCCACTTGCTAAGAGACTGTGCACGTCTTAACCCTTGACCTTCTACAGCCGGCCCTTAGTTGGAAGTATAAAATATGCAGCACTTCACTATTGTCTCACCCATTCTTTCTTTCTTTAGTCTTCCTGTACTTCTCTAAACTCATGTTAAAATTACTGCCGGATTACTTATCTGCCATTATAACATAATGAGGTAACCCAATGAAATGGATTACTTATCTGGGCCGCAGACTGTTTTGGAATACCTGTAACACAAGTCATTTTTAATTCTAAGATAAATATAACATTCTTTTGAGTGACAGTGCTTAAGAAGCAAGTAATGGTGTGAAGGATTGTGAAGTATCTTTGGTTATTCTCAAGAAATCAACGAATCACATATATTTTAGTCAAACATGTCACGTTTTAGTGCATTTATATTCCTGCTATCACGTACTAGTATCTAAGAAGTGTATTACTGATGCAGGCATTCATTTGCAATATTCAGAGTTCCCCAAAAAAACACATAGGGGCAGATTCATGTTGCCTGACGCATCTCTGCAAATCGGCAGAGATGCGCCAGGAAAGATATGGCACGCAAGTTCATCCTTGCGCCACCCATGATGCGCCACATTTACAATGTGGCGCACCATGGCACAGGAATGAACAGATGCGTGTCGCATCTTGGGTGTAAAGTTGGCGCAGTGCTGAAGTTGTGTTGCGTGCGGCACGCAACTCCAGCACTATTCCAACTTGCCCTATCTTTAACGTGGTGCGTCAAGCCTTACGCCTGCTTCAAGCAGGCGCAGGGTTTTGACGCATCAGTGTTGGGAAAGTGACTCAGTGAAATCTCATAGATTTCACTGAGTCACTTTTCAGGGGCGTTCCTGCAACGGAACGCCCCCCTCCTGTGTGGACACGCCCACATGAAACCTGACGCAGGTTTCATGTGGCGCAGGGCCTTACACCGTGACACATCTCCATAGATGCGTCACGTTGTAAATGCCTCGTAGGGATGCGCCACATTTACGCCGCCTTGCGTGACGCAACAGCAGCATAAACGTGGCGCAAGGGGCTTGTAAATCTGCCCCATAAAGTATCATGCTTATAAATGTGTAGCCTCGGTTATTTTAAAGTGACAAGATACATGTGCGTCAAACCCATTTATGGTTACTCACCTGCCACAGTCATGCTAAATTAATTACTCCCTCACCCATAGCAGTGAAGAAAGGTCACCCCTTGTATCTGTAAATTATGTTTCCCTTTTTAGGTCAAAATCCAAACATCACTACACTTTGAAAGGAAACAAAACAAACTCACTTTATTGCATCACTTTCCTTCCCATAAGCAGTAGGGAAAGGAAAGGGACTTGCAGTCTTCAAATGGGAAATGGAAAAGTTTGCAGGCGACAAATTGTCCGCATCTGACACTGCCAGAAGGAAAGCCAGAATGTGTGAAAATGTGAAAAAAAACTGACGCCTATTATCACACAAGCTACTGCTTGAGGACCTGTTGTAATAACATGTGTCACTCTCTCAATGATTCAGAAGGAATAAATAACTCAGTTCAGCCTTCTGGTTTTCATACTTTCTACTCGAGAGCTAGGCACTCAAAATTTTTTATTCAGAAGTTCATTACTTGTTCCTATGAGTCATAAAGTGATGCCGCAAGAGGCCAGGAGCAATTTATCGGTGTCCTTGTGCTATGGCATGGACCAGTGCTGTGGTGTGTGGAGGATTATAGTATCTCTCCTGTTCTAGCACAGAAATAAATGACATACCTGGCAATTATTGTCGGCATCCATTTTGAGACCCAGAGAATGGTGCAATAAAAGGTGTGCGGAGTTGTAAAGTTTATCCTCCACAAAAATCATGAAGTGTTTAACAAATCTTCTCAAAGGTTGCAACGTTTAAAAATTATTTTGAGACTTTTTTTTAATAATAGTTGTTTACACAGATAAAACTTCAAGAAAAGTACACTCATTATGAGTCCTTTGCTAATCTCAGGACTTGTTGCAGAAAGTCTCACCTGGTCACTCTAGTTTCTCCAAGAAGCTGAAATGTATGGGTGACATTCTATGGGATATGAAGGAATTACCAGAAAAATTGGGTTCAGTATTCCCCATTCTTACAGTAATTCCTCATTTCTGAGGGAAAACTCTTGGTACAACAAAGGATTCCAAAGTGTTTTGTTCTCCTAGAGGTCCTAGCGGTGATTTTGCAGCTAAAATGTTTTTGCCCAAAGTCAAAGTTTTATGATTCACAAACAATTACCAGCCTTTGCGAGATGCAGTGTGTAAACTTTGCAACACTTCACAAGAAAAATCTACTGAAAGTCACTGATTCTGAGTAGAAAATAAGGGATAAGTACACTGTAAGTCTCTCCAGAAAAGCCTTTTTGCTTAGAAATGAACTGACAAGGGCGCTGAGAAAAACAAGACTCCCAGTGTCCCAAATCACACCTGGGATCATATAAAGAATACCAGGAAGCTATATAAAAAGCAAATCTGGATTGATCAGAAAGCAAAACAGGAGTGATTCTGGACAAAGCTACATTCCTGTGCCAAGCAAACCAACAACAGGCTCTTCTGGGAATTAGTTAATGGTACAATGAGATCATCACAAATAATGAATAATGCATGTGTAACGGAGCCAGGATGGGCAGCTCAACAACAAAATCTTTGAAGATCCTACACAAGACGTTAATAGAGAGATGGACAACAGCCACAAAGCTTTGGAGTCCAAACAATTTGGAAACAACATAATCAGAGCTCAAGATACCAGTAGCTCCTTGGTCTCAACAATAGCCCAGGGCAGTCAAAGCCATGCGGTAGAAAAGGTGTCTAGAATAATAAAAAAGGGACCGCAGGGACGGGGCACCTGGACCAAATGGCATCCCACAGATATTCTTAAGGAATGATCCGGTTTACTGGGCAATTCCGCTGTGAGGGCTCTATACAGAGATAGGCACAATGAATACCCTTCCCATGAGTTGGAAACGGTCAATAATCAACCCGATCTTTAAGCGAGGCGATAGGTCGGATCCAGCAAATTACAGGCTAATTGCACTTATTGACATTGAAGCCAAATATTATGCACCATTAATCTTGGAGCACCTGGTAGAATGGTCCAATACAAACAGACTGATCCCATTCAATCAAACAGGATTTCGCAAAGGGTTTGGTACAACAACAAACATCTTAGCCCTGGCCATAATAGCGGATAAGTGCAAACACTTGCCAAGAAAATTACAACTATGTTTTATAGATTTTAAAGCAGCGTTCAATCATGTAAACCGTGGTTTGTTGTGGAGTAAATTAAGGAAACTTGGCATCCCTGAAACCATACTACGAGCCATATACAACTGTACACATGCACGCGGGTCAGTGTGAAAATAGCACACCGCACAAGACTGTCAATGAAAATACAAACAGAGATAGGATTAAAGCAAGGCTGTGTATTAGCCCCCCCTTCTATTTAATCTATTCTTGGCGGATCTCTCACCATATTTGGATCAGTTTAATTCACATCCCCCGCACCGGGGTCCACTGCCCATAAAGCATATCTCATATGCAGACAACATAGTCTTGCTTAGCTTAACTAGAGTCGGTCTTCAAAGAGCACTCAATGAACTATTAATGTTCGCTAAGGCTAATGCTCTGGAAATTAATGCCATAAAAACAAAAACTGTATCAATTACGAATTGACTGGGACATCAGTATCCAATGAAGCTGGGAGAAACAAGCTTAGGAGAAATCTAATTTCACGAACAATATCTTGAAAAAAAAGGAAATGACATCATTTACGCTTTCTGTGCCCTTGCAAAAAAACTACAGGGACCATCTTTTAAGCCGCATGTAGCAGTGATGGCCGCTAAACTATTGCAGACAGTAACTTACGCAAGCATAGCTTTAAAAGACAAAGAGGCAAAACTTCTAGACTCTCTACAAACAAAGACGTATAAAAAGGTTTTTAGTCAACCTCGGAATGCATCCCCGGCACAGGTAATATTTGAATATGGTCCCATCCAACAGAAGATTGGGAGAAAATATGCTGTAATTAAAACTTGGTACAAAACATTTTAAATGACTGTAAAACAACAGTCTTTTTTTGGTAAACATCTTTTACCACAAATACTTTTCCCCACAGGAAATAACAAAGTGGTTGTAACAACGCATACCATTACTCCGCAAGTCGGGGGGGAAGAAGGTGTTGGATTTAAAATTCTACACCTTCCCTGCTGTTGCACATACTGGAATTGAAATAGTAAATTATACTATTCCAACATCCAGCTACCCCCCTCCGCAAGTTGTTGTTACGACTTGCGGGGTAATGGTATGCGTTGTAATTCTCTGCAGGGAAAAAGCATGCGTTAAAAAGAGGTATATTCACTTCCTCATCTTTGAAGTCCTTCTTTTACTTACATTCAACTATTGTTATTGATTGGCCAAAGAAAAGACAATATGGCTATCATACCAACTGACGCATAAGATATACTTCCTCTTATAGAGCAAATTCCTGTAATCGAAACAGAGTAAGTGAATTTTTGACTCGCTTCACCAAAAGTAGAAAGGGCTATGTGCAAGAGATGCATTCGAACAATAATGCCTAACCTTACACTGCCTGCACTAGAATTTTCCAGTGTTGGCACATGAAAGCTAAATCCTTGAAAGATGTTAACGATATTTACATAAGGTACATTTTCACACAATGGTCTTGAATTGGAATCCTTTCTATAGTCTGTGTATCTGTTAGAGCCATGAAAGAGTCCTGAGCTACAACCTCTACATCTGCATATCAAGCCAATTGTTTATGTGCCTTGTCCACCGTTCCATACCTTCAATAAATTAGCTTGGTAAACCAAAGTCCAATGCTTGCCACACTTGTGTACATACTCTATCAAACCATCTCACATCTATCACATTATATCATATATCTCCTAAATCTGGCTATTTTGTACACAGATATAATATGATTTTTGAGATTTGCATATTTTGTGTAGTTATTGTTTTTCCTCCACTTCCACTATTTTGTGTTATTTTTACCTGTGGAAGATTGGGTTCAAGCAGAAAATGTCTCACAAGAACTGTGAAAGTGTATGTGTGCTATGGCACACTGTGCTAACCACATGTACCTAATGATTTTAGACACTCTGTGGATAATTCACTAAGCAAGTATATTTTCATGACATTTATGTGTATTTTGCATGATAACTGGTTTTTAAGTTCTCCAGCTCCTAATTTCTCACTCCAGCTTAACCTTTCTTTAAGAGTATCAATGCCTACTCATGACAAAGTTGCATATGATATTTGTGACCTCATCACAACTTACAACATTGTTTCCTCCTAAATCATGGAAACTTGACTAATGCTAACTTGCTCCTGTTTGTTAAGAGCTTATCCATTTTAGTTTCACCAAGTTAACATGACCATACAAAAAAAGACTGTAAGCTTGCCATCTCACACAAAACGAACCCTCCCGCAGTCCCAACAACCCATTTGAATGCCTCCCAGCATGCGTCTCTGTTTAACTCCTCACCCCATCACATTTCTCCTCATCAACCATTACTCCGTTTTGAAAAAAAAATCCTCAATGAGTTCTTCAACCTGCAGTGAGCCACAGACTTCTATACTGATCATAAAGATACCCAGAACTTCAAACTCTGACTCCGATAACCAATGTACCCGATGGTCTACACTGGCTCTATGGTCTTCTCTCAGCCTCATCACTCACATAACAACATACAGCAAAATATTTCAAACTTTCTCAAACTCATCCTCACAACATTGACTAATGTGTTCTGCTTTCAACTCCTCCATTGAGACTGGATCCCTATTTCATCCTATGATTCCACATCTCACCTCCCTAATCCCTACACAGGAGTTAGTTCAAATCCACTGAATACTCTGCAAGAAATTATTCCTGATCAACTCTTTTCTTCATGCCTTGAACACCAACCCTCTCACCTGACAAGTCTTCCCCTCTTTCACCTCATTACCACAAATTAGTCTCTGACTCTCCTACACTAATCTACATCTGAGAAAGGCAACTCCAAAACAAAGCACCATGGTATACACAATACGCTAGGTTCTGAAGATGATAACGTTCCAAAAACTTTTTATGTAAAGATCTTCACAAAGGTGAGGCACTATGTAAATCCTATCCCACCTCCTTCCATAGCTTGCTCATGTAAAAAATCATTCTGCCTCATCCTATTATGTATTTAAAAAAATGAAACTCGAGTTTTAAAGCACTTTTTTGGTTCTATGAGCAGCAATAAAGTTACTAAAGAAAATAAAGGCACCCAATTGTAACAAGATTCACTAAAGCACCTCTCTATGAAGCTTCTTTATGGCCCATCAATCAAATATATAGCTGAAATTACCAAGTACCTCAAAGGGACTTCATATGACTATAACATATGTCTACTACTATTATCAAATCCTAACGTCTACTGCTCCTAAGGGATACCTCAAACATCCTTTTCTCACCGCACACTATCACCTTCCTCTCCTCCCTTAAATCTGGTCAGGACTTCATTACACAAAAGTAATCAATGTTTCTTAATCCCCCTCGCCCCCACAAAAGTCACTGTCAGGGGTTCAATCCATGCACATTTTGTCAATTATCTTGCATGTGACCTACGTCTGTAATACGATACAAGTGCAGAATCAAACGGGTCCCTCATTTACATTGAGTTCAACCCCACGCGGATGAGGAATCACCCCTTTGTTATCTCATCAGCCCACATTTTGTGCCATTGCAACCTGGATTACAGAAGGTGTCGCAAAAACAACTGCAGCCCCTACTGATACCAAAGTGCTACAGGGGCATCAAATATGGGTATGAATGCTTCGCTGCCTCAGGTGGGCCTCTGGGGGGGGCTGTAAAAACCTTACCACTCCCAATCTTTATTAGGATATGCCCAGAAAAAAGAGTTTGAACTTCCTTCCCAGTATAGCCAACAGAGTCTCAAGATCCGTTTTCACAAGAAAGAAATCAAATATACTCCACTGAAAATATATTTTTCGTATGGGCTCACCTCATTTTTCTGTAAATGTTATGGAGGTTTCTAAGTTTTGCTTAAGAAGTGCATGCCATCCTATTTTTCATAGGAATGCCAAAACTTCTGTGCTCTAGTATAAATTGCATGGTGATAAGTTCTGCTGTCTTGATGAGAAATTGAGAAAAAATATGTTCTGCAGTTATACTACCATTTCATACTTTATGTTATATAACCCCCTAGTCTACTGCTTTCATACTCTGTTTTATCTGATTATGAGTGAGCCTACAAATTATAATGCCTGATCAAGCCCTGTTTGCGCAGGGCTCAATTGTCTGTCACACCCTCTATAACCTACATATATTTTTCCCAATTTAAATTGGGGCTGGTCAAAACTTGCCTAAATTTTCAGGCAGAAAAATGCTCAGCGAATTCCGATGCATGCGGCATTTGGTGTCAAAAATTCAAATTCCAGTGGTAATTCCCCATTTTTCTTGGGAATAATCAAAATATTGAGTATTTGCTGCACTTGGTCACAGCTTACCAGTGTGGGGGTTTACTGGGTGCATCAAATCCTCGCTACGATCAACCTCACTTGTGGGTATGTGTGCTTTTTTAAATCATAAAATGTTGGCCTGAGTAAGAGATAAACTAAGTCAGAAATGAGCATTGAAGCTTACAACCTAAAAGTGAGGTATATGTAAATGTAAATGTATTTCGATTTATATAGCGCACGATTCACCCAGGGGTCTCAAGGCGCTTGCTTAGGGAACCCGTCCTGGTATTCCCCTGTGAGAGATACCCCGGCAGGGTATTCACAAGGTGAAAGCCAGGCATCCCGCCGCGAGGGGCCGTAGTGGAGATTAAGCAAGCTATTGCCCAGAGTCGCAGAGTGTGACCCCGTGAGTCGATTAGGCACCGGAGCGAGAATTGTCGAGTCCGTGGAATTTTTTGAGCCCGAGACCCGCCGAGGCGGGGAATCGAACCCTGGTCCGCGGCTGATCTCAGCTTCCGGGTCTGCCGCCTCTAACCACTGAGCCACACTTCTCCACTAAACTGGAGAAGTATATGCCTGGGTACACAGTACAAAACAGCAAGCTGAGTCCATGAGTAGTAGAAATTTGTAAAAGTGACATGTATTCACCTCGCACTCAAGAAGAGTTTAATATATATAGTGAACATGACTCTGAGGTGAACTGTTCGGCAGTATAATGTAAGCAAATGGTACTCTGCTTTGCAGAAGGACCATATCACAGCAAGCAAAATGTGACAAATGTCACTTTGCCAAAAATGAGTCAGGCAGGGAGGCTACTCCTGAAGTGGCAACACCCTGAAGTGCTCTGCCTTCTACGGTGGTCCGTTCTCAGCAGCGGCCAGCATGGATATCGGGTGTTGAAGGGCAGGTGGGGGTTGTAAAAAAAAAAAAAGAAGAAAAACTTACCTTTTACAGCTTCTCTCCTCTCTCTTCTCTCCCAGCTGAACAATAACCAGAAAGCACACCAAGGTTTCCCTGGCCAATCATAACGCTGCAATGCAGCCGTGGATTGGCTAGGCACCAGGGAATGGGGGCCTGAGCATGTTCTCCACGCAGGCTGTAATGCAGCCTTCGAGAAGAATCTGCAAAGTGCACATGACGGTTTGGCCGGCCAAATCTTCGGAGCATCCCCGCCCGCCATGCGAATCTGCAGCAGAAGGAAACATAAAATGATAATAACCTTGAGTTATTATCATTTTACGATTCCCTTATTTCACTGCTGTAAAGCAGTTGGGCGACGCTCCTCCACCTTAGCGGAGGAGCCGCCACTATCTGTTCCCTTGTTTGCAGTTGCGAGCTCGGCCCAAGGGTGCATAACATGAACACCAGTAACATTACACAAGGTCTGATTCATTTGTAAGGCACAGGGAGATTAAGTGATTTGACAACAATCGCAGGATGTTGAGCCAACGCCGAGGCTCGGACCTAGTCCCCAGGTCCAAAGTCGACAGCTCTGGCCCTAACTCACGTTCTCTCCCATTTTTTTGTCTCTTGCTTGAAGAAAAGACGTTGGTGTAATCAGAAATTGTGTGCATTCAAGAATTATCAGCTATAAAAGCGATAACATTTGCGAAATCGAAATCCGTGATGGTATTTCCAGATTTCGATCTGCGCTTGTCTTCCGTTTACACATACAGATGGCAACACTTTGCTACAGTATCAGAAGATAAGGACAGATTCAGAAGATAAGACAGATGGGAAGTCAGCCTTCTAAATTAGACTGGTGGGTAATTGATTAATAATGAAAGGTCACACTTGAGCTATTTCTGCCTTAGAAAGAAGGGGGTATGACATTGTAGACTTTTAATGCAGAAAGTATTTCCTTCCCCTTCGATAGCAACATAATCTGTTTGTGACAAGTAAAAGACCAGGTAACAAAACATTTTGGACTGGTATTATTTCACAGCCTTTGTTGTAAATAATGGAAGGGCTTGCTCCAAACATCTTTTACCACTGTTTTATGAAAACAGAATTCTGAGGTGATAATGTGTAACAAGAACTTTTGTGGATATTTGTTGTGTGGTATTTTGTTGTGGTGGTGATGGGTTCTTCTAAACGAGGCTTTGACATTAAGGCCCCATTTCACACTTCACTTAGCATGAAAGGGGCGTGCAATGGGTGTTACAATGGCTGTTTCACCGCAATACCCATTGCTTTTTGATGCTTCCCCATTTTTGCAAGGATGGGGCAGTGCCAAAAACTAAAACCTGGTTTTAGGATGGCAATGCGAGGAGGAGAAATTATTAATTTCTCCTCGTATTTTACTCTTTCTTTGTATGCTGCATTCTGCAGCACACATAGAGACAGCAAATCACGTTTAAAGATTGTTAATGTGCAGGAAGGTGTCCCTTCCTGAACATAAAAAATCGCCCCTGCAATGCAGAGATCCTTGCAACATGGAACAAGCGTAACTGCGCTGGCACTAGGCAGCTTTTTTAGCGCTCGGGAAATGCAGGGGTGTGCCTTATTTTTGTAAATATGGCGCATCCCTGCTTTTAAAAAATGTCAGAGCATGGCGTTATCAATTGTGGCGTAACACTGCATTCTGACATTTTGCTGTAAATATCCCTTTCAGTGGTTTTCCTGAGGTGCATTGCAAGGGAGTCATCTTTTGACAGCAACATGGGGTTGCCTCAAACTGCATTATAAGATGGTCACCATGCAAACTGCATTGGAGGGCAAAAAAGAAAAACTGGCAGAGCCAAAAGGCCTGTGCCTAGTAACAGAGGTAAGATCTATTGGAGTATCCATGTTTCTCTTTTGCTAATAGTTCTCAACCCTTGTTATTTTCTGCACATCTTGCACTTTTACTGAGTGCCTATTTCATTCTTCATTCTTGACTGGGCTTGTAAATTATTCTGAAGCAGCATTCTTTTCATGCTGCAACATTTTTAGGGATAAAAAATGTCAATTGTGAATTCAAACTTAGGGGCCCATAAGGATGGCGGGCGGATTGCCCCTGCCAGGCTGGCAGTAGCCACAACCGGCCTGGTGGGGGCAATGCGCCCGCCATCCTTGCTGCAAAGATCCCCCGCCATATTAATATGGCTGGGGGTTCCGCGGCGGACAGAAAGACCGTCCGCCGCCTTTCCGCCCGGTCGCCTTATCGTTGTTTCTGATTTTTTTCTTTGGACTACAGCATTTGTACTGCCTGGAGCGACACTGGTCTTTGGGGTTCTCTGGACAGCTTGGGGTTACTCTTCTAATGAGCCAATCAACTCATGGTGCCTACCTATCTGCAGCCATTTTGGGACATCAGCTGAGAGGGCAGTGCTCCCACAAGCTCTGAGCAGCGGGTCAGCATGATAGAGAAGCTTCACCACCCTTTCTATTGAGACGTGTGCACAGGAAAGGGGGCCCTAGGGAGGGGTTCTTTGCCAGCACATGCCGGCTGAGCTAGACTTTGATTTGCTCCAGCGATAGATGCTAAAATTGGAGGGTGGTGATGACTGGCTGGTGCTCAGCAGGTACTGCTGGCTACAATATATGCTGTAGTAGATGCTATTTTATGGATGATACTGATATTACAAAGTGGCTGATATCAGAGTCCTTCTGACTTAAGGGGGCGCTGAGCTCTAAAGGATGCTGATTTCAACAGGGTGCTTGCTGATTTGGGAGGGATTCTGATTTTCAACAAGGTGCAGCGGAAGAGAAGGATGCTGCTCAGATGGTGCTACTAACAAGTCATGTGAGTGTGGGCTTGCAGGGAGTACTATGCAGAAGGGAGTTTCACCGAAATGATGCCCATGTCTTCTACAATAAGCTGCTGGTCAAGAAGGAAGGCATAAGAGGAGTATCACCTGGAAAAGCTCAAGGAGCGATCTGGGTGGGAAAATCGGATGAGAAGCAAGCCCTTCTTGGATTATAATAAACCCCTCACTCACCAACCTGGTTGGTGACATGCTTCATCATCGGGGTCCACCCTGACAGCCGAATGCCATCAGGGTGTGCTTCGGCACCTGAATTACAGTGGAGCGGGTTTTTTTGTGTGTGAATAGTGCAAAAAAAGGGTTAAAAATTGTCATGGTATGACTATTGTGAATAAAGTTTATTTCTAGACTACTGGACAATATTAAAAATGTGTGAGCGATACAATTATAGTTTGTTATGACCATGTGTATCTATGTGTTGGAGGTCTACATGTTTCAACCCGCTAATGGAAGTTGCAGGGTTTTCTTCAGGACCAAGGAAAATGGGTGGTCAGAGTACACTAACGCTCTGCCAATCCTAGATTCCTTTTGAACTACTGACAAAATTTGCAGTAGAACAATCTCTCAAACAAAATGGGTGAGAGAGAAAAAAAAAAAAAGACCTGTGGAGGAAGAATGGAACAACTGTTACAAGCCTGTAACGTCGTGCAGTGCTGTCTCTCATGTGTCTTTTAAACTGTGCTGTACCCATTCAGATCTCACAACGAGCTAGACGTGCACAATGGTGAAAAACGCTACCAGTGGCGCTGGTGTGATCAAATCATGCTGGCGTACCTATCAAGTAGTGGTGTGCAGTGTGATCACAGTAATGTTATTACCTCGTACATTCCACGGATGCTGGTGCGTGACTCGGCTGTGTTCACTTGTACACCTATCAAATAGTGGTCGTGCACCTATCAAATGGTAGTGTGCACGGTGATCAAGATATCTTGATAGACAGGAGTCTCACACACTCAGCATTAATTGGTGCGTGACTCAACCGTATTCATTTACACACCTATCAAGTAGTGGTGTGCACAGTGATTAATATATCGTTATACATATAGGTCTCTTGCACTCCATAAATTCATTAGTGCGTGACTCAATTGTGCTCACTCGAAGTGCAGTGAGCGAATAACGATGTGAAAGTAATTGTCCTTTTAAACATCACTAACAGACAGGACTCACAAACATGTAAACACACAAGGGGAGACCTAAGGGTGGCAAAACTCACTCCTGTATTAGGGTCTCTGAGCTTCACGGGGTAGGGTGGGAGTTGGCCTCTGGTAGGGACATATTCTATAATTAGGAAAAAGGAAAAGATCGTAAAATGCCATTGGGGCGCCTTCGCGCTAAACATTGACTCACAGGGTATAGTCATTCGTATTTCTTAGCATGAAGATACTTACAGTATGCCATAAAAGAGCGTTTTCCAAGACCAAGAGCGAAAAAGACAGATGTCAATGTGACTATTTCTGAAGCATGGGGTATGCCAAAAGTAACAGGACACTATCGGTGCGGTAACTGTAGCGTCTGTCATCTAACAAGGAATACCAAGACACTTGAGATCGAACCAGGAAAGGTGTGGAGACAGATGTCCCACACTAACTGTAACAGCTGTAATGTGGTCTACTTGATCGAATGTATCTGCAAAAAACAGTATATCGGAATGACCACCAGGAAAATAAAACAGCGAATCAGTGAGCATCGCAGCACCATCCGGTGCAAGAAAAATGCGACCAAGTTGACTGACCATTTCATTGAAAAAAACCATACACCTAATGATATGGTATGGACAATTATTGAGCAAGTGACAGCAGGACCAAACGTACAAAAACGCCTGTACGAGAAGGAACAAAGATGGGTCTACAGATTGTCCACCCATATTGTAGGGCTCAACGATAACATCCCATGGGCTACAGTCCTCTGACCTCTATACTCAGAAAACTCTTAATTTAGTTCCTGTGCCCAGTACACGTATAATCACCTCTTAACTCAGGAACTGGTATACTGCAATAGAAATTAGTCATATCACACCTATGTGCATTACATGTAGTGAGTGTTGCTACCATCACTCCCAATTTAGTTCCTGTACCTAGTACACGTATAATCACCTGACTGGATTATCCCATTTCCCTGTCCATATGCACTAAGCTAATCTTTATCCCCGTTCGACTGCAAATAGACCTTGCATGTTACTTAACCATCTAAATTCTGTATTATCTTATGGCCTCCTCAAGGAACCAACCAAAAATTGTGTTCCCTTTTTACCTCCGGTCCCGGGACTCGAACTTATGCCAGTTGGTTTAACTGCTTTGACCAGTTGCTTAGCAACCTCTTTGTTTGGCCCCGGCCACTTTCCGTAGTATGGTTCACGCCCTGTCCCACTGACGTGACTCCGCCCCCCGGAAATGCCGAGCTTCGTTTGAAATAGCCACGGCGCTCGCAACTTCCGCGCGGGGTGGCTGCACGAGAGGCATGTAGGTAATCGGTTACGCTCTTTTCTGGCATACTGTAAGTATCTTCATGCTAAGAAATACAAATGACTATACCCTGTGAGTCAATGTTTAGCGCGAAGGCGCCCCAATGGCATTTTACGATCTTTTCCTTTTTCCTAATTATAGAATATGTCCCTACCAGAGGCCAACTCCCACCCTACCCCATGAAGCTCAGAGACCCTAATACAGGAGTGAGTTTTGCCACCCTTAGGTCTCCCCTTGTGTGTTTACATGTTTGTGAGTCCTGTCTGTTAGTGATGTTTAAAAGGACAATTACTTTCACATCGTTATTCGCTCACTGCACTTCGAGTGAGCACAATTGAGTCACGCACTAATGAATTTATGGAGTGCAAGAGACCTATATGTATAACGATATATTAATCACTGTGCACACCACTACTTGATAGGTGTGTAAATGAATACGGTTGAGTCTCGCACCAATTAATGCTGAGTGTGTGAGACTCCTGTCTATCAAGATATCTTGATCACCGTGCACACTACCATTTGATAGGTGCACAACCAATATTTGATAGGTGTACAAGTGAACACAGCCGAGTCACGCACCAGCATCCGTGGAATGTACGAGGTAATAACATTACTGTGATCACACTGCACACCACTACTTGATAGGTGCGCCAGCATGATTTGATCCCACCAGCGCCACTGGTAGCATTTTTCACCATTGTGCACGTCTAGCTCGTTGTGAGATCTGAATGGGTACAGCACAGTTTAAAAGACACATGAGAGACAGCACTGCACGACGTTACAGGCTTGTAACAATTGTTCCATTCTTCCTCCACAGGTCTTTTTTTTTTCTCTCTCACCCATTTTGTTTGAGAGATTGTTCTACTGCAAATTTTGTCAGTAGTTCAAAAGGAATCTAGGATTGGCAGAGCGTTAGTGTACTCTGACCACCCATTTTCCTTGGTCCTGAAGAAAACCCGGCAACTTCCATTAGCGGGTTGAAACATGTAGACCTCCAACACATAGATACACATGGTCATAACAAACTATAATTGTATCGCTCACACATTTTTAATATTGTCCAGTAGTCTAGAAATAAACTTTATTCACAATAGTCATACCAGGACAATTTTTAACCCTTTTTTTGCACTATTCACACACAAAAAAACCCGCTCCACTGTAATTCAGGTGTGGAAGCACACCCTGATGGCATTCAGCTGTCAGGGTGGACCCCGATGATGAAGCATGTCACCAACCAGGTTGGTGAGTGAGGGGTTTATTATAATCCAAGAAGGACTAGCTTTTCATCCGATTTTCCCACCCAGATCGCTCCTTGAGCTTTTCCAGGTGATACTCCTCTTATGTTTATTGATAGTTAGTCTTGGGGACTAGGAGTACTCCCCGTTCACACTTGCTGTGAACAAATTCCCTTACTCTCTCTTGTGTTTATTTACAAGAAGGAAGGCAGCCACTGGGGCTTTCTCAGCAAGCAAGCCTCGGATAATCTCAAATGATGCTATAAGTGATTTTCGCTGATGCAACACATGCTCTTCCCCCATTCGCCGTGAGGGTTAGTTCGTCCGAGCTCTACCTGGGGGGGGAGGGGGGGAGCAGCATTTGCAAGCAGCGGGGTCTGGACAAAGATCTCTGTGTGAGAATGAGCCTTTGTGGCCATCTTTTAATGGAGTTTCATATGTTTTTGGAAACTTCATTATAAGATGGCCACCAAATATGTGTGACAGACACTTTTGAAGTAATTCAACAAGGTTTGGCAAAGTCAGAATACAAGTGTGCCGGTGCCAAATAGCAATTGGCAGTGTCAGGAAGGTCAGCGTGGTCCACATCCTGCACTGGAGGTTGAGGGGGTATTGGGGGGTAGGTCAAAGAGCTAGCGAGGGGGTGGCAGCAAAGTGGACAGATTGCAGCAGGTGACTACTTAAAAACCCATGTAACATGTCACAAAAGGCCAACACTTTAAGGACAGTTCACAGAGCCCATAGCAACTTCAAAAGAGATTCCAATAGCCAACGGCTGAAGGGCCTGACCAAAAGTCCACTTCCAAGATCATATGTATTATTGTTTGTGCATGGGTGTTGGTAACCTGAGTTCTCCAGCAGTCAGCTATAACTGTCTGTAGGCTAGACCTAAAAAGTAATATTTCTCAATTTACTTCTTTTAGGACACTTGTGATTGCCTTCAGCACTTGGTGTTAAGTCAATGCTACCTCATTGCTAAAATTTTTAAAAAATGTCATAAAACACTGTGGATGTCATAACACTTCAAATTCTTGTTTATTTGCAAACAAAAGCCTTCATACAAGCAAGATATATGAACAGCAACAAGTTGAAGAAAGAATGACACACAGAGAGGATGAAGAGAGGGAAAGGAGGAGTATGATGTGCCCCTCAACAAAAAAACACAAGGATAAATAAAAGCATAGGAGTTCAGAACCAGGAAATGCACACAGTCCTGCAGCAATAAAATATGAATTTGACAAGACTAAGCTTGTGGCAACATGTACATACAAGTATAAATGCTATGGTGGTGCTAATGATAATGGTGGTGTTGACAATGAAGTGGTAATAATATAAATGGTGGGTGTGATAGTTTTGGTGGTATGTATAAGGGTGGTGTAGTTGGTACTGGTAACGGTGGTGTTGGTTGTATTGGTAATGCTGATGATAATGCAGATAATGATAGCACTAGTGATTGTGAAATTGCTATTGTGCACAGACGTGGGTCAATAGCACCAAACATAAACTAGTCGAACATGTTTACTCCAGCATCACCTACAGGCCTTTCCTCGGATAATTCTCCTTTTCCAAGGATTCTACAAGAAAGAGCGCCTCTGTCCATCAGCTGATTATGCTGTATCCTTTTCCACTTGCTGCAGACCATGGCCCTGATGGAGGCCAAATAAATGAGTTAATTAGTTCTCCTCTGCCAATTCCAGGACTCAGGCGAGAGAGGCCACACAGTCGCAGCCTGGTGGTAGGTGAATGGGAGTCACCAGGGCCAGGGATGCTGGTACACTGCAGTGGCCTGGCCGCAGATGAAAGGGGACTGCTGGGCATGTTGATACACAGCAGCAGATGATCTACCCACTAATACTCTTTGTACGGAAGAATACAAACCCCACTAGGCAGTTGTCAGAGATGGGCTCCACGCTGGTTCTGCTGGTGCCCCGCATCCTCAATGCTAAGATTACCTTCAACATCAACGATCGTCTATGTGATGCACCATCAAAGTTTCAGTAATTAACATCATTGAATAGGTGTAAATTACGGGGCTTATTTATGAGACATACTGGGGGTGTAAATAATGCACCATGTTGCACCATATTTAAAAGGTGACACATCTAGGCAGATGCATCACCTTGTAAAAACCTGCGCCACATTATACCTGCGCCAGCTATAATGTATGCAGGGTGGGCGTTCCCACGCAACAAAGCCCCGTAGGAGTGGCACAGTGAAATCTATCAGATTCTAATGCGCCACTTCTAGGACGCAACAGCGTCAAAACCGTATGCCTGCCTCATAGCAGGAATAACAGTAACGCAGGGCAATGTGTGTAGGCCTGTCTCATGCATTGTTGGATTTGCATCAGGCTTGTAACACAACTCCAGCAATGCGCGACTTTTATTACTTTGGCCATAACACATCAGCTTGGTCAGTGAATTGACTACTAAGCAACTCAAAGGCACTATTCCGAGTAGGAATCTAGTATTGTTGGACTTATCTTTTTGTGCAGGTTTGTCTCCAAACATTTTGCCTTCTTCCTCCTATTTTTCTGACCTTCTTTTTGTTGGCTTTAGGACTCTGGGCATTTTACCACTGCTAATCAGTGCCAAAGTGCATATGCTCTCTGCTCTAAAACGTGGTGTGAATGTTTTACACTTGTAATATTTTAAATACTGTCACGCTGCACAAATTGAATAATAATTTGTCTTGTCCGGATTTTAAATCGCACGCATTTTACTTTACTTTGCGCCGTATTCTGGACCTGTGTGACCTTCAGCCTATTGCTAGCTGAGTCGTGCTGCCGGCCATACTAGGTGAGGCAGGTCAGCGTTGTAGGGTCGGGAAGGAGGTAGGCGGACTTGTAAAAATTGAGCCCTTGGAAACGCTCGTGTCAGACCCCTGCACATCACCCCACTCCTGAGGCGGAAGCCGGGAGCTGCTCGTTTTTAAAACTGCAAACTGTGTTTGACACTTGTAATATTTTAAATACTGTCACGCTGCACAAATTGAATAATAATTTGTCTTGTCCGGATTTTAAATCGCACGCATTTTACTTTACTTTGCGCCGTATTCTGGACCTGTGTGACCTTCAGCCTATTGCTAGCTGAGTCGTGCTGCCGGCCATACTAGGTGAGGCAGGTCAGCGTTGTAGGGTTGGGAAGGAGGTAGGCGGACTTGTATAAATTAAGATGGCTACTCCTCCGCGCAGCGGACGCGAACAGCGGAGGCGCCGGTCCTGCGCCGAAGGAGCGCCTAAGGAAAGCCCGTCTGTGCCCGTCCGTGACAGGACGGGACCAGGGGCCAGGGAGACTGACTTTAGAAGAGAAGATGACTTGGTATACGGTAGAGATCTACTGCAGTCTCTTAGTGCTGGTAGGGGTTTGTCCTGTTCACTCATGACCCCATTTATCCCTCCTCTAATCCCCTGCCTACACTGTGGAAATAATCAGGAGAGGTCCCCCCCATCCTCCACACGCACTCCGAGCACTTACTCCCTAATGCTCCTGAACTGCCGTTCCCTTCCTAAACATAGCGTCGAAATCCACCTACTATTAGAGGAATTTAGTCCTGATGTACTGTTTCTGACCGAGACCTGGCTCTCGGAGGTCTCAGGTCCGGATATTGTTAGGGCCCTGCCCCATGGCTATGTGATAAGTAGGCTTGATCGCCCCAAGGGAAGGGGCGGAGGCATAGCTATTATCTGTAAGGACTTTCTCAAATGTCGCACTGTGGATAACCCGCTCTCTGACTGCGAAAGTCTGGAATTCGCTATTTCCTTCTCCCCTACCTGTACACTCTCTGGCATCCTACTTTATCGTCCACCAGGCTCCTGCAATAGCTTTTGTAATGCACTTCTTGAAAAAATCTCTCACCCTAGCAGTACCTCTTCGAATTTCTCCATTATCGGGGATTTTAATATTCATATTGATGACCCTGAGGCACTGATTCCGCAAAATTTTTTGGAGGGAATGGGGACTTTAGCATTGAAACAAATTGTGGAGGGAGCCACTCACTCTGCTGGCCATTTGATTGACCATTTTTACACCAATCTTACTGACATGCAGTGGAAGGAGTCGCTACCTATTCCATGGTCAGATCATGCACTTCTATCATTTGTATGGACGCCCATGGATGCTGTCCATCCTGCTACAACTACAACCAAGACTGGTCGGACTTGGTCAAAACTGCCTGTGTCAAAGTTAGCAACCGTTTTAAAAGACTCCATTCCGTTAATTAAGAAGGATAATCCGATTGAAGCTTGTAGTTCCTTCAATAAGTGGCTTGAGTCATCTCTTAACCTCACTCTCCCTAAACACAAAATAGTGCACCGTGGAGGTTCCAATAAAATGCACTGGTATACTGCAGAATTGAAATGCCTTAAACGGAACTGTAAGAGGCTAGAGAGGAAGTGGAGAAAGAACTTCACTCCAGAGGATAAAGCGGAATACAGAGCTACCCTTAGGAACTATAAGACCCAACTAAAATTAGCCCAAGCCTCTTTTTACCAGCTTGAGATATCAAAAGCCGCTAACTCCCCTAGGGAAATGTACAAAATCTTCAAGTCTCTGGTAACTCTGCCTAGTCCCTTGAATGAAGTGGCTGATCCCCTAAAACGGTGCGAGGAGTTCGACAATTTTTTTAGCTCAAAAGTTGCTACCATCTACTCCTCCTTCTGTGCGAAGGAAGCTGTAAATGATCTAGGACTCTCCATTGAGCTCACTACTCGATTGGTCTCTTCACCTTCTCTGGATGTTCTGCCCTCAATAGATCATTCAACAGTAGAAAAACTTCTGCAGAATCTGAAATCAGGCTCTCCTACGGACATTGCCCCACCCTCTGCCCTAAAACAAGTCTCTGAGGTGGTAGTACCAATTATAAAGGACGTAATCAACTCTTCCCTTTCCACTGGAGTGGTTCCCCCACAGTGGAAGCAGGCCAGAGTCAAAGCTCTTTTAAAAAAAGCTAATCTCGACCCTGATGACTGGTCAAACTATCGCCCCATCTCCCTGTTGCCAGGGATGAGTAAAATCACAGAAAAGCATGTCAATCTTGCCTTATCCGCTTTTATAGAGAACGAGGCAGTACTTCACCCTACTCAAACTGGCTTCAGAATAAAACAGGGCACTGAGACCGCCCTGGTGGTGGTAGTCGAGGAAGCGAGGAAGATTGTAGATGCCGGAGGCTGCGCTGCGGTGGTCCTCTTGGACCTCACCGCAGCCTTCGATACGGTCAACCACTCCCTGCTGATCAGCCGCCTTGGCGAGGCTGGCGTCTCTGGAGTTGCCCTTAAATGGCTTCAATCTTTCCTAGCCGAAAGAACATTCTCTGTCTTTGAAGGGGAGTATACTTCAAGACAGTTCCCCCTTCACTACGGCGTTCCCCAGGGATCCTCATTAAGCCCTACCTTATTTAATATCTATATGAGGCCCTTGGCTGAGGTGGTGCTACCCTGGGGAATAAAATTGGTCACCTACGCCGATGACACCCAGTTGGTGGTCTCACTCACTAGGTCTGAAGACGGGACCTCTGGACCAAACAATCTGTCCCCCTGTCTCACTAAGGTCTGCGAATGGATGGAAGCCTCATTTTTGAAACTAAATGGGACTAAAACCGAGATCATGATCATGGGTCACAAGGCTCCTCTGAACCTTAATCCATGATGGCCGAGCTGCCTGGGACCCCCTCCGACCCCAAAGAAACAAATCAAGAGTTTGGGAGTCTGGCTTGATCCCTCTCTTGGATTTCAAGTGCAGGCAAAGAAGGTAGCCGCAACATGCTTTGGCCTGATTAGGACTTTAAGGAAGGTTCTCAACCTCCTTCCTATTGATTCCAGACGACTCCTGGTACAGTCATTGATCATCTCCAGATTGGATTACTCCAATGCACTCTATCTTGGCGCCCCGTTAGGCACTGTCAAAATTCTGCAGTCAGTCCAGAACTGTGCTGCTCGACTTCTGGTCAAAGTTCCTAGACACAGCTCGGTTAAGCCTGCTCTGCGTGCTCTTCATTGGCTTCCGATTCAGGAGAGGATAGGTTTTAAGGCCATGTGTATGGTCCACAAATCCATCACAAACAACAGCCCAGATATTCTTCGCCCTCTCTTTTGCCCTTACCGACCCCTCACAACCCTTAGGTCCAGTGAACTCAACCTTCTGACAGTCCCGAGGATCAAGAGATCCCGTACGGGGGGTCGGCGGTTTTCCTTGCAAGCGGCCAAATTCTGGAATAATCTTCCTGAGAGCATCCGACTCCTACCGAACCATCTCATGTTCCGGAAACAATTAAAAACTTTTCTTTTCCGATGAGTGCTGATGATGTTGCCTGGGTCAAAGCGCTGGGATGCCCTAGGGTAGCCATGCGCTATACCAAGTATACTTTCATTTCATTCATTCATTCAGAAACCATCAAAGGTTCAAAAACTGGCAATCATTGATTGAGGAAAGACTAAATGGCACCCATCCAAAATCTTTAAGCTAACTGTTATTGAGATGTATGCTAAACATTACTGCAAATTGTCACCCTATAGTGAACTAGTGAGCCGTAATTGTAGGCTGTGAAAAGCAATACACAGAATCATAGAAAGGTAGTAACAACCGTTTGCAAGAGCGACCAATCTATTCAGTGGGCGAATGAAAGTGAAGAACGGAATGTGAACAACAAATCCCACAATGCACTGGTCCTGAAGGATGGAATCCAAGCATACTATCGACACTGACCATTGTGGGAGAATCTGAAATAGTGCATTCACAGGGGCATGAGTCTGAAGTAAAAAGTAAAAGATAGTGGTCCATATGATCAATACCTAGAGTGAGGAATAAAAAATGTTTTTGTGGCACTCTTTGGTTGCTCAAACTTTCCCTGATTAAGCTGGTTTATTCTTAGGTAGGATGTAGGTGGGTATCACTCTCTGACCTAGGGCGTCAGTCTTGAAAGTAAAAAGTTGCATTGTGGAACCATAAAGAACGTCCCCACTGGGCACTCCATAGGGTAAAGGCCCTTATTTGATTTTATCAAAGTAATACAATTCAAATGGATTGTAGCCTTGGTTTAATTTTTTTGAGTACATAGTGTTACATCACACTCATGTTTTTTTTATCAGTTGATAACAGGAATCTTCTCAGTAAATCATTTTATATGATTTTATTCGTGAGTCACTTTGTGTAAATTCCCAATGCATTTCGGGATGGTGCCCTTCATCAGGGGTATCGTTCTGAAACAATGATCAAAAAATTGCAAAATTCAGTAACTCAAGAGGAGTTTCAGCCACAACAATAACTAGAAAGCTTGTGAAGAAGTGGAACCATGCAATAGTCATGCCTGTGATAACGTTAGTTTTGAATTTTGAAACACAGAAATACATTCTCCATTTAGACGGATAAAGATTGAGAGTATCTCAGTAGAAAGATAGTGTCCCAGCCTTAGTCGCTGATCGGTCAAAATCATACGTATATCATGCATAGTAGAGGAAAGTCAGATTACCACACTCAAACTAGTAATACTAGATGCTGTTAAGAAGTGTTTAAGTGCTCCGCATTGTACTACTGAACTTAGTATTAAGAAAGTTGCCACAATTTCATAAGCCAGTGTGTAAGAATGATGACTCATGCATGTGTCACGTGTTAGAGGTGTCAAAAATGTAGGTGTTGATTCCCTGAGTTCGTACTCCGATATTAGACAAGTGACGGGATGGAGTATAAACCTCTTGTGTAGATTTATAACATAGTACAAAAGACTTTAAACATACCGTAGGAAAAACACACCATAAGAAACACAATCAAGTGCGCGAATATTTATTCAATAATAAAAACTCTGGGTAACACCGCTGTCGTCAACCGTAAAGTGTACCTGCATAAAGAAGTGAGACTGACGCTACATGCGTGTCATTTTAAATGACAAACATTCTGATGTGCGATAATGGCCCCCCTAGGGGAGTCCTACCTTAAAGGATGGGCCAGGTACACCCATGCCTTAACTTGCAAGTATGCCCGTCAACTGGTAGTGGTTTGAAAACGCAAGTGTTACACATGTGTAAAATAGAGCCCCGAAAGAGAAAAGGGAGTGTGTGGAAGTGATGGAGTGTGGAAAAACGTGGAAGTAAATAAACAAATGTCGATATGTCGAGAAGAAAACAGACCGGTACCTACTACCCTGAAAGGGTGAGGTGTGAGAATGAACTTAAGGTCCTGTAACAAATGTAACCGAACAATGTTGCATTGTGCAATGTGCCATATGATAATGGTACCTTGTGTTCTCAAAGAATATGAGTGTGATGGTCTTTGCCATCTTGGAGTGTAAACATTAAACAGAAAAGTTAAACTAGTCACAAATATGTGAATGTAAGCGAATCGGTACCCGGTATGCAAGAAAATAATCAGAAGGCGTCAGTGACTGTGATCTTAAAGAAGTTGGGAATGTTGACATATACTGTTACAACATGTGTAAGGGAAAAACGCATGTGGATATGGTAAACCAGGTTGTCAAAAAATAACAGAGGTCTTGTGAAAGGTTGAAGTGCACACATAGGCTGCCACATAAAATCTTTCTGTAAATCATGAACCCCTATACCACATGTACTTCATTGTAAATGAAACTATAGTCCTTAGCATAGTAGTGTTGTTGGCGATCTTCTTCCGAGATGCAAAGTCTGGTTGAAAACATGCCAATCTGCTCATAAGTAACAACTCTAATCTGACAGTTTGTTCAAACTTTTAGGGTTAAATGCATCTAATTTGTTCATCCAAAACAGTTCTCGTTGCAACAACCACTTTTTGTTGTCGCTTCCTTCTACAATTGGCACAACTTCCAACATAAAAAGTCTCAATTGGCTAACATTATGTTTGTCTATGGGGAAATGCATCGCAACCGGTGATTTTTCTTGACGATTTCGGATGTTGCTTTTGTGTTCAGGTAGCCGAATTTTAATTTTCCGTTCCTGTAAATGAGTCCACATGGACATTTTCGTAAATATACTACATCTTTTGAATCACAAGTAGCTGTAGTATACAATGCTATGGGTGTCCCTTTGGTTGGATGTGCCATGGTGTTTCCTTTGTTTATTCTGTTACCATGCCCGCAATTAAAACACAGGGTAGTGCCTTTTTAAATCTTGATGCTGGGTGAAGGGGGTTTGTTCAAACATTCTTTTAAGTTTCTTGTGCGTTGGTGAGAAAAGAGTGGAGGATTTTCAAAGATTCCCTTAAGTCTTTCTCATTTTGAATCATAGGCCAAAGTTTAAACAAGATATTCTTGATTTGGTAACTCCGGGTGGCGTATTTCAATAAAAAAACGGATCTTTTTGTTGTTTTTTTCTGTCTTTTTGTTGTAAAATTTGATCTCTTCCTTTGTTCCGGCTCTTTGAACTGCTTTCTCAATGACATTCATGGGATATTTCCTCTCTCTAAATGTTTCTATCACATTCCTGGTGTTAGTTTCATAGTAATCATTCTAAGATGAGATCCTCTTAACCCTCAACAGCTGTGGGTAAGGCAAATGTTTTTTGAGGGCGATTTGATGACAGCTGTTAAAATGAAGCCAATTGTTTCTGTCAGTAGTTTTTGTGAAGACATAGGATTCTAGTTTATTGTCATGTCTTATGATGGATACATCTAGAAATCTGATGGTGTCAGTACTCATCGTGTTTGTAAATTTGATATGTTCATCTATTACGTTCAATTGGTCAATGGCCTTCACAAGTTCTGATGATTGTCCCTTCCATATGAGAAATATATCTCGATGTACCTCCAGTACACTAGCAGATTCTGGGACAAATCCGGGGTAAATGAGATGTTGTCGATTTCAAACCTGTGCATGAAGAGGTTCATGTAACAGCGCACTGCACAATTGCCTATTGATGTAGCTGGTAGTATTCATCTTTCCAGCTGAATTAGCTGTGAAAAAGTGAGAAATGTAGTAATTCCAGCAGTAACACTACCAAATCCTCGTCAATGTCATTATTTAATAGAAATGATTCAACAGCGCCTATACCCTGGTTGCGGGGGATAGAAGTATACAAAGAGCATTCATCAATAGTACATAGAGTTAACATGCTGTCTTCCTCGAATTCAATGTTACTGATTTCATTGAGAATGTCAGTGGTGTCTCTTAGATATGTAGACATTTTTTGCACAATGGGTTGTGGATGTCAATCAAGGTATCGGCCTGTTGGTTTGTGAATGGAATCCCTGGTTGATACAGTTGGCCAAAATGGTGGTTTAAGGAAGCTTTTGTGCACTTTAGGCAACATGTAATGGTGCAGGCTTTTTTGGATAATTCTGTATAAGATACTTCTTATCATTTTCAGTGTTGGTGCCCATGGTACATGCTTTATCCAAAATCGTCTTCAATATTTTCAGAAATTCTTCAGTAGGATTCTGTGTCAATTTCATGTACGTTGCCTCATCTTGTACGTGATCGTTGACACTCTGTGTATAGAAATCGGTATTAAAAAAAACATAGCTCCCCTTTATCCGCTTTGCAGCATGTGATTTTGGGATTGTTTACCTTTTTGGTAAGGTTGGTTCCCTTGGAGTTAGGTTTCTTAAACATCTCTTTTAGTTCTTTAAGCACTATTGTTTCATACGAATCAAAATTTTTGTCGCTGATAGGTGCCACAAAAGTGCTTTTCTTCCTAAGGCCCATGAGAGATCCTTCTTCTCTTGTCAGTTGAGCTTAAACCAATTTAGCAAATAAGTGTCTTAGACGTAAAATCCTCATGAATTTTTAAAAACTAATCTCTGTTTCAAATTCATTTGAGTGGTATGTCATGACAAAAGAAGTCCCGTTTCGAAGTGCTTTAATGTGGGATTCAGTAAGTGCGGTACTGGAGAGGTTAATCACTAAGTGGCATATTATCAACAACTAGCGATAATTATCGCTATATAAGCTTAGCAATTTTTTTTTTTTTTATCGCCGCGCATCAAAAGCGGCGATAATTTCATATCGCCTGCCTCGGTAATATGCCCCTAAGTTTTTGGGCTCCTCGTCGATTTGGTTGGTCTTTTGTTCCTGTAGCGGCGTCCCCTCCTGGTTCGACGCCGATGTTCTGGCCTCTCCCTAAAAAATGCACATCAGATGCAGAGCTAGTAGATGCTTCTATTGAGACGATGTTGGAAACACGTGTATCTTTGTTAGTATTGTCTCTTATAGGTCCCGTTTTGTCTATAGATTCATTGGACGTGGAGCTCTCTCCAGCTGAAAATCTTGTTGAGAATGGTTTCTTATGTCTTCTGTGGGCATAGATCTCTGCCCAATTATACACCTCTCTCAATTTGTAATCTATTGTGACCCTTTTATATTTTCTTATCTTTCTTTCGTTGTTCTCCTTATTGTATATGTCTAGCTCTTTGTTAATGTCGTTTTAATACAGTATCTAATTCATCTTTAGACATATTGTTGTTTAAATCCCTTTTGAGCTGGATTATTTCTTTATTCAAATCTTCAAGAACTTTAGATAATTCCTTCATGATCAACAGAATTAAATCCAGGGAACATTTGTTGAGAATAGTGTACCAACGCTCTGTGAACTTTGAATGGTTTTGGCATAGAGTTGATTTCAAAGAGATCCTTAAGCCTCTTGGTATCCGTTGTGCTCTGTGCTATCTGATCAAAGTGCTGGCATGTAAACATTGATTTATTTCTCTTTTGGTTGTGTAAAGTAGTTGCTTAATCATACTGGTCGTGGAAGCTGAATTGGTTATGGTTAGGTCCGCCAAATAGATTACATTATCACACTTCGAGAATGTCTGTCTTTTAAAACAACACTCACATAGCGTCAGTCTCACTTCTTTATGCAGGTACACTTTACGCTTGATGACAGTGGTGTTACCTAGATGTTTTATTATTGAATAAATATTCGGGCACTTGATTGTTTTTCTTTTGGTATATTTTTCTTACAGTATGTTTAAACTCTTTTTTACTATGTTATAAAAATACACAAGAGGGTTATACTCCATCACGTCACTTGACTAATATCGGAACACGAACTCAGGGAATCAACACCTAGATCTTTGACACCTCTAACACATGACAAACGCATGATTCATCATTCTTACACACTGGCTTATGAAATTGTGGTGACTTTCTTAATACTAACTTCAGTAGTACAATGTGGAGCACTTGGACACTTCTTAACAGCATCTAGTATTACTAGTTTGAATGTGGTAATCTGACTTTCCTCTACTACGCATGATAGACGCATGATTTTGACTACACTAACCCTTTAGCGACTAAGGCTTGGGCACTATCTTTCAACTGTGATACTCTCAATCTTTATCATTCTAAATGGAGGGACTATTCCCTTTTTTTTATTCAACACTTACGTTATCACAGGCATGACTATTGCATGGTTCCACTTCTTCGCAAGCTTTCTATTTATTGTTGTGGCTGAAATGCCTCTTGAGTTACTGAATTTTGCAATTTATTTATCATTGTTTCAGAACGAATCACCTGATCAAGGACACCATCCAACAATGTATTCGGAATTTACACAAAGTGATTCACAAATGAAATGATATAGAATGATTTGCTGAGAAGATTCCTGTTAACAACTGATAAAAAACACAACATGAGTGTGATGTAACACTATGTGCTGAACGAAATAAAACCAAGGATACAATTGTCTATAATCCATTCAAATTGTATTACTTTGATCAATTCAAATAAAGCTCTTTACCCTACGGAGTGCAGAGTGGGGACTTTGTTTATGGTTAAACAACGCAACGTTTTACTTTCAATACCTAGAGTTAACCATGTATAATTAGTGAACCTTTCTTTTGAATTCACAGTTACCCCTGGTGAAGGGTGCTCTTCACCCGAAATGCATTGGGTCATGTGTTATAACCATGAACAGCTTTACAAATTGAGAATGCTATATTTGTGTCACATATAAGTGTGATGTAACATTTGTGACAGCACTACAAACCTACAACCAACTTAGTTAATCATTTTGCGTTATCGCAGTATTGTTTCTATATTTTTTCAATTTTGTATTGTTTGAATATTTGGAATATTTTGATTGATATCGTTCAATATGTAACCGTAGAGTTTTGTGTCTAGTAAACTTCGGTGATCTAGCCTTTCTCAAGTTGATCCACGGGCCTAGGCAGGGCGCATTATAGCACTGCATGCTAACTTTGTTTTTAATGTTGAAACTGTATAATAATTTTGGATACATTTGTATAATTGAGTGCATTTCAACTACTGTCTGAATAGGTACACCTTCTTGCCAGGCCCAAACCTTCCTTTTTACTACATATAAGGCACCTCTAAGGTAGGACCAAGGTAGCTCCATAGGCAGGGTGCTGTGTGTTTAAAAGGTAAGACATGTGCTTTAAAGTTTTACATATCCTGGTAGTGAAAAACTGTGAAATTCGTTATTCGCTACACCAAGGTCTATCTCTCCGATAGGTGAGCATTGGAGTTGCCTTGTAACACTATACAAGTGGAATTCCAATTGGGAGCAGGTAGAAAGCTGGAGTTTGGCATCTCTGGACTCACAATTTAAAAACATATGTTTTAGTGAAGTTCGCTTTTAAATTACAGGTCAGAAAATCATTTTCTTACTTTAACCATTTTGTGCCTCTGCATGTCCCTACAATACACATTCAGGTATGATGACAGTTGGGTTTTTAAATTCACTCTAGACAGTCACACACAAAGGGAGCTGAGGTGTGCCCTGCATATCCTGATGGCCCATCACCAGGCTGATGGTCTCCCTGAGCTACAGTGGTGGGAGGAGCTGAAACTTGCTCCTGAATAGGGCTGTGCCTGACCCGACACAAAGAGCTGCATCCCCCACTGTAATGTGTCTGGAGCCAGAGCAATGAATGGCAGGGTCATGTGCACTACAAAGACCTTTCTTTGAAATCTCCCTACTTCAAAGGCTGAAATGGGTGTAAGTACTGGACCTCTGACACCATTTACTCAAAACACTCTGGACTTGGGCCATTCTGCAAGAAAGATGAGTTGTTGCACTGGCAGGAGGGTCTGCCACTCCGCTGCTTACATTGCTGTGTTGGCCTGCCATCTTCTGCTTCTTGCCTGAGAGAGAGAACACTGAACTTTATGTTGCACCCTGCTTTCTAAGGTTCTATAAGGGCGTAATTGAGCTTGCATCCTAATGCTGAAGGCCCAGGGACATCAAAGACTTCACCTGCATCTTGAAACCAGCGCCTGGGCTCCTCTGCTCTAATCCCTTACCTGCCATGGAATGCCAAATCCACTCCTGGGCCCTTGGAGGTGATTCTGGTGCTACAGCCAAGACATCGACACATCTACTTGAAGCCTCAGTTCGGAACTAGCTCAATCCTGTGAAATTGGTGAATTGCTGCTGCCTGCATCAAAGCCATGGACACCGCACGCCGAGTGCGTGATGCAACAACCTCGACTTTCAATGCCGCCCTGACTTTGCCTATGCAGTGCCTCCAAGGAACCGCCGATGTGTGAGTCTCGAGCACTACATCACCGAAGTACATGACCCACCACATGTGACTCCGACATTGCTCTGTGTGGCTATTGACCGACGCATCGCCTTTAGTCCAGGGATTCGACTTTGACACTGCGGAATTGATGCACCATGCTCTTGACATTGACACATCATGGAAGCCTTCATGAACCACAGCCTTGCACCAACAACCTATGCATCACCTCTTCTGCGCAATGCATTGTCCCCGAGTATGGAAGCACCTTAAGGAACTGATACATCACCTGCAACCGTGATACTTCACCTCCTCAGCGTTACGCATCATCTTTGATTTCTGACACATTCAAGGTACTGTAAGGGGTCTGCGAGATTCCAGAGTCCAGCCCACACTCCATCACGGTCAAGCTGAACTTTTGGATTTGCACCAGTCAAGTGATCTATAGACTTGTAAGCAATGCATTTGATTTAAATCTTTAACAAGTCATATTTTGAGTTGTGTATGTTGGATATTAGTCTTTTAAGTCCTGCTTTTCTCAGATAAATATTGGCTATGTTTCTAAACTGGTGTGGAGCACTTTTGCGTTGTTTTCGATGTGTTATTGTTTGTGTGTGGGTAAATGCTTTATCCATTGCCTTTTTAGTTTAGCCTCACTGCTCTGTGTCATGCTTCCTGAGGTTGAGCACAGTTAAAGATTTAGGGGTCGATTACGACCTCGTTCAGAAAGCATTCCGATCGTACCGGTTCAGGAATATTTTACAGACATCTCAGATTGGGGGAGTCCGACCAAGCGATTTGGATGCATCCAGATGCTTCCGGATATGATTCGGTCAGACTCCCATTGACTTTGTGGACCCTGTGGCGGACACCCCATGGTGCCAGCCGCATTGTGCACGGTTGGGAAGGGGAGACATATGTGTACCCACACAGGCCCAATTCAGTAGGCCCTTAGTGAAGGGGGGCCTGCTATGGGCCTGAAAAGACAGATTTCGGAAGAGAAACCAAATTGGAACGGCTGTCCGAATCGGTCATCATAATCGCTTGCTTGGAAACCGAGTCCATAGAGCTGTGCGATTCAGCTCCAAAAGACGTGACCTGTCCGAATGCCTTTCAGAACCTATTCGGACAGGCATAATGGTGTCCGGGCATGGTAATTGCTCATTCAGAACTGGGTGAGATTTGATCGGAAACAAAGGCTCCGTGTCGGTTTCTGCAAACCCATTCGGGGCCCTTCCGGATGGGATCGTAATCGACCCCTTGGTGTTTACTACACTTACCTTGACTTATAGTCTGGGTCCCTCCTTGGACCGGATAAATACCTCTGCCAACTAAAGACCCCCATTTCTAAAATGTATAATGACACGTTTGGTGTAATTCTGCTCAGTTGGTTTTGTTTTACCTACATGATAGCTTGTCTATGAGAGTTAAGTTTAAGAACAGAAAATTTGTTTCATCCCCATTAATGCCTCCCTGGTTGAATCTGCATGGAACTTGACATACTGAAACTTAGCCAGAATAGTCAAAGTGACTGGCAGATTTTTGTGCAGATTTGGAAAGTGACAACAAGGTTATAAGCACAGCAAAATAGAGACTAAGATTTAACCTTCACCACTGAGTCACGTTTTATGACTCTTTAAATATATCTAAATAGAAATTATGAAGATGATTTCTACTAAAACACTGGTATTTACCAATAATGGTTAGCTACGCAAACATAATCTGCCCACAATGCTCTTCTCATGACCTCATGCATGATTTTACAGATGACATCACACATTACATCGTCAAAGACATCGTGTCACCTCACTATTGATATCAGCGAGGACATCGGCGACTAATATACTACACTGTTTTGTGACTTAATTGTGTAACTTGTCTTCATTTTTTAGACCACTACAGAGATGAGCAATAAGATATATACTGACATGGACAACCTATGTCAACTCCCATTAGCACATTAAACCACATTGATGAATGGATGAAAACTGCTAAATTGAAAAAATCTAGAATACATTTTTAAAGTGATCAATTCTGTCAAAGGCAGTGGCGGATCCTCCGCTACAGTGGAACAAAAGAAACAATAGTTATTATCATTTTAGTTTTCCTTTGCAGTCAGTGGCTCTCGGGGTGGGGCTGGGCACAGGAGGGTAGAGAGGTGCTGTACACTCCTCAAGTGAGCATGACTGCCAGACCGGCCCTCTTGGGCCTGCCAAACAAGCCTGCAAGCCCCTGTCTGAGCGCCGATCCACGGCGCTCAGGCGCTCAGGCCAATCATGGGGAGCCTGGGTGGGTACTTCCTGCTGCTGGCTGGGACTGCAGGAACATGAAGAGGACGGAGAACGGAGGAGAGGCATTGTACGACCGTTTGCGGTAAGTGATTTGATTTTAATGTTTCTAAAGCGCATGAGTGCCCATGGGCATCTTGGCGCTGTGTCCGATGCGTGAGAAGATCTGGCCGTGCGTGTATTGTTTTAGTGGGTAAAAAGCCAAGTTGTTAAGTCTTTCCTGAAGTGCAAAAGCGATGAGCTACATTTTATCGTGATGGGTAAAAGATTCCAATCCTTGGCAGTCCGAAGCAGAAAGCTTCTCAAACCCCACCTCACCTGCTTGAATTTGGGAACTTGCAGAGTTTTGAGTGGGATGACCTCATACTTCTAGGCGGTACATACCAATTCAGATGGGTTCTCAGAAACTGTGGTCCCATCCCATGTAAGGCTTTATAGGCCAGACACAATGATTTAAACCTGATCCTTTTCCCCATAGGAAGCCAGTGGAGGCTGCTCAGTCTATGACCAACTGGCTCGGATCTAGGAACTTTGAGCATCAGCCTTGCGGCTGCATTCTGCAGCCGCTTGAGTTTTGCTAGGTGTTTGACTTGTATTCCTGAATATAAAGCGTTGCCATTATCTAATCACCGTCACTCATGTTTTGCATGAATCATGAGGAATGTATGGGCATACTCTTTTGATCACTTTCAATATACACCAAATGGTTGACGAGAGGTTATTTATCTGGTCATTAAAAGTCAGTTTATTTTTGAAAATGACTCCCAGTTTTAACCTTGTTCACTGGTTTTGGGCAGTCACCCAGACTATCCGGCTACCACCTGGGCGACCAAAAATCTCCCCCAGCTTCCAGTAGCAGAACCTCAATTTTGTCCCCATTTAGCTTCAGGTTGTTTGACTGCATCCATCGGCCAACCTGTGTTATGCATTCATTGAAACGCACAGCTGTTTCCTCAACTTTACCTGTAACTGACACCACTATTTGGGTGTCATCGGCGTATGACACTGGCATAAACCCATATTGCCTAATCATTTCTGCCAGGGGAGGAATATAAATATTAAAAAGTGTGGGGCTGAGGGAAGATCCCTGAGGCACTCCACAAGGTGATTTAAAAGAGTCAGATGTACACTCTCCTAGTTTTACTGAGAAGGACCTATCTCTTAAAAAGGAGGCCATCAACAAGAGTGCAGAATCATGGAGCCCTATATCTGCTAACCGATCATGTAATATCTCATGATTCACAGTATCGAAGGCTGCCGAGAGATCCAATAGAATTTGGGCAGCCTTCCCTCCATCACCTAAGATCATCCTGAGTCCCTCTTCTGCCGGCACTAATGCAGTTTCTGTTCCGTGCTCCTCCCGAACCCATATTGTGAATGGTCTAGAAAGTTATTCGCAGCAATAAGTTCTGATATTTGAATATTAAGTAGTTTTTCAAATACCTTAGCTGAAAAGTATTTTTCTTTTATTTTATCTTTGTTGTCGTTCCTTGTCCCCCCCTGTCCCAGCCCTACCACCCAAATCTTGTAGCAGCTGCTACTGGTCAAAGGTCATTGAAAAATTATAATGGTCTCATAGAACGGTTAGAAAGTGACGCATCTTGATGGTAAAAATTTCAAATGCAAAAACACAATGATACACCAGACTAAGAGGGAGTTTTCTTTGGCAAGCACACATGCAGTGCAACAATAAGCAAAGCAAATCACAACTCAACATGAGAGAAACCTTATCACTTGATGCTATGTTTGGTGCACTTCAGCCCAATGTTGCTGAAATGGCTTTCTTGCCAGCCAAAACTTTTGAGGAGAGAGATATGAACTGTGGCAAACATACAGGTACAGCCACAATTCTAAACAGGAACCACGTCAGTTTTCCATATATCACAGTGGCAATTTCCTTTAGAAGCAAAGTAAAGACAATTGCGTGCCTGCTTATGGATTGATTTCTGCCAACAGCTCTTTCAACTCCCAGGACTATAATAGCTACCTGTTTTAGTTCAGCAAAACACTCCTATTGAATCTACTATTGTTTTGGTAAGGCTCAGTAATAAGTCACAAACCTCTCTAACAGATACTTCTTCTGTACCTCGTCTAATCCCTTTTGCTCTCTTGGGTCCTTCTGGTTTATTGGCAAACACACAAATAATAAAGTGGAGGGCTGTAAATAAGGTTGCTGCAGTCTCTTATTTCTGTGTTTTTACATACAAAGCGTTGGACCCTGAATATTCCCACATCAGAGTTTTCAATAAATGTAAGAGTTTTCATACTTTTCTATTTTTTATTTTTTTTTATTACATCGCTGCCATGAATTGGTTTAATTTTTAATGACACGTCGAGACAGAGGGATTATTGATGCCTAGCAAACTTCAAACCTTTATTTTAAGGTACTGTGCGCGAGCAAAAGCAAGCGATCACTTTCATCATATTTTTTCATCTGGTCTGCAGTGTTCTTCTGTTCAGATTTTGCAAGATGTGGTTCCTGCTTTTACAACCAAATGTGTACAGATTATTGTTAAAATTCTATATCTACAGGTCATTGGTTCTAATTCAGTGAGATAGTGAGATAGTTCAGGGGTTGTTATCCTGGCTGCAAATATTCAAATATAGCCTGCTTGTTGCTGTTTCCAATCCCGGACAGAAAATTCAGTGGGTCAGTGCAGAAGGGGTAAGGAGTGTCTACAGAGCATGCCATGTTTGATTTCAAGCAGGGTAATAATGCTCAGTGCTTAATTTCAGCCGGCAGCCACCGGTGGGGGCAACAGCACTTATTTTGGCAAACCAGCACTTATTTCCCCACATCAGATACTGATCATGAGCAAGTGAGGGAGAAAACACACAGATCGAAAAGATGGAGAAAGACAAAGATGGCAAATCATCACTAATGGAGGCAGGGCGGCTCTAGGCTCATGGCGGCCCTGGGAAGGGAGCATAGGTAGGGGGCCCCAGAAGAGGGGGTCCGGGCGGGGCGGAGCACGGAGGCCAGTGAAGAGGGGGGGGGGTCAGGGTGTTTGGAAGTGGAACAGATCCGGAGGCCGCCAAATCCCTGCCAGGGGCCGCCACGCAAATATGTATCCATCCTCATGGGATTATTATATTAAGAATATATATTGGCATGGTGGCCCCTGGGGTTTGGTGGCCCTGTGCAGGTGCATAGCTTGCACATGCCTAAGGCCGCCCCTGATGGAGAAAGCAGGAGTCAGCAAGACCAAGAAAAATTAACAGGGAGTGTCTGGTAGTGGATTTATGACTGCCAGTCTATGTATTTGGTGTGCCATTGATGGATGCCGATTCATTAATATGCCTGGGTAGCGGAAGTGACTGTACACTTTGACACGCACCTTATGACATCACAGGAAGTGATCTCATGACACTCAACATAGGTTGTCTTTCCAGGAAGGGATATCATTGTACTTGAAAGGCCTACAATAAAAGCAACTTACCATAATAATAGAAAAGACACTAAAGTAGATAACACTAGTTCACTTTTCAACCACATATATAGATGATGCTGCATTGAATGCCCGAGGTACAACAGTGAGCAGTAAAGGGGCATGTTATCCTAGGCACATCCCTCTAATGCTAAAGTACAATCATCATATTTTCAGACATAGCCTCAAATGTCCAGGCATAAAATCTAATATTAAATCACATAATCATATTTTCATCCAGAACCTCCTTTTTCCCAGACTCAACCTCTGTTTGACCAGGTATATGCTGACATACCTGGAACAGTCTCTTAAAAGCATGGGAGAGACACTAATAGGTCTCAAAACCAGTCTTCACACAGGATGCATGGACCCAAACCATGGACAGAATTATCATTATTAATTTCTTTATTAATTTATTAATTATAAATTAATGTTTTCTGGATCAGTTTGTGTTTTTAGTGATTTTTGGACAAGTGTAGGTAGCCTACTTCTAGAAGTATATTTGTTTCTAGGTACGAAGCACTGTATAAAACATTATTATTATTTTTATATACTACTACTACTAATAATAATAATATTAATATTAACCTGTTTTTTTACAGCGCTTCACTCCACACTTCTAAGCACTGTAAACTACAGATATTAGTATTATCAACTCAAGATAATAACATTTTTACTCAGTTAATCCTTAGAATGCTGAAAAAGGCTGACCCAATATATCCCCTCTGAATGTCTTCCAGTATTTCTTTAGGGTGATCTACTTTCCTAAACATGTTTAGCTCTTCCTTTCAGCACTAAGCAAATTAGATTTTACAAGATTTAAGGGCCACCCTCAACAGTTGCTACATATTGCTTAAAAAAAATAAAAGCACAGATTGTGTTGACTGACCTACTTGAGATTCGATGTATTTTGCAGCAGCAGTGGTAGTCTGGCACTGCCAAGCAACTTTTAAAGCCTTTTGTGCTGTGGTCAGCACCACTCACGTTTCAGCATACACACTGAGAGACCAAACTCTGTGGTGCCAAGCTCCAGATAATGGTTTCCTTACTGAACTTGTGACCTCTCGATTCATCGCTTTTTGCAGCATTGCATTGAATCATGTAACACTGTCTGAACGCATAACCAGAAACAAACATGGTAAATGTTTGTCAGGAGCTGTAGCTTTGTTCAGTGCTTTCAACACTAGCAGGCCACACTGCAGTGAAATTCATGTTTTTCTTCTTCAGAAATTAAAAATGACGCAGAGAGATCTGTAAATCAGGGGTTGTAGGGTCTCTACCAGGGGCAGCAAAGGGCAAGCCAAGGATAGTAGATGCGACCCCTGGGGACCACTAATTGACGCCCATCGTGCCTGTTAGACTTGGCCGTTTTTGCAGGGTCATCCCTGAACTTTTTGCCTTCCTCCTGTATTTTGTCTGACCTGTTGTTGGCTGTTTTATGACTCTGGGTACTTTACCACTGCTGATCAGCATATGCTCTCCCTATTGAAAATAGATGTATGGATTAGTGATTCCATGATTGGCTGATTTGGTTTTCTGGTCAGACCCTAGTACAGTGCACTGAGTGTGCCCCGGGCTGGTAAACCAAATGCTGCTAGTGGGCTCTCAGCACTGGCTGTGCCACCCACAGAAGCTGCCTGTAAAAGTGTGTCTAAGGCCTGCCATTGCAGAGCCTATGTGCAGTCTAGTACTGCCATGCTGACTGGGTAAGTGCACCCACTTGCCAGTCCCTAAACCTTCCCTTTTATTCATATCAGACACCCCTATGGTAGGCCCAAGGGCAGGGTGAATTGTAGGTATAAGGTTGGACATGCCCTGGTGTGTGTGGCATGTCCTAATAGTGAATTACAGCCATTTTCGTTTTTCACTATTGCAAGGCTACCTGTTCTCCATAGGCCAGAATGGGCAGTAGATTATTACATCTTATAACCCTAACTGACTCAGGGAACATTGTAGGAATTCAAGTTTACTATGCCTGGGCTCAGAATGATAAAATGCATCTTTGAGTGAAGTTGATTTTAACATTCTGTGTTTGAAAATACCACTTTTAGAAAGTAGGTATTTTCTTGTCTAACTAACCAAGCCTGCCCCTGCTAGGTTGTGTATTCCTTGTCTGGAGTTTGAGTGACAGGACTGGGGGATTTCAGGAGACAGAATGAGTCACCCCAGTGGTGAATAGAGAGATCTTCATCTAGATGGGTGGGAGGAGTTGCACCTGGGACCTGAATAGGGCTGTGCCTGCCTTCCACAATGCTGGCTCCACCTCCTGCGGTGTGGCTGATGTCTCTGCCCTGCACTGTGAAAGAAGAGAAGGAATCATGTCAACAAAGTGCTCCAGAGCTGTGCTTTCCCTCCACAATGCTGGCTCCACCTCCTGTGGGGTGCACGATGTTTCTGCCCTGCACTGTGAAAGGAAAGAAGGAGTCTTGTCAACAGAGTGCTCCAGAACTGATTTGGACTGGGCAAAGGCCCCTCTGCCCTCAGAGGACAAATGATTTTTGGGTATAAATATTGGGACCCTGATCCCAAGAAATTAGATCACTTTTGGACAAACAAGAAGAAACCTTTACTGAGAAGGGGAACCTGAAGAAACTGAGGCGAGACTATCCCTAAACTGAAGTGCTGCTTGGGGGATTGGCCTGCAGTGGTTGGCTGACTGCCAAAGAAACTTGTAAGGATCTCCAAGGGCTTGGAACAGAGCTTGCCTCCTGCTGAAGTCTCAGGGACAACAGACTTCAACCACCAGCTCCCCAAGAGTTCTTTGGAAGTGCCTGCTGCTGTTTTGGGCCTTCTGAGGGACTGCCTGTTGCAAGGACCTGGAAGCGTGACTCAAGAGGAAGGAGCATATTGCCTTCGCAGCCGTTGCCGTCCCATCTCTGAACAAGGGTGTGGCCACTGTAGCTGACGCATTGCACCGCATCAAGAGAAGCGTCTTGCACCGAAGAAGAAGCGTGTCGCTGTCGCAGCAGCTGCCGTCATATTTCTGAACAAGGATGTCGCCGCTGTAGCTGAGGCATTGCACCGCATCGAGAGAAGCGTCTCGCACTGAAGAAGAAGCGTGTCGCCGTCACAGCCCCGGCCATCGCATTTATGAACAAGGATGTCGCTGCTGTAGCTGACGCATTGCACCGCTTCAAGAAAAGCACCTCGCCACCACGGAGAAGCGTGCCGCCGTCGGAGCCGCCGTTGTCGCATCTCTGAACAAGGGTGTCGCCGTTGCAGTTGACGCATCGAGCAGAAGCGTCTCGCATCGAGGGAGAAGAGTGTCGCCGCCAAAGTCGCAGTCATCTCATTTCTGAACAAGGGTGTCGCCGCTGCAGCTGACGCATCGAGCAGAGGCTTCTCGCAACATCGGAGAAGCGTGCCGCATCTGGAAGATCTTCACGTATTTATTTCTTTGCACCGGAACTTTGCCGTATTTCCATCGCTGCAACACTTTTGTTGTGGAAGCGTCACGCATCGTAAGGTACATTAACTTAAAGTTTTGCCATTTAAGAACTGAATGGAACTAAGCTAAAACTACCATTCTAAATACAGTATTGTGGATTTTTGTTGTTTGTGGTCTTGTGTTAAGTGTATATAAAGAATACTTATTTTTGATATAAAACCTGTGTGGTGTCCATCTGTAGTGTTGTCACTTGATTACTTTATGTGGTCACAAATGCTTTACACACTGCCTCTGAGATAAGCCTGGCTGCTTGTGCCAAGCTACCAAGGGGGTGAGCAGAGGTTATTTTAGGAGTGTACCCCCTTACCCTGACGGGAGGCATGGGTCCCTATTTGTCACAAGTACCTACCTGTGCCAATTAGAGACCCCCAAATCTAACAGTGCCAATGTTTATTTGCTTAGATGCCACCTTTTAGGCAGAGCTTTGGGAACCAGCACTTTTCTTTCACAAACAAAGTAATGTTAATGCTTTTATCAGGTGAGATTTTTGTGTGACTGCCTAGTCACACTTTTCAGTCATAGTTTTGTGGGTTAGTGCACCTACTGAAGACATTTGTTGGTCTGCGGTATGTCAAAACTGCCAGTACTAGTGAGCTGGTTCCCCTCCAGCAGTGCTCTGACAGAATGGGAGCCCTGATTTATTAAAAGCCATAACTTTCTTACTAGTTGCTAAAGTGTTTAAATGTGGGCAGCCCCTGTTATGGAAATCAAATAAAGAGCATAATGCAAAAACGGGGTTAGCGAGTCTATAAGGCAGTGGTCCTGGCTCCATTTTGGAGCTAGCTCAAAATCTCCTAACTCTGATCCAGATATTTGGTTACAGCCAAGATGGAGCCCATGCCCACTATGATGTCAGTGCAGTGCAAGACCGGTATCAAAAAACAGCTCTGACAATTATGTCTGTAAAACCGGCCCCCAGAAACGAAAACAACCCCCACCAGTCCAAACCTGGCCCCCACTCTTCTGGCCCACTGGGGAAATGCCCACTGCCCACTACAGCCAATCCAGCCCTGTGTCAGTGACATGACACTTATGACGTGTCACTTCGTTGTTCAAAATGATTCTGGAGTATGAAAGCGCATGATACTTTTTGTATTGATTGGATCAAAGGGTTTTAGATCATGTGCCTTCCATCAAGATCTCTGCCCGAGAGTTTACAGACTGCCTTTTAAATCAAAGTAAAGACAATTTCCAGTGCAGAGTGCTTGAGAATCAGTCTCCATGTGGCTGCTGATTCTACTGTTTTCTGTTTTTTTTACGCTGGCTTTGAGGTTTCTGAGTTCGACTGACAGTCATATGCATGTTTCAATCCAATGGGAAATATGCATGCTGTTTCTAGTAGGTCCATTTTGAAAGCCTTACATGAAAAGCTAGTTTCACCTTCACTTTCCTGCCAGGCATGTGGTAAAGCGTGATATTGGGGGAGGCACTGGCAAAGCAATGAGGGATGGTGTTTGAATTTGCTTCCATGGGGATAATTATATATGAAAATGCCCTATTTTGTATTGGAAAGCACAAGAGAATGACTCCTTGGTTTCACCTAACATAGTGTGGTTATTTGCTCAAGGAAAGTCATGATTTGGTCTTATACCTCACCACTTTAAAAGTTCAGTGGCCACCACAAATGGACATTACAGGAGAATATAAGGGGAACATCCTTTACGACGCGGATGTTACCCCGCGCTACCATTACGATGCGTCTCTTACAACGCAAGTCGTAACCACGACTTGCGCTGGAGGGCGCTCAAGGACAAGGAATAGTTAATTTACTATTCCAACACCTTCCCTACTATCCACGGGGACTGGTGTTGGAATAGTAAATTAAACTATTCCTAAGTCCGCACCCTACAGCGCAAGTCGTGGTAACGACTTGCGTTGTAAAACACGCATTGTAACGGTACGCGTGGTAATAGCCCGCGTCGTACCGTCATACATCCGAATATAATTCTTACTAGCTCAGACAAAGAGTGCTATTGGATTTCAATTACTGAAGCAAAAAGCCCAAGGGGCTGATTACGATGGCGGACGGACATCAGTCCATCCGCCATCGTATCGGGGATTGCGATCACCCACCTACAAGGCGGTGGTCCCACAGGGCTAATTATAATGCGCCCACCACTGTGGCAGTCTCATTGACAATGTTTGACACCACACATATAACTGCACTAAATGACAGGCACCATGTGGTGCCTGCCACATGCTGTAGGGGATGTATGACGTTACAACGCAGGCTATTACAACGCCTGCCTTTACAACGCGTTTTTTACATCGCAATCCATTACAACGCATAGCGCTTTGGGGTGCTGGATAGTGAATAGTTTAATTTACTATTCCAACTCCAGTCCCCGTGGACACTAGGGAAGGTGTTGGATAGTAAATTAAACTTATTCCCTATCCTAGAGCGCCCCCCAGCGCAATGCGTTGTAATGGTTTGCGTTGTAATGACCACGTTGTAATGGGAGTGCGTTGTAATAGTTTCGTTGTAAAGGTTGTTCACCGCTGTAGGGATATGTAGGGGGGCACCATAGGTGCCCCCGGGTCCCTTGTCTGTGGGCCAGGGGAAAAGGAGGGCCCATTATGTGCCCCCATTGTCCATTTCCGCAATGTTTCCATGGTGGGTTATATACATAAACAAAGTGGAATCCACTCAGGTGATAGTGATCCCTAAGGTGATGGGGAACACACAGTGTTGTTTAAATGCCCCTCACACACCAACAGGCCCCTTGGTGTCATGCTTCATCATCGGGGCCTTCGCACCCCTCTACGGGATGCGGCGTGCTACGACTCGCGAATACGCAGGAGCACTTGACGTGAACTATGTGTGGGGGTGTGTGTTTTTAACAAGGATGTGAGTGAGGTGAGGTGAAAAAAGTGGGTGGTTAAAAAATACCTGGCACGTGGGAAGAAAAAAACTTTATTAAATCCCCGGCTGGTATTATTAAAATTTAAAGTGCAGGGCGTGGTTATAAAAAGATACGTATTAGGGTATCAAACCACTGTATTAAAAGTCAACATGTTTCGGAGGTCAGAGCCCCCTTCTTCAGGACAAGGGTGTATGCACTTACCCTCCCCTTACTCACATGTAAAATGTAAAAGTGAAAAATAAAATTACCACAATGTGTAATGTTCCTCACAATGTTATATGTAAGTGAGTGTAGTTGCGCCCAGTTGGCGTAAGAACCTGTGGAAACAAAATCATATATAAACAGACAGTTTATCACAGTTTTAGAGGAGAAGGATAATGCTTCTCTGAAAAAACATCAGGTGAAACCAAAAAATAATTGGAACCTGGAAGAAGAAAGAAAAAAGACACTACACACATATACACACGCATACCAACACAAATTGCTGCTCAGATGGAATATGAGCAGAACAAAGAGAACAAAAGATCTTACTTAAAGTTCACAACTAGAGGACTTCATGAGCCTTTAACGTATATTGGGGAATCCTTTCCTAATCAGAAACCTAGGAAATCAAAGGTTCAGCAAATCAGTGGAAGAACTCAAGCATCTGAGCGCCACAGGAACAAAGTACAACTGCTTCTCAAGATGGTCTCATAACTCACGGTTACAGCAACAACAAATCGCCTGCCATCCCTCAACGCGGCTCCGATGAAGTGAGCAGCAGAGGGATTCGGGCCTTTAAATACGCTTGTCTGGGGGTAATTAGTGATCCTGCACGAAGGATCAGTGTAGGACGTTAGCGCATTACCGGGTATTTGGTGATATCTCTCCGTATTTGGGCTTGTACCGTTTTGCATTAATCAATTAACCCTCACTAATTACCCCCAGACAAGCGTATTTAAAGGCCCGAATCCCTCTGCTGCTCACTTCATCGGAGCCGCGTTGAGGGATGGCAGGCGATTTGTTGTTGCTGTAACCGTGAGTTATGAGACCATCTTGAGAAGCAGTTGTACTTTGTTCCTGTGGCGCTCAGATGCTTGAGTTCTTCCACTGATTTGCTGAACCTTTGATTTCCTAGGTTTCTGATTAGGAAAGGATTCCCCAATATACGTTAAAGGCTCATGAAGTCCTCTAGTTGTGAACTTTAAGTAAGATCTTTTGTTCTCTTTGTTCTGCTCATATTCCATCTGAGCAGCAATTTGTGTTGGTATGCGTGTGTATATGTGTGTAGTGTCTTTTTTCTTTCTTCTTCCAGGTTCCAATTATTTTTTGGTTTCACCTGATGTTTTTTCAGAGAAGCATTATCCTTCTCCTCTAAAACTGTGATAAACTGTCTGTTTATATATGATTTTGTTTCCACAGGTTCTTACGCCAACTGGGCGCAACTACACTCACTTACATATAACATTGTGAGGAACATTACACATTGTGGTAATTTTATTTTTCACTTTTACATTTTACATGTGAGTAAGGGGAGGGTAAGTGCATACACCCTTGTCCTGAAGAAGGGGGCTCTGACCTCCGAAACATGTTGACTTTTAATACAGTGGTTTGATACCCTAATACGTATCTTTTTATAACCACGCCCTGCACTTTAAATTTTAATAATACCAGTCCGGGGATTTAATAAAGTTTTTTTCTTCCCACGTGCCAGGTATTTTTTAACCACCCACTTTTTTCACCTCACCTCACTCACATCCTTGTTAAAAACACACACCCCCACACATAGTTCACGTCAAGTGCTCCTGCGTATTCGCGAGTCGTAGCACGCCGCATCCCGTAGAGGGGTGCGAAGGCCCCGATGATGAAGCATGACACCAAGGGGCCTGTTGGTGTGTGAGGGGCATTTAAACAACACTGTGTGTTCCCCATCACCTTAGGGATCACTATCACCTGAGTGGATTCCACTTTGTTTATGTATATGACTCGGGAGACTGAATCCACTGACTCTCTCTCTCCCCCCTCCTGTTAGTAGTTCCATGGTGGGTTACCCACTATGGAAAGGCTGGCGGGTAAGGGACATTGTAATCCCTACATCGGTGTGTGGTGGGAACCAGCAGTTTTGTAGGGACTACGAGCCCCTCCAATAGAAGGAGCCCATCGGATCTGCAGCAGTCGTTCTTTCCGACCACCACACAGCCTCCTGCCATCAAAATGTGGCGGGCGGTAAACTTGATTAAAATAGCTGGGAGACAGACAGACTGTCGGGTGCAGTCTCCCGCTATTGTAATCAGCCCCTAAGGGCCTGATTACAATCTAGGTGGCCAGGGTTACTCTGTCACATCCGCCAAATTACAATTCCATTATATCCTAGAGGTATGAAAAGAAGAGAAAAATCCATTGGCAAACTAAAGTATTGGCCCTGCTGCTATGGCACTGGTGTGCCCTTCTCTTTAGATTAATGTGCACATGTGGTCACTTAAAACAGTGTCTCGTACTGAAGAGTAGAGCCAACTATTGACGTGGTCTGACCAATTATTGCATGCTGTATGCTGTTTTGAATGGAAGAAAAATATGAATGATAATTGAACTGGCAATGGGTTAAGAGGGCTGACCCAAAGCCCCGTTATGTATGTAAATAAACATCTATGTATGTATTTTTATTTGTGAATGTTGTTAATCTCATGCTAAAGCTGTGACTAGTTCAGACCTAAACATTTCCCCCAGTATCCACTGAACGCATTATGTGGCCATTATCATTACATAGTATATTCATTATGGCTGCTATTTTGCCATGCAAAACATTTTCGAGGTGGGCAAGAGCATGCCATGGATACCCAAGAATTGTCAACAAAATACCAGAGTCAGACGTTTGCAAGGAACTTCACCTTTCCATCTCCTCAGGGGAGGCAGAAGCAGCAGAACAGCAGGGTATATCAGTCAACTCATAAGCGGTTAGAGGTTTTCAGGCATGCAGCACTAATCTGAACTGATCAGCACTGTAGTTATCATCATGGCCAAACGTTGTTCCTCTGTGTGCGTGGGTGACAGCATATGGTAAGTGAAGAACAGTACAGTGAAGGGTCAGTGTCAGCAGGAAGCCGTTGAGTGGCATCATAGGCCAGTGGGCATATCTAGGGTTGGAATGGAATCCATAATCAGCCCTCCCAAAAATATTTAAACCTGCACCACTCTACAGACGATAGTCAGCAAAATGAGCTATGGTAGGATCAAAACAGTCCATGCTGCTCTGAAAAAAAGCCATTTAGCCTGTAGCCTACCAGGAAAATGCCAGAGTAGCGGAATGGCCAGTTCAGCTCCACCAGGTTAGTCCGGTGAACCTGAGCACAGTGGCAGCATATAGCACAGGGACAAAGCGATAGGTGCATGTTGATAGGGCACTAGCAGCAGACGGGAAGCACAATGGTAGTGAACATGGAGGAAGTGGGGCACAGCAAAGAGGCACTGATAATGAGGGACAGGGTGGCAGGGGGACAGGGCATGGATACCACGGCGGCATCAAACTCGGGATTAAAGCTATCTGTAGATAAACCTAAAAATAATTGATTGATATGGCATCACAGATGTCATTTAGGGGTCACCAGGGTCACAACTATGACCCCTGGCTTGCCCCTTGCAATCCCTGGCACTGCCTTTGCGACCCCTGGCTTCAGAGGTCACAAAATCAGTGACGAGATCACGGGTGCTCAGCATTCCTTATTGGCAGTGTGTTTTTTTATTATACTAATAGTGATTATAATATTGGATATTTACTATTAGTGCAATAACAATGGAGCATACTTAGGATCTGTGGAGGCATCTGTGGTAAGTAAAAATGGGTTTAAATGTGTGTTGTATGCATGCTTGCAGTGTGTTTAAGTGAGAGAGAGAGCGTGTGTATGAGTGAGAAAATGTTTCAGTATGTGAATGATAGTGAGTGACAGGTAGTGAGTGGGATGGTGTGAGATTGAGATACAGTTTACTATTATTGTAGACAAGGCAACACTGCACCAAAGTTGCTGGACTGTCTTGCACCAAAGTGGGAGACACAAAATGTGCCACATTTAATAAGATATGGGGCATTTTTTCTCTCTCCAACCCTGGTGCACCTTTGCCAGCCACGTGCCAACGCACACACCCTTATGAGTGCAATGTGGGTGCATTTTCAGAAACATAAGTTTTGGACTGGAAGAGGTGATGCCCAGTTCAAAAACTATTCTTTAAGGCTTTTGCGGTTTTGTATATGGACTGTGCAAAGCAGTACACATGCTAAGTTGGAAAAACAAGGAGAAATGCAAACATTTCTCATCATCATACCTGCCTCAAGAAGGCATAAGATTTTGGCGTAAATTCCCGTCTACCAACGTTTGTAGAGAATTGCTACAAAATTGTTCCCATGCAATATCTATGGTGATCCCCCTTGTTACAAAATAATCCAAAGTAGAACGTAGTGCAATTTTGCTTTACTTTACGATACTATCTAAAGGCAACTATGTATTACTTTGTGTTAGTATCCAATGCAAATATTCAAATGTTGTGATGTCAGGGTCATGTGACATGCCTTCCTGGAAAAATCATGGTCAGGGGTCATGTGATGTTGTCATTAAGGTCAAAGTGTATGTGATTTCATTTTGGTAAATCAACACCCATGTGTAGCATGCGTACAAAAATAAAATAATACATGCTTATGCGTCTTCTGTAATGAGTTGAAACTCTTTTCTTCACAGTGGTGCCATTCTGCAACTCGCTCACAATGTTCAAATGCAATAACAACTAGCGTTCAAACGATTACCAAGATGCTGTGCGTGGTACTGAGGAAAGAAGGATCAGTGGATTGGAGATGGAGTGGGTAAATAGGCAGGTAAAGGAATCCCACACTAAAGTTGGTATGTCCTCATGTTGATTCAAAGAGGTAAGGGGTCTAATGCAGCATGCACACTTTTTGCTGATCCAACAAGAGTAAAATAATTTCTACTGATGCTTCTCTGCTGCCAAGAATTATTGTGTCAAGAAGGCCTCCCTAGGATGGGCATTGCTCTTGTAGGTAACCAGAAGCGGTGCAGATGGGTGCACATGAGAACAATAAGAATGCATGGCCTTTATGAAAATCACCATCACTCTACAACAAAAGCTATTGGTCCCTCCCGGAGAGCAGCACCAGATGAGCTGTGAGGCATAAGGCACCAGGCAGTGAAGATCCAGTGTAGCAATGCTGGATCAGTACTCAGGCAGATAGAAGTCGGGGCAGCATGTAGCGTTGGCTTCTTTATTTTACAGGGTTTATATATCGCGAACTTGACCCGAATTGGGTATCAGAGCGCTTTACATAGCACCAGTTGCATTACATGGGGACACATTCATTTTTTTTGTTTATTAGGCACGTGGAGATTAAGTGATTTGCCCAGAATCACAGGACGTTCAGCGTCAATGCCAAGACTCGAACCCAGTTACCCAGATTCTAGGTTGACCGCCCTAGTCGTTAGGCCAACTTCTTTCCTTTGCTACAAGGGCACTCATGACTTCTGGGGGTAAAGGGAGAGTATTTTGTGATGCAGGTGGAAAGATGCCAAATTGTGGTTGCTAGGATGCCACGAAAGCTTTTAGACAACCATGGTTTCAACTCTTAGTGGATTTCAAATCAGAATTCTTCATAGCAGCTCTGTTCTTGTAAGAAATTGGGTTATAGTCTCATAGGTGTAAAAGATCTGCACGCCCATACAATGTTCAAATATTAAACAATAAGTGTCATAATCAATACAATTGTATTTATGTGCACACAGGCCTGTGTATGTGTTTACAAACTTGCTATCGCTAAGAACTACATTTTGTGTAAGCATTCATGATATGTTGCTCGCCGAATCAAAACATGACATGCAGCCCAGGAATGTGTGCACCCTGAATATCGAGGCTAGAATATCAATGGGACCCAATATTGAGAGCAAGATATTGAAATTAAAATATCAACAGGAAAGTAAGCCTAGATTTTCTATATCTACATGCACGTATATACCTACATACATCTTTAACATATGTAGATGCGGAGTTAGTAATAGTAAATCAATACTTACCTTTCAATATTTTGTCCCTTGGTATTCTGTCCTCAGTATTTTTGTGTCTCGATCATCTGGGGGGGGGGAGGATAACCCAAGTCTACTTTCTGAATTTTCTATGCATTTTGGTGTGTAGTATCTGAAACGGTGACATGACGTTTTACCAGACAGCTACACCTGACTACAGCCATATTTAATAAAGATACATACAGAGGGTTTGTATTTTCTTCCCCGCGTACTGGTATGCGGCATTGAAGTCATTAAGGCATACACCAAGGCTGCGTAGGCTTGATTCCACCCCAGGGGGCATATTATCAAGGGGGTTTATCTCTGCTTTTTTGGCTTTAAAAGCCAAGAAAGCGGAGATAAAAATATCTCCCTATTACCTAGCTGTCGCTAACACCAGTTAGCGACAGCTAGTAGGAGATAGCGACCATCTTGGGCCCCACTTTGCATGTCAGTGATATTTATCACTAATGACATGCAAAGTGGGCGTGCCAAGATGTTAGCGACTGGAAACAGTCGCTAACATCGCTATTTCCTATTACCAACTTTTGGAGATATTCGCGCTAAGCGCGAATATCTCCAAAAGCTAACACCTGCCCTGAGCAGTTCTTAGCCATGTTATCCAATGGGAGGTGGATAACATGGCTAAGAGCATTAGCTCGGTAATGCATGAATATCGCTGACTTTTCAGCGATATTCATGCATTGCGGCCGTTTTTTATCGCATTTGCGATAAACCTTGGTAATACCAAGGTTTATCTGCGATAAAAATCGCCGCAGCTCAGCGGTAAAATATTGCCTCTAACCAAGCAATAGCGATAATTATCGCTATTGCTTGGTAATATGCCCCCAGGTTTCTTTAATCCACTGCCGGACACTACCTGCACCTTCATCTCACTCTTGTGCGTTCCTGCTTTCTCCCTTTGTGACAGTTTTTCTATCTTTCTCTTTCTCCTTCATTCCCTGCTGTGCATTTTCCCCCTGTTGCTCTCTGGAAATGTTCAAATGGAAAGATAAGTGTCAGTTTCCAAAAATGAGGGCCCCCACCAGCAACCACTGGCCCAAGTTAAGCACCGGTGTGATGACATGGTGCTATGATTTGCATAGAGTGTGCATGGCTCTGATGTGGCCTTTAGAACATCTTGTCTGATTAGCTGTTGTAGCACTGTTATTTGTTTCAGTCATTAGATTACACAACCTGCCATCTGGTGGGAACAGCATGTCAATCTGACATTGCAAATAGTGGCATGCTTTAGCATTGGGCGTGCTACAACATCCCTTGCGCAGACCAACGCCGGGGATGGCGCAAAGGGAAATGGGGAAGACAATACACACATATATGTAGATAGGAGTGATGAAGGGGCACTAATATCCCTGTTTTATCACTGCTATAGATTTTTTTATCCTATCCAGTGGATTCAAGAATAAAGATTGTCTAGGGCACCCCTGATGTAGTTTTATGCACTGATTTGTTGTGCAGAGTAGATACACACATATATGTGTGTATTGTCTTATCCATTTCCCTTTGCTCCATTCCCTGCGTTGGTCTGCACTGGGATGTTGCAGCATGCCCAATAATGAAGAATGCCACTATTAGTAGGTGAGGGCACTTTTAAAGAACTTTGCATTTTTTCCATGCAGTATTCATGATTTGAGAGAATACTACATTTCCTCCTTTTTCCATTTTGTGTGTAGGTATATTAATTAGAGAGGACAGAGGAGCAGATGTACCTCTCTCCCCTCTATTTTCTGTGTATGAATCTAGCATTGCACTCATATATTATATCATACTACTTGTAAAAGTACTTATTTTTTGCAACTACCTCGTGTGATTCTTAATAATCTTAGCCTCTTGCCCCTCTTTGCTTTCCTTTGGTTATTTAGAAATTGGCAGAGGCATCTCTCCCTAGTGGCTGCTGGAGCACTGACACCGATTTTTTTTCGATGTACTTTTCCACCTCAAAATATGGCGATAAAAGAGATACGTATACACACACACAAACTTACAGTATCACTCACTCGTGGCCTCAGTAACTGAGTGGGAGTCCAAAGTGAGAGTTTGTTTCTGAAAAACAAAAAGTTAATGCCCCCCACACCCTGGGAGTTTTATCCCAGGTTATGGGGGCCGATCTTTTTAAATGTTTTCATTGTGACCACCAGATTTTACCTGCCAGTGACAGACAGAATAAAAGGATATCAGAATGTCTGCTAAATGGGACAGGTTGCCTGATGCCCTTACTCTGATAGCTCCTGCCTCATTGGGCTGTTGCAATACATTTATGAACTGCAGAGAAAGTGGGGGGACTGATGTCGACTCATAAATGAGTAGGCAAACCAAGTGTTTAGCAGAGAGGGTACTCCATCAAATTGGAGACAGAGTGCCCTGTCTGCCCTCTTAAAATATGGCCCTTAGTCTGGAGGTTAATCACAATGACCACTGTGAAATGTGCTAGGTCATTCTGACTTAGGGAAGTGATTTTTCACCATAGTCGGCTCCATGCGCTCAAAGATGCTTGCAGTGACCATCCAAAGGTACACCAAGCAGACAATATACCCAAACTCGAGAAACCCATCATTCAGATAACAGTGGCACTTAGGTGATAGTAGCTCAATGTACTATAGCAGAGCTGGCAGGTCAAATCACTCTTACATGGTCAATGACTTCATTATTATAACTTTCTAATTAGGTGTATTGGGTTGACCTCAGCTGGGAACACATGTGAAGAATCTTGTAGGACTCACAGAGACACTGAAACCCATGCAAAAGCCTCAGGATGGGAGATGTGCCTTGCTGACCAGCAATAAAAATAGGCAGTTCAATTCATAAGGTTCTTTGACTCCTCTGTACTTTCTGACCCCATGTAAATAAAGGTCACAGGAACTGCTATCTCCGGGTTGAAATATAGGATAGTGCAGAGAAACTATATTTTTCCTTAGTTGGACTTGATAAGAGTTGCTGGAACTTGGGTTTGGCTTGAGCAGTTCCCTCAGAGAGGGCAGCATGTATTCGTGGTACTCACAATTCTGTAAACCTTGAAGACAAAGCTGTGGACCATGAAGTTCATGACGATGAGTTCAGAACCATTCTCTGCATTTTTTGGTAGCTTGCCTGCTTTTCACAGCTGACAGGAGCAGTTTCTCAGTGATAGAACATGTTGCACTGTCCTTGATTGAGTCCTTCACAGAGACACTCATAGAGCAAGATGCCTTCAACTACAGTAGAAACGTTGGTGCTTATGGATTTCTAGAGGTAACTGGAGATTTGAACATTCATCCTCATTGAAATAGTGATGTATAACTCACCTGTACCATCAAGTATGGAATAGAATTTTCCAAACGGTTCCAAATGGTGATATCTATATGCAAGACAATCCACTTCCTCCCCAAAAAAGGTGATGATGCTTCCCAAAGTGAGGAACTTAAAGACCAAAGCCAGCAGAGTAAGTATAAAAGGCATCTGAAAACATGTTCACTCCTGGATAACTATGCATCCTACTGGGTTCTGCCACCAATCATCTCCATTCACACCAGCCTTAACAAGGCCTAGACAACTGGCTATTCATATTTTAAACAGGATCAGCTGCCACCATCTGTCAGCCATGTCATAGGATGATTGGAGGACAGTATCCTTTCAAACAGTGGGTTGGGGTACACTTGGTGTGTACCCCTTTGTCCTGTAGTATCTGGCAAATTGCTTGGGAGTAATGTCACCAATACGTGCGGCTCCTCTGTCAGTACTGGAAATATGAGGATTCTTGTGCAGGAACACATGCTTAGTAGACCATGAGGTTAAATCAGAAGCAGGATAGCACCAGAATAGTATACAAAAGATATCTGACCATATAGACAAAGAGTGTGTAAAAATCATATTTATGGTTGTATGTAGTCAGGATGGCCACCATGCTCTGTGAATGCTTTTTAAGTCACACTGTTGTCAATATGAGCAGTGCATGTGCAGAGCATGGCACATTTTATACAGATTTATGATCTACAAAATACATGTTATTTTATGTTGTCATATTACGTGTGCTTGTAAAGAACACCTTCACTCACAAGGCTATCCTGGTGCTGAGCAGGCGTGTATGCCTAGCGCTGCCTATGATAGATTGATTAATTGAAAAGCCAGGTCTTCAGCTTCTTGCAGAATTCAAAAAGAGAGGACGAGGCTCTGATGTAGAGTGGGAGATCGTTCCACACTTCAGGAGCGATGTAAGAGAATGCTTATCCTCCTCATCTGGCTTTGTATATGTATGGGATGTGCATGAGTAGTTCTATGGAGTGGAGGTGTTTGGGGGGGTTGGTGGAGATTGGATTCTTCGGTAAGGGTGGACCGGAGTTGTGTAGTGCCTTGGATGCCTTTGTGAGGAGTTTGAATTGAGCATGTTTGTGCATCGGGAGTTAGTGTAGTTCCCTGAGGTATGGTGTGATGTGAGTTCTGTATATTAGGTTGAGAATGAGTCTGGTTGCCAAGTTCTGGTTGGTTTGTAGTCTTCCAGTGAGTTGCTTGATGTTCCTGGTGAGAGTGTGTTCCCATGTCCAGTTTGCCATTTATAATTCCTAGAATGGGTTCTGGGTGTGGGGCAGAGATCAGCATGCCACCAGTTGGAGTACTATGGTGAGGTGTTCTTGCTAAAGATCTCTACTTCTGCCTTGTTGTGGAGGAGCTTGAGTCATCTCATTTTTATCTAGTTAGCGACTACGTTCATGGAGGCTGTGAGCTTCTCCCTTGAGCTGTGGGCCGTGTCTGAGTGGGAGAATACGAGTTGCATATCGCACGCATAAGAGATTATGTTCATGTGTGCATGGATGACATTGGTCAGAACGATCATTTATGCATTGAAGAGGGTGGGGCTGAATAATGAGACTTGAGTAGTGGTGGGCGTAGTTTGCGAAGTTGCGCTACGCGTAACTACGCAAAGTGCACTTCGCACTACGTGAGCTATGCGTAGCACTACGCAAACAGCGTAGTAACATGTTCGCACTGTGCAAGATGTCGTTTTCAATGATTGCACAGTGAGGACAAGCATCTGGCACTGTGCAATCATTGAAAACGGCATCTTTTGCAGTGCGAGCTGTAGTTTTCTGCCGCTTGAGTAGATTTTTACTCGAGCTGCAGCTTTCTCAACGCGGACTGGTAGTTTCTCATAGCGAGCAGTCGCGAGCATGCATGACCACCCGCAATGAGAAACCTGACCTCCCCGCGTTGAGAATCTCGCCGGGAGGTTTATTTTCCATGCTCGCAATCGGCAACTTGATGTTGCTGATCGCGAACACGGAAAAAGTCTCACGAGGATGTCATTTTGCTTGCTCGCGTTCGCCAACTTGAAATTGAGGACCGCGAGCAAGCAAAAAATGTCCGCTGCACTACGCTACGCATGTTTGCACTGTGCTACGTGCTGTTCGTGTAGTGCGAATTTGCGCAAACTTCGCAAACTTCGCGAGCGTAGCGTAGTGCTTTGCCCAGGGTTAGTCTTGAGGAACTCAGCAGATGGCTTTGCGGGCTTCTGAGGAGTAAGGTGCCAGGCTGATGGCTGTTCAATCACCTTCACCTGCTATCTATATATGGAATTTCACAAACGTTGGAATTTTTAACCAAAGTAATGAATAATAATGGAAGATTTGAACTGAATATGTATGTCCAAGACTGAGAAGAAGTTTTAGAGAAATCAGTGAAGCACAGAATACTTTTTCTGCACACTATGTTTAAATCCTAATACAATTTATATGGAACACCATGTGTAATGTGTGGGGGCACAATGTTTCTGCAGCTGGAGAGCTTGGATTACGCAAAGATGTCACTGTATAGATTATCCCTAAAGGAGTAAAAAATTGCACTGTGGCAGAAGTTTAGGAAGGTGGCAGGATGTGAAGGGCAGGACAAAGGAGATGCTTTGAAACATTTATAAGACATGTAGGGCAACAGGTGGTGGTCCAGCCACTGAATAGAGGCTGTCTGTGATTGATGAAATGGTGCTTGTCATAATATTTTCACCCATGGTAAATAAAGTTAGTGGTCTTGACAGTGTTGTGGAACCTGGGAATAGGTCTTAGCACAAATCATTGGTTGCATTTGCACTGTCAAACGGTGGAATTTTAAAGAGAAACACAGTACTCAGAGCCACAACTATAATTAGGGCCACCGAGCGACTGGGTGGTAATAGAAGGATGAGTGATGGGAAACATCCTTTACAACGAAACTTTTACAACGCACTACCATTACGACGCAACTTTTACAACGCAAACCATTACAACGCATAGCGCTGGGGGGCGCTCTAGGATAGGGAATGTATTTAATATACTATCCAACACCTTCCCTACTATCCACGGGGACTGGAGTTGGAATAGTAAATTAAATAAATCACTATCCAGCGCCTAAAAGCACTATGCGTTGTAATGGTATGCGATGTAAAAACCGCGTTGTAAAGGTAGGCGTTGTAAAAGTATGCGTTGTAACATCATACATCCATGAGTGATAGGATGAACGTTGCATGGTATATTTTCAGATGACATGACAGGCCATACATGGCAGTGATATTTATGATACATCCACATATGAAACATTCTGCAGGGTATGCAAAGAAGATTGGGTAAATCAAATTCAAAAAGCTTTATTCGAAATGTAAAAACAATTCATAAAAGCATATACAACAATCACATTCATTAAAAATTCATCGAAAGTACAAGTAATAATTTAAGAACAGGAAGTCAGGTAATACAATTTAGTCTAGCTGGTTTCTTAGAACTTAGCACGGGTTTCGATAAGAGCATATAATAATTAAAGAATTAATTCGTCATGGAAGCAGCTATTATTCGAAAAACATAGAAAAGGTTGATCTGCATTTGCCCTCCAGTGGTGATACTTTCCTTTAGAATTGCGTATTTACATACGGTAGGCATTCACAATACTACCCTTGCGTCGTGTTCACCCTTAATAGGGGCAAGTTAATAGCGCATTCCATGTTTAAATATGTTGTGCGCTGGGGGAAAGCGGTTAGGTGCGGAGGCATAGGGTTTTCTACCCATCACGTATTTAAAATTGTACCCTACCTCTGGTCTTAAGGGGGGTATGTATGGCACTCTGGGATAAAAATCATGTAAATCCCAGATCGATATTGGGCCATCGTCTTCTTGTGGCTGCCAGGATCGTAGGTACGGGACAATATGTCTAAATCTAAATTTTACCAACACTAAAGCACCAGGGATGTCTTTTGGGAGGGAGCCTAACCAGCCCACCCTTCTAACACACATTATTGTTCCATTCAAATCCGATAGCAACGGTCTGTTTTTTGATAGCCAGGAGGTTACTTTATTTAGTAGGTCGTGTTGCCTTTCGGATTTCCCATGTTTGAGTGGTGGTACTCCAGAGAGCACACACACGTATGGAACGGCCTCAGGTGGGAGGTGTATCGAAGGTGCCTTCTCATCTCTAGCAATAGTATGCTGTGGTGATACCGATATGGGGGCGATCATAGGGGTTATTTTATTGGGGGCTAGTTGGAGAGTTTTAAAATTGTTACATAGTGTAAGTTGCGTTGACACTATGGGGGCAACAGGAGATTGATGACGATTAGTTATTTCGGTGATTTTAGCGGGAATTAAGTCAATCTTAATCAATTCCTCTATTTCCAGCAACTTTCTCTCCAAGGTATTTATCTTCTCCAACAGTGGCGATATAAGAGATTTAAGCAATGGTTCAATCAGGGATGTTAGAGCCAATTGAAGAGGGGATGCTAAACTATCTAATTCTTCTGCAACCTCTGGGATCAAGGGGGGGTTAGGGACAGTCAGTGGCGAGCTTAAGTGCAATTCTTATACCTTTAGGTCATTCTCATTATGTTGCGCCTTGTCACTTTTATGCAGTTAAGGGGTGAGGTCTGTGTAGGCGCTGCGCTTAGAGTGTTAACTTTAGTATGTAATGGGGTGGAATCCTGCGCAGAATCATTGTAGAGCGAAGAACTAAGGCTTTTAGCCGTACGGGGAGAAGCACTATCTAATTTAGGTCGTCAATCTATTTGAGCATACCTGGTATTACACAGATTATTAAGTTCCTTTAGCAGTGAGTAGTTTTGCGAGATACCTGATGTTTCTAAGGGAGATTGTTCACTGGGGGTACTAGCTGTCGCCTGCCGAAAAAAGTTCACATCTGAATCAGTGGGTGTAGGCCATGGTATCCTGGTTAAATGGTGGTCTTGAGTACCATTACACGAACCCCTCTGGTTGATAGAATTTTTGGAGGGCCCTTTCTGAGTCATGGTTCCGTTCAGTTGGATAGGGGTAATATGTGTCCTCAACACGGGGCAAGAGTTTGGAGTTTACAACTACGTGTCCATTAGATGTAAGGAAGCATACGATAGTTCATCTCACTTTACCTCCTCCGATACGGAATGCAATGGGGGTGGCCCGTCCCGTCCTCCTCGGCCCTCTGAGGGCCACAGAGGGCCCGCCCTTTGCCCGGGCTTAGCCCGCGCTGAGTCACGCGCGTGTTCCGCATGCACGTTGGGGTTACCCAAAGTTAAGGAGGAGACACAGGAGGGGGCGGGAAGAGGACCAGCTGCGGCCGATCAGCGCCGCTGAGCAGGCTGGTCCTCCCAGTCCCGCCTCTGTCCTGAGTGTAGGGCGGGTGATTCCTGGCTGCTCCACAGTCCTTGGGGTCCAGGCAGAGTCCGACAACCACAGCAAAGTTCAATGACCCACGAGCGGCGCCCGCGAAGCGGGGGCCGCGAGAGGTGGCGAAGTGGCCGGCAAAGCAAAAAAAACGACGGGCTCCGCCGCAGTAACTACCCTCCCACGTGTCCCGGTAAGGCTCCTCCAAGGAACACTCTCTGCAGGGTCTTTTTATGCAGGAGGGGGCGGGAAGAGGACCAGCTGCGGCCGATCAGCGCCGCTGAGCAGGCTGGTCTTCGCAGTCCCGCCTCTGTCCTGAGTGTAGGGCGGGTGATTCCTGGCTGCTCCACAGTCCTTGGGGTCCAGGCAGAGTCCGACAACCACAGCAAAGTTCAATGACCCACGAGCGGCCCCCGCAAAGCAGGGGCCGCGAGAGGTGGCGAGGTGGCCAGCAAAGCAAAAGAAAAAGATCCGCCGCAGCAACAACCCTCCCACGTGTCCCGGTAAGGCTCCTCCCAGATTGGGTATACTTGGGTGTGATGAACATTCTCATGCTTGTGAGAAGGCCCATTATCACACATATCAAAACTTGAGTTGGGGACATTTGCATCCCTAAAACAAACGTTTTGGGGACTACAGGGGCTGCTCCATCATGGAGGGCTCCAACACCTTTCATAAACTAGGTTGTTGATGGTGCCATGAGAAGGATGAGTGTTTTCCCCACCATCTACTACACCAGGAGGCGCAGGGAGGCTGAGGGAGCAGGGCCTTCCTCAATCGTGTGCAAAAGCGCCCCAGCAAGCCTGCTGTGTGGGTCACTTTGGTTAGTGACTTTGGGGTGCTTGACCTGCTGGGATCTTGAACACCACAGGGCACTCCATCCCCCCCCCCCCATCTACTGCACCGGGAGGTGCAGCTGCTGATTGTTGCTCCTTTGGGGGAGGGGCCTTCTTCAATCATGCTGAAAAGCACACCTGCAAGCCATTGCGACCGATGAGCGCAGGCCACACCTGGGCAAAGCCCAGACTAAGGACTGACCCATATGCACCCGACCAGGCCCAGAGGAGGCCTGGCCGGGCCTTTCCCCTTGGTTTTCAAACCTTCCAAACCTGCAGCATGTTTTGTGCCCTCTTCAGCACGAAAAGGGTGAGTGCTGATATTTGTGTACCATCATGGACAGAGGAAACTTGGAGGAGGGGTAAATTTGCTTCCCCGCACCCACAGTGCTTGATAGTATCATACAGAGGGCCATGACTGCCATTAGTAACACAATTGATAGTACTGAAAGGAGGCTGTCTCTTGGTGCAGCGGGAGGGGCGGTGGTAACAATATTTTTTCCAGCCCCACTATGCCCTTCCACACCTCTGTCTGATTCCCTGGATCAATCCTTCACAGCTTGTGTTGTCCCTTAACCCAATGCCTACCCTACCTTCTGAGCTGACGTCAGGATTACCTAGTGAAGTTTCAAATACTGGGTTAACCCTGGGCTTCTCTACGCACTATGAGGGTTCTATGGTGGAATTTTTAATCTTCATTATAAGGGTCAACTCCCCAACACTACCCAAGGGATAGGTCTGGTACAAATCGGTAATGGAGGAATAAAAGTGGAAAAGCAGCCTAGAATAGGACTGCCTCCCGCATCTTGTCCATATGTATTAATTTTGGCTGGGGTCCCGCTCTGAAAAAAGGACAAAAGGAGTCACATGTAGAGCTACTCAATAAGATTGTGAATTGGTTGGGTCAACATAGAAATGTTCCTCCTTCACTTGCTACCAAGATCTTGCTGACAAGGAGGGTGGTTTGGATTGGGACTGGACCAGTGGATAGTCATGGGGATTGTACTATTGTTCATTTTAGTACTCCATATCTGACAAAAAGTTTACTTTTTGGACCCTTGAGTATGCAGCTTGGAGCTAGTAACATCGTACTATTGTCGCTAGGATACTTTTACAAACAGGTACCTCAACTTGCCAGACCTTCTGTTCAGGGAGACACTCAGTTTTATCGGGGTCTGGCGAGGATGCCTGTCACCCTAAATAGTGTCAGGATTATCACTGGTGGGATTCCAAAATAGGTTTGAGGTACTAGCAGACACCGATTGACATATTATGGGGGAGGCTGGCTCCATTAATGGGTTTGTAGGAGAAAAAGAGATTCTGGAAGATGGGACTAGAGAAGAAATAATAAGGGTTCTCAGGCCCCTAGGGAGGGTCACGGAATACACAGGAACATTTGGGGTGTACTCAGTTGGAATGTAGCCGGGATACGATCCCTGCTGGCCAACGACAAAGGTGTTGTTGTATGCAAGTTTCGTGGGGCAGTGTGCTTCAGAAGATTTGGGATACTAAGGAGAGTCATTTACAGATGGGTTCATGGTATTCCGGGTTAACGTGGTCACCCCTTTACATGGTAGACCTAAAGGGTGCCTTGCAACTTTTGTGAGTCTAGGATGGGTTGTTATATGGAGGTAGTAATTTTTGACTCAAGCAATGTATTGCGGGTTTGTTTATCTTTTCCTCATAGATTTAGAGTCCTGGTTATTACCATTTATAAATCTCCCTTGACTGAGGTTAAGTTGTAGGATGAGCTAAGAAACTTGTGGTATATGACCCTACTAGCCTGGAACTTTTTGGCCATTATTATAGTAATAGGTGATTTTAATATACATCCTTGCTCCTCGTGAAGTCCCAACCGGAGAGAATTCTATTCAAATAATGGGCATGGAGCAGAATCACTTTTCTCACACTCATCAGGGTGATGCTTCAAATGACTTGGTGGCTGAATTTGATCTAATCAGTCTCCTTACCAAGGAGGCCTAGGATTCCCCTGTAATTCAACAATTAATTTTATTTTTGTGTCTGCTCACCCTGGCCTTTCTCTTACTAAGTTTAGGGCCGAGTGGAATGTTATTAGCGATCATAACCTTCTTTCCAAGGAACAAGGGAGGCAAATAGGCTGGGGTAAGAGTATCCCCAAAGACTACTTGCAGAATTAAGTTAAGAGAGGTAGATTTGATTTTGAAGTGTGTCTGCAAGATGATTCCCCTATCAAGCCATAGTGGATTCCTTCTCCAACATTTGTAAACCACCAGGAAGTCTAATAAATGTGTCCACTGAGGCCCGAAGTGGTTTGATAATGATTGTAGTAAGGCACAAAAAGCAATATAGCCGGCCCACCAAGAGAAACCAAGGTCTAGAGAAGCTGTCAAGGAGGTTAGAATGCTTTATTTGCAGGCATGCAGCAAGTAATAGTTGCACTTAAAAAAGAAACCTGAGAAGAACTTAAAGAAGCCATTAGTTTAAGAGATAGCTCAGCTTTCTGGCAAGTTGTTAACCAGCATCTCTTTAATGAGGTGGGGCTTCCAGACTTTGGGCATGACCATTGCAGCCAAAAAATGGTTCACCAAACTGTTTCTTGGCGCTGTGAGCAGAGCAGTAACAAAATCAAACAGTGAGTGAGAATCAATTGTAAGCGTAGGAGAAAAGCCAGGTTGTAAGTAATTTCCTAAATTGCATATAGGAGTCCGCCATGCGCAAATAGAGAGGAAAGGCGTTCCAGAATTGAGGGGGGCCAAGGTCGTGTATCTGAGGCCACCATGTTTCTTCCGTTTAAAGGAGTGAGAGACCAGCAAGTTCTTATTAGAGGAGCATAGATCAGAAAGGGGAAGATACCGCTAAATGTTTAAAGCAATGAAAGCAGGACCACGTCCAGACAGGGCTTTGTGGATGGTACAGCCCAGTTTAAGCAGACAGCGTTGGGGTATGGGAAGACAATGAAGGTTTTTCAGCAACGGTTTCACATGAGAGTGCTTTGGCTGCCCAAGAATGAGTCTGGCTGCCTGGTTCTGGACCCCTTGCAGAGATTGTAATTGGTAAGCAGGTATACCAATGCACAGGGAATTAGCGTAGACAATACGCAAAATAACCAGGGCGAGAACCACTTGAGTCAGGGCTTTAGAGGAGAGGAATCTGCTAATTTTACGAATTCTTCGAAGATGAAAAAAGCATGCTTAGACCACTGAGCTGACCTGGACCTTCATTGTGAGATCTTTACTGATCACAATTTCCAGACTCTTCACTGAAGACGCCGGAAGTGGAGGGCTCCCCAAAGATGGAGGCCAAAAAGCTAGAATTCCACGGGTTGACCAAACCACCAATGAGAATTAACTCTGTTTTATCTGGGTTTAGTTTGAGTTGATTGGCATTCATCTAGTCACTGATAAAGCTCATTATGGATTGAAAGTTTGTGATGGATGAAGCTGATAAATCAATGTTAAAAATCAGCTGGAGGTCATCAGCATAGTTTAACACAACAACCTTTCTCTTAAGCCAGGGCAAGATCAGGGGTAAAATGTACAAGTTAAAAAGTAGAGGAGAGAGGGAGGAGCCCTGTGGGACCCCGCAAGTCATTTTCTTTGATCTGCCCTAAAATTGGCCAGGCGTACAGATTGGGAACGATTTGTAAGGAAGGAGGTGATTCATTTCAGTGGCAGGTCCCGGATCCCAGCGCTGCCGACACGGTCGACCAAAAGCTGATGATCGACAGTGTCAAAAGCAGCCGACAAGTCAAGGAGCACCAGGGCCTGGGTAGTGCCCTTGTCTGCCCCCCTTCTTAGGTCATCCAGGACTGCCAGGACGACAGTCTCTGTAGAGTGCTTTGGTCTAAATCCTGCTTGGTGAGGGTCTAGGTAGTGAGTCCGTTCGACAAAGGAGCTGAGGCAGTTGGCAACATGAGCTTCTAGAACTTTGCTCAGGTAAGGTAGCAAAGAAATAGGGCGATAATTGCCAGGTACCTGCGGTTCTAGGTTCGGTTTTTTGAGAATAGGGACAACTTCAGCCATCTTAAATGAATCTGGGACAGTCCCTTGAGCAAGGGAGTTGTTAATGAGCGATAGAGGAGGATCTGGACAGCGTAGAAAGACCTTCCAAAGAATATGGCCAGGACACTAGGACAGCTGTCCATAGGGGAATGAGAGCCAACTTGCTTAAGTAGACCAAAGAAGGCTTCCGTAGTAACAGGGGGGAATTGATCCAAAGAAGCAGTGTTTGTGCCACAACATAAAAGAGGCAAGGGATCTATGGGTTTAGGAATGCTAGCCTTGATGGTAACAATTTTCTCAATAAAAAAATTATTAAGTGAATCACACAAAAATTGAGAGGCAGTGGGTTTCACTATAATTCCGTCTAGTTTAGAAAGTTTGTCCACTATTGAAAAAGTTTCCTTGGCTTTATTAGGCCTTCATCTGCCCTTCATGGATCCCAGCACAGCTTTTGACATTGTGGTCCAATCAAAATTGTGGGCAATGGGGTTGGATGAGGCTCTCCTAGCCTTTAGGCATGATTTGGACTCGGGGCTGAAAGTCTCAATTAGATTTGGTCCTTCTGGTGAATGCACTATGCACTTTCAGGTAGGGAAAGGGGTCTGGCAGGGCTGTATACTGGCCCCAATGCTTTTTCCATGCCACTGGAGTCAAGCTATCCTGGCTGATGAGGGCGGAGAGACCGAAAGACCGAAATTGGTTCTAGGATGCTCGTTTCCCGTCCAGGGAGGACCTTGCCTGGAGGTTCGGCTAGACTGATCCCATTGAGTGCAGGGTCACGACTGATTGGCATATGGCTGGGTCCAAACTGGAATGGCATGGTGAGCAAAAAAACGATGGATTTAGGCCCAGATCATTCACTGGGGTGAATGTATGACATTGTTCTGCATTCTGTCCTTCACTTGTTCTTTTTGCATTTGTCATCCAAGTGGAACGGATATGCCCAGACGTGGGTCCCGTGCTCTCCATGCCACTGGAATCAAGCTATTCCAGCTGATGAGTACTGAAAGCCTGAAACCAGTCCTAGGATGCTTGTTTCCAGTCCAGTGAGGACCTTGCCTGGCAGTTTGGGCTGGACTGTTCCCATTGGGTGCAGGGTCAAGACTGATATGCATATGACTGTGTCCAAACTTGAATGGCATGGTGAGCAAAAAAACGATGGATTTAGGCCCAGATCTCTGTACTGGGGTGAATGTATGACATTGTTCTGCATTCTGTCCATCACTTGTTCTTTTTGCAATTGTCACCCCGAGTGTGACGGGTATGCTCAGACGTGAGTCCCGTGCTCTCCATGCCAGTGGAGTCAAGCTATCCTGGCTGATGAGGGCTAAAAGCCCGAAACTGGTCCTAGGATGCTTGTTTCCAGTCCAGGGAGGACCTTGCCTCGCAGTTCGGGCTGTACTGTTCCCATTGGGTGGAGGGTCAAGACTGATTTTCATATGGCTGGATTCAAACTGGAATGGCATGGTGAGCAAAAAAACGATGGATTTAGGCCCAGATCCATATACTGGTGTGAATGTATGACATTGTTCTGCATTCTGTGGTTACTTGCTTATCATCTAGGGCCTCCCTAAACCTCCTTCCCACTTCCGTTTAGGTTGCTTTGACAGTTAATGAGATGTCATATTATGATGTTTGCGTAGATCAATGTATTAATTGACACTATAAAGACAATTGGCTAATTTTTAATTGATTGTATTGTGTGGATTAGTAATTATGTTTTTTTATCTAGGAACCTGAGAGTTTTGTTTGTCTTGAAGAAGGCGCTGGTCGCCGAAACACGCGTCGACTACATACTTATCTATGTTCGACTCAGGAATTAACATTATGTTTTTATGAAATTGTGATTGCTGTAGATTATTTCTTGTTTTATATTTTATTTGATTGCTCACATGTATTGCATGTTTTCACATGCTTTCTTTTTAAAAAATATTTCTGTCATTGTGGTTTTTTAACGAATTTTGTCTTAATAAAAGAAATTGTCTTTTGCTATGGAAGTGGGTTGGTTTGTTGTGTCCTATCACTATTTACGTGGGCAAGTTTTGTCTATTACCGCCTGGGTTGATACCTACACAGTGCTTTTTCACTGACCTAGGGGTTACTATCGTATTGCTTACAGGGAACCCTTGTTTATTACAAGTATTGTTCTGCATTCTGTCCATCACTTGTTCTTTTTGCAGTTGGGACATGGAAAAAAACATTAGGGCATTGTAACCATGTTGTAGGACTCTTTTGCTTACTGAGAGTATAACTCGGGCAGATCATGTCCTTAATGGTTCTGCTCCTTCTGTATGTTACTGTTGGTTTATCATGGATTAGTTGGTTAACCCCAGGTACGTTTTTAAAGAGAGACCAATGTTTAGTCATTATCTTAAAGATGTCATGATTCAGTTTGGAATATGTAGTAATGAAAGATGTATGCTCTCTTTGCTTCACTATGTTGGTCTTCAGAGTCTTTCAGAGATTGATTTTGCGAGTTATTTGAAAGGCTTGTTTAAGGTCACTCCTTGTTTCCTCTCTCTTTTAGTTTAGTGACCATCTGATTAGCTTGTTCCTCAAAGTGAATCTCATCACTGCAATTCCTATGCACGTGTGCAAGTTCCCCATAAGGAATTGCTTGTTTGGTACATGGTGAATCCGCACGTTGATAGTGCAGAATGCTGTTCACTGAAGTGTTTTTATGGAAAAGGGCACTATGTACCTTGGAATCCTTGACGTAGAATTCAACATCCAGGAATTGAATTCTAGTTTGTGACATCGCCATTGTGTACCTGACATTATAAGGATTAATATTCAGGTATTTGAAATACTCATGAAAGTTAGCTTCTATACCCGTCCAGACGATAATGATGTTGTCTATATACCATCCCCAATAGTGGACATCCTTCCACCATTGGTTCACTGCCGTCGCCCATACATGTCTGTGTTCATCCTAACCAATGAACAGGTTCGCTTAGGAGGGGGCAAATTTGGATCCCATCGCTTCTCGCTGGAGTTGTTGAAACCATATGGCATTAAACAAGAAGAAGTTGTTAGTGAGAATCAAAGTCACCATTTCTAAGAGCATATTATTATGTTCATAAAATGTGCCCTTCATCTAGAAAGGAAAAAGTCCATTGCCATGTATATAAAGACTCAATGTCTAAAGTGATCAACCACATTCCTTCATCCCAAACTAAGTCCTCAAATGTATTGAGTACGTTTGTGGTATCCCTGATGTTGGAGGGAAGCTCAACCACCAACGGTTTGAGAAGGGAGTCCACGTACTGCAAGAGATGTTCTGGTAAGGACCCATTCCAAGAAATAATGGGGCGGCCTGGGGGAAAGGCCCCTTTTTTGTGATTCTTGGGTAGGAAATATAGGCAGGGACATCTTGGACAGGTGACTAGCAAAAATTTCGATTCAGTGTCTGACAAGAGATCCACCTCCCTCCAGTGATTGAGTCTCTCATTTCTCAGATGAGTGGCATAGATATATGGATTATGGTTCAGATTTTTATAACAAGTGTTATCATTCAATCATCTGTATGCTTCATTGTCATAATCTACTCAGTTCATAAGTATAATATTCCCTCCTTTATCCGCTTCTCGAATGATTAATGAATCATCATTCGCAAAATTGAGCAGTGAAGATCTTTCCAATTTTGAGAGAGACACAAAGATTGTCCTCAAGACTATAATTGTCCTTAGTGATCAGTTCATGAAATGTATCAATACTGTTCAGATGTGCCCCCTGTGGGGCAAGCTTACTGCGAACACGTAGGCCATTATCACTAGTATAATCCTGTTCAATACACAGATCTGTAGCAAGTTCATCAATAGTGGAGTTTGTGTTGTCACTAAGGGACATTAGTAAGGTAATATCCCTTAGCTCTGAAACAGACAATTCAGAAAACTGGGGTCTGTTAGTTGGTTGTGTTTTATTATACATATTCAGATGGAAATGACATTTCAATTTCAGGTTTCTCACAAACTTGTAAACATCAACATGCAAATCAGAAAAACAATTATTATTCATAGGACATAAGCTAAGACCTCTATTCAAGGCATACTTTTCAGAATCAGTTAACACATGATTAGAGAAATTAATCACTAGATCAACATCTTTGGTGTAAGGTTGTACAGCCGGGTCACTCACCCCATAATTAGGCATAATTGTTTGTCTAGTTTTTTTTCTCTGGTTTCTCGTTAACACCCCTCCCTTTTGTCTATTATTTCTCCTCCCCCTTTCCTTATCTCACAGTACATTTTTGTTGTTTTTTCCCCATTCGGTAGCGTGAGACTTCTTCTAAAAAAGATGAAAAGGAAAACTAATTGTTTGCATTAGTACCTTAGTCTGCAGGACCACTTAGGCCCATTTCCTCTACAGATGAAACATCAAAACTACTGGTGGCACTAGCTATGCTCCCTGTCTCAGGGGTTTAGGCATTGTGACATCATTAAACCAGCGGGCGAAGGTAAATATACGTGCAGTCTCATAATACCTGTTGTCATGTCGAATTTAACTCAATTTCCTTTCTATCACCATTTTTGATGTTTCTGGATTTTACCCTTACGAATGGCATCGTTTTGCTCAGTAGCTTCTTTTAAGTCAAGGTCTCTGATTTCTCCTTCCAATGTTTTAATGTTTTCCTTAAGTGTGGTACATTTCATGTCGGAGTGTGGGATGAGGAGTTTCATCATCGTGAAGGACGAACCATGAAGGTTCTCCAACCATTCAGCCAATAAATCTGGGTTTAAATTGTCAAAATTAGGAAGGGTCAGAATTCGGCGGTCACATGGGGCTTTCTTATTTTCTAGGTATCCTTTTAAAGTGACTCCGTCCCACCATTGGACTCATTCTTTCTAAGTTTCTCTAATCTAATGAATTTGGCCTTTAAAATGTTGAGTCTTTATATACATGTATTATGATGAAATATGGATATATGGCAATGGACTTTTTCCTTTCTAGACAAAGGGAAAATTATTATGAACATAGTAATATGCTTTTAGAAATGGTGACTTTGATTCTCACTACCAACTTCTTCTTGTTAGATACCATAAGGTTTCAACAACTCCAGGGAACAGCGATGGGGTCAAAAGTTTCCCCCTCCTATTTAAACCAGTTCATGGGTTGGGTTGAACACAGATATGGATGGGCGATTGCAGCGACCCAATGGTGGAAGGATGTCCACCTTTGGGGACAGTATATAGACGTCATCATTATCATCTGGATGGGTACAGAAGCTAACTTTCTTGAGTATTTCAAATACCTGAATACTGATCCTCATAATGTCTGGTACACAATGACGATGTCACAAACTAGAATTCAATTCCTGAATGTTGATATCTACATCAAGGATTCCAAGGCACATAGTACCCTTTTCCATAAAAAGACTTCAGTAAACAGCATTCTGCACTATCAAAGTGCGCAACCACCATGTACCAAACGAGCAATCCCTTATGGGGATCTTGAATGCATGCATAGGAATTTTAGTGAGGAAATTCACTTTGACGAACAAGCTAGTCAGGTGGTCACTAGACTAAAAGAGAAAGGATAGAAGGATAGTGAACTTCAACAAGCCTTTCAAAGAACTCGCAAAATCTATCGCTGTAAGACTCTGACGACCAAGGTAGTGAAGAAAAGACAGCTTATATCTTTCATTACTACATATTCCAAACTGAATCACAACATCTTTAAGATAATGAATAAACATTGGGCTCTCCTTAAAATGTACCTGAGGATAACCAACTTATCCATGATAAACCAAGTATAACATACAGAAGGAGCAGAACCATCAAGGACATGATCTGCCCGAGTTATACTTCCAGTAAGAAAAAGAGTCCTACAACATGGTTACAATGCCTTAATGTTTTTTTTTACCATGTCACAACTTCAAAGTATGTAATCTTGGACAGAAAACTACTGAGTTGGAATACAATACTAAAAAGAAACACACAATTGGACATCACATTGACTGCCAAACCAGTTATGTGGTCTATGTCATGTAAATGTGTGTGTGAAAAAATCTATGTGGGAGGAACCATCCGCCCTCTTAAAACACGTATTATGGAACATCACAGAGCTTGTACCAATGGTGATCATACGTATTCTCTGTTGTTGCATGAATGTATTCAGAGAACTATTAGGGGTAACTTTAGATTTCATGGAATAGATGTGGCACTTGCACATCAGAGAGGGGGAAACATAGAATTGTTCCTACGTAAACTAGAGTCCAAGTGGATATGCAACTTAAGAACAGTACACAAGGGTCTTAATCATGACCATGAGTTTCATTATTTCTTAGGATAAGCAAGTGTTTGCACTTACCGACTTATTACATACAAATAGAAATGCTGTTACAAGCTGGATTGTTTTTATGAAGTTCATGAGGGTGTTAATGCGGAATTAACATATGATATAAGCTGTTTGTGTTTAAGTGTTGTACAACTTTATATTTTTTTGACAGACCAATCCATCTCCCAAATAGTAATAACTCTATATTGCGTTGGGTTCCTCCTCGCCCTTACCTCTCAGTTTCAACAGGATGTAAGTTATGAGCATTTGTACACTCTGTTCTTCCCGAACTATATCTGGAACCTTAGTATAGTTGGAGTTCCGTTGCAAAATAAGTCATATATGAGCTTGCTCTATGGCTCTGCATTTTATTGAGTAGCATTCTGAAGATACATTTAAATTTCATCTTCTAAATCTCATGTATACCTTTTTAACACTACCCTCCCTTTGTCTTGTTGCTATATTTTCATGAATGGATGTGCGATTCCATCACCAATATGACCCCTATCATTCCTGCATGCAACTTCGGTGGATATATGTCATGCCTGAATTTATATATACCAGATTTTTAAACATAATCCCTTTTGGCTTTAGTAGTAGCAAATTGTTAGCTTCACCTGCCACTATTATACCTATCATTACTCTCCACTCACAAATCCCTTCAATGTGTTTTTTGATGGATGGATTTTTTCCATCACCAACACATTTCTTTACATTGTTTGTATGGCCTTAATGATATACTTGCAAGTTGAGTGTTTATTCCATTTTCCTTTACGGAACATACTATGTACTAAGACAATTAATGTCTCTACGTGGTTCGTGAACCTTAACGGGATATGATGATTGGAATCCCAATGCACTTATTGAATAAAGTCATATGTGCTCTTGTTCCGTGACTGGCATTGTTTAATTTACTGTCAATTACGTTTTGGTTGTTTAGAAGATGATTACTTGAATAAACGTGATCATCGTGAAAAAAGTTATGGGTTTAGCCCATTTGATATTTGTTATTTAGGCCTTTTTTAATAATGATTTTGGAATTTTATCTTTAGAAATGTATTTACTCATGGCTGAGGTTGACATTGAGTCGCTGTTTTCAGAATTTTCAATAAAGTTTTAGTTTTTGATAATAGTAACAGTGTATCCTGGACGCCGTCTCCTACTTGAGGAGTATTGCTACAAGGACTATTCTCTGTGTGCCGTTGTAGTGTTTTGTAATTACACCTGTATTTAAGGAGGGGTTTTGGCGGACTTTGCATAGATGCTGACCAATGCAATTCCTGTGAATGCTGCTGCCGGAACTGGACACGGGTGAGTCCTTGTCCTGTTTGAATGCAGAAGACACGAGACAGAGTGTAGCAGGCCTGCCCTTGTCCCTCTCAACAACACAGTTGCTATGTTTGGGATGTGGGAGTGTGGGGCGTTACTTCTTTAATTTAAGTGCTTCTTGAAACTATTTCTGGGAAGTTGCCTTGGGGTGGAATTTATTCACTTCGAGTCGCGTAGTCATGTCACGGCCGCTGTTTGTGTTCCTACATATGCACTTCACGGTTATTTGAATTTGATGCATGCCTTAATGGCGGGACAGGCTAACATGTGTTGAATGTCTTGGAAGCATTTAATCGAGTATCCGCATAAATATTTACTTAATGCCTAGACACTGGCACAGCATTGTATTACTGTCATATAGTTGACAACTTTATTCACACATATTAGTTCCCAGTTTTCTTTGGTCCATTATTGATGCATAGGCAACATTATCATAACTCTATGAGTAGAGCCAAGAAGTAGAATCTGCTTGAAAGTTTTTTTTAGCAATAATTGTGCTTGTATCTTCTGCTTTGACTCTGGAATAGGTAGGGAGAGAGCCTCTAAACTCCATTATACTGGGCGTTTACAGAAATGTGCTTTTGGTCACACATATTCACTAGTTTTGCATTCACAAGTGTTGCTAATCACTTCTTCTGAAATTTCCTTTCTGTTCTGTTTTTCAGCTTTATGAAGGCTGATTACAGCTCTCCACAAGTCATATATACTAAGTACCTCAATAATACAGGTAGTGTATTACTTTTTATTAGTTCTTATATGTAAGGGATGGTTTTTGTTGGTACAATAAACTTTTTGGGTATGTGGGTTTATTGTGACCCGGTTTCTTTGATTTCGTGTGGTGCCTTTCTATTTGGGTCAACACAGACGTGCTACAATTATGATATATCGTTTTCTAGGAGTGTCCGTTTTGCCTATATACCACCTGATACATTTGCTCCATGGTGGTGAGTTTCAAATTCCTCTCTTGGAATTAGAGATGTCCTTGCTTACTATCTGAGTAGTCAATTTACGTGAGATTGACTTTGTTATGTGTCATGAGAAGCTTTATAAAAAAGATATTTTTAGATACTTTTTCCTCCTTTCTTCACATGTTACATGTACATAGCACTTCTTTGCAAGACTTTCAGCATTGTCAATTATATATGCATCTTTTGGGGAACACTTTGTTTACCTCACAGGTATGACACTGTTTTCTTTAAGTGTTTTTCTTGTGGTATAATCAGACACAGCCAGCTGAGCGCATTCTTTGATATAGGATAATATAATTGACATGTTACCGGGTTATCACAGAGTTGTTCAACTAAAGGCTGACCTTGACTTCTTGCCTAAACAAATGTATTCTTCCCTCTCTTTTCTACTTACGATGGGCAAGGTTATTTTGTTTGCCCCGTCTGTATAGATTCTCTCACCAAAGCTCAGTGTGTCAAATGCTCATGACCATATTCTTTTTACTTATAGCTTCATTGTCTCCTAAAGGACAAACGCACTGGGATTTGCCTGAAGACCGGGGACCTGATCTCTCTGAATGGTAAGTCACATTAGCCTCCCTACGTTTGGTAGATGGATTGGGTTAAATATTATACCCAGCCGTTTCTTGGTTGGAGGTTAGGTCGTCTTTGGATTATGAGAATTTGCTAAAGATATCTGTTCTCAAATTAAACCTTAAAATCTGTTCAGATGATCCGCTAAAATTTGTTTATTGTGTTTTTTCATTCTGGCTGTACTGTCACTGTTTTTTAACATGATGTATTGTGAGGGTCTTATGTTAATGGGGTTTTGTTCATTTGCACTATTCATGTAAGTAGAAGTTTTAGTATGTAATTTATTGGAAATTATGATTATGTCCTCAAAAATCAATAATGATATAAGAAGGCAGCATATGCCTACCCATTGTTTGCCTTTAAACCTTAATTTTCTGTGGATATATGCTTTGTGCATCTAGCTATTAAGACATTCTTATTGAAATTGTGGTGTTGAGTTCAAATAACAATGAATTAATGTAAGTTCATTCTATATACGTTGCAGCCCTGAAGAAGCGCAGACAAGGGCAAAACGCATTGGCTGTGTGTACAATTCTTCATTGAATATGAAATAAAAGATTTAATCATCTAACATTCACCTTTCATCTATTTTGATTGGCAATTTTGCCGTCATTTTATGATTTATTTTCCTTGTTGCCTCTCAGGTTTTTGTTGTATTTATATGGTATGTTATAGAGATTTGTATAGCACATGTTTTTACATTTGTATGGCCTCACAGTATATTTTATCAAGTCATAAAAACAATTAACACAGCCAATTTACAAATCCTATTATCTTCAACTGTGAAAGGAAAATGATCACATTTCAAATGGTGAATGAATTATGGGAACCTAGGGACACTGTATCATTAATTAAAATGATAATTAAATGAGAGCAAATCACCTGCTCATTAAAGAGCCTTCTGAGGGTGAAGGTTGTACCCACAATTTCTCAATTAGAAAATCAAAGTTCATGACTTGATCTATAAGATCCCAGCAGTTATACAATAGACTGGATGTGATAGTAGTTGTGAAAGGAAAAGTATTACACTGCTTTGTAGCTAAGTCCCTAGCAGGCGCGTGGTCACCCGCTTGAGGCCCAGCTGCAGCCCTGGTTAATGTTATCAGGCGCGTGTAATTAGTGTACTGATCCGCCGCCTGAGCCCGGCTAGAGCCCTGGTTGATGGTCGCAGGCGCGTGTAATTTCGTTGAATGAGAGAGTTCAGTAACAGCGCGCAGGAGATGCTGCAGTAACGTTACTTACCAGGCCTCCAGGTGAACGCCTTTGTCACGCCCCCAGCACATGGTCACAGCAGACGCTCTTCTGATTAATGTACGACCCACATGGCAAGAAGGGCGGAACGTAGCACACGCCCCCAGTGTTTCTCACGCCCCCAGCATGCCCCTTGATGCTGCGCAGCAACGTAATTGGCGTTTGCATGTACGACTCATGTGGCATGAAGGGCTGACGCACGCCCCCAGCGTTTGTCATGAACAAAAATGAATGTGTGTCCTCATGTAACGTAACTGGTGCTATGTAAAGCGCTCTGATACCTGATTTAGTTTGGGTCAAGGTCGAGCTATATAAAAGTCTGCAAAAAAAAAAATATATATATATGGTTGCCGTCTGCATAGCCTATGTCCTTCTGCTGCAACTGCCCTTTCCAACGCTGTATTGGGTGTTGTGATTGGTGCTGTGGCTACTGAGATTACCGGCATCAAAGGTTTGGGCTTTCTATTTATAATATTAGTATGGATTACATAATTTGAATATTTTAACCATCTCCTGATAAATGCATTTGACACCCAATTCCTTCTGCATACTTCCCGCACAACACCCTGATGCACCACAGCCATGGATCTCAACTTTCATATAGGACTTTATAACTACAATTTTCACTCTTCTTTGTAATTGGTGTGTTGAACCAGGTCCTCGATGCAGGTTCACCTACAAACGTTTTGCCTTCACTCCTTAAGTTTAGCTGAATTTGTTTTTGTTAGTTTGAGGTCTCTGTGCACCTTACTACTGCTAACCAGTGCTAAAGTGCATGTGCTCTCTCTCTAAAATATGATAAAATTGATCTAAGCCTAATCAGCAGAATTTAATTCACTTGTAAGTCCCTAGTATATGGTAATCCATCTGCCTAGGGCCTGTAGAATTAAATGGCAGTAGTGGGCCTGCCGCACTCTTTGTTCCACCCACTAAAGACCCCCTTTTGAACATGTCTCAGGCCTGCTGTTTTGTGGTTTTGAACTGGCAATTCGACCTAGCAAAATAAGCTTTCTACAAGACCTAAACCTTCCTTCTTAATACGTAGAAGTCACCCTTAATGACTTCCAGTGTCAGCCTCCAGTGCATGGTGCATGGTTTAAAAAAAATAGGAAATGTAGGTTTAAGGTTCACACATCCTGAAAGTTAAAAACTCCTAAAGTTGTTTTTCATTATTGCAAGGCCTATCTCTCCAATGGACTAACACTGAGTTACCTTATGCCATTTGATTGTAAGCAGGTGGAGCTATGCTGTTGGAACTCAAATTAATTGTATTTTTTTTAATGGAGTTTTTATAGCGCAAACTTGTCCCTGTATCGGGTATCAGAGCACTTTACATAGCACCAGTTGCGTTACATGAGGACACTTTCCTTTTTGTTAGGCAGGGGGAGATTAAGTGATTTGCCCAGAATCACAGGATGTTCAGCGTCATTGTCGAGACACTGCCCCAGATTCATGGTCGACCGCCCTAGCCGTTTTGCCAACTCCTCACCCCAATTTAAAATCCTTTTTAATAGTAAAGTTGGATTTTTAAGTCAAAATTCGGAAAATGCCACTTTTAGAAACCATGTGTGCCTTCTGCTAGTGCCCTTGGTCACATGACTGTGAATGGCTCAGAGATTGGGTTTTGTGTATTCCAGACTGTGACACAAAAGCGATTAAGTGTGGATCCGATGGGCCATTCTACCAGTAAGCTTGTGGACAGAGCACTCAAAGGAACTTCAATCAATCAATCAAGAGACTTGTAAAGCTCAACTACTCACCCATAAGGGTCTCAAGGTGCTGGGGGTGTGAGGGGACAGCTGATCTGTCACAGTTACTGTATTTCAATCGAAGAGCCAGGTCTTGAGGTCCTTCCTGCATTGGGACAGTGACGGTGATTGCCTTAGGTGGAGACGCTGGTCTTTGCGGCAAGGTAGGAGAAAGATTTCCCCCCGTCCGAACTCTTGCATATACATGGGATGGTGGCCAGATGGGTGGAGTGGAGGTCTCTGGTGTGTGCGTTGGATGGAGGCAGTGGTTGAGGTATGCAGGTCCTGTGTTGTGTAGGGCTTTATAGGTGTGTGGGATGAGCTTGAAGGGGATTCTTTTGTATGGGGGAGCCAATGGAGGTCTCTCAGATGGCTGGTGATGTGGCATCGTCAGAGGATATTGAGGATGAGAATGGCAGAGGGGTTCTGGATGTTTTACAGTTTCTTGGGGAGTTTCTGGGTAATGCCGTCATAGAGTGCATTGCCGTAGTTGAGTCTGCTGCTGATGAGTGCATGGGTAGCTGTCTTTTTTGACTCAGTGGGGATCTTTCGGAGCAGGCGTTGCTTGTGGAAGCAGGATGATGAGACCGCATTGATCTGGCGGTTCATGGTAAACAAGGAAATCAAGATGTTGCAGCAATTTCATGCGTGATCTGTGGGAGTGGGTGGGCAAGATCTGCGGGCCAGCAGCAGTCATCCAAGGCAGAGGGAGGGGAGCCCAGGATGAGGACTGTGGTCTTCTATGAGTTTAGCTTGAGACAGCAGTCCTTCATCCAGGTGGCACCATTCTCCCCAGACTTCTTAGAACCTTGACAGGGAAAAAAAGAACTTTCCAGAACCAGATGTGGAGGTAGGACAGCGTGTTCCCCCAGCACACACAAAGGCTGGCACCAGCTATAAAAAATGGTCCCTCAGAACTAGTCTACATTACACTCCTGGACATGTTGAGTACTTCAGAAGCACCACCCTACTATCAGAGGACTGCCCTGTTGCTACCAGAATACTGCCCTGCTGCTTGAAGGAAAACTGAACCATATCCTTGAACCCAGGAACACCTGAAGTGACTCCAGGGGCTTATTGGTTAACCTCCTGTGTGAGCTACAGGGACATAAAAAGCTCCTAAGTTTTTCAACCCTGCCGCTGGTCTCTGCTGGGTTAAGACTTAACCCCCCAAAATGATGTTACCCCAGGTCCTTGGTAGTTGCGTCAGAGTTACTGCTTGAAAAGCTGGAAATGATAAAACATTTTCCACAATAATCTTCCTGGAGAACCGGCAGAAGATGGGACCTACCTGCCAGCCTACCCACCTAAGGCTCATCATCGCTCGGGCTTAGTTTGTGGTAGCTCCCACTAAGTTTTTCTCCACAGCAGTGGGACCTCCCGAAAAGATATTTGGCCTCATGAAGGCCTATCTGGCTACAGCCTGCAGTGTTTTGACCTGCTGAAGGTTTTCGACTTCCAAAAAGTTCTCTAAGTCCAAAGGTAGAAATCTTGACCTCATCACTCCATCCTATAGACTCCTTCTCTCTTTCATCCTAATTCTTATGTAAATTATATCTGTGTAAAATTTGAATTACGCAGGGTAAATCCCCGGATTTATTGTTGCTCATTGAGGAATTTTGCACAGCTTTTTTAGAGTGAGCAGGCACCTTGTGTAAAACAGTCTTATCAGTTACCAGTAGGAGACTCACCCGTACAAAAAATGTCTTATGAAGAGCTATCATTTTGTTTGAAGCAGTTTCCTGCTGGTATCTCACACTACTTATTTAAGTGAGGTGCGTGTTGCCTTAAAATCAGATGAGATACCAGTAAACCACATTTTTATCTGTCAGTGTTATTTAGTGTAATGATGCAGAGTTTTTATTGAATTCCAAAAAGGTCAAAACATATGCAAGTTTGTCTACTTATTCTAAAACCAAGACAATTAGACAGCATCTTACTCTATTATTTGTTGCTCTACCCCAACCTTCCTACATCTCCATTACTTTTCTACTCACCTTAAAGACCCATGGCATCACTGGGTCTGCCTTCACATGGTTTTCCTTCTACCTGTCTGACATGATCATCTCTGTTGCCTGGCAATACTGTCTTCTTCATCTCTGCTATATGTTGGAAATGCCCTATATTAGGTAATGGGTCCTCTACTTTGTCCTCTTAATGATCCCTCTCTTTGCTCCATCATGATCTTTTTGTTTGGTTCTCCTACCATCTATGTACAGATGACAATCTAAATTATCTTCTTCTTCCCAACTTTGGCTCCATAACTGTGCTCGCTCATGACAAATTAATCTAAGGCATAGTTCCTATACAATACTTCCTCTTCCACATCAACTTCAGTTTCTAACTCTTTCTATTTTTCACATGACACACTGGCTTTGTTCCCTCAGAAAGAATCCTTGGCACCTTCAGTCCCACTATGTGGGTGTAATTCTTCATCACTTCCATATTGAACGCAATAAGATACCAGGTCCTAAACACTCATGACATTTATTCATATACATCTCTTCTAAATGCTATAGGTGCTAAGTGATGAAGCGCATGATCATGGTAAAGATGGGAACATGCTAAGCTGTGCTGTTTTGGTGTAGCAGGAAGCCACTTGGATATTTGTTTCCTAACCCTCCCAATCACTTCCAGTGGCCTTCATTTGTATCATGGTATAAATGCAAAATAATGGGCAATGGGGTAGCATAAAACGGTAGGTAGCAGATTGATGCTTATTAAAGCTTTTACTTGGATTCTTTCTGGTGTACTCATGTTTGTCATCCCACTAGGACCTCTTGGCACCCACTCCTCCAGTCCTGCTGCCACTTTGACTCTCTACCTCAGTCTTGGTTCTCTCCAACTAGTAATATCGAGACAGGGCCACCAGAAGACAAATAACTCTTTACTTCAATGAAACTTGACCCTGAGACCACACAGTTGAATAATTGTGTCAATGGCAAGGGCAGTAGAGGCTACATAACCGCTTGGACAATAGAGGACTAAGTGGTGGCCCAGACAGACTTCTGCCTGAGGCAAAGCAAACTAAAAGCCAGTGAGATCAGGAATAACAGCCATAGAGGGCTGCAAGAGCAAATTTTAATTTCCAGGACTGTTCCCCTGTGAAGTTAGTATTTTCAGCCTCCCTAAATAATGATGCAGCTCATTGGATTGCACAAGGCATGGGCTCACTCTCCCAGTATACTAAAGAGAAGGCTTCTGGTACTCAGAATCGCAGGTAACAGGAGAGAGTGTGGGAGCATACAGAAAAGTAATTACTGAAACACAAGTACTGCTACTAGCAATACCTTACCTATTGCTACTTTTCAAGTGAGAGATTTGCAGCGCCCTCGCTGTCCAAGCCATAAGGAAAGCATTGTCTGCATACAGTAATACGGGCAGACTCCGCTTCCCCATAAGGGAAATCCACTTTTAACTTTGAAAGGAACTGCCCCAAGTTGGTAACAAATAAGATAAAAGTAATGGGGCCAGGATGCAACCATGCTGGACCCCTCTGTGTATTAGAAATTGCGGAGTGACCTTAAGATCCTTTGTATAGCAAACCATAGCCTTAGTGTCTCTAGGGAAATCCCTTAAAAAAAAAGGATATCTCTATTCACCCAAATTGATAACATGATCTTGGTTCTATTAACACCGTCAAACACAGAAGACAGATCCATAAAAGTCAAATGGATTGAACCTGGAATGGGCAACAGCATACTTTATTAAGGACCATAGAAATGTTCAAGCATTGATCGACCATTGGCAATCCTGGGTGGATTCCATAATGTACTTCAGATAAAATATTATTGAACCCCCACTCAAAACGAAAGAGGACTGGTAGGCTTCCTCAAAATGATATACCCAGTCATCTTCCATAATGTGAGCCCTCAATGGATCAGCAGCATCTCACGCCAAAAAAGAGCTGTTTATAATGCTCCAAATCTTAGAGCTTCTCTTCCTGGTGCTAGCCTCTATAAGGCCTGATCAGGCCTCATCCTTTAAAACCGCCTTGCATCTTGCCAATTCAACCTTATACCAGTTACATAATTTCTTAACTAAATGGGGTTCCTTTTGTTTAGTGCTTAACGCTTTTTTCAAATTTCTTAGTGCAAAAGAAAAATCAGCGTCAAACCGTCTCGGAACCAAACCCTGATGTCGCAGGGCCATGGCCTTCAATAATGTTGCTATTGTACTCAAAATTACGGTAAACGCCTTTGTTAAGTCGGGTGGATCAGTCTGTCAATCTAAGCAGGTAACAAACTCCTTTTGGCACTGAGCAAACTGGGAATCATGAATAGAGTCTGGAATTATCTGTGCCCAATTGAGTCTCCTACCTCCATCAACAGCCTTAATGGTCCCTCTGGCTCCTATCCCCAAGGTTTGGGCTAACAGGGGCAAACAGGTCATAACGCACAATGGTTTATGATCACTCAAAACACTTGAGAGGATGGCTAAATCCAACACATAATGGAAGAAAACTGTGGAAACAAAAATCAATAAATGACTCACTGTCCTCCCAGTAACGGTGGGGCTGATTTCCTTCTTATTGGAGGGCAAATTACTCATTGTTGAAATTAAATCAAACTCACTCACAACGGCATTAAGATTACCTCCCTAGTGGATATTTTCCAGATGCATGCCGTCATGTGAGGACAACACATGGCCTGTAGACCGTCGGACCTCAGGTCCCTACACTAGTGGGCATTAAAGTCACCTGCAATCATGGTGTTAGCACAATATGAATTAGGATTGCTCACATTTCTTAAAGAAGAACCCAACAGAGAGATGTTACAAATTCCCAGCGATGATGATGTAGGATTATAAAAATTCACAAGCAGCAACTTAGCAGAGCCTTTGGAAAATAGCAGGGCCTGCAGAGTAGACTTTTCTGTGGGTAACACAACACGACTGAATTGAATTGCTAAGGAAAAAAAACAATCAAACCCCCAATTTATCTACCAATACAGTTTTATTTTATTTATTTATTCTATTTAACAGGTTTTATACAGTGCTGACTAGAACCATCGGTATCAGAGCTCTTTACAGGAACAATGGAGCGGAACAGACATATAACATTTGTAGAGTGCAGTAATAATCTACATAGTTAGAACAACAAAAAATTATAAATCCAGGGGGTATTAACAAAGAGACAATGAAAGAGCTTGTTAGATCAGTGAATAAAATAGGGTGACGGTGGGAGGGAAGGGAAAAGTAAAAGGGAAGGGGAGGAAGTTTAGGAGGTGGGAGAGTGTGGATAGGGATGGGAGGGTCGAGCACTAGTAGGGAAGGATGGAGGATCAGAGGGGAGTAGGGGCGAGTAGCTAGAGGGGGAGAAGTGTAGAACATGAGGTCTGAGGAGGGGTACCAGACAGGAGGCAGTTGAGAGAGTGTCAGTGGAGAGGGCAAGGATCAGGAACCCCAATATTTGTTGAGGAGATGTAGCTTTAGGTCCTTTTTGAAGCTGATGTAGGAGGGGTTGCAAAGCAGGTTTTTCGGGAGGCTAGTCCAGATGTAGGGTGCGTTACCAGAGTAGGAGCAAGATTGAGTGCATTTCCTATGGAACAGGGGCGGGACTAGAACAAGTGCATTGGTATTTCTCGTTGGTCAGGAGCAGCCCATTTTGTGGAGTTTATCAGCAAGGTACGACAGGGTGTTTTGATGCAGTGCTTTATGAGTAATGCATTCAATCTTGTAGGAGTATCTGCCTTCGATGGGTAGCCAATTGAGTGCTTTGAGAGTAGGAGAGATGTGGTCGAAGGGTTTGCAGTCCGAGATGAGTCTGGCAGCTAGGTTAAGCACTGATTTGAGTGGGAATATGTGGGATTTCGGGGTTCCAGCGAGAAAAGCATTGCCATAGTTGATTAAGCAACAGCAAAATTAAATTGCGGCCCTATTAACTGTTTCTGAATCAAGTCAACAGTAAATGGCAAAAAATAAAGAATAGCAAATCTACTGCATAACTAGCCAAGAATGATTGCATTTATATAGTGTTTTACAATGGTATAAAGTTGAATTCAACATTATTTAGTTATGCGCCCTCATCTTTGATGAAGGTGGTATTAGGCAAATTCATGTAGTAGTACATCACCTATCAAAAATATGAAATCTTTTCCATATAATGTTTCAAAATTAGACAGGGTATCTTTATTGTTTAAGAAATTCGCCATGCACACCTTTCAATTTCTGTATTAAAGTTTTTGATGAAAACCATTCTTTATGTTAATTGTCTTGTTTATACTTACTTTCAGATTTTGTAATGCTGCTCCATTTAATAAAGATGTTATTACTATTGTTCGCTTTGAGATTGCATGCTCGACCTCTTTGTCTTCAACTTGTTCAAAAGAGGTGAAGCAGTGTGCTCCCACATCAGTTTCCTGTTTAAAGGCTCCCTCGAGCCGCTTCGAGCTGACGAGCTCATGGAGAGGCACCTGCGCACCTGGAGAGGTACTGTGACCCAAGAATACTCTGGCAGCCTGCTCAGCAACCCCAAATAATCTTATGCCTAATCTCTACTGATGATGGATAATAATCCAGAAACACGTGTCTAGAGATGGCCAGCACTAATCTGCACCCACCTGGTGAAACACTTGAGAGACTTCACAAGTATACACATTTGGCGAACTGCATCTACCATGATGCCTAGGGGCGAACCTGCTGGGAGGTGAAGCAGTGTGCTCCCACATCAGTTTCCTGTTTAAAGGCTCCCTCGAGCCGCTTCGAGCTGACGAGCTCATGGAGAGGCACCTGCGCACCTGGAGAGGTACTGTGACCCAAGAATACTTTGGCAGCCTGCTCAGCAACCTCAAATAATCTTATGCCTAATCTCTACTGATGACGGGTAATAATCCAGAAAAACGTGTCTAGAGATGGCCAGCACTAATCTGCACCCACCTGGTGAAACACTCGAGAGACTTACAAGTATACACACTTGGCGAACTACATCTATCATGATGCCTAGGAGCGAACCTGCTGGGAGGTGAAGCAGTGTGCTCCCACATCAGTTTCGGCTTTAACGGTTCCCTCAAGCCGCTTTGAGCTGACGAGCTCGTGGAGAGGCCCCTGCGCGCCTGGAGAGGTACTGTGACCCAAGAATACTTTGGCAGCCTGCTCAGCAACCCCAAATAATCTTATGCCTAATCTCTACTGATGACAGATAATAATCCAGAAACACGTGTCTAGAGATGGCCTGCACTAATCTGCACCCACCTGGTGAAACACTCGAGAGACTTTACAAGTATACACAGTTGGCGAACTGCATCTACCATGATGCCTAGGGGCGAACCTGCTGGGAGGTGAAGCAGTGTGCTCCCACATCAGTTTCCTGCGTTACCAGAGTAGGAGCGAGATTGAGTAAATTTCCTATGGAACAGGGGCGGGACTAGAACAAGTGCATTGGTACTTCTCGTTGGTCAGGAGCAGCCCATTTTGTGGAGTTTATCAGCAAGGTACGACGGGGTGTTTTGATGCAGTGCTTTATGAGTAATGCATTCAATCTTGTAGGAGTATCTGCCTTCGATGGGTAGCCAATTGAGTGCTTTGAGAGTAGGAGAGATGTGGTCGAAGCGTTTGCAGTCCGAGAAGAGTCTGGCAGCTAGGTTAAGCACTGATTTGAGTGGGGATATGTGGGATTTCGGAGTTCCAGCGAGGAAAGCATTGCCATAGTTGATTATGCAACAGCAAAATTAAATTGCGGCCCTATTAACTGTTTCTGAATCAAGTCAACAGTAAATGGCAAAAAATAAAGAATAGCAAATCTACTGCATAACTAACCAAGAATGATTGCATTGATATAGTGTTTTACAATGGTATAAAGTTGAATTCAACATTATTTAGTTATGCGCCCTCATCTTTGATGAAGGTGGTATTAGGCAAATTCATGTAGTAGTACATCACCTATCAAAAATATGAAATCTTTTCCATATAATGTTTCAAAATTAGACAGGGTATCTTTATTGTTTAAGAAATTCGCCATGCACACCTTTCAATTTCTGTATTAAAGTTTTTGATGAAAACCATTCTTTATGTTAATTGTCTTGTTTATACTTACTTTCAGATTTTGTAATGCTGCTCCATTTAATAAAGATGTTATTACTATTGTTCGCTTTGAGATTGCATGCTCGACCTCTTTGTCTTCAACTTGTTCAAAAGAGGTGAAGCAGTGTGCTCCCACATCAGTTTCCTGTTTAAAGGCTCCCTCGAGCCGCTTCGAGCTGACGAGCTCATGGAGAGGCACCTGCGCACCTGGAGAGGTACTGTGACCCAAGAATACTCTGGCAGCCTGCTCAGCAACCCCAAATAATCTTATGCCTAATCTGTACTGATGACGGATAATAATCCAGAAACACGTGTCTAGAGATGGCCAGCACTAATCTGCACCCACCTGGTGAAACACTTGAGCGACTTCACAAGTATACACATTTGGCGAACTGCATCTACCATGATGCCTAGGGTGAACCTGCTGGGAGGTGAAGCAGTGTGCTCCCACATCAGTTTCCTGTTTAAAGGCTCCCTCGAGCCGCTTCGAGCTGACGAGCTCATGGAGAGGCACCTGCGCACCTGGAGAGGTACTGTGACCCAAGAATACTTTGGCAGCCTGCTCAGCAACCTCAAATAATCGTATGCCTAATCTCTACTGATGACGGGTAATAATCCAGAAAAACGTGTCTAGAGATGGCCAGCACTAATCTGCACCCACCTGGTGAAACACTCGAGAGACTTACAAGTATACACACTTGGCGAACTACATCTATCATGATGCCTAGGAGCGAACCTGCTGGGAGGTGAAGCAGTGTGCTCCCACATCAGTTTCGGCTTTAAAGGTTCCCTCAAGCCGCTTTGAGCTGACGAGCTCGTGGAGAGGCCCCTGCGCGCCTGGAGAGGTACTGTGACCCAAGAATACTTTGGCAGCCTGCTCAGCAACCCCAAATAATCTTATGCCTAATCTCTACTGATGACAGATAATAATCCAGAAACACGTGTCTAGAGATGGCCTGCACTAATCTGCACCCACCTGGTGAAACACTCGAGAGACTTTACAAGTATACACAGTTGGCGAACTGCATCTACCATGATGCCTAGGGGCGAACCTGCTGGGAGGTGAAGCAGTGTGCTCCCACATCAGTTTCCTGCGTTACCAGAGTAGGAGCGAGATTGAGTACATTTCCTATGGAACAGGGGCGGGACTAGAACAAGTGCATTGGTACTTCTCGTTGGTCAGGAGCAGCCCATTTTGTGGAGTTTATCAGCAAGGTACGACGGGGTGTTTTGATGCAGTGCTTTATGAGTAATGCATTCAATCTTGTAGGAGTATCTGCCTTCGATGGGTAGCCAATTGAGTGCTTTGAGAGTAGGAGAGATGTGGTCGAAGCGTATGCAGTCCGAGAAGAGTCTGGCAGCTAGGTTAAGCACTGATTTGAGTGGGGATATGTGGGATTTCGGAGTTCCAGCGAGGAAAGCATTGCCATAGTTGATTATGCAACAGCAAAATTAAATTGCGGCCCTATTAACTGTTTCTGAATCAAGTCAACAGTAAATGGCAAAAAATAAAGAATAGCAAATCTACTGCATAACTAACCAAGAATGATTGCATTGATATAGTGTTTTACAATGGTATAAAGTTGAATTCAACATTATTTAGTTATGCGCCCTCATCTTTGATGAAGGTGGTATTAGGCAAATTCATGTAGTAGTACATCACCTATCAAAAATATGAAATCTTTTCCATATAATGTTTCAAAATTAGACAGGGTATCTTTATTGTTTAAGAAATTCGCCATGCACACCTTTCAATTTCTGTATTAAAGTTTTTGATGAAAACCATTCTTTATGTTAATTGTCTTGTTTATACTTACTTTCAGATTTTGTAATGCTGCTCCATTTAATAAAGATGTTATTACTATTGTTCGCTTTGAGATTGCATGCTCGACCTCTTTGTCTTCAACTTGTTCAAAAGAGGTGAAGCAGTGTGCTCCCACATCAGTTTCCTGTTTAAAGGCTCCCTCGAGCCGCTTCGAGCTGACGAGCTCATGGAGAGGCACCTGCGCACCTGGAGAGGTACTGTGACCCAAGAATACTCTGGCAGCCTGCTCAGCAACCCCAAATAATCTTATGCCTAATCTCTACTGATGACGGATAATAATCCAGAAACACGTGTCTAGAGATGGCCAGCACTAATCTGCACCCACCTGGTGAAACACTTGAGAGACTTCACAAGTATACACATTTGGCGAACTGCATCTACCATGATGCCTAGGGGCGAACCTGCTGGGAGGTGAAGCAGTGTGCTCCCACATCAGTTTCCTGTTTAAAGGCTCCCTCGAGCCGCTTCGAGCTGACGAGCTCATGGAGAGGCACCTGCGCACCTGGAGAGGTACTGTGACCCAAGAATACTTTGGCAGCCTGCTCAGCAACCTCAAATAATCTTATGCCTAATCTCTACTGATGACGGGTAATAATCCAGAAAAACGTGTCTAGAGATGGCCAGCACTAATCTGCACCCACCTGGTGAAACACTCGAGAGACTTACAAGTATACACACTTGGCGAACTACATCTATCATGATGCCTAGGAGCGAACCTGCTGGGAGGTGAAGCAGTGTGCTCCCACATCAGTTTCGGCTTTAACGGTTCCCTCAAGCCGCTTTGAGCTGACGAGCTCGTGGAGAGGCCCCTGCGCGCCTGGAGAGGTACTGTGACCCAAGAATACTTTGGCAGCCTGCTCAGCAACCCCAAATAATCTTATGCCTAATCTCTACTGATGACAGATAATAATCCAGAAACACGTGTCTAGAGATGGCCTGCACTAATCTGCACCCACCTGGTGAAACACTCGAGAGACTTTACAAGTATACACAGTTGGCGAACTGCATCTACCATGATGCCTAGGGGCGAACCTGCTGGGAGGTGAAGCAGTGTGCTCCCACATCAGTTTCCTGCGTTACCAGAGTAGGAGCGAGATTGAGTACATTTCCTATGGAACAGGGGCGGGACTAGAACAAGTGCATTGGTACTTCTCGTTGGTCAGGAGCAGCCCATTTTGTGGAGTTTATCAGCAAGGTACGACGGGGTGTTTTGATGCAGTGCTTTATGAGTAATGCATTCAATCTTGTAGGAGTATCTGCCTTCGATGGGTAGCCAATTGAGTGCTTTGAGAGTAGGAGAGATGTGGTCGAAGCGTTTGCAGTCCGAGAAGAGTCTGGCAGCTAGGTTAAGCACTGATTTGAGTGGGGATATGTGGGATTTCGGAGTTCCAGCGAGGAAAGCATTGCCATAGTTGATTATGCAACAGCAAAATTAAATTGCGGCCCTATTAACTGTTTCTGAATCAAGTCAACAGTAAATGGCAAAAAATAAAGAATAGCAAATCTACTGCATAACTAACCAAGAATGATTGCATTGATATAGTGTTTTACAATGGTATAAAGTTGAATTCAACATTATTTAGTTATGCGCCCTCATCTTTGATGAAGGTGGTATTAGGCAAATTCATGTAGTAGTACATCACCTATCAAAAATATGAAATCTTTTCCATATAATGTTTCAAAATTAGACAGGGTATCTTTATTGTTTAAGAAATTCGCCATGCACACCTTTCAATTTCTGTATTAAAGTTTTTGATGAAAACCATTCTTTATGTTAATTGTCTTGTTTATACTTACTTTCAGATTTTGTAATGCTGCTCCATTTAATAAAGATGTTATTACTATTGTTCGCTTTGAGATTGCATGCTCGACCTCTTTGTCTTCAACTTGTTCAAAAGAGGTGAAGCAGTGTGCTCCCACATCAGTTTCCTGTTTAAAGGCTCCCTCGAGCCGCTTCGAGCTGACGAGCTCATGGAGAGGCACCTGCGCACCTGGAGAGGTACTGTGACCCAAGAATACTCTGGCAGCCTGCTCAGCAACCCCAAATAATCTTATGCCTAATCTGTACTGATGACGGATAATAATCCAGAAACACGTGTCTAGAGATGGCCAGCACTAATCTGCACCCACCTGGTGAAACACTTGAGCGACTTCACAAGTATACACATTTGGCGAACTGCATCTACCATGATGCCTAGGGTGAACCTGCTGGGAGGTGAAGCAGTGTGCTCCCACATCAGTTTCCTGTTTAAAGGCTCCCTCGAGCCGCTTCGAGCTGACGAGCTCATGGAGAGGCACCTGCGCACCTGGAGAGGTACTGTGACCCAAGAATACTTTGGCAGCCTGCTCAGCAACCTCAAATAATCTTATGCCTAATCTCTACTGATGACGGGTAATAATCCAGAAAAACGTGTCTAGAGATGGCCAGCACTAATCTGCACCCACCTGGTGAAACACTCGAGAGACTTACAAGTATACACACTTGGCGAACTACATCTATCATGATGCCTAGGAGCGAACCTGCTGGGAGGTGAAGCAGTGTGCTCCCACATCAGTTTCGGCTTTAAAGGTTCCCTCAAGCCGCTTTGAGCTGACGAGCTCGTGGAGAGGCCCCTGCGCGCCTGGAGAGGTACTGTGACCCAAGAATACTTTGGCAGCCTGCTCAGCAACCCCAAATAATCTTATGCCTAATCTCTACTGATGACAGATAATAATCCAGAAACACGTGTCTAGAGATGGCCTGCACTAATCTGCACCCACCTGGTGAAACACTCGAGAGACTTTACAAGTATACACAGTTGGAGAACTGCATCTACCATGATGCCTAGGGGCGAACCTGCTGGGAGGTGAAGCAGTGTGCTCCCACATCAGTTTCCTGCGTTACCAGAGTAGGAGCGAGATTGAGTACATTTCCTATGGAACAGGGGCGGGACTAGAACAAGTGCATTGGTACTTCTCGTTGGTCAGGAGCAGCCCATTTTGTGGAGTTTATCAGCAAGGTACGACGGGGTGTTTTGATGCAGTGCTTTATGAGTAATGCATTCAATCTTGTAGGAGTATCTGCCTTCGATGGGTAGCCAATTGAGTGCTTTGAGAGTAGGAGAGATGTGGTCGAAGCGTATGCAGTCCGAGAAGAGTCTGGCAGCTAGGTTAAGCACTGATTTGAGTGGGGATATGTGGGATTTCGGAGTTCCAGCGAGGAAAGCATTGCCATAGTTGATTATGCAACAGCAAAATTAAATTGCGGCCCTATTAACTGTTTCTGAATCAAGTCAACAGTAAATGGCAAAAAATAAAGAATAGCAAATCTACTGCATAACTAACCAAGAATGATTGCATTGATATAGTGTTTTACAATGGTATAAAGTTGAATTCAACATTATTTAGTTATGCGCCCTCATCTTTGATGAAGGTGGTATTAGGCAAATTCATGTAGTAGTACATCACCTATCAAAGATATGAAATCTTTTACATATAATGTTTTAAAATTAGACAGGGTATCTTTATTGTTTAAGAAATTCGACATGCACACCTTTCAATTTCTGTATTAAAGTTTTTGATGAAAAACATTCTTTATGTTAATTGTCTTGTTTATACTTACTTTCAGATTCTGTAATGCTGCTCCATTTAATAAAGATGTTATTACTATTGTTCGCTTTGAGATTGCATGCTCGACCTCTTTGTCTTCAACTTATTCAAAAGAAATTGTGAATTGGAAATCACACTTGTGGATGTCACTTCCATTACTACCTAGAAGGATGCTTACGAATAATTGACATTGACATTTTGTAAAGAATTAAACGATATAATTATTTTTTCTTGTAAAATCAGTAAGAAGAATTTGCTTTCATTTCTCATCAATGCCTTGACTTTAGTCACACCTTGCTGTGCTGTGTATAGTTGGTTTCAGATCTAAAAATATGGAGGTATCAATTGGCAAAGTGAAGATAGAGCCTAACGCAGTTGAACTTTGTACAGAGCACAGCTTGCCTCATTTTCTCTGAAGCATTTTTCTTTTACAGAAACATCAATTTGAGTGTTAAAGATTTGTCTTTCCTGCAGGTGGCCTTATTTGTTCCTGAAACACAAAAGAATATCCCTGGAGCGATCTCCATTTTAGGACACCATGTTGTGTGGCGACTGCAGTGGACATGAGACTTAATTGAATGAGTTTCCGTGTCAAGTGCAATGTCATTTGAAAACTACGCTCATGCCTTTATTGGAATGCATGAACACACAAAGAAAAGTTCCCAGGGTGTTCTCTCTTTTGTGACACCTTGTTGTGGTCATATTTCATGGCAAATGCAACTTTATTTCTTATGTTTTCACTTTGCGTTCTAAGAAATCTACTGTGATGGCTTTGTTGGATTTAATGTCATGTCACACATATCAAAACTTTTCACTACCGCAGGTTTTAGAAAGAATGGAACACTGAAATGATTGTGCTTGTCCCATGCTGTTATCTTTATAGGTAAGAGTGTAGACAGTGGGGGAAATGTTACAGCTGTGTTAACAATCTCCCCTGCTCTTTGTGGTGCGTTACATGGTTTAATTGAGAACCCAATACCTTGCTGCAATGCCACAGCTGGTCTCCAGTTGACTCACTTAAGGCTTTGCTTCATCAAACAGGAATACCAGTTGACTTTAACTTGTCTCTCTGTGTGCTAATGATCGCTGCTATAGCCATTGAAAACAGCACATTTTTGCTTCTCTAAATGTTTGAGCTGAATGTGCTTGAAGCCCTTGAGAAGAACTAAAAGGACTCTAAAATTCAAATCCCTTGACCTGGCCAATGTAGGCGTTTCATCACAAGACCTTGGTTGGCATATTGACCTTTAGCAGTATGAAGTCCACAGTACTGACTTCCGAAGTGTATACATCACAATCAATATACACATATGATAAAGATCAATTTACAATGGTCAGGCGATTTCAGAAGTTGTTTCTTAAGTTAAATTTGCCCGGCGTAGAACGCCTCTAATACCATACGAAGTTACTAAATAAAGAGGCAGGCGCTGGAGACTGGAAGACAGGAAACAAGTTTTATTCCGACGGAGTAGAACACATCAGATCGGACAACGAGGTATCGTCTCGAGGTGCTCTCTCAACCTCTCTGAGACCTGGTCTTTTATACACTGGTTTAAGACATGTGAACGTCCTTTATTACAACAGGGACATTGTAGAGCATGAGAATGACATCAGAACGATATCTCCGACACCCCCCAGTTCCAGCCCCCTCCAACACATGACAACAGTAGAGACCCTTTCCCCTCATATGATTGGGAGGGGCTATCACGCAGCTGAGTGTTCTGCCGATCTCTTTGGAATGTGTGCGCCTGATCGAATCTCCGGGGGCGGGGATGTCGTGATCAATAGTGGCCTCTTTCAGGAGAGGCGAGGGCGTACGGTAATGGGCAATAAACTGTATCCTTGGGCTAAAGGATGACCAGCAGTCAGTGCTGACGTTCAGGCTCAGAGGAAGGGGTCATCAAAGGAGGGGTATTCATGGACGGAAAGGACTGGTGTGGACAATCGAGCGTGGTGGAAGGGTTTATCCACAGAGGGGTATTCATGGACGGGAAGGAGGTGTTGGTCAGGCGCGGGGGGTGATTCCCTGAGACAGAGTCATGGGGGGTTTCATGGCTTGTGCATGTGAGCGCGGGGGCAGCCAGGGTGCGCGGGGAAGGCTTGCATGGTCAGGGAAATGTGCTGACGGGCGATCGTGAACAGGGAGACCATGGTACCTAAAATGGCTGTCGTGTATTCTCATACGTGAGTCTGCAAGATGGCGTAGATAATGTTTAGTACACAAACTAAATTTCCACAGTCCTCCCTTTAACATGTCTCGCCAGCTTGTCAGTTCGGATCAATCCCCATGAGACCACGCACTTCTATTTCGTAAAGGAGACTCATGTGCTCAGGTTTAAAGTTCAAAGTCTTCGGGCACATACAGTTGGAAACGAGTGCACATAAAGATGGTAAACATTGGATACCTAAACAACACCCACATAGTATCATGATTGGTATCAATAAAAACGTTAACACTCTCCATCCCCAGTTCTTTAAAGTGTCCCAGAACCAGCCACCAAGCGACCATCCTTCCTGTTCCTGGTGAACCTCCGAGGACAGTCTGTGGAGGTGTTCGATTGCTTTGTAGACTGAAGGTGAGTTATCTGGCACGTAGGTGCAACAGCTGGAGCCGATGATGCGGCATGCACCTCCACGGTCGGCTAGAACCACATCTAGAACAAGACGGTTTTGAAGAACCACCAGGCGGACTGCCTGAAGCTCAGCCGTGTTGTTGGCGAGGACGCCAGCGGTGATGTTAATGGTTGTTTCTAATGCCTGAGTCAGGTGTCGGATAGCGCGACTATTTGCCATTGGTCCCCACAGAGGAACAAGTCCCTTTGCTGCATCCAGGAACTGTGCTCCGGTGGAGTCGGCTTGTTCAACATCTCCAGCGCGCTTTTGCCGGTGGTGGTTGGCGGGAGCCACATACGTGGGAGGAAGAATGAAGGCGATGTAGCAAGTACCCTTCCAGCCTTTTGGGAGCCACGTGTAAGCTTTGGTGCCACAAACAAAGTACATATTCGGGGAAGCAACAAAGGAGGGGGGGTTAGCTGAGGCCAATGTTTTGGTGATGCGGCAAGAACTGTGACCCACCAGCTGCGTTCCTTGTCCTTCGAGGCATACGAGTCCTGTGACATTGATGACAGACAGGGCCGCAGTCAGGGTGGCAGCCGTTTGTTTCCGCAGGTGGGAGAAGGTGGATCTGGCTGGATTGTGGAGCACCTGCATTTCGACCCTTTCGTTGGCAGGGATGTTCGTAAGGAAGGTTGAACCTGAAATTACGGGACAAAAGGGCTTTCCTGTGTTGTTCGGCCAGAACCCATAGTAGAAGTGCGACACTGTCTGACCAGAAGCAGCATTGTCCTTGTGGCTTTCTTGCATGAGGATCAACCAGGCGAGGCAAGAGCCGTGAACTGAGAAAGGTGAAGGAATAAAGGGGATGGAGTGTCCAGTAGCATGTGGGAGCAACCCACAGATCCAGCAGTTTGTGGCATTTGCAGCAAGGTTGTGCTAGTGCAACAGTTGTACAAAGGAATTGTTCCAAAATTCCCTACGCCTTTCTCGAAGCTGAGGTGAAAGGGTGATCAGGTGGTGCTCTTTCGCGGTTGTTGGCTGAACAGTTGTTGGCAACATCTGGTGAGCGGGCGTGCTTTCCTCCAGGATCCAAAAGGAAGTCATGAGGAGGAGGCAGAACAGGGAGATAATGAAGAAAGCAATTGTCTTTGATTTGTGCAAATTGTCAGTTTTTGGATTCCTATAGTGGGTATTTCCTGTTGCTTTCGACGTCTTCTTATCTGGCGCTTCCATCATCTTCTTATCTGGCGCTTCCATCATCTTCATCTTCAAGGTGCTCGGTAGTGGGCAGAACCACAGACTTAGTTTAGCTTCTCTCCAGGTAACCCTTGGTTGCTTTGGGTCACCGTTCTGAGATTTTTAACTTAGTCAGTGGCCTACTTAGCCGAAGCTCCCTCCTTTCGACGCAGGAAATACCCTTCTCGAGATGGCACAGTGGGATCAGAGTGTTTTGCAAGTTCAAGTGCCTCGGTATCAGGATAGCAGTTCAGTGATGGTCGGTCTTTGTTCAGGAGCTCTTCCTGGGTGCTGACGTTGTCTGTCGTGGCCAGGGTCGAGGAAATCTTCTTGCAGTGGTGCGCATGCAGCCAATTCTTTTTCCCCTCCACTCGAAGAGCCGTCCGAGTGGTGATCAGTACTTGCCAGGGGCCCGTCCACCGGGGTTCCAGACTCTTCGCTCGTTGAAAGTTCCGGATCAAGATATAGTCACCCGGTTGGATATCGTGACCGGGACCCCTGGAAGTATCGGGGATGGCCTGCTGCACCTGTTGATGAATGACAGACAATGTCTTAGTTAACTTGTACAAATAATCTGACAGCAGGACGTCGGGACGTCATGAATGGAGGTTGGTTTGGGGGCAGTCCAGAGGTTCATAGGCCGTCCAAACACAACTTCGTAGGGGGTCAAATGATGCTTAGTGGGGGTGGAGCGCATCGATAGTAATGCCAGTGGAAGGGCATCTGGCCACTTAAGCCCTGTGGTGGCCACTATTTTTGACAGTTTTAGTTTCAGTGTAGCGTTGTGTCGTTCAACCAGGCCAGCGGATTGGGGGTGGAAGACCGCATGGAACCTTTGTTTGACCCCCAACCCCTTCAGGATGAGTTGGATAACTTCAGCTATGAAGTGGGGGCCATTGTCGCTCCATAAAATTCGACAAAGGCCGTAGCGGGGAAAAAACTCCTTCAGTAGTACTTTGGCAGTAGTCATGGCAGTGTTATCACGGGTCGGATAGGCTTCCACCCATTTGCTGAAGGCACATACTATGACTAATACGTACTTCAAGCCTTGGCACCTCTCTAATTGGATGTAATCCATCTGGAGGACCTCAAAGGGGTGGTCGGGGATCCCAAACCCTCCCCGGGGTACGACAGTTCCTTTCCCGGGGTTGTGTTGTAAGCAGATAAGGCACTGTTGGACTAGGCGTTTGGCTGAGTCGGGGATCTTGCCGTTGTGCCAGACTTTGGAAATGAGTTCGATCATGGGGGCAGAACCTATGTGTGCAGGGGAATGTGCCATTGTCAGTATGGGGATCAAATATGCATCAGGCAGTAACCATTTGTTTGTGTCCTTTGTCCGCCAGCAGCCATCATCATCCCTTAGACCCACCCGTGCCCACTCAGTCAGTTTGTGTGGTGTGCTGGCCGATTGGATATCCCTGATCGTTTCCCTAGCGTTGGTCCATTTTTCTGCTTGTGACCTGGTCACATACATGCGTGTCGTGGCCCTATTCTCAGCTGTGGTTCGGGCAGTGATGTCGGCTAGTGCGTTTCCCTGTCCAACTAAATCTGTCACCTTCTTGTGTGCCTGACATTTGATCACTGCTAATCGTGTGGGGAGAAGGACTGCTTCAATCAGGGCGGAGACTAAATCTCCGTGAAGGATGGGTGTACCATGGGACGTCAGGAATCCCCTTTCCCTCCACAGGATCCCAAAATGGTGAACTACCCCGAAGGCGTACTGGCTGTCCGTGTAAATGTTTGCCGTGGTTCCTGCTGCTATGATACATGCTCGTGTGAGGGCAATTAGTTCTGCTGCCTGTGCGGATCGTTGTGTGATGCAAGCTGTTTCAACTACCGTTCGAGCAGTCGTTACCGCATAGGCAGCAGAAGTGGTGCCGTCTGGGAGTTTGATGCAAGAGCCATCTACCCATAGTTCTCCGTCAGGGTCTGTGAAAGCGATGTCTCGGAGGTCAACTCTACTCCTAGTCTGTTCGTCCGTGAGGGTCACACAGTCGTGTATAGGGGGCACATCGGGGTCATTTTCAGGCAGGGGTAACAGTGTAGCAGGATTCAATGTCGTGCATCTCTTCAGGGTGATGTGGGGCGCAAGCAAAGTCAATTCGTATCCTGTCAGTCGTGCACTAATCAGGTGTTGAGTCTTTGTCTGGTTCAAAAGTGTGTCAACTGCATGGGGTACTAATACTGTGAGGGAGTTCGAAAGTACAATTCCCTCACTCTGTCGGATAGAGACAGCAGCAGCGGCTACTGCTCGAAGGCAGGCTGGTAGAGCTCTGGCGACTGGATCAAGAGTGGCAGAGAAGTAGGCACAAGGGCGCTGTTTGGCGCCGATGGGCTGAGTCAGAACGGACAATGCGCATCCCTCCCTTTCGTGAGTGTATAGGGAGAAGGGGTTGGAGTAATCTGGTGTTCCCAGAACGGGTGCCGAGCAAAGGGCGTCTCGCAACTCCTTAAAGGATGCTTGGCATTCAGGGGTCCACGGGAGTGGGAACGGAACATCTTTGGTCAACAGGGAAAGTAGGGGTTTTATAATGAGACTGAAATTTGGTAGCCATTGTCGGCAGAAAGACGTAAGGCCTACTAATGAACGGACTTGCTTCTGTGTTTTTGGAATAGGGGTGTCTAGGATGGTTTGGATTCGGTTGGGTGTAAGTTTTCTCCCTTCTTTGGACAGGAGATGACCTAGGTATGTTACTTGGGACTGACAGAACTGCAGTTTCTTTTTGGAGACTTTGTGGCCATTCTCCGCGAGAAAGTGCAAGAGTTGGATAGTGGCTGTGATTGCAAGTGGAGTGGTGTCGGCCGCCAAAAGGATATCATCGACATATTGGATCAACACCACTCCATCTGGTAGCTGGACGGCGTCCAGCTGCCTCTTTAGGGCATGGCTGTAAATGCTGGGACTCTCAGTGTAGCCCTGGGGAGCTCTACAAAATCGGTATGAACGGTTTTTTAAAGTGAAGCCGAAGAGATAACGGCTGTCTGGATGGATGGGGATAGAGAAAAATGCATTTTTAAGATCTATAACGGTAAAGGTGGTGGCAGTGGACGGGACGAGAGTCAGAATGGTGGCGATGTCTGAGACTACGGGGTACTGTGGCACCACCACTTTGTTGACTTCTCGCAGGTCGATGATGAAGCGGTACGCTTTCTCATCCCCCTCACCTTGCTTCTTAACAATGGGTAGGATTGGACTATTGCAGACATTACTAACCACTTCCTCTACCACTCCTGCATCTACCAAGGACTGAATAATCGCTACCAATGCCTTCTCGCCTTCGGGCGATATCCGGTACTGTGGGAGTTTCGGGAGTATTGCATCTGGTCGAACAGTTATGTGTACGGGATCGATCATCATTCGTCCCACATCCGAGTCATTTCTGGCCCATAGGTGCAGGGGTAGCGAATCGAGCAAGGATAGGTCAGCATCTGTTAAAATGCACATATGTCGTGCGGGGTAGGGTCCGGTCAAGTTCGGGTTGTCGTACAGGATGACTCGGACTCCTTCCGGGGAACACCTAATAGTAGCTCGGAAATGTTTCAGTAAATCAATACCCATAATAGCGTCAGGGGAGTTGGAGGAGAGCAGAAACGTCGTGTCAGTGGGATTGTTTCCTAGGTCAAAGGAGATAGGTACCGACAGGGGATTAGTGGAGGGCGTCCCATCGAAACCTATCGAGGTAATGTGTGAGCCAGACAAGGGCGCCCTTGGAATCAGTCGTTTTGATAACACACTACGTGTCGCTCCAGTGTCTACCAAAAATGGAGACTTTGTACCCAGGACCTTAGCAGTGACATAAGGACCTTGCTGGTCAACACAGAGCTCGACTGGATCCCTCCCTTGCCCCTGGCAGTCCTATGCAGAGTCGTGAGCATTGTTGCCATCGGACTGCTGGTACTGATTCTGTCGGGGCGGTCAAATGTGTTTGGTTTACCAGATCGGTCATTGGTGGTGTCGTGGGTCTGTCCTCGTCCCTGCCCTCCAGTTTTGGGGCCATTTGCCATGTCCCTTGTCTCTTTATTTTTAATCAGTTCCCGAAGGGCTAGGCATTGAGACTTCCAATGTCCAAATTCTTTACAAAATGCACATTGGTTCACATCAAGGTCGGTTCGTGGAGCGCCAGGGGTGGGGTTGCGGTCTCTAGGGGTCGAATTCCTAGGGGTATTCGACTGGTAATTTCCCCTATACCGTTCCCTCCCGGTGGTCACTCCCTGTAGTTGTGCAATCATTACTCGTTCCTTTAGATCCTTTTTCTTTTTCTCAGTTGCCCTTTCGTTCTCGTTCTTTTGGTGTTCATAATACTGAGCCATCTGAAGGATAGCTGTAGGTTTAGAGGCTCCCCAACTACTTTCGCTAGTCTGTAACTTTTGGGAGACCTCTTGCGATAGTCCCTTTACGTAGTTCTGCACGAATAGGTGTTGTCCGGTTGCGGTGGTCTTGTCTTGGCCACTGTAGTCGGAGAACACTGTTTCAAATCGTGAGAAGTATTCTGATACGTCCTCTTGAGGTTTCTGGCGGCAGGCTGTGACTATCGACCAGTCTACCTTCTTTTCTGGGATCAACGTTTTTAGCTTCTGCACTATTTTGTCGGGGAGTTCCAATATGTCTTTTACAGGTTTCTTTCCGGGCTCTCGCTGCCTATCTAGTTCATCGAGTTTTGTCCAGGTGTGTCCGAACAGATCTGTGTGGTCGGCTCTCCGGATTTGCTTCCACACATCAGCCGGCAGACACAACCCGAAAAACAAATCCATGTCCGCTAGAGTCATTATGGTTGAGCCCAAGGCTGTGCCTAATTCAGTATAGAATGCTGTAGGGTTCTTTCTTAAATCGGGCAGGGTTTGTCTAAAAGTTAAAATATCTTGCCGATCCCATGGTAGGTAAACCCAGTTGTATACAACCCTCCCTTTGGCATCTACATGGTTGATATCATCGTTTGTTCCCTGACCTCTTGGGGGAACCCAATAGGGGGCGGCTTCTCTGATAGGCATCATGGTGTTGGCTGCTTCTAATGAGGGCCCAGTCGTCTCAGGGACTGTGATCTTGACTTCTGGTTTCTGTTCCGCGAGGTGGCGGAAGACCTCAAGCGTTTGCATGAAGAGGTCCGTCACATCGCTTTCAGCCCCATCTCCGACATCGACCCTTCTATATAGAGCCGTCACTTTAGCAGGACCCTTAGTCTGGTACCTATCCTCATACGCGTTCAGGGTGTGGTAGCTGAACCGTAAAATAAAATGCCGTCTGTGACTACTGGCATGCGAGTTGTGCATATTCATCGTATATTCTTCGCTCTCCTTTCGTTCTACCAGGGTTTTTGCTATTTGGTCGATTCCATCCCGCTCATCTTTGCTCAACCTGTTTGGTCTGGCTGTTAGATGCCTGCTGGTCTCATGCTCATCTGCTGTTGTTACCAACGCGGCCGGTGCGAAGGCCGTAAGAGCCGGGGCACTAGCGCTATGGTCACCCATGCCTGCACTTTGAACTGGTGAGTGTTGTGCTAGAGGTTGGCAGGGAGCATATGGAGGAGGCATGTAGATAATTGGAGGACCGAGTAGTAACTCGTCATTTGCCCGCTGTTTGGAGGGAATCTCCGGGTAGAGCGCAGAGGTGGTCCTGACAGGGCATTGACCTGTCAGTCCTGGTTCTTGCGTTTGTTTAACTTCCTCTCTTCTTCTTATTTCGTCATCTAGTTCTTTTGCAGCCAGATGGGCTGCTTTGCGTAATTCTTTCACTGTTTTTGCTTCTTCTTTTTTCCTGCGATGGTCTGCTTCTTTGCGCCACATGCCAATACTAACGAGCATAGTGGGCGTTACCTTATTTATTTTTACAGCTGCTTCTAGTGTTTTTATTTTATTCTCATCAAAAGAACCTATCAGTGGCCACTGGTTTTTAGGATCCCTTTTTGTATATTTATGCCATAACTTACTATAAGCTATAGCGACTAGTCCTTGCTTAGTTAACATGTCCTTATTAGGGGTGCCCTCCAGTGGAGCTGGATGGTTCATCTCTAATAAGCGGTCCGGGTTGACCCAACTATGAGCCAATGGGGAGAAGATAGGCATGACGGATTACAATGGGGGCAAAAGCCTGCACTACCTATCTTTTCACTATTTGCAAAGACTGGACAGAATATTCTATTCTACGCTATTTGCAAACAGGGAATACCTCCAGAAAGAACCAATTCCCAAAACAGTCAATGTTTGGGCAAACAATCAATCAATGAAGGAGTGAAATAGGTACGACGTGTTAAAGTTTTGCGTTACCTACCCTTCACTATCGGCAAAGGGAGAGAGAATATTCCTATTCTTCCCCGTTTGTAGACAGAGAAGATCCTTAAGAGAACCAACTTCGAACAATTCAATGCTCGATTCAATCAATCAATCAATGGGGAGAAAAAAAGAATAGGCACGACGTGTTAAAGTTTTGCGTTGCCTACCCTTCACTATCTGCAAAGACTAAACAGAGTATGGCGATTCTGTGTTTGTTTGCAAATAGAGAATTTCTCAGAAACGGTCAATAAGTAATACTAGTATTGTCAAACAATCAATCAATCAATTTCGCAATTTGTCGTGTGTCACGACCTTACCCGGACCGCATGGACAGTTTCTCGTCTTCCGCTTCCAGCGCCCGATCGTCCTCTATTCTCTGTTGCTATCGCGGCACTCCTGGTGGTTCCCAGTCAGGACCGTAGATCACTCGGGAGAGGTCTGCTCGGAATCAGTGAAGTTCAGATGATCGGCTGTCAGACGAGGGTCTATTGGACAGGAGCTCTTCCGATCGTTGCAGTCGTTCACTCTGTCGTCGGGACCTCTCCCACTGGATCCACGTGTCGCTGATGGGCCCCGCGTTTGGGACGCCAATTGATAAAGATCAATTTACAATGGTCAGGCGATTTCAGAAGTTGTTTCTTAAGTTAAATTTGCCCGGCGTAGAACGCCTCTAATACCATACGAAGTTACTAAATAAAGAGGCAGGCGCTGGAGACTGGAAGACAGGAAACAAGTTTTATTCCGACGGAGTAGAACACATCAGATCGGACAACGAGGTATCGTCTCGAGGTGCTCTCTCAACCTCTCTGAGACCTGGTCTTTTATACACTGGTTTAAGACATGTGAACGTCCTTTATTACAACAGGGACATTGTAGAGCATGAGAATGACATCAGAACGATATCTCCGACACCCCCCAGTTCCAGCCCCCTCCAACACATGACAACAGTAGAGACCCTTTCCCCTCATATGATTGGGAGGGGCTATCACGCAGCTGAGTGTTCTGCCGATCTCTTTGGAATGTGTGCGCCTGATCGAATCTCCGGGGGAGGGGATGTCGTGATCAATAGTGGCCTCTTTCAGGAGAGGGGAGGGCGTACGGTAATGGGCAATAAACTGTATCCTTGGGCTAAAGGATGACCAGCAGTCAGTGCTGACGTTCAGGCTCAGAGGAAGGGGTCATCAAAGGAGGGGTATTCATGGACGGAAAGGACTGGTGTGGACAATCGAGCGTGGTGGAAGGGTTTATCCACAGAGGGGTATTCATGGACGGGAAGGAGGTGTTGGTCAGGCGCGGGGGGTGATTCCCTGAGACAGAGTCATGGGGGGTTTCATGGCTTGTGCATGTGAGCGCGGGGGCAGCCAGGGTGCGCGGGGAAGGCTTGCATGGTCAGGGAAATGTGCTGACGGGCGATCGTGAACAGGGAGACCATGGTACCTAAAATGGCTGTCGTGTATTCTCATACGTGAGTCTGCAAGATGGCGTAGATAATGTTTAGTACACGAACTAAATTTCCACACATAATACATTGGAAAAAATATCTTAAGACATCACAATAGAAACATACAGAATTTAAATTAGATAAAACACAATTTATTAAATATACAATGCGTAAATATTTAGCTGGTCCACCTGCCGAATTAGTCTAACATTCTTCATTTATTTTTTTATTTTAATACCATCAGGTACATTATTAATTATACAGACTTAAAAGAGAAAAAAAACATATACGCATTACTATAGTCCATACTTAAGGACCCATTAGAATGGCGGTCGGATCGCATCTGCAGGGCCGGCCCGGTGGGGGTGATCTGCCAGCCATCCTTGCAGAAATAACCCACGCCATATTACAATGGCTGGGGGTCCGCGGCGGACGGAAAGACCGTCCGACGCTTTTCCGCCCGGTCGAAAAAGAGAGCATAAGAAAACAAAAAAGAGCATCCCATTACATTATTTTCCTTTTTGCCCCACCCTGCACCTACAATCTTATTTTACCCTGTTCCTATTCTATTCCCCAGCTCGCTATGGCTTTTTTCCAGCCATTTTGTCGAAGGTGCCCAGATCTTATCCCCTTTCTTTCTGGCCTGATGGCCCTTGTTTTTATAGAGAGCCATTTCCATCGTATATATATTCAGTAGGCGATGAAGCCAGAGAGTATATACTGGTGGTTCCGAATCTTTCCAAGCTGTAGCTATTAGTAGCCTAGCGACAGCTATTGAGAAAAAAAACAAAGGGGCATTTTATCAAGGGGGTTTATCTCCGCTTTTTTGGCTTTAAAAGCCAAGAAAGCGGAGATAAATTATCAGCCTATTACCTAGCTGTCGCTAACACCAGTTAGCGACAGCTAGTAGGAGATAGCAACCATCTTGGGCCCCGCTTTGCATGTCAGTGAAATGTATCACTAATGACATGCAAAGTGGGCGTGCCAAGATGTTAGCGACTGGAAACAGTCGCTAACATCGCTATCTCCTATTACCAACTTTTGAGATATTCGTGCTAAGCGCGAATATCTCCAAAAGCTAACACCTGCCCCTGAGCAGTTCTTAGCCATATTATCCAATGGTAGGTGTATAACATGGCTAAGAGCATTAGCTCGGTAATGCATGAATATCGCTGACTTTTCAGCGATATTCATGCATTTCGGCCGATTTTAATCACTTAGGAGATAAACCTTGATAATAGCAAGGTTCCTAAGCGATAAAAATAGCCGCAACTCGGCGATAAAAATATTGCCGCTAAGCCAACATAGCGATAATTATCGCTAGTTGTTGGTAATATGCCCCAAAATCCCTATATGCTGATACTATCCCAATTTGGCTATCATATCCTAATAGCAGCAGCAAAGCACTAATCTTGATTGCACAGTTGATGGATTCATGCCAAAATGTTTCTATACCCTTTTTTAAAGGGTTCAAGGACTTGCACGCATAAAACATGTGAACGGTATCCACAGGGCTATGGTGACATCTAGGGCACTGATCGTTATCTCGTTTCCCCCACCCAAAAAGTTTTTCTGGAGTGTAGTATAGGTTGAGGAGGGTTTTAAAATGTTGTGCTTGAGTTTTGCAGCCAGAAATATATTCTCGCCCAATTTTAAGGACATATCTAGATTTATATCATCATCCCCTAGTTTTGAGGCCCATTTTGTCTCCGTTTTCTCCAAATCATCAGGTATTGTTTCCATTAATATTTTATTTTATAAAACTCCCGATCCTCCCAGATAGAGTTCATTTTCTGGAATGTGCTAGCCGATAGTTCTAAGGGGAGTGCTTGAAATAAGTATAGTATTTTAGGGTAGAGCTTCATTTTTAAGACATTGACTCTGCCCACTATCGTTAAATGCCGGTTATCCAACCGTCGGAGCTCAGAGGATATCTCCTCCAATACTGGATTGATAATATTTGCCCATAATGTATCCATATCAGGTCCAATCTTTACCATGAAATAAGTTGCAATATCCGTTTGACGCTGATCTTGTAGATTTACCTGTCTTGTACAGATTATCTGGGTCTTCCCTTTATTCAGACAGTACCCTGACATGCTCCCGAATTTCTCTGCCATTCTCTCAACTTCTACTATTGCTGTTGCTAGGTTTGATGTAACTACAGCAATGTTGTCTGTGAATGCAAGTATTTTTGTCTCATATCCATTAGTTTTATAGGGTTCAATCAGAGAGTTCACAATTATCTGATTGATAAATGAATCCAGATATATGGCGAAGAGAATTGGAAGCATGGGTATCCCTGCCGAGTGCCCCTTGCCACCTCTATCGAGCCTGATGCCATTCCCATCATTTGTAACCTAGTATACGGTTCATGGTACATCGCCTGGATTGCTGTTATCATTTTAGGGCCTACCCCTCGTCCCACTAAAACCCCCACAGATATTGCCACATCAATCTGTTGAAGGCCTTCTCTTCAACCAAGAGAATCACAGTCAGTCCATCCCCTCTAGCTGCGGCTATATCTAGCAGAGAGATTACCCGTCTAGTATGATCCGTTGTTCCCTTCCTGGCACAAAGCCATGCTGCCAAGGTGAGACCAAACTAGCTGTGATTCTCTGGAGCAGAGTCGCTAAGATTTTTGAGTATATCTTCGCATCTGAGTTTATCAGTGAGGTGGGCCGATATGAACCTGGTAATGATGGCGGTTGCCCCTTTTCATGAAATATAATTATATCTGTTTCCTTCCACGAATTAGAAGGGATCCCATGGTAATGGACGTCTAAAAAAAGACCCTGAAGGAGTGCGGCCAGATCACTTTGAAGTATTTTATATAGCTCTAGTGGAATTTTATCTGGGCCAGTGGCCTCACCTTAGGAGAGTGAATTTAAGGCTAAAACCGTTTCCTCCAGCGTAATCCCTTCTTCCAATTCCAAGCATATGGCTGGGTCTAATTTTCTGTGCTGTGGAAATTCCCCTTCATTAATTGGTTGAGTATCAAAGAGATCCTGTTGATATAGCTTGCTATAATACTGCTTAAAAACCTCCATTATCTTAGCAGAAGGCGTTTCCATTTGCCCCTCCGAGTTTTTAATTTCTAGTATATTATTTCTAGTGGCCTTTTGTCTAGTCCTGAGGGCCAAAAGTCTACCCGTCTTCTCTCCATATTCATACATCTCTTTTCGATATGCTTGGTATGCCTGGGTTATTTGCATTTGGAACAAGTTGTTTATCGCTGATTTGCCAATAATTATCTGGTTCTTAACTGCCATTGACCTATTGCCCTCCCCCTGAGATAATAGTTTAGTCTGTTCTGTTTCTAGCTGTGCTAACCTGCTCATTAGGGATGTGATCTGATTTCTCCGTATTTTCCGCTGTTGACCCACATAGCTTTTTATCTCCACCCTTAGACATCCTTTATATGTATCCCACACAATCGTACGTGAGGCACTGTATTGATTTATTTCATAAAATCCTCTAGTCCACTTTTTAAAATACTTATTAAACTTTTCGTGTGTCAACAGTTTCCTATCAAAAGACCAGGAACGGGGTTTGCTTCCCAGGCCCTGGCACATTATTTTGAGCATAAGTGGATTGTGATCCGAAAACATTTGTGGCAGTTTATTAATCTTTGCCTCCCCCAATAGATTGGCAGAGATCAAAAAGTATTCTAAACGAAAATACTTTTGATGCAGGTATGAAAAGTAAGTATACCCTGGATCTGTATCCTTCTTGGCTGCCCAACCTTCTACCAGGTCATGACTAGATTTGAAATTATTTATAGCCTAATTTACCCGTGGCTTTCTTCCCTTATATTTCTGCCCCACCACATTTGAATTTTCAGAATTAATATTAACATCGCCATATATCATTAGTGGGGTTGGCCATGTAGCAAGCTCCAATTCTAGCTCTTCCCTGAGCTCAGGATCATCCTGATTAGATGAATAAACAGCCACTATAGTCACACCAATACTTAGTGTTATAATGGCCCATCTACCCCATTTATCTGCCAAAGTCAGTTTAATGCGGCCTGCTTGAGGTTTAATAAATATGGCTACTCCTCTTATCATAGAGGTCTTTGTGGAACATACTGCCAAATCATATCCTATTATCTGAATGACACCCCTATTATTCCACGGGATGGGAGTCTCCTGTAGACAAATAATTTCCGGGGCTATAAATCACAGAATTTCAAACACTTTCGCACTTTTTGTTCTATCATTCAAGCCTGCAACATTAACTGAACAAATCTGTAGTTTATCCATACGTTACTATGAAATTAAACCCTCTCAATAATCTAGCACTCCAATTTTTGTTCTTTCCTTCCTTTTCTTGAATTCTAGTTCTGTTCAAGTCCATGTACCTGGATTGGTCTTTCTTCCAGCCCAGCTCTCCCTCACCCACCCTGTCCCCTTGTCCACCCCTCCCACCCCTCCCATCCCACCCAACCCTCACACCACCCATGAAATCCACTAGACATTCGTCTAGTAGTGATGTTGCAGCTCTTGGCACGATCCTAGTGTCCCTCCCAATTTCTACGCAATCAATTAATAAATACATCCCAAAAAAGAAAGGTCCCAAAAAAATCCGGACATGAATCCCAAAACATCTTCGTTTCTTACCTACTTCTTAATTTATACATTCTTCATACCACATCCCAACCCTGTGTTTCCCCGCATTCCCTGGCTTAATACATAGTACCTAAATCTAGTCTACCCAACCTAACCTTTTCTATTTAACTCATTCAAGAATTATTTGGCTTTAATTTCTGATGTGAAAAAGCGGACCCTATCCCCAATTATACTTTTTAGTTTTGCAGGGTTCAGGAGGAATGCCTGAGCTCCTTTTTCTTCTAAAGGATTAATCATCTGCCATAACCTCCATCGTCTCTCAACAGTCACATGACAGGAATCCGGTCTTGTAAAAAATTCAACATCCTCCACCCGTCTTTTACGATCTGGTCTGGCTTTTTCAAAAATAGTCTGGCGTAGGAGATAGTTTCCAAAAAAGACGAGCTCAGCCCGCGGTTTTGCATCGGCACCTGTCTGTTGTTTCTGAGCTATTGGGACCCGGTGTGCTTGTTGGACTTCCTGAACCCAGTTCCATCCTTTGATCTCAGGGAATGCCTTGGCTAACAGTTCAACCATATAGGGTCAGATATCCGCCCAACCTCTGTCTTCAGGAATACCCAGGAACCGCAGATTGTTTCTTCGTTGGTGGTTTTCCTGGTCTTTAAGCTTCCACTGTATTTCTACAAGTCTAGCCTCATGAGAAGTGGTCTGCTGCTGCGTTGCCATCACCTCAGTCTCAATATTACCCATTCTTGTCTCGAGATCTGTTAAACGATCCTAAATTTCAGTCACTGATTCCACATTAGGGGGTGTTCCGGGTTTATCTCCCACCAGATGGCTAGAGAATGAGTAATGCCAGTTTAGATCTTGTGTTCCCCCTTTTGTTCGGTTTGCGGCTATCAAAGATTTAGCTGACCTCCATAGCATTGTAGCGGAATCTCTACTGCTGGTGTCATGAGGGCTTTCACTGTCTTCTTCAATTTCACTGCCACTACCACTTGTTGAATGACCTGACCCGCCCAATGATTCTGTGTGAAAGAGTAATAATAATCTGTTGTCTCAATGTTTGTCTCCTTCCCCTGATGGATTTTCTGCGCAAAATGTTTGGATCGCACATGGGATGGATCATCCGTTATTTTTGCTGTTGACTCTATCTTCCCCTTTAGCATGAGGGAGCTCGAGCTTGCTTCCTTACCGGTGGGCTGAGCTGGTCTTAAATCAACTTTGCTCAAGTGCATCAAGGTTATCTGTTTGGGCTTCCCATCACCATGACCCCCTTGCTCTGGTTGCCTCTTGCCTGCTATGGTTGCTGTGTCGGCCCTCCCCATCTTGCCCTGTCTGCTTATCGAGTATTCCCATCATAGCATCAGTAGTATCCATTACAACCCTCCTCAATTTGTTCCCCCCAAGCCCCTGCAGTCTCCATATTGTCCTCCACCACGGGCACTTCGGCATTATTCATTGTTTTAGGGGCTACAGGTGTACCCTGTATAACCACGGCATCCTCCCCTAACATCAACATCCTTGTCGCTTCCATTACCTGAACAGGGACCACAGGTGCAGAGTCTTGTCTAGGAGGGCTGTCTATCGCTGCACCGAGCTCTTCTGCATCACTTCACCAGTCTTTTCCTTTTCGCCAAATTTCCCGTTTGGTCTGTTTCTCCCTGCTTTTCGCTAGCAGTTCCATTATGCTTGGACCGGCTGGTTGTTGCTGGGGCATTCCATTTCCCGGGAGTTCCTTCCGGGTCAAGTTCTGCCCGCATCGCCCTGGCGGTCGCGCAGTCCCTCCTCCCGCAGCAGCTGCGCCATCCTCCAGCCTTCGGGGTTTTGCCGGTATACTGCTTGCTTACCCCGATGGAGGGGTATCAGCTGTTGAGTCCTTGGCTCTTGCTTTGGCCCGGGTCATCAGGGGCCCCTTCGGCTTCATCCCTTTGGGATCAAAGTATTGCTGCCCTACTATCCGGGTGCTTGAAGATCCACTTAGCTCGCGGCTAGTATTACACCCGGAGGTCAGCGTGCGCCAGATCTGCCAGCATGTAAGAACCACTCCTTCTGATGTAGCCTCTGAAACGATTTCGCAATAATTGATCCTTTCCTCTCTGTTGTCTAGAAGTAGATTCACTGTAAATCCAATCATCTCCAGGGTTGACACAGGCAGGCATTCATATTCCACAAGTGGGGGTCACTGGATCACACCATCGAGCTACTGCAGCAGCCCAGCCTTTCGCCATCTTGCTTTCCCCAGAGAAAGAATCGTTAGTCTAACATTCAAAAGGTTAAAATCAATACTCAAAACATTTCTATTAAGACCTATTGACCCATGGCATTATGCTCCCATCACAATAAGGTTAAAAATGTAATTGATTTGTATTCTAAAATTTACATTCGCCCGATTGCATCCAAATTTGAGGCCGATAAATGATAGGAGGGCTTATTCTTAGTGTACTAGTTCTATTTTCTTTGATCTAAAGTTCTTTCCTACGTTTCACTGCTGGCCAGAGGTAAGGGGCCAGCACAGAGCACACCAATGGATTCTCAAAGTGTTAAAAATACAACAGGTCTTGCCTATATTGCATAAAATGTGTGCTTTGCGAGTATGGTAATGTTATTCTTTTTCTTTGTTGAGAATAAAATGAACAGAAAAATAGCGAGTGCTGGGATGTTTTTTGAGATACATAATCACACGAAGGTCGGGACAAAGTTTTTACATGAATGAGTATGTGCCGGAAATCCCAAAATAAGTGGGTTAAAATGTAAACGGAATATAGTCAGAATAAATCTGCGCTGCATACTGTGAACAAAGGTCAAATCGTTTTTTAATATCGCACCTCAAAGGGGAAAACATGATAAGCGCCAATACTGATTTTGTTTTTATTAGTCTCCCACTGAGTAGCAGCTGCATTTTTTTAAAAATCTGCTGCAGCCTGGCTTTAGGAAAAGTGGAGCAAACTACAGGAGAACCGATTAACTCTTGCAAGCCCAATCTTGCCAGTGTGGAACCTACAAACCTCAACCAGGGAATCTCTTTGGAATTGTGCAGAATGAGGCAATGCCTTAGTATGGCTTAATTTAGGGCCATTGTCTCCCTCCACCCAGATGGAATGACACAATAACAGTGGGGCTAAACAAATGTCATCACTGATATACGTGAGTCCCAGCACACCATGGCAGGTATAATTTGAACAGCTTCAAGGCAATGAAAGCAACCTTTTAACAAAGGCATCCTCAATGCATTGCAAAAGATCTATATTTACTATGCCCCACACTGCTGCCCAGTATGTGGCTTTTGATTTAGCAATATAAATATGGAAAATTTCAGTGATGGTTTTCTTTCCTCACCTTGTTCGAAAAATTAAAATCAGCTGCAATGCTTCTCTCCAAGTGGAGAGCTTTATTTAGAACCATATCCTTCCATGAGAATTTCTCATCAAAAAGAATCCCAAGGTACAAAAACTAGTTAACCACCTCCACGCTACGATGGGCTAGTTAGAAAACCGGGCATTTCTTTGGGACTGACCCTGTGAATAAAACATATGATTGAGACTCATTAACAAGCAAATCCAGGTAGTTAATAAATCTGGTATATTCCTCTATGAGGGTCTGCAGTGTCTTGGCGGCATAAAGGTGAATTGGGAGAATGGAACATCCCTATTGTTCTAGTGCCTTCTCCACACTATTGGTATAGAGAAAGAACAACAATAGAGCAAGAACACGTCCTTGGCACACTCAATGCTAAATACAAAATTATTTTGTGCATATCCCCTCTCTATCAAACCTTACACAGGTTGTAGTCCAATCATAAAGCTGACATAAAATTTGTATTTATTGTATCTACTCCCATGGAGGTCATGATTTCCCATAGCTTACTATGGACCACACAGTCGAATGCGAATGATAGGTCCATAAACGCCAGGTGCAGATTGCCCTTCTTTGCAATCATATACTTGGCAACCACTGTACTTGAGTTAAGACATTGAGCTATAATCCCTTTGCCCTTACTGAACCCATATTGAATTATAGAAAGTACCTGACTCTCCTCAACCGATTCCTCCAATCTATTTAGAAGTAAACAATCCCTCAATTTGGCCACACTATCAATCAAAGATAGCGGCCTATACTTTTTGGGTCTCCCTTATCCCCTTTTCATGAATGTGATTGATTGCAGAATGTATTCATGAGTTAGAGGGGACCACTTTGGCCATTGTGTTAAAACTGTTAAACAGAAAAGGGATCCATAGATCTTGGGGCTCAAGAAATGTATATGTGGAAACACCATCAGGACCAAGGGCTTTCAAGTAGCTAGTTTGGGCTAACACCTGCAAGATCTCATCCAGCTCAAACACTATAACAGTGTTATTTTGCTTCTCTAATAGAGGACTGTTATGTCTAGCTGTCTCTAAGGAGCTTTGAAAAATACTTTGAAAGTGTGTCATCCATTTATCAATATGAGTATCTAAAGAGGATCCTACAGCATCCTTAAAAAGGGGGCATTTAAAGCCTTCCAGAATCCTCTGCTATCTTCGCCATCTGTTGCTCTCTTCGAACACGCCCGTCATTCTTCCTCCCCTAATGTTTTTGACCTGCTCCCTCTAGCCTCCTTGTATTTATCCCTTAAATTCCGAATCAAAGGGGGGAACTCTAGGGACTATGCAGAACTTTTTGGAGGTTCGATAAAGCCTTAGTACATGAAGTATCGGACCAAAGTTCTGGGGGGTTGTCTTAGATGCAAAAGGACTTGTCACATAAAGTTTGATGTCATTTAATAGTTTCACAAAATAGATTTTACCTGTTCAGGGTGCAGACAAGGGTCTAAGCAGGCCATGATCAACACAGTACCTTAGGGAGGAAATCAGCTTTGTCCACTTTATCCCATTAAAAAAAATAATCATTTGCCCGAGCTAATAGAGGTTTTGTAATTTCGTTGTGATAATTCTTCAGTTTCCCCTCCCATTTCAGATCACAATCAAAGGCAGCGTGATCACTAAGCCCCAAAAATGTAGTCTGCATATTCACCGCTCTCCCACTGAGAGTGGCTGAAACAATTATGTAATCTAATGTTTTTATCTGCGCTCCCGAATTTCACCTCTGAGGTACCAGTGAGTAGGTTTATACTATTTAAGACCATCAGATTCCACATAATCAAAAGCCTGTTCAAAGCGTTGCCATAGGTATCATGTTTAAAGTGGTCCACGTGATCACCAGCACAGTCTGTTATCCTGCATGCAGTTTTTTCCATCTTTAGACAACATTTAGCATTAAAACCAGCCACCCAGATGAAATCCAATGTTTTGCAATGACGTAAAATTATTTTGCAAATCACCTGTTCTAGGGAGTCAACCGCTTGTGCCATATTTCCCTCATAAAGTTATTATAACAAGTGATTATGATCACATCAGAATCACTATTCCCTTAACAAATCAAGGCATGAAAGATTCTAATCTTGATGGTATTAGCTAACAAAGTCAAAATGTCACCTCTGGCCTGACCGGATATGGCTGCTATCGCTGTAGTTTGGTAGGAGCAGAAGCCATATAAGAAGGTGGAGCCTGCCTCCCATGTCTCCTGGAGATATTTATCAATGATCTTTTAAAAAGTTCAGTTTTATGGTGTAAAGATTTTTTTACTTCACTGAAGAAAAATGAAGAATGGGCATTTTATGTGCCTTTGTTTTTTCTTTTGATTTTTTTAATACACAAATTTGTGATATGCAAAACAATAGAATTCCACCATGCTGAGAAAACTGTAACATTTCATTTTATAGCGCCTCTCAAAAAAATCTCAGGCAATCTTCAAAAAAATGTGCAGGTACAAATTTCCTTTTGGACCATGTCACAAAACCAGAGCATCCAGTCCAGGGATCAAGTGGAGAATGCAAAATGTAATGGCAGAGTTTGGGTACAGATGGCTGGGAACATGTCTATCTCTGGCTAATGTACTCTCCCATTCTCACCACCTTCACTGAGCGCAAACCATATCAGCTTTGTTTACTTCAGCGGGATTCAACACCTTCTACCAGGGCTGTCCCAGGCAGTTGTAAGATGTTACAACGCATGCTTTTACCTAGCATGCTGTTGTAACACAATTTTTTACCCTGATTTGCTGTTGGGTTGCGCTGGATGTTGGAATAGTATAATTTACTATTCCAACTCCAGTCTGTGCAACAATAAGGAAGGTGTTGGAGTTAAATCCAACATCTTCTAACTCCTACAGCAAGCCATTTGTGTTGCAACAGCATGCGGGGTAAAAGCATGCGTTGTAATGAATGCAGTGTAACAGTTGTTTCCAGTCCCAGGCTCTCCTGCAGGATGTTGGTGCCAGAGAGTCTTTCTGAGATCTTTTCTAGGAAAAAGCAAAGTGCAAGCTGATTTATTGACATGAAAAAGAGTGATGATTTCAGGTCACACCCTAATCCCATCCTTGTGCTATTCTTCAGGTGTCCTTTGAAGCTTCTCTTATCAGTAGGTATGCATCTCATTAATATTTATGTGAAAACGGACAGTCACTAGACAAGTCTTATTAAAACACTAAGGGGCCGATTACGATGTCGCTCGGTAGGGCTCCAACCAGCATGCAGCTCGTCTGAATCGGATTCAGAACCCATGTTTCAGACCGACTCAGAAACACATTTCTGACAAGCGGTCCTGATTGCCATCTTGCAACCCAGGTTTAACATAGTTGAGTTTACGCATCCGCTTCTACCTCATGAGAAGAGTTTCTCCTGCAAAAAATCAATTGTCCTGAAGATGGTCTTATAGACTAAAGCTCGATAGACGGAAATGTCGACTCTCTCATCAACTTCTAAGAAACATTTGTGTCTGAAGAGTAACGTTTATTCATTCTTTGGTTCACGGTTGCTCTCCTTTCATTTTTTGAAGTTGATGTATGTTATGAACTGTTTGTTTAATTGATTTATACATCCTTTAATGACATTTTTTGCTGTTGATTGTATTTCTGATGTATCCCCTTGATTTAATTTCCGATATATAAACTATTTTGATACTATAGGATTTTCCGTGTGCTTTTTACTTGCTTTTTAGGTACATTAACTGTGGTTGTCTTGTGGACACGTTCGAGTGTGATCTTGTTTGACTCACTTGCTGAATTAAGTTGAAAACTTAGAATTGAATTAGAAACTAAATCCCTTGTAGACGACTTTTACTCTGTACTTTTTACAAACAGCCTCTTTTTTGCACTGCACCAAGCCAAGACACCCCAGGGTGCCCAGACAACAGACATCTCCCCTGGAGACCATCCCTAGACCTACGAATGCTTCTAAAGTTATATATTTATGTATTTGTGTACACAGTCTGTCTAGCATGGGTGCTCTCGCACCCCTACAAAGCCAGAAATCTGCATAGTTTCATGAAGCCTACCTCTACCTTCTTGCAGAGCTAGGGTACAGACCTCTCCCACCTCACTTATGGTTACATAGCTAGCATTCCTCATGCACTACACAGCTCACTCCTATACAACACATGGTATCAGCACAAGACCACTGTAGGCACACAAACAACAAAGAGGTTATGTTACACATGTTTGCTGTTACCCCACAATGTAGGCCCAGACAGGCTTTACTAATCCCAAGAGATAGCCCATGAAAACACAAAACAAAACCATCCACCTGGACATATGTAGAATTTGGGCCAATATACAACATAATAGAGTATAACCCAAAGAGCAGGACTTAACATCACCTGGTATGAAACCAACCCCACAGCACTACACCTTTCTATCAAACCTAGTGACATTCATACCGAGCTAGACAGGATGCACAGAAGGGGCCCTATAAGGGAGGATGCTGTTTGGCCCGAAACTTCGTAGAAGAGGTTTTTAAAGGCAGCAAAGCCACCTCACCAGTGCACAAATACAACTCCATCTGTGGTCCCTGAATGGCCCTTAACATATTTGGGGCAGCCTTTCTTAATGACAAATGGACCCCTGATATGGATTTCCATTGTAGGGCCATTCACCTCGCTGACACTTGGGGAAATGTGTCCCATGTGAGGGGGTCAAACACCAGCACAGACTATTTTGTCTGGGCTCAGTACAAGGGCAGTCAAGAAGAATTCAGACTGTTTTCTGACACTCAGGTGAATGCAGGAGGGTCCATAACTTTCTTCACCATACAAACAAAGGCAAAGTTACAGATAACCAAATAGGAACTACTGAAGACGATTAATGACACTGAGCTCAACATTGGTATGTGCTGGACTTGATGACTGTGATAGAGGGTGGGGTATGTGCCAACATTGGTGCTTCCTGTTGCATGTTTAGTCCTGGAAATTATTTCAAAAACAGAACTCTCGCTATTGCCATCCAAGCACTGAATCGTCTACAAGCTGACATGAAGAAAGAGGAAGGTATCACTGAGCAGGACTGGTTTCATAGCATTGTTTCCTGGTTCCCCCTGTGGGTGACAAACTGTGCATGTCATTGATTGCTGATCTCATTTTTGTCCTACTATTGTGTGTTTTCTGAGGTAAAAACGCAGTCCTCAAATTAGGTAGCATGTGAATAGCTAGAGAAAAGATAGCAGATACAACAGAAACACATCCATCCTCGAGCAATGTGGCTGTCATTACAAATGAAAACAATTATGTAGTTTAAAATTCAACTAGAGGGGAGAGTGTTAATATCGGTGAATGGGATGACACTGTACGTCAAAATAAATGGATGCAAAACAAAGTAAATACCGGTAAATGCGATGTAAATGTACGCCATTATATATGCACACATAACGATGTCAATGTAAACAATGACAAATTTACGCAGAATAAAGAGAATGTCAGTAAATGCAATGTCAGTGAAAGACACAATATATGTACAAGTACTCACAAACTTGTACCATTTCTGTAGAATCCACCTGGGATGTCCTCCCCATCAAACCCGAGTCAGAGATACATGGTCAAACAGGCCCTGGGATCCAAACCAAAGTCTACTGATTGATAGGTCACAGCTGGGGTTACACTTAACCCGAAGACCAACGTGCGAACAGGAAAAACCCAGATCGATCCCACAGATAGGCAGCTACAGGAACGTGCATTCCCAAAATACTACAAAGTCAGATGCCACATGTAGTTAGGAACCCTCAGCCAATCAGAACACAGAATGCCCACTACATGCAGTGATCACGCGCTCCCCATGCCAGACATCTGGACGCACACACACACTGGCCCACATTGGGGCTCCACAAAGTTGAGAGCCACTTGTCCCCTCTTATCAGATGGATGGATTTATGGTTGATGACTGGGCCCAGATTTATGTGCTCTGCAAGAATGTGTATTTGTTGTACTGTATAAAATCTGCTATCGTACTGTATATAATGCAGGCCAAACCTCTGTACATCGAGACAGTCTTCAGACACCACCCTGTTGCTGCTCTCTTTAATTAAACCAACTGTTTTGCCAAACAACTCTTGTCTTTTCATTTTTTGTGGTAAATTCATATCTGAGCAACCAGTGATTCAAATGTTATTAGATATTTGATCTTCCAGGTTAAAATAGGTTTTAACTCTTATTTTGAAAATAATTTCTTTCACGAAGTGTGTCTTCGAAATTAAAGCGAACTTTGTAAGACCTTATATGTCTTTATCTAAGACACACTGAGTTGTCTGATATGAAGGAAACTGGCAGGGTTGATTCTGTCTGCCCCATAGATTTCATAAGTGACCCCTGAAGTACATGACAGGCTATCTGTACCCATAATACTTCTTTAGAACAGAAGCCTTCAAACTGTGGGACAGGTCCTCATAGAGGAATGGTAATTGTTGTCAGGAGGCATCAGTCTGTAGCCAAAAGGAGCATTTACCTTGTTTTCGTGTAACAAAAAAACCCGCTGCAAACACTCCCTCCCAGTCACTATTAGATCTGGGTTAAATCCATAATTATAATTTAGCTAACTTCGCCACCCCAGTTCAGACCCAGCCATATGCAAATCAGCCTTGACCCTGCTCCTCGTGGGAAGGGTCCAGCCCGCACTGCCAAGCCATGTCTTTCATGGACCAGAAAAAGCATCCAGGGACTGGTTTCGGGTTAACAAAAACAAATATTATGCTAAAAAAAAGGTGCCGCAATTTCAGAGAACAAAAACAGAGAGGTGGAGAACTATTCTGTAATCGGCCACCTGTAATGTTTTAACTTCTCATACCCTTATTTTTGACAAAGGATCATAATGAGGGAACTTTTAGGGTGATATCTGTCAACATGTATAAGATTTACTATTAAAAGGATTAGTTGAACTTATCAGAAATGTTTGCAATGCTACGTTCCGAACGGCCAAATGGCCACACTTCTTGTGACACACATCCAGCTAGTGCTGATATTTTAGCCAGCAATGTATTGCATTTTGTGACTGGTAGTTTCCCATTTAGCATTCTAAGGATGAAATCAAAAATCCCATCATGCTAAATGCCTTTGGCTAAAAAGTCAGGAATGGCCAGATGTGTCACACAACACATGGGGCCTGTTGCCTGCCAAGTTTGATAATGTGTAAAGTATAATGTAAGAATAAGCATACATTTTTGCCAAAATTATTTGATGCACTCTAATGTCTCCTACAGATTTGAGTTTTTTGCTAACAATGCTTTGTATCAGTTTCGTATTCCATTGAAACGTTGGATAGCTTGTTGTCTTTTACCACAAAGATGTTTAGTGTGAGAGATTGACAAGCATTATTATAAATCAGATCTCTCTACTTTATTTACTGTGTGTTCCTTCAAAGCTCCATAAACATCTTTAGCTGGCTTGAATTATTTAACTTTTAATAGACTAATTGTGAGAAAATGTATTTGGCATTTTGAGAGGGCCCAAATAATTTTTTGCCATATGAAGGCGGTTGTGGCATCAGAAATTTTGAAGAACTTTGCTTTAGAAGGAATTAGTATTCATTTTTGGGATCAACCTCACTGTCAACCATTTGCCAGCACATGAAGTCAGGACTGGCCGACAATAATAAGGACTGTGCTTCTGAGAAAGAGCATATAATGTCATCGAACAGAGACACCTTATGACTGTTTAGCATAGTTTAGCCCATAGATCTTAACTCTCAAAAGGCTAAGCTATTTGCTTCGGCAATGCTTTTTAGATCAAGCATTCAAAACCTCTTGTATATACATTAGTATATACTTACATGTGTATGTACTCTGTGGGCTCTGGAAATCAGCCCTAGGACTTGTCTGCTTCCGCTTAGGGAATTTTTCTGTTCAACTGCCTCTATTTAACTGTATTGATAGAAAATGACCAGTAGAGGTCAGTAAAATACCAGAATTGCTTTCTGCTTGTTCAACTGCCTCTATTTAACTGTCTTGATAGAAAACGACCAGCAGAGGTCAGTAAAATAACAGAATCGCTTTAGCATTCTCTAAATTCCAGTCCATAGAAATTGTTTTCCACGAGCACCCGTAGACAATAATATTTTTTTCAAATCTTGTGTTTTCAGTGATATGACCACCGAAGGCCCAGATTTTATATTAAAAACAGAGCTTTAGACTATCCCATTTCCCGCTGAAAGGCAATATATCTCTCCATGTGTTCCCATACCTGGCATGTCACGCAGTTTGGTACATACTTTCCTTCCATGTTAAAGAACAGTAGATGTTTCAGCACCCAGGCTAATGTGTTGCACAGCTAAAAACATATAAGGTCGCAAAGGCGAGACCAATTGCATTGCAAATGCTTGTTGTCAATTGCAATGTTTTTTTTATTGAAGAACACCTATTCTGAGGTGAATCCCTTTTGGGCTCACTTTGGTTCTCCTTTTAGTTTTACATTTTACACATATTAGCAGACTTTGTTTTACCCTGTTATTTATTACATACTTTATGTCCACAACATAATTCTAAGTAACGCTACACATGCTGCTTGTTTTTAGATGCCTTTCCTGCTTCATAGTCTGTACTCTTCGTTCAAGGCTAAGAACATTGAACAAGATTTCCTATAAGCTATCAAGTGTTTCACTGAAATCCGGACCCATTAACGCACTCATTGCGTATTTTATGCCCTGGCAAACTGCTAGGAGCCGACAAGCAGGCTTGTCATGGAATGCAAGCAATAACATTCAAGCCGTTTGTCAGGTCATAAAACCAATCTTAAATACAGATGTAAGATGTACATAAATGATAAACGGTGATGCCCCGGTGTATGGAATGTATAGGCTGTGCTTTAAATGGACGCCAACGGTGCAGTTTATGTTGGGTTCATTGGAGTCAAGCTTTCCAGTGTAAGTACTGCAGAATGCAAAGTAATTCATTCTGCCCACTCGGGCACTTAATCATCAGCTTGCCAATGTGTCATGTTTGTTAGTATTTAATGTTTTGTTTTCTTTCAATCTTCTCTCTTCCTCGAGCGTTCTCAGCAAGGTTCTTATTCTTGCTGAGAACGTTATGGTTGGAAGATTTTGTATGCTAATACATTTTGTTGTATTTTTGTTTTTGTTTTTGTTTTTATTAACCCCTTGACCGCGGCGAAAATTCCGCCGCGGTGCGGGTGATTTATGGCGTGGGCGTGGTTCGGACGGCCCCCGGCCCTCCTCCGCACACGCCCACCGTGACGTCGGACGGCCGCCGGCCGTCCGACGCATGGAAGGGGTTAAGGAGGAAGATGTGTCATGTTTGTTAGTATTTAATGTTTTGTTTTCTTTCAATCTTCTCTCTTCCTCGAGAGTTCTCTGCAATGTTCCTATTCTTGCTGAGAACGTTATGGTTAAAAGATTCAGTATGCTAATACATTTTGTTGTATTTTGTTTTGTTTTTGTTTTTATTAAGGAGGAAGGTGTGTCATGTTTGTTAGTATTTAATGTTTTGTTTTCTTTCAATCTTCTCTCTTCCTCGAGCGTTCTCTGCAAGGTTCCTATTCTTGCTGAGAACGTTATGGTTAAAAGATTCTGTATGCTGCGCCCTGCCTTGCTCCTGTGTTCCTTTTCCTAATAAACTTCATAACTTCAAACCTTCCTCGTTTCATGGACCTTACACACTGCAATGTCCACTTACAGTCACCTAGACAGTAAGTGCTTTCAAAAAGTACACACTTTAAATAAAACAGTTATTAACTTTCTGCACAAAGAAACCTAAAAGCTTTTTCTTGAATTGAATCACTTTGGGTTGAAATGTGTAGCATTCTGCCACTGGTAACAGATTCAGCTTTTTCCGACTTTGATCCGAGAGGTATTTCGGGATTTTTAGTTCTCTTTGCAAGAAAAGCCTTGCAAAGCACCAGGCTAGAAATGCCAGAACGCTTCACAAGTCATGCCTCGCTTGGGGCTCTGCTAATGCATGCCATGAAAACAAATTGCCCATTATATTTCCAATTCCCAGGCAAACCTTTTCTTCGCGCCGAGGTTGGCATTCTGGGTATTGTCATAAACAACAACGCACCCCTGTTATTTTCCATTGATTCATTTCTGAAGACCAAACCAGACCCACTGAGATTTGTTGGAGAAATTGTACTTATTGCTACTTTCTTACTGAGTGCGGTCAATGCACCAATTCCCAGGCCGCATGTAAAGAGCGCCTAGGTAGCACTGCGTTTGATGTGGTTTTTGTTTAATACAGCCAAAGCCTTGGGCAATAGGCTATTCAGCTTACTTTACATATATACAACTCTAACGGGCATATTTACAAGTTCTGGCGCATCTCTGCAAATCAGCAGGGATGCGCCTGAACAGATGCGTCATGCAATCCCCTCCATGCGCCACCACAGATGCGCCGCACGATGGTGCAAGGAAGGACAGATGCGCGACGCATCTTGTGGTGTACGGGCGGCACACTGCTGGAGTCGCATCGCAAGCGCGACGCAACTCCTGCAAGGCACAGGGGCCACCCATACTCAACGTGGTGCGTCACTCCTTAAGCCTGCTTCAAGCAGGCGTAAGGATTTGACGCAGCAGCGTCGTAAAAATGACTCAGTGAAATCTTGTAGATTTCACTGTGTCAGTTTTTGGGGCTTTCCTGCGAGGGAACGCCCACCCTGCGACAGAACGCCCACATGAAACCTGACGCAGGGTTCATGTGGCGCAGGGCTTTACAACGTGACGCATCTGCCTAGATGCGTCACTTTGTAAATAAGTCGCAACATGGCGCATTGTTTACGCCGCCGCTGCCTCACAAAAGTGACGCAACGGCGGCGTAAAAGTGTCGCAAGGGGCTTGTAAATCTACCCCTAAGTCTTAATCAAAATTAATTTGTGGGGATATGCCTGGCAGTGAGCTTTTAACTAGTCTGTCTACCTCCTCCTGTCCAACACAACCCGCTATTAGCCCAGTGTTGGATGATCATCAGCTGCACAGTAGTGTTAACCCGTTCCCTGCCACGGATAGTGGCAATGAAGCCTGTCATAAACCCAGCAGAACCAAGGGTCTGAGTGAGGGTAGACTGAAGTGCTCTTACAAGCCGCGTCTGACTCTGCAGCAGCGCCCTTCAACCACCAAAGCTACTGTGTGAAGCAGCCTTAAAAGTTTGAAAAGACACGATTATGGAAACATGACACAGCATACATGCTAGCTAGCCTGGGCTGTATCACACAGTGACACTGACTGTAATGCGACAGAGTACATCAATTGTTGACTGTATAACATCAATTATATAAATATAAGAATCTTATAATAAGATTCTCATGGTGAGGAAGTTGATGAAAGGCCCAGTTCCACAAAGCCCTTATTAACCTTCTTGCTTTCTCAAATTCATTCCGAACATTTATGCCTCATCATTTTCAAATGTCACCAGAAGCCACTGGTGATTTTACATTGCCAACAGGTGGAAAAAGGCCATCAATCAGCATGACAGCACTGCATCGCTGTCCAGTCCCACCTTTCTCTCCGTCTCAGACCAGTGGCCTGAAGACTTAACTGGTAAAACTATTGGTGGTCATTGTGGAAGACTTGAGTAGTGGTAGTGGAGCATAAACCAAAGGCAGATGGCTTCGGTGTCCAAGTCTAAAAGAAGGATGAACTGCTTTTGAATCACAGCAAATACAGGTATTGTTACTAAAGTTATGAATAGTCACTAATAATCACGGTAGCGAATCCAAATTAGGTGTACAAGATTGAAAGCAGCAGATAGGCAAGATATACGTTAATTTCCAGGCTTCTCTTAAAAACATCTTCCTAACTAACATGCAAGGTAAATGTAAACTTTAAAAATAGCTATCAACGCTCTCCCATTGGTAAAAAACAAAATGTTGTTTTAGTATGAACAAAAGCTACAGCATGTCACGCTTTCCAGTGCTGTTACTTAGGAACTGGAGTTGAAAGCTGCTCTGAAATTCAGAAAACAAAATATTCAGAAAACAGAGATTTAGATATGAAACTAAGTACTTGCGCTCTTCTAATGATTGCAGCCTGCCAATCCGCTGCAATCACTGTAGAAACAGGAACGAACCCCTCTAAAGTGCATGTGCCCTGCTGATTACACAGGTGGACTTCCTCGTGGCAATTCTAAAAAAGGAGAAATTAATATTGCAGCTAGCCGGACACACTGGAGCAAAATTTAAAATCAGAAATAACCCGGGATGTTAATCCAATTAGGTTGTGATTTTAATGTAAAATGCTCCGTGCCATTGTTTCAAGAATATTATTTCCATTTCTCTTCATGTGGTACACATAATAGGTTAGCTAATTATGTCTCAAAGAGCGTCTTTATAAATCCGCATGTCCTAAATTCACCCTCGGGAAGGGAAGTTTGTGCAGCAAAGAGAGTAAAATATGATTCAATAGGAATGCATTGACGGAAAGGACATACGTGTTTAAAGTCCTTAACCAACCCTCTTGTCTAACTTGGTCGAATTAGCCAACCAGGGGCGGAGCTACCAGTAGTTCAGGAGGTGCAGTGAATTCTGGCTTTATTGTACTATCCTACCAGTGGGTGGGGTGAGGGATAATGTTCAATGGTTGCACAAGGGCCCTGGCTACCCTTGCTATGTCACTGAAGTCACGCACTTTCTTTGGTACCCTAGCCTCCTTTAAATTCCTCCACCAATCGCAAGGATTTATTCTTCAAGGGATGCTTGAACATGCATAAAAAAGCAAGAGCAATGCAAATGATTAAGAGATAAATAATGTGGTGTCTAGACACGGGCATTTATATAATTGTGCTTTGTGTATAACAGTAAAAGATGGGGGTGTGAGCAGGTGCAAACAGAATTTCAATTGATCATTTAAAATGAATTTGGGGGTAATGCCATCAAAATCTAAAGTGATAAAAAAGGGCTCTCATTCAGAGAGCAGCAGTATTTTGAAAAGCATTAGTTGTAATCAACAGTACGACAATTATTGCACACTTCTATAGGTTAGTGATATATCTGCAATTCTGCATGTGGAAATGTGCCATTACTCAATTTACATATGCGCAATGGGATTCCCCCAAATCTCATAAATCAAAAAAGCTCCATTTTGCAACAGATGGGTAACTTAATTATGCACATTGAAAAAAGATGTGTTTTACATTGTTTTGCAGTGATTTTCCATCACAATATTTGTTACTGAGTAAAACTACAGGTGGGCGATACATTCCGCTCTGCCAGCAGAGTTTGCAGAGCTTTTCCCACTCAGCGCATTATGGCTGAGTTTTTTCTCGCACGTGGCTCGCCAAATAGACACTCCATCAACAGACGCGTTTCGGTAAAAAACCTTCATCGCGTCTGTTGATGGAGTGTCTATTTGTTGGTGAAAATAAATAAACCAAACGAAACTCCCCCGTGAGTGCCTTTTTTCCGGGAGGACGGAGGTCCGGTGGTACGGATATTGGAGCGGTGATTTAATTTGTGGGTGCACCCCCACATTGGAAAGCACCCGCCTGCGAGTGCATTGCCCTGGTGTTTTCGAGCGATGATATATATATATATATATATATATATATATACATATATATATATATATATATATATATATATATATACATATATATATATATATATATATATATATATATATATATATGTTTCCAAGTTTACCATGTTGCTTGGAGGCGCTCACAAGAACAAAACAGGACTACCTTACTTGAGTGGGAGTCCTTTATTCCCTTTTTTCAAAAGGGATCCGTGAGCAAGAGGCAGGAGCCTCGAAACGCGTAGGACTATGAAATGACATTGTGCAAGTTAGCTGCTGTTTTTCAAAAGGGAATAAAGGACTTCCACTCAAGTAAGGTAGTCCTGTTTTGTTCTTGTGAGCGCCTCCAAGCAACATGGTAAACTTGGAAACAATTATTACGGCCGGCCACGGTCGTGGAGTGCGCACTGCCACAGAAAGTGAAGTGGACTGCCACGAGGCACCGGAATCTCGAGGGGCAGAAGAACATTACCCGCTGCAAACTGTAAAATCGGCATCTTCTTCACAGTGGCTCACTGGAGAGCCTCATTATTAAATTAAATGAACAGCCTTGGACAGCCGGTATCTGCGAGGAAGGGGAGGGGCAAACCCCATTCCTACACGTTCCACAATGCCTGCAGCCTGACACCAGAGCCAGCCCACCTGGGGGCAGGTAATTAACACCAACACGTGACTCCCGCAGATGCTGCTGCTTTCCTGTGCAGAGGTCCGTGAGCAAGAGGCAGGAGCCTCGAAACGCGTAGGACTATGAAATGACTTTGTGCAAGTTAGCTGCCGTTTTTCAAAAGGGAATAAAGGACTCCCACTCAAGTAAGGTAGTCCTGTTTTGTTGTTGTGAGCGCCTCCAAGCAACATGGTAAACTTGGAAACAATTATTACGGCCGGCCACGGTCGTGGAGTGCGCACTGCCACAGAAAGTGAAGTGGACTGCCACGAGGCACCGGAATCTCGAGGGGCAGAAGAACATTACCCGCTGCAAACTGTAAAATCGGCATCTTCTTCACAGTGGCTCACTGGAGAGCGTCATTATTAAATTAAATGAACAGCCTTGGACAGCCGGTATCTGCGAGGAAGGGGAGGGGCAAACCCCATTCCTACACGTTCCACAATGCCTGCAGCCTGACACCAGAGCCAGCCCACCTGGGGGCAGGTAATTAACACCAACACGTGACTCCCGCAGATGCTGCTGCTTTCCTGTGCAGAGGTCCGTGAGCAAGAGGCAGGAGCCTCGAAACGCGTAGGACTATGAAATGACTTTGTGCAAGTTAGCTGCGGTTTTTCAAAAGGGAATAAAGGACTCCCACTCAAGTAAGGTAGTCCTGTTTTGTTTCTGTGAGCGCCTCCAAGCAACATGGTAAACTTGGAAACAATTATTACGGCCGGCCACGGTCGTGGAGTGCGCACTGCCACCGAAAGTGAAGTGGACTGCCACGAGGCACCGGAATCTCGAGGGGCAGAAGAACATTACCCGCTGCAAACTGTAAAATCGGCATCTTCTTCACAGTGGCTCACTGGAGAGCGTCATTATTAAATTAAATGAACAGCCTTGGACAGCCGGTATCTGCGAGGAAGGGGAGGGGCAAAACCCATTCCTACACGTTCCACAATGCCTGCAGCCTGACACCAGAGCCAGCCCACCTAGGGGCAGGTAATTAACACCAACACGTGACTCCCGCAGATGCTGATGCTTTCCTGTGCAGAGGTCCGTGAGCAAGAGGCAGGAGCCTCGAAACGCGTAGGACTATGAAATGACTTTGTGCAAGTTAGCTGCCGTTTTTCAAAAGGGAATAAAAGACTCCCACTCAAGTAAGGTAGTCCTGTTTTGTTCTTGTGAGTGCCTCCAAGCAACATGGTAAACTTGGAAACAATTATTACAGCCGGCCACGGTCGTGGAGTGCGCACTGCCACAGAAAGTGAAGTGGACAGCCATGAGGCACCGGAATCTCGAGGGGCAGAAGAACATTACCCGCTGCAAACTGTAAAATCGGCATCTTCTTCACAGTGGCTCACTGGAGAGCGTCATTATTAAATTAAATGAACAGCCTTGGACAGCCGGTATCTGCGAGGAAGGGGAGGGGCAAACCCCATTCCTACACGTTCCACAATGCCTGCAGCCTGACACCAGAGCCAGCCCACCTGGGGGCAGGTAATTAACACCAACACGTGACTCCCGCAGATGCTGCTGCTTTCCTGTGCAGAGGTCCGTGAGCAAGAGGCAGGAGCCTCGAAATGCGTAGGACTATGAAATGACTTTGTGCAAGTTAGCTGCCGTTTTTCAAAAGGGAATAAAGGACTCCCACTCAAGTAAGGTAGTCCTGTTTTGTTCTTGTGAGCGCCTCCAAGCAACATGGTAAACTTGGAAACACATATATATATATATATATATTTATTACCTACTGGCGGTCGCCAGTAGGTATATATAGTTAGGATTTTTTCTCTATGGGTTTTTTGAAAATTCTATGTCTAATAACTTTGGCGTTTGTGGACGGAATTGGCTGAAATTTTCAGGAAAATGGAACATTTTGTTTCTGAGCAGCCCCTGAAAATTTTGGGGGGGTTCGTCCAGGGGGGGCCGAGAAAAAAGGGGGGTCCCAAAACGTGTTTTTAACATTGAGTTTTCCATAGGGCGGTTAGCCTCACTTTTAGCCCGAACGGCTGAATGGATTTGCACGAAACTTGGCAAAATTGTAGGGACTGGTAGCCCGATGTGCCTTTTGTAGGTCTCAATATATGTGCTCCAGTGGATTTTGAGAAATTAACGTTTAAAAAAAGATATATATCTGTAAGCGCGCTCTGGGCAGCGCTCCGGTCCGCGGACCTTAAGCGTACCGGAACTTCGCGTAGCTAAGCTGATTGGCTCTCCGGTGTCTGTCAACATTCTAAACAGTCCGGAGCGGCCGCCATCTTGTCTCTCGGTAGGATTGAGAGACAAGAGGAGGCCAAAACAAAGGGGGAAATAACCATAAGGGGGCATACTAGCTCCTCCCTGACCCCCTAGGTTTGATGTGGAGGCTTTAAAGGGGCCCCGCTAAGCAAAAAAAATAATTTTTTTTTTTATTTTTTTTCGTGGTTAGCTCCCGGTACGCGTACCGGGAAGCTAAACCGGAAGCGAACCAAAAGAAATAGAGCTTGCCAGAGTGCTAAACATTCTAGCAATTTTTTTGGAAAGGGAAGGTAGTTCTGAAAAGAACTTTTTTTTTTATATTTTTGTTGTTTTATATTTTTTTTGTATTTTTTGAACATTTTTTGTTTTTTTTGTATTTTTTGAACGATTTTATATTTTTTTGGGTTTTTTTGGGGGGGGGGGGGGAACAACAAAAAACAGGCGTTGAAAAGGGCTCAACAGGAGCAAAAAAAAATTACTGGGGGTGGTTAGGGCAATTATGATTGTCATAAGCCAGGTTGATGGCATTAATACTCATGTTACCACATGATATCAACGCTCCACAGTGCATACAAGTATGTTTCATGTGCCCAAAATTCTCTTGGATGTTTGGCACAGTTTCCCGTGCCTCTGCTGGTGTCAATGATATTGACGATGTTGACCTGGCCACAGGAGTTGCTGTTGGGTTTTGTTCCATATCCCGTATTTCCGCCCGGCTGTAATTAAGTGGATGCTTCCTGGTCATGTGCCGATGCATGGTATAGTTCCCATAGCTATACTTTTTATCAGTCCCTCTTGATAATTTCTCTTTGCAGATGAGGCAGGTCACATACCTCGCATTCACTTTCTTTTGCCCTGGAGGGATTGAATAAAACTGCCAGATGAAACTGGCTTTCCTATGGGAAACCCGGGGCACCTCTTCCAAGAACTGTGGTTCTTCTCTCTCCTCTTCCTCTAGTTCTTCCTCTTCCTCCTCTGTGTTGGTGATCACCTGGGGAGGTGGTCCTCTCTTCCCATGAGGAGGTGGAGGTGGTGGTGGGGGTCCACCAGCTGAAGCAAGTACTGAAGTCATTTCTCAAGTATTAATAAAGGTCTTCCTCTCACAATGATGAAAGTCAGAGTGAGGAAAGAAGGAGGGGTTTTCATCATTTGGAAAAAACAATACTTCTCAACCAATGAAAAGTGTTATTTTTAGGTCACCTGACCTAGCCTTCCATAATTATGAAACTAAAAGTGAAATGAACCAATGAAAAGCTTTATTAACAAGTCACATGACTCTAACTTTCATGTTACGCGCTGCGGAACGCTCCCCGGTTAGCTTCCGGTTCGCTGCGCTTCGCGCCTCGGTCCGCGCCCGGGGACACTTCCGGGTGCGCTAACGCAGTACGTCACAAGACGCATTTCGCGGCAACGCGATACGTCGCGCTTTCGCGCCGCGGATCGCTTCCGGGGAGTTGCGTTTCGCGCCTCGGTCCGCGCCCCGGGGCACTTCCGGGTGCGCTAACGCAGTACGTCATAAGACGCATTACGCGGCAACGCGATACCGTAACTATGTTGATTTGTTACCGGTTCGCGGACCGGATCGCGGAATCGAATTGAGCTAACGGGAAGCTTCCCGGTTCGCGGACCGGGAGCGAAACAAAAAAAATATTAAAAAAAAATTATTAATAAACATATAAAATATATTTTTGGATTTAAAGAAGAATACATTTTACAGCTATAGATATTAGCTTTTAAAAAACCAATGAAATTCACTGAAAAAACCATAGGTTATAGACCATATATAGTTAGGAATTAGCATTTACAAAACCTTGAAAATTCACTGAAAAAACCATAGGTTATAGACCATATATAGTTAGGAATTAGCATTTAAAAAACCTTATTTTACTCACACAAAACCATTGAAATTCCATATATAGTTAGTTGCACTAACTATATATCGCGCACCCGCAATCCACTGCTGATGATGTCACATATTACATCATTCATGACATGGTCAGTGACATCACTGATGACATCACTGATGACATCTCAAATGACATCACTGATGACATCACTGATGACATCTCATTTGACATCAATGACCACATCACTGATGATATCATTCATGTGACAATACAATGCATCTCCTCACATTTTAATATAACCTCTGTTTCACCCAGTGTTAAATACAGAATATAATTTTTGAAACCATTGACACACCAATACTAGTTACTACATACGCACTCACTGATTCCTACGTCTACACACACCTTCACTCATTCACCCATACTATCATTCATACATACAATCACTCATCTTTACAACACTATCATATGCACTCATACACCTATACAGACACTCACAGTCTGCCACTCATCCATGGAGTTACTCACACACCTAGTCAGTCCTGTAAAGAATCAATGACACTTCCATTTTCTTGTCTATACAGTTAAACATAGAGCACCTTACATTTTCAAACATATACTAACACATACTTACCTTGTTATACAATCATTGATACAAGTACACATTGATCTGCACAGAGTCACACACCTCCCAGCCAGCCACACACACACTCAGTCTCCCATACAAATACTTGGACAATCAATCAGTAACCCATATAGTTAATCATATAGCTACTGATCAAAACATGCAGCAGTTTACAGAACAACAGACATAATGATGCACAAATTAAGACACTTTAGTCACTAACCCATGCACTCAGTGAGACACATTTAATCACTCACTCATGCATTCAGTCATGCACCTACTAAATCCTTTGTCCAGACACTTATACTTCCACTCATTCTTCAATATGTAAGACACATTTTAACTTTACAGAAACATACAGTCACTGGATGTTGTCATCAGTGATGTCATCAGTGATGTCATTTGAGATGTCATCAGTGATGTCATCAGTGATGTCACTGACCATGTCATGAATGATGTAATATGTGACATCATCAGCAGTGGATTGCGGGTGCGCGATATATAGTTAGTGCAACTAACTATATATGGAATTTCAATGGTTTTGTGTGAGTAAAATAAGGTTTTTTAAATGCTAATTCCTAACTATATATGGTCTATAACCTATGGTTTTTTCAGTGAATATATATATATATATATATATATATATATATATATATATATATATATATATATATATATATATTACCTACTGGCGGTCGCCAGTAGGTAGTTATAGTTAGGACCTAGTTTCCATAGGAAATCTGCAACATTCTATTGGGAATAACTTTGGCGCCGGTTGATGAATCTTTGCGAATTTCTCAAAGAAGATGGCCCGCTCCGCTCCTTCCCTGAAAGTTTTGGGGGGATTCGTCAAGTGGGGGCTGAGAAAAAAGGGGGGTTCCAAAATGTGTTTTCCCCATGTTATTTTCCATAGGACTATTAGACACGGCTACAGCCCGAACGGCTGAACTGAATTACAGGACATTTGGCAAAATGGTAGAGTCTGAATCGCAGATCACGCTTTTGCAGTGCATTGCGGTCGCGCAAGTTATAGTTAGCTGAACTAACTATAACGGGGGAATTTCAAAGGTTTTGTATGAGTGAAATGTCCAGCTAACTATAACATCTGTGAAACCTATGTTTTTTTCAGTGAATATATATATATATATATATATATATATATACATATATATTCAATCGATCAAAAATATGATCATTCACATCTTAAATACAGTACAAAATTAATAAAACAGTAATAGGTGCAGCAGTATAAAAACCATTAAAAAATGTTTATACAATACAGTAGAACAAGCTTCTAAATCATTCAAAGTCAATAAACCTGCGTTTAAAAAAATAACACTAAGCCTGGTTGAAGTTACATTAACGGTACTATGACACAGGAACAAGTTTGCCCATTTTTAACCTTTTCTACCATGCAAATATTAAAAACCTCGAGACAGCAAATACTAACCAGCTTGTAGTATCTGATTTAAATATACGCATGGCTTCCAATGGACAATTGAAAGATAAAGTGCGACATACAGGGGCCAGACAGATTTTCCTAAGTTCAGCGTAAAAGGAACAAAAAATGCTCGATGGTTTCAGGGAGGATATGGCATAGAGGACACAATGGATTGACAGACAAGTTTCCCCATGAGCTCTTCATTGCATTCAAAGGAAGGGTTCCATATCTGAACTGAACATACAAAGTTCGAGCCTGGGGCGGTTCAATATCATCCAGAAACCCTGCAAAAGCATATATTCCTTTAATATAAAAAAAAAACCCGCAGTCAAAGTGCCATGTGCAAACTGGTCAACCCTTTATGGGACCATTAGTTACCAAAACGTTTTTTTAACTAGAGGGATCGTAAGTTTAGTCATAGACCATGGGTCCTCCCAGAGTTGCGCCATCCCAATTTTTGTAAAACAGACTTTGATCCTACTAAAACCACTTAATGCGGCCTGTTTGATTGTGCAAGGCAATCAACTCTACCATTGCCTCCCTCAGGAGTAACTGTGTTTTACTTATCCACACCCTGATCCAAAACAGAATTGACCTCAGAATGGCATAATGGTCTATAGGTTTTAGGCCAAGATCGAATCTAAGTGGCAAGAGTGGTGTATTCACTGGGAGGTTCATGATGGCTCTGATAAATTTAGTTTCAGCACAAGTTAAGTCTGTCAGGTTTTCCAACCCCCACAATTTGGCGCCATAAAGGGCCGCACCTAGTCCCTTAGCACTATGAATTTCAATAATGGGGGATATTGGCTGAAAAGAGGGAGCTCTTGCCTTTTGAACTATAGCACAATCAACATGCTGGAGGGTCGCAATTCTTTTTTCTATCTGCGGTGTCCATGCCAGCCTATCGATGATACGGATACCCAGGTAATCAAATGAACTAACCTGCTCCAAACTATGCATGCCCAGGGTAAGTTTCCTCTTATTTGATTCATATGGATTAAAACCATATATTTGTCCTTTATCTCATATATTTCTAGACCCTTATCTTTACCAGCTAAGGCAAGTTTCTTTAAAAGATTTTGAATGCCACTGGGTGTTCTGGCAATAAGCAGTGTATCATCTGCAAAAAGCTGACAAGGCAATACCTTGCCAGCCAATTTTGGGGGATCGCCACCGCAATTAAAAAGTTCTCCTTTTAGGCCATTTATGTAGAGGATAAACAATGTGGGGGCAAGAACGCATCCTTGACGAACACCCTTCTGAACAGCTATGGTGTCAGTCAGGGAGCCTTCAGTATTCCACCTGACCCTGGCGAAGGTGTCTTGATGTAACCTGACAAGAAGTCTGAGCAAATAAACTGGTAATCCCAATGAGCTCAGTGCTAGCCAAAGTTGGGACCGGTCGATGGAATTGAAGGCGGTCTTTAAATCCACGAAGACTACACAAAGGTGACCCCCTCTAATTGTAACTTCTTTCCAAATTAACAGGAGGAACCTAAAGACTTGGTCCGTGGTACTAGTTGCAGCCCTAAATCCTGCCTGTAAGTTATACAGAACATTGTTGTCCCCTATCCAGTTTTGAATTCTAGTCAAAATGATTTTACTGAAGATTTTTTGCGATACATAGATAAGACTGATGGGCCTGTAATTCCCGGCGACCCTTTATCGCCCTTTTTATGAATGGGAATCATTTTGGCTGTATTGCTTCGATACTATATGTGGTGAAGCCAATCCTATGAACACACCCTACTGCCCAGGTTTCCTGTGGTAGGCAGAAGTGAAAAGCGTCCATAAATTTACCCCAATCTGGGTCATTTATCTTCGAGTTTAGGCCCTCTACATTCCAGGATAAAAACTTTAGATCACGGCAGCAAGAAACATTTTCCTGTGAGTGACCTACTGGAATTTTGGTATTCGGGGCTTTATGCATGTATTTGTCATAAAGATATCTATCAAGAAAATACAGCAGATGCACCTGTTCAATGTACAATTTTTGATTGTACTGCTTCTCATTTTCTGACACTGTGTTGCTGTCCAGTACAGTGATGGGAGTAGCTGGGAGTTGCCAAAGGCTTTTCTGGTTGCAAAGGTTATGATTGGTGAACGAGAAGCAGTGGTCTAATTTTGTGGTTGCTATGTTCAGGTTGTAAGTGTCCTGTTCTTTCAAATTTGTAATATCAATCAAACTTGCTTGATCCTTGATCTGAGTTCTCCGGATCCGTCAAATTTAACCTAACGAAAGGTTGTCCTAAATCACAATTTGCATAATGTAGCCATGATAGAATAATAGCTCGCTAGACAGCTCTTTTATTGTGCTTGAATGAAATTACATTCTTTAGCTAGTTGAGAGGTAATGGGGGCCTCATTTCTGTGTTTTTGCTGTAGGGCAGTGCAGCAGGCTTCCTGCTACGCTGCCCTACGGCAAAAGAAACTTGCAGGAATGCGCTGTATCTATGAGATAAGGCGCAATCCTGTCCTTTTCCTTAGCGCTGGTGAACCATAGGCAGCCATGCGCCGATCCAGGGACCTTTGCACCATGTCGCAGGGGGGCCTCAGTTGAGGGGATGATTGTTTTTGTGCAGGAAGGGAAAACTTCCTGCACAAAAACAATCACAAGAGGCTTTTCCTCTGTCTATGTGTGCTGCAGAATACATAGAAAAAGGAAAACCAAGGAGAAATGAAGATATTTCTCCTCTCTGTGCCTCTGTTATGCCTTCCCTGGGGATGCATACGTTTTTGGTGCTGCCTCAGATTTACGATTTCTCGTAAATCTGGGGCTGTGTCAAAATGTCATGGATGTTCCTGGGAACACCCCCAGCAACATCCATTACACACCCCTTTAACGCAGAAAACTTTTTTAAAGGGACAATATTTATGAGGCTAAAAGTGACATTCTGATGGCGCAAGGGGTCTCTGGGTTTTGAACAAGAATTGGGAATAAGAAACAACTAACAGGTTCTTGATTTGCAACACAATGCAGGTTAGGTGTGGCTGATGCTCCTAGTCTCAAATCATACTATGTTTGACGATGCCTGTTGTCAAAATGGACGATATTAATATCTTTCCCGTCTTCTCCCCCTTTTATCTCATCAGTTTTGTATCAAATGTGCACATCAATCGTTATGGTACATGTTTGGTTACCCACAATATACCAGAATAGTGTTCGACCACTAAGATGATATACTGTATTTTTCACACTCTTTGTCATGAAAGGTTCAAGCCAGTATTTTATGTGGCCTGAAGTCCCTGCCTGTCTGCCTAGTCACCCAGTAAGGAATGAATGGTCATGAGCTGTATGTCTAAAGTGACAGCAGGGGTATCTGAAAGAGGACTACCACATGAATGTTGATTCACTAAAATGCCTGGCGTAAAATTAAGGCATCACATACCAGTTGACAATAATGAGACCACAGAAAGTGATATCATATGACCACTGACATTGATTTTTTTTACAGGAGGGCAAGTCACATTACCCAAACATCACAAAAGTAAGGCACATTTGCGATATGCGCTGCTTTACAATATTGTGTATCAAGGGGGCATTCTATGGATGGTGCATGGGTGTTCTATGGAACCACACATGGGTTTTAACGCAAAACCCTATCTACCAACATTGGTAGACAGGAATTTTTCAGCAAAATCATATGCCTCCACGAGGCAGACATAATGATGAGGATTTTGCATGTGTGCTGCATTGTACAGTACACATATACAGTGGGTAATGCCTTAAAGCATAGTTTAGGAACAGGATGGGTCTCCTTCCAGTACAAAACCTATGCTCCAGAAAATAGTCATACTTTGCATTCTGGCACAGGGGTATGTGTGTTGGCGCATGGCAGTGTATGGGTAGAGAACAAATGCACCATTCCTTATTAGATATGGCCAATTATTTCTCTCCCTTTGACGCAAGGTAGTGCAGCAGCTTCTGTGCAGTTTACCTTGCATCAAAGAAATAGTAAATCTGGCCCTCAATCTCACACAATCTCACTCTCTACCTGTCAACTGACTGTCACTCACTTTCACTCACACAAATGCTTACACAAACATAAATATTTTCTCACACATACACGCACTGTCTCTCACTTAAACATATTTTTTATATTTTATCGGCTAGCATTAATACATACAACATAAATATACAATTGTTTTGCTCAGCATATTTGCCACCATATGTCCCAAGTGTGCCCTATCTTCTACTACGCTAATAGTGAATAATAGAGTATTATTCACTATTAGTATAATGAAAAACAGAGAGATGATAAGGAATGTTGAGCCCCTCCACCCCTGTGTTCTTGGCACTGATTTTGCCACTTCTGAAGCCAGGGGTGGCAAAGGCTGTTCCTGGGTTTGCAAGTGGCAAGTCAGGGGGTCACAACTGCGACCCCTGCACACACTAAATGATGTCTATGGACTCCCAGCAACCCAGCACCCTTGCTTTCACACTCAATGGGGCATCCCATGACATCATGATTCTCTGTTTTTGGGTGGGCGAGAACTTGCTAGGTTTGGGCCAAGGAAGACAACAAACTTCCACAGAATACACTCTGGGCCTTATTTATGAAAAGTGACGCATCGCTGCGTGAAAACAGCGATGCGTCACTTTTCACTGCGCACTCCTTGCGACAGCAATGATGCGTCATATTTAATGTATGACGCATCATGTCGCAAGGAGTTACAGATACGTCAGTATTTCTGACGTATCTGTAAGCGCAAAAGTGACGCATTGCTGGAGTGTGTCACAAAAGTGACGCAACTCCAGCAATGCGTCCTTTCACATGGGGAAAGCCCCATGTGAAAGGGCCTGCATCAGTTTTACGCCTGCTGTGAGGCAGGCGCAAGATATTTACGCAATGGCGTCCTAGAAGTGACGCAGTGAAATCTCATAGATTTCACTGCGTCACTATTACGAGGCTTTTTGCGGGGGAACGCCCCCTCTGCATACATTATACCTGACGCAGGTATAATGTGGCGCAGGGGGTTTAAAAAGTGACGCATCTACCTAGATGCGTCACCTTTTAAATATGGCGCAACAAGGCGCATGTTTTACGCCGCCGATGCGTCACAAAAAGTGACGCATCAGCAGCGCAAAACTGACGCAAGGCCTCATAAATGAGGCCCTCTCTCTGAACTGGCTCAATATGGGGTGAAAATGTGCAGGGAAACAGAACTGAAAAGTTTCAAGATAAAGTCAGTGGGTGTGCTATTAGTTTAATTATAAAAAAAGGAAAGGAAAGTGTCCCTTTGTCCTATCATGCCATTTCCTCATGGCTCCTAAACACAATCATTACTTTATAATTAGGGTTTCCAGGTTTCAGTTAACCTCCATTATGACCTGAAAAACACCACCAAAGGGAATATTTGCTTTTCAGTGGAAACTGGAGAACACTGGATTTTTCTGCACTTCACTGCTTTTTTAGTGTCTGTTGTCAAGCAGAATAAGAGCAGACCCTGCCCATAAGCACTACTCCGTTATGGACACATTTCTGCTCTGACACGCTGAAGCCACAGTAAGCTACTTAATATGCCCTTGAGACCATCTGCAAAGTCTTTGAACTCCCAGGTCCTTCTTCTACTCCTGATGTGGGACCTAGCTACGTTATATGGCTTTAGCTTGCTGTTTATAGCATGCTGCTGTGTGCTGGACAGCAGATTCGGAGCTGACTATGAAAAGGATCGAAGCCTCAGTCCAGGGAAAGAAGCAACTCCACGGACAGCCTCCCCCTTCAAGAAGAAGGGTATGGAGCTTTATTTTTATGAAAGCTCAGGTTTCAGATGTGTGGCAAGTACAACGACCGTGCATGTGAATGCCTCCAGAGTCAATATACAACATTGCATCTAATATTCTTGCTCTAATGTTTACAACATTGTGGTTTTAAAAGCACGAGGATGTCTTGGGCATATTCAGTGTCCATGTGCTAGCCCAAAAGGGGCCCATGTGCCAGTATTGCTTAAACTGCTTTTAACATATACATGAACTCTGAAAGTTTTTAAATTAGAGTATTATCGACTTTACTTTACTTGTGGACTTGTACAGCGCAGCGAATCATCCCCAAAGGGATCTCTCGGCGCTTCGAAGCGGAGGTCCTACTGGGAAGCTGTAACTAATAGAGCCATGTCTTTAGAAGTCTTTTAAACATAGTGATCTTGTTACAGGCTCTGATGTTCTATGGTAGCGTATTCCAGTGACTGGCTGCCAGATGGGAAAAGGCTCTACCACCCATCCTTACCTTATGTATTCTGTGGGAACACAAAAGGTTCGCATCACCAGATCTTAATTGTCGCCCAGGCTGGTACCAACTGATTTTATTTTTGAAGTACGCCGGGCCACTTTCTTGTAGTGATCTGAAAGCTACACAGAGCATCTTAAAGATGGCACGCTTCTTAACCGGGAGCCAGTGTAATTGATTCAGTAAGGGGGCAGAGGGCGTACGTGCCGGCTTATTGAGGGCAAGACAAGCTGCCGTGTTCTGCACCACCTGGAGTCTTGATAGAAGATCCTCCTTCGCCCCCACCAGCAACGAATTCCCATAGTCCAGCCGACTCACCAGGAGTCACTGGATAAGGATTTTTCTCGCTGACAGAGGGACCCAGGCAAAAATATTCCTGAGCATCCTCATGGTGCCAAAACAGGTCCCGGCCACAGTCTTGACCTGCTCCTCCATAGACAGTTTATCGTCTATTTTTACACCTAGGTTCTTGGCCCAGCTCCTGGGGAGGGGGGCTTCGCCCAGCTCAGAGGGCCACCATTCCGGAGACCAGATGGATTTGGCCTTCCCAAACAGTAGAATCTCTTTCTTTGAGGTGTTAAGTTGTAGAAAATTTTTCCTCATCCAACTGGCTATGCTAGACATGCAGCTCTTGAATTTTAGTTGAGTTGCCATAATGTCCTCCTCAATGGGGACGATAAGTTGTGTATCGTCCGCATAAGAGATGGCCGCAAAGCCATAGCCTCTGATGATGTCAGCCAGAGGGGTCATGTATACGTTGAATAGGGTAGGACTCAAAACAGACCCTTGCGGGACTCCCCTGTCCAACTCAGTGGTTTGCGATATGAATGTGTCTAGCTGGATGCTCTGAGTGCGGCCCCACAGGAAACTTTCTATCCACTTAAGGGCCCTGCCCTTCACCCCAATCCCCCCTAATCTGTCCAGCAGCTGCTTATGCGAGATGGTATCAAAAGCTGCTGACAAATCAAGGAGAACTAGCATCACTGGAGTCCCTCTATCCAGAGTCATTCTGATAGTATCCGTCGCCTCCAACAGTGCGGTCTCCGTGCTATGTGAGGCACGGAAGCCGGACTGCGAGGGATCCAGGAGGTTGTCCTGTTCCAGATAGAGGGATAGTTGTTGGTTCACTAGGGTTTCCAGGATCTTTGAGCAGCAGGGAAGGAGCGAGATAGGTCTATAGTTCTGCAGCTCATTCGGGTCAGCAGATGGTTTCTTTAGCAGTGGCTTTACACGTGCCATTTTCCACTTATTCGGAAAAATGGCTGTCACCAGAGAGATATTATATATTATGGAGAGCGCACCTGCTAACACCGGGCTAAGTGTCGCCATGACAGCTGGTGGCACTGGGTCCAGTGGTGAGCCTGATTTTTCCCGGCTCAGTAGAGAGCCGACTTGCTCCTTTGTTACAGACGAAAAAGAGTTGATCCCAAAAGAGGGCTCTTCATTCAGCCGTAGAGCATTAGATGGTTGTCCCTCAATTAGTTCCTCTTCCTCCATGTTGATATTTTGATAGATCAGATCGATCTTTTGAGTAAAATAGCTAGCCAGCTCATCACAACGTGCCTGAGTGGCGGGGGTAACACATTCTCGGCTTTAGGGTTCGTAAACTCCTTCAGGATCTTATATAGTTCCCTGGAGGAGTCTTTTGCTTCTGCGATGCGAATACCCAAGTGTAACCTTCTTTCTGCTTTGCAACTATTGAGGTAAAGTTTGTGGGCCTTGCGGTACTGTAATTCCTCTATGTTATCCTTAGACTTTCTCCATCTCCTCTCTAAAGCTCTACAAATAGTTTTCTCCTCCCTAAGGGTGTCTGTATACCAGGGGGCAGGAGCTGCCCTCTCCTGTACAGTTGCTTTTTTGAGAGGGGCTACAACATCCAGAGCTTCTTGGATTGCTGCCTCCAGTTTGGCACAGGCCAGGTTAGGGTCCTCCAATGAATCAAGAGCAGGATCCAAAAAAAACTGACCAAAATTGGCCGACGTTACTCTAGACCATGGTCTACGCAGAGTCTCATGGCCCTGTGCCCACTTGGATGTTGAAACTTGCATCACCCGAAATTGTAGAGCTAGATGATCGGTCCAGCCAAGTACTTGAGGGGGATCAACTGCTAACTCAGATATATTAGAAAAGAAGGCATCTAACGTATGGCCCGCTCTGTGCGTGTGGCTGGTCTTATTTAATGTCAGATTGAGGGATTCCAGGGCTGCTATCAGACTAGCCGTGTCCCGATTGGTGGGTAGTTCTAAATGATGGTTAAAGTCACCAGTTAGTAGGAACCTATTGGCTTTCAGGACATGAGGAGCCAATCTGTCTAGAAGAGTGGTACAAAATTCCTTCTTACTGCCTCCCGGGGGATGGTATACCAGAGCACCTGTCCAAATTATGGCCTGATCACACTCTACTCTAAATATTCGAAGCTCCAGATTGGGGGAGGACACTCTATCCAGTGCCCTCAAGTAGTAAGGGGAGCGGGTGGCGATTACTAAGCCACCTCCACGTTTACCCAGTCCGTCCAGCCTAATAACTGAGTAGTCCTCTGGGAAGGCAACTGCTAAGACCGGGGTAATATCTTTGCTAAGCCAGGATTCAGTGAAAAGACAAATGTCAGGTTTCAATTCCTCTAATAGGTCCCATGTTTCCATAGCATGTTTGGAGATAGATATAACATTCAGATAAACTCCTTGCATGTAATATCTCTGTATGTGTGGCCCTGTACCACTGGGTTCCTCATAGTTCTCATCTTGCAGCCTTTGAGGTGGCGGTGCAGACAAAAGGGGATTAGGGGAAAGGGAAGAGTATTCTGCCACTTCCCGATCTCGACTAGTGCGCTCATCATAACTAATGGCCCTGTTGATTCTAGTTGCTTGGTCCTCACCATTGCTCCTATTGCATACTGGCGCAAATCCTGACAGTCTATCTCAGAAACTCACAGAGGTATCCATCGAGCTGTGTTTCCTAGTATGTGAATCAGGCAGTACAATGTCAGCAAAAACATGTACATTGACAAGTTTTGAGCCTGTGCATTGACTTGGGACGCATTCCTGAAACAACCCCAGGATCACCAAATTGAACTTGTATTCCTACTACCTCAGCTTGAAACTTATGCTGCCAATACATGGCTTGACACTTGGAAACATCCCTTACACACACAACCACATTTAACAGACACTTGTTGAGCTGTGCTAGTTCTTTCTCCTAAGAAGAGAAATATACTAAAACAGTGAAAGCCACAAAGCACACAAAGATAAAGTGCCATATGCAACTCTTACACATGCCTAGCAGGAATGCTGTCTCCGACTGCTATTCAATAAACAAAGGCTTACTTGCTAAAATCATAGTGCTGGCATTCAATTAAACTCCTAATCACACAAATATACTAATCTGTATAAAATAAATGTAACTCATGGTGCAAACTGCAAAGGCAAATGACCCAAAGCTTCCTGCAGAACACAAAGGGGCATATTTACAAGCCCTAATCACCACTGGAGCTTCACTTTTTTTAATACTCCTGTGGCGTAGCACCATTTGCCATATTTATAAGGTGGCACTAATCCACTTAACATGGTTAAACACCCCCTTGTAAATATGTCTCGTTCCGCCACAGTGCTCTGCATCAAAGGGGCGTGCAATGGGTGTTGCTGTGGGCGTTCCACTGCAACACCCATTGCTTGTTGAAGCTGCCCCAGATTTACAAGGCTGAAGCAGCACCAAAAAACAGCACCATTCTAACCCCATGGATTACCAAGTGTTAGATTGATGATATAAGGAGAAATCATTCGTTTCTCCTCGTTTTTTGCTCTTTCCACGTGTGCTGCATTTTGCAGCATTCATAGAAAGAGCAAATTGCCATGAATGATTCTTTATGTGCAGGAAGGCGCCCCTTCCTGCACATAAACTGTCACCCCTGCAGCGCAGGCACCCTTGCAACACGGCTGCAGCGTGCCTGCTCTGGTGCTAGGCAGCTTTGTTTGCACAATGGGAAACACAGGGATGCACTGTATTTTTTGTGAATATGGCACATCCATGCCTTTTAAAAATGTTGGAGCACGGCGCTGTTGATTTTGGCACAGCTCCGCGCTATGATATTTGTTTGTAAGTATAACCTGAAGTGTATTTACTACTGCATCTGTACATCTACACAGTTTGCTGTCACCAAAGTCCGTACATGTAGCAGTATGCACATTCATTCTTTTGCACAGTTATCCCATTTGTCCTGCAGGAGCTGGAACAGACCCTGCTACATATTAAGGGAGTCTGAGTACATGTATTAGCCTGTTTTGTCTTGGTATCTCGAGAAAGGCAGGGCAGTGTGACAGTGACACTTGACATGAAGTGGCATAGGAAAGAGAAGTGTGAGTATTGGAAATTTAGGCAGACATGGAGGTGAGGAAAATAATAAAAAGTTACTTGAAAGAGCAAATTCAAGGAAAATAACAAATAAGGGAGTTAGGCACTTGAAGGAAGGGCGGAATTATTGACATTAGGATTGATTAAGGTAAGGAAGTAAATGCAAATTTCTTTTTCAACTATGAAAAAACATCAACCCCACATAGTAAAGACCAATTACCACTGCTTTTAAAAAAAAAAAAAAATTTTAAAACATTGTATAACACTGAAATACACACACCACAATTCACAACAAATAGAAACTGATAACAGGAAAGCCTATTTATTACAAAGCAGGATTGATACTTCCCAAACAATGCCAAGCTGCCTTTACAACTTTCATGTGATTAATAAAAAATCTGGATATGATCATTTTCTCTTTTTGAGTCAGGGTGAAAAATAAAGGATATGCCTGTTTTTATCTATATTCTGTCGTAACTAATGTTGTAAAACGGTGAATTGCTAAAGGATTTGCAATTGAGGAAATACAATTTTTCGGAAACATAATCCAGTAATCCTTTTCAATTGGACAATTACAGTGGACAAGAGGAAATGTTATTTGCAGTTAAAGTTGCATTTAAAAAAAAGGTTTCTCAAACGTTCAGTTCTTTTTTCTTTTCATGCAATCTTCTAGCATTATGCGCCTCAACTGTTTGCTCGTAGGAGCCATAGGGGGTGCTTTATGCAGTGGACTCTAAGCCCTTAGGGCTCGCAGTATGATACAACATGAACAAATGCGAAGACAACTTGATGACATCTATTTGTCGTATTATCCTGTATTAACCTTTAAATCTGAGGACATGTTACTTTCCATCCACAGTCACTCCTGCAGTGTGCCTTTGGCCTGGACCCCTGTTACAGCCCACGTCACTAAGAGTCATCCTTCACATAAATGTTCAAAGCACGTATGCGCGTGCTGTTATGTACAGTGTTGGAAATCCGATACAAAGAAAAATAAATCCTGTCAGACATAATTTGAACAAACACGATTTCCGGATTTCAATACACTTACAACCCTGGTAGCTTAATGCACATCATAACAAATCAAAGAAGAAAGTCACTTGAGTTCAAATGCTATTTCTCCGAGATATGTAATATTTCATGTGTGCGTCAGCTTTTAAAATCCAATTTTTGGATGCATTTAAACTTCTGCAGTAGCAGTAACCTAAAATGACTTGAACACAACTTCACACAATGTACAGTAGCAAGCATGCCTTCAATGTGGGAGGTATTAAACTTTCCAAACACTAGGGAATATTTACTTTTTAGGTAAAACATTTTTTTTCTACTGACAGATTCAATACAAAAACATAATATAAATTGTGGACCAAGATTTATCACGAATGCAAAGATGTATGGACATTTGCAAAGTTCTGTTACAGGAATGGTAAAAAAAACAGTGTTTAGTGTGCATTGCATGCCAGTGATGTCATCTGCCACACATAAAACAATAATGCCATTGTTGCATATCTATAAGCATAACACCATAGCATAAATGCGAGCAAGCAGTGTCTTGTGTGTAAGCTTTTACACACCCTACAGTACAAATCGGTACTCCTAGTCGCATAAGTGTAACTTATGTAGTATGTGGATGATCATGGACATTACTTGTATTAAGGGGCCGATTATGATGGCGGACGAACCTGAGTCCGTCCGCCACCATAGAGTAGGAGGGAACCTCCGCATGGCCTGCGGAGTTCCCTCCTGTGCAATTAGGATGTGACCGCCACCCTGGCGGTCACATCCTCTATTTTTACCATTGCAGCGGGTGCGACTTCAAGCTGCATCCGCCGCAATGGTAAAAATGCATACATTGCATTTGTATGCAGAAAGCCGCAGGAACCGTGCGGTGCCTGCCGATTTCTGCATACAAATGCAGGGGGGTACCATAGGTACCCCCCATGTGCACCCCCCACACCCCCTTCACCCAGGGGGCCCGCAACGGGCCCCCGCAGTGAAGTTACACATGCTTTTCCACGGCGGAAAAACCGCAGCGGAAAAGCATTTTTCACAGCCCATCCTAATATGGCTGACGGTGTCTGAGAGACACCGTCACCATATTAGAGCTTTTCCGCCGCGGTTGTAAGCCAACCGCAGCGGAAAAGCTGCAGACGGAAACCAGGACCCACCAGCCATCCTAATGTGGCGGTGGGTCTCTGGTGGGTCCGCAGAGGATTTTCCGCATCCTCCGGGCCGGCGGTGGCTTCCGCCGGCCCAGAGGATGCGGAAAATCCTCCATCGTAATAGGCCCCTATGTGTGGGAAAATGATATGATTTTTCCTTTTGCCCATTGTTTGCACCTGTTTTTTATTTGGCATTAAGACTGCATGCTGATCCAAGTCACGCCATGTCAACCATCACTATAAGTGGGCACTAACTTGCAATGGGACCAATAACAGCAGTTACCGGCCCCATCAGAATAATGAGATCTATGGAAACAGCACTGATTGCTTAACATTCCCTCAGTTATTTCTCCTGCTAGATGCTGCTGAAATCTCCAGGTGAAAGTCCAGTCCAAAATGAGAAATTATTGGGGAAATGGACCAAGAATTACTGATATCTCTATAATTCCTAATTTCTTAGTGGATTCTCAGGGTCAAACTCTTAATGGGCTTGCTTTATCCCTACCTATGGAGTTACCCGTATCCTCGGTATCAGTAACTCCAGATATGGGGAAAATCTGTCCCTTTGACCAGGCAGCTTATTATGAGGGCCTTTTTGTGACTTTAGTTGATCTGGCTTTTATTGGACTTCCAGAGACTTTTATCACTTCCTGCATCATTACAACCAATTTACATTCAATATTAGGAGTTGGCACTACGTGAGACAAAGCCATTCAGAACTGCACTTGCATCAACTTTTGGTGCAAAAATCCTTTTGCACCCAAATGTTGGTCAGCACTGCTGCTTTCACTGCTTTGTATCATATAGGACCAAAATGCAGCAAATGTGGCCCATGGTTTCAAGAACATATATATCTGTACTTCAAAAGCATCATCAGCAAAATGAAGAGAAACATTTGAATTGAACTGAGGCCTGGGTGAAATTTTAATTATGCCAGAGAAATCGGAGTAATTTTGGTAATTTTATGTTACTCTTGTGATTTGAATTTACCAACAATTATGCATTTGCAACAGTTCATGTAATTTGGGGCAACAATTCATGCCCAAGAGCACAGGAACAGAGCATAAGTGGCTGCTGTACTTAGTGTTTCTGTTCTGTTGCATTGAACACTATTTTCTACCTCAAAATGCATCATCACATTAATTTGGAATGAGAGCGTGCATTTTGTGGTTAGAAATAACCTTCTTAATGTCTTTTTAGTGCTCTAGAAATAGGGAATGCGATCAAGAGTCTGAAGTCAGGGAAGGCACCAGGTCCAGATGGCTTCACGGCTAAATTCTACAAAACCTTCCCCTCCCTGCTAGTAGCTCCCCTCCTAAATCTTTTTCAAGAAATAAATGATTCGGGTGAAGTCAGAGGCACACTGGCAGAAGCAATAATTGCAGTTCTCCCCAAAGATGGGAAGGACCCATCGTTCCCGAAAAATTATAGACCAATTTCATTGATTAATATAGACTGTAAGATCCTGGCTATGATACTGTCCGCCCGCCTCCAGAAAGTCCTTCCTCAGTTAGTCCATCCATCTCAAGCAGGTTTCCTTAAAAATAGGTTGTCCAGTGATAACACAAGGATTCTGGCGCACGTTTTAGAAAAGGCGAAATTACTAAGCACATCCACAGTAGCGATAACGCTAGACGCTGAAAAAGCCTTCGACAAAGTTGACTGGTCCTTCCTTCAAGCAGTACTTCGCAAATTTAATCTAGGAGAAACATTCACAAGACTAGTAATGTCCTTGTACTGTTGCCCCTCAGCGAGAGTAAGAGCTGGTGGATCTTTCTCTTCCGCCTTCTGCCTGAAGCAGGGAACGAGGCAGGGATGCCCCCTGTCTCCTTCGTTGTTTTTACTGGCTATTGAGCCATTTTTATATCACATAAGGAAAAACCCTAACATCATAGGCATTCCATTTGGGGACTGCACGGTTAAATTAACCGCGTATGCAGATGATGTGCTTGTTGTGTCCGAGAGAGCTGAAGAGGCTATACCTGCGCTCATGGCAGATATCGAGGAATTCTCCAGAGTATCTGGGTACAAGCTCAATAAGGACAAAACGGAGGTCAAGCTCCTGAACAATATTGGGGACAAAGGCATCATTGGGGAGTCTGGTCTTACATGGCAGCCGAAGTGTTTCAAATATTTGGGGTTAGACTTTGCTAAAGATTTGATCTCAACCCTGAAAGTAAACGAAGAGTTGACTCTCAAAAAGATATCCACATTACTCGAAGGGTGGTCTCCGAAATTCCCCTCCTGGTGGGGTAGAGCGGAGACGCTCAAAATGATGTCCACCCCGTTGGTTAACTATTTGGCCAGCATGCTCCCCATGACGTTCTCGAATGACTTTGTCACTAAGGTGGATCAGCTGTTTGGTAATTTCCTGTGGCGGAGTAAGAAAGCCAGGATTTCACTTAAAAAATTACAACTAGCAAAAGATAAAGGAGGTTTGGGTCTGCCCTCGTTCAGGAATTAGCAGACAGCTTTTCTTTGTAAGCAGGGAGCTCAATGGTTGACAAAATCACCACTCTACACACCAGTATGGATTAATATAGAGGAATCACTAGTAAACCATGCACCTCTTGAAACCTTACTCACTATGGACCTATCACAACTACCGCATTCCAAATACATACTGTTAAATACTAGGCGAGCTCTGCTTAGGCTCGACCAAACACACAAAACTAAGCTGACATTCACTAAATCATCGTACATGTCACTATGGAGAAATCCTTATCTTAAACATAATGGTAGTACACTCTCATGGGACTCATGGTCCGCGAAGGGCATTAATTTGGTGGGAGATCTATATGAAGGGAGGGTCCCACTCCCATTCTCGACCTTGCAACGAAAACACGACCTTACTCCGATGGACTTTTATGATTTCCTGAAAATCAAGGCGATACTAACAGCTCGTAGTTTCTCTCCTTATGTACCATGGCTAATAACTCATCTTCCACGTCTCATGTATGCGGGCCACTTTGTGTCCAAAGTGTACAAACCTCTATTGCCCTAACCTAGGAAAGCCCATAGAAAGACGGAATTGAAATGGGAGGCTGAACCAAATTTAACAGGTATAGAATTTGACTGGGATGTGATCCTCAAGACGGCCCTTACCCACAAAGTCTCGCCCATCCTATTCCAAACAAAATACATGCTCATAAATAGGGCATTTTGGACCCCGGATAGGCTTTTCAAATGTAATTTAAGGGACTCACCGACATGCTGGAACTGCCAGTCAGGTTTGGGGGACCTCGCACACATGCTATTTAGCTGTCCTTCTTTAAATATATATTGGGGGAAAATTTTTGACTGCATTTACCACGTATTCAAGGTTAGGCCTGTAAAGGATTTTGTATATGTACTTTTGGGGGCACTTGACCCACAGCTACCAAATGATCGGGACCGCCTGCTTTTGGACTTAATGTTAACACTGGCGTGCAAGGTGGTTCTCTGCAATTGGAAAAATACGGATAGGGTAAATTTTAAAATCTGGCAGGAGTGGCTATCATTTCTGAGAGGGGCTAATAACCCGGCACTGCAGGCAGCTACATGGAGTCCGTCTAATGGAAAGCTGTGGAAATCACTAGATGCATCTTCATTTCACTTTGAGCCACCTTGATGCATGATATGTATTCCTGCTCTTTGCCCTGCATTGCTCGAGCGTACTCGTATTGTAAACCGCTAGAGCTCAGAACTGATACCTCTATCCACTGAGTGTTTATCTATGTATGTTCTATGATGATGCAAGCAAGAGTTTTTTTTTTTTTTACTTTCATTTTTTGTATCTGTTTATCATTACATGACTTGGATATTTCTGTAACGGAAGAATTATTGTAATGTCTTTCCTTTTGCTATTACTTAAATAAAAACGACTTGAAATAAAAAAAAAAGAAATAACCTTAGATGCAGGATTACGGTCCTTGCATAATTCTGTGTAATCTCACATCATTTTGCTGTAGTTTTGTGTAACTGTCCTATAGCAAATTACACAAGCTAAGTCAAACACTTCTTCATTTACTATCCACATTTGTGTCTAGCTTTGTCATATTAGGTCTAAAACTGCGCTTTTCCATATCCAAAGACCTTCCCTGCTACCCTTCAGTATCTGCAGAATCCAGAAATCTCTCCATTTGCCTCCTTACATAACCTGTTAATCACAATACGTTTCTGTGCATCCTGCAGAACTCTCATGGTTAGAAGCAGAGTCCAGAAAACATCTGTCTGTTCCCATTTGTTGTGCACTCCTCTGGGGTCATGCTGCATTCTTTTTATCAGCTGCAGCACTGGAGCCTGTAGTATTTTTTTAATCCAAATGGATAAACACATGATCTGACCTCGGCCTAGTGTTCCCTAATTCTCGTTAAGTATACAACTGTTGCACCCATCTTATGTTCTCTCTGCCCAACCAATGTTACCCTTTCATCATAGTGAATAACTACTGTACATAAAACTAAAGGTCACTTGGTCCTCTTCACTTTGCCAAAAAAGAAACATTAGCTATAATATAATTCAAAGTTGTCCCAATTGACGCATATAACCCAATAAGCACTGTGGGGCAGATTTACAAGCCCCTTGCGCCACGTTTACGCCGTTGTTGCATCACGCAAGGCGGCATAAACATGACGCATCCCTACGAGGCATTTACAACGTGACGCATCTATGGAGATACGTCACGGTGTAAGGCCCTGCGCCACATGAAACCTGCGTCAGGTTTCATGTAGGCGTTCCGGTGCAGGGGGGGGGCGTTCCGTCGCAGGAACGCCCCTGAAAAGTGACTCAGTGAAATCTACAAGATTTCACTGAGTCACTTTCCCAACGCTGATGCGTCAAAACCCTGCGCCTGCTTGAAGCAGGCGTAAGGCTTGACGCACCACGTTAAAGATAGGGCAAGTTGGAAAAGTGCTGGAGTTGCGTGCCGCACGCAACACAACTTCAGCACTGCGCCAACTTTACGCCCAAGATGCGACACGCATCTGTTCATTCCTGCGCCATGGTGCGCCGCATTGTAAATGCGGCACATCATGGGTGGCGCAAGGATGAACTTGCGTGCCGTATCTTTCCTGGCGCATCTCTGCCGATTTGCAGAGATGAGTCAGGCAACGTAAATCTGCCTCTGTATCTTCTAAAGGGTAATGCTTTTCAACCAGCGCAACTCCATGAGGAAGGAATGCATGCAACAATTCTAGCTAACCACCCCCATACATCAAAAACCTCTTGTAACCCCCCACCATTTGCCTGTCACCTTCCTCCATTCTCATGTTGAAAAACCTTACCAATATTGTGCCACCTGAACTGAGCATAATTTCTGAACATCCTCAGTGAACATATCAACATGTCACCCAAAATTCCTGATTCATCTTGCTCCTTTATAACCGTGTGTGAATTCTATGGCTTTCCAAGAAAAGATCCTCTAACTTTAAACCATAATAATTTCTTGCCCCTCACCACTTATGATACACAAAATGCACAAACACAGCATGTGATAAAAACAAGGCCTGTAAAGCCAAAAGCTCCAGTGTGGATGTACACATGTCTCACTTTAGAAATAATCCCACTCAATTCCTCACTCTTGATAGATAGTCTTGTGTCACATTGCCAACCTATCTCCCTGAATCATCTTTCCAAAATGCATTTCACAGAATTCCCGCATTGAGTTCATACCTACAGAAATATTTTTCATAGAAGACTATCCCAGCCAATTTTCCTGCTATGGTCATTGGTATGACGTTCCTCTCAATCAAGTACATTAAAAGGTTAAGCGTACCCTCCCTCTGGACCCCTAAACCCCTTCTGCTCGTAACCCATCATCTGTCTACACTTCGTACAAATGCATCACAAGTCAGCTGGTAGTCCACTCTCAGGGAAGCAGGTTACAAAACTTCTTCTAGCATCATTTCGTCTTATATGTATATTTGACATTTCAAATATCATATATAGCTTTCACTGAATACTGTGGTACTGATTTAGATCTGGCAATATTCCTGTTATGGAAAACCCTTCTCATTCTTGAGACCTAAAAGGTTCGGAGGAGAATCTACAAGGTTTCTCTACAGTAGTGATGGACGGTTGAAAGACATTTCCCAAATAGATTCTCCTGTGGAACTAGAGCTTCTTCCAAAAGTCAGAGAATGTCCTTTCACCACCCACTCTATATCATGATGCATTACTCCATTTGATAGGTATGTCAAAAGACAATGAAAGAATGTCAGTCAAAAGAAGATGGTGCAAAGATAGGAATGGGTGTGAGCCAGAGGCAGCGAGAGAGGAAAACGAAACATGATTCTGAGGTAGAGAACGAGCAAAGAAAAAGAACAGGACAAAAAGAAAGATAAGGATGGGAGAAAGGGTCTAATTGTAAACACAAAGGGGCCTAATACGATGTCGCCTGCCACCGTAACGGAACAAGGGACCGACCGCTGAAGGTGCGGTGGTCCCGCCAGGTGCATTAGGATGCGCCCGCCACACTGGCGGTGGTGCTGTAACCAGCACCTGCCGCAATGCTGAAAGCCCATATTGTGCATTGCTGTGCACAATGTGAGAGGCACCGTGTGGTGCCTGCCACCTTGTGTATGGCAATGATGACCCCCCAGTGCAGCCATCTCCTGGTCCCCGCAATGGTCCCCCATGGTGATTTCCCGCATGCCTTTCCATGGCGAAATTATATTTATAATTCGTTACATTTTTTTATTTCTTTATTGGCATTACATTTTATTTCATTGTTAATTAATTGTTAATTGGTAATTAATTAAAATATAATTGGTGATTAATTTTAATTGATTGATTAATTGATAATTATGTTAATTTTATTAATTTATTTTCTGTAGCGGGTTGTGGATTTATAGGGGAATAGGCTGGGAAGTAATTTAATTATAATTAATTACATTTTTAATGTATTTATTGGTATTTAATCTGATTTAATTGTTAATTAATTGTTAATTGGTAATTAATTAAAATATAATTGGTGATTAATTTGAATTGATTGATTAATTGATAATTATGTTAATTTTATTAATTTATTTTCTGTAGCAGGTTGTGTGATTATAGGGGAATAGGGAGTGAAGTAATTTAATTATAAATAATTTAATTTTTTTATTTATTTATTCGTATTTATTGTGAATTAATTGTTATTTACTTTTTTATTTGGTAATTAATTAAAATATAATTGGTAATTAATTTTAATTAATTGATTAATTGATAATTATGTTATTTTTATTAATTTATTTTCTGTTGTGGGTTGTATGTTTATATGGGAATAGGGTGGGAAGTAATTTAATTGTAATTATTTAAATATTTTAATTTATTTATTTATTTTTGTTGTAATTTTTCATTATTTTTTTAATTATTAATTAATTATTTGTTAATTGGTAAATAATTTGTATTAATAGGTAATAATTTATAATAATTAATGTTTATTTGTTTTTCCAATTGATTAATTATTATATTATATAACATTGTTAATTACTTTTAATTAATTTATAATTGGTAATAATATTTAATTTATTTTAATTTATATATGAATTATTTACTTTCCCTACTGTTGCACTGGAGTTGGAATAGTAATTTTTACCCCTACGCTATCCAATGCTTTCCCTACTGTTGCACTCTCTGGAGTTGGAATAGTAATTTTTACCCCTACGCTACCCAACGCTTTCCCTATTGTTGCACTCTCTGGAGTGGGAATAGTAATTTTTACTTCTACGCTATCCAACACTTTCCCTACTGTTGCATTCTCTGGAGTGGGAATAGTAATTTTTACCCCTACGCTATCCAACGCTTTCCCTACTGTTGCACTCTCTGGAGTGGGAATAGTAATTTCTACCCCTACGCTATCCAACGCTTTCCCTACTGTTGCACTCTCTGGAGTGGGAATAGTAATGTTTACCCCTATGCTATCCAACGCTTTCCCTACTGCTGCTCTCTCTGGAGTTGCAATAGTCATTTTTACCCCTACGCTATCCAACGCTTTCCCTACTGTTGCACTCACTGGAGTGGTAATAGTAAATTTTACCCTTTCCGCTATTGTACGGTAAAAATATTGTACATTTTTTATTAATATTACGTTTATTTATATATATGTATTAACAAATCAATTTGTATGTTTGTTTTTTACTTACATTAATTATTTATTAATTTTAAGGTTATTTAAGTATGTTTAAGTTAATTATATTTATTATTTCATTAATTTTTAATTAATTTAAAGTATTTTAAAAAATTCGATATTTTGACTAACTATATTTTTTACATCGATATTTCTGATTCAATATTTTTGTACTTACCTGTTTGGAGATAGGAGGTCGATATTTTGGTATTCTATATTTTTACCTCGATATTTTTGTAATTCGATATTCTTGACCTCGATATTGTTTCAGTGATCCGCCTGCAAGGCACCGCCACCATATTGCATGCCTTTTCCGCCCAGCCGGCAATTTAACCGGAGGAAAAGTGTTGGATGGTGTTTCCGTTCGCCGCGGTGCCGCTCGGCATACTAATAAGGCAGGGGGTGCATGGTCATTTGGCGGGCGGATTGTCACTGCCTGGCCAGCAGTGGCCACCGCTGACCCGCAGACCAACCGACCCACAGATTGCGGTGGCAATCCGTCCGCAATCCTAATAGGTCACAAAGTAGGAATGAAGTGTGATGAGAGAAAATGTTGTAGCAAAGCTCAGAAAGAAAGAAAGAAGAAACTTTAAGAAATAAAAATTAGAGAAATAGAAAAAGTGTAGATAGATAGGGTAGAACAGGAGACAAAAGGAAAGGGAAAGAAAGATGTAGTGAGGTGTGGGATAGAAAATGGAGAGACAAACGGTGAAAAGAGAAAAAGACAGGAGTCAAAGATAATTGAATAATGAGACAATAGTGAGGGAAGGGACAAAAATAGTATTGGAAAGTGGTTTATTGGTAGTGACAAATAGGGACCTGCACTAGTAATAAAGCCACATTGACAATATGAGGTCCAGTCGAGTTCTTGATAAATTATTCCCTTGCTCAACCCTCAGTAGCTGGCAATGAACAGGCAGGCTTAACTTAGGAGACAGGTGTGTAAAGCCTTTAAAAACACTAATACATTAAATAAGTAAGACACAAAACACAATAAAAATCCAATACAAAGTTATAAAAGTATGAAATATTTTTATGATAAAAATGACACCAAAATGACAAAAAATTAAAGTAGGGAACCAGAGACATACATTTTTTAAGGTTAAACGTTAAACTAGCACTTAAAAGGAAATAGCACTCAAAGGGTTAAAAAAGATTGTGCTTTTATACTTACTTCCAGAAGTGTTTATTGATGCAGGAACGTGGTCCACAGCATCAGCCAAGTGCTCAGATGCTCTGGTTCGCATCCAAGGATCTGGGACTACAACTCCCACAATGCACCTGGTCAACTTATAGAGCTTTGTTGAAAAGTTGATCCAAACTTCTCCAAACTTGTAGGACACCTTCATGAAGGTCCTCTTGGGACTCCAAAGTGCCCACAACACAAATACAAGGGTATAAAAGCTCTGAGATGTTCCTAGGGAGGTTGGTACTGTGTTTCCCAGAATGCACCACGCCAGCACCTTAAAGGTCATGTGGACGCCTTCCAGCCCGGGTCGTCTTGGTAGAGATGATGCATGGGGAGCTCTTTTAACCTGTTGCTTTCAGGGTGTCCCCCTTCCCTTCTTGAAGCAAGGCAAAGTACTTAGAGCTGTGGTACCAAGTGTGCAGCAGGTGCAATCCATTGGGGTACAGGTCAGTGTTCCAGCAGGGGCATCCTTCTTCTCCATATTGATTCACAGTTCCTGGGTGACAAGCAGGGGGCACCCCTGGCCAATGGAGTTCAGGGTGCAACCCTCAATTATAACCACTTCCTCCAAAGTGTGGCATATACTTGACCCAGAAGGCACTATTCTTCCAAAAGCCAAAATAAAGAAACTCCCTCCTGGAGGTTAAAACATCCCACTGGCGGGGCTAAGTTTCCCTAATACTCCCCTTCCCGACCCACTGCTATTCTAATTAATGTCGCTCCTGTCTGGCTGGGGGAGCGGGATGTGTGGGTGAGCCTGTGTTTGCTTAAACTGTCACTCCCTCTTTAAAGACCAGTTTGGCTAATTCACCCCATCCCACCTTTGGCTCTGCAGCTTGCAGTTCTCCTTCCAAATGAACCCCTTTGTCTCTAGTGTGGGCACTTCATACCTCATTAAGACAGTTTGGCTCATCCTGGCAGAGGCTGACCAATTAGAACAGGGCTGCTGAAAGGCTGGATTTTGGCTTACAGAAAAGAAAGTTCTATAACTTCTTTTCTGTGATAGCTATAATAAATCTAACAGTGGCAAGTTGTTGGATGTATTCTATAATTTTTATACTCAGGAGTATATTTGTAGCTCCTTTCTTTCAATAGTAACACTTTAATAAAGTATTCCCATGTTAGCCTATGAAGCCATTGTACTACAATGGGGAAAAATGAAATTGGCAATTTTCCCTTTACAGGGCATATCAAAGTATCATGTCCCAGCTTATACTTACAAGGCACCCTACCCCTGGGGCACCTAGGAAAGACCTTAGGGGTGACATATGTGTAAAGAGAAGGTAGTTTGAGACTTTAGAAGTACTTTTCATTCCAAAATCGAATTTGCATATACATTTAAAGTAAAGGCAGCCTTAAAAGCAGGGCTGCATTTACAATGACAGCAGGCAGCACAATAGTGCACACTTGAGTGCATTAATTCCACTGGGCCTCTAAACCTACATGCCCTATTATATACTGAGGACTTACAGCTAGGCTGTCAGTACCAACTGTAATTAAATCTTATTACAATATACCTTTTAATCAGAGCAATGGCCATGGATATGATAAGCAGAGCCCAGGGTACAATCAGAGTCAGCTACAACTAGTATCATTCAAAAAATTGAGGTGATCATGGCAAAAAGGATGACTTTCTAACTGATAGTATGTGCAGAAAAGAATAATAAGCCAGATAGCTAATGATAAAACAGACTAGAGAGACACAAAGATGACTGTAAGTAAATAACAAAGAAGAAATACAGCTTGTAGCTATTCAACACCACAACTACTAGGTGCTATTTTAACCTGCCTCAGCAGTACTTATTTTATCATCACTGTTTAAAAGATGATTTGTTAAGCACGCTGCAACTAGATTTCAACCTCCAACCTTTAAGTTGTCCTGAGTTTTAAAAAGAACATTAGCTATTGAACTATCTTGTTAATTATATCTTTTTACCAGGTGTATAAGGTGGCAAGGTACCACAGTAGGTTAAGGCAGTCCTTCAAAAATCAGTGTGCATCCTGCAGGTTTCAGCACCCTAAAACCTCTTTGAGCAATAATCTGCTCTAATGCTCTGTTGGTCAACTTCAGGTCAGATGTTTGATTCCTAGTAAGAGTGCTTATAAGGTTCATGCATTGTTCCAGAGATCCTTGTGCTGCTTGCTGTCTGCAGGAAACATTACTTTTTTGCTCCTACTGGTAATCCGATTGAAGCTAAGTTTTAAGTGTTGTTGATTTGGATATCTTTAGTGAGTCTGTGCACTTTTCTACTGTTACTTTCAATAAGACTATCATTATTTTACTTTTGGAAAACTTAATTCTTGCCGGTATCATGTTTGTATACTCCTTTCTAACACTGTGTTAATAATTGGATATGTCTCTCTTAATGTAAGAACTATGTTAATTAATATATATGTTCTTTTAAAGCTTCCATTGGCACTAATTATGCTTGCTAATTTCCCAACTTTAGTAGTCTCAGTGTTGCACCTTTGTACTTCTCCAAGCTGCACAACCTCAGTTTCAAAACTGCGAAGTAGAAGGAGGATTTTTGAAGAATAATGAGCCTGGTATTCTGGGCCTTATTGATGAGGCCTTGCGTCACTTTTATCCCGCTGGTGTGTCACTTTTTGTGACTAACTGGCGGCGTACAAAATGCACCATGTTGAACACTATTTGCAAAGTGACTCATCTAGGCAGATGCGTAACTTTGTAAACCCCTGTGCCGTATTGTACCTTCGCCAGGTATAAAGAATGCAGGGTGGGCGTTCCCCCGCAAAAAGCCTCTTAAAAGTGGTGCATTGAAATCTATGGGATTTCAGTGCTCCACTTTTAGGACGCAATTGCGTCAATATCTTATGCCTACCTCACAGCAGGCATAAGACTGATGCAGGCCCTTTCACATAGGGCTTGCCCCATTTGAAAGGACACATTGCTGGTGTTGCATCTGTTTTCAGACATACCCCAACAATGTGTCACTTTTTTGCCTACGTATACGTCAGAAATACTAACTTTTCTGCAACTCTTAGCGACATGATGCATGATACAGTAAATGCGACGCATCCATTATTGTCACAAGGAGGGCACACTGAGAAGTGACACTGCTGTTTTCACGCGGCGATGCGTCACGTCTCATAAATAAGGCCCATATTATGCTCATCAACGACTCCATCACTTCCAAAGGGAGAAGGTCCTGCCACCTGCTCATGAGATACGTTTTCTATGATGGTAACACATTTCTGTCATGTGACTAAGCTCCATTAACTTGTATTGAGAAAAAGCATATATATATACTGGTCTAGTTTTCTATGAATTTTACAGCCTGATTCATCAAGCTAAATTGCACTCGCAAAGGGCAAGATTCTCAGAATCTTGCCTTTTGCGAGTGCAATTTTTGCATTTGGGATTCATCATCCCAAATGCAAAATTCGCTATTAAAGAATTCGCACATTTGCGAAGAATTGCATTTAAGGAATCTCTATTTGAGATTCCTTAAATGCAATTCATGAATCATTTTAAAATTGCCAAATTGCAATTTTGGGCCGCTATTTACCGAGAGGTCAGACCTCTCTGTAAATAGCAAAAACTTAGAAAAATGCATTTAAATGCATTTTTCTAAGTTGCATGTTACACACACACATGTCCTTTGGACATGTGTGTGCGCAACACCAATGTAGATTACATTTCAGGGGTGCTACAGGGTGTCCTTTGGACACCCCTGCACCCTTGAATTTGCATCCTTATTTGCGATTAGCTAATTGCTAATCGCAAATAAGGAATAACTCCCCATTCATTTCTATGGGCCTATAGGCCCATAGAAATGCGTGGGGAGTTATTCCTTATTTGCGATTAGCAATTTGCTAATCGCAAATAAGGAACATGTAGGAATCGCAATGTTTTTTGCAATTCCTACATGAATACCGTTTTGCAAGTCCTTAATAGCGATTCCTTATGATTCGCTATTAGGGGCTCGCAAAACGGGAGAATGATGAATCAGGCTGTTAGTGCTATGTTCCAAATGACCATTTATTAGCGAAAATTCTAGTCAGTTAACATGGCAATTGTCTTTGATCTTTTGCTGTACTTATTACTATGTTACATTAAACACAAGTTGGACCATATGTGTCATTTTTTACTATACTTCTGAAGTAGGTGGAAGGAAGTCCGAGCTAAATGACTCTAACTCCATCGATATGCTATGTAGGTTGGTGCAGCTACAGCCCACCAACTATTTCATAACTCAACTAATAGTGTAGAGAGTAGTCCTGGTTTAACAGAGACCATTATGTTGTATTCTGGGTGAGCTTATCCCATGTCAGTGCTTTGTAGGCCCAGGAGAAATGTTTGATTTGCTGGCATAACCTTGTGTAATTTTACAAATTTCGTCTCACTCTTAATATGTGAAATTTGCAATATTACGCCACAAACCTTTAATGCAGGAGCACAGGACAAACGCAAATGACTAAAACTTAAGCAACTTTTATTTGCGGACCTTGTTTTTTTCACTATTTACTTGTACAAAATGTGTCCTCTTGTCCAAAATGGATTCGAAGGTGTATTTCTTACTAAAATATCGCCCTAAATGCTGGTTTTGCATTTCGCACTATAATTTTTGTGGAATTTCATGCATTTATGCAAAAGCAAATTACGCACATTTTACACACACTCTATTTTATTTTCATACTATAAGAAGTCAATTATTAATTATACACACTGTAACTCGAAATACACCACGCTTTTAGTGCCTCATATTGTCTAGCTACATGTTAAAAGCCAGCTCCCCAGTAGAGCTTTGGCAGAAATGTACTTGCATTCACTTTCAGCAGCTTGTGTAGCCCTTCTTACTTGGAAAATATTTTTACAGCCTATCCCAGCAATCCACAGAAAGAAAGATGCACTCTTTCTGGGATACAATATTAATAAAACCACTGCTTAAAATGGCAGTTCTTGGAAATTCTAAACACTGTTAAATACCAATATTTTCAAACTTTTGACAGAAGGACCAATTCCCATGTCAGATACAAGCACATATCAGGCTGAGCCAACTTACTACTTAAATGAAGTGCTATGCAGCACTAGAGCAGTGACGTAAAGCAAAATGATGGGGCCACCCTGCAAAATGTGAAGAGGGGCTCCTGAGTCACCCATATCTCAGAGATATTAGTTGACCTAGTGCTGAAAGTGGCCCTCTGCAGAGCTTGGAGCCCCAGAAGTGCTGGGGCTCCCATGGACTGCAGGGAACTGTGATACGCCCCAACCATTCAAGTTCAAATTAAGAATAGAAACAATAATAATCACCTGAGCAATTTTTTTGGGGGTGCCAGGAAAGACCAGCAGATGTCATGTTGAATTTTGCCCTTTATTCTCTCTCTGCTTCATTATGTGTGTATGCCTGAAGAAAAGAATCCCAGGGTGTGTCTGGCAACATTACAGCAGAAAAAAGAGATACATAGGTTCTGGGTTTGCAAGACGGGATTTGGGGGCATATTATCAAGAGCGGCGTTAAAATTATTGCCGGTTTAGCTGCAGAAAACTGCTGCTAAAGTGGCAATAATGGGCTTGATAATATGCCTTGGAGAATTCCCATTGAAGCCCAGATTCACACCAGAACATGGACTTCTATTGGAATTCTCAAGGGCATATTATCAAGTCCATTATCGCCGGTTTAGCGGCAGTTTTCTGCCGCTAAACCGGCGATAATTTGAATGCCCTGTTTGATAATATGCCGCTTGGAGCCTTGAACTGAGAGGAGCAGCGGCGGCAGGCAGCATCTGAAGGAGTAGGTTCAGGCAATAGGTACAGTCCGTGTGGCTCAAGTAAGAGATCCGGCTTACACAGACCACAGGACGGGGCCCCAGGCCACCGGTTTCCTCGCAGTCGTTCAATAAAGATTCAGGATCTCAGCACTAGAGGCGGCCTACTCCACCTTCACTCCCTTTATGTGTTTTACGCTTACCCCCCCATCTACAGTCTCATTTAGTTATTTTTTTTTAAATAAAATCAGTATCAGTGGAGCGACACTTTATGCTTGTCAATTGTGCTAAGATGTCCCTTGGTGGTAGGCGAGAAGCTGCTCACCTTACATTGAGAACCTAAAACACTTACAACATGGATGAAGTTACTGGTGCTAATCTAAGTCTAAGTCTAAAACATGTAACTCCTGCATATAGTATTCTATATTCTAGGAGCTTCATCAAATATTCAGCCTGGTGAACCTTTCTACAATAGCTGTAAGGATCATCCTACAGATTGACCTTGATGTGCCTTTACTGAATCTCGCCTGGTCGCCCCCCTGGATCCTTCTTCAATCTATGCAAAGCGATGCCCTTAATTTTGTGCTAATACGAATTATGCTGCATATACCGCCAGCTCGTACTGTGTGGGCATGATGGATCGATTCCCCAGGCCACCACTTGTCTCGGTATCCCCAGCTGTGATTTACGGAGGGTACATACGAGCCATACATGCTTCTGTTCTTCACATACTACTGATATTACATTTGATGTGAGAAATAAAGTGCACTCTTGCTCCGGAGGTTTCTAGGAAATAAATGCAAATTCTGTAAATATATGCTGCACTGCTACAGTTTCATATAAGATTGCCATCCTTGCCTCTTTTGGAAGAGGCCCCGGGTTCTTAAGGTGGAGTCTGATGTGTGGAAGATGATCCCTTGGGCCACAAGTGGTCCCCCAGGGCTTCTCACATTCTAGGCACAACCGCTGCAAGTCATGTTGTGAATCCCAGTTCATTTTCACCTTTAAAGCTTTCAATCATATCATGGTTTTGTGTCGCAGTATTATGGGCCAAGGCATCCATGGAGAAACAAGTCTGGACTGCACTGATTCTGGGTCACTTTTCTTACTTTATCAAATATAGATGATGTATAGTTTACATGTGTTGTGCTTTTATTGAGGGTCCTGAGGTGCATAGGTTTGTCTGCCTTTCTGTTTATTGTTAGCAAAAATATGGGCAATACTTTGTACTGATGCTCTCTGCCTGCTACACACAGCTCGTTTTATTTTTTTGTTTTTTTTAACCGTTTTATTTTTTGTTGACTTTAATAAAGCAAGAGAAGACATCGTATTGGTGCTGTTTGCTCCCTTTATTATTTTGAAGAACAGTGGTCCCTGAGAAGGAAGCGATTGACAGAATACATTTTCATATAGAGTCAATTAAATCTATATATTGCTGTCCAACTGGACATAATCATTTAATATGAAAAAAGTCTGAAGATATACTAGTGGGAACACGCACAATTTTTTAAAACAGAAAACAGAAAGAAAACTCAGACAGTTTTTGTGGCATGGCCAGAAAATACAACAATAAGGCCAACGTGAATTACATTAAAGTACTTAGGACAGCATAGTAATAGATGTATGTTGGAAAGTGGATTATTGGTAGGGGCAAATGTAGGTCTACCACTGTCAATAAGGCCACTAACACAGTATAGGTCTCAGAATAGGTCTTAGAAGGATGTATGACGTTACAACGCATACTTTTACAACGCCTACCTTTACATCGCAAGTTTTGCAACGCATACCATTACAACGCATAGTGCTTTTGGGCGCTGGATAGTGAATAGTTTAATTTACTATTCCAACTCCAGTGCCCGTGGATAGTAGGGAAGGTGTTGGATAGTACATTAAACCTATTCCCTATCCTAGAGCGCCCCCCAGCGCAATGCGTTGTAATGGTTTGCGATGTAAAAGTTGCGTCATAAAGGCACTGCGTGGTAAAAGTTGCGTTGTAAAGGATGTTTACCATGTAAAGAATATAAAAACACAAACTCAGTAAATAATTAAGACACAACACATAATAAAAATTCAACATTCATTTATAAAAAGAGGAAATATTGTTATCTTTAAAATGACACCAAAAATCCAATGTAGGGAACCAGCGATATGAATTTGTAAAGATGTATCACTTCATAGCACTTAGAAACTTATAGCACCCTATTGGGACATCTGGTCGCGATAAACAGATTAAAAGTCAAGCTTTCAGGCAGACCGCGATGGGGCCGTGTGCGGCTACCACTCGCGGTAGGCCCGGGTCACAGTTTTTACTTTCAGACTTAGAAATCCACTGGTTGTTCTCCAGGTTGAGGATCCTTGGTGGTGATGTTCCAGGTGAGCTTTGTTAACCTGTGGCTTGCAGGGAGTCCACTGTTTAGTTCCTTTACAGCAAGGTAATCCACAGGGCTGTAGTTTCAGCTGGTTCAATCTTCAGAGGGCAGGCCTTAGAATTTTGCACTCCAACATCTCAGCATGGCAACGTCTTGCTTTCTTAAGTTTCAAGCAGCAGATCTGAGAGACTCTGCCCCTCTCAGAGACTTATTCTAAGTTGTCTGGGTCAAGCAAGAGGTCACTCCTGACCAATTGGAGCATGGCAACTCGCCAAGGATATGACCACATCCTGTAGAGTGTGGCATTATTTTGTCCCAGAGTGCACCAAATCCTGCAAATTCATAATGGCTGATTTTCCAGCAATGAGGTAAGAGTTGACTAAACACACCCCTGCCTATGTGCATTGCTTCCATAAGCCTAGCTCTTGCTTTGGGTCAAAAGAGTGAAGTTGTAAATGACACTGACACCTCTCTTTGAAGACCATGGTTTAAGACTCATCCACCTGCCCTGGCATTCCTGTGTAGCAGCACACTGCCTTCCCAGCAGAGCTAGTTAACCCCAGGGGCTCTTAATTTATTTATTTATTTATTTATTTGTTGCCATTTATAAAGCGCGAATGAATACCCGCAGGCTGCCTCTTCAAGGCTGCCTGGCTCATCCACTTAACTCTGACCAATCAGGACAGACCATTGGAAGGCTGAATCTGGACTTACAAACAAGAAAGTCTTATAACTTCTTGTCTGTACATTTTAGGTGAAATTCAACAACAGGATATTGTTGGATTCATCACTACCATTCAGGGTAGCTATTGAATGGAAGTTCAATCATTCTCCTAGCAGGAATTATTAGTTATTATCTTTTTGCCATGTTAACTTATGTGGCATGGAATTTGCAATGAGCAAAATTACTTGGGCCATATTTCCAGCACTAGGGCTTACAAAACCTATTTTATAAGTACTTTGTTTATATCTACAGGACCCCCACCCCATGGGACAACTAGAGGAGACTTTATGGGCTCTGAATCTGTTGAAATATTGCAGATCCTCCCTCCACAGTGCTCCTAGCATCAAAGTCGAATTTGGGCAGCACTTTTTAACAGCGTGGGGAGTGAAATGTGAAATTTCACTTAACCCAGGGCATATGAAACTCCTTTTATAAGGGTCTACCTTATAAATACCTGACCCTCCACCTCTGGGACATCCAGGGGAGACACTGGGGGTTCCTAATATGCCAAAACATTGTAGGTTATCCATTTGTAAGTGCCCCCAAAACACAAGTCGAGTTTGGGCACAATTTACTTTTTAAAAGCAACCCTGCCACATAGAGACACACACTTTTAAAAATACCCCAGGATTCAGCAGTGCACATGTGCAAGTGCAGAAAGGTCTGCTGGCCTCTACACTGCCATGCCCTATTTATACTAGGGACTGATAGGTAGTTTCAATCCCCCTGCCCTAATAAGTACTAGGGCCCTTTGGGCTAGGTCATGCCAATCACAGGGGTGCCCCATACGATAGTATACCCTAGTGTATGTAGGTGTTTTCACTGTAATCTAAATGTGTGTCTTTTAGCATAGCACTGGGCCTGGTTAGGCAGAACCCAGGGTCACTCAGAGTCAGTTATCACCAGTACCAGTCATCAAAAAGTTTGGGGGTCCACAGGGCACAGGATGACTTTGCAACAATGTGTGTACTCAAAGTACATGACTTCGACGATGTTTAGATTCCTTTAGAACAATCATGGGATCATCTTCAGGACAGAACAAATAGTGCCTGAGAAAAGATGACTGCTACAGTCAAGCGGCTGAAAAGGTTGACTGTACATCCATAAGGCGGTAGAAAATCTGCAGGCAGGCAAGATTGCAATCAATGAAGGTTAGTTCAATGGACCCAGAGGCAATTTTCAAGGTAGAATAGACGCCCAAGACTCTGGGTCGTCCTGAGAAGAAACATATTATTAATCTATGGGTTGAAGTTCCAGAGAGTGCTGAATTCAGAAAATTCTCGAATTTAGAAGGTAGCTTTTCGCCGCTGTAGCCACCATGGATGTCAATCGCTTCCTCCTCAGAGACCACTGTTCTTGAAAATAACCTTGTACCCAAGGTCCCAGACCATATATTGGGTTCCCTTATTTGTGTAAAACATGTTTGCCTCCTTTATGACAGGAACAATGTAGGCCTCTCCTACAGTCAGCTTCGGCAATGTGACAAGAGTTAAAAGCCATACCAGAACGGACAGCACTCACCACAATCAATAGAACACAAATAAATTTAATAATACATATAATTATATATTCACAAAAGGACTTTTGTAAAGCCCTTTTTAGCTATTAGGTACAATCATTAAATTAGCTTCAGGCTGTCCATCACCATTGGTATAAGCCTGTGTTATTTCACATGGGTGAACATCCAATAATTAATTGGCACATGGAAAGTCTTACTTAGTTCAACTTAAATCTACCCTGAATAAATTGGCTACAGTGGATGCTTGTAATATCCTTCTTAAGGTTAAATCTAAATATCATAGTGGTCAAAACAAAGCAGGAAAAATGCTAGCAAATTACCTAAAAATCAAATCAGAAAGGAAGGTAATTGGACCTATCCATGCAGAATCGAATAATACACTCCCTTCCTCTGATTCCGATATTATTAATACTTTTCAATCATATTACAATCTGCTATACACAGAAACCACTAAACCTACTGAGGAGGATTTTACCTCCTTCTTTCGAGATATCCCCAAACCTAAAACACTACCAACTCTTTTCGAACCACTTGAAGAGGATATTTCCCTACAAGAATTAACTGATGCTTTGAAATCTTTGAAGAAATTGAAGGCTCCTGGTCCTGATGGTTTTTCAGTTGAGTTATTTTTAGCCTTCGCCTCAAATTTTGTTCCTAAATTACTTGAACGTTTTATTTCCTTTATTTCCAATTATAAGGCATGTGGTTATTTTCTAGAAGCCATGTTTATCGTCATACCTAAGCCAGATAAAGATCCTTCTTATTGCAAAAAATTTCGCCCTATCTCATTAATCAATTATGATTGTAAAACATTTTTCTAAAATGTTGGCTTCCCGTCTTGAGAAAGATATCCCTTTTCTTGGTAATCCAGACCAGTTTGGCTTTGTTAAAGTACGTTTAGCCTCTGATAATGCCAGAATGTTTTCCAATATAATTTCTCTGAATAAAAAATATCCTTCTCCCTTAGCTGCATTGTCTTTAGATGCAGAAAAAGCATTTGACCGAATTAATTGGGATTTCATGTTACATACACAACATTGGTTTGGTTTTGGTCCTAAGTTCATCTCCTATATTAACTTATTTATATACCAATCCACAGGCTTGTATTTTTGTTAATGGTCTGTTTTCCCCATATTTCCCTTTACAAAGAGGTACTCGTCAGGGTTGTCCCCTTTCCCCACTTCTCTTTCTACTCTGTTTAGAACCTTTTCTTGAACGTATTAGATGTAACCCCCTTATCACTGGCTGTAATATCAAATCTCACCAAATTAAACTCTCTGCCTATGCAGATGATTTGCTTATTTATATGTCCAATCCTATCTCTTCTTTACCCCCTTTTTTACACGAGATCTCCTTATTTTCTAATGTTTACGGCTATAAATTAAATTTTTCCAAGACTGAGATTTTGCCCCTAAACCCCACATGTTATAAACATATGTTTGACTCTACCAATTTTACATGGTGTCCTTTAAAAATTAAATATCTGGGTACATGGTTTTCCTCTAACATACGTGATACATTGTCTTATAATTGTACTGTTTTAAAGCTTAAACTTACTAATTTGTTGTCTTCCTGGTCTCCTTTATTTCTTTCATGGTGGGGGCAGACTCAATACCATTACGTTGGACCTGGTCCTTTTGGCAGGTTCACCCCGAGACTTTTTGCTTTTTCCTTGCCTGTTTCTGGAACCTGGGTTGGTGATTTTAGGCCTCTGCGCACTTTTTCCACTGTGGTACAGTGTAAAGTGCGTGTGCTCTCTGTGTATGTGTGGTGAGTGACCTGCCCTCCCATAGGAATGAATGGGGAGTATGTATGCCCATGGTAGTTCCTGATGTGTGGGGAGTGCAGGGTCGAGTTTGATATGTGTGAACTCGTGAGATTGAATGCTGCGTAATGGTGTATGTGGCATGGTTGTGTCTAGTCTAGAAGTACCACTTTTAGAAGTTGGCATATTTGTGTAGTGAGTCTGCTGGCACGTGATTGGCTGGTGAGCCTGGCCCAGGAGAGCCTGGGCCTGCTTGTGGATTGACTGTCTGGTTTGAGTGTGACAGGGGCTGCAGAGCCCCAGGAAGTTGTCTGAGTCAGCCCGTGGATGAAAGGCAGCATCTGCTGCCAGGGAAGTGGGAGGAGATTAGCACCTGATAGTGAAGGGCTGTGCCTGCCTGCCACAATGCTGGCTCCACCCCCCGCTGGGCGACTGTCACCTCTGTCCCTGATACTGAAGGGACTTCCCTATAACCAGTCCTAGCTGGTTCTCACACTGCCTACACAAAGACTTCAAAGACTTTTCTGTGTATAAGAAGGGGCTGTGTCCCCTTCCAAAATGTTCTTGTTTCTGACTTGAATCTGCCAGGGGCGTGCTGCTGCTGGGGCTCAGGGGAATCCCTGAGCCCTGCCCAGCCCCTGGAGAGTGCTAGAGCATGGGCGCTGAAACCAGCAGCGGTGCAGGTCGGCCCTGGTGTGACCCGGAGCCACGCGGTGAGGCGCGCTTTAAGCGCTTGATGATCCTGGAGTTGGAGGGCTATCTCCTTTTAGTGATTCATGGCTGGCATAATTTGGCGAGGTCGTTCTTAGAGCGAAGGGGAAATAAAGTAATAGTATTATTTTTAATACTGATTTACATGAGACTATATTTCTCTTTAATGATAAGAACTTCCTAAATGCAAGTGCAGATGAGCCAGAGAGGCTCATGGGGGCCTATGAGTGCAAGAGCCTGTGTGGCTCCTACCTTTTGGCGCAGTTCTGTCCCTGAGGGCTAGTGAGAGCCCTGCCGCAGTTCTGCATCTCAGCTGCCCAGCAATTAGTGGGCAGCTGCATCGTTTAGGCTTTCTTTTCTTGAGACTGGCGCTGCATGGCAGCGCGCCCTGACATTTGGACACAGGGCGTCTGAGCCCCAACAAGGCCAGTTGGCCTAGGGACTGCCACAGGTGGTGGCTTATGTAAGGTTGTGCGCAATTGTATGGTTTTTATTCCTGCACCTCTGAATGTTTTTAGACATCATGTGACTCTTGCGCTATTGTATTGTTATGGTACCTCTGAATGTATTTTTATTGCATCATGTGCTTTATTCTTAACACCGCTGAATGTGTAGGTTTATGCATATGTGTTTCCCTTTACTACTCCTCTGAATGTATATTTATGCATCATGGGTAATGTGTTCTTTCCTAGACCCCTAAATGCTGTGTGATACTTAGGTAGTTGTTCTTTTTAGTACAGGTGGTCCTAGTGAGGTCCCGGTCCCCTGCGTGACATTCTCCTAAGGTGGTTAGGGTTGCTTAGTTGGTACTTACCTGTTCCCAGTAGTTACTGGATGTGATTCATAACTGTTATTTTGTTTTATATCCTATTTTCTAAGTTCTAAAGTGCTATTTCTAAAAGTGTTGATTTTGACAGTGGCCCATGTGGTCCTGTCCTGTACATAATCCCTTATGAATGTTGCCCGTGCCAGTTGGCACAATGTACATGTGTGATTTTTATCTGATGTGTGTTTACAATACAAAAGTTATTTTAATATAACCTTGTGTGGAGTTCCTTTTGTGGTGTGCCTAGTATGTTGTTGCTGTTGTGCGCTGGCGCAAATGCTTTACACATTGCCTCCGAGTTTAGCCTCACTGCTCGTGCCAAGCTACCAAGGGGGTGAGCAGGGGTTATCTTGGCGTGTGACTTCCTTGCCCTGACTAGAATGGTGGTTTCTGCCTGGCTTTGGCATCAGCCTTAGCCTACCAGAAATAGCCAGTTCTAACATTGTTGGTCAGCGGTGCGGATTTGGACTTGTGTTTGCGCAGTGCCACAGCGACAGCTGGCTACATTACAAAAACTCTGCAATTTTTTTTCAGATAGTCACATATTTGGGATTATTGTTTTTGGTTTTGTTTTTCCTCAAGAGTGTCATTTTCAGATGGTGTATCTGCGCTTTATGTTTAGTGGCATATGAGAGAAAATGACAGGGCGGGACGCCAGTAGAGAGGGGAGGTTCCCATAGATTAGGAATCCCTTGCTGGGTCCAGTGCCCAATCCCTATTCCTGTCTCTGTGTGGGTAGATGGAAGAGAGGGAGTGTGGAGGAGAAGTAACTTGCTTGGGAGGGTGGTTATCCCCTGAGTGTAGTGTGTGTGTGTCTGGATTCCCCAGTATGGTAGGATCCAGTGGTGGCAGCTTAAATGTGTCCAGTGCGTGAATTCCCATTCCCAGTTCCCAGAGTATGGTGCCTGGTGCTCAGTAAGAGGGTGACAGGTTGAGAGTCAGGGGCAGTGAGGAACTGTCTCACCAGTCTGGAGGGGGAGTGCGTGGATGAGTGGTTTCTTGAACTGGAGGAGTTGGTGTGAGTTTTTTTTTAAGGAGCTTGCACGTGAGATGTACCTCTGGTGGGGTGCCGGAGGTCCTGCAGAGGCATTGGACAAGAAGGTGGATGTCTGGCGGTGTGCTAGATGTCTTGCAGAGACATTAGGGAGTGAATCTAAAAGTAGTGGATTGTGTATCTGATGATCCTGTGTAGGTGAAGGGGCTCATGTGTAGCCCAGCTAGGTCCCATTAGTATGGTAGGGGTGTAGGGGCTCACGTCCTGTCTCAGTGGAGGCGGAGTGAGTGTGGGACGGTGTGTCCCACGTTGGCCCGAAACCCTGTCTCAGGGCCTGGAGGGTTCCCTAAGGGAGCGCCAGGTCAAGGGCCTAGGCTGTACTTACAAGTCATTTGAGGAGGATCTTCCTGTGTCTAGAGGACGGGAAGTGTCTGTAACCAGAACTCCGGGGGTCCTAGTGTTGGGCAGTACCGCTCCTAAGTGGAGGGTGCAGAAGTCCTGGCTCGCTGAGCATTTGACCGTCTAGAGTGCTTGACCATTTGTGGGGCCTCTGGAGGTCGTTCCCCGAGGAGGGGGAAAGCCAGGTTGGGGTTGTAGCCTGACCTGGAAGGAGTACTGGAGGAGAGTGTGTCACTGATACGCCGCTGGCGTGTGCTCTGTCTAGCCTGGGACATACTGAGAATCACCCTGTGATAGGGAGTACTGGAGAAGAGTGTGTCGCTGATACGCCGCTGGCGTGTGCTCTGTCTAGCCTGAGCCCTGGTGCAATCTGAGGGTTTAGATCCTAGGTTGGGAGATTAGGAAGCTTCCAGGTCAAGAGGAATCTCTACCAAAGTGGATCAGCTGAAGAGACTGAGGGGGCTGCCCTTGCTGTGTGTTCTGGGGTCCACCTGCAGTTTGTTGTTTCCACTAAGGTAGGGGAAAGGGGGCTTCGCTGTGTGCTGTGTCCCCCCACCTGCTTGAAGAGGGACTGTGCTGTGTGCTTTGTACCTCAGGAGTGAAATAGTTTCCAGGTGGTAGACCAGTGATGGAGTGAGGTCCTGATCTGGTAGGAGAGTTGTGTTCTGGTGAGTGCTTCCCTGTGAGGGTGCGGAAACCCAGAAGTAGAGGTAGGGTGGGGCATTCTTGCCCGTGACCTCTGGTCAGCCTGAGGGTATGGACCCTAGGTTGTTGGATCAGTGGTAGTTGTAGCTACCCTGAGAAGGAGAGTGGAGAATGGCTATTGTGTGCCAGGGGTTACTGCCCCCCACTCTGTGAAGTGGTTAGGACCTGTGACATTTGGATGGCCTAGGGCCTGGTCCTGGCTGTGGATGACTAGTGTGTACCAGTGGGGTACCCTAGTTGTGCCAGAGAGCTTTTGTTGAGGGAAATCTATGTGGGTTCAGAGTGGCGAAAAACTGGAAGGTGTCCCTGCCGTGCGGGCCTGTGTCCGTGTTTTGTCACCAAAAGCAAGGAAGCCCATCAGTGGAGTGATTGGTCTACCCTGCGTTTTGGCTGGAAGGGGGTTGTGTTGGACCTGGCCCTTTTGGCATGTACACCCCAAGACTTTTTGCTTTTTCCTAGCCTGTTTCTGGAACCTGGGTTGGTGATTTTAGGCCTCTGCGCACTTTTTCCACTGTGGTACAGTGTAAAGTGCGTGTGCTCTCTGTGTATGTGTGGTGAGGGACCTGCCCTCCCATAGGAATGAATGGGGAGTATGTATGCCCATGGTAGTTCCTGATGTGTGGGGAGTGCAGGGTCGAGTTTGATATGTGTGAACTCGTGAGATTGAATGCTGCCTAATGGTGTATGCGGCATGGTTGTGTCTAGTCTAGAAGTACCACTTTTAGAAGTTGGCATATTTGTGTAGTGAGTCTGCTGGCACGTGATTGGCTGGTGAGCCTGGCCCAGGAGTGCCTGGGCCTGCTTGTGGATTGACTGTCTGGTTTGAGTGTGACAGGGGCTGCAAAGCCCCAGGAAGTTGTCTGAGTCAGCCCGTGGATGAAAGGCAGCATCTGCTGCCAGGGAAGTGGGAGGAGATTAGCACCTGATAGTGAAGGGCTGTGCCTGCCTGCCACAATGCTGGCTCCACCCCCCCACTGGGCGACTGTCACCTCTGTCCCTGATACTGAAGGGACTTCCCTATAACCAGTCCTAGCTGGTTCTCACACTGCCTACACAAAGACTTCAAAGACTTTTCTGTGTATAAGAAGGGGCTGTGTCCCCTTCCAAAATGTTCTTGTTTCTGACTTGAATCTGCCAGGGGCGTGCTGCTGCTGGGGCTCAGGGGAATCCCTGAGCCCTGCCCAGCCCCTGGATGCCTGGAGGACTCCTGGGGGACCCCTCTGCCAGTCCTGGAAGGATGGGGGACTTTGCTTTACCCTGTATGGACTGCTGATGTCCTGGACTCTGGAGACCTTTTACTGGGTCCCCTTTGCTTGCCTTTCCTGAAGGACTTTGCTGGACCTTTTTCTTTGGTTCCCTGTGGCACTTGGGAGCGCTCTGCCTTGTCCCTGGCGCTGGGAGGGCTTTGCTTTCACCCCTAGTGCCTGGTGACACTCTGCTCCTGCCTTTAGCGCTGGGAGCGCTTTGTTTTGCTGTTAAGCGCTGGGAGCGCTTTTATTCCCGTTTATTGGGTTAATTTACGGGTGCCACCCCGTTTTAATTTAATTATTTGGAGCCGGTGCCCTCCCGGCATTGCCCCGTGTTGTTCACCGCCGCTGCCCGGGGCCAGGAGGATGCCCAGAAGTTGCCGTTCGTAAACGGAGGCTGCCGCGGTGAAGATTGGAGCCGCCGCGCTCTCATTGGCTGAGAGAGCCGAGCCCCCTCACCATCGCCGCGACGGGATAGGCCCGTGCGGCGCAGCGTCATGGCCATTGTGGTGCCGTGATTGGCTGAAGAGCGGAGGGTCATCGTAGGCCTGACCCGGGACCCGCACTGCCATTGGCTGACTCCCGGGTGAACAAGCAGGCGCGTCGCAAGGGCTGCGACGTGATTGGCTGGTCCAACGGGACCTCCGGAGGAGCCGCCGAGAGCCGTGATGGAAGTGCACCTCGGCGAGGAGCGAGGAGAGAGTGAGCTGACCTCGCCGAGGGATCCTGCGTGAAAGCTCTCTGCCCCCTGGCCTGAGTCCTCGCGCTGGAGCGCTGAGGCAGCTCCCCGCCGCTCCCCGAGGACCTGAGAGCGGGCGGAGGGCTGCCGGGACCGGCCGGGGGAGGGAGGAAGCGGAGAGTGCTAGCGCATGGGCGCTGAAACCAGCAGTGGTGCAGGTCGGCCCTGGTGTGACCCGGGGTCCACGCGGTGAGGCGCGCTTTCAGCGCTTGATGATCCTGGAGTTGGAGGGCTATCTCCTTTTAGTGATTCACAGCTGGCATAATTTGGCGAGGTCGTTCTTAGAGCGAAGGGGAAATAAAGTAATAGTATTATTTTTAATCCTGATTTACATGAGACTATATTTCTCTTTAATGATAAGAACTTCCTAAATGCAAGTGCAGATGAGCCAGAGAGGCTCATGGGGGCCTATGAGTGCAAGAGCCTGTGTGGCTCCTACCTTTTGGCGCAGTTCTGTCCCTGAGGGCTAGTGAGAGCCCTGCCGCAGTTCTGCATCCCAGCTGCCCAGCAATTAGTGGGCAGCTGCACCGTTTAGGCTTTCTTTTCCTGAGACTGGCGCTGCATGGCAGCGCGCCCTGACATTTGGACACAGGGCGTCTGAGCCCCAACAAGGCCAGTTGGCCTAGGGACTGCCACAGGTGGTGGCTTATGTAAGGTTGTGCGCAATTGTATGGTTTTTATTCCTGCACCTCTGAATGTTTTTAGACATCATGTGACTCTTGCGCTATTGTATTGTTATGGTACCTCTGAATGTATTTTTATTGCATCATGTGCTTTATTCTTAACACCGCTGAATGTGTAGGTTTATGCATCATGTGTTTCCCTTTACTACTCCTCTGAATGTATATTTATGCATCATGGGTAATGTGTTCTTTCCTAGACCCCTAAATGCTGTGTGATACTTAGGTGGTTGTTCTTTTAAGTACAGGTGGTCCTAGTGAGGTCCTGGTCCCCTGCGTGACATTCTCCTAAGGTGGTTAGGGTTGCGTAGGTGGTACTTACCTGTTCCCAGTAGTTACTGGATGTGATTCATAACTGTTATTTTGTTTTATATCTTATTTTCTAAGTTCTAAAGTGCTATTTCTAAAAGTGTTGATTTTGACAGTGGCCCATGTGGCCCTGTCCTGTACATAATCCCTTATGAATGTTGCCCGTGCCAGTTGGCGCAATGTACATGTGTGATTTTTATCTGATGTGTGTTTAATATACAAAAGTTATTTTAATATAACCTTGTGTGGAGTGCCTTTTGTGGTGTGCCTAGTATGTTGTTGCTGTTGTGCGCTGGCGCAAATACTTTACACATTGCCTTCGAGTTTAGCCTCACTGCTCGTGCCAAGCTACCAAGGGGGTGAGCAGGGGTTATCTTGGCGTGTGACTTCCTTGCCCTGACTAGAATGGTGGTTTCTGCCTGGCTTTGGCGTCAGCCTTAGCCTACCAGAAATAGCCAGTTCTAACACATTAAAATGATGATTGTGCCCCAGGTATTATTTTTAATGTCAATGTTACCATTTAAAATCCTTAAATTATTATTTTGTGGTAAAAGTCTTTGTGCCTTTCTATCTTGGCTTAGATAGGACTGTGCTAATCCTATGCTTAAAGTCTTTGATAGAAAAGCAGAAATTTTTTCGTTTTTCCTTTTCAGCAGGATCCGGGCAAATTGTTTTTTTAAACGAAGCGCAGGCTCCCGACTATCGTTCATTATCGGCCGCTGGTGGGCCAGGTCCCGGGGGCATTAAGCAGCTATAGGAGACACTGCTCTGCTTCTAGTAAGCAAGAGCAGAAAATGCTCTCTCTTACTAGAAGCAGAACAGAATTGCTTTTGGACAGAGGGAGCTGCATGTTAGCAGCTCCCTCTGTCCAAAAGCAATGTCGGCTCCTGCAGGATGGGTGAGCTGGGGGAGGGAACACTGGGGCCTTCAGGCTACCCCTACTGTCCCCAACTTGAACACCTTGGTGCCCTAGGTGGGACGATGGCACCCAGTATATATTTCTATATATACCTTCGATTCCTCTTGCCTCCTTTCCTTCCAGCGGAAGTCACGGCACAACAGCAGGTAAGTTCACATAAATTCTTTGTTTTTAAAACATCATGTGCAAAGCGTGCAAGAACAGGACAGCCTACGCTTTTCGGCAAAGATTAGCCTTTAACTGGACCATTTATATATATATATATATATATATATATATATATATATATATATATATATATATGACCTACTGGCAGTCGCCAGTAGTTACCATAGGAAAATCGCAACATTCTATTCCCAAAAACGTTAGCCCCGATTGACGAATCTTAGCAAAATGTTTAAAACTCGTGAGGGTCTCCAGTCCGCTCCTATCCTGAAAGTTTTGGGGTGATTCCGCAAGAGGGGGCCAAGAAAAAAGGGGGGTCCCAAAATGTGTTTTCTCCATGTTATTTTCTGTAGGAAACTTTAGACACGGCTGCAGCCCAAACTGCTGAACGGAATTACACCAAATTTAGCAAAAAGGTAGCCCTTGGTTCAGAAAGAACTCTTTTTGTTAAATAGTGTAAATCCGTTCAGTAGTTGCTGAGAAAATAGAAATTTTAAAAATATCGATATATAGAGGCACGCATCCTCCCACGAGTTTCATGCTAATTGGCTGTCAACACTCCAAACCAAGGTAGTGTTGGCAGCCATCTTGAGCTTCGGTAGAACCGAGGCACAAGAAATCAGTAAAACAAACACGAAAAAAAAGAAAAGGGGGCAGGGTAGAAACACCCTGACTCCCTAGGCCTGCTTAGGGGGTCCCACAAGGACCCCAGGGCCAAAAAATCGCATTTAAAAAAAAAAAATAATAAATAGCGGGATGCGCGGAGGATCTACGGATCCGGGAGCAAAAATGAAAGAAACGAAGCGTGGGCTCCCGCGCTTCATTATTAATTAGCCCCCGGGTGGGCCAAGTCCAGGGGCAATGTTTATATTTGAATGGGGGCCCCACAGCCCCGGGGACCGCCTCCCCAGGGGTTTTTCAAAAGTATTTGTGGTCGGGCTCATGGCCCCGGGGACCGACTTGTATACTAAATGGGTGGAGGGGCTCAAAGGCCCCCTCAAGCCCCGGGGACCGCCACCCCCCTGGGCTTTTTTAAAATATTGGTGGGGGCACATGGCCCCCCGCAGCCCCGGGAAACTCCACCCCTGGGGCTTGTATTTACAAAACATTAACTACCTGTGTGGGGGGACTCAAACCCCCCCACATACCCCGGGAACTGCCACCTCCCCGGGGCACTAAGTATGCAAATTTGGGAGTCCGTTACGGACCCCCAAGCCCTGGGGCCCACCACGTCCCCGGGGCTTTAACAATGTTGGGAGAGGAGCTGCACGGCCTCCCTCCTAGAGCCCTGTGATGGCCCTGGAGCCCTGTGATGGCCCTGGGGACCGCCAACCCCTAGGGCCAGCTCCTGCAGTGTTCCAGGGTGTCCACCCCCCGGGGACACTGCTGTTTGCTATAGCAGGGCAGGCGCCTCGCAGCTCCCGTGCTGCCATAGCAAACTCTGGTTTGGTTTCTGGAAGAGAGATTTAAGGGGAGGTAATCCCCCAACTTAAAATGCGCCACGTTTGCACAGTGGTGAAGGGAGGGGGTGAGGCCTGAGGTGACATGTGTGCAAACACGCCCTGTGGCACGTTTTATGTTGGGGAATTAATTCCTCTTCAATCCTGAGGTCCCCTGGGGGCCAATTAGCCCACCAGGTACCTCCAGTAAGCTGTGTTGCTGTGTTGCTGAGTGTTGTAAAAAGGGGTGTGACCTCTGAACACCTCTCTGCAAAGCAGCTCCCTGGCGCATACTGGAGGTACCTAGTGTGCTAGTTGGCCCCTAGAGACCCTCAGGATTGTAGAGAAATGAATTCCCCAACTTAAAACGTGCCCCAGCGCGTGTTTGTAGACATGTCTCCTCAGGCCCATCCTAAGTTGGGGAATTAATTCCCTTTCAATGCTGAGGGTCCCTGAGGGCCAACAAGCCCACCAGGTACCTTAATAAAGAGCAGGCCCTGGGGGCCTGGGAACGGAGTCACTCCCTGGCTGAAACATATATTAAAATAAATTAAAACAAAGGGCAGGCCCGGGGGTATGGGGTCTCCAGGGCCAAAATTGGCTTAGGGGAGGGTGGGGCCGCATGCCCCCTTACTTTATTTAAAAATAATAGGGAAAAAAGAAAGGCCGGGCCCCAAGGGATGGGGTTCCCGGGGACGAGATGGGGCCAGGAAGGGGGCCATGCGACCCCCCATTCCTAATCTCAAAATGTTTGCCCTGGGGGATGGGGTCCCTTTGTTCGTAATCGGCCCAAGGAAGGGGGGCTACACTTCCCATCTCTTGCATCCTGTCCTGTCCTGTCCCCTTTCTCTGCTTCAGCAGGGTCACAGGTAACTCTCTAGCCAGAAATGTGCATGCAAATAAAGAGAAGACAGGTGGGCAGGAGAAGAGAAATTAGCTGAAAGTTATTGGCTTTTAACAAACGGAATTATGAAAATCCTCAGAGCAGTGCTTCGATTTTTACTGTTGCTACAAGAATGCAAATGCTGAAGTGGGATGCACTTGTGATTACAAATATTTGCCTACTAAAGCTACAATTTCAACTGTTATGTGCATGTGTCTTATTTTAATATTATGCACTAGCACAGTAAAAAACACATGTCACCCGTACCATGATTTTCCTACAATGGTTATACCTAGTCAGTTTGACCTTTAATACCACATATGGTCTTGATGTTACAAATCAAACTAATAAAGAAATGGCTTTATCAATGCTCATTTAAGTTTACTGTTGGTGCTATTCCTCTGGTTAACACCAGGCAGTATAAACTTTCAGTTGTTTTGCATGCGCCTGTTTCTATAGGTTTACCATATAATGTATTATTATAATTGAAGGAGCTTAAATGAACCAAAAAGAAGTATAACTTCAAGGTTGCTCCAAAGAGCGTGCCACAAAATAAATATTGCAGGAGCCCCACAAAGCCTTAAGATGTCACTGTGAGGCAGGCGCAAAGTAGGAGAGATATATTTTTCTCCAAACAATTCATACATTGCATACGTACTACACTGCAACTCACCTCATTTATGTCATGTTTTTAAAAGATTGTTTATATAGGACTTTGTACTGCAAGTACAAAATCCATGCTAGACATTCAACAAGACATTCCATCAGATCAGGCCTAAACTCACTTCCCTGGCTTCTAATCAGGTCTAGAATTAAGTTTAAAATCCCTTTTGATCACACACAGAGTTTTTTTCAGAACGGCCCTTCCAGCACAGGACTGGGAACCCAAGGCAGCCCTGGAAAAATGTGTCAGACCTGCCCCCGTACAGCGCATAGCAAGCGATTGTGACCACAGCATGGGGTTTTGATGGGTTCTTTCCCCAATGAAAATTTGAGAACAAATGGCAGAAGTGTTGGTTTCTACAAAACATTTTTCTGTATATGTTCAACAGCATTAGCTTTTAAAACATAGGAAATGATGACCTTACAGTGCACCAGGATGCAACAATTTATTTTGGGGCTCTTTAATAATTCCCTCATGACCAGTGCCTCTCATCTCTCCATAGCCCCTCTCTCACATGTATTTTATTTTTCCTGGTGGGTGTCGGAGCGCTTTACAACACACAAACACACATACATAGACAATGAATCATACTAGTATAATAAGTGTATAGAAAATGTTACATAACACAAAGGGGACTACAAGGGGTGGGAGTCGCATGTAATCCATACTGGTAGGAAATTTTAGGGAGTGCTTGGTTGTCGAGAAGCACAAACTCAGGATTCAGAACGTATCATAGTGCTTTGAGGTGGCTTTAGTAATAAGCATTTATTTCTACTCAAACACACCCTTTTTAGCAACACTAGGATAATAAAAGACTGGGAATAAACATAACTTTATAGCCCTTTCCTGCAGCTTGCACACAGCTCTTTGATGGCAGTTCATAGCTCTCTATGCTAGGTTACGATGGTAATTTATGAACTACACAGTAACAAGGGGATCTCTGTGACAAAAGCAGAAATCCACTGAGCTATGCAAATAAAATACTGTTCTGTGATATGCGTAGCACATGTTCTTTGCAGTAGGCATATCAACCCTCTCAAGTAGCTTAGTTAAGTCAAAACTCTGATCTCTCTCCAGCAGGTATATTAACCATCAAAGTTATCTTGACACTTTTATTGTTGCCTGAAAACTCCTACATTTTCAGGGAACTCCACAACCATGCTTTTAAAACTGCTGCATTGCTACAAAATTGGCTCCCGCTAACAAAACCGTCCCCCCACCCTTTTAACCTCCACAGGGACATGCCCGATGCCCGGTACAGCCAGTCTGGCCTGGGGTCCGTCTTACATTCAGAACAGGTAAAACAAATATTTCCTTCTAGGGCACTTCGCTCAGCAAAAAATCATTTTACTTTATGTCCTAAAAGTGCGCAGAGTTAAATATGGAGGCAGATCATTCTCTTTTCTTGCACCCACCGTCTGTAATTCTTTACCACTGTATCTTTGCAACATTCCTTGTGATAGTCTGTTTAAACCCCACCTGTAGACCTACCTGTTCTGTGGACCTTAGAATCTCTCTTACAGCACCAGTTGTGCTCTATAAAACATTTTCATTCATTCAAGCACACCTTTGCACCCTGGTGCACAGCTCTAACCACCAGGGTAGACGAAGAGAGCAGCAGCCGACTCCATATTTAGTAAAATTGGCTCTGTGCTGATCTCTACTTTTGTGCAATGCAGAATCTTCGTTGCACTAAATTTGATTTAAATTTACCTATGCATGCATTAATTCAAAACTCTATTAAACTCTCTGAGTAGGCGCATGAGCCACAGACAGCACAGCTCAGAAACAGATAGGGCCTCATTTATGTTATTTTATTTTTTGCTTTAGGGCAACGCAGCATGCCTTGCTGCTGTGTTGTCCTACAGCAAAAGAAAAGGGCATAAATGCACTGTATATATTAGATATAGCACATTTATGTCCTTTTCCCCTGTACTGACGCACAATGGGCTGCTGTGCGCCAACGCAGGCACCTTTGCACCATGGGGATGATTATTTTTGTGCAGGAATGGAAATCTTCCTGAACAAAAACAATCACAAGAGGCTTTTTCCTCTTCCTATGTGTGCTGCAGAATGCTTCCCTTAGCCTCCCCTAGAGAGGCGTACGTTTTTGGTGCTGCCTCAGACTTACGATTTCTTGTAAATCCTGGACAGTGTCAAAAAGCCATGGATGTTGCTGGGAACGCCCCCTGCAAAACCCATGGAACGTCCCTTTCACACAGTTTTCTGCGTGAAGTGGACATATATTGATAAACCTAGTAGGGCACATTATAGCCCTACCACAACCCCCTTTTTAACATTTCCAGCTAGAGAAGCGAATACATCATTTTTTCTACTAGCCAGGACATTTTTAAAGTTCTATATATTCACACACATAAGTCCCTACACATTCCTAACCACACACATTACCTTCACATCACACATAGCCTATCCTAAAAAAAAACAAGTGGTCCCGCGTAGTTCGTAGGTCGCAGCACGCCCCTCCCCGTATAGAGACGGGAAGACCCCTATGATGAAGCATGACACTAAGGGATTCTTAGTGTGTGAGGGCTATTTTAAAAACACATAGTGCTTGCCTTTGCCATCAGCAAAGAGTAGCCTTTTCACCCCCCTTCTTTTTTTCAGAAAAATTAAAAATCCAATTAAAAATTAATTTTCTTGTCACATTGATAGAATCCAATTGTTTGTATACACATATTGATAAGACCATGAAAAGCCACGTTATGTGGCCTTATAAATATGCCCCGTGGCACATTGCCCCACCGGAACGTCAAAACAGTGACATTCCGACGGCGCAAAAGTGCTGGTAGGGCCTCATAAATGAGGCCTATAGGGTGGTAAATCAGCATAGTATTTTATTTCCGCATCCAAGTGTAATGCTACTAGACATTTCACCTGCTTCGAGCAGGTGAACAACTTGGCAGCTGTAGTATTCTGGCTACAGTTGTATTCCTGGATCTGGCCAGTAACTCCTATTGTCGGCCATATCAGAAATTATAAGCCGCTCGTAAACAGTGTCACACTGGCGACCAGCGCTCCATATTTCCAAACTATGCTCTATGCCGCTCATGCAATAGTTTGTTCAATTAGCAAGCTAATAAATGTCCAGACAGAGAGTGTTCCTTCAAAACAGGTGCACAGCTGGCTTCTGTGCTCTGTTCATGTTACAGATGTGCGCCCAGCACGCCATCCGTCATCTGGACACTTGCTTCCGAGCTCAAGCTCCTGTCCTGCGAGCTGCGTCGTATGCTGGATTTGTCTTCTGTTTCTGCTTTCCCCCAGAGCCCTAAAGAAGACGGCAGCACGAGATTGCACGCTTTCAAGGATTTCTGAACTAATAAATAAAACCCGCAGAAGGCCATGGGCTGAACTGAAAGGTTGTCTGGCCACGGATTTCAATTTTTGTAGATGTGCTCTTTAAATGCGTGTTTGCTGCAGGGCATGGCTTGTCGTATCCAACAGAGAATGGAACAAGCTGTCCTGGATGTTTGTGACAGAGGAACCTCTTCAAAATAAAAATATGTTCAACGATGAAATATCAAACAGTCATGAGTAATAGGAGAGTAGGATAACAGGCTCCATCTGTTCCCTACGTGGTGACAATTTGTGATAAAACATAATTTGATATGGTCTTATGGTATGTAGAGCATTAGTTGAGTGATTTATTAGTTTATTTATTGTGGTCATAAGTGAAAGTAACTCACGTTATAAGAAAAGAAGAACCATGAATTGCATGCATAAATAGACATGCCTCATACCTATCGATTTCAGAAAAGAGATGTCACTTTACAAATGCCGAATTAGGCAAAATGTACGTGATAGACCCTGCTGTAGTCACATAATGTCTCTTAAGAACAATTTGGGTCGTCCAAATGCAAGAGTAACATCGGTGGCTAACTAACTTTGGGGCATATTTACAAGGGCTTTATCTCTGCTTTTTTGGCTTACAATGCCAAAAAAGCGGAGATAAAACCAGCACCCTATTTACAAGAGGGTGCTAACATGCATAATCCTATGTTAGCACCCTTTTTCTCAAGGCCTCCCTTTGCATCTCCAATGAGATGCAAAGTGGGCGTTACTGGGCGTACCCCAGATGGACTACCTTGCAAAAATCGCTGATGTTTACATCGCAATATTTACATGGTAGCCCACATGATTTTAGCAACCATTAGATTTGGGCGAAAACAATAGTTTTCGCCAAAATTTAACGTATGCTAAAATCCTGACTTAGCCAACCCTGACATAGGGGGTGGATTATGCTGATACGACCCTGTGGGTCGTATCAGCAGGGTTATCGCCCTTTTGCAGGGACATGCCTGGAAAACCAGCGATGTTCCCTGCAAAAGGGAGATAGCCTCGCTATCTCTGGAATTTTTATCGCCCTGGAGTAATGCGTTGTTAATTACGCGCTACCAGAGCGATAAATACCTGCGATGATATAATTATCGCTAAGCACGGCCAGCGATGATTATCGCTGGCCGTTGTTAATATGCCCAATTTCCACAGATCATGAACACATTTTGAGACAAAGTTTACTGCAAAGCCAAAACTTTTGACGTAATCTTGCATTCCTTGAGGAGTCATTGACTAGCTTGGGTGAAAGAACATCATTGTCATGTAAAAATAGGATCGATTAGCAAATTCTCACTAAAACAAAATTTGTGGTCATGGTGGAGTGTGGTTCTGAATAGTCAAAAAGTACTGAGATGATTTAAAACGAATTTTGAGGGAAAAGACATTGGAGATGTTCATAAATAAAGACACTAAATATGGATTGGATCACCAATGTTTGTAAATTTAACACATACGCAGCAGTGAGAACTTTCTGTTATGGACAAGACAAGAGCTGGATGGGAGTTGCTACACGGGGCCCGGAGGGCAGAGTGTGCACCCCGGTCAGACAGCAGATGAGACCTGAAGTTGAAGAGTTGAACCATCCATGCTCGAGCCTGACTCCTAACCTGCGATACTTCGCATGGGTAAACGCGGTGATGAGAATGGACGGAGACGCCAGATCGCACTAACCCAGACGCTGACTGGGGGGCGCTGCTGTGGCGTTGAGCAGAATCACAGAGGAGCAGGCTGAACCCGGGAGAAGCAAGGGCTACAGAGGATGCCCAAGAAGCTATTGAGGGGTTGATGGAGGCGTTTGACCCTGACCAAACACTGTGGTCACGGAGGTGAGAACGGTTAGGGGTCTGTGGAAAGACAGGAAAGTGGCTGGAGCAGCAAAGTCGTTTCCCAGTGCTGTAGACCTGCTCACCAGGCCCACAGGCTGGGAGGTCCGGTCCTGCTCGTACTTAACACTGGCACCACATACCGACAGAGAGTTTAGCTGACAGGGGCAAAAAAGAGCATCACTTTAGATTGGGGGCCCCTATACAAATCGACACCGAGGTGGTCTTGTGCAGCAGTGGTGCAACAGTGCCCGGCCCGCCAGGAGAGGCGGATTGATTGGGGGTGACCGGCTGAACTGGGCTGATTTTTGTGGAGGAAGTGTGACTGGTGGACGCTTTGGAGGGAGACCCATTTCCCACTGGGGTTTGGGTAGCTGGCCATGCCCCGTGTGGTCTGAGCGGCTATGGTGAAACCTAAGAACCTATCAGCTGCCCATGCCAACGAAATGGGTAAATATGCCATCTTGAAACCCTCAATTGCAGCATCAGACCAGTTGGCAGACCAAATGGGGCCCGCGGAACCCAAGCTCAGTGCCATCATGGCAGCCATCACTGATCCGAAGGACACCATATAGACAAAACTAGATGCGGTCACCACAGACGTTAAACTCCTCAAAGCAGACTTCGGCAAAATATCTGATAAGGTCACCAAGGCGGAAACAAACATTACTCAACTAAATGGTGAGAGCAGGCAATTGGAGGAGCTAGTGCAACACCTCATGAAACAACAAGGCACCATGGCTGCGAAGCTGGAGGATCAGAAAAGGCAGGCATGCAGGAACAAAATAAGGGTGGCGGGTCCCCCACGGGGCAGAGGGCCCTAGTGTCTACCTATTCCTGAAAGATCTAATCCTAAATCATCTGGGGCCCAAAAGATTGTCAAACTTCCTCACAATAGAGTGTGCACACAGGGCACCTATCCCAAAGCTGAAATCTGGAGCACCACCCCAAACAAATTATTGAGACAGAGACGCTATACTGCAGGCAGCTCCTTTCCATGAAGACATACAATACAAAAACACCACAGTGCGCTTCTTTTCTGATTTCAAGATGCAAGTATATTGCCTACCGTGGAGCTTCGAAGCGGTGAAGGGTGAGTTGCGAAACAAAGAACTTAAATATTTGATGCTTTACCCTGTGCAACTGAGAGTAATGGAGGAACGCTGAAGAAGGCCTGGGAGTGGCTGGAGGGATGGTGCATGGTAGGTTGCAGATCACTGCGAGATAATTGGACTGGAAGGACTCATGTTTATAAAGGATTTGACAATGCGGAAGAAGCTGGGTGCCGGACTGACAGCAGTTCCTGAAGCAAAGAAAAGTGTTGGGACATAGTTAAAAGTTGGCCTGGTATATGCTGTCCACTAATGAATGTGTGCACCCTGCAACAGTCCAAACTACCCTTATGGTGATTTAAGAGGTCAAAGATAACCTTAGAAAGCTATCCAAGTGGTAGCTGTGGAGAGCATCCTTCAGGCTTAGTCTTGAAGGAATGTAAAGCATCTTGTTTTACCAGAATGCAACCTTATAGTATTGACTAAATGAAAGGAGAACCACACAGTAGTTATAAAAATATGTATTTATTAGTATACCACTATCTAGTATGACACAGCATCTCCGACACTGAGATAATCACAAAGCACACAATACTTTAGCAAAGAAATGACAGTAAATAGCACTAATACAAAGTGAGCCCCAGGGGGGACCAAACCATATACTAAGTAAGTGATATGAGAACCACGACTCGAGTCAAGACAGTGTCGAGAGGACATAGAATTGCTACGTACAAGTCTATGGGAAAGTCGCGGTTGAAGTTTCAGAGTTTAAGGACCCTTCCCAGTGGACTTTGAAGAAACACTGTGGAAGACAGAATGTTGGAGAGACACCCAAACCCGTGGATACTGAGATACCCAAGTTACCTATCCCAGGGAAGCTGGGTGCATAAGTGCCGTCAAACTCAATGGAGGACTTTGAAGAAGAGCCACTGCTGGAAGGGAGAAAAGTGTGCGCTGGAAACCAAAGGTGGATTATTGTCGAGGAGTACCTGAAAGCAGAGGGGATAGAGTCTGGGTCACTTGGGAGTGACCAGGCGCTCAGTAGATGAATGCCCACTGATGTCGGTGTTTCAGGTTGGTTGATGGAGACCTTGACTCTGCAGCTGTCAAGGATGACCAGGAGCCAGATGCTGAGGGGTCAGTGTCCGGCGGGAGCACCAACAAGCCATGGCAACGCCAACCCATGCAGAAGATGAAGGAAGTGTACGATTAGGACCAGCAAAGCCCAGGAGACTCACCACACACAGGAGAGTCAGGGTGAGCCTGTATCAACCAGGGGACCCCACGAAAAGCACAATTGGACCCACAGGGCAGAGTCACAGGAGTCATGAGAGGACCTCGAGCAATTTCACCAAACAACAGCCCACGGAGCACTCATTGCAAGGAGGTCAAAGTTCTTGGAAGGAAATGGTACCATAGGTTGGGACTCATCTGAGCCCAATGCACTTGTTCAGGAATTGCCAACAAGCACATGAACTTGCAAATACACACAGTGAACAGGGGTTCGGGTATTGCAGCCCCCACAAGGGACACTGGCCTCAAACTTGATAGGAGGACAGCTTGAGCCTCAAGGGAAGTAGAAACCCACCTCCTGTGTTGCTGTACCCTTTGGAGTTTGTAGGAGCTCAGGATCAGCAGACCGGTCAGCAGTGTTGAGGTGCCTGTGAATGCAGGGGAGTGACTCCTTCACGGTAAGGGAGATTATCTTCAGGTGTTCATGATGCTCCACAGGTCCTACATGGATCCTGTATGGTGCACTGGCACAGACGATGCAACAGACTGAAAGGGAGATGAAGTCGGGCCCAAACGAAGTCCAGCAAAGTCCAGAGTGTCCAGACGGTCGAAGTGCAGTTGTTTCTTGTTCAGAATCTTGTCTACATTGAATCTAAGGACCTACAGTCAGGTAAGCACTTATGTACCCACAGGAGAGTGTTAGAAAGATTCAGGGGACCCTCCCAGGGGAGAGTCTAGACAGGGGGAGGTTACTCCAATGTCCTTTGTCCAGTTTCATACCAGAGAGGGCGCCAACGGATCCCAGGACTGGTTTGAACTGGACTATGCACAGGGACACCAAATGTGCCCCCCATGCAGACTTTCAGTCTCTGGCAAGTGCACCCACTCAGCCCTAATACACTAAATACTGTCTGGGAGGTGGTCACACCTTCCTGTGACAGGATGTCTATTGTTCTTGCCTGGCCCTGCTCGAGCTTGGATCAGCAGCAGGAGGGCAGAAATGTGTCTCTGGTCGGCAGCAACCATTTTGTGCTGTTTGGGACTAGAAGGCTGGTATCAAGAACACCAGGAACCCCACAAAGCTCACTTCTGAGGGATGAAATCATACCTCCCACACTGGTTAGTGGTGTGGGGGTATTATTCCAACATGTTTGACACCAAACACGATAGGGTTTGTTTCAGCCATTTTAAAGTTGGTCATCACGTGGTCGCATAATGCATCCCTGTGTTAGTCTATGGCTGCATTACTGACAACCCGGGAGAATGGACTCCGAAGGCTGTATGGGTGTCCTGCTCGTGCAGAGGCGCCCTCTCACTTAGAACCAAGCACCCTGCCCTCTGGATTGTATAGGCCTCCTATAGGGGTGACTTATAGGTTTTAAGTGCAGTGACCCTTAGATATAGTAAATTTATATCTTAAGTAAGGGGTGCATGCACCAACTTAAACAGGCTGCAATGGCAGGCCTGTAGTTCCATTTTGCTTGGCCTCTCATGGGTGGCAAAATACATGCTTCAGCCCATGGGAGGCCTCTGGAGCACCTATGTCCTAGGTGCATGTCTACCATATACTAGGGACTGACAAGGACACCCACTATCCAATCTGGAGGGTACCTCAGTACATGATTTAACAGTTTAAGGGGAATGCAGATAGACTGGGGTCCTGATTAGCAGGATCCCAGCCAGACTAGTCAAATACAGCATCATAACAAGCAAAAAGTGGGGGTAATCATAAGAAGCAGATCCTACTTTCCTACAGACACAAACTGCCAAAAAACCCTATCTGTGTCTATGCGCTAATGGAGCAGAGGTGGTAATGATGCTGAACACTCACCGTATCCTTTACTGTTCACAAAGATGAACAGACCAATGTTTTGGTGGGGGGAGGACGATGCATTGAACTGGCAGTCAGCAGGGAAACTGATAAATACCAGAGAGAGGCTGGACTGAAGATGCACAAATGGGCCTAACTGGTGGCACTGTCTCATCCAAGTACAGTTGATTAGGGCAGATGTTCAAAGTCTTAATTTAATGTTTGAAGCAAAGTGTGTGGAGAGAAGAATTTACGGAAATGGGAATGGGAGGCATGGTAGAGCCCTCGATCAACTGCCTGGTAGGTACTGAAATTTCTGAAAGACAGCATAGCTCCATTCATATGGATCGTTCCAGTGTGAGGGGTGTGGTCTTGCCTGCTCTGCTTAAAATGTACACTGTGTGAGTGATTTGGCTAATATATTGGATGTACAATGAGCAAAGTTCAATAAAGATGTTTTAAAAAATAAAAATACAATATGTTATTTAAATATAAAGAAGGCTTATAGTACTAGTATGGGCATGTACCATCAGCATCACACATACCATGCAGTATCACTTTCACATGCATATGGCCAATAAACAGTTCAACCTCAAAAGAAATCTACCATTATCAATGATCAATGATTTTGACTTTCTGTATATTCAAAAGAATTCCAATAATTATTGCCCCGTTTCTCACTATGCTACTATATGCAACTCAATCCAGGAAAAGAACAATATAGGGCATTGCTTCTCTCATAGAGGATTACACACTAAATTATTGTCCACATATATCATTATTGGCTACTTTGAAATGTGTTTCTGAATAGCTCTGGCGACTAATAGCGCCATGAAAAAAGAGCTGCCTAACCAAGTTTCTCTGTCTCTTGTGCTCTAAGGAACATATTTATAAGGTGTCAATATAACATGCAGGAATGCCTTTGATGTGGACTGAGCTGGGGATTCACTCATAAGTTGTGGGTCAAGCTGAAGGGCAGAAAGAAAGCATAAGAGAACTCCTGCAGGTTGGAATGTCACCTATGAAGGACCCTGGGAGAATTTTGATGCCACATCAGCCAAGTATAGCCTGGCTGAATTGTCTACTATGAAGGGCCCAAAGAGAAATTTGATTCCACCTCAGCTAGGTATAGCTTGGCTCCAGTGGCAAAGTGAGCACCTGACCCCTGTCTGGGCATACCCGACACACATAGGGCATCAAAAACAAGGTGATGGATGGAATGCTTGAATTAACCTCAGCAACTGACAATCACTCATTTTCCAAAATACTTTATTCGTTTTTTTTTTCGTACAAAACCATAAAAGTTCATAGACAAAATACACACTGACTTTCCATTAAAAATACATTATGCAAAATACACCAATTAAAAGAGACAAATTAATTCATAAAATTAGGCTCCCATTATTGCACGATAATAATGAAGAGGATACTAATTCATTTCTATGTGTCCAAACATTTCCTATACTTCATTGCACTTTTAAAAAAACCAGCCAAATGAGGTATACATTCAGGTTTTAACAATTGTAAGTAAAACAATGTAGGACGAATTTGAACAAAATTCTGCCTTTTTAAAAAAGGTTTTAGGTAAAAAGCCCTTGGGAATTCATAGTATTTACATAAAAACATGAAGTGCGGCAAATCCTGTGGAGACAGATTGTCGCAGCCACAGGCTGCCAACACCTTTCCTTTATGACATCCCCTAGGGACTGCTAATAACATGTGAAACAAGTTAAACCTGAACCTGGTTAATAAAAAACGCTTAGTCTGGTAATGGCCAAAGTAAGTAAGGTTCCACATGGGGGCGAGGTTTTGAGCAACAAGTCAAGTCAAATAGGCTTTATTTCGATAAAAATCATATCTTTAAAAGCAGTACATACAACAGGATAAAAAGGATAAAAAACAGCCATATACGAACAAACGTAACTATATGTGAATAAAATGGCATAAATAAATTACCTAAGACAGTCTAATATAATGACCAAAATTAAACAATTTCATTAAGCCTTTTTGACCTGATCACCCATGCCCAACCTAGAAACTTTGCCATACCACATACAAACAAGGGGCGGGTATCAGACTTCAAAATTCGCAAAGCCTCAATATAGTTTCTGGTGCCCAGCTCCTTGCACAGGGGTTTCAGCCACCTAGATCGGGGGATTTTATAGGCAGGACTTTCAAATAAAAAGTGGGCCACCGACTCAGTTCTAGGTGCGCAAAAAGAGCAAAAAGGAGTAGTTTGGGCCGGGATTTTCCAGAGCGCGGTCAGTTCCCCCACTGGAAGTACTCCTGTTCTAAATTTGAAATACAAAGCCCTATCTCTTGGTTTCGAAATTAAGTCGAGATAGGGTTCTCGAAGGGCCACTTCCTTCACCAGAATAAATTCGCTGGAGGATCTACATAGGTTGGGATCAGTGATTCTCCTATCCGCTACCCAATTCCAGTAGACTCTCTTCAGGACAGAATTAGGGGGGGCAGTTCTAGTCTGCCAAGCCTCCCCTAGTCCCAACTCCCCAAGCAGGAATTTAACGTCCCTCAGCCATCTTATTTTTGACCAGCCGGGCAACGATAGAACCTCCTTCAGCCCTTCCGCATAACTGGAAAGTTCAGGGACTCTCCATAGGCGGGCCCAGAGTAGAAGGGGACGCAATTTTGCCTGATCATTAATTGGGCGGCAACCCATATCCAAAAGCAAGGGCAATGTGGGGGTACTCTGTGGGAGGACCATCAGATCCTTCAGGAATTTATTCTCTGAGGAGGCTAACTGATCAGCATTCGAGGAACCCCAAAGCTCTGCCCCGTAGAGAGCGGCACTGATACCTCTCACCATATATATATCCAACACAGGGGCAATGGGCTTGAATGAAGATGACCGCTGTTCCTTGAGAAGGGCCCCCACCTCCCTTTTATGACTCAATACCATCTTATGGATATGGGAATCCCACCGCATAGTGTCACTAAGACGGATGCCTAAATAGTCGAACTCCTTGACCCTTTCCAAGGGTACCGAATTTAATACGGGTGCCCGACCAAGCTTTTTCGGGGGGTTCAGGACCAAATATTTGGTCTTTTCTGTATTAATTTTTAACTCCCTATTCACGCCAAAGGATTGAAAACTATTGAGGAGGTTCTGTAAACCCATCGGTGATTTTGAAATCAGGAGGGTGTCATCAGCAAATAATAAAGTGGGTATTCTCCTGCCCGCCAGGGATGGTGCATCAGCAGGGTATTTCAAAAGGAGCTCCACCACTCCGTTCACATACAATGAGAACAGAGTGGGGGCAAGGACACATTCCTGATGGACGCCCTTGTTCACTGAGATTCTATCGGTCTTTTGGCCCTGCTTTCCCCACCTCACCTGCGCAAAATTCTCTGAGTGGAGTTTCGTCAGTAGGGATAGAAGATAAGCGGGCATTGAGCAACAGGTAAAGACGCACATTAGGCTTCAACAGCTCCCTTTCTTCCCTTTCTAATGTTTTACGCATGATAAAGGATTGTTTGATGTACGCTACATCTTTTCTAGTGATTCCTTCTGGGTTTAAAAACAGATCGTCGCGCCCCTCCCTACTAAAACTAGTTTTAAGGTATTTCAACCAAGGAATTTTGGACATACAGTCTAGGCTTAAGGTCTCTTTTAGAAGACTATGAGTAAGACCTAGATGTTTATTAAGCCAACACTGAAGCCAAAAAGTGAGGGGTCGCAGGGACAGGATATCACCAATAAAAGGAGTGCCCGTCTCTGAATGCACAGACATGTTCGGGGTCCCCTGGGGTACACACAAGAGCTGCTTGAGGAATTTATTTTCGACCACCTGGAGACACTCTAAGTTCCAGTATCCCCATAGGTCACTCCCGTAGCTGGCTATTGAAATGCTCTTTGCGCGATAGATCTTCAGCATAGCCGCTACTGGTCTATTGCCCATTCTTGCGGCAAATCCAAAGAGTGCGGCATTAGCCCTGGTGACTTCTCCTTTTTTCTTGTTCAAGAGTGGGGCCCAATTTAGCTGATGGTCTAGGAGAACACCCAGGTAAGAGAAAGTTGTACATGTAGGCACCTTGATACCATCAACCGTAAAGGGATACTGTTTTTTGGGGTTTTACCCCGTCTGCTTTATGTAAGATTTTTAATTGTTTATGGATAGGTCTCGCCTAGCCATAAACCCATAAAAGGCATCAAGTAAAGTTTGAAGCCCTTTTGGTGTGCGAGCTAAGAGAACTGCGTCATCCGCATATAGCAGGACGGGCAGTCCTCGTAGTCCCACGAAGGGATAGTCGACCCCTGTCTTTACCAATACTTCTTCAAGGTCATTTATATAGAGGTTCAAAAGAAAGTGGGCCAGTATGCACCCCTGCCTGACCCCCCGACTAGTCCTAAAATTTCTAGTCACCTTGAGATCTATGTTATATCTTATATTAGCCTTGGTATCTTTATGTAGATCTTTCAGGAAATTTACCAGGTATTCCTCGACCCCCATGGCCTCCATGGACTGCCACAACTTTCCTCGATTGACACAGTCAAAGGCCGAGGAAAGGTCCATAAAGGCCATGTAGATGGTCCCTGGCCGTGATAGTGTGTATTTACCCAAGATCAAATAAAGATTTAGGCATTGAGCCATAGTTGAATGCCCCTTGCGGAACCCATACTGAATGTCAGCTATAATGCTTTTCTCCTCCGCCCATGTGGTCAACCTCTTCAGTATAACACTCCCTAAAACTTTAACAATGGAATCAATCAGGGAGATGGGCCTATAATTAATTGTACAGGATCGATCACCCTTCTTGAATACGGGTACTATAGTTGATACTCCCCAAGATGGGGGGCAACCCTTTTTCACTGCGGCATTTCCCACTGCTGCCAAGATAGGAGCCCAAAACAGAGAGTTAGATTTAAATAAATCGGGGGGAATACAGTCAGGACCTGGTGCCTTCTTGTTTGAGAGGTTATTAATTCCCTCTATCATTTCCAGTTCTGAAAACACCATAACGTCCGACCCCATCGTCTCTTTTAGCTGAGCGGAGTGGGCCGCTGTGTCTTGAAAAATTTGGGAAAAGTGGGAAAACCACTCTTCCTCCGTGATGTTAGACCCGACTTTTTTCACTACTGGTGTTAACAACGGCGATCGGTTAATTATAGACCAAAATCTAGAGCTGCTTAATAAGGTCGAGGAGTCTAGAAGCTACCTCCATAGTGAATTTTTCAGTTCCATTTTCCTTTTAGCCAGTGTTTTCTTATAGTTTAGCCTAGATGTGCTATACAGGAGTCTATTCCGGGGGGTAACTCTAAGGGCCATTTTCAAATCTCTAGCTGCTTTAGAGCATTTATGGCAAAACCATTTAGGATCTCCGAATGGAGTTTCCCCCCCCCCGGGCATGCAACATTTCTCCTACCTTGATTGCAATACTCTCAAAAGCTTTAGGAACTACCACGTCCAAGGGTTCATCGCTAAGGCAGCTTTGAAAGTCAGCTTTACACTCTTTCTTAAGTCTATCAAGGAAGAGGGACGGCATGACCTGATTTCACTTGATACGCCGACTGCCATTAATAGGTTGCATCATGTTACCTCCAGAGATGCTATGCTTTTTTTTCAGGAAATTCCCTCCCAGTGACACACAGACTGGATTATGGTCGCTGTGTGCACTTGGAATTACACAGAAGCCAGTGACAAGGGTCATAATAGGTCTAGAGACTAGAATAAAGTCTATAAAGGTTCCCTGATTTCTACCCTTAAACGTGGGTTCCGTTTGTATATTCAGCGGTGGCGCTATACTCATAGTGAACATCAGATCATGCTCAACTAGCATGAGATTCAATGCATTCCCCTATGTTGTATGCTCAAAATGTATCCCCGCTATTAACGTGCAACCCATGGTCACCAAGGTTTTTAACATGGGATCACCGCAAGGGTGCACATTAAAATCCCCTGCAAGAAGCAAGCTCTTTCTGTTTGGGCCTCGACACCGATTAATAAAATTTTGTAGTTCGGTGATCCTGCATCCCTCACTCTTATTGCTTGAGTTATAAAAATTTACTACACACAGACTGCTATCATCTTTCCCCCAAAAAATAGCCTGAATATTTCTGTTGCCAGAGGAAAAAGCCCTTATGCTGCTTCTTAAAGCCAGGGAGGTGAAAATGACCAATCCTCCTGATGCTCGGCCACTGTTTGAACTTGTTGCTGGTACACTAAATGATTTATACCCCTCCAAAGATATGTTGCAGTTTGTGTCCTATGTCTCTTGGAGACAGATGATGGGATATTGGCTTACGAACTGCACCCAAAGGGGGTCTGTGACCTTTCCTAGCAATCCCGCGATGTTCCAAGAGAGGACATTGTATTGTAAATTAACCTCATTTGTCAGGATGATGGGTTTATTGGTTAGATCGGGCTTTGTTGAACCAAGAGGGTTTTCCTCCCAGGAACCTTGTTCTACTACTGTGACCATTGTATCTGGGATCATTTCTAAATTATTAGGAGCTATCCCAGAACTGTCTATTGTTGAATGGTATCCGGTCAACTGGTTAGGTTCGTTGGGAGGGGGATAAAAGTTAAGTTTGCCACCCAGTCAGTCGCAATCATTAAGGCCCTAGAGGGCATTATATCTGTTTAGAGCCTCTGTACATAGGAAGTATCCTATTCCACCCCTCAAATAAACTCCGTTGGGCCTCGGGGTATTTACATCCCATCCCTCTAAATCTCTGTGGTAAGATATCTTATTAACCATCCTCCTGTGCCTATTATTAATACCGTCCAACTGCCCCGACCTGTAGAAAAACCCAAGAGGTAAAATTTCTATGCCCTGACCTCCCTGTGGAATGCCTCTCTCTGCTTCCCTCAATATCCTTTCCACTGGTACCGGGCTATTAAAATTTAACACTATACAATCTCCTTCTCTACATTTTCTAGTGCGGCCCAGCCAGGCTACTCTCCGTGCCATGATTATGTTATGCCCTACCATTTGACCTTCTACAGTATTTCGGGATAGCCAATGTGTAACTTTGTTTTTAATCTGGGAGAAGTCCTCTTTCTCTCCCGCAGGAAGGGGAGGAACATTTGCCAAAACGACTACTAGTGGGGTACTTTGTGGAGGTAGATCTAGTGTGATACGACTACCTTTGTCATGTGCTATCTTGTTATTTTGTACAATTCCCTTGGTCTGTGGTGATGGGTGTTTTCCTTCTCCAAGATGAGTCACTTGTGTCCCCCTGAGGCTGATACTTCCTTCTTCACCCTGAACACTATCCTTTAAACCCGTAACTCTGGCATCCCCATTAATTGAGGACCCTCTCTCTTTGGGTGTAACAGGTTGTGTAGCAATGAGTATAGGCGGTTGGATGGATTCAGTCCGCTTGCTTGTATTTATTAGTTGTTCCCCATTTCGCTTGCTATCTAATAGGGAATGTAACAATTGTGTGTTGTCTAATGTGGCTTGTTGTAACTTACCCAAAGTGTCATAGATTATTTTTAATCTCTCAAATAGGGGGAGCATTAGGGATTTTACAATCTGTTCCACTTGCCCAAGTATTCCTTCATCTCCCTGTACAGTCATTGGCAATCGTTTTGGTGGCTGATGGGAGTCAGAGATAGATGGGGCGGGAAATGCTCCTTGATGTATCTGGTGTGAGGACTTGTGTAGGATTGCAGGGGGCTGATCGACCACCAACTTTGTTCACGATTTTAGCGATCTTGGAGCACCTACCCTTCTGTCCTCCCCCACACCGCTTCCTTTTCCTCGTTTGTTTAGTACATGTAATAACTTTATCTGTGGTACAACGTACGTTAGCCTTTGAGGGGTAGATATCAGGGGTCCCGGTTACTTCCTGCCTAATATTACAGTCCTGTGAACTATTTCCCTGGCTAATTATACTTTGTGTGTCAGACAATATTCTGAACTCTGGGTCCACTAGACACTGGCTTACTCGGTCTTCCGTGGTAGTACAATTTTTGACTGTGCCTAACGAGGAATGTTTGGAGCTGAGGGATTCTATAGAAAGACGTTTTTCTGTAATTTCTATCTCCTGTTCAAGGACAGCTGTTGCTCTGGTAATAAAATATCCAATGTTCCGGTAATGCTTCCCCCGGTTAGTTTAATCCCTTTACATAGTCGCGAAGACATAATTACCAGAGAATGTCAATCTTGAATAGACAAGTAGAAGATAGAGCATATAAGTCTTGGTCACCTGCTTTTACAAGTCAAATCTTAGGGGGGCGGCCCGTCCCGGCCTCCTTTGGCCTGTGACGGCCTTGGATGGTCCCGCCCTTGTCCCAGGCTTCTCCCCGCGCGTCCTGCGAGCGTCCTCATGGGACGAGGAACCAGGCGTGTCTATATGCATCTCCTGGCGCGTGAAGATGATGCGTCTGCCCCTGAGGCTCCTGGGGCTTGTAGGCAGCAACTGCGGCAGCTGACCGACCGGCGGAGCCAAGCCCGGCCGGACAGTGGGAAAGAGGGGGCGGCTGTGTGGAGAAGAACAGCGGGACCGAAGAGTCAAACAGCCGACCCCTGGTGAGCTAGCAGCGTCCAACTGGCACCGGGGACTCTGCACCAGGCGTGTCTATATGCGCCTCCTGGCGCGTGAAGATGATGCGTCTGCCCCTGAGGCTCCTGGGGCTTGTAGGCAGCAACTGCGGCAGCTGACCGACCTGCGGAGCCAAGCCCGGCCAGTCGGTGGGAAAGAGCGGGCGGAGCAAAGCCCGGCCGTGTGGAGAAGAGCAGCGGGACCGAAGAGTCAAACAGCCGACCCCTGGTGAGCTAGCAGCGTCCAACTGGCACCGGGGACTCTGCACCAGGCGTGTCTATATGCACCTCCTGGCGCGTGAAGATGATGCGTCTGCCCCTGAGGCTCCTGGGGCTTGTAGGCAGCAACTGTGGCAGCTGACCGACCGGTGGAGCCAAGCCCGGCCGGTCGGTGGGAAAGAGGGGGCGGAGCAAAGCCCGGCCGCGTGGAGAAGAGCAGCGGGACCGAAGAGTCAAACAGCCGACCCCTGGTGAGCTAGCAGCGTCCAACTGGCACCGGGGACTCTGCACCAGGCGTGTCTATATGCACCTCCTGGCGCGTGAAGATGATGCATCTGCCCCTGAGGCTCCTGGGCCTTGTAGGCAGCAACTGTGGCAGCTGACCGACCGGCGGAGCCAAGCTCGGCGGAGCCAAGCCCGGCCGGTCGGTGGGAAAGAGGGGGCGGCGCAAAGCCCGGCCGCATGGAGAAGAGCAGCGGGACCGAAGAGTCAAACAGCCGACCCCTTGTGAGCTAGCAGCGTCCAACTGGCACCGGGGACTCTGCACCGGGCGTGTCTATATGCGCCTCCTGGCGTGTGAAGATGATGCGTCTGCCTCTGAGGCTCCTGGGGCTTGTAGGCAGCAACTGCGGCAACTGACCGACCGGCAGAGCCAAGCCGGGCCGGTCGGTGGGAAAGAGGGGCGGAGCAAAGTCCGGCTGCTTGGAGAAGAACAGCGGCACCGAAGAGTCAAACAGCCGACCCCTGGTGAGCTAGCAGCGTCCAACTTGCACCCACTCAGGCCACATACAAATTCATTGTTTTTCACCCATCATGCCACCTCAGTTTGCACACAACGGTATACAAATCACTCTGGATACTGTCCCTGTGGTAACAGTCCTGGGCAGCTTGTGTTCTGGTTGAGGGTGTACTTGTACTTAACAACAAAGGGAGGTAGAGTATAAAGTAGGATTCCTACTCCACGGGCACTAATAATTAAACAAGAAGAATCCTACTACCTGTGTAAAGAAAGGGGGGTAAAAGGGAGGGGGAAACACTCAATGTTGTGTAAAATACCCCTCACACACCAACAGGCCCCTTGGTGTCATGCTTCATCATCGGGGTCTTCGCACCCCGCTGAAGGGATGCGGCACGCTTCGACCTGTGACTACACGGGAGCGTTGACAAATCAGACTATGTGAGGTGTGTGTTGAGTGCAAGTGAAGGGTTTGGATGTGAGTGGGAGGTGTGGTGATGAGTTAAAAAGTACCTGGCTAGTGGGTGAAGTAAAACATTTTTATTAAATACCCCTAGCTGGTGCTGTTAAAAGATGTGCAAAAGAACGAGGTTGTTTGTCTTAATTAGGGACAGAACCTCTGGTGTACTTGGCCTGGCAGTTGGAACTGAACTGTTCCCATTGGAAGAGGGTCAAGACTGAGTTGCATATGGCTGGGTACAAACTGAGGTGGCATGCTGAGTGAAAAACAATGGATTGGGGTGAGGCCTGAGCAGTTGCCTGTAGATTACTTTAAGTCAAGCAGTCCATGCATCATCTTGTTTTTAATGTGCACACTCTCATGCAAATGTGGAAATAAAGAGCCTTTAGATCTGCCACACACAAAGGTTTTCTTTAAATGCAATCAATACAAAATTCTATAATACATGGAGTAAAAGGAGTTCTGTAGTGTGTGTAATCTCCATATATTTGAAATCATCAGCATACATTTATAGGAATGTCATGAAACCTCTATATTTGTTTACTGAAGTGAATTTATTTTGATTATTTGAGCCTGACATCCATAAAGATTTGAGGAAATTGTTGCCATTCAGGCATGTTTGTGATGTATGTAACATTAGACGTGTGGTGTGATAAGGATGACATGGGCACTGGAGCATGAAAGAAAAATGCCCCCTTTATTGGTGGGTTAGTAAAATGAACACATCATTTCGGTGCAGTTGGCCCTTTAAAGCACTGTGCCTATGTGCTACTGCACTGTCGGTCATATTGATAGGACAAAAGTGAGGAGAACGAGCCAATAAATGTCTTTAATAATCTCTTATCTTCATGCAGCTCAGAAAGAAAATTGGTTGTTGGTTGACTGTAATGGGAGTCTAAGTCAAGCAGCAACTGGAATCCTTGTTAAGCTGAGGCACAAGCCAAACCTAAAGTAACCTGTGCTCAGCCTCTGGTAGCTTGGCACAGAACAGTCAGGCTTAACTTAGAGGCAATGTGCAAAGTATTTGTGCAACACTTCAAACAGTAATAAAGTGAAAAATAACACACAGAGTATCCCACACCAAGTCGGAAATATAGTTTCTTTAAAAACATAAAACAGGACCAAAAAAATAAAAATCCAATTAGTAGAACAGGAGATATGCACGTTTAAAAAATACAGTTAAAATAGGGCTAAACGGCACAAAACATTAACTGTGGATATCTGTTTGTGTTGATCCAGGACAAAGTCACAAGTTAAGACCAACAGTGATGGAGCATGGCCCGGCTACAAGGAACACAGGTATGCCTGCTAAACAAAGTACCTCGAATCTTGGCTTGTGGAGCATTGCATGTGTCCCTGCCAAAGATGCGTCATGTAGCCAAAGGGATGCGTTGGTTCTGAGGTGAGGTGAGGCAATGATGTGAGGGCCTGCATCATCATTGAGGATCCCGTTGACAAGGGTTTGCAATGCGAAGTCTGGTATTGAGCATCAAGGAAGTGTTGTGCAGTCTCACAATGCATCAATGTCATCAGTTCAGATGACCTGAAAGGCTGCAATGCGAAGTCCAGCAATGTCATCAAGGCTGTTACTGATGATGGATGCGAGGGTCTGCGCCTTGGATGTACTATGCAGTGGCATTTCTGATGAGGTCACGGGTTGTGACACAGTGCAGGTCTGCAAAGGAACTGATCCATTGCAGCAGTGACTATGCGCATGTTGTGCTTGGGGCTGCGCTTTGCAGCAGTGTGATGCGTCAGTCCCGCTGGCTCCACAGAGGCTGGCAGAGCACCTCAGGCCCACTTCCAAGGGTCCAGGTCTGAGTGGCACCATTTGGCAGGGTAGACTCACAGATGGCAGAGTCCAGGTGCTGAGGTCAAGGTTGCTGGAGTCTTCTGTCCCTGAGGCTCAAGTCAGGAGGCCAGCCAACTAGACCTTGGAGTCACCTTGGGGTCCTGGTTTCAACAGATGCAGGTCCAGTGCCTTCTCACCCAGGCATGAGGGTAGAAGGCAGCAGGTTAGCACAGCAGGGCAGCAGTTCCTTCAGAGCAGCAATCCAGCAGCAGTCCTTCTTCCTGGCAGCGTATCCACAGGTCCAGAAGTGTACTGAAGAGTTGGTGTCTGATGTCCAGTATTTATACCCTGTTTGATTTGATTTGATTGATTTGATTTGATTATAAGATTTATAAAGCGCAACGAATGCCCGGAGGTGTCTTGGCGCGAGGACTCAGGGAGAGTGTAAGACTAGTATGCAAATAGAATTAGAGGTCGGATTGAAATAGCCATGTTTTTACTGCTTTCCTAAATGCTTTCAGATTTGGGCTATTTTTAATTGTTAGTGGAAGAAGATTCCAGGACTTGGCAGTTACCAACAGGAAGCTCCTTCCTCCCCAACGTGCCTGCTTGAACCAAGGGATTTGCAACAGTTTTTGTTGTGCTGATCTAAGGTTCCTAGATGGCACATAGTATTTTATGTGCGACGTCAGGTACGAGGGGCCCTTTCCATGGAGTGCTTTTGAAGTGGGGAGAAGCTTCTAGAGGCATGCCTTTGAAGTGCACAGAGGCTTAGCTTTCCTTGCTCTGGCTCCAGACTAATTACAGGGGGTATGCAGCCCTTTGTGTGAAGGCAGGACACAGCCTATTTGAGTGTAAGTGGGTCTTTGCCCAGCTCCTTGTTTCCATCCTGATAATGATGGCTCATCCAGGCACACTTAAGTTCTCTATTGTGTATGGCTGTGTAGGAGGAACACACAAAGCCCAAATGTCAACTAGGCCCAGTCATGTGACTCAGAGACAGCTGCAGGCACTAAATAACTAAAGCAAAACAATTTAAACTTTCTAAAAGTGAATATATTCAATTTACAATATTTTTGTGACAGTCATGACCTGGTTCACAAGCCTGGCTGCAATCACTGGTGGAGATATTTCCCACACAACAGTATACAAAGTGAGCCACATAGATCAACTATATAAATATGGGGCAAGAATAAACTCCCGACACACATCTGCCAAAAAAATCAGTGGCATATACCCTCTGCACTACAGCAAGACTGTGTCCGTTATGGAATTTTGTGAGCGCTGAGGACGACCTTTGTCTAAAGTTATTAGGCTCACAGAAGATCAAAACACGTCGGCATAATTTGCAGACATCGAGGACACACCCACAAAAATGTTAATAGAGATCAAAAAGTAGTCGTTAGAATTATAATACTGGAACTGTCCATGGTGAAAAAGTGTGTTAACTTGTCTCCCAACTTTACAGTGCCATTTGGATTTAGACAAGAATAAGGAGGACACATTTGAAGCTCCTAAATTGATGCAATCGATGTTGGACATATCTTCGATGTATGGACATTGTGTTTGACATCAATGTCAGTTTGTGATGAAGTTAAATGTTGTTATTACTTTAGACCGTGTTAAGTATTCATGTGAATGTACTGTTATCATTTTGTGATGTCAAAAAGTATTTGGTGACAATGTTCTGTTATTAGTTAGTCAATGCATGTGTTCTATGTCTTTAATTAATTTAAAGTCGTCTTCTGTCTATAAGTTTTCATGATATTTTCTATTTACAATTTGTCAATTTGTTGTGTCTATCAGTGAGTGTCTTAAATACCTCTTTGCTCTATGTACAGGTGTATGATAACAGTAAACAATTATTTGATGAATGTAAAATGTGTTTTTGAAGATTCAGCCTTGGAGTAATTACATGGCCTCTAAAAACAGACCTACGGATTTATACTTTAGGGTGTCTATTTTGTTTAGCAGGCCCACTAGTAGCATTTAACTTACATGCCCTGGGCACAGGTAGTGCTACCTTACCAGGGACTTACAATTAAATTAAATATGGCAATTAGGAATAAGCTAATTCCACCATGTTTTAAGGAGAAAGCACAACCCCTTTAGCACTGATTAGTAGTGCATCCACACGGTCCCAAAGCTAGCAAAAGAGAAGTAAGAAAAGTAGAAGGGTTGAAGGCAAAAAGTTAGAGGGAAAACCATGCAGAGGAAGCCAGGTCTAACACACTCCTTAGTACAATGTTGTGACCAAAGCTTTTGAAGGAAGTAGACAAGTTAATTAGAACTCAGATTGTAATGCCAACTTCATCTGCTACTTTGACAAATAACTCTTTACGTCCAAGAGATATTTTCTAGTCTCAGTAGGAATGGGTGATTTGTTTATGATACCTTTGAAGTAGGGTGAGATTGGAAAATGCCAGTCTTTTTGAAGTTGACCGAAGTTTCCTGATCTCCTTAGAATACTGAGGCATAGTAACAATTAACAGGCCAACCCCCCGACAGGTATTTCCTGCTCATTGGGTAGAACATTCAGAAATTAGAAATAGTGGGAAGAAAGGTAAACCTTCCCACTGCCACCAATGAGAGCTGCCAGTTTAGATGACCATGGGGTATCAGTGGCTGGCTGAATGGAAAATGATCAAACTATAGGTGGCAGTGGTGGCATGCTTGCCAAGGTACCATGTGTACTGGTGGTATGGTGAAGGAAAGCCTGGTGGCTTGGAAATATTGCTTGGGGATGCAGGGTGTTCAGAATAGGATGGGGTGGATGCCTGCTTAGCAGTGGCTGCCCCCATTTTTCACAGAGTGGCCCCTCAAGGATATGAGATCTGTTTCTTTCTGCTTCAAGAGGGTGCTGTTGCTACTCTTAATTTTTTATGGAAAATATAAATGTCCTGAAATTTAAAAAACATGTTCATGGAGCTCACATAAGTAAAGTGGAGGGATGCGTTGTATTTACGGCAATACGACACACCCCTGTCCTTTCCTTTGTGCTGACATCGTTTAGGCAGCCTTGCACTACTACAGACACTCTAGTGCCATAGCGCAAGGGTGCCTGCTACGGATATATGGTTGTTTTTTTGTAGAAAGGGAACCCTTCCTTCTTCCTTCTTCCCTCCTTCAAAAAAGGTTTAAAAACACACCTCTTCCCCAGGATAGCGTAAAGATTGAGGCAGCATAACATCGCGTATGGCTGGTTAAGTCAAGTGCCACGATACCATTTGGGTGACAGTTTTGCACTATATAAATATGCCATACAATACAATACAATACAAAAACAATGATTGAGCCTGACCTGGGGAGGCGCACAGTTTTGACATATTCCCACATATACGCTTTGTTGTAAATCTGGGAATCTGTCAAATACAGTAGGCGTTGAGTGGGAACATCCCCCCTCAACGCTCATGACACACCTCCCCAGTTGAGCTGCGTTGCCTCACACCATATCTACGAGGCCTGCACTGTGGGACACCCGAACGTCAAAACACTCGACCTTCCAGCAGCACACAGGGCTTGTGAATAAGCCTCTTATTGTCTTACCCATGATACGAAAGCCCAAAGTCTTTGGGCCAAGTATCCAACCACATTCTCAGACTGTAGTATCAGAAATGTGATTTATCCATGTAGTTCAGATGTGTAAGAGTGCAGTGTAATGGATTCCTTTTCTTCTTATAGAAAGTGGATACAAGAACCTTGTTGTCCTGCATTTTAGATACTTTATGATACATATTTTGTATTGGATCAGTCAAATCGCGCTTAAGCAGTTTACACACAGTAACAAAGATAAATCCACAGCAAGAGTTCTGCAAATGGGTTTTTGCTTTTATCGCTTACTCCATTTTAAGGTAATCTACTCACATCCTGTAATCTTTTTCTTAAAAATCTTAGGATGAAAGCATCAGTTGATTTTTTTATTCTTTAAAGCATATTTGTTATCAGCAATTCCCCCTTACTTTGCATATCTATTTTTGTTCATCCACTTATGAAAAGATAAGATGTATACAGTTTTATATTTTATGGGCATGCCATAGGGCGGTTTATCTTGCACGAAAGTGCTTTTATCGTGAAAGGCTAACAACTGTTTACAGCTGGGTAGATCAGTGATTTTTTTGGAGTGTCATGACATGATAAAAATAAATAATCTACAAAGCGTTTGTGTTTTTCTTAGGACAAGTATAATTTTTCCTGATAGAACGCAATTTTTCCATCCTAAGGCAATGAGTATATCGAAAGACATTTTCACGTGCATTTCCGTAGTGACATATGTTGGTTTAATCAAATCCGATGTTTGAAGAGATTATCCCACACTGATTAAATGTGAACACGTCCTGCTATGTTTGTACGTTGGTGCACCAACATTCAAATATGCCAAATATCTCTACCCAAAATAAGTTTAATAGTTTCTTGTGATGAATAAAGATCTCAGCCATTTATCTTTGATGTCAGTAAAGCAAATAAGCTATGACTGGTAAAGAGGAACTCGAGTTCTTACTGCTGCTGAGGTCACCTTTATTAGCCTCAAACAGCCTGTCAACCCCCTGACGTGTGAACACATGTAAAAAAAAGATAAAGAGGAATTAACCAAGCTCAAGGACAAAAAAAACTATACATCACTTTGCATTAAATGTCACCCACTCACCATCCGCTCCTATTACTCGCTGACTTCAAGCTTGCCTCTGACAACCTACAGCGCTCCACTGCCTTTTAGCTGGGTTCCTTCTATAGACATGCCATATACATACTTACATACATTCATACATACAATGAGGAAAGAAATCGTAATCATTTAATAGCAGGGAAGCCCTCTAACTCAGAATCGAGAATAGCATTAAAAATAAGACTAGACCTTGGCTTCAGGAAAAAATATTCACTTGTGGGAATACAATTCAGGATCTAGGAGTAATCAAGAGAGGCCAAATCAAGGAATCGTCATCAAGCGCTGAGTGTGTTGTGGTGGGCTTTGGAAGAGGGACTCTGGGGCATATTAACAAAATGTGCGTTACAAAACGCACATCGCACATTTCACTATCGCCGGTTATCGCCGGATTTTTCCGCCGTGTTAGCGCGTTATTATCAACGCGCAACACGTAGGCGATAGTAAATCCTGCGATAGCCGGTGATAGTGAATATTAAACGTGAAAACAAGCGTTGTTTTCACGCGCTAATGTGTGCCTTGATAATATGGGGGGTGGATTCAGCGTTATGATCCACACCCCCATGTTATCAATGCCTAACGCCTGGTCAGAGCCGGCGTTTGGAGACCTGCGATAAGCAGGTCTTTTCCTCCCAACGCCTGCCTTGGTGATAGGGTGTTCCCACCTCCAACCACATTTTACATGTGGTTGGATGTGGGAACGCCCACTTTGCATGTCATTAGCGATGTTTCTCGCTGACATGCAAAGTGGGCTTGAGGCAGGCGTTGCAATGCCCTTGGTAATAGGGCGCTGGAAGTATCGCGGCTTTCTCGGCGAATTGTGCCGAGAAAGCAGCGATACTTCAGCTTGTTAATATGCCCCTCTAAGTCAACAAATAAGCAGCAATAGAGAATGGAGGTTGAAAAACTCTACCTTCAAATTCCTTCCAGATGCTCCTTCTCAGATTATCCTAGAGGAAGCAGCACTGAGGGAAGAGATGGTGAAACAGTACTTAATTTGAGCCGGTGGTTTCCGTGCTCGGCACTTAATTCTCGGCTCCGACACTTAATTGTCTGAACCTGCACTTATGGCAGCTGCCACATGGTGGTGCTGTTTGTGTAATTTAAAAATGAGCAGAAAAACAGTTGTCCAATAGTCTGAATTGTACCTGTAGCAGTATGATGGTTACCAGTTGTGTAAGTGCAGTGGGAATGTATGGTGCAAACTGCCGTGCCTCATGACGAGGGCCCCAGCACTTATTTTTTTTTTACAAAGTAAGCACTGTGATCAAAGAGCATAACAAGGCACAGTGAATAAAGATTATATATAAACCTTGTCTAGAGGATTACAACACGGTGAATCATATATGGACTGAATAGGAGACGGTTTTAATTCTATGAGCCATCTCGACGTCTTCGTTCCACAGTCCAAAGCCTTGCTGTGGTTCCTAGGTTCCACCAGACTAGGTTAGGCGGTAGCTCTCTTTCCGTTAACCCCTTCCATCAGCTCGTCATCAGCATTACCTACCCTGTGCGGATGACAAGGTGAACTCGTCACTCAACATGTTGATTATGAAATTCCAGTGCACAGCAGGAAAAACGGCCGCACGCAGGCGGTTAAAGCAGCCACGGCTTGGAATGCCCTTCCCTGCCCTTTGAATTACGAAATATTGAGAGCCTCAGGGTGTTTAAAAAACAGTTTAAAACCCTGTTATTTAAGTAATTTTTTGTTAGGCCATTTCTTTTCCCTTCTCTACCATTTGGCTTTCGCGCCCGGACACTTCGAGTAGCCGCGCGCACGTTAAAATGGAGGCTAACATAACATAACATGTTGCCCATTTGTAACTTCCAACGCTATAAATGAGTCGACTTGACTTTATGAATGTTCTATGTGTCGTATTATATGAGGCTATCCTTTTCCTTATGTGATCCCAGACTACGTTCTGCATCATTTTCCCGACAGTTTTTGACATGCATATTTTCTCCAGTGCAAACAATTTCCATTCTCCTCTAACCTTTCCATCTCCCATCCTCGTTTTTTGCACAAACAAAACCGTGTTTCTTCTTCCAACACATTCCTTTTTCAGCGCTGTGATTCACGTAGTTTCTCTCTCACATGTGGAGAAGCCTCAATACCCTATTTTATTCATTTGAGAAACTTTTTAATCTTCTGTGTACAGACTGTTTCATATCACCACCATCCTTTGTTGAGTTGTTTTAACGTGATTTGCCTTTGATATGTTTGGGGCATAGAGGCCTCTGGACGAAATGTTGTAAATAAATAAAACTTATAGTGGGAATACTCTCTGAGCTAGATGATTGTAACTCCTGCAGGTGTTGTGCAGTTGAGTCTTTTTGAGATTCTGTGTCTTTGTAGGTTATTAATAAAGTAACTGAGGATAAAGATGAATGGAGTGTTGCAATATTCAAGCAGAGGTAGTATCAGAGGTAGCCATATTTCTAAAGATTGTTTTCCAAAATCTGCAGAGGGAATAGCTTTCTCTGAGAAGTTTTAATGTATTGTTCCTATTCATGTCTACTGCATTGCTTGTGAAAAGAAGATCAGATTGCATCATTTATGTCATATGGTGGTTGCTGGTCAGGACTGTCCCCTGCTTTGTAAACAAGCCTTTGTCCCTGCCCTGTGTACGCGACTGCATGTGAATCTGGGATCCTGATTTCTGTTTTTTTTCATGGAATAGCACTTATCAAGCACATGCACAGAGGTCCTTGCTTGTCCCTGACAATGTGAAGGCAAGGTCCTGTGAATGCAGGCGCACTTCAAGTGATCCTTCAGAGTAGAAAGAGGACTACAGTCCCTGTGTGGGGTTTAGCACATAAGGTAGTAGTGTAAGCATACCATGTTGTGTGATCTTCTATATTTGAATAGGCCTTTATATCTGTGTCAGTGAGAGTTTGGCCGAACTGTCTCCACTCATGTAAAGTTCTGCTGTTGCATGAAAACACAGAACCTTACATGAACATCCTGTGTGTATATCAAGTATACAGATGAGTAGAATGCATCTAGCACATGTGTAGCAGTGGGAATCTGTGTGTATGAGTATTGAGACCAGTGGGATCCATTTTGGATGCCCCTGTTTTACCATGGCTCAAGGTGGAGGATGGGGACAGCATCCTCAGGGAACGCCTCCGCCCGACTCATCCTGGACATCCCCCGATGCAGCCACATCTCCGGCCACCTGAGGGACCTGCACTGGCTCCCCGTCAGCAAGAGGATCACGTTCAGGCTCCTCACCCACGCACACAAGTCTCTCCACGACCTGGGCCCCAAGTACCTCAACGACCGCCTGACCTTCTACACGCCCACCCTCCAGCTACGTTCTACAAGCCTCGCCCTCGCCGCCGTACCACGCATCCGAAGAGCCACCGCCGGAGGTAGATCCTTCTCCTACCTGGCGGCCAAGACATGGAACTCCCTCCCCATCCATCTGCGGCTGACCCAGGACCATCTCGCCTTCAGGAGACAACTCAAGACCTGGCTGTTCGAGCAATAGCAGAACCCTTCCCCCAAGCGCCTTGAGACCCTGCCGGGTGAGTAGTGCGCTATACAAATGTTATGATTGATTGATTGATTGATTGATTGATTGAAAGTGTACTGCCTATATTGCTGTGGCTGCAGAGTGGAGATCCAGACACTGAAGTGAGAAGGATGAAGACATGGCTACCTTTAAAGATTCCTTGAAGACTCTGTTAGAAAGGGGCTGCTTAATAGTTCTTCTGTATCACTGCCATTTGGTAGATAGCAGAATGAAGGGTGGTATTGCAGTTACTGGTGTTTACATTTCAAGGTCAGGCCAACCTCTTGTCTAACCCTGATTACTTCTTGAGAGAGACCAATGATAGCCAGGTGTAGAAACCTTGCACTTCACTGTGTCCTTGTTGTGGAAGGCTCCATTTTAGACACAGCCCAAAGCTATCTAATGTGAAAAGCCTACCTTTACACAATGTCTGTCTCTGGAAAGCTGCATGAGAAGGGCTCTTGAAAGAGAACCACCCCAAACTTGTTTTGCAGTTCCAGACAGTTGAGTCACAAACCCAGTTTAGAAACTGTGCAAAAAAGTTAGACAAAATCAAACCACTTTATTCTGCAGAACACTCAAAGTAGTTTATTTGTGATTTTTATATACAGCTAGTACAGCTCAACAGGAGTCACAAAACACTTTCACAGTGGATGGGGCTATAGTGCTCCATTTCAGGCGGCCTCTTCTTTACCTTGTGCATTGGCCCAGTTTGGTACTGCATCTACCTTCCCATGTGCATCAGCCCATGTTGGGGCTGCATCTGCCATGCAATGAGCAATAGCCTAGGTTGGGCTGCAACTGCCTATGTGTGTACCAGCCCCAACTGTCTTGACATGTGCATCAGCCCAGGTAGGGCCAAAACTGCCATGACAACTGTTGTATCTGCCCAGAAGCTGGCTAAAACTGCCAGGCAGTCCTGCACAGTGGGGGCAATGTCCACTGAATGTCACTAGGTCATCCAGGGCAGACAAACTTGTAGAAGCCGGAAACCGCACCTTACTTCTGCAGCTGCCACCACTAAAGTGGTGAACTGATCCACCAAGCTCACACTGAAGGAGATGCAAAGGACTAAAGTCTAACCACTACAATAGCAAGGGTAATTACATTAGTCAACAGTGACTGATTGCACATTTGATTTGTGGGGAAAGGTAATCTGCACCTGAGCCTTATTCAGGATTGTACCATAGTTTTGCTGGGGGATAGACACAACTAAGGTAACAAGGGTCAGAGAGAGCATGGAGGCATTGATAAGGGGTGTAGTGCCTACAAGAGTATCATGATCATCTATACCACAATGTTTGCTGGAATGAACTCTGTAGTAATGAGTACTACTGTGTGATTAATATGTGCCTTCTGAACATTGAAGTTATTGTGTAGTTGATTTTTTAGTTCTGAGCTTGTTGCATCCCATGCTACTTCTATGAGATGCCTGTGACTGCAAGTCCTTCCTACCCTGAGATTCAAGTGCAGAAGGCTTGTAATTGGTGCAGTTTGCAAATTTATAGTAGGGCGGATACCAGGACAAACATTATGGCTGGGACCCCGTAGCCCCTGTCTACCCAGTGGCCTCCAAAAGGGGTCTGACAAAGATAAAATCCAAACTGCACCGTACTACCCAGCATATTAAAGGCACAGATGATGTCCTCCTCTTCATATAGATGACTTAATCAATCTAAAAGGAGTCAACCTTCTTTAATCAACAGATCATAGCAAAGAATCAAGCCTTCAAACACAGCTGAATCCTTATTTACTTTTTCATATTTTGATGCAAAGACAAACACCAGAGCTAATTTTGTTCTGCATATGGACATGCATGAATGGCAATCCTGAGTCTAAGTACCATAGTTATTATTGTTCAACCCAATTATGGCGCTTACTGGACTAGATCTTAATCATACTTACCTTGTTAAGAAGTTCTTCCAACCGTCCCTTTACATTAAAACACTTTGGCAAACTAATGACAATCACATAAACTGGAGTCAAAACAATAAGAAGACTCCATGCTCTGCAGCAATATGCCCCTCTCCCTTCTAAAATTCCCGAAAATCTCCTAGTCTCTAAAATTACCAAATATCTTACAATCAAAATTTACAAAATAGCACATACCTATCAGCCATAGGGTGGTCTTCTCCCAAACCTTTTGTCTTTCTCCTCCATTTTTTTGTCTTTGTTTTTGCTGGCCTTAAGACTATGTGCACTTTACCACTGCTAACCAGTGCTAAAGTGCTTTTGCACGATCCTCTAAACATGGTGACATTGGCTAATACCCAATTGGCATATTTTATCTACTTATAAGTCCCAAGTAAAATGGCACTAAATATGCCCAGGGCCTGTAAATTAAATACTACTAGTGGGGCTGCAGCACTGATTATGCCACCCGCTTATGTCTCAGGTCTCAGGCCTGACATTGCAGCCTCTGTCTATGCAGTTTTTAACTGCTATTTCGACCTGGCAAAAGAAATATTTTGCCAGGGCTAAACCTCCCTTTTTAACACATATAGGTAACCCCTCGGATAGGCCCTGGTAAGCTGAGAGGGCAGGGCAGGGTGCAATGTATTTAAAAATTAGAATGTACACTTTTAAGTTTCACATGTCCTGGTAGTGACAAATCTATCTCTCCTATAGGATAACATTGGAGTTACCTTATTACATTTTATAAGTGTAATTTATAAATGGAACCAGATAATCAGTTCATGGTTTTGCATCTTGGAATCATTCACGGTGAAGTCGGATTTTAAATTGTAATTCTGAAAAGTCACTTTTAGAAAGTGTTATGTGTCCTATGTGAATAACCATTGTTACAGATGAACATTTTCAATTGATTATTGGCTATTGTTATTTATTGTTTTTCAATTGAAGCCAATTATTTATAGTTTCATATTAGGTTCTTTGATCACACCAGGATTCTTTCATTCACTGTAAGTTAGTCTGTTTCTTTAATTCAAATGTTATAATTTTTCTTGAGATGAGTATTATGTGTATTTAAAAATAGCTTTTTTTGTAATTGACTGTAGTGTGCTTCCAGTTATTTGGCAAGGGAGAATGTTTTATATATACGGAAATTCTTTGGCTTCCCTAGATCGTTTCTCTAATTTTCTTTCACTCGAGTGAACCACAATGTTTTTATACAGTTTTAAAAAGTTACAGTTTTCTTGCCATAGCCATTTACTGCCTGTAGCCTGTCTCTGGTCACATGACTGGGTTAGCTGACAGTTGGGCTTTGTGCGTTTCTTCTAGACAGCCACACACAATAGGGGAGCTTAGGTATGCCTGGTAGGGCCAATAGTGGCAGGATGGGAGGGAGGAGCTTGGCACAGCCCCACTTGCACCTAAAAAGGCTGTATCCTGCCTCAACACATAGGGCTGCATAACCCCTGTAGTTAATCTGGAGCAAGTACATGGAAGGCAGGATGCCTGGGGACTTTAAAGGGAAACCTCTAGAAGCGTCTTCCCCACATCATAGGCAGAACTGGGTATAAATACTGGACCTCATATACCAACTCTTCAGTACACTCCTGGACCTGTGGATGCTCTGCCAGGAAGAAGGACTGCTATGCTGCTACAAGGACGGCCTCTCTGCTGGTCTGGTGCTCTAAAGCAACTGCTGCCCTGCTGCCTTGTGTCCTTTTGCCTGGGAAAGAAGAACAGGACTTGCATCTTCATCTTGAACCAAGGACCCCAGAGGGACTCTAAGGGCTAGTCTGCTGGCCTCCTGAAGTGAGCCCCAGGTACATAAAGGCTCCCCAAACAGCACCTGAACCCAGCTGAAGTGAATTCCTGACCCCCATGTCATTCATCTCAAGTCCTGGACCCTTGGTGTGGCTCACAGGTTCTTACAATTAAGCTTCTGTGCTCTTGCAACCGCAAACAGGCCTGTTTGCACTGAGACAATGCCGCCCGCACTGAAAACTAGTGAAGGTCACTGTCAGCCTGTCTCTTTACATAGCAGCATTGCCCTGCTGCAGGGGACCCCAACATGAAGCACTAGGCCACCTGTCCACGATGCCCGGCCTTCTCATTGTGCAATGGTGCCAGTGTCCTGAGACACTGTCCTTGTTCCTTGAGGTCCTCTTAAATGTGGACTGTATTCTTGCCTCAAATCTTTAGACGGTAAACCATCAGGAGGACTAATCTGGGACTGTATTCAATCAGTTCTCCATTGCGTCTGACTGAACTTTTGACTTTGACCAGTTCTAGTGTGACGAGATAGCCGCTGTTAGCACTTTGTGCTTTTAGGTGCTATTTTTTTAATATTCATAACTCCAGTTATACTGATAAAACTTTTGTCATTTTGGTCTTGTTTTATTAACTAAACTCAGCTCTATTTTTCTAACATGGTGTGGGATCCCTATTGTTGGGTGTTTCCATCGTTTTACTGTTTGAAGTGCTGTGCAAATACATTACACATTGCCTCACAATTATGAAATGAAATGAATTCGTACTTGTATAGCGTACTTATACCCTGAGGCATCTTGGCGCTGTACGCATACCGCTGTTGAACCCTTCCTGGCTTTTCCCTGTGAAATGCCTACTCCTGGGCACCCCCAAGGTGAAGCCAGGCATCCCAGCGCTGTTGGGGCTGTTGTGATACAAGGGGGCTGAACACAGATTAATTTGGGGTTTGCTTGTGCTTACCATGACAAGGAATGTGGCTGCTGCTTGATCAAGGCTCATACCCCAGTCAACCACCAACTCAATTTCTCATGCCTTCCAACTGTCATATAGACAGAGTCATCCTCAAATTAAACCTGCTCCCAATCAAGCTACTATCAACTGCATGCTAAACATTGCAAGCTCACTATACACAAACTGTATTTGAATAGCACACCAAAGACTTTACGACCTTTTATTTCGAGCAAGTGCATTAATAAATTCAGACTCACAGGAAAAGTTTGAATCCAATGTTTTGCCATAGAAGAGCTGTATGTTCTGGATCTAGACTATCACTGCTTTACACTACTTGCTGATGTAAAGAGATTATGCCCCGAGTCTGATTAAACAGCGTACCAATGGCTACACCCTCAAATGGGATCAGGTTGATCCCGCTGGGCTTCTTGCTAAATTATTTATGTCAAGAAAGGAAGAGATTAACATCTGCTTATCCCCCTTGGAAGATCCCTCCAAAATTTTGGATTCTTTTTCAAGGAAGCATCCTTAAAACATCTACTCTGCCGTCAGTTCAGGTCAGGCCCAAACAAACCTAAAGGGTGGTTTGATAAGAATTGCACATCTGCGTTAAAATCCCTAAAAAAGGTTTTACACGCCACACCTAGATCCCCACGTGAGGTCCGACAGGCCAGACACCTTTATCGCCGAGCAATTAAGAATAGGGAGAAATCCCTGAAGCAAGAGGCCTGGCAAGCACTAATATCTGCCTCTGAAAACAGGGATTCAACTGCCTTTTGGAAGGCCATAAATGCCCCCTCTGTCCGGAACAAAAATTCTGAGCCGATAGACATAGCCATAAACGGGGATATCTGGGTGGCCCATTTTCAAAATCTGTATGACAATCCACTCCTCATTCATTTATCCCCCCCCGGCTCTTCCCATGTCTTGCGATAATAGTAGATCCTGCCTGGGAACCCTCCCCTTGGATATTTTCTTTACTTGTGAGGAGGTCACTTCGGCTATAAGGGACAGCCCTTCAGGCAAGGCACCAGGCCCGGATGCGATACCTATTGATGTTTGTAAAGCTGAAATTGATCTCTGGGTCCCTTTATTAACCATTGTGATGAATTGTGCCAACACTCATGGACTTATCGCAACGTGCTCAGAGGCGATAGTTGTCCCTATATTTAAAAAGGGGGACAGGCATGATCCAACTTGCTATCGCCCCATCTCCCTCCTTGATACCTTAATGAAGGTAGCTGACCGCATTATTCTAAAGCGCGTGCAACATTGGGCTGAGGAAGGCAACATTTTATCTAGCTTCCAGTATGGCTTCCGCCCTGGTATGGGAACGGTTGAGCAGAGTCTAAACTTGTATTTTTTAATTTCTAAGTATATTCATGCTAAGAAAGGGAACCTTTTTATTACTTTTATTGATTTGAGTTCAGCCTTTGATTGTGTCGACCATAATCAGTTATGGTCCACACTTGGGGACCTGGGTATGGAACCTTCAATTCTTAACTTCATTAAGGAATTATACAGAGATGCTGGGGCGAGGGTGCGCTTTGGACAACGAGGGGAGTGCTTGTCAAGATATTCTATCAAGAGGGGGGTGAGACAGGGGTGCATCTTAGCGCCCCTACTCTTCTCCCTCTATATTAACTCTATTGGCGACCACCTCAAGGGCTTTCAGTATGATTACCCCTCAGTCCAGGGTCACCCTGTCCCCATTCTCCTGTATGCGGATGACGCTGCCATCATGTCGCAAACCAGGTTGGGCTTACAGAGGGCTGTCTCAAAGTTTACACTTTTTATGAGGGAAAAGGGACTTAAGGTTAACATATCAAAAACCTTTTCTATGTCCTGTGGTCGTGGTACAAAGAAAGCACCCTGACCAATGTTCCTCGAGGGTAGAAGGGTAGAGACAACAGACCAATTCCCCTATCTTGAGTTTTCTTTCGACAGGAAGTGCTCCTGGCATACAGCAATTAAAACTAGAAAATTAGCATTTTCTAGGGCGATTGGAGCATTGCCGAACTTTGCGGTAAAAATTGGGGGTAGACCCGTTAAGGAGCTGATTTTAATATACAAGGCTAAATGCGTGTCTACGGCCACTTATGGCTCTGGTATCTGGGGGATTGACACTATAACTTCAATACAGCAATCTGAAAATTATTTTCTCAGATATGTACTGGGGGTCCCTAAATCCTCAGCTAGCTATTTTTCACATATAGAATTGGGTCTCCCCTATATTTCTGATACCATAAAGATTGAGCCCATCCTACTATGGCATAAGCTGTGGGTTACTCCCGAGACAGCCTTTAATCGCAATATAATCTCTGACTGCCTAAACCTTGATGGCATAAGGCAAATTAAATGGCTGTCTTATGTGGAAACAATGCTGATCGAGATTGGCCATCCCGAGTTTTTTAAGAACCCGTCTAGTATGGAAACGATGCCTAGGAAAGCCCTGCGAAAATTGGCAATTAACTATCTAGTGAACAAAAGATGGTCTACGGAAAAACTTTAAAATTCTGTACTAGCTTAGCAAATCACCTCTGAACCGGGGCTCCAATTGTACCTTGCAAGTGATCTTAATTGCTACTCTAGAATGCTTCTCTCAAGGTTTAGACTGGGATCTTTTTATCGCTTAATTACTTTCCCAGCCTGTAATGACTGGTCGAGAGACTTACCACCCTGTCCCTGTGATGATCTCTCTCCCCAAACTAATATGCATTGTATTTTATTTTGTAAATTTTATGTGATTCCAAGAAAGATCCTACCTAAACCAATCTTTAAGGAGTGGGGCCTCCGGTCTTGTAGCAATGCTTTTCTTAGACTACAACGGCTGGAAAATATGGAAGTGGTCCACACCCTAGCCAATTTTTTGAAACTTTTGGTAAAGTTTAGGAACTCGATGTAACATATGATATATACTTATGTATCTTAGACCTTTTTAACCTATCAAATTTTAATGTATATGATTCCTCTTGTTTGTTGTTCCATTGTTATTTTTTGCTTTTAATGCACTTGGCATTTTGAGATCATACCCCTGTTTTTAAAATATATGTTATACCTATGATGGTAACGCAATTGGCACTTTGTGATTATACATTTGTTTTTAATAATGCTTGCTTTTATGATATTATTCTGAATATCGAAATAAAGCGTCTTTGAATTTGAATTCACTACTTGCTGATGTAAAGAGATTATGCCCCGAGTCTGATTAAACAATTAGGGGCCCAATGTGTAAGGGCCGACACCACACACAGTGGTTTGTGAACAGGTTTGTAATTTGCAATGTCAACTCTGCACTAATTGGTCAAATTAAAAAAATAATTTTTACAGGGAGTTGCAAACAATCTGCCTAATTAATATTAACGAGGCAGGTCGCAATTTTTGAACACCCGTGAATGGGTGAGGATGACAGAATTGTTGCCTCTTAGGTAGAACAGACCACCACACTAGCATTTACTTTCCCCACACAGGAAACTTGTATTCTTGAAAGCAGCAAGTGCCCATTAAAGGGACAGTAACTGCTCCCCCCACCCAAAATGTTTTTACGCTTTGGAACATTGGAGGGGAGTATACATTGATCCACGAGATCACTGCATGCTACCCACACAGGGGCGGCTCCTCCACTAGGGTGGAGGAGCGTCGCCCCACTGCTTGCTCGCAGTGCGAGAGGCTGAAACATAAAATGGTAAAACTTCCATTTTATGTTTCTGCTTCTCGCACTGCGAGAAAGCAGAAGTGTTTGGTTGGGGGCTGGTGAGTGGGTGGGGCTACTCTAGGTCAGAGGAGGAGTGACTTGCCCACTGCTGAGGGCACTGCCTGTTCGGTCAGCCCTCTGGGGCCGACCACACCAGTCATGCGAAATATGCCTTTTTGCAAGTAGGCTGCATGCAGCCTACATGGAAAAAATGGCCTCCCCATGGGCTCCTGGCTGGTCAGCGTCCCGACCAATCACAATGCTGCCGTTGCAGAATTGTGATTGGCTTACGGTAGGGAAGGGAGGCTACCTGCTTCCTGTTCCTGCCGGAGGCAGAAGAGCAGGAGAGACATAGACAACGCGGGACTGGGCCAGCGAAAGTAAGTCAACATTTAAATGTTTTATTTAAATTAAACCCCCACGCGACCCCTGCCCTGCGTGACCCCCACCCATGCGTCATGCCAGCCAAGGCTGTACCCACAGGCTGTCCAACATTATTCACAAAGGGGAAGCTGTCCTTGGTCCTATGGGCGAATGGGATACCACTCCCTTTGAGGTGTCAGCACCTGATCAATCATTTGCGATCGTAATGCTATGATAATACACTTTGTCACCCTGCTGGCGGTAGAATTTGGGCGACGTAATCTGTATTTTGCAATTACTCCCGCATAATAAAAAAATTACACATTTTTAAAAATAAAAATGATGCCCAGGGTACTAGTCCTACTTTTTGCAGCTGTTTTTTTCACACGCATATTATAGTAAATCAGGTCTTTGAATAGAAAAGAGGTCAAGGATGTCAAAGGATTCAATTGAGTTTTTCCGGTGAGTACCCTTTATCAACCAAAGTCGTTTCATGACATTAATGGCAAGTGGCAGTCCTGAAATAAAGGTGAGGCAGGAAGGATGAGCTGACCACCTGGCTAAACATGCGGAAATTATAGAACGAGATGTCTCTTTCGAGGAGCAATATTATATATTTTAAAAAGCTACCAGTTGCCGTCTTCAATTCTACATCATAATCAAATTTGCTGAAGGCGGTAACATGTTGTATAATAATTAGATGTAAAAAAAAAAGCCATTTTCAAATTCTAAAAGACGGCCTCAAAGCCAGAAGGCGTATTTTCACCCTTCTCATGTCCTCAGAACATTCACACTGTGAAACTACTGCGCTTATCAAAATCACACGCAACCAGACAAAAGCAGTCAACAGAGATGTAAAGTGACAAACTACTCTACTTGTCAAAATCACACAAACTAGACAAAAACAGTCAAAAGAGATGCAAAGCGACAGTGACGATGCCCCCAAAAGAAGCGTGCTGGAGTTCAGAAGGTGAATGAGCAAAAAAGATGACTTTAATTGTATCTTTAACTTGTCACATTTGCTGCTAGTTCAATGGCAGACTATCTTTTGACAATTTGCTGATTATTGTTTTAACATGGATATTGGTCTTTACATTTCTTCCTCCCACTGTAAAATTAGAGGGCTTTGCAAAGTAAACTAATAAAGTAAAGCTGCAATCTTTCTGGGGTACAAGGAATAGGAAAGGAAAGACTGTGTGATGTCAGTTTTTTGAAGGCACAACAAAATGTAAATCCTGAATTGCACACATATTTCCAAATATATCAGCAGTTAGAAAAACACAAATGAAGCACATTTAAAAAAAATTGTAAAGTGTGATGGAAACCAAGATTTTAATCGGATCAAAACAAATCAAGACACTATACTTGGTGATTTGCAAATGATAAATATTGGATGAAACCCGATTTCTGCACACTATCATTTGTACATTATATAATTTCATCAGAAACTGCATGTCAGTGCAAATTTTGAGGCCATTTCAATGGAAAATGTGCTGTCTGTACATGGCCACGTGCTACCGCAACATGCTTTAGTAATATATTTGTGACCGTGTACTCAAAAATTCATCACCGGCTACATACCACTCCCTTACAATTCTCCTGCTGATTGGATGTGGCTCATTTGCTTTGCTTTATGAAAGCTTGGATTTGTCACAGTCCATATGGCTTCAGTGATGTAACGTGTATAGCAGCACGCCTACTCTGAAGATTGTTCCAGGACCACTGGATAAAGCCCATTGGACATGCTTAAAAAGAGGAATCTGTTAGCGATTCTTCTCTCAAGAGGTGTGTTTATCTTTGCAGCTCTTGTCCTAAATTCAGTTACTAGCTCCACTACCTAAAAACTATATTTTATTCAAGAACAGGCAAAGGATTTAATTTTATTGCACATCTAATGGCAAGAATTGAATGCAAACCTAACCTATGCACCTTGGTGCTAATTGAAGGCATTCCATAGGTATGTCCTGTGGTTATAGGACTCTAACTAGATAGAAGACATTTACAGGAATTAATGTTATCACTACTATTTTAATATTAGTGTTAGAACTGGGGGTCTCTAGTTGGCAGAGGTAGGTACCACTGTCCAAATAGGGACCCTTGCTTCTAGTCAGGGCAAGGAGGAAACACTCTTTAGATAACCTCTGCTCACCCCCTTGGTAGCCTGGCACAAGCAGTCAGGCTTATCAAAGGCAATGTGTAAACTATTTGTACCAACACTCACAGTAACACAGTGAAAACACCACAAACTGACTCCACAACAGTTTAGAAAAATAAAGGTATTTAATCTAAACTACACAAGACCAAAATGACAAAAATCCAACATACACAGTTCAAGAATATGGTTGCAAAAGAGTTCTTAATGTTAGCGTTAAATAATCCACAGTTGCGTGAAAAGAACACAGTTGCGTCACGTTTAGCCACAGTACCTTTGTTAACGATAAAAAGTTCCAAGCACAGAAGCTGTAGCGGTGGTAAACAAGCGATACGTTGCTCCTGAGACCCTGGGGAGGCGTTAGCGACAACCCCGCTGCAGCAGCAGACGGGTTGCGACGAATCTGGTCTGTATGGGGAGGAAGGCGATGACTTGTATGGATTCCGGTGCGTAGGTTCCGTAGGAAGTTTTCTCCCGCAAAGGCATGATGCGATGATTCTCAGGGTCTGCGACGATCTCCGGGGTGGCGATGCACGGTCTAGCGGCGATCTTCCTCTCGCAGGTCCTCGATGCGATGGTCTACAACGATTCTCGCAGCGATGTGATGCGGTGATCTCACCCAGTGGTGACAGGCTCTGCGACGATGTTTGCAGCGGCGAAAATCTTCCTGCTAACGAAGGGTGCGACGTCTTCAGGCAGCGGCGTCAGGCAGCGGCGTCCGGTGCTGCGATGATCTCGGTCTTCGTAGCGGCGGGAATTTTCTCGCTCGGCCGGGTTTGCGACAAAACTTGCAGAAAGTTCTTTAAAAGCGTGATTTCCAGCTCCGCAACACAGGTACAACTTCTAGAGGCACCACAACTGGCCAAAGCACTCTAGGAAGGAAATAACTCTCTCAACAGAGCTCAGAGAAGCTGGGGGTGAAGTCCTTTTGTTCCTGGGACTTCAAAACAGGGAGCCAGCTCTTTTCAGGCCCTTGGAGATTCCTTCAAGCAAGGGGACACAGCACAAAGTAAAGTCCTTCCCCTCTCCTTGGCAGCAAAGCAACTGCAGGTCAGTCCAACGTCACACAGCAGGACAGTCTTCCTTCTTCAGTCTTCCAGCTTTCTCCTTGGCAGAGGTTCTTTCTTGGTTCCAGGATAATCTAAATTTCTGTAGTCAGGGGTCCTGTACTTATACCCCTAAAAGTCTTTGTTCCACTTGTGCAGAAGGGCTCTGAGCCCGGTCTGAACCAGTTCTGGGTGTTCCTTGAGCACTTTGCTTTCCTGGATTCTCCTTTTCCTTTCAGAGTGAGGGGTAGGGTTGTCAGCCACCCAGCAGGAGGTGGAGCCAGCATTGTGGAAGGCAGGCACAGCCCTATTCAGGCCCAGGTTCTATCCCCTCCCACCACTCAAGATGGAGGTGCAGTCATTCAGCCTAGGGCTGACTCAGCCAGCCTCCTGGGGGCTCCCCAGCCTCTGTCACTCACAAACCAGACAGTCAATTCACAAACAGGCCAAGGCACACAGAAAAGTCTGACAAGAGAACAGCTACTTTCTAAAAGTGCTGTTCTCAAATACAGGATTTAAAAAACCCCTTCACTAAAAGATGTGTTATTAAATTCTGAGTTCAGGGATACCAGACTTTTCTGCCCTATCTTGCTCCTATGGGAAGATATGCTGGTAGCCACTGTAGCCAGCATTCCCCATGATAGCCTATGGGGCAAGATAGCCTTACAATAGTGAAAAACGAAAATGGCTGTAATTCACTACCAGAGCATGTCACCTGCACGAGTACATGCTCTACCTTTCACATACACTGCACCCTGCCCAAGGGGCTTTCCATAGGGGTGACCAATGTGCACAGAAAGGGAAGGGTTAAGCCTGGTCAGTGGGGACACTGACCAGGAGGACATGGCAGTTCGCAGACTACACACAGGCACTGTGGTGGCAGGCCTGAGACACAATTGTATGGCTACTCGTGTGGGTGGCACAATCAGTGCTACAGGCCCACTAGTAGCATTTGTATCACCAGCCCTGGCACACTCAGTGACTTTACTAGGGACTTCTTGGTAATACAAATGTGCCAATCATTGATAACGAATCACAATAACAATTTACACAGGGACACTTGCACTCTGACACTGATCAGCAGTGGCAGAGTGCCCAAAGCATCTAAACGAGCATCTAAACACAGCATCAAAAATACAGGAGGTAGAGGCAAAAAGATAGGGGGAAACCACGCCATGGATGCCAGGTCTAACACGTGTCCCCTCCAGCTGAAATTGGGGAGAACTACCCACCCTCTTGGAAGATCTTTTACTAAGGCTGAAAATCCTTGACAGACCATCAGCATTGGCGTGTTCTGTACCAGGGCGGCGCTCCACCGTAAAGTCCATTCCCCATAGGGAGATGGACCACCTAAACAGTTTTGGGTTCTCACCACTCATCTGCATTAACCCTCTGAGGGGCCTGTGGTCTGTCTGAACACGGAAGTGAGTCCCAAACAGGTAGGACCTCAGCTTCTTCAGAGCCCAGACCACAGCAAAAGCTTCCCTTTCAATTGCACTCCACCTCTGTTCCCTGGGAAGTAGCCTCCTACTAATGAAAGCTACAGGCTGGTCCCAGCCCTCGTCGTTTATCTGTGAGAGTACTGCTCCCACACCATGCTCTGAAGCGTCTGTCTGCACTATGAACTCACTGGAGAAGTCGGGTGCCTTGAGCACCTGTGCTGTGCACATGGCAGTCTGCAGGGCATCAAAAGCAGTCTGGCAGGCTTCGGCCCAACACGCTTTCTTGGGCTGCCTCTTGGAAGTCAGCTCTGTCAAGGGGGCAACGATGGTGCCATATCCCTTGACAAACCGTCTGTAATACCCGGTGAGTCCTAAGAAGGCTCTTACCTCTGTCTGGGTCTTGGGGGGCACCCAAGCCAGAATGGTATCAATCTTTGCCTGTAGGGGCGCCACCTGGCCGCTACCTACCTGGTTTCCGAAGTACACCACAGATCCCTGCCCTATCTGGCACTTGCTGGCCTTGATAGTGAGGCCTGCCCTTTGCAGAGCCTTCAACACTTCACAGAGGTGTTGCAAATGTTCCTCCCACGTGGAGCTGAACAAAGCAATGTCATCCAGGTATGCGGCGCTGAATTCCTCCAGCCCGGTCAGTACCTGGTTAACCTGTCTCTGGAATGTGGCAGAGGCATTCTTCAAGCCAAAGGGCATGACTCGGAACTGGAAGTGCCCCTCTGGCATTGAGAATGCAGACGTCTCTTTGACCCCATCAGTTAAGGCAATCTGCCAGTACCTGAGGTACCAGGCAGCTCCCAACCGATCCACAAGCTCATTAGCTCTGGGGATGGGGTGTTCGTCGGTCTTGGTGACCGCATTGAGTCCACGGTAGTCCACACACAACCTGAGTTCTGGAGTGTCACCGGGCGCAGCAGCTTTTGGGACTAAGACCACTGGGCTAGCCCAGGGGCTACTGGAGGGCTTAATTACCCCTAGCGCCAACATCTTGGAATCTTCTTCCTTGATGCTGGCCCTGACCTTGTCAGCTACCCTGTAAAATTTCCGTTTCTCAGGCAGACTATCTCCAGTGTCCACATCATGGACGAACCAATTGGTGACACCTGGGGTCAGGGAGAACAGGGAGGCACACTGACCCAACACCTGGCGACAGTCCCTCTGCTGTTCTGGGGTCAGGGTGGGCGAGAGGACCACACCATCCGATGACCCATCTTGCTCCTTGGTTGCCAGGAGGTCAGGGAGCGGATCACTATCCTCTTCCCCTCCAGCATCTATAGCCATGAGCATTGTCACTTCAGACCTCTCAAAGTGGGGTTTGAGGCGGTTCACATGCAAGACTCTCAGGGGCTGCCTGGGAGTCCTCAAGTTAACCAGGTAGGTTACTTCGCTCTTGCGCTTCGCCACCTCAAATGGCCCAGTCCACTTGTCTTGGAGCGCAAAAGGCTCCACTGGCACCATCACCCACACTTTCTGCCCAGGTTGAAATTCGACCAAAGTGGTATTCTGGTTGTACCATCTTTTAATTTCTTCCTGGCTAGCTTCCAGGTTCTCCTGAGTGAGCTTCCTGAAGCGTTGTGTTTGGTTGCGGAGGGCCAGCTCATAGATGAACACATCCTGGGCGGTTTTCCCACAGGATTTCTCCCACCCCTCCTTCACCAGTGTGAGAGGTCCTCTAACAGGTGGCCATACAGGAGATCAAAGGAACTGAACCCTAAGGACTTCTGAGGTACCTCCCTGTAGGCAAACAACAGGCATGGTAGAAAGACGTCCCACTTCCGTCTCATGGGCTCTGTTAGGGTGAGGTTAAACCTTTCAACCAACCCATTTCCTTGAGGGTGGTAAGGAGTGGTGAACTTATAAGTTACTCCACACTCCTCCCACAGAGACTTCATGTACCTAGAGATGAAGTTGGTACCCCGGTCAGAGACCACCTCTCTGGGGAACCCTACACGGGAAAAGATCCCCATCAATGCACGGCCCACCACGGGTGCTGTGATTGTCCTGAGAGGGACTGCTTCCGAGTACCGGGTGGCATAGTCCACCAAGACCAGGATGTACCTGTTGCCTAAGGCTGTCTTGGGGTCCAGGGGCCCCACAATTTCGATGCCCACCCGCTCGAAAGGGGTACTCACCACAGGAAAGGGTTGGAGGGGTGCCTTGCACTTCACTCCAGTCTTGCCACTGGCCTGACATGTTTGGCAAGATTTACAAAAGGTACCGACGTGCTTCTTCATCTGGGGCCAGTAGAAGTGGACGACAAGCCTGTGGTAGGTCTTGTCTTGCCCTAGATGTCCTGCGAGAGGCACATCATGAGCCAGACCCATTAGGAAGTTCCTGAAGCACGCGGGTACCACCGCACACGGGCTGCACCGGGCTCAGCAAACTAAGGCTCACTATACAACAACTCATCTTCCCAGTAGATGAAGTGATCTCTGGACGCTCCACCTGCTGCCTGGTCTGTAGCCTGTTGCCGCATACGAACAAGAGAAGGGCACTCTTTCTGCTCCTTGCTGAATTCCTCACTGGAGGGCCCACCTTCTTGCTGCCAATGGGAATGGCTGGAGCTGGTTTCCTGCGCCCCCTGCCTTTTCCTCTCCTGGCAGGTTTCTGGGCCACTGTTTCAGGCTCCAGTTCTGCTGAATCACCCCTACTGGCTGCCATAGCACGTGTGGTCAAACAGATCCATGCAGGCAAACCCAACATCTCCAAATGAGTTCGGTGTTCCACATCCTTCCATGGAGAACTCTCCAGGTCATTACCTAGCAGACAGTCTTCAGGCAAGGCATCACTGACAACAACTTCCAAAAGACCAGAGACCTCCCCCCCATTCCAAGGGAACACGCGCCACTTTGCAGAGGCGCACTGAGCTGTCAGCTGCAACTACGGGGCGGAGTACATTGGGAATGACCTGCTCTTCAGAGACCCACTGACACCTCACGGATGTCACGCTGGCTCCTGTGTCTCTCAGAGCCTCTATCTCCCTCCCATTGATTCTTAGAAATACGAAAGTGTTATGTAGCACCCACTGAGCTTTGCTAACTATATATCAATTAACAAATAAACCACCACATGGAAATAAATTAAATCATGCTTAGACAACAATCAATTTAGGAAGACAACCATTTTTAAAATCATCATTCGGGATCAGAACAGGATTGTTTTGTATTTGTCTCAGTAGGAACCCCTATTATGATATACAAATGACAGGTATCACAGCATAAACAGCAGAGCAAATGCTTTGCATAAGGTGGAAAATAAACAGAAATTTGGCTGAGATAGCTAACTAAAATACAATCTAAATGCAAACAAGGTTAATGACCTGAATGTGAAGCTCACAAAATATATTAAGTTGTGCAGTGATCACAGATCTCTAGGTAAGTGTCCCACATTTTGTGAATAGATTTTCATTTACTATATCTGTAAAAAACATTTGAAAAAAACTATTTTTATAGAATTATATCATGAGGGAAAGTGTAGATAGATCATAAAAGATATCTTTGCTGGGGTTAACTTGATGTCTTGGGTTGTTAATTCTGAAACATGATCAAAAATAGAAGTTCCAAAGTTTATCCGTGTCTGACAACTGACTAGCATATGGGTAACATTGGCTTCAGAATCCTTCCACCTACAACATGATGCATTATTTTCCAATATCAGTTTCCACATTTTCAAATAAGTCCAATAGCCATTCAAGATTATCATTTGTTTAATTTCTATTGTTGCTGAGCTCGTTTGAAATTTGGAAATGATTCTTGTATAAGTGAGCCTGTCTGAGATTAAGATATAGACTCCCGAGCTCTATTTCCTAGTAGGTCCATTGTTTTTGTAAATAGGAGAGCTTGAATTTGGATATAGCTATAGATCCATCGTTAAGACTTGGAGGTTTATTTACAAGCCCTGTGTATAGCTGGAGCGTCACTTTAACTGATGCCTCAGTGGCGCAGATTGCAGAGCCACATCTATGAGGCCATGAAAAGCCAACACCCAAGGTAATTGGCCCATTCCAAGATTTACAACACAGCGAAAATCTGATAATGTGTCAAAACTGTGCATCTTCCCAGGGGAGGTGTAACAATTGTTTCTGTGCAAGAAGGTGCCCCTTCATACACAAAAACAATTGTGCCAAAAATGAAGACTCCCGTGCACCATAGGGCAAAGAAGCCTGCGCTGGTGCTAGGTACCGATTTATGTGCTAGCGCAGTGGAATAGGACAGGTATCACTGTATCTCAGAGATATGACGCATTCCTGTCCTTTTCTTTTCATGCAGGGCAGCGCAGTAAAGTGATGTGCTGTGCTGCTCTGCGTTAAATTGTTATAAATGAAGCCTTTGATTTATAAAGAAAATTTATTTTTGAATGAAAATTTGCAGATTAAGTCTTTTTTTCCACAAAGCAAAATGCATTCTCCCGAACTGAAGACAACATAAGTAATCTTGAACTTATCTCTAGCTTGAGCAAACATAAGTAAGTGGTGAACAAGTAACAGTAACTGAAGTTAGATGCTGTGGCTGAATTGTAATCCTATCGGGATTTAGTAGAGACTATAAAGGCTAATTTAAACGGGTCGAGTATTCAATATAGACTCTGAGCGAATGCATGAAACCATAGTCTAGCATTAATGTCCACATGTATCCCCATTTCATTTAGAGAGTCTCTAATTGCGAATTTTTGTGACTCACAATTAGACACTCGCACAATAAAGTTTACTAATGTGTCTCAGACACATTAGCGATTCCCAATAGGGTTGCAATGGACCAGCTTTATCAATATTCATGAGGGAGGTTGCAATTTGACCTCATTGCGAATGGGAAATAACACAGGGATGGTGGCCTGCTGGGGGCACCAGACCACTATGTCTGTGTTTGCTTTTAAATAAAGCAACTTTTGTCTTTTCAAAAAGACAAATGAAGCATTTCTGTTTCATGTTTAGGTCGCGCCTGGGCAGTGCATGTGCTGCTCTGCGAGGCATGCTGTATTCGAGTAGATCTTGAAGCTCCGCCCACTCTCCACCCATATTATTCATTGGCTTGTGTTATTGCCCTTTTTAAATGCTGGCTTCTGATTCATTGATGGGCTTGTTAGACTCTCCTTAGTACCGCCTTGTCTTCATTTGTAATCTCCCATGAGGTCTGTCCCTTTTGCTTCTCTTGTCACAGGGTATGTCAGTAAGCCCTATTTTCTTTAATGAGTTTCTCCTACTGCAGGTACGACATGCTTTCCTGCACCATTCAGTGCGCCATGCGCGCTTTTACTTTCCAAGCAGCCTGGGACAATGGCGGCTGCTTTGAAATGAAATAGGTCTCGCCGTTACAAGAGTTTGCGCTATTTGCATTGTGATTGACAGAGCCTTTCATTTATGTGTTAATTATCAAAACAGATAAATAAAAGGCACTGTGATTTATAACACCAATAGCTTAAATTTATGCATATGCAAGACCTATTGCATTGCAAATGCTTGTTTAGGAGCAGGCAGTAGTCCATGGGACCACTGCCTGCTCTTAAAAAATATTTTTGCCTGGAGACCCCTTCCTGTTTGCGACTGGATTACCACCTACTTGTAGTAGGTGGTAAACTGCAATAGTTTTCGAACTGTATTCGGTCGCAGGACAATTATACATGTCCTTGAGAGTCGCTATTAGGAAGAGACGGCCCTTCCTAATAGTAATTTGCAAACCCTATTTTGCGATTCGGAAATAGCTTACTAACTTGCAAAACAGGGTTTGTACATAGTAAAATGCATTTGCAAGAGTGATGGGCTGTATTGGTTTGGTGAATAAAATCTTTTATGTCACATTTAACCAGAGTCTAATTTTGTTCTAGCTTAATCATTTCAACAACAAAATTGAGAAAATGAGGACTAGTAGTTTTTTTCCCAAGCAGTGGCAAACTGGTGTTTTGCCTGTTTAGATCTGTATTTTAATATTGGTTAATTATAAAAGGTTTTAAATGCTCCTGTGCCATGTAAAATAATTCATACATTATAATTATAATAATATTCTATGTGACTGAATACTTAAGAGGTAATTGTTGTCTTTTAAGAAACCAAACTGAGTTAACATAACATGTAATTAATTATCACACGTAGCACAGGGTGCATTTCCAACTCATTGTAAGTTACATATTGATCCTGAGCTACTCATTTATCCTTCTTTGGGAATTCTATTTATCCCTGTCTCGTAAGCCAGAGTTAGGGGATTGGTCTGTCTTTTAGGATCCATTCTTCACTAATTTGTCTGGAGGTGGCTTGGAGGGTTGATTCCATAGCTTCTACAGACACTAGATTTTCAAGCATAATTTGCGATGAAGGTCATTGGCCAGTGATATCAAATGCGTTAGAGTCAATCATGTCTTTGTAACGAGCTAATTTCCAAGAATCAGCATTTGGTTTTCTATCCAAACTGATGCTAATAATTGCAGGGTCACTATTAGAAATTACCAACATTTGGGTGGTATACCCCAGATGTTTGCCTCAACTCTTAACGCTGGCTGTCAAACTCTGTGCACTTTACCTGTACTAACCACGGGTAAAGTGACTGTGCTCCATTTTCCAAGATGACTAAATCGACACATCACTAATTAGCATCTTTATTTTACCTATAAGTCCCTAGTACATGGTACCTTAAGTGTACCAAGGGCTTGTAAGTTAAATGTCACCAATGGACTGAAGTAGACATTCTGCCACCTACTAACGTGACAGAGCAAACATGACTGCAGACCTGTCATGTATAACATAGTGATGTGAGTTTTAAGTGCCAATGCAATCTGTCTAATAACCCCTTTTGATAGTCCTAAATCCTTCTTTTTAGTAATAACAAGTCACCCCTAGGTAGGCCTTACTGCCATTATGGTAGGATATGTGATATTTAAGAGTGAGGCATGTTCATTTTAATCTTAAAAATGTTCATAAAGTGAAAAAGCCAAAATGCTATTTTCACTGTAGCAGGGTTAGCTGTTCCATAGAGAATTGTGATATAATAATACATTTAATTTTGCTGTCTCCACTTAGGAAACCTCATTAATAATTCGACTTTTAAAAACAGTTATTAGAAAATGAATTGATTGATCAATTCAGATTTGTAATAAATAGGTATATAGGAATATATATATATTCACTGAAAAAACCATAGGTTTCAGGTTTGTTATAGTTAGAAAGGGCCCCTGGGGGCCAACAACCCCACCAGGTACCTCCAGTAAGCGCCACAGAGCTGTGTTGCAGAGAGGTCGGCCAGGCCTCTCCCCTTTTTACACCTCTCTGCAATGCAGCTCTGTGGCACTTACTGGTGGTACCTGGTTGGCCCCCAGGGACTGTCAGGATTCAAGGGGAATTAATCTCCCAACTTAAAACGGCCACAGGGCGTGTTTGCACACATGTCACCTCAGCCCCCCCCTTCCTTTCACCACTGTGCAAATGCGCCCCGTAGCGCGTCTGAAAAAGTTGTGAGCACAGGATGATTTTGGAACAAGGCCTCTTTCTGCTCCTCTGTTGGTTCTTTCTGCACATGTCTAGCTTCTTCCTGTACCTTTCTTCGTCTTTGTGGACTTCTGTTGCTTCTTTCTGCATTTATTTTTCTTCTTTATGTGCGTTTTGTCTTCTTTCTTCACATGTCCTACCTCTGTAGGCATAGTTAGAAACTAGCATTTGAAAAACCTTTGAAAATCACTGAAAAAAACATAGGTTTCAGGAACGTTATAGTTAGAAATTAGCATTTAAAAAACCTTAGAAATTCACTGAAAAAAAACATAGGTTTCAGGGGTGTCATTGTTAGCTGGACATTTCACTGGTACAAAACCATAGAAATTCCCCCGTTATAGTTAATTCTGCTAACTATAACTCGCGCCCCGCAATGCACTGCTGATGATGTGACATATTGCATCATTCATGACATGGTCAGTGACATCACTGATGACATCACTGATGACATCTCAAATGACATCACTGATGACATCACTGATTAGGTCAGCAGAGCTCCTTTAGGGAGAGAGAACCAGGTCAGCAGAACTGTTTTGGAGCCAGCGAACCTGGTCAGCAGAGCTGCTCTAGAGCCAAAGAACCAGGTCAGCAGAGCTGATTTAGAGCCAGAGAACCAGGTAAGCAGAGCTGCTCTAGAGCCAGAGAACCAGGTCAGCAGAGCTGCTTTAGAGCCAGAGAACCAGGTCAGCAGAGCTGCTGTAGAGCTAGAGAAACCAGGTCAGCAGAGCTGCTTTAGAGGGAGAGAACCAGGCCAGCAGAGGTGTTTTAGAGCCAAAGAACTAGGGGCCCGATGTAGGTAAATCCCATTTACCGATTTTGAAATACCGAATCCTACCGATTCGGTATTCAAAAATCGGTAAATGGGATGTAGGTCCCAACATCTGGATTCGTTACCGAATCCTTAACAATTCTTTAATTACCGATTCGGTAATTACCGAATCGGTAATGCCCATTCATTCCTATGGGCTTTGAAGCCCATAGGAATGATTAGGCATTACCGATTCGGTATTTACCGAATCGGTAATTAAAGAATTCACAAGGGTGAAGGGGGTGTCACTTTCACACCCTCTAGCACCCCCAAAACGGGCATGTGTGCAATGTGGCACACAGACATGCCCTAAGGGCACGTCTGTCTGTCACATGGCACATGTGTACATGCACAGATGTGCATGTACACAGGAATCGGTTTTTTACCATGGATTTGTATTCCATGGTAAAATACCGATTCTGTAGGCCATGTGCTGATGGAACATTGGCTACCTACATTGCATTTTCGGTAGTTCTACCGAATCGTCATCATTACCGAATCGGTAAATATTACCGATTGGGTAACTTTACCGATTCGGAAATGATAACGATTCGGTAAAATTACCGAAAATGTGCCCCTACATCTCGATAGCCCTTTACCGATCGGAAACGGCCGAAAATCGGTATTTTCGGCCGATTCCGATCGGTAAAGGGCTACCTACATCGGGCCCTAGGTCAGCAGAGCTGCTATAGAGCCAGAGACCCAGGTCAGCAGAGCTGCTTTAGAGCCAGAGAACCAAGTCAGCAGAGCTGCTTTAGAGCCATAGAACCAGGTCAGCAGAGCTGCTTTAGAACCAGAGAACCAGGTCAGCAGAGCCGTTCTAGAGCATAAGAACCAGGTCAGCAGAGCTGCTCTAGAGCCAGAGAACCAGGTCAGCAGAGCTGCTGTAGAGCCAGAGAAACCAGGTCAGTAGAGGTGCTTTAGAGGGAGAGAACCAGGTCAGCAGAGCTGCTCTAGAGGAAGAGAACCATGTCAGCAGAACTGCTTTAGAGCCATAGAACTGGGTCAGCAGAGCTTCTTTAGAGCCGAACCAGGTCAGCAGAGCTGTTGTAGAGCCAGAAAACCAGATCAGCAGAGCTGCTCTGTAGCCTAAGAACTAGGTCAGCAGAGCTGCTCTAGAGCCAGAGAACCAGGCCAGCAGACCTGCTGTAGAGCCAGAGAAACCAGGTCAGTAGAGCTTCTTTAGAGGGAGAGAACCAGGTCAGCCTAACTGCTTTAGAGCCAGAGAACCAAGTCAGCAGAGCTGCTCTAGAGCCAGAGAAACCAGGTCAGAAGAGCTGCTTTAGAGCCAGCGAACCAAGTAAGCAGAGCTGCTCTAGAGCCAGAGAACCAGGTCAGCAGAGCTGCTTTAGAGGGAGAGAACCAGGCCAGCAGAGGTGTTTTAGAGCCAAAGAACCAGGTCAGCAGAGCTGCTTTAGATCCAGAGAACCAGGTCAGCAGAGCTGCTCTAGAGCCAGAGAACCAAGTCAGCAGAGCTGCTTTAGAGCCATAGAACCAGATCAGCAGAGCTGCTTTAGAACCAGAGAACCAGGTCAGCAGAGCTGCTCTAGAGCATAAGAACCAGGTCAGCAGAGCCGCTCTAGAGCCAGAGAACCAGGTCAGCAGAGCTGCTGTAGAGCCAGAGAAACCAGGTCAGTAGAGCTGCTTTAGAGAGAGAGAACCAGGTCAGCAGAGCTGCTCTAGAGGAAGAGAACCATGTCAGCAGAACTGCTTTAGAGCCATAAAACTGGGTCAGCAGAGCTTCTTTAGAGCCAGAGAACCAGGTCAGCAGAGCTGTTGTAGAGCCAGAAAACCAGATCAGCAGAGCTGCTCTGTAGCCTAAGAACTAGGTCAACAGAGCTGCTCTAGAGCCAGAGAACCAGGTCAGCAGACCTGCTGTAGAGCCAGAGAAACCAGGTCAGTAGAGCTGCTTTAGAGGGAGAGAACCAGGTCAGCAGAACTTCTTTAGAGCTAGAGAACCAGGTCAGCAGAGCGGCTCTAGCTGACACTGACTGACTGATTGACACTGACTGACACTGATTGACTGACACTGATACTGACTGACACTGACTGACACTACTACTCTCTACTACTCTACTACTCTCTACTACTCACTCTCTACTACTCACTCTCTACTACTCTCTCTCTACTACTCACTATCTACTACTCTCTACTATTCACTTTCAACTACTCACTCTCTATTACTCTCTGCAACTCTCTCTCTACTACTCACTCTCTACTACTCACTTGCTACTACTCTCTACTACTTGCTCTCTACTACTCACTCTTTACTACTTTCTACTACTCTCTACTACTACTCTCTACTACTCAATCTCTACTACTCTCTACCTCTCACTCTATACTGCTCTACTACTTACTCTCTACTACACTCTCTCTACTACTCACTCTCTACTACTCACTCTACTACTCTCTACTACTTACTCTCTACTACTCTCTCTCTACTACTCCCTCTCTACTATTCACTCACTACTACTCACTCTCTACTACTCACTCTCTACTACTCACTCTCTACTACTCTCTCTACTACTCACTCTCTACTACTCACTCTCTACTACTCACTCTCTACTACTCACTCTACTACTCACTCTCTATTACTCTCTACTACTCACTCTCTACTACTCCACTACTCTCTACTACTCACTCTCTACTACTCACTCTCTACTACTCTTCTACTCTCTACTACTCTCTCTCTGTTAGCGCTCTAGTTGTTCTTTAGAACACTCTGGGAAGCTGCATTAGAACACAAAGAAATCAACTGACAGTCTGCCCTTGTGTGATGTTCATGTTTTACAGAGAATGTCAGACTTCATTCTCACATGACTGGGAAAGACAATGTGAATTTACAGAAAATATGCTCTCAGTTAGCTTATAGATCACTTTCCAAACCTCTGTGGGAAAAGCATGAGAAAATAGTTTTCTCTCAAACATGTTTCATGATATCCCAGCAGAAGGCTTTTTCACATGGTAAAATCACCATAGAACACACCGCAATTCCTAAAATGAGTATGGTTCCATCAAGAAATGATTTATAATGTAACTAAAGTCCTAAAACCTTCTTTTAACTGCAATGTTTTTTAATGAGGTGCTATCATGTATATTGGTCCCAAGGGGGATGCCAACACTTCTTGGATGAAGTGCTAACAGCCAATCATATCTCACGATGAGATGTGTGATTAGGTTCCGCCCAGATCTATATGTATTTTTTTCCTTTAATATCTAAAGAACTACTGAACAGATTTACACCCTTTAACAAAAAGGCACGACTCTGAACCAAGGTCTACCTTTCTGCCAAATTTGGTGTAATTCTGTTCAGCAGTTCAGGTTGTAGCTGCGATTAAAAGTTCCTATGGAAAATTGCATGGGGAAAACATTTTGGGATCCCCTTTTTTCTCGGCCCCCGCTTGACAAATCACCCCGAGACTTTTAGGTTAGGAGCGGACCGGAGCGCCCCACTAGTTTTGAAAATTTCGCGAACATTCGTCAACCGGCGCCATAGTTATTCCAAATAGAATGTTGAGGATTTCCTAGGGAAAATAGGTCCTAACTATAACGCGTAAGGTGTTTGCTGGCTGGCTGTCAAGAAATGGAATAAACCGAATAACTTTGTAAATCTGATTGTTGGATCGTAATTTCAATACCCGGGAGTGCTCTAAGAAACAAACTTCCCTTCGGGAAAAACAGACTTCATGTTACACGCGGCTGGGTCCTGCCGCGCTTGGTGTGCACCGCCTAAGAGCACCTGGAAACCCTGACCTTTGGACCAAAACGCGGAACGGATATATATATATATATATATATATATATATATATATATATATATATATATATATATATGAAAATAATGTTCCTGTTCCGCCAATGGAGCACGGAAACACACTAGGTGCGGACCTCCAACCAGCCTCGTTACTGCAGCGAGTAAATAATACAATAGACGATACAGATCCTCAAATAGGTAGCAGAGTACGTTTATTCTTTTAAATTAAAGGACAAATGTCCATCCGACAACGCGTTTCACTCCTCAAGGGAGCTTGCTCATATTATATATATATATATATATATATATCCAGCAATTGGCTCTCTTCCCCCTCGATAGGCGCTGCTTTTCTGGTCGCGTTACCCCTGCGGATGAGCCAGCCGCTCATATATTACAACAGTTTCCCCGATGTCGGGGAGGGTGGGGTCGCTGAACAAACAGGAGCAAACAATCGCTTTTCCAATTTTTGTGTTTTTATTCTTAATCCATGAGGGGGTCAAAGAAAACAAAACAACCGACGCGTTTCGGCAGCGTCCGCTGCCTTGGTCACGCGTCGGTTGTTTTGTTTTCTTTGACCCCCTCATGGATTAAGAATAAAAACACAAAAATTGGAAAAGCGATTGTTTGCTCCTGTTTGTTCAGCGACCCCACCCTCCCCGACATCGGGGAAACTGTTGTAATATATATATATATATATATATATATATATATATATATATATATATATATATATATAAACAGCACTGATCCTCGAGAGTTGTTTGGCATTTCATTTTATTCAATAATGTCCATCATAACATGCTTCAAACTGATTCAAATGGCGTAGATCACATGTAAGAGCGCCGTTTTGGTAATTCATTTATGGAAAACACATCATGAATAAAACATAAACAAAATACGATAGACTTTACACATGCAACAGATACTGAAATATTTATAAGAAGAATCATACATAAATAAACATACAAATATATATGAAAACAAAAGCCATACAGATTAAATGCTCCAGAACATAATATCAAGTGCTATTTGAAGAATTCATTATAACATATGCGTAATTCATCCCCATTGCTTATGCACCAGCCATTGTCAAACAAAATAAAATAAATTTCAAGTGCTGCCGAAAAACATGTTCACTCATATGTCTAAAATGATTACACATATCAACGGTCAAATATAATAAATGTATTAATTCAGAGTCCAGATAGCACCTACAAAGTACTTGGATGTATTGGACCAATCAACTTGGAATACACTTTAGGATAGAAGATTGCCCTGCTTAAATAACTATATAGATTACGAAAAGTGCATCAAATGCCAAAAACATAAATACAAATAAATGAAACACTATTCCATTGATTCATTAGAGAATTTAGTCACTCATCTACACAGCTTTGCCATCAATCCCCAATCATTAAACGGGATTAATACAAACATAGTTACTCGTGTGCATGTGAAATCTTGTTCCAGTAGTCTAAATTCGTACTTCATGGGAGCTTGCTGTAGTGTTATTATGTGGACCCGCCAAACTTTTCCTCATCAATACTATGTTAATGTAACCCACAGAAAAGTAAACAGAAAGTAAAAAATGCAAAGGCAGCTGTACCTTAATGCACGCTACATATTACAAAATACACCAAAAAATGGGGGGAATAGTACTTGCCGTTCATTGGATAAATATAACTGATTGTTATGACCCAAGGTGTGGGCAATAAATTCCACTCCACCGGCAGAGTTCTTGAAGTTTTGCCCACTCTGCATTATAAGTTCCGAACACAACTCCGCTAACCGCTGCGTGGTCTTTTTTCTCGCATGCGGCTTGCCAATGCTAAATTGTCGAGCATGAGAAAAAATTGGGGTCCCTTAGCATGATTTTCAGGTGTTAGAACGGCTTTATATCAGTTATCTTGGACAATTGCCTTACTGTAACTTCTCTGCAAAAAATCTCTCTGCCAGTTCATTCTGCGCTTTGCTTATTTGCTCTGTTTCACTATAATTTCTCCTAATTTGCACATTTTCAGCATAAATTATCCTATGCTTGAGATTATCAGGATGGTTGCATGCAGGATGGTATTGGCAGCTGACAGCATCTGATACAGTTTGGTTGTAGTTTACCATTCTTTATGCACACAGTTAGATCCAGAAAATGTACCTCCTGCTTGCTTATGTTGCTAGAAAATTGTAGGTTATGGCAATTCGGTATTGATCTTGTTAACAAACTATGTTACACTACCGGCCGACACTCTCCATACAATAAAAAGGTCATCTATAAGTTAGGTTCACAGGACCACATACTCCAACCATTCCATGTCACATTCATTTTGGAGCACCTGCTCCTCCAACCAAGCCCATATGCAAATTAGCATAGCTGGAGAGGTTGCAGTGCCCATCTCTCTAACTACAAATGTCCTGAAAATATGCTTGTAAAACATGAAAACACTGTTGTTCAAACACCACTTCATCATATCAAATAACACCTGTGTGTGTTTCGCAGTTTGAGAGGTCTTACACTTAAAAACGGCCAATAGCTCTCAAACCTTCATCATGCCTTATGCTGATATACAAAGATGTAACATCCAAAGTCATCAAGACAAAATCAGTCTCCCACGGTATGTTGAGTATAAGTTTAAGGAAATCACCAGTGTTCTGCTAACAAGAGGACAAACCTCTCACATTATCCCTCAAAAAAAAGAATACATGCACTTGTAAGTATTCTCAAAGATGCCCTCAATGGCCAATGGCCCTTCCAGCTGGCACAGTTTCATGTATGTGAATTTTGGCAATAAGATATGGAACAGGGGTTCCCAGGTGGTTATTTCTCAGGAATAAGTATTCATCCGGGTTAAGCAAACCTTCATTACTCCACTCTGCCAATTATGAATGGTACAAAATTCTTACTTGGTTGATTTCTTGCCGTCATACAGCATGTTTCATCACTTAATTTCTGTTATGCCTCCTTCTTAAGCATGGTCACAGACCGCAAGGCTACGCGTCTGATTCTCTTATTACATCAGACCTCTTCTTTAATTTGTCTAAAAGCGCAACATGATTCTTCTGTTTCATGAACAGTTTTTGTTTTCCGATTGAGGTTCTTGTGTATAAAAGCTTTAAGTTGTGTTGTGCGTATGTTTTTACGTTTGTTCATTTATTTTCCTTGTCATATATATTTCAGTGTTTCTTGCATGTGTAATGACAACAGCATTTGTTTTATGTTTATTCATGAACCAAGCATGTGGTTTCTATAAAATGGTGCTTTGATATATGTGATCAAGGCAGTCGGAATTGGACGGAACATGTTATGGAGGAGCACTGAGACATCTAGCTGTTCTCCACCTAAACTTGGGACCTACCTAGTGTTCTCCGCTTCCTAATTTTGCATCATTTATGCAGCACTCTAATCCTGAAAGTGTATTGTGTTGGCTTATAATGGGTGCTCCCTTGTGTCTGGACAAAGCTTAACCTCATTGAAGAGCTATGATGATAGCGAAACTCCTCAGGGGTTCCGTCTATTCATTCCAGGTTGGCTTGTATATTATTTTACAAATCCAAAGCTGTAATACTGTGCCTGGAGTGGTAAAAGGCTTTTCACATTTTACAGCTTGGATGGCATTGTGCTAATACTATGCTTAAAGATTTTGCTGTAGAAATGGCAAAACTCTTTGTCCTTTTTTAGCTCGGAGTGTATAGCTCTGTGCTAATCCTATGCTTCAAAACTTCGCAAGAATAAAAGACACTTGAGGTGAGCAGATTGTGAGTGTTGTAGGGTGCTCTATACAGGAGCTGCTCCCCGCCAAACTTGGGAACTACCCAGAGTTCTCTGCTTCTTTTTTGTATATATATATATATATATATATATATATATATATATATATATATATATATATAAATAAATATATATATATATAAATAAATATATATATATATATATATATATATATATATATATATATATATATAAAATTCTCTCCAGATGAGAGAAAAACTGGACAAACTCACGTATTCCTTCTTTTGCACTTTTTTTATTTAAATCCTTCAAATCTCGGGATGTTTAAGACAGTGTAAGATCTACGCGTTTTGGGATACCCTATCCCTTGCTCACGATCAACCTGACTTAAGGGCACACCCATAAATATATTCAAAATGGTTGTTACATCATTTCCTGCTAAAAAACAGTGTGACCCTCTGCCTTCTGGAGGATGTAGTTTTATAATTTTACATGTTAAAACATGAAAGGGAAAACATCTAAATTAAAGTGAAAATAACTTTTCTCTGTGTCTCCTTATTTCTCATTTGTGCCCCTTAATTCTTAATGCACTTTCTACAGTTCCTTTTCCCAAAAATTGTTCTGTGCGAAGTGAGAGTTCCTTCCTTTTTTACCTTCCCTTTGTCAATACAGTTTTTTCCTTTGATGGTACATATTTTATTGTCCTTCTTCGTTTTAACCCTCTGGTGGGTAATGGTTGTTTCCTCTGTAAGTTTTAATCTTCAGAATAAAACTGGAATTCCATCCTTTTTTCCTTTGATAATACCTAGTTTATTCTTAGTTTTACCCCTCTGGTGGGAAATGTGTTCTTACATATAATGTATTTTTTACATATCATTCATTTTATTATTTGTGTTTCCTTAAGCTTTTTAGAAATAATGCGGTAAATTTATTCTTCTAGTAATAACATAGTAGGCAAAGAGCGAGTGGCCCGAAATGCATTGAGGATTTTCATTTTGAATGATTTATAAAGAAACAAATAGATTGTGATCAATTAATTGTTAAACGAGTATTTGAAAAGAAAGAGATAAGGGTGAAAATGTTCAAATGAATAGCTAAATCAGACTTGGATTTATTAAATCACATGATGAGATTCGATCAGTGGTGAAAAAATACATAAAGGATTTGATTTAATTTGTAGCGGTATTAATACACAAACCAAAGGAGTGCGACAAGGCATAGTCATCACCTAAATGTAGGCACATGCTGGTTCATTGAATATTAATTATTTTAATCACATAGACAATCCAATACTCAATCAATCAATATATTCTTTATTCAAATTTAAAAATAAAATCATAAAAGACAATCCAATACTCTTTAAGTCTGATGCACAATGTCAAGATCACAATCCAGTTTATGTTTTTGCACACAATTGGTATGCAACCTGCCATCATTTTACCATACAACTTATGTAACAATTAGTAACACTGCAATATGTCCATTCACAGGAGGTTGCAAAAACTTCTACTTCCATGGACGTCATTTAGGGGTTACCAGGGTTGACATCTACAGCCTCTGACTTGCCCCATGCAACCACTGCTTTGCAAACCTTGACATCTGAGGTGGCAGAAGCAGTGCCAAGAACAGAGGGCGGCTCCCCACTCATTATTTTTTGTCAATTACGTATCATACCAGTAGTGAATAATATTATGTTATTCAATATCGCTGTAATAAAAAATAGAACACGAATAGCAGAAATTAGACCTTTAGTGGCAGCTCAGGTATGGGAAAATGCTATTAAATGTATGTTGTGAGCATGCTTGCAGATGAGAGTGTGTTTATGTGAGAGAGAAAGAGTGGGTTTATGTGTAAGCATGTGTATTTATGTTTAAGCATGTGTGTGATTGAAAGTGAGTGATAGTGAGGTTAAAGTAGTGGGTGTCAATTTGTGACTGAAGGGGACATTAACAAAAATGTGATGCAAAACAGCAAACAAAGTCTTTGTGTCAAAGGAATATTAAAAAACAGTACCATATCTACAAAGATATGGCTCAGTTTTTCTCTCCCCCAGCTCTAGCGAAGTATAGGCTTCCATGCGCCAATGTACACACACTTTCACAACAGTGTTTACGTTATGTCAAACATCATTTTCAATAGTTTTCTAACTTTGTATGCATGATGTACAAGGCAGCATATCTGCATAGTTCGAAAATTAGGGAGAAGTTAAAGTATTTTTCCTCGATTATTCATGCCTTGACATTTGGCACAAATCTATATCTACAATTGTTAATAGATAGAGATTTGCATCAAGACCCATGGGTTGCTTCATAGGAATGCTCATGCACCAACCATGGAACGTCCCCTTAGCACATAGTGCTACTCTGTGCTATTTTGTCCAATTTACCGAAGCAAATTCTGATTTGGTGCAAGGTGTAAGTAAATCTGAGCCTGAGTGTCAGTAAGTACGAATGAGTCAGAGTGAATGAGTTAGTGAGTTTGAAAGTGACTGCATGTTAATGGGACTGAATACAAATATCAGAAGAGCGATAAGGAGTGTGAGTGAGTAAATATAAGTGTCAGTGAAAATTAAAAAAAAATACTGGCACTGGCAAACTGAAGCCAATTCTTAGCTTGACAGACAACTGTGACAAAAAATACTGGTTTGGCATACTGGATGTAACTCTTGGAATAAGGGGCACCTATGGTAAAATACTGATATACAAGAGGTAATTACCCGCAAATAGAGCATCAATGAAAAAATACTGGCAAACTTGAAGAAAGTTCTTAGCATTTAGGCACCCAGGGAATAATTCTGCTACTAGCACATTGGAGGTAATTCTGCCCATGAAGGAGGACATCCTGACATGTGGGTGGGTGAAAAACATAAGAAAAGTCTGGCCCTGAAATATCAAGGTACTTTTTAGGGCTCGGCCTACGTCACCACGAAGTGGGGCGTAGCTCCGAGCTCCTATTGTTAAAGAAAAAAAAAAAGTTTCTTTAGGGCTCGGGCCAGAAACATTCCTTAGTGCGCGAGCTTTTTTTATGGCATCTGCATAGTGATTCGTCTTCACTGTGCTGTCTTTTTAGTAGCCTTGACGCGATAGGCTATATGTAATTTTTGTCCACCATTGTTGGCATTTTCTGTGTGGTTACGCGCACGGCAGTCCATTAATTTTAATTAGGAGCTGTCAGGGTGCTCCTCCAAATGCAATCCAGATGGTGGGAGCGCGTTCACCATTCAGCATTGCATTGCATGTATCAGGCGTGCGTTCGTCTGCAGCGTGTAATGTCTTTTTGTTAGGCGCGGCCAGGCCCGTGCACGGCACACTCACCCACACCCCGACTCTGTTACATTTTAGTAATGTGCATTAACGTTTCACTGTTGAAGCAGAGACACGCGGCTTTACTGCAGGGATACTAGAGTACAGGGTACGGTAACGGAAGCAGCTCTGAATAAAGCCAACTTAATACCCAATGTAATAGCGGTCAAGTGGAAGTAGATACTGGTTGGGGGATGTGAAAAAGCTGTTGTGCTGAAATAAGTAATAATAAAAGCGTGCAGCGGGTAAACAGCAAGTTATTTAAAATTCTTTTGATGCTGAAACTTTAGTTTGTTCCGGAGGCGCTCAGTGGGAAGGTTAACCGATGACATGATGGCAATTAGCAAAGCTAATTTCCGAGGTGGCAATGTGTGTATTTCTAAATTAGGTGCTCCAGCCACGGGACGTAGGGAGATTGTTCGTGCTGAAGTTTGCAAAAGGCAGAGGGCGAGTCACTGAAACCCATAGGAAAACGTCATCGACTGCCCATTCACGGCAATGATTGTTGCGTGAAGGCAACGTGGAGGATAATGTTAATGACGTTTTGCAGGGATTGACAGTTCAAACTTCTTGAAACCCTTTCTCCCCTGTCCCACGGTGTGAACCCCGATGTTCCCCCCAATAGTAGTCACTTACTGCGGCCCCGGCAAAGAGTTTAAAGGTAACGCGGGTCTTGTCAGTCAAGCCTGACTAACTACACGGTCGTCCAGCGGCCACGGCGGTGAGCAGCACAGGGTAACTGTGGTAACGGGGTAATGGCCCCACTGGCACACATGTCATGGCCCCGCCCCGGGTGTTTAATCGGTAGACTCAGTGAGTTTGGTCGACAGCCTGGCGTGCGGCACCGCGGTCGGGCCGGGAATTAATTAATTAATGGAGCTAGGCTGGCGGGCGGCTGAGGCCGCAAAGGTAACATTGTAGCACTGCCGCCAGCACTCTCAGTGGCTCACTTGGCCTGAGCTGGGGAGAACGAGAATTTAATTATTTATGAGCCACACTGCCAGAGCTGCTTAAGGCAAGTCTGGTACAGCAGAGGCAGCATGCTAGCACCAGTGCGGTAGCCTGGCTGTTTCAGTGGCATTTAAAATGCGTGACAAAGCATTTCAGTGCGATGATGCAGAACAACGCACCGAAATGCGTAGTGTCACACGTGATGTGTGATACTTGGCAGGACTGTGCGATGCCAAGTCAACGGCAGATTGTGCGCTACACAAATGGCAAATCAAAAAATACATAAGAGCAGAGCGCGAGGGCACCAGCTTTTCATGCAAGGTGTCGGGTGGAGGCGGAGTTTTCACTGTACTTATCATCTGCACAGCTGTATCACTCACTGTAATGCGTTTATAGCTTTTTCTATGTAAAGTGCCCATCCGCGATATAGGAAGCTGTCCCTATAGGCTTCGACTAGTAATTGTTTTTAAGATTGTAAATTGATGTTTTTGTTTCGTTTTCTGTCTTCTCCTGCGTAAAGCGCTCAAAAGTCACCCTTTGCTCCACGTAGCGCTGCACTGAAGAGGATAGCACAGTATAACGCGTGCCATGCGCTGCGATGCCAAGTCAATGGCAGATTGTGTGCTACACAAATGGCAATGCAAAAAATACATAAGAGCAGAGCGCGAGGGCACCAGCTTTTCATGCAAGGTGTCGGGTGGAGGCGGAGTTTTCACTGTACTTATCATCTGCACAGCTGTATCACTCACTGTAATGCGTTTATAGTGCAGAGTGACAGTGAGTGCAGAGTGACAGTGAGTGCAGAGTGACAATGAGTGACAGTGAGTGTAGAGTGAGTGCAGAGTGACAGTGATTGCAGAGTGACAGTGAGTGCAGAGTGACAGTGAGTGCAGAGTGACAATGAGTGCAGTGTGACAGTGAGTGCAGAGTGACAGTGAGTGCAGAGTGACAGTGAGTGCAGAGTGAGTGCAGAGTGACAGTGAGTGCAGAGTGACAGTGAGTGCAGCGTGACAGTGAGTGCAGCGTGACAGTGAGTGCAGCGTGACAGTGTGTGCAGAGTGACAGTGAGTGCAGAGTGACAGTGTGTGCAGAGTGACAGTGAGTGCAGAGTGACAGAGTGCAGAGTGACAGTGAGTGCAGAGTGACAGTAGGTGCAGAGTGACATTGAGTGCAGAGTGACAGTGAGTGCAGAGTGACAGTGAGTGCAGAGTGTCAGTGAGTGCAGAGTGACAGTGAGTGACAGTGAGTGCAGAGTGGCAGTGAGTGCAGAGTGACAGTGAGTGCAGAGTGACCATGAGTGCAGAGTGACAGTGAGTGCAGAGTGACAGTGAGTGCAGAGTGACAGTGAGTGCAGCGTGACAGTGAGTGCAGCGTGACAGTGAGTGCAGCGTGACAGTGTGTGCAGAGTGACAGTGAGTGCAGAGTGACAGTGAGTGCAGAGTGACAGTGAGTGCAGAGTGACAGTGAGTGCTGAGTGACAGTGAGTGTAGAGTGAGTGCAGAGTGACAGTGAGTGCAGAGTGACAGTGAGTGCAGAGTGACAGTGAGTGTAGAGTGACAGTGAGTGACAGTGAGTCACACACCACCAGCCATCAGTGCACGCATCAATTGTTAACGCATCCACAATTAACTATTGTAGCAATCGCAGTATGGTACACTTTACTTTTAAACATTCATCTAAAGCACAGCATGCCACCATTGGTAAAATTACAATCCAACCCACATAATTCCACTACACACCACATGCACACACTCCATAACACATGGCGAAAAGACATTGCCATTTACAATGCCATTAGCTCAAACTCAAATAAATCCGAGCCCGATTGCATTTCTAATGCTTGTTTAAATAATGGTAAGAGTTGGTATTTTGTTGGCATATTTGGCAAAAATGCTGGCACTGGCACATTGGGCGGCACCCAATAAAAAGGGCTTGTCCTAACACTCTGGATACAATTGTTGACATACAGGGCTCTCATAGCACATTGTTTGGGGGGAGTGTCAGGTTTTAGTGGCTGAAAGGATTGAGATAGTTAATGAATATCCTTTCAGAGGCTATGGCGTTTTAGCAAATTTATGCAAAAATGTTACTTTAAAATGTATTTTTAGACCCCATTCTTTTCATATGTTTCTTGATGTGAGAAACCATTAGCAGAGGTCTGGCTTACTCACGTCCTCCCTTACTACAATTCAGGGCAAGTATTACAATTGAGAACTTTCATAACTTAAGATCAAGTCAGAACCATAATATAGGTGGCACCTGAAATTGAAATCTGTCTGTGTTGTGCTGTTATATTATTGATGCAGTTAATATAAAACTTTGCAATGTCAACTAAGGTGATGTCAAAAGGGTTACAATCATGTGACATGGTTTCCTGGAAAAAATCAGGGTCAAGGGTAATATGTCACTTACTGTGATGTCATAAAGGTCAAAAAGTATGTTAAGTAACTTCCACTATCTCTGGCATTTTCATTAATTGCCATACATGTCTGCTTCATTGTTATGTGAAGGCAGGGGACATTTTGTGACATGTTTATTAATACAATTTGTGTGCTATGTTTTAAAATGTGTTAAACAGACACCAACTGTCGATTTCGTATTATAACATTTTGATAAGGCAATACTTAGAGGTATAATTCCCTCGAAATAACGTACACAATCATCATGTAATGGATCAAAGCATCCCCTCCAAGACAAATGGGGAATGGACCAAGATGTTAACAACGTATTGATTTTATGTATCAAGATGAAGACAAAAGAACTTCTCGCTGGAGCATACACACATAAATCAGAGTTCACACATGGTTGGAGACGGCGGTGAGCGAGATTTTCTTTTCCAGTAACCCCCGAGCACACCAGGAACCTTCACTGTAGATAACATATACATTTAAAATGTGCTCTGTAGTTCTTTAAAGTGGCAATAAAACTTTCATGTCACATCATCTCAATTACCAGTAAGGGCCTACAAGGAAGAAAACTGTTCACACAGAAAAAAATACTTCTGTTCACGTCCAACATAACTTTTTAATGAATGTTCATCTAATTTCGTCAAACGTCCTTAGGTTGTCTGCAAATTCTTGCACTACTGTGGCTTTGAGCTAAACACCTTCATCTGGCTGGTGTTAATGCACCAGCTAATGGGTTATTTTGACAAAATAACAGCCACTCGGAAAATGTGTTATCTGCACAAATTTAAGAGCAATTTTATTAGATTATATTGAATCTTTTGCTATGCTGAATTTATGTTTAAAATTTCTTTCAGAATATTTCTCCCGGAAGATGTCGATCACACATTTGGCTAGTGCAATTTTTCATCTGCATTAGTATGTACTAGTCAAAATCTTGCTGTATGTATGTCTTTTGAAGGGTGTTTTTTTCTGCCTCTTTTTATTTCAGAACTTTAGCACCAGTATGGATAGCAGCTCATGAGTTATCCTCGCCACTGGACCAATGGACCACTGGACCAATATGAGGAATAGGGCAATAATGTGCCATACAAATATAAGGAAAGAGTAATTCTTCACAGTGCTAGTGGGATTTCTTCTTTTATGCTGCAACTATCTGATGGGAAAAAAAAGCATAAACTGTGGCATGGTAACCACTAGCAATGAAAAATGGCAAAAGCAGATGCCACATAAAATATACATTTCAGCCATACCTTTCAGTTCATGAATATACTGCCAAAGGGACAGATTACGAGATTGGTGGGAGGACAGTCAACTCACCATGGCGACGGTTGGTAATACCAGCAGCCTCCTAACCGCCACATTACAATTTCACTGTTGGGCCGGTGGTGGGTCAGTATCTCAGCCATGATGGTGGCATGCTTTGGCTCTAGGAAAGAGCCTGAAGTCGATGCTCACTACACTGCTGTGCCTCCTGCAAATTGGGCACACTGTTTCCAGGCATCTTAAACAGTGTGCACACAACAGTGCAGGCATGTGGGGACGCAACGTGGGTCCCGGCCACAGTCGGCATGGGCTTATTCAACCTGGGGCTCTTTTTGTGACCCCTTACCTGCCTTTCCGCCAACCTTTTCATGACAGTGTCCCTGTCATTAAAAGGTCGGCGGAAAGGCAGGTCTTAATTCCCATGGCAGTGCTCATGCCGACACTGCCAACAGTAAACGTCGCTGTCCCCACCACCGCTGCTGTGGGAGCTCGAATCTTGGTAGTGGTGGGGGGCTGGAGGCGTTCTTGCTATCCGCATTATAATCCAGCAGTCAGACCACCAGGTATGCGGGCTGTCGGACAGCCAAAAAGCGACTGCGGTTCCCGGACTGCCAAGGTCATAATCAGGCCCAATATTAGTATATGTACACAAGACGACCACAGTATAATGCAGACAATAATAAGTCAATGTTAGTGACGCTGAGGGGCTCCTAGATGAAAAGAGCAGGAATAAATTCTGCGGGCCTCATTTATGAGAAATGACGCATCGCTGCGTGAAAGCAGCGATGCGTCACTTCTCAGTGCGCACTCCTTGCGACATGATTGATGCGTTATATTTACAGTATGACGCATCATGTCGCAAAGAGTTACAGATACGTCAATATTTCTGACGTATCTGTAAGCGCAAAAGTCACGCATTGCTGGAGTGTGTCACAAAAGTGATGCAACTCCTGTGTCCTTTCACATGGGGAAAGCCCCATGTGAAAGGGCTTGCGTCAGTCTTACGCCTGCTGTGAGGCAGGCGCAAGATTTTGACGCAACAGCGTCCTAAAAGTGACGCAGTGAAATCTCATAGATTTCACTGCGTCACTATTACAAGAATTTTTGCGGGGGAACGCCCCCTCTGCATACATTATACCTGACGCAGGTATAATGTAGCGCAGGGGTTTACAAAGTGACGCATCTGCTTAGATGCGTCACTTTGTAAATAATGCACAACAGGAGGCATGTTTTACGCCGCCGATGCGTCACAAAAAGTGACGCATCGGAAGCGCAAAACTGATGCAAGGCCTCATAAATGAGGCCCTGCAGGAGCTTGGAGCTGCATCACCTGAGGAAAGATCCCCACACCCATCATGTGGCGGAGGGCTGATTTTCATCATATCCATTTCCCTGTTCACTGTTCCTTGATGTCCTGCCATGAAAAAGGTTCTCGCTGTGATGCAATGAGCGCTAACTGAACCTATGTGTAATTTAAGCAAAGATCTTTATATTTCCTTCACCTACCGGTTAAGAGGGCTAGGAATTATGCACCAGTTTCTCTCACGCTTTCACAAGTGGAGGTGACCTGTGCTTCATCCTCTGAAACTCTTTGGGACTTATTTACAAGGCCCTTGCGCCACTTTGGCGTCACTTTTCCCATGTTAAAAATGACGCAAAAGTGTCGCAAGGGCCTTGTAAATCTGCCCATTTGTGTCTAATTGGCCTACTGGTAACCTACCTTCACAACAGGGTGCCTTATCCTCACACAACTCTGTGCAAGGATCAAATGGCCTATCTGAACCTTAGCTACAAACAAGTGCACTTTAAGCTATGAACTTTATTTTATCTGTTGCTTCTACTGTTTTGCTGGTGGCTGTGCAGGTAAATGTGTCCTTCATGACTCTCTGTGGAGTATTAACTCATAAAGCACACAAAGCTCATCACTAGATAATAATAATAATAATAAAGGAGCTTGTAAAGCGCTCAGTAACGCCATCGCGGCGTGTCCCCGCGCTGAAAGCTATCAGTGAAACAGCATGATAAAGATCCAATGCTCTACGCAGTGTATAGATGAGTTTTAAGCAGGGCCCTAAACCGCGCTTCACTGCTCTCCAGTCTCATAACAAAGGGAAGTTTATTCCATTGTTGAGCTGCTTGGAGCGCAAAGGATCGTCCACCTAATCTAGCCTTCCTTATCCTGGGGACTGTCAGCAGTCCGGCACCCTCCGAACGGAGGGTCCTAGTTGGTTCATATCGGCTGACTGGCTCCTTTAGGTATGCGGGCGACCTGTCCCAGACAATTCGGTGACAGAAAAGGAGGCACTTAAACAGCACGCGTTTCTTCACAGGTAGCCAATGAAGCGCATCCAGCGCCTTTTGCGAGTTAGCTCTCCTAGGTCTTCTCAACACCAACCTGGCGGCGGAGTTCTGTATGACTTGTAGGCGACCCAGGCTGCCCTCGGTTGCCCCTAGGAACAAAATGTTTCCATAATCCAACCGCGAGGTCACCAGTGCCTGTGTTAGTGTCCTTCTGGTCACTAGGGGTAGGAGGTCTAAGGTTTTATTAAGGGTCTTTAGTATTCCAAAACATTTACCCACAAGACGCCTTATGTGGCCATCATATGAGAGGGAGGGATTCATCCAGATTCCCAAATTCTTGGCCTCCTCACAGGGTATAGGAGTAGGGCCCAGGCATGAAGGCCACCACTCAGCTGACCAGTTTTCGCTTTTTCCCCCCACCACCAACACCTCTGTTTTAGAGCCATTGAGTTTTAAGCAATGGGAGTCCATCCACTCACCTAGTGCCTGCATGCAGGATTTAAAGTTGGTAGGGGTGTTAGAGGTGTTCTGCGATAGGGAGATCAGCAGCTGGGTATCGTCGGCGTACGACACCAATTCCACCCCAAATGATTGTACAACCTTCGCCAGAGAGGCCATATAAAGATTAAAAAGAGTGGGACTCAGGGCAGAGCCCTGAGGCACTCCCTGATCTAATGGCATCTCGTCTGAGCGACATGTCCCTTGCTGTACCTGGAAACATCTCTCCGTGAGGAACGACTGTAGCCAGCGCAGCGCATGACCAACGACCCCGGCTTCGTTCAGACACCGTAGCAGGATGGAATGTGCTACGGTGTCAAAAGCCGCGCTAAGGTCGAGCATGATCAGGGCCATTGTTTGACCTGCATCTGCCCCTGCTCTTAAGGTCTCAGTGGCTCGAAGGAGAGCCGTCTCCGTGGAGTAGCCCGCCCTAAATCCTGACTGAGAGGGGTGAAGTAAATTCCATCTCTCCAGGTGTTCCGTAAGCTGAGCATTGACCACCTTCTCAGCCACCTTCGCCATGTACGGCAATAAGGAAATAGGTCTGAGGTTTTCCAGCACCTCCATGCTGACATTCGGTTTTTTCCTAATTGGCAGTACTATGGCCTTCTTCCACTCCGTAGGGACTTGTTGAGTGCAAAAGGAGGTTTGTAAGACGTGTCTGATGTGGGGTTCCAGGGCTGTAAGGCCCTCTGAGATGACCCAGGCCGGAGCCGGATCGTTGGGGGAACCGGACTTCACACTTCGACAGATCTTTATGACTAACAGGTCTAAGGATAGGGAAGTAGAACTATACCCAGTTGGAAAAGTTCCACACCTGTATCCGTATTCACGGAATGCCAATCTGTTTTTTGTAAGCTGACCCCTCCATCTTAAAGGCACAAGGCTCTGTTTAAAAAATAAAAGATAGCATTTAGAGAATGAAGTTGAAGGGAGCACACCGTCTACTACGATGTCAGATTGACGTTCACAGGGCTTAATCTCAACAATACGGTCACTTTCTGAACTGGACACTTTGCCTTTAGGTAGCCAGTATCAGAACAGTGCTGTGTGTGATTGGCAACGACTGATGTATTCCACTGTGATTCAAAAGAAGGAGGGCACGTTATTTCACAGCAAGCTGTAACGAGGGGGATGCCCATTTCATTCACCGTTTACCTACCAAAATGCAAGCGGTGAAAAGGGCATTTTCAAAGTTGAAAGTTATTTTCTAATTTGCAGTGGCTGCTTTGGAAATTGTGACTTGCCCTTTGCAGTTGCAAAGGCTGGGAATGGGCAAATTGGAGATTTTTTGACAAAAGAATAAGGGCCAAATGTACTAACATTAGTGTTTGGGGTTACCAAATAGCAAATCTTTGCCAATCGCTATTTGGTATTTGCAATCACTAATGCGCTAAATTATGTTTTACACTCTTGCAGCCACATGCATCAAGCTGTTTTGCATTCGCAAACTGCGAATCGCAAAATTCGGCCGTTTGAGAATGCAAAAAGCTTTTTTGGGATGCATCATTTTTTTTTCATTTTTCGCAATATAAGAAATCGCAATTTTTTGCGATTTCTTAAATTGCGATAGCATTTAAGAAATCGCAAATTTTGCGATTTCTTAAATGCTATGCATGATTTTTTTTAAATTGCGAATTCGCAATTAGGAAGGGGAAAATTACCATGAAGTAAATTTGCGAAAAGTTTCAAAAATGCACAAAAGTGCATTTTTGAAACTTATATTTTACACACACACATGCCCTTGGGACATGTGTGTGAGTAAAATGTACTTACGTGACATTTCAGGGGTGCAGGGGGGGGGTCCTTTGGACCCCCCGCACCCTTGAAATTGCAGTCTCATTTTGCGATTCCTTAATTGTGAATTCGCAAAATGAGAATGCCTTCCCATTGATTTCTATGAGCCTCTAGGCCCATAGGAATCAATGTAAAGCGATTCCTTAATTGCGATTTGCAATTAAGGAATCGCAAATAAGGAAAATTAAGAAATCGGAAAAACGTTTGCGCTTTCTTGATGCATAGGAATTTGCGATTCCTAAATTGCGATTCCTTAATTTTCGCAATTTAGGAATCACAAATTCCTACAATGATGCATGTGGCTGTTCGTGATTCCCATTGCGTGGCAAATAGACCTAGCTCATGAAGAGTAATGAGACAGGTCTCAGTTTGGGACACATTGGTGATTGAAAAAATCACAGGGATGGTGGCCTGCTGGGGCCAACAGATCACCATGCATGTGATTGTTTTTTAAATAAAGCAATCTTTTTTTATTGCAGCCTGGTTCCTTGAAGGAAAACGGGATGCATTAAAAACAACACAAAAAAAATTTTTTTTTAACAGAAGGCAGTGGTCCGTGGAACTACTGCCTGCTTAAAAAAAATATTTGTTCAACCATTCTCAAACTGAAAGGGGTTTCCTGGAGACTTTGAGTTGGTGGTGAAGTGCAAATGTTTTGCGATTGAATTGCAGTTGCAAAACATTTGTACATATGATTCAGATTTGGTATTAGAAAGGGATGCCCTAAAGACGACCTTTCCAAATATCAGATCGCAAACACAAATTGCGATTTAGTAAGGTTTTACTGAATCACAATTTGTATTTTATACATTTGTGAAAGTATTTTTGCAATTGGAAATGGCCCGAGTGACTGTTTCCAACCACAAGAATGCTTCATACATTTGTCCCTTAGTACATTCAGTTGCTGAGCTCCAGATTATGGATTTAAATATCACTACTATGGTGATTCCTGTTCCTGTACAATAAATAAAAAAGGCATTTTCAATTCCAATTGAGGACCTACTACTGCAATCACTATAGAAGCCATGTTTTTTTCTAATATCTACTAGTAATATTTCCTTTTAATTTGTGCTCAAAATTGTGTTTAAGTAGGTTTTTTTCATATTTTCCCTAGAAAAATCCAGCTTCTGATTTTTGTAGTGCAACCACTTAAGAAAGTTAAATACGGACTATCAGTAGCAAAAAGAAAATTACTCTCAGGGGCATATTCTCAAGGACCTATCGCCGAATTATCAGCACTTTATCGCAGCCAAAGTCACAATAAATGTATCGCCCCAATCACAAGCTGGTGCTAAAAGGCATATCACCAGTTTACCTGCAATAGCATCCGCAAAAAACATCGCCATGGATGACCCCGGCAACTATCACTATTGAGATGCAAAGTAGGCGTTCCTGAGCAAAAAGCAGCAACAACACCACACCTCAACATTCTCAATGACCAGCCAGATCGGCGATAAGACCACAAAGCATGCAATAAGGTGCGTTAGTAGCAGGAAATTAACACCTGCTCTGTCCTCGGCAAAGTCGGATGACAACCTGCACCAGAAAAAGGAGCCCAGCCCACAGCTATACCTGAAGACCAACAGATCCCATGGAGCCCTGATCATGCAGCTTGGAGCTCCAACAGGTCCACAACACCCACCACCACCACCACCACCCCCAGGCCCGCCACCCCCCTGGACCTCCCCTCACCACCCCCAGATCACCACAGAGGCAGCGCAGGCAAAGACAGCGGACCTTCAGGAAACGCACCAGCCTCACAGACCTAACACCAGACAATGTCATTGCCCACTACAGGCTCAAAAGGATAACCATCCTCTGCATCCTGACCCTCATTGCCCACAGGCTGACGGTACCAACACAGCGGACAACCAACAGCCCACCTCAGACAAACATGCTGGCTGTGTTGCACCTGTTGGCCTCTGGTACCTCCCAACCAACAACCGCCTGTCCTGGATGCCATCATCAGCTTGGTACCTCAGTACCTATAATTCACGCACAATGCTAGGAACATCTTTAAACCAAGCAAGGCTTCGACACCATAGCTTGATTCCCACACATGTTGGCGGCAATCGACTTCAAACATGTCCTACTTGTGCCCCCTGCTGACACTGCACACAATTACCGCAACAGAAAGCACACTCATTCCATCAATGTGCAGGCAATAGTGGGCGACTGGGAACTCTTCACCAATGTCGTCGCCAACTAACCAGGCAGTGTGCATGATTCATACATCTTCCGAAAGTCCATCATCAACCGGCGAAATGTGGGGATAGGTAGGAACCAGGCATGTGCGAAGGAGGCAAGTGACCCATGAATGAGAATGCGCACAATGCCAAGTGCAGCAGAGATTTGCTGGACAGACTGCAGTATGCATACCATAGACATATCCATGTCTACATGCACTGCTGGTGTTTGGAGTGTAGTGGACAGTGGACGCAACCATGTCACCCCAGCCAGTGGGGAAGATCGCAGAATTGTAGCTTGAGACGCCCCCCGTAAGTGTGTGTGGAGTGGGCTGGCCCAGCGTACCACAGGCCAGTGTAGCGGTGTGAATAAAAAGCATGTAGCTCTGGGGATGGTTCTCTTCAGGAATGCCCAACGTGTCTGTCAGGGTGATGCCTCCCACCCCGCCACAAGGCCTACGCCATCGCCGTGAGCGGTGTTGCCTCCGATCCTGTGTGCCTGCTGCACCCTGTGCCACTGGTCCCCGAACCCGTCTTGACCGCCCCTGCGCACCCAGGCCTCACTGTTCACCTGCCGCCACAGGCGTGTGTCAAAGAAGGCCCACCATGTGCCGGCGCAAGCTTCAAGCCTGAGGCCCATGACCTTGGCAGCCTCCTCAGACCATCATGGCCTCCACGACACAGGCCCTCAGTACTCCTTTCTCGTTGATGTACTCTACTGTTTCCTCAGGTCTACACTACGATCAAGTAGGTCAAACATTTGGAACTGAGTCTTGATATCCTCATTGCCGAGTTCATATATTCATGGGACGTTTCATGTCACTGGACTCCCTTCGATGTGCTGCCACCAAGTCTGTGCATAGCATTCCAACTATACGTGTCTGTGGCCCATCTCCCATTCGGCCCCCACTGTGAGCCAGTAGGTCACACATTTGGAACTGAGTCTTGATTTCTCAATGGCAGAGTTCATATCATTGTACGCCAGGAGAGGAGTAAGAGGAAGACGTGGTTTGGAGCAAAAAGGGATCATCGTTACGGAGGTGTCCGAACACTACGTACAACTGCTCTAGCGTCACAGACTCTGTTCCACACGAGCCAACGGCATGTGGCTCTGGCCTACACTGCGGTCGAGTAGGTCACACATTTGAACTGAGCCTTGATTTGTTTATGTCAGATTTTATGTCATTGTACACACCTCATAAAAGACTGCATCCCCTTTCAGCTCCGGTGCCACTAAGACTGTGCCCCGACATTCAAGGACACTCTCTGGTTGAGCTTTGGTGGCGTGTGAGTCTATGGACTGGGGGTTGTCTCCATCATTATGTAGGTGATACTGACTTGGTTGTAAAAACAAGGCTGTAGCATTCCACTCCTTTAATTGCCTGTTTTTTGGCAGCATCTGCCCTCCGCATCATGCCCTGGAGGACAGCCCTCAGCGGCATTTGCCTTCGACATCAACAAGGACCCGCTCAGCTCAGTGCACCACAAGTCACCGTCCCGAGCAGTGTGCCTGTGCCAGCCACAGTGCATCCGGGGCCACTAACTCTGTGCTGCTCAAGTCATGGTTCCTGTTAGATTGAATGTTGGAAGGCCTCTGGGTCAATGAACTGGGGGTCATCAAGCCATGTGTCTGTGGCCCTGCGCTGTCCGCTGCCTCCAGCCTTAACTGTGGTCCACCTGGGTTTGCAAATCAAATCGTGTCCTGACCTGCTCGGATGTTGCATCACTGCAGTATGCACACGCCACCACCACCAGGAACACCCCCAACCAACAACTGCCAGAGTCGGAAGAGTCTCATTGCCAGACTATCAGAGTTGCTCACACCTGTCGTGGATGCCATCATCAGCTTGATACCCTGCTTAGCTCTTCAGGTGCCAATAACTCAGTGCACCACAACTCATGGACCATTATGGTTGCATATTGGGTGAACACTGTACTTTCTCCGGCTACCACCATGATGCTTCACAGTTGTTTCTGTTATGCTGGTGTTTACTGTTTCCGCTTTAATTGTGATCACTGTTCAAGTTGTTGCCAGCACCAACAACTCCATGAGGGCTGGCTTACAATCACCCCACACATCCAGCACAGGTGTCACTGTACATGTGACTCTGGAAATAAAGGTGTCAAGCGCACATGCTCATAGCCAGTTCAATGAACTATCTGAGTGTGTCCCTTTGCTCATGATGTATGCATTAGGACCCGGCCCTACAACATTACATTATGCCGTGTACAGCAGACGCAGCCATGTCACCGCAGTCAGCAGGTGAGACCTTGCACATGTAGCTTTGTTGTCCCCCACTCAATATGTAAGAGGAGTGAACTGGGCCAGTGTACGCAAGTCCAGCGTGGGGGTGTGGAGGATTATCCCGTGGCTCTGGGCGTGGTTCAGTACTGGAAATGTGCAAAGGCATGTGTCTCTGTCGCAGTGTGCGTCTCTGTTATGGACTGTAAGTGGTCACAGATGGGACTTACACACCCAAGTATGTGACCTAGTTTGGCTTCCATGAGGTTGAACCCCACCTGCACCTGTTCGGCCACCCCCTTCTGGCAGTCTGACACCTGGCCGTGGAATTCGATGTGTGCCTCAGTGGGCTGCTGGGAGCCAGCGGTGGTGGTGGGTGCGTCCAGCAGTGTGGTCTGTGCAGTGGGGGGGGAGGGGTATCCTCGATGCAGCAGGGCTGCCCTGCTCTTGGAGGTCGATTGCCTAAGATGTCCATGAACTGTTGTAGGGCGTCGGTGTCGAAAGTGTGGAGGTCCTCTTCAGCAACACTGTAGAGTTGTCTGGTCTACTCTGCTGGAGGTGTTGTTTGTCCCTCTGCAATATGAAGGGGAGATGCTTTTGACATTGTGTTGGCATGTATGTTGACGCATTGTTCAAGGTTACATACAGACTGCATGACAATGTACATTGTGACTGTTTGGGAGGAGCGGACTATTTGATGCAGGACAGTGGACATTTGGATTACATGACGTAGGTGAGGTTGTACACGTACATTTTCATCTCACAGTTTCCTGCTATGTCAGATGTGATTGGCCAGTTTCTATGACCAAACAGACCCAGTTCTGTCCTCTGTTCTGCAGTGTAAGTGTTGCACTGTGTACCACATTGTCGTCAATGTGTATGTGCTATTATTGTTATGTGTGTGTGCTTCATTGTGGGAGAGTCACCCCTGCAGCTGTGATTCTGCTCCCCCTTATCCCTTGAAAGCGGTGTGCCTTTGACTTTTGTGCGTTTAAGGTGCTATGATGTTGGCGACTTGGGTAATTTGTGCTCTTGGGTGGTTTTTGTACTCTTGTGCATTGTTTGTCTGCAGATGTGTTGTTGACGTCAGTGGTTGTTTGTGCACGCGGATGTGCCAGAGTGTGACCTGCTCCTTTACGGATGTGGTTCACACTCAGCCACCTCAGTCTCGTGGCGTGCTCAATGTCATGGTGATTGTACTCCAGCCATGCTGATCATCATGTAGTGTCACTTGCATTGTCAATGTGGCTCACAAATATGCATCTTTGCTGTGTTTCACACAGGTGCATGTGTGTGTGGTGGAATTGGTGATGTGTGGGGTGGGACCCCTTTGGGCACATGGTGGACAGGGGCCTACTTGATGTTTGTATGTGTGCTGCAGTGTGCCACGGGGATCAGGGACATGATCCAAGGTCCTTGTGGGTGTACTACACATAGTCGTGCATATGTGCCATTGTGCCCGTCTCCCTCTATCCCCCCGTCCCTGGTCGTTACTCACCCTGTTGATGTTGTGTCAGGTCATGTCGAGCTGTGTCCAGACTCCCAACTCCTTGCACGGTCTCCACACTGATGACTGTGGCCACCATTTGCTCCAGCTCCTCCTGTGGCGCAGGACTCCCACTTCCAGTCGTCTTTGCTGCCTTCATGTTGGCATTGGGTTTCTGCTTGGTTTGGCTTTTCACATCATGCCAGCGCATCTTGGCCTCCTCGACACTCCGGCTGCATTCACAGTGGAATGCCATTTTCCCGTCTGTGTTGCCAATGACACGGTGTAGGTGAGGGACAGTTGTTAGTGTTCTGTCACCTCCGTAACGACAATCCGGTTCTCATGCGGACTATACCCTGTCTTCCTCTTCCTCTTCTCCTTGGCCTTCCCCAACCCCAAGGTTCCTTGCTGGTGGTCTGTGGGGATTGTGGGGTTAGCGTTGACCTGGGCACACAGTCTGGGTGCATCCATGGTGCTACGCAGTTTATTTTGTTTTTGGTGTGTTTTTCTTGTTCTGCTTTTATAGTGCATTTTTCCGCATGACACGTGCAAATTGCAGGCCTGTCGCTGGTTATCGATGATTTGTGTATCGCGATCGGCCTCATCGCAATTTTGTTTCTCGTTCATGTTTCGCATGTTTGCGGCGTTGCGTTGATGTTAACGTGGTCATTTAACACGTTATCGTGGGACTATCGTATGGTGCCGCCAGGTTGGGAATACTAGGTTAACACGGCGTTGTTTTCCCACAATAGACTGCGATATGCAAAGTTGAGTTAAGCTAATTTTGTGATAATTATCACACGTTCTTGAGAATATGGCCCTCAGTTTGTTAGTGGATAATTGCAAATTTGATAAAAAAATGTACACTTCTAATTGTGATTGACAGCTAAGGCATTGCCTTTTAGAGAAAACAGACAGCATTATAGAATTGTAGGCCTGTCAGAGGGGCATTTTTCCCAAAGGACGGTGCTTATTGGAGGCTGTGCACTGCTGCTCCAAAATGTGTTTAAAGATGTTCAAATGCATTTGCCTAGTTAATTAATGATGAGGCAGCTTACACAGCTAAAAAATACTACTACTACTAGATGGTAATAGATGCTGGAGCTGAAGTATTTTATATTTTTCTGGAGAACTTTTGCTTTTCACTTAGAAACAGATGGTTGTGCTTCATGGGGCCCTGCGTGAAGCTTTTGACCTGAGACCTGCAAAAACTTGGACATGCCTCCAAAACTGCAATAATGGAAGGACAGGCAAAATTACTAACAGAAGTAGCTTCGAAATAAAGAGAAATATTTTTTAAAGTAGGTTTAAGAGTTGTATACACTATCTGAGCTATTTAGAGCAATACCTGTTCAATTTTCAGCCTGCAATGCATCCTGTGGTTCAAAATAACTGCGAGGGCATATTCACACTGAATTACAACGCCAAATGCTGATATTGGATTTCTCGTTATTGCACAGCATTTTAGATACAGTTCCTGAATGACATGAATTTCACACACTACTAGTACAAGGTTGTTCCAGCCAGTACCCAGGGGCGGCTGCTGCTAATCCAACGTGGGAGGGCGGGATAAACAATAAAAATAAAATAACAATATAAACTTTCCTTTTTCCGCCGGCCACCGTGATCTTCTGCTCCCGCGCTGCGCAGCTCCCCTACTCCCATCCCGATACTATGATTCCTATGGGCACAGGCTCCCAGACCCCATCCAATCCCAGTGCTTCTTCCAGCATGAGAAAAGCACTGGGATTGGGTGTAGTGGGCCAGCTTTGTGCTCCTGCAGGGTCTTGCAGTCTGTGTCCCTGAGCTCTAGGATATCTCCAAGGAACAGCCTGGAGATATCCAAGTGCACATGTCGGTTGGGCTGGCCTGCCAAACCAACAAGCGCACTTTTAGTGCCTACCTCCACTCCTGCTGCTGTGTGATGTTGTGGCCTGGCCTTGCCCTCAACTCAGGGAGCCAAAAGTAAAAATAAAGGGGCATATTACCAACAACTAGCAATATTTATCGCTAAATGCGCTTAGCGACTTTTTTTTCATCGCTGCCTATCGCTGGATATTTTAGCGGAGAAAACATGCTGTTAGCAACGTTTTTCTCCATAGCGCTAAAATATCCAGCGATAGCGGCGTAATGCGAGAATATCGCTGAGAATATAGCGATATTCTCGCATTAACGACGAAATGCTCTTAGCCATGTTATCCACCTCCCATTGGATAGCATGGCTAAGAACTGGTCAGAGCAGGCATTAGTTTTTGGCGATAGCGGGAATATTTCAATGCTACGCCAGCCTTGTGAATAGGCGATAGCAACGTTATCGACTTCTTTCAGTCGCTAACGGGTTGGGTACGCCCACTTTACATGTCATTAGCGATAAATATCGCTGACATGCAAACCGGGCCCCAAACCGCTCGCTATCGCCTTCAAGCTGTCGCTAACTGCTGTTAGCGACAGCTTAATAATAGGGCGATAGAATTTTCGCCGTTTAGCGGCCGAACACGGCGGCTAAACCGGCAAAAAGTGCCTATCGCCCCCCTTGATAGCTATAGGGGGGTGAGCCGTCCCTGCCAGTAGCATACATTTTAACAGTGCATTCTTTTACAGATTAAAATCCTTCAGGTCAACCCTGGAGACTCTGCCCACAGAAAAGGGCTCAGAATTACTTGTTCGTTTGTGGCAATCATTTCATTAGCACTGATTTCTGAATGTTATACAATATTCCTAATTGGCCTATAGAGAATTTCCATGCAATACGTCGATCTGCATTTTGTATGCTCTCCATTAATAACAGGTGAAGAAGCAATGCAAGCGGTAACACCATGGGCCTTGAGCACTCACAATGAGGACCTATTGCTGATGTTCTCGACGTGCTAAATAGAAATCTCGAGTCAGGTGTTCAGACTGTCCACACTGAATTAAGCAAGGTCATTTTGCATATAATACATCTCAATGGATAATTGTTTTATCTTTGGTTTCAGCAGAACTAGCTTGAATTTGCAGGGGGTGTGTGAATGAGCCCAATCCTTTGTGTTGCAATAGCCAAACAAAGTACACTATTTTATTAAGACTTTTCCACACAACTGGATAGAAAATCGAGGTTGTTGGCATTTCATAACATTCTTTGAAGAATTATTTTACTGAGTCAAGGACAGGCATTCTGCTGCTGCAAGAGCTGCTCATGAAATCATGAATGCAACCTATTGTGAACCTCAACCAACAACTTTAAATGATATTCTATTTACATTCCTGCATAATTGATATTCGTACTGCGGTGCTGAGAATAAAATATCCACAACATGGAGACCTGTAATATTGACTTTATTGAAAATTATTCTTTTGAACTGCTTAACAAGGAAACTTTGGACTTATTGCCAACATGCATCCACATCATTCAGCACTATCCAACAACTTCTGTTTGTATTGTTAACATGTATACAGCATTTAATACCCCTATGTGGGAGGCTGAAGTACCCCTACATGAGTCACCCGCAACACTGTGCAGGATGTAAGGTTGTTATCTTTGCTTTCAATGTATGTGGGAAGCAGCCGCGGCCCGTGGAGGGAGTTCCATGGGGCAGGCAGGCGGGGCGGGGGAGGGGCAGGGTGGGGTATGGTAAACACCGGAATATGGATGATTGGAGGTAAGTAAACAATTACATTAATAAAAAGAATTTCGTAGCGCGCCCTGCATCGCATTTTGTGATGCAGGGCGTGCAACAAAATTCATTTTTTTGATTTAATTGTTTACTTAACTGCAATCATCCATATTCCGGTGTTTACCACCCCCCATCCTGCCCCTCCCCCGCCCCGGCAGCCTGCCCCACGGAACTCCCTCCACGGGCCGCGGCTGGTGGGAGATGATTACATTTCACACATGATGATCACCAAAGTGGGCTGTAATGTTATGGGGCGCAGCATTTAGCAGTGCTCTGGATGAAGTGTGAGAGATATGCACAACGTTTATTGTTTTCAGTGAGCTGGCAGCTTTGTGGAGCTCAGCAGGTTCTTTCATGGTATTTTGTGTCATCAAAGTTTATTTAGCTGGTTACTGTGCATGCTTGTCTATTCTGCTTTTAGGCTTGTGTTTATGATGCTGAACAGGCATGGGTTGGAGGGGGAGATGGTCAGAGCATCTACTGGAAAGGACTGTGTTATAATCATTTTATATATCATATTCATATCATGTAGTTAGTAGGGTCCTGCAGTAGTATACTAAACTGAATAAACGGGTGTGCAAGTAGCTGTATGGGTGAATAAGTGGGTGTGTGTGTAGCTGTATGGGTGAGCGAGTGGCTCTGTGAGTGGTCTATGGGAGGGTGAGTGAGTATGTGAGTGGCTGTATGGTGTGTGAGTAGCTGTGTGACTGACTATATGGGTGTGTAAATTGTTGTTGGGTGAGTGATTGGCTGTTTCAGTGGGTGTTTGGTTAACTGAGTGGGTGTGGGATTGGCTGTACTGGAGAGTGACTGTATGAACGACTATAGGGGTGAGTTAGTAGACATGAGAGTGCTTGTATCGATGTGAAAATAGCTATGTAATTGGTTAAGTGAGTGTGTGAGTGGCTCTGTTGAGAGGCTGTATGGGTAAGTGACGGAATGTGTGAGTTGCTGTATGGGTGAATAAGTAGGAGTGGGAGTAGTTGAGTAGGCGAGTGAGTAGATGTGTGAATGAGTGTATGGGTGAGTGTGTGGCTTTGTGAGTAGGTATATGGGTAAGTGAGGGGCTGCTTGAGTGGCTCTAGGTGTGTGAGTGGCTCTGTGGTTTGGTAAGCAGATGTGTGAGTGGGTGTATATGTAGGTCAGTGGGTATATGAGATGTAGCATGTGGGTGTGAGTGGTTTTGTTGATTATATCATCATTTATGTCATCAGTGTTGTCATGTGAGATGTCATTAGAGATGTCATCAGTGATGTCACTGACCATGTCATGAATGATGTAAGATGCGAGGTCATAAGCAGTGCATTGTGAGGGCATAAGCTATAGTTAGCTCAACTAACTGGAACTGCGGAATTTTACTGGCATTGTATGAGTTAAAATCTGAGCCTAACTTATTTTGTTTGTTAACTGTAATGGTCCTGTAACCTTTGTTTTTTTCAGTGAATTTCAAAGTTTTTTTTAATGTTGTTTCCTAACTATAATGGTCCTGTAGCAATTCGTTTTTAAGTGAATTTCTTACGTTTTTAAAGTTTTATTTCTATAAGCTGTAACCGTTGAGAGTGAGTCTGTGAGTTAGGGCAAAAGTGTCTCAATGGGTGTGAGTGGGTGTGTGAGTGTCTCTGTGAGTGGCTGCATAAGTGTCTCACTGAGTCGCATCTGTACAAGGAGTTAACACCATTTTAGCTGCACTTTTCCGACGGTTGGCAGCAAGATTTATATCGACTTATGTACAAGCTGCGGATAACCTCTGTTAGGGGCACCGTCCATTCTAAAGATCACCACTTCTGTCAGTGATATTTGTCATGCAGGGGAGGCGTTCCCATGCAAAAACGTCCACTAAACCCACTTTGTGATATTTACAAGGGGATACCTGAACTTTAGAGGACCAAAAAAACTACTGCTAACTGCAGTTAGAAGCAGTTTTTATGAAAATAGCTGTTCTTAAAAATTGAGATAATACTTGGGGCCTCTTTTCAGCAGGTTTTGGTGCTGGACAGCGCTGCAAGCAATGTTGCTGCGCTGCCCTGCAACAAAACTACAGGACAGGACTGCACACCATCAATAAGATAGTGCACATTCCTAGGTCTCAGTCATGAACAGTGTTGCAGCGCTGCCACAAGACAGCATTGCAACACTTTTCACTACCCCCTTCTTGCAGCACCATGGATGCGCTGTATTCAATGAACAGCGCTCCATGGTGCAAGTAATGACAGATAAGTCTGGAATCCTGATGTATTTGTCTGCGCCAGTCACGCATTGCTGCAGTCGTGTCACAACCATGACGCAAAAAAAACACAGAAGTCTCCCTCTAGACCTATATTCCTTTTCACTGATTTAGCACAAATTCAAAGCGTGGGCTAATAATTTATTGATAAGAAAGTGCTAAGACAATTTTACAAAAATAGTATTTTTTATTTCATTTCTTTTATCAAAAACTTTTCATTATAATTCTCTTTTTTTATTTATGCTGTATATAATCAACTCAAAACATTATAATCCAAACAATTGTATAATCACATACCAGTGGAAAATTACAATGGAACAATAAATATTGGGTATCCCCAGGTAGAGAAAATGCCTTTTCGATCCTGCTATATACAGTTGTTGTATTTGGTCACCAAGACTACTAAGCCATTCTGTAGCTGACTTCCCAGATGTATGAAATAGTGTGGAGGATGTATAGGGAGTGTAAGAGTTTTGTATGAATGAGAGTGTGTGAGTTTGTTATTTGTCTCTCTACCTGGGGATACCCGTTATTTATTGTTCCATTGTAATTTTCCACTGGTATGGCAATCGATGAGCCTCAATGTCTTCCTCCACGGCTCATCGACTCCAGAGCTCCTCCGCATCCAGCTCCTAGCTCCATACGCAGGTCTATCACAGCATTCAGGCTCCAGATGCAGGTCCAGCGAGGTATCCAGGCTCCAGTCTCTGGTCCAGCAAGGCATTCAGGGTCCAGATGCAGGTCCAGCGAGGCATCCAAGCTCCAGGCACTGTTCCTGTGACACATCCAGGCTCTCATCCTGGTCATCCTGGATGTTGGGTGGCTTGAGGGGGTTGTTGATGTGTGCTGCATTTGGCCATGGCTGCTCCACTCTGCATTTCATTGGGTTTTTTGCCTTTTTTTATTGGAGGCCGACAGATAAGGTATTTTTTATAATAGAGGCAAAAAAATTCACGTTGGGCTGACTAACGTGCATTTTTTGTCACTAATGGGCCTTTTGTTGGTTTTTGCCTGCTAATGCCGGAATTCCTATAGCCATCACGCTAATGTTATCAGCAGTTTTCGCCGCCGATCCCTGAAGCTATCGCCATGTAGCAACGGCTTGTGAATACGTCGCTAACATGGCAATAGTTTCCAGTGTTACACAGCAGTAAGAAAACTGCAGCTAACTAACATTAGCAATAGTTTTTGCCAGTCCTTGTACATATGGCCCTGATTGTCTGAGTTGGTGCATGAGTGGCTGAGTGGGTCTGTGAGTAGGTGAGTGAGTATCTGACTGGGAGTATTAGTGGGTGCACGAGTGTCTAAGTGATTGTCTCAGTGGGTCTGTGAGTGGGTGTGAGAGTGGTTGTGTGGGTCTACAAGTGCCTCCATGAGTGTGTGAGTCAGTCTGTGAGTGAGTGCATGAGTGGCTGAGTGGGTCTGTGAGTAGGTGAGTGAGTATCTGACTGGGAGTATTAGTGGGTGCACGAGTGTCTAAGTGATTGTCTCAGTGGGTCTGTGAGTGGGTGTGAGAGTGGTTGTGTGGGTCTACAAGTGCCTCCATGAGTGTGTGAGTCAGTCTGTGAGTGAGTGCATGAGTGTCTGAGTGGGTCTGTAAGTGGGTGCATTAGTCTCAGAGTGGGTCTGTGTGTGGTGTGTATGTCTCTGAGAGGGTCTATGAGTGGCTTATGGGTCTGTAAGTGCATGCATGGGTGTCTGAATGGGTCTGTAAGTGGCTGTATGGGTCTGTGAGTGGGTGCATGAGTATCTGAGTGAATATCTGAGTATGTATTGGAGTGTTTTTTTGAGTGTCTGAGTGGGTCTGTGAGTGGGTATATCAGTGTCTGAGTGGGTGTTTCAGTGGGGGGTGAGTGCCTGAGTGTGTGAGAGGGTGTCTAAGTATCTGTGTCCCTAGCTCCGTTAGTAACTCAGCCACAAAGGAACCACACCTTCCCTTTTATCCAGCAAGAGTCCACTGTGTTGCACAAAATATTTACCCAAGTGGAGTACTTTGTACTGGTTAATTACTGAGTGCTATCTCCTTGAGAAAAATGTTCAGTATGTATTCTGCACTGCAGATGCATAATGGAGCATGAGGAAGTGCCAACAGCAACCTTGTGTGCGTTTTGGTAATGTGATTGTTTGTAGTTCATCTTTATCCCGAAATATGTGATAACCTGAATCCTCCTATAGAAAGGACAACACAACAAAGAAGTAAATCTCCATCAAACAAGGGTCTTTCCTCTTAACTATATGAAGAAAGGGCTTCTTTTCTTGGTGGAGATGTCCTAATATTCCTCTGTATTAATAACTCCTCCCCAAAAAAAGTGGGAAATGTGCTGGGAGGCTGCTTATTAAGCTGTCCATCATCCTAGCAAATGTTAGGAAGACCTTTGCATACTACTAAGATGGGTTGGCCGAATGGGGGAAGCATCCAAGTGATTTGCACATTTGCATACTCATGACAATTGAAAGGGAGAAACATGGACTCTGTTATAACTAGGAAAGGACAAGAAAAATCTGAACCCACTTGTCACAGTCACTACAGATTGCGCTTGAAAGAGATCAACAATGTATTCCCCTCTACAAAGCATTTTAGATAATTTTTCAATATTGAATCACTGAAAAAAATCACTTTTGTTGCCTTTGTCAAGCCCAGGAGTTAGTATCATTTATCCTATACAGAAGTGGAGCTTCAATGGGGGCACCTTTTATGTTTATATTTGTAGGTGTCTCCTGTTCAGGTTTAATTTCTGTGAAATCAGCATTAGGGGCAAACCGGCCTGCCTAAGCTTAGTGGTCGAGGGGACTCCTTCCCTGGGGCCTGGCTATTACACAATGGTTGGCATGCAGCCCCCTCCCCACTCAGATGTTTACCCCCCATTCCCCAGTACCTGACCATGACTTTCTGGGTGCACTGGAGCCCACCCACGACACCCAGTGACAACTGCTGGGGACCGCGGGGAAGCCTCAAGGCCTCCACAGTCCCAACTGGCATCCTACCTCCTGCAGGAGCCAGCATTGTTGTTGCACACAGTGAGCGGCTGGAAATGCAGTTCCCTGCAATATTTCATCTCTTTCCCTGTCCGCATGTTTGCAGGGAAGGATCGAGATGAAAACTCCACTTCTAGCCAGCAGGAGCTCTTTGACAGGTCCATCTTGCTGGAAGAAGAATGTTTGCTTTTGCTTGGCTGGAGTTGTCAGCTCCCACCAAGCAAAAGCAAACAGCTATGTCCCAGGGGTGGGCATCCCGGGACACAGTAGGAGCCATCCCTGGGGTGTGGTGGTCTCCAGGGCCAGGAAGGGGGTAGCATGGACTCCCTCCTTTGTTGTGTATGGGCCAGTACTGGGAAAGTAGTGGTCCCAGGGTCATAGATAGGCCAGGAAGGGCCTGCAGGGCCACACTCCCTATTTAAAAAAACATTTGGCTCCAGAGAGATGGTGGTCCTCAGGGCTGGGTGTCCACGTGGACCCCTCTTAGATTTTTACTGTAGCCCCAGGGAAGATAAGGGGCCTGTGCGGTCCTCATCTATTTTTAAAATTATATCCCCAGGGAGTTTGTGATCCCAGAGGTACGGGGGCCTTCAAGGCCCCCTGAACATAATTTACATAAGCCCCGGGGAGGTGGTGCTCCCTGTGGCATAAATGTGCCCTTGGAGGGTGGCCCGGTCAGCCCCTTCATGTTTTCCTATTATGTGCATGCCCCTGGGACCTGGCCCAAGCGGGGGCTATATTAGAAACAAGTGTGGAAGACCGCACCTGTGTTTTTCACTGCGATATTCGCAAATATACACACATTTTGCAGTGAATAAAAAACATGCTTTTTAACTGCAAGGGTCCCGCTGGCACCCCAGGACCAAGGCTACAGGGTTAGGGTATTCGTGCCCTGCCCCCCCCCCCTCTTTTCTTTTTTTCAAGCCAGGTCCCAAGATGGCTGCCATCACTTTCTGGTTGAAGTGTTGGCAGCCATTCAGAGTCCTGTAGATCTTAGCACGAGCTTGTCATTATTCGAGAGGGCTTCATGGTCATAGATATTCAAATTTGGTTCTCACAAACTAGTGAACATATTCACACCAAATAACAAAAAGCGTAATCTTCAAACCAAAAGCTACTGTTCTGTCAAATTTGGTGTAATTCCATCCAGCGGTTAGGGCGGCAGGTGTGTCTAAAGACTCTATGGGAATTAACATTGGAAAACCACTTTGTTTTACACTTCCCCCCTTTTTTCTCGGCCCTTGCTCGATGGATCACCCTGAAACTTTGTATACACAACTGGAATCACTGGCACACTTTCTTGGGAAACTTTTGTGAAGATTTTTCAAACAGTGTCAAAGGTAGAGGCAAGTAAAAACCATGCTTTCCCCATGGAAATATGACCCTTACTATAACTACATACTTTGAGTGACATCTATAATGTCTATGCCAGAGGAACCAGAGCAGGAAGGAGGTCGATCACTCTGCAGGAGCTGGACGTACTCCTGGATGAAAGGGATACAAAGATGTTACTGATTGCAGCTGGTGACTTTAATGTCACTTTTGAACCCCTAGAGAAGGATGACATATGTGGGACAATGGAGGTAGAAGAGATGTGGCTTGTCCCCACCTTGACTTACCCCTATCAAAAAATGGTCCCAAGTGGCACTCCAGCTTATTGCCCTTACCCTGGAGTTCGGCCTAAGGGCAGGAAATGGCCGCACAAAGTCAGATAAAATGGGGGCCAACACTTCCAATCGAACTACCAACATTAGCAGCATATACAATTTTTTTGCTGGATTTAAGATTGTGGCCTAGAGTGGTCAATATGGCTGTGGGCTCTACCACGGACAGTGACCATAATCCTTTGGAATTCTACCTTGGATCTACCTGGGACAACCCCTTGAGCTCCCAAATCTAACTTTAATGACAAGGGAGTTACTCCCATCAAATAACAACAGCTGACTTAAATGGCCCCAGGTATTCCTGGATGTAGGCAAACTTGAAGCAATTAAGCATAATTTCTAGAAAGCACTGTAGAGCTTCATAGGTTAGCTCAACTCCCACGAGGGCTTGAAGAGATCCCAGCTTGCCATAATCATCTTTTCCAGCAAATGGCTACATACTTTGGAGAACCGATGCACCAACAGGATTCCGGTATGAAGACAATGTAACAGTTTGCCTTGTTTAACCAGGAGTGCAGAAGCCTCAGACGCCAACTAGACAACGCCATTAGAGCAAACAATGTGGCCGAACTGAGAGAAGTGAGGAAGTCTTACAAGTCAGCCCAGCCTAGAGCAAAAGGAAATGGGTAGAGAATAGATGGATGCTAATTAAGTTAGCCTGTGCCAGGAAAGATTCACAGCAGTTTTGGCTTCTAATAACCAGGGGTATGCAAACAGGCCCCTGCCACTGACTAACAATATTTCCATCGCAGCTTGGTTTGACCATTTCTCATTACTATACTCTGGGCCTTGCGACTCAGACATTGAAGTTTCCACCCTTGACCTTGTTCACTCTAATGCAGAGGTCTTTAAACTTTTGTAGGATGAGCCCCCCAGCTGCATTTTTTTAGCTGTTGGGCCCCCCCACCACTGACCAAATTTCTGGACTCGACCGCCACGCGCACATTCCGGGCATATTCCGCGAATAACATTAAATACAATAAGAGTGTTTAGTAAACTGCAGGTTTGTGAGTGGGTGTGGTGAAATGATAGAGGCTTATTACACAGCTCAAAACATCACTTTCCAAGATAAAATGTGTGCAAATTGTTTTTACTAGGGATGCTTTGTTTTACACATGACATGGGTAGATAATAACACCACCAACATAAATGTGACAGGTGTGCCTGTTTTTCAGAGACGATCAATCTGTGGATGGATTTTTGCTACTACCATCCTCAGGTTGTGCTCCACATCCAGTCTTGAACGGTACTTAGTCTTTAATACCGCAAGTGCTGAGAACCCAATCTCACATAAATAGGACGAGCTGAAAGGCAAGAGAGTTTTGATAGCAGTTTCTCCCAAAGCTGAATATTTTGCAGACATTTTTAGCCAAGACAGGGGCTGTAAGGGAGACAGTGTTGTCAGATGTTTCGAGCACTTTCTAGCTCAGAGCTGGTACACGAGAAACACATCTTCTCTAGAAATATTTACCAAACATTTTACGCAGCATTATAATGGGATAATTGCCCACCAACCAGTTATGGATCCGAAGACAGTTGAAAGTCCACAGAGAAGGCGCTGAACAAACACCTCATTGAGAATTCCTTAGTGGTATGATAAGTTGCTTGCAAGAAGTAGTGGGGGTTCGGGACACGTCAGGCTTATGTTTAAAAAAAATAGAACTAATAATAAATTAATGATATTGTCTAGTTTACTTCAGAGTAATGTTGTCTGAAGACTTTGTGATGGCAGGGACATGTTAAGGATTTTGGGTGCCCTGGGCCAAAACTATTTTGGGGGCCCCTGTTCAGTACAGGTTTGAGTTTAAATGATTTATTTTCAGCTCTGCCATACCCTATTTAGCCAGGCTACTAACGGTGCACAGGCACTGTAGTCAAAATTCTAAAAGCGTTTACAGCTAACGTCCAGAGATAGTGATGTGTTTTCACTGTTGTAACAAAGCAGCCACACTCTAATTTTACAGTGAATAATATCTGTGATATCCTCCAATTTCTCATATGTGAGGAACCGATTGGATCAAACTTTTTTATGGTTAACTTTTTTATGTTTGTTGCATGAAACAAACACATTTCTCTGCAAATAGTAATAGACTCTCTCACATCAATTACATTAACCCCTTCCCCGCTCATGACGAGCTCAGCTCGTCATGAGTTGCGACGCTCGCACGCTCATGACGAGCTGAGCTCGTCATGTAACGCGGCTTTTTTAAAAACGCCGCGCACAGCGGGAAAACCGCTAGCGGCGATGCGGTTAAAAAGAAATTAAACAAAACGGTATTTGCAAGAATCTGTTTAGGAATTATTCCAGTCCATCAGGGTAAAAACGGAACTGTCTCTATCAAGGGGCCCCTGGAAGGCTGGATTGTAGTGCATTTGAATGTCTCCATTTGTAATTTAGGACGAAAACCTTAACGGGCGCGATTTGCCCATACTTGTGTACAGGGGTGAGTGAGGTGACCATATGAATTTGGGTGCGCATGTTAGTGCAGAGTGGGACGAATAAATGTATGGTTAGTGGTGGGCTTATTGGAGTGAGATTGCAGATTGAACAGTGAGGGGACAGGTGAGTGAAGTGTCACAAGTGCAGGTTGAGTAGTGTGACTGCAGGGTGAGGTACAGGGTGAACAGCGCAAGTGCATTGTGAGTGCAGAGTGATCACTGTGAGTGGAGGGTAAGTGGGTGAATGGTGTGAGAACATGGTGATCAGTGTGAGTGCAGGGTGAGCGGGAGAATGGTGTGAGTGCATGGTGATCAGTGTGAGCACATTGTGATCGCTGTGAGTGCAGAGTGATCACTGTGAGTGAGGGTAAGTAGGAGATTGGTGTGATTGCAACGTGATCAGTTTGAGTGCTGGGTGAGAGTGAAAGTGAAGGGCGAGAATGAGGAGTGAGAGGTCTGAATGCAGGGTGCATTCCCAGACACTTGAAGTAACTCAGCATGTTATTGACGGCAGCGTAGGGTTTCAAATGTGTTAAACTATTGCTATTATGGCAGTAACCAGGCATCAGGGTGGAGGAAATGAATAATGTGCTGATCCCACAGCAAACTTCCAGTCTTATGATTAGGGTAGCCAGCTCATCATTTTGATGTCACAGATGGTATAAATATAAGCAGTCACCTAAAGCAGTATTTTCAGCACTTGTCTGTGCATACTTTGAACAGCAAATATTAATAGAAATAACTTTTATTTTTTTTCTAGAGCTGCATGAATGATCCATGACTGATAATAAAAGGGCACAAATATAGAAAAGTCACATTACAAATGAATCAACAAAAAGAAGGGGGGACCGGGAGCTCGTTAACATTACAAATGAATACATACTTCTTATTTATAACCATATTTAGCAATTTGCAAGCTGTTTATTTGCAGTCAAAAGGTTAATAGCATCATAAAAGTCTGGGCACTCCTGACATTAACAAAGGTATTACTTTGCAGGGTTTCTATGCCTATGTTTTGTGTACGGTTCAAACGTTTGAGAAACTGTCTTTCAAAAAAAATGCTCTCTCTTAAATGTTCACATTTAATTCATGAAGGCCTTCAGAGACAATATTAAGAGTAGTTTCAGTATTTTGTTTATAATCCATGTGACAAATACATTGTTCAAACTCCAGCCCTGACGAAAAGTCCGGACAAACTTCGCCCAAAACAAAAAAGCAAACTAAGTGAAAAAAACAACTTTTGATACATTAATAACAAGTAATGACAGAAACCTGCTGCCAATAAATATTCAATCTTACCACTGTCTGTTGAGTCTCAATCTAGCCAGCCAATCATGCAAACCGATGTTGTCGCCAGCAAAAGCATTTCCTTTCATTGTGGCAGCCAGAAGCAGGGGAATAATATGGAAGTGAGCTCGAGTTATGACACCGAAAAGGACTAAGGGGCAATGTAATAATCAACTCCCGTACCACTTTGCTCCCCGGATAATGAAAGGGCCTACTCCTCCAATGGTGGCGGTACCAAGGGGGTTGGAAGAGGGGGGCACAACACCAAAAGGCCAAACAGAGCGGCTGCCAGCTGCAACTTGAATCAATGTTTTCTTAATTAAACAGTGAAGAGGACAGCAAAGAGTGGGCTGCGATACACAAGCGGGGTTATTTCAACACAAAGAAGGCATTTTGTAGCTTCTTAAGTCCATCTCCTCCAACACATAAGAAAACATGCTGAAGAACACCAAAACAAGAGGTAGACCCAGCAAAGCTTTGTGAATCCTGCCCTAAGTATTTGAATATATTGTGCATGCACGAGTGTGCACATAAGTTAACACTTAGTACACAGCAATTTAATTTACCTCAAGATGCATACTCAGCCAACTACTGGGGCCCTGGGCCAGAGCCCACTTTGTTCATGCCTTAAACTGCCTTCTCTGGAGACTTTGTCTCCGTTCTGGGAAGAGCTAACTCTCCCAGGAGGAGGTTAATTCACAGAGCTGACAGCTTCAGCTGCATTGGGAGGCAAGGAGTCTCCTCTGCTAAAACGAAAGCGTGTCTGTTTATTTGCTTTCGGTTTTAGAAGACAAGACTCCTTGCCTCCCACTGCAGCTGAAGCTGTCAGCTCTGTGAATTAACCCCCTCCTGGGAGAGTTAGCAAGATAAAGGAACAGGCATGTCGTGCCCCATCGATCTCCCCTCCCTCCCCCTTCCACATACAGGAGTCCTCCAAGAAGACTTGCACGCAGTGGCGGCTGGTGACATTTGAAAGTGGTAGGGCGTAAAAGTTTTGTCTGAGTGCCCGAAGGCGAGTGAGTGTAGCGAGCGAGTCCAGCCACCATATGGTTGGGCTCAGGGAAATTCGGGGGAAAAATAGCAGGCAAATGGTGCATTTAAGCAAATTTAAGGAAGCAAGGGAGTTGATAAAGCAATTGTGAAAGTGTAGTTATGAAATAAAGACATTTCCTATGATAATGGTGTAGGTAGCTTAAAAAGCATGCACCTTTAATTCCAGCCATATGCACATCATGTTTTTCCACTTAAACAAGCCTGTTTTACTTTCAAGATGCCCTCACGTTCCCTTGTGTGCAAGGAATGGGTACTTCTTTCTCGCTCATAGAATATAGATGGCATCAGTCTAGTAGAGAGTGGGGGGTGAGATGAGAGAGAATGTAGATCCAGGAAAGAGGAGCTGGGTAGACAGAGACCTAGAAAGGTAGAGGGATGTGGGTGAAAGGAGAGAGAGTGTACAGAGAAAGGAATGGGGAGCCGGGTGGACAGAGAGAAAGGTAGAGGGAGTGTTGGGTGTGAGAGGAGAGGGTAGAGAAAGGAAAGGGGAGGCTGGGGCAGAGACTAGAGATCGAAAGGTAGAGGGAGTGGTGAGTGAGAGAAAAGTGGAAGTTGGTCGAGAAGAGGAGTAAGAGGGAGAGAAATAAGGAAGAAAGTGGTAGAATAACTGAAGGCAGGGGAAGGAGTTGGTGACAAGCATAGAAGGGAAAGAGGATGAAAGGAGGAAACTTGGTGGGAAAGAGGAATGGAGAGAAGTGGAGTGAGTGTCAGAGAGAGGACAGAAAGGAAAGGCGGAGTGGTGAGTGAGGCAGTGAGGAGTGAAACAGAAGGAGTTGTGGGTGTGAGGAGAGAGAGGGGGGTGAGAAAGGATAAGGGTTATGGTGGGTGAGAGAACGAGGAAAGGCAGATGTGTTGGGTGAGAGGCAGAGAGGCGAAGAAGGAAAGGGGGAGTAGTGGTTGAGAGACAGGAATGAAAGGTAGAGGTTTTGGGATGAAATGTAGAGCGGGAGTGGAAGGAATGACGGGCGAAAAAGAGGAGGGAAAGGAAGGTAGTGGTGGGTGAGTCTTGTGAGAACATCTCTTCGCGGAACCAACGTGTCCCTTCCTTCGGACGTAATCATTGTGGGGTAAAAATATTCTGCTCTGGTTTTCATCTCATCCCACGAGGAGCGGTAAGACTCTTGTTCAGAAAAGAGCCTCAAAGCTGCCCCCACCCCCTTCTCAGCTGCTCGGCACCTTCACAACAGCCTTGTTAGAGTCTTGTTTTCGGGTCTCATTCGTTTTTGTGCTTGGAGAATAAAACCTGGGGTGTGGATGGGTGGGGTAGGGTGTACTGTGTGGAGAACGTGAAGTCATCGAAAATCTGAATCAGTGGTGTCACTTGTGGCTGCCGACTGATCTATTGCCAACTGATCTATTTCCATGACGAATACACTCCTAAAACCCCCCACACAAAACACTGATTCTTCCTTTGTGATCGGGATCAGATTGTGTGAAAACCTCTCTCTTGTGAACCGTCCCCGCAGTCTCTTGGGGACAGACCTAGTGAACAAGGGAAATCATTTAAAGAGGCAGACTCACAGATTTCTGATGTGACGAGCGACTTTGTCACTTTGATCTGCATTGAACTCGCACCTAGTCTCCTTCGTGCAGTGCTTCAAGGCGCTAAGAAGAGGTCCTGTCCTGGGCGTGCTGCTTATTGTTACAATGCAAACAGCGGCCCAAGGTGTTTCATAAATTAGCACAAAAACTCAATCCACACCAAATTACGCGCTTGCTTGGGGATACCTAAGCCAGCTCAGTGGGTTAACAGCGGGCTCATCTACTGATTTATAGTGTTTTGCAGGCTGTGTCAGGATCGCCTACTTGTAGGACACCCCCGCGCCGCACGGCCACCAGCTGCTGCGAGTGCCCCCTCCGCCTTCTGCCCCGCTGCCTCGCTCCCCGGCTGCTGCCGCTGGACCCCGCCCCCTCCCTCGAGCGACGCGGTCCGTGGTAGCTCCAGGGCGCCGCTTCTCTCCCTGTGCCCTGCTGTCGTCTCTGTTAGCCTTCCTTAAGGCTGTACTTCTGTTTTTAGGGTAAAGTGTTCTATTTGTATTGTTGTTGCATATTTTGTTCTTTGCAGTGTTTGTCCGTTGGGTTCCTCCCCGCTCCCCGCTTCCCGCCACCGCCACCAAGCCACGCCCCTTTTTGCCTTCTGTATCCCTCCCCGCTCCCGCCTCCCAGCTGCCCCGCCCACCCGCGCACTTGGCCATATATGGCGACCGTGCGACGCAGGTGAGTGTGACCTACTTGTAGGACACCCCCGCGCCGCACGGCCACCAGCTGCTGCGAGTGCCCCCTCCGCCTTCTGCCTCGCTGCCTCGCTCCCCGGCTGCTGCCGCTGGACCCCGCCCCCTCCCTCGAGCGACGCGGTCCGTGGTAGCTCCAGGGCGCCGCTTCTCTCCCTGTGCCCTGCTGTCGTCTCTGTTAGCCTTCCTTAAGGCTGTACTTCTGTTTTTAGGGTAAAGTGTTCTATTTGTATTGTTGTTGCATATTTTGTTCTTTGCAGTGTTTGTCCCTTGGGTTCCTCCCCGCTCCCCGCTTCCCGCCACCGCCACCAAGCCACGCCCCTTTTTGCCTTCTGTATCCCTCCCCGCTCCCGCCTCCCAGCTGCACCGCCCACCCGCGAACTTCGCCATATATGGCGACCGTGCGAACGCGCAGCGGCCACGCGCAGCGGGCGCGCCGATTGTGCGCCGAAGGCGCGCCAAAGGTAAGCCCGTCTGCGCCCGTCCGCGACCGGATCGCGACCAGCGCCAGGACCCCTGGCCCACGAAGACCCCGACCGACCCGCCTGACGTACTCCACCGCCACCCTCATCGCACTCAACACCGGCCGACTCCCAGAATGCCACCAAGCCACCCCACGACGCACCCACGGACCTTTCAGCTGCCACGCCTGCAAGTTCACCTGCATCCGGACCTGCCTCGCACCAGCACCCGCCAAGTCGAACACCAGCAGCACCCACCTCAAGTGCATCCTGCTCAACACCCGCTCCGTCCACAGACACGCCATCGAACTCTGGAACCTCCTAGACGCCACAGCCCCTGACGTTGCCTTCCTCACGGAGACCTGGATGAACGCCTCTTCAGCCCCCGACATCGCCATCGCCATCCCAGAGGGCTACAAGATCGTCCGGAGGGACCGCAACGCCAACCAGATGGGAGGAGGCATCGCCATCATCCACAAGAACACCATCCGTCTCACGACCAGCACCGACAACACCCTGACCAGCGCCGAACACCTGCATTTCCAGATCCACACCAACCCGAACACCACCCTCAGAGGCACCCTGATCTACCGACCTCCGGGACCACGCACACAATTCAGCGAGGACATCGCCGACTTCGTCAGCCCGCATGCCCTCCCCTCCGCTGACTACATCCTACTGGGGGACCTCAACTTCCATCTAGAGAACAACAACGACCGCAACACCAACACCCTGCTCGACAACCTCGCCAATCTTGGACTCAAGCAGCTGGTGTCCACCCCCACCCACCTCGCCGGACACACACTCGACGCCGTCTTCTCATCCAGCAAAGACGTCGCCTTCAGCCACGCCACAGAACTCCACTGGACGGACCACAGCTGCGTCCACTTCACCTTCAAGAGAACGACGACCCACCACCACCAGCAACAGGCCGCCCGCAGAAGCTGGAACAAGATCACAGCAGACCAGCTCGCCACCTCCCTGAGCCAGCACCCTCCTGCCAGCTCAGCGAACCCCAGCCAGGCCGCCGACAACCTCACGAAGTGGATCAGCATCTGCGTGGACGAGCTCGCCCCGCTGAGGACCCCGCCCAGCAGACCCGGCAGCAAGAAAGCCCCGTGGTTCTCCGACGAACTCAAGAGCTCCAAGAAGAACTGCCGAGCCCTCGAGAAAGTCTGGAGAAGGGAACCTACACCGGACAACAGGACCACCCTCAAACTGGCCACTCGGAAGCACCACCAGCTGATCCGCGCCGCCAAGAAAACTGCATTCAAGGACCGGCTGGACAACAACGCACACAACAGCAAGGAACTCTTCAACATCGTGAAAGAGCTATCCAACCCCAGCGCAGGAAACAATGACATCACCCCATCGCAAGACCTCTGCGACTCCCTCGCTTCCTACTTCCACAACAAGATCGCGGACATACACAACAGCTTCAACAAACAACCAACGCACACCATGACCGAACAACCACCCCCCACCACCACCCTCCACGCCTGGACCCCGATCAGCACCGAAGACACCATCCGCACGATGAACTCCATCCACTCCGGATCACCGACCGACCCCTGCCCTCACCACGTCTTCAACAAGGCCGACGCTGTCATCGCACCCCACCTGCGAGACATCATCAACACATCCTTCGACACCGCCACCTTCCCTGAGAGCTGGAAGCACGCCGAACTCAGCGCTCTACTCAAGAAACCAACAGCGGACCCCACCGAACTCAAGAACTACCGCCCCATCTCGCTCCTCCCGTTTCCAGCCAAAGTCATCGAGAAGACCGTCAACAAGCAGCTGGCCGCCTTCCTCGAGACAAATGGATCCCTCGACCCCTCACAGTCCGGCTTCCGAGCCAATCACAGCACCGAGACCGCCCTCATCGCCGCCACCGATGACATCCGAGCCCTGATGGACAACGGAGAAACAGCAGCCCTCATCCTCCTAGACCTCTCCGCGGCATTCGACACTGTCTGCCACCGCACCCTGGCACAGCGCCTGAGCAACGTCGGAATCCAGGACAAGGAGCTGGAATGGATCATCTCCTTCCTCGACGGAAGAACACAGGGAGTCCGCCTACCAGCGTACAAGTCAGAGGCCTCCGAAGTCATCTGCGGCGTCCCTCAAGGATCCTCTCTGAGCCCCACCCTCTTCAACGTCTACATGAGCCCCCTCGCGGCCATCGCACGCCAACACAACCTCAGCATAATCTCCTACGCCGACGACACCCAGCTGATCCTCTCCCTGACCAACGACCCCGCCGCCGCCAGAGCCAACCTACACGAAGGGATGAAAGAGGTAGCCGAGTGGATGACGACCAGCCGCCTGAAACTGAACTCGGACAAGACGGAGGTCCTCATCCTGGGCTCTTCACCCTCCGCCTGGGACGACTCCTGGTGGCCTCCCGCCCTGGGCACTGCACCCAAACCGACAGACCACGCACGCAACCTGGGCTTCATCCTGGACTCCTCCCTCTCCATGACCAGGCAAGTCAACAACGTCTCCTCGGCGTGCTTCAACATCCTACGCATGCTACGGAAGATCTTCTGGTGGATCCCCACCGAGACCAGGAAGACCGTCACCCAGGCCCTCGTCACCAGCCGACTGGACTACGGCAACGCCCTCTACGCCGGTACCACCGCCAAGCTCCAGAAGAGACTCCAGCGGATCCAGAACGCCTCAGCACGACTCATCCTCGACATCCCATGACACAGCCACATCTCCGGACACCTGAGAGACCTTCACTGGCTCCCCGTCAACAAAAGAATCACCTTCCGCCTCCTCACCCACGCACACAAAGCCCTACACGACCAAGGCCCGAGCTACCTCAACAGCCGGATCAACTTCTACGCTCCCAAACGCCACCTCCGTTCAGCCAACCACGCCCTCGCCGCCGTCCCCCGCATCCGAAGAGCAACTACAGGAGGAAGGTCCTTCTCCTACCTGGCCGCCAAGACCTGGAACTCCCTCCCGACCGACCTGCGCCTGACCCAAGACCACCTCTCCTTCAGGAAGAAGCTGAAGACCTGGCTGTTCGAGCAGTAGCGGCACCCCCCCCTCCCCTAAGCGCCTTGAGACCCTACGGGTAGGTAGCGCGCTCTATAAGTGTCACTGATTGATTGATTGATTATTTTGACCATTATTTTTTTATTCCTCTCCTAAAATAACTCGCATTTAGCGTCAGTTGCTGCAGTTTTATAAAGCGCGTTTCATTACAAAGACGCATATTTATTGCAGATTCACCCTGGAGATGTGAACATATGTTGCTGTCATTCACAATCACAAGTGCACGCCACACAAAAGACCACAATACTCAGAAGGGATGCATGAATCCGAAATTTAAATTTTGTTAACCCGGAAGACTAAAGAAACAGGCAAAGCAGGGTCGCAGCTCGTGCCCTCCCCCACGCGGGCTCGCATTTCCAGTGCAACAGGTGCCTGAAGTTTGAGCACCAGGGGAGAAACCAGGCCTGAAGACTGCTGAATTTGGTGTGCTAATACAGAAAACCTCCCAGCCCAGCTATCCTATTCCCAGCGCTCTGTATTTACCTAGCCTCGCCCTGCCGGCTGAGATGCTATGATGTCTACTTTTACTTGCAGAGTCGCGGCAGGTCGCAATACTTGCGGGGGAAAGGAGGGGGGTGTTAAAATTAAAACAAAACTTCTTACCTGACCGCATTACAAATAGATGTCATTCTCACACTGGCCCGTGGCTGGCGTACACATAGGACGTAACCGGTTTCGCTGAGCACAAACAGGGGGACACAGTCCGGAGTCCTACAGTGAATTCACTGTTCAGAGCGCAGGTTCGAATTTACCGCACCGCCGGCGCCAACGTCTCAGCCAATCCAGACACTGCTCCAGCAGCAGCGTGAGGATTGGCACGAGTAGTAGTGCGCAGGTTCTGTTTAGGGTGTAACAATTCTTGCGACAAGCCCGAACATGCGCACTAGGCTGCTCATTAGAAGAGGGGCATGGAACAACCCTCGCTCTTCTAATGAGCAGCACCTAGTGCGCATGTTCGGGCTGGTAGCGAAATGTTGAAGCCCTAACCAGAACCTGCGCACTTTTGCTGTGCGCTCCACCGACCGGCACCCTGATGTCATGATGATGACTCACCACCAGTCATCAGACTTTTGTACTGAACTCCTGCTGCGACGCCTGCCTCCCGGAGCCCGGAACTGTATTTTGCAAATTTGGGTGAGACTGACGGCAACAGCCCGCACTGCAGATTTGTTACTCCACTCGTGCCTCAAATTAATTAGTGGGGCAACGCCCAAGCGCCCTAATGGACGCACCGCCCCTGCTTGCACGGACTCAGGGAACAAAGGTCAGATGGGAGTGTGTGCGCCCCCCTGGGGGCGTGCCCCACAGATTGAAGAACACTGCTCTAATGCTACTTATTTCTTTTCTAAAGATGAAATCAGGTCTAGAATTAACTCCATTGTACGGGCCAAAGCCCCTGGACCTGATGGCATCCGGAGTGATGTCTTTGTGAATGATTGTGAGAGCTGGATAACTTACATCTTGGTATTAGCCAATGGGATTGCAGCGGGCCCAAATACCATCTTCCTGGAAGGTAGCAAAGGTGATCCCAGTGTACAAGAAGGGCGACAGATCTTTACCCTCCACCTACAGGCCCATCAGTCTTATTGACTCTGTCAAAAAGGTGTTCGCTCATGCACTCCTTCTGAAGATCCAGGCGTGGATTAGTGTCCAAAATATCTTGTCCCCTTTGCAAGTTGGGTTCAGACAAAAAACTAGCACCATCCAACAAGTGATCCGATTCCTTTTACTGACCTGGAAGACAGTGGTCATTGGCCAGGGAAGCCTCTACTTAGCATTCATCGACCTTAGGTCTGCTTTTGATCTTGTCCCAAGAAATAAGCTCTGGTGTGTTTTAAAGGAGATGGGTCTCCCCCTGGAGGTTCTAGCACTTGTCATTTGCCTCCATGAAGCAAATCTTGCAAGGGTTCGCTGGGGCAACCAAGGTCAGCTCACTGACCTGATTAAAGTCAACAAGGGGGTTCGATAGGGTTGTGTATTGGCACCCACAATCTTCTCGCTCTTTGTCCCATATCTCTCTGACATCCCGACTGACCCTCCCCTTGGGGGGTGGGGGTGACTAAAGTGGTCACATTGTAGTTTGCTGACGACACCCTGTTGGTTTCTAAAACCCCTAGAGGGCTCCAGCTGCTACTAAATCATTTTAAGGTTTTTTGTGACTCCTGAGGCTTAGAGGTTAATACCTCAAAGACAAAACTTGTATTATTGAACCCCAATAAATCGTATAAAGGCAAGCTAACATTAGGAGGGGTTCCTTCGGAGAGGGTAAGTAACTTTGACTATATGGGGATCACTCTCTCTGAGGATATGTCATGGAATGCTCATGTATTGAAGTGGACTCCCCACCGTAGACAGATAACTGGGGCCTTGCTCAATGAACATAGGACCTCCTACAGTAGACCAGTAGCAGCCCCATTCCACATGTATGACTCCAAAGCTGTAGGCTCTGCACTTTATGGTGCAGAATTGTGGGGATTTAAAAAGTTGGATGGCCTCTTGATTGCTGAGAATACATTCTTGAGGGCTCTGGATTTACTCCCACTGAGCACCCCTCTTTACCTGCTACGGTTGGATTTGGGCAGAGCCTCCATCACTGACGAGGCCAAGTTACGCCTCCTATTATTCTGGTTGTGCTTAATGTCTACCCCTGAGTTGCTTTCGTATGCTGCTATCCATCCTTTAAAGTGAGTCCACTTGACACTAAGAAGATTGGCTGGATTTGTAATGTGACATCCTTGCTTACTGCAATAGGATTCGAGGGATCCTGGGATCTTAAGGATGCAGCACTGCTCAGACTTCACTAACGTATCTGTCCTGGGGCCGCCTAACCATGGAGTTTATGGAATTCATACTGTCCAGTTCATATGAACAATATTTGGAGGTCATCTCGATTCCTCAAGACAGGAGGCTCTACATGCAATTTAGATTTGGTTCTCTCCCCCTGAACTCTTTTATAGCTTCCTGGCAAAAGTCTTCTACCTCATCTCAGTCTTGCCCAGGTTATGTCCTTGCCACAGAGTCAATTGGTCACATATTTTTTGTTTTCCCAATGTATTTGCATTCGAGAGTTAAATGGCTTGTACCCATCTGTAAACGGCTTGACACCCGCTGTCACCGTGAAGCACTTCGCATCTTAAAATATGACTCTAGCCCGATGGTAATCTGCGCAGCTGCAAAGTTTCTCGGTAATATGTGAGCAATCTGAAGGTCTATGTTGAAAATATAAGATTGGTGCACTTGTTATCGTGTATCCATTTTCTACTTTTTATGGTGTTTTGGTCCATGTGTTATTGATATTTTTTATCTGGACCTGACCATAGCGTTATATTTTAGGTCGAGCCTATAGCGGCAGTGCGCATGTGCTGCTCGCTCTGCGAGGCATGCAGTAATGGAGTATCCAGTGGAAGCTCCGCCCATGTTTTTAATTGGCTTGTGTCATTGTCTTTCCTAAATGCTATTTTCTGATTAATTATGAGGCTTGTTAGTCCCTCCTTATTATGGCCATGTTGTCATTTTTACCCTCCCATGGCTACTGCCCCTTTACTTCCAGTGTTACACTACTTTGTCTAAGCCTTCTCGCCCCCTTCTCCCCTCTCCCCCGCCCGCACTCCCGTTGTACATGCTTCCCCCCTCCTGTTGTCTGTGATGCAATGCAATAGGTCTCGCATAAATGCGAGTCCTATTGCATTGCAAATGCTTTTTTATTACTAAGCCAGCATGGCAGGCCCTGCAGTTCACTCTTGTTTAGGCTTAGACTTTTATTGACTTCAATTTTTAGGCGCTCCCATGCTATTCTTACTCTTCCAATTATCATTGGGCTAATTATTGGAGTAACACTTTTAATTTGATTACTAATGTATTTTGTATGTTCTTAAATCTTTGTATGAACTGTACGCACTTGCACTTTTATGATCTGATGACCGAAATAAAGTTTTTATGCCTGACTGAGCCGCAAGTGGATGTATGGTGCAAACATTCAATCAGACTCTCAACATGTGATCACTCTCTTACAGGCAATGAAAAAACTAAGCACACAATCAGATACCAAGGGGCCCCATTAGACATGCATAAACACACCAAGAGCCATCTGGTACACAACCAGACACACAAACACTCATACCCAAAGAGTGCTACACACACCCACACAGATGATCAAATATCTACATACTTATGCATTTTTCTGAAAAGGGAAAACCACGAAATGAATTCTCAGGGGCCAGATTATTGGCAGGATATCAGAATGAAAAATATTGTGTGGACAGAATATCATGTCAAAAATAGCGAGGACAAAATATTGAGAAGGTAAGTGCAACTATGTAAGTACAGATTTACTTTTCTAAACTCCACATCTACATAGTTGAAGGTATATATATTTTCAAGGTACATACATGTGGAGTTATACATAGTAAACACGTACTTACCTGAAGAAACTTACCTTAATGATATAGTTTTCAATATTCTTGACACAATATTTTGTCCCATGTTATTTTTGGTTCTGATACTCTGTGTAAACACTTCCATGCTGATGTTTGCATCTGCCTGACTTCTTCCATCCTTGACCCAGCCACTAGTATCTTCTAGAGCAAGCAGCGGCATTGTTCATGGTGAATGAGCAGCTGGGCGGTGCCCCACCTGTGTTAAAATGAGGGCCTTACTTTTGTCCCTGGCAGGAGTATCAGAAACCCACACTTTCGTGGGGTGTATATACACTTGCAGGTTAGCACACCCAGAAATTCCCTCATTCCCTGACTCCTAATTCGTGAATGCAGTCATTCTGCCTTACTGGTGAATTCTCTGCATTGTTAAGTATACCATATGAATGGAAAAATACACACAGAATAACGCTTAAGACTTTACATTTATAAGGTGTCTAAGTTCCAATTTATTTCGAAATAAAATTGGGAATTGTGCCCTTGGTTTATAATTTGTATGACCCAGAAGTGCAGGTACTGTTGCTTGTTTTCCTCTATTGAATATTTGTATCCCGCTGAGCCTTCTGTGTCAGGCATAAGTACATAAAAAGAACTAAAAGCCAGATAACATGGTGTATGAGATGAAGTAAATCGAATTCCACAGCCCTTGAACTATGATTCTGTCAACATGCTACCGCCAAGCCGAACTCCAGCAGCACCCACCTCAAGTGCATCCTGCTCAACACCCGCTCCGTCCACAGACACGCCGTAGAACTCTGGAACCTGCTCGACACCACCGCCCCCGACGTTGCCTTCATCACCGAGACCTGGATGAACGCCTCCTCAGCCCCTGACATCGCCATCGCCATCCCAGAGGGCTACAAGATCACCCGGAGGGACCGCGACAACCAGACCGGAGGAGGCATCGCCATCATCCACAGAGACACCATCCGCATCACTACCAACACCGATGACACCCTCACCACCGCTGAACACCTGCACTTCCAGATCCACACCAACCCGAAGACCACCCTCAGAGGCACCCTGATCTACCGACCCCCGGGACCACGCACACGATTCAGCGAGGACATCGCCGACTTCGTCAGCCCGCACGCTCTCCCCTCCGCCGACTACATCCTCCTGGGGGACCTCAACTTCCACCTGGAGAACAACAACGACCGCAACACCATCACCCTGCTCGACAACCTCGACAACCTCGGACTCAAGCAACTGGTGACCACCCCCACCCACCTCGCCGGACACACACTCGACGCCGTCTTCTCATCCAGCAAAGACGTCACCTTCAGCCACGCAACAGGACTCCACTGGACGGACCACAGCTGCGTCCACTTCACCTTCAGAAGAACGACGATCCACCACCTCCAGCAACAGGTTGCTCGAAGAAGCTGGAACAAGATCACAGCCGACCAGCTCACCGCCTCCCTGAGCCAGCACCCTCCCGCCAACTCAGCGAACCCCAGCCAGGCCGCCGACAACCTCACGAAGTGGATCAGCAACTGCGCGGACGAACTCGCCCCTCTGAGGACCCCGCCCAGCAGATCCTGCAGCAGAAAAACACCATGGTTCACCGACGAACTCAAGTGCTCCAAGAAGAACTGTCGAGCCCTCGAGAAAGCCTGGAGAAGGGAACCAACGACGGACAACATGACCACCCTCAAGCTCGCCACCCGGAAACACCACCAACTGATCCGCGCCACCAAGAAAAATGCATACAAGGACCGGCTGGACAACAACGCACACAACTGCAAGGAACTCTTCAACATCGTGAAAGAGCTCTCCAACCCCAACGCCGGAAACAACGACATCACCCCGTCGCAAGACCTCTGCAACTCCCTCGCGTCCTACTTCCACAACAAGATCACGGACATACACAACAGCTTCAACAACCAACCAACGCAAGCCACAACCGCAACGACGCCACCCACCACCACCCTCCGCACCTGGACCCCGATCAGCACCGAAGACACCATCCGCACCATGAACTCCATCCATTCCGGATCTCCGACTGACCCCTGCCCTCACCACGTCTTCAACAAAGCCGACGCTGTCCTCGCACCCCACCTGCGGGACATCATCAACACCTCCTTCGACTCCGCCACCTTCCCTGAGAGCTGGAAGCACGCCGAACTCAGCGCTCTCCTCAAGAAACCCACAGCAGACCCCACCGACCTCAAGAACTACCGTCCCATCTCGCTCCTCCCGTTCCCGGCCAAAGTCATCGAGAAGACCGTCAACAAACAGCTGGCCGCCTTCCTCGAGACGAATGGATCCCTCGACCCATCACAGTCCGGCTTCCGAGCGAACCACAGCACCGAGACCGCCCTCATCGCCGCCACCGACGACCTTCGAACTCTGATGGACAACGGAGAAACAGCGGCCCTCATCCTCCTGGACCTCTCCGCGGCTTTCGACACTGTCTGCCACCGCACCCTAGTACAGCGCCTCAGCAACATCGGAATCCAGGAGAAGGCACTGGACTGGATCACCTCCTTCCTCGACGGAAGAACACAAAGAGTCCGCCTACCACCGTACAAGTCAGAGGCCACCAAAGTCATCTGCGGCGTACCCCAAGGATCCTCGCTGAGCCCAACCCTCTTCAACGTCTACATGAGCCCCCTCGCGGCCATCGCACGCCAACACAACCTGAACATCATCTCCTACGCCGACGACACCCAGCTGATCCTCTCCCTGACCAACGACCCCGCCACCGCCAGAGCCAACCTGCACGAAGGGATGAGAGACGTAGCCGAATGGATGACGACCAGCCGCCTGAAACTGAACTCAGACAAGACGGAGGTCCTCATCCTGGGCTCCACGCCCTCCGCCTGGGACGACTCCTGGTGGCCCCCCGCCCTGGGCACCGCACCCAAACCGACGGACCACGCACGCAACCTGGGCTTCATCCTGGACTCCTCCCTCTCCATGACCAGACAAGTCAACGCCGTCTCCTCGTCATGCTTCAACATCCTGCGCATGCTACGTAAGATCTTCCGGTGGATCCCCACCGAGACGAGGAAGACGGTCACCCAAGCCCTCGTCACCAGCCGACTGGACTGCGGCAACGCCCTCTACGCCGGAACCACTGCCAAACTCCAGAAGAGACTCCAGCGGATCCAGAACGCCTCGGCGAGACTCATCCTCGACATCCCCCGACGCAGCCACATCTCCGGACACCTGAGAGACCTGCACTGGCTCCCGGTCAACAAGAGAATCACCTTCCGGCTCCTCACCCACGCGCACAAAGCCCTACACGACCAAGGCCCGAGCTACCTCAACAACCGGATCAACTTCTACACTCCCAAGCGCCTCCTCAGATCAACCAACCACGCCCTCGCCGCCGTCCCCCGCATCCGAAGAGCGACAACAGGAGGAAGATCCTTCTCCTACCTGGCCGCCAAGACCTGGAACTCACTTCCGACCAATCTGCGCCTGACCCAAGACCACCTCTCCTTCAGGAAGAAGCTCAAGACCTGGCTGTTCGAGCAGTAGCGGCACCCCCCCCCTCCCAGCGCCTTGAGACCCTACGGGTGAGTGGTGCGCTCTACAAATGACCTGATTGATTGATTGATTGATTGATGGCCTCAGGCAACCTCCAGGTTGGCTCTGGAGCAGCTCCATTGTCCCTGTGGCATTATCTGCTCTGCCTGCATCAGCATTGGGTTCCCATCCAGTTCCACCTGGCTGCAATTTCTAAGCACTAGAAATATGGCGAGAAAGATCCATTGAGGCTGGAACTTTCTAGTTAATGGGTGATAAAAAAGCACTAGAGATTGCCAGAAAGCATTTAAGGATGAGGATGAAGCAGACATACCTTTCAATGTAGCAAATATAAAACAAATGACAGAATTTGTATGATAAAGCCAGCATGGGTCTGTAACAGGCCAAAAACCCAAGCGGGGGGAGAATGGGGCGTAATGGCTAGGGCGGTCAATCTCAACTCTGGGGAACTGGGTTCGAGTCTCGGCAACGACGCTCCACATCCTCTGATTCTGGGCAAATCACGAAGGGGGAGGTTTAGTAAGATTTTGCGCTGTGTTTGCGTCACAAAATCTTTTTTTCCTAATTAACTTTCCAGCGCTAAACTTGTTTATGGCTGGAAATAACGCAAAAGTAATTTGAAGCAGCGCATTGCGAAACTTTGCATTGCTTTTCGTCATAGGGCGTACCAAGGGTGGTGCATGGGTGTCCCCATGCAACCACACAAGGTTTCTCACACTAAACCCAATTTACTATAACCAGTAGATTGGGCTCAGCTGAGAAAACTGCGCCTTTTTCAGCTAGGTGCAAGGAAGGAGAAATGCTTTCATTTCTCCTACCTGTTCCGACTTTGCATGCATGCATGCATGGAAAGTGGGGAAAGCTGTGCATAGTGCCTAGCATAGTATGTTGTACAGGAAGAGTACCCTTCCTGTAGAAAATCTATGCTTCACTCATGCACGCACCTTAGCGCTTGGCGCTAAGGTGCGTGAATGGCCAACAGCAGCTGAAATCAGCGCCTGCGCAAGGGAAAGGGGAGGAGAGAGCCATATCTTTAAAAATATGGCGCTCTCCTGTTCCCTTCCTGTCGTGCAACACAGCGCAGACTCGAGGGGACTGCGCTGTGTTGCGTGAAGATTTTGTAAATCTCCCCCTTAATCTCCCCATGCCTAACAAAAATGGACGTGTCCTTGTGTAATGCACCTGGTGCTCATGTAAAGCGCTCGGGTCAAGTTTGCCCGATATAAAACGTCGAAAAAAACTGTAAGACGATCATGAATAATAAAATGTAACACTTCATGTGTTTTTATCTATCATGCTATGATATGTGGAGGTAGACTAGTAACAAATATAGGGGCTAATTTAGAATCCCCTTGCGCCGCTGCTGTGTCACTTTTAACATGGGAAAAAGTGACGTACGAGCGGCTCAAGGGGCTTGTAAATAGGCCCCATAGTTTGCAGTTATTCTCACTTTAAATTGACACAAACGCCTGTCCCTTATGTAGGTAACCACGAGAAATAAAGAAAGTACATAATTATGATAAAACATGTTTTTAAATATGTTATGTGAGAAATCTCACCGGCACTCGAAAATTCCAAACGGCAAACACGAGCCTCACCTCTCAGTTACTAAACAGGACGGCTTGCTCTGAATTAAAAATCGATATGAAAACAATTAGGCGCAGTACGTAGCAGTATAGACGACATCTCAACTGCAGCGATTCGCGCTGTGCTCAGGAATTCGTGCTTCAAAGGTGATAAGCTCGGTGAGGCGTAGGGAAATCATTGCCCATTGTCCAGCACGCGCTTCCAGAGACTTCAGGATGAATCGATGTTTACTAAGGATTCCGAGCATGGAGTGAATTGATTACATACAGAAATGTGCCACTGTACCTAAAAAGGTGTTTTCAAAGGACAAAAAGCCCAAAGGATTTGAAAATATTTTTTTCTCTATCTCTTCACTTCTAATGTGTGACTTCTTTAGAGGCTGTGCGCCCTTGGCACGCAAGATAATGTGTCTATGAAAGCTGCCCTGAGCTACAATCTTGTTATTGTCCGCATATATTTCTTCCATGGGGATATCGGTGAACAAGTTCAAACGTCTCCCTCGGCCCTTCTCTTCAAAGCTGTCTAATACCTTTATGTTGCGTTTTATGGCACTGAGAAATGCCTTCGAGTCTGTTTCGTGATCGTATATATATTAAAAAACCTCTGACTTCCCTTCTAAACATCTATTTCTACAGCTAAAGTGATGTTCAGCTCAGCTTCAACTTTAAAAAAGACAGTCCACATATACTTCAATTAAGTCAAGCTTGCAAATTGTCGGTATAGTTATCAGTGAAACACGAGATGCAATCTGTCGAAAATGAGTTTACAGCAACTGTGGAAAATGATGTTTCACTTTGCTGTGAAAATGTGCAACCCAAAATGTGGCGATGACAGCCCTTATACCACAAAAATGATTATTAGGAGACCAATTAACAACAGCTGCAAACTTCCACGCAAAAATAGTATGGAACTCTACAAACTGCTAGAGATAGAGGGAGTAACATCATATGCCCTCTGACCTCCAACAAACATCGCAGTGACATCACGTAACCTTTGACTGCACAGGAAGTCATGTAATGCGACTTTTTGCCTTAGTGACATCAGTAGATGTGACATCACTGATTATAAAAAAAAAGGCTTCTGTAAGTCCAGAGTAAATTAAATCAACTTGCACCTACTAAAGCAAGTTAATCTTTTTTTTATTACTACCTGTGTATGAGGATTCAGAAGTAATATTCCAGGAATACACCCATTATAAACAAATAGCATAACTATCAAAAGACAGTTTTCCCAGATACAGCCTCATTTGCTTAGAACCAGTCTCAAAATCCATGCCACAGCCCTAAAGTCCCCAGCATAATCAACATATATAGAGGCATAATGAAAGCACTATGGCCAGTTCGGCCCTGCATTTATCCCATCTTCACTGGAACATGCAATTCTTCCATCATTGTTCAAGATGGTTGTATGACACAACTACGCATGCGTAAACCACGCACGCCTTAACAACGCGGTCTTTACAACGACCACGTCTTTACCACACATACCTTCACCACTTATACCTTTACAACGGATTTAGTTAAAGTCATGATTGGTAAAGGTATATGTGTGGTAAAGATCACACGCGAGCCCTAAAATTCAGCCCTCTTTTGTAATATTTACCCCCCAACCCTAGAAGCTACCCCAACCCCCTACCCTGAGCCCTAAAAACACGACTCCCTATCCCAAATAAACTACTCTAACCCGAGCACCCCCACCCTGAACCCTAAAACCCTGCTCCCTAGCACAAAAACTATCTGAGATACAGCATCATATGATCAAGCTTAGCTACCTATGGCTGGTTCACCTCAGCTTCCTAAACATGGCTGCAATTTAAAATACCCAGTGCAGACAAATGTTCATTGCAGTCTCTTTCGGGCCAGTTACAGCCCGAAATACCCCCCACATGTGCAGTTCTTACCTCAATGCCCCTGCAGTGTCCCCTTGAACATTTATCGCCTCAAATGCCGAGTTAAAGTCTCAACGTGCTCTGTTATTGCTTCAAATTGCATGTTAGGTCTCCTCGAGTTCATCTATAACCTAAAGAGCAGCCTCTCCAGACATGAATATATTGTATGATTTGCCTCTCTCCGGCCACAGGTTTAGTTAGAAATTCAGTTTTCCTTAAGCAGTATAATTGCTTAAAGCCTGAATCAATTCATTCTCATTGCTGAGACCCGTTAAAACAAGACATTATTCAAACCTCGGGTTTGCTAATTTGAAGTCCAAAAACTGGTGGCATATCATAACTGGAAGTTGTAGGACAGAGGCAGATTTCTATTTTTTTTTTTAAACAATAAAGAGTACTTATTTGTAGGCCCGGGAAATTTTCAATATGCCGCGGTAATCTCACATCTGGTATTTTGTGTACATTTGTTCTGCAAAAATTTCCGATAATATGTTGTTACACCTGGTGCTGTAGTTTAAAGACAATTTGGATAAAAAATCCTATCTCAAGATGGCCAGAATGCGAGTGACTACTGTTCAAGGCACAGTTGTGTTTTCCAAAATGATTCTTCACGTCCATTTTGGATGCATTTCACACTAAAATATAGCATTAAATGGTGAGTTTTCATTTAAGATGATTTCACCTAATTTCACATCATTTTTCAGAACGTTTACATCACTACACAAAGCAAAATCACATACATTTCGAGCACCATTTTTTATTCATGTTTACTTACTGTTTCCACTCAGCCCATAAAAATGTTCTGCAATCATTTTAGGCACTATCACAACCGTCTTTCTAAGCCAACACATGACGTCCCTGTCTATTAGACACACGGTCATAGTTTTATGGCACACCAGCCCCACCCAATTATGCTGTAAAAAAACTGTCTGTCCCTCTTTTTGGTTTTCCAAGTGCACCATGATGTAATCAATCTGTTATCGTTGACTAATGTCCTGAATAAAAAATGCAACATTTGCTTTGCTGCTTCATTTCAGTATTCTAAGGTATCATCTCTGTCACCACTAGCGGATTGATATGTGTGGAACGCAACAATGAAAAGAAACAAAAACATGTTGTGTTTCTGCAAACAAGTCCTCTTCCCCTAGATATGCACCATCCAAACTGATGGAGTAGAATAGCTGAATACTTAGGTATGTGTAAATTGCAGCACTGTCAGAGCAACCTGATCAAGGAGACCCACCGGAATCAATAACCAAAAATATTACAATCAGGTTCTGACTGGCCAGGGAAACATCGTTTACAACGCGGTGTTTACACCGCTCTACCTTAACAACGCTGCCATTACAACGCAAGTCGTTACTATGACTTGCGCTGGATGGCTCTGTTGATTAAGGAATGTTGTAATTTTATATTCCAACACCTTCCCTACTGTTACGTGGACTGGTGTTGGAATATAAAATTATAATATTCCACAATCCGCGCCCCCCAACGCAAGTCGTTGTAACGACTTGCGTTGTAATGCCAGAGTTGTAAAGTACCGCAATCTAAAAGATCGCGTTGTACTGACATACATCCGACTGGCCTAAAGGGCAGTCAGGCAATGTCCGAAGGACTGGTCCTGCAGATCAGTGTGTGGGCTGTTTTTTTTTAGCAGTTTGTGGGGCTGTTTTATGGACAGATGGGCTTTTTGTACTCTTGATTTCTCTCATATTAACTCAGAGATTGCCTGCAGCAAATACACGCAGTCTCCCATACATAGCAAAATACCCATACAGTGTCTTTGCAAGTTCAAATTTGGTCCGATTTGCAAATGTGGACCACTTTTTTAGCTAGCTAGCTCACTATCAGTGACCACATTTATTTTGGTGTCTAGGCATTTCTTGAGGCAATCCGACCCTGATTGCAATGCACATTTGTTTTATGTCCTCATATCACCACCATCTTTGAAAAACTTAGACCGCTGGACCAATTCTAACCGCCACTCAATCTATCGCATTCACGTTGTTCCCACTGCACTGATCCAGTCAGCCGGGGGTCTATAATCTTAAATGGTGCCATTGGTGTAATCATTAGATCTTATGATGTTTCAGCAGCTCTTCCCTCTAGTCCAGACCATCTAATAAACTCATCCCACACTGCAAACTTCCTCCCAGGAGAGCCTTCCATACACAGAAGGCAGATCCATTTAGCTGCCTTAATCAAATGTATTACACTCAGAGGTACGGGCAGATCCAGTGTTTACAGATCTCCCTCCTTGATAGTAATACCAAATAGAAGATAAGACCGATTTGGTCCCTACTCAATGTACTAGGTGTGATGTTATCCACCCCAATAGAACTAATATGGGGTTTAATACAATGGGGACTCCCAGGATATCTCTTAAGATGGACTTGATGTTTGCCCAAAATACCTTTATTCCGGGACAGATGAAAAATAAATGTTCCTCATCCGCTTTTTTAAGACCAAATCTTCTACACCTGGGATTCAGCTGTATTACAAATATGGCAATTTTTTGGGGTGTACAATAGAGCCTATTAATGGTAAAAAAGCGATTTTGCTTTATGTTTGTGTGCTTTACAATTGAATATGCAACACAAAAAGATGATGGACGGAATGCTGAACATTGTCAAACAATCACCCCCAGTCACAGATCTGGGTTTAATCCATCGTTATTTTGCTCACCACGCCACCCCAGTTCAGACATAGCCATATGCAAATCAGTCGACCCTGTGCCTCATGGGAACAGTCCAGACCAAACTGCCAGGCCGTGTCTTCCCTGGACCAGAATCAAGAATCCTAGGACCGGTTTCCGGATTTCAGCCCTCATCAGCCAGAATAGCTTGACTCCAGTGGCGTAGTGAGCACTGGACCCATGTCTGGGCATACCCTTCCCACTTAGGGTGAAAATGCAACACAAAAATATGATGGACGGAATGCTGAACATTGTCAAACATTCACCCCAGTCACAGATCTGGGTATAATCCATCGTTATTTTGCTCATTCCGCCACCCCACTTCAGATATAACCATATGCAAATCAGTCTTGACCCTGTGCCTCATAGGAACAGTCCAGACCGAACAGCCAGGCCATGTGTTCCCTGGACTAAGAGTTTAGGGATTATGATCAGTAATGACCGGTCCATGAAAGCCCAGATTGGCTCAGTGGTCTCTGCCTGCTTTTTCCATCTGTGTAGAATCCAGAAGATCAGTAGATTCTTGACCACTGAGGCCTTGACTCTGGTTATCCTAGCTTTGGTAATCTCCCGAATTTATTACGCAAACTCACTATATGTTGGCATCCCAGCATATCAATTACATCGCTTGCAGTTGGTGCACAACTAAGCAGCCAGGAAAATCTATCGTCAGCCCAGACACCATCACGTTAGACCTCTAAGAGAGTCTTCACTGGCTTCCGGTGGCTAAACCCTGTGCTTTATGCTGGGATGCACTATCTTTAAAGCCCTCACCGGGAATGGCCCAGCATTCGTCTCCTCTAAGATCCTGTGCTATATCCTTTCTTGGGAACTGGGTTCTTCCTATCTGAACTTGTTGACCGCCCCCTCATTCAAAGGCAAAAAACATAGAGGACTCCAATTTGCGGTCTTGGCCGTGCAATTTTGGAACTCGCTTCCAGTGGAATTGAGGTCTGTGACTTCCTATACACAGTTCAGGAAACAGCTCAAAACCAGGCTGTTTTCTCAGGCATATGAGTAAGCTAACAGTCCCGTCGTTGCCGCCTCCCCTTTTGTTATCAGCGCCATGAAACCATTTGGTGTACGCACGCTTAATAGATATTTTTAACATAACATAACAGTAGTATGTCCACCCTTTGAAAAGTATCCTTCCAGATCCTATATGGTGCCAACAAGTTTTAATCCCCTTCCTTCCTTTTAGGTCTCCCATCCTAAAAAGAGGAATCGCATTTCCAGTCCCCCCCACCTCCGAAATCAAAGTTCTAAACCAGGAGGAGAGCTGCACATATTTAAACCTAGAAATGGTGAATCAGGTTTTAAATTGCAGGACTTCCCAAAATAAGATTACCTGCTCTGTCATCAAGTCTCCCCAAGACTCTACCCCTGCACGCCTTAGTGGAAGACTCAACACATCCTTCATGCATTCTGGGGTGCCCGGAGAGTCCCAAACGGGGGCATGGTTGGAATAATATCTTACATTAAGCATCTTCCTCACCTTGCACAAAAGGTATAATGCTCTCTTTAAAACCTTTAGTCTAACCTTCTTAAAAAATGTAGGTGCTCCAAACTTACATACAAGAAGCTGCCCTCTCCAAATTCCCTTATCATTTCACCCAAAAGCTTCCCCCACGTTGCGCTATCTGGTTTCCCAAGAAGCACCTGGTGCACAGACATAATATCGACTCCAAAATATCGTTTGGACAGAATATCGAGTTTTAAATATCGTTTGGACAAAATATCGACAGGACAGAATATAGACAGCCAAAATATCGTTTTTAAGGTAAGTGAAGTAATATCGACTGTAAATAATATAGAAAGTGAAAATATCCAAGTATATAATCTAGATAGTAAAAAATATAGTTTTTTAAATAATATTTAATTATTTATAGTGTTTTTTATGTTATAATATGTGTGAAAAGTGTCATTTTATGTTATAATTATTTTTAATTAATGATTTTTTTAAATTATTGTGCAATTTTATTCTGTAGCGGGTTGTGGGTTTATAGGGGAATAGGGTGGGAAGTAATTTAATTATAATTAATTAAATATGTAAATTTATTATACTTGTTCTGAAAAAAAAATATGTAAATGTATTAATTGGTAGTAATAATGAATTAATTGCTAATTAAATAATATTTGTTAATTATTTAAAATTTAATTGGTAATTAATTTAATTTAATTGATTAATTGCTAATTATGTAAATTAAAATAATTTATTTCCTGTAGTGGGTTGTGGGTTTATAGGGGAATAGGGTGGGAAGTAATTTAATTATAATTAATTAAATATGTAAATGTAATAATTGGTAGTAATATTTAATTAATTGGTAATTAAATAATATTTGTTAATTATTTAAAATTTAATTGGTAATTAATTTAATTTAATTGATTAATTGCTAATTATGTTAAATTAAAGGGGTATTTTTAGGGTTCAGGGTCAGTTTTTGTTTTTTGGGTAAAGGGGTATTTTTAGGGTTCAGGGTCAGTTTTTAGTTTTTGGGCAAAGGGGTATTTTTAGGGTTCAGGGTCAGTTTTTAGTTTTTGGGTAAAGGGGTATTTTTAGGGTTCAGGGTCAGTTTTTAGTTTTTGGGTAAAGGGGTATTTTTAGGGTTCAGGGTCAGTTTTTAGTTTTTGGGTAAAGGGGTATTTTTAGGGTTCAGGGTCAGTTTTTAGTTTTTGGGTAAAGGGGTATTTTTAGGGTTCAGGGTCAGTTTTTAGTTTTTGGGTAAAGGGGTATTTTTAGGGTTCAGGGTCAGTTTTGGGTTTTTGGGTAAAGGTTTTTTTTTAGGGTTCAGGGTCAGTTTTGGGTTTTTGGGGTACAGGGGTACAGTGTAAAAATAAAGTAAAATTAAATTTACATTAAATTAATTTAATGAAATTAAATTAAATTAAATTAAATTATATTAAATTATTTTTAAATAATTTAAATAAATAAAATTATTATATACTTACCAATACTTACGTTGTAATGGTATGCGTTGTAAAGGTACGTTAATAATATTGGCTATTATTTAATTAAATTTTGTTACTATATATATATGTTTTAAGAAATATGATTAAAAAAATATTATTTTTTTACTTTCATTAATTATTTAATTATTAAAAGTTATTTTAAGTATTGTTAAGTATATTTTAGTAATTAATTTTTTATATTAATGTAATTAAACATTGTTTTTATTAAAGTCGATATTTTTTACAACTATATTTTTGTAAACGATATTTTTAACTCGATATTTTTGTACTTACCTGTTTGTAGATAGAAACTCGATATTTTGTCTCTCGATATTTTGTCAACGATATTTTTGTTGGTCGATATTCTGTCCCTCGATATTATTTCAGTGATCCGAAGCACCCAGAGGTTTTTAAAATACTGAGCAATATAAGTTTAAGGGCCAGATGTACGACCATTAAGTTTAGCGAGCCGCAAATTGGGCAAAATTGCGACTCGCAATTTGCGACTCGCTAAACTTAATTTATAACAGTGTCTCAGACACTGTTTGCGATTCCCAATAGGGTTGCAAATTGCACGCCTCATGAATATTAATGAGGCTGTCGCTATTTGCGACCCCATGAGGAATGGCTAGCACTCCCAGGGATGGTGGCCTGCTGGGGTCAGCAGACGACCATGTCTGGGACTGCTTTGAAAAAAACAGTTTGAAAAAAAAATGCAACCCGTTTTCCTTAAAGGAAAACGGGATGCATTTAAAAAAGAAAAAAGAAACTTTTCAGTTTCAGTTTTGAAGGGCAGGCAGTGGTCCCTGGGACCACTGAATGATCCTAAAAAATATTCACGCAGCCATTCACAAAGGTGAAGGTGTCTCCCGGCGACACCTTCCCATTTGTGAGTGGTTTACTACCTACTTGAAGTAGGTGGTAAACAGCGAGAGTTTTGCGTCTGCAAATACTGTTGCAAGACAAAAGTCCATGACATGGTGACTCGCTATTAGGTAGGGACACCCCTTCCTAATAGCGAGAATTCCAAATGTTATTTGTGAGTCAGTGACTCCCAAAATAGCATTCGTACATGCCTGGAACCATTTTTGCAATTGCAAACGGGCCAATCTCCCGTTTGCGGCCGCAAAAAAGGGTTGTACATCTGGCCCTAAATCTGGTCAAGCCAAACCTTCCTTCATAAGCCTTCATCTCAACTTCTTCCAAGCCAGCATTGCCCCACTGGAAGCCCATATCAAGCTGAATATTCTCCCCTGTATCTTGTCAATAATTGATCTTGGGAAAGTGAGGGGAATACAATTGAATAGATAAGTGAATTTGGGTAGATATACCTGTCCATAAATTGTCAGTTTTTCTCAAATTGTGAGCTGGTATTTCCTCCACAGTATTAACTATAACTATCCCTAGGTATGTTAACGCTGCTGATGCTTTCCCCCTCCAACCATCTAAATTCCAACACATTACCTCCATCCTAGCGTTGTTGACCAAACACCCTGAAAAGGCACCAAACTCTGCAACCATCCTCTCCACCCTAGGTAAAGTTTGGGTGGGATCAGATGTACAGATTAACAGGTCATTGGTATACAATGCAATCTTGTTACTGAAAGGGGGGCAATTAAAAGGGATAACATCATTATCTTTCCTAAGCAATTGTGCTAATGGCTCTATATAGACATCAAACATGAGAGGTGACAGTGGGCATCCCTGCCTGGGCCCATAAGGAAGCTAAACCTCCTAGTCAATGAGCCATTAAGAAGAATTCTAGCTGATGAGTTATTGTTTAGTGTTCAGAGTGTAGAAATAAAATCTGAGCTAAATCCCATAAATTCCAAGGCCATCCATAAGTAAGACCAGCAAACTTGATCGAAAGCCTTAACCGCATCAATTGTGACCACGGCCTAGAGAATCGATCAGGCAGTGGCAGATCAATGGTTTCTATAAATTGCTGTGCAAGTTCTTGAATTTACCTCTTTGGCACAAATCCTTTCTGATCCAGGTGCAACATTTGGGGAGCTGACTTAGCCAGTCTTCCTGCCAAAATTCCCATAAAGATTTTATATTCTGCATTTAACAGAGAGATTAGACAATAGGAATCAGCCTTCCGAGGGCCCATGCCTGGTTTTAAAAATAAAACAATTGCTGCCTCTTTCCTTGAGTTTGGGATCCATCCTCCCCATAAGTAAATTGAGTTAAATAATAATTCACATTCGGATACAATTTCATCCATTAAGATCTTATAAAGCTGTGAGGGTGTTGCATCAGCCCCGGCAGCCTTACCTCTCTTTACTCATTGGAGATGGGTCTTAATTTCCCCCTCAGGTATTGGGCGTCCATGTGTTCTCTGCCTTCCTTTGTAAGCCCCAGAAGCCTGAAACTTTCCCACCAAGCTCTCAGTGTCTCGGGATCAAGATGGACTTCTTCTGTATAGAAATCAGTAAACAAGGATACCGAAAGGCCCTGCATTTCCTCAGCCTTATTTACATCTCCCTGTGAATAAACTGCAAACCTCCTGATGAAATTTCTAGACTTCGCCACCCTAGCCTTCCATGCTAACAATGCCGCAGTTTTCTCCCCATATTCAAGTTGCTTCATACACCCGGCTAACCATCTCTCGCTACACTTTGATTCTAGTTTGACCATATAATTTAGAACTGGCCTCCTCCAGCTTGCTTGATAGTGTGTCCCAGACATTATTAAAACAAGCATTTTGCTGCTGCATCTTGCCTTCCAAGGCCCCATATCTTTCCTCCAATCTGTTGAGCTTGAACCTTTCAGCCCGATTTTTACCGTTTGCCAGACTTTTCGGCGCCCTTCTAATGTAAGGTTTGAAATTGTCTCAGATTATATCCAACGAAGCAGAACCGGCCTTGATTGAGAAGAACTCTACACTAGCTTTTTTCAAAAGTGGCAACTACGTCAAGATCCAGAAGGATCCCCCTTTTTAATGTCCACTGTGTATTACTTTGACCTCTAAAGCCTTTAAGCATCATACTAACTGTCGCATGGTTTGAGATATGTCCTGGCGATAGGTTAACCTCTTTTATTTCCCCAGCCAGAGCTTTGTCCACCAAGATATAATCCAATCTGCGGAAGTGGCTATACTTCTTACTATAGAAAGTTTAGCCTCTTTTTGAGCCCATTAAATATCTCTAAATATCCACCAGGCCTATTTTATGGAGCATATTTTTAGGGGCTTGGGCATGGAACTTCCTAATGGATCTATCTAAAAGAGGGTTCAGAAGAGTATTAAAATCTCCCCATATTATTATCGGTGTTGTCAACTCCACGAAGTTCCACTCCATATTTATTATATATTGAAGATTATCAAGGTTTGGCCCATAAAAACTAACGCACATAAACTTTGAGTCTTTACATCTCAGGGCTACCATAGCCCACCTACCAGAACTATCTGTTTTTGAAGACATCACCTCAACCCCAGCTCCCCTCCTTATCAAAATGGCCACCCCCTTACAGTACACTGTCAGCTCTGATACAAAAACCTTTTTCTATCCATCTGAATTTACAGAAGAGGGTTCTGCTATCGCTGGCCATTAAATGAGTCTCTTGAAATATAATGATATGGGCTAAGCTATCCGTCAAGTATCTCATCTCATTATCAATCTCTGCTGATTTTTAGTTCTAAGGCCATTCATATTCCACAATATGAATGAGATCTCCCTGCTACTTCCCATCATCATCTGGGGACCTAGGACCCCTACTTAGATAGCGTATCATTGGGCAAGCGGTTGACCAAATTTGGTAGAGCACCAATGAGGACCACTTTTTATTTTCTCTCTCGCTGCTCCCTAGTCTGTGGCCTACTCCACCCCAGTAACCCCCCCACCTGCTCCCCCTGGGTAACCCTCAAATTGCTGACAGGCATTGAGTGCCTGATGAGCTTCCCCAAGGAGGATTAAAGAAACTCAATTTAGCTTAGATTTGGCGTGGCCCACTTTTTTCCACCCCCCGACACTTTGTCTTGGTGGGAATTCAAGAACCTGCCCCCTTTTTGATGAGTTTGATTAAGGCCTCTGCCTCTTCCACTTATCAAAAATTATGCATTTGTTTGTTCTACATAACCCGGATCATTGCCAGGAATTTCAATCGAGCTTTGGCCCCTAACGTATTGTTCCTCAATCATTTTCCCTAGTTCCCATTGCTTTTGGTCTGTTGCTCAGCATACATCTGACCTAATCACAAGGGAATAGGAACCAAGCTTGAAGGGGCCATTCCTTAAAGCTGTACTCAATATCGCCTCTTTCAATGAATATGAAAGGAAGTTCAGTAAGATTTTTCTCAGCTTCTGCCTGTGGGGGGTTCCTTTTAAAGAGATGTTTATACGTTCGTTGTATCTCCAGGTCAAGATTGATGTCAGGCCTATCTTTAAGAGCTGTATCATGCAGCATCTTCATTATGAACGCTTTAATATTAAATCCCTTCTCAGCCTATGTAACATTCAGAAATCTAAAGTTATTTCTCCAAGAGTGATTTTAGGTCCTCTCAAGATCCCCTCTCAATGCTTGGTTCTGTTTTGTGAGCAGATTTAGGTCAGAGGAGTATTTTGTAATATTACATCTCATTTTGCCTACCTCCTCTTCTAATGCTCCAGTTTGAGCAGCCAATTCTCCAGCTTTTGAGTGAAGGCAGAGCAATAGGCCTGAAAGTCTGCCTGATTAGACTCCGATTTCTTGAACCTTGGCTTCATCTCATTTAATCCTAAGAAAATTGAGGCCAATGACTCATCCATTGCTTCATAACTGTCCCCCCACATCTAACGCTCTCTGATGGCCCTCCCGAATCTAGGCTTGGGTCATTCGATGGTGCGAGGACCTCAAACCTATTGTGCATAGGGGTTCAGCTGCACTTCTTGGGTCATCTGGAGAACCACTGTCCACTTCAGTCCAAATGTTCTGGTTTTGCGGGTTGACTTTGTTAGCCAGAGGCGACTTATGCGAACTTCCAGGTTGGATGTCATATGGGTTACTGCCCCCTTCCACCTCTCTATCTTTGTTTGGTAAGGTTGGGAAAGTCAAGACTTTATAGAAGGATTTTAAGGAAGGTGTCACCTTAATCTGAAGGGGCGGGATGTTTTTACCCCCACCTCACTGGCTCTTCCGAGGCAGTTTTGCTGACTTTCCTAGTTTCTCTAGCTTTACCATTGTAGACTCAGTTTATACTGCTTTACTGTGTAGGTAGTTTTGCTCCTGCCCAATCTCCTTAGTTCAAGGGGCAACTTATAATGGGGGACATTCCAACCCAGGATTTATCCTCAATGCTGTTGTTACAGCTCTATTACGCAGAGTGTACCTGGAGCCCTTAACACAAAATTTGGTTGACTTCTCTGGAGGGAAACTACTTTGCTGTGCCCAGGATAGTCCTCCAATTCTGCTGCAGGGGCTGCAGGCTACCATGCGGCTTCAAATACACTGCTACAGCCTGTGGGAGGTTCTCCTGTCACCCTGTGCTGCCTCTGCCACTGTAGACCCGGACATAAAGACAGGCAGCCCAGGACATCTGCAGCTCTCTTGTAGATGCTTTCCAGTGAGGGATTTCCCCAGCCTTACAGCCCGCCTGACTTGAAGATGCACCAGAATGTGGCCAAAGCAGGCACATCAGGGAGAACAGGCGAGTGCCGGTGGGAGGGAGGGAAGTCGCCAACTCCGGAGAAGCGCTCTCCTCCCGGGAGCTTGAGATGTTCCGCGACTGGAACATCCAACTATGCCCATTTCTGATAGCAAGAATCAAACTCAGAGCCCATTCTTTCAGAGATAGCAGGTTGTGAGGCAACAAAAACTCAAACTGCAATACAGTTAAGAGAGGCAACTTAAAGAAACAAGAATTAGATGCCACAAGAAAGAGATTAAAAAATGTAAGCATCAAAACCTCAACCTTAACTTCAGAGTAAATCAATAAAATGAAAAGAAAAAGCTACAAAAGATTTTTGGTAAGGATGGTCATCTTTTACCTGTTAGACTACAAATGGATTTGTATGGTCTGATATTCGTATAAGATACAACAGAATAAACAATGTACCCACTTAAAGCCCCCAGCAAGAATTTATCACACTGCCTGTGTAACTGAAGTAATGCTATTAACTTTAGTATAGGCATGCCATATCTCTGTGTCACACACCTTCCAGTGCTTCAAGTATCTCCAATTCCACTTAAACAGAGCCAGGACCATGACTTTAAACAGGTACGCTTCAATTACATTTTTAGAAATAGGGTTTCTGGATTGCATGGGTATGCCTCTTAGCCAGGCAGAACCCACCACTCTTGTCAGGGCAAGTAAGTTACACACCAAAGATAACCTGTGCTCATCCCAGGTAGCTTGGCACAGAGCAGTCAGGTTTATCCCCAGAGGCAATTTGTAAAGCGTTTGTGCAACACACTCACGCCAGTGACACGATAAATACACCACAAAAGATACACCACACAGTAATATATAAAAATATCCTTTATATTGTACATAAAACACTTCAGACCGCAATCACATTAATCACTGTGCCAATTGGCACTTGTCATGACATCACACAGATCATATCAGATCACGGATCATTTTGCCATAGGACAATTGTCATAACAACCTAGATAGTGTAATATGGCTAAAAACTCCTAGATTACACACATTATAAAAACCACTACCCGGACACTATACATGTGGTGCAAATCCTAGCAATGTAAAACAACATACATCATAAGGTGAGGGCACAAACTGCAGCAGCTGGATAAAGCACCCAAGAGACAGGAATTACCAATCACTGTACATACTAAGCAGTTCCTGCTACCATAGAACTGGTTATTCCAACACGGGAATAAAACTACATACATTTATATCCCAGGGCATAAAATTACCATTAGCACCACATCAGGGCATAAGAATATGCAGTAGCTTTATCAGGCATGGAATACATACATTGTCAAGCCAACCCATCAGAACGTGGGGGACCCATTACCACTGAAGAGGCAGTAACCCCTCCACAGGCTGGAACCCCTGTGCTCCTGTCGACGGGGTTACGATAGTCCTTGGGGGCCTTACTGCCACCAACTGAGAATATGCTCACGTAACATGTAGGCCACATGAGGCCCAAAATCACATAATAAGGCAGCTGCCTGCAATAAGGTGTTGTCTTGATGTGTAGAAAATCCGCTCTAAAGTCTCCCGTATTTGTGAAATTGTATGTTTTTAAAGTTTGTTTAGAATTGTGTCTTATCTCGAATTAAGATAAGCTCTTTTAATATATTTGAGCTTTTTTATATTCAGCAAAAATAAAGATCTACGGTTTTTTATATTACGTTCTGAGTTTCTAATTGGTGCTAGCCAAGGGAGTGACGATTGGCGGGAGTACGCGTGTGGTGTGCATACAATAAACAAAGCCCAAAGGGATTATTGTTTATAGTGTTTTAGGAATGTCACAGTAAAATAATTTTTTGTGAAAATGATATTTTATATATATATATATATATATATATAAAAATAAATATATATATATATATATATATATATATATATATATATATATATATATATATATATATATATATTCCAACAACAATGGCGAAATGAGCCCGCGCAACTTCTTGATGGCGGGCCGCAGCGGGGTTCGCCTTACCCCTAATAAATCCAACGAAACGTTTTCACAAAGTATCAAAGACAACAAGCTGAGGCCCAAGTACATTCCAGGTGAGATTTGTAATGGCAATAATACCCATTAAAATCTCACCTGAAATGCACTTGGGCCTCAGCTTGTTGTCTTTGATACTTTGTGACAACGTTTCGTTGGATATATATATATATATATATATATATATATATATATATATATATATATATATATATATATATATATATATATATATATATATATATATATATATATATATATATATATTACCTACTGGCGGTCGCCAGTAGGTATATATAGTTAGGATTTTTTCTCTATGGGATTTCTGAAAATTCTATGTCTAATAACTTTGGCGTTTGTGGACGGAATTGGCTGAAATTTTCAGGAAAATGGAACATTTTGTTTCTGAGCAGCCCTGAAAAAGGGGGGGCCGAGAAAAAAGGGGGGTCCCAAAAGGCGTTTTTCCCATTCATTTTTCCATAGGGCGGTTGGACTCACTTTTAGCTCGAACGGCTGCATGGATTTACATGAAACTTGGCAAAATTGTAGATATGGTTTGCCCGACGTGCCTTTGCTATGTCTCAATATATGTGTTCCAGTGGATTTTGAGAAATTACCGTTTAAAGAAATATATATATCTGTAACAGCGCTCCGGTTAGCACCCCGGTTCGCGTACCTGACGCGTAACGGAACTTCGTGAAGCGAAGCTGATTGGCTCTCCGGTGTCTGTCAACATTCTAAACAGTCCGGAGCGGCCGCCATCTTGTCTCTCGGTAGGATCGAGAGACAAGATGTGGTGAAAAACGAAAGGGGAAATGAAGGAAAGGGGGCAAGGTAGACCCCTCCTGACCCCCTAGGATTGATGAGGGGGATATTAAAGTGCCCCGCGGGGCAAAAAATTAAAAAAAAATTTTTTTTGAGATTTTTCGCCGTAGAGGCGCGTCCCAGTACGCGAACCGGGCAGCTCCCTGGGCAGCTAACCGGCAGCGTAACAAGAGTCTGAGGAGAAGCTGATTGGCTGTCAACATTGTAAACAGTCTGGAGCGGCCGCCATCTTGTCTCTCGGTAGGTTCGAGAGACAAGATGTGGTGAAAAACGAAGGGGGAAATTAAGGAAAGGGGGCAAGGTATACCCCTCCTGACCCCCTAGGATTGATGAGGGGGATATTAAAGTCCCCCGCGGGGTGGTAGAGGCGCTACCCGGTACGCGAACCGGGCAGCTAACCGGCAGCGTAACAGGAGTCCGCCATCTTGTGTTTTTGGAGCGTCCGGTTCGCGTACCGGGTAGCGTCCCGGTAAGCGTAACAAGGGGAAAACCAAGAGAAACATAAAAAAAAAATTAAGGGAATAGATTTCCAGCAAACTTGGCAAAATTGTAGAGACTGTTTGTTTGATGTGCCTTTGCAAGGCCTCAAGATATGTGCACTTGTGGATTTTGTCTAATTAAGGTTAAAAAAAAAATATATATATCTGTAAGCGTGCTCCGGCGCGCTTACGTTACGGGTTTTGTTTGCGCTGCAGAGCCGATACGTCACGGTTATGCGACGCATCATGAGGCGTCTCACGTGGCTACATGATACGTCACGTAATAAAGAATATATTTTACAGCTATAGATATTAGCTTTTATAAAAACAATGAAATTCACTGAAAAAACCATAGGTTATAGACCATATATAGTTAGGAATTTGCATTTACAAAACCTTGAAAATTCACTGAAAAAACCATAGGTTAGAGACCATATATAGTTAGCTGGACTTTTTATTGACATAAAACCAATGAAATTCCATATATAGTTAGTTGCACTAACTATATATCGCGCACCCGCAATCCACTGCTGATGATGTCACATATTACATCATTCATGACATGGTCAGTGACATCACTGATGACATCACCGATGACATCTCAAATGACATCACTGATTACATCACTGATGACATCTCAAATGACATCACTGATGACATCATGACACACCAATACCAGTTACTACATACGCACTCACTGATTCCTACGTCTACACACACATTCACTCATTCACCCATACAATCACTCATACATACAGTCACTCATTATTACAACACTATCATATGCACTCATACACCTATGCAGACACTCACACACTGCCACTCATCCATGGAGTTACTCACACACCTAGTCAGTCCTGTAAAGAATCAATCACACTTCGATTTCCTCATCTATACAGTTAAACACAGAACACCATACTTTTTCACACATATACTAACACATACTTACTCTCTTATACAATCACTGATACAAGTACACATTGATATGTACAGAGTCACACACCTCCCAGCCAGCCACACACACACTCAGTCTTCCATAAATCCACTCATTCTTCAATATGTAAAACATATTTAAACTTTACAAAAACACACAGACACTAGATGATATCATCAGTGATGACATCTCAAATGACATCACTGATGACATCACTGATGACATCTCAAATGACATCACTGATGACATCATGACACACCAATACCAGTTACTACATACGCACTCACTGATTCCTACGTCTACACACACCTTCACTCATTCACCCATACAATCACTCATACATACAGTCACTCATTATTACAACACTATCATATGCACTCATACAAATATGCAGAAACTCACACACTGCATACAATAATAATAATTGTGGGTCTCAGGAAACTCAAAGATCTGTATTCAAAGTGTGTCTAGTCCACTATATGAAACGTTAGGACCCATTACTACGTGGTATGGATACCCATCAGTTACGTTTTCTAGACCACCCTGTTGGTCATCATTTGGGCCAATCTCACCAAGTGGTACGTCCACAACGTGCCATCAGTGCACACAAAAGCTGGTAACTGAAAAGCAGTGCATAAAGAATAATACGTGGTAGTGAGTGATTAAAAATGGATAGTGGGTGCAAAAATTACTTTAATAAGACGCAATCCACTTCCAAGATTAAAAAGAACTAGAGTGCAAAATATCAGTGGTTTAAACAAATATCTACTGCATGTATAGTAAGGTCGACATGTTTCTGCAGTTACTGATACTACTTGTATCACCTGCTTCTTCAGGACCAAAGTTGTATTTTGCTACTGCTTAAAAAAACGTGCGTGTGTGCATAATAAAAATAATAATTTGATATCACCTGAAACGGTATTCTCAATGCTCCTGATTAGTAGAAGCTGGTGGATACAGGCAAGAAGAATCATATATAGACGACACATGTAAAGAAAACAGAGAGCAGGGAAAACACATTAATTAGGGTTACCCATCATGAGTTTCAACAATTGGTATCTTTCATGTACTTGCATATTCCAAGTACAGAACCCAACCCCTTTTAATTTGAATATGTCTCTCACTCACCTAGAGTGTGAGAAACCGGCGCCACACCTCGCCTGGCCACAGCTCAGGAAAATGGGGGCACCGCTCTATTCCAAAAAAATAATAATGAATAATTAAACCACAAAGATCAAGTCGGGTAAACCTCAAAAACGACCACCAAATCTCAATCAGTCGACCAAACAGATTGTATAATGGTCAATAACAGCTCCCATAGCATATTATTTCGATAGTTTGTCGAAAATGCTTAGTGGGTGTTGTGCCTTCAAACAAAAAGGAAAGAAAAGAAATTGACACGGAAGATAGAGCAATCCATTAGGAAGGTATGCCTTGTTGATGTAAGTCAGAGCATCAAAAATCGCTTAGGCGCGATCGCTACACTGCTGGTGGAGGCAAGCGAATTCAGTTACACCACCATCTAAAGGTCAGTTAAAGATCATACCACCTTCCGTAGATAATACACAACACATTGTGCACAAAAACTGTCTGGGAACCTACCTATCCGTCGATACCCCAGTCTGGCGTCTGCGCTGTACGGGGAGGCACCGCAACTTGTTTGTTTGTTCTATTTCAAGAGGCGGAAGTGCCGTCTACCTGGTCGCAGTGCCATTGCGCATGCGCCGTCACACAATTCCATCGAACTACAAGGTTCATGGGAAATGTAGTATTGAGGCTCGTGAGCGATGAAATCTAATTAAGCTCTATTAAATGCAGACTACTACCGCATATTGATCGTGTTGTTTTTCTGATGGTAATGACTCGAATTTGTCTGCAGTGAAGGCTATTTTAGATGTGAACGGAAATCTACCATTCCCTGTATGTATCGGGTATCAGCCTCGATGAAAACCAGAGACCACAAGCCTTGATTTGACATGTGGTGTTATGCATAACATATCGTTCATGTATATGGCCAATAGTTGTTGCGACGCTCGATTTTTAGTTATTGCAACGCTCGATTTTTAGTTAAGAGCATTCGCGAAAACTCGTGTGTAGTACACTGTAACCTGGCCATTTCTTATTCGTACTCTAGCCACATACTAATCAGGGTTGTCATACGATATTCCAGGCATAAGATGATCTAGAGCTGAGGCAATTGTGTAATATTTGCCAGCATGGTATAAGGTGTACAAACCAATATGCCACTTCGTGTGAGTGTCCAGATATTGCCTAGGTGTGAATTAAGGGCAATAAACCTGGAACTGGTGTCTCAATCGATCTAAAAACAAGACACGATGTTGTACACATACATGAACGATATGTTATGCATAACACACATGTCAAATCAAGGCTTGTGGTCTCTGGTTTTCATCGAGGCTGATACCCGATACATACAGGGAATGGTAGATTTCCGTTCACATCTAAAATAGCCTTCACTGCAGACAAAGTCGAGTCATTACCATCAGAAAAACAACCCGATCAATATGCGGTAGTAGTCTGCATTTAATAGAGCTTAATTAGATTTCATCGCTCACGAGCCTCAATACTACATTTCCCATGAACCTTGTAGTTCGATGGAATTGTGTGACGGCGCATGCGCAATGGCACTGCGACCAGGTAGACGGCACTTCCGCCTCTTGAAATAGAACAAACAAACAAGTTGCGGTGCCTCCCCGTACAGCGCAGACGCCAGACTGGGGTATCGACGGATAGGTAGGTTCCCAGACAGTTTTTATGCTCAATGTGTTGTGTATTATCTACGGAAGGTGGTATGATCTTTAACTGACCTTTAGATGGTGGTGTAACTGAATTCGCTTGCCTCCACCAGCAGTATAGCGATCGCGCCTAAGCGATTTTTGATGCTCTGACTTACATCAACAAGGCATACCTTCCTAATGGATTGCTCTATCTTCCGTGTCAATTTATTTTCTTTCCTTTTTGTTTGAAGGCACAACACCCACTAAGCATTTTCGACAAACTATCGAAATAATATGCTATGGGAGCTGTTATTCACCATTATACAATCTGTTTGGTCGACTGATTGAGATTTGGTGGTCGTTTTTGAGGTTTACCCGACTTGATCTTTGTGGTTTAATTATTCATTATTATTTTTTTCGAATAGAGCGGTGCCCCCATTTTCCTGAGCTGTGGCCAGGCGAGGTGTGGCGCCGGTTTCTCACACTCTAGGTGAGTGAGAGACATATTCAAATTAAAAGGGGTTGGGTTCTGTACTTGGAATATGCAAGTACATGAAAGATACCAATTGTTGAAACTCATGATGGGTAACCCTAATTAATGTGTTTTCCCTGCTCTCTGTTTTCTTTACATGTGTCGTCTATATATGATTCTTCTTGCCTGTATCCACCAGCTTCTACTAATCAGGAGCATTGAGAATACCGTTTCAGGTGATATCGAATTATTATTTTTATTATGCACACACGCACGTTTTTTTAAGCAGTAGCAAAATACAACTTTGGTCCTGAAGAAGCAGGTGATACAAGTAGTATCAGTAACTGCAGAAACATGTCGACCTTACTATACATGCAGTAGATATTTGTTTAAACTACTGATATTTTGCACTCTAGTTCTTTTTAATCTTGGAAGTGGATTGCGTCTTATTAAAGTAATTTTTGCACCCACTATCCATTTTTAATCACTCACTACCACGTATTATTCTTTATGCACTGCTTTTCAGTTACCAGCTTTTGTGTGCACTGATGGCACGTTGTGGACGTACCACTTGGTGAGATTGGCCCGAATGATGACCAACAGGGCGGTCTAGAAAACGTAACTGATGGGTATCCATACCACGTAGTAATGGGTCCTAACGTTTCATATAGTGGACTAGACACACTTTGAATACAGATCTTTGAGTTTCCTGAGACCCACAGTTATTATTATTGTATGCAGTGTCTTGTAAGGGGTTATAACTGTGTTTAGGTCTTTAAATATTTCCCTTGGACCATACTCTCTCCGTTTGTATTATGACACTCACACACTGCCACTCATCCATGGAGTTACTCACACACCTAGTCAGTCCTGTAAAGAATCAATCACACTTCGATTTCCTCATCTATACAGTTAAACACAGAACACCATACTTTTTCACACATATACTAACACATACTTACTCTCTTATACAATCACTGATACAAGTACACATTGATATGCACAGAGTCACACACCTCCCAGCCAGCCACACACACACTCAGTCTTCCATACATCCACTCATTCTTCAATATGTAAAACATATTTAAACTTTACAAAAACACACAGACACTAGATGATGTCATCAGTGATGTCATCAGTGATGTCATTTGAGATGTCATCAGTGATGTCATCAGTGATGTCACTGACCATGTCATGAATGATGTAATATGTGACATCATCAGCAGTGGATTGCGGGTGCGCGATATATAGTTAGTGCAACTAACTATATATGGAATTTCATTGGTTTTATGTCAATAAAATGTCCAGCTAACTATATATGGTCTCTAACCTATGTTTTTTTCAGTGAATTTTCAAGGTTTTGTAAATGCAAATTCCTAACTATATATGGTCTATAACCTATGGTTTTTTCAGTGAATATATATATATATATATAATGGCTCCAATTTCCTGATAATGCCCAGCCGGGTTAAGGAAAAGACAGCACTCTCGGGTACAGCAGTATTTCAGCAAAGGGTTTATTCAGAACAAAGGCGTTTCAGGAGCAAATCCCTTCGTCAGTGTTCACATCCGGAAACGCTACGCGGCACCATTATCTATGTTTGCAAGGGTAATAAAACAAACAATGGACTACACCACACGCGCAATATTGCGCGCCATCTTGGAGTGTGTTATGGTTAAACATGCATCATAGGAAATGACAGTAGGGTTGTATAAACCGTAATTCAAGCCGTGTATCGGCAAACAAAAAAATTAATTTCTTGTTGTAACCTATAGAACATATCCAGATTTTAAGGTTCTGAAAACAAGAAAACGTCATGTAACATAACGCGACAGCCTCATGAGGACCACATTCATGAATGATAATGAGGACAAAAATCTTGCCGTGGATCGGCAATTGCAGCCATATATTGGCTGCTAAGATTTTGGAATATACAAACCCCATACAGTTTCCATGTGCAGCAATTAATTAAGATCTGGGCACAACTTCAATCAAAAACCCATTCTATACATCATTATTACATATCAATCAAAATCTTATGTCTCAGTTACACATTTATCCTGGTATCTATTCTTCAACCCAAGTGAGAAGCCACCCATATTCAGGCCTTTTGGCGCCCTTGTCTCTAAGTCAACAATATATCGAGATTCTGAATGATTGATTGATTGATAGCTTTATTTCGATATGCGTATATCATAAAAGCATTACATAGAAATATATAAAAAACAACATATCAGAAACTCATAGATTGTACAAACATCATAGTAAAAACAGAATAAATAGATAACTTTGTTAAGAAAAGCATTAAATCGATAAAGACACTCTTTTAAGACGTATCAACCAAGCCCATTTAAAAAATTTAGACACAGCACAGACAATAGGGGGGGCAGTATTAGTCAATAAAATGCGTAGGGCCTCAGAATGCTTGCGAATACCCATCTCATTGCAAAGAGGTTTAAGCCAAAAAGATCTTGGGCGCGCATAATCTGGATAATCAAGAAGAAAGTGCGCCACAGTTTCGCAACAGTCAGAGCAGAGGGCACAGAAGCGTGATACCTGGTTTTGCGAGTTCCATCTAGAAAGGAGGTCAGCTAGAGGTAAGGTTCCTAGTCTGAACTTGATGTACAGAGTCCGATCCATTGGGATGGTGATAATGTCCAAAAAGGGTTCAAAGGCAGTGACATCTTTAATCCTTAAGTAAACTGCGGTGGAATTGCAGTGGTGTTGGTTGCTCATAAGCTTAGTGGACACCCAACCCCAGTATATTTTTTTCAGGATCTCCTTTGGGGGAGCTGAATGAGTAAGCCAACAGTTGTCCAGACCTAGTTCCCCAAGCAGGTATTTAATGTCCCTGAGCCACTTAATCTTTGACCATCTAACCGAGTGCATTATCTCTGCCAGCCCATCTGCATAGGATTTAAGTTCCGGGACTCTCCAGAGTCGTGCCCACAGTAGGAGTGGCCTAAGACGGGCTAGGTCTTTGATTGGTTTACAACCTACGTCCATAAGCATCGGTACAGTCGGGGTGCTCATGGGGAGTGCCATTAGATCTTTAATAAATTTGTTCTCTGCTTTGGACAAAGACTCCAAACAGCCCAAACCCCATAGCTCTGCACCATATAGCGATGCAGGTACCGCTCTAGCCTTGTATATATCAATGATTGGTGATACACAATGTTTCGATGATGTGCTGTACTCTTTGAGCAGGGCTCCCCCCACCCTTTTGTGGACCAATGTCATTTTGGTGATATGGGGTACCCAACTCATACTGTCGCTCAGGCGAATTCCCAAATAGTCGAATTCAGCAACTTTTTCCAGCGGGATCGAATTCAGGATAGGCGGGCGCCCCAATTTTCTGGGAGGGTTCATAACTAAATATTTGTTTTTTTGTACATTTATAACGAGACCTCTCATTACACAGAAGTCCTGGAACCGGTTCAGTAGTTTTTGGAGGCCCTGGGGAGTTTTCGAGATGAGAAGGGTGTCATCAGCAAACAACAAAGTTGGAATTTTAACATTACAGAGTGTGGGGGCGTCTGCTGGGTCTTCAAGCAAGTAATCGACTACCCCGTTCATATAAAGCGAAAAGAGGGTGGGTGCTAGGACGCAACCCTGCCGTACACCCCTCTCTACCTCAGTCTTCTCCCCATTCAAGCCCCATCTGACCTGGGCATAGGTGGCTTTGTGTAATTTCATTAGGAGGTCCACGATGTATGGGGGCATACCAAGGCCGTACAGCACCCTCCAGAGTTCCTCCCGGGGGACAAGGTCAAAGGCAGTCTTTAGGTCTATAAAGGCCAGATAAAGACTGCCCTTGCCCAGAACCACCACCTTCCAGTACAGTAACAGGAGTCTGAAGACTTGTTCAATTGTTCCTGTGCCAGTACGGAACCCAGCCTGCATCTCGGATAGTATATGGTTTTCGTCTACCCAAGAGAGGATCCTACCCAAAATTGCTTTTCCCGCCACCTTCTGGGTCGAATCAATCAGGCTTATGGGCCTATAGTTTCCCGGTAGATCCCGATTTCCCTTTTTAAATATTGGGAATACCTCGGCCCCTTTCCAGGACTCTGGAACCAGCCCTCCCTCCATGATGGCATTGAGGAGAGCGGAGATCAACACCCCCCAGTCACCTGGATGAGCCCGAAGAAGATCCCCTGGTAGCCCATCCGGGCCTGCTGCTTTTAGTGGAGTAAGGGTTTTAATTATATTTGTAACTTCTTGGGCTGAAAAAAGAACCATGTCTCTATCCATAGGATAGGAGGGGAGAATGAATTGGTCGTTAAGTGGGCCTTCAATAGCACAGTAGAGACCCAAAAAATGATCAAACCATGCCTTGGCAGTAATAGTACACGTCCTCAAGGTGTCATCAGGACGCTTCCTACTACCCACCAAATTCCAAAAACTTCTCGCATCTCTCCCGCGACTGGCCGTCAGGAGTTCCTGCCAGAAGTTGTCTTCCCACTCCTTCTTTGCGACTTTTTGGCAAAGTGAGTATGACCGTCTGGCCTCCCTAATCCTTACTTGGGATTTAGATTTAACCGCATCGACCAGCAGAGTCTTCGCCTCTCTGCACGTGCGGTTAAACCAGCCCTGTCTAGCCCAAGAACCTGGTCTCTTTCCCTTGGTGCTACTTGGGACAGTAAAGAGATCACTAGGAGCCACGGTTAAAGTACAGAATCTTGCAGAAACGTCCCCCACCCCGCACACCCGAGGATCAAGGTTGCCTACTGTTGCCGCTAGGATTTGTGATATGAAAAGTAGTTTCTCAGGTGAAAGGGACAACTTGGCCCATTTAAGCCGACGACCACAATTCGAAACAACTGACATATCCGGGACTGAGGAGCACAGATTGTTCCTGCCAGAATCATCTAAACACCTGTTGGACAAGGTGAGTGAAAGGAGGTTATGGTCACTATCTACAGTGGGTAAAATGACCATATCCTTGACGAAAGTCCATAAATGAATATGGAGAAAAAGATAATCTATCCTGGAGGAGTGCGCAGGCCTATTGTAGGTATGAGCTCCCTTCTTGTCAGAGTTGGTCCTACCATTGAGTGCCCTCAGGTCAAACTCAGATGTTATAGAGTTGACCTGGAGCGCCACTTCCGACCATTTCTTAATTGGTCTGAGCTCTAAGGCTGGAATGCCCCACCTATTGTCGACAACCTCTTGATCCTATAAAACTTCAAGGCCAAGAGGCTCAAAGGTACAATTAAAATCACCACCCACCAGGGTGCAGTGCTTGTATGGCGAGGATCGTAACAAGGCTTCCAACCGTGCTATAATGGGGGATTCTCTGCCTTCCTTTACACCTCGGGCATAGATGTTAAATATATTGAGGATAACCTGGCCATTAGGATTTTTTAGTGTAATATTAAGAAGGTCGGGACATTGAGTATCGTGCTCAACCACCCTACAATTGAGTGCGGTAGCTACCCATACAAGGAGGCCTCCCGAAGGACGGCCACGACCACACTCTGTTTGTACCGCTGGTATATGGTGGGATGAATATCCCGCCTTATGAGAAGGCTCCCTGCACCAGGTTTCCTGGAACAGACATATGGAATAGTCCTCCACCAGGGCGTTCCAGTCAGGCATTGGCAGTTTCCTATCCAGCCCGGCCACATTCCAACTGAGAATCCTAATAAGTGGATCCGTCACAGTCGGGATGCTACCGGCCTCGATGGTATTAACCAGATCTATAACTCCCACCAAAGGACAGGTGTTCATAGGCTCAGTCGGAATCTGCACTATCTCTGGTTCCCTTGTGCCACCTAGTACCATATGCTCCCTAGAAGCGGGCGACGAGATAGATTCTACAAAAGAGTTTAAATTTCCGCAGTCAGGGGTACCAGTCATTCTGTTGGGTATTGGGCTCCTATTGTTAACCTGGCAGTCAAGGAATTGTCACTGCCCCTTCCCTAAATCATTCCACCCACCCGCAATAGAGGTGGACGCGATGGTAGGGTAAGTAAGGTTCTGTGAGGAGTGGCCTGCTATCCCTTGCCACAGGCAATTTCCGGGGCCGTTCGCCTCATCGATCAAGGAGGTTAAAACACAGGAGGGGCGTGGGTAGAAAAATGTAAGGTCAACAATACCAATGCCTCCCTTGCCCGTGCACCAGCCCTGTCTCGTAATCCACCCCACCACCCTCGGATCTTGAAAATTGATCACAATACAGCCCCCCCCCAGATTTTTAGTGGTAGAACCTATCCAATCTATTCGCCTCACTCCCAGAATGAGACCATCAACGTCCCCAGGTAGCGGCCGATTCACCCTTAACCAGTGCATGGCTTTGTTCTTAAGCATCTGGAAGGATTCTCTCTGTCCGGGTGGAAGTGGTGGGACATTTATCAGGACCGCTGCATAGGGGAAGGAGTCAGGGGTGAGGTTCATAGGGGGTTTCTTGTGTGGGGGCTTTTTCAAGGGTGGTAGGGGCGGTCTGGGGACAGGCGGGGCAGGGCGGGGCATCGATTTGTTCTTTGTTGACTGATTTCCAGTTCCAGGGGCAGGTGATACAACAATACCCTTTTAGGTACCCTCCGATCCACCTCCATCTACATTACCCAACCGAGTAGTGCTAGGCATTGGCTGTTGCAGAACGGATTGGCCTGTTGATGCAATAATGGGGGCATTTGCGACAGTCCCTAGTGGTGCTGGATTAAGCGACTTCGGGGGTCTCTTTGCCTCTCCACTGCTAGTTATTACAGACAGGGGAGAGTTGGGATGTTCCCTTTGTCCCTTAGCATATGATGGAGTTTCTGCAGTGGTCTTGCAGCTGCTGCTGCCCTCCTGCCTTAACTGTGTTTTTAATAGTGCCCTAGTCGAGAAGAAATTATCAAGTGTAGCCTGCTCGAAGTGGTTTAAGCGGTCAGCAAGCTTTGTGATGCGTTCTTCTAGTGGAAGCAATAGGGACCGTAATATCCGTTCTACTTCGGGAAGCAAGCTAGTCAGCCACGGCTGTATGTCAACTGTTACCATCTCTGTATCTATAGAGGTGGGTGGTCTAGGATCTATATTGGCAGAAGGTGTAATTGCCCCCTCTTGCGTGGATTCACCCCCTCGACTCTCTACAGTAGCTGTCTTGCTAAGATACATGCTTTTGTTAACTTTCCTGAGTTTATGGGGTGGTTTAGGGGGAAGGCTTTTCCTAGATGTGTTGTTACTTTTCCTTTTGAGACCCGGCTTTGAGTTGGTCAGTGGGGCACCTACCACAGGTAGGGGGGTTGGGGTTGTGATAGGACTTACACTTGCACGGGGGACGAACAAATCACCCACACTACCCCGGTTGTCCCCATTCATACTTGCATCTTGACCCGGATTGCAGAAGTCAGGTAGTTGGAGTGAGGACAATGGTGTTACTAAGGCGGGATAAATTAGGCCAGAGCGCTTGTCCCCCGAATTCTTTAACAGTTCAATCGATAGTCTGCGCTCTGCACGCCTCTCAGCCAGCGATAGCTCTTTGTCAGTAGGGTTGACGGGGCGATTGAAAAACTTGTCCAATGGACCAACCACAGATTGGCCAGCATCGGGCGTTGGAGACCTCAGGACAGGACCATTGGAGTGGTCCGGCATGTTGGGACGTTGAGAACCCACTTAACTGCTGACTGATAGATGTGTGCAAATATCAGCGGAATGGCCCAGCCAGGCCTCCTGCGGCCCCGGACGGCCACAGACGGTCCCGCCCTTGTCCCGGGCTTCTCCCGGCACGCTCCCGCGTAGCGGAAGCTCCGCTGTCCTAAGTACTCTGGGCCCTTTGGTCGTTGGCTGATAAGCAGGGGGGCGTGGCCAGCGGGGAGAGCAGCCCAGGTGTTGCTGGATGGGCGCGCAGGGGCTCCTGAAGACTGGAGTCCCTGCCTAGCAGCTCGCAGCCCCGCTGGTCCAACCGCCACTCCCGCGCTCCTCCCAACAGATGCCTGCAGCTATCAGCCTCCTCCGACACAGACGCGCTGCGGGACCCGCGAAGCGGGTCCGGCGAGTCGTCGCAGAAGCCGCCTCCGCACTGCAGAGGCACACCAGGTCACCAGGTCACAGTAAGGAGCGTAAGGTCCGGTAAGAACAGCAAAAATCCAAAAGCAAAAGATTCTAATCTCCTGAGTGTTTGCAACCTATTGCCTCCTCTAGGGTTCTCATTAACGTGGTCCAGGCAAAAGTATCTCAGGAGGTTCCTGTCACTATTATGCTTGATGGCGAAATGACGGGCCACCGGATAAGAAAAATCTTTATTCACGATGGCCCTCATGTGTTCAAGCACCCTTAATTTGACAGGATTGATGGTACTTCCAACATATCTTAAAAGGCAGGGACATACCAGACAGTAGACCGCATGGTCGGTGTGGCAGGACATAAATTTATTGATTTTCTTGCCACCTCTACAGCCTGTGACTTCATATGTTAATGTTCTCTTACTGGCTGAGCAGGCTTTGCAGTTTCCACATGGGAAAAAGCCTTTAGCATCCTTCAAGGTCCCTGTTTGTTATTCCAGTGGTTGCAAATAACTATGAACCATCTGATCACGTAGTGATCTTGCCCTCCTAAACGTAATAATGGCACATCAGGGATGTCAGGCCCTACTATCAAATCAGATTTAAGGATGTGCCAATGTTTGGACATGATGGATCTCAGTTTAAAAGAATTTGCAGCATACGATGTTATCATGCGGAATTTACCGTCTGATATAGGGCGTGTTTTTTTTGCAAAAAGGGTGGTACGGGGTAGTTTCCTGACTTTACTCAAGGTGTCCTGGAGGAGTTGCAAGCTATATCCTCTCATCAGGAATCTCTCAATACTTTCAGTGGCAGCTTGTTCAAAATCCTCACTTTGGCTACAATTACGTTTAAGTCGTAAAAACTCCCCCTTAGGGGATGTTGTTTATGAGTTTCCGGGGATGACTGCTTGAAGCGTGTAATACACTATTACCGGCAGTCGGTTTACGATAAAGTTGTGTACATATTTGTCCCTCTCTGACACTCACTTGTAGATCTAGGTAGTTAACCCCTTCTCTGTTTACTTCACCGGTGAATTTCAGATTGCACTCATTCTCATTGAGTACTTGTATGTACTGGTTAGCTTCATCTATAGACCCGTCCCAAACCAGGAACAGGTCATCGATGTACCTGCACCATGTCACCACTTTGTTGTTCCATGTCGCATTCCCGGGGGCCCAGGCTACCTGCTCCTCCCACCAGCCTACGAATAAATTCGCATAGCTGAGGGCGAAGCAGGAGCCCATGGCCGTACCAGAGAGTTGACAATAAGTGGTGTCCTGAAAGAGAAATATGTTATTTTGCAGGCAAAATGCAATTAATTCTAATAGCATCTTATTATGCATTGCGTGCTTCAATTCTCTTTTGTTTAGAAAGTATTCCACAGCGTGGAGACCCTGCTCATGGTCTATACAAGTATATAAGCTTGTAATGTCTAAAGTAATCAGTACATATGAGGATTGCCAAGTTACAAGTTCCACCTTCTCAATAAAATCTGTGGTGTCTCTGATGTAGGACTTCAAAGATAGCACAAAATCAAAAAGGTAATGATCTAAAAATCTTGAGAGATTTTCAGTGAGACCTCCCATGGAAGAAATGATAGGCCTCCCAGGGGGGTTGTCAATGCTCTTATGAATCTTGGGTAAATGGTAGAAACAAGGTAAAATAGGGTTCATAGTCTTTAGAAAAAGGTATTCTTCAAGATCTAGCATTTGCTTATCATGCCACTTTTTGAGCAAAGTATGCAAGTCATCGATGCTTTTCAAATAGTCTTGTTTTTTTATTGGAATATAACAAGACACATCCTGGAGTTGACGCATGGCTTCTGCAACATAGTTAGGCCTTGACATAATCACGATATTTCCTCCCTTATCGGAGGGTTTACACACAATAGTTTTGTCCTCCATTAGTGCTTTGATGGCCAATTTTTGTTCTTTTGTGGTATTGAAAAATTTCCCTTGACGATTATGTTCTATTCTCATGGCCATCAGATCCCTGATGACCGCATCGGAGAAAATGTCAATTGCATCAACAGCAATCTGGGGGACAAATTTTGATGCTCGTTTGAAGTCGCTCTTCGGTGCCTCTTGATCTATGTTGACATTAATCAATCTCTGTGTGAGAGTGTTGCCACTTGCCTCGATTTCCATGTCTCCTTCTCGCCTTAAGTTTTGCAAAACTTCGCACGCTGTCAAATCATTGACAGATAAGAGATCAGTATGCTTTTTATTGTGTCTTTATGAACGGCTTTATGAACGCGAACTCCGCAAGTGGTGGGAGGGTACATCACTGCAGGGATACATTGAGGTACAGAGGGTACCCCGAGGTTTACGAATTTTCATTATCCCTGCGTATGAGAACCCAGACCCCCTCCTGCTGGAAACTTGGGCTGCCCACATAGCAAATTCATGCAAAGGCATGTTGGAGATTCTGATCCAGTTTGCGTGGAGTGACCGCGATAAAGTTGTTAAGGAGATCGAAGTTCTGGAAGAATTAATTGCACAGAATACTGATAAGGAGGAACAAGAACAACTTAGGGCGATTATGAAGAAGAGACTACAAAAATATGAAAATAAGATCAAACAGAGGAAACAAGAAAAATTTGACCGGGACGAACGGGACTACGCAATGGGGAGGGTTTTGACGTTCTCCAAAAAATATGACCAGCCTCGCAAGGAAGTTGCAAGAAAGAGCCAAATGCCTAATGTCACAGCAGAATCAAGAGCCGAAACCTCGGAATCACATCTCACTGCAAGTGAATTGTCTGGAGATGAAACCCCTGGCACTACAGCTACATCTACAGCACCAACTACGAAAACTCCTTTTCAGCAGGAGTTCAAAGTTATCCGAGAAAGTTGGCTCAGAGGGGGAAAGAACAAACCCCCAGAAGATCAAGGCAAACCAGGCGCGGTGGCTGGAAAGGGAAGAGGCAGCGAACAAACAGGAACAGTCCCAAGGGTAACCAGAAGCCAGAGGAGAGGCAGATGGTGAAGGCCTCTGACCAATTAACTATTGTGAATCTGTCCCAAAGACATTTGACATCGGGGGAGGAGTCCGTTTTAAAGTTAGGACTCACTTTTTGTCTGAACAACAATATGGAGTACACCCAAACCCGTATTGATTTGTATAAATTTGTTCGGAAGGTCAAGCTACATAAGTTTTTTAAGACCAAACCCACTGTTAAAGAAGTGAAACAGTTAAGACACAATAAAAAGGATACTGATCTCTTATCTGTCAATGATTTGACAGCGTGCGAAGTTTTGCAAAACTTAAGGCGAGAAGGAGACATGGAAATCGAGGCAAGTGGCAACACTCTCACACAGCGATTGATTAATGTCAACATAGATCAAGAGGCACCGAAGAGCGACTTCAAACGAGCATCAAAATTTGTCCCCCAGATTGCTGTTGATGCAATTGACATTTTCTCCGATGCGGTCATCAGGGATCTGATGGCCATGAGAATAGAACATAATCGTCAAGGGAAATTTTTCAATACCACGAAAGAACAAAAATTGGCCATCAAAGCACTAATGGAGGACAAAACTATTGTGTGTAAACCCTCCGATAAGGGAGGAAATATCGTGAATATGTCAAGGCCTAACTATGTTGCAGAAGCCATGCGTCAACTCCAGGATGTGTCTTGTTATATTCCAATAAAAAACAAGACTATTTGAAAAGCATCGATGACTTGCATACTTTGCTCAAAAAGTGGCATGATAAGCAAATGCTAGATCTTGAAGAATACCTTTTTCTAAAGACCATGAACCCTATTTTACCTTGTTTCTACCATTTACCCAAGATTCATAAGAGCATTGACAACCCCCCTGGGAGGCCTATCATTTCTTCCACGGGAGGTCTCACTGAAAATCTCTCACGATTTTTAGATCATTACCTTTTTGAACTTGTAACTTGGCAATCCTCATATGTACTGATTACTTTAGACATTACAAGCTTATATACTTGTATAGACCATGAGCAGGGTCTCCACGCTGTGGAATACTTTCTAAACAAAAGAGAATTGAAGCACGCAATGCATAATAAGATGCTATTAGAATTAATTGCATTTTGCCTGCGAAATAACATATTTCTCTTTCAGGACACCACTTATTGTCAACTCTCTGGTACGGCCATGGGCTCCTGCTTCGCCCCCAGCTATGCGAATTTATTCGTAGGCTGGTGGAGGAGCAGGTAGCCTGTGCCCCCGGGAATGCGACATGGAACAACAAAGTAGTGACATGGTGCAGGTACATCGATGACCTGTTCCTGGTTTGGGACGGGTCTATAGATGAAGCTAACCAGTACATACAAGTACTCAATGAGAATGAGTGCAATCTGAAATTCACCGGTGAAGTAAACAGAGAAGGGGTTAACTACCTAGATCTACAAGTGAGTGTCAGAGAGGGACAAATATGTACACAACTTTATCGTAAACCGACTGCCGGTAATAGTGTATTACACGCTTCAAGCAGTCATCCCCGGAAACTCATAAACAACATCCCCTACGGGGAGTTTTTACGACTTAAACGTAATTGTAGCCAAAGTGAGGATTTTGAACAAGCTGCCACTGAAAGTATTGAGAGATTCCTGATGAGAGGATATAGCTTGCAACTCCTCCAGGACACCTTGAGTAAAGTCAGGAAACTACCCCGTACCACCCTTTTTGCAAAAAAAACACGCCCTATATCAGACGGTAAATTCCGCATGATAACATCGTATGCTGCAAATTCTTTTAAACTGAGATCCATCATGTCCAAACATTGGCACATCCTTAAATCTGATTTGATAGTAGGGCCTGACATCCCTGATGTGCCATTAGTTACGTTTAGAAGGGCAAGATCACTACGTGATCAGATGGTTCATAGTTATTTGCAACCACTGGAAAAACAAACAGGGACCTTGAAGGATGCTAAAGGCTTTTTCCCATGTGGAAACTGCAAAGCCTGCTCAGCCAGTAAGAGAACATTAACATATGAAGTCACAGGCTGTAGAGGTGGCAAGAAAATCAATAAATTCATGTCCTGCCACACCGACCATGCGGTCTACTGTCTGGTATGTCCCTGCCTTTTAAGATATGTTGGAAGTACCATCAATCCTGTCAAGTTAAGGGTGCTTGAACACATGAGGGCCATCGTGAATAAAGATTTTTCTTATCCGGTGGCCCGTCATTTCGCCATCAAGCATAATAGTGACAGGAACCTCCTGAGATACTTTTGCCTGGACCACGTTAATGAGAACCCTAGAGGAGGCAATAGATTGCAAACACTCAGGAGATTAGAATCTCGATATATTGTTGACTTAGAGACAAGGGCGCCAAAAGGCCTGACTATGGGTGAAGAACTGGCTTCTCACTTGGGTTGAAGAATAGATACCAGGATAAATGTGTAACTTTGAGACATAAGATTTTGATTGATATGTAATAATGATGTATAGAATGGGTTTTTGATTGAAGTTGCGCCCAGATCTTAATTAATTGCTGCACATGGAAACTGTATGGGGTTTGTATATTCCAAAATCTTAGTAGCCAATATATGGCTGCAATTGCCGATCCACGGCAAGATTTTTGTCCTCATGATCATTCATGAATGTGGTCCTCATGAGGCTGTCGCGTTATGTTACATGACGTTTTCTTGTTTTCAGAACCTTAAAATCTGGATATGTTCTATAGGTTACAACAAGAAATTAATATTTTTGTTTGCCGATACACGGCTTGAATTACGGTTTATACAACCCTACTGTCATTTCCTATGATGCATGTTTAACCATAACACACTCCAAGATGGCGCGCAATATTGCGCGCGTGGTGTAGTCCATTGTTTGTTTTATTACCCTTGCAAACATAGATAATGGTGCCGCGTAGCGTTTCCCGATGTGAACACTGACGAAGGGATTTTCTCCTGAAACGCGTTTGTTCTGAATAAACCCTTTGCTGAAATACTGCTGTACCCGAGAGTGCTGTCTTTTCCTTAACCTGGCTGGGCATTATCAGGAAATTGGAGCCATTATTTTACACGCGGACACCAACGCGTGACAGCACCCGCTTCCAAGAGTGACTCGTTTTTTGGTGCAACTGGAGCTTGGATATATATATATATATATATATATATATATATATATATATTACCTACTGGCGGTCGCCAGTAGGTATATATAGTTAGGATTTTTTCTCTATGGGTTTTTTGAAAATTCTATGTCTAATAACTTTGGCGTTTGTGGACGGAATTGGCTGAAATTTTCAGGAAAATGGCACATTTTGTTTCTGAGCAGCCCTTGAAAATTTGGGGGGGGTTCGTCCAGTGGGGGCCGAGAAAAAAGGGGGGTCCCAAAACGTGTTTTTAACATTGAGTTTTCCATAGGGCGGTTGGCCTCACTTTTAGCCCGAACGGCTGAATGGATTTGCACGAAACTTGGCAAAATTGTAGGGACTGGTAGCCCGATGTGCCTTTTGTAGGTCTCAATATATGTGCTCCAGTGGATTTTGAGAAATTAACGTTTAAAAAAAGATATATATCTGTAACAGCGGACCGGTTAGCGCTCTGGTTCGCGGACTTTTCGCGCAACGGAGCTTTGTGAAGCGAAGCTGATTGGTTCTCCGGCGTCTGTCAACATTACAAACAGTCCGTAGCGGCCGCCATCTTATCTCTCGGTAGGATCGAGAGACAAGAGGAGGTCAAAACAAAGGGGGAAATAACTATAAGGGGGCATAGTAGATCCTCGCTGACCCCCTAGGTTTGATGTGGAGGTTTTAAAAGGGCCCCGCGGGGCAAAAAAAAATAATAAAAATAATAATTGAACGGCTGAATGGATTTGCACGAAACTTGGCAAAATATTAGGGACTGGTAGCCCGATGTGCCTTTGCTAGGTCTCAATATATGTGCTCCAGTGGATTTTGAGAAATTAACGTTCAAAAAAAGATATATATCTGTAACAGCGCTCCGCTTCGCGTAACGGAGGTTTGCGAAGCTGATTGGTCATTCTGTCACTGGGCTATAGTTGGGCTACATCTGGCTGATATTTGGGCTACATTTGTTTTTTTGTGTGTCTGGCGGCCATCTTTGGGCTACATTGGGCTACATTGGGCTTCATTGGGCTACATTCGGCTAATTAGCAAATAGCTCATCGCAAACTAGGAATGGTAAAGAATCGCTATTTATTCCTTAAAGTTCGCTATTTAGGAAATGCAAATAACTTTGATGATACATATGGCGGTTCATCTCTAACAAGATAAGAAGCATAGGGATAGATTTATGATGACTGGCGCATCACCAGGGATGTGTTAGTCATTCTGTGCCGCTGTTCCGTCACCTATGGTGTGCTGCATTTACAATGCGGCGCATCATGGGGCAAAAACAGCACAGATGCGTGATGTATCTGTGCCGTAAAGGTGGCGCATTGCTGGAGTTGTATCGCAAGTGTGATGAAGCTCCAGCAAGGGTCGGGGGTGCCCCTGTCGCAGGGTTTCTGTTCTCACACAGAACTGTGGACAGAGGATTGGAACCTCGGCGAATTAGGGTGTCCCAAAACTCACGTTAGTAATCAAAAACTATTTAGCAAGCTAGGTACAGTGTCACATTGGATATAACAAACTCTCAATGTTTAGACAATCCAGAATATGAACTTATAGTACCTCAGGATACGTGGAACTCATGAACAGTCGGTCGTTATATATTTCTTAGAAACCAGAACATGGAGTTAAGAAGAACACATGTGTATTTGAAATGTTTATTTACTAATGCCGTCTTCTCAGGCGTAGTACCTTAGATAATAAAAGTACACATATTATCAGTAGCAAAATTACCAGCATAGTTACTAGTACATAAAAAGTGAATGGTGATAGTATGTTAACATGCTGTAAATGAATAAGAGTTAGCAACACTTATAAGCAGCCGCGGGCCGTGGAGGGAGTTACGGTGAGGCAGGGAGGCGGGGAGGGGGAGAAGCAGGGTGGAGAATACAAGTACACATATTATCAGTAGCAAAATTACCAGCATAGTTACTAGTACATAAAAAGCGAATGGTGACAGTATGTTAACATGCTGTAAATGAATAAGAGTTAGCAACACTTATAAGCAGCCGCGGGCCGTGGAGGGAGTTACGGTGGGGCAGGGAGGCGGGGAGGGGGAGGGGCAAGGTAGAGAGGGCTCCACCCTGCTTCTCCCCCTCCCCGCCTCCCTGCCCCATCGTAACTCCCTCCACGGCCCGCGGCTGCTTATATCTCACCCTCCCTAATACACATATTATATTATTTGCTAAGAAGGTCTCTTTGTGTTGGTTTAGGGCGTGTCCATACTTTAGTGTCTTAGATTTGAAGGAATCACATCAGCATACACCAGCTCTCTCTTCATGTGAACCGCATCAACTGTTGTGTATGTGTGTTCGGCAAAGCAATATAAAACCCGCCTCATGCCCAGAATTGGCAGAAGTTGCACTTATGTTATGAGTATGAAGTCGTGGAGATCAGACCTCATAACAATTCTGTATCGTGTTGTTCTTGAAACTTTAGCACTCGCTGTACAGATATAGTTTAACAAGTAAAGCAGATAGTAGACCAATAACATATTATTCTCATGTAAACCACGATGAACTACTAGGTGGAAAGCTAAAGCAACAACTAAGTGTCGTGTGCAGAAGTTGCAAAAAAGGAAAAATGGCGTTTAAACCGGTAATGAGCCCATGCTAACTTAACACGGTGTAAAGATATCCAGGACCTAGATGACACCTCCTCATGATCCGGAAACGAACTGAATAAGATAATAGAAGTGCCATCTCATGAGAGCAGATTGCAAGTTTATATGTGGACGGTCCGCAAGGTAAAGCATTAAAAACTAGGAAAATTCAATGCTAAAGAAAAATAAAACAGCCAAGTACTTTATCGAGTCTTAAGCCAATAGGCAAGGTAAATAATAAAAACTTGACAAATAAGTCAATGAATTGTCAATGAAATGCTAGTACTCAGCATATCAAACATGAAAAAGGTCTATGACATAACTGTGTATGCAAAATAAGCTGCAACAGCCTCCAATAGGAAGTCACCGTCTTCATCCGAAAACAGTTCAGCCATCCAATTTAAAAGCGGAAAAGAACATACGTGCTCTCCCAGCACCGGATCCTCTATCACCATCAGAGGACAGCTCGGTGGGTTTTCAAGAAAGCTGTGTTCCAAGAAAGACTGTGCTGCCGCCAGTAAATTCCAGGGACCAAGTAGTCCATGCATCAATGCCACAGCCATAATCCTTTCGCCAGGACAAATCAACTCGTGAGTAATGATAGGAGTCATCAGCTGATTAAAGTCGACGTCAGGAGAAACCGGTCCGCAGAGACACAAATCAATGGCCCAATCGAAATCACAGGTCAGGCAGTGAAATACAGGCTGGACACAGGTGAAGTAGGAGAACCGAAAAGATAATCCATATGCCGTGCTTAATATCGCCAACGGCATTGTGCCATAATATTCTAGCATGCGATTGCGGAACAGTGTCAGCAGCTGCAGGGTCGGAGGTTGCATAGGAGGGACATCCATATTTAAAAATGTAAAAAAGCACAAGAGCGTCCGCTGGTAATGCAAGTAAAAATGCAATCCAAGAACCAGAGTGGAGAAAATGGAATGAAAGGGAGCAGGGATGACTCCAAAGATTTTCTCAAATGAAGTCACGAGACCACTGGTAACAACTTTAAAAAAGTGTGCCAGGGATTTTGTGGAGGATGCGTTAAAGATAGTCGGAAACATGTTGCTGAAATTGAAAGGCAAACCTGTGTACGGGTGTTCGCTATGTGAAGTAGGAAAGTTTCACGGGCCGAACTCAAGGCCACCTCTCTCTGAGACAAAAGAGCTCTTATTCTTGTCATGCCGTTGAAACGTGTCCCAAGGTTGGTATTTGTGGCCAGATTGAAAACTCCCTATGTTCATGTGTGGGAGGAAATAGAACATTTCTGCAGCAAATAACCCGTTCACTTACTGTTACGATAAAAGGAATACTTTTAATTAACTCAGAACAATCTTCATTATTGAGCATCAAATAACTACCATTTTCCAACAACTTGAACGTGGGGATGATAGCAGGAACTGGCGTGCCTTGCAACACGCAAGCCATATTTGGTCGGTGTTTGTTGCATGAATCGTGTAACTGTATGTGCCTACACATTAGTGAATGATCTGGCGTCTCAGTGCATTCCTCTCCATTCAGATAAACTTCTTGATCATCTTTGAAACATCTGTATGTGTATGGAAGCGACCAGACCTCATGAACAAAAGCACTACCTAAAGGTTCATAAAGACCTATTGGTATATATTTCATACAATTTGAAAACTTATATAAAGCAAAAGGCAGCGTTATTAAACCGTGGATAAGGCATGTTGCCAAAAAACCCGCAATCCTCTGCTGATGATGTCACTGAGCATGTCATGAATGATGTAATATGTGACATCATCAGTAGTGGATTATGGGTAATAGTATCTCTAGTTTACTCCCCTATAGCTGTCTTTCTTTTAACATAAGTGTGTGTTTCCTTCCCTTATACTTACTGTTTTTGGTTCGCTTCCAGTTCGCGTACCAGCGAGCGAACTAGGAAGCGAACTAAGAGAAATAGAGGTTGGCACAGTTCCAAATATTGTACCAATTTTTTAATAACGGGGAGGTAGTTCTGAAAAGAACTTTTTTTTTTATTTTTCTAAACATTTTTTTACTGTTTTTGAATTTTTCGGAACAGTTTTATATTTTTTGGGGTTTTTCTTGGAGGGGGCAATGAAAACGATTCATTGTAAAGGGCTCAACAGGAGCAACAAAACAAAAAAAAGAAGTATTTATTATTTTGGGCGTTTCGGACAAACTTGCATATGATAGTCAATAGCTCTGTTGATCAGAGTGATGCTTCTTTCTCCGTAGGAAATGAATCCATCGCAAAATACGCAGGTGTGTTTTACTTCACCAAATCTCATTTGTATATTTGGCACCATCTCCCTGCCCTCTGGTCCCGTTACTTCCGGTACAACAGATCTTCTGGCCATAATAGGGAGATTATCTAGGTCGTTCCGAAACTGTGCAGCACTGTAGTTGTTAGGATGCCACCTAGTCATATGGCGATGCATTGTGTAGTTTCCGAAACTGTATTTTTTGTCGGTCCCTCTGGACAGTCTATCTTGACATATAAGGCAAGTTACGTATCTTGCATTTACTTTTTTCTGACCTTTGGGAATTTTAAAAAATTGCCAAATGAAGTTTTCTTTCCGGTGAGACGTCTTGGGCTGCTCAGGCAAAAACTGCCTCTCTTCGTGCTCGTCCTCCTGTTCCTCTTCTTCTTCTTCTTGTTGAATTACAACTTGAGCAGGTGGTCCACTCTTCCTTGGATGTGGTGGAGGTGGTGGGGAAGCACCAGCTGAAGCTACTAAAGAAGCCATTGCTCAGTGATCACAAAGGGTCTTTCTCTCACAATGATGAAAGTCAGAGTGAGGAAAGAAGGAGGGATTTTCATCATTTGGGAAAAACAAGAGTTCTCAACCAATCAAAAGTGTTCATTTTAGATTATATGACCTAGTCTTACATCATTAGGAAACCAAAAGTGAAATGAACCAATGAAAAGTGTTATTACCAAGTCACATGACTTGCTGTGTTTACGTTAAGCGCTTTGCAGGGCCTCCCTGTTTGCTTCCAGAAACCTGCGCTTTGGCACTCGCTTCGCGTACCAGTTCGCTAACGTAGCACGTCATATGACGTATCAAGCGACAACGTGGAACGTCATGCGGACGGGAGGCGTCACGATGTTGTTTTCTAACGCGGCACTTGCGGTAAAGAAACGTTTACCGGCTCGCGGTCTATTTCGCGGCATCAAGGTCAGCTAACGGGAAGCTTCCCGATTCGCGAAGCGGGAACGAAGAAAAAAAAATATTTAAAAAAAAAATTATTCATAAACATATAAAATATATTTTTGGATTTAAAGAAGAATACATTTTACAGCTACAGATATTAGCTGTTAAAAAACCAATGAAATTCACAGAAAAAACCATAGGTTATAGACCATATATAGTTAGGAATTAGCATTTACAAAACCTTGAAAATTCACTGAAAAAACCATAGGTTATAGACCATATATAGTTAGGAAATAGCATTTAGAAAACCTTATTTTACTCACACAAAACCATTGAAATTCCATATATAGTTAGTTGCACTAACTATATATCGCGCACCTGCAATCCACTGCTGATGATGTCACATATTACATCATTCATGACATGGTCAGTGACATCACTGATGACATCACTGATGACATCTCAAATGACATCACTGATGACATCACTGATGACAACATCCAGTGACTGTATGCTTCTGTAAAGTTAAAATATGTCTTACATATTGAAGAATGAGTGGATGTATAAGTGTCTGGATGAAGGATTTAGTAGGTGCATGACTGACTGTATAAGTGAGTGATTAAATGTGTCTCACTGAGTGCATGGGTTAGTGACTAAACTGTTTTAAATTGTGCATCATTGTGTCTGTTGTTTTGTAATCTGATGCATGTGTTGATCATTAGCTATATGACTAACTATATGGGTTATTGATTAGTTGCCCAAGTATTTGTATGGGAGACTGAGTGTGTGTGTGGGTGTCTGGGAGGTGTATGACTCTGTGCATAGATGTGTGAGCAGTTGATTCACTAGATGTATGGGTTCAAAAGTGCATGTGGAAACATCTGTATGGGCGGTTGACTGTGTGCATGAGTGTATTGGTGAGTGAATGGATATCTCAGTGCTACATGTCAAAGTAAGTACATATGTAAAACACAGTACATGTGATAGTTGACATATATAAATAACTGTGCATAAGAGCCAGTGAATGTGTGAGTGGCTGTATGGATTATTGTGAACTTGTATCAGGGATTGTATAACAGAGTAAATATGTGTTATTATATGTTCCAATAAGTAAGGTGTGTATAACTATATAGTTGAGGAAATCGAGGTGTGATTGATTCTTTGCAAGACTGACTAGGTGTGTGAGTAACTCCATGGATGAGTGACAGTCTGTGAGTGTCTGTTTACACTGAGTGTATCTAAGGTTATATTAGAGTCTGAAGAGGTTCATTGTATCATCACATGAATGATGTCATCAGTTATGTGATCAGTAATGTCAAATGAGATGTCATCAGTGATGTCATCAGTGATGTCATTTGAGATGTCATCAGTGATGTCATCAGTGATGTCACTGACCATGTCATGAATGATGTAATATGTGACATCATCAGCAGTGGATTGCAGGTGCGCGATATATAGTTAGTGCAACTAACTATATATGGAATTTCAATGGTTTTGTGTGAGTAAAATAAGGTTTTCTAAATGCTATTTCCTAACTATATATGGTCTATAACCTATGGTTTTTTCAGTGAATTTTCAAGGTTTTGTAAATGCTAATTCCTAACTATATATGGTCTATAACCTATGGTTTTTTCTGTGAATATATATATATATATATATATATATATATATATATATATATATATATCCTGATTCCACTCCCAACGCCAGCATCCATATGGCGTCCACAAAAAACGAGAGAGACGGACTCTTTCCAAGTTCAGCAGCCGCTGAGATTCTTTATTTTTTTCAATTAATTAAAGTGCATTACCGTGCCTAACCAAACGCGTTTCGGCGTACCTGACGCCTTGCTCGCTGGTAGTGATTGTGAGGTTCCCTCCATTATTTAATTTGTAAAGTGCTGCGTGATTGGTCATTGGCTATCCATGAAAACAGAAAACATACTATACAATACATTTATGGACGCCCGTTTTGTCACCATAATGTCAGCATTCATTTAACTTCATTTAAAAATGAAACTGTTACATGTTTTTTAGACATTCACATATAACTTATATTTCGTCATTTTTAAACCGAGAGATATGTGTTGTTAATAACAATCACTAGTATCAAACCTCTAATGAAAGAGAATACTTCATTTTTTTCCCCATGAGTAACACAGTACATTAAAAGGCGCTACAAATTAACTGGTCTCTTGTTTCTATTCGTTTTAGTTTTCATTAGTATAATTCTGACCAATTGTTTCACCTGTTGTGTGCACATGTGCTCTAAAGTGCAAATTATAAAAACATATTCTAAAATGGTAACTTTGCAAGTCTTCCAGCCGGAAGTATAAGATTATTATTACCACAGTATTAAATTCATCTTTTTGTAAAAAAGAGGGATTTATGAGGGACAGAAGGGCGGTTCTATACATTGTTTCAACTATACTTTTATATCTGCACAAATACATTATTGCAATACTAAACATTGTTACATTTTTTTCATTTTTTTAATTTCATTTCGGATGGGTTACTTTCTGAGGTCAGTTTCCATAGTTTTTCACTAAGGGTGATTTTAGTACCATTTCATTATTACTCCCCTGATTTTATATCCAATTGTCAAATACAGATAAACTTTGCGCTCTCATTAGTAGTATTATTAATTACATATGAATCTCTATAATTCCTAATCCTAGGAACACCTTGTAAAAAGTATAAATATATAATTAATTAAAAACCTTTGTATAAAATGTAAAAAGGCTTTCCTATCTATTGCACTACATCAGGAAATAAAGTGCTTCATGCTTTACTGCTGAATTCTTGGGTGATAATATATGTTCCATTGCTAAACATTTATTATCAAAGTTTCTGAGCATTTGGGATATTCAAAGAAAATGGTGTAAACCATCACATGTGTTCAGACCCTTTGGGCTTTTGCTATCCAGCTCTATAATGTAACTGGTTTCCAGTCTACGGAGTTTTTTCTCCCTGTCACCCCTTCTTTTGCTGCTGGGAATATGGTCAATGACAAAATATGTCAGAACATTGGGATTATTTCCATGTTCCACTTTTATGTGTCTAGCTATGGGATAGTTAGGGTCCGAGTTCACTATGGCCCGTAGATGTTGCAGGATTCTAGCCTGAGCTGGAAGCTTAGTGCTTCCAACATACCTTAAACCACATACACATGTTAAAATATACACTGCATACTCAGTCTTACACGTAAAATGCCCTTTGATTTTATTCGGTCGATCTGAGAATGCGGTTGTGTAAGTGGTAGTATTAGCACCAAATTTGCAGGCTCTGCAAGACGCACATTTAAAAAAGCCATTACGGGTGGATAGCCAGTTGTCTTTATTTATAGTTTCAGGGCTGGTTTTTACAAGGTCTGATTTCATGGAATGGGCCTTTCTAAAAGTAAATGTAGGTTTATGTACATAAATCTCACTCAGAACCCCATCTGTTAATACAATTGGCCATTCTTTGGTGACGATTTTCTTGATTATTTTGGACTGTCTACTATAGGTAGATATAAACCTGCAGACTTTTTTGGTCTCATCTGATTCTACATTTGTTTCTCTGGTAGGTGCCGAATTGGGATCTATAACAACAGCTTTCGGTTGTAAAAGTGTTTCTCTATTAATGAGAGACACTTTCCGAAGTGCAGCTTTTAAGTTTTTTTCTCTGTACCCTCTTTCTAGCAGTTTTTTCTTTGTAAGAGCCAAGGCTTCTTCACAGGCTTGTGTTGAGCTACAAGTTCTTTTAACTCTGAGGAATTCCCCATAGGGGAGACTTGCTATTGTGTGGCTAGGATGGAAACTGCGTGCGTGTAGCAGGGTATTTCCTGCTGTTGGTTTTACAAACAAGCTGGTTTCTATTTGTCCTGAATTTATATTGACCTGAACATCTAAGAAGCTGATCTTATTCTTTTCTATTTGGTGTGTGAATTCCAGATTCAATGAGTTATTATTCATGATATTAATGAACTCACTCGCTTCCTCTTTTGTGCCCCTCCAGATTATAAACATATCGTCTATAAATCGCCATAGACGTACAATATGTCGGTCATACATGACCTGATTTTCCCGCCTGAGGACATGCTCCTCCCACCAGCCCACATGGAGACATGCGTAACTGGGGGAGAAGCATGCCCCCATAGCCACTCCCTGTTTTTGTCGATACACCTTACCATCATACAAAAATCTGTTATTAAATAAGCACCAGTGTATCATGCTGAGCAGCATTTTGTTGTGTCCATAATATTGAACATTTCGTAAGCTTAGGAAATATTCAACTGCTGCCAGTCCGTCCTCATGTTTGATACACGTATACAAGGAATTGATGTCTAATGTTATCAGTAAGAAATCATCTTTCCATTTTACATTGTTCAGTTTTGCCAAGAAATCTCTAGAGTCTTGGATGAACGAAGGCAGTGATTTTACAAAGTCTTGTAGGAAAAAGTCCACATATTTGGACATATGTTTGAAAATACTGTTTTGTGCTGAGATGATAGGCCTTCCTTGGAGTGGATTGATCCCTTTATGGATCTTAGGGATTAAATAAAATGTTGGTAACTTGGGGAAATTATTTGTTAAAAATTTGTTTTCCTCCTTGGTTAACAGCCTCTCACGTGTCCATTTATATAGTTCTTTTTTATATTGTTCATTCGTTTTGTGGACTGCTACTCCATTGGATAGCTCATAGCAATTGGTATCATCAAGATGTCTACTGGCTTCTTCTCTGTATATATATATATTAGTAACATACATAATCAAAACAATTACAATACATATTTTTACAATAGAATAAATATATCTTAAAAAACATATAAATGGACATCCTACATTTTGTTGTGAGTCTACTGTTTAACTCTATAGGAAACAATATAAATAATCTTAAGCTGCTGCTGAGATATTCTCTAGCTAACAGTACCATCTCATGATTTAAAACAATAAATACAATTTCAAATTCCCTTATGTGTAACAACTAAATAAATGATTCACTTTTTTTTAAGAAAATAAAATGTTTATCCTTTTTGAGGTTCAACTTTCAAAGCCCATTTAAAACAAAAATAAGTATGTCTTTCAGCATTCAATAATATTTGCTTTCATATTTTACTTCAGAAACTCAATTAAAAAATCGAACTAAACAAATGCCAAATAATTATACTAGGAAGACCATCATATACAAAAGTAAAGAGTTAAAAAAATCACTAAACACAGTTAAACAAAGAAGTTTCAATTGTAAAAAATATCTAATCTTTTCTACTTTTGAAATATTTGTTCATTTTTTACTATTAAAGCATTCAGAATCTGGAAACTGAAAAGCATAATATGTGTTTCTAAAACAGGGAATATAGGCCAGATGTATGAAATTCTGTTTTTGCATTTCCTAAATAGAAAATCCTAAGAAATTGCTATTTACGAAATGCAAAATGGAATGTATAAAAATAGCGATTTCCTAAGAGTGAGTCCTACACTTTAAGAATCATTGTTACCAAATCATTATTTAGGAAAAGCTAAACCAATCATTCCAATGGGCCAAATGGCCCATAGGCATAAATAGTTTTGCATTTCAAATTTTCAATTTACTAATAGGAAATCGCGACTTTGGAAATGCAAAATGGAACATATGAAAATAGAGATTACCTAATAGTGATTCCTACTCTCTAGGAATCACTATCAGGAAATCGATATTTAGGAAATGCTAAAGGCCCATAGGTACGAATGGTTTTGCCTTTCAAATTTACAATTTACTAATAGGAAATCGTGAATTTGAAATGGAAAACCAAGGGTGCCTTTAAGCATAAGTCCCCCTTGATGTACCCCTAAAGAAGTGGTGAACATGTAAAGTGCACAAATGCCCTAGGCTCAAGTGTTGCTTTATGGCACTTTAAAAAAGCATTTTGGAGTTTTTTTTTTCAAATTACACGTGGTTACAATCGACTTGGAGTCAATGGTAATCACATTTCCTACATGCCTATATCGCATTTAGGAAATGCATTGTTCATGTGCTTAAGAAATCACAAATAGGAAATTCCTATTCGCGATGTCCTATTTAGGGAATTGCAAAATGCAATTTCTACTGGGTAGAAATCGCATTTTTTGATTCCCATTCTGCCTTTTCCCATATGGAAAGGCAATTTAGCATTTCTTAACGGACCAAAATTATGATTCAGTCAGTTAAGTAATGCTAAATCCTTTCGCACATCTGGCCCGTACTTTTGAAAGGTAATAGGTACCTTTATTAAATAGAAAGAATAACTGAAATTGAAGCTCGGAGGAAATAGGTAAATTATTATTCTACCCATTCGAAAGGCAGAGCGATTAACCTTTGAAACAGCATTGAAAAAACGCTGAAGATGACCACTCTGCCTAAACAATAGCCATGAAAATAAGAGAAAACAAGCAAATGATTAAACCTTCCGCTTCTGCCTCCTACAAACAGCTCTCTTGTTCTGTACTAAGGGAGGTATCTATAAAAATCTGTGCACATGCTGCAGGAGAGGTGTCGTTGATTTATAATTCAAAATATATGATCTCATGTAAAAGAGGGTTGAATAACCTACACCCTGCACAACCCGAAATCGTTTCAAACATTAGCCTTCCTGAAGAAATAACCTAGACTAATAACACTTGGTATTGGAAAATAACCTTGTACACTTTGATAATAGTAATATTTGCATGGTACTTTCCAATGTACTCCCACCCATTCTCAAAAATATACACAATTCATGGAAAAACACTGTGCCTCTTTTGTAAGCATTGCTACCATGCAAACAATCTTCAATTAATACCGAGGTTTTAAGCGTAATCAAAGAAAAGACTAGTGGAAACTGTCCCATGAAAATCTGTATTGATTTTTCACTGGCCTTGATTACAGTTATCACAAATTTACCACAAAGCACATATATAAGCATTTTTTTCAAGTTTTCACACTCCGTATTCGAAAAACATCCTTAGCCAGAGATTACATGAATGATAGCAAGGTAGAGCCTGAGATGAGGAAACTAACCATGTTAGCCCTACACTGCAAATAATCAATCATAATATTAGAACCAAAATTAAAAAACAAAACCACCTGTCACAACTATTTTGAATAATAATAGATTGGCCATCTCAATACATTGGGTTGCAGAAGAACGTATTGCTTTCTTTTAGAGTGGTGAAACTGTTACTCAACCAGCTTGGAGGGTGCAGTGAACACCAATAATGCTATTGGGAGTTGACATAACTCATTCTCAATCTCTGTAGTAAAAGTCCATTCCAGTTGCTATCATTCCCTGGAAATATTGAAAAAGGAGCAATGTTTCCAGGGAATTAGTCAGGCTGAAATGTTTAAAGGTAGCCTACAACCAAGAACTTCCAACACACACAAGACAAATGAACGAGAAGCTCCATTCAACTTCCATTTGGCATTTTTGGGGAAACAGACCATCTTTCTTTAACATTAACACTACTTTAATCATTTTTAATCATCTATTTTTCACCAACCTTACTTCCCTTTCTTGCTTCTTTACGAAAATAGGAATTGCTTATTATAGCCCGCCGTAGAGGGCTATACCGGCTACTTAAGGCCCTCTCCAGCGTTAAAGGCCCCGAGCCGAAGGGCAGAATGTTCTAACAAAAAAGAACAAAGCCTTATGGGAGCGTGAGGGGATTGGAATCCCCTCAGGGTCCTTGAAGCCTTTGTTCACAGCCACAACTGTGAACAAAGAATCATTGGAATGTTGGAGCTCCAGGCTTATACCAGCCCGTATAAGCCTGGAGTACTCCATTGTTTTCAATTGAGCTCCCATCATTCCAATGTTCTAATATTCCTTAATCCCTATTGGAAACCATAACCCCTTCCAATGATTTTTTTAAATATACCAAGTACTCCTACAATAATCAGCCAAATGATCTTTGTTAAAAAGAAACTAAGGTAGAATCCAAAAGTCCATTAAAGTTTAAACCTTTGCACGACCCCCCCGAAAAAAAACAATTGGCCACTGATTAAAAAAGCCAAGCCAAAATAAATAAACAAGCAATGTCAAAACCATTGGGCCTCCCCTATGTGAGTGCTATTGGCTATAACAATGTCTTTTAGCCATATTGTGTGCTGCACGGCTAAAAGTTACAAATAAAGTGCTATCATGTGGCATAGCACATTTTTCTGGTGAGAGAGGGAGGTTCAAGCAAACACTGGGGTGAGGCAAGCAATAACAGGGGAGGGGAGTACAAGCTAATCAACGAGCAGCACAAAAAGGTGCTAAGATGCTGGGAACACTGGCCACGCTATAGTGTTTTTTTTCTCTTTAGAGGGGTTGGGGAGCCATGCAAGCAGGAGACAATGGGGCAGGCAAGAGACAATGGAAAAGTGAAGGGAAAAAAATAGGTGTATGCAGGGCCGGACTGGCCATAGTGGGCACCGGGCATTTCCTCTGTGGGCCGCCAGGGTGGGGGTCCGGTTTTAGCCCCCCGGGGGCCGTTTTTGTTACAGGGCCATTTTTGCAGCATAGCTGCAATACCAGCCCCTGTAACAAAATTGGCAGAAACCGGCCCTGGCAATCAGCTCAGCCGCACCCCCCTCCCCCACAGCCAGCCCACCACTTTACCATGGCCGGTTTTGGTTTCCAGTCCAGCCCTGGGAGAGCATAGGTCACAGGTGATAGCATGGATCCTGAGAGGCCTATTTGTGGAAGCACACCCAAGTTGGGTTGCACATTTCACGCTAGAGCTCATGTGTAATGTACCAGTTCAGAGGTGTGTGTGTGTGTGGGTTTGTGTGAGTGTACACCATATCCTTTCAAGGCCGTCTTTAACAAGACTGGCAAAATGAAACCAATCAAAAGAAAAAAATGAGAGTGGCGAGGAAGCCAACCAGTGGTAAGAAATGGATGGGATCCAAGGCCCCAATTACGAGATATTGGCGGTCCAATGGACCGCCGAACCCGTGGTGGTGGCGGTCCACCCACTGCATTAGGACTGTGGCATATGGAGCACCATGGGACCACTGGGGTCTGAGTCCCTTAATAGGCTGGCAGTGCTTTGGTTCGACTGGCATGCATATTAGGAGTTTACTCTCCGCCACACTTTTCATGGCTGTGTGACCGCCACAAAAAGTGTGCCATGAGGAAACATAGGTTGCCCTACAGGGCCCCCTACATCTGCTGCGCCATCGGGCATCATGCAAGGGGACACATGTTGTGCCCCCGTGTGCATACACACCCAGTTCCTGCAGGACATGGACTTGACAGCACAGGCCCTGCAGGTATTGCCCTTGGTACTCCCATTGTGGTGCCTTTTTTAAAGGCACCACAGTGGGACTGCCAAAGAACCACCGCCTTAAAATATGTTGTACTCTGGCGGGTGGTCTTTAATGGCTTAAGTAGTCCCAGAGTGGGGCGACAGTGCAGCAGCCCTGCTCAAAGACTGCCAAAGTCATAATAAGGCAATAATTCTTTTTAGATTTTTTTAAGGAACAACGGTTAACGCATGCAACAGCGCTGAGCTGTCCTAGGTGAGATCTATTTTATATAGCGCTTACTACCCCTAACATGGTGTCGAAGTAAATGTCTTCCAACATGGGAACCAAATGAAAGGGAGGAATTCATAACTAGTTCTCTACTTGTCATTCTTCTAACAGCCAAATACATCTTCCATTGGAAAAAAGCTAAAACAGTAAAACATTATTTAAGTCTAAAGTGTGTAAAAAACTGAAAGTATATCTATATGTATTGAAGATTAAGGGCCCGATTATGAGTCTAGCAGTCCGATGACTGCCAGACTCATGGTGGCGCAGGGGTGGTTAATTCAGCCACTGCTGCACTGGCCGTCTGACCACCCCATTAGTAGTTGACCGGTCGGACCGCCCTGGGACCCACTGGCTCCACCAGGGAAACGCCCTTTCCTGGCATTGGAGGGACGGTCAGAGGCCGCAGTATGCTTGGAGGGACTGCCGAGGTTCCTCTAATCATATTACGAGCTTCGTCTCCTCTGGGGCTAACATGGAGAATCTTCTTCCGTGTAAAACTTAGAGGAGACAAAACGCATGTGAATGCCCATATGGGGGCATACCATGTGTCCCCCTATGTACATGCACATGGGTTCCTGCATGGCATGAATTTTTCAAGCCATGTCATGCAGGAACCTTGTAGTGCAGTTACATTGCAAATGCTTTTTTCAAAGGCACTGCAACCTTTAAAAGAGGCACCCCCATTAAACCGCCACACCCCACGCCTGTCAGATTACTGAACAGTTCCGTCAAAAAGTCATAATCATGGGCCTAAGAGTTCATACTTCTAAACAACCAAGAATACATCTCAAAGACCCCTCAAAGTGTCTGAATATTCACTAATTCCTAGAACCTGAGCAAGGACATATAAGTTATTACCAGACAAAACACATAATCATTGCATTTACTTTTTACTGTCTTACGAATCTTCTTTAAACTTGACCTACAGTAAAGACACTCATGACTGTGTTAAAGTATAATATTGAATTTTTTTTATGTTTCCAGAATGTTAGTACGTTTTTCCGCGACCGTAAACCTACACCTAGTGTCAAAATAGAGGCAAAACCACTAAGACATAAAAAAGGACATATCAAATGACCACTGTAGAAATAGAAATTGGACATTTTCTACCATTTGAATGAATTTGAATCAATAGACAGGGGAACTCCTGAAAATAAATGATTAAAGAATGTGATTAACACTGTACTATTCTCGAAAAAATTAGAATTCATTTTTATTAAATAACAATTATGTTTATATTGAAATAAATTATATTGAAAAGTTACAGTGTTTTTTTTGGCTTGAAAATATATAATCAAATTAAAATGTAAGGTGTCTATACTTATTAATATTTCTTTTACATTTTAAATGTACACTGTCTATTAAGATATGTGCTACCTAAATATTTTTAAATTATCTGTTTTAACAATATATTATATTTTACAATATGTAATATTATTTTAATTTGCTAAATCGTTTTATTACCCATAGATTGAACAGTTTCAAGTTCAAGTTTATTTTGTTCAAGTGTTTAGTCATTTAAAACCATTACACTAAAATGAATTCATAAAAATCTTTTAGACACTTATTTTACAGAAATGTGAATATAAAGATGTAAACATAGACAAGTATTCAAAATAGAGTCTGTTTAAAGTACATAGTGTGCCAGGCTTGTCTCTTCTGTGACAGAGTGTTGTCAATCGATGTCTTTACAAGTTTCAAATAAAGTTACTTTGCAATCTGGATTTTTATTGAGGAGGTGTTGTGTGGCTCCTATACTCCTTCAAAGTTCTTAGCTCCTACTTATTGGTGTAATTACATCAGACTAATAAAACAATTGTTAACTCTGTTATAACATGTAAAAATATTGGGTCATGCCGGTGTCTTTTTGATGTATGTAATGGTCTTGACAGTAGAGTTACTTGGCAATTGAGATTTAATTTTAGAGGTGACTTGGGGCTCTTTTGCTCCTTCAAAGTTCATAGTTCACACTTATTTGTGTAGGGACATCATACTAAAAACGATTAATACACCAATTATAAAATAGAAAAAAACGTTGAGTCTCACAGTTCACTTTTGAATTAATGAAATAGTTCAGAGTGCAAATATACTGTCAAGTTTGGCCTGACTCCAGTAGGGGTCACCCACCTAGGTGAGGCCTCCGAGTTTACAGATTGATGTGGTTGTACAAATTAGATTTCTTTGAAACTGATGTACTGAGAAGACTGATTTTCCTTTAAATCTAACCCTAATCCAGGAATGCCTTGTGCGAACTGTGGGGCATATTAGCAAGAATCTCGTAAAAATGATCGCATTTTTTTAGTGGCAGGAAACTGCCGCTGAAACGGCGATAATGGGCTTGCTAATATACGTTATAGAATTCCAATAGAAGCCCAGGTTAGATGTGCAGGACCTCTAACCTGAGCTTCTATTGGACTTCTATAATGCATATTAGCAAGCCCATTATTATCGTTTTAGCGGCAGTTTCCTGCCACTAAAACGGCGATAATTTTAACAAGGTTCTTGATAATATGCCCCTGTGATCTTTAAGGTTGGCGTTGCTATGGTGGCTTGATCATTACTGAGATGAAAATGATGTTTGAGTGTTCTTAAATGATCTGTTCCCCCATATGATTGTTTTGGGCTAATAAACCTATGTTTATTCTATTTCTTTTAGATTCGGTTTTAGTACATTTTACACCCCCCCCCCCCAAGACAAGGGGGATTAAAGAACCTCCTAACCAGGTAGTTACCGCTTGCCTCTAGGAGCGGGTTTTCAAATGTATAAAAATTGCTTTCAGAATTTTTTCCTTTTTGGCATAAACCTCAAGCACACATAAAGAATGTGTGTGAGAGATTCCTGCTAATATTTACACAGTCATTATTCTTTTGAAATTGATCTTTCCAGTTAGGGATAAGGTCTTTAGTTTCCCACATTCCAAAATGGAATTGCATAGACTGATGTTTTATACTCAATAAAAAATTAGCTGAAAGGTATTCCTGGAGCTGCAATTTTTTATATGAATTGATCACTGTCCAGGCGTGTCGTCTTCATATGAGGGTCTTCATATCTGTTGTATGGGACAGATATTTGGTTGTTGCTTTAATTGCTTGATAAAATGCTGCTTTACCCATGCTCGCACTCCTGACTTCTTGTGCGCCTAGTTCCTCAATAGCCTTATTTAAATGGGATCTTTTTTGTTGATTTGTTTTTGCTCCTCAATTTCCTGCCAGCACAAATTATCGATGAAGCCTCTTTCAGATGCACGTAAACTCCTGCATCATTTGTTAAAAACTTTATTGAAGTTAAATCGTGTGTAAAGGTGATAAGCATTGCGATAATTCTGCAGATATAATAGAACAATTTTAGCACTCCTTTGCAGAGATAACAAAACCCAGCATGACATGTATTACAGTACAGGCGCGCCTCTACACATTTATGACAGATCTCGTAGTAAGCTATGCTGTCTCCAGGCATTCCATGTGTGACTGGAAAGTGCTTATCAAGAGTCCAGTATGGCTACCTTCTACTGATATTGTGGGACTGTCTGGGTCAGGGTCCAGATCTAGTGGGCCGGTGTCGAGTGAGGGTGTCGAAGGAGCATCCTTCTGTCTCAAATAAGTCATCAAGCGTTCCCATTTGTCCACCGGGTGACATCTAGTGGGCATATGATTCCAATAGGCAGATAATTGTGTCTGACAGTGCGCCGCATCCCTCAGACAAGCCTGTGCCGTGGGCGCACGTTTCCGACCCCAGTGTATCCCTACTTTGCGCTTAGCCAGCACCAACAATAACACAATTAGTTTTCGTTGAATGCCCAGAGTGTCATTTACAGAGCCAAGCAAACCCCATTTAGGTGTAGGTAAAAAAGGGGTATGTGTCATGTCAGCAAATACCGCACATACATCATGCCAGTATCGCGACAACCTCGGGCACGCCCAGGCCAGGTGGGTAAATGCAGCAGGCCCCACTGAGCAGCGTACACAGGCCTTCTCCTCCACCAATCCAATTGTATTGAGATGCGCGGGTGTGCGGTATAGCTTGTGCAAGTATTTAAAATGGATCAGCCTAAGACGGTATATAAGGGATAGCCGTTCAGTCTGTCCATAGCAGTATAGCCAGTCCTCCTCAGGTCCCACGCGCTCGTGAAGCTGGGAAGCGGATTTAGTCATATGTATATGTATTCGAGAGCAGTGTGGGTTGGGCATGAAGCAGGGAATGTACTATGTAGGTCCTTGCAAATCGCTCTACGCTGATAGTACAATAATGTACCAGAGAAAGTTATTGGCCACTCTTCTGTACCGGTAAATGGAAGGAGAAAAGAATCTGCAGGGTATAGATCACCGAATGTGCGTATCCCCAGAGCATCTGCCCGGTGTGTCGCTACTCTATCCTGCAACGGGGACGAGACGGGTTCTCCGCCACTGGCGCGGGGCTCCAGCATAACTTAATGTATGCTTTTTTGCTCTGAAATGTCTGCTCTGACAGACCGGACTCTAGGCGAAGTTGGGCCAGCGAGGCTGATTTTTAGATGGTAAACACAGATTTGTACACTCTTGTGTGGATTTTATTTAGGGTGAGTGCTTCACAACCCCTCACCATTTCTGTGCCGAAAGTCACCATTGGCATTAAATGGGCATGTATAAAGGATAGTGGATGGCTGAATGACGTGCAACTCAGTTTCTTTTTTAATAGTGTAAAACAATAGGTTATCATTTGAGCTTTTGCAAACATGGCTGCCTAATGCTGTTAACTATTCAGTTGTTGTTCAACGTTGAATTCTTGGTATTTGTATGTATCTGCTACCTCAACTTTTTCCCCTTCCAAGAACCACCAGCATGACTTATGTTTGGAGTCTACCAACCATAATACATTTGTCCTATTCAGGTTTCGTTTTAGCCCTTGTTTATCCATGTATGTTTTTTTGGCCTTCAAGGTGCGTTGTAATCCTATTTGCTTTTGGCTTAGTAGACCAATGTCATCTGCATACTGAAGACATTCTATTTCCTCTTGGGCCAAGGTTAACGGGTGGCAGTTGTCCTTCGGGAGTGCTTCTGCAAGGTCGGCGAGGTATAGCTTAAACAGACTTGGGGCAAGAACACACCCCTGTTTTAATCCATTTCTTGTGTCGATATTATTTGTCGCTTGACTGCCATCTCCAATTTCACCTGAGCCCAAGTTCCTGTATGTAGCTCCATGATTGTCCTCAATAAGCTGCTAGGTATGTCTCATTTGGCCTTTTTTGCCATAAGCACACTCGAGGCACTCGTCAAATGCAGTCTTGAGGTCTACAAAGCAAGCAAAAAGCAGAGTGTTTTAATTTCTGGCCTTTTCTGCTAAGAGTATTAGTGCTGTTAGATTCGCAGAATCCATAACCAGCCCTAAACCCTATTTGGATCCATGATATAAGCTTGCTGTCTTCTGTCCATGATGTAAGGTGCTCAAGTAGACAGGATTCGTAGAGCTTAGCCTTTACGTCTATTAATGTTGGTATTGACGGATTTCCAATTTTAAAAATATTTTGGAAGATGTTGCCTTTCCTCGAATCTGGGATTTGATTTGTGCGACACAGCTCATTAAAGAGTGGTGCAAAATAGTGGGTCCAATATGTTACGTCTCCTTTCAAGAGTGGTTGGGAATTCCACTTGGTCCTGCTGCGCCTTCTGGTTTTAGTATTTTTATCATTTTTGTCCATTGTTCTATATCCACTGCTGCAGACATGTTTACATTGTAGTGAGTAGTGTTCACAATATTCTTTTCTTAAACAACATGGTCTGTCTGAATTGCTAGAGCTGGGCCTGTTCTCCTTTTGATATCTACCTATTGATAGCTGTCCTTCTTTTCTTTGGACTCTGGATCTGCATACATTTCTCAGATGTGTGCTTTCCATGAGGCTGAGTTGATCCCTGCGTTTTGTTGTCCGGTCTTCCCGATTGACAATCCATTTATCAACTGCCAGCATTTGTTGCTGTTCAGGTGTTTACTTGGCATGAGAAGTTTATTCCACAAGTCGAAGTGGTATCTTGATTTTGTTTTCCAACAGTTTTTCTTATATTGAGATCCTAATTTTTTTTATTTAGTTTTATCCGATCTTATTCCTTGTTTTAGCTGCTTTGTGATTTTCCTAACTTCTTGCGATATTTGCGTATTTTGATTGCGTAGTTTAAATCAGTGCCAAGGTTGAATTCTGGTGCCCCCATTGTGTTTTCTGCTGAAATTATGCTTGAGTGACTTTTTTTTGCTAGGAATTTTTCCAAATAGGTGTTATTTAGAGTTTCCCCATGCCTTTTGTCGCTCCATTTCTTCCGGTTGAGCATTTGCCTCTATTTTTAGTTTTTTTTTTATTACATCTATGGAACAGGCACATAGATAGACCTCAGTCATCATCTTCTCTTTCCCCGGGGCCTGCCATTTCAGACTTTTTTAATTGTATGCTCGAGGGGCCAAAAATAATTCTTACGTTGATGGTATCAAATCAGGCTTATGAGTTATTCGGATAATTTGGGAAAACTGGTCACTCTCCGTGCGGGGAGTTATTTGAAATTGACACACATGTAACATTCCAAAATCGCTTACTAACATGTGGTCTGTAGTTGAACTTTTGCTTCCACTTAAGAATGTGATTGATGCCAGTGGATCCTCTTTTGTATTCCCATTCAAATGCCTTAATCCTAATGTTTCCAGCTAGATTCTGTATATGTTCCTGCTGTGATGAGTATTCTTCTGTTTTTTTATACAAATTTATGTTAAAGTCTCCGGTGATGATAAACAGTGCCTGTTTGTGTTACCTCTGTATTGTTTTTATTATTTCAAGAAGGGTTTTCATATACTTCCCTTTTGTCTATTTTCTGAGGTTGATGTGGATATTTATAAAAAGATTTCCATTGGTTCAGTACTTGTCTTCTGGATATCAATCTTAATTGCTAAGATCCATTGTAAACCAGTTTCCAATCTTTATATTTTCTAGTTCAAGTTTGTTGAACAAACTATGGAGAGGTCCCCTTTGGGATGACGATATTACGATGACTTAATTGCCGATTTATGATGATCTGTATAACCTGTACTATGGGGTCGATTAGGATGGCGGTTTTTCCGCATCCTCCGGGCCGGCGGAAGTGTCCGCCGGCCTGGAGGATGCGGAAAAACCGCGGCGGAGACTCCAAAGACCCACCGCCAAATTAGGATGGCTGGTGGGTCTGATAATCTGTCCGCCGCTTTTCCGCCGCGGTCGGAAGGCGACCGCGGCGGAAAAGCACTAACATGTCTGGCGGTGTCTATCAGACACCGCCAGGCATATTAGGATGTCTGAAAATATATGCTTTTCCGCGGCGACTTTACCGCCGTGGAAAAGCATACGGACCTTCACTTCGGGGGCCCGTTGCGGGCCCCCTGGGTGAAGGTGGGGTGGGGGGTGCACATGGGGGGTACCTATGGTACCCCCCTGCATTTGCGTGCACAATGCAGCAGGCACCGCGCGGTGCCTGCCGCTTTGTGCACGCAAATGCTGTGCATGGATTTTTTACATTGCGGCGGATGCAGCTTGAAGCTGCACCCGCCGCAATGTTAGAGATGGAGGATGTGACCGCCACACTGGCGGTCACATCCTAATTTGATCGGAGGGAACGCCGCTGCCCATGCGGACATTCCCTCCTCCTCAGGGGTCGCGGACGGACTCAAGTCCGTCCGCGATCCTAATCGACCCCTATGTTTGGTGCTAGACACCGTGTTTCCTGCATCACAATTACATCGTGGTTCTGAAGGAATGCCATGACATCATTTTTTTTAGGAAATTTTCTAGCCCACGAGTATTCCAAGAGCAGATATTGATGTTGTTTTGAACCATGTCAGGTCTTTTGATCATCTTGTCAGGGCTGCATTTTAGCTTGATTATTGTGAGTCTTTCCTGGTTTTTCACAGGGTTAGAATTGTGATGTTCTTGCGGATCCAAGCCCAGAGAAGCCTTGCTAGAACTTGACTATCGTTAGATTTTCAAAGGTTCTCTGGTTGAATCCTGCACCTGCTGCTCCCCTAAGGACTGATCTCCCTCTTTCTTTTGAGGGAGGCAGCTGTCCTAGATAAACAGTATTTAAATAAATATTTCATATCTGCAGCCTTACAAAAATATTAATAGACAATACCACAAAAAAATAAACAACTCTACCATCCTGCTTCCAAAAACCGATTTTCATATATTAAAATATAATAAAATGAATGTTAAAGCCCTGCACCCTAAATAAAATATAAATACACATACACCAAAGAATCAACACCCATACCACTTTCAAAACAAGCACATCAAAATTAAGTTACTTCCAAGCCTTATCCCCCACAGCCCTAGCATTCTGCTTCTAAACTATTTACATTCGTAGATTAAAATATAATAAACATAATGCTACAGCTCTACATACCATAAATATAAATGCTCTCTCCCACAAAAAGTAACACCCACACTCAGAAAATAAATATCCCTCACAATTAAATGACTCCCCACTCTTATCCCATAGCGTCCTAGCACTCCACTACTAAAAATGTATATTCACATATTAAAACATAATAAAACGGGGGCGTGGCTTGGATGCCGCGCAAGATGGCCGGCTAGATACGGAGCTCTGCCGCATCGATAGCCCCACAGCGTGTTTTCCTGATGTGAAAGGGACCGCTTTTCAGCCCCGTCGCTGGATTTGGCTGGCGGAACGTCACCGGAGTCGGCGGAGCGGCTTTGCGGTTCTTCTGGTGCCGTTTTCGCTCTTCTCCGTGATGTTTTCGCGGCCCCTCACGGAGCCGCCATTTTGAGGCTCTCTCCAACTCCGGAGCCCTAGCGGTCTCACTTTGCCGCTTCACGACGTGTCAACAGACACCAACGAACCTTTTGGCGCTGATTCCAAGGGGTGAGCAAATTTACAATGAGCAAGCCTTTCTGCTACGTTTTTCCTTCTTTATTCCGCACTGAGTGAACAGGCTCTCATGCGCTTTCCACAGCGCTTCACCTCTGAGACAGGTGTTGTCATTTCTCAACGTGCTCAATCTTTTTTCTTCTCAATGTTCCCCCTCATGGCGCTCTGCTAACATTTTGGGACTTTCTGGTTATTTTGTCTACGCCTCAGCCATTCTATGAAGCCCTTCCAGTGGCATCCATTTTAGCCACCCTATCTCTCTTAGACACCAGTGTATTTTCACTCTACTTCCCTAACGCTTTTTCATATAAGATACAAACGTTTCATTGGGACATAGCTTCATTCTCCTCTTTGCATCTACTTCTCGAAACGTTTTGTACTTCACGGTGCTTCACTTTTTATTCAGAAGTGTTTCTGGAACATTCCAACTGCACCTTTATTTGCCTCTCAGGGAATTGCGACTACTTAGCTGCACCAGCAATCATTTCTATGGTCAGACAGCTTAAACCTCACTTTCTCTTTACGCCCTCGTTGCATACTTCAGTGGCTTCTACATCTGGCACAAATAAATCCAAGGCCTCTACAAAAATGTCTTCTCCAAAATCATCATTGGCTCATACATCTACCAGTAAACCTTCTCCACCTGCTCCTTCGGGCAAACGCCTTAAACAAAACTCTCCTACTCCAGAAGATGACCCCTCAACCTCTCCTATTGATCAAATTCTGCAGGAATTACGCGCAATGCGTCCCTTTATTGAAAAAACAAGTACGGATATGCAGCTCTTGAAGGACAAATGGGAGAATATGGATGCCCGAATTTCTAGTGTAGAACAACACATCCCTGAGCTTCAGTCCAACACACAACGTATAGTGGTGTTAGAAAAGACTGTCCTCTCCCTCCAAAAACACACAGAAGATTTGGAAAATCGCAATAGGAGGAACAACCTCCGTATTTACAATTCACAGGAAAATCTTGAGGGCGACGATCCAGTATCTTTCTTTACCACTTTTCTGCCGAAACTTCTGGACTTACCACCTTCTACCTCCATTAGTATACAACGAGCTCATAGATTAGGTGCAAGAACGGACTCCTCTTCGAAACCTCGTGGAGTCATCATCCTATTTTTGAAATACACGGATCTCCTTTTGATTCTCTCAGCAGCCAGGAATAAAAAGCAAGTGACTTGGCAAGGTCAACGAGTCTACTTATCTCAGGATGTCTCCAATGTCACTGCCTCCAGACGTAAAGAATTTTTGGCTATGCGTCCTTCTCTGCGCTCCATGGGAGCACGATATGGCCTGTTTCACCCCTGTACTCTCAGAGTAACTTATCGCAATAAGACTTGGTCATTTCAGGATCCTGGAGAACTGAAGAACTTTCTTCTTCTGCACAGTGAAGAAGGGATGGACGCCTCCTCCTCTGCTTCGAACAGTGGCTGAAATTTGATTTTTGTTGTCTGCATGTCTTGTCCTTCTAGTCATCTGTCTCTGACTTCATCTATCTATTCATACTCCTCCTTATAGTTTGTAACCTTCTCATCTTGCCTATCCTCTCTCTGAATATCTTCCTTTTGTATACCTTATATATCTCTCCTTACTCTTTCTATACTTTAGATCTATACTTCGCGTCACATGTTCTATGTCTTAACAATTTTTCCTTTTTTCCCCAGACGGCTATGTATCGGATGTTCCCTTCACCATTTTGTCCCGTCCTATGTTCCTTTTTTGTGCGGTCTCGGTGTGGTCCTGCTCCTGATTCTGGTCCGTCCGTCTTGTAAAGCATCACCACTTCCCCACCTCCCCCTCGTGTGTAACCCCCCTTCCAGGTATGTTCACTACAGTCATCCTTTTGGATTTGTACTGTCTTCTATGCCTTCTATCCTTCCTCCTTTCTACCTCCTTCGCTCACCTTCTTTCCCTGTTCCTACCCCTCTCCCTTTTACCTTTTCTTTTTCTTCTTCATCCTCTACCTATCCTTCCTTCTACCATTTTGAGAATCCTTATGGTTATTATCTCTCTAAAGTTTGAATTATTCACTGTACAGTATGTTTTTGCATTTTTCGATTTTGATCAGTTTATTAATCTTTTACCTTCAAAGTTGTTTCATGGAATGTGAAGGGATTTAATCACCCTATCAAAAGGCAAAGAGTACTCTCACACCTCTCCTCTTACAATCCTGATATTGTTCTTATTCAAGAAACCCACCTCTCAGATATTGAATCCTTGAAGCTAAAGCGATTGTGGGTTGGGACTGTCTTATTTTCTCCTGCTTCTCAAAAAAAGAATGGGGTGGCTATTTTGATTCATAAACGCCTCCAGTGTAAAGTAGTTCTAGAGGAAAAGGATGATGAGGGGCGCTGGGTTTTAGCTAAACTAATCATTAATAATATCCCACTTACGGTATTCAATGTTTATGTTCCTACATGTTTTAGTTCCTCTTTTTGGCCCTATGTTACAGCAAAATGTGTTCAATATAAGGATGATTCTTTCATATTAGGTGGCGACTGTAACCAGATCATTGACCCCTTTTTAGACCGTAGATCTTCCGTTCGTTTCTCCCCTCACAAGCCACACAAGCAATTCATTGACACCATCACTCAAACTCATCTTGTGGACTCGTGGAGACTCACTCACCCAGATGTTATGTATTTCTCCTTTTTCTCTCCTCCACATGCTTCTTTCTCTCGTTTAGACTACATTTTTCTATCTTCTTCTCTATCTCAACACCTTCTATCCTCCTCTATTGAGCCTATTGTTATATCGGACCATGCTCCTATTATTACTGTCTTTGACCTTCTTCCTCCTGCTCCTAAGTCTTCTCGCTGGCGTTTTAACCCTTCTCTTCTTGCCGATCCTCTCTTTTCTTCCTCTTTTCGTTCCTTCGCTTCTGAATTCTTTCATCTCAACTCTACTCCTGATACCCCTCCTCATATTCTTTGGGACTCCTTCAATGCAACGGCCCGTGGTTTTATTATTGATTTTGTCTCTAGGAAAAAGAAAAAAATTCCTTCAAAAACGTAAAGTTACCCTTGCACACATTAAATCGCTGGAACACCAATTCTATACTTCATCTACTAAGCTTATTTCTCCTGAACTACTTCAGGCTAAGATTGCTTTTAACAAGCTCACTACAGACTCAGCCTCCTCTTTTCTCCTCCGGAGCAGCGCACGATACTATGGAGGTCGTAATAAATCAGGTAAATTATTGGCTAATTATTTAAAATCGCGTAAAGAACGAACTAATATTGAATCTATCTATTCCCCCTCCAACGTTCTTCTACATACGGACGCGGAAATCTTAGAACAATTTCACTCTTTTTATGAAACTTTATATACTCCTGAAAACCCTCCCACCCCAGACCTTATCCAATCTTATTTTGATAACATACCTCACCCAGATACCGCCCACCTTAATTTTTCGGCCGTTGATTCGGATCTCAATATTTCAGAGTTATCCACTGCTCTATCCTCCCTTACTAAAGGCAAAACACCAGGACCCGACGGTTTTCCAGTTGAATTTTACCTACATTTTTCGGACCTTCTCTTACCTAAACTTCTTTCTCTTTTTCAGTCTTTCTGTTCTACTGGATCAGCCCAAGGCTCATTTCAGGATGCTACCATATGCCTTATCCCTAAGGATGGTAGAGATCCTAAGTTTTGTAAAAATTATAGGCCTATATCTTTAGTTAATGTAGATTATAAAATTTTTGCAAAATTACTTGCTCTTCGCCTTGACCCGCTCCTACCACATCTTATAGGGAAAGAGCAATGTGGTTTTGTTAAGGGCCGTCTCACATCGGATAACTCTAGACTTTTCCTTAATGTTTTAAGCAAAGCCCCCTCCCTATCAATTCCCCTTGCAGCCATTTCAGTAGACGCTGAGAAAGCCTTTGACCGGGTTGACTGGTCCTTTCTCATGGCCTCCTTAAAATGGCATGGCTTCAGCCCCAACTTTATCTCTTATATTTCTTTGCTATATTCTATGCCCAAAGCCTCTGTTCTCGTCAATGGTCAACTCACTTCCCCATTCACGCTCCAACGTGGAGTTCGTCAGGGCTGTCCTTTGTCTCCACTTTTATTTATTTTGGTGCTTGAACCCTTCCTTGCTTCTATACGTAATAATCCTTCCATTTCTGGATTCCCATATGGTAAACACCATCTTAAATTATCTGCTTATGCTGATGATATCCTTTTATTTATCTCGGACCCGGTTACCTCTGTCCCATCTTTATTAAATGAATTTGAAAAATGTTCTTTGGTTTCGGGTTATAAAATAAATTCTGACAAAACAGAAATTCTTCCCCTAACCAAATTTTGCCTTCCTCACTTTTTTACAGCCACCGGATTTGCTTGGAATTCTACGAAAATTAAATATCTTGGTGTTCTTTTTTCTAACTCTATTTCTTCGTCTATCCAACTCAACATGAATGCAGTCATCTCTAGAATAGATACCCTACTAACTTCTTGGAATCCTCTATTTCTCTCCTGGTGGGGCCGTCTTGACTCCATCAGGATGATGATTGCCCCGATTCTGATCTACCTATTATCCATGCTTCCAATCCGCATCCCGAACTTATACTTCCGCCGTATTGATTCTGTATTGTCCAAATTTCTCTGGAAGCAGAAAAAGGCTTGAATATCTCTCTTACACCTTCGTAAATCTAAACTTAATGGTGGGACTAACTTTCCAGACTTTCGCCTCTACCACAAGTCCTTCTCCCTTAGACAGGCTTCCCGTTGGTTATCTCAGGAATCCTCCCCTTTTTCTCCCCTCTGGCTCTCTGTAGAACAGGAATTGTTACTTCCATACTCTTTCCAAGAGATAATTCGCTTCACTTCTAAAGCCCCATGCCTTAACCCCCTTTTATTCAAACACACTTTTTCTCTTCTACGGCCTTTAGTCTCCTCTAACTCGGTCTCTCAGGAATCCTTCTTACTATTACCTATATGGTACAACTCACTCATTTTGATAAATAACAGACCTCTTGCATGGCCCTCATGAAGAGCGAAAGGTATCATCTGGGTACATCATCTTTTTGATGGTTCATCCCCTTGCTCGTTTCCTCAATTTAGATCTCAATTCCACTGCCCTCCTTCTTTTGCAAAGAAATTCCTCATCCTTATGGAAACAATTCTAGAGTGTTATTATTCTCTTCCTTCTGAAGCGTTACCATCCTCCTCTTCTACTTTACTCAACGTCCTCTCTACTATTCCTAAAGCTTCTCTCATTTATCGTTATTTCTCATCCCCCGACCCGGACCGTCTCAAATCAAAGTTGGAATTGTCTTGGGAGACAGACTTAGGCTCTTCATGGTCAACCTCTCTTTGGGACAAATTATGGGCCAGATCTTTGAAGATTTCCCGTACTGCTTCTCTTACTCAATCCCTATTTTTCTTCTATCACAGACTCTACCTATCTCCTCTTTCTATTTCACGTTTTCAACCCAATTCTGTTTCTAACTGTTGGACCTGTAATGCTCCCTCTGCAGACCTTCTACACCTTTTCTTTCTCTGTCCTTCAACTCGTACTTTTTGGTCTCAGATATGCTCTCGCCTTTCCCGTATTTTCAACATCTCTGTTCACTTCTCCGCCTCTTTTGTATTTCTTGGTAGCCTTTCAGAGGACTTGGATCGCCCTCCACATTCCCACAGTCTTTTTGATCTTATGCTAGCCCTTGCACTACACCACATTGTTTCTAATTGGAAATCCCTGCACAATTTGTCTCTAAATTGTTGGTGGAATTTGGTATGTCAATCACACAGACTTGATGTCGCCTTTGCCTCCTCCTGCAAACCTTCCCGAAATGTTGAACTATACTGGTTACCTCTTACTTTATACTTAGATCAATCTGCCAAAACGACTTACTCGCCACTCTCCTCAGATAACTTCAAACCCCCTTGAGCGCATATACTCTTGCCTGTAGTTCATGATCTTTTTCAATTGCAATGTTGTAATTTTTTAGCTTTATACATGTTTCTTTTTGATAAATGTTCCTACTTTCGGTAATTGCTAATATGATGTTTTCTACTGTACTCTCTAATTGACCTTCAGGGTATTTGATTCTTGTTTTTTACTCATTCTCTAGGATATTACCACTTTTTTTTTATTTCCCTCCCCCCCCCCCCCCCGTAAAATAATCCAAAAATGCTTGGTTTGCATTGTGATATTGGTTACTTATGTTTCATTTAGACCATTCTTCAGCCTTTCTTTCTTCATATTTTGCTGATATCACCTTATTGTAATATTTGATTTTCTTCTAATAAAGCTTTCAAACATAAAAAAAAACATAATAAAACATATGTTACACCTCTGCACCCTATGAAATATAAATGGCCTCATCCCAAAAAAGAAACACTGACACTCCTTTAAAATACAGTACTTTGCCACTGGATTTAAGCTATCCGGGCAGTTCAGGCTGGACTGTCCCCATAAGGAAGAGGGTCAAGACTAATTTGCATATGTCTTGGTCTGAACTGAGGTGGCAAAGTGATCTAAAGAACGATGATGGATTCAACCCAGATCTGTGACTAGGGGTGAGTGTCTGAAAAGTTTCAGCACTCAGTCCATCATCTCCTTGGGTTTGCTTTGTTTACCCTACGTTGGCAGGGTATGCCCAGACATGGGTCCCTTACTCATTTTGCCACTGGATTCAAGCTAGCCTGGCTGATGAGGGGTTTAATCCCACAACTGGTCCAAGGACGCTTGATGCCAGTCCAGGGAAGACTTGGCTTGGCAGTTCGGGCAGGACTGTTCCCAAAAGGAACAGGGTCAAGACTGATTTGCATATGGCAGGGTCTGAACTGGGGTGGCGAAGTGAGCTTAAGAACACTAATAAATGTAATCCAGATCTGTGACTGGGGGGAGTGTCTGAAACGTTTCAGCGGTCCGCCCATTATTTCTTTGTGTTTGCTATTACCCATTTCTGCCATGGAAATCTGTCTCTAAGAAGAAAATAATTAATAATGTTGTATAGGAATAGATAAATATCCAACTTAATGCAGTATGTATACAATTACCATGCCAACTCCTGCTACAAAAAATAAAATGACTCTTCAGAACTATTTTTGTCAGTTACCATCAGTAATTCATGAATAAGATGCTATTGTCTATCATTTCCCTCAAGTGTGTCAAAGGTCCTAAATGCATGTATGCAAACAGAAATTAAGAAATGTAAAATGATATTAGACAGTTAGCTTAATAGTCGAAGAAATATTTACCTATGTTGTATTTTATAATGTTGCATTTAATGAATTTCCACACTTCAATTACTGGCACTAGGCATTGATTTAACATGGGCCCCTTATTTAGGCCTATTTGGCATGGTTAAATTGGGATGAAAACATGAGCCTAAAGGTAAAACAAGCATTTAAGAGGAAACATCTCACATCTTTCCTCTTCAACATGTCTTTTCACTCCTTCATTCTGCAATTACTTCCTTTCATCTCTCCACTTTACCATCTCCCCCCACAAACAACTCATGCACTCACTGTAAACAGTGCATTTTCTTTCCCTTTGGTGCTGTCCCTATATCGACAGCTGTTTACCTTCTTCATGCACCTTCCCACAATTACAATTGGCACGTGAGTGATCATCACACTGTGCACTCTGCAAAGTGGCTTAGATGCATGGATGTCAATTCACCAAAATGCTAAGGGTAGCGGAAGTGAAATCGCACGCCATTTGACATTTACTTTGACTCACACACACATCCTTACACATATGAACACAGTCACACACTCTCGCGTACATAAACACACTCTCATCCACAAGCATGCATAGAACATACATTTAACAGCACTTTTTATGTACCTCAACTTCCAGATAGGGTCATATTCCAGCTAAAATACTCCATTTTTTATAACAATGATAGTGAATCATATAATTCACTATATGTATAATAAATAAAAAAACTTCCAGAAACCAGGTGGGTGGTGCTCCAGCCAGCGTCCATTAGGAATAGTTGCCAATTAAGTCCATGCGCTGATTTTGCCACATCTGACGACTGGAGTCGCAAAAGCAGTGCCAGGGGTAGCAAAGGGAAAGCCAGAGGTCGCAGCTGGGACCCCTGGTGACTCCTAAATTACGCCCTGCTGAGATGTGCATCTAGTCTGACCTTATTTATGAACCAATGACTGGCACTCTGAGAAACTCGCACTGCCGTCAGCCTCACCTCCAGAGCTCATAAACACCCACCACAGCCTGGACTCACCCAGATACTTCAAGGCGACAGAGTTCACTGCATGTACTACACAAGAGTGATATGTTGCTTTAAAAAATAACTACAGAAATACCACATCTGGATAAGCAAATGATAATTGGGAATAAAGGGTGAATTAAAAAGGGAAATGTAAACTGGGGCTGCATCCGTGACCTGTACTACCTTAATCGCAGTTGAGAAAGTGATCAGTGTTTTAGATTCTAAAGTTAAGAACATGAATATAGAGCCCAATAGGGACCCATTCCAAAGTCAGTTCTTAGTTGGTGCTGGGTCTGAGACAGAGGTGTCTCCTCCTCTATGGAGGAGGAGCATCGCCCTCAGCTGGCCAGCTAAGAGAAAGGACAAATAAAATGATAATAAAACAGTATTATTATCATTTTATTTCACAGCTGGACGGAGCCGAGTCTTTGGGGGTCAGGTCATGACATGACAATCACGGAAGGGGAGTGGTGGGCAGCACTGCTGTCGGTCCATATGACAGTTTGCATGGCTGTTTTAGGACTGCCAAACCGTCATGCGCATTGACATCTCCCCCACCCAAGTTGCATTGCCGGTGGAGAGAACAGCAGGCATAGTCGTCCAGTCCCCTTTGGTGTGAAAAGCAAGCCCGCTCAGGTCAATCCCGGCCCTTCTTTCACGCTGGTGCCAGCATGAGAGAAGGGCTGGGATTGGCCGTGCGGAGTCTGGGAACTTCAGCACCTACACAGCAGGAGAGGGCAGAGCGGCGAGGAGCAGGTACGTTATTTTCTTTTTTTGGTCTATTTTGTTGTCCATCCGTCCATCCATTCCCCTCCACCAAATACCCTTTCCCAGTCCGCCACTCTGCCGCGAGACCAGCCGCTACTTGTCTGAAAGCTGACAGGACCCGTCCAATAAAGCCATAATTGCATTTCTAAAGAAGAACAAGAACTTCTTTGAGGCACATTTGAAGTACAAGCACCAACCTGATGGCAGGTGGCACTTCAATTGTCTCCTCCAGATCAATACCCATGGATGAGGGAGGGGGCGGTCTGCTCCCTCTGTCTTAAGGGGATAGAGCTGCAAACTCGCTGAGGCATTGACAATACTTAGTGAATGGAATACAAACTTCTCGTGGTTTTGGAGCAGTGCGGGTGAACGTGCACCCTTGTGAGAATATTATCTATACTCACAGTTTCACCAGCTCTCGCCTGTTACCCGACTGCAGCAGAAGATACTTGTTTGAAAGGGTCTCTGCCTCTGCTGCCTCAGGCGACGTCCAGGCCCCTTCACCCTATGGATTCATTTATCTCCCTGTCTAGTCAGTGCCTCATGAAGGAAAGTAAATGCGTGGCTGGAAAAAATTTGGCAGATAACGTGAACTGCACCACTCGAGTACAATTACCGGTAATCTCTCGGCGTAGTAATTGCATTACTACAATGAGCACACACCTGGTATTGCTTCAAATTTACTTCTGCATAAAAAAGAACTAGTCTGTGCAGTGTCAGTGTGAGTTAATGCACTTTTTCTGAGTACTTATCACCAGCTGTTTTCTGGTGCCAACACAAACTGGTTTCTCATGATGAAATCAGGAGCGTATTATTCCTCTGTTCTGATTGGATCACGAAAGTGTCTGATGGCCTGGAGACTCCCATCAGTAGGTTGTACTACCAAGGGTGGTCCGTGCAGGTAAGTGCAGTGGGGCCAGGCCGGGGTGGAGGCGGTAGAAGTGACAAACGACGGAATAGGGGAAATAAATAAATAAATAAAACTACTTACCTTGCGCTTGATGCGGCGAGTGCAAGGTAAGTGGTTTTATTTATTTATTTATTTATTTATTTATGTATTTATTTTATTTTCCCTATTCCGTCGTTTGTCACTCTAACCTAAGACTTTATTTGTGATTGTGCAAGTGATGTGTTATAGTGGCAAAATGAGACATCTTTGAGGTGGCATAAGCACCTCAAAGAATTATGCCGCCCTTAAAAAGAATTATGCTGTTCTCAACTTGATGATAAGAGCTGATATATATGCTGCCAACGCTTCCCATTCGTTAGCCAGATTTCTATTCGTTTGTTGTGGCTCATCGAGCAGATAAAGGCAGTTGTAGTTTATTAGCTACTACAGAGTTCTAGGCAGAGTTTTTTTATTGATGTAACTTGTGACATACCGAAAGCATCAGCTTTTTCCACAGCATTCAGTGTCGCAGCTCTACATCTGATACAATTTTGAGGCTGAAAGGGCCACTGGGTTCAAAGGGATGGCTTTCTGCACTTTCCTTTTTCAAGGATCCCAGCTTTTTGGTAATCAGTTGGAATATGCAATACATTTTTACCATAATTGGGCTAGATTTCTCCTGCTCGAAGCTATTGATCCTACGTTCACTGTACAAACATTTGATGCTGTTCTTCCTTACAGCATAATGTGCCTTCCTGCCTAGCCTGCTATATACCTGTTTATTGTATTACTCGTCCTGTCTTATCTGCCTTGTAACCTTGTAATTATGTGATTATTCCTTGTTTTTTTAATTTTTATTCTTACTCGATGTCGTCATTGCTCTTATGTCCTTCCATCATTTTTGTAAAGCGCTCTGATATCCTTCGGGATCTTGTTTGCGCTATATAAAACTTTATAAAAAAAAAATATCCAACATGGCAGACTGCTACCTCCTCCCTAGCCCCCTACCCTCCTTTACTCCTCTGTTCCCTTGTAGGATTTAAAAGCAGCCTTAGGTAGTATTTGTACTTTACGAACATATAAAAGGCATAATACTCCCTTTGTTTTTCTCTGTTCCTTCCCTCTTTCTTATTCTCTCCTTCCTATTTATTTTCTCTCATTGTGTTTGAAGCAGGTTTGGGATGTAGCAAGATATATCAATCTACCACCAACATTCAAAGGCAGGATTCGTTTTTCTTCTCCCTTCTTTCCTTTTGCTACTTCCCTCTTTCCTATCTCTGCTCTTTCACAGGGCCATGAAGCAGTCTCAGGATTGCCTAATTGCTATACAAGCAATCAGCATGCCATGCCATGTCAAGTTATAATGAGGTCTCATCCAGGTACAATGGAAAGAACTCATTTTCAGCTCTATTCTCGGTGTCCAATTATCACATCAGAGCCCTGCTCTCGATCGCCTGCTGCTTTAAGGTGACTGTCTTTGAAGGGATGCCATGTACAGGAATTAGAACTCAACATGTCCGCACGTTTGACTTTATGCTATGCCTCCGGAACTTAAGTTGGGAAACACTACTTCTGGAAGTTTGTGAGAGGGGAGTTTCTTTTTTATGTGCCCTTAATAGGTGTGCAGTAGATATAACGATCAAATATGATGATCATAAAGTAAGGCGTATTTGCTGTTATTTTGAAACCAATCTTTTGAGAAGTAGACATGCCTGCTTTTTGTATCTTGTGCTCTCTTGTTCTGTCATGTCGTGAGCACAAGTTTCTTTGTTTGAGAGACTCTCAGTGCTGCACACACGGGAAAACAATTATAGGGAAGATTGGTCGTGTGGAATGGTCCCAGCAGTTAGGAGGCCCTGGAATGGGAGCGTGCTAAACCTGTGCATTATGTCATCTTTCGCCAAAGTTTGGGGAGGATGTAGCCTTACTGCTAGGGCAGTCGATCTCCAATTTGGGGAACAAGGTTCGAGTCTTGGCAATGACGCTCAACATCCTGTGATTCTGGGCAAATCACTTAAGGGCAGATTTACAAGCCCCATGCGCCTCATTTACGCAGCTGTTGCGTCACTTTTGTGAAGCAGCGGCGACGCAAAAGATGCACCATGGTGCGGGGTATTTGAAACGTGATGCATCTCCCAGATGCGTCACGTTGTAAAGCCCTGCGCCAGTAGGAGGCGTTCCATCGCAGGGGGACGTTCCGGCGCAGGAACGCCTCCCAAAAGTGGCTGAGTGAAATCTACAACATTTCACTCAGTCACTTTTGGGCCCATGCTGCGTCAAAACCCTGTGCCTGCTTAAAGCAGGCGTAAGGATTGACGCAGCATTGTGCAGATAGGGCCCCCCAGAGCATTGCTGGAGCTGCGTCGTGCTTGCGACGCAACTCCAGCAATGTGCCGTTTTTACGGCACAGATGTGCCATTTTTGCCCCATGGTGCGCCGCATTGTAAATGCGGTGCATCCAGGGTGGCAGAGCTGCGGCGCACAATAACTGGCGCATCCCTGCTGATATGTAGGGATGCGCCAGTTATTGTAAATCTGCCCCATAATCTCTCTGTGCCTAACAAAAATGAATGTGTTCTTGTGTAACGTAACTGGTGCTCATGTAAAGTGCTCTGATACCTTCAGGTCAAGTTTGCGATATATAAAACTTCAGAAAAAAAGTGAATCAGAAATGATAAGCTAACACACTAGGTCATGTTTGATGATCACATACATGCACTATGTCACTTTCTCTCTCTCTCGATGCATTCACAGTAGCATTTGACTGCTCAATTATTCCTCTGCAGGTGACACAATGTAGGAGGAGGGTGGTGCCATGACCCACCACCAAAACCATAGAGCCGCAAAGGAGACCAGGTCCTGCTGCGACCTCATCCTCCCCCTCCATTGGATCTTGTAACTCATACTTTAGCTTCCCTGCTGCTGGGACCCTGACCTCTAACATTCCTACTATTGCTGCTGGGACCTCAGCTTCTACCACCCCTGCAAATGTTGCAAGGAGTTGCTTCAGCAGGTGGATTCTCATCCTCCACCATCTCCGCTGTTGCTGACGCTGACTCCCTATGGCACCTACCACTATAACTACCTCTATAGCCTCAGAAGATTTAGCCATGCCAGGAGTCACTAGTGTTGTGACAGCTAGGATGGCTGTCATGGATGTAAGCCAAGAGGAATATTACGGAGTGCTAATCGTGATCAGACCAAGTGCTAATCGTGATATCTCCATGTAAAGCGCTATGATACCCTTGAGGGTCATCGTCACGCTATACAAAACTTTCTAAATAAATAAATGGAGAAAATCATGTCTCGTCCTAGAGGGCATGTCAGAGTGTGAGGCTTGGGAAAATTGATTTACTCTGAGCTTAAGTGGATGATATAGAGACGTGGTTATGATTAAAAGGCCCTAACTAAATAGTTTCTGGTGTAGTGTAGTTCCTATATCCCTGATAGGCTCTGCGCATTGGAATAATATACAATATAGTTTTGACATAGGACTGAGGTCAGTATGTCTCTATCAAGTACATTAATATTAATTACTTGTGTGTGCCAGCTAACTCAGAGGTCACTAGAAACTTCTCGAATGAATAAAAAGGGATTAGTCTCTGACAACAGCATAAACATGACAACTTTGTTTCCCTTAGAATCGAAACAGTTCTTCTCAGAATCGTGGAAACAATAGATAACAGTTTCACTCAGTTAATCGTGCATGCTTCGTTTCTACAGAGTAACATAGAAATAGATAGACGGGTGTTTTAATAAAAAGGATTTATTGAACAGTCTTATTTATCGTGCAAGAGATATGAGCTGCTACAATCGTAAGACAGAATGCGAAGTATAATACGCACAGCGTTAGCAGTAAGATAAAATAATACTGCAATAGCATGGTTTGTAGCTATGACATATATTCATAAAAATACACACATAAATAACACAGGCTAAAATGAGAATACTCAGTTGGTGCATCTAAATAGTTCTACCCCTGTGTACCTAACCAAAGTGTAGTATGAGGTAAGAAGTAGGTGCTGTTTTTCTAAAGTATAGCTAGCTATAGTTTAGTTTTGCCAAAAGTTGCCAAGAGTCCCCACTAGTTTCTAGTCTGCTCCATACTTAGAATGAGAGAGGTTGGAATCTCTTTCCGGGTCTCGATCTCTAACACCCCGCAAGGGGAGTCAAAAACACTGGAGCTGGATTCTCTGCGAGGAGGATGACAGCGTCTGGTCAGTGCATCAGGCGGGGACTCGAATTCCTTTCGAACTTGCCGTGGCGAGCCGCATAGCCGAGCCGTGTAAGTATGCAGCTGAACTGTGGTTTGCCATGGCAAGTGAAGGTATATTTATACCTTGAAGGTGTTTAGGAATGCCAGTATTGACGTAAATCATGATGTTCATGCATAATAAATGAGTTCTTGGAGAAATCAATAACCCAAGCAAGGGGAAGTCCTAAAGGCTTAAGAGTCTGGTTTTCCAAGAACTCGTTGTGACGTGGATCGACGGATGTAGGTGACCATGCCTGTATTTGGTTAGTATGGATAATGCCTAAATAAGGGTTGGATTTCTATGCCTAAATAGGGGCAATGTGAATTGTGCCTATATAAGGGCATAAATCGGGAAATCTTCATACGGTATCTAAATCGACACACAACACTGGTGGATAGCTAGTTAGGTAAATCTAATTATAGTAGTATTACTAACACTCACATGAATGGGTAGGCCCTATTTCTCATATTTAACCCAGAACAATTTGATGAATGAGGATAAAGACCAAAATCTGCAATATTATAATAAACGTAGATCTAGCTAAAATGGGAAATGCATACTTCTGCAACAGAACAGGGTATTCGAGTTCTTTGGTGTTCATTTATTTTATTCTTCTCTTTTTCCGTTGTGGACTATGGCACATGTAATGGAGAGGAACTCAGCCAAATCATGCTTCACCTCTTCTTGGTGTGGAAGCCTAAGCCTTTCTCATTGTTGATCTTGGTCCTTAGAGTATAAAAAAACAATCTTGTAGTTGAAGGAAGGAAATGTGATTAGGACCTAAGAAGTATCTTGTGTTGTGGTCTGTGCTCATAGCAAAATATATAGTTTTACATGAAAGTATATCTGGCTTTGTGGTCTGGAGTTTTGAAAAACCAGGCACAACGCAAGATTATTCTTCTGCATAGTGATACTTACTGTTTACATGAGTGTGGTGATAGTTGGGATCAGGGTGTGCTTTGGTAGTGTTCTTTGGTGAAGAGTCAGTTGGTGTCAAGCGTGGTGGGTGGAAACTGCCTAGGGACGTGGATTGTTTGAGATAGAGTGGATTGGTGTATTGTAATTTGGTGATGGGTTAGATGGGGCGTGTGTCTGTGGTGGGGGCTTCTAGGTACATGGGATAGTTGGGATCAGGTTGTCCACTGTAGTATAAATAAGTGATGGGCAGTTGGGGTCAGGCGTGGGAGTGGTGTTTGCCAGTGAACTGGGATAGTATGGGTTAGGGTGGATGAGCATAATGTAAATAGGAGGTTAGTTCCTGATATTAAACATAGGTTGTTGTAAACTGCCAATGGATAGGGATATTTATGGCTAGGATGATAGGGAGAATAGGACCAAAGGTGAAGGTGGTTAGTTCAAATAATATTTTTCAAAACTAATGTTTTCTGTAATGCCTTCTTTATAAGGAAACTGGATTATTATTTAATGTGTGAAATCATAAGTAATTGGCTATGAGTCTCCCACGGCTGTAGCATCAACATCAGGATGCTATTGCCCATGTGCCACTTGTGTCTCATCTTCATTACCACCTGGATTGTCTGCATCACCCTCTCCTCCTAGGGCAGTGGCACACATCACTGAAGTACAATGCTATGCTATGTAAGGTGATAATGATGGGGAGCACCTTGTGTAGCTCATATGCCAGTGTACCACTAATGCAAAGCAGGCATCGCAAGTTGCCCTTCAAGAGTCTGAATGCATGCTCAATGATGTTGCTTGTTCGATATGTGGTTGTCTGATTGCTCTTAGATGTATATAATAACTCTTGACAGCTGTTGCTGATGAACCATGACCTCATTGGAGATCCTAAGTCTCCTATAGGGACAATACAAATTAAAAGTGTCGGTATAGCAAGGCAAAGGATATTGCCATTTGTGAATCCTATGCGGGTCCATCGTATGTATATGTGATTATTCATTTAAGATTAATAGGTAAGGCGTAGGAAGCCCTATTTAAGTGCATTTACATACATTTTACGTAAATGATCCTAAACACGTTTGGTAATGCAGCACAGTCAATCCTAAAATTACAGATCATGCAATATCTTCATTACATATTTTGCAACATGTTTCTCTGTCTGTTGTTGATGCCCTACACACCACTGTTTTCCAGGTGGGCCACATTGATGGCATGTGCATAAATGATGTACTCACCTAGTAGCCTATTCAATGGTTGTGATATTTCTTTCTGTCTACTCCTCAAAAACTCAGAGTCATGGGTTGATTCCGGGAAATGGACATAGAAGTATGTGAATATACTCTATGCATCACAAGCCATCTGTGATTTGATGGTGTGCTTCATTTCCTGTCGTAGTGCATTGGATTTGTGACCCTGGGAGCAATCAGTAGAATTTGCTTACATTCTACGGCACCTATAGCATTAAACGAACCAATATTCATATGGAATTTACACTTTCTCACATTCAATATTTGGAAACAGTGGGGACGTTTCATGCTGGTGAACCAGAGTGTAGAGCACTCATTTTTTTAACAACATTTTTATTGTTTTCCAGAATATAACGGTACAAGCATTGTCAGAATATATAGGCAAGAGGGTGCTCACATAATGAGAGTTTAGTTTGGCAGTGCTTATTAACAAATGACATATTTAAAATAGACATATGCCAGCACTCATTACCTGACAAAGATCTTAGAAAAGGTGAAATGCAATTTGTTGTGCAACAGCCCCAATGCCCTCTAGTATCCACTAGTGAAAACAAAATATATGGTCCATAAAGTCGTTTCCTGAGGAGGGAATGGGTAATATGTATGTCAGCTTATGGTTCCAGTGAATCCTCAATGGAAGTAAAAATGTATTTGATTTTGCAAACATCCAGCCGATAAGTAGGTATTGTGAGAAATTTAGCTCAGGCCTTTCCGGGCATTAAAATATAATGTTCCCTAATTATCTCAATGGGGGCCTTTTACTGCTGATGTCCAGGGGTCACTGTCCCACAGTCCTTCAACCAGGGAACCAAGTATCTGCTATAGCACTTGACTCTCCGGAGAATTAGGTAAACCAATCAAAGCTGATACACAAGCGTGCCCTGAGCAAGAAACTCAGAACTCAGATATGCACAACAATAACACTTAACAAATCTTTGCCTAGTCAGGGCTTTTACTTAATAAGTCAAAGTATGTTAATGCACACATTATTTAATCTTGTGCACAACCTTACCGGCATGTAAACATTATAACATGAGTAACAAAATGAAAACATTCCAAATTGAAAGTTACGAAATATCCAGGGTGCATATCACATACCCTAAAGGGTTAACAAATGAAACTAAAGCAAAAAGACAAGCCTCCATGTTTGTTCCCATTATCTACAATACAATGTCACAGGGGCATATTACCAAGCAATAGCGATAATTATCGCTATTGCTTGGTTAGAGAGAAAATTTTACCGCTAAGCTGCGGCGATTTTTACCGCAGATAAACCTTGGTATTACCAAGGTTTATCGCAAATGCGATAAAAAACGGCCGCAATGCATGAATATCGCTGAGAAGTCAGCGATATTCATGCATTATCGAGCTAATGCTCTTAGCCATGTTATCCACCTCCCATTGGATAACATGGCTAAGAACTGCTCAGGGGCAGGTGTTAGCTTTTGGAGATATTCGCGCTTAGCGCGAATATCTCCAAAAGTTGGTAATAGGAGATAGCGATGTTAGCGACTGTTTCCAGTCGCTAACATCTTGGCACGCCCACTTTGCATGTCATTAGTGATAAATATCACTGACATGCAAAGTGGGGCCCAAGATGGTCGCTATCTCCTACTAGCTGTCGCTAACTGGTGTTAGCGACAGCTAGGTAATAGGGAGATAATTTTATCTCCGCTTTCTTGGCTTTTAAAGCCAAAAAAGCGGAGATAAACCCCCTTGATAATATGCCCCACAATTTGTTCTCCAACAGACCCCACCTAAAAACTAAAGAATGCATGCATACGGGCCTATTACAACAACATACATCGGTTCACAATAACAAAGGTAAGGCCTTCAAGCTTTGCCAGGTGAGCTCAATATAATGAAAAGCCTACAACCATTAACATTCAATAAGCCAAGCCTACAGGCTCAAGCATAAACATAACGTCTGCTTTATTGAAACCTGAGACAGCATTTACGCAGTCCTAATATAGAGTAGATAACATCTTCATAAATGCTTCCTGTTAAAATGAAAGAGCTTTTATTAAACTGTAAAATTAATATAGTAAAAGAGGGGTATGCAATATTAATGTGCAATTTACTTTGTACTGATGCAACATTAAAATGTGCTATTTCGTAGTACCCAGTTATATCGATTGGTGCAGGGCTTCTCAACATTAAAGCAAGCTTGCTGGAAAAAGGGGACTCTAGTTGCCAGTCGTGTGCACCCTGTCCAAGTAGGGACCCTTCCTTCTATTCAGGGTAATGGAGTTCCACACCCAAGGAAGCCCCTGCTCACCCCTTTGATAGCTTGGCATGAGTAGTCAGGTCTATCTCAGGGGCAATGTGCAAAGTATTCATACATAAAACACACAGTAACAAGGTTTAAAAACCCTACAAATGGACACCACGCCAGTTTAGAAAAATCACGAATCTTTATCTGAACAAAACAAGACCAAAACAACAAATATCCAACATACACATCTCAAGATATCACTTTTTAAAGGTTTAAGCAATTCAGCCCATAGAACTCTACGGATGCGTTGATTTTAGCACAAGCAGCCAGATTCATCATTGTCCCGTTTTGGGAGTCCTTAATAGCAATTATTAAGGAATCGCTATTAAGGACTTGCAAAACGGGATTCATGTAGGATTCGCAAAATAAATTGCGATTCCTACAGCTTCCTTATTTGCGATTAGCAAATTGCTAATCGCAAATAAGGAATAACTCCCCATTCATTCCTAGGCCCATAGGAATGAATGGGGAGTTATTCCTTATTTGCGATTAGCAATTTGCTAATCGCAAATAAGGATGCGATTTCAAGGGTGCAGGGGTGTCCAAAGGACACCCTGTAGCACCCCTGAAATGTGAATTTACACTGATGTTGTGCACACACATGTCCCAAGGACATGTGTGTGTGTAACATGCAACTTAGAAAAATGCATTAAAATGCTTTTTTCTAAGTTTTCGCTATTTACCATGAGGTTTGACTTCGTGGTAAATAGCGGTCCTAAATTGCGAATTCGCAATTTTGAAATGTTTCATGAATAGCATTTAAGGAATCTCTAATAGAGATTCCTTAAATGCTAATCCTCGCAAATTTGCGAATTCTTTATTAGCGATTTTTGCATTTGGGATGATGAATCCCAAATGCAAAAATTGCACTCGCAAAGGGCCAGATTCTCAGAATCTGGCCCTTTTGCGAGCGCATTTCGCTTGATGAATCTGGCTGAAAGTGCCTTAAATGCCTCAAAATCCAGATGAAAAACACCTGCAAGGAAGGAAGTGTCACAAAACACAGAAATGTGTCTATTCTTGGGTCCCACAGAAATGGAGGCATCAGTTCTGATGCAGGCAGGAGAAGTGCTGTCTCGAATCCTTTGCTAGGAGAAGCAATGCGTTGAATTAAGCGGCTCCTTACTGCGGGGTGATGCGATGGGAAATTGGCACACAGGTGTAATGCAGCAGCGAAACAGGGGCTGCTTCTGTTCTTCTTGCCGCAGGCAGGTGATGTGTCGATTCCTTCAGCTGCACAGCAGGGCGTGCGTCGAAGTCTGAATTTTAATGCGAATTGTAACTGTCACCATGTTATTTACGTTTTTTTAAAAAACCATGTGATTTGCTTTACGTTGGAAAAGCAGAGAGGATACTTCGTACAAGGATTAGTGAGCACAAGAGCAGAATTCGAACTAAGACTATGAGTTCACCCTTAGCACAACACTGGCAGCAAGAACATCATTCTATTGCACAGCTCAGATTTGGGGTGTTAGAAAAAGTGGAGGAACAATCAGATAGGGACATGTCTAAGTTACTTTCGCAAGAGAATCTTATTGGATATGGTATACGCAGACACTGTCCCCCACGGGGTTTAATGACAAATTCGAATTGTCATGTTTTCTGTAAATCACTATCTTACTTGACATATTTATATATATTCACTCTTCCTGACTTGTGAATCATATATGATGACTGTCATGTATCACTGTATATATTTCTCACCATTTCTAGATAGCAGTACTTTGTATTAGAACAGGTTACCTCATTTTCATGTATTTCATCATTTTTTTTGCTTTGAGTGTCAGCTGACTCATGCGATCACTCCTATTTGATTTAATTTTTCACTGATTCATTCATTTCCTTATCAGCCACCATTCTAATGCAATCAATATTAATTTTCACGCTATTAAAACACTAACTCTCACACTCTTTTAAGGTTGCAACTTACACTATTGTTTACATCAGTGTTATTTTGAACACTTTTAATACTTAACATGGCGGACGACTTTTTAGTTTCTCACTCGGGCACAGTACTCTTTGTATGCCCACCAGCTTGATTATCTAAATGCCGTACACGAACGCGGCGCACACATCGGGACCGGCGTTTTCACAGAGGAAGTACGGCTTACAGCCCGCTCGTTGCAGTTATCGGTAAGCCTCAATCCTCACTTTTTGTTCAGTTATCTCTGTAGTACGTTTCGTAAGCAGCATCACGCAGAGTGTTTTAATGCAAGCGCTCTATTTCCAGGTGCATGCGCGTCCAGTCAGCTCAGGGCTCTAGGTTTGAGACATTTCCAAGACAAACCGAGGAACGCAAACTTAAGGTATATAGCAGTCTCCTAAGCACTTTTCATGTTTGCCTAATTAATTAGCACCCTCCACAGTAGTGACAAATCTCTAATTTATTGATGATTATTCAACAGTTTACCCATTTGGAGGCTGGTTTCGAATTGTGGTAATCCTTGGAGGCTGGTTTAGGACTGTGGCAGTCTGTGTATAAAGTTCTGCCTTCTGTTTTCAGGTAGATTCATTGTCTCTTTATAGAGTTCATTTTATGTCACATCTTCACCTTATCTACAACAGGGGTGTCCAAAAGTTTGGATGAGATTTCTATCTCACTCTTTATTTTTTAAGGTTTCTTGCACCAAGCACCCTATCGGTTCGCCTTTTGGTTCAATTTTTAGCACCTTTTCATTTTTCGCGCCGTTAAATTGGGGCACTGGCACTCTCCATCTATTCTTTTTTGAGTCCTTGTTATTGAGCCATTGTCAGCTAAAACATATGCACTACATTATTATTGTACATTAATTGTGTAACTCATGTACTTGTTACAGATTCCCCTGATGAAGGGCTATTGTTTAAAGCCCAAAATGCATTGGGAACTTTTGATATCTGTTTCTGCGCGCTGAATTCAAGCTGCAACATTTCTTTTACTTTGGATTTGATCTGCTTGACACTGGAATAAACAACGCAGATTTTCAACCATTGAAGCTCATGAAGATTTCCTTGCAATATTTGATGTAATTGATTCTGTTTATCGATTACTGTTGATAGATTGTACTAACACATACATTCATCTTTGATTCTTTGAAAATGATGATCGTATACTAATAAGTGATACAGTAGTAGTGCACTGGGTTAACCTAGATATCAATCTAGGTATTCCTCTTTATTTTGAACCAGGAGGCTTGCGGAACCCCTTGCCTGGTGCACACGTAATGTTGTTTGTATATTCAATATTATATTGTAATTTTGATATGGAGAGTTTGAACTAGTTTCCTGAGTGCACACTATCTGTGTTTACCCATTTGCACTTTCTAAAAGTGGCATTTTCAAACACACAATTTAAAAGTCACCTTCACAGATATATGTATTTTTAAATCCTGAGTTCAGCAAACCCAAACTCTAAATCTCTATATCTTCCCAATTGAAAGTTGCACTTTTAAGCTGTTACAAGGCAGCTCCAATAATAACCTATGGGAGAGATAGGCCTTGCAATAGCGGATTTCTTTTAGCAGTATTTCACTATCAGGACGTGTAAAATACACCAGAACATGTCTTACCTTTCACATATGCTGCACCCTGCCCTTGGGTCTACCTCAGGGGTTCTAAATATGTAATAAAATTGCAGGTGTGCACCTGGCATGTGGATGCATTTGCCATGTCGACATGACCGTTTAAAACTGCACTCATAGACACTGCAGTGGCAGGTCTGAGACATGGTTGCAGTGCTACTCATTTGGGTGGCACAATCAGTGCTGAAGGCCCACTAGAGGTAGAAAAGTTCACTGACAGGCCCTGGGCACACACAGTGCCTTTTAGTAGGGAATGCCAGTAATTCATATATGCCAATCTTGGATAAACCAATCACCAACACAATTTACAGAGAGAGCAGATGCACTTTAGCACTGGTTAGTTATGATAAAGTGCCCAGATTTAAAAAAGAACAGCAAAAACTGGTCAGAAAAAATTGGAAGAGGAAGGCAAAATGTTTGGTGATGGCCCTGCAAAAAGGGCCAGGTCCAACAAAGCTTAATTATTTTAGCAACAAAACTGAATGCACTGAGATGTGCACAAAATGTTTGCTAGTTGACCTTATTCTGACATGTATTTTTTTTTTAGAGCATCTCACCATATTGCAGTAGATAATATATTTGGTTAACAATAACATGTATACATTATTTACTAGAAACACTTTATCATTAAATAGAATGACTTCATATTCTTTCACATATTTAATACAATCCATAAATAGAAAATGTTAATAGTTTTACCAATTTCCTTTCCACTTTAAAATTAAAGAAATGTGGTGCTGAATACTATTCATTGTTGAAACTGTTTCACTTTACACAAGTCTATTGTTTAGTTGTAATTTATTAGAAGGTTAGAATGTGCACATGGGAAAGGAGGTCTAAGAATCAAAAAGTCTCAAACGTAGATATAGTATAAAAAGTTTGTTCCATATTTCAAGGTGATCCTTTGTAAGGTTTATGAGAAAGTACATGAAAGAGAACAGAAAAAGATGGTTCTAGAGAAGAATTAGAAGAAACAAATGTGGCTGACCAAGGCTCAGCACCTCAATGTCTTAAATACACAAATCCGTAAAATGTCTGTGCAAACACTTCCGGAGTACGCCGCACTTGTACTCCACTGGAAAACAGATAACTAGATTTAAGGGAAGAGGGACGGTGCACCAGGATGAAGTCAAAACAATCCATGTATATTCCAAAATAGGTGCTTTATTAAATTTCCAATTAAAAGCATGGACATCACCTAATGCGTTTCATTCCAGATGGAACTTCGTCCTGGCAAGATAGTCTTTATCCTGATTCAATAATCAAGGGATTTCCCAAATGGGGTGCATTTCTTCAAGGACCGAATTCTAAACACACATTTTATTGTAAACACGTTCAGTATTATGTGTTTTTCCAAGATAATCAATTTGTCTCGACAGAACCCAAGGAAGTCCTTGCGTAATAAATATGACTTTATACTTCAAAGTATAGAAAAGAGAATCCAAGGGCCAAAATAACAGCAAATGTTCCTTGTCAAGTATCAAGGGTCGCAATCTCAGTGCCAGTACCTCATTCGAACTCCCGACGGGATTTTCCACAACTAGAGCATGTCCAGGAGTAGCTGATTTATTTTAACTTTAAAAGTGATTTATAAAAATGTTCCTTATAATTTTAGTTCAATTAGTATCGGTAATCATTAACTTATTTGAAAGTTAAAAAATGTACGCAATATTTCCAGCATTGGAGTTACTTTGTACTGGCCTACTAATATGCCAGTCACAACTTTATAAGAAAGGATTCTTGTAAGGAAATGTCATTATGTTACCCCTGATAGTGATATGTTGTCACTACATCCAGTTTCATCTTCCAATGTTGTTATGTTGCCTTTACTTTAGAAGATTTTCTAAAGCCAGGTTTATGGACAGAGATAACACATTTCATTCTTCTGAGTCTGTGTCTTTAAGACGAGCCTACCAGACAGTGCAGCGTATTGTGAACTTAAAGTGGGCTTGGAGCTCACCCATTGCTTAGCAATAGCTGGCTTTGTTGTCATCCTTATTTGCTTGTTTCTTATTCGATGGTTTGTCTCCTCTTCTTGTGTTTTTCCCTTCATTGCAGACTCTTTACTTGTGTCCTTTCCTCTGAACACTTTTATGGATCTTCTTTTTGATTTCTGATTAAGCATCCCATGAAAGTGCATGTCTTTTAGGCGATTTCCCTTCTGTGCTTCTCTCTAGCCTCTGCACTCACTGATTCTGTGTTCCTGGTATACCTTGTGTGCTGGTGTTCTTCTCCCCTAGCCCCACATGTTGCTGCCTATTGCCTTCCCGCTGCTTTATTTTATTGTGCCTGCTTCTGCTCTCCTGTTGTCTTCCCCTCCTCAGTCATTTCATTTTTGCAGATGCTGCTGCTTCACTCTTCCCATCATGTGATGTTAGAATGTTTATGTCACAATATTCTTTGCCACATAATGTTGTACACACCACACAGATGGGCAATACAGGCGGTGGCAGCTCCTGGATACCATTGGGGGCTTTGCAATCCTAATGACAGCAGTGTGGCATATTTTATATGTGCAGTGAGCGATACTGCCGAACTTTTAACCTTTAATTTTCATGTTTTATACTTTTGCCTCTAGCAGCTAGTACATTGCTACCTCGCATTTTGCTTTGCTATTCATTCATTGCTGTAACTGTATTTACTCACTGTTTGGCCTTCCCTGCCCCGGTCCCGCACGGCTCTCTGTGCCGATTGCGTGGAGGGTAGTTCCTTCACCGCGGCTTCTCGTGCCGGTCGGCTGAAGTACGGGCGCCATCTTGGGAGTAGCCGGAAGGGCACTTATACCGCAGGCAGCGGTCTAGCGGCCCGAGGCTGCTCGACATAAAGTGTGCATGTGTTACCGGAAGCGCAGTGGACGAGCGCAGCGGGCGCGCCTTTTGCGCGCCGGAGGTGCGTCTAGGGTAAGCCCGTCTGCGCCCGTCCGCAGCCGGACGGGGCCAGGGGCACTGCATTATGCTAATTTTGTTTCCTATACCCCCGACATACTCTGCGCATACCAAGGCCCTTGGGATTAAAATCAAGCAGCGTTGGGGCACATTATGGATGCCGGTATTTTACGCTCCCATTCTCTACCTTTTTTACCACCCAATCTGCCCTCACTATCCTGACCCCCCACCAGTCCCATTCCTCCCCTTCCCCAAGCAAGTGACACATCGACCATCTCGGCCTTCCTGTTAAACACACGGTCGGCTGTAAAACACCATCTTGACTTGTTCATTTTTTTGGACACTCAAAAACCGGACCTATTGTTCCTCACGGAAACTTGGTTTTGCCAAGATTCCCTGCCCAACTTACTTGTGGCCCTGCCCACTTCGTACTATGCTTTACGGGCAGATCTGCCTCCTGGCAAAGCAGGGGGCGGGTGGCTCTGATTATTCGTTCCGGCTTACACTTTCAACTACTACCCTACTCACTTATCCCAGCAGTTGACTATCTGGTAGTACGTTCTACTTCTTTCCATATGCCAATCACTTGTGTTTTGATGTATCGTCCTCCCCAAAATATGCCTGACTTCCTTCCGGCCTTTCAGGACTTGCTAGCCACATTGGCTGTGAATAACTCAGCAGGTCCTGGTACTTGGCGATTTGAATTTTTGGCCATCTGACCCGGCTGAAGACGCCCCTTCCAGAGACTTCACTGAATTACTTCACAGTCTGAATTTCATATCACATATTCACACTCCAACCCCCATTCAAGGACATATTTTGGACCAAGTTTGGTCTCTCAATATCCCTATCCCTGTTCCTACCGTCACCCCCTGTTTGTGGTCCGACCATTATTTGATTTCCTTTTTCCTGGATTTAAGTTTAACCACAAAACCCCCCCTGCCCAAGAATATCTGGGCTCGTAACTGGGGCAAAGTTGACATTCCCTCTCTCTGCTCCTCTCTATTAGCCTCCAGTCCAGCTATTGAGGAACTCTCCATACCGCTTCAAGCAGAGACCTTAAATAAATGGCTGTCCAATCCCTGTGATCAGGTGGCCCCTCTAAGGCGCATTAGGGTACGACGCGCCCATGATGTTAACAAATGGTTCAGCTCGGAGCTCAAAGAGAAAAAACTGGCTGTTCGCCAAGCAGAGCGTGCTTGGAGACGTACCTATTGCACTGCCTCTAAATTACTGTACTCCTCCATCCAGGCTGAGTACAAGAAAGCCATCCTCAACGCTAAAACCAGCTATTTCTCCAACAAGATCCTCCGGGAAGAGAACCAACCTAGAGAAATCTTCGCTACAGTCTTTGAATTGGCCTCTTCGGATAGGACCACTTCCAAGCCTCTACCCTCCCAACCCCTGTGCGACTCACTGAACAATTTTTTTATTAATAAAATTGTAGACATTAAGGCCAACATTCCCCCTCCTTCCCCAGCCTTTTTAAACCCTGACCCACCACTCAATACCCACCACCTCGATCATATAACTCCCCTGTCTAAAGAAACATTTCTTTCCTTGCTCCCCTGTGTCAAGTCTGGATCCTCTTCCGATATCTGCCCGGCCTGCATCTTGCGCGATATCTTCCTGACTTGCCCTTCCCCTCCTCTTATTTTTCTCAATGAGACCCTCAAGTCAGGAATTGTCCCTCCCTGCCATAAAACAGCTACTATCATCCCAATCTTAAAAAAACCAGGTGCAGACTCAACAGTGTTAGTAAAATATCGGCCTATTTCCCTCCTTCCTTACCTGGCCAAAGTCCTTGAACGCCACGCCACTAAAGTCCTCAGTTCTTTCATCGAGGACAGTGGCTACCTCGCTCCGTGCCAAGCAGGGTTCCGCCCTCTCCATTCCACCGAAAAGGTGGTGGTCTCCGTCATGGACACATTTAGAGAGGGGCTAGATGCTAACCTCCCACAGGCACTGGTTCTTCTTGACCTGTCGGCCGCCTTCGACACGGTGGACTATACCATTCTTCTTTCCCGTGTCGAGGCGGCAGGCATTGGAGGTTCTGCCCTGGCCTGGCTTAGCTCATTCTTGAGCAACCGCTCACAGGCAGTCCATTTGGCGGATTTTTCCTCCCCTGCTTGTAAAGTTCAATGTGGTGTCCCCCAGGGATCTTCTCTCTCCCCTCTTCTTTTAAATTTGTATATCTTCCCACTTATTTTTGCTATGCTGAGGATGGAGGTCACGTGTTTAACTACGTCGATGACCTCCAGCTCATTTTCAACCTCTCTGACTCTCCTGATTCTATTCACAATTTCCAGTCGGTGATGGTCTTTATCGGGGATTGGATGAGCTTTAACCATCTTAAGCTTAACCCTGATAAGACCGAGCTTCTCCTCACTGGTGGTAAACTCAATCCTTGGTCTTCTATTTTTTGGCCCCCCTCTTTTGGTCTTTCCCCTTCTCCTTCTTCCTCCGTTAAGACTCTGGGGATTACGCTCATTCAACATCTTACCTTACACTCCCAGATTAGCACGGTGGTTTCTTATTGCTTCTTTATTTTGCGCACCATTCGAAAGATCTCACGTTTTTTTTCTTTTTCAGCTCTTAAACTGATTCTTATGGCTATGGTTTTTTCTTGTTTAGATTACGGTAACGTACTGTACAATGGTGTCCCTGCCTACGCCATCCGGAGGCTCCAACTAGTGCAGAACCAAGCTGCCCGCTTGGTCTACGACTTACCTAAATCACATCACATCACTCCTCTCCTCAGATCCCTCCATTGGCTCCCTATTAGAGAAAGGGCCCTTTTTAAGATGGGATGTATTAAGTTTCAGGCCCTTGCGGGAACAGCTCCGATTTTTATTAAGTCCAAAATTGAACCCTATATCCCCAGTAGACAACTGCGCTCTTCCTCTTTGTCTCTCTTGGTGGTGCCCAGGTTCAGGAAGGTAACAACGAGGGTTTTGGCTTTGAGCACAGTAAGGCTGCGCCAAGAAGAGAATGAACAAAACTGGTTGCCAGTACTGTGCAACAAATTGACCTATCTCACAAACATGAGCTAGCAATCGCTCATCTTAAAAGACCACTCTTTCAGTCCCTTTTTCATGTGAAAATATCAATTTATTAATTTTTAGTTTCAAGTTCATAACTTATTTTGCATTTATTTATTTTTAATTTGTTTTTTATCAATCTACAGTTGAGCTAAGTGCACATTTAGGGAATATGATACAATGGAGGAGGGTGATTTAGATGCTTATCTCTAAGAAAACAATCTCACAAGGACATAAGACATTGTGATAGACAACATAAATTGACATAGAACGTTAGACACACATGAATTGAGGGTGTAGGGGAGAATTGGGGACGGGAATGGTTGGGGGAATAAGTGGGTTATCTTTGTGGGTTTTTTTTGAGTTAAAGAACTTGTTACTCAGTTCTTCGGAGCAAGGCTATTTGCTAGTCCTAATTCTAATTCCAATTAAAGCCTGATACATTCAATGAGAATTCAACATTTCTATGACCTTCTCATATTCTAGACCATCAGTATTGTATAAATTTACATTCATATTTTGAAATAGGAAAACGAAGATTGGTCTAGGCACTCAAAAATACAATAATTAAACACCACAAATAACAAAAATTGGTCGACGCGTTTCGAATCCTTTTGGAATCGAAGGATTCTCATCAGGACCACACACAATGAATCTGTGTCACTTGCAAAAAGTTGGAGCTTGTTTGAATTATGGCATTTGGAGATGGACCCGTATGAAATACTAGGTCTCCATAGTCGCGATGTCCACAGTTAGTCAATTCGTGAATAAATTCTTTCATAGGTTCGCTCTGTCTCCTCCGGTCTGCGTCGTCTCCAATTCTGAGAACGCGTGACACAGATTCATTGTGTGTGGTCCTGATGAGAATCCTTCGATTCCAAAAGGATTCGAAACGCGTCAACCAATTTTTGTTATTTGTGGTGTTTAATTATTGTATTTTTGAGTGCCTAGACCAATCTTCGTTTTCCTATTTCAAAATATGAATGTAAATTTATACAATACTGATGGTCTAGAATATGAGAAGGTCATAGAAATGTTGAATTCTCATTGAATGTATCAGGCTTTAATTGGAATTAGAATTAGGACTAGCAAATAGCCTTGCTCCGAAGAACTGAGTAACAAGTTCTTTAACTCAAAAAAACCCCACAAAGATAACCCACTTATTCCCCCAACCATTCCCGTCCCCAATTCTCCCCTACACCCTCAATTCATGTGTGTCTAACGTTCTATGTCAATTTATGTTGTCTATCACAATGTCTTATGTCCTTGTGAGATTGTTTTCTTAGAGATAAGCATCTAAATCACCCTCCTCCATTGTATCATATTCCTTAAATGTGCACTTAGCTCAACTGTAGATTGATAAAAAACAAATTAAAAATAAATAAATGCAAAATTAGTTATGAACTTGAAACTAAAAATTAATAAATTGATATTTTCACATGAAAAAGGGACTGAAAGAGTGGTCTTTTAAGATGAGCGATTGCTAGCTCATGTTTGTGAGACAGGTTCAGGAAGAGCAGAATGGGAGGTTCGAAGTTCTCTGTCCTTGCTCCGCTGTTTTGGAACTCTTTACCTCTCTCAATGAGATCGATACCATCTTATCTGGAGTTTCGCAGCACTTTGAAAACTCTTTTGTTCTCACAGGCTTTTATTATTTAAACCGCTTTGCCACCTGACTTAGGATTCCTCCCCCACAGCGCCATGAAACCGCTAGGTAAACGAGCGCTTAACAAATACCCTTAAATTCAAATTCAAATACAGATGTCAGAGTCAGACTTCGGGATTGATGCTGTAGTATGGCAAAGACATGTTCACCCTTTCAATATAGAAAAGCACAACTTATCAGTACTACAGTGGTACTGAAAGAACTTCAATATCCCAACAGTACTCATCGACACAAACTAAAAAATATCAGAAACTAAAGATTTTCAGACTTGTATTTTATAGTATCTTGCAAGTAAACAAACCGTTTCTGATGTAAGGTGACGAAAATATTTTTTTGTGTGCCTAACAGTGTTTTTTGCCTTCCTTATTTCACTTTTTTACTTAAATTGCCTCACATTATTCCAATTCCACACCACGGAGCTCTCACCTCACAGAGACAAGGCTTGCCTGGAACATATTGGACTCCAGCCCCACTCTAATATCAACCTCTCTCTGCGAGTTCTAAAGCCCTTTTAATTAACAATTGGCACTCTATCCAATATAGAAGAGACACTCTGTACTTTTAAGAATTAAAACTCTTTTATCAGATTTAGAGATGTTGTGAGTGATTAAATACTCCGGGCCTCATTCATGAGAACTGTCACATTGCTGTGTGAAAACAGTGATACAGCAGTTTTCACTGGACCCTCCTTGAAAAATCATGTATGTACGGCGATCCATGGAGCATGAAGTTAAAGATGCGTCAGTATTGCTAATGTATCTGTAAGGGTAAAAGTGACGCATTGCTGGGATGTATCTGGAAACAGATGCAACTCCAGCCATGTGTCCTTTAACATGGGGCAAAGTCCATGTGAAAGGGCCTACACCAGTCTTACGCCTGCCTCACAGCAGGCGTAAGACTGTAGCAGTAGCATCCTAGAAGTGTTACAGTGAAATCTCATAGATTTCACTGCACCACCTCTATGACCCTGTATTGCAGGAGCGCACCCACTCTGCATACTTTATACCTGTTGCAGGTATAATGTTTAGCATAGGCCTTTATAAAGTGACACTTCTGCTTAGATGCGTCACTTTGTAAATATGGCGCAAACCTTTTAACATTATGTGTGCCATCGAAGTATCCCAAAAAGTGACGCAACGGCGGCATAAAAGTGATGCAGGCCTTCATAAATAAGGCCCCCATTAGTATGTATATGTTGTCCAGCTCTCAACCTCCCCCGCCAAATACCTGCCCTGTGCTCCGAATTGCTGACTTACTCATGCACTTCTCCCCAACACCTGTGCTGGGCTCTCCCTCATCTGTTGCTCGCTCTCTTGAATGCTCTTCCTCACCAAACCCCCACTCTCTTTGCTGTTCTTCCAGTGGCATTGTGAACTTGCCGCTCCAGCAGCTTGAGCCGGGAAGGGGAGGATGCCACTGGACCCACGGAGAACTTTGAGCCGAACCAAGAGGAGCTTGTCACTGGCAGAAAGCTCCTGCTCGATTCGCTCGTTGTAGTGAGTGAGGTTTATGGGGGTCGCAGTTCACAGGCCCGTTCCTCTTCTTGAAGGCTTGCTTGTGTAGAACTGCAACCTCCAGAGGGGTTCGATGTACCCGCTTGTCTCCGGAGAGAAACCGTGAGATACATTCCAGGACAGCCAACAAAGGGCCGTATTATCAAGAACGGCGATAACATTATCGTTGCTTTAGTGGCAGGAAACTGCCTCTAAAGCAGCAATAAGGGGCTTGATAATATTCCCTATAGAATTCCAATAGAAGCCCAGGTTTGTGGTCCTTCACACCAGAACTTAGGCTTCTATTGGAATTCTCTAGGGCATATTATCAAGCCCCTTATCACCGCTTTAGCTGCAGTTTCCTGCTGCTAAAGCGGCGATAATGTTATTGCCGTTCTTGATAATATGGCTCAAAGTCTCAGCTTGCATCGCGAAAGTCTTGCTTTGCTTTAATAGCATAGGCACTGGAAAGTAAGACAATTCTGTAGCACGCCCAAAATAACCATGCTCGAGTTCCGATGGCGAATGAGCAATGAACAAGCTTTTAAATGTTAGGTTTATTTTTTCACGTTTGCTGCACATTGAAAGACAGCGATGAAACTGATGTTTATTCTTTGAACATTCAGCTAGGCGTTTACTTTTCTTTGACTAGAATGCGAGAGGATTTTGAAAAGTAAAAAAAACATTTGGCAATTTTGCTGGAGTGAAAGAAAAGGCTGTAGTGCATAATTTTTTTTCAAACACAACAAGATGTCTATACGGATAAATGACCTGTACAAATGTTTAAAATGTATTAGCAGTCTTTAATGCACCAAATAGTCCAAGTGTGATGGAAGCAATTATTTCAATAGTATCAGAAAAAATTTGGTGTTGCACAAATGACAAATATGTGCAGAAGCCGAATTCCACACATCATCATTTGTACACTACATCGTTGTATCAGTGAAATGTCTGTATTAATAAGTGGCCATTTGAATGGAGAATGTGCTGTCTATAAATGACAGTGTGCTACCACACCATGCTTTAATAATATACGTGTGACAGTGTGATCCTAAATACACCACCAGCTACGTAGAAGACCCATACCACTCTCTAACTGAATAGACATGGCTCATTTTCTACACTTGGGCCCAGATGCATCAAGCTAAAATCCGCTCTCAAAGGGGCAGATTCTCAGAATCTGCCCCTCTGCGACTTGTATTTTTGCATTTGGGATGCATCATCCCAAATGCAAAAATCACAATTTAAGAAATCGCAAAATTGTGATTACTTAAATTGGTATTGCATTTAAGGAATCTCTAATTGAGATTCCTTAAATGCAATGCATTAAAGTTAAAGAATTAGTGATTTCGCTAATAGGGGGCGCAAATTACTATGAAGTTGAACTTCATGGTAATTTGCAAAAACTTTGAAAAATGCACTAAAGTGCATTTTTCAAAGTTCCATTTTACACACAGACATGCCCTTAGGGCATGTGTGTGTGCAAGATGTACCCATATGCAGAATTTAGGGGTGCCACAGGGTGTCCTTTTGACACCCTGGCACCCTTGAAATTGCAATCTCAATTTGCGATTCTCTAATTGAGAATCACAAATTGAGATTGTCTTCCCATTCTTTCCTATGGGCCTCTAGGCCCATAGGAATGAATGGGGAAGTATTCCTTAATTGCGACTCGCAATTTGCGAGTCGCAATTAAGGAATTTTAAAAAATCGCTATTTTTAAGTGACTTCTTCATGCATGGCATTTTGCTACTCCTTATTAGCGAATCCTTATTTTTCGCTAATAAGGAATCGCAAAATGGATGCTTGATGCATCTGGGGCTAGGTCTTTGTGTGACGTTTGAATTTTTCACAATCTGCATGAGTTTAGTGACGTAACATTGATGTCAGCACTCCCACTCAGAAAATTGTTCCGGCCTCACTGATTGAATGAAGTTGTGATTAACAGGCTGGTGAGAAAGGCTAGAGATGCCTTTGTCTCCCTCTGCTCCTTTAATGATGTGCATTAGCTGGTGTGTTTTGTCCTTGCAGGAAGATTGACCTACATACTTCAAACTTGTTTACTCATGGGCTCAAAATATTTCTGCTCTATCTAAGCACTTAACGTTTACTTATGTAATTATTAAGTTGAAAATGAGAATGAGATTAAAACTGAAAACGTATTTCACTACTAGGCTTTTAGGACAGCAGAAACGATATCACTCATTTCTGTATAACACCAGAAATGCATACAGCTCACTGTAGAAAGTGTTGGGACTTCATTTGTACTAATTGTTCATATTTAATATTTATATTGCTCCTCCCCCTTATGGAGGTAAAATACCCACATGCCATTATTTAGCCTAACTTGCTTTTACTTAACCAACTACATTACTTTTTAGTCCAAATTTGTAAACATATGGCACAAATCAGGGGTACCACACTTGCACAAATATGTTTATTGTTATTTCATCTCTCCAGAAGGGAGGTGAGAGATAAAGGAAAGCAAAAGGATGAGAGGGTAAACAGGGCCAAATGTAGGGGTGTGGTGGCGAGAAAGAGACTCATAGGAAGAAGTGTTAAAGGTGGGAAAAGGAAAAAGATAAAATGGAGCAGAACGATGGATGGGAGATAAGGAGGGAGGGAAATATGTGATTGGAAGTAAGAGATCGGGTAAAATAAGCAGGGGAGATGAGAGAAGAAGGGGTAGTAGTAAATAGGAAGTAGGCAGGCAGGAGAGAGGTGAAAAGAAATGGCGGGTAAGACAAAAAAAGGAGGGATTGGGTGTAAATGGAAGAGAGAAGATAGAGAGATAGCAGAAGGGAAACATGGGATGTGAGATAAGAGGTTAGAAGGGGGATTAGGGGAAAGGAGTGCTAGAAGAAGTGAGTGAAAAGATTAAAGGTAGAAAATATGAAAGGATAACCCTTTTAGGGAGAAACGGTCTTGCTCGCAGCCATTCGGAGCTCCAAGTGGGAGGTATTTATTTTTTCTGGCTACTTCCCTTTGTTCTTCCCATTTTGTGGTTCTGCTTGCCCCCTGTGTTACACTACACTCATGTGCTGTAGTGTAGTTCCTATATTCCCAATAGGCTCTGCGCATTGGAATAATATCTTCAGTAGTGTAGACGTAGGACTGAGGTTAACTAGGTCTTGTACTGACGATATTAGACTTAAGTTTTATGTGCCAGCTAGCTCAGAGTTCACTAGAAACTTTCTCGAATAAGCGAGGAGGAATTTAACCTCCCTGGATATACAAGAAGGGATTTAGTTTCTGACAACCATAGAACATGACAACTTTGCTCTCCCTGATCAAGAGTATATCTCTAGAGTCGTGTGAAAACAAAAGACAGCTATTTTACTCAGTCAATACGTGCATACTTAGTTTCACCAGATTGCAGAGAAAAGGAGAGACGGGCGTGTTCAATAAAAGGTGTTATTTATTGATCAGTCTCTGTTCTCATACAAGAGAAATGAATCTCTACAATTGCAATACTTATAGTTAAGTAAAGTGCATACAGTAAAAGCAGGATCATAAAATAATACTGTAAAAGCATTGATATGGTTTCTTAGCCATATGATACTTTAAAATGGATAAAAGATATACATACATATATACATTGACAAATCGTACTCAACAGGTGCTTCTAACTACGCCTACCCCGGTGTACCTGACCTAAGCCTAATACATGGGAGGGAGTATGTAAGTATCAGTTTAAGTTATGTTTGTTTTGCCAAGAATCTGACTCAAGAATTCTCTATAAGGGTTTAGTCAGTTCAGTACCTGGGTTTTAGAAGTCTGGAGGTCTGGTATCTCATTCTCAGGACTCGGTATCCCAGTCACCCGCGAAGGTGGGCTGGAAACGCTGGAGGCTGGATTTCTCGGCAAGAGAAAAGACAGCGTCTTCCTCAGCGCGTCAAAAGGGGAGGGGCAGCGTCCGTGGGCTCTCGCATCAGCTGGGCTCTCCGGCAAGTAGTCACTGCTCCAGGTTCATCACCACCGTGTCTCTGCTTAGGACAGCGTTGGTATATTTATACCTGAGAGGTGCTGGGTTTGACGTAAGGATGGACATAAGACGTCAATAAGGATGTCACTAAGAACTGAGCGTTCTTGCAGTGCTTTACAGGAGTTCTTGGACTAAATCAAAACATGGCAGGCGGGGATTTCCCAGGTTTGCTTGAGGCTTAGATTTGTTTAAGAACTCAGTGTGCCTTCTAGGGGGCTGGAGGAATAGTGCTTGCTTAATGTGAAAGCATGCGCTATGACTAATTTATGAAATGGGTTTCTGTGCCGTTGTATGGATATTAGTGATTTATAACTGGGCAAGGGTCAGAAATATGAGTATTGATACAGGACCCTAGATAAACACACTACACCCACTCCACGAATTCATGTCCATATTTACTAACCTAAGCAGTAGTAAACATAACTAATAGTGTAAGTGTATACCGAACCACCCCAACATACATTTTTTGCATTTGAAAAATGGCATATTCGAAATACACGAAAATGAGTGTAGGTACTGTATGCATTCAAGCAGTGTAATCATTCAAAAAGCATGCACATTTTATATCAGCATGAATGATTTGCGAAAATAACACATGAAATGGCTCTTAATACAGAAGGAAAAAATGCGAGACCACTTCATCACATATAAATACAATTACTTGTAAATATGCTAGAGGCTGAGGTAAAATATTGTCTCTAGAGTTCCTAAAAATAGAAGCTCTGTTCTCTAAGAATAGTTCTACTTTAAGCAGAGGACGAGTGCCAAAAAAAAGTAAATATTTTGGAATTCCAAAAAAGTTTTCATTTCAGGGGAAGAAGAAAAAATAGTTCCAAATAGTCTCAGTAGCTTTGTTTTACAAAGCTGAAGGCCAAATTCCGAGTTCAGGGAACGCTGTGTGCTCGATTGCTTAAAGTTATTCTTTTGGTTCGGGGGAAAACATCATTTCAGACAGACTTTCAAAAAAACAGTTTACCGCCTCTTGTGAAAGTTCGACCAAGTTGGAGAATGTCGCTAACATGCAGTCGTGCGCATGTTCGCTTTCAGTGATGTTTCGATCAGCATTGCTTACTGAAGGTCGTACCTGGTTGATGCTGCTCTCATCTTGTACTTCACTACCCTTCAATCGTAGTGGTGAAGTCTCCACGAATGCCGTCATCAGGATAGGTAGCCGCTGGGGACAGCATGATGCATGAGCCTTTACTGGACCCATCAAAGTATCTGTATCCAATGGTACTTCTGATTGTAGTGTGAGACAGGTGTCCAACACGCATTCTTCGCCGCATAGCATGCATCTCAATACAGGTAAGACACAATTCTGCCATATGGGTCTGAACGAAAGAAACCAGGTCATATTCAGATCTCTTAGCCGGGCTAATCCAAGGACTTTAGTTATGCGGTCCCGATAGCGTATAGCTAGGATCGTTTCTTCCATTGTTGCTGGAGTCTTGTCTGTGACATGGCTTGCCATAATGAAGCAGGAGTAGCAAAAATAAGATGCCTGCTACGAGTCCCAACAGGAGTGGAAGTCCGCCAAAGACCGAATGGACAAAATTGGGAAATATACCCAGGACTGCTTTGAATGGGGTTAACAGGCCCGAAAAAACGGTCTTAAATACACTCGCGATACGATTCGTATCCGAAATGTTTAATATTGCGTTTAGCATTTCTGCGAAGTGTAGGGGGCAATTTGTCGATAACAATACATGTATCTCTTTCGTTGTCCTTGCAACTTGGAGATCATGCGTTTCTTTTGATGACGTCAAATGAACTGGTGTCTGTAGGAGCACAGTCTTCATTCTGCTTAAAGTATCAATTTGAATAGAAGAGATTTTCAAACTGGGCTAAATTTTTCCCTCCCTGTCTGGAGTGTCGTTTGGAAACAATACTCGCTCACAGCAAGTGACCATGGAACTCACGCTTACTAGATAAGGTTTTCCTGGCAGCAAGCCACAACATCTGTGATCCACAATTAGAATGTAGCTCCCGTTAGAAAGCCGTCTAAAGAATGGCTCTATGTGAGTTGCAGGTGTGCCGAGCAGGTGACATGAAAGGTTATTTGAAGTACCCTCACAGGCCCCATGCAAATTTATACCCTGGCACAGAAGTATACCACTTAGTGATTTTTCACAATTGTTACCACTGAGAAATACACTCTGTCCTTTTTCACTATAACATGTGTGTGTATAAGGTAGTTTCCATGTTGACCTAATGTATCCTTTACCCAACCTTTCATACTGGCCTGCCTGTATATATTTTTGGCAGTATCGAAATTGGAATGTCGTTATCGGAATAGTTATTATCCCATGTATTATCCATTCAATGACAGGTCATTCTGACATTGTCAATGGTAATCTCTCAAGTTTTTCAATGCTCAGAATTGTATATTCTGCACCCTTCTGTGCCAAGCTGATTTGTGTATCAGTAAGGTTATAGATAGTGAATAATGACGCTGTGTTGATTAAACGCCAAGGCACGTAGCCTGAACGCAGATTTTGTACCGTCCAGCCAAGCTGTACAATAGAACGTAATTGGGACTGACCGTGTTGCAACATCAGTAAGTCTTGCTCTATTATATCGATTGCAGAGGATACAATGCTGTCCAGTGAATATATTCTGGAAGACAGAGTCATTAACCCATTGTCCACAACAGAAAGTGATTTTTCCAAATTAACACGGTCAATTTCCCGTATTTTCTCTGCTGTCTTAATTTGAGTTACTTTCCAAGCTTCGTTGTAAGCTGCATATATAGAGGCCGCTATGAAACGTTTTTGACGCTGTTTGCGCGGTCCCATAATGAAATCACGCAAGTCAGCACCTTCTTTAAGTAAAGTCAAGTTTTGCTTAATTTCTGCCAGTGTGGATGTTTGTAGCCATTCGAGGCAGAGTTTACCCACACTGTATGTTGTTACAATCCCTGGATGTTGTTGCTGGGAGTATCTAGGGTCTGGCCTGGACATATTTAACCCCTGTATTTTGTTCAGGAATCTATCTTGACAGTTATTTGTGTCTGTGGGCCAGATCAACCATTTCTTCCAATCAGGATGTGTTCTGTTTTGGTTAAAAATATGGGATACGTCTATCTCAACATCTGTAGTGCTATTACTGTCAGGTGTTGGCTTTGGAATAGACGGTTTGTTCAAGTCTTTAATTTTGGCTAGGCCAAGACAGGTTGTCTGTTGAATTGTGTCATTCAAAAATATAATTTGTTCTGGGATCATGCAGGCTCTAAATAAGGAATCTGTACCTTGCACTTGCCAATCTTTTGTATCCCAGATTGTTTTTGTTTCAATATTATTGTTCCAGAAATCAAAACCAAATGTATTCATTTTGTCAAAAAATGATTCTGAATAGATTAATTTTGTGTTTGTTAGCATGGTTTTCATTCCTGTCTTATTTAACAATTTGAAATAAAACGTTTCTGCATTACTTGTGTTAAACCCTGAGAAATATGGACATTTTTCATAAAATGTTTTCGAACTGCCTTTTGGTGGAGTTGCACAATATTCCCATTGGTTATAATTAAAAACATTTCTAGGTTGAGCCGATTTATGCAGATAATGGTTTCCATAGTGGTTGTAACAGTACACCTGGTCATAATTAGATGAACCCTGTAAATAATCATGTTCTGTAAATTTAGCTGACATCACTAGATCTGACATCATATCATTAATACTTTCAAAGTCCCAATCATCAGCAAATGTGCTTGGTTTTACAAAGTCACTTAATGAAACCTTAAATTGATGAGGATACTTCAAGAGCTCGACCGGGCCATAGATTTCGTAATCAGTTTTGTCCCATGCTACCCCACCGGGTATAGGATTGGCTGTGAAGTTTACTGAAGAAAGTTCTCTTTTCTCGATGTGTGAAGACTTGTGTGGTTTCAGGACCAAGTTGATATTCTGACTTGCTGGGTCCATTGTAACATATTTTCCCTCAATGAAATGTCCCAAGTATAGTACCATGATGAGCCAAAGTATGAGGACAAATACACCTTGTGCCACCCAAATTTCAATCCATGGAGAAATCAGATAGGTTTCTTGTAGTTGATGAAAGAGTTCTTTTGCTTTGTTTTTAAAAGTCTTTGATGGTGTCGGCTGTTCCTCCGGTTCGCTCGGATCCTCAGAAAAGTCATCGTAGTTGATGAAATAGCCTGATGCAGTTCTGTCAATTGTTTCAATTGCTTCTGGATTCCTTTTTGTTTTTGGAATTCTCTTTGTTGCATTAGCATAGTCAGTGGTTACATCATTGTAGACTGGAGTTTCTTGATGTAAGATTTGGATTTGAGTATCAAGAGGTTTAAGTTCCATGTCTTTGTTGCATAGTCCTTGTTGATTCACTGTAGGTTTATCAAATGTGATTAGTCTCTCAGTTTGAACCTCTATGTTTGTAGCAAACTTTGGTGTTCTGCTATTTCTTGGGAGTCCACTTGGCCTACTACTTTTTATCGGCCACATGATTGTGGTTTAACCAGGTCGATTGATACAACTCGGTTCTCCTTTTTACCAGCAAGGGGCGGTAATACAACTGATCTTGTTCCGTTGATAGCCAAGACAGGTACTGCTTTTCTGTAAGAAGGCCCAAATTCCTTCTTTACCGCGATCTTCTCTCTGACCAGATCCCCGATTTTTGGAATCCAGACAGGCCTTGCTGGGACAGGTGGTTTTTCTTCAGTGGTTGTTGGCTGTTGTTTCAATTTTATGTTGCTCAGGTCTTTTCTTTTTTCGTTTAAGTCCTGTAAAATAGCCAAACGATCTTTGACATCAAAGCATTTTTCTTTAACCACTGAAGTTTGACTATCGAGGTCCTGGATCAACATTCTAGTCCCAAACAATAGTTCGTACGGACTGAGACCTCTCAGAGAATTTCTTGGCAGATTATTAAGACTACGTTGGACACTTATTAAATGTTTGACCCACCCAGCCCCCGAACCTAATACCTTTGCCGTTATACATTGCTTTATGTCACGGTTTTTTCTTTCCACAATTCCGTTTCCCTCAGGATGAAAGGGACAAGAGTACCGCAATGCAATGCCCATGCTGGTCATGGCCTCCCTATAAGCCCGAGACGTAAAAGCAGGACCCTGGTCAGAATGTAGCATGCCAATTGCGTATGTGCCGATAAAGACTCGCAAATCTTTTATAACAGTTCTGGCGTCAGCCGAGCGCTGGGGCCACACACAAATAAATCTCGTGCAGGAATCCACCGCGACCATGATATATGTATAGTTGCCATCCCTTTGTAAGGGACCACAGTGGTCCAGGTAAACACATGCTAATGGTTTATCTGAGATTAGAAGGTGCGTCTGTGCTGGTCGTTTCACGGTTGATACCTTCATCCTTTGGCATATTTCGCATTCTAGAACATAGTTCCTAGTTTGTCGTCTCATGTGTGGCCACCAGTATCTCTGTTTTAATAGTGATACTGTGGCCGAAACAGCAGCATGTACAGAAGCGAGCCCTTCGTGTGCCGCTATGATGAGTCCTAACCTATATTCCATGTTTGGAATTGCCCTATCCCCCACTCCAGGGATTCGAGCAAATGGAACGTTATTCGCATCAGTTATGTATGAGTACTTTACTGGAAAGCCTTTCGGGAGTGTTTCTATCGCATCTTTTACTGTAGCGCTGACAGCTTGTAATATTTCGCTGTCTATTTTTGTTTTTGACCGGGTGGTAGCGGCTACGGAAGCCGTTTGCACAGCTGCCTTCGCTGCTTCATCAGCCAATGAATTCCCTGCAACGTGAACGCCATCACGTTGATGACTCAGTGTATGTATCACGTGAGTCTTTCGTAGTTCCTTTTGTAAAAGAACTACTTGTTCCCAAAGCGTTTTGTGCTTGATTGTGCCACCTTTTGCGTCTTTGAAACCATTTTGAACCCAGTTCTGCAAGTATTCATTATAAGACTGAACGCAATAATATGAATCGCACACTATGAGTGTGGGGAATTCGCGATCGGTATTTTCAAGCGCCATCTTAAATGCTAGTAGTTCAGCTCGCTGAGCTGTACAATCTCCTAGAGATTGTGTTTTAGTGACCAGTGGTCTAAATTTACCTTCGTGCCAACAACCTTTAACAATCGCGCACGCAGCACTGTATGCTTGTTTACCCCCAACTGCGGGCTGTGCTGATCCGTCTGTATATACTATACAGCCGTAGTGTTCGAGAGGCAGGATTTCGGTCGGCAGAGGACATTCAAATTCATATTGGAGAAATTCTTGTGTTTTTAAATAATGATCAAATTCGTATACCACGTCTGTTGCAGTAAGAGAATTAACCCACTGTATCCATCTCGGATGTAGTGCTTTAGCATTTGGAATGCTTGCCTTTGTTACTGCCTCTAGGGCTGGTATTGGTGTAACGATGATTATTCGTTTACCCTGAGCTAGGGCTCTTTCTTTTGCTACAGCAGTCTGGACCGCGGTTAGAATTTTTTCCGTTGGGCTAAATTTCATTTCAGCTTTTGTGTACAAATGTGATTTGTATGCTATTGGTACCGTTTCTCCCTCATTAGAGGTTAGGTATGTGAATCCGCATCTTCCTGGGATGACCCAAATCACAAGGTTGCGTGTGTTATCGCGTGTTTGCAATTCTGTTTTAGCTAACATGTCTGTTTGCAATGATCTCAAAATTTCTGTGTGTTTTTGAGTCCAATTGATTGTTTTAAAATCTGGTTTTATTAGGTCATAGAGAGGTTTAACCCTCTCTGCATAATTTAGAATGTATGTTCTACCGAAATTCAGGAAACCTAGAATTGATTGTAAGTTTTTCAGCGTTCTTGGTGCTTGGATTACGGCACATTTCTCTAGGAAATTGTCTGCCAGGCTTTTGCCTTCACTTGATAGTTCATATCCTAAAAACAGGACAGTTAGATGGGCAATTCTTGACTTTTTGAAGTTGAATTTATAACCCTCTGCTGCGAACCCAAGTATTATGGTGTTCACTCTTTTCAAGTGAGTATCCAAGTCATCATCTGTTAGATAGATGTCATCGACATAAGATAATGCCTCATCATCATATATTTGTAGTAACTCTGTTACTCTCGCTGAGAATAATCCTGGGCTGTTCTTGAACCCCTGTGGTAAACGACAGAAATTTCTGCGAGCCATTTATTGAGAAAGCGGTCAAATATCTGCTCTCTGGTGCTATGTTTTGACAAAAGAATCCATTAGAGATGTCTAATGTTGTTTTGTATTTTTTGCGCACTATGCTATTCATTAGTGCTGCACTGTGTGAGTTTTGTACTGCAAATGTTTTACAACATGAGTTAAGGTGTCTGTAGTCCAAAACTAGACGATATGAATCATCTGGCTTGGAGACAGGAAACAAAGGATTGTTCATTTGTGAGGTGCATGTTTCAATCATCCCCTGGTATTCAAGTTGATCTAAGATCTCCCTGACCTGTTTTTTTGCTTCTTGCTTAATTGGGTACTGCCTTTGTGCAGTTGGTTGAGATTTTAACTGGATTTTGTGAGGAGGTGAGTCCTCATCCCATCCTACATGATTTTTATATAATGCAGGAGCTTGGGCTACTGCCCAATTTCTTGCAAGTGTATATTTTTTATGTATTGGAATGTGATTTGAGAAGGCAGGCATAATCATTTCTTCGCCATGAGGGCACTCCCTGACAAACTCTGGTGGCCAGTCTTTTTCAGCTAAAAGGATGTCATAGCCTTTGGAGAGGTTATCCCAAAATAGACCCCTTATTTTCCTAGTCTTATCTCCCTCTATACGTAATGTTATTTCGTATATTTTATGAGGTTTGCTAACTCTGGTATCTGCAGTTTCCACTTGAATGTATTCATTCGTGTCCACTGTCTCCAGATGATTCATCAGGATCTTGCGAGCTATGCTCACTTCTGCTGTGCTGTCTAGCATTGTCTGAGCCCACTCTCCGTTTTTCAGCTGTGTCCTCAGTATCCTCGGCATGTTTGATTACTTTAATACTGGCTATCTTCTTTTTTGGAAATTGTAATTTTTTACTTGGATGAGCAGGTTCCTTGTCTTTGGACTTGAAGTGCTCTTCCCTTTGTTCTGACCGTCCTCTACTTTCCGATTTCTGCGAGGAAGTCTGAAAAGATCGAGATGGACGTGTATCAATATCTTGATATCTATCAGGTTTCTTCAAATTATCCCTATTTCAAAGGTTGTATTTTTTCTCAGAGGGCTCCCTGTGGGGAGACTTATGTCCTTGGTCTGGAGATCTTTCTCTCCGCCGAGGAGACTTTCCTCTGGACTGGAATCTTTTTTCTTTGGGAGTGGATTGTTTATTTCCATCCCAGCTCTTTTTTGGAGCGGTTAGATTGTTTTTAATAAATACCTTTTCAGGATTTTCAGTTAGTTGGGGTTTCACTGGTTTCCCACCCAAACTATCTCTTCCTAGTTCTTCATAGGATTTTTCTATGATTCTGGCAAGTTCAAATGGTTGTTCTGCTATATATGTTTCTTTCAACTTCTGGTGGATCGCTACAGATGCTGCTTCCCCTTTTATGTTAGATAATAATAAAGCTGAGACCTGCTTGAAGTCTTTCAGTAATTTCATACCCAGAGTTAAAGCAAGTTCTGGACCGTATTCATTTTGAATCTGTCTTAGCACATCAGGTATTACCGCCATGGACGGAACACCATGTGTTTTTGTGTAAATGGAAGCAAAGACTGTGCCCCAAGTGTCACAGTCCTCCACATGTGGTGCGATCCCCATTGGAAGGCAGATAGTCAGAATTCTGTGTTTCTCAGTAGGGGTAGTATCCGGAAATACTGCCTCTATTTGAGTGATTTTCTGTGCTAACCAGAATGGAATTTGTTCCAGTTTTATGGGTACTTTACCTAGACATGATTGTATGTTCTGTGGTGTGATTTTATTTGTGTTCCCCTGATGAGGGGTCAGCTGTGGAATGTTAATAGTTGGTTGGACTGTTGAAGTCCGCATTACATATTGGACTAATTGTCTATGTATTTTAATCAATTGTTTTAGCTGTGCTAAAAGTTCTGCTATTGACAATTTTTCAATGTCTGGATGTGGTGTGTAGCTGGCTAGAACCGGCCACGTTGCTCCTGGTCTACCTAGTGGACCGAGCCTGGTGAAGTGATTATTATGTTTTAGGGCGCCTTTAAACCAGAGCAGGTGCTCTTGGTATTTTAATGGGATTTCCACCTCCTCGAAAGGAGTGTAGTCATCCGGAGGTTCCTCTATTTTATAATAGTGGAACTCTTTTGTGACAGTGTTTGCTGCTGGAAAGGTTATCCATGAATAGAATACCTCTGTCTGCCGATATTCGTGTGCCTCAATTACGAATATGACTGTACCACCTCTTGGTGTTAGTCCATTTTCTATAAGTTTAAGTGTTATAGTTTTTCTTATGCTGACCGGGATGAGTATTGCATCCGGGTCTTGCTGTAGGAGACTTGTGTCTTCCGCTAGGAGTTGAGCTGCTATTCTAGCTGTCTCCCTCTCTTCTTCAGTTTCTGACATTTTTACTGACAGAAAGGTTTTTGTTGCAGATCAGGTTTTCAAGGAAACAAAGATTAGGTGCACAATATTTTGGAACACTGTATCCTTCAACGTTGAATAAACCAAAAACTATACATAGAAATCTCTTTCTACTAAGTTCTGGCGGATTTTAACCTTTGACCCACTCCAGACGTTTTTGGAGTATTTACGGGGGGAAGGGTCTGTGTGAAAAAGCACGACTGAGTTACTCTAATGTCTTGCGTTAGATTTATCGCCTTACCAAACGTTGGGCGCCATGTGGTATAGTTCCTATATTCCCAATAGGCTCTGCGCATTGGAATAATATCTTCAGTAGTGTAGACGTAGGACTGAGGTTAACTAGGTCTTGTACTGACGATATTAGACTTAAGTTTTATGTGCCAGCTAGCTCAGAGTTCACTAGAAACTTTCTCGAATAAGCGAGGAGGATTTTAACCTCCCTGGATAGACAAGAAGGGATTTAGTTTCTGACAACCATAGAACATGACAACTTTGCTCTCCCTGATCAAGAGTATATCTCTAGAGTCGTGTGAAAACAAAAGACAGCTATTTTACTCAGTCAATACGTGCATACTTAGTTTCACCAGATTGCAGAGAAAAGGAGAGACGGGCGTGTTCAATAAAAGGTGTTATTTATTGATCAGTCTCTGTTCTCATACAAGAGAAATGAATCGCTACAATTGCAATACTTATAGTTAAGTAAAGTGCATACAGTAAAAGCAGGATCATAAAATAATACTGTAAAAGCATTGATATGGTTTCTTAGCCATATGATACTTTAAAATGGATAAAAGATATACATACATATATACATTGACTAATCGTACTCAACAGGTGCTTCTAACTACGCCTACCCCGGTGTACCTGACCTAAGCCTAATACATGGGAGGGAGTATGTAAGTATCAGTTTAAGTTAAGTTTGTTTTGCCAAGAATCTGACTCAAGAATTCTCTATAAGGGTTTAGTCAGTTCAGTACCTGGGATTTAGAAGTCTGGAGGTCTGGTATCTCATTCTCAGGACTCGGTATCCCAGTCACCCGCGAAGGTGGGCTGGAAACGCTGGAGGCTGGATTCCTCAGCGCGTCAAAAGGGGAGGGGCAGCGTCCGTGGGCTCTCGCATCAGCTGGGCTCTCCGGCAAGTAGTCACTGCTCCAGGTTCATCACCACCGTGTCTCTGCTTAGGACAGCGTTGGTATATTTATACCTGAGAGGTGCTGGGTTTGACGTAAGGATGGACATAAGACGTCAATAAGGATGTCACTAAGAACTGAGCGTTCTTGCAGTGCTTTACAGGAGTTCTTGGACTAAATCAAAACATGGCAGGCGGGGATTTCCCAGGTTTGCTCGAGGCTTGGATTTGTTTAAGAACTCGGTGTGCCTTCTAGGGGGCTGGAGGAATAGTGCTTGCTTAATGTGACAGCATGCGCTATGACTAATTTATGAAACAGGTTTCTGTGCCGTTGTATGGATATTAGTGATTTATAACTGGGCAAGGGTCAGAAATATGAGTATCGATACAGGACCCTAGATAAACACACTACAGTGCCACTTTTACCCACTGCCTACCAACTGCTCCCACCACCCACTCCTTCGTTGCTCCCTTCTGCACATTTTGTTTTATTTACTGACCCTAGAGGTGTATGCCATCTTGGATCAGTAAATTTAAATAAAGGAAAATGCCACCTGCATCATTCTGTGTAGTGACGCATACTTGTTTCTACAGAATGACAAGACCAGCAACAATGGCCTCATCAAAGCACTATTTTTCTTCTTTTTTTGCTGATAATTTGTAAAAGCAGGAAAAAAGCATTTTTCTTTTCAAACTACATTGACAAAGAAAATAGCTAAACCTATCGGCGTTGCCAATGCTTGTTCTATATTATTTCAAGAAGGCAAACCATGCTTCTTTGTTGTGATTGCCTCAGATCCCACATGTTGTGTTGATTGCTAAAATCATTGACTGCTGGTACCATGAATCCTTACAAACCTCTTTCAGTATTTTCTATTAATCAGTGAAGTTATTTGTTGGCTCGAGCACCAGTCATCTTATTCTTCTCCAGCAAGATTTGCAAAGGCTTCAACTGCCTTACTTGATTGAGGTTGTAAAAAATATGTTTTTGAGTTTGAAGAATGCTTTTAGATTCTAATTTATAAATTTAGGGGCATATTTACAAGCCCCTATCGCCACAGGAATGTCACTTTTAGTGACGTTTAGGTGGCGATATGTGCTTCAGCTTATTTACAAGGCAGCGTTAAGCCACATAATGTGGTGTACCGCTGCTTTGTAAATAAGGCACCCTTTCACATTATACTTTGTGTGAAAGGGGTGGGCAATGGGTGTTTCGGTGAGCGTTCCACCAGAACACCCATTGATTTTGATGCTGCCCCATATCTCCAAGGGCAGCGTAAATATAGGGCAGCGTCAAAATTAAGATTTGGGAAAACCTGGTCTTAAACAGGCACAATGAGAAGAAATGTTTAATTTCTCGTTGTTTTTGCTGTTTCAATGTGTGCTGCGCTGTGCAGCACACATGGAAACATCAAAAGGCCTTTGATTGTTTATGTGCAGGAAGGTGGCCCTTTCTCCTCATAAACAATCAATAAAAAAAGACGTTTTGCTACTTCTACATGTGCTGCATTAAGCAGCATAAATAGAAGTTTCGAAACATCATTTAAAGATTGTTTATGTTTAGGAAGCGACACCTTCCTGCACATAAACAATCTTCCCCTCAAAGCAGACACACTTGCGCTATGGGGCAAGGGTGCCTTCATTGGTGCTAGGCTCCTAAATTTAGCACCAGCGCAGGGGGAAATGAAGGGCTACACCATATTGTTGTAAACATGGTGCAGCCCTGCGTTTCAGAAGTGGCGGAGCATGGCGTTAAGCCAAGGAGGCTGACGCCACTCTCTGCCATTTCTCTAGTAAACATGCCCCTTAAACTTCAAACTCTAAACTGGACTGGCCGCTGGTCACCTGTTTCACATGAATGTCAAACAGAAATTCGGCATTGAGATTCTTTGCATTGAAAAAAAAAGTTACCGGGCTGAAGGAAGACCTCTTGTATCTGATTATCTAGTAATTTATAATGAACAAAATTGACAGAAAACATTTACATCAAACTAGTTCCTGTTTTTAACTTACTTCAAATAAAATTTCTTCACTCTTATGGGAGAAATTCCCTACTTTCTCCTATTCTTCTATCCCTAACACCAAATAATGTTGCAACTTGGCTTCCATCGACAATACAGCCAGCTGTTTCCACGACTGCATGTTGCAGATCAGGACTTGGATGTCCACAAATTGTTTGAAACTAAACTCCAACAAAACGTAGGTGCTTTTGTTTGGCCATAATCCAGTATTCTGGGGCCCGAGCTGGTGGCCTCAGAAATTGGGTCCAATTCACACTCCCACGGAAAAGGTGAAAAGTCTGGGCATTCAATTTGATGGAAAACTTTCCTTTGTGGGACATGCTAATGCTATCACTTCATCCTGCTTTTTCATTTTTAAATCTCAGGAAGATTTTCCATTGCATCCCTCTGAACCTGCGGAAAGCAGTGATTACAACCTTGGGGGCATATTCTCAACAACAGCGTTAAAAATTATCTCTGATTTAGCAGTGATAATGGGCTTGATAATATGCCCTTGAGAATTCCAATAGAAGTCCATGTTCTGGTGCGAACATGGGCTTCTATTGGAATTCTCCAGGGCATATTAGCAAGCCCATTATCGCCACTTTAGCGGCAGTTTTCTGCCGCTAAACCGGCGATAATTTTAACGCGTTCTTGATCATATGCCACTTAGTCGTTTCCAAAATTGACTATTGCAATGGACTCTTTCTGGCAGCCCACAAGATAGCCGTAGACAACTTGCAACTGGTCCAGAATGCGGCAGCTAGGCTGCTGTTAGATCCCAAAATATCAGTCAGTTTTCAAGTTTCTTCCCTCACTTCACTGGCTCCCGGTTAAGAAAAAGATTATGTTCAAATCCTTATTCTTAGCCTTCAAAGCTCTCCACTCAAAAAGACCTGCCTCCGTTAGGGAACTCTCCATCGCTATATCCTGACCAGAAACTTAAGATCGGCCTTCCAGGTACAACTGGCCGCCCCAGAGTTCAGGAGGACCACTTGGGGAGAAAAGAGTTTTGCAGTCACCACTGCTAAACTCTGGAACAGCATGCCACTCACACTAAAACCCACAAGTAAGCTGCTCTTTTTTCACAAGGCACTAAAAACTTGGCTTTTTAATAACTAGATCCAGCCGACCTCTTTACTTAGCAGCTTGCCACTGTCTGGGGCTGCTACCCAGTTTTTCTCCCCTCATGAAGCTTCAGCGCCTAGACACCCACAGGTATTAATGTGCTATAGAAAATATATTTTCCTTTCATTTCATTTTCTCTCACCCAATGTTTGTTTTTACATCTTGTTGTTTAGGCCATGAGGTTTCCAACATGAGGTTACCATCAGCCTCAATCTCCCACCCTTTCTTTAGTTGCCTGTACCAGTTCCAAACCGTGAAATACATAACATGCTTCTACTGTGCTTTTACACACCCCACCTCTTCTCTCCTCTACTTTCGATTACACAATAGCGCTACTGTTACAACCCTTACCACTCCCCCCAGTCTAACACCCCACCCAATCTGGTGATCTTGTCACATTTTTTAACTCTTCAATGCAGCTATTTTATTATATGAATTTACTGGCATGCAATTTGCCTGAATCGATTGTATTTCATCATTTTATGGAAAAACATTTGTTCAGTTTTTCATGAAAATGGATTATATATCATAATGGTCCAGCGCCATCCTAACCCCCCCCCCTGCACCAAATGCCAGACCTTTGATGTTTCAATTCGTTTTCACAAGCAGGGTTCTAGAAAAGGCATTTAAAACATATGTATGTAGATTATTTCACTCTCGAGCACAGCTGTATTTTCTAAACCTACAATGCTTTGTCCTATTTCTTCACTTAAAACTAGCACGTCAGCAAGGTCTCTGTCATGATTAAAAGCTCTCTCCCCCTACACAAGGGAACCGAACTAGTCAATTAACCGACCTTTTTCCATCAAACAATGATAGAAGCAGCAATTTAAATACTGACCTCAGGCTTCACTTTCAACTTAATCATGCAGGTTAGTCTAATTTCCAGAATATCTTATTAAAATACTCTCCACCCTCGGCCCCACCCCTGGCCTCCCCGCTGCCGTGATTACCATACTGAGATCCCTACTGGATATTAGCCATGGTTGCTTGAGTCAATTTCTATTAATAATTATCTCAGACTTTATGATTGTCGGACATTCATGTTCACAATTACACAATAAAATCATAAATGCTAAAAATATGCATAGATTGCTTTGAGATGGCAGTCGCCTTTATACTCTTTGGGCCAGATGCATGAAGAAACAGTTTTGCGATTTCCTAATTGCAAATCCTTGCGATTCGCAATCAGAAAATCGCAAAAAGGCATGCAGGAAAGTGTGCTGAACACTTTTTTGCGATTCCTGGGGATCGCAAATGACCTACCGAATGAATATTAATGAAGTAGGTCATAATATGGGACCCCCTTGGAATCACAAATATCACAGGGATGTGGCTGGCTGGGGTCAGCAGACCACCATGTCTGTGATTGCTTTTATATAAAGCTTTTTTTTTTAATGAAGCCCGTTTTCCTTAAAGGGAAACAGGATCATTTCTAAAAGAAAATTGAAAAGTTTTCTTTTCATTTTTTTAAGAGCAGGCAGTGGTCCGTGGGACCACTGCCTTCTCTTAAAAAACAGGGTAACAAACATTCCCAAAGGGGAAGGCGTCCTCTGGGGACCACTTCCCATTTGCGAATGGGTTACCACCCACTTAAAGTAGGTGGTAAAATGCAATTGTTTCGCGACCGCATTTCGGTCACAAAACATTCCTACATACAGATGCAATTCGGTATTAGGAAGGGACTCCCTAAACATGGAAAACCAGAGATGTTCCCTGCAAAACGGCGATAACCTCGCTATCTCTGCAATTTTTATCGCCCTCGTGAAACGCGTTGTTAATAACGCGCTACCAGGGTGATAAGTTCCAGAGACATCCTGCGATAATAAAATTATCGCTAAGCACGGCCAGCGATAATTATCACTGGCCGTTGATAATATGCCCCCACATCTCCCTGTGCCTCTCTCCCTCATTCACCTCACTGCCTTTTCCCAGATTAGTGATATCAAGATTAGAGATAGGAATAGTGTGTCAGGCTTCCTTCCTCGCGAGCAGTGCAGTGCACTCAAAGATGGATTTTAATGGCACAGTATTATTGCTGTGGTGTCATATAATACCATCAGACAAACCTTAAAAGCACCGCTTGCCTGTTTTGTTTAGCGGCGGCCTGTGTGGGTAAGAGCAGTAGGGCTGTAAACCCGGGGGAGGTGGGGGGGATTTCGGCAGACGATGACGAGGGGAAATTAATAATTTATTTAATTTTCCCCTATGGTCGTCTGTTGAATCCCCCGCTCAACTCGACCCCACCGCTCAAACCTAGACACGCTGCGGCTGTTTTTTTCTTATTAGAGCTCAGAGAAGCATAGATTTGCTCAGACACAAGAAGGCACACTTTAATGGGCAAACAAACACTGGATAAATTAAGCAAATCACAATCAATCTCGAACTCTGAGAATTTTCCAGGTTTAGATGGAGAGCAGCTACTCTTTATGGAGTCTATCAAACAATACCAACTAAACTCTAAATCTGTCCAACTCAAATGTCTGTTTTTCAAGCACAATTTTAATGCAATAGATTAGCACTGAGTGAATCCACTGCTTAAAAGGTCTGCATGAAGAAGCAGCTGTCCACTTAAACAGGGCCTATTCCTGCTGTGCTGGAGTCATTGGAGGCAGGGCTTAAGCGCCCTTGGCCACTGCTGTTGCTTCTGTTCCTTTCCATAGATCCCAAAGATTAAAGCAGCCAGAATGGTGTTTTATGCGAGAGAAAGACATGGGGAGGTGAACAGAGGGATGGAGAGGGAGTGAGAAGTTAGAAAGGGAGGAGAGAGAAGGAGACAGAGGACATAAATGGTTGGAAAGAGAGAGTTTGCACCAGGAGATGAAGAGAGTGGGGCTGGTTTGAGCATTTTTGACAGCGCTGCTTTTAGTTCCCCGTCCTGCCCTGCACTGAAATCTAGGAACTACCCAGTGGCTAGCTTGTGATTCGACTGGGTTAACAATGTTGACTTTAAAAAAACAGGACTGACTGGCAATCATCTACATGCTATGAGTCTTGAAGGTGAAAGGTAGTCTAGGAGGGAGGGGGGGTGACAAGTGCCAGACTTTTTACATATTTAAACATGTCTCAACTTGTCGCCTAATCATGTTTTTGTTTCTTATGTCTTTCAATGAAATTAATTTGATTCTCTAATATTCACCCACTTTGCTCAAATTAGAGTAGTTATGACTTGTTTGTGGGCCACACACTCCAATTGGCTGTCTATTTAAGTGCAAATGGGAACATCACAAAGTTTAATTAGAATATACAATACAACGTGCAATTAAATGCATCTCTCAAAGGCTTGCCTTGCATTCTTAGAACTTCAAAAATTGTAGGTCATAATAATTGGTTGTTGAGAAATTTTCCAAACTCTTTTAAATGTTATAGGTCGCAATAATTGGATATTGAGACACCTTTCCTCACATCAAGCATAGACGAAAGATGCAAGCCCCTAAAAAAATCAAAGAGGCAACATCAAAGAAAATATTATTGTGAATGATTAAAGGAAAATAATTTAGGATGATAAGGACATTTCCACCAGTGATTTTGGTAATAGAAGTAGCAAGGTGTCTACATTTAAAAATTCCTTGCTAAAATATTTCTGCTGGGGCCAAAAACATGGAATATTTCCAAAAATCTCATCTTGTTTTTATAAGCACTAGGCAGGGAGCATCTCAACCTTATTCATAGATTCAAGGCGATGTTATTTGAAAAGCAACTTGGAGTATGCACAAAGCAATATGCAGTGCCGATAGAGGTGTGCCTTTGAATAATAATGATATCATGAGGATTTGCAAACTTTTTTTGCTGCCAAAGTAGGAGAAAATGCCCGATTTTAACCCTTCATAAAGTTGCAAAGTTTTGAGGTTTACCTTTTGGCTCGTTCAAAGTTTTTCGACGCATTGTAAAATTCTATTTACGGCACAGCAAGTAAACCTTGATTCTGATCGAACACAACCAGGCTTTGTCAATAAGTTTATCTGTGCAGTATGGTATTGCACAAAAGAAAGTATTTTTTTATTTTTTTTGCAAAGCATTTCTTTTGTAGAACATTTTTGATGTTCTGCACCATAAACTGCAAAATAAAGTCGCAAAGCAAAAAGGTCTCAGCATCAGTTTGACTGCGCAAAACACTGAGCATTATTCACAAACCTTTTGCACACAAATTTAATAAATAGCTGAGAAAAATAGTAATCTGAGCCACAAATGTCAAATTTTGGGTCAAAAACCAAAGACTTGCTGATATTCATGGGTGCCGATCGGATTCACACCTGCAGACAATTGTCTAGGTTGTTGGAATCTTAGCAGATGACGTAGGTGTTGTTTGGACCGCAGCAAAATTCATGCCCTGTGGGGGTTCAGTGGGAACGCGAATTGCATATGTGGGAAACACACGCACAGTAGTAGATTGCAATGTTGTAAATGGAATGCATTTTTCTCTGTTGCTGGACACGTAAACTTTCACCTAAATAAGCATTGTCAAAACAAGAAGGTGTGACCTAAATATGCTAACGTATGGAAAAACAGGCATGCACAAATGTGCACAGACCATTAGCACGTAAACTCTTGTTATTTTGGCATTTCCGTCTTCGAATGTATGTTGATCTCTTAATAAACTAACAAAAACACGCACATATCATTCTTTCACTTTGGTACTTTCACGGTTTACATATCTTCGACAAGAGCCAAACGTATTGTTTTTGTGTAGTTCTGCAGACCATGAGGAATGTATGGGACGTGGGGTTAGCTTTCTTCAAGGGGGTTTTGGAGGAACAGGCATGAAGGGCATGGTAGCCATCCCAGTAGCGATGATGTCATGGGCCCCGCTACAAGCAAGGACAATCACCGCTGTGACTGCTGTTTAATTTAATTTAAATTGCGGGTTTATATAGCGCTAGGAATCGACTCCCGGAGGAGTATCTCCACGCTTCGACCGCTGGGGAACCCGTCCTGGCTCACCCTGAGAGATGGTCCCTGATGGGTATCTCTAAGGTGCGACCAAGCATCCCCGGCGGTCTGGGGGGGCCGTTGTGAAGATGAGGCAAGCTGATGCCCAGAGTTGCCGAGTGTGGTTTCTGACTAGAGTAGGCACCGAGGCGAGAATTATCGAGTCCGCTGACCCTGGTCCACGACCCTGCCGCGTCGGGAATCGAACCCTGGTCCCGGGCCGTCCTCTGCTTACGGGTCTACCGCCTCTAACCAGTGAGCCACACTTCTCACCCATAGCTGCCGACTTAAGGGAACTGGGGCCAGAGATGTCTTAAGGCTTGGCAAAGTGGGCAATTGCCCCACACTTTCCCTGGTAAAGGAACTTTCTATGTGTTCCCTAAACCACTGTCTCTTTCCTAGTGCTGCAATTGACTGTCTCAGTACACTGTGTCATTTTAATATTTTTTGGGGTCTCAGGCAAGACCTATATCAACAATTCTTGTGTGACCCTGTTAAAGTTTAACATATAATTTAGTATTGTTTGCCATCATGCAGATTCGAATTAGCAGCCAATGGGTAATAAAACTCAAATTTGTTGCGCACTAGGGCCCTGTTAAGTGTCTTGCCCAGGGCCCTCAAAATCAGCTCAACATCCTGCCATTCTGGTGCTCATGAAAGTGCTCGAATACCTTCGGGTCACGTTTGCGCTATATATAACCAGGGGCGTAACACAGGCCCCCACAGCCCCCGCGGTGCGGGGGGCCCCAAGCTCAGGGCCGGACTGGCCATAGCGCGCACCGGGCAATCCCCCGGTGCACGGCATGGGTGGGGCCGGTTTTGAGCCCCTGGGGGCCGTTTTTGTTACAGGGCCGTTTCGGCCCTGTACCAAAGTGGGCTGAAAACCGGCCCCGGCAAAGAGCTCGGCGGCACCTCCAACCCCCCAGAGTGGGGATGGGGGGGGGGGGCCAGGGCTGGTTTTGGTTCCCAGTCCGGCCCTGCCCAAGCTTCAGGGGGCCCCCTCGGCACTGCACTCTGGCCAGAGAGCTCCTGATTGAGCTTGGAGGGGGACACTCTTCGTACCGTGCAGGGAAGCCCCCTCAATTTTCGTTACACCGGTGTATATAACTGCAAAAGCGCTGTGGGCCCCGGTGCCACTGCACCTGCTGCACCAACGCAAGCTACGCCCTTGAGACACTCTGTATCCTACGTCCAATTTTAGCTAGGCATGTCGCAAAGGTACCAGTCCCAGAAGGTAAATTTAAAGAGCTGCTGTGGGGCCTGGAAAGTGGTATGAAAGGCAAGAATTGGAGGCAAAAAAGAAATGCATGCACCAACAGAGCAAGGGAACGCTGACGTAGTAAGAAAAGGGGTAAAAATCTGTTATCACTAGCAGTGCGGCCCCCCCGCATCCAGGCCTCTCTAGGATGCAGCTGTTCGCCTGCAGATAGGATAGTTGAAGAGTTTTAGCTCGATTGCCATTTACCCTCCAATAGGTCTCTTCCGGTTGTCCCCTTCTGTAGATCAAACCTCGAACCGCCCTGTCTCTTAAAAGACTAGGGCTGCTTTTCATCAAGGAAACAGTACTCCTCCCCCCTCCAACACCCCGTCAAATCCCTGTCAACACACCCTGGACTTCTGTGCTGTGGCTCTAAGCCACCTGCTGTGCTTCTGTCCCCTGAAGGCTCCTTGTCCCCATCACAACTAAATCGACTTTGATCTGGAAATGTCAGCCCAGCTGGTGCTCATCTTTATCTCCACCCTCTACTAGCTGTGATGCAACTACAAAGCTGCGGTAATCTTTATACTCCTCCTCCAGGGCCTGTCAAGGAAAGAAACAGCACAGCAGGTTAATGTGCCTGTTGCACGGATCAGTTTTGTAACTTGTAGGTCACAGTGGCGAATCCAAGTCAGGTAGCTCAGCTGGTGGCGTGGCAAAGAACTGTGTGTAATTTGCAGATCACATGTTCCACGTCTGACAGGGCCATCTCGTCGTTTCATCCAAACAAAAGTTGAGTCAGACAAGACAATCCGAGTGGACTTTAGGTGCACGTGAATCACAGCTTAGTTGAAAATGGGCAAACAGCAGGGTCATGACAAGGCCCTGGAGGTTAAAGAGTGTCCGTGATACTAGCCAAGAAGGTGGTATGCGCAGGGATGAATGTGTGTGGTAAAATGTGTATGTTTGCATGTTTATACTGCTGTATACCTATGTGTACTTGTGAATGTGGGTTGGTGCCATTATTGGCAACATCCCCACCCACCGTCTGAGCATGATGAATAAATAAATACACAAGACAACTTTTGTTGTGGCTGGTGCAGCAGAAGATGCCAGGAAGGTGGTGGTGGTGTGTGGAGGGGGGTATATATACCCTCCCATCCACGGCACTCCCGAAGTGAGCACCTGGCGTGCCAAGAGGAAGGACTCCTTACCTGAGTCCAACAACTAGGAGGGTGGTGCCTGTGCCCAAATGGCTGCCGCAATGTGTGGGTGTATTTGGACATACACAGTCTCCGGGCTGTAAAACTCAGAAGACAGATTAACTGTGGCTCTTAACATTCCCATGCCCAAAGCACATCCTTGCCCAACTTCAGAGACTCTGGCCTAGTGCTGAATCGAACTGCAGGAGCATTGAGTGTACACTATAGAGAAAGGGCACGGATGTTAAAAATCCCCTGCAGGGCTTTTGTGCTTCTCTGTAATTTGTGCATATACAAGTATGTGCTTGTATTTTAACTGTGCTTGTGCTTATACAGAGTAAGACAAGCATAATACAGATGGGCATTTCATTTTCGAATTCTAGGCTTTGTTCCTTTTCAGGCCTCGGCTAGCGTAGTCTGTGCTTGCGCAGTCTCGCTGGCGAGATTTTATGTTTCTTAGCATGGAGCTTAAACTCGCCCCTCTTCTCCATTGGCTGGCTTCCTAAACGACGGCCAGCCATTGGAGAAGAGATTTGTTTGTCAATTTAAGCCCTGTCATTTTCGGATTGAGGGGCGTGTTTTTTCGCTTCTTTCTCTCCTCTTCCCATTGGCTGGAATGTAAACAACAACAAGTCAAAACAAGCCTGTTGTTTACATTCTAGCCAATGGGAAGAGGGGAGAAAGAAAAACACGCCCCCCCAGTCTGCAAAGGACGGGGCTTAATGAGAAATGGCGAGCGCGTGGAGCGGTTGTTTTATTTTTGTCGTCCGAGCTCTTTATGGTTTCTCAGAGTGGACCTCAGAGCGGAGATGCGGTGCAAGCAGGTCGAGTCTGCAAGGCTGCCGCAGGGAGGGGCGTCGGCCTGCTCACAAGCCCTACGCCTGCCCCAGAGAGTTTTTTTTCTTGTTGTGCTCGTTTGATGCGGCGGAAGGCTGCTGCTGGGCTCTGTGTGTGCCCGCCTTCCGCCGGCTCCTCCTCCCCCCTTCCCTCGACCGAGACAGAGAAGGACCAGCCGCCCTTGGATCCGAAGTACCTGCAGCGGCCGAGCTACTGCGATGCGGCGTTCGCCCTGGAGCAGATCTCCAAGGTGCGTCCTCGGTGCCCCAGAGTGGGTGGTGTCCTCGAATCCTCCTGGTCCCTGGGTCCTCGCCGCGGTTTTTCTTGCTGCCCTGTGCCCTTTTCCACTAGCTTTACGCCCTTGGTGAAATAGGCTTTAGCAGGAAGGATGCCTTTCCGGGGGGTCAGTGAAGTGTTGGGGAGGCCGTTGAGCTGAGCAGGGGGAGGCAGCCTGAGGCCCGGGCCCACGTGAAGCCCGGGAGCCAATCGGGGGCACCCCAGGTTTAACTATGTGTAACGTCAGATGGCAATAAAGTAGAAGGCTCGGGCAGGCCCGCGGAAATGGGCGAGCACAATCTGCTGAACCCGGGCTTTGTGGGACCTCTGGTGAACATCCACACTGGCGAAACCTTCTACTTCCCCAACTTCTGCACCTCGGGGGGGCAGCTGCCCAGCCTGCCACTCCTCTCCTACCCCGCAGGGACATTGTCTGCTCCCTGCCCTGGGCGCTGCCCGAGCCCTGTAATGGATACCCCCAGCTCTACCTCGGCCCGTCGTTCGGCCGCGCCTGCGAGCTGGCATGGGTGGAGGAGAGCAAGTGCTTCTACCGCGAGCCGTGCCCCGAGAGCCCCGGCCTGAAGCGGTGGGACGGTGGCCTCCTGCCCCTGGAGCCCGTCGGCTGCTGGGCGGCTACGGCAAGTACGAGCCATACGCGCTGCCGGCTGAGGGTCCGCCACACGACCCGCCCTCCTGCCAATCCCTGGAGTATGGCTCCAGCTCGTCCCTGCTCAACGGGGGCTCCAAGGGCCCAGCCCACCTGACGTCTCCGGTGGGCCCAGGTGGCGGGAGCCTCGCCGGTGGGGAGGGGGCCTGTACCTGCGCCTGTTATATGTGCCTGTGTCTGTCTGTGCCTGTAATGTGCATGTGTCTGCGCCTGTAATATGTGCCTGTGTCTGTCTGCGCCTGTAACATGCATGTGTCTGCGCCTGGAATATCTGCTTGTGTCTGCACCTGTAACGTGCATGTGTCTGTGCCTGGAATATGTGCCTGTGTCTCCGCCTGGAATATGTGCCTGTGTCTGTCTGTGCCTGTAGCCTGCATGTGTCTGCGCCTCTAATATGTGCCTGTGTCTGTCTGCACCTGTAACATGTGCCCGTGTCTGTGTGCGCCTGTAACATGTGCCTGTGTCTGTCTGCACCCGTAATATGTCCCTGTGTCTCTCTGCGCCTGAGTCTGTGCCTGGAATACGTGCATGTGTCTGCACCTGTAACATGTGCCTGTGTCTGCACCTGTAATATGTGCCTGTCCGAGCCTGCCTGCTTGACGTGTTCACAAGTTCCTCTTGCGTGTGTGACTATGGAACTGTGTGTGTGCTCGCATGTGTTGTGCTCCTGAATGCATGTGGCTGGTGTTTATGTGCCTGCCTCTCCCGTTAGTCTCTCCGTTGTTGCCACCGGCAGGAGCAGGGCTCTTCGACGCGCAGCACTTGTACGCTTGTCCCAGACCGCTAGGGGTAGCAGTAAAGAACCTCAGCACGGTGCTAGGTGCTGTCCCTTTTAAAAGAGAGAGAGCGAGAAGGCAAGCAATAAACATGTAAATATCCAGTAAACGGGACAGAGAGCCTGCATGCGCCAGAGGGGGCGGGTAGCGTAGTTCCCATTACATTAACCACGTTAGGGCTCCCATGCCAGGTCACTTGGTTTGCCCAGAGCCACCCCCTCTGTCCCTGCACTCAACCCATGGCAGAGGCCTTATGCCGCATAAGTCTTAAAATGAGAAACTTGGTAGTGCCACACATATGAACCCTCGGGTTTCCACAGAGAGTGACCCACGTCCACAGCTACAATGTTTACCACACAACTCTCCATACACCAGGGAAACACCTCTACCACACTTTCCATATAACGCAGGAACACGAGGTTCCCACATGACATGCCCCATTCTATCATAATAAGAGGGCAAAATAAATCCGCCAAGGATTCTCTAGGTTTAAGCCACGTCTGTGTCAACACATATTTCAAACAGAGGAGAGAAGTGGAGGGTTTTACATAGGATAGACACACACTTATGATCTTTTTAGATTACCGGATATGTACATTTAAAGTACATGGGGTTGTCCACACAAAACTCACCTAAGGTCTTCACAGAAGCGTCACATCACAGACAGTCTACCATATGCCCCATACCACAAACAACATACACACTCACTCGCATACACAATAATGGTACGCCATTTTCACTGTAGCAGACAATGTTAATATTACAAACACACGCATCTGGTGCTTCCCACATAATAAGCATCCACTTATAAGGCATTTCACACATAGTTCACATAGGTGTACTGTTTTAAGTGTATCCGTCCAATATAGCCACCGTGTCTGTTCCCTGGTTGTGCTCGCTTTTCTTGCCTCTGTTCCCTGGTTGTGCTCGCTTTTCTTGCCTCTGTTCCCTGGTTGTGCTCGTTTTTTTTCTGCCTCTGTTCCCTGATTGTGATAGTTTTCTTGCCTCTGTTCCCTGGTTGTGATCGTTTTTCTTGCCTCTGTTCCCTGGTTGTGCTCGTTTTCTTGCCTCTGTTGCCTGGTTGTGCTTGTTTTTCTTGCCTCTGTTCCCTTGTTGTGCTAGTTTTTTTTCTTACCTCTGTTCCCTGATTGTGATAGTTTTCTTGCCTCTGTACCCTGGTTGTGATCGTTTTTCTTGCCTCTGTTCCCTGGTTGGGCTAATTTTTCTTGCCTCTGCCCCCTGTTTGTGCTAGCTTTTCTTGCCTCTGCCCCCTGGTTGTGCTAGTTTTTCTTGCCTCTGTTCCCTGGTTGTGATCCTTTTTCCTGCCTCTGTTCCCTGGTTGTGCTCGCTTTTCTTGTCTCTGCTCCCAGGTTGTGCTTGTTTTTCTTGCCTCTGCCCCCTGTTTGTTCTCGCTTTTCTTGCCTCTGCCCCCTGGTTGTGCTAGTTTTTCTTGCCTCTGTTCCCTGGTTGTGCTCGTTTTTCTTGCCTCTGTTCCCCGGTTGTGATAGTTTTTCTTGCCTCTGTTCCCTGGTTGTGCTCGCTTTTCTTGCCTCTGTTCCCCGGTTGTGATAGTTTTTCTCGCCTCTGTTCCCTGGTTGTACTCGCTTTTCTTGCCTCTGCCCCCTGGTTGTGCTCTTTTTTCTTGCCTCTGTTCCCTGGTTGTGCTCATTTTTTTTGCCTCTGTTCCCTGGTTGTGCTCGTTTTTCTTGCCTCTGTTCCTTGATTGTGATCGTTTTTCTTGCCACTGTTCCCTGATTGTGCTCGCTTTTTCTTGCCTCTGTTCCCTGGTTGTGCTCGCTTTTCTTGCTTCTGCCCCCTGGATGTGCTCGCTTTTTCTTGCCTCTGTTCCCTGGTCGTGCTCGCTTTTCTTGCCTCTGTTCCCTGGTTGTGCTCGCTTTTCTTGCCTCTGTTCCCTGGTTGTGCTCGGTTTTCTTGCCTCTGCCCCCTGGTTATGCTAGTTTTTCTTGCCTCTGTTCCCTGGTTGTGCTCTAAAATCGATTGCAAAAAAATGAAGCAAGGGTGGATACATAAATTAAACATGGTTGGGTAAAACATACACTGGTATGGCCTATCACAAATATGTAGTATAATCTATTCGAGTAGTTCCGCATGTGAAAGAATATAATCATGTAAAACAGTTGGCTGGTCTTAGCTGGAGACAGTTCTGACAATACAAAGTGCATGTACGTCAATGCGAGATATAAAACAAATAACAAAACTAGGTATAGAAGATCAGCACTTCACTTCAATTACTTTAGAGCTAGCGTGTGTGTGGCTCTGTGTGTGTGTGGGGCTCTGTGTGTGTGGCTCTGTGTGTGTGTGGCTCTGTGTGTGTGTGGCTTTGTCTGTGTGTGGCTGTGTGAGTGTGTGGCTCTGTGTGTGTGGCTCTGTGTGTGTGTGTGTGGCTCTGTGTGTGGCTCTGTGTGTGTGTTGGGCTCTGTGTGTGTGTGGGGGGCTATGTGTGTGTGTGTATGTGTGGGGCTCTATGTGTGTGTGGGGGGGGCTCTGTGTGTGTGTGTGTGGCTCTGTGTGTGTGGGGCTCTGTGTGTATGGGGCTCTGTGTGTGTTGGCTATGTGTGTGTGTGGCTCTGTGTGTGGGGTTCTCTGTGTGTGTGTGTGTGTGTGTGGGGCTGTGTGTGTGTATGTGGGTGCAAATGCAATAGGTCTTGCATTTGCGAGAGATTAAGCTATTACTCTCTACTACTCTCTAATGCTTACCTATTGCCATTGTAAATGACAATACCATATATTTATTGGTTTAAAAAAAAAACAATAAATGAAAAAAATGACATTTGCAATGCCAATAGCTCTAACTTTAACAAAGACGAGACCATTGCATTGTAAATGCTTGTTAAACCTAGTGATACAGATGGGCAATTCTTTTTTGACCCCAACATTTACATCTCCTTAAAAACGTTCATTGGTACCCCAAGAAAATGTTTAAATCTGAAGTTAAGGTACTTTTTCTCAAATGCTTTTGCTCTAGATTCCTCTGCCAACTGATGGGGAAATAGGAGAAGATTCATGTGGACTAATATGTCGATATATAGTGCCAACTGCAACGCCGAGTGGTTCTTCTTCAGAAGCTCGCTGAGAATGCCTTGAACCAGTCTGCAATTCATTGCACGCGTCCTCAGGTGAAAAGGATGTACCACTGGGCTGCTAGCTTCTGAAAAACTCGTCCGCTCATGTTGACAAAGTAAAAAACAAAGTTTCTATCGTCACTAAGGGAGTCAACCGCTTCTCCACCATCTATAGTGGATGAGCAATCATGCATTCCTTTCTGGCCTTGAATGTCAAACGCGTTCCACTTCTTCTGTACACCTGGGTTGCACTTCCAGCTAAACTGATCAATAGTTGTAACACAGCTAACTTAGAGGTATATGTCCCACTTGACCTGAATTATGTCCGTCTGGGAATACCGACAGAGATAGATGTCCCAAGGACTCAACGCCTCTTTTGTAATCTGGGTTTGATTCCCGTCCCCTGCCAAAGTGGGGAGGGGGGGGGGGGGACTGGCCCGGATGATGGTGATGGGGAGAGTTTGGGGGAAACAAAATGAAAAAATAAAATACTTACCATGCCGCTGCTATCACTGTCTCCCACGCATCACCTTGTCCTTTTTCTGGCCCTGGGCACATGCTGCCAGCCTGCCATGGGGCCAATCCTGAAGCTGCTTCCACATGAGAGCAGCTTTAGGATAGGCCAGGCACCGGCAACTTACGCTCCCAGGCAGACTGGAAGCCTGTGCCTACTTTCTCTAGCCTCATCAATCAATCAATCAATCAATCAATCAATCAGAACATTTGTAAAGTGCACTAATTACCCGTGTGGGTCTCAAGGCGCTGGGGGTGGGGGGTATGCTGCTACTGCTCGAATAGCCAGGTCTTGAGGAGTCTTCTGAAGGTTAGGAGGTTCTGGGTCTGCTGTAGGTGGATGGGGAGGGTTTTCCAGGTCTCGGCAGCGAGGTGGGAGAATGATCTGCCGCCGGAGGTGGCTCTTCGGATGCGGGTGAGTGTGGCGAGGGTGAGGGCGAGGTCGGTGGAGCGGAGTTGGCGATTGGGGGTGTAGAAGCTGAGTCGTCTGTTGAGGTATGCTGGTCGGGTGTTGTGGAGTACCATGTGTGCGTGGATGAGGAGGCTGGAAGGTGATCCTCTTGTCGACCAGAAGCCAGTGCAGTTCTCTCAGGTGGGGTGTGATGTGGCTGCGGCGAGGGATGTCGAGGATCAGGCGTGCGGAGGTGTTTTTAATGCATTGGAGTCGTTTCAGGAGTTTGGCCAAGGCTCCTGAGTAGAGGGCGTTTCCATAGTCCAACCTGATGCTGACGAGGGCCTGGGTGACCGTTCTTGTTTCTGTGGGGATCCACCTGTAGATCTTGCGGAGTATGCGGAGGGTGTTGACCTGTTTTGCAACAGCCAAGAGGTGTTTCTCTGGCCTGAGGCGGCCAGCCAAACACCTAATGAGTTGTGAAGGGAGTGCACTACTACTCCCCCACCAGCAGTGTCAACCCCTGGACCCACCCCCAAGACTCGTCAGAGACCTGGGGGCGGGTCCAGGGGATTCAAATAAAACAATACTAAAACAGGTTTAAAGCCCGTTTTATTATTGTTTTATTTTCTGCTGGTGGCAGGGGGGTGGCGCTCCTCCGCTCAAATGGAGCGGCCGCCCCTGGTTTGATTGTGGTGATAAGAGATGAAGCTTAATACTGGGGTGTAAAGTAGCTTACCACGCTGTGTGATAGGAAGGTGGGTATGGATATGTACATGGCTGCTGAGTGAGTCACATATGAGAGCAGGGAATGCCACATCAAATTTAGCAAAGTATGGGGACTGTATTGTATGGCTATGCTACTATGATTTGGGGCCTGAGGCAGAGGAAAGTGGCGATTTGGAACTGGGAAGTCCGGATGCTGTGTCTGGGGTGTCTGGTTAGAGATGCACCTTGGGATGAGTGCCCGAAGATGATTTATTAGCCTTCTTGTTGGGCAATCTATTTTGTGGTCACTGATTGGATGACTGTCTTGGGAGAATTTCCTCCCTCCTTAAGATGTTTAATTGCTTCTGATGTTATGCACATTGCACACACACTACTTTAAAATATGTATCCTTTGGAAGCCACGCTTTGGATGCTCTATGATGTTTTATTATTTTCTTGTGAATGAAAACCAAATAAAGATATAAAAAAATAATTGTAACAAAATCTACAAGCAAACGTCAGGCTCCTACTCAACTCCTCTAGCAATTCTTCTCCTGGAACTGAACCTAAAATTTGGAAGCAGCTTATACCTGGCTTCTCTATTCAACTACACATGTAAATGCCGATCTGCACAGGAGCCCATACAAAAACAAGCATTGGAATAGCCAATAGGTCTCGCCTTTGGGACTTTATAAGTGTTTAGCCATGCAACAGTTGGTGTTTTTGCACCAAGGATATTGTGCTGCTTAACTAAATACTGATAAGGTCCCAAAAAGCGAGACCTATTGCCTATGCCAATGCTTGGATGCAAGGCGGAGGGGAGAAGGGTGCAAGGAGGAGGGGAGAAGGGTGCAAGGCAGAGGGGAAAAGGGTGCAAGGCAGAGGGGAGAAGGGTGCAATGTAGAGAAAAGTGCAATGCAGAGGTGGAGAAGGGTACAAGGCGGAGGGGGAGAAGGGTGCAAGGGGGAGGGGGAGAAGGGTGCAATGCAGAGGTGGAGAAGGGTACAAGGCGGAGGGGGAGAAGGCTGCAATGCAGAGGTGGAGAAGGGTACAAGGTGGAGGGGGAGAAGGGTGCAAAGGGGGAGGGGGAGAAGGGTGCAAGGTATACAAGTGTGCAAGTCGGAGGGGGAGAAGGGTGCAAGGCAGAGGGGTAGAAGGGTGCAAGGAAGAGAAGGGTGCAAGGCAGAAGGGGAGAAGGGTTCAAGGCGGAAGGGGAGAAGGGTACAAGGCGGAAGAGGAGAAGGGTGCAAGGTTGAGTCGTGTGCAGGGTGGAGGCGGAGAAGGGTGCAAGGCGGAGGGGAGAAGGGTGAAAGGTGAAGGGGGAGAAGGGTGCAAGGTGGAGGGGAGAAGGGTGCAAGGCCGAGGGGGAGAAGGGTGCAAGGTGGAGGGGGGGAAAGGGTGCAAGGAGGAGGGGGAGAAGGGTGCAAGGTGGAGGTGGAGAGGGATGCAGGGCAGAGGGGGAGAAGGGTGCAAGGCGGAGGGGAGAAGGGTGCAAGGCAGAAGGGGAGAAGGGTGCAAGGCAGAAGGGGAGAAGGGTGCAAGGCAGATGTGGAGAAGGGTGCAAGGCGGAGGGGGAGAAGGGTGCAAGGCGGAGGGGGAGAAGGGTGCATGGCGGAGGGGGAGAAGGGTGCAAGGTAAAGAAGGGTGCAAGGTGGAAGGGGAGAAGGGTACAAGGTGGAGGGGGACAAGGGTGCAAGGCGGAGGGGTAGAAGGGTGCAGGGCAGAGCATGAGGAGCGTCTAGCAGCACCAGGCCTGTCAGCAGTTTTTACGGACTCCTATACAAACAACCACTGCTTAGGCCTGATGTGTGTTAAAAGAAAATCACTTTTTAACAAACAGGTATGGTGCACTCCTACCAAGCTGAATCTGTCCATGTTGCCTGTACACCTTGCCAAGACCAGCATGCAGTGTTGCAAGCTAATTCACTCTCTCTCCCGTGTGTTGAGCCCAAAAGTAGTAGCACTGATTCTCAACTCTTGAGGATGGTGAAGAACCATTTTTACTCACTTACTGGGTCTCGGCGGTGGGGGAACCGCCCAAGTCTTCCATACCCTCCTTATATAGAAAAAGGAGACACAGGAGCCTTCGTCTGCAGGAGGAACCAAGTTTTATTCAAATACCCCGGGCTATGGAACAGAGTCCCAAGCTCGTCGGAGACAAGACAGAGGAGTCTGCTTCTTTACTCCGCAGCTTACAGGTCTTATATACACATTTCCCACCTTAAGAAACCAGTTTGGGTGGGGCCTGGCGCCCGAGTCAAAATGCAGTTACACCATTCGTTGTTCAGGCAGGACGGGGCTGTAACAGATGGTACAAAGATTACGGACAGGTCTTGCAAAACAGGATATGTACGTGAGAGAACAGACAGATCTTGAACAACAGGATATGTGAAAGAAACAAGTTCTGGGACGGTGGCGTGACCAAGTCTTGCGAAACAGGATGGATGTGTGCTGTAGTGCAGTCCGAGGGTGGTGAGGCCAAATCTTTGTTCCCCTTTTCGAAATTGGATTAACCACAAGGAGCAGGAAGGGCAGGGTGATCGTGACAGTTAGAATTTCATCAGACATCAGCAGAAACAACCAGGAGGGTCATGTAGAGGTGTTTGACACAAAATGGCAATGCAAAAATAATGGAGTCCTGACACAAAATAATTGCCTACAAGAAGGACACTTTTCCTTGATGGGGCGGGGGGGTCAAGTTTAAGACTATCAGAAAAGGCTGGTTTATGTGATGACAGGCATCTCCCCAGTGTACTCAGTGCAAAAAGTGTAACCTATACTTCCCGGTTAATGAATATTTAAAAAAACGCTATAATAATTTTTGTTTGTTATACATTTTTTCAATATTCTCATTCAGAGTATCTTGGAAGAAGTCATTATTAATTTATAATAATAGTTGTACAAAAACCGTGGTGATAAACATTCTTTTATGCCCAATGCATTTCGGGCTGTGCCCTTCTTCAGGGGTTGTTGAGCTGTAATGTAGAGGAAACTTGGGTTGAATACACGAACAGCCGATAGGCCGGGATCAAAAGTTAATGGAGTGTGGGATGGGGGTGCTTATGTGTGTACAGTGATACAAGCAGGATGGGTGTATCAAGTATCAAAACTTGCACCTTGTCTCAGTGTAACAAAGGTCAAAGATTACAGTATCACTGAGTCTGCAAGATTAGCGTGCCAGTGGTTTAGTAGAAACAGAAACCTGTGAACTAGAAACATAATTATTAGATCATCGCTTCATACAGTAGAAGAAATGTAACGCAGGGTGATTCATTAAAAAAAGTAGCCAAGTGCAAAGAATAAAACATTTGCCAGACTGGATTTTTTTTTGTGAAAGATTCAGCGTACTAAGAATGGTAACAGGGTGTTTTGTAGTTGATAATGTGTTAAGAAGACTTTGTAGCCAGAGAAAAGTGCAACACAACATAATGGCAGTGAGCATGCAGACTGAAAATAAATATGTACGAACTGACTTACATAGAAGACTCGCCTATATACTCTGTTATCTGGTTCGGCACTGTCAGAACCAAACATCGTGAGAGATGACTAGAATGGTACAACCCCATTTTAACTAAACAGATCAAGTGGGTGAGAGGAAATATGCTTACCCGTATTAGTAGAGTGCAAGCGTGTACAAATATTGATGCGGGATAAAAACACGAAGTGGTATTTCAGCGTTAGTGGTTTGAATCCATGTGCGACCGGAAGTTTAAATGTGTCCAGATTTCCACGGTGATAAGGGTAGAAAACAGACTGGTAGTTTTTGATTTACGAGAGCAAGCAAAATAAAGGGTAAAACGTAGATGATCATTGTCACATACCAACAGTAAAGTTGAAAAAAAGTTCAACTATTGTCTCTAGAGCCCTACTAATAATAAAAAAAATAAACAGCAAGCTGGTGATATCAGGATGCAAACACGGACAGTGGACAAAGTACATAATTGTTACCAGACAGTGTCTGACATAGGAGATGTACTAAAACATACCAAGAAATATATAGAAGAAAAACAATCAATTGATGTGCATTAGGGACATGTCGTTGCAAGCAACATGAATGAATAAACATTGGAACATCAAGTACGGTTTAAAAATGTGGTGTAAGCAATGAAAACAAGTGACGGGCAGCTTGTGGCGAGGGTGAAATCCTCCATCTGTCCACTCCTGCAGCTTCAGTATGCCGCACGCGCACACACACACGCATCCACTCGTTACCACCTGCAAGCATTGGCCACGTGGCCGTAAAAGTTAAAATGATCGCAATCACGGGCTGTAAGGGTGCCCGCGAGCAATGCACTTAATGAGCCATGAAGAGAGAGGAAAACCAGATGGCAACTGCGTGTGTAACCGTACTCTATAGGCCACATAAAAAGCTGTGGTCGGCTTTTTGAAGCCCACTTACTAAAAGTCTCGCCGGGGCAACGCATGCGCTGGCTCAGGCAAGACCTAAAAAGTGGAACTTCCTAGAGTTAGCCAGCAGCGATTCAACATGTGGCACCTTCAATCTCTGTCCTATTGAAAAACTCTTGGAAGAGCTCGATTTGCCGTCTCTGGGCGACTTGTCCAACCTCCAAAAAGGCACTCATAAATGCCTAGTACTAAACTCTCTTCTTCACCTTGGTCATTAGAACCTAAAGACAATTTTTGAATCCAAGCACAACCACTTAGTTCTAGACACCTTCTATGTATCAATAGACAAGACCCCGAGGCAGCCCAAACAAACCCAAATAACTACAGTTTCATCTTTCATACATCCCCATTGCCGAATTGGAGGGCTCCTGGAAAACTGCGCCCCCCCCACACACACACACGTTGGATGCACACTGTGCAGCTACAGATCAGAAGCCCTGGAACACGTACCATGTATTTTCCCAAATCTACTTGCGGAGAAAATATTTGTGTCAATCCTTTAATGAGAACCAGATACGAACAGTCAGAGAAGCAACAAGCTGTTGTTTCATGCTTTAGACAAAATGTTTCATCAGTAAATAGGTAAAATATCTTAATTTATCTGAGGCTTGCGTCTTAGACCAGCATTTGCTCTTAAACTAGGCGCCTCACTGAGCTTTCTGATCAAGGTCAAACACAAGGATGCAGAGGATGTCCGACTTCCAGAGTTTGAACGAGAGCTCTCTAAAAGTCAAGCCAGCGAACCCTCTCTGTATCCGGATTGGTGAACAGCGTTGAGTAACCTCGGAAGAAAAAGTTACAAAAATGTTTGTAAGTCTGAAGGTAAGATTTTGACCGGGGCCTCTCACTTGGTGTTGCCATGCATGGTTCAATCGCGTCTGGCCTCAAACTTTGACTTTGGCCTGGTCAAGTGCGACCAGATGTCCCAGAGTGGTTTTATAGGCTTTTGAGCACTATAAAGTGGTTATTATTTCATATCTCCAGGTCCTTCCATTGTATTTTTGTTACTTTGGTGTCATTTTAAAGATTAAAATATGTCCTATGTTTGCAAACTAATGTGAGATTGTTATTGTGTGTTATATCTTAATTATTTACTGAATTGGTGTTTTTAAATGTTTTGCATACCTGTCTTCTAGTTAAGCCTGCCTGCTTGCAGCCAAGCTACCAAAGGTTGAGCATGTGAATAATTTATTGAGATCTATACTGAGCCCTCGACCATGTTAGTGGCCTTATTGCCACTGGTAGGCGCATATCTACCACTATCAATAACCCACTTTCCAACACTTTGTCACTGTTTTTAGGTCTCGTAGAGAGACCTATTACGGTGTAACCAAAAATTTTAACTAAAGCGGATTTCGACGAGTGCATGAGTTCCCGTGACCGCGCTTTTATCCGAGCCGCCTGCCTCTGAGAGCTTTAAATTAAAGCCATCTGTTGCTTCCCCAGCGCACTCAGCCTCACTTCTCCTCCCCCTAATTAACACACACTTCTAGCACGGCCGCGAGGCCGTGCTTCAAAGGGATCCGCTCCGGCTTGCCCCACATGGCTGCATGCCCCCCAGAGTGTATGGCTCACGAATTCCCCAGCACACTTGGCCTCACTTCTCCTCCCCCTAATTAACACACACTTCTAGCACGGCCGCGAGGCCGTGCTTCAAAGGGATCCGCTCCGGCTTGCCCCACATGGCTGCATGCCCCCCAGAGTGTATGGCTCACGAACTCCTCGAACACTTGACACTTCTGCCCCTGCTTAGTGACGTAGGTTTTACTGGTAATACCCATGTGATTTTTACCAACAGGTAGAGCAACAGGTAGAGTGCAGCACTGCTGAGTCCCGGCCTCTGTCTCATCTCGGACCCCGACCATCGCTGGAAACTCGACCGCCGGCGCACTCACCCGCCTGTCACCTCTGAGTCAGAGCGCACTCTGCTGTCACCGTCCCTGCACTCTCGTCTCAGTATCAGACCTCTCTCACTCTCGTCTCAGTGTGTGTCAGACCTCCCCCTTACTCTCCGCTCTCATCTCAGTGTCAGACCTCTTTCCCCTCTCACTCTCTGCTCTCTCTTCCCTCTCACTCTCCGCTCTGTCTCCCCTCTCACTCTCCACTCTCTCTTCCCTCTCTCCGCTCTCTCTCCCCTCTCACTCTCCACTCTCTCTCCCCTCTCACTCTCCACTCTCGCTCCCCTCTCACTCTCCACTCTCTCCTCCCCTCTCTCTCCCCTCTCACTCTCCGCTCTCTCTCCCCTCTCACTCTCCACTCTCTCTCCCCTCTCACTCTCCGCTCTCTCTCCCCTCTCACTCTCCACTCTCTCTCCCCTCTCACTCTCCAATCTCTCTTCCCTCTCACTCTCCGCTCTCTCTTCCCTCTCTCCGCTCTCTCTCCCCTGTCTAGGCTGCTCTCTGACTGTCTCCAGTGGCCTCTGTCTGTCTCTGGTCACCCCTCCTCACCATCACACACCCTCACATTCACTCACCCTCACACCCTCACCCACCCTCACACCCTCACCCACCCACTCATCGTCACCCTCACACCCCTCACACCCCTCACCCTTACACCCCCTCACCCTCACACCTCCTCACCATCACATACCCTCACATCCTCTCACCCTCACGCACCCACACACCCTCACCCCCTCACCCACCCTCACACCCTCTCACCCTCACACCCCCTCACCCTCACACCCTCATACCCCCTCACCCTCACACCCCCTCACCCCCCTCACCCTCACACACCCTTACCCTCACACCCTTACCCTCAGTCACCCTCACACTCACAGCCCCTCACCCCCCTCACCCTCACCCCCTCACCCTCACACACCCTCACTCACCCTCACACACCCTCACCCTCACACCCTCACCCTCACACCCTCACCCACCCTCACGACCCTCTCACCTTCACACATCCTCACCCTCACACCCCCTAACCCTCACACACCCTCACTCACCCTCACACACCCTCACCAGCATAGCATAACAAAACCTAGCATAGCATAGCAAAACATAGCATAGCATAACAAAACAAAGCATAGGATATCAAAACCAAACCTAGCATAACAAAACAAGAAATAGCATAGCAAAACACAACAAAGCATAGCATAGCATAACAAAACACAACAAAACATAGCATAACAAAACATAACAAAGCATAGCAAAACAAAACATAGCATAACACACAACAAAACATATCATAAGATAAAACATAACATAACAAAACAAAGCATTGCATAACAAAACATAGCAAAACACAAAGCATAGAATAACAAAACACAGCATACATAACAAAACATAGCATAACAAAGCATATCAAAACATAACATAACTTAGCATAACAAAACACAACAAAACATAGCATAACAAAACACAGCATAGCATAACAAAACAAAGCTTAGCATAGCATAACAAAACATAGCATAGCATAGCATTACAAAACATAGCATAACAAAACATAGCATAGCAAAACAAAGCATAGCATAATAAAACACAACAAAACATTGCATAGCGTAACAAAGCATAGCATAGCATAGCATAACAAAGCATAGCATAGCAAAACACAACAAAACATAGCATAACAAAACATAGCATAGCATAAAAAACAAAGCATAGGATAGCAAAACTAAACATAGAATAGCATTACAAAAATAAGCATAGGATAGCAAAACAAACCATAACATAACATAACATAACAAAACATAGCATAACAAAACACAACAACACATAGCATAACAAAACATAGCAAAACACAACAAAACATAGCATAGCATAACAAAACATAGCATAGCATAACAAAACACAACAAAACATAGCATAACAAAACATAACAAAGCATAGCAAAACAAAACATAGCATAACAATACACAACAAAACATATCATAAGATAAAACATAGCATAACAAAACAAAGCATTGCATAACAAAACATAGCAAAACACAAAGCATAGTATAACAAAACACAGCATACATAACAAAACATAGCATAACAAAGCATATCAAAACATAACATAACTTAGCATAACAAAACACAACAAAACATAGCATAACAAAACACAACATAACATAGCATAACAAAACACAACATAGCATAGCATAACATAACAAAGCATAGCATAACAAAACATAGCATAGCATAGCATAACAAAACATAGCATAACAAAACATAGCATAGCATAGCAAAACAAAGCATAGCATAATAAAACACAACAAAACATTGCATAGCATAGCAAAGCATAGCATAGCAAACCACAACAAAACATAGCATAACAAAACATAGCATAACATAAAAAAACAAAGCATAGGATAGCAAAACTAAACATAGCATAGCATTACAAAAAAAGCATAGGATAGCAAAACAAACCATAGCATAACATAACATGACATAACATAACAAAACATAGCATAACAAAATACAGCAACACATAGCATAACAAAACATAGCAAAACACAACAAAACAAAACATAGCAAAACACAACAAAACATAGCATAGCATAGCAAAACACAACAAAACATAGCATAGCATAACAAAACAAAGCATAGCAGAGCATAACAAAACAAATCATAGGATAGCAAAACTAAACATAGCATAGCATTACAAAAAAAGCATAGGATAGCAAAACAAACCATAGCATAACATAACATAACAAAACATAGCATAACAAAACACAACAACACATAGCATAACAAAACATAGCAAAACACAACAAAACATAGCATAGCATAGCATAACAAAACACAACAAAGCATAGCATAGCATAGCATAACAAAACAAAGCATAGCAGAGCATAACAAAACAAAGCATAGGATAGCATATCAAAACAAAGCATAGCAAAACAAAACATAGCATAGCATAACAAAACAGCATAGCAAAACAAAGCATAGCATAATAAAACACAACAAAGCATAGCATAGCATAACAAAACATAGCATAACAAAACATAGCATAACAAAGCATAGCAGAGCAAAGCATAGCATAGCATAACAAAACATAGCATAGCATAACAAAGCATAGCCTAGCAAAACACAACAAAACATAGCATAGCATAACAAAACACAACACAACATAGCATAGCATAACAAAACAAAGCATAGGATAGCAAAACTAAACATAGCATAGCATAACAAAACAAAGCATAGGATAGCAAAACAAAACATAGCATAGCATAACAAACCATAGCATAACATAACAAAACATAGCATAACAAAACACAACAAAACAGCATAGCTTAACAAAACAAAACATAGCATGGCTGAACAAAACATAACAAAACATAATAGCATAGCAAAACACAGCATAGCATACCAACACAACAAAACATAGCATAGCATAACAAAACATAGCATAGCAAAACAAAGCATAGCATAATAAAACACAACAAAACATAGCAAGGCATAACAAAGCATAGCAGAGCAAAATATAGCATAGCATAACAAAGCATAGCATAGCATAACAAAACATAGCATAGCATAACATAGCATAGCATAGCAAAACATAGCATAGCATAACATAACATAGCATAGCATAACAAAACAGTATAGCATAGCATAACAAAACAAAACATAGGATAGCAAAACAAAACATAGCATAGTATACAGCATCACTCAGCACCACCACAGCATCACTCAGTGGCACCACAACATCACTGAGCTCCACCACAGCATCAATCTGTGCAACCATTCAACAACAACTGGTTCAAATATGTTATCTCAATGTTTCAAGCTTTATTACAAATGTAACAAAAAGATGTTAATATTTGACATATGTTCTTGGATTTTCGTCACAATATAATACACTGAACATAATCTTCACAAATGTTATTTACAAAAGTTTAAGCTATTGCCATTATAAATTACAATAACTTTTTAAAGTATTAAGTATTAAAAAAAATTAAAAACCATTGTTATTTGTAATATCAATACATGTAAGTCACGTAAATACAACACATATTGCATTACACATGCTATAGGTGTCACATTTGCGAAAGTTATAACTATTGGCATGGTAAATGACAAAGCTATTAATTTCGCTATTTTCAAAAACAAAACCTAAATAAAAAATTTGTCATTTACAATACCAATAGCTCAAACTTTCTTAATACGAGACCTATTGCATTGCAAATGCTTGTTTATTTTTATTTCTCTTCTTTATTGTCCTTTTTCTGCTTTTTTCTTTTTGGCGCTTGATGAAAGCCTTCTGATAATAAAAATAATCATAGTTTCAAAAAATCATTGTCCAGCAAATGGAGTGGGTCATATTTAATTTATTGTCTGAAAAAGGTCTTTCCATTTCATCTAGTTTATTCTAGAGTTAGAAACCGTGAACTGTTCAGTTGAAATGAAAAAACACAAATCACAGGCAAAATGGTGACAGACCTATCTGAGCAAAGTGAAGTGAGATATAAAATTCATGATCTTGGGAATATCTTGAACAAACATAACAAAATTCTGGGCACTTCCTGTGTTGAGCAGAAGAAAATAGCTTTTCATTTTGCTCTTTTGGTTGTAGAAATAAAGGGCACTTTTTTTTAACTGCTGCGGCAATAACGATTGAGAGACATTTATGGTGAAATTAATTCAAAGAGCCCCTTTCAAGCTGACAAGTTGTTTGTAGGTGGAAGCATATTCTCATTGTTCGGTCTGGCATATCAGTGCAGCCTTTCAGACCTATTGTTAGCAATACTTTATAACAAAAGTAGACGGACTTTGACTCCTTTCAGAGTAGAATTTATCTCCCCTCACACTATTGGCTGCTTGGTGTATCATTCCAACTCCTATGGAGTGCTTGTTTTGGAATGCAAGAAAGACTATTTTGCATCTAAAATGTAATACTGAAAGATGACACATTATATTTTTTGTCTAAAAAATTGATGATATAAAAAAGCAATCTTTTTCAGGTTCATTTTCTATGTAGCAGCCTTTTATAATAAATATTTTCTCCAGGACTCAATATTTGAGCCAGATCTATTGGCTTTGGCAATGCTTGATTTAACCATTAATGTTGTATCATTTCCCAGCTACCAAATCACACAGAAGCTTGACCTAAGTTTTTATATGTTCGTGAAGTTAAAATGTTAAATGTTGCTGCGTTATCTCTCCCAATAAAGGATTTGAACATCCCTAGCCCTGTCTTAAATTGAGACTTTCATATAGAAAGCATAACACAACACCGGGAGCATTTCAAGCAACTTTTCAGATTCAAGCAATAAAAAAGTAGTCCTCCAGAGAATTGGGAAGTCTATAATGAGGAGCAAATCGAAGATAACGTAGTTGATTTTGATATCAGGGAGTGATAGGTAGAAACCATAAAATAAGGTGCTCAGTAAGAGTGATCAGAATTCTTTCCTTCTAACTACTTGACCTAGGCATACATTTCAAAAGACCAGGCTCAGGTGGGAGTCTCCCGATGTTTGAAGTTAAACATTGTCTTATTTTAGCTATCTCCTTCCTAAATTGCATCTGCTTCAATATTAGTTATTAAGGAAAATACAGTTCCACATTGTTCCTTCAACATCTCCTACTTTCCAGATTTAAAATGTTGGCATGTATGCCCGTAGTTACAAATGTTGTGGGTACCAGTTACACCAGGGATGCAGAATTACCTGGGATTACACTTGGAACCCTGAGAAATGATGAAATACCAGGGGCATTGGCAGTTCCAAGTCTGATTTTGATGGTTATTCAGCAGCCAGGTCAAACCTCCAATTCCCATGGTACCATTAAATCATGTTTCCAGCCCTACTATATTTAAATTGCTCCCATAAGGGAGGCCACAGTGAGCTATATATAATGCAGGCTGTCTCATGGGGTTAAATACACTCTACTATGGAGACAAAATGCAAACGATTATTGATGCAGGATGCATTGTTCTATAGGTGGAAAATGCCCCAAAACGAAGGGAAATCATTTTCTAATCTGCACACTATGTGAAATGTTACATTGTTCTCCGAGTTTCCTTTTTATATGCACAATGCATTCTTGCACTGTACACATACGTATGTACATACAGGAGGACAGGCAAGGAAAACAGAGGCAACTGCTGCAGTTTACAATACGTGCAGTGACTTTAAAATAGGCCTCTATGCCACCCTTAAGGCACAGCAGGGCTTGAAGTGGGATGAAAAAAGGTTGGGTGGGGGTCTCCAAAGGTTCCTCTAGCTTTATTATAATGGCCGCGATTGAGAGCCCCGGAGTTGAGGCTGAAGGCAGTGCGAGTTTCCCACAGTGCCAGTCAGTAAGTCAAAAAGGTGTTGAGAATACATGTTCATCCAATCATTGGCCTCTCTGTAGAGCACACAGGGCAATGTTCACATATTCCAGTTGCAATTGTGATTCTGTGCAAATGTGTGTGAAGGAGGTACAAAGTTGTGTTGTGTTTTTGGGGGTGGTGAAGTGACGGAGATTAGAGAGGATGCATTCAGAAGAGAGTGAAAACAGGTGCTGAAGAGGAAAGAGATGACGTGTAAGATATGCAGATGATCTTGATATGGAGAGGAAAAAGGCACGCCTGTCTAACAAGGAGTGAACATAGCAGGAGTGATTGAGGCACTCAGAAGATCAGTATCCACTCCACAGGCCTCAGTAATCTTCAATTCACAGTCTCACATTTCAGAATTGAAACATTTTTAATATTATTTACAATACAATTATTATTGTTACTCATTTACTTTTAAGAGCAAATACCCATTAACAAAGCTACTAGTTCAGTCTGCTTCTCAGTGTATGTATGTTCTTATGCTATATGTCTGGATGCAATAACAGAAATCTCAGTCAAACCAAAATACTGGTCAGATATCACACAATGCGAATCACAGAAATGTTGTGTACATATTTAGGCCACGATCCTAATTACATAGGGGATGCCCCTTTCAGAGACCTCCGAAATTTTTTTTCCCACTCAAAACCCTGGATTTACGTGTGCGAATGCTGACAATAGGACCCATGACTGACATATTAGTATATTTTAATAGAGGTTTTGGATGTATTATGTGTCACTATTTTTATTACCACAGCTTTAGTGTGTTTTGTATTTTACAGACAGTAACATTACACACATAGAAATGTACGTTCCAATAGGGAAACAAACACACAGTTTAATGCTAAGCTACAATGCTATCCGTATAAGAACAAATTAATTCAAATCAAATAAATATTCTTTGCATTAAAGCCTAAATATTCTTTGTATTAAAGTCATCTACTACAAATAAAAATAGAGATCGGTTAATTTAAAGTAAGTTATCTTAAAATCTACTTAGGAATAAACAAATGATCTTAAATTCCGAGTCCCAGGGTCTGCCTAGGCTCTTCAGCGGAATGAACCTGGAATCCAGGACGGGTCATGGCTGAAGGTGGCCAGCTTGGGTGTCACGGTTGAGTTGGTCACCTTATGGCGCTTTTTTTCCAAAGTTGCTCTAAACTTCTCCAAACTTCTGGGACTTCTTCAAGATGGTCCTTGAAAGTTTGGGACCACAAGTCCCACAATTCACCTTTACAAAACCCTTAAAAGTCCACAGGGCACATTCCAGTCAGGGGACTCTCGGTGGTGATGGTGCAGGTGAGCTCTGTTAAGCTGTAGCTTATAGGGAGTCCATTCTTTAATCCTTTTGAAGCAAGGTAGCTCCACAAGGGCGGTGGTTCCTGCTAGTGCAGCAGACACAGCCTGCCAGAATACAGGGCCTCGTGGTGCAAAGCGAGTTTCCAGCATGGCAATCCTTCTTCGTTTCAAGCAGCAGATCTGGGAGACTCTGCACTGCTCACATATTTATTCAGAGTTCTCTGGGGTCAAGCAGCAGAGCACTTCTGTCCAATGAGGTGCAAGACAACACCACAGAGCATGACAACCTCCTCCAAAGTGTGGCATATTCTTGTCCCAGAAAGCACCATTCCTCCAAAATGCATAATGGAATCTCAGCAGAGGAGCAAGAACTAGCTAAACCAGCCCACAGTGTGGCTCATTTCCATAGCGCTCCTCCCCCTCACATCTGCAGATTCCTTCCTTAAGCCTGCTATCTGGCAGGGTCAGAGAGGATGGGGGTAGGTGGGCCTAGAATACCTTGCCAGTTATGTTCCTCCTTTGAAAGTTCATGCTTTATGACCCCTCACCCCTGCTCTGCCTCTGGCATTCCTGTGTTGCAGAACCCTCTCCAGCAGATAGCCTCTCCCCTAGTGAGCCACTTATCACTTCTTCAACGCAGCCTGGCAAATCCTGTTAACTCTGACCAATCAGGCAAGACTGGAGGAAAGCTGAATTTTGGCTTCCAGACAAGAAAGTATAACTTATTTTCTCTACAACTAAGATTAATTCAGCAATGGCATGTTGCTGGATTTATCATTATCATTCTTCTGAATCGTTGAATGATATTTATTCAGGGGCTTATTTACGAGAAACTGACACATCTCTGCATTAGAGCAGAGATGTGTCAGTTTCCTTGTGCCAAGCAAAGAAACCCTTGCGCCACCATGGATGCGTCGTATTTACCATACAGCACACCATGGTGCAAAGATTGACAGATGAGTCAGAAATTCAGAGGCATCTGTCGGCACAAAAGTCATGCATTGCTGGAGTTGTGTCATGTTGTGTCGTAAGCATGACACAACTCCAGCAATGCTTGGGGGAGGCCTATACTTAATAGACTGCATCACTCCTTATGCCTGCTCCAAGCAGGCATAAGGTTTTGACGCAGTAGCGTGCTAGAAGTGGCACCGTGAAATCTTGTAGATTTCACTGCGTCACTTCTACAAGGCTTTCCTGCATGGGAATGCCCACCCTGCATGCATTATACCCGACGCAGGTATAATGTGGCACCGGGCTTTACATGGTGACGCATCTCCCTAGATGCATCATGTTGTAAATTGACCGCAACCTGGTGCATTGATTACGGCGCCAATGCATCACAAAAAGTGATGCTATGGGGGCGCAAAAATGTTGCAAGGGACTTGTAAATCTGCCCCTCAATTCCTATCAATATTTATCAATCCGTTAACTATTGCAATGTTATCCTATGTGGCAAGTTATCTACCATGGTGAAAATGACATGTGCAATTTCTCCATAACTGGGGCATATAAAGCATATTTTATAAAGGACCTGGGACACCTAGGGTAGACCTTGGAGTTTCTGAATATGTAAACATAATGTGGATCCTTACCCCACAGTGCTCCTAGCACAAAAGTCGATTTTGGAAGGGACTTTACTACAATGGGGGAAGTGAAGTGTGAAATTTCTCCATCCACAGGGCATATAATAACTCTTTTAGATGGGCCCTGCTTGTAATTACATGACCCCCCCAACTATGGGAAACCTAAGGAAGACCCGGGGGTATCTAATATGTGCAAATAATGTACATAATTACTTTGTATGTGTATCTACCACTAAAGTCAAGTTTGGGCACAATTTAAATTTAAATGCAGTGCTGCAGAGCAGGACTGATTTTTAAATGACCTCAGGCACTCATCAGTGCACACATGAATGTGCAATAAGCTGCTGGCCTCTAAACTGCCAAGCCCTATTATATACCAGGGGCTTAAAGGTAGCTTTAATATCCTTGCTCTATTATCTACTAGGGACTTATAGCATAGGACATGCCAATTATGTTATGTTATGTTATGTTAATGGGAGTCTTGTAAAGCGCTCGGCTACTCAGGCAGAGTGTCCCGGGGCTATACAGATCTGTGGAGGCATGGCTAAGGAAAACACAGGCGAACTACTGTCCAGACAGCCAGGTCTTAAGCCCCTTCCTAAAGGAAAGCAGGGTGTCTAGTTTCCTAAGGGAAAGGGGCAGTTTGTTCCATAGTTGAGGAGCCAGTAATCTGTATGAGCATCCTCCAATGCGCGCTCGTTTGGTTGCAGTAACAATGGCCAGCGCTTGAGAGGCGGATCATAAAGATCTCGAAGGAAAATAGAACCGCACTCTTCTCCTTAAGTAGACAGCCCCGGTGCCATGCATGGATTTAAAGGCCGTGATAAGAGTCTTGAAATAAATGCGTTTACGCACCGGCTGCCAATGGAGCGAATTCAGAAGAGCCGAGGTGTGAGCCCTACGGCTGAGGCCGAAAATGGCCCTCGCCGCCGAATTCTGTACAGATTGTAGGCGTGTAAGGAGATATTCAGGGAGGCCCAAATAAAGTATGTTGGCATAGTCCAGCCTAGAACCGATCAGAGCCTGTACCGTAATCCTCCTGTGGACATGAGATAGAAAAGGAAGAAATTTCCTGAGGGTTCGTAGGAGGCCAATACACTGGCCAACTACACTAAGAATCTGGGGTTTAGGGGTCAGGCCATTTTCAATTTTTACGCCCTGATTTTTCGCCATAGAAGTTGCAGATGATGGAAGGTACATATCGGCAGGCCACCACGATTTCCAATTGGCATCAGGGGAACAGCCGAAGAAAAGAATCTCTGACTTATCAGAGTTACATCTTAGCTGGTTCAGTTGGAACCATGAAAAAACAGCCTCGAGGCAGCTCATGATGGTATCACCAGCGAAGTCTGTGTTCTTATCACAGGTGAAAAGAAGCTGCGTATCGCCGGCGTAGGATACAATCCGGGCTCCTTGAGATTCCACGAAATCCGCCAAGGGAGACATATAAATATTAAAAAGAGTGGGGCTCAAGACCGAACCCTGTGGGACTCCCACATCCAGCGGAGGAACTGGAGCAGAAAAAGGGGGGGCCCAAATCGATTGTTGGCGACCAGATAAGAAAGACTCAAACCAGTTGAACACTGTCCCTCTCAGACCAATCTCCTGGAGTCTTGAAAGAAGACGGCTGTGAGGGACGGAATTGAAGGCCGCAGAGAGATCGAGTAAAACCAACATCGCCTTCCCTCCACTGTCCAAAACCTCTTTTATAGACTCAGTGACTTCCAGTAGAGCAGTCTCTGTACTTAGGTTCGAGCAAAACCCGGATTGAGTATGATGGAGAATATCTCGGGTTTCAAGGAAGTTCGAGAGAGTTGAGTGGACATGTTTTTCCACAATTTTAGCAAAGGCAGGGAGTAGCGAAATTGGTCTGTAATTAGAGTGTACGAGGGGGTCCAAATTAGGTTTTTTCAATGGCGGAAGGATGTGAGCCATTTTCCATGGACTGGGAACAATGCCGGTTTCAAGAGAGGCATTGAGGACCGGACTGATGATAGGATTGATAATATGTGCTATCTTGGCCAGGAACTTTGCGGGGCAAGGATCTGACGGAGGACCGGACTTTAATTTAGATAATAGATCCAGTGACATTTGTGGGGATAAAGGAGGAAAAAGTGAGAGCGTGTGACTCTCCGGGAGAGAATGAATCTCGGAGAGATTTGAGCCAACGTCTCTTAGAGAATCAGTTGGCACGATGGAGGCCTGAATACTTACGATCTTATTAGCAAAAAAACTAGCCAGTTGTTTGATCCATAGCTCTGTAGGTGAAAATGTAGAAATTAAAGAAGCGGGGGAGGTACATTCCTTGACTATTATGAAAATTTCTTTGCTAATATTAGCTGCAGATTCGATTCTTTTGGAGAAGTGAGATTTTTTCTCTATGACAATAGCCTGATGATACCCTTTGACAAGTTCCTTATATATCTCTTTTGTTGGGATATTGTAGCTTTTGCGCCACGCTCTTTTGGCTTTCTTACAGAGCCTTCTGCTCTCATGGAGCGCAGGGGTGAACCAAGGTGCCGAAGCACGCAAATTTCTTTTAGACCGGATAGAGAGAGGCGCTATCTCGTCAAGACGCTGTGTGAGCCATAACTGAAAAATAACTAAATCTCTAGCCAGCTCACCTGTGAGCTGGCAAGGCTGCATAGCAAAAGATTGCTCCAGCATGTCATCCGTGACACGATGATAGGAACGAGACTGCGCCGTAGACTGCGAGCCTGAGCCAACACTGGCCGCTTTAGAAATACGCAGAATGGCAAAATTCAGTAAGTAATGGTCAGACCAAGTCAGGGGTAAGGGAAGGGAAGAAATAATGGAATTGAAGAAAAAATTTGTTCGAGAATGTGGCCTTTATTATGAGTAGCTGAGAGAATATAAGGAAACAAACCAAATGTACTAGTCACGTCCTGAAGTTTCATGGTATCAGTTGCGTCTGCAGTATCCATATGGATGTTGAAATCCCCTAAAAGTAGACAGTGCTTAAATTTCATGATTAATGGGGAGATGGCGGTATGAAGTTCATCAAAAAAGGAGCCAGAGTGGCCTGGTGGTCTGTAAAGCAATAAACCAGCGCACGAGTGATGAGGGGAAAAAGACAGACAAAAACCAAGTGACTCCACCCCAGGGATATCCTCAGTGAAGACAACTGAACAGGAGTAGCGTCTATCCACCACAATAGCGACTCCCCCTCCCCTACCTATAGCTCGATCTTTCCTCACCATATAATAATTTAGAGGAAGAGCATTAGATATATCCGGGCTCGAAGAGTCGCCGAGCCAGGTCTCTGTCAGAAAGAGGCATGCAGCCTTAAACTCGGTTAATAGGTTAAAAAGATCTAGGGCGTGTTTGCCCAGGGACCGTGTATTGAGTAGCATACAGGAGTAGTTATTTTGATGGTTTCCCATGATCGTCACCAAATCAGAGGGATCAGCGGAGCACGCGAAGTCCTTACTAGCTGATATGTAATGAAGAGTCCAGCTGCAACTTCTGCAGCGTGAAACATCCTTAGGGTCATTAGGGAGCACGAGGCAATTGCATCCCATATCTCCCCTTAAGCTTTTTAAAAATTTGGGATCATATCTATGCATGATGCCTGGCGTTATGACTAGAGATCCATCTGTAGGGCCAGGCCCTGGCACCTCCAGGACGCGGACGGACGCAGACGGGCTTACCTTTGGCTCACCTTCGGCGCGCATTAGGCGTGCCCGCTGCACGTCCTCGGAGGCATTCAAATTAAATAGGGAGAAGGAGGAGAGTCAGAGGGCGCTAAAGACTAGCGTGCTGACCTTAGTTACCCCCAAGATGACGGCCGCGCTGCAAGCAGCGTGAAAACCAAAGTGCAGAGTCAGGTAGGGCTACAAAACACTCGCTGTAGTGTCAGCGCACCAAGAGATTGAGGCTGTAGCTTTTAGATACACACTGTCCCCCAAAGTAAAAATGTTAACAGTAGTTTCCAATCACACTGTTACAAAACACATTCAAAACAATTCCAGCTCGCAAGCGTTTTAAACTAATTGGCGCGCGTGTTCCCGGCTGAGCCTCAGGAACAGGTCTGAAAGCGGCGCTTTGAAACCAGGTGTTTTATGGTCAGAGGGCGCTAAAGACTAGGGTGCTGACCTTAGTTTCCCCCAAGATGGCGGCCGCGCTGCAAGCAGCGTGAAAACCAAAGTGCAGAGTCAGGTAGGGCTACAAAACACTCGCTGTAGTGTCAGCGCACCAAGAGATTGAGGCAGTAGCTTTTAGATACATACTGTCGCCCAAAGTAAAAATTTTAACAGTAGTTTCCAATCACACTGTCACAAAACACATTAAAAACAATTCCAGCTCGCAAGCGTTTTAAACTAATTGGCGCGCGTGTTCCCGGCTGAGCCTCAGGAACAATTATAGGTGTACCCCAACACATAGTGTACCCTAAAGCATGTGTGTGTTTGTGCTTTAACATAGCACTGGTTCTGGGCCTGGCTAGCAGAGTGCAAGACACAGTCAGAGTCAGCTACCACCAGTTCCAGTCAGCAAAATTGGGGGTGCACAGGGTACGCAGGAGGACTTTGCACCACAAAGGAGGAAAGCAGGAATGAATTATACTATACAAGGGTCAGATAAAGGAATTCTTTGGGAGTGGAATAAAAAGGTATGCAATGGATTAAAAAATAGGCATCTTTGATATTCACAAATCTCAATATTACCCAGCACCAGTGGCGGCCCCCTACGGGAATCTTTGCCCCACAATACTTATTTTTCACAAATTATGCACTATCAACTCCTACTAAATATAGTGTATACATTTTTACCTCATAAAGTAACGCTTCAATTTTCCAGTAGCTGTTGTTTGAAAAACGTCCCAAGCTTTATTATTCCCACTTTACTTGCTTTAAATGTGTTTGTTTTAAATGTCGTAGGAAGTCTTTAACCCCTTCCCCGCGGGGCTAATTCCCCTGCGGTGCGGGGGGATGGAGGCCACACACGGCGCCGCGTTGCTCGTGATGAGCTCAGCTCGTCACGCTGCACAGTGGAGCTCTGCTCAAATGACTCCGCCCACTCAATGGAACGCCCCGCACAGGAGGGGAATTATCCCCTCATGGGCATTCCACAGCGGTTATGACAAGCTCAGCTCGTCATGAGCACAGCTCCACTGTGCCTTATGACCAGTTGAGCTTGTCATGAGCGTCCAACTGGTTAACTGTTGGAATGCCCTCTTGGGCATGCACCTGTGAAGAATGATTATAGATCGTGTTTACTGTTGGCCTGCTACATTTTAGTTTTTTTAATATATATTTTGTTTTCAGGTTACTCAAAATCCAACTAAAGAAATGTGCCCACTTGGGCTTGATTTTGTTGCCACAAATCAAGCCGATATCCCTTATACTTACTACATTTTAATGCATGTCTAATGGCCTCCAATGCTGCTGAAAATGCATAATTGGTTGATACATTTATTTGCATTGTATTGGTTTGGAAACAAGCGAACTCTGATGATGATTCATCTCAAGCATTTGAGCAGTATATTCCGCAATCTTGTAACCCACGCCACACACTGAACATTATGAGGCACAAGAGTCCTTGGAGAATTTGTTCAGTGTGGCAGTAGGCTGTAATGTTATATCAATTCTGCTTGAATTTTAATTTATATGTTAATTTTGCAGATTTACCACCATGTAGCTTTAAATGTCAAACTTTGCAAAATCCCTCATTATGCTGGATATTCATGCAGGTTGCTGCTGTATATTTATCACAGTTCATGTATTTGCAGGACTTAATCTAGTTAAAAAGACTTCCAGGATGACAGTATGATAACATCCTAATATCTGCAGTCTTTTGTTTATGTTTACATGTAGCACAATTGAATTAAATGTTTGTCGTCACTTACGTATGTTCACTCATGATCGTCTTGATCACGAGTGAACATACGTAAGTGATGATAAACATCTTCCTCCAGTTGTCTTAACTGTCGTTGTTGAAACACATTGGGTGCATTTCCAAAATAAAGAAAACGGCTGACGTATATGCAGCTGGAGTGAGTGTGCTATTCTGCTCAATTGATGGAGTCTTGCTGCTTTTTCACTTATCAGTTTCCCACATCCGTGCGCATGCCACAACTTTGCCACTATGTAATTATAGTTAGGTCAGCATTCCCATAGGAAATGCATTTTTTGTGTTGCTAATAATTTTGCCACCAATTGACGAATCTCCACAAAATTTTCAAAAGTGTTCTTTTTTACCAAGGTTGCTCATGGAAAATTATTTCGGGGTGATCCATCAAACAGGGGCCAAGAAGAAAGGAGGGTCTTAAAAAATGCAATATCCCCATCCATTTTCCATAGATTTCTTTAGGCAGGGCTACAGCAAAATCTGTTGAATGGAATTACACCAAATTCATCAGGAAGCTAGATCTTGGTCTGCAGATTCTGTTTGTTGTGATTTGGTCATCACAAATATTTGTATATCTGGATGGTTGGGTGCGCAAGAGGCTTGAGAGACTCTAGCGAGAGTGCAAATTCAATATGGAGTGTTCTATTTATTTCACTGGGACCAAGTCACTCAATTTGAGAGTCAGACAGCTGAGGGTAGGGGTGCTCTGATTGGTTGCCAGCAACATCAGAACAATGTTGCTGGCAGGCATTACAGGACTCAGGGGCATAGTCCCCTGTCATGATGTCTGAAAAAATAAATATAAGTGGCAGTCTAGGGATACCCTGTCCCCTAGGCCCCATGGGAGGGACCTCACTGGGGCTGAAATGAACAAAATACAGCACCTTTTGCTGCAATTCCATAGAACTTCCATTGGATTGTAAAAAAACAAGATGGCAGCTCAGGCTGCATTATTTAATTAAGGGGAAGGGGGTGTGTGCCCCCCTCACCAGACCATTATAGGCCTAGGGGAGCCCACCCCAGGCCGTATTTCATAAGGGGAGTGGGACACGCAACCCCATTTCTTGAACCTTGAAAGGCCCTGGGGTCCTCAGGGATGGGGTGGTCATGTATCCTCCCTCCCCATTCAGTACATAAGGCCATGGGGATGGGATGCCCAGGGCCTAATGAAGCCTGGGAATGGGGGCCACGGTGTCTGAACTCTATGGGGCCAACCCTATGTTGCACAATGCAAAGGCTGTGAGCAGTGGGGGGTTAGCAGCATGCTGGGGGCTTTGCCTCAGGGCCTGGTGGCAGGCCATGCCCTGTGATCAACCCCTGCTGGCATTTGGCAAATGGCTGTGCACAATGTGGGGTTGGCTACCTGGGGAGGATATTGAAACAGGGCCTGGCTGCAATACAGAGGGTGCGGCTAAGCACACACAGGCATGCACAAAGGCTGTGCATGACATGGGGTTGGCTGCCTCCGGATGGCAGATTGCAGGGTGTTGGATGCAGGGCATTGCTGAAAGAGCCTTCCCCCTGCTGTGCACAGCGTGGGGCTAACCGCCTCTGCAGTGGGAGGAGGTTAGCTTTATTTATCGTGATAAAATATTACTGTACGTTAAAGAAAATCCTAGAAATTGACTGGAAACAACAGGGTTAAAGTAACATTGTAGTTAGGGGTGATAAAAGGATCTGTTTTTGTTTAAATAAAAATACTTTAGAAGAAATTCACTGAAAAAAACAAAGGTTAAATTATTGTTTTTCTTTTTTTTTTTAATTTTATTTTCAGTAATACACAATAACAAACCACAGATGTGCAAACTATGCAGCAACAAGAATCATGCAGTCTTAGAATATGGTGGTACAGTTCAATAGATCGGACCAGCTGCTGAACCCCCCTTCCACAATAAAAGCAAAGCATAATGAACAGACATTTAATCCCCATCCTCAGTGGCTCCTGCCGGGCTGTCCACTATTGATGCTCATTTGGAGCCTCCGGAGGAGTGGCTCTGGGATCCTCCCTCATAGGCATAAACAGTAGTGATACGCCCCGCTTGTGAGTAGAATGTCTAGCTTCTGCGAAGCTGTGGGATCACTGGGTACGTGGGTCATACTTCTTTGAATATGTTAGCTAGGGATGAGTATTGTATATATTGTCCCTGCCCCAAGTCAAAGTCATCACAAGCTTTGTCAAATGTAATAAAGCTTTAACCCGGGTACAAAGAAGCTAAAACACCGCAACCCCGCTCCCACCAGACCCGGAATGTCATATTAGATGTCACCATTTTAACAGGAGAACACAGGAGATCAAATTCAGCCTTAACCATTCTAAAAACAAAATGCCCTTTCTGGATGTTGAGATTTACCCTTCAGGAGAAGGAGGTTTGATAACAACCCTTTTTAAGAAAGAAACAGATCGAAACAGATCGCTACACTTTTCTAGCAACCACCCCCGCAGCCTCAAGGAGAATCTTCCGTATGGGCAATACCTACGGATCCGTAGAAATTGCCAACAAAAGACTGAATTTATGAAACACTCTGAAAAATTGACCGCCAATTTGATTGACCAAGGTTACCCTAAAAAATTGCTGAGAAGATGCAAGAAACGAGCATGGTGGACACCGCGAGGGTGTCTCCTGGAGAAGAAGGCCAAGAAAAAAATGGAAAGGATGGTGTTTGTAACCACATACTGCCCTAACTCAAATCTTTTGAAAAAGGTAGTCAATAGGAATTGGCACTTGATAGAAAATTTGAATGAAGAACTTACAAAACCGCCCTTGTTTGCTTTTCGGAAAGAATCTAGCATAGCAAACCAACTAGTGAGAGCGGCAATGCCTGTAAGAGAACAAGCAACCTTAAGAAATATGATTGGGCTGCCACCTATCCAAGGACACCATAAATGTGGTGGGTGCAATTGTTGTGCGACCACTGAAGAAGGCTTGTTATTCAAACATAAGGAAATCACTTGGAAACACGAAACCTTCACTAACTGTAAATCACGTTACGTGATATACGGAGTGAAATGTCCACGTGATTTACTGTATATTGGTAAAACTAACCAGGAAGTGAAAACAAGAATCCAGCAACATAAATCGAGAATCAAACGGAAGGTCCCGAATGCCCCTTTGGTGCATCACTGGCAGCAAAAAGAACATACTGAGAATGACCTGCGGTGGACCGTGATTGCCAAAGTCGAACAAGATTCACGAGGTGGAGATCGTGAGGCAAAAATGTCGAGATATGAGGCAATGATGATAGTAAAATTTAATCCAGCAACAGTAGGATTGAACGAACTTTCTGAAATGTACCGACTATCTTAAAATGCATGGTACTTCTTAAACCTACACCCCCTTTCCAGTAGCACTGCGACTAATGGCAACTTACCATCACGACTTTGAGAAACTATGGTGGACTTTTTTACACACTACAAGATGGCGCCCACAAACGTAAATTGGAGGAATTGTGAAAACCATGTAAACATGGTCCTGACCCCACAACTAGAGTTAATCTTATTTCTAAACTACACTTTATAATGATTACAGGAGTTATTTCGAAAATTAGACCCTGATAAGACGCCAGTAGACTCTCAAAGATGGCGCGACCCGGAAGCACAGATCGCAAATATACCGCTACCAGATGAGAGATAGCTTCAATGATAAGCCGTGTTTCCTAACGAATGGCCGATTACTCCAGATGACCCCCGCATTACCAGGGTAAGCACCATTGACGAGTCGCTACCTACCCATGCTGAGTACCGTTCAATGGGCTTGAAGAGATTCCTTACATACTCCGTTTTACTTATCATTTTTTCAGGGGCCACAATCCAATCATCCAACCTCTCCTACCCGCCCACTTCGGCGAAAACTATATTAAGGTGAGAACAAAATGACGATTTACACCGGCAGTTTGTTCGATGTGAAATAGAGAGTCCTCCCCCTAATTACTCCGCCGTTATTCCATTACAGGGTAGTGTGTGCACGAAAATCACGTTCTAACTGTAAGTAGTTTTAAGTTCAATTCTTTTGCTGAATGGTTGTCTATTGGTGTAGATTAGCTGAACCTTGCATTTTCATATCGTTCAGGTGGTTCCGCGCCGTGTTTTCCAGAGAACAGCACAATTTATGTGTGTCTGAACTTTGAGGTAAGAGATGCACTAGGAGTTGTTGAGCCAACCAGTAGTTTAAGATATGGGCATGAGTATATCCCTAACACAGGTCTCCCCTCTCCATTCACAGTGTTTGGTCCTGATGAGAACTCCGCAATAAGAAGAGTTCGAAATGCGTAGACCCTATTTCAAAGCCATAAGAAATCAACTAAAATACAGAATTATATGAATTATTCATTTATGTGTTCATTATAATCTATGGCTATGCAAAAATATTTTCTATCAAGTTATTTGATTATTGCTTGTAAATAGGACTAGTATGATTGCACGTATGTTTGAGAATGTTTAAATGATTTTGTATGTTATTGAGTGTGAATGGTTTGAGAGGTTGCGGTTTATTGTATAGAATGTTTTGTATATAATGTGTGTCACAATTTCCTTTTTGACATGAAAAAACTTTTGATAAAATGAAAACAAATAATTTCTAATGAAGTGAATTAAAACAAAGTAAAAAGATTGATTCAAGAAACTAAGGTCTCCTCACTTTATGTTTGATTCAAAGGTGAGATGAAAATTTGCTAGTGAATTCAGATAGGCAGCATTGGCAACTCTTTAGTTTATAGTACCATTTTAACAGGAGCATTGTCCCACACAGATATCTCCTGATGGAATGAGGCACATTTTAAGATACGCACCACAAAGATTTGCCAGATGCGCGCAGTCTGTCTGATCATATATGGCACTGCATCGGGGATGCCTGTGCCCTGCAAGAAGAGGGACGGTAAATCAATAACCTGCACTCTGCCCTGGAGCAGCTGTTTTTCCCAATTATGCCCTGCTTCAAACTATCTCGCTGCGTGCTGTAGATGAGCAACATTATAATAAACCTCCATTCTGGGAGCCTCAAGGCCACCCCCCTCATATGTACGATTTAGTGTAGCAAGTGCCACTCTTCCTCGTCGACCTGCCCAATACAAGTCTAACATGTACAGACAGCGGGGCAAGACCACCATTTTAGCAACTACCAGCCTGCCCATTAGGGAGAGCGGGAGAGTATTCCAAAAGCCCAACGACCCCTTTAATGCATCTATAAATTTATGAGCATTGAGCTGCAGTATCCGGGAGTCCACACCCGCCACCTGCACTCCCAGATACCTAAAATGCTCAATCTCCCACCGTAAGCCCATTCAAGGGAGTGCATCCGCGGGACAGCTCGCCAAGCGAACCAGGGGGAATAACAATGATTTTGTTCTATTTAAAAGCAGCCCGAGCAGCCAACAAATTCATCCAAGATCTGTAGCAGCCTTAGAATAGCCTCCAGTTGTAAGGAGACATAGAATAGAGGGTTGTTGGCGAAAAATGTTATGATGTGGGAGGTCTTGTTGACTTTGATGCCCCAGTGACCCAAGTCTCTATGCACCCATATTGCCAGGGCTCTATTGCTAGTGCAGACAGCAGTGGAGAAAGTGGACAGCCCTGGCACGTCCTCATCCCAAGAAGCCACTCGCTCCACCTACTGTGCCCCACCCGGACCCTGGCACTGGGCGCTGTATACAAGATCAGTACCCATCTTCTCAACAGTGGGCCAAAAACAGCCACCCTAAGCACCTCCAAGAGGTACCCCCAATCCACAGAATCGAATGCCTTCTGCCAAGCCTATGGACACCAGGGCCAGACCATCTCTTCTATGCAGTACTTCATTCAAAACATGCGCTAGCCTCCTAATATTCATACCTGTGTTACGTGTTGGTATGAAACCACATTGGTCTTTGTGAACCAGATGCACCATGTAGGGGGCAATCTAGCAGCCAGGACTTTGCACAACATTTTTTGCGTCTGAATTTATCATCGTCAGGTGGCGGTATGATGATGGGTCCTTGGCCGTTCCCCCCGCTTGAGAAGCATAACAATTTCCCTTTGGCGCAGAGATGGGGCAAATACCCCTGCTTCAAAAGCCTCTTACTAAACTTGCAGCAAGGGTTGAATAAGCTGACTAGAATAGGCATGTAAGGAGACCACTGGAAACCCATTGTCCATATGTGCCTTAATTCCAGGCATAGATCGTAGTGCTTCCTGAACTTCTTCAGCTGAGATGATAGAGTCCAGTTCCTTTACCATAGTGAGTAACAGCTGTTGGAGTGCCAACCCTTCAACAACAGAGGCATACCCCTCGGCTGTCACACCAGGTCAGCAGTATATTTCTTCTGTAGGTGGTGCTGAAATACCTCTAGGATACCAGCCCTGGTGTGCACTAGGTTTTCTCCCTCATCCCTGTGTGGCAACAGATGGTAGAGCTTGCTCTCTACGGAGTATCCCTGCCAATAGACAACCTGATTTGTCACCCACAGCATGTAGTCGTTGGTGGTAACTCATCAATGTGTACTTGTCCAGCCTGTCCCAGATGTCGGCAACTCGCTCTCGCTGTGTCCTTTCCTTCACACCTAAATCTATGTCTGTCAGGTTCCCCTCCTGTATGTCGGTTAACACTTTCTCCTCTCTATCCAGCTCTCCAAGCAGCTGCCGCCACACCCCACAGACCAATCCTGCGCTCGCTCCATGACTCACAGCCTTTAATTCCTCCCACTCAGTAGCCCTCCCAGTGAGCCCCCCAATTTGCTGACAAATAGTCTGTTACTGTCTTAGATATTCTAGTTCTCCACACTTTGTCCTCAAGTAGATCGGGCAGAAATCACCATTGCCTCGGGCCTTATACAGGCGATCCCCACCTAACCAAACATCGTACTGGGGAATGGTCAGACAGGAAGCGCACCAAGTGGGTAACCTCCACATCCAGAAAGGCCGGCACACCAGAACCCTGTCCAGTCTACTTTGCGTTCCAGCGGTGTGTAAATGGCATGTGAAGAGCGGCAGTGTAGGGTGGGTCTGCCTCCACAGATCATGGGTCCAGGTCCAGCATGACCTTCCAAAGCATCTGAGACATTCTGCGGTTTTGTTCCTGCCTTGGGGATGTCTATCAAGGGCCGAGTGTAGGATGCAATTGAAGTCTCCCTTCCATATGTATGGGACGTCTAATTCATTAGACAAGAGTACCTGAAAGACCTGAAGGTACACTGGACCATCAATGTTTAGTGCATATACATTTAGGATAACAATTTCCCTGCCATCTAGCAAACCTCACACAATAACATAACGCCCATTCACATCAGATTCACTATACATCGGTGTAAATGGAATTCCAGATGCCACCCATATTATGGTGCCACTTGCGTATGTAGAAAAGGAGGAATTATGAATCTGGCCTCGCCACTTCTTGGCTGTTCTATCAGCGCCATTGTCATCCAGGTGTGTTTCCTGAAGGCAAGCAATTGTTATGTGATGGAGCTTAACAAAAGTTAAAACCCTGTGTCTTTTGGTACATGTACCCAGCCCCCAGACATTCCAGGTCAGAAACCTATACTCAGCCCCATCGCCAGTTGATCTCGACATTACTTCTAATCCCAAGCCCTGACCCCCCATGTGTAAGCCACCAGTATGTACAACTTTGAAAGAACCAAGTCTAAGAACTTGTGAAGAACAACAACACTCTACCTTCCACCCATGGACTTTTGCTGAACAACAGTTATCATCCAAAATGCCAACAACTATATTGTTCCAGGTCATACGCATCCCACTATAGCTCCCAACAGGAGCTATAAAACTCACAAGCCTCCCAAAATGTCGTATTCTGGGCTCACAAACCCGGACCCCAACAACTCGGTCCAAGCAGGCGATATTGCCTTATGTTAAGATCTTCATATTACCAGTACTACTGTAGTGTAGTTCCCTTTATTCCCAATAGGCTCTGCGCATTGGAATAATATATCCTACAGATGTGATGTAGGACTTAAGTCGACTAGGTCTCTATCGAATATATTAAACTTAATTGTGAGTGCTAGCTAGCTCAGAGGTCACTAGAAACTTTCTCGAATACACAAGGGATTAGTTTCTGACAACCGCATAAACATGACAGCTTTGTTTCCCCAAGAATAAACTGAACTTCAGAGTTGTGGAAACAATAGATAGATATTTTACTCAGTCAATCGTGCATGCTTCGTTTCACCAGAGATGCAGAGAAATAGAGAGACGGGCGATTTCAATAAAAGTATTTATTGAACAGTCTTCTTTCTCATGTAGAAGAAATGAACAGCTACAATCGTAATACTGGCTGTAAAGTATAATGTGTACAGCAAGAAGAGTATTATGAAATAATACTGTAAAAGCATGGTATGGTTTCTAAGCCATAAAATACATACATAAATAACAATGACTAAAAGTACTCAACTGGTGTTTCTAGAATACGCCTACCCCAATGTACCTAAACTTAGTCTAGTACAAGGGAAGAAGTAAGTATGTGTTTTGTTTCTTTGCCAAGACACTATCTAAGATTTCTGTTAGGGTCTAATCAGCTCCGTACCTTGGTTTAGAATGAAGGAGGTCTGGTATCTCTGTCTCCGGACTCGATTTCCCAACACCCCGCAAGGGGAGCTTAGAAACACTGGAGCTGGATTCTCAGCGAGAGAAAGGCCTCTCTGTCAGTGCGTCAGCTGGAGGGTCGGCTTCCTTTGGTACTTGCTGTAGCGAATTGTGTCAAGCAAGTAGATAGTCGGACTGCTCCAAACCACCGTGTGTTTGCTAGGGCAAGTGCGTCAGCTGGAGGGTCTGCTTCCTTTGGTACTTGCTGTAGCGAATTGCGTCAAGCAAGTAGATAGTCGGACTGCTCCAAACCACCGTGTGTTTGCTAGGGCAAGTGTAGGCATATTTATAACTTGAAGGTGCCTGGATTGACGTAAGGTCGGACATAATAACGTCACCAAAGAACGGTAGTTCGTTGAAAACGCCATGATTTCTAGAGGTATGATGTTTATGCTTATATAAGGGTAATGTGAATTATACCTATATAAGGGCATGAATTGGTAAAATTACACTAGGGTCCTAAAACGCTATACAACACTACAGCATTATTTTTAAGCCCACCCCTGTACATGCTAATCTGGACCTGCCCTATAAGTGGATCTGGGCCTGTGGGCAGTGTAGGGTTAGACAGCGGGACTTCACAAATGTTACAGTTTGAAGGTCCTTCTGAATTCCCAATTTATTGCTCCTCAGAAAACTTCCCCTCCTGTCCGAGCAGGGTTTCCAGGACCACGTCTGCTGATTGGCCACTGTGACTGATTGGCAACCCCCCAGGTCGAGGCGCAAACCTTGGCGTCCAAGGCCGGCGCAACATTTGTACTCATTTGGAGCATTCCATCGCTCCCAACTGTAATCCTTTAGTCAGGGCCGGTGCCCACAGCTGGAGGTCCCTCTGCTCCCCCCGGGCCGAGTCCCTCAGAGCGGTATAGTGCCCCATTTATTAGTTTGGGTCTGAGGTTCTCGCTGGAGAAGTGCATTTCCCCTAATCTCCAGCCATTCCCAGACCTCCTCAGCACTCATGAAGAAGTGGGCCTTGCCCTGCACTATAATCTTTAGATTTGCAAGGTATAGCAGCATGTATTGCAGGTTCAAGTCTCTTAATTTCCTCTTTGCACCTAGAAACTATTTTTTTGTTCCTGCACCTGCTTGGTAGAGTCAGGATATATGGAGATCTTGCTGTTTTCAAACTGGATATCTGGCTCCTTTCTAGCAGTCCTGAGGATGCAGTCTCTTTCTCTATAGTTCAAAATTGTTGTGAAGAAGTCAGCGGTGGGGGGACCAGTGCCCTGTGGGCCCTCTCAATAGCAAACATAACAGATAGGCCTGAGGGACACAGCTGGGTTTTTATACACTGTTCCAGAAACTGCTCAGCCGACATGCCCTCCACTCTCTCCAGGAAACTCAGTGTGCGAATGCTGCTGCGCCTGGTTCACACCTCGGCGTGGTGTTCAAGAGCTTTCGTAGTGAAGGTTAACTGTGTTACTTGCTTTTCCAGGGTAGAGACTTCTACCTTGCAGAGGTAGGCCCACAGTAGGATTACATCGATAGAAACTGTATCTATTCAAGCCTCCAGCACCTTCCAGGAACCCTGTATGGCGGCCAGCAACTCCGCCTTCATCGGCTCTGCATCACTGCCCCGTCTTCCTCATCTGTTTCTGTTGTCTGGTGCATCATGTGCTGTGGCTGGTGGCTCGGGGTGGTGTCCTGGGTAATGGTGTTAGATGTCCCTGCACAAGAGGCCTTATCCTTGCCCATTTTTGTGTTAGGTGGGCAATCACCCTATGCCGATCCGTACACCGCCCCCACGCATCTCTGTATGTCTTGGCTTCACCGCCTGTGCCACCTCTGATCAGGCCGCAAAGCGTATGTCCAGTGAGAATTCCGATATAGCATGGGGGCTCACAGGTATTGACTGCTGTGTTTGTTAATGTCTATCTTCTTGTGCTGACCAACAGCTGCAAACCCTAAATGCACAGTAGGTCTGCAAATGGCCAGAGTCTCAACTTGTTTTCAAGTACCATCCTCCAAGTGCACACCAAAACACATCCAACACCAAGCCAATCATCAATTACAGTTCTGCAGGAGTGGAAAGTGTTCTCGTCAATGGTCAGGGCAAAGGCACTCCTGTGCTTATTGCTCACTGGCTGAAGTGCTGGTGTTCATTACTCATCTTCCTGGTTCACCACTCAAAGCACCCGACACACCGCCTGCCTCACAGCACAGGGGGACATCTCCAGGTCACCACTTCTACTCAGGATTCTGCCCATAGTCATCAGTCCTCTGTCACAAAGCAGAGAACAGCAGGGTGCACACTTGCCTCCACTCCAACAAGGCACCACAATGTCGGGTTACAGCCCTGGTGGCACTGGCCAGCACACACATGGGTTCCACATGAGTCTGCAGGGTCCAGTATCGGAGGCGAGAAAACCCCAAAACCAGTGGAGCAAGACCCCATCGTTCCAGAGAAAGACCAGCTAATTCTTCATAGGGTATCTTGGTGCAAAGTGGTTCAGCAGTCGGGGGAAGGTCAGCCGGCATCGGGCCCCACGGGCTAGCAAATGTCACCGCAGAGGGGTCCTCAAGTGCCAGGTCTGTCAACCAAATCAGCTCACCAGGAGCTGTTGAGCCCAAACCCCCTGGGCTCAACTGGCAGCACAATAGAGGGCGTCCCACAGACAACAGACACTTCCAGCTTGGCTCCCTAGAGCTCTGTCAGGGAGATCCGCTCCTCTCGAAATGTCAAAAAGGCCAGCGGTCCAGCGATGTTAATCATATCATCCTTGAGTCCGGGGCCTGCTGATTCTTCCGCACCTCAGGGGGATGGGGGAATGATATCCACAGGGTCAGTCGGAAAAATATTGCAGATCTCCTCCGGTCTCAGGGGCCTCAGAGGCCTGGATCCCGGTCACCCGAGTCCCCGGCAGTCGCCTCATCACAAGGCCCAGCCTCTTCCCGGGCCTAGTCGAGCAATGCATCAAAAGCCATTGTTTTTTTACCTTCCCAGCCAGTAGCTTGCACCCCCAATGAACTGAGAGCTGCTGGTTTTCAATGCTGCATTCGGGGCTAATCGGTAGGTCCAGATTTTATGATTATTTAAGGATTATACGATGGGCCAGCCTGGAGCTGCAAAGCTCAAGCCCTGTCGGCCATGTTGCTTGGCCATGCCCCCAAAGTAACATTATAGTTAGGTGAATATGTCAGAGACAACATTAACGTTTTTAACTAGAAAAACACAGAAACTCATCAGATATGTTTAAATTGTAAATGTCAAATGTCGGAATTTGTAAAGCGCACAGCTACCTCCACCGGAGGTGTCCCGGCGCTGTCCGTATACCGCTTAGGAACCCTTCCTGGCTTTCCTGGGAAATGTCCACTCCTGGGCACAACCAGGTGCAGCCAGGCATCCCAGCGCTTTTGGGGCCGTTGTGGAGACTAAGCAAGCTATTGCCCAGAGTTGCAGCATGGGACCCATGATCAGAACAGGCACTGAGGCGCGAATATCCAGTCAGGGGAATTAATGAGCCGGAGACCCGCCTAGGCGGGAATCGAACCCTGGTCCCTGGCCAGAGCTCTGCATCAAGGTCTGCCTGCTCTAACCATTGAGCCACACTTCTCCACTTGTTTAGCAGAGCTAACTATAACTTGCGCCCCACCATGCACTGCATATAACCTCACACAAAACATCACACATTACATCACTCATGACATCTTCTATGACAACATTTCTGTCATCACTTTTAATGACACCTCAAATGACATCACTGATGGCATCATCCAATAAGTGCGCTATTTTGTTTTGTAGTTCACTAAGTGGCCACTGCCTACCATATATTTTTTCTACATCATTTTCTACAGCCTGTGTCCAACTAATGGGTGCAAGTAGTTACAAAACAGATGTACTTCTTATTCAGTATATATATATATATATATATATATATATATATATATATATATATATATATATATATTCACTGAAAAAACCATAGGTTATAGACCATATATAGTTAGGAATTAGCATTTAAAAAACCTTATTTTACTCACACAAAACCATTGAAATTCCATATATAGTTAGTTGCACTAACTATATATCGCGCACCTGCAATCCACTGCTGATCATGTCACATATTACATCATTCATGACATGGTCAGTGACATCACTGATGACATCACTGATGACATCTCAAATGACATCACTGATGACATCACAGATGACATCTCAAATGACATCACTGATGAGATCACTGATGACATCATCCAGTGACTGTGTGTTTCTGTAAAGTTTAAATATGTTTTACATATTGAAGAATGAGTAGATGTATAAGTGTCTGGACGAAGGATTTAGTAGGTGCATGACTGAATGTATGAGTGAGTGATTAAATGTGTCTCACTGAGTGCATGGGTTAGTGACTAAACTGTCTTAATTTGTGCATCATTATGTCTGTTGTTCTGTAAACTGCTGCATGTGTTGATCAGTAGCTATATGATTAACTATATGGGTTATTGATTGATTGTCTAAGTATTTGTATGGGAGACTGAGTGTGTGTGTGGCTGGCTGGGAGGTGTGTGACTCTGTGCAGATCAATGTGTACTTGTATCAATGATTGTATAAGAAAGTAAGTATGTGTTAGTATATGTTTGAAAATGTAAGGTGCTCTATGTTTAACTGTATAGACAAAAAAAATGGAAGTGTGATTGATTCTTTACAGGACTGACTAGGTGTGTGAGTAACTCCATGGATGAGTGGCAGAGTGTGAGTGTCTGTATAGGTGTATGAGTGCATATGATAGTGTTGTAAAGATGAGTGATTGTATGTATGAATGATTGTATGGGTGAATGAGTGAATGTGTGTGTAGACGTAGGAATCAGTGAGTACGTATGTAGTAACTAGTATTGGTGTGTCAATGGTTTCAAAAATTATACTCTGTATTTAACACTGGGTGAAACAGAGGTTATATTAAAATGTGAGGAGATGCATTGTATTGTCACATGAATTATATCATCAGTGATGTGGTCATTGATGTCAAATGAGATGTCATCAGTGATCTCATCAGTGATGTCATTTGAGATGTCATCAGTGATGTCATCAGTGATGTCATTTGAGATGTCATCAGTGATGTCATCAGTGATGTCACTGACCATGTCATGAATGATGTAATATGTGACATGATCAGCAGTGGATTGCAGGTGCGCGATATATAGTTAGTGCAACTAACTATATATGGAATTTCAATGGTTTTGTGTGAGTAAAATAAGGTTTTTTAAATGCTAATTCCTAACTATATATGGTCTATAACCTATGGTTTTTTCAGTGAATTTTCAAGGTTTTGTAAATGCTAATTCCTAACTATATATGGTCTATAACCTATGGTTTTTTCAGTGAATTTCAATGGTTTTTTAATAGCAAATATCATAAGCTGTCGAAAGTCAAGTACGTGGTAAGTGAAAACATTTTCGTGTTTATGCACACTGATCTGCTTTGAATGGTGCCCCCCCCCCCCTCATTTCTATTAGGAGTACTCTCTCTTTGCAGATAGTGAAAGGTAGTTAACGCAGGTCTTTGCCCCCATTGTAATCCGTCGTGCCTGCTTCTCTCTCCATTTGATTGATTGTTATCCAAGTATTTACTGTTTTAGAATTAGTTCTCTTTGGTTCATTCTCTATTTACAAACAAACACAGAGTCGCAATACTCTGTTTAGTCTTTGCAGATAACGAAAAATCGTGTAAAAAAAAAAGAAAAGGAATCGAGCAAAATCAGTAGGCCACTAATGGGATCTCTTTTTGACCTCGCTAAAATAGAAACATTAGGAACAACCCCTCATGACAAATACAAAACTAGTGAGATGAACTGAACTCCACACAATGATGGCTGCAAAACAGCTCGGCTCCGCCACCCACCCCGCCCAAAATAACGATAAAGAACGGCTGCCATGATTGGTTGCGGAATGACCACGACGGAGCTACGAAATGGTGCTGCTCTCATGCTAACCCCAGCTTCAGTCTGAAACATCCAGAAACACTGTAGACTACCAATTCGATCAGTTCCGGTAGCGCCCCAATGTAACCCGGTAGAGAAGAACTAGCTCTCCCCTCTTTGACTGATGGTTCTTGTTGCCTGTCCCTTCTGTTGTCATTTAACAGAACTATTTAGCCTGCTGAAAGGGGTTGTGTTCCGACCGCTGGTTGGTGGAGACATTTTGACTATATTCTGTACCTGCGTTGTCGCGTAATGCGTCATATGACGCGCCGCGTTAGCGCATCCGGAAGTCATCCGGGGCGCGCAGCGCGTAACGTAAGCATAACAAGTCATGTGACTTGTTAATAAAACTTTTCATTGGTTCATTTTACTTTTCTTATTGTAATGATGAAAGGCTTGGTCATATGACCTAAAAATTACGCTTTTCATTACTTCCGAACATTATTTTTTCTTAAATATATGTTATAATGTTCCAGGCTAATGTACTTTCCCGGAAATTTTACAACTGTCCTGCAAGTAAAATATATTCTTTTTTCGAGAAAAAGAGCGTTTCTTCGTCCCATGACGGAGCCGTTGAGCAAAAGAGGGTCGACCTGCTGTCTTAGTCGCCGATACGCCTGAATATGAGATTCTTATCGATCACTTTATGTTGCAGGAATAGAAAACACAACAGCCCTTGACCATTTATCTTTACTGCGTTCCTTCGTATTATACCTTTTACCCTTCATGTAATTGGTCTGCTTTATTTCACTTGCCTTTTAATGATTCTAAAACAGTCACTATTATTAAAAACTTTACCAATGTATATACTACTACCATGTTTTCTTTTAAAAACCTTTATTGTGAAAATTTCATTATACAAATACGAGCCTATAACCACGTGGGCCTGCCACAGAGCAAACTGTAATCGTATATGATGAATAGACATTTACACTGTAGAGGAACGTAACGGGCGGGCCATTAGGTTGCAAGAACTAAGGTGTCTAACAGTTACGGAATCGGTGGACGTACATTTTATAATTAAAATACGACAGGGCCAGTTACAATAAAATTATCTAGATATACATTTGCGGGCAAGTACCATGGGTGACGTTAATTCGAACTTTCAACAGTACAGTAATCAATAACGCATCAGAACTTAATATCAATAGGGATGTCGAAATATTCAATCAATTCTCGTCCCCGCCCGCCATGTGCTTCAAAACTGCATACGTATCTCGTGATTTCAAGGTTCTGCAACCAGTACACAACAAGGAGTTACGAGTCCCATTTATTCCGGCGCCATTTTGGGCGAGGACGGGCAGGTCCAGGATATAGTCAAAATGTCTCTACCAACCATCGACTATGATGATGTTCATATGCTGTATTTATTAGAGTAACACTCATCTGTCCACATGAAATTAATTTGACACAATCTAAACATGTCATTTTAATCTTTCCAAAGTTCTTCTAAATATTTGGGACCGTTTCCCTTGCCTCTGAAGCTCTCAGTGCCACTTCTTTGATGAATGTACTAGCAGGTCAGGGGTTCTCCTCCAAATCTCTCTTTTATGCAGCACTATAATTAATTGGTGCCACCTCTCCATATGACGATGCATGGTATAGTTACCACAACTATATTTTTTTTCGGTTCCTCTGGAGAGTTCATCGTGGCAGATGAAGCGTGTAACGTACCGGGCATTTACCTTTTTTTGCATGTACAGGAAAGGAAAAAAAAATCAAGCGTCCGAGTTCTAAGGTGTCCCAGGGCCATTTTGGTGGACCAGGCCCAAATCCAAAGAACAGCCATCTCACAGGCTAATGGGACGACCCACGCCGAGTTTCAGCATTGTAGGATGACCACACAAGTACAGCAACTTGCTAGACATCACCTCGGTGCCATCCGGATCTCGGCGCCCCACTGCAGATGAAGTGCCTCTCAACTATGAAACCACCATGGTGACATCCGGATCTTGGCGCGTTGTGCTGCCTTCGGCCTATTCGCACATCGGTCCGCTACTGACGCCATCTCACAGGCTAATGGGGCGACCCACGCCGAGTTTCAGCATTGTAGGATGACCACACCAGTACAGCAACTTGCTAGACATCACCTCGGTGCCATCCGGATCTCGGCGCCCCACTGCAGATGAAGTGCCTCTCAACTATGAAACCACCACGGTGACATCCGGATCTTGGCGCGTTGTGCTGCCTTCGGCCTATTCGCACATCGGTCCGCTACTGACGCCATCTCACAGGCTAATGGGGCGACCCACGCCGAGTTTCAGCATTGTAGGATGACCACACCAGTACAGCAACTTGCTAGACATCACCTCGGTGCCATCCGGATCTCGGCGCCCCACTGCAGATGAAGTGCCTCTCAACTATGAAACCACCACGGTGACATCCGGATCTTGGCGCGTTGTGCTGCCTTCGGCCTATTCGCACATCGGTCCGCTACTGACGCCATCTCACAGGCTAATGGGGCGACCCACGCCGAGTTTCAGCATTGTAGGATGACCACACCAACTTGCTAGACATCACCTCAGTGCCATCCGAATCTTGGCATCTCAACGCCTAGTGGTATCTTCCATACAAAAAATATTGTTACGCTGCCTTTGGCCCCATTCGCACATCAGTCCGCAACTTAGACATCACCTCGGTGCCATCCGGATCTTGGCATCTCAGCGCCTTGTGGTGTCAGTCAGAAAATATTGTTGTGCTGCCTTCGGCCTATTCGCACATCGGTCCGCTACTGACGCCATCTCACAGGCCAACGGGGCGCCCCACGCCGACTTTCAACATTGTAGGATGGCCACAGAAGTGCGACAACTTACTAGACACCACCTCGGTGCCATCCGGATCTTGGCGCGTTGTGCTGCCTTCGGCCTATTCGCACATCGGTCCGCTACTGACGCAAACTCACAGGCCAACGGGGCGCCCCACGCCGACTTTCAGCATTGTAGGATGGCCACACCAGTGCGGCAACTTGCTACACACCACCTCGGTGCCATCCGGATCTTGGCGCGTAGTGAAGCTGCAGCAGCTGCAAATAAGCTTCAGACAGTGTTACAACCGCTGCTCAGAACTCTCAACTATGACACCACCTCGGTGCCATCCGGATCTTGGCGCGTTGTATTGCCTTCGGCCTATTCGCACATCGGTCCGCTACTGACGCCGCCTCACGTGCCAACGTATTTTCTCCGCATTTTATACCCTATGCCGCATAACAGGTCATGTGACTTGTTTATAAAACTTTTCATTGGTTCATTTTACTTTTGGTTTCCGAATGATGGAAGGCTTGATCATATGACCTAAAAACAACACTTTTCATTGGATGAAAACTTTTTTTTTCCCCCAAACGATGAAAGCCCCACCTTGTTTCTGGATGTTTCAGACTAAACTGGCGTCAGCATGAGAGCACCACCATCTCGTAGCTCCGTCGTGGTCATTCCGCGAGCAATCATGGCAGCCGCTCCCCACCAGAAGCCTGCAGGAGTCGGGGCCCCCAAAACTTTTGATGAATTCTCAAGGCGGAGGGGACGCTTTCGAGAATGGGGTCCAAGACCTAGCAGACAAGCGTCCGATTTCCAAGGTGTCCCAGGGCCATTTCAGTGGACCACGCCCAAAAAGGAAAGAGCCTGCCGCCATTTTGAGAGTCCTGTGGCAGCCGCCTATCGCTGCACCGCAAGAGTGGGTGCAACTCAGCTGAATGGCGGATTTTGACACAGTGGACCAAAAGCGGACGGAATGGCAACTGAAACGGTAAAGGGGCGCCCCACTAAAACAGATGAGACTCCACCTGGAGAGGCCCGTTCACGCCGCCTCCCCCGGGGCGCTCCACGCCGTTATTCGGAGCAGCATTGTAGGATACCAAAACCAGTGCGGCAACTTACTGGACATCACCTTGGTGCCATCGTTCTGCTGCCTTGGAACTATTCGCACAACAGTTTGCTACTGATGACCCACCCCCCGCGACGCCCCACGCCGTTATTTGCTGGGTGGCAACTTACTAGACATCACTTTCGTGTCATCTAGATTTCGGCGCGTTCTGCTGCCTTGGAACTATTCGCACAACAGTTTGCTACTGATGACCCACCCCCCGCGACGCCCCACGCCGGAAATCTGGACGTTGTGCTGCGTTGGGACTATTCGCACAGCCGACCGCTACTTCGTTGTTTTTCTCTAAAAATGTTTATATGTTATTACTATTTTTGTTTTCTTGTATATATTTATAAATTATTAAAGTTTTATAATCTTACTACTTTGTCGGAGTGCTATATATTTTTAATGTGACACATAATTGTAAAAACTTTGATGTACAAAGAGTCATCCCTGGAATCTTCCGCTTCAGGCTCGGTCCCCTCCCCAATCACAATACAGGATGGTTTTCAGATAATAGCAACGCTTCTGCTGTGACGGATCTCATCGAGTGTGGGCCTTGATCTACTATAACTCCTTTGAAGAGGGGTGATTCTTTACAGCTGTGGCCATAAACTACATCTGCAGGGCTAGCTGATAGCCTAGGACCGGCCTGGACAATCGGACACAGAGGAAAAGGAGTGTCAGAGGGTGCGGTAGTGAATAGGGCGAAAGGGAGGTGTCGGGCGGGCACAGGGTGTGATTCTCAGGGAAGAGCAGCGCAGATGGGTGGAGGTTTATTACCCATGCATAAGACAGAGAGCGGGGGTGACCACTGCCTGGGTGAGATGCTTGCGAGGGTGGGGAGCCATGCTAAGGATCGACAGCGTGCACAGAGTGGGTCTGGTCAAGGCATCTAAAATGGCTGCCGTGCACGACAAAAGTGTGGCATTTGAAAAAAGACAAGATGGCGCACACAATGTTTTTCAACAATTCCTGATTTCCTTCGAATCGAACGTTAACAGACGTTGGGGCATATTACCAAAGTTAAGCGATATTTATCCCTAACGATGCATTGCAAAGATTTTTTTACCGTCAGAAATTATCGCAGATAAACCTTGCTATTATCAAGGTTTATCGCAAATACGATAAAAAACGAGCGCAATGCATTAATATCGCTGAAAACTCCGCGATATTCATGCATTACCGAGCTAATGCTCTTAGCCATGTTATCCACCTCCCATTGGATAACATGGCTAAGAACTGCTCAGGGCAGCTGTTACTTTTTGGAGATATTCGCGCTTATCTCGAATATTTCCAAAAGTTGATAATAGGAGATAGCGATGTTAGCGACTGTTTCCAGTCGCTAACATCTTGGCATGCCCACTTTGCATGTCATTAGTGATAAATATCACTCACATGCAAAGTGGGACCCAAGATGGTCGCTATCTCCTACTAGCCGTCGCTAACTGGTGTTAGCAACAGCTAGGTAATACAGATATAATTTTATCTCCGCGAAGCGGAGCGCTGTTACAGATATATATCTTGTTTTTGAACGTTAATTTCTCAAAATGCACTGAAGCACATATATTGAGACATAGCAAAGGCACATCGGGCTACCAGTCCCTAATATTTTACCAAGTTTCGTGCAAATCCATTCAGCCGTTCGATTATTATTATTATTTTTTTTTTTTGCCCCGCGGGGCCCTTTTAAAACCTCCACATCAAACCTAGGGGGTCAGCGAGGATCTACTATGCCCCCTTATGGTCATTTGCCCCTTCGCTTTGGCCTCCTCTTGTCTCTCGATCCTACCGAGAGACAAGATGGCGGCCGCTACGTACTGTTTGGAATGTTTACAGACACCGGAGAGCCAATCAGCTTCGCTTCGCAAAGCTCCGTAACGCGAAAAGTACGCGAAGCGGTGCGCTGTTACAGATATATATCTTTTTTTGAACGTTAATTTCTCAAAATCCACTGAAGCACATATATTGAGACCTAGCAAAGGCACATCGGGCTACCAGTCCCTACAATTTTGCCAAGTTTCGTGCAAATCCATTCAGCCGTTCGATTATTATTATTATTATTTTTTTTTGCCCCGCGGGGCCCTTTTAAAACCTCCACATCAAACCTAGGGGGTCAGCGAGGATCTACTATGCCCCCTTATAGTTATTTCCCCCTTTGTTTTGACCTCCTCTTGTCTCTCGATCCTACCGAGAGACAAGATGGCGGCCGCTACGGACTGTTTGGAATGTTGACAGACGCCGGAGAACCAATCAGCTTCGCTTCACAAAGCTCCGTTGCGCGAAAAGTCCGCGAACCAGAGCGCTGCCCGGTCCGCTGTTACAGATATATATCTTTTTTTAAACGTTAATTTCTCAAAATCCACTGGAGCACATATATTGAGACCTACAAAAGGCACATCGGGCTACCAGTCCCTACAATTTTGCCAAGTTTCGTGCAAATCCATTCAGCCGTTCGGGCTAAAAGTGAGGCCAACCGCCCTATGGAAAACTCAATGTTAAAAACACGTTTTGGGACCCCCCTTTTTTCTCGGCCCCCCCTTAACGAACCCCCCCCAAATTTTCAAGGGCTGCTCAGAAACAAAATGTGCCATTTTCCTGAAAATTTCAGCCAATTCCGTCCACAAACGCCAAAGTTATTAGACATAGAATTTTCAAAAAACCCATAGAGAAAAAATCCTAACTATATATACCTACTGGCGACCGCCAGTAGGTAATATATATATATATATATATTTTCCTCCAAAACGGTTCGCTGTCCCTGGCTCATGCAGTGCTCACAGTGGGTGCGATCTCCTGCGGCTGAACCACGCCGCTCAATATGAGCACACTTATCTTCACAGGAAGAATAAACGGGCCGCACTCTCAAAGTGAATTTTACTCTTTTTTTAATTTTATATTTCTTTCATTAAATAAAGGGCTGAAAGCGTGTCTGATCGACGTGTTTTGATGTTTCCCAACACCTTGCTATATGTATATATATTTAAAAATCAAGGTTGCCCTCTCGGAGATTCCTCACGCATCGGGGTAAACGCACCCAACTCCACAGGCAACAGTCAGGTCAGCAGGCTGCAAGCGTTCCAGTGCCATACGCGTTTCGAGCTACTACAGCTCTTGATCACTGGCGGCAATAAGGAAAAACAGCGAGGTTGTAAGAACAACTAATTTATTGCAAATAAGAGTCCCGCCCAAGTTTATTAACCAAGTGGACTCCGCTGTTTTCCTCATGATAAAATAATATTCCCTGTTGGGTGGGAAGCAATAGCAACGTCGGCCTTCACTCTGCCAATATATTCCTGTAGTTGAGGCCCCCGCTGCCCAAGAAACACTTGTGTCATCAAGTGCTTCGTATCCGCTTCAACAATGTCGGGGAATCTCCGCGGCCCGACTAGCCGCTTAATATTTCAAAACCAAGGTTGCCCTCTCTATGATTCCACATGCATCGGGGTAAACGCACACAACTCCACAGGCAGCAGTCAGGTCAGCAGGCTGCTAGCGTTCCAAAGCCATACGCGTTTCGTGCTACTGCAGCTCTTGATCACTGGCGGCAATAAGGAAAAACAGCGAGGTTGGAAGAACAACTAATTTATTGCAAGTAAGAGTCCTGCCCAAGTTTATTAACCACGTGGACTCCGCTGTTTTCCTCATGATAAAATAATATTCCCTGTTGGGTGGAAAGCAATAGCAGCGTCCACCTTCCCTCTGCCAATATATTCCTGTAGTTCAGGCCCCCTCTGCCCAAGAAGCACTTGTGTCATCAAGTGCTTCAAATTTATTTATTTATTTATTTATTTATATCATTTGTAGAGCGCACTGTAACCCTGCGGGCATCCTGGCGCTGAGAGAATAGGTCAAAAGGAAGCAGTCAGCCGTGAGAGCAGGAGGAAGGTATACCAACAGGAGTCAATTACTATTGCTCCTGGGGGATTAAACCCTCGGAAAAAGCCAGATCTTGATTTTCTTGTGGAACAGCAACAATTCGTGAATTTTCCTGATTTCAAATGGAAGGCTGTTCCAAAGGCGGGCCACTGCCACGCTAAACGCTCTCCCGCCCTGGGTCGCTTTCTTTATCCTGGGTATTCTAACAAGGTTGGTGGATAAGGAACGGAGGGTCCGGGTGGGCTCGTACCACTGGAACTTGTTCTGAAGTGGCTTAGGGCCTTGACCATGTATTGCCTTGAACACGATGCCTAAGAATTTGAATAAAATCCTCTGAGGTACTGGTAGCCAGTGTAAGTCTGCCAATGCTTGTGTTGTTGAAGATCGGCGAGTTCGAGAGAGCGCTAACTTTGCTGCTGCCGCCTGAATACTCTGTAGCCTAGCAATCAGATATCCAGGTGATTCCAGTAACAGGGCATTACAGCAGTCCAGGCGACTAAGAATGGTACTCCTGACTACAGTTGTTCTTGCCTGTGCAGGTAACAAAGGCAGCAGCTTCCAAAGACCTCGTATTAGAGTGAAGCAACTGCCCACCAGTTTGTTAACGTGGGTCTCCAGATTTAAATTTTCGTTAAAACTGACCCCCAGATTCCGCACCATATTCACTGGTGTCAGTGGACCATCGGATGCTAAGGGCCAGAAGTCTGCTGGCAGGCTTCGGGCAATCCTCCCCACCTTACATTGTAGAATCTCTGTTTTTCCGTTTTTGAACTGGAGCGAAGTTCCCTTCAGCCATTTTGCCATTTCGTGCATACAGGCGTGAAAGCTATCTAATGAATCTGCTTGAGCACCATCAAGGGAAATCATAAGCTGTGTGTCATCAGCGTAGTTAATCACGCTGATGTTATGAGCTTTAATGATTCCCAACAGGGGTTGCATGTAGGCATTAAACAAAATGAGACTGATGGATGATCCCTGTGGAACCCCATGTAAGACTTTGACAAATTCAGATTGGTACGGAGGTAGTGCCACTGCCTGCCATCTGTCGGGCAAATAGGATCGCAGCCAATTAAGCGCCATCCCTTTCACCCCAAAGGTCTCCAGCCTTGTCAGCAGTATGTCATGGTTCACCGTATCGAAAGCGGCGGACAGGTCCAGCAAGATTAGAATTGCCGACTCTCCCCTGTCCGCTCGCATTCGTAGGCTGACCAATACCATCACAAGAGCTGACTCTGTCCCATGGGCCGGTCTAAAACCAAACTGTTCCTCCTCTAGTATGTTATTTGTCTCCATGAAGAGGGACAGGGACCTGCTGACCAGGCGTTCCGTGATCTTAATCGGGTAGGGCAGAAGTGAAATTGGCCGGAAGTTCTTGTGGCAACCAGGGTCGAGGGTGGGTTTTTTCAGAAGTGGCGTGATAACAGCCTGCTTCCATTTAGCCGGTACAATGCCTGTACTAAGGGATTGACCACATAGCTGTCGAAGAATAGGAAAGAATTCTAACCCAAATTCCTTCATGATTTTGTGGGGCAGAGGATCCAATGGTGACCCAAAGGAGATTCCGAGGGCCACTTGAGCAAACTCCTTCTCAGAAGGAATTGCAAAGTTGTCCAGGGAGACCCTGGGGGGGAGGGTTAATACTCGGCTGTTCCCTCTTCATTCTCACTTTTTGTCCCTGTGCTCTGATGTGGTGATATGAGAGGAGGTAGATCTTCCAAACTCTCCACTATTTTATTTAGATTATCCTGGAAAAAGAGAGCAAGTCCATCACACAACTCCTGGGAAGGTTTGATATTACTATTAGTGCATTCAGGACGTGTCATTTCTCTCACTATTCTAAAAATATCCCTTGATTTATTGGCGCTTTTCAGTATGATGGCTGCAAAGTGTTCTGCTTTAGCAGTAGCTATTTCTTTTTTGTATTTTATTATTGAGAGCCCCAGTTTATTCTATCTTATTCTGTGTAATAACTCCTCCACTGCCTTTCGGCCATTTTGCATAAAAGCTTGAGATTTCTCAGGCCCTCAGTGTACCATGGTGCGGACGGGCTGCCTCGTTTTCTGATAACTTTCAGTGGGGCAATTTGCTTGAGTTTCTCAGTTAAGTGTTCACAAAAAGTACTGTAATTCTCTGTGATCTGACTTTCCAAATTAAAAAGTTTCTATCTGAAACAGGGGCTCCCCTGCTTTTGCCTTTCTTGACACTCCTTTCCAATCTCGGCTGAGAAAGGTCCTGGCTTGTCTAGCTGTGAGCCTTGTATTATTCAGGGTTTGGGCATTAAAAGTAATTAAATGATGGTCAGACCATCCTACTGGTAGAATTTCTCCCATGGTCATAACATCCTCCTCTGCGAAGATTAGATCTAAAATGTGGCCTTCTCTATGTGTTGGTTCGATCACCCATTGTTTCAGTCCCAGATTGGCACAGGACTGTGTGATATTATAGAAGGCTGTATCCATTCTTCCGTTAGTCCACAAATTAAAATCCCCCAAGACTAAAAGTCTGGTGTGTGTGAGTGTCATGTTGTTGATTACATCAATCAGTTCCTGCTGTTGCAGTGCATTGATGGCCCCCGGCGGTCTGTTACAAACCATGCCAGTTAAACAATGTCCTGACTCATCTTTAATTGAGAACCCTAAAAACTCTGCGCAGGAGGTTTCGTCTATGTCCAGCTTGATGATGTTCACCGCTTCAACAACGTCGGGGCATCTCCGCTGCTGGACTAGCCGCTTAATATTTCGAAACCAAGGTTGCCCTCTTGGAGATTCCACACGCATCGGGGTAAACGCACACAACTCCACAGGCAGCAGTCAGGTCAGCAGGCTGCTAGCGTTCCAATGCCATACGCGTTTCGATCTACTACAGCTCTTGATCACTGGCGGCAATAAGGAAAAAGAACGGGTTGTAAGAACAACTCATTTATTGCAAATAAGAGTCCCATCCAAGTTCATTAACCAAGTGGACACTGCTGTTTTCCTCATGATAAAATTATATTCCCTGTTGGGTGGAGGGCAATATCAGTGTCCGCCTTCCCACTGCCAATATATTCCTAGAGTTCAGGCCCCCTCTGCCCAAGAAGCACTTGTGTCATCAAGTGCTTCGCATCCGCTTCAAGAACGTCGGGGCATCTCCACGGCCGGACTAGCCGCTTAATATTTCAAAACCAAGGTTGCCCTCTTGGAGATTCCACATGCACCGGGGTAAACGCGCACAACTCCACAGGCAGCAGTCAGGTCAGCAGGCTGCCAGCGTTCCAGTGCCATACGCGTTTTGGGCTACTACAGCTCTTGATCACTGGCGGCAATAAGGAAAAACAGCGGGGTTGTAAGAATAACAAATTTATTGCAAATAAGAGTCCCGCCCAATTTATTTGCAATAAATTAGTTGTTCTTACAACCCCGCTGTTTTTCCTTATTGCCGCCAGTAATCAAGAGTAAGTAAGGTAAGTAATTAAATAATTAAAACAATTTACGAGTTAGGGATGCAGTGCGCGCAAGGTAAAATGTTTTATTTATTTCATTACTTACCTTACTCCTGTCAGTCGTATGTGGGACTCCACTACCACCCGACCCTGCCCCACCCCCTCCTCACCACCCCACAGCATTCCGTCGGCGAGCCACCACTGTAATACAATGCAATAAAACAACAACACATTGATAAAACAACAATGCAAAAACATAATTCAACACTGCTATAACACCTCCCGACAACATAGCATATTGAACGACACGACAAAATCACAACACCGCATACTAATAGACAAGTTCAAAACAAAATAATAGAATCTTTCCAATTGTGCTACTTTATGGTGTTTTGTGTTTTGTGTTCTAGTGTTGTCATGGGCTTTTGTTCGGTAGTTCTGTTTTTGTGACATATTGTCGTTTTGTTGCAAATAGAACTATTGTGTCACTGTGGAATATTGGGTGGTCCATTTGTTGTGCCACTTTGTTTTGCTGTGTGGTCATTCTGTCGATTGAGTGAATTATTGAGTAAATTCTTGTGACTTCATGGTTATGTGGTAAATTGTTGCTTTGCTTAGGTTGTACTTCTGTTTTTTGAATTAGCGTTTTTTGTTTTGCTTCATTGTGCTACATTTCATTATGGTGCTAATATGTTGTGTTTTGTTTTATTGTGACTATTTTAAATGTTTTGTCATCACTGACAGGCGGAGGTGGAGTAGAATTGTATGGTTCAGTGCATTTGAAAGCATGGTGGGGCATATTATCAAGGGGGTTTATCTCCGCTTTTTTGGCTTTAAAAGCCAAGAAAGCGGAGATAAAATTATCTCCCTATTACCTAGCTGTCGCTAACACCAGTTAGCGACAGCTAGTAGGAGATAGCGACCATCTTGGGCCCCCCTTTGCATGTCAGTGATATTTATCACTAATGACATGCAAAGTGGGCGTGTCAAGATGTTAGCGACTGGAAACAGTCGCTAACATCGCTATCTCCTATTACCAACTTATGGAGATATTCGCGCTAAGCGCGAATATCTCCAAAAGCTAACACCTGCCCTGAGCAGTTCTTAGCCATGTTATCCAATGGGAGGTGGATAACATGGCTAGGAGCATTAGCTAGATAATGCATGAATATCGCTGACTTTTCAGCGATACTCATGTTTTGCGGCGATTTTTATGGCATTTGCGATAAACCTTGGTAATACCAAGGTTTATTTGCGATAAAAATCGCCGCAGCTTTGCGGTAAATTTTTATCTCTAACCAAGCAATAGCGATAATTATCGCTATTGCTTGGTAATATGCCCCTGTATTCCCTTGAGTGACGAGCAGATATTTCTAGAGCTGTCGCCCACCCTTTATACGGTTTCTGACACACCTGTATCCTCTCTTTGTTGAGGTTTTTTCGTGACCTTCCTTTCTTGTGCCCGGGTATGTGAGCACAGATCTATAAAGCGATATGGCACCCATATTGTCTCTTTAACTTACAGCTCATTATGAAGTTTTTTTAGAAGAAACCTTGGAACTAAACACATTGAGTCAATAAATATTGTGGGAGTTTTTTTCTGAGTTATAAGAAGGGATATTATTTCCTTATTTCTAAAGAACTAGTATTCCATGTGTAACTAGCTAGAATAGAACCAAACGTGACCCTTTGTTCCGACCTTACAGATGCATTAGATGAATAAACACAGAATAAAAAGAAAGTAATTTCACTAGATGTAAAAATGATTTTCAGAGCACAAAGGTCATGCAGAATTCATCTCATGCTGCAGATTATATATTTAAGCTGCAGGGTAACATGCTTTGATATACGACAACGAGCGCATTAGAACACATCATCAGCCTGATTCATGTACGGGCCGTTTTGCGTGTCCCTAATAGCGAATCATAGCGATTCGCTATTGAGGACACGCAAAACGGCATTCATGTAGGAATTGCTACTCAAATAGCGATTCCTACATGTTCTTTATTTGCGAGTAGCAATTTGCTACTCGCAAATACTCCCCATTCATTCCTATGGGCCAAGAGGCCCATAGGAATGAATGGGGATTTGCGAGTAGCAATTTGCTACTCGCAACTAAGATAGCGATTTTAAGGGTGCCAGGGGTGTCCAAAGGACACCCTGTAGCACCCCTAAAATGCACTTTTGGACAGGTGTTGCGCACACACATGTCCAAAGGACATGTGTGTGTGCAACATGCAACTTTGAAAAATGCTTTTAAAAGCATTTTTCTGAGTTTTTGCTATTTACCGACAGGTCTGACCTGTCGGTAAATAGCGGCCCCAAAAGTTCAAAATCGCTATTTCTTGATGTTTCATGAATATCATTTGAGGAATCTCTATTAGAGATTCCTTAAATGCTATTCCTCGCATATTTGCGACTTCTTAAATAGCGATTTTTGCATTTGGTATCATGAATACCAAATGCAAAAATCGCACTCGCAAAGGGCCAGATTCTCAGAATCTGGCCCTTTGCGAGTGCAATTTACCTACATGAATCAGGCTGCATATCTCGCCAACGACTATGAAGCAATTATACTCCGGCTCTGTTCATTTCAGCATGACATCGGGGTGTAAAGAGAAAAACAATAACAGAGGAGTAATGCTCATTTTTTTCTTCTAAGGGCAAAGCAGAGCACGTTAACTACACAATAATGTCAAATTAGTTGAAATTAAAGTAATGTATTCCTCTATAAACGTTGGCCATTCAACACACTCCAGCTGCATACATTGCAATTTAATGTGTGGTGTGTGCATGGAACACTGATTATACTCTCATTAAGGAACTCTTATTAAACTTTCAGCAGACTATGCTGAGAGTGAAACTTTATTTGCCCTTTTGTAATGGGTAGAAACTTGTCAATAAAACATATTTGTGATACACTGTGGAGTGCCTTTCCCTGGCCGTATTATTTATCTAGCTGTAGAAGATGTAAACCAGATATCACACTGTTTGTTTCTTTTCATCTTTAGAGTCCAACAGAGAGTGTGTTCAAAGCTAAACCAAGGGCTTCTCTTCTCCACTGTGTTTGTGAACTCTGCACAGCACCCAAGTGGCTTGTTGAACATAGCTCGCATTCACTGGAAAATAGTCAGAAAGCAGAGTGAAAACATGCATTGGCAAAGCCAATAGGTCTCAGCTCTGAAAGGATAAGCTATTAGCTTGCATGCATGGCCAGCAATACTAAAATGGGGTTTCTGCAAATAACACATATTCTAAGATGCTTCACACCTGTGTCCTCATGCATAGAGGAAATTTTTGATTTACCATTCTAATATGGAAGACAGCCACGAAAGAGTAATTTTAAATGTTTAAAAGTGAAAAATATATGCAAAGTGCAAAAAAGAAAAGAAGCAGCCCGGCAGCACTTTGCAGTGGCCGGGTCCTTTTAAAAATATGAAATAAATAAAAATAACGCAGCATAGAGAATAGGATGGGAAAAGGAAGGGGGAGAACATCTGTGAGCACAGCTATAAGTCTTATTGCTACCAATATACGTAAAGCATTGACCAGCCTCTTTCAGCTGTTGGCTTGAGACATGTCAATCATGTTGGTTTAGTCCATTAGACTAGTCATTCCTCCATAATGCTCTTGGATATTTAGGTGGATTCTTCCTCCTCCCCTCTAGTCCCTGCTTTGCTTTGGACTGCTTGAGGGACTATTTAAATCTATGGCAGTCTCTGTCCTCTTGCTGACTCCTTGTGTTTCACTCTAATGTGCTTTTAGTGCCTCATCAATTAGCACATTAAACCCAGGCATATTGGGCCAGATTTATGGAAAAGTGATGCAACACAATGCAGCAAGACACCTTGCTGCGCTGCATTCTGTGACAGGGAAAGAGCAAGAATGTGACAAATCTATTAACCCTTTTGCTGCCTGGCCTCCCCTGTGCCAAGCCCTTTTTTTGTGCTAATAGGGGTAGTTCGCACCTAGTCTCCCATACCATTTTGTCCACATAAGGTATTCATGCCAAATATGTGTCCTTTTTGTCCAATGTCCTAAGTGATTCTAAAGGTACCCAGGATTTGTGGATTTCCCTGGAGGGGACTTTTGAAATTAGGCAAAATACTATTTGAGGGATTTTGGGAAACATTTGAAAAAAGTGCTGCAGAAGAAATCATCTGTTTTTTTCCCTACAATTGGTATCGACAACGGGTCTATGGTGCTAAAATCACCATCTTCCCAGCTTTCAGGAACAGACAGACATTTATCAGAAAACCCACATTTTCTACACAGTTTTGGCATTTTACTGGGACATAGCCTATATTTCCTATTTTTTCTGCTTTCAACCTCCTTTCAGTGAGTGGAAGAATTGGGTGTGAAAACGACAATGGATCCTGGACAGCTATACATTTCTGAAAAGTAGACAACATTCTAAATTCAGCAAGGGCCATTTGTGTAGATCCTTCAAGGCTTTTCTTACAGAAAGTAACAGTTTAAAAAAACATATTGAAATAGAGTTGAAAAAAACTGTGATATGTGTATACATTTTCACCTGCAAATTCTTCTAACTATGGTAGATTTTTAAAAGCAATATGCCAATATGTCTTTGGGACCCTTCTGGTTGCAGAGATATATAGGGCTTGTAGGTTAATCAAACCTGTGTTACTCAGAGACAATAAATGAGCTGTACCTTGCAATGATTTGTCATTGTGTACAGGTTAGACTGCAATTCATCTGGCAAAATGTAAAGACTGAAAAATAGATATCTAGTAAACCTGTGTATTTCTGAAATGGGTACACAATATGGAGTTTAAAAGCAGTGGCTACTTATGCATCACTGAAAAGAACTTCTTTTATACACACTGTCTTACATTTGGAAGGCAGAAATGCATAGTAAGACAAATGGTAATGCCACTTGTTCTACTATTCTGTGTTTTCCTAAGTCTCCCAATAAAAATTGTACCTCACTTTTGTGGGTAGACCTAGTGCTTGCATCAGGAAATTGCCCAAAAAGCAATGTGGACACATCACATTTTTTCACTGAAAACTGACTGTTTTTTTCAATGTGCCTAGCTGTGAATTGTGGTCGCTAGCTCAGCTGTCACCTAGGAAAACCTAGCAAACGTCTACATTTTTCAAAACTAGACACACAGGGGAATCCATTATGGGGTGACATCTGTGGCTCTCACCAGGTTCTGTTACCTCGTTGTGCTAATCCCTCAACCTCTATGTTTTTGGACCTTCCCAGTCGCAGGCGTATGGCCCACCCACACAAGTGAGGTATCATTTTACACAGGAGACCGAGGAAATCGCTGACTGGTTGAACATTTTTTGTCAGCAGAGAGATTCAACACAGAAATGTGATGAAAAGTTGATTTTTTTTAGCTACATTGAGGTTTGCAGGAGATTCTGTGAAAGAAAACGTTTAGGGATTCACACAAGCCACACATCCTTGCACTCCCCCGGGTGTCTAGTTTTTAGAAATGCCTTGGTTTGGTAGGTTTTACTAGATGGCCACCAAGCCAGGGACCAAAAACACAGGTGCCCCCCCTTGCAAATCAAGGTGTTTTATGATAATTTTGATGTCTCCACAATACGTTTTAGGCCCTACTCTGTCACAGGCACTTGGCCCACCCACACAAGTGAGGTTTCATTTGTTTTGGGAGACCTGGGGGAATGCTGGGTGGTAGGAAATTTGTGAAGAATCAGTGCTCCCACAACTTTATCACCCAGAAATGAGAGGAACAATTGATTTTTTAGCTAAATTTGAGGTTTGCTGGGGATTCTGGGTAAAAAATGTTGGAGGATCCAAGCAAGCCACACCTCCCTGGACACCCCCATATGTCAACTTTTCAGAAATGTCTGCTTTTTGTAGGTTTCCCTTGATGACCGAGAGCCCGGGGCCAACCCACATCTGCCTCCCCTGTTTTATTTGAGGGGGTGGGGGCATTGGCCTGCCCGTTTTTGCAGCCTCTACCCCTACATAGTATAACAAAAATAATCTCTGGGGACTAGTGGACTTTCTGCCCCAGAAGGGGACGGATTGGGGGATATTGCCCTTATCTGCCCCCAGGGAGGCATAAAGACTGATCTGGCCCAAGAAAATAGGGGAGCAAAACCCCTTGCACAAGGGCCGCTCCCCACTCACTGGTGCCTAATTGAGTCGATCTCTGCTTTGCGATCGCCATCCTATGCCGATCCCCAAGCAGGGGTTCCACTAGTGCAGGTTACCATTGGAAAGGGGATATGTTCTCCTTTCCAATGATGCCTATCCTGTCTGCCTAGGTGCTCAGGGGGCTGAGCTAGCCCCACAAGCACGTAGGCATTGAAAGGGAAAATAGCCAATCAGCTCCTTTCACTTTTACTTTCAATGTAATGACCCACTGATCGTCATCACACTAAAAAAAATGCCTTGGGCAGCTCACTTAGTTTCAGAGAGGTACACAAGATAAACAATGGGGACGTTTTCAATAAGCATTTATTGAACCAGCGTCATTCTAGTATAAAACATGTTTGCTCCAACAATCATTAGACAGCAGCAAATGTATAGGATTACAAGCACCAGCAGAGTAAATAAAAGGTGGAATTCTACCATGGTGCTAAAACAGTGAATATATGCAGGCATATATGCATGACAGTAATCAAGCGTACTCCTACGATGCAACCCTACCTATGTGTACCAATTTGTTCCTCGCATGTATGTGGGTGTAAAGCCAAGAATCCCCTAGGAAAGAGCCAAACCCATTACCTGATGGGAGAGAATAAAGGACCCAGTCTTGGTCTCGAGTTGGACACCCCACAAGGGATGTCAGACCAATGCGTGCTGGAGCTTCTGCGTGCAGGGACCTCAGCGTCTGGTGTCAGCATGGAAGCTTCTCCTTTGCCTATCTAGGGAAGGTATGGGTCTTTTATACTATAAAGATAGTTTCAGAGTTCCTACCACTATCGATATGTTGTGAGTACAATTATGGAAACAAGCCTAAATCAATACCTGCAACTATGCAAAGTAGTTATTTCGCCTTAGGATGAAGAAGACCATGACTTTTATATAGAGCATGTTAATCCTGTTATGTACGGGACTTTTTTAAGAATCCTCATTCATAATAAATGGAGCTAGTTTCAAGGAAGCCAAATGACATTTACTCAGAACATAACTGGGTAAAAGGTCAGTGCTAGAACCGCTATGCAGAGCAAGGTAGGACTAATGTAGGTGAAAGATCATTTGCTACTTAGGCCTAGTTTGTGGTACTTAGCAGGTGAAGCTCTTCCCAAGTTCCTGGGGCTGAAAAAGAGAAATCTAAAATCCCCCTGCTGTTTACAGCAGATTGATTTCTGACTGGTGTGCTTTTGAACTAACGGTTACGTACTCAGCACAGGAGCACCACAGCCGAGGACGTAACCATTACGTCCAAACCATAGAAGAGGTTAAGATATGATTCATTCCTAACTTCTCCCTGTGATGACACACTGAGTGCAGTCTAGCACCAATGCAGGCACCTTACTGAGCAAAAAAAAACCTCTGAGGCTTTTCCCTCTTTCTATGTGAAATAGACAAAAAAGCTAGGAAAATTAAGCATATTTCTCCTCATTACACCTCACCTGGGAAGGCATAGCATTTTGATGCATCCCTGGTTTACTAGTGTGAGTAAATATGGGAATGTGCCAACAAACATGAGTGAATACGTATGAACACCCATGCTCCACCCAGTCAATGCCTTCCCAGTGCAGAGTAATACAGGGCAGTGACTTGCACTGCCTTGATACTCCAGATTTACCTTGTCATGCAGAGCCAAGCAAGGTGGCTCTGTACGCCATAGTAAATCTGACTAATGGCTTGCATCACCTTGCGTCGTCTCACATGACACAACGTCGATGCGCTCCCTCTGCGGATCAGGACCATTTATTTAGCCAATGTTCTATTTTTACATTTGTCAGTATTAACATGAAAAAGGAAAATAATTTTGCAAGACCATATTAACAGAGAATGTCCCAAAATCTTATATAAAGATTTCCCACTAAACAACCATCACCTATTCGATGGGAAATCTGTCCAGGTACTTCATGAGATCTTGTAAATCAATCAATTCCAAAAGACAGAATAAATAAAACAATATCCTTTCAGTGGGGTTTAAATTGGCAAACCCATTTTGCACCATATAAAATCTGTAAATTGTTTTCATCAAATGAACTACTATGTCTTTTCGGAGTGTCCTTGTTTGAGAGTTCAAATCAATAAAAAGTTATGTACTGGTGGTTGCTGTTATTTTTAATCTCAGCACTGGGAAGCTAAACAAGTTACAAAATAGTGTTTTCTTATAACGATTGTGCTATAAATTACGATTACCTTCGTTTTTGACACTTTTCAAAGTGTGTTCCAATTAAATAAACTTGGTTTGTTTTACATTACTCTTGCTTTCCCAAAAAAACACAAAATAAGCTCTGAGCTTAGTTAAGCATGCAGGGTGAGAATGAATTCAACAGGAGCCAAATGAAACAGACGCTGCACTGGAGCCGAGAATGAAGCGATCGAGGAGGGGAAAGCAGGAATTCCAATGTAGGTTTCTTGTTAACTTTGTCGAAGGGCACGTGCACCCAAAGAAACTTTTATAAAAACAGGAATGCTGACTAAACAGAAACACGTGTTTCTCTACATCCAGTCTTAAAGTCATGGGGGGCAGATTTACAATAACTGGCGCATCCCTGCATATCAGCAGAGATGCGCCAGTTATTGTGCGCTACGCCTCTGCCACCATGGATGCAGGGCAAAAACGGCACATATGCGTGACGCATCTGTGCCGTAAAGACAGCGCATTGCTGTAGTTGCGTCGCAAGCGCGAAGCAGGTCCAGCAATGCTCTGGGGAGCCCTATTTTTACAATGCTGTGTCAATCCTTATGCCTGCTTCAAGCAGGCGCAGGGTTTTGATGCAGCATGGGCTCAAAAGTGACTGAGTGAAATCTTGTAGATTTCCCTCAGCCACTTTTAGGAGGCATTCGTGTGTAAAAACGCCCCCCGCCCCCAGGGTAGGAACGCCTCCTCTGGCGCAGGGCTTTACAACGTGACGCATCTCCCAGATGCGTCACGCTGTAAATACCCCGCAGCATGGCGCATCTTTTGCACCGCCGCTGTCACAAAAGTGACGCAACGGCGGCGTAAAAGAGGCACAAGGGGCTTGTAAATCTGCCCCATGGAATTGACATATTCTGAACGCGCTTTAAAGAAAGGCGCAACTTAGTACGTCCCTGCTCTTTCTTGCAGTTATATATGTATGCCATATTCTTAAATGAATATTTGCACTGGTATGTTCGCAAAAATATTGAACATTGGGAAGGAAGAACTGAAATCCTATAACCAAGGTATTAGTACTCCGTCCTTCATTTCATAAGGAATTTGATGGTACACTGAATGGGCCGTGATCCATACACTTCCATGGAGTGTATAGCAGTAAATAATAAAAAAAAGTGTCACCTCAAGAATGCAGTGGGTGGATACATTCAACCACTCATAACACTGTGAGACCGAGACATCCAGGGCAGGAGAAAAGTCATCAAATCAAACCAGAGAATTGAGCTAGACAAGCATCTCATCGAATCTTGAATGAGGGCTGACCAAATCCCACTGTAAGTATATGTAATGCATTGGAACCATTAGGTCCTGAAAACTAGAAAAAAAGCTGCTTGCAGACAATAACTGAAAATAGAAACTGGTTTCAAGTAAAATATTGACAAATCGCAAGATCTGTATACAGATGATACGATTGGTGCATGACTATCTGATGGAGAGCTCTACTTGCTCCCACATCTGACTCCAGGGATGTTTAAATGAAAATTACACTTAATAAGAAATGGAAAATAAACTATTTTGGCTTTAGTAGATCAGTAACAAACCTGCCAGTGTGAAGCTAAGCGGGAGTTCAGATTCATGACTCACCAAATAGACTACCCCTAGTCCCACAAAAACCTTGAATCCACCCACAACACTAATTCTATTTTTCATGCTCTGGGTGTATATTTCAAAGGTTTTTATAACTTCGGACTAGAAATGAGATTGTCTTTGGACCAATATTTGTGATCTGAAACCTATTCCTGACTTTAATGTTGATGTTCCTGCATATTTAAACATATTAGCTTGGCTTTTTGACATTTATGATCAAGGTTTCTACCAAGATGTTGGACGACAGGCTGCCTAATTTGAAGCACAGATAAGCAGAGAGGTATACATGTGTTATTGATGAGAAATATGAAAATGGCAGGAGATTTGTATTCCTCAAAGACTACTAGAACAGCTTTAAATTGCCTACTGTCCACTAGTGCCAAGATGCTGGTACTAGGAATGGTAAAGGACATCCACCTGGGCCTCACCCTGCCACAAAAAAGAAGAATAACAATGGTACCATATGCCACCCTACATTAACTAGAAGGTATCATCATCAGATCTTAGTGATGTTGAATGCCTTGGACAGGCACACAATGATCAGAAAAGCTACCTTTGCCTTTAGGCTTACACACATCATTTCAAGTCAAGCGAGCAGACTCAGCCGACAACAGTGCTTAATTTGAGCCTGTGATTTCCGGTGCTCAACACCGGCACTTAATCATCACCATCAGTGCATTTAATGAGCACCAGTTAAAGACACATTCATTTGTGGGGAGATTAAGTGATTTGCCCAGAATCACAGGATTTTGAGCAGATGACGAAACTCGAACCTGGTGCCCCAGCTCCAAAGTCTGCAGCTCTGGCCATTATGCCACATTCTCTATCCCATTTAATGACTTGTAGTTGGTTCTGTTTTAGGCGGCACTAACAGGAGAAATGGGTTGGTGCAAGCTGCCTCCTGACGTGAGCCCCAACACTTATTTTATTTTACAAATTAACCACTTGCCAACAAGCGGTGAGTATCACTGACTAGTGATGTCAGTGCACTACCTACATAGCATCTAAGGACCACCAATTCTATAAAATGAGAATGTGAATGTTAGATATATAAAAGCAAGAATAACTTAAAAAAAAACTCCAAAGATAATTATGTGCAAAAAAAGGGAGCATTGATGTCAAAAACAACAAGCAAATATGACAACAACACCCTTTGACAAGGAAAACTTTACAAGATGAAGTTAGGGGAGTTTGGCTAGAATACCCTCTGGATACTTTCCCCTGGCTCTCCTCATGCTGGCCCATATTTTGATATGGCTCTCCCCCTAATGTACTGAGGGACAGCAAGCCTTCACGAGGGAGAATGTAAATTAACTTCTGCAAATGATAGTGATAAAGTTATGATACTCTTCATAGCATTCACAAACACTCCATTCCCTTATCCTTCTTACATCATCTGGATATAGCATCATGAGTACCTGGTCACTGACAGATCAATGTCTCGGTTATTGCACCAGAAAAGCAACACCCCAAACAACACCAGTGTTTATGGCCACAGACACGAGTCCCTTGGATGGATGCGGTTGGGAATCAACAGAGTAGAGATCTTCTTGACACCAGGTATATGTGCAGGCAAACAACAGCATGTAAGAAAATTGATGGCAAATGTTTGGGCTTTATCACTAATTGGGGATGTGCCACCTCCCAATGAATATGCACCATCACTCAGTATCTATAAGCATAAAATTCAGATCTCATTATGGGCAAGTCCACACCACAGAGGGTAGGCATATCTAAGGTATTAAATCCACAGAAGAAACAATATTTGGGGTAAAGCAACCATAAGGCAATCGTTTTAAGGGGTGCATTGTGCAGTTAGCAACCGGGACTTGAAGACATTCCAAAGGGTATGCAAAGTTCCCAGGTACATTTTATGCAGTCTTCGCAAGGGTCTTTGTAATGTTGGAAACATTTTCTCTTTGCCATGTTCAGGGGAAATGGTGGCTTTTGTGACAATTTTTCACGTGTGCATAATTACTACTAAATTAAACAGCTCTGCATACGAAATACGTAGCAGAAAACATTTACTGTTCTTTTCCCGTGGAATTCCATTGGGCATAGAAAACTTTGTTAAATACAAACTTGCAAGGACAAATTCTGTATAATTGATCCGACTGACCTGATTTATTTAACAAAAGTGAACATCATCTTGCTGGGTGGCAAGGTGTGTGCATAATTACCACTCATATAATGGTTCTGTATAAGATATATTTAGCAGTAAAGCATTTGTTCTTTTTCTTCGCAGTGCCATTGTTCATAGTAAAGCATACTTGCTGGGACAAATTATGCATAATGTTTCCGACTGATTTGGTTTAATTAAAAGTAAACATCATCTCGCTGGGTGGTGGAAATGATCTCAGAATGAATGCACAGTATCTGTGGACATATTGAAAGATAAAAAGAGGCAACCGGAAAAATCTAGGAGCCTCATTTATGAGGCTGTGCGTCACTTTTACGCCGCCGATGCGTCACTTTTTGTGACGCACCAGCAGCGTAAAAAATGTGCCTTGTTGCACCATATTTACAAAGTGACGCATCTAGGTAGATGCGTCACTTTGTAAACCCCTGCGCTACATTATACCTACGCCAGGTATAATGTATGCAGTGGGGGCGTTCTGACGCAAGAAAGGGTCATAGAAGTGACGCAGTGAAATCTATAAGATTTCACTGTGCCACTTTTAGGACACAAATGCGGCAATTTCTTACGCCTGCCTCACAGCAGGCGTAAGATTGACCCAAACCCTTTCACATGGGGCTTGTCCTTTCACATGGGGCTTGCACCATGTGAAAGGACACATTGCTGGAGTTGCGTCACTTTTGTGGCACACTCCAGCAATGCGTCACTTTTGCGCCATACAGATACGTCAGAAATACTGACGTATCTGTAACTCCTTGCGACATGATGCATCATATTATAAATATGACGCATCCAGCATGTCGCAAGGAGGGTGCAATGAAAAGTGACGCATCGCTGTTTTCACGCAGCGATGCGTCACTTTTCATAAATGAGGCCCTAGGTTTCTGCTTGCTTTTACACTGATACGTAATGTACAAACAAGGGCCTTATTTCCCCTCAGAGGGAAGATGAACAGATAAATGGAACGGAAGCATGAACAATGATGATGCAAACAAAATCAACTTTTATAGAAAATGGAAATCTGAGAAAGAGGTTAACAGCATTTAGGGTGTACCCTACTGACAATGAAAAGCAAAATTTGTTACCAAAAGTAAGCTGTTGCAAGGAGGGTGGAGTGAGTAGTGAATGAAATGTCAATTGCACCTGGGACTCAGACAGAAGGAGGAAACTCATTGGTAGAAAATGTTTTACAACTTCTACACCATATAGAGAGACATTAATAAGAGTCTAAAGAGGTGCAGACAGATTGACTGCATATATAGAGGGGAGATGAGATGTGTAACATTAGATAACCGCAGAACCGGACTAGTGACTTGACTTCCTACCATCAGCTATGGCAACATTATTATAACTCCTTCCCAAAACAAATAAGCAAAATACTGCCTAACATAATTTTACCATCTCATGAAGGTGATGGAGAGGGCTTTGAAGCATTATTTTGATAAAATCCCGGAAGGCATTATCGTGATATCTATATCTCTATAGTGAACATTAGCCAGTTAATCTTCAACAGAAAAAATCAAGACAACATGGTATTTAACTACTTCACATAGCTGAGATAAGGAAATGCATATCACAAATAGAGAGCAAGGATTAAAGAAGGACTGAGTTGACAAAATTATTAGATGTAGCAGGAGTGGGTAAACACAGGACCAATGATGGAGAAGCTGGTGAGGATGCGGATGAGACATGGAATGACTGTAGTGACCTAAAAATCAATAGGCTCCTAACTTTCCCGGACCTGATAGGATGATATTGGAAGGGTGACCTATAAAAGCAACTTCACATCGAAATCAAAGTTGTTTCAGTGAGTTTTTCCAAAAAAATGACAATGCGTGGAAGGACGCAAATGCCAGTGGGATAATAGTGGCATTAAGCAACTGGTTCTGTTTTGGCCAGCTCAGACAAGCCAACCATGGGTGGGGTAACAAAAACAGATGAGAGCTGAATGGTGTAGTGATGAAGACCTGCTTTTTAGAATCCTTGAGACTCCTTTACTCAAAATTTAGATTACATACATCTGTCCCACAGGTGGACGTATCATGCATAGATGTGTTCCCTTAAAACCTACTGATCAGGGTGAGAACATGCAAAATCATGTTGAGATCTGCCTTGGACTACTCACCATTATATCTAAGAACTGAAGTAGAGACAGACTGACTGACAGAATAAGGAGACTGCCATATGCTACACACAAGAACCATTATAGAAAGGAATGTCGAAATCAATGATAAATGAATATCTGGAGAACAACCAAGCATCAGCATGGTTGTCCCAGACGTAATGAGCCTAATGCAAGCCCTAAATATGGGATGAGCTGATGAAGAAGCCAACAAACTGAAAAAAATATGAAAATGAATGACAAATTAAACTAAAGTAATTGATTTAGTGGCAAATTAAGGACATAGGGCCTGTTTTAGATATCGGTGGAAGGGTTACTCTGTCACAACAGTGATGGAGATCCCATCCGCTGAAATATAAATCCCATAGGATATAATGGGATTTATATTTTGGCAGATGGGATATCTGTCACCGCTGTGACGGAGTAACCCGTCCACCAATATCTAAATCAGGCCCTATGTAAAGTCTGACAAGAGGACATGCAGGACCTGTTCCTGGCTGACTATGAAAGAAACCATTTATTAATTACTCAAGTGCAATGTGCATGTGAACATGTGTAAGTGAAAATCCATGTGGAGAAGTGTGGCTCACTGGTTAGAAGCGGCAGACCCTGAAGCAGAAGTCGGCCCGGGACCAGGGTTCAATTCCCGACGCGGCAGGGTCTTGGGTCAATGTCCGCGGACTCGATAATTCTCGCTTAGGTGCCTACGCTAACCATGGGTCCCACTCTGCAACTCTGGGCAATAGCTTGCTTAATCTCCACAACTGCCCCAGCAACGCCGGGGATGCCTGGCTTCACCTTGGGGTGCCCTCTCACAGGGAAAGCCAGGACGGGTTCCCCAGCGGTATACAGCGCCAGGACGCCACGTAACGAGGTAACAGTGCGCTTTACAAGTATACATACATTACATACTTTACATGAACAAGGAGAAACCTGAGGAAACTAACAGCTGCTTAGTTAAAGAAATGGAAGTGATTTCTAAAGGGCGAGTCCTGAAGAAACACAATAAAAGTTGTTGATCCAGCAAAACATATTAGAAAATCTGCCTTCTTTATAGAAAATCATGATAGCCTAAATCCCACTACCACTAAAAGAAGAATAGTAATGTACGTGCAAAGTTACCCTCCTGAAACCTAATGGAGACTATTAGGTGGACATCATTAATTTAATATTGGAAGAAGAAACTAGAAGGGACATCAGATTCAAGAAAATACATTTAAAAATTGTGTAGCGAAATGGTAGAAAATATGTATCAATAAGGTAATTCACTAAGGTTGTGATTGCTCTAATAACTACACCCAATTTAAACCATTTACTGGGGTAAATATACAGTGCAATCTCAATCAGCTATAGATACATCGACATCCTTTATTCTGGCTGATATGATCAAAAAAGGAATATCTATCATAAGCAAAAAGTTGCACCCAACGTTACAACTCTTCTACATATACTATGGACAAAATGTAAATTCAATTCCAAAATAATATTTATGGTGAGGGTGTTTTAGATTAAATCAAATAGAGTGAGCTCTTGTGCAAAATGGAGCAAGGCGACATTGGCCATGCTAAATGGAAAACCTGGATATTTTGTAGTATAATTGTGTAACATAGGCAGATTTTGGTTTGTTTTCAGGTGACTTTATTAGAATACACCTCTCCTCTTTATAATGGCATTGGAACCAATAGCGGTGACCAGTTTTCAGACAAAGCGGCATTTGGTTAATGAAAAATCTAATGGGAATTTTCATAAATCTTTAGGTATTTGTCTTGGCTTACAAAACACTGTGCTCCAACAAAACCTTAGATGCAACATTTTTGGAAACAATTGCAGGACTGGCATCCTTCTGGAAGATTAAACCATATTGCATTATATACAAAATGTTTATTTATATATAGTATGCATAATGTCCAAGTCCAGTAATACATCTAGAAACTCAAATGTATGGACAGTGGTGTCTTTATCTGTGAACTTGCCAAACACATCACAATCTTACACTTAAGCAAACAAGTGCATCCGCCCAATGGGACGCAGTCCACCAAAATGGCACAAAGGTATGTTCTAGCTATATAGCAAGCACATGCCTCTTCCCCCATCCTAACCATTTCCCTTGAGTTTTGGGCACAGATAACCCAATGCTATTTATCATAGTCTTTATTCTGAGAATGCATTTATTACTAGTTACACAAGAAGATTTCCGGTTTTGCCCTTATCAGCATTCATAATGACATTTTCTACTATACTCAAATTGAACAATTTCTCTTTCAAACACCACTTGTACCTGTGTTATATTCATCTTCACATGTGATAATTTTATCTCACAACAGGGTACACAGTGGCGCTCTGCGATTTTTTGCAATTGCATTTATTTGATCTTCTTTCACCAGTCTCGAATTAAGCACCTTATTGCCAAAGCTACCTGAATTATGCAGAGGAGGAAGACCATGTTATGTGGTAGTGGTAAGGATATTATCTAAATGTCAAAGAAAATTATACAGCTTAATGCAGCACATTCTGCAGCCGTATTATCTGGAAATGATGTCCTTTTGAAAGACGTCAATAAAAAAGCAATGCCATTATTTGTTATGCAAAACATAATGGGTTCTTAAGAATAGAAAAGATACAGGTTCACCAGATCCTATTGAAATTTATATTTGACTAGTAATTAGCACGCCTCTTCTAGGTCTTAGAGTAAAATACTGTGTGTTTCAAGAAATGTGCATGCGTAGGCATGATGTTTGATGTTAAATCAAGCATAGTTGATGCACCTGGCAGAAAAAAAACGACATTTGTACGCTTGTTACCGTAAAAGGTATTCCTCTTTTATTCTAAATCTAGGTTACTTTTTAGAGTTCGTATTCAGTTTTATATTTAGTGTCTGTTCATAGTTGGGCCTTAGGAATTGCCTCTATCCATCAAGAAGGAACCCTGTTGAAAGGTATTGCATAATACATATGTAAAGTGTAAGATTTTTGAGGCACCCTATGATGGAGGATGCTAGACCCTAAAAAGAAAAAAGAAGGCAGATGTTTAGCATTTTTCTGCACTCATAGGCCTAGAGGTATCAAGCCGTTTGCGAATCGCAAAGGTCGAAATTCGCAGAATTTCGGCCTTTGCGAATCTTAAACGGACTATTTGCATGTTTTGGCATGCATCAAAATTCCACAAATTAAGGAATTGCAAAAATTTGCGATTCCTTATTTTGCTATAGCATTTAAGGAATCGCAATTTTGCGATTCCTTAAATGCTATGTATGTAGCATTTTTTAATTGCGAATTTTGGTTAAGAAATCGCAAATTACCACCAACTTGTAGTTGATGTTAATTTGCGAATTCTTTTAAAAATGCACAATTTGGCATTTTTGAAGGTGGCATGTGACGCACACACATGCCCATAGGGCATGTATGTGTGCCACATGCACACACATGTACATTTCAGGGGTGCAGCAGGGTGTCCTTGAGACACCCTTGCACCCTTGAAATTATTCTCAATTTGCGATTAGCAAATTGCGAATCGCAAATTGAGATTCATTTGACTATCATTCCTATGGGCCTCCTGGCCCATAGGAATGAATGGGAAATTATTCCTTAATTGCGAATTCGCAAATTGCGAATTCGCAAATAAGGAAGACTAAGAAATCGCTAAAAAAATAGCGATTTTTTACATACATTCCATTTTGGGATTTCTAAATAGCGATTCCTTAAAAATCGCTATTTAGAAATCGCAAAATGGAATCTTGATACATCTGCCCCTTAGTGGCATATTTACACGGTGATACTGCCGCCAGAACGTCACTTTTAGTGCTTATTTATAAGGGGATTTCGCCACCAGAATGTCACTTTAAGTGACTTTCTGGTGCTGATATCCACTTATTTATTTTATTCTCCTTATTTCCAAAGTGGCTTTAAGCTACACAACGTGGCTTAACATCGCCTAGTAAAAAAAGGCTCTTATTCACACTTCACTTAAATTGAAAGGGGCGTGCAATGGGTGTTGCAGTGGGCGTTCCATCGCAAAACCCACCGCTTTTTGATGATGCTGCCCCATATTTACAAGGATGGGGCAGAGCCAAAAACTAAGGCTAGGTAATACATGGTCTTAGAATGGGGATAGGAGACCTATTAATTTCTACTTGTATGTTGCTCTTTCCTTGTGTGCTGTATTCTGCCTTCTGCAGCACACATAAAAGGAGCAACCCACCTTTCAAGATTGTTTATGTGCAGGAAGGTGTCCCTTCCTGCAAATAAACAATCACCCCTACAGCACAGGCACCCTTGAAACATGGCGCAAGGGCGCCCATGCTGGCACTAGGCAGCTTTATTAGCACCAGCAATAGAGAAAACACAGGGGCATTTTTGTGAACAAGGTGCATCCCTACATTTTGAAAAAGTCAGAGGGCGGCATTAACATTTTGGAGTAACACCCCGCTCCCACATTTTTTTGTAAATATGCCCCTTGGGGCTTATTTGCAAGCCGCTTCGCCACCAGTGCATCACTTTTAATATGGGAAAAAGTGACATACCAGTATAAATCAATTAGTGCACTATTAAAATAGCTGTTGCTTTAAAAATTGATATCTGGTTTAACACAAATGTGTACAAAAATGCCTGATCCCCACTGCATCTAGTACGAGGAGACATTGGTTGACCGTTATCTCTTTGTACATGGCAATGAGATGGGGATTAGACAATATGTGTTGGACCTGCACAAATCATGTCCGGTCGAAGAGAGCAGGCCTCCTTTTACTCCCAAAGACATGTTTGGCATAACCACTGCCAGGCTTTGCAATACACTGGATTCACTTAATTAGTGTCTGACAGAACTGAAATATTAGTGGTTTGCTTATGTTCTCATTGATGTGCACACAAATCTTCATTTCCCTATTTTGTTTGTTTTTCTTTACAACATGCCATGCTCTACATTTCAAAAGACATCTTGGATGATCTAATGAATAAGGAATGATCATACAAATTTAATCTGACAATGATTGACGTCTGTTGATATTTTAACACCCTCCTCACCAGCCTGGCAAGCAGCTTCTTCTGCCAAAGCTGATGTGGGTTGACACATGTTTTACAGTTACTAATCAATGTGTATTTTAAGCATCGTTGTAGCTCATGTCAAAAAACAACGTGAATTCAAATAGATGTTTCCTTTGAGCAATTAGGAGCCAGGGAAACTGTATTCTGAAGGTGTATTAGAATTGTAATTGCATTTATTTATATTGTGCTTACTGACTAAGCGTCGAAGTGCTTTTTCAGTGAGTAGCATACTACTCTGCAATCCAAAAAGGATTAGTGGTAAATTAGTATAGGGAGATATGAAATTAATTTGAGCAGTGGACATGTGAGTGTGTTATTTGGATTGAAAAAGAATAGTGGAGAGATAGAGGAGGGAAGGGTTTGAATTTATATAGCCCTTGCTACCTCTGATGAGGTGTCAAAGTGGTTTTCGGCAGAGGGGGCGCTAGGTGGCGCCAGACCGAGATGGCCGCACTGGAGTGAGGCTCCTGCCTGACCGGGCACTATAACCCCTCCTACAAGTATCCTGACCAGATAGACCACCACACTCACCTTCCCAAAGTGTCGGAGACGCCGCGCTGAATCCAGCGGTACCATTCTTGTGCTGACGGACGTTCTGGGGCGGAAATACTTGCTGTATAAACCCGCGCCGCGCCGACACCCGGGTGTGCCTGTGACCCTGAGGCGGACTGCTGCGCCAGGCAACTCCAGGGATCGGGGGCCTGCTCGCGAGGCGGAGAACGGCCTGCCTCTCCCTCCCGACGCTGCAGATACCCGTGGCAGGGAGTCGGCGGAACGTAAACGGAACCAACGCTGAACTAACGCTGGACCTGCCTGCCCCCCTGTAGCGGTGAGCGGTGCCGGGGGGGAAAGAACGCTCTGCATTTGAGACCGGACGGACTTTGCGCGCGCTCCCCGCGTGAGGCCGCCGGGCGTGCTCTGCGGTCAGGGGAGTGCGGGGGCTGGACTGCGGGGAGCGCAGATGGGATGATCCTAGCCTGCTGCCTGCCGTCACATTGCTCCTGGGCCCTGCTTTTTTTATCGGAACCTGTGGGAGGCTGCGGGCACGTGAGCTCTCCGGGCGCCTACCCAGCTCCCCACGTGGCACGGCCTATAGGGCTCTGAGCCCGGCTGATTGCCTCTGGAGGGAGCGTGCGGGCACCACTACACTCCTTGACCTTTGCTGCCAGTTCGCTGGAGAGCTTGTTGATCTCCCCTATGCCGGGACACTGTGACTGCTGACCTGGGCCTTCTCCTGCACCGGGTGCGGGGTGTGTACACTCCGGCATCCAGGCGCTCAACCCCGGCGCGGTTTGTGGCCCCCGTGTGGGACATCGGTCCGTGGGGTGACCACATCCCGTGCTTTTGACATCTTGCCGCACAGTGCTTCCCCAGAGAGTGCGGGGAATTGCATTTCAATCTCTTGCATAAGAGGCCCTAGAAACTGTGTTCCGATCCTCCGGCTGAAACGCCACGGCCTACGTCTAGACTGCGACCACCACTTGCCCCTCTGCTCTGGCTGCGACACCTCGGCCCTAGCCCTTGCCTCCCTGCCGGACTGGGGCTAAGCGACTACGCTGCCATACAGCTTGCGCCTGGTTCTAAGGCTCTCACGGTGCCAACTCCCCCCCCCCCCCATCTACCTAACCCTCTTAAAACCTGGCGGCAACTGCCTCCACTGCGTTGAGGACGCCTAGAAGAGACATGGGCCGTAGCGACGCAAGCCAGTCTAAAATACCGTTTGAGACCAGGAAAACGTCCAAAACAACGCCGGAGGACGGAGGCAGCCCCACCATGCTGGCCCCGCCGGAGGAGGATTGGAAAACCCTCTTGCTGGGCATGAAACAAAGCCTCTCAACCATAGATTCCAAGATTGACACCATCAATGCGCGTATGGACAGTGTGGTGGCTAAGCTGGAGCAACACGACACACGCATCAAGGAAGCCGAAGACCGGATTTCAACACTGGAGGATGGGGCTGCATCCTCCTCTAAGCAGGTCACTCAGATGGACAAGCTGCTTAAAATAATTGCAGACAAGAATGAGGATTTGGAGGCGAGGTCTCGCCGCAATAACGTTCGTATTTTGGGCCTGGTAGAAACAACCAACACCGGGAAAATGGAGCCCTTCGTTGAAAAACTTGTCATCGATCTGTTCGGAAAAGACTCATTCTCCCTCACCTCATAGTGGAAAGGGCCCACAGATCCTTGGCGGCTCGACCCCCCCACGGATCCCAGCCAAGGCCCATCATCGCGCGTTTTTTGAACTACAGGGACTGTGATGCGGTGTTGCGACGCGCGAGGGAGCTAGGGACCATACACCATGGCAATGCAGTACTGTCCTTTTTTCCTGACTTTACCCCTTCTGTCCAAGAGGCTCAACGCAAATTCGCCGGAGTTAAAAAGAAGCTGCAAGCTCAAGAGCTCCCTTATGCCATGCTATACCCTGCAAAACTAAAAATCTCCTATCAGGGCAAGCAACACCTGTTTCAGAGCCCCCAACAGGTGGAGGATTTCCTAAAACAGCACAAGAAGGACAGACTTGCAGAGGAATCTCCACGCCATCGCTCTGGATCACCATCACCAATGTCACAGCAAGACTAACTCAATACATTGATCTTCTGGGCCCTAAGGAGGTGTGGCCCCCTGATCACCAGGAATGTGTAGCTTCCCCCATGTGCAACCTGAGACCCTCCTGGTCTCTCCTGAAAACTCTGCGGGTCTTCTGGCTCACTATGTGCTCGCTCACCCACCTCCGTCCCACATGAACTGACTGGGGTAACCCGGTCCTACGTGGGTGTAAGAAGGGAGGTGGTGGGCAGGTCTGGTGCCCTTCGTTCTGACCCCCAATGGGCGAACCCCTACATTTCACCTCCCCCCTGAGGGTAGAGATGTATGTACTGTTTTTTATGTTAAGACGATGTTGTTTCTCAATGTTCTTGTTGATGGGGGTGGGTGGGTGGGTGGGTGCTACTTCCCCGGCGGGTTGGGGTGGCCGGTGTGGGTGGGGGGGAATCCCGACATTCAATACTCACGGTCATGAAGGCTCTGGCAGGAGTTTGGATCGTAGTGGCTGGACTGAGTGTTGGGGCTGCTGGGTCCGCTGCTGCCCTTGATTTTGGTATATACTGTACTGTCATGCTTGTGTATAGCACATTTTCACGTAGGTCAGGATGGGGGACGTAACGAACACACAATCAATCCAACAACTGCAGCAAGTTTCGTGGAATGTAAGGGGACTAAACAACCCGAGGAAAAAGAGGCAGATTCTTGGCTACTTAGATAGACAGGGGATCTCCATTGCTCTGCTACAGGAAACGCATCTGAGTCCAGGTGGTTCCCCACTGTTTGCATCTCGCTGGGCAACTAGCAGAGTATTTTCATCATATTCCACTTATGCTAGGGGGGTCACCATCCTTGTCAAACGAGGTGTGCAGTTTACCCCCGCGGGTACCGAGACCGATGCGGGAGGCAGATACTGCTTTGTATGGGGCAGATTGTATTCCCACACTATACTTTTTGCGAGCTATTACGGGCCGAACATAGATGACCCCACATCCCTCCTCACGCTGTGGGGAAAGATTCAGTCACTGGGGATTGCACACGTCATAATGGGTGGGGACTTCAATACTGCGCTACATCCGTCAATGGATAGATCTCTCCCTCAAGCTGTGCACTATACACGAACGCAGCGTACCCTATCAGAAATAGTAGAGGAACACCGCCTGATAGATACCTGGCGACATATTCACCCCACACAGGCACAGGGCATACACCACTCAGCGGTGCACTTTACTTGGGCACGGTTGGACTACATCCTCTGCACGGCTGGGCTTTCCCCTTGGCTTGCTAAGGCTACCCACCTTGCACGCACTTTCTCAGACCACTCCCCAGTGGTAGTGACCCTGCGCGTCCCCCTTGAAATCTCCCCCTACTTAAGTTGGCGCCTCAACCCGGCACATTTAACAGACTCGGCCTTCAGGGCGGACTTAGAACAGGACATAAAAGATTTCTTTGACCGCAACATATCATCTGTGTCCAGTATTACCACGGTATGGGAGGCCTTTAAGGTCACGGTGAGAGGCTGGTGTATAGCTAAGGGGGGTGGAGTCCTCCGATCCCTACGCGATGAGCTGCGAAAATTGGAACTGGAACTGAAGCAGCTAGAGAGAGATGTGGGTGACCCTGTGCGGGGGAATTTGATCAAAGCCACACTTCGAGAAAAACTTAATGAATATGCCGAACTTTCTGAAAAGGAATGCATGTTCCGGGGGAAGCCCTATGCTGCGCGTATATATGGGGAAGGAGACAGGCCCGGTAGAGCGCTGGCTTCCGCTGTTAACCCTCCTAGATATCAGAATTACATCGCTACCCTACTGGACGAACACGGCGTCCCACACAGAAATCTGCCGGATCTGCTCAAGGTCCTCACTGAACATTACTCTACATTATACACCTCCCATAGATCCACTCCAATAAACCTGAACACATACTTGGCAGACACTGCGCTCGCTTGGTTAGGCCCCTCCCAGCAGAAATTTCTTTATCATATAATTGAGTTGGAAGAAATAACCGACGCCCTAATGTCCATAAAATCGGGTAAGTCGCCGGGTTCTGACGGGTTACCAATTGATTTTTATAAAGCATACATGCATATCTTAGCCCCAATCTTGCAGCAGGTGTATTACGCTGCTCTGGAGGAGAACATTCTACCGACCACTATGCGGGAGGCCCTAATAACGTCACTACTTAAGCCGGGCAAACCGCCTGAATCTTGCGATTCATACCGCCCCCTCTCTTTGTTAAACTTGGACGTTAAGATCCTGGCTAAAGTTCTGGCGTCGCGCCTTAATCTGTTAATGGAGAGACTGGTATTGCCGGACCAGGCGGGCTTTGTCCCGAATCGCGCGACGTCCCATAACTTGTGTACCCTTCACGCGGTGATACAGGACATAACCCCCAACTGTGAGGCTGCAGCTATTTTTCTCAATGCCACGAAGGCGTTCGATTCGCTAGAATGGGACTACCTGTTGGCGCTCCTGGAAAGAATGGGCTTTCCTTTCAGCTTCCTTGATTGGATTCGGTTATTATACCGACAACCTCAGGCCTCAGTGTTGCTAAATGGATCGCAATCGACTCCCTTTGAAATCCACCGTGGCACACGACAGGGATGCCCATTGTTCCCAGTTCTATTCGCTATTGCTATCGAGCCACTAGAGGCCAAACTGCGCCAACACCACAATCACCGCTCTCTCATCTACCCGGACAGGCTGTTACTCATAGCTCTATATGCTGATGACATGACCCTTTATGTACACAAACCCCAAGAGAACTTGAACCCTCTGCTGCGTGAGGTTACCAGATTCAGAGGGATTTCGGGCATACAAATCAACTGGTCGAAATCTGACCTATTCCCACTCACCGACAAGACAACACAGTTTCCCTTTGATTACCCCCTGGTCTGGGAGGCAGAAGAGATTAAATATTTAGGTATAACAATGACTAGAAAATGCGACACGCTCATCAGGGCCAATTATGGGACAGTCATTGACAAACTGACGGACAATGTCACTAGATGGATACACCTCCCATTGTCCATGGCGGGTCGCATCTTACTTATTAAAATGGTAGTACTTCCAAAACTACTATACCTGTTCACTAACATACCATATAACCCAGACGCAATTTTTTTTCGTACATTAGACTCGCTACTGTCGCGACTCATCTGGGGCGGGAAACAGGCCCGAATGAGCTTACAGTCACTAATGCTCCCGTACCATCAGGGCGGTTTCGACGTCCCTAACTTCAGACGTTATTATGACTGTGCACAAGGCCACTTCGCCGCGTACTGGCTCCATCCCCCCCCTTTCATGGCAAATCTGGCGGTCGAAGACGGCTACATGAGGCCGATGCAACCATCGGGTTACCTCTACTCAGAGGCTAAACTTACATATCGCGACCCTTCTACAGTCGACTGTACGGTACTGGCCTGGAGGCACTTGGCGGCGGCCATGGGGACGAGGTTCTTATACTCGCCACTCATGATCCTAGCGAACGACCCACGGCTTAGTATTACTTGCGAGGAAATTGGCCGAAAATTACTTGCACGGTTAGCATTCCGCACGTGGGGGGACCTATACCTACAGAGCCGTTTCCGCACATCTGCGCAATTCTTCGGTGGTGAATCCCCCTCTGTCATGGATACATTCCTATATGTACGTCCGCGGCAAGGAATCCGGACGGTCACCCCGGCCTTCCCAGAAGAACCGGATACAGTCCAACCTCTCCACTTACTACTCCAATCTGACTCTCCGAAGCACGTGGTCTCTATGCTCTATAAACATACGCAGGCGGCCTCGTCCCCTCCTCTTCTTAGAGCCAGGAGGGACTGGGACGCTGATCTGGGAGCCCCTATGTCCGATGACCAATGGGATGCTAGCTGCGCGCACACTACAGCAGTTATGGGAAACACGCGCCTCCGGCTGGTACATTATAAGTTCCTGCACAGGCTCTATTACACTCCGGCCAAACTGCACCGTTTTCACCTCCGGGACAATGACAGGTGTCTCCGCTGCAAGGCCGAGGGCGTGGACTTTCTCCACCTTGCATGGACATGCCGAGCGGTGCCTACCTTCTGGGAGGAAGTCTTTATTGCCTTGTCCGATATGGTTGGCGTGACTGTGTCACCTTGCCCGAAGATTGCGCTGCTGGGGCAGGCTTGCCCTGCACTGATCGCACATCGTAATTTTTTTGCGCTCGGCCTTCTCCTAGCAAAGCGCCATGTGGCGTGCCGCTGGGGTCGAGGTCGAGCACCCAAGTTCAAGGAATGGCTTACCGTCATGACTACATGGCAATACCAGCTGCACAATTACACGGAATTACTTCCACGTAGGTCGAGGCCCAAGGACATTTGGGGTCCGCTTACTGCGTACCTTCAACGACTTCAAGCCGACTCCCAGTCGGATGACGATGAGCCGGAACGTGCGACTATTCCTGCGGCACCAGATATAGCACTCCACTCCTAAGTGGTCGTGTACGATGTTTCCCTCTACACTACAAGCACTGCACCTTCCGTACCCAACCCCTCCTATGTCCCTGCACACTGAGACTCCCGCCCTGCGCCTCCAGAGTAGAGTAGCCCGCCCACACAATTTGGAACCTGCATTCCACTCTTACCTGCGAGTTGCTCCCCCCGGGGCAGTCCTGGTGTTCAGAACCACCTAGCTGATTATACACGTGCAATGTGACCCACTTGACATGCACGCAGCACACAGCAATACCCACTTCACTTACCCATCCCCTTACTCACACAGCAGTACAGGATGCAGCTAATGGGGCGGTTTATAGGTAGGAAAACAACCTAATACAGGCCGCTGAGTTTGTCGTAAATGTATTTTTTTTTGTTTAGTTAAGGTTATGTTGATTTAGTTGACATAGAAGGGAAGAAAAACTGAAAAAATTGTGAAACCTCAGGCATTCTATTTCCTATATCCATTGTTATTCTCGGTACTTTGTAAATGCTTCCTTATACAGCTCCCATTAGCCCTTTTCGCGGCTGGCCCTGATGGGTTGTAGGCGGCTTGCTGTGTCAGTCTAATATTCCCCTAAGGTATAGTACACTACCGAGATGATGCAGAGGCTGCCGGCCTGATCATGCAGGTTGTAGGCGACAAAGCTGTGTAACTTCTACTGATCAGAATAAAGGTTTTTTTTTAAAAAGAAGAAAAAAAAAGTGGTTTTCAGCAGGTAGTACACTACTCCAGAACCCAAACAGGATTAGAGGGAAATTAGTATAGGGAGATATGAAATTAATCTGAGCAGTGGGCATGGGAGTGTGCTAGTAGGATTGAAAAGAATAGTGGAGGGATAGATGATGGGGGGGGTCTAGAAATAATTTTTGGGAGCTTATAGCAGTAGGGGGAGGTTTGGGATGAAGAAAGGAGAGGTGGAGGGGAGAGTCAGAAGGAAGGGTTTAGAAAGGCTTGTTTGGGAGATCTGAATTGTAAAAGAGGTTTGAGATGATGCAAGGAGGGTGTAGAGGAGGGAAGAGTCCAGAAAGGATTATTCTGGGGCTCATAGTAGTAGCATGGGGTTTGGAATGATTCTGAGAGTGGAGGTTGAGGATACATTAAGGGAGGTCTAGGGTGAGAAATACAGCAGTGCATTGGAGTGAGCTGCAGAGTGGAGGTATAGGATATATTGAGAGCGGTATATGGTGAGATTTAGTGTAGTGCATTGGAGATGCTGAATTAGAGTTATAAATATAAAGATTCATAAGTATATGGAACGTATATATGTATAAGTAAGGTCATATGTGTAGATTTAAGTAGTGTTTAATAAACTCAGACTTTCAAGTGTTGCTGTACTTTAAGGTAATTTAATTGTTTGTATATATATATATATATATATATATATATATATAATAAATATATCTGTACAAAGTAAAGTATCAAATAAATCTGGCTAAAATGAAAGGATGGCTTTATAAAATGTGTCAAGTGTAAGGCCTGCACCTATGGGAAGAATACTTCTACAGATACAGTGGGGTTTCATCTAACGCCAGGAAGATCAAGGGACAATTTACATGCACGGATTTTGCTCTCTACGTGCTTCAGTGCCCTTTTGGCCTGAGGTACATGGGCAGCACAATCCAGCCAGCACACAAACTAATTCTGCAGCATGTCAGGGCCATTAAGAATGGGATAAGACTTAACCCGTGGCCAGACATTTTGAAAACTATCTTGGCAAAGATCCAACGGGCCTTGAATATTTTGTGGTGGATGCAATCCCGGTAAGCGAAAGGGGAGGGGATCGAGTGAAGAGGCTCAGGAGATTAGAGTCCAACTACATTATTATGCTCAATACTAAGACCCCAGAGGGATTGAATATGGAAGAGGATTTCTATACGCACTTATGATGAAGAGTACAAGAAAATGTGAACTGCTGCTATGCCTCGTTGATATCTGGTTTTAACTTATATTTTGTTAATTTAGGTGTTTTATTTTAATTTTGGGTTAGGTGTTGTTATTGATTGGGAATGTCAGTGTGAGCTGTAATGGATTTCTAAAGTTTTATCCTTAAAATGTATGCCCACTTGGGCTAAATTATACAATAGCATATGCTATGAATACAAAATGAGCATCTGCGAACTAGGATAGGAACTAACTTCATGTAAGAATTATTGCCTATGGCTCTAATCTAGACAGGATGATTTGGAATTAGGACAAATAATGGAATGCCCACTGGGGCTTAATTATCACAGTAGATATTCTTCATGAATGATTATTGTGAAATATTCCTTTCGAATATAATTGTTTAAGGAATAAGCCAGGGTTGTAGTGCCAGAAGATTATATCCCCATAAGTATGTGAAGGGTCGGCTATTTCACAGTGTTGCTGTAGCTCACTGTGGCCAGCCGTGGTACTTGTCAGCGAAGGACAATTTTCATTTACTACTAATGGGGTTCGAGCCCTCTGTGCAGCGGAGCAATCAATAAGGTTAATTTTATAAATTCAAATATGAAATTATCAATATATTTGTCTGTATTTTAAATGCAAGGGCTCTATATATGTTTTCGATTGTGAAGGCACACACTGACCAGTAAATGAAATTACGAACGGATAAACAAACTGAAGGAAACTCCCAGTCTTTCTACCTGTTTTACTGTTGTAGGCATCACGTGGTATTGTGAATCATGTTAAAATGGTGGATAAACTTCATGTAAACCGGCGAAACGCGTTCAACAATTGCGGCTGACAATTAAAAGCAACTTTGGTGCACGGAGACACGGCGTCGGCATTTCTTTTTGAAAGGCAGTTTCATGTTAATCGGACTGTGTCTGGGAGTCCGTCCGTCGGCGCCCTCTGTTCAGGAGGCGGGAGGAATAACCCAGCGTTGTGGATATATATATATATATATATATAAATATACAAAATTCTTTTTGTAATTCAATAGTGAAGCAATTGTAGATAAATAGTTATGATAAACGACTTACTTATTTATGCAGGCACCTATATACATGTAAATAGAATGGCACAATGCAAGATTGAGAAAAGTAAAAATGTATCTCATTTGAAAAATCAGAAAGCTTCAGCCAGGTAAAAATACTTTTCAATTAAAAATAAAACAAAAATACAACTGACCTCTTAAAGGAGGATTGCTTTATTATGCTAAAGTGGCTAGCTTTCAGGATCAAAAACCATCTTTTATAAGTATACTTTTCACACAGATAAAGCAGATATTACTATCACTATAGAAAGAAATATATAAAGCCTATGTTACCTACCAATAAACAGTTCTGCAATTCCATAAATGACTCCTCAAGTTGTTGCCACCCAATGTATATTATATATACATACATAGGATGAAACAGGCTAGTAAACAGCTGTTGAATCAGGCCTGTAGAGTAACACAAATACTTCTTTATAGTTCCTGATGTGCCTTGCAGCACAACACCAGTACATCTCTATAATTCTAGATGTGATTTACAGCACAATTCCAGTACATCGTTATAGTTCTTGATGGCCCCCTATAGCACAACACCAGTACATCTTCATTGTTCTTGGTGCACCCTATAGCAACACACCAGGACATCTTTATAATACCTGATGTACCCATAGCACAACACCAATGCATCTTTATAGTTCTGAATGTGCCCTATAGCACAACACCAGTACAACACCAGTACATTTTTATATTTCTTGATGTGCCCTATAGCATGAACCCAGTACATGTTTATATAGTTATTGTTGTGCCCTATAGCATAAATCCGGTACATCTTTATAGCTTTTGATGTGCTCAATAGCATAATACCAGCACATCGTTATAGTTCTTGATGTGCCCTATAGCAAAACACCAGTACATCTTTATTGTTCTCGATAGGCCCTATAGCATAACGCCAGTACATATTTTTAGTACTTGATGTTTGTCTCTTTAAGAGAGAGTTTTTATATAAAATAACAGAAAGTTAATAACTGATTTAGGTTCACCCATCTTACACTCACAATTTCCTTGGTCGTCCTCATTAAATACAGGCACATGCTGGCTGAAAGTGTAAGATTGTTTTTACTATGACATTTTCTATTTTAATGCTATTTACATTCAATGGTTTTCTATGGTTTATATCCCAAAAAATAAACATCTGAATTTGGTTGGGAAAATAGTTTTTCTGCACACTGGTAATAATTAATAGCTCATGGTCCACCAGATCATAATTCTATTAGTGCTTCTTAGGTCTCGTGCCTGCGTTGCTGTGCGCAGCATTGCACGCACAGCAAGAGACCTCTTGAGGGGGTTTGAAAATGAGCCTATGAATCGCACACGCTCTTGTGTGTGCTTTTCCTTTTGGCCCACACTATTGGCCTTTGTGTGCGTCTTTTTATAAAAGACAGCACCCAATTGGCCAAAGGCTGGCACGTTGCTCCGCCCATGGCCTATTGATTTCTGTTACGAGCACCGGCCGTCATGTGGTTTTAAATATCGTGCCCAGACACGGGCACGATAATTGAAACCACATGTCTCGCTGTGGCGCGCAAGAGCCCACTACTCGCGGGATTGTTCTTTTTTGGATCAGTTTCACAGGGAAGCAACTAAATGAAAGTACCGCTGACGTTTTGTTTTGTTATCCTCTGTAAAGATTTTACGCCACAGCAACATTTCCATTCACCTGATCTTCAGGAATTAGAACGAAGCGCTAATTGGTCAAATCCCATCGAACATAAAATCAATGGGTATCAATATCGATATATCACCACCCTCGGCAGCACTCGATACTCGTGCGCGACAACTTCTACAGAAATGTTGTCCTTGGAGACAGGGAAACACACAAGCAGCCAGGGAGCCTAGTGCGTGGGGATCAGAGCCTCCCGCCCCTTCTCTGCTGGCATGCACACCTACAAACAAGATGCACCACCAGCCAGGGCAGACCTGGGCACTGCTGCCCACCACAGAGGCTGCGAAATGTGCGCCTCCATGCCAACAGCGGGAACACCCAGGTAGGCGATGGATGGTGCAGCGTTTAGGTGGCCAATTGGACTCACTGCTTACCTGCTTTACAGTGGGCAATGTTTAGGAAAGGAAGCACACATTCTCACACACTCGATTGGCTAGTGTCCAATTAGGGGCAGTTGACACATATGTGTGTGTGCGTACACCCCCGAGTCAACACCAGGCACATAAATACACACACAGGCGCCTTCTGTTGGAAAGTGTTGTCGTTCCAGTTCGGGATGGAAAGTTTCCAAGCTCCCCTGCTGATGTCTGACTGTCTGCATGACACTGCACGTGACACATATTATAGAAATAACACATGTCTTGCCCGCTCCAGCTATAAGGATTGGAGTCTGATAAGGGTGGATAGCTTTAGAGCCGTCGGAGTTAAGATGCTTGTGATAGTTCTCCTGATTTACGCAGCCCCCCAACCATAGCCTCACCTTCCTCCACCTCGCTCCTTCATGCGGTCATTTCTTGTTTAAGTGCATTGGGCTCGTCTCACTCCCTGCCCTGCATCGCCAACTAGCGGGCCGCAGGTATGATACAATGCACCGCGTCGCAGGTAAATGGTCTGCATTTCTTGTTCAGTGTCTCATGCGCCAGAGCCAGCTGGGCCAGAAGGTTAGGTTTTCAGACATTAGGCAGGTCCTGCTGCGCAGGGATGGAGCAAGTGACAGGCAGCTGATGTCCCTAGCGTCTGTCCCATTGTAGGTTTCAGAATCATGAAGGGACGCACCTCTTAACGTGCCTGGCCTCGTAGACGCCAATAGCAATGGTTGTTTGGGCACTTTGTTGGTAGACAACTAGAGAATAACCCCATGGAATCATATCAACAATACGAGTTATGTTCATTTGCCTGGCACACATCCACTAATGAATGAAATGAAAATTATATTTATATTGCGCATAAATTTCCTTGAGGCCTCGCAGCGCTATATAAGTGCCCTTGATAGCCACGTGTTTTAGTGGCACAGGACAGGTAACTTTTGGGAAAGTAAATACCTAACCTATTGCGCATGTTTACTTGTGGTGTCACTTTCCAGCTCCAGGCCATATTTTGTACCTGTCAGTTCCCAGTGGCATACAATAAGTACTGTAATACGTACGTAAATGGTTGCTTTGCGACAGTTCTCACTGCACAGCGTTTGTAAACACTGTGGCTGGACAGGACACTGTCAGTACTCCACCCAGCTTATTCAAATGAACCGGCCATGAACGCACCCTTGCATCATATCAAGCAGTCTACTTCGCTGGCCAGCTGCTCTCTTTTCCTTGTGATCGAGAGCGAGGTACCCGACACTTGCGTGCTCCCAGCACTGCGCGTCTTTACGCATCTGGCACGCCGCACGTTTTTACGCAACGGTACCGCCACCTTCTGTCTCTTAGTGTATAGGGGACACCGTGCCAACCCTTCTGTCATCTCCGGTACCCACGGCGAGCATCCCCGTCTGGGTCCCAGTCAGTGCAGGGCATGGCAAGCCCACTCCACAGGTACTAGCCAAGGGTACTGGCAGGCTCCCTGATTTTCTGCATTCGAAATAACGTTAGACTATCAGAAGCCGTATTTTGTCTAGCAAGGTGTCAGGCTACGTTAAAGAAACACTGCTTTATATATAGACAACGCATTCTCGCAATCTTTGGTAGACTGCTCTACACAGATGTTTGTTAAATAAATATCTTTATGGTGTACTGTTTCTTGACTCATGGGTCCTTGAAACGAGGCACTCCAAGGTTTTTGGGACGTCTCTAAAAAAGCACTGCGGCTGAACCGCCACTCCTTGAGTTGCATCCCAATAAAATTAAAACATTAAGCAACTCAAATGTTTTAGTGGCAGGTGTCATTATTCACGCCGTAGTCCTACTCCTCAGGTAATGCTGTTGCATGCTTCAGTGGTTCTGCTTCAGCAGGCACGCCGGATATAAAAACTATGAAAGAAAACCCCATTTAAAAGCAGCGCACATTGCGGATTCAGGTGCCAGGGGTGGCCAGTGACTGGGCATTGCTGTCTCGTTCACAGTGTAGTGGCCCCTTGCTGCTTGACAGACCGACAGCAGGTGCACAAAAGACTCCCACCCCAAGAATGGCCCAGTTGGGTCCAGTCCCACCGGCTCTTTCAGCACTGTTTCGGAGCAATGCCGTGCGAGGGTTAGTGAGGGCCAGCTGGCTGCACATCTCAAACCGAGCCCTCGTGTAGTGCACAGTTAACCCTCTGCGTTCGGGCCACTTCCCAGGAGTCACCGTTCTTCTCCCTCGCCTCTGTCAGGGCTAACCAGAAAGTAGTGCTTGGACGCCCTAACGCTGTGCGCTTCCAACAAGCTGCATGGTGTACCCTAACTGGTTTTCCTGGTTAGCAACACGGAAGTAGAAGCTTGATGAATCTACACACGGCAATATGCCGGACGCGAGTAACTAAGAGAGAATCCATTCCCTGATGAAGGCGGGAACACCTGCCGACATGCATTGGATAATTCTAATTGGGAATATATGAATATTGATCAATGGAAAAGTGTGAATAAAGACACGTATGAATTAACTTCAAAAAACCTTCTTTATTTGAACATTTATTGTTAAAATTTTTGGAGCTGAAGTATCAGCAAAAAACTTGTGCTCAGGGTGACAACCATACTATCCTAGTATTGTTGCTACGAGGTCTAACAAGAAAGTAGTCAAGGGGGGTGGGGCACGCCGCGGACATGCACAACGGAATTACCTTTTGCATCATGGTAAATGTAGTTTTCAAAGTTGCTGATTTGTCAAATTTCATGGCCATGGCCATGGCCATCCCTATACACGTGTTTCGAAATTCCTTTCTCTTCAGTAGGGAAAAAGTTCATAGGTTCTTGTGCATGCTGCCGTCATCTTATCAGGAATATTACCACTCTCAGCATGCGTCGCGCGCCCCTGAGCTCGTCAGCTCGCGGCTCATGGGAGCCTTTTCAACAGTCAAGGTGGGTGGGGCACGCCGCGGACATGCACTCCTCAGGTAATGCTGTTGCATGCTTCAGTGGTTCTGCTTCAGCAGGCACGCCGGATATAAAAACTATGAAAGAAAACCCCATTTGAACGCAGCGCACATTGCGGATTCAGGTGCCAGGGGTGGCCAGTGACTGGGCATTGCTGTCTCGTTCACAGTGTAGTGGCCCCTTGCTGCTTGACAGACCGACATCAGGTGCACAAAAGACTCCCACCCCAAGAATGGCCCAGTTGGGTCCAGTCCCACCGGCTCTTTCAGCACTGTTTCGGATCAATGCCGTGCGAGGGTTAGTGAGGGCCAGCTGGCTGCACATCTCACACTGAGCCCTCGTGTAGTGCACAGTTAACCCTCTGCGCTCTGGCCACTTCCCAGGAGTCACCATTCTTCGCCCTCGCCTCTGCCAGGGCTAACCAGAAAGTAGTGCTTGGACGCCCTAACGCTGTGCGCTTCCAACAAGCTGCATGATGTACCCTAACTGGTTTTCCTGGGTAGTGTAAATGCATTCCTTTATTTTGTGGACTAATGACGCATGTATTATGTGGGCTTTTGAGATCTGTCCAAGTAAAATCTTGCTCACTTGCACCAAAGCGCTGTGGGGAACGTGCTAGCTTAACTAAACTGATCAAATGACTCTGCAGAATAACCTGGCAGATGGGATCGGCTTCTCCCTGAATCCAGCTTGGGCATATCATCGATGTGGTGCTGAAAGGAAGCGCACAGGATCACACGGGGCGGTGATCCTCGCCTGCATTTTTACAAGACATGTTTCTGCGTGCAGGCAGTTCAGTAACGAAAGGCGTCCATTAAACGTTCCCCAAACCCTGTCGCAATAACTCTGTTTTAAGTACCCTTTCACTACATTGGCAAGAACACAAAACAGCTGTCCATGTCAAAACAAGTATTTTTTAGGCACACAAACTGTACACAACCCATACACGCTCACATGGTTTGGACAAGGTACATACACCACTTGCACAGTTTTATCAATAATCTGACCCATTGCGCGCTGTAGGTTTGCTGCTTGACAATCGAGAGCAGTGTTGCAACTAATGTGTATTGTAAGGGACAGGGAGCGTAGTAGGGGAGAGATTCAAACCCCCACTGCACAATAAACAAGCAGACCCAGTCCTACTGTCTAACAGCTCACAAGAGCGCGTGCATCTCCCCCGCGAGCTGGACCAAACGGCCGGTTTCATGCAAGACGTGAGTGTGGAACTCTTGCCGCAGATCACACAGTAGAAGGCTGCACGCCGGGCTTGGAAGAGGCGCATAGCACGGGTGTCCGGGTGAGTGGGGAGGACCCCCGGCAATATGTAGATAAATATTAGGGGCGACGGACACACTGTCGCTGAAAATCATTTTATGCCGATTCGATGGCAAATTTAAGCGGCATTGCTTCTGAGTTGTGTGGCTCTTCTAGGACGGAAGAGTTGCTTTTTGGTGCCTCATATTTTGATTTGTGGTTGTCCGAGGACAGGGCCACATCTCCCACCCTCTCCTGGCTCCATCGGGTAACGGTTAATCCTATAACATTCATCTCTGTAGCGCTTTAGTCCAGAGACTTTGTGGCGCTGTGACAGGTAATTTAGTTGCCCAGCTCAGTGGAACTCTTCTGTTGTTCTGCATATTTTCATGATGCAACGCTCTGGGCTCATGCTGGCCTGGCTTCCTTCCTCCTCTATCAACTTGTCTATGGCTCCTTTTTTACTCTTCAAGTTTTTTCATTACAGTTACATGAAGATTGCCGAAATCCTGCCTTTTGGGCCATGTTTCCAACCTAGCGCTGGCGAAGGACAGTCGCTGTCCGAAGGCCTGGGCCGGTGGCCGTGCGTGCTTCAGCCGTCGCTGCTGTGCAGTGCCGCAGTATTCGCGCCCCACTTGTGCAGTATTGGGCGTGCACCGAGGTACCCCACACACGTCTGTCTATTGGAAGAAATTGCTCTGCTGTAGGACGCTGCAGTGGGTTGTTGCACGCCGTGCGTGCAGTGCTTCTGCAGAATGTGGTGTGTTGTAGTGTTGCACACGAGATCGTGCAGTGCAGCGATGATGTAGCATGTCACCGTGCACTGGTGTACAGTAGTGCTGTACGAGATTACGCTGCACTTTGTAGAGCTGTAACGTTTGTTGGTGAGCATTACGCTGCTGAACACCACTGTGCCACAATCTATGCTGGGTACGCACAGACGCTATGCCATGTGGCGCTGCGCTTTGTGTTTGGTGATGTGATGTGTGCCGCTTAGTAGCATGGCGGGCGCTGCACGTTTTGCTGCTGCACATCAGGGCGCTATACAAGATGGCTTTTGTCAAGGGTGGGTGATGTTTGCGGTGCTAAATGGCTGTACTTATGATGCAGTGCAGCTACGCGCTTTATAATATTGCGCTGCACTTTGGGGTACCACACTTGGTGGTGAGAACTGCGGGCCAGCACGCTGTGCCTCTGTGTGTACCTTGAGGCGCTATACACGAGAGCTGTGCACGATGCATGATCCTTTCAAACCCGGACACAGTTTCTTGCCCGAACTCCCAGCAGTTCTTGGCAGCTTCAGGCATGTCTGGAAGAACAGGTTGGCGGCGCCAAGACACAGCAGTATCGCGATGTGGATACAGTGTGTGAAAAGCGCAGCACGTGATGGGAAGGCCTGCCCTGACTATCGCACATTGTTTCAGTATTTCACCCTTCTGTTTTAAACAACGGGCTGCTCTGGCCGGCATTGTTGCAGCTGCCCTGCAGGGTCAGGGGCTCCCTTAACCTCAGAGGTGTTTCGTGGATTTAACACCGGCACCAATTAAACACTTCATGTTGCATCTTTAAATACCAAAAATAATACTGCCCCACAGTGTTAAAAATATGTAGTGTGGTTACAGATGGCACAGTACTTTGTAGTAGCGTGCCCCTGGGTACAAGCCATTTTGGGTGCTGTAGGTGTGTAGCACAATAAAGCCAAACTAGGCCAGTGCTCAGTTGCTATGGGACATACGTACCTTATAGCTCCTGATTCAGCATTATAGTGAATTTGCATTCTGGGAGCATGAGGAGGACCTGTCTGGAATATGGTACGGATCTTATACCCAACGGAGAGTATACATTCCCTGAGGTAGGGTTTCAAACAAGGTTACACATGAAATGCCTGCCTGTCTTACAAATCTGGCTCCACTTCATCAGTAAAACATGTTTTTTTCCTTTAAATAACCACTCCACTGCAAAGAAAAACATAAATAAACAACATTGCCATTTACAATGCAAATAGCTCCAACTCCGACAAATGCGAGATCTATTGTATTGCAAATGCTTGTTCAGCAAGTTACGTGGTGGCAAAGAAACATGCATCTCTTTTTCTTTTTTCCTCCTCTTTACCCCCTAAAGGAGAGCACAGCAACTAATTATTCTCTTGTTTAGGATGTCATATGAGGAAAAAGGTTCAATTGTGTGTGCAGAGGAAATCCTAGTGTGGTGCTTTTGTACCTAAGATATTGTATGCATTATGTTTCTCCTTGGGCTGTAATGCTATTTGGCCTAATTTCTGCCTATAGGAGACTGGTTTGAGCACAAAATGTCCTGCAGGAACTATAACATTGACAAATGCCTCGGCAGAGATACGAGCCATGTGTACAAAGAAGTGGCAGAGTGAGGCGTTTGCCGTCATGGCTTAATGCCTCACTCCGCCACTTCAGAAACGCAAGGCTGCACCATATTTACAAGAATATGGTGCAACCTTTTATTTTTCCCCTGCGCTGGTGCTACACTTAGTTACCTAGTGCCATCGCAAGCACCCTTGCACCTGCATGCAAGTGAAGATTGTTTATGTGCAGGAAGGTGCCCCTTCCTGCACCTAAACAATCTTTAAATTCCGTTTTGTCACTTCTTTGTGTGCTGCTTAATGTCAAAGATTGTTTGTGTGTAGGAAGGGACACCTACCTACACATAAACAATCTAAGCCGTTTCGCTTTTTCCATGTGTGCTGCACAAGGCAGCACACATGGAAAAAGCAAAATCGAGGAGAAATAAAGCATTTCTCCTCATTCCGCAAAGTTAAGACCTGGTTTTTCCTTGACTTGATTTTGTCGCTGCTCCTTGTATATGGGGAGCAGCGTCAACATCAATGGATGTTGTGGTGGAACGCCCACCACAACACCCACCCTGTTCACGCTAAGTATAGGGTGAAAGGGGGCCTTATTTACGAGGCAGCTTTAGGCCATGTTAAGTGGATTAATGCTGCCTTGTAAATAAGGTGAAGCCACTATCGCCACAGGAACGTCGTAAAAGTGATGTTCCCTCAATGATAGGGGTTTGTACATATGGCCCACAGTTTCTACTTGAATCAGTCTCTCACTGGTATGACTTTTGTGTGTGAGGTATACCATTGAGTACGATTTTTCACACGGCCTTACAAAATTACACTTATTTAGCACTGAACATTTTTTGTAAAATCACCTTCCACTTCATCTTGGGAAGGAGACACAATGCACACATATTTATCTTCTCTTTTCACGATTCTGGGTAGAGGATTTCCCAGCCCTCAGGGTTCCAATGCGCCTGCTCTGCTATAACCTTTAAAATACCTTGAGCCAGTTTTATTAAAATTTGGCGCTGGGTTTGCATCACAAAATTGACACAAGCTAGCCCCAAATATTTTTTCGTTATTTATTTTCCAGTGCAAAGCTTGTTTTGCGCTGGAAAGTTGCTTATACGTAATGCTAAGCAGCACAAAGCATTGCTTTGCACTATTTAGCTTCAAGGGGGTGTTAAATGGCCGTTCCCATGCAACCCCCATGTCTTTTTACACAAAGCTCTATTTACTAACAATCGCTGAAAGTAGATGCTAAAAGAAAAACTGATTTAATTTCTCCCTTCTTTTACAACTTTGCATGTGTGCTTCCCTGTACAGCACACATGCAAAGTAGGAAAAGTTTTGAAATTAGTCTATAACAATAACAATTGCCAGTACTGTGGTTAGATGGTGACCCAGTGAAGGCATCTTATCACGTGGCCATTCCAGACTGAGAGGCCACATAGGTAAGAATTGTGATATGAGGTAGGCATTGTGTAGAAGTAATACAATAAGTGGAAGGAGAAGTATTATATATGTTTCTCTATTTTCTCTCCCCTTTTCTTCTTACATTTATAGCACTCCTTTGGGGACAGAAAACACGGACTTTTCCACCTGTGGGTATGATTTGAGAGTGGTAAGCTGGAGCTGGAGAATAGTGGTTGTCACTTGATATTGTATTTAATTGATGGTGATGAAGAATAGGAGACTACCATATTTCCTTTATTATTTCAGATTTCTATGGTCCTGATGAGAATCCCTACAACCTTTGGGATTTGAAACGGGTAGACTTTCGGTGCTGCCACAAAATATCTATATAGATAACATGTTCTGAAAAAGAATTGGTTTATGGACAAATTGTAAAAAAGTATCAAATGTTCAATCTTGTGTATTGACGAGTCACCTGCTAGTACCAAATGCTGAATATACTGTGTGGCAGACCTTTTACTACTCCATAGGCTCAGTCCTAGTGTTGAGGCGTGTGTTTATATGTATATTAGGATGTATGAATGTGAATAAATGCGGATTGTTGTTGGTAGGAATGATTGATGGTATGAATGTGTATCTACTTGTCCCCCGAATTATTATAAATGGTGTCTTTGATATTTTGATTATGTGTTAATAATGTTTTTTGTTACATGATAAATGAAAAATTGAAATAAAAAGCGACTTAGGAGCTCTCAGATGGGTATAAATTGGACATTCTGAAATAAATCAGTTTTTTGAATGATCATCAGTACTGGCAATTGTTATTGTTATAAGGTTATATTGTGCTCAGCCTTGCTGATTAGAGCCATCCCCATTTTTTGTTAACAGTTGAAATTAGTCTAAGCAGACTATTTTGTACTGAATGGAAGACTTCCAGTACAAAACCTATGCTAGACTCACGCACACACACACCCTTGCACAGAGTTGCAATAGTGTGTGCTAGGAGCTAAGCTTCAAAATTCTGCAATGGCGCTAGGGAGAGGGGAGTAGAGTGCCATAGCTCTGTGGATAGGGCGCTCTTCTGCTTCCTCCCAATCAAGAAACGCAGAGCAGCGCAGCATTTTTGGCTGCTGCACAGGGTTGGGTGACACTTTCATAAATCTGGCCCATTGTATTTAAACTTTTATCTTGCAAAAGCTATCATGAATTAGATAATTATTATTCTTAATAAATACATAACCAGTCGTTCTCTGTCAATTGCCATGGTGATACTAAATATACACGTCACAATTATTAAGAGAAATAATGAAAGCGAAGCAAAAACGATTTCCTTAAACTCCCCGATCAATATGGGTCATTTTAGTCATGAATTATTTAAATAGTTTTCTATGGGGTACGTCCGACTAGGTGACATTTGCTACCCTGGCAAATCTAAAAGTGACAAAAAAAATGATGCTTACATAGTATAAAGTGGAGATCACCCTATGAATAATTTACATTTGTACAGGATTGTAAATTCAAGCTCCCTTAATGAATCTACGGTTCTACTCTGAAAACATGAACATATTAGTTCTGCCCTTCCCACTGGTTTCAATAGTTGGGGAGATAAGGAAGTGCACAGAATACATATTTAAATCTGTGCTGTCAAGACCTCACTGCAATTCAGGTGGATTTTAGATTAGTATGCATACATTTCTCCCACAGCTAAGAAACAGATGAAAGAGAAAGAACAAAGCAAATGTGTAGTCCCACAAATCATCTCTTCTTCGTCTGGCATGTGATGCATCACAGATCAGCCTGCCTGCTTTCACTCTTATTAATTGCAAGGGGCTCATCCAGAAATAGTTACAACAAGCAGGGGAAATACAAAGGTATTGAAACAGGCTGCAGCGGCTTCCGTGTAATCTCCATGCTGGGTGGTGGCAGCATTTGTATTCCTGGCTGAGCTGTGTTTCACTTTGGATCAGACTGCCGTGCGTGTGGCAACCTTCTGCTTTGCTAAAACACGGCTGGGCAAATATAAAAAAAACACAATTGCGTTTCAGAGAGGATTTGCTATTGGACATGAGTTATAGTTTTCTTTTTCGCGTTAAACTTTGTAAGTTTTTGGGGGCATATTATCAAGCCCGCGATAAATGCGTCAGCGACTTTTTAAAGTCGCTAACGCATTTTATTTTTATCGCACTATTCTCAATACGTCTGTAACCGGAGTTAGAGATGTATTCTTGACTTCATCTATCGCCCTCGCGCTGGGGGCGATAGATAACGCTAATGGGATCCAGGGTGGGCGTTCCCACGTCCAACCACATGTAGAATGTGGTTGGAGGTGGTAACACCCTATTATCAAGGCAGGCGTTGGGAGAAGGAGACCTGCGATAAACTTGTTTATCGCAGGTCTCCCAACACCTGCTTTGATCAGGTATTAGGCATTGATAACATGGGGGCGTGGATCATAAAGCTGAATCCACCCCCCCATATTATCAAGGCACACATTAGCGCGTGACAACAATGCTTGTTTTCACGCGCTAATGTTCCCTATTGCCGACTATCGCCGGATTTAATATCGCCTACGTGTTGCGCGTTGATAATAACGCGCTATCACGGCGATAAAATCCGGCGATAGCCGGCGATAGGGAAATGTGCGATGTGCGTTTTTAACGCACATCTTGATAATATGCCCCTTGGTTCTAGTAGAGTCATCATTCACAAAGCTGAGTGCAGTCGCAGAAGAGGATTTGCTCTATATGAATGAATTGACCGAATACCTTATCACACCTCAGCAAAACCAAAGCACAACTAAACCAACCTTGATTTATTATTTCGGAGTCACATTCGTAGGCGTCAAGTTCAGCCTTTTATATATAATCCTTATTTTCATTGCTCTTTTTCCACTCTGATATGCCTGTCTTGCTTATCTCTCATTACAGTTTGAAGTGCATTTAATGATGAAATATAGCTGTAGTCATCCTCTCCTTCCACTAACATATTGCAAAGGAGATCGTTCAAGAAGAGGCTTATCCTAAACCTCACCTTTGTCAGAGATAAATCTCAACAAAGTGAAGCTGATTTTCAATCTATATTTTTCAATCTATTTTTAAACTCAGGTGAGAGCCATCTTTTTGTTATTTGTTTTTCAATGGAATGTTTACGATGCTGAGTCCTTCTTTTGGACTGTGTGAAGAAATAGGTTTTGCAAAGTTGGCTTTGTTCCCAAGATGTGAGGTAAAGGCGATTTTTACTACTTTAAAACATTTCTGGAACCATAGTTGAGAAATACTGTGAATGGAACTCAGCAATTTTTAAACAGTCTTTTGCGCCACAGTTTTGTAGAGGAGGGTACAGTCTGTACTCACTTCAAGTCAAATACTTTATTCCATTATAAATATATAGTTTTAAAAGCTGCAATCCATCAAACACATACATAAATACTATGCCGCACCGCCAACATCATGATCAGACCGCCCTCCAGATTAGGAGTTTCCTCCTGAATGGTAGGCTTTGTTTTTTACGTTCCCACAGTGGTGTCCTGAAAATGGGCACTACAATGGGAAGGCCAGAAACAGTTCCTGAGCAGCATGAACTGAAAAAGTCCATTCTGTTCAGTACCTGGTGTCCATGCGCACAGGGTGGCACATGTTGTGCCCTCCTGTGTGCATCCACAGGGCATGAGTCCCCAAGGGACCCTGTAGGCCCAACTGTGTTTCCTCTCCACCACAGTTTTCATGGCAATGAAACCCCCATGAAACCATGGCGAAGAGGAAACTTACAATATGCTTGGCAGCTCCGCAGTGGCCCCGCCAAGAATAATACTGCCGCCTGACTGCTGCAACACCACCAGAGAACAGCAGTTCCCTGGAGGCTGCAGTGGGGCTGTGGCGGTCCCACCGCCCATATTGTAATAAAACACGCCAAAATCGTGCTAGTGTGCGTCTGGAGGTCCATGGAACACCAGACTCATAATTGGGGCCTATGAGATTCGGCTATCACACAGCAGATTTTAAAAAGGTCAAAACATCAAAATAGATTCCATAATAAGACAACAGTTGAAGTCGCAATAATTCGCGATGAAAGACCACTCTCCCAAACTCCAAAGTCCATGACAAAGTACAGTTCTATAAACATAGTAGTCTGGATCGGAACATAGCTCCTAACTGAGGATTTTTATAGTTCTATTTTCTCCCGCAAAATGTACCCAAGGTTTGTCCACCTTATGTGTAGAAGAGGGGTTCTGGATTAACTGTGGTCTGTCGGTGTTGCTCAGTGCAGACAATGTATTTTCAAACCTTTATCACAGTTCAAACAGTCAGTAATAGCATTTTTGCTCAGTGAGGCACAAGAATTATTCCAAATGGAGGACCAAAGCATTAACTGCACACACTCAACATATCCTCAACATAGATGAGCCCCAACTCCTCATTACAAAAATAGTGCGGGGCACAGGGCGGGAAGGTGACACTGGGATGACAAAAGTGATTCTCCTCATCCTGCAAGCACTCAATATCAGAGTATCCCCAAATCTCTGAGCCATATGTAAGTTTTGGAATAAAGTGTGTGTTATACAGTTATAGTAATATGGCAACAGGTCAACTGCCAACCCCACAAGAAACATTAAACAAAGCACTTACTACTGACTGTGAGGAGAATTTAAGGCTTCTAACTGCCATACACAGAGACCATGAGTTTGCATTGCTAAATGTGACCTGTAAGTAGTGATGCTGGTGCACTTTCTCAATAACCTTTCCCTTTACAAATATTGTACATGATCATGTGCTCTTAGAGCCACAATTCATCACTTGTGATTTTTAGAAGTTTGTCATGAGATCAAGGTTGCCCATAAACTCCCAAATGCGTTCCCCAGTGCTTTGAACCCATTGGGCATATGGGTCAACTAAACCTCCTCATCTCCATACAAAGGAAAACAGCAATTGACCTAGAACCCACTATTAGAATATCTTGCCCAACTTGAGAGAATAAATCAAACTACTAATGTACAAAATTAATAAAATCGATGCCAAAACTCATCCCTGACATACTCATTTTCTAATTTAAAAGAGTCAGAACACTTTCCACTGTTCCCAAATCTGACCTTGAGTAAAACATCAGAATGAAGTGTAGATAAAAAATTAACTATTGCTTCTTCCAGGCCAATTTTCCGAAAGTACTGCCGCAGTTTATTGACAAGACCAAAGGCACTGGATAGATCCAGGAAGGTCCTGTTCAATGGGCAGGCCTAAGCAATGGTACATTTATTAATACGTACATAAAGGCATTACTCCAATTGTACCTATTCCCTCACAGAATCCATGCTTAACTTGACAAAATATTTTGTTACCCAATCAGCAATCTTCTATACAAGCCTTAACCATAGAGTCTAATATTGATACTGGCCTATAACAATGTGGGTTCACCCTGCTGCCTTTTAGGTATGAACTTAAAAGGGGCTGCCCCTTCTTTTTCCTGGCTTTTCATTGGCTCCTGTGCTTGCCACTTACTTGTCCTCGAATTCTATCGGCGTTAGCATATTTTCCTGTATTACCAATGCGTTTGTCTTGTGTGCTTCTCTTATCTGTTTACCATCGCCGAAATACTGTTAACATCTGCTTTTGTGGAACTATTATTTATAAATCTTTTGTATGTTCAGCGCCACTCCCACATCTCCGCGAGAGAAACAATTGTGGTGACGGTCTAGTGTTCCGTCACCCGGAACAGGAAGACCGGGACAGGAAGCGGAAGGCGGCCATCTGGTTTATCGGCGCCGACCGCGTAGAGAGTAGACGTGGTTCCCATCTGGCTTCATGTGGTGTTTTGGAGATCCTACAATGGCGACGAGGCACGGGATTTAGAGCCCGCCCCCCACCAACACTTACAAAAAAAAAAAATAGACGGAAATTTGCAAAAATAACGACAAACAAAAATGAGCCCACTCAAGCAGATCAGAGCAGCAATCCAAACGACCCACCGGAGCGTGGCAGTGGACATGAGGTGGTCCAGACTTCGGCAGCTGAACACCCCTGGCTCCTGAAGGTGCCACACGGAGTGAGTGCAGCAGTGGTGGAGCTGGTGCAGGGCAGTGGCAGGGTGGCGCAAGTGAGCACAGGTCATCGGCCCACGACGCCACGAACCGTCAAGTGAGCGGGAGAGCCCTGCACAGCACGCTGGCGGCGCTGCACGGACCTGGAGAAGGGGCAAGCACAGCGGACACGGCACAAAGGGGCAATCATCAAACGCTCCGATCCACAGAGGGAGAGTCAAAGGGTGGAGCATCCGGCAGCGAGCACAGTGACGAGGATACGGAGGTACGACAGACGCCGGGCAGCCCACCTGGTCGGGCCATCGCTAATCAGGCGGGCCCCAGAGACATCAATAGGATGGCGGTGCAATCAACCTCTCTCACCCAAATGGTGCCGTTCCTGTCGAAGTGCGGAGAGCCGGAGATGCAGTGGGAAGACTGGAAACGGTATTTCCTCAACTACCTGGAAGCCCTGGAGGAAGAGGGGGAAGCAGCATTCTCGAGCCAGAGAAGAAAGAAGATACTACTGCACAATTTGGGCCCGGAGGGGATTAGAGTGTATGATACCATCGTCAAGGGCACAAGAGACGCACAAGACACTGACGTGTTCAGCCATGCCATCGCAGACCTCGACGCGCACTACAGGCCTGTGGTGTGCGTAGCGATCGACAGATACAACTTCTTCCAGAGGAAGCAGAAGAGTGGGGAGTCGGTGGACGAGTATGTGGTGGCACTGCAGAAGCTAGCCCTGACTTGTAAGTTTGCCACGCTACATGATGAGCTAATTCGACACCAGATCATCATGCACACGACCAGCACCCATGTCCAGGAGAAACTATGGGTCAACGGGGATGCCCCCCTGAAGGAGGTCTGGGCCTTAGTGAAGAAGGCGGAACTATCCAAGCGATGCGCGCAAGCTGCCAGAAAGGAGGCAGGAGGGACACAAACAGTCTGCAAGATCACAGCACCGATGAGAGGAGAAAGAGTGAAGCAGAAAGACCACCAAAGGGGCCAGGAGACGAATCGGACTACCCAAACCAGCCACCCTGACCAGAGAACAGGAAGAGGTGGACGCCCGAGCTGTTACAGGTGTGGAAGCGTGTTGCATCTGGGAAACGACAAAGCGTGCCCGGCATTCAGGGCGAGATGCTCCTACTGCAGTGTGTTCGGACACTATGAAAAGGTATGCCGCAGAAAACCCAAAGGGGCCGTGGTCAAATACGTGGACCAAGAACAACAAGAAGAAGTCGGAAGCCGAGCGGAGGAAGAGGACCTGGAAGAGTTCCTCTACATTGACGTCCAGATACTGGAAATGGAAGGAGTGGAGTCAGAAAAGCCCAAGTTGAACATGCACATAGGAGGTGTGCCAATGGAAATGATCGCGGACAGTGGAGCGCCCATTACCATAATACAGAGAAGAATATGGGAGGAACAGTTTGCGTCCAAAGTGGAAGAGGAGTTGCGCCCAATGGATTTACGACCAGTTACATACACGGGACAAAGGATTCCAATGTTAGGGTACTGCCCTTTGCTGTTTGAGTTCTGAGGCCGTCAAGCAAACTGCAAATTATACGTTGCCGAAAAGGGCCCGTCAGTACTCAGCTGGAAGGACCAAGGAGCGTTAGGAATACAGCTAAACCCAGGAGGCATAGAGAAAATCATGCTTATGGACCTAGAGGAAAAGGACAATGGTGACGCCTGGCACAAGACATATCCTAAAGTGTTTAATGGACAAATAGGCGAACTATCCAGGTACAAACACCTCATTAGATTGAAGGAGGGAGCCAAACCAGTCGTTCACAAAGTAAGGAACATCCCCTTCAGATGCAGGGAAGCAGTGCAAGCGGAACTGGATAGACTGGAAAGAGAAGGAGTGTTAAGGGCCATCGAGAGCGCAGAGTGGCTTTCGCCCTTAGTAGTAGCACAGAAGCCGAATGGGAAGGTGCGGCTGTGCGTCGACCTCAGAGAACTCAACAAAAATATCCTGGTCGACAAGTTTCCCCTGCCCCGCATCAATGAAATGCTGACAAAAATCAAAGGCATCAAGTGGTTCTCCATGGTGGACCTGTCATCAGCCTACCACCAGGTGAAGCTACATCCATCATGCAGTCACCTCACATCATTTATCACACCGTTCGGCTGCTACGAGTTTGTACGGATGCCATTTGGCCTGGCCTCAGCGGCCGCGGTATTTCATAAGCTGATGCACAGGCTCTTCCGGAAGGTAGAAGGTGTTCAGTTCTTCCAAGACGACATCCTGGTCATGGGAGAGTCCAAACAGAAACACAAGGAGAAGCTGCACACAGTACTACGCACGTTACAAGAAAACGGATTGACAGCTGAGTGGTCTAAATGCAGGTTTGGAGTGCAGTCCGTCACATACCTGGGCCACGAGGTGAGCAAGAAGGGTATCGAGCCTAAAAGTGCCAACATGAAAGCCATTCTGGATGCGCCTACCCCGGGCAAGAAGGAGGACATCAGGTCATTCCCGGGGATGGCCGAATATTATAGCAAATTCATTCCTCACTTTGCAACCAAGACGCACTACTTACGACAGCTTTTGAAGGAAAAAAATAGTTTCCAGTGGAACCAAGAGGAACAAGACGAATTCGATAATTTAAAACGAGAGATGAGCGAGACCATACCTTTGACAGGATTTGACCCGGAAGCAGAGTCCATTCTGACAACTGATGCGAGTGATCGTGGCCTGGGAGTGTTAATGCAACGGTCTGAGAAGGGAGAGACGTCGACAGTCAGCTTTGCTTCGAGGTCCTTGGCGCCCAACGAAGAAAAGTTCAGCGTCATAGAGAAAGAGATGCTGGCAGTTGTGTGGGCGATGGAGAGGTTCAGGCAGTATCTCTGGGGTGCCAAGTTCTTGGTAAGGACAGACCACAAGCCTCTGGTCAAGGTGCTGACGTCCTGTGGCCATGCCCATGCGACGCCAAGGATTGCAAAAATGACACTACGCTTGTTGGATTTTGTGTATGACGTAGAGCACATTCCTGGGCCGCAGAACAAAGTGGCTGACTTCCTGAGTCAGGCGGCAGCCATGGAGGAAGTGGACAAGCAGGAGAGCCCGAGGTGGGAAGGATATGTAGTAGCAACCATCCAGGATATGGAGACGGTGATCAGTGCACAAGAATGGGAAGAAGCTTATAAAGCAGATGAAGAAATGGAAGCGATTAAGGGATATGTCACCCATGGATGGCCTGAAAAGAGACACCTCAAGGAAGAACTAAGAAGGTATTGGGAGGTAAGAGATGAACTGTCACTGGCTGAAAATCCAATAGTCCTCCTGAGAGGCGACAAAGTGATTCCACCGAGAGGCATAATAAATCACTTAATGGTCCTGTTGCACGAGGGGCATCAGGGAATCACGAAAACCAAGGCTCTGGCCCGGCAAGCATACTGGTGGCCGGCAATCGATACCCAGATAGAAAGACATGTGAGACAATGTGAGTCATGCGCTAAGGCGGACAAATCCCAGAGTATGATGAGACCACCTTTGGGAAAGTTCCCGGTACCTGATGGACCGTGGGAAATGGTGTCAGTCGACATAATTGGGACCCATTCTCAACAAAGAAGGAGTACAGAAGTATGCCCTTGTCCTCATTGACAAGTACTCCAAATGGCCCGAAGTGGAAGTGAAGGAGACAGTTGACACGGATGCAGTAGTGAACTTTTTGCGCACCGTCTTTGTCAGGGAAGGTATTCCAAAAATCATCACGTGCGACAATGGACCGCAGTTCACGTCTGCGAAGTGGGAGGCGTTTATTTCTAGGAATGGTATAGAGGTAAAACATACCCCCATATATCACCCGGCGGGAAATGGACAAGTGGAACGCTTCAACCGGGTGATTATGGACACCATTCAAGCGGCCATTAATGATGGACTGGACTGGGAGAAGGAGTTGCCCAAGATGATATGGGCCTACCGAATCACCCCTGGTAGCACGGGATACAGTCCTTTCAAGGTGTTGAGAGGTAGAGAGGCATTTACAAAGGACAACATGGTGTGGAGGAAATTGGTGGTGCAAAGTAAATGGTCACCTGCAGTGGTCAGAAAGAACCTGGAGAAGGCGCATGAGGCGTACACCGAACACTTCAACAAGAGACACAGCGTACAAGGAGTGTCACTGGAAAAAGGCGACTGGGTAAGGGTGAAGCTGGCCATACTTAAAAGGAAGGGAGAGAGCAAGTTCTCACCTCCCCTACAAGTACTAGAGCCATACGCCAGGTCGGCCCTGCTTAGCGACGGAAAGGTGTGGTCGCAGGACAGAATGGCGAAATGCAGCAAGATTCTGAAGTTGGGTGAAGAGACTGAGGAAGGAGCAGAGAATGTAGACGATGGAGAAGTGGGAAGTTGCGAAAGGGACAGGATGAAAGTAGAAGAAGGTATGCAGCAAGTGGATGAAGGTAGAGTCGAACGGGACGAGGAAAATGGGGAGAAAGAAAGAGCTAGAGGCTGGTGCAAGAAGGGAGTGGAAAAGGACGTGAGAGAGAGAGAACCGGAAGGAACGGGAAGTGACATGGGGGAACAGAGAACTGAAGGAGGAGATGGAGTGATGAAGACGAGAGCTGGGAGAGTGGTGAAGATACCGGAGAAGTTCAAGGACTTTGATATGAACCGCAAGTAAAGGACTAGAGTTATAGTTTATGTTGTTGCATAAAGGGGGGAGATATGTGGTGACGGTCTACTGTTCCGTCACCCGGAACAGGAAGACCGGGACAGGAAGCGGAAGGCGGCCATCTGGTTTATCGGCGCCGACCGCGTAGAGAGTAGACGTGGTTCCCGGCGCTCCGGGGTAATAAAGAATAGTTCTACATACATCTGGCTTCATGTGGTGTTTTGGAGATCTTACAACAATATGGCACACACAGTCTGTTCTCTTCACCACAAGCGCAAACGGTAAATGCGCTATTTATTTACTTTTCCGCTTTTTTTTTTTAACGGGAATGGAAACTAGAACTCCAATGTTCCCTTTAATCCGGAATTGGATGTTCTTGTGCGCTTTGGAATGTTCATCCGTTTGTAAAAAATTGTAATGTTCGCTCTTTTTCCAGTTGACTGTTAGATTATTTACCACTTTGTAACGGTTCTGCGTGTTCACGTTTATACTTACTTTGAAGTTTGTAACGCTGGCTGCATTTCCAGCTTAAACACCCATACTTATTTATTTACATTTTTGCTTTTTTCGATCCTGGAATGGAAATGACAGCGCCCATGTTTCCTTAAATTGGGACCAGATGTTCATACGTATAAGATATGTGATTGAGGTGAAAATTGCTATAAAATAGATGTGATGTATGCTTTGACAGTTCTTTAACTTTCAGGAGAGACATGGCTCCCAATTTAGATGCATTCGTTTTGGCAGCATGCTCAGTTCTATTTTTATTCCAAAGAAGTAAATAATACAGCCCCAATGAAAAGTGTTGTTTAGGGACTGAAGTGTGGAGTTACCAATGCAATTTCAGAGCTTCTAGCAGAAGATGCCCATCATTACTGAGCACGTTGAAGCGAACATCTCAGGCAGACATTTATGCTGTTAAAACTGACAGACCACTTTTAGGGAGCTATCATCATAGAACATAGTGCTACTTCAACCATGCAATTATCTTCAAAATCAAAGCTGGCATATGCGAATGCCATACTGCTACAGAAACTTACGTGCTACCTACAAGCCACATCCACTTCCTGAAGCCGCCATAATACAACTTCCGCATTACAAACCTTTGAAATACCAGCCACAAGTTTACCGGGTCAATGTGCTGTCCCGTGATCTACATTGACAAATGTCGGACCCTTAAACGAAGACCCCAGAGCAAGTAATTCCCTTCGGACCCCTGATTATTTTTACTTTGACATACCTGTGGTTTAGAATGATTAACAAAAATGTCTTTAGATTTTCTCTAACCAGAACCATATCCAGCTCAGTCAGTGAGTGTGATGCCTGAGATGTGACCCTCTGTGGGTCTAGTGTTGGCATTGTCCAGAGGATTGCATTGCTTTGTAAATGTCCTTGGTGTACACAATTAGAAGAACTTGTGTTATCATTCAATTGTTCCATAAACTATTGTGAAAATGGTACAGAAAAAAAAGCTGATTATTAATCACATAGGCGAAACTTAATGGATTTTCCAATGTTTGCTAAAATAGGGATTATATTTGGCAAGGCACAAGAGCTAGGCATTGTGGTCTTGGTTTCATAGATTAGTACATTAGTAAGGAGTTGAGCCAAGAGATCCTTGTTAAAAGATCAACAGGTACACCGTCGGGCCCAGGTGGCTTACCAGAACGCTGTGAGAAATGAGAAATGACCCATCTCTACTTCATGGAGATTAAACACAATGGGATCAGCACAGCTTGGGTGAATCAACATTTTGACTAGAGTTTGCATTAACACAATAAATGTTAGAGAAGTGGTTCACCCAATGATCTAAGGTAATATAAGAGCCAATACAAGCCGGATGATAGTTATTCTTTTTGATGGTGTTAACTCTGCGGCAAAATGCTTTGAGTCTTTAAACTCACATTAAAGACTCCAATTTATTCCTTTTCCATTCACTCTCTCTACTTTTTAACGTCACTTTATAATGGGTGCTTATGGAAACAACCTTCTCCTTACACCTGGTCTTAGACAACGTGCTTCAAAAATGTCTGTTCAAACATGCTTTGTCATACCACCCATGTTCCCTGGCATCCTAACATACTAAAGATTTAAGTATCAAATTCTTGGTTATATTTCTTAACCCGAAAAAAGAGTTCATAACAGCGGCTTGAGTAACGTCAATTTAAAAATAGATAAAGATTTTATTTTACCAAATTAACTATAAACATATTGGTTTTATCTTATTTCCATGCCAGTTCGAGGCAGTTGTTGATAACTGAGAGGCCAAAATTGTCAGTGGAAGACACTATGACTAAAGTTAGAGGCACTGAAAGTAATGCAACGAAAGGAATTTGGGGCCAGATGTAGGTCACCAAATACCGGTCGGTAACGGCCGCGGCCGTTACCGACGGGTATTTGGTGATTGAGATGTAGGGGCCATTATTTTACAGAATCGGTAAATTTACCGAATAGGTAAATTTACCGATTCTGTAAAATGCCAAATCTGTAATTTTACCGATTCGGTAAATCCATATGTAGGTGACACTCCTAAGAGTCCCACAGGCCCTTAAGAGTTGGTATTTTACCACCCAATCCTATTGGGTGGTAAAATACCGAATTCAGGTGTGCATGCACATCTGTGCATGCACACCTGTGCAATGTGACACACAGACATGCCCTTAGGGCATGTCTGTGTGTCACATGTCACGCATGCCTGTACTTGGGGTGCTAGAGGGTGTCAAAGTGACACCCCCTGCACCCTTGCAGGATTCGGTATTTACCGATTCGGTAAATACAGAATCGGTATTGCCCATTGATTCCTATGGGCTTCAAGGCCCATAGGAATCAATGGACAATACCGAATCGGTATTTACCGAATCGGTAAATACCGAATGTTACCGATTCGGTATTTTAAAAAAAAAATTACCTGCATCTCCCTCCTTCAAATTTATTGATTCATAAATACCGAATCGGTAAAATTCGGTATTTATGAATCGGTAAATTGAAGTTACCTACATCTGGCCCACAATGAGCAATATCGTTTTTTAGTACCTCCCCCAAACATTCTGTCCGTCCTCATACCACATATACCTTCCAATATAAAATATTTTCTTAAAGAACAAGAGTGAGGGTGTAACACATTCCAGCTAACTGAATAATTCTAAGAGCAGATGTATTTATTTGACTGTTAACCACTTTCTTTATTCATTGCCTCCGTCATAATAGAGTTGAATTAACACTACTGTGTTCACCTTAACAGAAAGCCTACAATCATCTCTGAACAAGCAAATATAGGTTATTATACAAATTGATGTACTTAAAGTGATAGATGGATTTGATCATAACAGCTGTAACACCTATGCTTTAACAAAAGCGCCTTAACAAAGACTTAAACCTACTACTGCTTAGCGACAGCAGAAAACAATTGCTACGCTCTTCACCAATCTAAGGGTTTTTGTCTACAAAAAGGCACCCACCTTAGTTGCTCTCTACTTAGCTTGAGCTTTTTCAGTGGTTTTGCTTTCCTGGTTGTGCTTCAGAAGCTTTGGGATAACGTTATTTGCCAGTGTTTGAGGAGCACATATTACACGTGTCTATATGCAGATTAACAAGAAGCATTCCAGACGTTATATGGTTTGCTATGGGCAGTTTCTTGTTAACCAGCAGAGGACACTTTGGGGCATAATGACTAGAAACACTCCTGTGTTTTCCCTAGCGCTAAATTTGGCTGCCTAGCGCCAACGTAGGCATCCTTGCACCATAGTGCAAGGGTGCATGTGTTGCAGGGGATTACTGTTTATGTGCAGGAAGTGCTCCATTTCTGCACATAAACCATCCATAATGGCTATTTGTTACTTCTATGTTACTGTATTGTGCAGCAGACATAGAAGTAGAAAACTGTCATTTTTTACAGGAATCGAATGGGTTCTGCTAATATTGTAGCAGTGTATAAAGTGCTAGAGATCTGAATTTTATCAATGAGATACTGTTGTATTCATGACTATCTACATGCTTTTACCAGTGGCAGCTGCTGAACTACAAAGGCAGTGGAGCGGAAAGTCAAAATCAGAACTGGAAAGTGCCTGACCTGAAAGAGGCTTGGTGTGGGAGGTTTTCTCCCCATGAGAAATTTCAGAATAGTTCAAATGCTGCATTTTGCTGCACTGATTTCACTAAAAACAAACTAGAAACAGGTTAAAGGGCACCCTAGGCACAGTACATACACTATGTTTGCAATATTCCCGACAACCCCTAAGTCAAGCACACACACACTCATGTAAAATGTTTCATAAATGTAACACATCTCAGCCTCTGCAGCATCAGTTCCCAAATTAGCTTGGCAGCGAGAAAAATCACATGTCCCTTCTGTGGATGGGGGTACCCCAAAGTTTGTTTTTACTCATCTTCTTTTCACAAACATGTTCCTTACTATTTACCCCTTTCAAAATAATAGGTTTTCAGAGACAGTGGAAACTTTGTTGAGTAAATATACTGTAGCACAAAGCAACCCTGTCTTTGAACTTGCGGGGTACTATTTGGACAGGCCCTCCTTCCCCAGATGACTGCTGTTTGGCAAAATAAGCCACCTGCCAATTGCCTGCTTTAATACTCCATGGGGAGCCTTTTCCGGCTCCTTCTGCTTCTTTTCAACATTTCATTTTCTGTTCATCTGAAGCTGCAGAACATGAACATTTGTGCAGAAGTAATTTCCTGTTCTGTCAGTCACATTATATTGCTCAGTAAAGACAACCACTTCACGGCTAATGGACACTAAGTATGCAACAGCACACTAGAGAAAAGGAACTGACATGCTTGTCTCCACAGAATTGTTTACCTTGACACCACATAACCGAAATAGGGTAATAGGGTACTGCCACATGTTGCTTCTGAACTGATCCCCCAGTTTCTTGCCACCCAGGTAACACCATCTGCATGTTGTTTACTTCTCAGTCTTACATATTGTTTTGTCCATCTCACTTACTCTACTCTCTTCATCTGCTTTGTCTTTAAATGTTACATCTTTCACTTCTGTCCTCATCCCGTTTCTCTCTCTCTCGAACCAGTCTCTCTCTCTCACGCATTCTCTCACACAGAACTTTGGATCATATTACCAAGGGCAATTATCCCCGCTTTGGCGGGACTTTTTCCCGCTGAAGCGGCGATAATTTTATCGCCCTATCACCAAGCTGTCGCTAACACCAGTTAGCAACAGCTTGTAGGCGATAGCGGGGCATTTCGAGGCCCACTTTGCATGTCAGCGATAATTATCGCTAATGACATGCAAAGTGGGCGTGCCAAAATGTCAGCGACTGAAAACAGTCGCTGCAATCGCTATCGCCTATTATCAACACAGGCGTAGTTTTGGAAATATTCGCGCTAAGCGCGAATATCTCCAAAAGCTAACGCCTGCCCTGACCAGTTCTTAGCCATGTTATCCAATGAGAGGTGGATAACATGGCTAAGAGCATTGTCACGGTAATGCCTGAATATCGCTGTATTGACAGCGATATTCACGCATTATGCCTGTTTTTTATCGCTCCTGAGATAAACCTTGCTAATAGCAAGGTATCTCAGCGATAAAAACAGGTGAAGGGCGGCGATAGAAATATTCCCGCTAAGCCAACACAGCGACAATTATCGCTAGTTGTTGGTAATATGCCCCTTTGTATTTAATCTTTGTCCGATATGCTTTCTTCTCTTTTCTCCTACACATTTTGCTGCCTCTCACCTGCACCCTCCATCTCACATTATGGAAAATGCAGTCTTCATTTTTAATGGAACTACAGGAACCATAATTCAAGGGCATATCTTCCTTTGGTGCAACACGTGCAGTGACGCTGGGGCCCAGAGGGCTGTGGGACCCACTGAAACCTGAGTATTACTGTATTTCACAGTTCAAACAGTGTCCAGAGGGCAAATTTCCTTATTTGCACTATGGTCAATGACACCCTGGCTACACCGCTGCTAGGATTCATAGGGAAAAGCAGGACTGGATGAGCTACAAACAACAGACGTGGACATTGGATGACAGTGGTGAAAGAAGAGACAGAGAAAAATTGAGAGGAGGTAGAGCGGGTGTGCAATGGGGTGAAACATAAAAAGAACAAAGAGGGTGAGAAAGGTGGAAATGAGGGAATGATTGTGTAGGATAAAAGAGGAAGAGTAAAAGGAAGCCAGAGCAAGAGAAATGATGAGTGAAAGAGAGAAAGTAGATGAATGTAGAAAGAAGAGAAATAGGGAATAAATTAAAAAGAATAAGATACCACAAACACAAGAAAAGAGTGAAAGAGAGAGCGATAATGGGAAACTTTATGTGGGACTCTTGAGGATGCTGACTCTGCAACCATTCTCCCAGAAATGTCATTAACAATGTGGTCTTGTCCAACAGGAAAAAGTATCTTTCTCTATATAACAGGTCCTAAGCTCTATCCTGACTACATTGCCACCCATGGCGACACATGGTCTATGTGACCCTTTATTGCGAGTGGCTAATGCAGGAAAAGTGCCCTTTACACCCCTACTGTATGAGATAGATACCTGCTTGTGTCATGATTTTTGTAGATTTACAAGAGCGCCATTGTAAAGAAATTTCTCTTTTTGCATGATCACCCCAGACTTTTGGACTAATGCTGCTATTTTTTAAACTCTGAAAATGCACCGAAACGTGCCAAACAGGCCTGAGTGCCAGCGCTCAGATCCTTAAAGCTATCTATCTAATTGTTTAACCCACAATTGGCATAAACTAACTTACTTATGGCTTCCTAGTATATGGTACCAGGGTAACTAGGGCCTCTAAGTTAAGTGTCTTTCCTGGACTGCAGCACTTATTGTGCCACCACAAGTGTGACAAAGCAACCCATGACTCCTAGCCTGCCATTGCAGTCTGAAAAAGTAATTTTTAAATAGTGGTGGTCGTAACTTGTGCAACTCTCTCCAGCGTAGTTATAGTTATTGATTTATATAGCGCTGAATCACCCATGAGGGTATCTCGGCGCTTAGGCTGTGGAACCCTTCCTGGCTCTCCCGGTGAGGGGCGAAGCCAGGCATCCCAGATGGTGGGGCCGTTGTGGAGATCAAGCAAGCTATTGCCCAGACTTGCAGCATGGGGCCCATGATTAGAGAAGGCGCCGAAGTGAGAATTATCGAGTCCGCGGACATTGATCCCAGACCCTGCCACATCAGGAATTGAACCCTGGTCCCGGGCCTGATCACTGCTTCAGGGTCTGCCGCCTCTAACCAGTGAGCCACACCTGTAATTACCACAAAATGATTCAAAATTATGCGTAAATGAGTGAGAAGGTACTAAAGAATTTATCACTATTTTCCTTGCACCCAAAATGAGCCAAAGGAAGCATTTTGTGCTTAGAAAAATATCATTAAATGCTACAGGACATTATACTGCAGTAGCCAGCAGTAGTTCACTCCCTTTTATTCGTTGTTCCTAGTCTTCTGCAGTATTTTTAGTCCAAAATATTCATAATTTCTCAAGATGGCATAATCACTTGATTTTGGTAATTGCGCACCACAAGAGTAATGCATAATTACTGAAATTACTAAGATTACTCTGGTGTAATTAAAATTTTCCCAGGCCTATTTTTAAACTGTTGACTCAACTTTGTGATTTAAACCAATGACAAAACCCTAACCTTCCATTTTAATAAATCACTGCTAAGGCAGGTCTACTGAACCCTAAAGGTGGAGTACATTACATTAAAAGAAGTCAAATAAATTGTTGGTAACCTTACATGTCCTGACTGTAAAAACTCTGCATTGTTATTTTTAATGAACCCTATTGGTGAGTATGGAGTTACATGCTGAAAACTCATCACTGCTGACTTCTAAATGGGACTACTAAATAGGGTACTTCAAGATCTCAAAACATTATTGCGTTAAACCCCACTTGTTGTCCAAGTCGAATTTATTGTAACTATTGTAACCATTTTATAAAGGGCAACTTTAGAAAGTTGCCTCTTTGTTGCTCAAAGTTTCCAGTGGCTGATTATGAATGCATACAGCTGCTGTCGTTGAGACAGACTTTTGCACTCCTTCAGAGAGGTGAGATTACTCTCATGAAAAGGAACAAAGGACCTGCTGAGCATCCTCCTTATAGGGTAGCTGGAGTGGGTGTGAAAACAAAAGAGGAGCTTCAAAGGGGAAGTCACCTTTGAAGGACAAATGGTAGTCATTCTAGAAAGGGGCTGCTCTTTTGTTCATGCACCCAGGATGGAATCCCATGCAGCGAGGAAGAACCTGTTTTTAAGCCGGGTTTGCAAGGAGAGTGTAGCCCTTTGGGAGCAATATATTTGGTTTGGGCAAGAGAGCTCAACACACAGAGAGAAGAGTTCTACCATGTTGAGACTAGGCAGAATAGTGCATTCTGGGCTAGCTGGATGCCACACTTCACCGGAATCCGTCATCAGGCGGGACAATACTAGGTAGCCCATAGGCTTGATAGTCAACACACCCCCTTAGACTTAAAGCAGGCATAAAAGTGTCATCCTAGGCCCTCAGACCTCAGAACGCATTTGTATTTTAGAGAGGCCTGAAGAAGGACTGCAGAGCTGTTCCCTAGACCCAGCAAAGAGATGCTGCACCAACGTCTAGACTACACCTGCTGCACCTGCGGACTAACAAAAAAAAGGATTGTGTATGTGGTGCTCTGCTCATGGAAAAGCTACCCACAAACCCCAGACAGAGAAAGTGACCACCTGGAGTCCGTTGGCTGGCTCCCTGTTTCAGCCACAAGGCCATAAAAGCTGAAAAGCCTGCACCATTGAGAGCCTAGCTACAAGAAGCCTGACCGGTGCTGGCCGCAGTGATGCAGGCTGGGAGACTGAGCCATCACCCTCAAAACTTGCCTTGAGTCTGTGGAACCAGAGTGCAGTTTGGCCACTCAGCATAAATGTTAGTGCAAGTTAAACTGAACTGCTAACCAGAGACCAGTGGCAACTAGTCTTGTGCTGGACTTCACCCGGGCTTTGTGGGAGATCACCCTATGAGGCCTATGACTCTCCTCAAGCTTGAGGACAAAAGGTTGGGCACAGGGAGACCCCAGATACTGGCTCAGCATCCTCCATATTCTTGAGCATTTTCAGCATCCTGTTTCCCTTGCATCAGGACCACTCCATTGACTTGAATGAAGATTTGACCATAGTGTTAGACCTGGCATCCTTGGTGTGGTTTCCCCAGACTTTTTTGCTTTCAGACAATATTTACTTGCAGATCAGATTTTCTACTTCAGGCAATTATAACATTTTACAGATTTTCCATTGGCATATCTGTGTGCACTGTAAGTGCAAGTTACAAATGTGTACATATAGCCATTTTTAGGGCTGACATGGACAGCACAGCTGTCACCAGAAAAAGAGTGTTAAGAAGCACAACTGATAGAGGAGGTTTGGCTCCATCCACATTGTTCTTCCTCCCTACGGCATTTGATAGGCAGAAGTTGAGTCCTTCTGCTGAAAAAAGTGCTTGTATTGCACGGATTATACACAATATGGTATGCCTGGTCTGGTTTTGTTGACAAGTTATTAATCAAAGCTGTAGACCTGATTAGTTCATTGGCAAATGTTATGATAGGGTATCATAGGTCTGACCTGTTTATTAAGAAAATATATGACAGTGTGCCTGAATTATTTATTGTAAAAAGTATATGTCAAACCAAGTAGGCCTTAAGGGAACTACTTGTCAAAAAACATACAAAGTAGTTTTACATTATGAACTCTGACAACCACAATTTGAAGGGGGTTTACATTGTGAATATTTTATTATATGACATAGGCTGAACCTTGTATAGTGAACCCTTTGACAATTGCAATAGGAAAGGGTTTTTATATTTTGAAATCTGACAAATGCATAGTGACAACCATGTCACGAGCCATAGAGAGAAGTTTTATGTTTTGAAGCATTTGACAAATACAACAGGGATTTGTCTTACATTGTCAACCCTCTAACAAATGCAATTGAAAAGAGTTGAGAACATATATCCCTGTTTAGGTCTTGCCACAGTAAATGCTTTGCATGTTCAGAATGAGACTTAATTAGGGGTGTTCGAAATTCACACAATTTGCTGTTGTGTAATTACTTAAAATTCCAGAAGGCTTACAAAAAAAGGAGCATAATCACACAAATTGGAATTTTTGTGCTACCTTTTCTTGTGAAATGCATCCTTATGTCAATTTTTAATGTAAGGATACATTTCATGTAAAAAAACATTGTTCAAAGAAAACAAGCGTCACAGACTGTAGCCACTCGAGTTCTGACCTTTATAGTTGTTTTTCCATGTTCTTGCTACATTTTGCCTCCAAACAGCATGGAATTATGTGACGCAGTGTAATAGCATAATTTCAGGAATTTTGGGTAACATTAATTATGGAAAATTACTGAAATTATGTGACATTATGGGTAATAGGTATTGAAAATGTATTCTGGATCGACAGTTAGTATTCATGTCCATGTATGATTATTTGCTGATTTCTCAAGATGACCACATTGTTATGTGCATGTACATATTAAAGCCAACAATTCTACTTTACTGAGTGATAGTGGTGACAGGAGCATTCTCCTCTAATTTTTCAATACGAATGACTTGACAAAGCCTGTACATGTAATCATTTTGATTGTGCAATGCTCCATGTTCTCCAATACGCTCACATATGTCCATTCCTGTTTTTTTTTACAGTTAGAGGCTTCTTGTGCAAGAATGTCCATGTTACATTACAGATAATGGGATGAGAATATATTTACAAGGTTAGTTTCCTCCTCTGATATTTCTTAAGGGTACATGAGTTCTACCATGGATAGTCTTCAAGGCCCCTAATAGAACGTATTCCAATCTGTAATTTGACCAGAAATCTAAATAGCTGTAATGTTGTATATAGTATTTAGTTGTGTCTGCATTAAAGAACTTTTCCTTTATATAGAAAAGCATTGGTTGGACATTGGATAACTGTGCATTATTTTTTTTGTGTTAATAATTTCTTGGTTTCTAGCAAACAGCACCTTCCACTGCTCTACTTCAATACTTCTAGAGTCAGGTTTTACATTGTGATCGCTTTGAAAAATTTACTAGGAAGGGAATTTACAGTGTGAACGGTCTGACAATTATAAGAGGAAATGGATTTACCTTGAGAAGTGCTTAGCAACTACAATAGAATAACCATTGCTTAACACTTAAAGACCTTTATAAACAGATCTCTATTTAAGGTGATGTTACAGAGATCTTAATTATCTGTGTATTTTTGTAATTTTATGTTCAGTATTTAGATCTGTATGAATAAAAGAACATGACATTGATTAATTAAGAAATATTGTCAACATTTTTAGTTCTTTAAAGTTTGTTTAACTAATTTAGTTAATTCAATTTGTTCTTTTGGCTTAAATTCTTTAAAATTATGCTTTTAATATTCAATTAATCAGTCAAGGCATTTGTAGAGCGTGCTACTCACCCGTAAGGGTCTCAAGGTGCTGAGGGGCAGGGGGAGGGGGGATGCTGCTACTGCTCAAACAGCCAGGTCTTAAGTAGTCGCCTGATGGTCAGGAGATCTTTGGTCTGCCGTAGGAGGATGGGGAGGTCGTTCCAGGACTTGGCGGCGAGGTAGGAGAACGATCTGCCGGCGGTTGTTCTTCGGATACGGGGAACGGTGGTGAGGTCGAGGTCGGCGGAGCTGGCAGCTGGGGGTGTAGCGTGTGAGTCGACTGTTGAGGTATGACGGTCCGGTGTTGTGGAGTGCCTTGTGTGTGTGATCGTCTTGTTGACGGGGAGCCAGTATAGGTCTCTCAGGTGGGGTGTGATGTGGCTGTGGCGAGGGATGCCAAGGATCAGGAGTGCGGGACCGTCCTGTATGCGTTGTAGTCTTTTCAGCAGTTTGGCCGGGGGCTCCCACGTAGAGGGCATTTCTGTAGTCCAGCCTGCTGCTGATGAGGGCCTGGGTGACCGTTCTCTTCGTGTCGGCGGGGATCCACCTGCAGATTTTTTGGAGCATGCAGAGGGTGTTAAAACAGGAGGATGAGATGGCGTTGACTTGCTTGGTCATGGCGAGTGTAGAGTTGAGGATGGGGGAAATCAAAATCCTTTGGGGGGCATACCTTGGTGGTCCAGTGCAGCGCAGCTCCAATGCTCCCCTCTGCCGCCGCAATCCCAGACCAGCGGCCGCAGTGCGAGGGGGGAGTTACCGGCCCGGAACTACACTACCCAGAAGCCCTAGTGGCGGAACACGCCGCCACACGGATTTCCTGCGCCAGGAGGCGCTTCAAAAGGACTCCAGCATCGGTGGAGCGGGGGGAATCAAAATCCTTTGGGGGGCATACCTTGGTGGTCCAGTGCAGCGCAGCTCCAACGCTCCCCTCTGCCGCCGCAATCCCAGACCAGCGGCCGCAGTGCGAGGGGGGCGTTACCGGCCCGGAACTACACTACCCAGAAGCCCTAGCGGCGGAACACGCCGCCACACGGCTTTCCTGCGCCAGGAGGTGCTTCAAAAGGACTCCAGCATCGGTGGAGCGGGGGGAATCAAAATCCTTTGGGGCCATACCTTGCTGGTCCAGTGCAGCGCAGCTCCAACGCTCCCCTCTGCCGCCGCAATCCCAGACCAGCGGCCGCAGTGCGAGGGGGGCGTTACCGGCCCGGAACTACACTACCCAGAAGCCCTAGCGGCGGAACACGCCGCCACACGGATTTCCTGCGCCAGGAGGCGCTTCAAAAGGACTCCAGCATCGGTGGAGCGGGTGGAATCAAAATCCTTTGGGTGGCATACCTTGGTGGTCCAGTGCAGCGCAGCTCCAACGCTCCCCTCTGCCGCCGCAATCCCAGACCAGCGGCCGCAGTGCGAGGGGGGCGTTACCGGCCCGGAACTACACTACCCAGAAGCCCTAGCGGCGGAACACGCCGCCACACGGATTTCCTGCGCCAGGAGGCGCGTCAAAAGGACTCCAGCATCCGCGTCGCGGGATCGCACGCGGGTCGGCGCCGGGCTAAGCCCGGGCAAAGGGCGGGCCCTCAGAGGCCTAAGGGGGACGGGACGGGGCCGTTCACCTTGATTACGTGAGTCCAGGAAAATACGAGGTAAACCACATCTGCATTATTTCACCGTATTATCTATTGACTTTGCCTCTGTCCTAGGACTGACACCAGATTATGTCTTTCAAGGGGGATAACACTACAATGCCCATTGAAACCTTACAACCAGTAAACGTGGACCAAGCGCCTTCGTGGCTAGATGAGTTAAACTTCCTATGCAAAACCACACATGTTCTTGTGGATTCGCCGGTCCTTACTGAAAACTTTTGTGCATCACCCGAGGCTGCCAGCTCTTTGCAACCCCTCCCATTATCTAATGAAGATAACATCCAAAACATCCAAAGGCCCGTTAATCATAACTCCTTATCCGCTATAAGGAATTGTAACGGGGCAAATAACATGGGGAATCAACCTAAATTGTGCTTAAGCCCTACACTTCCTGCAAGCAACCTATCCATGATTCCGGAGACTGCGGAGAAACTAGTTGTTCTACCATCTTATTTTCAGAAGGATCTATTATCCCTTATTGATCATCTGGTCAGCTCTCTCATAACACCACTGTTAGACAAAATAACCACATTAGGGGATAGGCTGACGGGACTGGAAGAAACCATCAAGTCCACCAACTCCACCTTGCCAGCTAACAAAAGTACTGTAACACCCAAATGTCCTGATCCACCTTCCACCTCGAAAGACCCAAAGCCAACCACGCAAGTCAAAAGAGACTTAACCCAACCACAAGCCTCCAATGTACCAGCCCTAATACTTCGTAGACCCTCCTCTACACTTACTCTCTCGCAACCTGTTGCTCCTAGAGCACACTATAACAAAGTTACTTCCATCCACCTCCCCCCGGAGGCAGCTCCTTTTGTCTGTGTCCTCGCAGGAGTACCAGAACTTCCCCCAGGCAATATCGAGAGACAACACGACCTGCTGAACAAGGTCAAATTTTGGCTGACCACCAATAGACCCTTGCCACCCAACCTTGTGGGCACAATAATGAGTGTTAGAAGGGTGGGCTGGCTGGGTTCTCTCCAAAAAGATATTGTGGGTGACCTAATTCTTGTTAGATTCAGGCAGAGAAACATTGTCCCGTACCTGTGTACCTGCGCACCTCAAGTGGGAAACAGCCCAGTTTCCGTCTGGGACTTGCACGATTTCTACCCCAGAATGTCGTGGTACCCTAAATCCAGTCTAAAGGCAGGGTCCAACATGTTAATGGGAAGAAGTTTTCCTACTCATAATCGTCAGGAATCCTTGCTTTATAGTCCTAAGTACTGGAACTTTTATTAATTGTTGGTTGATCAAATCTTGACCTGTGTATAGTACATTACAATTAAGTAACTTATTTCCACGGGTTGGGTAAAAGTTTTTAACATGTAGATATTATGTATTATTGTATGTATGTTTTTATTTTTCACTGTTTTGAACTGTACGCTTTTATGATTTTTTGAATCAAAATCGAATAAAGCTGTATATTGATATTGATATTGAGTTGAGGGTGAATCCCAAGTTGCAATGCGTAGTCGGTGGGTGTCGGTGCTGCGCCCAGGGCAGATGGCCACCAGGAGTCGTCCCAGGCTGAGGGGGTGGAGTCGAGGATAAGGACCTCCGTCTTGTCCGAGTTCAGTTTCAGATGGCTGCTCTTCATCCATTCGGCGACGGCCTTCATTCCCTCGTGGAGGTTGGTTTTGGCAGTTCGTGGGTCTTTGGTGAGGGAGATGATCAGCTGTGTGTTGTCAGCGTAGGAAATGATGTTGAGGTCGTGCAGTCTGGCGACGAGGGTGAGCGAGGCCTTGTAGATGTTGAACAGGGTCGAGCTGTTCCTTGGGGAATGCCGCAGATGATCTGAAAGGCTTTGGATCGGAAGGGGGGCAGGCAGACGCTCTGTGTTCTGCTGGAGAGGAAGGAGGAGGTCCAGTTCAGAGCTTTGCCACGGATTCCTGAGTCGTGGAGGCATGAGCGTAGGGTGCGATGGCAGACCAATATTCAGTTTGTAATGCAAGTGGTAGTAACACTGACTTTCCCCTTAAACTTTGTGAAAGTATTGCTATTGTTATGTGTTTGAATAACCTTTTGAAGCTGAATGCAGATAAAACTGAGGTATTGGTTCTAGGGAACCATTCTCGGACGTATGTTTGTTTGTCACCGGCTCTTGGCCCACTCCAAAGCCCTGCTACTATGACCAGACTGTAAGTGGTAATAATCGTATGCCCTAGTATTAAAAATAAGACTTTTGGTGACATATTACTCCCTTTTGAAGGGAGAGGTGAGACTCTTAGAGCGCAGGATGCAACACATGAAAGTCAAACCTATTGGCACTACCAATGCTTGTTTTCTAATTCTGCTGCTTAGTTTTAAAAGAACATAGTGAAATATATATGCTGTGAATCATACATGGGCATAAGTGCTCTAAAATCACAAATTAATCCAATATCCATTAGGAAATAGATATTGCTACGTCAATAAGTTATACTCTTCCAACACATTTAGGGGTCCTCTTGTACCGCCTAAGCAATGGTGCATATCATATTCTTTTTTTATAGACCCCCAATTATTTCTCTTTACACTAGTAGCATGTGTTCTGTAGTCATACCTGCAGAGTCCATATATTTTAAGTACAATGAACACCTTCTGTACTTAATTATGTTACGTATTGAGAGACAAATAGTAATAGAGAGTGAGTGGGCTGTGTGTAAGCAGGCAAGGAACTCATGACGACTTATGTTTTCTTTTTTTTGGATTAGAGGTCATGCACCTTAACATGAATGAGGTCTGCAAACAAAAAATGAGGTAAAACACACGGCTTACAACATAATAACATTTAATTGGTGAAGCTACCTTTGCTCATTGAGGGGCTTATTTATTGCGCCACACATGCATCACTTTTTGTGATGCTCCAGTGGTGCAGGAGCCTGCTCCATGTTTACCAGGCAGCACCAAGCCACTTTTTTGGCTTAATGCTGTCTTGTAAATATTGTTCCCCTTGACACAGTTTTCTGCATTAAAGCGTCATGCAATGGGTGTTGCTGGGGGCGTTCTCAACAAGAGCATTGGCTTTCTGACACTGCCCCAGATTTATGGGAAACTGTAAGTCTGAGGAGGCGCCAAAAACATATGCTTCCCCAGGGGAGCATAGGGGAGGCACAAAAAGGAAAAATATCTTTATTTCTCCTCGTTTTTCCTTTTTCTGTGTGCTGCAATCTGCAAAACAGATAGAAAGAGGAAAAAACCTCTTGTGATTGTTTCTCTGCAGTAAGGTTTTCCTTACTGCACAAAAATATTCATCCCCGCAATGCAGGCACCCTTGCACCCAGGTGCACAGGTGCCTGCATTGCCGCACGGCAGCCCATTGTGTGCCATTACTGCGGAAAAGGACAGGAATGCGTCATACCTGATAGATAAGGCGCATTCCTGCTCTTTTCTTTTGCTGTAGGGCAGCGCAGCAGGAAGTTCCTCTGGTGCTGCCCTACAGCAAAAACTCATAAATGAGGCCCTTAAGTTTTTTCCACGTGGTAACTTGGTATTGGTGATGCATGCCTGCTATAGCTCAAACTCGTTAAATATTGGTGGTAAGGTCAGTCAGTCAGTCAATGAATTCTATTCATATGAATCACGGATGAAATAAACACAAATCTTAAAAAACATTCTAAAACCCGTTTGCTCTAATAAAATATACCATTCTTCATTGGCACCTCAATTGAGTGCCATTTTACAACTAATATGATTCCTTTTAAATTAATTACAACAAATAATCAGGCAAAGTCCAAAGCTAGGCTTTTAATATAATTTATTCACACAGTCAGACTTGGAAATTGCTGAAGTCAACTACAAAGTGTACATTTGTTAAAGCTCTTGAAGCTAAAAAAAAGTGACTCAATATTAGAAAATCCAGAAAAATCATTTTAATTTTGTTTCAAAATAACGTGAGCCAGCCAGACTACCAGTGATTTACGAAATGGCCGAGTTTAGAAGTCTATCAGATGGGCCTGTGACCTCCATGAAGATGAAAGAAACCCAGAAACCTAAAGACTATCACTTGTGAGTGTTCAGCCTAAATAAATAACCTCTGCTGTGGGACGAATGTGAACATTTTTAAAGGGTAGCATCAACCTGTAATTCCTTACCATACTGAGTAGGAGACAAACAGAGAAAATCTATCCTGAGGTTTGTCATGCCAATATTATAATGATGTGTCCCTAAGGAGATAGGTCTATATACGTGGTTGAAGCTAGACCTTATTTGAATATAGAATACACAAAAATGCCTAAACCACACTTACTTCAAACGAAAGCCTTTCAAGGGATGGAAAAATATTTATTCAATCCAAACCTGGCAACTTAATTTTTTGCCAATTATTTTATACTTCATCAAAAACTACTTATGCTTTAAACAACAGAAAAAAACACTGTACATTGAAATATTTTACACTTTTGTACATAGAGAGCTAAACAATATTTGAACAAATGTACCAACAACAAACATCGTACAAAGAAATAATTACATTACACCAAAAACACAAATACATACATTAATAATCAATGAATAAGAAAAATCTAGTGTATGGGGAATATTGTCAAATAAATGACAGTAATTCAATATTCACTGGACTCATGAGTCCAAGTTGTCTTTGCTAATGAAATTGTATTCCACCAAAAAAACTGCCGACGCGTTTCAAGGCCAGGACGAATGTCCCTGGTCTCTCATCCGGGCTTTTAATCTTTGTATCTGTAAGATGCAAAGGAGAAAAGCGATTTAATGTCTTGAACTAGTGATAGCCTCTAATATTCTTAGTCACGTGTATTGCTCATTAAAAGTAAGGAATCAGTACATACCAGGCTCTTTTTGTAGGGAGGGGGCGGTATGCTGGTAGGTTCTGGGGCAACGAGGGATTCAATCGTAATATTTTGGGAAATCTGATCAAACAAAGTCAGAGTATGTGTAAATCTAACATGTCGCAGCCTGTCTAGGATCTGCGGCGTCATGATAAATAATGGAAAAACTCTGACCTTCTGTTTGCCGTCTAGTGGCTAAATATCGGGGAAAGTGTGACCATCAACCAGTTTCCTGCAAGAAACATTCACAAAGTTGTGTGAATAAATGTCTAGCTGGGGAGGGTCCCTCATGTATGGAACATTAAAACGGGGCGCAATTGAAAGCATACCTTGTTAATGCTTCGTTTGCCCGTAAACTCGGTAATTCCTCCGCTCACTCGCACCTGGCAAGTAAAAAGAGAAGCTTGTAAAACTTCTTGCCGGTTTAATAATTCTCAATAAACGGGGGCGCTGGCGTGAGGGCCTCTACACGCACTTTCACTGCACTGGATTACTTGGAATTCCAATCGAGATGGCCGGCTGGCATCTAACCGCAATTTATGTAAATGCGGCCCAGATGCATTGTGGGCGTTGCAGTGTCTATTAGCATCATGAAACGCCTAAAAGCGTTGTGCTCGATGTAAACATTGTGAGGGTGGGGAGGCGGGGAATATGAAATCTATAGAAGCCCCGTATTCGATCAATAAATCTGAAAAACTATGCGGTTTCATTGATTTTGAACTCGCTTCGTGCCGCGGAATGTGCCTAACAATGGCAGGTGTTTTCAGGGTCAGTGTTTAGGAGTGTTATTTAAACACGTATGTCACACTATACCTGCGCCTTACTCATGGCTTGTTGTGACAAAAAAGGGGGGGGGGGCAGGAGCCCAGCTAGGAAATGTCCAAATGCTAACATACCCAGAATGCCTCGGTGCTGTGTTTTAGGGGGTGAATTTTGAAATGTGAGGAACATGGCCCACTGACTGTGCCTGGCAAGTCACAGACTGCATCAAGTCACTCCTAAAAGAAGGGGTGTTACAAGCGCTCTATTTCAGAAACATTGTTTAGCCCTGTCTGAGCGCTATTGACTTTCCTTTTAATCCGAGATCGATGTTGGCTGATTCAGTGATTGATCTGTTGGTTAGTCTTACCAACATAGATCTTCGAGCAGGGACACAGTATCGTGTACACCACATTCTTTGTCCTACAGTAAGAAAATTCAGTGTGTGACCATTTGGTCCCTTGATGGATGAACTCCTTACCCTCAATTGTATTCGGGCAAGCGACACAATTGCCACACGTGTGGTGGCCCTCGATAGGTTTGAGTTTCCATTGTGCCAGCAAGTCATTTTCTGGCTTTGGTATGGCAATGTCAGCTCTGACCAACTGCTGGCCAATGCTCTGATTCTTTTTATATGCGAAGATAGGCTTTGGAAAAGGACAATCAAGGCCTTCCAAAAGGTGCCAATTCTTCAGCACAGCCTGCCTTAGTTTGTGTGTGTCAGGGCAGAATGTCGTGACGCACGCAAGTTTCTCAAGCGGTGTGCGTTTTTTGGCTTGGAGTAAGCATTCCCGAGGCGTATATTTAGCTCGTTTGAAAGAATGCTTCAGGAGCTTTTTAGGATAGCCTCTTTGTTGCATGTCAGAGCAGAAATTACGGGCATGTTTTTCATAGTCATTCATGTCGGAGCAATTCCTCCGGATCCTAAGTAGTTGCCCATAAGGCAAATTAGCCTTGAGATTTCTTGGGTGTGCGCTTTTATGATGTAAGATGGTATTCCTATCTGTTGGCTTTTTAAAAAGAGATGTTTTGAGTTGTCCTTGGGCGCACGTGAGCTCGACATCCAGAAATGTCATGCGGCTGATGCTATGTTCAATGGAAAATTGCAACTACTTAGGATCCAGAGGAATTGCTCCGACATTAATGACTATGAAAAACATGCCCGCAATTTCTGCTCTGACATGCAACAAAGAGGCTATCCTAAAAAGCTCCTGAGCATTCTTTCAAACGAGCTAAATATACGCCTCGGGAATGCTTACTCCAAGCCAAAAAACGCACACCGCTTGAGAAACTTGTGTGCGTCACGACATTCTGCCCTGACACACACAAACTAAGGCAGGCCGTGCTGAAGAATTGGCACCTTTTGGAAGGCCTTGATTGTCCTTTTCCAAAGCCTATCTTCGCATATAAAAAGAATCAGAGCATTGGCCAGCAGTTGGTCAGAGCAGACATTGCCATACCAAAGCCAAAAAATGACTTGCTGGCACAATGGAAACTCAAACCTATCGAGGGCCACCACAAGTGTGGCAATTGTGTCGCTTGCCCGAATACAATTGAGGGTAAGGAGTTCATCCATCAAGGGACCAAATGGTCACACACTGAATTTTCTAACTGTAGGACAAAGAATGTGGTGTACGCGATACTGTGTCCCTGCTCGAAGATCTATGTTGGTAAGACTAACCAACAGATCAATCACCGAATCAGCCAACATCGATCTCGGATTAAAAGGAAAGTGACTACGGCTCCCATGGTTGAGCACTTTTTGGAAAAGGGCCATACCGAACATGACTTTAGATGGTCCATTTTGTATACAGTAAATTCTATAAACTGTGCCAAGATGTCGAGCGGATTCTGCTCCAAAAAGAGGCATATTTGATCCTGAAATTCAATAGGCTAAACAATCTTTCTGAAATAGGGCGCTTGTAACACCCCTTCTTTTAGGAGTGACTTGATGCAGTCTGTGACTCGCCAGGCACAGTCAGTGGGCCATGTTCCTCACATTTCAAAATTCACCCCCTAAAACACAGCACCGAGGCATTCTGGGTATGTTAGCATTTGAACATTTCCTAGCTGGGCTCCTCCCTCCCCCCCTTTTTTTGCCACAACAAGCCATGAGTAAGGCGCAGGTATAGTGTGACATACGTGTTTAAATAACACTTCTAAACACTGACCCTGAAAACACCTGCCATTGTTAGGCACATTCCGCGGCACGAAGCGAGTTCGTAATCAATGAAACCGCACAGTTTTACAGATTCATTGATCGAATACGGGGCTTCTATAGATTTCATATTCCCCGCCTCCCTACCCTCACAATGTTTACATCGAGCACGACGCTTTTAGGCATTTCATGATGCTAATAGACACTGCAACGCCCACAATGCATCTGGGCCACATTTACATAAATTGCGGTTAGATGCCAGCCGGCCACCTTGATTGGAATTCCGAGTAATCCAGTGCAGAGAAAGTGCGTGTAGAGAAGGTAAGAGGCCCTCACACCAGCGCCCCCGTTTATTGAGAATTATTAAACCGGCAAGAAGTTTTACAAGCTTCTCTTTTTACTTGCCAGGTGCGGGTGTGCGGAGGAATTACTGAGTTTATGGGCAAACGAAGCATTAACAAGGTATGCTTTCAATTGCGCCCCGTTTTAATTTTCCATGCGCGAGGGACCCTCCCCAGCTAGACATTTATTCACACAACTTTGTGAATGTTTCTTGCCGAAACTGGTTGATGGTCACACTTTCCCCGATATTTAGCCGCTAGACTGCAACCTGAAGGTCAGTGTTTTTCCATTATTTATCATGACGCCGCAGATCCTAGACAGGCTGCGACATGTTAGATTTACACTTACTCCGACTTTTTTTTATCAGATTGCCCAAAATATTACGATTGAATCCCTCGGTGCCCCAGAACCTACCAATATACCGCCTCCTCCCTACAAAAAGAGCCTGGTATGTACTGATTCCTTACTTTTAATGAGCAATACACGTGACTAAGAATATTAGAGGCTATCACTAGTTCAAGACATTAAATCGCTTTTCTCCTTTGCATCTTACAGATACAAAGATTAAAAGCCCTGATGAGAGACCAGGGACATTCGTCCTGGCCTTGAAACGCGTCGGCAGTTTTTTTGGTGGAATAAAATTTCATTAGCAAAGACAACTAGGACTCATGAGTCCAGTGAATATTGAATTACTGTCATTTATTTGACAATATTCCCCATGCACTAGATTTTTCTTATTCATTGATTATTAATGTATGTATTTGTGTTTTTGGTGTAATGTATTTATTTCTTTGTACGATGTTTGATGTTGGTACATTTGTTCAAATATTGTTTATCTCTCTTTGTACAAAAGTGTAAAATATTTCAATGTACAGTGTTTTTTTCTGTTGTTTAAAGCATAAGTAGTTTTTGATGAAGTATAAAATAATTGGCAAAAAATAAAGTTGCTAGGTTTGGATTGAATAAATATTTTTCCATCCCTTGAAAGGCTTTCGTTTGAAGTAAGTGTGCTTTAGGCATTTTTGTGTATTCAATATTATAATGATGTCTTGCTGAGAAAGGTCTATCTTTCCATTTGACAACAAATTCAACAAGATACCCTAGCAAAATGCAAAAACAGAAACCTAACACTTGGTCAAAAGAAATTAGAGACACCTAGGATTCAATTCTTCTCATGACAAAAAGATGGTAAGTTAATGTATAAAACATTTTCCTTCCATAGCTTAGCGAGGATAAAAGTAGACTTTGCAGAGCACATTTTTAAGGCAGAAAGAACTGCAAGGTTAAAATCCCATAAACCAGTATGTACATGATAAGGTCAGGCCAAGTACAGGTATGGCATATTTGAATGGCCCTGAGTGGTTTGATAAATCAGGAGGAATTCAAATTACTGCTTTGCATTACCCTGCCTCAGGGAGGTGTTCCATGAACGTTGCATGGGTCTTCCCACGCAACTTCAATGGATTGTTGACACATTCCTAGATGTGCCATTACTGGCAGACCTGGGAATGCACCAAAATGCTACGCCTTCCCAGGGGAGGTGCAATGAGGAGAACATTTCTCCTAGTTACTTACTCTTTCTATGTGTGCTAAATTTTCAGCACATATAGATAGATTAAAAGACCTTAGGGGATTGTTTTAGTGCAGCAAAGTGCCTGCATTGGCTCTAGGTAGTCATTTTGCGGCAACACTGGAAAAAGGCGGGAATGCGTAGTAATGTGATAAATATGATGCATTTATGCAGTTTGCCTGTAATGCATCGCAGCTAGGTGACTTGCTGAGCTGCGTTGTATTACTTTTGGATAAATATGGCCCTAATTTTGGGCAGCCGAATATGTGGGGACATATACAACCAAAACACAACCATCAAGTTACTACTACTGCTACAGGCATATTTTAGGCATGGATCACCCAGTTGTGGTTTTGTGTAGCGTAGGGTGGGAGCTCTGCTTACGTAGATTCAAATTACTAATAGAAAGAATAAGGGGAATAGGCATTTGGTCAGGAAAATATACAAACCTTACAATTATCACAAAAGGAAGGACATAAACACACCCTACACCATGTTTTTATTTCTTAACAATGCGAGAAGTTATGGAGCCAGGCAACAAACATCAGCCGCAATTGTGTTGTGTGTGATTGTGAGAGAGTTAGTGTGTGTGTGTGCATGTGTGTGTCTGTGTGTGCATTTGTGCATGTGTGTGTGGCCTTAGGTAGCCCAAGGGGCAGGGTGCCTTGTAATTTAAAGGTTGGACGTGTACTTTTAAGTTTGACATACATTCATTTTTCACTACTGTGAAGCCTACTCATCCCATTGGATAACTTTGGAAAATCCTTATTAGATTTAGTAAGCTGTAAGTTTCAATTGAGAGAAGGTAGCTATGTCATGTGTGGCATCTATGGAAATGTAATGATAAACCCTCTTTTATGGTAAAGTCAGATTTTTTATTACCATTTTGAAAATGCTACATTTAGAAAGTTGGAAAAACAACAAGGAGATGGATGGAATGCTCAAATTAACCTCATCCACTGGCAATCGCTTGGGGCTGCATTTCAATTAATCAGTTTTGCCCACAATGCCACCTCAGTTTGGACCTAGCCATATGCAAATCAGACTGTTTTGCATATGACTGGGTCCAAACTGAGGTAGCATGGTGAGAAAAAGAGCGATGGGTTTGAGTGCTACCCCGAGCAATTGCCAATGGTTAGACATATTGCAAGCAGCCTCCCATCACCTTTTGTGTGTTACATGTACCGCTCTAAGTGGCATGGGTATGCCCAGACATGGATCACATGCTCACTGTGTCACATGAACTAAGCTGCACCCGGCTGATGAGCCCATAACTAGAGCGAAACCTGTCCTGGATTGCTTGCATTCTGGTTCAGGGAGAACCTGGTTTGGCAGTTCAGGCTGGACTGTTCCCATGAGGAAGAGGGTCAAAACTAATTTGCATATGGCTGAGTCCAAAGTAAGGAGGCATAGTGAGCAAAAGAACGATTGGCTGGAGTGGTACCCCAAGCTATTGCCAGTAGTTAGACTTATCGTACGCAGCCTCCCATCCCATTTGTGTGTTACTTTTAGAAAGTTAAATTTTCCTTCCCTTTGTACCTGCATCCTGTTCGGGGTCAAATGACTGGGTGCAACTGGTAGTTACTCTTTGAGAATTCCTCCCAGACAGTCACACATAGAAGGATTAGATGTGCCTCATTGGGATATATGCTGGCAGTATGGGAGGGGGAGATCAGCACAGCCCCACTTGCAACTGTATAGTGTGTGTTCTGCCTTCACACAAAAGACCTAACACCTTCACATTGTTACTGCAGCCAGCTTGGAGCCAGGACGAGTGAGGCAGGAAGTTCCATGCACTTCAAAGAACCTTTCTAGAAGCCTCTCCGGCCTTCAAGAGGAAGGGCACCATGGGACTCTCAGGGGACTGCCTGCTGCTGTCACCTGTTGTGCACTCTGAAAGACTGTTTTGGTATTCCTGTAGGGACTGCTTTGATGGCTAGAGCCTGGCTTGAACTGTGAGGGCCTCATTTATGAGCACTTTTGCACCACTGGAACACCATTTTTTTAAGTTTCGGGGCGCAATGTGCCCCACATATTTGCAATGGAAACATAAAGCCATTTTCCATGGCCTTGTAAATATGTCCCCTTTTCCCGCAGAACACTGCATGAAAGGAGCGTTCCAAGAATGTTACTGTGGGTGTTCCCACGCAACACCCATGGAACCTGAAGCATTCCCAGATTTACCAGGGGTAGCGGTATGGAGGCGAATTGAGAGAAAATGTTTTCATTTCTCCATATTTTTTCCTTTTTCTGTCAGTTGCATTCTGCAGCAAACCTAGAAAGAGGAAATTGTCTGAATTGTTTGATTTTGTACAGGAAGGTGTCCTTTCCTGCAAAAAATCAATCAGCTCTACAATGCAGGCACCCTTGCACCATGGTGCTAGTAGGCCAGCGTTGGCACATGGCAGCCCATTGTGCTCCAGCACAGGTGAAAAGGAGAGAAATGCACTCCATCTCATAGATACAGCGCATTCCTGCCCTTTAGTTTTGATGTAGGGCAGTGCAGCATGATTCCGTGAAGTGCTGGCCTATGTCAAAACCTCATAAGTGAAGCCATCAATGGCCAGCCCAGCTGTTGAGTCCTGCATCTTCAACTGAACCTAGGGCTGGAACTAGAGTGACTACGAGGGCTGATTTGCTGGTCTCCTGTTTAGAACCACAGGGACGCAAAAGGCTCCCACCATCTTGAACCCGGACCTGGGCCTTGCCTAAATTATTCCTAAACCCTCAAGAGTTGTCCCACCTGTCCTGGACACTTGATTGTGGTGCTAAAGGTGACCAGATGGTACAATCCCAAAACAGAGGACTTGGAAAAATGTGGGCCAAAAACCGCTCTGAGAACCAGGAGGAGACCTGGCCCAACCTGCTCACCTATCCACCTGAGGTGCATCTGTGGTCAAATTGACTTTGTGCCTACTCCTGCTATAATCTTCTCCGCAGCAGCAAATTCTTTTCAGTGGTGCTTTGCCACAGGGGTATCTGGCCTCATGGAACCGTCTTCGGCTTCAACATCTGCCTCGTCCCACTGAAGATTTTTGACTTCTATTACTGAGACTACATCCAAAACATAGAAATATTCACCACAGCTTTGACCCAAGGCTATCCAACAACTATGCTCCCACATCAGACCCCTCCTGCTGCCTTGCCATGCTGCACTTTACCACCTTAGGCACTTTTTCTCAGAATTTCTGCTTAGTCCAAAGATTAGCAATGATCCGGCCCAATCCACTTCTGATATCCAAACCACACTCCATCATGATCAGCAATATTTTTTGACTTTGACACAGTCTTGCATGACTAGGTGTCTGCTGTTGGTGCTTCGACCTTTTTGGTGCTAGCTTTCATAAACAAATTTAAACATTCATAACTCCGGTTCCACTCATTTGTTCGTTTTGGTGTCAAATAATTTATTAACATTTACTCTATATTTCTAAATTGACTTGGGATTTTTCTTGTGTTGTGTTTTCACTTTATTACTGTTTGTGTGCATATAAATACTTTACACATTACCTCTAAATTAAGACTGACTGTTTTTTGTGCCAAGCTACCCAAGTTCAAGCACAGGTTCATTTAGTTCACCCTACAAATGATTGTGGCTGTTTCTTGGCTAGGGCTCACAAGCTAGTCAACCAACAGTCCAATTTCTCACAACTGGCCATGTGCAGTGAGTGACTTAATCCACAATTGTTGAAGCAGAATGGCTATGCCAGCCATGATTGACCCTCTACCACTCCATTGTCAACAAAAGAGCTCACAACATTCCAACACTCCAATTATCAGATACAAAAATGGACTGCATGTTGTCTGCCTCTTAGAAATGGTAAATAATTGGTTAATCGCAATTACCTCATTGAATGTTTCGGAAAGGTCCTGGAAAAGTACCAAGTTACATTAGCGGTATGCAAGTCAAATATTATACGTGGGCCAAGTGTAGTCTGGCACTGCGTAAAAGGAAGAATTTAAAATATGGTACCAGGACTGCACTAGCTGCTCTCCACTTCTGTATGTTGGAACCAGTGTGGAGTTCTTTTGTTCTTGTCTGGAGGGGACCTGACGTTTTATGCTGACTTTTAATAATTGGCGTTGGACCAAGACTGATTTGCTGCTGGCTGGCCTCAGTCTTAAGTGACATAGTGAGTGAGAAACAATGGAATGGTATGTGGTCTGAGTGACCACCAGTGGCAGTGAACCAATCAACACTTCCTTTTATCATTTTGATTTTTGTTGCATTAAATGGTAAGGTTACGCAGCACAATGGAACACCTTTCTGTGCTGCACTGCGTGACAGGGAAAGGTCTGGAATGCACTGTATTTAAGCAATATGGTGGATTCCTGTCCTTTCCCTTGCTCTCTAGCCCCTTTTGTTAGCCTAGCCCAAATGCAGGCATCCTTGCACCATGGTGCAAGGGTGCTTGTGTTGCAGAAAGGTTTGTTTTTGTACAGGAAGGCGCACCTTCCTGCCCAAAAACAATCCTGGGAGGCATATCCCTCTTTTTATGTGTGCTGCAGAATGCAGCACACATAGAAAGAGGAAGAAGCTAATAGAAATAGTTATTTCTCCTCGATAGGGAAGAAATTACCTCACATACCATATCCCATAGATACAGTTGCACATTCAATGTCAGGCACACCAGTGTAGCAAGGGAATGCTTTTTTGTATTAAACACTGACTAAGCAGGGGCAGCAAAATCAAATTCAGCTTCAACAATCAATGCACTATCTTTTTTTGCAATACTAGTTAATTCCTAATTTGCAAATAGAAAAATATAATTATACTTCAGAGATACCTAATAGATGGGAAGGTAGTTATTGCCTTTATAGGCTTCTGTGAGAAGATCAGAATAACCCTTAGCAAGCCCCACACACCCATGCAACAATGTCCAGAGTGATTTGACCATGCATGGTCACTTGCTAAGCGATCATTACGTAGAGCCCTGTCTAAGAACCCTAGAGATCATGCAGAGGTGGCCCCCATGAAGAAAGATTACAAAATTGTGGTTTCTCAGAGAGGAAATAAGGTTATCTCTCAGCAGTGGCAGGTCTTATCTGATAAGGCTTACACAAAGGACAGTAACCTATTCTGGAAAGCGGTAGCAAGCATGCACTCTCTTGAGTCATCAACCACTATTTGCTGCCACATAGAGCGCGATTCGTGGGTGGACTATTATTCCAAAATATACTCAGATAGTGGCGTGAAATCTTTGTCTTTACTAGACCAAGTTCCTATTTCTTATAACATTCTAAATTTTACAATTGATGAAGTTACAGCAGTGATTGTACAGAGTGCAGGGGGTTATTCACCGGCCCCAATGGAGTTCCCATCGACCTAATAAATTATAAGTTGACCATATGAGCTCCTCTACTGACAAGTGTTTTAGCAATATGATATCCTCCACCATACCAAGTTCTTGGGTGAATTTTATCACAGTTCCCATTTTTTTTTAAAAAGAGATCGGGCCAAGATTAACTGCTACCGCCCAATTTCTTTAATTGACATACCGGCCAAGGTTTTTAGTCGTGCCCTTTATAATAGGATTCAGGATTGGGTACGTGAAAAGAATATCCTGGATTCCTGCCAATATGGCTTTCAGGCTGGTCTTGAAGTGGTGGAGCTGTGTTTGAACTTAAATTTGGTAATTGGCAAGTATACAGTAGCCAAACAGTCCAAATTGTATCTAGGCTTCATGGATTTATCCATGTCCTTCGATTGTGTAACTTGAAACAAGCTCTGGCAGCATCTCCAAGATATTAGACTGGATGGGACTCTAATACTGCAGCAATGGTACGTAATGGACAAAAAGGTGAACTGCAAGACATTATTGAGACCCATCGAGGAGTGCTGCAAGGTTGTGTTCTTGCTACTATAATATTTATTTATATTCTTTAATTTAACAACCTGAATACTCTGTTAGAAGCCAGCATCCTAGATGGCCCAAAAGTAAATGGCATTCCACTCCCCCCACTTCTGTATGCAGACGATGCAATCTTAGTGACCCAAACACCAAAAGCTTTAAGAATTGTGGGTCACACTTTTGTGACATTTATGTCAAACTTGGATCTTTGAACCAATTTAGGTAAATCTTATATAATGGCATGTGGGACCAAAAGACGTGTGGATCTTAGAATAAAATGCCTTAGAAAGCTCAAAAATGTTCCCATACTTGGGGGTAACGTTTAGCATGACAAGATCCTGGGAAGCACATGTCCAGCAAAATAGGGCAAAATTGGTTGGATCCTTTGGTTCACAATGCTCCCCCATAGCTTTTTATGGGGCGGGCATTTGGGGTTGAGCTGATTGTACACCATTACAGAGGGAGGAAAATAATTTTTGTAGGAGTCTTTTGGCTATCCCAGGATCCTCATCAAATTTTATTTGTCAAAGTGAACTGTGACTTACTTATTTGAGTAACTATATATGAATCAAACCACCTATGCTGTGGCTTCTATCTGGTGCAATGAGGATGACCCGTTATCAAGGGCCATAATTATTGACTGTCTGAATTGTGACAAAGGTATGCCAGTCCCAAGGTTGTCCTACGTGAAAACCTCCTTCGATGAGGTATGCCTATCACATGCCTTTTTGACACCATCTCATGTGCATCTATCAATAAAAGACACAATTCATAATTGTAAATAGCACAATTGCATGACAAGAGGGTGATGGAAGAATCTCAGAAAGCAACCATTGGAAAATATCTGTCCCTGAACACGGAGGTTATATCAGACAGTTATATATGGAAAACAAGGAGGACTTAGGAGTGCTCTCTATTATTTAGGTTCATGGTGGACAAGGTAAAATATTTACTCTGCTTTTCAAAAGGGTATCAGACCAACTTAGATGCGACTGTATGCCGGTGTAGTAATAGTGATACTCAGGTCAGGTCATTACGTCTTTATTTCGAAATAAAATTCATAAAAGACAAGCATACAATACATGAGATGTTAATAAAAACAGCATTCATAAACCCATTAAAAAAAATATTAAACAGTTGATAAAGACTTTACAGTAAAAATACCTTCGGACATTATCATTTATAAAATATTCAGATTCCTAATACGGATCAGCCCCGCCCTGCCTAGGAACTTGGCCCCACTAACCACAACAAACTCAGACCTGATAGTACGAAAAATCCTCAGGGCTTCAAGGTATCCCCTACTATCCAGTCTACTACATAAGGGTTTGAGCCATTTTAATCGTGGGGCTCGATAGGCTGGGTAGGCAAAGAAAAAATGACCAATACTTTCCAAATGGTCCGGACACCAAGGACATTTGTTATTAACATTCCCCGCCCACTTAACAGTAAATGAATTGATGGGGAGTGATACTCAGACCATGATTTGCTTCCTCTTTTTCTGCAAATTCTATGTATTATATACTAAAGGTTTTTTGGTTCCATTAATGATGAAACTTGAGACATTGTGTCCATACTTTTTTTACATTACAATGCCTTCCAGATTATGAAATGTGTTGTTTTCGCTTGCTTTCTCTGTGCTGCTGTCCAATCATGTAGAACTATGCACTTTACTTAAAACATGTGATGCTACTTGTCTAGGTAGGGGTCATTATTTAGAAATGAATCATGCATCTTACTTATTTTTTATATATACAGGTTTAACATTTAGTTTCACAAAAGTTATTTTTTTACCATTTAAAAATGATGAATGTTTCTTCAAACCTTTCGTATGTTTTATCTCTCTTTTACTCCATGGTTGCACGATTAAATTACTCTGAAATTAATTGATCAGAACACGGGAGAGTATCATCAGGTAAAAACAACCATTAACATAGCGGGCCACAAAGTAGGTTTTTGTTGCTAGGTTTACACAGCCTGTGTTGCTACATTCAAATTTCTATGTTCAGCCAATTGAACTGGGTATTGAGACATGTGATTTTGTTTTAAAATTTAACATTTTAAATTGTAATATATTAACTGTGTTTTTTTATTGTGTACTTTTATGGTTTTCTATGTGTGAATCTAATACAGATTAATAATAATAATATTAATACCTAATAGAGCTTTTTGTGCATTAGTGCATGAAGGAGCACTGGTGTGGCATGCAGTTAGTTTATTGCACAGTTGAGCGTACATCGCTTTTGCACGGAGCTAATGATAAATTAAATGTTGTACCTGCTTAACCGCATACATAAGTCGTCCGTAGCAGTATATCATGACCATTACTGGGATGACCAGGCAGAAAATGAAGAGGCAGATAATATAGGATACAGAGTCTGGAGTTTCAGAGGTCCACCGCACAGAGCAACTTGTCCCTGCCCCTTCGACATCATATCTGCTCCAACCCAGCAGAGGCGGCACCGTCCAGATCAGAGAGTAGAGCCAAGAGCCGCTAACTGCCAAAAACGCCTTCCTGAAGTCGGGGCCTCGTCGGTTACACAAGGTGAGGGTGCTGTATCGCTCGTACGACAGGATAGCCAAAGAGATCAGCGAAACAATGCCTGTAACAAACGAAACTGCTTTATTATCTATTTTACTCTGCTTTGTATTTTCCTACAGTGCTCTCAAAATATACTAGAAGAAATCACAAAAAATATTCACTGAAAGAAGTGTCCATAATATATTATTATCTAAGTTGTACTGTAGCAAGGACACAAAGTAGCAAGACTGCGCACAGGGCTCTTCAAAGGACACACAGTAGCAAGAACACAAACACACACGGCCCTTCAAAGGACACACTGTAGCAAGAACGCACACAAGGCCCTTCAAAGGGCACACAGTGCAAGAACTCACCACAGCCCTTCTAAGGACACACAAGGGAGAGATTTACTAAGATTTTGTGCTATGTTTATATCACAAAAGTGAAGCAATAGGTGTGTAAAATCTTTTTTCACTAATTTACTTTACAGCGCTAAACTTGTTTAGTGCTGGAAATAATGTAACAGTAATGCGTTCTCATGCAACCACCCAAGGTTTTTCACCCTAAACCCAATTTACTAAATATAGTAGATTGAGTTTAGCATGAGAAAACTGTGCCCTTTTAAACTAGGCACAAGAAAGGAGAAATGCTTTAATTTCTCCTTCCTTTTTCGACTTTGCATGCGTGCTGCACTGTGCAGCACACATACAAAGTGGGAAAATCTTTGCCTCGTATCTAGGTATAGCATTTTATTCAAGAAGGGTACGCTTCCCGTCCAAACCTAAGCTCGACTCACATAGCGTTAGGGTGTGTGCGTGGTGCAAAGCAACTGTAATCAGCCCCAGCACAAGGGAAAGGGGTCAAGAGAGCCATATCTTTGAAAATATGGCGCTCTCCTGCTCCTTCCCTGTCGTGCAACTCAGCGCAGCCCCGCGGGGGCTACGCTGAGTTGCGTGGAGATGTGGAGATGTGATAAATCTCCCCCACAGTAGCAAGGGCGCAAACACAGCCCTTCAAAAGACATAAAGTAGCGAGAACGCCCCACAGCCATTCTAAGGTCACACACTACCCAAAGCATGTATTTTAATTAGAGTTGCGCTCAGTTGCCCAATTGCTGTTGCCTGTATTTGTATGGAGCTAACCACCCTTAAATTGGCATCATAGTAGATTCCCTAGCTGGCCTTTCTTTTGAGCAGCTCTTTTAAGGCCATCAGTCGAGCTGAAAGAGTCATTATTTGTAGTGGCTTTTACTCGGTGTTTAGTTTTGTGCGATTACTAGAGTCTGCTCATTGATAGGTTTGGAAACGGTCTCTGTGAGTTGGTGTAAAAATAAAATGAGTTAAAACTCTTCTGTGTTTTATGTGCAGTTGTGGGTGTGCTGAAGGCATTACAATTGGTTCATCCAATGCAAGCTCAGTTTCCAGAGTAAATTGCTTTTGATACAAAACCACAATCTTCTTTAATGTGTTATGATTGTTCTTGTGCTCCTGGTGGTGTGTTATGTTTCTGCTGGTATTATCTGCAGGACATTGCATTGTACATAATCGAGAAAGTACCATATACATCAATATTTGTTTTTTAGAAATATTACCTCCTTGTCAAATTACTTTTGCCGTATTCGTTGATAGTGTTTTGCTTAATAGCAACTGAACCCTCACTGAGCAAATGATAATATCAAGCAATGGTCACATCAAGATAAAGCAGCCAAAAGATAGGTTATGCATCTTTGGAGGCATACAAATGCTAAACCATATGCATTAGAGCTAAAGCTGGAAGAAAGAAGAACCTGTGTTTCTGTTCAGTGTGAGAAGCTTTGAAAACAATACCATCAATCTTGTTATATCCCCTCATGCATAAAAGCACAGATTCTTTTTTTAGATTTTGTTGCTGCATAACAAAAACTGTTTTTATACAAAACCAGTTGTCCATGTGCCCTTCTTTTTTTCTGCCAAAAACGTTAATATTTCACATAAACTTAGCATACTATAAATCCGTGTTAACAAGACAATAAAAACGGATGAAAAACTACAAATTAACTAAAAATTGTGAGAAAAACAAAGCGGCATATTACCAACAACTAGCGATAATTATCGCTGTGTTGGCTTAGCGGCAATATTTCTATAGCCGCCCTTCACCTGTTTTTATCGCTGAGATACCTTGCTATTAGCAAGGTTTATCTCCGGAGCGATAAAAAAAAGGCAAAATGCGTGAATATCGCTGTCAATACAGCGATATTCAGGCATTACCGTGACAATGCTCTTAGCCATGTTATCCACCTCTCATTGGATAACATGGCTAAGAACTGGTCAGGGCAGGCGTTAGCTTTTGGAGATATTCGCGCTTAGCGCGAATATTTCCAAAACAACGCCTGTGTCGATCATAGGAGATAGCGATGTTAGCGACTGTTTTCAGTCGCTAACATCTTGGCAAGCCCACTTTGCATGTCATTAGTGATAATTATCGCTGACATGCAAAGTGGGCCCCTAAATGCCCGCCATCGCCTACAAGCTGTCGCTAACTGGCGTTAGCGACAGCTTGGTAATATGGCGATAAAATGATCGCCGCATTAGCAGGAAAAAGTCCCGCTAATGCGGCGATAATGGCCCTTGGTAATATACCCCAAAATTATTATTAAACATGCTATCAAATAAAATCAGAAAGTGATGCAAAGAAGTACAAAAAATACTAATTTGCAAAATACGAATTATATTAAAACCAATCAGGACAATGCCAAAGAAGAAATTATCAAAAATATAGAGATGACAACCATACCGAAATACTCTTCACAAAGACCAGTAAAAAAGAGTCCATCATCTGAATAGCGCTGAAACTTTCAAAAGTATTTATTCCAAATATGGGCAACAATTCCGTCAAGTTTCTGCATGTAGCTTGATTGGAAACATTGTTATACGTCAAATGGCAGCCCACATGTGTTTTGGCACAACAGCGACTTTTGGAAGCTCATGGTTCAACGTCCTCTCTTCAATTTTTGAATATATCAAGAGTCCATTCTGGAAATCAAGTTCTGACTAAATACATAAGTGTAATTGTCATCTAAGTCTGAATTAGCTGCAAAATCCTCACATCATACATCATTTGTAATAAGCAGGGACATCAAAGTACTGAGCTTCTGTCTCATAAATTGTGCACTACAAATGTTAGTATTCTGATGATTATATAGGTTGCCATGACAAGTCTCCAACTGTGTGTATGTCGCACATTCAGGTATGCATGTAAAATTGCCATGTAGAAGTTGAACCATGAGTCTTGAAAAAGTTGCTGTTGTGACGAAACACGTGTCGGCAGCCACAAACACAGGAAGATTAAGTTAAGAAGTCAATGCTGAGATCTGTCAGTAAATGTTTGGGCATGGGGCTACTTCCTGACAGGGTGACTTTGCCTTTCATCTTTCTGAAGTCTGCAAATTGCTTACAAATACATTAGGATATTAGAGACACCTTTTAATTACAGTGTGCAAAATAGCGAACTGTGGAATCCAGCTCTGTGTGAAAAGCAAGTTACCATTATAATCCTGCAACTGTATCTACTGTTTGATAGATCTGTGTTAAAATAGAAAGTGCAGAGTGGACAGGGCAGGACGTGAACAGGCTTCTGGATCAGTACAATATCTGAGGCTCACAGCCCTTGTCTGCACCGCAGCACACCGTTAAAAGGGCTTTTGCACCCTATTACAATTAGTGCTCTCTCCCCAGCACAGCCGTGACCTTGTGCCTTCCCTGGGAGCAGTACAATTATATGCAGGACATTCTGTCCATGACTTCAACATGGTGCACTAACATTAAACTATATCTGCTGGGCACAGACCAGGCCAGTGCATCCTATTAAAGTTAATGTGCTTCCCCAAGTACAGCTGTGCACTTGAGCCTATCTGGGGGTAAGAGAACTAGTGAAAGACAGACCGACTATTTAAAGCAGCAAGTCCTATTTTCCTTAACAGGCAGCAATGAACCCTGCCTTTCAAAGAGAGCCAGAGATCTCCCAGCAGGCAGGTGCCGTGAATGACTGCACCTTCCTACAGTGGGATGTCTGCTGGATCCATGGGGTTCCCTTTTCCTGCTTTCAGGAGGCCTCCTCATCCGGTGCACTGGCTGTGAGCCACCTCATACAGGTGCTTCTTAAGGATTTTGGGGGCCCAGGGTCGAACGAATTTTGGGGACCCCTGTTCAGAACAGCCCTGAATTTTTGATCCAGTTTCAGCTCTTTCGTGCCTTCTTTTGCCAGGTAACTGACAGTACAATTGCACACTGCTCCAAATTCTAAATGTGTTTACATTTAAGAGTTAGGAATAGTGACCTCTGTTTTCAATATTGTAACACAGCAGCAGCTCACCAATATTCCTGCAAATAATCTCTGACATATGAATATGTGCAGTCTTCTTTTATCTAATAGAATTAAATGTAAATGCAATATTTATCTGCAAAATGTCTGTAAAAGACTCTCACACTTTACCCACTTTAAAAATAAATTAAAGGAAAACTGTATTTAACACAATCTGTTTAAGAAATATCCAAGGTCATCAGGGCACGACTCTTTGCAGAATAGAGCTGGCTCTAACAGGGGGCCTCCTGAAAGGCTGGAGCCCTGGACCAGAGCTCACTGGGCCCCTACCTTCACCTGTTTGTTGCATGAGTCAGCAATGGCTGTAGCGAGCACTACCGCCGTAGTACTGCGCACGTCCGTTGGCCGACGCGGCCCCACCAGCACACGGCAACGTCCTCACCGCGGCGGATTCTACGCGGCACTTAAGTGGTTAAAACATCTCTGATTCCTCGTAAACAGAGCACAATAAGTGCATCACTGCCTGCTCCTTCGGTTCTGTGCCTGCATGTACACCCCAATGCAAATGAAGAGAATGCCATCTGGGACTGTACCAGTCCTAAATCCATTTGAGCCCCATTCTGTAATACTACAGTGCCCTACCACTTTCCATAATACAACCCTTGGTGTGTCTATCAGAGGCAGTAAACGTGTTACACAATGAGGGGCTCATTTATGAGCCCTTGTGATGCTTTTGCGACACTGGTGCATCACTTTTTGTGAAGCACCGGCGGCGTAAAAAATGTGCCATGTTGCGCCCTATTTACAAAGTGACGCATATAGGCAGATGCGTCACTTTGTAAACCCTTGCACCACATTATACCTGCATCAGGTATAATGTATGCAGAGTGGGTGTTCCCCTGCATCCAAGCCTCGTAGAAGTGGCGCATTGAAATCTATGAGATTTCAGTGCACCACTTGTAGGATGCTACTGCGTCAATATCTTACGCCTGCCTCATGGCAGGCGTAAGACTGACACAGGCCCTTTCACATGGGGCTTGTCCCATGTGAAAGGAACATTGCTGCAGTTGCGTCACTCTTCTGACACAACTCCAGCAATGCAACATGATGCTTCATACAGTAAATATGATGCATCCATCATGGCACAAGGTGGACATACTGAGAAGTGAGGCATCACTGTTTTCGCACAGCAACATGTCACTTCTCATAAATAAGGCCCTGAGGGGCATATTACCATCAACTATCAATATTTATCGCTAAATGCGCTTAGCGACTTTTTTTATCGCTGCCTATCGCTGGATATTTTAGCAGAGAAAACATGCTATTAGCAAAGTTTTTCTCCATAGCGCTAAAATATCCAGCGATAGTGGCGTAATGCGAGAATATCGCTGAGAATATAGAGATATTCTCGCATTAGCGACGAAATGCTCTTAGCCATGTTATCCACCTCCCATTGGATAACATGGCTAAGAACTGGTCAGAGCAGGCGTTAGTTTTTGGCGATAGCGGGAATATTTCCATCGCTAGCCTTGTGAATAGGCAATAGCGACGATATCGGCTGCTTTCAGTCGCTAACGGGTTGGGTACGCCCACTTTGCATGTCATTAGCGATAAATATCGCTGACATGCAAAGCGGGCCCCAAACTGCTCGCTATCGCCTTCAAGCTGTCGCTAACTACTGTTAGGGACAGCTTGATAATAGGGCAATAGAATTTTCGCCGCTTAGCGGCCGAAAACGGCCGCTAAACCGGCAAAAAGTGCCTATCACCTCCCTTGATAATATGCCCCTGAATACTCAGAATTACCAGGAAAAAACCTCCAATGAAGAATTCTCATACAATGATTTCTGTACTGCCCTGCAGCTGAAGCCTCTTTTTCCTGCCAGCAATATGACTGGCAAGGCAATCCGGAATAATGTGAAGGTTTACTTATTCATTTTATATTACAATTTGTATTATTTTTGTGTATTTCAGATAGGGGTAAAACAGCGCCACAGCGACAAAGAGCCACGAGAGGAAACAGCCTATCAGAAGAGATTTTTTTAAGAGCTGAGATGCCAGGTGATTTTCACTGTTTTCCAGCTTGAAAATCATTGTTAGTAAAGACAGGAGCTTGATAACCAAATGAGCGCTCACCCCTGCATAATCTCCTGAGGCGTGTGACGCAAAGTCGACACAGATTTGCTGCGTTCAGTGATCTGCCTGGAATATTAAGCTGAAGAAGGCTAGATAAATAAGATTTTAATCAGCAAAAGGCGGTGAGTCATACCAGAACTTTTAAAATGTGCCCTCTTCAGTGCTTAATTTGTAAAAGAACAAGTGCCGTTGCCCGAAGCTGCTACTCAGAAGTCCGCGGCCAGTACAATTAACCACTTCGACGCTGATGACGAGCTCAGCTCGTCATGAGGTACACCTCTCGTACGCTCATGACGAGCTGAGCTCGTCATGAACCGCGGGATTCCGCAATCTTCAGCGCACAGCGGGAAACCGCTTAGCGCGGATGCGGTTAAACGTTAGTGTGACAAATACCAGTGCTGGTAGAGTAGAGTAGAATCCACCTCGCACCACATACTGCCTCTTCAATCCACTATCAGATTCTCCCTTCAGTTTTATCTCACTCGTGCACTTTACTACTTTTTCCCCTTTCCAACATTTTTTCCATCTTTGACTTTGTCCAGGCCTATAAGTGGGCCGGGTCTCACCAGTGCTGAGCACCGGCAGTTTTTTGAAGGGAGCCTCGAAACAGGTCTCTATCGGGCTCTGTTTTGTGCCCTGGAACAGGTGGTCCATTTTCTTCCAGACTGCAGTGACAGCAGGCACATCGATGTGCGCTGCTCACACTGCTCACTTCTCACTAGTGGAGAAGTTACGGCATGACGTCATGCCAGGTGAGCATTGTAGGGAAAGGGAAATCCTTTAAAGAGAGTCATTTTCTCTCTGGATTTCCCTTCTCTTTTTGAAACGCAGGAGCAGCAACATCGCTGTGGTGTCATCAGGGCTTTAAATGGAAGCTTTTTCCATGTTATATACAAGCCATAGTTGCTGCTTATTTATCTTATGTAACTAAAACCCATTGGCAAAGCCACTAGTCATAACTTCTTGAAGGTATGATGTTACTTTTTGTATCATATATCTGGATGCACTGACAGAAACAGCAAAATACAAGTTGGGTGGCACACTATCCTAAGCACCTGTGCACAAGTCCTATAAAATGAAGTGGGGGGACTGACCAAGTCAGGCACTATGCAAGTGACATCATGACACGTGCCATGACGTCACGACGTAGCGCTTTAAAAGAAATAAAATACTGCTATTTAAATTATTTGTGTAAATCCCATCTGACAATCTTACAGTGTCTGCATTTATAAACAGGGAGAGAACAAAGGCAAATGCATGCCTCCCTTAAGTACATGTGAAGAGATAGCAAGCAGTGTTCCTTTGTTTCCCCTCCAGTGCATTTTCATTTGAGTGTGAGGTTCCAGGACCCCTGCAGTCGGGATATTCAAACAAAAGGGGGCCTTATGGCCCCTTAACTTCGGCCTGGTTGACGGTGAAAAATAGCCCCCTCGTTGCCTGCACGTTGCTGCTGTGAATGGAAAGCAGACAACGTGCAGGTGCTGCTGAACCTGTCCCGGTGTCGTACACTGGGACAAGTTCAACATATTTCTGTGGGGCCCAACTTCCTGGCAGGGGGGACGGCATCCACCCTGTGAAAATAGTGGGTGGACGCCGTGTACCAGCATGTACCCCCGACTCTGCCCTGCTACGCACAGATTTTTAGTTTACGTGTTTTAAGCCATGCCCTTAATTTAGCCCCTTTGAGAGACCCTCCAGTTTTTTTCATTCCACTTAATACCCTGACTATGTCCATCTTTCTGAATTGTGTGTTTTTCCCTTTCCTCCTTTCTGGAAGTACTTATGCAGAAAAAGGTGCTGGTACCCAAAAATAAGTGTCGGTGGGCCGCAACGGCAGTCACCGGCTCAAATTAAGCACTGCTTTCTGCTCCACAGCCAGCAAGAGCGACTACCTTGATCCCCCTAAACAAGATCGACATTTTGGAGTGTCTGCATCCTTTTGTGGCCATATCATGTTGCTGATCAGCACACAGCACAGATGCAATCACTCAGATGCGATTCGCCTGTTTGTTTTTCTCAAAATGAACCCATCTACAGCAACACCATCTCCGACTTAATACATTCATACATCGGCTGCAAAGAGCATTACTCAGAAACACAAAGCAGCATTGGAGCCCCGATAACTATATCTGTTATTGAAGTTGATCAGCTTTAACAAAAAGCATTAGCAAGGCCAAAGGGAGAGACATATTTACTGTTCCAGAGCTCTTCTATTAATGTGTTCAAGACAGTGACAACTCAGGCGTTTCTCGTTGTGCACAACTACAAGCACAATTTCATCCAATTAAAAGACCATGTCATTTGGAAAAAATATGACTCTGGGTATTCTTTCTGGTATTTTCCGATAAAAGATGCTAAGTGCTGACCTACTATATTTTGCTGTGAACTTTCAAAGAACACTTCACTGCAAAATCATTGCCGTGCCATTTTGATTGTTAAGTACAAGCGTGTGCCAAATCAATCAGATGCCTGTTTGCAGTTTACAGTAGTTATTTCATCAACCACGATTCTCAACACTTCAGAAGAAGCGGAAGCTGGTTGATCTTTTTGCTACTTAGCAGAAATGCTAGTTAAATATTCTTTTTTTTAAATATTATAAGTCGTTTTCATATTTTTTCCCCTTGTATCGAGGTGTACTACATGGGAGGGAGAGGATGTAGCCAGGGGCCAGAGCTTCTTCCTTGGGAGCTGAGGACCCGGGTTCGAGTCTAAGCGTAGACGCAACATCCTATGAATCTGGGCAAATCACTGAATCTCGCCTGCTCACGGACAGCGCCTGGATACCCTCACAGTTTATAAGCTGCTCTATATAAATCTATTGACTTTAAATTCATACAGCTGTGCCACGCATCGTGGGTTATCCTAACGCATTTCAGTGTCCAGCATTACCACACTTAAATGCAATGTCACACAATGGGTCCTCTGCCTCTTCCTTATTGTTTGAGGTGCTCTTAGTAAGGCATCATTAGAGCCAGGGCGAGCTGTCAACCTACAGTGAAATGGGTGTCTAGGTACTGACAGAGCCCCGGTTCTGGGTTGAGGGGGCGTAAGGTTGCCATGGTTGCAGAAGGACAAGGGCTTGTGATCAGGTGGTTGAGGGTGTGATAAGTCCCTCAGCACCCTTTGGTTTGTTTACGGTGCTGCTGTCGTAAGCATGTTTCTTACTTTGGACTCTAAATGACAGGCTTGGTTCTCTTTAGAGACTGACTTCCAAGCCTCCAGACGGAGCTTGGGTGGGCAGGAGGTTGAGAAACATTGGGCCATGTGTACAAGGACTGGAGAAAACTACAAGGACTGGCGAAAACTACAGTTAATGCTTGTTAGCAGCAGTTTTCTTACCGTTGTGTACCGCTGACAACTATCACCTTTTTGCAACATATGTACAAGACGTACTACATCGCGATAGCTTCAGGGATCAGCGGTGAAAACTGCCGTTAACATTAGCATGATGGCGATAAGAATTCCGGCGTTAGCGGGCGAAAACCACCGAAAGGCCCATTAGCGGCAACAAAACGCACGTTAGTCAGCCCAACGTGAGTTTTTTTGCCTCTATTGAAAAAAAAGCCTATCAGTCGAACTCTAATAGGAAAATCGGCAAAAAACACAATGATATGCAGAATGGAGCAGCCAGGGCCAAGTGCAGCACACATCAACAACCCCCTCAAGCCACCGAACATCCAGGATGACCAGGATAAGAGCCTGGATGTCTCTCAGGAACTGCGCCTGGATCCTGGATGCCTCACTGGACCTGCATCTGAAGCCTGTATGCCACACTGAACCTGCGTCTGGAGCCTGAATGTCTCACTGGATCTGCATCTGGAGCCTGGATGCCTTGCTGGACCTGCGTCTGGAGCCTGGATGCCTCACTGGACCTGCGTCTGGAGCCTGGATGTGTTGCAGGACCCGTGTTTGGATGCCTCATTGGCTCTGCATCTGGAGCCTGGGTGCATCGCTGGGCCTGCGTCTGGAGCCTGGAGGCCTCACTGGACCTGCGTCTGGAGCCTGGATGCGTTGCAGGACCCGTGTTTGGATGCCTCATTGGCTCTGCATCTAGAGCCTGGATGCATCGCTGGACCTGCGTCTGGAGCCTGGATGTCTCACTGGACCTGCGTCTGGAGCCTGGGTGCCTCACTGGACCTGCGTCTGGAGCCTGGATGCATTGCTGGACCTGCATCTGGAGCCTGGATACCTCACTGGACATGAGTCTGGAGCCTGGATGCCTCACTGGACCTGCATCTGGAGCCTGGATGTCTTGCAGGACCTGTGTCTGGAGCCTGGGTGCATCGCTAGACCTGGGTCTGTAGCCTGGATGCCTCACTGGACCTAAGTCTGGAGCCTGGATGCCTCGCTGGACCTGTATCTGGATCCTGCAGTGGGATGCGGAGGAGCTGTGGAGTTGATGAGCCATGGCGGCAGACATTGAGGCACAGCGATCACCCGTACCTAGTGGTGAAGTCTGTCCGGTCGCATGGAGGAACGTTGCACCCCTTGGAGCTGTGAATGGTCCTGCGCCCCAATGTAGGGAGGTCTGCATCGCATACTACGATCCACCACTACAACGGGGTGCACGGGGAGGATTACCAATGGTGGGCAGCAACTCTCTGCATCACAGGCCGGATGAGGTTGCACTGACCAGATGCTGTGGAGGGTGAGGCCCCTGAGCTGCACCAAAGTTGCGTTGGGGGAGCGCTGCAAGTTCACCCCTAAGGGGGCCCTGCTGCATCAACTGCATCAGGAGGTTCACCAGTGGACTTGGCGGCAACTGCTGTACCCAGGCCTGTGCAATCTCACCTGGCTGAAGCTCCTGCTGGCTGAGTCACAGATTTTGAGAGAGCTTAGTAGATTGTGCCACGGTGTCAATGTACAGGTAAGGAGAAGGTGGGACACATAGCAGAGGACGCCCGGTGGTCGATTCGCCCAGGCCTAGTACCTGTAGATGATGCACCCCCAGTGCAAGCAGTGCAAGAAGAGGAACAATCATCACATGATGCTAACTTCCTGATGTAATCGTTCCATGTTTCCATGTTTCCTTTGTGGGTGGTAGGGTGGGAGGGCTGCTCCACTCAAGGAGCAGGGCAAGGGCGGAGTGGCATGCCCATTCAAGTGCGCAGTGGCTGTTTGGTCTGCCCGCTCAGGCTGCATAAAGCAGTCATGCACACTTTCCTGTTCGCAATGAGAACATGCCCACACTCCCAGACCCTGGCTGAACGCCTCGTCCCAACGACAATGACCAATCCCAATGCCGCATTGCAGCATTGTGATTGGCCTAGGGGAGGGAGCCTGGCTGCCTACTTCCTGTTCCTGGAATCAAACTCAGGAGAGCAGGAGCAATGAAGACACGGGTCCCGGCCTTGAGGTAAGATTCCTCGCATTTAAATATTTACAATACTCGCTCACACACACACCCCTGCATCCATGCTCCATCCAGTGTTCTTTACGGAGTTCCCATCTCCCAGCTGTCCAGTCCCTCCGCAGCACTTCTCAATGGCGGCTGCTCTGCGGCCATGAGCAGCTGGCATACCACTGGTGTGCCAAAGGTATATATGGAGTTACTACGCATTCCATTATATTGCATTCCATTACAATGAATACTAATACTAGGCATATTGCAACAGTAGGGAAGGTGTTGGATTGTGGAGGTTCCCACTTCAGTGAGTGCATCTCTAAAACTAACCCGTGCACCCTAAAGCAAACCCTGAACCTTAAAATTCATCCTTGAGCCCCCTAAACACATCCTATAAATCATATTTGACCCAAATGCACACCCCAATTGTCATGATTCACCCAAATACACACCCCAAATGTAAAAAATTTCCCCATAATACACCCCACATTTCATCTCCGACACCCGAAACCCATACCCCCTGTAAAATTGAAAAATACCCCAATACTGACCTCATAATGCATTGTAATAGAATGCGATGTGAAGGCACCGGCGTTGTTGGATTTGCGTTGTAAAGGCATTACGATGTAATGCCTGCGTTGTAATGGATGTCTCCAGTGCCAAAAGCAAGCCAGAGGCAAGCCCGTCTGCGTTTGTCTGCCCCTGGACCACGCTCAGCATCAAGGACCCTTCCTCTTGGACACTCCACCCCTACGGCGCCAGCATCCTCCTCGCCATGAACCCTGGATGCCACATCGCCTGCCAGGACCAACATCTGCTCCCGACCGGACATCGCCATCGCCATCACTGATGGCTACTAAATCCCCCGCAAGGACCACCCCGACCGTCCAGGAGGAGGCATTGCCATCACCTACAGAAGCACAGTCCAACTGACCACGCACTCTAATGACCCAACGGTGATCATGGAACACCTCAACTTCCAGATCCAGACCAACCCCAACCCCATCCTCTGTGGCACCCTCATCGCAGGCCCCCCGGACCATGGACACACATTCTCCAATATCATTGTAGAACTCATTGCACATTAGGCTCTCCTCCCATCAACTGATGACATCTTACTCAGCGAACTCAAGTTCCAACTGGGCATACCACACTCTCCTGGGGTAGCTCCCCAACATCATACTCAAGCAGCTAGTCACCGCAGCAAGCCACATAGCAGTAAACACGGTCGAGCATGTCTCCTCCGCCAGCAGGAACACCAACTACAGCCACACCACCGGACTCTCCTGGACTGACCATTATTGTATACATCTCGTCTTCACCATGCCCACTGTACACAACCACTATCATCACCCCCCTCGCAGCTGGATCAAGGCCACCAAAGTACGTCTCATCAACTCCCTCAGCAGCACCACTCTGCCAGCGCTTACTGACAATGACACCGGACCGCACAACCGCCACGGATGGATCTCCAACTGCGCCGACACCCGGGCACCCCTCAAGAAGGGCACAGCGTCAGTACCCTACGCCTGCATGATGGCAAGCGTAAGGGTGACACAGTTCCACAGGGATAGGCTGCCCCAATGCATTGCAGGAGTTGTGTCATGGTTGTGACACGACTGCAGCAATGCGGTCATTATTTGTGTCATGGAGCACTGTCCAGTGAATACAGTGCATCTGTGGTGTTGCAAGAAGTGGGTAGTGAAAAGTGTTGCAACGATGTCTTGTCACAGCGCTGCAACACTATTCAAGGATGAAGGCCAGGAATGCTCATTATCTTATTGATGGTGCACAGTCCTATCCTGTAGTTTTGTCGCAGGGTAGAGCAGCAACATTGCTTGCGGCACGGTCCAGCAACAATACCAGCGGAAATGTGGCCCCAAGGATTATCTCCATTTTTAAGACCAGCTATTTTCTGGTCTTAAATTTGCCTCTAACTGCAGTTAGAGGCAGTGTTTTTGGTCCTCCAAACTTAAAGAAACCCCTTGTAAATATCCCGAAGTGGGGTTAGCAGCCGTTTTTGCATGGGAATGCCTCCCTTGCATGTCATTATCGCTAACAGAAATGGTGATCTTTAGAATGGACGTTTTCACTGGAAAACTGCAGCTAACAAAGGTTAGCGACAGCTTGTACATATGGCGATAACAATATCACCACAAAATCGTCTGAAAAGTGCTGCTATGGCGTCGTTAGCCCCTTATTCATATGCCCCACTGTTTTGCCTTCTTAGACCCCCAACCGGTCCAAAGTGGTATTTTTTCCTGACCCTTGAGATATTTTTGTGATTTTTTTTTTGAGGCGACAAACAATGTGCTTAGGTGTGTGCAACAAATGAGGACTTGTGTGCTTACTTGTATAACTGGCTTGTGAACCAGTAAGGTCTGCAGACATGAGCTGCTCCTGGGAATAAATGTCATGTACTTTCACCTAATTTCTCTCCATTTATCTATATAGAGACAAATGTTGCCAATATTCTGTCTGAAACTGAATGTCGTAATTTATGCAAAACAAGTGTTATTGATATTAAACACAACTTTGCTTTTTATATTGTGCCATTTAACATTGTGTGTATGATGCACAGTTTAGAAAGAGCAGCAGTTAATTGTTTTTACTGATCTGTTTTTCCTGCCATAACCAGGGTGTCCTATCTCTAGCAGCTAAGTATGTTTTTTGTTGTTCTTAAAGTCTGCAACTGGAATAGAAACATAAATGTATGCTGTATAAATTGCCATGCAGGGGTTAGTGACTCATTTGTGTGTGTCATAGCTTGTAATCATTACTGTTATGTTGAAAACAAGTTTTGTGTTGTTTGACTCAGGCAAGCTGGATACCTCATTACCCTTTTAGGTGTATGCCTTTTCATTTGCTAATGGACAACAAGTGTCATGGTCTGCATATGAGTTGAGGCATTATTCATCACCACTGCTTAATTAGGATACCACGAGGTATGTTATTTATTGGATGCAATAAATAACACATATTATGAGTTTATGGGGAATAACATACAGACTTTGGTGTTTAACGCAACAAAACCAGTGTGATATGGTTAACACCATTTGATTTCCTCCTGTTAAGTTTCTACAGGGTTCTCCTGCTGAAAATGAGCAAAGTTTGAACTATTTCAGGCATCCGCTCAGTATCGGATGCATAAATGTCTTCAAAGTTATAATTCCGACCCATGCGTAAACAGGGGTCAATGTATGGGTCTGAATATTACGAGCAACCCATAAACTGGTCCTTAATGTTTTGTAAAAGACAAAAGAAAAAGATAGGCTTATGGTCTGTGTGACCTATTACATGTGCACAAGAGTTATATGTTGGGTGACGTGCTATGTACATGGATACCATGTCAGCTAGTGGTCGAGCTGAGGTTGAAATATACTCTTCCTAGATCAAGTGGCATATTTACAATAACTGGCGCATCCCTGCAAATCAGCAGGGATGTGCCAGTTATTGTGCGCCACAGCTCCGCCATCATGGATGTGCCGCATTTACAATGCGGTGCACCATGGTGCAAAAACGGCACAGATGTGTGACGCATCTGTGCCGTAAAAATGACGCATTACTGGAGTTGCGTCGCAAGCGCGACGCAGCTCCAGCAATGCTCTGGGGGCCCTTTCTAGTTAATGCTGCATCAATCCTTACGCCTGCTTCAGGCAGGCGCAGGGTTTTGACGCAGCATGGGCCTAAAAGTGACTAAGTGAAATCTTGTAGATTTCACTCAGCCACTTTTAGGAGGCGTTCCTGCGCCGGAACGCCCCCCCCCCTGCACAGTAACGCCTATGTGTGGCGCAGGACATTACAACGTGACGCATCTCCCAGATGCGTCACGTTGTAAGTACCCCTGCACCACGGAGCAGGATTTGCGCCGCCACTGCGTCACAAAAGTGACGCAACGGCCGTGTAAATGAGGCACATAATCTGTATTTCCCGCTGGTGGTGCAAAGATGTTGTTCCTACATAATTGTTTTATTGACTTTTTGCTGTTGCAAGAGATAACTAATGCCTGGATTTTTTGTGTGGTATTAGTTTTTTTAAATCGTTGTACCATTACGCTCTATTTGTCCTTTTTGATAGTTCCAGTTTAATGTTCTGTCATCCAGTCCGTATATTTTTGTAGCGCAGTGAGAAGCTTAAGAAGCTATTAGTGTAGTGTTTTTTGTTTACAGTAGGGCGTAATAAATTGGGCCTTCCTGTATGTTCTAGTATACTCTGGTCAGTCTAGAATGGTAGGGCTTGCAGTATGTATGTCAGTAAGGGATGAACAGGTACTTAGGTAGAAGCAGCAGGGCTGAGTAGAGAGGTGTGCTGCTTGTTGGTGGGGGACTCCTTTTCTTGGTATATTGCTGCAATGTACATTAAAAAGAAACCCTATTTATTTCAACCCATCTCCAACTGCATCTTACACTTATAAGTGTCTTTGGAGTTCCAATAGCATGCAATAAACCCAGCACTTCATTTGCTGTGACTGCCCTCTCTTTTATAACTGAAGCCTGTGCTCCATGCTTGTTTTTGTTGTTAGATGTTGTCTGCAGTACCTGTGAAACATATGCATCCTATTTTATCCGTACATTTTTAACATCCAATGTTTTCTCTGCATCTTTAGCATCATGTGTATGCTGTTTTGCCTGTAAAGGCCCTATAGTGCTTAACACTCAGGAATGATGTGTGGCCCGTTCTGCCAGTCGTACCTGTGAATTCTGTCTGGCATACATAGTCAGTTCATGATATGTGGTCTGGGTATTATTTGTGCCCTGGAATCAGGCTAGTTCTACAAGACTGTGTGACCCAAAGGCAGTTGGGTAATCCTGGTGAGTATTGCAGCTGTCATTGGAACACAAGAACCAGGTAGCACCACAAACTCCTTGGATTGCCGAATACCTCGGCCTCATTTATGAGGCCCTGCGTCACTTGTACGCTGCCGGTGCGTCACTTTTTGTGACGCACTAGCAGCGTAAAAAATGTGCCTTGTTGCACCATATTTACAAAGTGACGCATGTAGGTAGATGCGTCACTTTGTAAACCCCTGCGCTACATTATACCTGTGCCAGGTATAATGTATGCAGGGGGGCGTTCTGACGCACGAAAGGGTCATAGAAGTGTCGCAGTGAAATCTATCAGATTTCACTGCGCCACTTCTAGGACGCAAATGCGTCAATTTCTTAAGCCTGCCTCACAGCAGGCGTAAGACTGATGCAGGCCCTTTCACATGGGGCTTGCCCCATGTGAAAGGACGCATTGCTGGAGTTGAGTCACTTTTGTGACACACACCAGCAATGCGTCACTTTTGCGCCATACAGATACGTCAGAAATACTGACGTATCTGTGACTCCTTGAGCCATGATGCGTCATACTGTAAATATGACGCATCATTGGTGTTGCAAGGAGGGCGCAATGAAAAGTGACGCATTGCTGTTTTAACACAGCGATGCATCACTTTTCATAAAAGATGCCCCTCATCTTTAAGCTTTGACTTAAAAAAGGCGCAGCAAACTTGAAGAGTCATAACTTTCTCATGGAGAGTGGTATGAGGAACAGCCTCGCAATTAGAGGCATATGTATTAAAAGCAATGATCAAGCAGTGTCTTTCTGTTGTTATCGTTAAGGTGACACGCTAGGCCACTTTAAGACGTTTTATGGATTTTTTAATGGATCATGCAACACTGATTGTCCGAATCAATATCAGTAACATTTCTGCGTTTTAGACAGATGCAAACTAGTCAAGGGATTGATGGCCTCTTCTTCCCTCACAGGGAGAACGGGATTGACAGCCAAGAAATCCTGCCTCCCTCTAGTGTGGCATATCTGCTTGAGGACCCTTGCTATCCGGTTTTAAAACCATTACCTTGCACAAAGCAGAGGGGTTATTCCTGAAATGTATTGCTTTATATCTTGATAACCGCTTTGCAATAATGTATCACCAGAAGTATCCCACAAAAGCCATTAAAATGTCACACATTAACAACTACAGAATATAGAAATGTCAGACACAAACAAAGCAAAACTTGGCAATTAAGTATATATGTCAGAGCTCAGTTTAGCTGCTAGACTATAACTATATGCTTCATGACTTATTGTCCTTCGAAGTTAGGACAATGTGGCCTCAACTATGAGTTGGAGGAATTACTGAAGGCGACCTGGAACGCGGAGTTGCCGAATTCCGCACACTCCGCGAGCGGAGCGGAGTTTTACGCCCAGGCCTAGGTATGGTGAACATGTGGAAAATCTCCTGTTAAGTTCCTAACACAACTGTGCACTGCTTGGAAAGACCAACTTCAGTGCTTGTCGTGGTCATCCTAACTTCTTGTACGCTGTGCGCAGGGGTGTTTTTTCTGATAGCCTAGGCAGTATTATTTCAACAAGGCAGTTTCATGTTTATTTTTTTCCTACAATCGATTTAGGAATATCTAAATAAAATGAAATAATAACCATTTGTGTCTCAGCAGTGAGAATAAAATCAGGTTATCCATTTCATCGTGTTTGATTGGCCTTAGGGTAGTGCCCCCTTCATGGTGCTTATTTATCACTAGTGCAGGAGGTACAGTGGCACCAGCGCACAGGACTAAGAAGGACTCACTGCACCTTAATTATGGCTGACCTTTACTATACAATACTGGCATAGGGTCCATTCCATTCTATTGACTTAAGGGCACATGCATCAATGGAAATTGCATTAGCAAATGGTGCGAATTGGAAAATTCGGCCGTTTGCGAATGCAATTCCAATTTTTGGGATGCATTATCATTTTTGTAATTTTCGCAATTTAAGAAATCGCAAAATTGCGATTTCTTAAATTGCAATTGCATTTAAGGAATCTCAAATTGAGATTCCTTAAATGCAATGCATCAAACTTAAAAAATTTGCGAATTCGCAAATAAGGGGAGCAAATTACCATGAAGTTGACCTTCATGGTAATTTGCGAAACCTTTGAAAAATGCACTAAAGTGCATTTTTCAAAGTTCCATGTTACACACACACATGCCCTTGGGGCATGTGTGTGTGCAAAATGTACTTATAGGCAGATTTCAGGGGTGAAACAGGGTGTCCTTTGGACACCCCTGCACCCTTGAAATTGCATTCTCAATTTGCGAATTTCTAATGGTGAATCGCAAATTAAGAATGTCTTCCCATTCATTCCTATGGGCCTCTAGGCCCATAGGAATGGATGTGGAGGTATTCCAATTGCGATTCTCAATTAGAGAATCGCAATTGAGGAATTTTAAGAAATCGCTATTTTTTGCGATTTATTGATGCATTGCAGTTTGCAATTCCTTATTTTTCGCAATTAAGGAATCGCAAAATGCAATATTGATGCATGTGCCCCTAAGTGCTGACCTCAACAAGCGTGATGTTACCCCTGTGCCTTTCGCTGCTCAACACAACACATCGTGGTTTGTCTTGTATGATATTTCCCATTATACATACATTCTACAAGTCACAGTATGCTCAACATTTGCTAGCCATTTAACTGTCACCATAATCATCAATTCTGTGTAGAGCTGAGGATCGCTCCTAAAGCAGATGCTTGGGTCTGCACTCTGCAGCACACATAGAGAGAAGAATATGCTTCAGGGGATTGTTTCTTTGCAGGAAGGTGCAAGGGTGCCTGTGTCGTGAGCCAGCACTGGGGAAAGGGCATTGTAATGAATATGGTGCATTCCTGCCCTTTTCCTGTTCTGCAGTGCAGGAAGGTGACTTGTTGTGCTGTGTTGTGTTACTTTTTCATAAATATGGCCCTAAGTTTACAGGCTTGCAATTATGCCTGCCTCTTCCCATTTGGATGTCTGTTAACTATTGGAAAAATAGGTGCTATTTATGATGTCCTATTGAGTGAGTGGCTTGACACACACTCGATGGCACTTTGTCAGCAGTTGTCCAGTTTACTATCATTGCCCTTGGCAGCTTATACACTGTTGAGTTTTTTCAAAGCTCATGTTTACCTTGCTGTGTTCAGGAGTATTATCAACATTACAAGTAAAAAAAACATTACAAGTGACATCTTTGTTGAAGCATCTTCATTGGCTCCCAGTCAAGCAAAGGATACCATTCAAAACATGTGCTTAACCTTTAAGCGAATTATTCATTATATACACACTTCAACTTTATGATCCTGTTCAGAAACCGCCTGAACAATACCCAGACATACCCAGGCATGCCAACAAAGGAGGCTGAAGATTGTCTGTGCAAAGGCAGGCACAATGGAACTCTCTCTCAGACAGAGTTTATTTAGTAAAAAAATAAGTTCCCGGTCCCTCGTCAGGAGGCCCATACAGCCTGCTTCAACCATTGCCCCTGACAGTGCTGCCAATGACACTACCATCATAACTACTAACCATTACACTCATACCAGTGTAGCAATTCAGACTAATCCTGGCCTGGCAAGTTATAAGAATGGCTTGAGCGGCAGGTATTAGTCATTTTCAATGTATATTTAATTAATAAACAACTGTTGAATGTGGTCATCTCTAAATTAGATAAACAGTGCCACCAAGTGGCAGACTGCCATAAGCATCAGTGTTGACAATTAAGTGCCCATGCCAGCAACAAAAAAGAACAGGCTCAAATTTAGCACTGCTCCCAGATTACTTACACATGGACAGAGAATGTACCCTTATTTGAAAGAATTTGAACTCTTAGGTGTTCAAGCAAGCCTTTTGCTGCTGGTGTATACTCGCCCAGTGATCCCTACTCCACTCCGTACTCAGTCACACAAATTAATATATTCAGTGCCAAGAAACCCGTGGGGAACTTTCGCTCTACCAAGAACCATTACCATAAAATGACACCTAGCTAAGTGAACTAAACATTATTTTCCAATATTTCCAAAAAGAGGCACACAAAAATGTAGATAGGAGCCCATTATCTTTCCGTTTTATATATATGGTCTTCCAAAATCTTTATTAACTGATTTGTATCATCTACTTTAAAGTACAACTTGATTTATGTATGCTTTTAAAAACATTTCTCCCAACAAGGAAAGGAGAACAAGGGGTCTTGGTACGCACTTGTGTAAACAAGACACTCCAAATCAGAGGACAGACTTGTGTGTTTTACGCACCTGTACAACATTTATAAATTATTCAGTTGGCAGAGAAATGCAATTTAATTAACTTCCTCGTAAAGGCAGGAGCACGCTACAACTATTCCATATATTCTTGTGAAAAGCTAAATAAGGCTGGTGTGAACGCTAAAGCTGTGTCCCAGTGGTGCAGGGAAGTAGCCAGAAACCCCCCACAAAAAACACTTTGAACCCAAGCTCTGATGGCTCCAAGCAAATGAGTCATGTGAGCCCGACTCTCCCTAGAACAGCTCCCTTGCCTCTTCCATCCAAGAATCAGTCTATTCATCCTTTCAATCTTCTATCCACCTGCTAACGGCCACCTTTTCACCTTTATATTTTCTCATTCATTTACTCCTAATTCATCATTCAATCTTTTACCATTCCATCCATCCATCTAACCATCCATACACGCATTCATCATCTATGCTTATATCCATCTATGCATCCACCTATACACCTATTATTTGATTTACCCATCCATCAATAAGCCTTTCCTCCATCAATTGATACTTTTGCCAAACCATTCATTCATTGATCCAGACTCTCCCATTTCTATTTATTTTGTCATTCGTCTATCCTTTCAAATTACCATTTACTCTGCTATCCTTTAACTACCCATCCATCCTCACACATTGTCATTTACTCTGCTATTCATTCATCCGTCTATCCTCTCAGATCCTCATTTACTCTGCCATCCATTGAATCCACACACCCACCTATTCATCCATCCTCAGATTTCCATTTACTCGGATATTCTTTCATCCATCCATCCACCCGTCCATTGGTTCATCATCCTCTCATATTTCAATTTAATCTGCTCATCTTTCCCCATCCATCTATCCATCCATCCACCCATCCAGCCCTCTCAGATTTCCATTTGCTATGCCATCTTTTCATTCACCCATCAAGCCATCATATCACCCACTTATACACCCCTTCTTTCACCCACTCAACTATACATCCTGCCATCCACTCATCCTTCCTTTCACCCTTCCACACTTTAACCCACTCACCCTTCCATTCTCCACCCACTGAACCTTTCAACCACACATCCATCCTTTTACCCACACATCCTTCCAGCCACTCATTTATCCATCCATCCTTCCACCCACCCTCTTACCTACTCATCCTTCCATCTTTTCATCCATCCATCCTTTCATCCACACATCCATCCATCCTTTCATCCACCCATCCATTCACTCAATCAGCCATCGTTTCACTTACTCATGCATCCATCCGCCCATTCTCCTTTACCATTTCTATCAGTGTACCTCTCTTTTAGTAATAATTATAAGCATTTTATCTGACAGGTTTCAGATAATAAGCCCATCAGATTTCCATTTATTCTGTCATCTTTTCATCCACCCTCCCAGATTTCTATTTACTCTACCATCCTTTCATCAACTCATCCAGCCATCATCACACCGATTCACCCACCCATCTATCCCTTTACCCACTCCTCTACCTATCTTTTCACGCACTCATGCATCAACCCTTTACCCCACTCATCCATCCAGCCTTTCACCCACCCTTCCATCCTTTTAGCCATTCATCCTTTCATCCACACATCCATTCTTTTACCCACCCATTCTCCCACCCACTCATTCATCCAGTATTTCATCCACTCAACCTTTTACCCACTCATCCTTCCATCCATTCATCTTCCCATCCTTTCACCCACTCATCCATCCATAATTTCACCCATCCATCCTTTTACACACTCATCCATCCATCCTTTCATCCATCTACCCTTTCACCCACTCATCCATCCGTCCACTTACTCATGCATCTACTTGCCCGACCTCCTTTCTTTTTCTATCAGCCCATCTTTCTTTCAGTGATAATTATTAGCTTTTATCTGCCAAGTTGCAGATAAGGGACGCCCATAAAGAACCCAACCCCTGCTGTAGCTGGTAAAGCGGGGGTGTCACGTTAAATGATTGGGCACCTTACAGAATGTGAAAAGGGGCCATTCAGTCTCCCATATATCCAAGATATCAATTGGTGTTTGGGAGGGACAGAGCCCTTGAAAGGTTGGGGGACCTCTGAAATGTTGGGGGCCACCTGCGGCGCAAGGGCAGCAGCAGCTTATGTTACACACCTGCTGCATCTCACTACAGTTGCAGTATGTGGACAATAGCACTAAAACATGGTATAGAATACCAAAATATAGACTTACCAAAATATCGATGAAAAAATATAGAATGCAAAAATATCGAATTCCTATCTACAAACAGGTAAATACAATAATATCGAATCAAAAATATCGTTGTAAAAAATATAGTTAGTCAAAATGTCGAATTTTTTAATGTCTTAAAATTAATTGAAAATTAATGAAATATTAAATATAATAAACTTAAACATACTTAAAGGTCTTAAATAACCTTAAAATTAATAAGTAATTAATGTAGGTTAAAAAAACATACCATTTTATTTTGTAATACATATATATATATATTAACCTAATATTAAATAAAAATATGCAAATATTTTTAGCGTAGTATAGCGGGAGGGTAAAATTTACTATTACCACTCTAGTGAGTGCAACAGTAGGGAAAGCGTTGGGTAGCATAGGGGTAAAAATCACTATTCCCACTCCAGTGAGTGCAACAGTAGGGAAAGCGTTGGATAGCGGGAGGGTAAAAATTACTATTCCCACTCCAGAGAGTGCAACAGTAGGGAAAGCGTTGGATAGCGTAGGGGTAAAAATGACTATTCCCACTTTAGAGAGTGCAACAGAAGAGAAAGCGTTGGATAGCGTAGGGGTAAAATTACTATTCCCACTCCAGAGAGTGCAACAGTAGGGAAAGTGTTGGATAGCAAAGGGGTAAAAAATACTATTCCCACTCCAGAGAGTGCAACAGTGGGGAGAGCGTTGGATAGCGGGAGGGTAAAAATTACTATTCCCACTCCAGTGAGTGCAACAGTAGGGAAAGCGTTGGATAGCGTAGGGGTAAAAATTACTATTCCCAATCCAGAGATTGCAACAGTAGAGTAAGCGTTGGATAGCGTAGGGGTAAAAATTACTATTCCCACTCCAGAGAGTGCAACATTAGGGAAAGCGTTGGTTAGCGTAGTGGTAAAAATTACTATTCTCACTCCAGAGAGTGCAACAGTAGGGAAAGCGTTGGATAGCGGGAGGGTAAAAATTACTATTCCCACTCCAGTGAGTGCAACAGTAGAGAAAGCATTGGATAGGGGGAGGGTAAGAATTACTATTCCCATTCCAGAGAGTGCAACAGTAGGGAAAGCGTTGGATAGCATAGGGGTAAAAATTACTATTTCCACTCCACATAGTGCAACAGTAGGGAAAGCGTTGGATAGTGAGAGGGTAAAAATTACTATTCTCACTCCAGTGAGTGCAACAGTAGGGAAAGCGTTGGATAAGGGGAGGGTTAGAATTACTATTCCCACTCCAGTGAGTGCAACAGTAGGGAAAGCGTTGGATAGCGTAGGGGTAAAAATTACTATTTCCACTCCAGTGAGTGCAACAGTAGGGAAAGCGTTGGATAGCGGGAGGGTAAAAATTATTATTCCCACTCCAGAGAGTGCAACAGTAGGGAAAGCGTTGGATAGCATAAGGGTAAAAATTACTATTCCCACTCCAGTGAGTGCAACAGTAGGGAAAGCGTTGGATAGCGTAGGAGTAAAAATTACAATTCCCACTCCAGTGAGTTTAACAGTAGGGAAAGTAATGATTTAATATATTGATAAAAAATTAATTAAATATCAATACCAATAAAACATTAATTAAAATTAATTACCAATTTAATAGTATGTAATAATTAATTAATTAGAAATACAAATAAATATTAGTTATTAAAAATCAATTACCTTTTCATAATTAATTAACAACTGATTAATTTTCAATAACAAAAACTGATTATTAATAGAAATTCATACCAATTAATAATTAATTAACAGTAAATTAATTATCAATACACAAAAAGTATTTTTAATATGCAATTAATTACAACTACATTACTTCCCACCCTATTCCCCTATAAACCCACAACCTGCTACGGAAAATTAATTAATAAAATTATCATAATTATCAAAGAATTAATTAATAAAAATGAATTACCAATTCATAAAAATTAATTACAAATTACAAAATTTTTAACAATAAATTAAAAATCAATACCAATAAATAAATAACAAATATTTACTTAATTACAATTAAATTACTTTTCACCCTATTCCTCTATAACCCCACAAACCGCTACAGAACTAAATAGCAAAATTAAATCAAACATAATTAATAATTGTTAAATGAATATTTAATTTAATATATAATTAAATGACTTCCCACCCTATTCCCCTATAAACCAACAACCCCCTACAGAATAAAATTACGCAAAAATTAAATAACATAAAATTCATTACTTAAAAAAAATTAAACATACATTACAAAAATTATATACACTTTTCACACATATACTAACCTACAAAACACTTTAAAAAATACGATATTATTAAAAATTCTATATATTTTAATGCCTATATTATATACTTCGATATTTTGTCTTCGATATTTTGATAATCGATATTACTTATCTTCAATTCGATATTTTTAACCACTATATTGTGTCCATTCGATATTTTGTCCATTCTATTTTTTTCATTCGATATTATGTCCATTCTATATTTCTACTTCGATATTATGTCTTTTACCCTAAAAATAAATGGACTTTTTTGTGGCAAAAGGTAATCAGTCTTAGAGAGACAAACACAAGGAGATGTTCTGAGTAAAGCAGTGGCAGGGCGAAATGAAAGAATAGAAGGGAAGACAGACACAAAAACAAACAAAGCTTTCTTCTCACTTATGTGTATGGGATAACATGTCTAAGGAAGGGCAAATTATAAGCGAAGTAAGGACAGGTGCAAGGAATGACGAACTAATTCTTCCTTAACCTATCCAGTAAAAAATATATCCAGTTACTCTGTTCTATGTGTTTAAGTTATTTAATGTGACAAAAAAGAGCTCCATAATTGTATTTCTGCTTTAAAATTGCGTTATAAACTCTTGTTCTTTCTCAAACATACTACAGTACTTCATTACTTCAGGTCTTACTAACAAAGCATTTCTACCTTTCTAAGCTAATAGCTAGTACAAACTTATCTTCTTACTTCTGGCTTCCTACCTGCTCCAGAGAAGCTTTACATAATTTGGAATTTCATCAAACACTCAGGCATAAGTACAAGCCCCTATCGCCACGGGAATGTCACTTTTTGTGACGTTCCTGTGGCGATAAGTGCCTAGCCCTATGTACAAGGCAGGGTTAAGCCACTTAAAGCAGCTTAACACTGCCTTGTACACAAGGCACCCTTTCAAGCTATGTTTAGCATGAAAGGGGCATGCAGTGCGTGCTGTGGTGGGCATTCCACCGCAACACCCATTCTATTTGACGCTGCCCCCGTATGTACAAGGGTGGCCTACATAGGAGGCAGTGCCAAAATTAAGACCAGGAACATCCTGGTCTTAAGTTGGCGAAACGAGTAGAAATGCAATATTTCTCCTCGTTTTTGCTTTTTCCATGTGTGCTGCCATGTGCAGCACACATGGAAAAAGCAAAATGCCTTGATTCGTTTATGTACAGGAAGGTAGCAAGGAAGCAAAGATACAAGACAGTGGAGATGTGTGCACTGAGAATGATGGGTGCACAAGTATGTCCAGGTCAACTCATGACATTATGAGACTAGTTGTGACTCGTCATGCACAGCACAAAGGTCAAATTCATAGAAAATGTGCCCACAAACTGTTCTAAAAGAAAGGTACCTGAGATACACACATTACTCCAGAGACCCTCACATAACCAACACACCCCTCACACAATCCTTCCTGCATCAATGACTTTTTTTAATCAAAGCCAACCATTTAGGATCGATTCCCCCTCACCCACTTAGCGCACAGCACTTTATAAAAAACTCTTGCAGCCCTTCTTCTTCTTGAGCATTGGTACTGGCAAAGATGTTTTTTCTGTGGTGTGGTGCAGCACACAGAGAAAGAAGAAGTAGCTAGGAGAAATAAAGCTTTTTTTTCCTTGTTATGCCTCCCCTGGGAAGGTGTAGCATTTCATCATTTTCAGGTCTACCGCTTTTGGTAAATCTGGGAATGCATTAAAATCCATGGATGCTGAGCGGAAATACCCATGCAACACCCATAGAAATCCTCCCTGCTACAGCAATTTGCACTGTGTTGCGTTACTCCAGATTTATCCAGCCACTCATGACCACGTAAGGTGGCCTTGTGTGGCTTGAAAATTCGCATTTTGGACTTGTGTCACGCATTCAGCACTTTGTGTGGTGCAAGAGCTACCTAACCCCAGTCATAATCATGTCCCTAAAGGATTATTTGTGTCATATAAGTGACCAGATGGAGACTCTGTGTGATTCAATGGAGGGTGAGCATGGATGGAGTTATCTTTCCCTGCTTGTAAGGATATGCATTAATGCTTTATCTCTGAAAACTGCAAATGTAATTGAAAATCACTGCTGATATTTCCACACAGGGATTGGGATGGTATCCATTAACAAATTGGAATCTGTCCATAGGATTAGCATGTTTAATGAAAATATAGACTCCAGACGCCTGGGTGATAAGACAGTGGTCAGAAGAACACTGCAAACCCCCATGTTCCTTCAGATGATTTCATTATTATTAACAATGTATCTCCTATCTGTAATGAGACATGGGCTGCACTTTTACCACACTGTGTTGATATTCTGTGAAAGCATTGATGGAGTTTAGCAGTTTGTCTCAAGTCTTCATCACTTTTTCAACAGTCATTCAGAAGGATTCACAGAGAGAATCCTGCCTTTATTAAAATATATGAAGGACAACCCTTCTAAATAAAAGATGTGTACTTTTATGGATTAGTACATCCAATAGAGGACAAAAAAAAGGATTTGGTTGAATTGCAGACCTGTGCAAAACAGTATTTGACTGATGATTCAGTCCTTCGTGCCCAAAGAGCAAACTTCTCCTAAACTTTCTAAGCCAAGTTAAATGGATAAAGAATACTTTCAATTAAAGAAATGGCATAAAATTTAATAAAAACAGAATAGAGAGAATAAAGGTTAACAGAAAAACAAAACAAAAAATATAAAAAAGAATAGGAAATGTTAAATACAATCATTGGTGAATCGTAGACCGGGATCAAGGCCCTTTTCCTTGCAGGCTCATCCCAGACAAAACTATAACTTTAGACTTAGAACTGCAGTTGGAAGTCAGAAATCCTACATTTTGAAAGGCCTCCATAAGGTTTCGTCCTGCTGTAGCCTTAAACGTCATGGCAAAAATCTCAAAGCATAAAAAACATTAAAATGAAACAGAGTTTGTGTTTTCTTCTAGTACCCTGGCACCATGTCCTTCTTAGAAAAACCAAAGGTGGTGATGGATCGATCGTTGACAATACAAACACTCACCCCCAGTCAACTGATCTGGGTTTAATCCATCACCGTTCTTTAGCTCACTCCGCCACCCCAGTTCAGACATGGCCATATGCAAATCAGTCTGACCCTGTGCCTCATGGGAACAGTCCAGCCCGAACTGCCAAGCCATGTCTTCCCTGGACCGGAATCAAGCTTCCCAGGACCGGTTTCTGGCATTACAGCCGTCTTCAGCCGGGCTTGCTTGACTCCAGTGGCAAAGTGAGCAAGGGACTCACGTCTGAGCATACCCTGCCAACTTCGGGCGAACAAAGAAAAAACAAAGGTGGCATATGGCCATGTCTGAACTGGGGTGGCAGAGTGGGCTAAAGAACGGTGATGGATTAAACCCAGATCAGTTGACTGGGGGTGAGTGATTGTATTGTCAACGCTCCGTCCATCCTTTCCTTTGGTTTTACCATGTCCTTCTTCCCAGATAGGAGTGACCATTTTTTTTTAATGTTTGTACCACTCCTTCCTTGATTCAAGTTTTTCCAGATCTTCAAGACTGGTTCCTCAGGAACCAGTGCAGGGGTTCAATTTGCAGCATGGCAAAATGTCTGGTTTGAAATAGTCCTTAAGATTTTGCTGAAGCAGCACACGCTTCCTTTGTAATACCCCCCAGTTACAGGGGGGAAGTTTCATAGTAGCGTGTAAGAGAAATTTACAATGTTGTCCGGTGGTGCACTGGGATAATTCCAGGTGAGATCCTTCTGTTTCCAGGACCGCTGCACTCCTCTGTCACAGGGGCAAAGTTCCACAGGAGGGAAATTTCACAAATGCAAGCAGGATTCACTGGTACGAACCGGATCAATGTATCTTTGAAAGCCAGCATGGGTGATTATCACTGAACTTGGGAAAAGTGGAATCACAAGACAGCTCTCTCAGACATTCAGAAAACCTTTCGTGCTTCAGCAGTAAAGTATTTCTGTCTGCCTCCTTGACATTCAACTATATGATGGCAGTGGGCCAACCACAATTATAATAATAATGTAAAATCAGTCAGCAGTTGGTGATGACCTTTAAAAACATCAAACAAAAATTCCCAGTCCTTTCTCTTTAACCTTCTGCTGAAGCACAACCAGCTTCTGTTCTAGAGTTATCATGCTTACGTTTGCCACAGAAAATGGAAATAGATCTGATCTTTCTTTGTGCTCAGATTTCTCCTTCCTTAAACGCTGGCCTACTTACTCTTACCAAGGACAAAATACAATCTAGAAACACAAACCCTAATATACGGTAGCCCCTTAAGTATTTTGCCTCTAATAGTCTGGAAATATTCCTTAAGTTCCAAACAAATTGGAAACGGAAGGCGCTTGGCATAGGTGACATTTTAATGACACCAGCTATATCAACAAATTTCACGTCACACACAGTTTGGGAAAATTCTTGTTAGGTGACTTGGTGTAACATTTTTATTACCTGAACGTACATACCACTTGAAAGAAATCTTGTGACGGACCACTGGCAGACTGGTTTGCAGAAAACCATGCTCAACAAAAGACATTTTCTGATTAAACCTACCTCATGCCTGTAACTCACAAGACTTTTATGCAAGATGTGCTCCTGGGTAAAAAAGTGAAATAAGATTTTAAAAAATCCCCATTTGGATGCAAATTAGTAATTCCACAAAATGTCACAAGAAAATATTGCACAATTTCACTCAAAACAGATGGGACCTGAAAGGCTTGTGGCCTACTTTCCTACTGTCCTTACCCTAATTAAAAGTACCATTCTTAAGATATCCTGTGCATCATTCTGGTTCTCAGCCTTCTACCTAATTAGAAGCTTCACTAGATTGATCCCCTCCTCATAATCACAGGCAACATTTGAAACCCCTATCATTCAAAATTGCCCTCAAAGTCACCTTCTTCTGTTCCAATCCCAGTTAACAACTAACAACTGCTCTCCCAAATTGCCCTGCTATCCCAATTCCTCAATGCAGACTCAGGCAGTCTAATTGTGCACTCTCCAAATGTAGTATCCCCTGTGATATGTACTGTCACCTACTTAAATATATAAATATAACATTTTTTAAAAACATACAGGTTTGCATTACACTAGATGAAAGATGTTAAATTTATGGCAGAATCTCAGTATTTGAATACTTAGGGTTGGCAACACAGCAAGTCCACATGAAGCACAATGCGGGCATTCTGATAACAAAGACAGACATCCCGCCTTTCTATGTGTCAATGTTAGATTTTCACTTTGATTTTGAGTAAGACATGCGTATCGCATCTGGTCCATAACTGGTGGGCCAGACAGACCACATTTGAACCACTTCAAAATTAATTCAAAAACCATGCAAACATGTGACAAATATCACCTTCCTTTTAGTGGTTTTATCACCATGAAAGCTTTTTATGTGTGTGCATAAAATGGGGTTTTGTTCCTTAGGCAGTTCCTTGTTATAGAGCCTCAAGTTGTCTATGCCCTGGAAGGGTAACTATTGAATCTATGTAAAATGTCATGACTTTGAGAAACTCAAAACTATTCTCCAGATATATGGACAGGTTTGATAGTCAACAACAGGCCATATTTATAAAGAGTTTGCTTTGACTTGTTCTTGAAGTTCTCTTTAATTCCAGGGGTAGCAGGGAGTACCCCTGGCTTATCTGTGTGAATAGGGCCCAATGTGCTCAATTGTCCTTCTACGTGCGAAGCACATTTTCATATTCACCCTTCTCTTTTTGAAATAGAACCAGTGGCTGCTCCTCCGCTAAGGCGGAGGAGTGTCACCCCACTGCTGCAAAGCAGTGAAAGAAAGATCAAATACAATTATGATAACTCTAGGTTGTTATCATTGTATTTGTTTCTGCCGTGCAACTTTGCAGGGCGGGCGGGGTTGCCCTGCTCTCGGAGCAGGGGAGGAGTGGTTTGCCCACTCCAAGTGCGCAATGACTATTTGGCCGTCCAAAATAGTCATGCGCACTTTGCTTGTTCTCCATGCAGGCTGCTTAACAACCTGCATGGAGAACATGCCCAGGGCCCCATTCCCTGGTTGAGTGCCCATTCACGGTGCTCAACCATTCACAACGCTGCATTGTGATTGGCTTAGCGGAGGGAGACTAGCTGCTTCCTGTTCTGACCCTGGAGAGGAGAGACTGGGACGCTGTGCAGGAGAGCGTCGAGAAAGTAAGTATTTTTACATCACCCCCTTTCCCCCCGCCCACTCCCAATCTATGCTGGCTGCAGCTGAATAGAACACACATTTGTAAACAGCTTATGTGATGACAGAGGGCATAACAGCATAGTCTCATGCACATCTGTATGAATTAAGTCATTTGCCAGGATCATATGATGCAAGTTCCTGTGGCAGCATTGAGACAAAGATGGTATTTCCTGTGACATTCTCAATTTTATTAATCAGAACCAGAACCAGATGGTTCAATGCACCAGGTTTTTCGAACCGAGGTAGAGCCTGGGAGTACAGACATTCATTTTTCAATAAAAGTGTGCAATAGCTTTATTGGTGCAGTATCTTGAATCAATGGATCTTCCCATGAATCAAAACGTTGATCTTGAGTACAATTGAGGTGGGTAACAACAAACAATTGTTACCTGTCAGTAGCGCCAAGAAACCTCTTGAAGTGAACGTGTACTCTACAAATACATATGCTAAGTCAAAGGTAATGAAATACTGCCAAGTTACAAACATTTGTTACAGGTGCCGACAATATTTAATGTTAAAGAATATCTCCATTCAAAAGAAAAGCTCAAATTAATATGACTTGACCGTGTATAATTTAGGAATTTATAGAATTAAACTTTTTTCCTAAAATTGGGTTTATTTATTTTACTGATTGATTCTTCACTTGTTCAATGTTCATTTGTTCAATGCAGATTTGAACTTTATCATTCTCTGCGGTGCATATATATATTTGATGGGTAATGTAGTCAAACTGAGTCACTGCTTTCACATTATGCCATCTGAGTTGGACTGTCTATCCAGTATATAATGACCTGTCTAAGGGGTGCTGACAGACTCATGAGAAGTCTCTTAAAATAGAACTACCGCCTTCTTGCTGTGGACTTGGAAGATAAATCAGCAGGGTCCCTACTCTCACGCATTTAATTGGTCAAGTTTGAGGTACTTTGATGAGAGAATAGAGCATTGATTACAAATAGAAATTATGCAGCTGTTCCACTTTTCAATTAACACCATGGATGTTTTTGGAGACCTGCTGGGAGACTTCCAGGATTTTATTTAGTTTTTCATTTGGCAAATGAAAAGCATGTTAGTTAAACACTTATATATATTATCGGGATACAGTTATTACAAATACCGTACAACTGATAGCTTTTGTGACTTTTCTTTCTTTCTTGCATTATTGCAACTTGAGCTGTTGTGATATTGTTCCCTTGGCTTTCAGACAACGTATATTTCGCGCCTTGGCACCATGCAAGCTTGGGACTTTTTGAAGGCAAAGGATAAATATACATTTACTTGGTCTTTGGCCCTTAGTATGTGGTAGCCACAGAAGGATGTTTTGAAAGATTCAGTACAACAAAGGGTAGGATTAAAGTTCGAATGGCAGTCTCTGTTGAATGTCTTTAACGCTCTGTCTGCCTCAGGACTTTGATCTAAGACGGGACGGGATCACTGATAATGGAGGAGCATAATTTTAGCTCCAACGTTCTACGTTTGGCAGGCCGTATATATATTTACAGTTGGGCCTTATGTATTCATGTGATGCCATAATACTAATGAAATATGGTGCACTAAAAATGTGACAAGTGCATTTATTGTGTGTTTTTTTAATATATATATAAATATAAATATATATATATATATATATCTATCTCTCTCTATATATATATCTATCTCTCTCTATATATATATATATATATATATATATATATATATATATATATATATATTCACTGAAAAAACCATAGGTTATAGACCATATATAGTTAGGAATTAGCATTTACAAAACCTTATTTTACTCACACAAAACCATTGAAATTCCATATATAGTTAGTTGCACTAACTATATATCGCGCATCCGCAATCCACTGCTGATGATGTCACATATTACATCATTCATGACATGGTCAGTGACATCACTGATGACATCAATGATGACATCTCAAATGACATCACTGATGACAACATCAAGTGACTGTATGTTTCTGTAAAGTTAAAATATGTTTTACATATTGAAGAATGAGTAGATGTATAAGTGTCTGAATGAAGGTTTTAGTAGGTGCGTGGTTGACTGTATGAGTGAGTGATTAAATGCGTGCTACTGAATGCATAGGTTAGTGACTAAACTGTGTGAAAGTTTGCATCAGTATGTCTGTTCTTGTGCAAGCTGCTGCATGTGTTGATCAGTAGCTATATGAGTGGCTATATGGGTTATTGATTGGTTGGCCAAGTATTTGTATGGGAGACTGAGTGTGTGTGTGGCTGGTTGGGAGGTGTGTGACTCTGTGCAGATCAATGTGTACTTGTATCAGTGATTGTATAAGAGAGTAAGTATGTGTTAGTATATGTTTGAAAATGTAAGGTGCTCTATGTTTAACTGTATAGATTAGAAAATGGAGGTGTGATTGATTCTTTGCATGACTGACTAGGTGTGTGAGTAACTCCATGGATGAGCAACAGAGTGTAAATGTCTGTATAGGTGTATGAGTGCATATGATAGTGTTGTAAAGATGAGTGATTGTATGTATGAATGATTGTATGGATGAATGAGTGAATGTGTGTGTAGACGTAGGAATCAGTGAGTGCGTATGTAGTAACTAGTATTGGTGTGTCAATGGTTTCAAAAATTATACTCTGTATTTAACACTGGTTGTAACAGAGGTTATATTAAAATGTGAGGAGATGCATTGTATTGTCACATGAATGATATCATCAGTGATGTGGTCATTGATGTCAAATGAGATGTCATCAGTGATGTCATTTGAGATGTCATCAGTGATGTCATCAGTGATGTCACTGACCATGTCATGAATGATGTAATATGTGACATCATCAGCAGTGGATTGCGGATGAGCGATATATAGTTAGTGCAACTAACTATATATGGAATTTCAATGGTTTTGTGTGAGTAAAATAAGGTTTTGTAAATGCTAATTCCTAACTATATATGGTCTATAACCTATGGTTTTTTCAGTGAATTTTCAAGGTTTTGTAAATGCTAATTCCTAACTATACATGGTCTATAACCTATGGTTTTTTCAGTGAATTTCATTGGTTTTTTAACAGCTAATATCTGTAGCTGTAAAATGTATTCTTCTTTAAATCCAAAAATATATTTTATATGTTTATGAATAAATTTTTTTTTAAATATTTTTTTTTCTTCGTTCCCGCTTCGCGAATCGGGAAGCTTCCCGTTAGCTGACCTTGATGCCGCGAAATAGACCGCGAGCCGGTAAACGTTTCTTTACCGCAAGTGCCGCGTTAGAAAACAACATTGTGACGCCTCCCGTCCGCATGACGTTTCACGTTGTCGCGTGATACGTCATATGACGTGCTACGTTAGCGAACTGGTACGCGAAGCGAGTCGCAAAGCGCAGGTTTCTGGAAGCAAACCGGGAGGCCCTGCAAAGCGCTTAACGTAAACACAGCAGGTCATGTGACTTGGTAATAACACTTTTCATTGGTTCATTTCACTTTTGGTTTCCTAATGATGTAAGACTAGGTCATATAATCTAAAATGAACACTTTTCATTGGTTGAGAACTCTTGTTTTTCCCAAATGATGAAAATCCCTCCTTCTTTCCTCACTCTGACTTTCATCATTGTGAGAGAAAGACCCTTTGTGATCACTGAGCAATGGCTTCTTTAGTAGCTTCAGCTGGTGCTTCCCCACCACCTCCACCACCTCCAAGGAAGAGTGGACCACCTGCTCAAGTTATAATTCAACAAGAAGACGAAGAAGAGGAACAGAACGACGAGCACGAAGAGAGGCAGTTTTTGCCTGAGGAGCCCAGGACGTCTCACCGGAAAGAAAACTTCATTTGGCAATTTTTTAAAATTCCCAAAGGTCAGAAAAAAGTAAATGCAAGATACGTAACTTGCCTTATATGTCAAGATAGACTGTCCAGAGGAACCGAGAAAAAATACAGTTTCGGAAACTACACAATGCATCGCCATATGACTAGGCGGCATCCTAACAACTACAGTGCTGCACAGTTTCGGAACGACCTAGATAATCTCCCTATTATGGCCAGAAGATCTGTTGTACCGGAAGTAACGGGACCAGAGGGCAGGGAGATGGTGCCAAATATACAAATGAGATTTGGTGAAGTAAAACACATCTGCGTATTTTGCGATGGATTCATTTGCTACGGAGAAAGAAGCATCACTCTGATCAACAGAGCTATTGACTATCATATGCAAGTTTGTACGAAACGCCCAAAATAATAAATACTTTTTTTTTGTTTTGTTGCTCCTGTTGAGCCCTTTACAATGAATCGTTTTCATTGCCCCCTCCAAGAAAAACCCCCAAAAATATAAAACTGTTCAGAAAAATTCAAAAAAAGTAAAAAAATGTTCCGAAAAATAATAAAAAAAATATAAAACAACAAAAACAATAAAAAAAAAAGTTCTTTTCAGAACTACCTCCCCGTTATTAAAAAATTGGTACAATATTTGGAACTGTGCCAACCTCTATTTCTCTTAGTTCGCTTCCCAGTTCGCTCGCCGGTACGCGAACCGGAAGCGAACCAAAAACAGTAAGTATAAGGGAAGGAAACAGACACTTATGTTAAAAGAAAGACAGCTATAGGGGAGTAAACTAGAGATACTATTACCCGTAATCCACTGCTGATGATGTCACATATTACATCATTCATGACATGCTCAGTGACATCATCAGCAGAGGATTGCGGGTTTTTTGGCAACGTGCCTTATCCACGGTTTAATAACGCTGCCTTTTGCTTTATATAAGTTTTCAAATTGTATGAAATATATACCAATAGGTCGTTATGAACCTTTAGGTAGTGCTTTTCTTCATGAGGTCTGGTCGCTTCCATACACATACAGATGTTTCAAAGATGATCAAGAAGTTTATCTGAATGGAGAGGAATGCACTGAGACGCCAGATCATTCACTAATGTGTAGGCACATACAGTTACACGGTTCATGCAACAAACACCGACCAAATATGGCTTGCGTGTTGCAAGGCACGCCAGTTCTTGCTATCATCCCCACGTTCAAGTTGTTGGAAAATGGTAGTTATTTGATGCTCAATAATGAAGATTGTTCTGGGTTAATTAAAAGTATTCCTTTTATCGTAACAGTAAGTGAACGGGTTATTTGCTGCAGAAATGTTCTATTTCCTCCCACACATGAACATAGGGAGTTTTCAATCTGGCCACAAATACCAACCTTGGGAGCAGATTTCAACGGCATGGCAAGAATAAGAGCTCTTTTGTCTCAGAGAGAGGTGGCCTTGAGTTCGGCCCGTGAAACTTTCGTGCTTCACATAGCGAACACCCGTACAGAGGTGCAGACCCTTTTCAATTCAGATTTGCCTTTCAATTTCAGCAAGATGGTTCGGACTATCTTTAACGCATCCTCCACAAAGGCCCTGGCGCACTTTTTTAAAGTTGTTACCAGTGGTCTCGTGACTTCATTTGAGAAAATCTTTGGAGTCATCCCTGCTTTCTTTCATTCTATTTTCTCCACTCTGCTTCGTGGATTGCCATTTTTACTTGCATTACCAGCGGACGCTCTTGTGCTTTTTTACATTTTTAAATATGGATGTCCCTCCTATGCAACCTCCCGCCCTGCAGCTGCTGACACTGTTCCGCAATCGCATGCTAGAATATTATGGCACAATGCCGTTGGCGATATTAAGCACGGCATATGGATTATCTTTTCGATTCTCCTACTTCACCTGTGTCCAGCCTGTATTTCACTGCCTGACCTGTGATTTCGATTGGGCCATTGATTTGTGTCTCTGCGGACCGGTTTCTCCTGACGTCGACTTTAATCAGCTGATGACTCCTATCATTACTCACGAGTTGGTTTGTCCTGGCGAAAGGATTATGGCTGTGGCATTGATGCATGGACTACTTGGTCCCTGGAATTTACTGGCGGCAGCACAGTCTTTCTTGGAACAGAGCTTTCTTGAAAACCCACCGAGCTGTCCTCTGATGGTGATAGAGGATCCGGTGCTGGGAGAGCACGTATGTTCTTTTCCGCTTTTAAATTGGATGGCTGAACTGTTTTCGGATGAAGACGGTGACTTCCTATTGGAGGCTGTTGCAGCTTATTTTGCATACACAGTTATGTCATAGACCTTTTTCATGTTTGATATGCTGAGTACTAGCATTTCATTGACAATTCATTGACTTATTTGTCAAGTTTTTATTATTTACCTTGCCTATTGGCTTAAGACTCGATAAAGTACTTGGCTGTTTTATTTTTCTTTAGCATTAAATTTTCCTAGTTTTTAATGCTTTACCTTGCGGACCGTCCACATATAAACTTGCAATCTGCTCTCATGAGATGGCACTTCTATTATCTTATTCAGTTCGTTTCCGGATCATGGGGAGGTGTCATCTAGGTCCTGGATATCTTTACACCGTGTTAAGTTAGCATGGGCTCATTACCGGTTTAAACGCCATTTTTCCTTTTTTGCAACTTCTGCACACGACACTTAGTTGTTGCTTTAGCTTTCAACCTAGTAGTTCATCGTGGTTTACATGAGAATAATATGTTATTGCTCTACTATCTGCTTTGCTTGTTAAACTATATCTGTACAGCGAGTGCTAAAGTTTCAAGAACAACACGATACAGAATTGTTATGAGGTCTGATCTCCACGACTTCATACTCATAACATAAGTGCAACTTCTGCCAATTCTGGGCATGAGGCGGGTTTTATATTGCTTTGCCGAACACACATACACAACACTTGATGCGGTTCACATGAAGAGAGAGCTGGTGTATGCTGATGTGATTCCTTCAAATCTAAGACACTAAAGTATGGGCACGCCCTAAACCAACACAAAGAGACCTTCTTAGCAAATAATATAATATGTGTATTAGGGAGGGTGAGATATAAGCAGCCGCGGGCCGTGGAGGGAGTTACGGTGAGGCAGGGAGGCGGGGAGGGGGAGAAGCAGGGTGGAGCCCTCTCCACCCTGCCCCTCCCCCTCCCCGCCTCCCTGCCCCACCGTAACTCCCTCCACGGCCCGCGGCTGCTTATAAGTGTTGCTAACTCTTATTCATTTACAGCATGTTAACATACTATCACCATTCGCTTTTTATGTACTAGTAACTATGCTGGTAATTTTGCTACTGATAATATGTGTACTTGTATTCTCCACCCTGCTTCTCCCCCTCCCCGCCTCCCTGCCTCACCGTAACTCCCTCCACGGCCCGCGGCTGCTTATAAGTGTTGCTAACTCTTATTCATTTACAGCATGTTAACATACTATCACCATTCGCTTTTTATGTACTAGTAACTATGCTGGTAATTTTGCTACTGATAATATGTGTACTTGTATTATCTAAGATACTACGCCTGAGAAGACGGCATTAGTAAATAAACATTTCAAATACACATGTGTTCTTCTTAACTCCATGTTCTGGTTTCTAAGAAATAAATAACGACCGACTGTTCATGAGTTCCACGTATCCTGAGGTACTATAAGTTCATATTCTGGATTGTCTAAACATTGAGAGTTTGTTATATCCAATGTGACACTGTACCTAGCTTGCTAAGGGGTTTTTGATTACTAACGTGAGTTTTGGGACACCCTAATTCGCCGAGGTTCCAATCCTCTGTCCACAGTTCTGTGTGAGAACAGAAACCCTGCGACAGGGGCACCCCCGACCCTTGCTGGAGCTTCATCACACTTGCGATACAACTCCAGCAATGCGCCACCTTTACGGCACAGATACATCACGCATCTGTGCTGTTTTTGCCCCATGATGCGCCGCATTGTAAATGCAGCACACCATAGGTGACGGAACAGCGGCACAGAATGACTAACACATCCCTGGTGATGCGCCAGTCATCATAAATCTATCCCTATGCTTCTTATCTTGTTAGAGATGAACCGCCATATGTATCATCAAAGTTTTTTGCATTTCCTAAATAGCGAACTTTAAGGAATAAATAGCGATTCTTTACCATTCCTAGTTTGCGATTAGCTATTTGCTAATTACAAATTACCCATTCATTTCCTTCATTTCCATAGGGCGGTTGGACTCACTTTTAGCTCGAACGGCTGAATGGATTTCCACGAAACTTGGCAAAATTGTAGGGACTGGTAGCCCGATGTGCCTTTGCTATGTCTCAAGATATATGCTCCAGTGGTTTTTACGAAAATTAACTTTGAAAAATATATATTGGGCTACATTGGCCTATATATATGTTGGAGCCCAAATGAAGCCCAATGTAGCCCAATGTAGCCCAAAGATGGCCGCCAGAGACAAAAAAAACAAATGTAGCCCAAATATCAGCCAGATGTAGCCCAACTATAGCCCAGTGACAGAATGACCAATCAGCTTCGCAAACCTCCGTTACGCGAAGCGGAGCGCTGTTACAGATATATATCTTTTTTTGAACGTTAATTTCTCAAAATCCACTGGAGCACATATATTGAGACCTAGCAAAGGCACATCGGGCTACCAGTCCCTAATATTTTGCCAAGTTTCGTGCAAATCCATTCAGCCGTTCGATTATTATTATTATTATTATTTTTTGCCCCGCGGGGCCCTTTTAAAACCTCCACATCAAACCTAGGGGGTCAGCGAGGATCTACTATGCCCCCTTATGGTTATTTCCCCCTTTGTTTTGGCCTCCTCTTGTCTCTCGATCCTACCGAGAGACAAGACGGCGGCCGCTACGGACTTTTTGGAATGTTGACAGACGCCAGAGAACCAATCAGCTTCGCTTCACAAAGCTCCGTTGCGCGAAAAGTACGCGTCCTGGGACGCTGCCCGGTCCGCTGTTACAGATATATATCTTTTTTTAAACGTTAATTTCTCAAAATCCACTGGAGCACATATATTGAGACCTACAAAAGGCACATCGGGCTACCAGTCCCTACAATTTTGCCAAGTTTCGTGCAAATCCATTCAGCCGTTCGGGCTAAAAGTGAGGCCAACCGCCCTATGGAAAACTCAATGTTAAAAACACGTTTTGGGACCCCCCTTTTTTCTCGGCCCCCCCTTGATGAACCCCCCCCAAATTTTCACGGGCTGCTCAGAAACAAAATGTGCCATTTTCCTGAAAATTTTCAGCCAATTCCGTCCACAAACGCCAAAGTTATTAGACATAGAATTTTCAAAAATCCCATAGAGAAAAAATCCTAACTATATATACCTACTGGCGACCGCCAGTAGGTAATATATATATATATATATATATATATATATATATATCAGACACACACGTTCACGTTTTCCAAGAACGAAGTCCAGGCCAGCATTAGTGTTCAAAACCGGATTTATTCCAAAGCTTTCACTCGACGCGTTTCGGGAATAGCCTTCCCTTTCTCGTGAGCACGAGTGCACGATGGAAGGGCTACATCGGGTGGCCCGCCTCAAACGAAGTGAATGGAGACCAGCAGCAGCCAGGATATGCAGAGGGATTTCCCGAAGCACGGCAGACTGAAGGATCGAAAGCTGCATCTGTGGTAGTGAAACTTTGTACCGGCGCATCATGTCTTAGGTATAGAACTATTCTTGAAAAAAGCATGATTTGCACTCAGTACAAGATGCAAAGAGTATGGTTTTACCGTCATCTGCATTGAAAACCAGTCAAAAAAAACGGAACAGTTGTGAAGCATTATGGGACCTGGAGTCCAAGATGTGAAAATGTTGAAAGTATCCTACAACAGAGCAAAGGAACCTGCATATATCTTACCCATTTGGGAGTTGAGAGACAACTTAAAGTGAAAAATGGTACTTCACTTTGCTGCTGGGATTGTAAATACAGCGTATAACCAAAAGAAAGACTTAACAACAAACTGTTCCTTTAATTCTGGAGGAAATGGACATTTGTCCTTTTTCAATGTCTAATAGTCCCGTTATTTGAACCTTAACGAACACACTGTTGCGCTGTTAATGGCAGTTGAGAAAGAGTCTTGGACTCGAAACGCGTCTTGCCTACAAACCTTTTTAAAATAAAGACAAACTTTTACAGTACTGCTGGTGTGGCCTGGATTGCGTGACAGATGTGCACGTATTTTTGCAAGATATATATATATATATATATATATATATATAAATATGTCTTTACAGAACCTGACCGCCAATGGTCTGGCGGACTACACCAGGCAAGGACCGCTTCCCCAACTTGTAATCCTTCAATGAAGAGCCAAAACCACGAACATTCGTGTAAACCGTTTCGTCTGTTTATTTTAGCGTGAAAATATATTCATGATAATTTTTATTTATATATGGAAGCTATTTTGTATCTAAAAATAATGATTTTATATTTCAAAAAATTGATTATATATTAATACATTTACTGATGTTCTTGTATCTTGTATCTTGTATCAGCTCTTAGATAACACCCAGTTCGGATTTAGGAAATTCCATGGGACAGAGACAGCCCTGATTAAAGCGGCCGACGATATCAAGGTTATCAGGGACCAGGGGGGCACAGCCATTCTGGTCTTGTTAGACCTATCCGCAGCCTTCGACACGGTCGACCACACCATCTTGGTCGACCGGGTCGAGGGTTTTGGAATCTGTCACACTGCCAAAAATCTAATCGCGTCCTTTCTTGCCAAAAGAACGCAGGCAGTCATCCTAGGACCCTTTCAATCGGCCCAACTCTCAGCCCCATGTGGTGTCCCTCAAGGCTCATCCCTGAGTCCGACACTTTTTAATATCTATGTGTCGGACCTTGCTAAAACCATCAAAGCACATGGGATGAGCCTAACCTCTTATGCCGACGATACCCAACTAGTGTTGGCAATCAAAGGGGACGGAGATCAAGTGGCCGAACAATTCAAGAAAGGACTCCTAGATATAGGAGATTGGATGTCAACCAACTGTTTAAAGTTGAACTCTGACAAAACAGAGGTACTTATTTTTGGAACTCTTCTGCCAGCATGGCCTTCGAGTTGGTGGCCGGACACCTTTGGTATGCCTCCTACCCCCGCTACCAAAGTCAGGAACCTTGGCATCATCTTCGATGATGCCCTAAATTTTATGGACCATGCCAATAAAACGGTGTCTTCGGCACATCTAAAGCTTAAGATGATCAGGAAAATACACCCTTTTCTACCTGAATCAGCCATTAAGACACTGGTCACATCTCTTGTTTTGTCCTCCCTGGACTACTGTAATGGTCTCTTCCTAAATGCCCAAGCCAGAGTCATTACCAAATTACAGACCATTCAAAACGCCGCAGCACGCCTGCTTGCTGGCAAAACCAAATTTGAATCCATCTCCAATAGCATTAAAGACCTTCACTGGCTCACCGTGCAGAAAAGAATCCACTTCAAAGCCCTATGCATTGTGTTCAAGGCACTTAACAACCAAGGCCCCCAGTTTTTAAGAGACCAACTTCAATTGCACAAACCTTCTAGAGCCTTAAGGTCAGCCACCCTAAACCAATTAGTTACCCCACGTACCAAAACTGTCACCTGGGGCGATCGCCGTTTTCTGGTGGCCGCCCCCAGGCTTTGGAACACTCTGCCTCTCAACATCAAGCGAAGTCCCACCCTCCTTCAATTCCGTAAGCTTTTGAAAACCTGGCTGTTCACTCAATAGTCAATCAGCTCAGAGGCATTTACAAATAATTGGTTTACAGCGCCAAGACGCCCACGGGTATAAGCAGCGCTTTAGAAATGTTAAAAATAAATAAATAAATAAATGATATTGACAAGGAAATGTAACAAATAACAATACAGAGTCCTTATGCCCTTAACTATAGGTTAATAAGTACTGGGCCCGGTAATTCTTTTTCAAACTTGTATTTTCATTGGTATGGTTCATCCTATTGTCAAGGGGCTCCGTTCTATTTCCAGCCAATGGATTCCATATATCACATTGGTACAAACTTTAACATTTAGGCGTCAAGTACAGGCTTTCCCAAAAGTCCATCATATTAGGCGTCAAAACTAATCAATGCACTTATACATGTGTGCCGTATAGGAGGAGCCCAATTCAAACCATCATTGATCATTGTGCTCAAATGTTTATACTTCACAACTGTTTCCAAATTATGGCTGTTCCATGTCCACCTTTTGCAGTAATAAGCCTTCCCAGAGTACATCACTTGAGTTTTTTTAGCGATGCTGCCCATGAGATATGGATGGCATGATCAGATAATATATTTAAAGCTTGCTGCAGACCATGGGTGAAAGGTGCATCATAAAAATTTCAACTGCATAGCAAATTGATTCAAGCTGCTTACTACCATGGATGCAAATGCTCATATTTAATTCATCTCATATGTTGGTTAAATACATATGGAATATAAGGTTGGCTAACATGCAGCACTGTTTGACCCCATTCTTACTTCTGTTTTCTTGGAGCTCTGTTTTCTTGGAGCTCTTACAGTTTGTTCCTTAATAGCAACTATTAAAGCGGCCCCTCCAGCAATGCTTTTGTCATAGTTTTGTTAGTGCACTAAGTATTAATAACAGTCATATACCCGAATGGTACAACCTATGACTCTTCTTATAAGTGTAATGCATTAATTTGCCCTTTCAGGATTCAGAAAAAAACATCCTTAGGAATAATAAGATTGAGCACGGGAGTTATGACAGCTCCTCACCTTTGTGACCAAGCTTTCAATCAACTATTGGACCTCCCATGAAAACCTTATGGATGTGTGCATTTTACAACCCCTATTGATTTTATACTATTTTTATAATCGTGTGCAAAATCAATGCCCCTGACCTTGGATATTTTAAGACACCCATCCATTTCTTGTGATAAAGAAATCTTTCGCATTCTTCTCCCAAAAGCAACCGTGTTGCCCTATCCGCTTTTTCAATCTTTAATATCATTTGTACGATAGACCAAAAGTCTCTCTCATTCATCTGAGCCTATATATTTAACCTTTTGGGGGTTATTTACAAATATTTTGCATGTGGCGCAAAGCAACGACAAGCAATGCATTGATTTAGCTACCAATATAAAAGTGTCTAGGCACAATTGTACAAACATATGTGCAACCTTTAGTAAATAAACCCCTCTGCATCTTGTGTGCTTACCATACTGCATTTTTACAGTCCTGTTTATTTGCTTCAATTCAATTATAATTTGATGTCCCAAGCCCTTCTTTTAATAGTTGTAGCCAGTTGGAATTGTGAATTGCACTTTATTCAACAAACCATAATCCATATTTCATTAGCCAACAGCAGCTGTTGCCCCTGCTCTATTGATCCTTCTCCTAAACAGAATCGCATCTCTTCTATCACATTACTTTAGCATTTTTTCACTCTAACAAGATTTGATTCATTCAATCTCTGCTTCATTACATCATTAACACTTTCAACAATCAATTATTTGACATCCCTCTAATATGTAACCACTGCGGCTGATTGTCACTGGCTTATTGTTCCAGTATTTGTAAACTATAGTGCTGACCAATTCATAGGACACAAAAGTGAAATGTAGGATTCAGTTACTCCCTCCTTAATACCATGTATTAGGTACTGGAATTTCCAACGTCGCCTTTTTTAATAGTCAATTCTCTAGACTCTTACTACATCCAATCAATCAATCAATCAATCATGAAATTTGTAGAGCGCGCTACTCACCCCCTAGGGTCTCAAGGTGCTGGGGGGAGGGGGAGTCGCTACTGCTCGAACAGCCAGGTCTTGAGTTGTTTCCTGAAGGAGAGATGATCCTGGGTCAGCCGAAGGTGGATGGGGAGGGAGCTCCATGTCTTGGCTGCCAGGTAGGAGTAGGATCTTCCTCCGGCGGTGGATCTGCGAATACGTGGGACGGTGGCGAGGGCGAGGCTAGCGGATCGGAGCTGGCGAGTGGGTGTGTAGAATGTGAGGCGGCTGTTGAGGTACTTTGGGCCCATGTCGTGGAGAGCCTTGTGTGCGTGGGTGAGGAGTCTGAACGTGATCCTCTTGTTGATGGGGAGCCAGTGCAGGTCTTTCAGATGGGCAGAGATGTGGCTGTGGCGGGGGATGTCCAGGATGAGTCGTGCAGAGGCATTCTGTGTGCGCTAGAGTCTTCTCTGGAGTTTGGCTGTGGTTCCGGCGTAGAGGGTGCTCTCGTAGTCCAGTCGGCTGGTGACGAGGGCCTGGGTGACCGTCTTCCTGGTTTCGGTGGGGATCCACCGGAAGATCTTTCGGAGCATGCGCAGGGTGTTAAAGCAGGACGACGAGACGGTGTTGACTTGCTTGGACATCGTGAGGGAGGAGTCCAGGATGAAGCCCAGGTAGCTAGCATGGCCCGTTGGCTTGGGGGCGGTGCCCAGGGCTGGGGGCCACCAGGAGTCGTTCCAGGCAGAGGGAGAAGGTCCCAGGGTGAGGACTTCCAAGCATATAGTAATCCGTTTTATCACTCCATTTCGTGTCCAATGTAGATTCAGCAATCCTTCAATATAGCTCATGATAAAGAGCCATTTCAGGTGCATGAACAATATTGGATATCTTTGTATTAACGTTTGCTGTAATTAGAACGCTGTCCACACTAAAGCCCAAATGCAGTAAGATTTTGCTTCAGGCTTATGTCACCTTTGTGGCTCAGCCCCATCCATGTTGGCATTAATAAAGTCATTCAAATCAAGATTTTATTGACTTTGCAAGGGATTTTGTCCCAAAAGTAAAACAGGGTTATGTCTCCTTCAGTTCAGATGGTGTTCTGTGAAAAGGGCGAAGGGCATTCCAGTCCATCCCCCCCTGAGAAAACCCAGACTTACTTAAGTCAAAACCTGGGCTTGCTCCAAAATGATTTTGGTTGGGCGGCAAACTCCACTCCACCTGTGGAAATTGTGGCGCTTTGTGACTCCATGCTCCTCTTGGAGCACTGAGTTTAGCAAACACCCCACCGACCACTGTGTATCAGAGTTTACCAGCACCCACCAAATGTACTCTGCCAGTGAAAAGGCAAGCATCGACTCATTTGGAGTGGTTTTCTTGTTCACTGAGCCGGGCGGTTACTAGTGTGTTACTGTACTTGGGTATGAGGCTTTGAAAAGCCTAGCATGACCCTGAGGATTATTCTTGACTCATGAGCAGCCGTTGGCACTGAGCGGGTACCCGGGGTGCATTCTTTATGTGGAACAAGTGCACTGTCCTGCAGGTAAGGAAAGTGGCAGCAGAGAAAGGTTGCAACAGTTAAAAGAGACCTTTAAGTGACATGACCTATACACGGGAAGGCATAGGAGAAAAAGAAGGGGGGAGCAAGTGGGCATGAGGTGATGGTTGGAAATGGAGTTTCATGCTAACAGGACAAGGGACCTGGGTACTAAACAATTCCATACAATACACCCTTATTTTCATTCGAATAGGTTTGCTCTTTACATTTTCAACCTGCGTCTCACGTGCTTGTGCTCAGCTGCTATGCTTCCGTGCAAAATTATCTACCTTTCAAATAATATAAATGATATTTTTCAGCAGTGGCATGCTCCCCAAAAAAGGCCTCTTGATGTATATTATAGCAGCATGTCAAAGTCATCATCATCACTCTTGCCTAAAAGGCACAGCATTGTAAACATGACAATACCATCAAATATTCCACGTGCGGTATGCAGTTCAGTTCTGCTGGTTCTATGCCTATCACAGCCATTACTTTTTGCTCATTTTTTTTAAAGCTGGTGGAATGCCCGGTTACTCATCGGTAATATTCATTACTACGAGTCCTGGTCTTCCTGTCCCATTCCTTAACAGTGGCAGCAGGTAGTCTGCTCCACAGAAACCTATTACCCAGCCAAGCTTTTTGCACTTCTCCCAACATGGCGCCACCATCAGGTGACAGTAAAGGGTGAAGTGCATCATAGAAACATCCAGAGAATACCAAAGAAAAACCCAGAAACAAAAACAATCACTTAAAAAACCCAAAGCCATGGAGGGAGGGAAGGGCTCAGGAATGGGACGGGAAGACTAGGACTCGGAGTAATGAATATTACCGATGAGTAACCGGGCATTACCTCCTTGTCCTGTCTTCCCGTGCCATTCCGTAACAGTGAGCCCATACCCAAGCACACGGTGATTGTAATAAAACAGACCAGAAATGCGAGAAAACAGGTCCATTTAATCAACAGAAAGCAGTACCAATCATAAACCATGTACAGCAGACAAAGCATGAGAGCCAAAGGCAGCCGAGGCCGCCATCCCCAACTGAAGACGATAATGGGAAACAAACATATGGGGAGAAGCCCATGTGACAGCATTACAAATGTCTCTCAAGGAGGCCCCCTTGAACATGGCCCAGGAGGAGGAGACGCCCCTGGTCGATCTACCCTGAACAGAAGAGGGGAAAGGACAGTGGGCAAAATCGTAGGCCAAAATCACAGCACCGTTGAACCAATGAGTCAAGGTGGACAAGGAAGGACGAAGACCCCGCCCATAGAGGCCATAGGTGACAAATAAGGAATCACCCTTACGGAAACCAGTGGTCCGATCCAGGTAGATGCGGAGAGCCCTCGGTACATCCAAAGAATGGAGGACCAACTCCTCCGTAGAGGCAGGATCCAGAAAAAAAACAGGGAGAACAATATCCTCCTGACAGTGGAAAGATGAGAACACCTTGGGCAGAAAAAACTGACTGGGACGGAGAATGACCTTGTCAGCGCAAAAACACAAAAACGGGGGCGAAGCCATTGAAGCCCCAATCTCACCAACCCTCCACACAGAAGTAATGGCCACCAGGAAAAGAATCTTAGCAGAAAGGAACTTAAGGTCCACAGAGACCAAAGGCTCGAAAGGGCGACCTGTCAAGGCCTGGAGAACCAGGGCAAGATCCCAGGCCAGCACAGGAGAGTGAGAGACAGGACGCTGAAGCAAAAAGCTGTGCAAAAGACGAGTCACCAACTGTGAGACAGAGAACAAAGAGGAACCCCGAAAGGCAAGAATGGCAGCCCACTGCACATGCAGGTAATAAACAGCGAGCCCCATGACCAACCCATCGTGCCAAAACCCTCACAGCCTCACAGGAGGAAGAAGAGAGACCCTTCCCAAGACACCAGGAGGAGAAGTTCTTCCAATGACGGTCATAGGACTTCAAGGTGGAAGGACAACTGGAGGCACTGGGCAACCTCAACCGAGCAACCCTGACCCAAAAACTCAACCTCTCAAGTGACAAACCCCCAGCCAGAGGTGGCGCAGGGAGGCAACCCTGAGAAGAGAAGCCCACAGAGGGGAGGAACACAGGAGAAACCTCCAATGGTGGCACACAGACATGGTCAGAAGCAGGGGAAACCAAGACTGACAAGACCACTCTGGCATAGCCAGAAGAGCTTCCTCCCGGTCCAACTGAACCTTCCAGAGGACATGTGGAATCAAAGCAAACAGAGGGAAGGCAAACAGGAGCCCCAGTGACCACGGAACGGAGAAAGCGTAGATCACCCATGCCAACCGGGAGGGAACAAGGCTGCAAAACCGAGGAAGAAGGGCAGAATCCTACCTTGGCAAAAAGATCCAGCCAAGGAAGGTGGAACCGGGGGACAATCAGATCGAACGGATCCGGGGACAGACACATAGTCACCGAGGAGGGGAACACCCTGCTTAAAGAGTCCGCAGGCCCATTTTCCTTCCCGGGAAGATAGACCACCCTCAGAGACAAGAGATTCTGCTTGGCCCAAAGCCCGATCATCCTGGAGAGGAGAAACAGAGACCGACACATGCCCCCTTGACGATTGACATAAGCCCGAAGAACCTGGTTGTCGGTCTGCACCCAGACAGCACGGCCCGGAAGGAGAGGAGCAAACCAACAAAGAGCCAACCAAACCGCCCTCAACTCCTTCCAGTTCGAGGACTGGAGAGACTGGAAATGGGACCACCGATCCTGAACCTTGGAGGCAGCCATCACAGCACCCTAACCCACGGCACTGGCATCCGTGGATAACACAACCACATTCTGAGGAGGAAGAAGATTGACCCCCTGGGAAAGAGAATGAGGGGACAGCCTCCATTGGAGATCCGCCTGAATCCCAGGAGAGAAGGGAATCAGGGCCTCATAGTCCAGGGAGGCAGGATCCCAATGCAATAGGACGTGATGCACGAGGGGATACAAATGCAGCCTGGCCCAAGGAAGGAGATGCAAAGTGGACGTCATCACCCCCTGACTCCTCAACCAGAGATGGACGGACACCTGGGACTGGGACAGAACCCAAGAAAGGTGACAAAACAAACTCAACTGGCGCTCCTGGGAAAGGAACACCATCCAGAGATCCATGCGGAAGAGAGCCCCCAGGAACTTCAGGGTCTGGGAGGGCACCAGGGAGGACTTCTGGTGATTGATGAGGAACCCAAAGGACCCCAGTAGATGACACACCTGGTCCACATCTGACAGAGCCTGAGAAAAAGAAGGAGAAAAAATCAACCAATCATTGAGATGGGGAAAAACTTGCAGTACTCTGGAATGAAGAATACCCACCAGAGGGGCCAAGAGCTTCAGAGAAAATCTTGGAGCCGATGAAAGGCCGGAGGGAAGCACCCGTAATTTGAAGTGCCGGGAACCCACAGCAAATCGGAGAAACTTCTGATCCGCTGGATGGATCGGGACATGCAGATAAGCATCCATCAGATCCAGGGATGCCAAGAAGCACCAAAAAGCACCAGATGCAGGATGGACAACAAAGTCACCATTTTGAACGTACAACGGGGGATGAAGCGATTGACCCGTTTCAGATCCAAAACAGGACGCAGATCCGAAGTATCCTTCTAGGAGACCAAAAAGAGGATTGAATAACAACCCTAGCCATTTTCCAGAGGAGGAACCTCTACTATAGCTGCCTACTCCAACAGAAGGCGCACGCCTTCCAGCAAGGCCTCCCGTCGCAGAGGAAGACGGGGCAGGGGAGTCATAAGGAAGACCGGAGGGGGAGGAGAGGAGAATTCGATCCGACAACCCTCCGACACTGTCTGAACTGCCCAGGCATCCGGAACAAACAACCACTGGTGCAGGAAAGATTGAAGGCAACCCCCAACTGGCAAAGGCAGACAGCCATTGAGCAGAGGAAGAAGCGGTGGCAGCAACACCGGCGAGGGCCCAGGGCTTGGCACCTCCAGGGGCCCCCCCGGCCACGACCCTGCAATGAAAGGGCTGCGAAGCACCCCGAGCAGAAGGCCCAAAGGCACAACGGTATCCAAAACCATGCCCCCGAGAAGGATGGCGGACCGGAGCCACAAGCTTGCGGTTCTCCGCAGACTGTTTAACCATCTCTTTAAGTTGAGGCCCGAACACTTTGGAACTCACAAAGGGAAACTTAAGCAGGACTGACATCTAAGAAGACTCAGCTTTCCAGGAACGCATCCAGATATGACGCCTTGCAGCTATCGAAGCACCAGAAGCAGCCGCAGCGGTACTCAAATTGTCAAAGGAAATATCCGACAAGTATCACACCTGCAACTCCATGAGGGCCGAGAAAGAGGAGGCATCCTCCCCATCCTGCAAAAGAAGAGACAGGGCCTGAAAATCTTTGAGGAGGGACTGGACCATGTAATTAGAACAGGCAGTTGCCCTGACGGAAAAATTGGAAGCAGCATAGGAACGCTTCACCGCCCATTCAACATGCTTATCCACAGCGTCCGCAGGAAGGGCGTCATCTGACAGGACCAAACCTTGAGAGGAAAGACCAGCCATCAAATTGTGAACCTTGACGGCCTGTGGAAATTCAGCAGCAAAACCCTCCAAAGGATAACTCTTGGACAAGAAGCGAGGGAAGGTGAATTTATCCACCTCCTTCCACTCATGATCCAGCACCTTGCGCACAGCACCATGCAAGGGGAAGGACTCAGGAGTCAGCTGGTGATATTGCATAAAGAAGTCATCCTCCAGGACATCCGATACCGGAGGAGTGAATCCCAGATTATCTCGCACATGGGCAAACAAGTCATGGAGCTCCGCACCCTGAACAAAGCACCCCCGCACACATTCCTCCTCATCAGGACCCATCTCATCATCAAGAGAGACCTGCGGATCTACAGACCCATGAGGCACCTTGGCAGGAGGTCCAACAGCCTCCCGAGCCCGGAAGGCAGCAGTCACCACCTCATTAATCAACAGGTGCAGGGCATCTAAAGGAGGAGTGAATGAAGAGGCACCCGAGTCCATGATAGCCACAGGAAACACTCTGGGATCAGACACCGCAAACAGCAAGCAGAACAGGCATTCACAGAGGACGTGTGCACGATGAAAATGACCCCCTTTAAACAAACAAAGCCCTGAGGTCCCGAGCTAATGCGGGACCAGGAAAAGGGCCGGGCGCTAGAAAAAGCAGCCAGCCATCCCAATTTTGCCCCAGGGAAACCGGGAACAACATGGACCACACGCGCTGCAGTAAATCACCGTCACACCCCCTGCCCGCTAAAGCAGGGCACAGCGGGGTCGGCAAGTAGGAGAACGGCAGCTAAGGCAGGCTGTGGAGACAACCCCATAAAGTGAGAGCATCCAGCAGAAGCGGACCACGAACCACACAGGCACAGCAGGCAGCACAAGCGGAGAGTACCGGGCAATTACTGCAATAAATAAGGTGGCCGCTAAAGCAGGCAAACCGAAATATAACAATAAACAAAGGAACACTTACCCACAGCTCAGCTAGGCACGAAGGAAACTGCAAACACATAAAAAAAAAACAGGATGTTTCTATGATGCACTTACCCCTTTATTGTCACCTGATGGTGGCACCATGATGGGGGAAGTGCGAAAAGCTTGGCTAGGTAATAGGTTTCTGTGGAGCAAACTAGCTGCTCACTGTTAAGGAATGGGACGAGAAGACAGGACGAGGAGGTAATGATCACTCTGATGGCGATTCAATTTCCCCTAATGTAACGGTGGTGTTTCTTCATGGCATATAAAGCACAGAGACAATCTGAAAACTAGTGCAGTGTAGAAGTATGATAGGGGGGATAAGAAGGGTGTATTTTGATTGCGCACCTTCAGGTGATAGCAGGCCGGGAATGAGTGGCTGCAGAAAAGACCTATGATATATGATTGCAGGTTGCGCTCGAGCCTGATGAAGTCTGACAAGATTGCACAGCGTTATCTGAGCTCGATAAGGGTAATACACACCAGCTCCAGCCCCTTTATATGGCAGGCTATAATCCATATACAGAGTGTTTGCCACAATTACAGCCTCGGACCTGTGTGTTGTTTATCTCAGTGATAAGTATGACCAGCTGTTCACAGATTTAAGGCGTTAATGTTTTTGTTTATCCTCAATGTGATGTGTAACGCCTTAAAGTTAAGTGTACATCTGTACACCAGATTTGCCTTTTTCGTCTCATATACTGTTCCTTAGCTTTCACTCTACCACTTACTCAGCACCCACAAACCCTTAGCAGAGAAAGGACAAGGGCATCCCAGAGCAGGAGCAGTCCCACAGCATCAATCCTTTGGGGAGCGATGCGGAGATAAACTCAGTTGTATGGCCCTCCCACCCCTGAACCCACAAAGACACTTACAACCTCAGAGCCAGGGCGTCTCTACCACTGGTGACATGAGGCAGTAATGAATGTCAACTGTGACGCAAGCCTCTACTGTGCAAGTGGTGCCCCCATGGCTGGACTGGCCAGCCGGGCAAGCAGGAAAATCCCCGGGAGGCTGGACCCTTGGAGGCAGGTTTAATTCCCCAGGAGGCGGGTTTCACTCCAAGGAAGTGGTGGTGCAGTTACCCAGCCCCGCAGCAACCTGCAATGTTGCCAGTTTGACATTTTTTCTAGCTGGTTTTAGGGTGAATGCACACGTATTGCGCACGTCTGTACTTCCCACCAAATAACAGCCACATTGGCGACTGCCTACATTAACAGATTGCGCACATCGGACATCAACAAAGAGGTCAGAGAAGCACATGTAAGGCAGTTAAAACTGCCCAGGTCATGCACTCCCAGAGCATGCTATTACTGTCACGTGCTTGGCTACCAAAACAGACACTTGGGGTAGGCTGCATGGCTACCTACATACACTTCGTCCTCACGGTTATTGCAATGGCAGCACCTGTGAAACTTTGAGCGGGGCCCACAGTACGTATCTGTGAGTGTTTTTCTTGACAGAAGTAGCAGGCATTATATTGGGTTGTAGTGTAATTCCCTTTATTTTTTGGAGAGAAGCATTTCTCTTCTCTGCGTCTTTTAGGTGCCGTGAACCTTTGTTTAATTAACCAGTGTGTGTGAACATCGACAGCAACTGTAAAGGAAAACAATTTGCTTAGATTGGGAAGGACGAGATTTAACGAGAAAAGTTTGCACCTGTTGTAAAATTTGTTTTTAGCTGGTGCTCCATCTACCGAGCGAGATTTGATACTGCATAAGTCTCTTCATTCTGGAACCTGTAGCCTTGTTAATCCGGTAAAACACCCATACTTCAAGTCCCAGAATGCAATGTTAAATCCTGGACTGAAGCAACTCGTTATGCAAGTCACTGGAAACCTAACATTGCAGCTATATGCAATGTGTGTACCCTGACGATTTGTTGTTTATTCTGGAGGAATTGATTGTAGATAATAAACGTCCTGCTTGGGGAGTGGCAGGATTTAGAGATGTACTGTGAGGGGAGCGACTCACTTGGTGTAAATGAGGGCTGAATTAATCATTTTTTCCAGGGCTGCTTGAAGTTCCCAGTGCGGCCCTGGGTGCCCCTACTAGTGCAGGGGGTTGCATGTGGACTCCTGCAGTTCTGCTCTTGTTTTTGTTGTTTTGTGGTTAGTGAAGCAGTCTGAAACACAGCAGTAGGATGGGAGGAGAGAAAGCAGTGTATAAAGAAATTTCAAATATTACTGTGGTTAAAAATAAAGCAAGACCTGCTGGGCCCGGATGCCCTGGATCTGCTTTGTTTTTAAAATCATAAAGTGCACCTCTAAATAGAGCATGTTCAAGGCACTTAATTAATTCCTGGAGAAATGTCACAAATTTCCCTACCTGCTCAAATGGATTCTAGAGGTAGAGGCCCTGTGCAAGTGAGGAGGCATTTAAAGTGTGCCTTTAACTGGCTGAAGTGACCCAAGTTAGTGACTGTGGTAGCGGTCTAGCTCTCTGTTCCCCGGAACAGGAAGAGCGGGGACGGAAGCGGAAGGCGGCCATGTTGCAGATCGGCGCCGACCGCGAGAGAAGTTAGTAGGCAGCTCCCGGCGCTCCAAATAAATACTTAAGTTCAACTCCAAGCGAGCGTCTGTCATTATTTACAGACTTTACAATGGCGACGAGGGTGTTCTGAACGGACACGAACACACGCGACGACGCGGCACCACGCATTTTGCGTGAGAAACAGCGGAGCGCGGCAGAGGAGCCGTCTGGCAGCCACAAAAGAGCGCGAATACTCGCCAGTGCCTCAGGAGGGACCGCACAGCGCCCTAAGAAGGTACTTGAGGAACAATTGAGGTGACCACCTGCCTAGAAACATCCCAAAGAGGAGTGCACATCAGCACACTTACAACAGTGCACACTAGTGGCACAAGAGGCACAGAGAACAGCTACCCTTCCCCAGCCACTGTGCAGTGCACACAGCAACCTGGCGGCACAGAGGGTGTTAGCAGAGGCACCGAGGTCATCGCACCAGCCTGAAGGGGACAGTGACCCACTGAAACCCGGTCCCACAAGGTCGGCGCAGGGGGAAGAAGACGACGGGGATCGCAGAGAAGAGGACTCAGCTGTCCAGAACACGCCGGGGAGCCCAACTGGTCGGACGACCCAACCAACAGGACAAGAGAGAGGAGTACCCAAAATCACTCACGCAATTGGTACCGTTCTTGACGAAATGCGGTGAACCGGATATGAAGTGGGAAGATTGGAAAAGGTATTTCCTCAACTATCTAGAGGCCCTAGAAGAAGAAGGAGACACCGCGTTCTCGAGCAAGAGAAAGAAGAAAATCTTGTTACATAATTTGGGTCCGGAAGGGATCAGAATATATGACACCATAGTCAAAGGCGAGAGGATCGCGACAGATACCGACGTCTTCAGTCATGCCATTGCGGACTTGGATGCACACTACAGACCGGTGGTGTGCGTCGCTATTGACAGATACAACTTCTTTCAGAGGAAACAGAAGAATGGGGAGTCGGTGGATGAGTACGTCGTGGCCCTGAGGAAATTGGCCCTCACATGCAAATTTGACGCGCTACACGACGACCTAATCAGAGACCAAATTATCATGCACACTTCCAGCTCCCATATACAGGAGAAGTTGTGGGTCAATGGCGACGCCCCACTTAAAGAAATCTGGGTAATGGTCAAGAAAGCAGAACTATCAAGACGGTGTGCACAAGCAGCGAAAAAGGAGGCAGGAGAATCGCAAACTGTGTGCAGGATTATGACGCCGACGAGAGGAGAACGACAGAGGCAAAGGGACACACAAAAGACCCAAGAAGGAGGTAGATCGAACAACAGCAAATTCCTGCCAGACAACAGGTCAAGTAAAGGAGGTAGACCCAGCTGCTACAGGTGAGGCAGCACAGCACATCTCGGAAATGACAAAGCATGCCCTGCGTTCAGGGTCAAATGTTCATATTGCGGTGTCTTCGGGCACTACGAAAAAGTGTGCCGCCGGAAATCCAAAGGCGCTACAGTGCGGTACGTAGACAAAGAACGTAAGGATGACGCTAGCGACCATGAAGACGCGGAAGACCAAGTGGAGTTCCTGTACATAGATGTCCAGGTGTTGGAAATGGATGGATCGATTTCCGACAAACCACGGCTGAGCATGCACATTGGCGGAATACCTATAGAGATGATCGCGGATAGTGGAGCACCCATCTCCATCATACAAAAACAAGTATGGGAGGACAAATTCACGCCCAAGATCAAAGAGCAGCTACTACCGATGGATCTGAGGCCAGTCACGTACACCGGACAAAGGATTCCTATGCTGGGATACTGTCCTCTCATGTTCGAATTCAGAGGGCGCCACGCAAGTTGCGAACTATACATAGCAGAAAAGGGCCCCTCCGTCCTGAGCTGGAAGGACCAAGGAGCACTGGGAATCCAACTCAATCCGGGGGGGGGATTGAAAAGATCATGCTCATGGACATGGACGATACAGAGGATACAAGTCGATGGCCGAAAGCCTACCCTGAGGTCTTCAACGGTCAGATTGGGGAGCTAGGAAGGTACGAGCACCTCATTAAGCTGAAAGAGGGAGCCAACCCTGTAGTACACAAAGTGAGAAATATCCCGCTCCGCAGCAGAGACGCCGTGCAGAAGGAACTGGACAGATTGGAAAAGGCGGGAGTGATCAGAGCCATTGAGAGTGCTGAATGGTTGTCGCCCTTAGTAGTGGCCCAGAAGCCAAACGGCAATGTAAGATTATGTGTTGATCTGAGGGAGTTAAACAAAAATATAGTCATCGACAAGTTCCCCTTGCCTCGTATCAGCGAGATGCTGGCGAAAACCAAGGACGTCAAATGGTTCTCCACAGTGGATTTGTCTTCGGCATACCATCAAGTGAGACTACATCCGACGAGCAGCCATCTCACTTCCTTTATCACACCTTTTGGATGCTACGAATTTGTGAGGATGCCCTTTGGGTTGGCGTCGGCTGCAGCTGTCTTCCAGAAGCTTATGCACAGACTACTCAAGGACATAAAAGACGTACTATTTTTTCAAGACGATATCTTGGTGATGGGCAGATCAAAACAGGACCACAACGAGAAACTCCATAAAGTGCTGCGAACACTACAGAACAACGGCCTGACGGCAGAATGGTCCAAGTGCAAGTTGGGAGTGCAATCAGTCACGTACTTAGGTCATGAAGTGAGTGGAAATGGGATAACGCCGAAAAGAACTAACATGAAAGCCATACTGGAAGCCCCCACTCCCAACAAGAAAGAGGATGTTCGGTCATTCCTGGGTATGGCCGAATATTACAGTAAATTCATCCCACACTTTGCCACGAAAACCCATTTCATTCGTCAACTACTCAAGGAACGGAACAAATTTCAATGGGGAAACGAAGAGCAGACAGAATTTGAAGCCCTCAAAAAGGAGATGGCCGTCGCCATTCCCCTCAAGGGATTTGACCCAAGTGCAGAGTCCATCCTCACAACGGACGCCAGTGATCGTGGACTTGGGGCCGTCCTCATGCAGAAGTCGGAGAACGGAGACATGTCCACTGTCAGCTTCGCCTCAAGATCGCTAGCTGCAAATGAGCAGGAGTTCAGCGTTATCGAGAAGGAAATGCTGGCTGTGGTTTGGGCGATGGAGAAATTTAGACAGTACTTGTGGGGAGCCAAATTCCGAGTGAGGACGGACCACAAACCATTAGTCAGAGTACTGACGTCAAGTGGGCATGAACACGCGACTCCCAGGATTGCCAAAATGACTCTCAGGTTATTGGACTTCGTGTACGAAGTAGAACACATTCCGGGACCACAGAACAAAGTGGCAGACTTCCTAAGCAGGGCGGCTGCCATGGATGAAGCAATGAGCAATGACAACCAGAACTGGGAAGGATATGTGGTAGCCACCATTCAAGACACGGAAGAAGTAATAAGCGCCCAGGAATGGGAAGCAGCTTACAGGGAAGACGTGGATTTAGAAGCCGTGAAAGGGTACGTGGTCCATGGTTGGCCAGAAAAGAGACACCTCAAGGAAGAACTGAGAAGGTACTGGGAGGTGCGAGATGAACTGTCACTGGCGGAGAATCCCACATTCATCCTCAGAGGTGATAAAGTGATACCACCACAAGGAATCTTGAATCATCTAATGACTCTATTACATGAAGGACACCAGGGCATCACGAAGACCAAAGCCCTTGCCAGACAAGCGTACTGGTGGCCGGCTATAGACGCGCAGGTTGAGCGTCACGTGCAACAATGCGAGTCATGTGCAAAAGCAGACAAATCACAAAGCATGCTAAGACCACCTCTGGGGAAATTCCCGATCCCAGAAGGACCATGGGAAGCGATATCAGTGAACATTATGGGTCCTGTCCTCGACAAGGCAGGCACGCAGAAATACGCTGTAGTCATCATTGACAAGTATTCCAAGTGGCCGGAGGTAGAGATCATGGAGCAAGTGGACACGGAGGCAGTGGTGAACTTCTTACATGCCACGTTTGTCAGAGAAGGAATCCCAAAAATTATCACGTGTGACAACGGGCCCCAATTCATTTCAGCAAAGTGGATTGCTTTCACAAACAGGAATGGCATTGAAGTGAAACATACACCTATCTATCATCCCGCTGGTAATGGTCAGGTGGAGCGTTTCAATCGAGTGATCATGGGCACCATTCAAGCGGCCATAGACGATGGCCTGGATTGGGAAAAGGAATTGGAGAAAATGATATGGGCCTATCGCATCACACCTGGGAGCACTGGCTACAGCCCGTTTAAGGTTTTGAGAGGAAGGGAAGCCTTCACCAAAGACAATATGGCATGGAGGAAACTAGTAGTGCAGAGTAAGTGGTCACCAGCAGTGGTTAGGAGGAATCTGGAGAAAGCACAAGAAGTTTATACCACTCACTACAACAAGAGACGAAACACTCAGGAGGCAGGATTGGAAAAAGGTGAATGGGTTAGAGTGAAGCTGGCCACTTTGAAGAGAAAGGGGGAAAGCAAGTTTTCTCCACCCATGAAAGTAGTGGAACCTTACGGCAGGTCAGCTTTGCTTAGTGACGGGAAAGTATGGTCACTGGACAGAATGGCTAAATGCAGTAAGATCTTGAAGTGGGGAGAAGAGACTACAGGAGGAGCAGAACATGCAAAGTGACGAAAGCGAAAACGGAGGTAGAGGCAGGTACATAGAGGAAGTAGGAGAAGGTGTGCAGCAAGTAGAAGACAGGGAAGAGGAAGGAGGAGCCCAAGGAAGAGAGAAGAGCGAAGGCAAGGAAGAAGGAGAGAGAGAGAGAGAGAGAGAGAGAGAAGCAATTCAGGAAAGGAGATGGAGATAAAGGAAACGAGAGAAGAAGAAGGCACGGAAGTGGTGAGAACAAGAGCAGGGAGGAGAGTGAAGGTACCAGAGAAGTTCAAGGACTATGACATGAACTGAAAGTAAGGACATTGTTAATTACTATTGGTTATTGCATAAAGGGGGGAGATATGTGGTAGCGGTCTAGCTCTCAGTTCCCCGGAACAGGAAGAGCGGGGACGGAAGCGGAAGGCGGCCATGTTGCAGATCGGCGCCGACTGCGAGAGAAGTTAGTAGGCAGCTCCCGGCGCTCCAAATAAATACTTAAGTTCAACTCCAAGCGAGCGTCTGTCATTATTTACAGACTTTACAGTGACATGGCATGAGGAGGCATCATGATGCATGGGCACTGGGCACATTCTTGGGTGTGTCAAAGGGACATACAGCTAGAGTCATCAAAGTCCCGTTTTGCGAGTCCTTAATAGCGATTATTAAGGAATCGCTATTAAGGACTTGCAAAACAGGATTCATGTAGGAATAGCAAAAAATATTGCGATTCCTACATCATCCTTATTTGCGATTAGCAAATTGCTAATCGCAAATAAGGAATAACTCCCCATTCACTCCTATGGGCCTACGGGCCCATAGGAATGAATGGGGAGTTTTTCCTTATTTGCGATTAGCAATTTGCTAATTGCAAATAAGGATGCGATTTCAAGGGTGCCAGGGGTGTCCAAAGGACACCCTGTAGCACCCCTGAAATGGAAATGTAGCCTGATGTTGCGCACACACATGTCCAAAGGACATTTGTGTGTGTAACATACCACTTAGAAAAATGCACTAAAGTGCATTTTTCTCAGTTTTCGCTATCTACCACAAAGTCAGACTTCGTGGTAAATAGCGGCAGGAAATTGCAAATTCGCATATTTTAAAAGTTTCATGAATTGCATTTAAGGAATCTCAAATAGAGATTCCTTAAATGCAATTCCTCGCAAATATACGATTTCGCAAATAGCGATTTTTGCATTTGGGATAATGAATCCCAAATGCAAAAATTGCGCTCGCAAAGGGCCAGATTCTGAGAATCTGGCCCTTTGCGAGCCGATATTTCGTTCATGAATCTAGCTGATAGGCTTTGTGTCTTGGAATGAAATTAAAGGTATCCAGCTCGCACCGAGTTGCAGAGTGCCATCAAGTGTTTAAATACCAGTATGAGTTTGTGTTGAATTTATAGTATGTAATTCCAAATCTTCATGAATAAAAACATGTCAAGAATGGGCGCATGGTGCAGCTCTGCCAACTGCAGTGTTCTTTTTGCCACTTTGCACAGTACCACATGCCCAGACCTAAAAAAGATATGCCTATACCAGGCTATCGTAAGGAGCAGAAATATCTGTATTTCTCTTTCTTACTTCTTCTTACTATATGTGATGCATTCTGCCGCACACATTGAAAGAGGAATATGCTTCTAAGGATTGATTTTGTGCAGGAAGGTATCCGTTCCTTCACAAGAACAATCTTGCCCGGGTTTTGGTGGGACAGGAGTGGGAAAGCAACCAAGATGGAGGGGTGCTGAGCAGATACAACAAGCAACAACAAAGGAGGGGCAGGTGTACAGGACAAGCAACAATGCAGGAGAGGGGCTGGGGATAGGAGCAAGCAACAGTGCAGAAGGGTTAGAGTGGTAGGGGATGCAAAAAAAACGGAAAAAGTACCTCTAAAAGGAGCAAGCAGTGGACGGGACACTGGGCAAGTGAAGCAGTACTTGAGCCATGCTCTGGTGTAGGGACAAACACATGATGTGGAAGTAAAGATGGCACTCTCTAACCAAAGAGAAGCAAAGAAATGATAGTGGTGATAAAGCCAACCAATGATAAGCAATAGGCATGCCAAACCGCCTGTAAGTAAGCAAAATGACTCACAAGTGACAGTGCATGCACTTTCTCAGGCCAGACCAAAAGAGAACGGTGGAGGGAGGTGAAAAACTGTTAGAAGGTGCCCACCAAATACCCAAATAGCATAAAATACCGTACAGTGCCAACAAAACATTTAAGGACACTAAGCTGAAGAGTTTTTTAAAGAAAGGGTGGGAATGTGTCCTGTCTGAAGGGAAACAGCCTTTAACTTGCAACATTTTCCAGGCAGGACTTTTACAACGCAGTCGTTACCATGCAGGTAACTTCCTCTCAGGTAAGAATTTGTACCTTTAACACACAGTACGTTATCACACAGGTAAGTATTTTTTTTTTCAATAACATACTTTTTTTATTCAACAAAAAGTGATTTTAGGGTGTAGGGATGGGTAGAGGTAGAGGTAAGTGTGTTTTTAGGCTTTAAGACGGATAAAAAATAAAGGGAGAAATGGGTTGTTTAGGGTATCAGAGTGGGTAGAGGTAAAGGGAGATAAGGTGATTATGTAGTTCTGGATGGGTTGAGGTGAAGGGTTGTAAGGATGATTGTAGGGTTAGTGGTGGGTAGAGGTAAAGTGAGGAAATGTGATTATAGGGTTCTGGGTGGGTAGAGGTAAAGGAAGGTAATTGTGAATCTGAAGCTCCGGGTGGGTAGAGCCAACAGAGGTAAGAGTGAATTTAGGGTCCGGTTGGTTTGAGGTATAGGGAGGTAAGTGTGATTTTTGGTAGGTAGAAAACAAGTTCATTTAGACAATTGCCCATAAAACATTCTGAAAACTCATAAACCAATAAAAATAGATGATTTAACCCATTCTGGCCAGCTCAACACCCCCCTCCTACTACAGTTCATCATTAAAACTCTGTTTAACAGACCGTAAAAAACGAGCAATTACTATAGTCACATCGACATAACTCATTTCTGATAACAACTCGCCAGCTTTCCTCCTTTGAACAGCTTCATGTTTAAAAAACAAGGGTCTTATCTTAATATAGTTTGAGAAAAAAAACAGTTCATAAGTAAGGCAGTAGAGAGCATTTTACATTCAGGGGGCAGGGGCAGAGACCTATATTATCCTGGACCCTGGCCCAATATGGATGGGATGAGTGGATTGGATTACATCCCACTCTATCTCTTAAGATTTAATTCCATAAGTCAGATCTGGTAACTACATCAAATATGGAAAGACAATGTCCTGGCCTAGAGTAGAAATTGAGAACCTGATAGATGTTTTCTTGCTCAAAATCGTCAGGTCATTGGGAACCTGGACGTAATTGTGCCACAGTCTAAATGGAGGTTCTTAATAAGGGTCAATTTACTCATTACTTCCTTTGCCCACCTTCTTTCACTACCTTGAATCTCATCCGAGATGAGTTTAGATACTTTGATCACTTCATCGTCCTCCAAGAGGCTATTGAAGTATCTTAAGGGCCGAGTGAAGACTAGCAGACTCCAGGAGATTTGATTGAACTCTATCCTTATGCCCTTGCCCATAGTACCTGCAGGGAGTGCTAAAAGTCTTCTGAGAGCCGCCCCTTCGAATCGGTCCCCCTCATAGAGGGGATCAAGGGAAAAGAGCTCTCCTCCATACAGGCCCAAACCGAGGTATCTTCCCTTCATATGCCTACAATAGTGGGATATTGGACAAACCTTACATTTCCAATTGATTCTAGACAAATGGCTGGCCTACAATTGTGCCTTCTGCTTAGTACAGTCTCAATGCGTGTCCCATTTGAAGCTCCTCCTAAAAGTCAAACCCAAGTATTTGTCTATGCCTCCCATATATCAAGGTACCAGGTAAACCTTTTTACTCAAGACATCAGGCAGTTTGAAACAAGAGCCATCGACATATAGTTCCCCTTGGGGATCAGCTAAGGGAACATTAGTCAGGTCGACCCGTACTTTTGTCTCTTCTTCAATCCGAAAAAAATAATCATGGACATCATTGTCCTTTTCTTCCGAAGGGAGGGATAGTAACGTGGCTGGATTCAGGGTAGCACATCTTTTTATGATAATGTGGGGAGCAAATAAAGTCAGCTCATATCCAGTAAGACGTGCACTGGTGAGGTGCTGTGTCTTTGTCTTGTTCAATAGCATGTCCACAGTTTGAGGTACCATCACTGTGAGGTCAGTATCAAGGATGAGCCCTGCCGATTGTCTGATAGATACCGCTGTCGTCCCAGCAGCTCTCAGACAGCTCAGGAGCGCTCTGGCAACATTATCCAAAATGGCCGAAAAGTAGGCGCAGGGTCTCTTCTTAACACCAAAACTCTGTGTTAGTTCAGAAAGTGCGCAACCATCGGCCTCATGTACATGGACCAGAACAGGCTTCTGGTAGTCAGGGGTACCAAGCACAAGAGCAGAGCAAAGCACAGTCTTCAATCGTTCAAAAGCTTGCTGGCATTCGGGTGTCCTAGGCAAAGGCTCATGCACATCTTTGGTGGGAAAGAAGGGGTTTTGTTAGTAGGGAGAAGTGTGGTATCCAATGCCGACAATACGAAGTTATCCACAAGAACGCGCATACCTCCCGTTGGGTCTTAGGGACAGACTTTTTATTAATAGCAGCTATGCGTTCTGGTGTTAGTCTGTGACCCTCCTTCGACAGTAGGTGACTTAAGTAGGTGAACTCCTGCCGACAATATTGGAATTTCGAGAGGGACACCTTGTGTCAGTGGTGTGCCACATGGAGCAGTAATTTAACTGTGGCCTTTTTACATCCCTGTTCAATGTCCGAGGCCAGTAAAAGATCGTCAGCATATATTAACAACACATTACCAGATGGAAATTCCAGTGAATCCAATTGAGTTTTCAAAGCCTGTCTGTAGATACTAGGGCTTTCCATATAGCCTTGTGGAGCACGACAGAATCTCAAACTCCAACCGGCTTTTGCAAACCCGAAAAAATTGTGGCTATCGGGATGGATGGGGATGCTAAAGAAAGCATTATTTACATCAATCACTGAGAAAAATCTGGGGTTCAGGGGAATCATAGTCAAGATCGTCGTGATTTCAGGTACCATAGGATATTGTGGAACCACTCCTCTCGCAGGTCTAGCACAAAACGTTAAACATCAGGATGGGTGTCTGGACATTCCGAGGGTGCCTTTTTAAGAATGGGGAGGATGGGGCTATTGCATACATTTGCTGTTGTCTCTTCAACTACACCAGATTTCATCAAATCTTTGAATGTCTTGTATTGGGGAATTCTGGGCAGCCTGGCATTGTCTTTCACCTGTATAGAGACGGGGTTATCTGTAGCAGCCCCACATCCGTGTCACCGGTGACCCACAACGAGCATGGCACATCGGGAGGGATAGGGTCATCTTTCGCAAAGCATTACTAGGCATGGGCAACTCACGGGTCTACAGTCATGTGAACACCATCGGGGAGCAATAGATTGTCGCATGTAACCATTTTAGCAAGTACAGTCCCAGTAAGTTCTCTCCACAATTTGACGTCATTAGAAATGGTGAATCAATTGTAAGAGGACCAATAGTCAAAGCAAGAGGCTTGGAAATGGGGCAAATGACCAGCACACCTCAAAAACCCACCAACATATTATTTTGGCCAGGCAGAGCTTCCCCCGGGACCAGGGAACGGGAAACAGAGCTATTCATAGCCCCTGTGTCACCTAGGAATTTCTCGGTGGAGCCTTGTAAATCCGCAGTAACGTATAGTCCACGCTGATCCCCAGGCCCTGGAACTGGTTCCTTGCCCTGCCCGTGGCTGCTGTAGCTGTGAGACAACCCCGTCACTTTGTCCAGGTCATTGTCATCGTGATAGCACTGTTTTCCCCAAGGGTTGTCAAAATAGTTTCGCTCCACCTATTGTTAGTTGTGCTCTCTGGCTGCGTCTCACCTCAACCTCCCCCTCCTCGTCCTCTTCCCCAAAACCTCTTCCTCTAGAATTCCCTACCTCTCTGGAAAAATTCCGGACACTTGTTTCATCAATGTCCCTCTTTTCTACAGAATACACATTGGTTGGGTCCCACTGGCGTACCTGATGTGCAAACCTATTGGACTTGGGGCCCCACGGGCCCGATCCCGAACCACGTCCTCTAACACCTCCTCTTGCAACCTGCTCCATCAACTCTCTCGTTTTCAAATCCTTTGTCATCTTCTCCACTCTTTACTTGTCCTCATTCTCTCTATGCTCATAATACTTAGCCATACTTAATATGGCTGATAGGGAAGATGTGGTCCAAGTACTCTCCGAGGCCTGCAGTCGAGCAGCAATCTCAGGGAGTAAATTAGTAACAAACCTATTCACAAACAAACACCACCCTCCTGTGACAAATCCTGACCACTAAAATCTAGGAACACCCCTTCGATTCTGGTAAAGAAATCCAACACACTCTTATCCTTCTTCTGATGACACACAGTCAACTTATCCCAGTCCTCTTTTTTCGGGGTGGGATAAGTAAGTGCATGTAGGTGATAACATGTCCCGGCAGAGCCAGTAGCTCTGCTTTTCGCATCTCACCAGGCTTGCGCTCCTTATACCATGCTTTAATCTCATCCCATGTGCCACAAAGGTCTAGTGCATAGTCCTGGGTATGTGCTTGTCTCCATATATCTACCGGTTCCAACAAGCCAAAGAATAAGTCTACATCAGCTAACGTCATCACCGTGGAGGAGGCCGCTTCGGTCAATTCCTTATAATACACAGTGTTTTTTTTTCTCGGGTTCGCTAACTGACTCTTTAGGGAAAGGACTTCACTCCTTTTCCAAGGGTATAGATCCATTGTTCTTGAAACCGTGCATTGACTTGCTGTCATATTACAGTATTGTTAGAGTCGCTCAACTCTGGTATTTCTGGATGATAAATAGGATGGACTTCCCTCTTGGGGTGTTGCATCCCCAGCAACGGAACCTTCTGAAGTAATCTGCCTTGATAACCCACCAAGGTGGACACTTACTAAAAACCTAATTTGCTGGCATGTCTGCAACATATACTCGGTCTCGTACGTCATAGATAATCTGAGGTGCAGTACCCTGAAAACACTGTTCCCACAATTGTATGAGAGTGGCTGACATATGTTTAATGGCATGTTGCTGTATGTAAGTCGCATAGTCTTTCATCACACTCCATACATCCTCCACAGTATAAATCAGGTGCCGGGCCCACTGAGCTGCCTGAATCCCTACCATCTGTTTCTCCTCAGGGCCAACAGAAGAGCGCACAGACACTTTATTCATGCAATCCTGCACTTCTGCCCAATTGGTGTCAGGAAGTCCACGTGTGGGTTTCTCAGTGTGCAACGGTGTTTGGGACATAGCACCAACAGAGGAAATAGTAGATGTCGAAATGTGAGATGCCGAAATGGGTATGTAGTGAATGAGCCACTTTAGTGGTCTGATGAGCTTTGATGACCCTCGATCTCCACCATTGTGTACTGATTTTAGTGTGCTATGTTACTTTAGCCTTAATGTAGGATGGTCCTGCATTAGAATAGTCTTGCCAAAGAATAGAAGGTGTGGGATGTCGAGGTGCAGAGTTGTTGGTGATGGTGCACACATGTGCTCCATAGTGGATACTGAGGGATTAAGTGCATAGTGTTATTTGAGTTAGGTAAATTATGACTTTAGCCTATTGGCTTTGACGTGGCCTAATATTATTCTGCTTTCCAAGTAGTAGAGGCCTATGCTTGAGCAACTCCATATTCTAAACTGCAGCCATCTTCTGAGCCTCTGTGGGTGAGAGGTTATATCTTAGATTACATGTGTTGTCCACCAGTAGTGAACCAGACAGGACCGGTTCTTATCGGGTGGAATGTGCTCTCTTCGTGCCGAGTCAGAGCAAAACGCTTGGCCAGCTGCTTGTTGTGCTCTTGGTACGAGGTGGTACAGGAATCCAGTGAGAACTGTGGGCGGAGTTAGCTAGAAACTTCGATGGAGAGCTGCATTCTATATTAGAGAAAGGGGGTCCGAGAGAGATTCTGAGATGCTGAGAGCTGGAGAGATGCTGAGATGCTGGTCTGGTGTTTTGGGGGTCTGATGATACACCACGGTGCAGACGTGCAGTCGTGTTTGTGCAACAGAGAGTCCGGAACCAACCAGTGAGGGAAAGAGAGACGGACCCTTCTTCAGATGACAAGACGCCTAAGATTATGGTGAGGTGTTCGATGTATATCTAAATTTATCTAACTATGTTTTTATTTTCAGGCTCTATGTATATCTATGTGCATCCTATTATCATGTAATAAAGAAACCCTAGAGCATATCATTTGTTGGTATTCCTTGTGAGGGAAGGTTGGGACCTTTTTTTTACCAAGTACTTACAGAGGGATGGGTGATTCCCCTCTAATGGGTAATTGTTGATGCGGAAGGGAAAGTGCCTCCCATCAGGGATGTCTAAATTACATTGCCAGGAGGAGCATGCGTTGTTTACCCTCTCGGAAAGGGAGGTGTTGTGACTTGTTATTTGCGAGCTCCTCAGCAATGGTCTTATATGTTGTCAGTGTTTATTCCTTTCTTGGGTAAGTATCATGAAATGTGGTGTCTTTCTGGAACCTGAGAAAAGATGTGGTAAGTAATGACCTGGTGACTGACAGAAGCACCAAAACATACAGAGAAGTAAGTCATTACAGGGTACCATCACATAAGGGTCAGAGTGGGAGGTGTAAGGGGAAGGGTAGTGGACAAGGCACAACTAGATGACAAGGCTGGAGAGGGAAGGGACAATACAAGAGAAGCGACGGTGTTCGTTCCTGTTACCAGTGGGAATGCAAGGGAAGCAAGTGAGGCTGATACAACAGTGCCGGGGATATCAGAGGGAGCAGTCCCAGAGCCCGGGGCTGGGGAAGTGGGAACTGCAGGGTATATCTGCTGCGGGGCGTAGCATGGCGGGGATGAAAATCCACAAGCTCCTCAACTAACTCGTCTCCATTATCCCAAGCAACATAACTTTTATCAGTCAGCAGTCAAAACTTTCTGTTTTCGCTTTCTATCCCTTTCTCTATCTTTTCCCTATCATAGGCTACTACCTTCTCTGTAATCGTTTGCATCTATTTCCTTCTAGCTACCTTCTTGGCTCTCATGCGCCGTTTCTTCGCATCCTTCTGCCACACCCGAAAAAGAGTCAAACATGGACTGTCTACTCCTTTTAATCAAACAGTTTATCCTGCATCAAAAGAAAGAGTAAGTGGCTATTGCAACTCAGCATTGTCCCTCGTATATTTATTTCAAAATGTGCTAAACATAATATGGCCAATACCTTCTGGAGGGGTGGGCTGGCTCTACCCCAACCGCGAATTCTTAGAACATCATCGGCATCCAAAACATCCAAACTTACTGAAACAAGGCATGTTAACATAAGACACTTACCCTGTCCCTAACGGACAAACAACACCCAGCAATGTAATACAAATAAAATAAAAGAACAAATATTGTTCACGAACCAAGGCCACAGTACAGAGAGCACAGTCGCTACTCACTCAAACAAGCATTTCACTACCACCCCTACCGACGTAGGTCCACACACCTTGCAGCACCCAAACACCACAATCAAACCACAAGTCAGTCTGGGGGCTGCATCAGACTAACGCAACAAACAATAATAATAAAGTTGTCAAAGGACCAAACTAAAACAATACGAAAAGCACTCCCTACAGTCCGGAGACTTTACCAAGTTCAAGAAGACAGGCACTACCCCAAGCCTTTTCGGGCACAATCCAAATTTCCAGTTGGCCTGACAGATTGTTCACAAACAGTGCCAGAGATTTCCGAGTGCGGGCCAAATTTCCAGTTGGCCTGGCAGGCTGTTCACGAACACTCTGTGTCTTTTCCAAGGGTCCACAAACCTACCAAATTCAAAACCAAGACAGTTCAAAGACCGAACCAAGATACAGCCCGTCGACTCATGTCATCCAAGCAAGGCAGTCCACAAACTGAATCCAAGACAGGCCAGAGACTCTGCCAATACAAGAGGACATGCCTCAGCCCCCAGACCTTTTCAAGAGTAAATCCAATTACCAGTTGGTCTGGCAGATTACCTGTGAACAGCCCCGGACCTTTTTACAAAGAGGCCAATAACCAGTTGGCCCGGTAGACGGCTCTCAATCGCTCTGTGTCCTTCAAGGGTCCGCAGACCCACCAAGTTCAAGACAGTCCGCAGACTGTACCAGGACACACAGCCTGTCGGCTTGTACCGTTCAACCAAGGCAGTCAGAGACTGTACCAGGACACAGCCTGCAGGTTCATGTCATTCACAAATGGCGCTATTTTCCCAAGAGTCAAATTACTCACCAGGTGCACACAGGTCAAGTAAGTTATTCGCCACTACTGACTCTTCAGACCAAACAGTCAGCTCCAAGGTTTCGCCTTCTCAGGAGCCCAGCCAAGGGCCACTAGCCAAATACGCGTCTGATCGGGAGGGCGGGACAGCTGGGTGAACCAAGCTCGGTCTTGTATGTGAGGGGCCTCGATCTGCCAGACCAGACACCACCCTGGCCCCTACGAACCCTTATGGGTGAGAGGCCCTTTTGCGGTGTCCCTGTTTGGGTACCAACTAAAGGACGGGCCCTCTAGGGCCAAGCGGGTACTTGTGACCACCTGCTATGCCTTCCCAAAATGAAGAGTCGGTCAGACAATAGTGAATGGAAACTTACGTTTATTACAGGTATATTCTCTGCAGAGGAGCCTAGTCAGACCTTCACCCTTAAATGTCTGTCGAGGGGACTGATTCCCCAACGTTCACTAATAGATGATAAACCCTTCAGGAGACTTAGGCCAAACCTCTTGTGGAAAGATGCCGGTCCAAGCCGGGCACGAACAAAAGAGGCACAGAGAGATGAGCTAACACCTGCCAGATGGATGCTCTATCAGCGGCCCAAGGCCGCTGTGCCGAGTCTCAGCGTTTCCTAACGTGGGAGCAGAGCTACATGTATACAATGGAATACAAAAGCAAAATAATTGTCTTGTTAGCACATAAAGTTGCAGCCTCGAACAGAGAAATATAACAAAATACAGTGTTCTGATGAGGCAAGCGATTCTGATTCTAAGGCCTAGTACAGTAGAGGCAGTCTAATAAGAGTTACGAAATACAAAATGGAGTCACACTGGCTAACGAAAACTTGCATGTTACTGGGATAACTTAGTGGGCTGCATAATGTGAACATAATTACATGTATTTTAGTCACACATTGGTAACCTAATATAACATGGTGAGTGCAATATGCGAAAGGGGAATTTTGAATCTAACATTCTCCAGATTAATTTGGAGCTGTATCTGCTTACTATATGTTGCTAGGGCATTTAGTTTCCTCTGCAGACCAATTGGGGTACAGTCCAGCAATACCAGATCATCAGCATAAAGCAAACAATCAATGTGTGTTTCCCAACTTTAGGGGAAAAGGACTTTGTTTGAGATATAACATTGGGAAGGTCAGCTAGAAATATACTGAGGAGCAAGGGTGCTAAGACGGGTAAGAGGTATGATTTTAGGCTTTGGGATGACTAAAGGTAATGGCAGGTAAGGCGGATTTTAGGATTCGGGGACAGGTAGAGAAATAGCAAGCTAGGTAAGGATGATTTTAAAGTTCACTGGTGGGAAGAGGTAAAGGGATGTAGGGTTTGGGAGGATAGACGTAAAGGAAGGTAAGAGTGATATTAGGGTTTGGGGTGGGTAGAGGAAAAGAGAGGTAAAGGTGATTTTAGGGCATACGAGTGGGTAGAGGTAAAGGAAGGCAAGGGTGATTTTAGGGTTTAGGAGTGGGTAGAGGTAAGGGGAGGTAAGGGTAAAACACAACTTTTAGAAACACAGTGTGTTTGATGATGAACAAGGCATACTCTAGATTATAAAACAAGTAATCAACAAGTGAGTAAATTTGACACATCAGGAAATACTAGTGCAGAGAAACACACACTGTATGACAATAGATTTAAACGAAGGGAATGTGCCTACAGCTTCAGCATCAATAGTGTCAGGTGGCCAAAATGCATTTTTCGGACATTGGTCACATACAACAAAGTCGTCCTATTTATAGTTGTTTACTTTTAGCTATTGACAATACTGGGAAGCTCAAGCTTCAAATTTGAGGGTTTGAAGTTGTATTGCAAGGAAAAAAAACGACCATAATACGAGTGTAAGCTGCATGGAACTCTGATCAAATTATTAACCAGAAGTTGGTCCATTCTCCTGGGAAGAAAACAAACACATGGAAAGAAAGTGAAGCCCAGGTGAAACTAACATGTGCTAACGTTTCACCAATGAAAAGGGAGAATATGAGTGACAATGAAGCCAACAACCATTGGTAAGTAATGGGGGCTGAAAGCCCCTTTTTAAAGGTTTTTTAAAAAAGAAATGACAAATCGTTCATAGCGACGTTAGTGTACTATCTCATCGATACATAAACATTTTTCTTTGAACCATGCAAACTCAGTATGCCCTCATTCTTCCGTTTTGAGAATGATAGCCAACAAACAGATGTGAATGTTTGTGGGCTCTCAACTCTCCTCTAAATCAACATCAATGATGTGAATCTGCATGAACTAGAAAATCAAGATTGAACAACTCAGTAACCCAAGCCATTGGTAATATATAATCATAGATCTGTAGGGAAGACATTGGGAAAAATGATGGCACATCTAATGCCAGGGCTTTACATGAGTGTAAAAAAAGCATTTTTCTCTAATGTGGTGTCACTCCAAAAAATATGTCAGCGAATTTCTAAATTGTCTTTGGAGGCACAAGACTGTTTAAAAAGACTTTGGCCCATTTTTATTTAGCTGTCACACAATGCAGTGCAGCAACCAAAGTTGCTGTGCTGCATTGCATGACAGAGAATGAGCAGAAAAGCACCTTATCTGGAGAGATATGGCATTATCCTTCTCTGGCCCTAGAAGTGGTGCACACTCTGGCTGCCGAGCACCACGCACACACTCCTTTGCACCATTGGGGAGAGGAGTTGGCCTAACGGCTAGGGCGCTCGACCTCGGACCTGGGGATCTGGGTTCGAGTCTCGGTAACGACGCCAAAACCTCCTGTGATTCTGGACAAATCACTTAATCTCCCCGTGCCTAAAATGAATGTGTGTCTGTCCTCATGTAACGTAACTGGTGCTACATAAAGCGCTCTGATACCTGATTTGGTTCGGGTCTAGTTTGCGCTATATAAAACTCAGCAAAAAAAAAAGAAAATAGTAAAACAATGTTTGCGTGACTCTAGCATAGGTTTTGTATAGTAAGGGTTGCTTTCTAGTAAAAAATGCTATGCTTAGACTAACTTTAAAACTTTTTCCATCTTTGGATGTGTTCTTCACAGTGCAGCACACATGCCAGGTGGGAAATGTTAGGAGAAATAAAAGTATTTTTCCCTTTTAACTCTTGCTTCAATGTGTTGTTTTATTTTGGTGCAAAACCCTGACTATCATTGTTAGTAGATAGGCTTTTGAGCCAAAGACCATAGGTCGTTGCATAGGAACGCCCATATACCACTCATGGAATGCTCCCTTGATGCAGAGTAATGGAAAATAGCACTTTGAGCTGCTTTCTGTTACTTTCAGGCAAGTGTCCAATGTAAAGCAAATTTTGCCCTGGAAAGTAAACCCAACAAAAAGTATTTGTCCCAAGTTTGTGTCACAATATCCAGAGCCAAAGACTTTGAAATTTGCCCCTCTGTGGTTCACAGTGTCAAAAACAGTCAGCAAGTTAGTAACATTTGAACAACCAACAACAGTTTTGTTCAATAGATATTTAGAGTACCTAACTTCCATCAACTAAGGCTTTCTGAGGTTTGGCTGGATACAACTTGTTAGGCCCCTATCTGAAATAGATGTCTGAAACTGCTTCTAGACCATCCCATCTATCAGTTTTGTCACAATATAAAGTTAAGATCAGTTTGAAATGCATGGGTTCAATGGATGGCAAGTTAGACTTATATATTAGTGGTGTGGCAACCACGTGTTTGAGGGTTAAAGGCTCTTTAAACTTTTGTTATCATTGGTTCACAATTTAGACAGAGAATCAGGGCTAATGCTAAGGATAGTTAACACAAAATTCTGGCTGGATAGGAATAAAACTTTGATCTTGCTCTGCCTTCTTGAATTAACTTATTCTGTACTTGAGTTTCTGTGACTACATGGAAAGATGACAGCTGTGATTTAGCTGTGTTCCTGGTGCACTCCTGTGTGTTTATGTTACCATATAAGACATTAAACATAGTATTCTCATGGGGAGTGAAGAACCGGGTTTTAAACCCAGCGGCGCCAGGGGCATGCCCAAAGTCTTCGGATTCACCTGTCTTGGTATACAGAGACACGGAATACTTCTGGGTGGCGTCAAAGACCAAATTTTTTAGCTGTAGCTAGTAACAGTAATCCCAGCAATACAACACGGTGTACAACTCGAGAAACTGTTCAACTTTGTAAGGCGAAACATCCCTTTTTATACCCAATATTCACATTACAAATGGACACCCACTGCACAAAATTCTAGCCAATAAGGTACATTTTCAAACAAAGTATCACATAACAGAAACCTCAGTTTGCAATAACCCAACCCAAAGTAAATCATTAAGAATGTCCCAAATCCAATCTCCACAAGCCGGACAAAACCATAATTGAAAGCACAATGCATGTAATGAAGAAACATAGAAAGGAAACAATGACAGATAACGAGCAAGATAAAGCATGTGTAGAGAAGCTAAAAGTTAACGATGTCCTGAACATTAACTGGCAATCTCAGATAACGATCAACCAAGGAAATTGGCTTAGCGAGGTCAGTTCCTTACAATGCACTTTAGAGTCAAGAAAAGGCTTAGTTAATAAGTGCATGAACAACGAAGCCCATGCAACTTTGTTCGTTTGGTTACCTCCACGGGCCTACGTGATGGCAACACAAAAATGGAGGCACAGACAAAATGGAACCCATATTCGAGACAAAGTCTCTGAATACGTAATGAACTCGCTAGTTAACGTGACAAATTCACTCCATATTAGCCGCACTTGCTAAATACGGTACAACATCACCAAAATCGTGACGGAACCATAACCTCACAGGACAAGGTAGAATTTTACAGAACCTCAGCCCTCCTTTTGCCATTATGTAGGCAATAACCCAAACTCATGTTAATCTGAATCTAGGTCTATATCAATATTCATCAGATCATCAAGGTGTTGCTGGAGCATCATCCTACTACTCTCCGCTTCTCTCGAGACAGGTCTCCGCACACACATGGTAGCACAAAGGCTACAAATGGTGGGACCACACTGAATGCAAAGACAACAAGAGAAGAGGATAGCTAAAATCATACCAAAGAACATCAGAATCTTCCATCCCCATTTGGACAGTAGTCCCCAAAACTATCCAGTCAACGACCAGTCTCCTTCATCCACATGAATAGACTCAGAGATCTTATGCAGTCTAGAGATGGCTTGGTACACTGTAGGGGCATTATCTGGTATGAAAACACAGCAACTAGATTGGATCAATTTTCAAACCCCTCCTCGATCTGCAAGTATGATATCTAAAACCATACGGTTTTGTAACGTCATAAGACGATCCGTTTGAAGCTCAGCTGTAACATTACTAAGGGCACCTGCAGTTTCATTTATAGTGGCCTCAACCACTCTCGTAAGTTGTCGTATATTCCTGCTATTAGCCATAGGACCCCAAAACGGTAGTAAACCCTTGAAAAAGTCTCCTACTTCTTGTGCTGCATTATCTTCCTGATTAAAGACACCTCTAACATATCTTGTCCTATGATAGTCCGAAGTAGTAGTGTATGTAGGGGGAAGCAGAAACGCCACATAACAAGTTCCTGAAAAATCAGGTGGCAACCATGTGTAGGCTCTATCGTGACAAACAAAATATGCTGGCACGAACGGAGAAGTCTGAGATGAATAGACATAGGTTTGAGCACACACACTCTTACCTAGCTGAGCTCTCAGATTCCGACCACTACCTTGCAAACAAAAGTGGCCTCGATGGGGTACAATCCAAATCGGGGGAGACCTTTTTCGTCTCTCTTTCTCTGTCAAGCTAGTACTATATCCAGTCACGTTCCAACCAACGTAAGCCTGCACCTCATCCTTAGGGATAGTATTATATGCATCAATATCTCGAATCATATCCACTATTACCTTTATCGAGGCATTATTACTTGGATTGTCTTTCACGGAACGTAAGGGATATACCTCATTTGCATAGATGAACATAGTCTGAAAAGCCCATACAGACCCATTAAAAGAAAAAGGCAAAACCAGATAGGGCATGCCTCTATCTGTCGTATGAGGCATAAGACCACAGACCCAGCAATTAGTGGTATTTACTACCAACTGATGCTGATGCAACAGTTGTATAAACAAATTGTTGACAAATTCTGACCTCCTTGTCTGTTCATGTTCAGGCAACGTGTAAAATTGGTGCAAAGAAACAGTAGTAAAGGAAAGCATAGGTTGGGAAGTGGGTGCAGATTTCAGTGGTGTAGCATAAACAATCCAACCCACACAAGCTAATGTGATACTTAAAAATATTAAAGAACACAATATAATAAAACATTTGCTACGTATTAATGTATAGAATTTTGTCTTAAAGTCCATTTCCTCAACAAATCTCTCAGTTACAAAAAACTCCATCCTCTAACGTGCTGCTCATGGCAATTTTCCTTCTTCACTTAAGTGTGCGTCCAGGCGTCCTAGACGTCCCTAGAACCGCAGACCTTTCGTCAATACGCGGGTCACCCCTTAAGAACTTATACCGTGACCCTGCAGCTGAGCTCGGATGGTAGCTCGAAAAAGAAAAATAGAACAAAAAAAAAAATTCTTGTCTGAAAGAGTATAATTCTCAAAAAAATTCAAATTTATTTGTCCATTTTAGACCGTAAATTATAGCGTTCTTTACCAGGCACCGTCTGATCCTGGAAAAGTGTCTCTGGTTGGGTAGTGTCAAGTTTCAAATGTGACGGCACAGCTTCTTGCAAAACTTCGTCATCCGCACGTTCCGACTGAGTCCATATCAAATGTGCGCCACTAAAAGGCACGAATCTCAGAATCCTTTCAGTCTCAGAATTGACAATACCATTTTTGACCCATTGGTCATATGGTAAGGGTAAGGGTATCCTTTTACAATGGGTGGCATGCACCCAGTTTCTCTTGCCGCAAACCTTGACAGCAGTCCGAGTCGCCAATAACACCTGATACGGGCCTGTCCACCTTGGTTCCAGATTCTTTGTCCTTTGGAAATTTCTCACCAAGGTCCAATCGCCAGGTTGAATCGAGTGACCCGCATCCACAGAAGCTGAAGATAAAGTATCATACACCTGTTGGTGAAGAACACGCAATTTAGCAGTCAAGTCATGTAAGTAATCAACCACATAGGATACTCGATGTCGCTATATTCATTCGGCCTCGGCTCACCCCAAACATTTGCCGGGCGTCCAAAAACAATTTCATATGGGCTAAGTCCCACACGAGAATGTACTGTGGTTCTTGTGGACAAATGTGCCAGTGGTAGAGCATCTGGCCATGTAAGACCAGAGCTTGCTTGTATCTTGGCCAATTTAAGTTTAAGAGTGCCATTGTAGCACTCGACCAAACCAGCTGACTGGGGGTGATTCGCAGCATGAAATTTCTGTTTGATGCCCAAACCCGCACACACTTTCTTCATAATCTGACCTACAAATTCACTTCCATTATCACTCCATACCATTCTTGGCAAACCATACCTAGGGAAATATTCTTTAAGCAAAACCTTGGCTGTAGATAAAGCAGTATTATCCTTGAGGGGGTAGGCCTCTATCCAGCTGGAAAAGGCACAAACAACCACAAGGACATACTTTAGGTTATTGCATCTTTCCATGTGAATAAAATCTAACTGTAGCACCTCGAACGGATACGTTGGAGGAGCAAAATGACCCGCTGGAGTTGGAGTTCCCTTGCCAGGATTATGCATCAAGCAAATCATGCAGTTTTTAACCAGATTCTCAGCACATTTAGGAATTCCAGCATTCTGCCATACTGGAGCCAACAACTTACATATCCCTTTTGAAATGATATGAGCCAATCCATGAGCCATCGTAACCACTGGGAGCAAATACGCATCAGGCAACAACCATCGCTGATGCTCCGACAACTCAACCCAACAGCAAGTCAAATCCAACATTCCCGTAGTCTCTCTCCACATATTCAATTCTTTCTCCGTAGCTTCTGCCTGAATCGATTTCACACTTTCTATTGTGTCTTCACACATTCCTCCTGCCATAACCCATCTAGCAGGACCTGCAACATACATACGACTCGTCAAATCTTTCGCCATTTCTCTCGCTACTTCATCCGCAAACGCATTACCACGGCCAACATCATCCGTAACTTTCCTATGCGCACTGCATTTCACAATCACAACTTGTATCGGCAAGGTAAGTGACTCAAGAAGTTCATTGACCAGTTGTCCATGCTGAATTTTCGTACCATGGGAAGTAAAAAATCCTCTCTCTCTCCACAATCGTCCAAAGCTATGAGCCACACCAAATGCATATTGGCTATCAGTATACACATTCACTCTCTTTCCTTTCGACAACACACACGCTCTCGTCAGTGCAATCAACTCTGCTGCTTGAGCTCAATTCTGTGCAATACGTGCAGTTTCAACAATCGTGTGCAAAGTTGTAACCGCATACGCTGCAGTCGTATCGCCATTCGGAAGCTTAAAGCATGAACCATCTACCCATAAGGTACCATCTGGATTCAAAAGAGGAGTATCTTTCAGATCAAGTCTACCCTTCGTTTTTTCCTCTGTCCGGAGAAAACAATCATGCTGTTCCTGAGCACCTGTCGCTACAGAAATCGGCAACAATGTAGCTGGATTTAATGTGTTGCACCGCTTAATGTGCACATGACTAGCCAAAAACGTCAACTCATAACCTGACAAACGCGCACTAGTAAGGTGCTGAGTCCTTGTTTTATTCAATAAGGTATCCACTCCATGTGGGACCATCACAATCAATGTATTATCCAATACCAAACCAGCAGACTGTCGGATAGAAACAGCCGCTGCCACTGTAGCTCTCAGACAACTAGGCAATGCCCTAGCTACCGGATCTAAAGTAGCTGAAAAATACGCACATGGGCGCTGCTTGTCTCCAAATTGTTGCATCAACACTGACAACGCACAACCTTCTCTCTCGTGCACATAAAGTGTAAAAGGTTTACTGTAGTCGGGAGTACCCAACACCGGAGCAGAACACAATGCATCACGCAACTCAGAAAAACTCTTCTGACATTCGTCAGACCACGGAAGAGAGTTTGGTGTGTCCTTAAGGGTAAGTGCCAACAGAGGTTTTGCTAGCAACGAAAAGTTGGGAATCCACTGCCTACAATACGAGGTGATACCCAAAAAGGCACGCACCGCTCTCTGTGTGGATGGCACAGTCATTTGAGCAATCGTTTGAATACGCTCTGGGGTCAATCGTCTTCCCTCCTTCGACAAGAGATGATCTAAGTAGGTCACTTCTTAGCGGCAATACTGCAACTTCGAAGGTGACACTTTATGGTGATGGTCAGACAAATGTCGTAACAAAGAAAGCGTAGCTTCTTTACAAATCTCTTCATCATCAGCAGCGACCAACAAATCATCCACGGATTGGACAAGAGTCGCACCAGAAGGCAAGACAAAAGTATCAAGCTGAGTTTTCAAAGCCTGACTATAGATGGAGGGACACTCACAATAACCGTGAGGAGCCCGCTTAAACCGGAAGCTTCGGCCTCCTAAAGAGAAGCCAAAAATATCTCTACTTTCCTCAGCGATTGGAATACTGAAGAAAGCATTCTTCAAGTCAATGACAGAAAACCAAGCTGCCGAAGCAGGAATCAAAGTCAACAAAGCAGTGATATCAGGAACAACAGGAAACTGTGGCACAACAATCTTATTGACTTCCCGAAGATCGATCACAAACCAATACACAGATGGCTGGGAAGAGTCAGTACACTTAAGAACAGGCAGAACAGGACTGTTACACACATTACCTCTCGTTTCTTCAATTACATCTTTCTCAACCAAATCATAGATAATCGCTAAAAGAGCTCTTTCACCATCACTAGAGATCTTGTATTGAGGAATACGAGGTAGCCTAGCATTTGACTTGAGGGTAACAACATAGGGTGGAATCTGCAAGAGGCCAACATCATTAGGACCTGTAGCCCAAAGAGTATCAGGAAGCGAACACAATTACGGTGGAAGCCAATCTTTAGACAAGTACATCGGAGAAATCACTCTCTTACCCAACGTAAGATGTACTCCCGAAGGAGAACAATGTAATGTTGCATGCAATCTTTTCAACAAATCCAAACCCAACAAATTCTCACCACAACCTGTCGTTAGAATAAGGGGTGTTTCCAATTCACAAGGACCAATAGAAAGAGGCAAAGGACAAGAGACCGGATTATGAACTGGGGCGCCAGAAAATCCTACTGAGACATTCGTCAAGCCAGACAAAGGTGCGCCAGGGAGTTTAGAGTGCATGATAGAACTCTTAGCTGCACCAGTATCCAAAAGAAAAGGTTCTGCCACACCTGATGTAATTACTTCAACATAAGGTCCACTCTGGTCTACTGGAACCGACACTACTCCCTCTCTTTGTCCATGGCTATCCGAGCTATCATTAAAACTAGCACTCTCGCTTTCAACATAACAATCATCCGTGTAGTACTGAGCAGACCGAACAATCGGAACATTCTGTTGATCAAAATAATTCATAGAATTCTGAGGGGGAAAGGAACGTTCATTCTGAGGAAACGTACCACGTCCTCTACCCCTAGATGCTTGTTGAGAACTTCCACGGCCTCTCAGACCAGACATACGATTCGTACGTTGTAGCAAAATCGGACAATTATTCTTGAAATGACCTTCTTCCCTACAATAAGCACACTGATTAGGGCCTAGCGGAAGTCGCTTCTGCAACAATCTCTGAAACTGTGGGGGCTGCTGAAACTGGGAAGGTTGCTGAAACTGAAGCTGATTAGGGCGAGGCGGATACGCCTGCTGTAAAAGAACCTTCGTCTTCAATTCTTTAGTCTTCTTCTTTGCTTTATCCTTCTCATCTTTATCTCTATTCTCGTAGTATTGTGCAGTAGCCAATATCTGGGCAGAGGAACAAACAGCCCATGAACTCTCAGAGTCCTTTAACTTATTTCAAAGTTCGGGGAGCAAATTAAAAACAAACTTATCTACAAACAACCTCTGAACCACCTTCTGTACTCATGTCCTGACCACTGTGACCAATAAATGTTTCCTCAAACCTAGTGAAGAAATCAGACACACTCTCGTCTTTCTTTTGTTTGCATGCTACTAACTTGTCCTAATTCACTCGCATAGGAGGCATCAAGGTTTTCATTAAATTAATAATCCTACCAGTAGATCTGCAACTAAAGGTTCAGGTTTTGCACCTCCTACCTGTCGACCATCTGCAGCAACAATGTTAACCCACGTATCTCCTAATTCTGCCGCATGATCCTCGTGACGGATCTTCGCCCACAAAGGTTGAGGAACTACATTACCCAACAACATATCTATGTCAGCTAAATTCATAACACACGCATCAACTGTCTGTGACAACTCCTTGTAGTAACCAGCAGGATTTTTACGGGGGTCAGGCAAAGTCTGCTTAAGAGCCAGGACCTCAGTTCTCTTCCAAGGAACATGTACCCATACTCGCTGAAAATGAGCCGGTACTCCCTGAACACCATTAACGGCATCAGCAACAACTTCCTCTCTCCATACAGGAGGAACTTCTCTCATAGAATACTGCTTCACTTTCCTCCTAACAGAAGGATCAGGTTCAAGCAATGACTGAGAAGGAAGTCTACACCGAAACGCAAGAAGCGTCTCTACCGCTTCCTCAACATCGGGACCCACTATCGTCCCTATAGCAATTTCAGACTGAACATTAAGCATTTCCTGCGGAATCAAACCCAACGCATTATTTTCCCATTCTTCGCGAAGGAAAGTACACATTACATCAAAAACATACCTTTGCTTAGGCGGATCCCACTGTAAGAAAACATCCATAACCGCTTGTAAATTATACCTAGAAACATTTAAAACCCATCTACGAGCCAAAAGATCCAACACTGCCCGCTCTTCGGGACCAGGAAGCTGACTACGGCTCTGCTTACGTTCCGAAACCGGGGTCATATTCAGTGACCCAAAGAGTGGAGATAAAAGACTAGCAACAGTCTCAGTCATTCGTTCTCGAGCAGAGGGAGAAGAAGTTGCCAGGAGACAAAGTGTTTTGAGGGGACAGAGACGTAGAGTCAGTAGTAAAGGGAGTCGAAGGTAAAGGGGAGGAAGGCAAAGGAGTTTGAGGCAGAACTGTTAGCAAAGCTGGCGGCCCTAGAAAAGGCTGCGCCAATGGAGGAAGAACCACTTGGGGAAGAACGGGTGGCTGAACAACACCAGGGGGTTGAACAACTGGGGGTTGCGGATGTGCTGTAGCACTCTGCACATAAGGGGGTGGTAATCTCAACAAATGCGACATCAAAGGATCCTTTTCAGGGTCATTGTTGCCTTCGGAAGAAGAGGTGGCAAAGCCGGATAACATTTATCAATGGCCATGCAATGTTGTCTATCTCACACCTCAATCGCACGATCTTATTCATCTTCCTTAAACTGCCTAGCAGCTTGTAGTATTGATATATTATTTTCTTTCCTATCTCTCTTAGCTTGCTTAATTTCTCGCTGTTTGGCTTCCTTACGCCAGAGGCGGAAAGAGTCAAACATCGCCGGCCGGGCTTTCTTCCTAAATAGCGCAACTTCTAGAATATCTAAAATCTCTGATTCGAAACTACCATGTTGGGGCCATCGTAAGACACCATCTTTCTTCGTATAGCGGATCCATACTTCATTATAGGAGATAGGACCCACTCTGTGTTTTGAATAGAGCTCATAAGTCGGAGTTCCAACCGGAGGTATCAGACACGAGTCCTCCAATCGGGAATCCCTGTTACAACTACAACAAAACCATTTCCTAAATTTGCTAAGACCAGGCATCTTATAGCTCACTAATCTAGCTTCAAACTTCAAGGGGTTATCAAAATGAAATACTCGCAAATATACGAGCCCCTCGGCTTTGGCAATTGCAATAACTAAATCAAAGAAACCAAGAAACCAAACAAAGTCGTGGGAGCGACCCACTTGTACTTAACCAAAATGTCTGTCACGCCACCAGATGACCGTCTAACGTCTCGCCTTACAAATCATCACAAGAGGGTCCAAGACAGGGCGACAGTCAGGGCAACAGTCCTTCGTAGCCGTCGGAAAGGGGAAGCCTAGCAGAAAAGACCTTCGGTCCACAGTCGACATGCAGGGGTCGATGAAGTGGGGGCCCTCCTCCAGAATTTCCTCACGAAGCTCCTCACAATCTTAGGGCTTGGACCGGTACCGCTGAAGTCGCCCCACGTTGGCCGCGCTAATTAAAAAGATAGTATTCTCATGGGGAGTGAAGAACCGGGTTTTAAACCCAGCGGCGCTAGGGGCACGCCCAAAGTCTTCGGATTCACCTGTCTTGGTATGCAGAGACACGGAATACTTCTGGGTGGCGTCAAAGACCAAATTTATTAGCTGCAGCTAGTAACAGTAATCTCAGCAATACAACACAGTGTACAACTCGAGAAACTGTTCAACTTTGTAAGGAGAAACATCCCTTTTTTACCCAATATTCACATTACAAATGGACACCCACTGCACAAAATTCTAGCCAGTAAGGTACATTTTCAAACAAAGTATCACATAACAGAAACCTCAGTTTGCAATAACCCAACCCAAAGTAAATCATTAAGAATGTCCCAAATCCAATCTCCACAAGCCGGACAAACCCATAATTGAAAGCACAATGCATGTAATGAAGAAACATAGAAAGGAAACAATGACAGATAACGAGCAAGATAAAGCATGTGTAGAGAAGCTAAAAGTTAACGATGTCCTGAACATTAACTGGCAATCTCAGATAACGATCAACCAAGGAAATTGGCTTAGCAAGGTCAGTTCCTTACAATGCACCTTAGAGTCAAGAAAAGGCTTAGTTAAAAAGTGCATGAACAACGAAGCCCATGCAACTTTGTTCGTTTGGTTACCTCCACGGGCCTACGTGATGGCAACACAAAAATGGAGGCACAGACAAAATGGAACCCATATTCGAGACAAAGTCTCTAAATACGTAATGAACTCGCTAGTTAACGTGACGAATTCACTCCATATTAGCCGCACTTGCTAAATACGGTACAACATCACCAAAATCGTGACGGAACCATAACCTCACAGGACAAGGCAGAATTTTACAGAACCTCAGGAGAAACAATCAATAGTGCAGCAGGTCCAGTGCCACTGAGGCCCAGCAGGCTAACAGGCCCACTGTACCCCAGTTATCTCTACTCAATCATGAGACTGGGTACATTTTCCTTACTTGAGTTAGGCTCCAGTGCACTTTGGCTATGCCACTGATCATGGTTTGCGTTGAATTAGTAAGATAAAACAGCTAACTTTGCTGAGCTCATTTAAAATACAATGTTGATCTGTGGCTGAAGTCTGCCTTCAAAACGTTTACCTTTAAAAAATCATATACCACATCCAGATGTACTTTCCAAGAAAGCAGAATAACACCATCATTTAAAGCAGGAACAATAGCAGTTAAGATCGTTTTAAAATTGCGCACTTTTGGGTCAAGAAATAACTAATGTGATAGATGTTAAAAAGTAGATCTTTCAGTTTCTTAGTAAATTAAATAGAAATGGCACAAACGCATTGTGCATCTGATGTCCTTGATGAATCCAGGCATGATTTTTTTCAAGTGTGACCTCTGTATAAGTCACAGTATAGTGTTTCCCTTTCCATTGGAGGCCTTGTAGTTGTGTGGAGTGGGATTTGGATCACCACTGTTCAGAAGTACCAGGCAGAGGAGGAGCCTGCCCCCAGCTGCCCTGCGCGCTGTTCATCTCCCAAAGCGCAAGACTTTTCCCATTCCATTTGAGGCTTTGTGGTTGTGTGGAGTGGGACTCGGAGTCTCAGTATTCAGCAGTACCAGGCTGAGGAGGAGGAGCCTGCCCCCAGCTGCCACAAGATGTAAAAGCATTGTTCATCTCCCTCGGTGCAGCCCGGGCCAAGGGCGGGCACATTCACGCCCTTCAGAGACCAGAGATGGCTGGGCTGGGCCACCCCCTTGGTTCTCTGTCTTCGGGGTCAGGCTACAGGCGGCCATTACTGCTTAGTTGAAAAATATAAGTACAAGAGACCCTTGGAACTACCAGAGGAGTCCACACCAGGATCGTGTCCTGAAGGATTCTGGAGGACTCTGGACTAGGGCTCGGGCACTAGCTAGGCACTCCTGTACTGGTAGGGGAGCCCATTTACTTGTTTCTACGTGAGGAGCCCAGCGCTTGTGTTTTTTCTTTAACATAACCCCAAGTTCCCAGTCTCCAGGCCTTGGGTGTTTGTTCAGTATTGGCACAGGTGTCCCCCAAATGTTAAGATCGGGTGCAAGGAGTGGTCTAAACCTTCTTGTTTCCCTGTTGCCAACCCCCGGTGCCTGTTGGTTATATTCCTTGGAGTCATTGTCACCTTAGAGGCTTTACCCTTTTTGGGGAACCCTCAACCATCTAATCTTTAGGGCAAAGCAGGGGGACAATTCAAAGGGTTGTCTTGGTTACTATAATGGGGAGACGTAGGCCTGCGGGATTCCTTGCCAAGGGGCCTGTGAATACAGCATCAACCCCGGACACTTCCCTGCAGTGGGCCCTAGGGCTCCTAGACAAGGAAATCAAATTGGTTACATGCCGACTCTCTTGATCACCTTTATTCCTCCCCTCCCAGAGTTCTCCTGTACCTCTAAGCCCAGTATCTCCTGTACAAATCTCCTCTCCTGGCGCCGAGAATTTGGCCCCTATAGTGGATGGGAGCATTTGTCTGTCTTCTCCAACCCACCCTCGACTGGAATGTGGTCAGTTAACAGCTCCCTGGACAGAGCATGTAGCTTCTGGTGTGGGTCTAGGAGTGGGGAAGGCAGCAAGGGCAAAGAGGAAGTGTCCCTCGATTGGGAACCATGCTAAGAGCAGGAACAGTGTTAGCATGCACCTTAGTCCCCCCCAATTTCACTGCTGTGTGCTGCCTGGATGTGACAACTTTGCTTGATGCTCTTAAGGTATCCTTTTTAGCAGCCCTGGATTTCAAATTAAACCATATTTTACACTGTTTATCAGCAATTGAAAACGCTCTTAACAAGCTGTCCTCAATACTGCAAGGTGACTCTCTCACGTTGCCCACCTGTTCATTCGTCCCAATAGCCTGGCCTCCCAGTAATCTTCATAATATGCAGGAGTCCGGCTTGAAGATTGTAACTTAGCCTGTGACGGAGGGTGCAACCCAGCGCTTGTACCATCTAGTGCCTACAGCATGTTCATCCATATCGGTCCGAACTTTGCACAGGACATCACCAGTGGCAATCACCTCTAATTATGGGGCATCTTCACATCTTAAGAAGCATCAGAACCTAGGAACTATCGCAGCTGAGTCCAACACAATAACTCATGGAAGGTCAGGCGGGATAAACTTTGGGGCACCCAGTAACTCCAACCAGACTCCTTGCACTTTACACCTGCCACCTGCGTCAATACACTCACAGTGATTTTAGCTAATGTCACTCAGTTTGCTCTGGGTGCAAAGGGAGACTTTGGCCAACATAAGAATAAAGTTGTGTATTAGTTAAACTCTTACATTGCCTCATGGCTATGGGTAGAAAGTCATAGCATGGTCTCTCAACTATACCCGAGGGGGTTGTAACTCGGCCATCGTGGCCCTCCCATTGGGTTATTTTTATAGGCCTGTTACCCACCAACAGTTCTTATTCGGAAGAAACCAGGGGCAGTCTTTAGATGTGGGCCAGGTGCAACCAGTAGGTGGCTATCCCATGCATAGCCATATTTAACAGGTTTGAGCACCTGAGTTCATCAGAATGCTGCGATTGACTGAGTGTAGTTTCTTCCAAGAAATATGCCCCTTCAACACTGTGCCTGGAAGTTCTGTGTTAAACAGATTGCAAAGAGTGTAATTTTATCTCCTGAAACATAGTAGGCCTGGCAAGAAGGTTCGATGATCCAGAATGGGTACGATTCTTAAGAGGGCTCAATGTAATCTGCCTTCAGAAGACATAGGTTATCCAAAATAGATATAATCTGGAAGTTAATAAAACCTTATTTGTGCTAGCCACTCCCTCTATTGTAGGAAGAGCCAAGGGGGGCTGGTCAGTGTTTTCTCTCTAGCAGTCTAAGGCAGTATGTTGCCCCATACTTCCTCCACTTTACAGGTGTTCTCACTATCCAGTGGAATGACAAAGCTATTGCTTTTAAACTGTTATAATGTGGTAGCCAGCCTGCCAGATGCATGCAATATCGGAAAGCCGGGCTCTTTATTGAGAAATATACCTCAGAGAGAGCAAACTTATTCTAAAATTATCACTGCAGGAGATTTAAATGTCCATACGTGTGGGGATCCCAGACTTGGGGGGGATCAAAGACATGGGATGTGCATGCCTTTCTGGCTTGCATATGGAACATACCCATCAGGGTTCCTTACTCAACACTATTTTGCCTGATTTTGACCTTATGTCTGCTATGAATAAGTTGTCTCTGGACAAGACAAATGTTGCCCACACTTTCACCAGGAGAGGTGTGCATCCTTTATCAATTTTATTTTCGTTTTTTCTCCTTTTTTCGTATATATTTGGGACTTCACCATTAGGGAAAGCATGTTTAGGGACCGCTACCCAGTGTGCGTCTTGACCGGATGGTCCCTGGTAGCAAAGCTAATTAAACACGAATGATGGAGGCCCCTGATGGCTGTGGAAGGGGGGAAGCGAGTCAAGTGGGGTCAGATTATACCAGACCAGTTCTATGAGTTCTGGTTCACTCAGTGTGACAGGGAGTTTGCCACCTGCTTAGACAGTGTGGCAAAACCGTCTGAAATCTTGGTGGCATTTGGCATCATTTCTGAAGTTATACCTGACTTATTGAGGGCCTCTGATGGGCGTTCTTCTCATTCAGGCCACAGATGGTTTGACTCGGAGTGTTCTCGCACCTCCAGGACACTGGAGAAGGTTTTGAGTGCCACACCAAGAAAGACCTTGGCTGTCAAATGCTTTCGTACACAATATAAGGCCACTTTGGCAAAGCACAGGTCGGTCTTGAAAGAGGAGGCCTGGTCAGAGTTGATAGAGTCCAGCACCCTTGGACACAGCTCCAAGTTTTGGAGCATGATTAATAGCCCCTTTTTGGCAGGAGATTGTGCCAATTCATTGGATGCCCATATCTCTGAGGATGATTGGGGAATCCATTTGATGGCTTGTTTCAGTCAGACTCCATCTCAAGGAAAGCTCAGGAAATTGCTGTGAGTAAATCCAAGGTCATATTTTCAGTACAGGAAGCGGGAGCAGGTATTATAAGGTTTTCTAAAAACAAGGCCCCTGGCCCTGATTTGATTCCCCCAGATCTGGATATTTCAAACCCGGATATCTGGGAACCTGTCCTTACCTCAATCATTAATGCCTGAGTGAAGATTCGATGCCCGGCTAGTTGGGCTTTACCCTCATTTTCCCTGTCTTCAAAAAGGGAGACCAGGATAACACTCACTGCTATAGGCCCATCTCCCTCTTGGATTCTGTAGTAAGGGTGGTATGTCGTATTGTATTCGTTAGGCTAGAGAGTTGGAGATATGATAACAACATCCTGGCTGAGATCCAAAATGGTTTTCGTCCTGGATGTTCAACGGTGAACCAGTGTTTGACTTTATATATTGTTTTAAATAAGAACACCGTTGCCTGCACTGGTTCCATCTACCTAACTTTTATGGATCTGTCCTCCATGTTTGATCCTGTTAACAGATCCAAGCTCTGGCAGATGAATGTCTCCATTGGTATGGACAAATACATTGTCTTGTTTTTAAGGGATCGCCACAGAGATATTAAAGCCGTTACTCTAAAGACCTTAACGTGACTCGTGAGTTCCCCATCCAGTGGGGGGTGCCCCAAGGGTGCATTTTGGGACCCTTTCTTTTTAATTTGTACATTAATAACTTGGAACAGGTCCTCCTGAACTTAAAAACTGATAGTCCTCATGTGGGCAAGAAAAGTTTGCCGGTCTTCTTGTATGCTGACGATGCTGTCCTCATGGAGATGACAGCGAGGGGCTTACAACGTCTATTGAACTCCTTTGTACAATTCATGGAGGACCGGCGTCTGTTGGTTGATCACAGCAAATCATTTGTAATGCAGGTGGGACCTAAACCAGCCAAGTCCTATACATTCATGGTAGGGGCCATGTCGATCCCTAAGACTGATGTTTTATCCTACGTTAGGGTAGTGTTTTATGTGGCCCTAAATTGGTGCCCTCTGATAAGTCGAAAGAAAGGAGATTTGACCAGGGCGATCACCCCAGTTTTTAACTTTGCTACCAGACTAGAAAACAGAACGATTGGGGCATTCCTGCAGAACTACAAAGCTAAAGATATCTCGAAGGTTTCCTGTGGGAGCGATATCTGGAGCTATACGAGCAGGTTGCATTACAACTTGTCGAAGACACTTTTCGGAGATGGATACTCTGCTTACCACAGAGCATCCCATCCTTTGTAGTGCACGAAGAACTAGGGATGGCCTTTTTCTCTGATGTGTTGGCTTTTCGTCCCATTTCGCTGTGGATGAAAATGTTGACTAAGAAGGAAAACACCCTTAGTAAGGACATTTTAAGGGACTGGCGTTCCCTTGATCAAACTAACTGTATCTGTTTGCTCAAGCATGTTAGAGAATGTTTCATCTGTTTGGGTAGGGGAGACCTATTTGAGCGTCCAGAGGAAATCTGCAGTGGGGATATGATCTGGGTGAAGCCAAATTTTTTATTTAAATGTACGTGGGCTAGAAAAGAAGTGGAGTTGAGGAAGTGTAGTATGCATAGGGACTTTTTATTGAAAACTGTGTCATCAACTGCACCATATCTCGTTTGGTTTAAAAGTATTCATGACTCTTTTCTATTGACAAGATTTTCATTGGACATCTTTTACTATGTTTTAACCCATTCTCGTGGTGCACATAGAGGGCAGTGCCTCCCACCCTGTGGCTATGATGGAAACTCTCCACACGATATGATGTTTTGTAGTTTATAGGAGGCACCTAGTAAGTCTTTTATCATTCCTATTCTTAAAAAAGAAAGCTTTAGGCAGGTTAGAGCTCCTTTTATTTTTTTACAACAGCTTTCAAGCCACTCAGTATGGTACATTCTAAGCTTTTTAAGGATTGCCATAAGGCTTAGGTCCAGCTGTGAGTAGCCTTCATAGACAATTACTTGTCACTGTGATAAAATGAATTTGGTTTCAATGCACTCGATATAGCCCTTATTATAAACATTGTATTTTAATGGTGTTTGACGATGTCCATATATATTGTGGACCCCTCAACTCTTGACATAGAATTTTGTTACCATTCCTGTACTCATGGGCCAATGGTGGTCATATCGCACTGTTGTTTCATTTTTATTTTACGGACTTTTATATAGTGCGAACTTGACCCGAAGGTATCGGGTATCTGAGTGCTTTACATAGCACCTGTTGCATGACATGAGGACACTTGAATTTTTGTTAGGCACGGGGAGATTAAGTGATTTGCTCAGAATCACAGGATGTTCAGAGTCTTTGCTGATACTCAAACCCAGTTTCCCAGATTCAAGGTCGACTGCCCTAGCCACTAGGCCAACTCCTCTCCTTCATGTATTAGATGGAGATTTTTTTAATTGTGTTTGTTTGACTTTTATGGTTTTCTTTGAAAAAAACAAATAAAGTGTGGATGAAGATGATGAATCCAGGCATGATTTATTTCCAGTTTGACCTCTGTATAAGTCACATTATATCATACTGTAATTTCCTTTGGGACACAGTTGTGTACCGCACCCAGTGTATTTGAGGATATGTGAGATGCCGTTCACTTTTTCGGAATGCCTCCATCTGGGTTGACAGACTAGTTTTTCCTTAGATTGCCTCCCCATCCATTCTTGTTTTTATTCTGGTGCTTTGTCCTTTCTCGCTATGAGAAAGGTACCACCTCACCCTAGGTGCTTCATTGAAACGTGTGTCTGTGCTTCTTCTCTTCTATGAATGGAATTATAAAGAAACATGCACTAATATGATTCTGATTGTATATTTCTTCCATTGTTATCAAGCTGTTCATGAAAATCCATCAGAATTAATATATCATTTGCGAACTGAGTATGACTTACTTAGACAAATCTCTTGCTTGAGTTAATTGATGTTGTGTTGTGCATCAGAGAGAATGAAGTATGTTTGACTGGTATGCATTTTCCATGTTGGGATGTCTGGTGAATGGATAACTGTATCTGTATACAATATGTAATGAAGTTTTTAAACCATTTTGTGATTTTATTTGTGTTCTAAACCATTGCTGTTCCTTTAATACATGATGAAATAAATAATCAAAAAAGTACCAACAAATAATTGCTTTTCCTAAGGATTTTGGCTCCTTCTATAAATGATGTTGTTATTAAAGAAGATATGCCCTATTATATATCAGCGGGAGATCTGAGTTTTGGTGTGTTTTCTTGGGGCTGGGATAACAAGCCATCGAGTGGGGAGCTCTAAAGGCATACTGGACCCCAGTCATACTGTTGGTGGCAGGACAGACTGAAAATATATAGTTTGAGACTCCTCCTGAATTACTGCAAAGAGGAGGAAAAGTAGAAGTAGAAAATTGCAGAGGACCAGTGTCCAGATGGAAAAAACATATTTCCTCACCCATTTACTCTTGGCTTTTTAATAACTTGTGCATTATGAAGGATGTGATCCCATTGCATTGTTTAAGAATGAGGTGCTGGGATTGGATGGCAAAAAAAGTGAACAAATATATTTCAATATACAAAAGTCACAAAAAAACACCAGGAGCCAAAATATCTTCTTTACAAATCTTTTTTAGTTTTATATAGCACAAACTAGACCTGTTAGGCATAGGGAGATTAAGTGATTTGCCCAGAATCACAGGATGTTTAGAGCCCCTGCCGAGACTCTTACCCGGTTCCCCTACTTCCAGGTCGACCTCCCTAGCCGTTAGGGCACATCTTCTCCCCCTGAGATTTCTTGTATATAAATATTCAGACAATGATATGACGGACCATAATAAAGCCATCATAGGGCAGTGTATAGATTTACTATTCACAACATTACATTTAATTACATTTAGATGTAACATTTTAAAATAATGATACAATTAAAATTAAGTGTAAACAAGAATAAAATATTAATAAAAACAATTAATAAAAATAAAATACATGCAACCATTGAAATTCCTCTGTTATAGTTAGTTGTACTAACTGTAACTCTTGCGCCCGCAATCCACTGGTGATGATGTCACATATTACATCATTCATGACATGGTCAGTGACAGCACTGATGACATCACTGATGAAATCTCAAATGACATCACTGATGACAACATCCAGTGAATGTGGTTTGGTTCTATATTTAAATACAAATTTATATATATATAGCAATCTGCATTGAAGAATGAGTGGATATATAAAAATCTGTATAGTGGATTTAGTAGCAGTGTGATTGATGATTGATTGTTTACTTGAGTAATTTATAGTGTCTCATTAAATATATTAGATAGTGACTAAACTGTGGGAATATCTGTATTACTTGGTCAGTTGTTGTGTAAACTGCTGCACCAGTTGGTTACTAGCTACGTGAAACTCTAAATTAGTTATTCAATAGCTAACTGATTATTTGCAATGGAGAGAGAAAGTGTGTGTGCTTCGGTGGGGAGTCTGTGACTGCCCAAAGATATGTGAATAGTTAATTCAGTACGTATATGAGGTTAAGACTACGTATTATAATACTTCTTTGGGTGAGTGAATTTCTCAATGGTACATGTCCAACAAAGTTGAAAAAATAAAAGATAGTGTATGTGACAGTGGTTGTATATAAATAAGTGTACATAAAACACATTGATTGCATGAGTGACTGTATAGATAATTGTATACTTGTAATAGTGATTTCATAACACACTAAGTATCAGTTACTATTTATATGAATCAATGAAGTGATATTTGTATAAGTGTGTAGTTGAGTAAATGTAAATAAACATTGTTTGCAAAAGTGAGTAGGATGACTGCATAAGTGAATAGGATGTGTGCTGGTGTGTAATGTTAATATTAGTGTATAGGTATATTTGATAATGTTCTGTTGATCATAGACAATATGTATGAGTGAATCTATAGGTAAGTGATTAGATGTGTGTGTAGGTCTAGGAATTACTGAGTGGGTTTTTAGATACTTGTATTGCTGTGTCAATGGATTCAAATAAGACACTCTGTATTTTTCAGTGACTGATGAAAGGTTATAGTAGTGTATGATGAGGTGTATCTGATTGTCACGTGGATGATGTAATCAGTGATGTCATCAGTGATGTCATTTGAGATGTCATCAGTGATGTCATCAGTGATGTCACTGACCATGTCATGAATGATATAATATGTGACATTATCACCAGTGGATTGCGGGCGCGAGAGTTACAGTTAGTACAACTAACTATAACGGAGGAATTTCAATGGTTTTTTGTATGAGTGAAATGTCCAGCTAACTATAACACCCCAAAAACCTATGTTTTTTTCAATGAATTTCTAAGGTTTTTTAAATGATAATTCCTAACTATAACCTGCTTGAAACCTATTGTTTCGTCAGTGAATTTCAAAGGTTTTTTAAATGATAATTCCTAACTTTAAACCTGCCTGAAACCAATGTTGTTTTCAGTGAATTTCAAAGGTTTTTTAAACAAGAAACCAAATCTGCAATGCTACCTAAAAAATCAGGCAATAGTTTCACTTACCAGTAACAAATTAACATCAACATTTAAATAATGTAAGAACATCGACTATGTACTGCGCGAATTACATACAACTCACACCCATATTTAAAGAGCAATATGTGATAGAGGTTCTAATTATACACTTCTGACACCAAACAAAATCACAATACCCAGCGCCACCACCACCACAACCACCCCCCCGGACCCCTCCCCCCTACTACCTCAGAGGCAGCGCAAAACAGGACAACGGACCTTTCCAAAATATTATATACCCTCAACAGCACACTAGCTCAATGTACAGAAATGTGGCAACCAAGTATGTAAAAGGGAAAGAACTCGACCATCAACAATAATGTACACAACGCTAAGACTACGGGTAAAATACTATACGCAATTAACTATACAAACCATAAACTTTTCTGTGTGTAGATATACCATTGATACGTGTAGTGTACTGAGTAGTGGACGCAACCATATTATCTCAGACACTGGGGAATATTTTGGTCATATAGCTGTGTTCACCCCCCCTTTGAAACAGAAGCGGAGTGCGCTAGTCCAGCATAAACAACGTCAATGTAGGACTATAAATAATGAGGCTATGCCTTGGGCGCGGTTCACTTCTGGAAAGAGAAGAGACAGTGCCGCAGTGAAGGTCTGCACCCTGCCATGTGGCTGCCGCCATAACCGCGTACCTCCTCGATACAGGCCCATTGCGAACTCAGCACCACAGCACCACAGACATATGTCTGTATTGACTACTGTCTTCGATCTACACTGCGGACAGCAGGGTTTACAACTTGAATTCAACTTTGGATCTAAATTTGTCATCGGTATCTGTGCTGAGTACTGCCTACACTGCGGTCAGTAGAATTGACAACTTGATACCAGTTGTGCATCAGCACTACAGAAAACATTGAATTCAGTCTCGATTTATTTAAAGCAAAGACAATTGTACTATGTCCTCAGATTTAGTTAAAGTTTGAACAGTAGGAAATTCAGCCTACATTTATTTAATGCAGAGACAATTGTACTTTATGTCTTCAGATTTTGTTCACATAAGAGACAAAAAGCATTCGTCCATGTCTGTGCCAAAAACTGACTGCAATCTACACTGCATGCAACAGAGTTCACAACTTGAATTCAGCTTTCCATCTACACTACAGACAGCATTCAGGTTAGCGTTGATTTATGTAAGGCAGAGACAATTTTGTTAATGGATGCCACAAAAAACATTCCTCAATGTCTGTACAAAGTACTGCCTTCAAATGTACACTGAGATCAACAGAGCTCACTACTTGATACCAGAAGCGCATCAGCTCTACAGACAATATTAAATTCATTCTCGATTTATTTAAGGCAGAGACAATTCTACTCTGTCGTCAGATTTTGTTAACGTATGTGACAAAAAAAGCATTCCTTGATGTCTGTATCAACTACTGCCTTCAATCTACACTGCGACCAGCAGGGTTCGCAACTTGGTACCAGTGGCGCTTTAGCTCTACAGACAATATTAAATTCATTCTTGATTTTATTTGTGACAAAAAAGCATTCATTGATGTAAGTGTCGAGTAGTGCCTTCGATCTACACTCCTATTACTGTGCCCCACTGACGACGCATCATCGCAGGATACGTACACGCTAAGCGTCAAAGGTACTACTAACTCAGTGCACCAAAAATCATCCCTCAAACCTACACAAAATCGCCACGTGGCCTTACTAAGCCAGAATTCACAAGACAAAACACATTACTATCAGTACGGCCTGCCCAGACCACACATTATCGCAGGTTCCAAAGAACCTTATTGTTTCAGGTGCCACTAACTCAGTGGAAACCAAACTAAGTATAACACCTATCAAACCCTCCACAATATCCCTCTGTTTTATTTATTTATTTATTTTTTACGGCAGAGTCCGCGCACCCTACACGTACCTGCCGGGTCTTTTATAAAAAAAAAAGAAATGTGTGGGCCCTGGGGGTCCTTCTGGGACCCCCTAAGCAGGTCTAGAGGGTAAAGGTATTTCTACCCTGCCCCCTTTCTACGTTTTGCACACATATTCCACTGATTTCTTCGGCCTCGCTTCTACCGAGGCACAAAGTAGCTGCCAACAGTTCCTGGTTTCGAATGATGACAACCACTTGACAGCCAATTAGCATTCAGTGCATGATCGGAAGAGTGCACTTATGGTGCGCTCATGGTGCGCTCAGGCTGCGCAGATCCACCCCGGCCATAGATATATAAATGCTTTTACTGTCATTTTCTCAGGAACTACTGAACAGATTGACACCATTTAAGCAAAAGGCACAAGTCTAAACTGAGGACTACATCTTTGCCAAATTTGGGGTAATTCCGTTCAGCAGTTCGGGCTGTAGCTGTGGCTAAAGGACCTATGGGAAATTGCATGGGGAAACACATTTTGGGACCCCCCTTTTTTATCGGCCACCGCTTAACGAATCCTACCGAAACGTTCAGGATAGGAGCAGACCAGATCTGGCCAGAAGTTTGGAAACTTTCGCAAAGATTCATCAATCAGCGCCAAAGTTATGGGACTAGAATGTATATATGTTATATATAGATGTTGTCATCAGTGATGTCATCAGTGATGTCATTTGAGATGTCATCAGTGATGTCATCAGTGATGTCATTTGAGATGTCATCAGTGATGTCATCAGTGATGTCACTGACCATGTCATGAATGATGTAATATGTGACATGATCAGCAGTGGATTGCGGGTGCGCGATATATAGTTAGTACAACTAACTATATATGGAATTTCATTGGTTTTGTGTGAGTAAAATAAGGTTTTTTAAATGCTAATTCCTAACTATATATGGTGTATAACCTATGGTTTTTTCAGTGAATTTTCAAGGTTTTGTAAATGCTAATTCCTAACTATATATGGTCTATAACCTATGGTTTTTTCAGTGAATTTCATTGGTTTTTTAAAAGCTAATATCTATAGCTGTAAAATGTATTCTTCTTTAAATCCAAAAATATATTTTATATGTTTATTAATCATTTTTTTTAAATATTTTTTTTGTTTCGCTCCCGGTCCGCGAACCGGAAAGCTTTCCGTCAGCTCAAATTGATGCCGCGACCCGGTCCGCGAACCGGTAAGAAATCAACATCGTGACGGTATCGCGTTGCCGCGTAATGCGTCTTATGACGTACCGCGTTAGCGCACCCGGAAGTGCTCCGGGGCGCGGACCGAGGCGCGAAACGAAGCTCCCCGGAAGCGATCCGCGACGCATCGCGAAAGCGCGACGTATCGCGTTGCCGCGTAATGCGTCTTGTGACGTACCGCGTTAGCGCACCCGGAAGTGCCCCGGGGCGTGGACCGAGGCGCGAAGCCCAGCGACCCGGAAGCTAACCGGGGCGCGTTCCGCAGCGCGTAACATGAGCGTGAGAGGTCATGTGACTTGTTAATAAAACTTTTCATTGGTTCATTTCACTTTTGGTTTCATAATGATGTAAGGCTAGGTCAGGTGACCTAAAAATAACACTTTTCATTGGTTGAGAACTATTGTTTTTCCCAAATGATGAAAACCCCTCCTTCTTTCCTCACTCTGACTTTCATCATTGTGAGAGGAAGACCTTTATTACTACTACTTCAGAAATGGCTTCAGTAGTTGCTTCAGCTGGTGCACCCCCACCACCACCTCCACCTCCTCATGGGAAGAGAGGACCACCTCCCCAGGTCATAACCAACACAGAGGAGGAAGAGGAAGAAATGGAGGAAGAGGAGGGAGAAGAACCACAGTTCTTGGAAGAGGTGCCCCGGGTTTCCCATAAGAAAGCCAGTTTCATCTGGCAGTTTTATTCAATCCCTCCTGGCCAAAAAAAAGTGAATGCGAGGTATGTCACCTGCCTCATCTGTAAAGAAAAATTATCCAGAGGGACGGATAAGAAATATAGTTATGGGAACTATACTATGCATAGGCATATGACCAGGAAGCATCCACTCAATTACAGCCGGGCGGAAATACGGGATTTGCAGGAAAATCCAACATCAACTCCTGTGGCCAGATCAAGATCAACAATTTCATTGACACCAGCAGAGGCACGGGAAACTGTGCCAAACATACAAGAGAATTTTGGCCACATGAAACACACTTGTATGCACTGTGGTGCGTTGATAGCATGTGGCAATATGAGCATAAATGCTATCAACCTGGCTTATGAACATCATAATTGCCCTAACCGCCCCCAGTAATTTTTTTTTTGCTCCTGTTGAGCCCTTTTCAATGCCTGTTTTTTGTTGTTTCCCCCCCAAAAAAAACCAAAAAAAATATAAAATTGTTAAAAAAATACAAAAAAAACAAAAAATGTTCAAAAAAAAAAAAATATATATAAAACAACAAAAATATAAAATAAAAAGTTCTTTTCAGAACTACCTTCCCTTTCAAAAAAAATTGCTAGAATGTTTAGCACTCTGGCAAGCTCTATTTCTTTTGGTTCGCTTCCCGGTTAGCTTCCCGGTACGCGGACCGGGAGCTAACCAAAAAAATTTAAAAAAAAAAAATAGAGTAAGTATAAGGAAAGTAAACAGAGAGTGATGTTAAAAGAAAGACAGCTATAGGGACTAAAGAAGAGATACTGTTTAATAGATCTATTTACCGAAGAAAAGACGGAAGAGGGTATAATTGTGAAAAACAAAATAGATAACGAAGTGAAAGAAAAAAAAAGAGAGTATAACATTAACAAAGAAGAGTTTCTTGGAGAATGTGAGTGAATGTTCAAAATATGATTAAAACATGAGGAATAACAGAGAGAAAAAATAGAAAACAGAAAACAAAAAATAACAGAAAAAGATTAATTGAAACAGCAAAGAAATGTAAGTAACATAGAGCCATATCATCAACATAGGCAATAAAAGTTTTGCAGCTTTTATTGGCAGAAATGTGTCGCTAAAGCTGCTTTTGCGGCAGAAAACTGCCGCTAAAACCACTTTTGCACCAGTTTTCTGCCAATAAAAAGAGCAATAATTTTATTGGCTGTGTTCATAATATGCCCCTTAGTGTGCTTCAACTACACAGAGAAAGCATTATGAACAAATAGTGATACAGTGATCAGTCAAAGACACTAAGAGTAATAGAGACGGAGTGAGTGAACAAGAGTGAGGAACTATGAGAAGAGAGGGACTGAGAAAAAGAGTGGAAGGAGTTGAGTAAGTAGGTAATAGAGAAAGGAATGAGGGAAGTAGCAAAGGCAGGAAACTGAGGGTTAAAGAAATGAAGCAGTGGAACTAATAGAAGTTAAATGTGATAGAAATGTAACGAAAAGAGTACAAAACATTTACTTTATAATTGTCGTTAAATTACTCACTTTTTGTTTTTATACTTTCAATCTGTGAAAGAGAGAACAAACATTTGAAAAATATTAAAACATGTATTTAAAAATTACAAAAGACAAGAGAAAAAATTGAAGGACAAACAGTTTTTCAACAACTTTGACACTTACAGAAGCTTCTGCTTCTCCAGGCCCCCTACACAGTCCTAAAGATATACATTTTAAACTAACAGTATCTTGATGCAGATGAAGTGAGGCCTATCTTAAAACATGGTGCATCTTTTGCATTGCTGTTGTCTCAGAAAAGTGTCGCAAGACACTAAAAATTTAAATAATTGCTTCAGGATGCCAATAAGATGTGTCCTATCCAGAGGTTTGTTTGAGGTGAGGCCTACTCAGGGTTGCAGATGAAATTTCGAGTTGTTGAAGAGAATAGAGGACATAATACATGTGAAGGTCTACCAATGAAGTGAGTCATGTCCACTGCACTCTTGAACAAAGTCCAAACCTCCTATGTTTCCCTGGACAGACCTAAACTTGATCTGCACAATGTGATTCGTAATGATAGGAAACACAGGTGATGTAAATGAAATACGTACAATTTATTTTGCTCATTTCAAAATCACATCACTTGTGTTTCCTTTGCTTAGGTATCTCATTGTGCAGATGTAGTCCAGCATATGAAAGAATACGCAGAAGTGCAGCACTGCATGCAACAACTTTGACACTTACAGAAGCCTCACCTTCTCCATGCCTCCTACACAGTTCTACATATACATCAGAAATGCAAACAGTACAGAATTAATTATACATGTTAAATGGTTTATTTTTGCTGTTCTCAGAATGTATCAAATTTCACTAAAAACAGTGACTTGAAGGTATTCATCATATAACAGCGGGGAAAAAAAAACACAATCAAAATGATTGTGTTTAAAAAACCCATACAACATAACAAATCAGAATTCAGAACTCCTTAAAGTTAACTTACTTTCCATGACGTCAAAGGATGTCCTATGAACAGCTTATACTCTGTTGTGCTGTTATTACTTTCAGCCCGCCACTTTCTGAAAGAAAATCTCCATCGTTTTTAAAAACATGTTACATGCAATAAATGACTTCTTGCTCTCTACCACAAGTTTCCACAAGGCCAAATCTTGTCAGAGCCATTTATAACTCTTGGATTTCTTGTAAGCCAATCCCGTCATTTGGCATTTCTGCAACTTTCAGAATTAAAATGTTGAAGATCATTTTCACAATCCTGGATTTGTAATATCTTCCCCTTCTTGCTCAGTCATGTTCTACATTTCCTATGACACTGATACTGCTTACTATGAAGCAGACTTACACCACCTCTATGAGTACTACAATTATTTAATTCTCTACATCACTTATATTCACAAAGCAATGTAAAACAGTAGACAGCATTGCAGACTTACATTCCCTCTGCTCTATGTTTTGATTGGCTGCTTCAATTAGCTTATAAAAAGAAATAGTTTTTCTGAACTCATTCAAAGTGCACTTATTTCTCCATGATGTCCAGTCTTATGGTTAGAAGTTATGTCTCTGAACTACACTTATCCTCAAGGCCAAATTGCGTAGGAGCCATTAGAACTTCTTGAAATTCCACAGAGCACATCCCGAGATTATTTCCCTAAAATTTTGGTTTTAAAAACACCAGGTAAGAGTTTTTAAGGTCATACGGCAATTTTTTTTTGAAAATTAAAACAGAATCATTGCAGAATGACCAGCCATTTCTAGACTTTAAATAAGCTGTGTAATGTCCTGATGTTATTGAAGGGCCGTCATGATATATAATTGCTGCAGTTACAAAAGTCCTTCCTGATATTGACAACTGCGAAGCTACACAATTTTTAATTAAAGTTGTCAATTTTGTTCCATCAGGCCTACATCGTTGGAACATTAAAATGACATACTGGCCATATGTTCGTATAAATAATGTGGAAATCATTTCAGATTTACATTGGCTACACTCCATGTTGTGATCAGCTCCTTTTACTAGCTTATTAAAGGAGACTGATTTACTGTCTGGCAAAGTTAAATATATAAATCTTTCTGAGTCTACACTAGTAGTACTTGATACCATACAGTTCTCGCAGTCATGCTGCCATTGATAAGAAAGCCCAAACAGCTGATCTACATCTACACCTTCAGCATGCAATACATCAAGCATATACATTAAAAACTCCTGACAATCTTGCTGAATATTTTGAGAGAATTGCGTTTGGCCTGAACATCTGTCTAACAGATTTCGAATTTCAGACACACTTTCTATGTTTGTTCTATCAGTGCTACATTTCTCTAACACAGAATTTAACAAACTGCAAAATCTTTGATCAGAATTGACCACAATCTCTTCTTTTACATTTTCTAGAGAAAACAAAACATTAACCACTACATTAGCATAGCAGTTGACACCAGAACTGTTTTCAAATTGAAAACCAACAACATCTTCAACAGAATCCTTTTTGTTTCTGCTTGTAATTTTAGGTTCATCGACTTTTCGTCTTTTTGCTACAACCTCCCCAGTATTGGTCACATTTCTTCGTTTCCGGCCTACCACACGTTTCTCAAACAAAGGATACTGAGGAAAATGTGGCGCATACTCTCTTCTTAACCTATTGTATTCCTTAACACAATCTAGATCCGCACAAATGTTTGTGACATCACACTCAATCAAGTACAATCCCGATAAAGTTCTAACTCGTGACAATGCCACATATGCCATACCCTCCTTGAACACAGAACTGCCAATATTCACCAATGCACAGTCTACACTTAAACCTTGCGATTTATGGATTGTCACCGCATATGCCAAGCAAACAGGAAACTGCTTACGGCGAACATATAAGTCTTTTACAAGCAAAAATCTAGCAGAGCAACGACCAATTAGCTGTACTTCCTCAATGCCATCAAATTTAATTTTTAAAAATTCAATTCCATCTCTATTTCTGTATTTTACAAAATCAACAACATTACCCATTGATCCATTTACCAGACCTCTTTCAACATGTAAATTCCTTCTTAAAATTATACGGCAGTTCAAGCACACATTCAGAGTCTTTTCAAAACCTGCAGTTTTAGATATACTCTTCTCTAATGAATCCAATTTTGTTTTCAGATTCTCAGACAAAATAATTGTTGATCCCATATGCTCTACTCTGTCAATAGCTTCCAGTTTCACAATCTCTTGCTTTTCTAAATGCAACATTTTGTTGTTGAATTTGGCACATTCTGCAAGAGTTGGCATCAAACATATTCCAGATTTCTTATCAGTAATTTTCTGAAAAATATTCTCAGGCACAACATCTTGTTCTGGATATAAATTTGACAGTAATCGTGCATGTAAAGCTTCTTTCCCATGCTCGGTCACTTTTCCAATTCTAACATCTTGTAGAATAGTCTTGTAAACTTCATCCTTCGCCTGACGCATATTTTCATGCAGTTCAGCATAATTGAAGTTTAACCATATATTGACGTTGCCAATGCTGCCTAGGCACTTCCTGGTATCTTCATGCGTGAGCATTTTGAACACAGGTTGCCCTTTCACTGGTGTCAGCTGCAAAAGATCTCCGAAAACAATGATGTGTTTGCCACCAAATAACACATCATACTCTGTTTTGAGAACTTCTTGCATTCTCAAATGCACAAAGGCAAGCATGACATTGGAAACCATGCTTACTTCGTCAATGATAAGAAGTTTCATTTTCCTCAAGATTCTTGAAACTTCAAATCAAGCATCTCCAGATAGCTTGTGATATTGTAATTTGTTGTCATGCTCCACTGGCAGCATCAGTAAACGATGTAAAGTAATCCCTTTAATGTTATGTGCTGCCAGTCCAGTTGGAGCGGTGACAACACAAGACAGCGATGACTCTGTCCTTTCCTGCAAATAGCATGAAATTGCTTTAATGAGGAAACTTTTTCCAGTTCCCGCTTCTCCACTCACGTACAGTCGGACAGGCTTCAACGACGTACATGAGCACTCTTTCTTGTCATGACTTAATCCATGATCAATTTGCATGGTAACTTCGTCATATATTTTCCTCTGCTCAACGTTGAGTTGTCTTTCCAACTCTTCTAAGTTAACCGCATCCTCCTGAGCATGTGCCATGGCTCTTTCCACTTCATTCATAGCAGTGGCAGCTTCATTTTCGATAACAGGTCCTCCTAGTTGATCCTGACTCAATGAAGCAGAACTCTGACTGTCCTGAGAACTGTCTCTGGCAATCTCGGCTGCAATCGTTGCTTCCTGCTCAATTTCCGCATTCAACATTTCTACATATTTGGGAAAAGCAGGACATTCTATGGTCTCCTTGGCAGCATTGAAAGAGTCTTCGTAACAGAGGAAATCTCCAAGCAGTTTCTCTTCTGCACGCCAAGGCTTGAAAAGTTGCAAAAGTGCTAAATAGAAAAACTCCTTTTTTTCAGGAGATTCGCCACTCAATTTTCGATGGTTTACCAAGTGGCATTTTCTTTGCTTGACCAGACATCCCTCACTTCCTATTACAGCATACACTCCTTTCTCAGTATCTTCTTTGATGTTCCTCTTGAATATGTAATTTTGAAGAACCTCATACAGACAAACATTGTCGAGGTGACTGCTTCTATTTGGATAATATGTATCCAACATGTTGGTCTTCAAAATGTCGGTACTGTTTGGCTCCTTTTCCGCCAAATACTCAATTTCCCGCACAGGTTTCAGAACTCGATTACGCGTTGCAGCAAGACCAAGACTCGCCCAAACGATACTCCTGGACTTGGCATAGAGACTTGCTGAAGACAACCGGTCAGAGCATTCGTAAGCTCCAATTTCTCGATGCGACAACATCTTCAGACTGAAACTGTACAACTTCTTGCTGAGGCTCTTTTCATGGGAAATGTCCTCCCACATATCCTTCAATTCTGTCTTCTCTTTTTTGGTGATGTAAGATGTCACATACCGAGCCACAGCCATACAGTTATCAGCCACAAACTGTATATCCATGTTAGCATTCCACATGGACAAAATCACCGGGTTGTAGTCGCTGATGTACTTGGACTCTTCGTTCCTCTTCAAATTGTATGTGTTTTTAGGTGATTTCTTCATCACATTATGTCGCAGCGAAGACATCAAACTGTTTACTCTTCCTTTAGAAATCACCGGTCGTGGAAAGCCGAAACGACATTTGGTGTAGAACTTGTCCTTGTTTCGGAATTTACGACGGCAGTACTTTCCACATCGATGGCTTTGGAAACGCAGAACTTTTTCTCTTAGGCTTTTCTTCTCCTTTGCGTTTGGAACAGCACATGTAGAATACTGTTGGATGAAACTCATCACTGAGTCTTCTGGATCCGTTCCAAATTTAGGTGCATCCTTGATCCACAGCAACATATGTATATGAGGAGCACCTCTTGCTTGGTACTCCTTTCTCCAGAAGAAATCCAACACCTCTCCAAGAGGTGGATTCTTCTTATTCATGATAAAAGACATCATAGCTTCAACTCTATGATTGAAGTACCTACATACATTGACTGGATCCAAAGAGCACAGTTCTCCGGGTGTCTTGAATTCGATGTTATCTACGTTAGCATTTGCCTCTCGTAGAAATTCAAGTAAGTCTTCCCAGCCATACTCGGCACAGCTCAGAGTGAGGAACCATGTGGGAGTACCTAAGTTCCTCAGCATACATTTTAAATCACCATGACGACGGTACCAGTACTCATTAGTACCACGCTGACACGCCATGAGATTAATCAGGTGAGAATCCAAAATACTGTCTTGGACATTGACTTTATCCATAAAGTCACTTGCCGAGATGTTTTGCATGTGTATACCACTTTTCAAGATGTGGTTCACTGCATATGACAGTCCAGACAGATCGCTTTCAAACAGGAGATGAAACAAATAAGGAATGCATTGTCGAAACCTAGCATCTACTGCATACAATCGCAAAGTCCGGTATTCAGAAGCAGGAATTTGATGAGGTCGCTCATCATATCTTCCTCCCTGACCTGTTGGAAAAAGCTGTGGGAAACACCGAGCTTCCAAACTTTCCTCCCAAACACTAATGGGACTCCCTTTGGCTTGTTTCATTTGAAACAACTCAATAGCATTCCCCATGACTTCTTTGGAATGCAAAGGATGAACACTATAATGTTCATATATTTCTTCACTAGTAGAGGGTTCTATTTTCTCAATTTGACCAGCACACAAATCGCTATCCTCTTCCTCACTTACTTCCTCTTCTGCAACATATACATTCTTATAGTATTTATTATTTTTTTTCAAATACAATGTTGCCTTTTTAACTTTCCTAACATCTACTAAATCTTGCCATATTTTCTTATTCTTTGTCGGAACCCCATTAACTAAGATAACCAGAGGTTCCTCTTCCACTTTTTCTACTCCAATTGTGTTAATGTTTTTCTTCAAATCTAGAGGCAAATAAACAACTCTTCCCTTTAATCCTCTCTGTAAATCTGATGGAGGCAATTTCCCTGTCTTTGGCTCCATTCTTACAATAGCCTGAAAGGGATGGATACTTTGAATCAAAATAGATTCATAAGTATTTAAATCCTTCAATTCAGAAGGAATCTCAATCAATTCCAGATTATTATGAACTGCTCTAGCAGGCATCTGGTTTTGATTTAATTTGTTACAACAATAAGTACACACACGTTGATCCAATCCCAAATCAAAACAATTTTCTACCATCAAGTATGTTGTGAAATCCTTCCATTCACTATTATTTTCCCTTTCACTTTTTGCATATAAATCCACTAACTTAGTCTGATTCTTATAATAAGTGCGTCGACAACACACACAAGTGAAATTTGGCCTCTCACTTGATTTGACCTGAAACGTCGCAATTTCCCTCTGGAAATTATCTGTACTGGAAACCTGTACACTATCTTCCACATTACCCGCTTCTTCTTGGTCAATTTCAACATTCTCCTCTTTACTTCCAAAGTAACAAAACTCAATTTCTTCACATATATTCTTCACATCTATTTCAGAACCATGCAAAAGAGCAGCGCATAATTGTTTAAGCATAATTGCTGGACTCTTAGCATAATACAACATTCTAACTAATTTCCTCACTTTATTATGATGCACTGCTAGCATCCTGAAATGATGAAAAACACTCTGGCATACTCTCCTGGAAAGACAAGCCAGTGAATGACCATGCAAACCTGTCACTTCTCTCACTCTGCAAGGATCTAATTCTTGCAACAACTTCATTTTCTGCTTCAAACTTTTCTTATTAAATGACCGTACAAAATCACAAAGCAAATTGATGGAATCCTGTCGCACACTACAAACACTACTACACTTCCAGGTGTACACAGGACCCTTAGCACATCTTCCTAAACCTCATTACCTAACACCTCTTCTGCCTCTGTTGTCACAAGTTTTTCTTTTTCAACTGGACAACCATCTTTCACTTCATAAGCACGACCACTGGTGTCAACTGCATGCACCAAATCATTATCCTGGAAATAACTCTCCTCATTAAAAAATGCCTCAGAGCTTGAACTATGCATCCATTCTCCAGAAAAAACTTCACAAAAATTACTACGATTAACTATTCTCTTCCATCTACTATTTCTTTTGAAATCATAAATTGCCTTGTTTAGCTTCCTAATTCTATTGATTATCAAAATAAATAACTTACGTTTAATTTCAAATGCCTGATCAATAACTTTCTCAACTTTTTTTTTTCTCTTATAAAAAAACACTTTCTGTTGACCTTTCTTAATATTTTTTAACAAATTGCCAATTATCCTGTTGCGGAACATTCGTTTACGAATGTCCCTAAACTGTTGTTTCCTTCTACTATCATGCACAGAGTTATCTCTTGCTCTAGCAGTAACATTTTTGATTGGCCTTTCCTTTCCATTTGAATTGCTTCTCTTTTTATGGACTGAAACATTTTCTGTAGTAATATTTTTTTTACTACACATATTTCTTATGAATGTTTTTGTACTCTTACCCGGTGCTTTCTTCGTGACTTGACAAATCTTTTTGTTAGAGGACTGCTGCTTCTTTTGATTGGCCTGCTGTCTTTGACGTTTTGCAGCCTTTCTCTCTCTTTCTTTCGTTGGCATGATGAAATGTTGAAATGATCTGCAGTTGAATCTGTGGTAAAATATATTAAAAAAATTTATTAACCACTATTACCAAACAGTAAATCAATAACAGTGATCAAAAACTTAACACACTACTTGACATTTTAAATAGAAGATTTTTTAGTCCTTGGCAAATTTACAATACAGAAATAGCAGAAAAGAAATGGAATTTATATTCATGTTACCTGTGCTATTTTATATGTGAATCTGATCTAATTTTATGAGCATATTTTAATATTTTATTGAAGACACTACACATAACCTGTTTTTGAAGGTGTCTTTATTTTTAAATTAAACGGTTTACACTTTTACTTTTTATTTATTATAAATTTTAAAAATAAATGTTTATAGTTCCATAGGCTCAAGCAGGTCAGCTTCCCACCCTATGTCATATAATTCGGACAAATCTGCATCCTCATCACGCTCTTCTTCATCCTCAGGATTTAAATCATCCAAGGGATCAACATCCACTGATGTTTCAATTACAAGTTCAATGATGAGGTCAAAATCAACTGATTGCAGATTGTCGCTCATGTTGATGTTGTCTTTATCTTTAAAGAAAGATAACAACAATGAGATGTTGCAGAGTAAGAGACAAATCTCAGAGATTATAATAGTAAAATTGTTTAACAAGAGTAACATTTTGCAGCTATTATTTAGCCATGTCCAGCGATGCTGAGCAGGTGAACCCTATGTCTAGTTTTTCAGTGTACAGGACTCATCTCTTCTTAACCTTGGATAAGCCTCACCAACTCTGTGTCCCCTGCACATACTTAAATGTAAAGGGGCAGATTTATGTTAAATGGCACATCCCCAGGCATGCACCAGTTAACGTGCACCGCTGCTCTGCCACCCATGGTGTGCCGTATTTACAATCAGATAGGAGAAAGCTGCGTCAAAACCCTGCGCCTGCTTTACGCAGGCATAGGTCTTGACGCAACATTGTGGAGATGGGGCACCCCTGAGGCTTGCTTGAGCTGCATCGCACTTGCGATACAATTCCAGCAATGCGCCACCTTTACAGCACAGATACGTCACGCATCTGTGCCATTTTTGCCCCATGCTGCGCCGCATTGTAAATGCAGCACACCATGGGTGGCGGAACAGCGGCGCAAGATGACTGGCACATCCCTGGTGATGCGCCAGTCATCATAAATCTATCCCTAAGCTTCTTATCTTGTTACAGATGAACCGCCATATGTACCATCAAACTATTTTGCATTTCCTAGATATCGAATTTTAAGGAATAAATAGCAATTCTTTACCATTCCTAATTTGCAATGAGCAAATTGCTAATTGCAAATTACCCATTCATTTCCATGGGCTAGGAGGCTCATAGGAATGAAGGTGCAATTTGCGATTAGCAATTAGCTCATCGCAAATTAGGAATTTTTCCAAGGGTGCATGGGTGTCTCAAGAACACCCTGCTGCACCCCTGAAAAAGAAATTTGGGGGCATATGGCGCACATACATGCCCTAAGGGCATGTATTGGCGTCATGTGGCACCTTTTGTTTTTTTTAAAAAAATTCTTTTTGAAAAGAATTCGCAAATTACCACCAACTAGAAGTTGGTGGTAGTTTCCAAATCCTTAATGTCATTTTTGACATATTTTTAGTTTGATACATTGCATTTAAGGAATCGCAAAATTTGCAAATCCTTCAGTGCAATCGCAAAATAAGGAATAGCAAATTTTGCTATTCCTTATTTTGCATCAAACTTGTTTGATACATACCATTTGTCTAATTAGCATTCGCAAAGGCTGAAATTTGCAGAATTTTGATCTTTGCGAATGGTAATTAACTTGATACATATGACCCCAAGTGAGGCCTGTCTTGCAACATGGTGCATCTTTTGCATCACTGCTGCATCGGTTTCATGTGGCACGTTTTTTTTACACCATGACACATCTGCCTAAATGCATCAATTTGTAATTTTCTCGCCTCATAGCAAATCTTTTGCACCGCCACTGCATCATAAAAGTGACGCACAGTGGCGCAAAAGAGACATACACCTATCATAAATCTGTCTCTACCATTTTAAATGATTAATCCAGGATGACGATAAGGTGTGGCCTATCCAGAGGTTTGTTTATGGTGAGGCCTACTCAGGATTGCAGATTAAAGTTACGCTTGATAAAGAATACAGAGGAGATAATACATGTAAAGGCCTACCAATGAAGTAAGTAATGTCCACTTTATTGCGCCAGTCATCATAAATGTATCCCTAACCTTCTTATCTTGTTACAGATGAACCGCCATATGTACCATCAAACTATTTTGCATTTCCTAAATAGCGAATTTTAAGGAATAAATAGCAATTCTTTACCATTCCTAATTTGCAATGAGCAAATTGCTAATTGCAAATTACCCATTCATTTCCATGGGCTAGGAGGCTCATAGGAATGAAGGTGCAATTTGCGATTAGCAATTAGCTCATCACAAATTAGGAATTTTTTCAAGGGTGCAGGGGTATCTCAAGAACACACTGCTGCACCCCTGAAAAAGAAATTTGGGGGCATATGGCGCACATACATGCCCTAAGGACATGTATTGGCGTCATATGGCACCTTTTGTTTTTTGGAAAAAAATGTTTTTTGAAAAGAATTCGCAAATTACCACAAACTAGAAGTTGGTGGTAGTTTCCAAATCCTTAATGTCATTTTTTACATATTTTTTGTTTGATACATTGCATTTAAGAAATCGCAACATTTGCAAATCCTTCAGTGCAATCGCAAAATAAGGAAGAGCAAATTTTGAATTAAGGACATTTTAAGTCATTTCCACATGTGCAGTGTTTTCAAATTATGATTTGAAAATCGTTTTTGGGGAAAAGGAATGGTTTGCAAATTTATGACAAGGACATAATGGTGTATGCTTCTCTATAAGGCATTTCACTGTCTCTGATGTCATTTTTCCCATATTACATTATAAGACCTTTCCCCATGGAGCACATTCCTTGTAAATATGCTCCCACCTGTGCATGGTGAATTTAGATTTTGACTGTTTGAGTCACATAGCCATGTTAAAAGTGACCCAAAACAATTGCAAACGCTTTAAAAAAACACATTCATGTGTCTTAAGCACATTTTAAGTCATTTCCCCGTGGACAGTGTTTTGTAAGTGGCGCAAAAGAGGCATACACCTATCATAAATCTGTCCCTAGCATTTTAAATGATTAATTCATGATGACGATAAGGTGTGGCCTATCCAGAGGTTTGTTTAAGGTGAGGCCTACTCAGGATTGCAGATTAAAGTTACGCTTGATGAAGAATACAGAGGACATAATACATGTAAAGCTCTACCAATGAAGTAAGTAATGTCCACTTCATTGCGCCAGTCATCATAAATGTATCCCTAAGCTTCTTATCTTGTTAGACATCAACCGGCATATGTATCATATAACTATTTTGCATTTCCAAAATAGCAAATTTTAAGGAATAAATAGCAATTCTTTACCATTCCTAATTTGCAATGAGCAAATTGCTAATTGCAAATTACCCATTCATTTCCATGGGCTAGGAGGCTCATAGGAATGAAGGTGCAATTTGCGATTAGCAATTAGCTCATCGCAAATTAGGAATTTTTCCAAGGGTGCATGTGTGTCTGAAGAACACCCTGCTGCACCCCTGAAAAAGAAATTTAGGGGCATATGGCGCACATAAATTTTAACAACATTCCATTACCTCAAAAACGATTTTCAATTCATAATTTGAAAACACTGCCCACAGGGAAATTACTTAAAATTTTCTTAAGACACATGAAAGTGTTTTTTGAAAGCCTTTGCAATTTTTTTGGGTCACTTTTAACATGGTTATGTAACTCAAACAGTAAAAACCAAAATTAACATGCACAAGTGTGACCATATTTACAATGAATGTGCCCCACGGAGAAAGGTCTTTTAATATAATATGGGAAAAATGACATCAGAGACACAGAAATGCCTTATAAAGAAGCATACACCATTATATCCTTGTCATAAATTTACAAACCATTCCTTTTCCCCAAAAACGATTTTCAAATCATAATTTGAAAACACTGCACATGAGGAAATGACTTAAAATGTCCTTAAGACACATGAAAGTGTTTTTTGATTGCCTTTCCAGCATGGTTGGGTCACTTTTAACATGGCTATTTAACACAAACATTCAAAATCTAAATTTGCCATGCACAGGTGGGAGCATATTTACAAGCAATTTGCGCCACAGAGAAAGGTCTTACATTAAAATGGGAAAAATAACATCAGAGACAGTCAATTGCCTTATAAAAAAGCATACACCATTATGTCCTTGTCATAAATTTAAAAACAATTCCTTTTCCCCAAAAACGATTTTCAAATCATAATTTCAAAACACTGCACATGGGAAAATTACTTAAAATGTCCTTAAGACACATAAAAGCGTTTTTTGATTGCCTTTGCAGCATGTTTGTATCACTTTTAACATGGCTATGTAACACAAACATTCAAAATCTAAATTTACCATGCACAGGTGGGAGCATATTTACAAGCAATTTGCGCCACAGAGAAAGGTCTTACATTAAAATGGGAAAAATAACATCAGAGACATTCAATTGCATTATAAAGAAGCATACACCATTATGTCCTTGTCAGAAATATTATAACCATTCATCTTCCTCAAAAACGATTCTCAAGTCATAATTTGAAAAGACTCCACAGCTCCTATGCAGAAAAACACCCTGTCAGTACTAATACTTCACATTTTCTCCAATTACATTTTCTCAAAGAAACAAAATCTATTTGTAAAACACTTGAGACAAAGCAACATTTTGAAAAACACAACTTTCTTCATAATTTTCTCCTTAAAGCACACTATTCTCTATCTAAATTAAAGAAATATTTTCTCACCTTAGCAAATACTTTGAGTTTGAAAACAGTCTCAGAAACACACCAATTTGTCTTCAGCAGAGCAAAAGGTATGCACTCCAGAGTCTGCAGCTATCAAAAGCACAGAAATGCTGTAATTCTTCACACATATCTCTCATGTCACCCAATCAAAACTCTTCCCTCACTTTTTTTCAAATGAAAACCCTTCCCCCCTCTGCCATTTCATGCCTTTTCTGCATAGCAACCACCTCTTGCAAGACCTCTGGTGTTTGCAAGTTCACACAACAATGTTGCAATTGAACTCTGAACTCTCAGTGCACCTGCGTATCCACTGCAATCTTTCATTTAATGATTATTTATTGACCATTCAAAATACATCTTTCAAATAACTCATCCATGCACCCTAACTTTCTGTTTTCAGCAATCAAAATCCACCAATCACTGTTACTGCTTCATTAACACAGAAACTCCACAGTTTTTTTCATTTTAAACTCTCATTTTTTCAACTGCCATTTCATTGCCACACTTCATCTGACTGCAGCAGAACCTTCTCTCACCATGTTTTCTGTCTGGATTGTTGGACATAGTTATATCCACTGGCCTCACAGGTATGCTGAGAACAGAAATTTACCTAACCTCAATTTACAAGATGTGGAAATTAAATGGTTTGGCCACAGAGGATTAAAATGTCACCAATTGATACCATTGGTGAAAACCTTTATGCATTTGCCCAAACCTGACCTGTTAATTGTGCACTGTGGAGGTAATGATTTGGGCACTTTGACTGGGGTAGGTATGGAAATGCTTTTAAAGGACACCTTTGAGCAATTGATGGCACTTTTTCCTCAGACTGCCTTGGTATATTCAAATATATGCCAAAGACAGAAATGGAGGTGGTCAAACCAATTTTGTCCACAAATTGAGAAGTCGAGGAAGCATGTAAACAAATCTGTTTCAGCTTACATGAGAGACCATGGAATGGGCTCCATGTACAACAATAACTTGCGTTACTACATGCAAGATATCTACAGAGGAGATGGAGTTCACTTCTCAGATGAGGGCAACAGAATTTTCACTCTGAATTTAAGACTGTGCATTGGTACCTACTTATAAGTACCTAAATGTACCATAAACCCAAAAGCTCTTCTCAGAGCTACCCTACATCTGATCACTCACAATTATTATTTTACTCTAACTTTTTTCACTAATTTTCAACAAAATACGCTCCCCGGGGCGCTACCCGGTACGCGAACCGGGAGCTAACCTCGTGAAATTTTTAAAAAAAATGTTTTTTTTTCGCACATATAAGCCTCCTCAGCCACCCTCACAAAACCTAGGGGGTCAAGATAAGTCTACCGTGCCCCCTTCTACCCATTCTGAACATTATTTGCCCTCCATTTTGTATCTTAATTCGACCGAAACACAAAATGGTGGACTCCCGTAACGCTTAAGGTTCGCGAACCGGGGCGCTCAACAGTTCGCGTACCGGGTCGCTCCCTGGGAAGCGCACCATCAAAAAAGGTGGGAAAGTAGTTTACAGAAAAAATTAAAATTAAAAAATAATCAACAAAACCAACAATCAATTAACATACAGTATTTGAAAAGTCTATCATTCATTTTTCATTGCAGTACGCTGCCCAGAACGCTTCCCGGTTCGTGGACCGGGCGCTACCCACGCAAAAAAACAAAAAAAAAATATTTTTTTTGCCCCGCGGGGCCCTTTTAAAGCCTCCACTTTAAACCTAGGGGGTCAGGGAGGATCTACTATGCCCCCTTATGGTTATTTCCCCCTTTGTTTTGGCCTCCTCTTGTCTCTCAATCCTACCGAGAGACAAGATGGCGGCCGCTCCGGACTGTTTAGAATGTTGACAGACACCGGAGAGCCAATCAGCTTCGCTACGCGAAGTTTTGGTACGCGTAAGGTCCGCGAACCGGGGCGCTGCCCGGTCCGCTGTTACAGATATATATCTTTTTTTAAACGTTAATTTCTCAAAATCCACTGGAGCACATATATTGAGACCTACAAAAGGCACATCGGGCTACCAGTCCCTACAATTTTGCCAAGTTTCGTGCAAATCCATTCAGCCGTTCGGGCTAAAAGTGAGGCCAACCGCCCTATGGAAAACTCAATGTTAAAAACACGTTTTGGGACCCCCTTTTTTCTCGACCCCCCCTGGACGAACCCCCGCCCAATTTTCAGGGGCTGCTCAGAAACAAAATGTGCCATTTTCCTGAAAATTTCAGCCAATTCCGTCCACAAACGCCAAAGTTATTAGACATAGAATTTTCAAAAATCCCATAGGGAAAAAATCCTAACTATATATACCTACTGGCGACCGCCAGTAGGTAATATATATATATATATATATATATATATATATTACAATAAACAGTTAAAAATAAATTTTTTATAAAGAAGTTGAAAAAAATGTAAAAAAGCAATGGTGAAATAAATCAAATAGTTTCACTTCTAACTATACAATTGTAGGGGAAGTGCTTGACGTTTTTGGAGTTCATATGTGGTGAAAATGTTGGTGTTTGGAAGAGTCAGAGATCCGATTCCCACTTTAACAGTAGCAAAGATAGGGAAAGTGTTGGACTTTGGAGGTGTTAGATTTAATATTCACACTTCAATGTAAGCAAAAGTGGGGAAAGTGTAGTACTTGGGAGAGACCAGATTTACTATCCCCACACCAACTTTAACTAAAGTAGAGAAAGTGTTGGACTTTGAAGGGGTTAATTTTACTAAACACTCCAATTTAAACAATTGTGAGGAAAGTCTTGGACAGTAGAAAGAATTGGATTTATAATTACAAGTCCAACAATAGAAAAGGGAAGGAAAGTGTTGGACTTTGGAGTGGTCAGATTTACTATTACCACTCTAATCTGAGTAACAGTAGGGAAAACTTTGGACTATGGAGAGGGTAGATTTATTATTCCCACTTCAACGTAAGCACAAGTAGGAATAGTGTTGGCCTTTAAAAAGGTCAAAGTTGAGATTCCCAATTCCACGTTAGCAAAATTAGGGGAGTGGTTGGACTTTGGATGGTTTAAATGTACTGTTCTCACTCAAATATAACCAAAAACTACGGAAAGACATAGACTAATCTTCAAGCTGAACGGAAAGTGCTGGGGTGTGGAGGGGTCAGATTTACGATTCCCATTCACAGTTTTGTTTTTAAGAAACATTTAATTATAGAACAAAGGAAAAATATAAATACATGTAAAATAATAAATATATTAATTAAAAAGAAAACAAATATTGTTTAATTAAAGAAGTCACATTTTAAATTATAACCAAAACCAATGTAAGAAATGTTTCAAAAATATTGTGAGGTTACGTTTGGGTGGACAGAGACATGATTATGTTTTTGTGAATCCTGCATTCACTAAATGGGTCTGCTTGAAGTCCTAGGCCTATTCTATTCCTTCATGACAACAGGGATGCAGTAAAAGCAGTGGGAAATTTATTTTGGTTGCTGTGATCCACTTTACTTTGAATTACTCATTCCCTTCAATCATGTACCTCCCCAACCTTCACACTGTCAGAGTTTGTGATCAGTTTGGGTTCAGTTAGTAAAAAGAATGACAAAACAGTATAAACTGATCAGGAACATTTGGAACCATCTCTGATAACACAAAAATAAATGGCAATACAGGTGTGAGAATTTTTACATATGTGTGGCTGACATATGTGTTCTGACAAATACACAGACTTACCACAAAAAGAGGAACATACACATTGATCAATATCACCGAGACGGTGTGTGTGTGAGAGAAAGAATGATAAGTACCTATTAACATAAATGTACTGATGTATTGTCCACAGCCTCACCTTTGTCCTCATGTACCATATTTAGGGAAAGTGTACTAAGGGAGTTTGTGGCCTCAAACCATGCAATTCCAAAATCTTAGTGTTTGTGACTCCAAAATCCCTTTCCCAATCCAGTAACCTCATATTGTAATTTGGAAACGTTTTTCTGAATTGCAAATTGTGTTTTCCGAACTATATGTTATGGCAATTTGGAAGGGACATATTTTGACCATTCTCAGTTTGTATGGTATATTTTAAAGATTTGCAACCACAATTCCAGTCACAAACAAGGGACTAATTACTAACTCTCAAGTTGGGGTGGTAATTGATTTGCAAAGATATAGTGTTACCCTTTAGAGCCTTTGGGAATCAGGGCAGCTACTTTGAGGTGAGTTGACATCGGTCCAGAGGCTCATGGCCAGCTATTCCGGAAGAATTGAAAATAGAAAACTTATATTAAAGAAATAAGTCTGTTTTTAATATACTTGAAGTTTTGACCTACAATCACAGGGACGACTGTCCGCTGTCCCTCGCAAGCCACCATCACGGTGAGAACCTGGGGGTTGCAAATTGTGACCTGCCTAATGAATATTAATTAGGCAGGTCATTCTGCAACTCCCTCTATTGCGAACCTACCTATTGGTTTATAGTCTGGTTCATAAAATCAGACAGGATGCAAAAAAGTGGGCGAGCAATTTGTAATCACTTTTTGCAAATCCACTTTTAGTACTGCTGACCTATTGTGTCCTCAAAACTACCAATAAATACAAAGCAAGAGAGGCGGTATGGCTCTGTGTATGTATTTTTAGTTAATCTGAGTGAGTCTTGCTCTCTTATGCACAAGGATAGATATGGACACACACACACACACACACTCATGTACACACACATACACGCACCCACACAGACGAACATACACATACATGATGATCCACATAAATATTCAACCTCACGCATGCATAAACACAATTATAAATTTCTACTCGAAATAAACTATATAAAATGTCATACAAAATTTGCCACATACTGGAATCATGGTCTCTATCAATTTCAGTTATGTTTTGGAGTCATAAGAAACATACTTAGGGGCATATCTACAAGGCCACGTGATAATTATTGCTCAGTGCCCTTAGCGCAAGTATAATTATCGCCAGCTATCGCTGGAAAATATCGCAGAGATAGTGCGTTATCATCAACGCCTATCACCAATGCGATATAAACACCTGCAATAGAGGCAAAATGTGCGATTATCGGTGGAAATACAGCGATAATCGCACAGCGATAGGCAAAAGCTTGTAGATAGGGCAGGGTGGTCTCAAGGTTATAATCCACCACCCATAGGCTATTATGTCTTAGTCAGATGAAAAGCAGGCGTAATGAAACCTGCGATAAGCGCGGTTAGCGCTACCTTTATCGTCGCTGCACAGGTTAGCGTGCAGATTGATAATAGGAGTAATGTCGCTTAGCGACATTTTCCTGGTAATTTCTGTGTGTTACGCCCACTTTGCATCTCATTAGCGATGCAAAGCTGGGCATTGAGGAAACGGATAGAGTGCCTTTGCTGATAGGGCGATAATTTTATTGCTGCTTTTCACCCGAAAATAGACGCTAAAGGGGCAATAATTTTATCATGGGACCTTGTTGACATAAAACAATTAAATATAATTTGGGGTATGTGTGTGCAGATCTGTATCAGCATCTCTGTCCAAATGGACCAGAGATATCAATGTTAAGAACACATTCACATATATGTTCAAAATCAAAAAGCCACATTACAAATGTTATGTTATGTTATGTTACGTGGATTTGTACTGCGCACAGCTGCCCCAGCTAAGGGGCGTCCTGGCGCATGGCAAGGTAACACGCAACAGCCACAAGAAACACAACAGCTAAAAGAAGGAACCAGGTTAAAATAGGAAAGTTTTAATGGCCTTACCAAAAGAAAAGAGATCCTCCAACAACCGAATCCCCACCGGAAGGGAGTTCCACAGTTCGGCTGCTTTAACCCGGAAAGAACGACCACCAACACGGCACAGCTTGTATCTGGGAGTAATAGTAAGAGCTTGGCCCAGAGATCTCAAATGCCGAGTGGGGACGTACCAGGACAGGAGGTCCAAAAGAATTTGAGGAGCCGTACCATTTAGAATCTTGAAGGCTAAACACAGTACCTTGAATTGGATTCTAGCCCTGACTGGCAACCAGTACAGTGCTTTCAAAGTACTGGAAACAGGGCAGGATCGAGGAAGACCAACAATTGCTCTAGCGGCGGCGTTCTGCACCCGCTGGAGGCGGGTGATTTCGGCCAGGTTAGCGCCCACCAGAAGAGAGCTGGCATAGTCCAGGCGCGATATGACAGTCGCCTGTATTACCAGCTGCCGGGTGCGGGGGTCAAAGAACTTCAGGACTGGACGCAGGGCCCGGAGAATTCCAAAACAGCAGGCAGCCGTTTTCTTCGTGTGCCCCACAAAACTGAGAGTGTGATCCATCCACACTCCCAAGTTTTTCAATTCCGTCACCGGAAGAGGGGCCGACCCAAGCTCCGAAGGCCACCACCTGTCCCCCCAGAGATCCGCCCTTCTGCCGACGATCATGATCTCGGTTTTCTTCGCGTTGAGCTGGAGACAGTTGGCCTTCATCCAGCTTGCCACCGCCCTAAGTCCACTCTGAAACCTGGGGGCATCCTGGTCCACATCCCCGCTGATCGTAACCGCTAGCTGGGTGTCATCGGCATATGACACCATGGTCATACCCCTTTGCCTGACAACCTCAGCCAGCGGTCTCACGTATAGATTAAACAACGTGGGACTCAGCGAGGATCCCTGCGGCACTCCCTGTTTCAGAGGATGGAACTTGGACTGGAACGGTGGCACTGCAACGCTGAAGAAGCGACCATCGAGGAAGGACCGGAACCACTGGAGGGCGGATCCCCCCACTCCTATCTCCTCCAGGCGATGCAACAGGATAGGATGAGAGACAGTATCAAAGGCGGCGCTTAGATCTAATAGTACAAGCGCCGCCGACTGTCCTGCATCCATCACTGTGCGAAGATGTTCAGCCATGGTGAGAAGGGCGGTCTCCGTGCTGTGTCCAGTACGGAACCCGTTCTGAGTGGGGTCTAAGATGTTAATTCGAGTAAGGTGGTCGGAAAGAACCTTGTTCACATAGGCCTCCACGACTTTGGTCGGCCAGGGGAGCAGGGAAATAGGCCGATAGCTTTCCGGCTTTTCAGGGTCCAAGGAGGGTTTCTTTAAAATAGGAGAAACCACGGCCCGCTTCCAACTTGCTGGAACCGTACCCGAGGCCAGCGAGATGTTGATCAGGGAGAGTACCGAAGTACGACCCATAAACAACTGGTCTCTGAAAAGGGCTGGCTTGAGCGGATCGGCGGGCGACCCGGATTTCACCTGCTGAGCCAAGATGTCAAATCCCTTAGTTGTCAACGGGGGCAGCACATGCAGCAGGGAATCTCCAGAGATGTTACCTAGAGTACCTGCCGGTGGCCTAGTATCAGGGAATGTTAAGTAGATGTTCTGAACTTTTTCTAAAAAGAACAGGGCAAGGGCCTCACAATGCGCCGTGGAACTCGATGTAGTTGCCGGGGTCCGCTTTGCCACAAGGTCCTTTACCACTTTGAAGATGGTTTTTGATGGATTAGGGCTATTGCCGAACTCCGCAGCATAGAATAGCATAAAATATAAACTAAGAAGTGAACTTTCGAAGTGCCATATGTTGTGAGTGGAATGTGGGGAATTTATTTTCAAGTGTTTTTTGCTTCTGGCTACTTCAGCTATAGATGTCTGCTGGCAGTGCTAATGGGTTCTATAATACCAGAGCTGCGGCATATTACCGATTTGTATATTTTGTAACATGTGAAGCCACTGCAGCTTCTTTTTGCTTCACAATTTCAAAAGCCTGGAAAAATTTCACCAACCTGTGTCTATTTTGTGCATTTCAGGCAAGCCAGCTCCAGTTCAATATGTCAGTTCTTACACTCCAGCAATCACATGTGTACTTGTGTTTGAAAAGCAATTCATACTAGCAAAGAGAAAGATTATTTTGTAGTAATCATTTACAGTAATTCGTAGAATATACACGTTTCATGTTTTTTCAGTAATGCACTCATTCATCTCAGTACCCAGGTGCAAAGATTTTTTAAAAGTAAGATTACTTTAAAATGCAACTATGACATTTCAGCAAAATAAAAAATACTTATAGGTTACAAGGCTAGTTTACAGCATCTGTGTTTTTTAGATAAATAAGGGCACAGTCATCTCTGTAAATCAGTGCTGGTCTATTATTGAGGGTGGAGGAGCCCTTCCTTTTGCAAAGCATGATGAGTGTTTCCCAGGCTGAGCAAAGGTAACCACGTCAGGCTCTGGAAGCCAGGCACTTTACACTGTACAGAATGTGGAGGTGCCTGCCAACCTCAACCAAGCTTTGACAGGCTTAAAATTTCACAGCTATGACTGACCCCATCCCCATCCTACTCTGTGAGGAGAGAGCAAAAGTCTTACTTTCATTGGCTCACCCATGACAAGGTCAGCTAATGAAAAAAGGCTGGATCTTCCAGTTTCCCTTCCCTCCTCAAAGTGTCCTGTTCCTTTTGGTGCCTGGTGTCCCCCCTCTCGCTACCAGCAGAACCTGCTGTCACCAACATGGCCCATTGAGAACTTAGGGTCTGATTAGTATGATGGACGGACTCAAGTCCACCTGTCACCCTATCAGACAACAGGACCGGCCGACATGCTGCCCGTCGGAAGCGTGGCGGTCAGGTTTTCCAACCGCCTTCACCCCGCCGGCCATTGTAATATGGCGGGATAGAAACATGTCTCCGATGTTGGGGGGACCGCCACTGGCAGCCTGTCAATGGCAGTCTCCCAGTCATCCTAATCGACCCTGTATTTTTAATGTTTGCCTGCATGCGAGTCTGCCTTTGCCTTTTTTTGATTAAATCTATTTTGTTGCCATAGGACTCTGCACATTTTACTCTGCTAATTAGTGGTAAAGTGCTTGTGCTCTCCCTTTTAAACCTGATAACATTTGCATTGATCTAATTGGCACATTCAAATTACCTATAAGTGCCTAGTTTATGGTACTACATGTACACAGGGCCTTTAAAATGAATGCTACTAGTGGGCTGCAGCACTCATGGTGTCACACACTGAAGTAGCACTGCAAAATATGTCTCTAGGCCTGCCAATGCAGCCTGAGTGGGCAGTTTTAAACAGCCATCTCAACCTGGCAAATAAAACTTTTGCTAGGTGTAAACCTCCCTCTTTAATGTTTGTGTGCCACCCATAAGGAAGGCCTGAATGACCATGGGGCAGGTGCATAGCATTTAAAAAGATGGGTGTGTGTATTTAGTGGTATACAGTCCCTGGAAGTTAAGAACCTCAAAAGTCGTTTTTCACTATGGCAAGGCTGACTCTCCCATGGAAAAACATTGGATTACATCATAACCACATTCAATGGTTACATTTATTTTAGGGGTAGCTAGAAAAATTGATCAAGGAATTATTTCATCAATACATTTAAATCAATATTATATTTTACTCTTATGGAAGTTAAACTTTTATAAAGTTGGTATTTTCCTGCTTAAGCCAAAAAGGGCCTTTCTCTGTCATTTTCTAATGACACCTACAGGCAATGGACAAAGGGGTTGGCTAAGTAGAGAGCTTTTTGATTCCTTGAGTAAGTTGGCCTACGGACTGGGTCGTAAGCTTCAAAGGATGCCTTATCTGTCACTGGCAGATGCAGCCACACCTAGGCCTGCCTCCCTTTTGTTTTGCTGTTCAGTTTGGCTTTGTGAGAGTGGGAAAGAGGAGCTGCACTAAAACTGGTTTGTAGTGACCACAAGGAAGGGTTTGTACAGCCACACCTCTCGATGGGAACAGGGAGCTCTGACCAGGAGAAGAACGCCCTACCATGTTTAATGTAGGTAGTGAAGGGTGCTGTGGGATAGTTTACAGTAAAACACACAGGAAATTCTGCAAATGTGGGTAGGGTCACCCCTGGGAAAATGTTACTCATTGGTTAAGGAATGGGTAGGAGTTTCCCCCATGGACAGGCGGTACCGGGAATACATGTGGCATACATAGTAGCCTCCTCAAACCACTTCTGGACCAGTGAAGACTCAAAAGAAGGATTGTCCTTCACTCTGAAAAACCAGATGGAAGATTGGACATGGTTGCCTTAAACCCAAGGCTCCAGATGGGACTCCAAGGATCAGCTTGGTGGCCTCCTGTTTGACCCACTGGACCATAACAAGAATGCAGAGTTACTTTTCCTGCAATTGCCCAGCTGGCCAGTACCAATTTGACCTGTCCTAGACTCTGCTGCTGGCCTCTGATAGTGTGAGTCGTATCCCCTAAGTGGTGCCCCAAGATAATGTCACCATAGCTTGTGTTAGAGTATACACTGTGTGCCCAAACTCCAAAGAGTGGGACTTAGAAACTATTTACAAACTTTCCACCTGGTGACCAGGATTGCTGTTGAAGCCACAGGCATTGGCATCGAATAGCCAGTCCACTCAGCTTGCTTGTATGCCCGCTGAAGGAAATCTGACCACCAGAAAAAGGCTTCATCGGGACCAACACGGAGCAACATCCCATCGACGGTGAGGCCTCTCCAGGCATTGACTTCACCCACTCGGCGCCTTATTACCTTTGTTGATGACCGCATTGGTAGCTCAGTATTAAGCAACCCACTGACTCAGAACTCTTATAGAGGTTCAACTTGCCTTGCCAAATAGTTGTCATACATAAAAGTTTCTATGTCTGAAGGTTAACTTTTTACTATGACCTGGTCTAGCTCGACCAGATAATCGCAGTTGGGGCTTTGTGCTTTCGTTACTATTTCCGATTCAAACATTTACATTTCACATATCTGGTTCAGCCTATTTGATTTTTGTCATTTTATTTATGATAATTTACTGACTGCTTTTATGACAAGATACCAGACACCAGACAAGATACCAGATGTTTAAGCTTAGGTTTATTTAGTGATTTTGGTGATTTACCCAGACAAGGACTGTGACTAATATTTGAGGTGGGTTCGCCGACCACTCAACTAATCCAATTTCTTACAGTGTATGTGCCTGTGTGTGCTGTGAAAAGATGTTTGTGAGTGGTGGGTGTATATGTGTGCAGTTGTGAATGGACAGGTGTGAGTGAGTATGCATGATGGTGAGTGTGAGTATGCCTTTGCTCTTGTAAAAGAGAGTGAGCGAGTGTGCCCACCCCACCACTACTCCAATTACTGCTACAGCTGTGTAAATCTGCAAAAATAAAAACCTGCTATGCAACAAACTTCCTAATTTTCCTTAGAGACATAGCTGCTGTGCAAGACTGTGCAAGACTTACTGCTTTAGGGAATACTAGTCACATTGGTATATAGTTCCATTTGACAGAAGAATTTGTTCTTGCATGAGGGAGACAGCAATGTATTGTCAGATTTTGCAAAATTTGGAGCCTAAATCCAAGATTCACATTTTTAATGATGTCTTCAGGACAGTCAATCAAAAAAAAAAAGATAACTACGTTTGTAAATGCACTATATTGTGTTGAATTAGACAATACAAAGTTGTGCTGGGTTTCTTTACACTTCTGGAGTGTTGAACAGTAAACTCAATGGGAACTGACACAATATCAATTATTCTACAAACATTTCAGCAAATTTCAATTCTGATGCAAACATTTTACAGACTATAATATATATACAATGGATTTGCGATGTTTTCTGTAATGTGTGGGATTTGAAAGACCAAAGAGGCGGCGCATTAGATTGCCTTTCCTCTAAGCATTGTGCTGCCATTTATTCATTATGCCATTCATTCATTCATTCATTTTGCACTTTTACTCAAGGAGATTCCAGCTCTTTGGTAACCTTTGACATAGTTACCTTTGTTTTGAATTGCAACCATTGTTGCATGTGCCTTCAAACCTTGCCCACATCATCTAATATCTTAAAGTGCCTTAATCTTCACCATTGGATATGACCTAGGTATGCCAAACTGCATACTGCTTACTTGTATAAAGAAGTATACAAAGAAAGAGAGCATGTTTTACATATGTTATACCTAAAGTCAAAACAAGTCAAATATTTTGCCGGTTATAGGGTAAGATAGCTGGTAAAGCTAGAAGTAAAATATAAGCACTTAAATTATAAAACCATTATTTTAATTAGCAATCTTACGTAGGCATCAATAGTCCTGCGAAAAATCATGGTAAAATCTGAAGCCATGATCACTACAGTGAAAAATGCCTGAAAACTTTTTTGGGGGCTTATTTATGAGCCGCTTGCGCCACCGGTGCATTACTTTTTGTGATGCACCAGTGGCTCAAAATATGCATCACACTGTAACATATTTACAAAGTACCACATCTAAGCAGATGCGTCAATTTGTACACCCCTGTGCTACATTATACCTACGTCAGATATAATGTATGCAGGGTGGGCGTTCCCCTGCAAAAAAGGGTCATAGAAGCGATGCAGTGAAATCTATCAGATTTCACTAGGCCACTTCTAGGATGCCGCTTCGTCAAATCCTTGCGCCTGCCTCACTGCAGCTTGCACCATACAAAAGGACACATTGTGGGAGTTACGTCTGTTTTGCTACACACTCCAGCAATGCATCATTACTGAGCCAACAGACACATCAGGAATACTGATGTATCTGATGACTCCTTGCAACATGGAGCGTTGTACAATAAAAGGTGTAGCAAGGAGGGCGTACTGAGAAAGCGTTGCATCGCTGGTTTCACGCAGAGATGCAACACTTTTCATGAATGAAGCCCTTTAAGTCTTAGATTTTAGAGGCCTTCATGATGCTCCTAAAGTAATTTACAATAGGTGAACTAAAACCTGAGGGCTATTGTAGGGCCTAGATTAAAGAGTGTAGGCAATCTTTCATTAGAGGATTTAGTTGGCAGCAGGAACTCCCCTGTCACCCTTAAGTGTCTTGTCTTTCTGTACTGTATCCGCCGAACACAGATTATGGAAGAGATCACAAACACATAGTTAATTGATCCACTCCCAGGAAGTCCATCAATGACAAATGAGGCTTGATTTGATCAATTTTCTATTTTTAACAGTATCTACTAGGGGATACTGAAAAGGACTACTATATATTTGATGCAAGTATGTAGTCGAAAGTGGAGAAATCAACAGTGACATGTCTGGTAGATAATACTGCCAAGACAGTAAATGAAAACAGAAGTCAGTTTTAGGACCCAAAATTGAATTTGTTTTTCAACCACAGAAGACATAGGGCCAGATGTAGGTAAATTTTATTTTACCACCTTTTAAATACCGCATCATACCGACTCGGTATTTAAGAAGTGGTAAAATAAAAGTACCGAGATGTAGGTAAATACAGATGTGCATTTACCGATTCGGAAACAATCGGTATTTACCAATGCGGTAAATACCGACCGGTAAATGCCCATTCATTCCTATGGGCTTTGAAGCCCATAGGAATGATTGGGCATTTACCGGTCGGTATTTACCGCATCGGTAAATACCGATTGACACAAAGGTGCAGGGGGTGTCACTTTGACACCCTCTGGCACCCCCAAAAGAGGCTCGGGTGCCATGTGGCAGGCATACCTGCCCTAAGGGCAGGTCTGCCTGTCATATGGCATAGGTGTGCATGCACACATGTGCAAGCACACCAGAACCGGTATTTTACCATCAAATAGTATTTGATGGTAAAATACCGATTTTTTAATGCTTGTGGGACTCAGAAGAGTCCCACCTACATATCAATTTTCCCGATTCCGTAAAAATACCGACTCGGTATTTTACATAATCGGTAAATTTACCTATCGGTAAATTTACCGAGTCTGTAAAATACAGGGCCCTACATCTCAAATTGCATTTACTGGTCGGTAACGGCCGAATTCGGCCGTTACCGACCGGTAAATGCCTACCTACATCTGGCCCATAATGTTTAAATCCAGACTAATATTTCTTTATAACGATTAATGAAGTCTAGTTTTTTTGGTTTATATAACTGCATGAAATAATCTGTTTGCCAGTGTTTGTAAAGCTGTTAATTAAGTAACTGCACTCTTTTGTTTCCCATTGTCCTTCCTCAAACTCAAACAATCGTTCAACTGATGTCCTTGTTCAGTTGTCACCATTTTCAATCTCCTGCTATTTTCGAACACATTACAAACACTGACATTCAGAGCGTTGCTTTACTCGGGTACAAGGAGGAGTATAACTTGCATGACAGAAGCTATTTACCAAAGAACACAGGTGCAGCTCTTGTTTGAGCGATCCTGCTCGTATAGCAGAGGGGGTCTGGCTGACTGGCCTCCGCACCAAACTTTTTGTTCAGTGCCCTCCTAAAATGCACCACCAGAAAGATTCAGCTGAAGCGTGACAGCGCTAATGCACTCAGAAAGTGACACTGCATCCTCCCTCATAGGAAGAGCAACATGGAGTCAGTCTCCCACACTGATATCTATGAAGAGTAGAGTGGTGTGAAATCCTGCACTTTCTTGAAAAATTCCATGATAGTTCACAAAATTATGTTCTTGTAGAGAAATGTGCTTTGTAGTGATTTCACATATTTTTTTACCCGAATGCTTATCTTGCATTTAAAAAGTTTTGAGAAATCGATACTGAGAGAGCGCAAACTGACCTAAATGTATGAGTGCATCACACTTACCCGTAGTAAGCACAAATCATGAGGAGAAATGCCATGAGTGCTAATAGTATCTGTAATTATATTCTGAATGTATAGCTAATGTAGAGATTTAAGTAGAAGTGGAACTAATACAGAAATGTGTGACACTATATGATTTTATTAGATGTGATTATTTCTGAATCCATGTCGTGTAGCTGTTAAAATGTAAGATGGTATGTGGTTAAACGCAGAATGTGGTAGGCCTCAGGGCCAGAGCTAGAAGGGAAGGGGAAGGTGTTTCTTTTCACGACATAGATTGTACTAATGTTTTGGTCATTGCATTAATGGGCCATGATTTATAGATGTGTTTACTGAATAATAGAATAAGAGTATTAACATGCTTTAATTAATGAAGAAGTTGAATGCTATAATTATTATGAGAAATGCTGTAGGCCTGAAATGTTTTAACGTTGGTTTACACGTACATGTCTGGGCCAAGAAATGTTGCGAACCTTTTTGGAAGTCTATGAGAGTTGGGATCTTGGCTGCAGATGTCTGTCTGCAAGAGAAAAGGGGGAATCCAATTATAAATAATATGAATAGAGGTCTGTTCAGTAGACGGCCCAGACATGGAGGAGGGTTCTGGAATGTTTAAGGGGTATCAGCGGGCCGGAGAAGAGTCTGAGAAGCAAGGTCAACTCCAACGTATGAGGCCCAACACAAAGCAGCATGGAAAAAGCCAGAAGCTACACCACGTGAGGGGCGTCTCGCGAGGGGCGTCTCAAATGTTGTTGACTGTTTTGTATTAGGGACAGCACCCTTGGGTGGAGTTAGAGCAGATACCTGAGGACCCTTTTAGAGAGCGGATGGGTAGGCAGAGAGGGGTCATGACTGGAGAACTATAGGTTTTCACCAAGAGACTTAGAGTGAGTGACTTCCCTTGGGGGTCATTCACTGCTGACACCTTTGTTAGGTTGGGATTTGGTTAAGTAGGGATACCATCTAGAGCAGGGTAGGGACAGCCTAACCTGTGCGTTTTCCTCCAACTTAAATGAAGGAGAGATATGCGTCAATGCTGATAGCTTTATTATTCTTAGAACTTGTGTTAGTAATTTCCGTTGCTCGTCTGAGGGCTTTCAGAGAGCACATGTATGTAGTTGGACCTGTGTATCTCGTGAATCTCATTCTGAGATGCCTGTATTTGCAGCTTATCCTATCCTTACAATAAACTTTTGAAAGCTAGAAGTTGTTTGTGATCTTTGGGAGCGAAGTCCTTTATTGGGTGAACTAGCTTGGTAAATAGATGCACTTTCTTCCTCAAAGACAGGCAACAAAGGTTCAGTCGACCAGATCGAGGTTTGGATCAATAGTGATAAGGTATCGATCAAAATCTCGCCCTTCCAGTTGGTAGCTATAGAGGATGGTTGCCTTCTTGAGGACGGTGACCTAGGCCAGGTTAGCTTACCCCAAGGCCCCTAGAGATCGATGATCGGAAGAACCGCCCGCTGAAGAAGATCCGGATGACGTGAGACAGAAAAAGCAGCAGTATCGGTCGAGAGTGAGTATAAAGGGTCATGCGTGTTAGATTGCGGTGTTTTTGTATTGTATCTATGTTGTAATGTCTGGCGGAGTTGAATGTCTGTAGAGTGACTGTGGAACAGGTTGTGAGCGCGCGCAACCGGTGGAAATCTTAAGTTCAAGGAGAGCTTAAGTGGTTCGGGTGTATCGGACACCCAGAGTAATTGTTAACTAGTGTGAAGGGGGTCATGAGGTACCATTGATCACCCGAAAGACCGAGATAGGGGGAACGTAAGAGTGAGTGCGTGAGTAACGGACGCTGGTCGGAGGTTACTGTGTGTGTAAGCAACCTATCAGAGAGACGATAGACATTTCGTCAGTTGTGTTGACAATTACATATAGACTGTGGACGTACAGTCGAGGGAAGTGACCGCTTGGTCGGAAGTAGTCATTTTTCGGTGTATGAATGGGACGCATGCATGACCGGGAGACGAGTTGAGAAAGGAGGGGTGCTGCTGCGAAGCGGAGAAAAGTGACGTCAGGAAGTGTCGCGCAGTGATTGGCTGACCGGAGAAAGACCGCGCTGTGATAGGCCAGCTAGCAAAGACGTCAGAAAGTGTCGCGACGTGATTGGCCGACCGGGAAAGACCGCGCTGCGATAGGCCAAGTTAGCAAAGCCGCGACAGGATTGGTGGATTGTCATCAGGAAGTAAACAGAGTAGCGAGGCTGGATATTGTGCGCATAATTATGAAGTGTTTTAAATGGCTGAGAGCGGCGTTTAAAAAAGAGAAGCGGGGATCGTATGAAGGGGAAGAAGCCCCGCCGGAGGGTACGCCGGCTCGTTACATGGCAGTGAATGTTGGGTTGCATACGATCCTTTGGATATCAGAGTGGAGTAAGATTACGGAAGGAAATGAGGAACTGACGTTCCCGAAGTACGGGACGTTCAGATTAGAGGTGTTACATCGATTAAAATCAGTCATGACCTCAATGAGACCCTTGCCTAGACCGACCCAGTTTGAAGCTCTTGATGCATGGATTAGGGCAGCGCATGAAAAGAATATGAACAGACGACAAGAAAGGGTGAAACGATCGGTAAGGGCAGTGCAGGATGCCAGGTGGGATGCGGATGCTAAAAGATGGAGAGTGCATAACATGGAAGTAAATAAACTGTACCCAGTGTTAGAGGTGCCCGGAAATAAAAGCCCCCTAGAAGAAGATGATGAGAGCGAAACAGAGGATAGCCTGATAAACAGATTATTGACAGACAGGCCACCCCCGTATAATAGAGCAGGGGGGGAGGTCGAGCATAGTGAAAGAGAAAAGGGGGGCAATGCAGGAGAGCATGGACCGCTTCCCAGTTCAGAGTGGGATCCTGAGGCAAAGAAAGAGCTGTCCCAGCCTAGTCAGGTGCAACAGGTAGTCGGGAGGTTTGTGGTACAAAGAGCGCCGGAAACGGAGAGCGCCACATCCTACGCATTACCAGATGCACTACAGGTACCTGTTACCATAGGTCCTATAATATCGATATATGACCAAGAGAGAGCAAGAGGGGAAGAACGGGTACGGAAGGACAGAGAAAGAGCAGGGACGGCAAGGAGGAACGATACGATTAATTCCCCAAGTCAGATGCCGATACCAAGAGAGTGGAGCACCCCGATGCACACAGCAGGGGACCCAGGAGGGGATCCCGGGGGCCCTAGATGGCCAGTGGATCTGAGGGGATCTGGACGAAAATCCTTTCAAGAGCTAAATGAGTACATGAAGAAGTGGGATGAGGCAGTGGAGGCTCACAAGAGCATCATAGCTGCAGAAGCTGAAAGGGAAAGTCAGGACAGCAGAGCTCGGACTCACTGCGGGGCTGGGGAGAGCAGCCCGGAGTGGGACTGTAGAGAGAGAGATAGTAGGGGAGTCACCCATTGGGCCCGGAGTGGAGGTAGAACAGACCTGGAAAACGGGGGCCCCGGGAATGGGAGGGTGGCGCGCCCAATACTCAGTGAAGAGGAGAGGAGAGCGCAAGAGTACAGAAACAGCTTTAAGTGTCCACACTGTGTGCCCGGCACCAGAGAACTGAATGGGAGTTGTGAGAGGTCGCACCATAGTCCCTGTGATGACGGAAATGAGCGCAGCCCAGGGAATATGGGGAACCAGGAAGGATCGTATCGGATACTGAGTGATACTAGGCAAAGGGAGAGTAGCGACCAGAGGGAAAATAACAGAGAGGCGTACGGTGAAAGGAGAGAAGAAGAAGAGAGTGGGCAGAGCAAGAGTGGGGGTAACAGGCCCGTGTTCCATCACCTTCCAAGATCGGATGGCCGAGCATGGGACCTGGAGAGATGGGAGCAAGGGAAGGCACTCATTAACTCTCCCGAGCCCAAACGTAGAGCTCGAAGTTGGGATGGTAGGGAGACTAGTGAGCCCCCTTCGAAAGACATATTGCGAGCTGAGATAAAAGCCAAGAGACTCGATGTCGCCAGCTTAAGGTCAGACCTGGATGACATGATAGATGGTACCCTGCCTTTAGAAAGAATGGAAATGTATGAGCAAGATGAAATACTGTATATGGCAAAGGACATTACTCGAAAAGCGAGAGCAATCCATGAGAAGTTAGTCGAACTAGCAGGCAAATATATGGTGGACCTGTCAAGAACCAAAGCATTACAGGGTAACCACAGGCTACATTACACAGATCGAGACCTAGATGAGAGGAGAACGATTGGGCTGAAAACGCACATAAGGGAACTGATCACTGGAATAAGGACATGGAGGGCACTAGATAAGTGGGAAGAGAGGTGGTCCAAGAAAGGGACCGTCAGGAGAAGCACGCTTGGTATGACACCAGGAGGACTGCAGGGAATAGAAGCATACCCTTTGCGTGAAGTCGCAAATGGGAACTATGTGCATGTCCCTTGGAGTAGGGAAGATTTAGCTGCTTTTACCACCTCCTTCCCCAAATTGCGGGAAAACCCAGTGGAGTGGTACAAGCAAGTCGAGAGATTTGTAAAAATCTCAAAGGTCCTATGGATAGATCTGAACACGCTGTTTGACATTGTAGTACCCGGAGATCTGTGGACAGCATGCAAGGTTAGCGCTGAGTGGCCCACAACGGAGCCAGAGAGAGATGCTAAGACTAATGGGCCGTCCGAGATTGTGATGGCAAAATTCGAGAGAGTGATGACTTGGATGAAAGAGAAAGTGCCAATGCAAGACATAGATTGGGTCAGAATAGACCGAACCAGACAGGAACCCAAAGAGACCGTCCACGAATATTACGAGAGATTGCTGAAGGCGTTTAAACAGTATAGCGGCTTGGATGTAATGGATCCAAAAGACATAGGGCAATTCGTGTCCAAGTTCGTCCTGGGACTGAGACCGGATATTAGTTTAATGATTCAGCAACACTCGATTTGTTGGCAAAGTAAACCCCTAGACGAAATACTGAGGTATGCCAGGTACTGCTGTGATGAGATAGACTCCAAGGCTAAGAAACTAAAAGAAAAGTTGATGGTGGTACAGATGCAGGCAGCAGGAAAGGGGGGACAGCAGCAACAGCAGCAAGGAACAGGTACAGGAGGAAAGAAGCAGTACAGTCAGAACAAGGGCAATGAGGAGAGTTCCACCTTTAGACCCAGAATAGACATAGCTGCCTTGAAGAAAACGACTAGGTGCCACCAGTGTAGCGAGGTGGGGCATTGGAAACGCGAGTGTCCCTACAATGTAGAGATAGGAGAACAAGAGATAGAGGAGGACGAGGTCCAGAGCGCGCCTACAAGAGGGGTGACGCCATACCAGGGAAAGGTGCTCAAAGGGGGGGGGGCTCCTCCCCGAGCCCAGTTCCCGCAACCTCCTCGAGTAGGGACTATGGGTAAGACCTATAGACAAATGCCCCTGTTTGTAGAAGGAGAAGAGTGCTATTATGTGGACCCATTAACCGGACAGAGAGTGGAAAGAGAAGACTGCACCCTCGGGGCAGCCTTGGAGGTGGACCAGAGGGGACCCTATGTCGAAGCAGAAGTAGCAGGGTGCCCTACGACATTTCTGGTGGACACAGGAGCCACTAGATCCACGATCAGATCAGCTGCAGTTCCAGACCTGCCCATGTCTGGAGAGACCATACAAGTGGTAGGGGTCGCAAACAGGAGAATAACCAGCCAATTGACAGAACCGGTACAGGTGAAAATAGGGAAGTACAGCGATGAGCACCAGTTTGTGGTTTGCGATTCAAGTCCTGTGTGTCTGCTAGGCAGAGACCTGTTGTGTAAATTGAATTGGACAATATACTGTACACCTCAGGGAGTGGAGGTATTGACCAATGATGATGACGCAGATTTCAAAGTTGCAAACTCAAGAATATGCGTGGAGCTGTACCCTACTTTGACAGTAGATGAGCTCCCCTGGGACTTGAGAGAGACAGTGGCACCAGAAGTATGGGATTTCACTGGGGAAGAGATAGGATTGGTCAAAGGGGTGGACCCAGTGAAAATTGTAGTGAAACCGCATGCTGAGTTCCCAAGAACACCCCAATATAAATTGACTCCAGAAACGATTGCAGGCATAAAACCCGTGATCGAGTCCATGATTAAACAGGGAATACTGAAAGAAATCGTGGGTAGTCCATGCAACTCCCCGATTATGGGTCTGCAGAAACCAAATGGGAAATTCAGGATAGTGCAGGACCTTCGAAAGATTAATAACATAGTCGTTTCGTGTTGTCCAGTGGTACCGAACCCATCAGTGATACTGTTTCAGATTCCATTCCAAGCTGAGTGGTTCACTGTGATTGATCTTTGTCAGGCTTTCTTTTCGATCCCTCTGGACGAAGAAAGCCATTTTCTTTTCGCATTTAAGCTGGAAGGTCGCGTCCTAACATGGTGTCGCATTCCTCAGGGGTATACAGAGAGCCCATCGATCTTTAACCAGCTTTTGAAGAAAAATCTTGAAAGTCTAGTGCTGCCCCAGAAGTCAGTTCTGGTCCAGTACATAGACGACCTCCTCGTGGCGTCAGAAACAGAAGAAGCTTGCAGGGAGGACTCTATTGCTTTGTTAAATCACCTAGCTGCCAATGGGCACAAGGTGTCCCCGGGAAAGTTGCAGTACTGCCTGACAGAAGTGCAGTACTTGGGACACAGAATAGAGAAAGGCAAACGGAAGGTGTCACCAGACAGGATAGAGGCGATCATGAAAATGAATGCACCTAGGACACAGAGAGAGGTCAGGATGTTCCTAGGGATGGTGGGTTATTGCCGACAGTGGATCGCAAACTTTTCACTGAAAGCAAAGCCCTTGCAAAAACTGACGCACAAGGAGGTGAGCGACCCGGTACCATGGGACAAAGATTGTTTGATGGCATTCTTACAGCTGCGAGAGGACCTGTGTCGTGCTCCGGCATTGGGAATGCCTGATTACAATAAACCATTTTTGCTTTACTGTTGTGAGAGAGAAGGTTGCGCGTTGTCTGTGTTAGTCCAAATCCATGGGAATGCCCGTAGACCAGTTGCTTATTTCTCGGCTACTTTAGACCCAGTAGCCGCAGCGTTGCCCGGATGTCTCAAATCCGTTGCTGCAACGGGTGTCAGCATTGAGAGATGTGAAAATATCGTCATGGGGCACCCGTTAGAGGTGTGCGTGCCCCATTCTGTTGAACTGTTGATGACCAGGACCAAAACACAGCATCTGACCAACAGCAGGCTCACGCGCTATGAGCAAGTTATTCTTGCTGCAGAGAATGTGACCCTCAAGAGATGCTCTGTTTTGAACCCTGCCACCTTGATGCCACTCCCAAATGATATCGAGGATGATGATGAATGTACAGACCATGACTGCCTCGATGTGACTGAACTATGCACCAAACCCAGACCCGACATCGTAGATGAGCCACTGACCGACCCAGACGAAATTTTCTTTGTCGATGGCTCATGTGTAAGAGACGAAGTTGGGCAGTTGAGAGCAGCTTATGCTGTTTGTACAATTACTGGAGTTGTGGAAGCTGGGTGCCTGGAAGGAGTACACTCCGCTCAGGTAGCCGAGATTATTGCCTTGACACGTGCTTGCTTGGCAAGCAATCAAATTCGAGTCACCATATACACCGACAGCCAATATGGTTATGGGGTGGTTCATGATTACGGGCAGTTATGGTCTCAAAGAGGGTTCATGACCTCTTCAGGCTCTCCCATTCGCAATGGAGAGTTTGTGCGCCTGTTGTTAGAGGCGTTGCAATGCCCAGCAGGTATCGCAGTTGTAAAGTGCACCGCACATACCAGAAATGAGGACTTCGTTTCGAAAGGCAATAGATATGCTGATGAAGTTGCGCGGTATTGCGCGGAACAAGGGTACTCTTTCACAGAGGTGGAAGTGGGTGGAATAAATGTAAGGACTGAATTAGCCATGATACTGGAAACTGTTGATACTTGGGATGAATTGTCAAACATGCAAGAAAATGCTCCTGATTTTGAAAAAGAAACATGGGAAAAGGCAGGATGTGTAATGGGTGAGTCCCATTTTTGGGTCTCAGCAGACGGCAGAGCAGTGTTGCCCAATGAGATGGTGAGTCCAATGGCCAGACTCATACATGGTCCCGTACACTTAGGGAGAGATGCTATGCTGAGAGTGTTTAGACAGACTTGGTACAACCCTAAGTTTAGAATAGCAGCAGAAGCAGTGTGCCAGCGTTGTGTGACCTGTCAGCAGCTGAACGTAGGAAAAAGAACACCAGTTGCACTGAGCCACATAGGAAGGTCTGGAGGTCCATTCAATCGAATGCAGATAGATTTCATTGAAATGCCAAGGTGCAACCGCCTCCGCTATGTCTTGGTGGTTGTTTGTGTATTCTCCAGATGGGTTGAGGCATACCCTACACGTAGGTGCGACACCCTCACAGTGGCCAAGTTACTGCTTAGGGAACTCATTCCGCGCTTCGGGGTGCCGGCCTTTTTGGAATCAGATAGGGGAACGCATTTTAACAGCGAGCTTGTGAAGATGATTTGTGCAGCTCTGAATATCGATCAGAAGTTGCATTGCAGTTACCGACCAGAAGCCTCAGGAATTGTGGAACAGATCAATGGCACGATCAAAGCCCGAATTGCAAAAGTGTGCTCCTCAACGACCCTGAGTTGGCCTGACGCCCTGCCATTGGTCCTCATGAGCCTTCGTAGTACCCCAGACAGAAGAACGGGGTTGTCACCACATGAGGTGTTAATGGGGAGAACAATGAGGCTGCCATCTGTCCCAACTACTGCACTGTTAAATATCACAGATGATATGATCCTAGACTATTGTAAGGGGCTGTCTGACGCCATTCGTTCTGTGTCCCTTCAGGTGCAGGCTGCCGAGGTTCCATCGTGCCAGGGCCCGTGTCATGACCTGTATCCTGGGGACTGGGTCCTGGTGAAAAAACATGTGAGAAGAAGCTGCTTGGATATTCGTTGGCGTGGGCCCTTCCAGATCATCCTGATCACGAACACGGCTGTGAAGGTGGGAGGCCTGCCCAATTGGATCCACGCGTCACATACGCGAAGGGTTCCAGCACCTCGGGAAGAAACAGCTCCTCTCTCGGATAGACGTCCAGCAGAGGACCGAGAAGCCATAGAGGGGGCTAGCCAAGCTGTAGAGGTGCCAGCGGAAGCAGGGAACGAGTCTGACCAAGCTGAGGACGGTCAGTACAACAGCGAAACAGACGACGCTACAGAAGGAGAAAGTAGCTGGGAGTACGAGTCAGACACTGACAGGTCTGACAGAGAGCGAGAACAGACAAGAAGGAGAAGGAGTAGAAGGGCACGTGGAGAAGCTAATTGGCCGCAAAGAAGGAGCTCTAGCCTGAGGTCAACTCCAGAGGTAACCCTTCCTCCGATATCAGAAGACTCAGACCCGGAAGAAGGTGCTCAGGGCGCTGAAGCACCGGACCGAAGAAGGTCAAGAAGAGTGCGTGTGCCTAACAGAAGATACTCCACACCTGAGTGGACATATCTGGCGACAAATGTCTGTGAAACAGGAGACAGGGAGGATCCGAGCGGTGGTGGTGTCCAGTTCTGAGCCCATCGTCACCGTGGAAATACGACTGTTGGTACCCGGAGTCGAACAAGAAGGGTCACTAACATTCATGCTCCCCAGACCTCCCCGCCTCAGCAAGTTAAAACACATGTTTCTCTCAGAATTGCAATTCCCCGACTTTGGTACAACGATAACAGCACATGAAGAGCACAATCTTCGTTTGGAAATACTGAACTTTGCTATCGAAGCTGCAGGCACAAACCTGATAGTAGACTGTTAAAGGACTTTGTAAATAAAGCGAGCAGAAAAAGAAGATTACCTAGCGCCCAGGGAGCAGAGAATTTTAGGGAACTTCCCTTGAGTTGATGGAGAAGGGCTAGGGTTGTCTTTATTGAACTGTTAAAGGACTTTTGCGAAGAAGGTTGTCAGCTTCCAGTTGTGTGGATTCTAAAGACAAAAGGATTAAAAAGAGACTGTAAAGGAACGAGAAGAAAAGAACTTTTTGCTAAGATAAGAGAGAGCCATATTGTCTGACGAAATGGAAGCCGGCACCCAGAACCGCAGAGCTAAATGTATAATAGGTACACTAATAGTAGGAGTGATAATATTAATAGCTTTAGTGGTAACAATTTCTTATGTAAAGGGACATGAGGAAGAGGCAAAGGTAACTGATGTGAAATCTGTAGAAACGCTTACACCTACTGTTGCTGGTGAGAAAAGGGAAAACATTCAAGAGAAAGCGTTATTAGCTGCAGAAGCCCGCAGGTTACACGTAGATGAGTCCCAAGGAGACTTTAGGTCAAATGCTTATGCTAAACTCTTATATGAATACGTGGATGCCATGGAGGTTAAGGACTGTTACGTCTGCATGCAGTTGCCGGCGTCTGTAGATGAAGGCATTAGATATCATCACCTCCCGCTGACATATGGCATTACATGTAGCTTATTGCTTAGTATATTTTATGAGAGAGATAGTTTTGAATACTATTTCTCCAACTATGATTCAGTGTTGCCAGAAGTCCCAAATTATAAGCAGATGAACAAATGGGACTACTGGAAGAGTGAAGACAGATTGGCCAAGTTCTTCATTCCTTGGATTACCTTAGATACTTCACATGCCCGTAGAAATAACCTGACATGCAAGGTGTCAGAAGTCGAGAAGAAGTTCATAGGGCAGGTGGATGATCGTTACAGGAGACAAAAGATTTTGAAAAAATCAGGACAATGGAAAACAGATTGGACCGAGGAAGAGAAGGCACACAAGAGAAAGGGCCCAAAGAGAGCAGCTGCAGAGATTGGCTGCCATACAAGATAATCAGTACAGGAGTCTGAGGGCTCTGGAAGCGCAGAGACAAGTTATGCTAGCAATAACTACAGTTTAAATGTTAGTGATGACCCCGAGAGGTCATCAAAGGGGGGAACTGAGAGAGCGCAAACTGACCTAAATGTATGAGTGCATCACACTTACCCGTAGTAAGCACAAATCATGAGGAGAAATGCCATGAGTGCTAATAGTATCTGTAATTATATTCTGAATGTATAGCTAATGTAGAGATTTAAGTAGAAGTGGAACTAATACAGAAATGTGTGACACTATATGATTTTATTAGATGTGATTATTTCTGAATCCATGTCGTGTAGCTGTTAAAATGTAAGATGGTATGTGGTTAAACGCAGAATGTGGTAGGCCTCAGGGCCAGAGCTAGAAGGGAAGGGGAAGGTGTTTCTTTTCACGACATAGATTGTACTAATGTTTTGGTCATTGCATTAATGGGCCATGATTTATAGATGTGTTTACTGAATAATAGAATAAGAGTATTAACATGCTTTAATTAATGAAGAAGTTGAATGCTATAATTATTATGAGAAATGCTGTAGGCCTGAAATGTTTTAACGTTGGTTTACACGTACATGTCTGGGCCAAGAAATGTTGCGAACCTTTTTGGAAGTCTATGAGAGTTGGGATCTTGGCTGCAGATGTCTGTCTGCAAGAGAAAAGGGGGAATCCAATTATAAATAATATGAATAGAGGTCTGTTCAGTAGACGGCCCAGACATGGAGGAGGGTTCTGGAATGTTTAAGGGGTATCAGCGGGCCGGAGAAGAGTCTGAGAAGCAAGGTCAACTCCAACGTATGAGGCCCAACACAAAGCAGCATGGAAAAAGCCAGAAGCTACACCACGTGAGGGGCGTCTCGCGAGGGGCGTCTCAAATGTTGTTGACTGTTTTGTATTAGGGACAGCACCCTTGGGTGGAGTTAGAGCAGATACCTGAGGACCCTTTTAGAGAGCGGATGGGTAGGCAGAGAGGGGTCATGACTGGAGAACTATAGGTTTTCACCAAGAGACTTAGAGTGAGTGACTTCCCTTGGGGGTCATTCACTGCTGACACCTTTGTTAGGTTGGGATTTGGTTAAGTAGGGATACCATCTAGAGCAGGGTAGGGACAGCCTAACCTGTGCGTTTTCCTCCAACTTAAATGAAGGAGAGATATGCGTCAATGCTGATAGCTTTATTATTCTTAGAACTTGTGTTAGTAATTTCCGTTGCTCGTCTGAGGGCTTTCAGAGAGCACATGTATGTAGTTGGACCTGTGTATCTCGTGAATCTCATTCTGAGATGCCTGTATTTGCAGCTTATCCTATCCTTACAATAAACTTTTGAAAGCTAGAAGTTGTTTGTGATCTTTGGGAGCGAAGTCCTTTATTGGGTGAACTAGCTTGGTAAATAGATGCACTTTCTTCCTCAAAGACAGGCAACAAAGGTTCAGTCGACCAGATCGAGGTTTGGATCAATAGTGATAAGGTATCGATCAAAATCTCGCCCTTCCAATACCATCACCTATACTGCCAATACCCACAACCATCAATCGACCCATCAATACCATCATGTCAAACCCACCATCAGGCTGCCACCACCAATTTCACCACGCCAGCACTTCTACAAATACCATCACCACAATACCGCCAACACCACCAGTATCACCAGTACAAAGCCAATGCCACATCAGCACCATTACCACCACTTCCACATCACAAGCAATACCGCACACTCTCAATAGCACAGCACGAATTTCATAACAACCAACATCACATACAGCAACATCATCGCCATCACCAAACCCACAGTGCCACCAATACCTGTTTCAATACCACAAACAATAACATGCATATTAGTACAATCAATACCACACCCATGAATTCCATGACCAATACAACCATCAACAATACCACCACCACCAATACCACAACAAATTCCTCTACAAATACCACCACCATCATAACCACAATACTACAATCAATACCACAACCATTACCAATTAGACATTATAATTAATACTTCCACAAAAATAACAGTACCAGCACCTATGTGAGGGAGAGGTGTGGTACAGCTGCCAGAAGGGCTGACTCCAGACTGCGGTGCTCACAGTTTGATTATTGGCAGCATCGCAGCATCTTGTGACTCTTGGCAATAGCTCACTTAATCTCCTAGATGGCCCCCAGCGCCTGGATACCCTAAGGAGTGATACATTTGTGCTTTGCAAATGTGGAATGTGGATGTGGAATGTCACACCTTCAACACCGCCACCACCATTAACACAGCCAAAAAACTAGCACCACCAATACTGCCAACACCATCAATACAAAACTAGCAGGGATTCTACCACCATCACCAATACCAAGCACTAGTAAAACCAAAAAATCACGCTTTAATTTGTTATTGGATGGACGGAAGCATTAATTCTGCATGCTTGAGTTTGCATGCACTGTCACATTAAACCCACACCTATTGGCTTTGCTACTGCTTGTTACTTTCAACAGATAATCTAACTTCACTTTCCCGAAAATAAACGTTTGTCCTTTTCTGAACGGTGTCCAAAGAGCACCAAAATAAGGCATTTTCCAGTTGACCCGGGCAGTGCCATAGCAAGAAAGCTTGTACTGAGTAAGCTGTGGACATGCCATTGGGGTATTCAAAAACTGACAGGGCCCATGCAGTGTCATGGAAGGTTTTGCACTACTGACATGGATCAGGCTTTGCTGGAGAAGGTATTCTATCAATGACAGTGGTAAAGCAGTGGCATTAAAGATATTCTGTTATGGACAGAGACCAGCAGTGCCTCATGTACCAAGCACCGATAGGAAGAAGTTCACCTCTTGGAAAATATCATGACGTATCAAATAACGTTTGCCACTGCTTGTTATTTTTATAGCAGGAACTTTGCATCTGACATAGGTAGGCAATATTGCCGGTTTCACTTACCAAACGTTTTTTGTGCACCTTCACATCAGAGATTCCACAACAGTCAGTCGCATCCAGAACTGTATAATCATCATGGTATATTTTACAAAGGCTGGCTGACCATGAGCTCAATATATATTATAAAGTTTTATAGAGCGCGAACCAGACCCGTGAGGCTATCAGAACGCTTTACAGGATAGATGGGTGGTATACAAAAGGCTTAGGAGGGGAGGATAACATTGGGATAAAAATAGGTAGATACATTATACAGGAAAACAAGCAGTCTCAAATCCCGGATACGTTTGGGATAAAAACAGGTAGAAATTTTATACAAGAAAACAAGCATTCTCAACTCCCGGTGGGATGCCCAGAAGTGCCAGGAAGGTATCATTCGGAAAAGCCGTGGATAAGGTCGTAATGGTGTGTGTAGCAAGGTAACTGAGGTGATTGTAATGCGATCGTTCAGTGAGGAATATGCCCATTAGGAAAGTTTTGATCTCCTTTTTAAAGCGTGCCAAAGACGAAAGTCTTCTGATGGCGGGCGGGAGAGAGTTTTATATTCTTGGAGCGGCCCCAGAGAAGGCCCAATTGTAGTTTTTTTTCCTGAAACAAGCTGGTTGGAGCAAAAGGTCTCTGGTAGGCCAGGAGTTTCTGGCTCCTCCGGATATCACGAGTTTCTGGGTGAGAAAAGCAGGGGAATTCGAGTATAGAGCCTTATGAGTGATGCAGGCCAGCTTAAGTTGAAATCTGGCCTCGAGAGGTAGCCACTTCAGAGCTTTAAGGTGGAGAGAGATGTGGTCGAATTTTTTTGAACCGGTTTGGAGTCCGGCTGCGGCGTTGAGGCAGGCTTTCAATGAGGCCAGAGAGTTCTTGGGTAGACCTGCGTGAGTAGAGCATCCATATTCTAGTCTGGAGATGATGAGTGCCTGGATTGCCGCTTTTAGGTCGGGAGTGTCGAGGAATGGTTTCAGGTTTCGTAGGTATCTCAGGTGAAAGCTGGCAGTTTTGGCCATCAAGTTGATATGGCCACGTATGTTCAAACTGTCGTCTATGGTTATTCCAAGGGATTTAGCAGAGTCCACAATGGTGGGAGGGCAGTTTAGCGCTGTGATAGCCTTGATCCTTTCCTGGATGTCTGGATTGGCAATACTTCTATTGCTACGGATAGGCAGAGTCAAACGAGCAATTTTGTAATGTACAACACTTGATGAGTTTCAAATAGAACTCTCAACGTGGGGGTGAGGGGCGTTTGTCCCATAAGATACAAATAATATGCTATTTGAGAGAACACTTCACTGGGTGTAGCTAAAAGCCCTCGTATGTCAGATGAGTAGCAATGCACGTAAAATCTGCTTCAGCTTTGTAATGGCAGTGAATTGTCTCCTTAATGAAACGTAAACAGTATACACCACAATTCACTATGTTACTGCAAAACTCTGAGCATTTGCCGTTCTCACAGTTCAAGAACAGCTTGTGTTAGACTTTTATCTTATCTTTCTTTAGATGCTCATGCGAAATGAACTTCTCTCATAAATACATTTAGTTTACTTTTTAGAACTGGAACTCCACTGCCGCATTTTTCGTTTAAATGATAACTTGGGCACCATTTGATGAATCCGCACCAAACGTTCTAAAAAAAAAAGGTCATCCACTTCGGCTCCTTTATCCATATTTTGCACAAATCATTAAAATAGGGGCCAAAAAGGGGAAGGGCAGTCCCAATTCTTTTTTACTTGTTGATTCCAATAGGAACCTTTGGTCTTTGAGTCAGAAAAAACAGCTGGCCAGGCCCTCATCTCCAGCTGACTGGACCACGGCAACATCCTCTATGCAGAGATCACAGCTCACCTCCTCCTCCGACTACAGACCATACAGAACGCTGCAGCCAGACTCTGCCTGGATCTCCCTAGACGAACCCACATTACCCCTACCTCGGGGAACTCCACTGGTGCCCTGTACAAAAAAGATGGCAGTTCAAGCTCCAGACCCACACATACAATGCCTGCACAACTGTGGGCCCACCTACTTAATCTTTCATCAGCCCGCCAGACCATTTATCTTTCTCTAACCCTCACCCCTGCATCAGATGTAGCAGATGCAGAGGTCGCTTCTTCTCCTAACTAGGAGTGAAGACATGGAACAAGGTACCCTTTCATCACTAGACCGCCCCATCTCTACCACAGTTCTGAAAGTACCTGAAGATCTGGCTGGACCCTACCAGCACTTGGATACCCTCAGAGGTGACAAGAAGCGCTCTACAAATCTACTGAAAGACACCAACTTTAGTAAAAAAGGTTGGAACTGACTAAAAATGCGTGATTTTTAAAAACTTTTTGTGTAACTCCATTCACACATTTTCAAGAAATTAACATTAAACTTGTGCATGGGGTGGGCTTCAAGTAAGTACATATGGACAGTTGATCATGCAGGAGTCCCTCTGTATCATTACTTCAAAAAATATAGCCTTCTGATTGGCTCCTAGGGCTTTTCACTCTGGACCTTTTAGGTACTGTGGTACTACTACCAGTACCACAGTACAAAGTAAAATGATTGGCTGGAAGTAATGGGAAGGAAAATGTTGTTGCCAACATTAGAGAGCTCGGGGACTCTGTTTCTGGGTCCTAAAATATTATTGAAAATGCTCATAAGGGGCAGGGTAGTGACAAGACCCAAGGGCCATTGGGGGGCTGAAGATGTCAAGGAGAGACCCTCTCTTACCATAACAGTTAACAAAAAAAAAAATTCTGTATGGGTTCCGCAGTACCAGCCCCCAGTACCATAGAACCCAGTGCCGCAGTCCCCCAGGCACTGTGGTACCTAAGCAACATTAACCAGAGCCAAACAGCACTGTGCTGGTCATGGGCCATGCACAGTGGAGTGTGGAACTTGCAGTGGGTTGGATGCAGGACTAACGTGCGGCTGCACACAGCTAAGGTCTTGTGCAATGGAGAGTTGGTAGCCCACTGCTTGGGTGGCTACGGGGCCCGGGCCAGAGACTCTGAAGGCAACAACCCACTGAGCATTGCCAACGACGTGCCCAGCAGGAGTTTGGCTGCGAGTGGAGAGGGTTGAGTGGCTACAGCCAATGCCCGCTGCACACATTTAAAGACCATGTGCAGTGGGGGTGTCAGCTGAATGTGTTACAAAAAACCTTATGCTAAATAAAACATAATTAAGTATAAAAACAAAAGGCTGTAGTAATATTATGGTTAGGTGTTGAAAAAGGGTCAAAACGAATGTTTAAAAAACAATGTATTCACCAGTTATAGTTTACAGAGCTGAATGTAACTTGTGTCCCCACCATGAACTGATGATGAACCTAACATATTAATTCACTCATGACATGGTAAATTACACCACTGATAATGGGTTGTGAAGTAATGATTCACAAACAAGGAGCAGTAAGTAACATATGATTTATTTGTGAGCTGAACTAGAGAAATGCTCCGTCCACCACAGGAACCACTCTCAAAATGCCCCAAACATTCTTAAAATAACCTCATTCTGGAATGGGAAGATAACTACTGTGCGTGGAACAGTGCACAGTGAAAACAAAGCACATGGAGAAGTGATTGAACATTATACCCAAAAGCATATACAATATAAAACTACACATTTTCCTCTATCAAGGTGAAAACAACCTAAACAAAACCAAAAATCAATAAACAATTAAGGGATAGCATATTTAATTTTTGTACTTTTATAAGTAGATGAAACCTAATTTAGAAACAACTTCCTAACAACCATAACTCACTCTGTGTATCATCCTGCAATGATGATACAACTTCTGCCCTGTCAGATGCGAATTGTACACCACTGTCACTAATCAAAGTGATTGGTAAGCCCTCCAAACTAAAATCATTATAAATGTCAATACAGAATTTGAGTCCACCCTCTTAATTACGGGCCAAAGTGTAAAAGTATCAGTCACAGTTACGATGTACTTATGTTGTAGACAGACAGACAGACAGACAGACAGACAGACAGACAGACAGACAGACAGACAGACAGACAGACAGACAGATAGACAGATAGACAGACAGACAGACAGATAGATAGATAGATAGATAGATAGATAGATAGATAGATAGATAGATAGATAGATAGATAGATAGATAGATAGATAGATAGATAGATAGACAGACAGATAGATAGACAGACAGACAGACAGATAGATAGATAGATAGATAGATAGATAGATAGATAGATAGATAGATAGATAGATAGATAGATAGATAGATAGATAGATAGATAGATAGATAGATAGATAGATAGATAGATAGATAGATAGATAGATAGATAGATAGATAGATAGATAGATAGATAGATAGATAGATCGTGATAATCTAAAAGCCTGCTGCAAGCCCATACCCAGCACTGATTGCGAAGCAATTTCATTGTAAAAATTGCCAATAAATTCACTTTTAAAGGGATAAAACTATATCGACCTCCAGGTAGCAAAGCAAGCTTCCTGAATACAGTTAAATCACTCCTTGAAGTGTGTGCAATTAAGAAATCAACATATATTCTAGGTGATTTTAATTTTTATCTGGAAAATAGCTCTGACACCAATACTGATACCTTAAACGAACTCATGGCAATGACAGGTCTTAGACAAATTGGCACAGGCCCCACACATCAAGCAGGGCATACCCTTGATGGTAGTTTTACTACAAATAACTCTCCTTCACTCAAAGAAATCTTACCTCTGACCTGACAGACCACTCAGCTATCATTTTTGACCTACATAATCCTTCCACTTTGTTAGGCAATAGTTCGAAACATCTATCTTCAACCTATCGTAGCTGGAAATTAATTGACAGCAAAAGGCCGAATGGTTAATTTGAGCCCTCAAAAGATGCAGAAACTACCTCTTTGCAATTTAACAATTGGCTTGCACAAGCGGCAGACAAATTAGCCCCCCCTAAAAAAAGCAACAGACAAATGAAAATCACCTACCTCCCCAGGAAAGGCGCTGGAGAAATGACTATAATGCTCAGGACCTTGCCACTTATAAAACTATTTTAACTGAATATAAAAACCTAATCAATTCAGAAAAATACACCTAGTTTACAAAACAAATTAATCTGGTAAAGAATTCCACTAGAGAGCTCTTTCAAGTGGTCTCAATACTATCAAGTCCCCCAGAAACGAATTCCATTGAACCTTCACAAAAATTCTGCGACTCTCTAGTACAACACTTCCTAAAGAAAGTGAAGCACATTTAGGACATCTTTGGCACTAATATTAGCATAGACACCTATACTCCCATTAATATCTGTCCTTCTGACGCTTCTAGCGTCTCTGAATTTGAATTCATCACTAATGATAAGGTTACCACTCTTATCCAACAGACTAAATCAGGCTCCCCCATGACTTGCTTCCCTCTAGTATCTTTAAGCAAGCCTCTGAGGAGCTAGCTCTTATTATTAGGTCTCGCCTGTCGATGCGCATGCGCATCGAGCTTGCGAGCCTATTGCGGCCTAACCACGCTTTAACTAACAAGCAAGGAATCGTGGCGATTCCTTGCAGTGCCCGTGACTTTTAAGCTCAATGCGCATGTGCATTGAGCTTAAAAGCGCGTGCACAGCCGCCCGCATTCCTCCGACACCTTTGAAGTGAAGCTTAGCTTCACTTCAAAGGCCCGGCTTCTTCACACCCACATGCCGCTCTCGCTCTCCCCGCTCCGCCCCCTCCCCTGCCCGCCGTGTGACCTCGGCTTACACTCACCCCTCCTTTCTCCCCTTTAGGCTGCTTTCGGATGCTTTGTTCGCTAGCCACTACAGTTAGACTGTTAGACACAGACTGTTCGTTACAACAAACAGTACCATGAGGTACAATTTCACTATAAACAAGATATGCAGGAAAGAACATAAGCTTCTATATACCCCCATACCCCCAAACAACTCAAATCTAAGTTTTATCTGAATGTTTCAATTTATTAAAAAAAATGTCTTTATATCAATTAAAATGTTTAAATTGAGAGCAAATACATTCAACAGAACGTGAGTAAATAACTTCAATACCCCAATGAATATTGAGCCAAATATGTAGACCTGACACTATCAGTGCAGTTGCTCTATAAAAAGCGGCCTGGTTTCTACTCCCCTTCCAAGCCTGAATAATATGACTTACTTCCAAGAGGCTGGTAAAGAATATGTCAACCACTCATTGTAGCAGACTCTTATGTACAAAGGATCAGAACTGAAAATCTATCACAAAAGGCGTCCTCTGGAACCCGATAGGGCGTGCGGCATTACTGGCTGCTTTTCTAGTACACTGCATTCATGTAATGCAGCATGTCATTCTTTGTAACCTATAATAAAGCAGCACGAAGAGTATTAGGTGGCAAGAAGCCAACTGTACTATTATAGGAGGACTATTCACAGCCAAGAATTACATTATGAACAGTGCTCAATTACTTTAGGTCCGGGAATAACTCCCCGAATAACTTCATATTTCCAAAGATAACCATTAATTTCGCAAACTGACTTTGAAGCTGACCTTAAGGATGAAAGCTCTTGAAACGATGCGGTTAGCTGTGCTACTATGCATTTTATCTTTTTCGTAGCCGGTTTTCCAGTGCGAACACAACAATGTTCACTCCTCTAAGAATGCTCAATGTTTTTCAATCTTCCAGCAGCAGAAAAAGGACTCCCAATTCCTCGTAAAGAGGCTCAGTACCCCATTTCTTGGTTAATAGTCTTCTACGCAAGGACGTTGTTTTTGTGCATGGAGACCCTTTCCATTACGAATGACTCTCTCTTCAAGGGCATTTTGCATCCAGAGCAAGATGGTAGTTTCCAATTACAGGGTAAGACCATTGCAGTTTTTCTGTCGCTGCACTTCTAAAACAAATGCGTTTCATTCCCTGGCTTGTTTGTAGATACAATGCACTCCAATCCACTGAAATTATGCAGAATGTTAGGACAAAAAACAATGCTGCAGGGTTCATCAAAGTATGCAGCAAGAAAATGCAATTTATGTGTATAATGGAACACATTCTGTGGCAGTATTGTTTCTCCATTTTGGCACTTCAAAACACATTTATGCTGTATATACAAAAGTCTCACTTCATTAATAACATTTAACATTGAAATAAAGCAATTAGCATCAATCCTTTGCGATAGAAAATCATTTTGTTTAAATCTGCAAATTATGAAGGACATAGTGGATTTTGTGTCAGGTGTGATAGCCACAATTAAGTAGAAAACATAGTTTCTTTACTTAATTTCAGTGCCATGCATATACTTTCAAGTCAGAGCTCTATCTGAATATGGAATGACATCAATTAAGATAGAAAATAACCCTGTGTGAAGGTTGCCCTGGGGAAGGACGTCAGCCAGGAACCACTATGATCTTACACAGTCCAGCTGGGCAAAACTGAACGTAAGATCTTCACTTCGAAATGGGACTATGGATTTGCAGGAGAGCTTGCATCATCGGTGCCGACTGCATGTCTGCCAAGACTTGCAGGGCGACCAAATCAAACTCGTACGATTCCAAGAAGGTCATCAAAATCATAATGACCCATTAGCTGGGGCCCATCACCTTGACTGTCAAAACGTTTGAATTATTTCTCCTCCCCTATAGTTCAGAGACGTCCGGGTTGATGAGGTGACCAGGCCCAGGTACCCTGCTACTAATGGAAACTGGTTAGTCCTGTGGATGCCCTGGGATGATGTGGGATGATATGGCTGCAATTATCACCGAAAAACTGTAGATCCACTTTCGGATGCTTTGTTCGCAGCTTGTTCTCCTATCCACTACAGTTAGACTGTTAGACACAGACTGTTCGCCGGTATGTGATGCGACTGCATTTCCTCTGACAGCGCCGCAGGGAGTTGTCAGCTGCTTCAGGTTACTTTTGACAAATCAGGAGAGGATAAAAGAAACCACCAGTTTAAGCACATGCACAAGTAACTCTACGTTACGTCTGCCCCACCATCCGTTCTTGATGCAGACAGAATAGTTGCTAAACATTATGTATGTGCTACGTACATAACTCTGCCTTATTAAAAAGAATTCCATTTTAAATAGCGCTTGTTACAGTTGTACTAATGTACCATTAGTCTAGACGTTAATTCCATTGGCACAGCTTCTGGGAGCTCGCATTCCATCATCAAAGGCATCAGCCTCGCTCTGGCCTCACTTCTCCTCCCCCCTAATTGCTCTCACTCTCCATCTCTTGCCACACGCATCAGTAGGCAGCCCACCCCCTCCCTCTCCATTTGTTTCTATGCCTACTGGTTTTGCAGCACTTGTGAAATCCTTCTGGTGGGTGATGCAAGCGAGGAACATACGTGGTGCACACTCAGCTCAGGCGCCTGGATTCCTTGCTGCTTGTGGCCTGGACGAATATATTAATTCTCCCATCTGGTAGTTATTGTTTGCTGTTCATTTTTTCGGGGGTGATGGGCTACGACACAGTGGACTTCTCTCTCTTTTTTTTAAGGTATTAAATGAGAAGAAAATGTGTAGAGCAAGAATCGATCATCTAAAGGAATTTTTGCCCCAGCCGTGAACAGGAAATGCTAATTAACATACATCCCTCCAGAATCATTTGCGCACAAAACATCGTGTTTAGGAGGCTGACAGGTAATAGAGTACAGTTCGGAATTTTGCTCCTGCTTTCTTATTGCCCATTGACACTGTGGTTTGCACACTCTGTCAATTTGTTTTTTATTCTACCACTGGGCAAAGTACCATTAGATGTGTGCTTAAAAATATCAGCAGTACTTATTCACTCGTGCACGGCTCGCTCTTGGATTTATTTTTATTGGCCATTAACTCTGTGGTTTGCCCACTCTGTCAATTTCTTATATTCTCCCATTAGGCAAAGTAACATGTGCTGTGGGCTTAAAAATATCAGCATTCGTTAATCACTCGTGCATGGCTTACTTTTTTTTATCACTTGTGTTTTTTTTTTTCTCTCTCTCTCTCTCTCTCTCTCTCTCTCTCTCTCCTTCCCTTCCCTTCCCTTCCCTTCATTTACTCTCTCTCTCTCTCTCCTTCCCTTCCCTTCCCTTCCCTTCCCTTCCCTTCCCTTCCCTTCATTTACTCTATCTCCCCTTATTTCTCTCTCTCTTTGACTCCCCTTCATTCACTCTCTATCACCTTTATTCTTTTTCCTCTTGCTCTCTTTTCTCTCACTCATTCCCACACTTGACAGGACCAACAGTGGGCGCTTCTTACATACAGGTACAACAGAGCGCGCATCTCACACAGACAGGAACAGGGGCCACATCTCACACAGACAGGAACAGAGGATGCTTCTCACACAGACAGGAGCAACAGAGGGATCATCTCACAGACAGGAACAACAGGGGGCGCATCTCACACAGGCAGGAACAGGGGGCACACACGCAACGCCACTCTCACACGCCACTCATCCACGCAACGCCACTCATCCACGCAACGCCACTCATCCACGCAACGCCACTCATCCACGCATCGCCACTCATCCATTTGCAAAACGAAAAAAGTTAAACTCTTCTATTGCGAGACCTATTGCATTTTCAATGCTTGTTTTTAATACTATGTTCTTGCATGGTGTTTTCCCTACTATATGGAAAACTGCTTCTATAGTACCTTTATTGAAGAAACCCAACCTTGATACCACACAACCTAATAATTATAGACCTATCTCTTGAGTACCTTTTCCCACAAAATTAGTGGAGAAAATCATGAATGAACAGCTGACTTATTACTTACTAAAAAATAATTATTTTGATGAGACACAGTTTGGTTTCAGAACAGAACATAGTACTGAATCTGCTTTAATTAAAGCTACAGACGAAATTAGAGTGACTTTGGACTCAGGGGAAGCGTCCGCCTTGATTTTACTTGATCTTTCTGCGGCGTTTGACACGTCGACCATGATCTTTTGTTAAAATGTCTAATCTCCATTTGCATTTCAGATAAATCACTCACACTACTCTTATCCTTTCTGTCGGGCAGAACACAATCAGTAGCCTTGGGAAGCTATAAATCTCTGTCTTTCATCCTTCTCTGAGGAGTCCCTTAGGGATTATCCTTAAGCCCTATGTTATTTAACATCTATGTATCGGAACTGCCTAAACTTATAGGAACTTTCGGTCTGGCAGTGACATGTAACGCAGACGATACACAAATTCTTTTATCATTATCAAAAAAACTCCGCGCCACAAATACAAAATTTCAAGTCTTGCATGCTGGCAGTCAGTTGGATGAACTCTCATTGTCTGAAATTAAACTCTGACAAAACTGAAGTGATCACATTTGGCAATTTCCTACCTAACTGGTCACAGAGCTGGTGGCCGGATGAACTGGGATCGGCTCCAATTCCAGTCACCAAAGATAAGAACCTTGGCATGATCATTGATGATATACTGTATTTTAAACCACAGGTAAATGCTGTCTCTTCATCATATTTTTCTTGTTAAAAACCATCAAAAAAATACTCCCATTTATCTCCATGGACAGCAGAAAAACAGTGTTCTCTTCTTTGATCCTGGCTAAATTAGACGAGTGTAATGTTTTTTATATCAGCCTACCTGGAAAACAACTCAACAAGTTGCGGATGACTCAAAATGAAGCAGCGCGCTTTCTGTTGGTTATTCCTAAGCATTCATCTGTCAGAAATCATCTGTATAAACTTCATTGGCTCGCAGCTAGGTACCGTATTATCTTTAAATCTCTTTGCATTACCTACAGAGCACTCCAGAATACAGGCCCCATTTTTTTGAGGTGCCTGCTCTACTGGTATATTCCAAAAAGGCATCTACGTTCCGAAGGAGCTAAACTTTAAGGCCACATGGGGTGGCAGTAGCGTTAGGGCAGCTGCCCCTAAACTCTGGAAGCAACTCCCTTTTGCCATCAGATTCCTTCCAACTCTATTTGCAATTAGGAAAACATGGCTATTTGAGCAATAGTCATCCTCATCTTTCCAGAAACAAATCTAATCTAATTAACAAATCTATTAACATAACATACATAAAATAAAGTAACATAACAAAGATATTACAGAGTAGCAGTTGCCACTTTGTAGTTATAATTAGGACCTAGTTACCATAGTAAATTGATTTTTTGGTTTGCTAATACGTTTGGTGTTGTTTGACCAACCTTCATGAAACTTTCCAAATAAAATTAAGCCACTTCAGCTCTTTTCTGGAATGTTTTAGGGTGATCTATGCAGCAGGGGCTGAGAATAAAGCGGCTTCCCAAAACGTAATTTCCCCATTTGTTTTTCGATAGGAAAATTGAACAGCGGAAGTGTGACAATGCCTGAACAGAATTACATCTAATTTATCAGAAAGTTAGATCTTGGTTAAAAAAAGCATGCTTTTTGTGATTTGGTACACATCTGTTCAGCAGTTTTTGAGAAAATAGGGTTTAAAAGCTTTGTAGATCTGGACTATTGGCCTGAAATTTTAAAATGTAATATTTATCATTGGCTTAAGGGGCTTTTTAAGAGCAAGCACTGTGCATGGCAGGCTACAACATGAAAAGAACTATTGCAGCTGCCAGTACATGACTAGGGGACGTATTCCCCTGTCCTGGAGGGATTCCTAAAAATCAATATAATAGGCAGTGTAGGGATAACCATCCCCCTAGTCCTTGTTGGAGGGTGATCCCAAAAGCAGCCCCCTGAGGCTAAAAGTAAAAAAACCGTTTAGCCCACCTGCCCCTTTGTTTTTTAATAAATGACACCTGGGATGGGCCTGGGCAAGGGGGACCAAACCTTATTTATGTTTTTAAATATGGGGAGGAGGGTGTATATGGGTTTCGGGCTCACTGTACCCCTGGATTCAAGCTAGACTAGCTGATGAGGGGTGATGCCCGGAAACCAGTCCAGGAGGCTTGTTTCTGTCCCAGGAAGGGCCTGGCTTGGTCAGGTTGGACAGTTACCAGGAGGAACAGGGTCAAGATTGATTTATGAACGGCTCGGTCCAAACTGGGGTGGCGTGGTAAGCAAAAGAATGATGGATTACATCCATATATTTATGACTGGGGTGAATGTTTGCATTGTTCATCATTCCGTCCATTGATTGTTCATTTTGCTGTTTTTGCCCTAAGTGGGAAGGATATGCCCAGAAGTGGGTCCCATGCTCCCTGCGCCACTGGATTTAAGCTAGCCTGGCATATGAGGGGTGATGACCCGGAACCAGTCACAGGAGGCTTGTATATGGTCCAGGAATGGCCTGGCTTGGCAGTGGGGGCTGTACTGTTCCCTTGAGGAACAGGGTCATGACTGATTTGCATATGGCTTGATCCAAACTGGGGTGGCGCGGTGAGCAAAAGAACAATGGATTAAACCCATATATTTGAGACTGGGGGTGAATGTTTGCATTGTTCAGCAATCCGCCCATCAATTGTTCCTTTTGCTTTTGCTGCCCTAAGTGGAAAGGATTTGCCCAGATGTGGGTCCCGTGCTCACTGCACCACTGAATTCAATCTAGCCTGACTCATGAGGGGTGATGCCCCGAAATTAGTCCCAGGATGTTTGTTTCTGGTCCAGGAAGGGCTTGGCTTGGCAGTTTGGGCTGGACTAGTCCCATAAAGAAGGGGTCATGACTGATTTGCACAAGCCTCTGTCATAACTAGGGTGGTGTCGTGAGCAAAAGAACGATCGAATAAACCCATATTTTAGTGACGGGTGAATGTTTGCATTGTTCAGAATTCAGTCCATCAATTGTTACTTTTTCTTTTGATAGTTTTCCTGTCAACTAAAAACTTAACATAGATTTTTGTTTCTACGTTTCTGAAGTTTATAGGTAAAATATAAGTCTTCCACAAACACAATTAAAATACATGTTTAACCTTGAAAATTATCATCAAATTACATACAATACCTTTATTTAACTCTGAGTAGCTTTGAATTAAAAAGATATTAACAAATTATGTTACAAATACATTTTTGTAACGCTATGTGGTGGTGTAATAGAGTATATATGTCATAAAAATGTACTTCAAAATCAGGATGTAGCTTATAATGCATTTGTATGTCAAAGTTAGTTGTGCTAAATAATTTCATTTGCCAACAGTCACATGTGCATAGATTGATCAGGTTTTCAATTTGAAGTAAAACAAATATTGCAAACCTAAAATTGATCTGTTGTGACAAACAATTCTATAACATTCATATTTGATGAATCTAGATTGTTCCTTTTAGTCCAAATTATTGTCAGTAACGTTATTTAACTTTCTGTAAATTCCTATCTTAACCTAGTCCATTTAATATTGCTGTGGCATGGAAAGAAAAATAAATCAGCAAAATTCACTACTGCCAACTCTAAAATGATGCTGAACTATTTTGGATAGAGACGATATGACTTCCTTTACATACTGACTACTCAGCAATATGATAGATTTGAATACATTCATACTACATGTTCAGAGCCAATTCTCTTCAAAGTACATCACTCTGGTTACTGAAATCATTTAATATCAAGCAGGGTTCTCAACCATAGGTGTACCTAGTCCTTCGTACCATTTACAAAATTGCCTTCACCTACAACATTGAACGATGTTTTATTCTTAGGGCCCGATTCCTATCTTGTCAGAAGGGCACCAAACGCGATCCGGCCGGAAAAAGTACGAGCCGTACTCGTGATTTCCGCCCAACTCGTACAGCTGTACGAGCGAGCAAGTACAATGCGAGCAACGCAAAATTCAACGATCGAATCGTTCCAGGGTCTGAACTGCTCCGTACGTCTCGTCCGTAAGCATACCGTGCCGTGCAATGGATGCGATTTACGATAGAGCCAGTACGATGCACGCGCTGGACAGCCGGTTCGAGGCGAAGTTTCCGGCTCACAAAATGTCTTGGAATGTTACCTTTAGTGGTCCGCATCGGACCCAAGGGACACAAGGGTCTCCCCAACACAGGCATGTATGGTGCGGATGGCACCGACGTGTACCCACTGTAGGGGGCGCCTTTGTGTGAGACGGGCCCATTCAGTCAATGGGAGCCCATTTACACGTCGTACGACCGGCTTCCATTGACTTCTATGGGAGTTTGACCGAACCGAGTCTGGCAGCATGCGGCCGCATCGTACTCTCTCAGTCGGGCTGCAGGATCCTGGGTCGGTCGGAAAACACTCCAGTTCCGGCTCGGTTGGAGAGCTTTCCGACCCAGATCGGAATCGGGCCCTAAGTAGTGAATGTCATTTGTAACTTATGTGCAAAATCCATGAAATCCAGCTACAGAGATATGTAGGGGTGGGTTGAACTTGTGGAGTTTCATTCCGCAGAATTCAGCGGAGTTACAGAAAAGCTCAACGAGATTCCATGGAATTCCACCAACAGGTGGAAGATTTGCAGCTTACACTGTTCGTACTGCAAGTTAGCGCTGGTAGTGTGAGCAGCGTTGAAAAACAGCACGAACAGCACCATGCAATGTGCAAGAATGCATGGCCATTTGAGTTGTTTTTGCAGCTGCTTGAGTAGAAAATCTACACAAGCCACAGCAAATCTACACAAGGAGCATCTTGACTTCGACCACTCTTCAATGCCGGCAATCGCCCGCGTTAGAATATCATGCTTGAAGATGCCAACTCTCACTCGCCCTCACCAGCTCACATATTTTTGAGCCTTGAGGGAGAAAAATTCTGTCATGCGAGGGTTGGCAGAATTTGGCCAGAACTCTGTATTTAAGAGTAACATGGAGTGGCCAAAGTTCCACCAATTCCATGGTCGGAACTGAATATTTCACAAACTCCTAGTGAAATGTTTGCACATATCGGATTCACTGGGCAGATTTCAGGCATTTTTGCGGGTTCTTCAACTGATGCACCCAGGTTATTGGATTTATTAAAAATAAACTTGTTTTATTTAGGCCTAAGCATGACATAAACATCTTAAACCAAATTAAATTCAACAAAGCGTAGCAAAATAGCTGTTTTACTGTTGCCAGTACACCACTCACAGTTCTCACAAATTATCCAGTGTTTTTTATCCAGTGAAATGTGCATCAGCGCAAAGTACTCGAGAGTTCTTTGCACATCCTAAAAGAGCACTTGCTGTTACAGTCTGAACCTTTTTAGATATCTTCTCTGTAGGCAACACCCATTGTTTCCAACATGGATGTAGTGGGCTTTAGATCAACCATGGCTCATCATTGGATCGCTCTGTTGCCTATCTCCCTTCCGTGCTCTAGAGTCAATGGATTTCCTCCCATTCAATATATATGTAACACCCAGGAGCATCTTGGTCTCACAGTGTTTTGATTGGTTGACTTGTATCCTTCCACTGCTGTTGTTTGCATTCAAGAAACTTATTTTTTTCCTTTTCTGTAAGTTTTTCAGTAAGCACTCCATGGGAATGGATGTATTTTCCTGCGCTTTCTCCCTTATTCTTTTGCCCCCATTAACGTTTCTTACCCCCTCACGCCTCGTGTTGCTTCACCTGCTTATCCCCATGCATAATTAAAAATAAACTCCCATCCGCAATCCTCCTCTGTGCTCTCTGTTCATCTTATTTTCCACCACTTTTGGATACTGGTAGCATGTCCAACATTCCACCTGCTCCTTGAGTGAAATATTTAAAAGATTTTTTTAGAGGGCCCAGCAATCCACAGACGTGCTGCTCAAAGCCATATCTGCACTTCAACTGTTTAAAAAAATAATAATGTAACAATCTACATAGGTATTCACTGTATATGATCAGTGAATTTAAAATGGCTGCCAGCATCGTGGCACATGTGCATGCATGTCCCACGACACATGTACCACAAAGCATGCATGTGTGTGTGTGGTAACGACCATGGCTATCTTGGAATATGTTACTTTGCTAGAAAATACATTCCAAAATTGCTGTTGCATGCTTGCACATGCATCATTGCCTATGAGTGCCCATGCAATTGCAAATATTGACTACAAAGCCAATAGCTTAACCGAGACCTATTGGCTTTGTCAATGACTATTTATTATGTGTCATTCTCCAGGAAGAGGATTCTTCAAAACCTAGGGAATCATAAGGATGACAGGTGGATTGCTACAGCTGTTCCAGCGGTGCCGATCCACCCGCCATCCCAACCCGATTCACCCCCGCCATATTATAATGGTGGGGGTATCACGGCAGACGCAAAGTGCATCAGCCGCTTTTCCGACGGTTGGCAATCATTTCAATTGCCGGCCAGGCGGACTTGAGCTCAATATGGTGGGGGTGCAGGTCTCAAAGGTCTATCCATGGTGGCAACCGCCATAGAAAGGCTGGCGGGGAATTGCAATGGGGGCCCGTGCGGGCCCCTGGAGAGTTGGGGTGTGCAGTTGGGGGGGGTACCAATAGTACCCCCCTCCATTCCCATGCACAACATGGCACTTTGGCATTGCCGCGGGTGTGCCACAATGTCAACATGCGGAATGCGCCCACCAGGGTGGTGGTCACATCCTAATTAGTGGTGCAGGACCGCCGCACATCTGGCGGCTGGTCCTAGCACAGCGAGGATTGCGGGCAGACTAAAGTCCACCCGCCATCCTAATCACCACCTCAGTGTTTTCAGCAATAAAATCACCATGCTCCAGGAAGTAAAAAAACATTTTGTATGTAGCCTATGTGAGCTTTGTTTTACCTTTTACTGGAAAGTAAGTGTTAGTTTTTTTATTTCAGTAAGATTCTCCTATGCTTCTCCACAAAGCAGCATTAGATTTAGCCCACCACATTCTTATGCCCATACACAATGGCATTTTGGGTTATGTAAAGTAGCACTTATATAGTACTCTTTTAAATGCTCATACATGCTTTTGTGAGTCACCACGAAGAGGCCAATGTCATGTTTTTAAAGGTGCAAGCGGGCGCAGCCCTTTCTGTTTATACTAATTGTACATGAATATTCACTGAATATTCACGTTATTACCATTTTAGGATGCCTATTCAGAAACTTCACTTCATTTTCTGTTTAGTATTATTACAATAGTATTATTAACATACTACAAAATACTATTCCCATACTTACGTGTAGAGGCCTACGCCTCCACCTCTCCTATCTTTTCTGTGCAGAGTCGGCGTGCTAACTGTGTAGCTCTCTGCACACGAAAAAATACATTTTAGTATTAAATGTGGGAGGAACATTGGAGAGTGGCTGGAAAATGTTGAATGTTTACTACTAAGTTGAAGGGATGAGTAAGAAGTTTAGGGAGAGTTAGGGATGGGTTAGAGAAGGGCACCTTCCCACAAAAGAGTAAACCTATTGGTATTTACAAACTGCAGTTCTATAGGTATTACACCACAATTTACTCAAGACAGATCTAAATGTACTCCAGCTCAGACCTGGAGTAAATCCAGCATGGTAGATGGCCATTCACTGGTACTGCAACGTATTTCCATAGAAAGTAATGGGGTAAATGGCTTAAGAATAAACCTGACAGGAAATATTGTTCCAATAAGTAAATTTATTTAAACTATATAAAAATATAAATAAGTGCAAGTTAATAATTGATTTATTTTTACATATTTTAGTACATTTTTTGTTATTTAAAAAAAACAATTATGTAGCATTATTTATGATACAAATATGTACTGCTAATTAATTCTAGACATTACTTTTGTCAATTTCAAAAAGTAATGAAATAATATCTTTTTATATTGGGGGAATTTTGTACTTCATTTAAACTTCAGAAAAATATGTTTATTTTTATTTAAAATTATGTTATTATTGCTTTAAGATTTTTTATTTGAGTGACCACTGCGCCTCTCACCAGGCCTGGTCACCCCCTTGCTCCTCCTGCCGCCTCCTGCTCCTGCCTGCTCCTGCCTGCCAGCCTTACCAGCCTTGCCGCCTTTTTTCGCCACAGACGCCCCCCAGTCTCCCCGAGCGGACCAGCCTCATCAGAGCCGCCCGCTCGCCACTTTCCCGCCGCAGCTCGCCACAGGCCCCGCCCACCACCGGCCCATTGGCCGAGCCGCTCCCGCCGCCCAGCTGACCCGCCCTCTCGTCCCCCTTCTTATGACGCCCCCAGAGCGACCGCGCAGCGGACGCGCGCAGCGGGAGCACCGATTGAGCGCCGAAGGTGCGCCAAAGGTAAGCCCGTCTACGCCCGTCCGTGCCTGGACCGTGCCCAGCGCCAGGACCCCTGGCCCCCGCAGACCCCTGCCCAACCGCCGGACGTACGACGCCGCCACCCTCAACGTACTCAACGCCGGACGAATCCCAGGATGCTACCGAGCCACCCCGAGACGCACCCACGGACCCTTCTGCTGCAACGTCTGCAAGTTCACCTGCATCCGGACCAGCAATACTCCTGCACCAACCAAGACCAAGACGAGCAACAGCAGCAGCCACCTGAAATGCATCCTGCTCAACACCCGCTCCATCCACAGACACGCCATCGAGCTCTGGAACCTGCTCGATACCACAGCCCCTGACGTCGCCTTCCTCACGGAAACCTGGATGAACGCCTTTTCAGCACCCGACATCGCCATCGCCATCCCAGACGGCTACAAGATCATCCGAAGGGACCGCAGCAACCAGACCGGAGGAGGCATCGCCATCATCCACAGGAACACCATCCGCATCACGACCAACACCGACGACACCCTCGCACCCACCGAGCACCTGCACTTCCAGGTCCACATCAACCCCAAGACCACCCTCAGAGGCACCCTCATCTACAGACCCCCGGGACCACGCACACAATTCAGCGAAGACATCGCCGACTTCATCAGCCCGCACGCCCTCCTCTCCGCCGACTACATCCTCCTCGGGGACCTCAACTTCCACCTGGAGAACAACAACGACCGCAACACCACCACCCTGCTGGACAACCTCGCAAACCTCGGACTCAAGCAGCTGGTGACCACCCACTATGCCGGACACACACTCGACCCCGTCTTCTCATCCTGCAAGGACATCGCCTTCAGCCACGCCACCGGACTCAACTGGACGGACCACAGCTGCGTCCACTTCAGCTTCAGAAGGACCACGATCCACCACCACCAGCAACAGGCTGCACGCAGAAGCTGGAACAAGATCACAGCCGACCAGCTCGCGACTTCCCTGAGCAAGAACCTACCCACCAGCGCAACGAACCCAAGCCAGGCGGCCACCAACCTCGCGAAGTGGATCAGCAACTGCGCAGACGACCTTGCCCCTCTGAAGACCCCGCCTAGCAGACCCAGTAGCAAGAAAGCCCCATGGTTCACCGACGAACTCAAGAGCTCCAAGAAGAACTGCCGAGCCCTCGAGAGAACATGGCGCAGAGACCCAACACCGGACAACATGACTGCCCTCAAGCTCGCCACCCGAAAACACCACCAACTCATCCACGCCACCAAGAAAACCGCATTCAAGGAACGACTGGACAACAACGCACACAACAGCAAGGAACTCTTCAACATCGTTAAAGAGCTCTCCAACCCCAACGCCGAAAACAACGACATCACCCCTTCGCAAGACCTCTGCAACTCCCTCGCCTCCTACTTCCACAACAAGATCGCGGACATACACAACAGCTTCAGCACTCAACCGACGCACGCCACGACTGAACCACCGCCCCCCACCACCACCCTCCGCGCCTGGACCCCGATCAGCACCGAAGACACCGTCCGCACGATGAACTCCATCCACTCCGGATCTCCTACCGACCCCTGCCCTCACCACATCTTCAACAAGGCCGACGCTGTCATCGCACCCCACCTGCGGGACATCATCAACACCTCCTTTGACACCGCTACCTTCCCGGAGAGCTGGAAGCACGCCGAACTCAGCGCTCTACTAAAGAAACCATCAGCAGACCCCACCGACCTCAAGAACTACCGCCCCATCTCGCTGCTCCCGTTCCCTGCTAAAGTCGTCGAGAAGACCATCAACAAGCAGCTGGCCGCCTTCCTCGAGACGAACGGATCCCTCGACCTCTCGCAGTCCGGCTTCCGGGCCAACCACAGCACCGAGGCCGCCCTGATCGCAGCCACCGATGACATCCGAGCACTGCTTGACAACGGAGAAACAGCAGCCCTCATCCTCCTAGACCTCTCCATGGCCTTCGACACGGTCTGCCACCGTACACTAGTGCAGCGCCTCAGCAACGTCGGAATCCAGGAGAAGGCACTGGAGTGGATCATCTCCTTCCTCGCCGGAAGGACACAGAGAGTCCGCCTCCCCCCGTTCAGATCTGAAGCCACCGAAGTCATCTGCAGAGTTCCTCAAGGCTCCTCGCTCAGTCCAACCCTCTTCAACGTCTACATGAGCCCCCTCGCAGACATCGCACGCCAGCACAACCTCAACATCATCTCCTACGCCGACGACACCCAGCTGATTCTCTCCCTCACCAACGACCCCGCCACCGCCAGAGCCAACCTTCACGAAGGGATGAAAGAGGTATCCGAATGGATGAAGAACAGCCGCCAGAAACTGAACTCAGACAAGACGGAAGTCCTCATCCTGGGATCCTTACCCTCCACCTGGGACGACTCCTGGTGGCCCCCCGCCCTAGGCAGCGCACCCAAACCAACAGACCACGCAACCTAGGCTTCATCCTGGACGCCTCCCTCTCCATGACCAGACAAGTCAACGCCGTCTCCTCGTCGTGCTTCAACATCCTGCGCATGCTACGTAAGATCTTCCGGTGGATCCCCACCGAAACCAGGAAGACGGTCACCCAGGCCCTCGTCACCAGCCGCCTGGACTACGGCAACTCCCTCTATGCCGGAACCACCGCCAAGCTCCAGAAGAAACTCCAGCGGATCCAGAACGCCTCAGCAAGTCTCATCCTGGACATCCCCCGCCGCAGCCACATCTCCGGACACCTGAGAGACCTGCACTGGCTCCCGGTCAACAAGAGAATCACCTTCCGACTCCTCACCCATGCACACAAAGCCCTACACAACCAAGGCCCAGGATACCTCAACAGCCGCCTCAACTTCTATGCTCCCAAACGCCAGCTTCGATCGACCGGCCACGCCCTCGCCACCGTCCCCCATAACCGAAGAGCCACCACAGGGGGACGGTCCTTCTCCTACCTCGCCGCCAAGACATGGAACTCCCTCCCGACCCACCTCCGCCTGACCCAGGACCACCTCGCCTTCAGGAAGCAACTCAAGACCTGGCTGTTCGAGCAGTAGCGGACCCCCCTCCCCCAGCGCCTTGAGACCCTCTGGGTGAGTAGTGCGCTATATAAATGCCTTGATTGATTGATTGATTGATTATTTTGTTATGCATACAAAATAAATATGTATAATTGATTATCATTAATATTTAAGACATAACATTTTTTTATATTTTTTTTAAATGCTCAAAAACAGTTGATATGATTCTTTATAACTTATCATAAGGAGATTTCCATCTCGATTACCGAGCCCTATGTCAAGTGTGTGGAACTTCAATTAGGGTCGTAAAGCTACTACTTGTAGTTACTCTGCCCACTGTTTCCGTGGTTGGGGATAGGTAAGTCTACAATTTTGAGTAACTTTACACTTGTACAATGTGAATAGTTCAAAGTACTAAAGTTACTAAAAAGGCCCCTAGAGGTTTTGGTGCCAATATATAAAAGCTTGTCAGAGTTAGTAATCAATATAGGAGTGTTACTTTATGCACTCCAAAATACCTAAGTGAATAGGACTCATTATATGGTATAGACCCTTTGGGGCCTATTCACAAAGGAATATTTACACATGAATGAATCTAAATGTGTAAATTTACTCTTGCACTTTGTAGCTAATTTACTACTTTTGGCTATTAACCATTTCCGACTATAAATTTACCACAAAGTGTAGATTTACATGTCTTCACCTCCTGAATTAGGGGTTGGAGCCATATGTATGAGGGTATAGTTACAAGAGTAGTAGCTCAGACCTGGTGCAAGTCCAGCACCATACATGACCAGCCAAAAGTACTCTGTAGACCATACTGGATGCAGGGACTCCATAGAAAACTCCCAACAAAACACAGCAACACAGCAATACCTAAGAACATGTTCTTGGAACATAAACGGCTTAGGAAACAAAAGAGACAACGTTCAGCAACTCTCCTACCTCCAAACATTTGACATAATCGCCCTACAGGAGACCTGACTAGAACAAGAACACCACATTCAAGGCTACAAGACATACCATCGCCCAGCAATAAGAAATGCTAAATATGGCCATCCAAAGGGGGCGTAACAATATACACTGCTATAAAGAGCTTCAACGAATTGAAGTACATACACGCGAAACAGACAGGCAATAACTGCACCCTCACAATAGAATTAGAAGTGAGGGGAATAGACTCAAAACAAAAACTAAGGCTGATGAATGTATATCTACATCCCGGGGGAAAAAAAAAAGAATGAAGCTCCTGGTGGAAGAGATCGCAAAAACATTGATAGAGACAGAAAGTCCCAGCCTCATAGTAACAGGGGACTTTAACATGTTCCTGGAGGGCCTCAAACAAGGGACACTCCGCTAGAAGAACTGTTCCTCGCATGGGACATTCCACAACAAGCTATGAGCAAATGGGGCAATCAAAACCGGCTGGCAATGGCAAGCACTAAGGATCTAGAACACCTTAATCTGGCAGCATTAAACGGCCGCTTTACAAACGACAGCCCACCGTCTGCTACCTTTCACAATCTAACAGTCAGTTCCACCTTAGACTTTACATTTGTATCCCTGCAACTCTTCGCGAAAGTCACGGACTTCTGAATAGGTACAATGCCAGTCTGCGACCATCAGCCCCAAGAATTCGGCCTTAATCTCCAGGGGGTTGTGCAATCTAGGCCGGCGACGAATTTGGGATGTTCACTGCTGGTGGCACAGAAAAGAAATAAATGCATCACGTCAAATCTGGAACGCTTTACAACTGATGCAAAAAGCCGGTGGGAAAAGTGCATCACAAATAAGCCGGAGTACCTAAACGCCTGGGAACAATTCACGAGGAGCCTGGGACAGGCCCATACAAGGAAAACTAGGATCCATCATCAAAGCGGAAAAACCAAGGAAAAAGAACCCATTCAACTGGTAACCGTGACAAGGAACCAAACCAAAACATCGAGATAAAGGCCCTTAAAAGTAAAATCAACAAACTACTGCGGAAACTACACCGCGAAGGACCGGACACTGCAACCCAATTGGAACTGCAAAACTTAAAACAGAGCAAAAAGAGAACAATCTGGCAGGAAAAAAGGAAAGCAGAGAACGGCTATGGGCGAGACTTTTACACGACGCCAAAGGATCCTACACAAGCGGAAGATTCTGGAAAACAGTCAACTCACTTGAGAACTCCAGGACTCCCACCACCGACACCTATGTAACCGAGGAAGCCTGGGCCAACCATCTTCAGGTACACTTCAATAAAGTGCAACAACTTGCTACAACCAGTCGACCAGATAAGGAAAAAAAATGCCCAGCACGGCCAACACAATTGGCCAGTAATTCATTTGACCCAACTAAAAAACAAATAATAAGCAGGATTGCGAAAGGGAAAGCGGACGGGACGCCAGGACCCAATGGGATTGCCCCAATACTGTATAAGGAAAACCCGGATTAGTGGGCAGCGGCCCTAGCGCCACTCTTCAAACAGATATCAGACACAGCAACAATCCCAGCGTCATGGAAAGGCTCTATATTAGCACCAATACACAAGAAGGGCAATGTTAAGGACCCAAATAACTACAGATTAATAGCACTAATCAATAACGAAGCTAAATACTACGCCAGTCTCCTACTAGAGGATCTCCTGGATTGGACGGAAGAAAATGCAGTAATTCCTATCACCCAGACTGGATTCCGTAAACAAATGGGTACAACATCAAACATGTTAGCTCTCTCACACCTCATCGACGCCACAAAAGCAGCAAATCTACCCCTGTATGTATGCTTCATCGATTTCACCTCAGCGTTTGACACCGTTAACAGAAACTTACTATGGTCAAAGCTGGAAAAAAGGAACATCCCATCAGGCCTGCTCACACAGCTGATCTTACTACACACGGACACATGGGTCCAAGTCAAGCTAGGGCCAGGTGACCTCCTCTCGAGGAAAATAAAGACCACGAAAGGTCTAAAACAAGGCTGCGTCCTAGCGCCAACATTATTTAACATCTTTATGTCTGACCTTGCCCAGCAGCTGGACAAAACTAACTCTCATGCTCCTAGCATAGGCAGTCTCACTCTTTCCAACTTAATGTATGCTGATGATATTGTCCTAATCCGTAGAACACCGATAGGGCTTCAACAACTGATCACCACTACGTATAAGTATTCATCAGACAATAGCTTAAGCATCAACCTATTAAAAACCAAAACAATGAGGATCAACGCAAAAACATCGTCAGCAGGATTTTACTGGCACATGGGAGGGACCACACTGGAAACAGTGGAGGAGTACAGGTACCTGGGGGTAATCCTCGACAGAAAGGGCTCATTCCACCAGCAAAAGGAAGCAATACAACGGAGGGGGACTAGCGTAGGGATCGCGCTAAGGAGCCTTAAAACAAAAGCAGTTGGCCGAAGCTTCACCCCCCTGCTTCAAGTACTTCAGGCAAAACTAACACCGGCCCTAACCTACGGTAGCGAATGCCTCCGAGGAAGGGACGCCCAGCAACTGAACTGCACAATCGCGAAGGCCATGAGAATAATTTTCAGCCTGCCCAATTACACCTCTCGGGCACATATCAGGCTGGAATTTGGCCTGAGAAACCAAACATTTGAGCGAATGGGTGCCTACGCCAAAAGATGGCACAAGATCCAGAGAGGAGATGCCATAAGCCTAAATCACCATCTATGGAAAGAGATGGAAAGTAAGAACAACGGTGCGGCTGCGATATATCTCAAGCACTCCATAAACTCCTTGAGCCTACAAGAAGCTTGGAAGATCGGTGGATCTCATAATACCTTTAAACAGTTAGTTAATAAATCAGTCAGATCTATGTCATTAATTGAGGATAAAGCAAGTCTAGCAACCCGGGCCCATGGCTGGACAGTTATTCAAAGCTACACAAGCAGCCTCTGCCAAAGCTACTTAGGAGTTGGCTTCACCAGGCGCACAAAGGAGAAGTTTCTACGCCTATGGCTGGGCCAACTTCCCGTACAAAACCATCTCGCTCCATGGAAAAGGCCCCAAGAAACAATCAATTGCCGAGTCTGTGGGAAGGAAAAAGAAGACATTGTGCACTTACTATGTACCTGCAAAGGACTGGACATAGAACGTAGATACCATCTAAAACATCACCTCAACAAGCTCGGAATAAGAACACGCCGGCAGGCGGTAAAGGCCTGCTTTGACGGGACGAACACCCAGCTAGCAAGCCACGTTGTCAAATTCTTGGAGAAAGCAGAAAAGAAACAAAAATGACAGAGGCCAGAAACAAGCTGACGCCAAATTACGAAGCGAAACCCAAACGGACACTGACAAGGGATCTATCACTCGACATGAGTATTGGACCGCCTTCCGAAGGCTAAATAGCAAGGCGTTATATAAGTGCCTCACCTCACCTACGCTTAGCCCGAAAAAAACACAAATTCCTGTACTAATTATTACTTTTTATATGTAGTCATTCCTATTTTATATTTTTACACACTAATTGTATTTAACTAATGGTTTTATTTGCTAACAATTGCAATGGTTTTAATTAACTGAGCAATAAAGATGGTTACTTACCATAGAGAATAATGTTAAAATTCAATTATGTGAACATTTTAAAAATGCATATATATTTAATTTAATGTTAGACAATAATATAGAAATAGCAATTATTTAAAACACATTTTAAAACCCTTTTAAATTACAATTAAATATATCTCTATTTTTTAAATAATTACGTTAATCTAACTTAAATTTATTCTATGAATAACATTTTATATGTTTTGAAAAGTAAACACAAACATTACAGTTTAGGTGAGATTATTGTAAATACATATTTACAAATTAATTTGAATTTAAATTAGCATATTTAAATTAATTGAATATTGAATTAAAAATGAAGTTAATACTTTTCACATGAAGATAGAGTTGTCCACTACCGGGACAGAGAACAGCCCATGGTAAAGTATTTCAAAAGTTTATTAAACTGTAACAATAATAGTGCAATTGTTATATTAAACATTAATGTAAAATAGGTTTATATATTATATTTAATTGTTTTAAAAGTAGAAAAAATAGAAAAATAATATATCGTCGCTAACTTAATGTTAACTCAATTATTTAATTTGTTTAAATATTCTACTAATAAGTAGTAAACATATATGTGATAGATTTACACTCAAGCTTGTAAATTGCATTTTGTAGTTAAATAGTATTATTGTAGCACTAACTTACATGCTACAAAAGGCAGTTTCTTGATCGGGAACTCACACGTAGAGCCTATTGCTTTGTTCGGCTGTTTTGGAAATAAATTGTTTGAAATGTACGGTGTGCTAAGAGAGAACAACAGATGACAATTTAACGACATTTGGGCACTGTAAAGCCGATGCCCTGGAGCAGTTTGTTACACCATTGTTGGTGGCTTTGGAATTGTAGTGATGCTACATGCTCACCTCAGGCTGAGACTTTCCCGACTGTATTTATGCAAAGAAGGGAGGTCTCAGGGTTTCACACTTAAGTTTCTATTTTTAGATGTCAAGATGTCAAATTAGACCATTGGAACATCTTTATTAAAGGTAAAACAAGTGAGCCAGTTAACAAGCAGATCTTAAGTCCAGTAATACATTTATTATATTCCCCTATTGTTTATGAACTGTATTGGAAATATTTAGAACTCAGCCATTTTAAACACTCCTACGTAAGTGTTATATCCTGTGTCTCCTAGTTCCTTGCTGCTCGGCCTGTGTGACTGTGATGTAATAGAATGTTCATGAGTGCATGCTTTGAATGAGGGGTCAGTTGGAATGAGTGGGGCTGAGCAGCAGGATGCTGGTCCCGGCGGTGGCAGCTCCTGTTCCTCGCTGGGGGCATTGTAATAGCGTGAGGCTGCAGTGACTTCAACCGTAGTTTTAACTGGACGATAAGCGGTGCTCCTGCATGATTTTGATGCAGGCACCCAACTTTTCTTTTAATCATTGCCAATTTGTTTATGTAAAACTTCGTTTTTAAAAATATTGTATTGTGCACTTCCTACCTCTTGTGTGGCCTCCCCAGCCCCGGTCCACCACGGCTGCTCGTGCCGATTGTGTGGAGGGCGGGTGCCATTTTGGGTGTAGCCTGAAGGCTGCCTAGACCGCAGTTAGCGGTCCAGCTGCTCGGGGGTGAACGCCTTAAATCGGCAAGATTCTCAGGGCTCGCTGTGAGTAAGCAGGTGGTGGCAGCTCCTGTTCCTCGCTGGGGGCATTGTAATAGCGTGAGGCTGCAGTGACTTCAACTGTAGTTTTAACTGGACGATAAGCGGTGCTCCTGCATGATTTTGATGCAGGCACCCAACTTTTCTTTTAATCATTGCCAATTTGTTTATGTAAAACTTCGTTTTTAAAAATATTGTATTGTGCACTTCCTACCTCTTGTGTGGCCTCCCCAGCCCCGGTCCACCACGGCTGCTCGTGCCGATTGTGTGGAGGGCGGGCGCCATTTTGGGTGTAGCCTGAAGGCTGCCTAGACCGCTGTTAGCAGTCCAGCTGCTCGGGGGTGAACGCCTTAAATCGGCAAGATTCTCAGGGCTCGCTGTGAGTAAGCAGGTGGTGGCAGCTCCTGTTCCTCGCTGGGGGCATTGTAATAGCGTGAGGCTGCAGTGACTTCAACTGTAGTTTTAACTGGACGATAAGCGGTGCTCCTGCATGATTTTGATGCAGGCACCCAACTTTTCTTTTAATCACTGCCAATTTCTTTATGTAAAACTTCGTTTTTAAAAATATTGTATTGTGCACTTCCTACCTCTTGTGTGGCCTCCCCAGCCCGGTCCACCACGGCTGCTCGTGCCGATTGTGTGGAGGGCGGGCGCCATTTTGGGTGTAGCCTGAAGGCTGCCTAGACCGCAGTTAGCGGTCCAGCTGCTCGGGGGTGAACGCCTTAAATCGGCAAGATTCTCAGGGCTCGCTGTGAGTAAGCAGGTGGTGGCAGCTCCTGTTCCTCGCTGGGGGCATTGTAATAGCGTGAGGCTGCAGTGACTTCAACTGTAGTTTTAACTGGACGATAAGCGGTGCTCCTGCATGATTTTGATGCAGGCACCCAACTTTTCTTTTAATCATTGCCAATTTGTTTATGTAAAACTTCGTTTTTAAAAATATTGTATTGTGCACTTCCTACCTCTTGTGTGGCCTCCCCAGCCCCGGTCCACCACGGCTGCTCGTGCCGATTGTGTGGAGGGCGGGCGCCATTTTGGGTGTAGCCTGAAGGCTGCCTAGACCGCAGTTAGCAGTCCAGCTGCTCGGGGGTGAACGCCTTAAATCGGCAAGATTCTCAGGGCTCGCTGTGAGTAAGCAGGTGGTGGCAGCTCCTGTTCCTCGCTGGGGGCATTGTAATAGCGTGAGGCTGCAGTGACTTCAACTGTAGTTTTAACTGGACGATAAGCGGTGCTCCTGCATGATTTTGATGCAGGCACCCAACTTTTCTTTTAATCACTGCCAATTTCTTTATGTAAAACTTCGTTTTAAAAAATATTGTATTGTGCACTTCCTACCTCTTGTGTGGCCTCCCCAGCCCGGTCCACCACGGCTGCTCGTGCCGATTGTGTGGAGGGCGGGCGCCATTTTGGGTGTAGCCTGAAGGCTGCCTAGACCGCAGTTAGCGGTCCAGCTGCTCGGGGGTGAACTCCTTAAAACGCGATGTGTCCCAGTGCGCGCAGCGGACGAGCGCAGCGGGCGTGACGAATGCGCGCCGAAGTCGCGCATAAGTCAAGCCCGCCTGCGCCCGTCCGTGGCCGGACGGGGCCAGGGGCACGTCCTTATGCCCCTTCCATCGCCTACTCCTCTGAGGACCTTAAATCTATACAGGGTAATTGGCCTCTACGGGACTCCACCAGCTGTATTATATCCTCCCTTGGGCTTGCATTCTCATTACCTCTGTTCCCTCCTTCTCCACAGGCACCCCTGATGCAGCCTCCCTCTGGCGCCAGCTCTTCCTCCTCTCCCCCTCCCCTGTCTATTATTTTGCTCAACACCAGGTCAGCGGTGAAACACCATCAAGAACTGTTTGTTCTACTGGATTCTCACAAGCCCGACATACTGTTTCTAACCGAAACCTGGTTTTGTGAGTCCTCTCTACCTTCCCTTCTGGCTGCCCTCCCCCCTGCTTATGTGGCCCTTCGTGCTGACCGCCCGACGGGCAAGATAGGGGGTGGTGTGGCGCTTATTGCCTGGTCTGAGTACAACTTCCAACTTCTCCCCTCCCCCCCTATTGTCCCCGCTGAGCATCTTGTGGTTCGCTCAACTACCTTCTCACCCCCGCTCACTTGTCTGCTAATGTATCGCCCGCCCCAGTCTACTCCACTGTTTATGCCAGCCTTTCAGGACATATTGGCCACGCTGGCGGTTAATTATGCCTCAGTCTTAGTGTTAGGCGATTTTAACTACTGGCCCACAGATCCCCATGAATGCACATCCTCCAAGCAATTCACAGAATCACTTCAATTTTTGAACTTTATCCCCCACATTCAAGTTCCAACACACATACACGGACATGTGCTAGACCAAGTTTGGTCTCTCAATTATTCCATTTCATCCATGTCTGTGTCCCCATGCCCATGGTCTGACCATGCTCTTATCTCTTTTTCCCTCCACCTCAACCCTGCCACTAAGGTTCCGCTTGCAAAAAACACCTGGGCACGGAACTGGAACCGTGTTGACCTCCCCTCACTATCCTCTTCTCTCCTGAACTCCTCACCTAACCTGGTGGGCCTATCTTCTTCATTGCAAGCCACTGCTATCAATACCTGGCTCGCTGGAGGCTGCGATTTAGTAGCTCCTTTACGTCGGATCTCAACCAAAAGACCTAAGGAGTCTAACCGGTGGTTCAGCGAAGACTTAAAGGATAAAAAGCTGATCCTCCGGCGAGCTGAGAGGCAATGGAGAAGGGACTATTGCCCCCTACTGAAAACCCATTACCTCACATTACTACAGGATTATAAAAAAGCTATTCTAGGAGCCAAAACTGCCTATTTTTCATTAAAAATCCTGGCGGCAGAGAATAAATCTAGGGAGCTCTTTACCATCGTACATGATTTAGCCTTCTCTGAGAGGACCACCCCTAAACCCCCTCCTACCCAGTCCTTATGCGATTTACTCAATTATTATTTTCTGGATAAAATCACCAATATTAAGACTAACATCCCACCCCCTTCTTCTACTTTTATTGATCCCCTCCCTCCCATAGTCCAGTGTCACCTGTCTTCAATCCCCCCTCTCACTGAAGAAGTATTTTGGGAAATTCTTCTTAAGGTAAAGTCAGGTTCCCCGGCCGATATTTGTCCAGCCCGCATCCTTCAACAGATTTACTCTGTCTGCACTCAGCCCCCGATCACTTTTCTTAATAGCTCCCTTGCGCAAGGGGTTGTGATTCCAGTACTAAAATCTGCCACAATAGTGCCTATTTTGAAGAAGCCTGGTGCAGATCCATCCGCCCCAGTCAATTACCGCCCCATCTCCCTGCTGCCCTACTTGGGCAAGGTGCTCGAGCGCCATGTTGCTTCGATACTCAGTGCCCACGTGGAAGCAACAGGGGGCCTGGCGCCTTGTCAAGCGGGCTTCCGGCCTAGGCACTCTACTGAGTCCGTCGTGGTGTCGGTCCTGGACAACCTCAGGGAGGGCATGGACCAAAATAAACACCAGGCCCTGGTGCTCCTCGATCTCTCCGCCGCTTTCGATACGGTGGACCACTCCATTCTGCTTTCACGTATCAGAGCGGCGGGAATCGGGGGCTCAGCCCTGGTCTGGCTATCGTCCTTCCTGAGGGATCGCACCCAGGCTGTCCGGTTGGGGGATTTCACGGCAACTCCACTTAAGATCACTTGTGGTGTTCCCCAGGGTTCCTCTCTTTCCCCTCTTTTGTTCAATCTCTACCTTTATCCTCTGATTTTTGCACTCCAGCAGCTGGAGGTCACCGTATATAATTATGCGGATGACCTCCAGCTTGTCTTCAACCTTTCTCCTTCTCCCCATTCTATCTCTAACTTTCAGACTATTATGATTTTCATCAGGGACTGGATGAGCCACAATCATCTGAAGTTGAACCCGGATAAAACCGAGCTGGTTCTCACTGGCGGCTCTTCCAGTCCCTGGAATTCTTTATTTTGACCTTCTTCCTTGGGTTCCCCTCCCACTCCCTCTCCTACAGTTAAGACCTTAGGCATCAAAATGAATAATCACCTCACCGTTCACTCACAAATTAGCTCTGTCGTCTCCACCTGCTTCTTCACTCTTCGTACTATTCGCACTGTTTCCCGCTTTTTTCCCCCCTGGCACTTAAGTTGATCATGTCTGCCTTAGTGATCTCCCGGCTGGATTATGCCAATGCCCTGTACAACGGCATTCCAGCCTACAGCTTACGAAAGCTCCAGCTGGTGCAAAACCAGGCAGCCCGGCTAGTGTACGGCCTCCCCCGCTCCCATCATTCAACTCCGTTACTGAAGGCGCTCCACTGGCTGCCTGTCAGGGAACGTTCCCTCTTTAAAACTAGCTGCATGGTTTTTCAGGCACGCCAGGGAACAGCCCCTGCCTTTATCATCTCCTTGATAAAGGAATATGTCCCTGCCAGAGAGCTTCGCTCTTCTTCTCAATCCCTTCTACAGGTACCCCGCTACAAGCGGAAAAAGTGGGGAGGGGCCAATTTCTCATTTTTGGCACCCACCTTCTGGAACTCCCTCCCCGACCATCTGCGGTCGACCAAACACTACTTCCTCTTCTGTAAGGGCTTGAAAACTTTTTTGTTCAATCAGGCTTTCCCGCACTAATCCATCCATTGCTTCGCTCCTGCTTACTGTGCCTTCAAAGCGCCAAGAAACCGTCTGGTGAACGCCGCGCTCTATAAGTATTTTAAATTCAAATTCAAATTCATACCATCTTACCTGTAACTGAATAAACCTACATAATCTACACTACTGTCTACTGGACTGATTACTTACAAGGACCCTTCTTCATTTTCAAAAGTGTGGACGATTTTGACAAGAACCACGTGTGAAGAGGCAAGAAATGACACAAAAAACTAAAAGAAGATTGCCAGAGTCTGAAAAGAAGCCTGAAAACAAGCCTGAACAACACCTGGATTCCTCACCGGTGTCTACTACAATAGACAGCCTACCCATTGGAGGTTTTGGGCGTTGGATCTTATGTGGCTTGTAATCTGCCAAAGTACATTCAGCCTACTTAATTCATGATTTAATGTGCTACCTGAAGCTTGAAATCTGAATCAATACAGTAGTATATGTAATTGAAGATCTGATGCATGACCTCATGTTCGGAACTTGCCAGCTAACACACAAATTGCTGAAATGTTGTTTGACCGCTGAGGTTTTAAGACATACTGCCTGCATAATCCAAGTTTTAGGGTGTTCAATCTTAAGGATATGGAATCTTACACCCTGCAGTCATATGTGATTAGAACAAGCAGCACTTATTCATATGCTGATGATACTCAGCTCCTACTCTCCTTCAATAAAAATAATTCCAATGCTCAGGCCATCTTCTCAGAAGGTATGAAGACTATTGCTAGCTGGATGAGGCATAATTTCCTCCAGCTTAAAGCTGGAAAAACAGAAATGATGTTATTTAGTGACGCATCCATGGGATGGTCCCCCAGCTGGTGGCCTGCGGAGATGGAATCCGCACCAGCCCCCAAGAAACCTAGGTGTCCAGCTGGACCAGAAACTAATACTGAAGGAACATGTGTCAACCACCATCAGCGCTTGCTACAATGTGCTAAGCCTCCTCTGAAGGGTATTTCCCTTTCTTCCTCTGACCACTTCAAAAACCCTTATCCAGGCACTAGTGTTAAGTCACCTGGATTACCGCAAAGCTCTTCTGATCTCAGCTAATGCAGCGTCACTGAACATATTGCAAGAGACCCAAAATACAGCAGCTCGACTGGTCTCCAATCCTCCCGCTTACCTCCTTTCCCCCCTCTTGCAGCGATTGCATTGGCTTCCAGTGCAGAAACGGATCCATTTCAAGATCTGTTGCATTGTGCACAAATCCTTGAATGGCAAGGGTACCAGTTATCTGGCAGAAAAACTTACTAAGGGCCTCATTTATGAAAAGTGACGCATCGCTACATGAAAACAGCGATGCGTCACTTTTCATTGCACCCTCCTTCGACACCAATGATGCGTCATATTTACAGTATGACGCATCATGTCGCAAGGAGTTACAGATATGTCAGTATTTCTGACGTATCTGTAGGCGCAAAAGTGACGCATTGCTGGAGTTGTCACAAAAGTGACACAACTCAAGCAATGTGTCCTTTCACATGGGGCAAGCCCAATGTGAAAGGGCTTGCGTCATTTACGCCTGCTGTGAGGCAGGTGTAAGATTTTGACGAATTTGAGTCCTAGAAGTGGTGCAGTGAAATCTCGTAGATTTCACTGCGTCACTTCCATGACCCTTTCTTGCGTCAATACACCCCCCTTGCATACATTATACCTGGCACAGGTATAATGTGGCGCAGGGGTTTACAAAGTGACGCATCTACCTAGATGTGGCCCTTTGTAAATATGGCTCAACAAGGTGCATTTTTTACACCACTGGTGCGTCACAAAAAGTGACGCACCGGCAGCGTAAAAGTGACGCACAGCCTCATAAATGAGGCCCTAAATATATGCCACTCAGGGCGCTATGCTCAGGGACCAAATCCTTACTTGTGTTTCCATGCTGTAAAAAATTCCGGGTGGGTGGTAAAGGTTTCTTCCACCTAGCCCCTATCTATTGGAACCAATTACCCATCCATCTGCGACAGTGCTCAGATCACCTGCTGTTCCTTAAGCTCCTTAAGACTGCATTGTTTTGATCTGTTCCTCTTCTCTGGCCGATGAAATTAGTTAATTAGTGCGGAGATACCCCTCAGGGGTGATTCAGGCTCTTTATAAACCAATAAATATCAAATATATTCTATGACCAGCCAGTAACCTTGATTTGAGAAGTGCACTTTCAATGAGCCGGCAGCGCTGTATGTAATCAGTACAGCAGGTTGGGAAAACTCGAGCTGAGACCGATTTTGGTGACAAGAGAAGTGTGCCTATGCCGTATCAGCAGCGGTTGAGGTACAAATATTTGTATATTGTCAACACAGTATTGCGTTTTGGAGAGTTATATGCATCGTCTGTTTGAAGAAATGGCATTCGGGGACATAATTTGACCCCAGGGACAGTTGACGCGTGATAGGCCAGCTTGTCTGTGAGTAATGCCGGCGAGAAGTGCATGTTGTGTATTTTTGCATTTCAAGGAACGTAGGCAACATCAGAACATACCTGTTGAGCTGCGAGATACTAGTCCACGAGCAGGGGAGTGCAAGCTGTCTATCAATTGCGAGCTCAGGAAGGCATGACCCGTGGCACCATCTTCGGATATTTTCATCAACTACTGCGGTTTTTTTCCCCAGAGCTACCCCTTCCGTAAGCAGATTCGGTTACAGTATTGGAACCGCTGTAACATCACAACAGGGAGTGGAGCCCACTACGGTCGCGCTGAGCTGATTCAACAGGTATGTGCCAGCCTTGAGGATTGTCTGTGACTTGTAGCAGTCGCGCATAAGTGACGCAGCGCATACCATCTGCTAGTCTGGTTTGGCTGTGTTGTGACAGGGTGGCAACACTGTATCTCTGCAACACTTGTTATGCTGCCTGATGTGCTGCAGGAACTTTTCTCTGGAATGCTATCATACAGAAGTGATCAGAATTAATCAGCCAGAGGAGTATTGCTTCCCATGCTTTTGGAGCTGTCTGCTGCAGTGAATGTGTTCATGCGGACAGGAGGTGGATGTGGTTGCACTGTTGGATGAGTGTATGTGTTTTTTTTGCAGTATGAGTACGTATTACATTTTGAGTTGAACAGTGATTTTTTTTTATATGTATTAGGATGTGCCTGGGCTAGTTATTACTTAGTGACCTTGTGGTGAGTGGGTTGGACTGTACCCTGTATACCCTGCATAATACCCTGTATACTATTCATAATTCCCTGTGTGTTTGGATGGGTTGGTTTGGATAAAACCCTGAGCTGAGCAAGAGATCAGTTCCTTTTGTGTTGGATTGGATGATAATCTGAGGGAGCAATGAGTTCCTCTATGTTGAACTGTCTAGGGCTGTAAAATACCTATGTTTTGATGTAGTGGGAATATTTGCGTTGCTTTGTCCAGAGAGATGTGTGCTGTAGCGGGGACATGGTGTGCTATAGTGGGAACAGGTGCATTCCTTTGTCCACCGAGATGGTGCTGTAGTGGGAATATTTGCTTTCCTTTGTCCAGCGAGATGTGTGCTGTAGTGGGAACATTTGCGTTCCTTTGTCCAGCGAGATGTGGTGTGCTGTAGTGGGAAAAGGTGTGTTATTTTATCCAGCGAGATGTGGTGTGCTGTAGTGGGAACAGGTGCGTTCCTTTGTCCAGAGAGATGTGATGTACTGTAGTGGGAACAGGTGCATTCCTTTGTCCAGTGAGATGTGGTGTGCTGTAGTGGTCCTGCAGTGCATACAGTTGTGGGGTGTGGAGGTTGCATCCTGCCATATATATATCTGGTGTTCTCTTGCAGGAGACAAAGATATATAGTATGCAATCTTTATGTGTGTTCTATCTTTACAATGAACTTCCTTTAAAATTCATGTAATGTAATGATTCATGCAATGTGACATAACCTTATGTCATCTTCCTTTACTATTCTAGGAGTGATCTTATGTGACCTCCACACTCCAGAATCCAGTGGAGATGGCAACCAGAAGCCAGTGTAGCTAAGATACTATTTCCTAGATACATTGCTTGCTAAGATACAACACATCTTCCCTACTAATATAAAAAAATAAGAACAATTAAGATCAATAAAAACTGAAAATAACAATGCATGCATGTGATACAAAAAACCTGCTTGGTGCACTAAAACTAAGTGCAGATACAAATCTTCTGCCAAACAGGTGTGAATCTGACACACACCATTTTCTTGCATTCCAGCATATTCATAGAATTAGTGTGAAAGAAACAGGAGCCTGCTCCTTCAACCATGCTTCACGCTCCAAATAATTGCACTTGGTCACACTCCTCATATTCCATCTTTTTCCATCATACAACAACACATTGTTGCCCTCAGCCTTTGTAACTTACTTGGACCAGCTTGATAAACTTGTTTTCTGACTTCCACTAAGATGTGTCCTTATCCAGTTACCAACTCTAAAACTGCGTGCACAGCTCTTGATTCTGTCATTATGTCTGCTCGTGTACTTATTTTGATATCCTTGCAACCTGCGCACCAGGTTATCCCTATTCACTCTTGTGAAGCTCGAATTGAAGGATGTACGTCATGACAACGCGGGCTTTTACACTGCGCTGCCTTTACGACGCATCCATTACAACGCAAGTCGTTACAACGACTTGCGCTGTAGGTGCTGGATTTTGGAATAGTATGATTTACTATTCCAACTCCAGCCTACGCAACAGTAGGAAAGGTGATGGAATAGTAAATCTACTATTCCTTAGTATCTAGCGCCATCCAGCGCAAGTTGTTGTAACGACTTGCGTAGTGATGGCAGCATCATAATGGCAGCGCGGTGTAAAGCCCGCGTTGTCATGGCTGTCTCCCGAATTGAACAGCCAGGCCGATGTCACTTTTATACCCACAACACAGCCCTTAAGAAGGGTAAAAGGAGTTTCCTTAGTGGCCGTATGGGGCGTGTTCTGATAACTCCATAACATCTCCGTTCTATCTTTACAATGAACTTCCTTTACAATTCAAGGAATATAATGATTTGTGCAATGTGGCATAATCTTATGTCATCTTCCTTTACTATTCAAGGAATGCAATATTCTTGTTATGTGATCTTATGTGACCTAATTTTATTTTAAATCTTATGTTACCTGATTTTATTTTTCTACCTAAGGAACCGAATATTTAATCTAATGTAAGGTGATTATTCCTTGTGATTTAGGATTGGTTACATTTTCTTTTTTTTTTCTTTTTCTTCCAGTCGTTTTTATTGTTTCCTGAAGAAAGGAAATGTGTTATATCTTGTGTCTCCAGTTCCTTGCTGCTCAGATTGTGTGAGTGTTATGTAATAGAATGTTCATGAGTGTGTGGTTTAGATGAGTGGTCAGTTGGAATGAGTGAGGCTGAGCAGTAGGATGCTGTTCCTGGTGAAGGTGTTCCATCTTACCTTTAACTGAATAAACGTACATAATCTACACCACTGTTAACTGGACTGATTACATGCAAGGACCCTTCTCCATTTACAAAAGCAAGTCATCTATTTAAGCGCAAAAGTATTTATAACATAGAGCCGTGTGGCAGTTTACATTTCTACTGACATTTCTTCATTCTGAATTGCACAGATTTAAGTTGTGCAGTTCTGCACTGACGTTCACCATGTGAACCAGTGCAAAAAGAATACTTCGATTGGTCAGTTCAAGCCATGCTGCAAATTCCATGCAGTAATTGCACTGCCATGTTGCAATTTACATACACTCTACCACATTAAAATTTTAACCTTAAGCATAAACTCAGAGGGTCTAAAGCATTCACTTTGGTTTGCAAGTTCGACTATACCAGACGTGTAATTATAATTATCAAACTGTATATTTCAAATCTTGCTTATCAGAATGATGCAGATAATCCTACACAACATTTTTTTCCTCTTCGAGGGAAAGTGGTATAAACAAACTAAAGGGGTAGCGATGGGGTCTAAATGTTCACCTTCATTTGCTTCCCTTTTTATGGGATGCCTGGAAAAGGATTGGATTTGGGGCAACAAGGGCTGCTTATGGATTGACAAAATAATTTATTGGGGAAGATTCATTGACAATTGTCTTCTTCTGTGGGCAGGTACATATGAAGAACTACTACAATTCTCAGAGTATATGAACACCAATGAATATGGGATGAAATTCACGATGGAATACAGTCACACACACATCTCCTTTTTAGACATGGAATTGTACATAGAGGGTGGTGAGTTGCGCAGCAGATTGTTCAGTTAAGGGACTGCATGTAATTCATTACTACATGCCAATAGCTCACATCCAACACATCAGATCAATGCTATACCTTTTGGTGAATTTGTCAGAGCCAGACGAAATTGTAGTGAGGAGGGTGAGTTTGAAAATTGTATTGAGGACATACACAGAAGGTTTGAAAAGAGATGTTATTCACCCACTATCCTTCAAAGAGCAAAGAATAGAATCAAAAAAGTCAAAAGATCAGATACTTTGAAGGTTAAATCTTCATCGAATGATAAGAGGGAGGCAATACGTGTAGTAACTGACTTTAATGAACTTAGTAATGTTCTCAGGAGAAGTCTCAAAAAACATTGGGGGATCCTTACAGCTGACAAAACACTTACCCCACATATAACCAGTCAACCTCAGATCACTTTCAGGAGAGGGAGGACCTTGCGAAACAGATTGAGCCCCACGGTACCCAAAACTAAGGGAACAGAATTTTGGTTGAGTTCCCCACATAAAGGTTTTTTCAAATGTGGACTTTGTGGAGTGTGCCGGTGGGCGAAACATAAGACCAAGAATTTTAAGGGATGCGACAATAAGAAATATAACATTCGAACAAACATCAACTGTGCTACTAAATTCGTAATCTACATTATTGAATGCAAATGTGGACTACAGTACGTAGGTAGTACGATAAGAAGTTTGAAGGACAGAATTGGTGAACATGTCAGAGCCCTTTTACAACAAGATGCCAGATACCCTGTAGCGATCCACGCAAGCATATGTCGGGCTCAAGGCCCCAAGAAAGAGTTTGTCTTCTTTGGGATAGAACATATCCCTATAAACATCAGAGGGGGCAATAGGGAATTACGTTTGAGACGCGCCGAAGCGCGTTGGATTATGAGACTACAAACAGTTGGGCGGGGACTCAACTGTGATTCAGAGAAGCAGTTCTTTTTAGGCGATTAGGATCATGGATTATAAACTGTTTTGTTGTCTTGACACTACACACTATCAGGTTCAGAACCAGGGTGCTTTTGTTTAATTAAATCTTTGTGTGTAAATTTTGGTAGCAAGACAACACAGATGACCCAGACATGCACGCAGACATTGCACCAATCATTTGCACCTCTGAGAGTAGATGTTGTGAACTCTCTGGTGTAATCTAATGTGGTGAACTTCACTAAAAATTCGCAGCTTTTCTTATAAATGTGGCATCCATTCAGTGTTGCAGATATGCGACTGAATCTATTTATATGTTTGCCTTGAACCTTTTTTTTTTATATACGTTTCTGTCCTACTTCCACCTTACTCTTACCGATTTTTCATGGCCATTTAGGGTCTGACTGGTTCTTTCTTCTTTTTTCTGTCCTGAAGTATTGTTTTTGTGTCCATTGAGATAGGGTCCTTTATAGCAGTTGGACCATAATTAATTGTATCAACGGTCTGACTTTGAGCAGACAGAAACTAATTGGCAGGTGACCTTTGCCCTTACATTCACATTTTGAATTTGAACCCTCTATTGAGGTTATGGTCGTATTTACACATGCTCTCTTGTAATATAACATACTTTTATTTTATTCGGCAATTAGGCATGACATATTTCACATTTGAAATATGGTTGATCAATTATGCATGATTTCGGACGTTGTGTACATTATGGGTTTTATCTTTTCGTAATCATTTACCTAGCGCATACCGGATATATTATCCCAGCATGTGGGTCAGTGTTTCAGCTTTTTCAACTCCGTGCATTTATACAGCACCTCCCGTACGTTACCCGATTCACTTCCGGGTCGGAGACGCCAGTGGCGCGAGGGCGATTGTGCCAAAGGTATGAGCTAGCATCTGTAGATGTTCTATCTTAATTCCGTGACATGGAAATGGCTATTACCACTACGGATGGATGTATTGTGATTATTGATAGGCCGTTTCTTGGTTTCTTGTAGGTTGACGTAACACACGCACCCGTGTTTACGTTTATTGCAAATGTGATGTTCTTGGATTTGGAGTGACACGGACTCGAGTTAATAACTTTAATCAAAGGATTGAATATTGGGATTGCACAGTGTGCATTTGAGAAAACCTGGTAAGCTGGACCGGTGTGCTTATATTGATGTAACTTGAGATGTAATGTGCATATAGAGTGTAGGGGTTTATACCTTGATTTTAGTGAGAATAAGGACTAGTAGCCTTTTATAATCAGCATTAAGACTCAGGAAACTATATACTATCAGGCCACCTTTTGTAATTTGGACATATGATATGACATCTGTTGGTGGCTACAATGATCTTGGCCCTTTGACTCCAGATAGGATGTTAAATGGTATTTCACGATGTATTTTTCCTATACATCGAAGGTTAAGATTCATTGTAATCTTGAACCCTATATTTTACAGTGACGACCAATTTCGTGTAAATACAACATATGGTTACCCTTCCGGGTTGGAATTATCACCGGAACTGGGGTAAGTTAAACCACGCTTGTTAATAACTGGAAGTCAAGAGAGTGTGACTATGGAGACTATGAGAGATATGTTCCTTTCTTGTAATTTCTTCTCCTTTTCCCTCCTCTCCTTCCCTCTCTTTACCCTTTCTTCAAATGGGATTAGCCTACGGATTTACATCTCTACATTGAAGGTACCATTAATTTGATTCAATTGGGTAAAACGTATTCTTTCTTTGGTGGCGAGCACTTTTGAATTCTTGTAATTTACATTGTTTTGGTGCACACACAAATGTATATTTGTTAGAATAGCGATACGGGTGTTGCATGACCCTTGTCCGCTGCAATATTTTTTCAACAATCTTGCAATGTGATAAGACAGCAGGAGTCAATGTGTTTAAATCTGATTACCCTTGTACTATTATTATTATTTTTGAGGGGTTCCACATAAGGAGGTGTACCTCGGCTAAAATGTCACTTGGGGTACAGAGCCTACTATTAGTATGCTTTAACTTGAACTTAAAGGAGTGGTACTTAGGTCATTCCTTTTGTATTTTCCAGCCCTGAAGAGTTGTAGTGTCTGTTTATGTACAGCCCTACAGCGAAACACGTGTCGGCTGGCTGTATCTTATTATCCTATCTGCTGATCAAATAAAAGGAGTGACACACGAACCTCCAAAGAAAACAACGCTGGACAAGATTGTTCAATTGTGTTTATTTGAACTTACTGACACATTGATGTTGTGACTTTCTTTGAGTGCGCAGGATTTTGGTTTTTAGTTGTGAGCGGGCATTTACTGCGCTCTAATTGAGTTTTATTTTCAAGGGTGTCCCCTCCCTGCTAGCACCAGTATTATCGAGCAACTCATACTTACGTTCACTTAGCTAGAGCGCCTATAGAACCCGTACACTTAAAACCCTCTCCTTTGATCTCATGTATATTTCAAATCTCAACATTATCAAAGATTATTTATTTGCCTTTATATCTGATCCTGTGAATAGACAGTGTATTGCAAGGTTGATGGTTTAACAGCATTTAATTATTGAATGACGTCTTTATTTAACAAATAGGTGGTATCCACTGTTGGGGGTATGGTGATCCACATCTGGATGGAAGGTTGCACTACCCACGTCAGAAGGGGTAAAGACGATGGGTGTAGGCTGTCGACATCAGGAAACCCTACCAGTGGGATTATCTAGCATTCACCACAAGCAGGTAAGTACAGAGAGGCTCATTTGTATGACGAATTTTCCATGCAAACGTGGGCTCAACTCCATAAAAACACCAATGCTGCATAACAAATTTCAATTAGAGGGCTGACACATCACCTGGATTTATACCATCTATTTGCTAGTCAAAATGTAGGTGTATCTGTTAATTCTGGCATGTCCGGGCCCCAAATGAGGCCATCATCTCTTGCAATGGATCCATGTAGACCCCATAGCCTGTGAGGAAACTCCATGGTCATTAGAGGTGGGACAGTGGCGACCTCCTGGCACATCAGCACAGCCACAGGGGGAAGAGATCACAGTACAAGATCTTGCTGCTACTATATACACCCCTCAGTACCTTGTGAAACCTGTTGTTGCCTTCTGGATGCACCTAAAGGGGAGAGTGATCCCTCTCTGCATGGACCAACAAAGCTACTGTGGACAGACAGTGCTACCAAGTTTTAGCTTGAAGCTTCTTCTGCTGCTGCATATATGCACATACCACACTTCCTCCTCCACCACCAGCAGTTCTTCCAGTCAGTTTTCATCTGGCCCGCCACATGTTCTTCACCGTCTGCCTCTCCTGTTGCTATGAGTGGCTATTCAATCTTGGTTTAATGCCAGTACCTGAGACTAGGGTCCTACTTTCTCCATCTTGTCGGAACTCAGGTCCCCTCTGTGAGTGGTGACACGGAGGCGACTATGGAACCATAGGAAAAACGGGAAGCACCCAGCAGCTATATAAAAAAAACAATCCCTCCTGGGGCCTCACCTGCTCCACATGGTAAAGAAAAATAGAGGGTCTGACAACAAGGCTGGGAATATTTCTGAACAGCAAACATTAGAAGTGTTTTCTTGAACTCTAACTTCCTGTACCATCATACTGCTCCTCCATGTACTTTTCCATAAAGAGCAGGAAGTAACACTAGACAGTGCAGGATTACCACCATCTTCCAGGAACAGAAACCCCTCTTGAGACACAGCCAATTGTAAAATAAAAAAGCTCCACTTCAAATTATCTTCTTCGCTGTCTCTCAGTCAGGTTATTCTGATTCCGTCTGCTGCACAGGGCACATTGCTGTCTATTGGGGAATCATATCCATTGGCCCTGACTGGACATCAAATGATACTGATTCCCACATCCATGTGGTCAGACTGGATCTTCTGAGCAGTTCTTGTCATATGTTCAAAAATGTAATAACTGAGATAATGAAGATGCTTTGACTTGTACTAATTATCATGAGATCCTGCCACAATCTAATACTACCACATCTGATATTTTGCTTCACATGCATATGATAGATATTTGTATTCCAACTCTGTCATCCATTAACCATAGTGAACAGCACAGAAAGACTCTGCATAAAGTGACAGATGTAGGTGACAGCAGGTCTCCAAATGTTACCTCTTGGTTTGCAGTACATTATTACAATAACTGCTTGTGGAACTGTGGCAGATTAAGATTAAGGGCGATTAGTAGATTTGTAGTCTGGAAATAGCCAGCTCTATTCTAACAGTACGATTCCCTGTCGTGTCAGCTATCAGGGGATGTTTTATTCTATTTCCTACACGACCAGCAAAGTATCCAAATTCAGCTCAGGATTGGATTAAATCAGAAGGCGATGATGTTTGAGTGGGAATTTAATGATTACAAGTCATATAATCTCTAGAATAACATGGTCAATGTGAGTCGTTTAGGGGATGGAGGTAGAAGATAATATACAATGGGATGCCTCTGCAAACAATCCATGTCAGCCAGTGACCTTACATCCATTGCTATAATAAAGACACACTCAATGCCCTTTAATACCATCAGGCCCAGAAACTCAATTCTCAGCTTTAGAGCCTCTCTCTTATTGATCTACACTAAGATTACAGCTCTTCAAAAATATCATTGCAGGGTGCATCCAGGAATTAAGGTTGAAATCTAAAAACTACATGCTGTGGATGGAAGGATGTTGGAACAGATTGGTAGTATGACCTCTTCCTATTACAGAGGTACAATAATGAGTAGGTTACCTCGATGGAAGCTCAAACGGGATGGGCAAATGGCTAACTGAACAAATAGTGATGGTCCAAGTTGTATCAAGGAAACTAGATGGAATTGACAAGAGGGTCTGCTATAACAGCCTTGGAATCTTGGCATACAGAAAGGAACTGAAGGGTCAGATCCTAGAGCCTTTACAGCTCATTTGTTTTAGAAGGCAGTCACTAATCTTTAAAGTTTTTGACTGGGACAATAGTTCTTACATTTAGCAAGAACATCTATTTCTTTTGAACATGAATATGATTTGACACTTATATCGCCCACAGCCACTCCAGGGAGTGTCCCAGCACAGTACCAGCTGAAAAAACAGGTTTTCAGCTTCTTTTTGAACAATCTTGAATCGCTTAAGGCGCGTAATTCCAGGGGGAGCCAATTCCATGCTGCCACCGCCAGCAAAGTAACCGATCTGCCTCCAGCTTTCGGTGTACGAATCCTGGGGGTGTAAACCAGGAATTTATTAGAAGTTTGTTTGCCTGGTTTGAATGGTTTATACTGGAGACAAACACTGAGCAATCCTCATTAAAGTAGGGAATTTCTTGTGGATACCAAAGTTATATATAAGCAAATATTTCTCACACAACATAGGAGTGAATTTGGTGCTACAACAAATAATCTATCCTCTGTAGAAAGCTTGGACAGTGGTTTACCTCAGGAACAAGCTATGCTGAAAACTATCTACAATAGCCATCCTTAAAACGACTCCCCAAAAGTAAAAGCTTTGGAAATTTTAGGAAGCTGACAAATAAGTGACACTTCAGACATAGATTAAAAGCAGACTGATCTACAAGTTGTTTACAGAGTGGGCTGAGAAATCCTGACATTTGAATTTGATGATTTGACTGTCCTTCAACCTTGTAATAATAATAATATTTATGTTTTTTTATTTTTTCTCTCTTAATATTCCCATTTAAAAAGAAATTTTGAGGTAATTTTTCAACAGCTCCATCTATATTATTACTGGTGTTAATGGGTAGTTGCAGGGGGTTAATGGGCTAAACCCTTTCACTAGACTGGAGATTGTCTGTTTGGAGAAGAACCCATTTAGCGTAGTTGGTCTATGCTGGGTTATGTAGTGCTGGACTCTGCTACGGAAAGTGCCTCTGTGAGACCCCCAAAACCCAATAATTTACTGAACCCCAATACTTTTTGCACTGTCATTTTTATCTCAGATAGTTTGACTCCATGATTTCACGTTGATCTAGTGGTAAGACATCCCCTCCCCAACATTAAGCCCAATAATTAGCACAGTAAAACTTAAATAAAAACTGGGACCACTCATGAACTGAGGGCCTGATTACAAGTCTGGTGGTCTTGTGACTGCCAAACTCGCAGTGGCACAGGAGTGGGGGCCCACAGTTTTGTCGATTACAGCTTTGTAAGTCGTATCAGTAATGGACTGCCAGCTGCACCAGGGAATATTCATGCACACAACAACATCCTCTATTTACAGAAGATACATATCTCAGATTCTCCCTCTTAGACAATACCCAATACATAAAGAACTAATTCATCGCCTGTATGACCAAAGTGGCTAACTACATGAAAGTCAATTGTCTCAAGATCAACACTAACCAGACAGAAGTAGTCTTCTACAACAGTTCTTCACCATGGGACTCTAACTGATGGCTGGCTGAACTTGGACCCACATCCAGGACCCACACCAGGATCCTCCAAATAATCATCACTGCATCCTGCTTTCACACCCTGAAAATGCTGAGGAAGATCTTCAAATGGCACTCAAGCAATACCAGAGAAACTGTTACCGACTGCCTAGTCACTAGCAATTTGGACTATGGGAACACCATCTATGTCAGAATCAACAAGCAACTCACTAGAAGACTACAAACCATCAAGAACTCAGTATGCATCTTTAACCGCCCACACAGAAGTCACATCACACCACACCTCATAAAACTGCACTGGCTCCTGATACCCAAACACGCTCAATTAAACTCTTCACATATACATTCTAGGCACTACACAACTAAGCCCCACCTACCTGAACAGTCACATCTCCTTCTGCCAATTACCTAGGCACCTCCACTCCACAGGACACCTACTTGCACATATCCCACGCATACATAGACTTAGATCAAGAACACAAGCGTTCTCTTATATCGCTCCTAAAACATGGAATGACATCCCTTTCCATAGCAGAGCCTCCTCATCTCTTTTTGAGTTCTGCAAGAAGCTGAACATCTGGCTTTTCAATTAACCAACATACCACAGGCAGGGATAAGCATATACACCTGATAAGTGCCATGATACCCTTGTGGGTAAAAGGTCACGTTACAAATAAACAAACAATCAAAACATAAAATAACATAGATCATGTAATGTACATAACGTAAAGTAACATAACTTGTGATGTCTGCCCTGAATGAGCTGAGTGACTGCCACTCTAAACATTCATTGACTGCATTGCGCCTATACATTCTAAAATTGTTGACTAATCTGATCCTTCACTTACTAATATATTGGAGTAATTATAAACAGTTAGGTTTATCACTGACAATATTTTTACTGAAATTAAAAATATTTGTAAGGCTATGGCAGGTCTTTCAATGACCGTCACAGACAACAAAATTAAAATGAATGAAAATAAAGCAAAATTGAGCAGCTAATTCCACTTACCACATAAATTCCCCCTATAAACACACTGAATCGACAATCTAACTTGTGGATTTTCAATTTGACTAAAGACAAGGGGCAAGGATTGTAGACACTATCACAAGAATTTACTGCCTAATTTCTTAAACTTAAAATTTCCAGAAAAATTTGAGATTGACAAAGCACATCGTATTCCGTCTCATCATAAGTCTGGCCAAACCAAACCAAGACAAATGATATTTGTGGTTTGTCTTCCTCATCAGCTTGTCCTCATATGAAAAGCAGCATGAGAATTTCCCTTGCTTACAGCTTTAACACCATGACTTAAAAACTCTGGATTCAAATACTTACTCTTTAACCCTTCCATCATGCGTATTTGGAAAGATAACATCTCTAAATCATTTCCCTGTCCAGATGATCTTCCAGCATTGTTGGATAATCATATCCCACTTTCAATGGATATGCAAGACTCATCAAACTGACATTGCTTAGACCATGATGGAGTCTCTACCTATTAATTTCTTATTAGCCCTATCAGTATGACATTATGATTGCTACAGGCATTTCTCTCTTCCATTGGTCTATACTTTTCAATGCAGGCGTGTGTCTCATCCTTATTATTTATGTTCTTTGTTGTTTTTCTGTGTAGATACCTATGTGTGTTATGTTCTTGTGTTAATATTTGTCATCGAGCTACTTCATTGGTCTCCTCTGCTTCTATTGTATCTCTCTTTGTGCTGTTCCCTGATTCTAATTCTTATTTCATACTATGACCTATGGATACTACTCATAAAATTAAAATCGTTTTTCGGAATGTAAAGGGATTACGACACCCCGTTTAATGTTTGAAAGTTCTGGACTACTTTTTTAGGCTTAAAGAAGACATTTTTCAATTGCAAGAAATGCGTATTCATGACAAAATTTTAGCTTAAATGCAAAAGAAATGGGCTAGTCAGACAATTTCTTCACCAGCATTGGATAAAAGATTTTTCCAAAAAGATTCAATTACCAACTTTGGAGAAACACTCAGATTCAGAAGGCTGATTCCTATTTGTTGAAATTAAACTTGTTAATACTGTGTTAATTCATACAGTCCAACAGTGGACAATCTTCCTTTTTGGAATCAAGTTACCTCTGAAATTATCCAGCTTGTCAATGTTCATCTTATTGTTGGTGGAGATTTTATTTTGATGGGTGATTTCCAGGTAGACTGTTTTTTTCTACTAACTTACATCCTCAAAAACTTTTACGATTTAAAAAAGCAAACCTTATAGATATTTGAGGATTAGATTTCCCAACTCATAAAGACTGAACTTTTTTCTCCAACCCTCATAATTCTCACTCACATTGAGATTATTTATTAGCATCCGGCGATTTCCTAAAATCTATACCTCTACCTTCAAAAGGAAATATTGACATTTCCGTTCATACAATGATTTCATTTTTTACAATTTATTTAGTTCTCTGTTAACCATTAGCAATGGTGCATGAATGTTAATACCGCTCTTCAAGGTTTTAATATAGACACAATATTGGCCTTCATCCAAGATTACTTTTCTCTTAACACTGATGGTGTAAAATGTTTCTATTATACAATGGAATGCTTTAAAAATATATATATGAGATGGAACAATATATACAATAGCTCATGAAAATAAGACATTCAATGTCAAATTATTAGATTTGAAGAAATGAATTACTAAATTAGAAAGGTTATTTATTTCTTCCAACAATATTACTTTTAAAACTGTTCTGCACCCAACACATCGGTAGACCCAAACCTGGACGAAGAAGTCTGGCGGGATCACTTCGAATCTCTCTACACTGAGGTAGTGATGATGAAGGGTGTCTCGTCTGATGGTAGTTACTCGGGGATTGATGCCCCCCTTTTTCAAGGGGAACGTAACTTCCCCTTGGAAGATGGCTTGAGTACAGGTATAAGTCTAATTGAAATATAGGGAGCTCTAGCAAAAATAGCCCCGGGTAAAGCTCCAGGTTTGGATAAAATTCCTGGGGATCTCTTTCGAAGTGAGCCAATAGTCTGGGCTCCCTATTTTTGGGTGTTATTTAAGGCAATTCTACAGGGTATGAAGAGTCCTGCCAGCTGGGTAGGAGCTGAAATAATTCCGATTTTTAAAAAAGGCTCACCGCTCCACCCAACCAATTATAGACCAATCAGCCTGATAGATATCTCACAAAAAATGTTTGCTCGTATTTTTCTACTCAGGGTACAAACCTGGATGGAAGAAAAGCGGATTTTATCACCCTTACAGGTAGGGTTCAGGGAGAAGCTGTCCACCCTGGACCAAGTACTTAGGTTACAATTGTTGTATTGGAAGACCGTGAGCTTGAAGGGTGGTAGACTCTATCTAGTTTTTGTAGACCTGAGGTCAGCCTTTGACCTGTTCCTGAGGGATAAATTATGGTCAGTATTGTGTGAGATGGGGGCTCCAGTATATTTGATTAATTTGATAAAACGGCTTCATGAGAACAACTTCGCGCAGATCAGGTTTGGCAGGGACGGGAAGTTGACAGCACCAATCCCTATCAGGCGCTGAGTGTGCCAGGGTTGTTGGCAGAAAAAGACCTGAATCCCCCTAAGTTAGCCTCCGGAAGAATTCCGGCAATGATGTTTGCCGATGATACTCTAATAATATCTAAATCTCCTATGGGGATACAAAGGGTTCTTAATAAATTTGAAGTTTTCTGTAGTGCAAGAGGTCTCGAAATTAATCTACAGAAAACCAAATTTATGGCATTTAATTGTCCAAAAAGTACACGTTCTAACCCTTCATTAAATGGTAAACCTCTTGAAAGAGTATCCTCTTTTATTTATCTCAGCATCACCATTACTGAATCCATGGATTGGGGGGGCTCACATTAATAATTCATCCTTGAAATTGGCACAATCGTCAGGTGGCATCATGAGAGTATTCTGTAAGTCTAGTCAGAAATCGATTAGCCCAGCAATTGAAATATTTTGGGCCCAAGCGCGGGGAGGTGCACTTTTTGGTGCTGAATTATGGGGCCACTCCAAACCTTTATCGCAGGTTGAGAACCAGTTTCTCAGACAGTTGTTAAGACTCCCACGGAGCACCCCACTAATCCCGCTCTGATTAGATCTGGGGATAATGGCAATTGCAGACGTACTGAATCTCAAACCATTAATGTATGGGCGTCGCCTGTGGATCACACCTGATCTTCTAGCATATAGGGAGGAACTGCTAGAACTGCTAGAAGTACTGAACCTGCGGGGGGCTGCTAAATTGTCGTGGTTAGCTCATTTCAAACTCATGCTGACCAGTTCAGGGTTGGGGGATTGTTAGGATGCTCCTGAGTCTGCATGTTTATTAATTTCAAAGAAAGAACTGAAGACTCATTTCTTGGAGTATAGGATGGCTCAGCTCTACAGCTGTACTCATAAGACACTTTATGTTTCGAGCAGGCTTTAGACTTTATTAAACCTGTAGCTGCTAGAAAGCTTTATCTGCAGTTCAGGCCTGGGGCCCTCCCTCTTCGTTGTTTTACATCCAAGTGGAAGGGGTCGCAAGTAGCGAATTGCCCCGCATGCAACAGCTCCGAGGAACCTGTACTCCACGTATTCTTTAGCTGTCCTGGGTATGTTAAATCCAGGAGACACTGGCTGAAGCAGATTTGTAGGAACCTTGGTAGCAGGTGGTGTTCTGAGGCGTTTAGGATACTGCAGTATGACACCAGTATACCGGTTGTCTATTCAGTTGTAGGCTTCCTACTCTCTATGTGGTGTACCCGTAGGATTTTTATAAAATCAGTTCAAGACCATGAAGTAATAAGTATAAGTACATGAAGTACGCCATAGAGGGGGCATATTATCAATCATTTTTAAAAGCCGGGAATAACATCACCTGGCGGATGGCCCTGATATTATACACAAAACCTTGCTCTGTGTCTGGAATAGTAAAAAAATAGTCACTGGTAGTGGTTGTCTGGTTATAAGGAAATGGTAAATTGTTAGTTTATGTCAGTAAAACCCATGGCGGCAATGCCGCCACTGAAAGGCATTTCGAACCCCACATCCTAATATGGCGACTGGGCGGAAAAGCGGCGGACGGTCTTTCCGTCTGCCACGGACCCCACTGCTATTGTAATATGGCTGGGGGTAATTTCTGCATGGATGGCGGGCAGCCCGGCGGGGGAGTTCTGCCCGCCATCCTAATGGGGCAGAAAGTTTCCAAACTTAGGGGCCCATTATGATCGCGGACGGACTGGAGTCCGTCCGCGCCCATAGAGGAGGAGGGAGCCTCCGCATGGCCAGCGGAGTTCCCTCCTGTCCAATTAGGATGTGACCGCCACCCTGGCGGTCACATCCTCTATTTTTACCATTGCAGCGGGTGTGGCTTCAAGCTGCACCCGCCGCAATGGTAAAAATGCATACATTGCATTTGTATGCAGAAAGCGGCAGGCACCGTGCGGTGCCTGCCGATTTCTGCATACAAATGCAGGGGGGTACCATAGGTACCCCCCATGTGCACCCCCCATGCCCCTTCACCCAGGGGGCCCGCAACGGGCCCCCGCAGTGAAGTTCCACATGCTTTTCCACAGCGGAAAACCCGCCGCGGAAAAGCATTTTTTAAAGCCCATCCTAATATGGCTGGCGGTGTCTGAGATATATCGCCACCATATTAGAGCTTTTCAGCCGCGGTTGTAAGCCAACCGCAGCGGAAAAGCTGCGGACGGAAACCAGGACCCACTAGCCATCCTAATGTGGCGGTGGGTCTTTGTTGGGTCCGCTGTGGTTTTTCCGCATCCTCCGGGCCGGCGGTGGCCTCCACCGGCCCAGAGGATGCGGAAAAACCGCAATCATAATAGGCCCCTTAATTGGGATTTTGTTTGCCAGATTTCTTTAACTACCATAAATCTTTCATTTTTTAACAAGTTTCTCTTTGGTTTACTTGTATTGACACTTTTCATTCACCTAAATGGCTCGAGGTGGAACAATGTTTGGTTTCACCATTTCCTCTACGACATTATTATCTATGGCCAACTCTAATAAACTTCTTAAATCATCTACCATTATTACATCCATGAAACTAATCATACATGATATTGATTCTTCATTTTTCTCATATATTTCAGACTCTACCAAATTATCTCTATTGCATAATCCTAAAGTAAAATTTGATCATACAATCAATGCAGCACAGGCAGAATGAGACAAAAACAAGGAGAATTAAAGTTATTTCTCATCGTTGAGCTTCTCCTGGGAGACGTAAAGTTTTGGCGCATCCCCAGGTTTACATGGTCTTATAAATATGGGGCTGTGTCAAAATCCACGGAAACACCCACCGCAACACCCATAGAACGCCTCCCTCGCGTAGAGTAAGGCAACACAGAGATTTGCACTGCCTTGCCTTACTCTATATCTATGAGGCCATTCAAAGTCATGCAAAGTGGCTTTGCTTGGCCCGACAAAAATGATTTGGTGAATTGTGTCACTGTTGAGTCACAAAAAGTGACTCAACAGTCAGGCAAGAGACTCGTAAATATGCCCCATGGTTTTTGTTACCTGATGCAGAAGCCCTTAAGCATGATATTCTGTGTAATGCTATACTTAGGGCCTCATTTTGATTGCGAATGGTCGGACTGAGAACAGGAGACCAACCAATAAGAATGTGGCAGTCCAACAGTCGCATTATGATATGACCGCCATGCTGGCAATCGAAAAAGCTCCATACTACAGCAGCTTGTGCTGTGGCCAAGGAAAAGGGCAACAAAACAAGTCATTGTGGTATGGAGCACCCCCTACACCTCCATGCTGTGTATGCCATGCAACACGTCGTGCATGGCACATGGTGCATGGAGGTGAGTGGGAACACTACATGTGCCCCTAGGGCCAATTTACAATGGCCCCTGATGAACAGGGGCCCAGGTTTGGTGCCCCAAAGTCTTTTGCCAACAGCCATTTCATGGCATGACATGAAAAGGCTGTCGGAAAGTGATATCATAATCCTTATAGTGGAAGCAGCGGACTTCCCCCGACATCTGTGGCTCCGACTGGCAGGATTGTAATCTGGCGGTCGGACCGAAGGGCTGTTGACGGTCGAATTGAAAGGCTGTTGATGGTCAGACCACCAGCGACAGCCTGTCTGTGTGCTGTCCAACCGCCATTAAAATGAGGCCCTTAATTATTTTCCAAATACGTTGCCCCAAACTACTACCCCTGATTCAGACATTTGTTTTAGAGCGTTTTCTGTTTCCCCACACACAGTTCTAAATCATTCAAACAAATAAATGGTACATGTGACCCTAACTTGAATTTTCATACTAATTACTGGAATTGAGACATTTCTACAGATGTCTCTTAGGATGCTTGGAGATAAGTATGGCTAAAAAATATATCTGGATGGTTTCCTGTGTTTGTATTGCAAACAAATGTATTTATTTAATTGTTTATGAACCCCATGTAAATAATGTAAGGCTAAACTGGCTGATTCCTCTCTTTGTTGGCATTGTAAACATAATGACGAGTCTTTGAAACATGTTTTATGTGAATGTAAAGTAATATTAGAGTTATGGAGAAATGTCTGGGATATTATTGATAAAATACTTTCCGTCACTGACACTCGTGCAAATCACATGATTACATGTAAATCCACTGCATTATCCTTCAAGCTCTCAAATCCTCATAATAAACATTCTGACCCCCCCTGACCTCTATAACCATCAAATCCATCACAACTCATTGGAAATCCACTGACACATTGTCACTCCATACTTGGCAGTCTTGGGTTACATTTACTAGATCTGGAGCCCGCCTATCCTTTACGGGAACATATCAAAATATTCCTTTATTTCAAAAGCTTTGGAGCCTGGTTAATGACTATTCAGCTATATCCATGTAAGGTATATTTTTATTATATTTGCTATTTCTAGTTTAAAACCTATTACATAAGAAGTAGCTCCTTATTCAACATTTCTTTTCTGTTAGATACATGACAATTAGTCATTCTAGGTATTTTATAATGCAATAACTGTGTTGTAATATTTCTCCACATATCTCCTACATACCATCAGTGTGTAGTTTTTTGAGTTGCCTTCTAAGTTTGAAAATGAATAAAATATTTTGTACTAAAAGAAAATAACATTCATACCTCTAATCATTTTTACTTGATCTTGTTCATCTGATTTGCATATCCCTTAAGTTCTGTCTGTTATTTGAATGGAAAACAGCACTTTGAAAGAAAAACATTTGCGTCCACTAAGAAAGACAAATTAATATTTATTTTAGGAATTGCCAAAACGCACTTATTCTATTTGGAAAACAAGAATCGTGAAGGGTAAATGAACAGGAACAGTATAGCTGTTTGATAAGCTTTATTCGACAATTAGCCATAAATGCACATAAATTACAAACATACAAGCTCATGAATAATACAAAAAGGACACAAACATAAAAATGCCCAACGGCACAGCAAAGTACTAAGATAACATTTCTTAAGGCAATAAAAACATCGAATTTGAAGCCACTGAAAGGTAAAAAGAGTTTAGATGCAAGCAGAAACTAGAAAACCTCCGTGGAGATAAAATTAAAAGACAATGCTTTAAAACGGAAAGACCGCCATTGCTTCACAAAGATGCTCACATACAGTGTTGTTTAGCAAAGGTCTACTTATAGGAACAAACAGGACAATACTCTTAGATGTACAGCAAGGCAAGAAGTAGTCTTTTAAACAGATTAATTTACAGACAGTAAAAAATCATATAAACAACTGGTATCGTATGAATCAGCTATGGCACAGGCAGTCCTACGGGGTGAAAATGGGCCAAGCTCTAATGATCCATATCCATCCTAGAAACTTTAACAACACCACATGCATATGTAAGGTTTGAGTCTGAGCTAAGGATTCTGAATGCAAAGCTGCTGCTCCAGAATAATAGTGGCAGAAGTGTAGCTTTGTTGGCCACTGACCTTCTGCCCTTAAACAGCATAATGGGAGTCAGAGAGGTACTGTCGAGAAGATGTGCCAGGCTTCACAAAAATGTATTGTCAATCCTAGTGAGGGGAGAGATGCTGACAAAGCTCCACAGCTCACTGCCATACAGCGCAGAGCTGACTTATTCGACATTGTAGATCTAAAAGGCTGGGGCAATAGCTTTAGAGTAAGAGGAGGCATGCTCTTTAATTTAAATACCGTCAGGGCCGGACTGGGAACTGAAAGCAGCCCTGGCTAATTTTTCCAGACCAACCCCCGTCCGGCGGGGGCTGACCTGGCAAAACAGGGGGGTTTGCCCCCCCCCCCCCTAAGTACATTTTGTAAAAATACAGACCAAATAGTGCATTTACAGCACATTTTTTATTACATATTTAATTGTATCAACATTCAAAGCACGATAAATAGTAGATTATGACCTTAAAGAGCACCAGGGGCCTCATTTATGAGAAACAACGCATCGCTGCGTGAAAGCAGCGATGCGTCACTTCTCAGTGCACACTCCTTGCGACATACCTGATGCGTCATATTTAATGTATGACGCATCATGTCGCAAGGAGTTACAGATACGTCAGTATTTCTGACATATCTGTAAGCGCAAAAGTGACGCATTGCGGGAGTGTGTCACAAAAGTGACGCAACTCCAGCAATGCGTCCTTTCACATGGGGTTACGCCTGCTGTGAGGCAGGCGCAAAATTTTGACGCAAACGGCGTCCTAGAAGGGGCGCAGTGAAATCTCATAGATTTCACTGCGTCACTTCTAGGAAGCTTTTTGCGGGGGAACGCCCCCCCCTGCATACATTATAACTGACACAGGTATAATGTAGCACAGCGGTTTACAAAGTGACGCATCGGCTTAGATGCGTCACTTTGTAAATACTGCGCAACAGGAGGCGTGTTTTACGCCGCCAATGCGTCACAAAAATGGACGCATCGGAAGCGCAAAACTGACGCAAGGCCTCATAAATGAGGCCCCAGATTACCCATCCAGTCATATGTGTACCCATAGACATTCTTACAGAGAGCTCCAAAAATAGACATGTGTAGTGAATCAGAGAAAACAAAGTAAAAGTGAGACCAGTCCCCATATGGTGTGCAGCGAGCAAGCGCAGTGAGCAGCCACTACTAGGGGGAGTTTGAGGGGTTCTCAACCCAAGAGAATTTGGGAGACAGAAAGGCCAAATCAATGCATTTTTCAACACATTTTTCATTACATATTAGATTGTATTAACTTTTAAAGCATATTAAATGATTACCTTATGGTATTTGGTACCGGCCTCTTCATGGGGTGAGCTGGTAAAGCTCTTCATGGTGGCACCCCGCTCCTCGGCTTGGGTACCAGCCTCTTGAGAGGGAGAGCTGGGCCCCCATAAAGTGCTTCATGGTCGTGCCCTGCTTGTTGGCTTGGCCGCAGGCCTCTACCATGGAGAAAACTTCGGAGGCGTGCCTCTCTGGTTCTGCCGGAGCCTCCGGTGCGCTCCCTTAGCTCCAGCCCGTGGTGTGGTTCCTCGGTGGCCTCTGCAGACGTAGAGGTAAACCCCTGCTATTCTCAGGAGTGGCTCTTCTAGAAGTGACCTGGGCAATAAACACCTACTCCCTGGTGTGCCACAGCCAGTGGGACACACAACTACAGGCCACTGGGGCAGGAGGCAGCCATGTACCAATCCATTGAGGCATCGCTGTGGAGCCGGTGGACAAGCAGTAAACAGCACTCCCTTCCGACTGCAAGCAACACGCAGCACTACAACCCGAAGACCAGCAGCACTACAACCCGAAGATCAGCAGCATGCAGTACTACAACCTGAAGACCAGCTGCACGCAGCACTACAACCCAAAGACCAGCAGCACGCAGCACTACAATTCGAAGACCAGCAGCACTACAACCCGAAGACCAGCAGCATGCAGCACTACAACCCGAAGACCAGTAGCACTAGAACCCGAAGACCAGCAGCACGCAGCACTACAACCCAAAGACCAGCAGCATGCAGCACTACAACCCGAAGACCAGCAGCATGCAGCACTAACACAGAAACACCAGCTCAACACAGCACTAACATCAAACATTCAGCAGCACACACAGCACTAACATCAAACACTCTGCAGCAGCGGTACACACACAGCACTAGCAGCAAATACTCAGCAGCACACACAGCACTAATGTCAAACACTCGGCAGCAGCTGCATACATCACTAACAGCCAGAGGCACAACGAGAGCCACATTTCGGGGGGGGGAATGGGCGTTGCGCGCCTGCTAACAGCAGACATTCAGCAGCTACACACAGCACTAACATCAAAAACTCAGAAGAATCACACAGCACTAACATGAAACGCTCAGCAGCAGCACACATCACTAAGATAAAGCAGGCAGCAGCAACACTCAGCACAGTATGAAACACTCAACAGCACTAAAATGAAACACTCAGCGAGATGCATCCTTTGTCTGGACCTTGGTCAGTCTGGTGTGGGGGGAGAATGAAATGAGAGTTTTGCAGACATGGGGGCTTTGGGTGCAGTGCTGCTCCGCCCATCAACGCTGCCAAAGCCCTGTTCCTGAGGGGGGCCCTCAGGCCTCCCCCGGCTCCTCTGTGGCCAAACAGCCAGACTTTCCCTCCGCACAAAAGCTTAATTTTTATAACAACCTTTGGAAAGGAAGACGGGGGCTGCGTCGGGGCGAGGCGAGGGCTTCACGCTGATATACAAGATGGCACGAACAGGGCCGGGGCCCAGAGAGACTCACGGACAGGCTCTTTTTATCATCATCTAGGGGGGTTGAGGGGCAGACCTCCAACACCATTGACGATATTAATTGCACCAAATGCTCAACAAGATCTCCTTCAACTCTACTTTCTTCGCGATTGTTACATTTTCTTTTAATCCGCCCGGCCCGGCCACCTGCGTCCACCTGACTGTGCCCATGATGAAGTGGACTGTGACCAGGGGACAACACGACAGTCAGCAGGTCCAGGCCTGGTGACAGACACTCACCTGCGGCTGCAGTCTGACAGAGGAGAGCAGAATGAACTAGCCTGGGCAAGCCAAACGCGAACATTTAATTGAGCGAGCTTCGCCCTCGGCCGCCTCAATGCGCATGACACAATTGGTCACCAGGCAAGCCCAGCCCCACCCTATGGACGATTGTGCGTTCAGATGCGGAGACATCTGCGTGCTGCGCACCAGCACGGCAGTGGGCCGGACACCTTATTATTAATATCACTGACTGCTGCTGCACCCAAATCAATAAGGCCTGGCCAAAGAAATGTCACCAGCCAATCATACCAGTTATGCTTTTCCCCCTCACACCGCTCGCAGTAAGGTACCTGAGGTGAGTGACGGCTGGCCCGAAAATCGGCCCCAGCAAAACCGTCCCCCTCTGATAAAACCGGCCCCCACACCATCCGGCCTACCGGGGGATTGCCCGGTGCCCGGAATCACCAGTCCGGCCCTGAACACCATTAATCTGCTTATGTTTAAGAGAAAAAAGATCCATCTCAGGCTTCCAGGGGAAAGTTGAAGACAATATTACACCTAAATAAGTGAAGACATTTATCTATTCTAGTAGTTTGCCTCCTAACTCAAGGCTACCTTTGGAGGTCTTGTGGCATATTTACAATGTCTGGATCATCTCTGCTAATCAGCAGTGATGCGCCAGGATAGAGGTGACACGCAATTCCCCCCTTGCTCCACCACGGATGCATCGCATTTACAATGCGCCGTAGCGTGGCTCAAGGATAGGCAGATGCGTGTTGCATCATGTGGTGTAAGGGCGGCGCATTGCTAGAGTCTTGTCTCAAGCCCGACGCAACTCCAGCAATGCACAGGGGCCGCCCACACTTAATGAGTTGCACACTCCTTACGCCTGCTTCAAGCTGGCGCAGGGGTTTGACGCAGCAGCGTCGTAAACATTACTCCATGAAATCTTGTTGATTTCATTGAGTCAGTTTTACGAGGCATTCCTGCGATGGAAAGCCCACCCTGCAACAGAACGCACACATGAAATCTGACGCAGGTTTCATGTGACGCAGTGCTTTACAACATGACGCATCTACCTAGATGCATCACATTGCAAATAAGTCGCAACATGGCGTATGGTTTACGCCGCTGCTGCATCACAGAAGTGACGCAACGGCAACGCAAAAGTGACGCAAGTGGCTTGTAAATCTGCCCCTTAGTGTTTATTGAAAACCATAAGCTTGGTTATTGCAGAATTGATCCCAAGCCAGCAACTGTTGCAAAATTCTTCAAAGTGAGACTACATTCGCTGCAAATCCACTGGGTATCTAAGATATTAATAATGTGTCATCTGCAAACTCTAATACAGATATATTATTGGCAGCCAAGGTAGTAGCATCCGTGGACAGGTCAGATAGAGAGTGAACTATATTGTTCAAAAACAGAGATAATAAAGTGGGAGCCAACACCCACCCATGGTGATCTTTCGTTAGCAGACCTCACTCAAAATTCTGACACTTATGATTTCAGTTGGAGGGCAGCCTCGGTCTCTTTATGCATAGGGGGTAAGTACATCTGCAGGACACCCCAGATACGTGATGTTTTCCCAAAGAGTCCTCTAAAATCTAAACAGTTTCCGATCTCAGGCCTCCCCTGATCCCTCTGACATTGTAAAGGTCAATAAAACTCAATTTGCCTATATCTATCCGGACTGGATGAACTTCAACCACCTGAAACTCAATCCCGATAAGACGGAACGTGTGGTGACGGGTGGTTGCTCCAGTCCCTGGAATTCTCTATTTTGGCCCCCCTCCTTTGGTTCTCCTCCTACCCCTGTCCCCTCTGTTAAGACTCTCGGCATTAAGCTAAATGATAAACTCACTATGCACTCCCAAATTGGTTCGGTGGTTTCTTCCTGCTTTCTTACTCTCCGCACTATCCGCTCTATTTCTCGTTTCTTTTCTTTCTCTGCACTTAAACTAATTATGTCCGCACTGGTCCTGTCCCGCCTGGACTACGGGAACATCCTGTTCAATGGCATCCCTCAGTACAGCCTGCGTAAACTGCAATTGGTGCAGAACCAGGCTGCCCGCCTTGCCTTCGGTCTTCCGAGATTTCATCATACCTCTCCCCTCCTGAAGACCCTCCACTGGCTCCCTGTGCGGGAACGCGCCTTGTTCAAATTAGGCTGCATGGCGTTTCAGGCCAGGACGGGCCTGGCCCCTCTCTTCATATCTTCAGCCATCAAAGCTTACATCCCTGGCAGAGACCTCCGCTCCTCGGCACAACTTCTTCTAGCAGTTCCTCGCTACCGGAAAAAAAAACAGGGTGGCTCAAAATTTTCCACTCTTGCCCCCATGTTCTGGAATTCTCTCCCCTTAAATCTTAGGTCTCTCACCCAGTATTCCAGCTTCCGCAAAGCCCTGAAGACTTTTTTATTTACTCAGGCTCTTCTCTCGTAAGCTCTGCTTGCCTTTTCAGTCTATGTCTTAGCGACTGACCTTGCCCAGCTGGCTGCCTGCTATTTTAGCGCCAAGAAACCGCCCAGGTGTACGTTGCGCTTGATAAATATTTTAAACTTAAACTTAAACTTATATTGTCCGAGGAGTCTATTTGACCTTGTTTAATTTTAGCATTCATTACTTGTTGGATCCAGATCATTAGTCCTCTGCTTGGCGCCCCTTAGAACTGGTGTTTGCATGAGTAAAGAAGGTCATGTACCCCAACTTGTTGATAGGTTCCGGGGACCACGTTTCCTGCAGCTGACAGATCTCACAATGAGCTAGGAAATCGTTCCAGTCAGGGGATGTTACTTTCAATTTTAGGTCAGCCACTGCCACAAAATAATCAAAAATGAGTCTGTGGCCTGAGCAGTGGGTAACAAAGTGGAGGGAATACCAGCAACCATAGTCACTTGGTATAATGGAACATCAGTAGAGGGAGGTAGAGTTGGTAATGGTAGGCTTTCTGAGTGTTTGGTCTGAAATGCTGGCCCAGAAGTGTCAATTGAAAGGGAGAAGTCATGACTAACAGCTCTGTATTACGCCTGTTAATAACCCATCAGAAGAGGGAGAGGATGCCATTGACATTAGTTGCCAGTCAACTGTCCGAGTGGGGGAGTCCATTGGATAATAAAAGGAGGGAAAGTGCCGATCATGATGCGGGTCATGTTCCTGATGCCTATATTTGAAACAAATGTTGGTTTTGAGCAACGAAAATGGGTGCACATCATATACCACTAGGTTGTCCCCTACCTCCTTACTGGGGAGGATCAATTCAATAGTGCCGAAGCTTGTGCCAGTTTGTGGGTGCCTTCTGGCTCCCAAGATATCATCTCTTATATTTGAACGGCATCCTCTCACCTTTTGTATCCAGGGTATATATTTACTAATAAGAGAGTCTTCACCTTGATTGTACAAGTTTTTCCAACGTTTGGGCACATTGGTCCTATAAATTGAGTGTCTATGGTGGGTGGCTGGAGGGGCCAATTTTGTAGAATAACCAATTGGTGGGGTCAGAAGGCTCCTAATGTGAAACATTTGCCTCTCTAAGCTCTAGGGTAGGGGGATACTAGCGTTTAACACGTGTAGGCTGGGTCGTCTTAGTGGGACCCTGCTTCTTATTCTTTCTTGCTAGATCAGAAGGAGTGGGCGCAAATCTAGGGTTCCTTGAGTTAATTACTTTAGCGTGCTCAAAGGGATCGTGATGGAGGACGTCTTCTCCAAGCCATATGTAGTGCAAAAGTTATTGCTGAGGTAGAATGCTTGATGTGTAACTAATTGACTTAAAAGTGTGAACAGGCATGTTACCATGCTATTAAGACCACCTACCTTATTTGTACGTTCAGTAATTCACAGGACTAAAAGGGCTGAGCAGGTAGAATTGTATGCCCGAAGGCCTACATGTATTGATTGTGGCGGGGATTATGAGCCAGGTCAGCCAGGGGAAGGAAATGATTGGTGCAGGCGATCAAGGGTATGTGTATTACCGTTTTTTTTAATAATAGGCCCATTGGTTAGCTCGGAGTCAAATGTGTCTTGGGAAGTAAAGGTTCATTTTGGATGTGATTCTTTGGTAGGACCATTGCAGTAACTCGCTATAATGGGGACCTCTTGTTTGTTTTTGGGTGCTAAACATTTGTGCTTTTTTGGGTCCTGGTGGCGTTTCCTTTTGTGTATTGCTCCCGTTCCTTTGTAAAGGGCAATAGTGTGGGTGCAATTTATGTCCTCTCTTAGTTCCACTTGGGGAGGTGGGCCAGTGGCAATAAGAGATCAGACCTCCTCGATTAGAAGGTCAGTTTCTTTTAAAGTACAGCTATCAGGTTTGGTAGGACCCTTTAAGTAGTTGGCAGTGCCTTGCACTTAATCAGCTGCCTTTCTTTTGCCAATGCTTGTGTGTCTAGGTCACAACAAGGATACTATAGTTGCAGTGTGTGACAAAAGATGTCAGTCTCAAGAGGTAGCTAATTCATTAAGGTCAACACTACAGAATGGTACGTCTAAACTGCAACTGAAAACCCAAAGTTACAAAAGCATTGTTATAGTGTCAGACCCTTTGTGAAAATGAAAATATGGCAGTAGAATATATAAAAAAAATGAAAGATAAAATGTAAAGTTAAAAAATCGAAATAGGTTGAGTCAATAACCAATGTCCTTACTATCCAACTTGAAAACATATGGGGCCAAGAGGGGTGTCCGAGCCTGATCCAGGCTCTGTCGTGCATGGACGGACCCACCCTAAGTCTGGGCTTTGCTCATATAGCGCTTGACGATCCTTAGGTGGAGAGAGGGGGTTGTGGTACAACGAGTCCCAGCGGCCGCAAGTGCGGCAGCTCACCCCTTGGATGGTAGCTGGCTGTACGGGATTCAGTTATCTTCTGATGTGACTGGGTGAAGTAGAGTTCTCTACCAGTGTGACAACCCATAGGCAGTTAGCAAAGCAGCCCCTGCTGTTTGGGACTGCTGCTCACTTATATAGCAGTTGACGATCATCAGGTGGGGAAAGCTGGGGGTTGTGGGACAATGAGTTCCTAACGGTCATGTCATGTCGCTATGCCTGTTTTCCTTTATCCCAAGGTCAGGCATAGCGGGGATGGGCAGGAAGAGGAGGAGCCGATGGATGGTAGCGGCAGTTGGATAAGAAATGCAGGGCAATAAAGAGGTGCTATATACGCATCCTGGTGTCCGTGTATGATTTCCCCCAGAGCGGGACAGGAAAGGTGGCAACTGTAGCAGCTCACCTCTTGGATGAAAGCTGGCTGAACCTGATTCAGTTCTCCTCTGAAGTGGCAGTGCAAAGAAGAGTTCCCTACCTGTGTGACAGCCCACAACAAACAACGAAGCAGCCACCCTTGAATGGGACTGCAGCACTATTATATTGCACTTGACAATCCTCAGGTTATGAGAGCAGGGGGTTGTGGGACAACAAGTTGACTGCAGCTGCAAGTGTGGCAGCTCACCCCCTGGATTAAAGCTGGCTGGATGGAATCCTCTGAAGTGACAGGGCAGAGTAGATGTCTCCATCAGTGTGACAGCCCAAAAGCAAACAACAAAGCAGCCCCCGCTGACCGGGACAGCTGCACTCGTACTCAGCACTCAAAGATCCTCAGGTGGAAAGAAAAGGGTGTTGTGGGGCAACGAGTCCCGAGCGGGGTCAAGTACGGCAGCTCACCCCCTCGATGGAAAGCTGGCTGGACGGGATTCAGTTCTCCTCTGAAGTGACAGGGCATAGTAGATGTCTACATCAGTGTGACAGCCCACAAGTAAACAACAAAGCAGCCCCCGCTGACCTGGACAGCTGCACTCTAATATAGTACTCAGTGATCCTCAGGTGAAGAGAGCAAGGTGTTGTGGGACAATGAGCCCCCAGTGGCGACATGTGCAGCAGCTTACCCCCTGCATGGGAGCTGGCTGGACCGGATTCAATTCTCCTCTGAAGTGGGAGGGCAAAGAAGAGTTCTCTACCAGTGTGATAGCCGACAACAAACAACAAAGTTGCCTCTGAACATTCATAGCATGCACATTTTGTTTTCAATTATCAGAGGCAAAACCAAATTACCAGAATGTATATTACTTAAGATACGATGCTAACCACGAAGCATCAGAAAACGTGTGATCTATTTTGGAAACTAAATTACCATGGCATCAAATTACATGCGACTGCAATTCTCCGTGGGGGGAATTTTCCACCAGAAATGGAGTTGGTGGTATATTGCAACTTCTGCATTTTTGTAAAACAGTTTTGCTGACACTTTAGAATGAGGAAAACATAAAGATTTTTAAATAGTTTTCAGTCACAGCAACCTAATAAAAGAAAACCTTCCCCAACCTGAAAATCATCTAGTAAAAACATTTTGGAAAACAGATCTGCCCTAACAAAAAAGGTTTTGCTAGTGGTATAATTTCAAACAAAAATTGAACACAAGCCTCATTGTACTCATTGAAACAGCAGTGAGCTGAAATATTTATGGATGCCTTTGTATACACATGCCATTTACAGTTACTCAATAAGATAAAAAGTAGGTCATGCAAATATTATTGACTATCTCTAATCCCTTTAAATAGCATTATATTTGTTTCTAGTTCTTTCTCGTTGTGCCAATGACAACAGGGACCAGCCATATGCGAATCAGTCTTGGTCCTACCAAACTGGAAAAGGCAAGGTTGAACTGCTACACCTAGACACATCACCTCTACCAGGATATTGGTTCTATACCCCGCTATGATATGGGGACTACAATGGCACTTTAGGAAGGACATGTCCTTTTTGGGTGTGAGAAAAACTGATTTGCATATAGTTTGTCCCTGTCTGTCATGACACAGTGATCAATACACAGTGAGGTGGAATTCTGCTCAGAATACGGTTGATTAGTTAAGATTGATTTAAGCATTTTTACACTCCTTGGTTTTCTCACTTAGTTCTTCATTAACCATTACAATTGTCAATTGTCAATGCAAATTTGCAGCTAATCCTAAAGGAACATGTGTTTAGCCTCATGTCCATAAAGCCTTTTTTTACTTCCTTTACTCCATTTGCAAAAATTGCTGTTGCCTCAATTTTTTTTATCAAAAATTATTTTCTACCAACTAAGACATATGCCTAGCCCTAGGTTAGCTTTCTAGAAAAAAAGAGAAAAACAATCTGGAGTTCTGTCTTAGAGTGTGATTTTGCTCAGCACCTGAAAAAAACAACTATGCAGAAATAGGACGAAGAGGTCGTAGGCAACTTTAACTTCAAAATGATTGTGAAGGGATTAATCAGGGGAAACTCTTCGTGAGGATTGTTTAGCTGCCATTGGACCGTCGCTGTTGGGAGTCGGACTTTAACCAGGACTTTCACCCACGACTTGCAGGACCCGCTTCGCGGGTCCCGCTGCGCCATCAGGAACTTTGGGGCTGCGGGGACAGCGAGACCAACATCAACTCCAGGTACCGGCAGGGCTGCGAGTAGTACAGCAGGGACTCAACTTCCCAGGAGTCCCTGCTCGCCACACCTGAGGCTACTCTCCCTGCCGGTAACACCCCCCGCCCTAGGTCTACATAATTGATAGAGGTCTCCGCTGCGCGGAAGCGCGCGGGAGCGCCCGGGGCTAAGCCCGGGCAAAGGGCGGGCCCTCTGTGGCCCTCAGAGGCCCGAGGAGACTGGACTGGGCATATCCCCTTGACTAATTGTATTCTACTCGTGTAAGTTGTAATTAAGTTTACCCTGCATGTTCTGTTATTTTCGGCTGTGTGTTACAAATGTCATCTCCACCCTTAAGTGCGGACTCAGGCATGCTTGATAAGGTAGGGGGTACGTCTAATGGTACTCTGGATAAATATTTCAAAAAGTCAGTGGGGGACGGCCCGAGGGAGATTACTTTAGCAGAACGACGAGCAGAACGCCGTCGTTCTGTAGAAAGTATGAAGATTAGGTTGGTATCACAGTCACCTGCTCCTGTTGCCCCCATAGATCGAGGGAGCCCAAATGGCAACGAAAGCCTACCACTAACGGATAACTTGCCTTTGGTATTCAGAGACAGTACATCTACTCCTGCCACTTCCCCTAAACCAGATTTAATTGGCCCTTCGCCCATATTTTGTAACAGTACGCCTATAAAAACTAAGGCACAGATTACCCCCGCACCCCCGCCCCGCATCAATATACGGAATAAGACAAAAGGTATTATTCCGCCATCCAGAAATTTTGGTCCACCCCCTACAAAAAAAGGCGGAAAAGGGGGGAACCTATACAACAAAAATTAAGCCACTCAGACTTTGGCAAAAAGGCAAAGACTATTACTGGGTGTGATAAGGCCATAATAGTTGCATCACAGTCCTCAAACTCAATGTCCCTACCATTAGCTATTCTGCATTCTAAGGGGGAACCCCGTATCGCTATCTGCCCAGATACCATCACGTCCCAAGCAGTCCAAAATCCAGTCACACTGGAAAGTATTGAAAACTTAATCAAAAGTTACTCTTTAGTAATTCTAGAGAGATTGGATAAGGTCGAAGAACGACTTGGGAATTTGGAAAAGGAACTGGGGAAGAAGGATGTTTCTACCTTATTAGTTCCAAATATGGTTATACAAACTAATACATTGCCTGTACAACCCACTACATCTGCCCCTAGTCGTGCTATTAATAAGACCCCAACTATAATGAATTTAACAGATATCAAAGGTGGAAGACAACCATTGACCCTGCCAAAACCACAATCTGCCCAGACTTTGGCTACTATAGCCTGCAAACCATCAAACGGGATAGGAGAAATACTACCGAAAAGACCATCAAGGGAAGCAGAAGGCACTGGTACAAGCAGGGAAGACCAAACAGGGTCCCACTTCCAGAATTACCATCGGAAGCAGTACCCTTTGTTGTAGTTCTTACAGGGGTCCCCGTGTTAGAAGAAAACAAGCGGGAAGGCTACGTCCAATTGAAAAATAAGATCATTCATTGGCTTAGGCTAAACAGGCCAATCTCAGGTAGTATTAACGGCGACATTATACATGTTCGCCGAGCACAGTGGCTGGGTGGTAGACACAAGGACATTGAGGGTGATGTGGTGGTAGTGAACTTTAGGGACCCCAATGCTGTTCACTTTATATTAAACTGGCCTGCAGGCAACACTAATAATCGTATTATTCCCCGACCATTAACATACTTCTATCCCAGATCAGTGGTTTTCTCATCTCAGTACCACCCCCCTCAACCCATGCAAATACAAGCCTGTCCTTCAACCATATATGATGCTAGGATGAATCCATATCCAACATATCCTTCGCTGGCTTCAGACCCTTATGGTTGGAACCGTGTACCAATAAGGTCTACTCTTTCTTCCAATAGGAGAATGGACCATTTAAATCCATTTACGCCCCTAGAGACCACCAATAGATACGACATTTTTAGTGGTCTAGACAACTGTGATTGACGCCCATGAGCAGAGGGAATTATGGAAGTGGAATTAGCCCCACCAGAACAGATGGTAAAGCTGGTGGTATAGAAGGGATGGGGAGTGTAAGGGCAAATTGTTTAACAACAGCAATACTCCTAACCAACCCGGCTGTAATTGTGGTTACACCAGCTTCGAGATCGACCAATAGTATTCAGCGGCCTGTGGGACGCGACGACGATCTCCAAGCTTTCACAAGTATACCTGGGGATGGCGATCTTTACCAGAACTTAGCCGCTGTACAACCTTCAAGGGAGTTGGAAAAATTGAGATGTATGGGAAATCACCAAGATATAGCAACTGGGGTTGTCCCGGGTTGCCCAAATATTTCGCATAGATCCATATTAAATGCATTATCGAGGGTTGGAAATGTTAGGGTGGAGGACGGAATGGGACTTGATGTGCTGGGAGCTGTGGAAGAAGAATCGTTGAGACGTTCACCAATGTTCGAGGAGACAACTTTGGCAGTGCAATCCGCGACCTTGGCCGATGTGCTAGAGCCTCTAAGGTTGGTCTCCTGGAACATAGCTGGTGTCTCAAAACATCTAAGGGACCCAGAATGGGCAGGATTTGTTGATACTAATGACTTCTGTTTGCTACAAGAAACATGGGCAGTGGTAACACCCCATAGAATAGGGTACAAATCGTTTGGAATAGGCGCCACCCCATCTAGGAGTGGAAGGCCATCGGGGGGCCTATTAATCTGGGTGAAAGTCGATTTGGGGTACAAATTGAGGTGGTAGACGTAAATTCACCCGATATACTAGTGCTTAAGATTACTACACGCGAAGGGAAAAAATTACCCTTAATAAATGTTTACAATAGACCAATACCTCCATCAAAAGTTTCGCCAACACTAGCCAAATTAGATTCCTTCCTAAGTGGGTTGGATAGTAAAGACGATTACGTTATTTTGGCATGAGGTCTAAATTGTAATTATGAACCAGTCCTGGGGCTCAGTGATATTTTTGAAGATGAGGATCATGCGAATAAAATCCCTGCACTAGAGAACGCCAAACCGACTAAATGTTCAACCTTGGCAGTTCAGATAACAAATATATGTGCGGAGTATTCTCTCAGGGCCTGTAATGGACGCTTATCGTCCGATATCCTGAAAAACCCAACATTCAGTAGAAATAATTACAGGAGCAATTTAGATTTTGTAATTGTCTCTATCCCTATTTGGCACTATATTCAGGACTTTGAGGTAAAAGATAGATCAGAAAGTGATAATTTTCCCCTGAGTCTATTAATTGAAGCTTCGTTGTTGCAGGGTGTTGTGGGTACATCGCTAGCAGACAATGGCGCTAACACAGAGATACATGTTAGCAATAACAGACGAGTCCTCAAATGGCCATTTATATTGGACCATGGTGAGATCCTGGCAGAGATATACACACTCTTTGCAGGGTCTTTTGATTTATTTATAGGTTCTAAAGTTACAGAAGGAAATCCTATTTATTTTATGTCATTGCACAACATTTTTTTTAATGATTTAAAAATGCTTGTAACCAAAATGCCCCAAAAAACCCAACAAAAAACGCAGAATCTGTCCCATAGTAAACCATGGTATGACGGAATCTGTAGGGAATCTAAAAGGGCTCTCATATTAGCTATAAAATCTAATATTTTACCTGAGATAAAAACTGCTAGGAATAATTATAAGCAAGTACAAAAGGCCTCCAAAAAAGCTTGGGAGGAAGAATTATGGGCCGATATGTTGTTGGCTGTTAAAAACAATGATAATGTTGGTTTCTGGAGGTTGGTTGCCAATAGGAACCACGTAGGGAGAGTGGTTAAAGACGTCCATTTGGACGAATTAACATGGGTCAACCATTTTACCAACCTCTACAAAAAGTATGAAGATAGTGGAGCCGATGTGGATGCTCCATGTCTTGAATACCCCACAGAGTGTATGGGTTTTACAATAGCCGAAACAGAGTCGGCAATCAATTTAGTAAAAACTGGCAAAGCCCCAGGCTTGGATAAGATCCCGGGCGATCTTTACAAACATGACCTAACAACCTGGGCACCATATATAAACTACTTGTGCAATATATTATCCCTTTGCCTAGATTTCCCTGAAAGTTGGCGTGGGGCAGAAATTGTTTTAATTTATAAAAAAGGGGATCGGACCGACCCCTCTAATTACCGGCCAATCAGCTTGATGGACATTCTCCAGAAAATTTATTCACGACACATATTAACTCGTGTCAGTGACTGGATGGATGAGAATGCAATTCTAACGAAATTCCAAGCTGGGTTTCGTAGTAAAGTAAGCACATTTGACCAGATATTCAGATTCTGCTGTCTCTACTGGAAATACGTACACATCAAAAAGGGTCATCTATACGTTGCTTTCGTTGATTTGAGAGCAGCGTTTGATTTAGTGCCACGCAATCTTCTATGGAAAACACTGAATGCTGTAGAATTGCCAAATAGCCTCTTGGTCCAGATAAAAGAACTCCACGAAAGGAATTTTGCGAAAATTCGATGGGGCCCAAATGGGGAATTAACCCAAAAAATCCCTATCGAGCGCAGAGTTCGCCAAGGTTGTGTTTTGGCCCCCACACTTTTTTCACTCTTTGTGAATGACAACCCTAAATATCTAGAAGGATGTATAAATGACTCACCAAAATTGAACGGCGAAAGGGTGACATCATTGTTGTTTGCTGACGACACTATTTTGATTTCCCAAACAAAAAGAGGTCTCCAAGCACTACTTAATTCTTTTAGCAATTATTGCAGGAAGAAAGGCCTGGAGATAAATGGGAACAAGACCAAATGTATGTCCCTTAATCCACAAAAAACAGCCAAAGGATGTTTAACTTTGGATGGAACTAAACTAGAATCGGTCTCGCACTTTTCGTACTTGGGTGTTACCTTAGATTCTAATCTCACTTGGAGAGCCCAAAGGGAAAAAAGTAAGCGAGCATTTATTCAGAATGTAAAGCCAATCCTTAGAAAACAAAGTTTGAGCACTAGTAAAGCGGTGTCCCCAGTAGTCGAGTTATTTAAATTCAAGGTCCAACCGACAGCGCTGTATGGCGCAGAAATCTGGGGGCCAGGGTCAAAAGATTCTTTTCGCGTTTTGGATAACAATTTTATGAGGAGTCTGGTAAGGGTCCCAAGAGGTACTCCCCTAGTTCCTCTCGAATTGGATCTTAACGTTAAAAGAACTGACCATTATACCATAATCCGCCCGTTGATGCTATGGGTTAGACTATGGAGAGTGCCCGAACTGCAGGATTATAGGGATGGCCTAAAGGAAATTATGGAATATGGCAATTCATTACCTATCCCATGGCTAAAGCATGTCAAAAGTTGGCTTACTGAAATAGGTTTAATTCATTTCTGGGAAAATCCGGAACTTCTACCGCCCAACGCAAAATGAATTCTAAAAAAGGCATTTTGGAGTTGCATGGTAAACAGGACAACAAATGTTTCGGTTGCTGGAACTCTGGTAACAAATTTTCTGAGCTTTAAGGATGAGCCGTTATTCGAGACTTTTCTCGATGAGATAGAACCTCCCCTAGCCAAAACCCTTTTTCTAAAACTTAGGTATGGCAGTCTGTTGACCAAAACAACTCTAGCACGATGGTCAAGGAGGCCAAATGATCCATCCCTGGAAGCTGATGAATTATGTGCCATGTGTGACTGTAAACAGATTGAAACCGAGGCCCATATGTTTTTTTTCTGTCCTGCTTATACAATACCCAGAAAAAGATGGATTAAACCACTATGCTTACTGTTAGGTTTGAGCTCATGTAACCAGGCTCTAAGAATACTTAAAACTAACACCAACCAAGTAATAATATTTAGTGTTAGCCGATTCTTACATTCAATCTTTTTTTTAAGGAAAAAAAAGGGACAACAGTTATAAATGAATGATGTATACTTCCACAATTGAACCAGCAGATGATCCTCTTAAAGGGAGGTTAGTTGGTATATTCTAAAGGATGTGCTTAATTTAGTTAAGACATGTATATTGATAATTGTTTAAAAATGTTTTTATTAATGTAATGTTTTGTGCTTGACTCTTTTATGGCATTCTTGTCGAAATAAAGAAATTTGATTTGATGATTAATCTACTCAGTTGTTTTCAGTCAGGATTCCGACTGGATCGGCACACTGGATCAGTAGATATTTCAGTCCTACAAGACCTGGGGAGACTAGTGCACAGGGACAGTGTCAGTACATTGGTGCGTTCAGATCTTTTCATGGCTTTTGCCACTATTGACTCTCCATGTTAAAGGAAACCAGGTTTTCCGTCAAGGTTTTGGAGTTGTTAATACAACTTTAAACTGGAAGTGACATTCATCCATTCTAACCGTCACACACAAGTTATCGTTTCCTGCCTACCTGGTTTAGCCGATATTTTTTTTAAACAGGCGCTTACCACATTGCTCCTGGAGACAGCTTGGTGTTTTGGATGAACGGTCCTCTTCTCCTCATTTCCCTGGGACTTACTCGGCCCCATTACCCTCAATGTTCCCTCATTGCGCTCCGTTGGTTCCTTGGCCCATTAGGAGTCACAACTGCTGTATTTGGCCCCTACCAACGTTGTAGGAAGCAATGACAGAGGGCAAGGACGGGGTCAGAGTGGAGTTAATTTAGCAGGAACCTGCTTTAACCAGTGATGCGACACTGACTACAGCGCAATGCTGCAACACCACAACACTGCTAGGGGGATGCACACTGCGGCAGGCTGCAGCCTGCTACCTGCCTGTGGGCTAGGTGGGTTAGGTATGCTCTCACACTTTCAGACAGACTGCAGAGAAGGCCCAGCGGAGTCAGGTGTGGTGCAATAGCTGCAACAGCATTAGGCTGTTGTGCTGTGCGTTGCACAGAGCAGCCGGCACTAGGTTGGTGCTGCTTGTGCTTGTTGCAGGAGTCAGGCACCCTGCATCCACCATTGTCTCTTCCATTGGGTCTTCTATGCATTGTGCTTGCTGGACTATCACATTCTTCTTCTCTATGCTACCCTGATTGTGACTTTATTGAAGCCCTGATTGTGACTTTATTGAGGGTTTATTTACTATACCACCCTGCTTACTTATTTTTCTTATTGCCATCAGAAATAAGAGCTGTGACTCAGGATCAACCGTATAAGTGGTCTCTAACTTATTTCTCTTATTGCCATCCGAAATTGGAACTGCGACTCAGGATCAACCTTATAAGTGGTTTCTAGCATCTGCAATTGTACTTGGATTTAAAAGACACAGGCTTGTGCTACTACTTAGTGGTGATGGCACTAAAGAAACTGCACTCTGGTCATGTGATTTCTTCTAATTTATGTAAAGAAAATAGATAAAGTTATGTAAAATGAGGCTGAGGAAGCCTTTAGCTCTTCTTATCCAGTAGCTTCATCTTTGACAGTATCTTCTACACCACTGACCCAATCAAGCAACTACAAGCTTTTTTTGTTCTTTTTCTGTAGTAAATGAGTCCCCTCATCTGGCCAAAATGGAGAAAAGAAAGAAGGAGACCAAATCTCCGGGTATTACAATGAACAAAGGCCTGCTTGTGGGAATGGTCAACAAGTCCTTGGAGGAGATGTCAGTACCTGTATTCAAATTCCATTGTTTGGGTTGAAATGCTTGAGCAGAGCAATGAAGCGTGCTCTATTGCCTTCCTGCCAGTAAGTCAGAAGGTAGGTCTACCCCTAGATCTGGACGATTCTGTGAGAGTTAACAGTGTCATTAATGCTAATGATGAGGTGGTATTTGTGGAGGACTTCACCCTGCTTGATGTTGATCCTAGATTTCGTCTGGTGGCAGAGATAGTGGCCTCTGCAAGTTGCTTCCCCATTAACACCAACGGTGACAAGGGAACATTAAACACAAATCCATCTATTCGTCCCTCTTATCTGGCTCTGCCAACATTATATAGTAGCCATTCTTCCCTAGGGGTGTTCTCCGATCATTATCAATTTATTATTCCAAGTGCTCAGTTTAATATGAACCACTGTAATAATGGAGGAGGAGAAGATGGCTTTTTAGGAGGCACACCATCAGATTCTGTGTTTTGTATTAAAAATGTTTTATCTTCTATCTTCTATTTATTAAAGAAATGTAATGTCTAGTTCTGATCATATGTTAGATATGTTATCATCAATTTTATTGGAGATACCGAATGTTAATAAGTGTGGTTCAATTAAATCTGACACAATTGTTGATAATGCCAATGGAAAGTCTAAAAGGAGGTTAGTAACTATGGACTGCCCTGCACAAAAACAATCCTGAGGGTTGTCGTATTCCACTTTCTATATGTGCTACAGAAATAACAGGGAAAAAATAAAGATATTTTTCCTTGTTACACCTCTACTGGGAAGGTGTACGATTTTCGTGCATCCCCAAGTTTACAGGTCCTTGTAAATCTGGGAATGCATCGAAATACATGGGAGTTGTTGGAAACATCCACCGTAATGCCAATGGAACACCTACCCAGACCAGAGTAGCGCAATGCAGCGATTTGTGCTACACCACACTACTCAAGCAAGATATTTGAGGCCACTCAGAGCCACGCAAAGTGGCTTTTAGTGAATTAATACATCTGACTTAAATATTTTCTCTGTGCATGTACCACATTGGGTAGGTGCAATTGTGATGCAAGCCCCCCCCATAAATATTCCCCTAAGTCTCTAAGTTCTAAAATTCAAAGTGTATGTGTAGGTTCAACTAAACCTATTGGGGAGACCCTATATCCTTCTTTGAAGCTCATATGGATGCTTTTCATAATTTAGGCTCTAAGGGTGTAGGTTGTAGACAGTTAAAAATGGCTAATCCAAAATTAAAGATGTTAAACCAGAAACAAAAAATCTGATTAGGAGTCAGCATCTGCGATTTTGTTCTCTAAGACAGCATGAAATCTATCCCTTTAAAAGTATTAGAGTAGGACATACAATGCAAGAACATAGGAGGGAATGCAATGGCAAGTACATTAATTTAAGGGAGGCCGCAAATTCTGGGGACTCATGGAAGTACTGGTGTTTGGTGGCAGAATATTGTGACCCTAGGGTGGCATTGCACGCTATTTCCGTTCCTACAAATGTTTTGGAGGGGGTATATTTCTAACATACTCTAGCAGTTCTGGGGAAGTTGATCCTGTAGTATTTAGCATAGAAGAAGGGGTGTTTGAAGGATATGATGCCCCCTCTCAAGCAGAGATTGTTAGTTTTATAAAAAATGAAAGAACCTCTGGAGCAATGGGGCATGATGATACCTCTCTTGAGGTCATTAAAAAGGAGTCTGTTGCAAGGGGATGGTTTCTTAGTCCACTTTTTGAATACTGTTAACAGACTTTACTAATCTGTTCCTATTTAATGGGTAGCATTATCATTCAATGTTATAAAAAGGGCCCCAACTATACTCCAGCTAGCTTCAGGCAGATTGCAATATTGGAATCGACAAGCAAATTCTTTTGTAGGAGTTAACTTTCCTATTGCAACAATGGGTGCCAGAAAATAATAATATCCCCCCCCCCAAACAAGCCAGTTTTAGAAGAAAATATTGCACTATCAACAATATTGCTGTTTTTCAAGCAATCATAGAGTAATACTACCTATCTCAGGGTATGCCATTGTGTACCCCCTTTATTGATTTATCCACACCATTCTATAGATAGCTCAGCGAAAGCTGTGGAGAAAGCTCATCAGTCTGCGTGTACTGTGCCATCTTTTAAGGCTCATCATTGAACTTCAATTTGATACCTAGTGCCAGATTCTCATGGGGGACTCAAGGTGTTTCTCGATAGGTTACAACTCATAATGGTCTCATAATGGTCTGAAACAGCAGCTTGTTGGCATCCCTGTTGGTCTCCCTAAATATATATGACCTGCCAGGCCTTTTATGTCAGGTTCAGGGGGTTCCACCAAAACTGGGCGATATGTCCATTGGCTGTTTGTTGTATGCTGATGATCTGGCTACAATGGACTTTACCTGCATTGGCCCACAGCTTCCTCTTACCACTCTGATGAAATTGGAAGAAGTTGACTTTCTGATAAAAAATGTATCTAAAAGCAACATTTCGACCTTCTGTAAGAAAGATTCAAGAATAAGGGGAAAGTTTAATTGGTACCTGGTGTAAGAAAATTAGAAAAAGTAGGCTTGTACCTTTGGGTAAAATCTTCTCTAGTAATATGCAGGATGACAATCATGTTAATCTTTGTTTGAGTAGAGCCCATTCATGGGCATATACCCTCAATAGATTATATAAATCCTGTGGAAGACATCATTTTGGTCATGTTTCGTCAGTTTATCAGGTTAAAATATCTTCTGCCCTAAGGTACGGCTGTTAGGTGTTGGATATGGGATATTGGTGCTCTTTTGAGGCAATATACGGTCGGATTTTCCCCCAGAATAATGGTCTGAATACTCTGACAGCCCCCCATCCTCTTCACCAGGAATTTGTCTTGACAGCAACTTATATTTTGGTTCTGGCTGCTCTTTTGAGATGGGTAGATCTGATTTGAAGCGGAGATGAAGGCACACTTTGTGCAGCTTTGAAGTGTGAAATATTTGCCCTTCGAAAAGAAAAGAGTGCCTTCTTTAGGTCTTTTGAGTTGGTCAAAGAAACTTAAGTTAGACTTGAATGTAGGCTCTCGTTTGCCTAAATTTCTTTTAATCTACCTAAATATCTTATAAAAAAAGTGACTCATAAAATAAGTCAGGGCAGAGATATTGCCCTTGTCAATGAAAATGTGTGAAATCTAGTGGTAAAGGAAAACAATCTTGATAAAAAAGCTTAACAATGTTTATCCTGGAATTTATCTCATGGGATCTGAAGATTGATCCTTTCGATGAGAGTGGATTTCTCCCCCTACTTGTTATTACTAGGAATTGGAATAAAGAAAGAGGACCCCACAAATTATGTCATTTACATGTTCAAAATGTAACCATGTAATATTAGTATGCCCTGCATTGCAAAATGCATGTCACAACTTTTTAAGACCATTGTTTCTTAAATATAACATTCATTCAGTATTGGCGGCCTTTAAGTGTCTAATATCTCCTATCAATGGAATGGTTTGTGATAACAGTTTCCAATTTGTTTTAGATATTTCTTAAACTTATATTAATGAGCTAGACTGTTGGGGGGGGCGTTGTTTGGCGCCGACCGGGATGGCCGTATGAGCGTGTAGCTCCGCGCCAAGTCCCGTAATATATCCTGGTATTGCCGCCTGCGGAACCCCTGGAGGCACAAATTCACCATCTGAGGTGAATTTAAATCGGTGCAGAGAGTCTGGTTGCTGACGGGGCCTCGGTGGACGAGCGGAGACCGAGATCCGAACACGGAGGTGCCCGGCCGTGGACAAAGGCAAGATGGTGGCGTGAGGCTCCGGAGCGCATCGGAGACGGAGGGCGCTGGCAGCTGATATCCTGGTGGCTGCCGAGTGGAGCGAGGGGTGCGGTGGACTCCCTGAGGGCACGTTCGGTGCTGAGTGGGGGGCTGAAGACGCCATCCCCCGGATCGTGGTGAGTGCGGCCCCCTCGCGCCCCCCCCTCCCCCTCCCGCTCCCCGTCCTGGAGGCTGGTGCGGGACGGGTGGACCTGGGACTGCGGCGCCTGCAGCGGGCAGCGGGCGCGCAATCAGAGTGCTGGACTGGGACGCCCCGGGGGGGGCCGCACAAGCGAGCGGACCCGGCCGCCTACGAAACAGCTGTTGCAGCGAGCGGCGGATTCTGGAGCCGCAGAGGCAGAGGGGCCGGGGCACGCACAGTTGGGGACCCTGACCTTCGGGAGGCGAGGCACCGACAGTGAGCTCCTGGCAACGGGGGGCGCCCTGCATTCAGGTCAGGACAGCGGGGGCTTGCTGTTTTAGCGGGGACCGCCCACCTGAACTACTGTGACTGCGGAGTTGCGGAGGTAGGGCACACGTGGAGCGAGGACTGCCGCTGTACTGCTGGCCTGCTGTGCTGCGGTGCCCTGGGCCGGACACCCGACACGATCAGCCCCTGGGGGTGCCCGCCTCCTTGCCTGGGGGGACGCTGCTGGCCTGGGCGGCTGGATTTGAGAGGTGGCCCGGAGCCCTGATGGTGGCTTAAGACTGTGTACTGCTGGTGACGGTCGGAGCCTGAAGGTGTGTTCTGGGGACGCAGACGACATAGGGAAGGAGCAGGAACTAACTTTGCCGAGGTGTGGGGAGCCCTGGTACACTTGGCCGCTATCTTCCCTGGAAAGGGGCAGCAGACGGTGTGACTGTCGGGAGAGCTGTGGACAGCGTTGCCATAGGCAGTGGTCCAGGAGGAACATCAATTGAGCTCAAGATGGCTGCTACGGGCGGGGTTCTCAACACACCGCCTGGGCAAGGCGATGCATCCACCTTAACTCAAAATGGCGGTAACCGGGCCCCACAGGAAGACACTACGCCGGAACAGCGGCTGAACCTGTGTCTTGATGCTATCCTGGATGCGATTACCACGACAAAGGAGACGCTGCACCATGATATTGCGCAGGTTGCCACGGGGCTGGGCCTACTGAGAGCTGACCACGCCAAGCTCTCGGATAGGGTGAAGGAACATGAACAGTTACTCCTAGACCTGAAACCTGCTGTGGTGACGGCGGAACACAAGCTGACAGACATTATGGGCCGTTTTGCGATTCTGGAACGACGGGCGGAGGATGCGGAAAGTCGTAACAGGAGGAGCAACGTGCGGGTGGTGGGCCTTCCGGAAAGGATCGAGAAAGACGAAGCTGTGGTATATATGGAGGGCTGGTTCAAAACGGTCATGGCGCCGGAGGGGCTTTCTCCTTTCTTCTCCCTGGAAAGAGCACACAGGGTCCCGGCCAAGCCGCCCCTGGAGGGCCGGCCTCCCCGACCGATGGTAGTGAAACTGCTGCATTACAAGGACCGCGACCTTTTGATACAGAGGGCACGGACTCAGGGCCCCTTTCAGGTGGACAATAGCAAGGTCACGATCTTTCCGGATTACACACGAGAAGTGCAGAGAAACAGGGCATCCTTTCTGTCAGTTAAAAAAGAACTGAGGGAAGAGGGGATTCAGTACTCCTTACTCTTCCCTGCCAAACTGAGGGTTATCCTCGATGACAGGACACACTTCCTCCAAACTCCGGACGAGGCTTGGTCGTGGCTGGAGTTATACCGTGCTGGAACAGACCGCACGAATAAAAGCGGAAGGGAAAGACCGAAACCGATCCGGATCAGGAAATCGCAGCGCATTCGCTCACGGTACAAACTCCAGAGGGCCATGCGGGAGGCCCAGATGGCGGATGACAGGAGAGGGGCTTTGGCTGCAACGGCAAACATTACAGGTTCACAGCAGGAGAGAACGTCGGAGGGGTCGGCCTCGGAGGAGGAGGGAGGGAAATCTGGAGGCGATGAATCGGAAACGGGGAGTGCCGGGGGACCGGTGGTTACCCCACAGACTTCGGATGGAGTGTTTAATGAGTGACGTTCCGAAGAATCCAGTTACCCCGGGGTACCTGTTGGGACTGACTCTCCGGTCTTTTGGTTTGCTGTCAGGTATGGGGCAGAGAAAGCAGGGTGGGACTGGGGGCGCGGGGGGGAGCTCTGCTGGCCCTGGTTCGGTGCTCTATCACCCTCTTGTGGCCCCTAAGGCCTTCTGTGGTGGCGACCACATATTAGTGTGAGTGTGTGGTTTTGATGGTTTGGAACGGGGCTGAAGCTGGGTTATTAGGTCCTGTCCTGGGGAGTGGGTTTTGGGGTGTTTTGGGGGGAGATTGGGAAGGGGGATGCAACTGCTGCAATGCGGGGTACAACTGTTTGATGGTGGAACTGCTCAGAACTGTCTACTATGGGGTCGTTACCTAATGTGAAATGTATTACATGGAATGTCCGCGGAATTCAGACGATGGTGAAACGCCACAAGGTGCATGCATACCTGGTGAGGCGGGGAGTGCAGATAGCAATGCTTCAAGAGACTCATTTAACTAAGAAAGAATGCGGAGCTTTACAGAGGAGGTGGCGGGGTCAGGTGTTTGGCACAACCTATTCAGCATTTGCCAGAGGGACCCTAATCTGGGTGAGAGCAGGGACTCCATTCGACGTCACGTCACAGCGGGTTGATCCCGAGGGTAGATATGTGGCGGTGCAGGGGCGACTTTACGGGAGGGAGGTGGTCCTGTGTAGTGTGTATGCCCCCAATTCTGATCAGGCCCGCTTTTTTGACGGCTTAACGAGTTCGCTGGCTCACTTTTTGGCTGGCCCGGTCTTATTAGGGGGCGACTTTAACTCGATCACTGATGTAGTACTGGATAGGTCGCACCCGCCGTTGGTCGACTCCCCAGTGCGCAGGCTGGCGGCTCATAGGAAGGATTGGCAGGAGAAGTGGGGACTGCTTGATGTGTGGAGGGTACAGCATCCTGGGATGAGGGATTACTCCTACTTTTCTGCAATACACGACCTACATGTTAGATTAGACGCAGTGTTGTGTAGTGGCACTTTGGCAACGACGGTGACGCATACTGAGTACCTGGCTAGGACCATATCGGATCATAACCCCTTATTGGTGTCAGTGCAGTGGCAACGGGCTAGGTCGGCGGTCCCATCGTGGCGGCTTCGGCCGGAGGCGCTGGAAGATCTGGTGTTCAGTGACATGGTTCAACAGGGCATTGACCGCTACTTTGCGGAGAATGAGGGCTCCGCGACGTCGCGATCAATAGAAGGGGATGCGATTAAAGTGGTGGTGAGGGGCGTGTGCATGGGTGGGTTCTCGAATGCACGGGCGACTGTCCTGAATGATTTAGCGAAAGCAGAAGTGGCGTTGCGAGACCTGGAACGTCGGAGGCCTGAACGGCCGGATCTGCAGGAGAGATTGGTGGAGGCTAAGGAAGTGGTGGCAACTGAAACTGAACGGCTGCGGTGTTATGACTATAAGTTGTATAACATCAGGGTACATGAGGAACGTGATAAAGTGGGCGCGCTCCTTGCCAAACTTGCGGATCCTGAGCCTAGGGGGTGCCCGATCATGAGTATAAGAGCAGAAGGGGGGGAGGTAGTCTACTCGCAGTCAGCTGTGTTGGCGTGCTTTCAGTCCTATTACACAGGACTGTATGAATGCCACCTGGAGGCGGGGAGGGACGAGATAGGCGAACACTTGGCCTTGCTCCCGCTGCCAGTGCTGGATAGTGAGGATGCTAAGGAACTGGGAGGTCCTATAACGCTAGCAGAGGTGAGAGTAGCTATTAAACAGATGGCTCGAAATAAAACCCCAGGAGTGGACGGTTTGCCAATAGAGTTCTATGCCAAATTTGTTGACATCCTAGCGCCAAAACTATTGGTGGTGTACTCGGAGGCCAGGCAACGGGGTTGCCTGCCTGAGTCAATGAGGGAGGCACTGGTGGTGCCACTGTTGAAGCCAGGCAAAGATGCGTTGAGTGTGACATCTTACAGGCCCTTATCGATGCTGACAGTGGACTACAAGATCTTGAGTCGAATCCTGGCCACCAGGTTACTGCCGCACATGACGAAGCTAGTGCATAGGGACCAAGCGGGGTTTATCCCGACTAGGAATACCTCCATGAATATACGACGGCTGGTCCGAATTTTGGATAGTGCCGGGTCTTCGGCTCTTGACTCCGTGGTGCTAGCGGTCGATGTCGAAATGGCTTTTGATAGCCTTGAATGGCAGTATTTAGATGAGGTGCTGCTGAAGTTCGGAGTTGGGGAGGGATTCCGGAGCTGGATGAGGGTCCTTTACACGTCGGCTAGGGCAAGGGTGCGCCTGGGCCCGCTGATATCTTCGGCCTACCCTGTTTGTAGGGGGACGAGACAGGGCTGCTCATTGTCCCCCCTGCTGTTCGCATTGGCGATGGAACCGCTGGCAGCGCTGGCGAGGATGGGTACAGTGTATGGAGGGATCACGCAAGGGCCGGAGTCGCATTATATCTCGTTATACGCTGATGACTTGCTGCTGTACTTAGCGGACGCTGAACGGTCACTGGAGGGAGCGGTAGATATGCTGGTAGGATTCGGTCGGCTGTCGGGCCTCAAGGTGAATTGGACTAAGACCTGTATATTCCCATTGCAGGCAGGTACGCCCTGTCCCCCGTTAGCAAGGGAGGTAGTATGGGAGCCTTCTGGCTTCACCTACCTCGGGGTGCGAATTTATCACGAGGCAGCTGATCTCCTGGAGGGGAACGTAGGGCGATGCATACGTGCGCTGAAGGGCTGCATGGCATTCTGGGCCTCTCTCCCTCTGTCGGTACTGGGCCGAGTAGCACTGTTGAGGATGGTGGCGCATCCCCGGCTGCTTTATTACTTTCGAACGCTGCCGGTATGGATTCTGCAGCGGGTCTTTAAGGAACTGAAGATGTTGGTGACTGGCTTCCTTTGGGGCCAAGGTCGGCGGAGGGTGGCGTTGGAAACTCTGATCAGGCCTAAGATTGAAGGGGGAATGGCGGTCCCCGATTTTGAGCTATATTACCTAGCGGCGCAACTGCAGACCCTAACGCAGAATGTGGCTAGAGAATTCAGGGGTCCTGAGTGTGACCGTGGTGCTGGTATTCCAAAGTACATCCTTTCTTATATAGTTATGCAACAGAAACTGGATTCGAGGGAGCTAACGGTGGAGGAAAGGACGCTTAGAATGTGCTGGCAGCGGAGTCTGAAAAGAGCGAGGAAGGTCCGGCCGTATGCACCGGAGATACCGCTGGGGATGTTGACCGCGCTGCCGCATGGGGGTGACTGGTCCAGACTTCTGGAATGGGAGGAAATGGGTCTACAGATGGTGGGGGACCTGTACATTGATGGAGCATTGGTTCCCTATCAAGTGCTTCAGGAGCAGTTTGGCTTGCCGGACGGTACCTTTCTATTGCACGCGGCAGTGGTGGCGGCGCTGCAAAAACATTGGGGAGTAGGGCTTGCCGAGCCGGAAGTGACCATGGCATGCCAATATGTGGTGATGGCAGCGGGCACTGTTAAAGCGGTGACGTGTCTCCACATGAGAATGTTGAACGAGGGGCTAGCTCCACTGCTGGCCTTGAAGTCGCGATGGGAGGATAGCATAGGCAAGCCCATTCCGGACACGGTCTGGAGTCAGGTCCTGCCGCGGACGTGGAAGGGCACGAGGAACGCACGGTTTCAGCAGGTGCATTTCTTTATAATACATAGGGCGTACTTGACTCCGGAGAGGATAAAACGGTACTTCCAGGTGCATGACGCCGTGTGCCCACGATGCTTGGCGCCCGAGGTTGACTTGGATCACATGTTGTGGGGGTGTCCGACACTGGGGACGTACTGGCCGGAGGTGGGGGTGCTCTTGAATGCGGTAACGGATAGGGAGGTGGACTTTGATATGGCGGCATGTCTCCTGCTCTGGTTCCCGCATACAAAAAAGACGAGAATCACCAGTAAATTTATTGATTTGGGACTTATGTTGGCACAAAGAGAGATAACCTGGCACTGGAAGTCTAGTGAAGGCCCTTCAGTGAGGAGGTGGATGAATGAGCTGTTGAAGTGGGCGGGCTGTGAAAGCATCATTAGAATGCGGCAGGCTACTAGACTTGGCAAGGAGAGCTGTCTGGACATGGCAAGAGCTTGGGAGATGGTGGTGCAAGCGTTGCGTGATTACATGGTGGGGGATGACGAGGAGGAGTGATGATCCATGCGGCTTCCATGCACTTTAAGCGATTGCGAACGACTCCTGGTAGATGGCGAGCCTCTGCGATAGAACGGATTTGGACAGCCCGCATTAGCAGCAGCAGCAGTAGTTGGGGGGGGGGAAGGGGGGGCATTTTGAGGAGGGTAGCTCGACTTAGCGGCCCGGAGTAGAATAGGAGGATAGCACGTAGGTTGGACCCAGGGAACCGGGGCTCCCGGGATAGCAGGCAGGTATTCTGACAGTGATACAGGGGAGGCCCGGGAGGGGGACTCTGGAGCGACTTGATCGGCACTGGATTGGGCAAGGTATGAGCTGTTGACGGTTTCTCCCTGAAAATTCTGTGTTCGCTTGTTGATGCATGGGGGGGTGGGAGTTTTAGGGGGGGTAAAAGCAGATACTAAAAAGTGATGCTGGTCGAATACCTGGGAAAGGAGGACACGGAAGCATCCTACCAAGAAGGGTAATCCTGCAGCGCCGCCCAGCCTCCGGGATGTGGGCCAAATGGCTGTGTACGATATATCTGTAACTTTTAAGATTGTGATGCTGCAAGTGTACTGATTGATTCAGAAAAGGGGGAGGTGATGAACAGAGTGCCTGAATTAAGCAGACCACTCTTACCCAGTCCAAAGATCAGGGCTTGATCCATCACCGTTTTTTAGCTCACTGCACCATCCCAGCTCAGAACTTGGCTATATGCAAATTAGTCTGTTCCTGTCCCAGTGCATGATGGGAACAGGGCAAACCAAACTACCAAGCCAATTCTTATACTGGGAAGGAAACAAGCTACCGGGGACCGGTTTCTGGCATTTCAGCCTCGTCGGCCCGGCTTGCTTGAATCCTGATGGTGCAATGAGCAAGGGACTCACATCTGAGTATACCCTTCCACGCTTATGGTGGACAAAATGATTCAGAAAAGGGGGTGGTGATGAACAGAGTGCCTGAATTAAGCAGACCACTCTTACCCAGTCCAAAGATCAGGGCTTGGTCCATCACTGTTTTTTAGCTCACTGCACCATCCCAGCTCAGAACTTGGCTATATGCAAATTAGTCTGTTCCTGTCCCAGTGCATGATGGGAACAGGGCAAACCAAACTCCCAAGCCAATTCTTATACTGGGAAGGAAACAAGCTACCGGGGACCGGTTTCTGGCATTTCAGCCTCGTCGGCCCGGCTTGCTTGAATCCTGATGGTGCAATGAGCAAGGGACTCACATCTGAGTATACCCTTCCACGCTTATGGTGGACAAAATGATTCAGAAAAGGGGGTGGTGATGAACAGAGTGCCTGAATTAAGCAGACCACTCTTACCCAGTCCAAAGATCAGGGCTTGATCCATCACCGTTTTTTAGCTCACTGCACCATCCCAGACAGAACTTGGCTATATGCAAATTAGTCTGTTCCTGTCCCAGTGCATGATGGGAACAGGGCAAACCAAACTACCAAGCCAATTCTTATACTGGGAAGGAAACAAGCTACCGGGGACCGGTTTCTGGCATTTCAGCCTCGTCGGCCCGGCTTGCTTGAATCCTGATGGTGCAATGAGCAAGGGACTCACATCTGAGTATACCCTTCCACGCTTATGGTGGACAAAATGATTCAGAAAAGGGGGTGGTGATGAACAGAGTGCCTGAATTAAGCAGACCACTCTTACCCAGTCCAAAGATCAGGGCTTGATCCATCACCGTTTTTTAGCTCACTGCACCATCCCAGCTCAGAACTTGGCTATATGCAAATTAGTCTGTTCCTGTCCCAGTGCATGATGGGAACAGGGCAAACCAAACTACCAAGCCAATTCTTATACTGGGAAGGAAACAAGCTACCGGGGAGCGGTTTCTGGCATTTCAACCTCGTCGGCCCGGCTTGCTTGAATCCTGATGGTGCAATGAGCAAGGGACTCACATCTGAGTATACCCTTCCACGCTTATGGTGGACAAAATGATTCAGAAAAGGGGGTGGTGATGAACAGAGTGCCTGAATTAAGCAGACCACTCTTACCCAGTCCAAAGATCAGGGCTTGATCCATCACCGTTTTTTAGCTCACTGCACCATCCCAGCTCAGAACTTGGCTATATGCAAATTAGTCTGTTCCTGTCCCAGTGCATGATGGGAACAGGGCAAACCAAACTACCAAGCCAATTCTTATACTGGGAAGGAAACAAGCTACTGGGGACCGGTTTCTGGCATTTCAGCCTCGTCGGCCCGGCTTGCTTGAATCCTGATGGTGCAATGAGCAAGGGACTCACATCTGAGTATACCCTTCCACGCTTATGGTGGACAAAATGATTCAGAAAAGGGGGTGGTGATGAACAGAGTGCCTGAATTAAGCAGACCACTCTTACCCAGTCCAAAGATCAGGGCTTGATCCATCACCGTTTTTTAGCTCACTGCACCATCCCAGCTCAGAACTTGGCTATATGCAAATTAGTCTGTTCCTGTCCCAGTGCATGATGGGAACAGGGCAAACCAAACTACCAAGCCAATTCTTATAATGGGAAGGAAACAAGCTACCGGGGACCGGTTTCTGGCATTTCAGCCTCGTCGGCCCGGCTTGCTTGAATCCTGATGGTGCAATGAGCAAGGGACTCACATCTGAGTATACCCTTCCACGCTTATGGTGGACAAAATGATTCAGAAAAGGGGGTGGTGATGAACAGAGTGCCTGAATTAAGCAGACCACTCTTACCCAGTCCAAAGATCAGGGCTTGATCCATCACCGTTTTTTAGCTCACTGCACCATCCCAGCTCAGAACTTGGCTATATGCAAATTAGTCTGTTCCTGTCCCAGTGCATGATGGGAACAGGGCAAACCAAACTACCAAGCCAATTCTTATACTGGGAAGGAAACAAGCTACCGGGGACCTGTTTCTGGCATTTCAGCCTCGTCGGCCCGGCTTGCTTGAATCCTGATGGTGCAATGAGCAAGGGACTCACATCTGAGTATACCCTTCCACGCTTATGGTGGACAAAATGATTCAGAAAAGGGGGTGGTGATGAACAGAGTGCCTGAATTAAGCAGACCACTCTTACCCAGTCCAAAGATCAGGGCTTGATCCATCACCGTTTTTTAGCTCACTGCACCATCCCAGCTCAGAACTTGGCTATATGCAAATTAGTCTGTTCCTGTCCCAGTGCATGATGGGAACAGGGCAAACCAAACTTCCAAGCCAATTCTTATACTGGGAAGGAAACAAGCTACCGGGGACCGGTTTCTGGCATTTCAGCCTCGTCGGCCCGGCTTGCTTGAATCCTGATGGTGCAATGAGCAAGGGACTCACATCTGAGTATACCCTTCCACGCTTATGGTGGACAAAATGATACAGAAAAGGGGGTGGTGATGAACAGAGTGCCTGAAATTAAGCAGACCACTCTTACCCAGTCCAAAGATCAGGGCTTGATCCATCACCGTTTTTTAGCTCACTGCACCATCCCAGCTCAGAACTTGGCTATATGCAAATTAGTCTGTTCCTGTCCCAGTGCATGATGGGAACAGGGCAAACCAAACTACCAAGCCAATTCTTATACTGGGAAGGAAACAAGCTACCGGGGACCGGTTTCTGGCATTTCAGCCTCGTCGGCCCGGCTTGCTTGAATCCTGATGGTGCAATGAGCAAGGGACTCACATCTGAGTATACCCTTCCACGCTTATGGTGGACAAAATGATTCAGAAAAGGGGGTGGTGATGAACAGAGTGCCTGAATTAAGCAGACCACTCTTACCCAGTCCAAAGATCAGGGCTTGATCCATCACCGTTTTTTAGCTCACTGCACCATCCCAGCTCAGAACTTGGCTATATGCAAATTAGTCTGTTCCTGTCCCAGTGCATGATGGGAACAGGGCAAACCAAACTACCAAGCCAATTCTTATACTGGGAAGGAAACAAGCTACCGGGGACCGGTTTCTGGCATTTCAGCCTCGTCGGCCCGGCTTGCTTGAATCCTGATGGTGCAATGAGCAAGGGACTCACATCTGAGTATACCCTTCCACTCTTATGGTGGACAAAATGATTCAGAAAAGGGGGTGGTGATGAACAGAGTGCCTGAATTAAGCAGACCACTCTTACCCAGTCCAAAGATCAGGGCTTGATCCATCACCGTTTTTTAGCTCACTGCACCATCCCAGCTCAGAACTTGGCTATATGCAAATTAGTCTGTTCCTGTCCCAGTGCATGATGGGAACAGGGCAAAACAAACTACCAAGCCAATTCTTATACTGGGAAGGAAACAAGCTACCGGGGACCGGTTTCTGGCATTTCAGCCTCGTCGGCCCGGCTTGCTTGAATCCTGATGGTACAATGAGCAAGGGACTCACATCTGAGTATACCCTTCCACGCTTATGGTGGACAAAATGATTCAGAAAAGGGGGTGGTGATGAACAGAGTGCCTGAATTAAGCAGACCACTCTTACCCAGTCCGAAGATCAGGGCTTGATCCATCACCGTTTTTTAGCTCACTGCACCATCCCAGCTCAGAACTTGGCTATATGCAAATTAGTCTGTTCCTGTCCCAGTGCATGATGGGAACAGGGCAAACCAAACTACCAAGCCAATTCTTATACTGGGAAGGAAACAAGCTACCGGGGACCGGTTTCTGGCATTTCAGCCTCGTCGGCCCGGCTTGCTTGAATCCTGATGGTGCAATGAGCAAGGGACTCACATCTGAGTATACCCTTCCACGCTTAGGGTGGACAAAATGATTCAGAAAAGGGGGTGGTGATGAACAGAGTGCCTGAATTAAGCAGACCACTCTTACCCAGTCCGAAGATCAGGGCTTGATCCATCACCGTTTTTTAGCTCACTGCACCATCCCAGCTCAGAACTTGGCTATATGCAAATTAGTCTGTTCCTGTCCCAGTGCATGATGGGAACAGGGCAAACCAAACTACCAAGCCAATTCTTATACTGGGAAGGAAACAAGCTACCGGGGACCAGTTTCTGGCATTTCAGCCTCGTCGGCCCGGCTTGCTTGAATCCTGATGGTGCAATGAGCAAGGGACTCACATCTGAGTATACCCTTCCACGCTTATGGTGGACAAAATGATTCAGAAAAGGGGGTGGTGATGAACAGAGTGCCTGAATTAAGCAGACCACTCTTACCCAGTCCAAAGATCAGGGCTTGATCCATCACCGTTTTTTAGCTCACTGCACCATCCCAGCTCAGAACTTGGCTATATGCAAATTAGTCTGTTCCTGTCCCAGTGCATGATGGGAACAGGGCAAACCAAACTACCAAGCCAATTCTTATACTGGGAAGGAAACAAGCTACCGGGGACCGGTTTCTGGCATTTCAGCCTCGTCGGCCCGGCTTGCTTGAATCCTGATGGTGCAATGAGCAAGGGACTCACATCTGAGTATACCCTTCCATGCTTATGGTGGACAAAATGATTCAGAAAAGGGGGTGGTGATGAACAGAGTGCCTGAATTAAGCAGACCACTCTTACCCAGTCCAAAGATCAGGGCTTGATCGATCACCGTTTTTTAGCTCACTGCACCATCCCTGCTCAGAACTTGGCTATATGCAAATTAGTCTGTTCCTGTCCCAGTGCATGATGGGAACAGGGCAAACCAAACTACCAAGCCAATTCTTATACTGGGAAGGAAACAAGCTACCGGGGACCGGTTTCTGGCATTTCAGCCTCGTCGGCCCGGCTTGCTTGAATCCTGATGGTGCAATGAGCAAGGGACTCACATCTGAGTATACCCTTCCACGCTTATGGTGGACAAAATGATTCAGAAAAGGGGGTGGTGATGAACAGAGTGCCTGAATTAAGCAGACCACTCTTACCCAGTCCAAAGATCAGGGCTTGATCCATCACCGTTTTTTAGCTCACTGCACCATCCCAGCTCAGAACTTGGCTATATGCAAATTAGTCTGTTCCTGTCCCAGTGCATGATGGGAACAGGGCAAACCAAACTGCCAAGCCAATTCTTATACTGGGAAGGAAACAAGCTACCGGGGACCGGTCTCTGGCATTTCAGCCTCGTCGGCCCGGCTTGCTTGAATCCTGATGGTGCAATGAGCAAGGGACTCACATCTGAGTATACCCTTCCACGCTTATGGTGGACAAAATGATTCAGAAAAGGGGGTGGTGATGAACAGAGTGCCTGAATTAAGCAGACCACTCTTACCCAGTCCAAAGATCAGGGCTTGATCCATCACCGTTTTTTAGCTCACTGCACCATCCCAGCTCAGAACTTGCCTATATGCAAATTAGTCTGTTCCTGTCCCAGTGTATGATGGGAACAGGGCAAACCAAACTACCAAGCCAATTCTTATACTGGGAAGGAAACAAGCTACCGGGGACCGGTTTCTGGCATTTCAGCCTCGTCGGCCCGGCTTGCTTGAATCCTGATGGTGCAATGAGCAAGGGACTCACATCTGAGTATACCCTTCCACGCTTATGGTGGACAAAATGATTCAGAAAAGGGGGTGGTGATGAACAGAGTGCCTGAATTAAGCAGACCACTCTTACCCAGTCCAAAGATCAGGGCTTGATCCATCACCGTTTTTTAGCTCACTGCACCATCCCAGCTCAGAACTTGGCTATATGCAAATTAGTCTGGTCCTGTCCCAGTGCATGATGGGAACAGGGCAAACCAAACTACCAAGCCAATTCTTATACTGGGAAGGAAACAAGCTACCGGGACCGGTTTCTGGCATTTCAGCCTCGTCGGCCCGGCTTGCTTGAATCCTGATGGTGCAATGAGCAAGGGACTCACATCTGAGTATACCCTTCCACGCTTATGGTGGACAAAATGATTCAGAAAAGGGGGTGGTGATGAACAGAGTGCCTGAATTAAGCAGACCACTCTTACCCAGTCCAAAGATCAGGGCTTGATCCATCACCGTTTTTTAGCTCACTGCACCATCCCAGCTCAGAACTTGGCTATATGCAAATTAGTCTGTTCCTGTCCCAGTGCATGATGGGAACAGGGCAAACCAAACTACCAAGCCAATTCTTATACTGGGAAGGAAACAAGCTACCGGGGACCGGTTTCTGGCATTTCAGCCTCGTCGGCCCGGCTTGCTTGAATCCTGATGGTGCAATGAGCAAGGGACTGACATCTGAGTATACCCTTCCACGCTTATGGTGGACAAAATGATTCAGAAAAGGGGGTGGTGATGAACAGAGTGCCTGAATTAAGCAGACCACTCTTACCCAGTCCAAAGATCAGGGCTTGATCCATCACCGTTTTTTAGCTCACTGCACCATCCCAGCTCAGAACTTGGCTATATGCAAATTAGTCTGTTCCTGTCCCAGTGCATGATGGGAACAGGGCAAACCAAACTACCAAGCCAATTCTTATACTGGGAAGGAAACAAGCTACCAGGGACCGGTTTCTGGCATTTCAGCCTCGTCGGCCCGGCTTGCTTGAATCCTGATGGTGCAATGAGCAAGGGACTCACATCTGAGTATACCCTTCCACGCTTATGGTGGACAAAATGATTCAGAAAAGGGGGTGGTGATGAACAGAGTGCCTGAATTAAGCAGACCACTCTTACCCAGTCCAAAGATCAGGGCTTGATCCATCACCGTTTTTTAGCTCACTGCACCATCCCAGCTCAGAACTTGGCTATATGCAAATTAGTCTGTTCCTGTCCCAGTGCATGATGGGAACAGGGCAAACCAAACTACCAAGCCAATTCTTATACTGGGAAGGAAACAAGCTACCGGGGACCGGTTTCTGGCATTTCAGCCTCGTCGGCCCGGCTTGCTTGAATCCTGATGGTGCAATGAGCAAGGGACTCACATCTGAGTATACCCTTCCACGCTTATGGTGGACAAAATGATTCAGAAAAGGGGGTGGTGATGAACAGAGTGCCTGAATTAAGCAGACCACTCTTACCCAGTCCAAAGATCAGGGCTTGATCCATCACCGTTTTTTAGCTCACTGCACCATCCCAGCTCAGAACTTGGCTATATGCAAATTAGTCTGTTCCTGTCCCAGTGCATGATGGGAACAGGGCAAACCAAACTACCAAGCCAATTCTTATACTGGGAAGGAAACAAGCTACCGGGGACCGGTTTCTGGCATTTCAGCCTCGTCGGCCCGGCTTGCTTGAATCCTGATGGTGCAATGAGCAAGGGACTCACATCTGAGTATACCCTTCCACTCTTATGGTGGACAAAATGATTCAGAAAAGGGGGTGGTGATGAACAGAGTGCCTGAATTAAGCAGACCACTCTTACCCAGTCCAAAGATCAGGGCTTGATCCATCACCGTTTTTTAGCTCACTGCACCATCCCAGCTCAGAACTTGGCTATATGCAAATTAGTCTGTTCCTGTCCCAGTGCATGATGGGAACAGGGCAAACCAAACTACCAAGCCAATTCTTATACTGGGAAGGAAACAAGCTACCGGGGACCGGTTTCTGGCATTTCAGCCTCGTCGGCCCGGCTTGCTTGAATCCTGATGGTGCAATGAGCAAGGGACTCACATCTGAGTATACCCTTCCACGCTTATGGTGGACAAAATGATTCAGAAAAGGGGGTGGTGATGAACAGAGTGCCTGAATTAAGCAGACCACTCTTACCCATTCCAAAGATCAGGGCTTGATCCATCACCGTTTTTTAGCTCACTGCACCATCCCAGCTCAGAACTTGGCTATATGCAAATTAGTCTGTTCCTGTCCCAGTGCATGATGGGAACAGGGCAAACCAAACTACCAAGCCAATTCTTATACTGGGAAGGAAACAAGCTACCGGGGACCGGTTTCTGGCATTTCAGCCTCGTCGGCCCGGCTTGCTTGAATCCTGATGGTGCAATGAGCAAGGGACTCACATCTGAGTATACCCTTCCACGCTTATGGTGGACAAAATGATTCAGACAAGGGGGTGGTGATGAACAGAGTGCCTGAATTAAGCAGACCACTCTTACCCACTCCAAAGATCAGGGCTTGATCCATCACCGTTTTTTAGCTCACTGCACCATCCCAGCTCAGAACTTGGCTATATGCAAATTAGTCTGTTCCTGTCCCAGTGCATGATGGGAACAGAGCAAACCAAACTACCAAGCCAATTCTTATACTGGGAAGGAAACAAGCTACCGGGGACCGTTTTCTGGCATTTCAGCCTCGTCGGCCCGGCTTGCTTGAATCCTGATGGTGCAATGAGCAAGGGACTCACATCTGAGTATACCCTTCCACGCTTATGGTGGACAAAATGATTCAGAAAAGGGGGTGGTGATGAACAGAGTGCCTGAATTAAGCAGACCACTCTTACCCAGTCCAAAGATCAGGGCTTGATCCATCACCGTTTTTTAGCTCACTGCACCATCCCAGCTCAGAACTTGGCTATATGCAAATTAGTCTGTTCCTGTCCCAGTGCATGATGGGAACTGGGCAAACCAAACTACCAAGCCAATTCTTATACTGGAAATGAAACAAGCTACCCGGGACCGGTTTCTGGCATTTCAGCCTCGTCGGCCCGGCTTGCTTGAATCCTGATGGTGCAATGAGCAAGGGACTCACATCTGAGTATACCCTTCCACGCTTATGGTGGACAAAATGATTCAGAAAAGGGGGTGGTGATGAACAGAGTGCCTGAATTAAGCAGACCACTCTTACCCAGTCCAAAGATCAGGGCTTGATCCATCACCGTTTTTTAGCTCACTGCACCATCCCAGCTCAGAACTTGGCTATATGCAAATTAGTCTGTTCCTGTCCCAGTGCATGATGGGAACAGGGCAAACCAAACTACCAAGCCAATTCTTATACTGGGAAGGAAACAAGCTACCGGGGACCGGTTTCTGGCATTTCAGCCTCGTCGGCCCGGCTTGCTTGAATCCTGATGGTGCAATGAGCAAGGGACTCACATCTGAGTATACCCTTCCACGCTTATGGTGGACAAAATGATTCAGAAAAGGGGGTGGTGATGAACAGAGTGCCTGAATTAAGCAGACCACTCTTACCCAGTCCAAACAGCAGGGCTTGATCCATCACCGTTTTTTAGCTCACTGCACCATCCCAGCTCAGAACTTGGCTATATGCAAATTAGTCTGTTCCTGTCCCAGTGCATGATGGGAACAGGGCAAACCAAACTACCAAGCCAATTCTTATACTGGGAAGGAAACAAGCTACCGGGGACCGGTTTCTGGCATTTCAGCCTCGTCGGCCCGGCTTGCTTGAATCCTGATGGTGCAATGAGCAAGGGACTCACATCTGAGTATACCCTTCCACGCTTATGGTGGACAAAATGATTCAGAAAAGGGGGTGGTGATGAACAGAGTGCCTGAATTAAGCAGACCACTCTTACCCAGTCCAAAGATCAGGGCTTGATCCATCACCGTTTTTTAGCTCACTGCACCATCCCAGCTCAGAACTTGGCTATATGCAAATTAGTCTGTTCCTGTCCCAGTGCATGATGGGAACAGGGCAAACCAAACTACCAAGCCAATTCTTATACTGGGAAGGAAACAAGCTACCGGGGACCGGTTTCTGGCATTTCAGCCTCGTCGGCCCGGCTTGCTTGAATCCTGATGGTGCAATGAGCAAGGGACTCACATCTGAGTATACCCTTCCACGCTTATGGTGGACAAAATGATTCAGACAAGGGGGTGGTGATGAACAGAGTGCCTGAATTAAGCAGACCACTCTTACCCAGTCCAAAGATCAGGGCTTGATCCATCACCGTTTTTTAGCTCACTGCACCATCCCAGCTCAGAACTTGGCTATATGCAAATTAGTCTGTTCCTGTCCCAGTGCATGATGGGAACAGAGCAAACCAAACTACCAAGCCAATTCTTATACTGGGAAGGAAACAAGCTACCGGGGACCGGTTTCTGGCATTTCAGCCTCGTCGGCCCGGCTTGCTTGAATCCTGATGGTGCAATGAGCAAGGGACTCACATCTGAGTATACCCTTCCACGCTTATGGTGGACAAAATGATTCAGAAAAGGGGGTGGTGATGAATAGAGTGCCTGAATTAAGCAGACCACTCTTACCCAGTCCAAAGATCAGGGCTTGATCCATCACCGTTTTTTAGCTCACTGCACCATCCCAGCTCAGAACTTGGCTATATGCAAATTAGTCTGTTCCTGTCCCAGTGCATGATGGGAACAGGGCAAACCAAACTACCAAGCCAATTCTTATACTGGGAAGGAAACAAGCTACCCGGGACCGGTTTCTGGCATTTCAGCCTCGTCGGCCCGGCTTGCTTGAATCCTGATGGTGCAATGAGCAAGGGACTCACATCTGAGTATACCCTTCCACGCTTATGGTGGACAAAATGATTCAGAAAAGGGGGTGGTGATGAACAGAGTGCCTGAATTAAGCAGACCACTCTTACCCAGTCCAAAGATCAGGGCTTGATCCATCACCGTTTTTTAGCTCACTGCACCATCCCAGCTCAGAACTTGGCTATATGCAAATTAGTCTGTTCCTGTCCCAGTGCATGATGGGAACAGGGCAAACCAAACTACCAAGCCAATTCTTATACTGGGAAGGAAACAAGCTACCGGGGACCGGTTTCTGGCATTTCAGCCTCGTCGGCCCGGCTTGCTTGAATCCTGATGGTGCAATGAGCAAGGGACTCACATCTGAGTATACCCTTCCACGCTTATGGTGGACAAAATGATTCAGAAAAGGGGGTGGTGATGAACAGAGTGCCTGAATTAAGCAGACCACTCTTACCCAGTCCAAACAGCAGGGCTTGATCCATCACCGTTTTTTAGCTCACTGCACCATCCCAGCTCAGAACTTGGCTATATGCAAATTAGTCTGTTCCTGTCCCAGTGCATGATGGGAACAGGGCAAACCAAACTACCAAGCCAATTCTTATACTGGGAAGGAAACAAGCTACCGGGGACCGGTTTCTGGCATTTCAGCCTCGTCGGCCCGGCTTGCTTGAATCCTGATGGTGCAATGAGCAAGGGACTCACATCTGAGTATACCCTTCCACGCTTATGGTGGACAAAATGATTCAGAAAAGGGGGTGGTGATGAACAGAGTGCCTGAATTAAGCAGACCACTCTTACCCAGTCCAAAGATCAGGGCTTGATCCATCACCGTTTTTTAGCTCACTGCACCATCCCAGCTCAGAACTTGGCTATATGAAAATTAGTCTGTTCCTGTCCCAGTGCATGATGGGAACAGGGCAAACCAAACTACCAAGCCAATTCTTATACTGGGAAGGAAACAAGCTACCGGGGACCGGTTTCTGGCATTTCAGCCTCGTCGGCCCGGCTTGCTTGAATCCTGATGGTGCAATGAGCAAGGGACTCACATCTGAGTATACCCTTCCACGCTTATGGTGGACAAAATGATTCAGAAAAGGGGGTTCTGAATCGTTTTTGGCCACTATAGGTGTGGCAGGGTATACTCAGACATGAGTCCCATGCTCACTGCTCCATCAGGATTCAAGCAAGCCGGGCCGACGAGGCTGAAATGCCAGAAACCGGTCCCCGGTAGCTTGTCTCCTTTCTGGTGAAGAATTGGCTTGGTAGTTTTGTCTGCCCTGTTCCCATGATGCACTGGGCCAGGGACAGACTAATTTGCATATAGCCAGGTTCTGAGCTGGGATGGGGCAGTGAGCTAAATAACGGTGATGGATCAAGCCCTGATCTTTGGACTGGGTAAGAGTGGTCTGCTTAATTCAGACACTCTGTTCATCACCACCCCCTTTTCTGAATCGCAAGTGTACTGATTGGCGCAAGATGTGGTCTTGTTCTTAATTCTGCAATAAAAATATATTTAAAAAAAAAAAAAAAATGAGCTAGGCTGTTTGCAAGTACGAAAAGGTTATCTATCTATGTGATATCCTTATAGCCTCATTACGAGTTTAGCGGTCCACCACCGCGCCGTCTGTAGGAGGACCTCCAAAGGTGTGGTGTGCCCACTTGCCAGATTATGATTTTAATCCATGGCAGCAGTGCAGTGCTGCGGTGGTCTCATGGCGGCGGGCTGTTAGGCTCATAGGAGAGCCTAACATGCAACCTGCGGCCTCTGCTGCATGTTCCTGCTCATTCCAGGTGGAATCAACATGTGCCCGCCTGCTTGCACCACCAGTCCCAGGAGTGGTACGGGGGCGCTGTAAGGGTCCCTTCAGTTGGTTCTCAGCCACCATTTCCATGGCAAGTTCACAAGCATGAAAAGAGCTGTGGAAAGGCACAGAATATGCTCCCCAGTGCCACAGCAGCTCGGCCAGCATATTCCTGCTCCTGATCAATGCGCGAACACCACTGGATCATGGATTCCTGGCAAACACAGTGGTCTTGTTGTGGTCTGACCTCCACACTCGCAACACTGCAGCCAGGCCTCCAGTGTGGCAGTGGTCGGACCGCCACGGTGAGTAATGTGGTCCTACATACCGCCGAACTTGTTATAAGGCCCTTCATTTTGTTTTGCAGGTACGATGGAATGTTGAATGCCTAGCATTGCATAATGCACTTTGTTGCCTATTAAGGCCACTGATTCTCAAATGATAACATCTGATCTGCATAGGAAGTGTTTCATGTGTTTCTCTAATGATCTGAAGAGTGTTTTTGGAGGTTCGATGATACTGTTCTGATGCGCAGTGAAGAGGACGCAGTAGTAAAAGTTGACGCAGAGTTTATTCAAGGGGTGCAGAGAGCCGTCCCTGCTGGCACAGCTCAGGCACAAGTGGTAACTGCCACTCACAGAACACTCAGGGTAGGATGATAGTAAACACTCCAGATGACATCACAGTATTCATGCCAGTCTCAGCAAGCATCACATCACCACAAGTTTATATTCCTAACGTTGCACACTGAACTTTTTATATATTTTATATATTTTAAGGACATTGCTTTTTGAAAATATAGCATTTAATTAATATATGAGGACCAGAAGTGTTTAAACATTTTTGTATTATGAAATGGGCAGCGACAAGATCTCTCCAAGTTATAGATATGTTTTTCCATCTTTGTCAAAATGTGCACTTCTGAGTCTGATTTCTTATTCAAATGTATATTATATGTACGTTTTGATTGCTGTTCATACAATGCCGCTTTTCAAGGATGCTGTTCCAATGGTTTTATTTACTTTTCTTGTTTGGGAGATTTCTGTTTTTATATTAATTGTTGGCGTGAAGATCCTTTAAAATCTCTTTTTGTACCCTATAGACAGGTGCGGCCTGTGCAGGTAAGAGTGGTGAGGCAGGGGAGCTTAGTGGGGAATAGTCGACAGACGACGACAAGGGAAACTTAAGTTAATAAAAACTAAAACGACTCTCCTTGCGCCCACCCCATCGCCGGATCAGCGATGCGGCGACCGCGAGGTAAGTAGTTTTCGTGTTTGTTAATTTAAGCTTCCCTCGTCGTCACCGTCTATCGACTCCCCCCACCCCACCCCACTGCTCTTCCCTGCACAGGCTGCACCTGCCTATAAATAAGTTGTTTATATTTATGATTGTACATTACATGTTTAATGTATAATTGTATTTTTATATTCTGATATACTGTTATGTGGATCTCCATTCCGTTTTATAAATAAATGAAATTACACATTGCAAATTGTACAAACTGCTGCAGGTCAGAGATGATGCCAATCTGATTTCCCATGCACATCACAGGCTTCTGATGAAAAGAAGAGTGCTCATCAAACTTTTTAGTAATACACATAAGAAACTCTACCCAACAAACATGGATTTGGGGCAGCTAAATTTAGATTTCACAGAACTCGTTGTCAACTGCACTCTACCCATCTTATGCTTTCAAAAATTCTACAAAACTATTTGGTGATAGGGTTTTTCTGATGCAGAAGGAAGGCATTTCTTTCTTCTTTAAACAAGGCGTCTTTTTTAGTCGAGGATTTTAAAGATCTAAAGACCTAGCCCTGCACCCTGTAAATCCAGGATGCTTCTGTGGCCATTTTTGCATGTTAGTTTTAGCATATTTTCTATTTTCTGCTGTTTGCAGTTTTTTCTCCTTTTACTGTGGTGTTTTGCTTTTTTGCAGAACCATGGCACATCGGCATACTTTATGCATTACATGTAAAATAAACATAACGTAGACATAGAGAAAAAAAAACTCTTTACTTTGACATTGTCCACCTATTTTGTCCCTTTGTACATCTGAAAAGGCCATTCAGCATTTCTTATTGGGCCTAAATAGCGAATCTGCCTATTAAGAAATGCTAAATGGCTTCGTACATCTGGGCCATAGCAACATTTTCAACTGTACGTAAAATGACTAGAGCTCACTTCTGATTCCTACTCATATCATCACCACAACATATATCCCAACTCCCTAGTCTTGCACAGATGCGTTAACAGCATTCTGACCCCTTCCTAACCACTATGATCAACCCAAGTAGCATGACACATGCAGTTATTCCATTGCGAGTGCAACTGGAGCATAGCTACAAAGTTTTTCACCCAGCAAACCTTGCACCATCACCTTCTAGCCAGTCATGCATGCAGCTGTATGACTCTGTGAAAGAGATAGCAGTGCTCTGGGACTACACTAGTGGCAAGGCAGGAACTTCCAGAGAAATCTAAGAAACGGTGAGAAACAGTGATCAATTGCCTTCCAACTGCTTTGTTTGGTGGCTTTTCGACTTATAGTCGTCTGCCATAATTTGATTTTTGTCTGCAGCTTTGTTGTTCTTACCCTTCCTTGTTTCCTTCTTCTGCAGTATCTACCTTGTTTGGCTTGCTCGCTCCTTCATCTAACAACACCAGTTATGCTCTGAACCTACTAGGCTGGAATGTTCCTCTGGTGCTCCCTCCAATAATATTTCTCGACTCATTGCTGCCACACCCGACTCATCCTCTTTCCTGTCCTCAGGCTCTCCGGGTTACTTAACCCCTTTGCTGCGGTGGCTATTCCGCCGCAGCGCAAAGGGGGAGGCGGGGCCGCGCGGCGGTCCTGTACTCGTGACGGAACCGCTCCGTCACGGCCCTCGGGTGAGCTGTGCTTGTGACGGAACGGTTCCGTCACGGCCCCGCCCACTCTTCAGAACGCTCAGCACAGGCGTGGAATTCGCACCGCGCAGGTGTGGCGAGCGGGCCGTGACGGCACCGTTCCGTCACCAGCCCAGCCCACCCGAGGCTCGTGACGGAACGGTTCCGTCACGAGCATGGGAGGGGTTAAGGGCTACCAGTACTCTTGGCCTGTGAAGGCCATTTCTTACTGAGAACTTGATAGAACCTGGACTCAGGAGGGGCTTGTGGCTGGAGGTGGTTACATATTGTATTGACAGTCTTCTATATGTCCTTTTATCTACATAGTACTGGGAGGTCACGTGCAAGTAGATGCGTGTCTGGAAAAACACCAATGCATACAAAGCTGGTATTGAACCACCCAAACCTCCTCCAGGGGCATTTCTGCACCCCCTTCCCCATATGTTCCTCCAATCAAGAGCATGTGCTCTGAGCTCCTGTAAGCCAGAGCTGCATTTCTTACTGATACAGCTGAAATTGGCATTTATACTTTCTCACTTAACCATGGACGTTTTACCTTGGGCCACTTCCTTTGCTAGTAATACTAGGCCAAGGATAATGGGCCAAATGTAACACATCTTCAGCATTTCTGGAGAGTTTTAAACAAGCCACTCAGTTTCGTCAAGGACGTCAAGAACATGTATAAGTCATTTTCAACAACTTTGAGGCAGAGTGGATTTATGAATCAGCAACAGCATCTTTTCATGAAGCAGTGCACAGAGATTGATTTTGAACCGACCAACTATGTGTGAAGCCATTATTGACCTCCTGTCACTTAAAGCAGCGTCACTCTCTGAGGCAGGAGTCTCCAGCAGGTCAATCATGAGATACCAGTAGCTCGCAGCCTGCCTTGGAGTGGTTCGCTGCCTCTCACTTCATTTCGTAAAATGCAGCTGTTAGGCCAGGAAAGGTGACCGCAGAAGCAATTTGCAGCCTTCTCTCTTCTTAATCTTAAATTAAAAAAACGTTGCAGATAAGAAGCATTGAATAAGCAACTAATACATGACTCACTTCAGAGCACCCTGCTAAAAAAAAACTTTAACCTGAAGAAATATAGCATCTGCGATGATAAGACTAAACCAGAGAATTATTTCCTTAAATAATTGCAGTAAAAGATTTGGAGGAGAGTTACACTGCATTTATATTTTCTTTCTCTTTTTTCACTTACTTCTTCTCTTTCTTGTTCCTTCTGTTTCCTTCATCTTTCATTCTTTTTCCTTCTTTTCTTTTCCTCTCCGATTTTAATCTTTCCCTTTTCTTTCTTTCTTCATCTCATGTCGTTTTCTTTCTGATCCTTTCTGATCTATTCTTTACTTTCTTTTTTTTTGCTCTTGTGTTTTTCTCCCCATTTCTTTCAGTTTTTCTTTCTTCACTCTCTTACTCTTTCTCTCTGTTGCTTGCTCACAAACTGGCTTTATCTTTCTTTGCTTTTTTCCTCCATTCTTTCCATCATTCTCTTCTCTTCTTTTCTTTACCCCACCTTGTTCCCTTTGTCCTTCCCTTCTGTGCTTTATTTCTTCTTTCCATTTGTTTTCTATTTGACTCCTTTTAAATATTAACTTCTTCTCTGTTCCTGCTATCATTTTCTTCTCTCCTTTGTTTCTTTTCTCGAACCTTCACACTTTCTTTGCTTCTGCCTCTTCTCTCCTACCTTCATTGCTCTGCTTTCTTCCACTGCCTTGTTCTTCCCTTCCCTTCTCTCAATATTCTGATTTTTATAAGTTCATTTTTCTTTCTCAAGTTCTTTCTTTCTCTCCTTCCCTTTCTTTCGGCCCATTTTCTCTTTCTCTCTTCTTCTACTTTATTTCTTTACAGGTAATTAACTTCCTAAAGCAATCTCTTTATCTATGAATTTGTGTTTCATGTTTGCCTCAAAGGTATCCTTATGGGAATCGGGATTGCAATGGAGTGAAGAGGTATGTTTACTTTTACTGTACTATGAAGTGTGAATGAACTCATTCCTAATCTTATATCATAAAGACAGTGCCAGTTTCAAGACCTCAACAATTGGATTTTAGGGTAATTAGCCAGAAAATGAAAGTCTTTCGATTCCTAGCATGCATGATGAGGATACCGTTCTCCCATATGTTTCATTTCTAAGAGACTATAAAACCACTGAGGCACCTCTCACTGATGATTAACAAAGAAGAGTAAAGGTACAATACTGGTTCTTCGGTACCACACAACTCCACAATCGTTCCCTGGAATCTTTTCTCCCATTAATTGTTTGTGCTTACTGCAAAAAGACTGAGTGCCCTAGTGGCAGTGGTTAGGTGGCTTGTTCTATTTTGTATGGATATCTATTCCAAATATTAGGCAGTAGCTCAGGATGTTTTTCACAGATCAGACTTAACTCTCAATATGGAAAAGGTTAGAGACCCTTGCTGTAAAGGCAGAGCATTGGGTACTAACATTATAATCCACCAGACCTATCCTTTTAAGTCTAAAATTCATTCATTACATCCATTAAGTATTCAGCTTTTAGTCCATTTGCTGCACCGGTGGAGTGACAGAAGGTATAGTGATTCCCATTAATTATACGGTACAGTGAGAGATTCATGCCCAGAATCCAGAAACCTGGGCCACCCCTGACTTGGTGTACTGACAGGTCACTTGCCAAAAGATAAACAAGTGCATTATTCTGCAGATGATGTGAGGGACAGTGGCTGGTGATGGGACTTCTTTTCCTTTTTGAGCCTTTGTAAAAAGGTGTAGTTAGTAGATTCCATTCTTTGTTAAACCACCATTGAAATTTGCACCTTTGAAGTTGCCGATGAGTCAGAACAGAGGTTCCTGAATACAGATGTTTCCAGCAGACACTTGGTTTTGTCTTTTCTTCTGAATATGGTTCATAAAGACGCTCAAAGATGCAAATTGTCACAGGTGGAAGAACACAGTAACAAAAGTGTCTTCAGCCACAATTCATCTGCTCAATTACGCTAATTATCTTTCCATGTCTTTAAAGTTAGTTATTGCAAGTAGTTGGTTATCTCTACCTGAATAAAAACAATACTGTTTTCTAGACTTGAGCCGGATTGTGGACAACAGTGAAGGCAACCATACATAAGGTCAGTCAGTCAAAAACACGTTTAGATCAAAACAGTACAGACATAAAACATTTACATTCACATTTGAAAGCATGTACAAATGTCCCACTATGTAGTAAAAAGTTGGATGATTTCGACAGAATCGCTGGCATACCAATCCGCAATTGAACACATATAGATTGTCAGAGAATATGAGAGCAGATACAATTAAATATGTAGATGCAATATGTAAACAAGGTTTTAATTTAAATTAGTCACACATTGTCTTATTTTAATGCCAGCCTGAATAATCTTCACCACTGCCCAGTAGACATGAGGTGATGTCAAAGATTGAATAAGAAACATCACGTGTCTGCATTGTCTGTGGTTCATTTGCCTCAAGATTGTGTCCAGAAATCGCTGCATAGGAAGCGTGTAGAATTTGTAGAAAAGCTAAAAGTGTATCATGCACTGGGGAGAGCATGAGTCACAGGGACAAACTGGTAAATTCAAATTAAAGGAAATGGGCACAGGGTAAGCAACCAGGTAATGCACAGCATTCAACCTCAGCTTTGTCAAGAAATACCGATGTTGAAAATTATTGGCCCACATAAGATAGGGCTGCACATCAGACATTACTGTGATTGCAGTCTGAAGTAACAGTGCTTTTGGACTTCTCAACGTGGTCCCTGTATGTGCAGCACTTGGAGAAATTACATTTTCTTGTGGTAACTTTACGAGAGGAAGATAAAACCTCCATATTGCCTAACAAGGGATCTTCAAGGCATGCAGAGCCAGGTGAATAAAAGTAGCTTGCTCTTTGATCCAAACTGATAACCACAGTAAAAGTGGTCGTAACTTAGGGGCTCATTAGGATCGCGGATTTCCCGCATCCTCCGGGCCGGCGGTGGCTTCCGCATGCCCGGAGGATGCGGGAAATCCGCCGCGGATGCTTTAAAGACCCACCGCCAAATTAGGATGACTGGTGGGTCTTAGAATCTGTCCGCCGCTTTTCCGCCGTGGTCGCATTCCGACCGCGGCGGAAAAGCATTAACATGGCTGGCGGTGTCTATCAGACACCGCCAGCCATATTATGATGAAGTAAAAAGTATGCTTTTCCACCGCGGCTTTTCCGCCGTGGAAAAGCATACGAACCTTCACTTCGGGGGCCTGTTACAGGCCCCCTGGGTGAAGGGGGGTGGGGGTGCACATGGGGGGTACCTATGGTACCCCCCTGCATTTGCGTGCACAAAGCGGCAGGCACCGCACGGTGCCTGCCGCTTCGTGCACGCAAATGCCGTGCATGCATTTTTAACATTGCGGCGGGTGCAGCTTGAAGCTGCACCCGCCGCAATGTTAAAAATAGAGGATGTGACCGCCACCCTGGCGGTCACATCCTAATCTGTATGGCGGGAACGCCGCTGCCCCTGCGGACGGTCCCTCCTACTCTATGGTGGCGGACGGACTCAGGTCCGTCCCCCATCATAATCGGCCCCTTAATGTGGTCTGATATACCGTCTGACCTGAGTTCTAAATGACACAAATAAGTAGAAGTACTTTGGGGAACAGCCACCAGTCTTCTTAGACAACCATTCTCTAGTGTCTGGATCTCCGCATAGTCCTGAGTGCCCTCATAGTCCCCCACCATTAAGAATTAAATGAAAAAAAGTTTGCCCTATATATCACAAGCACCTCTTTTATAGGGATGTGCCCCAGTTTTGCACAGTGCATTTAAACTCCTAGCAAAAGCTGCTGCCCTAGTACATCCCAAGGGGATGCCACTGAAGACATCGTCGAAGAGAACCACCTGGTAGGGAAAGATGGAGAGAGGACTGATCTTGGTATTGTTCACAAAGTAAGTTCTAATTTTGTGAATTCTGAGGCCATAGGACATGATGTGTGTCTTTGCCTGATCGATCACTAGGTTTAAGTCTATCATATGAAAGGAAAATGTGGCCAGGTTTTTCTGGAAACTAAGTAGGGTCCTAGCTAGAAGCACCACATCATCCGAATATAAAAGAACTAGTATGCAGCGTAAATTGACTTGTGGTACATCAATACCAGGATTCGTTAGGACACAGAGCTGTGACAAACCTCTCTTTATAACAAGAAGGGGTTTGTCATCTCAACGTTGGGGCTGTACTAGAGACTAGTCGTAACCTCATTGTGCAACTGCCAGAGGAGAAAAAAACAATATTGGCCAATATTGACCTCAACCCCTGGAAAGACATAATATCCCAAATTTAGAACGATTGACATGGTTAAATGTTGAACTTAAGATCATAAAACCCAAATATAAAATCCTCTTTTGGCTGTTGTATATCTGCTGACTAGAAGGTATACGTTCAAGCACTGCTTAATTTTCCTTAGACCAGATTTTAACCTAAATTGCGGGTTGGAAAGGATATGATTATCGTGGGTTGTGTCTAAAGGAACCTGTCCATTATTTTAGCTGTCAAATCAATCAATGATATTGGATGATAACACTTTGGGTCACTTTTATTGCCCTTTTTCATAATGGGTACAATGGAGAAATGGGACCATGAGGGTGGAGTGCCAGGGCTGGCGACACCCTTAAAAAATTGGTCAAAATAGTGGCTCGTAGATCAGTGTTTTCCCTAAATAAGTCCACTGGAACCTCATTGGGTTCAGGTGCTTTACCTCAGGGACACCTACTAACATCTGCCATTATATCTTTGAACTCGAGGGTGAGACCACCAACATGTTCCTCTTTGAACTCTCTATGGGGTGGAAGATCAACAAAATGTGCCTGGCCAGAGTATACTCCCAAAAAGTGGGCAATCCAGTCTTATTGGGAGATTACAACAATGGTCCTTGAGGTCAGAGAATCCTTGAACTATGGAGAGTTACCTACATGCCAAATTGCTTGACCATCTTTGTTTGTACTGGCTGCCAGGAGGGCTTCATAGGCTTGCTGTCTTATTCATTTCTTCCTACTCTTGGCAGCCCTTTTGTATTCAGACCTACACTGTCTTACTTGTTTATCATTCCTAGGGACTTGTGTAAGCGCTGTAATCAGATTTCTATGGGTCTTTGTACAGTGCTTTTGAAACCATCTATGGTGTTTTGCTTTTTGAGGGTGATAAGGAGCCAGTTGCAATTCCTGATTGATCCACATAATGCAGCACAACTATTCATTACTACTTCCGGACTAGCATTCCCATCCAAGTATACTAAAACTCTGTCTTATTCTCTAAGATCATATTTGTCAGAAAAAATTCTTTATCTACTCTGCCCCATTTCATTAAGACCCCGTTATTTTTTGATACACATAATGCTGGCTAAGTGTTTGGGGTGGCCATTGTTCAATGAAAATAAATCAACAAAATATTATGTTCTCTGTTTTCATTTTCTGAAACAATGTACTCAGAGAAGAGACATGTGAACACTCTACTGTGACCCCCTCTCACAACCACCCTTTAGACTGCCAATGACCATTTATGAGCACCAGTCCACATAAGGACACTGATAACAAAAACTGGGTAAAACAAACAAACACAGAGGAAGCAAGTGAACCCCCAGATGTGTACAACCGTATTTTAAAAATACTAAATAACATGAGAAGCAACTTAACCTCGGGGCCCAATGTCCTCCCGGGACAGCTGTTCAAGGAGGACATTGAATTCTGGGCAACAACCCTCACCCCATTATATACGTTTTGCATGATCAAGTCAACAGTCCCTGAAGTCTGGAAAGGCTCCCTGCCCCATCCAATACATAAACATGGAGAAACCGGAGATCCAACCAACTACAGGATGATAGCCCTCCTGGACATCGAGGCAAAGGCATATGCAAGTTTGCTTCTACAAGATCTACAAATCTGGGCTAGTGAGGATGGAATACTACCTGTCAACCAGTCCGACTTTAGGACAGGAGCATCAACACTTGATAACATTCTAGCCCTAGACTATATGATAGATCAGGCCACTCGGGAAAACCAGTGCCCACTCTTTGCCTACTTTGTTGACTACTCTGCAGCATTTGACTGTGTCAACAGAAATCTACTTTGGCGAAAACTACAAAATTGGGGGATTCCAAACAGGTTGCTGAACGCCATTTTAGCTCTTTACACCAGATCCTGGGTACACGTCAAACTCACCGGGAACAGAGCCACAAAGAAGATATAAACGGCCCGAGGGTTGAAACAAAGCTGCACATTGGCACCGCGACTCTTTAACTTATATCCTGGAGACCTTCGCAAAACAATATCAAAAGCCAACCTGTTAGCACCCAAAATTGGGTCCACCAGACTATTCAATATGCTAACGACATGGTTTTAATAGATCACACAAAAATGGGCCTGCAAAGAGCACTGGATGCACTTAGCATTTATAATGAAGAAAATGAACTGACAGCAAATGCCAGCAAAACAAAGGTAGTCACCTTTGGAAAACCCCCCAACAAACTTAAACATCTATGGAAAAATGGGCAACCTGAAAATATTACAACAACCAAATATAACTACATGGGGGTATGGATCATGAGTAATGGCAAGCCGACAGCTCACATTGCATCTATAGCCAAAGCTAAGGTGGTGATGTACGCCCTTTGCAAACTCAATTCAAAATTACGCAGTGCAACAACTGAGCCTATTCGTAAGGTCATAAGAGCCAAGCTCATTCCTTCAATCTCCTATGGGCAACTAGTATTTCCCAGGGCCTTAATTAACATCATGGAGTCTGCTGACTGCCATGCATTCAAACAGATTTTCCAGATACTGGCCTATGCCAGAAATGCGCTAGTAAGTCTTAAATTTGGATTAAATAAACAATCTTATGACTATTGGGCCTCTGTCATCCTTTATTATCGAGGGACATGTGCCACCCCCCAATACACAATAAAAGAAGCCCTGACACAAATTTTTACAAAAGGGAAAAACCCATGGGCAAACACTTTATCAATTTTCCTTACGGAGCTGCATCTTGATTTGTCTGACTGGACCTACTTTACTTCTCAACCAGGCCCGCTTAAAACAATTTTAAGGAAACAAGTTAGAATATTATCAAAGCAGGATGACATAGGGACTATAGAGTCCTCCAGCAGCAATAATGGGATACTAGTCGGTTATATAAGGACAAACTGAGGCAGCCTTACCTTGATTCAGCTTTGAGTAAACCAATACTAAAGCAAATCCTTTTGCTCAGACTGATGGCCATGCAAATAAAAGACATTAATACTCGCTGGAAATCACTAGAGGTGGTTATCTCCTGCAGACTCTGCTATCAGTCAGAGGAGTCCCTGGCCCACCTACTTTCCATCTGGCCTGAACTGAGTCTTGGACGTTGCACTTTATTAAAATCCTTGTTTCTAAAATAGGGCATCCGTACCTGTATGGACGCAATGAAGCTTCTTTTTAATTTGGAGATCCCCATGGAACTGGCTAGACTAGCAAAATTTGCACGAAAACTTAAAGAACACCTAAGTAAAGAGCGAGCCTTGGCTCAATGTAAGACTCTAAGCCTAAAGCCGTGAGGACATATTAGGTACCTATGGACCACTATTGTATGCTTTTAAAATCGTTCTGAAAAGTATGGAATGAACTGAAACAATATTGTTTTTATTAATGGTCGAAAGAGGACCTTGGAAGTACACACTACGCATGGTCTTTTGTAACAATTTTTATTAATTGAAACAATAAAATCATTTTACTGTCTTTACTGAGTCCCGTACAAAAGTGGGGGTTTTTACCTATGCCTCAATGAAGAATTTCACAGTGAATGATAGCTTTGGGTAAACCAAAATGTATTAGTTTATCCTGACAATTAAGTCTATCAGTTTCATTCAATTTGAATTTTAGATTATTTTAGTACAGGCAAGCAAAAGGACATTATCAACTTCATGTGCTGCCATATAGTGCCGCATTGCACAATTAGTAGAAAAACAAATCATAAATATTTACAGTGATGTTAACACATTACTAAACAAAAAAACAATACATTAATGAACAAATGAAAAGTGTCAAAGTGCTCACAATTTTAGTAAAACATGGAACTATTACTCAGTAATGCAGTCTCAATCACAGATATCAAATCATCTCTTGAACAAAAGCAGTATAGAGAGTATTTCAACCCAATACAAAGTTCAACCACTTATGTACAGATCAAAAGAGTTATGCATTAATCGCTGGCATTAAATGTCAAACAATGAAAAATGCCGACGCGTTTCGAGTCCCGTGGATAAATCAAAAGACTCTCATCAGGGCTGTATGAGTCTGGTCCATGGAAACTATTTACAAAACAGAAAAAACTAATTTTACCTATCTAGTCCTCAATCCATTAATTATTTACAAGAAACTTTTGCAAATGGACAAGGTGCAGCATACCTGATGATTTCAAATTCCAAGGCTGCACTTGTAGTGAACTGTGGTCTAAGCCGTGGCTGCTCACTGCAACAGAGTGGTATTGTTTAGAAAAATGTATGTGTGCTGCTAGGGCAAAGCTAAAGCAGAAGCGGGAATTGTTTTACCTGTCGCGTTTTCACACGAGCGGCGCTTCTAACTTCCTGCCACCAATAAATATCTTCGTGCGGATCAAATTTTCTGCAACAGTTCAAACATGTGTTGTAGAACTTGCACATATTGTATTTAAATTGTGCGTCGTCGGAGATTAAGTAACTGACTTACTTTAAAAGCGACCCAGGGCGGGCTTCACTGCCGCTGTATCTTGTCGAATATGTTTGGATTCTGTGAAAATATAGAGGCGGTAAAGGGCGTGTAAGCCTAACTACGTTGTTGGTGCTGGCGAAAAAGTTATCTCATTCCTTGTGCACTGAATTGAAGCCTACCTTCGTTTTTGCTTTTTTGGAAGCGTATCCTCTATGCACACAAGCGCGGGATCAATCTCCTCACAGGATGGACGTTGGATTCTCCAAGTTTGGAAACGGGTCATGTGGTGCTCATGTGACCTGTGGGGGCGTGAGAACCTAAGGTGCTGAATGGTGTTTTCTGGGAATAGTAGTTCCGCCTACATTCTGCGCGCTTATCATGCTCTGTTTATTTCACTAAGACAGTTCAGCCCATTGTTTACTCTATCAAATTTCATAATCAGATAGGCTTCTTTTTGGAGTAGAGCCGTTTCAACATTAGTGTGGTGTTACGGATCAATCCAAAACAGTATTGTCCACCTGAAATCATTTTCACTGTGGTCGCTATTCACGAAATGTTCCACCATGGGCGCAGTCAGTACCTTTTTCTTTATCCGTGAACGGTGTTGCGTGATCCTTACATTAGCCGCCTGGGTGGTCTTCCCGATATACACTCTGTTGCAAATGCACACCACAGCGTAGACCACGTTCTTAGTTTTACAATTTGTAAATACATCGTGTTTCCATGTCACACCATTATGAGAAAAGACATTTCCTTCTAGTGTCCCTGCACTTGAAATACAATTGCCACACTTGCGGTGCCCACAAATTGGTTTTAAATTCCACTGAGCTATGAGATCACTTTTTGGCTTTGGGATAGAGCTGTCAGCCTTAATCAGATGTTGCCCTATGCTTTTGTTTTTGCACATGGCGAAAATTGGTTTTTGAAGGGGGGGTTCCAGTGTTTCCAATAAGTGCCAGTTATTGAGAATGATGCGCTTGAATTGGTTCGTGTGCTGACCGTAGGTCGACACGCAGACCAATTTGTCAAGCTCCTCCTTCTTCTTCACTTTTAACAAAGTGTCCCTCAGAATGAATCTTGCTCTTTTTTTTGAGTGTGAAAGCAACTTTTTGGGGTAACCCCTATTCGCCATTTCTCCGCAGAATAGAGAAGCATGTATCTCAAAGTCCGACATGGTCGTGCAATTACGCCTTATCCTTAACAGTTGCCCGTAAGGCAAATTCTCTCTTAGGCATTGTGGATGTGAGCTTTTATAATGCAGGATAGTGTTTCTGTCTGTAGCTTTTTTGTGAATCGTCGTGAAGAGCGTTCCATTGCTACTGCCTACTGTGACGTCTAGAAAAGTCATTTTTTGATGATCAGAATTCAATGTGAATTTTATGTCATTATGTCGAGAGTTTAGCCAAGCATGAAACTGGTCTAACTGGGTCTGGCTCCCCTGCCACAGGAGCCAGACATCGTCAATGTAACGTAACCACTGAAGTATATTGTCCAAAAATGGGTTATTGTTATATATGAATCGTTGTTCATATTGATCCATATAGAGCACTGCCAGCTCCGGCGCATAGGGACAACCCATGGCTGTCCCCTTGATTTGAATGTAAAACTCATTCTCAAATTTAAAATAATTGCTCCGTAACGTGATTTCAGCCAATGACACAATGAATGACGTGGGTACCCTATGTGGTCTCTCTCGTTGGTCCAGATATACTTCTATAACCTCTAGCGCCTCATCCTGAGGAATTTGGGTGTATAGAGAGGCCACATCAAGTGTTACCATCAGTTGACTTTCTTCATCAAATGGTTCCCCTTCTATTTTGGTGATGAAATCTGTTGTGTCGCGAAGATGTGATTTAACCTGCACTATACACGGTTTTAAGAAAAAATCGATGTACTTAGATACTGCCTCTAGAGCAGAATCGCAGCCCGAAACAATGGGTCTGCCTGGGGGTACCTGTGCATTTTTGTGTAGTTTAGGCAAAAAATACAGAACAGGTGTTCTTGGCGTTTTCTTGTTGAGATATTCGAACTCTCTTGGTCCCAGGAAGCCTTCATCCAACCCAGTCTTTGATATTCTATGAATTTTGTCTTGGATTGCATGTATAGGGTCCTCCTTAGACGGCCTATACCAATCACGGTTATTGACATGTGACTGCCCTTCTGTGAGGTACATGGAGCGAGGCCACAACACAACCGCCCCACCCTTATCAGCCTGCTTGATTATGATTGATGTGTCAGATTTAAGATCACTAATTGCTCTGGTCATTCCTTTACTGATGTTATTTTTCATAAACCTTTTAGTTTTTTCAAGTTTAGTGAGTGATGATAGGACCGTTTGTTCGAAAGCAATTATTTGTTTTGGAATATTTTGCGTCGGCGTAAACTTTGACTTAACTCTCAAACCAGTAGTTTCATTACTAGACGTCACTTCGGCAGAAGCAAAGAAGGCCTTCAGTCGTATTTTGCGACAGAAATTTAATGCCTCCAATTTAAGTTTGGTGAAGTCTGTTTTTTTGTTTGGGACAAACTTAAGGCCAAGGCCTAAGAGCATCTCCTCATCTTTCGTGAGTTGTTTCTCCGAAAGGTTAACTATAGTGGACACATTTAGTTGTTGTAAGTCTTGTTGCGGGTTCGCATCTCCCATGGCTGCTTGAAGCGGACACGCGATTGCCCGCCCCTGGCTAAAAAAGAAGAAGAAGAAGAAGCGGATGAGGCACCTCGTCTTTTAGAATTATTCTGCCTCGAGTCGTTAGAGGAGTCAGATGAGGTTGTATCAGAAAAAGTGAGGAACCTGTTTCTTGATCTACCCTGGTAGGATGTAAGGGTCCCCCGTGACTCTCCTGACGTGTAAAAGTCTTCTTTAAGAAAGGGATACACTTGTTCAAGTTTAAAGGATTTAGAATCCCTATCAAATTGAGATGATTTGATGGTAAGGGTGTTATCTTTAAAAACCGCAATTTCCTTCTCAATTTTATCAAGAAGCGCTTTTGCTTCAGTGACAGTTTGGGTATCGTTAATGGTTTTGATGAGTTCCTCTATTTCTGACTCTTCTTGGCTGCAGATCCGTTGTGCTGTCTCTATGGTATGCACCATTAGATCTCTGCTACACTTAGTGTTTATTTGACTAAATCCCTTCTTATATTCTGTGTCTTCAATAAAGATGACCGGGATATTCTTGACCTGGAGGCCCCACGGAATAGTCCCTGCTTTAAGGTGTTTTAGCAAAAAGTGGCCGTGCAATTCTGTGCGGATATGTTTTTTTTGGAGACGTATTAACTTATCAGCCTCATTTTGTCCTTTTGCTTGCCTGTACTAAAATAATCTAAAATTCAAATTGAATGAAACTGATAGACTTAATTGTCAGGATAAACTAATACATTTTGGTTTACCCAAAGCTATCATTCACTGTGAAATTCTTCATTGAGGCATAGGTAAAAACCCCCACTTTTGTACAGTTTACAGTGGCCCGACCTACCCTCTTCCCCAGCGGGCCCAACCCCCTGTCTTTCTTATTTACTGAGTCCCAGCATGTCTGACAAAAGCAAAATAAAAATGATTAAACATCTGCTGACCCTGCCAATAAACACCATACCAGCATGCTAGTAAGAGAGCCAAATGTGAACAATACTTGGTGAGGAACAGATTTGATGCTTCTCCATATGGTGTGCGATGGAAATGTGTTAGGGCCTTCCCATTCTGGTCCACAATTCTGCAAGAATTGAGTTACGATAGACCACAAAGGCTTTGGTTAAAAGCCCCCATCAACAAAATATCCACTAGGCCATCCTGCCTACTCACAAACATGTCCACTGCTTCATTTGAGGAGTATACTATGTCAGTATTCTTCTGGAGAATGTTATTATTGTAAAATGTAATTAAAATTAATTTTCTAGGTGTATGAAATTGGGTTACTAGATGAGGAGGGTAAAACTATTTTAAAGCATCAGCCAGAAATAAATGTAAATGTAAATGTCGGAATTTGTAAAGCGCACAGCTACCTCCACCGGAGGTGTCCCGGCGCTGTTCGTATACCGCTTAGGAACCCTTCCTGGCTTTCCTGGGAAATTTCCACTCCTGGGCACCTCCCAGGTGCAGCCAGGCATCCCAGCGCTTTTGGGGCCGTTGTGGAGACTAAGCAAGCTATTGCCCAGAGTTGCAGCGTGGGACCCATGATCAGAACAGGTACTGAGGCGAGAATATCCAGTCAGGGGAATTAATGAGCCGGAGACCCGCCGAGGCGGGAATCGAACCCTGGTCCCTAGCCAGAGCTTTGCATCAAGGTCTGCGTGCTTTAACCATTGAGCCACACTTCTCCAATGCTTTTCAATGTGTAGAGTCACAAGCAATACCCAAATTAACCTGTGCTCAACGCTCGGGGAGCCTGACACCGAGCAGTCAAGCTTAACTCAAAGGCAATGTGGAACATATTGCAACACTTTAAACAGTAATGTGTTGAAAACACATAACAAAGGGAGCATACAACATCCTAGAAAAATATAGTGTTTTTTAATGAATAACACAAGATCAAAACGAGGAAAATACAATCAGTAAAACTGGAGATATTCAATTTTAAAGATTTTATGTAAAAATGTTGCCAAAATGCGTAAACCGCTAACCATGGATCTGGTCATGCTGTACAAGTCACAAGTTCAATCCAACTACAATGGAACATTGGCTGGCTACAGGGACCCAGTTAGGCCTGCTGAACCAAGTACCTTAAATCATGGTTTGTGGAGCATTATGAAGATCCACATTAGATCTGAGATATGGCAGGGCTGCAGTGAGATGACCTGTGTCATTGTCGAGGATCCCGCGTTGAGAATGGTGCAGTGGACGTGATATGCCACTTATGAGGAGCTGTGAGGCCACAATGCAGAGTTCATCTTCATTGTTGAGCCTTCTGTCAGTGAGGGATGTGAGCAGGGCCTGTGATGAGGAAGCATTGCACAGTGTTGGTTCTGATGCAGCAATAGACTGCTATGTGATGTTGGTCTTTGCGAGCGTTCCGACCCACACAGTAGCAGCAATGCATCGGCTCTGCTCAGGGTTGTGCCATGCAGCAGAGGAGATGTGCCAGTTCCACTGGATCCACAGAGGCTGACACAGCACCTTAAACCTACTTTCAAAGTTCCAGGACTGGGGCTGCACCACTTCGCACATAGACTCACAAATGGCAGAGTCCAGGTGCTGGGTCAAGGTTTTTGGCACCTTCTGTCCCTGAGGCTCAAGTCAGGAGGCCAGTCAACTAGCCCTTGGAGTCACATTGGGGTTCTACGTTCAAGAGATGCAGTCCCAGTCCTCCTCACCCAGGCAAAAGAGAAGTAGGTCAGCAAGGCAGCAGCACAGTAAAGCAGTTTTTCCAGCGAGGCAACAGCCCTTCATCAGTCCTACAGCACCCCAGCAGGCCTTCTTCCTGGTAGAATATTCACACATCCAGAAGTGTACTGAAGAGTGGGAGTCTGAGGTCCAGTATATATACCCAGTTGTGCAATTGAAGTGTAGGAAAAGCTTCGAGAGGTTTGTCTTTGAAGTCCCCAGGCATTCTGCCACCCCTATCCTGGCTCACAATTACCTACAGTGAATGTGAAGTGCTTTGTATGGAGGTAGGACACAGCTTACTCAGGTGTAAGTGGGGCTATGCCCAACTCTTCCCTCCATTCCTGTCAGTGATGGCCTGTCCAGCACATCTAAGCTACCTATTGTGTGTGGCTGTCTAGGAGGAATAAAATAATACAGTCAGCTACATCCAGTCATGTAACCAAAAGACAGTCTTTAGGCACTAATTGGCTAAGGCAGGAACGTGCCAGCTTTCTAAAAGTGGAATTTTCAAGATTGTAATTTAAAATGTAACTTTACCATAAGAGAGGATTTCTCATGACAATGACCTAGACACCAAACATAATATTGGACTTACGAAAGACCTTACCTTCAAGCCTGCGGCGTGGCCTTGCAGAGACGATATGGGCCAACTCCTCACACCCTACATTCTCACTTGTAATGTTGAGAGCAACAAGAAAGAAAGTTGGGGCTCAGGGAGGATGGTCCGGTTTTTTATCAGCATGAATGTTCCTTCTTAAAAGCCACTGTCTTACCTTAAAAATATTAAACACAAGGATTCACAAGCCTTCTACTACTGATGGTACTGGTTCACCCCCCCCCCCTTTCTCCTCGATGTTTCTTTCAGCTACCTGTGATCAACTGGCAATTTGCTGGAGACTCATCTTATTACTTCTTGATGTCAACTGGGTTGTGGAGGCTTAATTTGTCTTGCTGAACTCACTCTTTCTCTCTCTTGAGAACAATACAACTATATTTTACACATGAAGCAGTTGCTCTGATTTTAATGATGCAAAATTAGTTAAATTAGATACAATATTTTAGTGCTTTTACAATAGACCTATACCACAGGAAGTACAGATTTGCGAGCTTTCGCCTTGGTAGAAGTAAATGAGTAATGCTTGTTGAATTGGACAATAAAACCACGCCCTTTAAAAGCACAAGAGTATCAAATTATTCAGAACATTAGTCTCAAAAATGACTCACAAGTCTCAAAAGTGGTTTTGTTAAGGTTGACAAATCTTTAATCTTGTGAATGCCTTCTTCAGGTTTCCAAATGTTTTCATGCAAGTAGAAAAAAGTACCTATGCCCTCTTTCTAATGTTCTCTTTTCCTTGCAAAAATTCCTTTAGGCGAGGTGGTGACGAGATGCTTGATGTGGAGGATTTTGTTTGCAAGATGGAGTTCAGGAGTTTCTAGGGATGAGGTGGGTACCAGGTCCTGATTCCTTCAGGAGCGTTATGAAGGCTCCCAGCCAGCTGGAGTATTGAGGCAAAGCAAGCCTAGTGACAATGGACGTGGTATAAATAGGGCAACCCCAAAGATGGCCGTCTAGACTTTCCAAAATCTCGCCCGATCTGGACATACTTGCATGTGCCGGTAAACTCAAAATATGTGTAGTACACTTGGTGGCATTCCAATACGGGCATGCAAGAAGTGCTCGGGCTGAGATAAGAGAACATGAGTAAAGTTCAGTCCTCGGGCTGAGATAAGGGCATTAATTGTATGCGCAGTGTGTTGGGATCAGAGATAGGAGTACACATTGTATGCGCAGTGCTCGGGGGTGGGTACACAATGCATGTGCAGTGCGAAGGAGCTGAGATAGACACTAGAAGTAGGTGCAGTGTTAGGGGCAGAGATAATACAAAAGGTTTGCAGTGGTTGGATCCATGGAAGCTGCAGCCTCAACCGTGGTGGGAGTATAATCAGGGAGAGTGGAGAGCCGGGCACGCAAGGTGACTAGATCCACAACCCACAAACTGGTTAACTGTTCTCGTTTGGGAATTACAGCTTATTAAATGTGATAAGGTAACTCCAATGTTACCCTATGGGAGAGGTAGGCCTTGCCGTAGTGAAAACGTATTTAAGAGTTTTTAACTACAAGGACATTTAAAACTTAAAATTACATGTCCTATTTTTTGATTATACTGCACCATGTCATCTAGGCTGTCCAGGGCCTACCCTAGGGATGACATATATATTTAAATAGAAGATTTGGGACTGGCGAAAGTTTTATTTTACCAGGTCGACATGGTAGTTTAAAACTACACACACAGGCTGCAATAGCAGTCCTGAGACATGTTGGAAAGGGCTACTGAAGTGGGTGGCACAATCAGTGCAGCAGGTCCACTAGTAGTATTTAATGTACACGCTCTGGGGACAGTAAATCAAATATGCAAATTGGAGATAAGCTAATGTTAGCATGTCTTAAGGAGAGAACACAAGCACTTTATCACTAGTTAGCTGTGGTAAAGTGCAGAGTTCTAAGGTCAACAAAAACGAATTCAGCAAAAATAGGAGGAGGAAGGGGAAGTAGTCTGGGGATGGGGGTGTGATGCACAATAATGTGTTAAGGCATCATTTAGGAAATTAAACATAAGAAAGAAACAATGTTGCCTTGCAATATTTAGAACAAGATATTCATCATCTTTTGAGAACATTGCCCAGGAACAAAAGCAAAACAAAATGCTAGTCTGCAAAGTGATAAAAGAAAACATGAAAAAATAAAAAAAATTAACTGTTGAAAATCAAACGTTGCAATTTTGCTTGGCCTGCTGGTCACATTTTTGCTATTCACACTGATTGTCAACAATAATTTACGGCCCGACATTGAAAATGTCAATTCTGCTCTGTGGCTTGCCAATAATGCTGGTATGCAGCTAAAAGCAAGTTCACTTTTCCTGAACCCTGGGTTAAGTAAAGTTCTGTTCCTATTATCTGCATTATACATGGGTTCACACTCCCAAGTCTGTTGCCTTCTGTTTGCAGGGCACTAGAAGCAGTGGTGTATTGAAACTTGAGGGGGCTCCCCTGTAAAGTGTATGGAAGGGGCCTTCCCATCCATGCTCTGGACCCAGTCAGGAACTCTCATGGCTGCCTATGCACAGTTCCAGAGGGGGCCCCCTGGAGCTCTGGGGCCCTCATGTAACCAAGGGGGCTGCAGGGGCTATTGTTAAGCAATGAGTGGGCTCCATGACCTTTTAGTAAAACATAGTGTATCGCATGTGAGATGCATGCGCTAGTGCATGCTAGTGCACTCTCGACCCTAAAAAGAATTTAGTGACTGTGAAGTGCCACCTTTGTCGCCTTTTAGTATTTACAGGGGAAAAAGTCACATATACCCTATGCAGGGTGCTTCAAAACACATCAAGCACATGTTGAATGTGCAGGCGCCATTCCATGTATCCCTGTGTTGCCACACAGAACTGATATACAGGCATGATCACTCACCTAGAGGTTTATTGCTACTCTTGATTGTGGACACAGTGGAGTAAAGTGTGCATATGTGGATGCAAACATACTGTTTCCACATACACATTTAAAAACAGTGAAAATTATTTGAGGCCTGAATCACAAGTCCTATTGATCATAGGTTCAGATTCATGATTTTCTTTTACTCACAAAACATACTGCAGGAGAAAGCCTGATGCAAAAATGCATATTTGTATTTTGAGTTTCAGCACTCCGTCCATCATCTCCTTGTGTTTGCTTTATTTTTCTTTTCTTTCCATTTTTTCCCCACAAGGACCTTATTTTTTTCTCCATTGAAAAACATGCTTCCCTAGTCTTCCACAATGTCTGCTGGTGATTAATTCTCCTTCTGAGTCTGGACTGGGAGCAGGGCTTTAAGTGGGTTGAAAAAACTGGGGGGTCTCTCAAATGGGCATGGACGATGTAATTTAGGTCTTAATTTAAAAGCACACATGCGAAAAATCTGTGCGAAGCATAGTGTGCCGCCCGACTGGTATTTTGCTACTTTTGTCTTGGCATCCGGATATATAATATAAAAAGTAACATTACACTTACAGCAAGTCAGGATTTGACAATGGTTGTTCGCTGCACAAGATAAATAAGCAACAACTACGGCTTCGATGGATATAATATTGAAAATGCTTCAGTTCTGACACTTTGAGACTGTGAAAGACCTATAACAAGTATCATTGAAGTTACATTAAAGACAGTGAAGGCTGATACTGCTGCAGAGTTAAGACTATTTTTTTTTTCACCCTGAGGGTGAGGGCAAAAATAGAGAGCCCGATAGGGACCGTTTCAGCACCTGCTTTTTAGAACTGATGGAGCTAGAACCCACCCCACTTAAAACCCTGACTGGGAGTTAATCTAGCCCTTTCCAGGAGAAGAAGTCTGACCATTTCCAGGGTGGGAAATGGCCATATAGAAGTTTGTGAATGGTTAGAAACCATCATTTTTTCAGCTTTGACAATCTTATTAACAAACTGTACCTCAACAATCCATTCCCCGCCCTTTGTCTATGATTTACTAACGCAAACATTCTAATCACCCCCTTTCTACAAAATACAACAGTGTTGAAGAGTAGCTTTTATAATGTAGACAATCTATGACATATGCAGTCTATTGACAAGGTAACATGACTGAACACAATTCACCTGACCTATTATGGTCTAACTCCTTCCTTGTCTGAATTTGAATGTAATCCACATGAAGTATGCTTTTAAAATTGCCTATTTCAAAACAGTCCTGGATATTCATGTAGATCACGCCATGATCACCATTCTGCCATCTTCCTGCTTCTCCTTGGGCATTTCCTATTTGAATTAATACTGCCTGTCTATCGAGATAAGCATATAAAGGTAACTGCAGAGGTCTGGGTCTGAACTCGACTCAAGCAGGAAATGCTAATGCACCATGTATAAGCACAGACAGCTCTTCACCCCAATGGATGGCTCACTCTGGGATCAAACCGAGTTTATAAAAGAAATATATCAACATGCAATCAGATGTCCTCGTATGTACTGTAATTACAAACAGCAGGGAGGACATTTCAGAAAAATCTCCATCTGCTTCTGCTGCTTTCATTTTTATTAATGTTTAAAGCAGAAAGGCCCACACAACAAAAAGAAATATAACTGCTTTTTAATCCACTGCTTTTAAAATGGCTTTGTGAGAAGCGAGAAGCCATTTGTTCAAGAAAGTAAAGGAATAATTCCTTATTTTATACATAATCAACTTCATCACCCTCTCCTATCTACATGTATTTTCAAGTCAAATGTGGTGCCCAGAGATCTTAGTCACTCTTAATGTTATAACCTCATTCCGGCTTTATTGGATTGTCATGATTTGGTTGATAATGGGTGCTTATTGGGATTTGGAGATGTGCAGTAACATCACAGTGGTACTCTTCTCCGAAAAGAGATTAGCCATATACCCCCAGATGCATCAACAACCTATTTTGCGATTCCTTAATAGCGAAAAATACCGATTCGCTATTAAGGAATAGCAAAATGGAATGCATCAAGAAAGCACTAAAAAATAGCGATTTCTTAGAATTCCTTAATTGCGACTCGCAAATTGCGAGTCGCAATTAAGGAATACCTCCCCATGGGAATGAATGGGAAGACAATTTCAATTTGCGAATCGCAATTAGCAAATCGCAAAATGAGATTGCGATTTCAAGGGTGAAGGGGTGTCCAAAGGATCTGTGTGTTCACATATGTTGCGCAGACACAGGCCCTAAGGGCATGTGTGTGCGCAACATGAAACTTTGAAAAATGCACTTTAGTGCATTTTTCAAAGTTTTTACAAATTACCATGAAGTTGTACTTCATGGTAATTTGCGTGCCCTATTAGCGAATTGGCTATTTTTAAAACTTTCATGCATTGCATTTAAGGAATCTCAATTTGAGATTCCTTAAATGCAAATAATCGCAATTTAGCGATTTCTCAATTTGTGATTTTTGCATTTGGGATGATGCATCCCAAATGCAAAAATACCGGTCGCAAAGGGGCAGATTCTCAGAATCTGCCCCTTTGCGAGCGGATTTTTGTTTTTGATGCATCTAGCTGATAGAAACGAAGGAAATATGCCCCTGTAAAACTGCACGCAGAAATTGGGTTGGAAACATTGATTTCCTTGATAACTGCTACTTGATCAGGGAACAACTCAGAAAAGTGAGGTACTTACGCATCTTGACAATACTGCACCCTGTGGTTTCAATTACTGCATTAGAAATGCTTTTCTGTACTTGACTCTCAGGAAAGTGAAGGTGCAGTCACAGGCTTATCAGGGAGTTATATTGTGGGCAAGAGCTCAAAGGTCAATTTACAGTCAACAAGCACAATAACTTAATGTCCAGGCGAGTGAGTATGTTTGGGTTAAAAATAAAGTATTTTAATGTCGCTGCTGTGCTAAAAGTAGACAATCTGTTGGGTATGATATGCAGGACTGTATTAAGAAACTTTCTCTAACAGTGAGGTGTCACATTCTCCCTGCCTTTCTGATAATTGCTCCGTTCCCTTTATGGTTTACATCCCCATAGTATAGTGAGGATCTAAGACTACTGCGGAAGGAATGCAAACAGGCAGAAATGAAATGGAGGAGGCTCTATGCTGAACCAGATAAAAGAACCTATAAAACGCAACTGAATAAGTATAAGGAAGTAATTGCTAGATCAAAAGCCGATTATTATGAAAAAAAATGATCCTGGAAGCACCAAATAAGGCTAGAACTATTTTCAACATAATAAAGGATCTATCTTAGCCGGCCTGTGTAAGTAATAAGATCATAGCTACACAGAAGCTGTGTGATGATATGGCTATTTATTTTTATGAAAAGATCAACAAAATCATTGGCGACCTTAATCAAAAAAACCTGACTGGGGTAGAAGATGTAAACAATCCACCTAGGAAGGACGAGAAAGATCTACTGTGATAAGTCCGCAGAAGCCCATAAGTCCACGCCGTACAAGATCGCGGAACTTATTTTAGCATTATAAATTTTTAGGGCAGGGCCTATCCTTTTTGTCAATGAGGTTCGCTGTTCCTTGTTCAAGCACCCTGTTAACTGAGTAAACTTGAGAGCAAGTACATCAAGCTGGGGTTTCCAGCTGAGCCTATTTTCCAACACAACCCCTAGGTATGTCATGACTTTAACCTGCTCTAGATCACAGCCATTCATACTAACATGGCCCAGCTGCGACCTATTTTTGGCAAGAACCATACATTTAGTTTTTGTTACGTTGACCTGTAGGTCATTAGAGTGGCAGAATTCCTCAAACCTATTTGGGGCGGACTGGAGACCCTTCTGAGTTTTTGATAAAATTAAGGTGTCATCCGCAAAAATAAGTAGCGGAAACTTAGTGCCACCTAAAGTCGGGGCGTCTGTTGGAAAAGCTGCAAAGTACTGCATGCCACTATTGATGAATAGCAAAAACAGTGTTGGTGCAAGTACACACCCCTGGCGTACACCACGGGACACCGAGAATCTCTCTGTGACCTGCCCTTGTTTGCCCCATCTGACCTGTACAAAATTTGCTTCATAAAGTCTAATTACCATATCAAGAAGTTCTCGTGGCATCCCAAAGTTTCCTAGAGCGTCCCATAACTTTGCTCTTGGAACTAAATCAAAGGCAGACTTTAGGTCTACGAACGCTGCATAAATAGTACCACCACCCAAAATAACAGCCTTCCAGTAAATTAAACTAAACCTAAACACCTGTTCGATTGTACTGACACGGGATCTAAAACCTGCTTGTAAAGGGGATAAAACATTCTCTAGATCCATCCAAGACTGGATCTTAGCAAGCACCATCCTTGCAAGGATTTTCTGAATAGCATCTATTAAACGTATAGGCCGGTAGTTCCCCGGAATCGTACGGTCCCCCTTTTTAAAAATAGGCAGGGTTTCGGCACCCTGCCAGGAGTCCGGGATCGATGCCCCTTTCACGATAGCATTAGCTAGAAAGGTAATATAAGGCACCCAGTTAGTTGGGTCAGATTTTAAAAGATCTGCCGGAACACAGTCCATCCCTGGTGCTTTTCTACCTTGAACCATCCTAAGTGCATTCTCTACATCTTTTCTATCAAACACCAGTGGGTGGCTGGGGGTCAACAGCTTTGAGAAAAATTCAGCACGGCAAATGCTGTTTCTGCTTCTGGACCCCTAAACTGGGTTTCAAAGTATTCAACCCAATCTCCGGCAGACACATAATTTACTGGGACTTGCGATTCTACGGACTTTCCCCATTTGACCATCTGCCAGAACTTTGTCTGATTTTTCAGCCTGCTAGCCTCAAGTAAATCCTGCCAGTGCTGGTCATCCCAATCCGTTTTAGCCTGTCTTTGCCTTTTCTTATAGGCAAGCCTTTCTCTCCTAATATCCTTGGTGATTTGTGATTTTATGGCCTTCACCAAAGAACTATAGGCCCTGCGGCACGATTTATTGTACCAATGATTTCCTAATTTTTTAGATGGTAACTTACTAGGTTTACCACATTTGGAAAAATGAGATTTCAGTTCCCTAAAAAGCTGCTCATGGAGTGCAGTTGATTTCACAATGATTTCATCTTGATTTCCAGTGCCTGTAGGGCACTCAGGGTACTAGAAACCTCATGGGAGATCTCAGCTAGGGTTAATGGGTCATCGACTACCCTATCCCATCCTGCGCATATCGTTTGTAAGCAGAGCCTCCGCTGTGGAAATCTCTGTAGCTTTAACACTCTCCAGGCCGCCATCAAGTCTTAGGCTGAGTAATAGTGGGTTATGGTCACTCTCAGGGCGAGCAGAAATTATCAAATCCTCAAGAATGGACCAATATTCGACATTTAATAAAATATAGTCTATTCGGCTTGTATTGGTGCCATTATCGAACGTCACCCTTCCAGTTTTATCAGAGATCGAACGTCCGTTTCCCGCTCTCAAACCCCATCCAAGGCAGAAGCCTAACCACTGAGGGCAGCTTCTGTCCACTTCTTTATTGGATTTAGGTCGAGGTGAGGGATATTCCATTGTGCGTCCTCCTCTGCTAAAATATCTTCCCCCTCAAGATTTAAGGGTTCGAATGTACAGTTGAGGTCCCCTGCCAAAATCACAAGGCCTTCCAGCCCAACGGAATTAAATAAAAGACCCAGCTCATTAGTGATTCCCGAACTCCGCCCTCCCGGCTGGCCTCTATCATAAAGATTAACAATGGTGATCTCAATTTGGTTGGACTGAGTCAGCTTTACAACAAGAATATCAGGGTTATCCACCATTACTTCGATGGACCTATAGCTGAAAGATTGCCTCACCCAAATGGTTAGACCACCTGACAGTCTACCTTTTTTGCCTCTAATGGCAGGTTTATAGAAATGTAGATACCCCTGGCAGTATATAGGGTCCAAAGCCCAACTTTCTTCAAAGATCAGGATATCGTGATCATCCACGAAGTCCAGCCACTCTACTATAGTGGTTTTACGCTTCAACCCTGCTATGTTCCAGGAGACAATTTTGAGCAGATGGGGATTATCCTCTTTAATCATCTGATTTTCTACTGACTCCATTGGATTTGGCCCTATTACCATACTTCCTACAATGGGGGCCCCACTATCTGGGGTTCCTAAAATCAACCTCTCCGAACCTTGGACGGCGTCTATCCTCCCCTAGTCATCTCCGAAGTAGTCACCCCAAAATGCGCTAAGGCTAGCCCGGTAGAAAAGCAGGGGCCTATGCTACAACTAACGTGGTCACCATCCAAAATCGTTCCTCCTTCTAGGTGAGTCATCTCCCCACTATATCGTCCATCTTCATATTTCCTTCCCAGTGGCTGAGCCCCAATAGGATCAATGGGGATTTTCTCGTGTCAATCCACCCCCTCTAGACCGGTAAATGGCTCAAAACGATTTGCTAGAGGGAGGTGAGAGTCAACCCTGGCCAACGGATTAACACCATGGGGTCTCTTTGACCAATTCGTGTAAGTGTGGTTTGTTGGACCTCGGGACGCACGAGCATAAAAATAGTTGAGGCCTAGGGATTGAATGTCTCCCGTTCTTCCAGTCCCAGCATCATAGCATACATACTCAACAACCCATGGATCTCTAAAATTCACAATTACGCAGTCACTCTCTATGTCCTTTACCCTGCAGCCCACCCAACTCACCCTTCTAACGTTTAAGATCTCTGCGTTAGAAAATACTGGGAGTTTTCTGTTCTTATTAAGCCAATAGGTGACCTTGTTTTTGAACTCCCTATGGGATTCCTGTTTATCTACACTAATCCCGGGAACTCCCGCCAATATGACTGTATATGGTACGGACTCTGGGGGGAGGTCGATACAGGGCAGCCTCTGTTTTATACCCTCATTTCCCAAGGGTGTTATCCTAGTTGACATCCTCTCTGCTACCCGCTCATACGATGCAGGCTGATTCCTTACTACCTTACCTGCCCCTGTGTCCCCCTCCCTACTAGTACACAATGATACACTCTCTATCGGACACGTCTCAGCACAAGGCTGGGAGATCCGGTTTTCAACCCTATCAGTTTGAACTGGCTGGGAAACCCTACCACCACCTCTGGGCTGGGGCTTGGCCTGCGGGGGTTTTAAGAATAGAACCCTCCCTGCCATTCACTATTTTATTCAGCGTACTGGAATTTGCTAGTACTAACTTTTCAAGTTGCTCCAGTTTAATATTGATCAATTTTGTTCTTTCCAGGAGGGGTAACATCAGCGATTTCATTAATTTTTCCATTTTTGCCAAAATCCCCTTGTTTTCAGTACCTTGAATGGATGGTTGATGTGGTTAGGACATTTTCGTACTCGAGCTAGGGGGATGTGCTAAGTGTAGTGGCGCAGGGTTTGAACTATTTTTCTTTGGTAGTTTTGCAAATCCACCCTTTTGGGGACCTCCCCCTTTTTTCCTTTTACCTGATAATTGATTTACCTTAGGTTCTTTACACACTACTATATCAGGGTTCTTGTTTTTGTTTGGGAGGCTAGGTGGAGAATGCGATTTAGAATCCCTTCTACGGGAACCACTAGAGACAGTACTACCAGTGGTCAAGTTCAATGAAGTACAAGCCACCGGGCTATCAGACCCTACCAACAGTAAGCTGGGACTAGGGCTCGGGACACCTGGGGGATCATTTGGTCTTACTTGATCTGGAGTTACCGCGGACCCAATTGTACCCAGTGACGATCGCTTCCCCATTAAAAGATCTAAGGACAGGCGTTTCTCTGTTAGAGCTATTTCCTTTTCCAATACCGCAGCCGCCCTCGAAATAAATTGGTCAATCGTCCCAGTGACCACCCCCCCAGTAGTGAAAAGTGTAACTTTTCTTCCCTTCCCAGAACGTAACGCCATTGAGATTCCTACTTAAATGACACAAGAAAGAGTACAAACAAAATATACAAAATATTAACAGAAAAATAAAAAGAGGTAACCTACAATGCAAAAAACACTCACTAAACAAATCAAGACTTTAGGGGGGTGGCCCAGCCCGGCCTCGTTCGTCCTCGGACGGCCTCAGACGGCCTCAGACGGCCCGCCCTTGGCCTGGGCGTCCCGCGTTGCGTGGAGGGGTCATGAATAAATACAACAGGTAGGCAGGTAAATTTCGGGAAGAGGCACCAGCTGTGGATGAGCAGAGAATGCTGGACCTCGCAGTCCCGTACTCCCGCGTCGGCTTTCTAAGTGTTCCGCAGGTTGGGGAAGAGCACCAAAGTTCCAGGCAAGGCTGCGGGCAAGAATGTAGGCAACACTGCTGCGAGCGGCACCCACAACACAAAATTTAAAAGAACGGACTGGAGGGAGAGCTTTAAGCTTCGTGGCCTCACAGAGATGGAATGAACTTCCAAATTACATTAGGCAAAGTGAGAACTTATTGCAATTCAGGAAGAAGCTGAAGACTTGGCTGTTCCAGAGAGAAAAATAACTCATAGATGCAGTGTCACTAACTCACTCATATGTCGTACTATGTTTCCTTTCCCGTCCTCAATGTGTTATATGTCTCATCTTAGGGTGGATGATTAACCACGCCATATAACAACATAGTACTCTCTCAGCGCCAGGATACCCGTTGGTTGGTAGTGCGCTATACAAATTCAGTTTACATTACATTACATACCATTACATTGTTGCTCATTGTCTTGTCCCTGCTTCAGGCTAAATCACATGTTTCGAGGGATTTACAAGAAGGAGACTGAGGCAAAAAGAATTACACCTTTCACTTTTAGCAAATTAAGTTAATTAAAATAATAAATAATCCACATTTGTAAAGCCCGAACACTCACCTGTAATGGTCTCAAGGCGCTGGGGGCCATCGGGAAGATTAAGCAAGCTATTGCCCAGAGTCACATGGACTGGGCTAATCTGCTGCCAGCGCTGGGGATTGAACCGTGATCCCCAGATTCCGGAGTCAGTCCCTGGCCCCGGCGCCACACCTCTGTGGAAAGTTCAGTCTCCTAATCTTCCATACAGGACCACCGCGCCATAATATAATTTGCAACAGAATGATCAGCACACCCTATGTCACATAAATTACAAATTATTTTAATCATATAATGCACAGACTTTGTCTCTGTTTTTCTAAATGAGTTCCTTTATTCACATCTTATTCTTTTGTTAAAAACAATTCTCTTCTGCTGTAGTCAACGCATTTTATCGGTAAATAGACATTACAACAAGGCTGTTACTACGCAAGCCATTACAACGCATGCGTTACAACGCATGCGATGTAACAACGCATAGCCATTACTACACATAGCATAACATCGCATGCACTTTTACAACTCAGTCGATGTAATGGCTATCCACATTGTTGTGAGGAAACTGAGGCTGTTCCGTTTCCTCACAACGACATTCACTGCCCCTCAGTCGATGCTGGAACCAGGAGAAAGGAACCACGAGGAGAAAGAAGTAAGGGGGATTGGGCATGGGGTAGGGGGTTACCTTTTTAGGGTTTAGGGTGGTGTGGAAGTAGTGTTGTAATGTTTGTCTAGCGTAGGGTTGTTTTTTAGGATTTAGGGTAGTGCTGGGGGGTCGTGTAGGGTAGTGTTAAAGTTTAGCGACCGGACTGAGGGAGGGGGAGGGTCGTGCTGGGGGTCGTGTTTTAGGGTTTAGGGTATTGTTTTGGAGTTTGTGTAGTACAGGGTAGTATATTTGTGTTTAGGGTAGTGTCAAGGTAGTCGTGCAGGGTAGTATTGGAGTGTAGGGACCGGGCTGGGGGAAGGGGGATGGTCGTGCTGGGGGTAGTGTTTTAGGGTTTAGGGCAGTGCTGTGGTGTTTGTGTAGTGTAGTGTTTTGGGGTTTAGGGTAGTGTAGGGGAGTCGTGCAGGGTAGTGTTAGAGTGTAGGGACCAGACTGGGGACTGGGGGTAGGTGGAGGGTCATGCTGGGGGTAGTGTTTTAGGGTTTAGGGTAGTATTGTGGTGTTTGTGTTGTGTAGGGTAGTGATTTAGGGTTTAGGGTCGTGTAGGGGGGTCATGCAGGGTAGTGTTTGAGTGTAGGGAGTGGACTGGGGGTAGGGGAGGGTCGTGCTTGGGGTAGTGTTTGAAGGTTTATGTAGTGTTGTGGAGTTTGTGTTGTGTAGAGTTGTGTATTTGGATTTAGGATTTAACATAGTGTTGGGGGGGTTTAATTAAAAAATGTGTTGTAAAAGTATGCAGGATATTTGGATCCATTGTAATGTCATTTTAAATGCATTTCAATACACTTGAGAACTAATGGTATGCATATTATTAAATTGTGTTGTAAAGGTACTTGCGAACTAAAACATTGTTGTAAAAGCATGCATTGTTTTGCTTTGCGTTGTATCGACATATAATCCATTTTATCTCTTGAAAGAGACGTCTTCAAGGCTTCAAAACATGAACAATACATACATAATTATAATAATTTTACAAAAAGCTTTTCTAACCTACTTTTGAATTGTGGCTGCTTTAATGCATGGTAATTCTAATGTAATTGCTATGTTGTTTCTTCTATATTTTGAATGTGGCACTTGTTAGCAATTTTTTCAATTCTGTAAATAATAACATACTGCCTTAATAATAGGCTCCCATTATAAAATGTGCAAGACATTATGGCAAACCTGAGTGTTTAGACAACTTTTTATTATAAAGTAGTCGCCAAGGATGTAATTCATAACATTTATATGTGTCCTCTACTTATATACGTTTTCAATAAATATGTTAACGCCCCATGTGCGAATATGAAAGCACTCAAGGAGGTTGTATCTGTGATGTAATTGTTTACGCTCTCACAATTTTGACAGATTTTGATGCCACCATAGTCCATGTTCAAAGAAGCAGACAATAAAATGTATAAATTGGATTATGGAACTTACTCATGCCATTACGAGGTACAATTGAATACTTATTAAATGTAATACTTACTAGGATGTTTTTACACAATGGAGGATAGTCAGCTAAATGGTATTTTCTTATTTTTTTCTTGATATATATATTAAAATACTATTGACAATTCGAGGAATGTTTCAAAATAAGCAATTGAACACTTCAAAGCGAACTATAAAGAGAACTCTGCCCATTACCCTACGATGTTATGAGGTATTTTTGACCATCAATCAATATAACCCCCAATACAATATTAAGGTACATTATGCTTATTTGAATTTTATTGTAATTAAAGGCCCACCAGTTAAGGACCCTTTCAATTTAGGTCATATCAGGTGTCCATCAAATTCATATGACATAATTATGTACAAATGAATGATGAAGAATGAAACAAGATGTGAAATGGAATATAGGATACATTGATTAGTGAATGTATGTATGACTGTAAGGTGTCTCTTTTTATAAGACAACGTTTAGATTTATAATGATAGACTTGATTGTACAATGTTCTAGTCCCAATATGCAAAATCTCCCTTTACAGGAAAACATACTACTTATACACCATGAACATGTTGATTTGAATACAAATTGCAATTGGCCTCACGTATGATCACATGGTTTTGTATAAGGTTAAATGGGAGTTGTGGATAGCAAGATGTGCACAATGAATAGGCTTTCTTTGAAAGATATTAATTGGGACTCTACAAATATTTAGTTACACGATTGAATAAGATGTACTATGCACGATTGCAGTTTGTGTGGGAAAGCTGTATGTATTATCTATGTTTCGTAGCCCTTAAGAAGTCTCTTTAAAGGGATGAAACCCTTGGCTACAGCAGAAGTACAGTGTTTTTAACAAAAGAAAAAGAAGATGTGAATAAGAAACTCTTTTAGAAAAACATTATAAGGAGACTGTGCTTTATATAATTGAATTAATTTGTACTTTATGTAATATGATGTGTGTAGATTATTGTTTTGCAAATAAATGACATGGTTTACCTGCTGGTTTGTTGCAGTAGACCTAGGTAGCACTCCTGTCAGCATTGGCAACTGCAGTCTCCTGCCCAAGTCAGCGCCGGCGCTAGGCATGGGCAGAGTGCAGTGCTTAATTTGTGCTGGTGCTTTCCGGTGCTTGGCACCGGCACTTATTTCTTAGGGCCGGGTCTACACGCAATAACTGTCTCCCCGGCAAAGAGATTATATTACAGGGTAACTGGTAAATCCATGCCTCTCTGGGTTTAGTAAAGTGGTGCGGTGCCTGATTGGACCATATTTGTTTATGATGTAGTAAATATTTAAATTTGGATGAAGCGGCTGCCCGCCTTAACATGAGCCACACTGACACCACACTGTCAGTAACTGCCTGGGCAGTGTGATGTCAGCCCCTGCCTCCCTCCTTGGCTTTGAATAGTCAAGTGTTCCCCCGCCCCCCCCCACCAGTCAGATGGACCAATGCCGATCAGAGTCTCCGCTTTTGTCCTGCCACAGCGTAATGCGCAGCTGCATCATTAGTCATTCGAACGTAGCAAGCAGCTAGCAACAGGCCTAGAAATAAAACCAAAAAAATGCAGTACGTAATTATTTAATTTTTGTTTATCAACATATGCTTTGGAAGCAGGTCTGTCTTTTTAATGGTTTTGGTACATGAGTGCCCAGCAAAAGTGCCTCCTCTGATTTCATTCTAGTGCTTGTTTTTATGCAAAAGTATTGCAGTTACATGCGGTGCCCACAGTCTCACATCTGAGCACCAGATGTGGGCCAGTACCAGACTTCACCTGGATCTTAACCTCATCAATCAGGTATTGGGGGCATCTGTCAAATAAGTGCTGTGTGCTAAATATCATAACTTTTGTTTTGTTTGCTTTTGAGGTCTTAGGCAGCCTTCGTTCAGTGCCTGTGCTGCCAGGAGTGCCCAACATTTGGCTGTCCACTTGTAAAGATTACTGGCCTCCTAGTTTATCTTTCGTAGTTGGCATCATGTCGCTACGTAGTAGCACGCACTCGTTAAGGCGCCCAGAGTCATTATCTTCTCTAATGCGTTTATGTTAGCGGTGAATCAAATATCACGTCAAGTATCAATTATACCATTTGTTTCTCTGTCCAGAAAGGTGCAAGGAGTTTCTGTGGTGCTTGTAGCATACACCATAAACTGATACCACAAAGCAAAGGAGAGCGTCGCATTATGTACCAATGACGTGGTCTGTACTGATGTTTACTTGCTGGCGATTGATTTATGCACCTTATAGATACTGCCACAGGAATTATGAGATTCTGTGGCTGCAGCGTTTTTCGCAAAATTATGGGTTTGCCGCATTGGCCACATAACCCATTGTCTACTGCATTTTCTGCTGATTTTTGCAAAAAAAAAATCTTTCTTCATCAAATGGATCAAAACACGTGTTGGTGTGTTCCAGTACAGTGGAAGGCCATTTGTAAAGGTTGACAGGTCACTTTTCAGTTGCTTATGGAGTTTCATCTCAAATTACACTCAGTCGCAAGGTTTGTATGCCTGTAATCTCCGGCAGGTAATACCTGGAAAAACAGTGCAGCAAAATCAATGTGCAGAGGGTAATGTGGCCTTGTATTGGTCACTAACAGGAGTTTCCTGGCTGCTGTCTCTTTGATAACATTAACTTGTCACTTGGATAAAAGTGTGTTAAATGCTTCCCATCATTTATAAATAAATTGTTGCTATACAAAAGTTTTGACACAATTTATTTCTAGTGACTCACATAAATTGAACAGATATATATTGTTGTCTTCTGGAAGCTGCAGCTTGAAGGAAAGCATTGTTTGCTATGCCACAATTCATTTGCTATTCGGCTGTTGTGGTTGTTTTTTGCATGTCCACATTTTACTATATTTTTTACACTCGGCGTTGCGATCAAGTTATTAGGCCATTTCCCACAGTGATAACGTTTCCCTTATGATAACATGTGCAGTTTGCTGTTTATCACAACACTTCATGAGGTGAAGGTGTACTTTTTAACTCAATTTCTTCCTCTGGCAGATAAAGTCTTACCTATATTTTCTTTACTCCTGATCGACTGTTCAACGGTGTTTGCCAAAATATATATTTTTTCAGTTTCTTCATATTTTTCCTCTAAAAAAGAGGTGGCATTTCTTATGTACCACCTACAAACCGCATTATGCTGGTAGGAATGTTGGCCCTACAGATCGACACCCTTCAATCTACTAAGTGAGTGCCTACAGGTTTGTTGTTTCTACAGATGTTAAGTTGGGGGAATGTAGGGAAGCAAAAATTCATGGCAGTTTGATTCTCTTCTCATATTGTAATAGCTATCAGACCCTGGAATAAAAAGAAACTTAACAAAAATCCTATTTCCGGCAAACGTAAACACACATTAGTTTTATTTCTATTTTTCAGTGCAGTATTATACAAGCAGGGATAGTACTCATGATTAAGATTTCAACTGGTATTGAGAACTCCACATTTAAACTGTAGCAGAGTAGTGGACCAATTTTAATATAATGCAGCAGAAATGCTAGTTTGGTTCTTTTGCTACTTAATCACAGAGATGGGTACCTGGGCTACAATATAGCATATGTGATAAACTGGGTTGTTGATTGAGGAGTGTGAAACCCTACTCAAGAAACAGCCACAATCTTTGATAGGGTGAAACTCAAAAAGTAATTAAATTAACCTGTGCTTAACGCCAGGGACGATATACTTTGCTGTCCTGATCATTAGAAAGCACATTCAAAAATGTCACAAATGATAAATGAAATGTGAAATGAACAGTTGTTTCTCGTCACTCACACACACTTCAGAAGAGGAATGCATATGGTATGTATAAGGGACTGTGGATGGTGTTTGCGCACAGTGTGGATGTTCGGATGTGTAGATTGAACATGCTAGGGGGTTCTCTGAATGTTTGTAACTGGTTCAAAAAATTAAAACGCAGTTAGCTAAAACACAGAACTGTTTGAGGATCAAACATGATGTAGTCCACTTGGCAGTAATGAATTATACACCATGGTGGCCTAGTGATTGTTATAGGTGATTTCTATTGTTGTTATATAGTGATGAGGGCTCTGACTCCATCTAGTGGTTACTAGGAATTCTGTTCTATCTCTCCTTCTATTGAGAAGGTCGGTCTTCTACTTCAATAGAGAGCTATCAAAGGTGGTTGGGTATTAACCTTGGGGAAGGGTAGTGATCGAAGTAGGCCTTTGTATGATGAGATCAGGGCACCCTCCTGAAAATTCTGCAGCACACAGATCATTGTCCAGCTTTCTCTGATAGCTCTCCATCATGCGAGGAGTCACAGTTGGGAGGAAAGATCTTTCTTCTTGTAGTCAGTCGTTAGCTGAAATTCAGATTGGGTATTGAATCTGTCTTTCAGCAGTGCTAGTTGTGGCTGGAGCCAATAGAGTAAGTCGGTGGGGCCAGTAGAGGAAGTGGGTGTGGCCTCCTGAATATAATTGAGCACCTCGACTTAATATTTTACAAATTAAGCACTGGCAGATTGGGCAGCTGCCAAGGGCCCCGTAGTCAGCCCTCCAGCTTGAAGCCCCGCACACGTGCAACAGAGTCAGAGCCCTGCATGATAGGTGCCACCTTGCAAGTTCCCCACCTTAGGGGACCCACAGTCCCAGTTGCAAAAAGACACATTCCTCAGGATTGTCCGGCAATTAGGCCTCCACCCCCCACCCAACCAGAGACCAGAGGGATGGTGATTGCCCTGCTATTTAGCTCCCTGGCAGTCTTAACCCTCTCTGGAGAAAAGCAACCCTCACACCTTCAGCCCTTGATGAGCTGTTAGGAGATACTTGTAGGTGGCTTAAAGGGAGAGGCTGCAGCTACAGTAGCAGGGGGCATTTATTGGGAGTCGCCATTCTCCAGTTACAGGAATGCAGGCAATACACTTCCACTGCCTTTATGAAGCTGTCCTTATCCTCCCTCTTGATCCATGCTAAGCCAGGGACCTCCAAAATCCATTCCACTTGCTCCTATACTCAAATTCATACAAAACACATAGCCCTACGATGATACATGTGCTGCACATGCACTGCAAATACACACAGAATGTCAGCAAAACAGTAGCGGTCGGCAGTAGGAGTTACTGCAGGGCGGTGACGTGGGGAGGGGCAGGGTGGGGCTAGTAATGTATGGATTACGGAGTTTTACAGGTAAGTAAACATTTAAATAAATAAAACGAATTGCAACGAACATCCTCCACATCACAGGACAGGTCTAGGACCTTGCATTGTCATGGACAGGTAGAGGCTTCTTCGCACATGCTAAATTAGAATGGCATTAAGGCCAAACTAAAAGTCAGGATACCAGTTTCACTTGCAGCCAGGCACTCAGGGCAGGGTAAATGCCAATTTACCATACACAGACACTTTCTTCCCAACACACATTCATTTGTTAAGAAGCCAGATGCTGTACTTCATGAAAATGTAATCTTTGCATAGGAATATTTATTCTTTATCTACTATTTTGGTTCCTCAAAGCCATTCTTTTTTCTTGTGTTTGTGAACTTTGTGTCCTTCATTGCTTATTTTTACTTCTGTTAGGATGTATAATCTTGTCATAGCAGTCTAGTGTTCTTAAATAACACCCGCATTCAATTTGCGTGGGGAATTGTGCTATAGTTAGCAGACAAATGAATAAATTAATGAATATTAACATGATTCAAAATATATAACTTTTTAAATACTGTTAGGTGAAGGTACACATTGAAAGTAATAGTAAATATTATAAAGTAATAAAGTCACCCTTCATCTTTTGCAAATCAGCATAGGGTTGCGTGACAGAGGGAAATAAAGGTAAACAAGTTCGCCTTTTAACTTGTCTTATTTGATAGGTAGCCTGTTTCAGAATCTATATAATCTGCAGATTTTTGTCACTGCAATTGATTCTGTTTTGGATATCACGCCAAGCATATTATGGAAAATACAACCATCTGGGGAGGAGCCATAAAATATGATGTAGTGTGGAAACTGACAGTAATCGGAGAAAATAGCAACACTGCTTGACAAGCGAGAGAGCAATTTGTTGTCTTTGTGGGCTGATGCATCTTTCACAAGGGCCCTTTATGTAAACATTTACGGTATGCATTATTTTGTGCTGATCATAAGAGGTTGGCAGACAGCTAAAGCTGACAGGTCAGACTTAAAATTATGATGCGTGTGAGCCAATAAATAAATGAAAGATGAATGAGTGAATCAATTCATACCTTCTAGCAGTAGATGTCAAGGGGATCAGCGCCTGGTGTTACCCTAAAAATGGAAATGCACATTTTCCCACGGCTAAAAGAAATGTCAGCATTTGAAATGTGTTATTTGCTGGAGGGGATATTTAAGAAACTGCATAAAAGAAATGAAAATGATTCTTTGAAGTGAAGAAGGGTGAACGTGGGGCTAAGGTAGGTTGGGATATACAGAATATGCATAAATATTTGAAAAGAAATGGCAGAGGCACTCAGGAACATGGCTGGATTTAGCACTTATGCCGTCATGTGCAACAATCTTTTTTGACTCTACCCCAATGATGTCCTTTCCACAGATACCCTCACTACCACCCTGCGACAGTGCCCCTCATCTCTTCATCTCTTCTCAGGCTTATGAGTAACGCCATGCCCATCTTTCACTCATCTGCTGCCCCACGTTCATAGCGCCATGAAACCGCCTGGCGAAAGTGCGCTCTATAAATAATTTTAACATAACATAGCACCTCTCTCAGATGCAGTACATTTCTTTTATAGTGCTACCCATACCAGTCTAGGTTGTCGGAGCACTTTACATCAAACACAAACTATATACAGATCCCATAAATCAAACATGTGTAAATCAGTCTATAGGAAATGTTACATAAGACAATGAGATTTACAAGTTGTAGGAGGCACATGTCACAGACACTAGTAGACAGCATATTTTAAGAGTGTTTTGTCTGGAGAAGCACACGCTCTGGGTTTAGACATACTGCAGTATTAATAATAATGTATTTCTACTCACACTAACCATTTTTTCCAACATTAGGATAATGAAGGACTAGGGAACACTTAAGGTTCCAACCCTATTCCTTGAAGTTTGCATTTAGCTCTTTCATGATAGGTTTGTAACTTATGAACTGCAAGTAACACAAGGATCTGTGTGACAAAGGCAGTAACCCACTGAGCCATCCACATAAATGTAGTTCTGTCATCTGCATGGTACACCTTCTTTGCAGTTGAAATATTAACCATCTGCACTACTTTATGATCAGTCAGAATTACCACTAGACAAATCTCTCTCTCCAGTAGGAACATTAATCACCAGAGTTGTCTTGACGTTTTTAATGTTGATGAAAATGCTTTTAAACCCATAAGTTATTTCTAAGACATTGCCTCCCTGAGGTCAGTGCCAGGTGCGGCTGTACCAGTGGCGCTGTCCAGCTGGCACTGCTCACACACATATGATGTAATAATTACCACATTAACCTATTATTTTAAAAACAGAGCCGGCTAGTAGGGAATGGGGGTGTAGGGAGACGGAGGGGTTTGGATATATCTTTTTTTTAACACAATTACCTTTCCCACTGGCCACATCTCTCCTCCGCTTTTCTGCTCTTCTTGACTCCAGTCCGGAAGAAGCTGCAGGAAGCATCCATGTACTCAGATGTTGCTGAGCCAATCACAACGATGCAATGCAGTATTGTGATCGGTCTGCACACCGAGGATTGGCACTCAGATTGGGACAGGTAGCCTGTGCATATTCACTACAAGGCTGTCCTTTACTGCCTGGTGGAGAATATGCAAAGTGTGCATGACTGCTTGGCCAGCCAAAACGACGGGCAAGCAGTCATGCATACTTGGTGTGCATAGTTCACTCCTCCTCCCTGAGCCACCAGTCCAGCCCCATCCTAACCCAGCCCAGCAGCACCCACAAAAAAATGATAATAACATTTGGTTATTATCATTTTACTTTTCCCTCTTTCACTGGTTTAAGAGCAGTGGGATGATACTCCTCCACATTAGCAGTGGAGCCCCACTGTATATATATATATATATATATATATATATATATATAAATAAAGAGGGTGCACAAGAATAAATAAGCGCTGAAATCAACCTGATTGGGTCCGTTTCGTTATTTTGGTTCCCGTTTCCTTGGGGCGGACAACGAAGTTCTGGGCATAAATTTCACACCGGCAAGCTTCTAGGTGTGACACGGACCCCTCCTGCGCAACGGGTAAGCGGACAGGAAGCAAAGCTGACGGTGACCCGGAAGCATTATACAGCCCCGTTAGGAGCAACCGCTTTTACCCCCGGCGAACAAGACCGAATTGAAAATAGTGTTCGGTGGCATCGGACTCTCACGGCTGTGATCGAGTCCGTAAACCCCGAGAACAATTCGAGAACTTTGGACGTATAACAAAAACAGCCGGTGCGGGAGAAGGAACACGCAATTGAGCAAAACCACTTTGGCGGCGTATTTAAATTGCTCGAGTACGTGTGCGCTAAACAAATAATAGACATTAACAGGTGCACCGTCATGGACGCCGAAGATGTGGTCAGAAAGAGAAATAGAGAAGAGGCAGCAGTTAGTATGTTTGACGACAGCCCCGTGGTGGAGGACCAGCAGGCGGGGCCAAGTATCACGCCGGGACCGAGACCTGGGGGCAGCCGCATCAAAGATCTCTTCAAAAAACTGGAGAAAGCCATGAAAATTGAACAGGCAAAATGGTGGGAACAGAAATCCCTTACCAGGTACTTGGAGGTGGGGAGAGTTCCGCGTGGCTTGCGGATTATGCTGGCCCCCAGCTTCGAGAACCCCGACCCAAAAATGCTCCATGATTGGGCGCAGTGCAATCTTGATAATTCAAGTCGCCTATTACGGATACTTGTGCAATACGCTGAAAGTGATGGTGCTAAACTCCAGACACAGATCAAAGAATTAAATGATCAGATTAAGGCATTGAACGAGGAGGACCTGGAGAAAAAATTAAGAGATGAAATGACAAAAAGGTTGGCCAAAGAAGAAGATATAATCAAAAAGAGAAAAACATTTAAATTTCAAAGGGACAAACTAGACTACCAAAATGGGCGTATTTACACATTTTCAAGGAAGTTTGACCCTCTGGCAACGAAAAAAACGCCGAAACAATCTCAGGCGACAACTAGTCAGGAACAGCATTCAATATCCTCCACAGACGTCAGTACAATTCCTAGCAGTGATTCCGAGATGGAACAGAGATCAGCTGTGGAGCAGTTGGGGTTTACCAAGCGGTCGTTGGGTCAGGAGGTGGAGTGCCTGCAACACGACCGAAAGAAATCATTAAGATCCCATGCCTCCAACTCCGGCGCAACCAGAGGAACAACGCTAAGCGCAACCAACGGAGAAAATGCAGGACAGCCAAATCAAGGGGCAAAAAAGAAGACGAACAAAAGATGGAATCGCCGCTAAATTCACAAGTAAGTGAGAATATGACTATTGTGAATTTAACAAATATGCGATTAAGTCCTAAAGAACAGAAAATTCTATCACTGGGGTTATCATTTTGTCCACCATGTACTTTTGATTACGCTAAAACCAGAATGGACATTTTTAAATTCATTAGAAAATTAAAACTAAGGAAGCTATTTCTGGTCAATAAACAAAAAGTACGCAAGCTTCAAGATACGAGTGTGGTGGCGGGAACCAACTTGTCGGTAAGGGAATATGGGTTGCAATGCGACTTACAAGATCTAATAAATGAAGGGGATTTGGATAACATTCAAGAAACAGAGAGTATAACTGTAACGAATAATCCAGGTAATACCCCTTTTAAGCCTAAATCGACTTTTAACCCGGTGATGCCACATGACAATATTGATGTGTTCAGCGATATGATAATAACTGAGATTAAAAAATTAAACAAAAAGACTATGATGGAAAACAAAAGGACAACAAATTACAATAATTCTTTTGGCAGCCTAATGAAAAAACTTCAAGTTGATGAAAAAACGGTAGTCAGGCAATCAGATAAAGGGGGAAATATCGTCCTTTGGCCAATGCATCTTTATCTGGAGGAAGCACTCAAACAACTGGGCGACAGAATGTGCTATAGCAGAAGTGATCGACATGCATTCAAACTGGCGTGGGACAAGCTAAATACAAAACTTTACTCATGGAGAGGCCAAGGACTCCTAAGTGGAGATGAACAGAAATTTTTAAAAACTAACCACCCGATAATCCCGGTGTTCTATCTGATCCCAAAGATCCACAAGGACAGTACTAGACCACCGGGTAGGCCCATTATTTCGGCACGAGGAGGGACATTCGAATATGTGTCCCGATATATTGATCATTTCCTTCAGGAGTTCGTAAAATCCCTGCCGTCTTATATCAGAGACACTATGGACTTTTTGCAAAAAATTAAATCAATAGTGTGGAATACTGAATATCTATTGATCACACTAGATGTAACTGCTCTTTATACGAGCATCAACCATGCAGATGGGATAAGGGCAGTTAAACATTTTCTTAGCAAAAGACCAGTGTGTATGTTGGAGCATAACATAATGTTGTTGGAAATGTTGGAAATGTGTTTGAATAACAACTATTTTCTCTTCCAAAATCAAATGTTCCAGCAGTTGCGGGGAGTGGCAATGGGGGCCTGCTTCTCCCCCAGTAACTCATGTTTACACGTGGGGCTGTGGGAGGAGCAGGTCCTGGGTAATACCTTTGATGAGATCATGTCTAACAAAGTGGAAGCTTGGTACAGATTCATAGACGATTTGTTTAAAATATGGAAGGGGTCAATGAGTGAAGCAGAACAATTCATTAGTGACATCAACAAGAATGAATTGAATTTAAACTTCACAGGGACTTTAAGTAAGAACAAAGTCAATTTTTTGGACGTAGAGGTATATGTAGAGGAGGGGAAACTGCAGACCAAACTACACCGCAAGCAAACTGCGGGCAATACAATCCTTCATGCCTCTAGCCAGCACCCCAACCATCTAATCCGAAGCATCCCCTACGGGGAGATGCTGAGGATTAGAAGAATCTGTAGCACAGATGCCGCCTGCCTGACAGCACAAAATGAGAGCAAAACAAGATTTATACAAAGAGGCTACACAGAAAATTTGGTGTTAAAGGCAATGGAAAGGGCCAATCAAGCAGGAATGTTCCCGGCTGCGCAAATAGATGCGGGGCCAGAACATGCAGCGGTGAACAATACTGGGTGCCAGCCTAGACTTATTATGGAATACAGTCGCCAACACAGGCAACTACAAAATATTGTTAAGAAAAACTGGCACATAATCACAGGGGACCCTGTGATTGGAAAAACATTGGCGCCATATCCGGCTATAACATACAGTCGCGCACGATCCATGAATGACATGTTGGTCAAGAGCAGTCCGGAAGTAACAGTCAGGGATAACTGGCTAGGGAAAAGCAAGGGTTTCCTAAAGTGTGCCGTGTGTAAGGCTTGTACTATAGGACAGAACAAAACAACATATAGCTCCCCATTCAGTGAAACTGAAATTTCTATTACTAAGAAAATAACTTGCAAGTCAGATCATGTGGTCTATGTGTTGGAATGCGCTTGTGGGCTGTGTTACGTTGGTAGCACTAAGCTACAAGTACACAAGCGCATATTGCAACATATGAGGGCAGTAACCAATAAAGATGAAGCCTATCCCGTGGCGAGACATGTAAATTTATGCCACAAGGGGGATGTAAACTGCCTAAAGTATTATGCAATAGACATGGTACAGCCTCTACGAAGAGGGGGCAACAGGGAAGCTCGTCTGGGAGTACTGGAAACCCGTTACATTCTGGAGCTCGACAAAGAAGTTCTGGGTATATATATATATATATATATATATATATATATATATATATATATATATATATATATATATATATATATATATATATATATATATATATATATATATATATATATATATATATATTCACTGAAAACACCATAGGTTTCACACCAGTTATAGTTAGCTGGTCATTTTCCTCATACAAAACCTTTGAAATTCCCCTGTTATAGTTAGTTCAGCTAACTATAACTCGCGCGCCCGCGATGCACTGCTGATGATGTCACATATTACATCACTCATGACATGGTCAGTGACATCACTCATGACATCACTGATGACATCTCAAATGACATCCCTGATGACATCACTGGTGTGAAACCGATGTTTTTTTCAGTGAATTTCAAAGGTTTTTAAAATGCTAATTCCTAACTATAATGTGTGTAAAACCTATGGTTTTTTCAGTGAATTTCAAAGGTTTTTTAAATGCTGATTCCTAACTATAATGTGGCTGTAACCTATGGTTTTTTCAGTGATTTTCAATGGTTTTGTAAAGGAAATTTTTTAATGTAATAATTGTTATATTCTTTATACTGATTTACTACATTATTATAATTTTTTTATTTTTAGACATATTATTTTTTAATTACATTACATATTTTTAATATAAAAAAGGTTTGCAACGCAGTCCCCTGATGCGTTTGCAGAGGGGGAACTAATTCCACTTGCATACTGGGAGTCCCTGGGGGCCAACTAGTCCACCAGGAACCCCCAGTATTCCCCAGGGGGCTGCATTGCAGAGAGGTGTAATGAGGCCACACCCTTTTTTACACCTCTCTGCAGCGCAGCCCATGGGCGCGTTTGCAGAGGAGGAACTAATTCCCCTTTTATATTGGTTGTCCCTGGGGGCCAACTAGCCCACCTGGAACCTCCAGTATGCGCCAGGGGGCTGCATTGCAGAGAGGTGTAATGAGGCCACGCCCTTTTTTACACCTCTCTGCAACGCAGCCCCGGGCGCGTTTGCAGAGGGAGAACTAATTCCCCTTGCATACTGGGGGTCCCTGGGGGCCAACTAGCCCACCTGGAACCTCCAGTATGCGCCAGGGGCTGCATTGCAGAGAGGTGTAATGAGGCTATGCCCCTTTTTTCACCTCTCTGCAACGCAGCCCCCGGGCGTGTTTGCAGAGGGGGAACTAATTCCCCTTGCATACTGGGGGTCCCTGGGAGGCAACTAGCCCACCAGGAGCCTCCAGTATGCACCAGGGGACTGCGTTGCTTTGCCCCGGAGGCCGGCGGTCCCCAGGGCAGTGTGGGGGGGGGGATTGGGCACCCCCACACTTCTTTATCACTATGCCCCCACAATTTGGTCCCCCTGGGGGGTAATTTTTAAATAAACATACCGGGTTTTAAAAAAAAACATTTTTCGCCTTGGGGGTCCCTGTGGGACCCCCTGAGCTGGCCTAGGGGGTAAGGGGTGCTTCTACCCTGCCCTCTTTTTGAGTTCTACACTTTTTTTTCTGCTTTCTTGTGCCTCAGTCTACTGAGGCACAAGATGGCTGCCATCAATTTATGTTTTGGAGTGTTGACAGACAGTGGCAGCCAATCAGCATGAAGCTCGTGCACGGCAAGGTGCGCGCTTATAGATATATAATTGATTTTTACTTTAATTTTCTCAGCAACTACTGGAGGGATTCCCAACAGAATGTTGCGGATTTCCTATGGAAACTAGGTCCTAACTATAACTATAACTACCTACTGGCGATGGCCAGTAGGTAATATATATATATATATATATATATATATATATATATATATATATATATATATATATATATATATATATATATATATATATATATATATATATATATATATATATTACCTACTGGCGGTCGCCAGTAGGTATATATAGTTAGGATTTTTTCCCTATGGGATTTTTGAAAATTCTATGTCTAATAACTTTGGCGTTTGTGGACGGAATTGGCTGAAATTTTCTGGAAAATGGAACATTTTGTATTTGAGCAGCCCCTGGAAATTTGGGGGGGTTCGTCAAGGGGGGGCCGAGAAAAAAGGGGGGTCCCAAAACGTGTTTTTAACATTGAGTTTTCCATAGGGCGGTTGGCCTCACTTTTAGCCCGAACGGCTGAATGGATTTCCACGAAACTTGGCAAAATTGTAGGGACTGGTAGCCCGATGTGCCTTTGCTAGGTCTCAATATATGTGCTTCAGTGGATTTTGAGAAATTAACGTTCAAAAAAAGATATATATCTGTAACAGCGGACCGGGCAGCGCTCCGGTTCGCGGACTTTACGCGTAACGGAACTTCGCGTAGCGAAGCTGATTGGCTCTCCGGTGTCTGTCAACATTCTAAACAGTCCGGAGCGGCCGCCATCTTGTCTCTCGGTAGGATTGAGAGACAAGAGGAGGCCAAAACAAAGGGGGAAATGACCATAAGGGGGCATAGTAGATCCTCCCTGACCCCCTAGGTTTAATGTGGAGGCTTTAAAAGGGCCCCGCGTGGGTAGCGCCCGGTTCGCGAACCGGGAAGCGTTCTGGGCAGCGTACTATAAGGAAAAAAGAATGATAGACTTTTCAAATACTGTATGTTAATTGATTGTTGGTTTTGTTGATTATTTTTTAATTTTTTTATTTTTTAAGCAATTATTTATTATTGTGATTGTGTTTGAAAATTTAATAACATTTCTAACATTTAACTAGTTTATGAATTACATATAAAAATGATTAAAGACTCAAACGATTTTTTAATATTACATACAATTTTATTTTTCGGATTGTTTTTCAAAATTTAATAGAACGTCTAGCATTTGACAGTCCGATATGTCCTCTTGTTGAGTGAACATAAGTTCCCACATTTGACCGTCATCATAATGAAGTAAATGATCCACAGATTCTACACATTGAACTAATTCATGGTCCCGTGATTCATCCATGAAATCTGAGTCATCATTGTCCTCAATATCTTTTTCTGTGTTGTTCTCCAGAACAATTTCGAAGGAAACATTCTGCTCACCTTCCATTTTATTGCTGTAATTTGCATAACAAATAAATATATCAGTAGAGATAGGGCACTGTTGGGTTTAAGTTCAGACAGGTACTTGTGAGTTTATAACAGAGAAGTAATCTATGGGCACTGTATGGTTTCAGGCGTGAAGTAGTACTATTAAAAAGTGCCTGTGAAGAAGCCTAAGTAAATTCATAATTATACCACAGAAACCTAAATCAATCCATAATTATAATAAAGAAGCCTTTCTCAATGTCTAATTCTTACAGAGGGATAGTATATAACTATCTGAAAATGTTTTCAAATTTATAAAATAATATCTCAGCTTCTAAAAACAAGTTTAAGTTGTGAGTGAAAATGATCTTGCAATGTAGTTCAGGAAGTAGTAGTCAAAATGGCTGTGTTTCTCTCTCTTCCTTTATATATAATCAGGTACATAGCCAATCAAATGTCAGGTAAAAAAAGTAGAAAATGAAAGTAACATTTTAATTGGTTGTCAATTCCAACACTTCAGATGTGTTTTGTGAAGTAATTTACCTCAGGGTATTTAGAGAGGTCTACAGGCTAAATGGTTAAATGGAATTTCAATCAAATTTATGAAAATGGTAGGCATTGGTATGTAGTATGAGCTAATCTATATTTGGTGAAATTGTCTCCAGTCGCTTTTCTGTAAACTACTTTCCCACCTTTTTTGATGGTGCGCTTCCCAGGGAGCGACCCGGTACGCGAACTGGCGAGCGCCCCGGTTCGCGAACCTTAACCGTTACGGGAGTCCACCATTTTGTGTTTCGGTCGAATTAAGATACAAGATGGAGGGCAAATAATGTTCAGAATGGGTAGAAGGGGGCACGGTAGACTTATCTTGACCCCCTAGGTTTTCTGAGGGTGGCTGAGGAGGCCCATATGTGCGAAAAAAAAAAAAAATTAAAATTTAGCGAGGTTAGCTCCCGGTTCGCGTACCGGGTAGCGCCCCAGGGAGCGTACTTTGTTGAAAATTAGTGAAAAATGTTAGAGTAAAATAATAATTGTGAGTGATCAGATGTAGGGTAGCTCTGAGAAGAGCTTTTGGGTGTATGGTACATTTAGGTACTTATAAGTAGGTACCAATGCACAGTCTTAAATTCAGAATGAAAATTCTGTTGCCCTCATCTGAGAAGTGAACTCCATCTCCTCTGTAGATATCTTGCATGTAGTAACGCAAGTTATTGTTGTACAGGGAGCCCATTCCATGGTCTCTCATGTAAGCTGAAACAGATTTGTTTACATGCTTCCTCGACTTCTCAATTTGTGGACAAAATTGGTTTGACCACCTCCATTTCTGTCTTTGGCATATATTTGAATATACCAAGGCAGTCTGAGGAAAAAGTGCCATCAATTGCTCAAAGGTGTCCTTTAAAAGCATTTCCAGACCTACCCCAGTCAAAGTGCCCAAATCATTACCTCCACAGTGCACAATTAACAGGTCAGGTTTTGGCAAATGCATAAAGGTTTTCACCAATGGTATCAATTGGTGACATTTTAATCCTCTGTGGCCAAACCACTTAATTTCCACATCTTGTAAATTGAGGTTAGGTAAATTCCTGTTCTCAGCATACCTCTGAGCCCATTAGATGTAACTATGTCCAACAATCCAGACAGAAAACATGGTGAGAGAAGGTTCTCCTGCAGTCAGATGAAGTGTGGCAATGAAATGGCAGTTGAAAAAATAAGAGTTTAAAATGAAAAAAACTGTGGAGTTTCTGTGTTAATGAAGCAGTAACAGTGATTGGTGGATTTTGATTGCTGAAAACAGAAAGTTAGGGTGCATGGATGAGTTGTTTGAAAGATGTATTTTGAGTGGTCAAGAAAAAATCATTAAATGAAAGAATGCACTGGATATGAGGTGCACTGAGAGTTCAGAGTTCAATTGCAACATTGTTGTGTGAACTTGCAAACACCAGAGGTCTTCCAAGACGTGGGTGCCATGCAAAAAAGGCAGAAAGGGCAGAGGGGGGAAGGGTTTTCATTTGAAAAAAAGTGAGGGAAGAGTTTTGATTGGGTGACATGAGAGATATGTGTGAAGAATTACAGCATTTCTGTGCTTTTGATAGCTGCAGACTGGAGTGCATACCTTTTGCTCTGCTGAAGACAAATTGGTGTGTTTCTGAGACTGTTTTGAAACTCAAAGTATTTGCTAAGGTGAGAAAAGATTTCTTTAATTTAGATAGAGAATAGTGTGCTTTAAGGAGAAAATTATGAAGAAAGTTGTGTTCTTCAAATGTTGCTTTGTCTCAAGTGTTTTACAAATAGATTTTGTTTCTTTGAGAAAATGTAATTGGAGAAAATGTGAAGTATTAGTACTGACAGGGTGTTATTGTGCATAGGAGCTGTGGAATCTTTTCAAATTATGACTTGAAAATCGTTTTTGAGGAAAATGAATGGTTATAATATTTATGACAAGGACATAATGGTGTATGCTTCATTATAAGGCAATTGAGTGTCTCTGATGTTATTTTTCCCATTTTAATGTAAGACCTTTCTCTGTGGAGCAAATTGCTTGTAAATATGCTCCCACCTGTGCATGGCAAATTTAGATTTTGAATGTTTGCGTTACATAGCCATGTTAAAAGTGACACAAACATGCTGCAAAGGCAATCAAAAAACGCTTTCATGTGTCTTAAGGACATTTTAAGTCATTTCTCCATGTGCAGTGTTTTGAAATTATGATTTGAAAATCGTTTTTGGGGAAAAGGAATGGTTTTTAAATTTATGACAAGGACATAATGGTGTATGCTTCTTTATAAGGCATTTCAGTGTCTCTGATGTCATTTTTCCCATATTAAATTAAAAGACCTTTCCCCGTGGGGCACATTCCTTGTAAATATGCTCCCACCTGTGCATGGCAAATTTAGATTTTGAATGTTTGTGTTACATAGCCATGTTAAAAGTGACCCAACCATGCTGGAAAGGCAATCAAAAAACGCTTTCATGTGTCTTAAGGACATTTTAAGTCATTTCCCCATGTGCAGTGTTTTCAAATTATGATTTGAAAATCGTTTTTGGGGAAAAGGAATGGTTTGTAAATTTATGACAAGGATATAATGGTGTATGCTTCTTCATAAGGCATTTCAGTGTCTCTGATGTCATTTTTCCCATATTACATTAAAAGACCTTTCCCCGTGGGGCACATTCCTTGTAAATATGGTCCCACCTGTGCATGGTAAATTTAGATTTTGACTGTTTGAGTTACATAGCCATGTTAAAAGTGACCCAAAAACTTGCAAAGGCTTTAAAAAAACACTTTCATGTGTCTTAAGGACATTTTAAGTCATTTCCCCGTGGGCAGTGTTTTCAAATTATGACTTGAAAATCGTTTTTGAGGTAAAGGAATGTTGTTAAAATTTATGTGTGCCATATGCCCCCAAATTTCTTTTTCAGGGGTGCAGCAGGGTGTTCTTGAGACACCCCTGCACCTTTGGAAAAATTCCTAATTTGCGATGAGCTAATTGCTAATCGCAAATTGCACCTTCATTCCTATGGGCCTCCTGGCCCATGGAAATGAATGGGTAATTTGCAATTAGCAATTTGCTCATCGCAAATTAGGAATGGTAAAGAATCGCTATTTATTCCTTAAAATTCGCTATTTTGGAAATGCAAAATAGTTTGATGATACATATGGCGGTTCATCTCTAACAAGATAAGAAGCTTAGGGATACATTTATGATGACTGGCGCAATGAAGTGGACATCACTTACTTCATTGGTAGAGCTTTACATGTATTATCTCCTCTGTATTCTTCATCAAGCGTAACTTTAATCTGCAATCCTGAGTAGGCCTCACCTTAAACAAACCTCTGGATAGGGCACACCTTATCGTCATCCTGAATTAATCATTTAAAATGCTAGGGACAGATTTATGATAGGTGTATGCCTCTTTTGCGCCACTGTGCGTCACTTTTGTGATGCAGCGGCGGTGCAAAAGATTTGCTATGAGGCGACAAAATTACAAATTGATGCATTTAGGCAGATGTGTCATGGTGTAAAAAACACCGTGCCACATGAAACTGATGCAGCAGTGATGCAAAAGATGCACCATGTTGCAAGACAGGCCTCACTTGGGGCCATATGTATGAAGCTAATTAGCATTTGCAAAGGCCGAAGTTCTGTGAATTTCGGCCTTTGCGAATGCTAATTAGACAAATGGTATGTATCAAACAAGTTTGATGCAAAATAAGGAATAGCAAAATTTGCTATTCTTTATTTTGCGATTGCACTGAAGGATTTGCAAATTTTGTGATTTCTTAAATGCAATGTATCAAACAAAAAATATGCAAAAAATGCCATTAAGGATTTGCAAATTACCACCAACTTCTAGTTGGTGGTAATTTGCGAATTCTTTTCAAAAAGCTTTTTTTCCAAAAAACAAAAGGTGACATATGACGCGCATACATGCCCTTAGGGCATGTATGTGCGCCATATGCCCCCAAATTTCTTTTTCAGGGGGTGCAGCAGGGTGTTCTTGAGACACCCACGCACCCTTGGAAAAATTCCTAATTTGCGATGAGCTAATTGCTAATCGCAAATTGCACCTTCATTCCTATGGGCCTCCTGGCCCATGGAAATGAATGAGTAATTTGCAATTAGCAATTTGTTCATTGCAAATTAGGAATGGTAAAGAATCGCTATTTATTCCTTAAAATTCGCTATTTAGGAAATGCAAAATAGTTTGATGATACATATGGCAGTTCATCTCTAACAAGATAAGAAGCATAGGGATAGATTTATGATGACTGGCACAATGAAGTAGACATAACTTACTTCATTGGTAGGCCTTTACATGTATTATCTCCTCTGTATTGTTCATCAAGTGTAACTTTGATCTGCAATCCTGAGTAGGCCTCACCTTAAACAAACCTCTGGATAGGCCACACCTTATCGTCATCCTGAATTAATCATTTAAAATGCTAGGGACAGATTTATGATAGGTGTATGCCTCTTTTGCGCCACTGTGCGTCACTTTTCTGATGCAGCGGCGGTGCAAAAGATTTGCTATGATGCGACAAAATTACAAATTGATGCATTTAGGCAGATGTGTCATGGTGTAAAAAAAACGTGCCACATGAAACCGATGCAGCAGTGATGCAAAAGATGCACCATGTTGCAAGACAGGCCTCACTTGGGGCCATATGTATCAAGCTAATTAGCATTCGCAAAGGCCAACATTCTGTGAATTTCAGCCTTTGCGAATGCTAATTAGACAAATGGTATGTATCAAACAAGTTTGATGCAAAATAAGGAATAGCAAAATTTGCTATTCCTTATTTTGCGATTGCACTGAAGGATTTGCAAATTTTGCGATTCCTTAAATGCAATGTATCAAACAAAAAATATGCAAAAAATGCCATTAAGGATTTGCAAATTACCACCAACTTCTAGTTGGTGGTAATTTGCGAATTCTTTTCAAAAAGTTTTTTTTCCAAAAAACAAAAGGTGCCATATGACGCCCATACATGCCCTTAGGGCATGTATGTGCACCATATGCCCCCAAATTTCTTTTTCAGGGGCTGCAGCAAGGTGTTCTTGAGACACCCCTGCACCCTTGGAAAAATTCCTATTTTGCGATGAGCTAATTGCTAATCGCAAATTGCACCTTCATTCCTATGGGCCTCCTGGCCCATGGAAATGAATGGGTAATTTGCAATTAGCAATTTGCTCATTGCAAATTAGGAATGGTAAAGAATCGCTATTTATTCCTTAAAATTCGCTATTTAGGAAATGCAAAATAGTTTGATGATACATATGGCGGTTCATCTGTAACAAGATAAGAAGCTTAGGGATACATTTATGATGACTGGCGCAATAAAGTGGACATTACTTACTTCATTGGTAGGCCTTTACATGTATTATCTCCTCTGTATTCTTCATCAAGCGTAACTTTCATCTGCAATCCTGAGTAGGCCTCACCTTAAACAAACCTCTGGATAGGGCACACCTTATCGTCATCCTGAATTAATCATTTAAAATGCTAGGGACAGATTTATGATAGGTGTATGCCTCTTTTGCGCCACTGTGCGTCACTTTTCTGATGCAGCGGCGGTGCAAAAGATTTGCTATGAGGCGACAAAATTACAAATTGATGCATTTAGGCAGATGTGTCATGGTGTAAAAAAAACGTGCCACATGAAACCGATGCAGCAGTGATGCAAAAGATGCACCATGTTGCAAGACAGGCCTCACTTGGGGCCATATGTATCAAGCTAATTAGCATTCGCAAAGGTCAAAATTCTGCGAATTTCGGCCTTTGCGAATGCTAATTAGACAAATGGTATGTATCAAACAAGTTTGATGCAAAATAAGGAATAGCAAAATTTGCTATTCCTTATTTTGCGATTGTACTGAAGGATTTGCAAATTTTGCGATTCCTTAAATGCAATGTATCAAACAAAAAATATGCAAAAAATGCCATTAAGGATTTGCAAACTACCACCAACTTCTAGTTGGTGGTAATTTGCGAATTCTTTTCAAAAAGCTTTTTTTCCAAAAAACAAAAGGTGCCATATGACGCCCATACATGCCCTTAGGGCATGTATGTGCGCCATATGCCCCCAAATTTCTTTTTCAGGGGTGCAGCAGGGTGTTCTTGAGACACCCCTGCACCTTTGGAAAAATTCCTAATTTGCGATGAGCTAATTGCTAATCGCAAATTGCACCTTCATTCCTATGGGCCTCCTGGCCCATGGAAATGAATGGGTAATTTGCAATTAGCAATTTGCTCATCGCAAATTAGGAATGGTAAAGAATTGCTATTTATCCCTTAAAATTCGCTATTTAGGAAATGCAAAATAGTTTGATGATACATATGGCGGTTCATCTCTAACAAGATAAGAAGCTTAGGGATAGATTTATGATGACTGGCGCATCACCAGGGATGTGCCAGTCATCCTGCGCTGCTGTTCCGCCACCCATGGTGTGCTGCATTTACAATGCGGCGCAGCATGGGGCAAAAATGGCACAGATGCGTGACGCATCTGTGCCGTAAAGGTGGCGCATTGCTGGAGTTGTATCGCAAGTGTGATGCAGCTCCAGCAAGGCTCAGGGGTGCCCCATCTCCACAATGTTGCGTCAAGACCTATGCCTGCTTCAAGCAGGCGCAGGGTTTTGACGTAGCTTTCTCCTATCTGATTGTAAATGCGGCACACCATGAGTGGCAGAGCAGCGGTGCACGTTAACTGGTGCATGCCTGGGGATGTGCCATTTAACATAAATCTGCCCCTTTACATTTAAGTATGTGCAGGGGACACAGAGTCGGTGAGGCTTATCCAAGGTTAAGAAGAGATGAGTCCTGTTCACTGAAAAATTAGACATAGGCTTCACCTGCTCAGCATCGTTGGACATGGCTATATAATAGCTGCAAAATGTTACTCTTGTTAAACAATTTTACTATTATAATCTCTGAGATTTGTCTCTTACTCTGCAACATCTCATTGTTGTTATCTTTCTTTAAAGATAAAGACAACATCAACATGAGCGACAATCAGCAATCAGCTGATTTTGACCTCATCATTGAACTCGTAATTGAAACATCAGTGGATGTTGATCCCTTGGATGATTTAAATCCTGAGGATGAAGAAGAACGTGATGAGGATGCAGATTTGTCCGAATTATATGACATAGGATGGGAAGCTGACGTGCTTGAGCCTATGGAACTATAAACATTTATTTTAAAAATTTATAATAAATAAAAAGTAAAAATGTAAACCGTTTAATTTAAAAATAAAGACACCTTCAAAAACAGGTTATGTGTAGTGTCTTCAATAAAATATTAAAATATGCTCATAAAATTAGATCAGATTCACATATAAAATAGCACAGGTAACATGAATATAAATTCCATTTCTTTTCTGCTATTTCTGTTTTCTAAATTTGCCAAGCACTAAAAAATCTTCTATGTAAAAATGTCAAGTAGTGTTTTAAGTTTTTGATTACTGTTATTGATTTACTGTTGGGTAATAGTTGTTAATAACATTTTTTATTATATTTTACCACAGATTCAACTGCAGATCATTTCAAGATTTCAGCATGCCAACCAAAGAAAGAGTGAGAAAGGCTGCAAAACGTCAAAGACAGCAGGTTAATGAAAAAAAGCAGCAGTCCTCTAACAAAAAGATTTGTCAAGTCACCAAGAAAGCACCGGGTAAGAGTACAAAAACATTCATAAGAAATATCTGTAGTAAAAAAAATATTACTACAGAAAATGTTTCAGTCCAGAAAAAGAGAAGCAATTCAAACGGAAAGGAAAGGCCAATGAAAAATGTTACTGCTAGAGCAAGAGATAACTCTGTGCATGATAGTAGAAGGAAACAACAGTTTAGGGACATTCGTAAACGAATGTTCCGCAACAGGATAATTGGCAATTTGTTAAAAAATATTAAGAAAGGTCAACAGAAAGTGGTTTTTTATAAGAGAAAAAAAAAGTTGAGAAAGTTATTGATCAGGCATTTGAAATTAAACGTAAGTTATTTATTTTGATAATCAATAGGATTAGGAAGCTAAACAAGGCAATTTATGATTTCAAAAGAAATAGTAGATGGAAGAGAATAGTTAATCGTAGTAATTTTTGTGAAGTTTTTTCTGGAGAATGGATGCATAGTTCAAGCTGTGAGGCATTTTTTAATGAGGAGAGTTATTTCCAGGATAATGATTTGGTGCATGCAGTTGACACCAGTGGTCGTGCTTATGAAGTGAAAGATGGTTGTCCAGTTGAAAAAGAAAAACTTGTGACAACAGAGGCAGAAGAGGTGTTAGGTAATGAGGTTTTAGGAAGACGTGCTAAGGGTCCTGTGTACACCTGGAAGTGTAGTAGTATTTGCAGTGTGCAACAGGATTCCATCAATTTGCTTTGTGATTTTGTACGGTCATTTAATAAGAAAAGTTTGAAGCAGAAAATGAGGTTGTTGCAAGAATTAGATCCTTGCAGAGTGAGAGAAGTGACAGGTTTGCATGGTCATTCACTGGCTTGTCTTTCCAGGAGAGTATGCCAGAGTGTTTTTCATCATTTCAGGATGCTAGCAGTGCATCATAATAAAGTGAGGAAATTAGTTAGAATGTTGTATTATGCTAAGAGTCCAGCAATTATGCTTAAACAATTATGCGCTGCTCTTTTGCATGGTTCTGAAATAGATGTGAAGAATATATGTGAAGAAATTGAGTTTTGTTACTTTGGAAGTAAAGAGGAGAATGTTGAAATTGACCAAGAAGAAGCGGGTAATGTGGAAGATAGTGTACAGGTTTCCAGTACAGATAATTTCCAGAGGGAAATTGCGATGTTTCAGGTCAAATCAAGTGAGAGGCCAAATTTCACTTGTGTGTGTTGTCGACTCACTTATTATAAGAATCAGACTAAGTTAGTGGATTTATATGCAAAAAGTGAAAGGGAAAATAATAGTGAATGGAAGGATTTCGCAACATACTTGATGGCAGAAAATTGTTTTGATTTGGGATTGGATCAACGTGTGTGTACTTATTGTTGTTGCAAATTAAATCAAAACCAGATGCCTGCTAGAGCAGTTCATAATAATCTGGAATTGGTTGAGATTCCTTCTGAATTGAAGGATTTAAATACTTATGAATCTATTTTGATTCAAAGTATCCATCCCTTTCAGGCTATTGTAAGAATGGAGCCAAAGACAGGGAAATTGTCTCCATCAGATTTACAGAGAGGATTAAAGGGAAGAGTTGTTTATTTGCCTCTAGATTTGAAGAAAAACATTAACACAATTGGAGTAGAAAAAGTGGAAGAGGAACCTCTGGTTATCTTAGTTAATGGGGTTCCGACAAAGAATAAGAAAATATGGCAAGATTTAGTGGATGTTAGGAAAGTTAAAAAGGCAACATTGTATTTGAAAAAAAATAATAAATACTATAAGAATGTATATGTTGCAGAAGAGGAAGTAAGTGAGGAAGAGGATAGCGATTTGTGTGCTGGTCAAATTGAGAAAGTAGAACCCTCTATTAGTGAAGAAATATATGAACATTATAGTGTTCATCCTTTGCATTCCAAGGAAGTCATGGGGAATGCTATTGAGTTGTTTCAAATGAAACAAGCCAAAGGGAGTCCCATTAGTGTTTGGGAGGAAAGTTTGGAAGCTCGGTGTTTCCCACAGCTTTTTCCAACAGGTCAGGGAGGAAGATATGATGAGCGACCTCATCAAATTCCTGCTTCTGAATACCGGACTTTGCGATTGTATGCAGGAGATGCTAGGTTTCGACAATGCATTCCTTATTTGTTTCATCTCCTGTTTGAAAGCGATCTGTCTGGACTGTCATATGCAGTGAACCACATCTTGAAAAGTGGTATACACATGCAAAACATCTCGGCAAGTGACTTTATGGATAAAGTCAATGTCCAAGACAGTATTTTGGATTCTCACCTGATTAATCTCATGGCGTGTCAGCGTGGTACTAATGAGTACTGGTACCGTCGTCATGGTGATTTAAAATGTATGCTGAGGAACTTAGGAACTCCCACATGGTTCCTCACTCTGAGCTGTGCCGAGTATGGCTGGGAAGACTTACTTGAATTTCTACGAGAGGCAAATGCTAACGTAGAAAACATCGAATTCAAGACACCCGGAGAACTGTGCTCTTTGGATCCAGTCAATGTATGTAGGTACTTCAATCATAGATTTGAAGCTATGATGTCTTTCATCATGAATAAGAAGAATCCACCTCTTGGAGAGGTGTTGGATTTCTTCTGGAGAAAGGAGTACCAAGCAAGAGGTGCTCCTCATATACATATGTTGCTGTGGATCAAGGATGCACCTAAATTTGGAACGGATCCAGAAGACTCAGTGATGAGTTTTATACAACAGTATTCTACGTGTGCTGTTTCAAACGCAAAGGAGAAGAAAAGCCTAAGAGAAAAAGTTCTGCGTTTCCAAAGCCATCGATGTGGAAAGTACTGTCGTCGTAAATTCCGAAACAAGGACAAGTTCTACACCAAATGTCGTTTCGGCTTTCCACGACCGGTGATTTCTAAAGGAAGAGTAAACAGTTTGATGTCTTCGCTGCGACATAATGTGATGAAGAAATCACCTAAAAACACATACAATTTGAAGAGGAACGAAGAGTCCAAGTACATCAACGACTACAACCCGGTGATTTTGTCCATGTGGAATGCTAACATGGATATACAGTTTGTGGCTGATAACTGTATGGCTGTGGCTCGGTATGTGACGTCTTACATCACCAAAAAAGAGAAGACAGAATTGAAGGATATGTGGGAGGACATTTCCCATGAAAAGAGCCTCAGCAAGAAGTTGTACAGTTTCAGTCTGAAGATGTTGTCGCATCGAGAAATTGGAGCGTACGAATGTTCTGACCGGTTGTCTTCAGCAAGTCTCTATGCCAAGTCCAGGAGTATCGTTTGGGCGAGTCTTGGTCTTGCTGCAACGCGTAATCGAGTTCTCAAACCTGTGCGGGAAATTGAGTATTTGGCGGAAAAGGAGCCAAACAGTACCGACATTTTGAAGACCAACATGTTGGATACATATTATCCAAATCGAAGCATTCACCTCGAGAATGTTTGTCTGTATGAGGTTCTTCAAAATTACATATTCAAGAGGAACATCAAAGAAGATACTGAGAAAGGAGTGTATGCTGTAATAGGAAGTGAGGGATGTCTGGTCAAGCAAAGAAAATGCCACTTGGTAAACCATCGAAAATTGAGTGGCGAATCTCCTGAAAAAAAGGAGTTTTTCTATTTAGCACTTTTGCAACTTTTCAAGCCTTGGCGTGCAGAAGAGGAACTGCTTGGAGATTTTCTCTGTTACGAAGACTCTTTCAATGCCGCCAAGGAGACCATAGAATGTCCTGCTTTTCCCAAATATGTAGAAATGTTGAATGCAGAAATTGAGCAGGAAGCAATGATTGCAGCCGAGATTGCCAGAGACAGTTCTCAGGACAGTCAGAGTTCTGCTTCATTGAGTCAGGATCCACTAGGAGGACCTGTTATCGAAAATGAAGCTGCCACTGCTATGAATGAAGTGGAAAGAGCCATGGCACATGCTCAGGAGGATGCGGTTAACTTAGAAGAGTTGGAAAGACAACTCAACGTTGAGCAGAGGAAAATATATGACGAAGTTACCATGCAAATTGATCATGGATTAAGTCATGACAAGAAAGAGTGCTCATGTACGTCGTTGAAGCCTGTCCGACTGTACGTGAGTGGAGAAGCGGGAACTGGAAAAAGTTTCCTTATTAAAGCAAGAGACATTGACTGACCTCCGAGCGTGAGCTCTGATCCTGTGAGGTCCTTTCTGCTGGGACTGCTCGCTCTGCTGTCATACCTCGCGGTACCCGCTCCGCGGGTCCCGCTTCGCCCGCGTGCTTGGGCGCACCGTTGCTGCTTGCTGGAACAGGGGAAGTGCAAGAAGGTCGGGGAGCAGGGCTGCGAGCGCCAGGTGAGGATCAGGGACTCCATTGCCCAGGAGTCCCTGTGCTGCCATCATTTCCTGCACCTGGACGCTCTCCCTGCTGGCCACGCCCCCTGAGCACCGCTGAAAGAGCCTGCTCGCCCCCTGCTCTTTGGGAGACATTGACTGACCTCCGAGCGTGAGCTCTGATCCTGTGAGGTCCTTTCTGCTGGGACTGCTCGCTCTGCTGTCATACCTCGCGGTACCCGCTCCGCGGGTCCCGCTTCGCCCGCGTGCTTGGGCGCACCGTTGCTGCTTGCTGGAACAGGGGAAGTGCATGAAGGTCGGGGAGCAGGGCTGCGAGCGCCAGGTGAGGATCAGGGACTCCATTGCCCAGGAGTCCCTGTGCTGCCATCATTTCCTGCACCTGGACGCTCTCCCTGCTGGCCACGCCCCCTGAGCACCGCTGAAAGAGCCTGCTCGCCCCCTGCTCTTTGGGAGACATTGACTGACCTCCGAGCGTGAGCTCTGATCCTGTGAGGTCCTTTCTGCTGGGACTGCTCGCTCTGCTGTCATACCTCGCGGTACCCGCTCCGCGGGTCCCGCTTCGCCCGCGTGCTTGGGCGCACCGTTGCTGCTTGCTGGAACAGGGGAAGTGCAAGAAGGTCGGGGAGCAGGGCTGCGAGCGCCAGGTGAGGATCAGGGACTCCATTGCCCAGGAGTCCCTGTGCTGCCATCATTTCCTGCACCTGGACGCTCTCCCTGCTGGCCACGCCCCCTAAGCACCCTCCCCCCATATCAGGTGTAGCTTCTCCCGCGGCACGGGAGCGCGCGCGGGAGGGCACCGGGAGAAGCCCGGGAGAAGGGCGGGACCGTCTGCGGCCGTCCTGGGCCGAAGGAGGCCGGGCTGGGCCCACTTTCTTTCGCCTTCACCCCCCGATCCCAGCCGAACTGTGCTACAGGACCCTGCTATGTCCATAACGGCCCAAGGAGGAACTCCATCAAGGGCAGGGGGTAGCATCAATGGGCCCCTGGATAATTTTTTCAAACCAGCGAAGGGGGAAGGGGGAAAAGAAAGCTCCCTAGAGAAGCGTAGGGGCGAGCGCCGTCGCTCCATTGAGTCCATGAAAAATCGACCTATTAGCGAAATAATCCCCTACCCTATCTCCCAAGAGGAAAGTCCCCGTCAGGGCACTCCGGTTATATCAAACCAAGAGGACGTTCCTTTACTCTTACGGGATACTGTTCCTAATTCCGACACACTTTTTGATCAGTCCATGGAAGTTACCCCTCCATCAATCGACAGTAATACAATGGTTGATTTGATTATTCTAACATCCCCGGTAGCTAAAACTAAGAAAACCAAGCCTAAGCAGTCCGTGGTGGCGGAGATACACGGCCCTCCACCCAACAAGCGTAGAAGAAAGACAAGGGGTGGGCAGGGGAAAATCAAAACTCCTCACTCCGATTTTGGGAAAAATCATAAACCGGTGCACTCCCCTGATAGGCCCAAAGCGAATGTACAAGTAGCCGCTCCCCCCAAGAGTAACAATACACCTACTGTCGTTGCTAACAGTGACTTAGGGAACACCTTATCTAATATATCATCTCCTGCTGTAACTCTCGGGAGCATAGAATTTTTACTAAAATCACTTCTGACGCCTATCAGTGAGAGCCTAAAAAAATTGGAGATCAGGCTTACTACCCTAGAAGCTACCCTAGTGAGTCTGAATGCTGCGACTAGCAAAAAGAATAAAGCTGCCGGGCAAAATCCCTCTGCAAGGTTCCCTCCCCGTTCACTACCATCCAACCCCAATGTGGGCCCTATGCAGGGCTCTCCCGTAGTCGCTCCCTTGCAACCACTTATGTCTATTCAACTACCACCCTCATTGAGCAGCCCTAATACTGTCCCTCCTGAGCTAGCAGTAGCAGCCACACATGGCCCATCCCTTGGCACAACCCATAGATCCCAACCCAATGTCAGTTCTTCCCCCCCTCAGGAAGGGAGGCTTGCACCTAGAACCCGGAGACCGGATTTGCCCCCGGAAGCCAATAGCTTTATGGTAGTACTGGCGGGTGCCCCTTCCCTGGAAAGTGGTGAAAAAGAAAATTTTATAACACTCAAGAGGAAAGTCATCAAGTGGCTTAACTGGAATAGGCCCTTACCTCCTCATTTTAATAATGAGATCACCATGGTTAGAAGGGTACCTGGGCTGGGGAGGACGAGGAAAACAATCATGGGGGATTGTATTATGGTGTCCTTTCGTGACCCAGGCACAGTTCTACACATTTGTGCAGGGACGAATAGATCACTGGACTCCACTATTCAGTCCCTGCCAGTCTCCTTCTTCTTCCCCCCCACCCGTATGTACCATGAGCCAGAACAAGGCAACTGGACAAGGGTAGAGCGGAGACCCAGATATCGGGAACATTCCATACATCCAGTTAACCAACTGCCGGATACCCCCTTTTTCCATTATAATCGGTTTAACTGTTTGGGGGGGTTGGAAGGGGTTGATTGACTGTTTACAAATAAAGCTCCGGAATTAATGACTACGGAAAATGGCTTTAGTGATTCTCCCGAGCCAGTTGGAGCCATTACAGAAATTGCACCCGTTGTAACCAACTATGATCAAACGGAGCCGGCTCAATCCGATATTCCCCTTCCCGTGACGCCTGATACGGAGCATCTGAGACTTATCTGTTGGAATGTGGCTGGAATTGTCAACAAGCTGTCTACCCCAGACTGGGTTGCATACATTGAGACAGGGGATGTTTGCATGTTTCAGGAGACGTGGGCCAGGGAGGAACATACCCATCAGGGATACCAGTCTTTTTCTATCCCGGCCAGGTGGGAGGGCAAAGGCCGTCCTTCTGGTGGATTAACTACATGGGTAGCTTCCCACTTAGGCTGTGAGGCTTCACGCTTAGTGGTACCATCTGACGATATCCTTGTGGTCCTACTATCCTGGCCGAATCAAGTAAAACTTGCCTTTATTAATATCTACTCTAGGCCAGTGGGAGTAGCTAGGGAGACACCTATGATTGATGAGCTCGCAGCCTACCTAGTTGAAATACCCGGGGATTTACCCTATATAGTAGGGGGGGACCTAAATTCCCAATTTGAGCCGCTGCCTGGCCTCTTAGAAGGCTTCCAGATGGAAGAAGAGGCCAGGTGGTCAGTACCACTGGTAGAAGCTCCTCCCCCGAAGGCTTGGACACCCTTGGCGTTGCAGATCACAGCCCTAACCCTAAAGTTTGGAATTAGAGCCTGTAATGGGCGAATTAAATCAGATGTACCTAGTAGAACAACTTTTAACAGAGCGGGAAGAAAATCCCGCTTGGACTATGTTCTGGTACAGATAACCAACTGGCCTACCATTAGGGATTTTAGGGTTACCGAACGGCTGGAAAGTGATCACAACGCATTAGAACTGGATCTCACACACCCTGGCCTTCAACAACCCACAATAGCGAGTGAGGGAAACTTACCTGAACTGCTATTGGCCAACAACAAAAAAAGGATCAGGTGGGAAAAAATAGTTGAAAGCCAGGAGAAACTCCCGAAGCTTTATGCGGGGCTAATCCCCATCCTAGAGAGTGTAGGAGGGTTGGACATTGAGAGGGGCAATACGGAAATACTTGGTAAATTATACCAGGCCCATGAAGATCTTATAAAGGGTATGAGTCCTTTCCTGTATAGCAACGCACATAATGCAAGTAGGGGGCAAGCGCCAAAAACCATGTGGTATAATGCAGCCTGTAAAAAAGCAAAACAAGAACTTCTAAGAAATATTAAGGAGGGCTCAGGTGGGGAGACGGTAAGAGAAAGCAGACGGGCATATAAAAAAGTACTTGCCCATGCTAAAACTGAATGGGAGGAGAGCCAATGGGAGGAGCTCAATAAATCCCTTGTAATGGGAGATCACAGAATGTTCTGGAGAATAGTGAATGGGGGGTCGGGGAATCTCCTTTCAGCTATTGAGCCCAACATCGCAGCTGGGGTCTGGCAGGTTCATTTTCAAACCCTTTATAGCTCGATGGGGGGAGATAGCATGGGTGATACTTGCAGTGCCCAGGGGGCATATGAGGGGGAACTAGTAACAGTGGGAGAGGTTAGGGCAGCAATAGCTGGTTTGGCCTCGGGCAAGGCGCCAGGTCTTGATGGCCTGCCTGGAGATCTTTTTAAGCAGGAACCAGATGTGTGGGCCCCATATCTAGCCGTTTTGTTTAATGGAGTCTTATGCGGCATGGAAGTCCCAAGTACTTGGCTGGGGGCGGAGGTGGTTCCCATATTTAAGAAGGGCTCGCCCCTGCTTCCAGCCAATTACAGACCAATTAGTCTGATTGATGTGCCCCAGAAGCTCCTTGGGAGGGTACTGCTCAATCGGCTCCAGGACTGGGCACAAGAAACGGAAGTCCTTAGTCCCTACCAGGCTGGATTTAGGAAGGGAGTATCAACGGTGGACCAGGTCTTCCGACTGAACATCATTTACTGGAGGACAGTGGTTTTCGATGGTGGCAGCTTATACACAATATTTGTGGATTTAAGAGCCGCCTTTGATCTGGTGCCCAGAGGCAAACTTTGGAGGGTCCTGGCCGAGATGGGCGTACCTGCGGACATTTTAATAATCTTACAGAGGTTACACCACAACAACTATGCCAGGGTGCGGTGTGGAAAGTCAGGGGAGCTGACGGACAGATTCCCCGTTGACAGGGGGGTTAGGCAGGGCTGTGTGCTCGCACCGACCCTGTTCTGCCTCTTTGTCAACGGGGTAATCGCCCATTTGAATGGCATTGAACACACTGACGCTCCTAAACTGAACGGCAGCAGGGTGCCTGCAATCATGTTTGCAGATGACACCCTGCTGCTGTCCAAAACCCCAATGGGGATCCAGCGGATCCTTGATTCTTTCGTGGCCTTTTGTATGGATAGGGGCCTAGAAATTAATGTTGGAAAAACAAAATTCATGGTCCTGAATCCAAGTAAAAAATTGCGCCCGAATCCACTGCTGGGAGAGGCACGGTTGGAAAGAGTCTCCACCTTCGATTACTTAGGTGTAACCTTGAATGAGTCCATGTCGTGGGGGGCACACCGGACCAGGGCCAACCTTAAACTGGTACAGACCACTGGGGGCATTGCACGGATGCTGAAAAATTCGACTTATCGGCCTCTGGGTCCGCTCATCCAGATCTACAAAGCGCAGGCCAGGGGCGCCACAATGTATGGGGCGGAACTGTGGGGACATACACCAACTCGCAGTCTGTCGGTAACTGAGAATAATTTTATCAGGCAGATAATTGCACTCCCGCCAAGTACCCCGCTCCTTCCCCTGAGGTTGGATCTGGGATTGAGACCAATAGCCGATGAAATAGGACTGAGACCCATAGTCTTCTGGCGAAGACTGTGGAGCAGTGAAGCACTCTATGCATACAGGGCTGAACTAGGGGAGCTGATATCCCACCCAAAAGCGTTACAGATCCCCTGGCTAAAACATATTCAGAATCTATGCACGGTACTGGGGTTTCCTGATCTTTGGTCCGATCCTGCTGAGGCCTCACTAAACATCTCACGCAGAAATTTGGTTGATGCCTATCACGCCCATAAACTATCCTCGGCTATGGAAAATCAGCGAGAGGGATCACTGACCTCTGTATTTATGCTAGGCAAAGATACATACAGGATGGAAAGGGTGCTGGACGCTATGTCCCCCGTGCTGGCCAGGAAGCTGTTTCTGCAATGGAGATACGACATCTTGCCCTTACGGGCTTTTACGAGCTCCTGGACAAACCCGCCCTCCCCTAAGCAGTGTCCAACATGCTCTTATGCTGAGGAAAGTGATTTGCATGTAGTTCTGTTTTGCCCCACGTACTCGAAAGCGAGGAAATACTGGCTTCTCCCACTTATTAGAAACCTTGGTGGCAGAGAGTATCTCCCAATGTATAGAATTTTAAAAACTGATCTTTCGAGTCCAACTGTGTTTGCACTGGCTAAATTTCTTACTAATGTCTGGCATATTCGCACCAGTTTGCTGAAGTCACGGTCCTTGAGTTAGCTCCAGTCTCCTATATGTAACCCTGATAGTTTTAACCTACAGATATGAACGATTTTATAATGTATAAATATGTCTTATTGCTATTGATGATGTTTTATGGTGTATATGTTTTATGTTGTTGTGTATCTTTGATGGCCGCATGGCCGAAATAAAGATTACATATATATAAAGCAATTTCATGTTATTTGCAGGAAAGGACAGAGTCATCGCTGTTTTGTGTTGTCACCGCTCCAACTGGACTGGCAGCACATAACATTAAAGGGATTACTTTACATCGTTTACTGATGCTGCCAGTGGAGCATGACAACAAATTACAATATCACAAGCTATCTGGAGATGCTTGTTTTGAAGTTTCAAGAATCTTGAGGAAAATGAAACTTCTTATCATTGACGAAGTAAGCATGGTTTCCAATGTCATGCTTGCCTTTGTGCATTTGAGAATGCAAGAAGTTCTCAAAACAGAGTATGATGTGTTATTTGGTGGCAAACACATCATTGTTTTCGGAGATCTTCTGCAGCTGACACCAGTGAAAGGGCAACCTGTGTTCAAAATGCTCACGCATGAAGATACCAGGAAGTGCCTAGGCAGCATTGGCAACGTCAATATATGGTTAAACTTCAATTATGCTGAACTGCATGAAAATATGCATCAGGCGAAGGATGAAGTTTACAAGACCATTCTACAAGATGTTAGAATTGGAAAAGTGACCGAGCATGGGAAAGAAGCTTTACATGCACGATTACTGTCAAATTTATATCCAGAACAAGATGTTGTGCCTGAGAATATTTTTCAGAAAATTACTGAGAAGAAATCTGGAATATGTTTGATGCCAACTCTTGCAGAATGTGCCAAATTCAACAACAAAATGTTGCATTTAGAAAAGCAAGAGATTGTGAAACTGGAAGCTATTGACAGAGTAGAGCATATGGGATCAACAATTATTTTGTCTGAGAATCTGAAAACAAAATTGGATTCATTAGAGAAGAGTATATCTAAAACTGCAGGTTTTGAAAAGACTCTGAATGTGTGCTTGAACTGCCGTATAATTTTAAGAAGGAATTTACATGTTGAAAGAGGTCTGGTAAATGGATCAATGGGTAATGTTGTTGATTTTGTAAAATACAGAAATAGAGATGGAATTGAATTTTTAAAAATTAAATTTGATGGCATTGAGGAAGTACAGCTAATTGGTCGTTGTTCTGCTAGATTTTTGCTTGTAAAAACCTTATATGTTCGCCGTAAGCAGTTTCCTGTTTGCTTGGCATATGCGGTGACAATCCATAAATCGCAAGGTTTAAGTGTAGACAGTGCATTGGTGAATATTGGCAGTTCTGTGTTCAAGGAGGGTATGGCATATGTGGCATTGTCACGAGTTAGAACTTTATCGGGATTGGACTTGATTGAGTGTGATGTCACAAGCATTTGTGCGGATCTAGATTGTGTTAAGGAATACAATAGGTTAAGAAGAGAGTATGCGCCACATTTGCCTCAATATCCTTTGTTTGAGAAACGTGTGGTAGGCCGGAAACGAAGAAATGTGACCAATACTGGGGAGGTTGTAGCAAAAAGACGAAAAGTCGATGAACCTGAAATTATAAGCAGAAACAAAAAGGATTCTGTTGAAGATGTTGTTGGTTTTCAATTTGAAAACAGTTCTGGTGTCAACTGCTATGCTAATGTAGTGGTTAATGTTTTGTTTTCTCTAGAAAATGTAAAAGAAGAGATTGTAGTCAATTCTGATCAAAGATTTTGCAGTTTGTTAAATTCTGTCTTAGAAAAATGTAGCACTGATAGAACAAACATAGAAAGTGTGTCTGAAATTCGAAATCTGTTAGACAGATGTTCAGGCCAAACACAATTCTCTCAAAATATTCAGCAAGATTGTCAGGAGTTTTTAATGTATATGCTTGATGTATTGCATGCTGAAGGTGTAGATGTAGATCAGCTGTTTGGGCTTTCTTATCAATGGCAGCATGACTGCGAGAACTGTAGGGTATCAAGTACTACTAGTGTAGACTCAGAAAGATTTATATATTTAACTTTGCCAGACAGTAAATCAGTCTCCTTTAATAAGCTAGTAAAAGCAGCTGATCACAACATGGAGTGTAGCCAATGTAAATCTGAAATAATGTCCACATTATTTATACGAACATATGGCCAGTATGTCATTTTAATGTTCCAACGATGTAGGCCTGATGGAACAAAATTGACAACTTTAATTAAAAATGTTGTGGCTTCGCAGTTGTCAATATCAGGAAGGACTTTTGTAACTGCAGCAATTATATATCATGACGGTCCTTCAACAACATCAGGACATTACACAGCTTATTTAAAGTCTAGAAATGGCTGGTCATTCTGCAATGATTCTGTTTTAATTTAAAAAAAAAAAAAAATCCGTATGACCTTAAAAACTCTTACCTGGTGTTTTTAAAACCAAAATTTTAGGGAAAGAATCTCGGGATGTGCTCTGAGGAATTTCAAGAAGTTCTAATGGCTCCTACATGATTTGGCCTTGAGGATAAGTGTAGTTCAGAGACATAACTTCTAACCATAAGACTGGACGTCATGGAGAAATAAGTGCACTTTGAATGAGTTCAGAAAAACTATTTCTTTTTATAAGCTAATTGAAGCAGCCAATCAAAACATAGAGTAGAGGGAATGTAAGTCTGCAATGCTGTCTACTGTTTTACATTGCTTTGTGATTAAAAGTGATGTAGAGAATTAAATAATTGTAGTAGTCATAGAGGTAGTGTAAGTCTGCTTCATAGTAAGCAGTATCAGTGTCATAGGAAATGTAGAACATGACTGAGGAAGAAGGGGAAGATATCACTAGTCCAGGATTGTGAAAATGATCTTCAACATTTTAATTCTGAAAGTTGCGGAAATGCCAAATGACGGGATTGGCTTACAAGAAATCCAAGAGTTATAAATGGCTCTGACAAGATTTGGCCTTGTGGAAACTTGTGGTAGAGAGCAAGAAGTCATTTATTGTATGTAACATGTTTTTCAAAACGATGGAGGTTTTCTTTCAGAAAGTGGCGGGCTGAAAGTAATAACAGCACAACAGAGTGTAAGCTGTTCATAGGACATCCTTTGACGTCATGGAAAGTAAGTTAACTTTAAGGTGTTCTGAATTCTGATTTGTTATGTTGTATGGGTTTTTTAAACACAATCATTTTGATTGTGGGTTTTTTTCCCCGCTGTTATATGATGAATACCTTCAAGTCACTGTTTTTAGTGAAATTTGATACATTCTGAGAACAGCAAAAATAAACCATTTAACATGTATAATTAATTCTGTACTGTTTCCATTTATGATGTACATTTAGAACTGTGTAGGAGGCATGGAGAAGGAGAGGCTTCTGTAAGTGTCAAAGTTCTTGCGTACAGTGCTCATATTCTACGTAGTCTTTCATATGATAGACTACATTTCCACAATGAGATACCTAAGCAAAGGAAACACAGGTCATATGATTGTGGAATGGGCAAAAACATTTGCATGTTTTTCAATTATATTACCTGTGTTTCCTAACATTACACACCACATTGTGTAGATGAGGTTTAGGCCTGTTCCTGGAGACAGAGGAGGTCTGACATTTGTTCAAGAGTGCAGTGGACATTACTCACTTCGTTGGTAGGCCTCCACATGTATTATCTTCTCTGTATTCTTCAACAAACCTAAATTCCATCTGCAACCCTGAGTAGGACTTACCTGAAACAAATCTGTGGATAGGTTACACCTTATTGGCATCTTGAAACAATCATTTAAAATGTTAGGGTCAGATTTATGGTGGCCGTGCGCCTCTTTTGCTCCATTGTGGGTCACTTTTGTGTAAAAGATGCACCATGTTGCAAGATAGGTTTCAGTTCATCTCCAGCAAGATACCATCAGTTTAAAATGTATATAATTAGCATTGTGTAGGGGGCATGCAGAAGCAAAAGCTTTTATAACTGTCAAAGTTGTTGCATGCAGTGCTGCACTTCTAGGTACTGTTTAATATGCTGGACTACATCTGCACTATGAGATACCTAAGCAAAGGCAACACAGGTGATGTGATTGTGAAATGAGGAAAAGAAACTCCACATTTTTCAATTACATCACCTGTGTTTCCTAAGTTTATGAATGACATTGTGCAGATGAAGTTTAGGTCTGTCCACGGACACAGAAGAGGTCTGGCCTTTGTTCAAGAGTGAAGTGGACATGACTTACTTCATTGGTAGGCCTTCACATGTATTATGTCCTCTGTTCTCTTCAAACAACTCGAAATTTCATTTGGAACCCTGAGTAGGTCTCACCTCAAACAAATCTCTGGATAGGACACATCTTATTGGCATCCTGAAGCAATCATTTAAAATGTTAGTGTCTTGCGACACTTTTCTGAGACAACAGCAGTGCAAAAGATGCACCATGTTTTAAGATAGGCCTCACTTCATCTGCATCAAGATACTGTTAGTTTAAAATGTATATCTTTAGGACTGTGTAGGGGGCCTGGAGAAGCAGAAGCTTCTGTCAGTGTCAAAGTTGTTGAAAAACTGTTTGTCCTTCAATCTTTTCCCTTGTCTTTTGTAATTTTTAAATACATGTTTTAATATTTTTCAAATGTTTGTTCTCTCTTTCACAGATTGAAAGTATAAAAACAAAAAGTGAGTAATTTAACGACAATTATAAGGTAAATGTTTTGTATTCTTTTCGTTACATTTCTATCACATTCACCTACTATTAGTTCCACAGCTTCATTTCTTTAACCCTCAGTTTCCTGCCTTTGCTACTTTCCTCATTCCTTTCTCTATTACCTACTTACTCAACTCCTTCCACTCTTTTTCTCAGTCCCTCTCTTCTCATAGTTCCTCACTCTTGTTCACTCACTCCGTCTCTATTACTCTTAGTGTCTTTGACTGATCACTTTTTCACTACTTGTTCATAATGCTTTCTCTGTGTAGTTGAAGCACACTAAGGGGCATATTATGAACACAGCCAATAAAATTATTGCTGTTTTTATTGGCAGAAAACTGGTGCAAAAGTGGTTTTAGCGGCAGTTTTCTGCCGCAAAAGCGGCTTTGGTGACATATTTCTGACGATAAAAGCTGCAAAACTTTTATTGCCTATGTTGATGATATGGCTCTATGTTATTTACATTTCTTTGCTGTTTTAATTAATCTTTTTCTGTTATTTTTTGTTTTCTGTTTTCTATTTTTTCTCTCTGTTATTCCCCATGTTTTAATCTTATTTTGAACATTCACTCACATTCTCCAAGAAACTCTTCTTTGTTATTGTTCTACTCTCTTTTTTTTCTTTCACTTCCTTATCTATTTTGTTTTCCACAATTATACCCTCTTCCGTCTTTTCTTCGGTAAATAGATCTATTAAACAGTATCTCTGGTTTACTCCCTATAGCTGTCTTTCTTTTAACATCACTCTCTGTTTACTTTCCTTATACTTACTCTTCTTTTTTAAAAAAAAAAAAATTTTTTGGGTTCGCTCCCGGTTCGCGAACCGGGAAGCGAACTGGGAAGCGAACTAAAAGAAATAGAGCTTGCCAGAGTGCTAAACATTCTAGCAATTTTTTTTGAAAGGGGAGGTAGTTCTGAAAAGAACTTTTTTTTTAATGTTTTTGTTGTTTTATATTTTTTTTTTATTTTTTGTTTTTTTTGTATTTTTGGAACAATTTTATATTTTTTTTGTTTTTTTTGGGGGGGGGGAAACAACAAAAAACAGGCATTGAAAAGGGCTCAACAGGAGCAAAAAAAAAAATACTGTCTGGGGCGGTTAGGGCAATTATGATTGTTATAAGCTAGGTTGATGGAATTAATACTCATGTTACCACATGATATCAATGCACCGCAGTGCAGACAAGTATATTTCATATGCCCAAAATTCTCCTGGATGTTTGGCACGGTTTCCCGTGCCTCTGCTGCTGTCAATGATATTAACGATGTTGACCTGGCCACAGGAGTTGCTGTTGGGTTTTGTTCCATGTCACGTATTTCCGCCCGGCTGTAATTGAGTGGATGCCACCTGTTCATGTGCCTATGCATGGTATAGTTCCCATAGCTATACTTTTTATCAGTCCCTCTTGATAATTTCTCTTTGCAAATGAGGCAGGTGACATACCTCGCATTTACTTTTTTCTGCCCTGGAGGGATTGAAAAAAACTGCCAAATGAAACTGGCTTTCCTATGGGAAACCCGGGGCACCTCTTCCAAGAACTGCGGTCCTTCTCTCTCCTCTTCCTCTATTTCTTCCTCTTCCTCCTCTGTGTTGGTGATGACCTGGGGAGGTGGTCCTCTCTTCCCATGAGGAGGTGGAGGTGGTGGTGGGGGTGCACCAGCTGAAGCAACTACTGAAGCCATTGCTCTACTATGAATAAAGGTCTTCCTCTCACAATGATGAAAGTCAGAGTGAGGAAAGAAGGAGGGGTTTTCATCATTTGGGAAAAACAATAGTTCTAAACCAATGAAAAGTGTTATTTTTAGGTCACCTGACCTAGCCTTACATGATTATGAAACCAAAAGTTAAATGAACCAATGAAAAGTTTTATTAACAAGTCACATGACCTCTCACGCTTATGTTACGCGCTGCGGAACGCGCCCCGGATCGCTTCCGGGTCGCTGCGCTTCGCGCCTCGGTTCGCGTACCGGAGCACTTCCGGGTGCGCTAACGCAGCGCGTCATAAGACGCATTAGGCGACAACGTGATACGTCGCGCTTCCGCGACGCGTCACGATGTTGATTTCTAACGCGGCAGTTGCGCTAACGGAACGTTTACCGGTTCGCGGACCGGGTCGCGGCATCAAATTGAGCTAACGGAAAGCTTCCCGGTTCGCGAACCGGGAGCGAAACAAAAAAAATATTTAAAAAAAAAATTATTAATAAACATATAAAATATATTTTGGGATTTAAAGAAGAATACATTTTACAGCTATAGATATTAGCTTTTAAAAAACCAATGAAATTCACTGAAAAAACCATAGGTTATAGACCATATATAGTTAGGAATTAGCATTTACAAAACCTTGAAAATTCACTGAAAAAACCATAGGTTATAGACCATATATAGTTAGGAATTAGCATTTAAAAAACCTTATTTTACTCACACAAAACCATTGAAATTCCATATATAGTTAGTTGTACTAACTATATATCGCGCACCCGCAATCCACTGCTGATCATGTCACATATTACATCATTCATGACATGGTCAGTGACATCACTGATGACATCACTGATGACATCTCAAATGACATCACTGATGACATCACTGATGACATCTCAAATGACATCACTGATGACATCACTGATGACATCTCATTTGACATTACTGATCACATCACTGATGACATCATTCATGTGATAATACAATGAACCTCTTCAGACTCTAATATAACCTTAGATACACTCAGTGTAAACATACACTCACAGACTGTCACTCATCCATGGAGTTACTCAGACACCTAGTCAGTCATGCAAAGAATCAATCACACCTCCATTTTCTCAAATATACAGTTATCCACACCTTACTTATTCAAACATATACTAAAACATATTTACTCTCTTATACAATCCTGGAAAGAAGTTCACAATGATGCATACAGCCACTCACACATTCACTGGCTCCTATGCACAGTTATTTATATATGTCAACTCTCACATGTACTGTATTTTACATATGTACTTACTTTGACATGTAGCACTGAGATATCCATTCACTCACCAATACACCCATGCACACAGTCAACCGCCCATACAGCTGTTTCCACATGCACTTTTGAACCCATACATCTAGTGAATCAACTGCTCACACATATATGCACAGAGTCATACACCTCCCAGCCACCCACACACACACTCAGTCTCCCATACAAATGCTTGGGCAACCAATCAATAACCCATATAGTTACTCATATAGCTACTGATCAACACATGCAGCAGTTTACAGAACAACAGACATAATGATGCACAAATTAAGACAGTTTAGTCACTAACCCATGCATTCAGTGAGACACATTTAATCACTCACTCATACAGTCAGTCACGCACCTACTAAATCCTTCATCCAGACACTTCTACATCTACTCATTCTTCAATATGTAAAACATATTTAAACTTTACAGAAACACACAGTCACTGGATGATGTCATCAGTGATGTCATCAGTGATGTCATTTGAGATGTCATCAGTGATGTCATCAGTGATGTCATTTGAGATGTCATCAGTGATGTCATCAGTGATGTCACTGACCATGTCATGAATGATGTAATATGTGACATGATCAGCAGTGGATTGCGGGTGCGCGATATATAGTTAGTACAACTAACTATATATGGAATTTCAATGGTTTTGTGTGAGTAAAATAAGGTTTTTTAAATGCTAATTCCTAACTATATATGGTCTATAACCTATGGTTTTTTCAGTGAATATATATATATATTCACTGAAAAAACAATGTTTCACACATCTTATAGTTAACTGGACATTTCACTCATACAAAACCATTGAAATTCCCCCGTTATAGTTAGTTCATCTAACTATAACTCGCGCGCCCGCAATGCACTGCTGATGACGTCACATATTACATCACTCATGACATGGTGAGTGACATCGCTCATGACATCTCGATGACATCTCAAATGACATCACTGATGACTTCATCCAGTGAATGTGTGTTTGGTTTGTTATTTAAATATGTATCATATATATAGCAATCTTCAATCAAGAATCAGTTGATATATACCTATCTTGATGGAGGATTTAGTAGCAGTGTGATTGACTGTTTACTTGAATAATTTATAGTGTCTCACTAAATATATTGGATAGTGACTACACTGTGTGAATATCTGTATTATTTTGTCAGTTGTTGTGTAAACTGCTGCACCAGTTAGTTACTAGCTATGTGAAAGTCTATATTAGTTATTGATTAGTCAACTGATTATTTGTATGTGAGAGTGAATCTGTGTGTGGTTTGGTGGGGGATCTGCGACTGCCCAAAGATATGTTAATCGTTGATTCAGTAGGTATATGACGTTAATACTACATTTTATAATAGTTGTTTGCGTGAGTGAATATCTTTATGGCTGTGGTGATGAGCAAATATATTTCTCAATGGTACATGTCCAACAAAGTAGAAGAAATAAAAGGCAGTGTATATGAATAACTATAAATAAAACTCATTAATTGCATGAGTGACTGTATAGATAACTGTATACTTGTAATAGTAATTTCATAACACAGTAAGTATCAGTTATGAAGTGCTATTGGTAGAATTGTGTAGCTGACTAAATGTAAATATGATACACTATTTCCAAAAATGCGTAGGATGACTGCATAAGTGAATAGGATGTGTGCAGGTGTATAATATCAATATATGTCTATGAGTATATTTGATAGTGTTCTATTGATTATTGACAGCATGCATGAGGGAATCTATAGGTAATTGATTAGATGTGTGTGTAGATCTAGAAATCACTGAGTAGGTTTTTAGATACTTGTATTGGTGTGTCAATGGATTCAAATATGATACTCTGTATTTTTCAGTGAGTGATGAAAGGTTATACTAGTGTATGATGAGGTTTATCTGATTGCAACGTGGATGATGTCATCAGTAATGTCATCAGTGATTGTCATTTGAGATGTTATCAGTGATGTCATCAGTGATGTCACTGACCATGTCATGAATGATGTAATATGTGAAATTATCACCAGTGGATTGCGGGCGCGAGAGTTACAGTTAGTACAACTAACTATACCAGAGGAATTTAAATGGTTTTGTATGAGTGAAATGTCCAGCTACACCCCTGAATCCTATGTTTTTTTCAATTATTTTCTAAGGTTTTTTTAAATGATAGTTCCTAACTATAACCTATGGTTTTTTCAGTGAATTTGAAAAGTTTTTTAAATGCTAATTCCTAATTATAATGTTCATTAAGCACATCTGTTTGTTTCTTTCTTTTTTAATTATCATCCAAATCTCAACCTAGTAAAAACTGCAAATATCACCACTCTTCAATTGACTTCTTCCACCAAAAAAATCGCCACAAACCACTAAAAAAGCATAAGGACTATGTACTGCGTGATTTACATCCGTCTCATACCCATATTTAAAGAGCAATATGTGATAGAGGTACTAATTATACACTTCCGACACCAAACAAAATCACAATACCCTGCGCCACCACCACTACAACCACCCCTCCTAACCCCTCCCCTTCTAGTACCTCAGAGGCAGCGCAAAACAGGACAACGGACCTTCCCAAAATAATATATCCCCTCAACAGCAGACTAGCTCAATGTTCAGAGATGTGGCAACCAACTATGTATAAGGGAAGGAACTCGCACATCAACAATAATTTACACAATGCTAAGACTACCGGTGAAATGCTATACACAACTCACTATGGAAACAAAAAACTTTTCTGTGTGTAGATATACTATTGATACATGTAGTGTTCTGCTTAGTGGACGCAACCATATTATCTTAGACACTGGGGAATATTTCGGTCATGTAGCTGTCTTCCCCACCCCTTGAAGCAGAAGCGGAGTGGGCTGGTCCAACGTACGCAATGTCAGCGTAAGACTATAAATAATTAGGCTACGCCTTGGGCGTGGTTCACTTCTGCAAAGAGAAGAGACTCCACCACAGTGAACATCCTCACCCTGCCACGTGGCTGCCGCCATGACCACGTGCCTCCTCGATACAGGCCCATTGCGAACTCAGCGCCACAGCACCGCAGACTTATGTTTATATCGACTACTGCCTTCGATCTACCGTGCGGACAGCAGGGTTCACAACTTGAATTCTCTACACTACGGACATCATTGAAGTTAGCCTTCATTTATGTAAGGCAGAGACAATTTTGTTAAATGATGCAACAGAAAACATTCCTCAATGTCTGTACTGAGTACTGCTTTCAAATGTACACTGCGATCAACAGAGTTCACCACTTGCTACCAGGAGCACATCAGCACTTCAGACAACATTGAATTTATTCTTTATTTATTTAAGGCAGAGACAATTGTACTATGTCCTGCATGTTGTTAAAGTATGTGACAAAAAAAGCATTCCTTGATGTCTGTGCCAACTACTGCCTATGATCTACACTGCGACCAGCAGGGTTTACAACTTGGTACCAGTGGCACATCAGCTCTACAGACAATATTAAATTCATTCTTTATTTAAGGCAGAGACAATTGTACTGTGTCCTCAGATTTTGTTAACTGTGACAAAAAAGCATTAATTGATGTTTGTGTCTAGTAGTGCCTTTGATTTACACTGCAAACAGCAGGGTTCACAACTTTAATTCAACTTTGCATCTACACTACGGACAGTAGGGAATTCACCCTTGATTTATTTAATACAGAGACAATTGTACTGGATGCGTTCAGCTTTTGTTTAAAATAAGAAACAAAAATATTTCGTCCATATCTGTACTCAGTACTGCCTTCGATCTACAGTTTTTGACAGCAGGGTTCACAAATTCAATTCAGCTTTGTATCTATACTATGGACAGCATGAAATTTAGCCTCGATTTATTTAAGGTAGAGATAATTGTACTTTATGTCCCCAGATTTTGTTAAAGGATATGACAAAAAGAATTACTTGATGTCAGTGATGACTACTGCCTTCGATCTACATTGTGACGGCACACGATTCAGGTAGAAAGGCGATTGTATATGCCGCATTCCAGTAGACAAGAGACATTATACAACTGTGCCCCCCCGAACCACGAACCATCGCAGAGTGCACACACTCTAAGTTCTTTCGGTACCACTAACTCACTGCACCACAAGTCATCTCCCCGTAGCCTTATGAAGACAGAATTCCCTAGGCAAACAACATTGCTCCCAGTGCGGCTGGCCCACACCACCCATCATCGCTGGCTGCGTAGACGCTGAGAGCACACACCTACCACTAACTCTATGCAGCTCCAGTCAATGCCACATGGCTGTGGGCCCTCCCTGACCACTGCCTCCGATCTATGCTATGTAGGGCTCACAATTCAAGATTAGCACAGATGCAAATTGTGTAATAGACTATGGGCCAGATTCAGGAGGCCATTTACCGACCGGTAAATGGGTATTTGGGATGTAGGGGCATCATTTTACAGATTCTGTAAATTTACCGAATCGATTCTTTAAAATACCGAATCGGTATTTTTACCGATTCGGTAACGGACAGATGTAGGTGGGACTCTTCTGAGTCCCACAGGCCTTACAGATTCGGTATTTTACCACCCAATCCAATTGGGTGGTAAAATACCGACTCCAGGTGTGCATGCACATGTGTGCATGCACACCTAGCCATGTGAAAGACAGACATGCCCTTAGGGCATGTCTGTGTGCCACATGGCACACATGCCCGTCTTTGGTGTGCTAGAGGGTGTCAAAGTGACACCCCCTGCACCCTTGCTGGAATCGGTATTTACCGATTCTGTAAATACCGATTCGGTAATGCCCATTGATTCCTATGGGCTTCAATGCCCATAGGAATCAATGGGCATTACCGAATCGGTATTTACAGAATCGGTAAATACCGAATCTTAACGATTCGGTATTTACCGAGTCTGTGTTACCTTCCCCCCCCCCTCTATTTTACCACTTCTACCTATATCTGGCCCTATAATTGGTTAAGAAAACCAAATGCTCCCAATCTGCAACATCACCACCAGACATACGTCCCCATTTTGAGAAAGTTAGAATGCACTGCGTGAAGTGCAATCATTTAATTTGATTTTGGGAGCAATCAGTAGACCTAGCTTGCAGAACAATTGATAACCATCGATGGTAGTTTTTTTTTCCCCTCAAAGTACATGCAATCCAGTATGCAACATTCAAGGCTTTGAGTGCAGCCCGTCAGACCACGCTTCATCGCAGGGTAAGCACACACTAAACACCAGACATACCACTAATTCAGTACACCATAAATAATCGCCTGAGGCTTTATTAAGGCAAAATTCAGTAGTCAAAAAACATTACCCCCAGTGAGGCCTGTCCGGACAACGCATCATCGCAGGTTACGTACACGCTCAGTCCCTAAGGAACTACTAACTCAGTGCACCATAATTCATCGCCATGTGGCCGTATTCAGGCAGAATTCAACTGACTCTTCATTCATTATTTGCAGAGTGCAGTACCAAACTAAATAAAACATCTATCAAACCATATAAAATATCCCTTTAGTAGCCTTCCTTCAAAAACATCTTTTATATCAGTTCTAGGTTTTGTTGAAAAACAAAATTCACGCTGTAAACGCAAAGGCACACTCAATGGCATTCTACACTGCAGACAGCACAGGTCACAACCTGAACTATATTGTCCTTGAAACATACACATTTCGACAATGTATTCCATACATGTTTCATCTTTTATTTCAATCGTAATTACAGATTATGCAACCCAAGTAGACAACACGCTGACTACCAGACGTACCACTAACTCAGTGCACCATAAATAATCGCCACGTGGCCTTATTAAGGCAAAATTCTGTAGCCAAAAGACATTGTTAGCAGTGCAGTCTGCCTCAACCACACATCATCGCAGGTTCCACACAAACCGACCCTACCTTAGTGCACCACAACTTTGCGATAGAATCTTCTGTGAATTATTTTACATGTAGTGCTCCTACCTTTGTACAGCAGAAGTCAGAAACCATTTACAATTGAATATCTATGTATGATATCATGATTACTATTCTACTTGTTACCAACAGCAATGTAATAAAATGGAGTCGAGTACACGTGCCCGTACACACTTCAACTATCTATTTGTGTATGTGTATTTATTATGTTTGTAAAATGCTGCTTCTGCACCCTCCACATTATGTTGTGATATAAATAGGCTATACAAACAGCTTACCTCTGACAGTAAGTGTGGGCTATTACTCCTTTTTTTTTTTTTTAGCATATTTATATAGCGCAAAAGTAACCCAAAACTATATCAGCAATTTACATGAGCACCGCATTTACAATACATTTTCAGGCAGGCGTTGATTATGTCATTACTCTACAATAACAGGATGTGGATGCAACTCCGAGCCTCGAACACTGATGTCCAGCACCAAGTTCGACAGTATACCTGAATGACCACATACGTATATATATTATCTGCGTTTCATGTGCCAAAATACTGCAACTTAAACCTTTAACAGCCCTGTATTACTACAGCTACAACACTCCACTGAATGTACAGCAAACATTCATATTTGCAGAAATGCATCATGTCCACCATCTTTTATGTATGCAACTATGAATAAAAATAGAGCTAGTGATACCCCCTACCTTCCATGTTGGCTATGTTGTAGAACTTTACAGATATAATGACACTATCGCGTTTAAGATTCGGGTGACGTCAGCTCTACAAGACGGACACCCAATCACTTGATTTCTCATATAGCTCATGACGGAACCATGCCCATAGCTCCGGAATCATGGTTCAGAGCCTCGCACAACACTGGCATATGTCAGGCCAGCCCACTCTGCTTACGCTTCCAGGAAAAAACAAAAACACAACATTGCCAAGATTTCCATTGCACTGATTTCTTAGTTCCAGGTCTAGTTGTCAAAGTGGCACACAAACACACTCCCTCACGGCTGGTATAAACCCACACCTCACCCACCCAGCACATGCGTCACTACACACGTGACCCTACCAACAAAAAAGACGGGACACACATGCTCTGCCCCATTTTAGAGTTGCTCCCATCGCAAGCGCTGTGATGGCCAGTCCTAGTGGTTCGGACGCCTCATGTAGGCCCGAACCACCGAGTACAAGGGCCCAACACTACGTGCATGGCCTCTTTGGTCACTGAGTTAGTGGTACTGCAAGGACTGAGTGGGTGAGGAACCTGCGATGAAGATAGGTGCACAAGTATGTCCTTTGCCATAGAGATATCAAGACTCAGCACCACATGTCAGACTTCTTAGTGGCAGAGCGAGACTGCACGATGTAGAAGGTGTCCTGTCCATGAAAAGGTGAGCAATAAGGCCTGGGTGCGCATCGGTGGGAGTCGATGGGGTGCAGCAGACTGAATACAAAAAGGTGACGCAGCAATTTAGGCGTACGCAGTCCTACATACCGTATCTTATTGCATTTATATATTTTTTTCCAATAGCAGCAATGTTTTTATAATCGGTCAAATGTCCGATGCTCGTGATGATCGAAACCACGTGTATCACTTCGTACCACTTGCTTTCGCAACCGGATATAAACATTACTACTATAGTAATTTTTCAAAAATCGAAGCCTATTAAACAAGTTGGAACTGTACAAATAGTTGTTTTTAAATGCGGGAGGGAAGGTGTGTGAAAGGGCGATGAAATTCTACTCCACATTAAGATAGTAACAATCACCAATCATAACATCTTTCTTTTACTATCTTTTAGATTTAGAACTTCAGGTTGCATTATGTCCCGGCACCTGGTGAAAAACACACCGGTGACAGAAAGGTGACCTGTGAATATTCTTTTCAGTCACTCTCTCACTTCCTCTCTCCTTTGATAAAAAAAGACACACAGTGTTAACTTTCTTTTTATCTTTCAGGTTGTGTTTCACAAATTGGCGTGCCCCCCAAACACCTCCAAAGCTCAACGTTCGTGCATTCTGAGATGATGCGTGGTCATCGTAACAACGTCTGAGAAGGCTGCTTTGACACATGGTGCACCCTCTTTGAATCACGCCAATGCAACAAGGTGAGCAAAGAAGCTTGTTTCGGAACCAACGACAAGTCATTTGTGGACGGAGAGAGTGGGTAGTGTGCAGCAGCTTCACTGTGTAGGAAGGTACAATTACCTCTGAGCAGTGAGAATAGATAGGTTATGAGCCGCCACGTGCTTGGACACACAACGGAGGAAAAAAGGTGAGATAAGATGATTTTCTCCAGTATTAACTGCTCCATCTATAACTTTCTCCCTCTCACAGTTTTAATGTCGTTTTTTCTCTCTTTCTCTCTCTCACTCTCTCTCACATCGTTTCTCTTTCGCTTTTAAAGTTATGGACGCTGCTGTCCACTCTGTCGATAAAAAAATCAAGGCTGAATGTAATACACTCTGCAGTGTACAACCAAAGCTGAGTTCAAGTTGTGAACTCTGTACGCCACAGTGTTTACAGAAGGTAAGCAGAGCGGCCTAGATCCACAATGCCTCCGATTAAATGCATTAAAAAAAAGGGCTTATTTACAAGCCTCTTGCCCACTTTTGCATCACTTTTAACATGGGAAAAGTAACGCAAAAGTGGCGCAAGGGGCTTGTAAATAAGCCCCAGAGAATATTGTCCTGCATAATGACTTGATCTCTCACCTAATTATATCTCATCTCTCAATCATTATAAAGACCTGTTGGTCCATACTGTAAATCTGATGCAGTAGCCACTTCCGTACAGACACCTCTTGAACGCAGGCCTATAAGAGAGGTGGAATGTATCAGGCACACTGCAGAAGTTGCCAACTATTACCTTAACATGTAATCTTTGACCTCCGTCAGTCACATTGATCTAATTTTAAACACTTATTTTAATTTTTGTTTTGAAGATTACCTACCCTACTTCTATTGGAGTCCATATCACATTTTGCTTATTATATTGTTTTGTTAAAGTTATTTATTATACTGTTATCTTAAAGTTATGTTTCTAGTTATTTATTGTTGTTTTAATAAAAGTTAATTAAAAAAAGTATATACGACTTCTTTTTCTGACAACATTTCACTATTATTTAGTGTGATAATCATATACTTATAAAACATTTAAAAATAGAAATGATATTTATAACTAGAGGTATAATACTGAGGCTAACTCTTTACGAGCTGTTTACCAGAGTCTATAGCTACGACTAACGGTTCCTATGGAAAACTTTTAAAACTCCAGCACAGTAACTGTTTCGAATAGCAACATTGTGTGGTGAACTTCTAACCGTTGTGCTCACTTAAGTGTTTCTTGAACTGTTACTATGGTAACAGGCAGCAAGCAGTTTGGGGGAAGGGTTGAAAGGTACTGGCTGTACAGAAACAATTATATTTATCAAGGATCCTCGACATGACAGAAAGGATAGGAAAGTAAGACAGAACACTGTGTGCTTTGGCCATTGACTCTGGCTGTCAGCGGGACCCACCGGAGGGTTTGAATGGAAAAGAACTGAGGTGGAGTGGCGTCCTTAATTGAGGGGCAACCAACGGAAGATGTTTAAACGCAGCAGGTCCTACCGCGGAGGAATAACCACCCGAAAAATAAAAGGGACCACACAGGGTGAACGTGTCATACCTGTGAATGGCACCACTCTTAAATGTAACTGTGTATTTTTCCTACTGTGGCCCACTGGAGGGCTGTTAAATAATTATGAATTGACACTGGCTGTCAGCGGGACCCACCGGAGAGTTTGAATAATGGCCAAAGCACTACAACTCCCAGCATGCCATGAGATGAATTACTCACCGGGGAGGAGCTGGAAAAACAACGTAAAAGGAAGTGCCTTGGTATCCTGCTGATCATCAGTGTAACCCATGAAGAAGGAGTAAGGACTCCGAAATGCATCGGGATGAACAGTACAGAAGGGGAAATACCAGTTTCCTTAATAAAGCTTCCTGTGGAAAAGAACTGAGGTAGAGTGGCATCCTTAATCGAGGGGCAACCATCGGAAGATATATATATATATATATATATATATATATATATATATATTGATACTAATATTATAAAGAGAGAGCCCAAACCTTTGAGATGGGTAACGAGCGTGACCAAGCCGTATTGGCGAAACGCGTCGTGGAGATTATTTCATCTGCCTAATAAATTCTCTAAACTGGAGCTCTGGGTGTCCTGTTTTCTTCGACATTTGGAAGATTTGTTGAGCAAATATATATATATACATATATATATATATATATATATATATATATATATATATATATATATATATATATATATATATATATATATATATATATATATATATATATATATATATATATCGATACTAATATGATAAAGAGAGAGCCCAAACCTTTGAGGCGGGTAAGCTTCGGAACTACAGCGCCAATCAGAATACCCAATACAGCATTGGAAAGGTGAGTATAAGCAGATGGACATAGGCTATACACCAGCCCAATATATACATTACAAGTGAAAAAGACCGTTTTGAGACAAAGTGGTCCGTTGTGGGCGTGGGCGTTCTGCTGTAAAGCAATGCTTGCGAAAAGCGTTCTGTGTGAGAAAAGCATTCTGTGTGAGAATAGTGTTCTGACACGTCTTGAAGTGGGCGTGTCGTTTAGCATTGTTGTGGGCGTGTGCCGTCAGAGACGCCCGAAGCATTGCGGAGAAGGGGAATAGCGTCCTTGGAGTTGTGGCGTTTGGCAGTGACGCTATGTGGGGCGTCTAAGTGCACCAAGCAAGTCTTTGGGGAGTGCGTGAACCTACTAAGGCACACGCCCTCTTTGTGCATGCCAGGACTGATCAGGGGCGTCGGCAGGAGCGGACACACACGTTTGCATTCTGCGGAAAGGACAACAAACCGCAGAGCACACGCTCACCTTCCGCGCAACAGAAAGAGGGGTTCTGAGCAGCCGCACAGGCAAGTCGAATGAAACAATAAATGTACTATGCCATGAACTTTTTAAAAAACTTTGCCTTGCCTATTCTAACCATTTAAGACATTCTTTTTCGTACCCGGACAACGTCGGGACGGGCTGCTAGTATATATAGATATATATTATTTTTTTTCACTGAAAAAAACATAGGTTTCAGGGGCGTTATAGTTAGCTGGACATTTCACTCATACGAAACCAGAGAAATTTACCTGCTATAGTTAGTTGAGTTAACTATAACTTGCGCGCCCGCAATGAACTGGTGATGAAGTCACATATTACATCATTCATGACATGGTCAGTGACATCACTGATGACATCACTGATTACATCTCAAATGACATCCCTGATGACATTACTGATGACACCATCTAATGAATGTGTGTTTCTGGAAAGTTTAAATATTTTTCATATATATCTATGCCAAGGTGTATTGAAGAATGAGTGGATTTACAAGTGTCTGCATGGATTATATAATAGGTGCATGACTGACGGTATAAGTGAGAGATTGAACGTGTCTTACTGAATGCATGTGCTAGTGAATAAACTGTGTGAAAGTCTGAATTAGTCTCTCATTTGGTGTGTAAGCGGCTGCATGGGTTGGTGAATAGCTACATGATTGTGTATATGGGTTATTGATTTGTTTTCTGGGTATCTGTATGAGTGCCTGAGTGTCTGGGTGGGTGTGTGTGTTGTCTGACTCTGTGCATAGATGTCTTAGTGGGTGATTCACTGGTTGTATGGATCCAAAAGTGCATCTGGGAAGGGCTGTATGGGTGAGTTAGTGTGTGTATGGGTGTGTTGGTGAGTGAATGAATGTCTCAGTGGTATATGTGTGAGTAACTACATATGTTTTAAGGCAGTATGTGTGAGTGTTGGAATATATAAATGACTATACGTGAGAGTAAGTTATTTGAAGAGTATGTGTATAAATGAGTGTCTGCTGTTAGTATCTGCATAAATAAGTGCTGTAGTGTGTGTATACTTAATGGAGTTGGTGTGTATAACTGTATACGTGAGTAAAATGGTATGTGATTGATTCTTTGCATGACTGACCAGGTGTGTGAGTAACTCTATGAAGGAGTAGCGGAGTGTTACTGTATGTATAGGTGTATAAATGCATATTATAGTACTGTATTGATGAGTAACTGCATGTATAAGTGACTGGATGTGTGTATAGACCTAGGAAATAGTGGTTGGTATGTACTATCTGGCATTGTTGTATGTATGTAAAAAGTTCATAGGTCGCACACTACTCCACCATTCCAGCGGGTACACCCCAAAGCATCATGGTAAATGCAGTTTTCTAAAAGCGGGTGCGCTTTTCAAAAGTTCCGTAGTGTAATGCAAGGTTGCAGGCCAAATCTGGACACCGGTGTTTCAGGATTATTGTCCTTCATCAGCAGAGTGTAGGTAGATTTTCAGGGGTTGCTGTGCAGGCTGCCAAAGTGTTCTCAGGTCTGGTACCTCTCCGGGCGCGTAGGGCGTTACCTGAGCTCGTCAGCTCAATGGCTCGAGGGAGCCATATTTACGTAAAAAGTTCATAGGTCGCACACTACTCCACCATTCCAGCGGGTACACCCCAAAGCATCATGGTAAATGCAGTTTTCTAAAAGCGGGTGCGCTTTTCAAAAGTTCCGTACTGCTGATGAAGGACAATAATCCTGAAACACCGGTGTCCAGAGTTGGCCTGCAACTTTGCATTTACACTTCGGAACTTTTGAAAAGCACACCCGCTTTGAGAATACTGCATTTACCATAATGCTCTTGGGGTATACCCGCTGGAATGGTGGAGTAGCGTGCGACCTATGGACCTTTTACTTTATTACGGCTCCCTCGAGCCTTTGAGCTGACGAGCTCAGGTAACGCCCTACGCGCCCGGAGAGGTACCAGACCTGAGAACACTTTGGCAGCCTGCACAGCAACCCCTGAATATCTTCCTACACTCTGCTGATGAAGGACAATAATCCTGAAACACCGGTGTCCAGAAGTGGCCTGCAACTTTGCATTTACACTTCGGAACTTTTGAAAAGCACACCCGCTTTGAGAATACTGCATTTACCATAATGCTCTTGGGGTATACCCGCTGGAATCGTGGAGTAGCGTGCGACCTATGGACCTTTTACTTTATTACGGCTCCCTCGAGCCTTTGAGCTGACGAGCTCAGGTAACGCCCTACGCGCCCGGAGAGGTACCAGACCTGAGAACACTTTGGCAGCCTGCACAGCAACCCCTGAATATATTCCTACACTCTGCTGATGAAGGACAATAATCCTGAAACACTGGTGTCCAGAGTTGGCCTGCAACTTTGCATTTACACTTCGGAACTTTTGAAAAGCACACCCGCTTTGAGAATACTGCATTTACCATAATGCTCTTGGGGTATACCCGCTGGAATGGTGGAGTAGCGTGCGACCTATGGACCTTTTACTTTATTACGGCACCCTCGAGCCTTTGAGCTGACGAGCTCAGGTAACGCCCTACGCGCCCGGAGAGGTACCAGACCTGAGAACACTTTGGCAGCCTGCACAGCAACCCCTGAATATATTCCTACACTCTGCTGATGAAGGACAATAATCCTGAAACACCGGTGTCCAGAGTTGGCCTGCAACTTTGCATTTACACTTCGGAACTTTTGAAAAGCACACCCGCTTTGAGAATACTGCATTTACCATAATGCTCTTGGGGTATACCCGCTGGAATGGTGGAGTAGCGTGCGACCTATGGACCTTTTACTTTGTTACGGCTCCCTCGAGCCTTTGAGCTGACGAGCTCAGGTAACGCCCTACGCGCCCGGAGAGGTACCAGACCTGAGAACACTTTGGCAGCCTGCACAGCAACCCCTGAATATCTTCCTACACTCTGCTGATGAAGGACAATAATCCTGAAACACCGGTGTCCAGAGTTGGCCTGCAACTTTGCATTTACACTTCGGAACTTTTAAAAAGCACACCCGCTTTGAGAATACTGCATTTACCATAATGCTCTTGGGGTATACCCGCTGGAATGGTGGAGTAGCGTGCGACCTATGGACCTTTTACATTGTTGTGTGTATGGTTTCAAAAATAGTAGTCTGTATTTTAGAGTGTGTGTATCAAACTTTATATTAGAGCATCAGTATATGCATCAGATTTTCACATGTATGATGTCATCAGTGATGTCATGAGTGATTTCATTTGAGATGTCATCAGTGATGTCACTGACCATGTCACAAGTGATGTAATATGTAGCGTCATCACCAGTGCTTCGCAGGTGCACGAGTTATAGTCAGCTCAACCAACTATAACAGGCAGATTTCTCTGGTTTTTTATGAGTCAAATGTTCAACTAACTATAACGTCCCTGAAACCTATGTTTTTTTTTAGTGAATTTCTAAGGTTTTTAAATGCTAATTCCTAACTATAACGTCTGTAAAACCTATGGTTTTTTCAGTGAATTACAAAGATTTTTTAAATGTTAATTTCATATTTTAATGTTTCTGAAACCTATATTTTTTCTATTATTGTTTTAAATATTTTGAAGCTCTATTATACTTCTTTTTTTAACTTTAAAAATTATGTAATGTTTTATATCTTCCCCAAAAAATATGTATCTCTTATTTTTTTGTTGTTGAGAAAAATGCACTCCCGTACCGGTAGCATACCAAGCTCCATCACCACGCGATTCTGATCCACCACATTGCTAAACTCATAAATGATGCGCATTTCGTATCCAACGGGTTTGTGACACCGCGTCCCGCGTAACATCATATATGCATGAAGTCGCCCCAACTGCTACTTTGGTATCCGACGGGTACGGGTACGCTGTACAAGCCACACATTACGTCATGTACGTATGGGGTCGCGCCTGCTGCGCGTTGCATATGCGACGAGAGCACGCTGCCAGACCTTGTGTTATGTCACAGACATATGGTGTCGCGCCGGGTACGGCAGTTCCTATTTTTCTTTTTGTCTCAAAAGTATATCTAAAGAGCTTTAAACAGTATATGACAGCAAGCGATAATCACAAATATTTTAAACATTTATAGATTTGTAACTGTAATAAACGTATATTATGATAAATATATTTTCTCAAAATCACGTCGGTGCAGCCTCCTTGCACACTCAGTGCACGATTGCCATGTGACCTTAAAAAAAAAGCATTTGATTGCTTTATAACATTTCCCATTGTAACAGTTGGAAGACCCCACCCATTTTAGTCATTCTCTCTACAGCGTTTGATGAGAGACACCTCTTCACCTTAAGCAGCTTTTAAAAAATGTTTTTTGCTGTATACGCATATCTTATACTATACACAACATGCAAAGATTATCTTTATCAATATTCATGACCTGTACATTAGCCTTCCACGTGTGATGGCCATGCATCTCAAACATTACATCAAAAAATAAATATGTGTTACTCGATGCCCCTGGTGTGTGTGTGTGTGCACATTATTGTGCTGCCTTTCGGCTTGGGTATTGGTGGCTCTAAGAAGTATCATCAGCCACAGGCAAAGTGCACATCCTAGATCACATGTGTAAACCGTAATGTGTAGATTTCGATTATTGTACTCTCTGTTGTCAGGCTTTACCAATATAGTAGTGTGTTATATGTGATTCAAGTTTGACATACATTGCTTGACTGTAATGATTGTTATCACTGTGTATGACGTAGCCTCACTGCTGATCCTCCCTCCATCCGAGCACATGCACATGTGTACGCTTCGCGATAGCAACACTTTCAATAATACCGCACACCATTGACATGCATGTCTGCACATATCCACAACCTTGACAACGACATGTGATGTTCACCATTCAATCTTTTAGAACAGCATCTCATTAGAGATAGTTGCCGCCCTCCCGATACATGCTACTGTAAATTGCGCATTCTGTGACGTCAAAACAGCAAAAGAAACACACATAAGTACACTTCCTGGCCAGGCAGGAACTGAACAACCCCAGACCCCAAAAAACAATTATTCACACCCCTTCGCTGGCCTGGCGTACGCATGCCCAGCCCACTTTGCGTACGTATGAATAGGATAACGACGACGCCACATGTCCCAGTTCTTCCACACTTCCTCAGGTGATATGGCCTCATCCACCTCGCATATCACAATGCGCAATAAAAAAAGGGATCCATGAGGTGTACACCATCCTGCCAATCACCTCTGGTTCTAAATTGCGAACCCTACTGGCCGTTGTGTTCCAAAGGAATCCGTGAGGTGTACACAATCCTGCAATCAACACTGCAACTGAATTGTGAACACTGCTGCCCGTAGTGTTTGCGGACACAACAATGACAGCAGGTGAGCAGTGGGGCCTGGGTGCACAGCGGCACCAATTGAGTGCAGTGCTACGCGAGGGGTGGGCTGCATCAGCCTGAGTGCACAAGTGCAAACAAGCGATGTGGCCTTCCGTAATGATGTGATATCTGACCTCATTCAGTCACACCTCTGTCTCATTTTAACGACCTGCTGCACCGTACTGTAGGCCTGAACCAGCAGGCAGCGCTACCCTACAGACACGCGTAGAGCGCAGTACTACGGGAGGGGTGGGGTGCATCACCCTGGGAGCGCAGGTGCGAACAAGCGATGTTGCCGTGCATAATGATGTGATCTCTTACCTGATTCAGTATCATCTCTGTCTCATTTTAAGGACCTGCTGGACCATACTGCAGGCCTGAGCCAGTGGGCAGCGGTGAACTACAGACACGTAGTGTTGACTTTTAGGGCACTGTACTGAGCTCATTACTAAGTGTACATGCACACAGGCTTCCGCCACTGCATTACACGCGCACATTATGCTTCTAGCATGCCCTCTGTTCCTTTGTATGTAAATGTTAGCATAACATATTATTATTTAACCATGTGTATTCTCGTGCACTCCAACTCCTCTTTGAACCACGATTATCACTAACAGTTGGTAGATCGGACTTCAAACACTGTGTTTTCAATTAACCTTGAAATAAACCTTCATTTGCCTCCAGACGTTTCCAATATTATTTCTCCCTTTTCAGACACTGCATTTATTGACATAAATCAACAATACCCACCCACAAGGCAAAGAGTATATGTATACCGTATGTAGAACACTTATCGTACGGGGTGTATCTATCACACAAATTTAAATTGTTTTTGCAAAAATAACCTGTTTTGTACTAATGGTTAATTGCTATACATCAAATGCCTTAACATATTTCTTTATCTAAAATTGCTTCCATTCCACTAACAGTCTCTCAAGAGGGGACAACACTTGCTAACGGATTAATTACAGTCAAGCAGAAATACGTCTAAATAGACGATTAACACCAAAGATTTAGTGAGTTCATGAAAAAAATGTGAGAAAGACGAAGTGACCCCTCACGGGCAAACCACCCAGGGGAGAGCCGGCAGGTACTCACCAGGTCAACCCACTGTTCTCATCATCGGTGGTCACTTTGTCTATAACAGAAAAGAGTGTCCAACAAACAAAAAACATAGATAGTGTAGGTGCTCAGGGAGTGAAGACGAAATACACTCTCTGTTAGTGAACAAGATATAATTAAAATTGACAGGCACACATTTCAATCGATACTTTATTGTTTAGTAGGGGTGAACTGTCAAATAAAAAATGTGTATTGGTAGCTATTTATGCCCACCCAATTCACATGCCAACATGTTTCAATGCCTGTAATTTTGCGGCAAATTCTTCAGGGCTATACTGATTGTAACAGCACCTCAAGTTGGACACATCCTCCTCAGAAAAGACCTCATTTGGCTACTCTCGCTCGTACCAGCCTATGAGGGAGCGCATATGTCATCAATCCAAATTCCTTCTGTGAGCCTTTCTTTGGGATCGTAGTATCAATCGGTCTACATCAAGGGAGCGCGCCGTCTCATCCTCAAATTTATTGAGCCAAAATGGGCGGAGCAGGTGCTCACCCGGTCATGATGGTCTCGGCATTCTGACGCCATCCATCGTGGTATCAAGACACCGTCCCCAACTGGAGACCTGCTCTCCCACCTTACAAAGGTACCCTGGAGTCAGAGCTTGCACCGGCACATCGTTGGACACACCGGTGGTGTCAGGTGAGAAGTAAAGCCTCGGTGCGCAGGACCTACAATTGAGCATAGTGCGGAGGAAGGGGCTGGGGTGCAGCACCCTGGGTGCACAGGTGCAGACAAGGGATGTTCCCATAGCTAATAATGTAATCTCTGGCCTCATTCATATGTTTAATTTTAAGGACCTGCTGGACCACACTCTTTCTCGCAGACCCCAGTGTCCTAGACAAACGGGTGACGGGAAGTAAACACTGAGGGATGGGTGCAGTAGGCTGACGCTCTGTATCCTCCTCCCTCTGTTCTTTTGACTCCTCCTCCCCATCTCCCTTCCACCCACTCCCTCTTCCACCCATTTGCACTATCTTCCTTTCATTCCATATGGCACACATACTTATGTTTCATTTTTGTCTTTCAGGTTTTGTACGCTGCTTCTGGATGAGTCCCACCCACGTATTTCATGTTAGACTGTTTTTCGTTCTAATAAAGCTGCATTTTCATTTATTTGTGTTGTTTTCATAAAGGTTATTTTTTTTCCAAAAAATAAGTGAGTGTACACGTCTTTTTTTCTAACAACACTGTAGTTTATTGTGAAAATCGTCTGTTTATAGGAGGTTACGAAGGAAAACATTTGTAATTTTGCGGTGCACCTACCAAATATAAACCAACAGACTATTACAAAATGAAACCTGGGTAATTCTACAACTGCAAGGGTTCTATGAGTGTATCACTTTATAACACCATCAGTACTGCCCATGTGATTACAGAACCAATAAGGCGCTTCTAGGGCCACCAAGGCTTCAGGGACTGGCGAGGCCCACCCTGCATTTTTAAGTAAAGCCCCGGAGGGTGGTGATCCCCGGACTTCAGTTGGCCTCGAAGGTCCCTGAACAATTAGTAAACAATACCCGGGAAGGTGGCGATCACCGAGGATGCAAAACATCTCTGTGCCCTTCCGCGCCTAATTTACATGTGACATTAACATCCCCAGTCCTACAGAGACCCCGCCATGTAATGATAGGATTAGCCACAGAACATTACCCTCCAGGAGCTTCATTTAAAGCAACGAGTGAGACCCCGCTTTTTTTTCTCCATTTTTACCATCCAGATCCGCCCTATTAAAGCGATCAAGTAGTCAAACAAGAATTTGCTATCACAGAGTGGAAGCCATGCCCCGCCCTCTAATAGCAAACATAAATGTCCCGCGGATGCACACCCCGGGACATTGTATGAGCTGCGCCTGGGAGGTCGTGCTCCCTAGGACCATGATGCATTGTTTAGTATAAACGCATACTAACACTACTTACACACGTGTAGTACAGCGACCAGAGTGTAGTGAAGAGGCAGAGGAAGCGCAAAATCTAAAAATATAAATCCTACCAGAGGTCGATGACATAGTTCAATCAGCCGATAACCCTGGTATGAGTAGAAACAGATACATGAAGAAAACGGGTCTTCAGCACAACGCAAACAACTTTGAAATATTGGTGAGTGCTGCCTTCTTTTTACCTTCTCCTGCTCGTTGCCAAATTTATGTAGTGAAGAGGCAGACAGCAGTGGATCCGATAAGTAGATTTATTGCAGGAAAACGAGACACGTTAAACACACACCAACAGGAGCAGACAGCAAGGCAACCGTCTTCTCCAGCACCGTGTACAAACTTCCCCAAGGTTCCCCTCATGACAGCCCTACATTCTAACATTACATACTTACATTCTAGTAGAATTACATACTCATACTTTACTATGTCTTACATTGGAATACTACACAGAGCACATGACTTTAGAGCAATGGCTCATGGTTTCATCCAGGAGACTTCAGACCGGTAGGGGTGAGTAGTTTGCTTCCCACTTCCTGTATTATATAAAAACAAACTACCACTATTTCCACAGGTATACTACAGCGCCCAGAGCACATCAGTTTATAGCAATGAGCTCCCAATTAAGGCTCACGCTTTAATCCCCAAGTCATCAGACCAGTAGGAGAAAGTAGTTCGCAACCCACTCCCTATATACTATAAACGCATACTAACACTACTTACACAGTTATACTACAGTGGCTAGTATCCTACAGCGCCCAGAGCCCATCACTTTCCAGCAATCAGTTCGGTTTCATCCCTGAGTCTTCATACCGGTAAGCATGAGTACTTCGCTTCCGGTATAGTATAAACACACAGTAGGGGTCAGCGGTTCGCTTCCCACTCCCTGTATGGTATAAACGCCTACTAACACTACTTGCACACATATACTACAGCACCCAGAGCCCATCCCTTTACAGAAATCACCTTGGTTAGATCCCCAAGTCTTCACACCGGTAGGCATAAGTACTTTGCTTCCCGCTTCCTGTATAGTATAAACGCAAGATATCAGTCAGTAGCCTATTAACACTACTTGCACATGTATGCTACACAGACCAGAGCACATCACTTTACAGCAAAAAGCTCACGATTTAGGCTCTCGGTTTCATACCCGAGTGTAGCAGCATATCATCTCACCACCATGTCACTCTGAGCAACACCGCACTTTCAGACCGCTAGGAGTGACTACTTCGCTTCGCACTCCCCCACAGAGCTTACAGTGCTCCTACCCTCCTTTCCTACTTATTTTGCCCTTTTTTCCCCTTACTCACTTAAATGGAATCCCAAAATAGTGGTCAACACTTCCTAGTTGCAACCGCTCGCAGCGCTCGCAACCAATAAGCAGCAAGCTCGTGCTCGTAACGCCTCAGTCAATCAGATGGCAGAATTCTCAAATATCGATATCTGTAAATTTCGATATTTCTCCAAAACTACTAAACGGATGTACACCAAATAAAAAAAGCGTATTTTCTGGAGCAAGACCCTTCTCCCTGCCAAATATGGGGAAATTCCGTTCACCCGATCGACCTTTGACCTTGTTTAAAGTTTCCTATGGAAGTTAACATGGCAAAAACATGTTTTGGGACCCCCCCTTTTATCTCGGCACCCCCCTTAACCAATCACCCCCAATCTTTCAACATAGGTGCTGACATGAACAAAGAATTAGTTTCATGAAGATTCATCAAACGACGGAAAAGTTATAAGCAAAACAAAAAATGCTCTTCCTATGGAAACTTGGTCCTAACTATAAATACCTACTGGCAACTGCCAGTAGGTAATATATATATATATATATATATACATATATATGAGGGTCGGCTGGTGAAGTTGTGTGTTGAAGTAGTTTTGGTGTGCTTGAACCCCAGCTGTCAGCACTGGTCATCCTGCGAGGACGTTGGCTAATCAAGTCCGGGGTGCCTCAACCATGTGAGGGTCACCCACGAGCGTCTGTGCATTTGGAAACAGCGGGAAGCAAAGGGATTATGCACAACTTCCTATGCATCAAGTAGGCTTCACATTCAAGATGACACTTTAATAGGCAAAATGATGATAAAGCCTAGAACTTTTTGAGCTTGAATAATGGACAATAATGTATGAAGAGGGTGTATCATGGAACATTGAGTTTCCGCCTGACCGCTATCCTTGCCCAATGAGAGATGTGCCGCCCTGGGATTGGCTGAAGCCGCACCAATGGAGTATAAGAGAGTTCAAAAGAGTTGGAAGCTAAGCAGAATTGTTTTATGGTTTTAGCACTGATACCGAAATGCATTTGCAATATTAAACCATTTAAAAAGATCCCCAAGAGTGCTCCATGTGTTTAGAGTTGTTGTGGAACAAAAAGGATTCACCCACCGCGACGGAAGAACGCGATGCAGCGTTCGGCCGCCTGGTGAAGTTGTGTTTTGGAGTAGTTTTGGTGTACCTGAACCCCCGTCGTCAGCGCTGGTCGTCCTGCGAGGACGTTGGCTAATCAAGTCTGGGGTGCCTCAACCATGTGAAGGTCACCCACGAGCGTCTGTTCATTTGGAAACAGCGGGAAGCGAAGGGATTATGCACAGCTTCCTATGACTAGACTACACTTTAATAGGCAAAATATGATAAAGCCTTGAACTTTTTGAACTTGGATAATGGACAATAATGTATGAAGCAGGTGTATCATGGAACATTGAGTTTCTGCCTGAACGCTATCCTTGCCCAATGAGGGATGTGCCGCCCTGGGATTGGCTGAAGCCACACCAATGGAGTGTAAAAGAGCTCGAAAGAGTTGGAAGCTAAGCAGAATTGTTTTATGGTTTTAGCACTGAAGAAGGTGGAATACCGAAATGCATTTGCAAAAATAAACCATTTAAAAAGATCCCGAGAGTACCAAGCCACTTAATTCATGGGCTCAAAACCATGGGAGATTTTTGGAGCACAACTTTTGTTTCTATTCAGGAAATAAACTACATCTACCCTGCAAGTCCCCCCAATGCATTGCCATCAAATGGTTGATAAGAATCTACTAGTAGTTTGCTGAAACTCATTCACATTTACTTAATTTAGTCGTGTATCTATAGTTAATTTATTATGTCTAGGGAATTCCAGAATTGGTTCCGTTGGAGGCTCGAGTACAACACTATCACACTTTCCTATAAGACTTTGTTTATGCTTTGTTCCAAAGCAGTAGCAAAAATCACAGAATTTATTTTATATGATAATGAGTACATTTATTTAGCCTCTTTCTTTTCCTTGTCCCATTTGTTGGTTCACTTCATGCAATAGCATGATCAGGCCTTTTATGCTATGTGTAGGATAACCACCTCACTCCATATTCTCAGTATGTATACTTTGTGCTGCTCTCAGTCCAATTAGCCATCTTTTAACCTTAACTTTTATGTCTCAATTTGAGAAGGCTTTGCATCAAAAAATTACTTATTTAGAAAAAACACCTCAATTGTATTTTTTCCGGAGCTATTCTTCGAGCAGCTCTGAGAGCATTGAGCCATCTCTAAGAACGTACTTTTGATCAGCAGTGAATGATGAAAAACGCTTCAAGAACCTTTTGTTCCACAGCTATGTGTGAAAGAGACAGCCTTGTCAAGTTTAGGAAGTGAAATTCTTTCATCCTGCAGTAGCATCTGCCCCTGTCTCGCTGCTCTACTTCATTCCAAGTCCTCTTCCTTGTATGCAATAGAGGAGACTTCTTTAGATGTCAGTTATGACCTGCTCCTACTTGAGTGACTTGGGTTTCATTAAAGATTCTATCTATGAAGGTAATGATTTACAGCTGCTGTCTATTCCCTGTATTCCAGAGTGGTCCATTACAACTCTTGTCACACTGAAAGATACATAAATACACATAAATGTTTTCTCAACATTTTAGTTTTTACCAAATCTTGTTGGATTAATCAATTGTATTTTATTTCATTCAGCGCACTATACATTGATTCTTCCTTGTACACTTACGGAGAGAAAGCCAGAGAAACAGAGACAAGGGGGAAAACCAGGTGTGAAAAAGAACATCCAGGAGTGAGATAAAGACGCATGGAGTAGCTGGTGGTGGATTAAAAAAAGGCATGTGGTGGAATCAATCCGCATAACTGTTTTTTGGCACCCTGACCTTTAGTTTCTGAACAAAAACTTTGGGCTCTGCACTTAGAGCCTCATTTACAATATTTTGACACACTGCAGCGCAGCAATCCTTCCTGCTACGCTGTTGTGCCTCAAAATAAAAGGGCAGGAGTGCGCTGTCTACAAGATGTGGGCATTCCTGTCCTTCACCCCTGCGCCGGAGCACAAACATCAGCCGTGCGCCAGCGCAGACACCCTTGGTTCATTTTGCAAGTGTGCCTGCACTGAGGGGGTGATTGTATTTGTGTAGAATCGGACACCTTCCTGCACAAAAACAATCATTAAAGGCATTTTCCTCTTTCTATAGCAACCATAGACTGAAGAAAGAAACAAGGAGAAATAAAAGTATTTCTCCTCATTGTGCCTCTATAGGATTCTGATGCATTCCCAGGTTTACCAAATGTTGTAAATCTGGGAACGTGTCAAGTTCCATGGATGTTGTGTGGGAACACCTACAGCAACACCCATGGAATGCCCCTTTCATTCGTGTTATGTATGAAAGGGGAACATATTTTCAAGTCCATGAAAAATTTAGCAGGGTGAATTTACATTGCCTTGTAAATATGGGGAAGCCGATTGGGCTGCTGGCGCCTCAATAAAAATGACTCACCGGCAGAGCATTGGGCTTGTAAATCAGTCACATATTCTTTTTCAAATTAGGCACTGCATGCCAAAGGATCCTTCATCAGAAGTGAGTAGTACTTTAGGAAGCAGAGGGGGCTGGTTGATTGGGGAACTCAACCGAGGGTGCTGTCCGCACTTGGCCACCAATCAACAGAAACTGCAGTGTTATAGACAGTGACTGTTGGTTAATATGCTTTAGAGCTTTGTTTCTTGTTTGTGGCAAAGAAAAAGCCCAATGCGGATCTCGTATTGACTCCTATTGTGAGTCCTTCTAAAGATCACTGAAAGAATGTATTAAGGAAAGCTGACATTGCTCCTCATAAAGCAATGGGATCTCCCATGAGCTTAATCCCTAAAAGTGCAGCTCTGAAGGATGTGCACTCTTTGAACTGCAACATATATGCTCGAAGGCTCGTATCCTGAAGTCTGGTATTAATTCCTGCAGATAATGTTCTGATTTTTGTACCATACTTTTAACACTGTCAATTTTGTGCTGCCCTCACATGGCACAAAATCCCTTGCAAGAGTAAATGGCTGGGCCAAAGTGTTATTCATAGAAGGAAACTGCAAGAAGAGTAGGATTCACATGCACAGGGCTTTCGTTAAAAGATATTTGTATACAATTAGGGCAAGTCTTTATTGTTTCTCATCACTCACATATATCCTGGTTCTCAGTTTAGCTGTGTTTTCTTGTATCTAAACCTCTCTGTTCAGGTCAGCCAGTTCTGAGGAATGGCTGCCATAAGGTGCGACTGGCTTGAAAGAATGGGAACCATAGGCTATACTGTTTTTAGGATGGCCATCTCCCTCCAGGTTATTAAGAATAGTTCCAGTCCTGTATTCTTATTTGATAACCTATGCAGCTGGGGTGCTGTCGTTTTAATTCAATTGAACTAATTAGACTAACACCCGGAAAACCATAATTCATTGGTGAATAGTTCAGGATGTAAGACAGTGTCCATAATAAAGTCATAGCCCACCTTAGCATATTTGTCTGCTGCACATCCCTGTTGAACCAATCAAATACAATGTTAGGGAGGGGGACAAAAGTATCAATAGGTAAATGCCTATGCAGCTGATAAGAACCGTTTTTGAACAATGGGTTTTTAATCAATTTTAATGCCAGAAAGCATTGAGCACAGGGTCTAGATGTATTGCTCCTAAACCCAGGATAGGTTGCTACGAGCAGAAGCAGGAGATAGTCAGTCAAGTTTCAAGAATACCGAAGCACATCAGGAGGATAAAGACGGGTGGCTGAGCGAAGGCCCAGGAGCAACACTAAAACCCTTGCATCTTAAGCCGCTACTACCCAGGAAGACTATACTAAGACTACCGCCTTTACCGCAATTCACCTATTCACACCCCCAGGATTCGGTGGGGTTTTTATGGCCTCTAACTTTTAACGTCACGATCCACAAGTGTTTCCTTTACTCCACATGGGTCCTGCACCACTGCACCTCTCCATGTTATTTATTTGTGTATGATGCTATACAGATATGCCCCTTTGAATGCCTTTTTGTTCTCTTCTGTTAACCTTGTAAAGCATCCTGATACCCTCACGGGTTAAGTTTGCGCTCTATAAAACACTTAAATAAATAATAAATAAATAAATAAATAAGTATTTACCAATTCTGGCACGCATGTAAGGGACTCAGATGCCTGGACTGAACCAACATAAGTTACCTTTACCAACAGAGTGATACTATTATTAGAGACACCCCACTTGGATTTTAGAATTACTAATGCACAGGAAACAAAAACTATTGAAAGATCTGGGCTAGCCTCTGAGAAGCAAATGTCATAACCCTGCATTGAATGACAAGGGACAATATTTGCTGCTCTAAAGTTAACTGCCTGTGAGCCCATTCCTGATTTTTCGGGGTTCCAGGTTACATATGTTTCACACTTGGTGAATCTGCTTGAATATAATCACTTGATTCAAAACTTTCTCCAATGATAACTGTACACTAGAAAGATACTGTGTAGGCTGATGACAGTACTGATGAAATCATAACCAAAAACTATTCATTTTGTAAGCTGCTGACCCATGTTGTGATCTGCAGCTAACAGTTCAAATCCTGACAAGTCTGACCCCACCTTCTAACAATGAAGTTAGGCAAATTTAAAACCAACAACTTTGGTAATGATAAAAACTTTTATATACAGAATTTAACAAACTGCTCAGGCACAGTATTACATGTTATTATTTTTTTGCGACATGCTGGTTTAATAACCATGTAATTTTATCTCTAGAAGGACATGTCTAGCTTCTTATATAACATACACATACCTTGGTAAATTCTTAGGTAAATAAAAACATAATTAAAAAACTACCGAAGCACAGTTTTGCACGTTATTATTCTGTTCGACATACATGTTTATTATTCATGTACTTAAATCCACAGAAAGACTTACCTATCTTTTTACATAACTTGCACAGACCTACATATCTTACATAAATTTAGATCCTGAGATAGTCAAAAACACATTCTTATCTCAGTGTTCATCTTAAAAGCTTTGTAGGAAATTGGAATATTATGTGGTATAGCTGGGTAGCCTTACCATGTAATACTACCACAATACCCCAAAGATGATCCTTGGATTCACACTAATACATCCTTATCTCAGTCTTGCTAGAGTGGCAAAGGGCAGTCAGGCTTTGGTAGAGGAATGTGTGTTAAGCATTTCAGAGTACCAACATTGACGGTAAGTAATTGGCACGACTCAAGAGAAATCTAACACCTATTTATACAAATAGAGTGTATTTTTATCTTAATTTATACACCAAAATGAATGGAATAGCATGCATAGAACCGGAATTTTGGATTTTTTAAGGAATATTTAATCACTGCAGTAAAATACATAGACAAAAGAACATTGCGGCCAATGGCAAATTCCACTTGCAGGCCGAGTTATTTGAAATCATTATAGGGATATGGTCATGCAGGCCCCAGGACTAGGCCACAACAGTCAGATTAATTGTACCTAGCCCATGAATTGTGGGTGCAGATTTGATCTGGCTGTGCTTGGTGCTGAACCCGAGCCGCAGGCGGTGCTGTTTTTACTGTTTACACAGTGCTGCAAGAAAAAAAATGCATAAACACAACAGGTATACAGCTGCTGACAACAGATGATGATTGCACTGTGTTCTCTGTAGTTGCAGCGTCGAGTTTGGGAATCGGTCACTGGATTGGCGATCAACAAGCCTTGGCAACAGTAAGCACAACAAAAAGCTTCTGGAACTTCACTGGGTTTGAGGGAGCAACATAACGGCCTGAAACTTTAGGGCAGGTGAGAATACAACTCCCACAATGCACTGGACCTCTTGGATTTGGGCGATCCCTCAGAGGGTCCGATGGCCAGCGAATCTTTAGATTCAGTGAGTGTTTTTCCCTGCAGTTTGCACTGGACAAGTGCCAATAATTCAGGGGAGATTGAGGGTTCTTCTGGCTCCCACGGGGGTCCCTCGCTTCTGAAGTGTTGAGTTTTGGCCAAGGATGAGGGTTGTTCACTCAGTTCTAAGTCTGTTGCCTTAGGGGCAAAGTATTGCTCTTTTGCTTTGTGTTGGTGGGAAAAGTCCTGTTGTCAGTGACACTGGTCTACTCTTTGAAGAAAGTTGTTTAGATCTGAGGTTCTGGAGTCGGGGTCCCTTAAAGCCTAGATTTAGGGGAGTTAGGGGTTTAGCAGCTAGTAGCCAATAGGTAGCTAGTCCCTGCAACTAGTCTGCCCCTAAGGTGACCACATCCACTTGTCTAGGTCACCTTATCTATCCAGAACCTGCTATTTCTGCCCTCCTAAGGATGGCAGAATTCAATTTTAGGTGTACAGAGCAGGCTGCCCACCCTAAAGGTGTGCTGAGCCTTCTCGGATGTGTACACCGTCTGCATAGCAAATTCCTCACCTTGCCCCAATGCAAACATGCATGGGCATGGGGAGGGCTGTTTCCTCCTCAGGGGGACAGCCCAGATGAATATCAGAGGTGATGTAGTCTTTGAAGCTAATGGCTCCGCCAATAAACTACCCATCTGGGGAGGAGGGAGGTGTGACCTCCTTCCTGCCCACCCTTTCTCACTCCTGGGAGCCTTCACACTAACTGGCAGGAATCCAGTCTTGGTGGCAGAAGGCGTGGGAAAGTGGGGGTTGGTCAGCCGGAGCACAGTAAAGCTGGGGGCAACCAGGAGGTAACATCTAAGGTGCCCTCTGGGTGCATGCCACATAATGTATCGGGTGAGAAGGGATGCTGTTTGATACCAAACATTTCTTTTATTTTAGTTGTAACGTAATGGAGCTCACAATCTCTAGGGTGCCCGTTCGGCAGCCCATGTTATGTTATGGACCTCTAAGACATAGAGTGGTTTTCAATGGGGAACACCACTATACGGAAATATAAGCTTGCATATATATATCCACATCTTTAATATAATGAATGCTGACTTCTGAACTCAGGAGGCCTTCCTTAGGAGTGCCTTAGATATATTAAAGGCAGTGTAGGTGACTGTGCTGCACATGGTGGGGGCACAGTAAAGTTCAAACAGTTTGCATTGCTCCTTCATTCTGCAATGGCAGTCCTGCTGCCAGTAGGTTTCATGGCCCATCCAGGGTGGCACAAAACCATGAACTGTTCTGAAGCCCCGGGGACCTCCTTACCACCAAAGCCCTGGTAATCCCTGGTAATCCCTGTACCGTGTACTTAGGACTCATGAAGCTGTCACGCTTTTGCCAATTTGGGATAACCACCTCAACCATAAATATTTTATTAGAGAGCAGAGGCACTGGGGTTTGGGCAGCAGACTCCAGTGCACTATCTTAGTCATAACCATCAGCATTTGGAGCACAAATTGGGGGGTGACCATACATAAAGGGGACTTTCCTACAAGCTTATGAAGTGACAAGTAGTGACTTTGTTTCCTTGTTAGGTGGCTTCTTCTGGATCTGGAGAGGAGATGTGAGGTCCATCTGTGCTCCATTTGACATCTGAAGCCAGCTGGCAGCCTAAGACCAACTCTGAACAAACAAATTAGTGACTGTCTGTGAAGAGAGGCATTTGCATCCTTTTGGTTTCTGTGAGGGAAAAAGTCACATATACCCATTCACAGGCTGCTGCAAGATAAACATCTAGCACATGTTGAGTGTGCAGGAAGCACAGCATGTCTCTAGATGTTGCCACAGTGAACTGGGATACAGACAGCATCACTCTCCTAAAGGTTTATTGCTCCTCTCGATTCTGCACACAATCACGAACATTGTGCATTTTTACAAGCAAACATACTGTTTACATAGAAACAGTAAAAATCATTATAGGGTGAAAAGTATTCAAGGCCTCATTCACAAGTGCAATTTCTCCTACGTTCAGATTCATGATTTTTTTCAACTCCCAAAACGCACTGTGAAATTGTTCCTTTTAAAAAAACAAAAATGTACACATGGAAAAAAAAATTCTCCATCAAAAAACATGGACTCATTTAAGAGTCCCCTAGCGGCACTTTTGCACTGCAGGAGTTGCACTTTTTTAATACTGTGGTGGCACACTTTTGCGCCTCCGGAGGAGCACTTTTTTGATACTTGGGAGGCTCAATTTGCCGCAGCATATTTACAAGGCCACTTGAATCCACTTTGCGTAACATACATATACGTACATATAAGCCACTTTCACTCACAACACTATGTGAAATGGGAATTCCATTGGATGTTCCCATGGGTGTTCCCATTCGACACCCATGGATTCTGAAGCATTTCAAGATTTGTGAGGAAACGTAAAACCTGGGAATGTGTCAGATGTTAAAGCCACTCCAGGGGTAGCGTTGGGGGGGCGCAACAAAGAGAAATAGCCTTATTTGTCCTCGTTTTTTCCCTTTTATATGTTTGCTGCATTCTGCAGCATACATAGAAAGAGGAAAACACCTCTTGTAGCTTGTTTTTGTGCAGGAAGGTGTCCCTTCCTGCATGAAAAACAATCAACCCTACAACGCAGGCACCCTTGCACCATGGCGCAAGGATATCTGCGTTGTCAGCCCATTGTGCACCAGCATAGGCGATAAGGACAGTGATGTGACGTAACTCATAGATACATCACATTACTGCTGTTTTCTTTTGATGCAGGGCAAAACAGAATAATTCCTTGCGGCTCTGCCCTGTCCCCAAACCTCCTAAATGAAGCCCTAGGTTCTCTAGTCCCCTAACAAGTCAGCTGGTAATCAATTCTCTTTCACACTCTGGATGGGGAGTTAGTCTAGCTCTTTGCTACAGGAACAATCTGACCATGTCTGGGGTGGAAAAGGGTATAAAAGTGTTTGTCAATAGTATGATAAATGTAGAACTGAACCATTCTTTGATCAGCCTATTCCCCACCTTATGTTTATGGTTTGCCACTGCAAAATGTTTAATTACCCTTGTTCCACAAGCTCATTCAGTGTAGAAGGTGAGCCGTGCACTCTAGTGACAAGGTTATGTGCCTGAACCCAAGACAATCTACCTTCACCAATAAGATTTAACACCTTGATTGTTTGGATTTGTCATTTCTAAATGTAATATCCACATGTGATATTGTTTTAAAATTGCGTATTTCAGCTCAGTCCTAGAAACTCTCTTAGATAACACCACGATCACCATTCCACCGTCTTCCTGCTTCACCTAAGGCATTTCCTATTTGTATTAAAACCACCTGTCTATCGAGATAAACCTATAAAGGTAACTGTGGTACTATGAGACTGAACTCTACTCAAACAGGAAATACTAATGCATCATTTATAAGCACAGGCAGCTCTTCACCCCAATGGATGGCTCACTCTGGGATCAAACAGAGTTAACAATAAAAATATAGCAACATACAATAAGATGCCCTTCATATGTGCTATAATTACAAACAGCAGGGAGAAGGTTTCAGCAAACCTCCATCTGCTGCTTTCATTTATGAATGTTTACAGCAGAAAGGCCCACACAGCAAAAGAAATATAACCTCTTTTCAAATCACTGCTATTAAGACAGCTTCATGAGAAGCGAGAATCCATTTTTTACAACAAAGTAAAGGTTTTTAGCCTTTTGGAATAATTCTTTGTTTTACCTATATTGTGGTAAACCCCCTTCATACATGATCATCTTCATCACCCTCTAATATTTACAAGTATTTTCATGTTCAGTGGCTGCTCGGATAGGGTGTGCTGCGGGGCGGTGAGGCGACGCAGAGGAGGGGCAGGGTGGGGGGGTAGTAAACTCGGACATTCTACGGAACAGAGGAACGTAGGGGCTTATTATCAAGGAGGGCGATAAGAGATTATCGTCGTTTTAGCGGCCGTTTTCGGCCGCTAAGCAGCGATAATTCTATCTATTAGCAAGCTATCGCAACAGCAGTTAGCGACAGCTTGTAGGCGATAGCGAGCGGTTTGGAGCCCGCTTTGCATGTCAGCGATATTTATTGCTAATGAAATGCATAGTGGGCGTACCCAACCTGTTAGCGACTGAAAGCAGTCGCTAACATTGCTATCGCCTATTATCAATGCAGGCATAGCGATGGAAATATTTGCGCTAAGCGCGAATATCTCCAAAGCCTAACGCCTGCTTGGACCAGTTCTTAGCAATTAAATCTAATGGGAGGTGGATATTCTGGCTAAGTCCCCATTGGATTACCAGCGATATTAACACATTCTGCTGCTAACGCCGGAAATGTTATCGCATGTGAGATAAACGTTGCTAATAGCACGATATCTTTGCGATAAAATCCAGCGAAAGAAAAAATGTCGCTAAGCTTAGTTAGCGATAAATATTGCTACTTGCTGATAATATGCCCCGTAGTTATTACCTTCCTCCATTCCATCGTATGTCCGAGTTTACTACCGACCCACCCTGCTCCCCCGCCCCGCAGCACGCCCCATGCGAGCCGCCACTGTAACATGTAGCGCCCAGAGATCTTTATTACTCTTAATGTTATAACCTCATTCCGGCTTTATTTAATTGTCATGATTTGGTTGATAATGGGAGCTACGCACCAAATTGGGATTCAGAGATGTGCAGACACATCACACTGTTACACTTCTCCGTGGAGTGATTAGCCATGTAGAATGTAAGGGAATATGCCCCTGGAAAATGGCATGCATGCTGGTGTGGAAACACTGATTTCCTTGATAACTGCTACTTGATCAGGGAACAACTCAGAGAAGTGGGGTACTTACGCATCTTGAAAATACTCCCCCCTGTGGTTTCAAGTGTTTCGATTACTGCATTAGAAATCCTTTTCTGTCTCCTTCCCATGGTATCTGCTGTGTTGTCGTTAACCTGGAACTTCCCTTTCTTACTGATTAGGGTGATGACCCCTCCCTTTTTGTTGACTGCCGGTGAGCATAGTACTTCGCTTATCCAGCTGGCTTTCATCCTGTTCGCGTCCTCTAAGGACACTCTAGTTTCTTGAAGGACGTATATATCCGCCTTCAGTTTGTTTAGGTAGTCTAGTGTTTTCCGTCGTTTGACGGGGTGATTGAGCCCTTTGACGTTCAGTGACACTATCTTTATGTCTGAGGCTATCTGTGCCTGGCTGCTATTGTCGGGTGGCATCATGGTGTGATATTTGTGTCGCTATGCCTACGTGCATCCGTTATGTATCGCCTCTTTGCTCTATGCTTGCTAGCTGGCAGCCACCACACATAACCCCCCCCCTGGGGTGTTGGATGGGATGGGGTGATGTGTGCTGGTATAGAAAAGAGGAGAGAGAAGAAAAAGAAAGAAGTGTACTTCCGCCAGGCACCGATTGTCCATGCAGCAGGGCCTCCCCCCCAGCCCTCTCCCCCCCTCCGCCCTCCCACCCCCCTCCCCCCTGTCAACGTACTGTAAACGTGCGACAGCAACGGTTCCCGCCCTCCGCTTCCCCGGTTCCTTAAAAAGTCAGAAACATCCCCACCCCCTCCTTGTCCCCGTGCTGCGTTTTTAGGCAAAGGATATGGTTGTCAGGTGTCCAAAGCCCTGTTATTCTCTCTGTGTGGTTGTCCATGTTCGCTGGGTTTAACAGGGTAGGAGAGTTCAGTGTATCTACACATGTCCAAAATCACATTGTTGAGGTAGTTCTTTTCTCCGGTTCTTTTTGTCCTTTTCCTTGAGGTAGTTGTTGTTCGCTTCCCTTGTGGAGTGTTATTTGCCGCCTGCTGCCCCCTTCTCTTCCGTCTCTGAGCTATCTGATGATGCTCTTCTTTTTGCTGTCCCGGGCGTTGTTTGTTCCATCTCCTCCAGCTCTGGCTTCCTGAGGTATCTGCGTAGTTCCACTGGGTCATCGAACATACGTGTGTCCTGCCCGTCTGTTATCCTCATTCTTGCTGGGCCAACAAAGCTGAACGTTATCTTTGCTCTCTTCATAGTGTCTCTCAGCGCCAGGAACCCTTTCCGTGCTTCCACTGTGCCCCTTGAAAGGTCTTGGGTAAAGATTATCTTCTTGCCTTTCCAGATGGGGGTTTGTCCTCTGCGGGCAAAGGCGAAGATCGCATCAGTATGGCTCGACCTTAGGGGTTTGCAGATGATCGTTCTAGGCCCTTTCATGTGCGGTTGTTTTGTGGCAGGGATCCTGTAGGCCTTGTCGATCTCCAAGGCTCTTTCGAATTTTATGCCTGTCAGCTTGGGTATCAGTGTTTCGAGTAGTGCTGCGCATGATCCCAAACCTTCTTCCTCTTCTTCTGGTATGCCTAGAATCCTGATGTTCCCCCTTCGGTTTTTGTCTTCTTGTTCTGCGAGCCTTTTCTGCAGCTCACTGGAGACTTTGGAGATGTAGCAAATGTCTTTATCCATGATGCCTGATTTATCTTCTATGTCGCTGATCCTTCTTTCCGTCTCCGCTACTCTGCTTGCCGTTTTGTTCTGGTCTGCTCGTATGGCTGTGAGCTCTAGCTGGACATTGTCCATTGAGATCTTTGTGGCCTTTGCTAGGTCGTTTGCCTCAGTTATTTTTTTTACGAGCTGGTCCATCGCAGACTCTGTGCCTTGCAGGTTTTTCATTTTGATCGGTGATTCCAGGTCCACATCAATCAATAGAGGCGACGAGAGAGTACACATAGCCAATATATACGGGCCAAATACGGGAGACAAAAACTTCTGGGAGGATCTAGAAACTGAACTTAGCAAGGTCCCACTGGGCGAACTACTATTCGTGGCAGGGGACATGAACCAGGCGATGGACAACGCCACAGACAGACACCCACACAGACCGAGCCATACCTCGCAAGAACAGCACATACTTAAAAACCTATGCACCAAACTCTCACTAGCGGACCCATGGCGTCTACAGAACCCGAGTGCCAGAGAGTACACTTTCTACTCGCACCCCCACAACTCATACAGCAGGATAGACTACATACTCATGTCCAACACACACACACACCTGACTGATACGACAGAAATAGGACCCATCACAATTTCAGACCACGCACACATATCCCTCTCCCTGAGTGGCAAGCATAACGAAACACCGAGCAGGAGATGGCGCCTTAACAGTGACATACTCGAAAACCCTGCCAACATCACGGAAATAGAGGAAGCGATCAAAGAATATCTCCAATTTAATGACACAGCTGACACAGGACCAGCGACACTATGGGATGCGCTTAAAGCAACAATAAGAGGGAAACTCATAAACATCAAAGCACGCATGAACAGGGGCAGAAACAAGAAAATTAAGGAACTGGAGGAGCAGATCAAGGGGTTAGAAAGAAACCACACGGCCAACCTAACAGATAGGAATACACTCACAACGCTAACAAAGAAAAAATATGAGCTAAACAGAATCCTAAGCGAGAGAGCATCCACGTGGATCAACAAATACAAATCCATAAACTTATGCTCGGCCAATAAAGCAGGGAAGGCCTTAGCAGGCTACCTGAAAGCCAAGCAAAGGCAGCACTGCATCGCCACAATAACAGACGCAGACAACAAAACACACACTGCTAATAAACATATCCTCGAAACATTCAGGAAGTTCTACAAAGAACTATACACCGCGGACACATCGCTAGATGCGGACAGCGGAGCAAGCTTGCTGAGGAGCCTGGATCTACCCAGTATAAGCGACGAACAAAGAGAGGCCCTAGACCAAGACATAACCAAAGCGGAAGTTGGGATAGCCATAGACTCACTAAAACCTAACAAGGCACCAGGACCGGATGGCTTCACAGCCACCCTCTATAAACAATTCCAACCGCTACTCAAGGACACACTTGTCAGAGTATTCCAAGCATGTGCAGAAAAAGGCAATATGACAGACTCAATGGCGGAAGCAAACATTATTGTCATCCCCAAAGAAGGGAAAGACCCCCAATTCCCTCACAACTACAGGCCAATCTCTCTAATTAACGTGGACTGCAAAATCTATGCAAAAGTCATGGCTGCCAGACTAAATGCACTCCTCCCCGCCCTCATACACAAATCTCAGGTAGGCTACCTAGAAAACAGACTCTCGCAAGACAACACCAGACTGCTATGCCACCTAATCAACCGCACGGCCAACAGCGCGGAAAAGGCGGTCATGATCGCATTGGATGCGGAAAAGGCTTTCGACAGGGTCTCATGGCCCTTCCTCAACCAATGCATGCTCAAGTTTGGACTAGGCGAGAAGTACAGGGGTATGGTCATGTCCCTGTACAAAAACCCCCGGGCGCGAGTGGTGGTTAACGCAGCCACATCAGACACACTCATACTAGAGAGAGGGACAAGGCAAGGCTGCCCCCTCTCACCGGGTCTATTCCTGCTTGCACTGGAACCACTCCTCCACATGATCAGGTCAAACGCCCGGATCACGGGGGTGCGGATAGAGGGGCAAGCTTTCAAGCTAGCAGCATACGCAGACGACATTCTGATCACAACAAACAACCCAGAAGAGTCAATTAATGCACTCGTGCAAACAATAGAGGAGTATGCACACGTCTCAGGCTACAAGCTCAACAGGGAGAAATCCGAGTGCAAACCCATGAACTGCCACACCACCAAGGCTGTCCTGGGAACATCCGGCCTAGCATGGCAAACGAAACCCCTAAAATACCTGGGCCTCCTCTTTGGTAGGGACTTAAGAGCGACACTGGACCATAACGAGGAAGCGATGCTAAAAAAAATTAAGTCCAAGCTAGACACATGGGGCCCCAAATTCATAAGCTGGTGGGGAAGGATCGAAACAATAAAGATGATGATCACCCCCATGCTAAACTACCTGCTCTCCATGCTGCCTCTCACACTCACATCCGAATTCCACAAACGCCTAGACAAAAGCATCAACATGTTCCTCTGGGGAGGGAAAAAACCAAGAATGAGCCTAGCGAAACTCAGACTCAGAAAAGAACAAGGTGGACTGAACCTTACAAACTACAAAGCCTTCCAGAAGGCATCCCTGGCCAAACAGGGTCTACACTGGATTGCCCCCACGCCAGACTACATGCCGGTGTGGCTGGACCTGGAAAGATGTATTCTGGGTGGCGCAGACCCAATTATGGCCCTCACGGCCCACAAGCACCCAGAAGCCAAAAACGCAATACTCCACAACACAAAGATAGCGCTGTTAAGAGTAGACAGGGAAATGGCAGTGAGTATCAAAGGCACCAAATGGGAATCTCTGTGGCATAACACCAGAGTCACATACAAAGGGAAAACACTAGATAGCAAGGTATGGCGAAGCAGAGGCATCACCACGCCTTCGCAACTAGAGGCAGGGAACAACCCACTCTCCTACACGGCACTACAGCAGACAACCTCCCTACCTAACAAGGAGTTCTACGAATTCCTCAAAATAAAAGCAGCGGTCACCAAAGCAGGACTAACGAAACAAACACCCACCATCATACAATACGCGCATAACCTAAACAAGACGGGCCACCAAACAGCACAAATATACAAGCTAATTACACCACGCACCACAACCCTAAACAACAAGACGCTGGCATTTTGGGAGGAGACCATACAGAGACAGCTGAACGAAGTAGAAAGAGCCAAACTATGGACGACAGCGTCCAAAAACAAAATCACACCACAGCTAGCGCAAACCAAATATTGGTTACTCCACAGGTTGCACTGGACACCAGCAAAACTAGGGAGGGTGGGAGCCAGTGATAGCAGCACATGTTGGAACTGCCAGAGGGCCACGGGAGATCTATCTCACATGCTATACGAGTGCACCAAAGTCAAAGCTTTCTGGGGCAAGGTCTATAACGTCATAGACACAATAACGGGTAGTAAGATACAAAGAGGACTAGCCGGGGTAGCCACTGCCTTCCTAGCAACAGAACTCCAGTCCAAAGAAGTACGAGACCTGGTCGATGTACTTCTAACGGCTGCAGTGAAAACGATTTTGGGTAACTGGAAGGACACCAGCAAAGCCACTTTCAAGCGCTGGTTCAACTGGGTAACCTTCCTCCGGGGGGCAGATAACATCACCGCCAAGCAAAAGGCGGCAAATCATACGGCCAAGGAGAACATGTGGGAAGCTCTCGACGCATACCTGGAACGATAAACCCCCCCCCCCCTCTCTTTCCTTTCTCTCTTCCTTTTTCCTCTCTCAGGCCCCGCCAGGCCACAATCTTGCAAGACCAGTACAAGTATTAAGAATGTTTTTTCTATGGATATGTAAAATTTATTTTCAATAAAAATATTTTGAAATAAAAAAAAAGAAATCCTTTTCTGTACATGACTCCCAGGATAGTGAAGGCAAGCAGTCACAGGCTTGTCAGGGAGTTAGTTTGCGGTCAAAAGCTGAGAGATTAACTGTCAATCAACAGGCACAAAGACATAATGTCCAGGCGAGTGAGTATCTTTTGTAAAAAAATTAAGTATTTTAATGTCACAGCTGTGCTAAATAGTAGACAATCTGCTGGGAATAATATATTTCTGTCAGTGAGGTACCTCAATCTCCCTACCTTTCTGGTAATCGCTCCAGTCCCCTATGTGGTTTACATCACATTTGTATCCTTTTCTCGTCCCTGCTGCAGGCTAAGTCACACAGTTTACCTGCTGGTTTATTGCAGGAGACTGGGGAAGCACTCCAGTCCACACGGCTAGACTCTTTTTTTGAGGGGGGGCTGCAGTGGCTGCCTCACTCAGGACAAGGTTAAGGGGAAAGTCACGGGCAGGTCTGCAATGGTCCTCGACACCAGCAGCGCTGCTGGTTGGCTACAGTCAGGTGCTCTGCAGTGGCAGGGGCGGCCAAGTTCTTCAAAGTCATATCTTTAGGGGCAGTTGCGGCTTTAGTGTTGAACAAGGTCCTCTGCTTGGGTAGCAATGTAATTTTCCTCTCGTCATTGGCAGCAACAGCACTAGTCTTTATAGTCTGTAGTGGACTGCTGGGTTTCACATGAATACCCAGTCTTGATAAAGCTTACTTGTGAATCAGTGTCCTGGGGACCCCTTTACAGCACAGGAGACTGTTGGATTGCTCACTTGGATCAGCAGCTTTTTCTGGGGCTTCTCACTGTGGGAACATGATGGGCTTAATTTTTTGGACTGTCTCTCCTCCTGCAGGGCCAGTCACACTCTTTCCTTCTCTCATCAGGCATGCAGGCTTCTAGGATCTTTAAGTCTGGTCCATTATCTTACCATCTACCAAATATTAGTGCTCAGGAACAACTAATTAGTAATCCTCCACCACAAGGCTCTCATGGAATGTCTGAAGGGAGCCTTGTCACCATCCTTTTCAGTTCAGTATCTTTGTCGCCATTCTCCAGTTACAGGAATGCAGGAAATACACTTTCTCTGTCTTCGTGAAGATGCCCTTATCCTCCCTCTTGATCCATACTAAGCCAAGGACCTCCAAAATCGGTCTCACTTGCTTCAATACTCAAATTCACACAAAACACATATCCCTACTATGATACATGTGCCCCACATGCACTGCACACAGGATGTCAGCAGAAGGTTCTGGGTTTCACAACATAGAGTAACTTCACAAACGAGGGGGCAGTAGGCTGCGCCTAAATTGACAGAGGAAAAAGGTCTGGTCACCCTATCAATTCAAAAACGTAGTACACTACCACCTCTACGTAAAGTGATACAAACTGGGCATGGACAGTAGTTCACTCCCTCCTATGGAGGCATTGTTTGTACACCCTCTACATCACAGGACAGGTCTAGGACCTTAAATTGTCAGGAAGAGGCAAAGGCCCCTGCGCATATGCTAAATTAGAATAACACAAAGGCCAAAATAAAAGTTAGGATACCAGTTTCACTTGTAGCTGGGCGCTCAGGGCACAGCTACATGCCCATTTACCATAGAGGGTCACTCTCTTCCCAACACACATTCATTGATTAAGGATCCAGATGCTTTAATTCATAAAAAATTAATTTTTGCATGGAAATATTTATTCTTTATCTTCTATTTTGGTTCATCAAAGCCGTTTCTTTTTTCTTGTCTTTGTGACTTCCTGCCCTTCATTGTTTATTTTTGTTTCTGTTAAGATTTATAATCCTGTCATAGCAGCCTAGTGTTCTTATATAACACCTCCATTCAGTTTCCGTGCTTTGTGTAAATGTACTGCAGTAAGCAGAAAACTAATAAAGTAATAAATAGTAACGTGATTCAAAATATAACACTTTTTAATACTGTCAAGCAGAGGTACAAATTCAAAGTAAAAATAAATATTCAAAAGTAATAAATGCACCCTTCATCTTGTGCAAATCAACAAAGGTGTGCGTGACAAGACAGAATCAAAGGTAAAAAAACACCTTTCAACCTGGCCTATTTTGTAGCTATCCTGCTTTCAGAATCTATATAACCTGCATATTGTTGTCGATGCGATGCAAGTGATTCTGTTTGACATCACGTCAAGCATATTATCGAAAAGAAATCCATCCTGAGAGGAGCCACGAAATATGATGTAGTGTGGAAACTGACAGTAGCCGGAGAAAATAGCATCAAGCAACAGTGCCTGACAAGCGAGAAGAGTGGTTGTCCTTGTGGGCTCATACATCTTTTCCAAGGCCCGTTTATGTATACATTTATAGTATGCATTATTTCGTGCTGATTGTAAGAGGCTGGCAGACAGCAAAGCTGTCAAGTCAGACAAAAAATGATGACGCGTGTGATCCAAAAATTTAACGAAAGATGAATTAATGAATTAATTAATCTAAACGATCTAGCTGTAGATATCAAGGGGATCAGCGCCCTCGAAAGGGAATTGCAAATTTTACGATGGCTGAAATAAATGTCAGAAGCAAATTTTTTTATTTGCTGGAGGGAATATTTAGACACTGCAATAAAGAAATGAAAATTATTCTTCGAAGTGAAGAAATGTGAACGTGGGGTTCAGGCAGGTTAGAACATGCAGAATAGGTATGAATATTTGCAAAGAAATGGCAGAGGCACTCAGGCACAGGGCGTCTGGTGCGAAAATCTATTTTGGCGCCACCCCAATGAAGTCCTTCTCCACGGAATCCCTCACTACCGCCCTCCAACAGTGATCACACTTTCCTTATCACACTTTTCTATAAGATTATATTAATGCTTTCTTCCAAAGCCCTCGAAAAAATTGCAGAATTTGTTCTATACGATAATGTGTACATTTATAAATCTATTTTCTTTTCCTTCCCCCCTTTCCCCCCTTTGTTTGTTCTCTTCATGCAATAGCATACTCAGGCCTTTTATGCCATGTGTAGGGTGACCACCTCACTCCATCTTCTCTGTTTGAATCCGTTGTGACGCTCTCTGAGTATTCAGCCATCTTTGGGCCCTGACTTTCATCTCTCAATTGGTGAATACTTTGCATCAAAAAATTATTTATTTAGAAGAAGCAACTCCCAATTGTATTTTTTCCGTTGTTATTCTTTGAGCAGTTCTGAGAGCATTGAGCCCTGATTTAAAACCTACTTTTTATCAGCAGTGACTAGAGAAAACTGCTTCAAAAACCTTTTGTTCACAGATATGTGTGGGAGAGCCAGCCTTGTCTATTCTAGGATGTCAAATTCTTCAATCCTGCAGTAGCATCTGCTCCTGTCTCGAAGCTAGCTCTACTTCAATCCAAGCGGTACAAAAGGGGGTGGTGATGGACGGAGCATCTGAACCAATCAAACACTCACACCCAGTCAAAAGATCTGGGTTTAATCCATCACCGTTCTTTAGCCCACTCTGCCAGCCCAGTTCAGACATGGCCATATGCAAATCAGTCCGACCCTGTGCCTCATGGGAACAGTCCAGCCCGAACTGCCAAGCCATGCCTTCCCTGGACCGGAATCAAGCTTCCTAGGACCGGTTTCTGGCATTTCAGCCGTCTTAAGTCAGGCTTGCTTGAATCCAGTGGCAAAGTGAACTTCAATCCAAGGCTTCTTCCCTGTAACCGATAAAGGAGACTTCTTCAGATGCCATTTATGACCCGCTCCTATTTGAGTGACCTGGTTTCATGGAAGATTCTATCCATGAAGGTAATTTTCTACAGCTCCTGTCTATTCTCTGTATTCTAGTGTGGTCCATTCAAACTCCTGTCACACTGAAAGATACAAAAATAAACAAACAGTTTTTCCTTTAACATTTTAGTTTTTTACCAGATCATGTTGAATTAATTCTATTTTTTTTCTGGGCACTATAAATATATTCTGCTTTGTATACTGAAGGAGAGAAAGCCAGAAAAATAAAGCCAGGAAATAACGGCTGAAAAAGAACCTCCAATAGTGAGATAAAGAGGCAGGGAGTGTCTGATGGTGGATTAAAAAGGCCTGAGGTGGAATCAAGAATACGCATACTTGGTATTTGGCACCCTGACCTTCCATAGCACCACGTTTTAGTTTCGTAACAAAACCGTTTGGCTCTGTACTTATTCTGTTACAAACTAGGCACTGCATGAAACAGATCTTTCATCAGATGTGAGTAGTGCTTAAGGAAGCAGAGGGGGAGGGTTGATCGGAGAACCCCAGACAGTGAGGTTCCGTGGTTTTCTGGACCGGATTCCATTTTGTTTTGCGTTGCTCGAGACGCCATTTTGTGTTGCCCTCACGTAGGCCTAGGTGGTAAACGAACGAACGAAGTTGCATGGGCCTCGCTGCTCATGTACATTTAACATGGCCTTTTCGACTTGCGAGTGAACTGCAAGACGCTGACCCGGTCACCTGAAACTGACCTTTTGTGAAGCCAATTTCTTTAACTGATCGTTGTCTGAGTCCTACAATCATTGTTCAGGATATCGTTAGTTTTAGTTTCTTGCACATATCTTATCCTACTCAACATCTGAATTGCTCCTTTCCTTTACGACTTTTTATTACATGGGTAGTGCTTTCAATTATGGGATTGTCCGGCTTGGGGTAATCGAATTTTGGGACAATCCTAATAATTAACTTGTGGGTTGGTACGATGTAAAGTGAGCTTTTTGGAATGTGATAATGTGCGTAAAATGTGCTTCATTGGTCAGAATTTGCCGCAGTGGGGGTGCATGTGTAATGGGTTGAAACTGTGCATAAAAGAAGATGTCTCGCTCTATGAAAATTGAGCAGGTTCCTGGGTTGTACACCGTGTTGTATTGCTTGGTTCACTGTTACTAGCTGCAGCTAATAAATTGATCTCTGATGCCAACCAGAAGTATTCCGTGTCTCTGTAGTCTAAGACAGGAGAAACTCGAAGACTTCGGGTGTGTCCCTGGCACCGCTGGGTTCTAAGAAAACACGGCTCTTCGGTTGGCGCCCAACGCGGGGCGACATCAAGCGGTACCGGTCCAAGCCTGAGGATCGTGAGGAGCCACGTGAGGAAATTCTGGAGGAAGGCCGCCACTTCATCGACCCCTGTATGTCAATATGGACCGAAAGTCTTTGCTGCGAGGCCTCCTGCTTTCCGACGGCTACGAAGGACTGCTGCCCTGACTGTCGCCCTGTCTCGGACCCTTGATTGATCCTTTGTAGAGCGAGACGATAGACGGTCTTCTGGTGGCGTGACAGATACTTTGGTTAAGTATAAGTGGGTCACTCCCACAACATTGTTTGGTTCTTTGTTTGGTTTGATTCGGGTGCTGCAGCAATCGAAGCTGAGGGGCTCGTATATTTGCGAGTGTATCGATAAATGATTACCCCTTGAAGTTTGAAGCTAGATTAGTAAGCTATAAGATGCCTTGTCTCAGCAAAATTAGGAAATGGTTTAGTTGTGGTTGCAACAGGGATTCCCGATTGGAGGATTCGTGTCCGATACCTCCCGTTGGAACTCCAACTTATGAGCTCTATTCAAAACACGGAGTGGGTCCTATTACTTATAATGAAGTGTGGGTTCGCTACACTAGAAAAGATGGTGTCTTACGATGGCCCCAACATGGTAGCTTCGAATTAAATATTTTAGATAATTTGGAAGTTGCGCTACTTAAGAAGAAAGCCCGGCCGGCAATGTTTGACTCTTTCCGTCTCTGGCGAAAGGAAGCCAAACAGCGAGAAATTAAGCAAGCAAAAAGAGATAGGAAAGATAAGAATATGTCAGTATTACAAGCTGCTAGGCAGTTTAAAGCAGATGAGGAAGATCGAGTGAGTGAAGTTTCAGATAGACAGCGTTGCATGGCTATAGATAAATGTTATCCGGCCTTGCCGTCTTCTCCTCCGAAAGTCATTGAAGACTTTGAGAAAGATCCTTTGATGTCTCATTTACTGAGATTGCCACCTCCTTATGTGCAGGGTGCTACTGCACCTCCATTACCCCTGGTTGTTCCACCCTTTGTTGTTCAACCTCCTGCTGTTGTTCAGCCACCTGGTGATCCACAGATGGTTCTCCCTCCTACTGCGCAACCCACTCTAGGGTCGCAAGCTTTGCTTCCAGCTTTGCCTCAAACTCCTTTGCCTTCTGCTTCTGCATCTCAGACTTCTACTGTTCCTGTTCCTACTGTGTCTCAAGATTTTAACTTTCCTGTTTTTACGCCTACTTCTTCTCCTTCTGCTCGAAAACGAATGATGGAGACTGTTGTTAATTTGTTGTCTCCATTATTTGGGCCATTGAGTATGACCCCCCTTTCGGAACGTAAGCAGAGTCGTAGTCAGTTTCCTAGTTCCGAAGAGAGGGGGTGCTGGATTTGTTGGCCCGTAGATGGATTTTGAATGCTCCCAGATATAGTTTGCCGTCAGTTATGGATGTTTTCTTTCAGTGGGAGCCGCCTAAACAGAGGTATGTTTTTAATGTAATGTGTGCCTTTTTGAGGCAGGAATGGGAAGATAATGAGTTGGGTCCAATTCCGCAGGAAGTGCTCGATGTTCAGTCAGAGTTTGCTAAAGAACGATAGTGGAATCTGATGTTACGGATGCCGTAGAGACGATACTTGCCTTTAGATCTAGACTTCCGTCCCAGCCATTGTATGAACCTGATCCTTCTGTTAGGAGAAAAGTGAAGCAGTATCCTATGAGAGAAGTTCCTCCTGTATGGAAGGAAGCAGTTCAGGCTGATGCCGCTCATAATATTGAGGCTGCACTGGCTCATTTTCAGCGAATATGGGTACATGTTCCTTGGAAGAGAGCAGAGGTCTTAGCTCTTAAGCAGACCTTACCTGACCCTCGTAAGAATCCTGCTGGTTATTACAAGGAGTTGTCCCAGACAGTTGAAGCATGTATTATGAATTTAGCTGACATAGATATGTTGATGGGTAATGTGGTTCCGCAACCTTTGTGGGCGAAGATTCGTCATGAGAATCATGCGCAAGAGTTAGGAGATACTTGGGCGAACATTGTTGCTGCAGATGGTAGACAAGAGGGAGGTGCTAAACCTGAACCTTTAGTTTCAGAATTGCCTGGTAGAATTATTAATCTAATGAAAACGATGATGCCTGCTTTGCGAGTGAATTGGGACAAGTTGTCAGCATGCAAGCAAAAGAAAGATGAGAGCGTGTCTGATTTCTTTACTAGGTTTGAAGAGACGTTTATCGATCATAGTGGGCAGGACATGAGTACGGAAGGTGGGCAAAGATTATTTGTGGACAAATTTGTCTTTAATTTGCTTCCCGAGCTTTCTAAAAAGTTGAAGGACTCTGAGAGTTCATGGGTTGTTTCTTCGTCGGCCCAGATATTGGTTACGACGCAATATTACGAGAATAGGGATAAAGATGAGAAGGATAAAGCAGAGAAGAAGACTAAGGAATTAAAGACGAAAGTTCTTTTGCAGCAAGCTTATCCGCCTCGTCAGAATCAGCCTCAGTTTCAGCAACCTCCACAGTTTCAGAGATTGTTACAGAAGCCTGAGCCTTATGCTCAGCGATTCTTTCCTGGTCCAAATCAGTGTGCTTACTGTAGGGAGGAAGGTCATTTCAAGAATAATTGCCCAGCTTTGTTACAGCGTGCGAATGGTGCATCTAGTCAGAGAGGTCGTGGTGGTTTCCAGCAAGCTCCTAGGGGTAGGGGACGTGGTGTGTTACCTCAGAATGAGCGTTCCTCTTCCCTTAAGAATTCTGCGAATTATTTTACCAGACAGAATGTTCCGACTGGTCAGTCTGCACAGTACTATGTTGACGATTATTATGTTGAGAGTGAGAGTGCTAGTTATAATGATAGTTAGGACAGCCATGGGCAAAGAGAGGGAGTAGTGTCAGTTCCAGTAGATCAGAGTGAACCTTATGTTGAAGTGACTACATCAGGTGTGGTACAACCTTTTCTTTTGGATACTGGTGCGACGAAGAGTTCTATTATGCACTCTAAACTTCCTGGCGCACCTTTGTCTGGGTTGACCAATGTTTCCGTAGGATTTTCAGGCGCCCCAGTTTGTAACTCGATTTCTAATCCTTTGCCTCTTTCTATTGGCCCTTGTAAATTGGAAACTCCTCTTATTCTAACGACTGGTTGTAATGAGAATCTGTTGGGATTGGACTTGCTGAAAAGATTGTATGCGACATTACATTGTTCTCCTTCGGGAGTACACCTTAATTTAGGTAAGAGAGTGATCTCTCGGATGTATTTGTCTAAAGATTGTCTGCCACTGGAATTGCATTCTCTTCTTGATACGCTTTGGGCTACGGGTCCGAATGATGTGGGCCTTTTGCAAATTCCACTGTATGTTGTCACTCTCAAATCGAATGCTAGGCTACCTCGTATTCCACAGTATAAAATCTTGAGCGATGGCGAGAGAGCTCTTTTAGCGATCATCTATGATTTGGTTGAGAAGGGTGTAATTGAAGAAACGAGAGGTAATGTGTGCAACAGTCCTGTTTTGCCTGTCCTTAAGCGTACTGATGCTTCTAAACCACCTGTGTATCGGTTTGTGATCGATCTTCGAGAGGTAAACAAGATTGTGGTGCCACAGTTTCCTGTTGTTCCAGATATCACTGCTTTGTTGACTCTGATTCCTGCTTCGGCAGCTTGGTTTTCTGTCATTGATCTGAAGAATGCTTTCTTCAGCATTCCGATTGCTGAGGAGAGTAGAGATATTTTTGGATTCTCTTTAGGAGGACGAAGCTTCCGGTTTAAGGGAGCTCCCTAAGGTTATTGTGAATGTCCCTCAATCTATAGTCAGGCGCTGAAAACTCAGCGTGATAGTCTTGTGTTGCCTTCTGGTGCTACTCGTATCCAGTATGTTGATGATCTATTGGTTGCTGCTGATGATGAAGAGATTTGTAAAAAGGCTACTCTTTCTTTGTTACGACATTTGTCTGACCTTCATCATAAAGTGTCACCTTCGAAGTTGCAGTATTGCCGACAAGAAGTAACCTATTTAGGTCATCTCATGTCGAAGGAGGGAAGAAGGTTGACCCCAGAACGAATTCAAGCGATTGCGCAAATGAGTGTGCCATCCACACAGAGAGAAGTGCGTGCTTTCCTAGGTATCACTTCGTATTGTAGACAATGGTTCACTAATTTTTCCCTGCTAGCGAAACCTCTGTTGGCGCCGACTCTTAAAGATACTCCGTATCCTCTTGCTTGGTCTGATGAGTGTCAGAAAAGTTTTTCTGAATTACGTTATGCATTGTGTTCGGCTCCGGTGTTGGGTACTCCGGATTACAGTAAGCCCTTTACGTTGTATGTGCACAAGAAGGAAGGTTGCGCATTGTCAGTTTTGACACAGAGTTTTGGAGACAAGCAACGCCCATGTGCGTATTTTTCATCGACGTTAGATCCGGTAGCTAGAGCGTTGCCGAGTTGTTTGAGAGCTGCAGCGGCTGTTTCTATCCGACAGTCTGCTGGTTTGGTATTGGATAATACGTTTGATTGTAATGGTCCCACATGCAGTGGATACGTTGTTGAACAGGACAAAGACACAGCACCTTACTAGTGCACGTCTTTCAGGTTACGAGTTGACACTGTTAGCTAGTCATGTACACATCAAGAGATGTAATGTGTTGAATCCAGCTACGTTGTTGCCGATCTCTACAGAGTCGAATGTTCAAGAACAGCATGATTGTTTTCTTCGTACAGAGGAAGAAACGAAAGCCAGAGTGGATTTGAAAGACACTCCTCTTGAGAATGTTGATGGTACCTTATGGGTAGATGGTTCGTGTTTCAAGCTTCCGAATGGTGAGACGACTGCTGCATATGCTGTCACAACTTTACATACAGTTGTTGAAACAGCGCGCATAGCACAGAATTCAGCTCAAGCAGCAGAGCTAATTGCATTGACACGAGCGTATGTGTTGTCAGAAGGAAAGCGAGTGAATGTATATACTGATAGCCAGTATGCGTTTGGTGTTGCCCATAGTTTTGGACGTTTGTGGAGAGAGAGAGGATTCCTTACTTCCCATGGCACGAAGATTCAGCATGGGCAGTTAGTGAATGAACTTCTGGAATCTCTTACTCTCCCAAAGCAGATTGCAATTGTGAAGTGTAGTGTGCATAAGAAAGTTGTGGACGATGTAGGCCGAGGGAATGCATTTGCGGATGAAGTTGCGAAGGAAACGGCGAGAGACATGATGAGTCGAATGTATGTGGCAGGTCCTGCAAGATGGGTTGTGGAGAGAGGGATGTGTGAGGACACAATAGAAAGTGTGAAGTTGATTCAGGCTGAAGCGACTAAGAAAGAAGTGAGTACGTGGAGAGAAACTACGGGTATGTTGGATGCGACAGGTTGTTGGGTTGAGTTGTCAGAACACCAGCGATGGTTGTTGCCTGATGCATATGTGCTCCCAGTGGTTACTATGGTTCATGGAATGGCTCACATCAGTTCGAAGGGAATATGCAAGTTGTTGGCTCCAGTATGGCAGAATGCTGGAATTCCGAAATGTGCCACCCCTTGTTGAGAACGTGGTGAAGCATTGCATGATTTGTTTGAAGTATAATCCTGGCAAGGGAACTCCAACTCCAGCTGGTCATTTTGCTCCTCCGACGTATCAGTTTGAAGTGATACAGTTAGATTACATACACATGGAGAGATGTAACAATTTGAAGTATGTCCTTGTGGTTATTTGCGCCTTTTCCAGATGGATAGAGGCCTACCCCCTAAAGGATAATACTGCCTTGTCTACAGCCAAGGTTTTGCTTAAGGAAAATGTCCCTAGATTTGGTTTGCAGAGAATTGTATGGTCGGACAATGGGAGTGAATTTGTGGGTCAAGTCATGTAGAAAGTGTGTGCTGGAATAGGGATAGGTCAAAAGTTCCATGCTGCGAATCACCCTCAGTCAGCTGGACTTGTTGAGTGCTATAATGGCACATTGAAACTGAAACTTGCTAAGATTCAAGCGAGCACTGGTCTTACATGGCCGGATGCCTTGCCGTTGGCTCTCTTGTCAACAAGGACGACTGCATTCTCGTGTGGGACTTAGCTCATATGAAATAGTGTTTGGTCGTCCAGCGAATGTTTGGAGTGTGCCCCGTCCCAAGAAATTTAGTGACCTTGAGTACCCTATGTTGGTGGATTACTTACATGACTTGACTGCTAAATTACGTGTTCTTCACCAACAGGTCTATGACAGTTTACCGACAGCTACTACAGATCCAGGCCACGCGATTCGTCCTGGAGATTCGGTTCTTGTTTAGAATTTTCAGCGATCCAGAAACTTGGAACCGAGATGGACTGGACCTTTTCTGGTGTTATTGGTCACTAGGACTGCTGTTAGAGTAGCTGGTAAAAAGAATTGGGTGCATGCCACCCATACTAAGAAAGTCCTGTTACCCTTACCGTATGATCAGTGGGTGAGGGAGGGAATTGCTGATTCAGATTGTGAAATGGTTCCCAGATTCGTTCCATTTAGTGATGCACATTTGACATGGACTCAGTCAGAACACGAGGATGATGATGTTCTGCAAGCTGCTGTGCCTCCATCTCTGAGACTTGATAAAACGAATCCGGAACTCCTCTTTAAGGATCAGACTGTGCCTGGCAAAGAACGTTACAATTTGAGATCGAAAAAGGATATTTGAAATGGACTAATAAAGTTAAATTTTTCTTTAGTGAAATACACCTTGTCAGATCAAGAGACTTTTTTTCTTTTTTTTATCTTTTTCGAGTCACCATCCGGACTCAGCTGCAGGGTCACGGTATAAGTTCTTAAGGGGTGAGCCGCGTATTGACACAAGGTCTGCGGTTCAGGGTCGTTAGTGCGATCTTGGCGCACACTTAAGTGAAGAGGGAATATTCCCGTGAGCAGCACGTTAGAGGATGGAGTCTTTTGAATCCGACAAGGGTGTTAGGAGAGTTGATTTTAGTGCAAAAATGTGTACATTGATTCGTAACAAATGTTTTTTGATAATGTGTTTTCTAATGCTCTTGAACATTACGATAGCTTGTGTGGGTTGAGTTTTCTATGTCACACAACAGACGCTTGCATCTACCTCCCAACCTACTCTTTCTTTTCCTACTGTTTCCCCACATGAGTTTCATACGTTACCTGAACATGAACAGACATGAAGATCAGAATTTGTGAACAATTCGTTTATACAGATGTTGCATCAGCATCAGCTAGTTGTGAATACCACGAATTGTTGGGTGTGTGGTCTTATGCCACATACGACAGATAAGGGAATGCCATATTTGGTTTTGCCTTTTTCGCCTAATGGGTCAGTATGGGCACTCCAGTCGATGTTTATTTATGCGAATGAAGCATCTCCTGTGCGTTCCGTTAAGGATAATGTGAGTAACAATGCTTTGATACAGAGAATAGTCGATATGATTAGAGATATCGATGCGTATAATGCTATCCCCAAAGACGAAGTCCGAGCATATGTTGGTTGGAACAAGACCAGATATAAGATTAGTTTGACAGAGAAAGAGAGACAGAAAAGGTCTCCTCCTATTTGGATCGTACCCCACCGAGGTCATCTTTGTCTGCAAGGCAATGGTCAGAATCCGAGAGCTCAGTTTGGTAAAAGTGTGTGTGTTCACACTTATGTCTATACGTCCCAGAAATCTCCACCGTTCGTGCCAGCCAAAGGCACGTATTTTGTTTGTTATGATAGAGCATATACCTGGTTGCCATCTGATTTTTCAGGCACATGTTATGAGGCGTTTTTGCTTCCCCCTACATATACGGCTGCTTTTGATTACCACAAGACGAGATTTGGTAGAGGTGTTATTAATGCGGAAGACACTGCCGCACAAGAATTTGGAGACTTCTTTAAGGGTTTCTTTCTTGCCCTTTTGGGGTCCTATGGCTAATAGTAGGACTATTCGACAGCTTACGAGAGTGGTCGAGGCCACTATCAATGACACTGCAGGTGCCCTTAGCAATATTACAGCTGAGCTTCAAGCGGATCGCCTTATGACATTACAGAACCGCTTTGCTTTAGATATTATACTCGCAGATAGAGGTTGGGTATGCAAATTGATCGGATCTAGTTGCTGCGTTTTCATACCAGATAATGCCCCGACAGTGTACCAAGCTATCTTGAGGGTACATAAGTCTGCTGAGTCTATACATGTAGACAAAGGGAACTGGTCGTTGGTAGGATGGTTTTGGGAACTGCTGTCCAAATGGGGATGGAAGATTCTGATGTTCCTTCGTATGGCTTTAGCTAACCTTTTCTTGTGTTGCTTATGCATCCAGTGTGGTCCCGTCATTTGTGGCCTTTGTGCTACGATCTGTGTGAGAAGACCCGTATCGAGAGAAGTGAAAGCTGATAAGATGATGTTACAGCAACACCTTGATGATCTGATGAGAATAGATATAGACCTGGATTCAGATTGACGTGAGTTTAGGTTATTGCCTACGTAATGGCAAAAGGAGGGGCTGAGGTTCCGTGGTTTTCGGGACCGGACTCCATTTTGTTTTGCGTTGCTCGAGACGCCATTTTGTGTTGCCCTCACGTAGGCGTGTGTCCCTGGCACCGCTGGGTTCTGAGAAAACCCGGTTCTTCAACAGAGGGGGCTGTAAAGCTTTCCACATCACTTGTTCACAAATTAGCATAAACTGTAGTGTTGTGGACAGTTACTGTTGGTTCATATGCTTTTGAGCTTTGTTTCTCGTTTGTGGCAAAGAAAAAGCCCAGTGACAATCTCTTATTGAGTCCTATTCTGAGACCTTCGAAGGATTACTGAAAGAAGGCATAAAGGAAAGGTGAGGATGCTCCTCATAAAGTAGCGGTTTCTCCACCTTGAGCTTAATCCCACTAGTGCAGCTCTGAAGGATGTGTCTTCTTTGAAGTGCTAAACATATGCTTGAAGGCTTATATCCTGATCTCTTGTATTAGTTCCTGCAGACAGGGATCTGATTTATGTACCATACTTTTACCACTGTCATTTTTTCCTTTCCTTACAGAGCTCAAAATCCCTTTAAAGAGTCCATAGCTAGGCCATAGAGACATTAATAGAGGGAAACTGCAAGAACAGTAGGATTCACGTGCAGAGGCCTTTCACTAAAATATTTATTTTTACAATTAGGGCAGGTCTTTATTGTTTCTCATCACTCACATATATCCTTGTTCTCAGTTTAGCTGTGTTTTCTTGTATCTAAAGCTCACTGTTCTGGCCATCCAGCTCTGAGGAATGACTGCCATAATGTGTGACTGGCTTGCAATAATGAGAACAATAGGCTCTACTGCTTGTAGGATGGCCATCTCCCTCCAGGTTATTTAGAATATTCCTATTCTGTTCCTATGTTCTCATTTGATACCCTATGGGCGCTGTAGTTTTAATTTCCTTGCATTGAACGTTTTAGACCATGGGTACTCACAAACTTTCTCTCGGGGGCCAAATTTACAGCGTGGTTTGTGGCCGAGGGCCGCACTGGTGGGGGCGGGGTCAGTGGGGGAGGGGGCGGGTCTAGAGCAAAATAAAAACTGTGACCATGAGGTTGAACACAGGCCCATGCAGCGGACGCCTTCGTCCACTGAGTCACCAGACCTGGCACATACACATTTCTCTCTCTCTCTCTCTCTCTCTCTCTCTCTCTCTCTCTCTCTCTCTCTCTCTCTCTCTTACCCTCTGTCACCCTCACTCTGACTGTCTCACTCCCTCTCTCTCTCTCTCTCTCTCTCTCTCTCACCCTCTGCTACCCTCCCTCTGTCTCTTTCTCTCCCTCCCTCTGTCTCCCTCCCTCTGTCTCCCTCCCTCTGCTACCCTCACTCTGTCTCTTTCTCTCCCTCCCTCTGTCTCCCTCCCTCTGTCTCCCTCCCTCTGTCACCATCTTTAACCTCCCTCTGTCTCCCACCCTCTGTCTCCCACCCTCTCTCTCCCACCCTCTGTCTCCCACCCTCTGTCTCCCACCCTCTGTCTCCCTCTCCCTCTCCCTCGTCTGTCTCCCTCTCCCTCGTCTCAGTCTCCCCCCTCCCTCCCTCTTTCTCCCTCCCTCCTTCTGTCTGACTCCCTCCCTCCGTCTGTCTGACTCCCTCCCTCCGTCTGTCTGTCTCCCTCCGTCTGTCTGTCTGTCTCCCTCTGTCTCCCTCCCTCTGTCTCCCTCCCTCTCTGTCTCCCTCCCTCTGTCTCCCTCCCTCTCTGTCTCCCTCCCTCTCGGTCTCCCTCTCGGTCTCCCCCTCCCTCTCTGTCTCCCCCTCCCTCTCTGTCTCCCCCTCCCTCTCTGTCTCCCCCTCCCTCCCTCTCCGTCTCCCCCCCCCCTCTGTTTCCATTTACAGACTTCTGGCTAGTAAACCTTTATGTAAAGACAGTACACTTCTAAATGATAGCCCTTCAGGAATTGTTCCAGTATTGAAGGTGATAGGAGAGGGACTTCACGACCACCACTGATTTAAATGATGCATATTTTCACATTGCAGTGCATTCATTTCTCAGTTTTATCTTCTTTTTGTGGCAAGCAAACATATCCCCAATTTAGTCTTGCATTGCGGAATAATGTCAACTACATGGGTGTTTACAAATTGTTTGGTAGTGGTTGTGGCACGCTTACATTCTGAAAGTGCCCATGTATATCATAAGTCCATAATTAGAAGGCTGGTGTAAGAGAGCACAACTCAAAAATGCCATTTACTGGCTCAAAAACGTTGCTACTCAATCTTGGATTTAATACCACGGTCAAAAAGTCACATCTGCATTCCTAGCAAATACCGAATTTTCTGGATGCAACTCTTAATTTAACGATGGAAAAGGTTTAAACTTAAACCGAGTGACTATGGTTGTTTCTACTTTACTACATGTCACAATCTCGAACAGTGAGAAAAGTAAAAAACGTAATAGTAATGCTGGTGGCATGCATCGCATTGGCTCTAAATGCTCATTTTCAAATGAATTCCTTGCTGGAATCATTGGCACAGCAGAGGTTAGAAAAAACTGGAATCTAGAAAGACCTAGGGCCAGATGTAGGTGGCCAATTACCGGTCGGTAACGGCCGAATTCGGCCGTTACCGACCGGTAATTGGATTTTGAGATGTAGGGCATGCATTTACAGAATCGGTATTTTACCGATTCTGTATTTACCGATTCGGTAAAATTACCGAATCGGTAAATACAGACTCGGTAAAATACCGATTCTGTAAATGCAGATGTAGCTGGCACATGTCAGAGTGCCACAGGGCTTTAAGAATCGGTATTTTACCACCCAATCCAATTGGTTGGTAAAATACCGAATCCAGGTGTGCATGCACATGTGTGCATGCGCACCTGTGCCATGTGACACACAGACATGCCCTTAGGGCATGTCTGTGTGCCACATGGCGCACATGCCTATTTTTGGGGTGCCAGAGGGTGTCAAAGTGACACCCCCTGCACCCTTGCTAAAATCGGTATTTACCGATTCTGTAATTACAGAATCGGTATTGCCCATTGATTCCTATGGGCTGCAAGGCCCATAGGAATCAATGGGCAATACCGAATCGGTATTTACAGAATCGGTAAATACCGAATCTTAACGATTCGGTATTTACCGAATCTGAAATACCTACATCTCCCCCCTCTATTTTACCACTTCTTAAATACCGATTCGCTATGAATCGGTATTTAAGAGGTGGTAAATTAAAATTACCTACATCTGGCCCCTAGTGTTGTAGCACAGAGTAAGCAGGTGTACAGTCTAAAATGATTAAACAATAAGAATGTGATGCTGGGCAGAGTTTTGCAGACCCACATTCACTAGTAACTCTGTCTCCCTCCCTCTGCCTCTCTCTCCCCCTCCCTCTTCCCACCCCCCTCCCTTCCTCTCCTTCCCTCTGTCACCTCACCTGGCGTGCGTGTGTGTCAGCCAGGGCTGAGGCCGCTCGCCGGCCGCACCTGAGTACTTCACAGGTCTTTAATAGACCACTTACTTGTTAATGAGGCTTTGTTGTATTTTGCCTCTTTTTAGCGCCCCTGCATTTCCACTCTGACCCTCCAACCCCCATAAAGCGCTGCTGCAACCGCAGTGTTTGTGGACACACTTTTTACATTAAAAAAAAAAACACACGGTGAAAGGGTCCGTCAATCCCCGCCCAGCATGAGGGCACAGCTCAGCAGAAAGAGGCCCTGGCACCGGGCGCTTTCAAAGGCTCCACAGAGAGGCCCTCAGCGCCCCACGGGGCTGCTGCCAGCCGAGGCTCCGAGCAAAACAAACACAGCTTTTGGAGGGCGACGCAAATCATTTAATGTGCACGCATTTCAACCCCTTGTGTGTCTCGCTCGCTTCTGTAACACTCACTGCAAGAACAGCCGTGAAGCTATGAATTACCAGTCGGCTTCAATTAAAGAAATTACTTTGAATTTCATATGGGGTGGAACTTTATAGCGATAAATGGCAGAGATCTAGCAGTGCTTGGCGCGCGAACACCACTACAAGTAATAATCGTGCACACGGCAGGGTGGCCAGGGGTCCCACACACAGTGGGTATTACAGATGTCTGCATGGTCCGCGGGCCGCAGCGGAAGGCTTGCCGGGCCGCCACTGGCCCGCGGGCCGTACTATGAGTACCCCTGTTTTAGACCAACACCCTGAAAACCAGAATGTAGGACAGTGTCCATAATGTCCTCGAATGAGGTAGTCACCCTAGCTGCTTTTTGATTAGGTGCTGTACCACTAAGCTATCAGTGTGGGCATGAAAGGCTTGAGCCCAGTGTGAGATCTGAGAGAAAGTGCTGGAGCAAGCTTTGACTATAAGGATTTGGAGGCTGGTGTGAGCAGTTCACAATATATAACTTCTTTATGGAGTGACTGGTACATATGTTCACTGCAAGGAACGCCTGGGAGATAGAGAATAGTAGTGCCTTGGGAGAGTGGGTGCTTCCACAAATTGCATCACATCTAGAGGCGGTGTGAATTCCTCAAGACGCCCCTCCCAGAGGTTTTGTTTCCTCACTTTATTTTCTCACAATCTAGCAGGCAAGACCATAATATTGTGAGTGTGGAGCTCGCTGCTTGGTAGGGCCCTATGTAACAATGTATACCCAATCAAGAGACTGCAGCCTATTTTTTGGAATTGGACATGTGCTTCTGTCCTTCATAAGGTGTCTATGATTTCTGCTTGTTCTTACTTGTGCCAGTCTCTAGTGCCGCGTGATGTAATACAAACCATGATGTGATATATTCATGGTGCGGCTGGAGCAAAAGTAGCTGAGGACTCTAGATGCAATGCACTATTTTAGAGTCAAAAACATTAGGCCTCTAGAGGACCAAAAGGATCAAACCAGCATCATGTGTGAATACATTATACCAAATTTGGTCCTAAAATCCCTATTATTTTTTATCAAAGGTACAAGCCCCAAATGCACGAAACAAGCCATAGTTCCCTCCTCTTGAACACAGTGATAGCCCATCTTAAAATATTTGCCTAATGCACATCCCTATTGACCCAACCTAATGCAATGTTGGGGAGGGGGGACAAAAGAATCAATGGGGAAATGGCTCTGTATCTGATAAGAACCTGTTTTGAACAATGAGGGCTTGAAACAATTTCAATGCTAGAAATCATTGAGCACAAGACGTAGAAATAATAAAAAGAATATTACTCTTAAACCCGGTATAAGCTACCAAGTGTAGAAGCAGGAGCTAGTCAACCAGGTACTTTCAAGAATGCTGAAGCATATTAGGAGGAGAAAGGGTGCTAACTGTGGAGAGACCAAGGAGCAACCTCAGAGCCCTTTCATGATATGCCACTACTAGCAAGGATCCACAACGAAACCATAACTATCCTTTGCTAAACTGCAGCTCTGTGCCCACCGTTACCAGTTTCGGACACCGGAGCACTTGGGGCAGCCCGCTTGCCTCTTGCAGACTCCTGTGGATGTTGGAGGATCCAGTTTCTAGCGCCCGTGATTAGCGATCGCGGACACCAAGTAAGATAGCGGCCGCCATCGGAGTCGAGGAATAGCGGTGCGAGCTGTATGCCGTCAGATGAGGTGAATAGGCACTGACCGTGGAGTAGTGTGGCTCACTGGTTAGAGGCGGCAGACCCGAGAGCAGAAGTCGGCCCGGGACCAGGGTTCAATTCCCGGCGCGGCAGGGTCGTGGACCTGGGTCAGCGGACTCGATAATTCTCGCTTCGGTGCTTACTCTAATCAGGGGTTCCACTCGGCAACTCTGGGCATTAGCTTGCCTAATCTCCACAACGGCCCCATCAATTCCGGGGATGCCTGGCTCCACCTTGGGGACTCCCAGCAGGGACCATCCTACAGGGAAAGCCAGGACGGGTTCCCCAGAGTTATACAGCGCCAGGAGACCTATGGACGGGTAGCAGTGCGCTTTACAACCTCAAATACATTTACATTTACATTTACCGTGCGGCGGCGTGTCTAGGACTGCTGGGACTCATCTACTGTGCACCGGAGCTGCTCTTTTGGGCTGCGGAGGCGATCGCTGGGGAACGAGTGTTGGATGGCCCAGACAGGAGTGTATGAGCCTGTCGGGAGCCTAAATCGAGTGCAGCCCTCTATCATGGATACCGGATCGTGCGGTCTGAGTGATTAGCATTGTCACTTAATTTGTGTTTGGGATCGCACGGAGCCCAATAATGCAAGATGGCGGCTGAACACCATAGACGGAGCCGGAAGACTGCCGCGATCACCTCGAGCAATATCCGAGGCTGTGGAACGGATGGGCGCAGGCTGCAAGACACTCAGGTTTTGCGGCCGGGACGCTCTTTGATAGTTCCCCATACGCCCCGTTGCAAGTGTGAAGCTGGTATCGGGTGGGGTGGAGGTGCCCGATCCTGCTGCACAGTGCCGGGAGAGCTGTGGCAGCTCTGGGGACCACGGAGGCGGCCGTGGTCGTTAAGTGATCTCTGGGCGGCCATGAAATCTGGCTGCATCAGCAGCGGCGGAGTGCTGTTAATGGTGAGAGAGCTGCGCATTAGCGAACTGTTTAGAGTGCGAACGAACCACTGGCATTGTATCAAATCCCCTTGCGCCTTCCCGTCCATCTGAGCTGCACAAATAACAAGGCTCCCTCAGCACTATCATGCATCTGTACTACAGAGGGCAGGCAGACACGTATTGAGAGCCATTGCAAAGGACAACAAAGGATTTTGGGTGCGAGAGACGATAGACAGAAGTCTCTTATGGCTGATCTTGACACTGTAGTACGCTCCAAATTGCCTTTGCGGGTCTCAATTTTTCTGAACCTTTAAATAATGACTTTGGACTGGGACCCATTTTTGAATTTCCCGTTGGCTAACACCTCATTTTGGGCTTTGTCTACCACCACTAGAAATAGAAGAACTACAAACTGTGTGCATCTTTCCCTGGATGGCAACATTTCTGAAATGGCCTATGCTTGTTTTTTACCTTTAGATGGGGCAACTCATGGCCACAGAGAGAAAACGGTCTGTTCCCTAAACTGACGCTGTTTGTTCCTATTTAGTACTCTTTCTTTCTTTGTCTACTCCCCTCGCTCCTATCCCCTCTCCCCTGAATCTCTCCCCTTACCTGCTACTCTGCCTATCCCCCCGCCCTTTGTTGCCCTCCGACTAGGCACTCCTTCTCCCCGTATGGGGAAAGACGCAATATTTATAATCTGGAGTCTCAACGAACCAGCTAAGAGAGTCCACAGCGCAAAGGGAGCCACTCACAGCAGAGGTATAGTATGGCACCCCCTGCCAAAGCACTCCCTCTCCCCTTTTTGCGGAAGGATCCAGTATGTAGGCCTTGGAGTCTCAGAGACCCCTCTGAGAGAGTCCGCTGCGTTAAGGGAGCCTCTCGCAACAGAGATGGGGAAATGATACCACTTCCCCTAGGATCACAGCTTACTAGACTTTGGACGCAGCTTTGACTTGTTTACCGGTTTGTGTCCCCGTCACCCTCCCCCTCCTCTTTCCATGCTGTGCCTCTTACCCTCCCGCTCCTCTTTCCCTCCTTCATTCACTGTCTACGTCCCCTGCTCCTACCCCCTCCCCTGAATCTCTTCACTTGCCTGCTTTTTCCATGACGTATATGTGCTTATTGTTTATCTCGACCTTACATGTAACTATGTTGCCATGCTCTTATAACTGTGTAACCATTGTAACAATGTAACCTACAAGGGGAACATCACTTACAACGAATTTTTTACAACGCACTACCATTACATCGCAACCATTACAACGCAAACCATTACAACGCAATGCGCTGGGGGGCGCTCTAGGATAGGGAATGTATTTAATATACTATCCAACACCTTCCCTGCTATCCACGGGGACTGGAGTTGGAATAGTAAATTAAATAATTCACTATCCAGCGCCTAAAAGCATTATGCGTTGTAATGGTATGCGATGTAAAAACCGCGTTGTAAAGGCATGCGATGTAAAAGCATGCGTTGTAGTGACACCAATCCAACCTACAACTATGATCTGATACTCATGTAAAGCGCTCTGATACCTCTGGGTGTAGCCAGCGCTATATAAAACCTTTAAAATAAAAAATAAATAAAATGAGCTACCACACCCACTACAAGTATTTAACAATTTTGGCAAACATGTAAGGGAATCAAAAGATGCCTGGAATGAAACAACATAAGTTACCTTTTATAAACCCCACACAAACTTTACAATTACTAAAGCACAGGAAACAAAAGCTACTGAAAGATCTGTACCAACCTCTCAGAAGCAAATGTCAAAACCCTGCATCAAATGAAAAGAGACAATTTCCCCTGCTCTAAAGTTACCTGCCTGTGAACCTGTTCCTGATTTTTCAGGATTACAGAGATCAGATATTTCACACTTGATAAATCTGTTTGAATATATTCACTCAATTCAAAACTTTCTCCAATGATAACTGTATACTAGAAAGATACTATGCAGGCTGATGACAGTGCTCATAAAATCATAACCAAAAAACAATTCAGTTTGTGTAAGATGCTGGCCCATGTGGTACTCTGCAGGTTCAAATTCGGACAAGTCTGACACAGCCTTCCAACATTTAAGCTAGGTGCATTTAAAAACAATAATTGTGGTAACATAAAACCTATTATTTACAGAATTTATAAACTGCACAGGTACAGTACTGCATTTTAATATTGTTTGCTACATACCTGTTTAATAATCATGGATATTTATATCTAGAAAGACATGCCTATCTTTTTACATAACATACACAAATCTAGGTAAATTCTTACAGAAATAAAAACCTAATATTGACATAATTAAAAAACTGCAGAAGCACAGTATTGCACATAAGGTATTATTTTGTTCTACATAGCTGTTTAATAGTCATGTAATTACATCCCTAGAAAGACATACCTCTTTTTTACATAACTTAAACAGAACTACATATCTAACATACATTGAGATCCTGAGATAGGCAACATCTCTTTCATATCTCATTGCTCATCTTAAAAGCTTTGTAGGAAAGTGGAATATGATGTAGTATGGCTGGGTAGCTTTACCATGTAATATTATCACAATACCCCAAAGATGGTCCTTGGATTCACACTGATAAATCCTTAGCTCAGTCCTTGTTGAGTGGCAAGGAGTAGCCAGGCTTTACTAGAGGAGCATATGTTAAGCATTTCAGAGTGCCAACATGGATAATAAGTAATTGACAGGACTCGAGAGAAATCCAACACCAATTTATTAAAACAGAGTATATTTCTATTAAATGTAGACACCAAAATGTACAGACTAGCATACAAAGAACCAGAGTTATAGATTTTTGAAGGAATATTAATTCACTGCAGTAAAACACATGGACAAAATAACATTGCGGTCAAAGGCAAAATCCACTAGTGACAATCAGTCCTGCAGGTCGAGTTATTTGGAAACCATTTATGGATATGGTCATGCAGACCCCAGGACCAGGGCACAACAGTCAGATCAATTTTACCAGGTCTGTGAAGTGTGGGTGCAGAGTTTGTCTGGCTGTCCTTGGTGCTGAGCATGAGCAGCAGGTGGTGCTGTTATTACCACTTACACGGTGCTCCAAGAAACAAAATGCATAAGCACAGGTACACAGCTGCTGATGTCGGACGATGATTGCACGGAGATCTCTGTAGTGGCAGCATCAAATGTAGGGGTCAGTTATCCCGATTGGTGATCAACAAGCCTTGGCAATGGTAAGCATAACAAAAATCACCTGGAACTTCACTGGGGCCGTGGGAGCAACATAGCTGCCTGAAGCTTTCGACAGGCGAGACTACAACTCCCACAATGCACTGGAGCACCTGGATTTGGGCGACCCATGAGAGTATTTACTTGCAGTTTGCACTGGATTAGTGGCAGTATTCCAGACTAAGGTTGCTTCTGGCTTCCACAAGGGCCCCTCTCTTCTGGAGTGTTGAGTTTTGGCCAAGAATAAGGGATGTCCACTCAGTTCCAAGTCTGTTGCCTCAGGGACAAAATATTGCACTTTTGCTGTGTGCTGGTGGGTAAAGTCCTGTTTTCTGCGACACATTTCTTCTCTCGGTCCTTCTTTGAAGTAAGTTGTTCAGATCTAACGTTCTGGAGTCGGGGACCCTAGAATCCTAGATTTAGGGGACTTAGGGCTGTGGGAGCTGGTAGCCAAGGGGTAGCTAGTCCCTGTAGCTAGTCTGAATCTGAGGTGACTACAGTCAGTGATCTAGGTCACCTTTTCTACCCACAATTCACTATTTCTGCTTTCCTAGTGATGGTAGAATTCAATTTTAGGTGTACAGAGCCAGCTGCCCACCGTGGGGGTATGCACCTCCTGCATAGTACATTTTCCACCTTGCCTGGGTGCAAGAGTGCCTGGGCAAGGGAAGGACTGTTTCCTTCTCAGGGGGATAACCCTAGATGAATATAAGAGGCGGTGTAGCCTTCGTAGCTCAGCACTCTGGTGTGCCAAATCACCAGCCTTCTGGGGAGGAGAGAGATGTGACCTGCTTCCAACCCAGCCTTTTTCTCTGACTTCTGGGACTGATCACACTGCCTGGCAGGAGGTCAGAATCCTATCTTGGTGGCAGCAGACATGGGACAGCATGGGCTGGTCAGCCAGAGCAAAGTAAAGCTGAGGGTAACCAGGGGGTAAACCCTAAGGTGCACTCTGGGTGCATGCCACACAACCTAGTGTATGAGACTGATGTCAGGGGTGCAAAGGTACTCTGTTTGATACCAAACATGATTATTATTTCAGTGGTACTGTAATGGAGCGGCCAATCTTGAAGGTGCCTGGTTAGCAGCCCATGGGGCATATGTACGAAGGCTTTTGCGATTCGCAAATGCCGGAATTCGCAGAATTCCAGCGTTTGCGAATCGCAAACGGCGTTTTGGTATGTAGGTGTATGTATCATTATGTTTTTATCCATATTAAGGCTCAATGTTTATGTTTACCAATGCCAATTTTCAGATTATTTTTTAATTATGCTGTTTCTCAAAGATAGAACTATGACTTATCTTTGTTATGTTTACAATTAATTTACATCTATTGTCATCTCAATGTAGCCTCATTTTGATGGTTTTGCGTTAATTTGAATCTATTCATAAATTGTGAAGCGTCTTTTCTCAACCAAGCAGTACCAGGAAGGGGTATTATGCTTTACAATTTTGGTTACTATTTTTGTATTTGATACACGGACCAATTTTTAACAAACTTATGAGATATATTTTAACCTGTATAAAAAATAATTGTTGATTTATTGTTTTAATTTAGGGGGTTTTCCCAGCAATGAATTGTTTGGTCCTGATGATGGTCTGCATTACGGCAGCATAATAGACCGAAATGTCGACCCTCCCATCATCTCCAGCAACGTTGCGTTGGCACAAGCACACAACCACTGTTAATTAATTGATCTGGTTGTCTGTTATAACTGTCAGGAGTTGATGTTTAGTTGTGAACGGATGTGTTTATGTTACTTATACCTCTGTTCATAACTTCTTTTGCTTGAATTTATTTTCTCATGTCTCCCTACATTTTCATTTGAAACTGCATTACTAAACATATAAAATTTCTTTTGACTACATTTGTATTCTCTCCGTGTATCCTTCTCCTTCTATTGATTTATTCTAGTCTCTGATTTTTATAAAAAACGTGATATCTTGTTGATACATTGGAGTGCGATAATTCAATACGACTCCCAACTGAGTACATTTGCTTTCAGAATCAAGTCCCTTCTAGCACCCCTTGACCTTAATGATCTAGTGCCCAAGCCTACAAGGGTAAATTGGGTTTCCCCTGCCTAAATCACATTTGGACACCCTGGCACCCTTGGAATTGCAATTCTCAGTTCAAAATAAGCTTTATTGAAAGTTTTGAAAAAGTCATATAAACAATTTAAATACATGAATGCATGAAATTGATACAGAAATAATAAATGAAATACATGAGAACGAGAATCAAAAATCAAAAATTAGATAAGAAAAAACAGTTCATACGAGATAAATACAAAAAGAAAAAAAGAAAAATACCAGCTAAGAGATAAAGAGTAATACATTACTTTGAAATATAATAGTAAACAACATAGCAATTTTGTGAGTATTATGAAAAAGAAAAAAGATAATACAAAAAGAGGAACTCATAGAAAATCGCAATTTGAGAATGTATCCCCATTCATTCCTCTTGGCCCATAGGAATGAATGGGACTATCATTCCTTAATTGCGATTTGCAATTTGCTAATCGCAATTAAGGAATTTTAGGGATTCGTAAAAAAATTGAGAATTTTACCTACATTCCATTTTGCAATTCTCAAATAGCGATTCCTTAAAAATCGCTATTTGAGAATCGCAAAATGTAAATTACCTACATATGCCCCCATGTTATCTAATGGACCGTTAACACATATAATGGTTTCCAATGGGGAACACCATTATAGGGAAATATAGGCTTGCGCTTAGGTGTTCACGCCTTTAATAGATTGCACCTTGCCTCCTTGGCTGAGGAGGCCTGCCTTAGAAGTGCCTTACATGCAGAGTATATGACTTTTCCACACAGTCAATTTCAAGCAGTTTGCACAGCTCCTGCAGTCTGCAATAGCAGGTATGCTGTCAATAGGTGCCATGGCCCTTCCCAGGGTGGCACACAACCGTGCCTCAGCTCTGGGTACCCATTTACAAACAATGCCCTGGGTATCCCTGGTTCCATATTCTAAGAACTTATAAGAGACTGACGCTTTTGCCAATCTGGGATTACAAATCAAACATAGCAGCTTTTGGAGAGACCACAGGCACTGGGGGTTGGGCAGCAGACTTCACTGAACTATCAAAGTTATAACCATCAGCATTTAATGACAAAAGTGGGGGGTAACCAGACAAAATGGGCACTTTCCTACAAGCTTATGAAGTGACAAGCTGTGACTTTGATTCCTTGTTAGGCACATTCTTCTGCATCTGGAGAGGAGATGTGAGATCAATCTGTGCACCATTTGACATCTGAAGTCCGCTGGGAACTGAAGACCAACTCAGAACAAATTAATTAGTTACTGTCTGTGAAGAGAGGCATTTGCATCCTTTTGGTGCCTGCAAGGGAAAAAGTCACATATACTCATTTACAGGCTACTGTAAGACAGCCTCTAGCACATGCTGAATGTGCAGGCAGCACTGCATGTCTCGAGGTGTTGCCACAGTGATCTAGGATACAGCCAGTATCACTCACCTAAAGGTTCATTGCTACTCTTGATTCTGCACACAATCATGAAAAGTGTGCATGTTTACATGCAAACATGCTGTTTCCACACAAAGAGTAAACATCATATTAGGGCAAAAATTATTCAGGGCCTGATTTACAAGTGCAACTTTTCATAGGTTCAGATTCATGATTTTAATCAACTCACTAAACACACAGTGGAAAGGTAGCCCAGTGTGAAATTGTACATTTGAAAAAAACATATAATAAGATCCCCCTCATATGTACTGTAATTACAAATAGCAGGGAGGGCTTTTCAGCAAGCCTACATCTGCTTATTCTGCTATAATTTGTATTTGTATTTATGTTTAATATTTTTTCAACAATGTAAGGGGTAGATTTCTATTTTGGAATAATTCATTGTTTTTGCTACATTACGATGAACAGCACCTCTTAAATAATCATCTTTATCACTCTTAATGGTATAGCCTCATTCCGGCTTTATTGGAGAATTGTGATGTGGTTGATAATTAGAACTACTCGCCAAATAGGGTTTCAGAGATGTGCAGACACATCACACTGTTACACTTCTCCGAGGAGAGATTAGCCATGTAGAATGTAAGGGAATATGCCCCTAGAAAATAGCATGCAGAAATTGGTGTGGAAACACTGATTTCCTTGATAACTGCTATTTGACCAAGGAACAACTCAGAAAAGCGAGGTACTTACTCATCGTGAAAATAATGCACCCTGAGGTTTAAAGTGTTTCAATTACTGCATTAGAAATCCTTTTCTGTACTTGAGTTTCAGGATAGTGAAGGCAAGCAGTCTCAGGCTTATCAGGGAGTTAGCTTGTGGGCAAGAGCTCAGAGCAACTGTCAATCTGCAGGTACATTAACTTAATGTCCAGGCGAGTGAATATCTTTTATATAAAAAAGTATTTTGTTCTAAATAGTAGACAATCTGTTGGCTATAACATGTGGAACTGTATTAATCTGCTTTCTAACAGTGAGGTGTCACAATATCCCTGACTTTTTGGTAATCACCCCTGTTCCCTTTATGATGTACATCCCATTTTTGCTCATTGTCTTGTCCCTGCTGCAGGCCAAGTCACATGGTTTGAGTGATTTACAAGAAGACTGAGGCAAAAGGATTCACACCATGTCACTTTTAGTAAATTAAGTTAATCAAAATAGGGGTGGTTCACAGATCTAGAAGACCAGCCTCCTAATCGTCCATACAGGAGCCCAGCTCCATAATATTATTTGCAAAAGAATGATCAGAACGCACCATAATCACATAAAGTACACATTTATTCACTTATATAATGCACAGACTCCTTCTAAGTTATTCTGAAAGAGTTCCTTTATAGATATCTTTTTATTCTTTTGTTAAAAACAATTTTCTTCTACTTAGCCAATGTGTTCCGTCTCTTGATAGAGACTTCTTCAGGGCTACAAAACATGGACTATACATAAATAATTAAAATCAATTTACAAAATGCTTTTCCAAACTACTTCTGAATATTGGCCATTTTTATGCATGTTAATTATAATGCAACCGCTATGTTGTCTCATCAATATTTTGAATATGGCACTTGTTAGCCGTTTTATCAATTCTGTAAATTATATCATACTGGCTTAATAATAGACTCTCTATTAAATAAATGTGCTGGGAAATATGGCAATCCTGAGTGTCTTGACACCTTTTAATATAAAATGGTCCTGTCATTCATAACATTTATATATGTCTTATTAACATCTATAAGTTTTTTCTATATGTTAATGCCCATGTGTGGATACAAAAGCACTCAAGAAGGTTGTATCTGTGATGTAATTGTGTCCGCTCGCACAAGTTTAACAGGTTTTAATGCCAACATGCTCCATGTTCAAAGAAGCAGAAAATAAAATGTATAGATTGGATTATGGAACTTGCTCATGCCTTTACAAGGTACATTGAATACTTATTAAATCTAAACGTTTCTAGGATGGTTGTATACAATGGAGGACAGTGAGCTCAATGGTTTTTACTTATTGTTTTCTTTTTTTGCTATAGATATTAAAACATTAGTGACAATTGGAGAAATGTTTCAAAATAAGCAATTGGATACTTCAAACTGAACTATATAGTGAACTCTGGCCATTTCTCTAAGATGTTATGAAACTTTTTTGATCATCAATCAATACATACACTAATGCAATATTAAGGTATATTATTCTTAATTGAATTGTATTATAATTTTGGACTTGAACAAAGAGAGGGACTAGGAGAGCTATTTAACAGGGTCCAGCGTATGGGGCCCAAATACTAAGAACAAAGGAAAGTACGCAGTTCCCCAAAAGGAGGTGGAGCAACGTGGATTGGGAGAACCAAAATGAGGGGGATCCCCCTTAACAGAACTAGAGTCCTCACACACCCAGCAGGCTAGGTGTCATGCTTCATCATATGGACTCGCTCCTCGTCGGGTCGGCAGTGCAATATCCGACGAGCACCCTTAAAGGGTCTCTTTAGCGGAGATCTTCTGTTCCTGTCGTATGGTGCGGTGGTTCTGAGCGCCCGAGAGGTAAGTGTAGATGTGGAAAACTGATTCTAAAAAAGGTTGGATAATCCACATAGGAAGTTTAATGGAGTGGTAATCCATCTTATTAAAAATATTAAAATATATTTTTAATAAATTGGATTACCACTTCATTAAACTTCCTACGTGGATTATCCACCTGCTGGGTGTGTGAGGACTCCTTTTGGTTCTCCCAATCCAAGTTGCTCCACCTCCTTTTGGGGAACTGCGTACTTCCCTTTGCTCCTATTATAACTTGGGACCCACAAGCTGAGGACACTTTTGATTCATGTCATAACAGGTGTCCATAAAAACATAAGTTACATATTTATGTACAAATGTATGATGAAACATGAAATAAGATGAGAAATGGAATATAGGATAAATTCAATAATAATTGTATGTGTGACCATAAAGTGTCTCTGTTTATAAGACAACGTTTAGATTCTTTATGATTGACTTTATTGTACAATGTTCTACTGATAATATGTGGAAGCTCCCTTTACAGAAAAACATACTACTAGTATAGCATGAACACGTTAATTTGAATTTAAATTTCAATTAGTCTCCGTATACTTACACAATTCTGAGTAAGGTTAAATGGGATCGTGGATAACAGGATGTGCAGAGTGAATAGGATTTGTTTTAAAGCTATTCATTGGGACTCAAGAAACACGACTGCATGATATGGATTATACACAATGGTGGTTTGTGGAAAAGCATTTTGTAAATGCATTTTAACTATGTATCTATTGTCCATGTTTGTCGCCCTGAAGAAGTCTCTTTCAAGAGATGAAATGCATTGACTACAGCAGAAGAGACATTTTCCTAACAAAAGAATAAGAAGATGTTAATAAAGTAACTCTTTTAGAAAAACGTAGTAGTCTGTGCATTATATATTTAAATTAATTTGTTCTTTAATTGTATGTGATGTGAAGTGTGTGTGCCGATCATTCTTTTGCAAATAAGTCAGACAGTTTACCTGCTGGTTTATTGCAGTAGACCTGGGTAGATCTCCTGTCCACAAGGCTAGAACCTTCTTTCGTGGGGGACTGCAGTAGCTGCCTCACTCAGGACAAAGTTAAGGGGATAGTCTTGGGCAGGTCTTCAACACTAGCCAAAACCAGCAACAGCGCTCCAGGTTGGCTACAGTCAGGTGCTCAGCAGTGGCAGGTGCAGCCTCCAGGCCAAGTTCCCCATGGTCATGTTTTTAGGGGCAGTTGCAGCTTCAGTGTTGATCAAGGTCCTCTGCTTGGGTAGTGATATACTTTTCCTCCCTTCATTTCAGCAGCAGCACTAGTCTTTAGAGTTTGCAGTGGACTGCTGGTCTTCACAGGAATACCTAGTCTTGATAGAGCTTACTTGTGAACTGTGCTGATTGACCTGGGGACCCCTTTACAACACAGGTGACTTTCGGATTGCTCACTTGGTCAGCAGCTTTTTCTGATGCTCCTCATCGGGGAACATGATTTTTTGGACAGTCTCTCCTCCTGCAGGGCCAGTCACACTCTTTCCTTCTCTCAGCAGGCAGGCAGGCATCTAGGATCTTTGGGCCAGATGTAGGTGGCCATTTACCGACCGGTAACGGCCGATTTCGGCCGTTACTGACCGGTAAATGGGTATTTGGGATGTAGGGGGCCAATTTCACCGATTCTGTAAATTTACCGAATCGGTAAAATACAGAATCGGTATTTTTACCGATTCGGTAACTTCGAGATGTAGGTGGGACTCTTCTGAGTCCCAAAGGCCTTTCAGATTCGGTATTTTACCACCCAATCCAATTGGGTGGTAAAATACCGAATCCAGGTGTGCATGCACATGTGTGCATGGACACCTATGCCATGTGGCACACAGACATGCCCTTAGGGCATGTCTGTGTGCCACATGGCACACATGCCTGTATTTGGGGTGCTAGAGGGTGTCAAAGTGACACCCCCTGCACCCTTGCTTGAATCGGTATTTACCGAATCGGTAAATACCGATTCGGTAATGCCCATTGATTCCTATGGACTTCAATGCCCATATGAATCAATGGGCATTACCGAATCGGTATTTACCGATTCGGTAAATACCGATTTTTACAGATTCGGTAATTCAATTACCGAATTTACCTAAATCTCCCTCCTTCTATTTTACCGCTTCATAAATACCGAATCGGTAAAATTCGGTATTTATGAGTCGGTAAAATAGAATTACCTACATCTGGCCCTTTGAGTCCAATCCTGTACCTTACCATCTACCAAATGTCAGTGCTCAGGAAGAACTAATTAGCAATCCCCCACCCCAAGGCCCTCATGGAATGTCTAAAGGGAGCCTTGTCTCCATTCTTTTCAGTTCAGTGTCTGTGTCGTCATTATCCAGCTACAGGAATGCAGGCAATACACTTCCACTGTCTTTGTGAAGCTGTCCTTATCCTCACTCTTGATCCATGATAAGCCAAGGCCCTTCAAAATAGATCTCACTTGCCCCAATACTGATACGTAAACAAATACATATCCTTACTATGACACATGTGCAGCACATGCACTGCACATACACACAGGATGTCAGCAGAAGGTTCTGGGTTTCACAACATAGAATAGCTTTAGACACAAGGGGCCAGTCGGCTGCACTCAACCTGACAGAGGAAAAAGGTCTGGTCACCCTATAAATTCAAAAACAAAGCGCACTGCCACCACTACATAATACACCCAGGGCATGGACAGTACTCCCTACTCTGAAGGCATGGTTACATACCAATTTACCATACAGGGAAAGTCTCTTCCCAAAACACATTAATTTGTTGAGAAGCCAGATGCTTTACTTCACGAAAATGTTATTCTTGCACAGAAATATTTATTGTTTAACTTCAATTTATGTTTATCCTAAACGTTGCTTTTTTCCTATGTTTGTGTACTTCGTGCCCTTCATTGCTTAAGTTTAGTTCTGCTAAGATGTATCATCCTGTCGTAGCAGTCTAATGTTCATATATAACATCTACATTCAATCTTCGTGCGTTGTGTAAATATGCTGCAGTAAGCAGACATATTAAAAAAGTAATAAATAACAAAGTGATTAAAAATATAACACTTTTGAAATACTGTCAAGCGCAAATACAAATTCAAAGTAAAAATGAATATTCCAAAGTAATAAATGCACCCTTTATCTTGTGCAAATCAACAGATGTCCTATTACTTACCAGTAATCTTCATTACTCCGGGTCCCGTAGTCCTCAACACCTTCATAACAAAGTGAGATAATCCATCTCACTGACAGAAAAAAAGAACGAAGGAATGCTGGACCTACCTTCCCCCTCCCGCTGGGAGTACATTAGCATACAGGTCTCAGCATTCCCTCAGAAATACCAAGCCATGGATGAAGGCCGGCAGATCGGGAGGGAGGGAAGTCATGAAGGTGTCGAGGACTACGGGACCCGGAGTAATGAAGATTACCGGTAAGTAATATGGACCGAAGCAGACATGGGCATTCATCCAAAACCACAACAAACCACCAGGACACCAAATAAACCCAGAGATTTATTGACAAAACAAGAAATCAGGGGCGAACACAGCACCAACACTCCCAAAGCAAAACCGCCCTCATCCCCCAGCAGATTGAGAAGGCGGTAATGTCTGATGAAAATATTAGAAGAAGCCCAAGTGGCCGCCCTACAGATCTCAGAGAGAGGAACACCCCGGACCTCCGCCCAAGAGGCAGCCACCCCCCTCGTAGAACGACCTTGAACTACCACAGGAGGAGGGGACCCAGACAGAGAGTAGGCCAAGGAAATGACTTGCTTCAGCCAACGACCGATCGACACAGAGGAAGCCCTACCCCCACGCGAAGCAGCCCCAAAGGAGACAAAAAGCGAGTCAGTCACGCGAAACACAGCCGTGCGCTCAAGATAAATGCTCAAAGCCCGGCACACATCCAACAAAGACCAACGGGGACCACCAGGGGAATCCAGAATAGAGCCCAAAGCAGGGAAGACCAACTCCTGGCACCTGTGAAACTGCGAAGCAACCTTCGACACAAACGAAGAATCAAGGCGTAGCGCCACCCTACCCTCCGAGAAGGACAAGGAAGGCTCAAGCGCCATCAAAGCCCCCAACTCGCCAAGGCGACGAGCAGAGGTGATGGTTACCAGAAAAACAACTTTGAGAGTAACAAACCTCAAGTCCACTTCAGCTCAAACGGAGGAGCAATCAAAGCCCGAAGAACCAAGGGCAAATCCCACAGGGGGAAGGAAGGGCACGACACAGGACGAGAAAGAGAAAAGCTGCGCAGCAAACGAGAAATCAAGTTCTCACCATCCGAAAGGTTCCCCCACGGGGAACGAAACGCCCGAACAGCGACCCACTGGGCACGCAAAGTGGACACAGCCCAACCCTTCTCGAAACCTTCCCACAAAAACTGAAGCAACACCTGCAAAGAACAGTGCAAAGGGGAAAGGCCCAACGAACACCAGCGACTGAAATTACCCCAATGCCGATCATATGATTTGAGGGTAGACGGCTGACGGGAACGCTGAAGGGAAAACGCGCCGTCGCCACCCCTGCCTCTCAATTTCCACACCGACAGCTGCAATCGGAGAAGAGACAGGGACGGTAAGACCTCAGGGGAGACGGGGACAGGGGAAGAAACCAGGGACCCCGCACCACCAAAAGATGAACCGTCGGAAACCACGACCTCCGAGGCCAAAAGGCCAGGACCACCACCACCTCCTGATCCACCAGACACAGGCGGGCCAGAAATCAGGGAATCAGAGCCAGAGGAGGAAAGGCATAGAGAAGGCGAGACAGCCAAGGAATCGACAGGGCATCCACCCCCCAACAACCCTCTTGCAGAAACCGGGAGCAGAAGTGAAGAAGCTGTGCATTGCGCCGGTAGGCAAAGAGGTCCAGAAAGGGAAGACCAAACCTCCCGCACACAAGCCGAAACGCACCCTGGGTGAGAGACAACTCCAGAGTACCCGGAAAGCAACGACTCAGGACATCTGCCACACAGTTGTCCACTCCCCGAATATGAATCGCAATCTGAGACAGCAGATGACTCTCCGCCCAACAGAACAGCGGAATGACCACCGCGTTCAAAGAGGCAGAATGAACCCCCCTTGATGATTGAGATAAGCCACGTCAACCATATTGTCCGACCGTACCAAAACGTTCCAGCCGAGCAACAGCCCCCGAAACCTTATGACAGCACGGGACACAGCCGTCAACTCCCTCCAGTTGGAAGAACAGCGACTCTCCGGGAGGGACCAACGACCCTGAAGGGAACGAGACCCCTAGGTCGCCCCCCCACCCCAAGGAGCTGGCATCCGTCGTTAAGACCAGAGAAGGAGAGGCCTGCAGAGGGAGACCTCAAGACAGATTGACCCTCACAGACCACCAAAGAAGAACCGCGAGGACCACAGGAGACACCGGCAGAAGAAATTCCAAATCGCGGGACAACAGATTCCAGCGAGACAGGAGGTACACCCAAAGGGGGCGCAGGTCAAAACGCGCCCAGGCCACCGTAAAGACAGTCACTGCCATCAGACCCAGAAGACGCAACCAGAGGCGCACCGGAAAGGAACCTCCCGCCCGAAATCGCCGAGCAAGGGACACCAGGGTCACAATCCCAGGATCGGGCAGGAACACACGGTTGAGATCCGTACGGAAGCGAGCCCCAATGAACACCAGGTCCTGAGACGGAGTCAGCTGGCACTTGGGTAAGTTGATCAGAAACCCGTGTCGATGCAACGCAAAACACACCAACTCCCGGGCCTCCAACAATAGGACCTCAGAGGGAGCATGGACCAACCAGTCGTCTAGGTATGGATACACAATCACCCCGCGGAGATGAAGCCAGGCGACCAAAGGAGCCACCACCTTCGTAAAAAGACCCTCGGGCCAACCGAAGACCGAAGGGCAAGACCTGGAATTGATAGTGACGCCCCCGAACACAAAACTGCAGAAAGCGACGGGACCGAGGATGTACCGGGACATTGTAATACGCATCTTGAAGATCCAGGGTACACATGAAGTGACCCGGAAGCACCAAAGGAATCACCTTCTGCAAAGTCTCCATACAAAAGGGCATCCGGACCACCCACCGTTTCATCACTTTTAAGTCCAAAACCAGGCGGAAACCCCCCGTAATTTTGGGAAACAGAAAGATCAGGGAATAGAAGCCCGTCCCCACCTCCAAAGGAGGAACCTCCTGAATGGCACCCTTCAGAAGAAGAGCATCCACCCCTTGAGAAAGATGAGCGCTCTTGGACTGGCAGGCAGGCCAAGGAGCCGGGCGAACGCTGGAATCCGGAGGGGGAACAGAGAACACCACAACATAACCCACGCGAATGACCTCCAACACCCAGGCGTCGGAACAAGACTGAACCCAGGCATCCAGGAAAAAGTGCAGCCGCCCTCCTACCAACAACCCAGGAACCACTGCCAAAGAGTCAGGAACGCGGCTTGGCAGGAGGAGGGGACCTAGCCTTACGATCCTGACCCCGGCAGGAAGTAAACCTCCCTTGGTCCCTCACAAACTGCCTACAAGAGGAAGGGTGAAAGAAAGATTTAGGTTTAGAAGGGACAGGAGCAGCAGAAGAAACCTTAAACGAAGAAGAGTGCTTCTTCTCTTTAAACAGCTTATGCAACTTGGATTCCAACTCCCCCCCAAACAGCATAGTGCCCTGGAAGGGCAAACACAAAGCACAAGCCTTCTGAACAGAGTCAGTTTTCAATTCTTTAAGGAGAAGACTGCGACGCGCCGCTACACAAGCCCCACCGGATAGTGCAGAAGCACGCACCACATCAAAGGAGATATCGGACAGAAGTTCCACCTGACGCTCGATCTGCTCAAGAATACCGGAACAGTCAGTGGCATCGTCCATCGACTGATAGAGCGTTTTAAGATCAGACGGCAGTGACTGTGACACATATGTCCCATAGACTCCAGCCCACAAGGCCAGGTGGGAACCGTAATAAAACTTCCTGAGCGCAGCATCCGCCTTTTTATCCACCGGATTCTTTAGAACTGCGTCCTCAGCCTGGGGAAGTGCGCCACACCAAACTAGCCACAAAGGAGTCAATAGGAATAGAATCAGGAAGTTCAGTAGCCATATCCTGCAGAGGATAAAGCCGAGCCATAAAACGTGGAATCAAAATGCGATCTGGATCAGCCCACTCCCTCTTCAGGACATCCTTAATGAAGGGATGCAAAGGGACATCAACCGTGGCAGCACTCTGAAACTGTCGTAACAAAGGTCCCCTAGAGGTACTTGGAACGGCCTCATCCGGAAACCCCATGTTCTCCTTCATATGCTTCAGAATGCCAGGCAAAGCGTCCTTATCCACATACTTGCCCTTCAGGTCAGTGTCCCCAACCCAGGCAGACTCATCACCAGAAGAATCAGAAGATACCGGAGCCGGGCCCCTGCGGCGGGCCCCAACTTCACCCATCTTAGACAAAGTCTCCCTGATCAAGCGCTTAAGACGCGCATCCTCACCCCTACCACGGCGCCTGGACCTGGCAGGAGACGGAGACAGGGAAGCATCTGAGGACGAGGAGGAGGAAGACCGCTCCCTATGATGACGTTTCCTCGAGCTTTTCCCCATCCTACACAACGTCCGGAGAGGAAAAAAACAACTCAGCACAGGAACAGCAATGCAGCAGCGAAAAGACTGCTATGCGGTACTCACCCCACCGACCCGGTTTCATCAGGAGCAAAAAACGCCGGGAAACGGAGTGCCTGACCCTCGTCCGGCCGGAAGACAGGCATGTCCAAACCGGAAGGCGGAAGCAACCATCATCCAATCCAGAGACACGAAGAGGCCGCGCCCCCCAGTAAGCCCGGCAGACCAGGAGGGGCGGCCATTGGGCAAATGAAGAGCCCACGCGGTATGACCCCCACCGCGTGACTCAAGAAACATCCAGCACAGCCCGCGCCACTTCCTCCAAGCCCGGCAGGGAGGGAGAGGCAATCACCACCGGAGGGACCGAACATCAGCCTCCCACGTAAGTTCAGCAACACAGGAGCGCCCTCGCTCCTGCCACGTCCAAGATACTGTCAGAATGACAGAAAAAAGAACAGAGGGAATGCTGGGATCTGTAAGCTTATGTACTCCCATCGGGAGGGGGAGGGTAGGTCCAGCATTCCTTTGTTCTTTTTTTCTGTCAGTGAGATGGATTATCTCACTTTGTTATGAAGGTGTCGAGGATCAAAGGTAAAAAAAAAACACCTTTCAATCTGTCCTAATTGGTAGGTAGGCTGCTTTCATAATCTATTTAACCTGCATATTTTTGTCATTGCAAGTGATTCTGTTTTGGACATTACGCCAAGCAGATTATCGAAAATACATCCATCTGAAGAGGAGCCAAGAGATATGCTGTAGTGTGGAAACTGACAGTAATCGGATAAAGTGGCATCACGCAACACTACCTGACAAACGAGAAGACTGGTTGTCCTTGTTGGCTGATACATCTTTCTCAAGGCCTATTATATATACATTTAGAGTATGTATTATTATATGCTGGTTATAAGAGTTTGGAAGACAGCTAAAGGAAGGTCAGACTTAAAATGATGACATGTGTGATCCAAAAAATAAACTAAAGTTGAATGAGTGAATTCATTTTAAATGTTCTAGCTGTAGATATCAAAGGGATCGGTGCCTGCTGTTAACCTAAAAATAGAATTGCAAACTTTCCGACGGCTGAGAGAAATATCAGCATTCGAAATTTGTTATTTGCTGACGGGCATATTTAAGACACTGCACAAAAGAAATGAAAATTATTTTTAAAGTGAAGAAGGGTGAACGTGGGCTAAGGTAGTTTGGAACATACAGAATAGGTATACATATTTGTGAAGAAATGGCAAAGGCACTCGGACACTGGGCCGGATTTAGCATTGATGCTGTCTGGTGCAACAATCTATTTTGGCCCCACCCCAATGACGTTCTTCTCCACAGATACCCTCACGACCATCCTCCGGCAGTGCCCATTATCTCTTCATATCCCCTCTCTCACGTGCATTACATTTGTTTTATAGCGCTACCCTTACCAGTGTAGGTTGGCGGAGCACTTTACATCAAACACACCCTATACAAAACTATGAGGATTACCAGGTGGAGGAGTCACGTCATAGACACTGGTAGACTGTGGGACTCATTTATGAAAAGTGATGCATTGGTGCTTGAAAACAGCGATGCGTCACTTTTCATTGGGCCCTCCTTGTGAGATGCTGGATGCGTCATATTTACAGTATGACGCATCATGTCGCAAGGAGTTACAGATACGTCAGTATTTCAGACATATCTGTAGGCGAAAAAATGACGCATTGCTGGAGTGTGTCACAAAAGTGACGCAACCCCAGCAATGTGTCCTTTCACATGGGGCAAGCCCCATGTGAAAGGGCCTGCATCAGTCTTATGCCTGCAGACCTAAGATATTGATGCAATGGCGTCCTAGAAGTCTCATAAATTTCACAGCGTCACTTCTACGAGGCTTACTTGCGTGGGAACGCCCCCCCCTGGATACATTATACTTGACGCAGGTATAATGTGGTGCAGGAGTTTACAAAGTGACGCGTCTGCCTACATGCGTCACTTTTTAAATAGAACGCAGCAGGGGGCATGATTTACGCAGCTGTTGCATCACAAAAAGTCACGTAACAGCAGCGCAAAACTGATGCATTGCTTCATAAATAAGGCCCTGAATATTTAAAGAGTGTTTTGTCTGGAGAAGCAGATACCCTAGTTTCAAAACATACCTCCGTAGTTGGGGTTGACTATATTAATAAAAATGGATTTCTACTCAAAGTAACCTATTTTAGCAACTTTAGGATAATGAAGGACTGGGGAAAAACATAAGTTCTAACCCTATTTATTGCAGTTTGCATGTAGCTCTTTTGATGACAGGTTTGTAACTTATGAACTGCAAGTAGCAAAAGGAGCTCTGTGACAAAAGCAGTAACCCACTGAGCAATCTACATAAAATGAAGTTCTGTGATCAGCATGGTACACTTTCTTTGCAGCATGAATATTAACCCTCCGCACTACCTTAGATGAGTCAGAATTATCACTAGATACAACCCACTTTCTATCCAGCAAAAACTTTAATCACTCGAATTATGCTGTCATTTCTACTGTTAATGGAAAGTCTTTTAAACCCATAAATTATTTCTAAGGCAGTACCTTGCGTTGCCCTAAAGCCGGCCCTGCTCACACACATATGATGTAGTTATTATCACAAACTATTATTCCAAAAATATATATATATATATATATATTATGGTGGAATGAGGTCAGACTAAAACAGAAAAAATGGCTGGAGCATCAAAGTAAAAGTAGCCCACATTAGTAAATTAGTACATTAGATCGTTTTGAAAAACGGCGCACGTTGACCAATTCTATTAGTGTTGAACTTGAAAAGACACACTGAATAGGTGTTCTGCAATGTATGCAAGACTTCATGCCTGTGTGCTCACTGCAGGCAACGTTTAAGGTCAAATCAGAGAAATCAACAGTGAAATCTGACCCACCAGCCCATTAAACAGGGCTGGAAACAGTAAAAAAAGAAGTAGCCCATACACTAACATGTATGTCCATCCCTTCTGGCACTGCTAGATTGCGCGATAACTATGCCCAACCCTGTGCTTGTGTAAATGACACCAGGAAGTTACATAATCAGTCATTCCATCTCCTCAGCATAAGTGATATCAAACAGTGAGTATGTATGAGGGTATATATAGAGAAGCCTGGCTGTTCAAGTGAAGGAGTACATATTTCAAGAGCCGAACTGCATTCATTTTATGTGGATACAAAAATAACCAGTGATTAGTATAAACTTTTTTTAAAACGATGTGCTTATTGTATATCTTTTATGATCAATTGATCGAAATAAAGATTTGAAATTTGATTAGTATAAACAATTGAAATAAAATATGACTGCAATGAAAAAAGACAGCAGATACATATTTTGAACTGTTAATGAAATCGGGTGCCCAGATACAACTGTGTTCTGTTCTAGCTGATTTTGGGCAGAAAAATAAAATGGCAAAAACATTCCATTTGAAGCACCAGGGAAAATCTAGTTGGCCAGTCCCACTTATTGTATCAGTGCATCCGCTCTGATCAACTTGTCATTAGGGCTTTAATATTTTTTCCACATTTGTCGTGAATACCAGATCTTGTTAGATTAGTTAATTTTATATATTTTTGTTCTGAGCACCATAAATAGATTCTTCTTTGTACACTTACGGAGAGAAAGCCAGAAAAACAGAGATAAGGATAGAAAGTATGGGTGAAAAAGTGCCCCCAAGAGTGAGATGAAAAAGGTAGGGAGTGTCTGGTGGTTGATTAAAAAGGCATGAGTTGGAATCAAAAATGAACATAATTGGTATTTGGCACCCTGACCGTTTATAGCGATAGCCTTTCATTTCTGAACAAAGCGTTTAGCCTTTGCGCTTCTTCTTTTACAAACTAGGCATGTCATGCCAATGGATCCTTCATCAGAAGTGAATAGTACTTTATCAAGCAGAGAGGGCTGGTTGCTCGGGGAACCATAAACTCAACGGAGCCTGCTCTCAAGCTCTCCACAACACTTGATCACAAATTAAAAGACATTGCAGTGTTATGGGCGGTTACTGTTAGTTAATATGCTTTTGAGGTTTGTTTCTCATTTGCGGCAAAGAAAAGCCCATTGTGCATCTATTAGTGAGTCCTATTCTGAGACCTTCTAAAGAACACTGAAAGAAGCCATTAAGGAGAACTGACATTCCTCCTTATACAGAAGTGGGTTATCCACTGTGAGCTTAATCCCAACTAGTGCAGCTCTGAAGGATGTGTATTCCGTGACCTGCGAGACATATCCATGAAGACTTGTATGCTGAACACTGGTTTTCATTCCTGCAGACAAGGATCTGATTTGCATACTATACTTTTCAAAACTGACAATTTTTGCTCTCCTTTCAGGACAAAAAACCAGCATAGGAGTCCATGGATATGCCACAGTGACATTTATAGAGGGAAACTGCAAAAACAGTAGGAGTCACATGCACATGGTTTCACTAAAATATATTTTTATATACTTTGGGCAGGTCTTTATTATTTCTCATCACTCACATATGTCATGGATCTCAGTTCAGCTGTGTTTTATTTTATCTAAAACTCTGTTTAGGTGAGCCATTTATGAGGAATGGCTGCCATAAGGTGTGACTGGCTTGCAAGGATGGGAACCACAGACTTTACTGCTCTTAGGATGGCCATCTCTCTCCAGGTTATCAATAATATTTCTAGTCTTGTATACTCATTTGATAACCTATGCAGTTGGGCTGATGTCATTTTAATTTACTTGCGCTGAACTAATTATGCTAACATCCTGGATTCCATAATTTGTTGATGAATAGTTCAGAATGTCAAACAGTGTCAAAAATGTCCTCAAGTGAGGTAGTCTCCCTAACCACTTTATGATTAAGCGTTGTGCCTTTAAACTATCACAATGGGCTTGAAAGTTAGAGCCTGTGTGAGATCCGAGAGAAAGTGCGGGAGCAAAATATGACTATGATGATTTAGTGGCTGTTGTGATTAGTTAAAATATACAATTTCTTAATATGGTGACTGGGGCATGTGGCCACTGGATTGAAGACCAGAGAGAAAGAAAATAGTGATGCCTTGGGGGAGTGGATGCACCAACAAATTGCATCACTTATAAAGGGTATGTGATGTCCTCAAGACACTCCTAGAAGTTGTGTTCCCTAACCTTCACATCATCATAACCTAGTAGGCAAGACCACAAAATCATGTGTGGTGGGCTCGCTGCTGGGTAGGGCCAAAATGTAATAATGTGTACCGATGCAAGAAACTACAGTCTATTTTTTGGAACTGGATTTATGTTTCTGTCCTGCATACGGAGTCGATTGTTTCTGCGTGTTCTTACTTGTGCCAGGGTCCAGTGCCACGTAATATAGACCATAGTGTGACATACTCAGAGTGAAGCATCATTTTAGAGTAAAAACATTAAGCCTCTGGAGGACCAATAAGACCATACCAGCATCATGTGTCAAAGACATTCTTTCTAATCTGGGTCTTGATATACCAAGTATTTATATTAAGGGGACAAGTCTCTTGATACATGAAACAAGCCATGATTTCCCTGCTCTTAAGGAAGTCATAGCCCACCTTAAAATATTTGTCTACTGTGCATCCTTATTGAAGCAAACTAATGCAATATTGGGGGTGGGGCAAAAGAATCAATAGGAAAATGCATCGGTTTCTGATTATAAACTTTTTTGAGCAGTGGGGTTTGAATCATTTTCAATAAGAGAAAGCATGAACACAAGACGTAGAAGTACTAACAAAAATATTACTCCTAAACCCAGGATAAGCTGCCATGCGTTGAAGCAGGAGATAGCTAGTCAACTAAAAAGTTTAAGAATGCTGAAGCACATTAGGAGGAGAAAGAGTGTTGACTTTGCAGAGACCCAGGAGCAACATTAAAGCCCTTGCATCATAAGCCGCTATTAAACAAGGGTCTTCACAAAACAGTGTTTAACTACCAGGCCCACTACAAGAATTTTACAATTCTGGCACACATGTAAGGGACAGAAAGATTCCCTGACTGAACCAACATAAGTTACTTTTTACCAACAAAGTGGCACTATTTTTACAGAACCCCCACATAGAATGTACTATTACTAGAGCACAGCAAAACAAAATCTATTGAAAGATCTGTGCCAGCCTCTAAGAAGTGAATTCCAATACCCTGCATCAAATGACAAAATACATTTTTTTCCTGTTCTAAAGTTCCCTGCCTGTTAACCCATTCCTGATTCTTCAGGGATCCAGGGTTCATATCTTAAACACTTGGGGACCGATTCACAGAAAAAACTTAAGACAAAATCCTAAACTTATTACTTTTGGTATTCACAGAAGGCATTTAGTAGTAGTAAAGTTAGGATTTTGTCTTAAGTATAACTTAAGACAGACTTAAGACAAACTTAAGACAGACTTAAGAAAGACTTAAGTTAGGATTTTGTCTTAAGTTTGTCTTAAGTCTGTCTTAAGTCTGTTTTAAGTCTGTCTAAAGTCTGTCTTAAGTTTGTCTTAAGTTTGTCTTAAGTCAAACTTAAGACAAAATCCTAACTTTACTACTACTAAATGCCTTCTGTGAATACCAAGGGTAGTACGTTTAGGATTTTATCTTAAATTAGTTCTGTGAATCGGCCCCCATGTAAATCTGTTTGAATATAGTCACTCAGTTCACAACTTTCTCCAATAATATCTGCACACTAGAAGTATAAAGTGTAAGCAGATGACAGTACTGATGAAATCATAACCAAACAAGCATTTACAATGCAACGGTTTTGCCTTTGTAAAAGTTAAAGCTATTGGCATTGTAAATGAAAAATTTTTTATTTATGTGTTCGTTTTGAAAACAGATAAATAAATGGCATTGTCATTTACAATGGCAATATCCTAATCTCTCGCAAATGCCACACACACCCACAGAGAGCCCCCCCACACAGAGCCCCTCCACACAGAGCCTCCCCACACACACACACACAGGGCCCCCCCCACACACACCCACACAGTGCCCCCCCACACACACCCACACAGAGCCCCCCCACACACTGCGAGCCCCCCCCACACACAGAGCACCCCCTCACACTGCGAGCCCCCCCCCACACACTGCGAGCCCCCATCCACACACTGCGAGCCCCCATCCACACACTGCGAGCCCCTAGAGAGTAAAATACATAGGGCCTGTGCAATGAGTAAACAACACCAACTCCCCCCCCCCCCCCCCCTTCCAGAAAGATGCCACGGAGGTGTTATCTGTTAGCAAATACCCCGGATCGAACCAGGGACCGTGGCTCTAAAGGAAAACGCTTTCCTTGGCTGATTTCTGCGGCCATCAGAGAGCTCCGGCTAGGCTAATGCAGGCGCGACCTGGTCTTAGTCTAATGTATTCTATTGGAATTAACTCGACAGGTGATCAGAGGGCATGACACCCAAACACCACCAAGCAAATACATAGCAATATTACATTTGTGAACGCTTTGAGCAACGCTCACAGGTAATTTAACACAACACACAAAGCAAATGTTAAACTCTGTCTCGCACTTTTAAAATAAGATTTTTTTCTTTTTTAACATTCGGTGTAGCTAGTAGACTCGACACGTGGTCACTACTAATGCAGTAATCGTCTCTTTGTCACAATCGGTAGGTTATTCAATGGAGATGAAAATAATGGACTATTCAGATGCTTTTCAGGCACACCGTCAAGAGCTCTGCCTATCAGAACTCCATTATTTCACTGCAGATAACCAGGAGATCTCTTGTGGTAAGGCCAGCAAAATAACATGGAACGTTGGGGGGGTGGAGGGGATGTAACAGAAACAAACATGCCTGACTGTCGACTTTACAATTAACCCAACAGAAGAACTTTAGAGAAAAAAAAATAAGGTAGGAAATTCAACAAGGCCTAGTTTGTTAATCCATGCTTCCTAAATCCCAGATCAAAATTTCTCGATGGCTAATTCTGGAAATCAATCTAAGTTGGCCGAAAGTAATCTGCTGCAAAGGTACTTGAACGCTCGGAGTACAGGACCAAAAAGCCAACACTGAGGGAAACAAGAAATATAAGACGGCATAACAAGGGAAAAAACACAGCGAGGTAAGAAATATTAAATCTACCAGACCAAAGTGAATAGTGCAGCAAAAAGATAATGGAAGCACCTAGAACTCGGACAGACTCTGACTCACCTGAAGGGCTGAGGCCTGACCTGCAGCTTCAGAGGCATGCGCGAGACAGGCAGGGGCAGGTCAAGGCTAGCAAGGCAGGCAGGGGCTTTAGTTATAATTCAAATTATTATGGCCGGCAGTGGCGGCTGGTGACATTTGAAAGTGGTGTGGCGGAAAAGTTTGGGATGAGTTGCTGGTAGCGAGCGATCTCAACCGTCATAAGGGGTATTCGGGGGGATGCCCCTTGCGAAAAGTTTGAAAAAAGAGTCGGCAAATGGTGAGTTTTCAAGCAAATTTGAGGAAGCAAGTAGGTTAATAAATCACTATATAAAACTGAAAAATAAACATGTTATTGCAATATGTAAAGCCTTTAGATATATTGCAGTAAGTACTAATTAACACATAATGACATGCAACACAGTCGCTGCCATTCATTCCAGTCCAACAAAAATAAAATGTACAACTATTTTTCCGAAGATATTCTATGACTTCCTGCAAGTAAAAAGCCACTTCAGTTCTGCATCTTATAATGGTAACGCATAAATTATAGTATACAGTTCAGATGACAACTGCAAACTCCCTGGCCTGGTCACAAGGGTTGCATCAAACACTAGGCTAGGCCCTCTTGGGGGATTTTCCTTTCCAAATGTTGATACTTACACAGACTGCAACCTAAGGCTAGACATGCTTCATTCCATTGCCAATCTGCTCTGTTGTCCACCTTACCAGGCCCCGTGTTCATGCCCAAAAAAATTACTTCAATGTATTGCTTACATTTGGGAGGGGCTGGAAAGGCTGCTTTCCCCAAAGCCATTTGTCAGGCCATAAACTCGGAGCTCAGGATGAACATGAGCCGTAAACTACTTTTTACATTTGTGTAATGCATGGAGGCATATGTCGAACGTGAAAATATTTCTTGCAAACAATTCAGTTTTCAAAGGAAACAAATTGCCCATTCATCATGTTGCACATCAAAAATCCATAAAAATACCCCTGCATGATGCTCCTGCATCATGCTTCATTGCAAGAAACCAACACATTGCAGCTGCGCTAAGTTTACTATTTGGCGCTTCTTCACAATGACCACTGCACAAAACTCGTGGATCGATGCTGCTGTCTATGCCTATACAAAAAGTCTTATGTACATTACTCCTTCATTAGACCTTTTACACCACACCCATGCATAATAGCCCTGTGCACGATAGATCTGTAAATGTCCCTAGGACGTCGAACTCGTACAGTGCTGCTCTACATAACACTGCCCTGTACATTAATCTTCAGCCAAATGGTTTTATACAAAAAGAACACAACAATGCCTCATCAACAGGCCTCGATGCAGAGCCAACGCAACATTTCCTCTCACACAAGTGCAATATGGCTATGCCCTCTCACAAAGTGCTCTCACACTACCCCCTGCAAGGTATCCCTTCCCACCGCCCCTGCAGAGAGCCTCCTGCATGGATCTCCAGTTTGGAAACACTTCCTTAGGGTGTCTGCACGCGGTCCCTCACTGGAAGCTGCACAGATGGAGGCCGGCAGCGATGGATACTGGTGGGGCACGTGAGGGGAAGGGAATTTCTTATCTTCCCGCGTATGCTGCGTCATCCTGTGTGGTATGCCACAAATCGTTCCTCTTTGCTACTTTCATTCAAAACTGGGACTAGATAAAACTGAGATCTGCTAAACATATGTGTGAGGGCTCAAGATCTGATGCCACTTGTGAGGTCACTGACTGTGAGGTCATGAGTTGTGATGCCACTTCCTGTGATGTCACATCCTGCGAAGCCATGTGCTATGTCACACGCCATGATGTCACTTTTAAACTGCCGAACTTGCTTCTTTTTTTTTTTTAGGACTTGTGCCCTTCAGTGGGAACACTTACGTCTAAGGGACACAATGTTACATCAGCATACCCCAGGGACAGCAAGTTAGTTTACTCTATGGGGAATTATGCTATTGATTCAGTGGCGGATGCATCTGGGGAGCACCGTCCCTCTTTCTCTGGTCCTCCGAGGTTGCCCTTCCTTCTAGTCCTTTGGTTGCGGCATTGAGTGATGGGGCTGATGTGTATGTAATTGGAGGGGTGGGACCTGCTGTCTAATAGTTCACTCACTGTAGGCATGTTAATTACCAATCTTGCTGTGTATTTTTATGGGGGTGGGTTTCTGTGCAGATGGGACTGTATTGCTTCAACTATCCACTTGCTGTGGCTTTGCTGTCAATCATTGTGTACTTAAATTCTGCCGGATGTACCCTTTTACTTACTTTGGTTGGTGCCGATTCTGTACACTTAAAAATATTTAGCAGAAAGTGAGTCCACTCTACACTGAGCCGAGACAGGAGGATGTGTCTGGTGGGATCCGCTCAGTAGTTGGAACTGACCTTCGGTTACCAGGTGCCGGGCGGAGTGGGTGTGATTACACACTAACGTCTACGGTCCTTACGATAACCCTTTGTTGGAATTAAATCATCGAAAAGAAAACGTCTGTGTTACTCTATGCAGCGTGCAGCTAGTTATAAAGCAGCAAAGCTTCACATTACCAGGAGGCGGTAACGTTTGTGGTACATTGTCTGCTTAAAGCTTAGCCCAGACATGAGTCAGTGTGGGTCTCGTGCACTCTACTCCTCATAGCTGCCGGAACGTGATATAACGTTGTGTCCTGCATCCCGAGTGAGCATATGGTGCATATGGAAGCCAATATAAGAGGGGGAAGAAGCGTCCAGCCGGCTCCTCCCGCGCACCATTAAATTCAGTCCTGAGGAACACTAGCATCAGCACTCCTATAAGCAAGTAATCATAACCGTTAGGGCAAAAGTTAAAAGCCCTGCTGATCTCAAGTGTATCCGGCTCTATTAATTATAGAGTTATGGAAAGAGAGAGAAAATTAATGACACAATGATATCAACATAAGTCTTTGTCAAAACAGGGGGTTCAAAAATATAGTCCACTTATTTCTTTTTCTTCAATCTTTATTCTTTCATTTTTCATAAAACAGGTATTCCCAGCAATAAGTAAAGATCACCAACACGTGTTTCGTCCTACACAAGGACTTTTTCAAGGCTGGAAAAATATACAAACAATGTACAATGTAATTACAAGTTTAAAAATTATTATACATATATATACACTTTCTAAACAGACAAAATTCACATTGTTATGGACCAGAAAGTTGTGACAACATAAAGCACACATGTCTTCAGATGAAAAACACACCAAACTCTAGGGGGTGACCATGTGATTTCCATATTGTCATTATATACACTCTATAAGACCATTTAAGAACATACAAGTATAAATAAACGCACCCACCATAAGTAAGATAACCTAAGATGAGTGTGGGACATCAAAATTTTAGCAGAACCAATCACGCTATGTTCATTGAAGCTTAGTATCTGGGGAGATATAATGAATTAAGAGGAGAGTAAGGATCACAGTTGAAAAACCCATGCTTACTGATGCCTTTGTCAAAACAAACGTCTGCCAGAGTTCAAGCCACACAAAGACTATATACAAGAGACCAAGTATCAAATGCAGCGAGGAAGCTAAATATAGACAAGGCCTAGATATGATAAGCTGCCTAAAATAAATAGGAACAAAAACAGTAGGATATAGGGAAAAGAAACTCACCCAAGATCGAAAAATTATGTATCAGGGTGGAAAAATGCGGCACGTAGTGAAGATGGGAAGGGTCACCCGGTATGTTGCACCCTTTCCGCAGGTAAATAAGCGTCTCAGCAGAGTAAACTGTAGACGAGCAGATAGGGGAGAAGCAAAAAAAGTGAGCGGCATGTAGGGCTCAAACTAAGTTTGCAACTCATAAACCAAGAAGTGCCACCAATATGAGTGTAGAACATTGCAAGTTCCAAATAAAACCCAACCAGGTTTTAAATTATATAGTGCGCACGTAATCAAATTCACAAAAACTATTACATAGTACTGGACAGTATGTGAATAAGTTGGCCCTAGTATATCCATTAGAAAAAACTACAAGTAAGGAGCATCTCCGAAGGAATAAACTCACCTAGTAACAACTAAAGTAGTTCAAAAATGAAGGTATATCATTGCAACCGGGTTCCAAATACGAACACGCGGTGAAGAACAATGGTTCACAGATTCAGTTTACAACCATGGTAAGTTGAGAAGCTGAAACGACAGGGATGACATATTATAAAATTATTGACACGGTTAAACCCACTAGCCACCTAATGTCGTGCAAGTCAAAAGACTCATCTGTGCGTACCCAAATCGTCTCGATATCGCGAAACGAAGCCAAGTTTCCCGCAGCATTTTATATGCTAACCAAGTGTTCAAAAACGCCATGGCCCGCGTGGGGAAGAGTTCCCCCAATGAGTAGAAGACGGACTACCTGGTTGGATGCCGAGTAATCTTCAGATCAATGATATACCTTCATTTTTGAACTACTTTAGTTGTTACTAGGTGAGTTTATTCCTTCGGAGATGCTCCTTACTTGTAGTTTTTTCTAATGGATATACTAGGGCCAACTTATTCACATACTGTCCAGTACTATGTAATAGTTTTTGTGAATTTGATTACGTGCGCACTATATAATTTAAAACCTGGTTGGGTTTTTCTTGGAACTTGCAATGTTCTACACTCATATTGGTGGCACTTCTTGGTTTATGAGTTGCAAACTTAGTTTGAGCCCTACATGCCGCTCACTTTTTTTGCTTCTCCCCTATCTGCTCGTCTACAGTTTACTCTGCTGAGACGCTTATTCACCTGCGGAAAGGGTGCAACATACCGGGTGACCCTTCCCATCTTCACTACGTGCCGCATTTTTCCACCCTGATACATAATTTTTCGATCTTGGGTGAGTTTCTTTTCCCTATATCCTACTGTTTTTGTTCCTATTTATTTTAGGCAGCTTATCATATCTAGGCCTTGTCTATATTTAGCTTCCTCGCTGCATTTGATACTTGGTCTCTTGTATATAGTCTTTGTGTGGCTTGAACTCTGGCAGACGTTTGTTTTGACAAAGGCATCAGTAAGCATGGGTTTTTCAACTGTGATCCTTACTCTCCTCTTAATTCATTATATCTCCCCAGATACTAAGCTTCAATGAACATAGCGTGATTGGTTCTGCTAAAATTTTGATGTCCCACACTCATCTTAGGTTATCTTACTTATGGTGGGTGCGTTTATTTATACTTGTATGTTCTTAAATGGTCTTATAGAGTGTATATAATGACAATATGGAAATCACATGGTCACCCCCTAGAGTTTGGTGTGTTTTTCATCTGAAGACATGTGTGCTTTATGTTGTCACAACTTTCTGGTCCATAACAATGTAAATTTTGTCTGTTTAGAAAGTGTATATATATGTATAATAATTTTTAAACTTGTAATTACATTGTACATTGTTTGTATATTTTTCCAGCCTTGAAAAAGTCCTTGTGTAGGACGAAACACGTGTTGGTGATCTTTACTTATTGCTGGGAATACCTGTTTTATGAAAAATGAAAGAATAAAGATTGAAGAAATAGAAATAAGTGGACTATATTTTTGAACCCCCTGTTTTGACAAAGACTTATGTTGATATCATTGTGTCATTAATTTTCTCTCTCTTTCCATAACTCTATAATTAATAGAGCCGGATACACTTGAGATCAGCAGGGCTTTTAACTTTTGCCCTAACGGTTATGATTACTTGCTTATAGGAGTGCTGATATTAATTTCTCAAAATTTTGTTTGATTTCATGTGTACCAGTGTTGTGTACACTAACGGCACCTCGAGGTGGTAGGTGCCTTGAGATTTTTTAGCACCCTCATTTGGTTACTTCTTGATAAAATATACACTGTTGGATGTGTACTGAATTTGGAGATACTATATTTGCTTTGTAGAGTGTGTGCGGACGTTTCCCTTTTGGGAACACTACCACCTGTATCCTTTTTTCTGAGGAACACTAGCGGCAGCCTCTGAGGCCCGGCCGAGGCCCGGGTATGGTCAGCGCTCAATTTAAATAATGAAGAGTTTCTGAGGCCCGGCCGGGGCCCCGTGTGTGCTGCTGTGCACAATTTAATTTATTAGGAGGTCGGGCGTGCCACCATCATGGTGAAGAGGCCTCGTGCTTGCTGGCTCTGAGTGAGGGGGCCCCTGACGACATGAGAGGTGGGCGGGGGCTCACGGACAGAGGGGGCCCCTGACGACATGAGAGGTGGGCGGGGGGGGGCTCACGGACAGAGGGGGCCCCTGACGACATGAGAGGTGGGCGGGGGGGGCTCACGGACAGCGGGAGGGGTGAGGGAACGGCAGCACTCACCTCGACTTCCTCCAGCGGCGGTCAGCCGCGTAATGGGAAAAACAACCAAATTAAAAAAAAAACTAAACTCCGCCCACCGCCGCGATGACGACATCGCAGAGGCGGAGAGGGAAAAAATGTCGGGAACGCCCCCGAATCTGGTCCGGCCTTTGACGGACAGATCCGGCTCCCAATGGCTAGCCTCCATTTATGGAGCTAGCCAATGGGAGGAGGGGGCGAGGAGGGGGCGGGATACCCGACCCAACAGAGAAACATAAGGATTTTGCTAGCGCATGCGTACTTCGTACGCATTGCCAGCAAAACCTAAAAACAATTCAGTTTGTAATCTGTAGGCCCATATGGTGATACACAGGTAACAGTTCAAATCCTGACAAGTCTTACCCAGCCTTCTAACATTCAAGCTAGGTAAATTTAAAACTAATAATTTAGGTAACAAAAAACCTATTTACAGAATTTTAGAACTTCACAGGCACAGTTTTGTGTGTTAGTATTTGTTTGCTACTTGTTTAATAATCATGAAATTGATCCCTAGAAACACATGCCTTTCATTTTACATAACACACCTATACGTAGGTGCATTCCTAGGCAATTAAAAAACAAATATTTACATAGTTAAAAAACTGAAGAAGCACAGTTTTGCACTTGCGTTATTATACTGTTCTACATACTTGTTTTTTTTATTTGTGTAAATACATCCGTAGAGTCATTTCTCTTTTTTTTACATAACTTACATAGACCTACATATCCATACTTAATATTATAAAAAGAGAGCCCAAACCTTTGAGGCGGGTAATCTCAGTAACCACAGCATCAATCACAACACCCAATACAGCGTTGGAAAGGGCAGTTGCAGCAGAAGGAAATAAGCTATGCAGACGGCCACCATATATATATTTTTTTTGCAGCGAGAACTTGACCCGAACTGAATCAGGTATCAGAGCGCTTTACATAGCACCAGTTACGTTACATGAGGACACACATTCATTTTTGTTAGGCACGGGCAGATTAAGTCATTTGCCCAGAATCACAGGATGTTTGGCGTTGTTACCAAGACTCGAACCCAGATCCCCAGGTCCGAGGTCGAGCGCCTTAGTCGTTAGGCCAACTCCTCTAAACATTTAAAAGGTAAAAGAACCGTGCTAGCAAAGTAGTCCCTTGTGGGCGTATCTGCGTTGTGCTGTGGGCGTGGGCTGGGGCGTGACTAACGTTGGGGGCGTGTGGTACGGCCATCACATCGTGGGCTGTGGGCGTGTGCTGGGGGCGTGACAAAGGCTGGGGGCGTGACAAAGGCTGGGGGCGTGTGTCCGCCCTTCATGCAATGTGAGTCGTACATACAAGCGTCAATTACATTGCTGCGCAGCATCAAGTGGCACGCTGGGACGTGAGAAACGCTGGGGGCGTGTGTCCGGCCTTCAAGCCATGTGAACGCAATTGCGCCGCATCAAGGGGCACGCTGGGGGCTTGAGAAACGCTGGGGGCGTGTGCTACGTTCCGCCCTTCCTGCCATGTGGGTCGTACATTAATCAGAAGATCGTCTGCAGTGGCCGTGTGCTGGGGGCGTGACAAACGCGTTCACCTGGAGGCCTGGTAAGTAACGTTACTGCAGCCTCTCCTGCGCGCTGTTACTGAACTCTCTCATTCAACGAAATTACACGCGCCTGCTACCATCAACCAGGGCTCTAGCAAAGCTCAGGCGGCGGATCAGTACACTAATTAAACGCGCATGATAACATCAACCAGGGCTGCAGCTGGGCCTCAATCGGGGGAACACGCGCCTGCTAACATCAAACAGGCCTGCATCTGGGCCTCAAGCGGGGGAACACGCAAATGAGCGTGTCTGCGGGGACAATTACCGCAGCCTCTCCTACTCGCTGTCACTCAACTCTCTCATTAAACGGATTTACCCACGGCTGATAACTCTCTCATTCAACGACATTACACGCGCCTGCTAACATCAACCAGGGCTGTAGCTGGGCTCAGGCGGCGGATCACTACACCAATTACAGGCGCCTGCTAACATCAACTAGGGCTGCAGCTGGGCCTTCTCCGTCCCTATTCAAAAGAAAAAAAATGTTGTCTACCGCAAGATTTTAAAATAAATTGCCCTTGCCAAATACACACATTACACACATTCTATTTCATACCCGGACAATGTCGGGACGGGCTGCTAGTGTTACATAAATTGGGATACTGATGTAATCAAAAACATTTTCACATCTCAGTGTTCATCTTAAAAGTTTTGTAGGAAAGTGGAATATTATGTGGTATGGTTTGGAGAACCTTACCATGTAATATTATCACAATACCCTAAAGATCATCCTTGAATTAAACCTAAATACAAAGTTCATTCCTGGTAGATTGGCAAAGGGCAATCAGGCTTTACTAGAGGAACATGTGTAAGCACTTCAGAGTATCAACATAAACTATAAGTAATGGACACCACTCAAAAGAAATCCTACACAAATTTATAAAAGTAGAGTGTATTTTTTATCTTAATTTAGACATGAAAGAGAATGGAATAGCATACTTTGAAAAAAGCATTTTAGATTTTTGAAGTAATATTAAATCAGTGCATTAAATTACATTGACAAAATCCCATTGCGGTCAATGGTGAAATCCACTACTGACAATTGGTCACTTGCAGGCGAAGTTACTTGGAACTCTTATAGGGATAAGGTCAAGCAGGACCCAGGACCAGGCCACAACAGTCAGATCAATGTTACCTAGCCCATGGAGTCTGGGTGCAGAGTTGTTCTGGCTGTCCTTGGTGTTGAACGGGAGACGCAAGTGGTGCTGTGTTTACCGCTTACACGGTATGGCAAGAAACAGAATGCATAAACCAAACAGGTGCACAGCTGCTGATGTCAGATAATGATGGTACAGTGTTCTCTGTTGATGCAGTGTCAAGTGTGCGGGTCAGTTACAGGATTGGTGATCAACAGCCTTGGCAGTACTAATAGCAACCAAAAGCTTCTGGACCTTCACTGGGTACGAGGGAGCAACATTGTGGCCTGCAACTTTGGGGCAGGTGAGACTACAATTCCCACAATGTACTGGACCACCTGGATTTGGAGGATCCCACAAGGGGCCCAGTTGCTAGTGATTCTTTGATCCGGTGAGTGTTTTTACCTGGAGTTTGCACTGAACTAGTGCCACTCGTCCAGGGGAGTCTAAGGGAGCTTCTGGCTTCCACAAGGATCCCTTTCTTCTGCAGTGATGAATTGTGGCCAAGAATGAGGGTCGTTCAATCAGTTCCAAGTCTGTTGCCTTAGGGTCAAAGTATTGCTATTTTTGCTTTGGGCTGGTCGGCATAGTCCTGTTCTCAGCAACACGGGTCTCCTCTTGGTCCTTCTTTGAAGTAAGTTCTTCAGATCGGAGTTTCTGGAGTCAAGGAGTGGTCCCTTACATCTTAGATCTAGGGGATTTAGGGGTTTGGGAGCTAGTAGCCAATGGGTAGATAGTCCCTACAACTAGTCCACCCCTTAGGTGACCACATTCGGTGGTCTAGCGCACCTTGTCTACCCAAAACCCACTATTTCTGCCCTCCTAATGATGGCAGAATTCAATTTTAGGTGTAGACATCAGGCGGCTGACCCTAAAGGTGTGGTCAGCCTTCCTGCTATGCACCTCCTGCATAGTTAATTTCCCACCTTGCCCGAGTGCAAGCATTCCTGGGGCAAGGGAAGGGCTGCTTCCTCCTCAGGGGGACAGGCCAGATGCATATCATAGATAGGTGGTGTAGCCTTTGGAGCTCTCCACTCTGATGTGCCAATTCACTAGCCACCTGGGCAATAGGGAGGTGTGACCTGCTCCCTGCCCAGCCTTTGTCTCCGACCCTTGAGAGTGATCACACTGCCTGGCAGGAGTCAGAATCATGTCTTGGTGGCAGCAGGTATGGAAACGTGCGGGCTGGTTAGCCAGAGCACAGGAAAGCTGGGGGAAACCAGGGGGTAACCTCTAAGAAGTGACATTCTTCGATACCAAACATGATTGTTATATTAGTGGTTCCATAAAGGAGCTGGCAATCTTTAGGGTGCCTGGTTTGCAGCCCATGTTATGTTATCGGCTGATAACACATATTGTGGTTTCCAATGGGGAATGCCACCATAGGGAAATATAGGCTTGCAATTATATGTCCAAATCTTTAATACAATGCACCCTGCCTCCTGGGCAAAGTAGGCCTTCCTTAGGAGTGCCATACACACATTAAAGACAGTGTAGGTGACTGTGCCACCATGTGAGATCCCAGTTGAGTTCAAGCAGTTTGCACTGCTCCTGCATTCTACAATGGCAAGCTTGCAGTCAGTGGGTTCCATGACCCACATACGGTTGCACAAAACTGTGCTGCAGCCCTGGGGACCTCTTTACCACCAATTCCCTGGTTATCCCTGGTACCGTATACTAAGGGCTTTTGGGGGGGGGGTTAACTCTTTTGCCAATTTGGGATTACCAAGACGAACATAACAAGTTTAGATGTGAGCACAGGCACTGGGGTTTGAGTAGCAGACTCCAGTGTACTATTAGAGTCATAACCATCAGCATTTAGAGCACTACATGGGGGGTGACCATACAAAAATGCACTTCCCTACAAAGTTATGAAATGACAAGCTATGACTTTGATTCCCTGTTGGGTGTCTTCTTCTGGATATGGAGATGAGATGTGAGGTCCAACTGTGCTCGATTTGACATCTGAAGCGAGCTGGCAGCCAAGGACCAACTCTGAACAAATGAATTAGTGACTGTCTGTGATGAGAGCTATTTTCATCCTTCTGGTGCCTGCAAGGAAATAAGTCACATATACCTAATCACAGGGTGCTGCAAGACAACATCTAGCACATGCTGAATGTGCAGGCAGCACTGCATGTCTCCAGGCGTTGCCACAGAAAACTGGGATACAGGCAGGATAACTCACCTAAGGGTTCATTTCTACTCTCGATTCTGCACACAATCACGAAAAGTATGCATTTTTGCGTGCAAATATTGTTTCTGCACAAAAACAAAAAACTTTTAAACTCGAAAATTATTCACAAGTGTAGTTTCTCATTGGTTCGTATTTTTGATTTTATTCAAAACAAACTGTGGAAAGGTAGCCCATTGCGAAATTATACATTTAAAAAATATCATTATTCTTCACATAGAAAAAAAATTCTCCTTAAAAAAACTTGTTTCTCCAGTCCCCCATCCTGTCCGCTGGTAATCGATTCTCCTTCACACTCTGGACAGGAAGTTAGACTGGCCCTTTGCTAAACGAAAAATCTGACCATTTCCGGGGTGGGAAAGGGTAGAAAAGAGTTTGTCAATATTAGGATAAATGTTCCACAATTTAATCAGCCCATTCCACATCCTTTGTCTGTGGTTTGCCATTGTAATATAATAATTACCCTTGTTCCACGAGCTCAATAGCGTAGAAGCTGAGCCTTTGTCACATGTTAACAAACCTGGCACGTGCACTCTATTGACAAGGTAAAGTGACAATCTACCTTCACCAATAAGATTTAACACCTTGCCTCTTCGGATTTGTCATTTCTGAAGGTAATCCACATGAGATATTGTTTTAAAATTGCCTATTTCAGCACAGTCTTAGATATTCACTTAGATTATGCTATGATCACCATTCTGCCATCTTCCTGATTCTCCTTGGGCATTTCTTATTTGGATTAAGACCGCCTGTCTATTGAGATAAACCTATAAAAATAACTGCAGTAGTCTGAGTCTGAACTCGATGCAAACAGGAAATGCTAATGCACCATTTATAAGCACAGACAGCTCTTCACCCCAATGGATGGCTCACTCTGGGATCAAACCGAGTCAAGAAAAAAAAAATCAACATACAATAAGATGCCCCTCGCATGTGCTGTAATTACAAACAGCAGGGAGTCTGTTTCAGGAAACCTCCATCTTCTTTTGCTGCTTTCATTTGTATTGTTATTAATGTTTAAAGTAGAAATGCCCACACAGCAAACGAAATGCAAGTTTTTCAAACCAATGCTATTGAGGCGGCTATTTCTTCGGGAGAAGTCATTTTTTCAACAAGGTAAAGGGGTGATTTATATTTTGGAATAATTCAGTGTTTTGGCTATAATACGGTAAACCACATCTTATACACAATTTTATACATCACTCTCTCATCTACATGCATTTTCATGTCACATGTAGCACTCAGAAACTTTTATCACTATTCATTTTATGACCTCATTCCGGCTTCAGAGATGTACAGAAATATCACACTGTAACACTTCTCCAAGGAGAGATTAGCCATGTAGAAAGGAAGGGAATAGGCCCCTGGAAAACCTCATGGAGAAATTGGCGCTATATACTGATTTTCTTGATAACTGCTACTTCTCAGGGAACAACTGAGAAAAGGGAGGTACTTGCTAATCCTGAAGTTACCCCCCCTGTGGTTTCCAGGGCTTTAATTACTGCATTAGGAATCCTTTTCTGTACTTGACTCTCAGGGTATTGAAGGCAAGCAGTTACAGGCTTGTCAGGGAGTTAGTTTGTGGACAGGAGCTCAGAGATCAACTGTCAATCAACAGACATAATAGTTTAATGTCCAGGTGAAATGAGTATCTTTTGTGAAAAGAAATCATAATTTTAATACCGCAGCTGTGTTAACTAGTAGACAGTAAGTTGGACTGTATTAAGCTGCACTCTAATAGTGAGGAGTCACAATCTCCCAGCCTTTCTGGTAATTGCTCCTGTTCCCTATATAGTTTACATCAATTTTTTTCTCATTGTCTTGTCCCTGGTCACACTAAATCACACGTTTTACCTGCTTTCAGGTAGCACTCCTGCCACAGGGCTCAAGTCTTTCGTGGGGGGACTGCAGTGGCTGCCTTACTCAGGACAAGGTTATGGAGCTAATCTTGGGCGTGTATCCAACAGCAGCCATCCTGGTTGGCTAAGAAGTGGCAGCTGCAGCCTCCAGGCACAGCTCCTCATTGCTCTCCCTTTAGTAGCAGTTGTGGCTTCCGGATCAAACAAGGTCCTCTGCTTGATTAGAGATGACATTTTCCACCTTTCATTGGCAGCAGCAACACCTTCAGAGTTTGTAGTGTACTGCTGGGTTACCAGGAATACACAGCCTTGATACAGCTTGATTGTTAACTGCATGGTGAGACCTGGGGACCCCTTTACAGCACAGGAGTCTGTCAGATTGCTCACTTGGGTCAGCCTCTTTTTTTGGGGCCCCTCACTCTGGAAATATGATGGGTTACACTTCTGGGACAGTCTCTCCTCCTGCAGAGCCAGGCACACTCTTCCTACTCTCAGCAGGCAGGCAGACTTTTAGGATCTCTGAGTCAAACCCTTTAACTTACCATCTACTAGACGTCAGTGCTCAAGAAGAACTAATCTGCAATCCTCCAACACAAGGCACTCATGGAAATTCTAAAGGGATCCTTGCCTCAATCTTTTTCAGTTTAGTGTCTGAGTCTCCCTTCTCCAGGTACAGAAATGCTGGCAGTACAAGTCCACTTTCTTCAAGATGCTGTCCTTATCATACATCTTGATCCATTATAAGCCAGAGACTTACAAAATAGATCCCTATACTCAAACTCGCACAAAACACAAATCCCTACTATAATGCATGTGCTGCACATGCACTGCACATACAAGATGTCAGCAGAATATTCTGGGTTTTACATCATAGGGTCAGATTACGATGTTGCTAGGAAAGGCTCCAGATGGGATTCAGTATTGCAGTACCTTATGTGGAACCCTTGTTTCCGACAGAATCGCGCCGACCGCCGCACCGCTTGCTTGCGGACCGCATCACGTCGCTGCGAGTGTCATCGCAGAAGCCATCGCATCGAGGAGCAGTGCGAGAGATTCCCGCTGGTCCGCGCATCGTCGCCCCAGAGTTCGTCGCAACTCCAAAGATCATCGCATCGTGTCTTTGCGAGAGAAAACTTCCTACGTAACCGACGCACCGGAATCCATACAAGTCCGCCTTCCTCCCCATACAGACCGGATTCTTCGCAACACGCCCGCTGCTGCCGCGGGGTTGTCGCATCGTCTCCCCAGGGTCTCAGGAGCAATGCATCGCTTGTTTTCCACCGCACCAGCTTCTGCTTTGGAACTTTGTTGCTTTTAAAAGGTACTGTTGGCTAAACGCGACGCAACTGTGCACTTTTCACACAACTGTGGATTATTTTATCGTAACCTTAAGAACTCTTTTGCAACCATATTCTTGAACTGTGTATGTTGGATTTTTGTTGTTTTGGTCTTGTGCAGTTTAGATTAAATACCTTTATTTTTCTAAACTGCTGTGGAGTCTATTTGTGGTGTTTTCACTGTGTTACTGTGAGTGTTGGTACAAATACTTTACACAATACTTTTGGATAAGCCTGACTGCTTGTGCCAAGATACCAAGGGGGTGAGCAGAGGTTATCTAAAGAGTGTTTCCTCCTTACTCTGACTAGAAGCAAGGGTCCCTATTTGGACAGTGGTAACTACCCCCGCCAACTAGAGACCCCCAGTTCTAACAGGCATTAAGCAGAATTGCTAGAAGCGGGCTCACAGAACACTCGTGGAGTATAGGCCCACAATCTTCAGTACAGGTGGTGCTAGGGGCTTGGACTACAAGTAGCCCAATGCACAACTTTGGAAAAGCTCGGGAAGTTGATGCACTTGCAAATGTGCATGGTGTCCAGGAGTTCCGGTCCCACGTCACTGGTGAGGGCTGCAGGTCTCAGCTTTGATGGGGATATCGTGTCGGCCTCTGAGAAGTCTGGAAGTCCATGTCCTGAGTCGCAAATCCATCAGGATCTGGCTGGAGCCTTTGGAATGCAGACTGGCAAGATGCTTCTTTGGTGCCTGTTTGAGCAGGGGAGTCACTCCTTGACCCCAAGGGAGATTCTTCCATCTTCTAGTCAATGTATAATGTTGAAGTTCCAGGATATGGTGCAGAGTTTCATCCAGGTGTAATCTGAAGTCCTAGGGACTTGGTTCCCATACTTATACTAAGTTAGGGGGTTACTCTGGGGACCACCTATGGGAGAATCCAGGGATGGGGTGGCTATTCCCCTTTCCCTTTGTCCAGTTTTGCACCGGTTTTAACTGGGATATGAACAGGGACACCAAGTGAGCCCACAGCACTGTCTGAAAAGCATTCTCTGAATGTACCCACTCAGCCCCAATACACTAAAGACTGTCTGGTAGGTGGTTACACCTCCCTGTGACAAGAAACCTATTGTCCAGGCCTCCCCTGCCAGAGTTTCATCCAGCAGCAGGAGGTCAGACTCGTGTCTGTGGCTGCAGCATCCATTTTGTGATGCTGGGGCTCCTTTAAACTATTGCCGGTTAGGTACATGCCCTCTCCCTCTAGAAGGGTGGAATTCTACCCCCGCTGCCAGGACTGGCGGAGGGGGGGGGGGGGGGTAGGATTCCAAAGAATTTGACACCAAACACGACATGTCTCCATGCAGCCATTTCAAAGTTAGCATTTACTGAAAGGTTATATTGCACTTAAAAGTATATGGTCTGGGTGCATCACAAAAACAGCCCCAGAGAATAGATTCCGAAAGCTGCAGAGGGGTCTTGCTCAAACTTCTCCTAAACTTCTCAGTTTAGGAGTAGTAAAATTAGGACTCCTAAATGTACTACTCCTAAACTGAGAAAAATCCTAACTTTAAGACTTTCGGTATTCACAGAAGGCATTTAGGAGTCCTAAAGTTAGGACTCCTAACTTCTGTGAATACCGAAATGAGTAAGTGCCTTCTGTGAATACCAAAATGGTAGTAAGTTTAAGATTTTGTCTTAAGTTAGTTGTGTGAATCGGGCCCCAGGTGAATGAGTATCTTTTGTAAATTAAGTATTTTAATACAAGCTGTGCTAAATAGTAGACAATAAGTTGGACTTTATTAAACTGTGTTCTAACATTGGGGTGTCACAATCTCCCTGCCTTTCCTGTAATTGCTCCCATTCCCTATATGGTTTACATAGGAGTTTTTCTCATTGTCTTTTCCTTGGTACAGGCTAAGTCACAAGGTTTACCTGCTGGTTGCTTTCAGTATACCCAGTTAGCACTCCTGTCCACACGGCTCAACTCTTCTTTCGTGGGGGGACTGCAGTGGCTGCCTCCCTCGGCACAAGGTTACGGTGATATTCTTGGGCAGTCATCCAACAGCAGCCCTCCTGGTTGGCTACAGTCAGGTGCTTAGCAGTGGTAGCTGCAGCCTCCAGGTCAAGCTCTTCACGGTCCTCCTTTTAGGAGCAGTTGTGTCTTCAGGATCAAACGAGGTCCTCTGCTTGGGAAGAGATGTAATTTTCCACCCTTCATTGGCAGCAGCAGCAGTAGTCTTTAGAGTTTGTAGTGTACTTCACAGGAATATACAGTCTTGATAAAGCTTCCTTGTGAACTGCACGGAGAGACCTGGGGACCCCTTTACAGCATGGGCGACTGTTAGATTGCTCACTTGGGTCATCAACGTTTTTTGGGGCTCCTCGCTCTGGGAACATGATGGGCTACACTTCTGGGACTGTCTCTCCTGTAGAGCCAATCACACTCTTCCTTCTCTCAGCAGTCAGACAGGCTTCTAGGATTTGGAGTACGGCCCTTATAATCTACCAGAGTTCAGTGCTCAGGAAGAACTACTCAGCAGTCCTCCACCACAAGGCCCTCATTGAAAGTCTAAAGGGAGCCTTGCCTCCATCCTTTTCGGTTCAGTGTCTGAGTCGCCATTCTCCTGCTACAGGAATACAGGCAATACACTTCAACATTCTTCATTAAGCTGTTCTTATCCTACATCTTGATCCATTCCCAGCCAGGGGCTTCCAAAATAGATCCCAATACCCAAACACACAAAACCCATAGCCCTATTATGATGCATGTGCTGCACATGCACTGCACATACACACAATATGTCAGCAGAATATTTTGCAACATAGAGTAACTTCACGCAATAGGGGTCAGTAGCCTGCACTCAAACTAACATATGAAAAAGTTCTGGTCACCCTGTAAATTAAAAATCATGCTACACTGCCACCACTATGTAAAATGATACATCCCAGGGCATGGACAGTAGCCCACTTCCTAATATGGAGGAATGCTTGGTACACCATCCACATCACAGGACAGGTCGAGGACCTTGCATTGTCATGAAGAGGCATAGGCCTCTTTCCACATGCTGAATTAGAATGGCTATAGGGCCAACATAAAAGTCAGGATACACGTTTCACTTGGAGCCAGGCAAGGGCCAATTTACCATACAGGGATACTCTCTTCTGAACACACATTCATTTGTTAACCACTTCAACGCAGCTGGAATTCCCCCGCTGTGGGGGGAGAATTCCACGCATGCGCGGAATATACGGCCCCCGGCCGTCATCCCGACAGGTCCACCGTGACATCTGACTCCCGGGGGCCGTCCGACGCATGGAAGAGGTTAAGATGCCAGCTGCTTTACTTCATGAAAATGTAATTTATGCCTGGAAATATTTATTATTATCTTCTAATATAGTTCCTCAAAGCTGTTTCTTTTGTCTTATGTTTGTGTACTTCATGTCCTTCATTGCTTAGTTTTATTTATGTTAAAAAGTATAATCCTTTCATAGCAGTCTGGTGTTCTTATATAACAGCTGCATTCTATTGCTTTGTGTAAATGTGCTGCAGCGAGCAGACAAATAAATTAATAAATATAAACGTGATTCAAAATATATCACTTTTGAATTACTGTCAAGTGAAAATAAAAATTCGAAAGTAATGAATGTACCCTTCATCCTGTGCAAATCATCAAAGTGTTATGTGACAAGACAGAATAAAATGTAAAAAAGTATCTTTCAACTTGTCTTATTTGGTAACTAGCCTGCTTTCAGAATCTATATAAACTGCAGATTTGTGTCACTGCAAGTGAATGTGTTTTGGACATCACGCCAAACGTATTACCGAAAATACATCCATCTGGAGAGGAGCCACAAAATAAGATGTAGTGTGGAAACTGACAGTAATTGGAGTAAATAGCAACACGCAACAGTGCCTGACAAGCGAGCGGATTGGTTCTTCTTGTGGGCTGATACATCTATTCCCAAGTCCTCTTTATGTATATATTTACAGTAAGCATGATTTTGTGATGATTATAAAAGGCTGGCAGACAGCTTAAGCCGTCAGACTCAAAATGATGACACGTGTGCTTCAATAAATGAACGAAAGATGAATGAGTGAATTAATGTAAAATTTCAAGCTGTAGATATAAGGGGATCAGCGACTCCTGGTGTTACCCTAAAATGGAATTGCAAACCTTTCGACAGATGAAAGAAATGTCAGCACACGAAATGTAAACAAACTTTCGGGTCGCATGAGTGACTGGCTGGTGAAATGTGTAAACTATGTTCGCAAATAGTGCATCTAAATGCGAATTTCTATTTATTGTTATTGAGCTCACGTTATTTGCTGGAAGGGATATTTAAGACACTGCATAAAAGAAATGAAAATTATTCTTCGAAGTGAAGACGTTTGAACTAGGGGGTAAGGTAGGTTGGAACATACAGAATATGTGTAAATATTTGAAAAGAAATGGCAAAGGCACTCGGGCACAGGGCCGGTATTAGCGCTAATGGCGCCTGGTGCGGTAATCTATTTTTTGTCCCCCCCTCTGATAACGTTGAAAGGGCGAGATTTTGATCGATACCTTATATCTATTGATCCAAACCTCGATCTGGTCGACTGAACCTTTGTTGCCTGTCTGTGAGGAAAGAAAGTGCACCTATTTCCAAGCTAGTTCACCCAATAAAGGACTCTACTCCCAAAGATCACAAACAACTTCTAGCTTTCAAAAGTTTATTGTAAAGATATGATAAGCTGCAAATACAGGCATCTCAGAATGAGATTCACGAGATACACAGGTCCAATTACATACATGTGCTCTCGGAAAGCCCTCAGACGAGCAACAGAAATCACTAACACAAGTTCTAAGAATAATAAAGCTATCAGCATAGACGCATATCTCTCCTTCATTTAGGTTGGAGTAAAACGCAAAGGTTAGGCTGTCCCTACCCTGCTCTAGATGGTATCCCTACTTAACCAAGTCCCAACCTAACAAAGGTGTCAGCAGTGAATGACCCCCAAGGGAAGTCACCCACTCTAAGTCTCTTGGTGAAAACCTATAGTTCTCCAGTCATGACCCCTCTCTGCCTACCCATCCGCTCTCTAAAGGGTCCTCAGGTCTCTGCTCTAACTCCACCCAGGGGTGCTGTCCCTAATACAAAACAGTCAACAACATTTGAGACGCCCCTTGCGAGACGCCCCTCACGTGGTGTAGCTTCTGGCTTTTTCCATGATGCTTTGTATTGGGCCTCATACGTTAGAGTTGACCTTGCTTCTCAGACTCTTCTCCGGCCCGCTGATACCCCTCAAACATTCCGGAACCCTCCTCCATGTCTAGGCCGTCTACTGAACAGACCTCTATTCATTCATTTATAATTGGATCCCCCCTTTTCCTCTGCAGACAGATATCTGTAGCCAAGAACCCAACTCTCATAGACTTCCAAAAAGGCTTGCAACATTTCTCAGCCCAGACATGTACGTGCAAATCAACGTTAAAACATTTCAGGCCTACAATATTTCTCATCATGATTATAGCATTCAACTTCTTCCTTAATTAAAACATGTTAATATTCTTATTCTATTATTTAGTAAACATCTCTATAAATCATGGCCCATTTAATGCGATGACCAAAACAATAATACAATCTGTGTCGTGAAAAGAACCACCTTCCCTTTTAGCTCTGGCCCTGAGGCCTACCACATTCTGCGTTTAACCACATACCATCTTACATTTTAACAGCTACACGACATGGATTCAGAAATAATCACGTCTAATAAAGTCATATAATGTCACACATTTCTGTATTAGTTCCACTTCTACTTAAATCCCTACATTAGCTATACATTTAGAATATAATTGCAGATACTATTAGCACTCATGGCATTTCTCCTCATGATTTGTGCTTACTACTGGTAAGTGTGATGTACTCATACATTTAAGTCAGTTTGCGCTCTCTCAGTTCCCCCCTTTGATGACCTCTCGGGGTCATCACTAACATTTAAACTGCAGTTATTGCTGGCATTCTCTGCGCTTCCAGAGCCCTCAGGCTCCTGTACTGATTATCTTGTATGGCAGCCAATCTCTGCAGCTGTTCTCTTTGGGCCCTTTCTGACCTTCTTGCTCTGTACCATTTGAATACCCTCACCAATCCCCACAATATAATCCCACAGATCAATATTATGATGATAGGCTTTAGGATATACCAAACAAAGCTTTTGCCTAAGGTGGAAAACCACCCTCCAACTGTACTCATTCCGTGGCCCACCTTTTCCCAGACATTTTCTCTACTCAAGTCTTCGATCTCCTTGTGAATATTAGTTATGTTCCTAATAACTTTCCCAAGGGGCTTCGAATTGTCTGGAATGTAGGTGCAGCATTCCTGGACCCTCAAAGCCTTACAGACTCCGCCCTCTTTTGCTAGTAGGACATCTAATGCAAGACGGTTCTGAAGAACCATAGCCCTTATCGATTGCATCTCTCCTTCTACCAGCATTAAGGACTGAGCAGTGCTGGCAGACAACCTGTCGACAACTGTTGCCAGTCGTCTAATTTTAACATCATTAAGGATTACTCCCAAAAGAGGGAACATAGCTCCAAAGACATCTCCAACCATTTCTGCATCGCCTACACCCCTCCTTCCCCTCGATGATGTCTTGCCCTCAATGATCACTAAGTCTTGTGCATGATATATTTTGGGGAAGACAATTGCCAAATAACATGATCCATACCAGTTGTCAGGTAGTCTCACGTAGGCATTTCTTCCACATACAAAATACACATTTGGAATCACTTGCATTCCCTTCAGGAAATCCTTGGTATAGTACTCTATATTGAAAGCATGCTCACAGTCAACTTCACCCACGTATACATTTTCATAATACGTTTTGGCTCGGTGAAGACATAGCTTTCCTCTCTGCGTTTTATCTAAAGCTATTGGACCACTACTACCCTTTCTCTTGTGTGCCTTCTCTTCCTCGGTCCAATCTGTTTTCCATTGTCCTGATTTTTTCAAAATCTTTTGTCTCCTGTAACGATCATCCACCTGCCCTATGAACTTCTTCTCGACTTCTGACACCTTGCATGTCAGGTTATTTCTACGGGCATGTGAAGTATCTAAAGTAATCCAAGGAATGAAGAACTTGGCCAATCTGTCTTCACTCTTCCAGTAGTCCCATTTGTTCATCTGCTTCTAATTTGGGACTTCTGGCAACACTGAATCATAATTGGAGAAATAGTATTCAAAACTATCTCTCTCATAAAATATACTAAGCAATAAGCTACATGTAATGCCATATGTCAGAGGGAGGTGATGGTATCTGATTCCTTCATCTACAGACGCCGGCAACTGCATGCAGACGTAACAATCCTTAACCTCCATGGCATCCACGTATTCATATAAAAGTTTAGCATAAGCATTTGACCTAAAGTCTCCTTGGGACTCATCTACGTGTAATCTGCGGGCTTCTGCAGCTAATAACGCTTTCTCTTGAGTGTTTTCCCTTTTCTCACCAGCAACAGTAGGTGTAAGCGTTTCTACAGATTTCACATCAGTTACCTTTACCTCTTCCTCATGTCCCTTTACATAAGAAATTGTTACCACTAAAGCTATTAATATTATCACTCCTACTATTAGTGTACCTATTATACATTTAGCTCTGCGGTTCTGGGTGCCGGCCTCCATTTCGTCAGACAATATGGCTCTCTCTTATCTTAGAAAAAGTTCTTTTCCTCTCGTTCCTTTACAGTCTCCTTTTAATCCTTTTGTCTTTTGAATCCACACAACTGGAGGCTGACAACCTTCTTCGCAAAAGTCCTTTAACAGTTCAATAAAGACAACCCTAGCCCTTCTCCATCAACTCAAGGGAAGTTCCCTAAAATTCTCTGCTTCCTGGGCGCTAGGTAATCTTCTTTTTCTGCTTGCTCTATTTACAAAGTCCTTTAACAGTCTACTATCAGGTTTGTGGTTGCAGCTTCAATAGCATAGTTCAGTATTTCCAAACGAAGATTGTGCTCTTCATGTGCTGTTATCGTTGTACCAAAGTCGGGGAATTGCAATTCTGAAAGGAACATGTGTTTTAACTTGCTGAGGCGGGGAGGTCTGGGGAGCATGAATGTTAGTGACCCTTCTTGTTCGACTCCGGGTACCAACAGTCGTATTTCCACGGTGATAATGGGCTCAGAACTGGACACCACCACCGCTCGGATCCTCCCTGTCTCCGGTTTCACAGACATTTGTCGCCAGATATGTCCACTCAGGTGTGGAGTATCTTCTGTTAGGCACACGCACTCTTCTTGACCTTCTTCGGTCCGGTGCTTCAGCGCCCTGAGCACCTTCTTCTGGGTCTGAGTCTTCTGATATCGGAGGAAGGGTTACCTCTGGAGTTGACCTCAGGCTAGAGCTCCTTCTTTGCGGCCAATTAGCTTCTCCACGTGCCCTTCTACTCCTTCTCCTTCTTGTCTGTTCTCGCTCTCTCTCAGACCTGTCAGGGTCTGACTCGTACTCCCAGCTACTTCCTCCTTCTGTAGCGTCGTCTGTTTCGCTGTTGTACTGACCGTCCTCAGCTTGGTCAGACTCGTTCCCTGCTTCCGCTGGCACCTCTACAGCTTGGCTAGCCCCCTCTATGGCTTCTCGGTCCTCTGCTGGACGTCTATCCGAGAGAGGAGCTGTTTCTTCCAGAGGTGCTGGAACCCTTCGCGTATGTGACGCGTGGATCCAATTGGGCAGGCCTCCCACCTTCACAGCTGTGTTCGTGATCAGGATGATCTGGAAGGGCCCACGCCAACGAATATCCAAGCAGCTTCTTCTCACATGTTTTTTCACCAGGACCCAGTCCCCAGGGTACAGGTCATGGCAAGGGCCCTGGCACGCTGGAACCTCGGCAGCCTGCACCTGAAGGGACACAGAACGAATGGCGTCAGACAGCCCCTTACAATAGTCCAGGATCATATCATCTGTGATATTTAACAGTGCAGTAGCTGGGACAGATGGCAGCCTCATTGCTCTCCCCATTAACACCTCATGTGGTGATAACCCCGTTCTTCTGTCTGGGGTACTACGAAGGCTCATGAGAACCAATGGCAGGGCATCAGGCCAACTCAGGGTCGTTGAGGAACAAACTTTGGCTATTCTGGCCTTGATAGTGCCATTGATCTGCTCCACAATTCCTGAGGCTTCTGGTCGGTAACTGCAATGCAACTTCTGGTCAATATTTAGCGCTACACAAACCATCTTCACAAGCTCGCTGTTAAAATGTGTTCCCCTATCTGATTCCAAAAAGGCCGGCACCCCGAAGCGCGGAATGATTTCCCTAAGCAGTAACTTGGCCACTGTGAGGGTGTCGCACCTACGTGTAGGGTATGCCTCAACCCATCTGGAGAACACACAAACAACCACCAGGACATAGCGGAGGCGGTTGCACCTTGGCATTTCAATGAAATCTATCTGCATTCGATTGAATGGACCTCCAGACCTTCCTATGTGACTTAGTGCAACTGGTGTTCTTTTCCCTACGTTCAGCTGCTGGCAGGTCACACAACGCTGGCACACTGCTTCTGCTGCTATTCTAAACTTAGGATTGTACCAAGTTTGTCTAAACACTCTCAGCATAGCATCTCTCCCTAAGTGTACGGGACCATGTATGAGTCTAGCCATTGGACTCACCATCTCATTGGGCAACACTGCTCTGCCGTCTGCTGAGACCCAAAAATGGGTCTCACCCATTACACATCCTGCCTTTTCCCATGTTTCTTTTTCTGAATCAGGAGCATTTTCTTGCATGGTTGACAGTTCATCCCAAGTATCAACAGTTTCCAGTATCATGGCTAATTCAGTTCTTACATTTATTCCACCCACTTCCACCTCTGTGAAAGAGTAACCTTGTTCTGCGCAATACCGCGCAACTTCATCAGCATATCTATTGCCTTTCGAGACGAAGTCCTCATTTCTGGTATGTGCGGTGCACTTTACAACTGCGATACCTGCTGGGCATTGCAACGCCTCTAACAACAGGCGCACAAACTCTCCATTGCGAATGGGAGAGCCTGAAGAGGTCATGAACCCTCTTTGAGACCATAACTGCCCGTAATCATGAACTACCCCATAACCATATTGGCTGTCGGTGTATATGGTGACTCGAATTTGATTGCTTGCCAAGCAAGCACGTGTCAGGGCAATAATCTCGGCTACCTGAGCGGAGTGTACTCCTTCCAGGCACCCAGCTTCCACAACTCCAGTAATTGTACATACAGCATAAGCTGCTCTCAACTGCCCAACTTCGTCTCTTACACATGAGCCATCGACAAAGAAAATTTCATCTGGGTCAGTCAGTGGCTCATCTACGATGTCAGGTCTGGGTTTGGTGCATAGTTCAGTCACATCAAGGCAGTCATGGTCTGTATATTCATCATCATCTTCGATATCATTTGGAAGTGGCATCAAGGTAGCAGGGTTCAAAACAGAGCATCTCTTGAGGGTCACATTCTCTGCAGCAAGAATAACTTGCTCATAGCGCGTGAGCCTGCTGTTGGTCAGATGCTGTGTTTTGGTCCTGGTCATCAACAGTTCAACAGAATGGGGCACGCACACCTCTAACGGGTGCCCCATGACGATATTTTCACATCTCTCGATGCTGACACCCGTTGCAGCAACGGATTTGAGACATCCGGGCAACGCTGCGGCTACTGGGTCTAAAGTAGCCGAGAAATAAGCAACTGGTCTACGGGCATTCCCATGGATTTGGACTAACACAGACAACGCGCAACCTTCTCTCTCACAACAGTAAAGAAAAAATTGTTTATTGTAATCAGGCATTCCCAATGCCGGAGCACGACACAGGTCCTCTCGCAGCTGTAGGAACGCCATCAAACAGTCTTTGTCCCATGGTACCGGATCGCTCACCTCCTTGTGCGTCAGTTTTTGCAAGGGCTTTGCTTTCAGTGAAAAGTTCACGATCCACTGTCGGCAATAACCCACCATCCCTAGGAACATCCTGACCTCTCTCTGTGTCTTAGGCGCATTCATTTTCATGATCGCCTCTATCCTGTCTGGTGACACCTTTCGTTTGCCTTTCTCTATTCTGTGTCCCAAGTACTGCACTTCTGTCAGGCAGTACTGCAATTTTCCCGGGGACACCTTGTGCCCATTGGCAGCTAGGTGATTTAACAAAGCAATGGAGTCCTCCCTGCAAGCTTCTTCTGTTTCTGACGCCACAAGGAGGTCGTCTATGTACTGGACCAGAACTGACTTCTGGGGCAGCACTAGACTTTCAAGATTTTTCTTCAAAAGCTGGTTAAAGATCGATGGGCTCTCTGTATACCCCTGAGGGATACGACACCATGTTAGGACGCGATTTTCCAGCTTAAATGCGAAAAGAAAATGGCTTTCTTCGTCCAGAGGGATCGAAAAGAAAGCCTGACAAAGATCGATCACCGTGAACCACTCAGCTTGGAATGGAATCTGAAACAGTATCACTGATGGATTCGGTACCACTGGACAACACGAAACGACTATGTTATTAATCTTTCGAAGGTCCTGCACTATCCGAAATTTCCCATTTGGTTTCTGCAGACCCATAATCGGGGAGTTACATGGACTACCCACGATTTCTTTCAGTATTCCCTGTTTAATCATGGACTCGATCACGGGTTTTATGCCTGCAATCGTTTCTGGAGTCAATTTATATTGGGGTGTTCTTGGGAACTCAGCATGCGGTTTCACTACAATTTTCACTGGGTCCACCCCTTTGACCAATCCAATCTCTTCCCCAGTGAAATCCCATACTTCTGGTGCCACTGTCTCTCTCAAGTCCCAGGGGAGCTCATCTACTGTCAAAGTAGGGTACAGCTCCACGCATATTCTTGAGTTTGCAACTTTGAAGTCTGCATCATCATCATTGGTCAATACCTCCACTCCCTGAGGTGTACAATATATAGTACAATTCAATTTACACAACAGATCTCTCCCTAGCAGACACACAGGACTTGAATCGCAAACCACAAACTGGTGCTCATCGCTGTATTTCCCTATTTTCACCTGTACCGGTTCTGTCAATTGGCTGGTTATTCTCCTGTTTGCGACCCCTACCACCTGTATGGTCTCTCCAGACATGGGCAGGTCTGGAACTGCAGCTGATCTGATCGTGGATCTAGTGGCTCCTGTGTCCACCAGAAATGTCGTGGGGCACCCTGCTACTTCTGCTTCCACATAGGGTCCCCTCTGGTCTACCTCCAAAGCTGCCCCGAGGGTGCAGTCTTCTCTTTCCACTCTCTGTCCGGTTAATGGGTCCACATAATAGCACTCTTCCCCTTCTACAAACAGGGGCATTTGTCTATAGGTCTTACCCATACTCCCTACTCGAGGAGGTTGCGGGAACTGGGCTCGGGGAGGAGCCCCCCCCCCTTTGAGCACCTTTCCTTGGTATGGCGTTACCCCTCTTGTAGGCGCGCTTTGGACCTCTTCCTCCTCTATCTCTTGCTCTCCTATCTCTACATTGTAGGGGCACTCGCGTTTCCAATGCCCCACCTCGTTGCACTGGTGGCACCTAGTCGTTTTCTTCAAGGCAGCTATATCTATTCTGGGTCTAAAGGTGGAACTCTCCTCATTGCCCTTATTCTGACTGTACTGCTTCTTTCCTCCTGTACCTGTTCCTTGCTGCTGTTGCTGTTGTCCCCCCTTCCCTGCTGCCTGCATCTGTACCACCATCAACTTTTCTTTTAGTTTCTTAGCCTTGGAGTCTATCTCATCACAGCAGTACCTGGCATATCTCAGTATTTCGTCTAGGGGTTTACTTTGCCAACAAATCGAGTGTTGCTGAATCATTAAACTAATATCCGGTCTCAGTCCCAGGACGAACTTGGACACAAATTGGCCTATGTCTTTTGGATCCATTACATCCAAGCCGCTATACTGTTTAAACGCCTTCAGCAATCTCTCGTAATACTCGTGGACTGTCTCTTTGGGTTCCTGTCTTGTTCGGTCTATTCTGACCCAATCTATGTCTTGCATTGGCACTTTCTCTTTCAGCCAAGTCATCACTCTCTCGAATTTTGCCATCACAATCTCGGACGGCCCATTAGTCTTAGCATCTCTCTCTGGCTCCGTTATGGGCCACTCAGCACTAACCTTGCATGCTGTCCACAGATCTCCTGGTACTACAATGTCAAACAGCGTGTTCAGATCTATCCATAGGACTTTTGAGATTTTTACAAATCTCTCCACTTGCTTGTACCACTCCACTGGGTTTTCCCGTAATTTGGGGAAGGAGGTGGTAAAAGCAGCTAAATCTCCCCTACTCCAAGGGACATGTACATAGTTCCCATTTGCGACTTCACGCAAAGGGTAAGCTTCTATTCCCTGCTGTCCTGGTGTCATACCAATCATGCTTCTCCTGCCGGTCCCTTTCTTGGACCACCTCTCTTCCCACTTATCTAGTGCCCTCCATGTCCTTATTCCAGCAATCAGTTCCCTTATGTGCGTTTTCAGCCCAATCGTTCTCCTCTCATCTAGGTCTCGATCTGTATAATGTAGCCTGTGGTTACCCTGTAATGCTTTGGTTCTTGACAAGTCCACCATATATTTGCCTGCTAGTTCGACTAACTTCTCATGGACTGCTCTCGCTTTTCGAGTAATGTCCTTTGCCATATACAGTATTTCATCCTGTTCATACATTTCCATTCTTTCTAAAGGCAGGGTACCATCTACCATGTCATCCAGGTCTGACCTTAAACTGGCGACATCGAGTCTCTTGGCTTTTATTTCAGCTCGCAATATGTCTTTCGAAGGGGGCTCACTGGTCTCCCTACCATCCCAACTTCGAGCTCTACGTTTGGGCTCGGGAGAGTTAATGGGTGGTCTCCCTTGCTCCCATCTCTCCAGGTCCCATGCTCGGCCATCCGATCTTGGAAGGTGATGGAACACGGGCCTGTTACCCCCACTCTCTCCTGCTTCTCTCCTCTCACCGCACACCTCTCTGTTGTTTTCCCTCTGGTCCCTACTCTCTCTTTGCCTAGTATCGCTCAGTATCTGATACGATCCCTCCTGGTTCCCCATATTCCCTGGGCTGCGCTCATTTCCGTCATCACAGGGACTATGGTGCGACCTCTCACAACTCCCATTCAGTTCTCTGGTGCCGGGCACACAGTGTGGACACTTAAAGCTGTTTCTGTACTCTTGCGCTCTCCTCTCCCCTTCACTGAGTATTGGGCGCGCCACCCCTTCACTCCCGGGGCCCCTGTTTTCCAGGTCTGTTCCATCTCCTCTCCGGGCCCAATGGGTGACTCCCCTACTCCCTCTACAGTCCCACTCCGGGCTGCTCTCCCCAGCCCCGCAGTGAGTCCGAGCTCGGCTGTCCTGACTTTCCCTTTCAGCTTCCGCAGCATTGATGTTCTTTTGAGCCTTCACTGCCTCATCCCACTGCTTCATGTACTCATTTAGCTCTTGAAAGGATTTTCGTCCAGATCCCCTCAGATCTACTGGCCATCTAGGGCCCCCAGGATCTCCTCCTGGGTCCCCTGCTGTGTGCATCGGGGTGCTCCACTCTCTGGGTATCGGCATCTGACTTGGGGAATTGATCGTATCGTTCCTTCTTGCCGTCCCTGCTCTTTCTCTGTCCTTCCGTACCCGTTCTTCCCCTCTTGCTCTCTCTTGGTCATATATCGATATTATAGGACCTATGGTAACAGGTACCTGTAGTGCATCTGGTAATGCGTAGGATGTGGCGCTTTCCGTTTCCGGCGCTCTTTGTACCACAAACCTCCCGACTACCTGTTGCACCTGACTAGACTGGGACAGCTCTTTCTTTGCCTCAGGATCCCACTCTGAACTGGGAAGCGGTCTATGCTCTCCTGCATTGCCCCCCTTTTCTCCTTCAGTATGCTCGACCTCTCCCCCTGCTCTATTATACGGGGGTGGCCTGTCTGTCAGTAATCTGTTTATCAGGCTGTCCTCTGTTTCGCTCTCATCATCTTCTTCTAGGGGGCTTTTATTTACGGGCACCTCTAGCACTGGGTACAGTTTATTTATTTCCAGGTTATGCACTCTCCATCTTTTAGCATCCGCATCCCACCTGGCATCCTGCACTGCCCTTACCGATCGTTTCACCCTTTCCTGTCGTCTGTTCATATTCTTTTCATGCGCTGCCCTAATCCATGCTTCAAGAGCTTCAAACTGGGTCGGTCTAGGCAAGGGTCTCGTTGAGGTCATGACTGATTTTAATCGATGTAACACCTCTAATCTGAACGTCCCGTACTTCGGGAACGTCAGTTCCTCATTTCCTTCAGTAATCTTACTCCACTCTGAAATCCAAAGGATCGTATGCAGCCCAACATTCACTGCCATATAACGAGCTGGCGTACCCTCCGGCGGGGCTTCTTCCCCTTCATACGATCCCCGCTTCTCTCTTTTAAACACCGCTTTCAGCCATTTAAAACACTTCATAATTATGCGCACAATATCCAGCCTCGCTACTCTGTTTACTTCCTGATGACAATCCACCAATCCTGTCGCGGCTTTGCTAGCTTGGCCTATCGCAGCGCGGTCTTTTTCCGGTCAGCCAATAACGTCGCGACCCTGTCTGACGTTTTTGCTAGCTGGCCTATCACAGCGCGGTCTTTCTCCGGTCGGCCAATCACGTCGCGACCCTTTCTGACGTCACTTTCCTCCGCTTCGCAGCAGCACCCCTCCTTTCTCAACTCGTCTCCCGGTTATGCATGCGTCCCATTCATACACCGAAAAATGACTACTTCCGACCAAGCGGTCACTTCTCTCGACTGTACGTCCACAGTCTATCTGTAATTGTCAACTCAACTGACGAAATGTCTATCGTCTCTCTGATAGGTTGCTTACACACACAGTAACTTCCGACCAGCGTCCGTTACTCACGCACTCACTCTTACGGTCCCCCTATCTCGGTCCTTCGGGTGATCAATGGTACCTCATGACCCCCTTCACACTAGTTGACAATTACTCTGGGTGTCCGATACACCCGAACCACTTAAGCTCTCCTTGAACTTAAGATTTCCACCGGTTGCGCGCGCTCACAACCTGTTCCACAGTCACTCTACAGACATTCAACTCCGCCAGACATTACAACATAGATACAATACAAAACACCGCAATCTAACACGCATAACCCTTTATACTCACTCTCGACCGATACTGCTGCTTTTTCTGTCTCACGTCATCCGGATCTTCTTCAACGGGCTGTTCTTCCGATCATCGATCTCTAGGGGCCTTGGGGTAAGCTAACCTGGCCTAGGTCACCGTCCTCAAGAAGGCAACCATCCTCTATAGCTACCAACTGAAAGGGCGAGATTTTGATCGATACCTTATATCTATTGATCCAAACCTCGATCTGGTCGACTGAACCTTTGTTGCCTGTCTGTGAGGAAAGAAAGTGCACCTATTTCCAAGCTAGTTCACCCAATAAAGGACTCTACTCCCAAAGATCACAAACAACTTCTAGCTTTCAAAAGTTTATTGTAAAGATATGATAAGCTGCAAATACAGGCATCTCAGAATGAGATTCACGAGATACACAGGTCCAATTACATACATGTGCTCTCGGAAAGCCCTCAGACGAGCAACAGAAATCACTAACACAAGTTCTAAGAATAATAAAGCTATCAGCATAGACGCATATCTCTCCTTCATTTAGGTTGGAGTAAAACGCAAAGGTTAGGCTGTCCCTACCCTGCTCTAGATGGTATCCCTACTTAACCAAGTCCCAACCTAACAAAGGTGTCAGCAGTGAATGACCCCCAAGGGAAGTCACCCACTCTAAGTCTCTTGGTGAAAACCTATAGTTCTCCAGTCATGACCCCTCTCTGCCTACCCATCCGCTCTCTAAAGGGTCCTCAGGTCTCTGCTCTAACTCCACCCAGGGGTGCTGTCCCTAATACAAAACAGTCAACAACATTTGAGACGCCCCTTGCGAGACGCCCCTCACGTGGTGTAGCTTCTGGCTTTTTCCATGATGCTTTGTATTGGGCCTCATACGTTAGAGTTGACCTTGCTTCTCAGACTCTTCTCCGGCCCGCTGATACCCCTCAAACATTCCGGAACCCTCCTCCATGTCTAGGCCGTCTACTGAACAGACCTCTATTCATTCATTTATAATTGGATCCCCCCTTTTCCTCTGCAGACAGATATCTGTAGCCAAGAACCCAACTCTCATAGACTTCCAAAAAGGCTTGCAACATTTCTCAGCCCAGACATGTACGTGCAAATCAACGTTAAAACATTTCAGGCCTACAATATTTCTCATCATGATTATAGCATTCAACTTCTTCCTTAATTAAAACATGTTAATATTCTTATTCTATTATTTAGTAAACATCTCTATAAATCATGGCCCATTTAATGCGATGACCAAAACAATAATACAATCTGTGTCGTGAAAAGAACCACCTTCCCTTTTAGCTCTGGCCCTGAGGCCTACCACATTCTGCGTTTAACCACATACCATCTTACATTTTAACAGCTACACGACATGGATTCAGAAATAATCACGTCTAATAAAGTCATATAATGTCACACATTTCTGTATTAGTTCCACTTCTACTTAAATCCCTACATTAGCTATACATTTAGAATATAATTGCAGATACTATTAGCACTCATGGCATTTCTCCTCATGATTTGTGCTTACTACTGGTAAGTGTGATGTACTCATACATTTAAGTCAGTTTGCGCTCTCTCAACGTTCTTCTCCTTGGATTCTCTCTCTACCAACCTCCGACAGAGTCCCTTCTCTGTTCATAGCCCCTCTCTCGCATACATTACATTTGTTTTATACAGTGGCGTAGCTAGGCCTTTTGCCGCCTGTGGTGGCCCGAGTTTGCTGCCTGCAGTGCACAAATGTAAGAGGGGGCAAGTGCTGCGATTCTCCCGCGACACCCTGTAGGTCAGAGCGGGGAGGGGGGTGGGTGGGAGGCTGCCGCCCCCAAAACTTGTGCTGCCCGCGGCACCCCTTGGAGGAGGAGACCCCAGGGGAGCCACCTTATATAACCGATACTCTTAGGTTTCGTTTTCCAGACGTGGCTCCTACGTCATCTTCCGAAAAAAGGTCGGTGGTCGCAACCAGCCATTCGACTAAGCTTGGTTTCCTGGCGCGACTAAGGGCGCCCCTCCTCTATGTGAGGGGAGCACCTGATCAAGAGTGGGGCAGGTGCTGCGATTCTCCGTGACAGCCTGTAGGTCAGAGCGAGGGAGGGTGGTGGGTGGGAGGCTGCCGCCCCCAAAACTTGTGCTGCCCGCGGCCCCCCTTGGTTTTACAGCGCTACCCATACTAGTGTAGAGTGCCAGAGCACTGTACAACAGTCACACATTAAGCAGAGCCAATGAATCACACATGTGTAAATCAGTCTATAGGAACTGTTACGTAGGACAATGAGGAGTATTACAAGTAGGAGTCACATGTTACTGATACTAGTAAACAGTATATTTTAAGAGTATTTGGTCTGAAGAAGCACAGACTCTGGATTTAAAACATACTTCAGTGGTTGGGGTTGACTTTACTAATAGGAATGTAATTTTACTCAAACTAACCTTTTTTAGCAACATTAGGATAATGAAGGACTGAGGAAAAACATAAGGTTACAACCCATTTCACTGCAGTTTGCACGCAGCTCTTTGATGACAGTTCATAGATCACTGTGCTATATTAGGTTTTAAAATGAACAAAAAAGTAACATAAGGATCTCTGTGAGAAAATCAGTAGCCCACTGAGCTATCCACATAAAATGATGTTCTGTGATCTGCAAGGAACACCTTCATTGCGGACGGAATATTAACCCTCTGCACTACTTTCTGATTAGTCAGAACTACTACTAGATGAAACTCGGTCTCTCTCCAGCAGGAATATTAATCACCTGAATTATCATCATCATCAAACTTCATTCGGCCACAAAGACCATAAAAGCACAATTAAAAGCACAGTCAAAACCATCAAAGCACAATAAAACCATATCATTATTAACTGTCCGCCGTGTTTAAAAAGAAAAATGAGAATACTTGAAAGTAGTATAAAAGTCCATATAAATCACAAATATTATTTTTTTTAAACTCGCATATAGAAACCCTTAAAAATTGAAAAAAAACTCAATAACTTAAACTGTAATGCATATCTTCGTTTCGGTGCTTGGTTAAAAAAAATGTAATACTGCACAACACATTGATTGGGACTCCAAACGCTGGAGGAAACACAAAACTTCCTGATGATTATGAAAATCTACCACTTAAAATAGGGCGCAAAACGGTGACCTGAGAGAAGAGTATAACGTGCAAAAGAGCGTAAAGTGATTCATAGATTGGCGTGATCTCCATCACAAGGACAAAGGGGTAATGATGGGAACCAGGTACCTGATACTGGGAAGGCCACCAAAAAATTATTCTTATTCCACGGCAGCCAGGTGAGATAAAACCTTAGCTCTGGTGCGTTTTCCCAGGTCAAGTAGGGCGCCAAGCCTTGGTTGTAGACAGTGGCACATAATTGAATGGGGGCCATGCCTACCCTAACTTTCAGAAACCCCACCCCAAGTTCATTATGGTTAATACAACTTAGTGTGTACTTTGGGGTCCCCAATAACTTATTTAAACTTTTATTTTCTGCTACCTGTAGAGCCGTAGAAGTTAAATAACTCCAAACCCCTGTCCCGAATGTGCCCGTACTGAGAGCTTTCCTGATACAAAGCATACTCTTTTCTGCCAGGGGCTACTGTCCACCAGAGTTATCTTGGCATTTTCACTGTTGATGGAAAACTGCTGATGCACAAGGAACTCTGCATGTGCCTTTAAACGCTTAAGTTATTTCTAAGACAGTGCCTCCCAAAAGTCAGTGCCAGCAGCGCCCCCCCAAAGCAGACCCTGCTCACACACATATGATGTCATTATCACCACATTACCCTATTATTTTGAATATATATATATGCGAAGAATCGTCACCACCACTCACAGGCCCTTGATAGGCAGAAATGATGAGGAGTAGACCCAGAATTTGCTGGTGCAAAAATTAAGAAAACTTTATTGTGATCAGGGCGTCCGCCATGACGCGTTTTGCTTCCTCCTGAAGCTTGATCACATGACATACTACGTGACTTTCTGAAGGGCTTTTAAAGTGACAGTGCATGAAAAAACTCATCATATTCAATGCGACTCCGTTTCTAGGCATAAACATAGAAAGAGTACTGTGCAAATTGCGCAAAATTACTTTATACAATGTAATACTGTTTGATAATATGAAACATCATATGAGAAGCGCTATGGGGCTCATAAAATAGATAAAAATACAATCATATCAGCAAGAGCAAGGGCGGAATTTGACTCCCAATCACGCCTCTCTCCAACTCATTTTAATAGCTGATATCTTAATATCAATGAAATATGGCCCATCAACATAGCGCATCAATTGCACAGTGCCAGTAAAATATACTTTGTCATTAAGCCAGACAGACTTACATTTTGCCTTTTGATTTCATAAAGTCCATAGTGGGCAATGAGTACGATTCATATTTCTGAAATGCAAATTCACCTTTAAAAAAAAGCAAGCCTTCATATTAAATCTAAAGTGCCAAAAGTGCATAAATGTGCAAAAACCGCTAAAGGGCAAATATACAGAGAATCTTATTAATTTTTTCAAACTATGTACACATTTCTCATTTCATCTATTAAAAAGCCTAGCGGAGACAGAAATATCACTACTACTACTGATTGGAATTGAATAAAATCTCATTAAAGAAAGATAACAATTCATAGCTCAACCTCATTTCTTTCCTGAACTAAAAGCATCCTACACGAATCTTTCTGAACAAAACCCTCCCGGACAGGTAATTTCTAAATAAACTGATTTTAGACTTTCAAATACAGGTGTACAGGTCTTCCCTGTCATTCAATCCATTGGGATTTTTGCTGTCTAGCTCCAATATATATCTTGTCTCGAGGAGACGTAGTTTGGCCTCACGGTCGCCTATATATATATATATAGAGAGAGAGAGAGAGAGAGAGAGTGAGAGTGAGAGAGAGAGAGAGAGAGAGAGAGAGAGAAAGAGAGAAATAGAGAAAGAGAGATGGGGTCAAACTGAAATAGAAAACAGGCTGGAGCTTTAAAGTCAAAGTAGCGCACATTAGCGAATCAGATAGTTTTGAAAAATGTCCCACGTTGACAAATTGAACTATTCTTGAAAAGACACACCAATAAGTGTTCAGCAATGTATGATCGACATTATGCATTTGTGCTCACTACAGGCAATGTTTATGGTGAGATCAGGGAAATCAACTGTGTAATCTGCCCCATCAGACAATTAAACAGGGCTACAAACCACCACAAAACAAGCAAATGCACTGGCATGTATGTCCATCCCTTCTGGCACTATTAGATTGCTCAATAAGCTAATCCAACCCTGTGTCTGTGTGAACTGCATAAGGAAGTAGCACAAGCAGTCATTCCATCTCCTAAGCATAAGAGATACTATTAAACTGTGTGTATGTTTGAGGGTATATATAGAGCAGGCTGGCTGTTCAGGTGAGGGCATTCACAAAAAATAACCTGTGATTAATGTAAACAATTTAAATAAAATATGATTGCAATGAAAAAGTAAAAAAGACAGAAGAGACATCTTTTGAACTGTTAATAAAATACGGGACCCTGATACAACGGTGTTCTGTTCTAACTTATTTTGGGCAGAAAATGCCCAAAACATTCCATTTGAAGCACCAACGAAGTCCAGTTAGTCAGTCCTGCTTATTATATCAGTGCATCCGCTCTGATCAACTTGTCAGTAGGTCTGAAATCTTTTTTTGACATTTGCCATGAACACAAACTCATTGACCAACTTGGACCATGCTCACTGTGCCACTTAAACCAAGCTTCATCATGTTAACAAGCTGCAAATAGGCTAAAACCAGTCTGGGGTTATTTGTTTTCTGATTCTGAAGGAGCTGGTGTGATAGTTCATTCTGGGCCATTCCTGTTGGAGCAGGACAAAGACTGATTTGCACATGCTGGGTCCTGTCTGAGGAAGCCTGGTGGGCAAAAAACGATGGACTGGATTGCGACTTGCGTAATTACCAGCATCTGAGATTAATTCAAGGAATGCACCCGCTACTGTTTTTGTTTTACATGAACACACATAAGATCTAAGGAATTAGTCTGACTATAATGGATATTTGGCACCTCATCACAAAGTGCCCCAATATCGGATGTATGACATTACAACGCATGCTTTTACCACGCATGCCTTTACAACGCTGTTTTTACAACGCATGCCTTTACAACGCATAGTGCTTTGGGGCGCTGGATAGTGAATAGTTTAATTTACTATTCCAACTCCAGTCCCCGTGGATAGTAGGGAAGGTGTTGAATAGTAAATTAAACCTATTCCCTATTCTAGAGCGCCCCCCAGCGCAATGCGTTTAATGGTTTGCGTTGTAAAAGTTGCGTCGTAAAGGCACTGCGTGGGAAAAGTTGCGTTGTAAAGGATGTTACCCCCCAATATCACATCAATGGGTGATAGCAGGGCTAAGGGTACTAGGTTTCTTATTGTCCAGTGGGATAAATCGATGCACATAGCCAGAGGTGGAAGAAAGTCCGAAAGCACATTTTGGAAATTGGGTCTGGGCCACTAAATTATATTTATTTGTGAAAATACGGTTTAGTGTTGAAGAAGAGACTCCTGTCTAGTGCTAAATTACAAAGATTTTCAATTTACTGTTACCCTAAATCTGTACAAATCTGACATCAGCTAAGTTGTTCTATCTGTAGAATCAAAACAAATCATGGCTCTTTTTCCCTGAACATATTATCAGACACCAGAACTTCTCAACTGTCCTAGAATCAAGCTCATGGCGTAACATTAGTTTTCCCTCCTATTAAAATACCATTGTGCTGTGTAGTCAGGATTACTGTTGTCTAAACACTACACTAAGCATGCTTAGTCAAACTCCTGTTGGAAGCAATATGCCCGTACTACAAGAGAAACACACCTTTGAATGATGTTAAAAATAACAATTCTAATCAGATCCGGTTTTGAAATTATTCTAAAACTTAGATGAGAATAACTACCTGGAAGTAGTTGACCACTGTGTTAACTAGGTAGCAGGCAAGTGAGTCTTGGCTATTCACCAAAAAAGCAACATTTGAAAGCTGAGTGAGCCATATCATGCATATAATTAATGGAACCAGAACCATGTGAGGTTTTTGGGGCACAGCTTTTGTTTCTATTCAGGAACTAACCTGCATCTACCTCGCAAGTCCCATCAATGCATTGCCATCAGATGCTTGGAAAGAATCTGCTAGTAGTTTGCTGAAACTCATTCACATTTATTTACTTAAGTTATGTTGTATCTGCAGTCAATTTATAATGTTTAGGGAGTCCCGGAATTGGTTACAGTGGAAGCTTAAGTTTAACACTATCACACTTTCTTATAAGACTGTATGCTTTGTTACAAAGCCCTAACTAAAATCAAAGAATTTGTTCAATAAGTTAATGTGTACATTTCTTGATCTCTTTTCTTTTCCTTTTCCCATTTGTTGGTTCCCTTCATGCCATAGCCTGCTCAGGCCTTTTATGTTATGTGTAGGTTGACCACCTTATTCCATCTTCTCTTTATGTATCCGTTGTGCTGCTCTCAGAGTATTTAGCCATCTTTGGACTGTGACTTTCATCTCTCTATCTGTGAAAACTTTGCCTCAAAAAATAATTTATTTAGAAGAAACAACATCTCAATTCAATTTTTTCGTTAGGTATTCTTTGAGCAGTTCTGAGAGCATTGAGCCATCTCTACAAACTTACTTTTGATTAGCAGTGATTGATAAAAACCACTTCAAAAACCTTTTGTTCCTTTTGTTCAACAGAAAAATGTGACAAAGAGACTGCCTTAGCAATTTGAGGACATGAAATTCTTTCATCCTAGAGAAGCACCTGCTCATGTCTCGCGACTCTACTTAATTCCAAGGCTTCTTGCCTGTATGCGATAGAGGAGAGTTCTTCAGACGCCATTTAGACCTGCTCTTACTTGAGTGACCTGGGCTTCATGAAAGATTCTATTTTTGAATGTAATTTTCTACAGCTTGTGTCTATTCCCCATACACCAGTGTAGTCCAGTCAAACACCTATCACACTAAACGATACGTAAATACACATACATTTTTTCATTAACATTGTAGTTTTTTACCAGATCTTGTTGGATCGTTTCATTTTATTTAATACTACTCTGGGCACTATACATATATTATTCTTTATATACTTATGGAGATACAGCCAGAGAAACAGAGACAAGGAGAGAAAGCAGGGGTGAAACAGAACTTCGAAGAGTAAGATAAAGAGGCAAGGAGTGCCTGGTGGTGAATTTAAAAGGCATGAGGGGGAATCAAAACTACGCATAACTGGTATTCGGCACCCTGACCTTCCATAGTGCTAGCCTTTAGTTTCTGAACAAAACCTTTGGCCTCTGCACTTATTCTTTTACAAATTACCCTCTGCTTGCCAATGGATCCTTCATCAGAAGTAAGTAGTACTTTAGCAAGCAGAGGGAACTGGTTGATGAGGACTAAACTCATCAGAGGGTTCTGTCAAGCTCTCACCTGCACTTGGTCACAAATTAACAGAAATTGCACTGCTATGGACAGTTACTGTTGAATAATATACCTTTGAGGTTTGTTTCTCATTTGTGGCAAAGAAAAAGCCCAATGTGCATCTCTTATTAAGTTTGATTCTGAGACCTTCAAAAGAGCACTGAAAGAAGGCATTACGGAGAGCTGACATTACTCTTCGTAAAGCAATGGGTTCTTCACCCCGGGCTTAATCTGTACTCATGCAGCTCTGAAGGATGTGTGTTTTTTGAACTGCAACACGTATGCTCAAGGCTTGTATCCTGTACTCTGGTATGAATTCCTGCTAACCAGGATCTGATTTGTGTACCATACTTTCAACACTGTCATTTTTTGGTCTCCTTACAGGGCACAAAATCCCTTGTAAGAGACCATGACTAGGCCACAGTAACATTTATAGAGGGAAACAGCAAGAACAGTAGGATTCACATGCACAGGGCTTTCACTAAACAATATGTTTATACAATCAGACCAGATCATTATTGTTCTGAGAGGGCAGACAAAACAGTTATTGCGCACTTAGGAGTGGGCGAACCACTCCTCCCCTGCCCAGCCCTGCTCCGAGAGCAGAGCAGCCCCGCCCCACCCACCGGCAAAGAGACAGGACACATAAAATGATAATAATGATGATTTTATGTTTCCTCTTCTCATACTGCTTGAAAGCAGTGGGGTGACGCTCTTCCGCCATAGCGGAGGAGCCACCACCATCAGGTAACAGTTCAAATCCTGGCAAGTCTTACCCAGCCTTCTAATATTCAAGCTTGGTTAAATCCAATAATGTAGGTAACAATAAAACCTAATATTTACAGAATGTACACAAATTTCACAGGCACAGTATTGTACGTTAGCTACATACTTGTTTAATAATCATGAACTTTTTTCCCTAGAGAGCGCCATGCCTCTCTCTTTACATAACATACACATACACATACCGAAGTAATTTCCTAGGTAATTAAAGAACTAATATTTACATAATTAAAAAATAGCTGAAGCACAGTATTGCAAATGGTATTATTTTGTTCTACATGCTTCTTTATTGTTCATGTAATTACATCCCTGGAAAGAAAGGCCTATCTTTTTACATAACTTACACAGACCTATATATATATCTTACATAAATTGAGATCCCAAGATACTCAAAATCACTTTCATATCTCAGTGTTCATCTTAAAAGCTTTGTAAGAAAACAGAATAATGAGTGGTATGGCTGGGTAGCCTTACTGTGTAATATTCTCACAATACACAAACATGGCCCTTGGATTCACACTAATAAATCCTTAGCTCAGTCCAGGTAGAGTGGCAAAGAGCAGTCAGGCTTTACTTTAGGAATATGTGTTAAGCATTATAGAGTACCAACATGGACGATAAGTAGTTGACACTACGCTAGAGAAAACCAACACCAATTAAAATAATTGAGTTTGTTATTATCTTAAGATAGACACCAAAATGAACAGAAAGGCATACATAGAACCACAGTTATACATTTTTTCAGTATTTTTAAATCACTGCAGTAAAACACATAGACAATATAACATTGTGGTCAACAGCAAAATGCACTAGTGATAATCGGTCACTTATAGGCAGTTACTTGGAATCCTTATAGGGATGAGGTAATGCAAACTCCAGGACCAGACCACAACATCCAGATCAATTTTACCTAGCCCGTTGTAGTGTTGATTATTATTTATTTCATATATTTTCTTTCACTTGCATGCTGGCTGTTACCTACCATGTATGCTATATTTATGTTTGTACTTATACCCAGGTTCTATCGGCCACATGCATCATTGCACCCGTTTGCGATTCCTAAATTGCGAAAATTAAGTAATCGCAATTCGGTATTTTTCCTTAATTGCGATTCATAATTTGCGAATCGCAATTAAGGAAAACACTTCCCATTGATACCTATGGGCCAAAAGGCCCATAGGAATGAATGGGAAGGCATTCACATTTTGCGAATTTTAAATTGCGATTCGACAAATGTGAATGCAATTTCAAGGGTGCAGGGGGGAGGTCCAAAGAACCTCTCCCTGCACCCCTGAAATTTAACTTCAAATGCAATTTACACACACACATGCCCCAAGGGAATGTGTGTGTGTAAATTAATACTTTCAAAAATGTAATTTGTGCATATTTGAACGTTTTCGGTAAATTAACATGAAGGTCAACTTCATGCTATTTTACCACTTCCAAAATGCGAATTCGCAATTAAAAAATGATCATGCATTGCATTTAAGCAATCTGAAATTGTGATTTCTTAAATGCAATCGCAATTATAGAAATCGCAACATGGTTGCGATTCCTAAAATTGCGAAATGCATGATGCATTCCAAATTAGTCAGTTGCATTCGCAAACGGCCGAAAATTGCGATTTGCACCATTTGCGAATGCAATTGGCTTTGATGCATGTGGGTGTTCGTTCCTACTCCATGGTTGCCAACTCCAACTGAGCCTTTTGGAGTTGGGAACTGAAGGAGAGAGGATCGGCACGACGTGGGTTCCTTCTGCTGCAATAAAGTTACTGAGGTTTTCTACAAAATATCAAGCTGTCTCCGAGGCTGTTTTCCTTGATATTACCCACCTCTTCATTTGCGACGAGCGATGAGCGACATTTCTACAAGGTGACCACTGTAATTTTCATTCTTGAAATCGACCAGGACAGGTCGATCGTTTTCCTCTCATTGCGCAGCTGTCAAGAGTTTCTTTGAGTTTTTCTGTGACAAGATCTTGCACATGTTTATTTGGAGGCATTTCCCCTCGACATGCTCGGCCCTGAGCGTACGTCATCAGGCAAGACGGTTACAAGCTTGATTGACGTGCTCCAACCTTCACTCAGCAAACGTCTTGGCAACAGCATGCGTCACATGCACAGGTTCTGCTGTGACAACTAGAGAGGATGTCTTAAATACTCAGTCGGATTCAATGATTTCAGGAAGCTTTGCTAGCAACGGGGATGGCAACCAGTTCAGGCATCATACGGCAAAATTGATAGCTGCCATAAATGACTTTTTTCAATGTATTGATAGGTATTGTGGTGCAGTGTGTGCATATGTGTCTGTTTTTGCATTTGTGGCTGAAATTGCTTCAACATTTCAACGAGTTAACAATTCAAAGAAATATATAACATACTTTTAACACCAGCCTCTTTCTTATAAATTGGTAAGCTTGGTACATTGACATGCTAAAATGAGCAACTTATCACAACTGGTCCATTTGCAGCCTTTCTTACAGTCACCCGGCAAGCATGGAAGCAATGGTTTAAAGTTTTTGAAAGTTATTTGGTTGCTTTAGGAGCTGAAAAATACTCACCAAAAAAGAAGGCAGCAATTCTTTTCATCAATTTGGGTGCTGAAGGGCAACAAGTTTTGTGTGACTTACCTAAAATTACACCATCCAGTGAACCTGGGCTTTGAAACAAATATGGGGAGAACATTGCAAGGTTGGAACATGTTTTTACTGAGCAGACAAGTGTACTTTTGGAACGTTTCCATTTCTCAAAAAGGAATCAGAACCCAGAGGAGTCTGTTGAAGACTACATGTCGGCCCTTTGTCATGCAGCAGCAAAGTGCAATTTTGGATTGACAATAGAATCTAGCATTAGATATAGTTTTGTATTTGGCTGTAACTTCAAGAAAATGTTTTAAGTTGCAGGGATCCTACTCAAAGCTGCCAAGGTTTCAGATTGCCAGGTGTGTCATTTTAAAAATTTGAGTGAAATTATGAGTGACATTTCAACGACTATGAGTGACACTTTCTCGTGAGCAAAAATCGTGCAATTAAGACAATGGAAACTTCTAAATAGAAATTACAGCCAATTGAGCAACAAGAAACTCCAAGAACTTCTTGAAACTGTTGCAGAGCACCAGAAATGGGAGACTAACCCTATTGCTCCCGTCTGTAACCGGACTGTACTGTAAACGAATGCATAACCATGAAATTACACAAGTCACGTGGATGAACCGAAAGCAACCAAGCTGGCCACCTGTTGTTGTGCTGGTGGTGGGGGGTGCAGGTGACATCACTGGGGCTGAGCTCTGCCTCTTCTACCCTCGCCTTGTAATGATCACGAGGCAGCCCAGCAGGGCTAATGCTTAGCAACAAGATGCCATGGGGAAACCTGGCCTGGGCCTCGAGTCTGAGTCATGATGTGCAGGTCTCTCAGAGAGAGCGTCCAGGCCCCAACAGAATGTGTGAGCTGGAGCCACTGTCTGAAGTCAACAACATTTCGGGCAGGCCGGGCACAAATCAGAAAAAAAGACACTGATCATGTGAAGAACACTGCAGAGAGTGTAAATTATGTCCACGCACTGATCCGAATTGATGATAATTATACCCACTATGAATGAGTGGACAGCCCTAGAAGAGACTCAGAGCAGCTGCAGTTGTAATGTGATAACACGTGCTGCAGAGGTAAACAAACTAAACCAGGACTCAGGCAGCAGGCTCTCTGACTCCTGAAGGATGATCAGACAGAGCGGCCCTGCAGATCAATGCTTTTTATTATGTTATTTTTTTGGGTTTCACATGTGGCAGCGCTCATAATTACTACATTATAGTCAGACTAGATTCCTGAATCCTACCTAACCTACAATACATACCTGATTATAGGGGTTTCGTTTCCATTTAGTTGCCACTAGTTACTCTACCTAACCTGTTGTACAATATTGCAAGCATAATGGCATTGATGCAGTGCACCAGAGCTCGACGTGCACTGCTGAGCATTATAAAAATAAACTCTGACAACGGCCGCGTCGCGTGCGCAGCGCGCTGCGTGGGTGCTGACTTAACTGGCTGTTGTACAATATTGCAAGCTGGCATAATGCATTGATTCACCAGAGCACGACATGCGCACTGCTGAACATTAATAAAAATAAACTGTGGACATCATCACTGGCGTCGCGTGCGCATCCAGCGCTGCGTGGGGGCTGACACTTACTTGTTGACCAGACCACCTGCTGCTGCCCAGCCCACGATGTGCAGCAGTGATGCCACTACTGCCATGGCTGGGCACTGCCTGTCTTTATGATCTCCAGGCAGAGATGCTCGTTGCCGGACACTCCTCGCCTCGGCTGCGGCGCTCAACTCTCCCTCATCCTCCAGTGGTCAAACAGCCCAGAGCTGACTTTCGCCAGCTGGTCTGTCGGCTGCTGCAGCCTCAGGTGCGGGGCGCAGGTGGCTGCCCCGCCCACGCCACAATCGATTTGCGGCCCCCTCGGCTGCGGCGGGCGGCCTGCCATCATGTCATGAGAGAGGCTGTGACAGGCTGCAATTTCCCCCACCGCCGGCTTTAAGTTCCGGGCCGGACGTGACAGCAGTACCGCCACCACACATCCGGATTCATTATTACCGGCCCCCCTGGTGACACGGTCGTCGGTGATTGGCTGAAGTATAGCCGGTCAGAGGGAGCAGCAGAGAGAGCCCGGGCACAGTCAGTGACAGGCGCCACTGGTATGCGTGACAATGCATTTCAGTGCGGTGATGCGGATCACCGCACTGAAATGCGTGAGCGTCACACCTGTTGCGTGACGCTTGGCAGGACTGCCTACTCTTTCAGAGGTCATAGATTTGGCAAAAGCAATCAAAAGGTCAATTGTCTTAACTGACAGGATGGGTAATGGTTTAAATAATTATTCAGGTAATGTATTGTAAAAACCTGACACCGTTAATGATACCTCTTACAGGCAGAATAACAAAAAACTGGTACAAAAAAGGCCCGTTTTTGTTTTAGATGCTTGTCAAAATTTCATATATACAACTACAGTGTTTGCCCGGCTTTAGCAAAAAGGTGCAACAAGTTTAGCAAGATTGGACACTTTCAAGGAGTGTGTAGAAGCAAAGGTAACGTTTGATGCTGATCCTTCTATTTCTTACCACACGCATGATCTCTCTAAAGTTGTCCTCACACTATACACAGTTGATGTTGATTGCAAGTCTGTCAAATGACCTTTCTGTGAAACAAATTTTGGTGGTGTCACGTTTCAGATGATAACTGATTCTGGTGCCCCTATTACCATTGTTTCAGATGTTTTATATGCTCAACATTGGGGTGAATTGAAAGTCTTCCACCCAACTGATGCCAACTTCAAAGTGTATGGAGTTTAGGACATCAACATGTTAGGATGTTTCACTGAAATAATCGAGTGTCTTGGGAGAAGGGTCACGACAAAGATGTATGTTGCTCTCAAAGGCAAACTGATCATGTTAATCTCTGGTTCCAATATTCCAGTGGTAATAAACCCTGCTGCTGTTGCAGCTGTTTAGGATTCATCAGTGAAGGATGAAAGGTTTAACCCCTTCGGTGCTCATGATGGAGTGGTTCCGTTATGAGCGCCGGTTGAGCTGTGCTAATGATGGAACCACTCCGTCATGGCCCCGCCCGCTCAATAGAAACTTCAGCACAGCGTGAAAATTCGCACCGCGCTGAAGGGGTTAAAAGTATTGTAGAATCGTATGCAGATGTTTTTCATTCTAAAATAGGGACAATATCCGTGTTTGAACACAGGCTCAAGTTGAAATCACACGCTATCCCAATCTCTCACAAACCTAGACCTGTGCCTTTGTTGCTGAGGGAAGAACTACAAGCCTTGCTACAGAAATTGGTGTTGCGAGGTGTGATTGTCCCAACTGACTCCTCTGAATGGGCCAGTTCAATTGTTATTGTTCGTAAAAATGATGGAGAACATTCATTTATGTGCAGATTTACGCACCCTGAACAACACCATACATACAGATTGGCATCCCCTCCCCAAAATTCAAGCGCTTTTGGCCAACATTTCAGGTGCAAGGTATTTTTCCCTGTTAGACTTATGAACAGCCTATCACCAGGTACCACTCACTGCAGATTCACAGGCCTTGACGACCTTTGTAACTTCATTTGAACTTCACTGGATTCGGGGAACCAATATAGCAGCCTGAAACTTTGGGGCAGGCGAGACCACCGATGGCCAGCGATTCTTTTGATCCGATGAGTGTTTTCACCTGCAGCTTGCACTGGACTTATTCCTGGAGAGATTCTGAGTGCTTAAAGCTGCCACAAGAGTCCCTCTTTCTGGAGTGTCAAGTTTTGGCCAATGATGAGGGTCGATCACTCAGTTCCGAGTCTGTTGCCTCAGAGACAAAGTATTTGCTCTTTTGCTTTATGCTGGTCAGCAAAGTCCTCTTGTCGGTGACCCGGTTCTCCTCTTGGTCATTATTTGAAGTATGTTGTACATATCCAAGTTTCTGGAGTCAGGAGGGGTCCCTTAAATCCTTGATTTAGGGGACTTAGGGTTGGAGGAGCTAGTAGCCAATGGGTAACTAGTCCCAGCAGATTGTTCGCCCCTGAGGTAACCACATCGGTTCTCTAGGTCACCTTTTCTACCCAGAAACCCCTATTTCTGCCTTTCTGATGATGGTAGAATTAAATTCCAGGTAAACAGACCAGGCGGCCCACCCTAGAGATGTGTCCAGCCTTCCTGGGATGTACAAATCCTGCATAGCAAATTTTCCACCTTATCTGGGTGCAAGCGTGCCCCGGGCAAGAGGAGGGCTGTTTCCTCCTCAGGGGGACAGCCCAGATGCATATCAGAAATGGTGTAGCCTTTAAAGCTCACAGCTCTGATGTGCCAATTCACTAGCCTTATTGGGGGGAGGAAGGTGTGATCTCCTTCCTGCCCAGCCTTTGTCTCTGACTCCTGGGAGGAAACACATTGTCTGACAGGAGGTCAGAATCCTGTTGTGTTGGCAGCAGGCATGGGAAAGCATGGGCTGGTCAGCCAGAGCACAGTAAAGCTGGGGCAGCCAGATGGTAACATCGTAGATGCCGTCTGGGTGCATGCCACATCGTCTGGGGCATGAGAATCATGTCAGGGGTAAGAAGGAACTTTGTTTGATACAAACCATGATTATTATTTTAGTGGTACCATAATGGAGCTGCCAATCCTGAGAGTGACCAGTTAGCAGCCCATGTTATCCTATGGACCGCTAACACATACAGTGATTTCCAATGAGGAACACCACTACAGGGAAGTACTGCATAGGCTTGCACATATATGTCCATACCTTTGATATAAAGCACCCTGCCTCCTGGCCTGAGGAGACCTTCCTTAGGAGTGATTTACATAAATTAAAGGCATTGTAGGTGACTTAGCCAAACATGATGAGGGCGCAGTCGTGTTCAAGCAGTTTGCACTGCTCCTGCAGTCTGCAATGGCAGGCCTGCTATCAGTAGTTTTCCATGGCCCAACCAGGGCGGCACAAAACCATGCTGCAGCCATGAGGACCCCTTTACCACCAATGGTCTGGGTAACTCTGCTACCATATACTGAGGACATATAATGCTTTGCCAATGTGAGATTACCAAGTCGAACATAACAGTTTTAGGAGAGAGGACAGGCACTGGGGTTTGGGAAGAAGACTGCAGTGCACTATCAGAGTCATAACCATCAACATTTGGAGCAAAAAGTGGGTTGTGACCATACAAAATGTCACTTTCCTACAAGCTTATGTAGTAGCAAGCTATGACTTTAATTCCTTGTTAGCCGGCTTCATCTGGAGAGAAGATGTGAGGTCCATCTGTGCTTCATTTGACATCTGAAGCCAGCTGGCAGCCTAGGACCAACACTGAATAAAATAATTTGTGACTGTCTGTGAAGATAGGCATTTGCATCTTTCTTGTGCCTGCAAGGGGAAAAGTCACATAAACCCATTCACAGGCTGCTGCAAGAGAACATCTACCACATGCTGATTGTGCAGGCAGCACTGCATGTTTCCTGGTGTTGCCACAGTGAACTGAGATTCATGCAGGATCACTCACCTAAAGGTTCATTGCAACTCTCAATTCTGCACACAGTCTCAAAAAGTGTGCATGTTTCCCTGCAAAATTACTGTTTCCGCACAAAGAGTAAAAATCATTTTAGGGAGAAAATTATTCAGGGCCTGATTCACAAGTGCAATTTCTCATAGGTTCAGATTTATGATTTTCTTCAACTATCAAAACACACCATGGAAAGGTACCCAATGTGAAATTGTACATTTAAAAAAAAAATTCTGCACATGGTAAAACATTTTCTCTCCATCAAAAACGTGTTCCTCTAGTCGCCTAACAAGTCTTCCAGCCAAGGATTCGCCTTCACACTTTGGATGGGTAGTTAACCTATCCCTTTGCAAGAGGAAAAATCTGACCATTTCCGGGGTGGAAAAGGGTAGAAAAGAGTTTGTTAATAGTATGATAAACCAAGCTTTGATCAGCCCATTCCACACCTTTGTGTATGGTTTGCCACTGTCACATTCTAATTTCTCTTGTTCTACAAGCTCAATCAGTGTAGAAGATGAGCCTTTGTCACGTTAACACACCTGGCACAAGCACTCTAGTGACAAGGTAATGGGAAGCCAAGACAATCTACCTTCACCAATAAGGTTTTAACACCGTGCTTGTTTGGATTTGTCATTTCTACATGTAAGAAAAAGTGATAGAACACGCACTACGAAGTAAATTAACTTAGAAAGGTTGTAGCGTGCCTCAGAGGTATCACTCTCTGGGCATTGAGTGTACACAAATAACAATAGCATAGCATTTCCTGAGTTAGGGAACGTACCTCTGAGCACAGCAGTACGAAATCCCTGGGAGTGATTTTATAAGTTTTTCAAAGAGGTTTGAACAAGAATTTAAACTGCCGGAAGTCTTGTCAAAGGTTTAATGATGAAACGATAATGAGTCAAACATATCGTAGTTCAAAACACATCAGCTTGTAAGCATTTTGTATGAAGTATTTCACAAATCTCAATGCATTTCAGGCATTGTATGCCCTTCATCAGGGAAAATTTATATAAGAAATCAAAATAACATGGATGTAATGAGAAAAAACAATGAGAAAGGTGGTGCAACCACCTACACCCAGGTGCACGAAAAGAACGCAATAACGTGTACCAAGAAGGCTCACGGCCTGCTAAGACCCTTGAACAAGCTTGAGTGAGAAGCACAGCTAAATCTCACACAGACCTGTTGACACAATCCACAAAAAAATAACAAACACGCATGGTAATAGTGTCCAAGTATTCAACCATTAAGTGCACACCAGGGCTTTTGACATTAGTATCATTGTTTTGATTTCACACACTAACTACAAGTCAGTATGAATGATGCACGTTGATGACACCCTCCGCTCCTCATCAGGATGACAATTTAGAAGCTCTCGAACCATGTCACCTTTACCAACTGGTTTTCGTGCACTCTCACAATTTCTTAATGGGCAACACACGATCTTCTCTTCATATTATGTGTGAATATGGACTCTCTGGATGTCATTGATAATTGTTGACATTAATACCAGCATGACTTGGTACACCTTATTGCATTCTTTTTGTGCACCTGGTGGTAGGTGGCTGCACCACCTTACTCATTGTGGTTTTTCATTACAATCATGTTGTTATTATTTCTTATGTAGATTTCCCCTGATGAAGGGCATATAATGCACGAAATGGATTGGGATTTGTGAAATGATACATACGAAATGCTTACAAGCTGATGTGTTTTGAACTACGATATGTTTGACTCAATATCGATTCATCATTAAACCTTTGACAAGACTTCTGGCATTTTAGAGTTGATATTCTTGTTCAAACCTCTTTGACAAACTTATAATATTGCTCCCAGTGATTTCGTACTGCTGTGCTCAGAGGAACGTTCACTAACCCAGGAAATGCTACGCTATTATTTCTACATGTAATCCACATGAGATATTATTTTAAAATTGCCCATTTTAGTACAGTCTTAGATATTCACTTAGATCATGCCATGACACCATTCTGCCATCTTCCTGCTTCACCATGAGCATTTCCTATTTGGTCTTCACGAGTCTATTGAGATAAACCTATACAGGTAACTGCAGTAGTCTGAGCCTGGGCCCAACACAAACAAGAAATGCTAATGCACCATTTATAAGCACAGGCAGCTCTTCACCCCAATCGATGGCTCTTTCTGAAATCAAACCAAGTTAAAAACTCGGTTGGAATGTATTAATCTGTGTTCTAACAGTGAGGGGTCACAATTTCCCTACCTTTCTGGGAATCACTCCCATTCCCTATATGGTTTTCATTACATTTTTACTCATTGTCTTGTCCTTGATGCAGGCTAAGTCATAAGGTCTCCCTGATGGTTGCTTGCAGTATACCCAGGTAGCACTCCTATCCACACAGCTAGACTCTTATTTTATGGGGGCCTGCAGTGGCTGCCTCATTCAGGACAAGGTTAGGAATATAGTCTTGCATGGGTATCCAACACCAACAGGAGCTCTCTTGGTTTCCTACAGTCAGGTGCTTAGCAGTGGCAGCTGCAGCCTACACGCCAAGTTAATCAAGGTCATGTTTTTAGGGTCAGTCGTGGCTTCAGGTTCAAACAAAGTCCTCCGCTTGGGTTGAGATGTAATTTTCTTCCCGTCATTGGCAGCAGCAGCACTAGTTTTTTGAGTGTGCAGCGGACTGATGGGCTTCACATTAATACACATTCTTGATAAAGCTTATTTCAGAACTGTACCAAGTGAACTGGGAACCAATTAACAGCATAGGTGACTTTCGAATTGCTCACTTGGGTCAGCAGCTTTTTCTGGGGGCTCCTCACCCTGGGAACATGATGGGCTTCCTTTTCTGGACAATCTCTCCTCCTACAGGTCCAGGCACACTCTTCCATCTCTCAGCACGCAGGCAGGCTTCTTCTAGTCATCTTTGAGAGAGCCCTTTAAGTTACCTTCTTGCAAATGTCAGTGCTCAGGAAGAACTAATTAGCACGCCTCCACCCCAAGGCCCTCATGGAATGTCTAAAGGGAGCCTTGCCTCCATCCTTTTCGGTTCAGTGTCTGAGTCGCCATTCTCCAGTTACAGGAATGCAGGCAATACACTTCCAATGTCTTCGTGAAGCTGCCCTTATCCTCCCTCTTGATCCATGCTAAGCCAGGGACCTCCAAAATTGATCCCACTTGCTCCAATACTAAAACTCAAACAAAACACATATCCCTGCTATGATACATGTGCTGCACCTGCACTGCACACACACACAGGATGTCAGCTGAAGGTTCTGGGTTTCACAACATACAGCAATTTTTCTACGAGAGGCGTCAGTACAATGCACTCAAACTACAGAGGAAAAATGTCTGGTCACCCTATAAATTCAAACACGTAGCACACTACCACCACTACGTAATGTAATACACCCAGGGCATGGACAGGATTCCACTCCCTACTATGGAGGCAAGGTTGGTACATCCTCCACATCACAGGACAGGTCTAGGACCTTGCATTGTAATGGGGAGGCAAAGGCATCTGGGTACATGCTAACTCAGAATACCATTAAGGCCAAAATGAAAGTCAGGATACCAGTTTCACTCAGGGCAGAGTTACATGCCAGTTTCCCGCACAGTGACAATGTCTCCCAAAACACATTCATTTTTTAAGAAATACTTCAAGAAAAGTTCTTTTTTTGCATGGAAATATGTATTGCTTAACTTCCATTTGGCTCATCAAAGCTGTTACTTTTATCTTTTGTTGGTGTACCTCGTGTCCTTCATTGCTTATTTATTATTTATTTCTGTTAAAATGTGTAACACTGAATAGTAGTCTATTGGTCTCATATAACATTTAATTGACGTGCTTGGTAGTAATGTGCAGCAATAAGCAAACACGTAAATGAATGAATAAATATAAACATGATGCAACATATAACGCTTGTTATATACTGTCAGTGGAGTTACAGATTCAAAGCGAAAATAAATATTCTAAAAAAATAAATGAACCCTTCATCTTTTGCAAAACAACAAAGGTGATTCAAAACGCAATACTTTTTTCATACACTGTCAGCGGAGTTACAGATTCAAAGAGAACATAAACAATCTAAAGTAATAAATGCACCCTTCATCTTGTGCAAAACAACAAAGGTGATTCAAAACGCAATACTTTTTTTAAACACTGTCAGCGGAGTTACAGATTCAAAGAGAAAATAAATTATATAAAGTAATACATGCACCCTTCATCTTGTGCAAATCAACAAAGACGCGCGTGACAAGACAGAATGAAAGGTAAAAAATTGTCTTATTTGGTAGCTAGGCTGCTTTCAGAATCTATTTAATCAGCAGATTTTTGTCACTGCAAGTGTTTCTGTTTTGGACATCACACCAAACATATTATCAAAAGTACACCAACCTGGAGAGGAGCCACAAAATATGATGTAGTGTGAAACTGACAGTGATCGGAGAAAAAAGCATCACGCAACACTGCCAGACAAGCGAGAGGATTGGTTGTCCTTGTAGGCTGATGATACATCTTTCTCAAGGCCCGTTTATGTATACATTTACTGTAAGCATGATTTTGTGATGATTACAAGAGGTTGGCAGACAGCTGAAGCTGTCAGGTCAGACTCAAAATGATGACGCATGTGATCCAATAAATAAACAAAGGATGAATGAGTGAATTAATTTGAACTTTCTAGCTGTAGATATCAAGGAGACCAGCACCCTAGAAATGTAATTACAAACTTTACGATCTCTGAAAAGATATGTCAGAATGCGAAAATTAAACATGCTTCCGGTTCACATAGAGGACTGGATAGTGAAATGAATACATTCTGGTAGCAAATATTGCATATAAAAGCGAATTTCCATTTATTGTTATTGAGCCCACGTTGTTTGCTGGAGGAGATATTTAAGACGCTGCATATATGAAAAAAAAATATTCTTTGAAGTGAAGAAGGGTGAACCTGGGTGAATGGTTGGTTGGAACAAACAGAATAGGTATGCATATTTGCAGAGAAATGATAAAGGCACTCACGCACAATGGTGGACAGCATGAGTCGCAATTTTCGAATCGAAAGGTTCAAGACCTACTAAGTGTCACCATCCCACAGTGGGAGGAATGCTATCGGGCGGGGCAAACAATGAACCTTGTAGGAAATAACTCAATGGAAACCCAAATGACTTAAAAGGTTCCTTCCTGGAGTATCAGGGAGATGCACACAATGTTCAAGAGCTATAAAGTATTCTCTTACTTGAACAGGCGAGGTAACCACATTGCTCTCTTAAAAGACACCCTCCTGGTAGCCAAGGAGGGGGCAACGTTAAGGAGCAGATTTATCTATTAATTTATATAGCGCCTGAATCGACCCTAAAAAGGGGTATCTCTGCGCTGTGGACACAGCTACAGTGTTAGCTGAAGAGCAGGATCAAAACGGAATGCTCTTAAGGCGCTTCCTGAACTGAAGATGATCCGAGCAGAGTGTCAGGTCAATGGGAAGGTGATTCCAGTAGAGGGGAGCCAGGTGGGAGAAAGCTTTACCACCCACCTGGCTCTTCTGAATCGGGGAACTACAAGCAGGGATTTAGTTCCCGAGCGGAGGGATCTGGAGGGGACATAGAGAGTGAATTCCTCTGCAGGGTACGAAGGGCCGATATTATATAGGGCCTTATGCACCGTGCAGCAGATTTTATATGTAAACCCTCTTCCGAACTGGAAACCAATGGAGTTGGCGAAGGAGGGGGAGGGAGGAAGTTTTAGGGGGGTCATTTAAAGATCAGGTGTGCCGCAGTATTCTGGACCACCTGCAATCTACATAAAGAGGACTCATTGGCTGAGACCAGTAAGGCATTGCAGTAATCCAGGTGGCTCAGTATAAGTGTTTGCTTCAGAGTTTTACAGGTAGAGTCCGGGAGCAAGGGAAAGACCCGGCGCAAGAGCCCCAACATGTTAAAACAAGCGCCAGCAGTCCGCGCAACGTGTTCTTTCAAGGTGAGTGCATGTTCCAATCGTATGCCCAACTTCTTGATAAGGGACTTAGGGCAGGAGGGGTGCCAAGGTCCATCGGCCACCAATCGGGAGTCCATAACAACGGGGCTTCTTCGAAAAGCATGATCTCCGTCTTTCCGATGTTGAATTGAAGAAAGTTACATCTCACCCAGTTAGAAATGGACCTTATACCATCTGAGAAAGCGGGCTGAACAGAGGGGGTGAAATGGGTGAAAGGGAATAAAAGCTGCGTATTGTCGGCATAGGATATGGGAATAAAGCCAAATGTTCTAAGGAGCTTGGCCAAGAGGGCAACATAGATATTAAATACGGTAGCGCTCAGACAGGAGCCCTGTGGTACACCCTTGGTCACTGTCGTGGTTGCCGAACGGTACGGACCCAAGTTGATGGTTTGGTAGCGGAAGAGAGAAAACTCACTCATCCACTGGAGGGCAGAGTCTCTGAGTCTGATCTCCTCCAGTCTCCTGAGCATGATCTCATGTGAGACCATGTCGAACGCGGCAGAGAGGTCCAACAGCACCAGAATCGTAGATTGGCCCCTGTCTAAGGTCATCCTGATGTTATTCGTGACCACCAACAGGGCATATTCTGTACTGTATTTGGACCTGAAGCCTGATTGCGAAGGGTCCAGACTGCCTGTGCCCTAGACATGGTCAGACAGATGTTTATTTACATGATTTTCAAGTAACTTTCTCAGAAGGGGGAGGAGCGAGATGAGCCGTAGATTAAAGACATCTGTCACGGGGGCATTTTAGTTTTTCCGAATAGGTATCACCTGAGCCGCTTTCCATTCCAAGGTAAGAGGACCCTCACTTAGGGAAAGGTTGAGAAGAGCCCCCATGGGTGGGGACAATTGATGGGACAGAGAGGCAGTAATTCTTGCCGGCAGGACTTTACTGATGGAGTGAGAAGGCTTATTATGCAACCTATTCTGTGTATGCCAGAGGTGCACTGATTAGGATCAGAGCAGGTGTCCCCTTACAGCACACAGGGGATTTAATAGCCCCAGAGGGTAGGTATGTAGTGGTGACGGGCAGACTATACAGCCAGATGTGGCTATAATTATTGTGCATGGGACCATGTGGAGCAGGGCACTTTCTTTACAGGGCTATTGGGACCCTTGTCCCCTACCTGCTAAATTAAATGATTATGGAGGAGACTTTAAATGTGTGGCAGACCCTCAGATGGACCATTTCCAAACCTTACTGCTGGACTCACTGGAATACCAGATGGTAAATACCTTTGCAAACTGGCAGGCAAGAGGGGTGTTAATAAATACAAGGAAACGAACACATTCACAGGTACAAGAATATTGCTTCTTCTCACAAAACAGCCCATACAGCTAGACACGTTTTTATGCACCCCTGACATCCACAGCCTAGTATCCAGTATTTAGCCCGTACGCTATTGGACCACAATCTGGTCCTTTTACAGCTGAAGTGGGAGATGCTCCGTCCACACATTCCTACCTGTCGGCTCAAGTCAGATTCCCTGAAAGACCAGGTGTATCTAGAGGAGATTATTTGGAAGATTGCATAATATTTTGTGGACAGTACTCCCATGGGATCTTCCCTTCAGACGGAGTGCGATGCATTCAAAACAGTGATTAGGGGCCAGTGCATAGCAGTGTTTAATGGGAGTCAGGAACACTCTGTTAGTTGTTTATTTAAATAGAGTGTTATATAGTGCTAGCTAGACCCAACAGTATCAGAGCCCTTTACAAGTAGTGTGCAAAGGCTAATGCGAGACAGGTAGGTCGACTGTGGTCAGCGGGAGCAATAAACAACACACATTAAAAATAGTGAGACGATGCAGTCAAGGTACAAAAATACAGCAACAAGGTAATGACGTTACACGGATGTATGACATTACAACGCATGCTTTTACCACGCATGCTTTTACATTGCGGTTTTTACAACGCATACCATTACAACGCATAGCGCTTTTGGGTGCTGGATAGTGAATAGTTTAATTTGCTATTCCAACTCCAGTCCCTGTGGACACTAGGGAAGGTGTTGGATAGTAAATTAAATCTATTCCCTATCCTAGAGCGCCCCCCAGCGCAATGCGTTGTAATGGTTTGCGTTGTAAAAAGTTGCGATGTAAAAGCACTGCGTGGTAAAAGTTGCATTGTAAAGGATGTTTCCCGACGTTACACTATACAGTCCAGCAATAGGGTAATAACAATAGTGCCAAAGTGGAACAGACTGGATCGGAAGGCTACAGCGAGAGAGTCTAAGGAGTGGGGCAAGGTCTTTGGGAAACGTAGATAACTTGTTTGCGAGAAGACACAATTTTTGAGTAGAAACAATTTGAGATCTTGTTTAAAGCAGTGGAAGGAGGGGTTGCATCTGAGAACTTTGGGGAGTGCATTCCATATCCGAGGGGCATTTCCTGAGAAGGTGCGAGTCTGGGTGGATTTCTTTTTCAGCTTAGGGGGTATGAGAAGAAGAGAGTTGGAGCTTCTCAGTGTCTGGCATGTACCAGATGTAGAAAGTTTGGTTTCTAGGTATATTTTTTTTGTATGAATGGCTTTGTGGGTGATGCATGTGGTTTTGAGGATGCATCTTCCTTCAATGGGAAGCCAGTTGAGACTATTAAGGGCAGGAGAGATGTGGTAGAACCACTTTATTCCTGTGAGGAGTCTTGCCGCCTCATTGAGATAGGCTCCCAGGGGCACAAAATGACTTTTTGGAGTTCCATTGATGGTGGCGTTGCCATAGTACAATCTACAGAGAACACACGATTGCACTACAGTCTTAAGGTCATTGGTGGGCAAAAAACGTTTGATTTATTTAGGTGTTTTGGTGTGAGAAGGGCTCCTTTAGCTGAGTTGTTGATGTGCTCCTTCATTGACATGTTTCTACCCAGGGTGACACCTAAGGATTTTACGGATTTTGAAAGTGAAAGAGAGCAGTCTAGTGAGTTCAAGTTCTTGAGCCATCTTTGGATTTGTAGGGGATTGTTTTTAGGGGAGAGGAGTAGTAGTTCTGTTTTGCTCAGGTTCAGTTTTAGGTGGTTGGAACTTACTTAGTTTTGTATCTTGGTTAGTGTGGCATTCAGATGGAGGATTTTCGCCTACGTGCTTTTATATTGTGATAGAGTTGAGTGTTGTCAGCATATAGGTGGTTTTGGACCCCTGCTTGTTTCAGAATACTTGTGAAGGGTTCCATTACGAGATTAAATAGGGCAGGAGAAAGGAGTGAGACTTGAGGAACACCTTGTGGTATTGGAACAGGCTTTGAGAGGCAGCTGTTGATTTTTATTTGTTAAGAACGATGTTGGAGGTAGGATGTAAACCAATTCAAGACTGCGCCATTGATCCCAGAGTGAGTCTTGATGGTCGCAAGTAGAGCTGGATGGTTTATCATATCAAAAGCCGCTGATCTAATTCATTAGTCCTCTTCATCTAAGTATTTGAGACTGTCACCAGAGGTATTGAGCAAAGCAGTTTCAGTAATGCTGCCTCTTCTGAAGCTGGATTGGAAAGTGTCAAAAAGGTTGAATTTATCAATATGCTGGTTGAGCTGTAGCAGGACACATTTCTCAATTGTTTTAGTTAGGAAGGGAAGGTTGGTGATCGGTCTGAGGTTACTGAAGTTATTCAGGATTTTAAGGATGGGTATGACTTGACCTAGTTGAATTGAGTCAGGAACTCTGCCAGGCGAGAGAGAACAATTGACAATTTTGGTAAAAAAGGAGAGCTGATATAGTTGAGGTTCTGTACTAAGGCATAGGGGAACGTGTCCGTAGTGTGGGATGTGGGCTTCAAGTTTGCAATTATTTTGAAGACTCCATCTTCTGTCATCAGTTTGAAATCTGTCCATTTAGCATTGTTTTTTAGTTGGAGGGATCAATGATGGTATTGGTATTTCTAGGGCCCCCCCGGTCCTTTGTTGAGTTTAGTGAGGCAGTCTCCATGAATATATGCATGTCAGTGGAGTAGTCGGGCTGGGATGTTGGTCATGAGTTTGGGAGAAGCAAAAGTTCTATTTTAGCAACTTTGTCAGAGAAGAAGATGGCTATTACTTCACAGCATTCATTTGTGGCTATTGTTTTGTGTTGGGGGTAACAGTAGTTTTTTGTTTGATGATATTAAATAGCTGTCTTGGTCTGTTTTTTGTACGGTGAAGTTGGTCGTGACAGAAAGTAACTTTTTCCCTAAAGATGTGTTTTTGTTAGAGAGACGTACAAACCTGAAGAGTGTGACGTGTGCCAATGAGGGGATCTGTTTCCATAGCCTTTTGGCCAGTCTTAGGTGTCTCCTCTCATCGTTAATCTGTATTTTCCAAAACTCTTTAGTTTGAGAGGGGCACTTGGTCAAGAGCATCATTTGTCACTGAGCTATAGAGGGTGGCGAGGTCATCTACGTAGTGAAGGTTTGGTTGTGAATGTAGATAGGTGCTGGATTCCAGCTCTGTTAGTGGGATTTGCTTGAGGTTCCTTGCCAAGTGCCAGAGTGTATTGGCTAATGCTGGGCACGGACTGTGGTTTGCCTTGAGATAGAACTGTGTTAGGTGGTTGTCAGACCAGTTGATGGGTATAATGGAGTGAATGGAAACAAAATTGTTTCTGGTAATTATTGCATCTACCATAGAGCCTTTGTTCTGGGTCTGTTTGTTGCAGAATTGCTTAAGGTTGTACAGTTCGATACGTTTTATAAGATTACTGACTAAGGTGTCTTTTGTGTCTTTCCAGTGCAGGTTGAAGTCGCCTAGAAGCACATCTTTGGTGTCAGTAAGGGAGAACTTTGTAATTAGTTCAGTTAGTTCTTCAGTGAAGAGGAAGTCATCACCAGGGGGCAGATAGATCATGTGGCGTGAGATAGGACAGGTGCATTTTTATTCAAAGGTTGAGCAGTCCAAGGATTCTAGTGTGTTCAGTCTAATTTCACCTTTGTCGATGATCCCTAGACCAGCGCCACTGCCTGTCTGTCTCAGCTAATGATCAAATATCCAGGGGGAGAAAGCAAGTCCAACATGGGTGTTGAGTGTTCATTAAGATAAGTTTCAGTTACGAAAGCAGTGTCAATGCCATTGGCTAAAACAGTTTCGGATAATTGTGTAGCATGTTTATCTGTTGATCTTCAGTTAAGAAGCATGCAGGAAAGGGAGTTCAAATTGTTCAGAGTAATGTGTAGCTTCTGAATTCTGGTGTATTGAGCAGGTGGTCTGGGTGATACATTAACATGAGGGATTCTATTTGTGCTCAAGATTCCTGGGATTGAGGACTGAGATTTGTGGACCACTTGCAGCGTATTAGTGTTGTATGATTCGCAGAGTGATTCAACTTCAAGTGGGCAAAGGGGATTGACGGGTCAGTAGGGTCTGTGGGAAAGGTGGCTCAGGGAGAAGGAGGTCATGCAGAGTTGGCGGCTGACATAGTAGGAGGCTTTTTAGTGATTCCATGTATATATCTTCGGATTGGGGTGGTGTGTTAGTTTTGCCTGGTTCACAACATCACATTTCACCTGAGAGAGGTCCTTAGCTAGAGTATCATGTTTTTTTCTATGCGGTTGAGAAATAGGGTCAATATGTCGAGAATGGATCTTGTTCTATAGGGTAGAGGACAGGTGGAAGGTTGCATGTCTAGAGAGGGTGGGTGGAGTTCCGCTGCGGGGAGGGCAGCGTCCTTGAGGTTGGAACTAGAGAGGGATGGTTTGGGTTTGGATGGTTCCCAATTGGGATTGGCTTTGTGATCAAGGTGGATTCAATAGTGGGAAAGCTAGACTTGGGTCTCCTGCTATTGTGACCAGTGTGTGCATCTATTACAGCTTTGTAGTGTTATGGCTCTGCCCTGGAGTTGGCGTAGTGGTGGGCAGACAGGTGTGCTCCTGAATAGAGAGTGCGATCAGGCGTGCTGTATAGGTGTATGGTACATCACTGGAGTCTGAGGGACAAAACCGTTTTGGCGTAGTAAGGCTAGAAGAGATGGGAAGTGTTGGTCAACAATAGAAAGATGACGGTTGGTCGCTTGAACTAGGATGTTACCCGTCATAAAAATGGATATGTAGACCTCCCATCGGTAGCTCTGAGAAGAAGCAGTGTTGAGTTTAGTAACATAGGGAATTTGTATTGTTTTTATAACTTGTAGGTGGAGGAGGCAGGTTTTTCTCCATTTTGCTCGGCGTTTCAAGTAGAAAAAGAAGTTTGTCTTTTTATTGCTATGGTATGTATCAACAATTATTTTTTCTGGTTTTGTTTGAGTAGGTTGTGTTTAAACTTTTTTTCTGGCATTACATGAGAGATTAATTGGATATTTTATGCTCCAGTAGTTGGTGGCTGTATCTCTCAAGTGTGGTGGTGTGAGTGTCTAGGGTGAGCATAAGTCAATGTTGCTGTATCCTAACATCCTGGGAGGTGCTGGGGAGATGTCTGGTTGGTCATCATAAGAGCAGTCAGAGGATGTTTCACTAGATAGTAAGTTCTGACCGGGGGGAGGCCAGGCTGGGCGCTTGGTGAGGAAGAAACCCAGACCTTCCTACTTAGAGGCAGCCAGAACGTTGCAAGTGTGTTGCCAGTTAAAAGCCATTACATTAGAGCATTAGCAAAAAAAACCTCCAAAACCTGTGGGGTAGTCCTTAACAAGCTGCAGGCATGCACACGTTTGAGGGGCCAGCTGTGTTGGCCATCTTGTTGCCAGAAAATCCTACTGAGGAGTCCCAAATGCTTATCAAACTGAAGGGATAACCCAGTTTGATCCTGTCATACTGAAAAGTAGCCCAAACAGAGATGAGGCGATGTGATGGCCTAATGTCCTACTGAGGTGGTAGTTGTGGGGGAACAAGAATTTAGAGACAAAGAAAAGCAAACTCCGGGGCACCCACAAATTCAGCTGACCTTATTAGACATTAAAGAGAGAGTGGCCGTCAGGGTCGAGAGGCAGTGTTGCTTTAATAACAGACATTACATGGAGCAAGCCCATGCCGAGAGGGACCACACTGGGTCCTTATTAGCTTGGCTCGCAGACCCAACAAAGAGAGTCTCGAATATATTTGAAATTGAAGATGAGGGGTTAATCAGATGGTATAGGCAGGAATAGATCGATCCACACTTCTTTGGTTAATATGCTAGCCTATATAGGAGTGCTGCAGGGCATGCTGAAGCAGCGATTTGGGACTTTCTCACACCAATACCCCTTCCAAATTTTACAGCTGGAGAGGCGTAGATGCTAGGTGAGGATGTCACCATACAGGAAGTAAAAGCATCATTCAAGGGAATGGCAATGGGTAAAACACTGGGTACAGGTGGGCCACCAGTGGAGGTTTATGCAGCCTAGGTTGGGGAACTGGTCCCCTAAGTTAGTGTAATTGTATGATGCAGCCAGGAAAAACACAAGATGCCTCCCCAGCACTACCTGTAAGGCCCTGGTAGTAACACTCCTAAAGCTTGGTAAACCACCCTCTGACTGCAGGGCTTATCAGCCATTGTCAATGTGTAATCTGGATTTCAAGCTATTGAGTAGAACTTTAGCCGCTAGGCTCATCCCGTATATGACTAAGCTGATACATCCTCACCAGGCAGGATTTATTCTGTGCCAAAACACAGGATTTGGTATACTGCCACTATTAGCGATATTGGAAGCTAATGTTTATTATAACGAGGGAGCTTCTATATTTACAATAGACATAGAAAAGGCTATCAACAGACTTAAGTGGAGCTTTTTGTATGGGATACTAGAATGCATGCAACTGGGGAGAGGCTTCCTGACATGGGTTAGATTGCTTTACACAGACCCTTTAGCTGGGGCCCGTATGAGCTGACCAATATCGGAATGATACTGTGTGGAGAGAGGAACTAGACAGGGGTGCCCCTTGTCTTCATTACTTTTCGTGCTAGCTATGGAACCCCTACCAGGTTAGCTCGAACTGGGAGCTGATATCAGGGTCTACATATAGGGGATCATCGCAATCATATAATGCTGTATGCAGATGTTTTGCTGATTTTTCTTTGCAATATAGGAGACAATTTGGCTGGAGCTGATAGAGTAGTTCAGAGCCCTATCGGACCTAAAAGTCAATTGTCAGAAATATTGATTAATGCCAACCACGGGGGACCCGGACCAGCTGAAGGGCCTGTCGCCCTGCAGTGGCATGCTTGTTGCATATAGTATCCGAGGGTTCAGATTTTTCACCACTCAACAGATCTGTTTACAGGGAATGTGGAGCCAGCTGTGAAGTCATTACACTCCAATATAGATTTCTGGAAGACGCTGCCATTGTCGATAGTGGACACATTAGCACTTTTGTAGATGTTGGCTCTTCCCACACTGCTGTAATTCTTTGAGACACTTCCCATTTGGATACCAAGAGCACGATTTGCAGAGTTAAACTTCTTGATCACAGCATTTATTTGGGGATTGAGTCGGAAGAGGGTGGCCCTTTCCATGCTAAAGCATCTGACAATCGACAGGGACCTGGCAGTTCCAGACTTTGAGACTTACTATTTGACAGGGCAGCTTCAGTGGTTCACATAACGGCTTCAGACAGACACACTTAGGGTTGCATTGTGGGGCCTTTTGTCCCGGAGCTTGACATGCTGACTAGGGAGTTATTGAAGATCGGCCATCCCACAATAGATGATACCAGACAACTCTGAATAATGCAGCACTGCTGGAACAGGTATCTCCAGAAGACACACTGCTGAGTCCCATACTCACTTGACCTGCCCATGACCATGATAAAAGTTTTATCCCAAGGCGGACAGTGGAGAGGAATAGGGAAATGGGTAGCTTCTGGAGTGATGAAGGTTTGAGATCTATTCAAAGAGGGAGAGCTTCTCCCCTTTGAGGACTTCCGCTCAAAATTCAATCTCCCTCAGGGCCACTGTTTGCTGTACAGAGCAGTGATGTTAGCCTTCCGCCTACACTAGAAGGCAAGTACATAAGAACCAGGCCATCACAAAGCCTGCCGATAAATCAGCCAATCCGGGCGACCTACTAAAGCTGTCACATTTATATACAGAGCAATGCTGGAGACATGTTTCAGCCACTAGCCAATCTGTGGGCATGATGTGAAGAGGATCTAGGAGTCCCCATAGCAGATAGAGACTGGGTAAATATACTTGAGAGGACACCCAAGATATCTAGAAACACCCTATTTAAACTGATTCATTTTCACATATTGCATAGGGTGTGCCTAACCCCTGGGCACATTAATAAATACTTTCACACAGTAAATGTGGCTCACCTGCGGTTTGGGGAGCTGAAATTCTACATATGCTCTGGACTTGCCCAGTGTTGAACAGCTAATGTGAGGAGATAACTCAGGTTCTTGCTGAAGTCATGGAAAAGGTAATTCTCTGCTTCCAGGCCCATTGCCTTCTGGGATAGTTCCCCCATACAACGAAGACCAGGGTCACCTGTATATTTCAAGATGTAGTAATCTTTTGGTAAAAAAAAGAAATTATGAGACATTGGAAGGCCCCAGGGGACCCCTGAGTAATGGAGGAGGAATTTGGAGAGATGGTTGGGGTACAAAGTGGGAGTACTGCTAAGAGAGGCTGGACAATGGATTGGTTCGCTGCATGTGGCCCGGGTCCCGGGAAACTCTAGTGGCAAGCTCAAGCGACCAGGAACTAGGCCACTTACCTATGGGATCACCTGCAAGTCTTTAGCAGTTAGTGCTTTTCCAACAAATGCCTTGAGAGGCATCGACACCCTCTATGATCTAGCATGGGAGGCCTATAGGTTTCTTTTGGGAGTTACATTCTTGACTAGGACTAACCGAACAAGAGATACTGGCATTGCAACTGGAAGATACATACATGTGACTCATGAGGGGGGTCTAGTTAATAAATGTTGAGTAGAGGGACAACAGACTTTCGTTATTGATAATGACTAAGGAATATTACAGTCATAAAAGGAGAAAGGTCAATGTGTTGTGTAATGCATTGTGGTATAAAGCTCAATAAATTTGACAAAAACAGGTACTCAAACACAGGGCCAGTTTTAGCATTGATGGCATCTGGTGCAAGAAATCTTTTTGGTACCCCCCCCCCCCCCCCCAATGATGTCCTTCTTCACAAATTCTCACACTACCATCCTCCGACAGTGCCCCTTATCTCTTCATAGCCCCTTTCTTACATGCATTACATTTGTTTTATAGCCCTGCCCATAGCATTGTAGATTGTCAGAGCACTTTATATCAAACAAACTTTATACTAGGCCAAGGAATAATACTTGTGTAAATCAGTCTATAGTCATTGTTACATAAGACAATGAAGATTACTAGCTGTGGGAGTCATATGTCACAGATTCTAGTAGACAGTATATTTTAAGAGTGTTTGGCATGGAGAAACACAGGTTCTGGTTTTAAAACATACCTTAGTGGCGTTTGTTTTTTTCTAAGAAGAATGTATTTCTAGCCGAACTAACCTAGCAACATTGGTATAATGCAGCCGCGGGCCGTGGAGGGAGTTACGGTGGGGCAGGGAGGCGGGGAGAGGGAGGGGCAGGGTGGAGAGGGCTAAAAACCGGCACATGGATAATTACAGGTAAGTAAACAATTTAAATAATAAAACGAATTTCCTAGCGCGCACTGCATCGCAAAATGCGATGCAGTGTGCGCTACGAAATTCGTTTTATTAATTAAATTGTTTACTTACCTGTAATTATCCATGTGCCGGTTTTTAGCCCTCTCCACCCTGCCCCTCCCCCTCCCCGCCTCCCTGCCCCACCGTAACACCCTTCACGGCCCGCGGCTGGTATAATGAAAGCAACCAAAGGATCTCTGTGACAAAAGCAGTAAACTTCTGAACTCTCCACATAAAATGTAGTTCTGTGATCTGCATGGTACATGTACTTTACATCCGGAACATTAACCTTCTATGCTTTTTGATGAGTCAGAACTGCCACTAGACAAAACTCAGCCTCTCTCCAGCAGGTACATTAATCGCCTGAGTTATCTTGACATTTTTACTGTTGCATGAAAGTTGTTGTCACACAAGGAACTCTGCACCATGCTTTTAAACCCATAAGGTATGCCTAAAAGAGTGCCTCCCTGAGGTCATCATCAGGTGAGGCTGCACCAGTTGCACCATAACATGTGGTGCATCGTCACCCTCCATTCACCAGTCACACAGCACACTCAAGAAATATTCAGAAGACTCCATCTTGAGTTAAATAATCAATTTCAGTCCATTTCCATCCTTGTTTCATTTCATGAATTTCTCATTACTTTCTCCGTTCACATAAAAGGATTCATGTTTCCCAATTTATTCAAATGCTAAAGAAATGACTATACAGGCATTTTTCTATGGCACGGAGGAATAAAGTTCATCTTGGGCAGCCATATTCGCATTCACCCAATGCATTTTGAGCTGAATAGCCCTTCTTCAGGGGTACCTATAAAATCAAAAACCACTATTAATAATCAGCATCATTAGACATGAAGCACACCTTATAATATCTTAACCCATTGCGCAAGCTGTAGTCCATTCATGTTTGATGTGAAATAATAATGCACAAACACCCGCGACTCATAAATCCCCACCATTACCTCGCCAAACATTGTGAATAAAAAAACAAAATAAAACGCCATTAATCAAGTGCTCCTCCTGTTTAACTTGATAAAACACAATGTGTCCAACCAAACTCCTAAAACCTGATGACTTCCCCAAAAAATCCCCAAAATGAAAAAATAACTTATAACTGCAAGTCTAAACGCTCTACCTGGAGTTAAACCGCCTCATCCACACCTAATCACACCACCGAAATAGTGCACAAATAGCCAACTACAGCCTAGTGCTCCCACTTAAACCAACTCAATGTACCTCTTTAAACCCCATACATGTGATTCTAATTACCAATGCAAACACCAATCCACAAAGACATACAAGTCCCACTAATCACTGAGTGCCCTTAGTTAAAACACCCCAAAGGTTTGTACGTTATATTTAGAAAAATATCAGATGCTTTAGTAAAATTGCATATGCAAAATGTCAGCTGTAAATCAATATGACTGATGTTTACAGTTCTTAAGTTCTTCAAAAACGTTTTTTAGCGGTTCTCAAAAGGCCAAATGGACTCCCTCCTGTGAACTTGATGTTTCCAAACAGCCTTTTTACATTCTGTTGTGTTTGTTTCTTTTCTAATGTAATCCGTATTATCGTCCTGGGTTGTTTTCTGATTATGAGGGGGCTGGCGTGACAGTTCAATTTGGAATGTTCCTATTGGAGCTGTACCAAGACCAATTTGCATATGGCTGGATCCTCTGTGAGGTGGCCTGGTGTGCAAAAATGATGGACTGGATTTTGACTTGAGTAATTAACAGTTGATTAAATTAATTCAAGCAACCTACCCATCGCTTTTTTGTATTCTATAAACACAACTAAGAGCAAATGAAGAGTAATTAGTCTGACTGCGTGGTTGTAGATTTCACACCTCATCACAAAGTGTCCCAATATCATATCAATGGTGGATAAGAGGAGTGGGGTACTAGGTTACTTATTGTCCAGTGGGTTGCATCGATGCACATAGAGGTGGAAGAAACGTCAGAAGGCACATTTTGCAAATGGGGACTGGGCTCACTAAATGTACTTTAAATTATAATTATTTGTTAATATCCTGTGTAGTATTGAACGAGAGACTCCTATCTTGTGCTAAAAGTGTTAAAAAAATCAATTTCATGTTACTTCAAATCTGGCTTCAGATATGATGTTTTATCTGTAAAATGTAGGCAAATCTCTTTTTATCTGAACATATTTTCAAACACCAGACCTTGTGCACTGACTAATTCAAGGTTACAGTGCAACATTATTTCCCCTAATATTAAGATACCGCTGTGCTGGGAAGGCAGGATGACTGTTGTCTAGACACCACATTAAGCATGCTTAGTCAAACTCCTGTTGGCAGCCATATGCCCGTACTACATTGATGATAAAAATAACAATTCTAATCAGACCCAGTTTTGAAATTATTCTAAAAATGAATAACAATGCCTACATAGAAGTAGGTGCCTACTGTGTTAATTATGTATGTAGAAGAAGAAGGGTCAATGCAGTAATCCTGAGATCTAGGTAATCAAGTAATGAAAAGAAAAGTGGTCCCTTAAGGGAGTCAGTGTGAACCCTTTACTTCCTCGGAGAAAAATAGTTTAACCATCAAACGATTGATTCCATTTCTAAACAAGACAGTTTTATTCAATTTTGTTCGAAAATAGAAAGAAATCATTGCAATATTAGAATCAATGTAAAAAAGAAGTTGGCTCCATGTTTTTATAAATTGTAGCTTTAATTCATGAAATGAAATGTACTTTTCTGTTGTTGTATTGTATTCACGTTTGTTTTGCTTTTATGGCTACCTTGGCCGAAATAAAGATTTTGATGATGATGGGGAGAATCAAGACAATTTGATAGTAAAAAGCTGATGATGACCCTGTCTAAATTGTACGCTAAGGTCACAATGTTGACAGAATAATAGTTTACTATTTTTATTTGATACTGGAACATTTCACTCTGTGTCAGAGTGTATACCAACCCCTTTTGCATCCTGGATCAGTCACTATTTATGTGCGTAGACTGTATAGCACCAGCGCACTTCACATTCACTTATTTCACTTGCACTTCACATTGAACCGTTTGGGATCACCATTTTACTTTCAAATTGGCTTGAATATACAATTGCAATTGTTTTTTCTATTGTCGAACACAATTGAATAAAACTGTCTTGTTTAGAAATGGAACTAATCTTTTGATGCCTAAAATATTTGTCTCCAAGACGTGCTCACTTTGCCACTGGATTCAAGCAAGCCGGGCTGAAGACGGCTGTAATGCCAGAAACCGGTCCTCGGTAGCTTGTTTCCGGTCCAGGGAAGGCATGGCTTGGCAGTTCGGGCTGGACTGTTCCCATGAGGCACAGGGTCAGACTGATTTGCATATAGCCATGTCTGAACTGGGGTGGCAGAGTGGGCTAAAGAACGGTGATGGATCAAACCCAGATCTTTTGACTGGGTGTGAGTGTTTGATTGGTTCAGATGCTCCGTCCATCACCACCCCCTTTTGTACCGCTCCAAGACGTGGAGGTTCACACGTCCCCATTGAGGGATCACTGTTATTTTCATTATGTCATCCCTGTGTTAACTAAGCAGCATCCAGGTGAGCCTCTGCTATGCAACAAATAAAGCTACATTTGAAAGCAGAGTCCGCCATACCAAGACACGTAATTCATGGAGGGCAGGCAAAATAATCGGAAGTTTTTGGGGCACAGCTTTTGTTTCCACCACACGTACCCTGCAAGTCCCACCAATGCATTACCATCAAATGGTTGGAAAGAATCTACTAGTAGTTTGGGGAAACACATTCACATTTATTGACTTTAGTGGTGTTGTATCTATAATCAACTGATAACATTTCGGGAGTCCCAGAATTGAATCCAGTTTAGGCTTGAGTTCAACACAGTCACACTTTCCAATAAAACTGCATTTATTCTTTGTTCCAAAGCCCTAGCAAAAATCACAGAATTTCTTCTATCAGATAATCTGTACATTTATAATCTCTTTTCATTTCCTTTTCTCCTTTGTTGGTTCCCTGCATGCAAGAGCATGATCTGGCTTTTTATGCCATATGTAGGGTGACCACCTCATTCCGTCTTCCCTATATATTCCTTTTGTGAGTCTCTCAGAGCATTTAGGCATCGTTTAACCTTAACTTTTATCTCTCAATTTGTGAAAACTTTGCATCAAAACAGAACTTATTTAGAGATAACAACACCTGAATTGTATTTTTTCCATAGCTATTCTTCGGGCAGTTCTGATAGCATTGAGCCATCTCTGAAAACATACTTTTGATCAGCAGCGGCTGATGAAAATGCTTCAAAATCCTTTTGTTACTCAAAAATGTTAGATAGAGACTCCATTGTTAATTTAATGGCATGCAATTCTTTCATCATATAGTAGCACCTGCTCCTGTAACAACTTTACTTAATTCCAAGGCTTCTACCCTGTACGCGTCTATCAAACCAAACAGAGATAAAAGAAACTTCTTTAGACGCCATGTATGACCTGCTCCTACTTGCATGATCTGGATTTCATGAAAGATACTATCTATAAAGGTAATTTTCCACAGCTGCTGTCTATTCCCTGTATTCCAGTGTGACCCATTCAAACTCCTGCCACACTGAAAGACACATAACAATATGTACATTTTTTTCTTTAACATTTTAGTTTTGGACTAGATATGGTTGGATGAATTAATGTTATTTAATGTTATTCTGGACACTATTCATAGATTCTTCTTTGTATACTTACAAAGCGAACACCAAAAAAAACAGAGATGAGGGGAGAAGTCTGGGGGTGAAAAAGAACCAAGCGAAACAAAAGGGGATGATGGACGGAGCGTTTGAGCAAATCAAACACTCACCCCCAGTCAACTGATCTGGGTTTAATCCATCACCATTCTTTAGCTCACTCAGCCACCCCAGTTCAGACATGGCCATATGCAAATCAGTCTGACCCTGTGCCTCATGGGAACAGTCCAGCCCGAACTGCCAAGCCATGTCTTCCCTGGACCGGAAACAAGCATCCTGGGACCGGTTCAGATTCATAATCCTCATCAGCTAGGCTATCTTGAATCCAGTGGCCAAGTGAGCAAGGGACTCACGTCTGAGCATACCCTGCCAACTGAAGGCGAACAAAGCTAAACAAAAGGGGATGATGGACGGAGCGTTTGAGCAAATCAAACACTTACCCCCAGTCAACTGATCTGGGTTTAATCCATCACCATTCTTTAGCTCACTCAGCCACCCCAGTTCAGTCATGGCCATATGCAAATCAGTCTGACCCTGTGCCTCATGGGAACAGTCCAGCCCGAACTGCCAAGCCATGTCTTCCCTGGACCGGAAACAAGCATCCTGGGACTGGTTTCGGATTCATAATCCTCATCAGCCAGGCTATCTTGAATCCAGTGGCCAAGTGAGCAAGGGACTCACGTCTGAGCATACCCTGCCAACTTAGGGCGAACAAAGCGAAACAAAAGGGGATGATGGAAGGAGCGTTTGAGCAAATCAAACACTCACCTCCAGTCAACTGATCTGGGTTTAATCCATCACCATTCTTTAGCTCACTCAGCCACCCCAGTTCAGACATGGCCATTTGCAAATCAGTCTGACCCTGTGCCTCATGGGAACAGTCCAGCCCGAACTGCCAAGCCATGTCTTCCCTGGACCGGAAACAAGCATCCTGGGACCGGTTTCAGATTCGTAATCCTCATCAGCCAGGCTATCTTGAATCCAGTAGCCAAGTGAGCAAGGGACTCACGTCTGAGCATACCCTGCCAACTCAGGGCGAACAAAGCGAAACAAAAGGGGATGATGGACGGAGCGTTTGAGCAAATCAAACACTCACCCTCAGTCAACTGATCTGGGTTTAATCCATCACCATTCTTTAGCTCACTCAGCCACCCCAGTTCAGACATGGCCATTTGCAAATCAGTCTGACCCTGTGCCTCATGGGAACAGTCCAGCCCGAACTGCCAAGCCATGTCTTCCCTGGACTGGAAACAAGCATCCTGGGACCGGTTTCGGATTCATAATCCTCATCAGCCAGGCTATCTTGAATCCAGTGGCCAAGTAAATGTACAGGAATTTATATAGCGCAAATCACCAAGCGGTTTCTAAGCGCTTGCTTAGGGAACCCGTCCTGGTATTCCCCTGTGAGATAACCCCGGCAGGGTATCCGCAAGGTGAAAGCCAGGCATCCCGCCGCGAGGGGCCGTTGTGGAGATTAAGCAAGCTTTTGCCCAGAGTCGCAGAGTGTGAACCCGTGAATCTAGTAGGCACCGGAGCGAGAATTGTCGAGTCCATGGACATTTTAGGACTCAAGACCCCGCCGAGCCGGGAATTGAACCCTGGTCCCGGGCTGACCTCTGCTTCCAGGTCTGCCTCCTCTAACCAGTGAGCCACACAAATCAGTCTGACCCTGTGCCTCATGGGAACAGTCCGGCCCGAACTGCCAAGCCATGTTTTCCCTGGTGAAAAAGAACCTCCAAGAGTGAGATAAAGAAGCAGGGAGTATCTGATGGTTGATTAAAAAGGCATGGGGTGGAATCAAGATATGCATAATTGGTATGTGGCACTTTCTAGAGCGCCAGTCTTTGACTTCTAAACAAAACCGTATGCCCCTTCACGTATTGTTTTACAAATTAAGCACTGCATGCCACTGGATTCTTCATCATAAGTGTCACAACCCCCTCCTACCCTCTCTCTCACATCCCCCACTTGCATTTTCTGAAAAGTGGTCTAGTATGTAGGGTTCATGTTGCTGTACCCCTATGACATGCTATGATATCATGACTGATGTTTGCCCAGCATCTCATAACTGATATTCCCTCAACACCCTCATGGCTGATGTTTCCCCAGCATCCTCGTGACCGATATTACCCAGCACCCTTATAACTGATGTTTCCCCTAACACCCTCATGACTGGTGATACTCCAGCATCTTCATGACCAATGTTTCCTCAGCACCCTCATAACAGATAAAATCCCCCAGCACTCTCATGACTGATGCTCCCCCAGCACCCTTATGACCAATGCTTCCCCAGCACTCGTAATTCCATTGCTCTAGAACCCCAGCCAGCGTTTCCCAAATCCTGTGAACCAATGGATTAACTACTGTCTCTGTTCCTAGGGCCTTGGTGTGGTTTTCCATTGAATCCTTGCAACTTTCCCACAGAATCCTATAAGCCAATGGCAAACCTTGCACTCACTGTTAGTGGGGACTTGGTGTTATTTTCCATTATGCAAGTTCTATGGAAAACAATACATTTATTTCCTGTCATTTGGTTCCAATCAACAAATTGCACCTGCCCCTTCTGTAAAATGTCAAGAAACTTCCACGTGGCCATGTGCCCCACATGCCACACGTGGTCTGGCTACATCCATTGATCCTTCGAGAGGGTATGTAAGCCCAGACCAAATCCGAATCGTGGAATTTGGAAAAATCCTGCCGGAACCAAGAAGTGATGTAGTCTCCCTCAAGTCAATCCAAACCAGAGGTTCCCATGGCAGCCGGTCTCTTGACATCTTCCCCCTGGCTCCCTCCTGCACAGCTATTCCGGACCCCCCATGAATCCCAGAGTCAAAGCCACAAGATATTCGTCAAACTTCAGTCAAGTGGAAGAACTAGGTTAAATACTTGATATCAGGTTAGTGCACATTAAACATCCTACAGTAGTAAAAAGGACCAAGTATCCACCGTCTTCAGAGAGTATAGACTTTTCCTCCATGTCCTCTATTTATTTTACTCCTGCACTTCATGTGTGATTATCCTCCTGACCCTTCCTACAACCTTGAGGCTAGAACTTTAACCATGCAAGGATTAAAGACTTAAGTTATGTGCTTCTATGATGAGCAATAGTGCCAATAGAAAGCACTTCAGAGTCTTTGATATATGCATCAACCTTGTACCCAGTCCTATGTTCTGGTTGTATCTCTAGAAATGCAAGTAACTCCAACCTTTCCTCCAGGTGTATTTGTAGGAGTGCCAGTAACTCTAACCTTTGTTCCAAATGTATCCTGGAGAGTGCAAGTAACTCTAACCTATGATCTGAGTTTATGCCTGGGAGTGCCAATGAACCCAATCTGTATTTTCAGTTTATTCCTAGGAGTGCCACACTTCAATCTGTGATTGTGGATGTTCTGCTCTCATGCTGAGCTGCTGATGAAACGTGTAAATGTACATCACTGAATTCAAAGCATGTTCATTGTAAGTAGAGACTTGTTAGTATCTTGTTATTTCTAGTGTATTGTGACATCACAAAGCCAGAGGATCTGGTCCAGTGCACATCTACTTCACTAACGTAGAAGGTCTCAGAAGTGACAAATCCCATTACACAGTGTCACACAGCTGCTGAGCAGGTCCAGTACTGCAGGTCTTTCTTTTCTTATTTTATCCTGATCCCCAGGGGACAGTGTGGGATCCAAGGTTTACTGCTGAGTTATGGACAGCTTCTGTTGATTGATATGCTTTTGAAATTTGCTTCTCGATTGTGGTCAAGAAAAATTCCCATGTTCCTCTCCTATTGAGTCCTATCCTGTAACCTTCTATGTATCACTGAAACAAGACTTTAAAGAGAGCTGACATTGCTCCTCATAAAGCAGTGGGTTCTCTGCTGTGAGCTTAATCCATACTGATGTAGCTAAGAAGGATGGTGGTTTGGTGGACTAATGTTGCTATTTTAGGGGCCTGTGTTCAACCTCATGGTCAAAGGTTCAAATCCTGGTGGGTCCATTCAGCCTTTCATCCTTCTGAGGTTGATAAAATGAGCTCCTTTGAGTTGGGTAACAAGAAACATCTGTTATCCAGGGCCAAGATACCCCATCGTGGTGAATGTGTATTTTACTAATATGAGTCAATTTTCACTCTCCTTACAGGGCACAAAATGCCTTGTAAGGGGCCATGGTTGGGCCACAGTGGCATTTAGAGAGGCAAATCCAAGTGCAGTAGGATTCACATGCACAGGGCTTTCACCTAAACATATATTTATACATTCAGGAAAGGTCTTTATTGTTTCTAATCACTTACATATGTCCTGGATCTCAGTTCTGCTGTCTTTTGTTTTATCTAGAGCCCTATGTTCGGGAATGGCTGTAGTAAGGTGTGACTGGCAAGCAAGATATTGGGTACCATTGGCTCTATTTATTTTAGGGTTGCCATCACTCTCCAGGGCATTAAAAATAATTCTAGTCCTGTATGTTTATTCGATAGCCTAATGCATCATGGCTGCTGTGTTTTTTATATACTTGCAATGAGGTAACTAGCAGATTAACACCCCTTAAAACCATGATTTGTGGGTGAAAAGTTCAGCTCTGTAGATAGTGTCCATAATGACTTTGAGTGAAGTGGTCACCCTAGCTGCTTTATGAATAGATGCTGTGCCTCTAAACCATCAGTGTGGGCATGATAGGCTAGAGCCCAGCGTGAGATCTGAGAGAAGGTGCTGGAGCAAGCTTTGACTATGAGGTTTTGGTGGCTGGTGTGACTAGTTCACAATATATACCTTCTTTAAGGAGTGACTGGTGCATATGTACACTGGAATTACCATCAGGGAGAAAGAGAATAGTAGTGCCTTGGGGGAGTGGGTGCGTCCACAAATTGCATCACCTCTAGATGGGGTGTGATATCCTCAAGACCGGGGCCCGGAGACATTATGAGTGTGGGAATCACTGCTGGGTAGGGGCACTATGTAACAATGTGTACCGATGCAAGAGACTGTAGCCTTTTTTATGTAATTGGACATATGTTTCTGTCCTGCATAAGGTGTCTGTTATTTCTGCTTGTTCTTACTTGTGCCAGTCTCTTGTGCCACTTGGTGTAATATAGACCTTAGTGTGACATACTCAGGGTGAGGTTGGAACAAAAGTAGAAGTGCATTCTAGGTACAATGCATTATTTTAAAGTTAAAAACATTAGGCCTCTGGAAGACCAAAAGAACTATACCAGCATCATGTGTAAAGACATTATTCCAAATTTGGGTCCTAAAATCCCAATTATTTTTAACAAAGGGAAAAGCTCCCAAATGCATTAAACAAGCCATAAATTCCCACCTCTTGAACAAAGCCATTGCCCACCTTAAACAATTTGCCTATTGAACCAATCTAATGTAATATTGGAAAGGGGGACAAAAGTATCAATGAGGAAATCTTTTTCTATCTAATAAGAACCTTTTTTGAACAATGGGGTTTGAATCAATTTCAAATCACAGAAAGAACTGAGCACAGGACAAAGAAGTACTAACAATAATTCAGGATTAGCTGGCATGTGTAGCAGCAGACGATAGACAGTCGACCAGAGAGTTTTAAGAATGCTGAAGCATATTAGGAGGAGAAAGGATGTTGACTGTGAAGAGACGCAGGAGCTACACTAGAGCCCTTGCATCATAAGCCGCTATTAGCAAGGATCCACACCCAAACAGTGTTTAGCCACCAGGTCCACTAAAAGTATTCAACAATTCTGACACAAATGTAAGGGACTCAAAAGATGCCTGGATTGAACCAACATTAGTTACCTTTTACCAACAGAGTGGTGCTAATTAAAGAGAAACCCAGTGTGGAATTTGCAATTACTAAAGCACAGGAACCAGAAGCTATTGTACGATCTGTGCCAGCCTCTCAGAAGTAAATGTTGGAAACCTGCACTAAATGACAAGAGACAATTTCATCTGCTCTAAATGTAACTGCCTGTAAACCCATTTCTGATCTTTCAGGGTTCCAAGGTTCATATGTGTCTCACTTGGAAAATTTGTACAAATCTAATCACACAATTCAAAACTTTCTCCAATGATAATTGCACACTAGAAAGATACTATGTAGGCTGTTGACCGTACTGATGAAGTCATAACCTACAGTATACCTGAAAAAGTAAATTGCAACTCCTCCCTGTCCTCCTCAACTAATCCTTTCCCTATCAAATTATATAGCAAATACTTACAGACTGCCACCATCAAAGCTTTAAGCTAGAGTAACCTAATAATTTTCCCAGCCAACCCCTACATGAACTCATAACCAAATATGTGCCACAATGGAATTCAGGCATCTCAAAACACAAGCAAACACAGACCCAAAAACACAAACAAACGACGACACAATGCTTTTCTCTGACAAATTCATTACAACTTGCCACATACATTCCATATAGCTTCCCCGACCGCTTAACTGGCAAACCACTGGAACGCACTCCATTGACATCGAAGAAACCTGCCAAACATTAATATTATGCCTCACTGAACCTATCTTTATTGAAGTGTCTGGATTAGAAATAAACCTTTTTATAACCCAAAACCTGCACATTCACCAAATGAACTACCAGCACTATGAGCACAGAAGAGTACAAGTCATGACTACAAGTCCATCAACCTCATCCTCATTCTCTTGAACACCTATTTGCCAACTGATCTCGGTTCCTCGACGTAAAATGCACAAATTGTCTTATATATTTATTAACATATTTGGGGCCTTGTCAGAGGTTTTAAGGGCTATGCAGATTCTTCAATACAACCAACTGGAACCCTCACACAACCGTTCCGAGAGCTTTGTTCCATCATACATCTTGTGTTGACTACTGAAAGATCATGAGCTCCTTTCTCACCCAAGTTATTCCAGCCAAACATTTCCTTATGTCCACCCAAACAGCCAGGTTAATTTTTAAATCAATTGTACTGTTGAATTCATTCATCCAAATATCCCTTTTCATTACTCTCCATCTATCTCAGCACTTCTAATGTCATTCTCCTGCAAAGTATTATTATCAGCCTTAAAATAAACAAAAGCAAATGTTTTTAAAGACTATACATACTTCTCCTCTTGCTTGTTAAAATCCCTGGGTAATTTAGGACACACTGCATCATCTTCACAGCCCTAGCTAGAAAGACAGATTCATTAATTCTTGGTAAAGTCAAGATGGAAGTGTTTTTATTTTTAGGCAGATCAATGATTTAAAAAATATGTTTGATTTAGATCATTCATAAATCATTTTTGGAACAGCCACTCCAGACTTTGCAATCTTATTCTGATTATTCTTTAGTAATTGTAGTCATTGGGACTGATTTACAAAAGAATTTATTAGTGAGGGAAGTAGTACCAATGGTGTATATTTTATGTACATTAACATGCTGTTGTGAATTGGCCTGAATGTCTAACACCCTTCTATGCAAAGAGGGCACATTTTTTCTGTTTGTACTAATTGTATCTGAATATTCCCTTTATATTCCCAATTTAATTCCATTTTGATGTTTTGTGTCCATATCACAAAGTCAATAGAATACTACAGGTTTGTAACTTTATGTACTCCAAAATGGCTTTGTGAATAGACCCAAATCTCTTTAGGTTTATTTCTTAAGGTTATGCATCTACTCATAACATTTAATAACAATTAATATATGAACACAAATTAAATAGCATGAGTCCTCTTTTAAAACACTAGCACAGAGGAGTTTGAACCATCTCCTCTCTATTCCTCTTAGCTTTTCTTCCACTCTCAGGGTGAATGCATTTCGGAAGAACAAGAAGCCAACTTCTTTTTAAAAAATTAAAATTTTTATTCATTTCTCCTTAAACATTCTTTTACCCACAGCAGCCTGTTTATCTTCATGAAAAGCAAGTTAATTACTTTTGGTTGATTTAGAATAAAACAAGGATTAGTGAAAATACAGATTTGTGAATGCTGATTGCCTACCTGTACTTACCTGTCAATATATTGGTCCTCAATATTTTGGCTATGATATTGTCTAAAATCAATATTCCATATTCGTTATCTCATAATTCCCCCATTGGTAGACTTGTTTAGATATACTGTTTTAACAGTGTCTGATTCATGGACAAAATTACTACTTGAATGACAATTTGCCCATCATTATATTAATTATAATTGTACATTGACGTACACTTTTATGTATGTAATCTTTATTGTTATTATAATGAGAATTGCAGATAGTATGATTGCTGTACTATGGAATGACCTCATGTAATTCGTTTTTAATTAGCCATGTACTTTTATTATTGATAAAAATCACAACATATGTTTTAGATACTTTATTGCAGTATTTTTGTTATACCCTCCGCACATTTATATATGTATTCATTTATGATTGCCTAGGAACTGTTTTCTACATATGATTCATGGACATCTCCACATTCATTTTAGTGTATTTACTTTGTCCCTGTTGACATATGTGCATTGTGTCAAGTTCTTCTATCTGATATTGGGTGAAGTAGTTTCGTTTTGAAATGATTTAGTTTACACTTTAAAAATGTCGATCAAACCATGTTCCCATTATTTATATTCATTTTAGAACTGGCTACCTTACTCTCTTAGGATGCCAAAACTCACATTAGATATTCAACCAACTATACACAGGGGCATCTTAAAGTACAATTCTCTATTGTTACAGCTGTGTAGTTACTCCTCGGATTAGATTCTGAAAGAGGTGGCTCACAGCTCAATGCTATAAATGCACTTAGAGGAGCTACAAGGTGTGTGAAGCAACGGATTCTCTAACCTTTCACTGTCCAAAGTGACTGGGTGTAGTGACAACCAAAACACCTGCATTATTAATGGTAAATAGATAGATTTGACAACAGCACTGTTATTTTCTGATAGGACAAGGAAACAGATTACAAAGTTCATGTTTCAGTATATAGTTAACCATGTCCCCTAGGGTTAGGTGGTCACTACCAGGGGTTCCAGACAACTTTCTGGGGGACCATTTATATATCTGGTCACTACTTTATTCTCAAGGTGACCTCCAGCCTCAGAGGATATGAGGAATGAGGAATTCTGCAGAACTCCGGATTCCAGTGTGGCCCTGCTTTCCTTATACTGTACTGAAGTGAAGTGTGGCTCGCAGTGTGGTCTCAACCTGATACGCCTGTCATTCGTGTCAGTAAAGTGCAATCATGGCCACCAAATATGTTGTTTAAATTCTACTTTTCTGTGCCCATTGGGTCTCCGCCTGTCAATTTTGCATCAAACCTTCTACAACATCATATTACATAAGTGTGTACACCTGGCACGTTTAAACAAGGTGATGAATCTCTTTTGGTTTTGGTAATTTTACTTCACAACAATGTCTGCAAAATCCTACATTTTGTGTAATACACATATATAGCATACATAGAAATAATTAATAACATGCAAATAACGTCGCACTTGGTTTAGATGCAATATACATGGTAAAGCACAAGGATTGTAGGGAGAAGCAATATGCATGTTGTCATATTCACTAAGACAACCTAGAAGGAACATCCATTGTGAGCTACAATCACCTGCCACAAACTGTCTTCCTTAGTGTAGCTCGGTGAGGGAACAAGAACTACTTAGCACTAAATGTGAGAATATAATGTAGGTGCACCTGCAGAGCAATATAACTTTGCACTCTGCAAGGGAACCCTTTGTGGACTCACAGATTGTCCAATTTACTGAGGGATACCCTGCTTTATTTATGACAGGTCATATATACTGTGCCAGCTTTAGCGCAAGTGGCGCCCAGTGCAACAATCTTTGCTGGTGCCCCCAAACAACCTCCTTTTCCATGAATGTCCTTATTACCACACTCCAACAAGGCTCTTCATCTCTCCATAGCCTGTCTCCCACATCTATTTAATTTGTTTAATAGCACTGCTCATACCACTGCAGGGTGTCAGAGCACTTTATATCAAAAACATAAACAGAGTGAGTAAATCATACTGTGTAAGTCATTGTATAAGAAATGCTGCATAAACAATGAGAACTACAATGTATGCGAGTCAAATGTCAACCATAGTAGTAGGCACTATAGTTTAAGAGTGCTGGGTCTGAGAAAGCACAAACTCAGGATTTAAACTGTAACACATTGTTTGGGGTTGGCTGTACTAATAAGAATTTATTTTTACCCAAGCAAGCCCTTTTTTACCAACCTTAGGATTATGATAGACTAGGCAAACACATAAGGTTTGAACCTACACCTTGCAGTTTTCATGCGGCTCTTCGATGAAAGGTCATGGTTCAATGTGCTATATTAGGATTGTAGTTTATGAACTGCAAGTAACAAAAGGATTTCTGTGACAAAAGCAGTAACCCGCTGAGTTCCCCACATAAAATACAATAGGAGATGTGCATGGTACACATGCTTTGCAGCACGCACATTAACTCTCTGCACTACTTCATGGCGACTCAAAACTGCATCTAGACAAACCTCCGATCTCTCTCCCGCAGAAACATTAATCCCCAGAGTTATCTTCAGTATCGTCTCACTGCCTTTCAGCATAGCAAAAACTGCAAAATAAAATGATACTAACACAATATTATTATCATTTTATTTTTCTGTGTTGGGCCCGTATTGTGGGGTGGGGCTAGGCTGTGCAGGGGGGAGGAGTGGTGGCACCTTCCTAAGTGTGCATGAATGTTTGGACGGCCCTCTGGGGTCAGCCAAACATTCAGGCGCACTTTGTATGTTCTCTGGTGGAGAACATGCCTAGGCTCCCTTTTCCCCATCTGAGCGCCAAACCACGGTGCTCAGACCAATCACTACGCTCCATGGCAGCATTGTGATTGGCTAAGGGGAGCCTCTCCTGCTTCCTGTTCGACAAGAAAGCAAAGAAGAGGATGGACAGGACGGAAGAGAGGCGTTGGCCGGCTCGAGAGGTAAGGGAACATTGTTTATTTATTTTTTCTCCCCTCCTTTCCCCCTTCCACCTCCCCACTACTGCTTCGCGGGAGCAGCCACCACAGGTTGCAGGTGCTTTTAACCCAATAAGATCTTTTTAAACTCAGTGCCCCCAAGCTCAGTGCCAGGTGCTTTACCACCAGTCACACAGCCGTAGAGCCGGCCCTGCATATAAACTTGGCATAAGCATACAAGAGGAACAGATGGAAATAAAGAGCTGGGCAATTCAGAAACAGTTTAACAGCTACATGACTGCTATTCTCTCCTTACATTGAAGAGACTTTCTTTCCTTTATCACCTGATTTCACAAACATTTCAAATGTTTTTTTGTTAAAACATCAAAGGAGGTTGCACTGTTATATATTCTTGCTTTAGGGTGATACACCCTCCTCACCATTTAGTTTCCCGGAGTTCCAACATCAGGTTTTGTGCTGAACTGGGAGTTTGTTCTCTCTTTGGCACTCTTTATGTGTCAAGACTCAAATATATGTAAAGTTATCCTTAGTAAGTAGAGCTACACTCCAGAAAATCCATCAGTTCATGTGGAAATCCAGTTTTTCAACTCCTCTGATCTGTCGAAAATATCTGCTGCTTAGGGCCGGAGCTGCTTGAAAGACTATATCCTCTCTGCACCTCTCAAATGCCAATGCCTTGCTATTGCAGGGCTGCCATGAAAGGAGTTCAAGGCAGATGGATGACAACAAAAGGTCTGTAACATTTTATTGGACAGTACTAAGGTAATTTAGACGTCAAGTGATATGTTCCTGGCAATTATCAAGTTAAAATTATCATGGAAGCTTGGCAGCCAAACTACTTCTGGTCAGGGCTTTCTTTTCAATCAGATAGTTAGTCTGCAGCGTGTGCTGTTATTTAACTAGCTAAATAACTGGAAACAAGCACGTGATTTGAGTGGATTGTTCATGTACTCTAATGATATAAGAAGATATCCTTTGAGAGAGCTTTGTATTTAACCCTCCTCAAGTTCCATATTTTTATGTGCATTGTAATATTTTTATATTAAATATTAAAGAAATCTAATTTGATATCCTTGTTTTAAATGTAGCACAAAATTAAGTTGCTATATCACTATTAACTTAAGCTTGAATGATATTTTTAGTTAATTTAAATATATTAAAATAAACCATTTTGTGGGGTTAAATTGAAAAAATAATTATCCCCTAAAGTAATCACATTACATTTCTTACTATGCAATAATAATGATTAAAAGTGACCTACAACATTAATTAAAAATAATTTTGTTATTTAAAAAAAATCATCATATTAATTTACAAACAAAAAAATTGGATTTATTGTTAGAATATTTTAAAGATTACATTATTTATATTTGCAAATATTTTAAATAATTTAGTTTAACATTATTTCCTTTGGAGTTTTATTTTAAGTCCCTACCTCCATTATTGTCAATGGGAGAGCACTGCAGTTCCATTGGTTGGCTATGTGTAGTGCCTGACTTACTCTTCCTCTGACCATGAGTAATGTTTAGATTCAATTTTGGCTGTAATAACTTTAGAAGTGCAGTTTGTGAATAACAATGGGTTTACTCTTTTGTGGGGGAGTGACAACCCTCCCTAAACCTCTCCATAAACCTCTCTAAACCCCTCCTTCCTCCTCCCTAACTGCCTCTCATTTAGTACTAAGTATGCCCCTTTTTTCAGACACTCCTCCCTTCCATACTCCATGTACTACTTAGTAGTAAAGGTATAGGTGTGAGGATCTGCCCATAGAAAAATAGGAGAGGTGGAGGTCAACACTCATATGTTTGGGAATAGCTTTTTTCTGCAGTACTTTAGTAGTATTATGGTTGTACTACTAAATGTACTACAATAGGCAGTTTGTGAATAGACCTCTATATGTTGATCAGCAATAATGAGTCTCTTTCCTTTCCAACTAACAAACACCAAAAACAGTATAGAAAAAATGCGGAAACGATGGCATTTTCTCACCCCTCCAACACGTTGCACTAATCGGGACTAATTATACACAACACTTTTTTTACTCTAGACCTCCTTATTTTGAAGTATGAGTTGAAACTCCTCTCATGCCACCACTTTCAGGGCATCGTATACCAATGCCATTTACTGAATTAGTTGGGCTTTTGCCATTGATGGGGTCATTGGTATAGCCTAAGTGGGAAAATGGTCTGAATATATGCTTGCATAGGATTGACTATTATTCCCTCGCATGTTTTATATAATGTGTCCTAGGCTGATTTCTACATAATAACAAAACGTTATTTTTTAAGAAACCCTTCTGCTCATGTACATTAAATGCTATTCCTCTTCTTCTTCTTCTTCTTCTTCTTCTTCTTCTTCTTCTTCTTCTTCTTCTTCTTCTTCTTCTCATTATTATTATTATTATTATTACTATTATTATTATTATTATTATCATTAATATCATTAGTAGTAGTAGTAGCAGTATTCTAGAAGTAGTCATAATAATAGTAACAGGTTTTCCACAAGTCTTAATTCCATGGTTCATACAGTTTCTATGCTCTATAAATACCAGGTGTTATATTAGCCACTTCTGTGTTACTCACATTATTGACATTTAACAATGAAAAGCTGATTTAGCCTTGTTGTGAATGAAGCTCATGAGCAGTAGGTCCAACCGGATGCCAATAGAGAGCATTTCACTTGATGTCGGATCTTACTGGCTCATGAAGTTGACAATGAGTATTACAAGTGAATGTTTCTAATGTTGCGTCACCTTCATCTGAACATAAAAATGCAAATTATGCCATATTATCCAAATATATAGTTAGACAGGTACCTCTTCAGCATTGCAGAAAACCAAAGTGCTGCAGAGCCGTCAAATACTTCCACTGATGTGTCAGTGGCTCACTTAATAAAGATCAACAGATAAACTTGATGGCTTCGGCAAATTTGTTATGTATCAAAAATAACTTTCAGGCACAGGTCCAGTGTCCTTCAAGACCAGGTCCTAAGGAAGTGGATTTCATCCATTTGGAGCAACAGTATTTCACCCAAATGTTCAGGTGCCCCAATTTCATGACAGGCAAATTACTTTTTGCATTTGGTTGTGAGAGAATTTTTTGGGGGATATCTGGTTATTTATCTATTCCATAGACATCACCCCTATTTCCAAATGCACTAGTTCTTCATCCTCTAGAAACTGAATGACTCTGGAAGGAAGTGTTTTGAAACAGAAGCCTGAAACTGCTCATCAAGCCCAAAGGTATGGTATGAGGATTACGTTTCAATACTTTATTCGACAGCATTGTAATAAAAGCATTTTCCCCTATCCTAAACATTTATAAATACTATGCTAGCATTAAGATCAATCTAAAATACACATTAAATACAACCAAGTATGAGAAAAATGCTGGCGAATATTTACATTTTAAAAATACATTCATTTAAAAAGAAAAATCAGAGTCACAGTACTTAGTTCATGAAAAAGTGGGGCTAGTCCTAGAATGAATATAATTAATCAGTTGGATTTTAAAGTGCGCATGCGAATTATCCAGGCCCATCCCAAGTATTTGGCTAAAGCGATTGCAAGATTAGGAGCACAATTTGATCTCAATATTCTCAGTGCTTCTCGGTGCTTTCTTGTACCCAGATTTCTGCAAACCGGTTTTAGCCATCTACTTCTTGGGGCAGCATATGATGGGCAAACAAACAAAAAATGTGGGATATCTTCAACATGTACCTTACAGTAACAACATGTATTTACATTGCCTGGTGACCATTTAAAAATGAAAGCATTTAAAGGCAGGGAACCAACTCTAAACTGGAAATACAGCTTTCTGTCCATGGGTTTTGTAATCAGATCCCAGTACACTTCATATTTTGGGATTGTTTTTATCTCCAAGTACTGGGATACCATCATAGACGAATGATCGGAAATTAAGGCGGAATGATATACCATGTCCCAATACATTTTTTTTTAGTATCGCTTTGGATGGAAAAGCGGAGGGGTCAATGGCAGTCCACAAGTGATCTAGATGCAACTTTTGAAGCAAGTTCCTAATTTCTTTGAGCCAAGCTATTTTATGGAACCGATCAGATTTAACAATGTCCATAAGAGCTGACGCATAATGGCTCAATTCCAGGGTAGTCTTTATGCGCCTCCAATATAGAGGTGGGCGCAATCGAGCCATATCTTCAATCTTTTTCCTCCCAAGGTCATAAAGGAGCGGAATCGATGGAGTACTCTGTGGGACACCAACCAGTCGGCGAAGAAATTTATTCTCTGCAATAGACAAAGCGCTCAGGTTGGTAAAGCCCCATAGCTCTGATCCATAGAGACAAGCGCCCAACACTTTCATACTATAAATCTCCATTATAGGCTGAAAAGGTTTTGTTAGTGAAGATTTATATTTTTGCGCTATAGCCCCAGCCAGCTGGTGGAATTTTAAGATCACAAAATCCAAATGAGATTTCCACTTCATGTTCCCCTGCAAAGAAATGCCAAGGTAGGTAAAAGCGTTCACCTCTTCCAAAGGACACCCATTAAAATATATTTTTCCCTTGAACTGTTTAACGGGATTCAAATTCATGAACTTGGTCTTTGTAGTATTTAGCTCCAAACCCCGAGTCCGACAGAATTCTCCAAATGCATCAATTGTCTTTTGTAGCCCACTGGGGGTCCGTGAGACCAGTAAAGTGTCATCAGCAAACATTAATACTGGAACCCGCTCCCCATCTAACAACGGAGCATCTGTTGGAGACTTCTTTAAAAAATCTACTACGCCATTAATATAAAGAGAGAACAAGGCAGGGGCCAGGACACATCCCTGCCTTACCCCACGCTCCAAGGGGAAGGAGTCTGTGACGTCTCCATGTCCCCCCCACCTAATTCTTGCGTAGTTATTTTCGTGCATACGCACGAGCAGAGTCAATAATGCCAAGATCACTTAAAACAGTCCAAAGTTTTTGTCTGGGTACTAAATCAAATGCTGCCTTCAGATCTACGAAGACAGCATATAATGGGCCATTTGTCAGAGACACGTTTTTCCAATAGAGAGTTAAAAAATGGAACACCTGGTCAATGGAGCTAGTTAATGGTCGAAACCCGGCTTGGTATGGAGAAAGGATATCCTTATCATCTATCCAGGCTTGTATTTTATTTTGTATCATTCTACCCATCAGTTTCTGTGCTGTGTCGATAAGGCTGATGGGCCTATAGTTATTTGGTAAAGCCTTATCCCTTTTTTTAAAAACAGGAATACTCTCCGCACCCTTCCATGAAGATGGTATCATAGCTCCTTGTGTGATAGAGTTCGCAAGCGATAAAAAATATTGGCACCAATTAGCCCGGTCAGATAGAAATACATCTGCCGGCATACCATCAATACCTGGCGCCCTGCCTCTGGTCACCCCGTCCAATGCTACATTTACATCTTTCAGAGAGAATATTTCATAACTGTAAAAGACCATTTTGGGGAGTGGAAGGGGTGTCGAGATTAAATTATCAGCATATTGGGGTTTAAAAAATTCCACCCATGCTTCTTTTGGAACATAATTTTTCGGACACTCTGCCATTCCCCCCCTACCCCATTTTAAAATGGCCCAAAACTCTTTCTGTTGTTTAGCTGCACAGGCTTTTTTAAGATCCAAGCATTGATTCTCATCCCACAACGTTTTTGCCCTAGCTTGTACTTTCCTATACTCATCCCTGGCCTCCAGCACACCTTCTTTAGTCCTCAGGGCTAGGCTAAGGTTCTGCCGTGCCTTTCTACAAGAGTGATATATAAAAATGTATGTGTGTGGGTGCTGCACTCTATTTTGCTGAATTTAAGGGCGTTTAATCAAAAACGTGTGCTACCTTCGATTGGTGCCTGCTACACCATGTGAACAATGTATAAAGCCTGACACCTGATTGGCTGCCAGGACTCTAGGGTGCACAACATGAAATGAGCGAACTCTTAGTTCATTTGAACTTTTTTGTTTATATTTCAACCATTATTTTCTATATATACATTTCATGAGCATGTTCATCATCATCAAACATAATTTATAATGTGCAAATCAATAAAGTTTACAAACTCGAAAAGAACAGTTACATAATATTAACCCAATGCATTTCGGGACCTTTCGTGGCCCCTTCGTCAGGGGTCTGTCAAAAAAAGACAAAAATAAAGGAAAAGAAGACTTATTAATTTCAATGTTTACAAGTTTCTCAGTTACTTACAATAATGCAAATCTACTCTATATTTATAGGTCTCATGGTGTCTCATTCCCTGAGATCAAAACCTTTCCTGATTTAAGAAAACACATTGCATGTTTAGTTATGCTTATTAAACTAACTTTTCAAAGGCAAAATAATTATTTGCTACACACTAAAGGGCTATTTATGATTTGTTTACATTGATTGATTCAATTATAGGCTTTCTACTAAGCCTACCTACCGTTTCTGTCAAGTTGCTTTAAGCGATGAACAATTTTTCTATGGAAAAAGACAAGATTGAACGTAGAGCTCTTTAATATATTGCATTAAAATACACATTGTCTGTGCACATTGTCCCTTTTTTTTGGAAAAATAAAATGATTACCTGCGAGCCTCTGCGTAAGGCGTTGGTCTCGCTTCTATTGCCAGATAAAATGAATTTATGCTGAAAAAAAGTGGGGGAATATTGTTTAAGTCTAATTTCATTAACCAAAAGTGAAGGTAATCTATTTTGCGTATTAACCAAAAAAGCCAATTTTATACCTGCTTGGCAGACTGTTTCGAAGTCTTCCTTGTTCTTTAAGCGAACAGCTAGTACCAACCTGTTGGAAGGTTGAGAATATTGTTTTAATGCACTGATTGTTCTTCTTATTATCACGCACTACTGAAAAAACGAATTCACTTTACCTGCGGTCCTACGCTGTAGTGCTTCGGTCCCGCAGTGCTAGTACCTCTGATGTTTAACTGTGGAAATAACACCACGTTGTTAAGTTGCGGTACTCGAATATTAGAATGCCGAATACTTCAGCATATTGAAAAACGACTTCGCGGCTTACCTAGAACTTAAGTTTGCTGTCCATGTATTTGGATTCCACGTCGGGGCATTTGCTGCCGCCATTAGAGTGCTAGTCCTTTATCCAGTTCCAGTACTTAGTTTTACAGTGACATAAAAAAGGGACTTTAGCTTTTCTATCCTAGTTAGTTATAAAGGAATAGGTGCGGCGATTTTGGAGTGTTTATAACTATGTTAGTTGCCTATATTTCAGCCTTATTAGGTACAATTTTGGGCTTATTGAATTTATACTAAATTATAATTATAAAAAAAGAATTACAGTTGCAAAAAAATATATGAGAATTTTGCTGCGCCTATTTACAACTCAAACATGAATATTTCGAATACATACCATGTATGTGACCATGATAATAACTTTTCAAGACAAGGTGCTCGAACAATTGGGTATTTACAGCATATGCGTATTCTATAACAATGCCTGCCTATTTACAATCTTATATTTTATGTATGAGTATACAAAATATGATTTACATTGCTAGTGGTGTACTGTTAGTTTATGTCTCTGTGAATTTATTGTAGACTGTCTATTCAATCGTGTGTCTGAATTCACGGGGTATCAGAACTGGCCCTATGTATTGACTGTTTAGAGAAAACAAACCATCTCCATTTTGTCGTTGAGCCCGAATGGGACCAAAGTCTGCAATTTACACATCCAGAATGCTTCTCTCTGGAGAAGGATCTTTGCATTGTCGAATCCCAATCTCTGTGGCACCTGTTCGACTATCTGGAATCTCAACTGCGCTATAGTATGCCTTGCTTCTGTCCAATGCTGCGCCAGAGGTGATGTGGTGTTTTTCAATCGTATCCGACTCTTGTGCTCCGTTAACCTCACTTTTAATTTTCTGTCAGTTTTTCCTACATAAAGGAGCCCGCACGGGCACTTGATAGCATATATCACATGTTCCGAATTACATGTTGTATTGTGTTTAAGTTGAATTTTTTCTCCAGTTCTTGGGTGCAGAATTACATTTCCCGGGATGATGTTGTTGCAATTTTTACAATTGTGGCATTTCATTGTGCCTTTAAATGTTGTATGCTCTTCCATAGTACTTCCAGATTTACTGGGTTTGCTGAGCATTTCTTTAAGATTTTGCGCCCTTTTATAGGCAAACAATGGTTGCTCGAGAAACAAAGAACCAAAGTCTTTTTCTATTTGCAAAATCTCCCATCTTTTCTTGATTATTTTCTTTATCTCCCAAGATGATGTAGAGAATTTTGATACGAATACCATCCTTTTATTTGTTTTTTTGGATTTTTTTACAAGTAATTCATTTCTGGGAATAGTTTTGATTTTTTCTACATGTGCCTCAAGGAGTTTTTTTGGATAGCCTCTGTCCAAATATTTTTGCTTTTGTTCCTCAATGGTTTTGTCGCAAATCTCTGGATTTGATGTGATTCTCTTAATTCGCATGAATTGCGACACAGGCAAGTTGTTGATCAAGCTCGCTGGATGAAAACTTCCAAATAGTAGAGCATTGTTTTTGTCCGTTGGTTTTTTATATACACTTGTGTGTATGGAGTTTTCTTTAATTTCCACTAAGACGTCAAGAAATGGCAGTGCTTTGGTACTCATGCTGTGTGTAAACTGGATCCGAGGATCAATGGTATTAAGATTTTGAATATTCTCTACTAGTTTCATTTGCGAATCTTTCCAAATTATAAAGATGTCATCTATATATCTTTTATAATAGACCAGTCCATCTTGCCACTCTGGATGTTTCAAAATGTGATCGTCTTCAAATTTGGCCATGAAGATATTGGCGTAGATACAGGCTCCGGGAAAACCCATTGCTGTGCCGTTTAGTTGTATGTAAAAGTTATTTTGCCATGTAAAATAACTATTTTCCAAACAGAATTCTAGTAACTTGATTATCATGCATTTGACTTCTTCAGGCTTTTCACCCTTTAGGAGCGCCCATTCCATGGCTTCCAAGCCCTGTCTGTGTGGTATTGATGTGTACAAAGATGTAACATCTATTGTGCAGATAGTCCATTCCGTTGCTGCTTGTACATCTATAGTCTTTAGGTTCCTTAGGAAGTCTGAAGTGTCTTCCAGATATGTTGACCAATTCTGTATGAATGACTGCATATGAGTATCAATGAATATTCCCAAGTTTTCGAAAATTGAAGAGCACCCGGACACTATCGGTCTAAATGGTGGATTTTGCAGATTTTTGTGAATCTTAGGTAGAAAATATATCCGCGGTCTTCTTGGATACACTTGTCTCAAATAGCGTTTCGTTGTTGAATTAATCCAACCCAACTCTTCTGCTTTATTGAGTATTTCGTCCAAGGCATATGCTATTTCCATTGTGGGATCGTTATCCAGTTTTGCATATGTTGTTGCGTCGTCAACATGTTCTGACCCTTTTTGTAAATAAAACGAGGAGTCCATAATGACTAGACCCCCTCCTTTGTCCGCCTTCTGGATTACGATGGTTGGATTTTTCGCTAATGATTGCAATGCACTGTATTCAGCTTTTGTCAAATTATTTAGTTTCCTCTTGAAATGAATTTTGCTTATCTAGGGCATTTAGCAATTTCTTGAGTTGTTCTTCATCCAAGAGTAACTTCCCTCCAGGAATTCCCCTTGTATCTTCTCCAGTATTTTCGGATAAGGATGCATCGGGACGTTTTTTATTTGAGAGATTCTTCCCCCCCCCTAACAGCTCTAGGAGCCGGTACCGGAGCAGGGGGCTCCTCTTCTACCAGTATTATTTCTTCCCCTGGAATGCTCTCCGAAGCTGAGTCTTCAATTGCTACCAGTAACTGGGTTAGGGGGTTAATCTCTGGAGACTGAAATACCTCGTTACTGATATCAAGAGTAGAAGTAGGTAGGGGTGTGTCCTCAAGTAGCAAATCAGGTGAAAGACTCAACCCCAATGAGGATCTCCTGTCGCTGTTAATTTTTGCAACTTTCTGGACCATATAATTATCGATAGTATTAACTGGTGGGATCGATTTTGCCTTTGATATGATGAGTGGTAACGTGGGGGTTTGCACAAGGTGGTGCTATGGTAGCTAGACCCTAGGAGGCTTTCTTGAATGAGCAGATACGTTGTAAATAAAAGTGACTTATGGGCATTGATTCAGGCAGAGTTTCTGGGCCCTGGCCCTGGCAATTCCTGCTAATGAGGGCCGTAGAGGCCCCGCCCTTTGCCCGGGCTTAACCCCGGGCGTCCCGCGAAGCGGGGTGCAGCGCAGCTTTTGTGCGCCTCCTGGCGTTCCCGCGGCGTCACAGAGCGCGCCACCGCGGTGGCGGCGTGCTCCCGAGTGCCTAGCTGCCCCTTTGAGACTCCTGACGGTGGCGGCGTGCTCCCGAGTGCCTAGCTGCCCCTTTGAGACTCCTGGCGGTGGCGACAACTCTCCTGCAAGAAGGTAAGTGGCGGCTATCTCTGGCTTAGCTCCCCCACTCCGCCGGGTGCAGCGCAGCTTTTGTGCGCCTCCTGGCGCTCCCGCGGCGTCACAGAGCGCGCCGCCGCGTAGGCTGCCGGGAATTGTAGTCCCGGAGCGGCGGCGCGAGTAGTCAGCTGTAGGATGACTCCTGGCGGTGGCGGCGTGCTCCCGAGTGCCTAGCTGCCCCTTTGAGACTCCTGGCGGTGGCGGCAACTCTCCTGCAAGAAGGTAAGTGGCGGCTTTCTCTGGCTTAGCTCCCACAAAGCTGAAATTTCACAAAGTTTTACAACTTGTCATATTTTTTTTAACATCATGACTAGCGTAGCTGGTGGGATTTAAAAAAAAGAGGAGTTAAAAGCAGGGCCGGACTAAAAACACAAGCTGGCCCTGGTAATTGAGTCAGGCCGACCCACATGGGAGAAGGATGGGGGGAGCGCGCGTGGAAAACACTGCACCTGTATTTGTTACAGCGGGATGATATTGCAGCTCTGCTGCAAAACCGTCCCCTGGTAACAAAAACGGCCCCCCAGGGGTCCAAAACCAGCCCCCTCCCTGGTGGCCCACAGGGCAAATGCCCGGTGCCCGCTACTGGTTAAAAGCCTACACAATAGCTAGAAAATATTTCAACTGTGACTCAGGTCAACTACTGGTCTGAAGTTTCCACCTTCCTTTTCCTAGGTGGCGGAACTATTTGTGGTGAGGAATGGCCAGTGTTTCGGTGCTGAATTGAGACTATTTCTGGATATCACCAATGCCAATCAGAGCTAAGGACTCATGGGCGGGGCAGACTTCTCCCATTGGCAGTCATTTTCTAGAGCCTAATGCTCCAGCAATTCTTGGCAGGGACCTCTGGGAGGAAGGAATAATAGCCTGAGTAGTCAAAATGTAGTTCCTATAAAGTTTGATGAAGTCAGAAACCTTAGCCTGCTTTCTCAACGTGTGAAGTTTCCTAAATACACATGACTTAGCAAGTAAAGTATACATTTTCTATTTTTTTAAACGTTTGCTAGGACACTTCGGCAGCTAATTAATGATCTACTTTAACTGGTATGGTTAGTTTAACAGACCACTGGAAGTTTGTGTCCCAAGAATATTTCCTAGCAGCCTCCTAAATGCTGGGTTAAATAGGCATTTTGCTCGAATAATTACTCATGCCCAAGAATTTCCTTTATCAGGTCCTCCAGGATCCATCCCTTTTCTCGCCATTGGCCTGAAAATCTCAAGAAGCATACACTAGTACATTTTCAGGTATGCTTGATGCCATTGGGATTGAAAATACACCATGCTGCAAGCCTAGCAGGCAGTACAGTGAGTTTGCCTGTTCTGTACATGTTTCTGCTGCTTCGTACATAGGTTCATTCATAAAGGCCATGGCATGTTCTTTTGCAGTCCAATCCGTGAGATGTTCTCAATTGATAAGTGCAAAAATATCAAATTCCTTCTGATTTCCTAGCTATTTTGTCATGTATAATCTCCCCTTGCACTTCCTCAGGAGAAAATGATCTAGGTGTGACTTTTAGGTAACGGATGAAGGGGAACCTTGATTGCTTGTAATATCAAACCATTGTTGGCTTTTTGTTTTCTTTTGCCCGGACCTTTATGAAAAGTGGCTATCTCCAATTCGAGGGGGCTGCAATATCACTCTTTCTGTGTCACTTGAATCCAGCACTCATCTCTGCACCTGAGACTTGTGATCTGCTCTGGTGAACTGAACTCTAGTGCTCCATTACAAAGTCAGGAGGTAAGGAGTGGTCAAGTCAGCACTAGGATCTCTGCTGAACATGTGATACCTTGATTAGCTGCCAAAAGACCGAAATTAATCCCATAATGAATGCACCAGAGATAATAAGATAATACCCATGGAGGGCCGGCTCTAGGGCGATCGGTGCCAAAGCACCAGGCGCTGACTTGGGGTGCGGCAGTCATTTTTAAAGAATATCATAATTTTAAAACCTCCTGCTGCAGCTTTCCCGGCCTCCGGCAATTCCCAGGCATCAATTAAAATGTCAAAATACCTTGATTAATCGTCTTCCGGGAAGGAGACCGGAGGTTTGTCTAGTGGAAGTTTTGACTCATTTTAAGGTAGCGCAGAGGGTTAAAATGCCTGCTTCTAAGAACGTGTACAATGCAGAGAACAACGTGCATATATATTCTAAATATGTCAGTGGGTTATTTCTTCTGTAAGAGAGCTCATTTTATTACTCATCCTTTATAAGTCAAAATCCTAATATAGACCATTGAGCTATTAACTGTCATCAAAGAGCTGCATGCAAACTGCAAGGTATATGTTAGAGCTCTATGTGTTTTTTTACCCAGTCTTTCATCATCCTAACTTTGCCAAAAGGGTTCATTTGGGTAGAAAACACTTCTTATAAGAGAGCCCCAACAATGATGTTATGTTTTTAATTCTGAATTTGTGCTTTTCCAGAATAAGGACCCTTAAACTATATTGCCTACCAGTATCGATGACATTTCATTACTACTACACCTTGTAGTCCTGTCTGATTTAACATTTCCTCTGGACTGATTTAAAAACATATGATTGTCTCTGAGCAATGTGTGTGTGATGTAAAGTGCTCTAACACCTTACACTGGTATGAGTGGTGCTAAATTAATCTGATAGACAGTGGGTATGGAGACTTGAGGGGTACAGTTAAAGAGTGCTATTGAGAGAATCCGTGGCAGAGGTGGTCCCTGGGGGGGCGCCAAGAAGCATTGTCGCACAGAAGCCAGCCCTGTACACATTTTCAGATAGTGTAGCTGGAAAATATTGGCTTATGTAAGAGAACACAGGTCTTAAGTTTAACTTAAAATTTTAAATTGTAAATTCAAAATTCAAGATTTAAAATTTAAAATTTCAATTAAAACAATCACAGTTAAAATGTAAACTTTGAATTAAAAATACAATTTAAAGTTACAATTAAAATAATCACAGTGACAAATCTCTAAAACGTATACTCTGCTTTGAAAAGGAGTTGTGCTACATACTTGAAAAACTATAACTGAGGAATTCCCTGGTTCATTGCCATCTCATTCATCAACCATTTTGGCAATACATCTGTCCCGAACTTTAACCTTCCTGGAGATTTCTCTAACAAAACTGTGAAGGATACATTATTTGACCTATTAAACATTGTTAACTTTAACAACATGCCACTATCCAAAACACATAAAAGGGAATATTATAGATTGCTTCTGCACCACCATGGAAACATGAAATGAAACACACATTGCTGCTGAACTAGATAGCCCTTCAAATATGCTTCCACCAAACATACATCACTCTCCTTGGATCGCCAAAACCTACCAAAAAAGCACTACTACGTCAAGGATTTTCTCACTAAGCCCTCCTCGCCTTTCTAGCTACATCTAACCCTCAACTGATGTCTGTTGCCTCCTGGACGAGATTGATCCTATCCTGAAAGCCACATTTGACACTCAAGCCCACTGAAATTACAGGCCATAATCCAAAGCCTTCCACACTATGACACTCCAGCAAGATTTAACTTTAGGAAACACAACTGCCCATCTGTTTAGACTTACTATCTCCTGGACTAGCTCAATGTCAGCCTGATAGACAGCGTTGACACTCAAGACTCCTGAATTATACTGTTAATAAAGAGGCTTTAGTGTACATACCAAAGCCCCTGGCACCCTGATAGATGTAGGTACTCAACCTGCAATGTGTGCAAGCAAAAATGAGTTTACACAAAGCTACCTTCGTGACAACTTCACAGTACTGAAAGCTCTGTGTTTATAATGAAGAAAATAACATGCTAAAGCCAGAGGCACACAAAACAATTCAAACGTTGAAGGAAAGACTCTTCAAAGTTGACAATTATTGCATCTATCTGATACCTCGTATGCAAACAAAAAATAACATAATTAATCCATTATATACCCAAACTGAGAGGATCAGACACCACATGAACAACACCACCAACCATCACATTTCCCATCACTCCTTGAAATATATTAAAGATCATTAAATTTAATGTTTTTTGAAGTGACCCTTCTAACACCCGAGCTGAGCTATAATACCAATTACAGAGCAATACAAGCGTCCCAGATACGATACCAAAATAAAATCTCACTCTCGAGAAGCACTCACATACCACCAAAGAATAGTCAATGTCTACCTGCCATAGGGCATTTTTCCTGAAGTTTCCATATTTGATACTTCCTCTCACTACTTAAACAGCAAACCTCAAACTTGACGACCCTGTCAACTTTCCAGCTCATCTTATACCAACGAGTCTTTCTAATGATAAAGAAGAAAGTAATATCTATCCCAATGTAAACTCAAATTGACTCACTCTTCCTCAACTACTAGTCATTTCAGACTACAGTGTAGTATAGAAATGCTGCTCCCAACACCATTGATCCACAAACCCTGATCAAACCCAATCAATGTGCATGGAATGCGATGACACCAGACAACAATAGTTATCTTTTTAACTCTCCTCCCAACACCAATTCTTCCAGAAAGCATCGAAAAGGATCCCAGTGGCCTTCAGTGACCTGCTGAGTGTTCCAAGTATCAACCTCACCGCATGGTTTTCAACCTGTACATGGATACCATCAGAATCCTCATAGCCAAACTGTGAATCAAGATTCAACAGTATGTAAAGGACACACAACTCTATCTGAAAGGCATCACAATAAACGGCATCAAGTTGGTTCAATGGTTGCTTCTGCATCAATCAACATGCTAACCATAAAACTAACCACCCAAAGATTACATTTAACCTCATCACCAAAGCACCACTCAAGTGCATATACATGGCATACCTCCAACTTGAAGCTGGCTGAGTTCATATCACAGTTCAACACAAATGCACGTTTACTTGGATTATTCAACAACATTGGCATGCTATTATTGTGCTTGCCCATTCTGCATACGGGAAAGTGGTCCCTGTAGATATAATTTTTACTTAAGTAGAGTTGGGATTCTTGAGTTATCTCACTTGTAGTTTTGACTGAATGGATCGGTGCAGCGGACCTTCTCCTTGTGGGCTCCTGGTGTTGATGTCAGTGTATGCACACCAACAGTGGCTGTGTGGGGTTCTTCTGTGCAGCTGATATAATTTTAGGGGGGGTGAAGGTGACTGGGTGTGGTGAATGACAGATATATATATTACAATAGCCTTCCAATTATTCATTGTTGAAGGGGCCGTGGATGAGATTACTCTATATATGAGGCTCGGTTGTAAATTGAGATAATGTTCGACAATGGGACTGATGCTTTGTATATTCCTTTATTGTATGACCCCAGCTCCGGTTGTTCTTCATTTTCCAGTGTTGTGGGCGTCCAGGGGCATCAGATGTTTTACCCTAATAGAGAAGTTAAGTAAGGTTTTTCGTTTACTTGCCAATAGGCAACTATTCTGAAATTTTTTGAGGTTTCACCCCAAATTGCTTTGCCATTTTCTGCCATCCCTTCAGAGGGGTAACTGAACTTGAGGGCCCCCATGCAAAGTTGATGGAGGGGCCCCAATGCTAAGTCAGGTGCTCTTAGGCCTGGGCCCGCTGTTATATTCCCAAGTTAGGTCCATGTAGCGAAGCAGATTATTTCCTATATTGTCCTCACAAATAAAATTTTCAGATGTGACCTTTTGCACATATTTGCATGCACGACAATGTTGGATTAGTTTTCCTGAACCTAAACTTGTTTCCACATCGAGCTTTGCACAACATTATCACAATGCCTCGTACATCATGTACAAGGTCTTGTTTCACACTATATACAGATTTCATCTCTATCTTTACCCAAGGCTGCTTTCTAATATAAAAAATGAACATTCCCAAAGGAGGCACTTCTGATGACACCAAGTTCCTTGAATTCTGATAAATCGCCAAGCAGTGGTATGACATCTCGAGAGGGGTGTCCAGTTCACGACCAAGACAGGGTTCTTCAATATATCACATCAGGTAATGGTGTTGGATCGTCCCTTGGGGGGGATTCCTGGGTCTTTACCTCCACACACTTTAGGTACTCTTAGAGTAGGATTTGCATCGTAGTAGTACGCTTGATTACATCCTTGTTTCATATACCTGCATATATGCATTGTTTCAACATCATGGTAGATCTATTTCTCCAATTTACACTTTTGGTGCTTGTAATCACGTTCATCTACTTCTGTATATTGATCATTGCAGCACACTCATTTTATGCAAGAATAACGTTGGTTTAATGAATTTATTGAAGATGGTCCACTATGTATTCTCTGCATATTTCTCTGAGAATAGGTGAGCACGAGTGACTGAGTGAAAGCTTCTGTACTGTTTCCAAGATCCCTGAGGGGTCAGGGTTGTTATGCTCAGTGGTTGGCAGAAACCATCCGCTCCCTGATAAGTTAGAGCGGCTTATGGTGGCACTGTGAGCTAGCTGGTCTATAGGCCAACTAATCCTGTGAGGGTGTCCGGAATCAATCTTTGCACCAATCCCCTAGTTTATGTTGTCCAAACAATGTGCAGATCCTATGTATTAGTAGGACCTACACGACACCCCTGCACCGTGGGGGCTATTATTACACCACTGCATCCCAACAAGCTTCTGAGATGGCACAGTCTTAATATAACTCAGGCCGTGTTTGGTGGATGCTGCTGTCAGCGGAGTGTGACTAATTCACAATAGCTACTTTTTTTTCAAACCAAATGTATGTGGTACCCCACTATTCCTCTAATGGCGAGTAACACTATACCTTAATTAAATGGAGTTTGGAACCGCTGTCATCCTGGTTCTTTCCTTCTTGGATAATGACAATTCTCTGCACTTCCACTTTGCTCTACTGAACGGTACCCTGTGCACTGTCACACAACCTATCAAAATACTAAAGCAGTTCCATTGCTTCACTCACGCCTGGCTGACCTAAATGGCTATCACTGTAAGCGCATTTCATCTTGAAGAATTGTTGAATCACCTAGAAGTGGATGTACGTCGTTACAACGCGATGTTTTACATCGCAGTACTTTACGACGCATGTTTTACAACGCAAGTCGTTACCACGACTTGCGTTGTTGGGGGCTGGATAGTGAATAGTTTGATTTACTATTCCAACTCCAGTCCCCATGGATAGTAGGGAAGGAGTTGGATAGTAAATTAAACTATTTACTATCCTGGAGCGCCCCCAGCGCAATTCGTTGTTACAACTTGCATTGTAAAAGTTGTGTCGTAAGGGAACTGCGGTGTAACATCCGCGTTATAAAGGATGTTCCCCCCTAGAAGTCAGTAACCCAAACCAAATCTCACTATCAAGGAGCAAGGCTCATCACTTCAGCAGACCAATAGACCACACTGATCCATGACATACTATAACCTCAATTTAATAGAGAATAGACCCAAAGCCTCATTCTCAAAGCTGTGAATCAATGAAAAGCAACACCATTTTGCCAAATATTCTGCTGGCACTCACTCCTCCTTTTGACAAAGTTCCTGAAAACCCATTGCTTAAAGGAGTGCATAATTAGCCACCAGCAAAGAGCCATCAGATGTGAACTGCACATCCTCCCAATGCTGAGGAATTGAAATGTAACACCATTGAATTAGTAATAGTATACTTGCTATTTATGTATTTATGGTTTGTTTGAGTTGGGGGAAATGTAATAGTAAGTGCCATAAGAAACATTATTATTCCTATTATTATTATTATTATTATTATTATTATTATTATTATTATTATTATTATTATTATTATTATTATTATTATTATTGTTGTTGTTGTTGTTGTTGTTATTAATATTAATGTTATGATCATTATTAGTATTACAGTTATTATTATTATTGTTGTATCTTAGTTGTTTTCATTATTACTTACAGTTTAGGTTTCATCTTTGTACGTTCTGAAAAATGAATACATACTTAAAGCTTCTTTTGTGTGGTCAAATTGGATTGGCATTTCATCAAAATAGATCCTGACAAACGTTATCTCCATTTAAGAACCTTTTCATATTTTCATCACTCTGATTGAAAGCTTTATGATTAAAAACAGAAATGTAATGTGTATCACAGATGGTTAACAACGTGGGTGTAGTATGGGGGGCTTGTGTTTTAATTGAAAATCTGAATGTTTATATTTTCTGGGCATTTCTATCGTTTGCTAGGCCATCCTACTAATATTTTAGCCGATTAAAACAGCTGAACTGAGTTGGGCTGCATTTGAACCAAGGCTACACGTGGGATCAGTAAACTGAAGATACAATTAAAAGATACCAAAATGATGCAAGTGATTTTTATATTAGTTTTCCAAGTCAACCTTCACAGGGATTTTTAGCCCATTCCTTCACCAAGGCTATTTATTCTAACTCATTAATTCAACAAATTATTTATAAGATGACCTCGGAGAGGGCTCAAATATAACTTTTAATATTATGGTTCCTTTTTAGTTCCTTTATCTCTGTAGATCACTTGGTGTAATAATTGCCCTCTAAACTTGCTACCTCCTGGAATATATGAATTTTAACAGAATAAAAACAAGCACTGATAAAGCCAATATTCGTGGCGTTAAAGTGAGAGCTCATGCAAAAGGCCAACACAAACGCTATTGGTGATATGTTTTCTGTGGCATCTGTCTCTGCTTTTCTTAAAAATGTTTTTTATTCACGGAAATCTATAATTATTTAATTCGTCATAAGTATTGTGCCTATATTTAACTGTATGTTTTTAACTCTTTTTGATCGTGTACGTTTGTATTTTGTACGTTTATGGTTATTTATGTGATATAACCGAATAAAGTCTTTTAAATTGAAATGAAAATGAATGTGTTAGTGTTTATAGCTTTGCCAGTGCTTGTGTCTGAAACGTTGTTCCAGATGGTGTTTGTATAAGCATGCTGGTCCAGATTGTGTGGGATTTAATGGGGGTGAATTATTAGTACTCAAAGGATTTCTAAGAAAGATCAAGGAATAATCGGAGAAATCGATTGTGATTGAAACAGAACTGCTAAGGGAAGCTCGCCAGAACTTCCAACTATGTCTTCGAATATAGAAGGTTTAGAGCCATATTGATTCAAAGAGAGGACATCTAAAATCATGGATTTGAAAATGTTTATAGGACGCTACAATGTAATGTGAGGAAACTAAAACATTGGTAAAACTTGTACCACCTGACCTAACTCCACACAGAGGGGTCAAGTAACCTGTCCATTTGATCACGAGCTACAGGTACCTCCACCACAATCCCAATCCAGCTGTAATGGAAATACATGTCAGATTTCAACATTGCGGGCCAGTTTCAAGAATGCTGCAGAGATACATATGGTATGCATATTGCAATAAATTACAATAATGCATTAATGTATATATGTGTCCCGTGTCTGCAGTGCTCCAGTAATGCACATTATTAACTAGCATCCACAATGTACCGTGATAAACATATTTTCCAGTTTCCACAAAGCTGCACTTTCTGATTCGACCAGAGTTGCTCTGCTATGTAGCGTGCACTACATAATCGGATGCTGTGTCTAATATGTTGGACACAAATGTCTGCAGTAGTTACTTAGACCCAGCGGTATGTCAGAAAACTGTACGAAGAAATGTCGTCACAAATATCGTTTACAAAATATTGAGCCTGATTACAATGATGGTGAGACCGCCACTAACAGCCTGTCGGTGGCGGTTTCACTGCCATCGTTATCTTGTTTACTGTCTGCCACATTACAATGGCAGGCGGCCGGATCGTGGGCAGAAAGCCCGAACGACACGCTTTCGACGGGCTCAAGGAGCCTGTTGGTGCATCAAAAGCAGCCATAATACCTACAATGGTGGTGGTGCCTGCCAGGTACTGCCGTAGGGATTATAATGGCCCACCCGCCAGAAGTTTCATGGCGGTTTACCCATCATCAAAAGGCTGGCGGAAAGGGACATTGGGGGCCCGTAGCAGGACCCCCTTCGCCCCATGCCCTTACTTTTGGGGATCTATGTACCATGTGGCAGGCACAGCATGGTGACTGCCACGTATTGCAGAGATATGTGTTATGTCTATTTTTTGTACCATGGCGTGTGCTGAAGCATGCAGCAACCGCCACAGTACAAAACAGACATTGTGACTGCCTTGGAGGTGGTCGCATTGTAATTACATTGACGGGACCATCAACAGCAAGTCTGGCGATCCCGTTTCCTGATAGGGTGGCGGGCAGACATAAGTCGGCCTGCCATCCTAATCAGCCCCATTGTCCCTATTCTTCAGACGATATTCTGTTATCTTTATTCTGTTTGGAAGTATTAGCAGTTAGGTGGAGGCTACACATTGATCTCTGCATCTGGTATGTAAACCCACTGACCTCTCAGAATGATAAGACCAAGTGTCATCCATATTTCCTAATTAACTATGCAATAGGTACATTAATTCTATAGTTCGTTATTCAAATTTCAACCTTTGTTATAAGGAGTCTATCCAACCTTTATTTTAAAGAATCTATTAAAATACTTTTTCTATTTTTGTTACTTTGTCTTCTTCCTCTGCACTTCTTTTAAGGCTCTAATTTCCTTTTGTCTTATGCCTCTCTTTCAACTATTTTTCTTTTAGTTATACATTTTTAACCAGTTTTTAAAGTTTCATTATTTTTTACTCTTCAGTCTCCGTTCTCTTTGTTTTATATTCGCTTTATCCCTTTGTCTCTCATTCCTTTTCTGTTTTCTACTATTGTCCTTCTCATTCAATTGTTTTCCCTGATTTTCTCTCTTTCTGTTCCCTTCTTAGCTTACTTATTTTGCCTCATTTTCATTTCATCTGTTTCCCTTTTATTTTTTATATTTTTCAGCCATAGCTTTATTTTCCACTTTAACCTCTTATCTGTATCTTCCCTGCTCTGTCATTTCTAGTATCTTTTTCCCTGTTTCTCATTTCTTTTTGGATTATCACCTGCAATGTGAACAGACCCTGGTCAAACAAGAACTAGGAAGCCTGAAATAGGACACTAAGCAGAGCATTTTACTCCACAATATTTCTAATATTATGGCAAAATCCCATTGCTTTTACAGAAAGTTTTGAAAAGGAATAATGAAACTTATCCATACTTCTAGAACTGCCACTATAAGCAAGAACTGTCATCTCCGTAGATGTAATTTGTATGCATGCATGTAAGACGATGTTCCGCTTGGCACAAAAACTGGCTGCTTTGCAGGTAAATGGCTCATATGTATCAGGAGTGAGATGTGTATATCAGGGCGCTGCTTAATAATATGAGGCTCAAATGGCAGAATAACCAGGGTGCTGATCAGATGTGGCACACAGTATGTAAAAATCCCAGGAATACTGACTGGTGCACAAATAGGCTAGTGATGTTCATTTTATGGGGGCAGGGAGGTGAAAAGTGTCTCTTCTCTCTGGAAGAGGTCTTTCACTGTACCAAGGGACTGCACTTTTAATTCTTTTTTCAGTTTTATGTTTTTCACAAAAGCGACAAAGTAACATCAAAAAACCCAAAACAAAACACACCACTGTATCACAGATATTATTTCCAAATCATCTATGCAGACTTTTACAGTAGACATCAGTGCATTGCTTTTGCCATGGAGGTGGCCAGGCCGGAGACCCGGCCTCCCCCTATTCTTGCCCTCTCATCCCCAAGCAGCTGTGCTTGACCCTAATCTCATCTCTAGGTATCCCTTTCCGCCAAGCCTATGCTTGGGCCGGTCACAGGTGCCCTGGTCTCCCATACCAGACTGTGATAGGTCTGCCACCGCCCCACACTTTGTAGAATGTCCTTGGCAACCCCTTGCTCCATGCAGCGCGTCATGCTGACCTCCCATGGGCTTTTTTGTAGGAGGAGGTAGAGCTTCCCCATGTGCTGGTTGTGTCTCCATTTGTTACACAGAAGCTCTGTGTGCAGAATTGGTTGCACCTTCTGGGGAGATCTACATCATTCAGGATTCCCCGAAGTAGGGACTATGGCATGGAGGGAACTTCAACTTCCAGAACATTAGCCAACTCAATGTCCGCTTCCCCTCAATATAGCTGTATATATGAACATGGCCAAAGGGTATGGAAAAAGGTGTCTACATCTTCCCCGCATCCCATACAGTTGGGTTTTCATTACCTACCGGTGCCAAGGTTTTTAATCGATTAGGTGGTACTGCTACATATTACTTATCACCATACATGTCAAGAGCTTAGATGGCACTTTTTAATTGGATTAGAGATACTCCCACAATGCCTATCTCCGAATTGCCATTGTGTGTAAAGTGTAGAAATTGCCCTGGAGTGCATTATGCTGTATGCAAAATCAGTATAGACACTATACTTTGTACTCAAGCACTATTGCCAAGGTACCAACTGCATCAAGCTGCATAAATAAACAGTGCCAGTGCCACATTTTCGTGAATCTACTGTATGAAAAGTATTGACAGGATTAAGTCAAACTTTAAGGCTTTTTAAAGTACATGTCTCATCCCCAGTATGTGAAGCGGAATGGACTGTGCATGTTTCAGGCCATTCCCTGGTATGCAACGTGCAAGCCATACCTTCACAATAACTATTGGCATTTGCCACCAATGTAAAGTGGCATTTCCATTTTAGCTACTGTGAATGTCTGGATCATTGATTTACAGGAAGGGTCGCAACAAATGATCAATATCTTATCTCGGTAGGCTAAAACACAGTTTCAATTAAAAAAACCTGGGCTTAACCTCTAGTAGTGATGGAACAAAGCAGCAGGCATTTCCCAGCAAAAGAACGTTAAGTATTTAACCATCGTTAAAAAAAAGTAAGAGAAAACAATACAACTAAAAAATCAATTCAGTTAAAAGGAAAATAATTTAATATGAAAAAAGGATAATGTAACCAGTGATTTCTTTTTTTTAAATCACCAAAAAAACGGAAAATATCTATGGCTTCCATTGACACGGGCCCAGGCGCAATTTCAGGCCAAGTGTGATGGAGTATGAGAAAGTGGAGGCCAGGTAACCCTAAAGGGTCACATCAGTCAAACTTATTACCTTATAACTTCTCTCTTTATTCGTTGATGTTCAAATCCATCAACAATGAAAAACAGAATGCTAAACCCTCTGAGGTATTCACAAGTTGGTTACTCAATTTAGAGATTCCGCTAAAGTCCTGAGTTTCTGCATGGAAATCTTTGAGTGGGACAAAGTTAATAATCACAGTTGCCGAAGCCCACTGATTGTTAAGTATATTGCTGCCTTTTTATGCTCTCCAGGTCACCTTTGGACACAGTTTCTTTTTTTTAAGCTTAAAATCCTCCAGCAAGATAAACCTTAACGGTGTATTTTGGTTAGGACTGTGAATGGTGTAGATGGGCTAGAACGGTACAAGGTGGGACAGTTTATCTGTATGGTCCCACTGAAACCTTTCTCTTCATAACAAATAAATCTGAATCTATAATATAGAAAATTGTGCCTGCAGAGTTTTCACTTGTCTTTGGTCACTTCAGCATCTTGTCCTGGTTATCTGGAGTTGAAAATGTATTAAAGGCCTGATTTGAATTTGTTCCATCCTCTGCCATGGTGACGAAGTAAATTACTCCACCCTGTTGAAGGGGCAGACCGCCAAATTTTGAAATGTCCATCAGCCTAGTGAACATTTCACAAATTTGCAGGAACCACTGTCAAGGCAGTTCCTAGCAGTGCATTGTAACTTTGCCAGGGCCATACGGCAAAGTTACAATTTGTTTATGCTAGAACTACAGGAGAAAAGCTGGTCAAACACTTGGAAATTATTCCAGCTACAGGTCTCAGTCAGACCCTCAGGGAGAGAGACAATAGGATCCTACTCTCCCAATCTTCACCAATCTAGTTGTGTTTTGAGGATTTAATGGTAGTAGGCCCTACTTACTTTTGCAGTAGTTCCTGTCTGTGTTGCAACAAACTTTCCCAGAAAATGCTGGTTTGGAAGTATTTCAACATGGCAGGGTCCCCCTGGCAGAGTGCAAAGCTCTGAATCTTCTCGAGGAGACCCTCAAGGAGATTCAGAGCTTTGCATTCTGCCAGGGGGATTCATATTTTTGATGTAGAGAAGTAAATGCTCTCAGTTTTGTCTTTTCAAAATATGAAAAATGGTGCAGAAACCCAAAACCTGGCTGCTTCAGGGCTGCAGTACCCTCTGTGATCTCTACAGTAATGGCCCAATTCATGAAGAGCCTCACCATTTGTGGCAGAATCTCTGCACTTGTGGCGGGATGTCCGCACTGCAGTTTCTCATTGCGGAGATCCCGCCACGAGTATAGAGATCCCGCCATGACTGTGGAGCTTCCGCCTTGACTGCAGAGGCACTTTGCAAATCGGGCCCTAAGTTCTTATCCCAGTTCGCAGTCCAAACCATGACTCGGACATGGACACCACTTAATGCATGCATTATTATAACAAATACTATAGGAAATATTAGTTTACAAATGCTGACAGATAAAATAACACTGTACAGAAATACACTGTCAATGTTTATCAACCATGACGTAGAGAACCACAACCATGATGCACCTTATTAACACCATTATCACACCATCACTGTAAGCATCGATGCCTGGGTAAAAAGCTTCTTATATAGCCCTTTCTGACCAGCAGTGGCCCGTGCAGGTAAGAGCAATGGGGCCAGTTGTGGAGGGATTAGACAGATGACCACGAGGGAAAAGGAAATAAATAATACATTTTCCCTTGTCTTCTTCTTTTGAAATCCCCCTTGCCCCACAGCTGTTACCTGCACGTGTCGTTGCTGTTTCTGACACACCATGACAGTTTCATACTACTATGCACAAGCAATGCTTCATTCACTTTACCATTTTAGAGAATTTTAAGAAATGCAACATCCAACCTGACCACCTGGAATTTTAAACAGTAACATGCTCTACAGCCAGATTTCTTCAACAGCTGGCTCAACCCATTGAACTACCCAAGAAATCTGGCCACCTCACATTAATCATGTAACACATTACATGATTCTGCAACAGACACCTATACCTCTTGTGCTGTCTTCTTTACTTGATATAAGACAAGCTACCCCACACCAAGGTAATCACAACACCCTGCACCATCACTCACATGCAAATACAGTAATGACTGCTTAAGAGTCACTTTTGATAATTTGCTATTTATGTGCATTGTAATGTCAACAAAATATGCACCTTCATTAAATGCCATGTGCCCATGAACAAACAAAACAATCAAGACAAAAGTATTGAATACAGACCAGGAAAGAAAAATCATTGCTATTTTACCCACATTCCATAAACACATAGTACAGTGTACAGTCAGAAAGAGAGTGGGATCACACTGCCTCACATCCCAGCACACAATATGATCCCATGCATCACGGTAAATGCAGCACATGATAACACTTACTTCAGTAGATTTCTTTAAGTTTCCACTCTTGTTGCAGCCTGTACTGTGCAAATCCAGACACATGTTTCTGTATTTATTCCTTCATCAGTAGAAAGCAACAAGTCATATTGAGGGTGATGGAAATGCTGTCCAACGTTTTCTCAGGTCTGTGCATAACTCACTTTTTGCAGGTGCATCAGCACAAGCTCGTCAGCTCAGTAGCTCCAGGGGGCATTTTCAAACAGAAGGAGGGGGGCACACTGCTTAACATCCCAGCGCTCAATTTACCACAGTGCATCATGGTAAATGCGGCGCATGATAACACTTACTTCAGTAACAGTCTTTAATTTTCCATCTTTTAGCGCAACCTGTGCTGTGTAATTCATAACTGATTTAATGGAATATTTTCCATCATCTAATAAAAGATTAACCCTGACCCATTCTCCTGTGCTAGTACATGACAAATACAAATACATTTTAGAACCATCTAAAGTATTGGAAGGCTGATTCTCATGCTCATCTTTTTGATGTAGAGAAGAAAATGCTTTCAGTTTTGTAGGAAGACCTAATTCTTGAAGACATTAATATAATATTCTTACAGAAACCAGGGTGCAAACATGCACAAATTTTTCAGTCATTCCACCTCCTCATGGCAAATTTGTTTAGGTAATACTTCATGGCAGTTCTTTCCTCAGAATGTTGAAACCAAGGTACAGTTTAATCACCCTCATCTACTTCTGAGAAACAATGATTCCTCCAGTGCTACCTATCTCACGCATCACCGCCATCGAGCACTCCTGACTCTCTGCATTTGGCATTTATCGAATACTCCACTGAGAGGTTGACCGGGACCTCCTGTGGTCCTGAGACCGCGGACGCGGCTCCTACAGACTCTACGCCCGACAACGATCAGCGGTTAAATCGCTACTTGAGGGGTTCCCCTTTCTCATCTGCACAGCGGCCTGTACCTATGTGGCCAATGTTCATCGTCCCACTCCTAAACTGATACGGCTTTATATTCAGGCATGTAAACTAATGTCCTGATGATAATCCAATTATTGCTGTAAAGGGGATCGAAACGTCGTCGACCAATAAGCACACCTTATATACTTGCTCATTCAAGCATTCTTTATGTGTATTGGTGTATGAAAGTCATACCTGTTTGCTTTACTTTCATTTCAAATTGCAAACAGAAAACTTCCTGCCTGAGCCTTTTTTCCGTTTTGCTTGTTATTATTATTTTTTCATAATTATTTCTGTATTGTACGTATTTTGTTTAACACCTTGGCTGCTAGGGAGATTTTCCTGCTGTGCTGCATGACCTACATTTCCCATTGTTCATGACGAGCTCAGCTCGTCATGAGCACACGATCAGTGTACTGCATGACGAGCTGAGCTCGTCATGAGCAGCGAAGGGGTTAAACTCCACAAGTTTGTTTTGCTATTCTTCCCTTCTTTGTCAAGTATGGTTGGTAGGATGCAGGCTTGTGTCTCACCATATTTTTTCTGTCAGAATTAATGTATTTGAAACTATTAACCTACTCTATTGTCCGGCTGGACAATAATTGATATAGTACTGATTCCTGGTCTATATTTATCTAAACCTTTCCATTAGCTTTGTCGTGGGACCACTGTACTTAAAAGCTAATGATTACCCAAGGTCCCTGACCATACATTTTTTGGTTCCCTTGTTTAGTAAAACCTATGTCACCGCCACTACTGCCGCTCGGATAGAAGTGTCTCGCTTCTGCAAACTTAACTTGCATTTTATCAAAAGCAGGGTCTAACTGGCAATATAGGTCAAAGAGAGAACACTTGGTAAGCTGAGGCCTAAGTCAGGGACGTAAGGCAAAGTGTTGGTCCTCTTTGAAGAATGTGATGAGGGCCCCCTGAGCATCCCATATATCACACATATTCATTAACCTTAGGCTTAATGGTGTATGTTTTCTTAGGACTGTCCCTGGTGACCTTAAAAGCAGGCACTTCGTCCAAGGGCTTAACACAGACTCCGGCAGCCCTTGCAGGGGAGCTCCCAACTCCCCGGGGACCCCCAGCCCTTGAAAGAGGCCCACTGAACTGCGGGGACTTCAGGGGCCTATGTTACACCTCTGGACAAAGTGGCTGCTTTGAGGGGTACTAAGAGCAAACAGTCCTAATAGACTACACACAATTTTCTTAAAGCCATCTTTAATGTACTACCTCACTCTAAAACCTCTTGAAGACAATTAGAAACAATTAGTACACTGAGGCAGCAGGCTGGTTTGAACACATCTTCTAGGGCTGATTGCTGATCTATCTCAGTTTGCTACTGCCAATAAGGAGCCTGCATCAGACATCCAGCTCATGTCTTTCAGACACTGGCAAATGGAGAAGGTCCCTGGGGCAGAAAGTCTTGACATGATCCTTGTTCCCATCATAGACAAGCACCGTTTTTGTCACCTGACTGATGCCTCCCTACTCCACAACTGACACTGAGTGATCAGGTTTTCTGCACTTTATACACATGTTCAATAGCTGGCAGAATGCAACAGGTAGGCTGTTAAATGCTGTCTGTGAAACTGTTGTTGGTAAAATGGCAAGAGTAATGGAAATATTTTCACAGACCAGTTGATGCAAAGATCTCCACTAAAATTCCAGTATCTCACTCTAAGGCAAAAATGTTTTTTTATTAATTGCGCCTGCTAGTAGTAATTTGAGGTTTATAAACCTTTGCAATTGTAACAAAGAGTTGTGTTTTCAAACTATGCAAAAATTTGCATTTGAAATGTAAGCCTCCCCAATACATTTCACGATCCCAACACCCTACTAGGCCCCTTCGATGAGTGAGGTGTCGGGGTCTTATATATCATTCATATTTTTTGAAAGTCATGAGATAATGTCTAGCTACAACACTTGTATGCGGTATTTACATCTCTGTGTTTAACTTTGTATTATTGTTTTATTACATAGGAAGAAGCAAGGTACTATAAGCATATTATAATACAATTCAGTTGCAGAACTAATGTCCCAATATCCTCACTTTCCTAATTTACACCTTACACCTTGCCCCATCCAAGGCTCCATAAAAGTTTCTAAGTCAAAACACAAACACTTCACCAGGATGTTCCTGGTTCCTGTATATGACCTGTGCCTTTACTTTTGATGTTGACTCGGTCTAGTACAACCAGATAACTGTGGTTGACGATGTGCGTTTTTGGTGCTCCTGTTGTATGTATTGGATTTTTGTCATTTTATTTATGAAAATATTCCTCATTTTTCTAACTTGGTTACGGGTTTCTCTTGTGCTGTGCTTCTAACTTACTACTGTCTATGTTAAAGTTGGCTGCTTTTGTGTACAACTACCAGAGGGTTAATGTAAGGAAACAGGTTTTTTAAAGGTTCCCCCCATCACTGTTTGCCTCCTTTGGAAAACTAGCTGCTGGAATTTAGACTCTGGCGTGCATTGAGGCCTGCTAACCGGGTCTCAGTGTCAGTGTTCTAACCCTTAAAAAGTGTGTAATTAGCTACCCCAATTGGCAGAGACTGACTTACTTATGAGTTTGTGGTATATGGTACCCAGAGCATGTAAGGCAAAGTGACCACCCAGGGCTGAAGCACCGAATATGCCACTCTGTGTGTGACAAGGTGCAAAATGGCACCCAGCCTGCCATTGCAGACTGGAAGGGCAGTGGTAACACTGCTAGTTCGACATTGCATTTCAAGCCAGTGTTAACCCCCATACTTCCCTTGACAATATATGTAAGTCCTCCTAAGGAAGGGCCATCAAGCTCTTTGGCAGGGAGTTGTATATTATTAAGTAGGCTATGTATTTTTTGTATATGTCCTAAGAGCAAGACTTCCAAATAGTCATTTTGCTGTGGAAGAGTTGGTAGCCCCATTGGCTAATACAGCTGACCACTCAGCCCAGCTAACTTCTGAATGGGACTCCTGGGATGAGTTCCATTAGGTATCAAATTAATTGTGGCATTAAACCTGACTTGATGACCAAGTTGAACTAAATGCCACTATTAAGGAAATGCAACTCTAACAGGTTGCCACTCAGTTACCCAGTCAAATGGCCCCACAGGGTCACTGGCCACCAGACAGCTTCCTGCCCACCTGGGGATTAGTGTGAAGGACTCCCAGGCTGAGGAACACTAGCAGAATGTTACAGGGCGAGGTGTTACCTCCCCTTCACATGAAGCCACTCAGAGTGTTAGCCCAAAAGGTGAGCTTCAAAGGCGAAGCCGCCTTTGGAGGGCAAATCGTGATCACAATCTGGAAGGGCTGCTATCTGTTCAGTTATTCTGGCTGGCAGCAGCAAGCAACAGAGAGGGGAGACCAGTGTCCAAACTGGTTTTCCCCATGGGCGTACAGCCCAGAGGTGGCCACACCTCTGGGGTGGGCTACCAAGCTCCCATAAATTCTCTAGAATTGCTTGATGCCCAACATAGCTGGAAAGTTGTCACGAAGAGGGAAGGGACCAGGTAGCCCATTGGCTAGTGGGTGCATCCCCCTGGCACTTTCTAGGGATAATTATGACACCCTGACTCCCTGAACCTCATATCACATCAGAACTGGAACAAGGACTGAAGAAGGAGTGCCCTGCTGACCCTCAGACTGCACCATTTGCTGGACTGCACATGCTGAACCTTGGGTTTAAGAAGAGAGGACTGTGCCTGAGGATCCTGGCTTGGAGAAAAGTCATTCCCAGACCCAATACCAAAAAATAGTGACTTTAGGGGTCAGTCAGCTGATCTCTGGAACCAGCGCCAGGGACATCAAAGCTCAAGTAGCCCAATTCAGGAAGTCAGTAGCCACTTTGGAAGAATCACCACTGGGTCCCCCAAAAGACTGATCCTCAAAGACCAGAAGTTGCAACTGAGTCACCTGGAGCTGGGAGTGGACATGGGAGTCCAGAGTGGTCACCCAAGAGGGAGACTAGACTCCACCAAAGAATATTGCTGGGATTACTGTGTACCGAGACGGGTAGCCAGGCCGCATCTGAATTTCAGCTGCCATAAGGAGGACTTCGAGGGACTCCGACCTTTGTGGCTAAAGTCGAGCCTCTAGCCCTGTGGACTGAGGAATAGCTGCAAAGGAATCCCCGGCACCCAGAGCATCCTTGAGTATCTTCCATCTCCTGCATCCACAGCATCAGGACCTCTCCATTGAAGTCCATGGCAGTCGTGTTGTAAAGTTTGGAAGTGTACTGGAAAACACTTGGGTGGCCAGGAAACTATCCAAATCCTCCTTGTTGTCCCCCTGGACCTTCACTCTGTTAGATTTGGTCGCTGAGTAGTTGAACACATCAACTCTTATAAACTTTAAACGTTTGCAAACTTTACGGTTGCCAGTGGTTGTTTGCAGTTAAACTTACATTTAATTTTTCTTTTAAAATCTATCTTTCCGGAACCCTCGGGTGAACTTTATTTCACTTTGGACTCTAAAAATTGATAAGAGTATAATATATTATTATGAATTGGTGTCGGATGTCTTTATGTTGTGTGGGTTTCTTATTTCATTGTTTGGTACTGTTAAATGCTTTACACAATTTCCTTTGTTTAAGCCTTTCTGCTCGAAGCCACAGCTACCCTGGGTTTAACTTAAGGTATTATAAATGAGCCTGACTGAAGCCAAGGTAATTTTTGTGAGTGTTTTACACGTTAAGGCACACAGCTATACCATATAGTACACCCAAATCCTTGCATTTAGGCACAAGTTTATTTAGTGACTTTTGGGGTTCATCCTGACTAGGATTGCGATTATTACTTGAGATGGTTTCTCACCCCCTTACCTAATACTCTAATTTATAACTGTTTTGTAATTCAAAGGTTGTTGAAATGGGTTCAAAATGTCAAAATACAGATTAGTTTGTAAGTTGGTGTCGTTGCTCAGGTAGTTGAATGCCTGCAGTAAAAACTTGCAGTGCTTTTTAGATCACTATTTAAAATCCACGTCATCCCTCTGACGTAAAGCAGGTGTTACTAGTACCAGTGGTAATGTGTTTCTAATAGCCTGTAAACAGGATAACAGTGATATATTATATTTACAGAGCAAGGGTGCTAAGGAAAGCAACATTCTTTCAAATCAGTTTGTCTCCTGGCAATGTTTGACTTGACACAGTGTGTATCTTTCTTACCGTGATGGTTGCACCTCTGGTAGGAGATATCAAATTCCAGCTGTGGTCTCAGTTTAACATCAAAAACCTTCTTAAAGCCCAGGAATAACTTGGAAAAAGAGAATGGTGATTGTCCGTGATGTCAGGCATTTTTAGAAACACAGTGCCTTAACAGTAAAAATGGCACAATCTAACCCCACCTGGCTGATATTCCACACAACACATACACACTCAACACACGGGAACAACTGAATGTGTCTTTGCACTGGTACTCTCCGTAGGGTCATGTGTTGAAGCATTTCCTGGGGCTGTACTGGATGTGTTTCAAGAATAGCTGCCAGAATACCCAGTTGGAAGGAGGTCACCAACACCCTTGCCAGAGTCCCAGGCCGTATAGACCTGTATAATGTGACCAGCAGACTCTTAGGCCTTTATAAAGACCAGAAAGCTTATAGCACCTCCACCTGCTTCTTCAATCTGGTGTTGTTAATGGCATGAATTATGACTTAAATGCACTGGAAGGCCAGTGTCCCCCCAAGCCAGTAAGCCGTTTCCCATAATTGGGGCTGGGCAAAGGCCACAACGCTCCATCGCAAGGATGTTTTGAATTATGAAAACGCCCCATTGTGACTGCATTGGATGAGCTACTGTCTGTGCAGAGTTCTCTACCCTCACTGCAGATATTCCATACTATTAGAAGGAAAATTAAGTTAAAATGAAGTTTTGAAAATACTAAAAAAGTGTAAACTCATGCAAACTTTTATGTTTATCTTTTTGAATCAGGCCACAAGTGATTGCCCGACACGATTTAGTTAGTGATAGAACAAACTGTATAGATTTAATTATAAGGCTGAATGAAAAAGGAGAGAACTCCATGTAGAGTGGTCAAACAAAAGCTGTTTTCATAACCTATACCCATTAGCAATGTCTAGTGTCCACAGTACTGAAATTAGTGATGGTGAATATAGATGAACAGCAGATGATATACCCAAGGGGTGGATGAAAGCCCTTTTATACCAGAAGGAGAGCTGCAGGAGCCTGCAATACTTATAATTGGCAAGGCAATGTGGTCAGATGTTGTATACCCTAAGTTAATAAAGGAAGGAAGAGGGGTGCCAGTCCATCACTCATTGGGACAATTTCTGGAGGGTTAAATAAAGGTGTACCAACTGAGCTACTGGTTTGTTAGTAGTCACTAAAATGTGCATGTAGTCACTTGCTTTTCAAATGCAATCAGACTACAATTTAGATAGTACCTTCTATAGCATGAGTGGCCGAGAGACAGTCAGTGATGTCTGTCAAGAGCAACCAGAGATAACAATTAATGTTGATTAGTAGATATGAAACAATTACATTTCAGTACAATCTTCAATACAGTTTCCAACTGGAAACTCAAAAGCAATTGATACAGTAGATGAAAACCTTTGGAATAAATCATTTTGATTATGAAATGACTGAGGACAAGCTTCAGAGAATGCTTTGATCAGTGATCTTTACAAGGGAATTGGCAGACTAATCGGGTTCCAGAAGGATCTGTAATGGGTCTGCTATTATTTAAGTTGTTCATAAATGACATTGTAAAGAGGTTAACAGTAATGTGTGCCTCTTTGTTGATCACTCAAAGATCTGATTTAGGGTGGATATATTAGAGATATGGAAAACATCACCACTTACAGATGCTCCACGAATGGTGATGAGGTAACTAGAGGCAATATAGTCAAGTTCAAGAAAATGCATTTGGAGGTGAAGTATTAAATGAGACAAAAATGGAGTGTGCCAATAAATGACATAAAAAAACATGAAGTCGCAAACCAAAGATTGTGGTAGCAAGTTCCACCAAAATATAAGGATTTGTCATGGACAACAAGAACTGGCAAAACCAATACTTCTGGTTTGCTTCATGAGTTCTGAGTTAAATATTTTAAAAAGCCTGCTGCGATGTAACAATAAAATAACAAACAAGATTGCTTTACATACATTAGGTAAGCATTCAGCATGTGATGATTCTCATTACTTTGAAATGTGAAACTGTCATTAAAGCTTTGTAATGAAAGCATTTTATCTGAGGAAACCGATACACCTAACAGCCAATAAAATGAGGTAAGTGAGAGAGACTTCTATGGTTTGAGCCCATGCACAATCAATGTAGATTATTTTTAAAATTGGGCGACTTAGGTCTTCCAAACAATTGCACTGTTAAAGTATGTAATGCTGAACATTGGATTCTTTGGCCTTGAGACCACAGTCCAGCAGCTCCCATTCACAATTGAAATTGCCAGTGTGTTCTGCTAGTTGTGAGTAGACTGGGCGTAGCACTCTCACAAAACAAATCTTGTTTATCAAGCAAATGAATACATGGAAAAAATAGATGATTTTACTAGTGTTTAATTCTAGGTTACATGTGTAGAGAATTAATCAGCGTAAACCTACGCAACAGATGGGAAGTGGATGGATTGAGTGGTTTAACTTGTAAATCAGTAAATGTTTACAAACTCATGAGATTGCGGCCTTTCATAACTTTTTATCTTACCATTTCCCACCCTGTAAAAATTCTTAATTTAATTCCAGAAAAAGATGGAGTAACTACTCTATCCCATTGGGAGGATAATGTTGGGACTTGAGGAGAGGGGCTTTTCCGTGGGGAAAATATTTTCATGATGGAGAAAAAAATATGAGCCTTTACCACTCACCCAGCTGCAAAGTTGGGATTGGAGCAGCTTTCAAAGCATACTACTGCTGAGTTTTTTGAATTGGGAAAGATTGTAAAACTGTACAGTGAAAAAGAGTACTTTGACAAGTGCTGATTTATGATTCCCTTTGTGAATTGGGCCCTATGGCCCAGATGTAGGTAAATCTAATTTACCGATTCATAAATACCGAATTTTACAGATTCGGTATTTATGACTCGGTAAAGTAGAAGTAGGCAGATGTAGGTAATTTTTCTTGTACATTTACCGATTCTGTAAGATTCAGTATTTACCGATTCGGTAAATACCGAATCGGTACTTCCCATTGATTCCTATGGGCTTCAAGGCAGGGGGAATGGGGTGTCACTTTGACACCCTGTAGCACCCCAATTGCAGGCTTGTGTGTCATGTGGCACACATACATGCCCTAAGGGCATGTCTGTGTGTCACATGGCATAGGTGTACATGCACAGATGTGCATGTACACTGGAATTCGGTATTTTACCACCCAATAGGATTGGGTGGTAAATACCGACTCCTAAAGGGCCTCAGGCACTCTTTGAAGTGCCACCTACACATGGATATACAGAATCGGTAAATTTACCGATTCGGTATTTTACCGATTCGGTAAATTTACCGATTCGGTAAATATACCGATTCTGTAAATATGAGGCCCCCACATGTCAAATCCCAAATGTTTGGTATTTGGCGACCTACATCTGGCCCTATGTTTTTTAACTTACCTTTACCATCTAGCGGCCATTGTTCTTTGTTTCCCTCATGACTATAGGAAGACATATGTTACTTTTCCACCTCTGTGACTTTATAGTAATGTCACACAAAAGTCAGTTACATTTTTTTCACTTTTCCTCTCTCATATGGTCACTGTAACATTTGTGTTGGTCAACACACAAACACATAGCCACAAACACATTGTAGATAACAACAGACACAACATTCATTTGAAAACGCAATGCTATCTTACTAACTTCAATGCTTAAGAGGGGAAACCTGTATAGGACAAAGTAATGAAAAACCACGGGGTGATCCTATTCCAGTGGTGGCTGCCTCATAATGGGGGTGGTGGGGCGGGGGGGTAGATAAATAAAATAATATTCATTTACTTTTTCTGCCGCTCCGCCCAACTCCTCTCCCGTCGCCGCATGCCTCTCCTCCGTCTGCTGTGCTGGAAGCATCAGAAGCACCTAAGCTTCTGGACTCTCCCAGCCAATCACAAAGCTGCAGCAGCAGCATCGTGATTGGTCTGAGCAATCTGTTTGGAGGCTCAGGCAGTGCCTGGATAGGATGGGCAAGGCTGGCTGAGCCCATCTTCACAGGGCTGCGCAACAAAGCCCAACTGAGAACATGCCAAGTGTGCCTAACAGTTTGGCCGACCCTAGAGGGCGGGCCAAACCGTCATGTGCACTTAGAGGAGTGCAAACCACTACACCCGCGCTCTGGCATCACAGAGCCCAGACCCACGACTCCTGAATAGAAAAATAAAATGATAATAATATCCTGGTATTATCATTTTCATTTTTGCAATGATGAAATAGCAGTGGGGCATACTCCTCCACCTTAGCGGAGTAGCCGGCACCGTACTAATCATTCACCTTCCGTAGTCAACATACTAATGCATTCCTGTGGCAGAAAATTATAACATTCACCACATAGCACAACAGAAAAGAAGAAACTAAAATGCACATCACAACACAGAAAAGTGAAGTGGTTCACATATATCCAAGCAGACTCCCAGTGCAGGAGCACATAACATTTTTGACAGAACTATTTCATGTCTTTGGTGGTAAGTTAAGGAAGGGCTTAAAGCCAACACCTCAATAGGAAGGCAGGATTCTAGAGATAGTAAGGTGTGGCAAGAATGTTGGTGCTTATTTGTTGTGAGGCATTTTGTGGCAGTGGTAATGTGTTCTATTCATTTGTATTGATTTGTTTTGTGGTTCATTTTTGTGATGCAGTTGTGTTGATTTGTGGTTGTTTCCTTGTGTTGTTTTGACTGCTTTGTTGTTCCCTGTTATGATCTGATTGTGTTTTCATATCACTGTGTTTACCTTAATGTATCATCTATTGTTTACTTTCGATATGTGTACACATTTGCTACATTCCCAGCAAACGCGGCATACGCCTTAAAGTACCTGTGAGAAGTAACCATTTGCCATTGTCTAATGTTGTAAAATATAGCTGCCCATGCTCTTCAGCTATTGAAGACACCACTCAACCCGAAATTGTGGCAGAGGTCATGTCCCGGAACACAAAGCATATTTGATTGGTGCTATTTCATGTCTAAAAATACCCTTTTCCATTGTATGATGAAAGAAGATTTTGTTTTTAGGGTACTGCAAATTTGTGCAGCATTATTACAATATGATTTTGTTGTAGTGAACTGCAGTAATAGTAATGCATTCTGTTTTGATGTTTTGTTGCAACATTGTCTTTTCAAATGTGTTGTTATATTGTTTTGTGTTTGTTATTATGTTATTATTTTATGCTCTATTGTTACTTTAGATATGTCAACAAATGCTGCCACGTTTCCGGCCGAAAGCAGCACTCTAAAGTTTCCATGGCAAGCAACCATTTACCACTCTCTAGGGTGGTAAAATAGCACTGCTCCTGCTCTTTAACTACTAAAGAATCCAGTCCACCCAAAACGTGGCAAAGACTGACTTTAAATTTAATTTAGCACTCACAGTGCTTGCTTTACTTGATAGGGCCTTGAGTCTTTAATTACCATTTCAGTGCTCACTTTACATGATACATCAGTTCATCCATGTGAGTAGTGGAGCAGTCATTTGGACTCCGGCCTCTACATATACTGTATTCATGTGTTAGAAATACATAATCCGTATAGTCAACTTATGCCATAAATCATTATTTTGTGTGTTGCATCTTTTAGTTTGATCGTAGATACCATAACTGGGCACATTTAGTGATTACACATTGTATAGCATAGTGGAGTAAATAAATCACACATGTATTTATATTTATCGAATACCCACGCTATAAAGATGACTGTTTTCTTCCTTATGGCTACAAATAGTATAAAGTACCTCCATTGTGTTTTCGGGTTAACTCAGCTTGGCACTGGGCCTTAGTTGAAGGTAGCACATTTTTAACTATCAGTATGCTGCTTGTTCATTTCTTTGCAGGTGTGTTATAAATAACCCTGGGCTTAGTGTGCGGAGTGGGGCTCCGCGGAGCTACGCGAAGTGGGCACAGAACTACGCCCACCCGCGCACTCCGCGTAGCCCCACTCCGCGCCGCCCGCCTCCCTCCCGCCCTCCCTAAATACTTATATAAAAGGATAGTAAGCTTTTAAAAACACTTACCTTGTCTGCCGCGTCCCCGGAGCTCCCTCTCGCCGTCCCGCGATTCGCGCCGCCATCGATTCAGATACTAATGCGCATGCGCGGGCGCCCGCGCATTTCTCATGAGAAATGCGCATGCGCGGGCGCCCGCGCATGCGCATTAGTATCTGAAATGGCGACGCGAATCGCGGGACGGCGAGAGGGAGCCCCGGGGACGCGGCAGACAAGGTAAGTGTTTTTAAAAGCTTACTATCCTTTTATATAAGTATTTAGGGAGGGCGGGAGGGAGGCGGGTGGCGGCCGGCTACGCACCGTCTGCGGAGCGCGCGTAGTGCCGCCTGGCTACGCCCGCTACGCAAAATGCTTAGGAGACGGCACTACGTGCACTCCGTGCACGGAGCATAGCTGGCCGCCCACCCTTAGTTATAAAGTTGCTCGTTAGCTAAAGCAAGGTTCACTATTCTGTACTAGAGTGATAATACGGCATGAAGATGAGAAGTTGGCAACAAGAGTGGAGAAATGACTATTAAAGGAGATTTCTCTAACCGTAGTACCAGGAAAATGCGCCTCTCAAGGAAGAGCTGATGTTTGCCTAATTGTGTCGGGATGGGAATATAGGGGCATATTATCAAGAGGGTTTATCTCCGCTTTTCTGGCTTTAAAAGGCAAGAAAGCGGAGATAAAATTATCTCCCTATTACCTAGCTGTCGCTAACACCAGTTAGCGACAGCTAGTAGGAGATAGCGACCATCTTGGGCCCCACTTTGCATGTCAGTAATATTTATCACTAATGACATGCAAAGTGGCCGTGCCAAGATGTTAGCGACTGGAAACAGTCGCTAACATCGCTATCTCCTATTACCAACTTTTGGAGATATTCGCGCTAAGTGCGAATATCTCCAAAAGCTAACACCTGCCCTGAGCAGTTCTTAGCCATGTTATCCAATGGGAGGTGGATAACATGGCTAAGAGCATTAGCTCGGTAATGCATGAATATCGCTGACTTTTCAGCGATATTCATGCATTGCGGCCGTTTTTTATCGTAATACCAAGGTTTATCTGCGATAAAAATCGCCGCAGCTCAGCGGTAAATGTTTGTCTCTAACCAAGCAATAGCGATAATTATCGCTATTGCTTGGTAATATGCCCCATAGTTGTTTCCCAGCTTTTGACACCTGCTGCCATGGGATTGGCTCTCAACTATGGGAGCGAGATATGGATGTTCTGGGATTTTCATTGATGCTTTTAATTTGTGTTCCATAGCAGTGAGACTAGAGCCCCTTTCTCTACTTGGAAGAGAGCAGACCTTTCTGATTTCCCTGAGTGTACAGTTTAATGCTAAACACTCTTTTGTTTCTTTATTAACTTCCACTGGTGTTCATATGATGCTGACACCTTCCTCATTTTTGTTTTAGAAATCCCCTTCACACTTTCATTCCTTCATTTATTTAGAGACACTCTCCTTATTGATCAATTGATTTGGATAACTTGCATTATTCGTAAACTGGCTATTCGCACCTCACACTTTAAAATCCACAATGTCTGGGTGCCTTAATGTTTTTCCTGTAATTATGCATATTTTTATCCTTTGTCGATTTATTGATTTGTTACAATTTACAAATTCTAAAATAAACCTTTACGGTTGCATACCATCGTCTCTGTTGTTATTGTGGAATTATAATTGGTTCACTAAGATATAAGTGGGTGTTGAATGCCAGCTGTCCCTCACTGCTTCAAGTCGACTACCAAAGGTACATACAAACAGTAGGGGATTCTGATTGATGACTATACCAAGAGATTGAAGTCCATCAGCAGTCACCTTTCAAAAGAATAGCCCTTTCTGAAGCACATCATGTGAAGTAAACGTTGCTGTGGGTGATAATGAAAAGCAAGAATGTTTCAATCATTTAACTGCATTCACTAACCCAGGCAACATTATTTTAGGTCAAGTGAGATGCATTCATCTCTTTTTATGTTACTTGAAGAAAATGTTTTTAAAATAACTGTACCATTGTACTTTTTCCACTAGAAAGTCTCTTTCAAGAGCACTGCCCACAACACTTAGCCTCCTGGCAGACAGTAATTTATTCAGGTATTTATTTCTCAAGAGAAGAAACTAAATTACTTTGAGTTTTCGGTCTCTGGCTGAGTGACGGAAGCAGTGATGTTGGAACAATTTTCAGTATAGGGTTGCTGGCCAATGACATCACCTATCTTAAGTGCCTTGGGCCTAATTTATGAGGCCGTGCGTCACTTTTACGGTGCCGGTGCGTCACTTTTTGTGACGCACCAGCAGCGTAAAAAAAATGTGCCTTGTTGCACCATATTTACAAAGTGACGCATCTAGGTAGATGCGTCACTTTGTAAACCCCTGCGCTACATTATACCTTCGCCAGGTATAATGTATGCAGGGGGGCGTTCTGACGCAGGAAAGGATCATAGAAGTGACGTAGTGAAATCTATAAGATTTCACTGTGCCATTTCTAGGTCGTAAATGCGTCAATTTATTCTGCCTGCCTCACAGCAGGCGTAAGACTGACGCAGGCCCTTTCCCATGGGGCATGCCCCATTTGAAAGGACACATTGCTGGAGTTGCGTCACTTTTGTGACACACTCCAGCAATGCGTCACTTTTGTGCCATACAAATACGTCAGAAATACTGACGTATCTATAACTCCTTGCGCCATGATGCGTCATACTGTAAATATGATGCATCATTGGTGTCCCAAGGAGGGCGCAATGAAAAGTGTTGCATCGCTGTTTTCACGCAGCGATGTGTCACTTTTCATAAATGAGGCCCCTTGACTATACTTTCTATACAGGTAATACTTATTTTGATATATTCCTGCTTTAACCTGTATATCATACACGTCTTTATATATAATTGGATTAGAAAACCTCGGAAATACTCAGCAGCATAATGAAACTCGAGGGGGCTCTTCTGCAAAGTGCGGGAAAGGCCCCCCTCAGACTGAATCAAGAGGTCTCATGCCAGGAACTGTGCTGAGATGGCAGGGCCCCCTTGCACCGTGTGGGCTTTGGGGACCTATGTTACGCCAATGGGAATACTATGACCTTCTCCATTTTCTGTAACTCAGCAAGAGTGCCACCAGATAAATTTACAAAATTCCCAAAACATGCAGTCAGAGACAGGAATAGTGAACCTCAACAAGGAAGCAGACACAAATAAAACATGAAGACAACACAGCAGCCTTTACTATCAGACATACTTAGAGTATGCATTGTTTCTGCCAGTTTCTCATGGCGGGAAAGCTTTCTTGTCCTTTCTACTGCCAGTAAATCTACAACTAATGATATAATATGTATGTGGAGGAGAAGCGTGGCTCAGTGGTTAGAGGCGGCAGACCCGGAAGCTGAGATCGGCCGTGGACCAGGGTTCGATTCCCCGCCTCGGCGGGTCTCGGGCTCAAAAATTCCACAGACTCGACAATTCTTGCTCCGGTACCTACTCGACTCACAGGGTCACACTCTGCGACTCTGGGCAATAGCTTGCTTAATCTCCACTACGGCCCCTCGCGGCAGGATGCCTGGCTTTCACCTTGTGGATACCCTGCCGGGGTATCTCACAGGGGAATACCAGGACGGGTTCCCTAAGCAAGCGCCTTGATACCTTCGGGTGATACGTGCGCTATATAAGTCGCAATACATATGTTCAACAGCTTCTTAGTTGCTGTGAAAAAGGAAAGCCTTTTCTAATATAATAATACTAATGGTGAGTCATGGATGCCATTTGCTGTATTAAATGTTGTGATATAGACTTTTAACCCTAAATAAAGAAGTGTGCATATATTTTGTATGTGCAAATGTTCACAGTGTAATATAATATTTAGTACCATTGTTAGGTATATTGAGGGGTCATGGCTCACAGGAGGTGAAGCCTCAAGTGTCTCATGATGTCCCATCTCTCCCTCAACAATGGTAACAAATAGCATATTTTACTCAGCATATTGACATATATGGTTTACTCCTTGGTATTTTTTCTTGTACACTTGCTTTAACAAAACATATTTATTAAAAACCATGATGAAAGTGGTTACATTTGTACATCAAGATTAAATCAAGTCCCTGTAACTATAAGTAGAGTTATTTTCCTGTATAAAGTAACTGTCACATGCAGTCTGTGAGGCAATAAAAACCGTTTTCCTCTTTTACTGTACTGTACTGTAATAAACAAAAATTTAACATTTGCAATGTAGTATACCTGTATAAATATGTTTATTAGCACAGTTTATCTAAATACCATTTTATTAGACCCAATTTATTTTCACTGCCTTGGCATAAATGTATATACAACTAAGGGCCCGATTAAGATGTCCATTAGTAAGGCTCTGAATGGCGTTCCGGTTGGCTGAATTCAATTCGGAAAGCCTTTCAACTGACTAATTTTGATAGTCGGAAAGCTTTCAGACTTTCTGACTCAAATCCAACTCAGTTCTGAACAGTATGTGGAGAAGCCAAGACGTTTGGAGTCAGCTTGTAGAGGTCTGTAGTGTAGTTCCTATCTTCCCAATAGGCTCTGCGCATTGGAATAATACCTACAGCAGTAAAGGCCTAGGCCAGACGTTAACTAGGTCTACTACTGTCGATACTATACTTAAGTTTTGGGTTTGCCAGCGTAGCTCAGAGTTCGCTAGAAACTTTCTCGAATGTTCAGGAAAGAATTAACTCCCCTGATTAGACAAGAAGGGATTTAGTTTCTGACAACCATAGAACATGACAACTTTGCTCTCCCCTAATCAAGAGTGTATCTCCAGAGTCGTGTGAGCACAAGGCAATTATTTTACTCAGTCAGTACGTGCATTCTTAGTCTCATCAGATTGTAGAGAAAAGGAAGAGACGGGCGTGTTCAATAAAAAGGTGTTATTTATTGATCAGTCTCTTTTCTCGTACAAGAGAAATGGATCGATATTATTGCAATACTTATAGTTAAGTAAAGTGCATACATTAAAAGCAATAGTATAAAATAATACTGTAAAAACATTGATATGGTTTCTGAGCCATATGATGTTTAAAATGATTAAAATATATTACATACACATATACATTTGACTAAACGTACTCAACTGGTGTTTCTAAATACGCCTACCCCGTGTACCTGACCTAAGTCTAATGCGTGGGCGGGAATAGAAAGTTACAGTTTAAGTTAAGTTTGTTTTTGCCAAGTGAAGAACTAAAGAATTCTCTGTGAGGGGTTATTCAGTTCTGTACCTGGAAGTTAGGATGAAATGAGGAATGGTATCTCTTTCTCTGCTCTCGATATTCCAGGCCGCCTGCGAGGGCTGCCCGAAAGCGCCGGTGCTGGGTCTCTCGGCAGGAGATAGCAGCGCGTCTCTCAGCGCGTCAGGAAGGCGGGGCTGCTGCCAGCGGGGTCTGCTCTGCTCTTGGCTTCGGCAAGTATGGCTGCTCCGTCTCGTCACCACGCGTGTGTTTGCATAGGGCAAGATCGGCAATATTTATACCTTAAAGGTGCCGAGATTGACGTAAGGATGGACATAGATACGTCAATAAAGATGTCATACGACTTGCTCGTTAGCACATTCTTTTACTGAAGTTCTCTGTGAAATCAAAACAATGGCCGCACGGATTTTCCAGGTTGTCATAGGTTTGATTTGTTATGAGAACGTCGTATGCCTTATCAGGGGCTGGAGGAATGTCGCTTGTCTAATTAGATCTCAAGCGTTATGACCTAATCAGATAACACGTTCCTGTGCCGTAGTGTGACTGCGTCAGATAACGGTATCTGCATCATGGGGGCTTTTCTTGCCTCATGGGCTGACTGTTAGTTAACTTGATAGTTAGTTTAACCAGAATAGGGTCAGGAATAGGGGGATCGATTCAGAACCTATAGGAATACATGACACCCACTCCACGCTAACTATGGTCATATTTACTAATCTATGCATAGTATAACATAGTACAACATACTATAGAGTATAGTGTATACCTTACCACCCCAAAATACATAAATGCATTTTGAAACGTTCAAATATACTGAGAAATTGCAGTCATATGTATCGTATGCACTCAAGCTATGAATTAAACGCTAAAGTAAACACGCATTTGTATACATTATTGCTTATATGGTATATGAGAAATACACATGAAATGGCTCTTAATATGGCTATACAGAAAGAAAGTTCGAGACCATTTCATCACATAATAAAATATTTGTGAACATACCAGCGGGCAACTAAAGTTTATAAAGTATCTAAAAATAGAAATCTTAGTTCTCTAGGAATAGTTTCTTACTTTAAGCAGAAGATAAGTGTCCCGAAATTTTTTTGTAAAAATTAATTTGGGGCTGCTAAAAAAATTGCTGTCCGTGAACTGGTGGGAAAAATTGTTCATGTGACTTTATTACCAATTAAGTTGAAGGTCGAATTTAGGGAACGCCGTGTGCGAGCTTGCTCAAAAGTCTCTATTTCTGTTCTGGAGAGAACATCATATCATTAAGGCTTTCGAAAAAACTGTCAACAGCTTCATGGGAAAGTTCCACTAAGTCGGAAATAGGTGTAACCATGCATTCGTGCGCATGATTGTCTCTATTGACATTCTGATTCGCATTGCTGACAGAAGGTCGTACCTGATCGATGCTGCTTTCATCATGAACTTCACTACTCTTCAATCGTAGTGGTGAAGATTCCACGAATGCCGTCATCAGGATTGGCAGCCTTTGAGGGCAGCACAAAGCGTGAACCTTGGTAGGAACCAACAATGTATCTGCATCCACTGGCGCATCCGATTGTAGCGTCAGACAGGTGTCTAACACGCATTCCTCTCCGCATAGCAGACACCTTAATACAGGTAAAACACATCGATGCCACATTGGTCGAAATGATAGAAACCAAGTCATGTTCAGGTCTCTAAGCCGGGAGAGTCCCAGGATTTTTGATATCCGGTCCCGGTATCCAATGGCTAGGATTGTATCTTCCATTGTCGCGAGAGTTAGATCTGTGACATGGGTTGCCATAACGAAAAATAAGGACTAAGAATAGGATTCCTGCAATTAGTCCCAGGATTAGGGGAAGTCCGCCAAAAATCGAATGGACGAAATCTGGAAAAATACCCAGTATGGCTTTGAATGGTGTTAATGCCATCGAAAATACTGTCTTAAATACCTTTGAGACCCCAGTGGTATCAGAAATATTTAAGATTTCGCTCAGGATTTCCGCGAAATGTACGGGTGAATTAGTTGATAATAATGTATGTATCTCCGCAGTCGTCCTTGCGACTTGTAGATCATACGTTTCTTTTGATGACGTGAGCCTTGTAGGCGTCTGAAGAAGCACTGTTTTCATTCTGCTTAAAGTATCTATTCGAATAGAAGTAATTTTCAAATTGGGCCATGCCCTTGCCTCCCTGTCTGGAAAGGAGCTGGGGAACAAAGAACGTCCACAGCACTTGACCTTCGCAGTCGTAGTTACTAGATAAGGAGTCCCGGGCATAAGACTACAACATCTGCGGTCTACAATAAGAATGTAACTCCCATTATAGAGTCTTTGAAAGAATGGTTCTATTTCAGTTGCAGGTGCGCCTTGCTGGTGACATGAAAGGTTGTATGAATTCCCTTCACAGGCTCCATGCAAACTAATTCCGTTACAGAGAAGCGTGCCGCTTAGTGACATAGCACAATTGTTGCCACTAAGAAACACTTTCTGTCCTTTATTACTGACACATGCATGTGAATAGGGCAGGTTCCAAGTTGTTTTAAGGTACCCCTTTCCCAATTTCTCGTACATGCCAGCCTGTATATATTTTTGGCAGTATTGAAACCTGAAGGTTGAGATTGGAATATTTATGATTCCGTGTATTATCCATTCACTGACAGGTCGTTCTGACATTGTCATTGGTAATCTTTCTAGTTTTTCAATGCTCAAGATTGTATAATCAGCACCCTTTTGCGCCATACCGATTTGTCTATCAGTAAGGTTAAAGATTTGGAATAGTGACGTTGTGTTGATTAAACGCCAAGGCACATAGCCTGAACGCAGATTTTGTAACGTCCAGCCAAGCTGTACAATAGAACGCAATTGTGACTGACCATGTTGTAATAACAGTAAGTCTTGCGATAATATATCGATTGCTGAAGACACAATGCTGTCCAATGAAAAAATTCTGGAGGACAGAGTCATTAACCCATTGTCCACTACAGAAAGTGATTTTTCCAAATTAATACGGTCAATTTCCCGTATTCTCTCTGCTGTTTCAATTTGATTAACCTTCCAGGCCTCATTGTATGCTGCATATACAGAGGCTGCTATGAAACGCTTCTGACGCTGTTTGCGTGGTCCCAAAGTGAAATCACGCAAGTCAGTACCATCAGTAAGTAAAGTTAGGTGTTGCTTAATTTCAGGCAGTGTGGAAGTTTGTAGCCATTGAAGGCATAATTTGCCCACACTGTAGGTTGTTATTATCCCTGGGTGATGTCTTTGGGGATGTCTAGGGTCTGGCCTGGTCATTTTGAACCCCTGTGTTTTATTCAGGAATCTGTCTTGACAGTTATTTGTATCTGTGGGCCAGATCAACCATTGTTTCCAATCAGGATGTGTTCTGTTTTGGTATAATATATGGTTTACGTCTATCTCTTCATCCGTATCAGAGCTATTGCTAAACATTGTTGGCTTTGGAATAGACGGTTTATTTAAATCTTTGATTTTGGCTAGGCCAAGACAGGTGGTTTGTTGAACAGTGTCATTTAAAAATATCATTTGTTCTGGGATCATGCAAGCTCTAAACAAAGCTTCTAAACCCTGTACTTGCCATTCTTTTGTACCCCAAACACTTTTCAAATCAACATTTTTGTCCCAATAATCAAATCCAAAAGTATTCATTTGTTCAAAAAATGAGTCTGAATATAACAATTTTGTGTTGGTTATCATGGTTTTGGTTCCTGTCTTGTTTGACAATTTAAAATAAAATGTTTCAGCATTACTTGTGTTGAAACCTGAAAAATATGAATATTTGTCGTAAACGGTTCTTGAGCTCCCTTTTGGAGGTGTTGCACAATGTTCCCATTGATTATAATTTAAAACATTTCTAGGTTGTGCAGATCTATGTAAAAAGTGATTACCATAGTGGTTATAGCAATACATACTGTCATAATTTGTAGAACCCTGCAAATAATCATGTTTGGTAAATTTAGCAGACATTACTAAATCAGACATCATGTTATTAATGCTTTCGAAGTCCCAATCATCAGCAAATGAGTTTGGTTTTACAAAGTCACTCAAGGAGATCTTAATTTGGTGTGGATATTTCAGGATCTCGACCGGACCATAAATTTCATAGTCAGTGTTGTCCCAGGCTACCCCACCAGGTATTGGATTGGCTGTGAAGTTGGCTGAAGAAAGTTCTCTTTTCTCGACGTGTGAAGATGTGTGTGGTTTGAGGATCAAGTTGATGTTCTGACTTGCTGTGTCCATTTTAGCATATTTTCCCTCAATGAAGCGTCCCAAAGTTAATACCATGATGAGCCAAAGTATGAGGATAAATGCACCAAAACCCACCCAAAATTCAATCCATGGAGAAATCGGATATGTTTCTTTCAGTTGGTTCAAAAGTTCATTAGCTTTTTCTTTAAGGGTTTTTGATGATGGCTGTGTCTTTGATTCACTGAGGCTTTCAGAGGAATCATCGAAGTTTATGAAGTAGCCGGATGCAGTTCTGTCAATTGTTCCAATTGCTTCAGGATTTTTGTTTCTTGCATTTTCACTTGGTACTTCATTATAGATTGGTGTGTCTCTGCTAAATGTTTTTATTTGGGTTTTCAGAGGTCTGAGTTCTATTGCATTGTTGCATAGTCCTTCTTGTTCTTCTGTAGGCGTCTCGAATGTGATGAGCCTCTTCGTTAGGACCTCTGTACTGGTAGCAAACCTTGGTGTTCTGCTACTTATTGGGAGTCCACTTGGCCTACTGTTTGTTATCGGCCACATGTTGTGGTTTTACCAGGTCGATGGATACAACTCGGTTCTCCTTTTTACCAGCAAGTGGCGGTAGTACAACTGATCTTGTCCCGTTGACAGACAAGACAGTAAGTGCTTTTCTGTAAGAAGGCCCAAATTCCTTCTTTACCGCGATCTTCTCCCTTACTAGATCCCCGACTTTTGGAATCCAGACAGGTCTTGCTGGGACAGGTGGTGATTCTTCAGTGGTTGTTGGCTGTTGTTTCAACTGTATGTTGCTCAGGTCTTTTCTTGTTTTGTTTAAGTCCTGCAAAATAGCCAAACGGTCTTTGACATCAAAGCTTTTTTCTTTAACCACTGAAGTCTGACTGTCGAGGTCAGAGATAATCATTCTAGTTCCAAATAATAATTCGTACGGACTGAATCCCTTCAGAGAATTTCTTGGCAAGTTATTTAGACTACGTTGGACACTTATTAGATGTTTGACCCACCCAGCTCCCGAACCTAATATCCTTTCCATTATAGATTGCTTTCTGCCTTGGTTTTTTCTTTACACCATCCCGTACCCTCAGGAAGGAAGTGAGAAGATTCCCGCTGGGCTGTGCTCATTTGGCCATGTTTCCCCCCCCGGCCGGAGGGCTAGAGTGAAGACAATGGTCAAACGTAACATGCTCTTAGCGTATATGCCATTTAGACTCGCAAATCTTTGTATAACAGTCCGGACGTCAGCCGAGTGCTGAGGATCGACATTATAAGTGGAAACTAGCCTGTATATGTTAATCGCAAGCCCTGCTTTTTACTGGTGATATTATCTGCCTTGATACGACGAGGTATTAAACTGTTTCTCTCCCCACTGCGATCTCTGTTGCAGTTTGGGCAGTTTTTTACAAACATTGTGTGATGCAGGCTCATGCCTGGCCACCAGTACCGTGATTGTAATTCTTCCAGAGAATCTTTTAATTTAAGGTGTCTGAGACCCTCGCCCATATGTGCGTCTGCGATTAACAAGTTTCTCCTGTCCATGTTTGGAATCACTCTATCCCCCCACTCCAGGGATTCGAGCAAAAGGGACGGAGTTTGCATCGAATATGTATGTATAATTGAGTGGATAGTTGATCGGTAACGCTGAGCAGTCGCCTTTTGATGACGTTTTCACCGCCAGCACTGTTTCACCGTCAATGTATTTTAATGTACGCTTTTTTCGAACTACGGGAGCCGATTTAGTGGCTGCCGCTGCGGCTGCTTCAGCCAATGAATTCCCTACAACGTGAACGCCATCACGCTGATGACTCAGTGTGTGTGTCACGTGAGTCTTTGGTAGTTCTTTTTGTAAAAGAGCTATTTGTTCCCAGAGCAATTTCTGCTTTATTGGTGCATCTGTGTCATCTTTGTAACCGTTCTGAATCCATGTCTGCAAATCCTTGTTATATGATTTGACGCAGTAATATGAATCTGACACTATAAGTGTCGGGAATTCGCGATCCGCATTATCTAGCGCCATTTTCAATGCTATTATTTCAGTTTGTTGTTCTGAATTACTTTCTACTGAGTGTGATTTTGTTAATAGAGGTTTTAGTTTACCTCCGCGCCACACTTCTTTTGTAATCTCACATGTGGTGTTGTATGCTTGTTCTCCCCAAACGGGGGGTTGAGCATGTCCGTCTGTATAGATTACACAGGCGTAATGTCGTAGAGGCAGAATGTCGATTGGCAGAGGATACGTCTTTTCATACTTTAGATTTTTTTAATTCTTCTAGTTCTGGATCAAAGTAGTAGTATACTTTGTCCGTTGTGATTGAATTCACCCATTGTATCCATTCCGGATTCAATGTTGTTGTTGGTAAATTACACGGTGTTGTTAGTGCCTCAAAGGCTGATTCTGCTGTTCTGACTGTGATATGTCTACCGTCAGCTATGTCTTTTTCTCTAGCTATTGCGGTTTGAACTGCACGAATGATTTTTCCTGTATTACTGAATTTCTGTTCAGCTTCTGTGTACAAGTGTGATTTGAATGCAATTGGTACCTTTTCTCCATCATTAGAGGTCAGGTATGTGAATCCGCATCTCCCTGGGATGACTCGAATCACAAGATTGCGTGTGTTATCACGTGTTTCTAATTTTGTTTTAATTAGCATGTCTGTTTGTAAGGATCTCAAAATTTCTGTGTGTGTTTGAGTCCAATTGGATCTTTTAAAGTCTGGTTTAATTAGATCATAAAGGGGTTTGACCCTTTCTGCGTAATTTGCAATGTATGTGAAATATAGGAAGCCTAGAATTGACTGTAGGTTTTTTAGTGTTTTAGGAGCTTGGATTACGGCACATTTCTCTAGGAAATTGTCAGCCAGGCTTTTGCCTTCACTTGATAATTCATATCCTAAGAATAGGACTGTCAGATGGGCAATTCTGGATTTTTTAAAGTTGAATTTGTAACCCTCTGCTGCGAACCCAAGTATTATGGTGTTCACTCTTTTCAAGTGAGTCTCCAAGTCATCATCTGTTAAGTAAATGTCATCGACATAAGATAATGCTTCATCATCATATAGTTGTAGTAATTCTGTTACTCTCGCTGAGAATACCCCCGGGCTGTTCTTGTACCCCTGGGCTAACCGACAGAATTGTTTTTGAGTGCCATTTACCGAGAATGCAGTTAAATATCTGCTCTCTGGTGCTATGTTTTGACAAAAGAATCCATTGGAGATGTCCAAGGTTGTTTTGTATTTTTTGCGCACTGTTATTCATTAGTGCAGCACTGTGTGAGTTTTGCACTGCAAAGGTTTTGCAACATGTGTTAAGGTGTCGGTAATCCAAAACTAGACGATATGAATTGTCTGGTTTGGAGACCGGAAACAAAGGATTGTTCATTTGTGAGGTGCAAGTTTCAATCACCCCCTGGTATTCTAGCTGATCTAGTATTTCATTTACCTGTTTTTTAGCTTCTTGCTTAATTGGGTACTGCCTTTGTGCAACAGGTTGTGATTTTAACTGGATTTTGTGAGGAGGAGAATCCTCATCCCATCCTACATGATTTTTATATAAAGCAGGTGCTAGAGCCACTGCCCACTTTCTGGCAAGTGTATATTTTTTATGAATCGGGATTTGATTCGAGAAGGCAGGCATAATTATTTCTTCGCCATGAGGGCACTCCCTAACAAACTCTGGTGGCCAGTCTTTTTCAGCTAGAAGGATATCATAGCCCTTGGAGAGATTATCCCAAAATAGTCCCCTTATTTTCCTAGTCTTATCTCCCTCTATACGTAATGTTATCTCGTATATCTTGTGGGGTTTGCTAACTCTGGTGTCTGCAGTTTCCACTTGAAGATATTCATTGGTGTCCACTGTCTCCAGATGATTCATAAGGACTTTGCGAGCTATGCTCACTTCTGCTGCGCTGTCTAGCATTGTCTGAGCCCACTCTCCGTTTTTCAGTTGTGTCCTCAGTATTCTCGGCATTGTTAACTACCTTGATACTGGCTACCTTCTTTTTTGGAAATTGTAATTTCTTTTTTAGCTGAGCAGGTTCCTTGTCTTTGGACTTGGCGTGCTCTTCTCTTTGTTCTGATCGTCCTCTTCTTTCCGATTTCTGCGAGGAATTCTGAAAAGATTGAGAGGGACGTGTATCAATGTCTTGATATCTATCAGGTTTTTTAATATTATCCCTATTTCTAAGGTTTTATCTTTTCCCAGAGGGGTCACTCTGGGGTGACCTGTGTCTCTGGTTCGGAGATTTCTCCCTTCGCCTAGGAGACCTTCCTCGGGACTGGAATTTCTTTTCTTTTGGATTGGATTGTTTGTTTCCATCCCAGTTCTTTTTTGGTGAATTATTAAAAAATATTTTTTCTGGACTTTCAGTCAGTTGCGGTTTTACTGGTAATCCACCTAAACTATCTCTACCTAGTTCCTCATAGGATTTTTCTATGATTCTGGCAATTTCAGCTGGTTGGTCTGCTATATCTGTCTCTTTTAACCTTTGGCGGATTGCCACGTTTGCTGCTTCACCTTTTATATTGGCTAATAATATAGCCGAGACCTGCTTGAAGTCTTTCAGTAATTTCATACCAAGAGTTAAAGCTGGTTCTGGACCGTATTCATCTTGAATTTGTTTTAGCACATCTGGTATTACCGAAATGGATGGAACACCGTGCGTTTTTGTGTAGATTGAAGCAAAGACTGTACCCCAAGTGTCACAGTCCTCTATGTGTGGTGTGATTCCCATTGGGAGACGTATAGTCAGAATCCTGTGTTTTTCTAGCGGGGTGGTGTCAGGAAACACCGCCTCTATTTGGGTGATTTTCTGTGCCAACCAGAGTGGTATTTGTTCCCGTTTAGCCGGAACTTTACCTAGGCAGGATTGGATGTTCTGTGGTGTGATTTTATTTGTGTTCCCCTGGTGAGGGGTCAGCTGTGGAAGTTTAATCGCTGGCTGAATTGTTGAAGTCCGCATTACATACTGGACTAATTGTCTATGAATTTTTAGTAATTGTTTTAGCTGTATTAACAGCTCTCCTGTAGACATCCCTTCGATGTCTGGGTGTGGTGTGTATCCGGCTAAGACCGGCCACGTTGCTCCTGGTCTACCTAAAGGACCGAGCCTTGTAATGTGATTGTTATGTATTAGGGCGCCATCAAATAAGAGCAAATGCTCTTGGAATTTGAGTGGTACTTCCACCTCCTCGAAAGGAGTGTAAATGTCAGGTGGTACCTCTATTTTGTAATAGTGGAAGTACTTTGTTACAGCATTTGCTGCTGGAAAATGTATCCATGTATAGTATACCTCTGTCTGCCGATATTCGTGTGCCTCAATTACGAATATGACTGTGCCACCTCTAGGTGTCAGTCCATTCTCTATAAGTTTTAAGGTTATAGATTTCCTTTTGCTGACCGGAATGAGTATTATATCCGCGTCTGCATCCTGTAGTGCAGTATCTGCTGCTGCTATTTCAGCTGCTAATCTAACTGCCTCTCTTTCTTCATCACTGTCTCCCATTTTACCGACAGGATGGTATTATGTTTGTTTGCAGATCAGGTTTCTTATGGAAACAGAGATTAGATGCACAATATTTTGGAACAGTGTATCCTTCAACGTTGACTGTACCAAGAACCATACATAGGAGTTCCCTCCTGCGAGGTTTTGGAGGATATTACCTTTCACCCACTCCAGACGTCTTTGGAGTATTTGGGAAAAGGTGTCTGAGTGAGAAAGCACGACTGAGTTACTCTAATTGTCTTACGTTAGTTTTATCGCCCTTTCCAAACACGTTGGGCGCCATGTAGTGTAGTTCCTATCTTCCCAATAGGCTCTGCGCATTGGAATAATACCTACAGCAGTAAAGGCCTAGGCCAGACGTTAACTAGGTCTACTACTGTCGATACTAGACTTAAGTTTTGGGTTTGCCAGCGTAGCTCAGAGTTCGCTAGAAACTTTCTCGAATGTTCAGGAAAGAATTAACTCCCCTGATTAGACAAGAAGGGATTTAGTTTCTGACAACCATAGAACATGGCAACTTTGCTCTCCCCTAATCAAGAGTGTATCTCCAGAGTCGTGTGAGCACAAGGCAATTATTTTACTCAGTCAGTACGTGCATTCTTAGTCTCATCAGATTGTAGAGAAAAGGAAGAGACGGGCGTGTTCAATAAAAAGGTGTTATTTATTGATCAGTCTCTTTTCTCGTACAAGAGAAATGGATCGATATTATTGCAATACTTATAGTTAAGTAAAGTGCATACATTAAAAGCAATAGTATAAAATAATACTGTAAAAACATTGATATGGTTTCTGAGCCATATGATGTTTAAAATGATTAAAATATATTACATACACATATACATTTGACTAAACGTACTCAACTGGTGTTTCTAAATACGCCTACCCCGTGTACCTGACCTAAGTCTAATGCGTGGGCGGGAATAGAAAGTTACAGTTTAAGTTAAGTTTGTTTTTGCCAAGTGAATAACTAAAGAATTCTCTGTGAGGGGTTATTCAGTTCTGTACCTGGAAGTTAGGATGAAATGAGGAATGGTATCTCTTTCTCTGCTCTCGATATTCCAGGCCGCCTGCGAGGGCTGCCCGAAAGCGCCGTTGCTGGGTCTCTCGGCAGGAGATAGCAGCGCGTCTCTCAGCGCGTCAGGAAGGCGGGGCTGCTGCCAGCGGGGTCTGCTCTGCTCTTGGCTTCGGCAAGTATGGCTGCTCCGTCTCGTCACCACGCGTGTGTTTGCATAGGGCAAGATCGGCAATATTTATACCTTAAAGGTGCCGAGATTGACGTAAGGATGGACATAGATACGTCAATAAAGATGTCATACGACTTGCTCGTTAGCACATTCTTTTACTGAAGTTCTCTGTGAAATCAAAACAATGGCCGCACGGATTTTCCAGGTTGTCATAGGTTTGATTTGTTATGAGAACGTCGTATGCCTTATCAGGGGCTGGAGGAATGTCGCTTGTCTAATTAGATCTCAAGCGTTATGACCTAATCAGATAACACGTTCCTGTGCCGTAGTGTGACTGCGTCAGATAACGGTATCTGCATCATGGGGGCTTTTCTTGCCTCATGGGCTGACTGTTAGTTAACTTGATAGTTAGTTTAACCAGAATAGGGTCAGGAATAGGGGGATCGATTCAGAACCTATAGGAATACATGACAGGTCCACAAACCACGTTCCTAACCATTGTATTACGATGTCGGATTTGTACAGCATTTCTGAATCAGTTGTTCAGACACGGATTGGCTGTTGAAATCTGACTTTGGGGACCCGTAGCAGGCCTCCTTTCATCCGGAACCTTCCGAATTGGGCCAGTTGGGGTACCCATGAGTCCCCTCTTTCAGATGATGCACAGTGTGGCAAGCACCATTGGATGCCGCCACACTGTGCATGATTTTCCCCTACCACCCCTGTTTTCAACAGGAGCCTGTGTATTAGGTCGGAACACAGGCTCCCATTGAAGTCAGTGGGAGACAACCGAACGAGATTCAGATCCATCATAATCAGTCGGTTGGACTCCCCGAATCAAATTCGGTCGGAAACCATTCCGAGTCCGATTTGGTCGGAATATTTTCTGACCTACATCGTAATGAGGCCCTAACATTAAGCTTAGAACACACCTTGTGACAATCATTATCATTTGATTTCATTTTATTCCTTTAAAAAAGCCCCAAAAGCCCCAGAAAAAGAACTCTCATCAATAAGGAATTCATTGTCTATTACTAGACAAAGACTTTCTATATTTCCTTTTTCCATGCTCCTAAGAGACCTGTGAAACACATAGAAGTTGTAATCCTGCAAAATTAATATGCCTCCTCACATGTTTGCATAGTGTTCAGTACACTGACATTGTATTTTTGTTCCCATTTTGCCTTATTAGTCACCACAGCAATCCTTTAGAAGCATTTGTAAAATCAATCAGTCCTGATTTGCTATTGTATTTATTGGCTTTGCCAATGGTTGTGAAATGCCAACACCATTAAGTGGACCACTTGTAATTCAATGTTTATTTTGTATTTTTTAATGTAGTCGTTCTGTAAGATATTAGGTTATTGGTTGAGTGGATGGAATGCCACTCAGGCAACAACCACAGTTATTCTTGTGGGGGTGAACCACAGTCAATAAATTAATCTGTCTTGACCCTATGGTGGCTTGGTACAAAGCAGTCAGGATTAACTTAAAGGCAATGTGTTATGTATTCATGCAGCACACAAACATTGATCAAGTGAAAACACAACACAAGCAAATTCCCAAACTAATATAGAAAAATTGGGTAGAGTTTAATAAATAAGATGATACCAGAACAACAAAAGTAGAACTGGAGATATTCCATTTTTAAGTTTTAGGGATAATGAGTGCAAAAAGGCACAAAGAGTCACACTGGACAGGGACAAAATCATATTTTCAGGCTGATCACGTTATAGTGGAGGAACGAGTTTGGCCTGCTGGGAGTTGTACCTTATGTCGTTGGTGCAAGGAATGTACGGTGTTGCTTTGCAAGGCTTTGCATCACTCTTCGTTGTGTCCGATGAAGCTTTCAACTGTGTGGTAAGGCTTTGTAGAGCTTTGCTTTGCTGGTTGTCGGTTACAATAAAGCTTTCAGCTGTGTAGTAAGGCTTTGGGGGTTACACGCCAGTCAGCATTGGGTCCAATGAAGCTGTCAGCTATGTGGCAAGGCTTTGTGTGGCTTTGTACCAGATTTTATGCAACCTTCAGTTAGGCCTCGGAGGCACCTCTTGGGGATCAGAAATCACTCCAGAAAAGGCCAGCACCAGGGCTGAGTCAGATTAGTTGCAGGTGCAGGCATGGCTAGTTGCAGCAGGCCAGCTGGGCAGTTGCAGGGAGGACTCTGAAGCTTGTTGTTGCCCCGTTGTTCACACATACATACATACATTTAAAGCAGTTTTAGGAGCACTCTCAGGACATGCAAACCTTAAGCACCCATATCTTACTTTTAAACTATAATGCATGTTGCCCTATGAGCTGCTAGGGCCTACCTTAGGAGTGACTTATAAGTATTCAAAAGGAAGGCTTAGACCTAGCCAAAAGTGTATTTTGCCAGGTCGAAAATGGCAGTTTATAAATGCACTACAGGCTGTAGTGGCAGGCTTGGGACATGTTTGTAAAGTGCTACATTAGTGTATTGCACAATGAGTACTGCAGGCTCACCTAGTAGCATGTTTTTTACAGGCCCTAGGTACATGTTGTACCATTTACTAGGAACAAAAAAAATTAAATGTGCCAATTAGGTGTAGGAAAATGGTAACATGTTTTAGGGAGGGAGAGCAAGCACGGTCCACTGGTTAGCAGGGGGGAAAGTCCACAGAGTTCTCATGCAAACAAAAACTCTTTCAGCCACAGAAGGCTAAAAGCTAGGAGTGACCCTTCAAAAAGGGCCATGTCCAACACATTCCATTCCTAGATATCAGACACTTTGTATCGCATTGTAGGTAAACATAATATGACAGCCATCTAGGAATAGTGTAATTATAGTAAAGAAAATACAAATTACAATCCCTAAATGGCAGTGAACCGTTGTGTTGTTACAAAGATACAACATGATGTGATATGGTGACATCCTGGAAATCTCTCTTTTATATTCTTTAATATAATTAAATGATCTGTGATGGCCACTCTGTTGCATCTGGACCCAATGTAACACAAAGTAGCAGTCATCCTGGATTGGTGAGAGGATTAGCAGTGGAAGGACACAGCTAATCTGCTAATCAAAACATGGTGAGTCAAAAAGGTTCCTCTGAGACAGACAAATACACGAAAATGGGAGGAAAGCCATCCAATGCCATGCATACGGCTGAACTATGCAAAAGACCATGCAATCGTGAACAAGGGGCAGACCCAAAACCCATTTCTAAATGTATGTTAAATTATTGGTTACAATGCTCTCTGCAACAGAAGGCTATACCTTCTGCTGTGGAACCTTAACATGGAAACAGGAAACTCGTAGCCAACATTGCAGGCAGCAAATGTAGATACACTTAGAGTAGACATTGATTCTGTCCCTGGCTTATGATTGGATAGCTTTCTTGTCTTTCATTTTCCTGTTGCTGATTAAATTAACTTTTAGCCAGTTCTTGTGTTTGTCCCAACCCTGAGGCCTTTAGGTTTTTTTTTGGCAAGACAATCAGCATGTATACATTCATAGGTTACAGTAATCAGGAATAATTCAAGTCATAATTCCTCTTTGAATTCCACCACCCACCAGCTGGTCATTTCTCGCTTCGAGAGTGGCCCTTCCGCCCCAATTCCCTTATCCTTCTTCAAGTTCCTCATCAGAGCTATCTTCATCATATTCTGGCATTGGGTCGCAGATTTCCCCCCTATAGGTGTTCCAGGCTGCCCATATTTTAGTCCATTTCCGGGCGCATCTCCGGTTTATATATACAGTTCTCTCAGACAACTAAGGGGCTGATTACGATGGAGGATTTTCTGGATCCTCCGGGCCAGCGGAAACCACCGCCGGACCGGAGGATGCGGAAAATCCTCTGCGGACCCACCAAAGACCCACCGCCACATTAGGATGGCTGGTGGGTCCTGGTTTCAGTCCGCCGCTTTTCCGCCGCGGTTGGCTTACAACCTTGGCAGAAAAGGCCTAATATGGTGGCGGTGTCTCTCAGACACCGCCAGACATATTAGGATGGCTGAGAAAACATGCTTTTCCACGGCGGCTTCTCCGCCGAGGAAAAGCATGCGGATCTTCACCTCGGGGCCCGTAGCGGGCCCCCTGGGTGAAGGGGGGGTGGGGGGTGCACATGGGGGGTACCTATGGTACCCCCCTGCATTTGTCTGCAGAAATCGGCAGGCACCGCTCCCTTACTGCGAGTGGGCCTCACAGTGTAGACGTGGCCCTCATGTCTCGGCCCCTTGTAGTGCGATCCTTGCTGCTGCCCCAATGGTGCCCCCAACGCCTCCGCCACCGCTCAGGCCGTTCCGCAGCCGCCTTTCACAGTCCCGATGCACTGGCGGGGTCAGAGCGCACAGGAAATCCAGGCCCTCGGCTTCGTTTGAGGCAGCAGGCCTCACTGTTCCGATGCGCCCCCCCCCCCCGGGCCTCGGTTCACTGCGGATCAAATAGTACTGCTGCCTCTGCAGTTACATGCGGTCGCGCACTCCCACCACTGCTCCTGGATTTTTTTTTTCTTGTTTTTTAAAGCCTCCTCTGCCTCGTAGGCCACTCCGGCGCTGCCCCACTCTGACCTGGTGCACCGCACAATCTAGTCCCCGGCTGCCACACGAGGAATAGGCCGCTACTGTCCGCTCCGTCGCATCTCAGCACCCGGTGTCGGATTTGACCCGGAGTTGCTCCTGCACACGCCGCTCGGGCCCCAGCCTCCGCATACGCCTCTGATGTGCATGTACAGGCCGGATGAATGGTCGGATTGACCTAGAAGGGCACGTCTCCTCCAGAGCTCTCCTAGTCTGATGAGAGTGTGCAAAAATGTTTCTTCCTCACTCACTCTCTTTCTTTCTGAATGGACAAATACATCTCTCTCTCTCTCTCATTTTCTCTCTCTCCCCATCCCCATCTCTCCAATAAACGTGGATTACACCCTGTTCTCCTACCATTCCAACAATAAAGCATTTGCATACCCATAAAGAATAAGATGTATTATTATTATTGTTTTTATCAAAGCATTATTATAGGTTGAAATAAGACACTGGCAGATTCTAAAGCTGTCTCTATGACAGAACTAAAAATCACCTACTGGATAGTACCTACAAGGGTGTAAAGCCCCAGTGTAGAGAGGTTACATAAAAAAATCCATCTCTGTCATGATGGATGAGTAAAAGGTCAAAATAGAACATTGTTCTGGCTTCCTGTTTCCACATCCAGATGCTCCATGTGAACACTGAGAGTAAATGTAATGCCCATCAGAGGTAAGTAGTGTAGTCTCCCTGCAGGAATGGGAGCCTCAGATAAAGAGGTTGAAGCACCCACTGAGCAGTATACACTGTTTTCTGAGTGGAGGGTACCCTAAAGAGAAGAAGGTTCGAATTATTATTATTATTAGTAAGTGCAAAGCAGAAACAACATTGGCCATCATTCATAAAAGTAAATTTGCTTGTCACCACAAGTTTAAGAGTAAATTTACCTTCAATGCATAGGGCCCGATTTACAAAAGTAATCTGAGATAAAATCCTAACTTTACGATTTTCGGTATTCACAAAGGGCATTTAGGAGTAGTAAAGTTAGGATTTTTCTCAGTTAAACTTGAGTTTTGGTCTTAAGGCCAAAACGTACGTTTAGCTGAGAAAAAATCGTAACTTTACTACTCCTAAATGCCCGTTGTGAATACCGAAAGTCAGATAGTAAGGATTTTGACTCAGATTGCTTTTGTGAATCGGGCCTATAGATTTCTCCATTATGAGTGTACATCTCAAGGAGTGGGAAATGGGTGTTTCAAGGCATGGTTTGGCTTTGATGCCTTAGATGTTAGTGAATGCACATAAAACTGTACATTTGAGGGCATTCCCAAACTATATATAAATACTATAGTTAGGTCTGCTTTTCCATAGAAAGAGTGTTTTTTGGTGTGCTAACAACTTTTGCCCTGTTTGACATTTCTTTACAAAACGTACCCCCCAAAAAATTCCATCCACCTCAGCTCCATCCTGGACAGTTTCGGGGTGATCTGTCAAGCAGGGGTGAGAAAAAAGGGAGGTCCAAATATGCGATCTCCCCTTGCATTTTCCTTAGTACAAGCTACAGCAAAAACTGCTGAATGGATTTACACCAAATTTGGGAGGAAGCTAGATCTTGGTTGGCAAATTGTGCTAAATGTGACTTGATGTAAATCTATGAGTAGTTTTCGAGGAATTAAGTGACAAACATAATTGTATATTTGTATGGCTAGGTATGCAAAAGTTTTGGGGGCATCTTGCTGGAGCACCAATTTAAAAATAGAGCATTCTCATTGGCCCAGGGAGCTTCATTTCCCCAGGGCCATTCCACTCCCATGGGGGTCAGAGTCCAGCAGGAGTGCGTGCTCTGATTGGCTCCCAGCAACATGAGAAGAATTTTGATGGCAGCCATTAGAACACTAAAGAAAAAAAAAGTAATATTATAAGGCGGCAGGGTAGGGATACCCTGACCCCCTAGAAACCATGGGGGTGCTAGAGGGACCCGCAAGCGGAAATGAAAATACATTCAGCAAAAATGCCACAATTACACAATACTCTTGTGGGATTGGGAAAGAAATGGTGGACAGCCAACATATGATAATCTTATGCCCTGGGGTACCCACCCTAGGGGCTGTATTCATTAAGGGGCAGGGGCTGTGTGACTACCTCCTCAAGCCTCCAGAACCCCAGGGAGACAACTTCTGGCGCCAAAATGACTTTGTATGGGGAGGGGCTGAACTTCATAAACCATCAATGGCCCCAGGGACCTCATCCATCTGGTCTGGCTCAAAAATAAAGTCCCAGGGAGCCCACTGATGGGGCATTGCAGTTTCCCTGCCTGAAGCGGCTCTGGGAGGGAATCTATATTTGCTTGCACTTGGTGGGAGCATTTCCAAAATTCCTGCCAAGCAGGAGCAAATTCCAGGTCTACTCCCAGTGGGCGGGAGTTTTAAAAATGCTCCTGCCCGTTTGGAGTATACTTTTGATTTGTTTCTATGCCGGCACTATGCAGGCTGCAAAACAGATCAAAATTGGCCAAGGGAGGGGGAGCCATGTGTACCCCCCCCCCCCATGAAAATACACCAGGTGCTGGGGGATGGGAGTCCTGGGGCCAAAATCAGTCCAGAGCCACGTCCCCGGGGGGTGCCATTCCTGGGGCCAAAATTCATGGAGAGGGAGCTGTGTGTCCCCCTGCCCCTCAAAATTACATTGGGGGATGGGGTCTCTAGGGCCAAAATCAACCCAGGGAGGAGGGGCAAGGGATCCCTTTCCCTGAAAATTTCACCAGACCCTGGGGGTTGGGATCCTCATGGCTGAACTCGACTCACAAGGAGAGCTGTGTGCCCTTCCAAAATAATTGGGAAGGGCTCAGCAGGGTCGAAAAAGGCTTGGGGAGAGGGATTACCCTTCATTTAAATAAGTGGCCCTGGGACCTCCCTCCCCTTAAAAAAATACACTGCCCTGGGGCAATGGGTTCCCAGGGGCTAATGAGGCTCGGAAGGAGGACATTGCAGCCCTCTCCACTTGAATATAAAAAAGGGCCATCACCCAGGGCCTTTATTTATATTAAAGGGGAGGGGGCGGCAAGGACCCCCTTCCTGAAACTCTTTAGGCCCTGGAGACCCAGCCCCAACCGTACATGTCCAAAGACCCTGTGCAGTGTGGGATTGACAGCCTTTTTGAGGGTTATCCACAGGACCTGACCACAGGGCAGGCCTTGTAGTCAACGTCCCCAGTACACACGGCCAAAGTCTGTGTGCAGCATGGGATTGGCTTTATGTGAGGTTTGGCTGTAGGGTCGGGCTGCAAGTCCTGCAGCCATCTTGCGTGCAGTGGGGAATTGCATTTAATATAGAAAAAATATTATTTTACATTAAAGAAACTAGAAATTCAGTGGAAAATACAAAGTTTAAAGTAACTCTATAGTTAGGTGAATTTGTCAGTGACAATATTAACATTTTGAACTAAAAAAAACTCAGAAAATTCACTTGTTATATTTAGCACTGCAAACTATAACTTGTGTCCCCGCCATATACTGCTTATGACCTCACATATAACATCACTCATGACATGTTCTATGCCATAATTTATGACATCCCTCATGACATCTCAACTGACATCATTGACAACATCACTGATAACATCATCCAAGCTTCTTTTGTACATATTGCTATTTAATTGGGTATATCATTGGAATCATGAAAGTAAGTACAAAAAAGCTCAGAAAAAATATGAAGTGTCTTTACGGGTACCATAAATACAACCCCCAAAGGTAAAGCAAGCTTGTGTCATTTGTAACATTGACCCTATGACATACACTGCATGGGTAGCCAGGTTCATGTTGACTATGAGCCACAGATTAAAGGAAAACATAGCCTGCACATGGTGTTCAATCAGCATACAACTGTTCAGGGAAAACCAAGATGCTCAAGATAGTCAAACCCTGTTGCTTAGCTAATGCCCTACAATGGCCACTCTTTACCTGTATCAAACCAGGGCCCGTCACTGAACCTACAATGAGAAATTAAGTGCACATGAGTAGAAAAGCGGGCACTGTTTACAGTGTTTTCGTCTATGGAGAGAGATTACTCTGTAGCACAATGTTTGCAGACAGTGATACTCTCATGAGAAATGCATGACAGAGTATTAAAATATCTACTAAACACAGTGTATATCCCAAGCAAAACTTGTTCATAGAGTGACGATTCACTTAAAATAACCAAGGACTCTGAAGGTGCAACAGATTATACTTCCTGCAGCCTTCATACTGCGGTGAAACCTTGTACAGATAGTCCATCTTCTGAAGAAAAACAGATACATGTACATAGGTTAGTACCTGGTGCAGACAGTCTTGTGTGTGTGTGTGTGTGTGTGTGTGTGCGTGCATGCACGCGTGCGTGCGTGTGTGTGTGTGTGTGTTTAAAAATATTGCACAGGGGGATAGGAGCCTTTTTAAACAGTCACATGACATTCCTAGACAAGAAATACACCTAGAAGGAACTTCCATGAGTAATGTTATATTGGCATTTTGGGGTGCCTTTGATCGCTGTTAAATAACAGAATAGCAAAAGCCCTATGGGAACACATTGGACAATTACTAGACTTCCATGATTGCTGCAATTTCTCTCTTTATAGCCCATGACATTTCCGGAGGGTTTTTACTGGCTTACAGTGCTATTATTTTAAACGTTTCTCAAGAGTTCATCAACTGAATGCTGCAATTAGTGTGATTTTTTTCCATTTTCATTGACCTATGTTTTGGATTACATGTATACTTTCTCCTGTGAACAAATGCTGATAGTCAATGAGTCTACGTTTTTTTCACAAATAGGCATTCGTGGACTAAACAGCTTTGTTAGTTTTGTGCTTGTTGATTTCTGAAAGATCATTCAACTTTGTAAACCTTTATTTTATTTAACACAGGGTTTCCTTTTATGTATCAAAAATAACTAATACAGTGATGACAGGGATTACAGTCAGTGAGGCACAGTTATCAGGGAATTAGGGTGGTACAACATGTCACCAAACCTACCCTCTCTAGAGCCCATATGCTCGACCCATTCCTCTAAGCTCACAAACCATCCAATGCAAACAGTGTTCAGCAGTTGAAGTTAAGGGGTTTAGCTAGTGTCCTAGTCATCATCTCCTCCACTGCAGGGAAAGTTTGCAAATAGTTGATATAGTCCAGTGACATGTAAGTAGGTGTTCAGCCGGCCTATCCAGACATTCCCACTGGGCATCTAACATGGGCTTCGATTGGAATTCATAGAGCATATTATCAAGGCCATTATCTCTGCTTTATCGGCAGTTTCTTGCCGATAAAAGCGGCGATAATGTATCGCCTGTCCCTGATAATATGCCCCAAAGTGTCTTCCTGGGTTAGGCCCGATGCAGCCACCATGCTAAAACTGGTGTCAGAATTCCCATGCATGGCCTTGGAAGAGCTCGTAGACCTCTCAATGCTCAGAGCCAAATCAATCACTTCCGCTAGGGATGGGTTTTTGCAACTCAGCAGTCTCTAATTAATTTTTCAAGACACGCAGTTAAAAACAAACTGCTCCTCCGCCTTTTCATCCTCCATTTGTTTTCTCTTGTAAAAATGATGTCCCTCCACCATAATATTAAGTTTGTCAGTGAACTGTTTCTTAAGTCTTGCTATTGTTTCCAAATACACGTTCCATTGTCTATCCCTAGACTGACCCTGATGCGGTGGAATCGGTGTAAGGCTGTCAATAATTCTCTGCACCATTTGCCCTAAGCTCCCAAAATAGTGCAGGGTGCAAAGTATAAAAAGGTTGGATTTGTACTTTTAAGTTTTACACATCTGGTAGTGAAAAACACTTAAATTTGTTTTTCCCTACTGCAATGCCTACCTCTCCAATGGGATAACTTTGGAATTATCTTATTGAATGTTATAAGTGTTAATTCTAATTGAGAAGGGATGGGACCCTCAACTCTGGTGTCTCTGAAATCCTTATTTCAAATCCTAACTTATGGTAAAGTTGTATTTTAAATTACAATTCTGAAAATGCCATGTTTTGAAAGTTGCTTTATAAAAAGAGAACCACACTTCGCAGTATTTCAAAAAGTATTACTCTAATTGAAATGATAAACAAAGCCTAATATGTTTATCTTGGCAATCAATTGCGCCTTTTATTCATGCTTTTTTTTAGAGAGAAAGAAAATTACTGTTTTCAGCAAGAAAGGACAATATCCTTCACATACATAGCCAAACAATCTTGCTGTCTTAGTGATACCAAAACATATGTACCAAAAAATAATTAATGAAAACATACAATTATTAAAAATCATTACATTCCACAAGACATTCAAAAATAAAAGGAACAGGTGAGAAATGTCAAATTCTTTCAAATAACATCATCAAAGTACTGGAAATTAGGTGCATTTCATTTCTAAATACAGAATCCTAAGTATTTTCAAAGGATAAGGCTTAGTCCTTTTGAAAATACTTAGGATTCTGTATTTAGAAATGAAATGCACCTAATTTCCAGTACTTTGTTGATGTTGTTTGAAAGAATTTGACATTTCTCACCTGTTCCTTTTATTTTTGAATGTCTTGTGGAATGTAATGATTTGTAATAATTGTATGTTTTCATTAATTATTTTTTTGGTACATATGTTTTGGTATCACTAAGACAGCAAGATTGTTTGGCTATGTATGTGAAGGATATTGTCCTTTCTTGCTGAAAACAGTAATTTTCTTTCTCTCTAAAAAAAAGCATGAATAAAAGGCGCAATTGATTGCCAAGATAAACATATTAGGCTTTGTTTATCATTTCAATTAGAGTAATACTTTTTGAAATACTGCGAAGTGTGGTTCTCTTTTTATAAAGCATATTTGGGCCCTTCCCCACTTCTGTCCATAGGGCCATACCCCTCTTTTTGCAAAAAATGTTTTGAAAGTTGGCATTTTCTTACTTTAGCCATTTAGTGCTTGATGCCTGTCTCTGTTCACATCTGGGGTGGGTGACATCTGGGATCTGTGTATTCCCCCAGATACCTCCAAAATAGAGGGGAGAAAGAGGGAAAAGATTCACAGGGGCTCCTCCTCCTACTGACATGTATCAAAACCAAAAAGAGACCATCCATTTTATATGGACTAACCCTCAACAAGATAAAGAAAATGCTATGTTTTCTTATAGATCCCTACCCACCAGGGTTACCCCTTGGTGGAATGCTTCATCATTGGGTCCATTTTGTTCCGGTGCAGAACGGGGTGTGTTGTTACATACGAAATATGTGGTAAGTAAAAAATAGAAATACCTGCCTAGTAGATAAAACATTATTTATTCTGGCCTCTAGTCAATGTGGTTAAAAACAGGGAAGAAGAAAGTGTAGGTGAACATATAACTGCCTTTCTAGAGTCTACATGTTACAAGCCGTACCCCATGTTTTTTTTTCAGGCCCAAGGATATAACTCCCTAATACCACTCCTTTTTTACAATATAGCTACACAGACTCTGCATATATAATATATGGAGAGTGCCTACTTGCTGTTACTGCTTGATAATCTATGAAAACATAATGGGACAGATAGTCTGCCAAAGGTTCTGGCCCTGTACATGCTCAAGCACACAACTTATACTGGTATTTTGAGCGCGTCATGTCTATTTATCAATGAGACCACCTCGTTGTGACAAGTTTGAAGAAGAGCAATATAACCATACTTGTGGTGAGCATCTCTAGTGAATCCAATAAACCTTCTGACACAAAACATAGAACACAATACACATATAAAAACATCTTGCATCATGGGTCCTCGTGAACAGGAAAGCTTGTAGTCACACTCTATATAGGGAAACAGGAGAGAGACCTCCCGGCGTGTAAAAATCGTTATACATGGGACTTCGAAACGATAATCAATGTGGCTGTGTCATACTTGCTATGCCAAAGCTTCTCCTCTGTACAATGACCTAGGTTAGCCAGCTTGGGCCCACACCTTACCGTCCACGGGGTACTTATGCAGAATGCCAAAGTTCCGAGTCCAGCGGGTGTAACTTCCTCAGTGCTCTGGGCACTAAACTGCATCTTGTGATCCAAAATGGTGGCTCAAAATGGAACTGCTTCCATGTTCCATTAATGTGTATTGACTGTGGTATCAGTCTGGGTTGTGAGGGGGATCTGGTGAGCCGTGAAATATAACCTGCTATTAGGCAGGACAAAAAATGGGAAAAAAAATGCCCAATGTCAGAGTAAATGTCATTAAAAAGATTCCAGGAGTTCAAATTAAATTTGAAGAAATTTGGAAAATTGAAAAATTGACAAAAGATTTATCAGTGCAGGGTACAAACAGCCTTATCAATGCTGAGTACAATAAAAAAGTGTATTAATGTTAAGCACAAAAAAAGGGGGAGGAGGGAAGAGTGTGAAAGTGTTTTACATCTCAGTTATACCTTAATTTGTTCCTTTCTGGAGCTTAGCCTTTAATATATGTTTACTTACAATGTTGGTATTTATATGAACCTAACCTGTTTCTTTGACAAACGAGTTATGCTCTAAATGGTCCCCATGGTTTATTCTAATTCAGGTGTTCAATATGTGTTTTAAACTTGAACACCCAGTTGTGTTCTTTTTAGAAACAGTTTGGACTCACAGTTCAGAGGGTCTTTCAAACGTTTTAGGATCACTCATCGGAAGTCTTGTGCTATAAGTCTTTTTTTCAATATAGTATGTGAGCATTTTTGTGTTCGCATGGCCGCACCTCAGATTGCTTACGATTTTTGCAGATCCTTGATTTTTTCTTGCGTGCCGTCATCACCACATAGTGCACATTGCAAGTTATTAAACATAACCCCTCTGCAAATTGAAATTAGTGAATTGTCTCAGTTCCAGTGCTGTATTGTTATTGAAGGAAACATTTTACCAACCAGGCAGGTATTTTAAATGTTTACTTCTCACATACAAACCCCCACTCCTATATTCATCATTTATATACACTATAAGCACCCTATATTTCATCATTTATATACACTATAGGTGCTCCCACATAATTCATAGTTCGCAGCACACCCCGTTTGGCAGAAGAACGGGATAGACCTGATGATGAAGTAAGCCACCAAGAGGTAACCCTGGTGGGTGAGCGTTGTATTAGAAAACATGGAGTTGGTTTTGTTATTACCTCTAGACAGTCACACACAATGGGAGCTTTGGTGTGACTTAATGGGCCATCCTAGCAGGATGGGAGGGACGAAGTGGACCCACCTCACACTTGAATAGTCTGTGCCCTGTCTACACGCAAAGGGCTTCATTCCCCTCTGTAGCTAGTCATAAGTCAGGCAGGAAGGGCAGGATGTCTGTGCACTTCAAAGGCCTGTCTTTGAAGTCTATCCCATTTTAAAGGCAGAACTGGGTATACGTGCTGGATCACCTACACAACCACCTCAGATCAATTCTGGACCTGTGAAGGCTCTGCTGTGCTGTTGAAAAGACTGCCACTCTGCTGGACTGCTATTTTGCTGAACTCCTGCTTTGCTGACCAGCTGTCCTCTTTTCTGGGTGAGGGGACTGGACCTGCATCATTTGAAGCCAGAGTGACTCCAGGGGCTAGTTGGCTGGCCTCCTGCTTTGTAGTCTCAGGGACATAAAAGACTTCCAAATAACCTGTTTCTGCACCTAGACTCTGTCAGCTGTGAATCCACAATGCCAAGTGGTGCCACCCAGTCCTGGACCCTTTGAAGTGGGCCTAAGGTATTTCTTCAGTGGAACAGACGCATCCTCTGCTGGGCAATCCATCTCTGAGCAGAACTGACGCATCTCCTTGGCTGAACAACGCACCTTCAAGCAGAACAGACGCATCGCCTCTTTTGTGTGGATTGGACCCATCACACAAGACTTGCATCTCCGATGCATCCTGCTTCTTGGGATAATGCATCACAATTATAAACCCTAATGAATTTTATTTTTCCTGGTGATAGCTCCTCATTGAACACAGGCTGAACAACAACGCTGAACCTCCGCATTGCAGTTTCACGGGTCATTACTGTGCCTCGCCTCCTCAACACTGACCTTCGCACCGCAAGCCCCTTCGACAGGCTCCTAGGCGTTGATGCATCAGAACCTTGCACCGCAGCCTCATTGCATATTGGAACTGACCCATTGCCTCTGCTGTGCAACGCATCTTTGACGCAGATCCCCAAAAATGCTCTGCAACCAGGATTTAAGGTACTTTGGTTCAACTGGGCTACTGGGGTCCCAGTAGCCGGCCCGCACTCTATCGCAGTCAGTCGGAACTTTTGATTTATTCTCAGTCCGGGGCGATCAGATTTCCCCAATAACGCTTTTTGCTTCTTGCCACCATCTTTCATTTTAAACTTTAAAATTCAATATCTTAAGTTCTACTAACTGGATGTTTGTTGTTTTGGTATTGTTTTATTTATTAAATTAAGCTCCATTTGTCTAACCCTCTGTGAAATTATTTTGTATGGTGTTTTAACTATTTTACCATTGAAGTATTGCACAAATAGTTTACACATTGCCTCTAAAGTTAAGCATGTCTGCTCTCTACCAAGCTACCAGAGGATGAGCACAGGCTAATAAAGGGTGTGCCTGCCTCTTACCCTGGCTAGGATTGTAGTTGTGACTTGCTCAGTGTTCATTGCCCATTCAACCACCAATCCAAATTGGTGGACTAAACAAACAAGTATACTGATGTTTCATAATATAGGGCTTTGCAGCACTACCTTGTTATCATTCCTTTTCTATATTATACACTTTTTCTGAAATGTGTCCTGTAAAGTACAATTCTGCTTTTAATTTGCACGTGGAGTTGTTTGTAAATTGTAAACTGTAAAATCCAAAATGAAGAAATGTTGCAAAAACAAAGTGTGCAGGCTGCTTGTGAGAATGGGAAAAATTAAACACTGAACAGTGATTTTTTTCTTAAACAGGGACACGTTGAACCATCATACCTAGCAATGAAGCGACCTTTTTATTGTCAAATATGCACATTGTGCAGAAGTAGAATGCCCTTACTCACAGTCAGTCAAGCTGATGTAAGGAGACGCACTGTGATCCGTTGATCATGTCCTGCACTCTCATAAAACTTTCCCTTTATATTTCACATATCAGGCATGAAATGAAATGAACTTCTACTCATGTCCCTTCCCGCATTGGATTACTCCAATAACATGGTCTTGTGTGAAGTGGCTCAGCCGCAGCGCCCCTGAAATTTCCCCCTGGCTAAAGTTAGTATGCCTGGGTAGAATGTTCTGTTACCCATATATAGTATGCATAATCCACACCATTTCACATTACATAAGTTTACTCAAAATGCCATCAATTATGTCAGCACAAACGTCTGCTCACTTTTTTGGCAGAGGACTGGTTTGAAAAGAAAATGCGTTGAGTGAGACATTATATCCGAAAACCATTTCCATAGCCAGTATCTAGAGCAGAGGTCTTCAATCTGTGGGGCGCGACCCCCAGGGGGGCAGTGAAGTCCTGGGAAGTGGGTCACCCATTCCTCAGCTTCAATTGTGCCTGCAATTCAAAATGTTTGCTTACCTTTTGGAAAAAGACAGCTGGGACTGCTAATTTAGATCGTTATCAGCTGAAGTTTTATCAATTGAGTCTCTGGTGCTGTGAAAAGCTTTCATGCCAGGGTGCCTGCTTGCCTGAATTAAATGCAAATGTGGGCTATTAGTTAATGTGCAAGTGTAGTGAGTGCTTGGGAGCTGGTTCTGTTTTTTTTGACTGAATCACTTCAAGCTTTGTGATGACAAAGAATTGGTTTTTTTGAGTGGTAGTACAAAGAGTTAACAACTGAGCTTGCTTTTAATTGCAACTGCATTCATACAATCCTTAGTGCCCACTTCAGGAGTTGTTGAAGGGACAGTTATATAAAAGAAAGTTGCATTACATATGCACTGGTATTACTACATTTTACTACATTTTAGAAGCACCATTTTATCGTAAAACTATTCACACATTTTACAGTACTCTATCTCATACTGTGTAATGCAAGTTTAAAATAATGACTTACATATTCACAGTGCTTTGTCCCAGGATGTGACCTTGTAGCACTAAAAATACACGTCACTATTCAATTTCAATTTCAATTGGTCTTTATTCGATTATAAACAATCATAAAAGACACATAAACGAACAACATTAAAACCATGATAAAACTTATAAAATATCAAAAGGTAAAAACCAATAAAATCCATTTACATATCTTATTTCAATACATGTAGGGGGGATTTTATTATCATGGTAGGAGAGTAAAACCTCACTTAAATATGAAGCAAAACTTCGCAGACGTATTGGCACATAATAGCATATAATGAGGTTGGAATGTAATAAAACACCAGATCTCATAAACACCTTTTTACAAGATGACAAAAGAGGTTTTGAGATAGATACACAATTTACATAATTCCCTGCATCCTGAGGGAGGAGCTTGGCGGGCTTCCGAGATGGCCGCGTGAGCACAGCGCTCCCCGGACCCCCGCCGCTCCCCGGCTTAATATCCTGATTTAATCCTGAATTTTTGCGAGGATTCATATAGAGGACATTGGGCTGATCTACCTGGACTTTTCGTAAACGGATTTGGACCTCGGGTGCCTGAATTATGTTCACTTGAACTTTTGGGCTCCGCCCTCGAAGTGCGCCCGGGACTGGGTGAGGTTCGGTGGCCGTCTTGGAGTTGAACAACAATGGCAGGGGGATTGGTCTTGTGAGTCCCCCTCTTAAATTTCGGTTTCGTTTCTGCCTCGGACTGGGACGTTGGTGAGAGGGCTGGGCCAGAGCTGCGGCCGTGCTACACGTAGGTTGTCTGGCCCTTGGCTGCACTGTTTCTGGAGTGGGCTGCCTCTATCCTGGTGCTACACCTCTTGTGGTCCTTTGGTCCAGGGGCCTCCATTTCTGGTGCCCGGTCTGTCGACCCTGGTGACATTGCTTGTGACGCATCTTCAAAATGGCGGGCAGAGGGGACCGAGAGACGCGCAAGACGAAGACACCTCTGCGCGGGGGTCCGGTTCAATCTAATGTCATGGATCGTTATACCCACTCTAAGGGGTCCCCCGGAGCTGCCCTGCCCGGTCCCACTGCGTCGGACCAAGTACTGGATGCGTCGCCGGAGCCCTCCTTGCAGGACATCATGGGCGCCATTTCTGGCATGAGGGAATCCATAGGCCACCAGTATGAAACTTTGGCCCACAAACTGGACACTGTGGCGATTGAGGTCAATTTGATTCGAGCCGATCTCTCCAAGACGAACGAAAAGGTGAAATCGTTGGATATCAAATCTTCCAGCCTCACGACGGACGTCTCTGATATTCAGACGGAGATTGGCAATCTCCGCAGGGTGAACGATTTCATGACCCGCCGCCTGGAGGATTTTGAGAACAGGGCGCGTCGCTGTAATGTTCGCGTGGTTGGTGTGCCGGAGAATCCAGAACCCCACTCGGTTGATCTCCTGGTTGAAGATCTTATCCAGAATCACCTTTCACCGTCTGGCCTTAGTAAATTTTTCGCAGTGGAGCGCGCACATCGTGTTCCGGGGGGCCAGGGCAAGCCAGGCGCCCCGCCGAGACCTATTGTTGCCAAGCTTTTCCACTACAGAGATCGGGACGCTATCCTGCAGGCCTCGCGGGTGAAGGGCCCAGTAGCCTTTGAAAATGCCACGGTGAACTTTTATCCGAACTTTTCCCAACAGGTCCAGAAACAGCGGATGGGATTTCGTGGTGCCAAGAAACGTCTTAGGGACTTGGGGATGCGTTACGCAATGCTCTTTCCGACCAGGCTGCGGGTGGAACATGATGATCGAACTTTCTTTTTTGATCGGCCAGAGGCTGTGAATGACTGGCTGGACTCCCTGCCTAATCGACCTCCTGAGACTGAGTCCGAAGCCCACCCGGGCGGTGCTGAAGGTGGTGTTGAGAGCTGAACGTTTCGTTTTTGACTGATGCCTTGTTTTGTATGACTTTTCCAGGGATGTAAGCCTATGTTCCTCTACCTCATATGTGTTTTGATGTATGGTCTTATTCTCGTTATTTATTGATCGGGGGGCGGGTGGAACGGAGCCTTTCCTCCTCCGGGGTCTTCGTGTAGAATAGGGGTTCTTGGGCGACAGGCACACTGCAGGTTGGGGTGGCTTTTTAGCTTTTTGCAGGGGTGCAGGGTGGGGGGTGTTTTCTTGTTATTTTGGGGGTGGGCGGTTGGGAAGTTCATTGTTTGTGTGTTCTGTGTTCAAGGCGACTTTATTCTGTATTTGAATTGCTTTTTGTGGTCGTGCTCATTGATGGGAGGTTTGGGCGTTGTCGGGTGGGATGGGGGTAGCGGGTTGAGATTCGTTTCGTGGAACGTTAATGGTCTGGGTGATCGTATCAAACGCAGTGTGGTGTTGAAATGTATACGACGTTTATCTCCTGACATTGTTTTCCTGCAGGAGACTCATTTGATAGGCAATGTCTGTCATGCAATGAACAGGTGGGGCTATCGCCTCGTAGCACATTCGGGGTTCACCTCGGGTTCCAGGGGTGTGGGTATCCTCATTCGGGCTTCCCTCCCCCTGGCTATTGATGATGTTATACAGGATGACCGGGGGCGGTATGCTGTCCTTGTGGGTCGGTATGAAGGCCGTACCCTCTCCTTATTAACTGTTTATGTGCCCCCCGGCTTGCAGACTTCCACCTTTTCAGATTTGGGCCGTGTCTTGTTGGACCTTCCTGATAGTACTCTCTTTCTGGCTGGTGACTTTAATTCGGTAGTCTCTGGCCTTCATGATCGCCACCCTCCTAGGGATACCCCGGCGGCTCAGCAGTGGTTAGGTGGCTTTTTGGATACCTTCGGCCTAGTGGACTGCTGGAGGCTTTTGCACCCTACGCAGCTGCAGTACACCTTTCACTCCGGGGCCCATGGGAGTTTGTCTCGGCTGGATTATTTCCTGATGCCTGCGGCTCAGTCCCCGGCTGTGCGTGAGATTGTGCACTTGCCCAGGGGTATCTCTGACCACTCTCCGCTCTGGCTTCGTTTTGAGGTTGGGGTGGAAGCGGCGGGCAGGGTGGCTCCCATTAATCCGTGGTACCTTACCTCCCCGGAGACCCGCACCCTTTTACTTAAGTCCCTCGACTCGTATTTTCTGGATAACGAAGGGTCGGTTTCATCTGCTGTGTCCCTGTGGGAGGCCTTTAAGACTGTGATTCGTGGGCAGGCCCTTTCCCTTATTGCTGAGGCTAAGAGAGCGAGGAATAGAGAAGTGGTTGATCTTGAGGGGGAAATTTCTGTACTGGAGGAGGGCTTGGAATCTGGTGTCACGCCTGAGAAGCTCCATGCCCTGGCTCTGAAACAATTTGATTATAAGTCCTTGGTCACGGATGCCGCTAAAGTGATGTTTCGGGAGCAACAGGGACGTTTGTATGATGTGGGTGACAAAGCGGGTAAATTGCTGGCGTGGCTGGATAAGAAGGAGAGAGCTAATCGTGTGGTACCAGTGATTCAGTCTGCATGTGGTGTGAGTGTAACGGACCCGATTGGGATAGTTGACCGGTTTGCCGAGTACTTCCGTGTGGTGTATACCCCTGTGTCTGTGAGGGATGTGGTTGACTCTCGCCTTCTGTTGCGTGATATAGCCCTGCCCGTTGTTTCTGATTCTCCGCTCCGGCAAAGCATTGGGCCCGAACGGGTTGCCGATCGAATTGTACAAGTTGCGTCCAGATATGATTGCTCCGTATCTCCGCGCCATGTTTCTGGAGTCCCGGGAACGGGGTATTCTCCCTTATGATCGGAGACTGGCCACGATAGTTGTCATCCCCAAGGAGGGCAAACCACGTGATCTTTGTTCCTCCTATAGGCCCATATCCCTACTAAATGTTGAACCCAAGGTGTTGGCGAAACTCCTGGCAACCCGTCTCTTGACGGTCATTAGTGACTTGGTCCATCCGGATCAATCTGGATTTATCCCACATCGCAACACGGCTCTGAACCTCCGTCGTCTTCATGGCGCGATCGCGAGGGCGGGGCTTCTGACGGAGCCGGCCATCTTGGCATCGTTGGATGCATCCATGGCCTTCGACACGGTGGAGTGGCCCTATCTTTGGGCGGCTCTTGAGAAATTTGGTTTTGGGCCTGACTTTATTGGTTGGGTCCAGTTGCTGTACGCGGCACCTCTGGCGCAAGTAGTGGTAAATGGTAGGGTCTCGGCTCCTTTCACCCTCGGCAGGGGTACCCGTCAGGGATGCCCCTTGTCTCCATTACTGTTTGCTCTCGCCTTGGAACCGTTGGCTGCCTGGCTCCGGTGGGAACCGTCTCTCAAGGGGATTCGCTGGTCTCCGGACTTTGAGGACCGCGTTTCGCTTTACGCGGACGATATCCTTTTATACCTCACCTCCCCGCGTAAATCTCTGTCTGTTCTGTTTGATGTTCTTGCTTCTTTTGGAGCCAACTCGGGCCTCGTTATTAACTGGACCAAGTCCTGTGTATATGTTCTCTCAGGGGTTTTGCCCCCCTTGCCGAGTAGACTTCCTATTCAAGTGGTCCAGTCGGGCTTCAAGTACTTGGGGATTTTTATTACGTTGGACCCGACGCTCCGCTTTGAGCGTAATCTCCTCCCATCGTTGCTTAGACTGCGATTGGATGTGGCCCGTTGGCGCAAGCTTCCTTTATCTCCGCTGGGCAGGGCGGCCCTGTTTAAAATGATGTCCTTGCCGCGATTCCTTTACGCGCTTCACAACTCCTATGACGCTATCCCTAAGACCTATTTCCAGGAGATTGAGAGTCTTCAACGGCAGTTGATATGGGATGGGCGACCCCGTATCGCACTCGCAAAGCTCACCATCCCCTGGTATGACGGGGGCATGGCGCTCCCCGATATCAAGCGATATTATTGGGCTTCCCAGTTGTCTGCCATTAATCATGTGATGTTTTCCCCGGGTCGTAATCCTGCATTCGAGATGGACAGACTCCAGCTTCCGGGTGGGGACTTTACTAGAGCGCTTTACTCCCGATCGGCCGGGCGCCATCTTGTGGGCCCATCCAGGATTGCAGTAACGGTGTGGCGGGCTGCGAGTGTGAGTTTGGGGTGGGAGGATCGATTGACGTTGGCGACACCGCTTTATGCATCCGAACGTTTGGGCGGACTCTGGTCTACCAAGGGTTTCGACCGCTGGGATGTGATTGGGATCTGTAAGGTGGGTGACGTGTACTCGAACGGTTGTGTGAAATCGTTCCAGGCCCTCCAGGCGGAATATGGTTTGAGTGGTAGGGAATTTTTTCGCTACCTGCAGGTCCGACATGCCCTCGCCTCAGTCTTGGTTCCTGATGAGGCCCTGCCTGAATCTTCCCCCCTCGAGGACCGTGTCCTTGATGGGCATCTTCCCGATAGCACTATTTCTCTGATTTACAAGAAATTGATTAATAATCGGGTGGACTTACTGGTCCGACTTCGGGAGGCTTGGGTTTGCGATGGGTTGGAACTGGACGACGAGGATTGGCAATCGGCGCTCTCTTCTCCCAAGGAGGTGGCCATTCCTGCCCGTCTCCGTTTGGTTCAGCTTAAGATTCTTCATCGAGTCTATGTCACTGGTCCGCGTCTGGTTACGATGGGCTTTTCTTCGGATGGGCTATGCAAGCGTGGATGTGGCTTGAGTGCGACCTTTTTGCATATCCTTTGGGAGTGCCAGGTTGTAGCTGCTTATTGGACGGCTGTGCTTGAGGTGATGACTGCTGTTACGGATTTGGCCCTGCGGCCGGAGCCTCGCAGATGTCTGTTGAATGTGTGGGAACCCACTGACTACTCTGTGGCCCAGACCAGATGGGCTACCCTTGGTTACATGATTGCGAAGCGGGATGTCGCGCAACTCTGGGGCGCTTCCAGGCCCCCTGAGGTCTCAAAGTGGGAAGACAATATGGACTGGTCCATGTTTCGTGAGAAGACGGTTTATGTGGCCAGGGGCAGGCCCAGGGCGTGGGCGAAGGTTTGGGGCCAGTGGAATGATTATCGTGGGGGTATTTGCACCCCTCCCCTTGAAAACACTGCTGAGATTGTCCTTTCTCCCTAGACTAGAGTTCCCGGAACCTTTCCGTAAGGTTTTTTATACTTCCGGTTCTCCCCGCTGCTCCCCTCCCCCCCCCCCGACTTGATTGGAGCCTCCGGGCTCTGGGTGTGTTCTCCTGATCGTGGAACCGTCCCCTCCGCTCTTTGGGCTGACCTTAATTATCGTCCATTCGCCTTAGTGTTTGTGTTTCTTTTTGTAAAAATAAAAATACAAATTGTTCTGTGATGTCTATAGAGTAATGCTTTGTACTTGAGCTGTACCTATCCACGGGTGTACATTTTTCTTACATGCATTGTGCCTTGTTATTAGCGGCCAGCCCGTGAGGTTGTAGGCCCATTCTTGTACCTTTCTATGCTTACTCCAATAAAGGTTTTGGAAAAAAAAAAAAAAAAAATTCCCTGCATCCTTATCCTTCTTATGGCCCAACTGCAGCTCCAAAATGTTGCCATAGCAACAACACGTCAGTATTCTACACTGCACCAATCAAGATGTTATTCTGTGGCTCTCTGGTTACACACAGACCTCTGAAGTGTATTAACTAATAGAGGTTTCATAATGTACTACAGTGCATTTCCCACTGTGTAACAACTTTTTTCTAATTTATTTTTCATTTACACTGACCATTATTTTGTATGTAGATACCTGATGGTGAAAGACCTAAACAACATACAGAATTTTTTGGGACTTGTTTACGAGAGGCTTGCATCGACAGAGCACCACTTTTTTTGATGCTGTGGCGGCGCAGGCATCTAAACCATGCATATGAAGCTGTGCAAAGCCACATGCATGGCTTTGCGTGGCCTCATAGATGAAGACATAGCAGTGCAAGTCACTGTGTTGCCTTAATCTGCGTCAAGTAGGGGCTACATGGGCTTTGCGTGGGGTTCACACTCAACACCCATGGATTTTGATGCTGCCCCATATTTAAAAAATCATGTAAACCTGGGACAGCTAGAAAAACGGATGCCTCCAAAGAGGAGGTGTAACGAGGAGAAATGTTTTTGTTTCTCCTTCGCTTTTTCCTCTTTCCATGTGTGCTGCATTCTGCAGCTCATAGAAAGAGGAAAACTCCTCTCTGGACTGCTTTTGTGAAAGAAGGTGCCCCTTCCTGAACAAAAATAATCCCGCCTATGTTGGTGTTAGGCAGCAATTTGTGTGCCAATGCAAGGGGAAAGGACTGGAATGCACCATATTTCATAAATATGGTGCTTTAATGCCCTTTCACATTGGTGTGTGGCAGTGCAGCAGGAAGACTTGCAGTGCTGCCCTATGCTAATTCCTCATAAATGAGGCTCTTTGTTTTCAGCTGCACCTTTGACTACACACCCACGCTCACTGGCTTTTGGTTTTAAAAACGCTGTTTAATATTATTTCCCTACCGTAAAAATTATTTGCAGTGGGAATTGGGGGCATTTATAGTTGTCTATAGTCGCCAACAATGAGGAGCCCCAGGTTGTAGACATTTTTGTCAGAAGGAGGTCCTTACGCCTAAAAAGATTTGACAAGGAGGTCTCGGCATCATAACATTTTGAAGACCTCTGATCTAGAGTGGGATTGCCCTCACATCTGATTTTTTTTTTTAAATCCCAGAGTGCAATAGCCTAATTTATGCATAAGTTTGCATACTTTTCCTAACTTTTCACTTATATTGGGACACATATAATACACCATTTTTCAACCAGTCATAAGAACCTGAGCCTGTCCCTTGACTATGAAGACAGGGATGTTTGTTGGATCACCTTTTAGAATCACAAACAGCTCACATGCAGCTGGGTTTCTCTAACAAAATGATGTATCATTTATTCACTGAACAAGATTTGACACGCACCAGCGCGCTACAGAACAACTTCATAACCTCTGTAGGAACAATGTGAATGACTATTTATACAGCAAGTGGCACTTTGAAATAGTGCGATTACATTTGAGCAGCTCAGGACTTGTGAATTACATTAATCACTACAGCGGATAGTTATTATTCATTCGGGAAATTTCTATGCGTGTTTCGATTGCATCAATTAGACTAAGACCCTTCTCCTGTAACAGAACCTTTTTTTCCATTTTTATAGTTTAGAAAAGTGGGAAAGTTAAACACAAAGAGGAACAAAAACAGACAGAATGAAAGCGAGAGCACTCAATTGTGAGAGAATGGCAGAGGTTGAACGGAAAGTACACATACAAAGAAACGTAGTTTGCAGGTAATTGCATGCAATAATCTTTTAAAATAGACAAATGAACAAACTGTAAAAGGCAAAAATACCATTAAAACGTCAAAATAAAGTACCCAATGATGTTTTTTTATTAACAACAACAATTCCACTGCAGACATCAGCAAGTGATTATTTAGCTGTCTATTAAACACTCAAGCCAAGATGTAATTTAGAGATGAGACCAGCAATAATGGTATCTAATGCATTGCATTGGATTCCAATGCATGCATTAATAAGGAAAACGCAAGTTGCTTACTATAACATGAAGATAAAACAAGCTGAAAATTCCTCTATAGAGCTATTTATTATCTTTAAAGAGTTATCGTCTCTTGACAGCACCTCTGCTTCTAGGAACGATTCAGTAAAATCCAGCAACTTGATAGAAGATTATTTTTCTGATAAAGTAGAGAGGATTTACTCAACCTTCCCAGAGGAGGCACGTAATGGGAGGTCAGATAGGACGGGAGTGCGCAACATAGAGGAGGCATCCTGCCTCTCCAGTTTTAACCATAGCCCTGAACATCAAGTCAGGCTCTCCGAGAGACCCTATGAAACCCAGAAATATTAGGGAGAGAATGGAATTCCTGGGTCCCTATATCAGGCACCTCCTCAGACTCTCTTTTGAGTCAGGGTTGGTTCCCCAAAGGTGGAAAGAGACTGCGGTTATCCCCATAAAAAAAAGCCAGTCAGAGAATTTACGACCAATCTCACCCCTACATTTTTTTGCTAAGATTGCGGAAAAAACGGTCAAAGCTCAACTAACAATACACATGAACCAGGTCAGCATACTCCACCCCAAGCAATCAGGCTTCCGGGCAACATATTCCACAGAATCGGCGCTGCTTCTGTGCACAGAAACCATCCGCAGACAGGTTGATAAAGGACAGACGATGGCACTGATTCTGTTGGACCTCAGCGCCACATTCAACACTGTTGCCCATCCCATACTCCTACAGTGCCTAGCTAACCAGGTGTGTGTGAATTGTTAAGAGAAGTCTTGCCAAATGAGCATGCAGCAATCAAATGTGTGTTAACCACCTTATGGCCCTCACACCCATGCGTAACATCCTGAAAGTAACATAAGTGAATCAATGCTCAAGAATATTTGAAATGTGTCCGACAGCGAAAAAAGAGGTTAACCCCCAAAGCTACCATGACAGAAACTCTGTATACACCATTCTAATAAACAGTCTTACCACAGCGACGCTGTAAAAGTAGGAACACTTGAACGCTGTGAAAGTAAATCACAGGTCATGGTTACTAGATCTTATATATGCTGAAGTTGAATACACATCAAGTCTGTGTAATAATACCATCCGTAATCTTACCCGTGTGTAGCCTAAAGCCTCCAGTACCCGTTATGTTCAAATCTCCCACGCAACCTTGCCATTAGGATCTGTAAGACAAACGGTGTAATCCACATTTAGTTCACCGTGAATCCCTCTCCACTGAGAACTACCTTAAAATCTCTGTCGCAAGCCACCATAACGCTCACCGTCTTCTGTTCTCTTCACGAGTCTAGCTGCAAGCTGAGACCATCAATCATGTGCGCGTCTCCCCACGCTGACTCTATGGCAACTTCCGTATTGGAATTTAAAGGGGCCCGACATATACTCGTTTCAATACCTCCACTGCTCACAATCAAATCCGGTGTAACTTTATTAGCAAAGCAATCATGAGCAGACCTCATTCAAAATATACCACAGCCAATACACATTAATGGGACGTGGAAGCAGTTCAATTTTCAGCCACCATTTTGGATCGCGAGATGCGGTTTAATGCCCAGAGCACTGAGGATGTTACACCCGCTGGACTCGGAACAGGCATTCTGCATAAGTACCCCGTGGACGGTAAGATTCGGGCCCAGGCTGGCTAACCTAGGTCATGGTACATAGGAGAAGCCTTGGCATAGCAAGTATGAAGTCCTGGGAAGGGGGTCATCCATTCCTCAGCTTCACTTGTGCCTGCAATTCAAAATGTTTGCTTTCCTTTTGGAAAAAGACAGCTGGGACTGCTAATTTAGATCGTTATCAGCTGAAGTTGTATCAATTGAGTCTCTGGTGCTGTGAAAAGCTTTCATGCCAGGGTGCCTGTTTGCCTGCTTGCCTAAATTAAATGCAAATGTGGGCTATAGTTAATCTGCAAGTGCAGTGAGTGCTTGGGAGCTGGTTCTATTTTTTTTGACTGAATCACTCCAAGATTTGTGATGACAAAGAATTGGTTTTTTTGAGTGGTAGTACAAAGAGTTAACAACTGGGCTGTGAAGTGCTTGCTTTTAATTGTAACTGCATTCATACAGTCCTTAGTGCCCACTTCAGGAGATGTTGAAGGGACAGTTATATAAAAGAAAGTTGCATTACATATGCACTGGTATTACTACATTTTACTACATTTTGGAAGCACCATTTTATCGTAAAACTGTTCGCACATTTTGCAGTATTCTATCTTACACTGTGTAATGCAAGTTTAAAAAAATGACTTACATATTCACAGTGCTTTGTCCCAGGATGTGACCTTGTAGCACTAAAAATACACGTCACTATTCAATTTCAATTTCAATTGGTCTTTTTTCGATTATAAACAATCTTAAAAGGCACATAAACAAACAACATTAAAACCATGATTGTCATAATAAAACATATAAAATATCAAAAGGTAAAAATCAATAAAATCCATTTACATATCTTATTTCAATACATGTAAGGGGCTTTTATCATCATGGTAGATAAAATCATACTGGGAGAGTAAAACCTCACTTAAATATGAAAGAAAACGTCGCAGACGTATGGGCACATAATAGCATATTTAGGTTGGAAAGAAATAAAACACCAGATCTCATTTGCATTATGACAAAAGAGGTATTGCGATAGATACATAATTTACAAAATGCCCTGCATCCTGAACCTTCTTATGGCCCAACTCTAGCTCCAAAATTTTGCCATAGTAACAACACGTATTCTACACTGCACCAATCAAGATGTAATTCTGTGTCTCTCTGGTTACACACAGACCTCTGAAGTGAATTAACTAATAGAGGTTTCATAATGTACTACAGTGCATTTCCCACTGTGTAACAACTTTTTTCAAATTTATTTTTCATTTACACTGACCATTATTTTGTATGTAGATACCTGATGGTGAAAGACCTAAACAACATACAGAATATTTTGGGACTTGTTTACGAGAGGCTTGCATCGACAGAGCACCACTTTTTTTGATGCTGGGCGGTGCAGGCATCTCAACCATGCCTATGAAGCGGTGCAAATCCACCTGCATGGCTTTGCGTGGCCTCATAGATGTAAGACATAGCAGTGCAAGTCACTGTGTTGCCTTACTCTGCGTCAAGGAGGGGCTACATGGGCTTTCCGTGGGGTTCACGCTCAACACCCATGGATTTTGATGCTGCCCCATATTTAAAAAATCACGTAAACCTGGGGCAGCTTGAAAAACGGACGCCTCCCCAGAGAAGGTGTAACTAGGAGAAATGTTTTTGTTTCTCCTTCGCTTTTTCCTCTTTCCATGTGTGCTGCATTCTGCAGCTCATAGAAAGAGGAAAACTCCTCTCTGGACTGCTTTTGAGAAAGAAGGTGTGCCAATGCAAGGGGAAAGGACAGGAATGCACCATATTTCATAAATATGGTGCATTAATGCCCTTTCACATTGGTGTGTGGCAGTGCAGCAAGAAGACTTGCAGTGCTGCCCTATGCTAATTCCTCATAAATGAGGCTTTTTGTTTTCAGCTGCACTTTTGACTACACACCCACGCTCACTGGCTTTTGGTTTGAAAAACACTGTTTAATATTATTTCCCTACCGTAAAAATTATTTGCAGGGGGAATTGGGGCATTTATAGTTGTCTATCGTCGCCGACGATGAGGAGCCCCAGGTTGTAGACATTTTTGTCAGGAGGTCCTTACGCCTAAAAAGATTTGACAAGGAGGTCTCGGCATCATGAACTTTTGAAGACCTCTGATCTAGAGTGGGATTGTCCTCACATCTGATTTTTTTTTTTAAATCCCAGAGTGCAATAGCCTAATTTATGCATAAGTTTGCATACTTTTCCTAACTTTTCACTTATATTGGGACACATATAATACACCATTTTTCAATCATTCATAAGAACCTGAGACTGTCCCTTGACTATGAAGACAGGGATGTTTGTTGGCTCACCTTTTTAGAATCGCAAACAGCTCACATGCAGCTGGGTTTCTCGAAAAAAATGATGTATCATTTATTTACTGAACAAGATTTGACACCCTCCAGCGCGCTACAGAAACACTTCATTACCTCTGTAGGAACAATGTGAATGACTATTTATACAGCAAGTGACACTTAGAGCAATTACCTTTGAGCATCTCAGGACTTGTGAATTACATTAATCACTACAGCGGATAGTTATTATTCATTCGGGAAACTTTTATGCGTGTTTTTAATGCATCAATTAGACTAAGACCCTTCTCCTGTAACAGAACCTTTTCTTCCATTTTTATAGTTTAGAAAAGTGGGAAAGTTCAACACAAAGAGGAACAAAAACAGACAGAATGAAAGCGAGAGCACTCAATTGCGAGAGAATGGCAGAGGTTGAACGGTAAGTACACATACAAAGAAACGTCGTTTGCAGGTAATTGCATGCAATAATCTTTTAAAATAGACAAATGAACAAACTGTAAAAGGCAAAAATACCATTAAAACGTCAAAATAAAGTACCCAATAATGTTTTTTTAATAACAACAACAATTCCACTGCAGACATCAGCAAGTGATTATTTAGCTGTCTATTAAACACTCAAGCCAAGATGTAATTTAGAGATGAGACCAGCAATAATGGTATCTAATGCATTGCATTGGATTCCAATGCATGCATTAATAAGGAAAACGCAAGTTGCTTACTATAACATGAAGATTAAACAAGTGAAAATTCCTCTATAGAGCTATTTATAATCTTTAAAGAGTTATCGTCTCTTGACAGAACCTCTGCTTCTAGTAACGATTCAGTAGAATCCAGCAACTTGATAGCAGATTATTTTTCTGATAAGGTAGAGAGGATTTACTCAACCTTCCCAGAGGAGGCACGTAATGGGCGGTCGGATAGGACGGGAGTGCGCGACATAGAGGAGGCACCCTGCCTCTCCAGTTTTAACCATCCATCCTTGAACGACCTCAAACCATAGCCCTGAACATCAAGTCAGGCTCTCCGAGAGACCCTATGAAACCCAGAAATATGAGGGATAGCATGGAATTCCTGGGTCCCTATATTAGGCACCTCCTCAGACTCTCTTTTGAGTCAGGGGTGGTTCCCCAAAGGTGGAAAGAGGCAGCAGTTATCCCCATTAAAAAAAGCCAGTCAGAGAATTTACGACCAATCTCACCCCTACATCTTTTTGCTAAAATTGCGGAAAAAACGGTCAAGGCTCAACTAACAATACACATGAACCAGGTCAGCCTACTCCACCCCATGCAATCAGGCTTCAGGGCAACATATTCCACAGAATCGGTGCTGCTTCTGTCCACAGAAACCATCTGCAGACAGGTTGATGAAGGACAGACGATGGCACTGATTCTGTTGCACCTTAGCGCCACATTCAACACTGTTGCCCATCCCATACTCCTACAGTGCCTTAAGGAAGGAGGACTGACCAATCTGGCCCTGAAATGGCTAAGGTCTTTCCTACAGGACAGGAGTTTTCAAGGATCTCAAGGTCCATACTACTCTCCAAGAACATCAGGTTAGATCAGGGGGTTCCCCAGGGCTCTATACTGAGCCCTACGCTTTGTAATCTATATATGGCCCCTCTGCCGAATTTCATTGTAAAATACAGCATTACTATCGTGTCATATGCGGATGACACACAACTAGTATTATCTTTATCCCATTCTCAGGAAGAAGCAGCCACTAACTTCTCCACATGCCTACAAGATCTGGCAGTCTGGTTGTCTAACAAATGCTTAAAGTTGAACAGCGGCAAGACCGAGGTCCTAATCGTGGTTAAGACTCCCTTGATATGGTCACCTAGGTGGTGGCTGCAGACTCTGGGTACCACCCCCACTCCTAATGAACAGGTTAAGAACCTGGGGATGTGGCTAGACTCTAAGCTCTCTTTTGACCACCACACCAGGACTGTGGCTGGGAAAGGCTTTGGAATAATGAAAGGCCTTCGGAAGACCCTAGAAGCGCTCCCAGTAGCTGCCAGGAAAACCTTAGTCCACGCACTTGTCACCTCCCGCTTGGACTACGGTAATGCGCTCTACAAAGGCGCCAGTAGCAAGAGTGTTCAAAGACTGCAATACATTCAAACGCGACTGCCCACCTAGTCCTGATGCACCCTAGAAGAGACTTGTCCAAAAATGCCAAAGCTACTTTACATTAGCTCCCAGTAAAGGAAAGAATTCTCTTTAAGGCCCTTTAAGGGGCGGACTTAGGCATGTGCAAGCTGTGCACCTGCACAGGGCCACCAAACCCCAGGGGCCACCACGCCAATATATATCCTTAATATAATAATACTCTGAGGATGAATACATATTTGTATGGCGGCCCCTGGCAGGGATTTGGCGGCCTCCAGCAAGGTTCCACTTCCAAAAACCCTGAATCCCCCCTCTTTACTGGCCTCCACGCTCCGCCCCACCTGGACCCCCTCTTCCAGGGCCCCCTACCTACGCTCCCTGCCCAGGGCCGCCATGAGCCTAGAGCCACCATTGGCCCTATGCATCAGTCAACGGATCCTGATGGGAAAAGGTCCGAACTACCTACACAACCTACTGTTCCCCTACACTCCTACCAGGGCCTTACGATCCTGGGGCTCGGGACAGGTTAAAATCCCAGTAATTAAAAGAATGAGAATGGGGGGATGATCCTTTCGCTAACTTGCCGCTAAACAGTGGAACGCTCTTCCACAGGATCTTCGGATGGAACAATCTGAAAACATTTCCCGGAAAAAATTGAAGACATGGCTCTTCCAGATAAAGAACCATTTATTTGTTAACCTGTTTCTTATTAGCACCATCTTTTAGCATCGGTGGCCGCAGCTCAGGGACACACTAGCTAGTGCAACCAGGCGCTTTACAAGCTCTTTTATTATTATTATTGTTATTATTGCTGGGCTCGAATGCAAACATTCCACAGCATCCTTCCACTGAGATGACAAACACTTCCCTACTTTATTAATGCTAAACATGAAATGAAGAGATGTCACACTATCTGTGCTCTCATCTGACCATCTGGCCACCACAGTCAAGGTGCTACCTGTGTTAACCTTCACTTCATCCTCAAGCACACATACTCACTCGATCCCTCACCCATACCAGGTGCCTGGTGCACCGGTCAATTTGACACTTCACCATCCGTTTATCACTAGCTATCTGTTGATGTCCGGCAAGTCCTTCATGAGGACCTGGCATTGGGAGGGTCTATTAGTGCCTGTACCATAGCTCCCCATGAGATCAGGGCATCTGCTACCTTTTCATCTCTTCACGTCTTTCTCATATGCACTTCCTCCACTCCCACCCATTCCAATATATCCCGTACCATCCCTGTTTTAAGGGGGATCCCGTGAGTTCAGCTAGTTGAAGGCAATATGCCTTTTAGCTAATATGAGGCTGAGCATCATAAACTCCATAGTCAATTTTTCTTGATATGAGGCAGAGCATCATAAACTTCATACTCAATTTCAACTTGTTCTTGTCTGCGAGTAGACACAATAGGCATAGATTTAGGTATATTTTAATTATGAGGGGGGATGTTCCAACCCGTAACCCCATTAAGCTCGGCTAACGACTCCTCCCAGAATTTCAAAATAGCAGGACAGCTCCACACCACATGAAAGAAGACAGCCATTACATTTATGCATCGTACACATCCCGGACCCCTAGTTGGATATATTTTATGTAATCATTTAGGGGAAAGGTGAGCTATGGGTATAAACGTATACTGCACCATCTTGAACTGTACATTGATCAACATGTATTTTATGGCAATCTTTAGTAGTTATAGGGCCGTCACTGATGCTCTGCCAGACATCCTCGACCTTCAGCGGTGTCGCCCATTTATTTGCCCAAAGGGCTAGACATAGTTGTTCAATTAGTTATGGACCGCCTGCCAATGAGAGCATGGTGACCAATGTTGCGTGGGTCCATGGGCCTCTGGGAGGCCATATTCCCCAGGTTGTAGCTGCTATTTTTGCATAATAGAGAAAATGCCCCTGACCCACTCCAAATGCCTTAAACGCTTGCCGCATCGGGCCACAGGATATAGGTCTGACAGGGTAGTGCACCCACCCTCTCGTCAACAGTTGATGGGTGTGGCGCATAGGGTGCTTTTTGCAACATTTACTATTCCCACTCCAGTCAGTACAACAGTAGGGAAAGTGTTGGATTGTGGAGGGTTAAAATATACTATTCCCACTCTAGTAAGTGCAACAGTTAGGGAAAGTGCTGGATAACGAAGGTGTACAATTTGCTATTCCCACTCCAGTCAGTGCAACAGTAGGGAAAGTGTTGGATTGCAGAGGGGTAAGATTTTCTATTCCCACTCCAGTCTGTTCAAAATTACAAACAAACAAAGGGGTCTATTATAATTTCGGCCAGATCGCCACCGCCCATATGGCAGTGGCGATCCGCCCGGCATTATTCCCTGCCCGCCACCCATTTCCCCTCACCATATTAGCATGGTGGGGGAGACCCCGGCAGACAGAAAGACCGTCCGCCAGTTTTCCACCCAGCACACAGGTGATTGGGCGGAAAAGGGGCCTGATATTGTGGCTTTGTCTGCAAGACACCGCCATTCATATTATAATGGAGGCAGGAAGTAGCCTTTCGAAAGGCATGCGATGATCGCAGTTGGGGGCCAGTTGAGGGCCCCCAGGATGTTGGGGGGGCACATGAGGGGTACCTACAGTACCCGCCTGCATTTGCATGCACAACGTGGTGTAGTGTAGTTCCTATTATCCCAATAGGCTCTGCGCATTGGAATAATACCTTCAATAGTATAGGCCTAGACCAGACGTTAACTAGGTCTACTACTGTCGATATTAGACTTAAAGTTTTGGGTTTGCCAGCTAGCTCAGAGTTCACTAGAAACTTTCTCGAATAGGCAAGGAGGAGTTGAACCTCCCTGGATAGACAAGAAGGGATTTAGTTTCTGACAACCATAGAACATGACAACTTTGCTCTCCCCTAATCAAGAGTGTATCTCTAGAGTCGTGTGAAAACAAAAGACGACTTATTTTACTCAGTCAGTACGTGCATTCTTAGTCTCACCAGATTGTAGAGAAAAGGAAGAGACGGGCGTGTTCAATAAAAGATGTTATTTATTGATCAGTCTCTTTTCTCATACAAGAGAAATGGATCGATATTATTGCAATACTTATGGTTAAGTAGAGTGCATACAATAAAAGCAGAAGTATAAAATAATACTGTAAAAACATTGATATGGTTTCTAAGCCATATGAAGGTTAAAAATGGATAAAATGAATACATACACATTTACATTTGACTAATCGTACTCAACTGGTGTTTCTAACTACGCCTACCCCGTGTACCTGACCTAAGCCTAATACGTGGGCGGGAATAGAAAGTTACAGTTTAAGTTAAGTTTGTTTTGCCAAGTGACTGACTAAAGAATTCTCTGCAAGGGGTTATTCAGTTCTGTACTTGGAATCTAGGATGAATGAGGGATGGTATCTCTCGTCTCTGGTCTCGATATCCCAGGCTGCCTGCGAGGGCTACCCGGAAGCGCCGGAGCTGGATTTCTCGGCAGGAGAAAGCAGCGTCTCGTTCTCAGCGCGTCAGGAAAGGCGGGGCTGCGCCAGCGGGGTCTGCTCTGCTCTGGGCTTCGGCAAGTCTGGCTGCTCCGATCTCGTCACCACCGCGTGTGTTTGCATAGGGCAATATCGGTAATATTTATACCTTTAAGGTGCCGAGATTGACGTAAGGATGGACATAGATACGTCAATAAGGATGTCATACGACCTGGTCGTTAGCACATTCTTTTGCTGAAGTTCTCGCTGAAATCAAAACAATGGCCGCAGGGTTTTTCCCAGGTCTGTCATAGGTTTGATTTGTTTTGAGAACTCCGTATGCCTTATCAGGGGCTGGAGGAATATCGCTTGTCTAATTAGATGGCAAGCGTTATGACCTAATCAGATAACACGTTCCTGTGCCGTAGTGTGGCTTTATCAGATAACGGTTCCTGCATCATGGGGGTTTTCTGCCTCATGGGATGGCTGCTAGTTAACTTGTTAACCAGAATAGGGTCAGGAATAGGGGGATCGATACAGAACCTATAGGAATACTTCACACCCACTCCACGCTAACTATGGACATATTTACGAATCTATGCATAGTAAAACATACTGTAGAGTATCGTGTATACCTTACCACCCCAAAATACATAAATGCATTTTGAATTTATCAAATATACGGAAAAAACATTCACATGTAATATATGCACTCAAGCTGTAGAATAATGCTAAAGTAATCATGCATATCTATATATTATCACTAATTTGTATATGAGAATTTACACATGAAATGGCTCTTAATACAGAAAAAAGTTTCGAGACCATTCCATCACAGAATAAAATAATTATGAACATACCAGCGGGCAGCTAATGTCTATAAAGTATCTAAAAATAGAAATCTTAGTTCTCTAAGAATAGTTCTTACTTTAAGCATAAAATAAGTGTCCCGAAAAATTCGCAAAAATATTTTGGGGCTGCTGAAAAAAATTGCTGTCCGTGAACTGGAGGGAAAATTGTTCATGGTATTTTGCTATTCTAGTTGAAGGCCAAATTCAGGGAACGCCGTGTGCGAGCTTGCTCAAAAGTCTCTATTTCTGCTCTGGTGAGAACATCATATCATTTAGACTCTCAAAAAAGTTGTCAACAGCTTCCTGGGAGAGTTCCACTAACTCGGAAAAAGATGTAACCATGCATTCGTGCGCATGATTGTCTCCATTGACGCTTTGATTAGTATTGCTGACAGAAGGTCGTACCTGATCAATGCTGCTTTCATCTTGAACTTCACTACCCCTTAATCGTAGTGGTGAAGCTTCCACGAATGCCGTCATCAGGATTGGTAGCCGTTGAGGGCAGCACAAAGTATGAGCCTTTATTGGACTCAACAATGTTCCTGCATCCATTGGCGCATCTGATTGTAGAGTCAGACAGGTGTCTAACACGCATTCTTCTCCGCATAGCAAGCACCTTAATACAGGTAAAACACATCGATGACACATTGGTCGAAATGAAAGAAACCAAGTCATGTTCAGGTCTCTAAGCCGGGATAGTCCCAGGATTTTTGATATCCGGTCCCGGTATCCAATGGCTAGGATTGTTTCTTCCCTTGTCGCAGGTGTTTTGTCTGTGACATGGTTTGCCATAACGAAATATAAGGACTAAGAATAGGATTCCTGCAATTAGTCCCAAAATGAGGGGAAGTCCGCCAAAAATCGAATGGACGAAATCTGGAAAAATACCCAGTATGGCTTTGAATGGTGTTAATGCCATCGAAAATACTGTCTTAAATACTTTTGAGACTCCACTGGTATCAGAAATATTTAAGATTTCATTCAGGATTTCTGCGAAATGTATGGGGGAATTAGTTGATAATAAGGAGTGAATCTCTGCAGTCGTCCTTGCGACTAGGAGATCATACGTTTCTTTTGATGACGTGAGTCTGGTCGGCGTCTGAAGAAGCACTGTTTTCATTCTGCTTAAAGTATCTATTCGAATAGAAGTAATTTTCAAGTTGGGCCATGCCCTTGCCTCCCTGTCTGGAAGGGAGCTGGGGAACAATAAGCGTCCACAGCACTTGACCTTCGCAGTCGTAGTTACGAGATAAGGAGTCCCGGGCATAAGACTACAGCATCTGCGATCTACAATTAGAATGTAACTCCCATTATAGAGTCTTTGAAAGAATGGTTCTATCTCTGTTGCAGGTGCGCCTAGCTGGTGACATGAAAGGTTATTTGAGTTCCCTTCACAGGCTCCATGCAAACTAATTCCATTACACAGAAGTGTACCGCTCAGTGACATTGCACAATTATTGCCACTAAGAAACACTTTCTGGCCTTTATTACTGACACATGCATGTGAATAGGGCAAGTTCCATGTTGTTTTAATGTACCCCTTTCCCAATTTTTCGTACATGCCAGCCTGTATATATTTTTGGCAGTATTGAAACCTGAAGGTTGATATTGGAATATTAATTATCCCATGTATTATCCATTCACTGACAGGTCGTTCTGACATTGTCACTGGTAATCTCTCGAGTTTCTCAATGCTCAGGATTGTATAATCAGCACCCTTCTGGGCCATACTGATTTGTTTATCAGTAAGGTTAAAGATATTGAATAGTGACGTTGTGTTGATTAAACGCCAAGGCACATAGCCTGAACGCAGGTTTTGTAACGTCCAGCCAAGCTGTACAATAGAACGCAATTGAGACTGACCGTGTTGTAACAACAGTAAGTCTTGCGATATTATGTCGATTGCTGAAGACACAATGCTGTCCAAAGAAAAAATTCTGGAGGACAGAGTCATTAACCCATTGTCCACTACAGAAAGTGATTTTTCCAAATTAATACGGTCAATTTCCCGTATTCTTTCTGCTGTCTCAATTTGAGTCACCTTCCAGGCCTCGTTGTATGCTGCATATACAGAGGCTGCTATGAAACGTTTCTGACGCTGTTTGCGCGGTCCCATAATGAAATCACGCAAGTCAGCACCATCAGTAAGTAAAGTTAGGTGTTGCTTAATTTCTGCCAGTGTGGAAGTCTGTAGCCATTGAAGGCATAATTTGCCCACACTGTAGGTGGTTATTATTCCTGGGTGTTGTCTTTGGGAATATCTAGGGTCTGGCCTGGTCATTTTGAACCCCTGTGTTTTGTTCAGGAATCTGTTTTGACAGTTATTAGTATCTGTGGGCCAGATCAACCACTGTTTCCAATCAGGATGTGTTCTGTTTTGGTTTAATACATAATTTACGTCTATCTCTTCATCTGTGGAGCTATTGCTGTTCATTGTTGGTTTTGGAATAGACGGTTTATTTAAGTCTTTGATTTTGGCTAAGCCAAGACAGGTGGTTTGTTGAACAGTGTCATTTAAAAATATAATTTGTTCTGGGATCATGCAGGCTCTAAACAAGGATTCTATACCCTGTACTTGCCATTCTTTTGTACCCCAAACACTTTTTACTTCAACATTTTTGTCCCAATAATCAAAACCAAAAGTATTCATTTGTTCAAAGAATGAGTCTGAATATATCAATTTCGTGTTTGTTATCATGGTCTTTGTGCCTGTCTTATTTGACAATTTGAAATAAAATGTTTCAGCATTACTTGTGTTGAAACCTGAAAAGTATGAATATTTGTCATAAACGGTTCTTGAGCTTCCTTTTGGAGGGGTTGCACAATGTTCCCATTGATTATAATTTAAAACATTTCTAGGTTGTGCAGATCTATGTAGAAAATGGTTACCATAGTGGTTATAACAGTACATACTATCATAATTTGTCGAACCCTGCAAATAATCATGTTTGGTAAATTTAGCAGACATTACTAAGTCAGACATCATATTATTTATACTTTCAAAGTCCCAATCATCAGCAAATGAGCTTGGTTTTACAAAGTCACTCAATGAGATCTTAATTTGGTGTGGATATTTCAGGATTTCAACCGGACCATAAATTTCGTAGTCAGTTTTGTCCCATGCTACCCCACCCGGTATAGGATTGGCTGTGAAGTTGACTGAAGAAAGTTCTCTTTTCTCGATGTGTGAAGATGTGTGTGGTTTGAGGATCAAGTTGATTTTCTGACTTGCTGTGTCCATTTTAGCATATTTTCCCTCAATGAAGCGTCCCAAAGTTAGTACCGTGATGAGCCAAAGTATGAGGATAAATGCACCAAAACCCACCCAAAATTCAATCCATGGAGAAATTAGATATGTTTCTTTCAGTTGTTTCAAAAGTACTTTAACTTTATCTTTAAAGGTTTTTGTTGATGGCTGTGTTTTTGATTCAGTGAAGCCTTCAGAGGAATCATCGAAGTTTATGAAGTAGCCGGATGCAGTTCTGTCTATTGTTCCAATTGCTTCAGGATTACTGTTTCTTGCATAGTCGTTTGTTACTTCATTATAGATTGGTGTGTCTCTGCTAAATGTTTTTATTTGGGTTTTCAGAGGTCTAAATTCCATTGCATTGTTGCATAGTCCTTGTTGTAGTTCTGTAGGCGTTTCGAATGTGATTAGCCTCTTAGATTGAACCTCTGTGTTAGTAGCAAATCTTGGTGTTCTACTACTTCTCGGGAGTCCACTTGGCCTACTATTTGTTATCGGCCTAAAGTTGTGGTTTTACCAGGTCGACGGATACAACTCGGTTCTCCTTTTTACCAGCAAGCGGCGGTAGTACAACTGATCTTGTCCCGTTGACAGACAAGACAGGAACTGCTTTTCTGTAAGAAGGCCCAAATTCCTTCTTTACCGCGATCTTTTCTCTGACTAGATCCCCGATTTTTGGAATCCAGACAGGTCTTGCTGGGACAGGTGGTGGTTCTTCAGTGGTTGTTGGCTGCTGTTTCAACTTTATGTTGCTCAGGTCTTTTCTTGTTTCGTTTAAGTCCTGCAAAACAGCCAAACGATCTTTGATATCAAAGCATTTTTCCTTCACCACTGAAGTCTGACTGTCGAGATCTAAGACTAACATCCTAGTTCCAAATAATAATTCGTACGGACTGAATCCCTTCAGAGAATTTCTTGGCAAGTTATTTAGACTACGTTGGACACTTATTAGATGTGTGACCTACCCAGCTCCCGAACCTAATATCCTTTCTGTTATAGATAGCTTTATGCCTTGGTTTTTTCTTTACACCATCCCGTATCCCTCAGGAAGGAAGTGAGAAGAGTCCCGCTGTGCTATGCTCATTTGGCCATGTTTCCCCTCAGGCTGGAGGGCTAGAGTGAAAACAATGGTCAAACGTAGCATGCTTCTAGCGTATATGCCATTTAGACTCGCAAATCTTTGTATAACAGTCCAGACGTCAGCTGAGTGCTGGTGATCTACATTATAAATGGAAACTAGCCTGTATATGTTAATCGGACGCTTTGCTTTTTACTGTTGAACTTTTCTGGAGTGAAACGACACGGTATTACACCGTTTCTCTCACCACTGCGATTTCTGTTACAGTTTGGGCAGTTCTTTACAAAAATGGTATGATGCAGGCTCATGCCTGGCCACCAGCACCTTGATTGTAATTCTTCCAGAGAATCTTTTAGTTTGAGGTGTCTGAGACCCTCGCCCATATGTGCGTCTGCTATTAACAAGTTTCTCCTGTCCATGTTTGGAATCACTCTATCCCCCACTCCAGGGATTCGAGCAAAAGGGACGGAGTTTGCATCGATTATGTATGTATAATTGAGTGGATAGTTGATCGGTAGCGCCGAGCAGTCGCCTTTTAATGACGTTTTCACCGCCAGCACTGTTTCACCGTCAATATACTTCACTGTACGCTTTTTTCGAGCTACGGAAGCCGATTTAGTTGCTACCGCTGTGGCTGTCTCAGCCAATGAATTCCCTGCAATGTGAACGCCATCACGCTGATGACTCAGTGTATGTATCACGTGAGTCTTTGGTAGTTCTTTTTGTAAAAGAGCTATTTGTTTCCAAAGCAGTTTTTGCTTTATTGTTGCATCTGTGTCATCTTTGTAACCGTTTTGAATCCATGTCTGCAAATCGTTGTTATATGATTTGACGCAGTAATATGAATCGGACACTATAAGTGTCGGGAATTCGCGATCCGCATTATCTAGCGCCATTTTCAATGCTATTATTTCAGTCTGTTGTTCTGAATTAGTTTCTACTGAGTGTGTTTTTGTTAATAGAGGTCTTAGATTACCTCCGCGCCACACTTCTTTTGTAATCTCACATGTGGGGTTGTATGCTTGTTCTCCCCAAACGGAGGGTTGAGCATGTCCGTCTGTATAGATTACACAAGCGTATTGTCGTAAGGGCAGAATGTCGATAGGCAGAGGGAATGTTCTTTCATATTCTAGATTTTTCAATTCCTTTAGTTCTGGATCAAAGTAGTAGTATACTTTGTCCGTTGTAATTGAATTCACCCATTGTATCCATTCCGGATTCAATGTTGTTGTTGGTAAATTACACGGTGTTGTTAATGCCTCAAAGGCTGATTCTGCTGTTCTGACTGTGATATGTCTACCGTCCGCTTGATCTTTTTCTCTAGCTATTGCGGTTTGAACTGCATGAACAATGTTTTCTTTAATGCTGAATTTCTTTTCAGCTTCTGTGTACAAGTGTGATTTGAATGCAATTGGTACCTTTTCTCCCTCATTAGAGGTCAGGTATGTGAATCCGCATCTTCCTGGGATGACTCGAATCACAAGATTGCGTGTGTTATCACATGTTTCTAATTTTGTTTTAATTAACATGTCTGTTTGTAAGGATCTCAAAATTTCTGTGTGTATTTGAGTCCAATTGGTTCTTTTAAAATCTGGTTTTATTAGATCATAAAGGGGTTTGACCCTTTCTGCGTAATTTGCGATGTATGTTCTTCCGAAATTTAGGAAGCCTAGAATTGACTGTAGGTTTTTTAGTGTTCTAGGTGCTTGGAGTACGGCACATTTCTCTAGGAAATTGTCAGCCAGGCTTTTGCCTTCACTTGATAATTCGTATCCTAAGAACAGGACTGTTAGATGGGCAATTCTGGATTTTTTAAAGTTGAATTTGTAACCCTCTGCTGCGAACCCAAGTATTATGGTGTTCACTCTCTTCAAGTGAGTATCCAAGTCATCATCTGTTAAGTATATGTCGTCGACATAAGATAATGCTTCGTCATCATATGTTTGTAGTAATTCTGTTACTCTCGCTGAGAATACCCCTGGGCTATTCTTGTACCCCTGGGCTAACCGACAGAATTGTTTTTGAGTGCCATTTATTGAGAATGCAGACAAATATCTGCTCTCTGGTGCTATGTTTTGACAAAAGAATCCATTAGAGATGTCTAATGTTGTTTTGTATTTTTTGCGCACTATGTTATTCATTAGTACAGCACTATGCGAGTTTTGCAATGCAAAAGTTTTGCAACATGAGTTAAGGTGTCGATAATCCAAAACTAGACGATATGAATTGTCTGGTTTGGAGACCGGAAACAAAGGGTTGTTCATTTGTGAGGCGCAAGTTTCAATCACCCCCTGGTATTCTAATTGATCTAGGATTTCTTTTACCTGTTTTTTAGCTTCTTGCTTAATTGGGTACTGTCTTTGTGCAGTAGGTTGTGATTTTAACTGGATTTTGTGAGGAGGAGAGTCCTCATCCCATCCTACATGATTTTTATATAAAGCAGGAGCTTGAGCTACTGCCCACTTTCTGGCAAGTGTGTATTTTTTATGAATTGGGATATGATTTGAGAAGGCAGGCATAATTATTTCTTCGCCATGAGGGCAATCCCTGACAAACTCTGGTGGCCAGTCTTTTTCAGCTAGAAGGATGTCATAGCCCTTGGAGAGATTATCCCAAAATAGTCCCCTTATTTTTCTAGTCTTATCCCCTTCTATACGTAAAGTTATTTCATATATTTTGTGAGGTTTGCTAACTCTGGTGTCTGCAGTTTCCACTTGAAGATATTCATTCGTGTCCACTGTCTCCAGATGATTCATAAGGACTTTGCGAGCTATGCTCACTTCTGCTGCGCTGTCTAGCATTGTCTGAGCCCATTCTCCGTTTTTCAGTTGTGTCCTCAGTATTCTCGGCATTGTTAACTACCTTGATACTGGCTACCTTCTTTTTTGGAAATTGTAATTTCTTTTTTAGATGAGCAGGTTCCTTGTCTTTGGACTTGGCGTGCTCTTCTCTTTGTTCTGATCGTCCTCTTCTTTCCGATTTCTGCGAGGAAGTCTGAAAAGATTGAGAGGGACGTGTATCAATGTCTTGATATCTATCAGGCTTCTTTATATTATCCCTATTTCTAAGGTTATATCTTTTCCCAGAGGGGTCACTTTGGGGTGACCTGTGTCTTTGGTTCGGAGATTTTTCTCTCCGCCGAGGAGACCTTCCTCTGGACTGGAATTTCTTTTCTTTAGGATTGGATTGTTTGTTTCCATCCCAGCTCTTTTTTTGTGATGTGAATTATTATTAAAAAATATTTTTTCAGGACTTTGAATCAATTGTGGTTTTACTGGTATTCCACCTAAACTATCTCTACCTAGTTCCTCATAGGATTTTTCTATAATTCTGGCAATTTCAGCTGGTTGGTCTGCTATATCTGTCTCCTTTAACCTCTGGCGGATCGCCACGTTTGCTGCTTCTCCCTTTATGTTGGCTAATAATATAGCCGAGACCTGCTTGAAGTCTTTTAGTAATTTCATACCAAGAGTTAAAGCGGGTTCTGGACCGTATTTGTCTTGAATTTGTTTTAGCACATCTGGTATTACCGAAATGGATGGAACACCGTGCGTTTTTGTGTAAATGGAAGCAAAGACTGTACCCCAAGTGTCACAGTCCTCCACGTGTGGTGCGATTCCCATTGGAAGACAGATAGTCAGAATCCTGTGTTTTTCTAACGGGGTGGTGTCTGGAAACACCGCCTCTATTTGGGTGATTTTTTGTGCTAACCAGAATGGTATTTGTTCCCGTTTAGCTGGTACTTTACCTAGGCAGGATTGTATGTTCTGTGGTGTAATTTTATTTGTGTTCCCCTGGTGAGGGGTCAGCTGTGGAATTTTAATTGCTGGTTGAATTGTTGAAGTCCGCATCACATATTGGACTAATTGTCTATGTAATTTTATTAATTGTTTTAGCTGTGTTAAAAGCTCTGCTTGAGACATCCCATTGATGTCTGGATGTGGTGTGTATCCGGCTAGGACCGGCCACGTTGCTCCTGGTCTACCTAATGGACCGAGCCTGGTGATGTGATTATTATGTTTTAGGGCGCCATTAAATAAGAGCAGATGCTCTTGAAATTTAAGTGGTACTTCCACCTCCTCGAAAGGAGTGTACTCATTAGGAGGGTCCTCTGTTTTGTAATAGTGGAAGTACTTTGTTACAGCATTTGCTGCTGGGAAGTGTATCCATGAATAATATACCTCTGTCTGCCGATATTCGTGTGCCTCAATCACGAATATGACTGTGCCACCTCTAGGTGTCAGTCCATTTTCTATAAGTTTTAAAGTTATAGATTTCCTCTTGATGACCGGGATGAGTATTATATCCGGGTCTGTGTCTTGCAGTGCATTATCAGCAGCTGCGAGTTCAGTTGCTATCCTAACTGTCTCTCTTTCGTCATCACTGTCTCCCATTTTACCGACAGGAACGTTATTTAGTTTGTTTGCAGATCAGGTTTCTTATGGAAACAAAGATTAGATGCACAATATTTTGGAACAGTGTATCCTTCAACGTTGACTAAACCAAGAACCATACATAGGAGTTTCCTCCTGCGAGGTCTGGCGGATATTACCTTTTACCCACTCCAGACGTCTTTGGAGTATTATGGGAAAAGGGGTCTGAGTGAAAAAGCACGACTGAGTTACTCTAAATGTCTTACGTTAGTTTTATCGCCCTTCCAAACACGTTGGGCGCCATGTAGTGTAGTTCCTATTATCCCAATAGGCTCTGCGCATTGGAATAATACCTTCAATAGTATAGGCCTAGACCAGACGTTAACTAGGTCTACTACTGTCGATATTAGACTTAAAGTTTTGGGTTTGCCAGCTAGCTCAGAGTTCACTAGAAACTTTCTCGAATAGGCAAGGAGGAGTTGAACCTCCCTGGATAGACAAGAAGGGATTTAGTTTCTGACAACCATAGAACATGACAACTTTGCTCTCCCCTAATCAAGAGTGTATCTCTAGAGTCGTGTGAAAACAAAAGACGACTTATTTTACTCAGTCAGTACGTGCATTCTTAGTCTCACCAGATTGTAGAGAAAAGGAAGAGACGGGCGTGTTCAATAAAAGATGTTATTTATTGATCAGTCTCTTTTCTCATACAAGAGAAATGGATCGATATTATTGCAATACTTATGGTTAAGTAGAGTGCATACAATAAAAGCAGAAGTATAAAATAATACTGTAAAAACATTGATATGGTTTCTAAGCCATATGAAGGTTAAAAATGGATAAAATGAATACATACACATTTACATTTGACTAATCGTACTCAACTGGTGTTTCTAACTACGCCTACCCCGTGTACCTGACCTAAGCCTAATACGTGGGCGGGAATAGAAAGTTACAGTTTAAGTTAAGTTTGTTTTGCCAAGTGACTGACTAAAGAATTCTCTGCAAGGGGTTATTCAGTTCTGTACCTGGAATCTAGGATGAATGAGGGATGGTATCTCTCGTCTCTGGTCTCGATATCCCAGGCTGCCTGCGAGGGCTACCCGGAAGCGCCGGAGCTGGATTTCTCGGCAGGAGAAAGCAGCGTCTCGTTCTCAGCGCGTCAGGAAAGGCGGGGCTGCGCCAGCGGGGTCTGCTCTGCTCTGGGCTTCGGCAAGTCTGGCTGCCCCGATCTCGTCACCACCGCGTGTGTTTGCATAGGGCAATATCGGTAATATTTATACCTTTAAGGTGCCGAGATTGACGTAAGGATGGACATAGATACGTCAATAAGGATGTCATACGACCTGGTCGTTAGCACATTCTTTTGCTGAAGTTCTCGGTGAAATCAAAACAATGGCCGCAGGGTTTTTCCCAGGTCTGTCATAGGTTTGATTTGTTTTGAGAACTCCGTATGCCTTATCAGGGGCTGGAGGAATATCGCTTGTCTAATTAGATGGCAAGCGTTATGACCTAATCAGATAACACGTTCCTGTGCCGTAGTGTGGCTTTATCAGATAACGGTTCCTGCATCATGGGGGTTTTCTGCCTCATGGGATGGCTGCTAGTTAACTTGTTAACCAGAATAGGGTCAGGAATAGGGGGATCGATACAGAACCTATAGGAATACATCACAGTGGCAGGCACCACGCGGTGCCTGTCCGTAAGTGCATGCAAATGCACAATATGCCTGTTTAACGTTGTGGCAGGTGCTGAATACAGCACCGCCTGCCACAATGTTAAATATACAGGATGCGACCGCCATGGTGGCGGACGCATCCTGATAGGCACAGCGGGATCGCCACACCTCTTGCTATTGGTCCCGTTGACGTTACAATGGCGGGCAGACATTGTCCGTCCGCAGTCGTAAATAGACCCCAAAATATCAACAACAACAAAAATATTTAAAAAGCAAAATAAATAACAAATATATAAATGTTAAAAATTTAAATACAGATATATTTAATATTAAAAACATATTATAATTTTAAATACATATCACAAATACCTACAAATATTATATTTAATAAAATAAAATAAAAATTCAAACAAATAAATATTTTCATTTAGAAATTATTTATGAACAGCCCTATTAATTATTAGCTACATTTTGTGTATTTACTTCCTACCCTATAACTACACACAATTCACAACCTATATCTAAATTAAAAAAAAGTATTTCCATAGTTAACATTAATTATCAATGAAAGAAATATTATTAAATAAAAAACTAGTTAAAACATATAAAAAACAAATAACTTCCCACCCTTTAACCGTATAATCCCAATAACCCACACCTAAAATTGAACTGTAAAAAAATAATTAAACAATTAAAATGTACTTCAAATTGAAAAACTAATAGTATTTAACTGATTATAAAGTAAGCAAAATCAATTTACTCCCCACACTTTACCCCAAAAAAACCAAAACCCACACACAAACACAAGTTAAACAATTACTCTAATTAACTACTAATTAATTAATATTACTTATCAACTAATTACTAATTAATTAAAACTATATTACTTCCCATCCTTTACCCGTATAAACCCTATAACCTGCACCTAAAATAATTACACAATTTCCATATTTAATTTTCATTTAATTAATGAATACTAATTAACAACTAATAAAAAAAATAAGTAACTACCTTTTACCTTTATAAAACCAAAGCACACACACCCTAAAAAAATATAATGAAACAATTAACACAATTAAATAACAATTATATATTATTAAATATTAATGAATTATTACCTATTTAAAAATGAATTACTTCCCACCCTATAAACCACACAACCCACACCTAAAATAAATTACACAATTACCATAATTAATCACAATTAATTACTATGAATCAACAACCAATTAATAATGAATTCAAAATAAATTGCTTCCCACCTTATACCACTTAATCATTAATTTGTTATAATTCTATTACTTCCAACCCTATTCCCCTATAAACCCACAACCCACTTCGGAACAAAAAAACACAAAATTGTATTAAAATTAAATTGATAGCTACTAAAATTTAAGACATACAATAATTATACAAAGAAATACATCACATACATTTCAGTTATATACCAAAATACATATCATTAATTAAAAAATCGATATTTTAAACAACTATATTACTGCAAACGTTATTAGTGACGTCTATATTTTTGATAACAATATTTTTTACATTAGATTCGATATTCTTGAGCACGATATTCTTGCTGTCGACATTTCTGTGTCACGAAATTTACAACCCAATATTTGAATAGATCGACATTTCTAACCCGATATTTTGACTAAATACCTTGGTCCACTACCTTAACTTCGGGCCCTTATTACCAATGATTGATCAGTACTAAAAGAAAACTTAGATTCCCTGCTACATGCACCATTTGAACTTTGTGAAAAAACAATCCTTTCCCATGCTTGTTTCGATGTTGATAGCCTTTTTATTGGCTGCAAAAATATGTTCTGCAAATTATCACGCACTGCACTTTCAATTAATGATCTCACTTTATCCCTCACATTGTGGTCCACACTGAACCACCAAATGTCACTCCTTACCCTCCTTTTCATGCTACTCATGCTAGGATGCAAACTTTTCACCCACCAGCATTGTAGTACAAAATTGCTCTCTTCTAAGTATTACATTTTCATGGAAGGCTAGATTTGTGCATCATTAGTATAGAGCAGTGCGACCTCATGTAATCTCATTTTGTTTGGACGTCCTAAAATAATGAATTTCTTCACTTTCCGCAAGAGGAAATCATAGTTAAATGCAGACTTCCGTTCTTCTTTGGAAATGCAATCTTTTAAAATTTCTCAATTCTAAACTACTCTCCCTTCTTGTTCTACCCTGCCCCCATGATGATCAATATTCAAAACAGCCAACCGTTATTAACAATCACCATGTACATTCCTTACTGCTGGAATATAGTGAACCTTGAAATGTAACTCCTGAAATTTGGCTGTCATCCTGCAATTTTGGGTGTTGCGATATTGCAACCACTAGTACTAAACTACTCTGCCAATGGAAATGTAACTATATCTCTTGTCCACACGATGCAGAGTTTTGTTATCAAAGGTATCATTTCAGATGTCACTAGGAATGGTATAAATGCAGTTATTGAAAAGGTCATGGTGTGATATGTCAGGGTACAAGCAGTGCATGGTGAGGCCATGAGTTACAGTTAATTTAGGGCATGAGTTTTAGTTGCTTGAGATAATTATAACTGGTAAATTTCTACCTGACACTTTCACCTATCTGTAATGTACCCTTAAATTAGGGTTTTTTCCATGAATTTCTTAGTCTTTTTTTAATGTAAGGTGAGATAATATTACGATTCCTGACTATAACTTCACTTTAACCTTTGTTTTTTATTAGTGAATTTCTATGTTTTTTAATGCAAATAAAGATGTCCATCGCTGTGTGCAGAAAACATTTTTTAGAAAAATTTGGCCCACATGGAACTTGGGTGGTCAATGTACCTTAGCCCTGCCGCCTTATATTGCAATTTTGATTGTATTTATATAGCGTTACTACCCTTGCTGAAGCATCAAACCCCGTTTCATCAAATCGCACACTACTCTGGAACCCAAAAAGGATTAGTGGTGAATTAGTATAGGGAAATATGAATTAATTTGAGCGGTGGACAAGTGAGTCTGTTAGTGGGATAGAAAATGATAATGGAGGGATAGAAGAGGGAAGGGACTAGAAAGTGTTCATTTGGAGATCATAGTAGGAGGAGGAGGTTTGGTATGAGTAAAGGAGAGATGGAGGGTGGAGGAGTCTCTAGAAATGGATTAGTGAGACAAATGAGTTCTCGGATGAGCCTAAGGAGGGATACATGTTGGAATGGTTTAGAAAGGGAGATCTGAATAGTAAAATGAGGTTTGTTTGTGGTGATACATGGAGGGATAGAGGAGGTAAGAGTCTAGAAAGGGTTATATTAGAGATCCTAGTAGTAGAATAAGGTTTGGGATGAGTCAGAGAGTGGAAGTAGAGGATATATTGAAAGGGGTATAGGATGAAATATAGGGTAGTGCATCGGAGGGGCTCAAATGTTATTTTTTTATTTTGTGTTTTACAGTAGGTGTAAAGTAATAAATATATAGGTACATAAGTACATGGAAAGTATATATGTATAAGGAAGGTAAAATACCAAGATTAAAGTTGTATTTAAGAAACTCAGACTTGTGTTGCTATACTTTAAGGTAATATGTTTGTGTTTAAGTTTTTTTCTTCCAATAATTTAATAGAGAAACAATTGTAGATAAATAGTTATGATACAAATGTACATTTTGTGATAGATAAATAAATGGAGAACCATAAGCATCTAATAAAATAACTTATATGAGAACTATGCAGTGACCTGTCTACATGCTAGGTATAGAATAATATAACCATAAGTAATATGTACATTTGTTAAGAAGCCTTAAAGAGTATCTATTTATCTATAAACCTTATTAGTATTCCCATTTATACAAAGGAATACACATATCTATTACGTCGCATATGCAGCAATGAGACAGATCTTAAAAGAGCCCAAAGTGAGAGCTCAAAGAGATTTTTAGAAAGAGGTTATAGTCAACAAACCATTTCTAAAGCCATAGCTAAATCCATGATTCCTACCAGAGATTCTTTACTTAATACAGTAAAATCAAATACTTTCACATAGAGAAATAAAGATACTAAGAATACATTCAGAATGATAACAAGATACAGTAATCAACACAATCAAATACAAAAGATTATTCTTCCGAGTTGGCCACTTGTGCTGAACAATACAGGGATAGGACCCCTGTTGCCACAGAGGGCTTCGATCACTTATAGTAAATCACCATCTATGAGGCACACTCTAGTAAACACTAGTCCAGAGGTGATAGAAAAGACCAGTTGACTCCAAACCATCAAGGGGTTTTTCAAATGCCGAACATGTAAGGCATGTGTACATGGAGTCAACAAGAGCACATATGTAACCCCATTCAGCATTAAAGCCTTCCCAATACAGAAATTCTTAAGATGTAAGATGGAATATGCTGTCTATGTATTGGAATGCCCTTGTGGCCTTCAATACATAGGCAGCACCAAACTGCAAGTGCACAAACCTATCCTTCAGCACTTAAGAGCCATCACCAATCAGGATAACACTTATCCAGTGGCACGCCACTTTAGAGAGACACACTAGTCCAACAATACAGAGCTTAAATATTTTGTTATTGATAGTGTCCCACCGAACAGGCGAGGTGGCAATTGAGAGATGAAGCTACGAAGGCTAGAAATAGATACATATTGCAGTTAGACTCCAAAACACCAAGAAGTCTCAACGTTACTGAAGATTTACACACATGTCTAGGCTAACATTTTGATTATAAAAACCTTTTCAAATGTGCTGTGCAACTGTATCAAATTTAACTATGCGATAGTCAATGATGCACTCAACTTAAAGATAAGGGAGTAGCTGAAATACTCTCAGCCTCTGTAGTAGTGGCTTTAAAAGGATGATACTACCAAAGGCAGCTAGATATTAAAAATATGACATGAAGGGGTCGATTCCGATTCAGGAAAAAAATCGTCCGTACGATTCGTATCCCGAGCCCTCTCCGTACGAATCGTGAACATACTGTACGAATCGACGAGTACGATCCGGACCGGGGGACGAGGACGCGATTCGTATGGTCCACGTCAGGTAAGGGTGATTCGTACGGAAAAGCACACATTCACATACACACCGAACGGGTATGGTGTGTACCCCTGCGATCATGGGGTGTACGTACCGTACCCTGCGATTGCAGGGTGTACACACCGTACACCCAGCGAACATGGGGTACGGTGCGTACACCCTGCGATCGTGGGGTATGGTGCGTACACCCCATGATCGCAGGGGTATGCACCGTACCCCTGTGTTCATGGGGTGTACACACCATACCCGGGGGGGGGGCATTCTGTACCTGTTTCGAGGCGAACTCTGCTCCTCCGGACGTTTTCGGTTCCCGTAAAAAAAGCGTTGTACGGTGCGTACCCGACACCATTCGTACTTGCTGGGTTGGAAAGACCAGCCGCGAACCGTACGGATGTGACGTACAGCGGGTTCCAAGGGAGATTCGTACGGGGATTTGATTTGTACGGACTCTGTACGATTCGTACGGAGTCCTGCTCCTGGTACGAATCATACTTCGTCATACATATGGGGGACGTTGCAGGGTACGATTCGTACAGGAAAAACGCTCCGTACGGCTATTCGGAGTGGTTTTTCCCAAATCAGAATCGACCCCGAAGTGTGTAACAATTTTATAGGTATTTAATACGATTGTTTACATGTATATTTATCAAGGTATTTAATTAATTATTTGCTTACAGCTTTTTAATGCACTATTGAGATGGTATTATAGTGTACATATGTTAATACATAGCTAGTGTTTTATGCATTGTATTTATATGTATAGGTTTTATTATGCTTATTTATTGGTATCAATCAAATGTATTTATAAATTTATTAATAATGATTTTAAATCAATATTTATCTAGCCCGTTCACACTGTAGATAGTCTATTCTCAAATTAGTGAGAGATATGGTGACCATTGACTATAAGGGATTTTCCATCTATACCTCACAATTTAGTTAAGCCAACCGAATCTTGCTCCAAACGAATGAAAGTGGATAATAAGGAAAACCTGATGAGGTCAATATAGAAACAATACTTACACTGATTCTGTTAAACAAATGTAATAGAATTTTAAGGAGTCATACCAATTTTATCTCACATTATCACCATTTATTTTTATAATTACACTTGTACTAGATCTCACAGACATTCATGAACAAACGTGTTTTAAAGGGGAGTAAATGGATTTCTACTAGCACAAAAGGTATTATAACAGATGAAAATGGGTGCAGATCGATTTGATTTATGAAATTATGCACAGAATATGATGATAAATAACTGCATTTAGCTAGTTTGACAACAAAAATTGTGAATTGTCTTTAACGGTTGGCAAGTACTTCGGTATTATACCATGATGTCATATTGTATTTATTGAAATTATATATTAACGGCACTGTTTGAACCAATCCCCAAAATGTTAGCGTATGGAAAATAATCCGGCTGAACTTCTATGTCTATGACTTAAGCACGTCGAATGAATGCCTTTTAGCGCGCACTTGCACTTTAAATTTGTTCAGAACCGACCTATCTGTGTCATATGATCAAGGCTCGTCAGAGCCGAAACGTTATGGCGGCACAAGCAATAAACAACTAAGAAGTCTGGAATTTTGGATCCGTGTCCGTGTTTTGAGGAGCAATTCTGTATATGCGGAGAGGAAAGATACATATAAATATATATATATGGCAAACAATCTCTCCTCCAACAAGAAAGAATAGCGACCCCAGGGGAGATTCAAAAAGAGCACTTTATTTCAGTGAAGTCTCGGGCGGATGCATTTCGGCTTGTCAGCCTTCCTCGGCGCCCCTCTCCAGTTGTAAGTGCTGTGGCGAAAATAGTCCTGCCTCCATAATTTTATGTGCCTCGCTCCTCCCCCATTAGGCACACCCATGTAGTCCTGTGTAGGAGAACTACAAGACCCACAATGCTTCAATGTGGTGCATCGCGGGTTTTCAGGGATGCGCAATTCGGGTGACACGCTGGATTGGGCACTGGATGCCAGGCGCAGAGCACGAACCTGCTGGGAGGTGAGGCACCACCAACGTCCAGTTCACCCTCTGGTCTCCCCTGTATTCGCTACAACCGCTCCGCCTGAAGTCTTTTAGCGTGGGCAGGCACAGGAATCCCAGTCGCCCTGAGAGGAGAAGCAATTTCTTCCGACCGCCGTTTTCCTCCAAGCATCGAGGTGGGTTCCAAACGCTACTGCTAACACAGTCAAACAGGGGTGCTCAGACGAGCTTGTCAGACAATTTGGACCACTTATGTAGCGCGGGTACACTGAAGTAGCGTTCTGGCATGACGCTATATTGCATGGCAAACAATCTCTCCTCCAACAAGAAAGAATAGCGACCCCAGGGGAGATTCAAAAAGAGCACTTTATTTCAGTGAAGTCTCGGGCGGATGCATTTCGGCTTGTCAGCCTTCCTCGGCGCCCCTCTCCAGTTGTAAGTGCTGTGGCGAAAATAGTCCTGCCTCCATAATTTTATGTGCCTCGCTCCGCCCCCATTAGGCACACCCATGTAGTCCTGTGTAGGAGAACTACAAGACCCACAATGCTTCAATGTGGTGCATCGCGGGTTTTCAGGGATGCGCAATTCGGGTTACACGCTGGATTGGGCACTGGATGCCAGGCGCAGAGCATGAACCTGCTGGGAGGTGAGGCACCACCAACGTCCAGTTCTCCCTCTGGTCTCCCCTGTATTCGCTACAATCGCTCCGCCTGAAGTCTTTTAGCGTGGGCAGGCACAGGAATCCCAGTCGCCCTGACAGGAGAAGCAATTTCTCCCGACCTCCGTTTTCCTCCAAGCATCGAGGTGGGTTCCAAACGCTACTGCTAACACAGTCAAACAGGGGTGCTCAGACGAGCTTGTCAGACAATTTGGACCACTTATGTAGCGCGGGTACACTGAAGTAGCGTTCTGGCATGACGCTATATTGCATGGCAAACAATCTCTCCTCCAACAAGAAAGAATAGCGACCCCAGGGGAGATTCAAAAAGAGCACTTTATTTCAGTGAAGTCTCGGGTGGATGCATTTCGGCTTGTCAGCCTTCCTCGGCGCCCCTCTCCAGTTGTAAGTGCTGTGGCGAAAATAGTCCTGCCTCCATAATTTTATGTGCCTCGCTCCGCCCCCATTAGGCACACCCATGTAGTCCTGTGTAGGAGAACTACAAGACCCACAATGCTTCAATGTGGTGCATCGCGGGTTTTCAGGGATGCGCAATTCGGGTGACACGCTGGATTGGGCACTGGATGCCAGGCGCAGAGCACGAACCTGCTGGGAGGTGAGGCACCACCAACGTCCAGTTCTCCCTCTGGTCTCCCCTGTATTCGCTACAACCGCTCCGCCTGAAGTCTTTTAGCGTGGGCAGGCACAGGAATCCCAGTCGCCCTGACAGGAGAAGCAATTTCTCCCGACCGCCGTTTTCCTCCAAGCATCGAGGTGGGTTCCAAACGCTACTGCTAACACAGTCAAACAGGGGTGCTCAGACGAGCTTGTCAGACAATTTGGAAATAAAATTTAATGCTTTTATACACAGGAATATGCTGTACATTTATGTTTGAGTATGGTGGTTATGTAAGGAAGAGAGAACTATTGAGTAGTCTTCTGAAGATAATATAGTTATCTGTGGTTCTTATGTTTGGGGGCAATGAGTTCCATAGTTTGGCTGCTTGAACAGAGAAGGGTGTGCCACCTGTTGTTTTTTTCTGGTATGGAGGGATTTTGAGATGAGGTGCCAATCTGGAGCAGAGATTCCTTTGTTGAATTATTTGGTGATTTTACTCCTGAGGATAAATGGCCCTGTTCCATGTATTGTTTTGAGGGTGATACAAAGCAGCTTGAATGTGGGTCTTCTGGCATACGGTAACTAATGTAGGGTACTGAAGGCAGGGGAGATTTGGGCTTGTGGCTTTCCATGTAGGAGCAGTCTGGCAGCAGGGTTCTGAATCCTTCATAGTCTTTTCATAGTTGATAAGGTTGTTTAGTTGTGGAGGCCATTGGCATAATCAGGTTTGGACAGTTCAAGAGAGATAGTAGCCTGGACCTTGTGTGAAAATCTCAGGTTTGAGGATGATCATCGCAAAGTTTTCATTTCATTGTAATGATGCTTGACCTTGCTAATTTGTCCACTTGGGCTTTCGTTGATAGCTTGGAGTCCATGGCAATTCCAAGGTTTTTACTTCCTTAGATACTTTAGACGGTGTTACTGCATCATTTGGCCAGGCGGTGAGTAAGTAAAAATATTTCCAATCGCCACATGGGTGTATTTTATTTTATTTTGGGGGGTTCGGGGACAGAATCCGCAAGTCCTAAGATGGGAGCTGAAATGATTCCTTCAGGTTTTGGCCAGCCAACTGCAACATGTGCTTGAGCGTCTGTATGTGCAAATCCACCGCTGCGGATCTGAGATGAAACCGCAAAATGACATATGCATACATTTTGAGCCTTAATTTATCTAAAACTACTGAATAAATTTTCACCAAATCACTAAAAGGCATCCTTTCTGGATCAAGATCTAGCTTTCTGCCAAACTTGGTGTAATTCTAGTCAGCCGTTTTTGCGGTATCTCTTTTCCTATAGAGAATTGCATGTTGAAAACACCTTTTGGGACCCCCATCTTTTTCTTGGCCCTTACTTAACAGATCATCCTGAAACTTTTCAGGAAGAATCTGATGTGGATGAGACAGTGACGGCCACTACTGTGTAGTTACAGTTAGGTCAGAATTTCAATATTAAGATCATCTTTAATTTTACTAATACATTTAATGTTGTCATATACGTCTTGATAAAACTTTTAATAAATGTTCATCCACCTCAGCTCATTCCTGGAATTTTTTGGGTGATCCCTCAAGAAAGGCCCAATAAAAATAGAAAGGGTCAGCAAACATTGCTCTCCCATGTTAATCCAATAGGACATTTTGAAAAGCAATACAAAAGATAACAGCTGAACAGAATTACAACAAATTTGGAAGAACGTTAGAACATTACTCAGAAAGCCTGCTTTTTGTTATTTGGTATTAATCCATTAAGCCATTTTTGAGAAATGTGAGTTTAAATTATTGTGATGTCAAGATGTTTTTTCATACCATTCCTGAGATACAGCAAATTTTAAAATCAGACTGATCTCATTGGTCGAGAGACCTTTCTTTTCTGTCTGTTGTTTCAGTTCTACCGAACCAGTACCAGTCAAATGGGTCCGACTGATCTGATTAACTGGCTTCAACAAGAGAAACATTTTATGAACACCATTACAGTCTCTGTCCTGAAGTAAAAATTAAAATGAGAGATAATGGGGCAAAGTAGATTCCCTGACCCCTTGCATTTCTGTGAGGGGACCAGGAGGGACCCACACCAGGGGTCAAAAAGTAAACATTGTACTGTGGGTCCCGTGTTACTCCAGTGGGACCAAGCGTGTGCCCATATTCAGAACCACACGATGTGTGTGGGAGCTGTGGTACAGCGAAACTGTACAAGCTTAAATAAGTGAAGATTTTGAAGTGTAGCAATGGTTGTCACTTGAGCTGCTTATCTGTGGAGTACAGCTGCCCAAAGCAGTTTTAGGTGCAGGGCCTCGACACAGGCTAGACCCTGTAGCCAAACCCACACCATACACATCAGAAGGCTGTTCCTGGAATGGGGTTGGCCACCTGCAAGTTGTTAGCTTCCAGCAAGGAGCTGGGTCAAGCTCTGTGGCCTATCCCATGCAAGGCATGGTCTAAAGTTATGGTCAGTGACGGAGCTGGATGAATATGATCAAAGAACCCAAGAAATGTACTGAAAAAAACAAAGGTTAAAATACTGTTATTTTTAGGTATGATAGTAAGTGCTTACTTTTCATTTAAAAATAACCCATACATTTACTGAAAAAAAATGGTTAAAGTGATGTTATAGTTAGGGAAGGTAATGAGATTTTAGCTTACAGTTAAAAAACCCTAAAAATTCACAGAAGAAAACAAAGCTTAAAGTGAGGTTATTGTCAGTTTTGTAATAATATAAAAACTAGTGTTTGCAAAACAACAAAAAAACAATTAAATTCACCAGTTACAGTTTATTGTGCTAAATATAACTTTTCCCCTGCCATGCACTGCTTTGGACTTCACATATTACATTGCATATGTCATGTAAAGAGACATCACTGATGATATCACTGATGACATCTCAAATTAACATTAATGTTTACGTCACTGATCACATCACTGATGACATCATCCCAAAGTACTTCTTCTCAAATAGAAACAGTGTAGTACTGGATATAAGTCTGATTCTGTATGTTATAATTTATATGGTGTAACTGAGTGTAAATAGTGTGAGTTGCAGACACTTGTTTCAATTAAGTTGTGCCTTAATTCAAAAGTCTATTACCAAAAATATGTTAAAAAAACTGAAGCCACTCCTTAAAATGCATTATTCACCTGTAGATTTGTATGTACATGCTGACATTTTCATGTACTGATACAGAAAATGTCTTTTCATAAAGTGCAGATATTTATTTCCAAATGTTCTGTGAAAATTCTGAGACATTATACATTGTTGTAGAATGTATACTCTATGGGTGATTCACTTACAGATGGTTCCAGTTGCAATATGATTGGTTTTGTGACACATGCATGCATGGCTTAACCACATGTGCCTCTACCACACAGCCAGAACAACATGCATTCTTTTACCACACAATCTTGTGGTAAAGGCATGATTGGTAAAGGGATGTGTGGTAAAGATCATACCCAGCACCTCCACCCTGAGCCCTAAAAACCTGGTCCCTGCCCTATAAACAATCAGACCTGAGCTCTAAAAACGACACCATCCCTAAAACTTAAAACTACCCCAAACCCCCATGCTCTTAGCCCTAGTAACCTGGTCCCTGCCCTATAAACAACTCATCAATCAATCAATCAATCAAAGCATTTGTATAGCGCACTACTCACCCGGAGGGTCTCAAGGCGCTAGGGGGGGGGTCTGCTACTGCTCGAACAGCCAGGTCTTGAGCTGCTTCCTGAAGGCGAGGTGGTCCTGGGTCAGGCGGAGGTGGGTCGGGAGGGAGTTCCAAGTCTTGGCGGCGAGGTAGGAGAAGGACCTTCCCCCTGTGGTGGCTCTTCGGATGCGGGGGACGGCGGTGAGGGCGTGGCCGGTCGATTGAAGCTGGCGTTTGGGAGCGTAGAAGTTGAGGCGGCTGTTGAGGTATCCTGGGCCTTGGTTATGCAGGGCTTTGTGTGCGTGGGTGAGGAGACGGAAGGTGATTCTCTTGTTGACCGGGAGCCAGTGCAGGTCTCTCAGGTGTCCAGAGATGTGGTTGCGACGGGGGATGTCCAGGATGAGTCGTGCCGAGGCGTTCTGGATCCGCTGGAGTCTCTTCTGGAGTTTGGCGGTGGTTCCGGCATAGAGGGCGTTGCCGTAGTCCAGTCGGCTTGTGACGAGGGCCTGGGTGACGGTCTTCCTGGTCTCGGTGGGGATCCACCGGAAGATCTTGCGTCCGGGATGGCGATGGCGATGTCGGGTGCTGAGGAGGCGTTCATCCAGGTTTCCGTGAGGAAGGCGACGTACGGGGCTGTGGTGTCGAGCAGGTTCCAGAGCTCAACGGCGTGTCTGTGGACAGAGCGGGTGTTGAGCAGGATGCACTTCAGGTGGCTGCTGCTGTTGCTCGTCGAGGTTTTGGGCACTGCTGGAGTGGTGCAGGTCCGGGTGCAGGTGAACTTGCAGGAGTTGCAGCAGAAGGGTCCGTGTGTGCGTCTCGGGGTGGTTCGGTAGCAGCCCGGGAGTCGGCCGGCGTTGAGTGCGTTGAGTTCGGTGGCGGCGTAGGTCCGGCGGGTGGGCTGGTGACTGCGGGAGACAGGGGTCCGGGCGCTGGGCGCGGGCAAGGCGCGGACAGGCGCAGACGGGCTTACCTTTGGCGCACCTTCGGCGCTCATTCGGTGCTCCCGCTGCGCGCGTCCGCTGCGCGGTCGCTCTGGGGGCGTCATAAGTAAGGAGCCAGTAGGGCGGGCCAGCTGGGTGGCGGGAGCATGGGCGACCAATGGGCAGTAGGGGGGCGGAGTCGGCGTAGGTCAGTGGCGGGAAGGGGGACTGAGGACGGCTCGGCGGCGGCTGGGGCGTCCGGCGGCCAGTAGCGGTCTCAAAGGAAGGGGGAGGGCAGCAGAAGGGGGGGAAAACGGGAGGCAGCAGAAAAAGACAAGCAGCGGGTCAAGGGCAACCCAAGAAGGGAAGTGACAAAGGCGGCAGCAGGAGCGGCGGCGAGGGCACACACGAGGCAGCAGAGTGGGCAGGTAGCAGGAGGTAGCAGCGAGGCAGCAGGACAGCTTGTCAGGGCAGCTCAGGTGGTCAGCGGGCAGGAGCAGCGGAGTGGGGGCGACCTCGCCTGGAACAGGCTCAGCGGTCGCTCAACCCCTGAGCTCTGAAAACTACTCTCATCCCTAAAACCTAAAACTAACCCAACCACCCCTGCCCTAAGCCCTAAAACCTGCCCCCTACCCTATAAATAACCTGACCCCCCTGATCCCTAAAAACTACCCCTACCTCTAAAACTACACCCACCCTCCAAAGTATCACCCGATTCTTCCTCTTCCTGTGCCCGCCCATCTGCACATCTAGACTGCGTACTGCCTTAACCATACATATGCGTGGCTAAGGCATATGAGTGGTTAAGGCGAGCCTGTTTGCACTTGTGGGGAAAATGCATGTGTGGATCTGCCCTTATTGTAAAGGTTGTTTCCCAATATGATTGCAAGCATTGTTAAAATGGTGCACAATATTCTGCTAATTTCAGGAATATCTGTGAGGTAGTTTTACATACAATGGAAGGTTGTCCACAGGGCCTGGTAGTGCATGCCTTACAAATGGCTAGTGTATAGAAGTGAAGCTGTTCTTTTAAAACTATATACCAGATCAGGTATTTAATAGGCACATCTCATTATGGTAATTGATAACCAAACATGAATTTGCATGATATTCACGTTTAATAAGTTGTTGATCTCATTAATGTTTATGGAGCCCTTACATTTCTCACACACCTCAATTCCAGAGGAAAACATTGCTTGTGAGTCACTTAATATGGGTGATTTCACAGATATGCTTGTTGTGAAAAGGTTCGCCCATTAGCACTGCAGAGGATATAGAAAATTGGGTCTACATGTACCAAACTGAATACCTTCTAGCATAAAAAGCTTGTAGCAAACTGTCATATCCATTTGATTATGTCCTCAGTGATGTCATCATTAATGTCACCTAACATACCATGAGTGATGAAATATGTGAAGTCATTAGTAGTGCATGGCAGGGGAAAGTTATATTTAGCTCACTAAAGTATAATTGCTGAATTTCAGTGTTTATTTGTCTTTTAAACATTACGTTTTGTATTATTTGAACACGTAACTATACCATCATGGTAACCTCTGTTTTTTCAGTGAATGTTTGATTGATTTTAATGGAAGGTAAGATCATTCTAGTTTTTTTTTATCATAAAGTAAGCTCGTATTACCATACCTAACTATGAAATTCACTTTAACCTTTGTTTTTTCAGTGAATGTCTGGGGCTTTATGATCATATTCACTCAACTTCCCTGCTGAGCACTGTGACCAGTAGTGGATTGACTGCAGGGCCTGATTCGGCCAGGCCCTCCACCTTATGTTCCATGAGCGGCCAACCGCCACCCCACATGGCTTTCAACCTTGAGTGTTGGGGGACTGGCTGCAGGGTCTGGCACTGCAGGGTCTAGCCTGCTGTCAGGCCCTACACTCAACTCTCTGCTGGCACCTATACCTCCACATCGGACTTTATCTGTGCACAGTGAATGGTTGGCGCTGAGCCTTTTCTATGGCCAGGCCCTGTTCCCAACCCCCAATAGGCAGCCCTACAGGATGTGGGGTTGACCACAGAGTATGGCCTGTGACTAGGCCCTGCATCCACTCTCTAGCGGCCTGCCAACCCCCTGCTCCCAGCCCTTCCTTGTTGCCAATCATGATAGGGGATTGGGGATACGGGATTGCCTGCAGCCTCGTTATACTCCCAACCCCTGTTTGCAGCCAACTCCCTGCATGCCCCAATCCCAGACTTTTCTAGTCTTTTTTGTTTTTTTATTGTTTTTGCATTACAGCAGTACACTTGCAGTACTTCCGCACAAGCTTTACCTATGTGGTACCACCGGGCTATGCAAGTTTCTTTATTGAAACTTCCTCAAATCTGCCGTTCAATGGAGGTGCCATTTTGCAGTGTCTCCGTCATGAGTCCCACAGTACCTCACGGGAGGACCACAGTACTCACGGGAAGAAGAATCTTTATTCTTTTCATTTTGGTCCCTTGGAGTCCCCAAGTCCTGTAATGACAACTGCAACATTTCTGTTCATGTTGTGGCCTGAGTATCAGATCACTCATTCCTGTGTGATCAGTACCACAGGGACAGGATGACCGATAGGGATAAATACTGTCAGCCAATCAGATTGCTCTATTTTTTTAACTTTACAGTACCGGGTCTCCCACCCAGATCACATCTTAAATTTCAAATTTCTCAAAAACAGTTGAATAATTTTACACCAAATCATGAACAACACACTTTCTGAGTAAAGGTTTAGCTTTCTGTCAAATTTGGTGATAGGCTGTCCAGCTTTTTGTTCTGAATTGCCTTATACAATTTCCTATAGGAATTACCATGGGCAAACAACATTTTGGGACCTCAATTTTTCTTGGCCCCCTGCTTGGCAGATGACCCTATATCATTCAGAGTAAGAGCTGAGTGAATGACGTTTTTTGGGGAAAGTTTCATGAAAATTCCTCAAAGGGAACCAAAGTTGTTTGCAAAAAAAAAAAACCCTCTTCCTATGGAACATCTGTATTGGTGAAAGGAGGATGAAGCTTCTCAAGAGGCCCTTTGGTAAAGTGATCAGAGCAGTTAGAATTATCTCTATCTCTTCTCTTTCTCAACTGTAACCTCTCACTCTACCTACATTCACTTCTGCCTCTTTCTCCTTCTAACCATTCCTACACATCCCCAACTCACCATTCTAACTCTCTTTCACAATCTCACCTATCTCTCACTCTCTAATTTCTCTTCCTACACTGATTTTCCTCTCTCTATTTCTTTTTCTACCTCCCTCAAATGTACTCTTACCTCATGCCACATAACGTACTGCTCTCCCATAATTTCCCTTCATTTTCTATAGTAGCCTTCTCTTCTTTCTATATTGTTTATTATTCTCTCTCTCGACATCAGCCACTAAATACCTGCCCCTCTCTTTACATTACTCCTCAATATATATCTATTTCTCTGATTACCTCTGTCACCTCTCTGTAACACCCTCTACCTTGCTTCCTGTGCCTCAGCTATCTTTCTGTCATTTGTCGCCCTCCATATTCAGATCTTCAGCCTCACTCCATCTCTTTACCTCTCTCTACATCGTTATGTACTTACCCCAATCTCTACCTCTATTCCCTGTCTACTTCTGTCTACCACACCTCTCTTTCAATACACTTATTTGTATTCCTCTTCTCACCCCCTGTCTCTCCTGGCCTCACCTCTCTACTAATCTGTGCTTAGCTCTGCATCTCTACCACCTTGTCCCCTTTGTCTACCCAAACTCTCTCTGACTCACCTCTCTCCACCTCATTCCTCTCTCTGCATCTCTGGGCTCTTTTTTCATCTCACCTCCCTGTATCTGTCCACCAGTCACTTCATCTCTCTTTCAACCGCATGTCTCTCAACCTTACCTCTCTCTACAATATATTTCTCTTGTTACCTCATCTTTCATCCTACCGCTCTCTCCTACTGCCTAACGTCTCAATTTACCTCACCATTCGTTAGCTTCATCTCTACTCCACAGCAGATATCTTTGTCCATCTCTACTCTCTACATCACCCCTCACTGCCTTACTCCTTGTTTTCTACATCATTCTCAACTGTTTTCTCTATTATTATAAACTCTCTCTCTCATCACTTTCTCTTTGCTACCTTCTCAAGTTCAAATCATACTAGTTGCCTCACATCTTTCTGCCCATCTCTTTATACATTGTTCCCCCTTGACTGTCTCTACATCTCTCTACCTCACCTCTTCTTCTCTACCTTACCTCTCCGTCACTTTATTTCTCTACCTCCCCTTCACATCTTTATCTACCTTTTTCACTACTTTACTTCACTCTTTAACTTACACTGTATTTCTGAGTGTGGCCCTCTCTTTACTTCATCACTCTCTCTTTACCTTACATTTCTTTTTCTCTTAATACCATTTGCTTATTTATGGGTTTAATGCATCTGTCTTTCTACCTTGACTCTCTCAGTCTCACCCCTCAGAGCTCCCCACCCTCGCCCTCTACATTTCTCTCTCACAGTTAAAGATCTCTCTACCCCATCTCTGTCTCTCTATTCTACCTACCTCTTCACTTTCTACTTCACATTTTCTTTCTTTCTGACTATTTCCCCTTTACCTCTTTACCTTAAACCTTTCCCTGCCTCACCAATCTTTCAACCGCATGTCTATCTGTGCCTCCCTTCCACCTCAACTTCCCCTCTCTAACTGTAAAGTTGTGTTTACCGCTTTCTTTCTTCTATTTCTTGCTCTCTCCCTTTTCCCTTACTTGACACTCCTGGATAGCGATGTCTAGACAGATAATTGTACACAAAGAAATATAAGACGAGGGAAAAGCAGTACTTAAAGTAGGATGAGAAAAGTGGGTGTCCTATAAAAGAAGTGTGGTCTAAAAAGCATAACTAAGAATTATTTTCAAGAGGCATGGCCTATATAATTAAGTGCAGGGGTTAAAACATGTAAGTCAAAAATCCTGTACTTTCCACAGCATTCCAGTCAACTAGTGTTTTATTGCCCTTCTGTGAGTTTTCTGTTAGTTCATCCACACATATCACACAGTAGCAGACATGCATCTAAAACAAGGCTTGATTTTGATATGAGACTGTGAATTAAACATTGCCAAGGTCTGTGGTAGGGGTAGAATTCTTCTTCTTTACCTCAATCACACCTGTTCTTCCCTTCACACCACTTTACTCTGCAGTCCCTCTGCTACAATTGACACCCTATTTCCCAACATCTTTCTGAAATCTTCAATCTTCATATCTCAAACCTCTTTTCGTTCCTGTTCCTCACCAACTTTTCACTCTATCCCAAATCTACTTCATTGGAGCCCCTTTGCTTCACCTCTCCACCATACACAACGAATCAATTCACATGTAAGCACTGTATTTTCTTTTACTTTCGCCCGTCAATACTTTGACAGCTGTGTACCTCCTTCACACACTTTTACATGGAATCACAGTTCACATGAGCACACAGTACCATTGCTTTGTGCGATCTGCGCAGAAGCCAAGGAATGTATGAGCATGTATTCTGAACACCTCTATGACCCACTAGCAGACACTGGGAGAACCTCAGACTGCTTTTAGCCTCAGCTACAGAGCTCTTAATTTTGGCCCATCATACACATGCACTGACAACCTGTACTCACACAAATACCTAGACACGGCTCAGTTCACAACCCACATAATGTAACAGTAATAATGCTACATGAAAACCCCCAAAAACACAACATTTTGGAAAAGCAGACACTCGGAAATGCAAGCTTGAATAAAGCATGTGAAATGTAAACAGTATTACATCGCTTACATGGGTTACCTTAAAGGTGTTTACAATCAATGGTCTGAAATGGATCAGTTTTTTGATTGTGGAGGACATGAATATAGGGCATGCTAGAGACACGTTTCAATGTCACTGATCATTTACTGCCAGGTCTGAGACACAGAGAGACCCTCCTCACATAAAGCTCTGGGGATAAAGCAGGGGGTGAGATTTAAGGTCAACATTTTCAGTTGTCACCTGATGAAATTCTGAAAATCCTCAGATCAGTCGTTTGAATTTCCCCGTTTCAGTGAGAACGCCAGTTGGGGACATCATTTATATGTGGTTGTGAATATTAGGTAAACAAAGCTACATTTTTGTGCTTGATGTGCATATGCCTTATTTTAATATTTACTTCCAATTCACTAAACATTTGTTTATTCAGACCTACAATGTGTTTTCTGTAATAGGAGGGACAGGCTAGTTTGACACTGAATTTTGTGTAAAATATTATATGCTAGGCAAAATAAATTTAGATCCTCACACACAAATAAATGGTTCCATCACCTATGGTACATATCTTATTTAAACATTATTTGGCTGGAGGGGCAGACAACCTGAGCTTTCGGCAGTTTTTGTTACGTATAAATCAATATTGTTTGGCATGGTGAGTCTTAACAAGTAATAAAAAATCATGACATTGAGAGTAGGTATTACATTTAAAGTTGTTAGGAACTGGGGCACAAAATGTTCCTTGTGCGTGTCCCCAAAAAACCTTTTACCACTGAGAATGAAGTAAGTTGAAAACCGGATGTTTAGTTTGTAAACAATAGTTTTGAATTCTTTCCCGAATCTCATCATCATCATAAAAACTTTTTTTGGGGCCTGTATGGCCATAAAAGCACAGATAAAAACACCGTACATTACATTCAGCTCATAAAACATAACCATTGCTCTGCGTAAGGCACCAAGTAGCACATTGTTGATATAGACGTGCAATCATATTACATAGCTTACTCGTCTCTCCCACTCGCCAGTCCCAACATTACAAAAACGAACCCATAGGTATGTGAGCCATAAAATACCTGTGAAATATATGGGCAACATGATGGCGGATGTACGTCATTACGACGCACACTTTTACAACGCGTTCCATTACAACGCGGTTGTAACAACGCAAGTCGTTACAACGACTTGCGTTGGGGGGGCGCAAATTAAAATTTTTTAATTTACTATTCCAACACCAGTCCCCGTGGATAGTAGGGAAGGTGTTGGGATAGTAAATTAAATGATTTACTATCCTTGAGCGCCCCCCAGCGCAATTCGTTGTAACAACTTTCGTTGTTATGACCGCGTCGTAATGGAACGGCGTTGTAATGGTTGCGTCGTAAACGTCGCATACCCATGATGGCCTTTACATTAGTCAGACGGTTGGGTTCAATAAATTGCATATTAATGACCAGTAAGATGGCCTTTACAGAGGCCCAGAATCACTCAACTATAAGTATAAAATTCGATAAAGTGCTTGTGCAGAACTTGGGCAATGTAATGGCATTTGGATTGTTTGAGAAATCAGGGTCAATTAAATGCATATGCGATGCCTAGACAGAAAGAAGACCATTAGAATAATCCTGTATTATTCAACTATTCCACAAACCTGGCTCAAGGTGCCATAAATTAGCCTCTGGATATTAGTTTCAAAAAAAGTGAATGTGCAATACAACAACAGTGGTTTTTGCTTTGTTCTTGAACCGCGCTCTATAAAGTGCATGTACAGTACATGAGCGGCACGAAGGCCATTTCAATAACCCACAACCTGCGATTTTAGTGCTGTCATGGAAGCCCTCACCTAGCAGCATTCAACAATAGATAAAATGGAGGAGTATACAAACAACAGTTTATACAACACATGATAATGAAAAAGAAGTTGGTAAAAATTCATAGCGTGATTTCATTCAGTTGAAAAAAGAGAAGAACAGGGCCCAATTTACATGATCTATAACAATGGACCGGCCAGGCCTATGGGTTCATCTTTAAGATAGCCCTGCGTCTACACCACTTAGAGAACAGAAAACGTGATATAGAGAACACGATCGGTATGTGGGTATCATATTTTAATAGCCTAAAGACCTCACTACAATGTCTGGATCCCAAGTTTCTGCATAACTGAAGCAGCCATGGTATCCTTGCCCTCTTGTATCCTTGACAAAAAAAAAATCACATGATATTCCATCTCCCCTGCGTTATTGCCGGCTGGGCAACTCAAATTGGATGAACCCACTCACTTATTTGTGAAAGCACAAAAGGGAGCACCCTATGTCTGAATTGCAGATATAGCTTCTTAGCCAGGAGGGACTGGATGTCATCCAGGGCAGGTTCTAGTCTATGTTGGTCTTTTACTTCCATAATCCCTAGGGTCAATCAGCCAGATATGGACCTCCTCTGTAACTGAGTATGATTATGTTCCCTATAACTCTCCATCAGGACCTTCCTAGGAGTTACGGGCAAGTTTTTTCTGCGTTATTCCACAGGATACCCCTACCCATGGCCACACAGGTATTCCTAATATGTATCAACCATGATAATTTGCCCGCACCATGTAGGCCCAGAACTTCACTCAGCTCATCCCTGTATGCAGCCAATTCAGGGGTACTCCACAGATGTTGCCAAAATAAAAGAGGTCGAACAGTGGCTTCATCTGCGATTGGTCAAATCCCAAGATCCATTCAGAGAGGTGTGAGTGGGGAGCTAGGGAAAAAAAAACACTAGTTGCCTAACATAGGGATTCTCAATGCTCAATAAAGAGCCAGATGGACCATGACCCCAGATTTCAGCACCATACAGGGCAGCGCCCCTGGTTTGTGCTTCATCGATTTTCACTGCCGGGCCAACAAATTTGTGGGTGCAACTCTTTTGTACCTTTGTCAGGCCCCCCATAGTCTTGGCCAACTTTAGACTTATTTTCTTGATTTGTGCACACCAGTCCATTTTTTCAGTGAGCGTAATCCCAAGGTACTCAAAGATGGACACCCTCTCTAATGAGCTTCCATCTAGACAGGGATTTGGCCGGGTACTATTACTTGCATTGAATACCATGTACTTGGTTTTCTGAAGATTAATCTCCAGACCCTGGTTTGTACACAAAAAACAAAAAATGTCAAGGGCCCTCTGGATTCCTATGGGTGATTTTGAGAACAGGAGGGAGTCACCAGCGAACATCATGGCTGGTATTTTATGTTTCGCTAACCTGGGGGCATCAATGTCCTTCCCTGCAACCAATGACTCAACTAAGCCATTGAAAAAAAGGCAAAAGAGGTTCAGGCGAGGACACAGCCCTGGCGAACACCTCTTACTACAAATAGGGGGCTGTGAGTTCACCATTTTTGCCATACTTAATTTGGGCAAAATTGCCCTCATGTAAGCGTTTCAGCTGATAGCAGAGGTACGCTGGGACTCCCAAAGCCAATAAGTTTGCCCATAGTTTTTCCCTTAGTACCAGGTCGAATGCAGATTTTAGGTCCACAAATATTAAATGGAGGCTGCCACCCTCTATGCACACAGATTTCCTGTATAATAGTCGTAGCCTACACATTGGATCAGTTCTGGAGGTCTTTGCTCTAAACCCGGATTGAAAGGGGCTGAGGACATGATGCTCATCCATCCAGCTCTGAAGTTGCCCCAGGAGTACGCGGGCAAATATTTTCTGGCTTACATCAAGAAGGCTTATAGGGCGATAGTTAGCAGGAAGAAGTGGAGAACCCTCTTTAAAAATTGATATAATTTTGGCCGTTGCCCAGGTGGTAGGAATCGCCATTCCCTGCAAGATGGCATTAAACAAAGACCACAAATAGGGGGCCCAAATAGTAGGTTTAAAACAAAAGAGGGCCCCGGGGATCTTGTCTTGCTCTGGAGCCTAAGATGGTGTTACCCTGCTCAGTGAGTCCATTATCTCTTTGAGGGAGATTGGAGGGGCAACTAAGAAGGTAAGTGTATTGACACTGGCCCAGCATCATCCTCCACCTTTAAGTATAAGGATTCAAAATGTGCCTTCTATACATCCTCCCCAATATTAGGTCTATAGCCAATTTGCCATCTGGGGATCCCAAATTAACCACGTTCCAAAAAGACCTCATGTCAAGAGTATTTAGGGCGATTCTAAGGGTATCCCATTTTTGGCACTCCCAACAACTTTTTGCCTTAGCAATGGCATTTTTGCAGGCTACCCTTATTTCTCTGATTAACAACCTATTGTTTATTGTTTGTTTATTGTTTATTGTTTATTGTTTGCAGTAATGAGATCTGACTTGGCTACACCACAGCTGTCGTTATACCCTGGGTGATGAGGTTTATAGGTTCCCCTTGACCTTTTATTGGGTGGAAAATATTGGCCATAGTAGAAAGTAGATCTTTATGATTATTAGAAATTTTAGAGAGGGAAGTGGGGATGCCATCGCTCAAGGTAAGGTGGTTCGCAACCATGAGAAATGGGATACATTTTGGTATAGGGAGGCCAGTTTTTCTTGCGATTGGGAAAATTCTCCCCAATGAACTCTCCTCCTCCCATTGGACAGTGTTAATCTAGAGTCAAGTGGTGGTAGAGTTTCAGATACATTCTTAGCACATGGCGAAATTACCTCTATGATGAGAGCATTATGGTCGCTATCATAGCGGGCATGATTTTAAAATCTAAAACCCTGTGCCAGGATTTTATATCTACCAAAATGTAATCTATAATAAAGGCATGTCCCGGTCTATTGAAGGTGGAATTCGACAGGGTATCGGATATTGTACGGCCATTACACGCTCTTAATGAGAGGTTCGGTGTGAGGGTATTCACCTGCAACACCAGTGGAGTCCATGCCCGTGTTGATGAAACGTTGGGCTCTGGGATGGCCCAATGTAAGTCCTCATCATTGGGTTACCTGTAACCAGGCCATTCAGTAGTTCGAACTGACAGTTAAAATCCCCACCTATGATTACCCAAAAGTTATCAGGAATTGTTAACAAAAGAGCGTTCAGTTGGTCAAGAGTTGTTGACTCAGCAATAACAAACCGGCCGTGAATAAACATTAATCAGGGCAGTTCTGACCTTTGTGATTAGGGTCAGAAAGTTCCAGAGGATGTCACGTGATGAAGTCTCTATCTGTTTCGCAGCACAACCCAGATGCACACCAACCCAGGTATACAGTCCCCCTGATGGCCTTCCCCTACCCTCATGAGTAGTCATAATCCTAAATCAGAGGTCTTCAATCTGTGGGGCGCGACCCCCAGGGGGGTCGTGGAGTCCAGGGAAGGGGGTCGCAGATTCTGTTGGAGCGTGCAGGCCTAATTCACGCCTCATTAACAAGTAAAGGTCTTCTGAAGACCTGTGAAGTACTCGGGTGTGCCTTTCAGTGTGTCCCGAAGCTGTTTCAGCCGGGCTCACTTACACGTGCTGGGGAGTGGGGGGGGGGGGGTTGTCTGGGGGAGGAGGCTGTAGCCCTTTGAGTTCAATCAATGGACTTAGCTGTGGGGTTTATTTGTATTTTTAACGTTTTATATAGCGCTAGCTTAACCCTTAGGTATCAGAGCGCTTTACAAACACACATAGTAAACAGCAGAAGGACATTACAGTCATTGGTTCAAGTCCCACGAGCCCTCATACCTGGCGCCTGTGCAGGAGAAATGTGCCTGAGACTGTTCTTCACGGTGAGGTGTTTATACAGCCTGTCTGCTCCCCCCCCACCCCCAAGCAGGGAAGCACAGAGATGCCCTCCCATGAGAGAGGAAGAAGAAGGAAGAAGACGCTGAGAGATACTGACCCCACCCCCATGAGAGAGGCACAGAAAAGGTGGGTGGATGAAGGATGAATGTATGTGTGGATGGAAGGATGAAGGGTGGGTGGATGGATGGATGGAAGGAAGGATGAAGGATGGATGGGTGGATGTAAGGATGAATAGATGGATGTGTGAAAAGGTGGGTGGATGAATGATGAGTGGATGGATGTAAAGATGAAAGTGTGGATGGATGGATGAAGGATGGATGGATGGATGTGTGAAAAGGTGGGTGGATGAATGATGAGTGGATGGATGTAAAGATGAAAGGGTGGATGGATGGATGAAGGATGGATGGATGTGTGAAAAGGTGGGTGGATGGATGGATGAAAGGGTGGATGGATGAAGGATGTATGTATGGATGGATGGACAAATGGGTAGATGGATGAAGGATGGATGTATGGATGGATACAAGGTTGCATGGATGAATGATGGATGGATGGATGAAAGGGTGGGTGGATGGATGAAGGATGGATGGATGAAAGGGTGGATGGATGAAGGATGTATGTATGGATGGAAGGACAAAAAGGTAGATGGATGAAGGATGGATGTATGGATGGATAAAAAGGTTGTATGGATGAATGATGGATGTGTGAAAAGGTGGGTGGATGAAAGGGTGGCTGGATGAAGGATGGATGTATGGATGGATGTGTGAAAAGGTGGGGGATGAATCATGGGTGGATGGATGGATGGATGGATGAAAGGGTAGGTGGATGGATGGATGAAGGATGGATGGATGAACGGGTGGATGGATGAAGGATGTATGTATGGATGGAAGGACAAAAAGGTAGATGGATGAAGGATGGATGTATGGGTGGATAAAAGGTTGCATGGATGAATGATGGATGCATGGATGGATGTGTGAAAAGGTGGGGGGATGAATGATGGGTGGATGGATGGATGAAAGGGTGGGTGGATGAAGGATGGATGTATGGATGAAAGGGTGGATGGATGTATGGATGGAATAATGAAAGGGTGGATGGATAGGTGAAATGGTGGATGGATGTATGGATGAAGGATGAAAGGGTGGATGGATGAAGGATGGATGTATGGATGGATGGGCAAAAGGTTGCATGGATGAATGATGGATGGATGTGTGAAAAGGTGGGTGGATGAATAGATGGGTGGATAGGTAAAGGATGGACGTATGGATGGAAGGATGAAAGGGTGGATGGATGAAGGATGGATGGATGTGTGAAAGTGTGGGTGGATGAATGATGGATGGATGGATGTGATGAGGTCTAACAGGCGCATTTATGGTTGTCGATAGTTGTTGATGATGAGGAGTACCAGTTTCTAGAATCTTTTGTCGTGAGGGGGTCCTTACGCCTAAAAAGGTTTTACAAGGGGGTCTCGGCATCAAAAAGTTTGAAGACCTCTGTCCTAAATGATGCATCGCCCATTCGCCCATATTTGCTGGAACAGGCAGATCTTATATTGTTCTATGAATAGCCCCCACTCCGGGTTATCTAGTTTGGAGGTGAGTCCAGCTATGTTCCAGGAAACTAACTACAACCTGGTAGGGCCTGTACGATTATCTGGAATAAGGGACTGAATAACAGACCATACTGTGTGACTCTGGGGAAGTTGCTTGGTCGCCTCCAACTCCACCAACCTTTTGCCATTACTGGTATCAGGATGGCCTGCTGAGTTGGATAAGGGATTTGCAGCTACCGACTGTTGATATTTGGTTTCCTGTGTACTCTCTAGTGGTAGATCAGGCAATCGTGGACTAATAAGGGCCTTCTTCCATCCTCCAATTTCAGCTCCTCTCTCTCCAACCACATGTGCCATCACCTGTACCCCCTTCTGCTTCAGAATCCCTCTCCACTGAGTGGACTCTCCTTGTTGGATTGGGTCCCCCATTGTCTCCTTTTGGTAATCAAATCTCTCATTTGAGGGTCCGGTGCTCATAAGTCAATCTACAGACTCTATAAGGTTGAATATATTTGATCGCAGTAGGTTATTGAAAAATGGACTGGGTTGGTCCTGTCCTGAAATATTATATTGCTTGTTCTGATTCCACGCCCCCTCTCGTGACCCTCTCACCTTCTATTGTATGGATTAAGCCCTGGGGGAAAAAAGTAACCTAGTGGGAAGGACCCAATGCCCCCATCTTCCCTTCAATGATTGCGGGCTAGGAGAAATTCCACGACCATTGGATTTCTAAAGTTTATCACAACACAATCCCCAGGGACATCTTTCGGCCTCCAGACCACCAATCCCACCCTATGTGTCATGAGAATTTCATCTGCATCCATATAAGAAAGTTGCCGGTGCTTGGCCAGCCCAAATATACATTCATCTTTTCACTCAGAATAATATTCCCTACACCCCTTATTCAACTCTGGTACTACAGTTAAAATTATTGCGTAAGGTGTTGAGGCCGGGGGGAGATTATTGCATGCCACGGCTAACCTTGCTTCGTTGCTTTCTACTCGTGGGACAGACCTTACACCAGCCCTGTGACTAAACCCCTGTTGGGGAACTTCACATGCTTGTGGCCTTGCTGTGAGTGGCCTGTGAATGCTTTCTACCTCTGTCCCTTGAATACGCCCCTGCCAGTAGGTACTATCATCTATTCTTAGCCTAGTTAGGTTACTCATACATTTACTAGTTCCCTCCTGATTAGTACAGTTTGCAATTATGTGGCGGTCGTGTGGTTTGTCACTATGGGTTCCATTCTAGTAATGGGAGGGACTGGCTGTAGTTTTGGATAGTTTGCAGACTCACTCCCGCTTAAGATTGCCTCTGTCTTACCAACCAATAACTCAGCCAAAGTTGAAAGCTTGTCTGCCAGCTCCATCAAATTATTGAGTGCATCCTTCACAATGGCCCTTACTCGGACCTGTAAGGCCACCATCAGGTTGGTCACTCAAATTGGCTGCCCCGTGCCTACTTGTGGTGGAGCCCCTGTCCCGGCCTCCCCTCTGTGTCTCGAAACCCATTGCACGTGTTCTTGGGTGGAGTGTTGGGGAGTCCGGAGCCATGGCTGGAGGTGAGCTTGAGGCATCATGGCTAATAAGGAGTAAGGCTAGATCTGGAGTTAGTGATAGGTGCCTTTCAGTCAATTTGATTTCCTGTAGCCACTACGCCTATTGTTCTCTGGAGCATCCTGTCAACCGAAATTGGTTGGAAGGATGTTACAGTTTGCAGGGGTAGTGATTGTTTTTTTCCCACGCAGGTGCGCTTTCCCATATTTGCAGATGGCACGCCTGAACAAACCAGGCCTCCTTAAATTCGTATGGTTACGTTAATTATTTTCCTAAATCCCGCTATAGGTGGCTGACCAGGGTTTGAAGAGTGATGGAGTCAGTAGTGAGCAAAGTTGTGAGGGACCTCGAGGAGACGAGAGCAGCTTGGAAGTTCTTTGGCAGCAATGCAGCACAACAGATTGATAATTCACTGACTTTAGCTCCTGTGTTGAGTTAGTACATCAGGTCCAGGGATCTCCAGGAGCAGGCCTCAGAGGGCTGGCCCAGCCCAGCCTCCTCTGGGCTTTGCCCGGGTGTGGCCCGGGCACGTCTCGTGCTGCGGGAGCCCCACTCTGATTATGAACGCATCCTGGCACGTAACGGTGCATCAGTGCCTTTGGCACTTGGCAGTATGGGTGATGGAGTCCGCGGTATGCAGGCAAGGACAGCTGGCAAATCTAACCGATTGCCGCGTTGCAGGAGCCTGAGTCTAATTATGAATGCCTCCTGGCATGGAAGAGTGCGCCGTCGCCTCCTGGCGCTTGGCAGTATGGGGGATGGAGTCCCCGATATGCAGGCATGGGCAGCTGGCAGCACTAACCGTCTCCCGGGCTACAGGAGCCAGAGTCCGATTATGAACGCCTCCTGACTCGGAAGAATGCGTTGGCGCCTACTGGAGCTTCGTAGTATAGGGGATGGAGTCTGCGGTATTTATTTATTTATTTTATTTATTTTATTACTGACATTTATTGAGCGCGAACGAATACCCGTAGGCGTCTCGGCGCTAGGCAAGGGCAGCTGGCAACACTAACGGACTCCCAGGCTGCGTGAACCTGAGTCCGATTATGAACGTCTCCTGGCGTGGAAGAGTGCGTCAGCGCCTCCTGGCACTTGTCGGTATGGGGGATTGAGTCCCAGTATGCAGGCAGGAGTAGCTGGCAACACTAACGGACTCCCACGTTGTGGGAGCCAGAGTCCGATTCACAACACCCCATGGCGTGGAAGGGTGCGTTGGCACTTCCTGGTGCTTGGCAGTATGGGGGATGGAGTCCCCGGTATGCAGGCAAGGGCAGCTGGCAACACTAACGGCCTCCCGTGCTGCGGGAGCCCGAGTCCTAATATGAACACCTCCTGGCGCAGAAAAGTGCGTCGGAGCCTCCTGGCACTTGGCAGTATGGGGGATGGAGTCCCCGGTATGCAGGCAAGGGCAGCTGGCCAGCTGAATCGAGTAAGAGTGGTTTGTTTCTTACCAGTTTCGGAAGTGAAGTTCAATCCTATTGCTGGAATCACCACCAAATTTCCAGTTACACTTTTTATTAGGCACGACTGCCAACGCTTGATTAGGTGATCGAGGGTGTCTAGCAGGACATTGGATCAGTTTGTATTGAACATGTAAAGATGGCGTATTGTGTATGCAGTTGTCTATCAAACACAATATTTAAAAGAGATCTGTTTAGCCCATGGCTATCAGTGTAAAAGATTAAGACCTGCACAAATGGTATGCTTCCTCTTAGATTTCAATGTGCTGCGGCATTGTAAGCTACCTGAAGATGGTCTGTTTAAGGACAAGGGCTACCGGTATGAAGTGCTTTTTCATATTATAATTTTGAATTTATTAGTGTTAGACCTGTCATCCTTGACTGACCTTTTGCCTTGAAACCTCCTATTTTTACTGTTTTGGATGACTTCGTTTTTGCTGGCTTTAGGAATATCGGCACATTACCACAGCTAACCATCGCTAAATTGCATGTGCTCTATACTTAAAACATGGTAACTTTGGCTTAGCAAATATTGGCATATTTAATTTACTTGTAAGTCCCTAGTAAAGTGCACTACATGTGCCCACGGCCTGTAAATGATATGCTACCAATGGGCCTGCAGCACTGATTGTGCCACTCACTTGAGTATCCCTTTAAACATTTCTCGGGCCTGCCACTGCAGAGCCTTTGTGCGCAGTTTTAAACTGCCATGTTAACCTACTTGTCAGGTCCAAACCTTTGTTTTCTTTACATATAGGTCACCCATAAGGTAGACCCTGGGCAGCCAATAGGCAGGGTGCAGTGTATTTAATATGTAAGACATATAATCTTTGTACAAGTCCTGGTAGTTAAATACTCACATTTATTTTTTATTACTGCAAGGCCTATCTCTCCTATAGGATCATATTGGGATTGCCATATTACATTTTATAAGTGTAATTTCCAATAGGGAAGAGATAGAACCCCCACATTTTGTGTCTCTGAAATCACAATTTAAAAACACAACTTATGGTGAAGTTGGATTTTTAATTGCAACTATGAAAAAGTCACTTTTATAAAGTTGGCATTTTCTTACTTTAACAATTTGGTGACTTCTGCCTGTCTTTAAATGCATGTCCTGGGTAGTTGACAGTTGGCTTTGTGCATTCCCTCTAGATAGCCACATACAAAGGGAGCTAAGGTGTGATTCATGAGCCATCCACATCTTCATGGGCCATCTTGGGCAGGATGGGAGGGAGGAGCTGACACACCTGACAGGGCTGTGTTCTGTCCCCACATAAGGTGTTGCATAGACCCTGTAGTGAGTCTAGAGCCAGGGCGGGAAAAATAAGTGAGTTGTACACTTCAAAGGCATCTCTTTGAAATCTCCCCACTTCATAGGCCCAACTAGGTACAAGTACTGGACCACTGACATAATCAACTCAGAAAACTTCTGGATCAGTGGACTTTCTACCAGGAGAAATTACTGCTGTGCTGTTTTGGGGGATCTGCCACCTCGCTGAACTGCTTTGTTGGGTTAGCCTGCTGACTGCTGCCCGCTTGCCTGGGAGTGAGAAGGAGTGGACCTGCATCTTCACATCCCAGAACCTAAGAATATCCAAGGGCTTGTTGGCTTGCCTTCTGTTTTTGGAAGTCTCAGGGATATCAAAGACTTCTGTCTTAAACCTGCAACAAGCCCATGCACTCTGTCTGCTGTCAGTACTGCTCTGACAAGTGCTGCATCTGCGAGAATCCATGCATCACCACTGTTGCAGCAATTTTAACCAATGCATCATCACTGTTACAGAAACCAGATCCATGCATCGCACTTAGCAGTGCTACATCACATCCAGAACCAACACATTGCTGCCACTGCATGGGGAAAATTAACTCATCACCTCTACAGTGTGGAGACAACCCGGAACATCGCATTCTAAACTGCCGCACCTCGGAACCGGCTCATCCCTCATGGAACCGATGCATAACCTCCGTTGCATGGAGAAATACGTGGCATCACCCCAAATGGTTGTGGGAAAACTGATGCATCGCTTGGCTGCATCCTGCATCTCTTTGTTTGTGGCCAGGATCAAGGTACATTTGCTTTGCGGCTCCTGTGTGGGTCCTGTATCTGGTCATCGATCCATTGCGGTCCGCCTGAACTCCTGACTTTGCCCCAGTCCAGCGCAACCAATTAACTCTTAAGCGCTTACAGCTTCTAACACTATTTTTTAATGTAATCTTTAAAAATTATTATCATAACTTTTACTGATAGGATTTTTGGTGTAATCACGGGGATGGTGGCATGCTGAGGTCAGCAGAGCACCATGTCCGTGATTGCTTTCAAATAAAGCAATTTTTTTTTGTAATGCAGCCCGTTTTTCTTAAAGGAAAATGAGATGCTTTACAAAAAGTGAAACAAAAAGTTTTCTTTTCATTTTCTAAGAGTAGGCAGTGGTGCGTGGGACCATTGCCTGCTCTTAAAAAATGCTGTAACAAACATTCACAATGGGGAAGGGGTCCCTTGGGGAGCCCTTCCCATTTGCGCATGGGTTACCACCTACTTAAAGTCGGTGGTAAAATGCAAATGTTTTGCGACTGCATTTCTGTCACAAAACATTCCTACATACCGATGCGATTCGGTATTAGGAAGGGACACCCTAAATACTCCCCTTACTAAAAGCAAATTGCAAACCCTGTGAATCAGCATGTTTGCGAAGGCAAAAATGCTTGATGCATGTGTCCCTATGTTTCTAAACAACTGCAGAGTCTTTTTTCAGAGTTTTCACTGTGGTGTTGTTGTTGTTTGTGGTGTTACAAAATACTTTACACATTGCCTTTTACGTTAAGCCTGACTGCTCTGTGCCAAGCTACCAGAGGGTGAGCTCAATTATGGGTGTGTGTATATGGCTCACCCTGACTAGGATTGTGGTTCCTGTTTGGACAGGGTGCATACCTCTGCCAACCAGAAACACAATTAGGGTCTCAATTATTGTATTAAGATTAATAATCTCAATATATTGGATGGTTTGCTTCAGTTGTTTCAGTTTATAATACTCTGACTGAGCCATGGCTCCAAATAGGCTCCTCATAGTAACTTTGCTTGCCATATAACACCAATATTACTTGCCTGGCAAACATGGTTGGCAATCAAAAATATTCAGAATTTGGTGCAGTTGATTCTGTGTTGCCTCTATTGTGGTTCAAAAGCACTTTAACAACCTTTTAATGAACCTTCGACTAAAGGATATCTGTGCTTTTGGACAAAATTATAAATATCTATGAGGGTCCCAAATTCTGATTTTTTATCAGCAGGGACAGGATTGGTTTCTTTAAATAATCAGAAACAATGCTTGTCTTCAAGAAAAGATTATAACATTTAGTAATTTGTGCTGTAATCGTTGTGTACATAAGACCAGCCACATTCATGCCATATTTTAACATTTGATGCTTTATTAACAGCTTAGAAAGCTCTTTCACCCGTGTTTCTTGAAAATTGAACTGAGAACAGGCATTCTGAGGAAAACATACTTCCGCAAGACTATGTCATTGGGCCATTGTCTTGCAGTTGATGTAGAGAATGAAAGACACGACAGGAAGCAAACACTTGGCCAGCAGTATTAAAGACAAAGAGAAAGATTAAAACTGTGAGAGGGAGAGGGACAGAATAGAGCAGAAAAATGACTACACAGCCTCATAGGGCAATAGAGGGTTAATAATAGTACACAAGTCTAGGATGAATGAGGTAGAGCGATAACCTACAACATAAATTGAAGAGCGTTATGGGGGGAAAGAAGAAGAAAGAGAATGATGTGCAGAGGAAAAGAAAAGTGAAAGAATAAGAAGAGAATAAAGTAATGAAAGAGAAATATATATCACACAAGAATGAGAGAGGAAGGACTAAATTGATCGAGCAAGAGAAAAGAAGGGTCACATCTTCAGGGAGGAGTAGTTATGTATAAGTTGTTATTTTGTAATATTTCAATGCTTGAGGTTAAGCTTTGAGGAGCTTGCTCTTATTATTAATTTTTAAAGGAACCATATTCTCAAGTAGACGCGAGCAAGAAAAGTTACAGGGTTGTGAATAATTCATCGTACTCAAGGGTCTGACACGCTGAATTAGGTCTATGAACCAGTGTAAAGAGCAAGAACTGACAGCTACCGTTTATGAATGACCCATTTTTTAAACGTTGTGCAACCATGTAATCTATATAAACCGTTCTAAAAATGTACAGACATTTTAATGGGTAAATGTGTTTCACAGACACATTTGAGTTTTTCAGAAACATTTAAACTGATTTGATTTTTAGTAATGTTCAAATATACCTATAATTTTCAGAGCAATATGTGTAATACTTTTAGTGCCAATGGTTAATCGTTGTCAGGTCCAAATCCTTTTTGCTGTTGAGGGTCTTTAAAATCTGAAAGTGCACAGAGCGGAAAGAGGTAGAAATTCGGGCCAACCTCATTCATTGGTTATTAAGGATAATTCATATATTCAACAGCCCACATTTACATACCTGTAAACTCGTCAAGACAAAAATGAGGTTGATACAAATAAGGTGCTATAACCACCCTGCCGATCCCCCGCCTCTCGGGCATCACGAAAAGTGGGGTACCTTGGTAGCAATCTTTAAAAAGTGAAGCATTTTAAAAGAGACTGTGTCTGCAACTTTGTTTGGAATTGGATAAAGTTTGATGGTTACTTTGGATCGGAGTTTCAGGGATATCTTCTGGGATCTTTTTTGGTCATTAAGCAGAACAATGTTTATTTTAACACGGGTTAGTGATAAGGGTTTCCTCCCAACAGGAATTCTGTGGGAGCTATATCGCAAAGCAGTCAAGGCAAATAGCATTCACAAAGCCTGCATAATTATCAAGGCTAAATTTAAGATGTTACTCAAATATTATAAAAATAATTTTGATAATATATATTGGACCAAGGCGAAAATTCAATTACGCTGATGTAATTGGCATAATCTTTGGAATTTCACTTAACCTTTGCTACAAAAAATTCCCATATGCGTTTACGCCACATTGTGTAACTATGCCATGGGACAAACGCTAATGACCAGAACATGAGCTGTTGTTGTTCGAGGTACTTGCGTTTTCGGCGTCAAGTTTTTCACACAAAATGAGTCCTTTCGTCTATAATGGATGCTAAGATAAATTTCATGCTGCAATATAACTTTTAGAAGTTAAGGTGACATACATGCATTCCCCATAATCATGCATAATTTCATGTAAATTTCCAGAATTTTCACGTAATCATGTGAAAGCAAGGGGGCGGAGCTTGCTCGCGACCAAGATGGCCGCTTGAGCCCTGAGCTCCGGTTCGTCGTTCACCTATCCTTCAGCTATCCGACAGTATTCTAATAATTTTATGCCTCACGCCTGAGATTTCGATGTCGGAAGGTGAGCGTGAGCAGTGAACCCAGCCGCACCGGAGATATCGCCGTCGGAAACAGAGCAGCACCTAGGCCGATAATCCCTGAGGTGGAGTGGTGTGAGGGGCGGGGTTACGTCGCTCGACATGCGGCTCGATCTCCGGCTGCCCTGTGGATACTGGGGAAGACTGAGATCCTGGTAGAGATCTTTGCTGGCAGTGGACTCTCCGGCCTGGATGCGGCGCAGGAGAGAACATAACTGCGCAGTGTGGGAGCGTGGAGAGGCAGCGGCCGAGAAGCGGGTGGAGAGACTATCCATTTCAGACGCCCCTGACCGTGCAAAATATAGACTTGGATTGCGACACAGGGGAGCGCGCTGCCACGGCAGAGGCAGCGTCAATGGACATAACAAGTCCCAAGTGAGTCTGCTGCAACCTTTCGCTAGGTGGCTGGACGCGAGGGGTAATTGGTGTGAACCGGCAAACAGAGGAGCTGCTATGTTGACCCTGTGATGCAGGGAGAGCGGAGCCCTTGAACGTAATAAGAAGCACTGCAGCGGCCAGGAACGAGCGCCTGGATCCTGCCCTGCGACATAACGGCGAAATGACTCCCGCAACGAGGAGCCTTATTTGACTGTGTGCAGGTGGTGGTGGGGGCTTAGCAATAGCCTGGAGACTAGTGAACAGACCGAACTGGGCCTCATGAGAAGACCTCTACCAAGATATCCCAACTGGCGGCACAGAGGACCTGGGCACAGTGCAAAGTCTGGCCCCAAAGCGGTGGTGAGTGTTTTGGAGGGCGACAATCGAGACTTCCCCTAGGGTGCCATGGGAGGTGTGAGGTGTGAGAGTGCTGAGGAGCTGTGCCAGTGACCAGGGTGTGTCGGAGTGCCTGTACCCTTCCTTAGCCCAGAGTACAACAGAGCGGGGCTGCGACTGGAGAAACGGAAGGTGTGACCTAGCACAGAGCAAGGTTCGACTGCGGGATGTGATCTCGGAAGTGCACCACAGAGTGATACATGTACAGGGAGCGCACCTTGGCGGGATAACGCACTTCCCCAAAGGCACCTAAATCATAGCCAGGAGGGGCAACTTGGGGCCCCACATGCGGACACACTGCACTAAAATTAGAGAGGCTGGGGCTGGAAGCGGGAACGATCCCATAAAGACAGACTTGATCCAAAGAGGGACTTCCGCAAGGCCAGTTAGAGCACAAGTTCGGCAACCTTCGGAGGTCCATAGCAGGTGCCTGGACAGTGGCGCAGACAGAGACCAGAAGCAGAGAAAGAGAGACCCCTAGCTAGTGAGTGCAAACATCGGCAGAGGGGATAACACGCAAGCTAAACTATCCTTCGAACAGAAACGCTCTAAATCACATGACGCCACAACAGACGAGGTCTCCAGGATGCACGCTCCAACGGGCAACGACCCTGGCACGGACATCTGCAGCATGCTCCTGTCCATGGAGAAGAGACTGCAAAGTAGTAACACCTCACTGGGAATGAAAATGGACGCTCTCACCTATAGAATGGATAGAATGGTAGAACGTCTGGACAAACATGTGGAACATCTGGATATGTCTGAAAGGAGACTTATGGAGGTAGAAGAGGCGCACACCACATTATACTCAGATCACAAGCAACTCTGGAAGGTTCTATGCTACCTGCAAGATAAAATGGAAGATCTGGAGGCCTGTTCGCGTCGCTGTAACTTGAGAATTACTGGCCTGCTGGAGACGACTCCCACTGGGAATATGGAACAATTTGTCGAAAAGCTCCTGGTTACTCTGTAAGGGGAAGGAGTTTTCTCTATAATGTTTGTGGTGGAACTGGCGCATCGCTCCTTGGGTACCCGACCAACCCCGGTGCCCCACCACGGCCAATAATCGTGAAACTCCTCAACTACCGAGACATGGATACAGCACTTCGTCTTGCACGTGAGAAACAAGCCCTGAGGTACGAAGGCTCTGATATATCACTGTACCCAGACTTCACTATTCGAGTGCAGGAAGCCCGCAAACATTTCATTCCTTTGAAAAAACAGCTTCGCGTTTTGGGCATAGACTAAGTCATGCTGTATCCTGCAAAACTGCCAGTTAATAGGCAAGGACGATCCCATATCTTCACTGACCGGAATTCCCTACAGCAGGCACTAAAGGGTTTGTCTAAAGAACAGCGCAGAAGCCCGGAACGACAGCTACTAGATGAAGCAGTTGCAGGCTTGTTGGAAGAACAGGACTGATGCAGATGGGCACTCGTTACATGATGAGTATTACTGGGGAGAATAGAGTGTTGGGAGCGTGGGTGGTCTGTGAGGTGTTCAGCCATATATGGTCGATTTCATAGCAATAGTCATGACGATGCGCTACAAATCCTTGATCAGAACGGAACATGCCTACTCATCCTGCTAGACCTCTCCTCAGCCTTTGATACAGTCAAACAAGAGAACTTGATAGATCTTCTGCAACATAGAATGGGTCTATCGGGGTCAGTGTTAAACTGGTTTACCTCATTTCTCCAAAACTGGACACAAACATTCAAGGTCAACAACACCCTGTCCAAACTCATCCCAGTAACGTTGGGAGTCCCGCAAGGGTCCTCACTATCCTCGACATTGTTTAATCTTTTCATGGAACCCCTCACTGAAATGCTACATGCGTCTAATGTACAATATCACATGTACGCTGACGACACACAACTATACCTTAAGAGCCACACCCTAGAAGACATCAAACTGCTTAACACGACGCTTAGGAATACCCAGACACGGCTGGCAGAAAACTATCTCAAATTGAACGCCCTAAAAACCAAATTCCTACTAATAGCTCCACCCGCCAAAGTCCCCATAATGCAAGACTGTATCAAACATCTTTTGGCACTCAACGTTCAATCAACCATTGTGGACTCCGTGAAATCACTGGGAATAACTCTTGACAGTAACCTCAATATGCAAAAACACATTATCAACGCAACAAAGGGAGCAAACTTCCAGATAAACACACTGAGGAAGTTGAAACGCTTCCTGACGGTCAATGACTTCAAGCAGGCAGTACAAACTCTAGTTATCCCTAGAGAGGAGTACAGAAGTATCTCTCTACATGGCCTTCCAAAAGCTTAAACAGCACCTCTAAGAGCTTCAATAAATGCTGTAGTGAGACTCATCACTAGCTCAAAAAGAAGTTCCCACATCTCCCCAGACTTAAAATCCTTGAATTGACTACCACTGGAAGCCAGAATTCATTTTAAAATAGCATGTATGACGCATAAAGTCATGCATCACAATTCACCCAGCTATCTGGCACAGAAACTGACGATCTCTGGTGGGATAAGATCTTCAAGAAGTGTGGAAAACCTACTACTGAAACTGCAAAACATAGACATTGCCTTGCTACTAGGGGTGGGCGGACATCTCCGTTCCGCCCACGGAATGTGCGAAGATTTGCCCCTTCCCCCTTTCGCAATGAAGGCGGAGAAACGAGGCAAATCTCCTCACACTCAGAGGCATAAGGGAATTGGCCGCCCACCTGCCGCCCGCCTCCCCCATGCAGTATTAAATTACATTAAAAAGCCTAAAATAAGATTTAAATAAAACTTACCCTATCGCAGGCGCATCCTTGTTCATCGCACCTTCTTCTTGGAACTGCGCATGCGTGGAAGCCCGCGCATGCGCATTCCTGGTGAGGAATGCACATGCGTGGGCTCCCGCAATTTTCACACCCGCATAGATTATTGGTTGGCCTCTATGTCTCTAGTGAACCGGGTCCGTAATTGCATGGTACTCCAGCACACGCTCTCGAGTCACTCACCACTGTTGATGATCCTAGCCACCCCCAAGAAAACCATACCGCCGTTTACATGGCGCTTTCCCCCTTACTCACTACTCAACCCCCTTTTCAAAGGAGAACTTGCAGAAGCCATAGAAACGTTTTTCGCTACCAACATTGGATCGGTGGATAGCTTCCAGACCGTCTGGGAGGCATTCATATATAGGAGGTATAGCTATGTCCAAACACTCGGGGGTACTCAAGGCTGCAGATAGCAAAGTCAAACATATGGGCAAGTATGCCACAGCCCGCACATGCGGAGAGGGAGACGGGCCCAGCTCGGTGCTTGCACAGATTCTGAAGGCTAAGCGAGGCAAAACGCTGATCACAAAACTGAGATCAGCAAGGGTATCATTTTGTCTGAAGAAACAGACAATGTGGAACGGTTTAAACAATTTTTTTCTGAGTTATATACTTCCCATTCAGCTAGGGCAGACAAGGAGATACTTGATTATCTAGAACATATTAAATTGCCATTTCTGACCAATACGCACAGAGAGTTCCTAATGCACCTCATTGAAAAGGATGAAATCATAGAGGCACTGGCGGGAATGAAAACTACGAACGGTCTTACAGTCAACTTTTCTGAAGCCTTTCTTGACTTATTGCTCCCCCCCCCCCTTGCTACGTTATTCAATGATATGTGCATTACAGGCGCTATGCCTCAGACGATGAGAGAGGCGATCTTCGTTTCATTCCCAAGCCGGGTAAACCCTCAGAAGAGTGCGGTTCTTATTGCCCCCTTTCACTGTTGAATGTGAATACCTAGATATTCGCAAACATTTTGGCTAACCGTCTTGCCCCCCTTTCTTCAGTATTGGTGGCCCCGGAACAGGCCGGATTCATTCCTAGTAGGAACCTCACTTATAACATTTGCACGGTGTTCGGAACCATGCAGCACGTTAAACAAGACACTAAGGCAGTAGCGGTCTTCCTCAACATGGAGAAAGGCTTTGACTCGGTCGAGTGGGCTTTCATGCGGCAAGTGTTGACTAGGATGGGACTGGGTTCAGTCTTCTTACAGCTTATTGGCATATTGTATAATAGACCCACGGCGCAGATTCGCATGGGCAATCTGGTTGCAGATTCTTTTGCCATCTGAAGAGGGACTAGGCAGGGTTGCCCACTGTCTCCCATGCTGTATGCCTTGGTGGTTGAGCCGCTGGCATGTACTCTCAGAGAGTACCACGGACATAAAGGCATTAGATTCCCGACCTATGGGATAGTGGTGTCTACCTATGTAGATGACACTCTTTTGTATGTGTGGGACCCTGAGAATAATCTATCCTCAGTACTCAGTGAGGTCGTACATTTTGGGGCACTATCTGGTTTAAGAGTTAACTGGGCTAACTCCATTGTGTTTCCACTCACCCCAGTCACAGTGGATTTTAAGATGGAGTATCCGTTACAATGGTCCGCAGATCCTATTTGATACCTAGGTATACCTTTTCACATTGAGTCAGAGATCGTGTTTAGGGAGAATTATGGCACTGCAATAGATAAACTGGAAGACGATGTTGAGTCTTGGTCCCGTCTTCCGCTGTCACTAATGGGCTGAGTCTCCATCATGAAAATGGTGATTTTGCCCAGGCTTCTGTTCCTTTTCATGAACATCCCAATAGTTTTGCCGCGCACCTCATTCCACAGACTCAATCAATCAATGATTAAATTGGCATGGGCAGGCAAACAGGCGTGGGTGCAGTGGTGGGTTCTCACATTGCCATATTGTATGGGGGGACAGGGCGCGCCAGATTTTGAGTTATATTATAGGGCAGCACAGGGAACTCAAGTACACACTTGGATACACGGCGAGTTGGACATTCCGTTCCTCCGTATGGAAAAACTATTTGCTGATCTGCTTCCTCAACCAGCCACGATATTCGAACCAATAGATCGTAGAACCGGTATTGTAGGGTCCATCAATTCGACACGTCACGCCAGGTATAGCCTATTACAACAGCAGGCGGGAGCCCTGCTGTACTCACCAGCTATGCCGATTATTATTATTATTATTATTATTATTATGAGTTTTGTATAGCGCCTGGTTACCAAATAGGCATCCCAGCGCTCGCCAGATAATAACACTACCAAAGAATAATGCAGGGTTTAAGCAGAAAACAGAAACGTCTTTAAAAGTTTGCGGAACCGGAGAAGACTAGCTTCCGAACGAAGTTGTAGGGGCAGTGAATTCCACAAAGTGGCCACATTTATCGAAAACCTTCTGCCACCAGTTCTAGCCCTCTTCACCCTCCCGACCTGAAGAAGATGTTGATGGTCGGAGCGAAGAGAGCGAGGAGCCTTGTAAGGCTGGACCATCTCCCCCAGAATAGGTGGGCCTACCCCATGCAGAACTTTATGGGCTATACAGAGTGATTTGAATTTCACCCTGTCCCTAACAGGGAGCCAATGCAGAGCCCTCAGCGCCGGGCGAGCAGACTGACGCCTGGGGAGACCCGTCAAGAGCCTGGCGGCAGCATTCTGCACTTGCTGCAGTTTGTTCAGGGTAGATTCAGGTGCACCCAGGAATAACGCGTTGCTGAAATCCAGCCGCGAGATGATCAATCCCTGGATGAGAAGCCTCCTAGTGGACGCTGGGAGCAAAGGTAAGATCTTCCGGGCTGAGCGGAGCAGGCCAACACACACGCCAGCAGTCTTTTTAGCATGCGATTGAATGGACTCTTTGGCTAGCCCCCTGCAGGGACGGGGGTGGTACACGTGCTCTACACACATTGAACATCGCTGTGACGGGAGACCTATTTCAGCACTGGGTCGTTAAGACCTGGGAACAAGGGGGGGGTGGCAGGCGCAGGCACCATGTTGCAATGCTGTCAGTTCTACAGAGTGCGTAGGGCTATGTGTGAATTGTTGGTTGACGACATGTGAGAACCCCCTGATGTGAAAGAACTGTCCTATGTTATTAAAACTAGATCTCCCTGAAAAAAGGTCACCACTATATATAAATAAGCTATGTCTCACAGGGTGAACTGATACCCTGCGGCCAGGCTTGCCTGGCAGAGAGATCTACAGCTAACAATAGATGATTCTATGTGGAACTAATGCTGTACAAACACCAGACGAATCTCACTACACGGCAGGCATAGACTCATTCACTTTAAATACATCAACAGAGCCTACTACACTCCTGCGAGACTATGCAGGTACGGGCTCCGGCAGCGGGCTTCAGACATTTAGCATGGCAATGCCCGGGAATATTTTCTTACTGGGAAGCAATTTTCCAAGAATTTAGTAGAGTGGTGGAGATGGAGCTGACACCTGACCCAGCAGTTGCGCTCTTAGGATATTCCAAAAAACGACCTAAGGCACTACATAGGTTAGTAGATATGGGTCTACTTATCGCTAAGCGCTGGATGAGAGGCCCTGTTCCTACAATTAAGCAATGGACACATGATATGCTATATTGCTGTACACAATCGGAGAATTACAGTGAACTGCTCCCTCCTCGGAGCCGACCTAAGAACTTTTGTGGGTTATACACGGCATATAAGCTTAATGGGGCTGGGGAGCTAGGAGACGGCGGAACCTTAAGAGGATGCTTCACACCTTAGTTTGCCAAACTACGGTTAGTATAATGTTGGCCTGTAGGCCCTGTTCACTGTGAGCTTATAGGGATGCCTCTTTCTACGGAAGACGCAGCGGATGAGTATGGGAGCTCAGTGGGGACTAGGGACGGGGGTAGAGGAGATATGGTGTAGATTGGTAACAGCCTGCTACTACACTTGCTGAGTTTTAACATACGTTGATCGATTCCTGACTGAAGTAGACAATGCCGTCATTGAGGGTGTTTGCCTTTAGGTGCATCAAGTTACGACTTATGTGTAGCATACGGTATGCGCTAGTCCCGCGACGCTGCATGCCCGCCTTGGGATGTTGGCTTTAAAGCTGTGTAAGGTATCTAATGCTGTTGAACCGCCGGCCCCAGGGTTGTAGGCGTGTAACTGTGTATGATTGTGTATGTTTTTTCTTTTTTTCTTTGCAATAAAACTTTATAAAAAATACAATTATGTGAAAGCACATTACCCGAATTTCGCACACCATCAACTCCATGAATTTGGCTCTGCTACCCATACATAAACTATGCTATTACTCAAAAGTGCCAAGGTGGCAACTTTACATTGTCCTTGCCATTTTAATGCCTCAGGGACACAATTGCTCATCAACACATAGGTTTTCATACTTCTTTTGTATTATTATGTGAAAATGGTGTGCAGCAGCTGCCAGCGCAGGTCAGAGTGATTAGGCGGTGTGGCCGGTGGAAGGGATTTCGACAGACGACCACGAGGGAAAAATAATTATTTATTTAATTTTCCTTCATGGTCGTCTGTCGAATCCCCCCGCCCAACCTGACCCCCCAGATATTATCTGCGCGGGCCGCACCTGATGATGATGTGGCCTCCTAGTCTGTATTAACCACAGAGTGAAGAATCAAATTCTTTGAGAATACTCTACTATGGTAGCCCTTAAAGCTGTCACTTTACATCAGGCGAATAAGGTGATTCAGTATGTTTATAAACATATACCTCCTCCCAAGGAAATGATGATGCACATTTACAAAACTGTTTAAGGCCACAGCTTTGTTTACATGCAGGCAATTCTTTAGTCCACCTACTTAATCTCAACTGCTCTGCAAACAAATGACTGCTACAGAGCTCTCATGTTTCCCAGTTCCATGCCAGAGTAGGTGCGCCAGTCCAGGTTTGTGCTTCCCGTTGTGGAAAAAGGAAATAACACCCAAGTTGTTGAAAAAAACACTGACAATTTGAGTTTGTTTACATTGACTGGTGCTGGAACTGGCAATATCCGTTCTTCAGCACATGTCACAAAGTTACTGATGCTTGAATCTGTACAGATGGGTGAATGTTACCTAAATAGTGAGTTTCAGGAGGCGGAAGGTGCTGTTCGGAGAAGAGACAGGGGGAGAAAAAAGTGTATGTCCCCATCCAGATTAGATGATCCCCCCTTGCCGCTGATCGCTCAATTCTGCAGGTGTGAGAGTGAGCGGTCTTGAAAGAGGGTCATACCCCCATATTACGGGTGAGTTGGTAGTCTATATGTATGCCATTGGCTCATTGTAACCGTTTTTCATGTCATTCAAAGTTTCATCGTGCCTCTGGATTGCTGATATTTTAATAGAGCAGAAATTAGGTGAGTGTGCAAAGGGAGAGGCTTCACAGTACATTTTCCTCTGAGACCTATTATACTGCTTACCATGGCTGTGAAGGACAAGCATTAAGAGATAGGACAGTCGTACAAACATAAGATGGCCTTGCTGCAGAGTTTTTGCTGCTTGTCACAGCAACAACGTGAGGTTCAAAGGGAATATCTTTATGCCTACTGTACAAACCTAAAATACCCCTCATGTTCGAGGTCATGTTTATTGTGATTATTTCACAGAAAAAAAATGTTTGCTTTCTACATCCAATGGCTGGGCCTTGAGTTACATACATAGTAAAACAGCATGCTTTTTTTAAAGGTTGTAAATGTCCATATTTGTAGAATCATATATCTTGCTCCATCAAATGAAAACCTTCGGATACAAATAAATAGTAGACTTACTGGTGTTTTCAATGCCGTGGCTGTTTTGAATATCTTCCAAATATCCATCTTCAATGCATAGTACCACTATGTGTTGATGTAGTATCCAAAGAAGGTGTTCAGAATTAGCATGCACACACACTGTATGATAATGGTAGGTTTAATGATTCATATTATGTACATCACTTATATAAAAAATGATATTGTGACCATCTATGCATCAATGCACATGATAAATTTTTCTATGGAATGTACTCCAAAAAATGAACTGTTTATTGTTCCAAAACTATTTTCTTAAAATGAGCACTTAGCACATTATTAACAGCCGTTTAAACCAATGAAATGTATGTAATTATATACACTACAAGATGGCCACTGCCTTTACCATTGAAACCTTCTTTCATGTTGATGAAAAAAGCAATGATTGGTGGGGTTTAAGGGGCGACTATTTTTTGTACACGAACTGACACTGACGAAGCTTGTGTAGCGAAACGCGTCTATCTGGGGTGAAGGGGGGTTTGCAATAAACCATCTTTGAAGTCGGATACCAGCGTGCTTGCCATTTTTTCAACTTGATGGAGTTGATCTGTGCTGCGGTCTGTAAGCATTTCACCAACGCTGGTTGAGAGCACCCAGGAAAAAGGAGGAGTGACGGCGGTGAAGAACCTGTGCCAGAAGTCAATATGGCCGTCTGCCCCGAGGCGTTGAAAGCAAAGTCTATTACAGGAGAAACAAATATCGGTCTCCAAGAGGAACGTGAAAAAAACGGAGCTTTTTCTCGCCGCGCTGAAGCGGCTGCAGGGGAGACGTCGGCTGACCTCTGCCTAGCGCCAGCACCGGGAGCGGTGAGTGAAGCTTCGCTGCATTATCGTTTTCACAAACACTATCTGCTTTGACTCTGTCCCGTGTGGTACAGCGCAAAAAATTGCAAACCCCCAAAGCAAGTGGGCTAACCACCACCCAAAGTATAATACTATCGGAAGAGTACTTTCCAAACTGAGCTGACATGTCAAACACGGAGGATATCACAGGCGAGAGAGAGGCAGCTGCCAAAGCAATGTTTAGGTCCGCCACAGAGAGACCGACAAGCACAGAAAATCCAGCTGTAATATCCGTAGTGAACAATAATTTAAAGACACTTTATTCCAAATTGGAAAAGCTTAAAGAGAGAGAGGTCAGGACATGGTGGGAAGCCACCTCTCTACAGAGGTACATCGAATGCAACAGAATCCCTAGAGGACTTCGGATTTTCATTATACCACCATATGAAAATCCTGACCCAGCGCTCTTAAAGGACTGGGCGGAATATACAGCTGAGTCTTCTAAAGGGATGGTCCGCATGCTAATCCAATATGCATGGAGTGACTGGGAGAAATGCATGAAAGAAATAACGGATCTGGAGGACCTCATTGCCAAAGATAAAGATATAAAGACAAGTGAACAACTAGGAACCACCATGGCAATAAGAATAAAGGAGTATGAACTAGGCATCAGGAAACGGAAACAAACAAAATTTTTACGAGATGAGCAGGATTATCTAACAGGCATAATCTTAACCTTTGCTCAGAGATTTGATGCAACAAGGAGACGACTTGCCCAAGGCAATGCAGCAGCAAATATTGTAGACACTGAAGAATCAGAGGTTGAAGTATCAGATGGAGAACAACCTCCAGCTCCTGCAACGAAAGGAAAAACAACTAAACAACCTTTTTTTCGACTAATACTAAATTATGAAGGAGACCCGCCAAAGGCCACAACAAAGAAACCACCCTCCCCAAATAAGCCAAAGAGGAGGACAAGGCGGGGCAAAAGGGGCAAAAGAAAATACACAACAAACCACCTCACCGAGGGTAACGCGGAGTGCCTCCAACCGCAAGAGAAGATAATTGCGCAGGAAGACAACAACATCATCAACCTGTCTAAAAGAACACTAACAGGTCCTGCTAGCGAGTTCAACCTTGTTGACACGAAAATAGATCTGTTCAGATACATACGCAAACTCAGGTTCAAAAAAATCTTTCTTCTAAATCCCAAAAATACGGCTGTCGTAACGTATTCTGAAACCGCCACGGAGGAATCTGTAGAAGAACATCCTGATACCCTTTTAGAGGTATTGTTGACTCCCACACAAGAGCTTCAAGAAAGAGGGACAATAAATGAGGAAAACGGCATTGTATCTGCAACACAAATAAGAGATCCAAGCAACTTGAGGAATAAATTGAAAAGACTGCCAAATGCTTGTCAAGATGCTATAGATGTGTTCAGTGAAGCGGTGTACTCTGATTTGGAAAAAATGGCAAAAGACAAGATGGACATGAGAACGTCCAACATCACGAGAAGGGAATTAAGTCCCTTAAAAATGATAAATCTATTGAAATAAAACCTTCGGACAAAGGTGGGAACATAGTGATTTTTTGCAAAGAAAATAACGAGCAAGAAGTACTCAGACAATTGAAAGACACGGAATGCTATATTGTCATAAAGAGAGCTGAGTACGTCAATAGCTTGATGGAATATCAAACAATGCTGACACAATGGAAAAACGAAGGCATGCTCAGTTTGGATGAGTTTCTGTTTTTTCAATGCGAATCACTAGTACTTCCCACCTTTTACCATTTGCCGAAAATCCACAAGAACGCCAAAAGGCCACCAGGGAGGCCTATTGTGTCGGCAATTGGTAGTCTTTTGGATAATACATCCTGCTTCATTGACTCTTATCTTGCTCCATTCGTCAGGGATTTGTCCTCATATGTGAGGGATACACAGGATTTCCTCCGTATGATGGACAATATCTCCTGGGATCCGACATGCTCCAGATAACTTTGGATGTGGTAAATCTTTACACCTGTATAGCACATGAAGACGGTTTGATGGCTACTAAGTGGTTTCTTGATAAGAAACCAAATAAATACAGAACACACAGTAGCATGCTGTTGAACATGATACGGTTTTGCCTGTATAACAACATCTTTATTTTTTCAGGACAACTGTACAAGCAAATCAAGGGTACCTCGATGGGCTTGTGCTTCTCCCCCAGCTATGCAAACTTGTTCGTAGGCTGGTGGGAGAAGCACGAGGCATGGGGAGCAGCTAATGATAGATGGAATGACAAGATTTTACTGTGGACCAGATATATAGACGATTTGTTTATAGTGTGGCGCGGCGTTCAAACCTCGGCTGAGGAGTATATCGCCATTTTGAACAACAATGACCTAAACCTGAGATTCACCAGTACAATCAGTTCAACTAGTGTATGTTATTTGGACTTGGAGGTATTCATACAAGAGAATACTCTACAGACTGTACTCTATAGGAAACCCACAGCGGGAAACACCGTGTTACATGTGGCTAGTTATCATCCTAAGAGTCTGATCAAAAATGTACCCTACGGTGAATTGTTGCGATTAAAAAGAAACTGTTCAGCAAGTGCAGATTACCAACAGGCTCGAATTGAGGCCACTGAAAGATTTCAAAATAGAGGGTACTCCAATAACATACTGAAGTTAGCTGCCGACAAAGTAGCAACAGTGAACAGGAGGGATCTCTTGTTGGTCAAAAATGCCAAAAAAGATGAGGAACAGGTCAGAATGATCACCAATTTCAATACAAAATCTGTTGAGCTGGTCCAAAGTTTCAAGAGAAACTGGCACATTCCAGCCACTGACAATGTCCTGAAAAGACATCTTTCAGATAGACCTTTAATAACATACCGCCGATGTCAATCATTGTCGGATCACTTAGTCCACAGTCATTTTTCATCCAAAATCCAGCCCCCGAATATAGCAGGTGTTAAGGGATTCTTTCCCTGTCTCCGCTGTAAAGCGTGTAAATTCAGCAAAAAAGCCTCTGTTTATCCAGGTAGAATGGGAACAGGAGAACAAAACAGAAAAATAACTAAACTCTTAAATTGTAATTCGTACTACACAATCTATTGCCTTGAATGTCCCTGCAAAAAACGATATATAGGGAGCACCATCAACCCTAATAAACTTAGGATACTGGAACATATGCGAGCAATCGCGAATAAGGATAGATCTTATCCGGTTGCTCGCCATTTCTCGTAACATCACCAGAGTAATAGGGACCTCCTAAGTTACTACTGTATTGATCAAGTGACCCGCTTAGAACGTGGATGAGACAGGGTAAAGGCACTCCGAATTTTAGAGTCCGGATACATTATTGACCTCAAAACAATGACAACTTGGGGCCTCAATAATGATGAGGAGATGTGGGTTCACCTGTAATCTTGCACATGGGACCATGTGCAACAAAAGCCCATTCTACCTGTAAATGTAATCATACAATAGTAAACAGCAACTGTATCCTTGAAATACTTTGACATCCAATTTGAGACAGCACAGCTCAAGTCATATATAAAAACAATTAAATCAATGCCCATACAGGGCAACATCACCTATATAAAAAATTATATTGTGACCATCTATGCATCAATGCACATGATTTATTTTTCTATGGAATGTACTTCAAAAAATGAACTGTTGTTCCAAAACTATTTTCTTAAAATGAGCACTTAGCACTTTATTAACAGCCATTTAAACCAATGAAATGTATGTAATTATATACACTACAGGATGGCCACTGACTTTACCATTGAAACCTTCTTTCATGTTGATGAAGAAAGCAATGATTGGTGGGGTTTAAATGGCGTCTATTTTTTTAACACAAACTGACACTGACGAAGCTTGTGTAGCGAAACGCGTCTGTCTGGGGTGAAGGGGAGTTTGCAATAAACCATCTTTGAAGTCGGATACCAGCGTGCTTGCCATTTTTTTCAACTTGATGGAGTTGATCTGTGCTGCGATATATATATATATATATATATATATATATATATATATATATATATAAATATATATATATATATATATATATGTGCGCAGACTCCAAGAAACGCCACTTCCAAATCCCAGCGCAACCCAGGACCGGCGAAGCAAACAGGAGACGGACCACAGCTTACAAATCACAGGTTGATCTTTATTTGCAGGAAAGGTTGATGGCAAACGGGCAAGACGCGTTTCGGGCTCCACGAGCCCTTGATCACATGCATATATATATATATATATATATATATTTATTTATTTATATTTATATACAATCTGGAGTATTACATATGGAGGTGCACACCTGGCTACTAATACTGCACCTTTCAATTAAAATATGGTTAAGGGCTTCTTTGGGACTGGCCTGGAACTAATAAATTATGTCCTTCTCTGCATGAGCTGCTCAGTTTTCAGAAATCATTTTGAGGTAATGGTAACATTTTGTATATTATATAATTATATTTATGTATTTATTTATTTTACTGTTGCTATAGCACTGCTCTGCTCCTACGTGGGTCTGTCTAGGTGAGCTCTTCATAATAACATCTGCATAGAAATTAGATTTTCTTTACAATTCTAGGGAAAATAGGAGGGAATTTCAAGGAGGGCAATAGATGGTGAGAATTAAGCACAGAAACTCTTGAAGATCGCAATGGGAAATAAAGTTTTATTCAGCAGGGTGTAGTCGGCGTAGGAGATGATGTTGAGGTCGTGCTGTCGGGCAAGCCTCTCATAAATAAGCCCAAAATATTCTGTACATTTTTTAGGTCTTTCACCATCAGGTATCTACATATAAAATATTGGGCAGTGTAAATAAGAAATAAATAAAAAAAAGTTATCTCTCAGTGGGAAATGCACTGTAGTACCTTATGAAACCTCTATAAGTTAATGCACTGCAGAGGTCTGTGTGTAACCAGAGAACCACAGAATTAAATCTTGATTGGTGTTGTCGAGAATAATGATGTGTATTTTTAGTGCTACGTAGTCACAGCCTTTGACGAAAAGCACTGTTAATATGTAAGTCAATTTTTATACTTACATTACACAGAGATAGAATGCTGCAAAACATGCAAATAGTTTTACCATAAAATGGTGCTTTCAAAATGTAGATTTTAATAATACCAGAGGGTTTGTAATGCAATTTTCTTTTTACATAACTGTCTCTTCAACATCTCTTTGGGGGCTCTAAGAGTTGTGTAAATGCAGTTAAAATTAAAAGCAGGAACTTACCAGCACAGTTGTTAACTCTTTGCACTTCCACTCAAACAAAAACAAATCTTTGTCACCAAAAAGTGCCAGGACTGCTCCCAAGCATCCTTTACACTTGCAAATTAACTGATAATGCACATTCGCCTTTCATTCAGGCAAGCAGCTGATAAAGATCTAATTTAGCCATCCTAGGATGCATGGCTGTCTTTTTGCAGAGACAAGTGAAGCTGGGGAATCTGTAATCACCTTCCAGGAACTCCACCCCCCCTCCCCCCTGTATGTCGCACGGCACAGTTGGAAGACCTCTGCTCTAGAGTCTAGTCTCTCTCTGTGTCTCGGCACTGGAGAAACTTTAAAAGCGTAGCCTGTCTGCAGTATATATATTTATATATATATGTATGTATTACAGAGACTTTGAGAATACACATTCTTTCACAGACTACAAATATTGTTACAATAAGGACTTTCTTTGAGGATATAACCCCCCTTCAACGCAGGGCCCTGCGAATAAAGCTAAAGCAAAAAAGATATGTGTACCTGCAGTACTGAGGATATAGGTTTCCACAGGTAATTTGACAGTGTGTGCACCTACGAGTTTAAGAATGTATGTAGTGGTAGGAACTATGAATACTCGTACCGCATGCATTCTGACAGTATATTTACTTGCCGATTCTCTGCAATAGTTGTACCTATAGGAACTGTGAGTATTTGCATTGCAGGCACTTTGAGAATATGTCGTATACGTGCAGATGGGCCAAGTGTTCTGCTTTGTATTACCATAGTTCAGAGTTGTTGTTGGGGAGAGGTCATGTTGCCCCTCCCAATGCTGTGAGGTAAGATATGCGTGAAACTATATATACATAAATGCCCAAGCATGAGATACATATATATGTAACTGCAGTGACTGTGAAAATACCCAGGTGCCATTGAACTGAGAATCTATGTAGTGCTGGAAATATTGTACTTGGCGGTATTGTGGGAATGCGTGTATTTGTGGGAGTGCTTGTACCCTTGACACTGGCAGATAATATATAGTATATGTGTGGGTGCTATCATTTGGAATAAAAACCATATTCCGAAAGGACCTGTGAAATAGTTTCCATATTTCCTTGAAATTGCACATAATAACTGCGTCAGCAGAGGTTCACCATTGTTCATTGTTTAATTAGTAACTTTTCAATAAAACTAAAACAAAACTGGAATGTTAAAATGACGATCAGAGCCCATTGATGGCAGAACATGAGAAGCTTATTTATTTATTTTATTTTTATTTATTTGAGATTTTTATTGCGCGACAATTACCCATGGGTGTCTCGGCGCATATGATTACTCAGATAAGGACCAATACCCACCAGTTTACTGGTCAAATAACAAGTTTTTAAGGAGCTTACGGAAACCTACCAAGTTGGGGGCGGTTTTAATGATCAGAGGGAGGGTGTTCCATAGCTTGGGTGTTGCTACCATGAAACGCCTGTCTCCCCAGATCACTGTTTTGGTTCGAGGGACTGAGAGCATGCAAATGTTTGCAGATCTGAGCTGTCTCTTTGGGGTGTACAGTTTGAAGGCCTCTCTCAGAAACCTGGGTCCTATATTGTGTACGGCTTTATAAGCAATACATAATGCCTTGAATTTGATACGGTTTTCCACTTTTAGCCAGTGAAGCTGTCGAATGGCTGTAGTTGTCGGATGGCGTCGGGGAATACCGAGCAGAATTCTGGCTGCCGCATTCTGTATGGACTGGAGTTTCATTAGGACTTGTTTTTGAGTGTTCAGAAAGAGGGCATTTCCGTAGTCCATCTTCGAGAATACCAAGGTAGTAATGAGAGTTTTCCCTGCTGATGCTGGAAGATAGGGCATGAGTTTCCTGATTTTCTTCAGGACATAAAAGGCGGATGATACTACCTTGTTTACATGATGGTTAAAGACCAGCTTATTGTCGAAAATAACTCCCAGATTTCTGACCTTTGCAGCTGGAACAGGCGGGGGGCCCATCTGGCTTGGCCACCAGATGGGTGACCATTCCGGGGATAGGTTGCCAAAGGTCATAACCTCGGTCTTATCCGAATTAAGTTTCAGACAATTTGTTGACATCCAGGAGCAAACGACCAGCATTGCTTCTTGGAATTTTGCTGCCACCACTGGACCATCCTTATGCACCGCCAGGACTAGTTGGGTGTCGTCTGCATAAGATGTCAGACGCAACCCATGGGTTTTTATTACCCTCGCTAAGTCCGCTACATAGATGTTAAACAGCGTCGGACTTAGCGAGGAGCCCTGGGGGACCCCACAGGGGATTGCGGAGACAGGAGAGTAAAAATTACCTAATTTCACTGTCTGCGTGCGACTGTTCAGGAAAGATGAAATAAGATCTCCAGCCAAGTCGACAATCCCCAGGGCTGTGACACGGTCGATCAAGATGGCATGATCGACCGTGTCGAAGGCCGCGGACAAATCCAAAAGAATAAGGACTGCCGCTCCTCCTTGGTCCATGATGGATCTAATTTCATCAGATGCTTTTATTAGTGCAGTCTCGGTCCCATGGCCCTTTCTATTCTTCTATAGTCTTGGGGGCACATGCATCAATATTGCTTTTTGCGATTCCTCAATTGCGAAAAATAAGGAATCGAAATTAAGGAATTGCAAACTGCAATGCATCAAGAAATCGCTAAAAAAATAGCGATTTCTTAAAATTCCTTAATTGCGATTCTCAATTAGAATACCTCCCCATTCATTCCTATGGGCCTAGAGGCCCATAGGAATGAATGAGAAGACATTCTCAATTTGCGATTCTCCATTAGAGAATCGCAAATTGAGAATGCAATTTCAAGGGTGCAGGGGTGTCCAAAGGACACCCTGTTACACCCCTGAAATCTGCCTATAAGTACATCTTGCACACACACATGGGCATGTGTGTGTAAAATAGAACTTTGAAAAATGCACTTTAGTGCATTTTTCAAAGTTTTCACAAATTACCTCGAAGGTCAACTTCATGGTAATTTGCTCCCCTTATTAGCGAAATCGCTAATTTTTTAAGTTTGATGCATTGCATTTAAGTAATCTCAATTTGAGATTCCTTAAATGCATTCGCAATTTTGCAATTTCTTAAATTGTGAAAAGTACAAAAATGATGATGCATCCCAAAAGTTGAAATTGCATTCGCAAACGGTCGAATTTTGCGATTAGCACCATTTGCGAATGCAATTTACAATGATGCATGTGCCCCTTGGTGATTAGCCACAGCTCATTGTTTAATGAGCAGTTTATCTGTAAAAGCTAATCAAAGCCTAAACATTCTAAGTGAAATCAGGGCACCTTGTTGTCTCGTCTTGATCACAGTAGCTTCAACAATCTCTGATTTCAGTACCCAGGGTATGTTTTTAAGAAAGCAAAAATGTTTTTTCTGAGATCTCTGTTCTTCTCTACATAATGTTATACTTTTCTTTTCAACACAGTTAAAGTGTAGGCCAGTATTTCACTTTTGGTAAACCACTTCATGTTTAAAAACAATGATTTTATGCTTATTGCACCAAAATGAACATGATACAAAAATACCACAGATCATGTAAAATGTTCTAATATTCCCATCACAGGTTTTGGTGACCTTTGAAAACAGCTTGGCGTTCAGCCCTGATGCTTGTGATGTCATCAGAACCCCATCTTTGATTGCAATATATGTTCATATGATTACCTAAGATCTTTCCTTTATATATACACACACACCAGAATAAATTGTGTATATATTGTAATACATTTGTGAATGTATTAGCACAGTTACGCTTAATAGCATACTCCATTGGCATACATATTTATATGTATGGGGATTATGCAAATGTTTGTATGTGCTGGTACTATGAGAATAAAGGTATCACCTCAACCTCAAGTTGGCGTTTGCAGTCCCAAGAACAATATAAACGTTAAAAACAATACCAGCCTTGACAACAAGGACAACCCTAGCTATGGTGTAGGGGAAAACAAGACCCACAATCCACGAATGGAGTCAGAAAGATGATTAGTAATTGGGGGTGAAGATATAGGGAGAGAGAGTAAAGAGTACGCCACTGTCGGAGACCTAAGGGTACTGGAGTAAAGACTAGAGAGGACCAGATGTACCCCTCTAATCCTCAGCCCCTGGGGCTCCCATTCCCTGAGAGGCCTGTCTCCAGCCCACGAATGTGGGTTTCAAGTTAATATTTCATGAAGGAAATTACCGCCAAGGCATCGCCCGAGAGAATCGGAGCCTCCAGGTCATACGACGACCCTTTTTCCTGCCAGCTTGCATGTTATCTGTCACCGATTTTATATGTGCATCTCTCCTACTCCAATTGAACCCAGTCCCTTTCCCTGCCACTGGTAATATCTCCCCTCTCCTTCGTCGCTCCATCTAGCTCTCTGCTACTGCTTTGTATTTTTTCTTTGATTATTTGTGTCTTTGTATTCAGGCGACTTTGGGTCTACACTGTCCTGTAAAACTGTATTTTTACTTCTACAGTCATTTCTTGCTACTTAATCTTAGAAGAGACTTGGTGATGGGTCACAGAAAATTAAGTTGAGATGGAGAAAATTACCCAACCAAATTGCAAGCACCAAAAATCGTTGTGTCGTCAAAACAAATACATATGTAAAAACAATAGTTCAAAGAAGCACAAACACAGAGTACACACCATTAACCTCAACATCTGAGGTAGCCACTGGGGAGCAGATCAAACAGTGACATCCACCTTGATGTCAACAATGACTCTAGTTTACATTTTACCACTCATAATTAGAGAGATGGCAACAATGATGTCCACCTATGATGGGATGCCAACAATAGCTTAGTCTTGTTGCCCACAATTGTTTTTTCTTTGTTGCTCTTTTATATAACTCTCATGGAACTGGAAGGATTTTCACGGATGGTAGAAGGAAGGGATGGTCCGAACAAAGAGGGAAGCCGTTTAACTGAAGATGAATATAGGGTAGTAAGCAAGGTAGATAGTTAGGCAGTTGGATATAGACTGGTAGGTAGGTAAGTCCAAATGTCTGGGGTTCATCGGATTTTAGGCCTTTTTGGAAACTGACTAGTGTTTCAAGGCAGCAGTGGGACAGTAAAGAGTTCCATAATGAATGAGCTTTCTCTTTACACAATTCTTTTTTTTTCTTTCCTCATATGACCTCCATAGCTACTGCCGCCTCTCGACCTGTCCCACCACTGGCGCAAATAGCTTTTGGTGGATGCTGATTCTCAGCTGATATGTTCTAAAGGGGGAGTGCCTGTTTATACTCAACTTGAGCTGACCCAGAGGTCTTAATCATTGGAAGATGTCCTAGCTCCAGATCTAGCAAATGGTAATCCAGAATCTACAATCTACTCAGGGGGTCATCCAGCCAGTTCCAGAACAACCCAGCGTCACCCCTGTCCCTAGAAACATTAACCCTCTGGTCTATGGCTTGATAATACTTAACAAAATGCTACCAGGCATTCCAACTAGGAGCCGTTTCCTGTTGCCACAGCAGGCAGATCTACCTCCTTGCCAACAACATCAGGTAAAGCACCAATTTGTATTGAGTCCCACACTGAAGTCGTATCCCACCACACCAAAAAAGATAAGAGTTGGGCTTACCTCCATATCTACACCCAGAAACCTGGAGATGGTCTTACCAACATCCAACCAAAATTTGTGTAGCTTGGGACAGGACATGAATATATGGACATCATCCGCGTTCTGAAAGCCGCACTTCCAACAGTTAGCTGCTCCTCCACCCTTCAATTTAGAGACCTTAAGAAGGGTCCAGTATATCATATGGAGTGTGAAGAAATAATTTCTTCTGAGTGTAGCAGATTTAATCACAGAATAAAGCATGTCCATAGATACTTGCCATAACTCCTTCCGTTCTTCTCCAGGCAAGTAATTCTCCCATTCCCGATACAGCTTATCCATTCTTCTTTCTGCTGCAGCCAGAGGATATTTATACCATAGGGCAACTTCTTTCTTCCTCGGGGATTGATTTTGCAAGTCATTCTCCATGTCATTATCCACACAACACGACCAACTTTGAGATTTACACCATGACGTAAGCTGATAGTGTTTAAATCTGGACAGAGTTCCAACTGTGGTTTGATTCCAGAACTCCCAGGGAAGACATTTGCTATCCTCTACCAAATCCCCTCATACTAAGGCTCCTGCTGCTTTTAGTGGGTGAGCAGGGGCGTCTAAAAGGCACTCCGGCATTGCAGGAGAGTCCCACACCGGCGCCCATTTGCTGTAGTAAGGAAGCCCCAAACAGACTTGCCAGTCCGACCAAAGCTTGGCCGCCATACCCAGCGTTTTCAGACTAACCTTTTTGTAAAATTTAGGAGAGCCAAATTTGTACATAAAACCAAGGTCTCCTGCCCCCTCCAGCATGGCTTTGAACATATTACCAATTAGAGAATTATCCGGGGTGTAATAACATCTGGGCCTTTTTCAGTTGGTAGACCCAGCAGTAGAGCTGAAGGTCAGGTAAACCCATACACCCTGTGTTAATTTGCACCTGCGTTTTTTCCAGGACAGTCTAATCCCTTTTCCTGCCCAAATGAAAGAAGAAATCCTACCCTGAATTTTAAGGACCTCAGCTTTTGGAAACTTCAGAGGTATGTTGTTAAAAAGATTAGTATACTTTGGGAGGACAGACATTTTAATCAGATTGACTTGCCCGTATTGCGATAGTGGTATGTTCTGCCATCTTTTTAAAAGAATCTCAACTTCCTTTGAAACTCTGTCTAAATTCACCTTTGGAATTTTCATAGGATCTTGAGTTACTATGATTCCGAGGTATCTAAGTTCTGTCGCGTATGCCTACCCCTGATTAGCAATGTTCCAGGCCATAACCTCCATCTTATCTTTGTTTATCTCATAACCTGAGAACTTCCAGAAGGTTTCAGTTTCAAGTATAAGCTTGTGCAAGGTAGTGTCTACACTAGATGAGAACACAACTAGATTGTCTGCATATATAGCTAGTTTTCTAACAAACCCACCCACTTTAAATTGAACAATCTTTTTATTTAACCTTAAACTCTGAGCAAAAGGCTCCAAATAAATTTGAAATAGAATAAGGGACAGCGGACATCTCTGCCTTGTTCCACGTTCTATATTAACAAGCTGGGAAAGGCTACCATTAACTAAGATCCAAGCCCGTGGTGAACTATACATTTTGATGACCTCTACAAACCCGAGTTAAAGTCCATAGCATTCAAGGTCCTGTCTAAGAATAGCCAGTTAACACAGTCAAAAGCTTTGGCCGCCTCCGCTGTAATAATTGACAGAGGGAGACCCATTGATGATGCCATGTACACTATACCGACCAAAGTATAAACCAAGTCTGACATTTGCCTAACCGGAAGAAAATCCTTTTGGTCTTCATGGATTATTTGGCATATAATTTTACAAAGCCGTTTATTCAAAATCCCTGCAAAAACCTTATAATCAACGTTTAATAAGGAGATTGGGCAGTATGATTGACACTGAAAAGGGTCCTTATCGGGCTTCAGAATCATGGTGATAACTGCTTCCGACCATGAGTCAGGTAGTGGGCAAGAACCCTTTAGTATTTCGTTAAACAACTTCATCTAGACCGGAATGATTTCATCCTTCAACATGAGATAAACCTCGATCGGAATTGCATCTGGGCCAGCAGCTTTCCCCTTTTTAGCCAAGTTTAACACTTTCAGTATCTCACTCCCTGATATTTCTAAAGGTCGAAATTCTGGACTAGCCTCTGTTAACCGCAGCAGTTGTTTCTCCTTCAGCCATCTATCTGTAAGCTCATCCACCCCCTGGAGATCTTCATGATATAGATCTTGAAAGAACCCTGTAAAAGTCTGTTCTATTTTGTCTTTTTCCTCTGTCAGTTGTGTACCCATCTTGATCTTACTGATATACATATTGACTCTATCAGTCCTAGACCTCATGGCAAGAAGCTTACCACAGTTCTCCCCTTGATCAAACTCCCTCATCTTACTTATCTCCCACTGTTAATGTAAAATGTCTTCAGTTTTAAGGTTAACTTTTAGTTGACACTCCACTCACTTTACCCACTGCTCCTTCCCCGGGTCATCAGGAGGTCTCGCCCTCAACTCAGCTTCGGCCCTTGCTATCTGCTGTTCTAAATTGGCCAATTCTTCCCTCTCTGACCTAGCCCACGCTGATACTGCCCCTTTTCGTGTCCCTCTCAGCCAAGCCTTAAAGGCATCCCAGACGATATACAGGGGGGCAGCCCCAAGATTAATATGGAAGAAATTTCAGTTTCAAACATAAAAAAACCTGGAGTAGAAGATAACAGGAAAATCTAATTTGAGAACCATAGCACCATGATCCGATAAATGAATGGGCAAATATTTGATTAAGAGCACCCTATGTGTGTCCGCATGCTCCATAAATACATATTCTAATCTGGAATAATGAGAATTATTTTTACTATAAAAGGAACACTCCTTAGCCTCACCATGTTTTTTTCTCCACACATCACATTAGTTGAAGTTTTTAAGGATGTTCAGGAGATGCGCTTTTACACGAGGAGCTGCTATCTGAGTGCGAGGGGAGGACCTATCTAGCCTGTTGTCTAAAAGTACCTTAAAATCCCCGGCCAGGGTCAGAGGAGCTTCGAACTCGGCAAGGGCCAAACAAAGACTATTCAGAGGGTAAATATCATCCTCGTTAGGCCCATAAAAGCTAACCAGGGTATGTTTGACCCCCCTAAATTTAATCTCAACGATGAGCCAGCGTCCTCTGCTCCAGAGTTTCTTTTTATTATTATCGCAGTCCCTTTAGAGCAGCATTGCTGATCCGAAGCAATGATTGTATCCACCCATTTATATTTACCAAATAGTGCCTTGCACTCTGCTTGCAGAAGGTGAGTCTCCTAAAGCAAAAGGAGTTTAGCTGAACTATTCCTTAAATACTGAAGAATCAGACGTTGTCTTCTTATAACTCTCAAGCATTTAACATTCCAACTAAGACATTCAAGGTGTTGATTTCCATCCTGGGTAGGCCTATCCCACAACATAGATCTGATTCCACCTTCTACAGTAGCTACTTGAGGTTGTAATGTCACATGATTTTAATATATATAATCTTTTATTTTTTCCCAATGCTCCCCACCAAACAACGTGAAAACACCCAAAACTCCCCAACACCCCCCAACTACCCTCCCCAACCTGCAGGAACCCTTCCTTACTACCTATAGGCAATAAATATTGCCTATTTGAGCCGGGAGCCCCAAGCTTCTGTATATCTAGTATAGTGTTAAAAAATAGAATTGGATGCTGGTTCACTGACCCCACACCTTACACAGCGGTGTTACATTGTGCCATAAAAGCTATCTATCTCCACAGGAAACCTAAAGTTATGCATTTTGCTTGCTAGAACCACTTTTAAGAAGACTGGAAACCGCAGCCGCACCTGGGCACCTAAATCCTTTACGCATCCATCCACTTTCCCAGCTCCCATCTCCTGTCCTCTGTGACCCAGGAGATATCCAAACGGATTCTGAAGGAGGCTTCTTGCACCTGGGTAGTCCTAAGTTTAAGAGCCGCCCCCAGTAACTGCTCTTTAAGGGTATAAGACTGTACATAAACCAGAATCTTTCTAGTTTTTTTCTGAGCCGGGTCTAAACTGAAGGGGTCTCTATGAATTCGCTGTATTTCTGCCTCCCAGTCTGAGGCAGATGCAATATGTGGGAAGGCATTGGTCAGAATATTAATGACATAGGATTTTAGATTATCTCCTTCCAACTGGTTTGTTATCTACCTGCCCCTGTTTGGATTTTTGTCTGCCTTCACCTTGACCGGGCTCTGTAGCTTGATGAGGCTGTACTGGTTGGTCCCCCCCAAGAAATTGCGTGATCTTAATTTATACCTTCTCCCCCGGGTCAGCTCAGTGGATGAGATGGAGGGGGAGGTGGTAGTGCTAGGGGTGACAATAGAGGTTGAAATAGGACCTGAACAGCCTGGAAGTCAGTATTTGCTCTATATCACTGCGCCTCTCTAACAGCCTCAGCAGCCTTAGGAACACCCAGTTGTTGAACAGAGTGTATTCTAACTACCTCCATGGGATAGAGGTGAGGTACATATCTCGGGTTTGTAGATTGTTTCCTGCACTCCACAAGGTAGGCAGAGGAGGGGAGCGATCTTTGTCTTGTCACTCTAGTCTGTACATAACTGTGAATGGGAGTCCTGCTTAGACCCGAACTTGCCCTTGCCAGAAGTATTATAGCCAGTGACCCTGCCGAGCTTAAGGCTGTGGAAGATATCTCCACCGTGGATACTGCACCGGACACGACGACGCTCCGCCAGAGCTCCTGCAGCCCTATAGAATGTGACAGCCAGAGTATCATGCATCAAAAAAAAAATGTAATACTCTGCTGGCCTGGAGCAACTAATAATTCAATGCGCGGGTCTTAGACACTTTTTTTTTATGTACAGCTCAAGTACAGTACGCTCAAGTTCAAAATCCAATCCAGCATCTACCGTCAGACTTTCAGCAGCCTTTCAAGCTATTGCCGCTTTTTCACTCAGTCCCCGAAAGGTGCCTGCCACGCATAGACTCCTTCTTTCTCCTTCTTTCTTTCTTCCCCGCCAGGTCTCTCTCCCTCCCAACCAGCCTCCTGACAGCTCCTGAATAACGGAAGCCCAGGAGGGGGAAAATCCATAGAGGTGCTCCCCCCTGGACCGAGCGAACACAGCAAACAGACCAGAGCGGAAGTGCAAACCCGCCAGACCGAGACACCGACGCAAGCCCCCCATAGCTCCACCAACCAGGCAGCAGCGGTCTCCGGCAGTCTCCGCGGTCACCGGTGGTCAGCAGCGGTCTCAGCATCCTCCCCGGTCACCGGCGGTCTCCGGTAGGGCAGACCGTACCTCGGCAGCGGCGGCAACATGGTGAAAAAAGGTACAGCTCACGTAGCATACGCTATTGCATCCCGGCAGTGGAGGCTATCTGGGACTCTCAACTCGCGACTGGCTCCTAGATGGCCGCCATGTTCCCCTTACACAGTTCTTAACTAAAATGTCTGTATACCAGACGATAGGCCAAACTTTAATACCAACCTTACAAGGAAGCTCCCAGCCTCCTTTTTAGGTCTCGCCTAGGCAGCGCTTGCGCTGCCTCTGTGAGACATGCTGTATTCAGGATACTGGCTTTAAAAGCTCCGCCCATTTTCAAGGACTGCCACTGTTACATATGTTACTCAGAGCTTGTGAGCACTATTTCTTTCTTTAAGTTGGTGCACTGGAGATCAGTGCTTGTGGTTTACAGAGCTCTGTTGTGAACAGGTCTGTAAATCTGTAGATCTTGCTCTTATCTTGCCACATTTGCTGTGCTTTCAAAGACAGAGGTCTGTTTTGGCTGCAGCTGCCTCCTCCTCCATCCTGATTTTGTAAGGTACGGCCTGGCGTCATGGCCCCTGCCTTCCTATTGCTCAACAAGCATTTGCGAGTTTGAGCTATTGCATTGTAAATGACCATGCCTTTTTTTGGTATGTATAGAAAACCTTCAAGCGGTGCGTAAATACGCACTTTGTACTTATAGTCCTTCATTATGACAAGGAACGCTGGCAGTCACTGCCCCTCTTTTACTTCCAGCCCTGCTTCTCGTAAGCAAGGGCTAAAGTACAAAGTGCGTGTTTACGCACCTCTTGCGGGTTCTCTAAACACATAAATAAAAGACATTGTCATATACAATGCCAATAGCTAAAAACTCTCGCAAATGCGAGACCTATTGCGTTTCAACTGCTTGTCTTCCCTGGCAGATGATTTTAGCGGATGGCTATATGGAGTGACTTAGTTGTTTTTGGAAGCCTGATCAATTTTCAACATCAAACAAGTATAATTATAATTACTCTAATTTATCACAAATTTATACCAAAGTTCTTTATACTGTCAACATCCGGACTTTATGTAACATATTGACTCTTAGTTGCTTTTTTTGTTACAAAAATCATTTGTTTTCTCTACAAGCATCACAATGAACATGATCATTCCCCTTTCAAAACACCTGGATGCAGGTTTATTAATATTTTGCGCAACGCAGCAAGACACCTTGCTGCGAAGGGATACATTAAAGAGAGAGGGGAGGAATGCACAATATTTAACATTTTATGGCGCATTTCTGTCCTCTCCTTGCTCAGGCACCTATTTGTCTGCCCAGCACCAATGCAGACCCCTTGCTTCATGGTGGAAGGTTGCCTTTTTAGCATGCAGGATTGTTTTTGTGCTAGTAGGGACTCCTTTGTTCACAAAAACAATCGTCTGAGTATTTTTCCTCTTTCTGCATGTGCTGTAGCAAGCAGCACACATAGGAAGAGTAAAAAATGAGGAGAAATACAGATATTTCTCCTTGTTATGCTTTCCCAAGGAAGGCATACTATTTTGACGCATTTCCAGGTCCACCACTTATGATAAATCTGGCAATGCACAAAAATCTCTTGGTGGATTGTGAGACTACCCACGACCCACCCATGGAACACCTCCTTAGGGCACAGTAATGCAAGGCAGCAACTTGCACTGCCTTCTATTAGTCCAGATTTATCAAGCCCCACAGGGCCACCCTTGCATGGCTTGGTAAATCCGACTTTAGTGTTGGGTTGCCCTTGTGTGACGCAAAGGCAAAGCAATGCTTTAATAAATCTGTCCCTTAACCCCTTGCATGCTGATGACGGCCCCCATCCGTCATGCACTACGGTGCTCGTGTGCTGATGACGGCTGAGGGCCATCATAAACCCGCCCACTCGCGATTTTGCCGCACAGGCGCAGAATCGCGGCAGCATGCAAGGGGTTAATATCTAACATTTATAATTCAGACATATCATGACATTAATAACTAATATGCATCAAGACTCTGTTTAGCACATTAACAAACATCTCCTAATATTTTACATAATAAGACACAGCAAAGTTTAAATAATCGTCAAGAACTTCTGAAATGTTTGTGTATGTGCTAATGACATGATATGAAGTTTAGGGAGTTATGCTATGTTGAAGCTCAAACGGAATTGTCTAGAAAAATATATTCCGTTTTTTTCTGAGTTAAAACTAAGGAAGTTCTAAGACATTACATTAAAACGTGACTAGTTTGAAGTTAAGGAGGAACAACGGGCTCATGAGATGGAACCCTGTGGGATACAACATGCTCAGAGAAGACGCCATTCTAACTTGTTGTTTACTTCCGGCTAGGAATAAAGTGAACCAACAAAGAACTACTCTTGAAAGGCATGCTTGCATTCACAATGTGTGAAGCCTTTCATGATTATTTTGTATCAAGTGCCGCCGAGAGGTCTTGTAGGACAAGGGATGAACGTCACGTGTCCTCTAGGAAGTCCATCTTATTAAGCATTTTCACAGTGGCGATTTCGGTCTCGGAAACCAGAATGATAACGTGTTAGAAGAAAATAGTTTTTGACAAATTAGGTGAGATCTTTCTTCCGAGACACATTTTTCATTTACTTTGCTCAGCTAAACTTGAATATGAAAATACTGACAGACTTTTATATTTAAATGTATTGAGCAAATATATTTTTTTAAATTGCTAAAATAAATACCGTTCATAAATAAGACAGAATTTCAATATAATGAGCAAAATTGCCGCACTTTTATTAACTTAATGTTAACTTAATTGTTTTCTAATGCTTTAGCTTGTGACATCAATCACATCATAGTACTATAATAATCTGGCTCACTAACTTTAAATGCTAATTTAATTTAGGGTCCGATTCTTAAAGCAAACAATAAGCTGATGTCAAAAGTGCGAGTCTGCTTACTGATATTTCTAGCTTCTCAAAAACTGCAAAATAAAAGACGAAATCTAAGAATGTTTTATATAATACCTGTGTGCCCTAAACATACAGGTAGACAATCCTCAATGTTAAGGGAAATGCGCATTTTCACAATTTCTCTCATGTATCCACGTGATAATCAAATCTGAATTACTTTCTTTGAAAATACATGGTCGGTGTCTCTTTATGACACTTATGAATATTATGAGTACCCTAGAGAAATAGATGGTATTAGTCCCATCTAGTAAATACAAAGGGCCTAATTTATGAGGCCCCTTGTGCGGTCGGAACATCACTTTTTGTGATGTTCTGTGGCGGAGATGCCTGCTACATATTTACGAGGAAGCAATAAGCCGCTCTTTTTGGCGTAATGCTGCCTCAGAAATATTATCCCCTTTAACACAGTTTTCTGCGTTAAAGGGGAGTGCAATGGGTGCTGCTAGGGCGTTCCCAGCGACATGCATGGCATTTTGACACTGCCCAAGATATTACAAGAAATCGTAAATATGAGGCAGCCCCAAAAACTCCCCAGGGGAGGCGTAAGGGAGGCACAACAAGGGGCAATATTTTATCTCTCCAATTTTTTCCTTTTTCTAAGTATGCTGCATGCTGCAAGAAAAAGCCTCTTGTGATTGTTTTTGTGCAGAAAGGTTTCCCTTCATACACAAAAACAATCATCCCCTCAACGCAGGCACCATTGCACCATGGTGCGAAGGTGCCTGCGTTGGCGCACAGCAGCCTATTGTGCACTGGTGCAGGGAAAAAGGACAGACATGCTCCCTATCTCATAGATATGATTCATTCCTGCCCTTTTCTTTTGCCGTAGGGCAGCGCAGCAGGAAGGCCTGCTGCGCTGCCCTACGGCAAACACATAAATAAGCCCAAAACATGCATGCCCTGGTATTCACTCCACCTTTCCACATTTAAATGATGGCATGTATGACCTGCCTCAATTTTTCAGAGAGGGTCAGTTCTTATTTGCCGACACACACCGCCTCACTTTTGGATCGTAAATTACATAGTTACTAGTAATTAGGACCTATATTTTTAGGGGTACTTATAGAACACAAGCATAATGTAAAGCAAATGTAAAGCAAATTTAAATCTGTACGGCACACAAGAATCAAAGCACAGTAGTGAAGATGGAATTGTATAACTTGCTAGGTAGGCGTATGTGCCGTGCTTAATTTGTGGAAAAATAAGTGCCAGGGTCCTGGTCAGGAGGCCACTGTAGCTTGAACCATCCATTGTCCCTGCCAGTGATGCCAATGACATTACCAACACAACTACTTACTGTCACACTGCTCAAGTATGACACATTAGGCCATTCCAGCCCTCAAAGCTATAAGAATGGCTTGTGTGGGAGGTAATTGCCATTTTTCTTATGTATATTGAATTACTAAACTGTTGTTGTGCTTATCTCTAAATAAGACAAACAGCACCACCATATGGCTGATTGTCATAAGTGGCAGTGTTGGAAAATTAAGTGCAGTGCCAAGCACTAGAAACCATCTGCTCAAATTAAGCACAGTTTATTGGAGGGAATGTCCATGGAAAAGAAGGTCATTGCACCCTACTCCTACATAATTCGCCATTGGAAATATTTGTCATACCCACAAGGTTCTGAGTTATTTTAATAATATTATGGAAATGCACCAGGTGAAGGCAGGTTAGGAGAGTCACTCAATACATCAGTGTGGAGCTCATTTTTTGTCACTTGCAGCAATTGGATGGGAGGGCTCTGGGGTATATTCAGGCCGTATGGGTGGGGCTATTCATTGTTTTTTAGGGGAATCTGCACACCATCACAAAGATGAGCTGCTTTCGTGGACTGCCCCGCACATTTGATACCTCAAAGCTGTGATGCCCCATGCAATACAAATTGAGTAAAATAACATCATGCTTACAAATATGAACATGGTGCTAAGCACCACCTGGTTCTAATTAACACAGACCAAAACATATCAACACCCCAGGTGTGTTAAGATCCAATGCTCCCTGTACATGTGTTTGAGACAGTTCAGTACTATTTGGTCACCACAAGAAGCAATTGAGATATATTGCTCTAAGACTGCTGCACTGCAATGAGAATAAGTAAATACATATTTTTTATGTTCGGAAGGTCAGATCTAAGCTTTATTCAAGCAGAAATGGAGTTCATTTAACCACCACATTCACATGTTGCTATGCAACAGTACAGTTCCCTGTTCATACGTTTAAGGTATTTAGATTTTTTTTTTTAATATCACATGAAGCAGACACCCACCCAAGTTTGTAGCTTCCAAGCTGATCAACAAAAAGTGCACACATTGAAACAGAAGGAGAAGCAAGTATGCAGTAAGTCGATCTTTCTTGACAGTATCCTACGCTCTGAAATTGGTGCTGCTTGTAATTTCTTATGCTGTGATCTTTAGGTACAAGACATATTCCAAACACGGTCCGTGAACTTAAAAGGGAGAAACATTGATTTATTTGTACTTCAATGTCAGTTCGACCTGTTCACAAATTTCCAAATGTAAATGTGGTTTTATTGTGCAAACAAGCTGCTGTTATCAGAGGTGCAACATCAGTTCTTAAAGAATATGCATTCTTTTATCATAGCATCTGCCACCTACTTGGAAGTCTTCAAGGAGCTAAATTAATTAGACTTCCTTTATCTCTGTGCATTGAATTTTCAAAGGGATATCTTTCTTTCAGGTTTCATTTTTGATGTTCCTTCAAAGTAAAAAAAAATGCAATCACATTTTTCTCAGAAGATTTAAAGCTGGCCTTGATTGGGGATATTTTCAAATATAAAGTGTTTGCCTTTTAAAAGCAGAACATGCAAAGGTCAAAGCCACCTTCATTGCCCTACCAAAGAGGGCTGGTCTTCCTAAAGGATTCTCGTGATCTACATCAACTTATTAGATGCTTTGCTATGCACACCAAGGGACCATAGTCACAGTCACAAATGGCCAAAACGATAGGCCCTAATATGTGATCTTTGAGAGCAGAACTTCTACAAATCTGACAAGTTTTCCATCTGTTTGAGATGCCCAGGCAGACTGGGTGACAGAAGGAGACTCGCTGACTGTAAAATATAAAGGTGAATCAGAGACTCTCCACTGGTATATTTAACAACGAAGCATGACACCTTTTTGCAACAAACAGGAGATCAAATTTAAACAGTCAATGATTCGGCTGAAAAATGATCACCTTATTTTCTGCTTCGCTCATTTAACCCCTTCCGCGCTCATGACGAGCTGAGCTCGTCATGAGTTGCGCCGCTTGCATGATCATGACGAGCTCAGCTCGTCATGTAACGCAGCTTTTTAAAAAACGCGGCGCGCAGCGGGAAAACTGCTAGCGCGCATGCGGTTAAATGATTAAGCATTATATTTCTGCAATAGATATATTAATTTATGTAGCCATCAAATCATCAGTGACACAATGAAACATATGAGCTTCTAAGTTCTATGGCCTATGGGCCATATTTATGATCCATTTGCATCAATCTTGTACCAAGTACCATGGTGAAAGAGGGATGCAATATCAAAAAATAGAGAGCAACCTTTAGATCACAAGTGAACAGGGTAAGTTACAGTACTAAAACAGAAAAGTTCCCTTGGTTGAAATCAGACTACTTCAATCCACTATTTACTCAACTTTAGTACCTCTTACACTCTAATAACTCATGATCAAAACTACCATCAATCATACTGTATTTTACTCAGAACCCCTTAGCATAAGTAGAACCACAAAGGGCCTTAACAATCTAAAAATAATTCAACATTACGGTGCCAAGGCATATATTATACTTTGTTTTATTTAAAAAACAATTTAAAAACACCTATGTATACCAATCAAATGTACATATACTGCTAATTAGTGGTGTAAACTCCTATCAAGTTATACAGTTCAAAATCAAAAACATCAAAATTTCAAATGATTTCATTAAAACCACAGAGGTTTGTTTTGTCAATGAGCTTCTAAGTTCTATAGCCAATGGGCCATATTTATCATACATTTGCATCAATCTTGCACCACGCACCGTGGTGAAAGAGGGATGCAAGCCTAAAGTCCGATTTTTAAAGCCACTTTGTGTGGATCTGAGTGGCTTCAAAAATCTGGAGTAACACAACACAGCGCAAATTGCTGCGTTGCATTACTCTGCCCAGCGAAGGTATTCCATTGACAGAGCATGGATGTTCCCATGCAACTTCCATTGTTTTTGACGCATTTCCACATTTATAAGATCTTGGAAACCTGGGAATGGACAAAAAAATATGGCTCCCCAGGAGAGGCATAGTGAGGAGAAATATTTGTATTTCTCCTCATCACTTCCTCTTCTGCAGCACTCATAGGAATCGGAATAATCCCCTCAGGATTGTTTTTGTGCAGAATGGTGTCACTTCCTGCACAAAAACAATACCACATTGAATGCAAGTACCCTTGCACCACGGTGTAAGGGTGCCTCCGTTGGTGCTAGGCAGCCCATTGTGTACCAGCACTGGGGAAAAAGTCAGGAATGCACTGTGTGCATTAAATAGGGCACATTCCTGCCCCTTCCCAGTGATGCAGTGCAGCACAGGAAGGCTGCACTGCACCACTATTTTATAAATATGCCCCTAAATGTATCCAAAAACACCTACTGTTCCATGTATATAGGTAACATCCTCTCACCTTCTGGTATGTTATGCTACCAAAGCATGCATAGCATGCAGCTGCCCCAGCGAAGGGGCGTCCCGGTGCTTCCAGCATCAGAAAAGCGGGCCAAACACCATAACAGAACAACACTGAAAAAAGAACCACGGAGACTAAGTTAAAGGAAAGAGAAAGGTTTTGATGGCTTTCCTAAAGACCAACAGACAATTCATACTGCGTATCTGCACAGGCAGGGAGTTCCATAACTTAGCCGCCGAGCTTCAGAATCTCAAAAGAAAGACACAACGTCTTAAATTGAATGCGCTTCTCCATGGGAAGTCAGTGAAGTTTCCGAAGGACGCCACCAACAGGGCAGAACTGCGGGAACCCCACCAAGGCTCTAGCAGCAGCATTTTTAACATGCTGCAGCCTAGATATTTCAGCCTTCCAAAACCTACATATGTCTGCATATCGCTGCGATGTAATTTTGGGAAAATATTTAGGCCTGATTCAGAAATATTTCCAGCTGAACATCACAAATATACTTAATTAAAATCATAATGGTTGCATGCATATTAGACATGTAATTCACAGAAGTACATTCCACATGCTTCAGTGTACAGTATTCTATGAGCATATGAGATTTACCCAATCATTATGCGTGTTATTTTCACATGGAGGTGAAAACATGCAGAGTGTAAAAAAATGGCCAAGGGTGTGGTATGAAAATAAGGTTACTATTCACATAGAAGTATGTCTGGCTATATGTGTCAGACCACGAGAGAAAAAATGAATGAAGAGCCAGTACTATGTAGAAGGAGGGGGGGAGAGTTCCCTCAGGACAAGAACCCTCACTCACCGTTAGGTGACATGCATCATCATATGGGTTCCCTTCTCACATCGAAGTGTGGGCTACGACTCCCAAGGGGAGGACCAGAGGTGTTTTCTCAGAAGGTGAGCGTTAGCGGACAGATAAATGAGGGGCAGAGTGCAAATAGAGTGATAAAGTGTGGTTTAAAAATGTCTACCTGAGTCCATTGAAAGTTTATTTGGAGTGAGGTTTCTTGTCCTGAGTAAACTCTCCCCGTCTCCATCTACATAGTACTTGCTCTTCATTCATTTCTTCCTCTCTTCACCTGACACATAGCCAGACTTACTTCTATGTGAAAAGTATTGTCTTGCGGGATCAGTACCTTCTGGCTTCCTGAGATCCCCCAAATAGGACCCAAGTGTGTATATGAAAATAAGGATACCACCCACAAGGGTGTACACTTTTGGTTGTTCACAAAACTTTATAGTTTTAGTCGACCCTAATTCTGCCACAAGTGAGCGTGTATGTGATAGTACAGAAATCCAGTCTGAGCCTTACGTTATGCAAACTCCAGTGTTGACATTTTTGGAAAATATAGCAGCAAAACATTTGCCAATATTCAAAGACAATCACTATAGTAAAACTCTATTGACCATTTAAAGGCCCAAACCATTTTAACTTGGATATTCGACACGTTGCCTCCTGTTGCTTGATCCAAAAACATTGGTGGCTGGGTATTTGAACCCTGGATTCTGGATGATGAGGACTCTAGAGCCATAAGCGTATGAGAGATACTTCAAACCTTCCATCTCAAACATGTTTTCAATGAAAACTAAGGGGGAGATTTATTAGGATTTTGCGCCGTGTTTGTATCACAAAAGTGATGCAAAACTGCCCAATTTTTTTCCTAATTTACTTTCCAGCGCTAATCTTGTTTAGCGCTGGAAATAATGTAAAAGTAATGCGAAGCAGAGCATAGCGCTGCTTCACATTACTTTGCGCCATTGGGGCGTGCCAAGAGTGGTGCATGGGCGTTCCTATGCAACCACCCAAGGTTTCTCACGCTAAACCCAATTTACCAAATACAGTAGATTGGGTTTAGTGTGAGAAAACTGCACCCTTTTAAACTAGGTGCAAGGAAGGTGAAATGCTCTTTTCCGACTTTGCATGCGTGCTGCACTGTGCAGCATGCATAAAAAGTGGGAAAAGCTTTCTCTCGAATCTAGGCATAGTAGTTTATACAGGAAGGGTATCCTTTCTGTACAAAACCTATGTTGGACTAACACACACACCCTAGCGCTATGGCACTAAGGTGTGTGGGTAGCGCACAGCAGCTGTAATCAGCACCGGCGCAAAGGGAAGGGGAGGAGAGAGCCTTATCTTTGAAAATATGTTGCCCTCCTGCTCCTTTCCTGTCTCACAACGCAGAGCAGCCTTGTGGGGGACTGCGCTGCGTTGCGTGGAGATTTGGTAAATGTCCCCCAAATGTAGAATATTTGACGCACCATTTCTTCTTCAGTAAAGTTGGTCTTTATTCATGCCACCACCCTCTCCCCATGCTGGCAAACCAACATAGCCAAATCTCCTATCACCTCCACTCCCTGAAGCAAGGCAAACATCTCTTTTCCTACACACCTAGAAACAGCTAGATGTCTAACATCTTCCGGAAATCTGACTGTATTGCATTCATTTTAGAACACTGCATTGACTAACATTTGGAGCCAGAACTAAATATATGATTGAATGCCTGGCTTGAATAGCAATTTACTAAAAAATACATCTTTGTTAACACACTTGTTTACTATGTGAAGAGATCAAAGACAACTCAGAAAATAAGACAAATTTTTCCTAGAAATCCCAAAATTCATATCAATAAAAGTACACAATCAGACTTTCTCAGGAGCAGGCACATTATTCTGGTATTTTCTCCCTCTTGATTTATGAGCCCAACCAGGTCTCCTTGCCTAACATACGCACTTGAAATTTTGAAATAATTGAAGCTGTCTACCTCAACTGTAACTATTGAATTAATTACGCCACTCAACCTGCAAAAATAGCAATTTTATAATCATAAAATGTGATACTTAGGGCCTAATTTCCAAGGAATTGGCATAGGACAGTTCCCCAAGTCTTCTTGCTGCACCGCCCTGCGCCAATGTGAAAGGGCAGAAATGCAGCGTATTTATGAAATAAAGTACATTCCTGTTCTTTTCCCCTGCGCTGGAGCACAATTTCCTGCCTAGTGCCAACATAGGCACCCCTGCACCATGGTGGAAGGATGCCTCCATTGTAGGCAGCCTTGCTTTTGTGCAGGAAGGGACACCTTGGAACCATGGAACGACCATGGAACGTCTCCTTAGCGCAGAGTAAGGCACTGCAGCGCTTTGCGCAGCCTTGCCGGACTCCATTTCTATGACGCCATGCAAAGTCAACATCGCCTCATAAGCATGATTGAGAGGCATGCGCCACCAGAGCGTCAAAAAAGTGAATCTTCAGCGACACAAGCCTCTTGTAAATAAGCCCCTTCATTTTCAACTTGTTCTTATGGAATCATTGTTTTATTGTGTGACAAGTGAACTAAGGCTCCCACATTACAGCAGTGCTGCACACAACTACCAAATATTTAAATAAATGTATTTTCTTTGGAACACCCTCATATGAAAAGACATATAGCGTCCTGGTTGTTATCATGTAATAAGAAACAAGTCCATCGTTATCAATCAGCCAAACAATCTTTATTCGGTTTAAAAAAAAACATGTACACAAAAATACACGAAATTACATATAGAATTTCACTGCTAAAAATATATGCATAAAAATGATATACAATGTGCTTTACAAAGACAATCCATCACAAGAGCAAAGAGTTATTAAAAAGACCCAGGCGACAGGAATCAATAGGATAATCTAAAATACATGGATTAAACAGAAAATTGAAATTCCGATTCTTCCAGTTATTGGCAGTATGTCATAAAGCGGCTAGTGCCTAACAGGGAAAATTGATCACATGAGCAAAAGGTGTCTGACGAATGATGGGATTGTAAAAATCAATGATGTGGCTTACATATGAGCATAAAAGGGAAGTTTTCCAGATTTCCGTTATTGACAAGTCATCATTGATTCTTATTAAGTTGTTAAAATTAACCACAATGGGAACATCTTCCTTTGTTAAAGCAACTTTAAATAGAGTACAGTGCAGACAATCTCGATAGGGTCACATTTCAGATCAGCACAGGTTTGTGTCATTTGCCCACCATGTTTCTCAGCCTTACTGCAGCTTAAATGCATGTATACATCATTAGGCCTACACATTCAGACTGTGTGTGCAACCGAGCAGGTCTGCATTTCCTTATGTTAGGTGACCTCATAACGCAATTAAAACAATGTTCTAGGCGCTTTATAAAGCGTACAAAACAAGAAGACATGTAACATTGACTCAAAAGGACACAGATTCAGAATAATTTTATTGCTAGATTAGTTAAAATCATTGCAGTTCAAGGTCGAACAATCATATAGCACATAAGTGTTAAAACGAGCGCATGATGTTGTACTACAACTAATTATCTATCTTGTTTTAACATAGTAAGAAGATTCCCAGTATCATCTCAACAAAATAATATACATTCAACTTGTTTTTTTCCCTTCTAATGTACCGTGCGGTTTAGTCTAAAAGGCAATTCGAAAAGGCTGCTTTGATCGAATGTTCGGTAAATTAATTTGTGGAAACCAGTAATAAATAATTAAAAATCATACAATACCGTGTGAACTCTATGTGCGCTTTCGCTGAAAATAAAAGCGCGTGGGCCCGAAATTAAAACATAAAGAGCTGCAGTGCAAAATCTTCAAATACCCTTTTGCGTTGTAAAAGTATCCGTGTGCAAAGTTGAATAAAACAATATCCTGTAAAAATATTACTTGAGCACTTGCGGCGTGACATTACAGTCTAAATTCACCTGAGGGTGTTTTCCGTGTATCATGCCCGAATGTTCACTCTGCCTGCATCAGAAAGTGCATTTGTGCAACGTTCCATTAAAAGATGTCCAATGAAAGCATCACTGAGGGAGTACAGTTTGACCTTGAGCACTCACTCACTGCATGACATCACAGATTCTAATCTGACCCAAGGGTGTCTTCTGCTTATCATGCCTGAATGTCCACTTTACCTGCATCATCAGAAACATTTGAGATAAAAGTAAGGGTCTCAAGTCAAAACTATCATTAGGACTCCCGGTTTTATGGTATTTATTTTTTAAACATTTCTGTCTGTATTTATCCATATTTTTAAAATCTATCTAATAGGCACTTATCCATATTTGTTTTGTATTTTGAGAGCAGAAGAGATGATAAATCGTACATTTTCACATTTATTTAATGGGTACATGTACACTTAAACTGTGATGCCAGTCAGGTTTTAGCACATTTTACATCCAAAATTTAATCAAATATTAAACACACACTAATCAAATAAGCATAATAACACACATAGATGTTGAGATATGTAGTCCTTTAAGCAAATCAGATTCAGCTTTCTAACTGCCCATGCTGCCAAAATGTACAGCTATTGGCCTGACATTCATTAGTCTCCGCATGGAGACTCACTCAAAAGCAGCCGAATGATCTGTTATTTTTCCATTTTTAAAAATAAATACAAACAGGAAATACAATGTTTTCTGTCTGTATTTATATATAAAAAATCTATTACAACGGAAAACAAGGAGCAGTAACTATAATCCACTATGTCCATTAATTTATTAAACTTGAAATTTTATGAACCTCGCCATTGAGATGGTAGGGTCACCTTGCAGACAGAATATTATATGACCAGGAGTGACTCTCCTGATTAATCAGTGCACCGTTGGAGAATTTCAAAAAAACCTTGTGTTTAAACCGGAGTGCTCCTCACAACCCCAATTACTACCAGAATATTATATGGAGCAAGAAGGGACACTTACATAAAATGTATGCTACGGATTATTTCTGGTTTTTGCGGGGAGGGTTCAACTTTGTTGAGGGTTTTCGGTAGCTACTATGGCCAAAGAACAATTTTCAATGCATTACCAAAGCGGGGATACATCAGCCAGATCTTATATTAGCATCTGTAATTCTCTGTCAGATATGCCTGCGGCATCAGATGCTTGTAAGGTTTGATGGACATCATGGTATGGTTTCTGCGTTGGAATGACTCCTTATCGCTAAAGAAGGAGATGCGTCTTACGTGTTTTTTGAGAAAGTGTTTAAACTCTTTTTTTGTTAAGGGTTGGTCCCAGAATGATTAATCTTTAAGCATTGAGAGTGTGCATTTTAGTGCAGTTGCCCAGGCATTTTTTTTTTATAACATCTGTTTATTGGTAGCACAGTCAGCAAAGTATAGCAAATATCAGAGGAACTCTCTGCATAGTATAATTTTGAACAGTGTTATTGCAAAGTATTGAGCATGAATCTGTCAAAGCCATCATTAAAGTTACAAAAGGATGTATAGGATACACTGTGCAGCCTCCAATCAACTGAACAAACTGGGGATGGGAATAAGAACTTGGAAATAAGGGAGAAGGTGAGAAATGTCAAAAGAAAGGGGATAAGGTACTTTGCTTTGAGTGCTCTATGATTCCTCGATGACTGATTACAATATACAGAGTCAGTGCTCTAATGTCTCAGGCACGTTATAAAGGCCAGAGTAGCAATCTAGCGAGCGTGTGTATTGCCGCTCAAGAATGTCATATGTACGGCTTCGATACCTGTCAGACATGCCACTGAGGGGGTATAAATAGACTATTGGATTACTATAGGCGGGGTGTTCGGATATCATGCGTGCAGGAGGGTGGGCAAGAGAGGAATATGTATTGGGGTCACAGAGAGGGCTGCAAGCTATGGGATGGGTGGAGTGTTGGCATATACATCTGGTTGTCATGTATAACTGTATCATGAGTGGGATTGTAGCGCCACGCGTTCAGAGCAGCAGGTCATCGGTTTGGGCTTCAACCGCTAATTAATACGTTTTCCAGAAGTCGCCCCAGTGCAATCATCACCCCTCATTTTGAGTGGTCTGAGATTGTGTGCCTCATCTCTGGTCCATCTCAGTAGCTGTCGAAGCCATCCTCGGATCTCCGAGGGGGCTTGGGATTTCCAAGCCATGACTATGCTGCGCTTAATCAGGACAAAGGCTAGGTCAATATCATAGTGGAAGTCCTTGCCACCTGTTGCACACGTTTTCAGTTACAGTAGGCAGGATTCGAGTGTGGTTGTGGGAGGATGAGTGGATAGTTCCATTCCTGTCACGGTGCCCTCAAACCACCACTGCACCAGTGGGGCACACGCCCTTTCCATGTGGATGAAGTTGGCAGGTGATAGTGTCGGTGTTGGACTTGGCCCTTTTGGCAGGTTCACCCCTAAACTTTTTGTTTTTAAATGTAACCTGATGTTCGTTGTTTTTGGCTTCTGCACACTTTAGCACTGTGTCCCAGTGTAAAGTGCATGCGCAATCTGAGTGCGTGTGGTGAGATTGGCCTGTCCTTCCATAGGAATGCATGGGGGATATGTGTGTCCATGGTAATTCCTGGTGTGAGAGGAGTGCAGGGGCGAGTTTGGTATGTGCGAACTCGTGAGAATAAATTCTGCGCAATGGTGTGTGCAGATTTATTGTATCTATTGGAGAAGTGCCACTTTTAGAAGTTGGCATTTCTGTGTGCTGTGAGATGTGAATGGCCTGTCTGGCTTGTGAGTGACAGGGGCTGGCTGGTGTGGTTGGCTCCAGGAGCCAGGATGAGTCTGCCCGGTGGTGAATAGGGAGATCTGCACGTAGCTGAGAGGGAGGAGTTGCACCTGGGACCTGAATAGGGATGTCCTTCACTCCACAAAGCTGGCTGCACCTCCTGTGATGCGTCTGATGTCCCTGGCCTGTCCTGTGAATAGGGAGAGGGGCTGAGCAAAACAAAGTGCTCCAGAACCAGTTGCATCTGGTTTTCCCCTTGCCCTGCACCCTTGAGACAAAGTAAATCTGTGTATAAGAAGGGGCTGTGACCCCATGTAAGTGGTTCTCTCTCTGTGTTCCTGAATTGAGGGGGTCCTGCTGCTGGTAGCCATGAGGTACCGCCACTGGGGACTGCCTTATTTAGAGCGCTTTGCTCTTGACTGCTGGCCAGAGCGCTCCATTCTTTCCTCTGGGTTTTGAGCTGCAGCGCCTGGGAGCGCTTTATTTTTCACCTGTTGAAACTGTGCTTGACCTTGGTGCTGGAAGCGCTGGGTTTCTCCTGCCAGGAGGACGGCCGGTGCCTGCAGTGAGGAGCTGCACTGTGGAGATTCCCCCGCAATTCCACTCATATCCTAGGCGAGTGCCCACCCCGCATCTCTGCCGGTTCCTGCGCTTATTTGAAAAGCGGGTGCCCACCCCGCTTCTATATTTACTGAAAACGGGAGCCTACCTCGTATTGAACCCGCTGTATATTTTTAACCTCGAGGGTGTCTACCCCTCGGTTTGCCCTGTATTGAGATCACCGCCACAAGCCCGGGCTTAGGCAGGAAGTCAGGCAAACCGCTGGGATGACGTGGGCGGGGCCACAAGCAGAAACAGGAAGCAGACGGGAGCTCACCCCGTGCTCCTGTACACTGAGAGAGATCCCGGCGTCCTCACCCGGGTTCCTGAGAGCGAGGGAGAGCCCCAGACTGCCTGCTTGTGCCCGGCGTGCCGTCTATTACTTGGAGCCACAGAGGCTCCACAGGAGAGAGTCCCCGCAGGCTGAGCTGGCTGCTGGGAGTCTCTAGACCGGCAAGGAAAGGAGACCGACAGTGCAGGAGAGCCCGGTGAGTAGGGCTTGTTTGAGAAGGAGAGGGGAGCGTGAAGAGGCACATTGCGGGTGCCCGCCCCCTCCTGCCCGGCCTTACTGCTTTGGGCGCACATTTGCTGAGCGGACTCGCCAGAGGGCAAGCTGCTCTACCGTTGGGGCACGAATTTTGGTCTCAAGATCCCCAGAGTGGGGCCCCCGCCTATCTGTGCCCAATTTTTGACTGGAGGCTCACAGCAGCGCCGCAGTTGCGGGCCGCTGCAACACGAGGCATATTTGTTTATTACTAGAGCCTGTGCGTGGCTCTATCAGGGGGCAAGTTATCAGAGAAGCCCCAGAGCGAGCGCCCAGAGGCACTGTAGTGCCAGTGCTTGTTTGTTGACCTAATTTCCTCAGCTGCCCAGCAGGTAGTGGGCAGCTGCACCCATGTAGCTACACAGTCCTTTGGGGGGCAGGATTGAACGTAGGAGTGAGACGCACTCCTTCGCCCATCCATCCCCAGCGGCACAGCAATTAGTGGGCAGCTGCCATGTTTAGGCCTAACACTCTTGCACACTCTTCTTTTGCTGCTGGCGTAGCCAGCCCTGACTTTTGGGACAAAGGGCATTTGAGCCCCGTGGAAGGCCATTTGGCCTGGGGTCAGTACCTAAAGTGATTCTGGCACAAAGTGATTGCATCCTGTGTTTCAGGTCTAATATGTTTTATGCCTTTGGCGTAATGTATGTATGCACCCTGTGTTAGACCTCTAAATGTGTTTTATGAGTAGGAGGTTGTTTTGCCTAGTATAGTTTATGCTAGTAAGAGTGTTTCACTGCGTGACCTATGCCTAAGGTGATTAGTATTGCGTAGTGTGTTCCTACCTTTTACAAGTGGTTACTGGTTGTGCTCTACAATTAGTATTTTGTGCTTCAGTTATTCTATGTTCTATATCTACTATTTCTACTAAGTGCTGATTCTGACGGTGGCCCATGTGGCCCTGTCATGTGTATATAATCCCCTGTAAATACTGCCCAGTGCCAGTTGGCACAGTGTATATGTGTGATTATGATCCAATATGTGTATGGTAATACAAAGGCTATTTTTATATATAACCTTGTGTGGAGTCCCTTTTTGTGGTGTGCCTAGTGTGTTGCTGCTGTGTGTGTGTGTGTTGTGCAAACGCTTTACACATTACCTCCGGGATAAGCCTGACTGCTCATGCCAAGCTACCAAGGGGGTGAGCAGGAGTTATCTCTGGTGTGTAACTCCCCAACCCTGACTCGAGTGGTGGTCTCTGCCTGGCTTTGGCGCAAGACTTAGCCAACCAGAGATCCCATTTCTAACAGTCGGGAACATGTGTTGTATGCAAGCAGGGGAAATATAAGTGTGGTGAATGTAATTGAACTGAGTAAAGCAAAACCGTGGGTTAGGGAGATGCTCTTAGTTATCTGCAAGGCACAGGACCCGGCGGTGTCAGAGAGTGGGTATTGTAGCACTCCATCCTACCTAATACCTGCCCCTGTAGTGTGATCAGGTGGAGTGGATTTGAGGGCCGGGTACAGAAGTGTGATGGCGTGTCGTGTGCAGTTAGATGTCAACAATACTGTCAAGGCCTAGGATGTGGGCGGCTCAACCTCCTCCACGCCCCATTTCTTGCAGATCACCTGCTGTTCAGCTCTGTAGATCAGAAACTGCTGAACGCTTGGTCGATAACTCTCAGTCATTGAATGGAAGGTCATGAGGGTGCCCTGATGGTAGAAGTCAACCATTTGTGTGAGTGCCGCATCAGTTCATGGGCTTGGGACAATGTAATGTGATGCCCCTCGCAGAAGCAGTAGGTTTCAGATGGGAATGGATGGAGAATATGGGGGAGCCTGGCCCTTTGCTTGTTAATTCCTGCAACAGCAGGAGCGGGCTGTTGCCATTTGCCACAATTCATGTGCGGGACAGATGGTAGGGTTGGATAACCAGGAGCATGCACCATCAGGGACTCTGGGTGACCAGATGTGCCCAGCCAAACCACTGGCCATTGCATTTGTGCTGCGGCATGGTAGAGCTCAAAATTGGGAGCCCCTAGTCCACCCTCAGTTAGTGGATGTTGCAGTACAGTCAATGCTACCCATTGGCAGCCCGTGCTGCAAATCAGTTCTAGGAGCAGACCATGGAGTTTGCGAAGTTGCTGAGGCATTGTCAGATGGATCTGTTTGAATTTCTTTCCATATTAGGGCTTTGAGAGTTTCAGTGTCTGCTCTTCACAGCACAAAGAAATATTTCAGACACCCTAAATGGTGGACCAGGTCTTGTTCAATTAGCCCTATCTCAAGCCTAATTTGGAATGCGAAGTGGATCCTGAAAGGCCAAAAAGAATGTGGAAATCTTTGCATTGTGGTACATTTAGAACAAATGTAAACTTAATCGGGAAAGCTTCGACCCCATAGACCAACATTGGAATAAGTTTGACCTTTACCACCTGAAGTAACAGACTCAGTGAGGGTTTGCAGTGTTGGCCAAAGTCCCCGGAAAGCAAGAAGTGAGAAAGGCAATCTTGGGCTTCAGGACATTCATATGCTGAAGGTGAGAGGGGCGGTCCTGGAGCCAGGCTTCCAGATATTTATAGGAGCTCATTCTGTTTATGATGACACCACCTCGATGTCATATGCCCTTTTTCATGGGGTGTTTCCAGAACGTTAGATGCTTGTCTTTTCCAGATTGGCCATCATGACATTTTCCTTGAAGGATGTGTCCAAGGCGTTGAGTAGTCTTTGAAGATCAATGCCTGTCTGGCTCAGTAAGACTACACCGGCTGCAAATAATAACTTGTTTCAATTTCATGGGGTCACTCTAGAGGAAGTTAGTTCAAGTATAAGCAATCATAAGTTGCCTCATTATGGAGTGGTTACTTTATTATTTAAAATTTCCAGAGTGCAGTGAAGAACTTCTGCCCAGTGTTACTACTTTGATTAACAGCTCATTTATGATTAGTTCTTTTGTAGAGTAAATGAATCAGAGTTGGGTCATGTCTTGTTAAAATAGTGGCAGAAGAATGCAAACTGCCCTATCATGATCTAATTAATTATAACTGCTATTGTGAATGGTATTCGAAACTCTAAGCCACTCCTTCATGCTTTCAAGACATGGTCAGTGACATCACTGATTACATCTCAAATGACATCACTGATGGCATCACTGATAACATCATCCAGTGAATGTGGTTTGGTTTGTTATATAAATATGTATTATATATACACACCAATCTGCATTGAAGAATCAGTGGATATATAAATATTGATCATTGACAACATGTATGAGTAAATCTATAGTTAATTGATTAGATGTGTGTGTAGATCTAGAAATCACTGAGTGGGTTTTTAGATACTTGTATTGCCGTGCCAATGGATTCAAATATGGTACTCTGTATTAAACATTGAGTGATGAAAAGGTTATAGTACTGTATGATGAGGTGTATCTGATTGTCACATGGATGATGTCATCAGTGATGTCATTTGAGATGTTATCAGTGATGTCATCAGTGACGTCACTGACTATGTCATGAATGATGTAATATATGACATCATCACCAGTGGATTGCGCGCGCGAGAGTTACAGTTAGTAAAACTAACTATAACAGAGGAATTTCATTGTTTTGTATGAGTGAAATATCCAGCTAACTATAACACCACTGCAACCTATGTTTTTTTCAGTGAATTTCAAAGGTTTTTTAAATGATAATTCCTAAGTATAACCTGCCTGAAACATATGTTTTTTTTCAGTGAATTTCAAAGGTTTTTTTAAATATAATTCCTAATTATAATGTTCATTAAGCAAATCTGTTTTTTTCTATCTTTTTTAATTATCATCCCGTTCTCAACGTAATAAAAACTGCAAATATCACCACTCTTCAATTGATTCCTTCCGCCAACAAAATCGCCACAACCCACTAAAAAAACAGGCGATATCTCCCATAGCAGCTCAGGTTCTGGTGTTAACCTGGGCTGCTATGGGAATTCACAAGGGCATATTATCAAGCCCATTATCGCCGCTTTAGCAGCAGTTTCCTGCCAATAGAGCAGCAATAATTTTATCGCCTGTTCTTGATAATATGCCCCTGAGTTCTTCAGGTACCACTAACTCACTGCACCTCAAGTCATCTCCCCGTTGCCTTGTTAAGACAGAATTCACTAGGCAAAACCATTGCTCCCAGTGTGGCTGCCCACACCACGCATCAACGCTGGCTGCGTAGACGCTGAGAGCCACACCTACCACTAACTCTATACAGTTCAAGTCAATGCCACATGGTTGTGGGCCCTTCTTGACGACTGCCTCCGGTCTATACTGCGAACAGTAGGGCTCACAATTCAAGATTAGTACCGAGGCAAATTGTGTAAGATCCTATCATTGGTTAAAAAAAACAAATGCTCCCAATCTGCAACATCGCCACCAGACATACGTATCCATTTTGAGAAAGTTAGAATGCACTGAGTGAAGTGCAATCATTTAATTTGTTATGGTGAGCAATCAGTAGACCTAGTTTGCAGAGCAATTGATAACCATTGATGGTAGTTTTTTTTCCCCCTCAAAGTTCATGCAGTCCAATATGCTGAAAACGTACTTGTTTCCCAGGGGGTAGGCTGGGGCAAGGCTGTGGGGATGGGGTGAAATGCTGGCATTGTGGGGTTTTGATAGGTCTGTACCATAGCGCGGGGACACACTAGCTTAGTGTAACCAGTCGCTTTATAAACTCAGTTTATCATTATTATTATTATATGCAACATTCAATGCTTTGAGTACAGACCGCTTGAACCACGCATCATCGCAGGGTGAGCACACGCTGAGCACCAGACATACCACTAACTCAGTGCACCATAATTAATCGCATGTGGCGTTATTAAGCCAAAATTCAGTTACCAAAAGACATTCTTACCAGTGCATCTGCCTGAACCATGCATCATCGCAGGCTCCACACAAACCTATCCTACCTTAGTGCACCACAACTCATGAACCCTTTACGATAGAATCGTCTGTGTATTATTTCACATATAGTGCTCCTAGCTTTGTACAGCAGAAGTCATAAACCGTTCATGATTGAATATCTGTGTGTGATATCATGATTACTATTTTACTTGTTACCAACAGCAACGTAATAAAATGGAGTCGAGCACACATGCCCGTACCCACTTCAACTATCTATCTGTGTCTGTGTACTTATTATGATTGTATAATGTTGCTCCTGCACCCTACCACATTGTATTGTGCTGTAAACACCGTATGCAACCTTCTTACCTCTGCCAATAACAAAAACTTAGATTATATAACTTTTTCTTGCTCATTCTACAAATACCAACTAACAAAGTGGATCATTACAATAAGGAAAAGAAACTGTATAGTCAATTCATCAATGTGTACTATTTCTTTTTTTTTTTTTGCATATTTATATAGCGCAAAGTCGACCCAAAACTCTATCAACAATTTACATGACCACCGTATTTACAGTACATTTTCAGGCACGCGTTGATTACGTCATTACTCTGCAATAACAGGATGTGGACGTGACTCTGAGCCTCGAGCAATGATTTCCAGCACCAAGTTCGACAGTAAACCTGAATGACCACATACGTATATATATTATCTTCCCTTCATGCGCCAAAAACTGCAACCTAAACCTTTCACAGCCCTGTATTACTACAGCTACAACACTCCACTGAACAAACATTCATATTCGCAGAAATGCGTCATGTCCACCATTTTTTAGGTTGGCAACTATGGATGAATATAAGGTCAATGATACCCCGTACCTTCCATGTTAGCCATATTGTGGGACTTTACAGACATAATGACACATTTGGGTGTAAGACCCGGGTGACAGCAGCACTACAACACGGACACCCGAATCAGTTGATTTTTCATATAGCTCACGACGGAACCACGCCCATTGCTCCAGAGTCATCGTTCACAGCCTCGCGCAGCACTGGCATACTTTAGTCCAGCCCACTCCGCTTACGCTTCCAGAAAAACACAACAACGCTACATGGCCCAGATTTTCATTGCAGTGATTTCTTACTTCCAGGTCAAGTTGTCAGAACGGCACACACACACTCCCTAATGGCTGGTATACACCCATACCACACCCATCCAGCACATACGTCACTACACACGTGACCCTACCAATAAAAAAGACAGGGCGCACATGCTCTATGCCATTTTAGAGTTGCTCCCATCGCAAGCGCTGTGATGGCCCGCCCTAGTGGTACGGATGCCTCATGTAGGCCCAAACCACCGAACAGGCGGGCCCACTACCCTGTGCGGGGCCTCTTTGGTCACTGAGTTAGTGGTACTACAAGGACTGAGCGGGTGAGGAACCTGCGATGAAGATAGGTGCACGAGTATGTCCTTAGCCATAGCGATATCAAGACACAGCACCATATGTTAAACTTCTTGGTGGCAGAGTGGGACTGCATGATGTAGAAGGTGCCCTGTCCACGAAAAGGTGAGCAGTGAGACCTGGGTGCGCAGCGGAGGGAGTAGATGTGGTGCAGCAGACTGCATACAAAAAGGCGACACACCGATTTAGGCGTACGCAGTCCTATATACCGTATCTTATTGCATTTGTATTTTTTTCCAATAGCAGGAACGTTTTTATAATCTGTCAAATGTCCGTCGCTTGTGATGATTGAAACCACATGTATCACTCCGCACCACTTGCTTTCACAACCGGATGGAAAACATTACTACTATACTAATTGTTCAAAAATCGAAGCCTATTAAACAAGTTGGAACTGTACAAATAGTTGTATTTTTAATGCGGGAGGGAAGGTGTGTGAAAGGGCGATGTAATTCTACTCCACATTAAGTTACTAACAATTACCAATCATAACATCTTTCTTATACTATCTTTTAGATGTAGAGCTTCAGGGTACATTATGTCCCGGCACGTGGTGAAAGACACACCAGTGACAGAAAGGTGAGCTGCGAATATTCTTTTCAGTCACTCTCTCACTTCCTCTCTCCTTTGATAAAGAAATGACGCACAATGTTATCTTCCTTTTTATCTAACAGGTTGTGTTTCACAAATTGGCGTCCCCCCAACACCTCCAAAGCTCAACGTTTGAGGATTCTGCGATGATGCGTGGACATTGTAACAACGGCTGAGAAGGCTGCTTCGACACGTGGTGCACCCTCTTTGAATCACGCTAATGACACAAGGTGAGCAAAGAAGCTTGGTTCCGAAGCAAGCAGAAGTCACCTGTGTGCGGAAAGAGTGGGTACTGTGCAGCAGCTTGACTGCGTAGGAATGTACAATTACCTCCGGGCAGTGAGAATGGATAGGTTGCAACAGTCTGAATACGCAATAAAAGGCGCTTACCTCCTGACTCTGGGAGTCAATGGGGTATAACAGTCTGGGTACGCAGTAATGAGAACTCACCGCTATACAGTGGGAGTGCATGGGGTATAGTACTCTGGGAGAAAAAGAGGACAGAGACACCACCTTGCAGTGAAAGTTGATGTAATTCAGTAATCTGAATGTCCAAAGACATGAAGCAGAAGTATACTTGTACAGTTGTATGTACTCAGCTATTACTAACTCTATACTATCTTTCAGATCACTAAACTTGAGGGTGCACTATGAACCAGCACGTGCTTGGGCACACAACAGAGGCAAAAATGTGAGCTACGAAGATTTTCTCCAGTATTAACACTACCTCTCCTGCTCCATCTATTACCTTCTCTCTCTCACACTTTTAATGTCGTTTTTTCTCTCTTTCTCTCTCTCACTCTCTCTCACATTGTTTCTCTTTCTCTTTTAAAGTTATGGACGCTGCTGTCCACTCTGCTGATAACAAAAATCAAGGCTGAATTTAATACAGTCTGCAGTGTAGAACCAAAGCAAAATTCAAGTTGTGAACTCTGTTCTCCATAGTGTTAACACAAGGTAAGCAGAGCGGCCTAGTTACACAATGCCTCCAATTAAATGCTTTCGAAATAAAAGATATTGTCCTGCATAATGACGTGATCTCTCACCTAATTCTGTCTCATCTCTGAATCATTTTACAGACCTGTTGGTCCATACTGCAAATCTGACGCAGTAGGCAATTCCCTACAGACACCTCTTCAACGCAGGCCTTTAAGAGAGGTGGAATGTATCAGGCGCACTGCAGACGTGCAAAAAAACAAATATTGCCAAGTGTTACCTTAATTTGTGATCTTTGACTTCATTCAGTCACATCAATCTAATTTTAAACACTTATTTTCATTTTTGGTTTGCAGGTTACCTACCCTCCTTCCATTGGAGTCCATCTCACATTTTGTTTATTATATTGTTATGTTAAAGTTATGTTTCAAGTTATTTATTATATTGTTATCTTAAAGTTACGTTTCTAGTTATTTATTGTTGTTTTAATAAAAGTTAATTTTAAAAGTATATACGTCTTCTTTTTCTGAAAACATTTCACTATTATTTAGTGTGGTAATCATATGCTTATAAAACAGTAAACAATTAAAAATAGAAATGATGTTTATAACTAAAAGTATAATACTGAGACTAACTCTTTACCAGAGTCTGTAGCTGCGATTAACGGTTCCTATGGAAAATTTGAAAAACTCCAGCACAGTAACTGTTTGGATTAGCAACATTATGTGGTGAACTTGTAACCTGTGTGCTCACTTAAGTGTTCCAAGAACTGTTACTATGGTAACAGGCAGTAAGCAGTTTGGGGGTAGGGTTGAAAGGTGCTGGCTGAACAGAAACTGTTATATTTACCCAGGATCCTCTACATGACAGAGAGGAAAGCAAACTAAGACAGAACACTGTGTAGCAGATTTACAAGCCCCTTGTGCCACTTTCGCATCACTTTTCCCATGTTAAAAGTGATGCAATAGTGGCGCAAGCGACTTGGAAATCTGCCCCTATGTACATTACGAACAAAAGAAGTACACAACTCTTCGAATTCTTTATTGATCACAATTAGACAGTGTTGATTCATGATTCACAATGCACTTCACTAAATACTTCGTGCCTATTTAAACGGGAGACGGGATTGTCGACATAACAAAACTTAGCGGCATATTTACCAGGACGGCGTTAAAATTGTTGCCGCTTTAATGGCAGCAAACTACAACTAAAACGGCGATAATGGACTTCAAAATCCTTTGTTATCTTACCGGAAGATTTTTTCAACATTGCTGTTTACAATGCAAGAGTGAGAGCCGAGGCCCTCGCCCTGCCATAGCAAACTTGGGGGCATATTATCAAGGACAGCGTTAAAATGTTCTGGTGTAAACCTAGGCTTCTATTGGAATTCTCACAAATTCTAAAAAGTCTATTATTAAGCCATTATGGCCCTTTAACGACACTTTCCTAACTCTAAAGCAACGATAATTTTAACGCTGTCCTTGTAAATATGCCCCAATATTGCGAGAAATACAGCAATAATTTATGTTCGCAAGTGAAAAGCTTAATAATATAAGACTGTGGACTTAACATATCAATTCACCTCGCATATTAAACATGCTTAGGTCTACTTCAGAACCGATGTTAGTATCCGACATAAACCGCAATTAGCGAGAGTTTTCCTATCGGTCCTCAAATACAGGGCCGCCTTGTAAATACAATGCTATTGTCATACCTCCCTCTTCCTTTTTATATTCTCATAGAAGCACCTACTTTCCCACTGAGAACACCTACATTGCAACTCATTGGAGATACGAGGCGAGCCCTTAGCAAACCGGCTGCTAACATGCATTAATGCGTCTTAGCATCACCTAGTAAATAGGGTGATATAATTTTCACCGAATTTTGGGCTTTTTTAAAAAAAATTGCGGCAAAATGGCACTTGTTGATATGCCCTCTAGCTACTATGACACAGCGGGAACCTCGACTCCTGCCCTGCCATAGCATACAGCAGTGTCCCGGGGGTAGACACCCCGAGACACAGCATGAGCCGCTCCTGGGGGGTGGTGTTGCCCAAGGCTTTCGACTGCTCCAGAATGGAGACTACGTGGCCCCCCTCTCAAAATATAAAAAGCCCCGGAGGGTGGTAATCCTCGGGGCTTAGACGGACCTTTGAGCTCCCTCACCCATATATTTTGTAGCAGCGAGGAATGGCGGACCCCAGGCTACAGGGCCCCTCTGGACACCCATCAAATATAATGTTTTAGACTCCGGGATTTTGCCCTCCCAGGTAGCTAATTTTAAACACGCACAGGAGACCCTGCTTCGTTTTTATTTTTATTACAGCGGATCCATGCAACCAACGCACATTTCTCAGTTTTTTCCCCCCAAAAATAATTTTGGTTGGGGATCCTAGTGGTCCGTGTGGGACCCCCTAAGCAGGTCTAGATGATCAAAATATTTCTTACATGCCCCCTATACGTGTTGAACACTTGTCCCACTATTTTCTAGATGCTCGCTTCTACCGAGGCACAACATGGCTGCCAACACTTCCTGGTTTCGAATGTTGACAACCACTTGACAGTCAATTAGCGTGTGATCGAGACGGTGCACTTAGAGTGCGCGCAAGATGCAGGGATCCACTCAGGCCATAGATATATATGAACTTTTTATTGTAATTTTCTCAGGAACTACTGAACAGATTTACACCATTCAAGCAAAAGGCACGAGTCTGAACCAAAGACTACCACTTTGCCAAATTTGGTGTCATTCCGTTCAGCCGTTCGGGCTGTAGCCGCGATGAACGGTTCCGATGGAAAATTGCCCGGGGAGAACTCATTTTGGGACCCCCCCTTTTTTCTCCGCCCCCACTTCAAATGCAATATTTTAGACCCCGGGATTTCTCCTGCCCACGTAGCTAATTTTTAAACAAGCACAAGAGCACGCACTTCATTATTATTTTTTTTACAGCGGATCCATGCACCCAGCGCACATTTCTCAGTTTAAAAAAAAAATAACATATTTTGTGGGCCCTAGGGTCCTTCTGGGATCCCCTAAGCAGGTCTAGAGGGTCGAAATATTTCTTACCTACCCCTTTTATACGTTTTGAACACTTGTTCCACTAATTTCTAGATCCTCGCTTCTACCGATGCACATAATGGCTGCCAATACTTCCTGGTTTCGAATGTTGACAACCACTTGACAGCCAATCAGCATTCTGCACGTGATTGGGATGGTGTGCTTATAATCCGCGCAAGATGCGCGGATTCACCGAGGCCATGGATATATATGTACATTTAATTGTACTTTTCTCAGGAACTACTGAAAAGATTTATACCATATAAGCAAAAGGAACAAGTCTGAACCAAGGACTACAACTTTGTCAAATTTGGTGTAATTCCGTTCAGCCGTTCGGGCTGTAGCCGCGATGAACGGTACCTATGGAAAATTGCATGGGGAAAACATGTTTTGGGACCCCCCTTTTTTCTCAGCCCCCGCTTCATGAATCACCCCAAGACTTTCAGGATACGAGTGGACAGGAGCGCCTTACCAGTTGTGAAAATGTCATGAAGATTCGTCAACCGGCGCCAAAGTTATTCCAAATAGAATGTTGCAGATTTCCTATCGAAAATACGTCCTAACTATAACTACCTACTGGCGACCTCCAGTAGGTAATATATATATATATATATATATATATATATATATATATATATATATATATATATATATATATATATATATATATATTACCTACTGGCGGTCGCCAGTAGGTATATATAGTTAGGATTTTTTCTCTATGGGTTTTTTGAAAATTCTATGTCTAATAACTTTGGCGTTTGTGGACGGAATCGGCTGAAATTTTCAGGAAAATGGCACATTTTGTTTCTGAGCAGCCCTTGAAAATTTGGGGGGGGTTCGTCCAGTGGGGGCCGAGAAAAAAGGGGGGTCCCAAAACGTGTTTTTAACATTGAGTTTTCCATAGGGCGGTTGGCCTCACTTTTAGCCCGAACGGCTGAATGGATTTGCACGAAACTTGGCAAAATTGTAGGGACTGGTAGCCCGATGTGCCTTTTGTAGGTCTCAATATATGTGCTCCAGTGGATTTTGAGAAATTAACGTTTAAAAAAAGATATATATCTGTAACAGCGGACCGGTTAGCGCTCTGGTTCGCGGACTTTTCGCGCAACGGAGCTTTGTGAAGCGAAGCTGATTGGTTCTCCGGCGTCTGTCAACATTCCAAACAGTCCGTAGCGGCCGCCATCTTGTCTCTCGGTAGGATCGAGAGACAAGAGGAGGTCAAAACAAAGGGGGAAATAACTATAAGGGGGCATAGTAGATCCTCGCTGACCCCCTAGGTTTGATGTGGAGGTTTTAAAAGGGCCCCGCGGGGCAAAAAAAAATAATAAAAATAATAATCGAACGGCTGAATGGATTTGCACGAAACTTGGCAAAATATTAGGGACTGGTAGCCCGATGTGCCTTTGCTAGGTCTCAATATATGTGCTCCAGTGGATTTTGAGAAATTAACGTTCAAAAAAAGATATATATCTGTAACAGCGCTCCGCTTCGCGTAACGGAGGTTTGCGAAGCTGATTGGTCATTCTGTCACTGGGCTATAGTTGGGCTACATCTGGCTGATATTTGGGCTACATTTGTTTTTTTGTGTGTCTGGCGGCCATCTTTGGGCTACATTGGGCTACATTGGGCTTCATTGGGCTACATTCGGCTAATTAGCAAATAGCTCATCGCAAACTAGGAATGGTAAAGAATCGCTATTTATTCCTTAAAGTTCGCTATTTAGGAAATGCAAATAACTTTGATGATACATATGGCGGTTCATCTCTAACAAGATAAGAAGCATAGGGATAGATTTATGATGACTGGCGCATCACCAGGGATGTGTTAGTCATTCTGTGCCGCTGTTCCGTCACCTATGGTGTGCTGCATTTACAATGCGGCGCATCACGGGGCAAAAACAGCACAGATGCGTGATGTATCTGTGCCGTAAAGGTGGCGCATTGCTGGAGTTGTATCGCAAGTGTGATGAAGCTCCAGCAAGGGTCGGGGGTGCCCCTGTCGCAGGGTTTCTGTTCTCACACAGAACTGTGGACAGAGGATTGGAACCTCGGCGAATTAGGGTGTCCCAAAACTCACGTTAGTAATCAAAAACTATTTAGCAAGCTAGGTACAGTGTCACATTGGATATAACAAACTCTCAATGTTTAGACAATCCAGAATATGAACTTATAGTACCTCAGGATACGTGGAACTCATGAACAGTCGGTCGTTATATATTTCTTAGAAACCAGAACATGGAGTTAAGAAGAACACATGTGTATTTGAAATGTTTATTTACTAATGCCGTCTTCTCAGGCGTAGTACCTTAGATAATAAAAGTACACATATTATCAGTAGCAAAATTACCAGCATAGTTACTAGTACATAAAAAGTGAATGGTGATAGTATGTTAACATGCTGTAAATGAATAAGAGTTAGCAACACTTATAAGCAGCCGCGGGCCGTGGAGGGAGTTACGGTGAGGCAGGGAGGCGGGGAGGGGGAGAAGCAGGGTGGAGAATACAAGTACACATATTATCAGTAGCAAAATTACCAGCATAGTTACTAGTACATAAAAAGCGAATGGTGACAGTATGTTAACATGCTGTAAATGAATAAGAGTTAGCAACACTTATAAGCAGCCGCGGGCCGTGGAGGGAGTTACGGTGGGGCAGGGAGGCGGGGAGGGGGAGGGGCAAGGTAGAGAGGGCTCCACCCTGCTTCTCCCCCTCCCCGCCTCCCTGCCTCACCGTAACTCCCTCCACGGCCCGCGGCTGCTTATATCTCACCCTCCCTAATACACATATTATATTATTTGCTAAGAAGGTCTCTTTGTGTTGGTTTAGGGCGTGCCCATACTTTAGTGTCTTAGATTTGAAGGAATCACATCAGCATACACCAGCTCTCTCTTCATGTGAACCGCATCAACTGTTGTGTATGTGTGTTCGGCAAAGCAATATAAAACCCGCCTCATGCCCAGAATTGGCAGAAGTTGCACTTATGTTATGAGTATGAAGTCGTGGAGATCAGACCTCATAACAATTCTGTATCGTGTTGTTCTTGAAACTTTAGCACTCGCTGTACAGATATAGTTTAACAAGTAAAGCAGATAGTAGACCAATAACATATTATTCTCATGTAAACCACGATGAACTACTAGGTGGAAAGCTAAAGCAACAACTAAATGTCGTGTGCAGAAGTTGCAAAAAAGGAAAAATGGCGTTTAAACCGGTAATGAGCCCATGCTAACTTAACACGGTGTAAAGATATCCAGGACCTAGATGACACCTCCCCATGATCCGGAAACGAACTGAATAAGATAATAGAAGTGCCATCTCATGAGAGCAGATTGCAAGTTTATATGTGGACGGTCCGCAAGGTAAAGCATTAAAAACTAGGAAAATTCAATGCCAAAGAAAAATAAAACAGCCAAGTACTTTATCGAGTCTTAAGCCAATAGGCAAGGTAAATAATAAAAACTTGACAATTAAGTCAATGAATTGTCAATGAAATGCTAGTACTCAGCATATGAAACATGAAAAAGGTCTATGACATAACTGTGTATGCAAAATAAGCTGCAACAGCCTCCAACAGGAAGTCACCGTCTTCATCCGAAAACAGTTCAGCCATCCAATTTAAAAGCGGAAAAGAACATACGTGCTCTCCCAGCACCGGATCCTCTATCACCATCAGAGGACAGCTCGGTGGGTTTTCAAGAAAGCTGTGTTCCAAGAAAGACTGTGCTGCCGCCAGTAAATTCCAGGGACCAAGTAGTCCATGCATCAATGCCACAGCCATAATCCTTTCGCCAGGACAAACCAACTCGTGAGTAATGATAGGAGTCATCAGCTGATTAAAGTCGACGTCAGGAGAAACCGGTCCGCAGAGACACAAATCAATGGCCCAATCGAAATCACAGGTCAGGCAGTGAAATACAGGCTGGACACAGGTGAAGTAGGAGAACCGAAAAGATAATCCATATGCCGTGCTTAATATCGCCAACGGCATTGTGCCATAATATTCTAGCATGCGATTGCGGAACAGTGTCAGCAGCTGCAGGGTCGGAGGTTGCATAGGAGGGACATCCATATTTAAAAATGTAAAAAAGCACAAGAGCGTCCGCTGGTAATGCAAGTAAAAATGCAATCCACGAACCAGAGTGGAGAAAATGGAATGAAAGGGAGCAGGGATGACTCCAAAGATTTTCTCAAATGAAGTCACGAGACCACTGGTAACAACTTTAAAAAAGTGTGCCAGGGATTTTGTGGAGGATGCGTTAAAGATAGTCGGAAACATGTTGCTGAAATTGAAAGGCAAACCTGTGTACGGGTGTTCGCTATGTGAAGTACGAAAGTTTCACGGGCCGAACTCAAGGCCACCTCTCTCTGAGACAAAAGAGCTCTTATTCTTGTCATGCCGTTGAAACGTGTCCCAAGGTTGGTATTTGTGGCCAGATTGAAAACTCCCTATGTTCATGTGTGGGAGGAAATAGAACATTTCTGCAGCAAATAACCCGTTCACTTACTGTTACGATAAAAGGAATACTTTTAATTAACTCAGAACAATCTTCATTATTGAGCATCAAATAACTACCATTTTCCAACAACTTGAACGTGGGGATGATAGCAGGAACTGGCGTGCCTTGCAACACGCAAGCCATATTTGGTCGGTGTTTGTTGCATGAATCGTGTAACTGTATGTGCCTACACATTAGTGAATGATCTGGCGTCTCAGTGCATTCCTCTCCATTCAGATAAACTTCTTGATCATCTTTGAAACATCTGTATGTGTATGGAAGCGACCAGACCTCATGAACAAAAGCACTACCTAAAGGTTCATAAAGACCTATTGGTATATATTTCATACAATTTGAAAACTTATATAAAGCAAAAGGCAGCGTTATTAAACCGTGGATAAGGCATGTTGCCAAAAAACCCGCAATCCTCTGCTGATGATGTCACTGAGCATGTCATGAATGATGTAATATGTGACATCATCAGTAGTGGATTATGGGTAATAGTATCTCTAGTTTACTCCCCTATAGCTGTCTTTCTTTTAACATAAGTGTGTGTTTCCTTCCCTTATACTTACTGTTTTTGGTTCGCTTCCAGTTCGCGTACCAGCGAGCGAACTAGGAAGCGAACTAAGAGAAATAGAGGTTGGCACAGTTCCAAATATTGTACCAATTTTTTAATAACGGGGAGGTAGTTCTGAAAAGAACTTTTTTTTTTATTTTTCTGAACATTTTTTTAATGTTTTTGAATTTTTCGGAACAGTTTTATATTTTTTTGGGTTTTTCTTGGAGGGGGCAATGAAAACGATTCATTGTAAAGGGCTCAACAGGAGCAACAAAACAAAAAAAAGAAGTATTTATTATTTTGGGCGTTTCGGACAAACTTGCATATGATAGTCAATAGCTCTGTTGATCAGAGTGATGCTTCTTTCTCCGTAGGAAATGAATCCATCGCAAAATACGCAGGTGTGTTTTACTTCACCAAATCTCATTTGTATATTTGGCACCATCTCCCTGCCCTCTGGTCCCGTTACTTCCGGTACAACAGATCTTCTGGCCATAATAGGGAGATTATCTAGGTCGTTCCGAAACTGTGCAGCACTGTAGTTGTTAGGATGCCACCTAGTCATATGGCGATGCATTGTGTAGTTTCCGAAACTGTATTTTTTGTTGGTCCCTCTGGACAGTCTATCTTGACATATAAGGCAAGTTACGTATCTTGCATTTACTTTTTTCTGACCTTTGGGAATTTTAAAAAATTGCCAAATGAAGTTTTCTTTCCGGTGAGACGTCTTGGGCTGCTCAGGCAAAAACTGCCTCTCTTCGTGCTCGTCCTCCTGTTCCTCTTCTTCTTCTTCTTGTTGAATTACAACTTGAGCAGGTGGTCCTCTCTTCCTTGGAGGTGGTGGAGGTGGTGGGGAAGCACCAGCTGAAGCTACTAAAGAAGCCATTGCTCAGTGATCACAAAGGGTCTTTCTCTCACAATGATGAAAGTCAGAGTGAGGAAAGAAGGAGGGATTTTCATCATTTGGGAAAAACAAGAGTTCTCAACCAATCAAAAGTGTTCATTTTAGATTATATGACCTAGTCTTACATCATTAGGAAACCAAAAGTGAAATGAACCAATGAAAAGTGTTATTACCAAGTCACATGACTTGCTGTGTTTACGTTAAGCGCTTTGCAGGGCCTCCCGGTTTGCTTCCAGAAACCTGCGCTTTGGCACTCGCTTCGCGTACCAGTTCGCTAACGTAGCACGTCATATGACGTATCACGCGACAACGTGGAACGTCATGCGGACGGGAGGCGTCACGATGTTGTTTTCTAACGCGGCACTTGCGGTAAAGAAACGTTTACCGGCTCGCGGTCTATTTCGCGGCATCAAGGTCAGCTAACGGGAAGCTTCCCGATTCGCGAAGCGGGAACGAAGAAAAAAAAATATTTAAAAAAAAAATTATTCATAAACATATAAAATATATTTTTGGATTTAAAGAAGAATACATTTTACAGCTACAGATATTAGCTGTTAAAAAACCAATGAAATTCACAGAAAAAACCATAGGTTATAGACCATATATAGTTAGGAATTAGCATTTACAAAACCTTGAAAATTCACTGAAAAAACCATAGGTTATAGACCATATATAGTTAGGAATTAGCATTTAGAAAACCTTATTTTACTCACACAAAACCATTGAAATTCCATATATAGTTAGTTGCACTAACTATATATCGCGCACCCGCAATCCACTGCTGATGATGTCACATATTACATCATTCATGACATGGTCAGTGACATCACTGATGACATCACTGATGACATCTCAAATGACATCACTGATGACAACATCCAGTGACTGTATGTTTCTGTAAAGTTAAAATATGTCTTAGATATTGAAGAATGAGTGGATGTATAAGTGTCTGGATGAAGGATTTAGTAGGTGCGTGACTGACTGTATGAGTGAGTGATTAAATGTGTCTCACTGAATGCATGGGTTAGTGACTAAACTGTCTTAATTTGTGCATCATTATGTCTGTTGTGATGTAAACTGCTGCATGTGTTGATCATTAGCTATACGAGAGGCTATATGTGTTATTAATTGGTTGCCCAAGTATTTCTATGGGAGATTGAGTTTGTGTGGGGGTGGCTGGGAGGTGTGTGACTCTGTGCATAGATGTGTGAGCAGTTGATTCACTAGGTGTATGAGTTCAAGAGTGCATGTGGAAAAAGCTACATGGGCGGTTGACTGTGTGCATGAGTGTATTGATGAGTGAATGGATATCTCAATGCTACATGTCATAGTAAGTACATATGTAAAACACAGTACATGTGAGAGTTGGCATATATAAATAACTGTGCATGAGAGCCACTGAATGTGTGAGTGGCTGTATGGATCATTGTGAACTTGTATCAGGGATTGTATAAGAGAGTAAATATGTGTTAGTATATGTTTGAATAAGTAAGGTGTGTATAACTGTATAGTTGAGGAAATGGAGGTGAGATTGTTTCTTTGCATGACTGACTAGGTGTGTGAGTAACTCCATGGATGAGTGACAGTGTGTGAGTGTCTGTATACACTGAGTGTATCTAAGGTTATATTAGAGTCTGAAGAGGTTTATCGTATTAGCACAAGAATGATGTCAAATGAGATGTCATCAGTGATGTCATCAGTGATGTCATTTGAGATGTCATCAGTGATGTCATCAGTGATGTCACTGACCATGTCATGAATGATGTAATATGTGACATCATCAGCAGTGGATTGCGGGTGCGCGATATATAGTTAGTGCAACTAACTATATATGGAATTTCAATGGTTTTGTGTGAGTAAAATAAGGTTTTCTAAATGCTAATTCCTAACTATATATGGTCTATAACCTATGGTTTTTTCAGTGAATATATATATATATATATATATATATATATATATATATATATATATATATATATATATATTCCTCTCAAAGTGCCCAAAGCTGTGAGAGGGCACACTCAATGCTCCGCCATCCAACAGTGCAATGCAACTTGCTTTTCAGCTACCAACTTTGTATTTAAGATTGCCAACGCGTTTCGCGGCTTCAAGCCGCTTCTTCCTGGGCTGCTCCACACAAACGCTGGGACACGCACCGGCATTTCATTCTTGATTTTATTGACATGCTCGCCCAAAGGGGCGGGTGTTAAGGAGCTTTTACTTCTGATGCATGATGGACTACATAGTCCTCCAGTGTGCGCAATGAGAGTCCAGCGCCTGTAAATATCAAGCAAATGTTTTTAGTCCTTGTAGTAAGGGTTGGGGCATATTAGCAAGTTAATTTCGCATATTGAGCATTGTACTTCCGCAATCTCGAACAGTTCGAATTTGCAAGCCTCAATCAGCAGAATTCCATTTCGTTTTATGCTGATGATGGTGCTCCTCTCCACGGCAGGACGGCAGTGTTTAGTATTCCTCTCAAAGTGCCCAAAGCTGTGAGAGGGCACACTCAATGCTCCGCCATCCAACAGTGCAATGCAACTTGCTTTTCAGCTACCAACTTTGTATTTAAGATTGCCAACGCGTTTCGCGGCTTCAAGCCGCTTCTTCCTGGGCTGCTCCACACAAACGCTGGGACACACACCGGCATTTCATTCTTGATTTTATTGACATGCTCGCCCAAAGGGGCGGGTGTTAAGGAGCTTTTACTTCTGATGCATGATGGACTACATAGTCCTCCAGTGTGCGCAATGAGAGTCCAGCGCCTGTAAATATCAAGCAAATGTTTTTAGTCCTTGTAGTAAGGGTTGGGGCATATTAGCAAGTTAATTTCGCATATTGAGCATTGTACTTCCGCAATCTCGAACAGTTCGAATTTGCAAGCCTCAATCAGCAGAATTCCATTTCGTTTTATGCTGATGATGGTGCTCCTCTCCACGGCAGGACGGCCGTGTTTAGTATTCCTCTCAAAGTGCCCAAAGCTGTGAGAGGGCACACTCAATGCTCCGCCATCCAACAGTGCAATGCAACTTGCTTTTCAGCTACCAACTTTGTATTTAAGATTGCCAACGCGTTTCGCGGCTTCAAGCCGCTTCTTCCTGGGCTGCTCCACACAAACGCTGGGACACACACCGGCATTTCATTCTTGATTTTATTGACATGCTCGCCCAAAGGGGCGGGTGTTAAGGAGCTTTTACTTCTGATGCATGATGGACTACATAGTCCTCCAGTGTGCGCAATGAGAGTCCAGCGCCTGTAAATATCAAGCAAATGTTTTTAGTCCTTGTAGTAAGGGTTGGGGCATATTAGCAAGTTAATTTCGCATATTGAGCATTGTACTTCCGCAATCTCGAACAGTTCGAATTTGCAAGCCTCAATCAGCAGAATTCCATTTCGTTTTATGCTGATGATGGTGCTCCTCTCCACGGCAGGACGGCCGTGTTTAGTATTCCTCTCAAAGTGCCCAAAGCTGTGAGAGGGCACACTCAATGCTCCGCCATCCAACAGTGCAATGCAACTTGCTTTTCAGCTACCAACTTTGTATTTAAGATTGCCAACGCGTTTCGCGGCTTCAAGCCGCTTCTTCCTGGGCTGCTCCACACAAACGCTGGAACACACCGGCATTTCATTCTTGATTTTATTGACATGCTCGCCCAAAGGGGCGGGTGTTAAGGAGCTTTTACTTCTGATGCATGATGGACTACATAGTCCTCCAGTGTGCGCAATGAGAGTCCAGCGCCTGTAAATATCAAGCAAATGTTTTTAGTCCTTGTAGTAAGGGTTGGGGCATATTAGCAAGTTAATTTCGCATATTGAGCATTGTACTTCCGCAATCTCGAACAGTTCGAATTTGCAAAAGTACAAACATTTGCTTGATATTTACAGGCGCTGGACTCTCATTGCGCACACTGGAGGACTATGTAGTCCATCATGCATCAGAAGTAAAAGCTCCTTAACACCCGCCCCTTTGGGCGAGCATGTCAATAAAATCAAGAATGAAATGCCGGTGTGTGTCCCAGCGTTTGTGTGGAGCAGCCCAGGAAGAAGCGGCTTGAAGCCGCGAAACGCGTTGGCAATCTTAAATACAAAGTTGGTAGCTGAAAAGCAAGTTGCATTGCACTGTTGGATGGCGGAGCATTGAGTGTGCCCTCTCACAGCTTTGGGCACTTTGAGAGGAATACTAAACACGGCCGTCCTGCCGTGGAGAGGAGCACCATCATCAGCATAAAACGAAATGGAATTCTGCTGATTGAGGCTTGCAAATTCGAACTGTTCGAGATTGCGGAAGTACAATGCTCAATATGCGAAATTAACTTGCTAATATGCCCCAACCCTTACTACAAGGACTAAAAACATTTGCTTGATATTTACAGGCGCTGGACTCTCATTGCGCACACTGGAGGACTATGTAGTCCATCATGCATCAGAAGTAAAAGCTCCTTAACACCCGCCCCTTTGGGCGAGCATGTCAATAAAATCAAGAATGAAATGCCGGTGTGTGTCCCAGCGTTTGTGTGGAGCAGCCCAGGAAGAAGCGGCTTGAAGCCGCGAAACGCGTTGGCAATCTTAAATACAAAGTTGGTAGCTGAAAAGCAAGTTGCATTGCACTGTTGGATGGCGGAGCATTGAGTGTGCCCTCTCACAGCTTTGGGCACTTTGAGAGGAATACTAAACACGGCCGTCCTGCCGTGGAGAGGAGCACCATCATCAGCATAAAACGAAATGGAATTCTGCTGATTGAGGCTTGCAAATTCGAACTGTTCGAGATTGCGGAAGTACAATGCTCAATATGCGAAATTAACTTGCTAATATGCCCCAACCCTTACTACAAGGACTAAAAACATTTGCTTGATATTTACAGGCGCTGGACTCTCATTGCGCACACTGGAGGACTATGTAGTCCATCATGCATCAGAAGTAAAAGCTCCTTAACACCCGCCCCTTTGGGCGAGCATGTCAATAAAATCAAGAATGAAATGCCGGTGTGTGTCCCAGCGTTTGTGTGGAGCAGCCCAGGAAGAAGCGGCTTGAAGCCGCGAAACGCGTTGGCAATCTTAAATACAAAGTTGGTAGCTGAAAAGCAAGTTGCATTGCACTGTTGGATGGCGGAGCATTGAGTGTGCCCTCTCACAGCTTTGGGCACTTTGAGAGGAATACTAAACACGGCCGTCCTGCCGTGGAGAGGAGCACCATCATCAGCATAAAACGAAATGGAATTCTGCTGATTGAGGCTTGCAAATTCGAACTGTTCGAGATTGCGGAAGTACAATGCTCAATATGCGAAATTAACTTGCTAATATGCCCCAACCCTTACTACAAGGACTAAAAACATTTGCTTGATATTTACAGGCGCTGGACTCTCATTGCGCACACTGGAGGACTATGTAGTCCATCATGCATCAGAAGTAAAAGCTCCTTAACACCCGCCCCTTTGGGCGAGCATGTCAATAAAATCAAGAATGAAATGCCGGTGTGTGTCCCAGCGTTTGTGTGGAGCAGCCCAGGAAGAAGCGGCTTGAAGCCGCGAAACGCGTTGGCAATCTTAAATACAAAGTTGGTAGCTGAAAAGCAAGTTGCATTGCACTGTTGGATGGCGGAGCATTGAGTGTGCCCTCTCACAGCTTTGGGCACTTTGAGAGGAATACTAAACACGGCCGTCCTGCCGTGGAGAGGAGCACCATCATCAGCATAAAACGAAATGGAATTCTGCTGATTGAGGCTTGCAAATTCGAACTGTTCGAGATTGCGGAAGTACAATGCTCAATATGCGAAATTAACTTGCTAATATGCCCCAACCCTTACTACAAGGACTAAAAACATTTGCTTGATATTTACAGGCGCTGGACTCTCATTGCGCACACTGGAGGACTATGTAGTCCATCATGCATCAGAAGTAAAAGCTCCTTAACACCCGCCCCTTTGGGCGAGCATGTCAATAAAATCAAGAATGAAATGCCGGTGTGTGTCCCAGCGTTTGTGTGGAGCAGCCCAGGAAGAAGCGGCTTGAAGCCGCGAAACGCGTTGGCAATCTTAAATACAAAGTTGGTAGCTGAAAAGCAAGTTGCATTGCACTGTTGGATGGCGGAGCATTGAGTGTGCCCTCTCACAGCTTTGGGCACTTTGAGAGGAATACTAAACACGGCCGTCCTGCCGTGGAGAGGAGCACCATCATCAGCATAAAACGAAATGGAATTCTGCTGATTGAGGCTTGCAAATTCGAACTGTTCGAGATTGCGGAAGTACAATGCTCAATATGCGAAATTAACTTGCTAATATGCCCCAACCCTTACTACAAGGACTAAAAACATTTGCTTGATATTTACAGGCGCTGGACTCTCATTGCGCACACTGGAGGACTATGTAGTCCATCATGCATCAGAAGTAAAAGCTCCTTAACACCCGCCCCTTTGGGCGAGCATGTCAATAAAATCAAGAATGAAATGCCGGTGTGTGTCCCAGCGTTTGTGTGGAGCAGCCCAGGAAGAAGCGGCTTGAAGCCGCGAAACGCGTTTGCAATCTTAAATACAAAGTTGGTAGCTGAAAAGCAAGTTGCATTGCACTGTTGGATGGCGGAGCATTGAGTGTGCCCTCTCACAGCTTTGGGCACTTTGAGAGGAATACTAAACACGGCCGTCCTGCCGTGGAGAGGAGCACCATCATCAGCATAAAACGAAATGGAATTCTGCTGATTGAGGCTTGCAAATTCGAACTGTTCGAGATTGCGGAAGTACAATGCTCAATATGCGAAATTAACTTGCTAATATGCCCCAACCCTTACTACAAGGACTAAAAACATTTGCTTGATATTTACAGGCGCTGGACTCTCATTGCGCACACTGGAGGACTATGTAGTCCATCATGCATCAGAAGTAAAAGCTCCTTAACCACTTGGCTGCTAAGGTACATCCCCCTCTTCCCATTGACTTTCCATTGAAATCAATGGAAACTCCATGACGAGTTACCCTTGTCATTAGCACTGAAGGGGTTAACACCCGCCCCTTTGGGCGAGCATGTCAATAAAATCAAGAATGAAATGCCGGTGTGTGTCCCAGCGTTTGTGTGGAGCAGCCCAGGAAGAAGCGGCTTGAAGCCGCGAAACGCGTTGGCAATCTTAAATACAAAGTTGGTAGCTGAAAAGCAAGTTGCATTGCACTGTTGGATGGCGGAGCATTGAGTGTGCCCTCTCACAGCTTTGGGCACTTTGAGAGGAATACTAAACACGGCCGTCCTGCCGTGGAGAGGAGCACCATCATCAGCATAAAACGAAATGGAATTCTGCTGATTGAGGCTTGCAAATTCGAACTGTTCGAGATTGCGGAAGTACAATGCTCAATATGCGAAATTAACTTGCTAATATGCCCCAACCCTTACTACAAGGACTAAAAACATTTGCTTGATATTTACAGGCGCTGGACTCTCATTGCGCACACTGGAGGACTATGTAGTCCATCATGCATCAGAAGTAAAAGCTCCTTAACACCCGCCCCTTTGGGCGAGCATGTCAATAAAATCAAGAATGAAATGCCGGTGTGTGTCCCAGCGTTTGTGTGGAGCAGCCCAGGAAGAAGCGGCTTGAAGCCGCGAAACGCGTTGGCAATCTTAAATACAAAGTTGGTAGCTGAAAAGCAAGTTGCATTGCACTGTTGGATGGCGGAGCATTGAGTGTGCCCTCTCACAGCTTTGGGCACTTTGAGAGGAATACTAAACACGGCCGTCCTGCCGTGGAGAGGAGCACCATCATCAGCATAAAACGAAATGGAATTCTGCTGATTGAGGCTTGCAAATTCGAACTGTTCGAGATTGCGGAAGTACAATGCTCAATATGCGAAATTAACTTGCTAATATGCCCCAACCCTTACTACAAGGACTAAAAACATTTGCTTGATATTTACAGGCGCTGGACTCTCATTGCGCACACTGGAGGACTATGTAGTCCATCATGCATCAGAAGTAAAAGCTCCTTAACACCCGCCCCTTTGGGCGAGCATGTCAATAAAATCAAGAATGAAATGCCGGTGTGTGTCCCAGCGTTTGTGTGGAGCAGCCCAGGAAGAAGCGGCTTGAAGCCGCGAAACGCGTTGGCAATCTTAAATACAAAGTTGGTAGCTGAAAAGCAAGTTGCATTGCACTGTTGGATGGTGGAGCATTGAGTGTGCCCTCTCACAGCTTTGGGCACTTTGAGAGGAATATATATATATATATATATACCATCAGAGTTGTGCTTACTCAAAAATAGACCATTATTCTATCAAAAATATATTCCATACTTGGATTGATACAAACTGGCAAACATAACTAAAGCCAAGCAAATTTAGGAAATTCACGCTGAACATACAAGTTTGTTCTGCCAGTATCATAAAAAAATAGGCAAAATGGCAGTGCCAGGTGTAATCCTTAGTTCCCATTTCTAATGGATAAAGTGTATGAGTTGCCTCAATGCATCATCTAACATTTAAACTTGGTATGATGGATGCATCTATTGGTACAACTCCCTTTTCACAGACACTGATAAACCACCAGAACATTGCATATGATTCAAAATTACGCAACTAGGCCAGACATTTTAAACAATAGGTGGCAAAAAGTAGTCACAAATTGTGACGAGTCCATAAATTTGCAATTCAATCTATGTACTGATAGATAGGTCAAAGTACAAAATCTCCAGGGGGTTCTCAATTAATATTAATTAGTCAGGTAGATATCTGTGCCCCCCTGGTAATGGCTACAAATACAAGGATGGTGGTCTGCAAGGTACAGCAGACCGCCTAATCTGTGCCTGCATTCCCAAACAGGAAACCTTTTTTAAAGCAGCCAGTGTTCTTAAACGATCCGTTGCTACTTATTTAATTTTGAAAAACATCAGCGGGAGCAGGCAATGGTCCACTGATCCACTGTCTAATCTCCTGAGACTGCCAAAACCACTCAAAATAAGGACCTCAATGGGTTACGACCTAGATTCCAATCACAAACCATTGATACATACAGTGCTGAATCACACTTAGGACGGAACACCTCTTCCCAACTCCAATTCAGTAGGGGTTTGTAAATCCATTGTGTGAATCATAAATGTTTTTCTAACTAGTAAAATTGATTTAATACATATCAAAATGCCATTTTGCGGTTGCAACTCCTGTGATTTTGTGAAGCACAGGGATTGCAATCCTCAAATGGTTTTGTACATCTGGCTTGCGGAGTGGTAGCTAATGTATCAAAAATGATATCACATTACTCCTACACAGAGGAACTTTCATTTGGCGCTGATTTAAGAATGCATTTGATTAACACACTAAGGGTCTGATTTATAGTTTGACAGGTGGGATACTCTGTCGCAAACATGACTGATATATATACTGTCTGACACATTACAGGTTTCAAAGGATATAATGCACTTGTAATCTGGTGGATTGGATACAACTCTAAATCAAACCCTAATTGTGGAACAGAGGCACATTAACTGAAATAACATTCTATATCTTGAACATTAATTTAAGTGTGTTTTCAGCAACCAGAGATTAGTGCTCTAAGAACAAATAGCTTGAGATTTACTCAGACATGAAATAGACAGAACCATTGGACATGTGTTTGTTTTTTAACAGAGAAGATCTAGACCTTTTTTACTTATTTATTTACTATAGATAATTGTGTTTCCATCATTCAGAAAAAGTATCACAACAATACTCTCTAAGTCTTATCATCACATGTGTGCAGCAGGTGCACATCTCCTAAGAAAAGTTTGTATTATACAAAAAACTCTGATGATGATGAAGATTATAACATTACTGACAAAAACTGGATTGCATTGTTTTGTATTTGTTAGAAAGGGGGTCGCTAATTGGCAGAGGTAGGTACCTTTGTCCAAGTAGGGACCTTTACTTCTAGTCAGGGTAAGGGGGATAAACACTTAGATAACCCCTGCTCACCCCCGTGGTAGCTTGGCACGAGCAGACAGACTTATCCCAAAGGCAATGTGTAAAGTATTTGTCCTCAAACTACACAGTAATACAGTGAAAACACTACAAATGGACACCAAACCAGTTTAGAAAAATGTGTTATTTTTTCTAAAACAAACAAGACCAAAACGACAAAAGTCCAATATACAGGAAGTAAAATATGACTTTAGAAAAGATATTTCAAAAAGAGAACTTGTAACAAACAAATAGCTCCACCTGGGTCTAATACGATGTTGTGACAGGCAATAATCCAAAGTACGACGCAGACCAAGAGGTGCGCGGCATTGGGCAAAGAGTCACAGGGGCCCCCAATAAACAGTACTCTGGCACAAAGTCTTTGGATGATGCATGGTGTTGTGGAGAGGAAGCCTCGAAACCGAGGTCAAGGCCGGTACCCTGGCTACCACTAAAGAGGCGAGGAGGTGACGAGTTGAGTCTAGGACAGGAGAAGTTGGTTGCGTCAGTGGTGAGCCGTTGGTTCCGGTGAGGCGATGCAAAGTCGAAGACTCGTGGAGTCTCCCTTGGCGGTTATTGGCTCTGCTATAACGGGATGAAGGTGCTGGCGGTGATGGCATCAGTGCAAGCCCTAGCGTCAGGAAGGCCGATAACTGCAGGCGTCGAAGGACATCAGAGCTGCGGTGTAGGCGGGGTGGTGCATTGTGCACTTCACGACTCGGTGCAGGTCGCAGCATCACGGCGGTGTCGCTGACACATCAGAGAATGTTTTTCTTACTTCTTATAGGTTTCTACCAGCTCCCAATAGAAGGTACAACCTCTAGCAGCTCAAAAGTGGAGCCTGCACTTCGTGGAAGGACAGAACTCCCAGCAGTGGAGTTCAGGGGAGCTGGTGGTGACATCTTTGTGTTCTTGAGACTTCAGAACAGGAGGCCAGCATACACAAGCCCTTGGAGATTCTTCTTCATGCCGGTTCTCAGCAAAGTTCCAGTCTTTGTCCTCTTCATTTACAGAAGCAGCCACTGCAGGCCAATCCAGCAAAGCACACAACAAAGGGGCAGTACTCCTCTTTACAGCTCTCCAGCTGTTCTCCTTGTCAAAAGGTTCCTCTTGAGTCCAGAAGTGATCTAATTCTCTGGGGTGTAAGGTCCATTACTTCTACCTCATTTTGTCTTTCTTCTCCTTGTGGCAAGGGTCTCTGAGCCCAGTCCAAACCAGTTCTGCCCTCTCTGGTACAGCATGACCACAGGAGGTGTAGGCAGCATTGTGCAAAGCAGACACACCTATTCAGATCCAAGAGAAACTACTCCCACCATTCTAAATGCAGCTAAGGTCTATTCAGCTCATATCTGAGTCCCCAGGAAAGGCAGGTCACACCTCAACCCGCCTTGTGGCTGTCTACATTGAATGCATATCCCCAGCCACTGTGACTCCAAACCCAGACAGTCAACACAAACCAACAGAGGCACACAGAATGGTTAAATAAGAAAAAGCCTTCTTTCTAAAAGTGGCATTTTCAAACACACAATTTTAAAACCATCCCCCGAAAAAGATGTTTTTAAATTCTGAGTTCAAAGAGCCTAAACTTAATTTTTCTGTCTTGGCCAAATAGAAAGTTATACTTGTAAGATGTTAAAAAGTAAGTCCCATGTTAGACTATGGGCTAGATAGCCTTTCAATAGTGAAACACGAAATACACAGTATTTCATTATCAGGACATGTCAACCACACCAGCAAAAGTCCTACCTTTGACATACATAGCACCCTGCCCATGGGTGTACCTTGGGCCTACCTGAGGGGTGTCTTACACGTAAGACCAGGGAAGCTTAGGGCCTGGCAAGTGGGTGCACTTGCAAGGCCAAAATGGTAGTTCAAAACTGTGTTCAGACACAGCAGTTGTGGGCCTGAGTTACATTTGCAAAACTACATAGGTGGGTGGCACAATCAGTGGTGTCGGCCCACTATTAGCATTTGATTTACAGGCCCTGGCACACTTAGTGCACTTTACAAGGGATTTACCAGTAAATCAAATATGCCAATCATGGATAATCAATGATATCATAATTTACACGGAAAGCATACACACTTTAGAATTGATAAGCAGTGATAAAGTGCTCAGAGACCTAAACCCAACTAAAAACAGGTCAGGGAAAATAGGAGGAAGAAGGAAAATGTTTGGATAATTCTGCGAAAAGGGCCATTTCCAACACAATTGTACTGAATTCCTTATTATTTGTGCAGCACAAATAGGACCAATATAAAGAAGCTTCATGGCTCAACAAACTTAACCCCTTCGGCGCTGATGACAAAGCCAGCTCGTCATCAACGTTACCTGCGCTGCGCGGATGACGAGCTGGCTTTGTCATAAACAAGCCATTTTTACAATTTTAGTGCACAGAGGTGAAAACGCGGTAGCGCTTTAGGGTTTAAACAAACAACATGAAAAAAATCACAGCACAGTTACAAAATATAATAATCCAGATAAAAGCAGCGTTAGAAGCAATAAATAGGAGGAAGTAAATAAAAAGTTATATGAATGGGTCTGTAAATTACGCACATGGGTATGTATACAAACTACAACACAGCAGAGGCTTATACAATAGAAAACTACCATAAATGAGGATAATAAAAAAGAAACATTGTTCAGCAAAAGTCTCAATCAAGAGTCGGCCACTGCCTCTCTTAAATATTCACAAACAAGAAGAGGTCCAAAATGTTCACCTTCGCTATGGCGAATGGGGTACCACCGCTTTTGAGATTAAACTATCTATATTTTCAGAACAGATTTCAGTTACAACACCTTGATACATAGTATACTGATTTGGTATTTTGCCTACACCACTCTCCTACAAAATACTTAATCGGTATGTTATAAATAAATGTTTTGTGAACGGTATCCATTTTAAACATATCTAGTGATTCAAAAACTATTCTCTGAATCGATAAATGCATGTAGTACATACTTTTAATGATCGCAGACCAGCGGATTTCCTGATTTGAAGGGACTGACACAACTAAAACCCTTTGTACATCTGGCCCTATGTCTTTTCTTTGTTAGATTTAGCAAGTAACACCATTTTCAATTACACCAAAAGAGGACAATTTCTGTGTTGACCTAATCAGTTGGCATAAAAGCTTTGCACAGCTTTACACTACCAAATTTATTGAAACCACCCCTAGATCTCACTCTTTTCCACTTAGAAATAACACGTTTGTGATCTGCATTAGAGGAAATATTCATATTAGAGCCGCTCATGGGGCTTGGCTGAGTCATGAAGGATGGTTATAGAAGGAGTTCCATGAGAAACAGCACATTCTGACCTTTACTTGTAACCCAACAGATAACCAGTCCACCTAAGCGTACCTTTAAGATACACCTTCACTTTACATCAACTGACACAATTAGGCTCTGTTTAAAACACAAAACATTGCTGCTGGTGGGCCTCAGCAGTAAAGTAAGCCACCATGCACTGTTAAATTCTTCAGAAATTGACATCTTGTATTAGAGCCTCACATTCAACCAGGGAAAAGATTGCACCAATCTCAGAAGTCATATTCAAATGATGATGGACTTACTTAGTTGTCTTCTGGAATTAAAATCTTAGGTCAGTCTGTCTTCCAAAACGACACCCAAGATTCAGATTGTGTTTGGCAGAACAGAATTTAAGTTATAGATATTGGCTATCGAATGCAAAATGAGTCCAACATCTTACAGCCTAGCAGCAAGATAGATTTATTTTTGCGGTTTCAATAATCCCAATTTTCTTTTAGCCAAGCTTTAAAGGATAATAGATAGTACTCCACCTAAAATGCACCCTTTAAATCCCTATAAATCTAGGATGATCTGGTGATAATTTGTGTGTATCTGAAACCAAATACCACACTCACAAATATCCTGGGCAAAAAGTATCATATATGTATTAAAAAGTTGTGATTCTTGTGAGATACTGAGGGACAAATGTTCCTTAATTTCTGTATGAACTCTTTGGCCCCATCTGCTAAAAAGGAGCAAATTGGTTTCAGGACTCATTCTCTAATGCCAATTCATTCAAACAGCCAGCCTGCTGAGAGTGCGTGGTCTGTGGTGTCATATACCACTGACAGGTCCAAAAGTATTAGCTGAGCAGATCTGCTTTGGTCCCTCAGGTCCACTAACATTTCATTGATATCTGTAAGAGCTGTGTCTGCACAGTTCAATCTTGCTCCCTCTTTTTCAGCTTCAGAACAACCCTGAAATGACACATATTAAAGCATGCTAAGCAAGCACTAAGAGATCAATGCTAGGTAGTGTGCACCATGCACATGCTACGATTGATTCATTTATTAGCTGAATGATTGATATAATTATTGATTGATGTATTGATTGGTTTCTCGGAATTGAACAAAGGCATCAGCAGCTCCCAATTTAGTAAAAAGGGGACAAGTAGAAATTTCCGATAGCTGAAATAGTTGGATGCTATCTTGTGGTATTTTAAAGGGGAAGCATTAAGACTTGTTTCAATACCTCAGGATAATAATTTCTCTGTAACGAGATTATTAAAATCAGACAATTCTACTGTTAAAAGCTCTCTTTTAGAGAGGGTTGCCCGTCAGCATTTGCTGCAATGTTTGTTGGAATATTGTCAAACGTTAGTATTTGACAAAGTGTTACAAAAATCTTGAGCAGGAAGGTCTACGTTACCTAGAATGCGATTTCTCAATGTCAATCCTTTAAAAATTGAAATACCTCTTGCAAATGCTGAGCTTTTGGAATTCTGGATAGAATGTAGTCATCCGTCCTGGATAACAGAGTTGATAATGGGCTTTGCAAATTATTCTGCTTTCAAACATCTAAGTTTGCTTCCAGTGGACCTCTCGCAAGTTCTGAGCTTTCTGAATTCTGGGTTGATTGTAGTCATTCGTCCTGACTAACAGAGTTTATAATGGGCTTTATAAAATATTCTGCCTGTGAACATGTAAGTCTGCTTCCAGTGAGTTTCTAATTGCTAAACCTCATGTATTAGAATTACTAGATCTAGTGAGAAAGAGGGGTTACGTCTTTCTGGTCCGACAATTTTTCTCACTCTCTGCAATGAAGCAAGTTTCTTTAGGCTCTAGCTGTGCTATTTAGGTACTTGAACTACTATTGTACCTGTGTCTTTATAATGTCTGTCAAGTGTCAAATGATTTTGAGATTCCTGCCCAACATTTAGTACATAACAGGGGTGTAACACCGGCTCATGCAGCCCCTCTGGTGTGTGTGTGTGGGAGGGCCAACCCTCCAGGGAGCCCCTAGTCCTCCAGAGTTTAACATATTCAGTCAAAGGGCAATGAATCTCTGTAAGATATAGGAGACTTATGGGCCTCCTCAGCAAGTTCTGCAGGGGAGCCCTATCGTTTTCGTTGCTCCACTGGTACATAAGATTACATTTAGTGCCAGATCAGCAGGCATGATTTATTACGCAATTCACATTAACACACCCCTGTATCTATCACAAAAGCTTCCGCTCTCTGGCATAAAGATAACACTAAGTGGGCAAGCTGTGTTGAAGATGGATGCTGCAAGATTCCGAAAGTCCTTCACCCTCAAACAAATAATCTCTGTCTTTAAAAAGCACCTCAACACATAATCCTTTATCCATTAACTAATGCTTTATCACCTGTATGTTTTGTGCAGTTCGGTCTGGACTATTCCCACGGGGCACAGGGTCAATACTGATTTGCATATGGCTGGGTCCAAACTGGAGTGGTGTAGTGGGCAAAAGAACAATGGATTTCACCCAGATCTCTTGACTGGGAGAGTATGTTTGGTTCATTCAGCATTCAGTCCTTCATTTGTTACAGTTACACTTTTCGCCCTAAGTGGGATGGGTATGTCCAGACGTGGGTCCCTTGCTCACTGTGCGACAGGATTCAAGCTAGCCTAGCTGATGAAGGGTGACATACCCTGAAACCGGTCCCAGGATGCTAGTGTCTGGTCTAGGGAGGAACTGGCTTGGCAGTTTGGTCTGGACTGTTCCCACGAAGCACAGGGTCAAGAGAAGACTGATTTGCATATGTCTGGGTCAAAACTGGGGTGGCGTAGTGGGCAAAAGAACGATGGATTTAACCCACATCTCTTGACTAAGGGAGAATGTTTGAATCCTTCAGAATTTTGTCCATCAATTGTTGCAGTTACACTGTTTTGTGCACTGTTGCACCATATCATGCAATAATGGACCCTCCCACCATGTGCCTCAGGTCTTCACTGGCTATATTCAAACAAAATCAATAAATTTAATAAAGGGGAGTTAATCTGTCCCAGAGAGTTTGGCCAAAAGTGAATTGGAGGGATGAAGGTTATATTAATGCAACAAATCCAGTAGGAGGCCCTCTTTTTTGCTGTACTAAATCTAATGTGGGCTCAGGTAGCTCTTTGCTAAGACACAACCGACATCACTTCTAAAGTTGAAATCTCAAAGCATTAAAACTTTGGGGCATATTTACAAGCCCTGTGCACCACCGGAATGTCATGTTTGTGAGACTCCAATGGTGCACAGGGCTTACTCATATCAAAAGGCCATGTATAGCCACCCTGCATGCATTGCCTAATTTGTAAAACAATAAGTGTTAGGGCTCTTGTCAGGAGGCCACAACAGTTTGCACCACACTTTGCCCATGTCATGTGTCCAATGACAGTATCAACACAAATACTAACCATCACACTCCTAACAGTGTGGCAGTTCAGACTATTTCAGTCCCCCAAAACTATAAGAATGGCTTAGTCATCAGGTAATAGTAACTTTTAAATATTTTAAATTAATATTTTATTGTTGTTGTGGTCATCTCTAAATTAGCTAGACAGTGACACATTGTGGCAGACTTTCACAAGTGCCGGTGTTGACAATTAAGTGCCGTGCTGAGCACCGGAAACCATCAGCTCAAATTAAGCACTACCTGCATGGATTTTCATGGCCTTGTAGATATGGAGTAAGGCAAAGCAGCGCAAGTCCCTGCCTTGCCTTACTCTGCGTGATAAAGGCATTCAATGTGTGTTGCTGTGAGTGTTCCCATGCAACACCCGTGGATTTTGACGCTGCCCCAGATTTACAATACCTTGCAAACGTGGGGCAGTGCCAAAACCTTGCAACTACCTAGAACAGGCGTAACAAGGAGAAATGTTTAGCTTTCTGTTTTTTTCCTCTTTCCGTCTGTGTTGAATTCTGTCAGCATACATGGAATGAGGAAAACACCTCTTGTGATTGTTTTATTTATGCAGGTGGGTGTTCCTTCCTACACAAAAACAATCCTGCCAACGACACCGACACTCTTGCACCATGGTGCCAGGGTTCCTGTGTCGGCATTCAGCTGCAAATCATGTGTCAGCGCAGGCAGAAAGGACAGGAATGCGTCATATCTTATAAATGCAGTGCATTACTGCCCTTTCGAATTGGCGTAGGACAGCCCAAAATAATGACTTACAGTGCTGCCCAACGCCAATTCTTTGTAAATATGCCTCTTTGTTTTCCTAAATAAGAAACTGCTGTCTTTATATATCCTCTTATCTTTAAGTGGATAATATAAAACCTTCACTAATGCAGTAAAATCAGCTCCTACTGAACATTGTGCTTTGAAATCAAAGCTGTGAAAAGAGAGTTGTGTCCCCTCCGTGCCGCAGAAATGCTCAGAAAAAACACAATGGCTACATTTCCTCCTCAAATTGTACAGAAAAACACTGAGGAACCTAATACATTTGTAAACCGTCAAAGGATTCCTAAAAAGATAGAAATACAACCAGATGTGTGTTTATTCTTGAAAAACATGTATTCATACAAAATCGTTATAAATTGATTCTCAATAATTACATATTCATACACAATAAATAGAGTCATGTTCTGCAGCCACATCTCCAATTTTGCAAATTCAAAAAATCCTATTCATTCATGCCATATCTAACATTTCCATATGTCCTGGGATGGTATACACAGACTGATGATTTGTAATTTAGTGACTTAAGTATGTTAATTTGTATCCATCCTTTTATCCACAGTGTTAAATTCACTACCAAAGGTTTCTCATTTTAATTAAACGTTTTCTGTTATAATGCTAGGTATAAAAATAAATCAGGAGGGATATATTCTTTGAATTAGCTAAGTGGGAGCATGGATCAATAGTGTATTTAGAATTTGAAAGATTGGAGATGTGGCTTCAGAACATAACTCTATTACTCTATAAACACACATCTGGTTGCATTTATATCTTTTCAGGAATCCTTTGACGGGCCACAAATTCATTAGGTTCCTAAGTGTTTTTCTGCACAAATTGTATCTTTGTCCTGACTTAGGAATGCATCTTTTGTTCAGGGGTATCCCCTTTTTTGTAATTTGCATATTTCCTCCTCATCCTTTTTTGACCATCACAAGTTTTAAACGAAGGGGTCTACGTCTAAATTCACAACAGCTTAAAAATGATGTAGGAACCATGTTTCTGTGAGTTGTAACTTATGAAATCATCTTCAGTCAGTAAATCAAAGATTACATGATAATTTTTAACTATGGATCTAACGTGTATGTGACCAAAAGTCATGCTTTTCAATAGTTTGAAGTACTTCTTTTCCCTGAGCTGTCAGGAGGCCAACCAGGTAATATAGGTCCTCATTTAAAGGGCCGTGGGCATCCCACCATCTCCGCAAGTTAGGGGAGGCTGTGGATACAGCCATAGAAATCCTTATTTCCGAAAATCTATGATCTTTCAGAATCTTGGGATCTGCTCAGCAAACTGTTTTTTTTAAGGGAATAAACTATTATAGCATAGGCAATAGATATATTTCCCAGTCTGGAAAAGGTATAGAAGGCATGACACTCCCACGTAGGGAAATAGAGTAACAAATATCCCACACTACATAGGGCAGAGCGGTCGTCACTATGACATGGTGACTCATGTGTGGATGTCCTACCAGGCCAAGGCTTTCTATCGATGGCACCAGCTGACGCTTTGCCTGTGGGAAACCTTTAGTTTCCACTCTTAAACATGTGGGGTTTAATGAGTTTGATGGGTCGGTGAAATGCCTATTTATAGCGGTCTGCCCACTCCAGCAAAGTCTGAATGAGAGTCTTAATAATTTATAATGTAATACCAATTTTTGATTTCCCACAGTGTGAGTCATGCAGGTTTTTATGATACGTGTAGGACGGTTTGACATTTGTGTGAACATTTTTGTGTTAGACAGGAAGGAGTTATACATAACTTATTCACATTTTACCTAATTTAAAACGTGTACAGTACAGATTTTTGCGCTAAACATGGACTAGAAAAATCGATGTGAGTCAGACATATAAGTCTACATTATCTAGGTATTCATGCATACTGCAGCATGCATACTTTACTCATCATTCACACAGGAATGTATGTAAATACACACACAATCAGAAACAAACATACTCCTTTGTACAAAGTATGTATATCTCAGTGAACATCTCTCAAGATATTGAGGCATACTTATCCAGTAGTTGCATCACCCTTGCACCACGCAAAGGGGCACAAAGGTGATGCAACTACTAAGTGATTTATCAAGCGATACATTGCCACCTTGCATGGCCCTGAATGGCATGAGAAATCTAGAGTAACGCAGTGCAACGCAAATCTCTGCATTGCGATGCACTGCCCCAGGAAGGTGTTCCATGGATTGCGCATGGATGTTACCATGCATCAGCCATGGATTTTGGCGTATTCCCATTTACCATTACTGGCAGACCTGGGAATGTGTCAAAATGCTACACGTCTCCGGTGGAGGCGTAACAAGGAGAAATATCTTTATTTCTCTTTGTTAAATCTTCTTTCTATGTGTGCTGCAGAATGCCTCAAATCCTGCTTACAATACAGGCATCCTTGCACCATGTTGCAAGGGTGCCTGAGTTGGCACTCAGCAGCACATTGTGCGCCAGCGCTGGGAAAAGACAAGAATGTGTCGATGATGTTGAATATTGCGCTTTCCTGCCCTTTCCCTGTTATGCAATGCAGCAAGGTATGGCTTATTGCGCTGCTGACTTTTTGATACATATGTCTCATTGTTTTTAAAGGTATTGTGAGGTTATTCTGCTTGCAAAGCCATTTAGCAATAGGATAACGTTCGCAGCAATATGGCTCAGTGAGAGAGGCACTTACTACTGACGTGTGTTATGAATTAGTCTCGATCCCAGCAGCATCAACTCAGACTTTCATCCTTCCGAGATTGATACGCTGAATGGCAGTAGATTGGGAATCGTTATTTACAGCATTGATTGAGGGCAACTGCTGCAATTTGAAGTACTGTGCAGAAACGTTATTAATAGTTAATATTTAATGAGCCAAAAGCCCTATTAACTCTCACAATTAAAGTATCCTCATTGCCCTAAGCTTCCATTTAGAGTTCAGTGTATTACAGACATAAAAGATAATTGGCAGAGTCATTGTGTATGCCTCTGTGACCTTGCTGTTATTAATAGATGTTGTTAATTAATATTATGTTAATAGGTCTTGAGCAGCTGCCAATGATGCCCTTACTGCACTATTGACTCAAGCGTTATCAAAATCACCCCTGTCCCGAAAGGATGAAGCCTAAAGGGTTTTTCGAATTTTAACAGTCTGTGACAGAAATTTCTTATTGTTTGAAAAACATAAAATAAACTTTTTCCCTTTAGTATGCAGTCTCCAAAGTGGGCTTTCAGTCTGTAAATACAGAAAGTAAATTGTCGCTTTAAATTTAAATCCTTACCCAAATTGTCAAGTGTAATGAAAAGTAATTGAAATAAAGTTTTAGGCAGAAAACGAATAGTACACTAAAAAAGGCAGAAAAACAACATGGTTTTTCAACGATGATAGATTTATTATGCTAATTTAAGACTTGGCAAAATTTTAATTATGGCGGGGTAATTTACAAAATTCAGAATTTCGCATCACATGATATTTTTAAAAGTTTTGTATTGCTCAATTTTGCTTACTATTTACCCGCAGGAGACTGTTTCAAGTAGAAATATCTTGCCAAGAGACATGTTATGCTCATAGTAGTTTTCTGCTTATTTGTCATTAGACTTTATTCATACGAGGTGCACACTTAAGCTAAAAAATAGGCGAAATACCAACGAACAAAGGGGCATATTATCAAGACCTACAATAAAATTATCGCCGCTTTAGCGGCAGGAAATTGTCGCTAAAACAGCGATAATAGGCTTGATAATATGCCCCTTTGAATACCTATAGCAGCCCAGGTTAACACCAGAACCTGGGCTGCTAGGGGAATTCACAAGGACATATTATCAAGCCCATTATCGCAGTTTTAGCGGCAGTTTCCTGGCGCTAAAGCGGCGATAATTTTATCGCAGGTCTTGATATTATGCCCCTAAGGGCCATATTATCAAGAAAGGGCGATACATTATCGCAGCTTTTATCGGCAGGAAACTGATAATGAGCTTGATAATATGCCCTTGTGAATTCCCATAGAATCCCAGGTTCTGGTGTTAACCTAGGCTTCTATTGGAATTCACAAGGGCATATTATCAAGCCCATTATCGCCACTATAGCTGCAGTTTCCTGACGATAAAAGCGGCGATAATGTATCGCCCTTTCTTGATAATATGGCCCGTTATTTTACTCTGAAAGTGTAGTTTCATATAATTTTGTGACATTTTCAAGGAAGTTCAAAAAATTGTTTCAATATATGCAAATTCACCCACTCCTAACGAGTATTCCTTGTAAGGTGCGCACATGGGCGGACCTTAACCTTCTTAAGTGTGTAATCTAGCTTGTAAATCACTCACACTTCAAAAATTCATGCAAGAGAGCTTTTGCAGCTGCTTTAAAAAATGCGAGCGACACGAAGGAACGGTCGTTCGCGGATTGGAGAGCCAAAGGCAGAACCAGAATCTAGTGTGATGTGGAGGAACAGTTCACTGTGAAAGAAGTGTTGCGTTTGGCTGCAGAGCGTCCAAAGGTGTGCAGCAAGTTGCTCCCGCACATGCCGGTTGCTGCATTAGTTTCAGTGATATGCGTGGAGGCTACAGGGATATACAGGCAGCAGTGATGTATCTTATTAATTTATTTTTTACGGTCATGCATTAATTCGCATTATTCTGCGTCTAAAGGCATGACTCTAAGGGCCAGATGTATCAAACGGTTTTACCCATTCTGTGCCTATGGGAAAATGTGTTCATACATATGGCCCTAAGGCTTTGTAATAATGTTTTGTGAAAAGTTCTCTGGGTATTGTTCATGTTTTTCCCTCTAAGCTCCTCTTTGTTTATTATTGTTCATGTTTACCAACAGACAGCTGATGCTCCTGTAGGGACATCTTCTGCTCAGCCATTCCACTCACGAATAAAGAGTTGCCTGATAATTTTTAGTGCATCAGTGCACAGGCCTGGCTGACGAGCTGAGCCCTGCTTGTCATCTAAATCATGCAGCAAACACCACCTAAAGTAAGATAAAGCCAAAACATACCTCACTTTTACATGTGTAAGGTTTGGTATCAATACGTCAAAATAAATCACTAAACTGAGATGCACTGATTGTAAGTACTTTTTTAGACATGATCTTAGAAACATTCCTCCCCCCACCCGTAAGAATGTCGTTTGCAAACTGAGGCAAGTAAGTTGTCATGTGCACCCTTTATGTGGCCCACATTCTCAAAGAGAGAGCAAAATTACAGTTTATTAAATCAAACACAATATGTTTGTATGCCTCTTAGGCTGAACTCACCTATTTGGAGGTGCCTTCATATATGATAATGAAGAAAATGGCATATTGCTTAAAGAAACTATTTGCTTGAGATCACACAATTTGGTTATGCGGGGGAACCCGGGATTAATTGCAGGTTTTTAGGTTTCACTTTGTACAAATCAGCCACTAAATGGGTGGTTGATCTGTGAAATATTGCACTAATAACCAGAACCGCAAGCAGTGTGCCTCTTTGCCCTGGGCCCTGGTATCGCAGCGCCTGCTGCACCATTGGAAGCTATGCTAATTGCTGCATTTTCATTTAAAGGCACCAGCTCACTGTTTCCATGTAGGGTGCACGTGCTGATGTTATTGCCAGGGGAGTAGCTCCAATAGGCGCAGTGGTATCAGGGACCATTGAACAATGTACATTTATGTATTTTCCTATCCCAACAGCAGTCAAAGGAGCAATGTTTCTTGCTTGCTCCAGAGCCCATGGCATCTTTGCTATGCTAATGGCTTTCCAAAATGTGCATAAACCTGAGCCTCCTGCCACTGCAAGCAATGCAGGAGGATTGTACTCTTTTGTCAGGACCTTGCACAGATAACAATGACAATATTATGTATAACTGCAGCATCACTGTCTGAGCAGGTGTGTGACCTTTGCCTACATCTTCTTTGTTCATGTAGACATCTCCTCAACCTCAAATAGAGTTTTCTTTTTGTATTCATTTACAAGCAGAGGTTGCTTTTTTAAAAGCAGAAGGAATAATAATCACTGTACAGTACATACTATGATAAATCCATGTGTTTTGGAAATGTGCTCCTCACATTCTTACATCAACATTTACACCATTACCAGTCCATTTAATTCAAAATATACTGTGATGCATGGATGCATCATGTATTATTTTATTGTGCATTACCTGAGAGGATGAGGCTTTACAAACTTTGTGTATTTCCAGTATATATGCAATGTATGACTTGTGTACATTCTATACTGTGAACTGAGTCACATCCATGTGTCTTATTGAGTAGAAACTGTGGGTGTTTGAATAATGGTGATACATTATTGAGAGCTCTGTAGTTATGTCAGAAAGCAGCGCCAGTTTCTCACAGTGACTGTCAGTGAGTCCTAAAGCTGCTCAGACAACGTGCACCTCCAATTTTGGCCTCTGCACAAACCACAGTGAGTGATGGTCATATATGTGCTAGCTGTAACTGTGGTAAAATGGGTGAAAGAGTTACACACCTTTCCAAATAAGGCATCACCAAAGAGAAACAAAACGCTGCGTCTGTAAATGTAAATTGATACTTGTATAGCGCACTACTCACCCACAAGGGTCTCAAGGCACTTGTACGAATACCGCTGTGGAACCCATCCTGGCTTGCCCTGTGAGGTGTCCACTCCTGGGCACCCCCAAGGTGGAGGCCAGGCATCCTTAGCGTTGTGGGGGCCGTTGTGGAGATTAAGCAAGCTATTGCCCAGAGTTGCAGAGTGGGACTCCATGATTGGAATAGGCACCGAGGCGAGAATTATCAGGTCCGTGGAATTTTGAGCCCAAGACCCGCCGAGGCAGGGAATTGAACCCTGGTCCCGGGCTAGACCTCTGCATCAGGGTCTGCCGCTCCAACCATTGAGCCACACTTCTTCACACTGTAGCAAGTGAATGAGAGGGTGGTGTGTGTAGAGGGGAGGACGAGTGTTAAAGCAGAGGAGGTGAAATTAAATATGTTGAGGAGAGAGTGAAAAAGTGCACAAGAGGAAAGAGATGCTATGTGAGATATGCTTATTGAGGATTTCAGAAAGCTGTGGGGGGAAAGGAATTCTAACAGAATAAGAGAGTGCAGAGAAAGTTGGTGTTGAAGGGCAGTCATTTTCAGTACATATTATCACAACAAAATCATTGTCACTCATTTGTTTGATACAGTTAAAAGGCGTTTGCGAAGCAAATAGGTCTGGCTTGTTTAAGGCTTAGGTTCCATTGTTGTTGTATGAAAAAATACCAAAGGCACCCAAATACGGGTTACATTTGCCACTGTGTGAAGCAAAGGATTGTGGCTCACTTTTCCAGCCCTACCTATTGGAAAGAATACTTAGTTACACTACTTTTGCCATACCCCTTTTAGAGATTCCCCACCAATTTAAGGCCACTTAAAGTACCACTATATATGTGCAACACTGTAAGGACTCCCTCTAAATTGTCACCGCAGGAAATGGTACCAAAGTGTTGTCTGTAGTCTCTCCAAGCAGCCATAATCAAAGTATGTGCACGTCTTCTCAACTCCACCACATCGGCACATAGGGTCAGGAAGACAAGTTCAAAAACTGCCTCTAGATCCCAACGGTAGAAATGTTCATTTATGGTACTCCACAGACTCTATTGTTATGGTATGGTCTCAGGAATCTGGTGCGATTTTGAAGAATGGTTCTTAGGGTTACTATCTGATGATGGATATTCAGTGTAATGAAACATTTAAGTATCGGGTTTTAGGATTGTGGCAGTCTGCCTCCCAATTCCTATTGCGTCGTAGTTTGTCATCATCTTTTTGCTGTGCTGTTGTCTATTGTACTACGAATAAAATGAATTGCAACTGTTAACAAAATAACCTATTTTTAATTTGAAAAAATTGTTTTGTATGCCACTTGCCGTATCAGTTCATGTGGGATATTTGAAAGGATCATATCTGGCTTAACCCTCCCTTTGAACTTCAAGTCTTGCATAGTGCTACCTCTTGTGCAGCATGAATGCCAGGGAAAAGCTGCATCACTGCAGGAGTAACACACATTGCAGGCTTAACAAATACTAATAGAGAAACATGTGAGTACATGCCTGTTTAGCCTAAAGTGGATCCCCAGGCAATGCTTGCCTGCATGGACAGTTTCTTGGTGCACATAGCCTTGGATGCACTTTACAGAGCCTTACACTGGTGCACACAGAGGAAAAAAAATAAAGCAAACATTGCTACTAACTAGCATATATCGTGGGTTGTTAGTTTGTGTGGCCGCATACTGTAGATCAATTACTGAAGCAGTAATAATACAACTGAAGAGATACTTTCTTTAGCAGAGAGCAGTTGCAAATGTGTGGTAATGTTCTGTGTGATATTTTGATAAAACATAATTTTCATTCACATGCAGGGTCAGCACCTCCATTGGGAAGAAGATGTATGTTGCCTTTCGGCGTAACAATTATTGTAAGAATGATAAGAAAATGCCTGAAAATTGACTTTTATCTTGGTGATAAAAAGAAGCTATGAAGGAAAAATAGCTATTATGACTAGAGCACCATAACTTCTTGGATTGTTTGTGCTCAGGTGTAAACTTGCTCAACTGCACAATAATAACTTACACACACTGAATAATTTATTGCTCAATTTGTGTGGATGGGGTGATCTGCAAATCTCTACTAATCACCCTGCATAGGTCTCAGAGTACTCTGGGGGAGGGAGCATAAGAAAGGGAAATGGCAAATTGCATCATACTGCTTGTGCCGAACTGGAAGTGGGGAAGTGGTCAATTATGAGAAGTGAAGTACAGCACGTGATGACTCACTATCAAATATGTCCAAAATAAATGTCAATACCTTGCAAGAGTTAAAGTCTTGAGATCCTGTGGGAGGAAGCAATGCCTATCTAAGGCTTTGCATCAGATTAATTAGAGCTAGAATAGTTAATCTTACCGATCCAAATTATTCACTTTTCCCAATATTTGGAGATTTTGAGATATACATATATATTTGTGTCCAGACTGATTATAAGCTTTTCCCATTGTTTGTTGGACTGGAGATAGAACAGAAAAGTGTACCATCACATATTGTGCACTTTCCCTGATGGTTGTGGGTTTGGCGTTAGAAAAGTACAATTGCCCTATCCCACATTTTATATACTTTCTTCAGTGTTGCACTGCAGTCAGAAAAATAGAGCCTACACTTACAAATTATGCACTTTTGATAGTATTCAGAGGTTTGGGGTTAGGTTCATATATTTCCACCACCTCCCATATACCTTTAGACACTTTCTTTAATGTTTATTGGCCTGTAGTTAAATTAGTAACTATTTCTCCTTCATATTATGAACTTTCTCAAACGTATGGTATTTGACCTAAGAATTGTACTTCTCCCCACCCTCATATATACACTGTTCGCAATGTATGTTAGGCTAAAGTTAGAGAAGTATGTGCATCCTGCCCTCTTAATACAGTTTCAAAGTTTATTATAGGAATGTATGTAGAATAGTAAATCTTATTACCCACACATTTTACACTTTCAGCACCACTTGGAATTGGAATTAGAAAAGTACATCCCACCACTCAAATGTATGCACCTTTTCTAAATATTTATGGATTACAGAGTAAAGTAGCAATAGATTATAACAAAAAAGTTACCAACAATATTTGTGTTCATTAATTTAGAAGGAGTAAATACAAAGAAGTAGATTTCTTTTTTAAGTTCCACTTAGTAATGTATGCAATATTATAGTATAATTTAATTTCTCAACAAAATAAAAGAGTACACTTAGGATAGTGGATAAAAAATATTTAATGACAATAATGAAATATGTAATAGGAACAGGTATGTTTTTAAATATATACATTTTTTGTATATTTTTGATAATATTTATAAAATTGTATTCATGTATTAGTAGTTTCTTTTTAATTTTTGTTATGGGGAATTTTGTCTTTGAATTACAATAGGTTGCCTATACTTACTTCAGTTGCTGTGAGAGTACATTTTTATTGCAGATGCTTAGCTTAACATACATTAGTAGTAGGTTATTGTGTGGTAGTTTTAGTTGTGTAAGACGGGTTGATTGTTTAATACCTAGGGGCAGATTCCGATCTTGCTGGGAAGGGCTCCGAATGTGATCTGGCCGGAAACAGTACGATGCGAGAAACGTGAAATCACCGACCGACTCATTTCAGGGTCTGAACCGCTCCGTACGTCTCGTCCATGAGCAAACCGTGCCGTGCAATGGATGCAATTTCCGACCGAGCCAGTACGATTCACGCGCCGGACAGCCAGATCTAGCCAAAGTTTCCGGCTCGCACAACGTCTGGGAAGCTTCCCTTCGGGGTCCGCGGTTGGTACCGACGCGTACCCACTGTAGGGGGGGCCCTTATACGAGACATACATATTCAGTCAATGGGAGCCCATGCACGTGTAAATGTTTATATTTTTGGAGTTATCGATTTGTTTGAGATTTTGTAGTAAACATGTTTTATTGATTTTGCTGTTGTTGCTATTTGTGATGTCAAGATTTTATTTCATCCTATTTTAAAGAAAACTATGTTGTTTTTATATTTCTGTCATCGATTTATATTGGTTTTTACATTTTTTCCTGATATTTGTATTGCCGTTATTATTGTATTTTCCGATGGGTGTTCTAAAAGTCAATGGGGCATATTACCAAGCAATAGCGATAATTATCGCTATTGCTTGGTTAGAAACAAAAATTTACCGCTGAGCTGCGGCGATTTTTATCGCAAATAAACCTTGGTATTACCAAGGTTTATCGCAAATGTGATAAAAATAGGCCGCAATGCATGAATATCGCTGAAAAGTCAGCGATATTCATGCATTACCGAGCTAATGCTCTTAGCCATGTTATCCACCTCCCATTGGATAACATGGCTAAGAACTGCTCAGGGCAGGTGTTAGCTTTTGGAGATATTCGCGCTTAGCGCGAATATCTCCATAAGTTGGTAATAGGAGATAGCGATGTTAGCGACTGTTTCCAGTTGCTAACATCTTGGCACGCCCACTTTGCATGTCATTAGTGATAAATATCACTGACAGGCAAAGTGGGGCCCAAGATGGTCACTATCCCCTACTAGCTGTCGCTAACTGGTGTTAGCGACAGCTAGGTAATAGGGAGATAATTTTATCTCCACTTTCTTGGCTTTTAAAGCCAAAAAAGCGGAGATAAACCCCCTTGATAATATGCCCCAATATTTTTGTAGTAAATATTTAGGCAAAAATATTTTTAAATCACAATTTTTGGTTGGGGTTATTCTGGCATTCAACACATTTTAGAAACTGCCAAAAATAGATGTGACTCTACCAACAGAAAAGACCTACTGTCAATTAAACCTAAACAAGATAACAAACGCATGACAGTTGTCGCGAAACACTCTATTATGAGCAACAAATACAGCAACATCATCTTAAAACACTGGCCACTTCTGAGCAGAGAACCAGACTTCAGAGGACTTTTTGAACAAACTCCCATCTTTGCATATACAAGAGGACCCAACCTCAAAGACTTGATCACTCGACCAATCACAGACATCAAGACCACTCGCTACAAAGGTTTGATACCATGTTACAATTGCAGCACTGCAACAATGCCATGAAAGGCAACTCCATCCATCATCCAATGAAAGGAACCACCATCAAACTCAAAGTAAATGCTACTTGCAATACACCTAATGTCATCTATCTCCTTAAATGTCCTTGTGGTCTTTGTTATGTTGGCCACACAGAACGCAAAATCAGAATCTGGATTCTGGAACATAAGAGCAACATCATGACTCACAACCTCAAATCTACTGTAGCCACCCATTTTTCGGAAAAAAGACATAATGTATCCCAATTATAATTCACTGTTCTTGAAAATGTGACATTCAATGAGGGGATCAACAATAAAAACAGACTGCTTCAAAGAGAGAACTTCTGGATACGCTACTTGTGGACGATGCAACCGACAGGACTCAATGATAGAATGGAATTTCTCTGTTACCTTTGACTTCATTAGTTACACTTGAACTTCCTTATGTGATTACTGTACATGTATTATTTGTTTATTGTTTTATTATTGTCTTCGTATCCTCTATACGTTTTCATACCAGTTTTCTATATTTTACACCACTCCAACATGGCGGTCAACCCACACTAATCTAGTCCTTCTTCTATTTTCACGCCGTTCGAATTGTACGCCGGCGTCTAACTTTATCAGCTGAACACTTTGTCTCTTCCGTGCACCCGTATGGAATGAATTTTCACCCCTCCGGGTTCACTCGCTGTTCGTGGCACCCTTAAGTAAGTACCTTCACCGTGGGGACCCGTGTACATCTTGTCACGCAGCTTCCTTAACTTGCTAACCTCCGTTTCTTTTACTTCATCACACAGCATCGGCCATTATCGGCGAACGAGTTACACCACTTTGATCAACCCCGTATGTACTTCGAATATCCGCTTTACACCGTGCACTTACTGCTTTAATTTATGGCTTCTCTTTATTCACGGCTGCCAGCGTCTGTTTAAACCTTTCACATGGATTTTACGTATAGAGATTATGCTTGTCCCTTTTCTTTCACTGTTCATTTAACTCATTCATAGGTACACTGCGTCTACCGTTTTTTGAATGTAACAGCACTTTGAATCACTCTTCACGTTTATAATGGTCTCTTTCACATTTACGTGTACCACACAATCTCTTTGACTGCATTCATTTTTCTCATGCTTATTTGCATGTAATTGTGGATCTTGAATCAGATTTCGCTTTGCACTGTTATTGTAAGATTTGTAGGGATTCTTCCCTCACTCAGACCACACCCTTTTTTCTTTGTTACAGAATCTTTCCCTGATGAAGGGCAGGAGTCATGCCGGAAATGTATTGGGGCTGAACAATGATTGATGCATTTATAATTTAAAGACCCGTGGAGCATCATCTACGTGATGTTTTGAAATACATCTTGAAGATGACTACAAGTCATTAAAAGAATTCAGAAAATGTAACTTTTTGATTGCATTTTTTGGTTTGAACTTAATGAACCCATATTTGGTTCCTTCACGCTGTGCGCAGGGGGACAACTCCTAACAAGGGTTGCATCACAAATACAACAATGTTCCTCATGCTCACAAGAAGTGTGATGAAAGGAAAGGAATTACATGGAAATATGTTGTCCATAAATAAAAAAGATTACATTGTATTAAATTAAAATTTCAATGTAATTGTCAATCTGCATACACACACACCTGATTAAGGGAAACAGATGTTTGCAAGAATATATGTTGATACCAGGCATTTATCTGCGTGACTTCTGAAATTCATACACAGCACACCCTTATACTTGGAGTTCACATTGAATGACTGATCTCTTTGTAATTAAATAGGTTGTCAGAACCAAATTTTTGGGTGATATAGTACCTCATGAGACAAGCACCTACAGTCTATTTCAATGAACCAAGGAAACATTTTAGATGCTGCATAAAAAATGACAAATGGACTGGGTTTTGATATGCATTTTGATTTGCGTAGTTCGTTTTTGTCCTATGTTACATCAGAGACCTAATGAATTTTGACCTGTGATGTGTTCTAGTACCTGTTGAAAAGACTTTAATCACATATACTCTGCCATGATCATATGTTTTGTTATTCTATTGCAGCACCACGAGTATGAGGTTGGCCTAACAGTATGCAAAATCCTAAGGCTGGTAACAAATATAACAGAACTGGTCTAGACCACCCTGTCTGCTGTATTACATGAATTACAGAATTGTGTAGCAGGATATTTTCCCTATATTTGAAAGTAAATGTCCTTCAACCTAAAAAGCTGCACTGACTCCTGACAGCTATGCTGCAAGACCTGTACCTCATTAGGTCAACTTTAAAATATTTTTTACTATCAATAGCAGTAATTACGAAACAGTTACCATCCTTATGACATGCTAGATTGAACTAGGCTTGAAAAGTTCCCAATTTCAATCAATTTTGGGATAGCTATGCTTCTTTTATATATGGTTTATATAGAATATCATGTGGATCATAGAGCTGAAGTGAACTAATCAAGTATTCATACTTGTAGCTGTAGGGCTTCCACCACTCCCCACCTCTGAATGCTGTGCCTGTGCCAAGCTTAGCCATCTCCCAAACCTTAGCTTCAAAGAGAAAACTCACAAAGGCAGGAGGGGGTGAAAGTGAATAACATAGGCTTATTGCTTGAATATTTGTTAGCGTATAGCACTGGCTAGAGGAGTCGGCCTCAAAGCTGGCGAACACTCAACATCATGGGATTCTCGGCAAATTACTTAAGCTCCACCTGGCTAACAAAAATTAATTTGTCTGATGTAATGCAGTTGGTGGTCATGTAAAGCGCTCTGATATCTTCGGGTCACGTATGCACTATATAAAACTGCAACAAAAAAGTAAAAAAAGTATTAAGTGTCTTCACTCTTCTGTGGGACATCAAGGGGTAGTGTTAGAAGATGCTACCAGAATGCCTTTGATTGACTAGGATCTAACTGGTTGGTGAAGGTTGGAGTTAAAGGTAAAAGGACATTGCCTAGCTACAATATTGACTTCAGTTATGTTGAATTATCACCTGAAAGCAATGTAGGAAGGATCATGGTACCTGTGGGCATAGTCCCAGAATAGGAACTCCATTAAACTGTTTTGAAAGTGAAAGGGTAGAGTGTGAGAACATTTTAGGGATTGGATTGAATTATCCATGATTGGGAAAATCATGCCTACCTCTAACTCTAGAAGAATTTCTATGAGTCTATTGCCAGAGGACCTTAAAAAAGAAGTTGCTACCGCTGATTAAGCTTTTTCTCCAGGCCATGATTCAAAGAACTGGCAGATTATGTTTCCTGACCTTGCAAACATGATGGAGGCACTGTTTGTGCACTGCGCGACTCTGTGCCCAAAGCCAGAATTCCAAGAGGTTGAAAACGGTCCAGAGAAAGAGGGAGCTGATCACGTATTCCTAGGTTTCCAAATAAGTAAAATGCTACAGAGAATGGGAATATCTTGACTATTGTGAGAACACTATTACAACTGATTTTAAGAGAACTAAGATCCCTTAATCTCTTCTATAGAAAATTGACAACAAAACTTTAGGATACTTTATTTCCATTACATACATTGTTTTACAAGCCATTTGTCCAATATGCTTGACAAAACTCTATATTTGATTCAGAAAAACATGATGAAATGGAATAGCAGCATTAACCCAGCAAGGTGAAGCCTTCACTGTTAGCTCTGTCCCCCTCTCATGTTTTGTTTCCCGTAAAAGTAGTTCACCGGGGGCTCCACCAAACCAAGCCCAGCTTTATCATGCTGGAATTTTTACAGCACTGTGACAAGCCGCAAAAATTACATCTAACTCACAAGCATATATCTACTGACCATGCAGTTAATTCTCTTCCCTAACTAAGAATAATTTCACCCACCATTCAGCAAGGGCTTCCACTTCAAGAATCATTCTGAAGACCATGGAACACACTCAGCATATAGCTGCCAGGCTTGCATGACCTTTTGTAGCTCCAAAATCTTTTCTAAGCCTGAAGGTTTACATGTTGCCTCAACTCAACTAACAAATTGATCCTACCATAAACACTCATTGGTCAGCTAGTAACGGTACCTATATACTTGCTGAGCATTAGGAGGATACCTACATTTTTTTGTCTTTTATCCTTTTCCATGGACTTTGACAAAACACATTTTTGCATTTGTACTTTAAAAAGGGCCGTTTAGACACTGTTTGAGCTCCTTGTCAAATAGATTTGTATTATAAATTGATTGTTCAAGAGAAAGAGCAATGTTCATCAACATCAAATTAACTTATCTACAGTTGAAGGTAAAATTCTAGCACCATTATTAGTCTGTGGCAAGATACTGCCAAGGCTTACATACTGTAGGTTCATTAAAAATAAATACAAAATGTTTTCAAGGTGCTTTTATTGACCCAACCTGTTAGATCTGACATCTTTATTGCGGTATTCCCCTTAAATTTTTTTCTTTTACTCCTCGTGTTTACTGATTTCATTTTTGTTTGCATTAGGACTGCTCTCCTTCAAACATGGAAAAATTGAACTACACATAATTGGCACATTTAATTAAGTCCCTAGTAAATGGTACTATATGTACCCAGGTCATTAAAATGAAATGCTACTAGTGGGCATGCAGCACTTAAAGTAAGTGATGGCCGTGTTAATTGATTTGCACTCTCACAAAATTCAAAGTCTGCGTGAGTGTTAACCATCAGCATTGGCACTTTTTCTTGTACACAACTTTTAGAAAGTTGCCATTTTCTTGTTCCAACCAAATGTGCCTTATGCCAGTGTCATGTGTCAAGTGACTGTGATTTGCTTTATTGGTGTTTATGCATTTCTTCCATACAGTGATACAAAGCGTCTTTAGTGTGGACAGGATGGGCATGTCTGGCAGGATGATTGGAAAGGGCTGTGCCCGGCCCAACCTACACTTCAAAGTGATTTGTCCCCTGGACACACAAAGGAATCTAACACCAGGTCTCCCTGCCTTTTGTCACTGTCACATCATTAGGAACCTTGTCAGGGGAAGAACTTTCCAGAACCAGATGTAAGGGTGGGACAGGGAGTCCCCCCTACAAACTCTGGCACTAAGTATAAATATTGGACCTCCAGAGCCACTCTTAAGAAGACTCCTGGACCTGTGGAAAATACAGAAGAAGAACTGTCCTCCTGCTAGAGGACTGCCCTGCTGCCTGAAGGACTGCCTTACTGTCTGGAAAGGAAGACTGGAGTGAGACTATGCGAATCTAAAGGAACACAAAAAGCTTGAGAGCTCTCCCTGAAAATCCCCAGTTAAACTGCTGCACTGGACTGACCAGGACCTGCAACTGGACCTACCTGAGCCCTGCTGCTATCCTCTTCCTGCAGTGAGTTCTGATCCCTAAGAGGTGCTCACATCACAGTACTGCCCTGCTTCTGATCGGAATTGATGCAGAGCGGCGCAAAGCCTCACATTCAGAACATAAGGTACAACTCTCACTGGAACTAACCTGGTCCCAGTATCCGGCCCACACTACATTGCAGTGGGCTTGAACATGTCACTTTGTCTCGTTGTGGCACAACTAGATAACCACAGTTAGCAATTTGTGCTTTAGGAGTCATTCCTGCTAAAATGTTAACAGTCAATATATCCCGTTCCACAGATTGGACCTTTGTTGTTCTGGTATCATTAGATCTATTACAGTTTCCTCACTTTTTCAAAATTTGTTTGGAATTTTTCTTTTGTGGTGTTTTTACTTTATTACTGTATTTAAACTGTATAAATACTTTACACATCACCTCTAAGGTAAGCCTGACCGCTTTTGTGCTAAGAAATCAAAGCATAAACACAGGCGAATTTAGCGGCTTTTGTAGTTAACCCTGAGAAAGATTGTGCTTGTTGCCTGAGTGGGGCTTACCACTCTCCTTCCTTACTAAAGAGAGCGCACTAGAACAGAGCAAACTCTGAAAACATGTAATAGTTAACACAGTGCCAGGGAGCAACATGAGGTTTTGGCCAAAGACAAAAGGCCCTAAATTGAAGGGTTCAGGCCTACTGTGCAGCTAAGTAACCAAATCAGATTGATGGTGGGATGGTATACAGGGAGAACAAAATGGGAGTGACACCTGGCAGACAAAATATTAGGGAGAAAATGTTTAGGAGCTATAAAGAGGCGTGTGAGTTAGCGCTGGGACCACAGATATAAGATAACAAAGGACAACATAGTCCACTGTGCGCCATAGCACTTATGGCAGAACCACATGCATTACCAATCCTACATTGAACAGGTGTAATAGGAAAGAAAACTGTTGAGTATATACAAAACAGAAGATAAATGTGGCAGTGGAAGAAGAATATAGGTTATTGGACAAGAATGTAACGTTCTCATCTCATTGATACAGGGTAAGATCAATGAAGAGGATGTTGTCAAGTGAATATGGGATAGGATAACAAGAAAGGGAAGGGGGGATGTAGTGGACATGAAGAACAGCAACTGAAAACTAACATCACCCTGGAGGTAAGGAAAAGCACAGACCTATTTAAGATACTTCAATGACAACAACACAGGCCCATAGGGCATCAATACATGAAAGGTAGAAGTAAGACTCTAGCACAGAAGTAACACAATCGATGAACACACACAAAAGCTTGCAAGCATCTCCTGTATTGCTTACACATATTGTTAAAGATAGCCACATGACCGTGTATAATATATTTTCATGGAGACATGTTCCTTTTCAGTCTTATTATTTTCAATATTAGGAGTACATATGGCAACATAATTTTCACACATAATTTATGTATTAGGTTCCTAGCTAGATATTTAAAAGTCAGTATCGTATTATCAAGACTCTTATAACTGCAGGATGAAAGTATTGAAGTCTTTTATTATGTTTATTTAACTTTTACCAATAAATTAAGCACAATTATAAATATGTATAGACAAATCGAATATAAGTTTCTCTATATATATTTATTTTTTATACAATTAACCTTAGTTGTATATACATAAATTAATTTTGCATAACATAAACTTCTTCAAAGAATGTAAAATTTAATCAGATTCCCCAGCTGATTTATGTGTAAATAGCACAAGTCACCGAACCTCTAAGATGGGCTTCAAAGTAGTTGATACTCCACATTCTAGACTACCCATCACAGATATTATCAGATACTGCTTGCAAACTTGAATCACAGAGTATTTAAAGGTGCTTGTTATGAAAATTGCCTTGCTAATGACCCACTGATATTATGCTGCAGTCAGTGGAGACTTGCAACATTTGAAAGTGGTGGGGCGTAAACTTTCCAGATGTACATTGAATGAAAACATGCATATCTTTACAATTTTCGGCTTTTGTTATTGCCATATGTGCTTAGATTTCCCATTAAGGATTTAAAAACAGCACTCATCTTTCGGTTTCATGTTTTTGTGTGAGTGCATATTTTTCATTTAAAGTAGATGACTGCAGCAAGTATAAAACATCAATCAACTGGTGGTATGATTGTTGCTGCCATCATGGGTGATTTTCTTTAACTGAATTAGCAGTGCATGATACATGTACTAACTCGTTCAGTGGAGATAGAGGGTTTTCAAAAGTAAATACATTGATCATAATAATATCCAGTGCTTCATTTATTAAAATACATTTTATGCAGATGCCTACATTCTTTATGAAGCAGCCGCCTCCCGGATATGGACCCAACGGATGGACTATCCAGTTTCCACCAAATCCTCTGCTGAGATTGCTCAGGAACACCGCACTTAATCGCATCAGCCCATCGAGTATCGAGATCCAAAGCGCACTTGCACTAAGGTCGAGCCTGTGCCGGTCATTTGGTGAGGATGAATAACATGCTGCATCTCTTGGTCCAAATCAAGCAGAAGGGCCATGATCAAGGCCCCTGAATTTTACCTCATGTTGCCACCCGCCAAGCCTTGATTTTTACTGGGTGAAAGACAATGCTGGAAGCAAACAGCCACTTTGAACTATACTGAATAACACTGACCACATCACAGGAATAGACCGAACAGTCATCATAACTAATCACCTTTTCTTTTTTAATGCAAATATGTTTTTTTTTGAAGTGGCACTTTCTAAAATTCTCTTATTGCACTGGCACTTTACTATAATACCCCTCTGCCGGCAACAAGGAACAACTTACAGCACATATTATTATGACTAATAGGCTGCCTAACTAAAATCATACTTTATTTTAACTTTGATGCTGCTGTCTTAGTACGTTTTTTACTGAAGGATTTATTGTCTTAATATGTACAAACTTGACCTTTGTTTTATTTGTTTTATTAACTGAACTCTTTTCCACATTGTAACGGTTTTAAATAACCATGTACAATAAAGCATTACCAGGCCTCCCATATCTACAACTGGCTCCACCCAATTTTGTCTCTGGCACTTCCCACTTGCACCCCTGGCACAACCCATATATGGATTGCAGTGAAAGAACAATCCCACTTACTTACATGAAGGTAGGTTTGATGAGGAGAGGGGTTCAACTCCTTGAAAATAATTTAAAAACTATGTCGGATAATGGATTTTACAGTCCAATTTAAACTTCACTTTGCTAAAAAAAAGGCTATAGAACTCGAGGTAAATCTGTCCAGTGTAATGCCACTTTGTGCAGACTCCCAATGTGTATTTTACTCAGTCTACAAGAATGTACAGGGGCATGCTGTCCAGGATGCACTGAATTATATCTGGCAGTGCTTTGACCGTCTGCGGCAGGGGAGTGTAGGTGTGTGGTGGTTTCATTATGGATTGCTTCTCTTACACAAGTTGCATTCATATGCACAGCTCTCCTACTGCAACTCAATCGTAACCTGCAATCTCTCCGTTCTAATTGACCCCCACACACTACTTATGCCTTATTAATGCATGGGCACGCTGGGCAGTTGCCCGGGGCCCCATGAGCATAGAACCCCATGCAGACCAGAATTTAACACAAATATTCAGTTAAACATTTGTATTCCTGTGAGTGGTTGTGCAGGCAGGGCTCAGTGCACTGCTTTGCCCGGGGCCTACAATGCTGTTACGACAGCCCTGCACATTACCTCAGTTTTAACCAGCAGCTCCCTAGATATTCAGTACTTTCTGTAACATAAGGCTGTACTGATGATCTAATAAGCAGCCACAAGCAAGCTGTATGACACAATGGAATTGAATTCACATAGCTTTTCCTGCATCTCAAGGCTGACCAGCAGCACAGTGCTGAGTCCTCTCCCGACTTCTGCCCTGATCTGTTGGGACCCGCCAACTGCAGTCTTACCAACTGTACAGGTGCAGAAAAATGGGCACAGTTTAAAGGTTACATAAAATGTTCAATATTTATGTGGAAAGCAATACTCTGTAACAAATAATGACCAGTTTTACTTATTAAATTGTGTTTGTCGTCTACATTAACCTTTCATTCCCCCCAAAACACAATGATACTCCAATGGAGATAGCTTTGTTTCAGAAATACATTTAAGCTGACCTTTCTGCCTTCTCAAAATGAAACAATAGCCCCAGTGCAAAAAGAGTGCTTATGGGCCTCAAAGCCACCTCACTTGCCCATAGCTCAGCCGTGTTAATCAGCATTGCAGCTATTGTTATATTGAATACTTATTTACATTGTAATCATGTTTCTCTGCACGTGACACCAGCGCAGTGAAAGTGATCATGGGGAGAGACCAAGGGGATGTTGACATTCTGTAGAGGAAACAAAGGCAGACTTTCCAAGCACATGAATGCCCACCAGCTTGTGGACAATAAAGGATGGATACCTAAGGTTTAGAAGAGATGTGAACAAAGAGCAGCAGTGACCTTTGCATCAGAGTTCAGCGAGGACATTGGCAAGCTATGGCTGTAGTAACAGCAGGATGCATTAAGACTGAATACAGCTCGACTGGCTCTGCAGTACTTCCGTTAATCAAAAAGGGATACGAGGGGAAAAAAAGGCTATCTAGGGCAGTCCCCCACTCAACAAATCTACAACAAGAAGCCCTCTTAGCCTGCATGTAATGAATCTCAGACTCAGTAACTTACGGGGTCATACCTCCCGTCCACACACCAAGTGGCCAGATCAGGTCAGTGCTGCGTTACAGGTCCAGACATGCATTCAAACATACCAACAACACTGTGCACACAGTACAACACATAAAGAAAATATGTGTGAAAGCAACGAAAGCACCTCACGGACGTAACACCCGAGGGGGTTCCCGGTCTATGAATGGCCGGTTTACCCACTTCTCATTATCGGTTGCTTTCCTTGCAAGGAGGATGAAAATGTGCAAAAGAAGATGTGCACAAAACAGGATAGAGAAACAGGAAGGGAGTGTACAGATACACTACCTAGTAGGATAGAGATATGTGTTCAGAACTAACAAGTACCTACACCCAACACCAACAAAACATAAAAATATATAAAATAGTGAGGTTTGGCTGGCTGAATCAATTTTATTCTGGTGCTGCCAAACTGCACTGTTTATAAAAAATGGTTAAATTGATACCATTTGATGTTGTAATTGGACCAACATGTTTCATTGCCTTGTCATTGGCAATTTCATCAGGGCAAATGGTTGGGTCTCTTATTCTTAATCCTCCATTTGGAAACCTGTGCACATAAATACATAAAAACAACAGAACACAGCTGTGGTAAGGTGATGAACCAATGGGAGTCTAAGCATATCTCACACTCATGCCCCTGGCTATTACCTTGAGCTCGCAAAAACTGGGTATACCGGCGAGCATCAACTAGGACGGCGTGTCAGCTGATCACGAATCCGTCTTGGAGACTCCTCAAGGTGAGTCACCTAAATAGAGAGACATAATTCACCCGTTTCATGTGTCTCAGAATACTCGTTCTCATTCGGTATTTACATGTTGCTGCTTGGGCAAAGAAGTTGCCTATAATGTACCAACAGATAGACCATCGGTAACGACTGTTACAAGTCGGTTTTGCAAATGCCACAACCATTGTCAGGTCGGTAAGTAGTAGCATTACATAAAAATTGTATCGCCATGGGGGTTGTTGACTCCCTCCCCCCGATGTTACACGGAGAATCCGCTCACCTTTTATACTCACGCAGTATGCGGGGAGAGCGCAAAAACATAGCCCGTTCAAGCGGAGTACCCAGGGGGTGCGTGCCTACCAGAGTTGTGATGGACGCAAATGGACCGGGACGGGGAGCCAACGCTCCTCGCTTCAACCTACCACTGCCGAGTCCCTCCGGCGCTTCCGTCGTCTCACAATCCAAGCCTGGATTGGGACGCGGAAGTAACCCGGAGGGGACTCCGCCCCTCGCGCAACGTGGCGGCCATCTTGAGTAAGGGGTGAAGTCAGAGTCAAGAATGACCTGACTTCATTCGTGTCGTGAGTGAGCATCCGAATGCTCAGAATCAAGGCGACCCAATTCAAAGATCTAAATCAGAAATCTAACACTGTTTGTTCTTAAAGAGTAGGATTTAATAAACCGTTCTGTGGACGATTTATTGTGAACAAGCCAATCGAGTGTGCCAGTGCCGGTCGCAGACAGAACCCACCGGCAGATAGACGTTCAAGGGAAAGGGGCCATCAGGGATCACAGCACATGCTCGTGCCAGGCAGAGTGATACAATGCCACGTTCCGACTGCCGGACAGCCACCCCATTACATAGAGAAAAAATATAGAAAAAATATAGTGGCCGTACTGAATCTAAGCTGCTGCCAGGTTGGAATATTCGTATAAGACGGGCCTGCAATATATCTACCGCCTGCTCACTTTATTCCATTCGATAGAGTCATTAAGACCCTCTTTGTCAGCCTTCTCAGAATAAATCCAGCGTGCTTCCTTTTTGGCAAGTATTGCGTCTAGGTTGTATGTGTTACCCATCACCTTCTCTAGTACTGTCCAATGCAAATCACTAGGCCCGTGGTTTCTTTCTATGAAATGTTGGACCAGACGTGTTGTGAGTTTTCTAGCTCGGATGGTGCTAAGGTGCTCCTGAATGCGCACTTTCACTTTACGTGTTGTGAGGCCTATGTAATGTAACCCGCAAGTACAGGTAATCCTATAGATAACATGTGTGGTGTTACAGTTACTGAATTTGGTCAGATACCACGTCTTGCCATTATGTAGTGTAACTTCTTTGGTTGCAGTGGTCAGTGAGCATACAGAGCAGCCACCACAGGGGTAGTGACCCGCCGGGATAGAATTGGTCTGAGGGTTACTAGTCGTCGTCCTTGTATGTACCAACTTGTCGCGCAGGTTCGCTGCCCTTTTAAATGCGAAGCGCGGGACTGGCATCTTATCATTAGGAGTGTCCAGTAGATTCCAGTTTTTCCGGATGATTTGTCTGATCTTGGTGGAAAGTGGGTCAAAAGTTGTCACCACAGGTAAACAAGGTTGATTAGTTTTTACATTGCGTTCAAGAAGGGCATCACGAGGGGTATTGAGGGCTCTTTTTCTTGCGTGTTTGATGACTCTATTGGGGTATTGTCTTTGTTTTAGTCTGTCGACCAGACCAGAGGACTGGTCTACATACGCCTCGGTGGAGGAGCAGTTTCTGCGGTACCGGAGAAACTGACCCACCGGCAGATTGTCCCTCAGTGCACGTGGGTGGAAAGAGTGGTAGTGAAGAAGAGAGTTTCGGTCCGTATCTTTCTGGTGGACAGTCGTGGCCAACTTTTTGTTCTGCACTGATATATCTACGTCAAGATATACCGCTTTGCTGTTACTGATTGACCACGTAAAGCGGAGGCTTTCATCGGCTTGATTCAACCAGTCAAGAAATAGACGTAATCGGTCCTCTGTACCTGTCCAGATACAGAGGACGTCATCTATATATCGTTTCCATTCCTGGATGTTACTTAGGAATGGATTAGAGGGGTGGTAAATCACACTCTCCTCAAACTGGCCTACATAAATGCAGGCCAGGCTCGGAGCAAATGTAGCCCCCATAGATGTCCCAGACGTCTGTAAGTACAATTGTCCCTTGTACTCAAAAAAGTTCCTCGTGAGAGCTAGCTCTATACATTGGAGGACAAAAGACACGGGCGTGTCATAGAACCATTCCATCGCCTCCAGGGCACGAGCTGCTGCCACCAGCGTCGCGCCCTGGGGGATGCTGGTATATAATGATTCGATATCGATCGTGACCAGGAACTGGTTCACGGGGTCAAAGGTCTTATCTTTCAAGATGTTTAGGATATCTGTGGTGTCCTGCACGTATGATTTCTGAGTGATGACTGCTTCTCTGAGAAAGAAATCCGAGAATTGAGACAAGGGTTCGAGGATGGATTGTATGCCAGATACGATTGGACGTCCTGGTGGGGGGCGCTGTGACTTGTGAATTTTCGGCAAGATGTAAAATGCCGGGACGCGAGGGTTTGTATTGATAATGAAGTCCGCTTCCTTGGTGGTAACCCATTTCTTGGAGACTGCATCCGCCACTAGATTTTTGATGGTACCAGCGAGTTCCGGGGAGGGGTCACGCATAATAGGGCTGTAGTTGGTACGGACGGATAGAAGTCTAAGTACCTCCGTCTCGTAGTCAGCGGTGTTGAGCACGACCACTGCCCCGCCCTTGTCCGCTGGCTTGATGGTAATCGCAGGATTCAGTTGCAATGATTTTACGGCTTGCCAATCTTCTCTGGTCATATTGTGGCCCTGATGGAAATGAGTTTGTTGTTCCAGGATCTCCACTTCGTGTAGCACTCGTTGCTCGAACACCGCAACCTCAGGACCTACAGCCGAAGTAGGAGGGCAAAACATCGATGGCCGGTGTAAATTGGTGTCAAACACTGACATCGGGGTCTTCTCTTTATCATGGAAAAATGTGTGCAGTTTGATTTTCCGCATCATTTCGGATAACTCAGTTCTGCAAAGGAATGAGTCATGCTGAGGTGTAGGCACGAAGCCAAGTCCTTTGTTTAGTACTCGCCTTTCGGCGGCCGTGAGTATGTAGCTAGATAAATTGACCACGATGTCATTCTCTGGGACTGTAGAAGGTATATCTGACTCAATCATTTCTGAAATGTGCGCCCCCTGCTCCGTGTCACACTGGGTGAGAAGGTCTGCCATGTTGGTAGTGTTTTGCCCTTGCCTCTCCCTCTCTGGGCCTGGCCGCCTCTCCCCTGATGACCCCCCGGGCCCTGACCTAAAAAAGCTCGCAATAATGCTCCTAGGTCGTCTTCAGGTTTGCCACCTGTAGCAAAGTTGACACGGTTGCCAGTGGAGGTGGATGGGCGATCTGATGCCTCCTCGTCTTCACTGCTGGTGTTGTCAAACTGCCAGTTACTCAGTGTGCGTCTGTATCCCTGCTGGCCCCCTCGATTGGCTTGCTGTCTCCCCCTCCTGGACTGATATTGGCCCCTTGGTTGTTCTTGTGGCCTCTCGTAATACTCGTCCTCTGTATATGGAAAAGCCCACTTGTGAGTATGCCTTTCTAAATTCTTTTTCAAGCCTATTATTTTCTGATTAACCAAGTAGGCTTTGTAATCAGCCAAATCACTCTGGATACGGGCCAATTGGTCCTTGGCATCTAACAAGGCACTATTGGTGTTAAGACTCTCTTCTAATTCCAAGATTTCCACCAAAAGTGCTTCACTGAGGCGTTTGGCAGTATTGATAATTAAGATGAGCCAGTCGCGCGTGCACTTATTTGCCACGCAACTCCAATCAAATCGGAACTGTTTGTCTTCTAGAAAAATCTTAGGCTCAAGCCTAACTATGAGACTAGGCGGTGCAGCCCCAGCTCTAAGGTACTCAGTCATGAGAGCCCCATGAAGGGCTACGCGAATCTGGCGTTTCTTAAGTGTGCTCAGCTTGTCCCATTCTTCCCGTGCCGATACCTCCGCATTCAGAGGGGCGTCAGTTAGCAAGGGTGGGCCTGCAAGTATCAATGCAATCTGCTCGTCGGTAAATGCCAAACAGTTCATATTCAGGTAGAGTTCAGGAGATGCGTGATGAGCTGTTAAACTCACGTACCACTTAATATGTAGCTGTGTCTATTTTAAAACAATTTTTGGAACTAATTTAAAAAGCTATCCTCACGGCTGAGCCGCCGTACTCAATCTGTTAATCAAAAAGGGATACGAGGGGAAAAAAAGGCTATCTAGGGCAGTCCCCCACTCAACAAATCTACAACAAGAAGCCCTCTTAGCCTGCATGTAATGAATCTCAGACTCAGTAACTTACGGGGTCATACCTCCCGTCCACACACCAAGTGGCCAGATCAGGTCAGTGCTGCGTTACAGGTCCAGACATGCATTCAAACATACCAACAACACTGTGCACACAGTACAACACATAAAGAAAATATGTGTGAAAGCAAGGAAAGCACCTCACGGACGTAACACCCGAGGGGGTTCCCGGTCTATGAATGGCCGGTTTACCCACTTCTCATCATCGGTTGCTTTCCTTGCAAGGAGGATGAAAATGTGCAAAAGAAGATGTGCACAAAACAGGATAGAGAAACAGGAAGGGAGTGTACAGATACACTACCTAGTAGGATAGAGATATGTGTTCAGAACTAACAAGTACCTACACCCAACACCAGCAAAACATAAAAATATATAAAATAGTGAGGTTTGGCTGGCTGAATCAATTTTATTCTGGTGCTGCCAAACTGCACTGTTTATAAAAAATGGTTAAATTGATACCATTTGATGTTGTAATTGGACCAACATGTTTCATTGCCTTGTCAGTGGCAATTTCATCAGGGCAAATGGTTGGGTCTCTTATTCTTAATCCTCCATTTGGAAACCTGTGCACATACATACATAAAAACAACAGAACACAGCTGTGGTAAGGTGATGAACCAATGGGAGTCTAAGCATATCTCACACTCATGCCCCTGGCTATTACCTTGAGCTCGCAAAAACTGGGTATACCGGCGAGCATCAACTAGGACGGCGTGTCAGCTGATCACGAATCCGTCTTGGAGACTCCTCAAGGTGAGTCACCTAAATAGAGAGACATAATTCACCCGTTTCATGTGTCTCAGAATACTCGTTCTCATTCGTTATTTACATGTTGCTGCTTGGGCAAAGAAGTTGCCTATAATGTACCAACAGATAGACCATCGGTAACGACTGTTACAAGTCGGTTTTGCAAATGCCACAACCATTGTCAGGTCGGTAAGTAGTAGCATTACATAAAAATTGTATCGCCATGGGGGTTGTTGACTCCCTCCCCCCGATGTTACACGGAGAATCCGCTCACCTTTTATACTCACGCAGTATGCGGGGAGAGCGCAAAAACATAGCCCGTTCAAGCGGAGTACCCAGGGGGTGCGTGCCTACCAGAGTTGTGATGGACGCAAATGGACCGGGACGGGGAGCCAACGCTCCTCGCTTCAACCTACCACTGCTGAGTCCCTCCGGCGCTTCCGTCGTCTCACAATCCAAGCCTGGATTGGGACGCGGAAGTAACCCGGAGGGGACTCCGCCCCTCGCGCAACGTGGCGGCCATCTTGAGGAAGGGGTGAAGTCAGAGTCAAGAATGACCTGACTTCATTCGTGTCGTGAGTGAGCATCCGAATGCTCAGAATCAAGGCGACCCAATTCAAAGATCTAAATCAGAAATCTAACACTGTTTGTTCTTAAAGAGTAGGATTTAATAAACCGTTCTGTGGACGATTTATTGTGAACAAGCCAATCGAGTGTGCCAGTGCCGGTCGCAGACAGAACCCACCGGCAGATAGACGTTCAAGGGAAAGGGGCCATCAGGGATCACAGCACATGCTCGTGCCAGGCAGAGTGATACAATGCCACGTTCCGACTGCCGGACAGCCACCCCATTACATAGAGAAAAAATATAGAAAAAATATAGTGGCCGTACTGAATCTAAGCTGCTGCCAGGTTGGAATATTCGTATAAGACGGGCCTGCAATATATCTACCGCCTGCTCACTTTATTCCATTCGATAGAGTCATTAAGACCCTCTTTGTCAGCCTTCTCAGAATAAATCCAGCGTGCTTCCTTTTTGGCAAGTATTGCGTCTAGGTTGTATGTGTTACCCATCACCTTCTCTAGTACTGTCCAATGCAAATCACTAGGCCCGTGGTTTCTTTCTATGAAATGTTGGACCAGACGTGTTGTGAGTTTTCTAGCTCGGATGGTGCTAAGGTGCTCCTGAATGCGCACTTTCACTTTACAGTGTCTGCAGTACTTCCATCTGCTCCCTAACTGAGTATCTGGCCAGTAACTACAAGTGCAGCTTGCCATGCAGGGCCTCTCCAGATTGTGCCAGGCAAACAAGACAATAGGCTTGCTATTCAACTCTTCTTGAGCACAAAAGAAACAGAAAATGAGAATGCCAGACTCCTCCTCCAACCTGCCCCTTCGTTGCAAAGCAAACCAGCCGTGGGTGAAAATGGAGCAGGCGGAACCCTCAGGTGGTTACCACCGACTATTAACTTGAACTCATCTGTCTTCTCCACTCCCATCCCATTAGAGCAATGGAATTCTGCTAACCCCACCCTGGGTCACAGCAGGAAACGCCCAAAGGCAGACCTATTCAACCCTTGCCTCGCTCATCACCATGATGTCACTGCCGTGGCTTGTGCCTCCAAGGCGAGGACTTCTTCGACAGGTACAGGTACAGTCCTAGCACCAATCCCTCACAGCAAAAACATCAATCTAGGTTGAAATATCACAAGCATATGTTTGCTTTTTTGTATCTAAGCTGCTGGAATGTCCTTGTCCTTGAGAGGCAGCCCCCCTCCCTGGTTGCAGTGCTGCAAGGCGACTACAAGTAGGCCGCCTTCATCAATACTTTCAAAGCCGAATGAGACTGCAGGAAAAAGGGCTTAGTGTACAAATTTCATTAGTCAAATATTACAGGTCTTATATAAGGAACCGGGGTAAATCCTTCACCCCCTCTGTCTGCCATTCACTATACATAGTTCGGGATCAATTCCTTTACCCTCATCATAGTTTAATCACATTACATAATTGGATTTAGACTCATTTGACTAATAAGAGGTCTAATGTGAGGTAAGGTGAAGTGGACCAGGCAGTTTTGAATAATGCTTTTGAAAACCCAACTTCTTAGCATCAGTCCAATCAGCAATACAATGATGATGTTTCACTTCTGTCATTAAGGCTATCATTCGGTGGGTGCAAGACAGCGATTGGTGCAAATGATCTGTATCCAACAAATCTGGGGGCTTTATCATCCCATGTGCTTCCTTTAATCAACTATAATTATTTTGAAAATGCAAATGAGCCCATTTTGCCCACCCTGCCTAGTTATCTCCCTTTTGATGGGGTATATGACTGCAGGACTCTATGACTTCTGGGTCACCTTTTATGGATGCACAGCAACTGCAAATCTTGCCCTTGCTCACAAAAACCTGAATGACGAGTACAAATTGTGAATTACCTTTAGTCTGAAGGTTTGTTAGGCTGAATTCACTTTGAACATTTCTATCACTGTTGAATTGGGAGAAACTTACGCCTTCCCCCACATCTGGTTCTGGAAATTTACTTTCTCCCCTGCCCAGGCGCCAAGAAGACTAGGATGATGAAAGACAGGTGTCAAGTTCTTTGTGAGCATGCTGAAGGCAGCCCCTTTGAGATGTAAGAGTGGCAGGGAACAGCTCCGCCCCATCCATCCTGCCAAAATAGAGTCCCCTTTTTTTTCACTGTCTGGGCGGAATACACAAAGGCCAACTGCTACCCTAATCATATTCATGTGACACAGGACACAGGCTACAGGCACCAAAAGGTTAGTACAAGATAATCCTAACTTTCAAAAGTAGCATTTTCAGAATTGTTGCTTAAAATCCAACTTTAGGTTTAAAGAAGATTTTAAATTACAATTCTTATGGGACCAAACATGACTTTAATACCTGTTCCCAATCATCATGGCATAAGGTAACCCAATGTTATTCTATGGCAGAGGTAGCCCTCAGCAAGGATATTTGTTAATTTTAATTTAATATCTCACAAAAAAACCTGTATCAAAACAGTTGCAGGACTATCCATTTTGCAAAAGCTCATGGGACACTTAATTACATTTCTGTTCAAATTTATTTGCTCTCTTGTTATAGATATTTCATTTTAAATGATATTGACAGATATCTTCTTTCAAAATGTGCATAATTGTGATGGATCATGTGTTACAATCTATCACATTTGTCAATGGCCGATTCATAAATCAGATCTTTTGAGAATCAATTGTTCTTCACCTGCAATGGAAACTCTTTGCCCACATTTACTAAAGTTTGCTCAAACAATCTCCCAATGCACATCAGTTTATACCTGTGCAACAAGGCCTTTAACAACTAAATTGATTCTACCTGTTGCGTTGCTCTGGAGGACTGCACGGCAAAACATTAGCAAATAGGGCTCGTTGTCTCAACCCTATGATAAATTGTAGGTCAAGAACCATTTTAATATTTGCCTTCCCTTTATGTGACGGAAATGTCCATTGAGTCAATATCTGTTTTAAAACATGGTTCAAAATGTAATTCTTCTCCTAAACTCCTGCAGCCTCATTTATGAGGCCTTGAGACAGTTTTGCACTTCCGATGAGTCACTTTTTGTGACACATTGGCGGCGTAAAACATGCCTCCTGTTGCACACTATTTACAAAGTGAGGCATCTAAGCAGATGCGTCACTTTGTAAAGCCCTGCGCTACATTATACCTGCGTCAGGTATAATGTATGCAGGGGGGCGTTCCCCCGCAAAAAGCTTCGTAGAAGTGACGCAGTGAAATCTATGAGATTTCACTGCGTCACTTTTAGGACGCCATTGCGTCAAAGTCTTGCGCCTGCCTCACAGCAGGCATAAGACTGACGCAGGCCCTTTCACATGGGGCTTGCCCCAAGTGAAAGGACGCATTGCTGGAGTTGCGTCACTTTTGAGACACACTCCAGCAATGCGTCACTTTTGCACTTACAGATACGTCAGAAATACTGACGTATCTGTAACTTCTTGCGACATGATGCGTCATACATTAAATATGACGCATCAGATATGTCGCAAGAAGTGCGCACTGAGAAGTGACGCATCACTGCTTTAACGCAGAGATGCGTCATTTCTCATAAATGAGGCCCCTTTAACTGAACTATGGGGCCATAGTGGCTGTGTATGAAGACACAAGCTTTGGGTGGCATGGCGTAGTCACATTTATTTCCAAAAAGTAAATATGTATAGGTTTTGAGAATTGAGAAAACCATCCAAAGTAGTAATGCATATTGTGACTCTTGGCACACAACCTGACACGATATAATCTATTTCCAGAAAACGCAATACTGTTTATAACATAAAACGTAATACCTACGGAGCAGATGTCCATGGCCAGTTCTGAAAACAAACAAGTTCCCAAACAACACGTTTTCAGGGAGCGGAGCCTTAAGGCAGCCTTTAAAGGGAAACCCTTACTCACAGATCAACCTCAATTGTTACACGTTCCCCTTTGTACAGTAGTGGATGAATCTCACGAATTTAAACGGTTGGGTTAGTGGGGAAATAATTCAGTTGAGGCTTCAGGGGCACGAAGGGAGGCCAGGCTTTTGGAAACCAGACCAGCTAGTACAGCTAGGGAAGAGGTGTGGCGCAGCGGCCAGGGCGACTGATACCGGACGCTGGGGATCACGGTTCATTCCCCGGCGGCAGGGGTCTGCCCAGCACCATGTGACTCTGGGCAATTCTTCCCAACGGCCCCCAGTGCCGAGATGTACTGGATTTACATTTTTTTTTACCATTTTCATGCAGACTCTGCTGTGTTTTATATGACTGATTCTGCTGTTTGCACTGAGAAAATGAGTTGCACAAAGTGAAGACGATTTCATACCATCAGATAATATGGGGCAATTGACTTACACCAAAAACATTTTGCAGAACGAACAGATCGGAAAACTACCTTGATAAAACAGTTGCTATTGTTACACACACATGCACACACACCCACACACTCTCTCTCCCTCTCTCTCTGTGGTCGAAGCACTTAGGAAATCTCCATTTTGATTTGTGGAGGTGGGAGACATTTGCTAACTTTTAATTAGGCATCATTCCGAAACGAGCACTGTATTACTGAGACAAATGACATGTGCCATCCTGAGGCTGCTATCTGCAATGTCACCTTTGCCTCAAAAATGCGAATGAATTTGAAACCCCATGCTGTCATTTGACAAGATAAATATTTTTATGAGCAAGTGCTGCTCTATATTCCGGGTTGGTATTGTATTAATCTCAGAACTTATTGTTCAACCAATATTTTTTTCCACTTCACCACATTTACATTCTCTGCATAGCTTGGAAGATTGTCTATGTTGTACTGTAAAAAAAGGCGATTGAAAGCTTGAAATTGGACAACGTGAAAAGTGTTTAACTATACACAGAATCCCAATGTGATGCTTATATGTAAGATAACAAAGTTGGCAAGTATTGACAAATAATATTAAAGAGCATTACAAACTACTTTCCAGGTCCAAGCTGCAGGTGAGGGCTTAAAACAGGACAGAGGATCTTTATCAACAAAAATATCCTGAGGCAGAAGGACTATACTGCTATTAAGAAATTCCACCCAAGGATGGTAGAATGTCTTAAATTACAAAGGGATATACAGGAATATAAACATTAGAACGTTTGAGCAGTAGGTTTATTTTGGCCATTATTAAGGCTTCGGCCACACGATCGTATTCAAATGAGCTGCCAAGATTTGGTTTGTTGACATTAGTGATTTTGATTTTGAGCAGCAAGGTTTTTCCGAGAGTCGTCAGCTGATGTATACCCTAAAATGTGCAATAAGAAATATTGGCCCACATGCATCAACAATGCCATTTGCGATTCCTTATTAGTGAAAAATAAGGATTCGCAAATAAGGAATAGCAAAAGGCTATGCATGAAGAAATCGCTAGAAAAATTGCGATTTCTAAATATTCCTTAATTGCGACTCGCAAATTGCGACTCGCAATTAAGGAATACTTCCCCATTCATTCCTAAGGGCCTAGAGGCCTATAGGAATGAATGGGAAGACATTCTCAATTTGCGATTCGCAATTAGTGAATCGCAACTTGAGAATGCAATTTCATGGGTGCAGGGGTGTCCAAAGGACACCCTGTGCACCCCTGAAATATAATCTGTGCACATATGTTGCGCACACACATGCCCTTAGGGCATGTGTGTGTAACATGAAACTTTGAAAAATGCACAAAAGTGCATTTTTCAAAGTTTTTGCAAATTACCATGAAGTTGAACTTCATGGTAATTTGCTCCCCCTATTTGCGAATTCGCAGATTTTTAAACTTTCATGCATTTCATTTAAGGAATCGCTAAATGCGATTCCTTAAATGCAATCGCAATTTGAGAATTCGCAATTAATTTCAAATTCTCAAATTGCGAGGGCCTTGACCCTTGATGCATCAGAAAAGGAAATTTGGCGATTGCAAATGGCCGATTTTTGCAAATCGCACCGTTTGCGATAAAAAAAAGGCTTTGATGCATGTGCCTCATTATGTCTAGGGTGTTGGCTCTTGTCACCCCATCTAAATCAAATCCATAAAACGTTATTCAACCAAGAGGCCACAAAAGAGGAAACGCACATAATCATACAGTTTAAAACAAAATCAAAATACAAACAATTTAATTGATTATTTTCAAGTTGATTCAAAACAAGCAGCTTGTTACAGTTGTATGGCTTTCCAAATCCTAATATAGGAACAATTAAAGCTAATAACAGAGTGACAAACAAATTCAGTTGGCAAGCATTGCATGAATTTAAGGCTTCGTTTGGCGGATCTACAGTCGTATGAACGTAAAATAGGAAGCAAAAATCGAATTTTATGAATGGTATAAAATGTACAAAGAAACGTAAAATGCAGACAGGATTGCAGCTGGTGTGGATACAAAGACAACAGCGTAGTGCTGAAATCCCAACATGGTGGGGATAAAAAAAACAGCTGCCCTGTTGTTGAAATTAGAACAAAAATTAAGAATCATCAGCCTGAAACTTCACCCCATTCATCATTGGCTTTTATATGTTTTCGTGGGCTACCTTTACTTTGATGGGTTGCTTGTTAAATTAATAGTAGTATGAGAAAGGTAACTGTAAAATTCAAGATAAATGATGCTAAAGATGCTCCAAATGTATATGAAGAATAAGTTTATTGTATTACAATTGGTCACAATACTGCAGTTAATTGTAACATGACTGTTCCCAATTGGTTTTGTGATGGACTGCAAAATTTAGTTCCACACCACTCATCTCTCTTGCTTCTGTCTTTGCTCCTGATCCCCGATCCCTGCCCCCTAACCTCCTGCATTCCCTATATCTCTCAGTCCCCACTCGCGTGCTCCTGTCCCTTTTCCCCTGCCCCCATCTTCCTCCCTGTTTCATATCAATGTTTTGCTCCAGGTCCACTATTTCACTTTTCCTTCACATCTACAATGCTGTTTCTCTCTCTGCACCAGCCAGAGCTTACAAAAATAAATTGCAGCAGGAATTATTACCACCTGAATCATTTTCTACCAAAGACAGAAATCCCACCGGTTATGTCTTCAGGATTTTACCTCTACCTGGCATGGTGTGCAACACCTCACCCTTTGCAGAAAGAAAAGCAGGCTGTTAGAGAAAAGTCCCCAGACTCATGTTCTTTCTAGTCTCTAGCCAATAGGTCCAACAGATTCAACGTTACAGCTTACCTTGTAGAACACGACTGAAACACTGATCTAGATAGAACATTGAGGTAGTGTCTACATACATGTGACTGGTCATACCTGTCGATTCTATGATGTCTTCTTTTTATAAAGTTCGAGAGTTGTTCTGAGAACCTTGATACTAACGGTCACCATCATAATACAGCATTGGTATATTTATTAAGGGTATAAAAACACACAAAAATCATGACTTGCAAACTGAATTTGTAAATGTATATGTTGAAGTCACGCTCTCTCCTCTCTTTGACCCATTATCCTCAAAACAAAAGTGTGTTCCTTTTTTGCCATTGAGTCTGCCAACTTTCAACAGAAGGAGGTATTCAGGAGCATCTGCTTTGTTAATAGTCCTCTATTATGCTGAAATTGTGGGGGAAGTGGTGGGCACCTGTGTTATCCATATGAATGAACTATGGTAGTGCATCCGGCAGTATTAGGACTTGTGACAGAATTGAGGGTCTCTTGTTTTAAGATAGTTCAGAATGCTTCTAAAAGGACTTGTGTCTGTCTCGAGATACCTCTAATAATAGACTTTGGTACTGCTGCCTGTTGCAGAGTCTGACTGAAGGGACTCTAGTAGCAGCCTAAAGTACTGCAGCCTGCTGCAGAAAGGGCTTATGTCTGACAGAACAGACCCCAGTTATTGGCATAAGGTAATGTAGCCTGCATCAGGAAAAGGTTGACTGCAGCTTTTTAAAACTCAAAGACCATGCATATTTCACATTTGGCTTAGCTATTTGGTGTGTTTTCTCTGTTTATTAAGACTGATGTCATTGGTGGGTTGGGGGTCTGCAAATGGTAATTAGTTGGACTTATTGCTGAATATTAACACGCACTGGCATATTTGATAGGCCTCATTATCATTTGCAAAATTGACCTATTGGCTTTGGAAATACTTGTTAAAAAAATCGAGAACTATTGGATTTGTCAATTCTTGTTTTCTTATAGCACAGCATAGCCATGTTGGTTGCAGAGCTGAGTAGGGTTACAAGCGATAGAATAGGGTGATGCCTTGTCAGAGGTTGTAGGGCAGTGGAGATGCCATCTTAGAAGGAGTGGTCATAGTCCCATTTGCGATTTAGCTTGTGTCCGCTAGAGGGATCAAAAGCATGGCTGCGGTGAACTGTGTGCCCTAAGCACACAGCGGGCACTCCAAATTTGCACTAAAGGCAAGCCCTTCTGCACCTGTTCGTGCCTGAACCGGCCTTTAATCTGTGGCCCTGCTGGTTCTCCCTCAAACAGGGACTTTATACTACCTTGTGCAGATATGCCCCCCCACTCGACTTAAACACCACCCTAACCTCAAAAGTGTTTTTGCCACTTACCCTTTCCTAAAATTCTGCAAGACCATTGGGTACATCACAAACCTCACCGATTCTGCCTTGCCTCATTGTGAGTCTAAATTAGTGTGTGCTCTTACAAATGAGGGGTTGCTAGCTGAACACTACCTTGACATATACAACCTAATTAAAGCCTTACATTTCGATTGCTGTTTATTACGGAAACTTGGCATCAAACAAACTCCACTTCAGAAATTTCATTCACAGTTCCATAGGTGTACCACTTAAAGCATATTGACATAAAGGGGAAACATGGTGGAGGTATTGCCTGCCTTTTAAAAGCTACTTTTGTGATACCTACATAATTCCAATCATGGGAGCAGATGTTTTAGGACTCACACATTCCACTTCCCCCTATCTTCTTTTAAGCGCAAGCTCAAGAACAACCCCGGGATCCAGCATGCAGCCTCCGCCCACCACCACCCGGCCTTCTACCCCTACGGTCATCACCAGCTCAGGGATCCCTCCAGGCCCAAGATCACCGCCCCTGAGTGCAACAGCACCCTGAAGGCCTGGCTGAATAAGCACAGCTAGAACCCCAGCAATGGCAAGAAGATCATGCTCTGTAAATATGTAATATATAACTGTCCAACCTAATCACTTGAACTCTTCTTAAAATGCAATCTTGGGTGAATTTGCAACTTGTTTATATGTAACTCTAACCACTAATATCTGTAGTAGACATATGTACTTACTAACATTCTTATGTGATTGTAGAATTTATCTGTTTGCATCTGTTATGTTATTCAAGTACTCTGAAGTCCTTATGTAATGTAAATAGCTCTATTATAAAGCACTCTGACACCTTCAGGTAAAATGTGCACTATATAAAAATTCCTAAATAAAAAAAAAAACAAATAGATTTTTTATTTACATCAGGCCTCCTAGTTCCGCAACAGAGTTTATTCCCCACATTCTTTGACGGTGTGGTTTCTCACATATTAAATAACAATTCATTGATTTTAATAGGAGATTTTAACATTTATGTGGACAACATACTAGCTAAAGAAGGTGGAATTTTCATTTTTATTTTAGAGAGACCTTGAATCTAAAAATGGTCACCTTTGGGCAAATCACTGACAGAATAACGATGTCGAAAATATCGGAGGTGGAATATCGACGTCAAAAATATCAAAGTCCTATCTACATTAAAGTAAGTTCAAAAATATCGAAAAAAAATTTGTAGTAAAAAATATCGTTGTAAAAAATATATATATTTTTTAATGTTTAAAAATAACATAAGATTAAATAAATAATACATATAATTAAAATAAACACAGTTAAAAATATATTTAAAATTATAAGTAATACATATAATATTAAAAAAATAAACATATATATAATATAATATATATACTTACTTAATACTATTTACAATTAATTACTCTAATAACTTATAAATTAATAAAAAACATTTTATAAATTATAAATACATACATACACATACAACAATAATATAAATGAAAATATCAAAACTATATATAAAACACATTATGACAAATAATTTTAAATACATTAGACACTACATTAACTAAAACAATAAATATTGGATAGCATAAGGATAAAAATTACTGAACCAACTCCAGGGAGTGGAATAGTAGGGAAAGTGTTGGATAGCATAGGGGTTAAAATTACTATTCGAACTCCAGAAAGTACAACAGTAGGGAAAGTGTTGGGTTGCATAGGGATAAAAATTACTATTCCAACTCCAGAGGGTGCGACAGTAGGGAACGTGTTGGATAGCGTAGGGGTTAACATTACTCCCACTCCAGAGGGTGCAATAGTAGGGAAAGTGTTGGATAGCTTAGGGGTTAAAATTACTATTCCAACTCCAAAGTGGGCAATACTAGGGAAAGTGTTCGATAGCGTAGGGGTACTATTCCAACTCCGGAGGGTGCAACAGTAGGGAAAGTGTTAGATAGCGTAGGGGTTACATTTACTATTCCAACTCCAGAGGGTGCAACAGTAGGGAAAGTGTTGGATAGCATAGGGGTTAAAACAACTTAATAATTAAAATCATATTTTTTTGTAAAAAATAACAAGTTAATTATTAAATTACAACAACTTAATTAACAGTACCAAGCAATAATTAAACAAATTATTGCCAATTAATAATTAATTAGCAATGAAAATAAATACACTTAAAAAATAATAATTAAAAATGTCGTAACAAATAAAAAAATAAAAAAATACCAAAAACCAATACACAATAAAAAGCATTTAGCAATTAATAATAAATAAACAACAAATTATTGATAAACACAAATAATTAAAAAAAAATCTAATTTAATTGCCAAATAATAATTAATAAAAAATTCATTAAAAAAATCAATAATTATTAAACATTTAGTACCAATTCATAATTGATTAACAATAATGTTATTATCAATACTCAACACTAAAATTTTTTTTTATTTAATTACAATTAATCGGTTTGGAAATAGTTTCTGACCCACACGGATCGGGAGAGTCCGACCGGTGGAGTACGATGCATCCGGATGTTTCCAGATATGATTTGGTTGGACTCCCATTGACGTCAATCGGAGCATATGTTCCTAACCACATCATAATTGGGCCCTGGGTCGGGGAGACACGTTCCCAATACGATTTGAAAGGAGCAAATGCCATTAGGAGTCTTCCTAAACGTATCAGAATCAAGCCCTAGGTGGGAATGCTTTCCTAAACGCATCAGAATAAGGCCCTAAATCTAATTATGTCTTTAATGATTTGTTCATCGAAATAAAAACGAATTGACTATGACTATGAATATAATTACCAATTAATAAATTAATAAAAAATAATTACCAATTAATAAACAATACTTACCAATTAATAAAGATTAATTACCAATTCATAATTAATTAACATAACAATATTTATCAATACCAATAAATACAAATTACTTATTTATTTAATTACAATTAAATTACTTCCCACCGTATTCCCCTATAAACCTACAACCCGCTACAGAACTAAAACGCAAATTTAATTACAAATATTTAATAATTCCTAAAAAAAATGTAATTAATTTACTATAATTAAATTACTTCCCACCCTATTCCCCTATAAACCATAAATTATTACTAACTTCTAAAAATGTAATACATATATTTTAAAATAAGTACAACAATTAACAAAAATTATAAAAACAAACATATAAAATAAAATACATAACACTAATATTAATATCGAGATTAGGAACATCAATACTTTTGCTATCGATATTACTAACTTCGATGTTAGCAAAAACAATATTCCTTACCTTCAGGTTGATATTCTGGTCGTCGATACTATTGATTTTGATATTCTGTCCTCCGAAATTATTAAATCGATATTATTGCCTGTCGCTATTTAGACTGTTTACCCTTTGGCCCTGTTGGAAATGGGATTTCTGGTTAGCTAAGGCATGCGCCTAAACCAGGCAGAAACCACCACTATGGTCAGGCCATGGGAGTTCACAGGCTGAAAATATCTCCTGTTCACCCCCTTGGTAGCATGGCACGAGCTGTCAGGTTTATCCCAGAGGCAATGTGTAAAGCGTTTGCGCAACACACACACACACACAGCAGCAACACACTATCCACACCACAAAAGAAACTCCACACAAGGTTATATCAAAAATAGCCTTTGTATTATCATAAACACATTAGATCATAACCACACATATACACTGTGCCAACTGGCACTAGGCAATATTCACAGGAGATTATATACAAGACTAGGCCAATCGGGCGACGGTCAGAACCATCAGATGCAAGTAGTAGATATAAAACACAACCAGTAAGTACTGGCACAATAATGACCTCAGCATTATATCTAGCACAATGAATGCACTATGTCTGCATCACAGTAGGCATAACATCACATTAGACCCAACCCTCCTAAGCATAAACACCTTACGCAAAAGGCCTCACAAGCATAAACACTTTATGCACAGATCAGGGTGCATAAATCACACTTGGCAATAACATTAGGCAATCCTTTGGGGCCTTGCACCCTCTCTGTACACACAGGTACCTGAATGACCCCAGGCCAACTGGCATTTCACCAGGGCCCCAATGCCCTCTCACCCAAAAGTCAGGCTGTAACTGTAAGGACTTCCAAGTGGCCATCTGGCTGCCAATGCAGCCTAAACAAGGTGCCCTATGCTCGAGGCTGGGGTGCCACTCACCACCTCCTCATTAGGAAAACGAAATGCCCCCGGGTTGCAGCTGTCAGCTTTTCTTGTGATGCAGCTGTGAAATTGGGCCTGGCACCACTGTGACTCCTGGGTCCCCACTGGGACACTAAAATAAAATGGCCCCCGATATTGCAGCTGCCTGTGCTCTCGCGGTGCAGCTGAGCAAATGACATCTGGCACTAACGTGCTGTGAGAGTCCCACTGAGACTCTAAGAATCCAATGAGCCCATCCCTTGCAGCTGCCTGCAACTGTGGTGCAGCTGTGTACAAACAAGAAGGCACTGGCCCTCAGTGTGCCTCCGGAGCGCCAAAATGCTCTCGGAACTGCCCCCACTCACTGGGACACTACAGGTGCCTCTGGTGGCACCCGCTCTGCACAAATGGATCCATCCCCTACTCACTCTGGGCTGCTCGGTGACTCCTCTTGATTTCACCTGGGCACTCAGGAGCAGGTGGCAGACTAGGCAGCACATGGGGCTCTCTCCAGTGCATGGGATCCCCGCACACCAACAGGCCACCGACACTGCTTCTCTCCGCATATGCAGGGCTCTCCTCAGTTCACAGGAGCCCGCTCAGCAACATGCCATAACTTTGTCTGTCCTTCCGGTTTGCCACGCTGACATTGGCGGCCTAGGCAGCCTCCTTTTGTTGGCCCCGCGCAGAGTCAGGCAGCTTGCCTGGCTTCCTGGTCGCGTTGCAGCAGCTCTCCATTTCGAGTCTGGCCGTGGCGGTGATTCCTCTTCTTCACCATAAAATATGCACAAATGCGGGGCTCTGTCATCAGACACGCCACAGGTGTGTGAAGCCAGCATTCACAAAGGCAGGCACAGACCTATTCGGGGTCAGGAGACTACTCCACCCACTACTCCAAATGCAGATGCTCTACTCAGCCTAGCGCTGACTCCCCCTGCCCCTCCTGGAGCCACACACACCTCACCAGCCCCTGCCACTCAAAAGCTAGACATGCAATCCACGTCAGGCAGGCAGACACATAGCACAGAGAAATGCCAACTTCTAAAAGTGGTATTTCTAAAATAGTGATAATAAATCTGCGCTTACCATTGCGTAGCATTTATTATTACTATTCCAACCATACTAAACTTGACCACGCTGCTCCTCTCACATCAGGAATTACCAGTGAAACACTTATCAGGGAATCCCAAATGCATTCCTATATGAGGGCAGCCTCACAGCAGTGGGAAGCCAAAATGGCTGTGTGTCACTATCAGGACATATCACACACTTAAGGTACATGTCCTACTTTTACCTACAATGCACCCTGCCCATAGAGCTAGCTAGGGCCTACCTTAAGGGTGACTAACATGTGGTATAAGGGGGGTCACAGACATGGCACACACTTTAGGTGTCACATCACAGTGGCGGTAACACTGCTCGCACAGGTCCTGCAACGGCAGAGGCCTGAGATAGGTTTGAAAGGCTTCTTTGGTGGGTGGCACAATTAGCGCTTCAAGCCCACCAGTAGCATTTAATTTACCAGCCCCGGGTATATGAAATACCATTTTACAAGGGACTGGCAAGTAAATTAAATATGCCAAACAGGGGTAGACCAATCTTACCATGTTCACCACAGAGAGAGCAAGCACTTTACACTGAACAGCAGTGCTAAAGTGTCCAGAGTCCTAAAACCACCAACACCAGAAACAGAAAAAAGGCTAGGAGAAAGGCAAAACGTTTAGGGATGACCCTGCAAAAAAGGCCAAGTCCAACAGGGCCCATTTACCAATCCGGGCAATTTCTAGATTTGATTCTATGCACTCCTCCTTTTATTACTTTTACCAAGTCCATCATTTAACCTGGACTGACCATCTACTGTCTCTTTCAATGTTTTAGTGGGAAACAGTGTAAACCAGACAGCCCAGCCACATACTTTCACATATGGATAGTGGAACACATTGATCCTACAGAATGGGACTTGTTTTGAATGGCTTGTGTCCTTACTTAAATAATAGTGATCCAATATAAAGGCAAAATAAAAGGATGTGTGGATCTCGAATTACTTGGCATGATGATTTCCCCAAAAGTAGCCCTGTGCAGTGAATGCTGCTCCGTTTGCGGAGTTTGTGGAGTTTTCTGCCCTCCGCGCTCTGCTGAGTACGCGGAATTCCCTTTGCGGAATGGAGTTTTTTCCTCGCTCGCGCCCGTCACCAAGTAGAAAATCTATTCGAGCAGCAAAAAGGAAGCTGCACCCTCTTACGCTGAGCATGGTGCCATTCGCGATGATTTTACAGCGCGGGACAAATACCCGGCAATCAAAATCACTGCGAAGGGCATTACCCTAACGCACTCGCGGAAATTCGCATGGCGGAGTATTTGTGTCACTTTGCAGAGTTCCGCATAGCGGAGTTCCGCAAACTCTGCCCAGGATTACCTAAAAGGCAAATCCCCCAAAAAATCTATCTATCTTCGCCATGATTTATTTTCACATTAAAAACCATGAACCACAATTGTGAAATGCATGAAAGAAAATAAGCCAAATTATAAAGCTGCATATACAGGTAACTTCCAGGTCTATTACAGAACAATTACAATTATCAAAGCAGAATTTGTGCAACAGAGGATTCTAAGCTCCACAAAGCCAACGAGGAAGATGTTTAAGCTACACAAAAGCATGGCATGTCGGATAGTGGAAAGCACATTATTAGCCCATCACAAGAGAGTTGTTGCAAATGATCTGACTTATTTCACGATCAAATTGCTAACCTTGTGAAAACAAATCTCGCAAAGTTTCAAAAGCACACTTTTTGCTGTAAAACCATCTTCTTTGGTCAGATTCCATGCTGTGACTTTAGAGAGATATATAGAATCTTAACATCTGACCTCCTCTTCCACATCCAACAATTGAACAAGGTCTCTGAGACTATTGTTCCTTTTCTGTCAACTCTCTGTAACTCCTCTCTAATCTCTGGAGTAAAGCCCAATAAATAGAAATCAGCAATGGTCATGCCAATGTTGAAGAAGCCATCACTAGACTCAATTGCCCATTCTAGCTATCATCCCATTTCACTCATACCTCTATATTTCAAATTGACAGAAACTTCAGTAAACAAGCAGCCAGCTAAATTTGTAGAATCTAATCAATTCTTACAGAAGGAAAAGTCAGGGTTTGCAGAAAAGCATGAGCACAGAAACTGTCATAGCAAGTTTTACGGTTGATACATGTGGAATGGTGGCCCTGATTTTCTTAGACCTTTCAGTGGCCTTTGGTGCCATCTCCCAGGCCATCCTTCTCAATTTATTAAAGGAAGCTGGGATATGGAGCAAAAAATAATGGTAGGCACTGATTGAGTGGAGGTTCGCACCTATGTTGAATAACACTACAGTTCCTATGGTCTTGGATTTGAGCCCCAGTCCTTTAGTCTCTCTGGGGCATATTATCAAGGGGGTTTATCTCCGCTTTTTTGGCTTTAAAAGCCAAGAAAGCGGAGATAAAATTATCTCCCTATTACCTAGCTGTCGCTAACACCAGTTAGCGACAGCTAGTAGGAGATAGCGACCATCTTAGGCCCCACTTTGCATGTCAGTGATATTTATCACTAATGACATGCAAAGTGGGCGTGCCAAGATGTTAGCGACTGGAAACAGTCGCTAACATCGCTATCTCCTATTACCAACTTTTGGAGATATTCGCGCTAAGCGCGAATATCTCCAAAAACTAACACCTGCCCTGAGCAGTTCTTAAGCAAAAAAGGTCATAGTTGAGCAGCTGCACTCCTTCCCTTAATTACAGGTGCGACAGTTTTTCTTTATATAACGGCAAGAGCGTGAGGATAACACCATTCGAGTTTCTGTAGTGATGAAGCAACATGAGACCATGCTACCGTTTGTGGCGCAGATAAGGTAAATGAAGGAGAAGGGAGGCTCGTAGTCTCACGGAAACTGTCTAATTGGGAGGGAGATGTGATTTATTGCATAGGTTGAGAGTTGTGAAGGTTCATGAGCACGAAGGGAGGTTTAAGTTTCAGGGCTAATACGTTATTGCTTTTAGTTTCAAACACGAAGGGAAGTCTCAGGGATAGTATTTTATTGTTTTCAGCTTATTTTAGACGAGGGTGTAGTTTTGTGTAAAGAGTCTGTGTTTATACACCAGTACAATGGTCGAGTAGATAGCTTAATTGTTTGTTTATTTTCATTTGCAGTTAACCCCTGACGAAGAATTGTAAAAATTCGAAATGCATTGGGAATGTGCTGTGTTACAAAACCACTGTTTAAAACATGTTTGACTTCACATGCCGTCGTCAAAGCCTGGATAGGCAACGCCTGGTATTTGAAAATGATGAATAAAATATTCAAAGCGCAAACATGCTGTCTCCGTTGTGATGAAATATGAAATACGAAGCATGACTTAAAATATTGGATGAATATGGAGAAGTAGATAACGATGATGTAACTCTGGAAAAAGTATGACATGAAGGAATGATTTCCTAAATTGCAGTGCGACAGTCGGGCACTGGAGAGTTGTGCCCTATTTGAATATTAGCTGAGCAGTTCTTAGCCATGTTATCCAATTGGAGGTGGATAACATGGCTAAGAGCATTAGCTCGGTAATGCATGAATATCGCTGACTTTTCAGCGATATTCATGCATTGCGGCCGGTTTTTATCGCATTTGCGATAAACCTTGATAATAGCAAGGTTTATCTGCGATAATTTCAGACGATGCTTAGCGTTAAAAAATTCGTTGCTAAGCATCGTTAGCGATAAATATCGCTTAACGTTGGTAATATACCCCTCTGTGTCCTTCCTTTCTTGTTAATTGAATGGTTGGGCATCTAGCTTTTCACCTATTCTTATGACACTCATATGATTCTCAGACTTGAAGGTGAAACAATCAAAGCGGCTTATAATCTTAAGAATTGCCTCTAGGAAGATGCTAGTGGGAAATACGTCAGCTCCCTATCTTCTAATAGGGAGGCGACAGAAATCTTAGTTTGTGAACTAGATACAGAATGGACCAGGCAGTGGTGGTCTGGAAACTTAGTTTATGTCCCCTCTCCCTCACCTTACATATGTAATCTGGGTGTTATCACTGATAAAGAATTGACTCTCATAACATGCCAAAACCATGTGTCCACTGGTTTCACTCTTCTATGACTGATCAGGAAAATTCTCCCTTTTATTCCTTTACTCCTACATCTCAAGTCCTCCAGACCCAAATACCACATCCAAAATAAATTGGAGGGTGTCACAGTCCAAACACCCCTGCTGAAGTTAGCCCCTTCCGTGCGCGCGAAATTTCGGCGCTGTGCGGGAGTTTTCATTAGTGGGCAGGGATTCGGATGGCCAAGGACCGTCATGCACACACGCCCACTGTGACGCCTGATGGCTCCTGGCCGTAAGGAGCATGGAAGAAGTTAAGCCCCTTCCCATCCCACCTGGGCCAAGTAGTTTTCCTGGGAACTCACGACTATGGTCATTGTTAGACCTGCCATTTTAAGCAGGTTAATCCCCAGACTTATTGATTTTTGACCTCCTGTTTTTAACCCATTTTTCATTGGTTATAGGACTCTGGGCACTGCTGATCAGTGATAAAGTGCATATGCTCTGTATGTAAATTGTGATTATGATTGGTAATATATGATTGGCATATTTGATTTACTGGTAAGCCCGCTAGTTAAGTGAACTGAGTGTGCCAGCGCCTGTAAATCAAATGCTACCACTTTTCCTTGCAGCACTGGTTGTGCCTCCCAACTGAGCAGCCCTGTTAATGTGCCTCAAACCTTCCACTGCAGTGTCTGCACATGCAGTTATAGGCTGCCTTGTCAACATGACAAGCACACCCACTTGCCAGGTCCTCATCTTCCTTTTTCTTACATGTAAGGCAACCCTAATGTAGGTCCAATGTACCTCCATGGGCAGGGTGCAGTGTATGTGAAAGGTAGAACATGTAGTGGGGTGTTTCACATGTCTTGATAGGGAAATACTGTGTATTTTGTTTTTCATTGTTGAAAGACTGGCTGTCCCGTGGGCTATCATTTGAGCAGCATTGCATAATTTTACATGTATAACTTTCAATTAGTAACAGCTGGAGATTTGGAGTTTAGGATCTCTGAACGCAGAAATGAATAACACATCTTTTAGTAAAAGTGTTTTTTAAATTGTCTGTTTGAAAATGCCACTTTTAGAAATGGAGCATTTTCATGTTTAATGATCGTGTGTGCCTCTGTCTGTTTGTGTATTCACAGCCTGCTTTTGGTGTGACAGGAGCTGGGCATGTGTATTCCCTCTAGACAGTCACCAGGGGGGTGTTGACGTGTGCCCTGCCTTGCTTGGTGACTCATTGCTAAGCTGACTAGACCTAATCTGCATTTAGAGTGGTGGGAGGAGTTTTTACTATCAACTGAATAGCTTGTCTCCACCGCCTGTTGTGAAGATGGACCAGAGATGATAGAACTGGTTTTTACTGAGCTCAGGGACTCTTGCAACAAAAGCTACAAAGAGAAAATGGGGTATAAATGTTAGACCTGAACTCCCAGAACCTTAGAACACTTCTGAAATCAAGAGGAACCTCTGCCAAGGAGAGGAGCTAAAGGGCCTACAGTTGCTGCTTCTGCCAAGGAGAGCACAAAGACTGGAACTTTGTTGTGAACCTGCTTGTGAAGAATCTCCAAGGACTTGAGTGTGCTTGCCTCCTGTTCTGTAGTTTCAGAGATACAAATATTTCACCACCAGCTTCCTTGAGCTCCACTGTTGGGAGTTTTGACCTGCCAAGAGGTGTTTGTTCGATTCTGAGCCTCTGGAGGTTGTTCCTGTTGCTGGGAGCTGAAAAAGCTTCAAGTGCCTGTTTTTCTGATGCAGCTCTGCTAAGCGGGAGAAATTTCCACACTCTGCCACCATGCGGCTGAAGAATTGATGCATCGACTGCCAGCAGCTGACGAACCTGCCGCAGGCTGAGTCCTGTACACCGATTTCTTAAGTATGAGATCCCTGCATTGACTACAGTGCAGGCCCGGCTGTGCGTCTGAAAGAATTGACGCATCGTGGGATTGTGGCTGAAGAAGCTGATGTAGTGCCTGTGTGCCACCCCCTCATTGACCTTGAGAGCATCCCGGATTTCTATGCATCGCACTTGTGAAGCAAGTTTTGAGACCCATCACCCGCAGACAGGAACCGTCTTGAAAACAACACATCACTACCCCCAAACAGTCTGGATTCAACACATCACTTCTCCTGCGTGCAGAAGAACTATTGCTTCGCCTCCCGAAGGACTCAGAAACGGAGGCAACACTGTGGTTTTCTGTGCTTCCCTTCTGTGGCTGTTTGGCCTTGTGCATTTGGACGCATTTGAGGTACTTTGTGTAAAAACCACGCATCCAAGGATTTCTATGGACAAAATCGCTTGAAACCTTTTGAAAGTCATATTTTGAATTGTATATGTTGGATTTTTGGCATTTTGGTCTTTATTTGGTTTTGGTAAAAATACTTTATTTTTTTAAACTGGTGTTCTGTCCATTTGTAGAGTTTTCATTGTATTGCTGTGTGTCTGGGTGCAAATACTTTACACATGGCCTTTGGGATAAGCATGTCTCCCTTATCCTGACTAGAAGCAAGGGTCCCTACTGAGACAAGGTGAATACCTCTGCCAACAAAAGACACCCATTTCTAACAGTCACACACAAAACAAAGGCCAGGATTCCCTGCCCTAAGAATACTCACTGTCTTAATTGTAGATTTGTCAAATTGGTGCCTGTGGTCAGGGCCCCATGTTTCTAGCTCTTGCCTTTTACAAATTATTTTATCAAGTGACTGAGGGCCCCAAGTACGAAGCCTACGTCATAAATAGAGGCGGGCATGCAGGCAAATTTATAGGTTGAGCCAAGCCAGAGCAAAGCCAAGGGTCTGACTTGGCTCTAAGCATCTGTACACAAGCTGGACCATGAAAACGTTGGGTAAGTATATCATGTAACAAACATAGTAAAAAAAATGATACAATCTATTCAAAATAAAAAGTGTATTTTGAAACATGGGGACATGTTTAAAGTTAGCACTTCAAATTAAATCAATGTATAGAGAGATATTCATTAAAAGTAGTCATTTTTAGAAATGTTCATGGCTCTTCCCCCACCCACAATGCAATTAGTGAACTTAGAGGCAAAACAGAAGTCATGTAAACCATAAAAGTAGTCTAAATTCTCATTATAGATGGAGCAATATTACAGGCCATTAAATCCTATACAGGAGGTGCTTGTACACAGGACATCCTGAACTTAAGTATTTAAAATGAGCTCATATGTGATAATAAAGAAAAAGGTGGTTCTGTGAAATAAAATATCTGCCTAGGTTCACACAATTTCGAAAAGCAGGGAAGCCGGCATGGATACCAGGTTATCTGATTGTACACTTTGAAATTCAGCCATCAGATGGGTATCTCTGTCTCTCTCTCTCTTTTCCCTTTACATTAAAGATTACAGTTTTGTTTTTCTTTCGCAGATCACAGCCAGAAAAGCTGACATAGAGAGAGCCAACCCGACTCAGGGACCCAGACCCAACTTTCAAGACAGAAATGCATTCATGTGGATTGTGTCACACCCCAAACATCCCTTTTGAAACTATGCTCCTGCTGACGTCCCCATCCAGTTGCGGCTGGCTTGGCTCGTGGGTGGGGGGTGGTCAAGGCAGGAGGGGGGTCATGATGGGGGGCTGCACAAGGGGTTCATAAAAAAGCAACAACAAAAAAAGTATCTCGAGGCCGGGTCCTGCGTCTTCTCTGCTCCTGCTCTCGTGCCTCTGACATGAACAGGAAACAGGAAGCCAAGCTCCCTTTCCGAAGTGAATCACAATGCTGCAACGCTTAGACAGGGGCTGGAGAGGTGGGCATGTTAATGCAGCCTGCATAGAGAAGGGGAAAGTGTGCATGACTGTTTTGGAGAGGGCCTGCCAAACAGTCATTGTGCACTCAGGAGAGGGCAAACTACTCCTCCCCAGCCCTTCTCTATCAGCAGAGAAGCCCCGCCCACTGGCAAATGAAACATAAAATGGTAATAACTAAACGTTATTACCATTTTATGTTTTTGCTTCTTTGCTGCAAGAAACCAATGGGGCGACTCTCCTCCGCCATAGCAGAGGAACCGCCACTGCCCTGTCTAGTCCAACGGCCTCAAGCATCTGACATCCGCAAGGGATATTGGAGCATTTCACCTGTACTGCTAGCCTCATATTTAAGGGACTGCTGCAAGCACTTTGCCCATCAATTAATACCTTCCCTAACTGTCTGTTGTGGGCATACTAGAACAAACTGGTCACTAAATAAGACAACTCTAACAATTCTCTAGGGGATCTATCTTTATATTTTTCTTTATATACTTTCTGCACACAATTTTGCGCCCCTTTGATTGAAGCAATGCTTTGTCTTCCGCCACTGTCCACAAAACATATAAACTTTTTGCCCATACTAAGAGTGACACCCGGGCCGTGCAAGGGGCTCGTAAAAAAGCTCCATAGAATTTAGTAGACTAGTTACTGAAGCGAGTCCTACATCTCTGTCAACCATTGTATATAAAATTGGTTACCCTCAGTGCTCGTCTCATTAAATCCGTATTTGTAAAGCACAAACTATTAACCCTTATGGGTCTCAAGGCGCTGGGGGCTGTCGTGGAAATTAAGTGAGTTGTTGCCAAGAGTCATATGGTGCTGAGCTGATCTGCCTCCAGAGCCGGGGATCAAACCGGAAACACTGTGCTCTAAAGTCAGCTGCCCTGGCCGCTGCACCACACCTCTCCACTTGCTTGCAGTCCTGATGGTGATTCATTTATTGTCAAAACGTCAGCAGCATGTTTATGACAGAGAAAGGACGATTGTTTGTTTTTGTTCTATGTAGATTAACAATTCTATTACGTTTAATATTAAATTCTACAAATCGAATTGTATTCATGTGATCCCTTTGGCGGTCCACAATTTCACCAGCAATGTGTTTGCTTTATTTACTGACCACGTTTTGTTTACAGTTACTCTTGTAAATGCCCAATATTTATTTTAAAATATGATAGAAAATCATACGTTCTTTAATAATTTGCCATATTGTTTTTTTTATATATCTTTCTTGATTCCTACATCTATTGTCACACAGACAAACGTTCGGTTTCTGACTAGATTTTTCAAAATGCGTACCGTGTTTGGACCTTTTGTTTTTGCTATATACATTTTATACTGTTGGAATGGGCCTATGGGTTGTTCCTGTGGTTTTTATGCAGGGTTTCTATTGCTAGGCAGAAGTCACTCCACCCTTGATGGCCTCTGCAAGCATGCGGAAAATGAGCTTTTCCATATGTTTTTTGACATTTCCTTCAGTCTTCCTTCACTTTCATATTTCCCCTGTGGCTTCCAGAGTGCATTGGTAAAGGGCATGTGTGTATTTTTCATTTGCTCACGTTGATCACAGGTGATAAATTGGATTGGGAGTAGGCAATAAATATAAAAGTACTTGTTAGTGGGGTGACAACGTTTTATTCCAATGTTCACAATGGTCTATAAAAACAACTCTACGTTCACAAATTCTAAAAGGATTTTCACTTCAGAGACTTGTGAATTAAAATTGGACTTTTGTGAAAATTACCATAGAAGAACATTCCTGTTGAAGAAATACTTTGCAGGAAATCAGTTGCATTCTTTGATGTCATTTGCAATAAAAGCTATGCGCAATTCAAATTAGAAGAGTAATACATCAGCATATTAGGAGTCAAATAATGACACAAAGGCAGGCGTAGAGTGAATTACTCTCTGCATGTCATTTGAGCAGCTACAAGAGGTTCTGGTCTGGTCTTCACACATTTTCCTTCCACTTGATCATAGTTCATTCCACAGGCTCTCGTTTTTTGTCTTTCAGTCCTAGTTTTGTTCCTTTCTTTGTATCCTGTGCCCTCCTGTAACATATCCTCTTCCCATATATTTGTCAATGGCTAGTTACTAGCAAAAAATATTATTTGACAAATCACAGGGGTAGGGAGGAAGCTGTCTCTATGGTGTATTATGTCCAAAAGTATTTACCCATGATTATGACTAATGGAAACCAGTATGGAGTTGGGGGTCAGAGATTTCCGGGTCGCCCAACGTATCCTCACAACTGATACAACATCCCATCTTATTGTATGTGGATTGGCAAAATATCTATCATGTGCCTGGCTTATCCGCACCAGGATGTTAAATGCTAACAAAGTATAGACCCTATACCTACTGTTTTTAACTTACATGCATTTTAATATTGTTGTACTTCAGTATTTTCATCAAATTGTTTTTATTAATGTAAATAATGTTTTATTGCCTTTTATTCTATGAATTGGATACTTTATCAAATATATTTTTATAGAATGTCTGTACTTTTATGATATGACAATATCGAATAAAGTATTTCAACAACGACTAATGGTACCTCCCAATGATTCTGACGAAGGGTGAAGATATACTAGTCACAAACTATTCCCTAGAGGAGAAGAAAGCCTCCTAGTCCAAAGTTCTGAAGCGCATATAGCACTTACCAGGAATCATGTACATTTAGAAGCAGAAAAAAAACATCAGGCATACACATTGGAGCACTAGTTTTAACTGTTGAAGTCCCTCTGCATGGAGGCAGAGACACCAGTGGGCATATTTACAAGCCCTAATAACCACCACAACGTCATGTTTCCTGACGTTGTGGTGGCGATAGAGGCTTCGCCTTATTCACAAGGAAGTGTTAAGTCACTCACTGTGACTTAACGCCGCCTTGTGAATAAGATCCCCTTTCACGCTACACTTAGCGTGACAGGGGTGGGTACTGAGTGTTGCGGCACCTCAACACCCACTGATTTTGACACTGGCCCATATTTACAAGGGTAGCATAAATATGGGGCAGCAGCAAAATTAAAACCAGGGAAAACCTGGTCTTAAACAGGCGCAATGAGGAGAAATTTTTAATTTCTCCTCGTTTTTGCTGTTTCTATGTGTGCTGCGTTTTGCACACACATATAGAAACAGCAATAGGCCATTGATTCTTTATGTGCAGAAAGGATCACTAAAAAAATCACGTTTTGCAACTTCTAAGTGAGCTGCATTAAGCAGTACACATAGAAGTTTCAAAATGTCATTTCAAATTGTTTATGTGCAGGAAGTGGGAGCTTCCTGCAAATAAACAATCTTACCCTACAATGCAGGTGCCCTTGCACTACGGTGCAATGGTTTCTGCATTGGCGCTAGGCGGATAACACTAGCCCCAGTGCAGGGGGTGACGCAGGGCTGCACCATACCCTTGTAAATATGGTGCAGCCCTTTATTTTGGAAGTGACGGTGCTCAGCTTCAAGCCAAGGTGGCTTACACAGCGCTCTGTCACTTCCTCGTTAATAAGCTCCTGGTTACAGAGAAAGAAGGTATGATAAGTCATTTTACTTTATTTGAAATTCTTTGCACAGCTAACGCCTGCCAATGCTGTGGCCTTATGTTACTGGCACTGTGATTAGCAGGGTGCAGAGTCCTGCAATTATCTTGATTTTTACTGAAGTTTAATCATGAGTGTATCACAAAGCAAAAAGTATAAATCAAAAATTAACAAGTGGTAGAAAGAGGTACTTTGAGAGCAGGATGAAGAGGTACTCGAGAGCAGCACAAAAACATAATTAACAAAAAACGGATGCTTGGGAAATTGTGAAGGAAAAGTTTGCAAGAAAGCAGAAACATCAAATCATAGAACTGAGAAAAGATTTTTAAAAAGTCAAATCAAAAAGAAAACTGTAGCAAATCCCCCTTTTCCTTGGGGTCACCCCTGATTTTTCACTATCTGCTTAGCCCTATTTTATTGCTGTTTTTTAGACTCTGTACACTTGGGACTTCTGTCCAGTGCCGAGTGTATGTGCTTTGGACGTAAAACATGGAGAAATTGGCTAATTCCTGATTGGCGTATTTAACGTTTCTATAAGGCCATAGTACTTACAGTGGAAATACACCAATGGCATGAAAGCTAAACTGTCACCTGTGGACTAAAACTCTTATTGTACCACACGTGTGACAAAAAAAACATGACTTTAGGCCTACAAATATTAAAAATGAGAGTTTTGGGCATCCTGTTACACCATATTGTAAAATCCTGCTTGCCAGGTCTGTTGAGCCACATGACATTTAACACTTGGGGCACATATGAAAGAGAGAGAGCAGAATGCCAATACAATTACTGTGTATCCACTATCTGGTTGCTGTTGGACCCTGCTTTTGTCCTACCAGACTTCTGTCTCTTGGTTTGTGTGGGTACAGTGCCTGCTTCAAACAGATATTTAGTGTTAGATTTGGGAGGACACTAGGATTACCATAGTATCATTTAGAGTGTCCACAGACTTTTTTGGGCCTGTTTGCAATAAGGCAAACAGGAATGATGGAAAACGTGGATAGAGTTGGCCCCGGGAACGTTTATCTAATTGAAAAGAGAGTGCTTAGAAGTCACCGCCACACACTGGCTGGTGCTAGGAATAAATGTGGCACCTCCAGGCACCAACTTTAAAATACTATCTAGACCTTCGAAAGGTCAGAAATAGACTGGACCTGATGTCTTTGACCTGAGAGAAACCCCAACGGACTGGACATGCTACCTCTTGTATTCAGGACAAAGATTCTAAGACTCTAAGGTTCAGCTGGCTGAACTCCTGTGTGGCAACATGGAGACAGCAAGCGGCAGGAGGCCTTTTCCTGGAAGTACCCAGAAGATCATTAGCAACTGAACCTGGACTGGACCATTCTGTTGACCTTTACCTGCCACCTTGTGAGTCTCTAACCGCCTGCCTTCCCTAGGATAATAGGGGGCTTTATAAGTATTCCTGTGGTTGATTGTGACTTAAAAGACTAAGGGGCTGATTTATATTTCAGCTGACAAGATACTCGGTCTCAAACGTGATGGATATCCTGTCCGCTGTATTACAAGGGCCATAGAATATAAAGCACTTTTAATACTGCGGACGGTATATATGTCACTTTTATGATGGAGTATCCCGTCAACCGAATATAAATCTTGCCCTAAGTCAGAAGGTAAAATTTTTGACAGTAATTCACTTGACTATTTTTATAGGAACCAGTCAGGAAGACAAATTTTTAGACATAACTTCCAGCATCCAAGAGTGGCCCCCACTAAATATCCCAAAGTTGTACCTATTTGTCCCCCCCTACTACCTAACCTGTATGATAACTTCTTGGTCCCAACTTTTAATAGATTCCAGCCGCTCACCTCACTTGAGGAGAACGACTGACTGAGTAATCCATCTTTGACACAGGGGTCTGGAAATACTGTTATAGGTGTTACATTACCTTTAGAGAAAGAGTTGGGTGATGAAAGTTGTGCAAATAATATAATTGAACCACAATTAACCTCACCACATACCACGCTGTGTATAGGCAATGTTGTAGATAATGAACCAACTGTAACCAATGATAATGTCAATGTTACTCCGACTGGAATATCTGAGGTTTCAATTTTGCCTAATCACCGAGAAAGTATTGGAAATAATAATGTTGATTCTATTGTACTTAATAGTTGGAATATAGCCGGAATTGCCTCTAAATTATGTACCCCATTCTGGGATAATTTCATCATATGTGGCTATGACATAATTTGTCTCCAAGAGACATGGCATACTGGTCTAATAGAAGTTGAGGGTTACACCTCCTATAATGTGGCAGCAGTAGCTTCCAAAGCTTGTAGAGCTAAGGGAGGTCTGCTGACCTTGGTTTCAACTAAACTGACAGAATTTACTCTTGGGGAGCATTCAACAGTTTGCCAGCATGCATCTATTGTGCGCTTAAAACATAGTCATGGTAGGGATCTAATTGTTGTAAATTTCTATAACATTATTGTGGGCCCAAAACGTGATATGATTGTCCCCGATGTCGAACGCGCTATTGAAGCTGCAATCATTCTCTCCAAGAATAACTTTGTAATTCTGTGGTCAGGCGACTTTAACATCCAAGCCTGCAGATATGCCCGGAAGGGGATATGTGGTCACCACGAGGATTATGAAGAGGGTGGCATTATTTATGCCAATCACTTTCCGCATAGTAACTATGGCAGCGCACTGAATAATTTAATAGCCAAATTGAATCTGGAATTGCTCGATTGTACAAAAAACAACAATAATGAAATGTGTCCAACTTTTAGGGGGAGAGATGCTCATACTAATATTGATCACATCTTGGTGTCCAGTGGTTCCATTTTCACAAATGTCTGGGTAATAGAGCAGCCTGTGAGTGATCATAATAGCATCTCTGTGGAGTTAATGGGATGGGGTCAAAAAAGTGTTGTGAAAGGTAAAGCAGTTCACGGGATTTCCGCCGAAAGACCAAATGGTACAAGAATCAAGTGGATTAAGATTGACCCTAATAAACTTACAAAGGATATTCTTGGTACATGTACCAGAGAGGTTGAATACTGCCTTGCACCTAATGTGATAGCACCTGAGGTTCTCTCCAATTTTATGAAAATTACATGCACAGTTGAAAATTCCCTGTTAAGAAAAAACAGAAATGGTAAAAGAAACAAAACTGCGTGGTTTGATAAACATTGTGCCGAGACCCTGAATAAATTAAAAAGTGTACTTAATACTAAACCAAGAAACAAAGAAAGAGTCAGAGAAGAACGTACTAATTATAAACTGGCCCTGGCAAGTAGGAAAAGGGAGCTACAGGACGAGGCCTGGAATAAATTTGACATGGCCGCTGTAACTAAAAACCATAAACTCTTTTGGGAAACTATTAATGGCCCATTCCTAAAGAATGAAAATACCCCTGAGGTCAGTTCCCATGTCAGCTGTCTTGCATGGATTGCACATTTTTCTGAGATTTTTAATTCAGATCTTAAATCTGATGGGTTTACTGTATGTTTTAATTGGAAGAAAATGCACTTGTTTTTAACCTTAAATGAAGTGACAGATGCAATTAAAAATAGTAAGGGTGGTAAAGCACCCGGGCCCGATGGGGTACCCATGGACTTTTTTAAGCATGAAATAACATTATGGGCCCCAATCCTAACTCGTTACTTTAACGCAGCGGTGGAAGATAAACTACCCCTGACATGGGGCCAATCAATTATTATACCCCTTTATAAAAAAGGATCAAGGTCAGAGGCAAGGAACTATCGTCCAATCTCTCTTTTGGACTCGACAGTTAAAATCCTTAGTCGAGTCCTCTTAGTGAGGTTGGAAGCCTGGGTCGAGGAGAACAACATTTTGTCCCCAGTGCAGTATGGGTTTCGCAGGGGACTGGGAACAATGGAGCAGTGCGTGAACCTGGAACTCATAGTCGGCAAGTATACTAAAGCCAAATCTGGTAACCTTTTTTTATGCTTTGCCGACTTGAGTTCCGCGTTCGATCTGGTGGAACACGCACTGCTCTGGCCCATATTACTATCAATGGGCGCCCCTACTGAAATTATCCATCTGCTAGCTCGCTTGTATAGTAATTTATCATGCAAAGTAAGGTTTGGAACAGATGGTGAGTGCACCCCCTTTTTTGAAGTTAAGAGAGGCATCCGTCAAGGATGCGTACTTGCCCCGTTACTATTTTCACTTTTTATTAATCATGTGGATACATTTTTAAAATTGATTAAATCTGATGATCCAACTATAAATGGTAACCCCGTCCCCGTTCTTTTATACGCGGATGACGCGGTCCTCCTTTCTAGGACACATAATGGACTACAACAATTAATTGACCAATTCCATATTTTTACTAAAAACAGAAACTTGAAAATTAATAAAGGAAAGACTGTTACTATGGTTTGTGGTAAGAACAATAGGAAAAATAAATCCTTTTTCCTAGAAGGACAGAAACTAGAATCTGTTAATAGTTTTTGTTATTTAGGAGTTACCTTCTCGGGAAATGGGAAATGGATTAATGAACAAAATAGTGTCCTTTTTAAAATGGCCCGGAATACAAACTGTATTTTTAGATTTGCTGCTAAGTTAGGGGATCGCAGAATTCGTGAAATGTTAACCCTTTTTAAAGCCAGATGCATCTCCTCAGCTATATACGGAGCTGGAATATGGGGATATGATGCACAGTGTACCAGATCTATCCAGGTGAGGGAGAATGTGTTTTTAAAAAGATTAATCAGTGCTCCAGTTACGGCTTCAACGGAGCTAATACACAAGGAATTAGATATGTACTACATCAATGATCTAATTGCCCTTCGTCCTCTATCCTTGTGGCGCTCAATATGGGCAAAAGAGGAAACCAAGTTCACGCAGGACATAATAACAGACTGTATCAAACTTGATCGCCGTTCGAACATTCCCTGGTTGAAGCATATACACCACTGGTATAAAACTTTATATGGATTGGACATTTACAATGAATTAATAATGGACCCCATTTTATCAAAGCGGGAGCTGAAGGTCTCGTTTATGAAACATACAGAAGAGACCAGGATGGAAAAATATAATAAACAGAGTACATTCATTTTTTACCAGCAATATAATATGAATGTAGGCTTTCATTCTCATTTCGCAACAGTTAGTATTCCTTCCCATCGATTTGTTTTAACCCGTCTCCGCCTAGGAATTGTGCATCACCTTGTGGCTTTTCCTGAGCCTAAAAAACCCGGAACTTGTGTATGCCCTTGTGATGGCAAATCCAAACAGGGCACGTGTCACTTTATGCTGTCTTGTACTTTTTATACTTTTTTAAGGAAATATTACTTGAAACCCATCTTTTTAAAATATAATACGCATCATCTACAAACAGCAATGACGCTAGTGTTTAATCTAGAGTCCCCAGATGTATGCTTTTATGTGGCTACTTATATTTTAAAATGTATCTCTGCAAGAAAATCAATGATTATATGAGTTCCTCTAGCTGCTAAATGTATTATGCACTTTAAAATCGATGCTGCTATATCACATATTTGTATTTTGCACACATATGTCCGTTGGACTCACTGCTGCTTCTATTATATTTTCCATAGGGTTGGCTTATCACATGTATTTTATTATTGTCTTAGTTACTGGTCAGACTATGTGCTGCTATTCGCATATGCACTTTAGAATTGCCAATTTGCACATTTACTAAATCTAGAGACAATATTTAGCACTTTAAATCGCATATTGCACATAATTAACGGTCGTAGGACTGCTAAAATCTTAAACCAATAATTGTATGACCCAATGACTATGCTCTATTGATACTGCTAAAATGTCCCATTATGAGTGCTATTATGTAAGATTGTATTCTTTTTTATTTCTTTTGGATAGCCTAATTTAGTATTGTGTCAAATTTCTTTTAAATGTATGCTGCTATATGGTTGTATTTTTTTTTTACAAACCGAATAAAGCATATTTGAATTGAATTGACAGTAATTTACCTGATTGGTGTAAACAACACTCCATTTTGGACAGCCTGACATTGCGCCTAGGCTCCAGTCTACTGAGACCGCAGACTATCATTGACAATATGAGCTATTTGACATATCAATTTAAAACTGTAAAAAATTCATGTCTCTGGTTACCCTCATTGGATTTTTGTTATGTTGGTATTGTTTTGTTTAATAAATGATATTCTATGTTTCTAATTCAGTTTGTGATTTTTAGTGTTTGGCATTTTGATTTTAGTACTGTTTTGGTGATCCATAAATACTTTACACACTGGCCTAAGTTAAGCCTGTCTGATCTGTGCCATAGCTCCCGGTGGGATAAGCTCAGGCTAATTTAGTTACTATGAGGGTACACCCTGGCAAGGGCTGTGATGATTCCTTGAAGAAGGCAGTCACCCACCCTAAATGAAAGGCCAATTAATTGCAAAAAATAGAACAAGATACCCCCGTTATGCTGTCTGAGTTCTGGGTAACTTACAGGCCGCCAGACCCAGCCCATCAACAACCCCATTTTAAGATCCTAGATTAAACTACCCTTAGTTCTGCAAATAAATCAGTAACAATAGCTATTTTGCATTGGCCTTCCTGCATGCTTTTTTGGGCCCTTACAAATAATGATTGTTTAATTGCATTTGGTCAATTATGCGAAGGTCAGATGGTATGTGGAGTGTGGTACCACAGAAAGGTTTGCGGTGGAGAGGGGGGTTAGGCAGGGGTGTGTTCTCATTGTACATCAATGGGGTAATGAAATACTATGAGGATTTACCCACGGATGCCCCGACCCTTGTAGGGATAAAGATCCCATTACTAATGTTTGCCGATGACACTCTTATTCTATCAAAAACGAGACAGGGCCTCCAGCGTGCACTCTCAAGATTCGAGGAGTTCTGTGTCGACCACGACCTTATCATCAATGTTGATAAAACAAAGTATATAGTCCTCCAAAACTCCAATAAAGTCATCGGTGAAGTTAGAATGAAGGACTGGGCTTTGGAACAAACTGAGAATTTCTCCTATCTGGGGGTAACTTTAGACAGAAAATTAAGTTGGAAGCCACAATTAGACTGCCTCAATGCTAGACATGCTCAACTCTCAGGGTCTCTGCTTAAGAAGCACAGGTGTTGTTACACTAAACCCATAGCCCCGTGCTACAAATCTACAACACTAAAATTGGTGCCTCAATCCTATATGCGATACAAAAGGGGATGATGGACGGAGCGTTTGAACAAATCAAACACTCACCCCCAGTCAACTGATCTGGGTTTAATCCATCACCATTCTTTAGTTCACTCAGCCACCCCAGTTCAGACATGGCTAGATGCAAATCAGTCTGACCCTGTGCCTCATGGGAACAGTGCAGCCCGAACTGCCAAGCCATGTCTTCCCTGGACCGGAAACAAGCATCCTGGGACCGGTTTCGGATTCATAATCCTCATCAGCCAGGCTATCTTGAATCCAGTGGCCAAGTGAACAAGGGACTCACGTCTGAGCATACCCTGCCACACTTAGGGCGAACAAAGCGATACAAAAGGGGATGATGGACGGAGCGTTTGAACAAATCAAACACTCACCCCCAGTCAACTGATCTGGGTTTAATCCATCACCATTCTTAAGTTCACTCAGCCACCCCAGTTCAGACATGGCTATATGCAAATCAGTCTGACCCTGTGCCTCATGGGAACAGTGCAGCCCGAACTGCCAAGCCATGTCTTCCCTGGACCGGAAACAAGCATCCTGGGACCGGTTTCGGATTCATAATCCTCATCAGCCAGGCTATCTTGAATCCAGTGGGCAAGTGAACAAGGGACTCACGTCTGAGCATACCCTGCCTGGTGATGGATTAAACCCAGATCAGTTGACTGGGGGTGAGTGTTTGATTTACTCAAACGCTCCGTCCATCATCCCCTTTTGTATCGCTTTGATCGCCCTAAGTGTGGCAGGGTATGCTCAGACGTGAGTCCCTTGCTCACTTGGCCACTGGATTCAAGATAGCCTGGCTGATGAGGATTATGAATCCGAAACCGGTCCCAGGATGCTTGTTTCCGGTCCATGGAAGACATGGCTTGGCAGTTCTAGCTGGACTGTTCCCATGAGGCACAGGGTCAGACTGATTTGCATATAGCCATGTCTGAAATGGGGTGGCTGGGTGGGCTAAAGAATGGTGATGGATTAAACCCAGATCAGTTGACTGGGGGTGAGTGTTTGATTTGCTCAAACGCTCCGTCCATCATCCCCTTTTGTATCGCTTTGTTCGCCCTAAGTGTGGCAGGGTATGCTCAGATGTGAGTCCCTTGCTCACTTGGCCACTGGATTCAAGATAGCCTGGCTGATGAGGATTATGAATCCGAAACCGATCCCAGTATGCTTGTTTCCGGTCCATGGAAGACATGGCTTGGCAGTTCGGGCTGGACTGTTCCCATGAGGCACAGGGTCAGACTGATTTGCATATAGCCATGTCTGAAATGGGGTGGCTGAGTGGGCTAAAGAATGGTGATGGATTAAACCCAGATCAGTTGACTGGGGGTGAGTGTTGATTTGCTCAAACGCTCCGTCCATCATCCCCTTTTGTATCGCTTTCAATCCTATATGCGGCTGAGCTCTGGGGCCACGCTAATTTTGATTCTTTAGTTGTGGGCCAGAACAAATTTTTAAGATCGTTAATTGGCCTTCCCCAATCCACCCCACTGGCGCCCTTGTTTTTGGACTTGGGATGCAACCCCATTAGGGATGTGGCACAATATAGGTCAGTAGCATACTGGAGGAGACTCTGGGTGACTCCTGAGCTAGCACACTATACCACGGCCCTATTAGAAGTTAGGGACCTAGACGTTAACAGGCACATTGTGTGGTTTAGTCATGTTAAAAATATACTTTATGAGCTGGGAATGAGCCATCTATGGACCGTCCCAGCCGGAAGTACATTTCCAAGCAAACCTGAGTTTTAAGGCAGCCTATTGGAAAATGATTAACACAAGACCGCTTGCAGCTTTCTCCAGCTCAACTCTGTCTAGAGTTTTTTTTTATATTAAACATGAACCCAAATATGAGATGTACTGGGATTTAATTACCGTAGTACGAGACAGGAAACTATTCCATCAGTTCGGGGTGGGAACTCTACCGACTAATGTCTTCATTTCTAAGTGGTGCAATTCCAATGCAAACTCGAGTAAATGCCACTTTTGTCCAGATTGGTCCGAACCCCTTGAACACATTTTCTTTGGTTGCCCAGCTTATAGTAAACCTAGACGTTGCTGGTTGAAACTTATTTTTGGCAGTCTGGGTACTAGGTCTAGCAGTGAGGCCTTCAGAATTCTTAAAACATCACTGGAACTCCCCATTGTGATTGCAATAGCAAAGTTCCTGGCTGGGTTTGGTCCATCCGCTGGACTGAAAGGATACATGGGCCGATGTTTTTCTCACCCTGATCTTGCTGTCTTTACAATAAAGCATGATGCACTTTATTGTACAGTTTTGATGCTCCTGTAAAAACTAATACTGTATGTCAGACTAGGCCGTACCTTCTGGGTATGTTTTAGAGTCCTTATATTTTATTTATTGTTTTAACAACTTCACATTTTTTATTAAGATGATACATAAGTTTTAGTGTCTGAAATTATGATGTATTGTTCTCATGGCCTATTCTATTTTATATGTTCTAACTTTCGTGATTTCCTAAATCGAAATAACGTTTATGAACTGAACTGAACTGAATAATGATTGTCACTACTTATGCACATGTGCTACTTACACACATGTGCACTCTGGCACCCTCTGGGAAGTATTAGCTCCACCAATAACAATCAAATAGGCCTGGACTGCCTGGATTGCTTCAGGGAAGCATGTCTGGAATACAATGACTTGAATTAAGGCAGGAGTCTAAACTACTTCAACAGATACTGACGAATCCTGAATCATCAGTTTAAACAACATACCAGGTTATGATATAATTGACATAGGATTTGAAACTGCTCCTCCCTGAGAATAGCAGGGCTTTTTTAATATTTAGGTAAAAGCTAATGCTAAAATCTCCTGAATAATGTCTACTATCAGATCTTGTGACCATTTATCAGTTAAGGTCACTAAGTCCTGATAAGTGCATTTATCTACGCACAATAAATCTTGCTGTAGACCCCACCAGAGGAGAAGCACAGACATGTGGGTCCTGACATGCTTATTTTTTAACTGGTGACTCATTGCAATGCACCACCATGTGTGAGGCTGTGGCTGTAATGCATGTTTCTTGCACTAAAAATAACACACCTACTATTCTTGCTTGACTAGTCTGTGAATGGGGTGAGCAGGCTATTTGGATGAGTGACCAGCAAAATATCTCTGCTGACATAACTAGCCCACCACGAATATATATGTCCCCCACTGACTGATGCCGCAGGTTGTCTGTGGGTTGCAACGTTTGCAGGCATTTTGGAGTCACCATGAATTGCTAGTTTTTTCATTGGATAGTCTACCAGGCAATAACAATTGCCTTAGAGGTATAATGTATACAACTTTGTCTAACTTGAGCATCAGGGCTCAATAATCAGGATTGTGATGTGGAAATATCTGTAAAGCTTCTTCATAGAGACTTGACCATAGGGGAACACCTATGCAGGGAGGCCGAGGGACGCCGACAGTCCCAGTAGGGTACCGGAATACTGCTGTCAGAACATTGTCTGAATAAATAAATATTGTGTCCCAAATATCGCCTAAAAATATTGGTCCATTGCATTTATTAATATCACATCTACGCTCAATGGGACATTTTTTTGTTGCAATATTTAGGACCCCATATTTATGCTAGACAGATATTTCTATTTACAATATTCTGCCACAACCTCAGGCCAAAGTAGAAGCCAGATTCGGGAGAAGGATGCAAGAGAGCTACCCTCAGGCTGGTATTGCTCACCCCTTGATGAGACATTGGTGACTTATCATCTGTTGATGGGATCATGCACCATTCTTACTGCCATGCTTAAGTTCATGCAATTGTGACGCAGGAGTTAGACTCCTCCTGCTGCGGACAGCAGGATGCCAGAGCTTCCGTCCCAGGTTCAATGTATGTGTTAGTTTCTTCATTAATTCAACTTTAATCGAGCAATGTTGGTCCGGTGTATCAGTTTGACAAGAATCAAAAACATATAATGACTCAAGCAGAAGCCATGTGGGGGAAATACATACAGTTGAAAACAATACCTTCCGCCAAACGAAGTCCTTAGATGGGTCTTAAACGTGTTTTAAACCCCTTCCATTAACATGCTGTTGTACTACTGCTGCTCAGCCTGGGTGACCGTGTGTTAGAATGTTGGTGATTGGAATGTTCATGTGTGAGAGTGTCAGTTGGATGAGGGGCTGAGCAGCAGTAAGGCTGCTCCTGGTGGGGCTCTGATCTGCACCATCATACTGGAATAAATGACCTACAAGAAACTACATGGACTGCACCACTTTTATTACAACACCTGCTAATTTCCAGGATGCCCCACGACTTCCGATATGCAAACAGGGCCTCTAAAGTCAAGGGGGATACTCACAGCACATCACCATTTGACAAGAAGTACTCTTGCGCTTGTCTGGTCCAAGTAATTTATTGCATCCCCCTCCAGACAATACCTTATTCAGCCTCAGGTTACACATCCTTACTTCAACTATCCCAGCTAGAATCCATAATACACAAGATCCCACCCGGTGACATCACAAGATTAAAGGGACAGCAGGCTAACTAAGAAAAAACAGGCCATAATACATTTGACTTACATTCTCTGTGCAGCAAATCAGAATTATGTGTGCTATTCGACCACTATGGTTTGAAACATAGGGCCAGATGTAGCTCGCCAATTACCGGTCGGTAACGGCCGATTTCGGCCGTTACTGACCGGTATTTGGGAATTGGCATGTAGGGGGCATTTCATTTACAAAATTTGTATATTTACCGATTCGGTAAATTTACAGACTCGGTAAAATACCGAATCGGTAAATATAGCGATTCTGTAAATCAAGATGTAGGTGGCACTGTAATCAGTGCAACAGCCCCTTACCGAATCGTTATTTACCATGGAATACTATTCCATGGTAAATAATGAATTCCAGTGTACATGCACATCTGCACCTGTGCCATGTGACACACAGACATGCCCTAAGGGCATGTCTGTGTGTCACATGGCACACAAGCCAAAAACAGGGGTGCAACAGGGTGTCAAAGTGACACCCTGTCCCCCTTGTAAATTCGGTAATTTTACCGATTCGGTAATTACCGAATTGGTATTTGCTATTGAATTCTATGGGCTTAAAGGCCCATAGGAATCAATGGCAAATACCGATTCGGTAATTACCGAATCGGTAATTACCGAATATCACCGATTTGGTATTTTTACCGAATTATTTACCTACATAGCAATTACCGAATTGTAAATACCGAATCGGTAAAATTCGGTATTTACCAATCGGTAATGTGCTATTACCTTCATCTGGGCCATAGTAGACTATTTAGGTGCTTATTTCTTTATCAATTTTGTTTTTTTGTAATGTGTTTGGTGTCATCTTACAAGAACTTTGGATCACTGGCTTTTAACTACCTTTTTTTTACTTCTACGTTTTAATTCAGTGAAAAATAGAAACGTTGAAAAATACAATATTTAACTACATTTTAAAGATAAAATGACCTGCACTCACCAGGCCATTTTTAGGTGAAACTCTCCTTGTGGCTTAATATTTATTGTTTTCTGTGTGTCACCAACCACAGATGTTAGCAAAGTGGGGACATAAAAACATTGTTTTATGTCACACTCTAGAGAGTGACAGTACAGGGAGCATTGTATCACTAACTATGAACAACAAAAAAGATGCTGCGGAGAGTCCTACTCGACAGGTTAGAGGTGTGGGTTGCAGAAAGGGTATTTTTCTCTGATGTCAGGGCCGTCTCTAGGCTCACGGAGGCCCTGAGCAGGGAGTGTAGGTAGGGGGCCCGAGGCCGCCAAATCCCCGCCACGCAAATATGTATCTAAGGATATATATTGGCGTGGCGGCCCCTGGGGTTTGGCGGCCCTGTGCAGGTGCACAGCTTGCACATGCCTTAAGCCGGCCCTGCTGATGTACAGTATAGATTTAGGCAAGGCCTTGGCACTGTGGACTTAATCTTCACCTGATCATTTGTAAATACACAACGGCAAAGAGTGGCATCCTTCATGTAGTTTTTATGGACCTATCTTCGGCCTTTGACTAGGTAGATTGAGGGAAATTAGGTATAGACACAGCATTGCTGCACTTCCTATGTCAGATGCATGATAATGTATCAGGGTATGTGAGGTATGGGGGGAATGGTGAGTGCATTGACCCAATTTAAATGAAACTGGAGTGAGGCAAGGTTGGCTACTGGTCCCCTTCCTGTTCTGTCTTTATATAAATCACCTTGAGAGTCATCTAAATTCAGGGGACGCAGACACCCTAAAGGTGGGATGCAGGAAACTGCCTGCCTTACTCTATGCAGATGACTGTGTTCTATTTTTAAGAACTAGTGTGGGCCTTCAAAAACTGCTAATTTTTTTATCTCATTCATGAGTTGCTTGGGCCTAGAGACAAACACTTCCAAATCCCATGTCATGGTGGCACGGTCTTCTATTCCCAACCTTAAACCACACACCATCAATGGCGACAATTTCCTTTATGTTCCATTCTTCACATATTTAGGAGTCTAGTTTGACCCAAAAAGTATATGGACACCTGACTATGGCCAGGAAGTTACGGTATGATCAAACCTCCAAAGCACTATTTAGATTTCCTGGGAAACTGTGCTCCAAACCCTTTGGATACTATGATTAATATTTAATCTGCACGTTGCTCCTCTACAGTCATATATGGAGCCAGGGTATAGGGGTATGGAGCTGTCACAAGCCTACAAATTACTGAAAACCTATGTGTTTGATGAGGCTTTTGTCAGCTCTCAACAGCCTTCCTATTTCACTCTGCCATACAGAGCTTAGAAGGTCACTTTAAGTTAATAATGGATGTAGTGATATTTCTGTCATCGTTCATGTACAATCACCATAATATTTCTGGGTTCCAACGATTAGCTAGTTGAGTTTTTTAATGGATGCTCCAGAGATCCTTTTTTTTAAACAAATAAGAGCTTTGTTCTGCAATCCATTGTTCTGGTGAATGTGAGGTCAAGCCCTGATGCTAACCTGTTAAATATATAGCCCAAATCTGTATCTGGCATTGTGTGACTTTTGTTATTATATGGGCTGTTTTGATAAGGAAGCTTTATCTGTATGCAGTGGAGACAGCGGTGGCTGACACAGGTAAACTCGGTGGGGCGGGCGGGGAGGGACGGGAGGGGGGAGGTTGACAGATGACGGAATAAGTGTAATTAAATAAATAAATATGACCTATTTGGTCATCTGTCGGCTTCCCCCTCTGCAGCGCTCTTTCCCTCTCCACCGCCCCAGTGCTTACCTGTGCCGGCCGCCACTGAGTGGAGACCTCATGAACTGTGGACTTACACGAGCCAGGTTATTCGTGCCCATTTCTAGTAAAGAGGCTGCTAATATTGTGATGCATATTTATTACTGTTTTACTCGTTTTAGGTGTATTTATCTTTTATGGTTAGACCTAATAAAGACTGTGAAACTGAAAACTGAACTATCTGCAAGAACAGTGGCCCTGCACTACGAATCACAGAACCCAAATACCAGGCACTGGTGGAAAGTGAAGTGAGAGTATCAAACAATTATTTTTGCCTATATATCACTGTAGTCTAAGTTCTTAGAAAGCATATTTTGAATAAATATTGCTGTAGATTAGGAAGGAAGCACACATATTTTGTATATTTGCTGCCAGTGGCAATATTCAGTTACAGCAAAATATTATTTTATGACAGGGGCAATATTCTGACTGGAATAAGGCCAAAAACACAGTGGCATAAACGTATACTTCTGCCATCAACGATGCTTTGCTCCACTATCTCTGTAAAACACAATCACTGAAACAAATGATGAACATCCTGTTTAAATTATAGATCCTACTGGCACTGCATGGATTGTTTAACACAGCAGGTACTAATAGGTTCTGCTGAGTGAAAACATAAACAGGCGTTTAATCAATATTAGATGTGCTACATCGATCTTTAGCCCATTCAACTTCAATTAAACATCGTCAAATCAAATAAACTGGGGAATTCAAATGCCAGCAGCGCAGAGGATTCAGACTCCTAAGTTCCCACAAAGCAGTTCGCGGGTGTCAATTATTAAAGGGAGCCTCGCAGTTTCCTAGCTGAGTACTAGAAACAAAGAGGGCTTTAAAATGATTTTCCGTAACATTATATCCAAAGTAAGGGTATCATTAAACCTGTTTCAACATCTGTTTTTCAAATGTAGCAGATAATTAAGGCAACTTAAAAATACCGAATGCAGAAAATCATAGAAACACATCAATTTAAACAGGTTAGAATTCACTTTTAAAACTTAATAAATGTGGCTCGATCACAAATGTTTAATAGATGTTACTAAATGGCTCAGCACTTTTTCACTTCCAACGTATCATGATGCTATGCTTTTCAGACTACCATTTGTGAAAAGTCCCTATTCACAGACACCTCAAATTTTGTGCATGTCCCTAGTTACAAAATGTACACTATGCTGAAAATTACACAGTGAGACATCGTCTTAAGAATGTGATTAAATAAGTATAGTTAGGGTCTCTGCAGTCCCCTCTGTTCGGGGAGATCACAACTGGTCCTTGACCAGTAGTCACTGTATTTATCTGAGGTGGCCTGATTGATAAAATTCCAGAAAGACCGTTGAAAATGTGCCTGAGTAGATTTATTTCTAGATTTGGAGCCAATTTAAATTTTTTCCCAAATTCACAAATAATTCCTGGAGTACACTTGAGTATTTGTGATATGGTTATATATCAGCATGTGTAAATGTTTCACAAAATATTATGTGCACGTATAAACCTTTTTTCTTTCTCCGTTGGGAAAATATTTTTCTTGTGCAGAAGCCACTTCCTCTACATAAGAATACATTATACATATTGGGTGTGTTCTTTCCCATTTTCACCCCAAAAAGTGTATCTAATGCTTCAGTTTCCAGGTTAACATTTTTCAGTATTTTAAGGATAGGAAACTACCTCCAATGTTTGGTAAATTCTTGCAATCCTGTGACTTTTTGAGTATCACCTGCTATTGCAGATGTTGACACAAATTATTTTTGCTAACAAAATACTTTTATTAATAATGTGCAAAGCTTAGGTTTAAGTACAACATGTGCAAAACGCAATGTGTGTAGTAGGTAATCCTACTTAAATGTTATAGGCCTGCAAATAAATGAAGGTGCTGATTTAAGCTAGCCAAACTGTTGAAGCCATGTTTACTGAAAATAATACATTAACACTGAAAGGCCCATTTTTCACATTGAGTAGTTGTTTGTGCACAATGTTTTTCTTGGTGGTGTATTTTTCCAGTCGTTCTTCTGTTAGGTAGTGAATAGGCATTTGTTTAGTATTAGACAACTAATGGTAAGTTCTCACTGGGAGGAGAAGTGACAACCGGAAAGATGATTCATTAGAAGAACTGTCTGGACCACAAAATACCAACTTTGTACCTTTTTCTGGTCTAATGTTCGAAAGTCTATTGTACCACCATGAGAACATGGGGAGTTTTCTTATTCACAGGAGTTTACTGAAAGTGTCTTAGAGGACTCGAGAGATGGAATAAAATAATGTTGCATCATAGTATTTGTGTGATTTATTGGTGTTTATTCCTAGAGTAGAGTAGGGTTCATTTCCTGACACTTTTGCTGGAGTCTCATGTCTGCTGAGTCTCATAGACATCTGTACATGAGAGGATATTTAACCTACTTCTTTTATGTCTGCTGATTTATGAATATGAATATGTTTCCAGTCTGATACACAATGGCTTAATGCTTGCACACTGATTCTCTCATCAGAATTCTTTAATTGGTTTCAGAACTGACACATTTTTCTATCATTATTACAACCTAATTTAGGTTTGGGGATTTCCTTTCTAGAATGCTTAGTGCATTATTGTAATTGTAATTATATTGCGCTTACTACACCTTGCAATGTTCCAAAGCATATTTCAGCAAGCTACCCTGGAATCCAAAAGGATTAGTAGTGGGTTAGTTTATGGAAATATGAGTATAGTATTAGTATAGGGAGTAATGGAGGCATAGAACAGGGAAAAAACAAAAATGTTAATTGGTAGCCCATAGTGGTAAGTTGAGATCTGGGATGAGTAAAGGATAAATGGAGGAAGGAGGAGCCTGTAGAAAGGGATTGGGGATAAAGAGAATCAGAGTAGAAAAGTGAGGTTTTGGATGAGTCAAATGAGAGATAACATGAGGGGGAATTTAATAGGGTTGTTTGGGAGATCTTAGTAGTAAACTGTTGTTTGGAGTGAGCCAGGATATGTAGAGAAGGGAGGAATCTAAAGGAAGGGTTATTTTGGAGATCATATTAGTAGAAAGGGTTTGGGATGAAAAAGAGTAAAGATAAAGGATACATTGTTAGAGGTGTATGTTGATAGTAGAACAGAGTAAAGTTTTTGAGAGAGTAATCTTCCTTTTTTTCTTGCACAATAGGACTACAATATGAAATATATAGAAACATGATTACATAGAAAGGAAATATATGTGTAAGGAATATAATATTTTGAGATTTCAATGCTTTTTTTGTGGAGTAGTGTGAGGAGATATTAATGCAGTGATTTTCTGTGAAACATGTGTATGCATTACTGCTAGTGAGTTGTATTTGAATAGAACAGGGGTGGTGATGTGTTTTGGAAAAGAGTATGTGGTGTGTAAGAGGGGATATATAGAAGTTATGAGCGTTTGTGTTAGATTATTACACCACATACGTGCCATCTGAGCACACTCATAAGCACAAAATACAGCAGACCAGTAGTTGAATACTAGTTAAGTAATTATACTACAAGGGCTTTGGGACCTACCCTCTACTTACCCAAAAGAGTGAAAGATTGTTCAACAGATTTAGATTATTATTCTGACTAATGTATTATTTTACCTGATTTTGAAACATCAACTATTGGACTATATTCATTTTGAATGTTACGACCTAAAACTTTAATCCTTACAGAAAAAATTGAGATAGCTGAGACATTGAAAAATATAACTTTTAAACTCATTCAAATCTTGCTTTATTGACAGTAATATAAGTCTTTACTTCCATATGACCAGTGGCTGGAATTATTTCATTATCACACCAAAAAATTGAGACATAAAAACCCTGCTCCCACACTGGCACCCTTTCTAGAAATGCACACAATGTGTCCTTGGTAGTACAAGTTCTCACGCAGAAGTTGCACGATACAGGTAACATTTCCAATTTTCAGATTGGCACTCTTTAGATACTAAACATCAGCTGAAGTTGGGAAAGGTTCCAATATTTTCAAATCTTTTCTTCAAACACCAATATTTCACGAACTGCAAACCCCTGTAGTTCAAAAATATCAGTAGTTTAATTTTGGGGTATTCAACAGTAATCTTTAACAATGGTTAAAAAGCATTTAAGAATCAGGGCACATTGGACATAGCCTTCTTAGGTGATTTCCCTAAAACATTTTTGGTTTTTTTTCCTCCTGTTTTTTTCTGATTCTTTTTTCGTGACCTTAGGACTCAGGGCACTTTCCCTCTGTAAAGCAGTTTGAAAGTGCACATGCCCTTCCTACACATCCTAGGAAGTGGTACTTACTTGATTGATTTAGGTGTTGTACCTGTGAGTAGCCTGTAAAAAGATACAGCGCATACTCAGGGCAGGTACTGTACTGGCTGGTAGTGGAATGCAGCACTGATTCTGCCACCCATCCAGAAAAGCCTGTCAAACATGTATCAGTGCGCACTTGCGTTTATGCATAGGTTGGAATTTCTCACTCATTAGTGAACCCTGAGTGGGTCTTCCACTACAACTAGAGCACCCCTAGGGTAAGCCCTGAGAGATGGAGCAAGTGGTAGGCGAAAGGCAGAGATGGTACACAGGGGTGTTACATGCCCAGGTTATGAATAACCCACATGTGTGTTTTCCCTACCTAAAAGGTTGGCTCTTCACATGGGACACCACAGGGGTTTTTCTGATGCTCTATTTGTGGCCTTAGGGCTCTGGGTACTTTCCCGCTGTCAATGCAGTGTTAAAGTACACGCGCCCTTACTACACAAGCTGGGAAATGGTGCTTTGATGATATTTTTAAATATGTCTCAAGCCTGCCATTGCAGGCCTGTGTTTGTGCACTTGCACATATGATGTTTTTAAAACATGTCTCAAGCCTGATATTGCAGGCCTGTGTGTGTGCGCACTTGCACCTATGATGTTTTTAAACATTTGTCAAGTCTGTCATTGGTGGCCTGTGTGTACGCAATTGCAGTTATGCTCAGGTTGGCCTTTCTGAACCACTGGCCAATCCAGAGGCGACCTTTCACTACCACTACAGCGCCCCTAAGTCATAAGTGGTGAAGCAAGTGGTAGGTGAAAGGCAGGGCAGGTATGCATGTGAGTTTCCTGCCCAGGTAGTGAAGAATACCCATGTGTGTCTTCACTACCTGTGATGTTTGATCTTCCCATGGGTTAACATGGGGGGAATAGTTGGAATTATTGCAAGCTGCAATAGTAGCTTACAGTGGAGAAGCCTAACATTGTTTCTTATTATTGGATTCAAAATGATAAACCCTCTCCTGTGGTGAAGAGGTATTTGTCATTAATAGCTTAGAAATGCCAGTTCTAGAAAGTTGGCATTTCCCTGCTATGAAACTCTTTGGGGCATATGTATGAGGAAGTGGCGTTAGCTGTCTTGACTTAATGCCTCATTCCACCACCTCTGTAACACAAGGCTGCACCCTATTTACAAGGATATGATGCAGCCTTGCGTTTCCCCCGCACTGCCGCTACACTTAGCAGTGTAGCTCCAACGGAACCACCCTTGCACCATAGTGCAAGGGTGTCTGCGTGCAGGGGAGAATTGTTTATGTGTAGGAAGGTGTACCTTCCTGCACGTAAACAATCCTAAAATGCCATTTTGTTACTTTTAGTTTTCTGCTTCATGCAGCACACATAAAAGTCACAAAATGGCATTTGTGTTTACAGACTGTTTATGTACAGGAAGGGGGACCTTCCTCTATATAAACAATCCATGGCATTTAGCTTTTTCCATGCATGCTACACAAAGCAGCACACATGGAAAATGCAAAAACCAGGAGAAATAAATGCATTTCTCCTAGTTTCGCTAGCTTAAGACCACATTTTCCCTAGTCTTGATTTTGACATTGCCTCCTATGTATGCTGCTCTTGTACATAGGGGGCAGCATCGAATTAAATGGGTGTTGTGGTGAAACGCCCACCGCAACAACCACTACCTACCCCTTTCACGCTAATCATAGCGTGAAAGGGGGCCTTATTTACAAATCAATCAAGAGGGGGGACCGGGAGCTAATTACAAATTGAAGGTCCAGTACCAAAGCTCCCAAAGAATGACATGGTAATCACTTAGGGGCAACTGATCATATGAAAAAGAACACCACCTCTTCTGGTGGCTTAGATAAACGTGTTGGAGTGTCTCTTTTTACACTCGTGTTGGATATAGATGAAAGAGGGGATATTCCTAGTTTTGGAAAAAGTGCCCTCACACACCCTTTTGGGCGTCATGCTTTATCATCGGGCGTTTGCTCCTCGTGGGAGTGGCATTGCTGTCCCCACGGGCCCCTCGAGAAGGCTCTTTGGCAGTGATCATTTAAGTAGAGACGCCGCAGTTGTGCATGCGGGTGTCTGGGCCTTACTGAGTGTGTGCGTGAGTTAAACTTTTATTCAGGAGTCCAGGTGGCAAGGTTAAACAACAGCAAGGGATAAGGAGAACCTCTTACAAACAAATATAGTAGAGAGGTGAGTATTATCCTGCTGCTCTCTTATCCGTGAGGGTGAGTGACAGTGAAATTAGGTTGACATGTTTCGCTCTTAAAGTGGTCCCTAATGGATCCTAGTGCACTTCTTCAGGACTGTGATATGCAATAAAAATTCCTAAAAATTGGAATTAGAGACGGCGACACTCTATATTCCTATGGTACCTTAAATTAGGTGTGGGAGTCTGAGCGCCTAATGGAACATCCAGGTAATGTTCCTTATTCCAACCCCTCTATTTAGATGGAGTGGCTTCCCCAGCATATCATGCGGAAATGAGGGAGTACACAGTTTTACTCCTTTGTGACAGCCCTTTTACCTGCCCATCCGCTCGTGGGTTTGCCGGCCACCAGAATAGGTTGCGTTCTTTTTCATAGGAACGGTTACCCCTAAGTGATTACCACAGACTTATTTACAAGGCAGCATTGTTAAGCCACGTTAGGTGGCTTAACGCTGCCTTGTAAATAAGGTCAAGCCTCTATTGCCACCACTACGTCGATAAAAGTGACTTTGCGGTGGGGATAGGGGCTTGTACAAATGCTCCTTTGTGTGCTCTTTAGTTTGACTGCAGTCCACGCTGGAGGTTGGGTGAGCATATCTTTGCATTCTCCAGAAACAGCTATAAACATTGGACATGCAACTGGAACATCAGACCTCTGCCATTTGAGGGCCTGGCTGGATAGATTGGAGGGAGAGGTGTTGACACTGGGCCTCCGGGAAGCCAGATCGTGGCCCCTCTAAAGGTTAAGCTCTGCATTCCACAGACCCATGGCAGACAGGACTACAATTGAGTAGAGTCATCTGTGGTTCAAAGGGAAACCCTTTGAACCACCCTCAACTTCAAAGGCACACTACAGTACAACTACTGGTGGCATACTTCAGCAGGGTAGAGATACACTGGTACGGTGTGGTGCACACTGCCAGAGGAATCTGTTGTGCACAAGGAGGATTGCTGCCATTGGAAAGGACCCTGCACTGTTCCCTGACCCTGTGTGGCCAGCTTAGTCGATCGTGCTCATCTCCCGTGTGACACGCTTACTGCATTCCAATTGCGTGAGGTGTCCGATACACAGGTTGCGGCCCTCGGAGGTTAAGGTGAACCTGGTGCCACAATCTACCTCGTGTGGCACTGCTGAACTTGCGCCGGTGTGTGTGACTGGAATTGTCTGGTGTGACCAATATCAATTCACTCCAGATGTTGTGTCTCATTTGCAGGGAGTTAATGAGTTTGCGACTCTCTATTGTGTGTGACTGGAACTGTCTGGTGCAACTAGTATCAATGCTCAGCAGACATTGTGCCTCATTTCCAGGAAGGTGCAAAGGAGCAGATTTGTGCTCCAGGATTCCTGGATTGCCGTGATGCTACTTTGATCGACATGTGTTTGACATGGTGCCTTCTTCTTTGGAGGGGCTCCCCTGCTTCAACCCCAATTCCTCTATTGTTATTTTTTGTGCCCTAGGTGCAGCGGACCAACTGCCCTTTCCTCACCCAGTCATAACGACTTTGTGCGACAGGTAGTATTGCCCGGATCGGGCCTGGGTGGTGAGAGTAATTGACTAGGATAAGGAATGCTTCAGAGAGCGATAAGAGGTGGGTCAAGAGATGGCATGACACCCCGTGCTTTGCAGAACTGTGCTGGTGCCAGAGAGTACAGTGTGGAACCTTTCGATTGAATGGCTATCGCTCTTAGCCTGCTTCTGCTCTGCATACCTTGGGTGAACTTCCTGAATAGTAACCAAACCTCCATTTGCTGGCTGCTGTCTAATTAGCCCTTGTATCTACCCAACTTTCTTCTCTGGGACCCTGACTAAGTGTGACTCTGGCTTGATAGGCCAAGAATCAGGGGGGAGGTTTTCTTTGTCTTCAGCCCATGGGCGTAGGTGAGTCAGGGATAGCTGAATGTTGGAGAAGGGTTTGAGTCACAAGGTCTGCATGTGCACTATCAACTGACCTGCTGGATATCAGTTGGACCGAATTGCTGTGTTGTGTGCTTGTGTGTGTGGGTGCACTCCATAAGGAAATGCCTGATATCCATCACACCGCGTATCAGTGGTGAGTGAGTCTGAAGGAGTGACTGCCTGTTATTATTTACACCACACAGCGTGTTGCTTTACACGTTGATTCCTTGCCAAAAGAATACTATGTTTGACATTTGTTTTTACCCTTGCAACCTTGGCCCCCGGTTCTGTTTAAAAAGTGTTGTAACTTTCTGTGTGTAGACATTTATGTTATTGTTGTGATTTGAGGTGCAACCTATAATTGTGTGGTATTTAATTATAATAATTGGCGGTTTGGGCTTCTTTATGACATGTTTTGCACCTCATAAGGGTGCTCGGGGGGATAAAATAGGATCTTCCCAAGTGTGCATATTACTGATGTCATTTAACACAGTTGGGCCTTGTACTACTAGTGATATGTTTTATGTGATTTATACCCAGAAATACATGATGTTCATTTTGTGTTAATTATTTGTGTGTGTTGAATGCAAACTATATTTACCTACACCACGTGTGAAGTCTCTTTTGTGACGCACAGTATATTTGTTGTGTGAGAGTGCTGTGCCCGACTGCTCGGTGCCAAGCTACCCAAGGAGGAGTGCTTGTTATATAGTGAGTGTAATCACCCACCCCTTATGGGAGTGGTAGGTACTGCCTGGCTGGGGCCTCCCCTCAGCAATACAGAACATGACAGTTCTAACAAGACCCTTGGAGAACTGTTGTAGGGGAATTTTCCTAACCGGCTGCTGTTTGGATCTGGAGTGTGCCTCCCCTGAGTGTATCAATTTCTGAGACAAAGGTTTGCAACATGCAGAGACACATAGGCACTCATGAGCCCTCCTGTGACCTACCACCATCTCCCTGTTAGCGTGGCACAAAAAACACTCTGATCATTGCCATCTCCCACTGGGCAAAATTGGCAATATCAAGAAGTACATATTTTGTCTCTCTCAGTAGCAAAATATTAAGAACCAGCTGAACCACTGCAAAAGATAGTTGCTAAACACTGCCCTAGCCTTCGTGTGAGTGGCAGCTTTAATGTATTAACAGGGACCATTGGCTTAGCTCTTTATCTGTCTCACGTTGTAGGATAGGCATAGAATGAGACAATGCTCATCTCGAGGGGAATCTTTATTTGACCAATTCCTGCTGAAAGAGCCCAATTGTCTGATTGGTTTGGACCTGTGCTGGGCAGGTGCAGCTTTTGCTGTGATGTCTATGGGAGCCGGCTCCAAGGCAGGCCGTCAGTCACCATGTGTCGAAGTAATCATTAACTGCTTACCCAGCATCACAGCCTGCAACAGAACTAGTAGACGTGATGAAACTATAAGGAAAGAAGCAACAAAGTAGTCCTTTGAGAAGGCATTATGTATTGATGTTTAATTCCTAATCTTTGCCCCATCCAGAAGCATGCAAGTGGCCACTACCATTTAAAAAATACATTATTTAGATAATTTCCTAGGTCGTCCTGCAAAGGCCACTAATCTACAGAAACATTTTAACAAAGTTTTCTCAGACACAAACGTAAATGGTGCTAACAGGAGAGGCCTGAATATCTTACAGTAATAATAGATTAAGGAAATATAAGTAATAGCCAGCCTCCGCAGACTAAGTTCTGACACACAGTGATCATTTTACGACATCTGCAAAAGACTTACATGTGTGCACAATAGCTTTTATGCACCTTTTTTGGCGGATATGTGTTCCTCACTCAGAATAGCAGCTTTTTCCTCTATAAACACTTTTTTTATTGCTCACAACACCTAGGACGTCTTTATGAGAATTATGCATAAAGTTGCACTTCATAAGACCTGTCCACTATGTTTTTCATCACAAAAAATATCCTTGACTACATTTTTAAAGAAATTGGCTTATACGTGTAATAAGCATCACGTACAGGTGCAAACTCACTCTTTCTATTCAGGAAATGTATTTTTTTATTCGGAAATTGATTTACTCTCCCAGAGTTTTCTATGTGAGTAATCTGCTCCTGTTAGTGGGAAGTGTGTTTTTCAGTATTTAATCGCCCGAGGGACTGTGACAACCTAGAAATGTACTCTTTGATAGAAACACATAAAGGGCCTGGTGAAATAATCTATTTTGGAGCCATGGACGCTCTAATTCACAAAATAGAGGCATTTGTGACAGCAAAGAAGGTTTTTGCTTTGTACTAACCACATTTCAGGAGTTGGTAAACTTTTACTGACTCCTAAAATGGGATTGCAAATTGGTATGTGATGTGTCAATGTTTTACAACCGTAACCTGGTTGCAAAACACTGAAAAAATACTGACTCCCGTATTGAGGTGGTAATGCACTTGCAAACGAGTAAGGGTACCCTGACCCAGCCGTGGTCGGTAGTGGGAGTACCTGCCGGGCGGTGACGTGGGGAGGGAGAGGGATAGGGAGAGGGATAGGGTGGGTGTAGTAAACTATGGATTACGGAGGTTTACATGTAAGTAAACATATAAATTAATAAAATGAATTTTGTTGCGTGCACTGCATCCCCAAATGCGATGCAGTGCGCTCAACGAAATTTGTTTTATTTATTTATATGTTTACTTACCTGTAAACCTCCGTAATCCATAGTTTACTACCCCTCCCCCTCCCCACGTCACCGCCCGGCAGGTACTCCCACTACCAACCGCGGCTGCCCTGACCCTTTCTGGATAAAAAATATAGTTTGTTGGGGAGTAGGCAGCAGTCCAGGAGACCACTGTCAACTCTCAAACAAACATGTTTCAAAAAGTCAACTTTTATCTTAAAGGCAGATCATTTCCTTCAGGGAAAGCTAGCTGCATTTTAAAAGATTTGCTAGGCTCCATGTGAACACAATGTCGTATACAGTACACAGCAGGCTACCACCCCTTAATGGCATTAAATCAGAGTAAGCTGCAATTTGCAAGCTACCTCATTAATATTTATCAAGTAGGTCAGATTTCGACCCACTTTTATTGTGAATTTTGCAAACTGAATTATCAATACCTAGGTTAGGTTGCTCCACACTGGTTGGAAAAATACTGTTTGTATTTTGTCTCCAGGTATTTGTACTTCAAGCCCTTACTCATTTGTGGGTAGTCAAAAAACATTTTCTGGCCCTTGCCTTTCTTTTGAGTGAATGACTATTTACTCCTCCCTTTGGCAGGAGTAAATCCATTTTCAGGTTAGAAAACTAGGAAAGCGCCATAGAAGATATTGGGGGTGTCAACGAAAAGTTTCTCCATGGGGAAAATATATTTTTTTGAATCTAAAAATATATGATACATATTCTTATATGCAAGAATCAAATTCACAAAGCTACCCTTATGCCTTCAAAGCTGCAACATGCTGGTTTTCAGGCCTTATCATGAAAAATGTTTATGAGTTACAAAAAGTCAGAAATCTGCACCGATATGAGATATTGAACTTGCAGTTGCAGATTTACAGCCTTTTTAGGTTTCGCCTCGTTGAAAGCTGCGCACCGCGCAGCTTTTCGGCGCAGGCGAAATCTAATGTTTACAGTATGTGGATTGGGAATCCGCCTCCTGTTCCATTGGCTAGCTCCATAAATGGAGGCTAGCCATTGGAACAGAAATCTGTCCGTCAATTGCGGAGCAGATTCGTGGGCGTTCCCACGATTTTTACTCATCCCGCCCCCTTGCACTCGTCATGCGGCGGTTGTTTATTTTTTATTTTTTTTCTCGGCCATGCTGGCGAAATTTTTTCGTGGGGCTGGGGCGGGCGGGTCGTTCTCTCCTGGCGGCCACTGCCTTGTGGCACACGCCGTCTGCCGTTTCGTGCTCGCTTTTGGGGTCCGGGAGTTCTTCCTTGCGGTGAGTCCTCAGTTTGCCCCTCCCGCCCCTCCTTCATCTCGGATGCGGCAACCAAAAGGCCATTGCCTGGGGGGCTTGCACGGAGGGGAGGGGGCGAGGCTCCCGTTCTACGGACCCCCACCCCACGTCGAGGTTATGTGTCGCAGTCTAGGGGGGGCACAAATGACCCAGTTCACTACCAAGTAGCGGCGGGGTACGCGGGTTTAGAAGGCGTGGGCGGCGTGATGGGCCAATGCCTTTTGCATCCTGCAGAGCGGAGCACACTGGCAGAGTCACGGGTGACTTTACCCTGGTTCAGCGGCTCTTCGGGGCATGGCGGACAAGTGCGGCGCTGTTGGCGTCCCCCCCTCCAGGCACAGAAGGCAATCAGAGGCGGCGGGGGTGAGCGCGTGCTGGTGAACAAGTCATTGAATATGTGATTATGTTTTTCTTTTATGTGTTTAAATCACTCCTCAGTGCCTTTTCAGGCGGAATGAGGACGGTGAGCTGCATATACTCGCTTACTTAGGGGCTAGAGTTTCTGGAAGCATGGGGGTTTCTTTGATTCTAATTTGCTCAATACTTTTTGCACTAACTGCGCACAGAATCGCAGCAATTGGCTTTAAAATGCCCTAGGAGCAAATCTGTAACTGATGCTTTTAATATATCATGGACCGCTGTAATACTGCTTAGTTCTCCAAAGTGGTGCCTAGTTGGCCACTTTATCTGTTGTAATCAATCGTTGCTTCATGCTTGGTTCGTTGCAATCCCCTGATTTCAGCTTCATTAATTGTGTGAAAATCTAAGGATTGGGAGATAAAATGTGGCATGTAAGCAAATGACCAGCACTTCCATTCCTTTAAATCTGAAGGGATTGATGCCACGAGAAGCAAATGATATATTAGTAGGAACAAGAGATTTACCAACAGTCACGAGATTAAGCATTGCCGTGCTTCAGTCTCACTAAATGAACAAGGCACTTTGATTAATGGAGTTTCATGTTGAACTAGTATCAGGTTAATAGTTTGTTTATATACTTGACAAGTGCGGCGCTGTTGGCGTCCCCCCCTCCCAGCACAGAAGGCAATCGGGGGCGGTGGGGTTGAGCGCGTGCGTGTAGCCACGCGGGGCACTCGCACCAAGTAATATTTGAACATGCCAGACCTGAATAGGGTGCCAGACGCATGGAGAGGCCCAGAAGCGGGTGGGATGGCATTGTGGGTTCTCCGCGCTTTAGAGGAGTCTGTGCTAAGTTGTACTTTTCGGCGGGAAGCTGTTTAGCGAGCCGTGAGACCATTGTCCACGTCCAGGGTACTGTTCACTTTACCCTTGACCCTACAGGCTCCATTTCGTAGGCTCATTTCAGCAGGCAAAAGGGGGACCAGGGGTACCACCCAGCTACCTTCTCCCTATTCTGGCTGGTGCTCCGAGTAGGTGGCGAGCAAGGAGTTCACACTCCCCATTCGAGGAGCACCAGTTACCTGGTGGTCTCCCCGGCTTGGGCGCCGGCCCACTCCGGTTGGGGGGGTGGCCTTTGTGGCTCTGCCATGTGGCAGCGGGCCGGGTAGACTATATTGCCTCCGGCCACCCTCCCCCATCTCCGGCGGTAGGGAGGTGGAGAGGTCCCCCCCTGGCCCACGCTGGGCAGGCTCCCAGGCGGGGTCATGTCGTAGGGAAGCGGGCAGCGAACAACTAAAGAGGCATTAGATTCACGTGGAAGTGCCCGGCGGGGGTTCAGTACCCACGCGCCATTTTATTGTCCCCTAGCCTCCCTGGCCAGGCTATTTGCGAGCTGCTGTGCAGCCGTGTATGGCATGGCCTACAGGCGTGGCTTGGGAGTGTGGACAAGGGGCGCAGCTATAGTTGCTCAGAGGTCGGTGCAAGTCCCAGAGGATATCTTACACTCCAAGGAGCTGGAATGGCTGAGGATATGACTGCAGACAGTAATCCCGCCCGAGCGTGTAAAGTTTGCACATTTCCCTTTTCCCTACATGATAAAGGCTTTCATAAGAACCAACATATGCCTTTACTGATTATGCCGTCTCCCAACGGTCCAGTGCCCCTGGGTGTTTATGTAATTGGTTCGGCTGGCATCCTGTTGCCCTTCCTGGCACAGGTGGTGTTCCTGTGTAACACAATAACCCTTTCGATGTTATCTTAACCCCCACGGTTTGTAAAGCAGGGGACGGGCAGCTTGCCCTGCATCCAGAGCGTGCAGAGTAGAGAGTGCAGAGTAGAGAGTGCAGAGTGGTGAGTGGTGAGTGGTGAGTGCAGAGTGCAGAGTGCAGAGTGCAGAGTGACTAGGGAGTGCAGAGTGCAGAGTGCTAGGGAGTGCAGAGTGACTGCAGAGTGCTAGGGAGTGCAGAGTGACTGCAGAGTGCTAGGGAGTGCTAGGGAGTGCAGAGTGACTGCAGAGTGCTAGGGAGTGCTAGGGAGTACAGAGTGACTGCAGAATGCTAGGGAGTGCAGAGTGACTGCAGAATGCTAGGGAGTGCTAGGGAGTGCAGAGTGACTGCAGAATGCTAGGGAGTGCAGAGTGACTGCAGAATGCTAGGGAGTGCTAGGGAGTGCAGAGTGACTGCAGAATACTAGGGAGTGCTGAGTGCAAAGGAGTGCAGAGTGCTAGGGAGTGCGAGGGAGTGCAGAGTGACTAGGGAGTGCAGAGTGATTAGGGAGTGCTAGGGAGTGCAGAGTGACTAGGAAGTGCTAGGGAGTGCAGAGTGCTAGGGAGTGCAGAGTGCTAGGGAGTGCAGAGTGCTAGGGAGTGCAGAGTGTTAGGGAGTGCAGAGTGCTAGGGAGTGCAGAGTGCTAGGGAGTGCACAGTGACTAGGGAGGGCTAGGGAGTGCAGAGTGACTAGGGAGTGCTAGGGAGTGCAGAGTGACTAGGAAGTGCTAGGGAGTGCAGCTCACCTCCGAGCAACTACATCAGAACAACCCTTTAAAAAATCCTTAAAAACTTGGATTTATGGATTGGCCGAATCAAAGTGTAAAACCCTTGTCTAAACTGCGTACAACATCTAAAGCTCAGTTAAAACCATCTGACAATCTATTAGCAATGAAGGCGCAGCACCAAGATGCTCCCTGGAGTGTTCGTGCGCTATATAAAAAAAAACCAAACATCAAACATCAAACAGAGATTAAGCTAATGGCAATGTAAATGACAATGCCATTTATTTATCTGTTTTTAAAACCAACACATAAATACAAATTTTGTCATTTACAATGCCAATAGCTCTAACCTTTCCAAAGGCGAAACCATTGCATTGTAAATGCAGATGGTGTGAGGATGTGCCGGTGCAGGCATTAGTTCCCAGAAGATAGCCACACGCCTTTTGGCCAATGACAGCATCATCACTGCCAGTCTTCCGACGTCTGCCGGGAGTTTCTTAACATAACCTAATTGAGCAGTCAGCGGCGAGCGATCCAGCTTGCACCTCAGCATTTCATCCAGCGCATCAAAAACACAGTCCCAGTAGCTCTCAGCATCCATACATTCCCATGCCAAATGCAAGAAGGAAGACTCAGACGCTCCATAGAATACACATCTCGCATCCGTGCTCAGGCCCGCTTTGTGCAGCCATTCAGCGGTCCTATATAGTCTGTGGAGGTATTTGAAATGAATAAGCCTCAATCTATAGTTGGGTGACATATCCTTTGGCTGCATGCAGCAGTAGGCTCATACTCCCTCCTCAAATGGGGTTCCCAAACTTTCCTCCCATTCAGGCTGGGCAGAGGGTATGTTAATCGGGGATTTGCGCTGCATGCCATAATAGAGGCGTGTTATGAGTTTGAGGGTTGATGGATTGGTCAGGAATGCCTCCAGGATGTAGAAAGTTGGGGGCACAACTAGGAACAAAGCATATTGTGCGCTCAGCGCCGCCCGCAACTGGAAGTATGTCATTCTGTCAAGGAGGCCAGTGTGCTCGTCTCCAAGGCCCTCATCTAGTGCGATAAAGAGGCCGTCCGGGAATGCTCTCCCCATCGTATCCAGATGAAGTCTGTGTAGTCTCTGACAGACCCCTGCATCCTCCATGAAAGACAATGCCGGGTGCCTAGTGAGCAGCACCGACGGGGCAAATAAAGTGTCTAGCTGTGCTCTACGACAGAGTTACTGCCATGCCCAGACGGTGCAACGTACTGTGTCAATTCCAGACCGCGGGCGGGTCTGTGAACGGAACAGCGCCATATGAAGCAGGGTTGGGTCCGCTTGGTCACTTTCGGGGGCAGTGTGTGCCGTAAATTTAGTCGGATAGATCCAATGTAACCTGAATTGGACGTGTGCGCACCTATGATACAGTTCCATGTCAGGCGCTCCCAAGCCACCCTGTTCAAACGGAAGCATAAGGGTTTTGCAGGCGACCCGGGGTTGCCCGCCCACCCAAGCAAGAGATATCACATTTGAGCGAATCCTCTTCTTTAACTCAGATGTGATAGAGAACTGGAGGTTTATAAAAATATATAAAAATGTGGGCAGTATTACCATTTTGGCAATGGTGATTCGGCAAGCCAAAGAAAGGGGGGGGCACTCTCCAGCCAGGCAATCAACTTTCCAGCCAATCCATGAGCTTGCCATAATTGTATCGCCACAGCTCCTCGTCATCCCTACTGATCCAGATACCCAGGTACTTTACTGGGGAATTTTCCCATTTTAGTGGGACTTCTGACTGAAACGTGTCTGTGACAGCAGTGAGTGGAAAAATCACAGATTCACCCAAGTTAATAGTAATGCCCGAAAGGCCACCAAATCTGGTTATTTCGTGTATGAGGAGATCGAGATTGGTCGCCAGATGATTGACATATAGAGTAACATCATCCACATACATGGATTCCAGAATCACCCTGGGTGTAAAATCAAGCCCTCTCTGAGCATGGTGTTGCAGTAATCTGGCCGCCAGTGGCTCCATGACTATCGCAAAGAAGAAAGGTGAAAGAGAACACCCTGCCTAGTGCTGCGAGCCACAGCAATCTGGGGAGAGATCCCTCTGTTAGTCCGCAGGTGGGCAGTCGGGGAGGTATAAAGTAATTCTATCTTTTGAAGTAAGGCAGGGCTCATGCCCACATTGTCAAGTAGTGAGAACAGGTGTCGAGCGCCTAAAAAAATGGCGCAGCAGGGAGGTAGGGATCCACCTCCTGCATCATCGCAAAGAGGGTACGGAGGTTGTGAGCAGTACTCCTATCCGGGATGAAGCAGCATTGGCCGGGTCTAAGAATTGTGGGAACAATGGAAGCAGCCGGGTAGCCAACAATTTCATTCTGAATAAAATTGAATTTTTAAACGAAGATAATTTAGGGCCCTGAAGAAGTGTCTTATGAGACGAAACTCATTGGCTAGATGGGTTAATGAAATTTGTCAATACTGGATTTTAATTGACAGAAAACATCTTTTTGAACATTAAGACAACGCCTAGATCTTGCAAATTCCTTTAAATCCACATGGACACTTGATTCTATTGCTGAACAATTTTCAATAATTTAAATTGATGGATGCAGATTCCATTTCTTTGTTGTAGTTTTTGGGGGTTTCTTCCCCAATAGGAAGTGTAGAGGGGTGTACTTCCTGGTCTCTTAGCACCATCACCAATACTAGGTTGCTATGTGCAGTGATAGGTGCTGACTCTTGCCTCAACCCTTTTCTTTCCCTCTTCCAAACCTTATTAAAACCCTGCTTGCCTATGCAAAGTTGCCCAGTACGAAATCAGGTTGTTCAGTGTGCAAAGACATTATGTTTTAGTGCGAATGGCCTATGACATCATTCACTCATGACTCATGATCAATTATGCAGTGTGTTATTTTTTTTGAATTGCACAGTGTAAGTTTTTTTTTGCAGTATCGCATTATGCTGATTTTGGTAACCCGATGTCTTTGTTTTCAATTTTGCCAACAAGATCTTCAAATAGGTGTATATTTGTGTGCAAAATTACAAAACATGAATGAGAAGTTCAATATAAACAGCAATAATTTACTTAAAGAGTTATTTCCTTATTTTTTTCTAAAATATATGAGCTAAGCGATATATGAGGAAGTCCACTGAAGTAAAGGTGCAAACAGAGCCTCAATGCTCCCACCCAAGGTTCACAAAAATAATTTGACCCCATTTTGTATTTTGCATTTTGAATTTTCTCTTTATTCATTCTTTTTAAAATTAGAAGCATTTTGAACAAAAGCATTGTGTAGAAGATATAATAAAATTGGCCTGATTGCTTGATAACAAACACCGGGCAGCAGACAATAAAACCCATTAATTACATGAAAGTCAATTAACTAAGTAGCTGAATGTGCAATGATAACTGTAAAATTGAATGCTGATATGACGCACATTTAAAATGGGCTGATTTGCAATAGGCAGTCATAGTTAACCTCAAGGCCATAGAAAAGCTAGATAGCAAGTTTTCTTTAACTAGAGGCAAACCTAATATTGTGAAAATGTGCACGATGTGAATTAGAAACTTGACCTTAAAGTGACATGTTCATCATAACTGCAGAATTTTCTGGTTTAGCCAATGTATTATTTTTTAAGCAACATTTTATTCATAAATGCCAAGAACTTCCTATTTTTACATATTTCATATAATGTTTGAGTATAATACCTTATGCATGATAGACAATGGTTCTTGTTCATAATAAATGGAATGTATTAGCCTTTGTTAATGGTTCATTGTTCTCGCAGTGAAACTAATTGAAATATGGAAGGTCGATCAGCGCTTAAATGCTTATGGAAAATAAGGGGCATATTACCATTGATTAGCGATATGTATCGCTAACGAGGCTTAGCAACTAATTTTTTAACGCTAAGCATCGCCGGAAATTATCGAAGAGATAACTTGCTATTAGCAAGGTTTATCTCAGAAGTGATAAAAATCCTCGCGCTAACTGCCAAATGAGAGATTATTGCTGGAAAACCAACGATAATCTCTCGAAGTTTGGCGTTAGCTTGATGATAGGGGCTCACAAACTTAGCCATGATATCCACCTTCCATAGGATATCATGGCTTAGTGAGGAAAATAGCAGCCCTAACCGCAGTTGTGCTGCTTTTTTTTATCACTAACAGGGTTAGCGAAATCCTTGATAATAGGAGAAATGTCGCTTAACAACATTTCTCCTAATATTTTATTCTGGAACGCCCCCTTTGCATCTCATTAGAGATGCAAGGGTAAGCGTAGAGAAAAAGGGTACTAACATGCGAATTTGTATGTTAGCACCCTGTTGCTGATAGGGAGATAATTTTATCTCTGCTTTCTTGGCTTTTAAAGCCAAAAAAGCGCAGATAAATCCCTTGATAATATGCCCCTAAGTCTATAGTTTCCAGAATCATCGAACTACTCAAGACTGTCTGTAGCTAACTTTGTGATAAACTTTGCAAGTTGCATGTATTTTCATGGAAACAGAGGATCTGTACCTCCTTAATTAGGAATACTGCCATCTATTGGTCTATGGATGAAGAAGCCTGCTAAAATATCTGCAACATAACTTTCTTGTCTTTTATATTCGTGTATGTTCCCAGTTTGTTTCAATGCTTGTGCTCCTATGCTTTTCTCTTGTACCTTGCCAGACTCCTGACAGTTGTGGCTACTTCTACTGCTGTTACCCCTTTGTTTTACTTTGCCATTTTGATATATGACAGATTGCTACTGCAACTGTATGCTGATTTACTTGGATTTATTAACACTCAGCTGAGTTTCATGAACTACACTTTATGGGAAATTCTGCTGCTCTAATTTTGGCTTTGAAACTTTATGCTCCACTGATCTCACTCTTTTCCTTTTACATTCAAACTCTTCATGGGTTCTACAAATCTAAGACTCTGATCCTGATCTGTAGAATAGGGAATAATTTCTTTATGGAATGTGCTTGATTAAAAAAATGATGCTTATTCAAACCATTCTTTCAGAGGTTTATGTAAACTTATTTTGTTTTAAGAATTTACTAACCTCTTAAAGAAAATACAGGTTTTGAAAACCGGTCCTTGGATGCTTGATTCCGGTCTGGGAAAGACATGGCTTGGTAGTTCGAACTGGACTGTTCCGATGAGGCACAGGGTCAGAGCTGATTTGCATATAGCCAGTGTCTAACCCAGGGTGGTGTGGAGTGCAAAAAAACGATGGATTTAGGCCCAGATCCTTGTACTGGGGTGAATGTATGACATTGTTCTACATTCTGTCCATCAACTGTGTTTTTTGAAAACTTATGCCAACTCTCATCTTTGACTGAACGTAAAGTTGTTGATGGGATTTAAATTTTGAAATGTTGAATCTGCTTCTTGACTCATAATACAATATTTCAAGATCCATCACAGCAGGAAAGAAGAAGGGTAGGGTTTATGAGGTTTCGATTAAACACATTCATCACAAGAGTTCAAGATAAAGGTGCTTAATAATGTGGTGCTATAGATATGTCTTGACATTATCAAAGGTATGGCTTTAATGTAGATACATACTTGTACAAATACTGCTTATATGCATTAGCACAATAAAACACTATTCTTAAAGCACATAAAAGAGAGCACAGTTTGATTGATGCACTGCAATTAAATACGTTAAAGCACAGACATTCTCATGAATTCATTCTTGAAAGAACATGCCATGTCATCTTATAATAAAAAATCACATAACTGTGTTGACCCTTGTCAGAGTCTACCATGATCTAAAATCTCACTGACTCAATAAAAGTTAATTTTCTGTTTGGAGTGAGGTGCTAAGCTTCGTTCAGTTCAAGAACAATGTTATTTGGAGTGTGCATTTTCTGTATTTGGGATTTCTGTCTGACAGATGCAAAGTTTTAGAGTATCTCAGTATTTCAAGTAATTACGTGCTGTCTCTATTGAGTCAGGCACACGTGCTGGAAGATTGTTTCAGAAAGTTTCAGTACCACAGTCCTAAACTATATGTCCCTTTTCTGTGAGACACAAGTGCTAGAAGAGACTGTAACAAGTTTTCATTACCACTGGATGCCCCTTTTCATTTTACCATATATAAGTAATTCGGTCTGTTACTAGATATTCCAGAGGCACACCCAGTTAAAACTGACACCACTGCCCCATCAACCTGAGGATATTAGAGAAATATGATTGTTCTGTGGAATATTGAGGTTAGGAATATCATAATACACTAATATTTTGGAAAGAACATCGAGGGACAAAATATCGAAAAGTAAGTATATAGAGGCAGTATAGATTTAGTATTCTTAACACTATATCTATGCATATTGACGATACATATGTCAGTATATTGGTGTAGAAAATCTCTTATTACTTATTTTTCAAAAATGTTTCCTTCGATATTGGGTCTATCAAGTTTCAACATACACATTTGCATGTTCACTTATGCTAGTTCCATTTGTTTCGTTTTTTATCCATGGGCTAAAGAAATGTGCCAGTACTGTGTTATGGTGCAGCATATTATTATTGCAGCTCTGAGGGCATCTCCTCTATCTTTCAGAAGACAAAGATGAAGGAACTCCAATACTTTTCAGTATTATCAGTGTCAACTGGTACAACCCATTAAAGTAAATATAGCTGCATATTACATAGATGCTACAAATAGGTATAACACGGCAATAATTAAATCATAAAGAGGAGGGAGGTGTTTCTCAGAAAATCTGCATGATGCGAAGTATCCTAGGCTCTGACCATGTAAGATAGGTGAGGAAAAACAGCACATCATCGGCATATAGCGCTGCGCGGTCTGAGATGCCCCTGTCCCATTCAAAGCCCTGGAGTTGAGCATCTGTTTTGACCCATGCCACAAGCAGTTCCTTAGTGAGTGCGATTGATATGGCGAGAGGGAGCATCCCTGGCGAGTCCCTTGTCTAATAGAGAATGTCTGAGAGGAGGCGTCTGGTACGCGCACCAACACTGTGATATCCGTGGATGTATGACATTACAACGCATGCTTTTACATCGCATGCTTTTACAACACGGTTTTTACAACGCATGCCATTACAACGCATAGTGCTTTGGGGCGCTGGATAGTGAATAGTTCAATTTACTATTCCAACTCCAGTCCCCGTGGATAGTAGGGAAGGTGTTGGACAGTAAATTAAACCTATTCCCTGTCCTAGAGCGCCCCCCAGTGCAATGCGTTGTAATGGTTTGCATTGTAAAAGTTGCGATGGAACAGCACTGCGTGGTAAAAGTTGCGTTGTAAAGGATGTTTCCCGATATCCGTATATAAAAGTTGTATATAAGCCAGAAACCGATGGCCGAAATTGTATCTACTTAGCAGTGCGAATAGATAGGTCCAACTAAGCAAATTAAGTGCTTTATCGATGTCTGCTAACAGCAGGGCCTCTCGGCACTCCAACTGGTCCGCTGCCGCGATGGCATTATGGGCGGGCCGGATATTGTGGCTTGTAGCATGGCCAGCCATGAAGCCAGCCTGGTCTGGGTGGATGAGATTGAGAATGTGGGGCAATAGGCAGTTTGCAATGGCTTTAGCCATCAGCTTAGCCTCAACATTTAATAATGAAATGGGGCAGTATGATGAGTGATGTTCAGGGGGCCTGCCTACTTTTAGAAAGACATCCACCTCTGCATGTTTCCAGTCCTGTGGAAGACACCCTGTTTCTGTAGCAGCATTAATTGCTTCCAGGTGGTGGGGAAGGAGTTGGACCTGGAATGCCTTGAAAAATTCACTAGGGAAGCCGTTGGCCCCAGGCCTTTACCAGAGCGCATCTCACTCAGTTTGAATGCAATTTTGTCAAGTTAGTCCCTCACCCCGTCTGATAGCGCTTTGGGGTAGATCATCTAAGAAACTATAGATTGTGGTCATTGGCATGATTTCTTTGGGAGCATAGAGTTCTGCATAATAGTCAGTAAAACTTGTGGCGATTCAAGCTGGATTAGATAGTATCATGCTGTCGGGACCCTGGATATCGGGAATGGAGAGCGACTTCAGCACCCGCTGGCAGAGCCGATGCAGCAGTGCACTAGACTTGTCCCCCCACTGATAGATTCTTCTTCGGGTAGCGAACAATGCCAAACTGGCCTCCTCTATTAGTTCATGGGAGTACAGCTATTGTGTGAGGAGTAGTTGTTGGCATGCTATCTTTCCCTCTGCCCCCCTGCTCTCATGATCGAGCTCAGTGAGTTGAGCCTTCATCTGAGTCAGTTTCTCCCATTTCTTGTGGCGCTGTGCAGAACAGAACGATATATCAGTGCCTCTTATAGTAGGTATAATGGCCTCCCAGAGTAGCCCTAGGGACTGATCCCGTGTTGTGCCCAAAATAATCTGTGATGGCTTGGTGCATATGTAGTTTATATTGGTGGTCCTGCAGGTGCACGCTGAGAGGTGCCATTGGAATGCCGGGCGTCGCGGACCTAATGATAGCGCCAGTGTCACTGGGGGAATGATCAGAGAGTCCTCTGGGCAATATCTCAGCCCCCCTCATTCTCCGAATGTACCCCAATGGTATAAAAACATAATCTAAGCAGGCAAAAGAGTCAGGTGTGTTTGAGTAGTATGTAAACTATTGGGCTGTGGCATGGAGTCTCCTCCATGTGTCTATCCAATCTACCCTGTTCGTCATGGGCTGCTGCCTGGATTACCGCTGTGGAACCGGCCTCGACCATCCACCCCATCTATCCTATGAGGGGCCCATCACGTCATTCCAGACTCCTCCAGCTACTGTCAGGTGCTAGTCAGATGTTCAAAATAGGTCAATGTCAAGGCGGGAGGGGTGTAAATACTAATCAGGGCAACCACCTCCCCATACAGTGTACCCAGGGCCGGCTTTAGGGCAGTGCAACTGGTGCGGCCGCACTGGGCGCTGACCTATGGAGGGGGATGCTTTGACCTCAGGGGGGCTCTGTGCTTAGCAATATTTTATGAGGGGCACTTTTGCAGGTGGTAGGGAGAGAATCCGAGGAGGCAGTCATGGGACATGGGGGCGCCAAAAGTGATTGTCGAACCGGGCGCCACCAGCGCTAAAGCCGGCCCTAAGTGTACCTGTTACTATATCAAAACTTCCTTGGGGTCCAGCCAGGATCTAAGGTGTACAAAGAGAACCCTGCGATGAACCAGGATCGCCACCCGTTGGGAGCCCCTCGTGAATCCAGAGTGATACACCTGGTCATATCCGAACCAGGGCAGACAGGGCGCTTTGTTGCCCAGGAGGTAAGAATCTTTTAAAAGAAATACATGAGCTCCATACCGCTTGGCATGTCGGAGCACGGCACCTCGTTTATTTTTGTCTAACATGCCCCGTACATTCCAGCTGACTATACACAGTTCCATCGCAGGGGCCACTGTCACTGTCTGAGACACAGGCTACGTAAAGCGATTTTAAGTGGGGAAGCCTATACACGACTGTCGCGTGGGGGCATGTGAGCATCAGGTGCAGAAGCATGCCATTAATAATACCATTAACAACATGAAATTGCCCCATAAGAACCTCCCCAATACCTCAAAACTGTTGAAGTATCTGTTGCGGCCGTAGGGTGACCACAGCCCCAACTGGGGTCTATGATCCCTCCCCACAAATGGATCCCACATAATTGTCCCTGAGACATTTACGAGGCTTTGAAATCAAAGAATGTCTCTAAATGGATGCAGCCAATGAGTATAGTTCTGCATCTTACACCACATCTGCCACTTATTGTGGTCTGGAGACTGATCATGTAATAGTTTATTTCCGCTGGGAGTCGTATGACTTTGCATGGGACTGGTTTCAGGTTCTGGATCTTCGCTTGGATCGTGATCTATGCTGTAATTTGTCTTTGGACTGAGGTGATTTTCAGCATCCATCCACAGACGATGAGTTTGAGTCTAGTCTTGGAGGGGTGTGTGGTTTTGTCTTCATAGTTTCATCTGTCCAGGCAAACACCTCCTCCTCCGGTGTATCAAAGAAAAGAGATTGCGATTTGTAGGATACTCTAAGGCAGGCCGGGAATAGCAGGGCGTATTGGAGTTTCAGGGCACAGAGTCGGGCCTCTGCCTCAGCAAAGGACTGCCGTTGTTGATGAACCATCCGGGTAGAGTCTGTAAATCTCATTATGCGACATGAAGAATAAAGTAGTCAGTCTTTTAGCCTGCCTACTGCATGATTGCCTCCCGATCATTGTAATTAAGAATTTTAGAGATAATCAGTGGCGGTCTAGCTCCGGGCGGGGGTTTTTGAAGCAGGGCCCGGTGAGCCCGGTCTATCACAAAGCATTGTGACATGGAGCCTGGGGGAAGCCACTTCGTAAGAAATTATTCCGAGTTATTGCCTTCATAACCCTCTGGAAACTGAGACTATTTAAGGCCGCCCATCCCTCAACATCTTCCACCTGCTCTGCCAGGATTTTCGTGATTTATTCCAAGGTAGAGACTTTCTTTTGGAGGGTAACCACGGAGTCTTCCATCGATGAGATGTGAGTCTCTGCTTCTGTGATACATTCTACTGGATAGCGGAGATCCTGGCGAATAAGCATGACATCAGAGCCCACAGCTCCAATTTTTGCTTCAAGCATGTCCCTGGATTGGGTAATGGCCACCATCAGGGCTGCATTGTCTGGCATGGCGACCGCCTGACCTCCAGATGTAGTTGCCGCGGCTCCAGTTGCGGCGTATTTATCTAGCCTGATCTGTTTAGAGCCTGCCCCCAGCAGCTTGTTATTTGTTATAATGCAATGACAGGGTCCCCCTACTGAGGTTGCTTCTCTCCCAACCGGGTGAGAGGACCACTTGGCGGGTCCAGCAGCGAATATTCTCCAGGCACATCTCTGAGCACACTCAGTCTCCTCGGTGGACAGCCCCTCAAGGTAGCACGCTACTTTTTATGAGGTATACAGGTGGTCTTATATGGCACACTCAATTTATACATGGGAAGCTCAGCGAGAGCACCCACCCTCTCTCCTCAGGGAGATCCGGCAGCGATGCCCGGCTGGTTGCAGTCTCACAGATCTCTTAGATCCTCTGTTCCCGTCTTTGTAGGTCAGTTAGGTATAGTCCCCTCTGCCCTCGTGCTGCGCTCAACATCTGGAATGGCTGCATGCTGTGACGCAGCTCGATCAAGATGCCGATACTCGTAGGGTGCCCCGGTATGATCTTTGTTATGCTGGAATGCTGGACTGCTGGCCCAGGTCCCCAACCCACCTGTGTGGCACCCGTCTCGGAGCTTCACTTTTGAGCATATGTCAGCCTAGGACTCCAGCTGACCAAACTGCTGTGTCGGGCCGAGTTGTCCCAGAGCCCAGAGGGGGTTCCGCCAGTAGCCACCACACCAGGGAAGCCTGGAGCCACTTCACCCTGCACCCCGCGCTTAAGTAGGCCTAGGTAGGCCGCCCCAATGCAAACACGCCACAAGGACGTCTTGAGGCCAAGGGATCTCCGCGGACCTGATTTGAGCACCGAGCAGGAAGCCCCCAGTCGTTTGGCACAGACCCACTCACGTTAGACACCCTGAGTGGGGCCCGCTTCATGTAGCAGCCTCAGGGTCTGCGCCCGCGATCAGGAGCGCTGCTTTGGTGTCGCAGTCTCTGGCGGTGGGCTCGCATCAGGCACCGCACTGCCGCTGTCGTCTCCCCAGGGGAAGGCAGGGGGGACCTGCAGCTGCTCCACTCAGATAAATCTGGGGATACCGCCTCGTGGCAGACGCGTCCAGGGGACACCTGGAAAGCAAAGAGTCTCTCAGCTGCCCTATATGTCGGCCAGAAGGGGGAGCCCCCAGCCGTACAGTAGGGACCCTTTCTCACTCGGCACCCCGGGTGGGGCCCACCTCATAAATTAGCCTTGGGGGGCTGGGCCCGCAATCAGGAGCGCGGCTTTTGTGTCTCAGCCTCTAGCACAGGTCCCACTTTGGGGCCGCTCACCGCCACGCCCTCTTCCCGGGGGGGGAGAGGCAGGAGGGAAGGTCCCTTGCTCCACAGTGCCAAACTGCTCTCAGACCGCAGAAGGCCCCAAAATCACTTTGTCAACATGGCCACTGTATTGTTGCTTGCAGTACAGATTACCACATCCAAGACAGCAGACAGTCCCAAGTAGGGCAGCGCCTTCATAGAGATCCATAGTGAGCTTCAATGTGGCAGGATAGTTTAGGTGAGTAAGGTAGGGCTATGGAAGCTCGCCTAGAGCACGTCCACTATGTTGGACCACCTGGCCACGTCCCCAAAAAGGCAATAATTCATAATAAGCAAGTACACCATTAGGTTAAACCCCAACAAATGTTAAGAAATCATTACATTTGCCAAGTACCATGGAATTTTTAAAGAAAGCCCCAACAGCTGAACACAAAGCTAGCTCAGATAACATTTGAAGCTAGAGAAAGGCAAGCCTGTATTGGCAAAGCCCCGGGTTTTAAGAACTGGTAACAGATATCAGCTCTGAAAGGGATCATATTAGCTGCAGAATACAACAAAATGTGCCAATGTGTGGAGGGAACTACCATCACATGCGGCAAACCAATATGGAGCTTGGTCAAATTGGCCAGGTGGAAAACAAAGATTAAACTTTGTTAGATGAGACCTTTCACATGGATTCCTTATTAAGGAAGGATAAGTTTCGGCCCTTCAGCAGTTTTTGTGACCAAATAATCTCTCAGGATTGGTTAGTCCAAGGCGTTGATTCCTCTAGCTTCAGAGGCCCGCTTAAGAAACAAACTCTTACATTTTTGCACGGTTAGATCTCTTTACCAGATAGGGTGAATGATAAAGATCTGGTCTGCCCAATGAAACTGCAATTTTTCTAATATAATCAAACCATGGGATTTTAGAACCAAGCTCACAAGTAAGACAGTCTTGAATCACACCATGGTTAAAGCAGTATTCTGGCTACTCCAAACCACTATCTAAAGGAGGAACGGAGCAAGTTTAACAGTTTTCAATGTGGAGCATATCCTTAGTGTTCTTAGTGAATAAAGAAACTGGAACTAGTAGGACGCAAACCCAGCAACTTCTGGCAGGATCGGTTCTCCTAATTTTGTATCTTTAAACAATCACAATAACCCCAAATAGCAGCACCAAAAGTCAGAACGTGGAAGCATTTCATTCTATACTTACAGGTACAGAACACAGTGTCATCTATTAAATCAGGATCAGCTCTAGACCCTTGTCCCCTGAAGGTGCTACGACCAATTATGGAAACAGTCATCCCTGCCATAACTGAAATCTGCAACTCCATGTTCCGTTCCGGCATCTTCCCAGAGACACTGAAAAAGACCTTAATAAAACCTCTTCTTAAGAAGCCCACCCTCGATAAGGACGAGCTGAAAAACTACCGTCCTATCGCTAGTCTCCCAATGATGGCCAAAATAGCTGAGAAAATAATGAACCTCCAACTTTCGTCCTTTATCGAGGAACATAAACTCCTGGACGAATCCCAGTTCGGGTTCCGCCAATTCCACGGCACGGAGACCGCTCTGATCAAAGCGGCGGATGATATAAGAACCATTCGGGATGCCGGAGGTACAGCTGTCCTCATTTTACTGGACCTATCGGCTGCCTTTGACACGGTCGACCACACCACCTTGGTCGACCGTGTCGAGAGCATTGGGATTCAAGGCAAGGCTAGGAGTCTCCTTGCCTCCTTCCTGGCAAATAGATCCCAGGTCGTTACCATCGGACCTTTTGAATCCTCCCCCTTGTCTCTGCCATGTGGAGTTCCCCAAGGCTCATCCCTTAGTCCGACACTCTTTAACATTTATGTGTCGGACCTTGCCAAAGTCATCAGGGCACATGGGATGAGCCTGACCTCCTATGCAGATGACACCCAATTGGTCCTCGCAGTTAAGAACGACGGCCTCAAAATAGCGAACACCTTTAACCAAGGTATGTTGGCTATCGGAAGTTGGATGGCTCAAAACTGCCTGAAATTGAACTCTGATAAGTCAGAGGTGGTAATTTTTGGCAACCTATCCCCGCAATGGTCCCCCCTTTGGTGGCCATCATCTATGGGCCAACCCCCGGACCCAACAAAAAAAGTGAGGAATTTAGGAGTCCTTTTCGACGACCATCTAAATTTTATGCCACACGCCAACCAAATCTCTTCCTCAGCCTTCCATAAACTGCGGCTTATAAAAAAAATCCTGCCTTTCCTGCCGGAAAGTGCCGGCAAAACACTGGTTAGTTCCCTTGTTTTGTCGACCCTAGATTACTGTAATGCACTGTTTCTAGGTGCCCAGGAGAGAGTGCTTTGGAAAATGCAGGCCATTCAGAATACTGCTGCTAGGCTTTTAGGGCGCATCCCCAAACATCACTCGGCCGCATCCACTATAAGACAGCTGCACTGGCTGCCAGTGAGAAAGAGAGTCATGTTTAAGTCCCTCTGCCTGGTTTACAAGGCTTTGAAAAACGTGGGACCGGCGTTCTTTGTCCAAAACCTTATTCCTTACCGTCCCTCAAGAATGCTACGTTCATCTTCCCAGCATGACTTAGTGGTACCCCGAACCAAACTCGTTTCTTGGGGGGACAGAAGATTCATGGTAGCTGCACCTAAATTGTGGAATACTTTACCAGAATCGATCAGAACTAGCCCCTCCCTCTGGATCTTCCGCAAGCATCTAAAAACATGGCTCTTCAACCAATGATCTCCTGTCTGATGAGGCTCAACACATTGCAGTAACTTTAGCGCCGAGATGCCCAAGGGCCTTCGTTCGCGCTCTATAAATGTTTTTATAAATAAATAAATAAATAAATACACATCCAGCAGAGAGGTTAAATAGTTGTGCTGCCGATGGTTGCCGTAAAACTACATAATGCCACGCATGCTTGTTTAAAATGCAGGCATCAGTTTGCAAGAGAGGGTAACCAGCTGGTCTGTGCCTTGAAGGTGACACCCACAATAGGGAACTCACTGACCCTTCCAATGGTGTACCCTTTGATGAATATAGGTATGATTTTGGAAGACTAACTCCCACATGCCATAATTTGGGTTTTTGCTATATTTGTGTCTAACACTAAATCATCCATGAACTTTACGATAGAATCAATGAGGGCACTAAGGCCATTGGGGGTATGGGAAATTAGCACAGCATCCTCGACATTTAAAAGAGCTGGGACATAAAATGGAATTCACCCGGGGCATATCTTTCCCATTCATGAGCTAGAATGAATTCAGGCTATTGACAAGTTACAAAAATAAAATAGGGGTCAAAACACAGCCTTGCCTAACACCCCCAGAGAGGCAACAATAAATGTACTTTGCTGTTAAATTTTTCCTGATAATAAGGTTGAGTATCAAACATTGTTCCAAGGTTCCCATGCTTTCTCTAAAACCATATTGCACTGGGCAGAGAATATCATCAAGTTCAGCCCAAACTTCAATTCTTTTTAAAATTATGAGGCCCATTATTTTATCTATAGAATTTAATAAAGATATGAGGCCTGATTCACAGTTCTGTGCAAATTTACCTCTTTTTTGGTATTCACAAAGGTAAACTTAGACCAAAAGTCTAACTTTACTTCTTTTTGGGATTCAAAAAGATAAACGTAGACTAAAAGTCTTGCTGAGGTAGGATTTTGCTGGTTCTTTGGGCGTGCATTAGGGCTTCACTGAGCCTAAGGTTTGTAACCCTGCAGACCTTGTCAAACTATCCTGCTTTCCAGGTCCAACTAGAGCCCAATAGATTGAGCATAATTGTTCTGATGGAGTGGTGAAGCGTCTGAAAGGCATCCAAGATATCATTGAATTGTTAAGAGTGGGTCTGGGTGCAGAGTTTAGGGAGTATTTCCCACTTTGTACTCCACGTGGAGTGTGGAGTTCCAAAACACTCTGCGTTGCTGGCCAGAGTTGCTCCTCTCTTATAGCTCTCCACTGTTAAGTAGGCGAGCGTGAGCTAGGAAAATCCAATGCTAGACCACCTCCCAGGGAGATTTTTCAATGCTGGAAGAAGAGGCAGGCCGCTACCGCTTGCGCTGAGAAACCTGCCACTCACCCTGAGGAAGCTGCTGCTTGAGTAGAACATCTACTCCAGTGGCAGAAAGACGCTGCTCCCTCTTGTGCTGCATGTAGTGCTGTTCGCACTGATTTTATAGCACAGGACAAATGACCAGTGCTAAAAATCAGCGTGAGCAGTGCCACTTACCTCACTCTGACACTTGTGGAACTCCGCGGAGCGCTGCAGATTTTTTTTGTCATTTTGCAGAGTTACGCGTGAACCCCACCCAGGTCTACTTAAGATTAAAAAGTGAGTCCATAAGTGGAACCAAATTGAGCCCAAATAGATAATTTGTCAGGGTGGGAATAGAATTTCCTGGGACTGGAAGTCACTATCAGAGTTGAAAAGAACCTATGTAAAATCATGTTCCATAGAGCAATAATGACAGAATACCTCACGGCAATGCTGCCAAAAGAGGTGTGATTGTCACAAACAAACCCAGAATCTAACTTGATGACAAAGAATTCAAAAAGGACAGGCCCCTGATCACCTGGAAGTGTACCAAAGATTGGCTAGTCTTAATCCTCAAAACAACCAAGAGACTCTAGGATGTTTAGATAATCCAAATCAAAATCAGAAAAATGCAATGAAAACGCAGCTTATGATTATAATTTTCAAAAAGAAACTAGAGGAAGGCAATTAGTGCCTAAAAGAATACAACGTTTTCTCTCACAATCTAAGATTAAGTTTCAAAAAGACCTTACAAAATTCTTCCTTGAAAAAGTATATCCATACTCCAGTGAGGATTATGTCAGGAGAGAGAGCGACTCCTCTTTAACATCAGAGGAAAGCAGTAACTCATCTACAAGATTATTGGACAGATCTTTGATGAACAGCAATTGAAGAAGCAGAGGGGAAAAGAACTACAGACACAATTCCATACACAGAGGGCGTTAAATGTAAATGTAAATGTAAATGTGTTGTATTTGTAAAGCTCACGGCTGCCCACAAGACGGGGCGTCCTGGCGCTGCACTCATACCGCTGTGGAACCCTTCCTGACTTTTCCATGTGAAATTTCCACTCCTGGGCACCCCCAAGGGGAAGCCAGGCATCAAAGCGCTGCTGGGGCCGTTGTGGAGATTAAGCAAACTATTGCCCAGAGTCACAGAGTGGGACCCATGATTAGACTAGGCACCGAGGCGAGAATTATCAGGTCCGGGGAGATTGAGTCCAAGAGCCGCCGAGGCCGGCATTGAACCCTGGTCCTGTGCCAGACCTCTGCATCAGGGTCTGCGGCTCTGACCATTGAGCCACGCTTCTCCAAACTAAAGTGCTTTCTATATACCACAGAGGGGGAGGCCACCATTATTACCTCTAAGTCTTCTTCTCTGTGTGCAGCAACAGCATCTTTGTGTGCACACATTTTTAGACAGTGAGCGCAACAGAGAGTTGTGATGAGCCACAGAGAAGTGATCATAGGAAGCATGCTATCATGCATGATGAAAGAAGCACTACAAAGCCACACAAATGGCAAACAAACTATACAAATGGCAAATAACAATACTAACTCCATGTAAAGGATGTCTCAATGAGTTGAATGGTTGCCAGTGTTATAAATGTTGATCACCAGTTGTCTAGTCTTGCTAGCCCAATTTGACCACTTATTTACATCGCTAATAAATGACAGGAGAACATTAAAGAGTGTTACATAAAAAGAAAAGTTGATATCATTGCAAGGCAACACTCAAATTAAGCAAAACGATATTTGAAAGGCTAAGTCCTGGAAGATGATTCTAGACTTATTACCAGGTAACACTGACCCAACTGTTCAAGTGAGAGGGCAGACCTAACATTGAGTACCAGGTCATTGTATTTATGTTGACTTTTCCATTTCAAAATCAGAAGCACTGGGCACATTGACAAATCAAGGACCTAGAGAACAGTACACCAACTCTTAGAAACTAATAAAAAAATGAATGCTAAAAAACACCTCAAACACTTTTATCTATTTGGTTGGTCTGTGAAAGTGGTCAAGCAATATTTGAAATCCAACATCTATAACATTAATGCGGATTACCTAGGTGCTAAAATGAGCTTGATGCATGATGTATTCCAGGAGTATTTTTATTTTTTGTATAGGGCTTTGGGCCAGCTTTAGTTGTCTCTCCAGCCTCAAGTAATAATTAAAATCATTAAAAAAATACACACCTATTAAATTGTGGTACCTCCTCTGTACACATGTGAATCCAAAAATTAATGTTGGTATCTATCAGGGTGAGATAATTATTCCACTTTCATTCAGTAAATTCTCTTGGCACTGAGCTCCCTGCAAAATAAGTTGAATGATCAGTTTCTTCTCATAATCCCTAGAATGTGAATGATCACCTTCAGAAACCTTGCTGTCTTAACTGTGGTCACTACAAAGTGGAATTGTCTCCCCATATCTAATTGTTCTGAATCTTCACTCCTTTTCAGGAAACTTTTAACAATTTATTATTCTTAACTTAACTTCTTCAGCTACCGCTGGTATACTTATGTTGTCATCGCACCATGAAACTTTGATGTACATGTTCTGTATTAGTATCCTTAAAATAGCATAATACCCCTTGGCTTTGTATCACCCTATTCATCGATTGGCCTGTTCAGATCTCATTCACATGTCACTTCAGCAACCACAGCATTCAGCAAATGGCTATGGGTCAGCTAGCTTCAGCCACTGGCTAACTTGCACCGTGAGTCCCATCATTTTGCATGATCACATGTGCACATTGACGTAAAAAGAAGGGTAATTCAGTAACAAGTATGGTGGGCCAATACTTTACTTGTCAATGCTTTTTTTTATTTACCATTCTTTATCTTGCTTTTGTATTTTTAAGTCATCCTTGTGTGCTTAAAGTTGGCTTTAAGGTGCAGTAAACCAAACCCAAAAGTCTATTTTCTTTTGCAAATAAGAATCGAATGTTCCTGTCATGCAAATTAAAACTAAAAAGGGTCTCAAAACCTAAGCTATAAATAAACACCTGCCTGCTAGGAAACACCAGTACTGCTGACTTAAAATTATGTGCAAAGTTTTTTTTTCTTTGTTTTTTAATTGCAATCCTATTTTTTTTCTGTTGTTTATTTTTTTGGCAAATGCTATTGCATGTACTTTTAATAGCCCTTTTTCTTTCCCAAATGAACCATTTTACAGACCCCCCAGGATATCGCGGCATAGATTAGCAAATTTAGCAGCACAAATATGGAAATTTAGCAGCACAAATATGGAAATTTAGCGGCATTTTTGCGGCACTTTATTTTACTCGTAATCATTCATTGTCAGCCTGAAATCATTGGAAACTGTTTTAGCAGAGTATTCCACTTGTAATAGGCATGTTTATAGTGTCTGCAGCTCTATGGAAGCACAACTCCAGTCCTAACATTGTGGGAGGGTGCTGTATTTCTCCCTGTGATGTACTAGTGCCCATGTATGCACCCCTGTTGGGGCACCGCTGCCTCCGGATCCGAGAGGCAGGACACCTCTTCCTCAGGCACCCTCTTTTGCAATTTTTTGTAACTAGTGCTATGGGGGCCCTCAACCATGAGATCAGTAAGGTTGAGGAAAGCCTAGGTGTCATCAAACAGGATTTGCTGGAAGATAAGCAGGCTCTACCAGCATCAGAAGTTGCTGGCCCCAGTACTAAATCAGTAACCTGAGTAAATTAAAGACATCTGGGTCCTACTGATGGAGGAGCGTTAATCCTTGTATTTCACACGAACTTGCAACTATTGATTCAGATCCTGTTAATGTTGTGAATCCTTTGACTGATTTCTTCTCAGCTCACACCCAGGGAAAAGTAAAAAAGGACTCTTTGCGCACTGTGCACCGTAAGGATAAAGTGCTGCCCAATCCAGTTGGCAGTCAAGTGTATGCGACTACTGCTGAAGTGAATTTGGAGGTTAGGTCAGTTTGAACTTCACAAACGCTGTACATACCCAGCACTCAAGAGACTATTTGACTCATTCATGGTTATGTGGAAAAGTAAATTTTGCCATGTTCTGTGTCCCTACGTGTTCCCCACCTTATGTTATATGTGCATGATCAATATGCATATGTATTCCCTTATGATCGATTAAAGACGCAATTCTAGTTGTGTCCAACTCTAGTATGCCAATTTCCAGTTCTCGTGAAAGCTACGAGTATTAGGCCTATGTAAAGTTATGTTGCCACGTTTCACAGTGTGCACGTTAATTCAGTAAAAGTCCCCATTTCTAGGCCTCAAAAGGGCCCGGACACCAGATTCAGCTCCTGTCTTCTGAACCCTCGCTGAGGAGCGATACAGCCCCCACCTGTATCCCTGACCCTTCACTTACTTCCTGCCTCACAGTGCCCGGCTCGGCCTGGCTCTGCCTCCAGTCTGCCAAGAGTATGTTATGATTCTAGTTATCAGTCCAGCCCTCCTTCTCTGCATTCCTAAGCTACTGAATCGCATCAATAGTTACAGTCATCGTCTAGCCTTTACGTCTCCATGTAAGAGAAATACTGTATTAATGGTCATTTAATATTCCTCAACTCGCACTACATGTAGAATAATGCATGCACCAGTCTTAGAGTCTGTTAGCCTTTGCCCTGATAACTTTTGGATTCTATCAACATGTTCTCTAAACATCAGATACTAGATAGTGTTTAGGTACATGTCGCTCTGACTCTCCAGACTTTAGTCTCCTTCTAGCGCAGAAGTCATAGCCCCCAGCTTCTCCTAGTAACACGTCATTGCCAGCTTGCGCGCACCACTAGGTCAGAGGTCCCGGCTCCTTAGGTAGCCCCCTCCATGTTTCCGCCCCATTTATGACATATTCTGTTACGTTTACATCACATGTCTATGTACACGCCTCCTGTTACACCCACTCTGTGCCTTATCTTTCGCGACTGCTACAGGCCCTGCCCACTGCTACTCCTATTGTATTGAACATCATGTATTTTGTTTAAGTATATATATACTTGTGCCCTGTTATTAAGTGTTGTGCAGCGCTGCCATCCTATTCCCATGCAGGTTGTCCTGTTCCTGTCCTTTATGCTGTATTAAACCTGCAAACTCCAGCTACCTCGAATCTTGACTCTTATTTATTGAGCTATCTGTTATTGCATATCTAGTCAAAAATAGAGGTATTATTTATTTATTTACCACATAATGGCGCCCGAATAGGGACTTGCCCTTTCCCCACGCGCCGGAGAAGCCACGCCAGCCCCCTGACCCTCTGCAGCCGTGACGGAACCATACCGTGCACGTGCAGATATTTCTGCTTCAAGTATCCCTCAGGCCCACGGAGGAGACGGAGGTTGCGGTCCAGCATCCAGACGAGGCGGTGGAGGAACGCAGCGAGTCCCGACCAGAGCCCAAGCCGAGAGTCCAAGGTCCGAGGTATCCGGAGGCCCACCCGTAACTGAAGTCCGAAGTTCGTAGTCCGTCGTCGTAGCAGTCCAGTCCAGTCCGAGGCCTTCCGTTCTTGCTGCCCGGTGAGTACCGTTGCTGGGGTAGTATCTAGACAGGGTCAATTTAATTGTCTCTGGTCCGTGGGTTTGGGTACGCAAATCCAACACGAAGTGTCCACTTAGGTGGATGCGGGTCCTGACGTGTCTCTTTATGAGACCGGTAAGTTTCGTACTGTTTTAGCAGTGCATCTAGTTTCTGTTCTAGTCCGTTCTGTTCTCGAGAAATTCATGTATTCTGTTTTCAGTATTCCAGGTAGTATTCTGTCCGAACTGTTATTTTAAATGTCATTCATGTATTTCAATGTCGTGGTATGAAAGTGGTGTTCTTCAGTCATTATTGTGTTCATTGTGTATTGTATTGTGTCCAGATCCCAGTTCACGTCATGCCTCTGTTCTCGAAATTACGTCAGTTAAGAACTAGAAAAGGTCTGCTCGAAGAAGCAGTTCCTGTCCCGCCTAGGGACAGTCCAGGTCATTTTATGTATCAAAAGCATGGCATAAGTGCCATATTGTATCTAGATTTATGGGTCGAGTACACCAAAGAATTAGAAGAGAAATATAGATGGCCTGTATCAGGCACATGGGATGCCGAGTGCATCATGCGAGTAGAAGAAGTATTATGGAAAAAGAAAGCCAGACAGTCACAGAAAGATGCCATCGAGTTATGGCGCAAAGAATCTCATAAAAGAACTGAAAAAGAAATCAGAAAGTCAGAATTGAGTAGAGAATCCTCAGAAAGAGCCCAAGAAAGGGAATTAATCGAAATAGGTGAACGAGTTAAAACCGAACAGTCAGACAGACAGAGGAATGCCCTTATTAAGGGTATGTACCCTCTTCTTGCCGAGGGCTTGCCAAAAGCAACCCCGGAGGCATCCAGTAATTTTCCGCCGCCATTAGTTCCGACCAAGCTACGTCACAAACCGACCGCAGCTGATATTTTTCTCTCGTCCTACTTGGACGACACAGTCCCCGAATATGCAAATCCTGCTCAGCCAGCTCCTGTAAATAATGTAGTTCCTGCTCCTCCAGTCACCGGGGCACCTGTTACAGTACCCGTGACGGTACCCCCGGTCCAGCCTACAGTACAAGTACCCGCTACATCAGTCACTCTGTCAACACGAAGAGTATCAGTTGACGATTCCAGTTTAGGGGCCGCGGGAGGAGGACCCCCGGGTACCCCGCCGCCACACAAACGTGTAACGTCAGTCGAGTTACATGAACGTGCGTTACAGCGTACGCCCAAACACCAGTCCGTTGCAGATATCAGGCGAGCTCTTACCGAATGCCGCTATGATCCAGTCCCAGGTGATGATAGTATGGTTCTATATTCATTGCGTGTAAGACGGGTGACCGAGTATTTGGACACCGTACCGAATATGAAAGAAGATCTAGACAGGATATATCGTTTTATTCGTACAGGAACAGATCCAGAAAGTGTTGGCGAAGTTATTTCTCTAAGGAAAGCTGAGACCCAGCTCATACTATTAAAGTTTCTGATTAATTGTTTAATAAGAGAACAAGATTCCCCGACTAAAGATCCGGCCGAAATGAAAGTTCTGACAAGGTGGAGTGATAACATAGCCGAGGGTAAACACAGGACCATCAGTAGTATAGAGAGTATGTACAAGAAAATTCGTAAGGAAATAATAAGGTTACACGAACAACGCAAAGAAGCACTAGTAAGCGAAAAAGAAAGTAACTCTGATACTGAAGAGGTAGACGACGAGAATCCCACCAGAATAGCGTATGTAGGTAAATCTAGACTTTCCGACCGACATTCATGTCTGGAACACAAGAAAGTCTTTCATCATCCAGCACCAGAACAAGGTTCTCTAGAACAAGTATTTCAGGCTACCGATCACATTCTGAAATCACGAATCCGTTATAGTGAACCTAGTACCATGCATGAGCAAGAACTAGCCCGATCAGCAGTCCGATGGGCTACTGATTCTACCACTTTTCCAGACGAAATAGTGGCACAAATGTTTCTGAAACTGCCCCCAGCCGAGCAGCGACTGGTGGGTATGTATATGATCCAGCACCTCATTACTCTGTATGAGGGTCAGCATTCCGATCCGGGTCCGTTACATGATGTCCTGAACGAGTTACTCCAGTATAGATGGAAAGGTCTAGGTACCGATTTAGTTAGTGTCATTCTAGAACAGCGCCACAAATATAGAACGTTTCTGAACCCGCATTTTGTTCACGTCTCACCCCCAGAAAGTAAACCGTTTTACATAGACAGACAGCATCCGTTACGAGAAGTACACCCAGTCAGGACACCAGCTGGTGAAATGCAACGAGTATTTGTTTACACCCCGATTACAAAGATAGAACTCTTAGAGATGAAGAAATTAATTCCCTGTCACGACAAAGATCCAGCAGGGTTCCACCGTGAATTAAAAGACATGCTCCGTATGGGAGAATACACGTATCCAGATATAATTAAAATGTTAAAGGTTCTGTTGCCTGCGGGCACATATGAAAAACTCAAGGAAAAAGAATGGGAGGTGGGAGAGAAAAAGATAGATTGGGCAGCTCTAGAAGCTGAAGAAAATACACGTGTACCAGGTACCGGTCTAGGAGGTAAATGTAAAGAATTACCTGAACTGTTAATACAAGTTTTGCCAAGATTACTAGCCACGAAAAAGGAAGACTGGGATGCAATCTCAGCCTGTAAACAGAAACCAGACGAAGATACTAGTGATTTTTATTCTAGGTTTGAGAAATGCTTTAGCATTAACAGTGGTTTGAAGACGAGTAGTGAGTCATACCCTCATCTTTTTGTTACTAAACTAGTCGAGAATTCAAGTCCACAAGTTAAGAACCGAGTTTTGAAAGTCGAAAGTACATGGCAAGCTAATACTCCGTCCCAAATGCTCCAGATGCTCCAGTATCACCAGAATAGAATCAGAGAAGAGCAAGATCATGAAAGGAAACGTATGAAAGACACGAAAATGAAAGTATTAGTTGCACAATCTGTTCCTCAAGACAGTCAGAAGAGGGGTACGAATCAAGCCAGTCATCCTGCAGTTCCTGTTAAAGGGACCTGCAATTATTGTAAACAGCCAGGTCATTTTATAAACGAGTGTGCAGTTCTGAAACACAACATAGCTACTGGTAAGACTAAAGAAAGACCACGTCCGCCTAGACAAGAACAAGTTTCACAGACTCCCCAGTTACCACAAAATGCACCACAGACAGTTACAGCACCGCAGCCTATCGCTGCAACACAGCATGTTACACAGCAGATGTACCAGTATGCACAGTCCGAGTATCCAGAGTACCAGCAGTATTCATGAAACAGCCTAGAGAGGGAGGTAGGCTTGCCTCTCATCGAGATACCTGTAGATCAAGAGGGTCCCTATGTTCACAGTCAAGTATTAGGGAAAGACAGAAAGTTTCTGATTGATACAGGGGCAAGTAGGACTACTATAAGTCACGACGAGGTTCCAGGGGCTCCGCTCTCAGGCTCTAGAAATGTTTCCCTTGGATTTTCAGGAAAGCCTATTGTTAACGAGATTTCTAAACCAGTTACTCTAGAAGTAGGTCCATTGTCCCGTACTACTGACCTGTTACTTACGAAATCATGTCCAGAAAATGTGTTAGGTATTAAAACACTAAAAGAATTAGGTGCAGTTATTTGTTGCTCCCCAGAAGGAATACGTTTGTTTTTACGTGACTTCAAGGGTCACTATGTATTACGTGATTTTGATCCAAGATTACTGAATGTCCCGCAGCATCTATGGGCACAAGGTCCAACTGATGTTGGTTTTATGCAAATCACACCCCATCGTGTGACTCTCAAGCCAGGTGTAGTGTTACCACGAATCAGACAGTACAGATTGCCACCTGAGGCTGTAGCAGCCTTATCCAAAATTATTGACGAGCTTATTGCTCAAGGAGTAGTTGTAGAAACTGACTCCAATGTATGTAATTCTCCTATCATTCCAGTCATGAAACGTACTGATCCAAATGCACCTCCAGTATATCGATTAGTGATTGACCTTCGAGAACTTAATAAATGTATCATTCCCCAATACCCAGTTGTTCCAGATATCTCTTCCCTATTGACAGCCATTGATTCTGAAGCTACGTTTTTCACAGTCATAGACCTCAAAAATGCATTTTTCAGTGTCCCCATTCATCCAGACAGCCAGTTCCTTTTCGGATTCTGTTTAAATGGTAGGAGCTATAAATTCACACGAGCTCCTCAAGGTTTCACAGAAAGTCCTAGTATTTACAGTCAAGCACTTAAAAGACAACTAGACAATATTCACATGCCAACTGACACTGCCCTGCTCCAATATGTCGATGATCTACTGATCACAGCCCGTTCTGAACGTGACTGCGAGCGTGCGTCACTTACAGTTCTGTATTTCCTAGCCGAGATGGGGCACAAGGTGTCCCCTTCAAAGCTTCAATTCTGTGTCCAGCAAGTGATCTATTTAGGCCACTTACTGTCCAAGAGGGGTAGGCAGTTGACACCTGACCGTATCCAGTTAATAGCGAGTCTTCCTCAGCCCAAGACCCAGAAGGAGGTACGAGCTTTTATCGGCCTCACTTCTTATTGCAGACAATGGATTCCTCAGTATGCATTTCTAGCCAAGCCACTGATACAGTTAACGACACAGGAGGCAGCCGTATCGACTGTCCTCCCTTGGACATCTGGACATACACTTGCTTTTAATGAATTAAAGAAAGCTTTATGTCAAGGTCCTGTTCTAGCAACACCGAACTACAGTAAGCCTTTTACACTTTTTGTCACAGAACGTGAAGGTACAGCATTATCTGTTCTCACACAAGATCAAGCAGGACAATACAAGCCTTGTGCTTATTTTTCGAGCACATTAGATCCAGTAGCCCAGGCTCTGCCTGCGTGCCTCAAGTCAGTTGCAGCCACAGCACTAGCTATCAGACAAAGTGATTCCATAGTATTAGGACATTCCTTGACAGTACAAGTTCCACACTCCGTGGAAGTTCTTTTAAACCGAACACAGACTCAGCACTTGACTATTGCACGTTTAACAGGTTATGAATTGACACTGTTCCAGCCACACATAGAAATCAGACGCTGCAACGTTTTAAATCCTGCTACACTGTTACCGTCAGTTACTTCAAATCCTGCCACACATGACTGTGTGGAAGTAGTTAACACCATGACTAAACCAAGACAAGACCTGACAGATATTCCATTACCAGATCCCGACCTGACACTTTATGTGGATGGTTCATGTATGAGAACAAGTACAGGAGAACTAGTAGCCGCGTATGCAGTGACTACTGACACTGAAGTTATAGAGACACACCGTATTGACACTCTGTCCGCCCAAGCAGCAGAGCTAGTTGCTCTGACTCAAGCCTGCATACATGCCAAGAACCTGAAAGTTAATATTTACACAGATTCACGTTATGCATTCGGAGTCGTACACGACTTTGGAGTGCTCTGGCAAGAGAGAGGTTTTATGACTTCTCATGGAACCAAGATTCAGCATGGTCTCCTTATTCAAGCTCTGTTAGAAGCAATACATTTACCGACAGCTATCGCTATCATGAAGTGCAAAGCACATACGAAAGTCACTGACATTATTTCCCAAGGTAATGATCTAGCAGATCGAACAGCCAAGCTCACAGCTCAGACTCCAGACATTCTAGTCAACATGACACTGACACACACTCCAGATCCGACTACATGTATGACAGTTAAGGACCCTACTCAAGATGTCATAGATATCCAGTTACATGCTACTCCCGATGAAATCAAGAAATGGTCCGAACAAGGAGGGGTCCAGACAGATCAAGGATGGTTGACGAAGGGAAAAGCCACATGGTTTCTCCCCGACTCAATGGTTCAAGTCATTATTAATACCGCACATAGTCCTGCACATTTAGGAGAAAAAGCCATGTTAGACAGTATCCAGAACATTTGGTTCAACAAGCATTTACGAGCTGCAGCCAAGCAGAAAGTCCGTACCTGTATGATATGTTGTCAGTGCAATCCAGGTAAAAGTGTCCCGGTGGAACAAGGGGGATTCCAGCCTCTTGACCACCCTTTTGAAGTCCTCCAAATGGATTATATTCAGATGGAGCGATGTCGAGGTTTCAAGTATGTCCTTGTAGTTGTATGCGCTTTGTCCAGGTGGACAGAGGCATATCCAGTCCCAGATTACACAGCCGCGACCACTGCCAAGCAGCTGGTTCGTGAATTCTTCCCCCGTTATGGACTCCCTAGGGTCGTGTATTCAGACAACGGCCAGCCATTCTCATCAGAGATAATGAAGCATGTTTCCCTTCTGTTAGGGTACCAGTGGAAGTTTCATTGTGTACGCCATCCTGAAGCAGCAGGTCTCGTAGAGAGACATAATCAAACCTTGAAAATCCGTATTGCCAAAGTCTGTCAAGAAAAAGGTGTAGACTGGTTAGTTGCCCTGCCAGTTGCATTGTTTTATATGCGCATGGTCGCACATTCCAGATCAGGTCTGTCCCCGTACGAGGTCGTATTCGGCCGCCCCCCAAATATGTGGGGTACACCTAGACCCCGAAGTATTACAGATGTTTCCAGTAATATGCTGACAGATTACCTAGCTTCCTTGATGTCTGCCCTACACTCTTGTCGTTCACAGGTTGCCGCTGCATTTCCCGACAATACTGAAGTCAAGCCACACGAGATCCTTCCCGGCACCCTGGTCCTCGTCCGCAATTTTGATCGTTCAAGTCCGCTGGAGCCTCGCTGGAAGGAGCCGAAGTTAGTCCTTTTGACCACCCGCACGGCCGTGAAGTTGGAAGGAAGAAAAGGCTGGGTGCATCTGTCTCACGTCAAGAAATTTCACGGACTAAGACCTAAACCTTTAAATAACACTTCTACAGACACTTTTATCAAGGACTGTCCCGCTAATGACTTTGATTCAAAGCCCTCCCTGTTAGAGAAAACTCCGCAACAGGAGTATAAAAAGAAGCTCCGGTCTAGTAAAATAAGTCAGCCAGTTTAATTGTCTAAGTCCTCCCCTAGGTGAAACGGTTAGACAGGTATCTGACATGTATGAAATAGACCCCCATAGTGAGAGAGTTAGTCAAAACTCAATCCGATGTATCGTTTTTCTAAGTTTTATATTATTTTTAAGCTTGATGGTTACCTGCACGAGTTATGCATTTCATTTATGTTTTCCAATTTCTCATGTAAATATGTTTTCTAATACTACAGTAGAGCACACATTTAGTGATCTGCCTCCTCACGAGCTATCCTATCGTCTTGCTATGCGCAACAATTCATTTATCCGTATGTTACATTATTCACACCAGACCAGCAATGCCACTAATTGTTGGGTGTGTGGTCAACTCCCCCCTTTCCAGACACCGAAGGGAGTTCTGCCACTCTTTCCTTATCCATTTTCACATAATGGTTCGTGTGGAGCATGGTCCACGTTAACGTCATCCTCAACAGATATGTCCCTTCTGAACAGTACATGTTTTCCAGACAGGCAAGGTCTTACCCATAGAACCGGGTTAGATCTAGAAAATGAAGTTTATAATTTAGGTAATTATTCTTCGAATTTCATGGTCCTGAATGTTCAGTCTGATACTACTCCAGATTTGCCTGCTATTTCAGTACTACCAGTCAAAGGCGAATTATGTGTCAGAAATAATGGTTCCGTATATGTAGGACATAGTGATTGTACTACTATTGTCAAGTATAGTGACAGTGGGAAATCTATTTTCAAAGCTTCACGTCATTCATATTTTGTTTGTGGTCAGACCGCATATGTTCGTCTGCCCCTCGATTGGGATGGAACCTGTTACATTGCCTTCCTACTGCCACCAGTTTTCCTAGCCCCATCTGATTATCACAGAAACACACATCTAGTACACATTAGACATAGAAGGGAGATCGAGTCCCCGATTGTCGATCAAACTGAAACTGCTCTAGAACAGTATACAGATTTCAATAAAGGATTCTTCTTCTTCATAGGCCCTATCCAGAATAGTAAGTTAATCCGTAGGTTAACAAGAACCCTTGAAGCAGTAGTGAATGAGACTGCTTCCGCTCTAGGTAACTTAACCGAAGAGCAATCTGCTATGAGATTTGTTGTGCTCCAAAATCGTCTCGTTCTTGACGTCATACTGGCCGATAGAGGAGGAGCATGTAGAGTCATCGGATCTAGTTGCTGCATTTTCATTTCTAATAACGCGCCGTCTGTTTATTCAGCTATAACCAGACTTCATAAAATTGCCCATCAGTTACACCAGAATCCAGGCACCTGGACATGGTCCGGTTGGTTCTGGAGTATAATTTCTGCCTGGGGATGGAAAGTATTGTCATTCCTAGGTATAGCAGTAGCGATCATATTCAGTTGCTGCCTCTGTATACAATGTGGCCCTGCGATTTGCGGCATTTGTGCTACCTCTTGTATTCCTAGTCCTAAGTCCCGTTCCAAGACAATTCGAGACGAGCAAATGATACTGTATGAAATGATAGATGGTATCATGAATATTGATGTTTCCTGATGGAAACGTAGTGACAAGGAGGGAATGTGGAAAAGTAAATTTTGCCATGTTCTGTGTCCCTACGTGTTCCCCACCTTATGTTATATGTGCATGATCAATATGCATATGTATTCCCTTATGATCGATTAAAGACGCAATTCTAGTTGTGTCCAACTCTAGTATGCCAATTTCCAGTTCTCGTGAAAGCTATGAGTATTAGGCCTATGTAAAGTTATGTTGCCACGTTTCACAGTGTGCACGTTAATTCAGTAAAAGTCCCCGTTTCTAGGCCTCAAAAGGGCCCGGACACCAGATTCAGCTCCTGTCTTCTGAACCCTCGCTGAGGAGCGATACAGCCCCCACCTGTATCCCTGACCCTTCACTTACTTACTGCCTCACAGTGCCCGGCTCGGCCTGGCTCTGCCTCCAGTCTGCCAAGAGTATGTTATGATTCTAGTTATCAGTCCAGCCCTCCTTCTCTGCATTCCTAAGCTACTGAATCGCATCAATAGTTACAGTCATCGTCTAGCCTTTACGTCTCCATGTAAGAGAAATACTGTATTAATGGTCATTTAATATTCCTCAACTCGCACTACATGTAGAATAATGCATGCACCAGTCTTAGAGTCTGTTAGCCTTTGCCCTGATAACTTTTGGATTCTATCAACATGTTCTCTAAACATCAGATACTAGATAGTGTTTAGGTACATGTCGCTCTGACTCTCCAGACTTTAGTCTCCTTCTAGCGCAGAAGTCATAGCCCCCAGCTTCTCCTAGTAACACGTCATTGCCAGCTTGCGCGCACCACTAGGTCAGAGGTCCCGGCTCCTTAGGTAGCCCCCTCCATGTTTCCGCCCCATTTATGACATATTCTGTTACGTTTACATCACATGTCTATGTACACGCCTCCTGTTACACCCACTCTGTGCCTTATCTTTCGCGACTGCTACAGGCCCTGCCCACTGCTACTCCTATTGTATTGAACATCATGTATTTTGTTTAAGTATATATATACTTGTGCCCTGTTATTAAGTGTTGTGCAGCGCTGCCATCCTATTCCCGTGCAGGTTGTCCTGTTCCTGTCCTTTATGCTGTATTAAACCTGCAAACTCCAGCTACCTCGAATCTTGACTCTTATTTATTGAGCTATCTGTTATTGCATATCTAGTCAAAAATAGAGGTATTATTTATTTATTTACCACAGTTAGACTAAAAGCAAATCTATTCTGCAGCAGCCCCATCGTTCCTGTGGGAAGCCCCCGTGTAGGGTCATTCCTAGTCCTGCCTAGCATGCTGCATCAGAAACATCCAACCAGTTTAACAGTGATTGGCCTCAGTCCAGGCCACAGATGCACAGACTGCACTGTCACCGTGGGCTGTTCCAATCCGAAAAGGGCAGCAATGGTTTTATTGAGCCAGTCAGCAAAAATATGTGTATTTTGGACCTCTCAATCCACTGAACGTGGAGTCTGAGTGTGCGTGCAAATTAAGGATTTTATGCCTGCTTCGGCGTGTTCATGCCACTGTCTGTGCAAACATTTCAACCTTTATATAATTCTTCATTCCGGACCCATTCACCTCCCACATATTCTTGGTCTGGTTTAAGTTACAATGTAATTCCTGTTCTAGCATGTAGGCAATTGGTTCTTAGTAGGGTAAGATGCTGTAGAAAGTTATGTAGGGGGATGTTTATATAAGGTCATCTTTAGTACTCTATAATTGAAAGGCTGTTTTTGAAAAGTTTTTATTTTTTCCAGTCTTGTGTTTTTACATTCCAACACTGTGCAAACATTCGCAACTTGTTTATTTTTCTTTTTTCAGCATTTTTAATCAAGATTGAATGCATTCTATCCGATCAAATACTTTAAAAAGTAACCATTTTCCCTCTCCCATATAAAGTGAGATTATTTGAATGGCGTTCCTCAAATATATATTTTCTTGGCCGAAATATTAATGTCCACATCGCACATCGAAACTGGAGAAGCACTGGTACATCTGACTGGTTTCTCATTCAGCTGTTAAGACACTCCCGAAATGCTGATAAAACACAGATTTTGTAAATAGTCTCGGTATGTCTAAAAACTCCCTCCCTTTGATAGAGGTGTGAAAACAAATTCAATAATGGCCTTTAATGAACCAAAGCTTGTCTGGAGCATCACTTCAAGGCGCTGCAACAATTACAGACCACAGTCTAGCATGCCAGGTTCAGTCCACCGACATCTCATACCGGTGCCCCAAATGTGAACCCCTCCTGTTTCCGCGTTCACACCACCTCTGCCCTCTGACTCATGCTTCTTGTGCATCTGCAGTCTTCCTCGAGTTTAAAGGTGTTTTAAAAAACAAATATGTTTACCAAGTCTCTAGTGCCCTTGAACAGGTCTGTCTCGCGATTGCTTCTCTGGATGGAACTGATTTTAAGGTTAGTCACATGATCTCTTTAAAGGCTTACTGTTTCAGTACTCGGAATATTTTTTTAAAACAACACAATGGCTTTTCAGTGTCTCTCGGTATTCACAAATCTTCATCTTTAAGATGAAATTCGTATGGACCCTAAGTGTTTTAGCACATTTTCCGAATTTCGCGGGCAGTTTTGTGAAAATCGTGGCATTTTTACAAAACTGCCGATTTTGCGTATTTTTTTTTGCAAATCGCGAAATTGCGACATTCTGGAGGGTCTGATTTAACCAGCTTGCCAAGCTCAGAACTATTGGGTTTGTGTGTTTTCTTATCGGAACAAAATAGTATGTTTGTTGCTTTCTGACTCAGTCAAAATTTCTGCAAAGTGTTTGTGTTTTTTAAACTATTAATGAAATGAAAAAAATGCACTTTTAATGAAAACTATGTTTACAACATACTTACACTTTATTGAACAATTGTAGTAAATATTATTGTGGTGTTAGTCCCTCCTCTTTTGCTTACAACGGTCTCCTGGGAGATGGAGTCCCCCAGTACAGATGGTGGCAAAGAGCAGTGTTATGATGGTGCTAATGATTATTACAGTTCTGAGTACAGCTTCTGGAGATTCCTGAAAAAGCAGGTGAGGATACCCTAACATTTTAAGGGATTGCCAGTAAATGGTACTGACAGTGCTTAATTTGAGCAAGTGGTTTCAGGTGCTCTGCACCAGCACTTAATTGTTGGCACCGGTACTTATGACAGCTGCCACATGGTGGTGCTGTTTGTATAATTTTCCAGATGAGCATAACAGCAATTGTTTATTAATTCAGTATGCATTAAAACCACGTCATACCTGCCTCCCAAGTTATTTGCATAGCTTCGGGAGCCTGGAATAGTCTGATTTGTCACGGTTGGAGCAGAGTGCTGGTTAGTAGTTCCATAGGTACTGTCATTGGCAATACTGGCAGTGGCAATGGGTGGAGCATGCTGCAGAGGCCTCCTGACTAGATCCCTGCCACTTAATTTTTTCACAAATTAACCACTGGGTACTGGCAATTTGTGTGATTTTCTTTGTGTCTTTTTTACTATGCCATGGGTCTATGGGTAAAATGGCAATTGTTACAGACTTTCATTTGATGAGATTGCACCATTCCTGAAAGTGAATGTGTTGTCAGCAACACGATCTAGGTTGATCTTATTTTAAAATATGTATGACAATATTCCCCTACGTCAGGCACAGGTGCCTGAAAAGTAATTCATAAAGATGCGGTTTTGAAAGCCATTACTAGATTCTGTATTTAAGCCATGCAGAAATATTTGAAGAGCCTTTCGAATTTGTGTTGTACTGCAAGCTGTTACTAAAGATCTGTTGTATTCTATGGTTCATTTTATTTAGAATGTAGATGCTCTATATAGTGTTCTTATTTCTCTGTGGTATTTAGAATATTTGGGGGGATTCTATGAGATGGATACGAGGTTTGGCAGTTGCGCCAATCTTCTGATCCACACCAATCCTTCTTGAATAAAACGCAAGTACTTGCTGCAGCAGACTACCAGAATTTAGGGTGTTAGTTGGGGTCCAACAGGTGTCCCCAGTTAAAAATGAACACCATGTTGCCTCAATCTTCAAAGTGTGAGAATTATTAACAGAACACACCCCCAAGAATGTCTCCTTTTGTGAATGGTGAAATGGATCAATGTGAAAAACTAAACTGTGCTTTGGAGCAAGATAAATGATTGCTTATGGATATTTGCTAGTATAATGTTTTTTTTATTCCTTTTTTATGGGCAAACCAAAATATTGTATTGATAGCTTATGATGGTGCCAGTCATTTTTACAAATCTTCGTTCACCTCCCTTATGTTTTGCAAGAAGGTGGTAATGACACCCTAATAATTATAGTTAGTAGCAGTCACTGCTTCTTAGAAAGTGGGTTCTCTCTCAGCTCTTTATCTGATTGAGAGTTTGCAGATTACTGACACAGACTGGCATGGCCTGAACCTGCAATGGCTGCTTAGAAGCTACATAAGGCTGTAACCTTTGTAGTTTATCTTGCGAAACTTCAGACAGTCACCTTGAAGACAGGCTGTTGTGATCTACAAAACAAACAACAAAGAGGACATCTTACAGTTAAGCTCGCATTCAGTTCTGACGCATACTTTACCAAATGAGAAAAAACCTTCAAAGCCAGGCCAGGGAAGTGGTTTAGCAACATCCACTGTGGTATGTTTAAAGGAATTTAAATAAATTAATGCCAGGGAAAAGTTAGGCATATTGCTGTACCTGGGGCATTTTTTCTCCATAAACATCCTCACTTAGCAGTGCTATGAGATTTTTGTAAAACATCATTTATTTCACTGAAGTAGAAGAGAAAATACAATATGCCTAAGAGTTTGCATCTAGTGTTTTAAATGGTCTGAAAATGACCAGAATGATAGGTGATAGATAACATATTAGAACTTTAACAACAAAAATAGTTGACATTTTTATATCGTGTTTTTAAGTAGTGATACAATATCTCTATTACTGTGCAGTTTCAAAAATGTTAAATGGTCATGGTTTTGAGACATACAAGTCATTGCCTTTTATAATTCAACTGAGGTGTGGATACTCAGTGACTTATTTAGAGTTTGGGAGACGGGTTACACTATTACAAACATGATGGATATCCCGTCCACTGTATTAGAAGTGCATTATATTTTGGGCTCCTGTTTTTATGGTATTTTGTTTTCTTTTTCTTTTCTGTCTGTATGTATCCATATTTATTTGTTACCAACTTTATCTGTATTTATCCATATTTATTTTTTGTGAAAAAATAAAGCTGAAAAAAAGTATATTTCCACATATATTTATCCAATAAATATGCAGTCATGCTTGAATGGCTGCCAGGTTTCAGTGATATGAACACCCAAAGAAGATACATCAATGCACATATATGAAAATATGCACATTTCACTATCAGCCTTGGGCATGTCTACTGCTATTTTAAGCCTCTTTACTAATATTCCTTTCTTTGTAACTCTCTTACCTATCAATCCACACAGTTATTGGCCTGGCAGTCATTCCAAAGAGTATTTAGAATGACTCAAAAAGCAACCGATTTCCATTTTTATCCACATTTAAAAATAAATACAGCAAGAAAATAAATGGTTTTCTGCCTGTGTTTATCTGTAAAAATCAGTAAAAACGGAAAACATGGAGCCTTAATTATATTCAGTGGCACTTGTAATACAGCAGATGGCACATCTGTCACGTTTGTGATAGAGTAACCCATCCACTGAACTCTAAATCAGGCCCTCAGTCTGCATAATTTATGCATCTATGGATACACCTTGATGATGGATGGTGCTCTGAGCATTTTCATTCATAATTTTAATATATTTAATATATGGGGTCTGATTTGCAGTCATGGGTGTATGAGTAAGTGTGACTTACTCTTTTAAAACTCCTGCCTTAATCCTGACCTTTGGGAGCAAGCTAGGAGTACCCCTGACTGGCTCCTGGAATTCAGTAGTGTCACAAGAGTAAGTTACAGCAAATCTTTATGAATAAGTCCTACTTTTTTAATATCTTTGCCTGGTGACATTTTGAAGCAAAGCATCAAAATATCGGTTGAAGGATGTCATATTATATATTGTTCTAATACCATGCCCATTAAAATTGATATTGGACATAAATTAGTATGGGATTAAATAGTAATCTTCTACATGTATGCCTCTGTAAAATGATGCTCATATTTGTGAACTTGAGACAAAGGACTTTCATTGAAGGGAAGGTGACGATGATGCACATACTTCATTTTGAATACATTTGGTCACTAGGTCGAGTATTCAATATATTACATGTATTTTTAAAATTCTCGCACTTTAGGATAACTTGTAGACCCAGTACCAAACCCATGTCACTTGGTACATTCTAATATTGAAACCATTACATGCTCATTCGTTTTTAGGTCTCTGCTACAGACAGCCTTAGCTGTCTGACGGTAATCCATATTGCTTCCAATAGATGTTATGTACTTAGATTGAGCTTTGTATGAGTTCCCTTGACTAGATGTCTTTGCTGTCTATCTAATGCACCCTGCTCCAGAATAGATGGATTCCTTATTTTCTTGTGTTTGTCCTAGCCAGGGGCATTCCTGTCTTAAAGGTCTAGATTTACAAATATTTTGCACAGGGTTTGCATCACAAAACTGATGCAAACCTGCGCAAAATGTTTTTGGAATGATTGACTTCCAGCGGAAAACTTGTTTTCAATCAATCAATAAGGGAATTGTGAAGCATGCTACTCACCTGTAGGGGTCTCAAGGCGCTGGGGGCAGGGGGTGCAGCTCTTGTCAGTCGAAGAGCCTGGTCTTCAGGGTCTTCCTGAAGATGGGAACAGTGGGGGCGCTTCTGATGTTGAGCGGGAGCTCGTTCCAGGTCTTTACCACATTGCAGGAGAAGGCTCTTCCACCTGTTCTGGCTCTGCGGATGCGTGGGGTTTCAGCGAGGGCAAGGTCGGCAGATCTGAGGTTTCTCTTGGGTACGTGGAAGGAGATACTTTTGTTGAGATATTGGGGTCTGGGGTTGTGGAGGCATTCGTAGGCGTGGGTGAGTATCATGAAGGTTACTCTCTTCTTGTCGGGAAGCCAGTGGAGGTCTTGCAGGTGTTGGGTGATGTGTTCGTGTCGAGGGATGATGAGAATGAGTCTGGCTGCGGTGTTCTGTATGGTCTGGAGCTTGTGGAGCAGAGATTTGTTGATACCAGTGTAGAGGGCATTTCTGTAGTCCAGTCTGCTGTTTATGAGTGCATGGGTGATGGTCTTTCTTGATTCGGGGTATCCATTTGAAGGTCTTGCGGAGGATGCGGAGGGTGTTGAACGAGGTGGAGGCGACCGCGTTGATCTGCTGGGTCATGGTGAGGGAGGAGTCGAGAATGATGCCGATTTTCTAGGCATGGTCCGTGGGGGTTGGGGGCTGCCAAGAGCGGTAGGCCACCAGGTGTTGTCCCATGCAGAGGAGGAGGGTCCGAGGCTGAGGACTTCTGGCTTTTCCAAGTTAAGCTTCAGGCAGATGGTTCTCATCCAGGATGCAACGTCCTTCATTCCTTCCTGGAAGCTGAGTCTGGTGGTGAGGGGGTCCTTAGTGAGGGAGAGGATGAGCTGGGTGTCGTTGGCATAGGATACTATGCTAAGTCCATGTTGTCTGGCGATGATGGCGAAGGGGGCCATGTAGATGTTGAAGAGCATGGAGCTGAGCTATGATCCTTGAGGTACTCTGCAGGTTATCTCTGTGGGTTCGGAGAGGTAGGGCAGAAGTATTATTCTTTGGGTTGTGCCAGTGAGGAAGGAGTGGAGCCAGTCAAGTGCGGTTCCCTGTATGCTGGTGTCATGGAGTCTGGCAGTGAGAGTGCCAAAGTCTGCAAAAAGGTTGAGTAGGATCAGGGCCGCGGTGTGGCCTAAGTCGAGGGGGGGGTGCAGATGTCGTCTGTGGTGGCAAGTAGGGCAGTCTAAGTGCTGTGGTTACTGCAGAATCCAGATTTGGAGGGGTCAAGGATGGAGTTCTCTTCATTGAATTTCGCTAGTTGGCCATTGACGATCTTCTTGGTGAATTTGGTCGTGAAAGGGAGGAGGGAGATAGGTTGGTATTTCTTGAGTTCCATCGGATCTGCTGGGAGCTTCTTGAGGAGGAGCTTGACTTCTGCATGTTTCCAGTCATCGGGGAATGTGCTGGCTTCGAAGGTGGCATTGATGGTGCGTGGTCGAAGAGGTGCAATGGTGGCAGTGGCTCTGTAGAAGATGTGCGGAGAGCAGTGGTCCGTGGAGGCTCCTGAGTGAATGCCTTTCATGGTCGACGCAGTGTCTTGGGTGGTGGAGGGGGTCAAGGAGGAGATGGTGGGAAGGTTGACATTGCTTGGGGGAGGAGTCGAGTGGGAGTCCTGAGTCTGTTTGTTGAAGTTGTCGTAGAGGGATCTAATTTCAGGTGGAAGTAGGAGCCGAGATTGTCGCAGAGGTCCTGGGAGGGTGTGACATTTGTGGCTTTGCTGGGGGGCTTGGTGAATTACTAAATGATGTTGAAGAGTTGCTTGGCGTTGCTGGCGTTGGCGTGAATTTTGTTTCGTATGAAGGTCCTTTTGGTGGCTCTGATGAGTTGGTGGTGTCCTGTCACAGAGTTCTTGGATGTGGTGAGGTCTTCTGAAGTTTTGCTGTTTCTCCAATTCTTCTCGATATGTCTACCGGTGCGTCTGTATTCTTGGAGATCGGCAGTGAACCAGGTGGTCTTCCTAGGGCACTGTCTGTTGGGGTTGTGGAGGGGGTGAGCTTGTCTGCATAGTTGGTGATCCATCTGTGAAGTTCTTTGGCTGCAGAGTTGGCATTGGTCGAGGTGGTTGGCATTGCAGTTGAGGGTGGAGTTGAGGTGCTCCTCGGTGACCTTGCTTGAGTTCCTTTGCGGAGGGCATGGTGCAGGAAAGGGGGTGGTTGGTTTGTTGATATGGAAGTGTACGCAGTGGTGGTCAGTCCAGGTGGATTGTGTGGTGTGGCTTAAGTGGATGTTGTTGCCTTCTGCGAAGATCGGGTTGAGGGTGTTTTTCAAAGAAAATAGCCTTAAAGTGCTGCTTTCCATTATTCCATGTCAAGGGGCGTTCCATTGTTGGGACAAGGATATTCTCATGCAATCATCCATGGTTTTGTTGCAAACTCCTATCTATTAACAACAGTAAAAGGAACAAATGATGGACGGAATCCTGAACAATGCAAACATTCACCCCTAGTTACAAAGATCTGGGTTTAATCCATTGCTCTTGTGCTCACCACGCCACTCCAGTTTGGTCCCAGCCATACGCAAATCAGTCTTGACCCTATTCCTCATGGGAACAGTCCAGCCCAAACTGCCAAGCCCGGTCCTCCCTAGACCGGAAAAAAGCATTGTGGGACCGGTTTTAGGGCATCACCCCTCATCATTCAGGTTAGCTGGAATCCAATGGTGGAGTGAGCATGGGACCTGACATAAATCGCCAAGAACCATTCCAAGATGGCACTCAATCTAATTAGAGTGCCTTGTTAAGTCAGGATTTATGAGGTCATATATACATAGTTAATCAAGTGAAAAAATGGACACTTGTAACAAGTCCAGACCATTGGTTGGAAAAACTATGGCAGGCACCCACACTATCTATGGTACCCAATGATAACTGCCAACGTACCACAATGTAGGGGCGGAGGAACGATATATACCGCTATACCTATTCACATTGGGTCTTTTGAGGGTACCATAGTTTTTCCAACCAATGGTCTGGACTTGTTACAAGTGTCCATTTTTTCACTTGATTAACTCTGAAATTGTTTGGGGAAATAAATGGACACGTTTTCCTCGTCCCTCCTCTGATTATCCTCGTCATATATACATGTCAATCATGATACCATTTCAAATATACAGTATTTATTTCTGAGTTTTTATGTTGAAGATGTTGGCCTTACCTTTGTGTTTGCGAGTCAGCTTTGATATACTTTTTGAATATACTACTTAACTTGTTGGAAGTAAGGATGAATATGAAACCAAATACTTGTTGATACTGAATAGAGCAGAGACAGTATATTGATTCAAACATGCTCTTACTCAAAATGTTGATTAAAGTCCTGATTTGAGAATTAACTATAGTTTACAAGCATTTCATTTGGTACATTTGAACCCTGATTGATTACTTGTGTACTAAAGTGTGATTTCACATAGGTCTTAGGGCCAAATGTATCAAGCGTTATCCCGTTTGTGAATGGGAAAAAGCCTTTTGGAATGTATCATCCCAAAAGGCATTCGCAAAATAGGGAATCACAAATTTTGTGATTATCTATTTTGCAAATATATTTAAGGAATCGCAATTTGAGTATCGATGGCGGGCCACCAATAGAGTTGCTTCTCCTTCACACTAGTCTTTGTAGCACCTAGGTGCCCTTAATGTGCTGTCCTTATGATTTCCTCACATAAATCAGAAGGAGGAATGAACCAATCACTCCGTATTACCAAATCATTTTTCACAGATAACTCCTCAGCTATCTGTGCAAAAGGTTTCAAATCATGGCTTAAACATCTCGACTCGGGCCACTTATGGATAGTGTACTCAATCACTTTGATCAGTATAGGATCTTTTCTGCCAGCTTCCCTCCAATCATTTTCCAATATAAAAGACCCACATTCCACCACTGCATCCACAATTGCCACACACTCCATGTCATCCTCTAGAGGATCTCATTCATCATCCTTCTCCATCAGCATTCAGGACAAACAATCCGCTCGTAAATGTTTGCCTCCTGCAATGTGCTTGATCTCAAAATTATATTTTTGTAACTTAGACACAAGTCTGGTGAGCCTGGTGAGCCTGGCTGACATGTTATTGCTGTGTAGTCTCCTAAAAATATAAATTAGTGGCTAGTGGCCAGTATATAGCTCAAACCTGCGACCCCAAATATACATTTAAAACTTTTGCACTGCCCACAGACAAGCAAATACCTCCCACTCTATTGTACTAAATTGGCATTCAAACTGCTTCAATGACCTTGACGCAAACGGCACAGTCTGTTCTCGACCTTCCACCCTCTGACTGAGCACTGCCCCCAATCCTTGCATACTGGCATTCACAGTTATGACTCTCGTGCAGTCCTCACGATATATTCCAATTCTCTCACAGCAAACTTGTACTTATCAGCACATACAGTCATTTCTTGTTCTTTTTTATATGGACAGCACTTTCCTTAAAGTCACATTATGCTCTCGGGAGCTCCGTGTATAAATCATAATATCATCCAAATATGCTTGTAACCCTTTGATGTCTTGAAATTATGTGTCTATAAGTTTCTGAAGCATGCTGGCCACTGGAGCCAGACCAAATGGTAGCTTCAGAAACTTACATGAGTCACCAACTCCTGGGAGTCGTTCTTCAATGATACCTGGTGATAAGCCTCCCTTAAATCGATTAGGGAAAACCACTTAGCTCCCCCAAGGTTCACCAATAGCTCTTGAATTTTAGGCAGTGGGTGGCAGTCCTTGACAATATTTCTGTTTAGGCCATGTAATCCGCACAAAGCCTGATCTCTCCTGAATTTTTCCATGCCACAACTATGGGTGCCACCACTGTGACAAATCTGTGGCCTGAATAATTCCCTGAGAACAGAATCCTAGTAGTGTGGTCTTTAATTCTTCCCAGGCACTTATAAGCACCGCACGCACTTGGTGCACTACCAGTTGAGCATCGGGCAACAAATTAATGCAATGTTCCACACCTTCAACCAACCCCACTTACTCATTGAACACCGCCTTCAAATCAGCTAATAATTCCTCAAAAGAATCCTCCACTCCACCCACACTGCAAACAGAAACATCCCATACTCTTATCAGGTTCTCATCCCCAGGAACCAAATCTGGCCCGTGCATACCAGGTCTTCCCACCCAATTATATTTTTTCCTTTGACAGCTACGTACACCTTTGTGTAGGTTTCTGTGCCCATTCATTGTATATTGGCCAAATAATACCTAATCATTTGATATCCCTTTCCCCAAATGCTTTGGGGTTCACATCCACTTGACACAAAGTAAAGTCATTTCCCCAATTCTTGTAAAAGGTAGTATCCCTGAGAATCGTTGTAGGTGATCCCAAATCTGCCATGACCTGTAACACAGTGTTATCAATAGTTGAAGAACATAATGAACCTTTAACCTCTATGGATCCAATGTCACAATTCAGTGTTAAACAGCTTTTTTGAGAGAATCTGAACATATGTCAACATCTACACCCACACTTTCCTACTTTTACTGTTTGCTTAATACTCCTGCAAACCTTTTGAAAATGTCCCAAATTATTACAACCCAAACGTTTGTTTGTGGCCGAGCAGCCTGTACATTTACTCAGATGACTCTTTGGCCCACATCTGTAACAAAAAGTGGATCCTTTTATTTGTGTAAATGTTGACAGTTTATCTTTTGTGCCAACCATACATAGTACTTCCTCCTGATTCGCATCTGTGAAGAATCCAGTTAGCGATGGGTTTTTGCAGCTTAGCAATTTTTCTTGGAATTTTCGTGAAACACAGTTAGATACAAACTGGTTTCTAATGTAATCATCTGACAAAGGACCAAACCACATGCAGTTTCGAACACTCTTAACACTGAAATGTACTCCTCAACCTTTTCATCCTCCTTGCATTTATATATTAAGTTATGGCGTTCCAGCATATTGTTAGGAGTGTCTGAAAACTGCTTCTTTAGCCTGGCAATCACCTCCATATAACACATTCCACTGTCTATCACCAGACTGTCCCTGAGGAGGAGGTATATCGGTGGAAGGCTATCAGAAATGAGCTGAGCTGCTTGACCTAGACTCCCAAATAGCATGGTGAATTTACGTGCTGGGGCATATTCTATGGCATCAAAGGACACCAAATGGTTCTCAAACTGACTGAACCATTTTGGCCCCGCCATAGTAAGTTTACCAGGTTTATTAAGGAACAGTGGTGGTTGAGTGAATTGGTATGGTGTTGCCATAGCCTCTGTAAGTTATGGATAAAACATAGGGTCACCAAAATACCAAACAAAAGATAGATGCCAGGAACCTTTTTTTAATGAGAAGGTATTATAAACTATGAGATAGAAAGTACACCTTGGAGTAGACCCAAATTCGTGGTATAGACCAATCAATAAAGTTGCCTTCTTCCAACCAGTTGCCACTGTTGTCAATGATGGTTAAACAAGCCCCTGTAGCACTCACCATTGGTTAAACAATGCCTTTGTAGCACTCACCGCTCCCTTAGTACTTTGCTTCTTGCCCGTAACTAATAAAACCAAAACGCCCCACATGATGATGTCACTTGGACTGGGCATGCCTGCCTGACCGAGACCAACAAGACCGGTGAGCAGTAACATGGTGTACAGAGGCGTGCTGATGCCTAAACTTGCGCGTACCATGCAGCATCCCTCCACTGATGTGCCTCCAAGCCGTGATGCTGCATGATCCTTTCCATTCAACAGAATAACCTGGTGCTGGCCACACAGCATCTTTATGCTGATACGCTGGCAAGCAGTATCTCCGTGCTGGCGCTCCCCGCAATCCAACACACGCATGTGCTCAAGCAGAGCTGCGCATCACCGAATGCCGCTCAGCCGAATGCCAAAAGCAGTCCTCGAAAAGTTATTTTCACCGGAAGTATGAGGTGGAATCTCTCCAAATCCATTCAACCACTGCTGCGCGATGGCACATGCCCTCCTGTGCCTCTCCGCAGCTCACCAGAAATCACCTCAGGAACGGCTGCCCGGTTGAGTGGAATTAGCCAGTGGGTGATGTTCCCTGTCGTCGCCAAATGAAGTAAGTCAAGTTTGCATAGAATACGTTTTTTCAAATGTAGTTTATTCCTCTGGTAATCACCCATGGCATGTAGTGACTCGCTCGCATGGAGGTCGAACCACAACTGACACTTGCCATTTAAACCTTTCTCGAGCATTCACCCCATGCTAGCGTCAGTAATCAAGCCATAACAATAGAATACACATAATATAAAGATTCACCAAATACATTCCCCAAGTACATTCACATACTACATTCTAGTGACCTGGTGCCCAATATGCTTCCCTTGTTTCGTTATATTGTACAAGAGGCAATTTACAGTATTATATGGGTATTGTTTCACTGAAATGTGTGGTGTGGTTTAAGAAAGGTGTACGTTCTGTAATTTTACAAAGCCAATCCTTGAGAGGTGTATTAACCCCTCCCATGCTGGTGATTGAACCGCTCTGTCACCAGCCTCGGTCGTGCTATGCTGGTGACGGAGCGGTTCCGTCACGGCTCGCTCGGCATGCCTGCGCGGCGCTGGACGTTCCATTGAGCCAGTGGGGCCGTGACGGAACCGCTCCGTCACAAGCACAGCGCGCCCAAGGCTCGTGACGGAGCGGTTCCGTCACGAGCATGGGAGCGCCGCGCGGCCCCCCTCCCCCCTAGCACTGCGGCGGAATTGCCGCCACAGCGAAGGGGTTAATCTTTCCAATCTAAGAACATAAACAAGGTTTGATTTAGACAGGACAGGTTCAGCTCCAGTGGGTGCTAACATGATTAGGTCTTGGATTGCAGGAGCTTCACCGGTGGTCAAAGCCATATGATGCTGTAAAATACCTTACATTCAAAGCTAATGTGAAAGACAAAAGTAACAGGGTAGAGATAATGTGCTGCTTGTGTGCAGTGTTGTCTACTTCTGTCAACTTCACCGCTGGAAAAAGTCCCACTTCCTTCATGAACTACTGCTCATCTTTTTAACATGTACCCATGTACCTTTTCGACCCATTTCACAAAATGCATACAATCACAAACATAGATGTACTCCAAACTATAAAGTGCTTAATTTGTAAAATGAAGAGTGCTGGTGACCAAAGTGCTTCTCAGGGCTCGTCCAGGCTATTAAATGTTAACGCGCCGAATATCAAGGACGCGTATTCCTAAATTCACCTCAGGCCTCTTTAATTCACTGCCAGACACTGCCTGCCCCATTTATCTCACTCCTACGGGTTCCTACTTTCTCCCTTGGTGACATGTTTTCATTCTTTCTCTTTCTCCTTTTCTTGCGTTTCTCTTGCTCTCTGTAAATGCTTAATAAGGAAAAATAACTGCCAGTCCCCAAAAATGAGTCCCTCTCCAGTAACCACCGACTCAAATTAAGCACTGAATATGTGTAAATGATTACTTCTGGGAATTAGATACAATTCCTAAGGGTTTATCTGGAAAGTATAATACTGAAAATGCCATGCAACTTCTGCTGTATACGCAGGATGTAACTCCACAATGGGGAAGTGCAGCCCGCCGTGCATATGAGCATTTTATTCTTTTTCTTGTTTACACCATGGGAAAATCTCGAACGGTTTCCAGGGTTGTGATTGGAGAAAAGTTTGTAAATGCAAACAAACTGCAAAATGTGTCGACAAACCATGGCTTGAATCTCCCTCTTCCCTCCATTCCTGTGAAGCTTACAAGTGTGTGTTACTGTATGCAGTCATGGTGTATACTTATGCTGCTGTGAAACCATTTATGCCTGACTGGTATTATGTTATGGATTGCTGTCACACGCAAACGGCTTTTTGATTCTGGCCACCCATACGTTCCAAGGATTCCCTTGAAAAATGTCTATTATTTTTTCCTTGTTTTTAATCACTTAGGGGTGACTTAGAAACTAAGGTCCGTAGTAAACACAACAGAGTACCCTGTATACTGAACTCACAGCCCTCTCGCCACATTTAGAGATGGGCAGGCGCTAAGCTTTCCTTCAGCGGATCCTGGAGCAAATGGGAGTTCCACTGACAGAAAGTTTAGGGTCTTCCCGTGTAATTGAGGTGGACCGATCCAGGGACTCATTTATGAGGTTTTGCCGCAGGGCAGCACAGCAGGCCTGCTGCGCTTTCCTATGGCAAAAGAAAAGGTCAGGAATGCACCGTATCTATACAGCGCATTCCTTCCTTTGCCCCTGCGTCGGCGCACAATGAGCTGCCTGCGCCAGCGCAGACACCTTTGCACAATGGTGCAAGGGTGCCGGCCTTGCGGGGGTGATTATTTTGTACAGGAAGGGAAACCTCTCTGTACAAAAAACATCACAAGAGGCTTTTCCTCTTTCCATAGAAAAAGGAAAAATTAGGAGAAATAAAGATATTTCTCCCCGTTGCACCTCCCTTACGCCTCCCGTGGGGAGGGGTAACCTTTTGGCACTGCCTTAAATGTACGATTTCTCGTAAATCTGGGGCAGTGTCAAAAGGCCATGGATTTTGCTGGGAACTCCCCCAACAACACCCATTGCACGCTCCTTTAACGCAGAACACTGCGTTAAAGGGACTGATATTTATCAGGCATTAGTACGCCGAAAAAGTGGCTTAGTGCTGCCTGATAAATATCACACAGGCTTCTGCGCCACGGAACTTCACAAACATAGTTTGGCAGAGCGACAGAGTGCCCTGTCCGCCAAACACTAAATCAGACCCTTAGTTTCAATGTTCCACTCTGCCACCGGTTGATTTGTACCATATGTACTTGAAAATGCCGAAAGTCTGGATATTTCCGTTGCAATGCAAACGTTTGCAATCCAGTCCATTTTCTTTCAGCAAATGTATTGACTCTAATGCAATTTAGTATGTCATGTAACCTTTTCTGACGAGCATTCATTGAAGCCATTAGTGACTGTAGGTGTGTGAAAGAAAGTGGACTAAATTAGTAGGTTTGCGCTTCCACCTGCCCACACGTTCTATAATTGGTATCCTGCCACCCTAAGTAAATATGTGCAGATCTTACAGAGATATTCAAATACATTAGGTGTTCTAATCTTTAGAAAAATTACATATTTCCATATAAATCAACTTTTGTTGAAGTCATATTCAGGTGGCAATACAAAGCATCACCACTGACTTTTCAAATAACATCACAGATGATATCTTCATTTACATAAGGTCCTTAATAGGAACGCTTTGCACTGTACTCTGACCAAGCTAGTTACTCTCTCCTCCTCACCCCGCTGAAATTAGTCTCACTCTACCTACCCTCTAAGGGACATTCGTTTATTCTTTATTGGACCCCGCCAATTCTCTTTCCTAAAAAATCATGCTGACCTAGTAGGACGTTTAGGGGCAGATGTATCGAAATGGGATGCAGTGCAGCAAGAAACCTTGCTGCATTGCGTGACAATGAGAGGGCAGGAATGTGCCATATTTAACATTATATGGCGCATTTCTGTCCTCTCCTTGCACTGGTGCACTATGCGCTCCCTAGTGCCAACACAGGCAACCTTGCACCATGGTGGGAGCAGGCAGAATTGTTTTTGTGTAGGAGGGACACCTTCCTGCATAAAAACAATCCTCTGAGGCTGTTTCCTCTTTCTGTCTGTGCTATAGAATGCAGCACGCATAGAAAGAGGAAAAAACAAGGTGAAATCAACATATTTCTCCTACTTATGCCGTCTCTCCTGGGCAGTACAAAAGGGGGTGGTGATGGACGGAGCATCTGAGCCAATCAAACACTCACACCCAGTCAAAAGATCTGGGTTTGATCCATCACCGTTCTTTAGCCCACTCTGCCACCCCAGTTCAGACATGGCTATATGCAAATCAGTCTGACCCAGTGCCTCATGGGAACAGTCCAGCCCGAACTGTGCAGGCATAGCAATTTTGCCCATTCCCAGGTCTACCACTCATGTTAAATCTGGAAATGTGCCACAATCCATAAGTGGATGCATAAGAAGATCCACTCTCCACCCATGGAACTCCGGCCCAACGCAGAGTAACACAAGACAGTAACTTTGGCTGCCTTGCATTACTCTACAAGGTGGCCTTGCGTGGCTTGGTTAATCTCGTGGCTTGGTTAAACTCATCTAGGGTTTCGATTGCCCTTGTATGGGGCAAGTACAACACAAAACTTTGATAACCAGGCCACTTAGCTACCAGCTTGATGAATAAATGTCTATAAAGTAGTCCCCTCTGCCTCTAAGAAAGAATAGTGCCTCTGTAATTGATAAAGGCCAACACTGACTCCCACATGATAGCTAATTTTTGCACAGTTACTACTTTCAGGCATTGGCTAGTGGGATGGAAAAAGTGTAGTTTCCAAATTGTAGACCCATTGTGGTTCCCATCATTGTCTCCACTCCTTTTAATTGGAGTTTGGGCTCTAGCATATTATGGAGCCTGTTTTATTAGGAAGGCGTGATAGGGTGGCAGGATGGTGGTAGAAGGGGTTGGACATCTTTGTATTCATGATTGTGCTTTCCACAGCACTTCACATGATAAATATTTTCATATGTTGGTCCACTACATTCCAGAATACAGTTGTCACAGGGTACACAGAGGCTATTTCCTTGCTCTCATGGTCACTACTGAATGTAGGGAGTCCTGGGGCTCCCCGCATTCTACAAAACCTGCTATTCAGCTTAGCCAGAGTCAAAGATGGGATGGGATATAGTTTCTTCCAGTTAAAAGATTCAAAGCTTAAAGTTATAGTCTGAATTTACAGGCTTCTGACTCATGAGCAGAAATCCACAATCCCCACAATATCTGCCCCCACTGGTTTTTGTGAAGTCCTAAAAACAGAGTACAAGATCATGAACTTCGTGAGGGGGATCAACAACGACAAAACAATTGTGTTGCAAATAGCTACTTTCAGAACCAGTACTTCTTAGCAAGAACCATACTCTGGTGCTGGGTGCAGTAATAATTACTTTAACACACTCGGGCAAAAAATGCATCATTTAACCAAATGTAATGGATCGGAAAAAGAGGTCATGTAATCAGGACTAAGGGGGGTGTTCATTGGCGCACCCTTACTTTAATTCTTTTAAAAAAAGGCTTCATATTTATTAAATGATTTCAGAGCTTGATGTGGACTTTTGGCACTGCAGGTCCACATGTATTATCCACCTGCTGTCTTCATAGAGATCATCAGAATCAATCAGCGCAGCCTTCTTTAAGTTAACTACCAGAAGAGGTTGTGACTTCACCATCCAGGCTAGCCAGTTAGAAAATAGGCTCCACTCTGAGGGGTATATTACCAAGCAATAGCGATAATTATCGCTATGCATGGTTAGCGGCTAAAATTATATCGCCGCGCTCCGACGATTTTTAGCGCTAAGATACCTTGATATTATCAAGGTTTATCTCAAAAGCGGTAAAAATCGGCCAAAATGCATGAATATCGCTGAAAAATCAGCGATATTCATGCATTACCGAGCTAATGCTCTTAGCCATGTTATCCACCTACCATTGGATAACAGGGCTAAGAACTGCTCTGGGCAGGCGTTAGCTTTTGGAGATAATCGCGCATAGCGCGATTATTTCCAAAAGTAGGTAATAGGAGATGTTAGCGACTGTTTCCAGTCGCTAACATCTTGGCACGCCCACTTTGCATGTCATTAGCGATAAATATCGCTGACATGCAAAGTGGGCCCCAAGATGATCGCTATCTCCTACTAGCTGTCGCTAACTGGTGTTAGCGACAGCTAGGTAATAGGGCGATAAAATTATCGCCGCTTTAGCGGGAAAAATTCCCGCTAAAGCGGCGATGAGGCCCTTGGTAATATGCCCCTGAGTTCCTTAAATGCAATGCATTCAGAGCTTTCACAAAAAGCTATTTTTTTCTATCATGGGTATGGGTATGTTTTCACTTTTGTTCCTTTGATATCTAAAAACCTATTAACGACAATTCAAAGCCTGTTATGACATCGTCATGTTTAAATCTCAAGAGGTATGAATACCTTATTGCAATCTTGAACACAACCCAACAGTTCTCAGTGTAGAAAAAAAACTGAATTCCAGGTTTTCTGAACCCATCTATTTAGGACAGAACCACACAAGGACAGATCTGTCCCATCACGTATAGCTGGACACAGTACACTGAGAAGGAATGAAAGAGGGGATGGAGGAGAAAGGGATGGAAGGAAAGAGGGAAAGAGAAAGGGAAAGAGAGAGAGAAGAGGAGATGGAGAGGCAGTGGGAGATGGAGAGTGATAGGGGGAGGGAAAGGGAAAGAGAAGGGGAAGGGGACGGGGAAAGGGAAAGGGACGGTGAAGGGGAATGGGAAGGGCAAAGGGAAAGGGAGAGTGAGAGTAAAAGAGAAAGGTAAAAGCAAATCGGAAAGCAAAGTCAATGGGAAAGTGTTATAAATAAACAGGGGTGAGAATTTGCAGCTGTCCCCTGCACAGCATCCCATTCCAGTCATCGGCAAATTATTGTAAATAATTCACCAAGGCAATTAACCCCTTGCATGCGCGGCAAATTTTCGCACTGTGCGGCTGTTTTAAAGAGTGGGCGGGATCTTGACGGCCCCCAGCCGTCATTAGCACACGCCCCCCGTGATGCATGATGGACGGGGGCCTTCATCAGCATGGAAGGGGTTAAAGGAAACATAGATTTATTTAAGACAAATTCTCAAGCCGCCTAGCCTGGAGCTCCTCAGCCCACAGTACCCAACATTCTAAGGTGCACTCCTGTCACCATACTTAGGCAGTACCATTGTGGGGGGTTGGAACGTACCAACAGTGATGGAGGATGACAGGGAAACAAAAAGGGAGATTATAACAGAAAGGTAAAGGGGAAGGAAGGAACCATTTGTATTACTAGTGGAGTGTCCAAGGGGCTGATAATTTCGCAGTCTCAGGCAGGGAAGCCCAGTGATAATTGGCCTATCCTAAAAAGGGCAGGGCAACCGTCATGACTTTGAGGCCTAATGGCAGATGGGCTGCCAGTTCAAGGCTTTCACTGGCAGAATCAGCTGAAGTTCTACCAGTAAAAACTATGCCAACCCCCACCTCCAAATGGGACTGCCAGTCAAAACTTCATCAGTAAAAACCTTGCAATTCACCACCTCTGAATAGGGCTGGGGAAACAGAATTTAGCAAAATAGGCATGCCAATTTTTGGAGGTTTACCCGCTCCACCAAACTGCAAACAATCCCCTAAAATATACCTGTAATTTGGTCAATCTTCAATATCACATGGTAATACACGTTATGGACTGCAAAACTTTAAACCAACCCTTCTCTGTTAACAATCCTAAATTATGGAAACAATTATTATTTGTCCTTAAAACAGCCTCTAACCTGTTTATTTTACCAATGATCGCACCAACAGTAATGCCAAGTCCTCTCTGAACTGGAACACAAGCAACCCAAAACTAGGGGTGTGTAAAACTTGAGGAGTTTCACTCTGCGGAATTCGTGCAGTTACATAACTTTTTGGGGAGATTAAGTGGAATTCCACAAGTGGGAGGAATCCCTCACATTGTACTGCTCTCATTGATTTTTACCACTGAAAGCTTGTTGCGCGCTGTACAGTCCGAATGAATTGCACCATGCGGGGTGACAGAGGGTGCTGTTTCTTTCTTCCGCTCAAGTAGATTTTCTACCTGAGCTGCAGCTTTCTCAATGCGAATGGTAGGGACCTGCCGTGACCACTAAGATTCTGAAATCTTGTCAGGAGGTGTTCTAGCACTTGAAAATCATGCTAGGGGATGCAAATTCTCACTCGCCAGCCTAATGCTAGAATGGAGTGCAACTGCGAACTCCGCTGGTGGAGTGGAATTTTTCACGCACCACTACACAAACTCAGTTTCACCCTCGTTGGGGTTCTTCAGTGGGCTCTAGCTTGGTTCCAGTGGCACTGTAGTAAACAAAACAAGTAATGAATGGGATGCTTGAATTAATCTCTGGTAATTACTTGGGAATGCATCCCCTGCTGGTTTTGCAGTTCTAGCTGGACTGTTGCTTTTGGAGAAGGATCATGGCTGATTTGCATATGGAAGGGTATAATCAGAAGTGGCATTGTAGGCAAAATAACAATGGATTGGTATGCAGCTGTGAGTAATTACCAGTAGCTGAGATTAATTCAAGCATCCAATGAATAACTTTTCTTTTTTACAACAGTATAATGCCTTAAGTGCGACTAGTATTCCCAGACTTGGGGCCCATACTGTTTTTATTGGAGCAGGATCAAGGCTGATGTGCATATGTGTGTTTCTAATTTGAGGTGGCATTATGGGCAAAAAAAGATTGGACTGGGATGCAGCCCAGGTAATTGCCAGTGACTGAGATTAATTAAAGCACCCCACCCATCAATATTGGACTTCAGTTTCACCAATAAGCCCAACATTTTTTTTCTTAGCTTGAAAAAAATCTAGATCTTGGCTGACCCTTGTAGTTGGGATCTCTTGCCTTCGGTGGAGCTGCAGTTGCAGTGGTGCTATTGAAAGTACTAGTCCATTGGTACGCGGGTGCCAAATTTTATGTGCACATTCAGTATTTTATTCTTCAAGAACAAACTCCCAAAGCCAGACTATGCTTGTACAGAACAAGTAACAATGGCCCCCCTTTAACAGGACATTTTCTCTCTGTCTACAGGGACGCCTGAGCAATTAACCTATCTAGGACCACCATGTCCTTGCATGATTTCCTGGTAGGATAAACAAGTGACAGTTACCCCACATTGAATAGGATTGATGACCACGTCTATGACTCAGTGTTCCTCCAGTGGATGTACTGCAGGAACAAGGATTTCCTTCGGTGGAGCCAGCAAAGTCTCCACCTTTTGAGCCCCTGTCGTTCCTACATTTCTAAATCGGGAGGTGGAACCACAGGTTTGTCAGAATGACACAACTGGTTTTAACAGCAGATCCAGCATTCTGTCAAACTCATAATGGCCCCACCCCTTCTTAAAATAGAACAAGCTATCTTTGCAGCATTTCTGCTCCTATTATAATAATGTGATTTTGCATGAAACCAAATCCAATGTCTCCCATTCGAAATGTGGAGAACATGTCATGCATTCATTCTTCGAAATTTGTGTAGAAAATTTGAAATAGTGTTTAGCCAATTTGTTCAATTTATTTTGCATTTAATAATCTTTATTTTGGTGTAAAACATTTTAGCTTGACTCCCTATCACACAAACAGCTAAATGGGGAGAGAATATATTTGCTCTATTCATGTAACAATGCAGAAACTGCATATAATATGCCCCGAATGGATTAAGTATGGCTGTTGTGCTTAAGAACTTAAACTTCACAGGGTGGTTATTGAATGAGTTGCAGTTGTCCCGAAGTATTCACTTCACTGGCAATGATGCGTCATAATCCGTATGCCGCAAGAGATTTTGAATTCCGTAGAAGTACGATATTTGGATTCCCTGCAGATCTCTATATCAATCAAATAGCCCTGCATTCTCGGCATAGAGTGAATGAATGAATGAATTAATTAATTTAACATTTAAATAGCGCTCAAATGCCCGAAGGCGTTTAGGCGCTGCAGCGGAGGAAAAATGCCAGAAAAGAAAATAGATTAGGGCAAGAAAAGCCAAGTTTTTAACGCCTTTCTGAAGGAAAGAAGAGTAGTACTGTTCTTTATGGGTAGCGGAAGTGAGTTCCACAGTTTGACAGTGTGGAAGAAAAAGCTGCTTCCTCCCCAGCGCACCCTCCTGAACTTGGGTACCTGAAGAAGTTTGCTCGTGGCTGAGTGAAGTGTCCTGTTTGGATGATACCATAATGGATGCTGTTTAAGGTATTCAGGTCCTGTCCCCTGAAGGGCCTTAAAAGCCAGACATAGGCCTTAAATTCAGCTCTCTTCTTCACCAGTAACCAATGAAGGTGTTTAAGGCCATGGGACACAGACCCACTGACCGAGCAATCAAGAGAAACAAACCATACCATTTTCAAACCCAATATCTGTAAAAGGAAAAATTAGCTTATAGTCTTTGTCCAATACTGGTGAGCTGATGAGATATGCACAGAGAAATTGGATACAGTGGTTCATTTATAAGCAAGGGGACCCTTGAGTGTGAAATAATGAATATCATCAAATGTGCCTGGACCTACACTAATGTGAAATTGTGAGCAAATTCATTTAAAATGCACAGCAACACTGTCAGGATGAACATCCCTTGCAGTCTTTGCATTTGTGCCTTTCACATAATATTTCTTTGCCCCATATAGACGTCCTGGAGTTTTGCATTTTTTCTGTAATTTTTGGAGCTTTGGGTCCTGAGGGACACATTGGATTTCAAATTGATAATCCTCAATGATATTCCATTGGTGTACTGTAAAATAGGATTTTGCTCTGCCACCCTCCAGTTCAGAAGGAGATTGACTTCTTGCCCCCTTCTTCTGGAGCCCTGACTGGTTGTTGCATGATTCTTCATTTAGGGTTTGCAGTATTAGCACACAGGATAGATTCCTACACCCCATTGTGTAAGTCAAATCTACATTTTATAAACTAGGTGGTTTGATCCGAATCACCTAAAGAGCCCACAGCTATAATCATAAACAATTGTGAATAAAAACCACTTTCCTCAAAACATACTTGCAGTGTCAAAAGCAACACGTTAAATTGGTGTATTCCAAGTGCATGCATGGCCAAATCCAAATCAGCTTGCATAGGACACAGTTGCTGTATCGTATTCTTTGTATTATATTGCGGAGACTCCACCGTTGCCCATGGTAGCTGAATCAAGTAATGAACCCAGGACATGTTTGGAGTATGCAATGAAACATAGTTCAGTGCTGTGACTGATGTGCATATTGCGGATGAGGTACATGTGGGGCCATCTGTGTAGCTTTTGGTGGTTATGTATGTGCTACTGAAGGCTCCCATGGAAAACTGTAAGCCACTTAAGCTGCTTATGTAGTAGAAGAGAATCTGCTATAGTGTCCAGGAGGGGCTCCCATGGCATGCAGTAAGAGTGCATTAATTGCTTGTCTTACTGCTTTTCCACTGGGACATTCTGTAGGGTCCCAAAGGTGTAATAGGGCAGTGCATATTGCCACTTGGAGCCATATTTATGTAGGTTTAGCATTGCGATTGCGCCACACAAGGGGGTGCAAGGGTGACGCAAAACCTAAGTAGGATTTATCAAGCCAAGCAAGGCCACCTTGCATTGCACAAATCGCTACGTTGAATTACTCTACACAGGGACGGCTTTCCATGGGTGGAGCAAGGGTGTTCTCATACATCCACCTATGGATTCGGAAGCATTCCCAGAGTTACCAATACTGGTAGACCTGGGAATGCATCTGAATGTTAAACCTTTCCAGGTGAGGCATAACAAGAAGAAATATCTTGATTTCTCCCCGTTACTTCCTCTTCCTACGTGTGCTGCAATCTACAGCACACATAGAAAGAGGAATATGCCTCAGGGGATTCTTTTTGTGCAGGAAGGCGTCCCTTCCTGCATGAACACAATCCTTCTTTTAATGCCGGCACCATGGTGCAAGGGTGCCTGCATTGATGCTAGGCAGCACATTGTGCGGCAGCTCTGGGGAATGCGCAGTAGAATGTTAAGTGCAGCGCATTGCTGACCTTTCTCTATCACGCATCGCAGCAAGGTGAATTGCTGTGCTGCATGATATCTTAGTAAATATGACCCTTGGTGTCTAAAGTCAGGGTGTGAAGTATTTGTTTCTTGGGGATGAGGGAGAGAATGAAGTTCAAGTTCAAGTTCAGGAATTTGTATAGCGCACTACTCACCCAGAGGGTCTCAAGGCGCTTGGGGGAGGGGTGCATTATTTATCGAATAGCCAGGTTTTAAGTTCCTTTCTGAAGGAAATGTGGTTCTGTGTAAGGCGGAGGTGAGAGGGGAGAGAATTCCAGGTCTTGGCCGCCAGGTAGGAGAAGGATCTTCCTCCCATGGTGGATCTGTGGATGCGCGGGACTGCGACGAGGGCTAGATTGGAGGATCTTAGTTGGCGGGTGGGTGTGTAGAAGGACAGACGTGAGTTGAGGCATTCTGGTCCTAGTTTGTAGAGGGCCTTGTGTGCGTGGGTGAGGAGACGGAACGTTATTCTCTTTTTAACGGGAAGCCAGTGGAGGTCTTTCAGGTGACCGGTAATGTGAGCTTGGCGAGGGATGTCCAATATGAGTCTGGCTGATGCGTTTTGGATGCGTTGGAGTTTTTTCTGTAATTTGGCTGTGGTTTCGGCGTAGAGGGTGTTTCCATAGTCCAGTCGGCTGGTGACCAGTGCGTGGGTGACAGTCTTTCTTGTTTCGGTGGGGATCCAACTGAAGATTTTTTTGAGCATACGATGTACGTTAAAGCAAGAGGATAAGACGGCGTTGACTTGTCTGGTCATCGAGAGGGAGGAGTCTAGGATGAAGCCTAGGTTACGTGCGTGGTCTGTGGGTATGGGTGCTGTGCCCAGGACCGATGGCCACCATGAGTCATCCCAGGCAGAAGGGGATGATCCTAGGATGAGGACTTCCGTTTTGTCTGAGTTAAGTTTTAGGCGGCTGTTTTTCATCCATTCGGCAACTTCTTTCATGCCTTCGTGAAGATTGGTTTTGGCGGTGTTAGGGTCTTTGGTGAGGGAAAGGATCAGCTGGGTGTCGTCAGCGTAAGAAATGATGTTAAGGTTGTGTTGTCGCGCGATGGATGCGAGGGGGCTCATGTAAACGTTGAAGAGGGTGGGACTGAGTGATGATCCTTGTGGTACTCCGCAGATGACTTCGGTGGCCTCTGATTTGAATGGGGGAGACGGACTCTCTGGGTTCTCCCTGTGAGGAAAGAGATGATCCAGTCCAGGGCTTTTCCTTGTATGCCGATGTTGCTGAGGCGTTGTATGAGGGTGCTATGACAGACCGTGTCGAAGGCGGCGGAGAGGTCGAATAGGATGAGGGCAACCGTTTCTCCGTTGTCCAGTAGTGTTCGGATGTCGTCTGTCGCTGCAACGAGGGCGGTTTCGGTGCTGTGTTTGGCTCGAAAGCCGGACTGTGAGGTGTCGAGGGAGTTGTTGGATTCAAGGAAGGCGGCGAGCTGACTGTTGACGGTTTTCTCAATGACTTTGGCAGGGAATGGGAGGAGGGAGATGGGGCGGTAGTTCTTAAGTTCAGAGGGGTCTGCTGTGGGTTTCTTCAGGAGGGCGCTTAGTTCGGCGTGTTTCCAGCTCTCTGGGAAGGTAGCGGAGTTGAAGGAGCAGTTGATGACATCACGGAGATGGGGTGCGATGATGGAGTCTGCTTTGTTGAAGATGTGATGGGGACAGGGGTCGGTTGGCGAACCTTAATGGATGGAGTTCATTAGGCGGATGGTTTCTTCAGTGGTGATTGGGTTCCAGGCGCTAAGGTTGTTTTTTTTTTTTTGTTTTTTTTTGTTAGAGGGCAGTTTAGGTTCAGAGGTGGGTGGTGTGGGCAGTTCTTTTAACCGCATGCGTGCGGGCGGAATTCTGCTCGTACGCTGACTTTTTTAAAAGCGCACTTTACGTGACGAGCTGGGCTCGTCATGAGCGTGCGAGGAGGCTACCTCATGACGAGCCCAGCTCGTCATCAGCGTCGAAGGGGTTAAAAGGTTCTCAAAGCTGTTATGTATGTCAGCGATTTTGTTGTAGAAGAAAGAGGATAATGAATTGCAGAGGTCTTGGGAGGGAGTAATGTCGTTTGAGGCTGCGGTGGGGTTGGTAAATTCTTTGACGATGTTGAATAGTTCCTTGCTGTTATGGGCGTTGTTGTCGAGTCGATCCTTGAATGCTGATTTCTTAGTGGATCGGATCAATTGGTGGTGTTTGCGGGTGGCTGTCTTGAAGGTGGTCAGGTTGTCAGTGGTTGGGTTTTTTCTCCATGTTTTCTCGAGAGTGCGGCAAAGTTTCTTGGATTTCTTAAGGTCATCGTTGAACCAGGGGGCCTTTTTGCTACCCTGTTTGGTTTGGTGGTTTTTCAAGGGTGCTAATTCATCAACGCTGTGAGTGATCCATTGTTTGAGTTTGGTGGCAGCTTGGTATGGGTCCGATGAGAGGGCGGGAGGGTTTTGGTTGAGCGATGCGAGGAGTTGGTCGGTGGTGATTTTGTTCCAGTTTCTTCGCGGAATAGGTTGTGGGGGGTTGTGGGACGAGGTCTTTTTGTAGCTATAGTGAACACAGCTGTGGTCCGTCCAATGGAGAGCTGTGGTGTGATCGAAGGAGATGTGCTTGCTGGAGGTGAAGATCGGGTCGAGCGTATGTCCGGATACATGGGTGGGAGTGTCAACAAGTTGTTTGAGGCGAGATTGGCCAGGTTGTTCAGAAGGGTGGTGGTATTGCTGTTGTTTTTCTTTTCCAGGTGGAAGTTGAGGTCTCCCAGTAGAATGTAGTTCTCGGAGGTGAGGGCATGTGGGCTGATGAAGTCAGTGATGTCTTCGTTGAATTGTGTGCGGGTTCCTGGTGGTCTGTAGATGAGGGTGCCTCTAAGTGGGGTCCTCGGGTCGGTGTGGATCTGGAAGTGGAGGTGTTCAGCGGTCGCGAGGTTATCGTCGGAGCTGGTCGTGATTCGGATGGTGTTCTTATGGGCGATGGCGATGCCTCCTCCTGTTTGGTTCGTGCGGTCTTTTCGGATGATCTTGTAAGCGTCCGGGATGGCTATGGCGATGTCGGGCGCTGAGGAGGCGTTCATCCAGGTTTCTGTAAGGAAGGCGACGTCTGGTGATGTGGTGTCGAGTAGGTCCCAGAGTTCAGTGGCGTGTTTGTGGACCGAGCGGGTGTTCAGCAGGATGCACTTCAGGTGAGTAGGGTCGGAGCTGTGTTTGGAGGTGGACGATTTGGTGTGGGTCCTGATGCAGGCGAACTTGCAAGAGTAACTTTAAATTATGGCCTAACACCACATGGGCTATTAGGACTGCAGTGCGCACTACTTAAATGAACAAAATTCAAAAAAGTTCTTGAATATTCAAACCATTTCACCAATGATATACCATGTCATAACATTTATTTAAATCATCTTCAGATCATGAACATAAACATTATTCATACTATGGTTTCAAATTTCACACTTATACATTAATATTTGCAAATTTGTCAGAACCACCACCCAATGCATTTCGGGACTTCTTTGTCCCTTCGTCAGGGGTTCCAGTAGTCAACTGCAAAAGCAACAAGGAAACAATATAAAACGATGCCATATCGCATATAGTGAAATCAATCATCACAATACATCAACATGAAATGTATGCTAAAACGTTCACATGGATGTTGTTTAACCAACACTACAACTTTGTCTACTGATGCAATCTAAAGCACTGCATGTATAATCATATGTGCATAGACGTGAAAGAGCTCATGCTTAAAAAGTGCCCAGCCACCAAAAGTGGAAACATGACAAAAACATACCTCGCAAATATTTGAAGACTTATTTCTGAAATGAAAATGTATCCAAAGCATCACTTAAACCAATCGCGGCAAGGTGATGAAAAATAAAACTCCAATAATATACTAATACCCTGCTCACCTTTTAAAACAGTACTTAGACTTAGTCCAAACAACCAATCTCGTGGTCAGATGCCGACTCTAATGAAAAATAAAGTATCTATAATCAGTGACACAATCCTACTGCAAGCGATCCGTAATGCGTGTAATACCCGCCCGCTGCTCACCTCTATCGTAGCAGGAAATCACGCCGAGAGTCCGTCAACTTAATCCTCGGTGCCTAAAGGAACGTAAAGGTAACATCAATACCTTTGGAATATTAGCCGCTCGTTACCTTGCCAAAACAAACCCTCCTCGCGTACCTTGTAAGCGCGCCGAGTGCTTTCCAAACTCATCCGCCTAGCTGTCTGATGCACTTCCGTGTCATCATTTACAGCTTATAACGATCCCTTCCGGTTAGACTCCCATCATGAATGTTGAAAACAGACTCTATCTGACTACAACAGAAGAGTTGTGGAACTACAAAATCCGCTAATATACACGCGAGTGTGAATGAATGGAAATTCACACGTATAAAACCATAATTATTCCAAAGCTACCACGTGCTGAGAAGACGGTCATCACTGATGACGATTACAAAATACTGGGCGACCAGCAGCGTATTCAAATCAAAAAGCTTTATCAACAAATACAAGACACACTATGTGAATGTGACATAAAGAAAGTGACAGAAAACAAGGGAGAATGACTAAAAGAAGAGAAATTAATGAAATAAACTTGCAAGAGTGGCATGCGAATGGTCCGTGGGTGTGTCCTGGGGCAGCTGCGCAGCATTGTGGGGAGCGTCCGGGGTTAAGGGCTAGGAGAGTAGCGGCGTCATACGTTAAGCGAGTGGGGTGGGTGTAGCGAGGACCAGGGGGTCTGGCGCTGGGCGCGGTCCAGGCGCGGACGGGCGTAGACGGGCTTACATTTGGCGCACCTTCGGCGCACATGGGGCGCGACCGCTGCGCGTGAACGCTGCGCGCGACTGCCTCTGACATATGTGGATAGTGGGGGGGAGGGGCGAGGGAGGATCAGCTGGGAGGCGGAATCGGGTCGGAGAGGACGGGCTCCGAGGCACAATAACAACAAGATGGCAGCAAAGTGAAACCGGGAGCAGGATGGGGCACACAGAGTAATACACGATCAGTAAATAATCGAAACAATAAGCGCTGCAAATATAAAAGCACAGAAACGAGCAATGCTAATTAGGGTCAATGCTATGATTCAGAACTGTGAGCCTGCGCATATGAATCAAACAAAGCTTAAGTATGGAGATCGCTATCAATAGTTGGAAACACTCGATAGCGCTATGGCAAGCAGCAGCAAGCGGACACGATTACACGGAGCAAATCAAAATTAGTGCAGCCAAACGATACCACTGAGCAGGGAGTGTAGGGGAGCGACCGCTTCTGGATGCACCAGGACGGGCACAGCGCTTCTGAGGGCGGGGGTCAGGCTATGCAATCAGTGGGAGGGAGGATCAGCTGGGAGGCGGGATCGGGTCGGAGAGGACGGGCTCCGAGGCACAATAACAACAAGATGGCAGCAAAGTGAAACCAGGAGCAGGATGGGGCACACAGAGTAATACAAGATCAGTAAATAATCTAAACAATAAGCGCTGCAAATATAAAAGCACAGAAACGAGCAATGCTAATTAGGGTCAATGCTATGATTCAGAACTGTGAGCATGCGCATATGAATCAAACAAAGCTTAAGTATGGAGATCGCTATCAATAGTTGGAAACACTCGTTAGCGCTATGGCAAGCAGCAGCAAGCGGACACGATTACACGGAGCAAATCAAAATTAGTGCAGCCAAACGATACCACTGAGCAGGGAGCGTAGGGGAGCGACCGCTTCTGGATGCACCAGGACGGTCATCCATGAAGAAGTATAGGAGGTTGTTAATAGTGTCATTATAGAGTTTGATTTGCTAAATGCCTGAAATGTGTCCTTTGCTTAATCCACTCTTCCTGCATGCTCTCCTCTTGAGGTTTTGCATGATTGTTTATAATGCATGGTAGGTAAAGCTGACTTTCTATGAGACTGAAGACAACTTGCATGATATTGATTTCTGCTTTGTCCACGGCATTCAACAATATCATTGCATTGGCGGTTTAAGGAGTGTTGGCTTTATGTAAAATGACTGCTTTTGTGGCATTTGCAACTGGGTGTGTATATGTGGTACTATAAATGTGAGGGTAAAAGTGGCACTTGTTCTCACATTAGGTTTTGACTCCTTTGCCTTTGTGAATGTTGATAAAAGTTCCAGGGACAGTAGGTAGTAGAGCGTGAACAACTCTGATTGAAAAAAAGATTTTCAATGTTTTTTTTAATTGCAGTCCTGTGTCCTTTAAGCAAATGAGACTTTATTTGACCTCGGACATGGTGGTCTGCGGGCCATCGAGGCCACCATCTCTGTGAATGTGGCCAACTGCTAGAAGTCTCAAATTGCTTAATGAATATTAAGCAGACAGGTCTTTCTGCGACCCTTTATGAATCAGTGTTTTGTGAACTGACCTATTTGTACATAGGTTGGTTGACAACATAAGGCTGAGGGGCATATGTACAAGCCACTATTGCCATGGAAATATCACTTTTTTCGATGTTCCTGTGGCGACAGTTGCTTCGCCTTATTGACAAGGCAGTGTTAATTCACTTAATGTGGCTTAACACTCCCTTGTAAATAAGGCACCCTGTCATGCTATGCTTAGCGTGAAAGAGGAGGGCAATGGGTTCCACGGCAACACCCATTGCTTCTGACGCTGCCTTCTATTTACAAAGGAGGTGTTAATAGAAGGTAGCTCCTGAATTAAGACTAAAGAAAACCTGGTATTAATCTGGTGAAGCGAGGAGAAATGTTTCATTTCTCCTCGTTTTTGCTGTTTTCATGTGTGCTGCGTTGTGTAGCACACATGAAAACAACAAAAGGCCAATGATTATTTATCTACAGGAAGTTCCCCCTTCCTGCAAATAAACAATCATTTAAAAAAAATGCTGTTTTGCAACTTCTTGGTGTGCTGCGTTAAGCAGCACACATAGAAGTTACAAAACGGCAGTTTAAGATTTTATATGTGCAGGAAGGGGGAACTTCCTGTACAAAAACAATCTTCCCCTGCACGCAAAAACACTTGCACTATGGTGCAAGGGTGCCTACGTTGGTGCTAAGCTGATAACCGATCACCAGCGCAGAGGCAATGCAGGGCTGCACAATATTCTTGTACATATGGTGCAACCCTGTGCTTCAGAAGTGGCAGAGCGTGTCGTTAAACTAAGGAGGCTAATGAAACGCCCCGCTTCTTCCCTTGTACATATGGCCCAGAATTCTTAAAAGGCTGATGCAAAATTTGCAACCACTTTTTGAGAATGTACATCAGGCTCAAGGTAACACCTTCATAGGTAATTTATTAAGATATAACAAAGGGAGATGATTATCTTACCTTCATTCATACCAACCTCATTTAAGCTTGCCTAAAGAAGTGGAATAATACAAATGATAATTAATGATTCCGGCAAAAAGTACCAATAGTTCAAGACGTATACCTAATCGAAAAAGGTTATAACAAGGAGTTTCATTTGAAAAAATAACCACTTTATCTTCTGAAAGGAAGTTAAAGAAACATAAATCCCATATCAAAGTATTTGGCAGCCAAGGTGAGTGTCACAAAAGCAAATATCCACAAAACATACCACACACCCTACACTAAAAGAGATTAAAGAATCCTAGCGGTCTGTAAAGATAAAAAGAAACAGCGATAAATTCCGTCCAACACACATCCAATTTGGTCCAACTACTCTATGTAGAAAGATAGGAAAGCACATTTACCAGTACTCAGGCTGGATACAATTCTCAAGTTGGAGCAGGCGATGCACGTGCATGAGTGAACAAAATAAATAGACTGAGAGGATGGTGGAGTAAGAGTGCGTGCTGTACTCAATAGAAAGATTTTGAAAACAAGAAAATAAATTGTTCTAAAATAACCATTTACGTGCATCTTAAAATAATACCTATGTTCACGTGAAAACATTGTTTGCGAAAATTGCAGAGTAAAATAAAAAAAAATACTAGAGGAAGGGCTGTGAGAATTCTGAACACGAGATATGCCATTGCTAATTTTATATGGGAGTCCGGTGAGACATACCGTTTGAAATATGGGTACATTTAATGAAAATGTTTTACAATTTCTCCCATCAGTATATCTAACCACATGACTTGGGATGGTATTCGTAAATTCAACTTCGAAAACCTAATTTAGCATGTGGAAATCTGCTCTGTGAACAATGATGAGTGACTTGAACAAGTAACCAATAGACAGACTAGGGGGCATATTATCAAGGGATTTATCTCTGCTTTTTTGGCTTTAAAAGCCAAGAAAGCGGAGATACAATTATCTCCCTATCAGCAACAGGGTGCTAACACGCAAATTCGCATGTTAGCATCTTTTTTCTCTACGCTTCCCCTTCCATCTCTAATGAGATGCAAAGGGGGTGTTCCAGAGAAAAATAATAGGAGAAATGTTGTTAAGCGACATTTCTCCTATTATCAAGGATATCGCTAACCCTGTTTTTTTACACCTGGTATTTTCCTGACTTAGCCATGATATCCTATGGAAGGTGGATATCATGGCTAAGTTTGTGAGCCCCTATCATCAAGCTAACGCCAAACTTTGAGAGATTATCGTTGGTTTTCCAGCGATTATCTCTCATTTGGCAGTTAGCGCGAGGATTTTTATCGCCTTTGAGACAAACCTTGCTAATAGCAAGTTATCTCAGCGATAATTTCCGGCGATGCTTAGCGTTAAAAAATTCGTTGCTAAGCCTCGTTAGCGATAAATATCGCTAATCGTTGTTAATGTGCCCCGAGGTCCTAAAGATACTTGTCCTATTTGTGGTGTTTCAGTAGCGCTCTGCCACGTTCTGAATTTGCTCAAGGTTTACATTAGGATAACTGGGCAAGCCAAAATAGACTGCATAGCTGTACTGTAGTCACAGGGAAAGAAAAAGTTGCATTTGTTGATATCTGGCCCCATCTTGTTAAAAGTTTTGGTTGTGCTTTAGGGCAGCTAAATACTTTGGCCTTATTATAGCACCATCCTTTATATCTAGACATACCTGTGACCTGGCTCTACTCACAAATGCCTTATATCCCCCTCTAACATACCTTTCTTATATTTATAAAAGGGATATTACTGAGGTTTTAAAAACTGATTTTATTTACGTAGCATTCAAACCAAATGCCTTCTATGTAGCCTTGCGCCTTCAGCCCCACTGTGCCCATCTGTGCCTGAAGTGACATTTTACCTCTCCTGTGCCCCACCATGCTTTATGTGCCTTCCTACTGCTTTCATGGCCATGTCTGCCTTTGTTGTGCTTTTCCCTACCCAGTCTTGGACCATGGCTCCTACCATTGGCATGAAAACCAAGGAAAGCACATATAAATAAGCAAATAAGCCATAGGAGTTCTGAAAAACCAACCATGGGACATACATCTTTATAAATTCCCGCTTGTTATGATGTAAACATATTCTGTCCAGTGGACGTTTCAGAAAAGCCAAATCCCATTCAGATTGAATTACAAAGAAGCCTCCGAAAACATAAATAGAATACAACACTGATTGAGTGTCTTTTTGGCAGTGTGATGATGTACACATATCAGCACTGTAATGTCAAGGACAAAATTACATTAAAATATAAAAATTATGTGGTCTGGCACACCCTCTGTATTGCCATATTGCTCCTCATATAGAATAACTCCCAGGGAGAGGCCTAAGAGTAGCATCAACCATATGGAGAGTGTAGCCTAAATGTCAGGACCGGGTACCATCAACATTGTGTCTCCTGTCAGGAAGAAGAGGAGAAGAAGCGTGAGGGTCTCTTAGCAAAAATATTGCTCCTTAGATATTTGACATGATCAGGGATTAGTAGAGGAACCTTGAATCACCAAAGAAACCTGCAGACTCTTAAACATACAGAACTCTTGATTTATGGCGGGACCTAAAAATCCTACAAGAGGCTATGAAAATTGATCTATTTGTATGTTACCTATATTTCAATAATCATACTCCTAAAATACAAAAACATTATAACTCTTCCCTAAAATAATTTGGCACTTTCCTATAGCATAGACCACATTAATGCATTTTATTTCCCCCATTAGTTCCAGAACTTATAAACAAAATAAACAGTTATGTTTTAGCAACACAGGGTGTAATAAATGTAATCTACAGTTAAAAAGTAAAAGCCACGGTTAATAATTTTTTAAAAAACATATGCGTCTACCATCTCTAACCTTACATATTTCTATACTATTACCCAAGCGCTACCCTGTATCAATACCCACGCCTAATCGAAGCATATTATCACTCATGGAAGAATTTGGAATTAGCATCATTTATTTGATGGTGAGCCATTGGCAATACCCGGTTGCACGTCATTTATATGTGTGACACTTGTCCATGTGCAACATATGACAGATACATTTTCGGGTATTCAACAATTGCTCTACATTTCAAGCGTGAAGATTATGGTGGCATGTTTTAGCTTGGTGAGTATACCAGTAGCGAATTTCGTTGCGCGCACTGCATCACATTTGGTGATGCAGTGCGCGCAACGAAATTCGTTTTATATTATTTAAATGTTTACTTACCTGTAAAACTCCGTAATCCATGCATTACTACCCCCCCCCACCCTGCCCCTCCCCCTGCCCACGTCACCGATTGTGAAATGTGAATCATCATGCTTTCAGCACTTGGGGCACACATTTTTCATGACTACTGCTTTACATGCGTGTACAAGAACACCCATTTATTCAAAATAAAAGAGGAAGGCTATGGAGATATGTTATAGTATATCTCATAAGTTTTCATCAGAAGTGACACCACCTAACCTAACAGCTGAAATCTCCATGTGATAATCTGGGCCAAAATAAGATTTACTGGGGAACTAAACAATTCTACTGGTAATTCGACATTTCTTGGTGGACTGTCAAGGGCAATTCTTAATGAGCTATCTTTTTCCCACCCCACAGAGTTATTGGTGTAGGGTACTGCACCGTTAGAAATAATGGAACATTTCTCTGGCCACTTGTAATGAAGATCTTATCCAGATATGGCATCATGTGGTACCAACACCACCATGTTACTGTGTCATAGGACTAACTCTAGTGGCAACTTTCCTCCTTGAAGTATATATGGCTATACAATGACACACACCACATAACCTAACCTGAAGATGAATCTTCAATTCCTGCATTCTATTCACTCACCTAGTCCCCAATTATGAATCTGGCGGTCCATGGACCGTCAGACTCAGCGGGTCAGTGGCAATCTCCTGACTGCCCTATTACGATATGGGTGGTGGGACTGCCACCACCCCCCACAGCTGCCAGGTAAACACTGCTCCCTGGCGGTGTTGTGGTGGTCAGGAGGCAGTAATATGCTTGGCAGGCCAGTGGCAGTACCGCCAAGCATATTACAAGTTTCCTCTCCGCAAGGTTTTCAAGGCGGTTCCACTGCCAAAAAACCATGGTGGAGAGGAAACAAAGGGCCCCCTGGTGCCTCACATCCTGTGGCGGCACACAGGAGGCACACAGGAGGGCACAACATGGGCCCCCCTGTGTGCATGCACACCAGTTCCTGCACAGCATGGACTTTTCAATCAATGCTGTGCAGAGACTGTGTTTGGCGTTCCCATTGTGGTGCCTATTTTTAGGGCAACGTAATGGGAACATCAAAAACAAATCCTGCCAGACAGGAGGAAAGTCCTTATCTGGCAGGCAGTCTGGCTACAGCTGTAGCAGTGCAGTGGTGGGTGGACTCGGCGCCACACCGCCAAAGTTGGAATCGGGCCCATGGTGGTCATCACACAAAATCATCTGCTGTCCAAAATGGATCAGCAAAGTCAGTACTGCAACATGATCAATCTCTGATGTCAATGAAGACACAAATACTAAATCAAGGTGTGGTCATGATCATGGATGTCTTACTGTATACCCTGACACCTCATCTTTTGCTAATTTAAAATAGCACAATTCAAGATAATTGTCTTCAACTAGAGCAGAACATATACAGGAGTGTTTTTGAGGTACATTGATAGAAGAGGATATGCGTGCAGTCTTCGTTTTGAGAGGATTTCCAGTTAAAAACCTACATTAAGGTGACATGGTAAAAATCTAATATTTCTGCTATTGTGAGAATTCCCTGGCAGTGAGTGAGTGAAGCACCGAGTACTTTGTAATACTTCTGCATGTATCACATAGCATAGCACAACAGGGCATGTTCCAAAACAACTCCAGGTCACCCCTCTATCAGGAGTTTTTATTTTGTTTGGATTATTTATGTATTGTTGGCACAGACAAAGGCTGCTTCAAGGTGCTTTTTAGGAAGAGGGAAGATTTAAGGCACGAATAATAGATTGGAGAAACAACTATCAATGCGACTTATCCAGTACAGTAGTATTCCTTTCAAAGTTTTTGTTGCCTAGCAATTAACAAAACATAGGGATAGTGCAAGTTCAACACTTGTACTGCTGCAGCTAGCTGGAATGAAATCCAAACACTTGACGTGAGGGCCTCTTCATAGACGTTCTAAATGTAACTAAATTGGCTTCAGGGCAGGGAGGTAGTTGGAAGAGAACATGTTCCTGAGTGGAATGTCTGACAACACAACGCAAACTATTACAACGCATACCTTTACAACGCGGTCAATACAACGCAGCTTCCATTACAATGCATGCCATTACAACACAAGCCATTACAACGCATACTCCATTACAATGAAAATTACTTTTCTAACATCGCTGGGTGCTTACCTCAGGGAAGGTTCTGGTCAGTGAGAGATGTTTCCCTCGTGAGAGACAACCCTCTTCAAAAAGTATTTCTCTTCCAGAGCGTCTGTTTCTCACCACATTAACAGAGATTCAGTTTTGGGTGGGTGATATTAGGCATGATTTGGTATCGTATCAATAGGGTGGCAGGATAAAGCGGTCACCTGCAGGTAAGGGGCATTAGGCACAGTGAAAGTACAACAGCCATGTCTCAGCAAATAATGGAGAGAGCACCAATCCTCTCCTCGAAGACATAGGAAACACTCCCAAGCACTTCAGTGAAACCTGTGAAAAGGGGGGAAGGAAGACCTTTGGTATGAGAAAGGGAGGTGATTAAAAGCAAGCTGCTACTAAGTGTTCACCCAGAAATGATGCTTCACTTCAAAGGGTGTATTTAACCCATTGGCCGTGGCGGTAATTCTGTGGCAGCGCTAGGGGGAGGGGGGGCGCGGCGCCACCATGCTCGTGATGGAACCACTCCGTCACGAGCCGCGGTGGCGCTGTGCTTGTGACGGAATGGTTCCATCACAGCCCCTCCCGCACAGGCATGAAATCAGCACCGCGCAGGCGCGGCAGCCTGGCCGTGACGGAACCATTCCGTCACCAGCACAGCCCCACCGTGGCTCGTGACGGAATGGTTCCGTCACGAGCACACAAGGGGTTAAAAGAGATGAGAGAAAAAATATTATCTAACTGCACATATGCGCAAAAGACATTCTGCATTGTTCGTAGCTAGACCGTTGGGTTTTTTCAACTTTCATTAGACCATGATAACACTTCTATCCATGACTATTCACATTGGGGCATTGGTCACTATGACTGCATAAGGCCTGCGGCATAGAAATGAATGCAATAGCGTAACTGTAACTTGCTTCAGCCGTGTGTTCTTGCTCATGTTAATATTGCCATAGGAAGCGCCTGTCTCTGTTGTTGAGTTGTTCAAACCTTTTTGCTCCCAAGGTGAGAAAACGAAGGCTAGCTTGCACTGCCAAATTGTTTTCATATAATTATGCTTTGAAGGTCGTTTTGCGTGTTCTCATGTTCTAGACAATTGTTTTAATTTTTATTTTACCAATTAAGTCCATGACAACATATGGTATGTTCAAGTACTAATGAATACATATGTTCTTTTGCTAAATTCTGGTGGAAATGTTGACAAGTTGACTCTTTGATACACAGGCTGTTATTCATTCGTTCGTAAATAAAACTGTTTAGACTTTGATTGGCACGTGAGACGATTTCTTTGACAGGCTTTTGTTAAGGAAAGCAAAATTATGTTTTTTAGAAGGTCAAGTGGGATGGATCTGTTCAGGTGTGACGTGCAAAGTCTGTCATGGCATATAACATCAAATGTAAGTGCACAGCCTATTGAACTGTGGTTAACTGCTGATAAGCACAGTGATCTCCTGGGCCTAATGTCTTTTTTTCCACCACTCAAGGAATTGTTATAACGTACTATGTAAGAACAGGGACAGATAGGCGACTGAACCTGTTTCATTTTCTATGCTCACCATCACTTCTTTTATTGCCTAATTTGTGTTGTTTTAGTGAATATTTACCCCTTGACATGGATATTCTCCCTGAAAAGGACAGTTTATTCTATTTACATCAATTCCCGGATCATATCATCAACCTTGTGTTTTCCATTCACATTTTTTCACAATGATGGGGATAATGCAAGGTCATTGCCCATGACTGGGCTGGTCAGTTTCAGAGGCATCAGTCTGCAGAAAGATGGGAGCGTTTTTGAGAACATCCCAACTGTAATCTTAGTATTGCTTAATATTACTGCAGCATGTATGTTTACATGGGTATGTTGTCCCTGTGATGGCAATGCATTAGCCAGGGGAACAAGTTCCAATCGCTTACCTGGGCCTCTACATGTCACTACTCCATGACCAAAGAGATCTGAGTCCTTTGCATGAACATGTACAAAGAGTATACTGTCTACTTTTAGGACCTGATTTAGAGTTTATCGGACGGGTTACACAGTCACACATGTGACGCTTACCCCGTCCACGGTGTTATAAGTGTCATTGAATATAGTGCATTTGTGATGCAGTAACCAGCCTTAAACTATAAATCAGGCCCTAAGTATAGGTTGAAAAATTTCAAACCCCGAGGAATGCCATATTTGTGCTTGTCCAACCTTTGTGCAAATCCCTGTTTGCTCAGGATCACATTTATGAGTTATGCTGAGTTTTCCACACTATGGGCTTCATTTATGAAAAGTGACGCACCGCTGCGTGAAAACAGCGATGCATCACTTTTCACTGCGCCCTCCTTGCAACACTAATGATGCGTCATATTTACGGTATGACGCATCATTGCGCAAGGAGTTACAGATACGTCAGTATTTCTGATGCATCTGTATGGCACAAAAGTGACACATTGCTGGAGTGTGTCACAAAAATGATGCAACTCCAGCAATGTATCCTTTCACATGGGGCAAGCCCCATGTGAAAGGGCCTGCGTCAGTCTTACGCCTGCTGTGAGGCAGGCGTGAGAAATTTAACCATTTGTGTCCTAGAAGTGGCGCAGTGAAATCTCATAGATTTTACTGCGTCACTTCTACTACCCTTTCTTGCATACATTATACCTGGCGCAGATATAATTTGGCGCAGGGGTTTACAAAGTGACACAACTACGTAGATGCGTCACTTTGTAAATATGGCGCAACAAGGCGCATTTTTTACACCACTGGTGCGTCACAAAAAGTGACGCACCAGCGGCGTAAAAGTGACGCATAGCCTCATAAATGAGGCCCCTAGTATTTACTGAGCACAATAAACTCGCCCTTCTGCATTTCAGGCGATATTGTACATCATCCTGTATGACCTACCCTGCTATGTGACTATTGAGTCAACAGTGCCCAATCCATACATCACTTGCGAGTGTATGATGCGGTAGGCACCTTGTTTATGTGAGGTGAGTTGGAAATGAGTGCCCGGTACTAAGCCAGCAGTGTAGCTGCAAGCTGTATTGTGATCCCCTTTTTCCTCGCCTGCTGCTCTATCCCATCGTAAGTCACCATCGGTGAACTCCTCCATTATGTCCGGCCTAGCAGCTACAGTCAGGCTGTTAGATTATACATTTCGTGACAGATCACCAGTGGAAGACTATGGAAAAGGCTCAGCACTTGGCAGCCATTCATTCAGGGGGTCATGCAAAATATACAGTTCACAGTTTCAATATGAAGGCCCCCTTTCTCAACAGAAATTTGGAGTACGCAATGTATTGCTTATGTGCTCTTATTGTGTTTTTGTAAATCATTCCCAAAATATCTAAAATAGGAATATTCAGGGAGTATTCACATGCAACCAGTACAAATAGAAAGGACTGTGCCCTCTATATACATTTACTAATGGAGGTCAGACGTTTCAGGCTTATTTACAAAGGCATGTAAAAGTACATAAAAGAGTAATCCTGTAGTACTATTCCATGTACACATGAATCCTTTTGTGAATTGCCCACAAAATGTAATGATCTGCTGGATATCAGTCTATTACTTTTTCTTCATTGATATTTCAATGCTATGATATGATATTACAAGCACAAATTTGAAATGTATTTTTCAGAGCCTGATATTGGTCTCGTTTTTGGATATATTATCAAACCTACTATGTAGCCACAAAGGAAGAAGGGCGAACAATCCCCATGAATCTCTGTTACGTATTTGTATATGTTAAACATCCCATTGTAAGCAGTGTTTGGAGCAACAAATAGATCCTTAACCCCTTGCATGCTCATGACGGAACGGTTCCGTCATCAGCGTCGGTGCTCCGGTGCTGATAACGGAACATTTCCGTCATGAGCCAATACGGTTTTTAACCCTTCAGCACTGCAGCGAAATTCGCGCAGCACTGAAGGGGTTAAAGGATGTCTTTACATGCTTTTCGCAACTGCCTATTTTTATAGAAATGTTAGAAATGAGTTTTCTGGTTGGTTAGGCTATGCATGTAAGCCAGTCAGAACCCACCACTCTAGTCAGGGTAAGGGGGTTACACACCCACAATAACCCCGGCTCACCCCATTGGTAGATTGGCAGAGCAGTCAGGCCTATCGCAGAGGCAATGTGCAGAGCGTTTGCGCAACACACAAACACACGCACACCAGTGACACACTGGGCACATCACAAAAAGAGACTCCACACAAGGTTATATAAAAATATCCTTTGTATTATTCATAAAAACACATTAGACCAAAATATCATAAATCACTGCGCCACCAGACACTCGTCATGATGTCACATCTATATATATAAAAACGAATGTAGGTCTGTCTGTCTGTCTGTCTGTTTGTCCTTTATGCATTACTACAGCATTCATCCGATCGCCATTAAACTTTGGGAAGTTGTTGAGTACACTCCCTTGAAGGTTTCTGGCATAAACTTTTTTTAAATATCGGCCCCCCAGGGCCCTCATAATCTTTCGAATATTGATGTACTCACCAGACGGAAAAACAACAAATCGTGTATCCACAAGCACTCGAATAAATAAATAGAATTAAAACACCATTCATCCGATCGCCATGAAACTTTGGGAAGTTGTTGAGTACACTCCCGCAAAGGTTTCTGGCATAACATTTTTTTAAATATCGGCCCCCCAGGGCCCTCAAAATCTTTTGAATATTGATGTACGCACAAGAAGAAAAAACAAAAAATTGTGTATCCACAAGCACTCAAATAAATAAATAGACTTAAAACAGCATTCATCCTATAGCCAGGAAACTTTGGGAAGTTGTTGAGTGCACTCCAGCGAAGGTTTCTGGCATAACATTTTTTTAAATATCGGCCCCCCAGGGCCCTCATAATTTTTCTAATATTGATGCGTGCACCAGACGAATAAACAACAAATCGTGTATCCACAAGCACTCGAATAAATAAATAGAATTAAAACACCATTCATCCGATCGCCATGAAACTTTGGGAAGTTGTTGAGTACACTCCAGCGAAGGTTTCTGGCATACCATTTTTTTAAATATCGGCCCCCCAGGGCCCTCATAATCTTTCGAATACTAATGTACGCACCAGACGGAAAAACAAAAATGTTTTCCATATTAAAATGAATAAGTTTCAATAAAAAGGACACAATGTAAATTGAATGTTATCATAACGAGTATTCTTGAATTTCCTTTCTTCGGAGATCGCAGCAACGCGCAACGGGTAAGCTAGTAGATCATAAATCACTTGGTTGTATGTAATGTACATTTAGACCACCACTCACATAAATCACTGTGCCTCTAGGCTCTTGTCACAATAAGGCATAGATCACAAATCACAAATATAAGATAGATCATAGCCCCCTGTGTATCATATGCAAAGCACAATAGACCACAAATGACATAAACCTATATTCACCTTGCCAGAAGGCCATGGCACAAAATAGCATGGTGTTCTAAAGTATATGCCCCTGGGCTTCACTGGTCCTAAGAATGTTGTGAAAATATTATCACAGTGGACATCATAGCACCCATACATCGTTGTGCACAAATCACAATTTTTTGGCTTAAAATACGCAGCCCTAGTGCTTCGGCACTTCTTCTATAGGCTGTAAGGGTTAATCATAAGCGATTTCCCCAGTAGCATCAGCAGGGTCGAGACCTACGTCTAGTGTTGCCACCCCGACCAGCTGGCTGATGTTATCTGTCAAGGGCCCCCACAAGTATGCCGGTCAGCATCTTCCCGCCTTCACGCAGCGCTGCAGTGAGGGACTTTGGAGTGATGCAGGGACAAGACAGGGAATGTCATTTGTCCGCGACTGAGCAGCACAGCTGCTTGCTTACCCTGCACAGCCTGCCTGGTTCACGCTAAACTTCAGCCCTCCGGGGACGCACTCATTTCTTTGGGCCTTCCCTCTGGACTGAGCCTCACCCACTACGGTGTTGGGATTGCTTAGCAATGCAGGGGGGCTCAGGACCAGGGTTTCCTCCTTTTTCCCTTGGCTCCCTCTACTTATAATTACGGCTCCCACTGCCACACTGCCTCAAGGGGAGCCAAACTGTGCTGCAGTGCCTGCAACGCGATCTCCTTTATACAGCCCATAGCCATGGCAGGCAGAGGCGGGTGGGTGGGTGCAGCTTCACTCGCTGTGCCCCGCCTACCGGGGGACACACAGATCCTTGGCTTTTCCTGGAATGACCTCTGCAGCTCTCTTTGATTTGGTTGGCAGGCAATGCCTGGAGTCCTGCGGCGCTAGTTTGGCTGACGAGCATCCCCCTCTGGTTTCTCCTGCTCTCTTGGGATGGGGCCACAGTGGGTGGGGGCTCAGCCCAACGGCGCAATCAAGTGATCATAGAGAAGAGTCCCAGCAATAGAAGCCTGGGGTGACTTCTTAAGCAGAAGAAGTGCCCGGTAGCTCCCAGCTGTATGCACTAACTCTTCCCCAGCACAGGGGAGCTCAAAACAGCACAAGGAATTCCCAATAAAGTGAAAACACAAGGGCGGAAGACCACAGTGCTCATAATGTGATGTTTGGCCACCTTATAATAGAACAGTACAGTCCTTTCTTTTGCTCAGGGCAGGTTGTATATAGCCAGTATCTTTCTTGAAGTATTTGTACCCCTTAGTCTTCCAACAGGAGGCCAGCCCACACAAGCCCTTGGAGATTCTTCCCCAGCAGGATACTACAGCAGGGTCAAAAGCGTCAGTCCTTGTCCTCTACCACAGACAGAGCCAGCAACTGCAGGCCAACCCACCTCTCACATAGAAAAGGCAGCGTACCTCACACAGTCTTTCTGCTCTTCTCCCTCTTGTGCATTGAAGTAATCTAAAGTCCTGGGATTTTAGGTTTGATAACTATACCCCAAATTGTCATTTTTCTCTTTGCTGTAAGGGTCTCTTTACCCAGTCCAAACCAGTCCTGTCCTCCCTGGTAAACATGCCCACAGGGGGAGGAGACAGCATTGTGAGAAAGGAGACACAGCCTATTCAGGTGCAAGTGAAACTCCTCTCACCACTATAAATGCAGACCAGGTCTATTCAGCCCTGTGATGAGACACCCAGACAAGGCAGGGCACACCTCAACCCGCCCCCAGTGACTGTCTAGAGTGAAGGCACATCTCAGTTCCTGTCACTCATACACCAGATGCTGAATAAACAAACAGCCAGAGGCACCCAGAATGGTAAAGTAAGAAAATGCCCACTTTCTAACAGTGGCATTTTCAAACACAGAATTTATAAACCACCTTTACCAAAAGGTGTGTTAATAACTTCTGAGTTCCGAGAGACTAACTCCAATTTTCTATCTTGTCCCTATAGAAAGTTACACATGTAAAAATGTTATAGTGCAACCCTAATGATCAGCTTATGGGACAGATAGCCTTTCAACAGTGTAAAATGAAATACACAGTATATCACTATTACGACATGTCACACATACTGCACCCTGCCCATCGGCTTGCCTTGGGCTTACCTTAGGCGCGCCTTACATTTAAGGAACAGGAAGGTTTGGGCCTGGCAAGTGGGTGCACTTGCCAGGACAACATTGCAGTTAAAAACAGCACACATAGACACTACAGTGGTAGGTCTGAGACACGTTTTCAGGGCTACTCCTATGAGGTGGCACAACCAGTACTGCAAGCCCACTAGTAGTGTTTGATTTTCATGCCCTGGAACACACCATGCACTTTGCAAGGGACTTACTAGTAAATCAATTATGCCAGTCATGGATAACCAATCATTGTTACAATTTATTCAGAGAGCATATGCACTTTAGCACTGATCAGCAGTGGTGAAGAGCCCAGAATCCTATAGCCAATGAAAATAGGGTCCGAAAAATAAAATAAGAGGCAAAAGGCAAAAGGTTTGGAGATAAACCTGTCACAAGGGCCGGGTCTAACTAGCTCTAATTGATAGTATACTAAATTTAGAATTCAATGGTATCTGAATATCCAACTGGCTCGGCAGCCTATCCAGCGCTCATCAATTTAGAGTATTTAAGGCTATTTTGAGCGCAACCATTCTCTGAAGCACCTTTCTTAAGTCTCCTGCTTTTCTCTCATTAGGCATCAGCAACCCTTTAAATGACTAGTTCTTTTATCTCAATTCATAAATAACTGTATTTTTCTTCTATATTTCGATGCTGCCTGATTTAAGTGATTTTATGTTACACAGGAGTCCTTAAGCCCTTTTTCATAAGTTGAACCCTTTACCTTGAAGTTACTGAGCCTAGGCTACAGCACACCCATCCTAACACAATAATTTTGGGTAGCTCTTAACCCGCCACTTTTGGGTAAGGTCTACTGCTGAAGCTGTGGCTTCTGTTGCTGAAGTTAGAAGATTGTGGCAAAGGTTTTTCACCTACCTCTGTGTCTATTCTGATCATTTTTTTTAGATCAAAAGATTCTATTACACAACTTTTTCTGAGTAAGCCATCATTATATAAGACACAGCAGTAAGCCCCAGTGGCCAAAGGGGTAGGACATATCATTGTTTGAAGTGTCAATTGATCCGGAGTTCAAGAATCCAATTAAGAGAGATTTCAAAGAAAAGAGGTCTTTCTACATGGACGACCTTGAGGTTTACAGGGAACAGTAGCTTAAAATCTTCTAGCAAGCAACTGGTCAGCTTATTTCACTGTGAAAAACAGAATGAGTTTTCCCTGGCCAAACAGATCTTTAAACATTCTTTCTAAGGCAGCTCTATGTTTCTGTATGTCACTCTCTGAGGGAATCAAGAAAGACTCAGTTTGCTCAACAGAACCTTCACTCAGCATTCAGCATTCAGCATCTTAAATTCTAACATAGTGTTTTTTGTAAATCAAATGTATTGTTTGTCTGCACACCTCATCCTCTAATTCAGACACCCAACCAGTGGTGGCCGGCACGGATCAGGGGTGATGTGCAGGGGACAAGGGGGTGAAAAAAAGATAAATTTAATGTATCTTATCGCCGCGTATCTCCTTTGTCTCTCCTCCACATTGATCCAGAACAGGAAGCCCCCAGGCTCCCCTAATCCAATCACAACACTGCAATGCAGGGGTTGATGCTCAGCCAGGGACAGGAAGCCTGGGCATGTTCTCCATCCAGGATGTAATACAGCCAGGGTGGAGAGCATGCAAAGTGTGCATGACTGTTTGGCCAGCCCAAAATGGCCGGCCAAACATTCATGCGCACTTACAGAGTGGCCACCACTACTCCCTCTGCTTTGTGAGCAGAGCAGCCATGCCCCACCTCGCAAAGCTGCCAAAGCAGGTCAAAATAAAATTATAATAATATTGAGTTATTATCATTTTAATTTTCCTTTATTTAAACTGCTGAAAAGCAGTGGGGAAACACTCCTCCAGGTTAGTGGAGGAGCCATCACTGCACCCAACATTCCACTTCTTTTTTTAAAAATGTATTTATACACAGTTACACATAGATTTTTATAAATGTATTTTCTAAAGGGTATGTTTTGTTTTTTAATACAGGCACTTAGCACTTTGCACAAGTTATTTGTGCACAAATAGAACACTTTAGTCAATCTGTTGTACATGTGAACGATTTATATTTATCAGTACTGTCATTTAGGCTTTTACTAGTGTGGGCAGATGCCAAAAGGTATTTAAACCTGAACGCCAACAAATATCACAAAAAATGTGAGATTGCAAATTTGCACAATAAGTATCACAAAAAATGTGAGATTGCAAATTTGCAAAATGCTATGATAGCAATGCAACAGCTAATGATATATTACAAGACTGAATGTCATCTGAAATGTATATGTTGTTTTAAAGGGTTAATAGGAGGTTTTAAAATATATTTAAATATATTTAAATATGTAATTTATACAAACCTGGCTCTTAAGATCCCCGTGCAACACAAGTTTTTTATCTATGTCTATGAGATTGAACATTGAGATGTTCTATGCACATGTCACTTTAAAAAACAAAAAACGTATTTAAGGTAATCTCGCACTGTGTAGCGTGTCATGTGATCAAGATCCCTGTAGGGATCGAAACGCGTCATGCTGGCAATGTGGTGTAAGGGAGCAGAATACATTTTGTTGCACCTACCTGTGGTCCGTCCTCTGTCCTTGAAACACTGTGAGGAGAGAAGGCGCAAGGAGTTTGCTTGATATATATATATATATGAAAACAAGTTTCTCCGAGGAGAAACTTATATATATATATATATATACGCCAAGGTGTATTGAAGAATGAATGAGTGCTTCTATAGCGTGCCTTTGAAGTGCACAGATGCCCTGCCTTCCTGTCCCTTGCTCTAGACTAACTGCAGGGGGTATGCAACCTTTTGTGTGGAGGCAGGACACAGCCTATTCAAGAGTAAGTGGGGCTGGGACAAGATCCCCCAACCCATCCTGCCTGTGATGGCCCATCTAGGCGCAACTAATCTCCCCAATTTGTGTAGCTGACTAGAGGGAATACACAAAGCCCAGCTGCCACACACCCTGAGACAGGCTGCATGTAACAACTGCTGGGTCTGGTCTATAGTAGGCTGGTATAGGTACATCGACAACGCTTTTATTCTTTGGAAGGGCTCTCACACACAGGCAGAAGCATATATCAATGAACTGAATAACAACACAGTAAACCTTCACTCAGTGGGCACATTAGTGCAACTGAAGTAGATTTCCTTGATTTGAAAGTCTTCATACGAGATGGGTCAATCTGCACTGCACTTAGAAAAACAACGGCAGGCAATTCGATTTTAGAGGCTCATAGTAATCACCCTGAATCCCTCAAGAATAGTATCCCCTATGGAGAACTTCTTAGACTAAAGAGGAATTGTACCAACACGAGTAATTTCCAAGAGGCAACTAAAGAGTCCATAGACAGAATTGTCATAAGAGGCTATGCCCCTACATTATTACAGAGAACTCTAAGCAGGGTGGAGAAAATCCCACAACACACCCTTCTCAAAGAGAAAAAACATCTAAACAGTAGGGAAGGAGACACACCAAGATTTATTACTACTTTCTCGAATGACTCAAATCAAATCAGAGCAATAATTTCACGCAACTGGAATATTCTCAAATCGGATGCCATAATAGGCAAAAGTCTTGCAGAGCGTCTACAGATAACATATTGGCGTGGTCGGTCCCTCAAAGATACTTTAGTGCATAGTCACTTTGAGGGGATCTTACAGAATCCTAGCATACACAACCTTACAGGATTTGTTCCCTTGTTCAAAGTGCAAAGCGTGCAAAAGCAGTCCGAAAATCCTCTGGTATGAAATTCCTGTTAGGAAAAAAAGCCGGACCATCAATACATTTTTAACATGTACCACCCCATTTTCTATTTACTGTCTCGTATGTCCCTGTAGAAAGATATACATTGGGAGCACGATACATCAAACTAAACGCAGAGTTTTGGAGCGATTGAAAAACGTGATTTCACCTATCCTGTTGCAAAACATTTTGCTCAGTTCCATTAGAGTGACAGCAAACTGTTAAGGTTTACGGTATAGATCATGTACCGTCACACGAAAGGGGAGGTAACAGAGAGCTCAGATTGTGAAGGTTAGAGTTCCGTTATATAGTGGATTTGCAAGCGAAAGCCAAGGTGTATTGAAGAATGAATGAGTGCTTCTACAGCGTGCATTTGAAGTGCACAGATGCCCTGCCTTGCTGTCCCAGGCTCTAGACTAACTACAGGGGGTATGCAACCTTTTGTGTGGAGGCAGGACACAGCCTATTCAAGAGTAAGTGGGGCTGGGACAAGCTCCTCCAACCCTTCCTGCCTTTGATAGCCCATCTAGTCACAACTAATCTCCCTAATTTGTGTCGCTGACTAGAGGGAATACACAAAGCCCAACTGCCACACACCCAGAGACAGGCTGCAATCACCAAATGGCAAAGGCAAGAAAGTGTCGAGTTTCTAAAATTGGCATTTTCAGAATTGTTATTTAAAATCTGTCTTCCCCATAATTTAGTACCTGTTCCAATTTGAAGATCAAACTATAAAATGCAATAAGGTATTTACAATGTTATCAGTTCTTAGAGATAGGCCTTGCAGTACAAAAAAATATTTTAAGGTTTTTCACTACCAGAACATGTAAAACTGAAAAGTACATGTCCTGTATTTTAAATACACTGCATGTTGCCCTTGTGGCTGGGCAGAGTTTACCTCAGGGGCATATTATGCATATGAAAAGGGAAGTTTTAGGCCTGCAAAAGATTTTTTTTGCCATATTGAAAAGGCAGTTTAAAACTACACACACAGGCTTTTCAATGGCAAGCCTGAGACATGTTTAAAGTGCTACTTAAGTGAGTGACACAACTAGTGCAGCAGGCCCAGCATTTAATATAAAGGCCCTGGGAAAATGTAGTGCTGCTTGGGTATCGATTACGAGAACATTAAATATGCAAATTGGGTGCAAGCCAATGTCATCATGTTTTAGGAAATGAGCACAAGCATTTTAGCAGCAAAAAAAAGTCAGCATAAACAGGAGGTCTGAAGGAAAAAAATTAGGAATAAAGACTGCCAAGGATGCCAGGTCTAACACCTGGAAAACTTGTAATGTGGGTTTCCGGTCACTGAACAAATTCACACATTCAGAGCAGCATGAATGCATGGGGTAAAGGGTAAACAAGCTGAACTTTATATATTGAGAAATTATTCAAACTGTCTCATGCAGATGTCAAGGTTCATCAGATTATATATTTTAGGATATATAACTGTACTTCATTGGAAATATAATAACTATAATTTGCCTTTTTGCGCTGTATTACAAATCTTTCTATAAAATGAATATCTCCCCTGCTATGGACTTGAATAAAGCTTCTGTACATTGGAAACGATTTCCACCTCCATACCCAGCTGTGCCCCAAATTAAATGGTCTTTGTAACCCAAATGCAGGCTCTGCAAACAACACAAAAACACTCTTTCGGGCTTTCTTTGAATCTCTTTAACCTATCATCTGCAATTATCTGTGAATGTTCCAGAACATAATGTTTTTGTTTTATTTGGAGGATAAAGGAAGGGGTCTCTTGCAGTTTAACTTCCCACTCAGTGATGATAGTGAAGTACTCTTAATCTTTTTCTTTATGTACATCATGGATGGTATTTACTACAAACTTTGTTACTTTGTATAACTACCAATATAATGCCACATAATTACAATCCATTATGCCTATGAAATGCTTTTCAACCTAGACTGTTACAATACAAGCACTCCCACTACTCACACTGCTGAAAATATGAAGTACGATTATTTCTATTTCATAGTTACACTTGAAAAGCAGTTTCAGAAATGAAGCAATATCAAAGAATGTAGCGTTAAATCACGTCAACAGGGTGCATCAGTCTTCATTGTCTCACTACACCACCCCTACAATATAGCAGAAAGGTTAAATACATGTAAATTTCACTGTTCCAATCATGACATATTCTTTCAGTTTTAGAGCCATTTTGGGCGCAAACTACACATTCTTGAGTAACATTGAGATAACGGGGGACGCTCCATTGGAGCGGAAGAGTGCCGCCCCCAAACAAGTAAAACGACAATAAAACGGGTTTTAAACCGGTTTTATTTTCATTTTATTTTATTCCCTTGGACCCAGCCCTCAGGACTCTGACAAATCCTGGGGGTCGATCCAGGGGATGGCTGCTGGTGGGGGAGTGAGGCACTCGCATCACTGCGCATGAGGTGTGTGGTCAGCCGTTTCAGGCCAGCCAAACACATCATGTGCAGTGGCCGGCCAAACACATCAAGCACAGTGGCCGGCCAAACACATCATGCGCAGTGACTCTCTCTCCTGCCCCAGCTGCAATGCTGGGGCTGGAGAGAGCAAGCACAGGCTCCCAGTGTGCCTGGGAGCACAAGTTACTGACGCTCATTCCAATCCTGATGCTGCATTCCTGCAGCATCAGGATTGGCACCAGTGCATTCTAGGAGCCTGTGCACAGAACCAGGAAGATAAAGAAGCGGCGGGAGATGGCGGCGGTGGAGAGCGTGAAGGTAAGCTTAGTTCTATTAATTTAATTTTTTATTTTTATCCCCTGACCCCCTATTCCCCCCTCCCTCTACCTGCCTCGGGCCCGCCCCGCCTCATTGGCAGGGGATGGGTCGCTCCTCTACAGGACTTCTTTTAGGTCTGGTGCAGCCAAAAGAATACTGTTGCAGGCAAAAACACAGGGCCTGATTCACAAACGTAATTTACTCATGAGAGTAAGTTTACTACTTTATTATGGCTCTTCACAAAATTCTAGTTTAGGTTACAATTTTGGAGTACATTTTCACTGCGAATAGCCAAAAAGTAGTTAGCTTACTCTAAAGCGTAAATAACTCAAAAATGTGAGCTAGGATTGTGAATCGGAATGGTTCTGGGTAAGCCCCCTTTCTAGCGGTTTCTGTCTATGGGCGTCGGGGCTCCGCCCTCTTTCATTTTCCTCCCAGGGAGTGCCATTTCCTAAATGAAAGAAAAGACTTTCAATTTGCTTCTTCCAAAAAAAAAAACCACTTACGCATTCATCTCTTTCTTAGGGCTGGGGCTGTGCCTGCTGACACTCACCCTGCTTGTTTGTTGATGTGATTGACTCCTCATGACACTCTGCAAAATACACACCCAAAGACTATAGTGTTTGCAGGGCTGATGATCTCTCAACCCTGAGGCCTGTGTGATCATCAGCTCTGCAAAGGCATAGCGTTGGCTTCTACTTTGCTTTGGGGGCAACACTCACCACTGGAACTCAGGGGCACACGGAGGCGCAAGCCAGCTGACAGCTTCCCCCGCCGCCGAAGACCATTCTGGCCGCCGAGTGGGGACAAGTAGCACCTCACGGGACCACAACTCCCAGCGTCCCTAGCGCCCCCTGCCTGACCGGGACGCTGCCTCCTCCACCTGCTGCTTCCGCCCGGAGGCGCATAAACACCAGCAGCACCTCAGGGGGAGCGGGGGCTTCTACTTTGCTTTGGGGGCAACACTCACCACTGGAACTCAGGGGCACACGGAGGCGCAAGCCAGCTGACAGCTTCCCCCGCCGCCGAAGACCATTCCGGCCGCCGAGTGGGGACGAGCAGCACCTCACGGACCACAACTCCCAGCGTCCCTAGCGCCCCCTGCCTGACCGGGACGCCGCCTCCTCTCGCCTGCTGCTTCCGCCCGGAGGCGCATAAACACCAGCAGCACCTCCTGCGTCGCGTGGGCAACGCCGGGCTGAGCCCGGGCAGAGGGCGGGCCGTCTGTGGCCGTCTGGGCCACCCCCCTAAGTCTGCACTATGGGCAAAAGAAAAGGCACGGCTCATTCCGAACAGGGAGGTAAGAAAGCGAAAATTACCACTCAGTCTGAATCCATATTATCATACCTCTCTTCAGCGGTGGGGGCCCTTTCTAAAGAAATAGCGCATGCCGAATCGGAACTGGGTCTGCCATCTACCCCACCTTTGTCACAATCTCTTTCACCATTTATGGTGCCATCAATCCCTCTGGACCCAGAGGTGCTGATTGTAAAGTCCACCACAGTTGTGACATCAGGGGGGCCCACCTCACCTACCAGTACCCCTCTGCACCAGAGTCCTCATCCCCACAAACAAAAAGCGAAAAGCACACTACGAAAAAGAGGAAGAAAACGGGGGGAAACTTTCTATTCCCTCATTGGCTGAGAGCCCATTGGGCGACCAACTAGAAACTCTGTTCACCTCACGCATTGAACCTTTAATTGTAGATATAGCTAAGGACATTGTGGAGACTCTTAACACCTGCCTATCTGGCCTATTAGCAAAATGTTCTCTAGTCGACAAGATGGTTAAAGACTTTGCTACTATATCCGTACAGCTAACTGGGGGAATTGGCCTAAAGGACTTGGGACCATCAGACGGTATAGACACGGCGAACTCCTTACCATCTAGTAGTGGGAGCACTAAAGACCCGAATGGGGCTGGCCGACAAATAGTTAAAAGAACTCTTTTAACCAACCCCATGCAAGCTCCTGAGATAACTGATAGCAAACCTAAAGTGTTAGATGTGCATCGGGACAAACAGTCTGGCTATCCAACTACTGAACTACCCCCAGAAGCTGCCCCGCTTGTAGCGTTTTTTGTGGGTGTTCCTCCGCTGTCAGAAGGGGTAGCGGAATCTTCATCGGCCCTTGTGAACAAGGCAAAATTATGGTGTGCTGGGGCATGCAGTGGTGGGCCTGACATAGCTAATAATGTGATTTTTGCTCGCAGGGTAAGATGGATTGGGAAAAGGCATAAAAACATCAAGGGTGATTGTGTCATTGTAAATTTTAACATCTCTAATGTGGCCCATACACTGTTCTGGGATGGTTCTAATATTACCAGCGAGGATTATCTAAGACCTATCCCTTTAGGGTATTTTTACCCGTCCTCACTACCGGCTTTGGGACCATGGCACTCTCGCCCTGCCAACCGCAGGGAGCCCAGTCGCCCTTTGGTAGGCGGGCATAGGCCTATGACACAGTCACACTTCATACCTGGGAGCACCCCGTCCCCTAATATCATGGCGTTTGAGGCGCCTCAACCTATGGGCAATGAGCCATTGCCAGTGACCCAGTCCAACCGTTATGCCCCTCTTTCGGACATAGAGGAAATGGACTGACAACCAGCCCACACACAAAATATATGCCCTAGGCCCAACACACCAACAGAAGCAGAGGCCTGTAAGATTATTAGTTGGAATATTGCAGGCCTAAGAGATAAGAGGACAGATATATCCTGGTTGGAGTTTATTAAGGCACACGATATTATTGCCTGCCAGGAAACGTGGGATAGCTCCCCTGACTTCTGGGTTGATGGATTTATTACTTTTACCATACCTGCAGTCCCAAGTAGGTCAGGTAGAGCTAAGGGGGGCTTAATGTCCCTGTTTTCCCTTAAACTGAAGGGTAGGTTTAGGCAGATTCATTGTGACTCGCCAAACCTTGTAGTTGTAGAATGGGTAGTCTCACCAGTTTGCACTATTCTTTTTATAAACTTTTATAATGCCTGGGAGAGAATTAACGAAAGAGAACATCTGGTCGGGCTGGATAATTTTCTCTCACTGTTTAGTCTAAATAAATACACTAATTTTGAATTGGTTTTATTAGGTTATTTTAATGTACATCTCTGTAGTGAATTGTGTAGAAGAGATGATTTGGAAGATTCACAGTACAACCAGGTGCCACATTTTGAACATACTAAAGGGGGGGAGGCTCTTGAGGCGCTCTTGGCTTCTTACAACCTGTTCTAAGCCAATATTACGGAGACGGGCGATAGGACAGTCACTTTCAAGGGTACATCCCCTGGTTCCATAGTAGACTACATTTTTGTGTCGCCAGGTATTTTAGCCAGAGTTAAGATACATTATGCATTCTTTGTAGCCCATAGTGATCGTAACCCTGTTTTGCTTGTGGTACATGGGGAGGATTGGCTGTATACTAAGCAACAGGGGGATTTCCTCGGTCCAGCAGTACGCCCCATAGATCAAGGACGCAGATTAAAATGGGCGAACGTGGTTCCTGAGAACTTTATGCAGGAAATTTCATCAAAGATTGGGCCCCACATAGCGATCTGTCAGGAGGTAGGCACACCCGTACAAGCTATTATGAGTAGCTTTGAAATAATCTGCTCAGAGGTCTCTACTGCTCTAACTGTCAAATGCACCCAAGGTTCCCCAAAACTCCATAGGTGGTTTGACGATAGGTGCTCAAAAGCCCATAGGTCACTAATGGGGGCACTGAAAAGCAGCCCGAGAGATAGGGTTAAAATCTCAGAAGCTAGAAAGGCGTACAAAGCAACTAGCGCCTTGAGACCCTCTGGGTGAGTAGTGCGCTATATAAATGCTTTGATTGATTGATTGATTGAACCATCACCGGGAGAAAGAAAGCGCTCAAAGAAGCAGCATGGGACAACCTAACTTCCTCAGCAGTTGTTCGGGATAGCTCACAGTTTTGGGCCACTGTGAACCAACCGTTTCTCTCTGAGATAACTGCTCTATGGACTGTGTGATACCTGACGACAAGTGGTTAACCCACTTTGGCACTATCTACGGTCTTGGTGAGATGACCAACCAAATCGAACCCTGGGAACCTTTAGTGTGTGCACCATTGGTCTTTGCTGTAGGAGAGGTGGAAAGGGCTATCCTAGAAACTTCTAAAAGGAAAGCCCCAGGTCCTGACGGGGTACCTGGTGATTTTTACTTGTTTGCTCCAAAACTGTGGGCGGGGGTTTTAAGTCAGGTTTTTACAGCGGCCAACAGCAATACTTTCCCCAAAAGTTGGGCAACCGCGCTCATCGTGCCAATTTTCAAAAAGGGTCAGCGCGATGACCCAGGTTGCTACAGGCCCATTTCCCTTCTGGACTCTGCAATGAAGATCCTAGGCAGAGTCCTCTTGTTCCAACTGAGAGAAAACATCAAGAAGGGGGTGGGGCTGTCCAACTTACAGTATGGATTCAGGGACAAGAGGGGAACTGTGGACCAATGTCTCAACCTGCAGCTACTAATATCTAAGTATACAGTCGCCAAGGAGGGGTCCTTGTTTCTTGCGTTCATGGACCTCTCCTCGGCCTTTGACATGGTTAATAGGGCCAAACTGTGGCCAGTTATGCTGGAGATGGGGTGGATGGCTCTCTGGTGAACTTTATAGCCTCTCTACATCAGGACTTGTTTGCCAAAATGAGATTGACAAAAGAGGGCAGGTGCACTAGTTGTTTTAGATCAGAGAGAGGGGTACGGCAGGGCTGCATCCTGGCCCCCCTCCTCTTTACGATCTATATAAATGGGCTTGAAAAACATCTGATGGCCATGGAGGGGGATGTCCCGCGTGTAGGAGAGAGAAAAATACCAGCTCTCCTATACGCGGACGATGCTGTCCTGATAGCTCGTACTGGGGTGGGTCTCCAATGCTTGTTGGACTCATTCGGTGAATTTATGGACCAGCTAAATCTTAAAATCAACACCAAGAAGTCCTACACCATGGTGGTGGCCCGAAAGAAGCATAAAACTATCGCATTGCATTGTAAAGGGGAGGTTGTGTCCCGAGTAACATCGTTCCCATACCTGGGCGTTACTTTTGATGAGAAGGGTACCTGGGGTCCACAGATCAAGCTAAAAAAGCTGGCTATGACTAGAGCCGCTTCAGCTCTTGCGGGGTTTGCGAACAGACTGGGGGCAAGACCCATGGAGGCTCTTTTAAAAATATACAATGCAAAATGTATAGCAATAGCTTCATATGGTGCACCTTTATGGGGGTACCTGTCCCACGATCTCCTACAAAGGGCAGAAAACAAATTCCTTCGACAACTACTTTCTGTCCCCAATCTACCCCTACTTTCTCGTTGCACGCAGAGCTGGGTCTAGACTACATTTCAGACAAGTTGAGACCTTCTCCCCTAATGTGTTGGTTGAAGTTATGGCTGAATGAGGAATTCTCTTAATCATGTTATCCTGGAGGACATCATGTCTCTTGATCACAGGAAGAAAATCCCCTGGTTAGAATATGTCCGACTAGCATTTAAAAAACTAGGTCGCCCGGGACAATTCAATTTGCCATCCTCTATCAGGGTTGAGGACATCAAATGGGTCAAAAAACATTTCATGGAGAATGCAAGACTGGCTCGGGAGGAGCTCGAGCTGACAAAAACATCAGTAAGAGCACACTACATGTTGTTATCCTCCCCATCTTTAGAGCCCTACCTTACCTTTGTTAATAAACCCCTACATAGACACCTCCTAATTAAATGTAGATTTAATCAAATTCCTTATGTGTTGGGCTGCTTCCAGCAATGGAGCACGCCGGAATTAGGTGTGCCATGTAAATATGACCATTTTTCCACCCAGGACACGTTGCACTTTATGATGTTTTGTAGTTTTTTTAGACAGCCAATAATCAAATATTTAGTACCCGTTTTAAAAGAAGCCGCTTTTATTCAAGTCAGGCCTGCCCTGTTATACTTACAGTCTTTAGGTAATATTTTCATTACATATTCTGTGGCTAGCTTTTTAGTTGCAGCATTTAGAATTAAGTCAAGGCTTAACAATGGCAACACTGTACCATGAATGTCGATATATATGCCCTGCTTTTCATGATTGTTTAATGTGTCGCAAAATCTGATGATTTGTATGCATCCTTTTAACTTGTATATACTATTGTGTTTTTATTGGCTTTTATGATTTTAATCAAATCGAATAAAGTGTATTTTGACTTGACATAGCGTTGAAGAACAGTCTCCACCCCTGATGACGTGCACTTCATGGTCACCCCACCCTTTCCCAACTCGTTATAGGGGGGTGGGGACCTGTGACAATTTGGGAAAGGGTGTAATTACCTGCAGGTGGAAACCCGAGAATTGAGTCTGCGCAGTTTCTACTCAAGGCTTTTGAAGATACATTGCCCAGACTCGAGATGCCTGCTAGCCGACACACTGTAGAACTGTGGACGCCATTTGAGCTCCATTGTATGTGCCTTCACTGGCAGCCAGGAGCAGACAAGGTGGTGCGTACTGAAGTTCCATGTGTCTGTATCAGCGTGCGCTTTAAGTTCCATTCAGTCCCGGCATTCCCTACAACTGCCAACCCTGTGAGTGCAGTGGACCAAGCGTTGGTATGTAAAGAACAAATAAATTAGCAGCTGGGCCTGGCTGGCTACCAATATGTTGTTGAATACAGTTATCAGCGTTAATTATGTATTCTTTTACCTGGAAGGGTGACAGTTACATTTGCACTGCTGGGATTATAACCAGCTCTTAAGTTACATATGACCCAGCAGTTTTCCAGCAAATCAATATCACTCCTTAAAACACACATTTTGGCCTGTACGTAGTATGGCAGTGTGACATGGTGAATTCAAGAAGCTTGCGGGATGCATCTACCAAACAACTTCACTTGTTGTAGCATGGAGAAAGAGCATATCAAATCCTCAGCAGCCTGCTTTAGAAAGTAAACGTTCCCTGTGAAAACAAGCAGAACAGTAGCCTTGGTCTAGGTATTTCACTCTAAAATCAAGCTAAAACTGGCCAATGGAGACGTGAGCCTTCAAAAAGTGTAACTCTAGTACTGTGAGCTTGCTGTGGAAAGAATAAACACTGTTATGACGTGATTATGGGACCCACAAACGCCTGGTACATGTAGTAAAATGGCTCTCCCGGACACAGCAGCTGGTAAAGGACAGCATGGCTTAGCCAACAATGGAAATTCCATCAATAAGTGACTGGCTACGGGCATCGATAAGGGGCTTAGAAAAAAGTATTATCTGAACCTCAAACAGTACGTCCCATTGCCTCAGACAGATCTATTTTGAGATCAGACATTCCTCAGAGAGCAACTCTCACACTGACTGTTATCAAAACAACAGCCAAACAGAACAGGCACTCTTTAATTCCTGCGCAATTGGCTTTTATAATCTTCGGATACAACTGTATATGTCTAGCTCCTCTGCACGTAGGCACTAGAAACAGAAGTGTAACTTAATAAACAAAGATATTTCAATTTCCTATGGACAGCTACAGTATTCTAAAGTGGCATGCCTCTCAGACATGTTGAGTTGATTTCCAGTTACCTCATCACGAGTATTTTTTAAAGTCGCTATAATTTCTTAAGTACTACGTGGCCATTAATGCTTTGTTGCAATATCTTGCTGCCAATGACATACTACGAAATTCATCATGGCTATATTGGCTTTTTTTACAGTACACTAGGTTGTGTACTGTAAGTCTATGCTTAAATTGTAAGTGTATTGCGCCGGGCTGTGTGTCCAGTCTTGGCGGACATGGGCTGGATCGGTGTGTCCAGTCTTGTGGGGCTCGGTTGGAGCAGTGTATCTAGTTTTGCGGTTCACATGTGGGGGTTCAGTGTGCAGCTGAAGGCTGCTGGTACTGGGTAGTGGAAGAAGGTGCCTGCTTTCAATAGACAGATTGCATAGAAAAGGCAGCTGCTATTACCCTGCTGTGTAAACTTAGAATAAGGCGAGGACAGAGACCGAGTTTGTGGTGTCCTAGAAGGAGTAAAGTAAGATATTAACTTCAGACAGCGCCTCCATCAGGGAAGGCAGGGGGCAACACTATTACGTTCATTTCAGGGTGCCTGGGGCACAGGACAGTGCTGTTTGCAAGGAGGGTCTGAGGACAAAGTTAGAAATCTGGTAGGTACCACGAGGGCCTTGACAAAAAGCACAAAGGGGAAAGACGGAGGAAGAGAAAGATGGGAAAACCATCACAAAGGGAGAAGGCAGGACCCTGCAGGAGTGAGCTGAAGAGGTTTGGTTTGGTAGAGGTCTGAGGTGGATTTATGACATTTAGTTGTGCCAGCAGCAGGTTTCAGAACAGAGCCTTGGGCACCGGACTCTTTCATTTACACAAATTAGGCAGTGTAACATGTTATAAATGACACCCGGTTGTGTGTAAGACTCTATCTCTGCCACAGAGTCGGCAACATGCCACAGGCAGTGTCCCCCACTGGGTATACAATGGATTCTGTAGAAGCAAGAATTCAAGTACACAACATGATGTTGAAGTGTGGAGTCACAGAAGGGACTCACATCATGGGTGTCTATGAAGAAGTCTGAAGATTACTACAGAGGTGAAGGCAGGGCCATGGTGGACCTTGGGCAGAGTTTGAAGGAACTCTGATGCCATTAGTCCTGTCCACCCCCCCACCCCACGCCCAGCCTCACGACTCAAAACCTCACCAGCCGCCAGTGGTTGTTTTGACTAAGCCCTCTGCTGGGTTACTGTGAGACAGTGTTGTCACCCAAAAGGAGTATGTTCCTCTTACTGTCATGCTAATTGACATTTCTGTAAATTACACTACTTCTTAGTTAATGGCTCCTTTGCAATGCATGAGGTGCATTGTGTTCACAAGCAGAAGAAGCGGGCAGAGACGATATGGTGAATGCTGAAATCATTTTGGATAGGAGGCTTTCTCTGCTAAAAACAACATATCCTTAGAAATAAACAAGTGATTGCTTGAAGTTTGATCAAAATAATTATGTCAACACACTATAATATCTACCAAGTAATATTTTCGAACAAAATATTTTTTGGCTGAAAAAGAAAGTAAAAAAGCATAGAATCACAAGTCTGAACGGAATCACAATTCATAAAGTGTATTTAAAAATGTAAGTGGCTCTCATTACAAGTAAGTGTTCCTTTCTTATGTAGCATGTGTTTGCTTGTTTGTTTGCGATTCGGTGGAGTTGACCACCTTCCTCAGGACCAACACAGAAAAAGTTTTCTCCTCAATCAGGTCCACAAGTTAGACGTGGCTATATTCGTCAGTATATTTCTTCGTGGGAGGAGATGAGATACGGAGGCTCTACGAGGAATCCCTGACAATACAGCTTATTGACTGAGAGTCTGTGGAAATAAAAAGGAAATAAATGAAAATAATTTGACACCTGATAAGACTTGGAGACTGTAAACCATAGAGGGTAAAACATTAGCGATTTAAAAGAATAAAACCGGAGCCTTCCCCATTATATAGAAAAATTCTTCTTACTGTGACCTACGAGAAAAATACTGACGAATATAGCCACGTCTAACTTGTGGACCTGATTGAATCTGGGGCACATATATTTTGAGTAACTGAAAAATCCTGTCTCGAGTGTAGAAGGGATGGAATAGAAGCACACGTCATATACTTGATTACATTGAGATCAAAGATATCCTGTATACACACGTTGAGGAGAAAACTTTTTCTGTGTTGGTCCTGAGGAAGGTGGTCAAGTCCACCGAAACGCGTAGACCTAGCGTGGAAATACACGATTAATATCTGTGTTACCTCAACCTTAGAAATTGTTTTGGGTTGCAAATAGGAGTGTATATTATATGTATGAATGAGTAAGTATGTATGTTGATAAGTGTGTGTTGGACAGGATCTTTGTTTTTCTTTGAGGAATTTTTTTTTTCTTTTTTCTATGTACATACTGATTTGAAGAAACAATGGAACTGTTTATTGAATTTTAATGGTGTAAAGTAAATGTACAATCAATGAATTAATGAATTTAAATGGAAAAATAGTAAGAATAAAAAAGAAAATACGTCTTTCACTTTGATAAAAAGAAAAAATAAATAAAAATCAAGAATGAGAAAAATTGTGTACCTGTGTTAATCTGAAGGCTGTTTGATTAATGATATGAGCTACGCCATATAAGAAAAATGATTAGACCATGAGGGAACTTTATTATGTTTAGTCAGATACTTTCCTCTCTTTTCCCTGGTCTTAAAGTAACTTTAGAGGGGGTCCCAATCCTATGCTGTTATAGGTGGGGGTAGGCCAGATAAGCACAATCCCGGAGGCGCTGTGCGGACTCTCCTAGAGCTGGCAGAAGGGAGTCACCCTCACCGACCTTGCTATAACGAGCTGAGCTAAACTAAGGATGCTTTGTATCCCATATATGGTCTTTCCTTTGCACCAACCTGTACCAACTTGTATTTTTCCTTCTTAGGTAAAGGCTTCGAAATGTAACAGTATATATATTATCTCTTGATAATGTGCCAGCAGTCTTCTCGGCGGACCTCGAAGGGTTAGGTCGCGAGAGGCTCCTCTGGCAGAGTTGTTGTTTAATAAACGATTGAACTTTCTACACTGCCAACTGACTGATTATTGGTAAGTGATATTGGGGGCTAATAGTAAGTATAGCTCTATATGGTCTTATTTATTTTTCGGTACTTCAGGGTGTGATAGCAGGTGTCGGTGTACCTTTTAAGACGCAGGCCAAATTAGGTGCATTCTGAATACACGAGCCATGCAATTGGATATTCCTACACACTAACGAGTGATCAGGTGTTGTTGTGCAATTTTCACCATTCAAATAAACCTCTTTTCCCTCCCTCAGGCACCTATAGGTAAATGGTAGTGACCAAGCTTCATGGAGATAAGCGGTACCCAGAGGTTCATACGTGCCTATAGCATAGTACTTCATGCAAGCCTCAAACTTGTACAGAGGGAAAGGTAATGTTATTAGCCACACGTTGGACGCCATGTTGCAGGGATTCTGCTCAGTCACAGAACTGTGCACAGAGACTCAGGACCTCAGTGAATTAGGGTGTACCAAAAACTCACCTTCGTACCCAAAATCCCCTACCAGACTAGCATCAGTGTCTCATTAGCTCTTCGTCCTATTCCAAAGTCACCAATGATTAGTCTACCCAGAACATGCAACTTAGGATACCTCAGGTAAAGTGGGAAACATGAACACTTTTTTGTTATACTCTCATACCAGTCCAGATCAGGGAGTAAAGGGAGACACAAGCAAGTTTAAAAGGTTTATTTTATCGCTGTGATCTCAGGTGCAGCATCTTAGCTAATACAAGCAGACATATGTTAAGAAATAAGATTGTCAGCATAGTTACTATTCCATAAAATACAAAGGGAGAAAGCATGTTATAATGCTAAATGGAAACAGGTTAAATATATACCTATATTTCACCCTCCCTTGCTAGTAGGTTATTTTATAACTAAAGAAGGTCTCTTAGGCTTGCATAGGGGACCCCATACCTCAGAGATTAGCAGGAGTGAATCACTTCGAGTTCTGCACAAGCTCTCAGCATACGAATGTTATCCAAGTGTGTTCAATCGTACCTACACAGAGTATTATTAAAGGCGCCGGTATCAGAGCTGTTCACAGCTGCATATATGTTATGTCTAGAACGTGCGCTGATCACTTCGAACAAAAGCAACAGTGTTGATATAACCTTGAAGGCCTCTGCACTCACTGTTCAGACTAAGCTTAAGAAGCAAGTCTAGCAATGTAGAAAAACAAGTTATTCTCATGTGAAGCAAAACTCTCAGTCCAACTCGAAACAAAATATTACGTGTGTGCCGTGTGCAAAAGAAAGCAAAAGATAAAATGGCGTTTAAACTTCTAAAAAGCTCATGCTAACTTAACACTGTATAAATGCAAGGCTCAGCCCCACTACAATGCTTTTTGTGATTCGTAGTAATTATCAGCATTGCATGTTTATATTTAAGAATGACAAAGGTCTTTTCCAGGCTAAAACTCCTTACCTGTTTCACATGTTGCTATTGTATATGTAAGAAAAATGAACACATCGCACAAGGAACTCACAGAACCACACACTCACACTGCCACGTGCATACCCATACAACCAATTACAATTCTAAACATAGAACCACCCATCACAAACTCATACACCCACTTACGCACCCACACAACCAGTCACACACCCACTCACATGCCCATACTGCCACTCACACATCCTGTCTGAGACCCAAAAACCACTCCCACATCGCACAAGGAACTCACTGAACCACACACTCACACAGCCACGTGCACACCCATACAACCAATTACAATTCTAAACATAGAACCACCCATCACATACTCACACACCCACTCACATGCTCATACTGCCACTCACACATCCTGACAGAGACCCAAAAAAACACTCCCACTCCCATTCTGACACTCACATACCCACTTACTTCCCTACTCATACTCTCTCACAACCCCTTACAAACCTATTCTGACACTCATGAACCTACTGAGATACTCATGCATACACTCACATACTCAGGGGCATATATACAAGCCAACATATGCTCAGATGTGAGTCCCAGGCTCTCCACACCACTGGAGTCAAGCTATCCAGGCTGATGAAGCCTGATAGCCAGAAACCGGTCCTTGGATGCTTGATTCCGGTCTGGGAAAGACATGGCTTGGTAGTTCGGACTGGACTGTTCCCATGAGGCACAGGGTCAGAGCTGATTTGCATATAGCCAGTGTCTAACCCAGGGTGGTGTGGAGTGCAACAAAACGATGGATTTAGGCCCAGATCTCTGTACTGGGGTGAATGTATGACATTGTTCTACATTCTATCCATCAACTGTGTTTTTTGCAATTTTCACCCCAAGTGTGCTGGGTATGCTCAGATGTGAGTCCCAGGCTCTCCACACCACTGGAGTCAAGCTATCCAGGCTGATGAAGGCTGATAGCCAGAAACCGGTCCTTGGATGCTTGATTCCGGTCTGGGAAAGACATGGCTTGGTAGTTCAGACTGGACTGTTCCCATGAGGCACAGGGTCAGAGCTGATTTGCATATAGCCAGTGTCTAACCCAGGGTGGTGTGGAGTGCAAAAAACGACGGATTTAGGCCCAGATCTCTGTACTGGGGTGAATGTATGACACTGTTCTACATTCTGCCCATCAACTGTGTTTTTTGCAACTATCGCCATCACAGCATCATTTTCGGTGATGTTGTGGTGGTTAAAGGGGCCTCGCCTTATTAACAATCCAGTGTTAAGCCACTTAATGTGGCTTAATGCTGTCTTGCAAATAAAGCCCCCTTTCACTCTATTCTTAGCATGAAAGAAGATGACAATGGGTGTTGGTGTGGGGGTTCCACCGCAACACCCATTGGTTCTGACTCTGCCTCCTATTTACAAGGGATGTGCAAATAGGAGGCAGTACCAGAATTAAGATCAGGAAAAACCTGGTCTGACGCTGGCGCAACAAGGAGAATTATTTAATTTCTCCTTGTTTTTACTGTTTTCATGTGTGCTGCGTTGTGCAGCGCACATGAAAACAGCAAAAGGCCAATGAACGTTTTTACACAGGAAGACCCCCTTCTTGCACATAAACAATCATGTTTTAAAAATGCTGATTTGCAACTTTTGTGTGTGCTGCCTTAAGCAGCACACATAGAATTAACAAAGCAGCATTTAAAGATTGTCTCACTCTGCCGCTTCCATTGTACATATGCCCCTCAATCTCAAAGGTTAGTGGTCAAAATTAGGAAATGAAAATGTTAAAAACGTACAAATTCACTTTAAAAAACAAAAGGTTACAGGGACTTTATAGTTACAAAATAGAAATCTACTAAAAAACAAAGGTTACGGAGATGTTATAGTTAGGAAATGTAATTTTAAAAACCCCTAGAAGTTAATTATTTTTATTCCTGTGAGTGGTTGTGTAGGCAGGGCCCAATGCACTGCTTTGCCCGGAGGCCTATAATGCAGTTAAGATGGCCCTGCACAGGGTACCCTCATAACATTCTTCAGCGTGGCTCCATCATTTTGCGTTATGCCACTGGCAGGGATCAGTTATAAAAGTTGTTAACAAACTTCCTTGTACGTATTCTGGCTTAAGGTCATAGTTTATGGAATTTTGATTTCTTCTTTAGTAGCATAAAAACTAAACTAATCCCTGAACAGTATATTGAAAGAAAGCTCCTTTTGAGGTACACATTTGCAATTCTATTTGAAAGCTTACCGAAACAAGAATTGACGAAACCATACCATCTGCATCCATATTCTCCTCCAATCCACTGGCCATAGATGCTGGATGCAAAACTGAGGGTAGTGCCAGAGACGCAGACCAGCATGTCACTTATGCTGATATTCAGCAGCATCATGTTCACCGGGGTGCGCAGGGTTTTGAACTTGCAGAACAGAATCAACACAATAAAATTGTTCAAGAATCCAAAAACGAGGATGGTTCCCAGAAAAACCGCCACCACAGTGTGTCCAGCTCGCGATAATCCACGCCTTTGAAACTCATCATCGTAGTGCCAGTGTGATAGGGATGAATCAAAGCTTAAATTTGAAGTCCCGTTCCGGCTCATTTCTGACATCATGGCAAGCTGGGAACTTATGAGAAGTTAACGATGGAGGTAGCCATCTCAATTATGGGTCAATGGAAAAAAAACATTCAACATCATCCACCCTTCTTCCTGTCTTCATGACTGGAGAACTATCTGGGAAAAAAGAAAGATATAGATGAACTAATCTAAAACTTCAAAATAGCAATTAATTTAATTTAAACAGTGCTGTAAACAGGATGGAACTCTCATGTTAGAAGAAATAGCTGATCATTTTCTAGTAAGCATCCTCTCTCAGATGACCTATCTCTAATATTTATCTGGGTAGGCTGACCTTCATGGATTTAATAACTGAAAATACGTTTTTGACACAGTCTTATGCAAACATAAATTGATGTTCCAAAGGTGGCAACTCTACCCGCTAGCCCACGTGGGATGTGAAAGATAGGGCTAAAAAGAAAATGTTTGCTTTTGCATGATTACTTTCTCACGGGCAATATAAAGGCATCATTGCTTAATTGCCAAACTAGACTATTGGGAGCAAAAATACTCATGTTGTGTCTTACTTCTCAAAGTGAACACTGCCTTTTGCAATGTCTGTTTGGTTCTTCCGAATACAAACCTCTCTGATTTTAGGTGCAAAATGGCTCTAGACTCTTGAGATCAAAGAAAAAAGTGTAAGCATGACATTGCAGCCAACATGCTTACACATGCTTTCATGTTTAAGAGATAAATATGCCGGCCCTTCTGAGTCACAGAAAATCCTCATAAGCAGGTCAATGGGGACTGGTTCTCTGTAACTACAACTAATGTAGTGGGATTACTGTAAAAATAGGGATTTTTTTAATTGACTCATTGGCTCTTTTAGTAGTACATGTATAAATCAAACATTGGCAGAGCTAATAGTGCTGGGGCTACTGTGCCAACACAGGTTTTCGCAAATGCTTCCACAAATTATATTTATCATATTAAAGCCTGCTCTCTTGGTTTTGTCAATGTCAGGAACAAGTAGCAAAGTAAAATTGGTACCTGTACAGAAAGGACATAGGAGAGGAAGAACTGAATATTACAGGTTGGTGAGTAAGCCATTTTGCAGATGTAAAATAGCCTCCATACATTCCAATTGAAGCACTTCCTGGTTGGTGGAGTGATGTTCCACATAGCAACAGCATGAGGTAAGAAAACAATACTCCTCTGGGTGGAGCCAAAGACTGCTCTATGTGTATTTTAAAGTATTGGTAACAACATAGCTAGGGTTTCCTGTTTTCAGTTTCTATTTGTGGTCAATTCTGGTGAGGTTTTTTTCAGTGTTTCAATACCTTTAAAAAACAGTGGTTATCAGTGGTTACACATTTTCGCACGATTAAAAACAACAGGAGCAATGTTTTTCCCATGTTTATGGAATGTTTTGCTTTTATTATTGCTTGTTTTAGGGACTGATAGCACATGGTATATAGACAGTGTACGTATAGTGTATATGAGGTCCAAATAAATTTTTGCAAAAGTTACTTATTGTAGTACACCATACAATACTTCTTCAGCGAGTGTTTGCTCGTGTGCGCTCGCTCTTTCCTTCCCATGTAAACTTTTTTCTATGAAAAGGCCCTCTCAACATTGGCAGTAGAGACGGGCAACACAAAACCAGCCAGTACACATTTTGTTAGCTCTGCCATTGACATAGCTTTCCATACCAATACTGGTGCACTTGAAGATTGCGATTGTCAAGGCAGGTTCTGCAACATTTTAGTGAACTGGGCACTAATGCCCTCGGAGTTATTGAAGCGGTCAAAAATGAAACTGCACTTTTGAAACTATGGAGGAAATTCCGCTTTATGGAAGGGATCTAGAACTTGTACAGAGTACCACATTGAGGTTTCATTGACTTCAAATGCCATGGTTGGGTAAGGGACATTTCTATGCATCATTGCCAGCCATTTCTCAATCTTTGCAAAGTAAAAGTTCCTGAATTGCTCTTCAACATAGCTTTGCTTAACAAGTGGCAAGCACTCTAACATGAAACATGTTTGCAGTGCCAGAGTCACTAAAGGTGTTGCCAAGCCTACTCTTAAGGAGAGCAATTATGCTGAACACTTGGCAGACAAGGGTGTTTTCAGACTCTACCTTTATATTATGTCTACTACAGCAGTTATGTTTTCCTGTAAAAATCTAAGAATGCAGTAGAGTGTACTTTTTTCACATCACTATCAAAATGCAAACAAAGATCCTCACATTTCTTGCCTTTGCCATCATCACTCAGCAAAACTTCTGTAAACGGTCGCCACATGGATAATATAGCAGTCATAGCCCCTTGGACTGAGAACCATCATCTAAGTGACACCATTGGGATTACTCTTTCTTTGATGCCACACAAAGCATTTTAGTTCCTGTGGGTATCAGAATAGTGCAACAGAATGGACTAAAAGGTCAATTGCATTCTTCATTAACTCTGAAGATTATAAAGATGCTTGCAAAATACCAACTAACAAGTGGCAAGGATCTCCTACAGGGAAGAACTTCAGCTCAAGTATCGATTTTGACAGGTCATCACACAACATTTTCATATACGTAGCTGAATCACTGCAAATACAAATAATATCACTCCAATCTTTGTTGAACTTGGAAATAACCTTTTTTGCAGAGCATTCCAAGTGACACTCTGTTCCATGTTTTCCAAAAGTCTGGTGTCATGTTTTCACCACTATCCCAGATGCTTAGCGATAGCACTCTTTTCACATATACTTGTCACTATACCTTCGAGTGAATGTTTAAAGCTTGAGGTGTTGCCAATTCACCTACTATCAATACTGACTCACTAGAAACTGGGAAACGATTTAGCAAGGGTTTTTACCCATCCTCTGTGGGTAAATATGATGACAGGTATTGGGAAAGATTCCCAGCCATTTTACCTATCAGTGAAAGAATCAAACGCAGCCAAACTATCACATATGATTTTTATATTTCCTGATACTCTACAGTTTATAAAATACATAAACAAGACCTAAAACATGCTTCTAAACCATGTATCTTTAGACCAAAGACCACAAAACTGAAAAAAGCAAAATGAAGAAGAAACAATATTTTAGTGTCATCCCTAAACAACAAAACTCAAGCAGGATAATGTTAGCCTAGTCTTTCTTGCTGCTAGCTTGTATCTCCAAGTTACATTGTATTGACCCCTTCAGGGAGAAAAAAATTACTTTTTCACTCTCCTTTTTCTTTCTATGAATATCATTTAGTTTGTGGTTGTGCAGGTGTTTTGTCAGTGTTTACATGTTTTCACTAGTGAGGGCTTTTTCTCTTTCAGTTGTGTTTTATCAGTTAGTATAGGTTTAAACCTAAAACCGGACAACCTAAATATAGCCTTAGAGCCTGACGTAGCGTGCTTTACAGGCCGTTAAAGCCCTCTCCAACCAGGAACAATAGAGCATGCCTTTAATGGCAGGTAGAGCCCACTATGGAGAGTTCTGAGGCTATTAGAACATTCTGTCCTAAGAGGCATAATGTTCTAATTTGTTAAACAAAGGCCTCACGGAGCCGATGAGGTTGAAATCCCCTCAAGCTCTGTAACGCCTTTGTGCATAGCAACAGCTGTGAACAAACATTAGAATGTTGATGCTCCGAGCTTCTACCACCCATTAGAAGCCCAGAGCACTCTATTGTCTTCAATGGAGCTCTCAACATTCCAATGTTCTAATATTTCTTATTAAAGACAGCCGCACTGTCAATCCAGACATAACAAACATTGTCAAAGCCATTGGGTCTCACCTATGTCACTGGGTCAGAGGCCCATCTTCTTTGTTTTGTTACTGCTTCTTTTTTATTCTGCCTTTGTTTAAGGTAAAATCCATTATACAATTGCTGCTAGGCTTGTGCATGCATAGGCATGAAAGGAAGGCAACCTTGGAGTGTTTTTTCATAAAGCTTAACGAGATCATCCCAAGATGACTGCTATGCATACTTATGCTGGCACACACTCAATGCACCAACTTGGAATGTTTTTTCATAGCGTATAAGGATAACCATACCAAGGTGGTTGTCATGTACAGGCACATAGAAATGCATGCATAGTTGACATTTTAGAATGATTTAAACAGATGACCACCTGCTGCAGCACTACCAATGGGTGCCAAAGGGCGTGTGGTAGGGAAGCAGATACTTAAGGAGTGCAAGGTATCAAATAAACAAATCTGTGTGCGACACAGGGGGATAGCAGTGACAGCAAGCAGAAAAAGGGAAAATAATCCATCATGCACTTCAATACAATGCGCTGACATTAGCTGTGGAAGGATACAACTCTCCAATCAAAACATAGAACGACAAAAATCGTCCTCTAAGTGGGATAAACCCCAAAAAAGGGAGGAATGCTATTGAGTCAGCAGCAGGGAATAATGTTAGAGAAGCAAACCTTCACAAAATGGTCAAGGAGTAAACCCAAAGCTCACTCTCAATATATTTGATACCAGCCGTGGTCGGTAGGGGAGTACCTGCCGGGGCGGTGACGTGGGGAGGGGGAGGGGCAGGGTGGGGGTTAGTAATGTATGGATAATGGAGGTTTGCAGGTAAGTAAACATTTAAATAAATCAAACGAATTTCGTTGCGCGCACTGCATTGCATTTGGGGATGCAGTGCACGCAACGAAATTTGTTTGATTTATTTAAATGTTTACTTACCTGCAAACCTCCATTATCCATACATTACTAACCCCCAACCCTGCCCCGCCCCCTCCCCACGTCACCGCCCCAGCAGGTACCCCCCTACCGACCGCGGCTGTTTGATACAAGAGGTCTAACAGGCAGCTAACACAATTGGTAGGCGAGGCTAGTGCATGTACTCATTCCGAAGAATTTCACAAAGCAATATGCTCACATTTGAATTTCCTTCTATGTATTATAAAACGTATTTTGATGAGATTTTCAATAGGAGCAAAAATTATAACTAAATAAGTGAATCCTGCTCACAAAGCATTCAAATCATCAAAAGATCATGGCCCCTGTATAGTGTCTGCCAACCTGTAAGCCACCAAACTTTAAATATAAAACCTATGATAAAAGTTCTCCAAAGTAATCTGAAATGTGACTGTGTGATGCAGGGAAATTCAGAGATTTCTCAAGGTCAGCCTGACAAATCTGTTTTTCTGCATCTGCTTTACTACTTTAATTACTATTTTGATGTTTGGAGCAGCAATTTGTACATCAGCAGTCACTGTGTAACTCGCAGGGGGAAATATATTAAAAGGTAATTACTCAAAAGACAAGACTGCCTTAGACCATGGAAAGCTCATTTTTCACACATTTCTTATTATCAAGATAGGTTCACGCAACTCTCATAATGTTTACTGCTGCTTTTTTTGAACTGCAATTGAAAATTCACTTAAAAATGCCCCTCACATTGACAACAGAAACAACTGTTCAGCAGTTCGCATAGCAATTAGCACCACAAAGAAACGTTTTAAATCAAAAGGATTGAAACTGAGAGCACACGTGAAATCGGACTCATGCAGTGATGGGCGACAGCTTCCCACAAAGAATAGAAATTTGTAATTCGACAACTTGCACTATATCATGTTTCAATCACATCTATTAGTGTAATGGATATGTGGCTTAAAGTGAAAATACAGCACAAAACCTAGAGGAGATCTCCATTGTTCATTCAGTAATTGGTTGTTTTTTTCGATAAATTGATTTTCGGGACTCTGCTTACCTGATAATTGTATCTTTGTAGAAATGTCTTTTTACTAGAGCAAATAGGCACTCCTCAACAGAATCAATTTTGCTGATACACGGGGCATTCATTTTCTGTACAAAGCACTTTGCTAAAATTCAATTTTAGGCTCTAACCGAAAATGGCTCCATGTTTGTTTTTGTAACAAAAATCACCCTCCACTTTCACAACTCAGGCCTTCCTTTGTGACAGCATCTTAAGCCAAGACAATTTATCGACGGAATATTGACACCAACAAGACTGAAAAAGAAGAACATTAAGGAGGGACTAAATATCGAAAGGTAAGTGCATATAGGTAAGCATAGATTTACTGGCCCCAACTCCACAACAATTTCCCTTGAAGATATATGTACTGTGCAGGTACATATATGTGGAATTGGGTATCGAAAACCTATAATAGGTCATGCTTTTAGATTAAAACGCAAGCTTGCCCTAACATCGTTGGCAATGCTTGTTTGATCAGTTCCTCAAAATACTGATATTGAACACTGCCCAAACCAAAGGTAAAGGATTTAGGTAAACAGAAAGGACAACAGAAACTAGCCAAATGTGGCATTCACAGGTCCTCGGAGGTTTAAAAAGCATCACAGAGACCTTTCCTGATGTAGGCTACAGTAATTTAGGTGCCCACTAAAGGTCCCTCGAGTGGGACACAACACCTTGTTCCAGCAGGCTGCAGTCCCTTTGGACCCAGAGGTCCAAAAGACATCCACGTAATCTCAAGAGAACATTAAAAACACAGCAGATGCCCTTGAATGTCTCCTTTTGTTTTAAGTGGAAAGAAGCAAAGGGAAAGAAATAAGACAACAACTGAGCGGTGCTTTTGTTGTGGGCACCAAATCATAGCGAGTACTTCGCTTCAACATCTACATGTGCATGTTGACTTTTGGAAGTTGAATGATTTTAGTATGTTTTTTATGTCCTGAAAAAATATGTTTTCTATGTGCTAAAAAAATATGCCGGTGCTGGGTTATGAAGGTGATCAACATTATCAAAGCTATTTGAGTGTAACTCCTCCATGTTTTAAAAGAGGTCACCCTAGTGTTGAGCACCACTGCCAGCCGTTGTAGGCGAAATATTCCATAATCTCTATTTACAGTGACAGTGTACTTGTTTTATTTGTACAAGATGCCTCTATGCAGAGCAACCCCCAGTGTAGAGGGCCAGGAACAAAGGGTACGGCATGCAATGGGTTGTGTGGAGGAGCCAAGAGGGATGAACATGAGAAGCCAAGAGGGAAGCATGTGCACAGGGGAAGTAAAAGCATAAGCACTTGGATGGGTGATACACAGGGAAAGCGAGCACACAGAGTAGACGAGTAGTGAAGAGATGAGAAGGAAGAGGAAGGAGAAGCGAGGGCACAGAAAAGACAGGTAGTGAGGTGACTGGAAGGAGAAGGCGGAAGCGTTCATATGAAAAGGAAATCAAAATCATGGGCACGACAGAGAGGGAAAGTAAAAGCAAAAGGACAACAAGAAAAAAGTATGTAGGAATACTGAAAGCCCTTCATCTAAATCAGATAGGAACAGTCATTGGGCAAAATATTGTTCCAGAAAATGTCATGGGCTTGTTGGACAGCCTATATAGGCAATGGTACACCATGAAGCTAATGATGAGGAAGGCTACCTAAAGCCCACTCTCTCTCCTTGCTTCTTCTTGTACATTTAAGAGTATTCATAGCGTGGTTTCCCCCACACATCTTAAGATGCCTGAATTTAAATTTGAAATGCTGAAACCTAAATATTTGCAGATTGGTTTTTCCCTGTGACGTCCAGTTTGTCAAAATAACAATTGAAGTCCTACTGCACAACACAGTGCTACTGATGCAATAAAAGAGTGGGGTAAAATCTCTGACAAAGAATGGTTAACACACCTTTGGAGATTGTACGACATGTTTAGCACATTGATCACCTAGTCTTAGACTTACTGGGTGACCAGTTTTCAATTAACAGAAGCTATTAAAGAATGTTAAAATTTGATTTTGCCCTGTAAACTATCTAATTCTATTGGCTAAGGGGTAGAAAAACAAGATCATGAATAAGGAGCCGTAATTGTAAACATCCATTTTGCTTTCATTACTAAAGACTGTAATCCAACATTATGTTGTCACTGACATTTTCACCTCACTATAAAGTCACTTTAACCTTAGTTTTCTTCAGTGAATTTCTAGAGTTTTTTAACCAAAAGTAATATTTTATTACTGAACATAGAGGCAACCACACCCCACATGGCCTTTTGGGGTGTGTGGCAGGGGTGTGACCGCAGGATTTGGCCTGCGGCCTGACCCTGTGGTATTTCCCCCAGGTGTCCAACCCGCCCTACAAGGCAGCCAACCTCCCGCCATGCACGACTTTGGCCTTGTGCAGCAGGGGATTGGCTGCAGGGCCTGACTTGGGGGCAGGACATATCCTCATGAGTAGAAACTCTACCCCACACACTATGCCATACATTGCCTTCTGCAACACCAACCTATAGAAAGTTAGTTGATTGGCTTTGTGATGGGGTGAGCATATCAATATAAATAAAGCAGATCTATCATCTTTCTACAAAAGACAGATTTATTTACTTTGCATTGATAGGAAAATGCAATCATAAGAACAACCATAAGAGGATCATGTACCCCAGTTACAGAGCATAGATCTACATCTAGGAGTGCTTTAGTAAATTATGGTAAGCTCTCCTTGGGTCATGGACTTGATGACCCAGGAAACTTACTGTTTTTTTTATATGTTGCCGGGGGGGCTGCTGCACTTCCTGCATACCAAAGTTTGGTGGTGCCCCTGCCTCTTCTAGGGGCACCCCCAGCAAGAAAATAATTAGTAAAAAAAAAGGGCATTATGGGGGTGCTCTTTGCCAGAGTACTAAATAATAAATGAGCGGCTCTGGATGCTCATTTATAATTCGCTTTTCTTTTTTTGCTTTGTTTTTGTGGTTGTCCCAGTGCTCACCTACAATAATAATTGGTCCTAGAAAATGGGGTCTCCACAGCCTGAAGAGACTCAGGGAGGGGGAATGCATGTTTTCCCTTATTATTTGATTCAACCCAGGGAGTTGAGGTACCTGGGGCCTAAAAGGTTGGGAGAGGGTGGTCATACTACCCCCTCCCCTTATTAATTGATTCATCTCCAGGGAGTGGGGCTCCTGGAGCCGGAAGTAGGTTCAGGGAGGGGGACTGCATGCTTTCTGCCCTAGGAAATCCATTATAGCATGCCCTCCAGCCCACCCCAGGGGAGGGTTATTTCTTTTCTAAAGCACAGGATTTTGCACTTTCAAAAATCTTTTGCTTCAGATCAACTGCAAAATTTGCAGAAAAAATTAGAAAACATGCGCTCCTCCCACCACCTTCAACAATGAAAAAAATGGTGGGTGTCCCTGGAAGGATTGTGCATCAAAAAGCAATATTAGGGGAAAAGATAATAATAAATGATGGGCAGAGCTGCTTATTTATTATTCACTGCTCCTGGCAAGGAATGCTCCATAATACTTCTTGTGGGCTAATTTGTATACATTTTCCTGCATTCTGGTGTCCCAATGTGGGTAAGGGCCAGACCAACATGTTATAAAAGTGGCATGGGGTGGCCGGGGGACCAGCAGCCCCCAAGAAATCATTTAAAAAAGTAACCCTATGTTTCAAGGGTCATACACACCATGAACTTAGAAACAGATGATGGTTCCTCTAAGCTTTCCCACAGTTGGTGTTTTTGCTCTTAGCTGAGGATTTTAGAGACTTCTTGTGGGTGGACCAATGGCTTCAGTTTGTGTACTTAAGAATGTACAAGAAAGATTCAAAATAGGTTTCATATTGGTGATGAAGGCTATAGGCTTGCATCAATATAAGGATGTAGTGATCTCTTGACAAGGCTAACAGGCCTACCTTGTATAATGATGTGTTAATTTCTCGACAAGCCAATAAGCTTGACATCATTTATTGATGTAGTGATACCTTGATAAAGCCAATAGGCGTGCCTTCTCTATTGATGCGGTCACCACCAGAGAAAGTCAATAGGTTTGTCTTCATGTAATGATGTGATGACCAATTGACCAAGCCAATAGGTTCACCTTTTATGCTGTTGTGGTCACCCCTTGACAAACCCAATAGGTTTGTCTTTGTATAATGATGTGTGACTTCCTGACAAAGCCAATAGGCCTGCCTTGCATATTGATGTGTTCACCTCTTAACAAAACTATCATCACTGCCTTTTATCTATTGACTAGCAGCCCGTCCCGACGTTGTCCGGGTATGAAATAGAATGTGTGTAATGTGTGTATTTGGCAAGGGCAATTTATTTTAAAATCTCGCGGTAGACAACATTTTTTGTTTCATTAGAATAGGGACGGAGAAGGCCCAGCTGGAGCCCTGGTTGATGTTAGCAGGCGCGTGTAATGTCGTTGAATGAGAGAGTTATGAGCCGCGGGTAAATCCGTTTAATGAGAGAGTTGAGTGACAGCGAGTAGAAGAGGCTGCAGTAATTGCCCCCGCAGACACGCTCATTTGCGTGTTTCCCCGCTTGAAGCCCAGATGCAGGCCTGTTTGATGTTAGCTGGCGCGTGTTCCCCCGCTTGAGGCCCAGCTGCAGCCCTGGTTGATGTTATCAGGCGCATGTAATTAGTGTACTGAGACGCCGCCTGAGCCCTGCTAGAGCCCTGGTTGATGGTAGCAGGCGCGTGTAATTTCGTTGAATGAGAGAGTTCAGTAACAGTGCGCAGGTGATGCTGCAGTAACGTTACTTACCAGGCCTCCAGGTGAACGCGTTTGTCATGCCCCCATCACACGGCCACAGCAGACGATCTTCTGATTAATGTAGGACCCACATGGCATGAAGGGTGGAACGTAGCATACGCCCCCAGCGTGTCTCACGCCCCCAGTGTGCCCTTTGATGCGGCGCAATTTCGTTCACATGGCATGAAGGCCGGACACACGCCCCCAGTGTTTCTCATGCCGCCAGCGTGTCACGCCCCCAGCGTGCCCCTTGATGCTGCGCAGCAACGTAATTGGCGCTTGTATGTACGACTCACATGGCATGAAGGGCGGACACACGCCCCCAGCATTTGTCACACCCCCAGCACACGCCCACAGCCCACGATGTGATGGCTGTACCACACGCCCCCAGCGTTAGTCACGCCCCCAGCCCACGCCACCAGCACAACGCAGACACGCCCACAAGGGACTACTTTGCTGGCATGGTTCTTTTACCTTTTAAATGTATAGAGGAGTTGGCCTAACGGCTAAGGCGCTCGACCTTGGATCTCGGGATCTGGGTTTGAGTCTTGGTAACGACGCCAAACATCCTATGATTCTGGGCAAACCACTTAATCTCCCCGTGCCTAACAAAAATGAATGTGTGTCCTCATGTAACGTAACTGGTGCTATGTAAAGCGCTCTGATACCTGATTCAGTTTGGGTCAAGTTTGCGCTATTTAAAACTCTGCCCAAAAAAAAGAAATGGTGGCCGTCTTCATAGCCTGTGTCCTTCTGCTGCAACTGCCCTTTCCAACGCTGTATTGGGTGTTGTGATTGGTGCTGTGGTTACTGAGATTACTCTCCTCAAAGGTTTGGTCTCTCTCTTTATAATATTAGTATAGATGTGTTGACCACTTGAGAAAGCTAGTAGACCTGCGTTATATAAAATGGCACCCCTTTATAGTGTGATGAGAGATCTCATTGGCAATGCATGGGGGTAGTTGTCTGCTCCCATGGGTTTGGGTGCAGAGCTTGTCCACCACAGACCAGCAACATTATACTTAGGTATGGTAGTAAGATTGTGTTTAGCGTAAAAGAAAATCTCCGAAATTGTGGGGGCATGGCCGGAACACCAATGGACATGGGCAAGTAGCTCTGAGCTTTAAAGTCAATGACCCTGCAGGTGATAACATACAGGTGTTGCTGGAACTAGATGAATGTGATCTCTGATTTGCAATATGGGTTTAGGGAGGGACTGGGTACAGTGGACCAGGCACTGAATTTGACGCTCCTGGCTGAGAAATACGTGCATGCTAAGGGTGCCTCTCTCCACATGGTGTATGTTGATTTGTCCGCAGCCTTTGACTGTATCATCCATTCGAGCCTTTGGACAATCTTACTTCAGATGGGCATTGATCCACCGATTATCGATTTTTTGCGAGAGCTGTATACAGGGGCCACAGGGAGAGTAATATATGGAACCAATGGGCAGTTAACGGATAGCTTTCGGGTGGAGAAGGGGGTCAGACAAGGGTGTGTACTGGCCCCCTTCCTTTTCACCCTGTACACGAATGGACTAGAGGCCGCTCTACTTGAGGGTACGGATGATCTTCCAGCTGTTGGTCGTCGGCATATTCCAGCGTTATTATATGCCGACGACGCGGTACTTCTTGCCCGAACCCAAGTACAGCTTCAACGGGTTCTGGACAAGTACTGTTCATTCATGGCTAGCTTGAACTTAAAAATAAACATTAAAAAATCCTATGTGATGCATGCTGACCCAAAACACAGAAACCTGAAGACAATCTGTGTCAACAAAGTGCCCCTTGAACAAACACTCACATATCCTTACCTAGGAATTTTAATTGATAATAAGTTCAAATGGAAGGAAGCTATCAATTCTCGTAAGTTAGTGTTTCTTAGGACTGTAACAGCGCTGAAATCCTTTGCGCAAAAGCTAGGAAAAAAACCACCGGCAGAAATGATCAAAATATATAAGGCAAAGTGTCTCAGCACAGCAACCTATGGGGCAGGGGTTTGGGGAGGAGTAAACACTGACCAGCTCCAAACAATTGAGATCTCCTTTTTAAAGTACCTGCTGTCGTTACCAAGAAGTACGACCACATATGGATGCCATAACGAACTGGGATTGGACTACCTCTCGGATATAATATAAATCCAACCACTCATGTTGTGGCGGCGAATTTGGGTTACGGAGCAGTGCCACCTGACAAGGGCAATTGTGCAGGACTGCCTAAAGCTTGACAATATGAGGAGGATCAAATGGTTGGCTTATGTTAAGACATTTCTTACGGACATGGGCCTTGAGAAATATTTTGATGATCCCCCCGCAATAGTGGACATAACAAAACCTGAATTAACAACAGCTTGCTTGTCGCACTTGACTGAATTGCGTTTCTTGAACGAGGCTGGGAAAACATCAGTACAACATTGTCTGTTAATTCAAACTGTGCCCACAATCCAGCCGTACCTAAACTATATCATAAGTCAATATGGGAAATTTTTGCTGACTCGCTTTAGATTTAATTTGCTTCATCGTTTGCTTTCCTTACCTCTTCAAAATGACTGGTCCCCAAACCTATGCCCTTGTCCCTGTGATTCTACCTCCCCACAATCTATCATTCATGTGGTCTTTTTCTGTAAGTGTTATATGGTCCCCCGCAGGAGGTGGGTTGTCCCTATTTTGAGGGTAATGGGGCTGCGGCAGTGCAGCCCAGCATATCTGGCTCTCCAGCACCTGGAACATGAATTGATTGCTAAATCGCTGGTTTACTTTTTTAAATTCTGCGTTAGATATCGCCGTAATCTATGATCCCTGTCTGCTCATAGACCTTTGCGATGACACTAGTATGTGCTGAGTACAGGGTGAAGAAGTATTTTTATATAATGCACAATATTTTAAATTTTCACCAGCATATCTATATACAGTTAAAAAAGTGTTTATCTAATTTATAAAAGTCGGGTAAAACTTAAATTGCTTTTTATCATTTTATCTATTTATGTAAACGCTGTAATGTATTTTTATGTACTTTTATGGAATTTCAATAATCACGGAAATCCGAATAAAGACAATTTGATTTGATTTGATTTGACTGAGAGTGGTGGAGTGCCCAGGCGACTCCTGTGGTGAATATGGAGGGCTGATGAGATTTATGGGCCTTCCGCAAGCCTGAGAAGGCTCCTAAATTAAAAATGGTGGCTCCCAGACCTATGGTGTGGTGAGTTGGGAGACTGCAGATGGCAATAAAACACCCCACGGAGGGTGTGGGTGGCCCAAAAAGACACAGAGGCCAGGCAGTGGCTTTTGCCAGTGGCCAGCATCTCTGTCCAGAAGACAAGAAGCAGGTGACTTTGAATGATGAAGAGACTCTGTTGAGGCAGTTCCCCAGAAGTTCCGGCTGATCGAGCAGCGCAGTGGAGTCTCAGCATTGAGCAGGCTGCAGGACTTCTAGAGGGAAGTTGTGGAGCTTTATGGAACCTGGGTCGGACAAGGTCTGGCCCCAAGACAGACAGTTTATCTGACAAGGCTGACAGTGGATGGGGATGCCTCCCTTACCCCCAAGTAAAGAGTGATTCCCTGCCTCAAGTGAGAAAGAGCCGTAGAACATAGTCGAGGCAGCCTGTTGGTGGAAAACACCGTCTAACAAGACTCAAAGAGGAAGATTGACTTCACCTCTTTGAAAGCTCACTAACTGATTAACTATACAAAGAGGCAGAGGGAATTGATAAGTCACACTGTTGTTCATGGTGCAACATGTGTCCTGATGATGGTCTCGATGAATTGTATTATATGAGACCGAAACATCAAAGATACAACACTTCTTTGTATATAAAATCACTGAATTTGAATTTGTATATAGTTGCTGAACGATGTATATATGGTAGATATGTAAATACTATCCATATTTTGTACAAAAAGTGCCAGTAAGTACTGTACATGTCAAAGAACTGAGTAACAGTACATCTTTTGTGTTGACGTATATGGAATGACATATGATTTACACGTATGCAAATGAAATAGAATATGACATAATGCAATAAAATAACTAATGAATTGTATATATGTCCCTTGAGTACTTTGAAATTGATGTTCACTGCTGTGACAAAAATTAGAAAAATTGTATAAATAATATTGAATGACTCTTTCAGGAACATTTTTCCATTGTGTTATCAAGTAAGAAATAGCCTGAGTGGTCTACCTGCTGGATGGGTCACTAGAAATCAGCGGTGCCTGGCACAGATGATGGTTGCGTGTACGCACAACAGAGCTGTCAGATGACATGGAAGCCCCTTATCCCCTGATGCAGGGTGTTTACATTCGAACTGCGCCTGTGGATGGATGTGCTCTGGGCCACAGTTTGTGGAACATACGTAACGAGGTGACTGCATGTGGGTGGAGGGTGAGTCTGGTTGGGTGAAGGGCTCATTCTCCAAAATATTGGAACCAGTGTGGCTGGCAGTTATCATTCTGGTGAGGATACAGAGCAACAAGAGATGGGCTGAACCCCTGGTAGGTATCATGGTTTGAGGCACGACCTGACTATCAGCAGTAGAGGTCCACAGTGGTGACTTATTTCCCTAGTGTGCCAATAGATGGCCCTGATGACACTGGGCTCTAGATGGGAATTAGGAGCCATTCCAAGGCCCTTGTAAATTATCACTACTGTCCAGCACAGGGTGTCTAGCCAGTAATCAGACTTTTCTCAAGGAGAGGCCAGCCATTTTTGGAAGGGGTGTGATGTGATGTTGCCCCTGGTGTAGAAGGGGCATTGTGTCCAGATTAGCTGGCCCTTGGAGTTGGTGCTGGTGTGCACCAAACTGAATAAACCTCAGCAAGGTAAGGGTGCTGTGTTAGCTTGATAGTTGCAACACCCACATGAACACAGACATGAACCTGGAAGTCCACACAGAAAAGATATTTGCAACGATACATTACAGTAAGTGGGTTTTGGAACATACAACTGGGCAGCGTACTGGAGCAGGCCGAGTTTCCAGGTGCCGAACTTTATGTGGAGCAATGGGTTTTGACGACAATGCTGGGGAGAAAGGTTTAAAACTGTGTTTATGCCTCCAGGCCCATGGTGTGAGAAATTACTGTTGTTATATTTGTTTCTACTGTTTAGAGATGCACAGGAGGAACATGGGAGCCTGACAGACATATCGTGCTTTGGGAAAAGGTAGTTGCAGACTCACTGCATGATATGGTAGTGTGAGGGTGTTTAGTCGGTGGGTGCTAGTGTGGTGGTGTTTAGTTGGGCAGGTGGTACATGGGGGTAGTTGGTTCAGGAACTTAGTGCCATTTTATGAGTGGATTAGTGAAAAGGTCCCAGTTATAGTTTACATATGACACAGGATACCACGCATAGGGGGGCAGGGTATGACCCTCAAGAGATACCCCAGAATGTGAATGGCTTAGGGCAGTGGTGATGAAGTATCGGGCCATGCAAGCCCATGACATGATAATGTTACAGGAAACACACTTGGTTGGGAATACCAGTGTTTCTTTGGGCTGGGGTAGGTATAAAATGTTAGAACATTGAAGTTTTATGGCAGGATACAGGGGGTTCCTCCCATTTCAAATAATTCTTATGTAGATATTACAGAGGCCTTAACCCAGCTAAAGAGGAAGCAATTCCCCAGGCCCCAAAGGACTGCATTCAGTATTTCTCTATAAACATGAGAAACCACCTGAGGACTGTGCATCCTAAGATCATCTTGCTCCTAAGTATTGAAATGAAGGTACTGGCTAAAGTGTTTTTGAATTGCCTGATGCAGGTGATTGATAAGATAATTGAGTCGAATCATCTGGCTTCATGTCCTGCAATTGTATAGTTGGAGTTTGTGTAGAATATTGGACGACCATACACAAGATGTGGTACATTGGATATCATTGGTATCAGTTGCCCATATTATTTTTGGGCAGGGCAGCCCTCTTTTAAATGATATGAATTTTCTTTAAATTTTGCAAACTTTTGCTTTTGAGGTTCCAGAGTGATTCTTCAAGTCAGTGGATGCTGAGATCAGGTGTAATTATGGGACAGGAGTGCTTTGAGGACTGTGATTTACACATTTAATTGGAAGCATTATGAAGGGGGTTATAGCCCTCCCTAATGTCAAATTATATTATTGGGTGTCCCAATTGTTGTTGGTCAATGAATGGTCATTAACGGGGCAGCGGGAGCCATCACTTATGGTAGACGGAAGAACAATGGACCCAAGGTGTTCCCCTTCTTTACCACTGCGACCGGGATCTGGGAATAGATGGAAAAGAATGGCTACACATTGCTGGAGAATCAGGAGAGAATTCAATCTCTGAGATAGGAGGAGCGCAAAAAGAGGTGTGAATTAACCAGGTGCCCAAGGACTACCCCAAGAAGGGCCAGGTAGAAGTGGAAAGGGCGACAGTGGTGGCATAATTACAGCATCGGCACCCATGGACATCAAAGAAAAGATGGACAAGTTTTGATAAAGATTTAGTGGGGTCCAGTGAGGTTACTGCTGGCTCCGATGAAGAGTCAGAAGATACCACCATGCCAGTGGCCACCACAATGACGGAAGAAAATATAGTCTGATGATAATTATTTGTTAACTGTGCTTCCGAGGCTGGGTAAGGCCTGTTATGGGAAAGGGTTCGCCAGTCAAGTGAACTTTGAGCTACTGTGTTTATATCTGGAGGGCCACTCCATGAGAAATTACTGTTGCAATTTTTTTTTCTATTGTTTAGAGATTCACAGAATGAACATATGACAGACATATTGTGCTTCGAAGGGATGGGTAGTTGCAGACTCACTGCACGATATGGTAGAGTGGGGGTGTTTAGTTGGGGGGTGGTACATAGGGCTAGTTTGTTCAGGAAATTAGTGCCATTTGATGAGTGGATTGGTGATAAGGTCTCAGTGATAGTTAATATATGATACAGGTTACTACATATAGAGGGATGAGGCTTGACCCTCAAGATATACCCCAGAATGTGAATGGCTTGCGTAACAGATTGAAAACGGAAGTGATTATGAGGAATCTGGCAATGCAAGCATATGGCATGATTATGTTACAGAAAACTCACTTTGTTGGGAATAATTGTGTTTCTTTGAGGTGGAGTAGGTATAAAACATTAGTACATGCACATTTTATGGCAGGCACCAGGGGGTCAGGATCCTGGTTTAGAAATCCCTCCTATTTCAGGTAATTATTTTGGGGTTATTAAAGAGGCCTTAACCCAGCTAACTAAAGAGTAGGCAATCCCCCAGACCCCAAAGTTTGCACCCCACATTTTTTAAATGCATGATGGGACAGTTCAAGCAACTGCTGGGGACTGTGTTTCATGAGGCCAGGTTGGTGGGGGAGCTCCAGCAGGATCTTAGACAGGTAACCATCGTCCATCTCTATAAGCATAGAATTCCACCACAGAACTGGGCATCCTAAGATCAATATTGCTCATAAATATTGAGAAAAAGGTCCTGGCTAAAGTGTTGGTGAACCGACTGATGCAGGTGATTGATAAGATGATTACGCCTGATCATCGGGTTTCATATCCTGAAGGTTTATAGTTGGAATTTGGGTAGAATATTGGATTACTACAAATGACATGTGGTACACTCGCATCATTTGGCCATAATATTTTTGGGCAGCAGTGCAGCCCTCTATGAAATGATATGCCTGCCCAATTTTCTTCAAATTCTGCCAAATACTCCTTTTGAGGTTCCAAAGCGATTATTCAAGTCAGTGGATGCTGAGATGAGGATTGATTATGGGACGGTGTTGCATCGAGAACTGTGATTTACACTTTGACCAGGAATCAGTACGATGACAGCATAGCCCTCCCTAATCTCTATTTATATCATTGGGTGGCCCAATTGTTGGTGGTCAACAAATGGTCATTCATGGGACAGCAGGTGCCATCACTTATGGTAGATGGATGAGTAATGGACCAGAGATACGTTGTTAGATAGTTGTACAAAAGGAGCAACTTACTCGACTCCAGAGAATAACGGCTATTGTAGATAAAATATGGAGAATAGCAATGCAGAAGTTGCAGTGAAAAAATAAGCTAAAGCTGGAAATTTCTCTGTGAGATGCAGAGGCTCTGAAGAATCTATGTGGTGTGGACAGTTATCAGAAATTGTATTTAATTGGTATTTTTAAGGTGGGGTGTGTGTGGAGCGATAACGGGGCGGTGTCCTTTACTGATCTGCAGAACCAGTATAGGTTAGCCGGAGCCAATTCTTGCACTATCTGTAAATATGGAATATTCTGTTAGGCCACGCCCATCACCTGCAAGGTGTGGGAGAAAAAACACAGCTGGCATGTAGAGCCCTATGGGCACACGAATAAACATTCCATCTCCCAGATTTATACCACATTTGAATAATAACTTTCCCCCATTGACTGTATTGCCTGATAAATGGGAATGTGATCTGGGGATGCCTGAGGATGATGACTTGGATGAAGTCTTTTGATATTCCAGGAAGGTGGTTGTCAGAGGTTGGTTTTGGCTGGTTGAGTGGAAGCTACTACACCAGGCTTTCTCCACTAGAGCTAGTAAAGTTGTGATGGATAAGATGATAATGAAAGGTGATTGAGAGAATGTAACTAGGGGATTATGCTATTGCATACTATATGGGGTTTCCCTTGGGCTAGCAGATATTGGACAGGGAACAATGAATGATGTTTCTTTTCAGCAAATCTATAGAGCTGAGTCCTCAGCTGGTTACACTAGCCATTTGGTATTTACTCCTCTTCAGTAACGTAGCATGGGGTGGTATAATTAGATATTGGGGAGTAGAGAATGTGTCAAGTCTAGAACTGTAGAAGTCCAATATGGACAGGTGTATCAAATTTATAAGGCAATGGTTTTGTCCCCAAAATAAAATAAAATATGTGGCCCCAGGAAATGTATAGAAGACAATGCTAAATGGGTGATGTATTAATGAATCAACAATTTTCCACTATGGAGTGTGTAATATTGATGGACCAGTTCCTGTACCTTTCCACATGGGGAACAGACTGGGGAGTATGATCTGAATTGGGATCCAAGTACGCTGTTGATTGTAAAGTCATGGATGGTCTCCTAAACTGTTCGCCGCAATGTACGGTATGTTTTCTTCTTGGTATGTTCATGTCATAAAACACATATCAATTAACTAAAAAATACAAAGGTTAAAATGACGTTATAGTTAGGTGGGGGCAATAAGATCTCGGTTTACAAAAAAAACTTTCAGAAATGATCTTAAGAAAAACTAATGTTTAAGTGACGCTATAGTTTGTTCTGGTAATTTTATCTAACTTTCAATAAAAATAACTTAGAAATTCACAGAAAAAAACTAAAGGTTAAGGTGACGTTACAGTTAGGTGACAATATCAGTTGAAAATACTATTTTAAACTAAAAAACACACAAAATTCTTCAGTTACCATTTACTGAGCTAACTATGACTTGCACCAATGCCATGCATAACTTTTGACCTCACATATTATGTTGCTCATGACTTGTGTCCCTTGCTCGCTGAACCACTGGATTCAAGCTAGCCTGGATGATGAGTGGTGTTACCCTGACCGGTCCCAGGATGCCTTTTTCCGGTCCAGGGAGGACCCGGTTTGGCAGTTCAGGCTGGACTGTTCCCATGAGGTGCAGGGTCAAGACTGGTTTGCATATGGCTTGGTCCAAACTGGGGTGGCAAAAGGACAAAAGATTTTAACCAGATCTCTTGACTGGGGGTGAATGTTTGATTCATTCAACATTCCGTCTGTCATTTGTTGCCATGCCGAGGATATACCAGCACATACCAACTTAGCATAAGTAAAGTTATACAAAGCTTGCACCCATTTTCAAAATCAGTTGCCCAACCCAACAGCCCCCATTATTTTACATAGACATTCCCAGGCTACTCGATCGAAAGCATTCTCTGTATCTAATTTGATACTGAGAATGCTTTTGACTGAGTAGCTTGGGAATGTCTCTGGAAAGGCCAGAGTTGCAAACTCGAAAGCCTTACATCCTATATGGATACAGTGGGACACCTCCTTAATTGCTACTGATGTAGACTATGTCTAATATGTCAAGGACCACATTTTGTCATGTATGGCCCCAGGGCCCTGCCCCAGTTGGCTACCCAAATGTCAAGAATTTCTTCCAATGTGCATTACCAGTGATAGAGCGCTTACAGCACTCGAAATTGTATGGGGGCACTATACTCATGGTTTAAACACACTCACATGTATTTTTATCGTTTGCAGTGTTTCATAATTATTTAGATGCATTTTTTCAAAGTTATATTAGCATTGAAATGTAGTGTACACATTTAAGTAGGACTTTGTATGTATTAAAGAGACTTATAATTCCTGTATGTATAATTTGTAGGATGAAATATTAATTGTGCAATGTAATTTGTGTTTAGTTTAAGTTGCCTGAATTGTAGGCCCAAACTACAAGTTGTTTTGAGTTTTGTTTCTCTTTGGTTGCTCAAGAATTATAATTAAATGAATCCTTTTTGTGTTCGAAGACAGTATGTTCTCATCCTACTGCAGGTGCAGGAATTCGACCTTGTTATTCTTAGATTTAAGGAGATACCCGGAATGTCTTTAAAGAAGGCTGGAAGGCAAAAAGGGAGGACGCCTTTCGTGTCTGGCCTATCTGGGAACCAAGGCCACTGGAAGAAGAACCAATTCAATTAAACCTTCTGTGGAAACTAACTGAAAGATACTGCAAATGGAAAAGTTTACCTTGTGACATATTGTGGGTTGAACAATGCATTTTTGTATGTTGCGCAGGGACAGATTTGAGAGACTTCTGCTTATTTCAGAGGAGAAGGAGCATCTTAGAACGAGCTCCATAGCTTTAAGCTATCAGACCCATTTGACATGAGTACTTCTTAGCAAGTCAGCACGTGCTGACACCTTTGGGATAGGATATCGGAAAAATAGGTAGGATTTTCGTGTACAGCAGAGGAGGGACGATACCTTTGTTTTCTTCTCTAATGAAAAGAGAATTAGACTCAGCTTCTATTCTTTGTTGCATTTTGATTTTGGGGTTCATCATATTATACCTTTTTTGCCGAATGAATTATATTTGTAGACTCTGCTCTGCATTGATTTTTATGTACCTATATACTCTGATATTGAGGTGAGTTTATATTCAATTATTTTTGGCCTTATAATAAATCTACAAAACTGAAATTCAGAGTCTGTGGTCCTTTAAAAGCATGACAAATTGAAAGTATAACCTTGAACTGTTTAACTCCCCTCAAATACTTTTAGCAGGCCGTAAATTACCATCTGCCTTGAATTTAGTATGGAAGGCAAGGAGTAAATTTTTGCGAAATCACCAGCAAGTTCTCAACTATGGCAAGAGGTTTCTCCAAGAGGTCAGCACTGGCATTTTTCCATGGGTGCTCCATGCCAAAATGTACCTACTTAGTGCCAACAGTAGCATTTTGCAGAGGGCATCCCACATGCAAATATTGCCTTCACTATTCTACTGCCAACATGTTGTCAAGGGTGGTTCTATTAGCCAAGAAGAATGCCAGGTCCAACAGCAGGTCTGCAAGCATAACAACACGTACTCACTTACATTCACTTATCCACTCTCATTCTTTCATTAGCACTGACTTGCTCTCATTCATTTTCACCTACTCTCATGCACTCACTCTCAGCCGGAATCACTCATTCACGCTCTCTCACTCACTCTAACTCACGTATACTAACTCACTCATTTTGATACACACACATCCATGATCCCTTATACAAACATACATGCACACAAATATACATGTTCTCTCACCCAAACTCACTCTCACCCACATGCACGCACACAACATACATTAAAACCATTTTATTTGTCTTATCTAAGATGCCAGTGAAGGTCCAGATCTTGCTGCTCCACTTTTATTACACTAACAGTGAATTATAAACTACTATTTACTATTGATAAAATAGAAATGAGCAGAAAACAATGTTAGGGCTTGACCCTGATAATGCAAGACACCCCTGTGTTCTTGAAATTGATTTTGCCACCTCCAAGGCCAGGGGTCGCAAAGGCAGTGACAGGGGTAGCAAGGGGTTGCAACTGCAACACCTGGTGACCCCTAAATAACATTCACGATTCCCTATCTTCCTACTGAAAAAAGTTTGTAACAGTTCTTGCTCCACTCCTTGTCTCTCATTACATGTGCAACATGATAGAAACAGAAAATGAGGGCTGTGAATTATTTGCATCCATGGATGAAAATATCAGCCTTGCATGAATAAGACTCTGATTTTGATGGCAATTGGTGGGACCGTTGCTCGATACTGCAGCAGTCAGGATATCACCCATCAGGCAGGCGGTGGTCCAACCACCACATTTTGATGTGACCACTGTGCTGGCGGTTGGAAAGTGATCTGAATCCAGGCGGCTTGTGCTGCAGCCAAGGAAAAGGGCAGCAGCACAAGTCGCTGTGATACAGTGCACCTCCTGCGCACCCATGGACCGTGTGCCATGCACCCTGTCATGCATGGCACATGGGGCATGTAGGTGAGTGGGGACACTACATGTGCCCCCAGGGTCACGTTACAAGGCCTGAGCCTTCAATATCCCTTTCCAACATCCTTTACTTGGTGGTGTTCCTGCCATCAACAGGCTGTCGGAAAGGGATATCAAAATCCCAACGGTGGTGCCTGATTTGGCACCACTTTCATTCAAGGATGTGACTCTGACAGTGGTCCACCTGGATCTGAGAACCTTGCAGAGGCAGCGGTCTGGACTCCGACCCCTGTGGTCTGACTGCGAACATTGAAATTCGGCAATTAGCCCAAAGGACTGTTGGCGGTCGGACCGCCATCATAAGGAGGCCCTCAGAATGAGTAAGTGATGAATTAAATGCCCTGGCATTAAGGACTTCCAACAATGTAGGGCTTTTGTGCTTATTTCCCACTTTTATTCATTTAAATCTATGAACCTTTTGGAACTAAACTCCAAGAAAATTAGGATAATGTGCTTTGGCTGGGGAGTTGTAATTACTATTAGTACATCTCTGGAGTAAGAGCTCGAATGCAAGAATCTAAACTTGCCCATTTTTTATTACTTAACTCGCAGATATCCCAATTACTGTATACCCCATATTTTGTGTAATTCTATTTTTCTTTTGCTTATTGTAATCAACTAGAAGTGTGCTGCAGCATCAACCTTGCTAGAAATGTTCGCTGCACAGCTTCATAAAATAACGGCCTAATCCACAGAGTTCAGTTTATGAACACAGATCTCCTTTTATGTAGGTGTCAGTGTACATTTAAACCTTGCATCAGAAAGTCAGTTTTAGAGAGTGAGAGAGAGATTGATGTGAAATGTGTTGTGTAATTGTTTTAATTCATGAATAATTTATATATTTGTAACTTTTAGGTGTACATTTTTCCAGTGTCATTTGTATGGCCGTTTGGAATGTCTAAAGTTGAAAATCAGTTATCCATTTTTTATTGTTTGTTGATATTTGTATGTGTGCCTACACTGTGCAGAGTTATGTGAATATTTTTTCCAACATATTTGCTTATGATATTTTTTCCTTTTTACTAAACAATGTTACATATGTCTATGGTTATACAACCATTCAATTTGAATCAAAAACGTTATTCACATTATTTCTAACGCATAAAAGTGCACACATGACAGTTACAAAATAGGTGTTAAAAACCAAGTCCCATTAATCACATTTTCCCTATCAAAAACAATTAATATGGAAGTTTGTATATGGTCAATTTATCCCACAACTGGATCCCCATAAAATGTTACCATCTTTTTTTTTTAGAAAAACAAATAAATTATCATCTTTATACAGTTACAATTAAATTCATGCATACCCATCACTTTAATCCATTGCGACTTCATCTGCTCTGGATGTCTTATTTATTATTTATAAAACAGTAGTACATATTGGAAAATGAATGATTAGAGGGTCCTTGATACATTAGCCAGGGTGCAAATTAAAACAATGATTTTCAAATCAAATTCTCACAACACAACTCTGATATGAACGCCTGCAGATCAGAGCAGCCCATAGAAATGTTGCTAATGCATGACACACCAGTGGGTCATCGGGCTGTTGTATGTATGGTAAAGCTGGTCGACACTGTGTGAAATTAAATATGTGCAGAAGAAAAACTATAGATCTTTTCCTTTGAGGAGAATATAATGTGCAAAAGAATAATATATGAAGATTGTGTGGACACTCCGTCACAAGGACAAGTGGTGATCTCACTCATAGAATAGGTATTAGAGGGGAAACTCAGCATAAGAGGAATGTAGTTTAAGCAAAACCGTGTCAAAATAAAACGATGCTGGGGATTATGTACAAAAACTAGGTAAGTCTGCATGCCATGTTTCACAGGGGAAGACCTGTGGTAAAATCCAACAGTACTTTTATTTGTATTTTGCTCCCATCTGTCAGCAGCAGCCTTTTGTTAGAAAAATCTCCTTAAGCTTAGCCTTTGGGAAGCTGGCGCACATAGACGGGGAGTCAAATAAACCTCGTTGACCCAAACCTGTCAGTGTGGACTTTATATAATTCAGCCATGGTATCTTACTGGCAAGATCCAATTTTGAGAAATCTTATAACCCAGGTTGGATCAGTTTTACAGTCTCCCTCCACCATATTGAGTGCCATAATAGTAATGGAGCCAATCGAATTGTATCACCAATATACTGTAAGTTTAACTCACTATGAGAAATGTAGTAGTGCAGGTATGGGGCAATGAAATCACTCTTTTGCCAAATACATCCTCCACTCACTTTAAGGGGTTCAATATCAACCTTATCCCACACTGCCACCCCATGTGTGGCAATAGCCTTTGCTTTGGCTGCATAAATATATTGAAAATTGCAGGAATAGGTTTGGACCCCCGTTTCTTTGGGACGTTAAATATTGCTGCATACTTCTTTCTAGGAAAATTGCTCTACTTAAGACCATGACATTCCATAAAAACTTCCCATTAAATAGAATACCAAGATACGAACATATTTCTACCACCTCCATCCTTCGATGGACTATGTAGAATCTATATACCCATTCCTTTCCTTACATTTATTTTAATTTTGTTTTGGGTGCAGATCTTTATGCTGGTAGTGTTATTACGTTCTCTTTTGATGTATGTGGGATTGATTCAAATCTACTTCTCTTCTTTCTTTTTCCACTGTTAGCTTTGTGAAAGAAGTATAGCTTCAAGCATATTTGAACTCTAAAACATGTCTATTATTATTCAAAAATAAGATAAAATAATTGTTGCAGCCCAAGGAGGAAACGTTTTGCTAATGAGCATTCAATGATGACTCTTTCCCGAAAATTCCCTAACTTTTTGTATAGTTACTTCTCGTAGATAGTTGGAACAGCACACATGGCCAGTAACTGAAATGTTACATTAGAGTACTAACAGGGGTTTCTCAGGAGAAGAATGAGGAAGGACATTGAGAAAAAATCCAGCTGTGAAGATCTCTGATGCTGAGTTAGCTTGAGGTTTCTTGCTTTGCAACAAGAGTCCTTGCCTTGTTGCTACCATTCACCTGGTGATTGTTTGGCACATAGAAATTATTTCTTTACGTTTCCAAAATGTTATTGATTAAAAGGGTAATTGAAATATGCGTGGTGCATTAGATACTTATGGTAAGCCATTGAGAACATTGATTATGGTAAAGCATTGTTGGCTTAAACATTATCAATAAAGGGCTTTTAATAAGAAGGGAAAAGATGGGAGAAGAGAAGCAGGCAAGGAAGAAGAAATAAATGTGGGATATAACAAGGGGGCAAGAATGAATATGTGCTTTGATTTTCTGGATATAAAGATCCAGTTTGCTCCATAGTTGTAGAGGTGCCTGTGTCTGAAAATGTATTTAAGGAAATCATTATCTGCAGTTCTTGAGAAAAAAGACCCATGCCCACCAATGATTGTCACTCACAGATAATATATTTATTCCTATAGCTAGAAGAAGGTCATGTCTTGAGCGCTTAGTTTTAAACCAGGGGAGTGAGACAAAGGACCTAGTGATGCTTATCGGAATCAGTGTGTTGAAAATTTCATTTAGTTAACTTTGGATTTTTTTCCAAAAGGGTCTTAGCATTTTACAATTGAAAAGCATGGTTAAGAGATCCAGGAGATTCTTGGCAATTCTATCTTAGATCTGATTCTAGGAGATCTAGTTTGAAGAGTTTCTCTGGTCTTCAGTGGGCGTTATGCATTGCATTGTCCATTATTTACATTTTGATAGGCTGGGAGATACTTTATTTATTTAGATTTTCTTCAAAGTGTATTTCCGTAATGGTTGTACAGTCTAATGAGGACAGAGGGTAAGACAATTTGTTTTGGATTTGGATTTCATTTGTCATCTTATTGCTGGAGTTGGATTAGTTTAAGAATGTATATATTACTGAAGCAGCATGCAGCAGTTTAGTCAGCTTTGTGAGAAAGTTGACAAGGTCTCATTTTTAGGTTTGAACTTATTTCATTGTAGTGAACTAAAATTTAAGGAATTTATAAAAGTCTAAACTCGCTACGTTGTGGGTGGCGTGTAGTTCTGAGAAAGTTTGCAGGTTCGCTGCAGGGTTTAGGTCATTGATATATAAAATGTTGTTTTTTTCCCCAAGAAGACCAAATGGGTGATTTGCCTTCAATTTTTATGTTATTGTTGTTCCATAGGGAAGTCAAATCTGAGGATAGAATTGTTTTAGGAAATTTTCTATCTGCTATTTTGAGTGCGTCCACAGTATCTCTTATTATGGACTGGGAATATTGTAAAGTAAGAGATTTCATAGTCAATGTTGACAATAACGAGAAGGGTTTTATGAGGTATTCTTCGATGTGTAACCATAACAGTTTGTCAAAGATGGAAGACCTGAACTACTAAGGTGCCTGCTTAATTAGGAAAGTTGGTATTTTTTGAATATTTAACCCGCAATTACATTTATCCAATTTTAGTTTTTTTTAGGGATATTCTGGCTTTTTCATTTTCGACTGAAAATCAGAGAGTAAGGAGTCAATACTTTTAAAAAAGTTGGAGGATAGCTGCAGTAGTAGCATGGAAGAGATACAGTTTATTTGTGGGGCTATCACCATTTTGATGCATTCTGCGCGTCCCCACCATGTCATGAATTTGGGGGTCCAAGATGAGAGTAGTTCTTCAGATAGCTTCCTTGTGTCTTCTAGATTATACGATTTGGTATGGCTGCCAACGCAATTTTGTATTTTTCACTATGGAGGGCAAGCATAGGTTATTTAATGGGAATACTTCAGTTTTTTCAAAGTTTAGTGAGTAAACTGAAACTGCGGCATAAGTCGATTTTTCATCCGAGATTAAAGGAATAGCATTAGTTGCGTCTTGTGAGAAAATTAAGATGTCATCTGCATAAGCCACAATTTTGTATGTGCCCTTCTCGAAAGGCAGTCCCTTTATGTTTGTAGTGACTCTGAATGCTGCTAGTAGTGGTTCATTGCCTAGGAGATATAGTAGTGGGGATAGATGACAGCCTTGTCTTGTTCCCTGGGACAGATTTATTTTGCCTGATAGGTATGCGTTGCCACAAAAACACATGCTGACGGTTGAGAGTATAGTGCAAAGACCTGACATATAAACAAGTTCTTTCTTTAGTATTTACTGCATTGGCCCTTTTCCCAAGTGCCGCACAATGTAATGTTTCCGGGAGGATTAGATATAAATACAGTCCGCAGCATGTCTGCTTTTCTGAGAGTCATTGCTTCTTACCTTTTACATTGTTGCTATTGTTTGCACTTTGCCACTTTGGCGGATGTTATTGTTTTTATTGTTTGTGTGAAGTGCTCGTGAAATTTGTTTTAATTTTAATACAGGGATACTTTTTTTATTTCTAAGTTCTTCTTCAGTGTTTAGGGGTGTTTTGTTTTTTGCACAGTGTTTCTGTTGTGTTTACTGCACTAACCATTTTGCCCAGTGCCGATCATGCAATCTAGTCTTTCTGGGGGGAATTAGATATAAGTAGAGGCAGCTGAGCATTTGCATTGTAGGTGTGTGTGGTGGGTTAGCCAGCAGCTTGGCAAAAGCAAACCCATCTGTGCCAGTCCTGTTCTTGACTAGGCTAAGCATCTGGACCCCTTGTTCTTATGCGCCACATGCAGAGGTAAAGCTAAGCTACTCCACTCCCATCTTGTTTAAACTTAACTCTGGTGTGGCCTCACCTCTTTATACACAAGGATCCCCACTCCTTCATTGAAGGTGCTTTCTCCTTCCTCCACTGCGACGTCAATTCTTCTCTCCATCCCCTGAGCCTCAGACTCCAAAGGCTACCGGCCCTGCAGCTATGCTCCAACCCCTGTCAGTTATCTACTGTATTTGAACAAAAATGACATAACCTCATCCGTATTAATACCTGCTCTCTAACCAAACATGCTATGAAAATCTGGGCTCAAATTGATTCAAATCCCCCAGACTTGCTTTCCTAAAAGAACCAGCCTTAACTCTAACTCTGCTCTAGACATAACCATTGTGATTCCTGCTTTCTCCTTCCTCCACTGGGACGTCAATTCTTCTCTCCATCCCCTGAGCCTCAGACTCCAAAGGCTACCGGCCCAGCGGCTGTGCTCCAACCCGTCAGTTATCTACTGTATTTGAACAGAAAAGACATAACCTCCTCCGTATTAATACCTGCTCTCTAGCCAAACATGCTATGAAAATCTGGGCTCAAATTGTTTCAAATCCCCCAGACTTGCTTTCCTAAAAGAACCAGCCTTAACTCTAACTCTGCTCTAGACATAACCATTGTGATTCCTGCCAACCACAACATATCCAAACAGGGTAGATAGATTTTATAAACTTGAAGGTTGAGTGGCTATTATTTACCACTGTTGATGTAAAAGATGCAAAGGAAATAGATACCCTTCTAGTGGCTGAATAGTACAATGTAAAATCAGAAAACCTATGATTTTTCAGTTCCTAATCAAATTATGTGATCCCAAGCTGATTATTTATTTCACTGTGCATCCATTTTAGGTTTGGCAGTAGGCAAGATTTTTTGTTTTAAAAAAGAAATAGTTTTTTAAAATACATACGTATAGACTTACATAGAGTGCTTTTGGTCTTCATCGATTCGTCTGTTCAATTGTTTAAATATTTTGCGTCCCTCCATCCCAATAAAAAGCATAGGACAGTGGATCAGCACACTTCTGTTACTAGCTCTTCTCACTGTGAGAGACAGCATTTTGCATGTGCACATGTGCTCATCCACATAAAATTAGTCTAATTTAGTGCCAAGGCTGGGAGTTCAATTTGTGTTAACATTTTCTTTTTTTGTCTTTTTAGTACCACTTAACTCCCTGTCTAACTTTGCTTGGAATATGTATTTCATGGTAACATTTGAAAAACAGAGTCCTTAAAATTAGGGGTACTTTTATTTGCAGTGATGAAAGGCTGCACTGCGTGCCTTAATGAAACAATAAACATTGCACTTGTGGTGAATCTGTATGCCACTGTCACTGACGTTCTTTCAACAGGTCATACATGGCAAATAAATAAAGTAATTCTACTTAACTAAACTCTAACAATGCAGTTTTTCTATTTTCTTCTGTGGTGTAAGCTGTTAGCATGGTGAACCGTTACGAATGAGGTTTTTAGTTCAAGCCCAAACTGCTCTTTTCATGCTCAATCTTTGAGATGCCAGTGCTCCAAGGAGATCGGTGCCAAAGTACCACCTCACCTGAATACATCATTAAATGACCATTTTGACTCAAAAGATGCAAACCATGGTTCCACTTTCAGTGTCAAGGAAAGCCAGAGCTGTTTTCTGTCAGCTACATGCTGATGACACAATGAGAGTCTGCGTCATGTTAGTAAATATTAGGGTCTATTATTATATTTGTTGGAAAGTAAGAAGACAGCTGGACACGGCAATCACTTAAGCTCTAGTTATTTATTTAAGTTAAGTGGTAGAGGAAAAACCCAACCAGCAAGACCGGGATCAAACGGGCATCTAACCGTCGTTATCCCGAACGCTCAACCCATGACACCACACAGAGGTCACGAGCCCAGCGCAAAACAGAGGCTTAAGGAGATAAGAGCACAAGATAAATATGACACATCTCCTTTCCTTTAACAACGAAAAAGTATGAATAAACACAGTATTAATAGACATAAAATTAAACAAAACATAAAAATGAAAGGCGTACAAATACATTCCATAAAGGATGTCTAAAGTCAAAACTATCTTAAATGTTTCAGCATAAGACTTTCAAAGTTTCATAAACATTGTAATCCCACTCCTTTCCTAAACAATAACATTAAACAAAATCTTTTAAATAGGCAGGTGAGACTCTTTTGCAAAAAGGTCTACATTCCTTTTCCACAACAACTTTCTTATTGCCTGGTTGTGTTGGTTCTGAATCTGTTCACCTGTCTTTTTTTTGGTAAAGTGCAACCCTGCGGAGATTCCAGGTTTGTCCATTATGTAGCTTAACACAATTATCACTACCCGATTTCACTTGGTAAGGCCCTCTAAATTTGTTAAACATTTTCTGATTACCCCCGGGTTTCACTTTAACTAAGTCACCTTCCGCTAAGTTAGTTGTACTATTACATTTACCTGTCACATGGCGATCCACCCCCACTACTTTTTCTTTTGTAACCATGTGGGAATTAACTTTGTACCGGCTGATCTCCCTCTCATGAGCTCAAAAGGTGTCTTAGACATATTGTTATGTATTGTTGTCCGATGTGCCCACAGCATTTCTTTTATCTCTTTCTGTACTGAGCGATTAGAGGCTAATGCAAGTTGCATGGTACCCTTCACAAGTCTATTCACCCTCTCGCAAAGTCCGTTGCCTTGTGGATTGTAAAGTGAGGTACGTAAATGTTTCAAACTCAAATATGCAAAATAATCTCCCATCACACCAGAAGTAAGCTGTGTTCCATTGTCTGACAGAACCATAGAAGGGATTCCTTCATGTCTAAACATTTAATTGAGGACTTTAATAGTGGACTGTACAGTGATGCTCTTCATGAAAGCGACCTCTACCCATCTAGAAACTAAATCCACTAACACCATTGCAAATTTCTCACTTTCCTACAACTCATGAAACGGACCTATGAAGTCAATGCAAATTTTCTGCCACACACCTTCCTCAGACACTATCTGTCCCATTGAATGACAACTTGCTCTAACTTGTAATCTTTTTTCCGACTCTTTGCAAGGCTGGCATTGTTCCACCCAAGTCTTGACCTGTGTATCTATTCCCGGCCACCAAAAGTTTACTTTAATGCGTTTGCCAGTGAGGGTCTGGCCCAAATGACCCTCATGAGCTAACGCAATTATACGGGGCCTGAGAGATATAGGTGGTATGTATTTTTCACCCCTAACTAAAATAAATACTCCCTGCAAAGAAATTTCGTCTTGTAACTGGACGACTGGATGACACAGTACTTTGTCTGGACACACCCTCTTTACACATTTTAATTAAACTTTCCATGATAAGATCTTTTTTTATTTCCTCAATCCACTACTGCTTAGATATAGAGCTGGGTAAATCACTTTCCAAATCCTCTAAGTATGCGACAACATTTTCAGTTACTATTTCCTTTGGCTCCACCTTAGTGTCTGGCAACCTTGATAATCAATCCGCAACGTTATTGCACCACCCTGGTACATACTCCACATTGCACGTGAACTCTTGCACACTGACCGCAAGTCTTGCTAGTCTTCCTGAGCAATTTTTAATACCTCCCGGAGCCAAAACTTTAAGTAGTGGTTTGTGGTCAGTCCTAAGTGTGAATGAAATTCCCCACAAGTACACCCTGAAATAATGTGTTCCCATGCAGCTGCTAATGCCTCTAGCTCTATGACCGAGTAATTCCTCTCCGTCTTGGTCAAAGAACAAGACGCAAACGCGACAGTATTTTGTTTTCCTGAACCTTTCTGTGTCAAAACCCCCCAATTCCAACAGAGCTTGCATCTACAGTGAGAATGGTGTGCAAAGATTGTACAAAGCTAGAAAGTATATTTGCATCGAGAATATTTTGTTTGATTAACTTAAATGCATTCTTCTGTTCCGTCCCCCAAGCAAAACTCTTCCCCTTTCTCAAGATGTTCCTTAAAGGCTCCACTTTCTCTGCAAAGTTTCTCACGAATTTTGCATAGTATTCCACCATGCCCATAAAGGGGAAAATCCTTAACAAAGCAAATATTACCCCGCACTACCATCACAATGCGGGGATTACAATGAAAGTCATTACAACGACTTTCGCTGGAGGGCGATGTTGGATAGGAAATAGTCTAATTTTCTATCCAACACCTTCCCTGCTATCCACGGGGACTGGAGTTGGAATAGACAATTAAACTATTCCACTATCCAGCCCCCCCCAACGCAAGTCGTTGTAACGACTTGCGTTGTAATCCACGCGTTGTGTTGGCATGCGGGGTAAAAGCATGTGTTGTATTGACATACAACCGCCCATAAATGATCTCAATTATTCTTTGTCATCAGGTTCAGACACATTACATATCACGCTAACTAGATCTTGTTTCGGATGGATTCCACTCCCAGACACATGGTATCCCAAATAATCTACTTCTTCTACTGCAAACATTTTTTTTCTTTTCGTAGTGTTAAACCTGCTTCGGAGAGAGTGGTTAAAACTTTGTCCAAAATCATATTATGATCACTCGAGTCTAATCCATAAATCAAAATGTCGTCCTGAAAGAAGACAACGCGTTCAATGTTCTTGAGTACATCACTGATAATTCTCTGAAAAGCACTTGCTGCCAAACACAGTCCAAAAGGAAGTCTCTTGAGCTGATAGGTGCCTTCCGGAGTGATGAATGATGTGTACTCCTTCGAATTTGGGTGAAGCTTAATCTGATGATACGCACTTCGAAGGTCCAACTTTGAAAATACCTTCCCCCCACCCAAACTCAAAACTATTTCATTTATATTAGGAAGCGGAAAGTTATCCATTATTACCGCTTTATTCAAACTCCTCATGTCCACACAGAAACGCAAAGATTTATCCGGTTTCTGTGTGATCACAACTGAACTCAACCATTGCGAGGCTTCTGCAGGTTCAATTAGCTCATCATCCAATAACTGTTTAATGATTTTCTTTACCTCATCTCTAGCAGATATTGGTATTTTCTGCGCTGTATGTTTTACAGGTGGAACACATTTCCTTGTCTTAATGATATGTTGGTAACCAATGGCCTCTCAGAATTTTGTACTAAAAATCTTCTCATGTTTTTTTAGAATGCTTTCTAAACTCTCTTAGATACTATTGCATTCATTCTCATCCTCGACACATATCACTGGTGGATCTGCCCTTGGGTTTACTCTAATATTTAGTTCATACTGGTGTAACCACCCTAGTATTGCAGGACCATGAGGAGAAACATAAACTTTTCCCTTGGTAACGCTCCCTTTAAACTTAATGCTTGCTTCAAAGAAACCAAGCACACCAATGCTTACCCCTTGATATCCCTTCAGAATGACATCAGGTGTGACCATTTCAGCTTTTGTACATGAACTGTCATATAACCTTGTTGGAATTATGGTATATAATGAACCAGTATCCACCATTAGAGTCAAAATGTCCCCATTCACTACAAAATCTGCCTTTGGACGAGATAACACAATGTCCTCTGAAACCCTTTGACCCTCTGTGCACGTAATCATCATGACCTCCGCTTCATCATCAGTGACTTCACAATAAATCATTGCATCCTTCTTTGACAAACCAGTCCGACACATACGTGCAAAATGCCCTTTTCTCCCACATTTCAAACAATCTCTTGACAAAGCTGAACAATTCTTAGAGTGAGCTAGGTGAAAAGGACTACCACATCTGTTGCATGTACGTGTGTTTTGTCTATATCTGTTAGATGCTGCAGCTTTATTGTATAATGCTGTGGCCTTCCCTCCCCTTACTGTTTGTTTCCCCTGTATTGAACTAACACCTTCCGATGCACCACCTTGTAAGGTGCCAATTTCTTGGTTATTCATTTGCCCTTGTTGTATGCTTTTTAATTCTTTCACGCACCTGTCACTTTCCTCCGTAACCTTAGCAATAGTAACAGCTTCTGTTAGGGTTGGGTTCTTTGCAGCCCACTACTTTTCCTGTGTCTTTTTGCTAAAACACTGCACAATCAATTGATCTCGAATCATGTCATCTTGTATGTTCCCAAATTGGTATTTCACCGATAATTCTCTTAACCTAGATACAAAGTCATCAATTGTTTCACTTTCTCTTTGAGGAGCAGTATAGAACTTGTGCCTGCGCATAACAACATTTTCTTGCTTTGCAAATCTAGTGTATAAACTAAACAACGCGTCTTTATACACATCATCAATTTCTACTGGTGGATTTGGCAAATATTTAAAGATTCTCTGACCCTCCTTTCCCAAGGCTCCCAATAATAAAGCCTTTTTCCTGACTGCCGAGAATTTTGTGCCATCCAATGCCACAATATAATTTTCAAACCCCTCACACCAATCATCCCATTCCATGGATGGTTCACCTGGGACACTCAGAAAAGGAACAGGAGCTTATATTGTATTGTTTACATTCATTTAAAAAAAATAAAACAACCTCCCAATATAACTTAACAATTATCTAGAATATTCAACTGACTTATCACAACAGTAGTCCATTAAAATTAGTGAGTGTATCACTGCAGTAGGTTTGTGACACACTGCATATGCCAGCTTTTATCAAAATTAGTGAGTGTATCACTGCTGTAGGTTTGCGACACACTGCATGTTCCAACTATTAAAGTGTGTGTGTCACTGTGTCAATAACTAGTATTCAGCTGATGTATATATATTCAGTTATGCTCCAAAGCTCTTTGTGACTTATTCAACGTTTTCTTCTAACAATTTCATAAATTTTCAATCCTCGTTGTGCACAAAATGTCTTGTTATTTGTTTCTTTACGAGTGGGTCCCCTCACGTTATATTTCCCTTTTAACAGTATTGCCCTTTTAATTTCCTCCGTTAGAGGTGCTGTTTCCTGCGTTAACGAGCCGAAGTACCAGTTAAACAAGCTTCGTCACACCTCATGCTAACAGCCTCACTTCTCCCCGGTAAGTTTTTTGTTCCTTATAAATCATCCGGAATATACCTTTCGCCAAGCCTTACTCTTAATCAGTGGCTACGATTTCTTTTCTTGGATCGTCGGCTGCAAACGCTGTCATCGGGTTTTCCTCCGTGTCAGCTCTTCAGGTTACTGAAGTGTCGCTCGTCTGCCTTCGCTTCCAAATAACGTCGCCATAAAATGTTGTAAAGTAAGAAGACAGCTGGACACAGCAATCACTTAAGCTCTAGTTATTTATTCAAGTTAAGTGGTAGAGGAATAACCGACCAGCGAGACCGGGATCAAACGGGCATCTAACGGCCGTTATCCCGAACGCTCAACCCATGACACCACACAGAGGTCACAAGCCCAGCGTGAGACAGAGGCTTAACGAGATATGTGCACAAGATAAATATGACAATATTATTTAAATTTGGGATACTATGGACCATCATGTTTATCTTCACTTGCATTATCTATTTTCAGAAAACATTTCAGAAAAGAGATTGATAAATATAGTGAAGCGTTTATTTACAATGATGAAAGGCTTCATTGCCTGTGTAGGCAAGACAGTAGACATGTCAACACTCCTTGCTCCGGTGTATCAGGGACTTACTGTTGCAGAAGCCATGAAGGATCAGGCAGGTCTAGTTGCATAAAGTCAGCTAGGCAGTTGCAAGGAGGCCTCTGGAGCTGACTACTATATTATCATAGAGATGACAATATCACAAGCTTGTTATGTCTTGTAGCTCTGAACAAGATGTTGGCCATCTACCTTGGAGTCACTTCAGGTAGCCTGGGATGAGGAAAGCAGGACAGCCCTGTAGTAACCATATGTCCAAAGGTGTACTGAAGAATTTGTCTGATGGTCCAATATTCACAGATGGTGCCAGTTAGGAAGTGGGAGAAACTTTTAGACTTCGCTCCACATCTGGTTGTGGAATTTCCTTCCTTCCTCCGCCCTAGTCCCAGGATGTCTAGAGTCACATAAGGCTAGTGTGAAAGTCTTTGGGTATGCTGAGGCAGCTCTTTTGAAGTGCAAGTGTGGCAGGTGACAAGGACGCCCTCACATCTGGAACATCCAATTCTTCTTTTTGTTACTGTCGGGGAGGAACACACAAAGGCCAACTGCCAATTGCCAAAAAAACACATGAGGGACCCTGAATACGAGCTACTAGGGGAAGGAGGCAGGGAAACACTATAATCAAAAAACAGAAGACCTCCCCTAGAAAGCAATATACATATGGGTGTTAATTCCAATCCTTTCAAATATCAACATTGTCCCACACAGAGCGATTTATTTCAAAAGCATATATCTATTTATTGTTTTTTCATCATCAAAGCATCATAAATGTGATAGAATCATGAGCATATGTACAGTCTATTTACATTACTATATATATACATAACAGCCTTCTACCAACCTAGATACATTCAACATCCAAACCCACATCCACACCAGCTTCAATAACACAACACAACATTCCATACACAAAAAATATACTTAATAGACAAACAATATACAATTATATATATATATACAAAACAAATAAACAAAAAACAACAAAGCAACAGAGAAAAGCGCCGACGCGCGTTTCGGAACAGGACCGAATAATAACCAATCCTTCGTCAGGGCGCACAGTATAAGCTTTTCTTTGGTATCTTCTCCACAATGGCGGATATCACATCGTATCCAATACAACAGTCTTATAAAAAGTGGACTTTCAATCAAGGCTGTATCTTCAATATAATTAGTTATACATTTGTATAATACCACAAAATCAGAACCTAAAAATATTAGGGGTCTATCGCCTGAAAAAACGTGTAGTCACAGATGTAGGATGAGCAATCCTGCTTGTATCCTTTCTTAAGAAGCGGCCCAAGAAATCACTACGGAATATCTTGTTCGTCCGTCTATGTCTTGGGCCGGATATCCTAGATTAGAGAAGCGGGGTCCACCGATAATGCATCAAATAAGCGGAGGTGGCGATGTAGCCTTCGGGAGCAAGATTCTATGGAACTCTCTCAAGAAGTGAAGCTTGCCTTTACACAGCCCATAGCGCGTATGTAAGTATCATATCCTTTTCTGAAAGCGTCGCCGCACACGCGTCCTGGAATCGCGAGTAACGGTGCCAGTTGCACCTTGTCTTGTGATCCAGGATTCAGGCTTCAAGCACCAAATGGTTATGAGAAGAAAATGCAACTTTCTAAAAATTGTGACTTAAAATCAACTTCTCTCATTAAAGAAGGTTTCAAATTAGAATTTATTTTAGTGTAATCATGACATTTCTACCTGTTTCCAAACACAAGTTGCCACTTAATAAATGTAACAAGGTAACCCAATGTTATCCTAAGGGAGAGGGAGGCCTTGCATATTTTCTCACTACCTAGATGTGTAAAACTTAAATGTACAGTTCCAAGTTTTTAAATAGGGGTACCTTGAGCCTATCAAAAATAAATATTTATTTTGTCAGGTGAAATGGCACTTTTAAAACTGTCAAATGGTCGCAGGACTATTACGTCATAGCCCTCTCACCCTGGGCACAAGAAAATTGCTGGAACTCCAGCTCTGTCAATTTAAACGTGACTTCATTGTAGTTGCATATTTTTAAATTTATTTCTTCATCATAATCCAAAACTTTTTTGTGGAAGGATCATATATTCAATTATTTCTTTTTACATCGTTTGTTTGATTCCCAAATAAATCATATCCAATGCATTTCGGTGCATCTAGCACCTTCATCAGGGAAATCTGTGAATTAATTAAACAAAACAAAACTTGCTTTAGCCTGCATTATTTAATGAGATTCACAATATTAAACATTGCTAGCTTTTTATGTCTGACTTCGTTATTGTTCGAAAGTGCGTGATTTAGTATGATACATGCTAACATATAAACCGGCAAACGCCGTGAAATGTTTTACAAAGATTGAATGGATATATGTTCAAAGTTCGATGATACTATGTAACACTGCTAATGGTGTCGCGCTCTGATGTTATCGTGAAAGTTAACAGTGCCCTTTGATGTTAACGTGAAAGTTTCTGGGCTGCTCTATCGCTTGCAAATGTTTAAAACTATTACACTGAAAATGCGGGACGCGGCTTACATTAACAGATGCTCCTGCTCTGAATTCTCACCTTGTAGATTGTGTAAACTGCTAGAGTGTTCCGCTTCCGCGGGCGTCACGCTACGTCCTCTAATGGCGCCGGGATCAAATGTGTTCGTTTTTCTACCCACTGTTTAGCGCGTGCGCATTACTATGTTAACTGTTTTTTTTCACACAACTTTGTTAACGCTGTCTGTGTGTTATGCTGGCAATTTACGTGAGCGTGACTGCGCGCCCTGTCTATATGATACCTGATAGGTTTTGAGAATGTATAAAACGCTTCATATAATGACGTGGGTCATAATAACAGTGATCTGTACATTTAGGCAAAACATATTTACAAGTAGCACAAAAATTCTGTTCGATCATTGAGCCCATTGGGCTTCAGACTGTTCAGATAATAAATCCAATGATTCTCTCTTTTGAGTAGGTTTTTCTTATTGCTTGTACCCTCAGTTTTAAGCACTGTTTCCAGTATGCAAGCTCGCAGTTGACTTATGTGATGATGTTTCTCCTTAAAGTGGACGGCCACTGTTGATTTTGTTGATTCAGTTCTTATATTGCTTTTGTGTTCTGTGAGACGCGTTTTTAGTTTGCGTTCAGTGTGGCCTACATACACTGCGCCACAGGGGCATTTCAGCATGTATATTATGTTCATTGTGTCGCATGTCCCATTGACTCTTAACGGTATTTGAAACCCTTTCATGGGATGGGATATCACATTTCCCTTCATAATGTTGTGGCAGCTGCTACAATTCATGCATGGGATAGTTCCACGATAGGTACTTTGTGGAGGTCGCTCAATGGGGTGCTTCAACATTTCCCCTAGGTTCTTTCCTCTCGTGAATGCGAACAATGGTTCTTCAGAAAAGATCCCTTTAAAATCCACTTCCAATTTCAATATTTGCCAATGTTTCCTGATGATTTTCTTAAATTGAGTGCTTACATTGGAGTATTTGCTCACGCATGTTAGTCTTTTTGTGGGTTCTTTTGTTTTGTTCATTAGTAATTCCTCTCTGCTTGTTTTTTGTGCTCTTGTCAATGCTGGTTGTATCGTGTGTTCAGGATATCCCCTATCCTGAAACCTTTTTGCCATGATTGTTAATTGTGCTTGACATTCTTGGGTTTCCGAGACCACTCTTCGTACCCTGAGGAACTGGGAATATGGCAGGTGTGTCTTCAGGGGTTGGGGGTGGTGGCTATCAAATTTCAATAAGTTATTCCTGTCAGTAGGTTTTCGATAAAGATTAGTTTGAAATTGATGCTCACTTCTGGTGATTTCTACGTCCAAAAACTGGATCTTGGTGGTGCTCATTTGCCACATGAAGCTTATCCTTTCATTTCTGCTATTCAATGTTTCCAATTCTTTACATAGAGTTTGATCGTCACCTTTCCAAATTAAAAAGATGTCGTCGATGAATCTTACATACATCGATAACTGAGTTGCCCATTCTTGACGTTGGTAGATGTGTAAGTTTTCAAAAACAGTCATAAACAGATTGGCATACGCCGGGGCGGCGCAATTGCCCATAGATGTTCTTTAAGGAGAAACATCATCACATAAGTCAACTGCGAGTGGAAACAGTGCTTAAAACTGAGGGTACAAGCAATAAGAAAAACCTACTCAAAAGAGAGAATCATTGGATTTATTATCTGAACAGTCTGAAGCCCAATGGGCTCAATGATCGAACAGAATTTTTGTGCTACTTGTAAATATGTTTTGCCTAAATGTACATATCACTGTTATTATGACCCACGTCATTATATGAAGTTTTATACATTCTCAAAACCTATCAGGTATCACATAGACAGAGCGCGCAGTCACGCTCACGTAAATTGCCAGCATAACACACAGACAGCGTTAACAAAGTTGTGTGAAAAAAAACAGTTAAAATAGTAATGCGCACGCGCTAAACAGTGGGTAGAAAAACGAACACATTTGATCCCGGCGCCATTAGAGGACGTAGCGTGACGCCCGCGGAAGCGGAACACTCTAGCAGTTTACACAATCTACAAGGTGAGAATTCAGAGCAGGAGCATCTGTTAATGTAAGCCGCGTCCCGCATTTTCAGTGTAATAGTTTTAAACATTTGCAAGCGATAGAGCAGCCCAGAAACTTTCACGTTAACATCAAAGGGCACTGTTAACTTTCACGATAACATCAGAGCGCGACACCATTAGCAGTGTTACATAGTATCATCGAACTTTGAACATGTATCCATTCAATCTTTGTAAAACATTTCACGGCGTTTGCCGGTTTATATGTTAGCATGTATCATACTAAATCACGCACTTTCGAACAATAACGAAGTCAGACATAAAAAGCTAGCAATGTTTAATATCGTGAATCTCATGAAATAATGCAGGCTAAAGCAAGTTTTGTTTTGTTTAATTAATTCACAGATTTCCCTGATGAAGGTGCTAGATGCACCGAAATGCATTGGATATGATTTATTTGGGAATCAAACAAACGATGTAAAAAGAAATAATTGAATATATGATCCTTCCACAAAAAAGTTTTGGATTATGATGAAGAAATAAATTTAAAAATATGCAACTACAATGAAGTCACGTTTAAATTGACAGAGCTGGAGTTCCAGCAATTTTCTTGTGCCCAGGGTGAGAGGGCTATGACGTAATAGTCCTGCGACCATTTGATTATTCGACCACACTCAGGGAGGAGAGTGATACCCAGGGAGCACGGATAACTCAGTTAAGCTATATAGACTGTGCACATCCCACACTTTGAAGTGACACTTTTAAAACTGTACCAGTTTGCAGTGGCAGAAGTGAGCTAACTTAAAAAAGGCTATGTATGCAGAGGGCACAATAGGTGCTGCAGGCTCACCATTATCAAAAAATTCAGCAAAGCAGAAGGAGGAAAGGCAAAAGGTTAAAGGGAAAACCACACCAAGGATGCCAAGTCTAACAGAGTAACAATGCGGCACATAGAGAATTATGTCAAATTTTCTTTGGCCAGCATTGTCGATCCACAACCTTTGAATCATGCCTATTTTTACATTCATTCACAGATTAAGGCCAGGTTATTGATTTAGCTATTCTTGCTTCTGTTTGCCAATTGTGATTAAGCACTCATTTTAAGTTCATGTTTTGATCTCTCTTTTTTCAGGGCATGCTGATTCTCTTCCCCTTGCTCCTGACTTTCTCCCCTCTCAGTCTTCCCACACCCATCTCCTGCTCCATCCTCTCTGTTTTTTGAGCACATGATCATGCTCCATCACTAACTCTCCAACCCTATCATCCCCAAGCATCTTCTTTTTATGGTCTCTGACGGAGAGCACTGATGTGGCTCAGTGTCAGGTTCTCTCTCACCTCCTTTGCTTCTACCCTCCCCTGCCCCTCTCCTGCAGAACAACACTTACTGCTTTTAGGCTTGCCAATGCTAGATGTTTTTAGAATTGCACCAGAGTTAGAAAAGCCACTAGCAATGGGTAGTATGTGTTTAGGGACAAAAAGGTTTATATTGAACACTGTCCACATGGCAGCTGCGTTACGTCAACATGCAACATGATAGCCACGTTGAAACCATTTTTTTGATCTTTTAGGATGGCCACCACATTTTATGTGCTTTCAAGATGGCTGTCATATCGTGGATGGACTCAATGTGGTAAGCATGTTGAAAGTATGGAAAATATTATTTTCTATATTCTCATGCAGACAAAATGCCTGACTGATGCTCTTGGCTTTGTCAGTGCCTGCTCAATTATAAAATCTGCCAGCATTTGCAAAGCCAAAAGCAGTGAGCTGAACAGTTTGGTAAAGCGAGACGAGGAACGACTCTGCCATTCCTTGTTAGCACTGAACTCAGTAGGGGGAATCAAGAGTTTTAGCCCTGAGGCGCAAGTGCAATGAATGTTTCCTGAGAGACTTCATACATGACAGAAACTCTCTGTATTATCTATGTCCTTCTCCATACAGGTGAGTTAGGAGAGCAACAATGCAATACAAAATTGAAAGATATCACTAAGCAATGGTATACCTAAGCAATGGTGTATGTTTGTGATATGTGATTCAGGCCTCCAGGTTTCATTTATTTGTCATATCTTGCAAACTCATGTTAATTCTGTAAACTGGGCTCGGAAATTCTTATTTTTCTGATAAAACAATGTTCAATATATGTCGTCCATGATGTTCAGATGCTCGAAATTCTGTCTAAAAAAGTTTATATCATATTATACTACTGTACAGTGCTCTGGCCTGATATGTTTTGGTTCACTAAAAATTCATTAAAAAAATTACAAAATTAGAATAAATGCGTTAGATAAGGCAGAGCCAACTTGCTTTTTTCACATCAGTGCATTACTTGCGTTCTGCTTTTTTGCCAGTTATGGAATAGGTAATTTTCTTCCTGTCTTACGTACACATGAGGGGGCAAATTTATCAAAACATTGTGCCGCGCAGTAAGCTTTCTTGCTGTGCTGTGTGATGGAGAAAGGGCGGGAATGCACCACATTTAACATTATATGGCGAATTCCTGTCTTTCCCCTGAGGTGGCGCACAATGTGCTGCCTAGCGTCAATGCAGGCACCCTTGCAACATAGTAAAAGGGTGCCAGTGTGGTAAGCAGGTTTGTTTTTGTGTAGGAAGGGACACCTTCCTACACAGAAATGATCCCCGGAGGCATTTTCCTCTTTCTATGTGCGCTGCAGAATGAAGCACACAGCACATATAGAAAGAAGAAAAAAAGAGGCGAAATTAAGATTTTTTTCCTCGTTAAGCCTCACCTGGGAAGGCGTGACATTTTGACACATTCCCTGCAAATCTGGGAATGTACCAAAATCCATGGGTGGATGTGCAAGAACACCCACGCGCCCCCCCATGGAAAACCTCCCTGGGGCAGAGCAACGCAACACAGCGATTATGCATTTTTGCTTTACTCCAGATTTATCAAGCCAGCAAGAGCCTCGTGTGTCTTGATAAATCTATTGTAAGGGTTGCATCGCTTTTGCACCCTGTAGCATGGCGCAAGAGAGACACATCTCTTGAGAAATTTAGCCACAGGTTTTGTGTTGAATTTATAACATGCCCATAACAGAATGGACCACAACCACTGGTATTTGATCAGATATAGAGGCCCCATTGTTTCCAGGAAAAAAAATCCCACCATCTGTTCACTTTTTTAGATTTTGCAGAGGCCGGACCTATTTCTTAATTAGAACGCCACATGAAATGTCCTGCTTTTATTTTAGACGTGCTATTTTTATCTTTAATTAGTAGAGCACATTTCACAGTGTTTTCTTTTAATATTCGCTGCTTAAAGTGCGCAGGGATAAGTGATTTTTCTAATTTTAGCACGGGCAGGGACAATAAAATACCAGTCATGTTGGTAGAGAACCTACCAGTTGGCAATATTAGATAACGTACTAGACATGAACTGCAGCAACGTCAGAACAAGTGTGGATTCCAACCAGACGATCGCATTTGTGCTCAAAAGACAACTAACAAAAAAGAGATGCCTGCTTTAAAAGTCCAGTGCAGCAATTAATCACACTTAGTTGAACGACTGATGTAGGCGGTTAGTTAATCCTCCCGCTAGAGATTACACATCTTTCTCAACAGTTGACAGATTCGACTCTAGATTGGATTTCTTCTCAAATCACACTCTAATTAATGTAACTGCACGTAAATAGGACAACTTCCATTTGATCACTTTCAAGAGGCTGTTGCTGCCAGCTACTCCAGAAAAACTCAGTTTGATATGCAGAACTGTGCAGAGGCATCAACTACTGCAACGTGTTTAAAATAGAAGATAGTGCTTTCATTAGAAGGGATGAATATTCAAAACATGGAATGGGATTGCTGTAAGGTATCTACAACTGGATTTAGAAAAAGTAATTAAAGTTATTAGACTCAATTTGCAGCCTACCGCTCAGGCCACTTGCATTATTTATTAGAGGTAATTATTTTAGATGTTCGTCCCCTTCAGGCTCGAGGTTATTATTAAGTGCGGTAACTCTCTCTGAATAACAAGCCTGTACAGAAAAGTCTACAACATCATTTGCGGCTACATTTTTAGGCGCTTTACTCCCAGGCTAATTCTAAGCAATTATGCTTCCTAACAGTGAGAGTTTTTAGTTTGAGAGAAACATGACACAGCATTTCTGTAAAATCATATACTATGTTAAATTTAGAGTAAATGAGGCACCATTTTTGTTCCTACAGTCAAGCAAATTAAGAACCTCTTTATAGCTTAATTTTTTTTTTAGATAATTATATTCCTAATATTTCCTGTGGGGTTTTATTTTAACTTCCTACCTCCATTATTTTCTAAAGGAGGGTTTTGAAGGGATGTGAAATGAAATGAAATGAAATGAAAAATTATATTTATATAGCGCGTACATACCCGAGGGCCTCGCAGCGCTTCAATTGATTACTGTAGCGAGGGCCAGGGTAGTTAACACGCTTTTACAAACAGGTGTGTTTTCAAAGCCTTCCTAAAGGCCATCCGATTGTTGTTCTCTGTGAGATTCGGCGGAAGGGAATTCCACATTCTAGCCGCAATATGTGAGAATGCCCTACCGCCCCAGGGAGCTTTCATGATTTTGGTTGTGGCGGCTAGGTGCAGAACACTGGAACGGAGGGTTCTCGAGGGAGTATAAGGTACAACAAAAGGGAGCAGGATGGCAGGGCCTGTTCGGTGGAAGGCTTTATGTACAATGCACATGGCCTTAAAGTGTATTCTAGCAGCTACTGGGAGCCAGTGCAGTTCTTTTAGGGACTTCTTGGCCGACTGCCAACGAGGGATGTTAAACAGTAGTCGGGCAGCGCAGTTTTGCGTCACTTGGAGTCTGTTGATTACTGCTGCCGGGGCTCCCAAGTATAACGCATTTCCATAGTCCAGGCGGGAGAGTATCAAGGCCTGAACCATGATTCTCCTCGCCTGAAAAGGAAGCAGAGGGAGCACCTTCCGGAGCATTCTCATTAGTCCGACACAAGTAGAGGCCGTTTTGGTGGCCTGTACCGAGAAGTCCAATGCTTTGTCAAGCCAGACTCCAAGACTCTTTATATGAGGTTTGGGGGAGGGAGGGGAGCCGAGACAGGCGGGCCAGATGGGAACCAGAGTGGTTGGTGCGAGATTGCCCAGCAACATAATCTCTGTCTTTTCCCCATTGAGTCTGAGACAAGAAGATTGCATCCACTTAGCTACAGCCTCTAGACGGGGCCCCAAGGTGTTAGATGATCCATCCGTGTGGTCCAGGGAGACCACCAGTTGGGTATCATCCGCGTAGGTGACAATACGCACACCAAAGGGATGGACTATCCCTGCTAGAGGGCTCATGTAGACATTAAAGAGCGTGGAGCTCAGAGCCGAGCCCTGAGGAACCCCACAGCTAAGTGGTTGCTTGGGGGATACTACCTCGCCCTCAAACACCCGGAAGAAGTGCTCGTCCAGGAAGGAAGTCAGCCATTCCAGGGCCGCGCCCGACACGCCCATGCCCTCTAGATGATGTAATAATGTGGCATGGTTAACCGTGTCGAACGCGGCGCTGAGATCTAGTAATATAATGGCTGCTTTCCCTCTACTAGGATGTTGTTGATGTGCCTCTCCAACAGCTTGCTCATCCAGGGGAGTAGGGAGATTGGGCGAAAGTTGACCAAGTTGTTCTGGTCTAAGGTAGGCTTCTTTAAAAGGGCCCTGACCATCGCACATTTCCACTGGGCTGGGACCGAGCAGGAGATGATGGAGGAGTTACCACGCCTACCCTTACAACGCGTATTTTACAACGCAAGTCGTTACCACGACTTGCGCTGTAGGGGTGCGGACTTATGAATAGTTTAATTTACTATTCCAACACCAGCCTACGTACAGTACGGAAGGTGTTGGAATAGTAAATCTACTAATCCTTGTCCTTTAGCCCCCTCCAGCCCAAGTTGTGGTAACGACTTGCGTTCTAAAATACGCGTTGTAACGGTACTGCGGGGTAACATCCGCGTCGTAAAGGATGTTCCCCGTTTTGAAGTACCAGTGGTTGGCTATGTGTAGTGCTTGACTTACTATAAAAGTATAAACTAATCCAAAAGTGTTAGTTACAAAAAAGTGCAGTTTGTGAATACCGGAAAGTGGTAAGCTTACTCAAAGATGTAAACGTACTCAAAAGCACAGCTAATTTCTAACTTATAATGTAATTATGAGACATGACGGAGACTAACTGACTGTCAGTAATGATCGGATCTTTTTATGTGACTGAGAGGTGGTAAAAATGTGTTGTTCTTTGCTGTTAACTGTTATCCACAATCTTCTTTCCCTTTTCCACTGTCCTTCTGCACTTTTGAGTCTTTTGTTTACTGTCCATGGTCTAATGGTATCATCTGTGGCAGACTGTAGCCAGACTTTACAATGACTAATCCTATACCTTGTGGTGTATACATCAAAATAAAAACAACACCAGAGTATTCTCCCCACAGAGTGCATTCATCCACAAACCCCCAGGAGATGCCGAGGGTCTGCTGTTGTTTAAGGCAAGTGTACGGGTCCATTGGAACAGCTTAGGCGGGCCGTTGAGAGTTGTCAGACTATAGCAAAATAATAATTGCTGCCTTCTGACATTTATGTATGGTACTGAGTTTAGAGTGAACAGTTAAGTAAAGTACTTTTTCTTACGATAAAGCACAGATTGGACAGTGAGTTATTAACCTGTTTAGGGTACCTTATTGAATTCAGAGACTCTAACCCCACACCATTCTCCTAGTGTAAGCTTTGTATTGCTTTATTTCTCTACCCTGAGTGTTAGGTGCTCAAGGGGTGTTCAGTTATGTGATAACTAGGAAGGTTTAGTACCAGGAAAATAGTGATTAAATCACAATCCGAGCCCAGTAGCCCCTTATTGCCCAGGAATTCATGAAAAAGTTCTCACAACATCCAAATGTATTATGGTGTTCGTACAAGGTAACAAGGAAAGTCAGTGACGCTGGAACTAATGTGCTGCACTTGGTAGCTGAACGTGCATACTGTGAGCTAGAGTGCTATTGAGTAGAATATTGAAGCAACTGTTAAGTAGGGGTGGGTGGTGAGCTCCACTCCGTCTGAGGAGTTTGCAGATTTTTGCCAATTCGGCCCTCCTCTGACAGTGGGGAGTGTGTCACAAGAACTCTAATTTCGCTGCGTGCCGGAATTTGTCCCCATCACCCACTCCTAGGAATGAGCTGTGTCGTAGTTGGCTTGCGTCCAGCTGTGGGTGGCTGCGATTGGCCAGAGTGTCATGCTTGTAAAAACTGATTGGCTTTTCTTCTCTCTGCTTTTTATCTTCTCAAGCACTGGCTGGAATATTCTAATTGAAAGAGCTGAGGAGGTATGCAAGGTTTGTATAATGTTCCCCCTTTCCTTCCATTATTGGGAGTGGAGCCTCTGCAGAAAATGTGGAAATGGTGATTTATTGAGTGATCTAATGAGTCTGACTTTGGTTTGATGCAGAGAAAGGCTTTGGAATGGGGTGTCTGTGAATACAGGGTGGGCAGTGCTGCTGTGAATGCTACAGGATGCGGAAAAGGGACCGGCTTGTATATTTAATAAGCCCAAGCTGTACCAGACTTCAGCTTATTATTTTCCTGTCTTTTCTGGGCTCCCGCACTGCTCCCAGACACATGAAATGATGTCTTTTGATTTCATATAATGTTAGCAATCAGGGGTCACAAATATTTCAGGCATGTGGAACTGTTTCGGCCCCTTGCAGACTAAATAGCGCAAGCTCCCTCTGGACTGCATGAGCTAAGAAAAGAAACACAAATCGCAAACGGCAAAGTGACTGCTGCCAAGGCACTACAGTGCATGACACTATTCTGTTAATATTTTCTTTACTGCACATGTGTGCTCCATTTTTCAACCTGCTTATGAACTTAGCCAGAACGAGGACATGCGTCAGCCTCTCCAGCACGTGCGCTATGCGAAGTCAAGAAGCGCTTACCTTCGGAGCTTTTGCCGGGAGATCATTGCTGTGCTGTCACTAGCTCAGTAGGGAGAGAAGCAGTAGGGGGAGATGGCCCTTTGCAGGCAAGTGCTTGCCAGGCTTCATGTGTGTCAGAATTATGTCACTTTTAGGTAAGGAGTAGGGAGGAGCGGAACTCTGCAGAATTTCATAGAGTTTTTATGCAACTCTGTGGAATTCCACCTAGTGCTACTCTGAAAACTCCATCACCTCTACTATTAAGGGCCCGATTCCGATCTCGCTCCACCTGGAAAAAGTACAAGCCGTACACGTGTTTTCCGCCTGACTCGGACAGTTGTACGAGCGAGCAAGTACGATGCAAGCAACACGAAATTCACAGACCAAATTGTTTCCGGGTCCAAACCGCTCCGTACGTCTCATCCGTAAGTGAACCATGCCGTGCAATGGATGTGATTTACGACTGAGCCAGTGCGATGCATGCGTCGGACAGCCGGTTCGAGCAAAAGTTTTCGGCTCACAAAACGTCCAGAACGTCGCCTTTGGGGGTCCCCGTCGAACCGCCTATCACCTGCAGCCTTACTACTCGGACACAGGAGGAGACCCAAGGGTCTCCCCAACGCAGGCATGTACGGTGCAGATGGCACCGATGCGTACCCACTGTAGGGGGCGCCTTTGTGCGATACGTACCCATTCAGACAATGAGAGGCCATGAACGTACGACCAGCTCCCATTGACTTCTATGGGAGTCCAACTGAACCGAGTCCGGCAGCATGCGGCCGCATCGTACTCACTCGGTTGTACTGCAGGGGTCCGGCTCGGTCAGAAAACTCTCCGGATCCGGCTCGGTTGGAGTGCTTTACGACCCAGATCGGAATCCGCCCCTAAGTAGTGAAATTAGCACTACGTTATGTGATACTCAGTTTTGGATTTTAAGGCTGAAAACCAATTTAAGACAGAACAAACTTTTTACTGAGATGTTGTAACCTAGAAGAACAACAGTAGTGAGGATGGCAGGAAATCCAGGACAACTGCAATAACAATCAAAGCAACGGTGCAATACAAAAATGTTTAGGTGAGAGATTGCTATTAGCCACATCACTGTGGGAACCTGCACGCAGTCACAGGGAGAGGAGAGGATTACGAGAACCAGAAGTCCCTGACACCATCTGGCCCTTTAAAAGCAACTTACAGCACCCACTCCATGGGAGCCGCATCGCTGTGGGGACCTGCACGCTGTCACAGGGAGAGGAGAGGACTACGAAAACCAGAAGTCCCTGACACCACCTGGCACTTTAAAAGCATCTTGCGGAATCCGCTCCGGGGGACGCGCCTGGGCGTGCGCCAGGTGAAGCCCGGGCCTAGGGCGGGCCCGTCTGTGCCTGTCGCTGACTGGAGGAGCCTGGGCTGGGCCACCCCCCTGGTCCTGTTGTATATTCCCTTGGTCTTGATTGGTTTGGTTTGGTGAGTACCCGAAGCTGAATTCACGTAATCAGCTCGAAAGCTTTTCGTGGTAGCTCTATGAGCGTTTGACCCACCCTATCCACAGAAGCTCCTCTGGCAACTGGATCATAATTATATAACTCTGTTACGTATATAACCGGATAAATACTGGTGAACCCAGAGTGGTGTGAATTTAGAGAAGGTTTCCAAATCATATGTCTTTAAGAAACATGGATAAAGGAGCCCGTACATTTGAGTGGATATAGCACCTATCAAATGCCCGCAGTTGGAGGAAATCATGGGAGGGCAAAGGGGGGTTTAGCTATATATGTGTCTAATATGCTAAATACTGGGAAAATTATATTGAAACATGAGGATGTAAATTACCAACTGATGTGTTTGGGAAGCAACCAACAAGTGATACTGATAGATTTTTATAACAATGCACCCCCGGATAAGATAGTTGAAATTCTTGTAAACTTATCAAATGTTCTCGAAAGAATGTCAAAAGAAGATAGAGGGGATATGTATGTCATTTAGGGGGAGAACTTTAACATTGCACTGTGCCTAAAAAATGGTACTAATGTTTGTGGTATCATGAATGAGGACGGTGAAGGTGAAAAGCATTTTATACATACACAATATGGGAATGCTCTAAATGAAATGGTATGTGAGCTTGATTTAGGATATGCTAACAAATGAAGTAATAACCCGGCACCCTTTAAGAGTACATTTAACTATAATAGATTATATCATACTTTCCTCGAATCTAGCATCAAAGACGAACCATTTTGTAACACATGATACCACATTGAGTGATCACTTCCCGCTGAGTATATCGTTGAATTTGTTGATTGCCCAAAATAAGCAGGACCACAAATATGTCTATCTCCCCGAACAGTTGAAAATGAACAGGAAAAACGGTTATGCCCTAAAATGGCAGTTGGTAGACTCACTAGAAGTAACACAAAAAGTAGTGGTAAAAAGTATTTAATCAATAGAAGGCATCTTTTCAAGAGATTACAAAAATAATAAATGAAGACTATGGAAAACTAATAATAATCCTGCAAGAAAAGCCAAAGGTTGGTTTGACTCAAAATGTACAAAAGCATATTCCATACTGAAAAGAGAGACCCACAATATTCCCAGAAACCCTACTTTACTTAGGAAGGCAAGGAAGGCATATACAAACGCAATAAAAGAACGTAAGAGAGTACTACAAGAGGAACTCTGGCAAACCCTACAAGATGCGGCTAAGTCCAAGGATGGGGTGGTTTTCTGGAGGGCCATACGGGGACCCTTTTTAGACTTAGGGGATATCCCAACATAGAAACAGCCATAACGGAAGATCAGTGGATAGAATATTTCACCACAATCTTTAGTAACCAAGATTCTGCAAATCTGACAGAAATTTCAGATGAGGGAGGCGATGAAAATAACTTTCTATCACAAACACTTACAAATAATCTCCAAATTACTATAGAAGAGGTTAATAGGGCAATACTGGCAAGTAAGGGGGGTAAGGCGCCTGGCCCTGATAGGAGTCCCGTAGATCTATATCAGGCAAATGTAGCCCTTTGGGGCCCAATATTGACTCAAAAAATAAGGGATAGCTGCTCCTCTAAGTACATTGAGACTTGGACAGAATCCATTTTAGTTCCAATTTTTAAAAAGGGAAATAGACAAGACCCAATATGTTATTGACCGGTTTCCTTATTGGATTCCTCAGCAAAAATTGTAGGGCGCATCATACTAGAGAGATTACAGGACTGGGATGAGGAAAAACAAATACTGTCAGATCTCCAATACGGTTTCCGTAAAGGTTTGGGAACAGTTCCACAAAGCCTCAATCTGAGCATTTTTATTAGAAAGTATGTTAACCTAAAAAAAGGAAGGCTTTTTCTAGCTTTCGTTGACCCAACCCCAGCCTTTGACTGTGTGATACATGAGAGGCTGTGGGGGGTCCTTCATGAATTGGGGGTGAACGAGACCATTATATACTTTCTGAAACATATTTACCAGAATGAAAAAGACTAGAGTACGCTATGGAAATAATGGAGAATGTACAGGATTATTTCCAATAACAAATGGGGGTCAGGCAAGGATGTGTGCTGGCCCTCTTTCTTTTTAATCTCTACATAAATAGGCTTAGAAAAAGCATTGATCCAAACAAGACAAGATTTTCCAGCAATTAATGGCCGAGCTATCCATCATTAATGTACGCAGACAATGCCGTCCTAATGTGTCATACTCAAGTGGGATTACAAAGATTACTGGATGGCTATGTAGCATTTATGCGATACCTGGGCTTAAGGGTAAACACCTCAAAAACTTTCATCATGAGATGTGGTATAGGATGTAAAAAATGTAGAGAGATCTTTATAGATACCCACAGAATAAACTTTGTTAACACCTTTTGCTATCTAGGCATAATATTCGACCACAAATCCACCTGGGTCAAGCGGTACGATCGAGAAAACTTGCACTTATTAAAACTACTGCGGCCCTATTCAACTTCTCAAAAGAATTAGGCACAAGGACCCCGCAAATACTATTACAAATGTACAGGGCCAAATGTATATCTACAGCCATGTACGGTTCAGGATTATGGGAACACTGTAATGTTCAACGCCTCCAATTGATAGAAAATCAATTTTTAAGATATGCATTGGCCCTTCCTAGTACATCATGATATGTCTGCCATGGAGAATTGGGTGTCCCATTTTTAACAGATTTAAATAAAACAGAACTAATCATGCTCTGGCATATGCTGTGGACAAATGAGGAATCCTATGTAAACCAGGAGGTTTTTAAGGATGTTATGGGAATGACAGATGTGATGAATTTGAAGTGGTTAAGATATGTTAGGGATTTTCTGAATGACTTAGGCTATCCCAATTGTTATAATGAACCAAGTACTATGAGAGTGATGTCGAGGAAAGAGTTGAAAATAAAACTGTATGGCACTACTTGATTCACGTCGATTATCAAAAGAATAAGCTAAGCCCACTGTAGTGCATCACCGGATGATAATGATAACTTATAGTATCCGACCCTACCTCACACTCTTACCCAGTCAACACAAAAGACTTTTGTTAGCAAGGTTTAGACTAGATATCTTCTATCACGTTACCAGTTTCCAAAAAACGAGTGAATGACGAGAGTGATGCAATTATGCCCGTGTGACAATATTTCAGAGCAGACTACAATTCACACTGTATTTCTTTGTAAATTCGATAATTTGCAAAGGAAAAAATGGTTATTACCGATTTTAAAGAAATTATATTTAAAAAAATGCCAACCGGGGTTTTTAGCATTGCAACTTTTAAATATGAATTTGTCATATGGTGTCTGATACATTTTTTGAAAAGTGTGGTAAAATGCAGGAAATCAATGATAACATGTTTGAGTATGATTCTTAAAATCTGACATTCTGTGAAAAATTTGATTTTTTAACAGATAAAAAGTTGTATATTAATTTATTATTTTGTATGTGTTTTTATGATTCTCATTCGCAGAAATCAAATAAAGTTTTTCTACTACTACTATTAACAATATCAGAATCCTACACATATTGTTAAAAAGTCATAATCACATGGTAGAGTTCATCACAAAATAGTGAGAGAGATTGTCATGCACCTTCCCTCTACTGAAATACAGGGGACAGTTCCTTACCCCAAAACTCATATCTCTTTCCAGTGCACACATGCATTGTATCTATTAGCTGTTTAGTTAGAAATCCTAGGGATCTGTACTGCTACTGTGGTGCAATGGTAATTTGTGTAAGTGGTGTGTCACAGAATGTCCACTTGAGTAGCATTGATCCTGGACGTCTAAACATGGACCCTAAGCTAAAAACCCTAAATGATATTCAGCATCAAGCAAAGAGAGAGTTAACTACTAGAATCACCAGACTTCAGACACAGTGGAGTTCCTTTCCTAAAATGCCTCTGCCTGCCACTGGTCAGTTTGGTCAACCATATGTTAGGCGGACATTGATTCAACAAATGGTACATGAGCCAGTTGTGATTCATACACACGTAATTATAGTTAATAGTATGACTCTGACTAATTTAGCCATTTCTGCAGATTTCCAGTGAGGGCCTAAAATGGGACATTTTTCTTAAGCAATGCAACTTGCATTTTTTGTGCAAGGGGCTAAGCTTTTCCTATCAGTGACAGTCGCCATTAACAAATGGTGGTGAGGGAACTGCGGGGAGGGAAAAAAGAGAGCAAGTGGGGAATAACGGGGACGTGTTAATAATAATAATCATAAAAAAAGTACCTGAAGCTGCCTTCAGTTTTGCTAAGCTCCTGCTGGCCTGTTCCTGTTCCCAGCAGCCCCTGAGACAAACTCCCATCGAACCCCTGTGCTGTAGAGCAGCACAGTGATTGGTCTGAGAAGGCAGGAAAGACACTCCACTCAGGTCATGGAGTATGTTAGGTTTCTTCAGCCTAGCTGCTGAATGCAGCAAGGCTGGAGAAACCTAAGTGCGCATGTGTGTTTTGATCGGCCAGAGGCAGCCAGGCCAGACACATATGCATCTATAGGGAGTGCACAAGCACTCCTCCTCCCCCCTCCTATGCCCTGCCCCTACATGAACAAGCTGGTTCAGAGGCGGATATCAAAAAATAAACTAATGCTAGAGTATCATTACATTTTTTCATTTGCTGGCTCTGCACCAGGCAGTGAGGTGACGCTTCTCCACCATTGCGGAGGAGCCGCCACTGTTTCCAAGGGCAGACTCAATGATTGTGTTCATCTTCTCCTACTTAGACCACCATTATTAATGGCTAAGTAATTCTGTGGGTAACAACAGTTAATAGCCCCATTACAATGATGGTCCCACAGAAACCACACAGGTCTTTTTACTTTCACCCAGAGATTTTGGCTATCTTCAGCAGCTCTTATCTCCAGGGAAAAATCTGGGGTAAAATGAGGAATCACCAGTGGAAGAAGGCCCAAATTATAGATACCCCCCATAATTCCACATTTTTTAGTGGAGGCTTATGGTCCAACCCGTTATTAGTAGGTTTTTTTCTGTCCCGTATTAACTCGCACCACCCACTTCCCCGCATGGGCCACTTCAGGGAGGGGAAATAAAATCTAATTTCATGGGCCACTCATAGACAGGGCCTTAGTGGAAGGTGCTGCCATCAGCATGATACCTCTTACTGATTCATGCAGACTTCTTTAAGACTGATACCTATTCAGTTAGTTTAGACAATATTAAGTGATGTGGCCTTTTTGAGTAGATTATTTGTAGCGTGGTATCGGCAAAGTCAACAGCATTTCCATCTTTTGCCTAGGCCTTTAGGTATGAATGGATAATGGTCTGGCAAATGCAGGGCCCAAGATCCTACTAGTTTCATTTTTAGTTTAAAAAAAACCTCTTTTTTATTGTTTAAAGTAAACAAATAAATAAACCTTTCCAAAAACAGTGACATAGGGTCCACTGCATATCTAAAATTAACATGTGAGGTGGAATCTGGTCCTCGGTACACTGTATATCTTAGCGATATTTTATGACCTCCTCTTTTGGGAGAGGTATTTTAGCAGGTGCATTTTTTTTAAATACATGTGTAACGATTACATCAACCCGGTTTATGATGTCTCACTCATTGACCCAAAACTTTCTCGAATTTCTTAGGGTAGCACCCTACAGTATAAACTGTTTTCTATTTAGCCATACACCAGTCCATACTAGAGCACAGTATCCTACCATTTGCTCATGCCTATGCTCCACACCAAGGTTCAGATTCATTATTTTTTGGCATAAGGCAGAACATCAAGTAAAGTTGCTCTGCTGCATTGTTCAGGGGGAGCTGAGTGAGGTGGAAGGTGACAGTGTATGCCCACAGGGGGACATGTCAAATTTCACTAAGTGATATTTAGGTTCGCTAGTTGGTCTCCAGCTTCGCCGTTTGGAGGCGGTAGTGTGGCCCAAAGTGAATGGCTCTCAGACAAGACTGGCCCACGGTCTCAGTATGCATTATTTAGTTTACATGTTTTAGCAAATGGTTAATCAATGGTGAATGGTGATTGTTCTATCCCATATGCTTGCATATGGTCTATAAATAAATCCGAGATTAGGCAACGTCTTCCTAGGCCTGAAGAAGTTAATGTGTATCTCCCCAATTTGACGAAACACATGTTGGCGGCTCAAAGGAAAATAACTTATTACTCTATGAAGCATTCATGTGCAACCAATTGTAGGATAAAAGAATATTGGTCTGAACTAACAACTTGTAACAATATCTGAGGGTTAATATTCATGTCATTTTGGACTGGTGGGCAAGTTCAATTAAAAAAAAAGAAATTGGAACGTGTATTCCTGACTGGAGACTAATGTGCTGGTGTTCTTCACTATGACATATGTGATGTACTCAAATGATATCACTCCAGTTCTAAGTATGCGTCTTTTTTTTAAGTTTGCTAGATTATTTATTTAACATTTTTATTTTGTTTTAATTATGTGATTTAGGGCCCGATGTAGATAATTTCGATTTACCTACTCTTAAATACCGAATCATACCGATTCGGTATTTAAGAGTAGGTAAATATGAAGTAGGCAGATGTAGGTAAATTTTCTTTTTAAATGACCGAATCTGTATGATTCGGTATTTACCGATTCGGTAAATACCGATTAAGTATTTGCCATTGATTCCTATGGGCCTTGAAGCCCATAGGAATCAATGGCAAATACCGATTCGGTAATTACCGAATCGGTAAATACCGAATCCTGCCAGGGGGAACGGGGTGTCACTTTGACACCCTGTAGCACCCCAATGTCAGGCTTGTGTGCCATGTAGCACACATACATGCCCTAAGAGCATGTCTGTGTGTCACATGGCATAGGTGTACATGCACAGATGTGCATGAACACCTGAATTCGTTATTTCCATGCAATAGTATTACATGGTAAATAACGAATTCTGAGGGGCCTGTGGCACTGTTTAAAGCGCCACCTACATCTGCATTTACAGATTCGGTATTTTTACCGAGTCTGTATTTACCAATTCGGTAATTTTACCGATTCGGTAAATACAGATTCGGTAAAAATACCGAATCTGTAAATACATGCCCCCTACATTGGAATTCGGCCGTTACCGACCGGTAAATGCCTACCTACATCGGGCCCTTAGTCGTTTTTTGACTGAACATTTGTTTGTCTTACAAGCTAACACATACAAATAGTCACTGATAGATCACATTTTGCAACTAGATCACAGTGTAAATGTCAGATGAGGAGAAAAGGGAACACAGGACACGAGATCAACAACATGATTTTACAGAACTATTCCTAAGGTTGATAAAACATCAACAGAATGTTGAAAAAGGTACAGTCTGTGACCCTTTTACAATAGAGGTGAAGGGCCAGAGAAGATAAAGCAGTCTGTTTTCATAGTGTAGCTGTAGGAAACCAGATTGTTAACCTATATGGGTCACCAGACACAGTGTTGCTGCTGGTCTATGCCTAACCTCCCACAAAGCCATAGCACTGAGATTTCCATTTGGTAATGTGGTTTTATGACAACACTGCTGAGTTTTCTAAGAAGTTGTGTAACAGCTTGAAATCTCCCTGCATGAATAATCTTTCAAACATAATAGTCTTCCACCACATGATAGATCTGTGTCCCTTCTCCCCATACAATGAATAACTGAGTCACTTGGACTCTATTCTGAAGTCTGGTGACCCTTCTCTGCCATGCTTTAAATTATTGATATAGTTTATGGACATAGAATTTTACTGTGCCCGAATGTGTCTTTATTCAGGACAATATCACCCTTTTGTTGAACTCAGGGCTAGCCCTCTGATTATTCTGTCGCTTGCAATTAATCTTCCACTCAAGGTAATATTGGTTTAACCAGCAAAGCCATATTTGTAGTCTGGCAACATAACTTGGCTATGAAAAAAGCTTTGCTTTTTGTCGGCTTTTAAACTTGGCCAGCTTTTTAGGCAAAATGACAAGTGAAACAAACGTCTAGGTGGAGGACTAGACATCCGGTGGGAAGCAGTGGGGGTGGGGGGCGGGCTCTAAAAGTGACGTCAGCTACATGGGTGTTAGAAGAGATGTTACATATGTAAGGTTCAGGATAGGGAGATCAGGACTATTTCAAAGTACAGTTGCAGCAAGGGCAATGTAATGTGTAGTTGGGAAATCATGTGCACAAATTGAAAAAAAGGGGAATTCTTGTTTGAAACATCCAGAGTATAGTAACTGATTGTGGTGCAACGCTTGAACAAATTATACAGAAGAAGTGAAGGGGAATGAAAGATGTATCCCTGGGTATGGGTGGGTGTTGAAATGGAGAAATAAAAAGCAGCATTTTGCCATTAGGGAAAAGAACACACGGAGAGGACATTTGGCCAGGAGCGCTTTAGGAGGATTGTCATGATGTCAGTTTGAGCTATGGACATGTAACATGAGGAAAAAGTAAAAAAATTACCATAAAGACACAAGACCATCAAGAGCAAAATGAGGTGAGAAATACCGAGGATATCTGGTAAGGTGGAGGTACCGTCTTAAGAGACGAGTGCAAATCTATACAAATGTAAATGAAAGCACACGCAGTCTTTGTAAAATAGTGTTTATCTCTAGGTATGACAATACCTTTACAGGGATAGGGATCTTGAATAATGTGAAGAGAAATGCAAAAAAACAACAAGAAAATGTGTGCAACATACAATTACAAAGCATCCATTTGTACAAATGCAGTACATCAGATTTTTGTTTTGATGTTATGAATATTGCTTGCTGCATTAATATGCAAATGCCTGATGAAGGTAATATGGGCTATTGCAGGAGAAGTGGGATTCAATGGGATAAATGGAGCTACTGTCTTCACCCTAGGTTCAAATGCCAGCTTCATGCTTCAAAAAAGTGTTGTACTGCAGCACAATAATCCAATTTTTTACAGAATTAATTTGAGTCAAACAGTGCACCTCTGACTGTGATTCAGCGAATCCCATTCCAACAATTTCTTGTGCGAGACGAGACACTGGATATTTCGAATGGAAAATGGCTGTGAATATTTTTGAAAGTGGTATGGTAAAAAAAAAAAAATAATATTGCTGCTAAAGCATAATTTTTGTACCAAATGCTGACACTAAAAAAGTAGACAACACTTTAAAACAGTAAGCTAAGGGCATGGCTTGGTGAGCCATCATGGCGGACGCAACCTAATCGGGCTCCGCGAGTCCATGCCAAAAGCCGGCTCAAATCCTACTTTAATCCTGCCCAGAGGAGTTGTTTATTAAAGCTGCTGGTGCCCACGGCCGTGTGGAGTGTGGGGATTCCATGCTGCCCGAGGTGGCAGAGCTGCTGTGCAAGTTTTCCTGATGGGAGCGCTCCGGGAAGGCGCAGGCCAGATCTTCCTCCTGACGCTCCGGCCGCCTCCTGGAGTGTCGCTGCAGTTCTCCAGGCAGGGTCCCGACCGGGGGCGAAGGCGGCAGAGGTGAGGTGCACTGCCGGACACCTGGCACCCAGAGTGTGGATCACTGGAGCGAGCTCGGACATGGCGGTGGGTGCGTCAGCCCTTCCCGCCCACCCGAGGCTCCGCCATCTTCTCCGCACACCTGCCTGATGGTGCAGCTGGGACCTCCTAGAGTGGAGGTGCTGAGCACCTGGTTTCTTCCCGCCGCAGGGCTTCTGAGGCCATTGTGGCCCTGTCGGTGACTGGGCCCTAGATCCTGGACTGGCCAGGTGCGGCTGTGCGACACAACTGAGCCTGACAGTGACTGGCCTGCAGTGGGAGGTGGACCACGAGAAGCCGGGGCTGGACCGCAGCCCCTGGAGGTGACCGCTTGGCCCACATCATTATCAGCCACCTAACACCCTTACCGGCTCCCCCCCACCTGGTGGTGGCATTGCGCAGCTGCATAGGCCTGGACTGAAGCCCCTGGTAGTGTCTTACGTTTGGATCTCCTGGCCGGATTCTGGGTGACCCCTGGGGGGGTGAGGCCTGGACTGCTCCGTGTGGTCCTGTGTTCATCATAGTGGTGAGAGGCCATTGGCCTGCCTGGGACTCCCTGGATACTCCACCCGGCTGGTGGTGGCCGGAGGAAACTCAAGACTTGGCCGGTATCTCTGTGTGGCTCAAGGGCCTCCCGCATGCAGAGATTGCTGGGTGCACCCACCGCAGCCCCGCTAAGGAGGTGGTGTGGCTCTTCAAGGGCTGGTTCCCGCTGCTAGAGGAGTACGTTTGTTGTGACTATGCTGGTAGCTCGTTCTTGGCTTGGCCGGTAGCCCCCCTCTTTCTCTGCAGTGTCAGTCTTGCAGCCTGGGTATGCACATATCGGCCCATACATATCTTCTCCTGCACTGTGGCAATCCACCCCGGGGTACACGTATGATCATGTGCTACCCTCAATCAGTACACTACGCCCACTGTGGGCTCCACGGGGGCAAAGGGACAAGTTAAGCACATGACAATGCAGCCCTCCTAGCGGCGATCAACAATGCAAGGGTCATGCTGGACTACAAGATCGGAGCAGTGGGGTCTGAGGTCTAATTCCTGCGCCAAGACCTCCGTAAGGCTGTCAACCACATCACAGAGGCGGAAACAAAGGTCCCAACAGTGGAATGTACAGCTTCCTCCCTCCAGAAAAAGGTGAACAAACTCACTGTTGTGTCGCAGGAGCTTGCTTCCAGGGTAGAGGATGCAGAGGGCCGAGCGAGACGCAACAACTTATGCTTTGTGGGCCTGCCGAGGACTGTGAGGGTGTTGTATTGACCGGCTTCATCACTCGGTGGCTCACAGACCTCATGTCGAAAGATCTCCTGTCCTCGTCCTTTGTGGTGGGGGCTTTGACACAAAAGCACAAAAACCTCCCCAGGTGTTGCTCCCAGACTGTGAGACTTAAACATACAATACATGCTGCTATATCCAGCCAGGATGCGAGTGATCTACAACTTGTAGAGATTCCTGGCAGTTGTGGTAGTTGCTGGGTGGCTGCACTGCCCTGAGCATAATGGGGCTGTCGGAAGACAGCCATGCCCTCACACGTCTGGTAGTCTGTGGACCACCAGGCTCATAATAAGGCTCATAGAAAGGAAGACTGCAAAATATCCTTATTTATTTTAAACAGGTTGGCATTAGTTACCTATTTGCTCCCAATATTGTTTGCCTTGTATGCACAGTGGTACTGTCAGCCCTGTATTTTCAACAGAAATGACAATAGAAGTGCCAGAATGCTAAAAAAATAAAAGGACTGGATAAGGTGTTTATGCTTGACAATGGACAAATTAAATGTTTGTGATATTATCCTGTGCCCATTTATTACACATTAACATATGGACTGTAATTGACTAGACTGACTGACATTTTTAATCTGGGCACCGGGCACTGTCATTCAGCCCCATAGTGCACACAAACTTAATTCTAAACGTGATGTAATATTTACTAAACCCATTTCACATATTTGCCTTTTAATGTACAGCCACATGAGCATAGGGGTGAAAGTTAAAAGGCATCTGTGGGTTGCAGCGTACATTTACATCACTCATATAAGTGACTGCCTAAAACACAGTCGTATCACCTGTGGAAAGAAAGTTTAAAGAAAGGTTTGTGCCTTTGCTTAGAAAAAACTATCAGAGCCTGATTCACAAAGGTAACTTCCACTTTTGACCAATTTACACTTTTGTGTAACTTTACATTGTTTGGTTAGTCTCAAAATACGAAAATAGGTTACTACTAAAAAAAAAAAAATCATAAGTCCAGTACCACGATTCCAATTGAAGGTTACCTTATTTACCTTGATGCTTCCTCTGAGAGATTTTACAAGCACAGTCACTGCCCATTTCCTTCAGAAATAGAGCCTACCGACCCTACAAGGCAAGCCCACCATCAGTGCTTGTGCACCCATCTTGCTTTCTGGGTGCTCTGAAGAAAATGTTCATTCTTGGTCCAATCCCGAGAGAAAGGGCACTGGAACAGGTTACTTCAATGCAGGAGGGGGCACGCCAGTATAAAATGGAGGAGAGACTGCTTCAAGCGTCTACCAACTAGGAATAGTACCTCCTGGCCCTGCAATTATCCCCCATCACCAAAGCCGGAGCCTTCTGCCATCCATTATATCAGCATTTATTCCCGGCTGAACAACAAAACACATCGGAGAAACTGCTATTTGTGGGCTATTAACTCCCCAGTCAGGGCTCCCTTCCAGTTTGCTGCATGGCGGTTGTGTCACTCGTTAGTGGTTTCTTCATGGGGGTGGGGTTATAGAAGAAGCATGTGGCGTGTTGCAGGGAATGCCAACATGTCATCTAGGAGATCCAAGCATTAATCGGTTAATAACGCGAGAGGAAAAATGGAAGAAAAATCCTCAGAAGATGCTGTTGACAAACTGGCTATGGACAAGAGAGGGTGGCTTCTGACCTGGTAAGGTGGGACTCTCCCTCTCAGCCACTAAAGGTCATGAGACCCCCTAAAACTGTTCCAGATATTGGCAAAATAAGTAACGCTCTACTTGGGACAGGGCAAATGGCAGATCGAACTGGAGAGGAGCAATCACCTTATGGGGTTGCTGAGGGAATGGTGTAACTGGCACCAAAAAAATGGAGATACTGGGTCAGTATCCTAAGAGAAGAAAAGGACTTGAAGGCTCTGCACAATTCCGCAGTAATAAGAATTTAGTGGAGTCAGACGGTGCATTAGCACAAGCAGAGATATTTCTGAACAGCAAGGCCACAAAGGTCTTTCTATTCTTTGAGGGTAAATTGAGGACCTTCGGTAGTCAAACTTCCAGGGTTCGTAGATCGGTCTGGAGCCAGCTTCCCTTGCCTCCATGAACACTGATAAGCCACCAGGGCAAGAAGAGATCTAAGGGCAGTCCTCTATTGGAGATCATAGTTTTACAATAGCAGAGGGCCTAATACATCCAAATCTTGGGTGGAACAGCACTCTAGCTGAGCCGTTAAAAGTGACTGAAGCTTTTGGTGCCCTACAAGGGGTTCTATTTGAGATTTTGGAAGAAATAAAGTCTGATAAAGCTCCTACTAGCATCATTTTAAATTCTGCGTTTTAAACTGTACTATGAAGAATTGTATTGATTTTATTGTAATGTTCAATTCTCTTTCATTTTGGCTTTGTTATGGTTTTAATTAACTAAACAATAAAGTTTATACTATACTATAAGTCAATGAAGGTTATGCAGCAATTAATTGCGTGGGAAATCGCCTAGTCACTCTAGAGGGGGAAAATGTAAGGAGTCCTAGATAAAATGGAAGAGATAGAGAAACGCCTCTCAGATTGGGAGAATAAGCTATTGTTAGCCTCTGGTAATATGCAGCAAATTTAAAAATGATTTGCAGTATTAGGAATAAAACTGGACGAATTGGAAAAACACTCCTGAAGGTCTTACCATAGAACTGCACATATTATGGAACATAAGGAAGAGGCAGAGTGTCCAATTATTTTATGTGAACAATCTGATTAGGAAATATGTGTATCCAGATTTTCCACAGGATTTAACAATTGTGCGGTTACATCGTGCCCCGCCAAGCTTCCACTTATCCCATATACCCTTGCACGCTGTTGATAAATTTTGTGGATTTTTGTGTTAAAGAGGAAGATTTAAGGAAGGCAATCCAGGATAAGTCATTTGGAGTGAACAATGAAGACTTGATGCATTTTTTTTCAGATATGACGGTGGAATCCACCCGTAGGAGAAAATACTTTAAAGCATTACTTTCAACATTTCATCAAGCAGGGGTGCAGCCTACCATCCTCCATCCTGCCAAGATGATAATTTTACACAAAGAGCGGTTCAATCTGTTCACCACGATGGAGGAAGCACAAATGCCTTTGAAGGAGCTCACAGAAAATGCATGAATTTGACAGACTGTGGATTACTCTTTACATTCCTTTTTTAAGAGGTGGCAGGGTGAGAGGCGAAGGGGGTGAGGAAGCAGAGCACAGAACTATGGTGCCAGGATGGGGAAGACTGGGACTCAGGGGTCACATTGGGAAGGGTTCCAGAATGGGAGTGTGCATGAGGCACAGGGGGCAGAAGTTTACAAAACTGGGAGAGTTCTCATGATTCGAAAATTAAGAGATTGAGGAGCTAGAGGTACATTTCTTTGTTGGAGGGTCATACAGGAAGGTTTATGTGCAGCTATGTATACCCAAGGACCATCTTATGGAATGCTCAGGGCAAATGGCCTCTTAAGCACTTCTAACACTCTAGCACTTTTACACACTGCACGTATACTTTAAGTTTGTACAATGGTACTACCTCTGGTTGAAACATGAATTGAATTAATAGAAATCCAAAGAATGGGGCAGGAATAGGTGTATATTGCTGCTGGAGGGTTTCTTGGAGAGCATATGTTCAGTGGTTTATACCCTAGGTCTTACTGCAGGCCGGGACTGGGTAAGACTGTGCGAAGGGCCTTTTAAGCACTGTAATATTCAAGTACTTTGGCACATCGCATTTTGTAAAATGGCATTAGCAGTTTATACTTCCTGAGTGTAGTATTCTTTAGGCTTTGCAATGCCATAGTGGTGTGATTTCAGGTGAATTTCTGATATTTAAGATAGCAGCTAGCACTTTGCACTTTAATAGCAAAGCACTTTTATTTAATGGCCCCCAGGGGCAAAGATGGAATACTGATCTGTGATTTGTGAGATTGATGTGAGATGGATCTCCCCTTGTCTCCGATAAATGTAATCAATGGGTATGCAATATGATGCTCTAAAAATATTTAGTATAATGTCCTGGGTATAAGCCACAAATGTAAAGGCAAGGCAGTTGAGGACTTGATAAAAGGTCATTCCCCCAACATTGATTTGCTTCAGAAGCCCCATTTTAGGGCGGGGACATGCTATGCAATGTTTAGAAATTGGGCCGGATTTGTATGTTTATCAATGTGAGGGCAGCCCATATGGGAGTGGCTATATATGTTAAAAATGTCTTAGATATCGCATAAACTCTTTTCAGACCAATAAAGAGGAGAGGTGAGCTTTGACAGGTGGAATTATGAATAACGTGGCTATTTCGGTCGCCACAATCTATACCACTTTTGTTTATGATTCAGCCCCGTTGTCTGAACTTTTCCAGGTTTTTCATCTATTCCTGGTAATTCCTGGAGAATGAGGATTGGTCTAAAGAGATTGAGGCTGAGACTAACCACTACTAAGCTAATCAGTACACAGCCACCATGCAAATTTTATGGGATACCTTTAAAGCCACCATACCGTCTTGTATAAAATCTCCGAGCATTGCTGAAAAAAGCACCTAGTAGGAAAAAGAATCAAACTAAAGAATGGTCTGAAGAAAGCCAAAGAAAAAGTGTTGCAGCATAACAGTCTTAATAATCAAAGAAAACATAGGAAAGCAAAACTGGTAACGCAGAATCATTATAATGAGCCAGCCTATGTTGTGTATAGTGCCTGTTTACAGAAGGTGTATGAAGAAAGCGAGTATATGGGAAGATGTTTGACCTGGTAGACACAAGAGAAGAGGGTCCAGAATAAAAGTCTGTCACTTTATAATGAGGAGACTGAGATTTGAAATATGGATCCAGGGCAGATTCAGGCCAAGTTTCAGAAACTTTATGAGCAGATATATACGGCCTTATTACGTTGTTGGTCACAAAGCCACCGACCGCTGGTCGGAGGCTTTCAGACCAACATGGTAGGTTTACACTCTGACCGTCGAAATACAATGTTGTGGTCGGAGTGTAAACCACTGCGGGAAACTGACTCAGTTCCAACGGGCTCAAGGAGCCCGCCATCCAGTCCGAATGGGCTCATAAACCCTTAAGGACGGCGTTTCGGCCATCAGGATTATGATGTCGGTTTCCAACAGCCTTTCTATAACAGTCTTTCTGACATTGAAAGGCTCTCGGAAAGCACATTTGGGGCCCATAGCAGGGCCCCCTTCCCCCCTGGCTCTCCGGATGCAGCCATGTGGGGCACCTATGGTGTCCCCTTGAAAATCTCTGCACCATGTGGCAGGCACTGTGAGGTGCGTGCCACATGGTGCAGGGATTTTCACAAACTCTAGTTTATCAATGGGAGCTTGAGTGGGGGTGGTTTCTGCCTGCCGCACAAGTTCCCATAGAGAAACGGGAGTTAGCGACTGCACCATGTGCAGTTGCATCCTAATTCAGTGTGCGGAACCACCGACCTATGGTCGGGTGGTGTACACACTGAGATGGTGTCGGTCAGAGGCAACTCCGACTGTCATTGTAATGAGGCCCATAGTGTTAGGTAGGATTTTGATACAGAACACCTCAGACAATTCTTGAGTAGTCTCCTTGTTCCTGGGTTAAAACGAAATCAAGCATAGCGTTTGATGGCTGCGTTAATTTCAGAGGAGGTAGAGGAGGTCATCAAATCATTAGCTAATGGGAAGGCCTGCTGGAAAGTCAGTTAACCGGTCTAATTTTATTTAAAAAAATCTACCTCTGCTGAACTTTAAGTAGCACAACTCGCCAACCATGTTTTGAATGGCGGCAAAATTCCATCATAATTTAGCACAGTGATTGTGGTTAGTTTTTAAAAGCAGATAAGATTCCAGAGTACATTAATTCATATCTGCCCAACAGTCTTCTCAATACAGAGTGGGCTTATTTTAGGTAGGCAACTCTCAACTAATACAAATGTTTGGGTCGAAACTTTAGATTATTTTAAACAAAAAAATGTTCCAGCACAGGTGCTTTTACTGGAGGCCCATAAGGCATTTGAACTGGTTTGTTGGAAAAGCCTCTTTTTTATTCTTGAGAAGTTTAGTTTTATTATAAACTTTGATTCAAGCCATTTCTAAGATGTACGCGGGGGCAACGGCGTGATTAGTTATAAACTCTGATGATATTGGTACCTGTAAGATAAATCAGGGACCCAGACAAGGGTGTCCTCATTCACCTATCTTATGTGCAATTTTTATATAATCTTTAGTGATTGCTAGTAGAAATGATGAATGTGTAGAACCTTCTCTGAGGGGAATTAATTAATTGTGGGTTTCTAACGCGCTAGAATCGACTCCCGAAGGAGTATCTCTGCGCTATAGACCGCTGGGGAACCCTTCCTGGCTTTCCCTGTGAGATGGTCCCTACTGGGTATCTCCAAGGTGAAACCAGGCATCCCCGGCGTATGTGTGGGGCCGTTGTGGAGATGAGGCAAGCTAATGCCCAGAGTTGCCGAGTGGGATCCCTAGTTAGAGTAGGCACCGAGGCGAGAATTATCGAGTCCGCTGACCCTGGTCCAAGATCCTGCCACGTCGGGAATTGAACCCTGGTCCCGGGCCGTCCTCTACTCCCGGGTCTGCCGCCTCTAACCAGTGAGCCACACCACACCACACCACAATGGCATGGAATGGCATAACTTAAGCTATACACCAATGATGTGGAATTGTCTGTGGATGGTTATTAAATAAATAGGTTAGAAACTGATATTCTCTTATCCACAACTGATTCTTTACTCCCAGATTTCCACCCGTTGGGGAATTCAAAGCCCAAAAGATATCTTGGCATTTACACTGCATAAGATGTTGATGATGTTTTTACATTCAATTATCTACCTTTGATAACGAAGTTTAAGGGACTCTTTTCTAGGTGGACAGATTTGCCTATATTTTTAATGGGACAGGATGCGCTGATTCACAATGTCTTTATTGCTGCTATTTAATTTCCTATTCACCGTATTGCCCTGTGCCCTGCAGATAAAAGTTTTTTTAAGGGAATTGAGGGATGATTTTCTACTTTTATTTGGGATAATAAAACACTGTAGATTGCACTGAGCACTTTATACATGCGAACAATAGAAGGAGGCCTTGCACAGCCAAATATAAAATAATATTAATTTGCTAACTTTGCACATTTCTCATTTAGACTTTTTTACCCCCTCGGGCCTGGTTAACCAATTGATATTTCTTTTAGACTTAATCGTGCAGAAATACAACATTAAGGTTTTTATACACCTGACCTAATCACATAAAAATGTTTGTTATCAGCACACAACTATTTAAATATTTTAACATAACAGTTATCAACGGCTCCACTAGATTTACTCATATTTTTAAAGGATCAAATGCCATTCTTGACAGGATTGCAGCTAATAATGTGTAAGGCAAATGGCTTTCAGAATATTGTGGATTTGTTTAAGAATAGGTACTTGGAAAGATTGGCCAGACAGGAAACTGGATATTAGGTACTAGGAGACATCTCTTCGCTGGTCTTTTATTCAAATTAGATATCTGCTCAAAGAATTGTATCTCGCAATAATTAAGACCAGCTCCAAATTAGTAGAAGAACTGTTTGAAACTAGTACTTGTAGAGCCATTAGATTCTGGATAGCCACATTAAAAAAGTTTAAGGAGAGGGATTTGCTCACTAAAGCTAGACAGAGCTGGCACTCAAGGGAGGGAGTGTTAATTTCAGCCAAGGTTTGGAAAAAGATTAATGTGTTTAAATTTCTGCTAAAAAGGCGCTAACCTCCAACCAGATGCAATTTTACACAAAGTGGCTCCAATAAAGAACATCCAATTTTCTCTCTAGGATTAACCCCCAGATACAGGAAAAATGTTTTAGATGTTTAAATGAGGGTGAAGGGAGTTGGCGTTATATTATATGCAATGGTCCAAAGATTGTGGGATACTGGGCCTCTAGTGATAGATATTGTATACGTTTATTGAACAATGATGTTGCTTTGGATGTCCAAGCTATCTTATTGGGGTTTTTCTAAGATGTTCGTATTCAGAAGAAAGATACAAATAAGTTGTTTTTAATTACTTTGATACCTAGATCGATACTTTTACAAAATTGGAAGTATGAACTATGACCTACTTTTGTAAGCGTGTGGGCTAAAATGTAGAAGATTAAAGGTTTAGTACACTGCTATGCATTGCAGGCAGACTGGTAAACCAATTTGCTTAAGCTTTGGGAAGGGCTATAGGAATATGAAGTTTATTGAAATTGGAAATGCTTCTGTGGGGTTTTTGTAGGACAAAAGTGGGGATTAGATTGTACGTTGTCTATTTATTGTATTTTAGGTAACTCTGTGTTCTTCATATGAATATCCAATGGATTTGTCTTCCAATAAAAATAAATAAACAAAGAAGTATAGCGCCACTCAGGGCCAACCATTGGAACTGTCACATCATCCAAAAGAAAATAATGGAGTTCAGTAATTGACATAAATCCACCCAGAAATAATGTTAAAGTAAAATAAATGATTTAAAATAGTTAAAATTATGAATAGATATAATATAAAGTTAAAAAATATATAAAAAGCCACATAATTATTATTTAGATAAAGACATTTTTATAACCTAATATGAAAATGGATATATCAATAATTGTATTAAAATATGAAAACATTTTTTTTCGGGTTTAATAATAATTATTGAATAATGAATTTGTTTTTCTTTAGTTGGGAATTTATGTGTTATTTTAAATTTCAGAAAAAATTATTTAATTAGGTGTGAAATATTTCCATTAATTAAAGATGTATTTAAAAAAAAATGAATGCTTCTGTGAAATGTTATTTATTTTTGTCCACATTTGAAAGAAGTATATAACATCAATATAAATGTATTATTACAATTTTTTTGAGGTATTTTTTCTTTTTTACTGTTCTGTATTTTTACAATAGGTGATGTATGGAGAAAAATAAACATATTTTTTTAATTCAACTATAATATTACTATTATTTTCCTAATGAATCCATTAATGTACTGTAAATTAAAGTTACATATTTATTCTAAACATAAAACAAAATGAAAAATTGCTACAGCAACCCAAAGTTGATAAAAATATTTAATTCATAGAATTAAATTCATTTTCTTTCTGAAATTTACATAAAAAAATAAATTCACACATAAAGAAAAACGAAAATGTTATTATGGATTAATAATTATTAAAGCTGGTGTATAGAAATATTTTAAAATAATGCAATTATATTTTATAATAATATTGTTTTATTAGGTTTTTACATTCAAATGAGGATATGAAATGTTTTATAACTAAACAATAATGATATTTTAATTATTTTAAAATAATGTAATTTAACATAAAATTATTTCCTCTGCGATTTTAGTTTAATTCCCTGCCTCTGTTATTTTCTATGGGATGGTATAGCAGTGCCAATAGTAGGCATGTGTGCAGCCGCGGCCCATGCAGGTAAAAGCGGTGGGGCCGGGTGAGGGGTGATTTGGACCGGTGATGACAAGGTAAAATTAATTAAATAATTAATTTTTTCTCGTCATTGTCTGTTGAAATCCCCCCCACACTGCCCCACGCCCCACCGCTCTTACCTGCACGGGCCTCGGCTGCATGTGTGCTGCTGTACTTACTACTTTATTTGTTACCAGTGACCTAATTTGGACTTTTGTGAATAGCCAAATTAGTAAACTTACTAAAGTGTAAATGACTCAAAAGTATGTGTTACCTTTCTGAATCAGACCCTTTGGTTGCAATGTACTGCACTAGGCTGGGTGCTTAATGTATCAAAACTGGGCATTCCAAAAAATTAGAAATAGTGTGTCTTTGCAGTGATACACTAAAAAGTGCTATTTATACTAAATACACTACGGTAGCTTTTCCTATTGAGAAAGCCTACTTGTGATTAAAACCATTTTTTTACAAGGCAAGCTAGGAAAATGCCACAATGTTCGTTCAAAATGTATTTCTTTTTATTGATCAAATATCTATTTGAGTTGAGATGAAATAGGGCCTGATTTTGGTTTCAGCGGATGGGTTATTCCATCACAACGGTGACGGTCCTATGGGAATTATATTTCAGCAGACAGGATATTTGTCACTGTTGTGATGGAGTAACATGTCGGCCAAAATTATTGGCCAATAATACTAGAATGTTTGAGAGGGAGTGAGAGGGAAACAAATGCAATCACCAAAGACCAGGCTGCGACCTTGCCTCATTTCCCATGTTTACCCTAAACAGAACCAAGTGTGAGGAATGCTTTCGACAAGGGATATTTCCCAGCCACGCTGTCTCTGCTCATATTTGGGACAAACATTTTTTTAGAACCAGGCAGGGAAGGTTTGTTGTTTAGATCCTCATAGCTATAAGGCAGCCCCTGCTTGGGCATATGGAACTCTGCACAGAGTTACTGTTGAGCTGCTATCTTGAAATGCCCAGAGTGAGATACCCTGAAATAGTGTGTAAGAAAGCACACTGAAGCTGCTGGAAAAGCAAGCAGTCTGGTCTGGAGGCGTTATCTTGAGATTAAGGACCTGATTACAATGTCATTTGGAAAAGCTCCGGATGGGCTTTGCTAGTGCGGTATCTGAATCGAAACCCTTGTTTACGAACAAATCGTTCAGATATCCCAACAACCAATTACGATGCCCGGAAACTGTTTGAGCAGTCCAAATCAGTCCCGAAAGGCATCCAGACAGCCTGAGTCTTTCATAGCTTATTCGTACAGCTCTATGGACACGGTTTCCGGATGAGCAATTACAATGATCGATTCAGACAGCCGTTCCAATTTGGTTTGTCCAAGACGAAACTGCTGCCTGAATCAGTCTTTGGGTGCCCATTGCGGGGCCCCCTTCATCCAGAGACATATGAATGTAGCCCTTGGGGTACCCAAGGGACCCCTCTTCCCAACCATGCACAATGTGGGAGACACCATGGGGTGTCTGCCACAGGGTGCAAGGGTTTCCCAAACCACCCCTTTTTTCAATGGGAATTTGTGTTCTTGTTTTGTTGTATTTCTATCTCGGACCCTAATTCGATATTCCTGATTTATGCCCTTATGTGATTATAATAAATAATATCCTTATAAAGGCATAAGTATCATATCCATATTTAGTCGTAGCCCATGCAGTCCAAATTAAGCAAGGCTACTTCCCCAGACTCCTAGAGACTACAACGCGTTCTTTAAACAAAACAAACCTCCAGCAACCTGGGAAATCCCCATGCTTCTGTTTTGATTTGTCCTAGAACTCCTGCGAACACTGAAAGAACGGCCCGTTCTTAGTGACATCTTTATTGACGTCTTATGTCCAACCTTACGTCAAACCCGGCACCTTTCAGTTATAAATATACCAACGTTGCCTTAAGCAAACACACAGTGGTTTGGAGCAGAGCAGCTATCTACTTGCCCGAGAGCCCAGCTGATGCGAGAGCCCACGGACGCCGCCCCTCACTTTTGACGCACTGAGAAAGACGCTGTCTTTTTCTCCAGCCGAGAAAATCCAGCTCCGGTGTTTCCAGCCGCTCTCGCGGGTTGCTGGGATATCGAGTCCTGAGAGAGAGATACCAGACCTCCTGCATTCTATTACCAAGGTACGGAGCTGACTAAACCCTTAAGAGAATTCTTGACTCAGATTCTTGGCAAAAACCAACTTAACTTAAACTGCTACTTACTCCTTCCCACGTATTAGGCTTAGGTCAGGTACACCGGGGTAGGCGTATTTAGAAGCACCAGTTGAGTACGTTAGTCTAAGTGTATTTATGTATGTCTATATTTTATCCATTCTAAAGTATCATATGGCTAAGAAACCATATCAATGCTTTTACAGTATTATTTCATAATACTCCTTTTACTGTACGCACTTTACTTCAAGTTAAGTGTTGCAATTCCGCAATTCATTTCTTTTGCATGAGAAAGAAGACTGCTCAATAAATAACACCTTTTATTGAACACGCCCGTCTCTCTATTCTCTGTACTCTGGTGAAACTAAGTATGCACGATTGACTGAGTAAAATAGCTGTCTATTGTTTTCACACGACTCTAGAGATACACTCTTATTCTGAGGGAGCAAAGTTGTCATGTTTATGGTTGTCAGAAGCCAATCCCTTCTTGTCTATCCAGGGAAGTTAAACTCCTCCTTGTTTATTCGAGAAAGTTTCTAGTGAACTCTGAGCTAGCTGGCAAAACTAATTAAGTCTAATATAGTCAGTAGAGACCTAGTCGACCTCAGTCCTACGTCTACACTGCTGTTTATATTATTCCAATGCGCAGAGCCTATTGGGAAGATAGGAACTACACTACATGGCGCCCAACGTTTGGTAAGGCGATAATCTAACGCAAGACACTAGAGAAACTCAGTCGTGCTTTTTCACACAGAACCCTTTTTCCCATAAATACTCCAAAAGACGTCTGGAGTGGGTAAAAGGTTAAAATCCGCCGGAACTTAGTAGGAAGAGATTCCTATGTATAGTTTTTGGTTTAGTCAACGTTGAAGGATACAGTGTTCCAAAAAATTGTGCACCTAATCTTAGTTTCCCTTGAAACTTGATCTGCAACAAAAAACCTTTCTGTCAGTAAAATGCCTGACGGAGAAGAAGAAAGAGATGCTACAGCGTCTCAACAGTTGTTGGATGACACGAATATCCGACAGAATGACCCGAATGCTATTTACATTCCGGCAAATATAAGAAGAACTATAACTATTAAAATTATAGAAAATGGACTGACATCACGAGGTGGTACAGTCATATTTGTGGTAGAGGCCCATGAATATCGGCAGACAGAGGTATTCTATTCATGGATACACTTTCCAGCAGCAAACGCTGTAACATGAGAATTCCACTATTACAAAATAGAGGAACCTCTGGATGAATACACTCCTTTCGAGGAGGTTGAAATCCCATTAAATTACCAAGAGCACCTGCTCTGGTTTAAAGGCGCCCTAAAACATAAAAATCACATCACCAGGCTTGGTCCACTAGGTAGACCAGGAGCAACGTGGCCGGTTCTAGCCAGCTACGCACCACATACCGACATTGAAAAAATGTCAAGTAAAGAACTTTTAGGTAAAATAAAAGAATTAACAAAGGCATATAGAGAATTAGTTCAATTGGCAATGGAGGACATAACATACCTCCAGAAATTGAAAGAAACAGATATAGCAGAACAACCATTTGAACTTGCCGGAATCATAGAAAAATCCTATGAGGAACTAGGTAGAGATAGTTTGGGTGGGAAACCAGTAAAACCCCAACTAACTGAAAATCCTGAAACAACTTTTATTAAAAATAATCTAAACACTCCAAAAAAGAGTTGAGATGGTAATAAACAATCCACTCCCAAAGAAAAACGATTCCAGTCCAGAGGAAGGTCTCCTCAACGGAGAGAAAGATCTCCGGACCAAGGACACAAGTCTCCCCAGAAGGAGCCCTCTGAGAAAAGATACAACCTTAAAGATGGGGATAAATTGAGAAAACCTGATAGATATCAAGATATTGATACACGTCCCTCTCGATCTTTTCAGACTTCCTCACAGAAATCGCAAAGAAGAGGACGGTCAGAACACAAGGAGGAGCACGTCAAGTCCAAAGACAAAGAACCTTCTCATCAAAATAAAAAATTACAATTTCCAAGAAAGAAGGTAGCCAGTATTAAAATAATTAAACATGCCGAGGATACTAAGGACACAACTGAAAAACGGAGAGTGGGCTCAGACAATGCTAGACAGCACAGCAGAAGTGGCCATAGCTCGCAAGATCCTGATGAATCTTCTGGAGACAGTGGACACGAATGAATACATTCAAGTGGAAACTACAGATACCAGAGTTAGCAAACTTCATAAAATATACGAAATAACACTGCGTATAGAGGGGGACAAGACTAGGAAAGTAAGGGGTCTCTTTTGGGATAACCTTTCGAAATTCTATGACATCCTTTTAGCTGAGAAAGACTGGCCACCAGAGTTTGTCAGGGAGTGCCCTCATGGCAAAGAAATGATTAGGCCTGCCTTCTCAAATCATATTTCAATTCATAAAAAATCCATATATGCAAGGAAATGGGCAGTGGCCCAAGCTCCTGCATTATATAAAAATCATGTAGGATGGGATGAGGATTCTCCTCCTCACAAAATCCAGTTAAAATGTCAACCCACTGCACAAAGGCAGTATCCTGTTAAGCAAGAAGCTAAAAAACAAGTCAGGGAGATTGTAGATCAACTTGAATATCAGGGGGTGATTGAAACATGCAGCTCACAAATGAACAATCATTTGTTTCCTGTCTCCAAGCCAGACGATTCATATCGTCTAGTTTTGGACTACAGACACTTAAACTCATGTTGCAAAATATTTGCAGTACAAAACTCACACAGTGCAGCACTAATGAATAACATCGTGCGCAAAAAATACAAAACAACATTAGACATCTCTAATGGATTCTTTTGTCAAAATATTGCACCTGAAAGCAGGTATTTGACCGCTTTCTCAATAATGGGGTCGCATAAACACTTCTGTCGACTCCCACAGGGATTCAAGAACAGCCCAGGATTATTCTCAGCAAGAGTAACAGAGTTACTACAAATATATGATGATGAAGCATTATCGTATGCCGATGACATCTATCTAACAGATGATGACCTGGAGACTCACTTGAAAAGAGTGAACACCATAATACTTGGTTTTGCAGCAGAGGGTTACAAATTAAACTTTAAAAAGTCAAGAATTGCCCATCAAACTGTCCTGTTTTTAGGATATGAATTATCAAGTGAAGGCAAAAGCCTAGCAGACAACTTCTTAGAGAAGTGTGCTGTACTCCAAGCACCTAAAACACTGAAGAACTTACAATCAATACTAGGTTTCCTGAATTTCGGGCGAACATACATTCTAAATTATGCAGAGAGGGTTAAACCTCTCTATGAATTAATAAAACCTGATTTCAAACCAATCAATTGGACTCAGAAACACACAGAAATTTTAAGATCATTGCAAACAGACATGTTAGCTAAAACAAAATTGCAAACACGTGAAAACATACGGAACCTTGTAATCCGAGTCATCCCAGGAAGATGCGGACTCACGTACCTGACCTCTAATGAGGGAGAAACGGTACCAATAGCTTACAAATCACACTTGTATACACAAGCTGAAATGAAATTCAGGTCTACTGAAAAGATTATAATAGCGGTTCAAACTGCTGTAGCAAAAGAAAGAGCCCAAGAGAAAGAAGACTGCTCAATAAATCACACCTTTTATTGAACACGCCCGTCTCTCTATTCTCTGCACTCTGGTGAAACTAAGTATGCACGATTCACTGAGTAAAATAATCTCAGAAAGAATTACAATCAGAATACTGGTGGCCGGGGATGAGCCTGCAACATTACAAATTTGCAATGGGCTGCCCAAACTGCAACAGAGATCGCAGTCATGAACCGACCGGAGTATTGCCAGGACCCTTCTCTTAGAAAGCATAAGGCTATCTATACGCAAAAATCCAGCAGGAGAAATGCGTCCCATTAATGTTTAAAGACGATATTCACTTAAAATGTAGACCCCAGCGCTCGGCTGACGCCAGAACTGTTATAAAAGATTTGCGAGACTTTATCGGCACATACGCAATTGGCATGCTACATTCTGACCACGGTCCTGCGGTTAGCTCTAGGGCTTACAAGGAGGCCATGACCAGCATGGGCATTGCATTGCGGTACTCTTGTCCCTTCCATCCTGAGGGAAAGGCGGTAGTGGAAAGAAAAAACCGGGACATAAAGCAATCTATAACGGCGAGGGTATTAGGTTCGGGTGATGGGTGGGTCCAACATTTAACAAGTGTCCAACGTAGTCTTAATAATCTGCCAAGAAATTCTCTAAAAGGTCTCAGTCCGTACAAACTATTGTTCGGTACTAGAATGTGTATTCAGGACCTTGATAGTCACACTTCAGTGGTAGAAGAAAAATGCTTTGATATCAAAAACCGGTTGGCTGTTTTACAGGAATTAAATGAAACAAGAAGGAACCTGAGCAACATAAAGTTAAAACAACAGCCAACAGCCACTGAAGAAAAACCACCTGTCCCAGCAAGACCTGTCTGGATTCCAAAGATTAGGGATCTGGTCAGAGAGAAGATCGCAGTAAAGAAGGAATTTGGGCCTTCTTACAGAAAAGCAGTACCTGTCTTAGCTGTCAGTGGAACAAGATCAGTTGTACTACAGCCCCTTGCTGGTAAAAAGGAGAACCGAGTTGTATCCATCGACCTGGTAAAACCACAATCATGTGGCCAATAGTAAGTAGTAGGCCCAGTGGACTCCCAAGAAATAGCAGAGTACCAAAATTTGCTACAATCCAAGAGGTTCAAACTGAGAGACTAATCACATTTGATAAACCTGCAGTGAATAAAAAAGGACTATGCAACAAAGCCATGGAACTTGTGCCTCTTGAAACCCAAATTGCAACAGTTCGTCAAGAAACACCTGTCTACAATGATGTAGCATCAGACTATATTAATGTCTCCAAGAAAGATCCAAAGACTAAAGAAAATCCGGAAACAATTGCAACAATTGACAGAACTGCATCTGGCTACTTCATCAATTTCAATGACTTTTCTGATGATCCAAGTGTACATGAAGAAACGCCAGCAACAAAAACGTTCAGAAACAAAGTAACTGAACTCTTTCATCAACTCAAAGAAACCTATCTGATTTCTCCATGGATTGAATTTTGGATTGTGTTAGGTGTACTTTTCCTCCTGCTTTGGCTCATCATGGTTCTTTGTTTGGGAACATTCATTGAAGGAAAATACAGTACAATGGACACAGCAAGTCAGAACATCAACTTGGTCCTAAAAGCCTCACAAGTAATCTCACATCGAGAAAGGAGAACTGTCATCAGTGAACGTCACAGCCAATCCAATACCCGGTGGGGTAGCATGGGACAGAACTGAATTTGACATTTTTGGCCCGATTGAGATCTTGAAATATCCACATCAGTTCAAGGTTTCATTAAGTGACTTTGCAAAACCAAGTACTTTTTCTGATGATTGGGACTTTGAAAATATTAATAATATGATGTTAGATTTAGTAATGTCAGCAAAATTTACAGAACATGATTACCTACAGGGTTCATCAAATTATGAAGAAATGTACTGTTATAATCACTTTGGTCATCACTATTTGCATAAATCTGCTCAACCAAGAAATGTTTTTAATTTTAACCAATGGGAACATTGTGCTACACCACCTAAAAGCAGCTCGAAAACATTCTATGAGAAATTCCCATACTTCTCAGGGTTTAACACAAGTGATGCAGAAGCGTTTTATTTTAAAATGTTAAATAAGACAGGGATGAAAACAATGTTGACAAATACTAAATTGATTTATTCTGAAACATTTTATGAAAAAATGACTACATTTGGTTTTGATTTCTGGAAAAACAACATTGAAACAAAAACCATCTGGGGTACAAAAGAATGGCAGGTGCAAGGTCTAGAAGCATTATTTTGAGCCGTCTAAAGAAACGTATGATCTGCAAGTCGCAAGGACAACAGCAGAGATACATTCCTTATTATGAACAAATTGCCCCGTGCATTTCGTAGAGATGTTGAGCCAAATCCTAAACATGTCAGATACCAGTGGCATCGCACATGTATTTAAGACAATTTTTTCGGGACTGTTAACACCCTTTGAAACAGTTCTGGGCATCTTCATCAATTTTGTCCATTCTGTCTTTGGCGGCCTACCTCTACTATTGGGACTCGTAGCAGGAATTTTATTTTTGATCCTTCTGCTCCGATATGGCAAGCCAAGCCGCAGACAAGACTCCAGCAACGATGGAAGAAACGATCCTAGCAATACGCTACCGGGACCGCATAACTAAAGTCCTTGGATTAGCCCGGCTAAGAGATCTGAATATGACCTGGTTTCTTTCATTCAGACCAATCTGGCAAGATTGCATCTTACCTGTGCTTCGATGTATGCTATGCGGAGAAGAATGTGTGTTGGACGTATGTCTTACACTACCATCAGCAGTACCAATGGATACAGATACCTTGCTAGGTCCGGTAACGACTCATGCATCGTGTTGTCCCCAGCAGCTACCTATTCTGATGACGGCATTCATTGAGACTTCACCACTACGAGTATGTGGCAGTGGAGTACGAGATGAGAGCAGCATCACACAGGTACAACCTTCAGTGAGTATTGCTGCTCCTGACATCGATGATAGCAATCATTCTCACAACTGCACTGTTACAGCATTTTCGAACTTGGTCGAACTTTCACCTGAGGCTGTAGACCAATTTTTTGCAAGTCTGTCTGAAATGATGTTCTCCCCTGAACAGAAAGAATAACTTTTAAAGAAACAAGCACACAGCGTTCCCTGAACTCTGAATTCGGCCTTCAGCTTTGATAAACAAAAGCTACTGAAAACATTTGGAACTATTTTTCCCTGAAAGCGAAATTATTTTTTTTCAACTTCCAAAATATTTAAATTTTTTCTGGCACAGTGTAATCTGCTTAAAGTAGAACTATTCTTAGAGAACAGAGCTTCTAATTTAGGAACTCTAGAGACAATATTTTACCTCAGCCTCTAGCACATGTACAGCATTTGTATTATTATGTGATGGAATGGTCTCGACCTTCTCTTCTGTATTAAGAGCCATTTCATGTGTAATTTTCGCAATTCATTCAGCTGATATATATATGCATTTTTAACTGAATGATACCACTGCTTGAAAAGCGTACAGTACCAATACTCATTTTCGTGTATTTACCATATACCATTTCAAATTCGAATTATGTATTTTGGGGTGGGTTGGAAAACACGTGCACCATTATATGTTACTATTGCTTAGTTTTAGTAATGAGGGACATTAGATCGTGGAGTGGGTGTTGTATTTCTATCTAGGACCCTAATTCGATATACCTGATTTATGCCCTTATGTGGTTATAATAAATAATATCTTTATAAAGGCATAAGAATCATATCCATATTTAGTTATAGCCCATGCAGTCCAAATTAAGCAAGGCTACTTCCCCAGACTCCTAGAGAGTACAACGCGTTCTTTAAACCAAACAAACCTCCAGCAACCTGGGAAATCCCCATGCTTCTGTTTTGATTTGTCCTAGAACTCCTGCGAACACTGAAAGAACGACCAGTTCTTAGTGACATCTTTATTGACGTCTTATGTCCAACCTTACGTCAAATCCGGCACCTTTCAGGTATAAATATACCAACGTTGCCTTAAGCAAACACACGGTGGTTTGGAGCAGAGCAGCTATCTACTTGCCCGAGAGCCCAGCTGATGCGAGAGCCCACGGACGCCGCCCCTCCCTTTTGACGCACTGAGAAAGACGCTGTCTTTTTCTCCAGCCGAGAAAATCCAGCTCCGGTGTTTCCAGCCGCCCTCGCGGGTTGCTGGGATATCGAGTCCTGAGAGAGAGATACCAGACCTCCTGCATTCTATTACCAAGGTACGGAGCTGACTAAACCCTTAAGAGAATTCTTGACTCAGATTCTTGGCAAAAACCAACTTAACTTAAACTGCTACTTACTTACTCCTTTCCACGTATTAGGCTTAGGTCAGGTACACCGGGGCAGGCGTATTTAGAAGCACCAGTTGAGTACGTTAGTCAATGTATTTATGTATGTATATATTTTATCCATTTTAAAGTATCATATGGCTAAGATTATTATTTCATAATACTCCTTTTACTGTACGCACTTTACTTCATGTTAAGTATTGCAATTGTGGCAATTCATTTCTCTTGCATGAGAAAGAAGACTGCTCAATAAATCACACCTTTTATTGAACACGCCCGTCTCTCTATTCTCTGCACTCTGGTGAAACTAAGTATGCACGATTGACTGAGTAAAATAGCTGTCTATTGTTTTCACACGACTCTATGGATACACTCTTATTCTGAGGGAGCAAAGTTGTCATGTTTATGGTTGTCAGAAGCTAATCCCTTCTTGTCTATCCAGGGAAGTTAAACTCCTCCTTGCTTATTCGAGAAAGTTTTTAGTGACCTCTGAGCTAGCAGGCAAAACTAACTAAGTCTAATATAGTCAGTAGAGACCTAGTCGACCTCAGTCCTACGTCTACATTGCTGTTTATATTATTCCAATGCGCAGAGCCTATTGGGAATATAGGAACTACACTACAGTTTGGAATACAGGCTCCCATTGAAGTCAATGTGAGTCCGATGGAATGATGTTGGGAAGCATTGTAATGATTCATCCGAACTCACAGGACCCGATTCACTTGGAAACTAGTTCAGAACCTATTAGTTCGGGACATTTTCCTAACGACATCTTAATCAGGCCCTTAGTTGGACACTAACTATTGTGCATTATAAAGCTGACATCACTCCACCTACTCCTCAAACCATAACATGACAAGTTTAACACACAGAAGAAGTATCTGTCTGAACCACCCATACACATACTTTTTTGTGATGAACTCTCCACTTGTACTCAGAAATTGGAAGTGCTGTCCAAGAGTCAGTTGTCTGGCCTTGTCTTAGCTTCAGGTACAAAAAAGGGTGAAAAAGGCTTCCTCTATGTGGCAGAACCAGCAGGGGTGGACAGTACTACATTCTGCCAGAGTCCTTGCTGGAGTGAAGCCTGTTCCCTAGAATCCTTTAGAATGTGTAACTCTAAAGTGATAGGGAGTAAGTTTTATAGGACCTGCAGAAAGCGGAGATATGGTAATTTTTTTCCTATACATGACCAGGATAAGGTGCAGAGGCTTCTGATAATAGGAATTACCTAGGCGGGCATGGTTTTCAGGGTTGTCAGACTTAGAGCTTTTGCCGTGAGTGAAAAACAATTATTGGCATCTTGTTAAAAAAGAACCTGACCTTCTGGAGACCCACCCAGCTACACCATTCAGCCTTGTCCCTTTAAAAGACTTGAAAATCTAAAATAAGTGACTAGGGCAGAAGGTCAAACGTGGGCCTTTGTCCTAGGACAACACTGCTATTTTTTTCCAGGGATATAGCCCCTTCAATGGCTGCAGAATCCAGCTTTTTCCTTCTCCGAAGGTATTACTCCTAATCTAAATGCTTTAGTGGCACACACATGTGATGGATCTGACTTCAAGAATCCTTGCCAGTCACAGCATCCTGCAGTGACTCACTGGAAAGGTTTGACTTTCTCAAAAAGAATTAAGTCTCAAGGTAAAATGTTTGACTGATGTGCACGGTTAGCAGGCCCCTACCTTTCTCTATTGGGGTTTATGTGAAATCATGTATTGGTCTCAGCCATCAGTAGCCACTGACTTCTAGAAGCATTTTGTGATTTCTTGGCACTTTTTTACTCAAAACTTTAAAAATGAATGCTTTTGATTCCCATAATTTGGTTGTGCCCAGTTTGGATGCCATTTTTTTTATCTCTTGTTTTCCCTTTTACTAAACTGTTTAGGGAATTTTATTAAATAACATTTATTGTGAGTTTTCTTGACTTTAAAGTTGATTTGGTACTTCTAAAATACCTAACACGCATGTCTCTGGAGAAACGCCTGCTGCTTTGTGTCTTATATATCTGAGCTTAAGCCCAGGATTTCTAAGTATACTCTGTTTTGACCTAACAAGATACTGGTTTATTAATTTGGTGGGATCATCTTTCCTAATTTAATAATTCACAGTCACCCTGTGCTCCCTTCTGTTCCCCAACCCACACAGCACCTCAACTGCACACCACTCAATGCTCCCCTGATGCATTGAGTGCTCCCACCATGCTCATCAATGTTGGTCTCATGAGGGACATTACCCAGTATGCCATGTGTGCATCTCTTTAGTGCCCTGCTGAGATGCTTCACCCAGTGCTCCACTGAAGTGCATCAAAAGGAGCTCCCCTCAAGCACAGCAGACAGTGCTCTCCTGATCAGCACCGCCCAGTGCTTCTCTGGAGTACATCACTGTGTGCTGCACTGGTCCACATCACCATTTGATTTTCCATTGCACATCACACTGCTGCCCATGATGCAGAGCATCTAGTACTCCCAGTGCACATTGTCATGTGCTCTGACGATGGGCATCACCCTCTGATGCAGAGGGTTTTCCATGATTTTTGACCAGTGTGCATTGATGTCAGTTTGCTTAATTTTGTACGCACGCAGGCACCTAGATGTTCTTTTGGACTGTAAAAAAGGGTGTCTGTAAAGGTTCTGGTCTGTGTGCAAGTGTGTATGCTAAGTGTATGCCATGTGTGTGCCAATATGTTGTGTACCTCTCTGTTTATGGAGTATTTAAAATCCAAAACAATTTTTTTTCACTGCTTATTTAAAATTCTAGTGTACATCGAGTGGCTTGTACAATTCATAAAACATAATTAACTCCCCCCTTTCCCTGATATGCAGATTAATAAGTGGATTGCTCATCACTGTGTTTTTGCATGTCGCCGTTTGTTGCGAATGACATACTTGAGGCTTCAAGTACCATGCAAATTGCAGTAGCATCAATGACGTTGATATTCAACTTCAACTATAGCTACATTCATGGGAAAAGTGTGACTCACACTCAACACACCCTCCTTTCCATGCATTACAACCGTGTGATGAAGTGATCGTACATTTAAATGAATGCTGCTGATTATAACCTTAGAGACAATTAACATGCTTAATTGCAGTATTCAATTTAACTCTTCAGCGTTCATTTGTAAAGTCTGACATCTAAAAATTTGTGCTGTTATTACTTGATATTTTCCAAAAAAGTAAAGTATCCCTTTAGGCATACTTTGCTCTCATTCTGTCAAATAGAGATTCTGTACATTTCTTATATTCTGTTCGGATGCTTTTTAGTATTTACTCAGTTAGAATATGTAATGAGTGTTCCTACACGAAGGTGGTGAGCCTTACCAACATCTCCTGCTATCATGTTCGGTGCTTCCGTTCCTTTTCTCGCTACCTTCAGCTTACTTTCACCAAAACAATGCGCCGGAAAACAAGAAACTGAGCTTTAAAATGACAGCTCTTAATTCACCTCACCTGGCTCTATCAATTCACAAAACTAATTCTAGCATTTTATTGTTCATTATCTCTCTTGATAAAAGATCTGAAGAAACAGCATCGCAATACTAATAAACGGTGAACAACACTTACAACGCAACTTTTACATCGCAGAGCCTTTACAACGCAACCATTACAACGAAAACTATTACAACGTATTGCTCTGGGGGCGCTCTAGGATAGGGAATAGGTTAATTTACTATCCAATAACCTTCCCTAGAGTCCACGGGGACTGGAGTTGGAATAGTAAATTAAACTATTCACTATCCAGCCCCCAAAGCACTATGCGTTGTAATGGACTGCGTTGTAATAAATGCGTTGTAAAGGCATGCGATGTAAATGCATGCGTTGTAATGTCATACATCCCTAATAAACATGGAAACACCTAAAACACCTGGCTCATTAAATCTGCAGGATCACTTGTAAATTCTGTTTGTAGTACTTAATAAATCGCCACCAACAATTGTGTGCCAAAAAAAGGTCCAGGACAGAAAATCTAGGGACAAAATATTGAAAAGTTAGTGTATATGGGTAGGTATAGATTTAATATTCCTAACTCCTCCTTGATGTACTTGGAAGTTATATGTACTTTATAGTATATTTGTATATCATTGAGGATAGATGCAGCTATCCTTTATGAAAGGATGCCGCTCTGATTGAGAGAGTTCTTTTAAATTCCCATCGACTATAGACGGTGGCTCGAACGGGTATAAGAACAGGACATATAATATAAGAGTCAAAGGCCCTATTAAAGAGGCAGTAACAGTGGAGAAACATTTTATTACCAAAGATTATGTAATTGATTAAAAATAATCCACCAAAAAGAAAAGCTTTTATGAAAAATGTCCTTCCTGATGAAAGTGAAAAATATAGAATAAACACCGAAACGCCGTGTCGACTTTTTTAAAATTGCTTCTCAAAGCTTTTATTCATAAAATTAGATTGTAACCCAAAGGGGAGTAAGGTGATTAATGATTTATGTACCAATACGTAATGTTTTTACTTAATAAATTCATTTTTTACATACTTGCAATTTGATAGAAGAATTTTTGAGAAACTGTATGCTGTACTGTGAGATTTGATATTGTGGCAAGATATGTGTTTTTAGAAACTAATAGTGTTAGGGTAATTGTTATTACTACAAGAAAGAATAAGGTATTAGTTCAGATTTTCTGAGAGGGATTTGTCTTCCTTGACATGACGTCACAGAGTTTGAGTCTTTTTAGTCTTCCTTTGAACCCCATCCCTGTGTAAACCATAGGGGTATCTCCCTCCTTTTTAACGTTCCTGTAAATAAACCCCGATTATATTTGAGCCTGATACCTAGATTGCTGAGGCCTCACCAAGGCTGCTCACAGCCTCACCGCTTACACTTGACCATATGTGTAAATCAGAAACAAAAATGCTCAGCACATACCAATATATTTAAAGTATCAAGAGTTATATAGTGCAATCTATGAGAACGAAGTATAATATCAATCACAATCATAGCGAATAAGCTCCCAAAGCCCAATCAATTTGCTGGAGACTTCTTTTTATCAAAAAAACGTTCTTCTTTCTTTATTTTGATAGATGATATTTTCATTCAATTTTTAAAAACATGTTACATGATCATAGCCGACGTGGCACGTTTCGTCTCCACGAGACTTCTTCAAGGCTTTATTTATAATCCTTTGTTCACACTTTCCGATAAAGCTTGCTCAAAAGAGCGCCCAATAGTTTAAGTTGCGTGTTCCTATCACTTGTAAGATCGTGCCTGTCAAGAAGCAGAAGGAAATATTCTCCCAAAAGCCTCAATCTATTGCAAAGTAGTGTCGTTCTATCTCAATTAATTATTCATAGAGCAAGACGTTCGGTCTGATGTCTGAATTTGTAAAGTTGCGGGCAAAAGGTGTAAATCACCTAACCTCACTGTGCCTCAGTCTAATTTTTCACAATAATTGTGAGCACACACTAGATTATTGACTGGTTTGCATTTTACCATTAGACGGCCTCTTCAAGGTCTTGCCAGAGTCAGTGTTATGGGCCTAATTCGCAAATCTGTTCATGCAAGTTTGGCACAGACGTATAGAAGGATTTACTCACACAAAACCTTTGGTGTGAGCAGAATTACGCACAGGTGTTGGAGGTAGGCAGGAAGTAGTAGTTCAAGGGATGGAATGCGGTGAATGTGCACCCCGCAAACTTAAATGTTTAACTTACAACACCCTGAAAAAAGTCAACAATGTATTTGTGACAAGAGTAGGATTAGAACTTTTTCTGAGATGAGAAAGTCACCCTCCATTCAAAAACAAGCATTTGCAAAGCAATAGATCTCGCATTTACGCAAGTTTGAACTATTGACATTGCAAATGACAATGTGTTTTATTTTTTTTGTTTTTAAAACATAAATAGAAGGCATTGTGATTTACAATGCCAATAGGTTAAACTTATGTAAATGCGAGACCTATTGCATTGCAAATGCTTGTTTTCTTAATTAGTCTACAATGATAGTGATACCATGGCAAATCCCACATTGATTCTTGCTATTGTGTTATGAGGCTTCATGGTTGAGAGACAGACTTGTCAAGATGTCATTAATTTACTTTTAGTACTTACATTAAACACAGTACTGACTAACTACCCCCAATGCTTAGGGTTGCTAATAGGTCTGTCATGGGTTGGCTTTGCACCATTTCTGTTTCCCAAAACTTTGCGGGATACTTTTAATGCACTGGTCACCTGAGGTACATTGTCATGCCCTAAGTGGCAATTTAGGGCCCTGTAGGTCGGTCGGTAACGGCCGAAAATCGGTATTTTCGGCCGTTACCGATCGGAATTGAGACAACGGGATGTAGGAGGCCGAAATCCGGCAAAATCGGTGATTTTACCGAATCGGAAAGTCACCGAGTCGGTAGAATCCCGAATCGGAAAAAAGTAGGAATCTGAAAAATCTCCGATTCGGTAGAATACCTAATCGGAGATTTTTCAGATTCCTACTTTTTTCCGAATCGGAATTCTACCGACTCGGTGTTTTTACAGAATGGTGAACGTACCGAATCGGTATAATTACCGATTCGGTGATAATCCGAATCGATGTGAAAAGCTGAAGATTGAGATGTAGGTAAGCACTGAAATACCGAATTTGCTTCAAATTCGGTATTTCAGAGTCGGAAATTACCATGGATTGGAATCAGGTGGTAACCAGGTGCAACCTATAAAAAAGGACCCAAAATGCAGTTCTACTTGCAACATGGCAGCTTTCTATGTCATAGCAAGACGGCTACGGCTACAGCAGGAAGGAGAGAGGGAATGGCAGAGAGAGGAGCAGGTCTATAGACAGAGGGTCACCCTGTTCATGCTGACAGATGCAGAGATCCAACAGAGGTACATGCTGGACCCAGAGACCATCAGAGAGCTCATTAGGGACCTCCAACCCCTGTTGCAGCACCCCACCCCAAGGGCACACGCAATCCCTGTGCATGTGCAGGTGCTATGCTGCCTACACCTGCTGGCGTCTGGCAGCTATCAAAGTGTAGTTGCTGTGGCAGGAGGGGTGACCCAGAGCAGCCTGTCAAGGTTCTTCCACAAGTTCCTTGATGCCATGATTCAGAGGATGGACCACTACATTTCCTTCCCTTCCACCCATGCAGAACTGGTACAGACAAAAGCTGAATTCTATCAGATGGCAAGATTCCCCCACATCATTGGCTGCATAGATGGCACACACATTCCGATTTGCCCCCCTGCTGACACGGAATACGTATTCCGCAATCGGAAGTCACGGCACACCATAAATGTGCAGGTGATTTGCAATGCTAAGTGTGTCATCACTGACCTGGTTGCAAAGTTTCCGGGGAGTACCCACGACTCCTATATCTTCCAGAGTAGCGGAATTTATGCACGGCTGATGGCAGGGGAATTTGGTGAAGGATACCTCCTAGGTAAGACACAGTGTCAGACCCCCATAACCAAAATTGCAGTGTGAAGTACATGTATGCATGTGAGTAATGTTACCCCTTTTCCTTCTAGGCGACAGTGCATATGCCCTCCGCTCGTTCATTCTCACCCCCTACCTCAACCCCTCAACACCCAGCCAAAGGAGGTACAACCGTGCCCACAAAAGCACGAGGAATGTAGTGGAAAGGACCTTTGGCATCTGGAAGAGCAGGTTCAGATGCCTGCACAAGAGCGGAGGTGCAAGGCAATATACCCCCATCACCTGCTGCAAGATTATTGCTGTCTGTGCAATGTTGCACAACCTTGCAGTCAGGAAAGGCACTGAGGTTGAGTTGTCCGACTACGACGACCCTGACGATGACAATGCTGTGCCACTAACACAACCTGCTGGAGTCTCTGCACCAACTGACTGCAGATACAGGCGTCAGGAGATAACAGACAACTATTTCTGAGTGAGTACAGATGCACAAACAGGTCAATGTATGTTTTCAAAAAAAATGTTTAATAATGTTGCAACAACGTTACTGCACTGATGTGCAACAAAAGAAAAGGTAAACAAGAAGTGGTGAAATGTCCATTGTCCGGGTTGCCTCACCCGCACTACCAGTCTTATTTTTTGCTGCGCTTAGCAGCCCCACTAGGATGTGCCTCACTCCCTTCTGTATGCCCAGCAGCCTCAGCTGAGCGCCTGCTGCTCCGGCGCGGCTCTGACACTGCACTGGCCGGGCTGCTGCGGCTGCTGCTGTCCCCAGCCTCGCCCAGGACGGGATTAACGACAGTGTTGGAGATCAGTAGTGTCTCCATGGCGGAGGTAATGCGGCCCATGCCCCTAGTGACCTCTGACATGTTCTGTGTGAGGCTGGCCTCCATGTTTGCCCCACGTTGGCATAGCTGGGCGGTCGCAGCTGCAAGGCGGTTGAGGGACCTATTCTGCACACGGGCATCCCTGCGACGACATAGCTCATGGTCATCCATTCTGTTGCAGAGCTGGGTGATGGCAGTGGTCATTCGGCCAAGAGAAGTTGCAATCTCCTTGTTGCTATCTACAAATGTCTTTAATCCCTGTGCCATTTCCCCCATCTGCAGGTTGCGCAGGCGCATCTGGCGATGGCAGGCCAAGATAGATTTTGCCTGCATTCTCTGAATCGTCACCATACTGGTCTCCAGCCCTACGAAGACGCTGCCCCCCTGTGCTTGAAGTGGACTGCTGGTTGCACGTGGCCTCCGGGGATTTCTGCTGCCCTGCTGTGTGTGCTGGGGTGACGCTGGTGTCACAGGGTCTTGTGCTGGAGCCTGACCCGCTGCTCCCTCCATGATGATTAATGGAACAACAATTCTCCTCCTCGCAGGGGATGTGGCAGGTGCAGGGTGGCTCTGTGGTGGTGTGTTCTCCGGGGAGAAATGCAATGGGGGCGTCTGAGACAGAGACAGTCGGGGGGAGTGTGGATATGTGAGGGAATGTCCAGTGTCTTCCTCATTGCCCAGGGCACTGCTGTTGTCCTCCTCCTGTGCTAATACACTGGTGCTTGCCACTGCCACCGCACTGGCTGTTGGTGCTGGAGCTGGTGCTTGAGTTGGTGCTGCTCCCCCGCCTGATGGTGCCCCTAGGTATAAAGAAGCATTTGTCAACTGAGTGCTATTGTGTTCCAGTCACTACTATTAAATCATTGCACATCTCATTACTAAAACGTAGATGCAGTATTACTGTTATTTTTCTTATGCTTCTGCAGTGCCATTTTTGGGTACTTTTGCTGGCTACATTTAGCAAGATGCATTGCTCATGTCTGTTGCTAGCAGTACTGGCCTGGGGTTTGGCTGTGCATTGGGTCTATAGGGGAGGTGTCTGGTATGGTGTATCAAGTTGCGCATGCTTCTTACCTGTAGCTGTAGCTCGGAATGAGCTATCCAGGTCCCCAATTCCCACAACACTCGCTCTCTCAATGGTGGTCGCCACTAGTTCCTCCAGCTCAGTGAGGGGTGGTGCCCGGTTTGTGCCTCCACCAGTAAGTCCAGCCTGCTTGTGCAGGTCAGCCAGTTTCCTCTTTGTCACACCACGGATATCGTAGAACCTCTTCTTGAGGTCGTCCTGGCTCCTGTGGGTGACACCAACAGCGTTGACTTTTTCCCCAATGTCTATCCACAGCTTCCTCTTAGTGCTCTCCGGAACAGTGAGGGACAGCCTTCCATAAAGCTGCCTGTGCACCCTCACCACCTCCTCCACCAACGTTTGCAGCTCCATGGTGCTGAATTTGGTCTTCCTCTTGCGCTCTGCCTTCTGGCTCTCAGAGCTGTTTGCCATGTTTCACAGGGATCCTGCTAACACTGCTGCTCACTGTTTGCTCAGCTCAGGCAGCCTCTCCAGAAAGTTCTGATGAGTTGCACCTGCCTGGGTTGCCACTCCCTGTGGGGGAGGGTGCTTCCAGCTCATTGGCTGATGTCTTCAGTGTCAGTTAACCTGCTCGACGAATCGGCATTCACCGAAGCGGAATTCTCCGATTCGGTATTTTCCGATGCGGAATATACCGAATATGTTCGGTAAATACCGAATCGGTATGTATTATGCGTTCCTATTGGCCTTTTGGCCCACGGGGCATATTGCTATTTCCGAATCGGCGTTTACCGAATCGGTAGGTTCCGCATTTTTATTTACCGATTCGGAAGTGTCCGATCCGGGCTATACCGATTCGGTACTTGGCGAATCGGTACGTATCGACTCACGATACCGATTGCTACCGAATCGGTAATGTTCCGATTTATTTTTCCTACATATCATTTTCCGATTTTGAAATACCGATTCGGTACGAATCGGTATTTTAAAATCGGTAAAATCGGTAAAAGCGGTAAATGCGTTTTACCTACATCGGGCCCTAGGTCTGAAGTCTATGCCTCCCAAGTTGCTTTTAGTCTGCAAAAATAAAGTGAATGAAACTCGTTAAGAGGCCCCTTCCAAATCCAGGGGGCTTACTAACAGGAGTTATCGGCCCGAACTGAATATACAACGGTCATATCATAATATGGTGGGTGGTACCACATACTACTTGTTGAGCAGTCTCACTCCCGCTGCAATGGTGGTCCGACACCCGTCTGACTGCGATTGTAATGAGGGCCATTGTTTTCAGGATGAACTAACCCTCCTACTGATGGATTCGCCAATAACATAATAACTGCATTGTTGTCCAATACGCACAACCCTCTGTGATGTATAGAGGAGCAGATATTCTCAATAGACAGGCTGGTGCAGTGTGGTATCATAACACTAAACAACTATATGAATTTATAATACAATTTATTGAACATTAATATTCTGTGGTGTTGATATTAATTTATAAGTACAGATCATACACTTCAACAAAATATGTTTGAAATCTCAATAGAAAATGTTGCCGCTAATTGAGCCTGCTCAGTGTTCATTTACATAATAATAATTGACAGTATAAGTCTCAGCAGGTTTCGAGCTTGTTTCGAACATGAAAAGTTTTGCTCATTCCCTTGGAGAGCTAAGGCTTTTGAAAAGGAATCTCCCCAGTGTGTCGATTTCAGATTTTCAGGGGAACCAATCAATTGACCCAGAGAAAAGCAGAGCCACATGCATGAAGCCAGTAACAATAAATTTAAACACTGCCAAATACAAAGCTGCACAATTTCTCTTTGTTCATAGCTGCCTAGCCATACAGATATATACAAATATATATTCACTAAAAAAACAAAGGTTACAGGAACATTATAGTTAGCAAATAGAATTTTAAAAACCTTAGAAATTCACAAAAAAATTAAGGTTACAGGGACATTGTAGTTAGGCTGACATTTCACTTGTACGAAACCTGAGAAATGTAGCCATTATAGTTACCTGCATGTGGGAGCAATGCCGACTACCTGTGGAGGCAGGGAGCCAGCAGGGACCGTGGGGCATTAGCGCTCCCCATACTGTCTCTAATAAGAACTTGATGGGTTCCCTGGAAGGTCACCAAGGCTCCCTCACTTAGTTGGTGGAGAATAATCTCTTTGTTGACTCATTCTATTTTCTAGACGAGGATTCATGTTATCACAGATTTGTGGGTGATGACGCTTGAGGAAAACTCATATTGCCGAAATTGCACGCACATAAGGTCACTGGAAAGATTATTTCATGGTCCTTTACACAGCTGTAGTATAGAAAATGTACTAAATATTTACTCAATGAGGTGGCTCTTACTACTTAACCTGTAGAAATTACTCCAGATGGGTAGATACTTTGTGCAACAAGATGGATTCTTCTTGGACAAAACCAGGTTCCATTTGGGCCATCGTGCTCATTTCACAAAAATTAAACCTCAAAGGGAAGCACTTACAAATAATAACAAAGCAGGTGCCCCAGTTAAAGTTCCACTTCTGTAAAGCACAAATGACCTAACTTCTTTGGCTTGGTGAAGATAAAGCAAGTGTGTTTTCTCAGCAATTTCACATCGAAAAGCAATCTGAAATCCTTAATGGAGGAAAATGCATTGTTGATCTATTGGAGCACAATCTGTTCTGTAATTACTGTGATGAGTGGTTTCTTTCTTGTAGTCTCCTGGTGAGAGCAGAGTCCATGGTTCTCCTTTGTAATTATCCTGAGTATGCAAATGGCCAAAATCATGTCCAAGCTCCAACCATTTGGTGCGCCCCATTTTCTTTAGAAGTATTACAAGTCTTCCCGCCTTTTCCGACACTGATGAACAGCTTACCAAAAGGCCCCTGAGCATATTTCCTGCCAATGTTGGTGACATGTTCTCGATGCACCTCTACCAAATGAAGAACCACTTACTTCATATAGTTAAGAGGAAGTACCCTTGTTTGGTGGAGTTTCACCACTAGGCAGTCTCGTCCTGAAGGCCATATGCGGCATGGGATTGGCCACTGGTTAGATTAACGTATTGTAATTAAATAATATTTATGTTAAAAAAAAATCACCGACAAGAACAAAGGTTACAGGGACATTATAGTTAGAAAATAGAATTAACAAAGCTTTAGAAATTCACAAAAAAAGGTTACAGGGACGTTTCAGTTAGGTTCAGATATTACACACACAAAACCTTAGAAATTCAGCAGTTATAGTTATACTTACCTAAGAAAATTACAGCTTGTGCCCTAAGGTAACTTGTGCCCTCGCCATGCACTGCTAATTACCCCACATATAATATAACTAGTGACATCTCCTATGAAATAATTAATATTATCCCTGCAACTTTTGCAGTAAAATTATTGATGAGAAAATGGTGCACGGCGGGGTCATGGTGTGTCTTTTTGCAAATTATGCAAATAACTACTTACATTTTCATGTTAATTATGTTGCTCAAATCATGTCATTATCCATGCTTTTTCAACAACTCTTTTGATTCTAAGTATGAACATACATATTTGAAAATAAAGAATGAATAATTGCATACATAAGTATTTGAGAAAAATTCATACTGAAAAATATTCACAGGATCACTGTAAAGTGCACTCAATAATTCAAAATATCATTTTCTTCAAAAAGGATCTCATCAATCATTGCAAAGTACCAGTAGCAATTAGCATAGGCATGACCTTGCATCAGGCAGACAACTTCATTACAATCCTTAACAATCTTTTCCTCAGTAGAGGAGCCTCCTTCTAGAACTAGTGACAATACATTACATGTCTGCACATAGCATGGCACTATTTATGATGATTTGATCATTAATTAAGTCAATGTGATACTATACATTTTTCAAAGAAGCAAGCATCTCTCTAAATATACTACTATATATTGTAAACACACGATTCTCGAAGTGCTAGTGCATTAATCTGCAAAATTCTTAAAGTTCTCCTAACATATATATATGATGTGATCAAGGGCAGGAGCGCCCGAAACGCGTAGTGGCAGAGCAGGCTAAATAAAGATATATTCTGCGCAATACCTGGGTCCACGCTCGTCTTTTCCAAAAAGGATGGTGTGATTGAGCTATAAATCATATATATATATATATATATATATATATATATATATATATACACAATACACAATGCCTCCCTTCTTCTCAGAGAGGCGCGCCGACACCCGATGTAATTGTTAAAATGCTTTTAATTCCATACACGAAGACTTACAGGTCATAAACACCCAACTCGTTTCTCTTCTTTCAATGCTTGATCATGGGTGGAATGTTTCTGCCTTTGACTCACTGCACGATATTCACTACTGCCCTTATTTATTTTTACAGAATGAACTACAAACAGGTGAGTTTGTTTTTTCTCCTTTCCTTAAACATAGCATGGCAAAACTTTATGTACACTACTTGCACAGTTGCTAATCAATGTTTAAAATGAAGAATGTTTGTAGATACATGGTTTCTTTTAAAAGCTGTTATTTATCCATGGCTACTCGTGCTTAGCATTTCACACAACTTCCATCAACAAGTGGAAAATCCATCTCACAATCCTTGCCTGCTCACCTTCGTTTTTCATCTGGATTTTATTCCGTCTTTTAACACTAAGGGGCCGATTAGGATGGCGGACGGACTTGCGTCCGTCCGCCACCCCTGAGTAGGAGGGACCGTCCGCATGGGCAGCGGCGGTCCCTCCATGGCAATTAGGATGTGACCGCCACCCTGGCGGTCACATCCTGTATGTTTTACATTGCGGCGGGTGCTGCTTGAAGCAGCACCCGCCGCAATGTAAAAAATCGAAAGCAGTGCATTTGCATGCACAAAGCGGCAGGCACCGCGCGGTGCCTGCCGCTTCGTGCACACAAAGGCAGGGGGGTACCATAGGTACCCCCCATGTGCACCCCCCACGCAACCTTCACCCAGGGGGCCCGCAACGGGCCCCCAAAGTGAATGTCCGTGTGCTTTTCCACGGCGGCAAAGCCGCCGCGGAAAAGCATTACTTTCCCTACATCCTAATATGGCTGGCGGTGTCTGATAGACACCACCAGCCATGTTAGTGCTTTTCCGCCGTGGTCGCCTTCCGACCGCGGCGGAAAAGCGGCGGACAGATTGTGAGACCCACCAGCCATCCTAATTTGGCGGTGGGTCTTTCAGGCCTCCTCGGCAGATTTCCCGCATACTCCGGGCCGGCGGTGGCTTCCGCCGGCCCGGAGTATGTGGAAAATCCGCCATCATAATGACCCCCTTGGTTTGGACGGCGGGCCGGCCTCACAGCAAAACAAATACGACAGAAAGTGCTCCGATCAGTGAGCCTCAGGCCCTGCAGGGTGGGCCAGCGTGAGGGCACCGGAGCCATCCGACTTTACATCCACACAATGCCTCCCTTCTTCTCAGGGAGGTGCGCCGACCCAGATGTAATTGGTAAAATGCTTTTAATTCCATACACGAAACGTTATATGGAATTAAAAGCATGGTGCAGTGTCACGGATATGGATCTGTGTTAATAATCAAGCAGGCAAACCTCCCCCCATGAAAGGAAGCTCAGAACCGCAAATGTTCTCTGCCCACAAGAGTGCAGGCAGGTAAACAAAAGCTCCTGTTGGGAGGGAATCAAAGCACACGCATGGGTGGAAGCACACTTGCTTCCCCTGCTCACTATACTGCAGGTTGGGCAAACTATTGTGTCCTGGGGGTGGGCTCAGCGGGAAACAGTTAAAGAGCCAGTCTAAGGGGTTGGGGTCCCCGGTGTACCAGGTGGGAGAAGTTGTCCCTCTCCCCTACAAGTTCTCTTTGGCTGAGGACCCCATTGCCCATTTGGGGTCAGGAAGGGGGGCTGCATGCCACCCTCTCCTAATATAATTGTTTTTGGCCCCAGGAGGTGGTCTCCCCAGGCCTTTAAATATTTGGACATATGGCTCCTGTCCCCTAATAAAATATTTTTCTGCCTCATTGGATGGAATCCCTGGGGCCTTTTAAGGCTTGGGATGGGGGATATGCACCCTCTCCCCTTTAAAGTATACTTGGCCCTGGGGAATAAAGTCACCGGTGCCTATCAGTGCCTTGGAGAGGAGTGCCACATGACCCCTCCCCTTAAATATATATATTTTTATAACCCCAGTAGGCGTGTTCTTATTTTCTTTTAAAGAAAGTCACAATTCTGCTGGAGTCTTGCAGGAGTCCAGTGGGAGTCTCAATGAAATGAGATCACAACTTATTTTACATTGTTTTGGCCTGGGGGCAGGTCCCTCTGGAGTCCCCCAGGCCCCAGGTGGGCAGGTTATCCCTACCCCGACCCCTTATATTTTTTTTCTCTAAGTTCAGGACAGGGGACTAAGTCCCTGAGTCCTGTATTGGCTGTCTGCAACATTTATCCTCATGCTGCAGGTAGCTAATCAGATCTTTGCTCCCACTGGGGTAAAAAAGCCCCCATGCCAATCAGAAGACTCTATTTTTTTATATGCAGTGAAACCCAATCGTCCAGATAAATAAGCAAATATTTTTGGAGTTAATATCACAAAAGCTATTAAACAGATTTACACCATATCACAAAGCATCCTTTGTGGGCCAAGATATGGCTTCCTGAAAATTGTGGTGTAATTCTGTTCAATAGCTTTTGCAATATCGCTTTCCAAAAAAGTCTATGGAAAGTCCATGGTGAGTTTGTGTTTTGGCATCTCCTTGTTTTTCTCAGCCACCACGTGTGTGTGTGTGTGTGTATTTTTTTGCCCATTCTATGCTTCATATCAACACACAGTGCTTCCTTAGATTCAGTGAAATAATAAAAGGAACAAATGAAATTCGTCAGTTGAAAAATGTAAGTTTGACAATGCAGATATTTAAAATGTTCCTAGTATTTTTATCTATAACAATTCCTGGCCATTTGTCTTCTGGCAATTTGAGCACTCAACAACCAGTAACACGGATGCACACAAACCAGAATACATGCAAGCAAAAATGTGCAAAGATATTTAATCATTCATATACTCAAATATTTATAAATGCATGGCCAACCATGTATGAACAAATCATCTCTCCTTGGTCACAGGCAAAGCTGCAGCAAAACACCTAAGGTCACTTACCTGTTTAAATTAATAGACACTGATCAACATACATATAATGTACAGTGATCAACAGGCACTATACACATTTAGGCACCCAATGAGAGAGAAAAAACACACACAAATTCATACATGGACACTGATGGTGTGTGATGTACATGAATGGACGGATGGCTGGATGTAGGGGTCGATAGGGGATAGGAAATGTTTGTAAGTGATTGAATAGACAGATTGAGAGAGAAAATATTGGAGAAGTTCAATTGATAACCAATGTACCTATTCATCCACTTACTTATCAGCTTATACAATTCATCCACTCATTAATTCATTAAGCTAATCATCCATGCACTCACCTGTTCAGCATCAACGCACCCTCCTTCATACCCACAGCCATAAATGCACCAATCGTTTCTACTCTCCAACATCACTCACTCTTGATCCTCCATACAATCACACATTCATGTTGCACATGTACACAGTCATCCATCAATCCATTCATTCACCCTAAAGGCTCCTACTTGTTTACATCTTGCTGCTTAATATGTATTACTGATGTTATTTATCTCTTTTTTTTGTAAAGCCTCTAGCACCTTCGTATAGTGCTCTCACTAAGCAATACCACACGAATGCATTTAAACAAATATATAAACACCTATCCATTATTGCATTCAATTGTTCGTTTATACACACAGCCGCACACAAAGCTGTCAATCTTCAATGTCTCATAACGATTATGCGACTAACCCAACTAATTATTAGCCAAGGACAGACTGATGGGAAAGAATGGGATGCAGAGCAAGCAACATATGTTATGGGGAAAATAATGGCATGTTAAAAATGCACTGAGAAATTTATTTGATAGGAGGCTGCTCAGAAGCCAAAACAATCTATGAATTCAATCACAATGCAATAGCAGAGTGGAAAAAGCCTCTTCTGATCAAATGTAATAGGTTGAAAAGGACTGAAACCCTTTGTTGTGAAGACAACATAAACACCAGTGAAGCCTGTGAGCCTTTGCTTCAAGAGAAAGTCTGGAAATCCCACCACTACGAACAAATCTTTAAAGAATCCACTTGGAACCCAGTGATGTTGCACTGGCCAAAACGCCTCATCCACCAACGACTCGCTGTCGTCATATTCCTAAAGGTCCTCCACAACATCGGATCAATACCTCAAAGACCGCCTCTTCTTCCATGCCCCCAAGGGAAACCTCCGCTCAGCTGACTTTTCCCTAGCAACCGTCCCATAACTTCTACAGGACTAAAGCGGGGGGAGGTCCTTCTCCTACCTCGCAGCCAAGACCTGGAACGTTACCCCCCCTTCACCTCCGGCAAAGCACGACACTGCACCCCTTCAGGAAAAACCTCAATAACTGCCTTTTCTACTGACCCCAACGGAGCTGCTCACACCCACCCCTCAGCGCCTCGAGATCCTAACAGGTGAATAGTGCACTCTACAAAATCCTGATTAATTGAAAGATGTGACTACCTTTACCGTGATGCTTTAACTTTAGAGACCTGAATTCAACAGCCTTTTAGAAATGCACCTCATGTTCAAACTGCAATGCCTATATGTAATGTCTCATTTTAAAACTTATTATTCAGCCTCTCCACATTTATGTGTCTAAATCATTGGGCTTCTATCATTACAAACAATAATGTTTTCTGAACTCTTCAAATACGATGCAGGGTTTATACGGTCTTGAGATCAAAGTCTTCTGTTGTTTGCCATGGGGCAATGTTATTTACCCTGTCAGCAGAAGCATGCATTGCCCCTTTTCGTCCAACAATGAAAAATCCATGAAACGTGATTCTGGCCACTCCTGGAGCTGTCATTTTTGGTCATTGCATGTAGTAATCCTCTGCGTCTAAATGTGAAGGTCCCTAGGGCTCCATACAATCTCGGTGTTCGGTAATCGTCATGTTCAACTGAAATCCGCGCCTCTCTATGCTCATGACTTCTAGCTCTTCGTCTATGCTGATGACATTCCTATTCTGTTAAAGCTTGATGGGCAAATAGTGGCCACTCTCAGCAAATGCGTGCTGGTTATCAGGAGATGGGAGGAGGGCTCATTGGCTAAAAGTAACCTTGACAAGACTCCTCTTTTAATTGCTGGTAGAAGAGCATTCCTATGGAAATCTGGCCTCTTGAACTAGGCCTCTTCCAAATGCTGTCTCACATGTTCATAAGTCTAGGAGTCAAGACTCACTTCAAGCTTCAGCTAACAACCAGTAATCTGCAGCTGCCTCCACCTGCACATTCATCTAAGGCATAGTTGATGCACTCACCACATCTTTACCTATGGGGAACTCCATGTAAATAATCAAGGATCTGATCAGTTTCAAACTTGATTACTGAAATTAAATATATCTTAGAAATAAAGTGACTTTATAACACTACTTTAAGTTACTTAGAATCATTTTGCCATTTTGCTCCCACCAGCACCCTCTTTAGCAGCACTAAAACAATTATAGAGTCTATACAGAGGCTTCCAGCACATACTAACATCCTTTTAATCTTTACCTGGGCTTTATGTGGAACTGACCCAAATTTTCTATTGAAAAGACTGATGGCTGATGCCCTTCTCACCTAGCCGCATGCTCATTTTTCCAAGCTGTGGATTTTTTTATATCCTTCACTACTGTTGCACCAGGCTAGGTTGTTGGGCCTTCGCTGTTTTAGTCCCAACACTCTAGAATGCCATTCTGTAAGAGCATCGTGCCACTACAGTTCAGTTAGCCTTTAGAAAGAAACTCAAACCTTATCTGTATCAGGCTGCCGGTTTATCTTCTAAGGCTACCATAAACAATGCTTTAAGTTCCTTCAGTTTCAACACCAAGAGTCCTTCAAGTGGTAGTATGTAATATAAATCTTATATAACATAACATAGCATCCAGCTGTGGTTTTCACCACAATGTACAAGTGAGATAGTTCACTAACTTTATGGGCCTAAATGTGGCAATAAATATTGGCCCATGAGCTTGTGACTTGGTGGCAAGGGGACTGGAAATCTGTCAATAAGTTAGGCAGCCTTTTCACAACTGCTGCTAAATGTATAGATACAATTTTACTTTTTCTGGGAGTTGTAAACTTATATAGCACTTTATTGCATGCCTCATGGTTGCTACTAGTGTGTCCCTCTGCCTGACTGGAGATTTGCTGTTGCTAGAGTCAGAATAATCCCAGGCCAGTTTCCAAATGTGAGTTTCCCATAATTTTTCCTTAGTGCTGCATAGGATTTGTACTCACCACCCGCCCTGCGTCGAGGGAATTGTGTGACTGTCTGTCAGAATTCAAGCTCATCACCTGCAGATGGCATAATATATAAAAATTGAACATTTAACACGTGGAGCAATTGTGGTAGCTATTTGTCCACATACAGCTTCCCTTATCTGTGGATTCAGGCCTCTTTGTGTTATGCTCAGTTAAATAAACTTAAATTCCCTTTTTGGGAACACCCAACCCATGCTCATGTGAACAAAGATTGTGAGTTAGGAGAGACAGAGCATACCGCAAGAACACCATTTCTTTAAGGTGAGAAATTACAGGATGCCTGTGATCACACCCATTTATTCAGCCAGTTACTTTCCTATAATGAGAACTGTCTCAATTGTGGACCAGTTACAGAGTGACTTCAAAAGTTCTAAAAATAATAATCCATTCATACAACAAAACAAAACTTACATATTCAGTGGAACATAACCACACTACTGTAACAGATTTATGTAAATCCTACATGAAAAGGCATTCAAAAACTATTTCAATATCTCTTCAAAATCCCACCAGTTGGCTTTGCTTTATTCAGGAAACTGTTAAAGCCAACTCCTGTTCAGATGGGCTACACCAACCAACTGGTAAAATCAAGATAGAAGATGTAATTGCAAATGAATGTTGGAATGGAAAAGTCCACTGCATGGTGTTGGAATTGTATACCCTTGCCATGAGTTCTTAACTCCACTGTTGTCTGGATCCCTAATGCTGATTTTGTTGTGATAGGTAAACACAGATCATGCATGTCCACCATGATATAGGCCTGTATCAGGGGTATATGTATTGTTGGTTTGGGAGGAGTGCCAAAGCCCTATGCTCATAGTGGTGGAAGGCTTCCTCCTTCACCAACAGCTAAGCAGAATGAGCGCTGTTGTGGCATCTTAATGTGTATTGATCATTAGCAGTGAACAGGTACTTTTTACTCTGTGTTACTGGAGTGATGCTACACTCACCTTTTTATAAAGGTCCACTGCTGTAAGCTAAGCTCACCCTCGGCCTACATCAAGAAGATGTGTAGTGCTGCACAGAGCAGAAGTAGTGACTCTTTGCTGGATGTATGCAAGGCTGGGAAGGGTACACTACAGGGATAGAGCAGTACTGTGCAGTATATGTGTAGTTAGCGCATGTACTGAGTGTACGTATGCCTGCTGGGAATACATTACTTGAGAGCTGTAGTGCTGTGCAGTGCGTGCACAATGGAAGTATGTGCCACCTCTTTTGTTCGCGATTTATATCGATCCTTTTATTCAGTGGTTGGACAATTGTGTATCTATACCACCGATTCAAATACGTAGTTATAACACCAAAATTTTGGCATACGCCGATGATATCGCGCTTGTCACTAGAGACCCTAATCTAGCCATGCCAGTGAAGGGGCACACCTATTCGGATTAGTATCTGGATATAAATTGAACTCCAACAAAACTCAGATTGTACTTAACAATAAGATTGTGATGGGAGATTCAAGAGTGATGGAGGAGGCCGTATACCTAGGCGTTACAATAAGTGCAAAAATACAAAATATTGTGGATATCAACCTAAACCCATTGATTTCTCGAACTAAGAAGGAGTTGGCCCGACTGGATAATTTACATCTGTCTATAGGGGGCTGCTGTAATCTGATTAAGATGCTTTTTTGCCCCGATTTTTATATTTCTTTAGGACCATTTGCCTTGAGTTCTCCCCCCAAATTTTTAGGATTATTGAATCTATGCTTTCAAGCTTTATTTGGGGATATAAGAAACCCCGAAGGGCCCTTAAACGGTTGGTACTACCAAAGGAAAGAGGAGGTTTATCTCTACCTAACTTCAAACTGTATTATTGGGCCACTGTCCTGAAATATTGCGCTAAACTGATTTCACATGATGGTATTAACCCCCAAAGAACTTATACTAGGAGAAGATTGCGCTGGTTGTTTTTGGCGACATACCAACGATAGCTACTTTAAGAAAGTCAACTTTAAAACTATTGTAGGGGTTTATAAAGTGTGGTGTAGTGTTCGTAAGATTTTGGGGTTGGGGCGATTTTCATTTTCTACGCCAGTGAACAGCAATAATGATCTACCCCTAATATTTCATGATAGCTGTATGAACAGATGGGTCTCGGTAGGGGTGGTGCAGCTGGGCTGTTTTTATAAACAAGGCTGTCTCAAGATGTTTGAAGACCTACATGAGGAATATAATATTAGCCATAGGGACTTCTTTAAGTTTTTGCAGGTCAGAGATTTCTTAATAAAGAAAACTGGCGGGCGGGAGAATTTCCAGAATAATCAATTGATTGATAATTTATGTAAAAAAACTACTCCCAGGATTGGGGAAATTTATGAAATATTGAATCTAGCCTCCCCAGATGATATGGATAAACAATGCGCTGTTTGGCTGGTCCTGCTGGGAGTTCATATCACAATCCCCCACATGGCCTATGATTTAGCCCTAAACTCGTTAATGTCGATAAAGTTACAAGCACAATTTTATAAAACATTTTTCTCCCTGTATTACACACCTAAGAAAATCGCCAAATGGGGAACAGGGAAGGGAACTACATGTCCTCGCTGTGCACTCTATGGGGCTGATATTATTCATATGTTTGCCACATGTAACACGCTCTCCGGCCTGATCAAAGATATATCGGAATTTCTCTCAGAAGTATGCCAAATAACAGTAGAAGTTTCAACAGAGGAAATCATGCTGGGGGTAGCGAACGGTGAACAGCAGACAAACACACAGGGATTGATATTTGTGGCCATGGCAATACTCCGACTTAGTAGCGCCTCCGCCTGGCTAGATCCTAATCCACCGGTATTCCAACAATGGAGGGCTAGACTATTAGCGACCTGCAGTCTGGAAATGGCAATCTATAGAAACAAAGGAGCTAATAAAAGAGTGAGGGGCATGCGGATCTGGGCACCACTCTTGCTGTGGATTCGGAGACATAGATGAATGTATTTTGTCTGTTTATTTATTTTTCTTTTTTTACGTTCAGGAAACGCGAATTATAATGGATTAATTTTAGATTTATGAACGTAATAAGTCGTTTCTTTATGACATGATCTTGGTCGGGGAGTTGGGGGGAGGGGTTGGTGGGAATGCATTTATTATGTAAAAAATGTTAATAAAAAGATTTAAAGAAAAAAAGGAAGTATGTGCCAGGTGTATGTATGCTTGTGTGAAGTGCAATACAGGGTGAATTGTTGCGCAGTATGCAGATGGTGAGTGTGTGTGTGTTTGCAAATAGCACACCCATGTACAATATGGAAAAGAGTAAGTACTGAACCGTGCACGCTAACTGAATGTGTGTGATAAATGTATGTGTGTTTGTAATGACACAATGCATATAGGTAACAGTGCTAGACAATAATTATGCTCTACAAAAACAGCCCCCACTGAACATATTGTTGCTAGAGCATCAAGACTTGTGTCTTCCTAAATTGGTGACCTTATGTGCCACGAGGGACCGCCATGCTGAGGGGGAGTGCACCTGAGGTTTCTGCCCCTAGACTGGTAAGTACTGTGGCAGCCCATGTGCCAGAAAGGGATGCTGGTACCAACATTGTGAGGAATTCTGGTAATTAGGCAGACAGAACACTGTTGCTGTGACTAGTGGGTCTATCCCACACATTAAGACCTGCACCAGACTGATTCCCTCCTAGGACCTTAAAGGACAGCACCGGGGACATTGCTGGGCTCCACTAAGGAGCTGATTGAACGAATTCCTTCCCCCCTCCTGTGATGGAAAGAATGACTTACCTCATTTTCAAGGAGCAGGAGCAGCTCTGATAAATAGTGAGTCCCCTCGGCACCAAGGACACTTTTGACTAATTCCTAAAGAGTCAAAGGTAAACTCTTGAGTACTGCCTATTAGGGAATATTTCCAGAATGTAACCACCAGTAAATGTGGAACAACCCAGAACATGTTATGGGAAGAGGGTGGGACAGAGATTTGCCGACAACTATTAGAGCATTGACCTCAAAGGGATTGTGTTGTTGCTCATGAATGTCGTTGTTCATTTGAATATGTAGAGTTAGAAATCAAATACTTATTTTTCTTATAAAAGTAAGTATCTGACAGGACATGGATTTATTATTAGTACGGTGTGCACTTTGAGTGATGCGTCATGCTTACTAGCCTGTATCAGCACTTCACCCTCTACCCTGAGGGATCCTTTGACTGCTCATCTACAGTCACCATGGAGAGTCAAGTGCAGAAGGGGTACTTGGCTCAGTTTCTCAGGATCCATAGTTGATCGGGCCCCGGGTCGTCTGGAGTAAAAGGTCTCAACTACCGCGGATGGGCCTCTGCATGCCCCGTGGCCCTCTGAAAGGGGAATCTGACAATGAAGATTAGGGGGAAGAAAGTAAAACCTTTAATTTGAAGTTTGAGTGTAATGTTATAAATGAGACACTTTACAGTGGTTTAAATGAACTCAAATCCATAGGCAGGGGGCACTATAAGCCTGATTTAGAGTTTGAAGGATGGACACTCTGCCACAAACATGATAGATATCTCAACCGCCTTATTACAAGTGCATGAGGATAAAATGCATATTTGTGACAGAGTATCCGTCTGCTATACTGTAAATGTGGTACTACGTATGTTGTGGCATTTTTTAATTCAGTGCTCATTGGGTACATGTGCAGTGATCTCTGAAACTGCCTAGATCTCACAGAGAGAAGTCCATGTCTTCCGCATTCAGCTGAGACTCACAGCGGAAAATTGAATTAGAGAGGTATGGCACTACAGGAAGAATCTGGACAGAAAGGCTGGAAAAGATGATCCTTTGCACAGCACTGACCACGCCTATGAAAACACTAGTAAGGGAGAAGAGATCAGAGATACTTTTCCAAGGGCTCCAGCACTCCTTTCTCTGACCTCACCTCACCATGTCACTAGCCAGGCAGGGAGCATGGGGCAAGCACACATGACTGGGTTTCTATATGATCTTCCAAAGCATTATATTGTCATCTGATTGTTTAGGAGCATGGACCATGCAGCACTGTGACCCCTTCAAAAGCATACCCACTCTCATGTCATGGGAAGATAGGGAATATTTAATAGGAACAATCATTGGGGTCTGATTTATGCTCCCATAGCACCACCGTAACCCAAAGAACAGCCAGTCAGGAACACTTTCCATGGTTGCTGGACACCTTCTAGAAACACAGCTCCATCACTAACATGACTCAATCAGTAGTCTGTTCTTTGTCCTAGAAGCAAGGAGGAATGGGGCATGGGCAGAGCCGGGAGGGGTAAAAGCCTGTTTAAGTTTCAGACTAAAAGTAAAGTGAAACGAAGGGTGGGACATGAGGCAAAATACTACTGAGGCAAACAGTGGCAATGAGATGGAATGCAGCCGCAGCGAGGTCTTGCCACATCTGCGCAGTTCGCAGTCATACATGCATAACTCTGGCAAAGCAAGATGCACAGGTTCTGGCGACAGCAATGCAGATTCTTGTGGCAACATTTTTTGCATAAAGAGCATCAATGCATATCCACTACACTCCCTAGGCAGACTATACTGTTCCAATGACATGGGTATAGCCCTTTAAAAAGGAAGCACGCCGTATGTCATGACGGAAAGACACTTCACTGTGATGTGGGATCATCAGTCTGCTAATGACACCAAACAACCAATGGCTGAGGTGGGCTGACCTGCTGCCTTCATCTCTGCATATTGTGTATTAATGGCATAAGCTCTGGTAATAGTTACAGACCCTCAGGGCCGGTTTTAGGGTGCGGGGCCCACGTCAAGTCAAAAATAAAGTTTATTTAGACCATTTGTCTTTAAATCACAAAAAACATCCTTTTCTATAAATATTCTCAAATAATTACAAGTTCATCAACATGCGCCATTCTAAAATCCACAACTTCCAAAAATTACATTCCTTTTTTTCAAGTAACTCCATTCATTAAGCGTGTATACACAAATATTAAAAACAGAATAAATAGTGCTAAAATCCTATACAATTATTTTAAGACAATAACATTTTCATTAAGATCTCTATACCTCATTGCTTCCACCACTCTTGCAACCAGGCAATTTTCTATTCCATAAAAAACCTATTTACAGCCTGCAGGTACTTTCCAATGGCTATAGCAATATCAAGATTTTCCATATCAGTGAGAAACTCACATGCTTGGGTACGCGACCCAATATCATATTTTAAAAAGATTGGGCCTAAAAACTGTTTTCGCTGATCTAACAATTCGCGCTGAGTTCGTTCGGTGCTGTGTTTAGAAATAATTTATGGGTGTAAAAGCCCTTGCTGCAGCCAGCAGTTTTAGGAAACAATAAAAATGTCAAGCTAATTCTGGTGATTACTGTTCCATCTGCAGGGAGATCAGAGCTTTGTATGGTGGAAGTTTTGACTCTACATAAAATAACGCAGAGGGGTAATGTGCTGACTGTACCATGTACCATGCAGATCACAGAACTGTATTTTATGTGTCTAGCAGCTGTGGTCCGTACAGGTAAGAGCGATGCAGTGCGCGCAACAAAATTCGTTTTATTTATTTAAATGTTTACTTACCAGTAAAACTCCGTAATCCATACATTACTACCCCCACCCTCCCCCTCCCCCTCCCCCTCCCCACGTCACCGCCCTGCAGGTAGTCCCACTGCCGGCGGTGGCTGGTGACGTTAAGTGCCCTGAAATCTACGCTGGTATGAGTCATGCTACAAAACAAATTAAATGCATATGAGGCAGGGGCTATGGAGAGATGAGAGGCTCTAATGGAGGGTGGTCCTGAGGGAATCCGTGGAGAGGGAGGTTATGGTGGGGGGCCTCCCAAACAGTTGTCCCACCGGGTGCCACCAGCGCTGAAGCCAGCCCTAAGGACCCTGTACAGTGGAATATATGACGTTACCACGATATCAAATACAACGCATGGCTTTACCACGCGTATTTTACATTGCTAGAGTCTTTACCACGCTGAAAAATAGAACGCAGCATTTTACCACGCATAAATACGTGAGTATTCATCCAGCGTCGATTATGCCCAAAAAACCCTTAAATAAACATAATGAAACTGATAGGCAAAAAAAAATACGTCTTCACTAGTGACATTGTTTGTCTTTTTTCACTTTCACTGACCCTCAAGCAAGATGGCTGAATATTTCGACAAATAACATCATTTGTTAATTAGTAATACACGTTTTATTTACACATTCATTTATCTATTATAATTGTTTTATAATGTAGAATCATTAATGATTTTTAATATTTGTTTGGGGGGGAGACCCCCCCCAGCCCCCCTTTTTAAAAAAACATTTATTTGATTTTTTTTGGGGGGGAGACCCCCCCAGCCCCCCTTTTTTATTTTTTTATTTTTACACCCACCCCTTTACTACTTATCACGTATTTATGCATGAAAACACCTATCAAAATAAAAAAAGGACTTTTCTTTTTAGTACACGCAGAACGTAGGATTGTTGACCGGGACGTTTCTTTCGTGGTAAAGACGATCGTTGAAGGCATACGCGTGGTAAAGACGTTTGCGTGGTAAGTGCCTTGTAGTAAACGTCTCGCGTAGTAATGCCTTCGTTGAAAATGATGTTTCCCGTACAGTGCTCTACCGTGATTTTGCTAGGTTTGTGCTATGGAAGTACAACATACATATATGCAAACGCGAAGTAAAAAAAAGAAGGAATCTCTATGCACTTTGTATCAGTGGCATCTGTAACAGTACCATTGTAAACAGGAACATCCTACCATACTTCATGCTACACTGAGCCCGGTGTGCAATCATAGTGCTCTGAGGACGGAATATTAAGATCTACATTCAACTTTTTCAAATAGTGGCATTGGCTTGATCCCATTTCCAGTGCTCTGTCTGGCCAAAGGCGGGGTCAACATGATAAGGCTAAGCTTGTACCTCTGTGCTCTCCTTGCCTGAGCCTGGTCGCTATCTTCGGGAGAAACCAAATAGTTTTCTGTCATTCCGTAAAATTGGCAGAGTTCTATTTAATTCTGCTTCGTTTGAATTGATAGAAAGCACCTCTATTCTAAAAATAGAGACATTTCTTGGTAGAAGAGATTGAAGCTAGGGTTCCCCCTTGCTTCAAGGCATGGGAAAAACAGCTTTAAGATTCCAAAAATCATATATATATATATGGGCTTATTCCTATTCAAAATCATCGTTCAGAATATTCCACACTATTTTCAGATTTTCAAGGAATTCTGTGGAATGGCTACCAACAATTGGCGCACAACCCTAGCAGTGGTATAAGATCTCTTACGAGGGGGTCGGTACAGTACAGAACAACTAATTACTGTGTGACAGATTAACAAGCCCCTTGCGCGTCTTTTACGCCGCCGTTGCGTCACTTTTGTGACGCAGCGGCGGCGCAAAAGATGTACCATGGTGCGGGGTATTTACAACGTGACGCATCTCCCAGATGCATCACGTTGTAAAGCCCTGCGCCAGAAAGAGGCGTTCCTGCGCAGGGAGGGGCTTTCCGGCGCAGGAACGCCTTCTAAAAGTGGCTGAGTCACTTTGGGGCGCATGCTGCGTCAAAACCCTGCGCCTTGAAGCAGGCGTAAGGATTGACGCAGCATTAACAAGATAGGGCCCCCCAGAGCATTGCTGGAGCTATGTCGCGCCCAGCGTCGCGTCCAGCAATGCGTCACTTTTACGGCACAGATGCGTGACGCATCTGTGCCGTTTTTGCCCCATGGTGCGCCGCTTTGTTAATGCGGCGCATCCATGGTGGCGGAGGCATGGCGCACAATAAGTGGCGCATCCCTGCTGATATGCAGCGATGCGCCACTTATTGTAAATATGCCCCTGTGTGTGTGTGTGTGTGTCCATACCAGTAACATCCTGCAGGGTTTAGCAGCTCTACCATGGAATTAATTAACAAAAGAAGGCCCTTCAAAGGATACAGTGGCAGGGCATATCTACCCATGCTCGGTTAACACTTTTATCCGATCTTTATTCGCATCAATAACGTTTTTTTCTAAAGTTAACATCTTTGCATACAAATATATGACTAGCGCAAAATATCGTTATTCATCCTACATAATTAGAAAATTCTATCTAAAACGTGAGCACAAACCAACCTTCCAGGCGAAATACTGAAGGAGAATTTATATAGTATTCGAAGAGCGCGAGACAGAAAGACGGAGAAGATGAACGGGAACTGATACACCATTTAAAGATAGTGAGTCAGAGTAAGACTGCAAGAGAAACTTATTTACTGATAGAAACGTGTGTAAATCGTTATATCGACCTGCATTGCTTCTTCCTTATTGTTAAAATAAAAAAATCCTCATCCAGAAGATATGTCACCAACATTCATATGAATAGAAGCCCAACCCTTAACTATACATGTAAAATCACTTTGAGAAACAAAGGATATAGGAAGGTGAATTCTGGGATAATTGCACTATTAGTTAATAAGCAAAAACATGTTTTATGTTTATATAGCACTCAGCAAAAATAAAACACTTGACAATCCATTACACGCATATGTTGGCACCAGGAGCCATAAGCCAATTAGTGGATTCATCACGTTTTGCATTATCTTAATTGGTATTAAACTGGATTAAATGAAAAAAGTGAAAGGTTGTTGTCTTTGTTCTGCTAAGTCTGCTGTGCCTAAGGCCTGGGGAAGTTTGAACTCGTTGTCATAGGAAACCGCGGACATCTAGAGGAGGGGCCAGTTGCAGTTCAAAAGTGCAGCACATCTCCTGGGGCGCGGGCGAAGCCTGGGCCAAGGGCAGGCCCGTCTGTGCACATCAGAGACTGCAGGAGGCCGGGCTGCCCCCCCCCCCTTCTTGGGTCTCTGACTCTGGGGGGACTAGTTCCGGTTGGACTAGGCGTTTGTCTGCATAAGCCTGGGTCCCTGTTTGCTGTGAAGAAACGGTGTGGAGAGGGGCCCAAGTGTTCCTGCCTCTCTTTTAATGACCCCTAGCTTCTGTTGGCTACATCTACCCCGATATACTACCATCTCAGAGGCCATATCTTCTTGAGAAACCATCATATGTACAGCTTCAGGATAGATTTGGGGCACGTCTCTGAGGGTCGCCTTGATTGTCATAATGGGGAAACGTAGGCATGTGGGACTTCTTGCTAATGGGGCCTGTGGACACCGTGTCTACCATGGACGCTTTCCTGCAGCAAGCTGTAGGGGTCCTGGACAAGGAAATTGAGCTATCGACATGTTGACTCTCCCATTTAAAATTTAACAAGGTGTAAGGCAGGGATATTTGTTGGCACCACTCCTGTTTTTTTTATATACCAACGCTTTGGATCAGGAGTTGGTGTCACATACTAGGGACCCGCCTTATGTAAATTCCCGCCCCATCTCATCCCTCCTTTACGCTGATGATGCTGTGCTTATGGCCCGCAGTCAAATCTGCCTACAGAGGGCGCTTTCCTTTTATTCTATCTTTATGGACAGGTTGGGCCTGAGATTGAATGCCAAGAAAAGTTTTGTAATGTCCTGCGGAACAACTAAAAATAAATTAAGAAAATTTCAGGCGGGAGGAGCGAAGTTGAAACTACCCATTCATTTAATTATCTGGGCATTCATTTTGATAGGACGGGCTCCTGGGCATCAGCGGTTAAGGCAAGGAACCTTTTATACATGAAGTCTATAGCTGCCCTTTTTAACTTCTCAAAAATGCTGGGGAAAAGGCCTCTGGAAATCATGCTGAGGATTTACCACGCTAAATGCGTGAGTATAGCCCTCTATGGGGCAGGAATTTGGGGATTCCCAGTTTGTACCCCAATTCAGCATACCCAAAATGCTTTTCTGAGGTCCCTATTGAGCGTCCCAATTAGCACATCTGTTTTTAATTGCCATTGTGGTTTCCTTCCTGTGTCATACGCAGATGACACACACATTGTGGTCTCAATTACAGATGACACCTTAGACACTGCAGACCAGTTTAAGAACTGCATGAAGCAGGTCAGCCTGTGGATGGAGAGAAACTGCCTAAAACTTAATGGGGATAAAAGCGAAGTCATGCTACTGGGTACAAAGACTGAAATCTGGACCACAGATTGGTGGCCGGCCAAACTTAGGTTGAGAAAGTAAAAAATTTAGGTATTATGTTAGACAACAGACTTACCTTCGATGCCCAAGCCAATAAACTAGTAGCCACTATGTGGTTTATTCTAAAAATGATCAGGAAACTACTGCCTTACATCCGGATGGATTCCCGTAAAACAGTGGTTACCACATTAGCTTTGTCAAGACTCGATTACGGGAATGCGCTATATGCTGGTATGCAGGCCCAACATTTGTCCAAACTACAACGTTTGCAAAACTCGGCAGCAAGGTTAAATACTAAATATCCCCAGATCAGAACACATATCCCACCACTTGGACACTCTACACTGGCTCCCCTTGGCAAAACGAATTAAATTCAAATCTTTGTGTCTAACATAGAAAGCGCTCCAGGGTTCGGGTTCATTATTCCTTAGAACTCACCTCAAGCCGTATGTCCCCAAAAGAGAACTACGCTCCAGCCAGGCAAAACTAATACAGGTTCCCCGGTTCAAACAAGCTAGGTGGGGAGGCAGAAGTTTCCTACTGCATGCAGCCCAGGACTGGAACCGACTACCTCTAGCTATCAAAAACAGCCCCTCCCTGTTGTCTTTCAGGAAATCAGTGAAAACCTGGATGTTCAAATCCAGATAGTCTTGCCCGTTAGCTGCACTTGGTCACATGTCCTTTTCTTCAGCGCCAAGACGCCCATGGGCATATGAGCGCTTTATAAAACCACAAATCAAATCAAATTCTGAGCTGGGAGTCATATCCATCTCTGACTTGATTAGGGCCCAGTCAGCCCTTTTATGGCATATAATTTGAACTACGGAGAGTGCTACCCTAAATAGGGACATAATGAGGGATGCCATGAAACTAGATAATGCCCGCAAAATTCCTTGGCTAAAATATGTGGAAGATCTTATGCATGATATCGGCCACCCCGAATATTTTTCCCTGCCTGATGGCTTGAATGTCATCAAACGTAAAGAGTTCAAAGGGATCATTATGGCCCACCTAGAAGATAACACGCTAGCTCTTGCCTTGAACAAACCAACAGTGATCAGTCATCAGCTGATTATAACCACGTGCAGCATTCAACCATACTTGCAATACGTACCGTGTAGATACGAAAGATATCTCTTGACCAGATTTAGATTTGGGACTCTTCACCACCTGATTTCATACCCAAATATCAATGACTGGTCAAGAAACTTATGTCATTGTGCGTGTGACAACGTATCACAACAAAGTATGATCCACGTGGTTTTATTTTGTAAATTTTACCGTACAGAAAGGCAAAGGTGGTTAAAACCATTACTAAAAAAGGGAGGGTGGAGGCAATGTCGTCCTGCTTTTATTTACCTGCAGATGTTGGATCATTTTTATTGTATTGGCTCCATGGTGGGATTTTTAAAGAATGTAATGAGGATCAGGAAAGTAAAGAACCTGTGAACTCCGGGGAGTGTCCATTTGAGAATCTTTCCAAAGGACTAATTATATGTTTGAAAGTATAGTATGAAATTACTATTGTAATCTAGTGGACTGTTGTATATAGATTTATCTAGATCGCGTTATTAGATGATGAATCTGTTTTTATATGCATGTATGCTTTTATGAATTTACTACTTGAAATCGAATAAAGCTCGTCTGATTGATTCACTCTCCCAGTCCCCTACATTTCACCCCTCTCAGACCTCTCTTGTACCTTTAGGCTCAGTATCTTCTGAACACGTCCCCGCCCCTCGCTCTTTGCACTTGGTTCCCAACAAGGATGGTGGTATTTGCTTGTCTTTCCCTACTCCCCCTCAACAGGATGATGCAGAGCTAACAGCCCCTTGGATAAGTATGTTGCCTGGAGTGGGGAAGGGAGCAAGAGCAAAGAGGAACTGCCCTTTAATTGGGAGTCATGGTAAGCATCGGCAGAGCATTGCCTCGCAAACCAGCCCTCCGATTCCCACAGTTGTGCCTCATTCAGATTTGATGACCTTGCTCCATGCTTTTAATCTCTGTAATCAGCCTTGGATCTTAAATTATATCCCATTTTTCATCGTCTATCAACAATCGAAAAGGACCTTTAAAAGATGACCACGCTCCGGCAAGGTGATTCCACAGTATTGCCTACTCTTCCCCCAGTCCTGACAGTCCCACATCGGTTCCAACATTGAACATAACGTCATCATTAGCAGTCACCTCCAACAATGGGGATTCTTTACACCTCAAGCAGAACCAGAATCCAGGACCAGGACCCGTTACAAACGGGTCCAATATGATGACTGGCGGAGGGTTAGGTGGTATTCATTTGAGGGCATCCAGTAACACTACCCAAAGGCTTTGACCTTACACCTGCCACCGGAGTCAACTCCCTTTGTAGTGGTTTTAGTAAATGTCCCCCGCCTTGCCCCAGGTGCCAAGGAAGATTCTGACCAACTCATAAATAAAGTAGTGTATTAGCTAAGTTCCAATATTCCAACATAGTCGAGGGTAAAAAGTCACAATATCATGCTGTTAAGAAAAACTGGGACGGGGATTGGGTCATTAACTTTAACAGTCCATATGTGGTAACCAGCATTTTAAGTATGGCCTCCCAACTTAACCCTTAGGGGTCTTAATTTGACTATTGTGTTTCTTCCCCTGGGTTATTTCTACAGGCCACAGAACCACCCACTTTTCCCATCTGGAAGAATCCAGGGGCGGTCCCTAGATGTGGGTCAGGGGAGTCAGCAGGAGGCAAACCCAGGTATAGTCACATCTAACAGGTTTGCGCCTTTGAGCTCACTAGACTATTGTGACTGACTGAGTGTAGTTCCTATAGAGCCAGATGCCCCTTCAACACAGTGCCGGGGTGGGCTATTAACTTTGGGTCATCTAGGTCTTAAGGTGTGCATCTTTATTTCCTGGAATATCGCTGGGCTGGTGAGGAAGATTGATGAACCAGAATGGGTGCTTTTCTTAAGATGGCTCAACGTGATCTGCTTCCAGGAGAAATGGGCCATTGAAAATAGTTATCATTTGGAAGACTATAAAACCTTCTTTGTGCCAGCCACTTCCTCTACCGTAGGCAAAGGTAAGGGGAGTTTGGTCAGTTTGTCTCTTTAGCTGTCCATGGCAGCTCTTTTATGATGTCCCAAGACTCTCCTACCTTACAGGCGTTGTTGATATCCAGCGGGACTAACAAATTATTGCTTTTAGGTTTTTATAGCATGGCAGCCGGCTCATCTGAAGTATGTAATATTACACAGTTGGGCTCCTTCTTGAGAAACATGACCCGGAGCAAGCCTAACTGCTCTAATGTTCTTATTGCAGGAGAATTTAACATACATCTGTGTGGGACCCTAGGCTTGGGGGGGGTCAAAGACATGGGGTGTGCACGCCATACTGGCCGGCACATGGAACATACCCATCAGGGCCTAATGTCTGCCATGAACAAGCTGCCCCTGTACAAGAAAGATGTTGCCCACATTTTCACCTGGAGAGGGTGCGAGGCTTTTATTGATTTTATATTTATTTCCGCACCTTTTTTTCTTACATCTAAGATTTCACCTTCAATGAGAGTGTTATAGTGACCATAACCCGGTGTGTGTTCCAACTGATTGGCCCCTGGTAGTAAAGCCAATCAAGAATGGAACAAGGGGGTCCCTGATACCTGTGGAAGGGGTGAGCAGACTCAAGTGGGGACAGCTTATTCTGGATCAGTTCTTTGAGTCCCTGTTTACTCTGTGTCACACAGAGTTTTTCACTTCCCCAGACAAAACCAACTGACATCTTGGAGGTTTTTGGAAGCATGTCAGGAGTTATAGCTAATTGATTGTGGGCCCCGGGCAGGAGTTCCTCTCATACAGGCCAAAGATGGTTTGACTCTGAGTGCTCCTGCACCTCCAGGAGATTGAAGGAAGTTTTGAGCATTACACCAAGAGACCCCCTTGCTGTTAAGAGATATCAAAGCCAATACAAGGCAGCTCTGGCAAAGCGCATGTCCGCCCTGAAAGAGGAGGCCTGATTAGATTAGTTAGAGGCCAGTACTCTGGGTAATAGTTCCAAGTTCTGGAGCATTATCAACAGCCCCTTTTTGGGAGGAGATGGTACCAATATACTGGTTGCCCAAATTTCCAAGGATGACAGGGTAAGTAACTTTGAGTGTGTGTTTCAGCCTGATCCCATATCGCGGGAAGTCCGTGAAACCACTGTGGTAGGTTATATTCACAGCACAGGAAGTAAGAGCAGGTATTATGCGGTTGTCTAAAAACAAGGCCCTAGGCCTCTATGGGATCCCCCAGAACTCTATATTTCGAACTTGGACATTTGTGTGACTGTGCTCACCTCAGTCATTAATGCTGCGGTCATGATTGGCCGACTGGGCACTTGGGCTTTATCCATCATTGTCCCTGTTTTTAAAAAGGGAGATAGGGATAGAACTCATTGCTATAGGCCCATCTCCCTTTTGGAAAGTTAGTGAGTTATATGATACTGGATAGGCTTGTGAGTTGGATGGATGATAAAAACATCCTGGCTGATGTCCAATATGATTTTCGCCCCAGTTGCTCAATGCTGGACCAGAGTTTAAACCCATACATAGTCTTGAATAAGTATAGCGTTGCCCGCACTGGCACCATCTACTTAGGTTTTAAGGATCTGTCTTCCGTGTTTGATCGCGTCAACAGATCTAAGCTCTGGCGGATGATGCTTTCTATTAGCAATGACAAGGACATTGTCTTGTTTCTAAGGGATCTCCACAGACACACCAAAGCCGTAGTCCACTATTCTAAAGATCCCAAAGTGACCAGCGAGTTTTCTGTCCAGAGAGTGGTGTGTCCAGGGTGCATCCTGGCCTCCTTTCTTTTTAATCTGTACATTATTAATCTGGAGCAGGTCCTTTTGAATAAAAAATTGGACTGTTCCCAGGTGGGTAAGCGTATATTGCCGGTCCTTCTGTATGCTGATGATGCTGTCCTCATGGCAAGGACAGTGAGCAGCGGATCACAATCCTTGTTGAACTTCTTGGTACCATTCATAAAGGACCTAGACTTGTTGGTCAATAACAGTAGTCGTTTGTAATGCAGGTCGGTCTTCAACCAGCTAAGTCCTATAAATTTACTGTAGAGCCTATGCCGGTCTCTAGGACTGACGTCTTCTCCAACCTAGGGGTAGTGTTTGACGAGGCTTTGAATTGGCGCCTTTGATAAGCCAAAAGAAAGGGGAATTTGTTAGGGCGATTTCCGCTGTTTTTAATTTTGCCTCCAGACTGGAAAGTAGACTGATCAGGGCACTTTTACAGATTTATAAAGCTAAATGTATCTCAAAGGTTACCTATGGGAGTGAGATCTGGGGCTATATCGAGCATGATGCATTGAAAATTGCTGAAAACACCATTCTGAGATGGGTACACTGCTTTACGCAGTGCATCATGTCTTTTGTAGCCTGGGAAGAACTAGGGATGGCCTTCCTCTCAGATGTGTTGGCTTTTCATCCTTTATTGCTGTGTATGATAATCTGGGTTTATTAGGGAAATGTCCTAAGCAAGGACATTTTAAGGGATTGTCTTTCTCTTAACCACTCTAATCGTATTTGCTGGCTTAAGTATGTCAGAGAAAGCTTTACCAGCCTGGGAAGGTCAGACTTATTTGAGAACCTGGAGGAAATCTGTAGTAGGGATATGACTTGGGTGAAGGAGAACCTTTTTAAAAAGCGTGTGGGGGCCAGAGCAGAAGAAGCGCTGAGGAAACATAGTGTGCGTGGGTACTTTTTACTGAAAACCGTGTCCTAAACCGAGCCTGATCTTTTATGGTTCAAAAGTATTCATGATTGTATTTTACTGACTAGATTTTGACTGGAACTCTTTTAGTACGTTTTAGCTCATCCATGTGGTGCTTTCAGAGGGCAGTACCTTACACCCTGTGGCTGGGACGGAAATTCTCCACAGGACATGATGCATTTTTTAATGTTTTGTATTTTTTACGAGGAACCCAGTAAATCTTTAACTATCCCTATTCTTACAAAAGCAAATTTTAGACAGGTTAGACCTGCTTTTACCTCTTTACAACTCCTTTCAAGCCATTCAGTACTATATGTTCTTAGCTTTTTAAGGGCCACAATTAGACTTAGGTATAGCCGCGCTTAACCTTTATGGAAATTTGCTGTCACTGTGATCATATGAATTTGTTTTTAATATGGTCCATGTTTATAATTTTTGATTTTTAGGGGCCGTGATGGATGGTTTTATTGCTTTTTGATATAGTCCTCACTATTAACTTTGTATTTTATGGGGCTTTGATGACATATTTTGATACTCATTGTCGTTGATGTATAGTGCTAGTTTTTTAACTTTGTATTTATGGGACCTCGATGGACACACTGCACTGTTTTTTCATAGTATTAATTTGAGATTTTTAATCGTGTTTGACTTTTATGGTTTTCTTTGTACACACCGAATAGAGTGTTAATGACGATGATGATGAAAGATTGCTTAAATAATAATAAATACTTGGGTAATAATTTCTCTTTCTTGCAATAATCGTTTTTGAATCTTACAAAAGTTACAACACTATATCATACATAGATATCAGTAGCATGAATAATAAGCATAATTGCAACCCATCATAAGATGATCTCATAAAGCAACATCATAAACCTAAGTGTAATTTTCTTACCCTTAAATACAACTGGATTCAATAGTGTGTCTGTAAAAGTAATCAACTCCGACCAAATAACATGTTGATTGTTGATTGTCAGCTGTCTCAGAAATGTGTCCATAAGTGATCACAAAACCAGGTCCCATCAAATCAATCCCTTATTGTAGAGCCTTTGTCCGCTATCTCAGTCCAGTATTAGGTCTAAATATAGAAGTCAATGTTCAATGTGTGTGTACACGTTCTAATAATGAATGGTTGGTAGTCAACATGAATTCAATAGCGAAGCCAAACTAGACAAAAGACCACATTCCCATCCAGGCTTAAGAGAAGGTTCCCAAACTGATTCATAGTGAGCGATTAGATCATTCCGTTTAGAAATCACTCAATTACACTCAGTCACCGATGCAAGTTCCTTAAGCTACTGCACTTGAATTGGCAGCATGAGCGCCCTCCAGTGTCACAAAATGCATTCTTTAGCACTGGCCAGTGTTGCCTCCAATCTACATTGGTACATGGTAGGTAAAACACAGCAAGGTTGTGTAAGATGGCTGAGCTGTCGATACTATTATGGCTCCTTCAGTACTGGATAGAGTGGACCACACGTCAGAATTGTAGCTAAGTACATCCTCTCAGACCCACAAAATAAGAATTAGGTTGCACCCTTTTTGTGAATTCCAGTCCACATTAGGAGAATTCAGTAAAGAAGTGCAGTCTTCCAAGTGTGCTACGCCACTATTATAGAGGGACCATGCTATAAAAGCCAGAAAACACTCCTTTAAGGCCCTCACATTTTGATGTAGTTTCCAATCCTCAATGGTAATAGTGTACCCTGTGTTTTGCCCTGTTTGTCATGTAAGCAACGGCTGATTTGAAAATGTTTCCATTAGTGTTTTCAGGTGGGGTGATATTTATCAAAGTATCTCCAATCTCTTGGAAAGAAAGATACCCAGATACCAAAGTTGTGTAGAAACCCACGTTACTGGGAAACCTGTTTTTCTGGCATGAATCATTCACAGATACAAGGCTGTTGTTTTGCACGTGTTCCAGTTCATTCGCTATCCTGAAAATTGAGGAAATTACTGTATCACTGACATCAGTGCTGACACAGAAGAGTCAGGGCCTGAGAGTTTCATCAAGATATTATTGACATAAAAGAAAGCCATGAGGTAACCCACCCTGGAGGGAATGCATGTAGTTGCTTGCCTAACAGTCAACACTACAGGTTCTACTGGCAAGTGGGGACAAGTGGGGACAAGGGACACCCTGCCTAGTTTCCTTTTTTCTGTGTATAGAATGTCACATAGATCTCCAATAGGTCATTTGGGCAGAGGGAATTAATAAATCCATTTGACCTTTGACATAAACTCCTTTCCTAGGCCAAATGTCTCCATGATTTGAAAAAGAAAAGTCCACTCAACCCTATCAAAAGCCTTCTCAGCATCAAGGGGGGGGCTGATCATGGCTTTGGATTGGTGTCAATTCCCACAAGAGTTGTGCAAGAGTTCTCAGATGATTTCTGTAAAAGCACCAAGACATGAACCCAGCCAGAACATTATAAATAAGGGAATGAATAACCCCTGGGGTTATTCTTAGAATTAATGAGACTATGTCCTTTTTGTAGGCCTTGTTGGCCATAGAATACAGTAATCCGGTTTCATCAGGCTCTTTAAAGACAGCATATAGCTTATCAGTGGCATGGGGCTTAGAACTTGTATAGAATTCCTTGGGAAAGCTGTCTTTACCTGGGCGCTTGCAGATGATCAATACAGAGATCACTTTAGCAACTTTGTTTATGGTTATTACACCATTCAACAGTGCCCTCCCCCTTGTTTAATATTGGACTCTTCAGAGGTGATGCGACCCTCGCTGTGAGTGCGGTTAGTCATCAAGTATTGAGTTATACATGTTTTCTTAAAAAGACACAAACTCCTCTGTAATGCCTTGTGGGCTATTGTATAGTTTGTATTAAGCATACATTTTTTTCTCCACTAGGTGGCACCTTAGGATGACTGAAGGCCTCTCTTTATAGTCTCGTGTCTGACCAGGTCTCTCTCTGTTTGTTTTTCATCGTGGAGTAATCATGCAATATGACTCTCTGCCACACTTTCTTTCCAGCAGGTTACAGGGGGATGACAGAGGGGCACAGTTTTTCTCTTTCTATGTCCTGACAAGTGCACACATGGTGCACTTATCTTCGAGCAGGTGATCATGCTGCTGGCATATGCCATTTTGTTAAGGGGGTGTAGTGTGTTCCAAAGATCAGTCTAGTGCTAAGGGAGAATGATCTGTTATAACACAGAGGTGTATATCAGTTGGCACTCTCAATCCAGGGGGAGGCCCTATAGAACAAAATTATCTAGTGATTGTGTCCCATGTACAGGAGAAAGAAAAGTGTAATCCTTCGCTATGGTCTACAGCTACATTCCAGTCCCCACCAATGATCAACTTGGTTCTGCCAAGTAGGTAGGTAGTCTAGAGATTTTGTTAAGAACTAGTTTTTCTGTGATTTGGAACATACAGAGAAAAAAGTGCTTCATGTGGATAGCTGTCTTCCTAGCTGTCATCTGGGTCATCCATCTGCAAACATGTTTATGGCGAGGAGAATTTCTCAGTAAAATACTTACTCCACATTTCCTATCTGAAGACGTGCCTATCTCCTGTTGCTGATCATCCAATTGCACGCACTATCCTCGGCACCCAATACCGCCCTTATTTAGTCAATATGTCCACAGTAGTATGAGTTTTTGTCAAAGCACTGTCTACTCCATTGTTATTTGTCATTCATAAACTGCAATTTGTTTGCATACTACTGAATTGGTAAATCCAATGATATTTAATGATAACATGTGTAGCGAAGTGTGGGACATGCGACTCATGAGCCTTACTGGATGTCAACTCTTGTAAATGAATATTGATAGACTAAAATCCAACAATAGTAAATAGGGTGTGCTGTGGGATCACTCAGAGTGAGACAAAAGTGAGAAAAAGTCAGGAGAGTTGTTAGGTAGCGGCTAGCTGATTGCACATCTCCAGAGGCTACACATAAAATGTTATCAATTAAATGACTCCCTTTGTATGTAGAAGGTCAATATATCACAGAATATTATCAAGTACGGGCCAGAAAACGTGATAGAAACTTTTATTGCATATTCCCTTCCACCGCCAAAGAGAAACCCATAAGTTCACCCCTCCAGTTTACAACTGCTGGGAGACGTGAGGCACTCCATGGGTTCTATTGCAATGAGGGGTATATCTAAACTTCAAAGCTTAGGGGTAATCAGTGAAAACTCGCTAAAACAATAACTTTTAAAAGTATGCTACACATAAGAATAGCTTGTGAGTGAGCAATATAAATGTAGTTTAATTCAAGATTACAATGTGTGGTTCCAGTGGTCACTACAAACTCTTGAGTGAATACATGATTATGGCTGCACATGTCATAGCCTATAAACAACATTCTACATACCAAATCTGCACTTTTGGTCATGCATCTGTACATATACATTGCAGGGAAAGTAAATTACCAAACCGTTTAGTCCCAAGGGCATTATTTTTGTGGAGGTCTAAACTAATCCCTTTTTTGTGAAAAAGCTTCCACCACTCTACTCAGTCCCTCTTGACCCCTTCACTGGTGATCAGCTCCACACGTAGAGGCAGAAGTCATGCTCACACCAATCTTTCTAGAATGTACCTCAGATCCTCCCTTTTTGACTGAGTCACAGAATTCCAAAGAAGCAACATTGTCGAGAATGTCACTTAGAGCGTCCGGTTCTGTAAATTTAATGGGTTTGTCTTCCACTGTCACAATCATTGCTTCTGGTCCTTATTTAATATTATTATTTTGCCCTTGTGACTTAGGAATATTTTCCTCTTCAAAGATGCATCATAAGAGTAATAGGTTGTGATGTGAATTTCAAGATTGTCATACAAGAGGGTCCTTCTTTCTTTTTCACTGACTGTAGTGTTTGCAGGATTATACTGGTGATGCAGAAGGTATGCTATTCTAGGTCTTGGATTGTTGGAGGCGCTTGAATTGGTTCACTGACAGAATATCGACACCTAAAATATCCCCATACCATAATATTCAGTTATAAATATCAATGTCAAAAATATTTAAATCCTATATTTATAATGGTAAGTACAAAAATATTGACAAAAAAATCGTTCATTAATATAGTTGTACAAAATATTCTTTATATATATTGACATATGTGGTTTACGCTATGTAGGAACCACTATTTTCCCTGTGAGAAAAATGCATCTTAGAACACCTACGCACAGTCAGAAATGGTGACATGTCTTACACATTAGCAAAACATTGTGACTTGATGCACAGAAATGTTACAGACATCAGTTCTAAAATCTTTTATTTTGGTATTGACAGGGTTCCAGCCTTAGCATGTGGAGATCGGGAACATCATCTGCGACACCTGGAATCTGGATATATTATACGGGTACAGAGCAAGATCCCTAGAGGCCTCAACCTTGAGAAGGACCTCCATGTGCATCTAGGCTAGGGCAGAGATCATATTATATACCTCTGTTGCCCTCTCAAACTTCGTGGACACTGCATATATGTTATCGTTCTATTCTGGAGAATCTCCCCACCTTTTCCCCCCTAGATCCAGCGGTCTAAGGGCTCCACCTCTTCCACACTGTATCTAACATCAGAGTTAGCACTGAATGCACTACACCCACGTCCTCAGAGTGGCTGCTCTGTCGACTAATGCCTGCTTACTCTTTTTTTCCCCACCCCCACTCCTTTTACTTTAAATAGACCTAGGGTGGGCATAAATCAGTGTTTCTTTTAATGGGCATTTCCATTGATCAAATCTAGGGTTATTCGGTCTCTTTGGCACTAGGGGGCTTGATAGCGATTGCTGTATATAACTAAGTTAGGTCACTGGACCTATATGCTACCAGACACAGTAGAAGGATGCCACCTGGTTGTATGTCAGTATTTATTGGTCTGGCAAGCAAGCAATATGAGGAACTTGCCTACTTTATAGCTACAGGCACTGAGCACTTACTACACGTGCAACACATCCATTACTTTGCTCCTTGTCACTTCCAGCACTTGCTTTGGCTTCCAGCTGCTTAACTTGGCTGTGCATAATCTTTGGCATGTCATGAATGATGTAATATGTGACATCATCAGCAGTGGATTGCGGGTGCGCGATATATAGTTAGTGCAACTAACTATATATGGAATTTCAATGGTTTTGTGTGAGTAAAATAAGGTTTTTTAAATGCTAATTCCTAACTATATATGGTCTATAACCTATGGTTTTTTCAGTGAATTTTCAAGGTTTTGTAAATGCTAATTCCTAACTATATATGGGCTATAACCTATGGTTTTTTCAGTGAATTTCAATGTTTTTTTAATAGCAAATATCATAAGCTGTCGAATGTCAAGTACGTGGTAAGTAATTTTTTTTTCGTGTTTATGCACACTGATCTGCTTTGAATGCTGCCCCCCACCCCTCATTTCTATTAGGAGTACTCTCTCTTTGCAGATAGTGAAGGGTAGTTAACGCAGCCCTTTGCCCCCTTTGTAATCCGTCGTGCCTGCTTCTCTCTCCATTTGATTGATTGTTCTCTTTGGTTCATTCTCTATTTACAAACAAGCACAGAGTCGCAATACTCTGTTTAGTCTTTGCAGATAGCGAAAAATCGTGTAAAAAAACAAAAGGAATCGAGCAAAATCAGTAGGCCACTAATGGGATCTCTTTTTGACCTCGCTAAAATAGAAACATTAGGAACAACCTGTTGAAAATAGCAATGCGTATGTATATAAGCGGCGTTCATTTGTGTTCACAGTACCCCTTGTTGATTGTTTCAATCGAGCATTGAATTGTTCGAAGTTAATTCTCTTAAGGATCTTCTCTACCTGCAAACGAGGAAGAATAGGAATATTCTCTCTCCCTTTGCAGATAGTGAAGGGTAGGTAACGCAAGCCTTTAACACGTCGTACCTATTTCATTCCTCATTGATTGATTGATTGTCCGAACATTGACTGTTTGGGAATTAGTTCTTTTTGGAGGTATTCCCTGTTTGCAAATAAACGTAGGAAAATCTTTGCAAGTAGTGAAAGGGTACGTAATGCGGACCGTTCTCCCCCGTTGTAATCTGTCATGCCTATCTACTCCCCACTGATTGATGCACCTTTTTCACCCGGACCATTTACTAGAGATACGTCATCTGGCCCGACCAGAGAGCACCCCTAGTGAAAAGGACATATGCAATAATAACGAAGTGATCACTGTATCCTGTTAACAGAAACTTTACCATGAAACAACCTGGAAAGAAAAAAATAGGAAAACGAAAATCAGTAGGCCACTGATGAACATGAACTTTTATTAAACAACGAACAAAGAAACGATAACATAACGTAATGATAAAACCTATTAATGTCCTAGAAACAAGAAAACGGTAAAATATGCCAGTGGTGAGAGACCAGAAAAACAGTAAGAGAAACCAAATCACCCCTCGCTGTCCCACCGCCTGCCACGCCAAAAAAATCGATAGACTAGGGAAAATGCAAGTCAGTAGAACATCCACCCCCACTCTGGAAACTTCCAAGGTGGGGCAGGGTTCCGGCTACGCCCAGCCGGGAGCAGCCCATATAAGGCAGGTCCTGCTGCCACGCCTCGGCCAGGAGATCCTAACGTAGGGTGTAGCCGAAGGAGAGGCCGAGGCCAGCGGGACCCGGCCAGGGGATTGCCTTTACAACGCTGAACAGTTGCAGGGGGGGGGAATGTCTCCTCGACCCTCCCCTCTCTCTCCCAGTCCGGCCGCGGTGGCCCTTGAGAGTTGCAGGTAGTCCCGCCACATGCTCTTCCGGTCCGACCACCAACGGTCGGGGGGCCGAGGCCGACGGGATCCGGCTGCAGCCGATAAACCAAGAAACCCATTCATGGGGCCAGAGCCAGGGGCGTCCGGCCGACATCCACCGGAAGCCCGGCCCGAAGACGGACGGGACACTTCTTTCTTTTATAATGGCTGCGACAACACTGGGGGGGGATGTCTTGCACATGCCTCCGACCCCCCCCTCGTCCTCATCGCCTGGTCCGGCCATAACAAATCTCAAGCGAGACGCCGTGGGGTGCACTGGGAGGGAGAGACGGTGCGAACAGGCCTCTCCCGCCTCCCCAGGTGGAGACTTCCCAGCTGCACCCTCAGCGCTCCAGGCGCCCGGAAAACGGTTCTTCCACTGTGGCCATGCTGCAACGTCTCGCCCGGCAGGGTGGAGCCCGTCCGCTCATGTGACCCCGCGATCGCCGGTAGCTGCCGAACTCTCAAAATGGCGGTCGACCTGGCAAGAGCGGGCCCAGCATAAAGAAATGGCCCGGTCACTGGTTGACTCCACCACCGTAGTCCTCCACGACCTTGAAGATTCTAGAGGAGCCGCGGGAGTCTCCGACCCCCGATGGGGAATGACTGCCATGATCGCCCGTGGAGTGACGAAACTGTATCCGCGGGACGTCGGCGCTCCCATGCTGGCGCCAGCCTCACTTTGAATTACTAGAATCCTGCAGACCTCACTTCCGGTGAAAGCACAGTGTGACCCGGTAGGAAAAATTATTGCACCCCCTCCCCTTTTTGACTGATAGTTCAAACCACCGATCCTTTCCTTTGCCCTTTTAACGGAACTTTGGACTGCCTCCCCCTCTTTTACATTTTCTAGAGAAAACAAAACATTAACCACTACATTAGCATAGCAGTTGACACCAGAACTGTTTTCAAATTGAAAACCAACAACATCTTCAACAGAATCCTTTTTGTTTCTGCTGTGACCCTGCTACAGCACAGGCATTGTCCCCAGCAGTAATTCTGCAATGCCGGTAAGAATAGCTGTGGTGCCTACTGGACTCACTCACCCCCGCGGCGCCCCACGCCGTTTTTTGCTGGGCGGCAACTTACTAGACATCACTTTCGTGCCATCTAGATTTCAGCGCGTTCTGCTGCCTTGGAACTATTCGCACAACAGACCGCTACTGACAAGAATATTTCATTATTGGTGCTGTCAATTTCAATAAATCTATTGGATAATTAAAAAGAAATTGCCACGGTCTCTTCGTTGTTTAAATGTTTTTACTGTTTTTGTTTTGTTGTATATATTTATATGTTATTAAAGTTTTATATTCCTACTACTTTGTTGGAGTGCTATATATTTTTAATGTGACACATAATTGTAAAAACTTTGATGTACAAAGAGTCATTCCTGGAATCTTCCGCTTCAGGCTCGGTCCCCTCCCCAATCACAATACAGGATGGTTTTCAGATAGTAGGAACACGTGTGGTGTGACGGATCTCATCGGGTGTGGGCCTTGATCTACTATAACTCCTTTGAAGAGGGGTGATTCTTTACAGCTGGGGCCATAAACTACATCTGCAGGGCTAGCTGATAGCCTGGACAATCGGACACAGAGAAAGAGGAGTGTCAGAGGGTGCGGTAGTGAATAGGGCGAAAGGGAGGTGTCGGGCGGGCACAGAGTGTGATTCTCAGGGAAGAGCAGCGCAGATGGGGGGAGGTTTATTGCCCATGCATAAGACAGAGAGCGGTGGTGACCAGTGCCTAGGGAAGATGCTTGCGTGGGTGAGGAGCCATGCTACGAATCGACAGCGTGCAGAGAGTGGGTCTGGTCAAGACATCTAAAATGGCTGCCGTGCACGACAAAAGTGTGGCATTTCAAAAAAGGCAAGATGGCGCAGACAATGTTTTTCAACACTTCCTCATTTCCTTCGAATCGAACGTTAACAGACGTTGGGGCATATTACCAAAGTTAAGCGATATTTATCGCTAACGATGCTTACCAACCAATTTTTTACCACTAAGCATCGTCAGAAATTATCGAAGATAAACCTTACTATTATCAAGGTTTATCGCAAATGCGATAATAAACGGCCGCAATGCATGAATATCGCTAAAAACTCAGCGATATTCATGCATTACCGAGCTAATGCTCTTAGCCATGTTATCCACCTCCCATTGGATAACATGGCTAAGAATTGCTCAGGGCAGGTGTTACTTTTTGGAGATATTCGCGCTTAGCGCGAATATCTCCAAAAGTTGGTAATAGGAGATAGATATCTTGCATGTTGTAATGCAAGTTATTGTGGTATATGGAACTCATACCATAATCTCTCAGGAAAGCAGAAACTGATCCTTTTGGGACCGCCTAAAAAGGCCTAGGGGGTGAGGAGTACTCTACTTTGCCCCCTTTTCACGTTCCGAACTATTTTATTTTACTCTCTTCTGTAATTACACAAAATAGCAGCGATAAGATGCATCGGAGACACACAGTGAGAGAAAGGAGGCCGGAGATGAAGAAGACATGTCAAATACACATTGGAGATAATATAGTGGCAGAAGGGAAGTAAATATGAGTAAACTTACCATGTAACATAAAAATGTTGCACTCTATACTATAAGTCTCATTTTATACTACAATCACTTCGCTACAACCTCATAAATTAAAAATAAAAATGAATAATGTCTCAAACAATTTTTGATTTCTAAATATAAATTTATTCTTCAGAATTTTCTAAATTTGAAAGAACTAGTAACATGTCCTCATCAGCAATGTCCTCATTAAAAGTCTCCAATGATGATTCTTGTAACTCTATGGTCTCCAAACACTCGATAAATTCGCCATCAAGAGATTGATCAAAAAAATCATTCAAGTCATCTCCTCCTTGTGACAATATTTCATTATTGGTGCTGTCAATTTCAATCAATGTAGTGGAATCATTCAAGTCATCTCCTCGTGACAATATTTCATTATTGGTGCTCTCAATTTCAATCAATGTAGTGGAATCATTCAAGTCATCTCCTCCTTGTGACAATATTTCATTATTGGTGCTGTCCATTTCAATCAATCTAATGGAATCATACAAGCCATCTCCTCCTTGTGACAATATTTCATTATTGGTGCTCTCAATTTCAATCAATGTAGTGGAATCATTCAAGTCATCTCCTTGTGACAATATTTCATTCTTGGTGCTTTCCATTTCAATCAATCTAATGGAATCATACAAGTCATGTCCTCCTTGTGACAATATTTCATTATTGGTGCTCTCAATTTCAATCAATGTGTTGGACAATTCAAAAGAAATTGCCACGGTCTCTTCATTGTGAGCCATTTTATTTTGAAATTGCTTGCTGTAAATTGCAGAAAAAAATAATCACTTTCATTTATCGTTTTTAGTAATACATAATATAAAACTAACTTTATCAAGTATTTAGTATAACAGAAGGACTGCAAATAAATAACAGAAAACATTTTTCAAATTATCTTCAAGTGTACAACATAGTTCCCCTTACAAATTAACAACTCACCTTTTTAAAAGTAGCAGAAGTGTTAGTACTGTGTAAATCAAACACCAGAAATTCACCACCAAAAATTCCTCACAAATGTACCTCAGACAGTAGTATCACAAAATGGCTGTGGTTTCCTCTCATTTGACATATATACATAACCAATTAACTTTCATCACACACAAATACAAAACCAAAGTAACATTTTAATTGGTTCTAAATTTCAACACTTTCAAATGTGTTTTCCCCATGCAATTTTCCATAGGACATTTACATACGTCTACAGCCTGAATGGCTGAACGGAATTACACCAAACTTGGCAAAATGGTACATCAAACCTAAGAGGTCAGGAAGGATCTACTATGCCCCCTTATGGTCATTTCCCCCTTCGCTTTGGCCTCCTCTTGTCTCTCAATCCTACCGAGGGACAAGATGGCGGCCGCTACGGACTGTTTGGAATGTTGACAGACGCCGGAGAACCAATCAGCTTCGCAAAGCTCCGTAACGTGAAAAGTACGCGAAGCGGAGCGCTGTTACAGATATATATCTTTTTTTTAACGTTAATTTCTCAAAATCCACTGGAGCACATATATTGAGACCTAGCAAAGGCACATCGGGCTACCAGTCCCTAATATTTTGCCAAGTTTCGTGCAAATCCATTCAGCCATTCGATTATTATTATTTTGTTTTTTTTTTGCCCCGCGGGGCCCTTTTAAAACCTCCACATCAAACCTAGGGGGTCAGCGAGGATCTACTATGCCCCCTTATAGTTATTTCCCCCTTTGTTTTGACCTCCTCTTGTCTCTCGATCCTACCGAGAGACAAGATGGCGGCCGCTACGGACTTTTTGGAATGTTGACAGACGCCGGAGAACCAATCAGCTTCGCTTCACAAAGCTCCGTTGCGCGTAAAGTACGCGTCCTGGGACGCTGCCAGGTCCGCTGTTACAGATATATATCTTTTTTTAAACGTTAATTTCTCAAAATCCACTGGAGCACATATATTGAGACCTACAAAAGGCACATCGGGCTACCAGTCCCTACAATTTTGCCAAGTTTCGTGCAAATCCATTCAGCCGTTCGGGCTAAAAGTGAGGCCAACCGCCCTATGGAAAACTCAATGTTAAAAACACGTTTTGGGACCCCCCTTTTTTCTCGGCCCCCCCTTGACGAACCCCCCCCAAATTTTCAAGGGCTGCTCAGAAACAAAATGTGCCATTTTCCTGAAAATTTCAGCCAATTCCGTCCACAAACGCCAAAGTTATTAGACATAGAATTTTCAAAAAACCCATAGAGAAAAAATCCTAACTATATATACCTACTGGCGACCGCCAGTAGGTAATATATATATATATATATATATATATATATATATATATATATATATATGAAAAATATTAAATAATAACATTAATTTTGGAAAACTACATCAGATTTATTATATATTTTAAGACATATAACAAATAAAAATGTTTAAAAATTGTTAAATGCACATATATCATAATTAATATATATATATATATATGCATATATTAACTTTAAAACAAGTATTAACCTAATCATTTTAATGTATTTTATAATTTTAAAATTATATACAAATATAACAAATAAATGTTAATACATATATATATTATAGATGTTATATATATATGTATATACCGATAACATAAAATCTAAAAAAAAATCAAATTTAATTAATACATTAAACTATTTAAAAATCTATAAACTTAGTACCATTATTTTTCAATTAACAAATATTAAAAAATAAACATATTTTGATTTTAAATAAATAAAACATAATAAAATAAAATATAACAATACAAAACTAATTATAGTATTTAATAAACATACCATTCCCACTACAACTTAAACAAAACTATACAAACTATTAAAGTAAATATATAAACAATTACCACTCCCATTTATCACAACACATACAAATTAAGGGCATGATTACGATGGCGGACGGATTTCAGTCCATCCGCCATCGTTTCCTATTTGGGACCACCCGCCTACATGTCGGCAGTCCGACAGTAGGAATTACGTTGCAACCTGCACCGAGGCGGTTGCATTGCCCATTTTTTGCACTGTGGCATCTGCTGCTGGATGCAGCATATGCCGCAAGACAAAAAGGGGTCACCACACATATCCCTGCACTACGTGGCAGGCATAATGCAGCCTAAGGCCAGTGGGGAGGGGGACCCACTATGTGCCCCCATGTCCCTTTCTGCCAGCTTTTCCATGGCAAATGGACCACCATGCAAAGGCTGGCAGGTAAGGGACATTGTAATGCCTACGGTGATACCTGGTAGGCACCGCCACAAATGCAGGGATTATGAGCCCCTCCGCTCCATCTGCAGGCTCAAGGAGCCAGTCAGATGTGTGTTGGTTGGTGTCTATGACCGCCATCACACCGCCTGCCATCCTAGTGTGGCGGGTGGTGAAGGTGGTCCCGATGGCAGTGAGACCGGCACTGACAGCAAGTCGGTGGGAGTCTCGCCACCATTAGAATGACCCCTCAAGACTGGCTAAAATTAACTTTTACAAATCTCCCTCCAACAAATGCAACAGTAGTAAAAGTGATAACTTACACATAGAAAATATTTACTGCACACATTCCAGCCAATACAACACCAAGGAACCTGTTAAAGAGCAGAAGGGAAAGTGTTGAATTGTGGAGTGGTAAAAATATTTATTCCCTCGCCAGAGAGTGCAACAGTTGGGAAAGTGTAGGATAGCCGAGGGATAACATTTACTATTCCCACTCCACTCAATACAACAGTAGACAAACTGTTGGATTGCGGAGGTGTAAAAATTACTATTCCTACTCCAGTGATTGCAACAGTAGGGAAAGTGTTGGCCAGCGGAGGGATAACATTTACTATTCCCACTCCAGTCAGTTCAACAGTAGTGAAAGTGTTGGATTGTAGAGGGGTATAATTTCTATTAACACTCCAATGAGTGCAACAGTACAATTTACTAGTCCCACTCCAGTCAGTACAACAATAAGGAAAGCGTTGAATTGCGGACGGGTAAAATTTACTTTTCCCACTCCAGTCAGTTCAAAATTAAAAACAAACAAAATATGATCAACAATTTAAAATATTTAAAAACCAAAGTAAATAAAGTAAAGTAAATACAAAATATAAATAAATATGCTAAAAATAAATATAAAAATATATTTAATATGACATTTTTTTAAAATTAAAACATATATTGTTGAATACATTTCATAAATACCTACAAATATAATATTAAATGCAAATAAAAAGATAATGTAATTATTACATACATTTAGTTTATTTACTTCCTACCCTATAACACCAAGCAATTTAAAATCCACATCTAAATTTAAAAAAATGCATAATTAACATAAATATCAATTAAGCAAAGAATTATTAATTAAAAAACAAGTTAAAACACAAAAAAATAATTAACTTCCCACCCTGTACTCCTATAATCCCCACAACCCACACCTAAAATGAAACTGTAAAAAAAAAATTACACAATTAAAGTTTATTTTCAATTAAATAACTAATAGTATTTAACAACTAATTATAAAGTAAGTAACATTTACTTACTCCCCACCCTCTACCCCCATAAACACAAAACCCACACAAAAAATATTTCAACAATTACCCTAATTAATTATCACTTAATGAATTAACTGATATTAATTATCAACTAATTAATATTAATTGCAAACAAATTACTTCTCACCCTTTACCCCTATAAACCACACAACCTGCACCTAAAATTAATTACACAATTTCCATATGTATTTGTAAATCAATGCATTAATAGTAATTAACAACTAATTAATAATTAATTAAAAATAAAGACATTGCCACCTCTTACACCTATAAACCCAAAACCCACACACCCCAAAAATATAATTAAACAATAATCAAAATTATTTATCAATTATTTATTATTAATTATCAACTAATTATTAGTTTATTAAAAATAAATTACTTCCCCTTTACCCCTATAAACCCCACAACCCACACCTCTAAAGAAATTACCCAACTACCCTAATTAATTATCAATTTATTGATTAATATTAATTAACAAATTAATTATGTATTCATTAAAAATATATTACTTTATCACCTTTTACCCCATAAACCCACAACCCACACATGAAAGGTGCCCAACAAAATATAAACACAATTAACACTATAACATCTCAATTAAATAAATATGAATACATAAAAAATATTCATTTATGTATTATAATTATTACCTCCCACCCTATTCCCGTATAAACCCACAACTCGCTACATAATAAAAAACATGCTAAATGTAATTAAAATAAAATCAATAACTACTAAAACCTTAACACATATATTAAAAAACATAAACAATACTTATGCAAAAAATACATCACATACATTTAAAATATATACTAAAATACATAACACTAGTTAAAAATCAATATTTTAAACAACTATATTTTTGAAAACGATATTACTGACTTCTATATTTTTGAAATCGATATTTCTTAACTTAAATTCAATATTCTTGACCATGATATTATTTCTGTTGATATTTCTGTGTCACAATATTTCCAACTCGATATTTGTGTCAGTCGACATTTCCAACTCAATATTTTGTCTGTATACGTATTCTGTCCTTTTCGAGTGGTCAGTGCTTCCTATTTAAGATCTACAGTAAGTAGTCTACATATTTGTGTAGGAATCCGAAGATAGATCGAATGGATTTGAGCTTTGAGGACATTTTTGGCATTCTTTGTGTCACAAATGCCAATTTTGGTCCCAGAAGATGTAATCTCTTACATTTTAGTGTCTGATGTAGCTTCTGTCAGTTTGGGTGCTTACAGTTTAGCATTTTGTTTGGTTCCTGATAGGACTTCAGTGAAAAGAAGTTGCCTTGTGGACCTAGAGGATGTCATGAAAAAGCCTCGAGTCCTACGGCCCAACATTTATTCACAGGATGTCAATAGAAAATGTGACAGTTAAATTCAGTATATCAGAGAATGTGTCTCACAAATTTTGGCAACTAGATTTCTGCAAATCAGGGCCTTGTAACATCACAGGTCTAGGTAGATTGGCAGTCAACAGTTGAGTAGGGAGTGACAACTTTGAACAATGTACCTCTCAGGCCAATAAAGATGTCAAAAAAGCAATGAGCTAGCGCTGATATGGACATGCCTCAAGGTATGGCCCTAATAAGGTTCATATGTCTTTGTTAAGGATATGATGTGCAACATCTTCTAACATTAGTACCGCTCTGAGGAGGATTCTTTGTCCTGGGGTAAGGAGGGTCGCAAACAGATAGAATGAACATCTGAACAAGATAGAGAATGGCCGCTGACAAGCCGAGGTAACACCAGCAAATGTTGGAAGGATCAGTCTACATGATAGTTAATTGTTAGGAGCAGTCACACTTTCCACCTTCACTGAGAGCTTCTATCTGTGGAGGGGCCCTCTTCATGAGCTTATCACATCAAGAACTCATGCCAGCCTGATATAGGGGAAAGCAGCAGGCAGCACTGCACCTCCTCGCCCCAGGGTTAGCAGTTTTTTTTTCTGATGCTCTGTAACATTGTTTTCTTTTGTAAATTATTTAAAATTAACCTGATTTATATGAACTTGTTTATTAGTTTATTCTTCCTGTACACTGCTTTACTGCGTATACATTCTGTGCTTTTATCATTATTGTGTCATTGTACCTGATATCCTTACAGGACCCCCAAGTTGCCTAGGTATTGTTATTTTGATAAACATTGTTTTCTCTGCAACATTTCTGATTAAGAGTGTTGCATGTAAGTGGATAATATGCTGTCAAAATCCGAGAGCAGGGATCAGCTTTCTGCATATCAGCAGCTTTCAATAACAGCAGAAGCTCCCCTATTGCATGTACAGAAAGGCAAGGCCAGCTGTCGCCCTTCGTGCCAGGGTCTCATGAATGACATTCAGGCAGTCGCATGCCATGCCACACATGTCTATACGTATGCCCTCTAAAATCTCTTTTGAGATGGCCCTGCCATCAGAATCACCTGCTCAGATGATTAATGAGTGGCTATCTTGCACAGCAGCTAGTTTCACCCCACCTTTTATAATCGTTTTTATTGATTGTTGACTGGGATCTTGACGGAACCCTCTTTGGTGGGTTTCAGGTCTTGGTGTGTGATATTTTATAGTAACTACAGCAACCAAATGCTTTTTTAAGTCAACATCTTGTGTATTTCAAGGAGATGATCCACCTATCTATCTCTCATGCAGCCAACCTCATTTTTAATGACTTTTATTTATGTTGCACATTCCTATATAAAAGGGCTTATTTAAGCTTTGGAAGGCAGTTTGGGAAGTGGGGGCAGGGTATCTACCTCTCCAGCCACAGCCCACAAGCCAAATTTCAATTTTACTGTTGATGCAGCGGTAATTGTTAACTAATAGTGCTTCTACAGACACAAAATAAGCCCTTGCTGAAAAACGAAATAATGTCAGCGAGCACACCATGCCATGGTGCATGAAAGAATGACTGCAATACTAGAAAGTAATAGATGGATTGTTTGAATTAATCAGCCACTGACTGTCTACACAGGATCCCACTTCAGGAAAATCAGTACTGACCCTGCTCTCCATGGAAACAGTCCACATCTCAAACTGTAAGGTAAAGCTCACTCCAGAAGGGAACACATGCAACCCCAGACCAGTTTTGGCCTAGCTGGGTTCATGTCTGACGTGGCACTGTGGGCAGCCAAACCATCTGTAAAAGAAGAAGACTACACAGCCTCATTTATCAGCATCAACCTCTGTTTGAAGTCATGTAACTGAAAAAAAAATAGATTGAAATACTGTCCCAAGGGTTTGCCAGTGGCTGAATTAGATTCATGCATTTTCTCCATCACATTGGCAGGTCTCTATCCTGCTCTGAACAGTTCTGGAATTCAACAAACTGGGATGCAGCCCTGAATGACTGCCAGCTCTGAGTGATTGTAAGCATGTTTTCACCACCTTGTTGTTATTGTGGTACATGCCCTAAGCACAACAGATATGCCAAGATCTGAGCCTCGTGTTCATTGTACCACAGGTCTCAAGATATGCCACATTGATGAGTCTTAAGTAGGGCGAATCTCGTCTGGGTTTACATGCGTTCCCTTCTAGAGGGGACCTGGCCTGGCACGTCAGACTGGACTGGTCCTTTTCAAAGGGACCATGAGTCATTTAAACATGGCAATTCTCCAACTAGAGTGGCACAGTAGGCATAAAAAGGGATGTGGCCCGGAGCAGTTGCCAGAGTTTGCATTTAATTTCAGTATTCCTTCCATCAGCTTGTTTTTTGTTGCCATCACTACTTTTCCCAGCATTCATCTCAAGAAGAGGTCACTGGTTTCCCATCAATAGCATCTTTAAAAGAATTAACCAAGCAAGCAGACCTCCTTGTCCAGTATCGCTTTCAATAGGAAGTGACACCACTGAATTTCTCAGGATCTATTTTTAAGGAAAGCAATATCATATCCCACGAAAACTATATTTAGAAGAATCCGGGGTATATTTACAAGAACGTGTGCTAAACATCACCAAAAACTGCTGACGCACTTTTACACATTGCAGCCTATCGCGGGAAAAGAACCCAGAGTTAACGTGGCATTCACAACATGCGGTACGACGCGATAGTTTGCCGAAACCATGGCCAATGTCTGGAAGACAACCACCGCAACGGAGATAAAAACACAAGCCCCAACATGAAAAAAGATGCATTGGGCCAAAGCCCAATGAGGAAATCAGCCATAAGCAGCACCAGGCCTGCAACACACACATGGCAGGTGGGAAAAATCACTGTAGAAGTAGAAAAAACACACAAACACAAACTGACCAATACACAAGCACCATGGAGGCAGCAGGAGCCGGCGCAGAGGATGAGCGCAACCCCACAAGCACCCCGGACGACAAGCCTGGGACCTCGGGGACAGGGTAGGGCAAGGACAAGAAGAAGAAGAAGTAGAAGAAGAAGTTCAGGCCGCTGGAAACAGGATCCTGATTACGGAGGTGATGGAACACCATCAACAACTGTTCGTCACCTCCAACATGTCATTGGGCACCAAAAATGGGATATGGCGGGCAATTGTGGACAAGGTGAATGCCGTCAGAGAGCACAAGAGGTCAATAGATGAGGCCAAGAGGTGATGGATTGACATCAAGCGGAAGACCAAGGAGAAACTGGCAGCCAACCAGAAGGCAGCAATGTAGACTGGAGGTGGGAGCCCAGCGCCACAGCTCATGCTGGATGACATGGAGGAGCTGGTGTCGACCATCATCAGTGTGGCGACTGTGGCCATAGTCGGGGGAACGGACACTGCTCAACAGGACACAACACAACCGCAACACGGTGAGTGACCACCAGGTACTGGGGGGACGGGTGGAGATGGTCACAATGGCACACATGCACAATAAAGCAGAGCAAAGTGCACACCCACAATGACTCTGGGTCTTGGCCCTCATTCACAGACTGACACAATGTACAATTCCATGCTGTCTGAATGCCAACATGTACCATGCGGCTACATACATGTGGACACATTATAATACACCATCTCCCCTTCACATTGCAGAGGCACCGTCAACACCTCCTGCACAGCAGTCCCAGCCACTCTTCACTGATGACGAGGAGGATACCCACAGCATCGACACCCAAGCCCTCCAACACATCATGGACGTCAGACTGGACTGGTCCTTTTCAAAGGGACCATGAGTCATTTAAACATGGCAATTCTCCAACTAGAGTGGCACAGTAGGCATAAAAAGGGATGTGGACCGGAGCAGTTGCCAGAGTTTGCATTTAATTTCAGTATTCCTTCCTTCAGCTTGTTTTTTGTTGCCATCACTACTTTTCCCAGCATTCATCTCAAGAGGAGGTCACTGGTTTCCCATCAATAGCATCTTTAAAAGAATTAACCAAGCAAGCAGACCTCCTTGTCCAGTATCGCTTTCAATAGGAAGTGACACCACTGAATTTCTCAGGATCTATTTTTAAGGAAAGCAATATCATATCCCACGAAAACTATATTTAGAAGAATCCGGGGTATATTTACAAGAACATGTGCTAAACATCACCAAAAACAGCTGACGCACTTTTACACATTGCAGCCTATCGCGGGAAAAGAACCCAGAGTTAACGTGGCTTTCACAACATGCGGTACGACGCGATAGTTTGCCGAAACCATGGCCAATGTCTGCAAGACAACCACCGCAACGGAGATAAAAACACAAGCCCCAACATGAAAAAAGATGCATTGGGCCAAAGCCCAATGAGGAAATCAGCCATAAGCAGCACCAGGCCTGCAACACACACATGGCAGGTGGGAAAAATCAATGTAGAAGTAGAAAAAACACACAAACACAAACTGACCAATACACAAGCACCATGGAGGCAGCAGGAGCCGGCGCAGAGGATGAGCGCAACCCCACAAGCACCCCGGACGACAAGCCTGGGACCTCGGGGACAGGGTAGGGCAAGGACAAGAAGAAGAAGAAGTAGAAGAAGAAGTTCAGGGGTATACACCCATTACAACGCATTTTTTACAACGCACTACCATTACAACGGAACTTTTACAACGCAAATACTATTACAACGCATTTATTTACAACGCATGTTTTTACAACGCAGGTACTTTTACAACGCATACCATTACAACGTAAGTATTGGTAAGTATATAATTATATTTAAAATGTTATATGGTAGTTTTTTTTAAAGGGGTATTTTTAGGGTTCAGGGTCAGTTTTGGGGTTTTGGGTAAAGGGGTATTTTTAGGGTTCAGGGTCAGTTTTGGGTTTTTGGGTAAAGGGGTATTTTTAGGGTTCAGGGTCAGTTTTGGGTTTTTGGGTAAAGGGGTATTTTTAGGGTTCAGGGTCAGTTTTCAGTTTTTGGGTAAAGGGGTATTTTTAGGGTTTAGGGTCAGTTTTCAGTTTTTGGGTAAAGGGGTATTTTTAGGGTTCAGGGTCAGTTTTCAGTTTTTGGGTAAAGGGGTATTTTTAGGGTTTAGGGTCAGTTTTCAGTTTTTGGGTAAAGGGGTATTTTTAGGGTTCAGGGTCAGTTTTCAGTTTTTGGGTAAAGGGGTATTTTTAGGGTTTAGGGTCAGTTTTCAGTTTTTGGGTAAAGGGGTATTTTTAGGGTTTAGGGTCAGTTTTCAGTTTTTGGGTAAAGGGGTATTTTTAGGGTTCAGGGTCAGTTTTCAGTTTTTGGGTAAAGGGGTATTTTTAGGGTTTAGGGTCAGTTTTCAGTTTTTGGGTAAAGGGGTATTTTTAGGGTTCAGGGTCAGTTTTCAGTTTTTGGGTAAAGGGGTATTTTTAGGGTTTAGGGTCAGTTTTCAGTTTTTGGGTAAAGGGGTATTTTTAGGGTTCAGGGTCAGTTTTGGGTTTTTGGGTAAAGGGGTATTTTTAGGGTTCAGGGTCAGTTTTCAGTTTTTGGGTAAAGGGGTATTTTTAGGGTTTAGGGTCAGTTTTCAGTTTTTGGGTAAAGGGGTATTTTTAGGGTTCAGGGTCAGTTTTCAGTTTTTGGGTAAATATTTGCGTTGTAAAAGTCCCGTTGTAACGGTATGCGTTGTAAAAGTATGCGTTTTAACGTCATACATCCAGTTCAGGCCGCTGGAAACAGGATCCTGATTACGGAGGTGATGGAACACCATCAACAACTGTTCGTCACCTCCAACATGTCATTGGGCACCAAAAATGGGATATGGCGGGCAATTGTGGACAAGGTGAATGCCGTCAGAGAGCACAAGAGGTCAATAGATGAGGCCAAGAGGTGATGGATTGACATCAAGCGGAAGACCAAGGAGAAACTGGCAGCCAACCAGAAGGCAGCAATGTAGACTGGAGGTGGGAGCCCAGCGCCACAGCTCATGCTGGATGACATGGAGGAGCTGGTGTCGACCATCATCAGTGTGGCGACTGTGGCCATAGTCGGGGGAACGGACACTGCTCAACAGGACACAACACAACCGCAACACGGTGAGTGACCACCAGGTACTGGGGGGACGGGTGGAGATGGTCACAAGGGCACACATGCACAATAAAGCAGAGCAAAGTGCACACCCACAATGACTCTGGGTCTTGGCCCTCATTCACAGACTGACACAATGTACAATTCCATGCTGTCTGAATGCCAACATGTACCATGCGGCTACATACATGTGGACACATTATAATACACCATCTCCCCTTCACATTGCAGAGGCACCGTCAACACCTCCTGCACAGCAGTCCCAGCCACTCTTCACTGATGACGAGGAGGATACCCACAGCATCGACACCCAAGCCCTCCAACACATCATGGACGTCAGACTGGACTGATCCTTTTCAAAGGGACCATGAGTCATTTAAACATGGCAATTCTCCAACTAGAGTGGCACAGTAGGCATAAAAAGGGATGTGGACCGGAGCAGTTGCCAGAGTTTGCATTTAATTTCAGTATTCCTTCCTTCAGCTTGTTTTTTGTTGCCATCACTACTTTTCCCAGCATTCATCTCAAGAGGAGGTCACTGGTTTCCCATCAATAGCATCTTTAAAAGAATTAACCAAGCAAGCAGACCTCCTTGTCCAGTATCGCTTTCAATAGGAAGTGACACCACTGAATTTCTCAGGATCTATTTTTAAGGAAAGCAATATCATATCCCACGAAAACTATATTTAGAAGAATCCGGGGTATATTTACAAGAACATGTGCTAAACATCACCAAAAACAGCTGACGCACTTTTACACATTGCAGCCTATCGCGGGAAAAGAACCCAGAGTTAACGTGGCATTCACAACATGCGGTACGACGCGATAGTTTGCCGAAACCATGGCCAATGTCTGCAAGACAACCACCGCAACGGAGATAAAAACACAAGCCCCAACATGAAAAAAGATGCATTGGGCCAAAGCCCAATGAGGAAATCAGCCACAAGCAGCACCAGGCCTGCAACACACACATGGCAGGTGGGAAAAATCACTATAGAAGTAGAAAAAACACACAAACTGACCAATACACAAGCACCATGGAGGCAGCAGGAGCCGGCGCAGAGGATGAGCGCAACCCCACAAGCACCCCGGACGACAAGCCTGGGACCTCGGGGACAGGGTAGGGCAAGGACAAGAAGAAGAAGAAGAAGTTCAGGCCGCTGGAAACAGGATCCTGATTACGGAGGTGATGGAACACCATCAACAACTGTTCGTCACCTCCAACATGTCATTGGGCACCAAAAATGGGATATGGCGGGCAATTGTGGACAAGGTGAATGCCGTCAGAGAGCACAAGAGGTCAATAGATGAGGCCAAGAGGTGATGGATTGACATCAAGCGGAAGACCAAGGAGAAACTGGCAGCCAACCAGAAGGCAGCAATGTAGACTGGAGGTGGGAGCCCAGCGCCACAGCTCATGCTGGATGACATGGAGGAGCTGGTGTCGACCGTCATCAGTGTGGCGACTGTGGCCATAGTCGGGGGAACGGACACTGCTCAACAGGACACAACACAAGCGCAACACGGTGAGTGACCACCAGGTACTGGGGGGACGGGTGGAGATGGTCACAATGGCACACATGCACAATAAAGCAGAGCAAAGTGCACACCCACAATGACTCTGGGTCTTGGCCCTCATTCACAGACTGACACAATGTACAATTCCATGCTGTCTGAATGCCAACATGTACCATGCGGCTACATACATGTGGACACATTATAATACACCATCTCCCCTTCACATTGCAGAGGCACCGTCAACACCTCCTGCACAGCAGTCCCAGCCACTCTTCACTGATGACAAGGAGGATACCCACAGCATCGACACCCAAGCCCTCCAACACATCATGGACATCATCCGCAACTCACCTCCAGGATGAGGACAGCCCAGCTGCATCGAGGAGACCCCACCAACTACCCAAACCACCCAGCAGGAGGCACCCAAGGCCCCGGCAGTCTCCCAAGACCCCCATGAACAACAAATGGCCTTCCAATGCCGTATGCGGGAGGGCAAGAGGGAGACCGCTGAGCTGGTGTGGGTGGGTTTCAACCTCATGGCTACCAAACTGGACACCATCCATGGGTGTCTAGGTCCCATCAGGGACCAGCTCCAGTCCCTAACCGACACCCACGGCCCACTCCATGGTCTCCAATGAGCCCTGACTGACATCGCTGGAGTCCATGGTCTCCAACGAGCCCTGACTGACATCGCTGGAGTCATGACGCGGAGAGAAGAACACCTGTTCACTCAGACTGGCTCCAGCGATTCCAGCATGAGCTGGCACATATGCAGAGGCTCATGGAGGATATGGTGCGGATGGAGGCGGAAAGGATGGCAGCCACCACTGCACATCAGCGAGATGTAGCTGGGATCTACCATGCCCTGCAGATCGTCATCATGGCATTGCTGCTACAAGGCATGGCGCTGAGGAATGCTGATGCCCCCACACCGTCCACATCCCCGCCCCCCTGGTGTGTCAGTGCCTCACAGTGCAGCAGGTGTATCTACTCCGGCACCTGTTGTGTCACTGCCACACTGTGCGGCCGACAATCCTCCTCTTGTCCCTGATGTGTCAGTGGCATACAGTGCCGCAGCCAGTACTGCAACACCCGTAGGTGGGGGAGAGCACACATCCGAGGACGAATACGTGGATGGGATTGTTGTCAGAAGGAGGCACTAGCATTCATTTCCGCCACCTGGCCTGTTTCTGCTTGGTGGAGCAAATGGCCCCATGCCCTTCCACTGACCCCCGATACACTCCGCTGCACTCAAATTGGACTGCAACATGGACTGCCGTATCCTGTTTGATGACCAATGACACGGCGACCAGACGCAATGCTTGTCATCCCCGGATGGACTTTGGCTGACCCTCCACGGCCCATATTGTGTAGTGTGCTTAGCATGGTCCTGCACCTATCCAGCTGAAAAACTCCACTGGATGTGCAATAAACATCCAGTAACGCACTGCTGTGTCATGTCTTTCATCATTCATTTATGAATGTGTGGATGAATGTAGGGACAGTGATTACCCTTACGTAAATGATGCCAATCTAGTGGGATGCCACTTACAGTGTGTTACATTGCCTAATGTGTTCCGGGTGCCGTGGACACTGTAACAGGGACACATGCATTAATTACTTCCTTGTCCGGACATGGACTGAACAACGCCCAGAGCCCCCGAGTCATAGTTGCAAGCCCTGCGCTGGTACGGCGCATGCCAGGCCAGATCACTCCACTTACGCTCCGAGGGGGGCCCACATAGCTACCTGTCGCAGGCGTACTCGCTGGTGGTGTACAGGTCACTGGTCTAGTTGTCGGCATGTCACTGCCACTCCCTGAGGGCAGGTTTACACACACACCACACCCATCCGGCACAGGCATCACATGCCATGTGACCCTGCACATATAAGAGATAGACAACGTCACATTCCCCTCTGCCGGTGGTGATTGGATGACGGACGCTCCACGGTGCTCAATCATAAAGGGCCATGAGTCGTTGCGCACAGGGTTAGTGGCACCCATAGCCTTGCGGCCGTCACAGGCCTACCACCAAGTGATGCAGACTTGTGTTGCACATGGTTAGTGGCACCTGAAGCCCAGTGGCTGTCACGCACCTACCACCACGTGGCACTGACTGGGTTGCACGGGGTTAGTGGCACCCAAAGCCTTGCAGCCATCACAGGCCTACCAGCACGTGGCGTTGACTTGGGTTGCACAGGGTTAGTGGCACCGAACTAGCTGAGTGGGTGTGCTGCCTGCGATGATGACTTGTGCACTGATGTGGTCTCCGCCATTGATGACTCAGGACTCAGCGTCATGTGTGGGACCTGCTGGGCCACGTGGCGGGCCTGCTTGATGTGGACTATGCCATGCTGACGGGACCGGGGCCTGGAGCTTGCACGGGCACATGGTGTGCCTAATGGTGGACACACCGGCAGAAGCAGGTGAGCAGCGGGGCCTGTGTGCGTAGGGGCAGCAGTGTCTCTCTCCCTTCATTTGCTTCTCTCTCTCTCTCTCTCTCTCTTCCCTCTCTCCCTCCCTTCCCCCTCTCTCTCTCTCTCTCTCTCTCTCTCTCTCCCTTCCTTTCCTTCCCTCGCTTTCTCTCTCTGGCTCACTTTCCTTCTCACTTTCTCTGTGTCTCACTCCATTGATGTTTGTTTGACACACGTCCTGATTTTGTGCTTTATTTTCTAGACTGTGATGTTGAAGGACCCGACAGGAGTGTCACGCATTGTTGTTTTTTGTTGTGTTTCAATAACGTTTTTGGTTGTTACTTCCGTGTTGTGTGACTGTTTCTCGTTCTTCAGGCCACACAGGTGAGTATTTATTTTGGCAATGTGCGTCATCATGCGATTTTTGTGGCTCTTGTGCCATTCATGGTATATGTATGTCCGGGAGCCCGGAGGGGGGGCTGGGGTGGTGGCGGGGGATGTTGTGGCCCTCATGGTTATCAGAGCTACATGGTCATTGTCCTCATGGCATCTGTTGGGCTTTAGGTGTGACTCCTGGATGGGCTCTCTTTCATGCTGTGGGTAGTCATCCTGCTAAGCACCAGCAGGAGGCAGGTGTTAATTTCCTGCTGCTACCGCAACTTATCGGCTATTTTTGTGGCACTTCGCAGATCTGGCATTTCGTTGTGAAAGTGGTGTTGTGGTTCTTTGCGTGTTGTTGCACGGGAACGCCTACTCTGCATCTCATTAGGGTTAGTTAATGGTGTCCACCATGGGGATACATTTTCGGGCAGTTATCGCGGGAATACAGGCGATGTCTGCCATTTGCACCAGCTTGTGAATGGGGTGTTAAATATATCTCATCTTTTGATGCATTAAGGTGAGTATAAATTGGAGATGAGTCCTTGTGAATATCCCCTTAAGACAGGCATGTGCTCCTCATTGCCCAGCATCGATCTCTACAGGAAGTGACACCACTGCATTTATTTGTAGAGCAAGTGGCATTATTCACTTTCTCATCATCCATCTCATATGACCACATTTTCTACCTGAAACACCTTTTTATTTATTTTTATTTATATAGGGCAAACTTGACCCAAAGGTATCAGAGCGCTTCAAATGAGCACTATTTGTGTTACAGACTGACACGTTCATTTTGTTAGGCACTGGGAGATCAAGTGATTTGCACAGAATCACAGGATGTTGAGCGTCCTGGCCGAGACTCAAGCCCGGTTCCCCTGCTTCAAGGTCCACCGTTCTAGTTGTCAGGCCACATGCTTTCCCTCCCTTGCTTCATCCCCACTTTAATGAGTTCCTAAGAGTGTCTCATCACCCAGTTGCACCCAGCTAAGAGCAAACACAGACAAGAACACTAGATGTGTGGTGTTTTTGAGCGTCAGGTAGTGCTTTGGGCCAGAAACCGGTTTTCCATTGCAACCACAGCAAGCACCTATAAGGTCATCATGTGCCTCACCTCTCTGCATAATCACTTCAGACCTCTGCCACACATACACTCACACTGCATCCTCATAACACATAGACCAACCCCAATAAGCATCCCCATCACACACCCTCACTCTCCAAACACACATTCCAGCACATGCTCTCTAAAGCATGCTGTGCATTACTCCACTCTCCAGACATCCTATTACCTTTCACAACCCTAACGTAGTTTATATCATAGAAACGTGTCACCCTCCACATCCTAGTACATCATAAACATCCTTTTTTCCATAAGCTACAATACCCACCATGTGGACCATAGACATAAAAAGGAAGAAGATCTTGCTGTCAGTCACAAGTCCTCCTGTTCCAAATCACTATGCAAACAAGCAATACTCAACTTCATGGAGCTTCTACTATGTCACGTATAACTCTCCACATCTAAGTTTGCCATCTTCTGCCTAATCTTCAAGCTTCCCAGACAGAACAAGGACTTCATAGACATATTCTCAGAAATCATTACCACCCCATCTGTCTTACACACCCACATCACACTCATTGGTGATTTCAATGTACCAGCCAACTAAATTATGAAAAGAAACACACATCTTAACCTCATTGACACACACAGCGCAGTACAGCATAACACCCCAGTCAAAACATCACAAACTCATCCTCATCTTATCAACTTCACCCACCATCCAATATAAACCTCTCAGCCACTGCCATGAAGCGGCCACAATACTATCCTCATTAGCATGCTCAGCATACAATCAACATACTGGGGCCTACTCACAAGGGTAGAGCTACAAGGGTATATTTTCTACTAATAGGTTTACTCCTACCTTCACTTCTGAGTAACTGTACTACTTTGAGATATTCACAAATTCTGAGTGTAAAGTTACTTAAAGTGTACACTTGCATTTCTGCACCCTGTGAATCAGGGGGTGGAGAAAAAAATTCCCATTGTAGAGTTACTACTGCCAAAAAGGTGCAGTAGTCGGTCCATCGCCACACATGCACAACCACTGATACTGCAAACATTCCCTTTCAATCTAACGGTGTCACAGACTTAAAATAGAACTTCATAGAAATTAAACTTAATTTTAATTAAATACTTCACTTTTTGAATTCATAAATATACATATATATATAAATATATATACACAATTATTTTAATGTTAAACTTGTAAATATAATGTATTTATAAATTAAGTATGTACATAACGTTTTAGTACTTGTAATACATAATAAATAAATATAAACATTTGACTTTAAGTTGACTTTTTGGGCCAAATCTTAAAATAATTTTTTTAATTTAATACATTTAAGTTAATTAATTATATAATTCAAAGTGATGTTAACAGTGTTGTGGCATGTTATATTTTGCTCTACATTTAAAGTAAATGTATAACACAAATGTATATTATTTTTAGTGACTGTTTTCAGGGTTAATAAACCTTTTTTATTTTACCCTATAATTTATCACAGGGAGTTGTCTAGTCCTATCATACAGTACAGGGGAAAATAAAAAAGTTTATAAAACTCAGAAAAAAATTTAAAATATTTGTAAGGTAATTATTAATGTAAATCATTTTTTATATTTACCTTAAATGTAATACAACATTTCAAAATATAACAAAGCATTATGAACTTACGTTAAATGTTAAATTATATTGTTTTGAATATATTAAGTTCAAATTATTTTCCTGTAGATTAAATTAAAAAACAAATTCCCAACTAAACAAATGATATTCTACAAGTATATATCAATAGCTTGTAAGTGATGGATATAATTAATTAACAATAATTGAAATGCATTTTCATAAAAATGTTAATATTATTTTTAATTAAAAAAGGTAATAAAAAGTTAAAAAATATATATATGTTTTAGGTTTAGATAATTTTAACATGAAATTTAATTATTTCATATTTTTAACTATGCTAAATAATTGAATTTAATGTAACAGTATTTGAAATGGATTTTTTTTTTAAGTTACTGCCTCCATTGGACGTACCTCAGCTATGAATTTGAGTACATTTACTACTATTCTGTTTTGGGTCCTTCTTGGCTGTAGTAACTTCAGAAGTGCAATTTGGTAATAGGTAAACACCGCTCCAACACTCCCTTAAGCACTCCTCCCCCCATAAACCCCTCCCCCCTTTTTCTCAACCATTCACCCATGTCATCCCACATTTACTCGTAAGCTGTAAATTTACTTGTGTGAGGATATGGCCAAAGGAAAGATAGGAAAGTTGTAGAGTTACATTCCTAGATTTGTGAATAGCATTTTTTAGAACATTGTTGTACAATTGTACTACTACTAAACATACTACAAAACGCAGTTTGTGAATAGGCTCCACTGAGCTTAACATAAAAGCAATCAACAAACATTCAGTTCCTTCAAAGGCTTCTCCAAAGACAACATACATCTTAAACTCATCTCTCATTTTGCCACCTCCATGTCCATGGTCAACAAACTTCTAATCAAGTTCAAGGCATTTATTGAAAATAATGTGAATCCATACTAAAACTAAAGCATACAAGTGAAAGTTGAACCATTCAGCAGCATAGAACTCAAAAGACCTTTGTTACAACAAATAATCATTTCAAAGACACAAAAGAAACTAAAACAAAACAGAACCACAAATGAATTGCATGGAGGCTCTACAGGAGTCTCTCCATGTAAACACAGACAATTCATCACATCAGTCAAAATACCTTTAATGACAACAGAAGCAAAATGTTCTTGAAGTCAATCAAGTACATCAACTTCCAGACCCCTTCTGAACCTCCAGGCCACGCTCCACAGACAAGTGCAAACCTACCTGCGCCTTCATCCGCCATCCTCACGGTACAAGGGACCGCCCGCCATAAGGGCGGGGGGGCGGTCCCGTGGGGGCAATTAGGATGTACCCGCCACACAGGTGGGCGCATCCCGTATTTTTAACATTGTGGCAGGCGGTGCACAATGCTAAAAATACATGTTGTGCTTTTCAAAGCACAACGTGACAGGCACCGCGTGGTGCCTGGCATGTTGTTCTTTGAAAGGCAGGGGGTACCATAGGTACCCCCATGTGCACCCCCCCAGAGTCTATGGGGGCCAGCAACGGGCCCCCCAAGCAGACTCCGCATACCTTTCCGTGGCGGCATCCATTCACAATGGCACAATCTAATATGGCTGGCCGTGTCTGAAAGACACGGCCACCATATAGAACCCTTTTCCGCCCGGTCCACATGTCGACCGGGCGGAAAAGTGTCTGACAGTCTTTCCGTCCGCCGCGGACCCCCCAGCCATAATAATATGGCGGGGGGTCTTTTATACAGGGATGTTGGGCGGATTGCCCCCACCGGGCCGGAAGTGACTACCGCCGGTCTGGCGGGGGCAATCCGCCCACCATCCTAATGGGGCCCTAAGTCTTGTTTCCCCTTATGCGTATCCCAGTGTGTAGCTTCCTGCAATCATCAGCATGGAAGCCCTGTCTGTCACAAATCTTGCCATCATACTTCCTCAGTGCCATGACCTATGAAGATGAAGGCTTATACTTGTTCTTCATCAAAGCCATCTATGCAGAATTTCTCTTGCAAAGGTGTTAGACCTGTCATCCTTCGTGTGGTCTTCTGCCAAAATTTTTGCCTTCGCCCCTCCCATTTTCGGAATTTTGTTTTGTTGTCGTTAGTGCTCTGTGCACTTTAATACTGATAACCAGTGCTAAAGTGCCTGAGCTCTCTCCCTTAAACATGATTACATTTGCCCACACCATACTTTCACATTTAGTTTACTTGAAAGACCCTAGTAAAGTGGTAGTACATGCACCCAGGGCCTGTAAATTAAATGGTACTAGTGGGCCCTGAGCTCTCATTCTGCCACCCAAAAAAAGTAGCATTTTAAAACATGTCTCAGGCCTGCCATTGCAGCCTAAAGTGAGGTTTTAAACTGCCATTTCAACCTGCAGAATAAGCCTTTTGCCAGGCCTAAACCTTCCTTTTCAATAAATATGAGTCACTACTAAGTAGGCCCTAAAAAACCCATAGGACAAGGTGGAAACTCCGAAATTCGTTTTTCACTACCGTAAGACCTCTCTCTCCCATTGGATAGCATTGGCTTACCTTAGTACATTTAGGGTCTCATTACAATGTTGTACCTTGTCGGAATCGTTTCTGACCGACTTAAGTTCGAGGAGTCCGACCAACCGATTACAAAGGTTCCAAAGACCACTCGCTCAGACTACCATTGACTTCATAGATAGCCTGTGTTCTGACCGACAACACAGGCTCCCACTGAAAAAATGGGTGGTTGCAGACAAACTTGCACCCTGTGGCAGGCACCCCATGGTGCCTGCCACACTGCGCATGGCTGGAAAGAGGGTTCCCATGGGCCCCAAACGGTGATCTGTGTCGGATTGACCAAATCGAACAGCTGTCGGAATCCGACATCGTAATCAGTCAGTCGGAAACGCGGCCTGTAGAGGTCACCGAATGCCAGTCGGAACCGATTTGGGATGATCGACCGACAACCTTTTATCGTAATTGGTCGGCTGAAAATGTTTCCGAGTATGTCGGAAACATGGCTTCCGACACAGTTTCGGTCAAACCGAATCCCATTCAGAGCCTTTCAGACCGACATTATAATGAGGCCCTTAGTACATTTAAATGGGAACAGATAAGAGTGCCAAGTTTGTATCCTAATGAATTGTAATTTAAATCCCTCTTTAACGTAAAAGTCAGATTTTGAGCCACAATTTAGAAAATTCTACTTTTAGAAAGTTTAAATTTTCTTGTTCCAGACATTTGGAACCTGCATCCTGTACCATGGGTCACGTAACTGTGAACAGTTTGGCAGTTAGAGTTTGTGTATTCTAGGGGTGGGCGTAGTTTGCAAAGTAGCGCTACGCGAAGCTACGTGAAGTGAACTTCGCACTACGCGAGCTACGCATAGCACTTCTCGAATTGAGTAGTAGCATGTTCGCACTGTGCAAGATGTCGTTTTCAATGATTGTACAGTGCGGATAAGCATCTGGTACTGTGCTGCAGCTTTCTCAACGCGGACTGGTAGTTTCTCATCGCGAGCATGCACGCAATGAGAAACCTGACCTCCCCGTGTTGAGAATCTGACCGGGAGGTTTATTTTCCATGCTCGCGATCGCGAGCAAGGAAAAAGTCTTGCGAGGATTTGCTTGCCCGCGGTTGCAAACTTGACGTTGAGGACCGCGAGTAAGCAAAAAATGACCGCTGCACTACTCTACGCATGTTTGCACTGTGCTACGTGCAGCTCGCGTAGTGCGAAGGTGCGCAAACTTTGCAAACTACGCGAGCGAAGCGTAGTGCTTTGCCCAGGGTTAGTGTATTCCTCCCAGATAGTGAGACAAAGGAGGACTAGGTGGTGGTATGATGGGTCATCCTGCCAGGGTGGATAGAGCAGAGCTGCTCCCTGCCCCAATTTCATTTCAAAGGGCTGCCGCCATCACAGTTGCAAAGGACCTTCACACATGTCTATTGTCACCTGCAGACTACTTAGACTCTTGGCAGGGGAAAGGAAGAATGTTCCAGAATCAGATGTGGAGGTAGCCTAGAAAGTTATCCCACTTCCAAGGATGGCATATGTATAAATATCGGACCTCCTGAGCCACTCTTCAGTACACTTCTGGACCTGTGAGCATTACAGAAGATGGACTGCCTTGTTCCACAGAGAACTGTCCTGCTGCTTGAGGCCTTTATTGTTCCCCAAAAGATTGCCCTGCTGCTTGGTGTCTGTCCTCTTCCTCAGAGGACTGTCCTGCTGCTACCAGAGGACTACCCAGCTGATTGAGGCTTGCCTAGGTCCCCCAAGGACTGCTCTGCTGATTGAGGCTAGCCTTGTTTCCCAGAGGACTGCTCAGCAGCTTGAGGCCTAACCTGCTCTTTGCAAAGGAAGACTAGACCTGTTTTATTCATACCAGGCTACCTGAGTGACTTTAGGTGACAGTTGGCTGGCCTCCTGTTCTGAGCTGTTAGGACACAACAAACTCAGATGCCACCCTGCAACTGCCTAGTTGACCTGCTGCAACTGGGCCTGCTTAGACTTTCCTGAGCCCTGCTAGCCTGAACTAGTGACTTTCTCCCAGTCTATACCGACCAGATGACCACAAGTGGTGTTTTGTGCTTTTAGAGCCATATGTACGAACACATTTTGCCATAGACAAAAATGGGTAAAACACTTTGATACATCTGGCCCTTAGGTGCTATAACTATGTATGACGTGGAAGGTGCATATCTTTATGGTTGGATTTTTTTTTCTCATTATATTTATTAAAGTTTACTCTATTTTTCTAAATTGGCTTGTGGTTTTTCTAGTGTTGCGTATTCACTTTATTTCTGTTTGAGAACTGCATAAATACTTTGATCATTGCCTTTAAGTTAAGCCTGACTGCTTTTGCGCCAAGCCACCCGAGGTTTAAGGCCAGGTTAATTTAGTGACTTATGTTGTTCTCCCTGGCAAGGATTGTGCTTGTTGTTTGAGAAGGGTTCTCTTCCACAACTAATAACCTAATTTATTATAAAATGGATCTGTTAAATAGTGTAATTGTTTCCACAAAAGTTGATGGAAATGTTATGCAATTACACGTTCAGTGCAAAATATGGTTTTCAGTTACAAAAGTAATTTTTTCATCTGAGGGCATAACTTTCACCTGTCACTTGAGATACAGCAGGAGACTTGTTTTAATAGGAAATGTATCTCCTTAAGACATTTTCGATGTGAACAAGCCCCCTGTGGGAACAAATCATGCACTATTACGCAATACAATATTTCGAGTAAATTCGAGAATTTCAAGAATTTAGCATGGATAATATAACTTTCTCCCAGGCCAACTCTCACACCTCTTCACCATCATCAATGCCTAGCTCACTTTAGGCATCCTCTCAGAATCTCTGATACAAGCCAGATCCTCCCATTGCTAGAGAAAACCCACACTAGGCCCTGATGACCTCACCAATTACTGGCCCATTCCCCTTCATCTTCAGGATTATTCAAAAAGCAGTGTACCCTAAAGTCCAAGACTCCATTAACACAAACCATCTCTTGCACCAGTCCACCCATCCTCCCTTGACCCACACCCTGAAACCTCAAATGATATTCATTGCCACTGCCCTTCACCACCTCCTACCTCTATCACCAATTCCAGTTTATTCCTAAGGACACCTGCAGGTATCAGAATCGTGTACAATTTAGAGTCCCCTAGGGCTCCATGTTGTCATCCGCCATATCCAGCTCTAAATGGATATCCTAGGTAATCTACTCACCGATAACAGCATCAAAATTCACCATTACATCATTGGCACAGAACTCTGCTTGAAAGTCTTTTGCACTCCGCCGGCATCAAACACTGCTTGTACCTCATTTTAACAAGGAACTCCAGCTCCAACCTATATTATAACCCCACCAAAAATAAGTTTCTAGTATTTCCCAAGAACAACAAACACACATTGCAAGAGAACAGGAAGGCCTGGTCTCTCCTCTCTCTCCAAAAGAAATCAAAACGGTTCCTTCAAGAAAATGAAATTAAATGAAAAAGAATTTAATAAGATCTACAATAGCCGTAGGTGTCAAGACACTTAACCATCAGGAGGCATCAACGCAATGAAGGGAACAAGTTAAAAAAGGTCTGGTGACTACGTTGAACAATGCCATGTTTTCAGAAGTTTGTGAAAAATCAAGAGATCTTGAGATCCAGAAAAATTGATGGGCAAGGTGTTCCAAATTTTGGCCACTGCATAGGCAAATGAGCGCCCATCCCGGCTGGCTCTGCGAATCTTAGGCATCACCACCTTTCTCGTTTAAGCAAAATGAAGTAGCCTATTGGGCATAGGCAAAAAGACAAAGAAGTGCACAAAAATGAAAAGAAAGACCACAGTCCTTCCACATCTACACACTCAAGATCTGTAACAGCACCCCAATATATATCGGGGACCCCTGCTTCAATTCAGGGAAGAGATTTGCCATGTCTTTAAAAAGAGAACACAACATCACAATGCAGTAACAGTCAACTTTTGCTTAAGGATCTAGCTGTCCCCCCAATCACTTGTTGACTGTATCTTTGCCTTTGACCCTGTACTGTGGTCCACTGCATTTTGGCTAGCTTATCACTATACAAATGCCCCATTCATACATACACACAGTTTGAGAGGAAGACCAAATCATGCATAACCCCCATCAGAGCACACCACTCATTTCTAGTCACATCACAACATGTGCTGCATGACAGAATATGGATAGCAAAAATATTGTGTGGCCAGAATATTGTTTCAAAAATATCGAGAAGGTGAGTGCAAATAGGAAATTATAGATTTACTATTCTTAAATCCACATCTATGTACCTTGAAGATCTATATATATATATTGCTGATGTACATGTTGGAAATGGCCCTTTTTGTGAGGTTACCACAAACTTTTTGCTGTCTTCCTCCTCTGTTTTCGACTTTGTTCTTGCTTGCTTTAGGACTCTGCACCCTTTTTCACCGCTGACCAGTGCTAAATTGCCCGTGCTCTGTGTCTAAATTGTAATGGCATTTGGTTTCTCCCTGATTGGCATATTTGATTTACTAATAAGTCCCTATAGCAGTGCACTACATGTGCCCAGGGCATGTAAATCAAATGCTACTAGTGGGACTGCAGCACTGATTGTGCCCAACACATAAGTAACCCTTCAAAACTGCCTCTGGCCTGCCACTGTAGTACCTGTGTGTGCAGTTTTAAAATGCCATGTTCACCTGGCAAGTACACCTACATTCCAGGCCCAAACGTTTCCTTTTATTACGTATATGTCACCCCTAATGTAGGCCCTAGGTTGCCCCATTGGTAGAGTGCGGTGTATTTAAAAAGTAGACATGTACCTTTGAGTATTACATGTCCTGGTAGTGAAAACCTGCTACATTCATTTTTTACTACAGCAAGACCTATCTCTCCCGTAGGTTAGCATTGGAACTGCCTTGTAACACTTTACAAGTGTAACATTGAATTGGGAGCAGATACAAAATTGGAGTTTGGTGTCTCAGATCCCACAACTAAAAACACACTAAAAAATTGCAGGTCTTAAAATGAAATTTTGAGAAAGTTGGCATTTAGTTACTTTAACCATTCTGTGCCTCTGCCTGTCCCTAGAGTACACATCTAGGTTGGATGACAGCTGGGCTTTGTGAATTCCCTCTAGACAGTCTCACACCTACAGGGAGCTGAGGTGTGTCCTGCATATCCTGATGGCCCATCACCAGGCCAATGGGTCTTCCCGAGCTAAAGTGAGAGGAAGGAGCTGACACCTGCATCTGAATAGCACTGTGCCTGACCCCAAACAAAGGGCTGCATACCCCTACCTGTCGCGTGTCTGGAGCCAGGGCCAAGAAAGCAGTGTCTTGTGCACTAGAAAGACCTTTCTTTGAAGTTTCCCTACTTCAAAGGCTGACATGGGTATAAGTACTGGACCTCTGACACAATATACTCAGAAAACTTCTTGACTAAGAACATTCTACCAAGAAGAAGATTTGTTGTACTAACAAGAGGAACTGCCCCGTTGCTGCTTGCTTGGCTGTGTACCTACTGCTTCTTGCCCATAAGTCAGATGACTGACTTTACACACTATATCGATCACCTCCAAAGGTTCTCCACAAGCTTGTTTGGGTTTGTCTTCTGTTTCTGAAGTTTTAGGAATAGCAAAGACTTCACCTGCATCTTGCTATCAGCACCTGAGCTGTGATTCCTGCTCTGCCAAGTGGTGCCACATGCAGTCCAGGTCCCTAGGAATCCGAAGCATCGTTCAGAACGGCACATTTCCTGCAAAATCGACAAATTGCTGCTGCATGCACCAAAGCCATGTACACCGCTCGCTAAGTGTGCAACACAATGATCTCAATTTACAAATCAGCCCTGATTTTGCCGGCATAGGGCCTGTGAACCACGGCTGCTGTGTGAGTCTCAGACAATGCATCGCCAATGTCTGCGAAGCCCCGTTCCCAACTCTGAAGCCTGCTCTGGCTTCCAACTGGCGCATCACATTCAGCTCTGCAGTTCGACATTGATGTTTCGGAACCGACGCACATCACTCTTGACATCGATGCTTAAACGACTTTGCCCGAATTCGGAACCGATGCAGGCTGTTTTTCTAAACTGATAGTACTTTTGTGGTGTTTTTACTGTGTTACTGTGTGTGTGCACAAATACTTTACACATTGCCTCTTTAGTTCAGCCTGACTGCTCTGTGCGAAACTACCAGATGGTGACAATAGGTAAACATTTGCTGTGCACCTGACCAGGCTTGTGGTTCCTGCATCCTGATAGGGCGAAGACTCTACCAACCATAAACCTAAGGGCATATGTTCAAGCCCCTATCGCCACCTCAACACCACTTTTAGTGACGTTGTGGTGGGGTAGGGGCTTTGCCTTATTTACAAGGCAGCATTAAGCCACTTAATGTGGCTTAATTCTGACTTGTAAATAAGGCACCCTTTCAAGCTGTACTTAGCATGGAAGGGGAGGGCAATGGGTGTTGCGGTGGGAGTTCCACTGCAACACCACAGCAACACCAATTGATTTTGATGCTGTCCCCTATTTGCAATGGTGGCAATAGGAGGCAGTGCCAAAATTAAGACCAGGGAAAACTGGTCTTAAACAGGCAAAACGAGGAGAAATGCTTTATTTCTCCTCGTTTTTGCTGTTTCCATGTGTGCTGCATTGTGCAACAGCAAAAGGCATTTGATTGTTTTTATGCAGGAAGGTGACACTTCCTGCACATAAACAATAAAAATTATGTTTTGCAACTTCTATGTGTGCGGCATTAAGCAGCACATAAAAGTTACAAAACACCATTTAAAGATTGTTTATGTGTAGGAAGGGAGACCTTCCCGCACATAAATAATCTTCCCCTCAACGTAGACACCCTTGCACTATGGTGTAAGGGTGCCTGCGTTGGCGCTAGGCTGCTAAATATAGTGCAAGCGCAGGCGGAAACACAGAACTGCACCATACTGTTGTAAATATGGTGCAGCCCTGCATTTCAGGAGAGGCGGAGTGCGGCGTTAAGACAGGGTTGCTAATGCAGCTCTCCGCCACTTCGTTATAAATATGCCCCCCAATTTCTAACAGTACTTATATGGAGAGTTAAGTTTAAGAAACCTATAGAAACTTACCTTATCAATATTTTGGTCCTCACTATTTTCGCCACGTTATTCTCGCCACACTTGTTATTTTGTTGTCTATATTTTTGGACAAATGGACACATGCAGACCATCCAGAATCCTTTTTCACATCATTTGTGTGCATTGGGTGAGTGAAAGGTACCAAATTGGCATAACAATCACCTATCTGGAGACCACATGTGCAAGGTAGAACAAGCAACTGGTGAATTTCCGAATGTGGCACTATATGTACAATAATGTCATTCTAATCAGTATACTTTTGAATCATAAAAATGTAATTGACCTTGAGTTTTGCACCATTCTGTCTCACATTCTGCACACTTAGCAATATTTCCGTCAAGAATACAGTTGTATAGTTTAATGGCTTTTTTCATGTTTAGATAAACTCTGAATGCTGGCATTATCCATTTACATTTTTGAGTCATGCTATAATTGATTCGTTATGTAGCTTTGGAATGGCGTGAACTGTTATTAAAAAAAGAGTAGACTACATAACCAGCAAAATGCTGAAAAATAAGCTGTTAAAGCAATCGTATGACTCAGAGACGAATCTCCCAGGCGCAGCCAAGAATAACACCGGATGTCCAGAATCCTGCTGTGTGAGATCAATTCGACTGGCTTTCACCTGCGACAGGAAGCTTCCTCCCACACTACCAGTACTACTAATCCTGTTATGAACATTAGTGCAAGTGCTGTTTTACCATCGAACACCAGTACCTAACAAGCTTCATGCGGTAGTGTGCTACTTTCCTACACCCAGCTTGAAATCGTTAGCCGCTTTACTCTTCTGTAAGTGGGTGGGTGGGTGGGTGGGTGGATGGATGGATGGATGGATGGATATTGTTAAAAAACGGTGAAGGTACACAGGGTCAATCAGCAAAATACAAAATGACACAGCAAATAAAATAAGTGTTAATGCAGATGTTCCCTCAACTCTTTGTACGGAAAAAAGGAGCATGTGATGAAAAATATCTTGTCCATTTGTTTTGGTTATTTACAGTGATCATGCAGAGCACATAATAAAATAGAAATGTGATATCCTTATGTATAGCTATGTTCTGCAATAAAAGCTCCCTGACAACAAGCACTGAAGAGTGTATAAAATGCTTCATCATTCCTTCGAAATTTTGCAAAAAAATATTTAGGAAAACAGTCCCTACTTATACTGTACAACTTACTGAACGCTATTCAGGAGTATGTGCTCTCCTCGTTGCAAGATCAAAATCACTGTTATACACTTAAAAGACACAGCTGGTCCCTCTCTCGTTGCCACCTACTGCCACATCACTGTTTGAATCCAAAAAACTCGAGAGTGGTTTGTTAACAAGATCGCATTGTTATTTACTCATTTATTTATTTTCCTCAAGCAATTTATATACCATCTTACAGTCTGGCTTTTGCCAAATGTGCCCACGTCATCTGGCTAATTATGTTGCCATCTTTCTAAATGTCACCACAGGGAACTAAAATATCTTACAGTGGATATGTCCACTCCAGGCCTCATGGTCATGGTGCATGCCGCTCTACCCTCTACTTGACAGTCTGGCACATTTTTACGCCAGCCTCAGTCAAAGACCACTACCAAATGGTGTAGCCTCCTACCCTCTCTTAAGCCTCGTACACTAGTTGTCATTAGTTTTTCACGTCACAAACTTCCTGATAACACCAATATATGTTTGTCTTACTCTCTATCGTCTGCATTCACAACACCAGGAGACAAATGTACTCTTTGCTGTTCACCTTGGATGACAATGTCATCTGGAAATGATCCAGCTGACCAAACCACAAATTGACTTCATTTTCCCGCTCATACCTCCCTCAAAATCAACATGTCTCCCCTTGGTGACCTCTTTAAAAGTTACATGACTGCTTTTGTATTCATCTTCACATTCCACTTCCTGCCTTGACCACCTAAACAAAGTCCACACTGCCTCAAAAGCCTTGTAGCAAAGATATTGAATGATATGTTTAACTTCAGCAAATTAGAGAATGCATGAACCTCCTCAAAGATATGGCTAGCTGGAAAAAACAATTTTCTGCCTCATGTTCAACCCTCCTTCATTATCCTCAATCTTCTCTTTTATACATCAAACTGAGTCACAGTACAAAAGCAGGGCTTCAACAAATGTGGCTCACTTGTATTATAATGTGTTCTAAGCCGTACCCCTTCTGCCAGCCTCCCTTTCCTCTCACTAACCCAAACCTGCCTGGCTACTTATTTTTAATTCAGGCATTAAGAGTGGAACTGAAATTGCTGGGCCTCCCTCCGACAACCGTTCTCTCAAGCACGGCTCAATACCAACGTTGGACAGGGCATCCAAAACACCAAACCAATAGAAAATGCCATTTTGGAATAAGACTGCCTGTTCAGAATGTCATGGTATGATGACCATCATTGGTGGGAGGGTGGGGAAATACCTATATCCATCCTAAAGAAATGATATGCTGCAGAAGTGGTTCAGCGTGCCAAGGGCAAAGTACGAGCATTGTGATACCACTGTGCCATTTAGATGATTGCCAACACGTAGCAAAATGCTGGGCATACCTTAATGGATTATTCAGTCTTGATCCTGGCTGGTACTGTCTACAGCACATTGAAACAGTTCAATTGAAACTTATTAATACTTTGAACTACAGGGGCCGTATTACAGAACGTGCCCAAGGGGCACAGCAGGCATGTGCGCCTGCTTTGCACGGCCCGAGGCACATTGCTATTAGAGAAGGGGTGCAGATGCTTGTGCGGCCTTTTCTGTAATACTGAAAGCACTAGTGAACATGTATCGCCAACTCTTTCCCATACAAATAAGGGAATCCCTTTGCCTTTGCATCCACGCCCCATTATAGATGCGGGCACAGAGGCAAAGAAGCTGTCAGGAGGTCCTCTGACAGTGTGCCACCTAAAAGGTGGCACACTGTCAGAGTGCCCCCTAATGGCAGCCCTCTTGAGGTCACTGCACCAGCCTATAAGCGGGTCCCAATTTCCCTTTAAAAGCGCAGGCGGATTGCAGCTTGAACTGTGAAACACGGAGCAGCTTTTTAACAGCTACTTCATATTTCCTTTTAATGCACTGCCCTGGGGGCAGGACAAATTTGCGGCTGCCCTGAGGGCAGTGCATTCTACATGATAGAGTGCACTTTTCATGTTTGCACCCAGCACACCTGCTTAATGTTGCACCAGGGGCACAAACTGGAGAAGTGCGCCCTATCTATAATAGGGCAACAGAACTGCTGCCCCTTTTTGCAATATTGTTTCATCTCAAGGACTGTGATGAGCCTTTAGGCCCTCAAAGAAAAGTCAATATCTCATACAGCCATTCATGATTTGCAGGCAGTGTCTTCCCATTGTGTATCTACCGCATGAATTTAACACTGAACATTACATTACCCTAACAATAAGTATGTATCCTTAAGAATGTGCTGAACGATATACGTCACAGGCCACAATCCCCATTTCAATCCCCCACTTTGATACTTGTGAAGATATCTGCAATTTGAGTTCACTTTTATCTAAGAAGGGTACTTTGAGATCCAAAATAGATTGTTTGCATTATTAACTGATAAACATGAAAGGTATCATCATCTCCAAAGAGTCTTCAAGGCATAAATAAATGCACACCCATAGCAGTGACAGAAGGTTTTGATGTAGAGTGAACTAATGAAATAGGAATGAGCTCATCTATAGATATTTTTAAAACTTCTTTAATGTTTTCTTTTTAAATGAATAAAGGGATTAGGATGCCCACTGATTGGAATATATACTATCCAGTCAAGCAGGAAGCCGAACTGTCTCAGAAGGAATATTTATATTATGTAAGCATGCATGAAACTAAGGGCCTGATTGTGATCTTGGTGTATGGGATACTCTGTCACAAACGAGACGGATATACCATCCGCCGAATTATAAATCTGTAGGATATAATTGTATTGCAATTTGGCGGATGGGATATTCTTCACATTTGTGATGGAGTAACCATTGTAATCAGGCCCTAAGTGTTCAGTATTAGTAGATAGTAGTAGTACAAAGCTTTATTTCGATATGAAATATCTTAAAAAGTACAAGGCAGTTAAAATGCAATTCATTAGTAAAAAGCATTTGAATAAATACTTAGACCAGAATACAACAATAAAACATCATTAAACCAATCACAGCTCTGGACATAAGGAAAAAAGTGGTCATCATATAAAATTATCTAAGGTCTTTCAATCTAATCAGCCATGCCCAACTAAGAAATTTGGCCACCCCACAGGCCAGGGTGGTGTTGGGATCCGTCTGCAAGATTCTAAGAGCAGAGGCATGGTTGTTAGTCTCAAGCTGTCGGCAGACAGGTTTTAGCCATTTCGACCTAGGAATATTATAGGCACGACATACAAAAAAGAAATGTGGGATTGTTTCAGGTGTATCGGTGCAAAACGGGCAATTGGCAGGTGTTTGGTTAGGGGGTTTCCACTTACAGGTGCATTCACGAACCGGGAGAGTTCCCAGTCTGAACTGGATGTATAAAGCCCTATCTCTGGGTTTCCTAATGAAATCCAGATAGGGTTCCAGATGATATACCGTCTTGTGTAGGCGGACTCGTCTGTCAACCTGCCCAAGTTGGTATCTCTAGAGTCTTGGGCATCGACCCACAGCCAATAAGCTATCTTAATCTCAAGTTTGGACACTGATACACCTGTCTCCCATGCAATATTAAAACCAATTGCCAATAAAAACTTCTTAACCCTAGTGAGCCAAACATTAGTAGGTAGTTTAAATAATGTAAATGCAAATATATCTCTTTGCTCCTGTAAGATCCATTACCATTTAAAACTCAATCTAATGTATAGACGAGAAGCTTTGACTAGACTTCTAGATACATATAATATATGCATATATATTTTATGGTGACAAAAAGACTTTTAAAAGTAACTTTAGAAATTTTCTTTCTAAAGTTAAGGAGTTAGGTCCATATAGGGTGCGGGGTAGGCTGGACCTTATTATATCAAACAACAAAAACTGTGCCTACACCCAACAACTTGTCTGAAAAAATTATTGTTGACTCTGTATTTTTATTTATACCTGTCTAATTATAAAAAAAATTCAATTTTCAGAGAAAAGGATGAACTGTACATTCACTATATTACAATTACATTACACGCATTTTACAAACACATATTTACAATTATCATACATTCCACAGTGAATACAATATACAAACAACAAAAAATCGCAGTTTTTTCAATGAAATTAATCAAAATCTATAATAGAAGAAAAGACAAATTCAAAAAGGAGCACAATCCTAAAGTAAAGATGGCTTTGTGACCAGCTAATGCCAGTTACAGCACTTAATGGTATTGTTCGCTCCCTCAGTTGTGCCGACGCGTTTCTAGTCCAGGGAAACCAGTTCCCGGACTGTCATCAGGGCTTTGTCAATTTTCTCTCAGTATTTGATGTACCGTCCTTAAATGATGCCAAAGACCGGCTCAAGGTTGAGCTTATTTCAATGTTTATTTTAAATAAGGTGGCTGCTAGTAAACCTCAGGGCATGTCGATGGCCTCTGTTCGAATCGTACTGTCGCCTGTGGCCACTCGTTCGTGTACTTTTCAAGCTAACTGGCTGATTCTTTCGTGGCGCATAGCTTGTCAAATGCTTGCTCTTGCCAATGGTTCCTACAGTCTGTATATTTCTGCTTCGGCAACTGCCAGGTGCACGCTGTTTTAATTGTGAGATGGTCACCGGTCCTTGGACTGATTTATTTACGCGGCTCCTGCGTCTCCTTAAAGACTTGCAACCTGCTCCCAGCGCTCGAGGCAGCAACTCTTCCTGCTCAATAATGGCCATACCAGATAATTGGCAACTTTAAAAGTTGACCAAGAGAAACTTTTTCACATCTCCCTCACTTTGCTTCACATTGTGTTTGTGCTAGTACTGCTAAAAGATCTAATAGTCTGTCTTCGCTGACTGATCTCATCTTTACAAGTCTTTAAAAGTAAAGTCATTAATGTAAAATATCTGAAATGGGATTGGAATTTTTAATATTTACCCAGAAGTAGATTTGTCAAAAATTGAAAACTGCTACTTATGCTCAGCTGTGCAGAAAACACGAAATCCTGCTCAGTAGAAATCTGTTTGTTCAAGGAGAAATATGGAATTCTTCTGTTCGGTTGGAATCTACTTGTATATATTTCATCCACATGCCATATTTTTTTGTTGTGGTAAAAACATGTGGGAATTTGCCTACCACTCTACCCTGCCATTGTTTCATGGGCCTCTTTGGACTGTAGTGCCAATCTAGGAAACTGCAAATGATACAGTTTGTCTGAATGACTTCCTACCAGACAATTGAAATGAGCTCCACCAAGAGTCTAAGAGTCTAAGGGCCTGATTATGAGTTTGGCAGATGGGATACTCCATCCCAAAAGTGATGCATATCCTGTGCGCAGTATTCCAAGATCCATATGATTTCATGTAATTGTAATTTTGGGGAAAGGTTTTCAGTCACATTTGTGACAGAGTAACCCTGTCCGCCACACTTGTAATCATGCCCCTTTTCTGGTTTATGGAATGATTGCCTGAACGGCTAGTATACTATGTTGTTACAGGATTTATTTTCTGACTTTTAACCACTGGGAAGTATTCTCTGTGTTTAGGCCATTTTAGTTGGGTACTGGGGAGCTGCTTTTAGTATCAATGTCAGCCCACACCTTCCTGTCTCAGTATGAAGTCCTGGAATATGCAGATCTTTCTATTTGGACATGTGGAGTTGAGGACTAAAAGCACTCTGCAGATTTAGGGACCCAACTTGATATGTGCATGCAGTTCTCATGGTCATGGATGCAGATTCTCAAAACTGCATCTTTGCATGGAAATCCATATCCAATAAGAGCAGTACAGCCTGCCAAAGTGATTACCAGTGTCTGAGAATCATTCATGCACTTTTATATACTTCTTTGTGTCGCCCTAAGTGCAATGGGTATGCCCAGATGTGGTCCTGTGTGTTTTTTGTCACTTTAACTAGGCTATACCTGGCTGATGAAACTGGTCCTGGGTTGCTTGTGTTCTGGTTCAGGGAGGATCTGGCCTTGCGCTTTGGGCTGGACTGATTCAATTGGAGTAGTGTCAAAGCTGATTTGCATAAGGCTATGTCCAAACTGAGGTGGCATGGTGTGCAAAATAATGATGGACTGCGATGTGACCCAGAGTGATTACCAGTGGCTGAGATTAATCCAACAGTTCCACTCATCAATTTTCGGTATTCTTTAGTGTGTCTGAGATTAAGGGCATATATACTAGGAAACAAAGGTAAAGAAAAAGAATAGTTTTTTTTCCAGCTAAAAGGTCAGGGAAGTAAGGTTGGGAATCAGACATAGATCTCACATTCGGGTGAAATAGATCATGTTTATCACTTACTTGAACGAAGGATTAAACAAATTTATGATAAAGAAAGACTGCATGGCTTACACTTAAATAACACTGATATGGTTTCTCTTTAACAAGCACCTAATAATTTAAAGGTGGTCTACACAGAAAGGTGAGCAGAACAGGAGCTGGAGTCTTTTCTTCTGAAAAAGTCACTGGCTGTGAAAGATATCCACAAGAAGATTGGTGGAGCTGAATAGTCACTCCCTAATCAGAAACACCCGCACAGGGTTAGCCATATTGCAACTGTGTAGATAAATATATAATTTTAGCATTTATTTGGGACTCTGTGCATTTTACCACTGCTAGCCATTACTAAAGTGCTGTCACTCTCTCTTTCTTTCAAACATGGCAAACCCAGCCTACACCATTCAGGACTGGAGCGGGTAGGTCATTGGCAGGCACACCTTATTGCACAAGGGCAACTCATATCCATGGTGCTGGAATATACCTATCCTAAAGGGCAAATAGGTCTCAAATAAGGAGTATATTGCTGGGGACAAGTGAGCCAACAAATGTAGGAAGGGCTCAACTGGTAAGACACATATAGTACTCTGTGCATCTGAATAATGACATCATTGTAGGTTTATGCACTGATTGACTATAGTAGGTTTCAACCAAAAGGTCCTTGTGAGACATTAGGCTGTTGGTTGAATGGGAGATGACCCCGGTTCATCAATAGCCACAATTCCTGTCAGGGTGAACCAAAAAGTCAATAAATTAACCTGTGCTTAACCCTCTGGTGGTTTGACACAAAATCACTCAGGCTTCAATTAAAGGCAAAAGTAAAGTATTTATGCAGCACTTAAACAGTAATATGGTGAACACACAGAGCAAGAAAAATCCCACATGAATTTAAAAAAGTGGAGTAACATTTAATAAATTATTTGACACCAAAATGACACAGTTCTGATCAGTAGACCCGTAGTTATGAATTTTAAATGTTTTTTGTAAAACTTAGCATTAAAAGAAGATCAAAACACCAACCATGGACATCTAGTAACGCAAGACGGTCAAAGTTAAAAAAAATATGTCCAACTGAGATGGAGCACGGGTTGGATACACATATTGATGGTAGTCTGTCTATGAAGAAGCAGGTGTCTTCGGTGGTGGGCACATGCGTTGGCTTCCTTAGGCAACTTCGAAAAAATTCACAATTGCTGTCTTTCTCTACCTTAAGGAGTGTGGTGTCCGCAGTGATCCTAGGACGGCTGGACTACGGTAACGCCCTCTATGTTGGGCTACCCCAGTAACAACTCTCAAGACTGCAAATAGTCATGAACGATGCTGCTAGATTGATTTTTAAAAAATCTAGGAGCACGCATGCTACGCTGCTCCTGCGCCAATTACATTGGCTTCCCATCAAGCAGAGGGTAATGTTCACAGGTCTGTGCATCTCACATAAGGCAGTATATGGCAATGCGCCTAGTTACAACAATGCCAGACTGTTGCGGTATACCCCTAGGAGGACATTGCGCTAGTCCGAGGATATCCTGTTGGTCAGCCCGCGTTTCCGCCTGTCCACTTTGGGTGGACGTGCCTTCTCGACCGTACTCCCTGCAGTCTGGAATAAACTGCCTTATCGCCTTCGGAAGGAATCTAATCTATTGCCGTTTCGTCGGATGTTAAAAACGGTGCTGTTCCAAGATGCATGGGATGTGTTATAAACCGTTTGCCTGTTCTTGCAATGTCCAGTGTCTCCTGTACAAGCGCTTAGAGACCTATAGGTGATAATGCGCTATATAAATTGAATAAATAAATAAAAAAATAAGTGGAATGGGCACAGTTGGCGCTTGTCGTTGCACTTAGAAGAAATACTTGAAAAAATTTTCCAAGGTATAGTTCAGCGGGGCAAGACTGTAGTCAGTCTCTGAGGAGGGAGCGTCGTCATCAGGGAGACACTTGACGAAGACATGGTGAAGATTCCTATGTTCAGATTTAGTCACTTTTCTAAAATCTGCAGCTGAACAACAGTAGCCTGTAGCTGATAATAGTTCCATGAGGCAGGATACCACTTTAGCTAAGGGCTGCTGAACAGGATTTGCTGCTGTGGAGAAGAACCTAGTGGGAGATGTCGTGAAGTCAGGCAGCCCGGCGATGCACCTTGGGCAAATAGATGAGTTTGTTTGTCTCAGTCTTCTCTCGGTTCTCAGAGCCATTTTTAGACAAAAATATCCTCGGTTCCAAGTTTTAGATTGTGGCTTTCTGGGCATGTTTAGCACCACAACCTAGGGTCCAGGTTGGAGGGGCACTGCTTAGGAGATTAGGAGTCACTCAGGCTGGGTCCAAATGTGGGTTCAAGATGATGGAGGCCTGTTATGTCCCTTTGGCTCTAAACAGGAGGCCAGCAAACTAACCACTATAGTCACTCTGGTAGTCCTGGGTTCAGGCGAAAAAGAAGGGCTCAAGTACCAGAGCAGGTCTCTGAGGGTTCAAGGCAGTCTCCAGGCAGAAAAGCAGTCCCTCCAGATGCAGCAAAGCAGTCTTGTGGAGTGCACTGCAAGCCACTTCAGTAGAATATCCACTGAGAGTCCTTCCATAGGTGCAGAATTTGAACTGAAGAGTGTGTCGGAGGACCCCCTTTGTATCACTGGTGCCTTCTTTGAAGTAGGAGAAGCTTATAGAGTTTCTCTTTAAAGTCCTAAAAGTGTTCTAACTCCACGTCCTGGCTCCAAGTTGGCAGGATCAACAATGCAGGAGTGACAATCTCTATTTTTGATGGCAGAGCACCTCCTAGTCTGTTGCAATTGGGTCTGTGTCCAGCTCTACCTCCATATCCTCTCAGCAGCTGGTTCATTCAGGCACACCTTATCCCTCTACTGTGTGTGTGTCTGGGAGAAATTCACAAAGTCTAACTGCTAACTACAACCAGTCAGGTGACCTAGGACAGGCTGCAGGCACCAAGGGCAAAGAGAAAGACAATGCCAAATATCTAGAAGTGGCATTTTCTAAATTGTTATTTAAAAGACAACTTTACCTTTAAAGATGATGTTTAATTACAATTCCATAGATACAAAAATGAAATGCTTATCTGTTCCCAGTCCAAAAATGTAAACTTAATAAATGCAATAAGGCAACCCAATGTTATCCTATTGGATAGGTAGACGTCACAGCAAAGAAAAATGCATTTTGGAGTTTTTTACTACCAGGAACTTACATGTCCAACTTTTTAATTGCAGTGCACCCTGTCCTATGGGTTACCTAGGGCCTACCCTAAGGGTGACTTATTTGCCATAAAAGGTGAGTTTATGGCTTGGCAAGAGGGTTTTACTGCCAAGTCGAATTGGCAGTTTAAACTGATTTTATGCGCCAATGGCAGACCTGGGACATGTTTTAAGGGGCTACTTAAGTGGGTGGCACAATAAGTGCTGCAGGTCCACTAGTGCAAAAAAAACAATTGATGGACATAATGCAGAACAATGTCATACATTCACCCCAAACCAGAGATCTGGGCCTAAATCAATTGTTTTTTTGCTAGCCATGCTATTCCAGTTTGGACCCAGGCATTTGCACATCAGTCTTGACCCTGCCCCCAATGGGAACAGTCCAGCTCGAACTGCCAGGCCAGGTCCTCCCTGGATGGGAAACAAGCATCCTAGCTTTCTGGCTTTCAGCCCTCATCAGCCAGGATAGCTTGACTCTAGTGGTGTGGTGAGCATGGGACCCACGTCTGGGTATACCCGTCCCACTCGGGGTGACAAATGCAAAAAGAACCATTCATGGACAGAATGCAGAACAATGTCATATATTCACCCCAGTACAGAGATCTGGGCCTAAATCCATCATTTCTTTGCTCACCATGCCATTCCAGTTTAGACCCAGCTATATGCAAATCTGTCTTGACCCTGCGCCCAATAGGAACAGTCCAGCCTGAGCTGCCAGGCCCGGTTCTCCCTGGACTGGAAACAAGCATCCTAGGACCAGTTTCGGTCTTTCAGCCCTCATCAGCCAGGATAGCTTGACTCCAGTGGCATGGAGAGCACGGGACCAACGTCTGGGCATACCCGTTTCACTCGGGGTGGCAAATGCAAAAAAAGAACAATTGTTGGACAGAATGCAGAGCAATGTGATACATTCACCCCAGTAAAGAGATCTAGGCCTAAATCCATCGTTTTTTTGCTCACCAGGCCATCCAGTTTGGACCCAGCCATATGAAAATCAGTCTTGACCCTGCGCCAAACGGGAACAGTCCATCCCGAACTGCCAGGCCAGGTCCTACCTGGACTGGAAACAAGCATCCTAGGACCGCTTTCGGGATTTCAACCCCCATCAGCCAGGGTAGCTGGACTCCAGTGGCATGGAGAGCACAGTACCCACGTCTGGGCATACCCATTCACTGGTAGCATTTAATTTACAGGCCCAGGGTATATGGTATACTACTTTACTGTGGACTTACAAGTAAATTAAAAATGCCAAACAGGTGTAAGATAATTCCACCATGTTTGAAGGAGAGAGCACAAGCACTTATTCAGTAGTTAGTGCATAGAGTCCTTAGGACAACACAAATTAATTCAGCAAAAAATAAAAGGAGTAACAGAAAAAAGCTTCGCGGTGACCGTGCAGAGTGGGGTAGATTCAACAGAACTGGAGAAATGCTTGAGGAAATGTTTGACCATATGAGGAAATAGAGTGTAAAACATGTGAACCATAGGAGAAGAACCGCAGAACATCTCAGGTTCAACTGGTCCTCTGTGTTTTAGGTTTTACCATAGAGCCCCAGTTCCCATAAACATTGGTTGAAAGCACTGTGGAGATCTATGGACAATTTATATTCCCTAATCCATCTGACATTACACCGACTATTATCACTGACTCACATGCACTTAAAAAGGGCAATGAAAAGATCCTGACTAAATATCGCCATTATAGAGGCCCGCTAGGCATTGCACTGCCTGCCTAGCATAGAGCAGAATCCTAGGAAGAAGCATGGCACCTTGGTGTGTGCGGATTCTTGTCACTAAAAGGATTTTCTTGGTTGGTTGCCAGTGGGGCTGATCACACTGTAGATAATACTATATAAATTTGGAGTATCAAACTCAGAAGTTTATCTTTGGTCTTTCCGGAACATTACATTTCACAATTTCCTACATCTATTGGCACATTTAATTTACTTGGGAACTCAAGGTAAATCATACTACATTTGCCCAGAGTCTGTAAATTAAAGTCTACCAGTGGGCCTTCAATACTCATTGCGCTACCCACTAATTCAGCGCATAATAAAATGTCTCAGGTCCACCACTACAGCCTGTGGTGCAGTTTTAATCTGCCATTTCAACGTGGCAAAAAAACATTGCCAGGCATAAACTTCCTTTCTACTACAAAGGAAGGTCTTAACAGCTCCTAAAGCAGGGTGCATAGTATTTAAAACATACAACAGGTTTATTTAAGTTTTACATGTCTTTCCAGTGAAAAACTCCTAAAGTAGTTATGTGCTGTTGTAAGGCCTATTTCCCCCATTAACACACACTAGGTTACCTTATTACATTTTATAAGTACTAACCTTGTATTTGGAACAGATACAGATATGCAATTTACACTCAAAATTAAAATCCTATTTTAAGTCACAATTCAGAAAATGTCCCTTTTAGAAAGTTGGTATTTCTTGTCTTCATCAATTGTGCCTTCTGCCAGTATGCTGGGTCACATGATTGTGAATTACACTGCTATGGGGCTTACGTATTCCTCCCAGTCAGTAACACAAAGAGGGCTTAGGAGTGTACGTGAAGAGCCATACTCCCAGGATGACAGGGGAGGGCTGTACCCAGCCCCATTTATACTTCAAAGGGCTTTGCCCTCCTCCACATACATAGGGAATCTGATGCCAGGTTTGCCCTGTCTTTTGTCACCCCAGACAGTTTGGAGCCTTGACAAGGGAAGTGAAAAACTTTCCAGAACCAGATGTGGGGTTAGGGCAGGGAGCCCCCCAAACACATAGCCTGGCACCTGGTATAAATATTAGACCACTACAACCACTCTTTAGATCACTTTTCTACTTTTGAGAGACTCAGAAGAAGAACTGCCCGCTGCCCTGCTGCTGGAAGCACTGTTCTGGTGCCCAAGAAATGAAACTTGGATGTGCTCTTTGAACTCAGGTCTACCAGAGTAACTTCAAGGGCTATCTGGCTGTCCTCCTGCGTGAGCTGCAGGGACACATCAAGCTCCAGAGATCCTACTGACGGAATACGCACATGTGTTTACTGCTCCTCTCAGCCTGCTACATTTATACGGTTGTATGTCGTTACCACGCATTCCGTTGCAACGCATGCTTTTACCATGCATGCGTTACAACGGAATGCTTTTTCCCATGCATGACCTTTACCACGAATAACGATTTTACGCTGTAAATTTATGCATGGTAAGGGCATACTCTTAGTAAAGGTTATACCCCTCCCCTGTACCCTTACGTGACCCCCCCAGCCCCACTCCTTATAATTACCCCTGCCCTTAACCCTTAATTTTTAAACTAATTTTCCCCTTACCTCTTTATGTCGTCTCCTCTCTTTCATCTTCCTTGGTGTCGGTGACGTTGTACGTTGTAAAGAGGAAGCGGAAGTTGTTTCCTCTCAAACGACGCCGATTACCTGTGCTTCATCAAAACAGCTACATTTTTTTTGAGGATGGAGTAAAGGGGAGCCAGCAGCAGAAAGCAGACCAGCATGCCTTTCTTTTTTCAGATAATGGATGCGTGCTTGGATTGCCATGTTCTTTCTAGCTATTGCTAACCAGACCAAGAAGTAAACTCTCCTTTGTCTGATGTTTGTACATCTTGTGAGCGAGCAGCGGAAGACACGGCTACTACGGAGACTGACTTGTGTGTTCGGCCCGTAGGAAGAGAGAAGGGAAGTTCTACTGAGCGTCTGCATTTACTTTTGAAAAATGTTTTTTATACATCACACACACAACTGGAAACTCACAAATGCTGATGGTGACTTTGCTGTGTTTTGTTTTGGGGGAGACCCCCCTTTTTATTCCCACGCTTTTCTTGTTTATTTTTTGGGGGGAGACCCCCCAAGCCCCCTGTTTCTATTTTTCTCCTTTACCACACATGCCTTTACTACGTATCTCGTACTAAAGGTATGCTTGGTAAAGGCTTTCGTTGTAACCACGCATGCGTTGTAATACATGCGTGGTAAAGGTTTTCGTGGAAATGGCCGCGTTGTAGTGGCTGTTTATCCATTTATACACCTTGCCTGGGCATGCCAGAGGGTGGCGAGATTCTGGTAGGATGTATGCTCAATAATCGCTGACCTGACTGGTGCCCCTTTTCACCAACCCCTAAAAGGTGTCTGCTTGGTTACGTTAAAGTCACCCCGGATGAGCACCAAAAAAGTAACTGCAATACTGCTGGTGCTGGCTAAGCGTAGAGTCGTGATCCATTGGAGTCGGAAGTCAGCGCACACGACACTGGCGTGGCTGGCAGACGCAGCGCAGTACCAAACGCAACTGTCTGCTTATTGGGACCTTATGCCTACCAGATGTCGCCGGCAAATATATGGGAACCCTTGGTGACATAGTTGTGACTGAATAAAACCCCCATGATGTCCCCACTTGCAACTGGTCCAATCGACTCCTCGCCTGTCCCAGACAGTCACCATCAGTAACAGACAGGTAAATGAGGCTCTTGACAATATACACACAAGACACCACTGGGATATCTGAAGACAGCATGACTCTGCTATTGTGTCGGCTATGAGTGTGAGGGGCATGCCTGAACTGGTAACCCACGCCATGATGGAACTTGTTATCTACAATAATGCACTGACATTGTTTCTTCTATGTCTGTAAGACTTCTACAATGCTCATTTCCCGTGTGCACGGTTTATATTCACTAAGGGTTTTAAAAAAAAAAGCTCCAGTGATCCCTCTTAGCCTACAGCCTACGCCCTTGTCCTGCTGGAGGAATCTGAGCTCCAGAAAGATTTCTATGTGTGAAATTAGAAATCTTTATTGGGCTTGAGACAACCAGCGCGCTCATTGACAATGACAACCTCCTCAGCCTCAAAATGTAGCTTTTCCTGCTCAGAGCTTTTCTTACCATCATCAATAGCTTTACAAAAACTTTGTCCAGTGGCTCGCAATGTTGTCGACCTCCTCTTGGCTACAGCATGCTGCCTAGTCCCACTGAGAAACCTAATTTCTCCAGTAAATCTTCAGAATTTCTTCAAAGTCCGAAGGTAACTCTTGACCGGGGTGAGCCTGGTGACTGTACCGGACCTGCTCCATGGTGGTGAGCCCTAACTTGTGACTTAGGGCCTAATTATGATGTCAGGTAGACTTAGGTCCGCCCGATATTGTTTCGGTACAGGGACCAACTGACCTCCTATCGGTGGTCCCGACCGACCAATTAGAATGCGACCGAACACTGTTTGGTCGAACTCCTGTTCTTTACAATGAGTGCATGCATTTCTACTGGAATGCATGCTCTCATTGAAAAACAGGAGGTACAGTTCATCCCTGCACCCTGTGGCAGGCACCTCAAGGTGTAGCGATTAATGTCGGCCTCCATCCGGAGGCTGTGCACACATTGGAGCCCTGCTGGGGGCCCCAAAGTCAACTTGCTACATCCTTTCCGTGTTGGAAAGGCCGGCACAGAAAGACTGTAGGAATCTGACATTGTAATCCCTTGGACGGAAAGCGCCGCCTTGGGATTACTAAAGTAATTCCAACTGGCGGACGGATGGACTCTTCGAGCCTGTCGGAAGCCTGTCGTAATGACTGATAGGATTACTTTCCGACCAACACCAGTCTAATGGGTTGGTTGGAAAGGAGGCTGACCAGCTGATTACGACGCAGTAGGAATGGTTCCGACCAACGGTCGGAGCCATATCCTACCGCACCATAATCAGCCCCCTTAGTCTCACACGACCAGATACCCGCTGTTGGTACTTTGCTCTGTTTGGGACCATTTTTCATTTTAAAAAAACTGGAAAACTTCATAACTCTGACCTTCTGATTGGATTACATTTGGTTTTGATGTCATTTTATTTATTACATTTTAATCGATTTTTTTAAAACTTTTTTTGTGTGATGCAAAAATGGTTTACATATTTTCTTGTTAAAACCTTAAACCTGAATGCTTTTGTGCCAAGCTAACAGAGTGTTAAGCACAGGTTAATTTAGTGCCTTTCTGTGATTCACCCTGGCAACGATTGTGTTTATTATTTGAGTGGGGCTTCCACTCCCTCAACAAATAAACCAATATCTTACACCTTTAAATCGCCCGTGTCCTGGAGTCAGTTCAATCTAAAAACCCTCTAGGTTTTAACAGTTGCAGATGACAGTCGCTTATGTATTTGGGGAGCAAGCAAAAGATCTTTTGCACCAAGCAAAGTATACTCCTCTTAAACTATACTCTGGCCACAGCTAACTCTACCAATGATTTAGGAGATCCCAGAGACGTTGCAGCTTCCCTGAAAGTGAAGCCCAGGGACTTGTTGGATTTCCATACAGTATGCCTAATGAATCTAGCAGTTCTAAATTTTGAGAATTCAATGATGCTGGACAGGAGGATGTTGTACAGCTTATAGACAGATTAAAATATGAACCCCAAATTGTAGAAAATGAAACAAGCAAAAACCTTTCCTTATATAAATCCAGATCAATGTCTTCAAACCGTGTTGCAGTTTTTTGAAGAATATATTTCTCCTTGTCACGAAACATGAGGCTGATCTCACTTGGACATGCTCATGCTTTTTCCTGGACTGAAAAAGTTGCCTGTTTGAGCTCGAAACACAGGGGCACATTAGCAAGAAGCTCGTTAAAATTATCGCCGTTTTAGCGGCAGAAAACTGCCAGTAAAACGGCGATAATGGGCTTGCTAATATGCGTTATAGAATTCCAATAGAAGCCCAGATTAGATGTGCTGGATATCTAACCTGGGCTTCTATTGGAATTATATAACGCATATTAGCAAGCCCATTATCGCCGTATTAGCAGCAGTTTCCTGCTGCTAAAACGGCGATAATTTTGACGAGCTTCTTGCTAATATGCCCCTTAGTTCTTGATTTATCACCATGCAAAGTGAATGACGTACCCTGCCTAATGGTAGTGCCTGCTCTTTGGAACTCCAAGTGCCAAAAATCTTGAACTCTGGCAACAATAGATTCAAGGAGGGCAAATAACTCAGAAGAAGAACTAACTGAAGGACAGTGTTTCATAGCAGAAACTCTGGTTGCTCAAAGGTCGTTGCTAGTTATGAGAGTTTCTGGCACACACTGACTGGCACTGACCAAGGTGTGGTGCTGGATGTGGTCCGGCAGTAAGTAGGCCACGGCAAAATGTAAATTATGCCTGCGAAATCTAGGGAATTTCCGTGCTACCCCTGTTTTGTGAAAATTCTATCTCACATAATTACACCAGTGTTTACAGCAAAATTATAGCACCGGAGCAACACAAAAAAACAGAAAGCAAGTGGCTGCAGTTCAGGGCACTTATGGTTTTTGCGCTATTTTGCATGAAATGCATCATCATATCATGGTAAATATATAGCATAAATGCTAGGTTTGCATTTTACATCATTATGAATAAATACATGCAATTTTCCAGCAATTTCTTGTAATTACAGAAAAGCATATTATATGAATTTCACACACTCTCAGTCATTTGTAAACACTCTAAATATGTGGTGAGAGTGGGTCTATATTACACTGCTAAACCTAATATGTTGGATCAGAAATCGATGAACTTGCACTATGTATCTTCAACCAGAGGCATTGAGAATCTGTACAGTAGAGTTAGTTGTTCTTCAAGATTTTGCCTTGCTACCTCTCAGTGTAGTGTTGACTTCTTGGAGTTCAATACAATATTTCTCTAGAGGCCAAACTAAAAAATAGACCCAGACTGACACTCACAGGTAACACACTAAATCAGAAACTGTACACAAACACATTTTAGATAACAAGTTGGGAATAAATAGCTCTCTGACTGGGGATTTTGACTGAGCACATTCTTCCATGTAGCACATGGAAGATTTTGTACTGCCAAAATAGTGCAAAAAAAGTAATGCCACTTTATATTGACAGTTAAAAAAGACCATTCCTTCGTGTTATTCCCCATTCCACTTGAGAAAACTTGGCGTTAAAAATCATCTGCAGTTTAGCGGCAGAAAACTGCAGTTAAAGCGGCGATAATGGGCTTGATAATATGCCCTTGAGAATTCCAATAGAAGTCCATGTTCCGTTGTGAACATGAGCTTCTATTGGAATTCTCCAGGGCAAATTATCAAGCCCATTATCGCCGCTTTAGCAGCAGTTTTATGCCACCGAACCGGCGATAATTTTAACGCCGTCCTTGATAATATGCCCCTGAGAATCAGAAGAGGAGGTGCAAAACAGCCTGAGGAAATGCAGATACTATGCTGTGACAGTATGTCCTTGGGCAGTTTTACCAATGGGTTTAATCCAAGCACTCAGAATTTTCCAAACTCCGCTAAATAACGTCACTTTTTTCGCCACATGAATTTGGCATGAGTATTTATTTTAATCACTCTCTTTGCCTGGCTTGGTGGGCAAAATGCTTCCCAAACTCTGTAGCCTCCTAAGGTTCCACAATCGGACAAGTCCTGTTCATGCTTCACAAAGATTGTCTTACACCCACACTGAAAAATGTAGCCTTTCAGAAACGTTGGGTGGCTTTAACTTTACTTCAAATGTTAAATAGCCCTGATATGTGCTATAGCTTATGTTGTTTCATTAAGATTGCTATCCGTAGTAGAAAATTAATGGAGGGGAACTAGTATGGTAGCTGAGACTTCTAGAGGGCAGTTTTAGACTCTTTTATTAATTTAATGTGTTGCTTGTGATGGAATGATGCGATTTTAATGTTTTTAGCTATTATTAATGAACCGAGAATGATATTTATGATGCTGAGTGAGTCTTATATGTTTTATGTATTTTGTGCCTTTTAAGATCTTTTTAACATCGAATAAAGATTAATATTGAGTGATTGATAACAAAGATTAAGCATGATTGATTCAAACAATAACCCAGAATATAACAGTAGGAAACCGGAATAATATTAAAGTTATTGCACAGAGATGCATATGTTTTCTACAATCAAATCACCATGTGAGGCGGTAAATGCATCCTGCGATCTTCTTGACGAGCTGCTGCCTGAGATATTGTATTCATGAAGTACAAGATCAGAGTGTTTCCAAGGAACCTTCAAGGATGTCTGACAGTCTTAAACAAACATAATTTATAGAGGCTCTATCCACTGAACGAAGATACCGAGAATAAAATAACTGTATGACAGAAAAAGGAAATGTGATAAGAAGTGTCTATTTTCAGGTGCCAATTTGTTTCCTGCTAGGTAATGCTGTATGTCAACGACAGAGGCTACTTTGACATTAAAGTATATTCATAAACATAAATTTCAGGGTAATTTACACATTTAATTTGCTCTGCATATTTTGGACATTTTAAATCAGAAGATTCTCTCTCATCAGTCACCAACAGCAAGGAAAAACAAATATAATTTGAAGCGCCAAAAACCAGAATATTTAAATGTAGTGCTTATATAGCGCACGTATCACCCCCGAAGGGGTCTCAAGCGCTGCACACATACCGCTGTGGAACCCTTCCTGGCCTTTCCCTGTGAAGTGCCCACTCCTGGGCACCCCCAAGGTAAAGCCAGGCATCCTAGCGCTGTTGGGGCTGTTGTGGAGATTAAGCAAGCTATTGCCCAGAGTTGCACCCATGCTTAGAATAGGCACCGAGGCGAGAATTATCAGGTCCGGGGAAATTGAGCCCAAGACCCACCAAGGCGGGAATTAAACCCTGATCCGGGCCAGACCTCTGCATCAGGATCTGCCGCTCTAACCATTGAGCCACACTTCTCCTCATTTGCGAGGTTGTGGAACACAAAGTCCTCTTCTTTTAAGTGTAAGGGTACTTAGGAAGTGGGATGTGAGCAGTGGGAAAGCTCCCCCCTCGGGGGAACACTCCCACCTCGGGGAACCATGGGGCATATTATCAAGACAGGGCGATAAAATTATCGCCGTTTTAGCGGCAGGAAACTGCCGCTAAAACGGCGATAATGGGCTTGATAATATGCTCTATGGAATTCCAATTGAAGCCCATGTTAGATGTCCTTCACATTTAACATAGGCTTCAATTGTTATTCCATAAAGCATATTATCAAGCCCATTATCACCGTTTTAGCTGCAGTTTTCTGCCGCTAAAACAGCAATAATTTTGTCGCCTGTCTTGATAATATGCCCCATGTTCGGCTGGAGTAAATGAAGATTATACCCCTGTGTCAGGCATTCACATGCATCAGTGACACAGGCACAGCCGTTGAGCTGGGTCTTTAATTACTGTGCTGGCCCAATGGAATATCAATTTAAAAAGATAGTTTGACATGAATATCATGTCAAAATGTTGTCAATAAGAAAAATATCGAGTGATAAATTATAGAAGGAAAGTACATTAGTATTTTTGACTTAATATTTCTATAAAAATATTGAATATAATATGATTAGCTTTCATATAGTTGTATTCAATATATTTAATTTAAATTAATATATATTGGTTATAATGCAAATTTCATGTGGTAACATTATTCATGTAATTGTTTTACTTTTTTTAATTATATTCTGTATTTTTTATGTGTATTGAGTTTTTTACACATTTAAATAGTAATTTATCATTAAGTAGCGAGCTGTTCAGTTTACGGGGAAATAGGGTGGGAAGTTATGTAAACTACACATTTTTATTAATTCATTTTAATTAAACATTTCATTGTTAATTACAGTAATTTTAAGGATATTTGTAATGTCCATCTTTTGTTGTTTTTGTTGTTTTTTAATTCATTTTTAATAGATTAATTAGAGTATGTAATAATAATATTTGTAAAACATGGTTTAGATATATATTTGTTTTTTTGTATTTGCCCTAATTAATTAATATTTTAATGTAGGTTGTGGACTTTTGGGATGGGGCATTTATTTTAATGACTTTTTTTATTTGTTACATTATTGTTGAATTAGTAATTGTTTTTTTATTTATGTTTCTTTATTGATAAAGAATATATGTTTTTTTTTAATGTGTCTTAATAATGTTATGCTCTTGGGTATTTAAGTGTTTTTTTAAGAATGATTAGGATTTTGAATAGTATTTGTAATTGTTCCTCTATAAACTCGTTTCTGGTTTTGCTTACATTGGAGTGGAAATAGTAAAGACAACCACTCCAAAGTCCAAAACTTTCCCTACTGCTCCTTGGATTGGAGTTGGAATAGTAAATCTAACCCAAATAAAGTCCAATACATTCCTTACTGTTGCTTAGCTAGGAGTAGGAAAAATCAATCTACCACTTCAAAGTCCAACACATTTCCTTAATTATGCTTGCATTGCAGTGGGAACAATGAATTAAAGCCTTCAAAGTCCAACACTTTCCCTAATGTTGTTTTGATTGGAATGAGAATAGGAAATCTAACCCGTTTAAAGTCCAACACTTTTCCTGATTTTCTTGCATTGGAGTAGGTAGAGTAAACCTAACCCTCCAAAGTCTAACATTTTCCCTACTATTGTTAAGATTGGAATGAATTTACCTAGTGTTTCTTAGATTGGAGAGGGAATGGTAAATCTACCCCCCAAACACAAACAGTCTTCCTACATTTGCTTAAATTGGAGTGAGATTACTTAGTCTGAGTCCTTTGCAGTCCAACGCTTTTGCTAAAATGTATTTTTCAATGTTATTTTTCATTTTGTGTATGCTAATCTTTAATATTTATATCATTTAAAAATATGCACCTTTTATTCAATTTTCAGTTTTATTCTATTATTCTTGAAATTAATTGTAATGTCTGTTATTGTTAATATGTTTGTTGATTTACATTTTTAAGTTGTTGATAATAATATTAATGTGATAAAACATGTTTTTTAATGAATGTAGATAGATAGCGAGATAGATAGATAGATAGATAGATAGATAGATAGATAGATAGATAGATAGATAGATAGATAGATAGATAGATAGATAAATAGATAGATAGATACATAGATAGATAGATATCAAAGACAGAAGTGATTCAAATAGATGGACTCACCAAAGTACAAAAATATATTTCCATTACAATGTTTCAGCTTCTGCATTCGTCAGGTAGAACAAGATCATTTAATCAGTGACTGCACAGCTAACACTGCTGAATTTTCAAAAAGCATCATGAGTGAGGATTCCATCTGAAATGTGAAATCAATGCAGTCCTGAGATCTCATGTGATATGCAGTAATTGTGAGATGATGTCAGTGATGTTCAGTCCACATGGATGCAATGATTTTAAACAGTATATCCAGAGGTTTTCTCTAGAGTACAGTTGATCTTCTTTTAAGACATGTTCCACAGCTATTGTTCTAAAACTATTCAAAATCGAATATCCCTGAGCAAACCTTTAGGTGACACCCTGAAGACCGATGCTCTGCAAATGCAACCCATGATATCGAGATGGGGAATTCTTATAGCCTTCCTGCCAATCAGGGCGGCAGAGGCACAAACATAGCTATAGACATGCAAAGAATGAACTGATAATGATGGCTTCTGCTGTGAGGGAGGCAGCCAGCTAAAAGTCAAAGTACTGATGCTTTAAATATAAGATCATACACCGGGCAGGCACCAAAGTAGTGAAACAAAGATGCGGATCTCACAAGAATGAATTGTTTCCTGTCATTGAGTCCCACGTTGAACTCATAGCAGTGGCCTGCTTTTCATGTCAAGTCATTTTGCCTTCTGGTCCACTGGCACCTATCATTTTGAAACAGTTGTGGACCAATTTCTGGATAAGACTGAGTGCTGATAGAGTGAATATTCCAGATGATCGGCATTTGCTGGTGTTTGTGGATTATAGCAGCAAATATTCAGAGGTGGAAGTTGACCAGTCGAAAGATGCTGAGGAAGTAATACCACTGGTGTAAAGAATTCTAGGGGCATACAAACCCCCCAAGAAATCAGAACTGATAACAGACTTCCCCTTGAAGGCAAATAATTATTCCAGTACCTGCGGCCTTAAAAAATGAAGCACTGAGGTGGCCCCTGGAGACCAGCAAGGCAGATCGATGTATGCCTATTCTTAACAAGATGACCATGATATTCAAGTTAGAAAACAACAATCTGGAATGAGCCATCTATATATTTCTGTGAAACTTGCAGAAATACTCCACATTCGCTTACCAGGAATTTTCCAACGCCGGTGTTGTTTGGTCACTGCCCATCCAAGGCTATTCCCTGCCCCCCCAATAGGGACTCCTGAAAGTCATGATACTGACATCATTCAACAGAGAAGGAAACATGGTATTGAAAAAGTGAGGAAATGGGGGTGAGCGAAGAACAAATAATTACAGATTGGAGTTTTTGTACTGTTGTGGTATCGAACCACTGGCAAGAAATTAAATTCTCTGTTTGACACAAGACCACGGGTAGTAATTGATTTGAACAGCTCAATTGTCTCACCACAATGCAGTTGTTTTATGATAACCCGCATATCTTGCCCATGAAAGCCTGGGTCGACAAGATGGGTCAAAAACACTGCAGCTAGCTGTTACCCTTACTCCCCCATTCCTCGAGATGAGTGCCGGTTCAAGCCTTGGTCCTGTCTCGTTTGGACTATGGTAACTCCTTATATCTGGTGTCCCCGAAAGGAGTTATCCAGAAACTGCAGCTTGTGCAGAATGCGGCCTCACACCCATTGCTTGAGCTTCCTAGATCGCAGACAGTTAGGCAAGGCCTGAGGGACCTCTACTGGTTTCCCATTGTGCATTGCGTACCGGGCTCTGCAAGGCCATAGTCTGCCTATCCTACAACAACTGATTACTCCTTATACTCCGAACACATCACTCCGATCCTCGAACCTACACCTGGCTCTCAACCCAGCTTTTAGGAAAGCAAGAAGAGGTCGTCGCTTCTTCGGCTTTAAAGTAGCAAAGCTTTGGAATTCTTTGCCATTAGCTATTTGAGGGGCAGAAAATGAGCTAACCTTCTGGAAAGCTATCAAAACTTGGCCCTTTAAATAATCTGGTCCTTAAGGTGCTTCTCCTGTGCTGGCATGATGTTGTCTCTTTCTCAGCACTGGGATGCCTGTGGGTCGCCATGCGCTCTAGAAGTGAGAAATAGACTAGAATACAATCTAACCCCACCTCAGAGATGCCGTGACTTTGCGGCCTAATCATGGGAAACGTGATATGTTTGGACAGTCTGTGAGATAAAGATGATCAGTTTTTGTACCGACATTTTTTGGGAAGAATGTTGTATGTATGGGACTCATGGACTTAGAAAGGAGAAATCTAGTAATTGGAGTGCCCCCCACGGCGATAGTTAAAATGTGGTATAGTCCGGCATGGATGTTATAAAAAAAATGCCGCGCATGTGTAAGGCGTTCACGTGCGTCAGTGATACACGCACAGCTGCTGAGCTGGTGTCTAAATACTACGCTGCTCCCATGAGGCGCTCTGCACCTGCGAAGGACACTCATTCTTCCACTGTGTTGATTTTAATCAAATCAAAAATAAACGAATTACTAACCGGCGCCATGTCGTCATGTTTTGTTTAAGTACGCAGTATGCCCCTGCTGCCGAACCTAGAAAGCTGCGCATCTGTCCTATAGCTCCAAGAATGTAGGGCAGCAATCTGGTAACCTCCCATCGGTGTTACAAATGAGAGCACACCAAGTGGCAGCATTCCAAACTATAACGCATCAATGCATAAAAAACAAGCATGTCTTTAATATGTGGAAGCGTGTCACCTTTGTGCATTCAATTATAGCACGGCATTCAGAGGACTCTATTAAAAGTAACGGTCTTTCACCATGAGCATAGAATCATTCGTACATTTCGCCCAGCCTTGATGGCAATGCAATTAGAAAACTAAGAAGCAACTCACTTGTCATGTACACCCTATATGGGGACTGGATTCCTATGATAATACATTAAACAACGTTATGGTCAATTGAATCAAACACAAAAGCAGTTTCTGAATAACGCACACCCTGAATACACATACATTAAAATGCTCTCATATGCAATAACGAAAAAGGAGGCAGGATAAAATATTGCCTAGGATCACACAATTTGGACAAGTGGGGATGCCGGGATTAATCCAGGGTTTTCTAGTTTCATATTGTGCAATTCAGCCACTAGAAGGGTATCTACTTGTCTTTCCTGTTTCACAGCAAAGGCTAATACTTGGTGCATAAGATTAAAGTGTGGGTGGTATGCATAAGCTACATGCAAGCTCGCCTCGTTTATTGCAAAAGGGCCCAGGAGGACTTCGAGCTGAGCTAGAGCTCACCCGTATACCATAGTATTGTCCCCGAATTAGTATTCCAGATCTGGGCTCCCTATGAACAGGATCAATATCTAATGTTTGGTCAGTGCACACCGGTGTGCAACACAAGCTACGGAATCCAAGACCTTCCATGTGTCTTCATTACTGTAAGTAAATGATTCATCTCTTAATTTCTTGAGTAAGGGGTATGGCCCTAGCTGCATACATGCACTCCTGCTCCTAATTAAAAAAAAAAAATCTTTTTAACCCCTTCGGCGCTGATGACGAGCTCAGCTCGTCATCAGTTGCGCCGCTCGCATGCTGATGACGAGCTGAGCTCGTCATCTAACGCGGCTTTTTTCAAAAAGCCGCGTAGCGCAAAAATCGCCGCAGCGCGCATGCGGTTAAGCTCCTCCCTGTGGCCGGTGCAAGACAGAGTCTCTTTTACAACCTGATTATATCAAATGTTAGCAAGCTTCTATGAGGCACAAACCAAGCTCATCACTTGAACTAGGAAGGTGAATCAAGGAAGTATATACTGGGGGGGGAGATTTACTAAGATTTTACAGTGTTAATCATGGCAAAAAAAAAAATCCGATTTATTTTGCAGTGCTAAACTTATTTAGAGCTGTAAACGTGCATAGTACTGCTTTGTCTTACTTAGCGCAAAGGGGGCGTACCATGGGTGGAGCATGGCCATTCCCATGCAAACACCCAAAGTTTCTGATGCTAAACCCTATTCATTACATAAAGTAGATAGGGGTTAACGTCAGAAAACTGCATCATTTTGAAGTAGGTGCAACAAAAGAGAAATGCCTTCATTTCTCCTTCCTTTTCTGACTTTGCACATGTGCTGCACTTTACAGCACACATACAAAGAAGGGAAAGGGTTAAAGTTAGTCTATGCATAGTATTTCGTACTGGAAGGGTACCCTTCCAGCAAAAAAACCTATGCTAAACTGACAGAGACACTATGGCGCAAAGGTGTCTCCATGGAGCACAGCAGCTGATTTTAGCGCTGTCGATAGGGAAAGGGGAGGAGAGTAGTGTCATATTTTTGAAAATATGGCACTCTCCTCCTCTCTCTTTTTCATACAGCGCAGCATTTGCAGTTGCTGCACTGAGCTGCGCTTAGTAAGAGGTAAATCTGGCCCTGGGTGTAATGAAGGATATACATTTTCAGAAGTAACTGATGCATTCATTTTTCATTGCTCTTTTTTGTCCAATCAATGATCCTCTTCACTCTTCCTTGAATTGCGAAACCAAAGCATCACTCCTCATCAAGCACACAGGCTCAGTAAAGATGGATGGTACTGGCTAAGGAACCCTTGCTATTATTGCCCAGTATGCACCACACACTGATATGAATATATCTGTGTTTCTGGTAGTACATCAGTGCCTGACAAAGGATAAGCCTTTGCCAACCCCCTTCAGGGGTCCTTCAGTATTATCTTACCTGCTCTTTAATACAAAGCATTGTCAGAGATTTATAGCTGTTCTTACATTTCTATGTTGGCCTTTCCTTAAATGTCACTCAGCTTAAAAGACTGCTTTCATTACCTACTAGACAATTGACCCGAACAAACATGAACACTTGTCACAAATGCGACAAATCTCAGAAGGATACATAATCCAAAGGACTCAATGTGCCAGGTTCAGGATTTTGGACAGTTGTACTGTACCAGGAATTACTGATTCCAGGGCCATGAGTAATAGAAGATACTGGATCTACCATGAGTCCATGAGATAATCCCCTATAGAACAGAGAATTATATATATTGATATATGGGATACTCCTAATTCAAAAATAAAAGGCAGTAAATTGTTGTACCAGGTCGAAGACAAGCGTAACGTCCAAGAGTGATAGAAGAGGTAGCTAGTTTTGAATATCAGTAATGCAGTATTCTTTAAAAAGGTGCATCTTAAACTCTTCCCTGATTTGAAACAGCATTTGGGTGAGTCTGACAGATACAGGCATATTGTTCCAGAATCTGCCTACTGCCTTGTTTTCATTTCATTTTGTAGACTTCTTAGTTTGTAGAATAATGGTGTCCCAGTTACAGGTGTACCAACAACCACCAGAGATGCTGAGTTTGTTTGCAAGAGAGACAGGGTTGCTGGTTGTGATGACTTTGTAAATGATACAGCTGGTTTGGAAGATGCTGTGGGCTGGTAAGGATAAATACCATGCAAATCTTACTTTTAACCCCTTGATTTTGGCATGTAAATACACAATTCTGTCCTTTTTTCTGGGCCTATATTCCACTTGCTTGTATTATTATATTATAGCAGCAATAACGTCAATTAGAAATACGTTACATAGCACTAACACAGTACATACTCTAGTTAGTCTAGGATGGGTGACATCACTTACAGAAAACAAAGTTTGGGTTTGTGTTAGTTGCAAAATTGCATTGATATAACAAGCAAAGACAAACATCTGAATAGCACTGGCCTATTACTAATGAACTTAAAGGTTTGCAGAAAACATATTTCTATCAGATTGGGTCATTTATTGTGTTTTAGCAAGTTCTTAATGCTGTTCTGAAATCATGGAGAGAATGGGTAGCACCAATGTCAAGTGATGGAGAGTTCCAATTTAAAGGAACTATGAGGTGAAAGTGACACCGGGTGATTTTGTTCTGGTGTATAGGTTTAGATGAGTGGAGTTTCAGATTTGGTTTGTAATATGATAGGATATTTGCAGAGGTAGTTAGATATTATTTCATCTACTGCCTAGAATACCATTATTTGTCATGCCGCTCTATATAGCACTTACCTGGGATGCAGGCAACATGAGCGTGTGGTTAGCCCTCTAAACCAGTGCCTAGAGAAAGACTCCACTGGGAACAGGAGAGTGTGGTCAGTTCTCAGAGATGTGGCTACCACAACAAGCAGGGTACCACTTCTTGCTTTCTATTGTGTCATGCTCATCGATGTATGAGCAGTCCATGACTGATGTAATCAGCACCATCATAGTTATTTTCAGTAGGCCCACAAATGATACCTGGTCACCAGAGTGATACTACTAGTGAGTTTCTAATGGTCCTTGTTGTCAGTGATGCTTTATGGCCCATACAAGTGTGAGGACCTTTACTCCTGAGACGTTTCAGGAAGTACCTTTGGGAGTCCATTTTTAAGGCAGATAGAACTTGCCAGGTTGTATAAAAACACTTCAGGTAGGACATCTGCATCATGTTCAACACCCCCTTGCACCCCATTCCCTTGTTTAGCCCAGTGATGTTGGTCCTCAAGGCTTCCCGTCAGGGTGTCACACTCGAACTTAGGTTCTGGGTGGACTACCGTGGGTTAAATGTAGTCAACAAGACAAATCACATCCCCAGAGCTGATGGGCTTATAGATCGGCTAGGAGCTGCCCAGTGCCTCAGCACATTTGACCTAACGTCTGGGTACTGGCAGATTACCTTGGCTGATGGGGTCAAAGAGCGGTATTTCAGGTCCAGGTAAGGCCCTTTGAGTATGAAGAATGTCCCTGCCACCTTCCAGATGTTGGGCAACCGGGTCCTGGTTGGGTTGGAAAACTTCAGTGCCATCTATAATCAGGACATTGTGATCTTCAGTTCCAGCTGGGAGGACCACCTGTGCCACATCAAGATGTGCTTCAGGCTCTGCATAGGGCAGGCCTGACGTTTAAGTGTCAGATAGGGCAAGTGTAAGTGGTCTACTTAGGACACAAAGTGGGAAGAAGCAAGGTGTAGCCCCTCCGGGCCAAAATTGAAACTATTCTGGCTTGGGAACACCCCAAGTCCAAGACTGAGGTGAGAGCCTTCTTAGTCCTCAACGGCTATTACAGGAGATTCGTCAAGGGGTATGGCACCATCATTGCTCCCTTGACAGAGCTCACTTCCAAGAAGCAGTCACGTCAGGTGATCTGGACAGAAGTATGCCAGAAAGCTTTTGACACCCTGAATGAGGGACCTTGAACAGCATCCATGCTCAAGGTCTCTAACTTTTACAGAGAATTCATTGTACTGACAGACACCTCAGAACATGGCATTGGGGCTGTGCTCTCAGGCTAAATGAAGAGGGCCTGGATCAGCCCATAGCCTTTATTAGTAGGAGGTTACTTCATAGTCAACAGAGGTGGAGTACAATAGAGAGGGAAGCATTTGCTGTGGTCTGGGCACAGAAAAAGCTGAGACTATACATGCTTGGTGCTCACTCTCGGGATTAGACAGACCCCTCAGATTGTTAATGCAGATGAAGGGTGAGAATCCCAAACTGTTGAGGTGGTCCATATCCCTACAGGGAATGGACTTTATGGTGGAACACGATTCTGCAACAGACAGCGTCAGTGCTGAGGGTCTCTCCAGGTTTTCTGCCTTAGTGAAGAGAACTCCAAAGGGGTTGGGTAAATCTGCCTAATTTCAGCTGGGGGGGGGGGCACGTGTTAGATGTGGCATCCTTGGCCTGGTTTCCCCATACCTTTTGCCTTCAGACCTCCTATTTATGTTGACTTCGAATTTTGTGGGATTTAGGATTCTGCACACTTTACCACTGCTAACTAATGCTAAGCTGCTTGTTCTCTTTCCCTAAAATGTGGTAAAATCGGCTTATCCCCAATTGGCACAATTAATTTACTTATAAGCCCCTATAAAGCAGGGCTCGACAAATCATAAAAAATGCTCTAGACCTGCAGGTCTAGTAAACTACAAAATCTCCTTGACCTAACTTAAATGAACTTGACCTCTAACCCTGAAAACTGAGCAAATGTGACAAGTTAACAAGATTTAAAAGCATTTTTATTGCTCATTTACTTTGTGAGCAATAAAGATGCCTTTAAATCTTGCTATCTTGTCACATTTCCTCTGCTTTCAGAGGCAGAGGTCAAGTGTCAAGTTTGTATTCCTACTCGCCCTTTAGGACCTAAAAATAGTTCGTCCTTAATCAATCTCACAGTGGCCGAGTGAATTTTTCGAGGGGACGTGTAAATTAAACGTTTAGCAATGATTGTGTCACCCAATTAAGTAGCCCTTTACACATGCCTCAGGCCTGCTATTGCAAAACCTGTGATTGCAGTTTAAACTGCCATATCGACCTGGCAAGATAGACCTTTTTCCAGGCCAAAACCTTTCCTTTTAATATATATAAGTTACCCCTAGTGAAGGCTGAGAACAGTCCAGAGGCCAAGGGGCAATGGATTTAAAAAGCAGGACATGCCCTGGTACTAAAAAACTCTTAAATTCATTTTTCATTACCGCAAGGCCTATATCTCCTGTAAAATAAAATTGGGATTACCTTATTACATATTATAAGTGCAATTTCCAAAGGTGACAGTATAAGTTGGTTGTGTTTGATGTATCTGAATTCCTAATTTAAAATCCTAACTTACCGTGAAGTTGAATTTTAAATTACAATTCTGAAAATTATACTTTTAGAATTTGGCATTTTCTTGCCTTAGCCATTTGGTGCCTGCAGTATGTCCCTTGTCCTTGGTCACATGACTTGGCGGAGATGGCAGTTGGGATTTGTGTATTCCTCCTAAACAGCCACACACACTTGTGTGACTTGATGGGCAATCCTAGCAGGATGGGAGGGAAGAGTGGGGCACAGTCTCAGTTACACCTGAATAGGCTGTGTCATGTCCACACACAAAGGGCTGCATGCCACCCCTGTAGTGAGTCTGGAGCGAGGGCAGGAAGAAAAGACACCCACCTTTGTACTTCAAAGGCATGTCTTTGAAGTCTCTCCCACTTCAGAGGCACTACTGGGTATAAGTACTGGAACTCAGATACCACCACTTACGTACACTTCTGGACCTGTGGATACTCTGCCAGTACGAAGGACTGCTATGCTGCTGAAAGGACTGCCAATCTGCTGGAGTGCTATTCTTCTGGACTCCTGTTTTGTTGTGCTGGCCTGCTGCCCTCTTGCCTGGGGAGAAGGACTAGACTTGCATCTCTTAAACCCAGAGTGACTTTAAGAGCTAGTTTACTGGCTTCCTGATCTGAAGCCTCAGGGACATAACAAGCTTCCAACTACCATGCATCTGCACCTGGACTTTGCATCTGTGAGTCTACCCTGCCAAGGGGTGCCACCCCAGTCCTGGACCCTTTGAGTGGGGCATCCTCAAGCCAAACTAACATATCTCCTCTGCTAAGGGGCTCATCCTCAAGCACAACCTGATGCTGCGAGGATTGGAGCCAGTGCACAAGGTCTGCATTACGCTCACAGTCCTCAGGACCGATGCATCGCTGAAAGCATTGCGCATCTCTGATCCAGGTCCTCACATTTCTCATTGAATGCAGCTCAACGACAAATCAGGCATCTGCTTCATAGCCTCACAGCTCTTCGGAACCAACGCATCACCAGTTGCGTGGTGTTTCCTCATTGCCTGGTCTTTGCATCGCTAGCCCTGGTGATGGGATCCTGAATGTTGATGCTACAGAACCTCGCACCACACAGACCTCACTGCATCTCAGAACACAATGCATCAATTTAGGTGTGTGACGCATCTTCACCTCCGGTCCATACAACGCTTTGTGACCAGGATTTAACACCTTGGCTGCTTGAGATATTTGCCTGCTGTGCTGGACCATAATAGAAATGGGTGTGGTCATTATGAGCTCAGCTCGTCATGAGCACACAAGCACTGTGCCTCATGACGAGCTGAGCTCGCCATGAGCACAGAAGGGGTTAAGGTACTTTGATCAGCTGGCCTAACCGGGTCCCTGTAGCTGGATTGCAGTACATTGTGGTCGGCCTGAACTTGTGACTTTGTCCCAATCAGGTCAAACAGATATCCCTTGTTGGCTCAATTTGCTTTCAAGCACTATTTTACCCTAAAACTTAAATAAAATTCAATATCTCCGGTTTTACTGATTTGATTTTTGTTGTCTTGGTCTTGTTTTATTTATTAAATGTTACTCTATTTATTTAAACCTGGTGTGGGATCTCTTTATGTGATGGTTCTCACTGTTCTTCTGCTTGAAGTGTAGCACAAATACTCTGGACATTGCCTTTAAGTTAAGCCTAACTGCTCTGTGCCAAGCTACCAGAGGGTGAGCACCTTTACCCAAAATACGGATTATTTTAAAAAACAAAGTTGCCAACAATTAAAGAACCATATTTAAATCATAGGCAAGATTGATGAGAAGTTCATGTCAGATTATAATGCTTGAGAACAAACCCAAGATATCGATTTTAAAAGTCATCCTAAAGGAAATGAATCGGTATAATATGAGGACCCTATTTATCAAGGAAGTTGCATCTGTTTTGCACCTCGCAATGTGATGCATGCAGAGGGCAACCTTCAAATGCGATTTATCAAGCCATGCAGGACCACTTTTTGTTGCCCTGAGAGGCTTGATAATTTAGGAGTAACGCAATGCAGCTCAAATCGCTACATTGCATTAGTCTGTCCTGGTAAGGTGTACCATGGTTATTGCGTGGGTGTTTCCATGCAACTTTCATGGATTTTGACACATTCCCAGATTTACCATAACTGGTAGACCTGCAAATGCACCCACATGTTACACCTTCCCAGGGGAGGCATAGCAAGGAGAAACATATTTATTTCTCCTTGTTACTTCCTCTTTCTATATGTGCTGCATTGTGCCTCAAGGGATTGTTTTGGTGCTAGGAACGTGCCCCTTTCTGCCCAAAAACAATTGCATGCAATGCAGGTACCCTTACACCGTTGGGCAAGTGTACCCTAGTGTTGGCCCTAGGAACCCCATTGTTTGCCAGCCCTGGGAAAAGGTCATAGGAATGAGCTGTATTTTGATAACTACGATGCATTCCTGCCCTTTATCTGTAATGCAGTGCAGCAAGGTGACTTCCCGTGCTGTGTTACTTTCTAATAAATATGGCCCTTAGTGTCTAAATGGACAACAGCCTAAGGTGTTTACTGTGACAGCTGTTGTGGTGGTAAACACCCAACATATAGAATGAAAAATATCGAGAGGACATAATATAGAATCAAAAATATCGAGAGGACAGAATATAGAATAGACATAATATAGTTGGAAATAATTTCGACATATAAGTAAGTAATATTGAATGTCATATCGAATTTAATTATATAGAATGTCATAATATAGAATGTCATTATATCAATTTTTTTAATTGTATTATATGTTATTATATGTGATAAAAGAATATAATTTTTTTTAATGTATGTTACAATTTTTTTAAGAGAATGAATGTTATGTTAATTACTTTTTGCATATATTAGTTCCGTAGCGGGTTGTGAGTTTAAAGGGGAATAGGGTGGGAAGTACTTTAATTTAAATTAAAAAAAATAATAGTTGTATTAATGAATAATTTATTGTTTAATCATTAATATAGGTAATTAATTTTTGCGTATATTAGTTCTGTAGAGGGTTGTGGGTTTATAGGGGAACAGGTTGGGAAGTAATTTAATTTATATTAAAAAAAAATGTATTAATTAATAATTCTATGGTTAATAATTATTATTGTTAATAAATGTTTGCATATATTAGTTAAGTAGCGGGTTGTGGGTTTATAGGGGAATAGGGTGGGAAGTAATTTAATTTAAATAATAAAAATGATAAATTATTATTTAATAATTTTATGGTTAATAATTAATATTGTTGATTAATGTAATTAATGTATTATTAAATATTTTAAAAGATTGTAATTAATTGATAAATATGTAAATTATGTACATTTTTATCAATTAGTAATTAAATCAATTTTAATAATAATAATTAGTGTATTTATATGTCAATTATGTTAATTTTTTGAGGAGTGTGTTGAGTGTTTACAGGGGAGTATGGTTGTATTAAGTTATTTGATAATAAAATGTTATTAATATTTATATAATATTTAATCAAAGTTATTTTATACTGTTAATTGTGTTAATTAATTTAGATATCATTGTTTTTATTTTTTGCTAATTGCGATTAGCTAATTAATTAAATGTTAATTAATTATGTTAACTTATTAATATTTTAGACTATTGGAGGTGACGTTAATAGTGCAAAATAGTGGGAGGTAAATTAAATTTAAATAATTAATTTTTTGAATTAATTTAAATAAATTGTAGGACTGGGTCTACTAAATTATTTCTCTACGCTTTCCAACACTGTCCCTACTGTTGCACTCTCTGGAGTGGGAATAGTACTTTTTACCACTACGCTATCCAACACTTTCACTACTGTTTCACTCACTGGAGTGGGAATAGTAATTTTAACTTCTACGCTATCCAACGCTTTCCCTACTGTTGCACTCACTGGAGTGGGAATAGTAATTTTTACCCCTACGCTATCCAACGCTTTCCCTTCTGTTGCACTCACTGGAGTGGGAATAGTATTTTTTACCCCTACGCTATCCAATGCTTTCCCTACTGTTGCACTCTCTGGAGTGGGAATAGTAAATTTTACCCCTAAGCTATCCAACACTTTCCCTACTGTTGCACTCACTGGAGTGGGAATCGTCATTTTTACCACTTCGCTATCCAACGCTTTCCCTACTGTTGCACTCACTGGAGTGGGAATAGTATTTTTTACCCTCCCGCTATTCAACACTTTCTCTACTGTTCCACTCGCTAGAGTTGGAATAGTAATTTTTACCCCTACGCTATCCAACACTTTCCCTACTGTTGCACTCACTGGAGTGGGAATTGTAATTTTTACCCCTACGCTATCCAACACTTTCCCTACTGTTGCACTCACTGGAGTGGGAATCGTACTTTTTACCACTATGCTATCCAACGCTTTCCCTACTGTTGCACTCACTGGAGTGGGAATAGTATTTTTTACCCTCCCGCTATCCAACACTTTCTCTACTGTTCCACTCGCTGGAGTTTGAATAGTAATTTTTACCTACCCGCTATCCAACACTTTCCCTACTGTTGCACGCTCTGAGTGGGAATAGTAATACTTACTACTACGCTATCCAACACATTTTCCCTAGTGTTGCATTCACTGGAGTTGGAATATTAATTTTTACCCCTACGCTATCCAACACGTTCCCTACTGTTGCACTAACTGGAGTGGGAATAGTAATTTTTACCCCTACGCTATCCAATGCTTTCCCTACTGTTGCACTCACTGGAGTGGGAATGGTAATTTTTACCCCTGCGCTATCCAATACTTTCCCTACTGTTGCTCTCACGTGAGTGGTAATAGTAATTTTCAACCTCTGGCTATCCAACACTTTCCCTACTGTTCCACTCACTAAAGTGGGAATAGTAATTTTTACCCACCCACTATCCAACAAATTCTCTACTTTTGCACTTGTTGGAGTGTGTATACTAATTTTATTTCCTTAGCTATGCAAGGTTTTTAATTTTGTTATATTTAATGTAGTGCAAATTATGAATTAACATAAAAAGTATAACTTTAATTATGTATATTATTATATATTATTTATATAATAGGTTTATGTATATATATATATGTAAATATATTTTCAATATTGTTTTAAATATGTTATAATTAAGATTAATATTTTATAATATTATGAAGTAAATATATATGTTAATAAAATATGTTTTTTTACATTACATTTATTATTTTTACATACATTTTAAGCTTTTTTACATTATTTTAACTATGTTTTATTTAATTGTGTTTATTATTTAATTACTTTCATATTATATACATTTTAAAAATTCGATATTTTAGTTAACTATATTTTAAACATCGATATTTTGCACTCGATATTTTTATACTGACCTGTTTGTTAATAGGGATTTGATATTCTGTCCCTCGATATTTTGGCATCGATATTCTGGACAGTCGATATTCTGTCCCTCGATATTTAGTCACTGATCCATTGAGGGGTATGAAAAAGACAAGGATTTGGGTTACTAGAGACTGTAATGTGTGAAAGCTACAAGTTGTACCTATGTAAAAAAAAGTCTGTTTATAAAAGTTTCCAAAACATGCCCCACAAAACTGTATCTGGTAGCAACTGCATAACTACTGACAAACCAACACCTTAGAGTATTCCCGCATTAAATGGAAGAGTTTCACTTTAATACCGCTCTACTCCAAAGAATAAAAAAGGGGGTCAAGTGTTTACCCTAAAAGTCAACCCTATCCCCTTTTGTTGAACTTGCTGCCCAACACTGGACCTAGCATGCTTCTAATATTATCAAAAATCATCCTAACTGAATGACCTGTGTAATAAGGCTGCTGGCCTGCAACACATTTTCAGCAGTTCTGACTTTGTAGCCAACAGCCCATATAAAAGGTAACTATAAATCAAAGAATTAAATGCCAGATGTACAACCCTTTCATTTAGTCCCTCACAATTTGCGACACATTGCGAGTCACAAACTGCGAGGCGCTAAATGAAATGTACAACAGTGTGTTTACACTGTTTTGCTATTCCCAATGGGGTTGCAAATTGCAACACTCATTATTATTAATGAGCCTCTTGCAATTTCCAAGCCCATTGTGATTGCTTGCCCTCCCAGGGATGGTGGCCTGCTGGGCTAGGCGACCACCATGTCTGGGACTGCTTTTTAATAAAGCAGCTTTTTTTTCATGCAGCCCGTTTTCCCTAAAGGAAAACGAAATGTATTTTTTTTAAAAATAATTGAAACTGTTTAAGTCAATTTTTTAACTTCAGACAGTGGTCCCTGGGACCACTGTCTGCCCCTAAAAAAATATTTTGCATGCATTTGCAAAGGGGAAGGGTTCCCCTGGGGACCCCTTCCCCTTTGCAAATCCTTTACCACCTACTTGAAGTAGTTAGTAATTGCGAGTGTTTTGCGAATGCAATTGAGGTAGCAAAGCATTAGTACATTGTTTTGAGACTCGCTATTTGGAAGGGAACGCCCCCTCCAAATAGCGAGTCGCAAAACCTATTTAGCGAGTCGCAAAATAATTGCGACTTGCTAAGTAAGCTATGTACATGGCCCAATATGTTTTTGCATGCACAAACGGGTTTGCAAACCTGTTTGCGCATGCAAAAACGGGCTGTATATCTGGCCCTAAATTGCTATCAAGTATAAAAGCCAGTAATGGTCGGAATTATCACACTGCACTATTATTGCATGTCTTGCGACACAGACGTAAGCACTTCCTAAGCATTGCAGCCATTTCTAGAACCTTGCATTTAACAAAAGATTAAAATTGTGAAATGTATTTCATAACATGGCCACGTTTTGCTGATCTCATGGTAAATGAAACGATGCATGTGGATTAATGAACAATGAAAACCTCATAAACCCCATTGGAGGAACCCAAATCATGGAAACCCTATTTTAATTAAAGACAATTTTCAAGAAATGAACATAAATCGGAAGTTAGAGGAAACCTTTTAAAGGAAAAATAATTTTAAGCACAGATCCAAAATTACACCAAACTTGGATGGAGTATAGGGTTGATGAGGGTTTTTTGAGTTTTAGGATGGGTGATGTTTAAGGGCGATTAGGGTTTACTAGGGGTCAGAGATGAGTGGAATTCAGATGTTGAAAAGGGTTTTTCAGAGTTCAAGCATGCGTGGAGTTTAGGAGTGGTAAAGGTTTTTCAGGGATCAGGAATAGGCAGAGTTTAGGGATGGTGAGGGATATTTAACGTTCAGAGATGATGGAGTGTATGAGTGTTAGTGGGTGTTAGGGTACACGGATAGGCAAAGTTTAGGGATGGTGAGGGTTTTTAAGGTTCATGAATGGGTGGAATGTTGGGTGGTGGAGAGATTTGAAGGTTCACGGATGGGTGAAGTTTAGATGTAGAAAGGTGTTTTTAGGGTTTAGGGATGGGTTATATTCAGAGGTTAGAAGGGGATATTAGTGGTCAAGGATGGGTGTTGCTTAAGAGTGATGAAGGTTCCTTTAGTGTTCAAGGGTGGGTGGATTTTAGGGGTAGTGAGGGACTTTACAGGTTCAGGAATTGGTGGGGATTTGACATAGAAATGGTTTTCAGGGTTCAGGAAAGGGTAGTGTTTAGAGGTAGGGAGGGGTTTTAGAGTTCAGGGATAGGTGGTGTTTAATGATAGAAAGGGATTTTAGAGTGCAGAGATGGGTGGAGTTTAGGGACCTTGGAATGGGGAGAGTTCAGATGTAGTGAGCAGTTTTTAGGGTACAGGGATGGGTGGAATTTTCTAGTTGAAAGGGCTTTCATGGTACAGGGATGGGTGGAGTGTAAGTGTAGTCAGGTGTCTTTAAGGGATATGGATGGATGATGTTTGGGGGTAGTTAGACGGAAATGAATAGATGGTGATAGGCATGGCAAGGGATCAATGAATTAAAAGCATCCAAATGAATTGCTTGACTATGTAAAATATATAAATCTATATAATGTCCCCTAAAGTAAAGCACTGAAATAAATATCTTGAACACAATTGTTTCTGAAAGTCAGACTGGCAAGCATTGCATTTATACCTTAAACAATAAGCAAGCAAAAGTCAATGTTGAAAAAAATGACATTCCATGAATTAGTTTCTATGAAATTGTAAAGGTCATTCGTCTTGCAAATTTCCTTTGAACAGTCCAGGTTTCTCAGTAATGATATTCCAATAAATCTTTTTTCTGTTCAACAAAAGTGTCACACATAAGCATTGAAATGTCACATATAAGCATGCGAGCAACAAGGGGATGAGATGTTACACATAGGCAATCAGAAAATGTGGCAGGTATGATTATCCTTTACATTTCAACAATCCATAAGCATTGATAAATAATTCACATTTTGAATATGTACATAATATTCAGGAAAGTTCCCAAACCCCCTTCTTTCTGATCCTCTCTGAGGCTTAGGCACACATGCCTGTGCCACAGAAAGGAATCAGATGCTTACTGGATTTTTTTTAAGTTTAAGGAAAATTTCAAATTGTGTTACTCCTTACTGGGGCATAGAATTGTGTGTCTTTACGTCTTTACATGATACAGTAGTCAAATGGTATTTGGCTTTTTTTCTTGGGCTAAGAAAGAAATACAAAGTGTATCTGCCCCATACTGGGGCACAGACACACTGCTTTCCCTTACACAGTGCTTCCCAAAGAGAAAGAGGCATTGTCAGAAGAAAGATGTTTCCCACCAATGAGTCAGACACTGTTAAAATTATTTCTTTCTTAGACAAAAGAATGACCAAAACACACAATGTTTGTGCTGTTTGGAAGTATCCTAACCCCTACCCTTCCACTCCTCATCCCATGGGCCATTAATTGTTTTTCATGGGTGATTGGAAGGATGGTGTTGGTTCCTGGGCTGCAATGACCTTATATGCATATTTTTTAGATATTCCATAAGTGACAAGAAGGGAATGGTAACCTTCCTAAATGCATCTTCAACACCTGGAGGAGTTTGTATTCCACTGAAGAAAGAAACAAGTTAAAAAATGAACCCCAAGTGTGATGTCACTTGGCTGTGCTGACATACATATGCATCCTAATGGCATCTTGAAGACATCTTTTCATTTATATACAACACTAGGGCAGCCAACACCTATGCAGAATGTAGGGCCAAATATATGTGATAATTCCTTTACAAACGTGTTGCTAAATGTTACTCGAGTCACAAATTAGTTCTTGAAGAGTGTTTCACAAATGAAAATCATCCCAATATGTTACTAGATGTCCCTCTGGTCTCATATACACATTTAAGCATTCTATCACAAAGATGCAGTACCATATGTCATTTCTATAAGGGCTAGATGTTAGACCCTGTTTTGCGGTCCTAAATGGGAAATTACCCTGTTTGCGATGGCAAAAAAGGCTGTTTGTATGTACACATGATATTTTGTGAGTTGGTAATTCGCAAAATAGCGTTTGCGAGTCGCTATTAGGAAGAGGCGTGCCAAGGGCTTCTCTTACTAATAGCAACTGCATCTTTGGTCACAAAACACTCACAGTTTACCACCTACTTCAAGTAGGTGGTAAGCCATTCGCAAATGGGGAGAGGTCCCCTTCAACTTTGTGAATGGATACGGAAATATTTTTTAAGAGGAGACAGTGGTCCCAGAAACTTTTTTTTTTTTTTTTTTAGCATTCCCGTTTTCCTTTAAGGAAAATGTGCTGCATTTAAGAAAAAAGAAAAACAGCTTTATTTAAAAATCAGTCACAGAAATGGTGGTCTGCTAACCTCAGCAGGCCACCATCCCTGCAAGTGCTGGCCATTCCCAATAGGTCAAAAATTGCGACCTGCCTCATGAATATTCATGAGGCAGGACATTTGCGACCCCATTAGGAATTGCAAATAGTGTCTGAGATACTGTTGTATATTCCATTTTGTGAGCCGCAAGTTGTGGGTCATAAAATGTCACAATTTGTGACTCGCAAAATGGAGTGGTCATACATCTGGCCCTTTGTCTCTCCTGAGTCAGACACAAATCACTGATGTGCCAGGCTGCAATACCTCAGGCCAATGCTTGAGGACCCATAGGCATCCACAGTTATAACGCATACCACTGCAACTCAATCTCAGGCTAACAGTGAATTTGAAAAATTAAAACACCCTCAAACATCTCCATATGTTGAAACTTGAATGAAACAATATAATAAATATAACTGTGTTGTCAGCTGGGCAGATCATAGAATGGCTTCACTAGGTAGGTTTGCATATACACAGTTGCTAGTCAAATGAAGTTTGCTTCTTTTTTGGGGCCTAAAGCAATATGTCAATACTGGCTTGTTATCAATGTGCTGCTTTTAGTGCAAGAAGTGTCCTTTCAAAGATGGCTTTTGACTCACCAAATAGTCACTACCACTTACTGCAAAAATGCAGCTTATGAATTGTGATGTAAACATTGCTTAATAGATACAATGGTAGACCGAACAGACAATAGAATCTGCTAATCAATGTTTACTTATCTGTAGCCCAGGAAAGATATGTTTTTAAGCAATAGGTGCACAGGCAAGGGATACAGCCATACTGTCAAATCAGACAACAAAGGCACTAATCTATGTGAGTTTCTTATTAGTCTAATTCTGTTCAACAGTTGAAATAAAACTTCTTGATGATTCATGTTTGCTCTTACCCCACATGGCAATGCATGAAACTTCATATGCTGAAACATAGCCACTTAAACTATTTGATTGAAATGTGTTGTGAAGATTTCATGAAGGTTATACGCAAACCCCAAAATGCCCTTTCAATGGAACCTGTGACTTAACCATAACTACAAAACCTCTGTCGCAGACTCCAGGGGGCATATTTACTAGCCCCTTGAGCTGCTGTTGTATCACATTTTGCAATTCAATGGTGGCGCAAAGCACAAGATAAAATGTATGAGGCCAAGCAAACTACTTTGTATGGCTTTGAATGGCCTCAGTGATATGGAGTAAGGAAAGGCAGTGCAAATCATTGTGTTGCCTTAGTCTGCAATAGGGAAGCATGATATGGGTGTTGCAGTAGGTGTTCCCATGTGACACCCATGGATTTTGCCTCATTCCCAGATTTACAAGACCATGTAAGCTTGGTGATGCGCCAATACCTTACACCTCCCCAGGGGAGATAAAACGAGGAGAAATAACAATTTCTCCTTGTTTTTGCTTCTTTCTATATGCCTCCCAGGATTGTTTTTGTGCAGCAAGGTGCCCTTTCCTACAGAAAAACAATCCTGTATGCAATACAGGCACCCATGTACCATGGTGCAAGGATGCCTGCGTTGCTCTAGGCTGCTAAAAGGGCACCAGCGCAGGAGGAAAGGACAGGAATGCACCATACATATGATACATTCCTGCCCTTTCACTTTGACGCAGAGCAGCGCAGCACAGCATGGTGACTTGCTGCTCTGCCTTGTGCCAAATCCCCATAAAGATGCCCCTAAATATATAAAGACAAAAACACACACAGACACATATTTTTCTGTTCCCTGAATAATGGCAACAATTACTATTGCCACCATTATATATCTGCTATGCTCTTCCCTTTCAATGACCACAATTCTTATTCTCATTGTACATTTGGAGGGTGGGAAGGTGCTGTGGGATAAGCAGTATTTGTGTTAATATTGTGTTTTCATGAAAGCAGAATATGTCATTGTTGAGAACAATTTGTTTGTATTGTTATATAAAGATAGCACTTAAAATGGCAATTTTCAAATACTTTGTGAAGGAACTGAGGTTTGCAAGCAATAATGTATTCACAAACAAAATACAAAAATACAGTCAAAGCAGGGCTTGATCACAAAGAATAATGGACACCACAATTTAGAGCTGCCACACTGCCTGCTACTTTATGTCACTATACTGTGGCGTCAAAATGCTGATGTCAAGCATGATATTGACTGGCAGGCCGCCTGAGGATATTATGCTGATCCGCAAAGAGAAATTGTTGAATGTGACACTGTTCAAAACCTGCGGCATATAGCACCCTCGCCAATTTCAATATGACAACATGGCAGTGGTGGGAAGGCCCAGCTGCGACCACCCACTACTATTTCATTAGTGAAGGAGGCCCCAGCACTCCAACACCGCTCCTGCTGTTGACATCTCTCACAAGAGAGTAATAAGAGATACCCAGCAGAGGGATAGGTATGGGAAGCAAAACAATACGACTTTAGTTGCAAAGACGATGCAGACCAGGAGTGCTGCATTAGCAGAGATGGTCCTTTGAGCACAGCTAGGGGCATATTTACAAGCCCCTATGGCCACCACCATTTCACTTTCAGTGATGTTGTGATGGCAATAAGGGCCTCTCCTTATTTACAAGGCAGCGTTAAGCCACTTAATATGGCTTAAAGCTGCCTTGTAAATAAGGCAACCTTTCACGCTATGTTTAGCGTAAAAGGGGAGCAACACCCATTGATTTTGATGCTGCCCCCTATTTACAGGGACAGCATAAATAGGAAGCAATGCCAAAACTGAAATGCAAAAACTGGTCTTAAACAGGAGAACCAAGGAGAAATGCTTTATTTCTCCTTGTGTTTGCTGTTTCCATGTGTGGTGCCTTGTGCAGCACACATAGAAACAGCAACTTGCCTATGATTGTTTAGGTACAGGAAGGTCCCCCTTTCTGCACATAAAAAAACATTTAAAAAAAAGCCTTTTTGCAACTTCCATGTGTACTGCATTAAGCAGCACACAGAGAAGTTACAAAACGGCATTTAAAGATTGTATATGTGCAGGAAGGGGGACCTTCCTGCACATAAAAAATCTTCCCCTCACCACATGCATCCTTCCACTATGGTCCAAGGGTGCCTGCATTGGCACTATGCAGCTAAAGTTAGCACCAGCACAGGGGGAAATGCAGGGCTCCACCTTTCTCTAGTAAATATGGGGCAGACCTGTGTTTCTAAAGTGACGAAGTGTGTTGTTAGCCTTCCTGGATTAAGGACACGCTGTGCCACTTTATTACAAATATACCCCCTTGTGTCATTACACACTGGAATACCACAGCAGTAGCATATATCACCCCCAGATGCTCACGGTCATAAACTACTAATTTGACAAAAGCAGGAAAACCTGTGGGCACGCTCTGTCACTAGTTTTTTGGGATTGATTCATATATACTACTTTGCACATTATATACATGTCATATACACATATATAAAGTGTGGTTTTCAGTTAATAGTTGACAATAGGTAAAGTGTGCTCATGTTAAGTTAGCTAGATAATGTACGCCTCAGTTTATAACTCACGGTCCCACTGAACATGCATTATGACTGCCGTGATTCTGTCTCCCTTTTCATACATTTAAGGAACCATGCTCCAGTAGTTTGAAATAATTGTTTCAATTGTTTAGTTTCTGTGAGATCAGCATGTCTTTCATAGACAGTCATTAGTGATTTTCCACACCTCTGCCTGAGACAAGGTAATCGCGATGTATCATCCTCCATTTGTGATGACTAGGAGGAAGACTGCTGAGCTTTTATCATCAATGTATAATTATGTTTGTTTACCTCTTTCTGTGAACTGTGGGGCTGTTTCAAATTATAGAGAATTGCATGTTTAATTGTGCACTGTTCAGCTAGGTAGATTCAGAAATGTCCTTTCCACTTATTTTTAGAACAGATGCCCTTTTGCCATTCGCTAGACACTTTTTCTCCTGCTCAAAGAATCAGACTCCTGACAAATCCTTTCATGATTTGATTCTTCCTTTTGGAGGCTTTACTTGCTGACACCTTCTGCTCCCCTTTGCCCCACCCCCATTCTTTAGATTTCTTAGCTTAGCATTTGGGAATGTCCCTTCAGGGAAAACTGAAATGTACTCAATCAACTAATCTTTATTCGATTTTAGAAAAATCATAAAAGAGAGACCATACATCACATACACAAGGTGCTGAAAGAATAGCCATGATAGCTTAAAAACAATTATTGAAATAAAGTGCGTACAGTCATCATCATAAATCTTTATTCAGTTATAGTTATAACTATAAAAAGAACACAAGATCTAGAGTGCCTTGATCTCACTGCAGCTTTTAAAAATGTAGGAAACAGCGGATTTAACATGTACATTAGGTAGGAGCTTAAGGAACATAAGAGCCGGGCGAACATGCATAACATTCAAAGGTTTTAGTAGTGGGATAACAGACAATCTCCCTACCGCTCCAGATCTTGATCCAACATAGCAATTGTCTAGGAGGAATTATATTTCCTATATGTTTTATTCCTAGCTTCTTGGGGACAGAGAAAGCCGAGGTACTTTAGTGTTCCGTCAGCTGTTTGTGTTTTGATCGCTATTTGGGGTCTTTGTACTATGTGGTTTTCACCTTTCCATGGGTGCCATTTCCCTTGCAGTTTGTGCAGATTACCAAACTGGGATTTCTTGTTGCTTCTTGCTTGTTGTTTCCAATTCTAGTTTTAAGAGAAGCACTGTGATTCCTAAATAATCAATGGTCTCATAGCAGGAATTCTGGCATGACCTGAGACTTCTGGGGTAGTGTGGTGAGCAAAAGAATAATGGATTTAACCCAGATCCTTGTGACTGGGGGTGAATGTTTTCATTGCCCAGTATTCCGTCCATCAATTGTTTCTTTTGCATATGTCGCCCTAAGTGGGAAGGGTATGCCCACACGTGGGTCCCGTGCTCACTACACCACTGGGTTCAAGCTAGCCTGGCTGATAAAAGGTGAACCTCTGAAACCGGCCCCAGGGAGGACCTGCCTTGGAAGTTCGGGCTGGACTGTTCCCACAAGGGACCTTAGTAAATCTGGGATTGCACCAAAATACATGGGTGCATATGTAGGAATGCCTATGCTCTACCCATGGAACACCTTTCCAATGCAAGGTAACACAAGGCAGCGCCTTGTCTTGCATTACTTTGAGTTTACTAAACCAATTCCAGGTAAGGACTTGCAATGCCTTGCAATGACTTGCATCATGCACAGACAACACAAGTCCTTCATAAATCTTGACCATAATCTATAAAAGGAATGATGTAGAACAAACATCCTGATGCCATAGTGCCAAAATGACTAACCTGATTTACAATATACAAAACACGACAAATACAACATGACCGATTCATAAGAATTTTCCCAGCACCTATATCAGGAAAAAGACCACACTCCAAAATCCCTACCATGACCCAGACATCCACCATGCAAGCATAATGCTGATACTAGTGGAGGAATTGCCCTCTCTCCATCCTGCTACCCAGGAAGTCATCCTTCTCTACTCCCACAATGAAATATGACTTCGCGCACACAGTTAATGACAGAAAGATAACACCATACACACCTAAGATCAGTTCTTTATATTGTCTCAAAATACCATCACCAGACTGCCTGTATGTAAATCCTACCTACTTTGGTAGTTTTCTGTTATCATGTTGTTTCTGAGGTTGTGGTTATATGGCACTCTACTACTAGTGGTCTATGTGCAAAAAGAACAATCCCAACTTCAAGGGTTGGCTTCCTAGATGGCATGTTGGACCAGATCTGCTGTAGGGATGGAGCCCTACAGGATGCCCAAGGAAGGGAGTCATTTCCACAGAACCATTTAAAATGTGAGGCTGGACAACTGTATAGACAATAACATTTTGAGACGTAAATCTCAAACTGACGAAGCAGAAACAAATAGTTGGTCACCCGAAATAAGGGAGAGTGAGGTAATAGGTAATCCCGCTAATGCCGCATAAATTCAATGAATTATTTGTTTCAGATGTAATTCAATTAAACTATAATTTATCAACCATCAAAAAAACTGTAAAAGCAATCCAGTGGTTTGGCCCATTTTTCTTGACATATCTAATACTTCACGAAGATCTGCATTTCCTTTTAGAAGCCCCAAGCAGACATTTGCTTGCCCTATTCTTAATTAAGTTATAGGAGTGTGATTCTTAATGCAGATATATAGGATGCTATGTGCAAAGGATTTATGGCTAGTGCTGAATGCAAACAAACTACTAGTTACCTCCTTCTTGTAGAAATCAGTGATCTTTCTGAAAAAAATAGTGTTTGATTATTGCTGCAGCCTGATGGAATGTGTTCTTCGGTTTATTGGACTACACGGCATACTACATAACATTTACACCACCAAAGGAAGACCCTAGAGAATGCAAACGTATAAGCACAGGCAGAAGCGATTAATGGGAGAAAATTGCAGCATCACACAAGAAGTAAATATATTCAGCCACTGCCTCTCCATCTGTGCAACACTTATTGGCTGATCAAAAGAAACCATTTAGTTGAAAAATTAGCATCACTATTTTAACTATTTTACCAGCATTTCCAAAAGAAGCACATGCAGATCTTTCAATCAACGAGTAGCAAAGTAATAATGCCCTAAATACAGTTGAATACAAACAGAAATTGGGCGCAAATCAATCTATTATTCTTATTTATAAATCTGCACAGGGATAAATTAAATCGGCATTTAGCCTAATAGAAATTAAAACATTAAATTAAAAAACTTTCACCTTGAATGTTTTCAGAATTGTCCGTGCATTTGCCAGTTTAACACTAATAATGTGATGTATATTGAATGGTCTAAAAGAATGAATTCGTCAGCATAAAGTCTGCAGTGCAGATATCTCTTTTTAGAACCTACATACCCATGGGCGTCCACAGAACTGTTTCCAGGGGACCTAACCTGGCAAATGAAGGGGCGTGGCTAATGTTAATCAATATGGGCGGGGCTAAAATGGCAGACAATCAGGATCGGGTAATGCTCAGGCCAAGCTGAGAAAAAAAGTGGTGAATTCTGCATTTGAATCTGGACAACAATTAGAGCACACATGAACCCTATAATTACCCCCCTGGCCCCTTAAAACTCATACATTCCCTGATACCTAAAATGAGCCCCCTGGCACCCCAAAACCCATAGCTCAGTACCGCCCTGGCCCCTAAAATTGTCCCCCCGGCACCCCAAAACCCATACCCGCCCTGAACTCTAAAATGCCCCCCCCGACTTGCACCCCAAAACCCATACCCACCCTGAACCCTAACATTACAACCCTGGTACCCCAAAACCCATACCCACCATGAACCCTAAAATCATCCCCCTGGCACCCCAAAACCCATACCCACCCTGAAACCTAAAATTACCCTTTCCCCAAAAAAAATCATACCCGCCCTGAACCCTAAAAATACCCCCCAGCCCCCTTAAAACCCATACTTCCCCAGTAACATACCTCAATTGGAATTAAACACATTGAGAGGGTTTTTATACCATTTCTCTTTCCACTCTCTCGGTGTTGTTGCTGCCAAGCAATGCATGTCTTCCCTATGAACAACACCAGCTTATGCAGGACAATAGAGAGCCACCTGCTCTTCCGGTCCTAAGCACCCACCAGCCTCACTCCTCACACTGTAACTGACTAAAGGTCACTTACTCTGGGGTCGAAAACAGTGTCCAGGTGCACACCATGCAAACCCACTTTGACCCCAGGTGTGTAACTACAATAAAATCATTATAAGTCTGTAAATAGAATGAATGTAAATACGGCTACTTAAACCGTGTTTTTGAAGTATTTCTTGTCGGCACTTTAGCAAAATGGCCTTACGACTAGATGGCAAATAGGTTGTCCTGTGTGTACTATGCACATAAACATCACAAAGAAACACTACTATCCAGTATATTGCAATATAACAGATTAACAATTTTGGACTTGATATTGAGTGGATGCAAAGGGTAGCTTCACATACTCTACGTTTGCAGCCTTCTATTTCTTGCATTGTTGACTGATTTATTTAGAATTGTGTTTTTTCGGATGGGCAGCTCAGAGTAGGGAATATGTATAATGAAATGTCGTATCGCAGAGCTGTGCCATATTTACAAGAATAAGGTGGACCTCTGTGTTTTCCCTAGCGCTAAAATTAGCTGACTAGCACCAACGCAGGCACCCTCGCACCGTAGTGCAAGGGTGCCTGCATTGCTGAGAATTATTATTTATGTGGAGGAAGGTGTCCCTTCCTGCACATAAACAATCACTTTCAATTTCAATTTCAAAGAAACTTTATTGCGGCCATTTATGGCCATAAAAGCACATTTAAAATTAACATCATCCTATGATCCAAACTGAATCATGGTAATAGATCGGATCGTACTAAGCGTCTAGCAAACAATCAATAATGGCGAATTCTTACTTCTATGTGTGATGCAGAATGCAGCACACATAGAAGTAGCAAATCGTCATTATTTAATGATTGTTTATGTGCAGGAAGGGATAACTTCCTACACATAAACAACTGTTCATGGCGTTTAGCTGTTTCTATGTGTGCTGCAGAATGCAGCGCCGATAGAAAAAGCAAAAAAAGGACAATTAAAAGTATTTCTCGTTTCACCATTTTAATGTTTCCGCTTGCATGGTGTTAGTTTTTGGCGCGCCTCACATTTACAGATCCTTGTAAATCTGGGGCAGCGTCAAAAGCAATACTTGTTGGGGTGGAATTCCCACAGCAACACTCACTGCAGGCGTCTTTCATGCAGGTACCTGTGTAAAAGGGCTCCATACTTACAAAACTGCGTTAAGCCACAAAAAGATGCTTTAACGCCACTTTGTAAATATGGAGCAGGGAATTGCGTCACAGTAACATCTTTAAAAGTGACATTTCTGTGACTTAATGCCTTTGTAAATATGCCCCAGTGTCTCCAGGTGCAGACCAAAGAGTGATGCTTGGCTTTCAGGCAGCAGATTAATCTTCAAATCTATTCAGTGATGATACACCAAGAACCTTAATGCCTACATGCACTAAAGGTACCCATTCACCAATGTGCCGAAAGAGCTGCCGCACAAAGCTTGTGAAGGAAGGCCTCTCAGACATATCAGTCTTGTGCAGGTGTTAGGCATAGGTCACAGGGCCTATGCCAATGGGTATGGATAGTGCAAAATTATGATCTATCCTTATATATAGACTGGCTTGTTGGCATTAGGTCTTTGGCTGGTTGGAGCAGCAAGTAGGTACATGGTGATTTCAATTATCACATATTCTCATGACAAATGAATGAGTTGTTAAAAGTCTCTTAATATGATGAGGTTTCCACTTTGTCCCTGATTTCCAAGCTTATGTGGTTGGATGGACAGCAGACAGTATTCACGATTCTAAAATGAGCCATGCCCAATTATTTGCCCTCAAAATTATTTTTAGGGATGTGACAACCGAGGAATCTACAGCACGTTTGCATATGTGTGGGCTGTTAATGCTTCATGCAAGCTGCATGCAAGGTGTTGGTGGCCCAGGCTTTTAACCCACTGAAAAGTGTTCAACATTTGCTCTCAAAAACACGACTGGCACATAACAAAGCCACTTTTGAGGTCCTACCTACAGAAAGCCTCCATGTTGGAAAGGAGACCCATTGTATCGAATATAGACTTAGAGTGGGCTTTGTTTCAACTTCTTGTTGTTGATCTGATTGCTTTCTTGTCTACCCTACTCCTGATTCAATAGATGTCCTCTCTAATAATCTGTTTGTCCAGATCAAGGAGCATTTTGTTCTCACCCTGTTTTGATGGGTGTATCCTGCCAGTCGTCCATCAGGACCTTGCATTGCAGTACTGATGAGACTATTTTCTCTCTCTCTCTCTCTCTCTCTCTCTCTCTCTCTCTCTCTCGGTATCTCCCTCCTTGAGTCCTCTTCAGCCACCAAGTTCTTTCATTAATGATCAATCTCTCCCACACCCATTGTGCTCTACCCCACTTCCATATTAAGACAGAATGCAGATTGAATCTAACGAGGGATCACGCGCTGCCTGCATTGCCTTCACTGGTTTGAAATGCTAATTTACAAAACACGGCTAGGATATCCTCCTTGGTGGTCCAACATTTAGGCTATCCTCTCAAATCAGCTCTTCTAATGAGAATGCAGGACTCACATTGTAAGTGGGACTTGAAATCTATATATCCAGATGGAATGAAGGCTATGATAGCTCTTTACCTTTCTAATCTAGTGATGTTTTGTGGTCTCTGCTCAGATTGCCCCAGCCTTTCATTCTCTTCATTTTATCGCTTGTAACCATTCACGCAAAGATAGCTCTAAATTTCTTGCCTATCCTATGCTCCATCTACACAATATTCAATATGAACGACACCGGCTCCTCCTCTCTCTCAAAACACCTCTCCGAATCTGGAATCAACTCCTTTAAAATCACCTATCTCCCAATCTATCCTAATACGCTGGGAAGAACTTCAATCATAAGATCTTAATAGATATTCTGGAAACTCTCATTGCTGACCAATACCATTGTGCTTAGATCGGTTCTCTCAAAATCAGTCTTTCTCTCTTCATGCACAACACAGACAGAGGGATAAATATTTTGTACAGGAACTAAAAATGTCCCCATCAACTGACTTCCTTATGGACAACAGCTTACGGTCTCACCCAACACACTCTCTAGTGGTAACCACTTTCTCTTCATTTACAACAGAGGAAATATTGTGTTCCAATGAACAGATGCAAACCTGGCCTTTGTTTACTTATTTCTAGCTCTCAATCCTATGTCTGCCTTTTTACTGTAACCTCCTTTTATTTCCCCATCACCTTGCCTTTCTAATCCTGTCTCACAAACCCCTTTCTACACCTCTCTAAATCACTCTCGGTCACCCTACCCCTGATGTGACACCTTCCCTGCCCTATTCCATATTCTTCTTGTTTTACACCTTAACTGGTCTCAAACCCCCTTAATCACCTAAATCTACTCTTCCTAACAGTTCACTTGCATCTAACACTCCCTGCTCCAATCAATGGAACACCTATCCACCCCTATTCTGACTGTGACCAGGGTAATCTCCCTCCATGCTCTGCCTCTTTCCTACATAGTTTGAACATACCAGCCTGCCATCCTCCCCCAGTCTTTCTCACCTATCCAAGGATGCTTGTTTCCGGTCCAGGGAAGACATGTCTTGACAGTTCGGCTGGACTGTTGCCATGAGGCACAGGGTCAAGACTGATTTGCATAGGGCTATTTCTGAACTGGGGTGGCGAAGTGTTCTAAAGAATGATGATGGATTCAACCCAGAGCTGTGACTGGGGGTGAGTGTCTGAACATTTTCAGTACTCCATCCATCATCTCCTTGTGTTTGCCACCACAACACCGATTCCAGCCTCCTCTCCCCAATCTTTTCTCTCCTCTTCTTCTCTTGCACATATTCTGACCTCTCTCCACCTCCTGCAGTGACTGAATCTTTTAGTCTCTCTCAGCTCCCAATGAGTAGGGACTCTGCACCTACTTCGTCCAGTGCTCCTCTGCCTTTCAACTCCATCTCTACTTCTGGCACATATTCCAACTTCTCACTGTTGCCTGCCCTTTGCCCTGAGTGTATCTCCAACTGGCTTTCCTGCCAATACCTTCAAGGTCTGTTATTGAAATGTCATGTCTTCACAATCAACTTTGAAACCCAGACCCCCACCCCCACTCCTAATCTGAACATGTACACCTATCCATCTCCTATTACAACATCCCTGTCCCCCTCTCCTGATCTTATGTCCTCTCAGACTCTTCTGCTTAAGTATATAGACATCCTATAAATAACTTTCACTCTCTATGTCGTAATTTGGCAGCAACTGAATTAGCATTTAGCTCAGCTACACGAACTTTCCCCGTTAACTTGACCAAACGTGCGGGGCCATTTTGTATTTCTTGGCTTCCATCTTCTATGAACATGCGGCCTCGTGGTCAGCGTGCCCTTTCGTCCTTCCTCCATGTCTATGACCATTTACCTTGCCCAGCAACAGGCTATTTTTAGTACAGGTCAAGCTCACGCATGCGTACTCGAACATTTGGATTAACGAGCGGTCACCTTTCAGGAATGTTCTCCAAACTGACCAGTGGTACTAAACTCCTCCCACATGTTAGCTGTGTTTTCAAAATGCCCTTATATCTACCTAAACTGTGAAAAGAGTATACCGCCTACCTTTTTATTACTGTTAAAATTGTATAAAAGAGGTCGCACACCGATGTTTGGTGTGATACTTCTTGCATTGCCGAAGGGTGCTGTAGGAATGTACCACCACCCCATGGGGTCTTAATAAACTTGTCTTTTGCATTTTCCAGTTTCCGTGCCAACTTCTATTTTATGGTGTTCGAGAGTTTTTGCAGAGTATGTAGACCTGACGAAACCCAATACCACAAATTGGCGACCACGAAGGGACTCATCGGCGACTCGGATGCCCAAAGGAGAGGTCGCGACGAAGGATTTGAAACTCGCCATGGACGCGTACGCTGCCACTGAGTGACCCGAGTCTTGGCATCCGCGGTGTTTCTTCCTTTCCTTCTGCCTCGACCTTCCAGGTGGCGCCGGTCTTCGACTGAGATCCTGATCGGTTGGGTTGTCGTGCAGTGCCCGTTTGGCTGATTCGATTACGGAACTTGGCAGTTGGAACCTGGACGTTTGGAAATATTTGGTAAGCCTGTGATTGGTATGGTAGTCTATTGACGCTTACTGTGGCTCTTTGAATTTGTTGAGTTAGCTAACGTTTGGACCTATGATTTGAGTTATATGTGAAGTGCACCTCACATAGACAGGCACGTAGAGATATTTCTCTGACTTTGAATTTGTTTGAACGGCACACCGTGTGTAAAGCATATTTAAGTGCCATTTTTGTAATATCGCGTTTTCGTGATATTTTGACATGCCTGTTCTAAGCACACTTCGAGGAATGTGCTGTTTTGGAAATGGTACCACTTATCGATTAAATGAAGCTCAGCCGGCTCCCCCAGAGGGGACTCCTAATCGCGAGATGTACATAAAATGTGGCCTTCCCCCCATTATGTATAGTACATTATGGCATAAATATACCAAAACTGATCGTGAATTGCAATGGCCACTACATGGGTCATTTGATCTGCGAAAGGTTCAGTATGTGGAGCAATGTTTGTTTCAGCGCAGGTCTAGACAGGATATGTTTGATTGCGTGCGTATGTGGGAGAAAGTGGTGCGTGAACGAATTAAGCGTGAACAAGCCTTGGCGGACACGGAGCAGCAAAAGGCTACTCGTGATAAAGCTTTACAGTTGCATGAAAAAGAATTGCAGGAACAGAAAGAGAGGGAGATTCGAGAACGTAATTTGCAGGTTAATGGTCAGTTTCCTATTCGACGTCCTCTTTATCCTGTCCTTACTAATGAGTTAGATGATTTTTCATTATTAGATCGTTGCCCGCCTCCGTATGTTCCGCCTACGGCTCCGGATGAGGACTCGGACGAGGATAATCAGGATAAACAGCGTACCAGGTTAACTGCTGAGCGAATGACGGAATTGCGTTTGGTTGCTCGTAAACTTAATTTAAATTCTATTACTGTTTCAGAGATCGATGATCTTATGAGTAGGTGGTCTGAAAGGGAACGATTGTATTTTTTAGATCATTTTGCAGACAAAGTTGTTGACCGGTTTAGGAAGCATTCTCCTGAGTTGGAACCTAAAGTTATATCAGTTGGTCCTGAGAAATTCCGTAAAGGTATTTTTGTTTTTGCAGATGCGGATGAGTTTTTCCAGCGTTTGGTTCAGCTACGGGATGAGGCGACATGGCTGCGAGCGGCGAAAAAGGCATCTTGTTCGTCTACAACTGGATCAACGGAAGTATCCAACGAGTGCCCTATCTTTGGAACAGATAAGAGCGCTGCAGTTAATATTATGCCTATGCGAGAAGCTGCGCCTTTGTATGTCCCTCCTAAAGGGCAAGGCACAGATGATGATAAGAGGTCTAAAGATGCGAAGGGTTATTTTGTGTATAATTGGGTCTATACGCCATGGAATAGAACGGACGTTATGGCGCTTAAGAATGCTTTGCCTGATCCCCGTAAAAATCCATCCGCTTTCTATGAAGGTGTGGAAGGTGCTATTTCTTCGTGCGTTATGACATTAGTTGATATTGATCTTTTCTTTGGGTTGATATTGCCTCCTGATATGTGGAGGGCGATTCGTAAGTTTGATGATTTTAGGTGCAGAGTGGAAGGAAATAGCTCGAGCTGATTTGGATAGAGAACCTGCATGTAAGCCATGTCAATTGATTTTAGATCTCCCCATGGCTATTTTAAATAAATTAAAGACGCTTGTTCCTCCTAAGAAAATTGACTGGACGATGCTGGCTTCTTGCAAACAAAAACCGGATGAGTCGGTCTCTGATTTCTTTTCACGTTTCGAGGAAGCATTCCATGATTACAGTGGTCAATTATTAACAGAGGATACGGGCAGGCATTTGTTTGCTGATAAGTATGTGGCTAATCTCCTACCGGAGATTGCAAAACGTTTAAAAACTAGTGAGAGTTCATGGACCACTGCAACCCCTGCTTCTTTATTAACTATGGCTCAGTATTACGAACGACAGGAATTAGAGGCTAAAGAAAGTAGTGATAAGAAAGCGAAGGACTTAAAGACGAAGGTGATGTTGGCTCAGGTTTATGCTACGCAGTCGAGAGGGAATGATAGGGGTAGACGAGGATCATATGTTATGTCCCACCCCGTTCTAATATATCCGAGGATCAATGTGCATATTGTAAACAGTTTGGACATTGGGTTTCAGATTGTCCGGTGCTTCGTGAACAGCGTGCTCAGCGTGGACGAGGGAATGGAAGGTCACGGAATAGTAATACGGGACCGAGAGGTGGAGCGAATGATCGTGGTAGGTCAGAAGCGAGGGGTCGTGGTCAGGCTGATCACAATGCTTTTGATCGACGGAATCAGTATCAGATAGCTGAAGGAGAGAATACTGAGTCTCAGGATAATAATTATGCATAGGATTGCGTAGGATGGGGTGTGGAATCGGTTGAAGTACCAGTCGATCAAAGGGGTTCATATATATCAGCACATGTTTTGGGTTCTACTGATCAGTTTCTGGTTGATACAGGAGCTACTCGTAGCGCTCTGTCCAAACACTTGGTTCCAAGGGCTCCCCTGTCTGGCGAAATGATTACATCAATAGGGTTCGATGGAACACTTTCTCTTAGCCCATTGTCCCAACCCCTCATGTTTCACATTGACAAATTCACTGCCCCATGCCCGTTTTTGTTATCCCCAAACACACCAGATAATATTGTGGGACTTGACATGCTTAAACATTTTCATGTAACAATACGTTGTGCCCCTGAAGGGGTGCGAGTTATTTTGAATGAGAATTACCCGGAGGTTGAGAGATCGTGTCTCATGCAGGAGGCCGATGCGTTAGCGTCTCTTCCAAGTACTTTATGGGCCACTTCTGATACTGATGTGGGACAAATGATTATTCCTCCTGTGCGTATCACTGTAAAGGAGGGAGCATCTTTGCCTTGTGTCCCACAGTATAAGATCTCCAGAGAAGGCGAAATAGCTTTGACACACATTGTGAATGATTTGATAATGGCAGGGGTGGTGGAGGAAGTTCCCTATAATGTTTGTAACAGCCCAATTCTTCTGTTCCTGAAGAAAGACACAGACACTAAGATATATCGTTTCATTATTGATTTGAGGGAAATCAATAAGATAGTTGTACCCCAGTATCCGGTAGTGTCTGACATCACCACCTTACTCACTTTGATTCCACCCACAGCCACTACCTTTACAGTAATCGATTTGAAAAATGCTTTCTTTTCGATTCCCATTCATCCTAATAGTCGATATTTATTCGGCTTCACATTAAATAACAAATCATATAGATTTTGTCGAGTTCCTCAAGGCTACACAGAGAGTCCTAGCATTTACAGCCAGGCTTTAAAAAGACAGCTTGATTCTTTCGACTTACAGTCTGGGGTGGTTCTTATTCAATATGTTGACGATATTTTGCTTGCAGCAGATACACAGGAGCAATGTCAGGAGAGCACTCTCTCCTTACTTTCTTTTCTTGCTCAAAATCATCATAAGGTTTCACGAAAGAAGTTGCAATATTGTAGACCAAAGGTGACCTACCTCGGTCATCTTTTGTCTAAGGAGGGGCGTGCATTGACATCAGATCGAATTCAAGCAATTTTAGGCACGCCAGTCCCTTGCACTCAGAAGGATGTTCATGCCTTCATAGGTTTGACGTCCTTTTGTAGGCAATGGATACTAGGATTCTCGCACATTGTAAATGTCTATACTCAGTTGCTGTCAACACAATAGCTTAGCATCCAGGGCCAACAGAACTAAACCAACTCTAGATGGTTCTGACCCTAGTGATCATGTTGAACGGGATGGGGTCTCAAATGTTATCAACAAGGCTGTCTATAATCCTACCCAAGACAACCTCCCATCTTACTATGCAGAACTACAGACCTCCTCATTCATTCCCACCAACCAAGAAGGATCTGTCCAATATCACTTTTGTCCCCATTGTGCACCCTAAAGCTCCAGTCTTCAAAGCCATTCACTCATCACTTTGCTGCCTACTGCATACACAGTTAAACATTGCTTGGAGCCCTCAGATACGGTTATGATCTTCAACCTAAATATTTTGGTCTTCTTGACAGAAACCCAACTCAATTACATTTTTAATAATGTACTAGATGTTCTTCTCGTCCCAAACTACTTTATTCTCTGCTGCAGGAAGTCAGACAGGGTGGTGAGGAAGCAATATGTCATACCTTGAATTGCAAATTACTTCCAACTGGGAACATTCATTCCTTCTAAAGTATTTCCCTTTAAATATTCTCTCCAAAGCCTCCAATCTAAGAATGAATAGAATGAATGTCTTATATGACCCTCCAGGTGAAAACAGCTCATTCGTAGAGGAATGCATGGATTTTATTTTGTCACAGCTAATATCCTCTGAGACTCTTGCTTTCCTTAGCAACTTCAATCTATACTGGGGCACAGAAAACCTCAAACCTGTTACTCTGTTTTCCTTTTGTCTCCAAGACATGACCATATTCAGGACTTCCAGATAGCACACATTGCAAAGATGCGATTCTTGCCAAAAATGCACTCTTGTGCCCTAAGATCCCCATTCCAGTAGATGGTCGACCAATTGCATTTTCATTTTACGCTATGCTTAATCCACTATAATATTTCAGGCCAATCCAAAAGAAAAATGCTATGGTACTGTGACGCCAGAAACATTGACATAAGCTCCCTGGCTAATAAGGCTATTCATAAGTTTACCAATCCTGGCTCCCAGCATTACAAGAATGCTGCAACAGACAAATACAATAAGGACATAGAAAATCTGATTACTGGATCTGCTCCACCAAAAAACAAGAAGAAAAAGACCTTGCAATATTCTCCCCTTGCTCTGGAAGGATCTGTATTATGAAGGGAAGGTCTTGAGAAATCTTGAAACAAATTGTAGACGAAGACCCTCTCTATCTAATCTGTCTAGTCTCAAGACTACCAGAAGAAAACACAAATCGAACATCTTCAGAGCTAATCTAACCACTTTGAATCTCTACTTAAGGTCTCCACAACTTGTCTAAAACTACTCTTCAACATCATTAAACAATCAAAAGAAAAATGCTTTGGTTCTGTGACACCAGGAACATTGACATACGTTCCCTGGCTAGGAAGGCCATTGATAAATTTACCAACCCTGGCTCCCAGCAAGACAAGAATGCTGCAACTAACAAATACAATAAGGGCATAGAAAATCTTATTACTGGATCTGGTCCACCAAAACGCAAGAAGAAAAAAGACCTTGCAATGTTCTCCCCTTGCTCTGGAAGGATCTGTACCCCGAAAGAAAGGTCTTGAGAAATCTTGAAACAAATTGGAGACAAAGACCCTCTCTATCTAATCTGTGTAGTCTCAAGACTACCAGAAGAAAACACAAATCAAACATCTTCGGAGCTAATTTAACCACTTTGAATCTCTGCTTAAGATCTCCACAACTTGTCTAAACCTATTTATCAACATCATCAATCAATCCAATAGCCAGTCTTCAAAACGCATCCTCTACATACTACCATCCACATATGAAGATTTTTTAAATGTCTTTGCAGGGAAAGTAGACTCTATTGAACTTTCACTTCCCTCAGTATCTGCCAATCCTGATGACTGCTTGCTAAACTGCAAGGCACAATGGACCTGGCTGCACTTTGAGGCATTCTCGAAGACAAAGCTACTTTAAGACATAACTAAGATCAAACGTTCCAAACACCATTCTGGCGCACTGCAAAGGGCCTTAAGCAAGGAAATGGCCAAGGTGTTGTTACTATACTGGACATTTCTGGGGAGCTCCTCACTGGAGTATGGTGTTTTCCACAATTGTTCGAAAATTGGACGGATCTCCCCATCCTAAGGAATTACCTTGCTGATACCAATGACTTGAACTTCTGTCTGATATCAACATCTTTGGGAAGGTGTTAGAAAGCTGTGTAGCCTCACAGTGATCCCTTCATATCAAGGTAAATAACCGTCTCTAGGTCTTCCAAACGGGTTCAGTCCAGGCAACAGCACTGAAATGGCACTTCTGCAAGTTGTGGATGATTCTCTCTGCTTCCTCAATTCAGGTACCTCCAACCTACTTGTGATTATTTTACCTCTTGGCTGCCTTCGATACAGCCAATCACTGTGGTCTGATTAACATCCTGAAGGTAAGAAATGCACAGGGAAGAGGTGTGGCGCCGCGACCAGGGCGACTGACTCCGGAATCTGGGGATCACGGTTCGATCCCCGGCTCCGGCAGCAGATTAGCCCAGCACCATGTGACTCTGGGCAATAGCTTGCTTAATCTTCCCGACGGCCCCCCAGCGCCTAGAGACCCTTACGGGTGATTGTGCGCTTTACAAATGTGGATTATTATTATTATTACAGTGATGGAACACTCCTCAATGGTTTAAGTCCTATTTGTCTACCCAATTGCAAATAGTTAAAATAGGAAGCTATGTGTCTAGTAAAACTGACCGACGGGTAGAGGTCCCAAAGAGCTCGATCATATCCCAACTTTTTTAATCTATATCTCAAACTACTTAGAGAGATTTTGAATAACTCTGGAGGTCTCTATCACTAATATGTGAATGATACCTAAATCTACACAAAGATCTCATGCCAAAGGGTATCACTCTACTCTTGAACACCCTTGACAGTGTTGAAAAGTGGATGATTAGTCCCTACTTAAAACTCAATCTAACAAAAACTGGGTTCTTTCTAATATCGACCAACAAATTCCCTTCCAACGAGGGGCTCAATTCCTTCTCTCCACTGAACTGTAGACTGGACAGATGGGTGACAGAGGAAGGGAGAGGGAGGGAGACAGAGAGAGAGGGAGACAGAGAGAGAGGGAGCCAGAGGGAGGCAGAAGGATACAGTCGGGGGAGACAGAGGGAAGAAGGGGGAGACAGACAGAGGGAGGGAGACAGAGGGAGACAGAGAGAGAGAGAGGGAGACAGAGAGGGAGACAGAGGGAGGGAGACAGAGGGAGAAAGACAGAGGGAGACAGAGGGAGAGAGAGAGGGAGACAGAGGAACGGAGACAGAGGGAGGGAGACAGAGGGACGGAAACAGAGGGAGACAGAGCGCGGAAGACATAGGGCGACGGACAGAGGGAGGGAGACAGACAGAGGGAGACAGAGGTGATAGTCACCATTTGCTTCCTTTAGTTTAGGCAATTTTCTGTCTTTGGAGGAAGGCATGCTGGTTTACGAGATCTGATAAAGCAAAGAAAGGCTTCACTTAATCGTCGGGGCCACATATTCGAGGGACATTTGCTGTTTGTGTTTCTTTGCAGCAGACAGCCTTTCCCAGTTTACTGACTCATGATGACTGTCTTGCTTTTCAGAATGCTCGTGTCAAACACAGTGCTTAAAATCAATATCCTTAATGTTAACGTGACTACACTGATCATTGCTTTTGCCACGCACCCTTGATAACTGGGTTCTACGATTTGCAGAGCTCTACGTGCTTTTCACACACTTACTCGATTTGTTCAATTTGTGTCAGACTGCGTTTTACAGTCATCTGGCATATGACCTGGTTAATTAACCACGGAGTTTCGTTTAACGGTGGTGACATGTATCATGCTCTGATAAGAAGCTATTTTCAGCCTGTTTAGAACTATGCCCAGGCTAGGATAGGGACCAAAAATATGTCCAGGCACCCCAAAAAAGTGTCCCTCTTTCGCAAAGCATTGCTTGGTTAGTATCAGGCAGCTGCTTTTTTGAGAAACGTTTGTAAGTTATGCTTTTTTCAATTATTTTTTTAATTACATATATTAAATTACAGACCACTGCGGCCTGTTACGTAGTTTTGGACCTTGCTCCCTTGACTGACTCCCCGTGTTCTCTCCCATTGAGGCTTAAACTGTTGACAGGCTTCTCACAAAACACAACCCTCACTGTTATGAGCTGGCCGGCCACAACAAGTGCAGGTCAGACACACTTCATGTCGTAACTGCCCCAGAGGCTCATGATTATTCTGTACATAAGAACAAGCCCTCCCCAGCTTTCAACTGTCTTTCCATTCTGCAGCAGCCCCGTCTCGCTGGACCTTTTATTCACGGCCAATTTGCCCAGGCATAAGAGGCCACACAAAGTCAGCAAGTAAAAGCAAGTGATGGCAAAGCCAATAGAAATATGAAAAAGTCCCTCTTTTACCATGAAATTGGGAGAAACACCATCCACAAGTTAATGCAGAAGGACTCACAAACCCTTAGATGCCATAACCACACTTATAATAATTCACAATAGTAGAGGAAATTAAATCAAAAAATAATAAAAATGATATTTAGAAAATTGTACACTTTATTATACATTCATAAAAGCATCCCTTCTTGTGCCATATAAAACAATTGAAAATGTGCAAATACACATAGGTTATAATCAAAAGTTGTCGACGCAAAGCCAATAGGCCACGCCTTTTGGACCTACTGGATTTGACAATATTTTTTGTTTACGCTGAACAAAATCATTAAAAGCAAAGCCTTTTGCATATTCTGTTTAGTATCAGAAAATAACTCCCACAATGACAAGTCAGCTGCTGCTCGTCACATCTTTCTGTAAGCACGCACATGCATCACCACACATGCCTATGCATAAAAAGTGACGCAAACAAATGAAGGGGCAACCCAGTGTCCCTGGGAACCCGGGTGAATATATATTAACTAATACAATGGTTCCTTGGGGAAAGCTTGAACTTGTGCTTCATAAGCAAAGATATCTACCCATGGTCATGAGTTTGATTTGGAATAGACCATTGGTTTATTGGAAACCCATGTATCCAGTTCTACAAAATTCTGTGCAGAATGTAAACATATACAAAGTATTTGTCACAATTATTCAAATAATTCAGACAACAGTGTGAAACACAAGAACAGAGGTGCTCTTGGTGGACGGTGCAAAGTAGTTACTAGTAAGAAATACAGTGAATAAGGAGTGCGCTGTGAGGTAAACCGCATATAAAGTTGACTCCTTTGTGCACACTTTCCAAAAAGGATTCAGCCCTTTATTCAGCGCCCACCAAATGGCACTTAGGGCCATATTATCAAGAACGGCAATAACATTATCACCGCTTTAGCGGCAGGAAACTGCTGCTAAAGCAGCGATAAGGGGCTTTATAATAGGCCCTTTTGAGTTCCCATGGAAGCCAAGGTTTGATGTCCTGCACACCAGAACCTGGGCTTCTATGGGTATTCACAAGGGCATATTATCAAGCCCCTTATCACCGCTTTAGCGGCAGTTTCCTGCCGCTAAAGCGGTTATAATGTTATTGCCGTTCTTGATAATATGGCCCCTAGTATTATAAAGTCAACCAAACAACACTTCAACATTTTGACCCCTAAAGTAAAACTTAAATGGAGTTCTTATCAGGACAATGCAAGTAAACACTTATAATAAAGGATATACGCAATATTAGTAATGAATTAAACTTTATCAACAGTATGTTGAGTCTAATGGAGAAAGAACGTATGTACCCTTACCTCAAAAAGTGTAATGGAAAGAATGTATTGTTGTTCTGAATTGATCAGTTTCACAATGCCAATCTAAGGAAGCATAAGGATTAATTTGAAGACACAGGTTGTGTATACGTAACACATGAAAAATATATGTGTGATAACACATCAAGGAAAGGACAGAGGGCATGGGACCAGGGGGAACCCATCGGTCTACAGTAAACCAGCCATGGGTTATAACAATCACAAGTATTGGTGTGGAAAAGAATACACCATCCACAGGCTGTAAGGTGGACATTAGCATGCAAGGTACATAGCACATACAGCAACCTAGGACAGAGATACCCATAAGGATATACTGTGTGCAGCGCTCAGAAGAAAGTGTGCTTGGAGAAGTTGGAGTGCTCTGTATGCCTGATGGACCAACACATGCAAATTGCCATCTTTTGGAGCAGTGTGGTACATACTGACAGGTGTAAAACAGTTATAGCAAACTGGAGCAAAGATACCCTTGGAGATATCTGGGGGCTTGACCGTGTGCAGTACTCGAAAGCAGAGCAGTCAGGTAAGCCCTCCCGTTTTTCGTGTGTCATTAATTTGTATGGCGTACAACGCACACTGGCTTAACCGCCCACTCTGCCTTTTCGAGTGCAGCACATGGGGCAACCCCCATATATCCAGATGGGTTTCTTTGCCCCAAGTTGCTATATCCGTTATGCACCTGACAGATGGTGTATTCTTTTCTGCACTAATACATGTGATTGGTATAACCAATGGCCAGTTTACTGTAGATGGATGGGTTCCCCCTGGTCCCACGCTCACTGTCCTTTCCTTGACTTGTTATCACAAACACACCTTACATGTGATGCGTATACACAGTCTGTCTCTTTATTGGTATTCCTATACTTTTTTAGATTGGCATTTTCAAACTGACCGATTCAGAACAACAATTACTCTTACATTCTCTTCCTTACACTTTTTAAGGTAACAGTATATACATTATTTCTCTATTTATGGACTTGATACACTGCGGATACACTTTAATTCATTACTAAGAATGCATATATCCTTTACTGTAGGTGTCTACTTGCATTGTCCTGATGAAGACTTGTTTTAAGTTGTACTTTTGGGGTCAAAATGTTGACGTGCTGTTCGGTTTACGTTATAATATGGAGTGCCATGTTTTGGGCCCTGAATACAGGGCTGCATCATTTTTTTAAACTGTACAAATATAAGTCGACTGTATATGCTTTTTATCTGATAGCCCACTCTTTGTTCACTGTATTTCTCACTAGTCACTACACTGTGCCATTCACCAAGCGCCCCAACATCCTTTTTTTCAAACTGCTTTGTGGAGTATTTAAATAACTGTGCCAAATACCATATGTTTACATTCTGCACAGGATTGTGCAGAACCGAATACGTGGGTATCCAATAAACTGATGGTCTATTTCAAATCAAACTCATGACCATGAATACCTATATTTGCCAAGGAAGCACAGGCTCAAGCTGTCCCCGAAGGAACCATTGTTTTTGTTAACATAAAATGTGACATAGGCACCATTATTTTGAAAGTTTTAGTGGCCAAGCGAAGATTGTAACTGCCACTACGATTGCTAGATAAAGCATTTTTTTATAAGTGGACAAACAATGATTTACTGGACATGAGACAGTTTACTGCACAACCCTGCCAAAAAATATATACATTTAAGATAAATATGTTGGGTGATAATTGAGGAGTGGGTTGGGGAATCAATGGGGCGTGGCCTGGAGAACGAGTGAGCGAGCAACATGGAGGTGGGGGAAAAGCAAATGAAGGAGACAGCAATGGGAATGGGGAGAGAAGTACACATGAGTGAGAGCAAACACAGAGTAGGGGGTGGGTATTTGATAGGAGAGAAGAGGACAAAAACACAAGAGGGAGAGATGTGGAAAACAATTGCACTCTGATGGAGTGCTTAACCAAAAAGAAAATAGTAATTCCCTAAAATTGAGGAGTGGAAGGACACAAGACAGCCAGTCAAAAGGATAGTAAAGAGGATGTGTTCCAGAGGAGGGACAAACACAATATGCACAAGGAAAGACATAGAACACCGCTCAAACTGCACATAAACTTACCGGAGCGCCGTGAGGGAAACGGCAGGACCGACGGGCACAGGGGAAGTGCCGAGAGTCATTCCAACTCGGCTCCAGGCACTACAAGCCCCAGAAGCACCAGGGGCGGCGCGCCCGTGACGCGCTCGCAGCGCCAGGAGGCGGCTTGTCAAAAGGCTGACTCCCCGGGAGCCCAGTGGGGGAACACCGCTCAAACTGCACATAAACTTACCGGAGCGCCGTGAGGGAAACGGCAGGACCGACGGGCACAGGGGAAGTGCCAAGAGTCATTCCAACTCGGCTCCAGGCACTACAAGCCCCAGAAGCACCAGGGGCGGCGCGCCCGTGACGCGCTCGCAGCGCCAGGAGGCGGCTTGTCAAAAGGCTGACTCCCCGGGAGCCCAGTGGGGGAACACCGCTCAAACTGCACATAAACTTACCGGAGCGCCGTGAGGGAAACGGCAGGACCGACGGGCACAGGGGAAGTGCCGAGAGTCATTCCAACTCGGCTCCAGGCACTACAAGCCCCAGAAGCACCAGGGGTGGCGCGCCCGTGACGCGCTCGCAGCGCCAGGAGGCGGCTTGTCAAAAGGCTGACACCCCTATTGCCCCGCGAGTCGCGCCCGGGGCTAAGCCTGGGCAAAGGGCGGGCCCTCTGTGGCCCTCAGAGGCCAGAAGGGACTGGGCTGGGCCAGAGACCCTGGTGTACGTGACTTGACCCCCTCTTTTAAATGTAACAAGTGAGACTTCAATTCATTTTATATATTTGTACATAGTTGCTTTGCAATATAGTCACGTATTGTTTGCATTAAGATGTCTAAAGCCAAAAATGATAAAATAGCTACTGGCCACAGCACTATTGATAACTATCTGGTTAAAAAAGTTAACCAGATAAACAGTGAACGTCGGGCATCTCTAGGGAAAGGGTCCCCGGCAACAACACTGGGTGAGACGCTGTCTCTGATAGCGATGGACGCTGAGGGTGAGGCTGGCATCAGTGGTGCTGTCAGTGCAGCCAGTGAAAACGCAGTCACATCGAACGTGGTAAGGGCTGAGGTCCATTTAGATTGCCAAGATACATCCAGTGAGGATTTGGAGGAAGTTCGGCCGGCTATAAGGCCGGTACGCAACTGTAGGAGATCACAGACAAAGGGGGGTGGGAAAAAGAATATAAAATCTACTGCTGCAGACTCTGCCACTATTAATACCCCACTCAATAACCCCTTTGTGTTTACTGGTAATAAGGAGAAGAACCTAAATGCTACTATTGCACAATTGGTCGCCGTCATAAAAAACTTCGAGTCTACTCTGGAATCCAAGGTAGAGGAGGCTATCAGACCTTTAACCGCCAAGATAGACACTCTAACAGCTGAGGTTTTCAGGCTTGGTGGTCTGGTATCTCCGTTTCAGGCTGCAGCCATTGGACCAAGGGATAACTCTGGGGAAGACAGACAAGCAAGGAGGGCACAGGGAAATACCCAGCCGAACTTTACTAATACGACTGCTGTACCTACAATTGTGAGTAGGGCACCAACAATAGCAACCACACCAGTCTCCCAAGTAACAGTGGTTCCACAGGTCCAGTCTAACCCTGTTTTAAGGCTGGGTATTGATAGTAGGCGAAATAAGAGTAAACGTTATCTTAACCTCCCGCCTGACTGTGCACCATTTGTGCTAGTCTTAACAAATGTTCCACCTTGCGGTACTCACCCTGCCTCACCCATTGACGAATCCCATGCCTCACTAAAAAACAAAACAGTGTCATGGCTCAATACAAACTGTGGGTTCCCAGTCGCATATTCGGATCAGATAGTGGCAGTCAGGAGGGTGAACTGGGTGGGCCCATCGAAAAAAATGGGAAGCGGTGACTGCATTGTAGTGAATTTTAAACATCCCCAACATGTGGCCACCGCTCTCTTAAGAGCTTCGTCATTGATATATAATGAGAGCAGTATTTGTGTCCGACCTTTGGGGTATTTCTATGCTCACCTCTGCCATAACCCCCCACAACAAAAGCTGTTCAGCCCAGTGGCTGAAATTCAGACCCAGGCCCAGGCTGTGAACAATCATTTTCAGTATAATATTGCTAACCCGAGGGGATTTGGAAACAACATCAATACTCAGAATAGTCCTAATTTCTTGGGCCACCCTACACCTGGGTTTAACATCAATACACAGAACAGGTACGACCCTTTATCTGGCCTGGATATGTGTGATTGACATGAGATCCCTGTGGGTCAGGGCATCCCAATCTCAGATGAATTGGCACCCACTTTGAACTCACACATTAAAAACTGTGGTAGCAATGTTATCTCGTGGAATATTGCGGGGTTGGCTGTAAAAATGGCAGACACAAATTGGGTCAAATACATCAAGCAATTTAAGGTTATCTGCCTACAAGAGACATGGTTGGTCGATTGTGACCTTTTTTTAGAAGGGTACAAGGCCTACTATGTCCTGGCCACACCATCATTAAGAGGCAGACCTAAGGGTGGACTGGTGATTTTTGTTTCTATTCTTATTACCTGCAAAATTAGTAGAATTGATGCAAATGACCCTGGCATGATGGGCCTAGTTCTATATGGGGAACATTGTCGATTATTATGTTTGGTGAACTTTTATAATGCTGTCAATGTTACCCCTGTATTCAATTCCGTATCTGTCCTGCATGCTTTTCTTACTTCCTCTTTAAAGGATTTTAATCATAATCTTATGATCATGGGGGACTTTAATGTCCATTTGTGTGGAGATCCTCTACACAAATGCATAACTGATTTAAGATGTGAGCGTATGGAGGGCCCCCACTTGGATCACACAATGGCAGGGAAATTATGCAATGCTCTCCTAGATAATCTGGACCTGTCCCTGGCTGGGACAATCAGGGATCCATTTAAATGTTTTGATAGCCCTACCTTCAAGGGGCATGGGAGGGGTACCTTTATTGACCACATGCTATTATCAACGACACTGCTGCCTTTTCTGGATTCGTTTGATATTATTCCAAGCGAATTCAGTGACCATAACCCTTTAACAATCCATCTGAAGGGATTTTGGTTTATTAAGGAAAAACAGATATGTAATATTGGGAGGCTGGGTACCACAGATAGAAGGCGGCGACTCAAATGGTCAACGGTGACTCCAGATTTACTGTATAAAAACATCGTAGATACTTGCACTGAGGATATCATGAACTGTACTCAGGCGGGGGCAGACCCACGACGGGTTCTTACTGCTTATCATAATCTGTCGGAGAAGGTGTCAGAACTGATGTCGGTCCCATTAAAGACGAGTGTGGAAAAACGTGGGCCAAGATGGTTCAACCGTGATTGTTCTAAAGCCGCACGTAACCTCAGACTAGCACTGGCAGCTACTCCGAGAGTGCAGGATAATGTTAAACTGTGTCGCAGAGAATATAAGTCTATTCTTAAGTCTCATAAGGAGTCATTAAGAGTAGAAGCGTGGTATGAGTTTCTTGACCCCTCTACCTTAAAATCAAGCACTAGGTTTTGGGCAATAATAAAAAAACCTTTCCTGGCAGAAGAACCGGGTAATGGTCTGGACTGTTGCATTACTAAGGAAGAGTGGGAACTGCACCTTAAACAATTGTACTCTTCTGGTTCAGTTGTAACTACTGAGAAGCTGCCTGTTGCTAGGGGAGATGTTATTAGGTTCACTAATGGAGAAGTTATGGAGGCAATTGAAGGGCTTACTGCTAAAAAAGCCCCAGGGCCTGATGGGATCCCTCCAGACCTGTATAGATCTGACCCACACTTCTGGGCGCCCATCCTGGCAGCAGTATTCAATGCTGCTGCCAAAGTGGGCTGTCCTACCTCCTGGGGAGTATCAACGATTGTTCCCGTATTTAAAAAAGGAGACAAGGGGAGTCCACACTGCTATCGGCCAATTTCCTTAATTGACTCCATGGTCAAAATTATGGAGAGAATTCTACTACAGAGAATCACATGCTGGGAGACGGAAAATAACATCATGTCGATGTCTCAGTATGGTTTCTGTGGGGGGCGCTCCACCATAACTCAGTGCCTCAACCTCTTCCTTGTATTAAGTAAATATACTATTATACAGAGGGGGACTGTCCATCTCGCCTTCATGGACCTTTCCTCAGCCTTCGACTGCGTCAACAGGGGGGGGCTTTGGAGGTCCATGAGGGAAAAAGGTGTGGACCCAGGGATAGTCGACTTCCTGGTGGACATGCACAGTAATACCAGTGCTAATGTCAGATATACTGCAAATGGGGACACGACTGGTAATTTTGACATTAAGAAGGGAGTGCGTCAGGGTTGTATCCTTGCCCCCTTCCTTTTTAATTTTTATATTAATGATTTAGAAGATTACCTACAGAAAGTACAAGCAGATTGCCCCTGAGTCGGCAGGCGGGGTATTCCTGTTCTTTTATACGCAGACAATGCGGTTTTAATTTCACGAACGGAGAAAGGACTCCAGGCGCTTTTAAATGCTTTTAATACTTTTATGTCTGACCGTAATCTTTTGGTCAACAACTCCAAATCATACATTATGCATGTTGGCCATAAACCTAAAAAGAATTTCATTTTTAAACTGGATGATGTCCCAATACCAGCCACAGAAACATTCTCATATCTTGGTGTCCTGTTTGATACCAAGCTTAACTGGGGTCCCCACCTGGCAAAAAAGAAAGGTGAACTGGCAAGGGTTAATGCTTCTGTTTTTAACTTTGCGACCAAACTGGGTAAGAAGCCAACAAACGCAATGATTAAGCTTTATAACGCCAAATCTGTTGCTACAGCTGCATATGGTAGTGAACTTTGGGGATATGTGGCTGGAGAACAGCTGCAGGTTGTTGAAAATAATTTCCTAAAACGTTTACTTTGTGTCCCCACCAGTACACCCAACATGGCAGTACATGAAGAACTGGGAGTTCAATACCTAAGTGATATTTTTTCCTTAAGGCCCTTAACCTGTTGGATGAAACTGTGGTTAAACCAGGACATACCTCTAACCCATTTGATTGTAAGAGATCTTATATCTCAGGACAAACACATGTGTGTCCCCTGGTTAAAATATCTGAAAACTTGCTTTTCCAGGCTAGGTCGCCCGAACCTGTTTGAAAATCCTAGCGGAATTGTAAAGGGGGATATATTAGCAATCAAACAAGCCTTCTATAAGGATAAGCTGGCCCAAAGGGAAAGTGAGGAGCTTATGAAACCAAGAATTAGGAAATATGTGATGTTAAAAACCTGTGAAAGCATGGAGCCTTACTTAATGAGCAGCTTCACCTCTCATGAGAAATTCTTGTTGACTAGGTTTAGATTTGACATTTTCCACCATCTTTTAATTCGACCGAAGTCAGACATTTTTAATAAGGTTACAGCACCCTGTGGCTGCGACGGGAAGTCTCCTCAGGACATGCTGCATTTTATGTTTTTATGTAGGTTTTATGAATATCCCCGTAAATGTTATCTTGTTGAACTTTTAAGGAAACTTAATTTTAACCAAATCAAACCTGCCTTTTTCTATTTACAGCTTTTGTACAGTGATAGTGTTTTACAGGTTATAGAATTTTTAAAATTAACCGTCAAATTAAGAAACTGCTTAGACCAATGATGATGTACTTACTATCTGCACTTTATTATGTATCTGGAATAATTAATTATTATTGGGCACGTGTAATATGATTCTTGTATGTGACTTTGAATTATTGCAATTTTATGAAAAATGGTTTTAATGGTATTGTATATATGTGTACTTTTATGGTGTGAAATATAACCGAATAAAGTCTCTATTGAATTGGACATAGAATAAGAAGCAAGGAAATGAGAGTGAAAAAGGCAACAAAATTAAGAGGATGCAAGCTTCTGCAAATTCAGTAGGTATTTTACAACCAGGCAGCTTCTGCTGTCTGGTGAGGTTCGACGGAAAAAAATGGCTCACATTTGGACTCAGCCAGAGGCCTTTCGAACACGTGTCGAAAGGTTGCACGGCTAATCCAACTTTGGTTATGGCTTTTGATTTCAGAGACAGGGAGAGGTGCTTTAGCAATATTTTGGCTGCTCAATCATTGCTATCAAACTGAATATCTTGGAGAAGATGACGTGCCCTTTAACACTGACATCTGCTTAATTGTATCACTTTGATGGACATCTTCCCTTGTCATTATTTTGACCATTTTTATGCTGGGTTTTCATGACAATGAGAATCTGCGAATAATAATTAGATTTCCATCCAAATTCACATGAGCAGTGCAGTCCAATTTTGACCACTATAAGCAGTCAAATAAAACACAGTAACAATAAAATTATTAGAGTATAAACCCTGAAATTATGTGAAGCAAACAAGGACATTTGCATTGAATTAACACATTACACCCATCTCTTAAGAGCACATACTGTCACCCTGCGCAATATTAAGCAGACAGCCACTCGAATCTATTGCTGTTGTGTTTTTTACGTTTCTCTTTCCTGTTTTAGCAACGCATCTATGTAGATGTTGCATAGACTTAAGTCAGCATACTATACAAGAAAGAGGATTGACATTCAAGGCGTTCAAGGACGCAGAAATTGGCAGTATGTCCTGTATAAGGTCCCAAGAATGGCTGAAAGATGATTGTGGCACGTTTATTTGAGTGTGCCACTGTCACAGGTGGCTTGATGACAGATGGTGCTCACCTCTCCTGTCATAATGATGTGTGGGTTCTAAAAATATCTGAAGCACCAACTCTGCTATACTTTAAAGTTGGGTCTGGATCACAAAACACATTTGACTGACGCTATGTTATATCTTTGGAGATAAGTTAAGGCAATGCTTGGTACCAACACTTATCATGAAAGCTGGTTTCTGGCTGTGGTAATGGCTTGTTTTGTGGCAGTCTGTTGTTATATAGATGTGATGGCAGCTCTTTTGTATGTCCCTTCGTTTATGTGCTGATTTTTTGAAGCGCAATTTTGTTGTGTTGTACTGTGGTTGTTTTTGATTTGTGTTCTGTTTTGTTGTGCCATTATGTTTGGTGGTGCTATGCTGAGTTGTGTAAATTATTTTGTTATGGTCTGTTGTATACGTTAATATACTGCATTTGCAGCCAAAAGCACCATATTTATTTAAAGATCCTGTGACAAATGCACATTTGCCATTGCCTAAGGTAGCAATATAGCACTGCTCTAGTGCTTCGACTACTCAAGACACTAGTCCCCCCGAAACTGGGACAGATAACAAAACATGTTTGACTGGCACTATTTCATGTCCTTGGTGTAATTTAAGGTAGTACTTTGAAAATTCCTTATTCCTCTTTTTGTGACAGCTGTTGTATGGCAGGTGTCATGTGTGACAGGAAAATGTGAGCATGCTTCCTGTGTGGCATTTTGTGTCGGTGGTGATATGTTCTGTTTTTTTGTTCTGCTATATGTTGGTGTTGCATTAATACAATGTGATGCTGTTTTGTTGATCTTTTAAAGTTGTCCCATATTCTGTTTTATTTTGTTGTGTCCGGTTATTTTTTATTTGTGTTGTTCTTTTGCTTTGTGTTTTATTATTACAATATATTCTGTCATTACTTTAGACATGTCAGCAAATGCAGCTACATTTCCAAGGAAAAGCAGCACATGTATTTAAAGTTCCTGTGACATGCAACAATTTAACACTCAAGTGCTCTAGCTCGTCTACTATCTAAGACATTAGTAAGTTGAAAAAGATCGCAGTGACCGTGTCTGAATTACAACTTGCATTGCTTACTTTATGTGATATGACCCAGTATCTTAAATTACCACTTTCACTGCTCCCTTTTTCATCACAGGGCCACAGTCCAGGATGGCCTGGCTAAATTTGTTGTTTCATGTCGCCAATCTGGCATTCCGGAGGGTGCTAACTGTTGACAACAATGATCAGTTCCGAAAGCTTCAGAGTTGTGTTCCACAACTGCTTTGGTATGAAGGTTCATCTCTCCAGTCAATCGCTTTGGGCTAGATAACAAATCATTTAGAATCACTCACATACACATTCTTGGGGGTAAGTAAAGCAAGAACAAGAATGTTTTACTTCTGTATTATAAAATCAGATTTGTGGAGGTAATATTGTGTTGCCAGAATAGAATGCATGTGCATGTGGGCCTTTTTATATTTTGTTGGGCTGGTGATGTGCTGTGTTGTTCATCGAGCTGTTGTGTTTTGTGATGCATCATTGTGTAGTGTTCTGGTTGTTGTGCTGTATTCTGTTTTGTTGTTAAAGTTAAAGTTTTTGTTACTGTCACACCTGGCATCCTCAGAAAGGTTTCCCACTAACTTTTTGCCTTTAGACCTCCTGTTTTTGCTGACATCATTTTTGCTGGCCTTAGGACTCTGCACACTTCACCACTGCTAAAATGCTTGTGCGTTCTGCTCAAAATATGGTAACATTAGCCTATCCCCAATTGCCATATCTAATTTACTTTGGAGTCCCTAGTAAAGGATACTACGCGTGCCCAGGGATTGTAAATTAAAAGCTACAAGTGGGCCTGGTGCACTGATTGTGCCACCCACTTGAGTAGTCCTTTAAGTATGTCTCAAGCCTGTCACTGCAGAGCCTGTGTGTGCAGTTTAAACTGCCATTTTGACCTGGCAAAATAAACATTTTGCCAGGCCAAATGTTACTTTTTAATACGTATAAGCCAACTCTAACCTAGGCCCTGGACAACCCCAAGGTCAAGGTTCAGTGTATTTAAATTTTGGACATGTACTTCTAATTTTAATTTTTACATGTCCAGATAGTGAAAACTCTTAAATTTGATTTTCACTACTGAAAGGCCTATCTCTCCCATACAAAAGCATTGGAGTTGCCTTATTACATGTTATGAGTATAATTTCCAAAGGGGAATAGATTATTCAGTCATGTTTGGTGTCCCTGGAATCCAAATCTAAAATTCTAACTTATGGTGAAGTTGGAATTTAAATCATAATTTTACCTTTGATTTTAGAAAGTTGCCATTTTCTACCCTTAGCCAGTTGGTGCCTGCAGCATGACTCTGCTCACATAACTGGGTGTAGGTGGCAGTTGGACTTTGTGTATTGCTCCTAGACAGCCACACACAATGGGAATTTAGGTGTGACTGGGTGGACCATCAATACCAGGATGGGTGGGAGGTGCTGGGCCCTGCCTCACCTACTCCGGAATAGGCAAAGCTTCTCCCCACTTCAACGGGGCAACTTTGTATAAAAGAAGGACCTCAGACAAGAACACTTCAGTACCCTTCTCCCTGTGGATACCCTGCCAGGAAGAAGGACAGCTGTCCTGCTACAAGGACTGGCACTCCCCTGGATTGCTGCTCCACAAGGAACTGTTGTTGTCCTGCTGTGCTGGCCTGCTGCTATTGCCCTCTTGCCTGGTTGTGAAGGATTGGAACCATCTCCTGAGCACAGAACCCAGAGTGACTACAAAAGCTAGTTAACTGGTCTCCTGATCTGAAGACTCATTGACATAACAGGCTTCCAACCACCTTGCATCTGCACTTGGACTCCGCCATCAAGTTAGACTTCCCTGCCATATGGTTTCTCCCCAGTCTTGGACCCTTGGAAGTGGGCCAAAGGTGCTATGCCAGCCTCTGTGGTACAAGCAAAACCAATGCATCTCCGCTGCTGCTCAGTGCAACCCCAAGCAGACCGATGCATCTCTACTGCTGGTTGGATTGGACCACCACAAAGACTTGCATCACGGCTGCGGCTCACATTGCCTTCGGAACTGCCACTGCGGGATGCATTCTCAGCATTGGCGGCAGCGTCAACGACAACGCTGGACTTCACATCGCAGCCTCAAAGCTCTTTGAACCAACGCATTGCCCCGACTGCTCGCCACATCCTCAACGCCGGACTTCACATCGCAAGCCCCATCAACGAGATCTTCAATGACTACAAAACAGAGCCTCACCCACAGCCTTGCCACATCTCAGAACTGACGCAGCACCTCGGCTGCATGGCAGATCTTAAGCAATGACAAAAAGAACCCTGAAACCGGTCCCAGGATGCCTGTTTCCGGTTCAGGGAGGACCTGGCTTGGCAGTTCAGTCTGGACTGTTACCATGAGGCACAGGGCCAAGATTGATTTGCATATGGCTGGGTCAAAACTGGGGTGGCATAGTGGGCAAAAGAACAATGGATTTATCCCACATCTCTTGACTGGAGGAGAATGTTTGAATCATTCAGCATTCCATCAATCATTTGTTGAAGTTGCACTTTTTGCCCTAAGTGGGACAGGTATGCCAATACATGGGTCCCTTGCTCACTGTGCCACTGGATTCAAGCTAGCCTGGCTGATGATGAGTGACATACCCTGAAACCAGTCCCAGGATGCTTGTTTCCGGTCCAGGGATGACCTGGCTTGGCAGTTCAGTCTGGGCTGTTCCCATAAGGCACAGGGTCAAGACTGATTTGCATATGGCTGGGTCCAAACTGGGGTGGCGTAGTGGGCAAAAGAAAAATTGATTGAACCCAGATCTCTTGACTGGGGGAGAATGTTTGAAACATTTAGCATTCCGTCCATCATTTGTTGCAGGTACACTTTTCGCCCTACGTGGGGCGGGTATGCCCAGACGTGGGTCCCTTGCTCACAGTGCCACCGGATTCAAGCTAGCCTGGCTGATGAAGGGTGACACACCATGAAACCGGTCCCAGGATGCTTGTTTCTGATCCAGGGAGGACCATCATTTGTTGCAGTTACATCTTAAGCAAGGTTTCATGCAACGCTCCGCAAACCAGGATTAAAGGTACTTTTCTTCAGTGGGCCTAACTGGGTCCCTTTAGCCGGCCTGCACTCCATCACAATTGGCCTAAACTTGTGACTTTGTCTCAGTCCAGTACAACCACATAGATACAGTTAGCACTTTATGCCTATTTACCCTACAATCTTTAAGCTTTTCAATAGCTCCGGTTCTACTAATTAGCTTTTTCTCATTTTTGTCTTTTTCTATTAAATTAAGCTCCATTATTGTAACCTGGTGAGGGACCTTTTGTGTGGTATCTTACTGTTTGAAGTGTTGCACAAATACTTTACACATTGCCTCTAAGTTAAGCCTGACTGATCTTTGCTAATCTACCAGGGGGTTGAGCATGGGTTAATTTGGGGTCTGCTCATGTCTTACACTGAATATGACTGTGGTTGCTGCTTGACCAGGGCTCTCACCCCACTCAACCAGTAACAAAGTTTCTAACAGTTATTGTATTTTGCTTTGTGTTATGTCATTATTCTGTGTTCTTTTGATAACTATATTAATACCAACAAATTATGATACATTTCCATTCAAAGGCAGCACATTCCTTTAAAATTGCAGTTCTTGAGTTACCACTGTACAAGTAGTAAAATAGAGCTGCTCGTGGTCAACTATTTAAGACACCAGTCAGCCCAAAAATGTGGAAGAGACTTTTCGTAATTTAGCTCTCCCAGTGCTCAATTTATGTGAAATGGCCCTTTGTGTATGTGCACAAATATTTTATCTCCAAAGAGATTCACTTGAGGCTGCTTGGCATATCATTATCTACACTGGTGGCGAGGTTTGTTTGGGCACATCTTTTGCATTATGACAGTCAGCTGCCTTTACCTGGTTGTGGACAGGAGTCTTGTCTTTGGCTCACAGCTTAAAAGTTTGTCTTTATTAGATTATAAGACCTAGCATGCACAGAAAGTGATGCTCATGATATAAAATGACAAATTTATCAGTAATGATTTATCACTGTTGGGCAGTTTCACTGCTTTCCTTGCCAGTTGCTTTGCGTTAAGGCCCCTGTACAGGAAGTAATATTTCAGGCTACATATGGGGCTACTAGGTTGGCCTTTCTAATTTGCTGAAGCTCTACATTTTATTGCAGTTTTACGGTGAGTTAAATGCTTGACTTCACCAGTCAAAGGTTCTTGGTGCATATGATTTCCAAAGCAGTAACGCTGTGATAGCTTTAGTTACAAGCTAAAGTCAAGCTCGTAAGCCTTGCAGCCTCCGGCTGGCAAAGTTTCACCGGCCCTCCCACATTTGGTAAATGATCTTAGCTCAGGACACAGTCCAACAGTATCAATGCTTTCGTTTTGTCATTACCCTGCCACCAAAACACTTATTAGAACATTGGAATGTTGGGAGCTCCATTGAAAACAATGGAGTGCTCTGGGTTTATAATGGCTGGTATAAGCCTGGAGCTCCAACATTCCAATGTTTCTTTGTTCACAGCTCTGGCTGTGAACAAAGGCTTCAGGGAGCCTGAGGGTATTCCAATCCCCTCACGCTTCCAAAAGGCTTTGTTTTTTTTTGTTAGAACATTCTGTCCTCTAGTGACAGAATGTTCTAATAGCCTTATAGCCCTTTGTAGATGGGCTATAACGCTATTAAAGTCCCTCTCCCTTGTTAAAGGCCCTCGCCTTCGGCTCAGGGCCTTTAACGCTGGAGAGGGCCTTTAATAGCCGGTATAGCCCTCTACGGCGGGCTATAAGGCTATATTCTTAGCTAGCAAGAGAAATATATTGTTAAGAGCACTTGTCTAAGATATATGTCTATCTTGACCAAAACAATTATCCTTGGCTAACAAGGGGCCTAAATTGATAAGAGCACTTACCTAATCTATGTGGCCACCTTGACTAACACTTTAGTCTTGCCTGATTAACAAACCTGTCAAGGGAATCATAATATCAATGAAACCTTACTTGCTAGAACCACTAGTAAGACATATTCAAGCCAGGCCCACTGGCTCCGTGGAGTTACGCATCAGCTGTACGAGCTGAATTGGTACTACTGCCAGAGGGTCAGATTCACTTTGACTTTATGCTTCCTCAGACTAACTGGGCCCCTGAAATGCATTAAGCAACAATAAATGAGTTTATTAGTGCTAGATTCTGTGCATGCACATTCATGTACGCACGGCCGGACTGGGAACAGACACCGGCCCTGGGAGCAGGGGCTAGCAAAAAGAACCGCTCCCGTTTTTGTTTGGGCCCATATGTACTGCTGCAAAACTGGCCCTCTGTAACAAAACTGGCTCCCGTGGACACAAAACTGACCCCCACCGCTCCGGACTACCGTGGAAAGGTCAAGTCCCCACTACAGACAGTCCTGCCCTGTCTGTATAGCGACCATCTTGGAATTTATTTTCCCAAAACAAAAGAAAAATATTTCTAAGATGGCTGCTTTGCCTGCAAAGATATGTACAGTAGCCAGCTTGAAATAAAATTATTGGTAAAGTCAACAGGTGAAATTACCTGCCATTGCCAACACTTGGTCATTTTTTGGTGCTGAAGCAACAGATTGATAATTGTGCCTCCAAATGTTTCATGGAAATCTGGGGGAAAATGTCCTGCACAAAACAGCCTACCACAGAAAAAATGAACAAAAATGTAATGCAAGCGAATTTCACAAAAAAGCGAAGTTAACAGATTGCATAGTTCATGTGCACAATAAAAAGCTGGCGCGCTTATTGCAAGAAAATTGCACCAAAGGAATGTGAAAAAGTCATCCGAGGTGTATTTGAGAAAAAGAAGAATTTGTTATTTCTGGTACTATAATGAATTTTGCCCAGGGATTATCATTTTACCTTACCCTAACAACGAGTAGAAGTTAAGTAACTAGCTTAAAGGATTTGAAATGTATCATGAAATGCTTGCCTTTTGTCAAGAGATCAGTGTATTTCAAACGTAGGCTATTATTCTTAAATGCTTGGCCTACATTGCAACGATTTAGCTATACTTATGTTGTTCAACCTGTGTCTTTTCGAAATAGGAGCTGCACGAAGCTTGGCAATATCATTTCACTGCTCTTGAAGAGGTTTTTGCCTCTACACATCACTGCTGAAAAAAAAATCCTGCCTCGTTGTAAGAAGCTTTCTGTTGACAAAGGCGAACAATACATCTGGGAAAGGCATTATTGGGGGCAGGGGCATTTTAAGGATTTTGGGGGCACTGGGCCAAATGTATTTTGGGGGCCCCAGTTCGGAGCAGCTTTGATTTTATGATCCAGTTTCAGCTCTTTAATGCCCTTTTTGATCAAATTCTAAATGTGTGTGCCTCTGATATTCAGGTATAGTAGTGATGTGTGTTTTCAGTATTGTAACAGCAGCAGCTCACTAATATTAATGCAAATAATCTCTTTCACACCCTCCCATTTCTCATATGTGAGGTCCTGTATTGATCCAATAGAAACTTTTTATATGGATGTTGCATGAAACATAAACACATTTTGTCTGCAAAATGTCTATAATAGACTCTCACACATTACAAATAAATGATAGAAAAACGCTATTTACAAGAATCTGTTTAAACATTATTCTAGGTCATCAGGGCAAGACTCCCTGTAGAACATAGCTGGCTCCATCTGATGTCCCCTGAAAGGCTGGGGCCCTGTGCCATAGCCCACTTTGCCCATGCCTTAAAACGTCTCTGATTGGGGGTCAGGACTAAAAAAGTCAGAGCATCATATCAATCCATCCCTGGTGTACCTATATTTTCTCTGTATCCAAGTTTGCATCATCTTTAAGATATTTTGCATCACTTTTAAAAACACTAACACTGGCACTCCTCATTAACTGGCAGAGACAGTACCTACCTCAGTGAACTGCAACAACCAGAAGCCAGGACAGCACCAAACTGGAAACAGAAAAACTGCTAAACGTAAAAAAATACATAAACAACAGCAAATAAGCTTTTTCCTACTACCACGGTCTAGAACATCTCCATCAACATAATAGCTGCTCGATTTACAATTCATAAAAGAGCCGAGGCCCACTTCTCCTGGGAACAGAAGGGCCAACAATTATTACGATTTTCAGGCAGCGTCTAACATAATACAAATTTGCTGTACTGAGTTGTGCGAAGGGGAAAACACAGCACACAGCACTTTCTTATAAGATCAGCCTCCTGCTGGAGTTATCCCCTACATCAGTGCTTGAAATGGAAAAATAGAAGTGCAGGCACTCTTTACCAGAGTACCGGCTTGTTTCTCAGAAGTGCCGGTACTCTCCACTTAAAAGTATAGCATTTCTCTTGAGAAGTGCCAGTACTCTACCTCTCAAAATACAAAAGTGCTGGTACTCCGTACCGGACAGTGCCGGCCCATTTAAAGCACTGCCCTACAAGGTGAAAAAAACTGTTTTTTTCGAACCATGCAGACCCTTTCACCAGGGTTCAGAGGAGAATGTGCTCTGTCCAGCATAGTATTTGTACTGGAAGCATACTTTCCCAGCACAAAGTCCTCAGCATAGACAACATCAAAACGGCTAGATGCTTTACATGCATGCAGTGCACTGCAGCAGGCACTCAGTGCGTTTTCTGTGGTAATCAGTGCATTTCCTACTGCTTGTGCTTGCTTCCACTAGGCGTCAGTATTAGATGCAAGTTTTGGTCAAGCTACCTAAGCTGATCATACTTTTCTTTTAAACCTATGGATGCACTGGCATGGTAAGAGGGGCAAGGGGGCGGTCCATGCCGGGTGGCACGTGTTTTCGACATGCCACCCCCAGCTCTTACCTGCAGCTGCGCAGGCGGCAAAAGCAGGAATTGATCGCCTGGCTGCACCCCTCCCCTACTTTACCCCTGCGGCGGGCGACAAAGGCTGGACGGCCACAGGCGGCAAAGGTCCTAGCTACGCCACTGTATAGATGTTTGCAGGGATGTTTCCTTTGAAAGCTCCTCTTGAAGCAAAATGCAACAATTGCATTTGTTTCTATGAAAAGGTCATCTTTTCAATGCAAGACATCATTTGCATTGAAAAATAAATACGTGTCACTTTGCAAAGCTTTATGTCGCCAGCACTGGCACAAATCCTTAGTAAATGTAGGCCTACATTGCCATCAAATAGAATTCACCACCCACGAACATCCTGTTTTTATTGTAAAGCATTCTGAATCATCATAGGTCCCCTACCATTGTGCATTTCTCAGTTGCTCTACAGCTAAGTTTGCCCTTTATAAATATCTCTAATAATATATTTGTCAAAAAGTGTAAATGAATCAAAAATGTGACTACTTTCAGCAGTAAACATTTAAAAACTTAACATTTTTCTTTCATTGTATAAGAGTAGCATACAGTATTTTTGTGAACCCTACACCACTAATAAATTGTTCTGTTTTTTATTAGAAGGTATAAGTTAACCTAAAGAAGTAAAAGAGTGTAGGTGCATAGTTGGGTAGTGATATAATTTAGCTTTTAAACTATTCATGTAAGAAGGGTCTGTCGAGGGTCAAACAATAATAAGCATCAATTCCCCGCTAGAATTTATTTTTGAAATGGATAAATCATAAAAGTACATTTATTACATTTTTGCTCAAGTGTAACACTATTGTATTAAAAGTAGAGGTCCAAAGTTGAAAGTTGAAGGCTGTTGAATTTACACTTTAATATTTTTAAATACTGATGTTTGCTGTGTAGGAAAGTAGTATAAATGAAGATATTTAGTAGTAGAAGGCATTTAGTAGTAAAGTTAGGAGTCCTAACTGTACTACTACTAAATGCCTTCTGTGAATACCAAAAGTAGTAAGTTTAGGATTTTATCTCTGATTAGTTCTGTGAATCGGCCCCTGAGTTATTAGTTGTGCACGATGTGAGGCCTGCACATGTAATATGTCCACAATTTCACCATTCTGGAAAACAATAACAAACACCCATTGTAGCACTTGACTCTCTCTTGGTAGGGAAGCAAAGCAGTACAAAGTCTACTCAGGGGAGGTGGTGTGGGCTAGTAATCACCATTCATTGGCACGCAATAATAACATTCAGTAAATGTTTTTCCAGTCAGTGCTTTTCTTTGAAGAAGGAAGTGTGCATTTATTACACCCACATTACAAAATACAATGCATAGATTAAAAAATATATACATCAGGCAGATAGAATTTCCTTCAGTGACACGTTTGGATCCTAATGGGTCATGACCCCCAAAATCACAGTACTCTTCCACCTACAACAGATAGAACATCCCAATACATAGGGAGGTATCACTTTAAATAAATCAGGCCTATTGGCTTTGCCATGGGATCACAGTATCGATGTGTATGTCAAGCCTATTGACTGTGTCAAGGGGTCACAACATTTAAATATAATAGAGGCCTATTGGCTTTGTCAAAGAGCCACCATACTAAAATACAACATAACCACATGTTAAAAAACATCATTATGTCACAGAAATGAGTAGCCATGTTGAAATGCAGTCAAATTCACTATTAGCAATGCAGTGTTACTAAAGCATTTAAAATTAACATAATATGTGTGTGAGGCTTTCTTATACACTAACCACATAAACTAATGCCATAAAATCAACCACTAGAGATCTAGCACTTACAGCCTGTCATAAATTCAATGACCCAGAAGTTTTAGTGGTAGTTAAAATATTTCTCTTGGAGGAGGGCTGCTGTAATTCACTGAAGCCGCCAAAGTTCATTACTTTCACATTGGTAGTGCCCCAGCCCTCCAGGGGCCACCACAAGCAGAGAAAGCATAAGCAAAATAAGCCCCACAGGGCAATATGGGGTACTCCCTCTCCAGAGCTAATCATTTGTTATTATGCGCCCCGGCCGCTTTCTTGTCAGCCAGGTGCCACACAACTTTTTTTTTTGCTCTTTGTTTTTTGTTACGTCCAAATACTGGGTGCTGGTGCCCATCAGGCACCTAGGTGCAGGGAAGCTCAGGGACCAAATTATTAGCTGCCCTAGCCAGCTGCCACCCGGCTGTCACTTGTTGGTTGCAGGCCCAGGCGCAGGCATCATTATTCTCCATACAACACGAAAAAAGGGCACTTGAGGGTATTAGAGCCATTTTGGACCTATTCGTTTTTTTTTTACTTCTCTGAGCTGTGCTTCATCAAAGATTTTTGAGAGGTCATCTCGCCCTAAACTTATCGAGAAATGCTTCATCATTTGATTACCGCTCACAGCAGGGTGGGAACAATGCCACCCCGGCTGACTCAACTGAGGGAAGCTAATCTAACATGGGTGTTCTTACACATCTATTGTCAGGACAAAACACTGGTTCCTGGTTTGTATGGGCAAGAGAAAATATAAAATATACCTAGAGATATACTCAAAGTATTATTTATTCGGCGAGTACCTCTGGTATGTTTAAAAACACTAAAAACAAGTCTGTCATATGCTGAAATACAATGAATCACCTGACCTGAGATCTATGCATTACCAACATGATTCAACCACTATACAAGCCTAAAAGGTCTGGGGTCTTCTTCAGGGTAATCAACTATAGGGCAATGGTGTACATTCATACCATGCATGTGGGTGAGAACTACAACCCTACTGGTCTGTCTGTTAATTCAGAAAAATCCCAGGCATATTATACTATGGATTCCATGGCAAAATGTAGGGGATGCTTCCTCCATAGTCACATTCGTCAGAAAGAAGGCATAGAGGAATCACCTACTGGGCCCCCGTCCACAGCTGTAATGTAATGAGAGGTACTGCTGGAAATCTATGACAACTGTTGTACATTTCCACAAGTAAATTAAGGCCTATTTAGTCATTGTTTCAAACCATTAAATTGTTTAACAGCGATATGACAGGTGACCAGAAAATTAGTATAAATAGACTACTTTAAACATTGTCTGTTACCTTTAATCTTTAAATGTATGGGCTTTGAGCTAAGATGCATATATATATATATATATATATATATATATTTTCTTTTTTTTTTTTATTTAAATGGGCCAATATCAGATATGCTGCAACAAATCGGAGGATTTAAAGTCATTTTCCCTACAAGACAGCATATGTGGTCAACATTGATAAACCTGAATCATTTGGATGAATATCAAGCACTTCAGATCAAAAGGGTTAATACACATATAGTCTTAAAACAAACCATGGAAAAGTAAGTGGTTTAAATAAGGAAAGAAGTAACATTTACAGATAAGATTAGAGCTAGGGGAGAGTTAAAGAGAAGGAGACGGTCACAGTTAGGATTAATAATAGGATTAGCGGTAAAGTGAGGTTTATTTATAGAGTAAATATTAAAAAGATGCATATTGAAACAAAGATGGAGCTAGAGATAGTGTTGATAGAGATAAGGATGACAAAGAGAGACATAAAGAAATAGAAACATAGATAGAGATAGCGATAGAAATATTAACAGAGATATCGATAGAAGGCAATAGGGATAGAGATAGAGATACAAATAAAGATCAAGTTAGTGATAGAGGTAGACAGAGATGGAGATAGAGCTAGAGACAAAGGTAGAGACAGAGCTAGAGATAGATAGAGATAAACACAAAGGCAGAGAGAAAGAGCCAGAAATAGACAGAGTTAGAGACAGAGACAGGGAGAGAGCTAGAGCTAGAGGTAGAAAAGGAGATAGAGGTCGAGTTAGGGTCTCCGTTAGTTTCTTGTTAGTGATAGCGTTAGGGTTATTATTGGGGTTAAAAGTGATAGTGAGAATGTATGTTAAGTTTATGTTCAGGTATGTATAGTAAATATGGGCCGCATTTTGATTCGTACTAAATGTTCAATACCAATGTCCAATTCAATGCAAATAAATATTGCCAACAAATTTACATTGAAATGATTTGATCTAACCCACATTATTTTAAAAAAATGATGGAAATTACTCAAGTACAAATGTGCAATCACACATGGAACAGATTGTTATGGTCATCTGGAAAAGCACTAATGTTAGCTCCTCCCATCCTTGTCTTCTTCCAAGATCCTCTTTCCATTTTCAGACACTCCACCAGTGGATCTTTGCAACACTGCTGGACCAAACCATGTATTTCACATAGACATTTCACATATCATAAAACTAGAGCTATGATTCCTTCACTAGTGTTTTCCGCTTTGCAGGTAACTTTCTCACAATATCTCTTATGATAGCATATTTTGTCTTGTTGCCAAGGCTCTCATATATGAGCCCCAATTCTCAACATTAGATAAAATAAAACATTCATGTTCATATTTGTAAACAAGACTAATATGGACAATAGCAAGCAGAGAACCTCCCCGCATCCTGGTCCATGTCTCCTAAGAGTTTAGTGTGGGTAAAAAACACACAAAGCCAACATTAAAATGCTTCGCTTGCTAAGTTCTTGACCCTAAAGGTGGGGCTGCAAAACTGATTAGTTAGTGCAAATTGAGATTGTTATTTTGCCTTGTTATTGATGTTAGGAAGGAAGCTACTTAACTCATTTCTTCACTTCATTTAGGGCCTGGTTTAGCGGGAGGGTTACTCCGCCACAAACATATATATAATGTACATGTAATACGGCAGACAGTATATCTGTTGCCTTTTTGATGGAGTAAATGGTCCGCAGAACTTTGTCATGCCTTTAGTCCTGAATGCAGAAATTAGATGGTGGATAAAATCAGTCAGTATCACTGAATGGCCAATATAAAATAAAACCAAACATAAAGAAGGAACTTGCTTTGCTTTTGTTTTTGTGTTGCTTCTTTTCTATAGAAAAGGGTAGCTTGCGCTCTGCTGCCATGATTGTACCTATTCTGCAAGACAGTATAGTTCACTGATTGGTCACTGATTGGTGCTCGCAAAGCTTTGTACCTGTTTCAAGGCGCACGTTTAATGGTAGGAGGCACTATACAAATAGAGATAGCATAATATACCATTATTGCTGCTCAAGTTGTAAATGTCTTTTTGTTGTGTGTCTACACATAATTTCACATTGGTACTCACCATTCTCCTGTGCTCTAAGGACCCTGTTCACTGTTATTGCAGACTGTCTTTTTTGCATTATGCCGATAACTGTATAGCAAACTATACAGCTTGTGTTTTATATACTGTGAGATTGAGTTTTGTCCACAGGCTCACTCATTCATGTACTGTATAGTTTCATATTTAGGATTAGTGTTCTTTCATATGTATATTCACATATACGACCGTAGAACTTCTCAAGAGATTCTTCACAGGCTGTGTCAGATATCACAAGGACACCTTTTCACAATTCTCCTAAATAAAGAACAAAAAGGACTCCTTCAGCTGTCGGATACAGAACGTTTGCAGCAAGGAGTTTCTTTATCCGAGGATACTGGCTAAAAGCCCAGGGCTTCATTTATGAAAAGTGATTGTCAGAGCCTCAGTTGGTATTCTCAGCTCAGGAGATCTTGCGCAGGAGCAGAAGTCGATAATTCCCAACTCCCAACCAAAGCTCTCCCCGAGCCTGTTATTAAACTGGACTCTGGAAGATCCTCAGGGGGAAAGGGGAGTGGATAAAATATTAAACTGACAAGAAGAGACTGTTCGGGTACTTCCTTCTGGCTTCTCTTGGGTGACCATCCTGCAGACTCCTAATTCAGAGAAGACCTGTAGTATGATGACAAAACTCAGTCAAAAAGCCCTTTTCTACTCTTTATCTAACAATTCTCTTGTTCTATACTCTCCTTACCTAGTTACCCTGAGTTATTGCTTCTCTCTACTGTTCTCCCAACTTTTAATGCTCTTCAACTAGTAGGTATCTGCATGAAAGGAATATACATGTGCAAGGTAAGATTATTGGGTGCCCTCTATTCTCCTCATGAATTTTCTTATTATTTTAAATATTGTTCCTTCGCTTACCTTCTCTCACTAGTTGTAATCTGTGTATTTATTCACCTTCATAATCTTCCAATCTCTACTCTCTGTACCTTGTGCTGTCGAACCTATGTGTTACTACACCTTCTCTGTAAATTCCTTTTACATGTGCTTCAGAATTTAACTCTATTCAGTCGTTTCTCTATTGTCACAACTGCCTTGTAATTCGTACTTTCTTTTCCTTCTAGGAACTCTGTTCAGTTGTCTTTAACAAATGTACAACTTATTCATTCCTTTTTTATACTCCGCTATCTCTGGTAAGTGCCAGTCTTTATTATCTTGTAACTCCTGCTCCCAGTAAGCTTTAACTACATTCTTATATTCTAATCTTTAACTTATCTGTCTTCCTTGACAGACTGCTTCCGTCGTGCTGGTTGCTCTTCCTGGACGCGTTGGAGGCCTCTTGATGATGCTCTGCTCTCTCTCTCATAAAAAGGTGTTTATTACCCTTTCACTCGATTTCTCAATATCAAACAGGTTCGGAAATTGCGCTTGACCTTCTGCGCCAAAACAAGGTTCTACAATGACTCCTTACAGAGCCCTCGAAAACTCTACTTGATGCCTGGAAGACTTCAGGTGAAGTGCGCCGTTATTTGGATTTGCGCGCCTCACCTCACATTCCTGCACCTGGGGATTCTTCAGGAACTAGACCGCTAACTCGCAATTGAGTTTAGCGGCCATCTTGGAATTCCGCGATCGAACGCAGAATCTCCAATGATTGCAAGTGGCTATGTTTCTTAGCAATGATAGCGGCCGCTTCCCTGCTAGTGTTGAAATATTGTGACCTTGAAACCTCGAGGTTCTGACAGGGATGCATTGCTGTGTGAAAGCAGTGATGCGTCACTTTTCATTGCGCCCTCCTTGCGACATGCTGGATGCGTCATATTTACAGTATGACGCATCATGTTGCAAGGAGTTACAGGTACGTCAGTATTTCTGACGAATCTGTAGGCGCAAAAATGACGCATTGCAGGAGTGTGTCACAAAAGTGACGGAACCCCAGCAATGGGTCCTTTCCCCCATGTGAAAGGGCCTGCGTCAGTCTAATGCCTGCTGTGATGCAGCCGCAAGATTTTGACGCAACGGGATCCTAGAAGTGATGCAGTGAAATCTCATAGATTTCACTGCGTCACTTCTACGGGGCTTTTTGCAGGGGAACGCCCCCCTGTATACATTATACCTGAAGCAGGTATAATGTAGCGCAGGGGTTTACAAAATGATGCATCTTGTAAATAGTGCGCAACAGGAGGCATGTTTACGCCGCCGACGCGTCACAAAAAGTGACGCATCCGAAGACCAAAACTGATGCAAGGCCTCATAAATGAGGCCAAGGGAAGGATAGCTCATTTGCTTGATTACGGGACATCCCTTGCTTCTCTACTTATCTCCCCTGGTCCCACAAACCAAGATAGGGGGCCTCCTTACCTTTTTATACTCATAAATGAGGCCCCTAGTTATGCTCTTACGGACCGGGTATAATGGTCTGAGGACATGCTACCCTCTAAAGCAAGCATGCGATTATGTATTTTACCTCTCATGACGATAGATTTTTATATCATAATTCTTATTTGCAAAAACTCAGTAGGAAAGGGAATTGCTGAAGATACCAAACTAGCCCCTGTCATTAGATTTACGTTCTGCATAGCCTCTGTTGCCACTGTAACTGTGAAATTTGCTACTACATATGTTGCACTAGCTTGGCTTCCAAAATACTACCACTTAATGTCTTGTGTGAGTTCTGGCTTTGAGAAAAGGGTGAGGAAAACAAACAAATACACCTGTTTCTCTGGCTGGTGTGACTGTTCTTACTATAAATCTTTTCCAGATACGTTTGGGAAAAATGTCCATGCGACCTGCCTGTTTTCCCCATTTTAAATGGTAAGTTGCTATGCTTGAACTCCTGGGCCACCTGAAATCTCTCAGGTGTAACTAAGTTTGGCTTGTCAACACAAGTCTGTGAGGGAGGAAATTCTGCACTGAGCTGCTGAGCTGCCCCTTTACTGTGGGGAAGGAAACTTGCACTATTACAGCGTTTGGCCCTGATTATGAGTTTAGACGGTATTTAGCGCACATGATAAATAACGATACTCCAGGATACGTTATTTATCGTTTGCAATATGTAACACCTATCATGGGTTTATGAGGAATACCATGCGGATTTTTGTGTTTAATGCACCAAAGTCTGCATTTTGCTATTAAGCCGTACAATTCCCCCCTTTCAATTTCGGTAGGTTTCACCTGCCGGAGTTTATCGACAGCTGAGGTATTTAACGCAACCCACTATTATTGAATGATTTATATACAGCCAATCTCCTAACTTTGACCCGTGTGGAAACAGAGGTTAACACAGGGGTCGGAATTTACCTGCCCGCTCATAATCAGGGCCTTTGTGTAACTGTTCTGAGCAGAATTCAAGTATGTTGCTGGTCTATGAGGGAGAGAGAGTGCACTGCTAATGCTAGAAGCTTGAACTGTTGCGACTGGAGTAGTATCTCTTCTGTGTGTGTGACTAAACCTTGTACGACTCATCCTGCATCGACTATCTGATCTTTGCCTATTGTTTGAGTTTGGCTACCTTTCACTATTGCCACCCATGCCGAACTTATACTATGTGTTATAGAGGCTTGCGTGAAAATGTTTCACTATGCAAAAGCCACAATGATTGCCATTGCCAGTCGTGGCTGGTCCATAGGGGGCGCAAGGGCTGTGACCTCCCATCACCTGGACACAGGAGGAGAGAAAATCTCCTCTGTGCATCTCCAGGCTCCAGAAGTGTAAACGGTTGTATGTCAATACAGCGCGGGCTTTTACCCCACATGCCATTACAACGCGGGGAGGGCGCTGGAGGGCGCTGGATAGTGGAAGAGTTTCATTTTCTAATCCAACTCCAGCCCACGTTGACAGTAGGGAAGGTGTTGGATAAAAAATTAAACTATTCCCTATCCAACACCGCCCTCCAGCAAAAATCTTTGTAACAACTTTCGCTGTAATCCCCGCGTTGTAATGGCAGTGCGGGGTAATCCCCACGTTGTTATGGCTGTTCTCCAGTGTAAACAGATGAACCAACAGATTTGTCAGTTTGTTTTGCTTTCATTTCTGGCTGGTGACAACAGAAGTGCACAGTGGAGCAATCCAGGGAAAGGATGCATCAGGCTCCATATATTACACATTTGTGAAGAACGCTTTTCATTTCAGCACTCTTCACACATATGTAACCCATTGACATGCTTCACATGCCCTTTGAAGGGAAGCTTGTCTAGGAATCATTGCATGCAAGGACAGTGACGCAAAATCGCCCCAGGCCCTATCAGGAGTCAGGATTGAGCAGGGGTGAAAAGGGTTGACCCTCAGCTCTATCTTGATTTCTGATACAGCTGAAATCAGCAAATGTGTGGCACAACAATGAAAAGCTGAATAGAGCCATCCAAGACGTGCAGAAACATGCAGGTAAGTTACTTTGAAAAGGAACCCTTGCAGCGCAGAATCCACTATATCAGGCACAGCGCCTACCGAGATTCAACACTACCCTAAAATGAAGCCTGACACAATTTCCCAATATTGCATGAAGTAAGGATTAATTTAGAAGCGTTTCCTATAGGCTTACCTCATACACACCTGTCGCACCTCTGAGCATCTTTTATATAGATCCTCTGTAATCATAGTTCTGTCTTTGTTTGCTTTAATTAATGGTGAGTGGAAGTGCTGGAATTGGAAATAAAATACTCCAATGTGTGGCAGAGGAAAAGGGGTTTAAGGTATGCGGGCCAGAGACTGAAAACCAGAGTCTGACAGTCAATTTACGGAGGTATTTCTAAAATAAATCTGCTGTAAAATTGGCATCAAGCACATATGTGACATTAAATCTGTTCTAGAATACCTAACTGGTTACAAACGGGCTGTATTTCTAAATAGTTACAGGGTTAAGACACCTGATGCAGAGATCTTTCTGCCCAGCAATATTGAGGAGATTATACAGGTAAAATGACTCTAGAGATTAACACAGCTCTGGGAGAGTTCTTTGTTTTTCCCATTCACAATTTTGCCTCATAAAGTAGTATAGAGGAATAATGTGCCTGCTGCAAGGCACACCGTGTAACATGCAGATCACAGATTATTTACCTAGATAGGTGGGCTACTGCTTCTGATACTGAGATAAATACTTCCAGTTCATAAGTTGAAATACTTCTGATATAGTACAGTGATCTATTTACTGGCATCAAGGTACTGCCTGCAAACTGTAAGTCATGGGTTCATGTCCTTATTTTTTTCTCAATCTGTTATGATTCTTGGATTGTGAAGTAGGGTTCCTTTGGGAAGTGATAAAGTCTTGTTAGTACAGACATTTACAATCAACTGCATTATGTTTTGTATCCTGACTTTGTGTTTCTCCTGACCATTCACTCTTAACATTTAACGTATGGATGGCATGCGATTCCTACACTCAATGTCTTGTGTAATATTTCCTGTACATGATTTAAACACTTGTATGATGTATTGTGCCTCTCTGCATGATGAAAGCACTCTGACACCCTACAGTTAGATGATTAGCGCTATAAAAGAATTGCATAGAAGAATTTAGTAGATGACAGTTAAATCAAAATCAAACTAATTCATTTAAACTGTTTTCAGCTTTAGAACTCCCTATCAATTCTCACCGGCAGCCTTTCGCTCACTCCTTTGGCAATATACAGTGATATATTTTTTACTCACCACTTTCAAAGTTCCGTAGCTGCCACTGGCCATTGCCAAGGCATGCTGCAATGTAGGGTGCAAATGGAAGAGTTAACTATCAGAAATGTGGACAGAGCTTGTTTTGCTTACGAAACACTTTACCAAATAGACTTGGGCACTTTGTTCAATTGTAAAATATAGCTATAGTTGTAAAGTACCTCCAAGTCAAATGTGTCACCTTCTGCCAGTCCTTTCAGGTTGATAGTTTTGAAATTTGTAGGTCAAAGTGGCAGCATTAAAATCGAAACACTGAGAGCCCAGAGTGCAAAATGTGATGGCTGAAAAGCGTGGAGTGGCTGATGGTATGACACGACATGAAACCTCTTGGAAGCAGTATTAAATAAAATTCAGTTGTGACTTTCTGCCTTTTGACTTTTCATCCAAGTGTGCATTGTACGTTTTATAAAGGTGAAAAGTTCCAACTGGCCTCCCCCACAACTAGTCTTGCTCCTCTGCTGTACTTGTTGTACTGAGAGTGCATTCTAGACTATGCTCTAGCAAGGCACATATTATTGCTGCTGCCTTATTATTACAGGACACGGGACTTCTAATAATAACCTGTGGCAGAGTACCCTACAGAAAAATAAGGTGTCACATTTCATAGGAACCTTTAGTAACAACATGCTCTACCGCACCCTAGCACAGCCATTGTATGCCACATTTAATAGGGACCTCTAGTACATTCACTAAACCATACCAGGTTAAAATCAGATTTGTGTGTGCATTACAACGGCTATTCATTACTGACGTTCCGACGTTTAAGCAGGTTTGCTGAGAAGTGCAGGTACTCTCCTCGAAATAAAGATCTGCAGGTCCTCAGTACCGGCCAGCACCAGACCATTTAAAGCACTGCCCGTGGCCATCACCTCCTTGTGCACAGCATCTACTGAGCTCAGCATCTGTGCAGTGCTGATTAATGTGCTCAGCAGATGTAGCCAAGGGAATAGCTCCGGGGGGGTGAATGGGGTGGACCCACCCTCTCCAAATTATTGTTCTATCAGTTACAAGGCTGCATAATTGGTTCTACTGTCCGTAATCATTTGTTTCTATTATTAGGACTACTCAGGAGGAGGGGTTAAGTAAGAGAACAAGTTGGGCCCTGAGCCCAAAGCACACATCTAATGGAGCGAGGTGGAGAATCAAAATTGTGTACACCCCTCGTAAAGTGTTTTCCTCATAACTGTAACCTTTATTAATTGTATGGTGTGGAAAATATTAATCAACATAGTATAGAATACGCACACAAATACACGTGTGAATATTAATCTGCTTGCCTGGAAAACCATAACTGATTAATCTAGTAATGTCGTCATGTTGTTTACTAATGCAAAGCTTTAATTTAATCAAAAGAGGCATAAATGTGCATTCTGTACATGTGTTTTGTGGCAAAGACATGGAGATAAGTGAGTATAATACGCATACAAGTTGCTTATTTGCTAGGTAACAACTAACAGGGAAACCCTTAGTATGGGGGAGGTAAACATAAGGGCTATATTTCAATAATTAACATTTATTTGTGTTTGTATTTCTATGATAGTACGCGTTCTGACCCGTGAGGCCTAGTAAAAAGATGGCTGCTCTATTAACTGTGAATGGAAGATGAACTGAGCATGCACAGCCCAAGGCCAAGATTGAATGTGAGCTGCCTGTGCATGAACGAAAGAGGTTCAAGGACAGCATGCCCCGAAAATACAGATGACTGCCAAAAAGAGATGGATGTCTCTATTGTATAACGTGGGAATAATGTATGATATTACAATTTGAGGACGTGACTGTGCCGGATGCTAATAAAGACAAAAGACCCTTTAATTTCTGCTGATGCTGCACAAACCGGATATTAGAATGATGATGTGATGCTCATCCACCTCTCAAATTGTCCAATCAGAACTTGAGTTTGTGTTGATAGATACTTTTGTAGATAGATAAAGTTAGTGAAAAGGATATGAAAAGTCTAGATTTTCCTGTAATGTAAAAATTCTTGAATAAATGTTTTATTTCTTTGAGTGAGAACTGAGCTTTAGATGAGGTTATTAGTTAGGGAAGTTAGGAGAAAATTAATTTTGGGAACTATCTGTCTTTTGATAATATTTGTATTCTGAAATCTAAATAATAATGTCTATTTCTGAATCGCTGAAATAAATGAATATAACCATTTGAGATAAAACTTTTCTTCTTTAAAGTTAAAGTTTTAATAAAGGATTAAACAAAGCCAATAAAGTCTGTTGGACATGCTAAACTGCTTTTAATAAAAATTAGATAAATGGAGAATTAAGCTGGTCTTGTATTTTCCTATGCCTAATTTTTTACTAGCAGATTCGTCGACCATAATGGTGGTGTGTCTAAATAAATGTCATGTTAAATAAAAACCATGGTAAAACTCATTTAAACTGCAGGTGTAAATAGTATAAGTATTTAGTTTTTGATTTAGACGCTCCACTATGATACAGCAACACTCCTTTGAATTTCACTGATCCATGAAGTAGGATGAAAGTGTCTTGTGAGTAACTCACGGTGTTATGGGCCCCACTGATGAGTAGATGTATGATTTGGTACTTTAGGGAAAAACAATATGGTTTTAGAAATTATTTCTGGAGTAGCGATGCATCACATCCAAATGAAATTGGCACAATCATGCCACAGCAATGAACCTCCCTCTGCCTGTCACTCACTCCATTGTGCTGCTGGGGTGACCCCTCAGTGACCTAACTAAGTCACATCCCTTCCCGCCTTTGTCAGGGTGTGGTGCCACATTCGGGTCCCAGTGCTTGAGGAGCATCATTGCTATTTCTGCATGACAGAGGCCGAGATTGAATGTGAGCTGCCTGTGCATGAACGAAAGAGGTTCAAGGACAGCATGCCCCGAAAATACAGATGACTGCCAAAAAGAGATGGATGTCTCTATTGTATAACGTGGGAATAATGTATGATATTACAATTTGAGGACGTGACTGTGCTGAACGCTAATAAAGACAAAAGATCCTTTAATTTCTGCTGATGCTGCACAAGCCGGATATTAGAATGATTAGGTGATGCTCATCCACCCTCAAATTGTCCAATCAGAACTTGAGTTTGTGTTGATAGTTACTTTTGTAGATAGGTAAAGTTAGTGAACAGGATATAAAAAGTCTAGATTTTCGTTAAGAGAAAACTCTCTTCTGATTTCCTCCTGAGATGCTGTTGGTATGCTGATTTTTCTGAGATGTAAGAATTCTTGAATAAATGTTTTATTTCTTTGAGTGAGAACTGAGCTTTAGATGAGGTTATTAGTTAGGGAAGTTAGGAGAAAATGAATTTTGGGAACTATCTGTCTTTTGCTAATATTTGAATTCTAAAATCTAAATAATAATGTCTATTTCTGAATCTCTGAAATGAATGAATATAACCATTTGAGATAAAACTTTTCTTCTGTAAAGTTAAAGTTTTAATAAAGGATTAAACAAAGCCAATAAAGTCTGTTAGACATGCTAAATTGCTTTTAATAAAAATTAGATAAATGGAGAATTAAGCTGGTCTTGTATTTTCCTACGCCTACTTTTTTACTAGCAGATTCGTTGACCATAATGGTGGTGTGTCTAAATAAATGTTGTGTTAAATAAAAACCATGGTAAAACTCAATTAAACTGCAGGTGTAAATAGTATAAATATTTAGTTTTTGATTTAGACGCTCCACTATGATACAGCAACACTCCTTTGAATTTCACTGATCCATGAAGTAGGATGAAAGTGTCTTGTGAGTAACTCACAGTGTTATGGGCCCCACTGATGAGTGGATGTATGATTTGGTACTTCAGAGAAAAGTGATATGGTTTTTGAAATTATTTCTGGAGTAGCGCTGCATCACATCCAAATTAAATTGGCACAATCACGTCACAGCAATGGGCCTCCACTGCCTGTCACTCACTCCATTGTGCTGCTGGGGTGACCCCTCAGTGACCTAACTAATTCACATCCCTTCCCGCCTTTGTCAGGGTGTGGTGCCACATTCGGGTCCCAGTGCTTGAGGAGCATCATCGCTATTTCTGCATGACAGTGATTTTATCTGCAATTGGAATTCAACTCAAGTTTGTTCCGGGAGCGTTGTGCTTGCTCGTCAGAAGGCAGGTGGACAAGGCAGGTGAGGGAGACTGATGCTCCTCAGGTGTGTATTTTTTACATTTTTATCTACCACAGGCAGCATGTGCATCTGGCATTTATAAGTACTTGACTTGTTGGAAACTCTGATGCATGAGTTTCATACATGTATGTATTGTCCTGTGGTTTGAAGCAGTTGTCGGTTATTAGCTACACTATTAAGAAAGTCAGACATTAAAAACTGAATTCTTACATGATTCTGGGAACATGCTGCATTTGAAGTTTAAAACTTGCACATTTTGTTTTGGTTGACCAACAGCTAAGCATTGGACAGGGCTGGCTTTTGGGGTAATGAGAACCTTGCACTGATTTCAGGGCTCTGAGATTAAGGGCACTCTCTGTATTAGAAAATAACTTGGTTTAAATGTGCCTGGTGTAGCAGAATTCCTTGTATGTTCCAGCAAGATTCAAGCAACAATGAAAATGTTAAGATAACGCTGGTGATTAAACATTATGTTCCTGCTGGAAAGAGATCAGAGTTTTGTCTAGTACAGTAGCACAGAGGGTTACTGTGCCTTCTGCAAAGAACATGTACCATGCAGATCAGATCACAGAACAGTATTTATGTGGATAGCTCAGTGGGTTTCTGTTTTTTTCACGGAGATCCTTTTGTTACTTGCTGTTCATAATTAACAATCCAAAGTAATATAGCACAGTGACCTTTGAACTTTCATGAATTGAGCAGCATGCAAACTTCATGGTATAGGTTAGAACGTTATGCTTTTCCCCCAGACTTTCATTATCCTAATGTTGTTAAAAATGGGTGAGTTAAGATAAAAAAATAGTCACATTAGTATAGCCAGTCCCATCAGTATGTTTTACATCCTGAGTATGTGCTTCTCAAGACCAATCACTCAACCCTTTTGGTGCGTCGGACGAACGAGAGCCATACTACGCAATGGCGCTCATGTGCATCAGACAGCTCCTGTATACCCGCACACATGGCACTGGAAATTCCTCTGGTGCAGACACCAGAGAGTTTTCCTTTATTCCAAAACAGCCTTTGGAACTGGAGAATAGCTTTGCCAGCTCCTGAGGCTGTTCTGGGTTTTCACTGAAATGACAATCAGAGCGCATGGCACGCTGACGTCCGCGTGCTGATGTCACTCCTCTGAAAACGAAAGTGAAATTACCCGATTTGCTTGTTTCACCTTCACTGCTCGTGGGGTTAGCTCAAACAACCCCCCCCCACCCAACGCTCGTAGGCAGATGGGAGAGGTATTATTGAAAATGGGAGACCTGGTGGAACCCTGCTTCTAAGCAGGGATCCACCCACTAGATACCAGGGAGGAATAGCAGCAACTTGGGCGGGGGCATTTGCCCCCCCAAAGGTTTTGGGCATATTCAGTCTTTCTGCCCTCCCCTCCCCGGTGGGCAAAAAGCACAGTAGACACGAAGGTTTTCTTTTTAAAAAAGAGGGCTGGGGCTTCCCGCAATGGGAAAGACCATGCCCCCACCTAAATTAAATTCCAAACAGGCAATATGTATCAGCCCGGTGATCCCACAACTTTTCCCCCAAGAGAAATGTAAGGACAAATTGTTTCTTTCTGGCTAGACTTGAGGTTTGCAGGGGATTCTGAGTAGGAAAACTTTGGGGGATCCACGCAAGCCTCACCTACCTGTAATATGAAACCTCATGTGTGTCGATGGGCCAATGGCCTGCCACTGGGAAGGGACAAAAACATAATGATTGAGGGGATAGCACAGCGAGCTCTGAGCACTATATTTTTTATATGCATTTTTAGGCTGAATCGGCATTGAACACTCACACAAGCGAGGTATAATTTCTATCAGGGAGACCAAGGAGAATGCTGGGTGGTAGGACGTTTGTGCCGGCATGGTGATCCCAGACAGATATGAAGGAAAATTTGATATTTTTAGCTAAATATGAGGTTTGTAGGCCATTCTGGGTAGGGAAACTTTGAGAGCTCCACGCAAGCCATACCACCCTGGACTCCCCCAGGTTTCCAAAATTTCTGGGTTTTGTAGGTTTCCGTAGATGGCCACAGAGCCTAAGATCAAAAACACAGATGACTCCTTTGCATTATCCACAGTACGTTTTGGGTCATTTCCTGCCGCGGTCACTAGGCCCACCCACACAAGTAAGGTCCCATTTTTAGCAGGAGACCTGGGAGAATGCTAGGTGGGTGGAAGGTTGTGGTTCTCCGCAGATTCCAGAACTTTCCATCACAGAAATGTGAGGAAAATATGCTTTTTGACAAAGTTTAAGGTTTGAAAATGATTATGGGTAACTGAACCTGGTGAGAGCCATACAAGTCACCCCATCCTGGATTTCACTGGGTGTGTAGTTTTCACAAATGTACAGGTGTGCTAGGTTTCCCTAGGTGCCGGCTGAGCTAGGGTCTAAAATCCACAGCTAGGCACTTTGTGAAATAAGAGTCCGTTTTCACTGGAATAATGTGGTGTGTCTACGTTTTGGGCCGTTTCCTGCCACGGGTAGAATGCCTACCCACACAAGTGAGGTACCATTTTTATTGGGAGACCTTGGGAAATGCTGTGTTGATGGAAATTTGTCACTCAGTGCAGATTCCAGAACTTTCCATGACAGAAATATGAGGACAATGTGAGGCTTTGTTTTACAAAGTTTGAGGTTTGCAAGGGATTCTGGGTAACAGAACCTGGTGAGAGCCACACTAGTGACCCCATCATGGATTTCCCTGGATGTATAGTTTTTAAAAATGTACAGGTTTGCTAGGTTTCCATAGGTGCCAGCTGAGTTAAGGTCCATAATCCACAGCTAGGCATATTGCATAATAAGGGCTGTTTTCACTCGAATAATGTGATGTCCACATTGCGTTTTGGGCTGTTTCCTGTCCTGGACACAAGGCCTACCCACACCAGTGAGGTACCATTTTCATTGGGAGACTTGGGGAAATGCTGTGTGGGTAGAAATGTGTGGCTCTCCACAGATTTGAGCACTTTCCATCCCAGAAATGTGAGGAAAATGTGATTTGTTTTAGGAATGTTGAGGTTTTCAAGGGATTTCTGGGTAACAGAATCTGGAGATAGCCACACAAGTCACCTCATTATTGATTCCCTTGGGTATCGGGAGACCTGAGGAAATGCTGGGTGTGTGAAAGTTTGTGGCTCTCTGTAGATTTCAGAACTTTCTATCACAGAAATGTGAGGAAAATGTGTTTTTTTGTTGACAAAGTTTGAGGTTTGCAAGGAATTCTGGGTGAAAGAACCTGGTGAGAGCCACTCAAGTCCCCACATCCTGGATTTCCCTGGGTGCCTAGTTTTCAAACAGTGTACAGGTTTGGTAGGTTTCCGTAGGTGCCTGCTGAGCAAGGTCCAAAATCTACAGCTAGGCGCATTGCAAAAAATGGTCAGTTTTCACTGGAAAAATATGATGCATCCACGTAGTGTTTTGGGCCGTTTCATCTCGTGGGCACAATGCCTACCCACACAAGTGAGGTACCATTATTATTGTGAGACTTCGGGAAATGCTGGGTTCATGGCAGTTTGTCACTCCCTGCAGTTACAGAGCTTTCCATCACAGAAATATGAGGAAAATGTGTTATTTTTCACAAAGTTTGAGGTTGAAAGGGATTCTGGGTAACAGAACCTGGTAAGAGCCCATCATGGGTGCCTAGTTTTCAAAAGCATGCAGATTTGCTGGATTTCCTTAGATGCCGGTGGAGCTAGGGTCCAAAATCCACAGCTAGGCACATTTCGTAAAAAGGTTCAGTATTCACTGGAATACAATGTGATGAGCATTTGTGTTTTGGGCTGTTTCCTGTTGCAGGCACTATGCCTACCCACACAAGTGAGGTACCATTTTTATTGGGAGATTGTGGAATGCTGTGCGGGTGGAAGTTTGTGGCTTTCCACAGATTCCAGCTCTTTCCATCACAGAAACTAAAGGAAAATCTTTTTTTTAAGTTTAAGCTTTGCAAGGATTCTGGGTACCAGAACCTTATAAGAGCCACATGCTTTCTAGGTTTCCTTAGGTGCCGGCTGAGCTAGCGTCCAAAATCCACAGTTAGGCACATTGCATACAAAGAGTCAGTTTTCACTGGAATAATGTGATGTGTCCACTTTGTGTTTTTTTGGCCGTTTCCTGTTGTGGGCACCAGGCGCATCCACACAAGGGAGGTGCCTTTTTTAGTTGGAGACTTGAGGGAATGCTGGGTATGTGGACGATTTTGGCTGCCAGCAGATTCCAGAAATTTCCATCATAGAAATGTGAGGAAAATGTGTTTTATTTTGCAAAGTTTGAGGTTTGCAAAGGATTCTGGGTAACAGAACCTCATGAAAGCCACTCATATAACCCCATCTTGGATTCCCCTGGGTGTCTAGTTTTAAAAAATTTATTAATTTGCTAGGTTTTCCTAGGAGCCAGCTGAGCTAGGGTCCAAAATGCACTGCTAGGCACATTGTGAAAAAAGGGTCAGTTTTCACTGGAAAAATGTGGTGTCCACATTGTGTTTTTGGGCAGTTTCCTCCCGCAGGCACTGGGCCTACACACACAAGTGAGATACCATTGTTATCGAGACTTAGGGGAACACAGAATGGTAGAATAAGTGTTATTACCAATTGACTTTCAATGCATTTCTGCCTTCCAAATGTAAGACAATGTGTAAAAAAAATTCTCTAATTCACATGCTAGTATTGGTACTCACAATTTAGGAAATGTGCAAATAGCCACTGCTTATAAACTCTATATTTTGTTTCCATTTTCGAAATACATAGGTTTCTTCGATACCTAATTTTCACTCTTTACATTTTACCGAATTAATTGCTATATACACAGTACACAAAGAAAAATCATTGCAAGGCGCAGCTCAGGTATTGACTCTGGACACCTCGGCTTCTTGCTGAACCAACAAGTCCTATATATTTCTGCCAGCCAATCTAACGATATATTGCTTTAAAAAATCTGCCATACTTAGAAGAAGTTACAGGTAAAAATGCTGGCACAAATGGCTGTTTTTTTCAACTCAATTTCAATATTGTTTTATTGTTTCATTTTAAATGTTAGTTTCTGTAAAAAAAACCTTGAAGGATCTACACAAATCATCCCTTGCTGAATTTAGAATTTTGCACAATTTTCAGAAAGGTATAGCATTCCGGGATCCATTATTCCTTTCAGAACCATTTCTACCACTAACTGGAAGGAGCTTGAAAGCACAAAAAACAGGCTATGTCCCAGTAAAATCCCAAACTGTGTAGAAAATGTTAGTTTTCCGGCAAAAGTCTGCCTGTTCCTAAAAGCTGGAAAGATGGCAAAAAAGCACCTCAAATCATTTGTTGATACCATTGACAAGGAAAAAAAACAGACGCTTTCTTCTGCAGCATTTTTGTCCAATTAAAAAAAAAACATTTAGCTATATCTTGGCTAATATCTTTGTCCCCTCCAGGGGAACTCACAAACCTTGGGTGCCTTTAGAATTTACACTATAATGGAAGAAAAGGACTCATATATGGCGTGGATGCTTTATGTGGACAAAAAGTTGCAGGGGACTATGCACAAACTACCCCAAAGGCTTATCACGGGCAGGCCTAGCATTGAAGGGGTTGAAATGCACATCCTACTGTTATGGATGACATTATTCCTACACCTTGTAATCCCCATTGTTGTATGTAACATTTCCTACAGACTGATTTACACACGTAAGATTCATTGTCTCTGTATAATGTGTGTGTGATGTACTCCCAACACCCTACGCTGGTATGAATAGCATGATAAAACAAATTAAATGCATTTGTGAGAGGGGTTATGGAGAGATGAAGGGCAATATTGGATGGCTGTATTTAGAAAATCTGTGGAAGAGGAGGTCAGTGGGTGGAGGGGGTGCTGAAAAAGATTGTTGCACAGGTGCCATCAGTCTGAAAGCCAGCCCTGGCATCAGAATAAGTTGCTTAAACAGGAGACAATTAAAAAAATAAAAAGAGAGAGAGTGAACCGTCCCTTTAAATCTATTCTTTTTTCATTTTAACTTTTTGTCCTTTTGTAATTCAGCGATATAGGTGCAGGATGACACTTAAAACGCTCCATTTTTTTCTTCCAATCATTAAAATAGAACTTCACAGAACTGGTCTGCATTTGAAAATCTAGCTCATCTCTGTATTCTCCATGCTTGTGCCATGCCACATTAGTACACCCCTGATGTATTCAGCCCAGTAAAACAAAAAATAAATGAAATTGGATAATTTTTAAATACATTGTATTCGCTATGTGACTGCCAGATATTTTGAAAATGTGCAGCTTTGTTTTACATTGTTGGCACTTTGAGTTCTATGCTAACTTGTGTTGAGGCTTACGATTATAATATTTCTACCAACAATGTCCTTGCTTTACCGAATAATTAAAACTGATTCCCCTAAGCTAGTCCGTTATTGCCGTTCAATGATCTCAGCCCGTCACTACTCTTTTTAGTTGGGTCCACCATGTTGCTAGTTGGAAAATCTCAAACTCACACCACACACATTTTTTTGACTAAGCCATGCCCTTGCATGTAGACTGCACCATCTGGGTCCGTTTCCTAGGGGCATATTTACAAACTAGTGGTGAAGCATGTCGGTAGCATCCTTGGCTTAACGACAAGCTCCACCACCTCTGAAACGCATGGCTGCACCCTATTCACAAGAATGTGGTGCAGCCCTGCATTTCCCCCTGGGCTGGTGCTAAGTTTAGCAGCTTAACGCCAACACAGGCACCCTTGCACCAAAGTGCAAGGGTGACTGCGTGCAGGGAAATATTGCTTATGTACAGGAAGGGGGACCATCCTGTATAGAAACAATCATTGGCCTTTGCTGTTTTCATGTGTGCTGCACAACACAGCACACATGAAAATAGCTAAATCGAGGAGAAATTAAACATTTCTCCTCATTGCGCCTGGTAAGATTGTTTATGTACAGGAAGGGGGACCATCCTGTATATAAACAATCATTGGCTTTTGCTGTTTTCATGTGTGCTGCACAACACAGCACACATGAAAACAGCAAAATCGAGGAGAAAATAAGCATTTCTCTTCGTTGCGCCATGGTAAGACCAGGTATTCCCTAGTCCTAATTCTGCCAATGCCTCCTATTTACACCTCCTTTGTAAATAGGAGGCAGTGTCAGAATCAATAGGTCTTGCGGTGGCATGCCCCCAGCAACACCCATTGCCCTCCTCTTTCATGCTAAGCATAGCGTGAAAGGGAGCCTTATTTACAAGGCAGCGTTAAGCCAAATTTAGTGGCTAAATGCTGTCTTGTAAATAAGCTGAGGCCCCTATCGCCATCACAACGTCACTGAAAGGGGCTTATAAATATGCCCCCTACAGTCAGCACCTACTTGCTTCTAACACCAGTGGCCTGCCCCTTCCAGGGAAGTGTGCACTCACTGGTGGTTGGCCCTGCTTGTGCACTCTGTCTCAGGCTGCTCTTCCGAAGACATGTTCTTTCGTGTTATTGGTTGATATGCCTATCTCTCTGCACGTCACGTACATAGATGAAAAATCCCCTTTTGATCCATCTTATTCTATTTCTGTGATGTCTGGGATTTCATTTTTCTTGTGAGGTGCTTTAAAACAGGTTGAGTTATTTGTCTGATCAATTAAAAATCAGTTCTACCAGTCAAAATGAAAACGTGATCACAACTTCCTATTTAGAATTCTTTGTATAAATTTTGTCTTTTTCCATTATTTGAGTGAAGAGATGGACGCTTTCTGTTTTGCAAGACTAATATTCAATAACAGTTTTCATCTTAGGACAATTGAGGCAGAAAGGTTTGCAGTCGTCCATTTATATGGCACTACTTTGCATGGACAAAGCATATCATAGGTGTGGAGGCCCTGTCCCACTTCCAAAATAGCAGTGTATGCCCAAATCACATACCCAGTATCCTCTTCTGAATATCTGTAAACACACGACCCTTAGCATATGTCCTGGTTATCTTTCATTCTTTTGGTGGGCAGCTGAGTGCTTTATGTTTGCAATACTGTGATTCAAATTGTGTTTTTCTTCTAACACATAGTGAGATTTGCCATCCAACGCTTGCAAAGTAACATTTTACATGGACAAAGAAAGATGCTCTTCTTGTTCACTCTGTAAACTCTCGGGGGAGGGGGTGGGTCCCTTACATGATGTGATGCAGTTTTGTAGTTTGTTGCTAGAGCTCACATTCCATTCTGTATTCCAGCAGGGCAGCTTTGACCTGATAGGTGCCATAACAATGTGCACTAAAGAACTGGACTTACACATCAGCACACCCTGTATACTAAGTGTTCTGCACAGAGCGCCTCAGAGTTTTTATACTCCATTCATCGTGCACTGTAATTGAAGCTATTTGTAAGTGAACTCTTACACTTAATGCAGCCAGGAAATGGCTGCTATCTGGGAAAAGGAAATAACCTCTGGGCTGACACAAAATGTGAATGACACTGACAAGCAATAGATGTAGGTGGCTGGCCGAAAGCAGTAAATGGCTGAATGGTTCTGATTAAAAGCCTCTCTGACTATTTTCAGGTCTTCGGCGAGTAGTCTGTCTGAGTTCATGTAATCAACACACACCAACGAACAAAGAGTTGGCTTAGGGTCAGCCTTCTTCAACCATTAGTCTGTTTGGTTGAGCCCCTATTCAGTCATTCCTTAAATTAAGCATATTTCACATTATGTATTAGCCCTCAGACGTATTGTGAAGTCATATGTTTTTTGCAGTAGTGATTGGAAAAAGAGTCCATCTCCAGCATAGATATTATGCAAATCGAAAACATATGATGCAAATGGAAAATACCAGCTGACAGGGAGGTATTTAGTCCCTATTCTCAAACGTTTTGAAAGGATGGTGTTTAGAATTAAAGCTGCACTGCCCATGGATTGGACTCTCTCCATGCTGGCCTGAGTAACCACCAACTGCAACTCACAGTTTCTCAGAGACTCGCTCAGTTTACGTCTGGTACCATAAATTTGACCCTGGCACTCCACTCTCAAGACAACGTTCACAGCCTCTCAGTCTGTGCTCCATTATTAGTACTTCCTTGGTTTGTCGTAAGGTGAGTGTCAGTGGCAGCATGAGTTTTGTTTCCTGTGGCGTCTGACATTTTCACTCTCCGTCTCCAGGTTGGGACCCGGGGTTAACCTTGCTTTACACTAAACTCTAGACACAAGGGGGAACTCTGAGAGATATCCCCCATATAGGTCACCCTGTCTCAGTCGCGTAGCATGTGGGGGGCAGAGTCTGCCCCGGGTGCACAATTCTTAGGGGCATTCTCAGGGGAGCAAAATTATAAAAGAAAAGTGGAAGGATGCTTGCCTGCTCCGGGTGCTGTCAACCCATGCTACACCGCTGCCCTAGCTGCACGTCCAACTATGGCTAGTGGCATTAATAACCAGCCCAGCCTGCAGTATATATTATGGAAACTCAATTTACAGGAATAGTCCCTCTTTTGTGTCTGTAAAGCTTGCTATATGTCTACATATCATGCTGCAGCCACAACATTTCTTAGAGCAGTGCTATATTGGGTTTCATGTGTTCCTTGTGTGGGAGTCTATCTGTACTACCCTCCAATACACAGTTGAAATCACATGTCCAGGTCATTGTGGGATTCAACTAAGGGGTTCCAACCTACAGCAAATACCTGTGAAATGATTTCTCGTCTGTGTTTGGGGCAAACAGATCCAAAAGTGTTATCTCCTCTTCTTCTAACTGCCCATTAACTAGTATATGTCTACCTGCCATACCTGCTTTAGAGTAAAGAAACGTAAATGGTACCTGAGAAGCCAGCCTCATAGACATACCTCTAGCATAGCTGGAGTATGTGGGTGCATTTAATTGCCGTTTCTAACTTTATTCACCTCCTCTTCAGTGGAATGAGTGTCTTGAAGGAATGGCATCCTAGACACAGTGACGTCTTAGGAAGGGAAGGATTCTCTACCACTTGATGTACCCTCTGAGAACCCTGGCATTCCACAACAGTATTCTCAGTAATTGGTTGTGGCCAGTTATTTATTTTCCCGATTGCCCCCATCCTAGTTAAATGCACTCCTGTGATAATATAAATGATGAACCCCGGGGTCTATCCCATTATACATTGTATGCATGCGTCTCCCAACACTCAATATGCATGTGTCTGGCGACGTAGCGCATGTGGAATTATCTCCATATAACGTGTAACAAAATTCTCCCCTCCCCTAGTAAACACCACAACAACTTATAGGGAAGTGCTTCAAAATTTTGGTCAACCTGGACAAATTGCAACTTCCCAATTTGACCAGCACAAGGCTTCCCCAAGGCCCTCCCAGTGTTTCTTAACTAAATAGGGGTGCCTCAATATGAGCTGTTCTCACTAGCACCCTGGCTCATTCTTGTTAACTGTGAGTCTCATGTGAGCTGCCCTAAGACAAAGGATGGGAGTGACAGTTTATTTTTGCATGATCTAGGATTCCACTTGTCTATTGCAGAACATTCTTCACTCATGTCCCAAGTTGACCCTGATTTTCACAATCTATGTCTGGCTTTGTGTTTCCATTAGCAAATCTTCCTTCTGGGCAGGCCCATGGCAGTTTGTTAGTGTCAGGGTGCCATCACTCTGAAATATCACTCTTTCTCTTGGGCTGGTGTGCTTTGTCGTTTTTTGTACCATCCACGTCTTTGGGGGCGTTTCATGCTCTCAGGCTGTCACCCTCAATGGTTATAATCCTCTCTAAATGGACATTTCCAGCCAGTCCACTTCAACTCAGCGGAGGTAAAGAAGTATGATCATCCTCCCTTGATCGCTTTCAATTTAGCGTTATAAAGTGCCATATATTTTAGGTTTACTTCTCACACTTTTCGCTTAGATGCCTCATCCTGAGTTCCTACACATTTCAAGTGTAGTTCAAGTAGATTTTGATGATCATGAACTTGTATTTGCTGTCTCATTTTGTTTATATGTGTTATAGGTTTAGATCCTTATCCCTATAAGTAAGAAACCTGGTGATCATTGCCCTAGGAGGCACACTAGGGAGGGGGGTGGCCAAGGGCCTGTGCCTCTTCTCCACTACAAAAAATCTTGACAGTCCCTCAGGTTTCAAAATGTCCACAAACCACTCCTCCAGAAATCTTTTCGGTAGTGGTCCTTCGCCTTCTCTGGAAACCCAGTGAAACTTAAGTTATTTCTCCATGGCCTATCCCCTGTGCTCTTAGTTTTGAGTTTCAGTATGTGTTCCAGCTCCATCAGTGACTTCACAGTATTATTCACATTAGTCACCTCGCACAGTAGCTCAGCCAGTACTTTTTCCATCTGCTGTCCCCTTTCGTTGACATTACGGAGATCTGCGCGGAGTAGACTGACCTCAATGGAGATGGTGTCAAACTTTTTTTCCAGCACTTGTCTAGGGGAGCTAATGTCATCTAGTACCTGGGCAGCTGAGGATTATACCTGCAAAGAGTATAGCACCGATGACAGTGATTGGGGTGGGGGTTTGAGCATGTCTTTCCATTGAGGGCTTTGGCCTGTGTCTTGGCCCACAAGGCATGTCCCCAAGCAGGCAACCTCCACGAGCCATGGCACCACACCCGCACATCACCAACTCTGAGCTTCAATTGCTCAAGTCCTTCCCCGGAGGCACAGAGTTCTCTGTATCCTGCAGCTCATATTCAGCTGCCCATATTAGCTAGCAGGTCTTGGTCCAATCACCAGCAGCCTGCTAGCTGGATCACTACTGCTGGCACTGCCAGCCCCTGAGCTCAACACCAGAACAATTCAGTCTCTTTTGGGTCTGTGGGGACCAAAGGATTTTGTTGGATTTCAATGGGGGAACAGGAACTGTAGGGATTTACTTGTGGCCGGCCATCTAGCTTGACCACGGGCCCATGTATGCAAATATATATTTTAAGCCCCAACCCTTCAGCTATGTGCAGGTATTTTGAAGTACTTGTACCAGACTCAAGAGAAACACCTAGTAACCAATTGAGGTACTGCAGCTTAATGAGTCTTTTGCCTGGCCTCTGTCTAGAGAGCAACATATAGTAACAATATGAATTACTGCAGGTTTGTGGAGACTTCAGATGGAGCTGACTTGAGAGGGATATCTAGTAATAACCTGAGGTACTGCAGATTTATGAAGGTCTTGCCAGCTTAAAAAAAAGTCCATAGTAAAATACATACATGCGGACATGCACACACACACACACACACAGACACACACACACACACACACACACACATACTTAAATATTCAATGAAAAAAAACAAATGCTAAAAATTAGTTATAGTTAGGAAAACTTTATTTATTCTTTCTATACAAACCAAATGTAACCAACACAAACATTACAAATTCTAAAGTTATAGTTATACCTTAAATATCTAAATTACAATAACTGTATTTCTTCTTTCTATATAAACCAAACTTAATGTACACAAAAATTTGAAATGTTTATGTTATAGTTATATCATAAATTTATAATTTGTGCATCACCATCACATTATTATACCCAGTGCTTCTCCATAGACACTGTTTTCAGCTTGCTAACCACAAAACAATAGCAATAAGTTGCCACTCTAACATGCACTACTTATGCCCTTTCATATTCTGTCACTTATAATATCTAGAATCATAGAATTTATGACAAACCTTATGACATCTCAAATTCCAGCATTTTTGAGAACACAATGCATTGCAGGGTGGCGAGTTATAGTTATTATTTTGTTTTGTTACTGCTACTCTGTAATATATATATATATATAGCTTTGCTGCTACACGGCATTCTGGATGTTGCAGTCCAAGGATGTGGACGGGCTGAAACAGGTGAGCGTGATCGTCAAAGGGGGAGGAGCGGACCCACTCCAACAACTAAAAAGGCAGCAGGATGAACTGTGACGGTGTCACATGGGTCCGGTGTTGGGCGCTGAAGAAGGGAACGCCCGAAATGCATTTGCCGCCACCGGAGTTGATGTGTGTATAATAAAGTTTCTCCAAACTGGCCCCTGGGTTACTGCTCTTTCTTTCCAGGGAGAAACCATACAGACATTTGTACGTTGGCCAGCAGCGCAGTTCAGGATACCCCTGCCACGCTCTTGGGTCCAGACCACAACTGGCATGCCTCATGGCATATCCTTTGGTTCGGCTCAAACATTGTCTGGTACTCGCCCTGGTGGAAGGAGGAAGGGAGCAGTTGAGGTACTTTACCTCTCCTGGGCTAATTGCGGATCGCGATATGCCCCTGCACATTGAATCCTGATGGCAGTGGCTGTGGCAGTATAGGGGACTCGAGGAGAGACTTGTTGTGCAGATCTGCGGCGAAGTGTGTCATCATGCCTGCTTGCCTACAGGGGTGCCGTAAGCTACCGTCCATCCCCACATTTTCCATCAAACTGCTTTGCTGCTACACGGCATTCTGGATGTTGCAGTCCAAGGACGTGGACGGGCTGCAACAGGTGAGCGTGATCGTCAAAGGGGGAGGAGCGGACCCACTCCAACAACTAAAAAGGCAGCAGGGTGAACTGTGACGGTGCCACATGGGTCCGGTGTTGGGTGCTGAAGAAGGGAACGCCCGAAATGCATTCGCTACCACCGGAGTTGAAGTCTGTATAATAAAGTTTCTCCAAACTGGCCCCTGCGTTCCTGCTCTTCCTTTCGAGGGAGAAACCATACAGACATTTCTACGTTGGCCAGCAGCGCAGTTCAGGATTCCCCTGCCACGCTCTTGGGTCCAGACCACAACTGGCACACCTCACGGCATATTCTTTGGTTCGGCTACGAACATTTTCTGGTACCCGCCCTGGTGGAAGGAGGAAGGGAGTAGTTGAGGTACTTTACCTCTCCTGGGCTAAACGCGGATCGCGATATGCCCCTGCACATTGAATCCTGATGGCAGTGGCTGTGGCAGTATAGGGGACTCGAGGAGAGACTTGTTGTGCAGATCTGTGGCGAAGTGTGTCATCGTGCCTGCTAGCCCACAGGGGTGCCGTAAGCTACGTCCATCCCCGCATTTTCCACCAACCTGCTTTGCTGCTACACGGCATTCTGGATGTTGCAGTCCAAGGACGTGGACGGGCTGAAACAGGTGAGCGCGATCGTCAAAGGGGGAGGAGCGGACCCACTCCAACAACTAAAAAGGCAGCAGGATGAACTGTGATGGTGTCACATGGGTCCGGTGTTGGGCGCTGAAGAAGGGAACGCCCGAAATGCATTTGCCGCCACCGGAGTTGATGTGTGTATAATAAGGTTTCTCCAAACTGGCCCCTGGTTTACTGCTCTTTCTTTCGAGGGAGAAACCATACAGACATTTCTACGTTGGCCAGCAGCGCAGTTCAGGATACCTCTGCCACGCTCTTGGGTCCAGACCACAACTGGCACGCCTCACAGCATATCCTTTGGTTCGGCTACGAACATTGTCTGGTACCCGCCCTGGTGGAAGGAGGAAGGGAGCAGTTGAGGTACTTTACCTCTCCTGGGCTAATTGCAGATCGCGATATGCCCCTGCACATTGAATCCTGACGGCAGTGGCTGTGGCAGTATAGGGGACTCGAGGAGAGACTTGTTGTGCAGATCTGCGGCAAAGTGTGTCATCATGCCTGCTAGCCTACAGGGGTGCCGTAAGCTACCGTCCATCCCCGCATTTTCCATAAACCTGCTTTACTGCTACACGGCATTCTGGATGTTGCAGTCCAAGGACGTGGACGGGCTGCAACAGGTGAGCGTGATCGTCAAAGGGGGAGGAGCGGACCCACTCCAACAACTAAAAAGGCAGCAGGGTGAACTGTGACGTTGTCACATGGGTCCGGTGTTGGGCGCTGAAGAAGGGAACGCCCGAAATGCATTCGCTACCACCGGAGTTGAAGTCTGTATAATAAAGTTTCTCCAAACTGGCCCCTGGGTTCCTGCTCTTTATTTCGAGGGAGAAACCATACAGACATTTCTACGTAGGCCAGCAGCGCAGTTCAGGATACCCCTGCCACGCTCTTGGGTCCAGACCACAAGTGGCACACCTCACGGCATATCCTTTGGTTCGGCTACGAACATTGTCTGGTACCCGCCCTGGTGGAAGGAGGAAGGGAGCAGTTGAGGTACTTTACCTCTCCTGGGTTAATTGCGGATCGCGATATGCCCCTGCACATTGAATCCTGACAGCAGTGGCTGTGGCAGTATAGGGGACTCGAGGAGAGACTTGTTGTGCAGATCTGCGGCGAAGTGTGTCATCGTGCCTGCTAGCCTACAGGGGTGCCGTAAGCTACGTCCATCCCCGCATTTTCCACCAACCTGCTTTGCTGCTACACGGCATTCTGGATGTTGCAGTCCAAGGACGTGGACGGGCTGCAACAGGTGAGCGCGATCGTCAAAGGGGGAGGAGCGGACCCACTTCAACAACTAAAAAGGCAGCAGGATGAACTGTGACGGTGTCACATGGGTCCGGTGGTGGGCGCTGAAGAAGGGAACGCCCGAAATGCATTCGCTGCCACCGGAGTTGAAGTCTGTATAATAAAGTTTCTCCAAACTGGCCCCTGGGTTCCTGCTCTTTCTTTCGAGGAAGAAACCATACAGACATTTCTACATTGGCCAGAAGCGCAGTTCAGGATACCCCTGCCACGCTCTTGGGTCCAGACCACAACTGGCACGCCTCACGGTATATCCTTTGGTTCGGCTATGAAGATTGTCTGGTACCCGCCCTGGTGGAAGGAGAAAGGGAGCAGTTGAGGTACTTTACCACTCCTGGGCTAATTGCGGATTGCGATATGCCCCTGCACATTGAATCCTGACGGCAGTGGCTGTGGCAGTAAAGGGGACTCGAGGAGAGACTTGTTGTGCAGTTCTGCGGCGAAGTGTGTCATCGTGCCTGCTAGCCTACAGGGGTGCCGTAAGCTACCGTCCATCCCCGCATTTTCCACCAACCTGCTTTGCTGCAACACAGCATACTGGATGTTGCAGTCCAAGGACGTGGACGGGCTGCAACAGGTGAGCGCGATCGTCAAAGGGGGAGGAGCGGACCCACTCCAACAACTAAAAAGGCAGCAGGATGAACTGTGACGGTGTCACATGGATCCGGTGTTGGGCTCTGAAGAAGGGAACGCCCGAAGTGCATTCGCCGCCACCGGAGTTGAAGTCTGTATAATAAAGTTTCTCCAAACTGGCCCCTGGGTTCCTGCTCTTTCTTTCGTGGGAGAAACCATACAGACATTTCTACGTTGGCCAGCAGTGCAGTTCAGGATACCCCTGCCACGCTCTTGGGTCCAGACCACAACTGGCACGCCTCACGGCATATCCTTTGGTTCGGCTACGAACATTGTCTGGTACCCGCCCTGGTGGAATGAGGAAGGGAGAAGTTGAGGTGCTTTACCTTTCCTGGGCTAATTGCGGATCGTGATATGCCCCTGCACATTGAATCCTGACGGCAGTGGCTCTGGCAGTATAGGGGACTTGATCAGAGACTTGTTGTGCAGATCTGCGGCGAAGTGTGTCATCGTGCCTGCTAGCCTACAGGTGTGCCGTAAGCTACCGTCCATCCCCGCATTTTCCACCGACCTGCTCTGCTGCTACACGGCATTCTGGATGTTGCAGTCCAAGGACGTGGACGGGCTGCAACAGGTGAGCGCGATCGTCAAAGGGGGAGGAGCGGACCCACTCCAACAACTAAAAAGGCAGCAGGATGAACTGTGACGGTGTCACATGGGTCCGGTGTTGGGCGCTGAAGAAGGGAACGCCCGAAATGCATTCGCCGCCACCGGAGTTGAAGTCTGTATAATAAAGTTTCTCCAAACTGGCCCCTGGGTTCCTGCTCTTTCTTTCGAGGGAGAAACCATACATATATATATATATATATACATATATATATAGAGAGAGATAGATAGATAGATAGATAGATAGATAGATAGATAGATAGATAGATAGATAGATAGATAGATAGATAGATAGATAGATAGATAGATAGGAAACAGAATTTTAAAAAAACTTAGAAATTCACTGAAAGAAACAAAGGTTACAGGGACGTTATATTTAGGCTGACATTTTTCTCATACTAAACCATTAAAATTCAGCAGGTATAGTTACCTGAGCTAACTATAACTTACACACCCTCAATTCACTGCTTATGACCTCACATTTTACATCACTCATGACATGGTCAGTGGCATCACTGATGGCATCTCAAGAGTACCCTGTACATCAGTATTTTCCAAACTGTTCATCGCAACCCACTGGTGCGTCACCAGCCAATTTCTTGTGAGTTGAGAAAGAGCAATATATAAAGATGCCTTTACATTTTGTTTTTAACATGTCGTATTTGCTGTGCTTCAAAGACAGCGCATAAATGTCATGCTAGGTCTTCTGAAAAACTACTGCTTATTATTTTATCATGGGGACTGGTGTTTACTTTTCTCTGTCTGACTGTAAATTTGGAAAAGTTTTCAAAGTGGACTATGTGTCAATCTTGCTGGGGGTACAGGGAGTGTAAAAGGAAAGACTGCAGAATTTGATTTATTTAAACATAACAAAATGTAAATATATTTAAATTAACTGTACACATATTTCAGAATATACCAGTAGTTAGGACAGTAAAAACTGAAGCACATTTTTTTAAATCCTAAAGTGTGATGAAAACAAACCCTTGCAAGTATTCCTAAGTAAGACTTTATGTGAATCTTTCAGCATTTTTTGCTGCTGTTTTTTACTTCACAAAGTCATTTCAACACAGACTGTGCTCACTGTACACAATCATCCCATTTGTGCATGACTTTCACACAATGCTTCAGAGATATGGCTGTGGCTCAAAGGCCAGAACTGCTGACGTTGAATTTGAGGAACCATGTACAAGTTCTGGCATTGGATCTGAGCAAATCAATTACTTGACCCTGCTTAGAATAAAATGAATCTGCCCTTATTTAATGTACTTTGGTTCTCATGTAAAGTGCTCCAATGCCTTTGAACAGTCTTCCCACTATATAAAACTGCAATATATGAGGAACACGAAACATAAATATAAAGCATTACCCCATACTTTGCTGCAAAAGGGGTTTTTCAAATGTTCTAAATTCACTAGCATCAACACCAAGATTTTTCAGAAGCCTTGTGGTTTTTGTGAACAGATGACACAGATGCCACTCTAAAAAGTCTTCCAGCTTCAGCGCAGTCACTATCCATCACTTTCATGGGCAGATCTATATCTTGGCCATTGTCCGATAAAGGCATATTGAAGGGTGTGGCCATGGTTGTGACATTTACAAACAATTGCTGTTAGAGGAGAACACAATAGATTGTAAATAGTGCTTTATTTTGGTAGTTCATTGCATGTTGAAAGTACGTCTACTATTACATTGACAAATCACCCCTGCCTCATGTGCATTAAAGGGTCACAAATGTTTGTCATTCTACCAATTGGGTCATGGCTCTAATATGTTTGGAAAGCACATCATACATACTTACATGCAAGCTTTGTGAACCTGCCCCAGCCTCACAGAGGCAGAAATATGGTCTTACACAATACTGTATTTTTAAATCTAGAAGTGGCCACTTTTCTTGTAGCATACGTGAGAATGTCTGCATTGGAAAAGCTATAGTGTAGGTCTGTAACATCTTGGTGATGAAAACTTAACCTCTGTCCATTTCCCTCTGTGCTTTCTTGACCAATAAGTAAAACCCCTCAATACTAACTCATCTCTGAGAGGAGGAGTTCATGAGGCAGCAGTGAATTCATTGCCACTGTTACTTTCTGCTAAAACCACCAGTTCAGCTTCAATTTTAAACAGAATATGCTAATTTAACACCACAAAGACAACCAAGTAATCCTATGCCTATTTACATCTTGGTTCCTCATTTACATAGGCCTCCTCCTCTAGACCCATTCTTTAAAATTCAGCCTCACACACCTAGGATCAAGTTCTACCATGATTCTATCATGGCCATTGTTTGAATGTATACCTTCCGGCAAACACACACTTCAGCACATTCCAATCCACATCAGACGTTAGTACCACTCCTGAAAGCAAACCTTGAAAAAGGCAATCAGATTTTGTCTTGGCTATGTCCTCACCTGAAAAGGAATACTTCTATATATAACTGTGTTCACACATTCTGCACATGCCTCTCTGGTGGCAACTCAAACAACAACACATTTAACTGATCTTGGTCAAATAACACCGTTCTTCATGCCCAATCATACTGTGTTATGCTAACTAAATGTACTGTGTGAAAGTGGGTTATCAGTTGGGGTGGACTAATATCCACTCCAATGAATAATGTGACTATTTTGGGATAGGTCCATTAAAGGTTTCAGCAATTTAAACCTGATTTCAACCCCTGGTAGTTGTAGCACAGAGCATACAGGCTTAACATAAGAAAAAGAGTTAAGCATTTAGAACAACCAAAACAGTTAAAAAGTCAAAAGACAAAACAGTGGAAATCCCACTCCAATAAATTGGGAATAATTTGATGAACAAAATGGCACAAACAAACAATTATCAATAAGGTGGACAAGAGATATATTTTTTAAATTATGAAATAAAAATAGCACCAAAGAGCGTAAAGCACTAAACTGGTTGAACACAACAAGTACCTAGAACCAATTTAAATCCAAACATGATGGAGCTTAAATCAGATACAGAAACCAGGTTGGTCATGTCAGAAGTGTTACTTTCTGACTTAGTCTCTGAAACGGAAGTAAGAAATTCTGAGTGGGGCAAGGCAGTAGTCTGTGGCTGAGATGGGTTCCACGAGGCCAGATAGCTGTGGGGCAAGATGCTTGTGAAGCTGAAGACTTTTTTTTTCTAAAGTTTATTTTTATTAATAAAGGTTTGCAACAGAGAGATATACAGCATTAACATATGTGATTAGCGAATTACAATCATCAGCATGCATGTTCTAGAGGCCGAAAAGAAACAAACAGATATTTCAAAGAGTTGCGTCTCTATCCATATTTCTACGCATTTCCAACTCTGCCATGGGTAACACACAGATCTCTCCCCTATAGGTGTTCCATTCTGACCACTTTTTATCCCATTACTTCGGGCACTCCCTGATTATAAACACCTCCTTCTCCGCAATCATACACCTATGTAGTTCTTTCAGCCTTATCGATACAGCAGGTGATGCCGTTCCACCCCATCCCTTTGCCAGTTCTCTTTTAACGAGTGTGTATCCCAGCGTCACTAGTTGTTCAATTTCAGTCAGCGCCGAGTCCGCCCACATGTTTAGCAGGCCCAGACGGGACGTCAGGTCCACCGTCTTACCCAATGTCGACTGCATGTGGTTCGTGGCCCTGTCCCAGAGACCTCCCACCATCGGGCACTCCCATATTGTGTGATAGATGGTAGATGGCTGCTTGCAGCCCTTCAAGCGGAGATCATCCTGTCTTGCCCCTATTTTTGCAAGAGTTTTCTCTGTCATATATGACCTATGGAGAATCCTGAGTTGTATCAGTCTGAATCTGAGCGTGATGGCTGCCTCACTAGGTGACATAAGAGCCTCCCGCCAGTATTCTTCTTCGATTAGCCCCAGGTCTCTCTCCCACTGCTCTTTGAGCTTGCCAAAACTATCTGGTAGATTATTACTAAGTTTTTTGTACGTCAAGGATAATGCTTTAGACTGCAGTGGGCCATCAAGTAGGTGATCCTCCAGTGGCGACGAGTCTGGTATGTCCTCGCAGTTCGGGAAGGCCGCCTGTAGGGCATGCCTTAATTGTAGGTATCTAAAGACCTCCCCCGGAGCCATTTGATAGCTTTTTTGAAGATCTCCAAATTTGAGTATTGCCCCCTTCCTAACCAAGTCTTTCACTGCCGAGATACAAACAATATCCCACCTATCAAACCCCGGTTGATAGCATAGCATGCCAAGTTTCTGAGTGCACCACAAAGGTGCTACCTTGGTGAGAACGCCAGCCCATCCCAACTGCGAGTTTGCCAAATGCCAAATTTGTATTGTGTGTTGTGTTGGACCAATATATCTCGGTCTCTTGGTGCGGGAATACAGGGCTCCCAGACAGCCCGCGTGATCCATCTGGTATCTGTCCAGGGCATAGGCCTGTTCCATTGGGGCAGTGTACATCCAATGATTCACAGACACCAACTGAGAGGCCCAGTAGTATAACCAGAGATCCGGCAGTGCTATCCCCCGGTCGTACCATCCTTTGGTTAGTTTCTGAAGTGCTATTCTAGGGGCCCTACCATCCCACAATAATGTGCGCACTTCCCCTTCAAGCGCTACAAAGTACGCATCTGGAATTCGGCGTGGGGAGTTTTGAAGGATATATAGAAATCGCTGGAGTGCCAACATTTTAAAAAGCACGGCCCATTAAAGACAGAGGCAGCGACCTCCAATGTTTAACGTCTGCTCGCAGTCTGGCCAGCAGGGTTGCCAAATTGTGGCTGAAAAAGAGAGCCAGATCCAACGTAACAAAGATTCCCAGGTATTTGAAACCGTCCACTGCGACCACTAGCGTGCAGTCTCTGGGGAGACGTGGCGTCCGTCCATGTAACAAGAACAGCACAGACTTCCCAAAATTAGTGAAAATATTGAGAACAGTATGTATAGACTTGTACGGGGAAGCAAGGTACAGCAAGATATCATCGGCATAAAGGGATATTCTGTCTTCACATTCCAGTGTCCACCGGAAGCCCCGCACCATTACATCTCGATGGATCCAGGCCGCCAGGGGCTCTAGCATAAGGGAAAACAGGAGAGGGGACAGTGGACATCCATGTCTGGTGCCCCTTCTGAGCGTAAACGCCCGGGATGTATAGTTGTTAACCTTCACCTGCCCTTGTATGTCTGTATATAGCAGTTTCACCCACCGTATAAATTTGGGGCCAAGGCCAACCCTTGCAAGAACTTCGACTAGATATGGCCATTCAATAGAGTCAAATGCTATGGAGGCATCTAATGACAATATAGCTGCATCTTCTTGTAAAAATTCCCTGCGTGCCATCGCGTTATGAAATTTTCGCCTCCACATTTAACAGTGAAATGGGCCTGTATGAGCCACAGTCGTCTACAGGCTTCCCCGCCTTGTGAATAACCACAATACTAGCAATGTGTTGATCTGCTGGCAGACATCCCATCTCATAACTTTCCTCATACATTGCCCGCATATGCGGGACGACTTGAGAGGCCATCACTTTGAGGAACTCGATGGGGTTGCCATTCGGCCCCATCGCCTTCCCGGATTTAATTTGTCAAATAGCTTTCCGGATTTCCTCATCAGTCAAGTCCCCGTCTAGTGCATCCCTGTCGAGCTCCGAGAGAGCCGGCAGGTCACTATCCACCAAAAGCAGGCGTGAGTCCTTTGCTGTATACATAGTGGAGGGGGAATATACTCTCTCAAAATGATTTGCAAATGCCTCCGCAATATCTTTGGGATGTTGGCGGACCTCCCCGCTTGGGGACGTTAGTCGGGGCAAACACCTTGCACCTTGCTCCCTTCTTTCCAACCTTGCCAGGGTCCTCCCAGCCCTATCACCCAGTTCATACAATCTATTTTGGGTAGCACTATGTGTGGCCATAATGTGTTCACGTGTCTTGAGTCTGTATTCATCTTGTTTGAGTGTCAATCTGTGTTGTGCCTCACCTGAGGGATTATTTGCATGTTCTGCCTCGAGCTCCCGGAGCTCCTCCTCCAATTTGACCAATATCTAGTGCCTGTTTGCTATATACATTGTTTTCAGTGGCAGGGCGTGTCCCTTTAAGACCACCTTATATGCCTCTCACATAATTCGGGCAGAGTCCACCAATCCCAGATTTTCGGGCAGATAGTTTCCAGTTTGTTTACATAGTTCTACTACAACATTAGGTATTTTCAACAGCCATGGATAAATAACTATAGTACTCCGTGCCTGTCGCTCCCCGTGAGTGAACTCAATCCCGACAGGGGAATGATCTGAGATGCCTCTGGGCAGCGTCCGAGGGTGTCTAAAGCTACCTATGGAGGCTGTGTATGTTAGGAAGTAGTCAATGCGAGAAAGACTGCTGTGAACACTAGAGAAGAACGTATATGTAGAATCTACTGATTGCAACTCCCGCCCCACATCTGAGAGGCCGATTGCTGCTGTGAATTCTGCCATAAGGTCATTTGGTTTAGCCCCCCATCTTCATGGGTATCTGTCGATTGTGTTATCCATAGTCATATTGTAATCCCCAACCATTATCAAGGTGCCATCAGGGAGTCCGGTCAACACTCTACCAAGGTCTGCCAGGGCCACTTTACCCAGTGCCGGAGGCAGGTAAACAGAAACCACATTAAGAGCTCTGCCCTCCCATCGGTCTTCGGCCACAGTAAACCGCCCCCCGGGTCCGCCCATGTCTTATGCACAATCAGAGGTGTGCCCTTTTTTACCAGGATACATGAACCCCTAGAGCCAGTGGTATAGTCAGCGTGTACCAGGACCTTGTAGCCCCACCTATTAAGGGCCTTGCTTTTATTCCCCACGAGGTGGGTTTCCTGCAGCAGCACAAGGTCCGGGGACTGTTTCTTTAGATATTGCTGGACAATACCCCTCTTTATTTTGTCACCCAGTCAGTTGCCGAAAATAGCATGGCATACTTCACTTCATGGTTGCGAAGTTCTCTTTTCACCGCCTGAAAACTTCAGCGTTGGGCCTGGACCTTGGCCGTGAAGTCGACTTCATAATTATCAACTTTCAGAGGGTGACTGGATCTCATCATCTATAAGATAATGTCTCGGTCTCGAAAGTTAAACACTCGAGCTATCAAGGGACTCTGGGGGCTCCCGGTTTGGGCCTACAACACGGCACCCTATGAGCCCTCTCGATTGAGAAATAGCTGGACAACGTCTTGGGCTTGAGATGCGTGGTGATGAGGTCTTCTACATATAGGTCTGCGGCGGGCCCTTCTGTTCGTTCCGGAACCCCTAAAATGCGTATATTGTTACGGTGGGCGTGGCCTTCATAGTCGTCAGTTGCTGTGCCATGTATTTCTGTTTCTTTTGCAGCTTGACCACCTGCGTCTGGAGTTCTGACGTATCCGTTTGTAAGGCCGTAGTTGCAATTTTCAGTTCCTTCACCCTGTCATTCATATTTCTAAAGTCTGCGCTGATGAGAGAGACCTTCACCGTAACTGAGTCCAGTGAGGTGCGCACTCCACTAATCGCCGCCATAATATCATGTAGTGTCGGCTCCGGGCCTTGCTTAGGGGCATTTGGTCCTTCATCCTTCCCCATTTGTTGCGGCTCACCTTTATTGCCGGCCTTAGACCAAGCAAATTTGGCCAGGTTCTGGATGTTCGCTTTAGGGCCCCTACCCCCTGTTGCCATATTTGCAAAGCGACGTTGTCCCGAGGGCTAGGAAGATCTCAGGGCCAGTCAGGATTGCACCTGCCGTCCACGTTATTGGGCAGACAGCCCCCTCACCCATCTACGCAGATTCTTTAAGGCCTCTCCGTCCTCCTGCCGACCGGCTTCAAGAGTCCGAAGCGAGGATGACCGCCAGCTCTGGAGCAACACCTCTCCGGGGTCAAGGGTATGTCCGCCCACTACTCACTCCAGGTTCGGTTGGGCCCCAGAGACAGCCTGGTCTCGCCTCTGCCACTTCATCTTCCGCCCCGATCACCGTGGGATGCCCCCCAGGGTGCAACTACCTCCCCCTCGAAAGTACTGCCAAGGATCAATGAGGGCCGAGATTTACTGCCCCGGCACTGAAACGTGGGGTCTAATTAGCCACCACTGCGCTCACTCTGCCCTATTCTCAAGCGCTACCAGTGCCTCCTTCAGAACTCACCGGTGGGGTCTCTAATTCGCCTGCGTAGGGGTGCCATCTACCTTACTCCGGGGTAAAGGCTCCAGTCCCGGGGTATAAGGGTCAACATTGCCCCACCTCACCTTGCATAGTCTCCACGCCCTCAAAATAGCCTCTGGTCCTCTTCTCCAGCTCCTAGACCTGCTTATGGAGCACTGGAGCCTCAGGAGTCAAGTCTGGCCCATATACACATATCCCCTTCAGATTTACAGGGTCAGGCTCTCCCTCTTCCTCCAGCTGCCAGAGACCTGCAAAACCGCCGTCTGATGCTTTCAGGCTCGGCGTGCCATGCAGACGGGACCTCGCGTAGTGGGCGCCCACTGCGTCATCCTTGCCAGGTCTTTCCCACCGCATGATGTCTCCCCGACTACGTACGGACACCACCTCACGACATTGCTTCTCTGCCCCCTCAGCGCCTTGTTCGCTGCCGGAGCTCCAGGCCAGTCACCGCCTCTCTGCCTTCACCGCCGCCCGCCCGGGTCTTCACAGGGCTCCCGAAATACCTTGTACACCAGGCCGTCAAGCCGGGACCTCCAGTGGGAGCACCTGCCGCCTGTCTCTCACCTCTCAGGTCCCGGCTTCATGCGCTGCCCGGTCCGGAGTACTCCACTGCTCTCGCCAAGCGCCCGTTGCCACTCACATCACCATCTGTGCTTTGCAGGGCACTCCAGGTCTACCTCGCTGCCGCCACCCCAGAGCCTCGCTCGTCAGTACCAGCGGGCCGCTGTATCCACCGCCTCCACGTCTCAAGAAAAGGGGGCGCAGATACCACTGTTTGACTACAAAAATTCACCCGCTTCAGCCCCACAGGTAGGGAGTGCAGCGCTACACCACCACAGGTGTTTTCTTACAGTGGATGACACAGGATTACGACAGGATGGTATGCGGGTAGCGGGAGCTCACTTAAGCAGCAGCCATACTCGTTGGCTGCTAGCCACGCCACCAAGCTGAAGACTTTTGTTGGAAAAACTCATAGACGGAGAAATTCAAATTTTTGACCCAAGAAGGGTCCCTCACTGGCCAGCTGCTTTTGGCAACTTAACTCACTGAACATTTCTATGTTCGGAATTAGTCACTTTTTTTGAAGGTCAGATTTCACCAGTGGGGAAAGACTGCATCCTATACCTAAACAGGGCTCAGAAAGGCTCAAAGCAACATCCAGTTGAAATGGATTTGCTGCTGCGGAAAAGCTCTAAGCGGGAGCAATCTGAAGATTTGGCACAGCAGGAGCACACCTACTTTGGATTGACTTGGCAGGTTTGTTCCAGTCCTAAAGAAATCTTTGGAGCTAAAACCTGTCTAAGTCACAGTTTTTTAGGATGTTTGGAGGAGTACACTTTGACACAGCCAAGGTTCCAAGAATCTCAGGGACAGCACTTGAAAGTCAAAACTCACTCCAGCAGATGCTACCAGCAGTGCCCAGGGAAGGTTCAGTTTAAAACTTTTCAGCTGGGCACTACAGGAAAAGGGTTTCTTGTAGTGTGTTGTGCCCTGTAGCTGTAACTTAACAGGAGGTGAGCCAACTGACCTTTAGAGTCCATTTTATTTTCCTGGGTACATGTGTGAGGTCGTCCAACCTTTCAGGTCTTCTCACAAGTCTCAAAAGCAGGTGTAGTCCTACTTCTGTCTTCCACAGGTCCAGTAGTGTTCTGAAGAGGGTGCCCAATGGTGTTACATTTATGCTTGGCACTAGCCTGTGAATGGGGGTGACTCTTGGCCCCTTACTAAAAAATCGGGAAAAGGGTTCTTGGGGTAGCCCTACCCAGCTTTCCATGGTACCCTGTGTGCCTTACTGCAAATGTTCTCTCAATACCCCTTTCTACATAAATAACATAACATAACATAAACTAAATCCAACATGGTAGAACATTTCTTCCCCTCTGCAGAGCTCCAGTACCTACCCTAAATATGTGGCCAGGGAAATGAGCAATCCCTCCTCTGTGGTCACTCAAAGCTGGTTGTGCGGTCAGCTCCTCTCCAATGGGATTGGTGCCTGTCTGATTAGATGGACAGAGGAGGGTCCAGGCCCAAGTTGTACTTACATCTGCCTGTAATATGCTTAGTCTCTTTGAAGTTAATTAAGTTTCTTAGCGCTGCCCAGATGGTCATCTTGTCAGAGGAGCAGAACATTCCTCCACACCCATGGCCCTTGTCTCTTTCAAGGCCTACTTTGGGGTGGCTTAACTATATTTAAAAGAAAGATTTAAAGCTGTCAAAAGGGATTATTTTGGCAGGTTGTTTTTTATGTTTTAAAACTACAAAGACAGGCTACAGTGGTAGGCCTCCAGTCATGTTTTGTACTGTCACCCTAGTGTTGGCACAAAATGTGCTGCACTCCACTAGTGACAATTAGCTTACAGACCCTGGCTACACTTTGTACAAAATACTATGGACTTGTAGGTAAGTTAAATATGGCAATTAGGCACATAGCCAATTTTTATATTTTCAAGGGTCAGAGCACATGCACTGAGGCCTGGCTAGCAGAGCCCCAGTACACTGTGTCAAAAAGTGGGGTGCATCAGTCCAAAATAATGGATTGATCATGCAAAAAGAGACATTTCTCTACACAAAGGTTAGGTTCCCATCTGTGTGCACGGATGTTTACACAGGGATCACAATTAGGATTTGTGTGGTAATTATGACACCCTTGCATTGTATAGTTCCCCTGATACATTTCAGCAGGTCAAACCTGCTGAATCGTACTGGGGGGAAAAGGCCCAGAAAAAAAATATGCGGATTTCAGTGTGTTAAAAAATGATTCTGCATGTTTTGCACTTTTTTTTATTGAAAGCTCAGAATAGGAGACATCTAATATGGTAAATGCCTCATGCTGGAGTAATGGTATTTACAACTAGTGGTAAATGCACTGCTCATTCCAACAAACCTGTAATTAGGGCCTTAGTATCCTACACCTTCACAAATATTGGACTATCTTAGTCTAACTCATCCTTAGTTTCAAAAGCTGAGGAACAGATGATGATGAAAATGTCTATGCTAAGCAATGGTTTTAATTAACTATGCAAATAAAAATAAACTTAAACTTAAGCTTAAACTATGCTAAGTGACGATTCTAAGTATACCACAGTTATTTTTCACTGTGTATAGCTTTTTCTGTCCTCTGTGTATTTAATTCAGGGTCTTTGCACTGGCTACTCAAGTGGCGTTTCCTGTGTTCTTTTTGTCTTTAATAAGTGCCATCTGGCAAGGTAGTCTTCTAGCACCACTTTTTATAACATGTAAATATTTATTTTCCTGGATACCCTTTCTTGGCACGTTGTGCCACAATTTCCTACAAACCACAACAACCTCCTCTTTGTTCAGTGATGGAATGTTGTCTCACTGTTTCCTGGTGGCCCATCAAACCGACGTCTTTCTTCTTTGACCTAGAGACTTACGCATCAAATTTCCGACCAGGCCTTTCAACCCCGAAATTTATCTTTCTGATTTTTTTCTTTAAATGAAAGAGTTTAAATATTCTATTGTATCTTCCATTACAAACATTCAACGTGCCCCAGATTGAGTACACACAATTTGTACCTTTTGACAGAAACGCAATAAGCAGCTTTAGCCTAGGGAACTCTCTCATCAGAAATGCTATGGGGAATCTATAATTTCTTGGAGATTTAATTTCGCATCCCAAAGGGTCCCCTGAGACAATGGAATCCAATTAGTATTCTACCCGGCAATAAACACTCAAGGGCCTAAAATGAAATGACCACCTAGACTGTCGGTCCCAATAAGATGTCCTGGTTGCAGCTAGGCACACTCTAAAACAGTAGTCTTCAAACTTTTTTATGCTGCAACCCACCCCCCCCCCCCTGTAAAACATCCTTGGCCTCCCTCCATTTTTCCCAATTATTCTGCTAAATTGACAATGTATAAATATGTCTAAACATATCTAAACATTGGAGTTAAGCTTGTTACCCTTTTTACACATACTCCCAGTCAGGATATAAATGACACAAGTTGTTAGTGATGGCCCATTACAAGGTGGCTTACTGCCACTGATGTTTTTAACACTTGAAACAAAGCATGATGCTTCTCTTGGCCTGAAACAGGCACCACCCCTGAGATCACTTAAGCCCCCCCGAGGGGGGGCGGCCCCCCAGTTTGAAGCCCTCTGCTCTAAAATGTCTAGTATGAATCTTGTACAACCTACTATAACTATTAGAGGGCACCATATACACCAGCAACCCACTGGTGCTAGCATGACACTAAACTTTGATTAAGAGACACGGGGCCTCATTTATGAGAAATGACGCATCGCTGCATGAAAGCAGCGATGTGTCAATTCTCAGTGCGCACTCCTTGCGACATACCTGATGCGTCATATTTACTGTATGACGCATCATGTCGCAAGGAGTTACAGATACGTCAGTATTTCTGACATATCTGTATGGCGCAAAAGTGACGCATTGCTGGAGTGTGTCACAAAAGTGACACAACCCCAGCAATGTGTCCTTTCACATGGGGCAAACCCCATGTGAAAGGACCTGCGTCAGTCTTACGCCTGCTGAGAGGCAAGCGTAAGAAATTGACGCATTTGTGTCCTAGAGGTGGCGCAGTGAAATCTTTTAGATTTCACTGCGTCCCTTCTATGACCCTTTCTTGCGTCAGAACGCCCCCCCTGAAAACATTATACCTGGTGCAGGTATAATGTGGCGCAGGGGTTTACAAAGTGACGCATCTACCTAGATGCGTCCCTTTGTAAATCTGGTGCAACAAGGCACATTATTTACGCTTGGGTTCTATTATATATTCTGCCCCCTGCTTTTTGCCCCCGACCCGGATGCAATGGTATTACAGAAGGGGCTGCAGACACTAGTACGACCCCTTCTGTAACACTGTTAGCGCTGGTGCACTTGAGGCGCCAGGGCCATCAATATAGGAATTTCCTTCATGTGCATGGGGACAGCACATTCCTTGTAATCGGGTGCAATGTCCATGTTTGCACCCGGCGCACCTGTTTAAAGGTTCGCAATGGCCAAAATATGAACAGTGCGCCCAATACTTAATACAGTCCCTGTTGTTTATAAATTTGAACTCGGTCACACTCCTAGCTCTGAAACTGGCAGCCTCTCGTTTTCTTTTTCTTTTTTTTTGCAGTTGTATATACCTCGAATTTGGCCCAGGGGCATTAGAGCTGCAGATACACCAGTGCAGCATTTTGGGTCGGTTTTCGGTTTAGGCAAAGCTAGATTAAGACATTTGGCCAGAATCAAGACATGTTGAACCGAGGGCCACTCAATCATGTTTCCACAGTTCCATTATGACTCGGTTAGACCTTTTGCACCAGTTTCTTTTCAACTCGTTGTTTTGGTCACTGAAATTATTTTCTTATATTGATACTCATATTCTCACTTATTTTGATTATTTACTAGTTTTTGCCTGCATTTATGTTTACTCCTTCTTGACAGTGCAACTGTCCCTTGGCTTTATGTCATCAACAGAAAGAGCTACTAAGGGAGGGGCTTAGGCTAAATTCACATGTTGTTACCCCTGAGTACAGGTTTTGATTGGGGAAAATGTGTCTGCTTCCACTAAAAAGACTGCACGCATTGCACTTTTTGGCTTGTGGCAAACTTTTTTCTCGATGCAGCACGACTGAGCTGGTTATGGTGGCAAGCCAATGATCATGGCCAAAGGCTTCATCTGTTTAGTGTGACATGTTATGAGAAAGGTAGTAGGCCTGACCTATTTATTGTGGAAAGCATATGTCAAAGTCAATAGGCATTAAGTGTGAATTATAATTACTCTATATTAAATCCTACAGATAGGTATTTTGTTGCATGGAATCTCACAGATAACCTTAGCACTCAAGGGTTTTGATGCTGGCCATGCAGTTTGACAAACCCAGGTGGTTTCACTGTTATTATATTTGTTAGGCCCTGTTGAGAGGGGTTGTAGTGTTTTGCGGGCTGTATTTTTCTACATATTAGTAATTTTATAACTGTATGCATGGTGATTGCCAGTTCATGTGCACTTGAACAGGCCAGTGTTGGGTAAAGTGTAATGCCGGTATTACAGGTTAACGGCTTCATTGTTTCATTGGGAATGCTAGATTTCATAGTTTTCATCTATTTATTAGGAAACATTATGACAAAACCAGTAGGCTTGATCAACTTATTGTGAAACACCTACTTTGTAGACAATAGGCTTTTAAGGATGTATTATTATTACACTGTGCTAAAGCCTGTACACAGACACTTTGTTGCATCAAATTACACAAGTTACTTAGTAAGCATGCTTTTTGGTGTTGGTGATCTACTCAAACAAACTGGGGATAGAAGATATGCACTACAATAATGGTTATTAGACTCCCTCATGAGAGATAGTATTTTGCTTTGCCAACTGTAATTTTACAAGCATTGGAACTTGTATGACTATACTGGGATGGGCTACAGGAGGGAGCTCCATCAATACATTAGCAGGAGCTGGGGGGAAATCCTGACCTGGGGCAGCTCTGGACTCTGACAGGAGCATCCTCGTACAGGGGCACCGTGGGAACTGTTGAAAAAACTTTTTTAAGCATATTAGGAGCCTGAATGACTCACGTTTCTGACACCGATGGGCAATTGTTGGGCGCCGAGACAGCTGAAAAACTTCCAGAAAACTGCCAGAAACAGCCCGTGGAGACCTGTGGAAATTGAGGGCTGAGACTGTGGCCACTGCCGTTGGCATTGCCGGTTTGCAGTCTCCCGGTTGAGGCAGTACCGGTTCTCGAGGCGTTGGAGGGTGGAGTGAAGAGAACGCGGCCCAAGGAGGGGCACGTGGGAGCTGCGGCCGGCGTATGAGTCGCGCTGAGAGAAGTTGCAGTGCGGGGAGAGATGCGGGGAGAAACGCAGGCAAGGCAGCCGGCGTATTAGCCTTTAACCATCAATCCATCGAGTCGGGACGCGCTTCTTTATACAGAACCTGCCGTGAGGGGACCAGCCAGCAAACTTCCTCAAACTTCCTCATCCCTGCTCGCACTTGCTTCACCTGGAGACTTCCCCGTGACGCCACACCGCCATGAGGGGAATGGCCCAGGCGGACTACATTTCCCAGGGCGCCCTGCGTGGTGCAGGCCACAAACGTTTGAGCCTGTTAGAGGCTTCTAGTTTACTGCTGACTATTATCATCGCCTAGAGAATTCTCATCCTATTGTTTATTTGTTGCTTCTTATCTTGGTCGGGACACATTTTTATAATGAGTACTCGCGAGGGGAGGAGTATATTTGGGATGCCTGGCGGAAGTGTCGTAGGGACTTTAGACCAATTTTTGATCAGAGCTAACTTGGTCTTAGCCCACGAAATAGCACTGACCGAACGTCGTCTTTCCCTAGACCTCCCACAAGGTAAGCGCTCATCGATGGGGGGTTTGAAAACTGCACGTACACCAGAGCACATACCGGCACTTGAAATTGAGCCTCACGACACAACAAGAGGCACTATTCAGCCGCCATTGATCCCCTTGGACTTGTCAATAATAACTGAGGACATAGCTGGTACATCGGCTACGGACAATGCCCACAGAGGCGCACCTAGAGGTACAGTTTCACGCATAGCCACAAGATCGGCACCTAAACATAATCCTCCATCTATGAATTTAACATCACCAGTGCCCAAAAAGAGGAAGAGGGGAGGGGGCCCGCAGAGGCAGAAAAGTGCAAAAAGACCAACATCTAACAGGAATGGTGGGACTGGATCTCTTTCGTCATCAATCCCCCTGCCTGTAAGCCCTGGCAATGTTGTACTGAACCAAGAGTCAACAGGTGTTCTGCCCTTCGAAACCCACGAGGCCTTGCTGATCAAACTGGGGGCTATAATATCAACATCTTTGACTCCGATTCTGGAGAGACTTACGCTGATTGAGGATAGACTAACATACTTTGAACTGCAAATTGTACCTCATCTTTGTTCCATTAAGGACAATATAAGTAAAATTGATCGGCCAGTAATACCTGTTAAAAGTGGTGTGTGCAACCCGGCTGTACTGAAGTCCAGTTGTGCAATTCCACTACTTTCTAATACAATCCCTGTACCATCTGATATTAACGCTGAAGCGGGAATAGTCCCTGTTGTTGACCCAGTGCCCCTGGGTGGTCAAGTGGGTGATTCAGGGAATATATCTAGTGAGTTTGCACAACTCATCCCAAGTACGCCTAGGGAGGAGGGCAGCAGGGCTCGGGGTAGGACACTCTGCCATTGCTCACGGCCCCTCAGATTGTGATTATCCTTCTGTGCATAATCCTTCATCTTATAGTGTAGATGAAAATGGACCGAAAGCCCCTAATCTCCCTCCCGCCGCTGCCCCTCTCGTAGTGGTTTTAAAGAATGTTCCAATCCTACGCGAAGGGCGGACAGAATCTGCAGAACAGTTAATGGCCAAAACAATGCATTGGGTCACTGCACAATTGAAGGTGGTTGGGATACGGGGATGGGATGTTTGTAATCAGATGATCATGGCTAGACGTGCCCCATGGGTTGGACACCTTAAAAAGGAAGGATGGGGTGACTGCGTAGTAGCTAACTTTAACAACGGGCAAGTTGTTAGATTTTTATTGGAGCATTTGGGGAGTAGTAACCCTGGATATCACACAGGGGAAATTTCCCTGGTGCTGTTGGGGTTCTTTTACCGTACCATAGAACCAAAGAACTGTACCAGCTTGGATATACTTTCTCTGAACACCCCAGATCTCCATGTCGCACGGCGGCATCTAAAGGGCTTATCAAAGTTCCCTTGCTACTTAAGGACGCACATACTGATAGCTATTCTCTACTGCTTTACTCATGCGTGTGAATTACAGGTTTTATCACACTCTCATCTACAGAAATACCGCACAAAGTATTATGCTGCCGCACCTGGAGTAAGTCCTTAGTTAAACATAATCACCAAGTAGAGTACATAGGACCCATCAGAATTATAAGGTTGGAGAGACTCACCTAACACGTTGTCGCTCTTTCAGAATTATTTAATGAATTTTTCTTCTATTCGCAAATCGTTTTGGAGAAACAAATCTTGCATAGACAAGTAAATCTCCAGGAGAGAACTACGTTCATCTGGTTTTCGGGGGGACGACAAGCCATTTTTACTGGATCAGGAGGCAATTTATCCTTCTAAATAAGGTTTTAGTACCTATTTCCTCTTGAAGAAATCTTTAACCAGATGTTTACGTTTCCCTATTACGAGTTAAATAAGCCTTGAGGAAGTTACGTTCAAGTAATGAAACCCGTGTCGGCTGCCTGCGTCAGTTCATCGGGATCAAAGCACAGAAGAACTTACAACAATAATACTGTATTATGTGTTATCAATGAGCATTGTATTGAGAGGAACTGTATCAAACAAGACAATAAAACACTAAAGGAATGCCACATTTTTGATGTTCTCTTTTCAGATATTGATTTTGGTACTTTCCATACGAGTGAATATTAGTCAGGATTCTCTAAACAGGTCAGGACTGGGAACAAACTCCCCTTAAAGCACATGCTTTTATGATAACAAATATTGGAGTGCTGAGGTACAATCAGTTCTCAAATTACCCTAAGCACTCCCCTTGTTCCTTTTAACCCTACCTTTAATAGCTGTGAAACTTCTTCTATGATAGATCTTATTCTAGTCTCAACCCGCTATAGCTCTAGTATTGTAGATTTTCAGAATCACAGGATCGCATTGAGCGATCATTTTGCTCAGAGTGTGGGTATCCTGCTTTTTGATCAGGAAAAGAGCAAGATCGATAGACGTAACCCCATAATGGAGAATATATTATTATTCAGGCAAAATGGTTACTCTTTAAGCTGGGACAAAGTGGAACCCCAAGATTTTACGGCCGATGTGGTAACAAATTGTTATGTTGATATTATGGCCTGCCTGGACGTGTCCACTTCACCGAAAGGAATTGTCGATGGTTTTACTCACATCACAGATTATATAAAGAGGGCTCTCACAGTCAGCGCAAATAATAGTAAAAAGATTCAAAGGAAAGAAGGGTGGTTTGACCCACATTTTACCAAGGCCTAAAGAAAACTTAAGAATGCCCTGCACAGGGAAGCAACGGATAGGAACCAGATTAGAGAGGCACAGAGAGAATATAAACATGCATTAAAAGGGAGAAGAGACATGCTAAGAGCAGAATCATGGATAACTCTTCGTGAAGCCTCCAGTTCAAGAGACTCTAGTGCCTTTTGGAATGCAGTTAATGCACCTTTTCTTAGGATAAAGAAGTAGGGACTATTGAGGTGGCAATTCCAGAGCACCAGTGGATAGAGAATTTCTCTAAGCTGTACGATGAGCCGTGCTCAGGGCCATATGATAATACAATTACTGTGGCAGAGCCAAGGAGGACATAGTGGACATAGAAGGGAGAAGGAGGGTATGGTGAGGGGAAGGGGGTGTGGAGGGTGTCAGGAGGGGTGAGAGAGTGTGAGGGGTATGCGGGGTTGCCTAAGGAAGGAGGAGAGAGTATTCAGAGAGGAGATCAGGGATTTAATTACCCCAACATTTAGAGAGAAGGTGAATTTTAAGGTTTCTTTTGAAGCTGTCATAGGAGGGGTTGCATCGAAGGTCTTTAGGGAGGGCGTTCCAGATGGTTGGGGCCTTGCCAGAGAAGGAGCGGGATTTCGAGGAGTTTTTTTTAGAAGGGGGTATGAGAAGAAGAGTGTTGGTGCTTCTCAGCGTTCGGGCACAACCAGCTTTTTTTGAGTTTAGCTGTGAGGTAGGTTGGAGTGTTCTGATAGAGGGCTTTGTGAGTAATACATGCAATTTTTTAGGAGGATCTCTGCCTTCGATGAGGGTCTTGAGGGCACGGGAGATGTGGTCAAAACGCTTACAATTAGTTGTTAGTCTAGCTGCGAGGTTGAGGATGGATTTGATGGGGGCAAGGTGGATTTTGGGAGTACCAGAGAGAAGGGCATTTCCGTAGTCGATTTTCATTCAATTCACCTTACTGTCTAATCTGATCCAAAGACTTATACACCATAACCCACCTGTAACGGTCTTAGGACCGAGTAAATTATGTGACAATCTGATCCTTTCGTGTCTCTCACAAATCTCACTCATACTCTCCTAATCATTTGCCTTCATCCGTCTATGTATGCGCCATAAACTGCCTGTCTTGTACCTATGTTTATCATTATTGTTGTTGTTTCTCACTACCTGCATTGTCACACACCTCCCTATCCATTCAATACTCCTCTCTGCTTAACAGTCTTCCCCATTCTTCACACACTGAGAAACACCACTGCTTACTCAACTCTGATTCTTACCTCACTCTAACCCTCCTGCCTACCTTCTCTTAAGCCTTACCCCGACCCACTACCCCCACCCTATCTTATTAGAACCAAACACCTGCTCGGGCAACAACCTCTGCTTCTCTCCGCTCTCTTCTGGCAAGCTTCCAAATCTTAATTTCCCACCTCCACCTTGCCCAATATTAATCATTCCCCCGCCAACCACGCCAATCCATGTCATTTGTAAAGCGCACTATCGCCCTCAAGGGTATCCTTGTGATAGCAAATGTGCATGCCTATACCTGCCAAGGGTTGGTTGGTAAATTAAAAAGCCATGTCTTCAGCTGCTTGCAGATTTCAAGAAGAGATGAGGAGGCTATGATGGTGAGTGAGAGGTTATTCCATACTTTAGGAGCGATGTAAGGAAATGCCAGTACTCCTAATCAGGTTCTCAGTGGCAGCCGGTAATTCACGCAGGGGGGCAGCGGGTGGGCCTCACTCCCTTCCATGCATTCACACACATGCACACATTCACCCGTTCACAAATGCATACACACACAAATGTGTTTGTGAGTGTGTGCTGTGAATGGGTGTCATTCACAGCACACACTCACAAACACACATACATACATACATGCATGCACACACTCATGCACCAAACATTAAAAAGATAAAACTTACCAGGCTTCAGCAGTGATCTCTGGTGGCTGGAGGGTAGCCTTGGTGTTTCTGGACAATTGTGACTGCCACCTCCTTACACTGTTTGACCTTGTTATGGGTCAGCCAATGAGAGGAGGTGGCAGTCCCTTACTCGTCGGAGAGTAGGATAGGGTCAGGGAGACTGCTTACCCCACCCCAATCTGTGATGAGCGTCACTAATGGGCATTCAGCCCTGAGCACTACAGGGCTTAAAACTGTAGCTCACATGACTGAGGCTATCAGTGATACTCCCCCTCATCACAATAGGGAGGACCATCAAGTGCTTTGCCGGGCTGAGGAAGTCATGCCTATGAGGCTGTAACATCTTCAGTCCGGCAAAGTTCAACTCAGACAGCCAGGCGCCTGCGCATTTAACTTAAGTACATTGCTTGGCTACCTGACCTGGACATGGAGAGTTTCTGTCAGGCTGACCTCTGCTCAACCTGACAGATTCTGTTCATGTTTGCTAAACGGTGGGGGAGGGGCACCTCTGCACTTAAGGATGGGTCAACGCTGCTGGTTCAGTGTATGCCTGAGATGTGTGCAAATAAGAGTCTGGAGGAGCAGAGGTGTCTGGGAGGTTGGTGGAAGCAAATGCAACTCTTCATATAGGTGAGGTCTAAGTAGTGTGGTGCCTTGAATGTGTGTGTGAGGAATTTGAAATGAGCATCTTTATATATCGGGAAGCAGAGGAGTTCCCTGAAGTGTGATGTGATGTAAGTTTTGTGAGGGAAGCTGGGGATGGGTCTTGCTCACAAATTCTGGATGATCTGTAGTCTTTTGGTAAATTGATTGGTGATCCCGGCATAGAGGGTGCTCCCATTGTCCCACTTGCTGGTGAATAGGGTGTGAGTGACAACTTTTCTGGTGTTGTCTAGGAGCCATGGTGCCAAGTCAATGATAACAGCTATAGACTTGAGTGGTCTGCAGAGACATGTTATGACCGATAACATAGGTCTGGCCTGTTTATTATATAATGTTATTACTAATGTGGTAGGCCTGGTTTGTTTATTGTGAAAAGCATGTAGTAAAGCCAGTAGGCCTCTAACATTGGATTGCTGTCATATTAGGTTACTAGCTATAAAAAGATATTTGGTAATATGTAATCTCACAAATTACCTTCATAGGCAAAGGTTATGGTGTCGGTCACCCAGTCTGACAAATCCTGGGAGTAGAATTTCATTGTAGTGATTCTTGTTAGGCCCTATTGAGAATGGCTGTATATTGATTTGCCACTATAATTTTGAACATATTTGTAGTTTTATACATGCATGCCTGATGGTTTCCTGCTTCATTGCACTTCTGCAGGCCTGGGTTGTATCCAGTGTCAAGCCAATGGTAAAAGGTTGAGGCCTTATCAGTTCACTTGGAAAAGTTATGTCAGATTCCTTAGGAATCATCTGTTTATAATGAAAAGTCATGACAAAGCAAGTAAGCCTTGGGCATTGTGAAAAGTATATATTAAAGGCAAACAGCCTATAAGATTGAAAATTTAAGACATCTAAGCAGTTAGGGTAAAGCACCTTGGGCGCACTAGTGGATTATACTATGTGTAGAAAGATTATTATAATGAACACTGGAGCTCACTCTGTGTGGTCCACCGCTTCAGTACCACAAATAACTAAGACAATAAATGCGAATCAGAGGAGCGCCAATCAATTTCACAAAGATTTTCAACCGTCCAAAATTTTTGGGTGAGTCTTCCAAAAATAAGTCCCTAGGCAGTATGTTGAATTCAAGAAGATTCTTTCTTTTTTATTTTTTCCCAATGATCACAGTTCAAAATCCATATAACAAAAGCAGTCACAAACTTCTCTAATATTATAATTCGGATTCCAAGCAAATTCCAAACAATACATCAGCCGACGCGTTTTGTCCTAAAAGGACATCATCAGGGCTTGAATATTGAACTGCTGTTTATGTATCTGCCTTGAAGGGATCTTATAGAAATTAGACTGGATTCTGGTCAATAGCTCAACAGATTTCCTTGGTGAAGTATATGCTGCGTGATCTAGTTAGCCTGATTCAATTTCAGATATGTTTCAAACATCCTTCCCTTTCAAATCACTGGCTCTACAATCTTGTTCTTTCAATTTACAATCCTTTAGCAGCTATTATTCATGTAAGTATGGTGTTCCCTCGTTTGACATGGCCCGATAAATCCTGTCGGCAGGATTTATTGGGCTATGTCGAACGAGAAAACATCATACTCCATTGGAAATACTGTAAAATTACATGAATAATAGGTGCTGAAAGATTGTGAATTGAAAGAACATGATTGCGGAGCCAGTGATTTGAAAGGCAAGCCTGTAAGATTGGATTATTCTTACACTGTGACAAAGCATGTAGGTAAACATTTAGCTGCATATAATCTTGTAGGTTACAGTAGTAGGCAAGGATGTTGCTGCTGGTGACCCACCTCAACAGAACCATGGAGATAGACGATTTGCACTATTGTTATCCTTATTAGGCTTTATTTGTAGGAATTTGCATTGTTTTGACAACTATTTTCTGTGCAAATTTGACATTTTATTACGGTATGCCTGATGGTTGTCTGGTGGAAGGCTCATGAACAAACACAGTAGTTCTGAGTTGCTTATGGTGACAAGCCAATGATAAATGTTATAGGCTTGATTGCTTATAATGAAAGTTATAATAAAGGCAGTAGGCCTGACATATCAATTGTACAAAAATTGTATGTTAAAGCCAATATGTATTAAAGGCTAGGTTATTTTTACTCTTCATTAAAGCCCACAGACAGGTATTTTGATACATGCAATCTTACAACTTATCATAATAAGCAGGCATTTTGGTGCTGGTTACCCCCGCTGATTAGTAATGTCAGAATACCTGTTAGGCCCTCTTAGCATGGATAGCATTTTGCTTTGCCAACTGTAATTTTGTATATTATGTAATTTTATGACTCTGTGCTTGATGGTTGCGGAAAGCTTATGTTCAGTACAAGTGGACTCAGTTGGTTATGGTGAAAATCCATGGTAACATCTACAGGCCTGATAGGATAAAAAGGGAAACTATTTCTGTTGCCATAGGTCTGATCTGTTTATTATGAAATGTTTTAATAAACACATTAGGCTTGCTTTATTGATTATGAAAAGCATACGTTAAAATCAACAAGCATATAAGGGTAGATTGTTAATTCTCTGTATTAAAGCCTACGGATAGGTAGATTTTGCCATATGAAATGTCAGATTACCTTTGAAGGGAATTATATTAGTGACTTCTTCAGACAAACCCGAGGGTGAGAGGATTTGCACTATAATAATTCTTGCTAGAATCTCTTGTTAAATGTCTGCCAGGATGTGGTAAAAAAAATCAATAAATAATACATACTCCCATATATAAAAATATATATTCATATAGATTTGTGCGGGGCTTTGGCTTCACTTTGTTCTGCATTGGTCTGTCTGAGTGTCATTTACACTCTGCTTCCATTCATAACAATGAACTGCATGGGGTAATGGTTCAGTCAGCATCAGTTATTAGCTCTTTTGTCCTCAAAATAAAGGCATTTTCTGCTGATGTGTGTACTTCCACCTGAAAATGAGTGTGCTTCAGTTTCTGGGATGCGTGGCCAGTTCTTTAGTGTTTAATGTTCTCCCTTCATAGATCCCCTTTCACTTCTTTGCTTCTCGTCTTTTAATTTTATTGTTTCTGGGGAGGATGCTACAGTTCTCCAGGTAGTGCAAAAGCATTGCTTGCTTGACGCTCATTTCACCTACAGTGCACACATTCCACTCGGTCACTTCTTCTAGACCAGGAGATAATTAGGGAATGTTTCTGTGCGTAGTGTATCATTATTTTACAATTTCATGATAGACAACACGTTGGTTTTAAATCGGGTGGCGATGCTTCAACTTTAAAACAATTATAGACTTTTTACAATACCTTTGCAAGGCAGATAACGACTGCTGTTTAGTCTTGTTATTGCAAATATATGTCCGTTATTTTTAAAAAGGCAGCATGCTCTTTTTTTCTACTTGTAGTCATTTAATTTATCTTACATATTGTGTTGAGTCTGTGTGTGTTTTATTGCGGTTGAGTCAGAGGGTGAACTGGCTGAGTCAGTGGCTTGATGAAGGGATGCATGCATGCAGAGATGAGTGACAAATTGTATTTATGATCAATCAACAAGTACATTTGTAGAGCACTTCTTGCCACTGCGAGGGTATCCAGGTGCTGTATGATGAATAATTGAGTGTCTACACCCCCCAGTGACGCAAAAAGCACTTTCATTGCTAAAACAGGCCTATTGGCATTGCCAGTGCTTGTTATGTGTTGTGGCTTCTAAAATTGCTAGTAATCTATGTTGAATTTAAACTAAGAAAAAGAGGTATATCTAAACAAATAACCACTGCATGCCTAAGGATTTCACAGTCCCAGTTGTAGGAGTATTTGTTCTCTCCAAATTAGATTATGATAACACATTAGACTACTTCAAGACATTGTATGGATGGATTTCGTAAATCAGAATTTTGGTGCATTGGAAATTGGGAAATTAGTTGTGTGGCCTGCACATGTAATAGAGCCACAATTTTCCTTGCTGAAAACCAAACACCCTATTGTAGCTCTAGACTCTCACAGGGTAGCAAAGCAGAGCAGTCCAAAGTCTACTCAAGGGTGGTGATGTGGGCTAGTAATTACCAATCACTCAGACGTAATAATAACACCAAATAACTGATTGTCCAGTCAGTACTTTCACACTGCATTAAAACATTTCCGATCGTTATGGTAGCCCCATTAAGCATTCATTGGGAATAAACCATGCATTAGTGTATTATTTAATCGTTTTAATATCAATGCTGCAATGGTAAAAAACAACCCCTTGAGAACATCACAGTGAAAAAACGAAGCATTGCAACGATATAGTCAGCGCCTAGAGAACATTACAACATCAACAATGGAATTAAACATTTTCAGGTTTCCAAGTATTATTAAATGTCCAGTGGCCCATAAGAGCAAAACAATCATGACTGTAGAGTTATAGCTCTAACCATGGGAGTGCTTCAAAAGACTTGGAAATCCAGGGGAGGTGATCACTTTGAAGATTTCCCAACTTAGGGTGAGGACTCTGAAAGTATATTTTAAACAAAGGCTGTCTTGGGACCACCACAAGCAGGGATATGGGCCAACAAGTCTTCAAGCAGTGAATATAGTAGCCGAGGCTCTTCCGCTAAGCTGGGGAGACCTGCGTAAGTTTTGTTCCTTTGCTTTCCTATTTTTTTAAGTGGTCTTGTGCCGTGCTTCATTCAGGGTCGGGGTACCCAGTCTCTCCCGGCACCCGATGTTTGGTATCCTCATAGAAGGGCAGGTTGTAGAGTCCACCCCTGTCTTCCCTCGCCGGAACCCCAGGCTGGCAGCACACCTGTGTGCTTCTGCGGGAGCTGGTAACTGCAGTCTTGTCTGTCTGTTCCTGCGGGCAGAAATGCATGGTGTGGCTGGCCTCCCGCTCTCCCCATTCATGGGCATGGGGAGACGGGTGAGCTAGTCACATGGGGGAGTGAACGGTGCTCCCCCTTCTCCTCTTTTGTCTGCGGGCCAAAGGATGGGGTCCTGGGCCTCTTTCATCTCCTGCAGTTAGAGCGCGATGGTGCTCCCACACTCTCCAGAACTTTGGGAAGGCGCAAAGGCACTTCCCTGCATTATTAAGTCCGCAGAATCTAGGGTTGGGAGCCTGACTCCCTTTAAGCAAGAATCCACTTGGGGGATGGGGTCTCCAGGAGAGATGGAAGAACAGGGGGGTCCCATGCTTGCCCTCTCCCCCACCAAATAAACCAGCAGCTTCTTTGTGATGTCCCCGGGCCGTGGTCAACCTCTGGGGAAATGATCGGACCGGCAGCTGAGCCCCACATGCTCCAAGGCAGAAAAGTAGGTCAAATGTCACCAAAACTTTGAATGTCATAACTTGGGACCCATTGGGTGCATTTGGATGCGCCTGGGCTCATTTTACTCTTGGTGGTGAGCTCTATCTGCCAGAAGCAGTTGCAGCAACCCTCCTCCCATCCAAATCGAGGCAGTCCTCAAACAGCTGGTCTTCCAGGTTTGCTGCACCAGCTCTCATCTTGATCTTTGCTCATGGGCGCAGAAAAGTCCAGGGCTTTCCACTAACTTGTCCTCAGTGGGGTTAAGGGGGTCCGCCTCACAGGCTCATGGACTCATTAGTCCTGGGGTCAGTTGGGCATAGTCCTTGGTCCTGGCCAGGGTTCTCCTACTTCCAGTTCTCCATGGTGGTCCCAGGACCTAGAAGCAAAGTTTAGAAACATTCACAGGCAAGAGAGAAGTCTCTACCTTGTGCATGAGTTTTTAAATGGGAGAAAGAAGGTTCCAGTAAAGAGGCACCCCATGTCAATCCTTCAGTGCCTAATCACCTCTCCCCCCTACCTAACCCTCCTGAACAGCATGCTGTGACAGTCCAAAATGGTGTCCTCCAGGAGCCACTTGACACATCAACTCCTGAGGTATCAGTTCCATCCCTTGCTGACATCACTGCCAGGGTTTTGCACAGTAGAATTTCAATGAGGGCCAGTAGTATGGGCACTCTCCTTTGTTCAGTGTGCTAAGACAGGTCCATCTGTGGTACAGTGTGACAGCTGAGTGATTTAAGAAGATCTTTCTCCCCCACCTCTTTCCTCCTCAGTAGCTGGACGGTGTACTGCTAATTGCTCAGTGTTGGACCTGGCCCTTCTCGCAGGTTCACCCCGAAACCTTTTGCTTTTTCCTAGCCTGTTTCTGGAACCTGGTGTTGGTGATTTTAGGTCTTGGCGCACTTTTTCACTGTGGTACAGTGTAAAGTGCGTGAGCTCTCTGTGTATGTATGGTGAGTGACCTGCCCTCCCATAGGAATGAATGGGGAATATGTATGCCCATGGTAGTTCCTGATGTGTGGGGAGTGCAGGGTCAAGTTTGATATGTGCGAACTCGTGAGATTGAATGCTGCGTAATGGTGTATGCGGCATGGTTGTGTCTAGTCTAGAAGTGCCACTTTTAAGAAGTTGGCATATTTGTGTAATTTGTGGCTGGCGTGTGATTGGCTGGTGAGCTTGGCCCAGGAGTGCCTGGCCCTGCTTGTGGATTGACTGTCTGGTTTGAGGATGACAGGGGCTGGGGAGCCCCAGGAGGTTGTCTGAGTCAGCCCGTGGATGAAAGGCAGCATCTCCTGCCAGGGAAGTGGGAGGAGATAGCACCTGGGAGTGAATGAGATTGTGCCTGCCTGCCACAATGCTGGCTCCACCTCCCCGCTGGGCGACTGCCACCTCTGTCCCTGATACTGAAAGGACTTCCCTATAACCAGTACTAGCTGGTTCTCACACTGCCTGCAGAAAGACTTCAAAGACTTTTCTCTGTATAAGAAGGGGCTGTGTCCCCTTCCAAAATGTTCTTGTTTTCTGACTTGAATCTGCCATGGGCGTGCTGCTGCTTGGGCCCAGAGGAATCCCTGGGCCCTGCCCAGCCCCTGGATGCCTGGAGGACTTCTGGGGGACCCCTCTGCCTTGCCTGGGCTGATTGGGGGACTTTGCTTTGCCCTGGATACCTGACGTCCTGGACTCTGGTGACCTTTTACTGGGTCCCCTTTGCTTTACTTTGCTAAAGGACTTTGCTGAGACTTTATTGGGCTTATAGCGCCTGGGAGCGCTGTATTTGCTTTCTAGCGCTGAGAGCGCTGTGCTTTTAGCCCCCTAGCGCTTGAGAGCGCTTTGCCTTTCGCTTACAGCGCCTAGAAGCGTTTTTTATCTGATTTATAGCTTGGGAGCACTGTATGTGCTTAGAGCCGGTGCTTATCCGGCCTTGGTCACCCCGTGTATTGAATTATCTAGCGAGTGCCTACCTCGCTTTGTTGTGGATTTAAAGGGAGCCCACCCCTGGATGTTGCCCGTAAAGATTGCCGTCCTTAGCCCGGGGCCGCGGGCAGAATATCGAAGGGGCCGCGCACTGATTGGGCCGCTGTTGGAGGCTGGTCCCGGAGAGCCGCGCTGTGATTGGCGGGCCCCGGGAAGAAGTTGCCGCGTCACGAGGGGCTCGTTTGGAGAGCCGCGCCCTGATTGGCCAGATCTGCCTTCCGGTCTCCCGTGTGCAGAGGGGGACCGGAGATACTGCCGGCCCTAGCCCTGAGGCGAAAAGAGGGGAAGTGGAAGGATGGGCGGTTGCGGGGCTCCCGTGTGCTGAGGGCGCCCCGAGTGAGGAGAGCCGCTGATCGCCAGAGAACCGGTGAGTGGGGCCGAAGAAAAGGGAGGGGCGCCGGAACACATTGTCGGTGTCTGCCCCCCCCCCAGTAGCGCGAGCCCGCGCTTATTGTCAGTATGAAGCCACGAGGGCTTCAAGGCCGGCCCCGGTTGGCAGTGGGTCGCCCCAATGTGGAGGTAGAGCCCAGAGAGGCTCTGAAGGGGCATTTGTCCTTTTGAGTCCCCCAGAGGAGGGGGCTCCAAAGAAGGCGCCAGTTTGTTCGTCGAGTCCCAAGGGGCTCACGCAGTCCCCCTTGATGTGTGGAGAGGCCCGTGGGGCCTCGCTTGATGCCGAGTCCCCAGAGGGGGGGCTCAAATGGCCATATATAGTTTCAGAGCCTGTGTGGCTCCAACGTCTGGGGCATGTGATATGCCCAGAGCCTGTGTGGCTCCAGCAGTGGGCGCAGTTTGCGTCTAAGGGCCAGGGAGGTCCCTGTTGATGTTTTGATTCACAGCTGCCCAGCAATTAGTGGGCAGCTGCACTGTTTAAGTTTTGGGATGTTCCCAGGGCCCAGCAAGTAGTGGGCACCTGCACCGTTTAGGCCCCTGACTGTTTGGACTACAGGGCGTCCTAGCCCCAACAAGGCCAGTTGGCCTAGGAACTGCCACAGCTGGTGGCTTATGTAAGTTTTGCGCAATGTGGTTACCTGCTATGTTTAGGATGGTAATTGCCTACTGTGTGTTTTTGCGCTATTGAGTTGTGTTGGGGCACCTCTGAATGTTTTTATGCATCACAGGTCTTTCTTTCCCTGCGCTGCACCTCTGAATGTTTTAGGCGTCATGTGTCTCCTAGCGCTGCACCTCTGAATGTGTTTGTGATGCATCATGTGCTTTGTTCTTAACACCGCTGAATGTGTAGGTTTATGCATCATGTGTTTCCCTTTACTACTCCTCTGGATGTATATTTATGCATCATGGGTAATGTGTTCTTTTTTAGACCCCTAAACGCTGTGTGATACTTAGGTGGTTGTCCGTACACCTCTGAATGTTTTTAGGCATCATGTGTTTTCCTTTACTACTCCTCTGGATGTGTTTCATGCATCATGTGTAATGTGTTCTTGCTTCTACCCCTAAATGTATTTTATTCTTAGGTGGTTGTGTTTTGCCTAGTATAGTTATACTAGAGAGGTTATGTGTCCATGCGTGAGCCAGGCCTATGGTTATTAGTATTGCGTAGTGTGTACTTACCTGTTACTAGTAGTTACAGGATGTGATCTATAATTGTTATTTTGTGCTACAGTGATTTTATATCCTTTTATTCTAATTTCTGACAGTATTTCTATTTCTAAAAGTGTTGATTCTGACAGTGGCCTATGTGGCCCTGTCTTGTAAATAATCCCTTATGAATATTGCCCGTGCCAGTTGGCACAATGTACATGTGTGATTTCTATCTGATGTGACTTTGACAATACAGAAGTTATTTTTACATAACCTTGTGTGGAGTTCCTTTTGTGGTGTGCCTAGGATGTTGTTGCTGTTGTGTGCTGGTGCAAATGCTTTACACATTGCCTCCGAGTTTAGCCTTACTGCTCGTGCCAAGCTACCAAGGGGGTGAGCAGGGGTTATCTTGGCGTGTGACTCCATTGCACTGACTAGAATGGTGGTTTCTGCCTGGCTTTGGCGTCAGCCTTAGCCTACCAGAAATAGCCAGTTCTAACATTGTTGGTCAGCGGTGCGGATTAGGACTTGTGTTTGCGCAGTGCCACAGCGACAGCTGGCTACATTACAAAACTCAGCATTTTTTAGATAGTCACATGTTTGGGATTATTGTTTATGATTTTGTTTTTCCTCAAGAGTGTCATTTTCAAATTGTGTTCCTGCGCTTTATGTTTAGTGGCAGATGAGAGAAAGTGACAGGGCGGGACGCCAGTAGAGGGGGAGGTTCCCATAGATTAGGAAGCCCTTGCTGGGTCCAGTGTCCAATCCCTGTTCCTGTTCCTGTGTGGGTAGATGGAAGAGAGGGAGTGTGGAGGAGAAATGGCTTGCTTGGGAGAGTGGTTATCCCCTAAATGTAGTGTGTGTGTGTCTGGATTCCCCAGTATGGTAGGATCCAGTGGTGTCAGCTTAAATGTGTCCAGTGCGTGAAGTCCCATTCCCAGTTCCCAGAGTATGGTGCCTGGTGCTCAGTAAGAGGGGTACAGGTTGATAGTCAGGGGCAGTGAGGAACTGTCTCACCAGTCTGGAGGGGGAGTGTGCGGATGAGTGGTGTGTTGAACTGGAGGAGTTGGTGTGAGGTTTTTTTAAAAGGAGCTTGCACAGGAGGTGTACCTCTGGTGGTGTGCAGGAGGTCCTGCAGAGGCACTGGATAAGAAGGTGGATGTCTGGCGGTGTGCTAGATGTCTTGCAGAGACATTAGGGAGTGATTCTAATAGTAGTGGCTTGCGTATCTGATGATCCTGTGTAGGTGAAGAGGTTCATGTGTAGCCCAGCTAGGTCCCATTAGGATGGTAGGGGTGTAGGGGCTCACGCCCTGTCTCAGTGGAGGCTGTACATACAGGTCATTGGAGGAGGATCTTCCTGTGTCTAGAGGACGGGGAGTGTCTGTAACCAGAGCTCCGGCGGTCCTGGTAATGAGGGGTACCGCTCCTAAGTGGAGGGTGCAGAACTCTGGAAGGGGGTGCAGAGGGACTGTGTACTTCTGACCCCGGTACAACCTGAGTGTTTAGATCCTAGGTTGGGAGATTAGGAAGCTTCCAGGTCAAGAGGAAAGGGGACTTTTCTGTGTGCTGTGTCCCCCCACCTGCTTGAAGAGGAACTGTGCTGTGTGCTTTGTACCTCAGAAGTGAAATAGTTTCCAGGTGATAGACCAGTGATGGAGTGAGGTCCTGATCAGGTAGGAGAATTGTGTTCTGGTGAGTGCTTCTCTGTGAGGGTGTGGAAACCCAAAAGTAGAGGTAGGGTGGGACATTCTTGCCCATGACCTCTGGTCAGCCTGGGGGCGTGGACCCTAGGTTGTTGGATCAGTGGTAGTTGTAGCTACCCTGAGAGGGAGAGTGGAGAGTGGCTATTGTGTGCCAGGGGTTACTGCCCCCCACTCTGTGGATTGGTTAGGACCTGTGATATTTGGATGGCCTAGGGCCTGGCTGTGGATGACTAGTGTGTACCAGTGGGGTATCCTAGTTGGGACAGAGAGTTCTTGTTTGGAGGAAACCATGTAGGTTCAGAGTGGCGAAAAACTGGAGGGTGTCCCTGCCGTGCGGGCCTGTGTCCGTGTTTTGTCGCCCAAAGCAGTGAAGCCCATCAGTGGAGTGATTGGTCTAACCTGCGTTTTGACTGCAAGGGGGTTGTGTTGGACCTGGCCCTTCTGGCAGGTTCACCCCGAAACTTTTTGCTTTTTCCTAGCCTGTTTCTGGAACCTGGTGTTGGTGATTTTAGGTCTTGGCGCACTTTTTCACTGTGGTACAGTGTAAAGTGCGTGAGCTCTCTGTGTATGTATGGTGAGTGACCTGCCCTCCCATAGGAATGAATGGGGAATATGTATGCCCATGGTAGTTCCTGATGTGTGGGGAGTGCAGGGTCGAGTTTGATATGTGCGAACTTGTGAGATTGAATGCTGCGTAATGGTGTATGCGGCATGGTTGTGTCTAGTCTAGAAGTGCCACTTTTAAGAAGTTGGCATATTTGTGTAATTTGTGGCTGGCGTGTGATTGGCTGGTGAGCCTGGCCCAGGGGTGCCTGGGCCTGCTTGTGGATTAACTGTCTGGTTTGAGGATGACAGGGGCTGGGGAGCCCCAGGAGGTTGTCTGAGTCAGCCCGTGGATGAAAGGCAGCATCTGCTGCCAGGGAAGTGGGAGGAGATAGCACCTGGGAGTGAATGAGATTGTGCCTGCCTGCCACAATGCTGGCTCCACCTCCCCGCTGGGCGACTGCCACCTCTGTCCCTGATACTAAAAGGACTTCCCTATAACCAGTTCTAGCTGGTTCTCACACTGCCTGCACAAAGACTTCAAAGACTTTTCTCTGTATAAGAAGGGGCTGTGTCCCCTTCCAAAATGTTCTTGTTTTCTGACTTGAATCTGCCAGGGGCGTGCTGCTGCTTGGGCCCAGGGGAATCCCTGGGCCCTGCCCAGCCCCTGGATGCCTGGAGGACCTCTGGGGGACCCCTCTGCCTTGCCTGGGCTAATTGGGGGACTTTGCTTTGCCCTGGATACCTGATGCCCTGGACTCTGGAGACCTTTTACTGGGCCCCCTTTGCTTTACTTTGCTAAAGGACTTTGCTGAGACTTTATTGGGCTTATAGCGCCTGGGAGCACTGTATTTGCTTTCTAGCGCTGAGAGCACTGTGCTTTTAGCCCCCTAGCGCTTGAGAGCGCTTTGCCTTTTGCTTACAGCGCCTAGAAGCATTTTTTATCTGATTTATAGCTTGGGAGCGCTGTATGTGCTTAGAGCCGGAGCCTTGGTCACCCTGTGTATTGAATTATCTAGCGAGTGCCTACCTCGCTTTGTTGTGGATTTAAAGGGAGCCCACCCCTGGATGTTGCCCGTAAAGATTGCCGTCCTCAGCTCGGGGCCGCGGGCGGAATATCGAAGGGGCCGCGCACTGATTGGGCCACTGTTGGAGGCTGGTCCCGGAGAGCCGCGCTGTGATTGGCGGGCCCCGGGAAGAAGTTGCCGCGTCACGAGGGGCTCGTTTAAAGAGCCGCGCCCTGATTGGCCAGATCTGCCTTCCGGTCTCCCGTGTGCAGAGGGAGACCGGAGATACTGCCGGCCCGGGTCCTGAGGCGAAAAGAGGGGAAGCGGAAGGATGGGTGGTTGCGGGGCTCCCATGTGCTGAGGGAGCCCCGAGTGAGGAGAGCCACTGATCGCCAGAGAACCGGTGAGTGGGGCAGAAGAAAAGGGAGGGGCGCCGGGACACATTGTCGGTGTCCGCCCCCCCACCAGTAGCGCAAGCTCGCGCTTATTGTCAGTATGAAGCCACGAGGGCTTCAAGGGCGGCCCGGTTGGCAGTGGGTCGCCCCAACGTGGAGGTAGAGCCCAGAGAGGCTCTGAAGGGGCATTTGTCCTTTTGAGTCCCCCAGAGGAGGGGGCTCTACCAAAGGCACCAGTTTGTTCGTCGAGCCCCAAGGGGCTCACGCAGTCCCCCTTGATGTGTGGAGAGGCCCGTGGGGCCTCGCTTGACGCCGAGTCCCCAGAGGGGGGGCTCAAACGGCCATATATAGTTTCAGAGCCTGTGTGGCTCCAACGTCTGGGGCATGTGATATGCCCAGAGCCTGTGTGGCTCCAGCAGTGGGCGCAGTTTGCGTCTAAGGGCCAGGGAGGACCCTGTTGACGTTTTGATTCACAGCTGCCCAGCAATTAGTGGGCAGCTGCACCATTTAGGTTTTGGGATGTTCCCAGGTGCCCAGCAGGTAGTGGGCACCTGCACCGTTTAGGCCCCTGACTGTTTGGACTACAGGGCATCCTAGCCCCAACAAGGCCAGTTGGCCTAGGGACTGCCACAGGTGGTGGCTTATGTAAGTTTTGCGCAATGTGGTTACCTGCTATGTTTAGGATGGCAATTGCCTACTGTGTGTTTTTGCGCTATTGAGTTGTGTTGGGGTACCTCTGAATGTTTTTATGCATCACGGGTCTTTCTTTCCCTGCGCTGCACCTCTGAATGTTTTAGGCGTCATGTGTCTCCTAGGGCTGCACCTCTGAATGTGTTTGTGATGCATCATGTGCTTTGTTCTTAACACCGCTGAATGTGTAGGTTTATGCATCATGTGTTTCCCTTTATTACTCCTCTGAATGTATATTTATGCATCATGGGTAATGTGTTCTTTTCTAGACCCCTAAACGCTGTGTGATACTTAGGTGGTTGTCCGTACACCTCTGAATGTTTTTAGGCATCAGTGTTTTCCTTTACTACTCCTCTGAATGTGTTTCATGCATCATGTGTAATGTGTTCTTGCTTCTACCCTTAAATGTATTTTATTCTTAGGTGGTTGTGTTTTGCCTAGTATAGTTATACTAGAGAGGTTATGTGTCCATGTGTGATCTAGGCCTATGGTTATAAGTATTGCGTAGTGTGTACTTACCTGTTCCCAGTAGTTACTGGATGTGATCTATAATTGTTATTTTGTGCTACAGTGATTTTATATCCTTTTATTCTAATTTCTGACAGTATTTCTATTTCTAAAAGTGTTGATTCTGACAGTGGCCTATGTGGCCCTGTCTTGTAAATAATCCCTTATGAATATTGCCCGTGCCAGTTGGCACAATGTACATGTGTGATTTCTATCTGATGTGACTTTGACAATACAGAAGTTATTTTTACATAACCTTGTGTGGAGTTCCTTTTGTGGTGTGCCTAGGATGTTGTTGCTGTTGTGTGCTGGCGCATATGCTTTACACATTGCCTCCGAGTTTAGCCTTACTGCTCGTGCCAAGCTACCAAGGGGGTGAGCAGGGGTTATCTTGGCGTGTGACTCCATTGCACTGACTAGAATGGTGGTTTCTGCCTGGCTTTGGCGTCAGCCTTAGCCTACCAGAAATAGCCAGTTCTAACACTCCTTTTGTGTGTGGTGGCCTTTTTTCCTCCTGCTGTGGAAAATTCAATCAACTGGGCAAAGTAGTGTGACACAAGGCCTGGGCTCTGATCCTGAGCTGAGTCAGGGAAATATGAAAACCCTGGATGACCCATAAGGTGTTCAGATATCATTTTGAGAGTTACACATTTGGTGTTCTCACACAGGTTAAGCTCCAATTCAAAACATCAATGGTCACTGTAGGTCAAGAGGGAGTGAAACTACACTCTAAGGCGGTTCTCTCCCTACGTGTATAATGGGGTGCCACTACAGGCAACACAGTAAAACACACTGACTTTGTATATTAGTGTACACTACCTTCATAAGCCCAATCTCAGGCGAATACACAATTTAGCAGAGTCACCGTTGTGCAGAGTACCTGAGCGCAGTTGCCAGGCTGTGCACGAAAGCAGTCACTCACAAGAAGCCCTCACATGTGCAACCAAGTGCCCCTTACCCGTGCTGCGTTGCAGCTGCCTTATCTTAAAAGGGGGAAACTGGTGGCAAACATGCGCAGTCTGTTTGCTATGTGATTACGGTAGGTGAGTCACTGGTAGTAAGACTCACCCACGGTTTAAATTTGAAAAACCATGTAATCATAAAAGCAAAAATTCCAGGTGTACTGAAGGGACAGAACCCAATTGCAACCTAGGGTAAGGTTGGAAATAAGTATACCTACTGATGACCATGTTTGCACAGTCATCAGAAACCTTTATTGGCTAACAAATGCCCCTACATTAATTTAAATATCCATGCATGTCCCAAAACAGCATCAACAGATACACTGCTAGAGCTACAAACAGAATTACGTCACCTAGACCTCTTCCAAACTATGTAAGGTCGAAACTTAATTTGCCAAATTCAAATCTGCTCTCCAAACCTGCTCCCTCCTTTGTTTTTCATTTTACCTCTTCTCCCACGCTAGTTATGGGGGTAAAAAGCATCATAGGGCAGCAAGACGTAGTATAAAGTGTACTAATTAGTTGCATCATCCTCATCAAGTAGGAAGTTGTGCTAATCTTGGTGAGTCTTGACTATGGTATGGGATTTCCAGTAGCGGAGCCTCATGTATATAACCTCTAGATGCGCAAATGCCACACAGCTTAGCAATACATCCTCCCTGTGGATATACCTAATGAATCCACCTGGCAGTTTAAAGAATTGGTCAGTTTCCAGAGGAAAAGGTAATTGCAGTAATGGGATTATACTGAACCTTGGCCCCAGTAACTTATTGAAACACATTCTTAAACACCACATGCCTCGTTTGAATACTGATCCCCAGAAAGTCAATCCATTTTTTAGATTTGTGCTTCCCGAAACCTTTTAGGACTATGACTCAATTTCGTTTTGCTACCCACTTACTTTTTTTTTTTTTGCAGAGTTTTATATAGCGCGAACTAGACCCAAACTGAATCAGGTATCAGAGCGATTTACATTTTTTTCCAGTTACGTTACATTTTTACAGTTACTTTCATTTTAGGCACGGGGAGATTAAGTGATTTGCCCAGAATCACAGGAGGTTTTGGCGTCGTTACCGAGACTCGAACCCAGTACCTCCAGGTCCGAGGTCGAGCGCCCTAGCCGTTAGGCCAACTCCTCTCCTCACCTTCAATGCACATTTGGAGGGACGATTTGTTAATTTAATAATAGACGTGGTTTAACAATGTTGTGAATTAGCAAAATAACATACTGTTCAGATTGACTGTGATCCTCTCAAAAAGCTATTTGTTTGTAAATGTCACAACCTTGACCACTCCGTATGTTATGTCTTTCTCAGACTGTGGCCAAGATATAGGTCTGGCAATAAAAGTGTCAGATGGTAAACTGCACTGAAGCTGGAACACTCCTCAGAGTGAGGGGCTGGGTTATTGTATCCATACACTAAAATCACAAGACTTCTGAAAAAAATCTTGGTGTTGATACCACTAATTTTAGTCAAATTAAAAAAAAAAACTTCTACGGCATAGTGTAGGGTAAGGCCTTATATAGAGTTTTGTATTAACCAAGACCCAGTGGTGTAATTTTGACTACAAAAAAAGGAAGAAATGTTACTGATTCAGAAGTGCACCAGACTACGGCAGGTGCTAAATTACACGGAGAGCAACAGATCACATGTAACCATTCAACAGCTGTCTGTTTTCACAGTAACAACAGTGAACTGGAGCTTTTCCTTTATTTCACAACATGGATAAACAAAAGTGACATGTTTCAGTCTCACCTCCAGTCTTGTTCATGTGAGCGAGTTGGTCATGAACCACAGTTTGGGAAAAGCTTCCCTAGCCAATACCAATTACAAAAGACCCATACTTTCTAGTCTGGTACTCCAGGCATAGCTCATTTATTGGATAGACATAATTTACTTAGGAGGCATTAACTCACACCCCATGTCACTTAATTGCTGATGCCTTACCATTTATAGTGGTTACCCTAAAGTAAGTGTAGGATGCTTCTAGGCACTCAGCACCAGGAAGGGGACATTTGGCCCTGCCAGTAGTGAAGGAAATGAGTGTTACCACACCTTTATGACTGGGTGACCTATAAGATTGTGAGAGACAGGTACCATGTGATTACGTATTTCCCCAAATGTACAAATGCCCCGGATTGAGTGGGGCTTCTGGACTCTACCTTAATGCCTCGTTCCAAAAGAGAGGGGCATATTACCAAGGGTGGCGATAGGCAATTATCGCTGGTTTAGTGGCCGATTTCGGCCGCTAAGCGGCGATAATTCTATCGCTCTATTAGCAAGCTGTCGTTAACTGATGTTAGCACCAGCTTTTAGGCGATAGCGAGCGGTTTGGGGCCCGCTTTGCATGTCAGCGATATTTATCGCTAATGACATGCAAAGTGGGCGTACCCAACCTGTTAGCCACTGAAAGCAGTCGCTAACGTCGCTAACGCCTATTAGCAAGGCAGGCGTAGCGATGGAAATATTCCCGCTATCGCCAAAAAACTAACGCCTGCTCAGACCAGTTCTTAGCCATGTTATCCAATGGGAGGTGGATAACATGGCTAAGAGCATTTCGTCGCTAATGCGTGAATATCGCTGTATTCTCAGCGATATTCATGCATTTTGCCGTTATCGCTGGATATTTTAGCACAATGGAGAAAAACGTTGCTAATAGCATGTTTTCTCCGCTAACATATCCAGCGATAGGCAGCGATAAAAAAAAACGTCGCTAAGCCTATTTAGCGATAATTATCGCTACTTGATGGTAATATGCCCCAGAGTTTCTAGTGCAGTGTGCCCATGTATCCCTATAAAGTGGATATGGCCCCTCCCTCAGATTATCGAAATAAAAGGGTTAGATTAGACATGCTGACTGACACTGTATAATTTACATTGTTATATCACATGAACACAAAGACGAAAAATTCTGAAAAAATCGAATGGATTAATGAATACATCCCTCTAGCAGTGTTAATTGCTATATTCTTTTATTGTACAATTCTGATATCTGCAGATATCAAGATGCAGATTTCCGAACTGCACAACAGTCAATAAAATAATACAAAAAGCAACAGTGCTGCAGCAATTTTTTTTAATTAATGATGTTCTTTTCCGATTTTTTCTTCTGTTTCCTTGGTTGTGATGAAACAATGTAAATCATACATCTCTAACCCAAATTTAAACTTGAATGCTTAAATGGTTCTACCCTGTTATGACATGGGTGGATGTACATAAATTAGTGGTGTAAAATTTCGCTAAGCTGAATTTTACAAAAAGAATCAAGAGCAAAATATGGGCTCTGAGCAGAATAAGGAACATTAATTTGACCACTAAAGGCTACTGTGCCAAGAGCTTCACATTTAACTGATGCTAGAAGGCCTACAGCAGGAGATCTGGCAGCGTGAAAAGAATAACACAGCTGCAGAGTGGTAGTTTTTTTTATTTCCCCATGCCTCTCACTGTGAATGTAGCCATAATTGACAGCAGGGAAAAACAGTAACCTGAAGCCTGATGTCCTGTCCATATAAAGTGAGACATTTGGATGCAGCAAACAGATTGGCTAAAACAAATCTGACCATGTGCTGTGCTAATCATATTTAGTCCGTGCCTGGCATTCCTAAAGGAATGGTCAGCATACAGCACACCAGGGACCTCATTACTGAAGTGCCTTAACGGGTACCTGCAATAATGATGTGCTCGTCCAATTAGAAGTGTAATCACATGCTGGCAAACCCCTTCTGCAATACTGATAATGCTGATGCACATTTTCATGTCACACAATCTCAAGGTGGTATTTCCTAATTTGATTTGGGAATGTCCCCATGCAAATTAGTGAACATATTTACCCCAAGAGCAATATATAAAGGCAGAGGCATGAGCAAATAGTCAGCTAGCAGGCACAGTGGTTGTGCACTGCTAGTTAAGTGGCATACCGTGAAACCAGGGGGTGCATTGTGGGAGAGAACACAGTGGTCCCGGTGATCCACCTCAGTCAACCCCACACTACTGTGTGCAGTCTCATATTGTACCCTTCTACACTGGGATATCGACATCTGTCTTGAAAATCAAGCCAGTCCCTAGCCTTGAGAGATGGGGATGCTGTTTCAAACTGTCACTCTATCTGAAACTGATGTGCTTCTGCTAAATCAGGAATGGACTCGGAACTTTGTGTAAATCCTCGGGAGGGTGCATTTTCCTTTGGGTGGTTCCAGGCTACACCAGGCAGTGCACAGACTGGGACACTGTGCAAATTTGTCTATTCCAGCCCAAAACGTGTCCCATTGGGTGTCAGGTGTGCAATGTCAGACATTTTGTTTTGACTACAGTCTAATCACCCAGTGGCAGATGGTGATCTTTGAAAGTGGTGGGGCTTAAAACTTGCCAGGCGTTCACCCAATTTTTTTCAAGATTTGGCTTAAGAGTACACTATATGTTAAAATTACATTAATTATGTCAATGCCAGCATTTTGTTAAGGGTACCCCTTATGTCACGAATGACAGACTGTAAGAACTTAGGGGCACATGCATTAATGTAGGCTTTTGCGATTCCTTAATTGCGATTATTAAGGAATCACAATTAAGGAATTGCAAAGGCCAATGCATGTAGGAATCGCTATAAAATTAGCGATTTCCAAACATTCCTTAATTGCGACTCGCAAATTGTGAGTCGCAGTTAAGGAATGCCTTCCCATTTATTCTTATGGGCCTAAAAGCCCACTGGAATGAACGGGAATTTGCATGTACAATTTGCGGGTACCCAATAGGTACTCGCAAATTGCACATGCAATTTCAAGGGTGTCAAAAGGACACCCTGTTGCACCCCTGAAATTGATCTGTGCACACATGTTGCGCACACACATGCCCCAAGGACATGTGTGTGTATAACCTACAACTTTGAAAAATTCACTTTAGTTTTTGCACATTACCATCAAGTTCAATTTGATGGTAATTTGCTACACCCATTAGTGAAATCGCTATTTGCGATTTCATCATGCATTGCATTTAAGATGTCGCAATAAATTGCGATTTCTTAAATTGTGAGAGCCTGACAGTTTTATGCATGTGCCTGTTGGAGTATTAGAAGAAAACGGTGAGAACAAACCTCAAATAATTATCACAGTGCTTTTCAGGATGAACAACTAAATTCTCAAAATAAATCTGTGCTTAACACTCTGGTAAATTGGCACAAATCAGTCAGGCTTAACTTAGTGGCAAAGTGTAAAGTATTTATGCAACACTCAAACATTAATTAACTGAAAACATAACACAAGAAGAATATTCTTAACCAATTTAGTAAACTAGATAATATTTAAACAAATTAAACGACACCAAAACAATAAAAATCCAGTAAGTAGAACTAGAGATATGAATGTTTAAAGTTTGAATTCACAATGGAGCCAAAAACTGCAAAGGGCCTACCGTGGTTATGTGGTCGCACTACAATGGGTCAAAGTCAAAAGTTAAGGCTGACAAAGATGGAGAATGGGACGGATACAAGGGAATGGGTTGACCCGGTGGAAAGTTTACCTTTTAACTTAGAACCTCTTATAGCAAAAAAGTGGTCATCGGAGACTCATTGACAGTGCAAGCTACAAGCTGGATCTAAAGTGGGGCTTATTGATGGCGGGTTACTGTGGAGTGGGGCCTCAAGTGCAGTCATCGATGATGGTAGGAAAGCTCCAAGCAGGCAAAGTCCGAAGTCCATGCCCAGGAAGGTCTCTACATAAATCTGATACTGCTCATCATCAAACCCCTCTATGTGTGGACTTAGAAACTTTTCTAGAAGTTGGATTTCCTTTAGCGAAGCAAGCCAGCAATGTAAGGCTGACCGGTGATTCCACATCTACTTTGTGGCTTCCACTGTGACCTAGGTCTCCATCGGTTCTCTAGGCAGAAAGTTGGCAAAAAGTTTCTAAACCCCACTTCTTGCAGTTTGGGGCCAGGAGGAGTACACTCAAGGTCAGGTGGGCCGGTGCAGGAAAAGAGGCCTCTGGAAACTTGTGTTGTCCTTGTGGCTCACACAGAAGGTCAGCCAACTTATCATTTGAGTCACTTCCGGGGCGATATTATCTTTAGCGGCAGGAAACTGCAGCTAAAGCGGCGATAAGTGCATGATAATATGCCCTTGTGAATTCCCATAGAAGCCCAGGTTCTGGTTTGAACCTGGGCTTCTATGGGAATTCACAAGGGAATATTATCAAGTCCCTTACTGCCCCTTTAGCAGAAGTTTCCTGCCGCTAAAGCGGCGATAATGTTATTGCCGTTCTTGATAATATGGCCCCAGGAGTCCTAGATTCAAGGCAAGCAGGTCCAGTCTTCCAGGTCTTTCGAACAGCAGGGAAGTCCTCGGGACTCGTAAAAGGTCCTGGAGTGTCCTGAGTGAGGTCTGTGGAGTATGCTTTCGTACTCAGGGCCAGCCTGAGGGTGAGATACAAGCCTTTGTTTAAAACTGCACACCCAGATTGCTGTGGCAGGTCTAGAGACATGCTTTACAATGCTACTGTATTGGGTGGCACAAGAGGTGCCACAGCCCACTAGTAGTATTTAAGTTTCAGGCCCTTAGTACAAGTGGTACTACATACTACGGACCTATAAGCAAATTAAATGTTGAAATCAGTTGTATACAGTCAACAAAAATATTGTTCAATAGAAAAGCAAAGAAATCTATAGTGACCTGGCTGGAAGGGCAAATTTCTAACACGTGATATTCCAGCAGCAGGATCTTGCCATTGATATTGCCCATACACCATAAGTGGCCTGTATGTGAAAAATTACCTCCAATATTTCAGTGCCAGCCTTTTATCGTGGTTGCTTCCCCTACCTGCTCCTTCAGCCCTAATATGTCATGATTGCCACCTTTATGGTAAAGAACTACTTCCAGTAGGCCAGGCCAGCATTTTGTGATTAATTTGCCCTATGTCAAGTATTACTTTCAGTATTTCTGGGGCTGTCATTTACCTTAAGTGCCCCCCCTTATGTCAAGAATTGCCTCCAAAATTGAGGGTACCTTCCAGCATTTTGCCGTTGATGCCCTTGCATCTAGAATGTCACAGCCTGCATTTTACCATGGATGCCCTTTTTTACACCAGAAATCATCTCCAATATGCTGCCAGTTGAGCGGCATCATGTTACATTGCATGTTGCCATAAGCATAGAATTATATTGAGTATGACCAGTGGCATGCTCACAATCATAAAACATGCTAACAAACACCCTGCTACTCACTCACCCTGTTATTCACACTCATATTCATCCTCACACACCGCAAAATCACTCTCTTCCCCTGCACTCACTCTAACAAACACTCTTTCACTTACTCATTCTCATGTGTGCTCACTGTTACTCATACACAAACATATTCATACTCACTGGTTCTTACTGTAACTTCTAAACACACACACACAGTCATCCTTTCACACTCACTGACTCTGGGCCCTGGTGCAACTGGACCTGCCGAGCCAGTGATGGTACACCCTTAATTCACATTCACTCCCTCTCACAATCTACACTCACTCATTTTTTTAACATTCTCAGACTACTTCGGTCACTCACTCACACTCATTTTACTTATTGCTACACTCACTCAATCTTAGATTCTCATTTCACTCTCATTGCCACTCTCAAACACAAGTGCACACACATAGCCACTTTAACTCAATCGTATTAACTGTCAGTCACACACAAACACACTCACAAACACATACACACAAGAACACTGAGGAACATCATTTCTTTTTACTTATCTTGCTTCCTTAGTTGGCAACCCTGGGACTCCATGGCAGCAGCAGAGGAGGAATCATGGACTGGACATCAGAACCCGCAATCCCTGATTCCTAATGAGGAGCCAGACTCAATAGAGATGGCCTGGTTTGGAAAGGGGGAGACCCTCTTTAACCTTTGTCCCAGCTTTTGATAAGCCTGAAAGTACACCCCTAAAGGAAATTGGGCCAGTGCTGGGGATCCTGGGCATGCTGCACTGGTACCTGACAGTCACAGTTTAGTAGGTATGCTCTACTGCCTGAGGTATGAGCAGTATGTATCCCAAATATATTGTACTATTCCTCTGTGAGGAGATCGTTGTAGAACTATGCCATCATGTGCACAATTCAGACATTCACCTATAGGATACTGTGGGACAGATTTACAAGCCCCTTGCGCCTCTTTTACATCGCCGTTGCGTCATATTTGTGATGCAGCGGCAGCGCAAATCCAGCGACATGGTGCGGGGTACTTACAATGTGACGCATCTAGGAGATGCGTCACGTTGTAAAGCCCTGTGCCACATGTAGGTGTTCCTGCGCAGGGGGCGTGTTCCGGCACAGGAACGCCTCCTAAAAGTGGCTGAGTGAAATCTGCAAGATTTCACTCAGTCACTTTTAAGCCCATGCTGCGTCAAAACTTTGTGCCTGCTTGAAACAGGCGTAAGGATTGACGCAGCATTTACAAGATAGGGCACCCCCAAGCCTTGCTGGAGCTGTGTCGAGCTTGCGACGCAACTCCAGCAATGCGCTGCCTTTACGGCAGCAGATGCGTCACGCATCTGCCCATTTTTGCCCCATGGTGCACCGCATTGTAAAGGCGGGGCATCCATGGAGGCGGAGCCGTGACGCACAATAACTGGCGCATCCCTGCTGATATGCAGGGATGCGCCAGTTATTGTAAATCTTCCCCTGTGTTTTTAAACAGCATTGTAACTGGATCATTCCTCAGCCCCCTCCTCCTATCATCAGGATCCTGCAGGCAAAGCTGAGACGGCTGACCTACGCACTGACAGCATTCATGAAAACACAAAAAATGCATATGTGCCAACATTTTAGAACAAGAGGGAGATTTTGAAAAACAAATAGGGTGAAAGTATTTTCCCTATTGACATCCATTGAACCAGAGGCTATTTTAAGCTGGACACAACTAAAATAGGACTGTTTTTTGCTTCAAAAATCTGGAGTCTCACACCTGAATAGGCTCTGCTAGCATTTACGTGCTCATGTTTTTTAACATTGCTCATGAGAATCAGCAGCAGCAGAGGCAAGGAGCAGTATGTGGTGGCTCACAGGAGACAGGGCTGTGCCCTGAAAAAACTGATAAGGAGCTGCCACTGCAAAAACATCTAACATCTGCACCCATGGCTGATCACAATCATGGTTGCTTACCTTGTGGCTGCACATCAGCCTTAAACTCAACTCATGCGGTAGGAATTCCTGATTGTTCAGTACAGCGGAAAAGAGAAATGTAAGTGGCTTTGTCGTAAGCTTTGAATATTACCACCTAAACAAGGCTCATTTTAGACTGGTTCACTGACTTACACTGAGCTCTCATATGGAAGAAGTTAGAGGAAGGGATCACGAAGAACAGTACCATATTTCACCTTCATTGAAAAGAGTTATTACTGCAGTGGGTCATTGGCAGACTAGTCAGTCAATTTTTATACGTCATTAATACTGACCCTTAAACATCAGATGAGTAAATTGGAAAGATGTCTAATTAAAATCCAAGAGAAAATGGGGAAGAAGAAGTGGGGCAGATAGGGTTTTTATTGTTGCTTCTTTCGGTGATGGAACTAATCATAACATACTGCAGACTCTTTAAATTTTGTTATTCGGGCTTCCAGAAACGTGTTTCCAAAAGCCAAGTCTGTGAAAAGTCACAGCTCCATCCTGTAATTCAAGAGTCTCAAAGTCACTCACACAATTTCTTGACAGGCTTCTTGGCTGATCTGTGCTCTGCATACATTATTTAAAATAGCAGTGTCAGTTTCTTTTCTTTGGAGAATGTCTACTTTTTTCTTTTTGTCATGCACTGTGCTCAATAATGTGGACATGAATTTAAAAAGAGCTTAGAACAAATCTAGGGCCTCATATACAAGATTTTGATTCAGGGCAGCGCAGTAAGGCACTTTGCTGCACTGCCCTGTGTCAAAAGAAAAGGGTAGGAATGCTCCATATCTATAACATAGGGTGCATTCCTCTTCTCTTTAACTGCGCTGGCACACATGGTACAACGGTGTCTGTGTTATTGGAATGATTGTATTTGTGCACGACAGGACACCATCATGCACAAAAATAATCAATGGAGGTGTTTCCTCCTAAGTGTACTGCAGAATACAGCAAACATAGAGAGGGGAAAATGTGAGGAGAAATAAAGATATTTCTCCTCATGATGTCATCCCTGGGGAGGTGCACGCTTTTAACGCATTCCCAGATTCACGCTATGTTGTAAATCTGGGAAAGTGTCAAAGTCCCTAGACACTGCATGGGACCACCCACTGGAACGACAATGGCACGCTTCCCTGACGCAATGTGAGGCAATGCAGCGACTTTGCTTTGTTGCATTAAACCATATCTACGAGGCCATGAAAAGACAAGCAGGGTGGCTTTGTGTGGCTTCATATATGATTGAGAGGCCTGCGCCACCGGACCGTCATTAAAAGTGATGCTTCGACTGCGCTGGCCTCTTGTAAATAAGGCCCCAAGTCTTTTGTCTAATGCACTGACAGCATTCATGAAAACACAAAAAATGCATATATGCCAACATTTTAAAACAAGAAAGAGGGAGATTTTGAAAAACAAATAGGGGGAAAGTATTTTCCCTATTGACATCCATTGAACCAGAGGCTATTTTAAACTGGACACAACTAAAATAGGGCTGTTTTTTGCTTCAAAAATCTGGAGTCTCACACCTGAATAGGCTCTGCTAGCATTTACGTGCTCATGTTTTTTAACATTGCTCATGAGAATCAGCAGCAGCAGATGCAAGGAGCAGTATGTGGTGGCTCACAGGAGACAGGGCTGTGCCCTGAAAAAACTGATAAGGAGCTGCCACTGCAAAAACATCTAACATCTGCACCCATGGCTGATCACAATCATGGTTGCTTACCTTGTGGCTGCACATCAGCCTGAAACTCAACTCATGCGGTAGGAATTCATGATTGTTCAGTACAGCGGAAAAGAGACATGTAAGTGGCTCTGTCTTAAGCTTTGAATATTACCACCTAAACAAGGCTCATTTTGGACTTCTTCACTGACTTACACTGAGCTCCCATATGGAAGAAGTTAGAGGCAGGGATCAGGAAGAACAGTACCATATTTCACCTTCATTGAAAAGAGTTATTATTGCAGTGGGTCATTGGCAGACCAGTCAGTGAATTTTTATAGTCATTAATATTGACCCTTAAACATCAGATGAGTAAATTGGAAAGATGTCTAATAGGTTTTTAAAATCCAAGAGAAAATGGGGAAGAAGTGGGGCAGATAGGGTTTCTATTGTTGCTTCTTTCGGTGATGGAACTATTCATAAAATACTGCAGTCTCTTTAAATTTTGTTATTCGGGCTTTCAGAAACGTGTTTCCAAATGCCAATTCTGTGAAAAGCCACAGCTCCATCGTGTTATTTAAGAGTCTCAAAGTCACTCACACAATTTCTTGACAGGCTTCTTGGCTGATCTGTGCTCTGCATACATTATTTAAAATAGCAGTGTCAGTTTATTTTCTTTGGAGAATGTTTATTTTTTTCTTCTTTCATGCACTGTGCTCAATATTGAGAAAACGATGGATTTAGGCCAAGATCCTTGTACTGGGGTGAATGTATGACATTGTTCTACATTCTGTCCATCAACTGTGTTTTTTGCAATATTGAAAGTGGACATGAATTTAAAAAGAGCTTAGAACAAATCTAGGGCCTCATATACAAGATTTTGATGCAGGGCAGCGCAGTAAGGCACTTTGCTGCACTGCCCTGTGTCAAAAGAAAAGGGCAGTAATGCTCCATATCTATGACATACGGTGCATTTCTCTTCTCTTTCACTGCTCTGGCACACATGGTACAAGGGTGTCTGTGTTGTTGGAATGATTGTATTTGTGCAAGACAGGACACCATCATGCACAAAAATAATCAATGGAGGTATTTCCTCCTAAGTGTACTGCAGAATACAGCACACAAAGAAAGGGGAAAAAGTGAGGGAAATAAAGATATTTCTCCTCATGATGTCATCCCTGGGGAGGTGCACGCTTTTGACGCATTCTCAGATTTACGCTATGTTGTAAATCTTGGAAAGTGACAAAGTCCCTAGACACTGCATGGGACCACCCACTGCAACGCCAATGGTATCCTTCCCTGACGCAATGTGAGGCAATGCAGCGACTTTGCTTTGTTGCATTACACCATATCTACGAGGTCCTGAAAAGCCAAGGAGGGTGGCTTTGTGTGGCTTCATATATGATTGAGAGGCCTGCGCCACCGGACCGTCATTAAAAGTGGTGCTTCGACTGCGCAGGCCTCTTGTAAATGAGGCCCCAAGTCTTTTTTCTAATGACACATGCATAATAAATAATAGTTGAAGGGTATGGAGTTAAAGAGAGTAAAAAAATACCATGGTAGGGGTAGTTCCTCCTTTGCCAAAATGGTCACCAAAGGTTGACCCAAGTGGCTGGTAGTCCTGTCACAGGAAAACCTGAAGGTAAGGTCTTGATGCCCTCACACACCTGCTCGGGCTTCATGCTTCACCAGTGGGCACTTCTCGTCAGGCCGGCACTGCAATGCCTGACGGGCGTGGGGCCTCTTTGTCGGAGATGTTCTGATCCGGAGAGACTGTATAAATGAGTGCAAGTGAGAGAGCTACCTAACTGTGTAATTAGTGGAGTGAGTGAGTGGTGGCTAAAATAGCCACTGGTATCCTAAAAAGGAATTTTCATAGCGGAAGTGTACCAGGTCTATTTAAAAACAGTGGTGCTATCATGTGGTCTTTAAGAACCAGGAAATCCACCCCACCCGTGGATACGCTAGTACCCACATTACCTACACCAGAGAAGCCGGGTGCATAGGTGTGAAGTGGTATCGGAAACCACTGTCAAACCCAATGAAGGACTTTAGGAAAGTGCCGCTGCTCAAGAAGGAGAAAGTGTTGGTGGAATCTGAAGGTGAATTCTAGTTGTAAGGTACCTGAAAGCAGAGGGGACAGAGTCTATGTCATTCAGGAGTGACTAGGTGATTTAGAAGACAAATGCCCACCAATGTTGGGAGTTGCAGGAGAGCTGACAGTGACCTTGACTCTGCAGCTGTGAGGGCCAGGCAATGTTGAGGAAGACCAGGAGCTATGCACGAGCTGCCCTATGTTGGATATCAAGTGCTGAGGGGTCGGTGTCCGGGGGGCAGGACCAACAAACATTGGCACATGCGACACACGCAGAAGTCGAAGAAGGTGCAATGTCGACACCAGCAAGGTCCAGGGGACTCACCACAAGCTTGGGAGTCAGGGAAGACCCCAACCAATCAGGGAGCCCAAAAGTGACCCTCAAATTGACCCACAGGCCGGAGACACTTGAGTAGCAGGAGGACCTCAAGCAGCTTACAAAAAGATGCAGGCCACGATGCAAAATGATGAGATATGGCTGATGATTCTAGTCACTGGAGATGCTGGAGGTTGGGGCTACTTGGAGCTCAAATATCTTCTTGAAAGGAAGCCAACAAGCTTTGTGACTGCAAGTTGATGGGGTGCACAGAAGTTCAGTTATTACAGCCCCCACGAGGGAAACTGGTCTCAAACTTAGTGAAAGGACAGGGCAGGCCTTGAGAACTTTGGAAAACAATGACCTGTGTTGCAGACCCAGAGGATCTCAGGATCAGCAGACTGGTTGAATTAGTTGTGGTGCCTGCAAATGCAGGGAAGTGACTCCTTCACTTTGTCCTTGCATACCTGGAGTCCTTTGGGAGTGACAGCACACCTCGCGCTGTAAGCGCACGCTTTCTGGTGGTTCTGCCTGTTTGTTCCCCTCGCCGCCGCCCTGAGCTCTATCTGCGGCCGCCGAGTAGGGGGACTACAGCCCCCAGAATCCCTGGAGGCAAACCCCGCCCACCCACTTCCGCGCACGGAGGCGCAGAAAACACCGGCGCTCCTTCGGTGGAGCGGGAGACTTTGTCCTTGCATACCTGGAGTCCTTTGGGAGTGACAGCATACCTCGCGCTGTAAGCGCACGCTTTCTGGTGGTTCTGCCTGTTTGTTCCCCTCGCCGCCGCCATGAGCTCCATCTGTGGCCGCCAAGTGCAGCCCCCAGAATCCCTGGAGGCAAACCCCGCACACCCACGCCCACTTCCACGCACGGAGGCGCAGAAAACACCGGCGCTCCTTCGGTGGAGCGGGACACTTTGTACTTGCATACCTGGAGTCCTTTGGGAGTGACAGCATACCTCGCGCTGTAAGCGCACGCTTTCTGGTGGTTCTGCCTATTTGTTCCCCTCGCCGCCGCCCTGAGCTCCATCTGCGGCCGCCGAGTAGGGGGACTACAGCCCCCAGAATCCCTGGAGGCAAACCCCGCCCACCCACGCCCACTTCCGCGCACGGAGGCGCAGAAAACACCAGCGCTCCTCCAGCGTCGCGGGACGCGCGTGGGCGTCGCCGGGCTAAGCCCGGGCAAAGGGCGGGCCCTCTGAGGCCCTCAGAGACTGCAGGAGACTGGGCTGGTCCCCCCCCATTTAGCCGTACATACTGAGTTTATGACGTTTGCCTAGTGTAGTTGTATGCAGTGGGTACCAGTATCTAGCTAGGCTGTTTGTTTGTTTGTAAAGTCAGTTGTTTGAACTGCGGGCCATATCAATGTGTCAGAACAAATCTCAACAGTTACTGAGGATGTCGTCTCCCATCAAGGATAAGCAACCAGCAACAGGAGGGGCTAGCCAGCGTACGCTGGATAATTATTTTGTTAGGATCACAACCGGAATAGATGAGGAAATCACCCTTTCTGAACGACGGGCGGAGAGACGCCGCTCTATAGAATCTATTAAAAATAGGCGATCATCCTTGGGATCGATAAAGTTAATGATTTCTCCTATCCATAGTACCTCCTCCGAAAAAGGGGATTGCGAGGTATCCCTAAATGATAGTATTCCACTCCTCTTACAAGAAAGAACCCCCCCAATAGTCGTCGTCAGTGACCAGACTTTAAATGAATCAGCCTTCAACTGTAATATGACGCCAGAGGTAGAAGTCCTGCCTGACACTTTGCCGCCTGAAAAGGAGATAAATCACATAGCAAAGGAAACATCTAAAATCCCTAGACCCCAAGGCCTACCGCCTAAAAGAAGGAAAAAGAGGGGGGACTCTTTTCGGAAAAATAAAAACAAAAATAAGATTACCTACAATAACGATGGACCCACCAAAAGACCTATTCTTAGTGTGTCCACACCACCTATAATGATGAACCCAACACTTACCTCGACAAACGACCTATCTAGCAATAATATTATGAGCAGTATAGAACAATTATTAAAAGCTTTTACACTGCCATTAGTGGAAAGAATGAAGGGGCTAACCCACCAATTTGAGAAGCTAGATAAGGCTATTGGGGATATCAAAGTTGCAATTAAGGACTTATCAAAACCAGCTCTAGAGGCCCAAAATTCTGTTTTGCCCTTAACCATCAATGCTAAAGTCCAAAACGGAACTAAAATCACCAATTTGCCCGTACCAAAACCCTGTAATATACTGATAGAGCAAGATTTCGCATCGCGACTTGCTCGATTCATGAACCTCGATTTTGCCATAACCTCATAATAAACGTACGTTATTATTAATATCTTTATTTTGGAGATGTGTGAAAGGTAGTGAAGCTTGCCTATGTGTTCTACTAATACGATTAATCCTCGTCCCTAAAATGGCCGCTGCTTGGCTTTTCGTTTCTGCGCATGCGTGAGGCATAGTCAGCTGACATGACGCAGTCAGAATTCGAGAGGGAAAAGGTGCGCATGCGTAATAGCAATAACGTGCTGAAGCTTTGTGCTGCTGCTCCTGTGATGTTATTTGTTGCACTTATTCACTAATGCATAGTATATTTTTATAATGATGAAACTAAAGTACGAACTTATAACATGTAATACATTCCTTTATTTCTATGTATTAATTTGTTTTCGCTTACTTTTCATGTATCCTCGACACTGAGGGGTAACGGGGCTGGGGAGTCCATCTTGGAGGGTATTTCTGCGCAGAATCACTCGATGGTGTGGTGGCATTGAAACCAAGCCAAAGAAGGTTGATGCCAGAGCCAGCATGGGAACGTGCACCTTCACCCAGCCAAGGCATCATGATTGTATTCTATTTGTTTCAAATTGTATTCTTTCCATTGTATTCTCTGCGACTTCTCGTGGGAACCCCAATCTTGCTAGGCGCCACCCTAGGATGCTAAGTAGGGCTTGTAATAGTCTGTTCTGATTGGTGTGTTAACCAAATCCTACCTTAGGACCAATCGAAATTGGGAATTCTGACACTTTGCAACATTTGGGGGGTGGTACCCTGTCCCAAAACAGTATATCTACCCTGGGTTCACCTAGGGAAATTGTCCGACTTGTCTGGTTTAGCTGACCTGTCACTGACCCAACGCACTCAATAGGTGACTGAAGATACAGAGAGCTGCGGAGCACTCTGTCCGAAATTTGACCATAGACTAAGGTTTTACTAAACCTTAAAGTGCTGGCGGAGCACTTGGCTGGGAGTTCGATGACCCAATCGGGGTCTTGATCGATAGCTGCAGAGAGGGTGGAGCGCATGCGTTGCTTCCGAACTGCGGGTGCTGGTCCTGTCCTGAGGGTTCCTGTCCTGAGGGTCCTGTCCTGATCCTAATCTGGTCTTCCTGTCCTGTCCTGGGTGTCCATTCTGCACCTGCTGTCCATTGAGGGGTATCCTTCCTTGAGGGTTTCCTGTCCTTAACTGACCCGTGGCCAGGGTTTGGTTTCCACACCAGTCTAGGTAAATATCCCTCTGAATCTTGCACCTTTCTAAATTTCCTGTCTTTTGCTTTAATAAAGACATACCTTTTGCATATGTTACTTTTCCATGCTTTTCCGCAACCATTGAATCATAAAGTCATTTGCATTTGGTTTCATAACGTGTTCCTATGTTACCCTACTTGTTAGAAATAATATTTTGCATTGCAGTTTGTCATTTCCTGATATGGTCTAGAACCTCCTTACTTGAACTGTCTAAAGAACTTTTGCCTTAAAGCATAGCGTGTCCTTCTCCATAGACTCTCCTATAGTTATATAAATGCCCCGAACTCATGTCTCATTCGCTTGAAATAATTCTAGAATACTAGTCTTGATCAAAGCCTATCCCATCTTTAGTGACTCATCTCAAGCGTTCTAATTCCTGATCCTTCATTCAAGTGTGTCCTGGTTCCATTAGTTTATAAATGTTTGCACTGACTTATTTGCTATTCAGCTATGTACTTTCTGTTATTCTGATTATCGATTGCTTAATTACTGTGAATTTGATGATTTCTGAATTTTACTAAATTAGATAAAGACTTTAAAACTTCCAGTTGTCCGTGGTCATTTAGAAAGAGTTTGAATGTTATTTGTTGGGTTTGTATTTTGCTGCCTTTCCTTTTACAGCTAGCTCCCTGATCCATTGTGGTCATAGGTACCCGCATCGGTGGATGGTAAGTCGGGTATTCTGAAGAATAACGAAAGGAACTCACAAATTATTGATAGTAGACCGTGAGGTCATCCGATCAATGTATATGGTGATTTGAAATATATGGGCCCGAAGACCGGAAGTGGCGAAATTATTGGTCGGGTGACCCGCGCGCTCTATCAGTAATTTTCTGGTAGCAGAGTTATGGTTAGGGAATAGTTAAAGGTTAGGTAGGACTAGTTAAGCTAAGTCAAGTCGGTAGCTGCTAACACTATTGCTGCTATAAGAGCGGCCATTTCGGGGGACTTGATCACTCTCTTGAGAACGCGCTGTTTTTGAAATTTATGAATTGTTTGAAAATTATTATTCTTGTTCTTATATTGTTCTATGTATTAATCCATGCGTATGTAAACCGTTTTGTTAAATGTTGTCGGAACTCCCCGGGGAATTGAATGGCAAGTGGTGAATAGAATCTACTTGCCTTGAGGTCGCAGGCTCAAGGAAGGTTAGGTGCAGGTTAGGAAGAACCGGAAGCACTAACTAGGGCTTTTCCTGAATACATGTGTGAATAAATGTTAGTAACGAGGTTCATTGGCAAAATTCCCATAGTGGCGTAACCTAATAAGGGTCACATCGGAAGAGTTGCAGGTTCATCGGAGCTTGAGTGAAAGCAAAGGGGTCCGCTGGGAAACCTTAGACTCGGATATATCCCGGAAAGAGTGGATGGGTCTAGGGAAGTAACAGGTTCACTGATGCTAGAGTGAAGGGTAGGCGGAAGAGATCTACCCGCAGCGTGTGAAAAGTAAATGGAAGTAGTTTACTTGCAGTAAAACAACTCTTTCCTGTCTAGACACTTGAGCACTGTGGCGAATGTGTATTCGTCGTAAAATAACCAAGTACTAAGCACTTTAGAAAGAAAGAAAGTTTCCGTTACCTTGTGAAGGGAGGGAGTCAGTCGCGAAGCGTCTCTGACGTCACTCCGTGCCGCGCTGGGATTGGTAGAAACAGCGGGCGGGTAGCGGGGCTGGAATTGTGAAGGAGGGGTGAGCGCCGAAGCGTGAGAACGATCTCGCGAAAAGGCCGCGCACCCATTGGCCGAAATTATTTGAACTCGTGCATCCCATTGGTCGCACGGAATTGCAAGACGCATTCTGATTGGAGGTAATTTGTAAACAAAGTTAAGCGTAGAAATCGTATGTGGCACTCGTATACTCCAGAGACTAGACCCGATCCAAGAAACCAAGGGTTTGAAAGGGATCAGTGGAAGGCTAATAGATACGATATTATGTACGGAACTAAGAGAAAAATGTCCCTTGTAAATAAGGTAAAGAATTACTTCAAAAAGGACAAGCCGATTAAAACTAGAGAGGGCATTGTTATTCCACCACCAAATACTCCTGCCTCTTTCATGATGTTTGACAGAGGGTACAATACATGTGTATGGTTAGAAAATTGGGTGAAATACACAAAAGACGATGGAATAATGGCCTTTCCGTTAGAAGGTACCTTTAATGGTAGGATCCTATTCAATTTAAGAACCCGAATGAATGAATTACATCCCAGACCGAGACTAACGCAGTATGAGGCATTAGAGGAATGGGAGATTGAGGCTTTCCAAAGAGAAAAGCCCCGAATGGATAAAGGGCTGACTAAGTATTACCCAAAACTGAGACAAGAAACCCGAGACAAAAAGATGAAACAATGGAGACAGAGCATGATTGTTGAGGGACTGTTTCCCATGATGCCAGCAGAAGATCCTCCTGGGGGGGGGGAAGAACAGAAAAGACCAAACATTGGGGGCCCCTGGGAGAATCAGATGACGAATTATTAGATGATATATGCATGAGAAGTCCGCCTCCTTATAATGAGGGACATCGACCTTCGAGTGCAGGAGATATTCCCCGGAGACCCCTATAAAGGGAAGAGGTCAGGTCCGCAAGTGTAGGAGGGGATTATCTAATTCCTCCTTATACTGAGAATCTAGGACCCATAGAAACCCGAAGTATTTACCCCAGGAGACCTGTAGGTGGGGAAATGGGATATTCACGTGAAGGAGATTTTTGCCCTCGTCCCCCTTACGGAGGTGAGGTGAGGTCCGTGGGTTCAGGAATGCCGTTATTACAGCCCCAGAATGAGGAAGATCCGAGAATCCTAGGCACAGGAAGTTTGTTTCAGAAACCTAATTATGGCGGAGGACCGAGTGAGACACATCCCACTGCCCCGAGTTATGCTCCCATTCTAACCCCGCAGGTGTTACATGGAAACACTTTGGACAGGTTATTAGCAGAAAAGGAACGAGAAGCGCTAGGAAATCAGAGAGCGGAAATAATACAGAAAATGTCACAGCTAAATGCAAGTCCTGAAGCCTTGACGATCCCAGTAACTATCGGACCGGTGGTTCCGTTGTATGGGGACCGTCAAGGAAGTCCGAAACCTCCCGTAATTACTCCTGTCATTGCACCGACCAGACCAGAACCCTTAATTATAGATGACCAGACAAGTGAGTGCGAGTCGGAGGTCTCGCTACTAGATCTGCCCGTTAGAAATACAGGGAAAAGGATACAGAAAAGACATAATCCTTTTAATGCGAGGGAGATTCAGATGGAATCGACCTCAGGTACTAAGAGTGTCACATTGGTGACTCCTGAAGAAATCGAAAGATCGAGTCAAGAATTTGAAAAACAAGCGTCCCCAACGAAACCTTTAGATCTCTACAAACTGAGAATAGAAATAGAGGAATTGATGGCAGGAAACGTAGGATTAGACCGATTAAATACCTACTCTGAAGACGAAATGCTGTTTATCTGCAAGAGTCTCACCCGAAGTACCAGAGTACTTCATGAAAAACTGACCGACACGGCTGCTAGCATGGGAATAGATATTACAAGATCGAAACCGCTGCGAAAACCATACAGGGCAGATTTCTAAGACAAAGATTTGGAAAACTTGAATATGTCGGGGAAGAAAGCCCAGGTCAAAGAACTATTGACAGTATTGGAAAAATGGGGAGATGTGGAAAGGTGGAAAGCCAGATGGGCCAAGAAAAAGGATGAGGCCAGGTCTAGGCAGGCAACTCCCGAATTCTTGCTAAAAGAAGCTGAAAAACCAGAACAGTTATGCCCTATGCGCGAAGTACCAGGTGGAAAGTATGTGCACGTTCCATGGTCCAGACAGGATATTGTGTCCTTTACTAACGATTTCCCGAAATTGCGCGAGAAGCCAGTTGACTGGTATAGGCAGGTGGAAAGGTTCGTAAAGGTGCAAAAATGCCTGTGGAAAGACCTGGATGGGTTTTTCGACATTGTGGTCCCGGTAGATCTATGGACCGAGTGTAAAATAGCCATAGCTTGGCCTAGTGAGGAATACCCGAGAGATGACAAAACAGGGGAACCATCGAAAGAAGTGATGAGAAAATATGAGCAAGTAATTCAGCATCTGAAACTAAAAGTGCCAGCAAAGGAAACTGATTGGACCAAGATAGACAGAACCACGCAGGAAAGAGACGAGACAGTGCACTCCTTTTATGAAAGGCTGTTGCAGGTGTTCAAAACGTACAGTGGTATAGATAACATCGAGATGAAGGATATGACACATTTTATTTACAGGTTTGTAAATGGTTTAAGACCCGAAATTTGTCAGTGGATAAAAGATAACAAAATCTGTTGGCATACAAAAAAGATGGATGAGGTCCTGCGGTACGCAAAGTACTGTGAGGACGAGATGGCAGAAAAGAAAAAGGCTCTCAAGGAGAAGGTTATGTGGGCTCAAGTGAAGCTCGCAGAACAACAGGAAAAACAATTGAATAAAATGGCCAAAACTACTCAGAACCAAGGTGCTGGGGGTGGGGGAGGAGGAAAGCCCCGGCCCAAAATGAGCAGGGAGGAGGCTAAGAAGAAATTTCCCTGCCACCAGTGCGGAGAAATTGGACACTGGCGAGGCGAGTGTCCCTATTTGCCGGATGATAACTCCAAAACACCTGATTTAACTCCACAGACGCAGAATGAAAGACCAAGAAAGACCCAACAACAGGTAAAAACGATTCAGTTGCCCCGAGCACCAAAACAAGTATTTAAGGGAAAATCCACGCAGGGTGATGACCTAGAAGTCTGGGAAAGTAATGAGAACAGAAATACAGCAACTTCGCAGTATTTACTAAATGATACCTTCCTTTGTGATGACCAGTACTGACGGGGCCTGAGAGGGGAGGACGAGGAGTGCGTACTTGGCGCCTCCTTGCCGGTAGAACAGTCCGGACCATACATTGAAGGAAAGGTTGACGGAAACGATGTTACTTTTCTGTTGGACACTGGCGCTACCCGTTCTACTGTGAGAACAGTGGACGTTCCAAACCTACCCCTCTCGGGAGAAGCCATCCAAGTAGTGGGTGTATCTAATCAATTGATTAGTACTCCTGTTACCGAGCCCATGGAGATCTCAATTGGAAACTTTAAAGAAATGCATAGATTTGTCGTTTGTGACACCAGTCCAGTGAACTTACTGGGACGTGATTTGCTGTGCAAAATGAACTGTACCATCTTTTGCACACCAAAGGGTGTTGAAATTCAGACCCCAGATGAAGATGGCATTTATAAATTAATGTTAATCAGACCTGACTCACAAATTAAACGAATGACCATGCAGGATTTGCCCAAAGAACTCCAAGAAACAGTGAAGCCAGAGGTATGGGATTTTACCGGAAAAGATGTAGGATTAATGAAAAACGTAGACCCCATACAGATAGCCATCAAGGACAATGCAGTATACCCTAATACTAAACCATACAGAATGAATGCAGAAGTAAGAGCAGGTGTTGCCCTAGAAATACAGAAACTGCTAGAAGGAAACATCATACAGGAAGTAATGAGTAACCCATGCAACTCACCGATTATGGGCATCAAAAAGCCTAGTGGCAAGTACAGAGTAGTGCAGGACCTAAGAAAGGTAAACAAGATAGTGGTTCCTTGCTGCCCTATTGTCCCGAACCCAGCAGTGATTCTGTACCAGATTCCCTGGGATGCTGAGTGGTTCACTGTGATAGACCTGTGTCATGCATTCTTTTCCATTCCCTTGCATCCAGACAGCAAATTTCTTTTCTCATTTGCTTTCAACAGTCACGTGTATGTCTGGAACAGGGTCCCCCAGGGGTACACAGAGAGCCCCTCTATCTTTAATCAGATCTTGAAAAAATGCTTGGAAACTTTGGTCTTACCTGGAAATTCGGTCTTGGTGCAATACATTGACGACCTCTTGGTGGCGTCCAAAAGTCATAAGGACTGTGTGATTGACACCATTGCCCTACTGAATCACCTGAGTGAGAAGGGACATAAAGTGGCCCCTGAAAAATTACAGTTCTGTGCAAAATCAGTGAAATATCTGGGGCACCAGATAGAGAAAGGCATCAGGAAAGTAACATCAGAAAGAGTGAGAATAATTCAAAAGATGCAGTTACCCCGTACTCAGAAAGAAATCAGAATGTTCCTTGGAGTGATAGGATACTGCAGGCAATGGATTGTGGGATTTGCAGTCCTAGCTAGGCCCTTGATAAAAATGACCAAGAGAGGAACACCAGTTATCGTAGAATGGGATGATGAAAGCTTAACAGCCTTCACAAAATTGCAAGATTGTCTGTGTACAGCCCCTGCGTTGGGAATGCCAGACTATTCCAAGGAATTTGCCCTGTTCTGTGACACTCGCGATAATTGCGCGTTGTCAGTCCTAACCCAAGAACATGGCACAACCAGAAGGCCAGTGGCATATTTCTCTGCCACCCTGGATCCAGTGGCTGCTGGATTACCGGGATGTCTGAAAGCAGTAGCTGCTACTTGCACAAGTTTAGAGCAGAGTGAATCCATTGTCATGGGACATCCTGTAACTGTGTATGTTCCACATGGAGTGGTAATTTTGCTAACGAGAACGAAAACTCAGTATCTCACCCCTAGTCGGCTGACTAAATACGAGAGGATTCTCGTGGGTGCTGCAAATATAACGATTGTCAGGTGCAACATTCTGAACCCCGCCACTCTGCTTCCCAACTCAATGGATATGGAAGATGGGGAGGAAAACGAGCATAACTGCCTTGATTTAACAGAATTCTGCACAAAGCCACGCCCAGACATTAAAGAAACACCTTTGCCTAAACATGACATGGAATTGTTTGTGGATGGTTCATGCCTAAGACATGAACAAGGAGGCCTGAGTGCTGCCTATGCGGTAGTCTCCTTAACCAAAATTGTAGAAGCAGGTTATTTATTTGAAGTAAAGTCTGCACAAGTAGCCGAATTGATCGCTATGATAAAAGCTTGCAAAATTGGGAAAAATGTACACCTAACAGTGTATACTGACAGTCAGTACTGTTTTGGAGTTGTGCATGACTTTGGCCAATTATGGCTACAGAGGGAGTTCCTGACTTCATCAGGTACCCCTATTCGAAATGGAAAAGTTGTTCAAGACCTTTTAGAGGCAATCCAATTACCAAAGGAATTGGCAGTGGTCAAGTGTGTTGCCCATAAGAAGGACTTTGACCCTGTATCTTTGGGAAATGATTTTGCTGATCGAGTGCCACAATTATGCGCCAGGGATCGATTGATCATGAATCCAAAACGGGGGGGGGGGGCGGAAACAGCTGCCAACTTCGAGTGTTTGAAGAAGTGCCTACATGGGATGAAGTGAGAGAATGGCAGCAGGCGGCACCCTGGCAAGAGAGAGAGAAGTGGAAGGAAGAAGGGTGTAGACCAAGACGTGAGGATGGTGTCATCTTGGGCCCAAATGGTATGCCTGTGTTACCCAGACACTTGCTTGGCACAATGGCGAGATTGATACATGAGGGATCACACATTGGTAGGGACGCCATGATTCTGGTATTCCAACAGACTTGGTATAGCAAAAAGTTCAGGAAAGTAGCAGAGTCCCTCTGCCAGAGGTGCCTGTCATGTCAAGAGATGAACCCAGGCAAGAGAACAATGGTGGAACTAGGGAAAATTGGGAGGTCAGGGGGTCCCTTTGTGAGAATACAGGTTGATTTCATCACCATGCCACGTTGTGAGGGGAAGCGTTATGTCCTTGTCATTGTCTGCCTATTTTCAAAGTGGGTGGAAGCTTTCCCTACTCCCCAAAATGACGCACTGACAGTAGCCAAGTGTTTACTGAAAGAACTGATACCTAGATTCGGGGTTCCAGTCACTATTGAATCAGATAGAGGCCGACATTTTCAGAATGATGTGATCGACCAACTCTGTAAGGCATTTGGGATCTCGCAAAAACTCCACTGTGCATATCATCCAGAGGCTTCTGGAGTGGTGGAACAAATAAACGGGACTATCAAAACAAGACTAGCGAAATTGTGTGATGCATCTGGCATGACCTGGGTAAAGGCCCTGCCTCTGGTTCTGATGGGACTCCGAAGTATTCCAGACCGAAAGACAGGCCTGAGCCCCCATGAAATCCTGATGGGAAGAGTGATGAGACAAGCATGGGTACCAGGAAGCAAATTGTTGAGTATTACTGATGATTTGGTGCTTGAATACTGCAAGAGATTAGGTGACCAAGTACGTTATATCTCTCGCCAGATCGGAGAAGACGCCGTCACCAATCCAATGACTCCTCTTCACAAACTGGTTCCAGGGGACTGGGTCAAAATAAAGAAGCATACTCGGTCGAGCTGCCTGGCACGAAGGTGGGGACCGAAGCGCCAAGTGATCCTGGTAACAACCACAGCAGTGAAGTGTGCAGGTGTTCCCCATTGGATTCACGCCAGCCACACCCAGAAGGTATTACCAGACGAGGAGCCTGGAGAAGGAGGCCGTCCAGTAGAGGGGCCTGCAGAAGCCAGACCAGAAGTAGCTGACGACGTACAGCCCAGTACCAGTCAAGCTGAGGGGTCCGCAGACGTTGGTCCAGGAGTAGTTGATGACGAGCTACCAAGAGTCCAGCCTGCTGAAGGGTTCCCAGAAGTTGGTCCAGAAGTAGCTGATGACGAGCTGCCAAGCATATGGCCAGATGAGTGGATACCCTTGATTGACCTCACCGAAGACCCAATCAGAACAAGAGAGCGAATTTGTGAAGGTAGAGAGTGGAATAGAGAGGAAAAGCAAGGCACAGGCGAAGAACCTCAGGCTATTGAGAGTCACGTCAAAACTGAGGAAGAAGAAGGTCAGACAGGGACTGAGCAAGTGATCGATACTCCTCCACTGACTCCTGATGTCGAAAAGGGACAGACTAGACATAGTGTAATAGTTCGAGCAGAAGAAGATCAAGGGATCGAAGTGCTCGAACAGGATCAGATAGGGTTAGAAGAACGTGTTCAGGACACAGAAACAGAGACATTTGAAAAGCAAACACAAAACTCTCCTGAACAAGGCCAGATTAGTAACCAGGCAGAAGAAATAGATGCAAGTCCTGGAACTAGTGAGATAGGAAGGGAAGAAGAAGCAGAATTGCCACAAACTAATGAAAATAAAAGGGCAAGAGAAGAGAACGAAGTCTCAGTGCCAACTAAAAGACTTAAGAAAAGAAAGCATATTGAGCCCGGATTCATAAAGAAATTGAGACTGAGGATAAAAACGGTAGAAGAAAAACGTGCAGAAGAAAGGAGAAGTGCTCGCATAGCAGAGCAACCAGAAGACACTTCCAAAAGAAGGAGCGATCGAATAAAAAGACAAAACAAAAAGTACAAGTCTCCTGAATGGACGCTCGTTTTGGAAGAATTTGAAGATCTTGATATAACTGACGAAAGCGACGGAGAACCAGTCGCTGAGTACTCTGCCGAAGAAGAAGACGAGCCACCGTGAATTTGCACAAAGTAAGCTACTCGTGTAAAGACACAAAGAGGGGTCGAGAAACTTCTTCTGAGCCAAAATGTCTGATTCAAACGTGAATGGTAGACCTAGTCGCAGTTGTTGCAAAACATGCTGCAAGGTATGTGTATGTAGTATAATTATAGTGATATTAGTTTGGATAGGACTAACAGTTTTCATTCCTTTTGCGGTGAGCAAAAATACTAATATTGACCCTACTGAGATTGTAAATACTGACATTGAAGAACTGACAACACAGAGTGTAGCAAGACATGAGAGAGCACTCAGACAGACAAAACGTGACTTAGAAGCATCAGATGAGGAAGGACTACATTACCACGGAGTTAGAAACAAGACACATTTAAATGTTTTCGCAAACCTGTTAATACACTATGTAGAGACTATGGAAATTGAAGATTGCTATGTCTGCATGAAGCTACCTACCTCTGTGGCTGAAGGCGTGACATACCATCACCTGCCCCTGACATATGGAATATCATGTAGCATTTTAGCAAGCTTATTTTACAAAAGGGGACCGTTACAGTACTATTACTCTAACAATGACGTGATCTTTTCTGAACTTCCTATACGTGGGAACCTGAATCCTGTACATACCAAAAGTGACGTAATACGATATATGGGAGACTACTTTCTGACTATAGGCAATATAGATATAGCTGACGCGCACAGAGATAACTTGACCTGTTCTTTGCGTGAGCAGGAAAAGATGTTCCTGAACATGGCAGAGAAGAGGAGAATAAAAATAAAAAGAAAGGCAGATGACGAAAAACAGAAAACGCCAAAATGGGCTGAGGACATGGAAGGCACCTCAAAGGGTGGGGCGGGACCTGCTCTGTTGCTGGATTTTGAAAGGAAGGGAAAGCTATGTCTTCACCGCGAGAAGACTAGCTATTATAATAACATTTTCATTGGTTCCCGTGAATGTGAACATAATTACAAGGTAATTGGAGGATGGGGTTTCAAAAATGGGTCAGAGCCTGTGTTTCCTGGAATTTATTATATATGTGGGGACAAGGCTTATTTCAAATTGCCGGATCACTGGTATGGAAGCTGCTATTTTGGCATTGTCTTCCCGAAAATATACCATGTGAATAAAGTTGCTGGAAGCAATGAAAATACTAATGGCTTAGTGCGTAGTAAAAGAGAAAGCGTAGGTGAAATAATGGGTAGTATTTTCAGTGCACTGATACCTGGAGTGGGAGTGGTTCTGAACACTCACAGAATTTGCAAATTATCCACCATAGTGGATGTGTTGTCTACTGACACAGCTCATGGATTTCTGCTGGTCAATACCGAAATGGTTGCGATCAGATCAATGGTTTTGCAGAACAGACTTGCTCTTGACACCTTATTAGCAAATGTTGAAGGCGCAACATTGTTGCACTTACATTCCGGACAAAAGCGTGCAGCTCAAAAGATATGTGAAAAACATTACTAATTTGGAAAAGGAACTCAAACCACTCGAGGTTGACAGTGCTTGGAAGAGACTAGTTGATGGTCTCTCAAATGTAGGTCACTGGTTTGATAACTTAGGTAGAAGCTTATTGTTCAAAGTACTGATGCCAATTGGAATTATAGGTCTTATCCTATTTTTCATATTCGTCTGTTGCAAATGCCGAAGGCATACTAAGAAGTATCAGGTGAATGCAAGAGGAGTGAAACGGAATGCGGATGAGCTTGAATTGGAGGAAATGAATAATAAGATTTACAAAAGGGTGAAAAATTCTCACCCTACCAAAAATGAGAAGGAAAAACTGAATCGCATGTTGGAAGAGATAGAGTTGTACAAAGTATGAAAGAAAGTTGGCATCTGGTTCCATTTATGTGTGATGATAGTAAATATCATCAAAGAGGGGATTGATAAAGCAAGATTTCGCATCGCGACTTGCTCGATTCATGAACCTCGATTTTGCCATAACCTCATAATAAACGTACGTTATTATTAATATCTTTATTTTGGAGATGTGTGAAAGGTAGCGAAGCTTGCCTATGTGTTCTACTAATACGATTAATCCTCGTCCCTAAAATGGCCGCTGCTTGGCTTTTCGTTTCTGTGCATGCGTGAGGCATAGTCAGCTGACATGACGCAGTCAGAATTCGAGAGGGAAAAGGTGCGCATGCGTAATAGCAATAACGTGCTGAAGCTTTGTGCTGCTGCTCCTGTGATGTTATTCGTTGCACTTATTCACTAATGCATAGTATATTTTTATAATGATGAAACTAAAGTACGAACTTATAACATGTAATACATTCCTTTATTTCTATGTATTAATTTGTTTTCGCTTACTTTTCATGTATCCTCGACACTGAGGGGTAACGGGGCTGGGGAGTCCATCTTGGAGGGTATTTCTGCGCAGAATCACTCGATGGTGCGGTGGCATTGAAACCAAGCCAAAGAAGGTTGATGCCAGAGCCAGCATGGGAACGTGCACCTTCACCCAGCCAAGGCATCATGATTGTATTCTATTTGTTTCAAATTGTATTCTTTCCATTGTATTCTCTGCGACTTCTCGTGGGAACCCCAATCTTGCTAGGCGGCACCCTAGGATGCTAAGTAGGGCTTGTAATAGTCTGTTCTGATTGGTGTGTTAACCAAATCCTACCTTAGGACCAATCCAAATTGGGAATTCTGACACTTTGCAACATTTGGGGGGTGGTACCCTGTCCCAAAACAGTATATCTACCCTGGGTTCACCTAGGGAAATTGTCCGACTTGTCTGGTTTAGCTGACCTGTCACTGACCCAACGCACTCAATAGGTGACTGAAGATACAGAGAGCTGCGGAGCACTCTGTCCGAAATTTGACCATAGACTAAGGTTTTACTAAACCTTAAAGTGCTGGCGGAGCACTTGGCTGGGAGTTTGCTGACCCAATCGGGGTCTTGATCGATAGCTGCAGAGAGGGTGGAGCGCAGGCGTTGCTTCCGAACTGCGGGTGCTGGTCCTGTCCTGAGGGTTCCTGTCCTGAGGGTCCTGTCCTGATCCTAATCTGGTCTTCCTGTCCTGTCCTGGGTGTCCATTCTGCACCTGCTGTCCATTGAGGGGTATCCTTCCTTGAGGGTTTCCTGTCCTTAACTGACCCGTGGCCAGGGTTTGGTTTCCACACCAGTCTAGGTAAATATCCCTCTGAATCTTGCACCTTTCTAAATTTCCTGTCTTTTGCTTTAATAAAGACATACCTTTTGCATATGTTACTTTTCCATGCTTTTCCGCAACCATTGGATCATAAAGTCATTTGCATTTGGTTTCATAACGTGTTCCTATGTTACCCTACTTGTTAGAATAATATTTTGCATTGCAGTTTGTCATTTCCTGATATGGTCTAGAACCTCCTTACTTGAACTGTCTAAAGAACTTTTGCCTTAAAGCATAGCGTGTCCTTCTCCATAGACTCTCCTATAGTTATATAAATGCCCCGAACTCATGTCTCATTCGCTTGAAATAATTCTAGAATACTAGTCTTGATCAAAGCCTATCCCATCTTTAGTGACTCATCTCAAACGTTCTAATTCCTGATCCTTCATTCAAGTGTGTCCTGGTTCCATTAGTTTATAAATGTTTGCACTGACTTATTTGCTATTCAGCTATGTACTTTCTGTTATTCTGATTATCGATTGCTTAATTACTGTGAATTTGATGATTTCTGAATTTTACTAAATTAGATAAAGACTTTAAAACTTCCAGTTGTCCGTGGTCATTTAGAAAGAGTTTGAATGTTATTTGTTGGGTTTGTATTTTGCTGCCTTTCCTTTTACAGCTAGCTCCCTGATCCATTGTGGTCATAGGTACCCGCATCGGTGGATGGTAAGTCGGGTATTCTGAAGAATAACGAAAGGAACTCACAAATTATTGATAGTAGACCGTGAGGTCATCCGATCAATGTATATGGTGATTTGAAATATATGGGCCCGAAGACCGGAAGTGGCGAAATTATTGGTCGGGTGACCCGCGCGCTCTATCAATACTGCCCCCCAATGCAGCTGGGTTAAACAATAACAACAATGCTAAAATGACAAAGGAAGGAGAGATAGCAAAATCACTTGGAGAAGCCCCAAAATTGAACTCTCTTGGAAACGCCCCTAAACCCATTGGTCAAGATAAACCCGTCAGGACACTTCCAGCCAAGAGGCCCAGAGTAGAACTGCCCCCGGAATCGGCCCCGTATGTAGCTGTTCTTACCGGAGTGCCAGTCTTAGAGGACGGTTGTGGAGAAGATCAGCGTGGGCTGAAAAATAAGGCCATATATTGGTTGAAACAGAATTGCCCACTTCCCCCACACTTAAATGGGCTAATTCTTAATGTTAGGCGTCTTCCCTGGCTGGGCCAAAGAACTAAGGACCTTGTAGGCGACGTTGTTATAATAAACTTTCAGGATGATAAAGTCGTCAGACATATTGTAAATGGGTTTTCCCAAAATGCTGGTAGCTCAATCACCCTACGAGATCTGACCTACTTTTATCCTGGAGGACTATTCGCTTCGGTCTCCAACTTTAGGCCCCCGGTTCACCAACAAAGCTATCACATTGACGCCTCATCTTGTCACCAGACTTTTGGTTTTGGTCACCCATTCCAAACGCAGGGAGGTAGCTTCAGACCATTTTTTCAACGTCAGGCTGATTACTCCCTGCCCACCTCTAATCGTTTTTCAGTATTGGCAGGCATGGAGGGAGTTGATTGACTTTGTGTAGCAGATAATGATATTGCTGGTCTACAAAAGGTTCCCCTTGCACCTGTAGAGTCACACAAAAATAGTAATGTACATGTCCCTCCTTTAAAGCAGACTTGGTCTCAAATTCCATTGACGGAAAATGTGGCTGAAGATGTTGGGCCACTAATCCCTCCACAAGTTCCAGGTTGGGGAGGTATAAGGGGGGAGGCAGTTGATGAGGCAATTAGAATAGTGTCGTGGAATATAGCTGGTTTGGCCGCTAAATTTAATAATAAAGAATGGCGCCAGTACATAAGCAGATTCACCATAATCTGCTTACAAGAAACTTGGGCAGTTGATAACAGTTCCCTACATATAGAAGGGTATAAATGTTTCTTTGTTCCGGCAAGGAAATCCAGACCAGGTAGGGCTGTGGGTGGGTTATCTGTATATGTAGACCTGAACCTCTAAGGCACATGGTCAACCTTAAACTGTAACTCACATGATATTCAAGAGGTGTGGTTTAATGGTAAAGGACTTAAATTGATAATGTTTAATGTTTACAACAATGTGGCGGGTGGAGGAGGTGATGTACTGATAAGAGAACTGGAGTACAGATTGTGTCAGGTTCCCACCTGTAAAGCCAGGGTCCATGCCCAAAATATCTTAGTTACGGGGGATTTCAACTGTCACCTCTGCCCAGCCCTCTTCCCATTAGATGAAATATGGTCACGATGCCCAGAGGAGAATGGAGCCCATTTTGAGCACTCGCCAGACGACCATGCTTTAACAAAATTTATGCATAACCACGACCTGGTTCACACTATGGACATGGTGCATTTACCGCAAGATGAGGCCTTGCCACCCACTTTTAAGGGTAGAGGATGCTCGTCTTATATTGACTACATTCTTGCCTCAGGGGTTTTTAAAAATAGGATTTCGAGGGTGGGGATGGAATGGAACCCGTTTAGCGACCACAACCCTTTGGTGCTAGATGTCCCCTATCGTGCCGGTCCTAACGGGATGAAGCACGTTGCAATAAATGAGAGGGCCATTGACCAGGGTAGACGCCTCAGGTGGTCCAAGATTGATGGAGAAAGGTTCTATAATTCACTGATGGAGAAGGGGAAATTAGCTTTTGAGGCATGTCTAGACGTGGCAATAAAAGGACAGCAGCTACTTACAGCATTTAAACATATTGCTGATTTAGTAGATAGCCTGTTAAAGACTAGCGCCCCGATAAAAGTGACTGGTAGTCAACCACGTTGGTTTGATCGAGACTGCTCCAAAGCCCTGAGGGAACTTAAAGACAGTATTAAAATAAGGCCAAGGGATGCCACACGAGTTACCTCCTGCAGGAAAAAATATAAGAGTGAGCTGAGTAGGTGGAAAAAGGCACTACAAGTAGAAGGTTGGGCGGATTTAAGGGAGGCGGGGGAAAATAGGGACATGACCGACTTTTGGAGAATTATTAATAGACCCACCTTTCAAGATGATACGGTCCCCAAATTAGGAACAAACATAACACCTCCTACGTGGATTACTCATTATAGGGCTCTATACAACCACGAAATGTGCACACCGCATGAACAAGGGAACGTTGACCAAGGCCAGCCCGTAGTTTTCTCACTAAAGGAAATTAAGGTTGGGATTGAGGGGTTGTCTAAAAATAAGGCTCCAGTCCCAGCTGGAATTCTGCCTGATTTGTTCCTAAGCTCCGTGGAACTATGGGCCCCTATAATGACAAGAGTCATTAACACTGCAATCCGTCATGGCTTACCGCCCCCCTGGTCAACGGCCATTATTGTCCCTATTTTTAAAAAGGGGAATAGGGATGACCCGCAATGTTATCGCCCTATTTCCCTGATCGATGTATCCGCTAAAATCCTGGGGAGGGGGATACTAAACCGGCTGTCGGAGTGAACTGAGGCAAATAATATTATCTCAGACACACAGTACGGTTTTAGGATGGGTCGGTCCACGAGCGACCAGTGCTTGAACCTCTACATGCTAGCAGCAAAATACACTAAGGCCAGTACGGAATCCATCTACATGGGGTTCATGTAGATGTAGCTTTGCTCAGCAGCAGGAGGACAGAATCGAGTCTCTGGTCGGCAGAAACCATTTTGTGCTGTCTGGGTCTAGAAGGCTGACACTGGTAACACTGCGAGCCTAACACAGGGCTCTTCTAGTGCTTGGAATCATACCTCCCACACGTTTATGGTGTGGGGGTATGATTCCTACATGTTTGATACCAAACATGATAGGATTTGTTGCAGCCGTTTTCGAGATGGTCATTGCGTAATACGTGGTGCCCCTCTATATATATATGTATATGGCTGCTTCACTTAAAACCCGGGAGAATGGACTCCATGGGCTTATAGGGTTGTCCTACTCATGCAGGGGCACCCTCACATGCAGAACCATGCACCTTGCCTTCAGGATTGCAAAGGCCTGCTATAAGGGCGAGTTAGAGGTTTTAAGTGCAGGGACCATAGATATAGGACACCTATATCTTTAGTAAGTGGTGCTATAACCATCTTACACAGGCGGCAATGGCAGTCCTGTAGTTCCATTTTGAATGGTCACCCATAGGTGGCATAATACATGCTTCAGCCAATGGGGGAACTCTGTGGTACCTATGCCATGGGTACTAGTACCCTATTCTAGGGTCTGATATCCAATCTGAGATGTACCTAGGTAGTGAAAACATCAATTTAAAGAAGAAAGAAGATAGACTTGCATCCTGATTAGTAGGATCCGAGTTAGACTAGTTAATGACAGCTTAGCACCATGCAAAAAGCAGGGGTAACCATAAAAACAGATCCTACTTTCTTACAGAATGGCTATCTTGCCCCATAGGATAGAATGGGAAATGCTTTGTAACATCTCACAGGAATAATCTACCATTGGGACAAGATAGAGAAATAAAGTTTAGGCTCTCTGAACTCAGAATTTAATAACACATATTTTAGTAAAGATGGTTTTTAAATTGTGTGTTTAGAAAATGCAACTTTTAGAAAGTAGGCATTTTCTTGTTTAACCATTCTGTGTGCCTCTGCCTGTTTGTGTATTGACTGTCTGGTTTTGGAGTGACAGGGGCTGGGGATGTGCATTCACTGTAGACAGCCACTGGGGAATGAGGTGTGTCTGGCCCTTCCTGGATGACTCAGAGCTGAGCTGAATAGACCTTGGCTGAATTTAGAGTAGTGGGAGGAGATTTATTTGCTCCTGAATAGGACCTGTCTCCCTTGCACAATGCTATCTCCACCCCCTGTGGTGATACTGCACAAGTGAGAACAGAACTGGTTTGGACTGGGCTCAGAGACCCTTGCAAAAAGAGAACAAATACATTTAGGGGTATAAGTATAAGAGCTAAAACCCTGGAACTTTAGATTACTTCTGAACTCAAGAGGAACCTTTGACAAAGAGAAGAGCTGAACAGCTCTGAGGTGTACTGCCCCTTTGCTGTGTGCTGAGTAGGATTGGCCTGCAGTTGCTGTTCCTGCCAAGGAAAGGACAAACACTGGAACTTTGCTTTGAACCTGCTTGAAGACGATCTCCACGGGCCAGTGTGTGCTGGCCTCCTGTTCTAAAGTCTCAGGGACACAAAGAGTTCACACCCAGCTCCCCTGAACTCTGCTGCTGTGAGTTCTGACCTGTCAAAGAGCAGAAGAAATATATGCATTGCTCTTCTTGGTGCCATTTTTCCGATGCATCTCCATGCATCGCCGCACTGCTCCCTGTTGTTCCTGCAAGAACCGAGGCATTGAGGGATCGTGGCTGAAGAAACCAACGCAGCACCACTCGATACTGCCGAATCAATCACTGATGCATTTCGGATTTCCACGCATCGTACATGTGCAGCAAGTTTTCCCAACACATCACTGCGGACCAGAACCGTCCCGGAATCGATGCATCACTTCCCCCTACAGACCGGATTAGTCGCATCACTTCTCCTGCATACAGCAGAACTTTTGCATCGCCTCCCCGTGGTCTCATCTCTTTGTTTTTCGCGTTTGCCATCTCTGAGGCTATTTGGCCTTGTGAATTTTGATGCATCCACAGCTACTTTTTCGAGAAATCACGTTTCCATAGTTTTCGATGGACGAAGATGTTTGAAACCTTTTTAAAGTCATATTATTGTTACATATATGTTGGATTTTTGTCATTTTGGTCTTGTTGAGTTTAGATAAAGACTCCTTATTTTTCCTAAACTGGTGTGGTGTCCATTTGTGGTGTTATCACTGTATTACTGTGTGATTTCAATACAAATACTTTACACATTGCCTTTGGGATAAGTATTTCTGCTCGTGCCAAGTTACCCATGGGGTGAGCATGGGCTATCTAAAGTGTCTATCCCCCTTACCCTGACTAGAAGCAAGGGTCCCTATTTGGACAAAGGCACCTACATCTGCCAACTAGAGACCCTCATTTCTAACACTTCCTTTCATGTATCCATCCATCAATATATTCATGCATCTATTATTTCACCCATCCATCCTTTCACTATATTCAAACTGCCTATTCTTCACCCTTACATCCATTCACCCTTTCACCTATCGATCCTTTCACTTTTCCATCATCCTTTCACCCTTCAAACTATCCATCATTTCAAACATTTTGTTTTTTCACTCTTCTTTTCACCTTTTTCCTTATTCCCTTCACATTTCCTTCCCTTTACCTTCCCTTTCTCCTCCTATTCTTTCTTCCCTCTTTCTACTTTCTATCTGCCAACCTTTTGTTTTTCGTCCTTACTTTTACTCTCCTACAATTCTCTCTCCTGGTCGTCTTTTTCGCCTTTGCCCCTTTTTCTGTGTTTTCCCCCATTTTCATTATTTCATAATTTCTCTTTCTCTAATTATTTTTTTGTGTAGATAAGCTCACCCCCCACATCCCACTGCCACAGTATTTTCAAACAGTATTATTTATGAGCACTTTGTCTGCACACCTACACTCAGAAGAAGCTCATAAACAACTGAGTAAACTAAAAACCATTCCAGCAACCCATGGGGCCAGAGAGCCCCACTTAAGATGCATAAGTGGGTGGTTTGGTATGCCACTGACTGTACTGTTTCTTGCTAGTGCAGTATACATGTTTAGTATCAATTGCAAACGTTTACACATGTATGTACAAAAAACAGGTAATGTTATGTTGCAAAACATGGAACATTTCCCTAAGCATCAGAAACAGCATAGAGAAGAAAAGAGTTCAAAAGATTAACTGCAATCAATACTGTCCCTTCAATACTTAACTGTAACTTGAAAGACTATCTAGTGTTGTTGTGATTTTGATGCTGTGCAATAAATTAAATATGAGACAAAGAAACAAGATGGATGTCAGAACAAACAGACTGGGGAGATGTAATGCGAGCATTCGAAAGTAACCCAAGAAATCTTTGTAGGAAGAAAGTGAAGGTGTTTTACAGATAACATGGATTCAGATATCACCTTTTAACGTAAAGCATGATAAGGTTTGTAACTAGAGGCACATTATTCATACCGAGCCACACATCTATGTATGAGTGAATGTTTAAAGAGATACTGAGAGAGGTGTCTACCTGGGATCTGTGCTTTTCTCTCTAGAGACTCTCCCTTACCATGCTCCCTCATGATGTATGTGTATTTGTATACAAGTCGCATTGTTCATTCTAAAACGCTCTGTTACCCGCAAGGGTCATGATTGTGCGATATAAAACTGTATATAAATAAATATATTTAAAAAATCGGTTAAGTTTCTAGTATGATGTCTACAGAAACATAGTATAGTGTAGTTTCACAAATAGACATAACAACATTTCCAATTGTGCACTCCACATAATTCTGAGATTTGCAAGGTGTAAGAAAGAACCTTTTAAAAGCTAATGCTTTTCCAGGCATGGTTTCATCCTGCTGAAAGTAGGTGGCAAATGTGCGCTTAAAAGGGAATGGAATCGAAAGTCATATGTGGTACTAGACTCCGGTATTCCGGTCCCAATTGTTATTCCCCATCTTGGGAGTCCATGATGGCCTTAAAGTGGATAGAGGTATCAGCCCGGAATTGGTATCTAAAAGACCAGTATGCCCCCTACAGTTACTGGTCACCTTGTAAAGGGCATTCGGAGGGAGGGCAGAACTGGCGGGCATTTTTGGGTCATATTCAGCTGTTATTCAACATTGCCCCATTTTAGTAATGTACAAACTTGATTTTAAAACTGATTTTCAAGACCAAGGCAGGAATAGTGGATTAATACGAGTTTAATCAGTATAGTTTGAGTTATGTCAATGTAATATACGATTAGTGGATATATTAATGTGCACATTTATATGGTCTGTTTTCATATTCTGTCTTTGAGTAAATGAAAACAAAACTTAAAAAAATGCTTTCATTCAGCCACTGCTAAAACCTAATACATTCAAAAGATAAGTTAGTTGAGGAAACGAAAGACATATTAATATGCCATGGATCACACAGTTCGGTGAAGGGGACAGCCTTACATCCATACCCAGATCTCTTGGTTCAAATCAGAAATGCAACTATTAGACCACGTAGCCTTCTATGCTCGTTTGGTATATTAATTTGTAGTTTAACTTACGCTGCAGCTGTTTATTAGGACCTAATCAGAATTCCCAAAATCAATGTCATGAATGTTTGTAGTTCCTAAGCGTTAACGATGAACAAAAAAACATAATAATATGTGCATTTCTAATCAAGCCCATCACCCGCCTTAATACTTCCATCACTTCAGAAAACACAATCTCATTAAAAGGCGATGCACAGCAGATTAGATGGAAATGCATCAGCCGGGTAAGCTCTTCTGAGAGCTGCACTTCTTCTGAGACTAAGGGATCAATTCCCACACACAATTTATCAATCCAGCATTATCTGCCCAGCTTAAAACCCTTACACAATACCTCTCTGGGGGAGATTAACCAAATCCAGACATCTCACCTAATGCTGCCCACCACTCATTACGCGTCTTGGAATTTGAGTATAGGTCCCCATGATCATCACCTTTGGGAGAACTGATTATCATAAGCCAAACCCCTCATCCTTGGATAGATTGGTCACAAAGCACAACTCAGAAGAAGTAGTTTAGCATTGAAAATAGGATCACAAAAACAATTATCTTTCGTAAATGGATTAAATGCTTAATACTGTACTTACATTTTCAAACCCCAAATGCATGCTCAGTGAGGCTTGCAATCACACCTTACAAGGAATATATCAGCTTCATCTCAGCCGCATTCAATTACTTTTGCGCTCTGTAGTGTCCTCAGGTCAGAGGACAAACTACAGGCTCGCACATGCTATTCAGTCCAATCCCCTCTTAAAGTTTTTTCCACAAGCATTTAATTTCAAATGTGAACTCATTTTCCTGGTATGACAAGTTATGCAAGTCGTCTCAAAGGTAATATATATATATAACTAAGGGGAAAAAAACAGACAACCAAGTGGGTGGAACCTATGAGGAACAGTGCTCCCACACTTTTTTGATTTTATTGAAACAGTTTCTCATAATTTTTGTTACAAAAACAAACGAATCAGTTCTTAATGTCAGCCTTGCGATATCTGGGCTGAAAGGGAAGTGAGGGCATCTCCTTTTCTTTGAAGCCAAAGAAGGGACAATTAGATAGAGAAGAAATAAGACTGCACACCAGGGTGTCTGCCTCCTGAAAGAAATGTAAATGTATACAGTTTTTAATCCGCAAATCTGAAGGCGTCTTGGCAGTCAGTTTAGGTTTTAAGAGATCAAGTCACTGGAATTCGCATGTTATTATTTTTGAGAGGTAATATACTGGTGTGGCCAGCTGAGTTCTGGTGTGTATCCTTTTCACAGACCCTACTACAAATAGGTTGGTATTAGGTATAGTCTTATTGTGGATTACTATGTATTGCAAACACTTGTTTAATCTTAAACACTAAAGACCTGATTACAAACTGGGCAGTTAACTCTGTCCTGTGCGTAAATCTCTGTTTATGAACGGGACGGAATTATGAGGGGTTTTTATTTAACGCATTTAATAGTTATCGGATGCCTTAAGTAACCCAACATTCGATAAAGTTTGGCAGGTCAAACCTGTTGAAATGTAACAGGGGAAATGTGCACGGTATTTACTGTAGCATGCATATTTTGGTGTGTCAAACACCAAAACCTGCATGGTATTCCACAATAACTCGTAACAGGTGTTATCATTTGCACCCTGAACATAATGAGCCCCAGGGTATTGTTATTTACCAGGTGCAATAAACAGCACCTTTACTTTTAATCAGGCTCTAAATCTTTTTCCACATTTTGCAGCAGCCTATCTTCTATTGAGTGCAATATATACTTTTTTTAAATGACGTATTAATAGTGTTAATAGTCACAAGCTGGGAACTCGTAGCACTTTAAATACACAAGGAACTATTCTCCACTACACCAACCAGGGTACTAATCTGTGACTCATCGATTACACACAGACATCTGTAGTGATCGCAATAACCAATTGATGTTTCGTGATGTAAAAGAGTGCATTTCACACTGCTTAGTTTGACGTGCATTTCTTCTTTGTGTAGTAAACGTGCATTACGTGTGTGCATTCCCCTGAAGGTGGCAGACCATCAAAACAGCTACAGAATAGTTTCTTCTTTTAGACACGTCTTTGACCCTGCCCTCACACTCACTGGCTGCTCTGCTCCCCTTTGCACTCAGGATAACAGTTCCCATACTTCGTATGCAATTCAATAAGTGAACACATTATGATGGTTAGTTCATCAACACTTTCATATCGACACACACATGAAGACATAAACGTCGTTGGCCAAAGGTTCTAGTCATTATATTCCAAACACAACTTTTTTTTTAATGAAACAGCTCAACAACTGAATATTTTCTCATCGACCTTTATTCTCTGTTCTGCTCGGTGTCGTGATTTTATCCGGTCTAGCGCCAGAAAACTATTTCTATATCACTCCACTTTTAAAAATGCCAACACATTAAAAAAATTGACTCATTCATACCTTTTACAACTTTGCAATAAGCTCCATGAGGTTTCGACTATCCCGATGATTTACTCAAATCCATACTTCTGCTCAGAAGTGAACCGAGGCACCGTTCTCTTTAAAAAGATTAAATACTCTTTAACACGTTTCTGTTACCCTTGAACGTCTTCCGGTGCAGTCCAATGTTGTAGGCACTATCAGAGCTGCTCACCAAACCATCTCCAAAGGGGTCGGGGATGCAGCGTGTCAAGACATAAGCCCTACCAGGTCCTTGGCACTAGTCGCCACGTCTTGATCGACAGGCAGCTGTCGAGATCCCGAGCCGATGGCAGCAGCACCCCGATCAGAAAGGAAACTTTCATAAAACGCCTGCTCGCCAAAGCAAAGCTGCTCGAGCTAAGATGATTGCTTCTTGCTCCAGTGCTCGGCTCACTGGAGTTTCATTCCATCTCTCGGGAATCCTTCGGCATCCTGCCGTTGATGCTGCTGCTGACCCCTTCCTTATTCATGAGCCTGAGAATGATGCCAAGCGGGAGAGCCCCGCAATATTTCTCACTCAGTATTTCAAGACAGCTGGCTGCTCCTCGCTGTATGCTGATTGGAGGAGGAAAACCTGCTTCGGTCCAATAGGATGACAGAATTTTCCGCCTAGCTCTGCACGCGCCCCCCTTTGACTGCGCGCGAGGAATCCCTGCATCTGCCCAGTAGCCGTAGCTGCCGGACTATGGGAGGCTGGTACTGTAGGACGCTGAATACGACACATATGTGACCAGTTGCTGGGAGACAGTGGCTAGATGAGCTCAACTGTCACTGTGCCGTTTTTTGCATACAGTGATATAAAGTTCATAAATTCAAATCCCCAAAACACACAGATTCGGGTTTTCACCCTTCCACGTTCTGCACATTTCAGTACCATTACACTGAGTATAAAATAATGCAATCTGTTGCTTTCGGCGCCTAGAAATGGCCGAAGTGTGCTCTGAAAGCAAGTCACAAAAGTAAGCCATTATTGAAGATGTCCTCTTCTGAGCCCCACATTGTATTTCTTTGAACACTGTAAATTAGCAGGTTTGGGTAGTACTGTCAATTACTGAGTACCTTTAATTTTAAAGGGAGAGTACTGGCATTTCTCAGCAGAGATGCATACATGAACACATCATCAAGGCTGTGCCAGTGTCTGGCACCTTTAGCAAGTTTTGGATTCGTGCACATGGCTGGATGTGATATGAGACAGTCCTGCTGGATTTGAAAATGAACAGAAGGCCGGCTGAAACAGTTTCCAGGGGATTATTCCTAGAAAGCTTAACATTTGCTATGCAAGAGCCTGACTGCTTTCGTTAGGAATCAAACGTGCTCAGTGGCATTAATATGTCGCAAAAAGAGACAAGAGCGTGTGCAATATGGATCGGAGGGATATAGCGCTGTGTTTTCAAAGTTTAACACTTACACATTGCATCTGGCCATTCACTTAAAAAATGGACACACTTCATGCACTTCCAGCGGCGTACAAGCCAGATAAAATAAAAGTGCCTAGAAGAGTACGACCAAACCAACCCCTAAGAAAACGAATATTACGTAGATTTCTGACTATGATTCACATACATTATTGTTTTCAGTACTCAGAAAACGCCCTGGAGTATATGTCGGAATCTAAGGGAGTCATAGAATGTCAGACATACTCCTTTCTACCTTACCACTATTTGCACAATTCACTTTTGTTTTTACATTGTTCACAGCACACAACTATTTTCCATTTAGAGAAAAGCCTTCTTTTACATTTCATGAACATACATGGATGTGTATGGCTTTTTTGACAAACAATTTGCACAATTGAGACTCTTTCTCTTCAATAGGAGACCTGTCCCATTCTCTCTCCCCTGATCCCTTCATTCCAATTCCTCCTCCAAGTCCATTGAGTCAGCCTCTAAATGCATAGATTGCTTTCCAAACACACAACATAGGACATCAGTTACTCCACTATGTTCTAGCCTGAAAGCAAATTACACAATTGTGGTGTTTCCCCCTTGTAAATATGTGTGCAGATACATAAAGGGTTTGATATACAAAACTAATACACCACTCAAGTTGAGCTTAGTGTCAAACATGAGTCTATTTGCAAATGTAAAGTGGCAGTTTGCATATCACAAATTTTGAGAGTATGTTCATAAGTAGATTAGCTAATGAGTGGTATTACACTATTATGGTATACGTCTGAAAATGTTCTCTTAAATAGTTTTCTTTCGATAAGTAGGTGAAAACCATCAAAATTAGGAAATGCATATGTGCTACGTTTAAGCATGTGAACATGTTGCAAATTAAATTAACTTGGAATTTCAGGACTATTCATAGGAAACTGTGACTGTCACAGCTTTTCAGAACGACTCAAATCCTCTGTAAAAAAAAGAAAATAGGAAATGTGCTTTAAATGTAAGTATAGTTCAGCTGGAATGTTACTCTGACTTTTTGATAATCAAACCAAAGTTACAACATTGTGAGTATTCCCAATGGTCACTTCCTTGTAGCTCCCTAGGATCATCCTTGGTCTCAATCTTAATGCCACACACTGAAGAAGTTTCTGAGGCAACTACTCCAAATTACCAATGTGCCCTAGTCCTCTGTCTCATTTTGGTGAACTAAGCAGGATACGTAACACCATTAAGAAATTAAGAAACATCTGCACAAAATGTAGAGGTCTTCATATACTTTAGCCGTACTTTTCAAGGACGACACCAAGCTTCCTCGTTACCAGTCAAGGAAAGGTACCTCATTACCAGTCTACCCAATAGAGAGACTATTACTGCAGGACAGAGGTCTTCAATCTGCGGAGCGCGACCCCCGGGGGGGGACGTGGAGTAATGGGAAGGGGGGCACACATTTAGCCTCACTTCTGCCTGTTATCAAAAACGTGAAAAAGATAACTGTCTTGGAAGGTTAATTCTGATAGTTAGAATGCTTCAGCTAGAATATCATTCAGGAAGTCTCCTGTTCTGTGAAGCTGAAGCAGACAGAAGCTGTGTGCTGCTTGCTTGAAAGAAATACAAACATACACCACAAGTTAGGGCCCGATTACGATGTGGTTTGGAAATCATTGTGTCTGAATCGGTATGGGAATGGTTTCTGACTGACTTGGATCGGGAGAGTCCGACCGACCGATTACGATGCATCCAGATGCTTCCCGATACGATTCAGTTGGACTCCCGTTGACTTCGATGGGAGCCTATGTTCCGACCGAATGCATAGGCTCCTATTGAAGAAAGGGGTGGCTGGGGAAAATCATACACCCTGTGGCATGCACCCCCTGGTGCCTGCCACACTGTGCATGGCTTGTAAGGGGGGATCAATGACTACCCCCACTGGCCTGATTGGGAAGGCTCCACCTGCAGGGGGGCCCCACCGGCCCCCCAAAGTCTGATTCCAACTGCTGATTCGAGTCAGATGGCACAATTTGGAACGGCTGTCCGAATCTAGCATCCTAAACGGTCTTTCGGAAACACATCCCGTAGAGACGTACAGGTCTGCTCCGTACGACTCGGTCATTCCGATTGCTGTCGGGTTCGGATTAGGATATTCCTAACACCTAACTCCCATCATAATTGGGCAGTCGGAAACCTTTCCAATTCGGTCGGAAAGACACGTTCCCGATCCAATTTGGATGGAGCAAATGCTGTTAGGAGGCCTTCCAAACTGCATTCTAATAGGCCCCTTAATCTGCAAATGTAAAAGATGCATGGTAGCTGGAACTGGCTTTAATTGATTCAATCACGTTAAGCTTTGTGATGATAAAGATTTCTTTTTTTTGAGTGGTAGTGCAAAGAGTTAACAACTGAGCTGTGAAGTGTGTGCTTTTACTTGTCATTGTATTTACATAGTGCTTACTGAGGAGGTGTTGAAGGAACAGTTATGTGAAAAGAATTGTGTTACCTATATGGTCTGGGTATTTACTAAAATCTATATTTTGGAAGCACCATTTCATCATAAAAAGTTTTGCCTATTTTGTAGCAATCTATCTTATACTGTATGTAACACAGGTATAAAGTAATGATTTACATATTCATAGTGCTTTCTGTCACAGGCTGTGACCTTGTTGTACTGAAAATACACAAGTAACAACTTTTAAAAATGTATTTATTTTTAATTTAAGCTGCCCGGTATTTTGCATGTAGCTACCTGATGGCGAAGACCTAAAAAAACATACAGAATATTTTGCTTTTAGCTACATCTTTGACCCCGACCCCATGTTCAGACTCTCAAAGCCATCTGCCTCCCCAAACATGACCAAAGTAAAAAATAGCAGCAAATGAATATAAACAGGTGTCAATTTTTACTGAAATAGAAGCGTATGTTTACATGCAGTACGCTGACGATATTGTCTTACTGAGTCAAGCGACAATAGGACTTCGACGAAGTATGGACACCTTAAAAACATACATGGATAGAAATGGGCTAGAGCTAAATCTGAAGAAAACCAAAGTGGTTCTGTCGGTAGACTTGAAGATCAAGAAGTACACCTGGTTCTTGGAAGGGAACAAAGTTGAGGAAGTTAGGTCATATAAATACTTAAGATTCATCAAGGAGCATCAAATGAAAGGTAAACAACTCATAGAAACAATGAAGGCGAAAGCGCAACTCCAGTTTATGCAGTACCATTTTGGAAAATAGGAAATAAAAGACCTAAATCGTCCTGGAAGGATCAGGCATCAAACAAAGAATGCCATTTATGCAAACATAAGGAAGAAACTCTTGCACACATATTCTGCGTTTGCCAGAGTTACCTGACAGAAAGAAAGATAATACTGAAAAGAATCTTTAGAGAACTAGAAATACGAACATGCAGGCAAGTTGTAACCCATTGGTTGGGTGGCTCCTCTATACCGCTTATATGCCGGAGAGTCACATTTGTAAAAGCAATCAATTAAGTGCATCAGCACCTTGTGAAAGAACTATTACTAGGAAGCATATTGAATCTGCACTTTAACAAAGGGCGTACATAATGTACAAGGAAAGAACCGTAACTTTGCTGAGCTGAAGAACTGAAGGTCAAATCTATAGAAATTAGAGTTAAAAGACTGATTAAAACAAAAGAACAAAGGCAATGCACTTTAAAACCCAGGACAATGAGAAAAAAGACACTCAAATTAAAACTTATCTCTGCCTAATAGAACTTTGAGCACTAGGGGCGATATGTATCAACATTCCGTTTTGCGATTCCTAAATAGCGATTTTTAAGGAATCGCTATTTAGGAATCGTAAAATGGTATGTATGTAGAAATCAGCTTCTTTTTAGCGATTTCTTAATATTCCTTAATTGCGATTAGCAAATTGCTAATCGCAATTAAGGAATAATTTCCCATTCATTTCTATGGGCCAGGAGGCCCATAGGAATGAAGGGGAAATGTGCGCTTAGCAATTAGCTAATTGCAAATTGACAATAATTTCAAGGGTGCAGGGGTGTCCAAAGGACACCCTGCTGCATTTGTGCGCATATGGCGCACATACATGCCCTAAGGGCATGTATGAGTGTCACATGGCACCTTTTGTTTTTAAATAAAATGCTTTTTAAAAGGAATTCGCAACTTACCACCAACTTGAAGTTGGTGGTCATTTGCGATTCCTTAGGGACAATTAGCAATATTTTTTTGCATCATACATTGCATTTAAGGAATCGCAAATTTTGCGATTCCTTAAATGCAATCGCAAAATAAGGAATAGCAAATTGTGAGATTCCTTATTTTGAACCACATTTGTTTAATACATACCATATTGAGAATTCGCATTCGCAAAGGCCGATATTCTGCGAATTTCGGGCTTTGCGAATGCGAATTTCAATGATACATATGCCCCTAGATCTTGCACATTGAATTACGGTATCGCATAAACCCCTGAGAAAAATTGTTATGCACTGAGTAGCGAGTTTTTCAAATTGGGGCCACACAAGAACTGCATCAATGTAATTTTATACTTATTTTTAATTTGGAGTTATATGTTTGTTTTAAAAGATTTGTCAGAAACAAAGGTTTATAAACAAATTTGACGAAATGTAATGAATTAATGAATGAATAACTGTTTTTATTTACCAAAAACATACAATAAATAAAATACAAAAACAAATAGAAGCGTCTGTTTTTATAATGTTAAAAATCAAACCTTTTTTTAAAAAACGTATGAAAGAAGATTAAGGGACCACTTCCTCCCCTAGAATTCTAGAAAGCATCCTATTTGGACCTTACAGTTAATCCTTAATGATGGAAAATTGTATGTTTTAATTATGATGAATGATGTTCAGCAACCTCTAGTTCGATGCATCTGTGACTGCCAAGACGTCTGCAACCAATGAAATATAGCATGGTTCTCCTCGGATGCCATGCGCTAAAGTTGCAGCCCATGCATAACAGCCATTATACCCAGTGCCACTAGAATTATACGATTGTGTGTCCCCGGCGATTTTAGCACAATTATAGATTTGCCGCATTTGCCACATAATCCATCTGCCTCGTAAGCTGCTGATTTTAACAAAAAATGCATTATTCAAACGGTTTAAAGTTTACTAAAAAGTAGCAAAATGTGTTGCGATGCAGTAGAAGACCCTTTGCAAAGCCAGACTGGTCACCTTTTTGTGACGTATTTGAATATTTAGGGCATATCATCAAGCGGCAGCGATAATTATCGCTGGCTGCATTTAGCGTGCACAATTCGAACGCTGTCTATCGCCGGATTGTATCATCCGGTCAGAGCACTATTAACAAGGCGCATCGCCGAGGCAATAGCGGCGATAAACGGCAATATCGCAGGATTACCAGCGATAAAAAAAAGTGTTAGGGAAAACATTGTAGATAGGGAAATGTGGACTTAGCATCATGATCCACCTCCCATGATACATATAGCTAAGTCGGGAAATTAGCAGGCGTAAGAAACCGGCGATATACCCGATTAACGCTACTTTTTATGTCGCTAGACGAGTTAACGATTACCTTGTTGATAGGGAGAAGCTGTGTTAGCGATTATTTCTGCTGATTTTCAGTCTGGAATACCTGCCTTGCATCTCATTAGTGATGCGAGGCGCAAAGAAAATGGGCGCAAAGGCATGGATTCACACGTTAGCGTGTCCATGCTGATAGTGCAATAAAACTATCGCTGCTTTTCGCCCGAAAACTGACGTAAAGCGGCGATAATCTTAACGCCGAGCCTTGTTGATATGCCCCTTGGTTTGTAAAACGGTGTTAATGAGATGCAACCACAGATTAATTGTTTCTCTGGAGAAAACAGGCACACCTATCACATTAGTTCAGAAAGGTGTTATCATCCAAATAGGTTTGGTCACATTATGTTTTGTTTGTAAAAAAAGAAAGTACAATGGTGCATTTTTGGGTAATTCTTTTTGGAGACTTTTTTATTAACTGTGTGTAAGCCTCTGATGCCAATCCACAGGCACCCACTAACCTTTGGGTTGTTAAACACTGCTTAATATTATTTCCTTACCGTGAAAATGATGTGCCGTGGGAATTGGGGGCATTTATGGTGCATTCATGGTTGTTGTTGATGAGGAGTACCAGGTTCTATAAATGTTTGTCAGGCGGGGTTCCTTATGCCTAAATATTTTTGACAGGGGTCTCGACATTAAAAAGTTTGAGGACCTCTGTTGTAGGACCAGGCAATTCTTTTTTTTATGCAAGCAAAATCTGGAATAAATGTAGATCCAATGATTATATGCATTTACAAAATGTGTAGCTTTCTTCCACTTGAACTTTTTGCATACATTTCTCAAGAGTCTGGTTTAGCTAGAGAATTTCTTTGGGCAACAGTCGAGCTGACTGTGCACCATGGTTGAACGCGCTGCACTAATAGCATTTACGGCAAAACCTTTGAGTCTACATGAAAACTCTAAAGAAAGTACACTGAGCAGCTATGTCACGAGACTTTTATGTGGGGGTATGACTCAAGTACGATTTTCGTATAATTTTCATGCAGCGACTTCCTAAGTAGCTTTCAATCAATCAATCAAGCAATCAAGAGCATTTGTTAAGCGCTCAGCTACTCGGTTAGGTGTCCTGGCGCTCAAAATCTCTTGGATTATACAAATAATTTTCTTCAAAATTACGTACATTGTGTGAGAAAAAAATCCAATTATGATCACTCCTACTTATGAGTAAACATTGAGAGTGGAGATTCTTAAAAGGAGAGAAGAAACTCTGGGGGATTTTCCTCAAGGATATAAATAGTGTTGTAAATGGTTTGTTGTACAGAGTACATTGCACTTAGCAAAGATACTTTGATAGTCTCCCATGCTTGCTTTTCATTTAAAAACAGCCAGGTTCTGAAACTGGGATGGTGCAATGAGCTAAAAAACGGTGTTGGATCTAGCCCTGATCTCTTGACTGGGTGAGAGTATTCTGCTTAATTCAGAGACTCTGTCCATCACCACCCCTTGTTGTAAATGCTTTTCATTTAAAGCCACTGAAAGCATTTTGACAACGCATTCTGCCAGGATGCATGATAGAAATAGGACAGGTCTATGGTACATTTCAGTGCTAGGAAGGGTGAGACATCCCCAAATTAAGTGTTTGTTTTATTTTGCCAAACAGCTATTCTTTTTTAACACATTGGTGAGATCCACAATTTGCTCCAACAGTCCTGGATAACTGTCATGAGGGCTATCATAACAGCAGTATTTCTGAAAGATTACATTGACACCCCTAAAAGTGAATATTATGGGAGTTGCCTTTCCAAATGTAGCTTTACTCAGACATTTCCTTTTGGCATCTTTTATCAAGCATGTGATCTCAAGGAAACAACACTAGAAAACAGAGAGAGAAAATTCTCAGCAATGGCATTGGAATATCTCGCGCAGATATCCGGAGTTCTACAGGATTGCGGAATTTCCATCGGGCACCTAAACCCAACACACAGCCCTAATCTTATGGGGCCATACCCTAATAAAACATTGGTTTCTGTTTATATTTAGCTAATGCATTATACGGTCCTCTAAATAAATTGTATATCTAAGTTTACGACCACTGTATACACTGTGAATATTCCTGCCTTCTTAATGATGCTTATGATCCTAACTAACCACTGCAGTGATTCATTGAGCTACGGATCTAAATAGCCTGCCAGACATCAGGGATTAATATAGAAATGGGATGAGGAAGCCTATAGGATCATAGTATCTCTAACTGAACAGCTCCATGGCAACCAGAAACCGCCAGCATCAAGTCATCGTGTACGTTTAGGGGTTAAAGGAAATGGCCAGGGGAGTTAGCTTTTGGCTAACAAAACTGCAAGTGAGGCCTATCTATGTAAATCAGGGGTTTTCCCTTTGTTGAAAGTGCATGTTTCGATCCAAAACCTTTCAAGAGATCACACCAGAGCTCTGATCCCCCAGAAATTTCCTTTAAACACCAGGCATTAGGCTTGCCATGATGAGAGGGAGCTTGCCAGTTCATAATTTTGTAGGGTATACAAATGGTACTTGTGGTATCCTTGTATTTTTTGTGCATAGCTGAGAGCAAGTGTGGAGCAGTGCTTATGCACTTTTAAGGGTGTGATCTTTAGGTGTGGAATGTGGAATGTAGAGTATGCGGAATATGGGGCAGTTGATGTCAGGGGAACTAACCTGTTGCAGTGTTTCGATGCTGCTCCTGTGTTTATGTCTACTTCCCCTTGCTAACCAAACAAGTACGTATTACATTATCTTGAGTGAATGTCTGACTAAATATTGACATTCACAATATCGACGTACAAAATTATCGGAGCAAAAATATCGAAATCAAAAATATCGGCTTCCTATACTTAACTAGATATATACACAAATATCGATTTTTTAATATCGATATACAAAAACATCGTTTACTTTTATATCGACTACATTAACATCCGAAAACAAAAATATCGCTATCTACAAAAAATAATGACATTAACTATAATATCGACATCAAAAATATCGTGCACTTAAATATTGGATTATCAGCTATATCGACTTTTTATATGCTTCTGTTTGCATAATTAATTAACGTTTTATATGTTTTCACATCTAAATAAACACACAATACTTAAATTAATACTAAAGACACACTATTAATCGGTCAAAAATATCCTATTGGTATAATTATATCACCTACACATATAAAAATATTCTATACTACTTTGTATAATTTTATAATTTTTTTGGGATTTTCACTTCTATTACAAAGTAATCACAACTTAAATTCAAATATACTAACTAACCAATCACAAACCTAATTTTTAAAATGAACCAATAGCAAAGTAATTACTACTGACACTCCCCTATATAAACAAATAAAATCTAAGCACAAACTACTTGCCAAAAGTCACTGAAGGAGATTCATCTCTATCCGAATTGCTGCACAACTACTAGAAGAACGAGACTATCAACCTACTATCACATCTTCTAAGTAAGTAAATAAAATAGAAACTGCATTATTTGCTACTACTACTTACTTACCTGCTAAATACCCAGTGCCCCTTTGCTATTCATACTACTTAACATGCTAAATAATTATATGAAACAATTTTTTGTAGATACAACGACTACTGAATATTCTACTCAAAATAACTGTGAACAAACCCTAGGAATACAGATTCTAATAACTATGTAAGTAATTTCACATTGTTTCATTATGTGCACATAAATCTAAACACACAGAAATAATGACTTTTGGCCCACATATTTCTTTTTTTCTGTAGATTCTACTACTGAAAACTGCACTACTAATGAACTAAGGACATCAGTACTATTTCTCCAATACATTTTACTAAGTAAGTATTATGCAACTGAAATAAATGTGCAAAAACAATACAAACATTTAGAACTGTTCTAATTATTTTCAATTATATATTTTTTATTTACAGAGCAAACACAACGAATAGATATACAGACATAATACAGAACTCCACATTCTGAATAATACAGATACTAATCACAAAGTAAGTATATTAAAGAACATTATTACCAGATAATCTATTAAAAAACATACCAACATGGTGATTATTCTAACATATATGTTCCTTTTTTATTTAAGATAACACTACAAACTACTCTCCAGAAGCAGAAGAAACAACTATACTGGCAAAGACCAACCTAAAAAAATATGTAAGTATCAATGAATCATGAAGATACACTTTTGTAGTAGAAATGAGCTCTAACATTGCAAATGTACCGAAACATTAATTAATAATATACTACTTTCATGTTTATCATAACAGCTACAACAACATCACAAACAATTATCCCCAACTAAAGAAGCAAGCAACTCCTAATTTTGCTGTAAATTCTAAAACACGTAAGTATAAACATTCCTATTTATCACTAACATAGATTATTTATCACATTTAATTTGACATTAACTATTATATATATATTTTATAGATATACAAAGTACAAAATGACCGAAGGAGCCGAATTTGTGACCAGCCAGAAAGGAAAACTATTACTATGCTACATGGGTTACACTTATACAAAAGAAAAGCAATATGGCAGGAAAGTTAATTGGAAATGTTGTAAATATTATTCTAACAAGTGCTATGGCAGAGCAACAACTAGAGAAGCTACAGTACTGTATACTAGGGAACACAATCATCCACCTAATGTTACAGAAATAGAAGTTAGAACAGCTTTGGAAAATATAAAAGAAGCTAGTACAGGTTCCCAAAAGCAAACAAATGTCATTTTAAAAGAAGCCATTCCTAAAATCCCAAAAACTGCCACAACTCAAATGCCAAATATCCTCTCCTTAAAAAGAACTATAGCAAAAACTAAAAAAGCTACTACTGCTACAACACCATCTCCCAGAACATATCAGGATATAAATGTAACTGCTAACCAAATAATAACTTTAAATAAACAACCATTTATAGTTTACGACAACGAAAACAATGACAAAAGGCTTATAATTTTTGGTACCAATATGAATTTAGTTAAACTGCAGCAAAGCCAATATTGGATGATGGATGGAACATTTAACATCTGTCCCAAACCATTTTTCAAATTATACACAATACATGGCCTCTACCACAACTGCAACATACCTTTGCTATATGCACTATTACCAAACAAAAATAATTCCACATATATGGAATTAATAAATATAATTAAACAAAAAACTAATGATTTTTCTCCTGAAAGTATCATTCTTGATTTTGAGCAAGCAATGCTCTCAACTATCCTAAAAATCCACCCCCATACCTGCATTCAAGGCTGCTATTATCATTTCAACCAGTGTTTATGGAGACACCTTCAAAAAACTACCCTAAGTGTCGAATATGCTACAAACTCATCTTTTGCTTTCCAAATTAAAAAACTCATTGCACTTGCTTATGTCCCTGAAACAGACGTAGCTGAACACTACAACATTGTTATAGACAGCCCCTTCTACAAACAAAATGAAGCTAAATTAAGTCCATTTCTTGACTACTTTGAAGACACCTGGGTAGGCAGACTCCACAGATCTGGCCACAGACGAAATCCCAAATTCCTCATACCCTGGTGGAACGTTTACAGAAGTACCCTTAACGGAGAATCAAAAACTAACAATGCAGTGGAAGGTTGGCACAATGCATTTGTACAATCAACTGGCAGAACCAAACCTACTCTAGAACATTTCATTAAATGCCTACAGAAAGAACAGAGCTACCAGGAATTTAGAATGGACCAATCTGTAACTGAACTTGTCCCTAAAACATCAAAGCAAAATAAACAAATGCACAAGTACCTGGAAGAACAAGTTAAAGTTTACCCTAGTACAAAAGGCATAGAATACCTAAACATCATTGCCAAAACACTACTCTAATTAATTCCCAAAAAGGTAAACAACACTAAAAGTATCACCTAAGTATGCAAAAATATGTAACGTGAGCGTCTAAAGTATTTAATGTATGCAATATATAGAGATATTATTATAATATATGCACACATTAAAACTAAATAACAAGTAAAAAACAATTCCATAATAAAAATAACATTACCCACCCACACAAAATAAGAAAGCAAGGACTTACCAATCATGTTGTCAATCCAATAACGTCCTCCTCCCCCAAAGTTATCCAGGTAGTGCAAAATTAACCCAAAAAAAAATGTAAAAATACAACTGTTCCAAAATTAAGACATCCACGTTGTCCAGAGCCATCGAATAACCATAAAAAACCCGAAAAATGGGAAAAATAGAAAGAATCGCTCCAGCAAAACCGAAAAATATAAAGAAGTGTTTGTAAAGCAGTGTTGAATTAAACAAACAAACACTTCCTTTAAAAAAAAACGGAACTTCCGATGTAGCGTACACCTATGACAAAAACATAGAAAACAGACATTCCCACCCACATTAATTAGCTAGTAATTAGGTACAAACATATTAAAATTGATGATTTCACTTGTAGATATACCGTAAAAGACTAAAATTCACTCTATATATAATGAGTTAACTAACTAACACTACGTGTATATACCATAAGTAATTATCTGTTTTCGAAATCTAAAACATAACTCCCTCACATTGAACAACACAAAATATAAGGTCACTAGTCTCAAAACATCATTAAAATACACATAAAACATATAAAATAAACCTTACCTGAAGCGACGTGAAGTGTCTCCCAACCGCGATCAACCCTTCTTCCAAATAACCCAAAACGACCTAACCCGGTTACAAAATAAAGCACCCAAATGCAATAAAATAGTCCCAAGTATAAAATATAATATCTATACTTAACTAAATAGGCAAAAATAAACCTTAAGTTTCTATTATTGTAAAGAAATATTTACTTTAATCCTACAATGATTTGATTAACAAATATGTAAATGAATGTAATAAATACATATTATGAAAAGAATAATATTTATGTTAACAATGTCTAGAAATATAAGTACATTGTCACAAATTATAATAATAGAAAAATGTGTAAAAAAATGTTGTACAAAAAGTATCAAAATAATAATGCTTCTGTATAGTTGCTTATTGTGTTTATAAAATATGTTTATAAAACCAAATATAATAAAAAGATTTTTGTTATGAAATAACATTTTATTTGTGAAACATAAATAAAAATAATGTTTCTACAATCATGTTGAACTATTTGTATCATTATCTTACTATAATGTAACAATCTTATTAGAAAATTTGCACTGTATATTAAATGTGAGTATATGTTGGACTCTAATAATTTAATTATTACTATACCAAATCCAGCTTACATTAAATTAAAACTGACCCTGAACCCAAAAAATACCCCTTTACCCAAAAACTGAAAACTGACCCTGAACCCTAAAAATACCCCTTTACCCAAAAACCCAAAACTGACCCTGAACCCTAAAAATACCCCTTTACCCAAAAACTGAAAACTGACCCTGAACCCAAAAATACCCCTTTACCCAACAACTGAAAACTGACCCTGAACCCAAAAAATACCCCTTTACCCCAAAACTGAAAACTGACCCTGAACCCTAAAAATACCCCTTTAACCAAAAACCCAAAACTGACCCTGAACCCTAAAAATACCCCTTTACCCAAAAACCCAAAACTGACCCTGAACCCTAAAAATACCCCTTTACCCAAAAACCCAAAACTGACCCTGAACCCTAAAAATACCCCTTTACCCAAAAACTGAAAACTGACCCTGAACCCAAAAAATACCCCTTTACCCAAAAACTGAAAACTGACCCTGAACCCAATAAATACACCTTTACCCAAAAACTGTAAACTGACCCTGAACCCAAGAAATACCCCTTTACCCAAAAACTAAAAACTGACCCTGAACCCAAGAAATACCCCTTTACCCAAAACCTGAAAACTGACATGAACCCTAAAAATACACCTTCAACCAAGAACTGAAAACTGACCCTGAACTCTAACAATACACCTTTAACCAAGAACTGAAAACTGACCCTGAACTCTAACAATACTCCTTTACCCAAAAATAACTATTATTATGTAATTACAAATAAATTATTAATTAACAATAACAATAAATCAAATATATTAGCACATTAGCTGTAAATAAATAAATTTAATGATTAATATAATTTTTTCCAAATTAATTTACAAGTAAAAAATATATATTAAACTAAATGAAGCTAATTAATATAATGAACTAATTAATATTAATTAATTACCAATTAATTATTAGTTAACATTATGTAAAAAATTATATTAATTAATTAACTAATTAATAATTATTAATTACCAAGTAATTATTATTTAAAATTATGTACACAATTATATTAATTAATTAACTAATTAATATTAATTAATTAGCAATTAATTATTATTATTTAATTACTAATTATTTATTATTTAAAATTATGTCCAAAATAATATTAATGAATTAATTAACTAATTAATAATAATTAATTACCAATGATTTATTTTCTAAAATTATGTACGAAATTATATTAATTAATTAACTAATTATTATTCATTAATTACCAATTAATTATTATATAAAATAATGTACAAAATTATATTAATTAATTAACTAATTAATTTAATTATTTACCAATTAATCAATTTTTTTTACAAACATATATATATATTTTTTATTTTATTTAAAACTTTTATAGCGCGCTCTATTACCACGGGGTATCCTGGCGCGGTGAGTAGTATGACCTCATGAGTGAAAAATCTGGAGCAAGTCTGTTATAGCGGGGCATTAAAAAGATGGGTCTTAAGATCTTTCTTGAAGACAGTGATGGTTGGAGAGGCTCTAAGGTGAAGGGGGAGGGCATTCCAGGCATAGGCTGCCTTAACTGAAATAGATTGGCCTCCCAGTCGAGCAAATCTATATTTGGGAACAATCAGTTGGCATTGGTTGGCCGATCGCAGAGCACGATTGGGAATATAGAATGAGAATCGTCTCTGCAAATACATCGGGCCCTGACCATGAGCTGCTCTAAATGCCAACACAAGAATTTTAAACAAAATTCGGTGTGGTACCGGGAGCCAATGCAGGCTACGTAAGTGACTCCGCACGCTCGTCCTCCTGGGGAGCGAGAAAAGCAGACGTACTGCAGCATTTTGTATCACCTGAAGGCGATGGATCATATACCCAGGCAGGCCGCTAAATAAGGCATTAGCATAATCGAGCCGAGACAAAATCAGGGCTCGAAGAACAGTTTCCTTAGCAGCCCTGGGGAGGAGAGGGAAAAATCTTCTCAGGGTTTGCAAGGTCCCAAAGCAAATGGCAGTTAATTTTTTTACATGGTCCGAAAACTTCAGGTCCTGGCCGAACCAAACCCCCAAGTTCTTAGCAGGGCCTCCCATCGCACTAGGGCAGGGTAGGTCTGAGGGCCAGATCTGGTCCTTGAAGTTAACAGGGAAGGTGCCAAAAAACAGAACCTCCGACTTGTCTTCATTGCACTTAAGCTGGACTTGTGCAATCCACCGAAAGACTTCTGACAAACAAAGCTGGATTACTGATGGATCCAACACACCCTTGGGCCAGGTGAAAAGTAGCTGTGTGTCGTCAGCATAGGCCATTATTTTGGCTCCCAGCTGTTCCGCCAGATAGAGTAGGGGGGTCATATAAACGTTAAACAATAAAGGGCTCAACGTAGACCCCTGTGGAACTCCAGTTGTCAGTCTCTTTGGGGCCGAAGAATGAGGGGGCATCCAGACCTGCTGAGTTCTGTCGCTCAAAAACGATGAAAGCCAATCAAGGGCCAGCCCTGAAATGCCAACGGCTCCCAGTCTTGCAATAAGCAAGGCATGGGGCACCGTATCGAAGGCAGCAGAGAGGTCCAATAAAATCAGGACCGCTCTGCCGCCCCCGTCCAAGCACTCCCGAACTGCCTCTGAGACCTCGACCAGTGCCGTCTCGGTACTGTAAGCCGCCCTGAACCCCGACTGAGCAGGATGTAGGGCGTGAGAGGACTCGATGAAACTATCCAACTGTTTGAAAGCCACCTTCTCACACACCTTAGCCAAAGCTGGCAGCAGTGAGATAGGCCGGTAGCTCGATGGTATTGATGGATCTAGACCAGCCTTTTTTAACAGTGGGAGCAGTTTTGCCTCCTTCCAGCTTCTCGGAATCAAGGCAGTGGAAAGGGAGAGGTTGACGATCTGGGTCACCTCTTGAGCAATGATATCCACTATCCCTCCCAAGATCCTGGCAGGACAAGGGTCCGAGGGAGATCCGGACTTTAAAGCCACCAGGATTTGCCGTATGTCAGATTCCGATACTGGTCGGAAGGCAGCAAACTGAGCCTCTGGACATCGTCTATCAGATGATAAATGGACAGATGAGGTCGCAAAGGTCTTTTGAGCCGCTTCCAGGTCCAGTTGAATTTTTTTAATTTTGTCCGTAAAATAACAAGACAGTTCTTCACACCAAGGTGCAGATGAAGAAAGCAGGGATTGGGCGGCGCAGGGAGATAGGAAATTTTGGACAATCGAGAAGATCTCTTTACTGTTGTTATCCGCCTTCTCGATTCTGTCCGAATAATATCTACTTTTAGCTGCCTTAATCGCAGCGTAATATTCCATTTGTGCTACCCGTAAAGTCTTCTTATCGGCCGGCAAATATGCATATCTCCAGGCTCTCTCTAGTTTCTTACAAACCAACTTGTGTTCCCGCAGAGCATGCGTGAACCACGGTTGAGAGGGTCTTGATCGCATCCGACGGATACCTCCCACATTAGTGGAGGCTGCGGAGCCATTCGCAATCCAAAGATTGAATGTATCAACCGCCGCCTCCATTTCCGTCGTCGGATCCGGACGGGTGCGAGAAAGGGACTCAGTTAATGACACCAGATTAATTCGTGGCCTATGTACCAGAGAAGGAATTTTACTCAAATCCTTGTCTAGCTGCCAAGCGAACTTAATCAGACAATGATCGGACCACAGCATAGGCAAGGGGGGGGACATACTGATGTCAAAGTTAGTGCAAACCAAATCAAGGACATGACCTCCCACGTGTGTGGGAGCGTCTACCCATTGAGTGAGGTGGGCCATACTAAAAGTCTAATTTATTAATTATTTTTAAATTACTTCCCACCCTTATCCCCTATAAACCCAATAACCCGCTCCTAAAACTTGATATCTATTCTTATTTTTTAATATTATTAATTTAAATATTATTTTAAATTTTATCTTTTTTTAATATTTCTTATTATTTTATGTATTTTTACATACATTTTAATACACTCCCCACCCTTATCCCCTATAAACCCAATTACCCGCTCCTAAAACTAGATATGTTTTTTTAAAATATTTTTTTATTAAATATATAGTAATTTTTTAATATAGACCTTTTTATCAAATTTTTATGTACAATTATTATATTTTTTCCTATACTATTTATTTTTTCCATTACTACACGATATTTTGTATTGTCGATATTTCGTCATGCGATAATATTATTTTCGATATTTATACTTACTTACCTATTACGATATTTTTGTATCCGATATTTTTGCTTCCCAATATTTTTTACCTTCGATATTTTAACTTCGATATTTTGTCTTTACGATATTTTATTTTCGATATTTTGTCTGTGTACCTCTTGAGTTTCCTGTGTCCTCCTTCCTTCCCTACAACCCTGATGATGAGGAGCAGGAGTAGAATAGGCTTGCCCTCAAACTACTTTCACCACTGGAGGCAGCAAAGTACGTAATCCAGTAACCAGCGAGTCCTTCACTTGGACTGAACTTGTTTCTAGTGATTCTCCTGCTGTGCATTGATTTGGAACTATTCATTGTAGTGAGGCTTTTGGATGGTATTAAATAAGTATTTGACAGTTATCACTGTGTTATAGCAGTCTGAGTGTTGTATACAAAAGTGCACTGTTGTCGTTCTGGAATCGTGAGACAAAGCACCTGAACATCTCATGTCAAGCACAAGGAGGCAGCCATGTTGATGTTCCTGTAACACAGCAACGTGACAGGCTGCAGATTGTCGATATCAACTTTTAAAAAAATTATTATTTGTATTGAAGCCGAAGTTTAAAAACATAGACATATACATATTGCACCATTATATCATAAAAAAGAAAATACAGATCACATCTGAGTCACTATAAACATCACAAATCCTTAACCTATTTAACACTCTAAAAAAGAGAGTAAAAAAGCGAGTGAAAGAAGAGCAATCCGACTGTAGACATTTACACATTTGCAAAATAAAAAACTTTGGATAAGATCTAAAACCCCGCCCCATCCCATCGCAGCAGTTTCTTCCATCTCCTCTGGCTATGAATCAAAGTTGGTACCCTATATTTTATTAAATTTCTTAAGGCCACCAATTCGTAAAGCGTAAGAGTATTCACTTTTCTTAACCCTTCTCATCTTCTGGCCCCACTCCAGGGCCGATGGAATCAAATTCGTACGCCATTTTTGTAATAACAATGATCTTGCAATTGCCATCGCTATATACAAAAATGTAGTCATTGAGTCTGTAAAAGGGAGAACAGGATCAAAACAAAATAAAATTAGCCTATCGTTAACTTCCAGCTGTATATTACATTCCTGTTCCAGATACGCAAATACATCTACCCAATAATCATTAATTTTTGGACAACTCAACATAATGTGTGACCAGTTGGCAGATAGAAGATTCATACAGCGAACTCATTGAGAAGACTGGTTATCATACATCTCTGACAGTGAGGCGGGAGTTCGATACAATAACCATTTACTGAAAAATAACATTCTACGCCAGTTTGCCCCTCTCAAAGAGCTAAAATTTAACCTGTTAATAGTGGTCCAAACATGGGGAGAAATTTCACAATTCTCATGTTCTGACCATTTCTTAATAGCTTTCGACTCAAGATCCACCCCCTTTACAAAGGCTAAATATTTCTTCCAGGCACCTGGTTTCCTATTCGAGGATTTGACTAAAAATTCCTCAACCAACTGATTTTGATCAATAAAAAAGACCACACTCATTTCAGCAAGGTATTTATATAAAATACCATAAGAGTTAATTAGAATAAAATCATTAGCAATAGATTGGACCATTTCTGCTACTGTCACCCAGCTACCATTTCTTAAAAAGTCTGACACTTTAACAAACCCAGCTACCACCCATTTTGACGCCAAGTATGTAGGCTGTTTAACCCCTACTAAAGGGAGGATTTCTTCTAATAAGATAGCTGCGTTGATTGCTGGAATCGAGTATTTTTTTTAAAAAGGCTTGCCGTCTTTTAAAAAACCAGTGCAGACACTTATAGCGTACCAGCTTCGGAGATCTAAACATTAACAGAGAAGAATGGATTTGACTATCTTTACACATTAAATTCATGAAAATATTACAGTAAAAATATGCTTGCGGTGAAGGCTTAAACCTAGATAAATATTGTGCAAAATACGCGTCATAGTAGCTTTTAAGGTTGGGGAGTGCTAACCCTCCCTGATCCAAATCTTCGTATGAAGTGCTAAGTGCTATACGTGTTTTTTTTTTCCAAATAAAGGCTGTAAACATGGGCTCGACCTGTGAAATAAAAGAACCTGATAAAGTGCATGGTATTGAAGAAAACAAAAAATTAAATAACGGTAACACATATATTTTAATTATAGCAACGCGTCCCATGATGGACAAAGGGAGCATGCTCCATCGAGAGAACAACCCTTGAACTTTCTTTATTAGTGGAACAAAATGTACTTTATATAAATCAATGATTGACTCAGAAAAAAACATCCCCTGATATCTCTTTGGGTTAGAGTTAACAGAGCTATGAATATCGGATGCAGATTTATGACGGCCATCCCACATTGTATAACTTCGGTCTTGCCTTTATTAATCCGATAGCCCCTAATGCTTCGAAGTCTCCAAACAGCTTGAAGACCTTAGTTTGCACCTCCACTGTTAGCTTAATTAAGAGCATGATGTCGTCTGCATATAATTTTAATTTTAGCATTGCTTGAATTGGAGGGTGAATATCAGCACAGTTGCGAATGGCTTTTGCCAAAGGCTCGATTAAAAAGGCAAACAGAACTGGCGATAAAGGGCACCCTTGCCTCGTGCCTCGTTTAATTTTTATAGACCCTGCCACAGCCAAATTAATAATTACATTAGCCACCGCATTCTCACACAATCTCCGGATTAAGTATATAAATGGTGGCAGGATATTGAAGGAATGTAAGATCGAAAACAATGTCTCCCAGACCACAAAGTTAAAGACCTTCTCCGCGTCTAATAATAGCACTAGGGCAGGTATCTTCTGAATCTCAAAATAATCCAAAGCTTCTGAAAGGAAGTGGGTATTAGTAGCTAATTGTCTACCAGCCAAAAACCCATTCTGGTCGACATGAATCAACTTCGCCGCATATCTATTAAACCTTAAAGATAGAAGTTTGGTGACAATTCTATAATCCAAATTCAACAACGTGATCGGGTGATAAGAATTAGGATCCATCTTATTCTTACCCTTCTTTGCAAAGCTAACGATGTCCCCCTGTCTAAAAGATTCTGGGACTACCCCTCCAGCTAACAAAGAATTAATCAAAAATAAAAAGAATTCAGATAATGCCTCAAAAAAAACTTTTTAAAATTCAGCAGGTAGTCCATCTGGACCACAAGCCTTACCATTTGCTATGTTCTTTATAACTTCCTCCAACTCTATCAGTGAAAAGGAGCTCGCCATTGAGCCTTTATCCATTTCCGAAAGGGTTGAGGGAGGGTTTTCACAGAGAAATCTTGCAAGTAAATGGTCATCGACCATCTGAAGTTTGCCATAAATAGCCTCATAATGGTCGATGTCAATATCAACTTTGTGATGGAATGTTATGTTTGCACTGCTACTGTGCCTGCTGCTGCCAACCCTGCCACAGTATCATGAACAGAGCCTTCTACAAGTGCTACAAGCAGCATTGTAGCTGAATGAAGGTTTCCTTATTAGAGATTTCTCTTAATAGCTCCATGGGCTTGAGGCTATGTGTTGATTTGTTGCAATCTCAGTGGACAAACATCTCCTTCTGAATCTTCACAAACCGTCTTAACTTTGTCAAGGGCAACATAATTTTATACTTTAGACCTGGTGAGTGCTTATCACCACTTGGTTCTTAATGAGAATTCTGTGCATCTACCTGCATTTGTGATTCAGAGGGCATGTGCAAATATAAAAGGATGTAATTTGGACATGGCAGGGTGGCATTAGTGTTTCAGAGGATCACAAAACAGACAGGATAGAATTACTGATGCCTTAGCATTTTAAGATAACATTCTATTTTATGGTGAGAACCAGCATGAGATGGTCCCTTTGGCTTTGGAAAAAAAGGAATAACTCTGAAATTTGATAAGTGCAAATTAAGTACCTTTGAGGTTAAGTATCTTGGCCATTATATTTCATGGCATATGGCTTAGGAACATTTAGTTGATCTGAGCGACATTACTCTGTGATTGAAAACAAAGATTTTGCATCTTCTTGTCCTGTCGAGCACTAGTGTATGTTTCATTGAGGAATGGAATTTGTGCTGCAAACAGACATTCAGCCCTTAGGTTGCTCCCTATCTGAGAGAACAGAAAATGCTTAGAGTCAGGCTGGCCAGATTAGTGGCAAAGCTTCAAGTCTTCCAATTTGTCATTGAATCTGTGCCTGGAATAAATAATGTACATGCCGCATGTAAATCCAGACTACTGTTACATTAAGGTCCTAAGAATGAAGTTAAGTCTCAGTGTGAGATGGCTGGCATATATATACAAGGGACAGACTATCATTGAGGAGGATGGATGTTGCTAGCAAATTAGTGACTAAGTACTTATGGGAGCGTTGGTGGGATGAACGCATACCGCAAAGGGATTTGCAGTCATTTTGTAAATTCTAGAGGGAGCTTCATGTGGAGGGTGGTAAAGTGAAGAAGATTGTTCTCAAGTCTGAGTTGAGAGGACATATTGTAGAACATGAATAAGAAGGTCACTTAGGTATGTCGGGGAATAAATGGAGAGACGGGGAATACAATTGGTGGATCTGTCTAGATGCAATGATAGCTCTAATGATTTGGGACTCCAGGTTGAGCAAAACTAGAGATTATTCAACCAACCAACATTTGACTTCTCCTAAGATGGTTGAACTACCTGACAGTCCTTGGTAAAAGATAGGCATTCATATACCTGAACCATTTACCTTTTGGCATAGAAAGGAAGGCTGTGCGTCAGTGATAGCTGGCTTCTTCTCCAAGTGACTAGAGTTAAACATTGTTGAAAAGATTATCACTGACATTTTCACTGATTTTTAGAGGATGCCTGCTTTCAATAGGGGTTTCCTGAATTTCTGGTCCCAGAAAATGAACGTCCCTTGATTTGTAAGTATTGAAATAAAGAAAATCTTTTTAAGGTGTGGTATTCAACATAAAAAGATTACTTTTTATCATCCTGAGTGTAACAGACAGGTTGAACTCTTTAATATGGTGATCATTAAGTCTTTTCAGTTGGCTAAGAAGGGAGGACTGTGTTAGACAAAAAAACATCCAAGCTACTCATTTGTCATATCGCTCAACTCTTAATTCAATCACTGACCATTCTCCTTTTGAACTTATTTGAGGACGCCACACAGGTCACGTTTGATTCCATGGAGGTAAGGGAGAAAATCAGAGATTTCTGCTAAATATGAATTTTTGGAGTTGCAAGAGAAGTTTAAAGCTCACAAGGAGAAGATGTCTGACCATACGGAATAGGTAACTTTAAATGAAATCAGAGAAGACCTATACGTGACGTTTAATATACTTGGGAAGCCGAAGAAATGTTTTCCTCATTGTTTGGATCCTGTTAACGTGATTGAGGGTTTTCAAGGTGATGTGAGAGTTGAAACTGAATAGGTATGGAATTCGCCGAGAGCGCTTTTAGGTGATGTTGCAATGTTTTCACGAGGTAAATGGAGCTTTTGTGTGTAGTTGAGCGATTTGATAATAGAATGTGTGCATTAGCATTGCTTTGAGCACTCACTAGATATAGGTCATTACACTTCTGGCTACTGGAAGGTAGAAGTGGAGCATTAGGAAAGAAAACAGTTCCTAGGAATGACAAATCAGGAATATTGTGAGGTGTTGGAAATCCTCCAGTGTCAACAAAATATGGCTCTTGTTTGCTTGGAAAAATGAAGATTCTTGAAATTACATAATTGTGTGTGTATTATTTGTCCTAAGCCGAGGTTAGTAGCATGCTATGTGAGGATATTGTTTTTGGAGGTCTTTTGGGAATTTCGAGTTTCTTTTAGTTCGTCATGTGTTGTAAAGTATTGGTTGTACGTTTTGTGTTGTTGTCATTGACAGGGGGTGGGTTCTGTGCCTGCCTTACTTTCGTTGTGCTTAACTGAGAGTAAGCGTGGACCGGAGTGTGTGGGTGTGCTCTTAGTTCGTGTGTGGTCAGCCCAGGATGTATGGAATATATGGGACAGTTATGTTAGGAGAATTCACACGTGGCAGTATTTCCTTGCTAGTACTGTGTTCATGCCTACTTTCACTGGCAACCTGAAAAAAGAACTGGATAATTCATTTGATGTTTCCTGTGTCCTCCTTCCTTTGCGCCAATAGTAATTAAGCCTTTTTTTAACGCCAAGAGCAGGTATTTTGCATGTCTTTGGTACGCTAGGGCATAGCTCTCATGCCATTTGTATGCAGCCAATCGCTCAGGTGTATTAGTCATAATTGATGTATTTGTCACACAATTATTAGTATTACGTATGGAAAAATATAGGAAATTTCACCCATCTTCATAGTAAGCCCCATACAAACCCAAATAACAAAATACGTTGTTAGCACCCTTATTTGTGTGTGCCAGCTGCCCTTTGCGCATGAGAGGCCCGGTGTATGCGCCTCTGCGCAGAGTCTATCCTAGGCCCACTTAAATTATTTTGTTTTGCAGACCCTGTGTTTTCCGCATAATTATGGATTTGCTGCATTTGCCACACAATCCCTCATCTGCTTTATAATCTGCAAATTTTAACAAAACAACAGTTTCTAGATCAAACGCACCAAAAGTTACTTAAAATGCTGCAACACTTTTTGACACACAGTGGCCAGCCCTTCGTAAAGCTTGACTGCTCACCTTTCTGTTGCATATTGCTGTGTTTGGGAATCAACCTGATACTAATGCAATACAACATTTACAAACATTGTGTTAACATGTTAAAATGTGAAAATAATGGGGTAATACTATTACACGGAATTCCGCTTTATGCTACATAATTTGCCTTTTCTCACCTCATAATTTAGTCAACACTGCCACATAAATTTGCCCTCCCTTGCCACATAATTCCACTGAACCTGCCTAGCCAAACAGGAGAGAAGCTTCCAATCCGAAAGATCACAACACTCTTACATAAGCTTATCACTACACTCATGTCTTAGAGCAGCGCGTGCCTAGAATAACAAACAGCCAATCAGGTTCAGAACTTTAAAATGCCGCGTTGCACAGTTTTGCTTTCAAAACAACTAATCAATCTATCACATACTCATATATTTATGTTGACAAATGCATACAACGTGGCTTGCTGTAATTTTGAGAACCGCAGGCTAAAATAGCAATGGAAATAGTGGTAACCATGAGCATCTGTGAGTATACATGAATTATTGAAATGTATGTCTGCATGGATTTAAGTTCATATATATATATATAAAAACACCGTAACACGTAAAATAGGGGGCATGATCTTACCTGCACGTGAAACGTAAGCGGAGAGCCACATATTAGTAATGTGAAAGAAAGCATGCAGTTCTATCTCCGTGCTCTTTTATTTCCTTCCAGTAAACTCGAAAGGTGTTTTTATCATTTTGCTTGATGTACTTCGCTCGGTTTGTGAACCCTGGATATAGCTGAGCTACTCTTGGCAGGGCACGTCAGTCGAGTTCAGCTTGCGTGCGTACGCCCGGTGCCCATTACCAAAGACGTCCCTCTTTCCATGTGCTGACAAGCCCTGGTCCTGGACAAATACCGGTGTGTTCCCAAAACAGTATGACCCGTGCAGAAAAGATCAAAGTTTTGAAAATCTCGTGTGTGTGCCAGGCAAAGCTGCTGCCCTTCTTGGCAGAGCCCGTCTGTGGTATGAGCTTGATTGCTGCATTTTCACTTCAGGGTGACATCCTTCCTCCAGAGATGCTGCTGTCCATTTCACTCCATAAAGACTTCCCATCCTAAGTATCAACCGGGAGTGACTTCTACAATACGTAAAATTGGTACTCAGACCGTTTTAGGACAATTGCTGCCACCTACAGCTCCCACTGGGAATTACTCTCCATGAACGCCAGCGTTCTCACTACTTTTTATAACAATAGGCAAATATATATAGGTTTTTTAAATAACATGGTTCTTTGTGTCCAACCCACTCCTTCGATTAGCAGTATACTAGCATGTACCACTTAGTAACAAAATGAATAAAATGTTTCTCCCTTCTCATTTGCTGTACAATTTACAATGCCGTTCCTGCCAATCAAACTGCAGGAGCCCTGTTGTGTTTGTGACTCAGATTATTTCATTCAAAGCGGCGTGGGTTGCCATTTTCCTAGCATACTTGTGGGAAATTCCCCTGCACATATTTGTGGCGCTGTAAATGGGTGTAACATTTACCTTCAGGAGTGTAGACACGAACGTTACTGTGGATTTTCTGTGGGGTGGGGCGGCGGGTTGTCAGGTGTCTTAATACATATGCATCATTCTTTTTCTAACCAATAATCTCCTCCGAAAATAATTGCCATTGTCTATATTGCTTTTCAGCAGGAAAATGACCGAATGTCTGGATCTACCAGTCATTCCTCCTTTGGGTTCACTTTCAGACAAACACCCCCATTGATTACAGACATTTATCATAATTCAGCTGACTGTTTGTCAACAATGCCTGGAGGTACAAGAGATTATGGAGAGGTTACACTCAGGGAAGGATCAATCTCAAGGTAAAATCGATATTTACAATTCTTCAGCTCTGCCCCTAGCCAATCCCACCTCCCATGCCTGCCCCGACCCTGCTCCTCAGGGTCTTCCTAGCTTCATGTTTAATGTAAGGCTGGTGAGTGGTTGGATAACACACAAATCTACAATTAAAAGTGGAAATAATTATCCTGTTTGATCGAGTACCAGTGGAATTCTAACTAAATTGGGAGTAGCCCCAGCTCACCCAACCTTGGTCCTCCATGTACAGGCAGGTGCCTCTGCTTTTTAAGTGAATACATTAATGCTAATTAGAAGGCCAGCAATTGTAAAAAACAAACAACAGCAAAAAAAAAAAAAACAGCGTACTACGAATTTCACCTTTATGAACAATAAGGAAGTTTTGTAAAATCTAATGAGAATAGAACAAATGGTGTAGTAATGTAAAAATTCGATCTGTAGAGACATCTAGCCTCAGAAGGAACCCTCACCTTAGAATATCCCAGGCATCAGGCTGGTTGGTCTCTTAGGGGCATATTTATGAGTTCTGGCGCATCTCTGCAAATCAGCAGGGATGCGCCAGAACAAATGCGTCACGCAAAACTACCCTTGCGTCACGGCGGATGCGCTGTATTTACAATGCGGTGATGGATCAAGCCCTGATCTTTTGACTGGGTAGGAGTGTTCTGCTTAATTCAGATACTCTGTCCATCACCACCCCCCTTTTTGAATCGTTTTGGCCACCATAAGTGTGGAAGGGTATGCTCAGATGTGAGTCCCTTGCTCACTGCACCATCAGGATTCAAGCAAGCCGGGCCGAAGACGGCTGTAATGCCAGAAACCGGTCCCCGGAAGCTTGTTTCCTTTCCAGTAAAGAATTGGCTTGGTAGTTTGGTCTGCCCTGTTCCCATGATGCACTGGGCCAGGGACAGACTAATTTGCATGTAGCCAGGTTCTGAACTGGGATGGTGCAGTGAGCTAAAAAAACGGTGATGGATCAAGCCCTGATCTTTTGACTGGGTAGGAGTGTTCTGCTTAATTCAGATACTCTGTCCATCACCACCCCCCTTTTTGAATCGTATTTACAATGCGGCGCGCCGTGGCGCAAGGGTACGCAGATGCGTGATGCATCTCGTGACGTAAGGGCAGCGCATCGCTGTAGTCGCGTCGCGCTTACTCCAGCAATGCTCGGGTGTGCCCTATACTTAACGTGCTGCGTCAGTCCTTACGCCTGCTTCAAGCAGGTGTAAGGAATTGACGTAGCAGTGTCGCACAAGTGCCTGCGTGAAATCTTGTAGATTTCACGCAGACACTTTTGCGAGGCGCACCTGCACCGGAACACCCACCCTGGGCCGGAACGCCCACATGTGGCGCAGGGCTTTACAACGTGACGCATCTGCCTAGATGCGTCACGTTGTAAATGGGTCGCAGTGAAGCAACACGTTTACGCCGCCGTTGCGTGACGCAACGGTGGGGTAAACGTGGCACAAGTGCCTTGTAAATCTGCCTCTTAATGTTTTGCTTGAGCAATACCCTTGTTCGCTGGTAGGTGGTGTCGGTAGGCTCCGCATGACGTTGTCCACGCATCTGCGTCGGCCGCGCCAGAAGTGAAGTCCACGTCACCGAAACAGCTTCAGCTCAGCGAGCTGACCTCAGTTCTTTTCTTTCAAACCAGGTAGCATAGATCCGTGAAGAGAGGTACCCTCTGTTCCTTTTTGACAGGCTTTTTTCGATGTTTTGTGGATGATTTTAAGTGTGTAGTTTTTCCCTCAATGTCAAAGAACACTGCGCAATGTTGGTGACGGATTCACACTTAATTTGTCTCTGGTGCCAGGAGCACAACCATGGCTCGACATTGTACTCCAACTGCCGGGCCATGGCTCCAAAGGCTTTGAGAGAGCAGTCCCTAAAGCTACTTGTGGCATGGCGTTTGATTCCACATTGCTTATCCCGGAGGTCTAGTTCCTAGTCAGTGGCGAGAGGAATGTCTGGGCAGTGTTCCGTAAGTCGTAAGGCCTTGTCCCCCAGCTCAAACTCGTCAAGTCAGAAAGGTTAGAGGCATAAGAAACACAAGAAGTCAAAGAGTGCTTCCTCTTTTTCCCATCAGTCGGCCGATGTGACAGAAGAGCCTTAAGGCTCTTGGCTTTCTTCTGCAGAGCCTGCATCTGGGTCGGCTCCATGCTACCCTGCTTTTCCAGGAGCTGGAGTGACCCCAGGCCCACTTAAAGATTTCTATGATGCCATGTGCCTCATTTTTGGGTGACCTGACCCTCCTGGTGCCCCTTCAGACCTCAGATGCTCAGGAAGAGCTCCACCAGGTTTTGCAATGGCGGCTCAGATCTGATGGCCCCCAATGGATCCTGTGGTGGATAAGACCGGGGAGGTAATCTAACGTTCGCCAGGCACCACTTCCGTGGTGCTGGTATGCCCCTGAACAGCACCCTGTGCATCCTCTGGCCAGGCATGGCTAGAAGCTATATAATAAATGAGGAAGGACAACATGGGGTCTTTGGCTCACCCTATAAAACTGTGTGCGTGTGATCTTATTGCTGCTGCAGCATGAACGGCTCAAGTGTAGGGCCTCTAGGCAAGTACCAGTACACTGTCGATGAGAGTGGGCCCCAGACCCCATCTGCAATGGTGACTCACCAAGCACTATGATACTTGCTCCCCCCAGCCACCATCTGCCAATTCAGAGATGGAGTCACTTCTACCCTGCTGTGAACCGCCTATTTCTGTTGTGAGCCACACAAGCTGAACAGTGTTGTTGGTGACCAGCTTGCGCTAGGCGGACTGCAGATTTGCCACCTCCCAAGCGACCGAGGTGAGAACGGATCCCTGGGCCAACTTTGCTACTCAGCGCTGCCTTGCCGCAGGCCGCGCAGGCCCTCACACAGGCAGACCTCTCATCGCTCCACCCACGTCACATTGAGCACATCGGGGCTGCAGCCCCACAATTTTACCTCATCCCTTTACCCAGTGCACTACCCAAGGAGCTTCTCCTCCTCCGCGCCTCTGTGCATGCCGAATACACTATGGGCCATATGTATCAAGCAAAATTGCATTCTCAAAGGTGTTTGCGAATGCAATTTTGCCAAATGGTATGTATTAAGGCAAAATAAGGAATCGCAAAATTTGTGATTCCTTATTTTGTGATTACATTTAAGGAATCGCAAATTTTGCGATTCCTTAAATGCAATGTAAGAAGCACCAAAAAAGTGCAATTTGGCCTTAACACCTTCAGCGCTACCGCGTTTACCTGCCCTGCGCTGAGAAAGGAGTAAATGGCTTGTTTGTGACAAAGCCAGCTCGTCATGAGCGCAGGGCAGGTAACGCCCATGACGAGCTGGCTTTGTCATTAGCGTCGAAGTGGTTAAGGAATCACAAATTACCACCAACTTCAAGTTGGTGGTAATTTGCGATTTCTTTGAAAAAATCACTTTTTTGCATTTTTGCAATGTCAAGCACATACATGCCCTTAGGGCATGTATGTGCGCCACATGTGCACCCATGCTTATTTCAGGGGTGCAACAGGGTGTCCTTTTGACACCCCTGCACCCTTGAAATTGCATTCTCAATTTGCGATTCGTTAATTGCTAATCGCAAATTGAGAATGTCTTCCCAGTCATTCCTATGAGCCTCTAGGCCCATAGGAATGAATGGGGAGGTATTCCTTAATTGTGAATCGCAATTTGCGATTTGCAATTAAGGAATATGTAGGATTCGCAACATTTAATGCAAATCCTACATACATAGCATTTTGCGATTCTCAAATAGCGATTCGAAAAAAATCGCTATTTGAGAATCGCAAAATGACTTTTTGATACATATGGCCCTATGTCCTGTTGAACTGCTATCTCTGCAGACGGCTACCATTGCTGCACGAGAAAATCAATTGGAGAACAAAGCAACATTGTCACGATCTAGCGCGTCATTGACGCTATCATACTCGCACAATGAAAACAAAAAAGAACAGTAAAAAGGGAAGACACTGAAAAGAGTGTGATTGAAGCAGTAAAGCAGTACATAGTCTCAGTAAAACCAGAAAACCATACACCAGTGCCACTCATCAATCTACAGTCACAAGTAGCACATGCCAGACGGCGACAACATGGCAGATGCAGATATCAATATTACAGCACTCACCACGGATGTCTCTAGACCAGCTGGTCTTGCAACATGCCCTAGTGGGTGCATTACCATCTTTCAGCGAGCTAGATGATACCGCCACAGCTTCCCTACTGGAGAACGTGGATAGGGAGCTTAGGGAACTACTTCATAGTGACCCAGGAGCCAGATGGAGCCATGAAACATTCTCTCCTATCCGTTATGCAGGAGAAGAGATCTATAAGTTGTTTGAGCATTTCCAGAACAGAGGATCAGTGACTGACTATGACACAGCAGTCTAAGGACTCACTGAACCCAGATTTTGAAAGTTTTAGGCTCCACCAAGCCCACCAAAGAGAGGGTGAATGAATAGACTCCTTCTATGCATGACTGTGTGAACTGGCCAGTACATGTACAGCTAACAATCAACCCAAAGAAGTAAGGGCTCAGCTCATCCAGGACTGTAGGAACTAGAAACCAAGGGGGGGTTGTCCTAAGACAACCCAATATCAGCATAGGTGACATCCTGATTCTGGCTAGATCTCACGATCTGTCTACAGCAAGAGCTGCTGGAATGGATATTGCAATAGCACAACAACCATTGCACACACCCCCATTAAGCCAACGCCATGCACATTAACAGCAAGATGAAGAAGGCCAAGATGTCTACATCTTCTCCATCAGGGCCAAACTGCGGACCCTGGAGTCGTCAAACACACCTCCTGGATGAATACCCAGCACAAGGTCGCAGATGCTCCAAATGCGGCAAGCTAAACCACTTTGCCACTGTCTGCAGAGGATGGGAAGGGAAGAGGCAAACAGGGTAGAAAAACTCAATCCAAATCTATCAGAAAACTGTTAAGGGATGACCCTGAACACCTGAGTACTACCAAACTACCATCACACCATCAACACTGGCTGGAAGACTTCTCGCCAGATGAAAAAGAAGTGGCATTCCTCATCATGTTCACAAATGACCTCAAATGACACAGGCGACCTCATCCCACTTGTATTGTTGGCATTGCAGAGTCCAGTGCCAAGGCTCGCATTGATACCACTGCATCAGTGAATTTAATGGGTATCCAACAGTATGAGCACCTTCAACCAAAACTACACCTCCCATCAACAAACACCAGAATATTCACATATAGAAGTCAATCTCCACTTCCGCTAAAAGGGAAAACGATGGTACAGATTAGATCTGAATATCATGAAGTCACAGCAATCATCCAAACTATTGACAAAGAAGCAGATAGCCTCATCAGCAGCCGCACTGCAGAAGACCTTGGTCTAGTATCCTTTGCGAGGAATATGAAAGCATTCCAGATGGATGAACTCATAAACCATTTCCAAACATATTCCAAGGGGTTGGATGCTTGAAAGCCCCATTGGTAAAGCTACACATAGATAAATCTGTGAAACCTGCAGCCGTCCACCACAGATATGTACCTTTTCACCTAAGGTTGCTGGTAGAACAAGAATTGAACAAGCTGGAAAGCCTAGGAAAAATTGAAAAAGTATCAGGCATGACCCCATGGGTGAGGCCGGTGGTTATTGCTGCAAAGCCCTAGCAACGTGTCAAGATACGACTCTGCTTTGCATCACGTGACAGGAAGCGAGAGCTGTGCTGTGCGGAGCTGTGCTGTGCGGTGCGGACGAAAAACGCAACGGAGCCATGGAGCCGGAGCCACGGGGGCCGAAAGAGGCTCCTGTGACTTGTGATTAGGAGCCAGGCCCACGGCAGCCGCTCGTAAAAGCAGTTAGCGGTCAGCAGAGGAGTCCGCAGGGCTCGGCGCGGCACGGCAGGGGCAGTGCAGGAGAGCGGGGGAGTTGGGAGCTGCGGGTGTACCGCTGCAGGAGCACTTCCACCGCGCTCACCTTTTCTCTCCTGTATCGGGCCGGAGCAGTGCTGGGAGCCGGGGGGCGCTGCTGCCGGTGTGCCGCCGCAGGAGTGCTGCAGGAGTGCTTCTATCGCCCCCACCTTTTCTCTGTGTCCTGGGCCGGGGCCGGTGCTGGGTACTGCAGTGCCCCTGTGCCGTCGCGCTGAGTAAAGTCGTCAGGCTGGGAGGGAGAGCTACAGCGACCAGCAATCAGCGAGCGACGGGGACCAGGACCACAACGGGGGCCCGGGCTGGGCTGGTGTCACGTTGTGCTGCCGAGCTGCCGGGCAAGGCGAGCAGCTGCCAAAGTGGGACCAGGTGCGGCAGCCATAAGCTGTGTGCAGAGTGCCGGGCACCGGCAATGCAGCCGCCATAAAGGAGACGGTCACGGGAGGCAGCTGTGAGCGGAGGTGACGCAAGCATACCAGCGCCACGCCGCACCATCCCGGGGCACCCGAATGCCCGCCAGGAGCAAGGAGTCAGGAGTCAGGAGACAGCGACAGTGTTAGTGAATACATTCGTTTTTCGTTCACACTTGGTCTGCATTCATTTAAATTTATTAAAATTCCCGGCCCACCCTACGCCCGTCTTTGCCAAAGTTAACCTCAAATAAAGCTGGGGAACCTGAGAGCCATCTGCGGCCGGATGATGCCAAAGCCAAAGCAGAAGCCACAAGAAAAGAGGTAGCGGGGGCAGCAGAACCGGGAGAGGAGGCAGTGGCAGGGGGGGCAGAAGAACGGTGGCAGCAGCAGCAGTAGTGCCGCAGTACGCACCGCAGACATCCTTCGGCCACTGCCCCTGTTACAAATTAACCCCATCGAAAAGGATAACATAAGTGCGAGAGAGCGGAAAGGCTCATAAACGACTGTCAGCAAGCGGCAGGTCTTACATTCACCAACTATCGAGACAAGAGTAAACAAATAAACAAAAAAAAAAACTTTTCAAACGATCAGATTCCGACGTAGGGCAAAGAGGAGCGCAAGGCCCCGTCTGGGGAAATGAGATCGGGGAAGATGCGCCAACTCACGGAAAGTAAAAAATAAACAAAAAAAAACAAGGAAGCTTATTACGGAAGTTAAATCATCAACGGAAACAGGGACCGAATCAAACCCCAGGGAGAGGTTGGAATCAGCACCAACCCCCGATCTAACATCAGACTCCAGAAGGAAAACCGGTCTCTTAAAATTCTTCTATTTAAAGGACCCAATGGCAGCGATCTACGCACCAACAGCCGAGGCTGGCAAGCTGCTAAGCCCCATTGCGCCATTGAATGTACCCTCCCTACTGGCTTGCAGAACACGACGAGCATCAAACCAGAGTGTCTACCCTTTCCATCTTGTTCAGGTACCCCTGTCCAAGGCAAACTGGAGTTAGTAACCGCCCAGGTGCACTGTTCAAACACTCCCGTAGCCACAAACGAAACCAAGGGAGGTAGAGCCATAAAGGACACCATAGATAACCGCCTCGTAAAGGACACCCGCCAAGTCAGAATACAAGTGCGACAATCATGGAGCTCGTCGAAGCCAGCATCCACACTAAGGAACCTAAGAGCGCCAAGGAGGGTAATTTAGGTCACAAAAACCTATCTACTTTATCTGGACAAGAAGAGGACCCATGGTTAAAGCCCCCTTTACTATCAAACGATTCTCAACTCGAGGAACTCTCTGAAAGAATCATGAAGTACATCGACTCACGAGGGAGAGGACCACAAACAGAATATGGTTTTGCTGATAGACATCTGAGTCCGGGTATGCTGGTCTCAACCCCTCGCTGCCCAGAACTAAAAAGAGACCAACAAAAAGTTTCCATAAACAATAGTATCATTATGCAGATGAATCAGTCTCATTTCAACCATCCCGTACCAATTACAATTTAATCGGGGAGCACGCTGGACTCAGGGCCCAAGGACCCAAGCATAATCCAAAAAGTCGAACCCTCCACGTCATGGACTCAATCCCTGTTAAGCACTTTAGAGCAAGCGATAAGGGTATTGAACTACCAATCCAACAAAATGGAAGTCCAGCTTGACCTCATCACGTTAGTGGCTGGGCACATTTCGGGCATAAATGCTAAACTGGACTCCTTAACATCCCTATTAACAACCCAGGGGAAATTGGAGGCCAACACCAACTCAAGGAAACAACAGTGCAACTGTGGACCGGTTTCTGGCATTCCAGCCGTCTTCAGCCCAGCTTGCTTGAATCCAGTGGCAAAGTGAGCAAGGGACTCACGTCTGAGCATACCCTGCCACACTTATGGCGGCCAAAAGCGGTACAAAAGGGGGTGGTTTTGGACGGAGCATCTGAATCAATCAAACACTCACACCCAGTCAAAAGATCTGGGTTTAATCCATCACCGTTCTTTATCCCACTCTGCCACCCCAGTTCAGACATGGCTATATGCAAATCAGTCTGACCCTTTGCCTCATGGGAACAGTGCAGCCCGAACTGCCAAGCCATGGTTTGGATGCTTCGTCCATCACCACCCCCTTTTGTACCGCTTTTGGCTGCCATAAGTGTGGCAGGGTATGCTCAGACGTGAGTCCCTTGCTCACTTTGCCACTGGATTCAAGCAAGCCGGGCTGAAGACAGCTGTAATGCCAGAAACCGGTCCTCGGAAGCTTGTTTCAGGTCCAGGGAAGGCATGGCTTGGCAGTTCGAGCTGGACTGTTCCCATGAGGCACAGGGTCAGACTGATTTGCATATGGCCATGTCTGAACTAGGGTGGCAGAGTGGGCTAAAGAACGGTGATGGAATAAACCCAGATCTTTTGACTGGGTGTGAGTGTTTGATTGGTTCAGATGCTCCGTCCATCACCACCCCCTTTTGTACCGCTAAGGGTTTCAAGTACGGCACTAACTAAGTTATCCAACACAGCTCCGTTACAGAAAAAAACATATACAATTGAGGGAGTAGAGAAAGATGAAGCACTGCAAGAGACACACCCCCCTTGCGAAAGTATTCAGCTCCACAACTCGTCAGCACGCAAAGCAGGCTTAATACATAAGGAGCTAAGTCAACATCTGGAGACATTTGACTTAAAACTAACTTGTATTCCCGAATATTCAACCAGGGGGACACAGGACATTCTAAACCGAGGTAATCTGTTAAGAATATTTAAGGAAATACCAGCTTTACAAGAATTTACTTCTCATGAACTTTACTCCATTGAATTTCAACAAAACTTAAACAACGCGGCCATTGAGTAAACAGTTACAACTTGGGCCTCAAAGGACCTCATAGAAAAGATATACTCTGCAAGACCTCAGTTTGAATCATGGGGTATCTCCATTATGCGACACAAGCGCCCAAGATATCCCTATCCTTTACAAATTAAGACAGGTGACCTGAACAAGGGTCAAGAGATAAGAGGTCAACATACCACCTGTCTACGTGGCACCCGATCCGCCTCACTAGTGTCATCAAGTGCAAGTCGCAAACCACAAACAACCGGTCTCCACCACGCAGATAGAATGGATTGGTCCTGGATACCCAATGTCTTGAGTAATAAAGCTACCTAACCCAGATCCAAACCTCTCTGGGACCACGTGGAACAAGAATCTCTCCCAGAGTACAACAGAGAAATCAAATGTTTCACTTTGCTCGTGGAACGTGCATGGCTTTCGAGAAATGGCTCATGATCACGAAACGCTATCCTTTTTCTTACGACAAGATATAATCTTGATCCAGGAGTCATGGAAATTACAACCGACTTCAATCCCAGGATTTACAGAACACCATATATCTGCAGAACGCAATTCAACGCATGGGCACCCCTGCGGTGGATTATCAATATATGTAACCCATAAATATAATTGGGCATCAGAAGAGTTGGACGTGGGTCTGAACTGGGCCCAAGTGATTAGAATTACTGAAGCCCCGCTATCGGGGTTTGACCATGGAAAATTGTAATATTTAATGTCTATATCCATCCCGACAGAAAGACACAAAAAGAAAAATACGTGACCTTGCTGTCACTGATCAAGGCAATGCAAAGAACCCACTCACAATGCCCACTGGTCATTTCCGGGGACTTCAATAATGCCCTCATTGTCCAAAACAAGATGAAGGCGAAGTCGACCGCAAATATTGGCGGAAAAAGGCTAGTATCAAGCCTAAAAGAATACGGACTGTCAATCCTGAACGGCAACACAAAGGGGGATAGGCCAGCAGCCGTCACCTATCTGAGTGGTAAGGTCCATTCAACAATTGACTATTCCATAGTAAGTGACTAGTTAATTCCCAGCATCGAATCATTTAGCATTGAACACCGAGTAGAAAGTGATCATTTCCCTAAAATAATAAGACTGAATATCGTACTAAGTAAGGCTCCAACCATGACCTCCCTTCTCCACCATGCATCAAAGTTCAACTTAAGAAAACTAAAATGGCGTGGTGACGGGTTGGGCAAAATCACGGACACAGCTAAAGACCAAATGGCCAACCTTGGGACCCAAAAAGAGGAGGAGCTTGTCTCTAACTGGGAGCAAATGATTCAGGTCCTTCAGCAAATGTTCCCAGCAAGGTCAGGGAACCAGGGTTTTCGCAAAATCAAGAAGGAGCCTTGGTTCAACATGGACCTAAGAACAAAAAAAAGAAAAGTTGCGAAGGAAGTCCGAGCACTCGCAAGGCAAAAAATTTTGGGGGCCGTGACAAACAAATTTAATTTGAATGGAGCCAGGAGCATCTATAGGAAGGCACTGAGGGCCGCAAAGTACTCGCATAAAGAAACCATCTGGAACAAACTGCTAACTGCGGGCAAACAATCAAACAGCCGGGACTTTCGGGGTATTATAAACAATTTAAATCAAGGGGCAAAACTCCAACAAGAAGTTGGGGTTGGAGCAGAAACCTGGACCAGACCTGTGCAAATTCTATACTGTAACACAGATTCTAGCCCCGTTAATGGTTTCGGGGCATCACAGGAAAATGCGGAGGAACTAAAAGGAGCCGAGTACACAGAAAAAAGAGCTTTTGAGCTGGAAAAGTTCAGAAGGGGCCAACAGAGCTTGACGACTTAACCACCAAAGATGAACTAAGGATGACAATATCAAGATTAAAGTCAGAAGGAGCCGCAGGGCCAAATGGGTTGCCAAATGCGATCTTTAAGCATGACCCGGACCTGAGATCCCAACGCCTCTGTTCAACCAAATATACAAACAAGCAGAGTTACCCGCATCCTGGAAAGGCAGAATCATCCACCCCATATTTAAGCATGGCGACAATCGTAACCCCAGAAATTTCAGACTGATATCGTTAATTGACTTAGAGGCTAAGTTCTATGCTTCCTGCATTCTACGAGAACTACAATCCTGGATAGCAGAAACAAAGATAATGCCCAAATTTCAAACAGGTTTCAGGCAAGGAATGGGAACAACAACAAATTTAACTTGCCTGTCCATCCTAATGGATCAAGCGGTTGCAAAGGGATGCCGCTTGTACGCCTGTTTTATAGACATCAAGTCGGCTTTTGATCGGGTGAATAGAGAGCGCTTGTGGATGAAATTAAAAAGCTGGGGATTGCCACATCAACTCTTACTAGCCATCAAAGCCCTACATCACCATACTTGGGCAAGAGTGAAACTGGGAAACGGGGGTAATACAACCAGGAGCATCCCGACACTTCAAGGCCTAAAACAGGGCTGTGTATTAGCCCCCACCCTCTTTAACCTTCTTCTCTCCGACCTCTCAAGCGCGCGGGAATCGGCAGATAGCCATCCACCATCTCTAGCTAACAACCCAATATACTACCTACAATATGCTGATGATATTGTATTGCTGAGCAAAACACCAATCGGCTTACAAAGAGCTATAAATAAATTAACATCGTACTTAGAACGAGAAAGCCTAGAATTAAATAAAGAAAAAACTAAAGTGGTCCATCTAGTAGACGCGCACAAGTTACGGTACAAATGGATGGCTCAAGGGGCAACAGTGAAAGAAGAAATGAATTACAAGTATCTGGGAATAATAATATCAAAAGGTGTTAACCACAAGGACCATAAAACAGCCCTACAAGCAAAAGCACAATCTTTAATCTTTGCGTATCATTCTTTAAAAGTAAAAATGGATTGCCCTAACTATAACCATCTACTAAAAGTAATGGCAGCGCAGATCATGCCTACCCTCTCTTATGGCCTAGCGACGTGGTGTGGCAAGGAGGCCGATCTTTTAAATGAACTACAGACGAAAATTTATAAAACGGTCTTCAATCTGCCAAAATACACCTCAGCTTCACAAGTCAGGCTTGATCTTGGACTGCAAAACCAGAAGTTCCAGAGCATGAGCGGCTTCATGAAACTCTGTTATAAACTTCGATCTGCAGACCCAGACACATTGGACTGGCTGAGCTGGGAGGAAATCAAAAAATGGGCGGATACCGCACACCCGAACCCTTGGGGAAAGTACCTGAAACTATTTGTGGAAAAGCTGGAGCTGGAATCAGTCTGGAAATTAGGGACAGATAAAGCAAGCCTAAGCAAATTAGCCAATGCGGCAGTAAAAAGGAAATCCTTTTTGGAGGATAAAGAGACATTGGCAAAACGTTGGCATGGCTGGACTATCATGAACTCTTATACAAACTCAAAACCACTCGCTTACCTATTATCTCACTTTAGTGGCCATTTAAAAAAAGGCTTTCATTGATTATCGGATGGGGATGCACGTTTCAAAAGACTTATTACCGTCCTGGAAACACTCCGACCAGAAGGAGCAATGTCGCCTCTGTGGGTATAAAACTGAAACCCTTGCCCACTTTCTTTGTGTTTGTCCTGCGCTAATAGGACATAGACGACTGTTATTGAAACCTATTTTTAACGCGCTAAACATACGCTCTTGTAGACACGCCGTTACAAGCTGGCTTGGAGGTTCCTCCATAATCCTGGCATGCCGCGGAGTTAAATTCCTGGCAGAAGTAAGAAATCGCCTAGGACAAATTGAAAAGGGGGATCACCAGGTTGGTGGGTTATCAGGAACTTTTTAACATGCTGATCTTTCACGTTTTGACCCCGATTTTAACAGATGCAGAGAGTTCACAACTCTTGTATTTTTAATCAATTTTGTATTGCTATTTTATTATGCGAATTTTGTAACAATTTTAACCAATTATGCAAATAAAATTTTGACTTTGACTTTGACTCTGCTTTGACATGTGACTTCCCAATCATGCCATCAAGCATGAATGGTATATTACGCTGACGATGGACGACATCATTGCCGACTTTAACAGGTCTAGGTAGTTCTCTAATCTGGACCTTAACGCAGGATACCACCAATTACTACTGGCAGAAGAAAGCCGCCATATAAGCACCTTGTCAATGCATCTAGAATTGCACAGATACAAACGATTAAACTTCGGGATATCCTCAGAAGCCAACATTTTTTCAAAACACCATCAGGCCTGCAAGGAGTCATGAATGTAAGTGATGCCATCCTCATCCACTCTGCAACCTCTGTGGAGCACTATAGACACCTACGAGCTGCGCTAAATAGGCTGTCTGAATACAGCATCACCCTCCACAGGGAGAAGGGTTCCTTCTTTCAAAACTCTATTGAGTTTTTTGGATATGTTTTCAGCCAACAAGGAGTACAAGTCGACCCCCGCAAGTCACATGCCATCACTCATGCCCCTGCACTGATGAAAATCTCTGAAGTTAGAAGTTTCATGGGCATGGCCACCTATTGTGGCCGGCTCATTCCGAATCTTGCGACCATTGACCTCGCCTCTACGTGCCCTGACGAAAGTGGAAACCCTGTGGCAATGGGGCCGAAACAAGGATGAAGCATTATGAAAATTGAAAGAAGCTTGCTCAGCAAAACGACAAGGGTCTATTTCAACCCGAAGAGGCAGACTAAATTCCTGGTTGATGGCAGCCCAGCAGACCTATAGGCCAAGCTCACCCAAGAAGTGGAACCGGGCTAGTGAGCACAGCTAGCTTTTGCAAGCAAATCCCTAATGCTAACAGAGACCAGATTTATTTATTTGAAAATATGTATACAGTGTGAACAAGACCCATCAGGGTATCAGAGCACTGAAAATCGAAGTAGACATGTTAAGCTGATAAAGGAGGAAATAATAAACCATAAAAGAGGTAACACAGGCAGCACATTGCTTAGTAGGAAGGTAGGTCAAAGCTGTAAAAGAAATAAAAGTTAGTTTGGGAGGTTACAGGTCTATTATTGCAGGTATCTATTCAGGAGCAATCCTCTGACTTCTTTTTTAATGCGGTGGATTTGTTAAGATTTCAGGAGGGAGAGCATTCCATATTCTTGGAGCAAGACCGGAGAAGGCACAATTGTAGGTTCTCTTCTTTTTGAACTTTTGTGGTTTCAACAGTAGAGTGTTTGAACTTCTAAGGGCTCAATTTGTGACAGAAAGTTCATTTTTTTTGCTAAGTAAGTGGGAGTGCTATGATGTAACACTTCGTTTGTTAAGCAAGCTATCTTGTACTAGATTCTTGCATTGAAAGAGAGCCAGTTGAGCTGGAATAGATCTGGTGTGATGTGATCACGTTTTCTTGATTGCGCGATGAGTCTGGCAGCAGAGTTCAAAGTGGCCCTTAGAGGGAGCAGTTTAGCTTTGGGTAGCCCTGCCAGGGTCACAATTCCATTGTCTAAATGGGAAATAACTAGGGATTGGACTGCTAGTTGTCTGTCATCCAGAAGTAGGTTTGATTTTCATTAATGTGTTGAGTTGGTGATTGGCTCCTCTCATTGTTGCAGTGATGTGGTCTTGCATCTTCAGGCATTTACTAGTGATCTAGTGGAGTTGACGGCATGTGGGATGTACTTGAGGGCCATTCATTTTTTGAGCCAGTCCTGAATGGGTTAAGAAAAGGGTGGGTGACCCAATATACCCTTGCGGGCTTGGGCAAATAATTTAAGTTAAAAAAATTGCCGGCAAGGGAATTTGCTTGAGAACAATTTACAGAAGTCGAATTCGATTATCACTTGGAAATTCGACCCAATTCAATTGGTATCTGATAGCAGCTTTAATTAGTTATACCTCTAACGCAGAGAGTAATGGTACCACACAGTAATGGATAAAGAGAACAGCAACACAGAAGATCTTTTTTTGTAAAAAAGTTATTATTTTCTTATTGTGCAACATTTATAAGGGTACATATTAATCATAGCAATTAATATAAAATGCATTCAGATGAAAAAGGAATAAAACAATTTCTCCTATGATACATTAGAATAGAAAGTCCTAACTGAAATATGTAATACAATGACTTCTAATTTTACTAAAAGTAAATCACTTGTGTCAGCAATCCTAGAAGGAGAATTGGACTTAGAAGTCGACGTTTCGGTCTTTTTGTTAACTCCACAAGACCTTCATCAGGACAGTGTAAATTTGCATCTAACGATGACCCCTCAAGAGTTGGATCCCAACAGAGACTCCAAAGGGAGTGCCTGTGTGACAGTCCTGATTTTCTGGACTTGTGTCACAGACACTAATTTGCGTCTAAGTGCGTTTTCTTCCTCAATGGGAGTATTTCTTTGATGCTTGGAACTTTTCGTACAAGAATGTGTAAAGAGTAATGAATTAGCAGACGATCCAGGCTTTTCGTCACGGGCAGGCTCTTCAACGACGTAGTCACGTGAGAGAAAACTATGTTGTCTCTCATGTTGAGGAAGAAGGATGCGGGAGCCGGCTTGGACCGTGGGGGCGTTGGGGCTTCCCCCATGGTCCCCAATGTTTTTTATAAGCCCCGGTCCACAGGGATAATACAAATTAGTGATAGGGGCTATTTTTCTTTTTATGGTAAAATTAGGAGTCGTGCATCCAGTGCGGTGCTCAGCGTGCCCATCTGGTGTACACGTGTTGGAAGCACGATTACTAATCTGTAGGGTTTGTGACTCCAGCGTGTTTGGTGCATGACTTCTACGTGATGGATGCACGATTCTGACGCTTTGGCTGCGCGACTCCAAGCAACAATATTTTTTTTAGAGATATACTTCAAGCTTATGTGTTTAGATTTTGAGTGGCTCTAAAATGAGCTGTTGTGTTTATTGACAGAGTTTTGGTACCTACAAGTAAGTACCAATGCAGAGTCTGAAAGTTTATGAGGAAGACTCAGTTTCCCTCATCTGTAAAATGTACACCATCTCTCCTACGTATGCCATCCATATTGAAATGCAGATTGTTGTGGTAAATGGACCCCATTCTATAGTCTTGGAGAAAAGCAGAAACAGGTTTATTCACATGTTTACTAGCTTTCTCAATATGTGGACAAAATTGATTGGACCAGTTCCATTTCTGCCTTTGGCATATGTTAGAATAGACAAAGGTAGTTTGGGGGAAAAGTGACATCAATTTTCCAAAGGTGTCCTTCATAAGCATTTCCAGACCTACCCCAGTCAAAGTGCCTAGGTCATTGCCACCACAGTGCACAATTATGAGGTCAGGGTGTTGGAGATGCAAAAAGGATTTAACCAATGGCATCAACTGGTGCCACTTTAACCCTCTCTGTCCAATCCATTTAATGTCTACATTTGGTAAACCTAGGTCATTGTGAATCCCTTTGTTTTCTGCATAACTTTGGCTCCAGAAAATATAGCTGTGTCCCACAATCCACACTCTAAGCATCTTGAAGGGAGGTCTGGATGCACTCAGATGGTCTCTGTAAATGAAATGGCAGTTTGAAAAGTAAGATTTTTCTAAAATGGTGGATAAGATGCAGTTTTGAAAAAGAAAAGAAATGATTGGTTGTTTGAGAACATTCAACACTGAAAACTAGGGTGCATGGTTCTGTTTATTAAAAGCATGATTATGATTGGTTAACAAAATGTGATTGAAAGGAACATTACATAAAATAAGCTGATATGTTGAAAAGTCAAGCACACTTGCTGTTTTGATTAGCAACATTATGTGGCGAACTTGTGACCTGTGTGCTCTGTTAAGTGTTTCATGAACTGTTTCTATGGTAACAGGCAGAAGGCAGACTGGAGCTGGGTTCAAATTTATGTCAATTGGAAAGGGATAAAATGTGTAACCAATAGAAATGTGTGTTTGCTTTTGAATTAATGTGGGAAGGAATGTGATTTGATGTTTAGATATATGTGTTGAAAATGAGAGGGAAAGTTTGCCATTCTTTGGTTTTGGTGAGAGGTGTATAGAACAGATATTCTGTATAGGAAAATCTGGTGTGTGCCTGACATACTTCTAAATCCACAAAACAATTTGAAAGGTGGGTTATTAATTTGTGAGGGGATGTATGTTGTGCTTTTTGATTTTAATCAGACTAATGTGTTTCTCCTGCTAAAGTGCAGGAAATACTTTTTTCCTCTAGAATCTTATTGTGAGTGTGTATGTATTTAGAAACCATTCTGAGATAAGCATTTGTGTATTTCATGTGTTTGCAGACAGATAATCGTGCAGTTCTCATGTTTTGGTAGAATTAGAAACCAGTCATTTTTTATTTATTTGCAAAATGAGTCAAGTTTCTACATGAAAATGCAGTACTCCTTCTAAACTATGACATGTGTTTTGGTAAAATGCAAGGTAGAGTGTTTTTTGTCTAGAATCACACAGTGAGTCTTGTGTGCATTCAGGAATCATTTTGATAGAAGCACTCTATACTAATGTGTAGTACAACATTTTGTGCAATGTGTGCTGTCACCATGTGTCTTGTAGACTAGTAAATGTGTTTTGGTAAAATGCAAGGGATAGTGTTGGTTGTCTAGAATATCACAATGTCCCTTTAGGAATCACTCTGAGAGAACCATTTTGGTACTTCATTTGTTTGCTGACATGTAAATGATTAAAAACCTATTGTGTTCTCACATTTCGGTAGAATTAGAAAATAGTCATTGGTTATGTGTTTCAAAGTTTAGCTTTAATAGTAAAATGCAGTAATGAAATATGTGGAATGGATGCTTGATGTGTTTGCAGACACATAAGTACATGTACTCATGCAGTGAGCCAGGCTTTAGGGCACGCAGTGCTTCAAAGTCCTATGTTCTTTGTATATACTGGTCTAACCACCTTCACACTTGTGTTTCAGTCCTACATTTCCCCAGTCAGTATCTATATACTCCATTTATAAGAAATTCTGTTATTTGTCTAGAATCACACTGGAAGTCAGTGTGCAATTGGGAAAATTGAGAGAGAATGATTTGGTTGGTTGATGTGTTTGCAGACTTATAAGTACATGTACTGTTGGAGAAGTGGAGAAGTGGAGAAGTGTGGCTCAGGGGTTAGAGGCAGCAGACCCGGAAGCTGAGATCGGTCCTGGACCAGGGTTCAATTCCCCGCCTTGGCGGGTCTTGGGCTAAAAATTCCACGGACTCAATAATTCTCGCCCCGGTGCCTCCTCGACTCACGGGTTCACACTCTGCGACTCTGGGCAATAGCTTGCTTAATCTCCACAATGGCCCCTCGCGGCGGGATGCCTGACTTTCACCTTGTGGATACCCTGCTATCTCACAGGGGAATACCAGGAAGGGTTCCCTAAGCAAGCGCCGGGAAACCCACTGCGGGTAGCTGTGCGCTATATAAGCTCAACTACATTTACATTTACATTTACTGTTGCAGTGAGCCAGGCTTTAGGGCATGCAGTGCTTTAAACTACTATGCACTCTTTAAGTAGTAGTCTAACCATCTTCACACTTGTGTTTCAGGCCTACATTTCCCCAGTCAGTATATGTACACTCCATTTATAAGAAATACTGTTATTTGTCTAGAATCACACTGTGAGTCAGTGTCCATTTGGGAAAATCGAGAGAGAATGATTTGGTTGGTTGATGTGTTTGCAGACACATAAGGAAATGTACTGCTGCAGTGAGCCAGGCTTTAGGGTAGGCAGTCCTTGAAACTCCTATGCTCTATGCAATTAGTAGTTTAACCACCTCCACACTTGTGATTCAGGCCTACATTTCCCTAGGCAGTATCTTTACACTCCATTTATAAAAAATACTGTTATTTGTCTAGAATCACACTGTGAGTCAGTGTCCATTTGGGAAAATTGAGAGAGAATGATTTGGTTGGTTGATGTGTTTGCAGACACATACGTACATGTACTGTTGCAGTGAGCCAGGCTTTAGGGCAGGTAGTGCTTGAAACTCAAACTCCAATGCACTATGCAATTAGTAGTTTAACCACCTTCACACTTGTGTTTCAGGCCTACATTTCCCTAGTCAGTATCTGTACACTCCATTTATACGAAATACTGTTATTTGTCTAGAATCACACTATGAGTCAGTGTCCCTTTGGGAAAATTGAGAGAGAATGATTTAGTTGGTTGATGTGTTTGCAGATATATAAGGAGGTGTGAGCCAGGCTTTAGGGCATGCAGTACTTTAAACTCCTATGTACTATGCATGTAGTAGTCTAACCACCTTCACACTTGTGTTTCAGGCCTACATTTCCCCAGTCAGTATCTATACACTTAACGTATAAGAAATACTGTTATTTGTCAAGAATCACACTGTGAGTCAGTGTGCATTTGGGAACATTGATAGAGAATGATTTGGTTGGTTGATGTGTTTGCAGACATATAAGTATGTGTACTCTTGCAGTGAGCCAGGCTTTAGGGCATGCAGTGCTTGAAACTCCTATGCACTATGCAAGTAGTAGTGCAATCACCTTCACACTTTTGTTTCAGGCCTACATTTCCCCAGTCAGTATCTCTACACTCCATTTATAAGAAATACTCTTATTTGTCTAGAATCACACTGTGAGTCTTTGTGCATTTGGGAAAATTGAGAGAGGATGATTTGGTTGGTTGTTGTGTTTGCAGATATATAAGTAGATGTACTGTTGTAGTGAGCCAGGCTTTAGGGCAAGCAGTGCTTGAAACTCCTATGCACTGTGCATGTAGTAGTCTAACCAACTTCATACTTGTGTTTCAGGCCTACATTTCCCCAGTCAGTATCTATACACTCCAAGTATAAGAAATACTGTTATTTGTCTAGAATCACACTGTGAGTCAGTGTGCATTTGGGAACATTGAGAGAGAATGATTTGGTTGGTTGATGTGTTTGCAGACATATAAGTATGTGTACTGTTGCAGTGAGCCAGGCTTTAGGGCATGCAGTGCTTGAAACTCCTATGCACTATGCAAGTAGTAGTGCAATCACCTTCACACTTGTGTTTCAGGCCTACATTTTCACAGTCAGTATCTACACACTACATTTATAAGAAATACTGTTATTTGTCTAGAATCACACTGTGAGTCAGTGTGCATTTGGGAAAATTGAGAGAGAATGATTTGGTTGATTGATGTGTTTGCAGACATATAAGTATGTGTACTCTTGCAGTGAGCCATGCTTTAGGGCACGCAGTGCTTGAAACTCCTATGCACTATGCAAGTAGTAGTCTAACCATCTTCACACTTGTGTTTTAGGCCTACATTTCCCCAGCCGGTATCTACACACTCCAGCAAACACAGTGTGACTGATGTTGCAATGTCATAGCGACTCTTTAAGTACCTTGTAGTAATCCATTCACTAAAGTAAAAGTAAACCAATTAAGATTTCACCCAGTGTCTTTCCTTATAGTACTGTAATCATTCAGTTAGTAAGCATGTATTCATGCACTGAGCCAGGCTTTAGGGCATGGAGTGCTTCAAAGTGCTATGCACTATGTATACAGTAGTCTAACAACCTTCACACTTGTGCTTCTGGCCTACAACTCTCCAGTCACTATCCATACACTCCAGCAAACACACTGTGCCTACTGTTGCAAAACCATAGTGACTGTTTATGTACCATGTACTAATCTATTCACTAAAGTAAAAGTGAACCAATTATGAATTCACTCAGTGTATCTCCTTATAGTATTGTAATCATTCAGTTAATATGCATGTACTCATGCAGTGAGCCAGGTTTTAGCGTTATGGAGTGTTTCTAACTGCTATGCACTATGCATGTAGTGGTCTAACCATCTTCACACTTGTGCTTCAGGCCTTCAATTTCTTAGTTAGAATTGATATGAAATGTGTTTGTATAGTAATAGAAAAGTTCATTTTATAAAGTTCCTAATAATCACTTATTTATGATTATTTTTTACAGATACTGTTTATCATTATTAAAATAAAGCTATCATGCCAGAGAAAAAAGAAAAAGAAAAGGTCATAAAAAGGATACTTACTTGAAAAAAACTCAGTCACATGTATTGAATGACCAACATAATGTGGCTAAAAAGAGAAACAATTCTGGTAAGACAACAAAGAGCTTTATTAAAAATATTACTATACTCAGAAAAAAAACGGAAAATGTTGAAAGCACTGAAAAAGTTCTAAGCACAAAAAAAGTGCAAATAATAGGAAAGGAAAAAAAGGCAATATACATACAAAGGATACAACTTACAGCAAAATAAGAGAAAATCAATGTAAAGAAATTTGTAAAACAATATTTTATAATAGAGTAGTACATAATTTGATGAACGCTATGAAGAAATATAAAAAGAGAACACTATTTTATAAAAAGAAGAAGCATATCGAATCCATTGTTGAAAAGGCTTTTGAAGTAAAAAGGAAACTATTCATTTTAGTATTAAACAGAATTCGATCACTAGGTAAACCAATCCATTTAATGAAGGCCAAAAGTAAGAAGAAAAGAGTAATTAACAGAAGTAATTTTTGAGATTTTTTTTAGGGTAAAGGAAACACTTCAAGTTCTGATCCTTTTTTTAGTGAAGAGAGTTATTTTCAGACCAATGATTTGTTGCATGCAGTTGACACCAGTGGTCGAGCTTATGAGGTTAGAAATGGTTGTCCAATTGAGAAAGAGAAAATGGTTCCCAGATATGCAGAAGAAGTGATAGCTGATGAAGTGGATGTATGACGGTACAACGCGTACCATTACTTTACGTCCCTTTACGACGCAGTCCCTTTACGACACAGTTTTAACAACGCAAGTCATTACAACGACTTGCGTTGGGGGGGCGCTTATAGTGAATAGTTTAATTTACTATTCCAACACCAGTCCCTGTGGATAGTAGGGAAGGTGTTGGATAGTAAATTAAACTATCCCTTATCCTAGAGCGCCCTGCAGCGTTGTTAAAACTGCGGCGTAACGGTACCGCGTTGTAGCAGTTCCGTTGTAAAGGATGTTTCCCGATGAAGTTCTAGGCAGACGTCCTAAAGCCGCGGTGTACACTTTGGATAGCAGTAGTATTTGTAGTGTACGACAAGAATCTAATGATAAATTACGCATTTCTTTTACAAGCATATAGTAAAAAAAGTTTTAAACAAAAGATTAAGGTGGTGCAAGGTCTAGACCTTTGCAGAGTGAGAAGAAATACTGGTTTGCATGGTCATTCTCTGGCTTGTCTTTCTAGGAAAGTATGTCAAAGTGTTTTTCACCATTTCAGGATGTTGGCAGTACATCATACTCAAATGCAGAAGTTAGTGAGAAGATTGTATTATGCAAAAAGTCCAGCATGAAAGTTAAATGAGTTGAACAGTGCTCTTTTGCGTGGGTCAGTATAAGATGTGAAAAAGGTTTGTGATGATATTGAGTTTTGTTACTTTGGTACTGAACAAGAGAGTGAAGAAACTCAGACATTAATAGAAGAAAATGTTGTAGAGAATGTCGCAGCAACAGACGACATTCGAACACTACTGGACAACGGAGACACAGTCGCCCTCATCCTCCTTGACCTCTCCGCAGCCTTCGACACAGTCTGCCATAGCACCCTGATACAACGCCTCAGAAACATCGGAATTCAAGGAAAAGCATTGGACTGGATTATTTCGTTCCTCGCTGGAAGAACTCAGAGAATCCGCCTCCCCCCTTTTAAGTCAGAGGCCACCGAAGTCATCTGCGGCGTCCCGCAAGGATCATCACTCAGCCCCACCCTCTTCAACGTCTACATGAGCCCCCTCGCAACCATCGCACGTCAACACAACCTCAACAACATCTCCTACGCTGATGACACTCAGCTGATCCTCTCACTCACCAAAGACCCAACCACCGCCAAAACCAACCTACATGAAGGGATGAAAGAAGTAGCCGAGTGGATGAAGCACAGCCGTCTGAAACTGAACTCGGAAAAAACGGAAGTCCTCATCTTAGGTTCATCCCCTTCCGCCTGGGACGACTCTTGGTGGCCAACGGCCCTAGGAAAAGCCCCCATACCGACGGACCATGCACGGAACCTTGGCATCATCCTGGACTCCTCACTCTCGATGACCAGACAAGTCAACGCCGTCTCATCATCATGCTTCAACATCCTACGCATGCTCAAAATTTTTTTCGCTGGATCCCCACCGAAACAAGAAAAACGGTCACCCACGCACTGGTTACAAGCCGTCTGGACTACGGAAACACCCTTAACGCCGGTTCCACCGCAAAACTGCAGAAAAAACTCCAACGCATCCAAAATGCTTCAGCCAGACTCATACTAGACATCCCCCGCACAGACCACATTTCCGTTCACCTGAAAGACCTTCACTGGCTCCCCGTCAACAAGAGAATAACGTTCCGTCTCCTCACCCACACACACAAAGCCCTATACGAACTTGGACCTGAGTGTCTCAACACGCGCCTTTCCTTTTACACCCCCACCCGCCAGCTGCGTTCGTCCAACCAAGCCCTCGCCGCTGTTCCGCGCATCCACAAAGCCACCATGGGGGGAAGATCCTTCTCCTACTTAGCGGCCAAAACCTGGAATTCCCTTCCCATCCACCTCCGCCTTACTCAAAACCACCTAGCCTTCAGAAAACAACTTAAAACCTGGATATTCGATAAGTAAACCTCCCCCCCCTTCCTCAAGCGCCTTGTGACCCTCTGGGTATGTAGTGCGCTATATAAATTCTGACTTGACTTGACTTGACTTGACTAGTTGTACAAACAATTTTGAAAGTGAAATTTTAAAGTTTAAGGTGATTTCAGGTGAAAGGCCAAATTTTTCTTGTATTTGTTGTTGGCGAACTCACTATAAAAATCAGACTAGGAGTGTTGATCTGTATTTAAAAAGTGAAAAAGAAAATAATGATAAGTGGAAGGAATTTGCAACTTATTTGTTGGTAGAGAATTGTTTTGATTTGGGTTCTGATCAGCGTATTTGTAAATATTGTTATAACACATTAGATGAGAATAAAATGCCCGCTAGAGCTGTGCATATTAATTTAGAGTTAGTTGCTATTCCTCTAGAATTTATAGATTTAAACACCTATTAGTCTATTTCCATTCAATGTGTGTACCCGTTTCAGGTTATTGTATGTATGGAGCCTAAAACAGGTAAACTGCCTCCTTCAGATTTACAAAGAGGATTAAAAGGAGGAGTTGTATATTTACCGCTAGATTTAAAGAAAAATATTGAAACTATTGGTGAAGACAGTGTAGAAAGTGAACCACTAGTTATTCTTGTTAGTGATGTGCCAACTAAGAATAAGAAAATATGGCAGGAGTTAGTGGATGTTAGGAAAGTGCAAAAGGCAACATTGTATCTGATAAAAAAAACAATGAGTACTATAGAAATGTGTATGTGGGAGAAGAAGAAATAGTTTTAGCAGAAGATACTGAAACATCAAGTGGACAAATTGAAAAAGTGGACATGTTAAGATGTGAAGAAATCTATGAACATTACAGTGTGCATCCACTTCATTCAAAAGAAGTGATGGGGAACACTATTGCGTTGTTCCAAATGACAAAAACAAAAAGGAAGTCCCATAAGTGTATAGGAAGAGACCTTGGAAGCTCATTGTTTTCTGCAGTTATTCCCAACTGGAAAGGGAGGACGATATGATGAACGTCCTGTGCAGATTCCAGCATCTGAATATCGGATAACAAGATTATATGCAGAAGATTTCGACAATGTATTCCTTATATATTTCATCTTCTGTTTGAGAGTGACTTGTCTGGACTTTCATCTGCATTCAATCACATTTTAAAAACTGGAATACATCTGCAAAATGTATCTGCAAAAGATTTTATGGATAAAGTGCACCAGAGAGATGATCATTTAGAATCTCAGCTCATTAATCTGATGGCATGTCAGCGTGGGACAAATGAATATTGGTACCGTCGCCATGGAGAACTGAAATGTATGCTACAGAATTTAGGAACTCCTAGATGTTTCCTTACCCTAAGCTTTGCTGAGTACGCTTGGGATGATTTACTTGAATTTCTTCGAGAGGCAAATTGCAATATAACAAATATTGAATACAAGACACCTGGGGAATAGTGCTCTTTGGATCCTGTTAATGTATGCAAGTATTTCAATCATAGATTTGAAGCTATGATGTCTTTTATCTGCAATAAAAAAAATTCTCCTCTTGGAGAAGTTGTGGATTTCTTTTGGAGAAAGGAGTATCAAGCAAGAGGTGCTCCTCATAAACATATGCTCTTATGGATTAAGGACGCCCCCAAATTTGGTACAGATGCGGATGATACTGTTTTGTCTTTTATTGAAGAATATGCCACATGTCCTGTACACAAAAGCACAGAAGAAAACAACTTAAGAGCACAAGTCTCATGATTCCAAAGCCACCAATGTGGAAAATACTATGGACGAAAATACAAATCTAAGGATAATTTCTGCACCAAATGTCGTTTTGCATTTCCACGTCCTGTAATATCCAAAGGAAGAATGAACAGTTTTATGTCATCTTTGCGACATACCATCACAAGAAAGTCTCAAAAAACATACCTAAAGCTTAAGAAGAAATGAAGAGTCAAAATACATAAGTGACTACAACCCAGTTATTTGGTACACGTGAAATGCTAAAATGGATATTCAGTATGTTGCAGACAATTCCATTGCTGTTGCTCGATATGTAATGTCCTATATTATAAAATCAGAAAAGACGGAATTGAAAGAAATGTGGGAAGAGATTTCTCACGAGAAGACTCTTAGGGGCCGATTATGATGGCGGACGGACTTGAGTCCGTCCGCCACCATAGAGTAGGAGGGACCGTCCGCAGGGGCAGTGGCGGTCCCTCCATACAGATTAGGATGTGACCGCCAGGGTGGCGGTCACGTCCTCTATTTTTAACATTGCGGCGGGTGGAGCTTCAAGCTGCACCCGCCGCAATGTTAAAAATGCATGCACAGCATTTGCGTGCACAAAGCGGCAGGCACCGCGCGGTGCCTGCCGCTTTGTGCACGCAAATGCAGGGGGGGTACCATAGGTACCCCCCATGTGCACCCCCCACCCCCACTTCACCCAGGGGGCCCGCAACGGGCCCCTGAAGTGAAGGTCCGTATGCTTTTCCACGGCGGAAAAGCCGCCGTGGAAAAGCATACTTTTTACTCCATCCTAATATGGCTGGCGGTGTCTGATAGACACCGCCAGCCATGTTACAGCTTATCCGCCGCGGTTGTAAGTCAACCGCGGCGGAAAAGCGGCGGACTGAAACCAGGACCCACCAGCCATCCTAATGTGGCGGTGGGTCTTTGGTGGGTCCGCAGAGGATTTTCCGCATCCTCCGGGCCGGCGGTGGCTTCCGCCGGCCCGGAGGATGCGGAAAATCCTCCATCATAATGAGCCCCTAAGTAAGAAATTATACAGTTTCAGTTTGAAGAGGTTATCCCATCGAGAAATCGGGGCATATGAATTATGAATGCTCAGATCGGTTATCATCTGCAAGTCTATATTCCAAATCTAGAAGAATCCTTTGGGTGAGTCTAGGTCTTGCAGCAATGCGAAATCGAGTACTGAAATCTGTACAAGAAATTGAATACTTAGCAGAAAAAGATCCAGAAAGTACAGATATTCTGAAAATGAATATGTTGGACACATATTACCCAAACAGAAGTCATCATCTTGAGAACATGTGTCTCTATGAAGTGCTGCAAAACTACACGTTTAAACGGAATACTACAGAGAACATCAATGATGGAACATATGGAGTCATTGGTTCCGAAGGATGTTTGGTGAAACAAACGAAAGGAAATTTGATTAATCACAGAAAGCTGAGTTGCGAAACTGCTGATAAAAGGGAATTTTTCTATTTAGCCCTTTTATAACTGTTCAAACCATGGCGTTCAGAACTGGAATTACTTGGCGATTTCCAGAGGCCTGAAGATTCCTTTAATGCTTGTAAAGATAGTATACAATGCAGTGCTTTTGCAAATTATGTGAAAATGTTGAACAATGAAATTGATCAAGAAGCTACAATTGCAGGTGAGATTGCTAGAGACAGTTCTCAAGAAAGTCAAAGTTCTGCTGCGCTGAGTCAAGATCCACTAGAACAACCAATTGTTGAAAATGAAGCAGCCATTGTCATGAATGAGGTGGAAACAGCAATGCATCAAGCTCAAGAAGATGTAACAAACTTAGCAAACTTGGAAGAACAACTAAATGTTGAACAGAAACAAATATATCAGCAAGTGAGACAGCAGATTGACCATAGATTACTTCATGAAAAGAAAGAGTGCTCATGCACGTCAGTTCAACCTATCCGAATGTACGTGACTGGACAAGCTGGAACAGGAAAACGTTTTTTAATTAAAGTAATTACAAGTTATCTACAGAAAACTACTGAGTCGCATTTGTCTTGTGTTGTCACTGCTCCAACTGGGTTGGCAGTACACAACATTAACCCCTTCCATGCTCATGACGAGCTCAGCTCGTCATGAGGCACACTGGAGCTGTGCTTATGACGAGCTGACCATGTCATGAACAATGGGATTATCAATCAATCAGCACAGGAGGGGAAAAGTCATAGCAGCCAATGTGTTAAAGGAATTACTTTACATCGTTTACTAATGCTACCAGTAGAGCATGAAAACAAATTGGAATACCACAAGCAATCTGGAGAAGCTTGTTGTGAAGTTTCAAGAGTCTTGAAGAAAATAAAACTTCTCATTATTGATGAGGTAAGCATGGTATCAAACTTAATGCTTGCCTTTGTGCATTTAAGAATGCAGCAAATTCTTAAAACAGAGTATGACGTGTTATTTGGAGGAAAACACGTCATCATTTTTTGAGATCTACTGCAACTGACTCCTGTAAAAGGACAACCAATATTTAAAACACTTGCTCATGAAGACACCAGAAAGTCTCTGGGTAGTGTTGGAAACATGAACATTTGGTCATACTGCTTGAGTGTTCTATATTCATCGAACAACTTTTGAAGCTGGAAAATGTAGAAATAATAAAAATGGAAGCCATCGATAAAATATAGCATGAAGGAATCACTATTATTTTGACAGAGAAATTGAAGACAAAATTAGACTATTTAGAAAAATCAATATCTAAATCTGCTGGTTTAGAAAAGAATCTATATGCATGTAGAAACTGTCAAGACATTTTAAGGTGTAATCAAAATAAAGATGGTATTGAATTCTTAAAAATTAAATTTGATCGGATTGAAGAAGTTAAACAAATTGGTCCTTGTTCAGTTTGTTTTTGGCTTGTTCAAGATTTATGTGTCCGTAGAAAACAGTTTCCAGTTTCTCTGGCATATGCAGTGACTATTCATAAATCTCAAGGTTTAGGTGTTGACAGCGCTCCAGTGAACATTAGAAATACTGTGTTTAAAGAGGGTGTGGCATATGTTGCCTTGTCGCGAGTCAGAACATTACCAGGTTTGTTTTTGATGATTTTGATGAAACAAGGGTTACTGCAGATGCAAACTGTGTCAAAGAGTGTAATAGATTAAGAAGAACATATGCTCCCAAATTAGGTCAATATCCTGTATTTGAAAAGCGTGTGGTTGGTTGAAAAAGAAGGTATGAGAATATCTGTACTGAAGGTGTAGAGAAGGGAAAAAACAAGATAATGTTGTGATTGCAAGCAAAAAGAACAAGCATTTACAATGCAACGGTTTCGCTTGCTGCTATGTGCCTCTATTTCCATTGATGCTGACAATTTGAGATCACTAAAGAACAAGATGGTTTTTAGTGTTAAGACGTGTGTAAAAAACAGCTTTTGCATGATGTGCACCAGTGTTTTTTAACCTTAATCTTCCCGACGGCGCCTAGAGACCCTTACGGGTGATTGTTCGCGCTTTACAAATGTGGATTATTTAGCAGACATATATGTTGAACTGAAGGCCAGCTAAACAAGTCTCTGTCCAATTAAGATTGAAACACAATGTGCTGGTGGACTGTGCACTAAATTCTCGTTGAAAATTAAGAACAGTTGTTTTGCTGTAAGCAGTTGGCATAGCCAATAGGTTTCGCATTTGGGGCCTTATAAGTGGTTAGTCATGCAGCACATTATCCTGGGCGCCCTGCCGTTTTGTAGAAATTACAATCAGAGTCACGGTGTGGGATGGCTGATAGAGCAAAGGAAATGCAGACAACGGGAGGGGGCAGGAGCATGGTGAACACAACGGGAAGTGGGCGGGAGCATAGTGAACACGGCTGGAGGAGGACAGGAGCAAAGTAAAACAACAGGAAATTAGGAAACACATTTGTTTTTAGCTACACCTGTCATAAACTGCACAGTCCTTAGAAGGTCTTTATCTTTCACTGCTTTTCACTACAGTGTACTTCCGTATTTCCCTTACTATTTTTTCAATAAACATTTTCCTGTTTAAAAAAACGATTTTTTTTTAAACGTACCTGAAATGAAACGCGATATAAAAGCACAACCTAGATTTACCCAGGACTGGACGGCCCCACAAACTCTCAAACTATTTGATTTGAAACCTCGGCTCAATGAAAGCTGCTGTTAAACTAATCCGCTGTGAAGTAATCTGTTTATCTTTGCACCGTCTGACGTGGAATCCGGAGTCAGGAGACACAGACCCTCAGTGCAGACCCCTTACATCTTCCACATACATCTTGGACTGCAGATTACTGTGGGGGTGCTGCATCTAAGTGACAGCAAGAGCTTTGAAAACAGTCTCTCAAGAAACGACATGGGGCAGCTTGGGATGTCTCCACTAACGGCAAAGCACAAGAAAACGTAACCCCTGCAGCATGAGATAGTCAAAGTCTGTGGGTTAATGCACCTGCTGTGGCAAACAGTGAACAGCTTCGGGCAGACCATAACGTGATTACCAACGATGTGGATATTGATCAAATTTCGATAACTGCGAGACAGTAGCAGTAAGCACCATGCATCTGTTGAGGCTTCACAAGAGAAGGCTCTTTCACCATGTGGCAGTCACAAACAAAGCAGGGCGCTGGGGTTGGTGTGCACATCTCGATCTCTTGATCTAACAGTGAGAAGTGACGACTGTGTGGGCAATATTGAGGCACTGACCTGGCAGCTCCGATTAGTACCGAACCGGGTCAGAGCCAACGGCAGCCGCCGGACAACACAGCAATAATTACAGAATGTCGAGGGCCAGGAAACAATAATAAAAAATGCATAAAAAAATAAAATAAAAAAAGGAATCTCTTGAGGCAAGATGGCGAGACTCTCGAGGCAAGATGGCGAACGCTGTGGACGCTTGAGCAGACCTCTCTTGCCAGACCCTGTTCGTGAGTCCTCGGATGGAGTGGAGGAGTCAGTGGTGTAACGAAACTTGAGGGGGCCCCCCTGCAAAGTGCATGGAAGGGGCCCCCACGGTCCGGACCCAGTCAATAACTCTCAAGACGACCTGTGCACAGTGTCAGAGGGGGCATCCAAGATCCGAGGGCCCCTTGCACCGAGGGGGCTGTGGGTGCTATTGATAAACCACTGTTTTGATGTGCTCTATGCCTTCACTGGTGGTGCATTAGGCATGTGACTTGTCACGAGGGGAAAAGGGTCTTGAACCACAACACAACATATTCTCTCTGTTGCAAGCCAAATATCCAGACAAAACAGGTCAATTGCTCACCAGCCCCTTCACACATCTCCTGCAACGGTTCTTAACGATTGTTAGTTCTGTAGGGCTACTCTGCTGCTGGCACAGACAGTTATACAGCGATGTAGTGCTGAGGCGTTAGGCTCTGGTGTTCAAACTGGTGGTTTATAATGCCTAGCATTGTGAATGTCTAACCTGCATCAGTAATAAACATGTGATGACCAGAATCCTGTGTTCGGTCTCAAGTGCTACTTCGCATTGGGTCTAGGTCCCAGACATGTGACTATCCCCCGTGAAAGAACTTTTTAAATAAATGTGCACCTGTACATATTGGCACCGCAATCCTCCCCTATAGTGCTTCATAATTAGTATGAAGGGGCTCCCATCAGTTTTGTTTTCATTCCGTTTCCTCTTGTGGCATCTACCTAGCTGATAATGCCAGTGCTTGCCTTTTATGTCCCAGTCCAGCTGGACCACAGGTTCGGATTTCGTGGTCTATTCACTGAAGACCTTATTTTATGCCCACCACCACACCAAGATGTAAGAAGAAGGTCCCCAATAGAGCCTGTGAAAAAAATATTCAAACCCATGTTAGTAGGATAGCTCAGCTGGTTGAACGCCCACTGCAGAGATCTCTGTGAAATTTGCAGGAAATATGGTGTCCTAAAGGGCTCTTCCTTCCATCAGAAGAGGCCGATGAAGCAATGACTAACTAGGTGTTTACACCTATTACACAAGAGAGAATTAAACTAGTGCAGGCTATGTAAACACTTAAATATTACATTGCTGCGAAGACGCCCACTTCAAAGTAACACAACAGATCACAAGGTAGCAACCTGAACACAACCTTCACACACTGGTAAACCATGCTTTGTGTGTGTTCCTCCACTGAGCTGTCTGGGGCTGAATGTTAATTTGTAAACATAGGACATGCAGTCTCCCGAAATGAAAAACGATGTTTGTTTTCATAATACCTAAAACAAGAAATATGGTAAAAACTCACAATGGGTACACAGCATAGAGCCAGTAGCAGAACGAACCTTGAGGCCTCCCCCTGTAAAGTGCATATAGATGTACAGAGGATGATCACAGTTTGACGGGTAGTTTTATGAAAACAATGAAATGTCTATTTGCTAAACGGGCACGCGCCAAGGAGTACCGAAAACGTAACCAAAAGATAAGAGATGGTTTTGTTAGCTAATGGTACTTATTTATAGACCTCGGAATGATGAAACTTTGAGAGGACCTGTCTGGATTTAACCCCTGATCTGGGGTCGAACAAAGACGCCCTAGTACCACCTCTCTATGTTTGAACTTGGCTCAAGGGCATAGGGCGCTTTACACAGTGACACTTAGCTGATGCAATCTGCTTGAGATCACATGGTTGCGTGGGTGGAGGAGCTGTGATATAGAACAGTGTTTTGTTTCCTACTTGTATGAACCACACCGTCCCTTTCTCAAAGCTCCTTTCAGCTGCTCTGCAAACGGTGCCCGAGTGCCCCACATAGTCGGCACATAGTCGTCCAATAAGGATGTCCCCCTCATAGTGCGCAGATCTATTTTTCGAGAATGGGAGGCCCTCTCACTATCAAAACACTGAGACATGTTGGGGTTTTCAAGAAAGCTCGCCCCTAGCTGAAGATTTCTTTCTAAGCAAAAAGTTACATTTTAATTGGTTAACAGTAACTCCTGTTTTACAGAGCTAAGAAACTGGGGAATTTATGACTCGCTATATAAAATAGCTTATTGTGCAGGTGGGGCATTTTTTGTTGTCTGAAGTTTGCTTAGGAATCTACATGTAGATGTTGGCGCTTACATAGCACAATCTCGGTTGGAAGCAACAAGAGCTGTACATATGGAGGGCGAGGAGGCTATTCTGTTGATCTAGTGGGATTCAGCTATTTGCATTACACTTGACACATACATTTCTATAACAATAAAATGTGTCTTGGAGCACAGTGCACCGCTCCGAACTTTAGCAGGAACTCTCGGGTGAAAGTACTGGCAGGTTCTGCTCTTTTTCCATTTAAAGGGCGAGCATCGCCCACAATTTAGTCTTGCACTCTCCAACTAACTCCTCCTTTCTGCTTTCTGTACATGTCTGTACTAGTCTTGCCTTTGTGTTTATGTTTTTCAGGAGCTGTTATTTGTGACTTGTATTCGAAGTGAGTGGGACGTTATTTAGTTAAGCGTTTAGTAGTAGCATTATGTGACAGGCCAAAGCAGTTAAAGAATACAACTCCCAACACACAAACACAACCTTTAAGGATGCGTCTGGACCTCACTTGGTGGGTGCACTCAAGAGTTAGCAGCATTTCTCAGGATCCAGTCGCGACCTCAGGACCCCCCACTGGTGCAGATGTTAGATTTGCGGCAGAGAGGCCTGGCTCGTGCACCACACCAGAGAGTTCAGGCAATTTTTAGCGGATCTGTAGATACGCACTATTAATAGTTGCCACAACACACACATACTGTCTGCTCATTTTGAGAGCGCCAAAGGCTTGGATGCATTCCAGGGCAGGGGCGTCTCTCTCCTGTTTTTTTTATCCCCTCTCTGGCCTCCCAGGTTTCTCTACCCAAGCTCAGATGGAGAATGGAGGAAGAGCTGTGGAGTGAAAGCAACAGTTTGCACAGATGCACAGCGTAAAGCCAGACTGCGGGCCCGTTCAGACTGCGTTATAAGTCGTCTGCTGAAAATTAACATAAAGAACAGTTTACATTTTTTTCACAAAATCAAAAGAGGAAAACTGTTCTAGACCTTGCAGATAGCAGCAGTGCACAAAGTAAAAACTCGAGCGAAAGCTCAAGTTCATGAAATATTGTGATTGGGAAGTCTGGTTTTAGCTTGGAGAATTGCGGGGGGGTGGGGGGCAATTAACAGTAGTTAATGACAGGTTGCACTTGCACAACCCTCACCCCCCCAAACTCACCTCCTTCGTGCAGCCACGCACCCACTCCTCTTCCCGCCTGATCCACTTCCCTGCCTCCCACATCCGCTGAAGCTTTGGCAATTAAATCAGGATTCCACTATGGATTAATACTTTTCTTTCATGCAGCTATTAAAGTGCCACACCAGGTGGATAGATAATTTATTGCGGAAGAGGCACCCTCTGACTTCCTCGAAAGGTGCGCGTTGGGTACGTGTTGCTGCTGGAGTCCCTTGAAGTCGTGCCTGTGACTTACAGAACAGCCCTAAACATCCGAATCCTCCCGTCCGCATTGCGCACTCCCTGTTTGCACAGAAAGGGCGGGAGGTCGGCGCACCGGGACTTCAGAAAGTGAAAGTTTCCAGCTTGGGTATTTTAGTGCAGTGCAGCGCAGCAGCAAAGTCCCAGCCTTCAGCTGTGATTGGCTCTGCCTCACCACCAAACAGCGACGTCACCTCGAGACTAGTCCATGGCCCGCAGTCAGTCCTGCCCGCAGTCAAGGACCCATTAAGAGAGCCTCTCAGTTACTAGTCACACCCGGGCCCCAGCCCGCCTACCATTGGTATCAATTTCAGGGGCCCGGCCGGGGCCCACCACACCATTCCTGCATCAAGAGGCTCAGAGGCCAAGACACCATTTGTTACTGCCGCCCTCACGGGCCCCGCAGTGCCCGCACCATTCATGCATCAGGCCAGAGACACCATTTATAACTGCCGGCCTCACGGGCCCCGGCCGGGGCCCCGCACCATTCCTCAAGAGTCGCTGCCAGCCTCACGGGCCTCGGCCGGGGCCCCGCACCATTCCTCAAGAGTCGCTGCCAGCCTCACGGGCCCCGGCCGGGGCCCCGCACCATTCCTCAAGAGTCGCTGCCAGCCTCACGGGCCCCGGCCGGGGCCCCGCACCATTCCTCAAGAGTCGCTGCCAGCCTCACGGGCCCCGGCCGGGGCCGCTGCACCATGTAACAATTTCAGGGGGCCCCCAGCCGGGGCCCCCGCACCAGTCCTGAAGAGCCTCATGGCCCCGTCCAGGGCCTAGTCTCTCAGACAACATTTATAAGTGCCTCACTCACACGGGCCCCGGCGGGGCCCCCGCACCATTTTGAAGACTCTCAGGGGCCCCGGCCGGGGCCCCGCACCATTTTGAAGACTCTCAGGGGCCCCGGCCGGGGCCCGCACACCATTCTAAGACTTGCAAGGGTCATTTTGTCAGAGCCTTCTTGCGCAGTGGTAGCACTACCATTCAATTTATTAAAGAGGCTGGGCGCGGGGGTGCCGTCAATGATGTATTGCACTCGGTGAGGGGCCCGGGGCCCCCTGGAGCGCGAGGCCCCCCCGCAATGCGGGGCCTGCGGGGGCTTGTGTTACGCCCCTGGGAGGAGTGGAATTCTGTTGCTGCTGCTGGCATTTTCTAAACGCGGACCTTACCTGGTGGCCGTTTTGCTGAACGGATTATTGGACTCTGATGCTGTTGTGGATACCGCTGTGTTTCTCTGCAGCGGAGCGGGTGCGGACTCGGCGTAGTCTCTGGGCGTTGCTCTTGCTGAGCTCGCGGCGCACCTGGAGGCCGTTTCTTGATTGTCCTGCAAAACCTTAGTGTTCTGCTGGGATGCCGCCGAAGGGCTCTCGCGGCAATCCCCGCGGACATGAGGAGGGAACGGCAGAGGCGGTGGAAAACTCTGGAGTGGCTGCACAGGTGAGGGGAAAGACGGTACAAAGTGGCAATAACAATTCTGCCTCGTATCAAGTCCAGGAACCTGCCTCTGCTGCCGGAACTAAGTCAAAGGGTGGTCAGATTGAAAAGGAAATACCCACACTTTTTGCCGGCTTCAAAGAACAAGTCAGGTCCCGGGCCGCGCTGTGATTGGCTGACGTCACGGGGGTGTCCCGGGCCGGCAGCCAATCACAGCGCGGCCCGGGAATGACGTCACAGGGGTGTCCCGGGCCGGCAGCCAATCGCAGCGCGGCCCGGGACAAAGGGGCGGGGCTTAAAAAAAGCACCAGAAACGCCCCCGAATCGCGTTTTCTGGAGAAAGCGCGATTGACAGCCTCTGTCTCCCAATGGCTAGTCTCCATTTATGGAGCTAGCCAATTGGAAACAGAGGCTGTCCTAACCTCACTACTGAAAACAAAAGATTTCGATCTGGGAGGGGCTTCGCCCCTCGCCAGGTTTCGAAACCTAAAAAGGACACTGTTGAAGAGATTGTTGGTTATCAGTTAGAAAATAGTTCAGGTGTCAACTGCTATGCTAATCTAGTGGTCAATGTTGTTTTTTTTCTTGAAGGTTTGCAACAACCAATTATGGAGAATCGGGAAAAAAGATTTTGTTCCTTGTTGCATTCTGTATATGAAAAATTGAGAACTGATACAAGTAAAATACAAACCGTTTCTGATGTTTATCATCTTTTGGATGTATGTTCTGGTTCTACACAATTTACGCAAAATATCGAACAAGATGCTCAGGAATTTCTAATGTATATGCTTACCGTATTGGAAAATGAAGGTGTAGAAATAGAAAATATTTTTGGCCTTTGTTATAAATGGGAACATTATTGTGAAAATTGTATGTATACATGTAGCACTAATGTAGACACTGAAAGATTTCTATATTTGACATTACCAGACTGTAAATCAGTGTCTTTCAATAAATTAATAAAGCTGCAAATCAAAACATGGAGTGTAGCCAATGCAAATCAGAAATGTTATCAACATTATTTTTACAAAGATATCAACAATATATAATTTTAATGATGCAACGTTGTACAACTGATGGAAGAAAATTGGACACTTAAAGAAAACATTTTGTAGCAAGTCAACTATCAATATCAGGAAAGACTTTTGTAGCAGTAGCAATAATTTTCCATGATGGTCCTTCCACAACATCTGGACATTACACTGCCTATCTAAAATATGACAAAGGCTGGACACTAGATAATGATGCTCAGTTGGTTTTTAAACAACGTTTGCCTAGCGAATTACCAAATTCCTACTTAATATTTTTAAAGCCAAAGTTTTAGGAAGATAATTCAGCCTCTGAGGAATTTATTATTATGATTTAATAGGATTACCATTGGACAATTTACATAAAAGGAGTGCACAAATACAATTTGGCCTCAAGGAAAGGTATATGTTTGGATTATGGACTTTTTCTTGCACATTGTCTCGGTGTATATTTTTAACCGACAACATTTACAGTGTTTATAAATGTAAGTTATAACATTTTCTTAGCAGTAACCATTTTATATATGTGTGATTTGCATTATCCGGCATTTTACTGGGGATGGATTGTTGTTTTTTTTAAACAATCTAATTGATTGTTTTTTTTTGCCCGCTGTTATGTGATGAGTACGATTGAAATCACTGTTTCTAGTGAAATTTAATATATTCTGAGAACAGCAAAAAGGCACAGAAATTACTTTGTAAAATGTTAAAATTTTGCTGTGCTGTTAAAAATGTATTATTACATGTTATAACTATTTTTTCTTTATATTTATAGATCCTAATTTTAAAATATGGAATTTACTATATTTTACATTATAAAAAACTACTGAATACAATGTGTAACGTTTTTTAGATGGATTACTGCTGAGGTAAGTTTAAGTGAGTCTTGAAATGCACAATGGACTGTGTTTCCACATAGTTGAAAAAAAGGAAGATGGATGGACTAGATTTGTGCCAGAGAATTCCATTGCAGACAGGTATCAAATAGGAGACAGCTTCAGAGCACCTGTCTGCAAGATATATGCTATAGTACACAATAGAGTCATATGGTGGTCTTGTACGTCCTGGTAATTTTAGAATTATAAGAAATACAATCTATTTAACTTAAAGCACATCACTAAGGGGCCTATTAGGATGGCGGACGGACCGGCGTCCGTCCGCCACCCCCGAGGTGGAGGGAACGTCCGTAGGGGCTGCGGCGTTCCCTCCATGCAGATTAGGATTTGACCGCCACCCTGGCGGTCACATCTCCTATGTTTAACATTGCGGCGGGTGCTACTTGAAGCAGCGCCCGCCGCAAGGTTAAAAGTGCATGCTTTGCATATGCATGCACAAAGCGGCAGGCACCGCGCGGTGCCTGCTGCTTTGTGCATGCATATGCAGGGGGGTACCATAGGTACCCCTAATGTTTATCCCCCCACCCCCCAACACCCTGGGGGCTCACGAGCCCCCAAAAACGAAAGACCACATGCTTTTCCACGGTGGAAAAGCCGCCCCATCCTAATATGGCTGGCGGTGTCTGATAGACACCGCCACCATATCATAGCTTTTCCGCCGCTATCGGAATGCGACCATGGCGGAAAAGCGGCGGACGGTCTTCCTGACCCACCAGCCATCCTAATCTGGCAGTGGGTCTTTGGAGCCTCCGCAGCGGTGAATCCACATCCTCCGGGCCGGCGGTGGCTTCCGCCGGGCCGGCGGATGCGGATTCACCGCGATCCTAATCGGCCCCTAAGTGTTTTTGCACATGTCACAGTAGGCCCATCCCTTCTCTTCAGTCATATATAAATATGTGCAATAAGTTTCCTAAAACATAAGTACTTATACATGTATCTTGTTCTCTGTTAGCAGTACAGCAATGTATTCCTATAATAAGAATTCGCCTAACCATTAACTCTCTTATTTACAAGGTGAGAAAAGGCCTTCTGTATACCTTTTGTTTTCCATGTAAATATAATCTCATCATACACACCACTTTGCGTTGAAAAGGTGTTCAATAGGTTTTGCTGTGCATATTTGCACAGAACAGTCATAGAACAAGACATATGTCCAGTTTTATCAAAAATTATAAATCTGGCCATGTTTGTGAATGCTGCACCATCCTCCAATTGGTGTAGCAAAGCACAACAAGGAGAATTGTTTTCACTTCTCCTCATTTTTTCTCTTTCAATATATGTTACAATGCAAAACATATATTGAAGGAGAAAATACCTTTTCTGATTGTTTTTGTGCAGAAAGGTGTTCCTTCCTGCACAAAAAGAATCTCGGCATGATACGGACATCCTTGCACCATGGTGCAAGGGTGCCTGTGTCACCACATGGCTGCAGTTTAAGCAGCTGTGCAGAGGGAAACACAGATTTGCAACATATTTATGTACATATGTCGCATCCCTGTGCTTCGGAACTACCACAGCATGCTGTAGCTAAACAGTTTACAGTGTCATGCTGCAGCACTTCCTAGTTCTGCACCTATGCATTCACCACACATCACAAATGCATTGTTTCAGTCAATTATGCACTACACATACATTCATCTAAGCTTTCACACACTAGCATACAAGTTTGGCTCTTTTTTTAACCAGAGTAGGTAGTTCTGAAAATAACTTTTTTTTTGTTTTTTAGTTTAGTATTTTTTTTTGGAACTATTTTTTTTTTTTTTAAACACGAAAGAGGATGAACAGAACCAAAAACTATTAGGAGAAAAAAAAACTAACAACGGTGGTTGTCAATAGCCCGACAAACAAGGTCCACTGATTGTTCTCCATAAGCAATTAGACAATTGCATTGTATGCAATTCATCCTCACTCTTGCATATTGGGGACGTATATCTGGTGGTGAACTTGAAGTATACGGTGCTGTCCCAGATGTGCTTGGAACAGCTGGTGGTGCAGGAACATTTTCGTGTAGCCTTCTCATCTCCTCTCGTGCAAAGTTCTCCGGATAGCGTGCCTGCAAGCGCTTTCTCATTATAGCTGTCCAACATGAGTATTTTTTGTTTGGATCTCCTCTGGAGAGGACCCCCATGCAGATTTTACATGTGACCTTTGTCGCATTCACCTTTTTTTGCCAAGGTGGGAAAGAGAAAAATTTCCACACAATAGATGTATATCTCTCTGGAGGGAGAGGTTCTGGAACAAATTCATCAGTGGTAGAATGTTCTGAATCTGAAGAAGAAGGCTGGTTTGTAGCCATTTTCAAAATTATAAGGACAACCAGGTCTGCAATCAGCAAAAAACAGCAGTTCTTCTCAGCAGGTCTTCTCCTAAGGAAAGGTCTAAGAAGAGTGATTGAAATGGGTGGGGTCCTACAATACTTACAATAGGAAGTGTTATGAACCAATCAAATATCTTTTTTTCTGGTCACATGGGGTACGTGTAGGATGCGTGTACGTACGCAGCTCGCACCCAACTCACACCCAGCGCGATTTTGCAAAATTGCATTTTAAAGTAGTGTAACTTTTTTTTAAAGTTAAATCATCTTTTTTTATCATTAGTTCAGATAATGTCTTGTCTTAATATTTATATTAAATATATATACGTTTTTGAACATTAAAAAATTTCGCAGGGTCGCGCACCCACCGCGTTGGATGCATGCTTGATGTCACGCGCAACCGCGTGACCGTTGTGTCGCGTAATACGCACATGTCGCGTGTGGGCTATAAGTCGCGTACCAGTCGCATAGCGTCCGCGTTGGGAAAGTCGTACTCGTCGCACACACTACGCGGATCCTACACAGCAATCCTAAAATGGGAAACACGTTCCATGCAGTGAACGAGAAGGGTGCGCTTCGGGTGCACGACTCAAAAAAAAATAGAAAAAAAATAAAGAAAATAATATAAATATATTTAAAAGAACATAAAATTACATAAAAAATATATATTTTTAATTTTAAAAATATATATTTTTAAATAAATATGTCTAATGTAATTTAAAAAAATAAGATATCTAAAAAATAGATTAAAAAAATGTAGTAAAACAATTAAAAACAAATACCAATTAATAAATAAAAAAATTATTATTGAAAAAACCTTTGTAATTCATTGAAAAAACCATAGGTTTCAGACATGTATTAGGAATAAATTATCATTTAAAAAACCTTTGAAATTAACTGAAAAAAACAAAGGTTTCAGACATGTTATAGTTAGGAATTATCATTTAAAAAACCTTTGAAATTCCCTGAAAACACAATAGATTTTAGGAATGTTATATTTAGCTGGACATTCCACTCCTACAAAACCATTGAAATTCCTCTGTTATAGTTAGTTGTACTGCCCGCAATACTCTGCTGATGATGTCACATATTACATCATTCATGACATGGTCAGTGACATCACTGATGACATAACTGACGACATCTCATCTCATTTTTTTATTTAAAAAAATCACTCAGCGCGAGTTTCGGCTGAAATAAAAAAAAGAAGTGTGGGCTCCCACGCATCTTTGGTTTTCAGCCCCGCGGGGGGGCTAAATCCCGGGGGCAATGGACTATATGTAAAGGGGCGCCACCCCCTGGGGCTTTTTAAAATTATGTACGGTGGGCTCTCAGGCCCCCCCAGCACTGGAAACTGCCCCACACGGGGCTTATTAAAATTGGGTGGGAGGCTCTCAGGCCCCCCCAGCCCCGGGGACCGCCACCCCGGGGCGACTTTAAAGTAGGTTTGGTGGGCTCTGAGGCCCCCTAGCCCCGGGGACCGCCACCCCATGGGCCTACTACAAATTAGGTGTGGGGGGCTCTGAGGCCCCCCAGCCCCAGTTACCACCACCCCCGGGGCTTCTTACACATGTGGGAGGGGGGCCGTGTGGCCCCCGCCTGGAGCCTTGTACAGGCCCTGGGGACCGCTACCCCCCAGTGCTGGCTTCTGCAGTGTGCTGGGGTGCCCAACGCGGGACACTGCCGTTTGCAATGACAGGGCGTGAGCCTCGCGGCTCCCACCCTGTTATTGCAAACTGCTTTCCTATTTGGAAGAGAGAGCAGGAAACCTGCTCTCTCTTCCAAATAGGAAAGCAGATTTCTTTTCCATATGGGAAATAGCATGTTAGCTGCTCCCCATATGGAAAAGCAATGCCGGCTCACGCAGGATGCGGGGAGCTGGCTGGGACGGTGGGGGGATTGGGGACACCCCACGGCCCCCAACGAAGATGGCCCGCCCGGGGGATAGGTTCCCCGGGGCTAGTAGTGGCCTGGGAGGGGTGTCACGCAGCCCCCCCCCAAAAAAAACATTTTTTTTAAAAGAAACAGCCCGGGGATCCCTGGGGCCACAACTGGCCACAGGAGGGGGGCAAGGTAGCCCTCATCCAAAATAATATATTTTTTTAAAAAGGGCCATGACCCGGGGTTGGGGTCCCCGGGGCAAATTATGGCCTTGGGAGGGGGGCAACGCGGCCCCCTTCCCGATTTTTATTTTTTTATAAAAAATTGGGGATGGGGTCCACAGGGCCAATAAATTAGAAAAAGAAGGGGGGCTACACAGCCCCCCTTCTTAAAAAAAAAGGGATCGGGCCGGAGGCCACGCCCCCTCCTTGCACCACTCTGCAAACGCCCCCCCCGTTTGCAGAGGGGGTACAAATTGCCCTTGAATACTGGGGCTCCCTGGGGGCCAACTAGCCCACCAGAAACCTCCAGTATGCGCCAGGGGGCTGCGTTGCAGAGAGGTGTTCTGAGGCCATGCCACTTTTTACACCTCTCTGCTACACAGCTCTGCAGTGCTTACTGGAGGTACCTGGTGGGCTAGTTGGCCGCAGGATTCAAGGGGACTTAATCCCCCAACCTAAAACACGCCAAGGGGCGCGTTTGCACAGTGGTGAAGGTAGGGGGCGGTGCCAGAGGTGATATTTGTGCAAACACGCCCTATGGCGCGTTTTAAGTTGGGGAATTAATTCCTCTTCAATCCAGAGGTCTCCTGGGGGCCAACTAGCCCACCAGGTACCTCCACTGAGTGCCACAGAGTACCATATTTGAAACCATTGACACACCAATACAAGTTTCTAAAAACCCACTCAGTGATTCCTACATCTACACACACATCTAAACACTACCTATAGATTCACTCATACATGCTAACAAAGATCAATAGAACACTATTAAATATACTTATTCATCTACATCAACATTACACACCAGCACACATCCTACTCACTTATGCAGTCATCCTACTCACTTATGCAAACAATTGATCATACTTATATTTACTAAGCTACATACTTACACAAACACCACTTAATTTATTGATATAGATAGTAACTCATACTTAGTGTGTTATAAAATCACTATTACAAGTATACAGTTATCCATACGTCACTCATACAATCACTGAGTCTTATGTATACTTATTTATATACAACAACAGTCACATACACTGCCTTTTATATTTCTAGTTTCTTGGACATGTATCATTGAGAAATATATTTACTCATCACCACACCCATAAAGACATTCGCTCACCCAAACAACTGTTTCCACATACAGTCTTAACCTCATATACCTACTAAATCAACTATTTACACATCTTTGGACAGTCACACACCTCCCACCCAACCAAACAAACATTCATTCACTATCTCATACAAATACTCACTTAACTAATTAATAACTAATATAGACTTTCACATAGCTAGTAACCAACTTATGTAGTAGTTTACAGAACAAGAGATAGAGTTACGAGCCCACCCGCCAGCTTAGATCATGCGGCACTGGGCAAGTACAGGTCCCGAAGGTCAAAACAGCCAGAATGGGTGGAAAATCTTTTAGAGTTATGACCGCTAGGATATGGAACCAGCTGCCAGAAAAACTGCGTCTGGAGCCCTCCGAGTCTAATTTTCGAAGAGACCTGAAAACAGTCCTCTTCCCTAAAGATTAAGACCGGTTTAACGACCCTTCACGCAATCATGCCATGAACTCCCGGAAACAACTGTAGCGATCAGCGCGGGGAAACACTTGCTAGTGTAACCATGAGCTTTACAAAATACAAATAAATAAATAAATAAATAAATAAATAGAGTGATACAGGTACTCACACAGTTTAATCACTATCCCATATATTTAGTGAGACACTTTAAATTTGTCACTTAGACAGTCAATCACATTGCTACTGAGTTCTCCATTCAGACACTTATACATCCACTCAGTCTTCAAGGCAGATTGCTATATATATATAATACTTATTTAAAGATCGAACCAAACCACATTCACTGGATGATGTCATATGTGATGTCATCAGTAATGTCATTTGAGATGTCATCAGTGATGTCATCAGTGATGTTACTGACAATGTCATGAATGTTGCAATATGTGACATCATCAGCAGTAGATTGCGGGCGCGCGAGTTATAGTTAGTACAACTAACTATAACGGGGGAATTTCAATGGTTTTGTACGAGTGAAATGTCCAACTAACTATAACACCGCTAAAACCTATGGTTTATTCAGGGAATATATATATATATATATATATATATATATATATGGATGTATCAAAGCTCCCACATGCCCACAGGCAAGGACGCATGCGACCAACAGCTTGCTGAAAAGCATTTATTCGGGTAAGGCTGAGTTTTGCATTCCGATAGAATTACAGCTCTCATGTCGGAGGTTAAAAGCCTGACGCGTTTCTGAGCTACTGCTCTCTTCAGAGGCTCGATAAAAGGATCGTGCTACTTGACACACCCCCACAAGTAAATTAACCGCCCTCTGCTGGGCTACATAATAGTGTTCAACTCAATGCCTGATGGGCCTTGTGGTCTGTGTCAGCATATTTATTCCACTGATGGATGCACGATGATACAAACTGTTCACATTTAAAGCCCTCAGATGGGCCTCAGAAATACATGTCAGTCCAAAATCCCATCAGCTGCTGGTTCCCAAGTGAGGCGCAGAAGAATTTCGGGCCCCAGGACCCCCAGTCATCACGGGGTAGTGCAATCCTTCGCAGCTGGGCTGCCGCGTATTCACATCAAAGCTCCCACATGCCCACAGGCAAGGACGCACGCGACCAACAGCTTGCTGAAAAGCATTTATTCGGGTATTCTGACCCTGTGCCTCATGGGAACAGTCCAGCCCGAACTGCCAAGCCATGTCTTCCATGGATCGGAAACAAGCATCCTGGGACCGGTTTCAGATTCATAATCCTCATCCGCCAGGCCACCCTTGCTCACTTGGCCACTGGATTCAAGATAGCCTGGCTGATGAGGATTATGAATCCGAAACCGGTCCCAGGATGCTTGTTTCTGGTCCATGGAAGACATGGCTTGGCAGTTCGGGCTGGACTGTTCCCATGAGGCACAGGGTCAGACTGATTTGCATATGGCCACGTCTGAAATGGGGTGGCTGAGTGGGCTAAAGAATGGTGATGGATTAAACCCAGATCAGTTGATTGGGGGTGAGTGTTTGATTTGCTCAAACGCTCCGTCCATCATCCCCTTTTGTATCGCTTTGTTCGCCCTAAGTGTGGCAGGGTATGCTCAGACGTGAGTCCCTTGCTCACTTGGCCACTGGATTCAAGATAGCCTGGCTGATGAGGATTATGAATCCGAAACCGGTCCCAGGATGCTTGTTTCCGGTCCATGGAAGACATGGCTTGGCAGTTCGGGCTGGACTGTTTCCATGAGGCACAGGGTCAGACTGATTTGCATATGGCCATGTCTGAAATGGGGTCGCTGAGTGGGCTAAAGAATGGTGATGGATTAAACCCAGATCAGTTGACTGCGGGTGAGTGTTTGACTTGCTCAAACGCTCCGTCCATCATCCCCTTTTGTATCGCCCAGAAGGATAATAACATATATAAATGTTATCCGCTAATAGAATTAGCATTTACAAAACCTTTGAAATTTATTGAAAAAAAATATAGGTTTCACGCCTGATATAGTTAGGAATTACCATTTAAAAAACCTTGCAAATTCACTGAAAAAACCATAGATTTCAAGCCTTATATAGTTAGGAATTAGCATTTAAAAAACCTTGCAAATTTACTTAAAAAAACATAGGTTTCAGGCCTTATATAGTTAGGAATTAGCATTTAAAAAACCTTGCAAATTCACCTAAAAAAACATAGGTTTCAGGCCTTATATAGTTAGGAATTAGCATTTTAAAAACCTTGCAAATTCACTTAAAAAAACATAGGTTTCAGGCCTTATATAGTTAGGAATTAGCATTTAAAAAACCATTGAAATTTCTCCTATATAGTTAGTTGTACTAACTATATTTCGCGCACCCGCAATCCACTGCTGATGATGTTACATATTACATCATTCATGACATGGTCAGTGACATCACTGATGACATCACTGATGACATCTCAAATGACATCACTGATGACATCACTGATGACATCTCATTTGACATCACTGATCACATCACTCAATCAATCAATCAAGATATTTGTATAGCGCGGTACTCACCCGGAGGGTCTCAAGGCGCTTGGGGGAGGGGGGTACGCTACTGCTCGAACAGCCAGGTCTTGAGTTGCTTCCTGAAGGAGAGGTGGTCTTGGGTCAGACGGAGGTGGATGGGGTGGGAGTTCCAAGTCTTGGCTGCCAGGTAGGAGAAGGATCTTCCTCCCGTGGTGGCTCTTCGGATGCGTGGAACGGCGGCGAGGGCGTGGCTGGTCGATCGTAGCTGGTGGGTGGGAGTGTAGAAGGTCAGGCGGTTGTTGAGGTACCTGGGGCCCAGGTCATGGAGGGCCTTGTGTGCGTGGGTGAGGAGTCGGAACGTGATTCTCTTGCTGACGGGGAGCCAGTGCAGGTCTCTCAGGTGTCCGGAGATGTGACTGTGTCCGGGGATGTCCAGGATGAGTCGTGCGGAGGCGTTCTGGATGCGTTGGAGTCTTTTCTGTAGTTTGGCTGTTGTTCCGGTATAGAGGGTGTTTCCGTTGTCCAGTCGGCTGGTGACGAGTGCCTGGGTGACCGTCTTCCTGGTTTCGGTGGGGATCCATCGGAAGATCTTTCGGAGCATGCGTGGGATGTTGAAACATGACGATGAGATGGCATTGACTTGTCTGGTCTTCGAGAGGTAGGAGTCCAGGATGAAGCCCAAGTTGCGTGCGTGGTCCGTTGGTTTGGGTGCGCTGCCCAGGGCAGGGGGCCACCAGGAGTCGTCCCAGGCAGAGGGTGATGATCCAAGGATGAGGACTTCCGTCTTGTCTGAATTCAGTTTCAGGCGGCTGTTCATCATCCACTCGGCTACGTCTTTCATCCCTTCGTGTAGGTTGGTTCTGGCGGTGGTGGGGTCGTTGGTGAGGGAGAGGATCAGCTGGGTGTCGTCGACGTAGGAGATGATGTTGAGGTTGTCTTGGCGTGCGATGGCCGCGAGGGGGCTCATGTAGATGTTGAAGAGGGTGGGGCTGAGTGATGATCCTTGTGGTCATTGATATCATTCATGTGATAATACGATGCACCTCCTCACACTCTAATATAACCTTTGATACACCCAATGTTAAATACAGACTACCATTCTTGAAACCATTGACACACCAATACCAGTTACTACATAAGCACTCACTGATTCCTAGGTCTACACACACATTCACTCATTCAACCATAAAATCACTCATACATATAGTCATTCATCAATACAACACTATCATATGCACTCATACACCTATACAGACACTCACACACTGCCACTCATCCATGGAGTTACTCACACACCTAGTCAGTCATGCAAAAAATCAATCACACTTCCATTTCCTCAACTATACAGTTATACACACAACACCTTACTTATTCAAACATATACTAACACATACTTACTCTCTTATACAATCACTGATATAAGTACACAATGATCCATACAGCCACTCGCACATTCACTGGCTCTCATGTATAGTCATTTATATATGCCAACTCTCACATGCACTGTGCTTTACATATGTACTTACTTGGACATGTAGCACTGAGATATCCATTCACTCACCAACACACCCATGCACACAGTCAACCGCCCATATAGCTGTTTTCACATGCACTCTTGAACTCATACACCTAGTGAATCAACTGCTCACACATCTATGCACAGAGTCACACACCTCCCAGCCACCCACACACACACTCAGTCTCCCATTCAAATACTTGGGCAACCAATCAATAACCCATATAGCCACTCATATAGCTACTGATCAACACTCGCAGCAGCTTACACAACAACAGTCATACTGATGCACACATTCAGACAGTTTAGTCACTAACCCATGCATTTAGTAAGACACATTTAATCACTCACTCATACAGTCAGTCACGCACCTACTAAATCCTTCATCCAGACACTTATACATCCACTCATTCTTCAATATGTAAAACATATTTAAACTTTACAGAAACACACAGTCACTGGATGATGTCATCAGTGATGTCAAATGAGATGTCATCAGTGATGTCATCAGTGATATCATTTGAGATGTCATCAGTGAGGTCATCAGTGATGTCACTGACCATGTCATGAATGATGTAATATGTGACATCATCAGCAGTGGATTGCGGGGGCGCGAAATATAGTTAGTACAACTAACTATATAGGAGCAATTTCAATGGTTTTTTAAATGCTAATGCCTAACTATATAAGGCCTGAAACCTATGTTTTTTTAAGTGAATTTGCAAGGTTTTTAAAATGCTAATTCCTAACTATATAAGGCCTGAAAACTATGGTTTTTAAAGTGAATATATATATATATATATATATATATTCACTGAAAAAAACGTAGGTTTTACAGATGCTATAGTTAGGAATAAGGATTTAAAAGACCATTGAAATTCCCTAAAAAACCATAGGTTTCAAGGATGTTATAGTTAGTTGGACATTTGACTCCAGGGAAATTTGCCCGGTATAGTTAGTTGAGCTAACTATAACTCTTGCGCCAGCAATGCGCTGCTGATGACATCACTTATTAAATCACTCATGATATGGTCAGTGACATCACTGATGACATCACTCATGACATCATTAAATTACATCACTGATGACATCATCCAGTGAATGTGTGTTTCTCTAAAGTTTAAATATTTTTCATATATATGCCAATGTGTATTGAAGAATAAATGTATTTACAAGTGCTTGAAGGGAATATTTAGTAGGTGCCTCACTGAATGTATAAGTGAGTGATTGAACGTGTCTTACTGAATGCATGGGTGAGTGACTAAACTGTGTGAAAGTCTGTATTAGTCTCTCAGTTGGTGTGTAAGCAACTGCATGGGTTGGTGAATAGCTACATGAGTCTATATGGGCTATTGATTTGTTGAGTGTCTGTGTGGGTGGGTGGGGGGTATTTGACTCTGTGCATAGATGTCTGAGTGGGAGATTCACTGGTTGTATGGATTCAAAACTGCATCTGGGAAGGGCTGTGTGGGTGAGGTAGTGTGTGTATGGGTGTGTTGTTGAGTGAATGAATGTCTCAGTGGTATTTCTAGAACTAACTGCATATGTTTTAAGGCACTATATGTGAGTGATGGAGTTTATAAATGACTATACGTGAGAGTAAGTTATTTGAAGAGTGGGTTAGAAATGACTGTCTGCTTTTATCAGTGATTGTATAAGACAGTAAATATGTGTTAGTATCTGTTTAAATAGGTGATGTGGTGTGTCTATAAATAACTGAGTTGGTGTGTATAACTGTATACATGAGTAAATGGTTATGTGATTTATTCTTTGCATTACTGACTAGGTGTGTGAGAAACTCTATGGATGAGTGGCAGAGTGTGACTGTATGTATAGCTGTATGAGTGCATATCATAGTACTATATTGACGAGTACCTATATGTATAAATGACTGGATGTGTGTAGATCTAGGAAATAGTGAGTGGTATGTAGTATCTGGCATTGTTGTGTGTATGCTTTCGAAAATAGTAGTTTGCCTTTTAGAATGGGTGTATCAAAGTTTATATTAGGGCATCAGTATGTGCATCATATTATCACATGGATGATGTCATCAGTGATGTCATCAGTGATGTCATTTGAGATGTCATCAGTGATGTCATCTGTAAAACCTATGGTTTTTACAGTGGATTTCAAAGGTTTTTTAAATGTTAGTTTCATTTTTTAATATTTTGAAAACCTATATTTTTGGTATTTTTGAAAAAATATTTTGAAACTCTGGGGCATATTACCAAGCTATAGCGATAATTATCGCTAAGCTTGGTTAGCGGGTAGAATAATATCGCCGCGCTCCGACGATTTTTACCGCTGAGATGCCTTGATATTATCAAGGTTTATCTCAAAAGCGGTAAAAATCGTGGGAAATGCATGAATATCGCTGTAAAATCAGCGATATTCATGCATTATCGTGACAATGCTCTTAGCCATGTTATCCACCTTCCATTGGATAACATGGCTAAGAGCTGCTCTGGGCAGGCGTTAGCTTTTGGAGATAATCGCGCTTAGCGCGATTATTTCCAAAAGTTGGTAATAGGGGAGAGCAATGTTAGCGACTGTTTCCAGTCGCTAACATCTCGGCACGCCCACTTTGCATGTCATTAGCGATAATTATCGCTGACATGCATAGTGGGCCCCTAAATGCCCGCTATCGCCTATTAGCTGTCGCTAACTGGTGTTAGCGACAGCTAGGTAATAGGGCGTTAAAATTATTGCCGCTTTAGCGGGAAAAATTCCAGCTAAAGCGGCGATAAGGCCCTTGGTAATATGCCCCTCTATTATCCTTTTTTTCTACTTTAAAAATTATGTAATGTTTTATATCTTCCCCCAAAAAATTTATATATCTTTTTTTTAAAGAAAACTCCAGTCCCTTACCGGTAGTGTACCACGCTTCATCACCATACAAATTCTATTTGCCCTATTGCTAAACTCGTAAATGATGCGCATTTTGTATCTGACGGGTTTGTGGCACTCCGTCCCTCTTAACGTCATATACGTATGAGGTCACACCAGCTGCTACTTTGGTGTCCGACGGGTACGCAGTACCAAGCCGAATGTTATGTCATGTACGTATGGGGTCCCGCCCGCTGCGCGTTGCATATGCGACGAGTGCATGCTGCCAGACCCTGTATTACATCATAGAAGTATGGTGTCATGCCGGGTACGCCATTCCCTCATCAACAAATGTGTGTTACACGATGCCCCTGGTGTGTGTGTGAGCGCATTATTGTGCTGCCTTTTGGCTTGGGTATTGGTGGCTTGAAGGGGTATCATCAGCTATGGGCAGAGTGCACATCCTAGATCACATGTGACAAACAGTAAAGAGTAATGTGTAGATGTGTATATGCTCTGTTGTCAGGCTTTACAGTATAGTAGTGTGTCATATGTGAGACTTTCAGATTTACGTTTGACATGCATTGCTTGACTGTAATGAGCGTTATCACTATGTATGACGTAGCCTCACTTCTGATCCTCCCTCCATCCGAGCACATTCACATGTGTCTGCGCTTCGTGATAGCAACACTTTCAATAATACTGCACACCATTGACATGCGTGTCTGCGCATATCCACAAGCTTGACAACAACATGTAATGTTGGTGATTCAATGTTTTCGAACAGCAACTCATTAGCGATAGTTGCCGCCCTCCGGGTACATGCTATATTAATGTAAATTGCTCATTCTGCGACACCAAAACTCCAATAGAAACACACATAAGGACAGTTCCTGGCCAGACAGGAACTGAACAATGCCCGGGTCCCCAGGATATTTATTCACAACCCTACGCTGGCCTGGCGTTCGCAAGCCCAGCCCACTTGCGTGCATATAAATAGGATAACAACGACGCCACATGTCCCAGTTCTTCCACACTGCCTCAGGTGATATGGCCGCATCCACCTCACATATCAAAATGTGCAATAAAAAGAAGGGATCAATGAGGTGTACACCATTTTGGCAATCAACACTGAAAATGAATTGTGAACCCTACTCGCCGTCGTGTTTGGAAAGGGATCCATGAGGTATACACCATCCTGGCAATCCACACTGCATATGAATTGTAAACACTGCGGCCCGCCGTGTTTGGACACACAACAATGACAGCAGGTGAGGCGTACGGCCTGGGTGCACAGGGGCTGCAATTGAGCGTGGTGCAGCAAGAGGGGTGTGGTGCATCAGCCTGGGGGCGCATGTACGAACAAGCAATGTTGCCTTGCGTAATGATGTGATCTCTAACCTCATTCAGTCACATATCTGTCTCATTTGGAGGACCTGCTGGACCGTACTGTAGGCCTGAGCCAGTGGGCACCGCTGCCCTACAGACACGAGGCGTTGGCTTTTGGAACACTGTAGTGAGCTAATTACTAAGTGTACATGCACACATGCTTGCGCCACTGCTTTACACGCGCACATTATGCTTCTAGGATGCACTCTGTTCCTTTGTATGTAAACATTGGCATAACATTTTATTATTTAACCTTGTGTATTTTTGTGCGCTCCAACTCACTTTGAACCACGATTACCAATAACCGTTGGTAGATCGTACTTCAAGAAGGAAGGAATCACTCAACTGATATTCTCTATTAAGTTTGAAATAAACCTTTATTTACCTCAAGACGTTTCCAGCATTATATTATTTCTTCCTTTTCAGACACTGAGTTGCTTGCGCCAAAATGGGCGGAGTGGGTGCCCACCCCGTGACGATGCTCTGGGCAATCTGACACCTTCCAATGTGGTATCAAGACAACGTCATCAACCGGAGACCTGCTGTGCTACTCTCAGAGAGGCACCCCGGAGTCGGAGCTTGCACCAGCATGTTGTTGGACACACCGGTGGTGGCAGGTGAGCAGTGAAGCCTCGGTGTGCAGGAGCTGCAATTGATCACAATGCGGGGGAAGGGGGTAGGGTGCAGCAGCTTGGATGCACAGGGGCAGGCAAGCGATGTTGCCGTAGATAATGTAATATCTGGCCTCATCCATATCTGTTTCATTTTGAGGACTTGCTGGACCGCACTCTTTCTCGTGGACCCCAGCGTCCTAAACACAAGGGGTGACGGGAGGTAAACAGTGAGGGCTGGGAGCAGTAGGCCGTCTCCTTCTCCCTCTGTTCTTTTGACTCTCCCTCCCCTTCTCCCTTCCACCCACTCCCTCTCTGTCCTATTCTTACTATCTGCCTTTCATTCTGACTACCTTTCTTTTTCTCTGGGACATGGCACACATACTTATGTTTCTTTTTCGTCTTGCAGATTTTGTACGCTGCTTCCGGAGGAGTCCCACCCACTTATTTCATGTTATACTGTTGTTTGTTTGAATAAAGTTGTGTTTCCCTATATTTGTTTTGATTAAGCATGGGCGTAAAATCCGTTCCGCTCGCGGATTTTGCGGATTTTCGGCAAATTTACAATCCGCGAACTCTCGCGAACTTCCCGAAAATTCGTAAAATCCGTGAGAAGCGGATTTTTTGCTTGGTCGCACTTGCCAACTAGAATACTATACAATTTCGCGGGAGTAAACACTTGCGAACACGTAGATGCAGCGGGCAGCGACAATCTCGCAATTGCGAGATTGCAAAATTTGCAATTTCGCACAAGAAATCCACTAGCAGGCAGCATAAACCTTGAAAATTATGATTTTTATCAGAATAACTCCTCAGGTTCACATTTGCCTGCACTTTTTCTTTGCAAGGAGTCCATTTTGGGGGGCGGGGGGGGGGGGGGGGGTGGGAGGACGGAAGTGTCCCACAGTCTCCAACTTCCTGTTCCTGTCCAGCAGGCTCCTCCCAGTGCTTTCTTCATGTGCTGGTCACTTTGATTTGGATCTTGACCTGGAAGGATACCTTTTTGTGGATGCTGCTGGATATTTGGATTTTTGCAAAACTGAAAGCACTCAGCAGGTGCAAAAGTTCAATCTTATCATTAGTAACCATTCCCTGTAGTGCTTCCTGAGGGGCCCCTTCAGAGTTCATTTGCCTACTTGCAACTATTCTATGACCCTGCTCTGACCCTCACAGCAGGCTCAGAGAATAGCTACAAGTATACAACAAAGGTCCTGTTAAAAAAATTACACTGCAACAGAAAGCAATTACAGACAAAACTGAAAGCACTCAGCAGGTGCAAAAGTTCAATCTTATCATTAGTAACCATTCCCTGTAGTGCTTCCTGAGGGGCCCCCTCAGAGTTCAGTTGCCTACTTGTAACTATTCTATGACCCTGCTCCGACCCTCACAGCAGGCTCAGAGAATAGCTACAAGTAGGCCACAAAGGTCCTGTGAAATAAAATTGCACTGCAACAGAAAGCAAATTACAGATAAGAAAGCAGGTGTCAGCCAGACTGGAAGTTTAAATTCAGTGACACATTAATCAACCCCAAATTAATTCATGTCAGTTGAAGCAGGGCAGGTGTGCTTGCTTTTTTTCACCCCCATAATCTACAGTGATAAACCAACCAGAGAGTGGCAGTGATGTACCAGAGGGTGGCATGGGTGTACCAGAGGGCGGCAGTGGTGAAACAGAGGGTGCTGTGAACCTGTGATGATGAATCAGACGTAGAAACAACATAGTCGCGGCCGTTGCGAGCCAACAAGTAAGTTCGCAATTGCGAACTGGTACACAACCCTCGCGAACTGGCAGAAATCCTTGCGAACACAAAAAAAAATTCGCGAGAGTTCGCGGATTTTGCGGATTGCGAAACCGTAAATACGCAAGTTCGCGGATTGCCAATTCGCAAAATCCACCCATGCTTAGTTTTGATTTAATAAAGGTTATTTTTTCTACCATTAAATAAGTGAGTGTATGGATCTTCTTTTTCTGACTGTAGTTTATCGTCAAAATCGGCTGTTTATAGGAGGTTATGAGGGAAAACATTTGTAATTTTGCATTGCACCTACCAAATATAAGCCCACAGACTATTACATAAATGAAGCTTGCATAATTCTACAACTGTACGGGTTCTATGAGTGTATCACTTTATAACACCATGAGTACTGTCCGTGTGATCACAGAACCAATAAGGCACTGCCTAGGGCTACCGGGGTTTTAGGGACTGGCAAAGCCCACCCTGCATATTTAAGTAAAGCCCCGGAGGGTGGCGATCCCCGAAGTTGGCCTCAAAGCCCCCCGAACAATTAGTAAATAATACCCGGGGACGTGGCGATGCCCTAGGCGGCGAAATGTCTCTGTGCCCTCCTGTGCCTAAATACATGTGAGATTGAGGTCCCCAGTGTTGCAGAGACCCTGCAATATAATATTAGGATTGTCCCCGCAACATTACCCACCAGGGGGCTCCATTTTTACCATCCGGATCCGCTCTATTAAAGCAATACAAGGTTTTTCTCCTCTCGGTTCAACGAGGCAAACAAGTATTTGTTATCACAGGGTGGAAGCCATGCACCCGCCCTGTAATAGCAAACATAAATGTTCCACAGTTGCACTCACCGGGAAATTGTATGAGCTGCGCCTGGGATGTGGCGCTCCCTAGGACCATGATGCATTGGTTACTGCATGACTACAGCATTAGTATGAAAGCATACTAACACTACTTGCACATGAGTAGTACAGAAACCAGAGTGTAGTGAAGAGGCAGAGGAAGCCCAAAATAAAAATATATAAATCCTACCAGAGGTTTAATGAGCCGACAACCCTGGAATGAGTAAAAACAGCTTCACGAAGAAAACGAGTCTCCAGCAGAACGCAAGCAAGCTCATAATATTGGTGAGTGCTGCCTTCTTTTTACCTTCTCCCGCTCGTTACCAAATGTATGTAGTGATGAGGCAGACAACAGTGGATCCAATAGGTAGATTTATTGCAGGAAAACAAGACAGCTTAAACAGCCACCAACAGGAGCAGTCAGCAAGGCAACCGTCTTCTTCAGCACTGTGTACAAACTCCCCAAGGTTCCCCTCTTGACAGCCATACGTTCTAACATTACATAGTTGCATTCTAGTAGCAATACATACTAACATTCTACTATGACTTACATTGGAATACTACACAGAGCACATCACTTTACAGCAATGAGCTCATGGTTTCATCCAGGAGTATTGAGAACGGTAGGGGTGAGTAGTTCGCTTCCCACTCCCTGTATTATATAAACGCGAACTAACACTACTTCCACAGATATGCTACACCGCCCAGAGCACATCACTTTATAGCAAGGCTTTCCACTTCCTGAAGGGTATAAACGCCTACTAACACTACTTCCACTCGTATGCTACAAAGACCAGAGCACATCACATTACAGCAATGAGCTTACAGTTTAGGCTCTCAGTTTCATACCCGAATGTTGCAGCATCTCGTCTCAGCACCATGTCACTCTGAGCAACACTGCACTTTCAGACCGGTAGGAGTGACTACTTCACTTCGCTCTCCCCACAGAGGTTACAGTGCTCCTATCCTCCTCTTTCCTACTCTTTTCGCCCTTTTTTCCCCTTACTTGTTTCAACGGAATCACTAAATGGCAGCCAACACTTCCTAGTTGCAACTGCTCGCAGCCAATAAGCAGCAAGCTCATGGTCGTAACGCCTCAGCCAATCAGATAGCAGAATTCCCAAATATTGATATCTGTAAATTTCGATATTTCTTGAAAACTACTGAACGGATTTACACCAAATAAACAGAAGTGTGCTTTCTAGACCAAGACCCCTTTCCCTGCTAAATTTGGGGTAATTCCTTTCACCCGTTTGACCTGTAGCCTTGTCTAAAGTTTCCTATGGAAATTGCATGGAGAAAACACGTTTTGGGACCCGCTTTTTTCTCGCCCCCCCTTGACGAATCACCCCCAAACCTTTACAATAGGAGCTGATATGAACAAAAAATTAGTTTGGAAAATGTCATGAAGATTCATCAAACGACGCCAAAGGTATAAGCAAAACAAAAAATGCTCTTCCTATGAAAACTTGGCCCTAACTGATGTCATCAGTGATGTCATTTGAGATGTCATGAGTGATGTCATAAGTGATGTCACTGACCATGTCATGAGTGATGTAATATGTGATGTCAACTATAACGTGCCTAAAACCTATGGTTTTTTCTGTGAAAAAAAAAAATATATATATATATATGCACTGGAAAACTAAACACCCACTTCCCTTACAAAGAAATGGAAAGTTTGCATCTCTGCAGCCGCTCTTATTTTTTACCTTATGCATCTTCCGCTCAATCAACACATGATCCACAAATACACACACCTACTTGCGGCCTTTCTTGGCTGGGCTTATCAATTATTCTTCTTTAATTCAAATTCAAAGTGCAGGCCCTTTATTCAGCCTTCTTGGTAACTACTACTCGTGAATAGCAGTGGCTAATTTGCACACTTCTGTCCTTTCTTGCGTCCTTTCTACCGCACACTGTGTGTACTTTATGCACTAGCTTGCTTCCTTAGATGTGGTACATGTTTTTCTTGCTTCCACTGCAGAATCCAACACCCTATCTGTGTAATGAGCTGGAAATCCAAAGATCCACTTCACTGACAAGGCAGTGGTTAGTTTGCGTGTCTCCAGCCTTTCTTATTTTTCACCTTTTTCATCTTCCACTCAATCAACACATCATCCACACATACACACAACTACTTGCTGCATTCCTTAGCTGTGATTATCAACTATTCTTCTATTTCACATTCCTATTCAAAGTGCAGGCCTTTATTGAGCCGTTTTATTGTAACAACTACCCCGGCCAAAGGCACTGTAAATTTGCACACTTGCTCCCTTTCTTGGCTGGGGTTATCAATTATTCTTCAGTTTCATATTCTGATTCAAACTCAAAGCCCTTTATCGAGCCTTTTTGTTGTAACTACTGTTGCAGGAATTCTGCTCCTACACAGAACTGTGCATAAAGATATAGGACCTCAGTGAATTATGGTGTACCAAAACCCACCTTAGTACCCAAACCCACTACCAGACTAGCAATCAGTGACTCATTGGCTCTTCGTCCTATAGCAAAAACACCAATGACTAGTCAACCCAGAACATACGACTTAGATTACCTCAAGTAAGGTGGATAAAAAGAGCACTCTTTCGTTATAGTCTTACACCAGTCCAAAACAAGGATTAAAAAAAGACACCTGCAAGTTTGAAATGTTTATTTCTAACGCCGTAATCTCATGCGCAGTACCTTCGATAATACAACCAAACATATTATCAGAAACAAGGTTGTCAGCATTGTTACTATTCCATAAAATACAAAGGGAGAAAGCATCCAATAATGCTAAAGGGAAACAGATTTAAAACATACCTACATTTCACCCTCCCTGCCTACCAGGTTAGTTTATAACTACAGAAGGTCTCATAGGATTACATGGGCGGACCCATACCTCTGGTACTCAGCAGTAGTGGATCACATTGAGTTCTGCACAAACTGTCAGGATACGAATGTTCTCCAACTGTGTGTAATTATGCCTCAACAATGCATTATTAAACGCGTCAGTATCAGAGGTGGCCACAGCTGCATATGTGTTATGGGTCGAACGTGCGAGGATCATTCCGAATAACAGACACAGTATCCAAGATAACCTTGATGTTCCATGCTCTCACTATACACACTAAACTAGCGAGGCAGTCTAGAAATGTAGCATAACAAATTATTCTCATGTGAAGCAAAATACTCAGCCTTCTCTAAACAATATCACAAGTGCATGTCGTGTGCAAAGCAGAGCAGGAAAGCAAAAATGGCGTTTAAGCTTCTAATAAACCCATGCTAACTTAACACAGTGTGAGTGCAAGGCTCAGCCCACGACACCCTCCCTCGATCGAAGCACATGATATAACGTGGGCAAATTAGGAACGCAGAGTCCAAGCTTGAAAAGCAGAGTCAAGTTCAAATGTGCAAAAAAAATTATTCGCTGTTTGATAGAAAACAGTAACTAAATAATAAAGAATAGGTAGAAAAATCAAAGAGTCCTAATCCAACAGCGTATAAGAACAGTATGTAGCAATAGCCTCCAAGAGGAAGTAATTGTTCTCATCTGAAAACATTTCAGCCATCCAATTCAATAGTGAGAATGAACATACATGTACCTCAACGACCGGATCCTCTATCACCATCGGAGGAAAACTCGGGTCATCTTCAATGTAACTGCGTGCCAAGAAGTCATGCGCTGCTGCAAAATCATTCCAACGTCCCAATATTCCATGTATCGCTGCTAAGGCCATAATCCCGCCGCCAGAACAGAGCAAGTCATGAACCACTAAGGGGCTCATCAGCTGGTCATAATCCGCGTTGGGAGACACCATACAGCAGAGACACAAATCCAGGGCCCAGTCGAAATCGCAGCTCAGGCAATGGAAGACAGGTTGAACGCATGTGAAAAAGGAGAATTGAAACGATAATCCATAAGCTGCACTCAATGTAGCCAGAGGCAGCGCTCCGTAATAACTAAGCATTCGGTTGCGGACCAGCAACAGCCGGGACATATTCTCGTGTGCTGCAGGATGTGCATCCATATTTAAGTAAACAAATTAATAGAAGCACACCGGCAACTAATGAGAGTATTAAGGGGAATCCACCAAAGATGCTGGAAAACATCGAATGAAAAAATGCAGAGAAGACACCAAATATTGGGGCCGATTATGATAGCGGTTTTCCCGCATCCTCCGGGCCGGCGGAAGCCACCGCCGGCCTGGAGGATGCGGGAAAACCGCTGCGGAGCCTGGAAAGACCCACCGCCATATTAGGATGGCGGTGGGTCTTGAAATCCGTCCGCAGCTTTTCCGCCGCGATCGCCTTCCGATCGCGGCGGAAAAGCTCTAACATGGCTGGCGGTGTCTATCAGACACCGCCAGCCATATTAGGATGGCGGAAATCATATGCTTTACAGACATTCACTTCGGGGGCCCGTTGCGGGCCCCCTTGGTGAAGGGGGGGTGGGTGTGCAAATGGGGGGTACCTATGGTACCCCCCTGCATTTGTGTGCACAAAGCAGCAGGCACCGTGCGGTGCCTGCCGCTTTGTGCACGCAAATGCGATGCATGCATTTTTAACATTGCGGCGGGTGCAGCTTGAAGCTGCACCCTCCGCAATGTTAAAGATAGAGGATGTGACCGCCTCCCTGGCGGTCACATCCTAATCTGAACGGAGGGAACGCCGCAGCCCATGCGGACGTTCCCTCCTCCTCTGGGGTCGCGGACGGACTCAAGTCCGTCCGCGATCCTAATCGACCCCATAGTTTGAAAAGAAGTCACAAGGCCACTGCTTCTAACTTTAAAAAAGTAAGGTAACCCCGTAGTCAAGGACGCATTAAAGATACTCTGAATTAACTCCCCAAAATGCAGGGGCACGTCTGTATTTAATAAATCATGCACTTCTGTGCGGGTGTTTGCTACATGAAGGACAACTGTTTCTGTAGCAGATGTAAGAGCGACCTCTTTTTGAGATAATAGCACTCTTATACGGTTCATTTGGTTAACTCTTCTTTCAAGGTCGGAATCGACGGCCAGATGGAAACATCCAGCTTCCCATGCAGAGGAGTAAACACAGCTTTTTTATAGCAATCGACACGCTCAGTTACCGTAATCATGTAAGCGATGCCTGCTAACATTGCACAACAATCTGCATTATTTCAAATTAAATAACTCACGTTTCCAGTAAACTGAACATTCGTATGATAGCAGGTGTCGGAGTGCCTTTCAAATCATAGGGCCAAATTAGGTGCATCTTGTTTACAAGAGCCAGAGTTGGATTGGGATTAAAAATCGGCCCGGGCACACTAAAACAAAAGGCCCACATTTGCATATCGACTTTCCGCAAAACACTGTTTTGGCAAAATTGTATTAAAAAAGGGGGAGTGTTAAAAAAAAGTGCACGGAACAGTTTACACTAGTGAAATACACATGAAAACAAGTGTGGCCACTTTTGCCCAGGCCCCCTGCCCCCACTCAAAATGCATATATTAATAGGCCGCCCAGCGAGAGAAAGGGAGTGACACCACTCACTGCCTGTTGATAAAAGGGAGTTAATTGAAGCATCTACCTCCAGAAAGGCCACTCAGGCACCCACTGGGCCTCTTTCGGCATGAACAACACAGACACTGCCCAAATCAGCCCCCCAGGCTGCCCAAAAAAGCAGCCCACGGCTGGAATTCGGATACCAGCCCCTCGGCCATTGCCCGAGTGCCCCCGTTACCAATCCGAGGCTGACAAGAGCCACGCAATTGTATGTGTCTACAAATTAAGGAGTCATCTGGTGCTATTCTGCAATCCTCGCCATTCAGATAGACTTCTTATCTCTCCCTCAGGCACCTATATGTAAATGATAATAACCAAGCTTCATGGAGATAAGCGCTGCCTAAAGATCCATATCTGCCTATAGCATAGTATTTCATGCAAACCTCAAACTTAAACAGGCTAAAAAGTAACGTTATGATACCGTGGATAAGCCACACAGCTGAATCGGATCTCCAATGAGTGACCACTAAGCATGGGCGGATTTTGCGGATTCGCAATCCGCGAATTTGCGGATTTGCGTATTCGCGGATTGCGAAAATACGCGAAATCCGCGAATTCTCGCGGATTTGCGTATTTTTTGGGGGTGTGTGTGTTCGCACGGGTTTCTGCAAGTTCGCGAAGGTTTTGTACAATTTCGCAAATTGCGAACTTACTTGTCGGGTCGCCAGTTTTGCGAACTTGTTGTTTCTACGTGCCCAGCCTGTTTGCTAAGATTTCTTTATCACTGCCAACCTCTGTCACCACTGGCACTCTCTTTGGTCACCCATGCCACCCTCTGGCTCACCCATGTCACCCTCTGTGTCATCACATCACCCTCTAGTTCACCAGTGTACATTATTGGGGCAAAGCAAAGCACTGCCATCCTCTGTCAACACTGGCACTCTGGTTCACCCATGCCACCCTCCGGCTGGCACACCCATGCCACCCTCAGTGTCATCACAACACCCTCTGATTGACCACTGAGTGAACAAACACCTGCTAAGTGCTTTAAGTTTTGCAAACAACAACACCTGCCCTGCCCCAACTGACATTAATGAAGGCTGGCACCTGCTTGTCTGCTCCCTTTCCTTTTTGTTGCAAATGCAATGTAAATAATTTTTTTTAACAGGATGCAATGGCATACTTGTAACTATTCTGTGACTGTCAGAGCAGGGTCACACAATAGTTGCAAGTAGGCAACCGGATTCTGGAGGGCCCCTTCAGAAAGCACTACAGGTAAATGGTTACAAATGATGAGCTCGAACTTTTGCACCTGCTCGTTCGTTTTGCTTTTGCAAAACTCGTTTTTCGGTAATTTCGCCCTATTCGCGGGGCGCGTCGTAGTGCGAACTGGCCCGTGGAGGCCGCGAACTCGTGCGAGTTACCTCAAGGTTGAGTATGGGCGCCGCCATTTTGTTTGCGTGACGTATTTCCGTTTCCGCCCGCTATGTGTAATCTCGCGCGACTCGCGCCTTGCGAATACAAGTTTGCACGAGTTCGCGAGAGAAATCGCGTGCGAACTTACTTACGCGCACGTGATCGGGCCGCCATCTTGTTTTTCATTCATTCCTATGTGTCTGGGTATGGTGTTTCTATCCTCTGTATATCTCTGCCATCCTTTGCTTGTTTTAATATTTTGTTGATCTATTTAACTTATTTTCTATCCCTCTATTTTTCTAGATCTATATTTTTGTGTTTTAGGCTACTTTTGTTTACTTTTGAACTACTTTTTTAAACTTTGATTTCCTTCTTCCCTACTCTTATTCTTTTTCATTTTTTCTCTTCTTTACTGCTAACACCTGCCCAGAACATGGTCAAGACAGCTGTCAAGCTGCCCAAGACGGGCACCGCAGCCCGTGCCCGGCTCCCGTGTGGTCGCTTGAGGGCGGAAATGGTGGTGCCCCGGGAGATCTTCAGCCCTGAGGAGGTGGGCGCACTTGTTTTTTATGTGCAGCGCCGTCTCCCCAGGACCATCGCGGCAGGCGGCAGGATCGCTGCTGGTTACACCAACAGCCAGGAGCGACGGAAGCGGTGGGGGCAGGTGTGCCGGGCCCTTTTTAAGATCACGGGGGTCCAGCGCACCTACAATCAAGTCACCCACCGCTGGACCGACATCCTGGACCGAGAGCGTGACCTGCTAGACGTGCTGGGAGTGGAGGTCCCCGGGCTTGGTGAGTAATAGTAGCAATTTTTTCATTACTCACTACTCTGTTTTTTCTCCTGCTCTATGTGGCTGTGTTATATTGCAAATGTTTGCTTTAACTTTTTTACAAAGAGCAATAATGCTGCTGGTGATTACATTGATAGGAGAGGTAAATTACTATTACAAAATCTTCTGTGCATTTCAGGTGCACTGTTCTCCTTCTCTGTGCCGGTGCCACTGCTTATTTGTTTTCTATTTTGTGTTCATTTAATTGGGCTGAGTAATGTATGAGTGTATTTTACAGAACTGCGTAATGCTAGACACAAAGGGGCAGATTTACAAGCCCCTTGTTCCACGTTTACACTGCCTTACCTGACGCACAGCGACGTAAACGTGGCGCATCCCTGCGAGTCATGTACAACGTGATGCATCTAAGGAGATGCGCCACGTGAAGGCCTGGGCCTGCGCCACAATGGGTGCGTTCCCACGCAGGGGGGGGGGTGGGGGGTGGGGGGTGCCGGTCAGGCAGATGTGTGCCTCGCAAAAGTGCCTGCGTGAAATCTACAAGATTTAACGCAGGCACTTCCGCGACGCTGCTATGTCAATTCTTTATGCCTGCTTGCTTGAAGCAGGCGTAAGGACTGATGCGGTATGTTGAGTATTATTGGGCAGCCCTGAGCACTGCTATAGTTGCATCGCGCCCGCGACGCGACTCTAGAGATGCGCCCCTATTTCGTCACGAGATGCGTCACGCATCTGCCTACCCTTGCGCCAGGGTTTGCCGCATTGTAATAGCGGCGCATCTGCCGTGACGCAAGGTTAGTTTTGCGTTACGCATTTGTTCTGGTGCACATCTGGAGGTGTCCAGCTCAGAACTCGTAAGTATGCCCCTAAGTGTCAGATTAGCAATTACCTGCGCATCCCTGCAAAGTGTGCGGCACGCCAGCACCACCCATGGTGCGCCGTATTTACAATGCGGCACACCATGGTCCCAAAACGTCACCGAAGCGTTACGCATCGGTGCCGTAAAGGCGGCTCATTGATGGAGTTGCGTTGCAACGATGGCGCAGCTCCAGCAATGCTGCGTCAAGCCGTAAGTCTGCTTCATGCAGGCGCAGGGTTTCAGTGACGCATCATTGTCCTAAATGACTGATTGAAATTTTATATATTCCCCATAACCACTTTTAGCATGCGTTCCTGCGCAGGAACGCCCTTCCTTGCGATGGAATGCTCCCTAATGGCGCAGGGTTTTAGAATGGGATGCATCTCCCATATGCGTCACGTTGTTAATATACGCCACACCATGGCGCCTCTCTTGTTGTGGCGCTGCGTCACAAAATTGACGCAAGAATGGAGCAAAAGAGCTGCAAGGGGCTTGTAAATCTGCCCCTAGAGTAGAGGCTCAGGTGCAGTCCTTCCTTTGTAGCCCTCTTTTTGGATGAAATAGTAGGTTCTTGTTCTTTCTAAATGTTTGATTTGGTTGACAAGGACATCGGCAAGCAGCAATCATCAATGTTTTCTGTTATTTCTTTCATGTTGTACGTCAGGTCCGCCCAGGGGCAAGCGGACCGAAAAATCGGATGCAGCAGTGGCTCCAAAGGAGGAGGATGCAGGCCAGGGCGGCGAGTGCTCCTTTGCTGGCCCCAGTAAGTTTTCATTTAAATATAGAGGGCCTATTGTTGTCCAAGCATTCCTAATTTAATTGTTTCGAAATAGTGTTTAGATAGGAGCAAAATCAATAATCCTACTGTTGCAGGGACAATTCTCCACAAACCGAACTATGGACACCAAAGACCAGAGTAATAATATTTCAGAGTGGCGTGTTTGGCACACTGTATAAATAAACCTGGTAGTGTCAGCAGCACAGACTCCTCCTTGCAAAAATTGCTAAACTTTTCGCTCAGTCACTCTAGTCTGGACTCTCTGGAGGACTAAAAACCACAGAGTCAATTCAAGTTTAAAAGCTTTATTAAAAGTTTAAGTAAACACATATATTAAAATAAAGTTAGTTGGAAATGGAAAAGTGCTTGGTGCTGAGTTGATGAGTACTGGATTGGTACACATTTCTTGTGGTCGAGCCGAGCTTTCACCTGGTTTGAAGTTGATGTTCCTCTTGTCCTTAGAAGTCCAGTTTCTGTCTGTTCAGAGAAAAATAGTGTGTGTTAAAATTAAGCAAGCATTCAACAATTGTGACAAAAAAATGAAGCAAGACAACAGCTTTCCCTGGAAGGAGGGACATTTTTACTTTAGACTAGAGTAGACAGTCAATTAATTTTTCTGTTGTTTTCACATTTTTTCATTCATAGACCAAATACTAGTGGAGTGGTGTAATCTAACATTCTTAAATCTACTTTGTAGGTGGAACATCTGGTGGCGGGGCCAGCTCGGATGTGGTGGTCATCATTTACTCGGAGTCCGAGGGTCAATCTGGGGAGGAGGCGGCGCTAGAGGAGTCGGACCAAGAGCAAGAAGTACAGACTGTGAGGAAGGAGACGGTGGCGGTGGCGAGTACAGGTAAGCTGGATCATGGAGGTACTATCTGACTCTTAGATAGGATATGATGTGTATTCAGTGGTGGCCCAGTGACAAATTACAATATGGTAATTACAGCAGGCTGGGACCGACAGACAGATAGAGGCAGAGACAGAGAGAGAGGAAGACAGAAGGAGAGAGAGAGAGGGAGGGAGCCAGAGGGAGGGTGAGGGAGGGAGACAGAGAGAGAGAGACAGCGAGGTAGAGGGAGACAAAGGGAGACAGAAAGAGGGAGAGAGAGAGAGAGAGAGGGAGGGAAACAGACATATCGCCTGGGCCTGGTGCAGATGATACGGTTGCTGGTGTGGTTAACGGCTCAGAGGAAAAATCACTCACTTCTGCCAGATCTCTTTCATATGAAAGAGCACCAAACCAAGGATACAAGTGAGTTGTGGGAAGGGAAATGGTGATTCAAGCGCCCCCCCTTGCCCCTCCCTGCGGACGCCCATGATACTGGCCTGAATAGTTTTGTACTGCCCTGGCTAGTTGCTAGTTGTACTGTGACACAACTTCCTGCTGAATCATTTTGTGTTAATCATATTCTTAAAGAGCATTGGTTACAGATTATGTCTTTCTTTCTTCATATAGTTGGCAATACTAAAACCTCCAAACCAACGAGGAGTATGCTGGCTGTACTGGCCCGGCAACGGAGGCTGGAAGCAACTGTTGCCGAATATCGGCGACTGGTGGAACTAGAGGGGGACGACACGCACTCCAGTGCATCAAACCTAACATCATCTACATCCTCCTCTGTTACCCCACGTTCTGCCGGTAAGCACAGTGCTCCAGCGAACCGGAGCCGTGCCGGAAGACGCCACCGCCGAGCAGCAAAAGCTGCACCTCGCAGCACTGTTAAAGGTCGCTTGCGCCGTGCACTCCGCAGAGTGTCCGACCTAGAGGCGGAGGTCCAGAAATGGAACAAATATCAGAATGTGGTGGAGGGCCTCCGCCTAGATCAAGCCATCCTCCAAGAGAAGTATGATGCCCTGGCCCTAAAGCATGATGCCCTGGAGGCCAAACTTAACAGCTTGCATCCCTAGAGTGTCCCTTGCCCCTTTTTTTGAGACTTTTGGGGGGTGGGAATTGGGAGTTGGGTTTTTTGGGGACTTTTGAGGACTATTTATTTGTTGGGGTTAGGGAGGGTCTTGCGGGAGATTATTTTGTTAGGGATATAAATATACTTTTTCAAACTTTATCTGAGCATACCTGTTTTTTTACTACTTTGAGCTGGGTGGGTGGTGGTTTTGCAGTAATTTCATTTAACTGAACACTGTCATCGTGTTGGTTCACGTGCAATAGGCCAAATGTTTTCCAAAGTAAATGCCTGTCACAGAGATTGATAATTCTTGAGCCCTAGGACTTTGCTGCTAGTACCACTGTCACTCTCTCGCCTCTCCGAATACTCCATTATACTACCTCCCATCCAAACGCTTATCTTACCTGTAATTTGTGTTTGAGGGCTGGCTCCACCTGGAATTCACAGAGTCCTAAAGCGTTCTGCAGCAGGGCCACAACTGGAGTTTCCCGGCGTGGATTTTCTGCAAATCAAAAGCAATCAACATTAGAAATGTGGCAGCGGTGCTCACACAACCCTAAAACCTAGAAGCCCCACAGACAGCACCCCTGAGACAGGCAAGCAAGCAATAATAACGCCTACACGTTCACGTGCAATAGGCCAAATGTTTTCCTAAGTAAATGCCTGTCACAGAGTTTGATAATTCTTGAGCCCTAGGACTTTGCTGCTAGTACCACTGTCACTCTCTCGCCTCTCCGAATACTCCATTATACTACCTCCCATCCAAACGCTTATCTTACCTGTAATTTGTGTTTGAGGGCTGGCTCCACCTGGAATTCACAGAGTCCTAAAGCGTTCTGCAGCAGGGCCACAACTGGAGTTTCCCGGCGTGGATTTTCTGCAAATCAAAAGCAATCAACATTAGAAATGTGGCAGCGGTGCTCACACAACCCTAAAACCTAGAAGCCCCACAGACAGCACCCCTGAGACAGGCAAGCGAGCAATAATAATGCCTACACGTTCACGTGCAATAGGCCAAATGTTTTCCTAAGTAAATGCCTGTCACAGAGTTTGATAATTCTTGAGCCCTAGGACTTTGCTGCTAGTACCACTGTCACTCTCTCGCCTCTCCGAATACTCCATTATACTACCTCCCATCCAAACGCTTATCTTACCTGTAATTTGTGTTTGAGGGCTGGCTCCACCTGGAATTCACAGTGGGGGACTCATCAACGTTAAGTAAGTTTCTTCATTGTGCAGAATCCAGGCATCAGCATTATGGGTAATGGATAGGGTGAGTCTGGAGGAGGAGGAGGACTCAGGATAGACGACCAGGACTGAGTTCTTGTCAACTAACTGTTGTGAACCTGAGGAATGCTGCGGCATCAAAATCAAGACAGTTCTGTTGCTGGGCTTGTTGTTTTATTGGTTGATTACAGTTTTGTTGGGAATGTGATGAAGCACTTGCTAAAGAAAGACAGACACACAGGAATAAAAGTGAATAAGGAGGACTATTTACAATTAATGAATGATTGAGTCATTTTCAGAACTCGCTGTCAGGGAAGCAGAACTCGTCCTCATACTCTGCTAAATCATCAGTCGGGGTTACTTCTGGTAACTGAGGAGAACTTTCCTCAGGTAGGGCGGTGTCCTCTTCTTCCTGCGTGCATTCTCGTACTCTGTAATCTGGTGGTATGAAGTGCTGGTTCATCTTTATCAAGGTGAGCCGCTCCACATTTGCGGGCAAGAGGCGGGACCTTTTGGAAGTCACAATGCCACCAGCAGAACTAAAAACACGTTCTGAGGACACGCTTGCGAGTGGGCAAGACAAGTAATTGATAGCCAGGTTGGTGAGCTCTCGCCATATTTTTCTTTTCCCATGCCAATACGCCAATGGGTCCTCAGTAATATTGACCTCTGTTGAGTCATCCAGATAGGCCTGCACCATTGAAAGAATGTCCTCCCGGATTCCTGTACTTTGCACTTCTGTGTCTTTTCTAGGACCAGGAAACCCTAGCTGAGTTAGCCAACTCGCTTCTGACATATCGCATGCGCCTGGTGCAGATGATACGGTTGCTGGTGTGGTTAACGGTTCAGAGGGAAAGTCACTCACTTCTGCCACAGGCACAGATGCAGAAGGGCTTTTTTGGGACGCCTGATTCACTAGTAGTACTGTCTTCTCCTACAGTTTCCTTCCGCTCTCTTTCAAAACGAATGGCTGACTGAGCTAGCCAACCTTTGTACTCTGTAACATCCGATGTTTCAAAAGGAATTATTACTTTGCCAAACAATGGCTTTTTGTAACGTGGATCCAGAATAGTAGCACAAATGTAGTGCTGTTGTTTCTTGATATTTACAAGCCGTTCATTGCTAACTAGGCGTTGTAATAATCTCTGCGCCAACTCATGTGCTTCGTTCTTTCCAACGTCCTCTAATTGTGAAGACACCACCTTGACTTGGTGCTCGAGCTTCAGCAACAGTGGGATAGCTTTGCTCAAAGAACAGTCCTCCCTGCTGACGTCACGCGTGAAGACCTCAAAAGGCCGAAGCATGTCTGTCAGGCTTTTAACTAGCTGCCATTGCTCCACCGCTAGCATCATTTCTGTCGTATCACCACCCAGGTTGTAGAAATACTCATTGACTACTGGAAACAGCTCATGCAGACGCTCAAGCATGTAGAAGGTTGAGTTCCAACGTGTTGCCACCTCCTGGATAAGTGCTTTCACTGGCATTCTACGTTCATTTTGCTTGCGCCTCAGCTCCTTCCGGGCCTTAAAAGAATGGTTGAAATGTGTGCATATTCTTCTGCAGATGGTCAGTGTTTTGTCGACTGCAAGTTCTTTTTTCAAAACATTTTGCACAACAAGGTTGATACAGTGCGCCAAACACGGCACTCTGAAATAGAAACCGTCCGCCATAGCCTTAACTACATTACTGCCATTATCTGTAGAAACATAACCAACCTTGCAATGTCTTGGGCGCAGCCATTGCAAGACCTTTTTGTTAAAGTCAGCCAAAATGCTGACTGCAGTATGACTTTTCTCCATGCCAAACATGGCTAATGTTGCATGTTTACGAGCACCCTTAAAAATCTCGATCAAGTCACCACCTGCATTTATCTGTTTTATAACCCCTGAAAAAGAGACCCAGTGTGCAGTGATGCACATGTAATCAAGGGCTTGGCAACTGGTCCACATGTCTGTTGTCAGGTGTATAGTGTGAACAGCACTCTTCTGCAAAGCTGCCCCCACCAACTCAAGCACCTCTTTGTGTAGTGCTGGAACAGCAACCCTGGCAAAATAGTACCGGCTAGGAACCTTCCATTTAGGGGCCAATGTTGCCACGAGTTCAAGGAAACCCACACCTTCGACAAACGAAAAAGGGAGAAGGTCCACCGCTAGCATTTTTGCCAGCTTAGTGTTATAGAGGCGTACAGTTGGGTGGTTGCGTTGAAATTGCGCATCTGAGGAGAACATGGCTGAAATGGTGCGCTGGACAAATTTACGGGATGATGCTGATGCCTTCTTCGACCCACTTCTGATCAGTGTTGACATTTTCCGCATTGGTGTGTCTCCCAGACTCTCAGTGTGCCTGCTATGTGTTACGGAGGGTGTGGTGCTGCCAGGGGTACTGGGTGCAACCGGACACATGTCTGACGCTTCTTCTACCTCCCCATCATCTTCAGATGAAACACCTACTATGGGTATATTTTGGCCACTTGCCCTTTGGGATCGCTTTCCCTTGACGTTTGCTAGGTGCGGAAACCATTCGACAGCGTGCTTTCTTTCAAGATGACCTATCTGGCCTCCGGTTCCATAGTTGGTACCAGTCTTACCACGGCTAACGCTAGTCTTACAAATGCAACAAACGGCTATGTTATCATATTTTTCATGGACACTAAAAAAGTTCCAAACTGGGGACTGGAAACTTATGGTTTTGCCGCACGAGGTGATACTGCTGCCAATGCCAGATGAAGCAGTGGTGGATGAGCCTTGCAGACATCTACTGGGTTGTGCAATTATTGCAGCAACCTTACTTGAGGGAGTCGAGCTGGATGGAGTCCCCTTCTGGGGAGAAAATATGGGAGCTGTAGGTTTTGTTGAACTTGTGGTACTACTTGACTGCGTTGGTGGTGCTACCAGTGGCACGTCGCCAGGGTCACGCTCAGCATGACGTCGGGATAGGGTGTAAATGTCTGTCTGCTGCATGGAATCATCAGGAGGAGTGGCTTCGTCTTCCTGACATGATACCCCGGCTCCAAAGTCAATTTCCTCCTGTGCCCCTACTTCTGGAAGAACAACCATTGTGGGCACTTGCACCGCTCCATGCGCCGCTACATGGGCATCTTCTCTGACCTCTACTTGCAAGTCTCCATGGACCTCTCCTTCTCGGCCTTCTCCTTCTCGGCCTTCTCCTTCTCGGCCTTCTCCTTCTCGGCCTTCTCCTTCTCGGCCAGCTCCTTCTCGGACAGCTCCTTCTCGGACAGCTCCTTCTCGGACAGCTCCTTCTCGGACAGCTCCTTCTCGGACAGCTCCTTCTCGGACAGCTCCTTGCGCATGTACTTCTGCTTCTACTAGTAGCCCATGCAGTTGTTGTTGCGGCTTTGGTTGTTGAATAGTACTTGTGAGATGAGTTACAACCTGTGTTGATGGTGTGCTGCTACTTTCTTGCGAGGAACCAACATCACTGGTCGTTGGTGATTCAACAACTAAACAGGCTACCTGTGCAGCACTCATGGTGGGCCTTTGTTTTTTTTGTTGTTGTTGCCCAAAAAATGTATTGGTTGAGCCACCAGTCTCCTTGGTAAGTGGTGCCACTTGCTTCTTCTTCTCCTTAGTAGAGACATCTTTATTGCAAGAGGACCTACGGGCACCTCTTTTTGGAGCCATCTTCTTCAGATGTCGGAACAACAGGCCGCAGCAGCACTTCTTCCTGGCACTGATGCTCAACGATGATGCGGAGTTTTGTGCACCTAAACGCAAACGAAGACAGAGGAACATCAGTAAATATAAATGTTGCATATGTAGCGCTTGAATAAACAGTTTGCAAGTAGGCATTTATGAATACACACGTGCACACTGCACACCACCACAAAATATGGAAATTTCAAAATTAGGATTTGCTAAATTTTTGGGAAACAGGAATTTAACATTGATCCAAGAGAGCAAACACACAGAGGGTTGTACTTTCATGTACCCCTGACTCCGCCTGGGCACAATGGGTGAAAGCAAGGCACAATGGGTGCAGGCCTATGTCTCAAAGCTCACTGCCTGCCTTCAAAATGGCCGCTTGACCCCCCCATCCACATGGCCAGGACCATGCCTCAAAATGGCCACCACCAACATAGCCAGCACCCAACCCCTACTCCAAAAAGTCAAAAAACACAACACAAATCAAATCACCACAATCCAATGCCATCCATCCATTTTCAGAAGGCTTATGCTGCCTGCTGGTGGTTTTCCGGTGCAAAATTGCAATTTTTACAATTTCGCGAGTGCGAGATTGTTGCTTCACGGTGCGAACGTGGCAAAAACCCGCAAAAACCGCGAACAGACCGATTCTGGGCCCCCCTGGCCATAATGGATGACATCAGAGCACAGTGGGTGCAGGCCTATGGCACAAAGCACACAAACTGGCTTACAAATGGCCCCTAGACCCCCACCCACACGGGACCAGACAATAAAATGGCCCCCACCCACATAGCAAGCCCCCAACACCACCCCAAAAAGTCCTAAAACACTCAAAAATCAGCACAATCCAATGCCATCCATGCCCTGGCCAGAATCATGTTAAAAAAAAAATCAACAAAACAGTTGTATCATGCATGCACCCATAAATAAGCCTGGTGGTTTTCTATTCATGTGCAGCAGAATTGTAATTTTTACAATTTCGCGAGTGCGAGATTGTTGCTGCGCGGGACACGAGCAGTGCGAACACAAGCAAAAACATCCTCAGCTCGCGAACTTGCAGATTTTCCCCCCAAAAAGTCGAAAAAAAAGCAACACACACAAAAATCACCACAAACAAACAACATCAACTTACTTCTTTGTGAAATCAAATTTCGAATCCAAAAGTAATCCAAAAGGCCTCAAATCCAAATATCCAGCAGCAACCACAAAAAGTAATCCTTCCCAGTCAAGATCGAAATCAAAGTGGCCAGGAAATGGAGGAGCTTGCTGGACAGGAACAGGAAGTTGGAGACTGGGGCACTTCCTTCACCCCACCCCTATGGGAGGAGCTTGCTGGACAGGAACAGGAAGTTGGAGACTGGGCCACTTCCTTTACTAATTTTTGTACTTTCGCTAGTGCGAGATTGTTCCTGCCCGCGCCGCGGACCGCGAGCAGCGCGAGCAGTGCGAACACAAACAAAAAATCCGCTTCGCGCGGATTTTGCGTATTCTCGCCGCATCCGCGAGAGTTCGCGGATTGCGGATTCTCCGAAAATACGAAAAATCCGCGAGCGTAACGGATTTTACGCCCATGCTTAGTGACCACTTCTAACCATTCTCATAGCGCGCCCTGTGCTCTGATTTGACAGTGAGAGAGTGATCGCACCATAGTTTGTACTGCTAATCATTCTCAGCATACACTACGAATACGCTGTCACGTTACATGTCGCATCAAAGCTTCCGTGTGACGTCATGTACGGTGCCCCGTAAGATAAGACGCAAATGTTTTTAATTGTTTAAAAACATATATTTATGTATTTAATGAACATAGTAACAGAAGACATTATCTAGGATAATTATGAAAACATTTTTTTAAGGTCCAATAATCCTATATTACTTTTAATAGCAATTACACAAATCACGGTAGAACGCCATGCGTACTCGCATCGTACGAGCACCGTAAGCACAGCGTAAGTGTACGCAAAGCCATGTGACTTTAAAAGAAGAGATTTGATTGGTTCATAACACTTCCTATTACAACTGTTGAAACTTCCATCCCATTTTAATAATTCTACTTTGACTTTCTAAGAAGAAGCATCTCTTCTGAGAATCTTGTCAAATAGAATGAAGTTTACCATAATAACAGCAATGGACTCATCTTCCAGCCATTCTTCAGAGGAATATTTCATTCCTGAAGAACCTCCAAAGAAGAGGAAAGAAGCTCTAATTTGGCAGTTTTTTACTTTTCCAGAAGGGCAAAAAAAGGTAATGCTCCAAAAGTCACCTGTAAAATTTTCCAAACTCTTTCAAGGGGTGATCCATCTCAAAAATACTCCTTTGGCACAGCAAATATGGAGCGACACGTGAAGAAGTTACACCTCAACAACTTTGCTCGGGCTGCAACACAGAGATTGAAGGACAACCCACTTGCTACTGCACCAAGCACATCAACTGCTGCAGCAGCATTTTCAGCAAGCAGTCCACACCCACAAATTGATCCTGATTTTTCTAAAGTTAAAATTCTATGCATTTATTGCAATAAACTTTTGTGTTATGGGAAACAGTCTATTGACCTGATAAAATGCAGGAAGCAGGAGCATCGCTGTCCTCCACAATATTTTTTTTTTATTCTTTTGTTCCTGTTGGACACTTCCAAGCCCCCCCATTACAGAAAAAATTGCCCCCAGGATTTGCCCCCCCCCCCGGAGCTAATTAAGAATAAAACTGACTTCTCGTTTCTTTTTTCCTTTTCCACCGCGTACGAGTACAATACCCCCGTGTTTTTTTTATTTAAAAAAAAAAAAGAAATTTGTGCCTAAAGATCCATGTGGGACCCCCTGAGCAGGCCTAGAGGGTCAACATGTTTCTACCCTGCCCCCTTTCCTTATTTTTCAACTTTGTTTTACTGTTTTCTTGTGGCTCGGTGCTACCGAGGCACAAGATGGCTGCCAACACTTCCTGGTTTGGAGTGTTGACAGTCAGTTGACATCCAATCAGCATGCAGCTCGTGCTCATAATTGTACGGATTTCGGAACGCGTGGCGTACTTCGCCTCTAGATATCGCTATGATTTTACTTTTGATTTTCTTAGGAACTACTGAACGGATTTACACCATTCAACAAAAAGCACAATCTGCGAACCGAACTCTACCTCTCTGCCAAATTTGGTGTAATTCCTTTCAGCCGTTCGGGCTGTAGCCCTGGCTAAAGGTCCCTATGGAAAAATTGCATGGGGAAAACACATTTTGGGACCCCCTTTTTTCTTGGCCCCCACTTGACGAATCACCCCCAAACTTTTAGGGAAGGAGCGGAGCAGGCCATTTTCTTGGAGAAATTTGCGAAGATTCGTCCACCAGCGCCAAAGTTATTCCAAATCGAATGTTGCGGATTTCCTATGGAAAGTAGGTCCTAACTATAACTACCTACTGGCGACCGCCAATAAATTTGGCTCAACTTGACAAATCTACAGGAAATTTCCACAAAATGTTTTGGTTTAGCTGCAGTGTTGAAAGTTTTGGGATGATCCACTAGTGGGGCCCGAGAAAAAAAGGGGGTCCCAAAAAGATTGTTCCCAATGTTATGTCTATGGGGATTTTTTATTTTTTGAACACGACTACAGCCAAACTGCCGAACGGAATTCTGCCAAATTTGGCAGGGGGGCCTGCGTTGGCCCCATCTCATTAAGAAAATATGAATGCCTAGCCCTGGGGGATGGGTCCCGAGGCCAAACTTGGCCTCGGGAGGAGGGTCACACAGCCCCCTCCCCTTTCAAAAAAAAATATATAAAGGCCAGGCCTGTTATGAAACAATATACCGCAATGTAGGCCTAGGTAGTTGCATGACCCTTTATCTACGGTTATCCTATGACTGTTCGACGTAACGGTTTTAGCGCTGACCTGTAATCTAGTTAGGTGCTGAATAAATGTTGTGTGGTTTTATCCTTAATGTAGACTCATTTATTATTCATAAGGATTCTCAGTATCACAGCAGGATTACCATCTTCTGCATAATAACTATGTATTATGGTCACCATTATCTTCATCCTTGTCTGACTTGCGCATATACACATCTAGGTAGAAACCCTGAGGGCACCTTTTGGGTATATATGCACAACATCGTCACGGAGCAAAACAGAGGAGAAAGACTCTCATGCTGACATGCTGACTTGAGATGCTGAGGTCCCTGCACATAGACACTCCAGCACGCAGTGGTCTGTCATCCCTTGAAGGGTTTTCATCTCAAGACCAAGATGGGGTCCTTCGCTCTCCCACATCAGGTAATGGGGTTGGCTCTATCCTAAGGGGATTCTTAGCTATAATCCTTCATAAATGCTAGGTACACTTAGGTACATCTAGTTAGGATTTTCACCTTACAAGTACTCATGATTATTGTCATGTATCTATATGCCTGTATATATTTATTGTTATAGTAATATGGTAAAATTCTAACTTTTCTTTACTCTGCTGGTGCTTATTACCATATATATCTGTTTATGTCTCATGGTTATTGTAGCACGTATTTAATACTAGAATGACACTGGTTCAATAAATGCTTATTGAAAATGTCACCAGTGTTCATTCTGTATATCTCTGAGACAAAGTAAGCAAAAAGTACTGTACAGTTACACCATACCTGAGGAGTCAGGGTTGCCATGTTCGATGGTTGCCAGAAGCTATTCGCTCCTAGGTAATAGGGGGTCAAAGTGGCACTGTGAGCTAGCTGGTCTACAGACTAACATCCTGTGGGGTGTCTGGAATAGTCTGGACAACAATCCCCTAGTTTATTTTGCCTAAACATGCAGATCCTATGTAAATTTGTAGGACCTACACAACAGGCCCAGGGGGATGGGGTCATTGGGGACGTAAAGGCACAGGAGGTGGGTCACTTGGTCACCAACTTTAAAGACAGTATTTTTTAAGGAAGTAAAGGCCGGGCCCGGAGGAATCAGCCTGGGAGGGGGTTGCATGGGCCCCTCTCTTTTTTAAATAAAAAAAGAGACAGGCCCTGGTGTATGGGGTCCCCAGTGCCCATAATCTCCCAGGGAAGGGGGGCCACATGGCCCCCTTCCTAAAAAAGGCAATAGAATAAAAAAGCTGGCAACTCGCTGGAGGCCCTTATTCCTTTCTCCACTACTCTGCAAATGTGCCTTCTGGTGCGCTGCTGGTTTTAGAATGAAGTCCATGTGGCTGCTGAGGGTCCTTAAAGGGCCAACAAGACATCATGTTACCTCAAGTACACCCCGCCAAGTAGGATTGCTGAGAGGTGGTTGGAGGCCACGCCCTCTCTCTCCATCAATCTGCAAACATACCTCTCATGCACTGCTGGGGGGGGATGAGGTCCCTTGCCTCCTGAGTACCTCAGGACTAAAGTGGACTTCTCACCCCAAGCCGCAGTGCGCCAGAAGGCACGTTTGCAGAGTGGTGAAGAAAGGGAGCAAGGCCTCTGACGACCTCTCAGCAGTCCTGCTGTGTGAGTCTTACTGGAGGTAACAGCTCCAACTAGGCCAGGTTACGGCTGTAGCACAAGCTCCCATTGAGAAATGGGAGTATGCGACCGCTCCATGTGCTGTCACATTGTAATTGCTGTGTCAGGACCGCTGACTGGAGGTTAGTCGGCCTCGAGATCGCAACGGTGTCGGTCGAAGGCAACTCCGACCGACATCATAATAAGGCCTTAATTGTTTAATGATATTCTCTTTAAAGTTCTCTTTTATTAGAAAGTTTTTGTACAAACCACTTTTGCTTAGCATTTCCTGTGTTCCCGGCCACACCGGAAGTCATGGTGACATCGCTAATTTAGAATACCTTGTGTTTATCATAAACGCAAATAAAAAGCTATTGTAAACAAGTTTTAGTGAAGCTGTTAAGTATCATACTAATATAAGGTGTGATTTTGTCTCTACTTTTAAAGAATACTACTTTAAACTTCTATTTTTTAATTTCTGATGCCGTACGGTAACTGCAAACTTGTCTGTCACCACAAACACATTGGTCACTGCGAAGATCACATGACTGGGAAAGCAATGAATATCATTGGATAATATACTTTTCAGGAAATGAACAAGTACACACCCACTCCTCCTTCTTGAGTCTTCTTTAAGAGAACTGTTTTCTGAGCAGGTGCATTCATCTTGAGAGTTGTTGCTTTTTCACATCACAAACAGCAACACAGGATGGAGATAGGGGTCAGCAAGAACAGCTGGAGGACTAGGATGTGGAGGAGGTGGATACTGAAGAATTAGAAGAAGAGGGGCTTCCACAAAAGAGAGCCAGTGTGGCAAGAGATTCTATCAAAATCCTATCTGGGAAATCAAAAACAGTGGCTGAAATAGTGCAATGGACCATCTGTGATAAGACCCTCTCTAGAGGGACACATAAAAAGGATTTATGTGGGATGACTTTCATGTTATACCACCTCAAGACCTAACATGTAAAACATCTCCAACTTGCACTAAAGCAATGAGAAGGTGGAGGACAATCAACTTTAATTGCAGCAGCAACAGGTCCTGGACAGAAAGTGACATCAGATGTCCAAACTACTACCACTGATATGGCTCCAGAGTTATCTAGAATACTCTCTTATTGTATGGACTGTGGAGTTGTTACAAGTGCTAATTCCCCCCCCACCTTTTATAGTTTTTGCAGATTTTTCTAATTTTTCCTGTTCCAGTTGCCATTTTTTTTTTTTTTGTCCTCATGTGCCTCTCCTCACCCGATATTGTCGCGGATCCGCCCTGGGGTGTTTCATCTCATATAGCAGGCGTAGTGTTGTTAAGGAGCATCTTGTATCTCGTTCGCCCTTCCTCCTTACAACAAGACTTCCACCGAGATTCTAGAAAAGCTTAATCATAGGACTATTATTACATCTAAGTTTTTATCTTTGACACCCCCACCATCACCCATAGTGTTGTAAGAACGGAGTCCAAAATTTGCATCTCTTCTTATTCCGACCAGCCATATCTAGCTTTGCTATAGCTCTCATAGCTCTTAACCAAGTCAGCTCAGACGGAGGGACCACTGATATCCACATTCTGCAAATTTCCCTTCGAGCAATCAAGATACCATAAAATACCAACTTCACTTTATCGTTGTAGCCCTTACCTTGTAGGTCTGCCATTCCCGTCATAACAAGTTCAGGGCTTACCTCCAATTGTTGGGCCAATGCAGTGGACAAGCATTTACTCACTGCTTTCCAGAATTCTTCTATCTCTGGGCATGTAACAAACATGTGTAGGTCGTCTTCGTTCGGACTGTTGCATTTGGAGCACCTCACTGTACCGGCATCTTTGAATTTCGCCAGTTTTTTTGGTGTCCAACACGCCCTGTGGAGAGTGAACAAGTGGTTTCTCCTTAAATTTGCAGGTTTAACCACCTTGTATAGAATCAACATAGATACTTGCCATATATCCTCTGTCGCTATCCTCGGCAAGCACTCTCCCCACAGGGTCTCCGGCAATACGAAAGGTCCATCTTCAAGGTCCACTATCGACCAATACCACATCGCCACCTCTTTTTTAATCAGAGTATCCAGAGCAAGTTTCTCTTCAAAGGCATTATAGTGCCCGAGTAAATTTTCCTTCCCTGCAGCCCAGCTTTGTATCTGCAGGAACTTAAATTTAGAAAACTTATTGCCCCACTTCTGTTCACAGAAGCTCCATGGTACTAAATTCCCTTCTAAAAACAGATCCCCCCATCTCTGAGGACCTGCTATTTTTAAAGGTGTTGCCAGAGCATCTTCGGTCCAGCTCGGAGCTCCCGGTGTATCCCAAATTGGTGCCATTGCACTAAAATATGGTATCTTCGTTACCCTCCTAACTCTATACCATAGCATTGCCAGATCTTTCAAAACCTTTAACCTTATTTTCTTAAAGTATTTCGGGTCGGCGAATTTGTACATAAAAGCGCTTTGATTGGTCTTCTCCGTTCTTAACAGTGCTGAAAGTAGTATGCCAGTGTCTGAACTCCCTGGGGTTCCCAAAAGCATTCTACAGTTCTTTAACAAAAAAGCCCAAGAGTAGATCTGTAGATCTGGGGCTGCCAGACCTCCTTTCAAAAGTTTCCTCCTCATTTTTTTCCAGGATAAACGTGATCCTTTAGATGCCCAAATAAAAGACCCAATCTCACTTTGCAGCTTTTTAATCTCCTCCTTCTCGTACATAAGCGGGATAGATTCAAAAAGAAAAGTCAACTTGGGTAGCACCATCATTTTCACGAGGTTGACTCGGCCGTATAGTGTTAGCGGTAAATGCGACCAGCCTTTCATGGCGTGAGAAATTTCTTTCCTTACTTTAGCAATATTTACTTTAGTAAGATCCTTAATGTTTTGTGTTATTTGCACCCCTAGATATCTTATCTCTGTTTTGCATACTGTGGCTCCTGCATTTAAGTTCCAGGCCATAATCTCAGTTTTATCCCTATTTAGGCGATATCCAGAAACCTCACCAAATTCCTTCGTTATGGTTTCTATACAGCTCAGTGATTGATGTAGTTTAGGGGTTAAAATGACTATATCGTCCGCATATAGCCCAATCTTTCTGGCCCAACCCTGAAACTCAAAAGAAGGAATCAACTCTGCCTCTCTTATTCGACACGCTAAAGGTTATATATAGAGATCGAACAAGAGAGGAGATAAATGGCATCCCTGCCTTGCGCCCCTCATTACTTTTATTGGTGGGGTTAAATTCCCATTTACTAATACCCTCGACGTGGGTGACTGATATAACCGTGTCAAGACCGAACCAAAGTTGACCCCTATCTGTATATGGGCTATTAACTCTTTCAAATACACGCAATTAACACGATCAAATGCCTTGGCGGCGTCCAAGGCAACCACCGCCAAGGGAAGATTATATGTAGCTGCTGCATCTATACTACATATAAGGGAAAACGTTAACTCCTTTAGATACCTCCCTTTAATAAACCCCTTCTGATCTGTGTGTATTAGGTGAGGGGCAACTCTAGCCAGCCTATCTGCCAGGATCTTAGCAAAGAGCTTATAATCGCAATTTAACAGCGAAATCGGCCTGTAAGAGTCCATATATTTTGGTGATTTCCCAGGTTTAGGAATAACAATGATATTTGCCTCATTCCATGACGCTGGGAGAGCTGCTTCGCCTAGGAAAATGTCATTAAAAAGCTTTGTTAATAAGGGTGCTATACTCCCTGCCACTGCCTTGTAGACCTCGGCAGGAAGCCCATCTGGTCCTGGCGCTTTCCCTTTTTTCACATTACTTATAGCCCTCTCAACTTCTCCCAATGTTATCTCTTGATCTAATAGTTCCTGGAGCTCTTCTGTCAATGGTTTTAAGACCTTCACCCAATTGTCTATTGCATGTTTAGCCGGAACAAGGTCCTCCCTATACACCTCTTCAAAATATCTATAAAAGGCCTCCGCAATATCCTTTGTATCAGTGACAAATTGTCCTTGTTCACCATCTTTCACTTCTTTAATTATGCTACGTACCCGCTCACTCCTAGTTTTCCAGGCTAGTAGCTTACTTGACGCCTCACCATACTCAAAATGCGCTAATTGACTAGCCTCGTATTTTTCCCTAACCCTGTTAGAAACCACTGCAACAATTTCTCTTTTTAGTTCTTCCAAATCTTGAACAATCTTTTCTTTAGTCTCGCCACTCATTGACTCCACTAGCTCTCTCTCTTTCTGACGGACCTCTTTTTCCAGAGATTCTACCCTGCTGAAATATGCTCTTCTTTTACTAGCCGCCAGAGCTCCCAATCTCCCTCGGAGAAAAGCTTTATAGGTCTCCCAGACAACCTCGATATCCGCTGACCCCACATTATGTTCTACAAATCCATCTAATTCCTGCCTGAGATTCTCTATCAACTCAGAGTCATATAATATGGTTCGATCCAGCCTCCAGACCGAACCCAAATTGCTCACCCCTGTCCTGACTACTAGGGTAACTGCTGAATGATCTGAGAGGTGTACCCCAACATGAAGGATCTGTTTCGCTCTCCCCAACAGCCTTAAATCTATTAAGATATAATCGATCCGTGATCTATGACTGTATTTTTTATTGTAATAGGTGTAGCCTAGTGCTTGACCTGACCTTTGTCTCCACACATCGCATAAACCGAACTGATCCATTACCCCCTTAACCCTTTTTGACATTTTGCTGTTTACCTGCGCCCTACTGTTTGAAGATCGGTCCAGTTTATGATCTAGTACCGTGTTAAAATCTCCAGCAAGAAGAATATTACCTGTAAGGCCTACCATCTCTTTGATTAATTCATCCAAAGGCCCCACATCGTCCTGATTTGGACCATAATACCCTATGATGTTGTATACAAGGCTACTAATTTTCATGGTGACAATCAGCCATCTTCCTTTAGTGTCCGCTACCTCCCCCTCAATAATACAATCTATCCCCTGTCTTACCAACACTGCAATCCCTTTTGTTACCGCCGATTGTGGAGTGTAAAAGACATACTGCAGCCATCGCTGTGATGAAAAGTATTTCTTGCTCTCTTCCCCAGTTAAATGAGTCTCCTGTAGGATCATAATATGTGCTGGAAGATCCCTTAAATACTTCATTATCAAATCCCTCCTAGACCTCACTCTTAAACCATTTACATTCCACGAAGTCAAGGTCAGCTCTGCACACTACCCCCCATCGTCACATATCCCCTCGGAACTCACTAACACCCAGGTGAGAAAATAGCCTATGAGAATTTTTTTTAACTTTTCTTTCCCTGCTCCCCTCTCTCCCGCCCCCTCCCCTGCCTTCCTCCCAGTTCCCCCCAATCCCCTCTCCCTGGAAAACCCAACCAGCTTCCTTGGGCCCTACCAAGGCCTTTGAATACCCGTTGCGGGAGGTATGGCGTTTTCTTTACTATCTTTCTTGTACATGGAATCTAAGCCTCTATGCGTCCAATGCATACCCATTCTTCTAGAGCCTTCCCCAGTTACACATTTCCGGCCTAACATTTATCCAAAAAAGCATCAACATCCTCGACAAACCTAAAAGTGTGCATTCTGTTCTTCCACATGACTTTTAAAAAGGCCGGAAATTTTAATTGCACAGTAGCTCCCATACTTCTTAATGGCTCTATCCTTTTGCCCAGCTCCCATTGTCTGTTTGCTGTTACCACCGATAAGTCTGACCTGACCTCAACTCTAGAGTTATCTACCATCAAGGCTCCTTTCTTAAGAGCCGCGGCCAGAAGTTTTTCCTTTAAGCTATATGTCAGGAAGTTTATCAAAATCCTTCAGGGTTTTGAGCGATTTGGATTTAATCTGAAGGGATCACGATGTATTCTCTGAATATCCAGCGAGATTTCCTCCTCCGTTTCTTCTACCTGTAATTCTGTTTTCAATAAATGGACAATATAGTACTTTATATTTTCACCTTCTTTCCCTTCTGGCAATTTCAAAATTTTTAAATTGTTTCTCCGTTGCATGTTCTCCAATCTTTCCAGCCTATCTTCATGTACCCTCTCCCTGGATCTAATCTCTTCCAATTCTTTGCTGTTTTCCTCTACCTTGTCTCTAATCTCCTGAACTCCTAATTCGAGAGCTTCTGTACGCTTGCTCAAATCATTAAACTTAGCCTCCAAAATTCCACATACCTCCCTGATTCCCTCCTGATTCGCCTTTGACTCTTCAAACCCCCTATGTACATCCAAATCGAGTTTTCTTAAGAGGGCTATAACCGTAGTATCTTGATTTTCAACCTCAGATAAACTCTCACTAGCCCCCCCACGCCCTCTACTTCCTCTCTAGTGCCTGATTCTTCTGTCAAAGGGGGTTCGCTTTCCACTAGACTAGTGGGTGTAACATTAGCTTCCTGCCCTAACTCCTGCTCGATATCTGTTGTATCTTGATTTTCTTGAATTACATCCTCCATCTCTAAAACCTGGTATCTATTCGGGCTTAATTGATCTGCCCAATCTGTCAAGCTATTTTCTATCCCAGGCGTTTTCAACCCAGTAACAGCTTCAACACTCTCCCCCTTCGTCTGTTCTTCCTTCAAATTGCCACTCTTATTCAAGCTGACGCTGTCTGGGATAAAATCCTTTGATAATATTAGAGTTTTGGGCAGTGGTTTAAAGTATGCACTCAAAGAGGGTTTTATTAATAAGGTTTTACCTGCTAATCCTGCTCTGTTATTTTGCCTACTGTGCTTTTTACTATTATTCCTGTGATCTGAGCCTAGATCTTTTCTATAAATCTTCTGTGTGTTGGCCTGTTTTTCCTCTCTCCCCAGTCTCGTACTCCTCAGAGCATATCCTTTATTTTCCTCCTTCTTAATATGCACTAAGCCCTTTTTTCTCTCACTCTCACTGGAATTGTTTTGAAAAACCTTTGATCGCGCCCCCTCTCCTTACCCCCCCTGCCTGTGTTCTCAGCCCCCACCCCAGAGGCGCTCCTTTTAGAATTGGAGTTTACCTGCAACACTAAAGCTTCTCCTGCCTCGACTTTACTTTCTCGCTTCAAACCCCCAGCTCCACGACCAATAGCCCCTCCCGCTCTATACTGGAGCCTGGCTGCTGCTCTCCTACCTCTCCCTAGCTCAGCAGCCGCTCTCCCCCAGCGTTCTCCTCCACCGGCAGACTGCTCCTCCAGTAATTCCGCCGGAGGCTCCTCCTCACCTCCCCTCTGCCTAGGTGATCGCTAGTTGTGTCCCGCCGCCATGCACTGCCTGCGGCTGCCGCCGCCCTTCACTCGTTGTGTACCGCCGCCCTTCACTCCTCCACTAGCCGCTTCCAGCACGGGACAGAACATAATCCACTCGAGAAAGCAAAAAGAAAGCCGACACCATGAGATTAGGTAAGAGAACTGGGCGCCCGCATGTTTAACGCGTTGAACGCATAACAGGCTGTTTGCTTGTCAGTAGAAAACGCCGCTCTTCCTCCCCGGGCACTCGCGACCAACTACCTAGCTGGCTGCCATGTTTTCCCCCAGTTGCCATTTTTGATTGTATAAAAAAAGAACAACAAAAATTTAAAAATTATTTTTTAAAAAGGGGAGAAATGTTCCTGTTGGAACCACCTTTTAAAGTTAAAGAAAGATAAAGTATGCATCTATATTGCAATGACTGTATGACTGGTGTATTTAAATGAGTGTATGAGTAGTACATGGATGATTGAATGATGGCATGAGTGGTGCATACATGATTGAATGCCTGTATGAGTGGTGCACAGATGATTGAATGCATGCAAGAGTGGTGCATGGATGATTGAATGAGTGCATGAGTTTAGCATGGATGATTGAATGAATGCATGAGTACAGTCTGGGTGATGGGATGAGAACAAGTTTAGTGCTAGGGTGACTGGATGAGTGCAAGTGTAGTGTCTGGTTGAATGGATGAGCGCAAGTGCAGTGCCTGTGTGATTACATAACTGCAGGGGTAAAGCCTGAGTGATTGTTTGACTGCAAGTGCAGTGCCTGGACAAGTGCATTAGTACAAGTGCACTGCCTAGACGATTGGATGAGTGCAAGTGTCGTGCCTGGATGAATGGATGAGTGCAAGTGCAGTGCCTGGGTGATTGATGGACTGCAAGGGTAGTTTCTGGGTGAATAAATAGGTGGAAGTGCAGTGCTTGGGTGATCGAATGACTGCATGGGTAGTACCTGAGTGAATGGATCACCTGCTGGTTGACGGAATTGTGTACTGGGTGAGTGAATGAATGAGTGCAACTGCAGTGCCTGGATGAATAAAACAGTGAAAGTGTAGTGCCTAGGTGATGCCATGACTGCATGGGTAGTGTCTGAGTTAAGGAATGACTTCATAGGTACCACTTTAGGGGAGTGGATGAGTGCCTCATTACTGTCTGAGAAATTGTATGAGTGCACGTGTAGTGTCTGGGTGAAAGCATAAGTGCAAGTGTGGTGCTTGGGTGAATGGATAACTGCAGGTGTGATGCCTGGGTGAATATATGAGTGCATGTTCAGTGCCTAGGTGGTTACATTACTGATTGGATAGTGTCTGAGTGAATGCATGAGTGTATGTGTAGTGCCTAGGTGATTGCATAACTGCAAGTGCAGTGCCTGTATGATTGGATGAGTGCAAGTGCAGTACCTAGATGAATTGATAAGTGCAGTTTTAGTGCCTGGGAGAATTGAGAAGTGCAAGTGCACTCCCCGGTTGATTGCATGACTGCATGAGCAATGTCTGAGTGACAGTATGAGTACAAGTGCACTGCCTGGATTACTGGATGAGTGCAAATGCAGTGTCTGGGTGAAAAAATAAGTGCAAGTGTAGTGCCTGGGTGAATTGATGAGTGCAAGTGTAGTACCTAGTTGATTGCATGAGTGCAAGTGCTGTACCTGGGTGATTCCATAACTGCATAGGTAATGCCTGACTGATTGTATGTGTGCAAGTGCAGTGCCTGAATGAAAGGATGAGTGGAAGGGCACTGCCTGGATGACTGGATGAGTGCAAGTGCAGTGTCTGGGTGAATGGATACGTCCAAGTGTATTGCCTGTGTGAATAGATTAGTGCAAGTGTAGTGTCTGGGTGAATGGAGAAGTGCAAGTGCAGTGACTGGGAGAATGGATGAGTGCAAGTGCAGTGCTTGGGTGATTGCATGGTTAGTACCTGAGTGAATGGATCACTCCATGGCTACCACCTTGGTGATTGCATGATGGCAAGTGTATTGCTTGACTGAATGGATGAGTTCAAGTGCAGTGGCTGGATGGATGAAAGAGTGCAAGGGTAGTGTTTAGGTGATTTCATACCAGCATTGGTAGTGCCTGGGTGAAGGCATGACTCCATTGGTACTGCCTGGGTGATTGGATGAATGCCTGAGTAGTAGCTGGGAGATTGGATGAATGTAACTGCGGTATCTGAGTGATATGATTACTGCCTAGGTAGTGCCTGGATGATTGGATGAGTGGAAGTGCAGTGCCTGGGAGATGGGATGACTATATAAGTATAGTCATCAATGGAGCGCACACCGCTAGCCCCTCCTCCGGATCGCCCCTCGGGACTCTGGTACTTGTAGTTCTGTAGTGGATCACAGGTGGGTGCAAGTCGGTACTTGTTGGACTGATGAATCTCTAGACCCGATACATGTCCCGGGTTTTAGGATATCGCCCGGACGACGCACCTGCGTGCCGGTTCGGGCATCGAGGCCATTGACGGTTGTTTGGCGGCCTTCTCTCCCACCCCTAACTATTTTCTCTACTGATGAGGGAAGTTATCCCGAAACCCGAGCCATGTCTCGGGCGATATCCAAAAACCCGGGACATGTATCGGGTCTAGAGATCATCAGTTTTACAAGTACCTACTTGCACCCACATGGGTGAACCACTCAAGAACTCCATGTACCAGATTCCCGAGGGGCGATCCGGAGGAGGGGCTAGCGGTGTGCGCTCCATTGCGATTGCTTATACAAATTGGCTCCTTTGAGCTTTGAGCCGACGGGCTCCTGGACGACGCACCTGCGTGCCGGTTCGGACATCGAGGCCATTGACGGTTGTTTGGCGGCCTTCTCTTCCACCCCTAACTATTTTCTCTACTGATGTGGGAAGTTATCCCGAAACCCGAGCCATGTCTCGGGCGATATCCAAAAACCCGGGACATGTATCGGGTCTAGAGATCATCAGTTTTACAAGTACCTACTTGCACCCACATGGGTGAACCACTCAAGAAGTCCATGTACCAGATTCCCGAGGGGTGATCCGGAGGAGGGGCTAGCGGTGTGCGCTCCATTGCGATTGCTTATACAAATTGGCTCCCTTGAGCTTTGAGCCGACGGGCTCCTGGACGACGCACCTGCATGCCGGTTCGGGCATCGAGGCCATTGACGGTTGTTTGGCGGCCTTCTCTTCCACCCCTAACTATTTTCTCTACTGATGAGGGAAGTTATCCCGAAACCCGAGCCATGTCTCGGGCGATATCCAAAAACCCGGGACATGTATCGGGTCTAGAGATCATCAGTTTTATAAGTACCTACTTGCACCCACATGGGTGAACCACTCAAGAACTCCATGTACCAGATTCCCGAGGGGCGATCCGGAGGAGGGGCTAGCGGTGTGCGCTCCATTGCGATTGCTTATACAAATTGGCTCCCTTGAGCTTTGAGCCGACGGGCTCCTGGACGACGCACCTGCGTGCCGGTTCGGGCATCGAGGCCATTGACGGTTGTTTGGCGGCCTTCTCTTCCACCCCTAACTATTTTCTCTACTGATGAGGGAAGTTATCCCGAAACCCGAGCCATGTCTCGGGCGATATCCAAAAACCCGGGACATGTATCGGGTCTAGAGATCATCAGTTTTACAAGTACCTACTTGCACCCACATGGGTGAACCACTCAAGAACTCCATGTACCAGATTCCCGAGGGGCGATCCGGAGGAGGGGCTAGCGGTGTGCGCTCCATTGCGATTGCTTATACAAATTGGCTCCCTTGAGCTTTGAGCCGACGGGCTCCTGGACGACGCACCTGCGTGCCGGTTTGGGCATCGAGGCCATTGACGGTTGTTTGGCGGCCTTCTCTTCCACCCCTAACTATTTTCTATACTGACGAGGGAAGTTATCCCGAAACCAGAGCCATGTCTCGGGCGATATCCAAAAACCCAGGACATGTATCGGGTCTAGAGATCATCAGTTTTACAAGTACCTACTTGCACCCACATGGGTGAACCACTCAAGACCTCCATGTACCAGATTCCCGAGGGGCGATCCGGAGGAGGGGCTAGCGGTGTGCGCTCCATTGCGATTGCTTATACAAATTGGCTCCCTTGAGCTTTGAGCCGACGGGCTCCTGGACGACGCACCTGCGTGCCGGTTCGGGCATCGAGGCCATTGACGGTTGTTTGGTGGCCTTCTCTTCCACCCCTAACTATTTTCTCTACTGATGAGGGAAGTTATCCCGAAACCCGAGCCATGTCTCGGGCGATATCCAAAAACCCGGGACATGTATCGGGTCTAGAGATCATCAGTTTTACAAGTACCTACTTGCACCCACATGGGTGAACCACTCAAGAACTCCATGTACCAGATTCCCGAGGGGCGATCCGGAGAGGGGCTAGCGGTGTGCGCTCCATTGCGATTGCTTATACAAATTGGCTCCCTTGAGCTTTGAGCCGACGGGCTCCTGGACGACGCACCTGCGTGCCGGTTCGGGCATCGAGGCCATTGACGGTTGTTTGGCGGCCTTCTCTTCCACCCCTAACTATTTTCTCTACTGATGAGGGAAGTTATCCGGAAACCCGAGCCATGTCTCGGGCGATATCCAAAAACCCGGGACATGTATCGGGTCTAGAGATCATCAGTTTTACAAGTACCTACTTGCACCCACATGGGTGAACCACTCAAGAACTCCATGTACCAGATTCCCGAGGGGCGATCCGGAGGAGGGGCTAGCGGTGTGCGCTCCATTGCGATTGCTGACTATATGAGTAGTTACTCAATAAATCAATCATTAGATTAGTGAATTCACACACGTAATATGGCCTAATCTGCATCCACTGTGAAAAAATTAAAACAGAGAATAATGTATTCTGATTTTATGTTGAACATTAGGCAACCAAAACAAGATACAATATATTTTGACTCAAAACTTTAATACAACATAGGAAAATGTTTTACTGTTTTCAGCTTTCATACTTCTTCACTTTAACAGTGATCTGTATGAAGCATAGTCATTAATCAATGGATTGTAAAAACTAAATGAAATGTGCACAGCACATCATTATAAATTATGTCATACTTTGCATTCCACTCACTACAAGTTTGTTAATATTGGCTTGCTGATAGGTGACTACCTTATTAAAAGCAATTGAATGTTAAAACTGTTTCTGATATTTTTATATCGGGTACAAAATATCTAACAATTATAAAAAAAGTCTTCCTTTTTGGGTATCCTTTATAAAAATATCATCCCTGTTAGGCCAAATGATATCTAAAATGTTCTTGGTCCATGTACCAAAAACCTAACACATAATACTACAAAGAAGTTGCTGTAGCAGAAACAAAAGGGGTCATTTTTTCAGTGGTTTAGAGACTTCTTAGATGCAACTTATGGCTGCTGGTATTATAGTACCACAATGTAGCTTTTGTCTGTAGTAACGAAATGCAGTACTGCAATGTTTTATAAATTCCTTTCCTGCACTTAAAAGGAGTCTTTCATTTCTAACTACTTGCTGTAGACAATACCCCTAATGGGTATAATAATGTCTCAGAAACACATAATCCATATATATGTCAACCCAATATCACGTTTTGTTATCATAAATTGTCCTTAGAACTTTGGTTCCAAAAATAGCAGGTCCGAGTTTGGTAACTTTTTAGGTAGTCTTCATTTGAATTCCATTTGTATGTCATTGATTGCACTTTAGTACCATCAACTTTTCCATACCTTTGTAGTAACAACGTAGACTTATGTTTTGATCTTCAGTTGGGACAGGTCATATCTTGGGCATTTTTGGTTACATTTTCAATGTCCACAGCGTTACAATCTTGTAACATTAAGTAGAGGAATCATTCTGAATTGATTTCAGTGCTAGAGGTGAATTCACAATCTATACAGTGATGGTTCCATTTATAAGTTAAACCAAATAATTCATTAATATTCACATCTTCTTCCTCTAACAGTCCTAGCATTACCATTAGTACCTATTGAGCATCCACCTGACGATTTTGAGAAAATGATAATGAACCAGTACACTCATCTGTAAGTTGTCTTCTCCAGAAGCAGAATGTATAACAGTTCTGTCAAGTCTTAATTCTGCAAGCAAACTACATAGTTGTGAAGACATTTGTTTAACACTCTCATTTGGGTTGATGCAAGTAACATACTGCTGTATGAAAGACACCACAGACTTATCAGTGTCTTTTCCAAACTTTGGGGCATCTTTTACTCAGAGTAGCATGTGAATATGTGGAGCACCTTTGGCTTGGTATTGTTTGCACCAAAATAAATCAGTCACTTCACTGAGAGGTATATTATTCTTGCTGCAGATAAAAGCTATCATGGCTTGAAATCTGTGGTTAAAATATCTACAAACATTTGCAGGATCCAATGAGCAGAGTTCTCCTGGTGTCTTTAGATCAATGTCTTTTACATTTGAATTCGCCTCTTGCAAGAAATGAAGCAGGTCATCCCATGCATACTCAGAACAGCTCAGTGTTAGAAACCATATAGGTGATCCTAAATTTCTCAAACATGCATTTTAGTTCACAATGACAATGGCAATATTATTTGGTCCCATGTTGACATGCCAAGAGATTAATCAAGTTGCATTCCAGTTGTTAATCTTTTCCCTGAATTTACTCAGCAAATTATCTTGCGAATAGATTTTGCAGATTTCACTGATGAAATCTAGGTTTCTCTGACTAAAGTCTAGTACATCTGTACTAAGCCTCTGGTATTTGTATAGACCAATTGTCCTACCTACCACCCACTCCAGTAGAAAAGAGATGAGGGAAATCAAGGTGCTAAACTTTTTTCCCACACACTTAAGGCAGTTCCTTTTGCTTCTTTTAATTAATATAGGTCAATTACATCACCAACAATGTATTTTGAATGTTGGAGATGGATGCTGTAATGTTCATGAATTTCTTCTACTCTGCATCGATCCACTTTTTCTATCTGGCCTGTTGATGATGATGTATTGTCCTACAGATGTGTGATATCTTGAAGAATTTCTGCTTTTTTGTAATATATGCTATTTTGTACCAGATATGAAGTTCCATCTTTACTTTGCTAACATCTACTAAGCCTTGCCATATTGTTTTACTCTTGGGGCCCGATTAAGATGCAGTTAGGAAATCTTACCGACCAAATTGGTTTGGAAATATTTTCCGACCCACTCGGATTGGTAGAGTCCGACCGAGAACGATTTATCCAGATGTTTCCAGATACAATTTGGTTGGACCCCCATTGATTTCAATGGAAGCCTATGTTCCTAACAGCATTGTAATCAGGCCCTCGCCCAGGAAGACACGTTCCTGATCCGATTCGGAAAGAGCAAATGCTGTTAGGAGGGCTTCATAACCGCACTGTATTCGGGCCCATGGTCGGGAAACTATTTACCAGAATTACAGTTCCCTCTTCCAAATTTCTCTGCATACAACTCTACCTTTGAGACCTTTCTAAAGCTCAGTTGGTAGTCATTTCCCTGTCTTTGGCTCCATGCGAACTGTAGCTTGAAATGGATGTATAGACTTTATTACTATGGATTCATAAACATTCAAATCTTTAAGTACGCCTGAAACAGGTACTATTGATAAGTTGTTGTGTACTGCTCTAGCAGGAATTTTGTTTCCCTTTAACTTATTATTGCAGTACTTACAAATAACTTGTTGGTTGGACAAGTCAAATCATCCCTCTACAAATAAATGAACAGAAAATTCTCACACTTATTATTGTCCTTTTCATTTACAATGTGCAAATCAACATTACAAGTTTGATTTTTGTACTGAGTACGTCAACAACATATAAAAACACAGTTTGGTTGCTCTGAAGAAACTGAGTTAAAGTATTTAATCTCTTTTTCAACATTGCCAACACTAATACGTTTGTTCTGCTCCACAACTCCTGTTGTTACCAACTCTTCATTTTCCCTACACTCCTGTTCCTGTCCAAAGAAAGTAAATTGAACATCACAAACCTTTTGTACTTCTACCACACTACCATGCAAAAGAGCTCTATTCATTTCTCATAAACATAGTAAACCCTTCTAACAAATGTTCTCATTTTCGAGTGGTTTACACCTAACATTCTGAAATGATGAAAGCTGCTTTGACACACTTTTTTGGATAGAAAAGCTAGTGAGTGTCCTTGTAAATTACTAAGCTTTCTTACTTTGCATAGATCTAATCCATGCAAAGTATGCATTTTCTGTTTTAAACTTCGAGAAGCAAACATACAACCAAACTTTCTCAACATATCAATTATTTGGTGACGAATACTACTAACACTACTACACTTCCATTTGTACACAGGGGCCAGTCTATTCCTCCCTTGTACCTCTTCAGCAATTACTTCCTCAACATTTAGAGGTACTATTACTTCCTTTGGAATAAGAGTTCCATTTTTCATCTCATTACACTTCCCAGATTTAACAGCTGCATGCACTAATGTGTTGTCTTGCAAATAGCCTTCTTCATGTAAGAAAGGCTCAGTTTGCAAAGGTTACTTCTATTAACAACACTTTTCTTTTGGCTCTGTCTCCTCATAGACAGCACTATTTTGTCCTGTGTCTTCATTCTGTTTAAAACCAAGATACATAGGTTCTTCTTCTGAGCAAACACCTTATCAACTACACATTCAATATATTCTTTTTGTCTGATTGCTTATGTTCTTCTTTTATACTTCTTTAAATCTGTTAACAAGTTGTGAATTAATCTAGTACCTCCGATTTCCTTGAACTGCCTCTGCCTTCTGCTTAAAAAATCTTCTTTTTTCAATAACTTGTTACTTTTTTATGAGACTTTTTGTGCTTTGATACTCGGTGTTATAGTTTTGTTTTTCTTTACTTCTTGTTGCACTTTTTCCAGTTGTGCACAAATAATTTAAAGAAATGCCTTGGTCCATTTACCAGCAAGTTTCTTCTCTTTGACCGTCTTTTCTGCATTTTGACCATTTTGTTCCTCAGTTCCAAGTAGACACTCTATTTGCTGCTGTTTCTTTCTTCTCTGACTTTTTGTTGGCATGGTAATTCTCTGTAGTTAGCTAAATATTGATTACTGAAAACAAAAATAGAGAAGAACATTCATCTCTTAATTAGATAGTATCACATTACATATTTGAACAATTTAACATTTAATTTACATGAGGATATAAAGCTCAGGAAATCTTCAGACTACATGTGTTACCTTTTAAGTATGCAGCACCCACCCGATTAACTACCCACAGCTTACCTTACTGCTTAGTTATATGTATGGGTGAGTGAAAGGTTGTTCATACATCTACTCTCTCACACATAGAGTTACTCACACACCCTCTTACTCACCCGTACACCTACTTACTCAGTCATTAACTTGTAGGAGCATACCCTATTGACTGAGTACGGCTACCTCAGGGTACAGTAATATGTGGTAGAAGAGTAGCTTGTAGCTTGGTATTTCTTTTTTTCTGAATTTTTATTAATTTTTAAGTATACCATTTACAAAAAACTGTGAGATTTGAACCGCGCCCCCCTTCTCGTTTCAGTCCAACATATCTATAAGCCCAAGGCAGAACAGTCCAATTGATTTTTAACCGTATTCAACAATTCAGGCCCACAACAACATTAGAGGTAGTTTTCTTAAAAACAAACTCTTGATCTAGCTACAATTCATTATATAAAGTGCAAAATTATAGTTCATCCTTTTACATAATTTAACGAAGAAATATATTTTTAAAGTAAAGTGACCAGCGCAAAAGTGCAAAATACGCATCCAGACAGAACAATGCAAATGAAGCCAAAAGAAAGTGTACAAAATAGAATCAATCTTCAAGGTTAATCCCTGTAAATAACAGAAAGATCAATATACACATACCACTTCATAGGCCTTCATGATGTTATCCACAAAAAAGGCAACTATACGGTACAGTTCATCTATTTTCTAATATACATTCAGTAGGAATAATATACTCAATGCGGCAAAGATTGTAAAGATAAAATTCATCAAAAACAGTGCTAAAAATGTATAGTACAACCATACTGATAACATAGGAACATAGACCCAACCACCCGTCATCTGGTCTGTGAGCAGACTAGTATTCTAATACTTTCACGGCCCAATGCAAATCTCTGAAAAGATGTGCTTCCTTCCTTAAATTAATTAGGGGTTAGCCTGATGAAGCCATCTAGACAGGGGTTCCCAGATAACAAGCCCTTTCTTTTTGGCCCGAATACCCTTCTTAGCATAAATAGCCTTCTCAAGACTACCTATTGATAATCGCCGGGCCAGCCACTGCAAGAATAGTGGGGTATTTGCGTCTATCTAAGCAGATGTTATGCATGGCCTATAAATAGGCATAGCAAAAAAAATTAAGGCTCCTCTGCTCTTTCTATCAACAGTATCATGTATCCCCAGCAGGATGGTCGTGGGGGTTAGCAGGATATCCAGCGATAATACTAACCCAAGAAAATCTTTCACTTTTGTTAGCATCGTCCCAAGTTCTGCACACGTGGCAAACATATGAGCAGACTCTGCGCTGTATTCCGAGCAGCAAGGACAATGTGTGCCTTTACCTGTGCCCCACTTCGCAATTCTGCTGGATGTAAAATATTAAAAAAACAAGTTTTATAAAATTGTGCTTTTAGATTGGCTGATAGTAGGTAGCTTTGAGTGTATTGAAAAGCTAAGTCAAAGGTACCGTTGGAGATTTCAATTTTCTTTTGCCATTTATTAGATATTTTGGCCATATCATCTGGCATAAGGCTGTTCAGTAAAGCATAGATGAACCCAATACGAGGGAGGGTGGGCTTGCATAATCTCTCTATATGTTTGCTTTTAGTAAACCCTGAGGGCCCACCAACCTTATGTGTTAAAAAAGCCCTGATTGCGAGATATTTAAAGGCCTCACCATGACCCAGATCAAATTGAGTTTTGAGATCCTCAAATGCCAGGACCCCGTTTGAAGAGTACAGAGCCCCTGTTCTTTTTATGCCATTATTGAACCAATTTTAAAAATATGACCCCCAAATATCTCAGGCAAGTTGGTATTGTTGTTGGTAGGGGTATTGTTGTTCAGTCTGCCTAATCCTAGAAGTTTAAGGACAGCCGTAAATTTGTTGTAAGTTCCCATGAGGGTCTTGAATCCAACCTCCTTGTAGTACCCAAATTCAAGTTGGCGTCACAAGCACCCTCTGGCTTGCGACCCAGTAATAGTTTAAAGGACGACGGGAGTCCTGTTGTTGAAATCAAAGGTTGTTCTTGAATCAATGTGGGGCATGCCTGCAGGACCGTGGCCCAATAACATAATCTTAAATTTGGGAGAGCCCAGTCCCCTCTTTTGAGGGGAAGTGATAGATATTTGAGTGATCTCCTGGGTTGAGAGTACGCCCATGTAAATTGGGAAAAGAGTCAACCAAATTTTTGCAATATTAGGTTTGTAAACTCTAGGGAGATGACTCAAAAAATATACCATTTTGGGGGAAAAATCATTTAAAGAACATTGCAACGGCCCACCATAGTCAGATATTAATTATTGAGCCGATTCAATGCCTTTTTGGTCTCCACAGCGAGGGGGTCAAAATTGTCACTGACTATTAATTCTGTGTCTGCCAAGATATTAACCCCTAAATACTTAGCCTTAGCAACAACTCCACCATCTGACCAATTAATTTTCTTATTCACTATGATCAGGGTCTTTCCCTTGTTCAATGCATACCCCGAGGTCTTGCCGAAACCCTGAAACTCACATTCTATAGCTGTTATAGCTTTCTCAGGATCTGGGGTTACAAAAGCAAGGTCATCCGCATAAGCCATAATTTTTGTTTCTAGACCATGCCTAATTATAGCCGGGATTTCCTGATTGTATTCCACCTTTTTAATAAAGGGTTCTATATATATTGTGAAAAGCAAAGGAGAGCAGGGGCAACCCTGACCGGTCTGACGTGTGATTTCAAACTGCTCAGCTAATTGCCCATTTATGAACACCCTTGCTGTGGAACTGCAGTATAGTGCTATATTAGCTTGTATAGCCTTAGATCTAATGTTCATCTTCTACATGACCCACCACAGAAACCGCCTAGAGACCCGATCTAATGCTTTTTCAGCATCAGGAAGTATTAGCGCCATCGGATCTCCAATGGTCTCTGCTGCGTCAAACAGAGTAATGGTCCTTCGAATATGATCAGTTGTACCCTTCTAAAGGATAAACCTGTGTTGCCGTATGGAAACTAAACGTTCCATTTTGGTAGATAATCGAGATGCAAGGATTTTGGAGTAGATTTTGGAGTCTCCATTAATGAGTGTAATTGGGCGGGAAGAGCCCATTTCTAAGGGAGGTTTATCTTTTTTAGGAGAGATGATTATCTTGGCTGTCGCCCAATAGGTGGGAGGCATTTCACCATTGAAAATCTGTACCACCAGGGCTGTAAAAGTTTCTCTAATCTGAGGGGAAAAAACTTTATACAATTCGACCAGTATACAGTCAGTAGCTGCCGCCTTGCCATCTGGTAAATTTGCCAAAGCCGTGGCTATTTATTCCCAGGAGGGAGGTTCTTCTAATTGTCCACGATCCTCTGTACTGAGCCGTGACAATGATATTGAGTCAAGAAACTTATCAATCTCTTCCTGTCTGGTTTCCTGTGGTCCATTACCCTCTTCTGTATACAGGTCGAGATAAAAATCCTGAAAGGCCGCGCAAATCTCCTTCTGGTCACTAGTGATACCTCCTGATGGAACCTGGATGTGGTGTATCCCCTTTGTAGTGAGGCGCTGCCTAGTTCTTATGGCCAACTGATGGCCAATTTGCCCGCTGCATTCGTATATATTTGCTCGCAGTGGCCCATTTTGCAGTGGCTTTCTCTTCCAGGTTTAAATGGATTTCTGCCCTGATGGCTTCTGTTTCTAGCTGTACAGGTTCAATATCTGCCTCCATCTGGACAGCACCGATCAGTTTTTCCTCCACCTTAGCCAACATCCTGAATGTGTGCTTTCTCTTCTTTATTCTTTCTCAAAGAAAACTGTGTGTCTCCCCTCGGATATATGGTTTCAGTGCATCCCAGACAACCATATTTAGGGCCGACCCAATTTTTTTTTTCGAGAAAGTCCTGGATCCAGCTTTTCATATAAATTTGGTAACTTATATCAATCAGTAATGCTCTCTCAAAGCTCCAAGTCGAGACTTCCTTACAGAGCGCTAAACCCTTCAGATTTAAAATCAACGGGTTATGGTCTGACAAAAATCGTGGTACAATATCAATTTTACTTTCAAGGAGCAGGGAAAGCGATACCAGAAAATAGTCCAATCTTGCAAAAGAATGGTGAGGAGCTGCATAAAAAGTGTACCCTGGCTGATTCTGTTTAAGCTTAAACCAGGCATCCACAGGCCAATGAGTGTGTATTAAATTCCTTAAGGCCTGTAAGACCTTTGGTTTCTGGCCTGTGTACCTCCCTTGGTTATTCGCCCCCCAGATACTAGGTAGATTGATGTTTAAATCCCCCCATACAATAACTGGGCGGGGCCAGTGGGCTAGTTCCTCGGAAACCCAATTTATTACTCCGGGATCATCAGCAAAACTCCTGTGTACAAAGTGTAAAATAAATTTCCATAGTTAGCTGGCATTCTGTTAAAACCAATCTCCCATAAAGATCAGATTTGGTATGAGAGGGCTGGAGTAAGCGGTTACGTTGAGAAAAAATACCTATGCCTTTTGCACATGCCCCCTGAGAAGTCCCCTCAATTACGCTATATCCCAATGAATTTTAAAGCTGTACCTTTGACCCCTCAATGTGTGTTTCCTGAAGGCAGACAGCGTCAGCCCCCATCAGTCTTAACTCTTGGGCAACCTTCTGTCTTTTCTGTAAATTATTTAAGCCACAAATATTTAGAGAAACAATTCTAAAGTATGTTGCGTTGGTCATATTAATGCAATACTATGTTTGAAAATAGCATGAGAAGTACATCAAAATATATGCTATACATAGCCAATCTCCCAGAGGGGCCTTGTCTGACTTTAGGGAATCGATGATCTTGCAGGAGAAAAGACTCCAAACTTTTGCACTTTCTGTTTCTTCAGCAAGTAATTTTAAACTAATGGTGACAAAGAAAACCAAAACCAAACCCAAAAGGAACCCTTCCCAACCCAGCCCTCCCTGCCCCTCCTTCAGCCTCCCTCCTTTCCCCCCGAAAATAGAACAATCAGGTAAATTCTGAATGATGACCACCTGTAGTAAAACCCCGCCACCCAGCCGGCCAAAATTTCTGACAAAGATTTAAACCTATTTAGGCCAACAAGATGAGGGAATACGAAACTATTACTTTTGCCTCAGCTTTCAAGACCGTAGGCTTTAAACCTGGTCCAGCCCTAGATCGCCCTTAAATCCCTGGCTTCTTTCCCTCCCTCCTAAGCCAAAACATGCACCTTGGGGGCCTGCCAGGGGCCTTTCATAGACACTCTGCCTTTGCAGAAAAATAAAGAGGAAAAAAAAGGTTTTTTAGTATCTAGGTTTACGACTTATTGTACATGGTGGTAGCTAACTTTGTCCCTACCTGCCCTTAATTTCACTAACATATTCTTGGGCTTTAACTTCAGACATGAACGTGCGTGTGGACCCGTTCAGAATAATTTTTAGTTTAGCAGGGTTCATTGAGAATACTTTTGCGCCCAGCTGCTGAAAGGGTGAGAATAGCTGACGAAGACGCCACCTCCATTCCACCGTAGTGTGGCAAAAGTCCAACTTTGCAAAAAAGGATACCCCCTCAAAGCTCTTCTGGGAATTCGGTCGGGCTTCTTCATAGACCATTTGCCTGAGCAATACATTTCCGAAGAACACCACAAAGGCTCTGGGCTTCTCTCCCCTACAGGCACGTTGTTTCTTCAAAGTGAAAGGAAAACAGAGAGCCCGCTGGGTCTCATGCTCCCAGTTCCAATCTGGAAAATCCCCCTTCAGGAGTTTTACTATGTAGCGCCAGGGTTCTTCCCCCTCAACCCCTTCGGGTATCCCTAGAAGGCGGAGGTTGTTTCGGCAAAGTTTATTCTCCTGGTCTTTCATTTTCCACGTACCGTCTGTCATGCATGCGCTTTGACAAGAGCATACGTTGTTCAGAGTGGTGGCTTTGGTTTCCAGGCTTTCGGTGTGGCCTTTGATCATGGTGACCCTTTCCCTCATATCTGAACTGGTTTTATTCAATGTTCTCAAACCCCCAAGCAGCTTTTTAGCACCCCCCTAAGCTAGTCAGCTGTCTGAGAGTACTTCCTCCTGGAACTGCTTAATTGATAGTAAAATTAAAAGAGAGTTTTTCTGAAAGATCTAATATGACTCGCTGATTATCTGGGACTAAGGGCTTGCCAGATTCTTCGCCATAAGGGAAAGTAAGTTGCGAGTTGTTCTGGGGAATTATTAGTGTTCTCAATTGAAATCCCTTGTTGGGACCCCCTGTCTTCACTGACTCAAAGTTCTCAATCTGCGATGCGGCTAGTTGCTGAGTGGTAAACAGTCCAAGTTTATTGTTTGCTGGTTCACTTTGCCCCTCACCTCCCTCAAAGCATATTGCAGTTTTTTCCTTGGGGACCGTAGAGCTTGCACTGGGAAACACTTAGACTATTGAGGGTTGGGAGCCTTAGCTCTCTTTGAGCGCCCCCCCCCCCAAGATTTCCCTGCTGCTCTTTTATTGCCTCTGGCCTCCTGTTCACCTTTTGGTACAGTGTCCGTATCCAGGGTCGGCAGCCCCGCACTGGAGCTTCCGGCATTGGAAGTCTTTGTCTTTGCACCCCTGGTGCCTCAGGATGCCATACTCTGTGGAAAACAACGTCTGGCTTTTCTTAGTGCTCGAAGGGTCTTTGCAGAAGTCGTGGGGCTTATCAAAAGCACGCCAGCAGCCCAAAATAGAAAAAGATCCCAACGTGTGACTGGAGCTGTTGAAAGTTAGGCTGAAACCGTCAACATTATCGGCGCCCTCTTGCTCTCCTTGAACCTTTTGTGCGCGTAAACAGCCGCCATTTTGAACACCATGGCTTCCCTGCTCTCGCCGAGAGCCAGCGCGCCTCTCTCCCCCTCCTAGCCTCGCTGGCATCCCCCGCATGCTGACAACCCCCCCCGCCCGCACTTGCCTTGGATCATAAACCCCTCTTCAGCGCGGCTCTGCCTCAGAACCTCATCCTGTTCCCAGCGCAACACCTCCCCTCTTCCCTTTCATGGTCCCCGGCCCTTTGATGCAAACCCCTTTTTCCTGTACCCGTTTGTCTTCCTCGTTCCCAGGCCACCATCTGGCTCTGCGGATACTGTTTATTGCCCTCAGTACAGTAGGAAGTTTCCCCCATTAAAGGACCCTCGGGTCGATCAAAGCCCCCCCTGCCCTACGAGATCCGATCGAACCCCACACACTCCGTGAATCGGCGGAATATCCAGCTGCGCGATGATCATCACCTGTTGTGAACGGGGCGGGGACTTCAACTGTAACCTTGTGTGGGAACGGGCCTGAAAGGGGGGATTCTGAGGATGTCTTTCCGTACATCAAAGTATCGACGAGAATGTGTTACATGCAATAAAGAGATAAACTTGTGTATAAGAGGCCAGGCCTCAGGGATGCAAGTAGAGCACCTCAGAACGATACCTGCTGTCTGTTTTGCCGTGTTCTCCTCCGGAGAGAATAAAAACCTTGTTTCCTGCCTTCCAGTCTCCAGCGCCTGCCTCTTCAGTAGTTTAACTTCCTTGTGGGTTCAAGAGGCGACACCGCCGGGCAATACTTAAGGATCTTATATTCTGGTTGGTAGTGTCACCCTTTTACAATTGGCGTCCCAAGCGTGGGGCCCATCAGCGACCCGTGGATCCAGTGGGAGAGGTCCTGACGACAGAGTGAACGACTGCAACGATCGGGAACGCGTCTGTCCGATAGACCCTCGTCTGACAGCCGATCATCCGAACTTCACTGGTTCCGAACAGACCTCTCTCGAGTGATCTACGGTCCTGACTGGGAACCATCAGGAGTGCCGCGAGGATAACGGAGAAGAGAGGACGATCGGGCGCTGGATTCGGAAGACAAGAAACTGTCCATGCGGTCCGGGTAAGGTCGTGTAAACACGACAAGTTGCGAAATGACTGCTTGATTGCTTGATTGTTTTAAAAAAAAAACTAGTATTGCTCTTATTTATTTATTTGGAGATTCGCTGTCTGCAAACGGAGAAACAACGGGCTCTCTCTTTGCAAACAGTGGAGGATAGGTAGGGCAGCAGCCGTGCTTATTTTTTTCTCCCCCACTCAATAATTACTTGAAACTGAACTGTTGTTCGCAAAACTATTGTTTTCTGGAGATTCTCTGTCTGCAAACAGGGAAGAGACCACCCTTTTTGCAGATAGTGAAAAGGGTAGGTAACGCAGATCTTTGCGGACCTACTCATTCTTCCCATTGAATATTTATTGCTCTTTTTTGTTATTTTGATCCATGAGGTATTCACTGCCTGCAAACAACGTAGAATAGAAATATTCTGTCCAGTCTTTGCACCTAGTGATAAGATAGGCAGTGCTGACTTTTTAGTCCCTCGTTACGAGCCGTCATGTCTGTCTTCTCCCCACTGATTAGTAGCCTGTTTAGCCCGGACCGCTTATTAGAGATGGACCATCCAGCCCCACTGGAAGGCACCCCTAATAAGGACATGTTCATGAAGCATGGATTGACCGCTATAGCCTATAGTAAACTATGGCATAAATATACGAAAAAGGGTCAAGAAAGTCAGTGGCCCCTGATAGGATCCTTCGATGATGATAAAATAAAAACGCTAGAAACTGCCCTGGGTAAAAACAAGACAACACCCACTATGTTTGACAGTTTCGGCATGTGGCGAAAAGAAACTGAACAACGTAAAAAGAAAACTGAGAGTAGGTTGGAAAAAGAGCTGCGAAAAGCAGCCCACCTAGCTGCCCAGAAACTAGAAAAAGAGATAAAGGAAAGAGAGAAAGCTAAACAGAAACTAGAAATGGAAACACCAAGCCAGTGTCCGGTTAGAACTCCCTCCATGCTCTACCCTGATTTACCCTCGAAACAACGAGCCAACGAGGATCTGCTGTTAGATCCTCCTATCATCTACATGCCCCCTCCATATGCCCCTTCCCAACCCTTAGCGCAACACGCGCCACCCCCAGGTACAAACGAAGGTACCGCCACAGCTTCGGCCCCAATGGCCTCTGTGCCAGCCGAACCCCTTGTATTAAAAACCGCATCAACAACAACGCTAGATGACCATGAGACTCGAGGGGCTGGCCCTGCAAGAACAAGCAGATTAAGCAAAGATGAGCGAGCGGGGATCGACAAAATAGCAAGGACACTGGTAGAAAGGAAGGATGATGAAGAGTACATCACGGATATGTTCAGCTCGTATACAGGGAGTCACAGACGACATTTTACCGTACGACTGTGTTATCATGTCTTGAATGCATACGAGGACCGATATCGAGACAACGGTCCCGGGAGCCTAACGACTCTGTACCGGAAGGTCGATATCGGGGATGAGGGCGAGTGTGATGTGTCGGACCTCCTCACGCGTACGCTTGAGGTTTTCCGCCACCTCACTGAACGAGAGCCGGGAGCTAAATCCGTGACCAAACCACCAACCGAGCAATCTAACACCATGATGCCGATACCAGAGGCTGCCCCTTACTGGGTTCCTCCCCGAGGTACAGGGACTCACGATGATGCAAACAACCAAGATGCGAAGGGAAGGGTAGTGTACAACTGGGTCTACCAGCCATGGGACCGGCAAGAGATACTGACATTCCGGAAATCTCTACCCGACCTACGTAAAAACCCCACTGCCTTTTATACTGAATTGGGTACAGCCCTGGGCTCAACGATTATGACCCTGGCTGACATCGACTTGTTCTTCGGGTTATGTCTACCAGCTGATGTGTGGAAGCAAATCCGGAAAGTCGACCACCTTGAGCTGTTTGGACAAACCTGGACACAACTCAATGACCTGGATAAACAACGGGGACCAGGACAAAAGCCTTTGAAATCCATTCTAGACCTTCCAGATAAAATCGTAGAGAAATTAAAAACCCTGATCCCAGAAAAGAAAGTGGACTGGTCGATAGTAACGGCCTGTCGCCAGAAACCCCAGGAGGATGTATCGGAATACTTCTCCCGGTTTGAAACGGTGTTCTCCGATTACAGCGGCCAGGACATGACCACTGCAACCGGACACCATCTGTTTGTCCAGAATTATGTTAAGGGCCTGTCATCGGAGATCTCCCAGAAACTACAGGCCAGCGAGAGTAGTTGGACAGCCTCCAAACCTACAGCGATTCTCCAAATGGCCCAATATTATGAGCATCAGAAAAATGAAAACGATAGGGCGACAGAGAAAAAGAAGAAGGACTTAAAAGAAAGGGTGATGATTGCCAAACTGCAAGGGGTGACTATAGGACGAGACCAATATCGGGGAAACTACCAGACGAACGCCCCTAAGACTACATTTCCCCAGGACCGCACTCTGACTTCCTACAGTGGACGCACAGACCTTAGAGAGAACCAGTGCGCTTTCTGCAAAGGGACTGGCCATTGGAAATCCCAGTGCCCAGTTCTTCTAGAAATGATCAGAAACAAAGACCCCAGGGACGTAGCAAACGGACCGAGACCTAAGGGACAACAGCGAGGGCCCCCAAATGACGCGACTAACGACAGATCAGGCAGACCAAATACGTTCGATCGACCCAGGCAGAACCAATATCAACAATCTGACTATGAAGACACCCACAACTTCGCATAGGACAGCCAAGGGCAAGGGAGGGATCCAGTCGAGCTCTATGTTGAACAGCAGGGCCCTTACGTCACTGCTAAGGTCCTGGGTACCAAGTCTCCATTTTTGGTAGACACTGGCGCAACACATAGTGCGTTATCTAAACGACTGATTCCAAGGGCACCCTTGTCTGGCTCACTCATAACATCGACAGGTTTCGATGGAACGCCCTCCACCAACCCTTTGTCTGCACCGATTCTCTTTGACGTAGAAAACAACACCACCGACACCACGTTTTTGCTCTCCTCCAATAGCCCTGACGCCATTATGGGACTTGACTTACTGAAACACTTCCGAGCGACGATCAGGTGTTCTCAAGATGGAGTTCGAGTGTTTCTTTACGACAACCCTGTTCTGCTTAGACATTGCTCTCCCCAACACATGTTTTCCATCACCGACGCTGACGCATCCCTGCTTGACACTCTACCTCCGTATCTGTGGGCCAAAGCGGATTCGGACGTAGGGCGTATGCTAATTGACCCAGTGCACATTACTGTCCGACCAGACGCAACACTCCCAAAACTCCCACAATATCGGATATCGCCAGAGGGCGAGAAGGCATTGGTAATGATTATCCAGTCACTGATAGACGCAGGAGTGGTAGAGGAAGTGGTTAGTAACATTTGCAACAGCCCTATCTTGCCCATCATCAAGAAACAGGGAGAGGGAGATGAGAAAGCATACCGTTTTATCATCGACCTCCGGGAGATCAACAAAGTAGTGGTGCCCCAGTACCCTGTGGTCTCAGACATCACCACCATCCTGACCTTGATTCCATCTACTGCCACCACTTTTACCGTCATCGACCTCAAGAACGCATTCTTCTCCATCCCCATCCACCCAGACAGCCGATATCTCTTCGGCTTTACCCTAAAAGCCCGCTCATATAGGTTTTGCCGAGCGCCCCAAGGCTACACGGAAAGCCCTAGCATCTACAGTCAGGCCCTCAAAAGACAACTAGACCAAGTCCAGTTACCCGACGGAGTGGTGTTGGTACAATATGTCGATGACATCCTTTTGGCAGCCGACACCACCCCTCTAGCGGTTACCGCCACCATTCAACTCTTGCACTTCCTTGCGGAAAATGGCCACAAGGTCTCCAAGAAGAAGTTGCAATTCTGCCTACCCCAGGTCACTTACCTAGGCCACCTTTTGTCCAAAGATGGAAGAAAACTCACTCCTGATCGAATCCAAACCATTCTAGATACCCCTGCCCCTAAGACCCAGAAGCAGGTTCGCTCCCTATTAGGCCTCACCTCCTTCTGCCGACAATGGTTACCAAACTTCAGCCTCGTTGTAAAACCGCTGCTTTCTCTGTTAAACAAAGACGTCCCTTTCCCACTCCCGTGGACCCCTGAGTGTCAAACTTCCTTCACGGAACTGCGAGATGCCCTTTGCTCAGCCCCCGTCCTAGGTACCCCTGATTACAAAAAACCCTTCTCCCTTTACACTCACGAAAGGGAGGGGTGCGCTTTATCTGTCCTGACCCAGGCCATCGGCCCTAAGCAACGACCGTGCGCTTACTTCTCTGCCACTCTTGACCCTGTCGCCAGAGCCTTGCCTGCCTGCCTTCGAGCTGTAGCTGCTACTGCAATCTCTATCCGACAGAGTGAGGGGATTGTACTCTCGAATTCCCTCACGGTACTGGTACCCCATGCAGTCGACACCCTCCTGAACCAAACCAAGACGCAACATCTGACGAGTGCACGACTGACTGGATACGAACTGACTTTGCTTGCCCCCCATATCACCCTGAAAAGATGCACCACACTGAACCCGGCAACTCTGTTACCCTTGCCAGAGAACGATACCAATGTGCACCCCGTGCATGACTGCGTGACTCTTACGGACGAACAAACCAGGAGTAGGGTTGATCTCAGAGACACGGCTTTCCCTGACCCCGACGGGGAGCTGTGGGTGGACGGTTCTTGCATCAAACTCTCCGACGGTACCACTTCCGCTGCCTATGCAGTCACCACGGCTCGAACCGTAGTAGAAACAGCCCGCATCACCCAGCGATCTGCCCAGGCAGCGGAACTGATTGCTTTGACACGAGCCTGCATCCTGGCAACAGGAACCACAGCAAACATTTACACCGACAGCCAGTATGCCTTCGGGGTGGTTCACCATTTTGGGCTCCTTTGGAGGGAAAGGGGATTCTTGACCTCACACGGCACACCCATTTTGCACGGGGATCTAGTCTCCGCCTTAATTGAAGCTGTCCTCCTCCCCAACAAGCTTGCCGTCATCAAATGCCAGGCACACAAGAAGGTGACAGACATTATTGGACAGGGAAATGCACTAGCCGACATCACTGCCCGAACGACAGCTGAAAATAGGACGACGACACATATGTACGTGACCAGGTCACAAGCGGAAAAATGGACTGACGTTGGAGACACTATCAGGGACATTCAAACGGCTAGCACACAACACGAGTTGACTGAATGGACACGGGTGGGATTAAAAGACGATGAAGGCTGCTGGCGGACAAAAGACACAAACAAATGGTTGCTACCTGATTCATACCTGATTCCCATACTGACCATGGCACACTCCCCTGCCCACATAGGATCAGCCCCCATGATCGAACTTGTCTCCAGGGTTTGGCACAACGATAAGATCCCAGATTCCGCCAAACGCCTGGTCCAACAATGCTTAATATGCCTACAACACAACCCCGGGAAAGGAACTGTAGTACCCCGGGGGGGATTTGGGGTCCCAAACCACCCATTTGAAGTCCTGCAGATGGACTACATCCAGCTAGACAGATGCCAAGGCCTGAAATATGTACTTGTTGTGGTGTGCGCATTTAGCGAGTGGGTGGAAGCATATCCAACCCGTGACAACACCGCTATGGCCACCGCAAAGGTTCTGTTAAAGGAGTTTTTCCCCCGTTATGGCCTCTGTCGTGTTTTATGGAGTGATAATGGCCCCCACTTCATAGCCAAAGTTATCCAACTCATCCTAAATGGGTTGGGTATTAAACAGAAATTCCACGCAGTCTTCCACCCCCAATCTGCTGGGCTTGTCGAACGACACAATGCCACACTAAAGCTTAAACTGGCAAAGATAGTGGCTACCACGGGCCTGAAATGGCCAGACGCCCTCCCACTGGCATTGCTATCGATGCGCTCTACCCCCACCCGACATCACTTAACTCCTTATGAAGTTGTCTTCGGTCGACCCATGAGCGTCTGGTCTGCCCCGAAACCAACTTCCATTCATGACGTTCCGGATGTCCTAATGTCTGATTATCTGTACAAATTGACTGAAACTCTGTCTGTTATTCATCAGCAGGTGCAGCAGGCCATCCCCGATGCTTCCAGGGGTCCGGGTCACGCCATCCAGCCGGGGGACTTCGTGCTGATCCGGAATTTCCAGCGATCAAAGAGTTTGGAACCCCGGTGGACGGGCCCCTGGCAAGTGCTGATCACCACTCGGACCGCACTTCGAGTGGAGGGGAAGAAGCACTGGCTGCACGCCCATCACTGCAAAAAGGTCTCCCCAGCCCTGGCCACGACAGACACCGTCAACACCCAAGAAGAGCTCCTGAACCAGGACCGACCATCGTTGAACTGCTATCCTGACACAGAGACACTTGAGCTTTCAAAACATCCTGACCCCACTGTACCATCTCGAGAAGGGTATTTCCTGCGTCGAAAGGAGGGAGCTTCGGCTAAGTAGGCCACGGACTAGGTTACAGGATCTCAGAACGGTGACCCAAACCACCAAGGGTTACCTGGAGAGAAGCTAAACTAAGTCCGTGGTCCTGCCCACTACCGAGCACCTTGAAAACGAAGATGATGGAAGCGCCAGATAAGAAGATGATGGAAGCGCCAAATAAGAAGCCGACGGAGACAGCAGGAAATACCCACTACAGAAATCCGAGAACAGACAGACTCCATAGCTCAAAGACAATTGCACTCTTCATCGTAATCCTCCTCTGCTTTCTCCTCATGACTACGCTCTGGATTATGGAAGAACACGCACCTGCTCACGAAACATTCCTAACCACTGCTCAGCCTACCACCATGAAGGAACATTATCTGATTTCGCTCTCTCCTCAACTAAGAGAGAGGCGAAAGGAGTTTTGGAATAACTCTTTCGTGCAGCTGCTCCACCAACACAATCTTGCTACCAATGCCACCAACTGCTGGATCTGTGGGTTGCTACCCCATGCCACTGGTCATTCAATACCATTCATTCCTTCACCCTTCTCTGTTCACGGCTCCTGCCTTGCTTGGCTGATCCTCCTGCAAGAAAGCTATAAGGACAATACCACCTCCGGCAGAACCGTAACGCATTTCTCCCACGGGGTCCGGCGAAACAAAACGAAGATACACTTCTGCCCGCAGACCTCCAACGATTCAATCCAAATGGACATCCCGGCTAAGGAACGGATCGAAATGCAGGTGTTCAACAATCCAACCAGACCCACCTTCTCCTATCTGCGGAAACGAACGGCTGCCACTCTGACTGTGGCCTTGTCGGTCATCAACGTTACAGGCCACATGTGTGTAGAAGGACTTGGGACTCAGCTGGTGGGTCGCAGCGCTTGCCGCTTTACCAGAACTTTGGATTCCACGGATCCACCTTCCTTTGTGTCATCCCCAAACATGTATTTCATCTGCGGCACGAAGGCCTACACCTGGCTCCCCAAAGGCTGGGGGGGCACTTGCTACATCTCCTTCGTCCTTCCTCCGACTTATGTGGCCCCAGCGAATCACCACAGGCAAAAACGAGCCAAAGACGTTGAGCAAGCCGACTCAACAGGAGCGCAGTTCCTCGATGCTATGAAAGGACTCGTCCCCCTCTGGGGCCCGATGGCAAACAGCCGTGCCATCCGACATTTGACTCAGGCAGTTGAGACAACCATGAACATCACAGCGGGCATCTTTGCTAACAACACTGCCGAGCTCCAAGCGGTCCGTCTGGTGGCTCTTCAGAACCGCCTTGTTCTAGATGTGGTTCTGGCGGACCGTGGAGGAGCATGCCGCATTATTGGGTCCAGCTGTTGTACATACATACCGGACAACTCACCCTCAGTGTACAAAGCCATCGAACATCTTCACAGACTCTCTTCAGAAGTCCACCAAGAACAAGAAGAATGGTCGCTTGGTGGTTGGTTCTGGGACACCGTCAAAAGCTGGGGCTGGAGACTGCTCACCATTATCCTGATTCCCGTAGTTGTAATATGTGGCCTATGCTTAGGAATTCAATGTCTGCCACCTCTGTGTTCTTTATGTGCGAGTTGTATTTTTCCCAAAACTGTGGACTTTGGAAGCGAACACATGAGAGCATTGTATGATACCGAAGTTAGGAATTTGATGAAAATTGACATTGAGTAAGCAAGTTGGCTAGATATGTTGAAAAGGGAGGACTGTTGAAAGTTAGGCTGAAACCGTCAACATTATCGGCGCCCTCTTGCTCTCCTTGAACCTTTTGTGCGCGTAAACAGCCGCCATTTTGAACACCATGGCTTCCCTGCTCTCGCCGAGAGCCAGCGCGCCTCTCTCCCCCTCCTAGCCTCGCTGGCATCCCCCGCATGCTGACAACCCCCCCCGCCCACACTTGCCTTGGATCATAAACCCCTCTTCAGCGCGGCTCTGCCTCAGAACCTCATCCTGTTCCCAGCGCAACACCTCCCCTCTTCCCTTTCATGGTCCCCGGCCCTTTGATGCAAACCCCTTTTTCCTGTACCCGTTTGTCTTCCTCGTTCCCAGGCCACCATCTGGCTCTGCGGATACTGTTTATTGCCCTCAGTACAGTAGGAAGTTTCCCCCATTAAAGGACCCTCGGGTCGATCAAAGCCCCCCCCGCCCTACGAGATCCGATCGAACCCCACACACTCCGTGAATCGGCGGAATATCCAGCTGCGCGATGATCATCACCTGTTGTGAACGGGGCGGGGACTTCAACTGTAACCTTGTGTGGGAACGGGCCTGAAAGGGGGGATTCTGAGGATGTCTTTCCGTACATCAAAGTATCGACGAGAATGTGTTACATGCAATAAAGAGATAAACTTGTGTATAAGAGGCCAGGCCTCAGGGATGCAAGTAGAGCACCTCAGAACGATACCTGCTGTCTGTTTTGCCGTGTTCTCCTCCGGAGAGAATAAAAACCTTGTTTCCTGCCTTCCAGTCTCCAGCGCCTGCCTCTTCAGTAGTTTAACTTCCTTGTGGGTTCAAGAGGCGACACCGCCGGGCAATACTTAAGGATCTTATATTCTGGTTGGTAGTGTCACCCTTTTACAGAGCCACTTTGCTCCACAGCGTATCGGTGGCGAAGTTAACTCCGATCCTTGTTTGTGTGTGGCGGCGGCTATTCCCCAGCAAACACCGTGGATTGGGAACTGGCATTTCAAAGCCAGTCATGTCGAGTTGTATTACGTCATTACTGGATTGTTAGAAATCATCACATTCAAAGGTAATGACGAAAAATATGCTCACATATGTCCCCAAAAATAATTAAAAGATTAAATATCCCTGTATTGTTAAAAAGCAATCTGGAAGGCATAGGGTAAATCGAAAAAGTTGTGTCAGAATTGAATGCGCATACATCAGCAACTAATTGAAATGTTATTTTTACATTTCCCTTTATCTGATACTATAGATCCTAGATTGTCCAACCTTTCCCTGAAATCAACTAATCAAGAGCATTGCCACTCGCGTGATCGTGATCTTTTTGAATCAGGTATACTCGATAGTAAGGGGTACTAATAAACTTTGATCCGCCTATAACTCCTTCATCACTTTTAAATATTCCTTCTTTATTATTTTTTATCTTTAGTTGGTTTGTGTGGCATCCGCAATATCATGTTGAGCCCCATACATAGAAGATAACGTCAGGATTGGACTGTTAGAAACCATCATATTTTAAGGTAAAGACGAAGAACACGCTCCTGTAATCAAACAATCAAAAGACTCTATATGTATATGAGTCCTATAATAATGAAACCATATTGGATATCTATAAACCCTCTTTAGATCAGTGAGGACTCTAAGAGTATCCCCCAGGTTAACAAGGAATTTATCCATCTATCTCAATGATTCTGAAATTGATTGAAAAGATACAGTCAATATGTTTAAAATAAGAAGGGGAACCAATTGAATTGATTAATTTTAACAGTCATCTAAATAGTATTTTTCTATATATCAAATTCGGTCCTTACCTTATGTACTTTTATATGATTCAAGACCCATTTGGAAATACATGGAATCATTTTCCTTTGGCCCCTTTCCCATCATCGCTTCCCGGTCCTGTCAGTATCATAGACACTTTGAGCAATGAAATGTTGTAAAAAGAGGCAAATATTGTTTGTCTACCTTTGGCTTGTATAATGAGAGGTTTGATCTTAAATGAACTGCTTTATGTTAGAATTGTTTTTAATTAGTTGTTGTATCGTGTTTTTGTTATATTCACAGAGAATACGTGGCTACTCTTGAAGAAGGCGCTGGTCGCCGAAACGCGCGTCGAGATAACAAAACTATGCCACTCACTTCTTTTTATATTAATTTTTTCTTATGTTGATATAACTGTATAAATTTGTGAATTTTATTGTTTATTGTTTTTTGATTTTCGAATAGGTAATATTTCTTATAATGTATACCTAATTTTAATGTTTTAACTTGTTTTCCAAATCTATGGAATTAATAAACGAAAAAGCAAAGAATTTTCATGTCATTTGATGTTTGACCTCACATTGTTTATCATTTACAAGCCCTTTGTTAATGGCCTAGGTTGTTACTCTCACATTTCAAAGCCAGGCAGCATAGCCGATGGCAGAGTTCTCTCGTGGAGTGGGCGGCGGTGTGGTTGAGTGTTCCACAGGTGCCATCTTTGTTCTCCGACTCCCCCAGAGTAGCTTATAGCTTGAGAAGGGCTCCACATGTTTCACTTGCATATATCAGTTTTCTACCAGATATCTGATTGATCGTGTAAGTCCCTATCAGGGAATGACATTCCATGGGTATGTAACTTTGTTGGTAAATGACTAACTCATTTTAACTAAGAAGACAGCCCTAACAATAAAACTGCATACCCAGGTCAATTACACTACAACAAACATATAATGTATAGGCTTCTACTTAGATACGTCAGCTTAAAATGTTGTTGGCACGGTGTATGTACACTTCAGAACAAAAATCTTTATAAGCACATTCAGATTACTCAAATATTCAAAGGGCATATCATATATATTAGCCACATAGCGCCCTGCGCTATGCCCTACCTAGCAGTCCCAAAACATGTTTTAGAAAATGTACCAGTATCTGACTCTCTGTTTTCAAGCTATACAAATGTCAGCATAAATTGCGGAATAAACACCTCAGTATCAGTTTTGTGAATTTGAAACATATCTCTAACTGCCTTTGACACTGCTACACATATATCTACTTTGTGAGTCTCTTAGTGAATATATACGTGCTTCTCATGAACCAAGAGTGGGTAAGAGAGAACCTTTATAATTTACAAACATAAATGTCACAATCATCACATGTGCTATACTTTGGTTAGTACTTGGCACAACAGTGCCTATCAGTTTATGTTACACATCTCAATCTGAATATAATTAAAGAACATATCTCCCCATGTATGCACATACAAATGTACCCTTTAATTATCCAACACCTACACTAAAGTGTATGTATCACATATCTATCAACCTTGAGAGATTCATAATTCAAATACAGCTACAGTGCATTTTTTCAATTTTCAAACATGAGTGTTCTAGTCTTCTTTTATAATGGAACATATAAGACTACAACTCCCACAATTCAAATAAAAACATTTGTTAAAAGCAGCACATCATACATACACATATACAACTTTTACATCTTATTCTACATTTTTACATACACATTTAACCATTAGTGTGCAGTCTTTTCTTCTAAAACTTAAATAATGGAGTAATGGAATACAATTGCAATATTGAGCTCCATGGAAACAAATTCTAAACTAAGTTCCTAGACACCTAGGGGCTCATTAGGATGGCGGACGGAAGAGCCACCGCGGCCCTGGAGTAGGCGGAAAAAGCCTTTTCCGTGTCCGCCTGCCGCGGATACTCCGTCCGCCATATCAGGATAGGAAAACGTGTCAAATTTCCGTCCGCGACGGAAAAGCACGCACCGCCGCCGAACTACACACGACCACGTGGCGGACGGAACACATCCGGAGGCCACGCCGTACGTACTGACGTCTAAGACCGTCCCCCAAATCAAGATGGCGGAAAACACACATAAAAACGCAGCGGAAAAACAACCTGTCTGAACACGGCGGAATCCCCACAGCGAACATAGGTGACATAGCAGAGATACCCACCGCAAGCTGACCACCACCATGGACCCAGCGCTACACGCTTTCCCGATGCTCTTCGCGATCCACCACGTCCTAGTCATGGCCCACTATGGACGACGACGCAGGTAAGGCACAAACCATTGGCTGTCTGGAGGGGAATACCAGCAAGGGACGTGACATAGGGAGGGGGAGTGTCATGTTACCGAAACCACTGATGAGAAGCATATACGAATACACATTTGTAGTACGCAAGCAGGAATGACAACGACAGACCACGAGACTTGATAGACTACCTTTATTGTACAAAATAGGGGTATAATCACAGTGTATGCGTGAGCATGGGCAAAGTGGGCACCAGAGCAGCTACATCATTGGCAGTTAACGAGAGGGCAGAATGCAGTATCAGAGCATCAACAGGGCATTGTAGAGTACAGAGCAGGTACATCATAGGCAGGTAACGAGAGGGCAGCATGCAGTATCAGAGCATCAACAGGGCATTGTAGAGTACAGAGCAGGTACATCATAGGCAGGTAACGAGAGGGCAGCATGCAGTATCAGAGCATCAACAGGGCATTGTAGAGTACAGAGCAGGTACATCATAGGCAGGTAACAAGAGGGCAGCATGCAGTATCAGAGCATCAACAGGGCATTGTAGAGTACAGAGCAGGTACATCATAGGCAGGTAACGAGAGGGCAGTATGCAGTATCAGAGCATCAACAGGGCATTGTAGAGTACAGAGCAGGTACATCATAGGCAGGTAACGAGAGGGCAGTATGCAGTATCAGAGCATCAACAGGGCATTGTAGAGTACAGAGCAGGTACATCATAGGCAGGTAACGAGAGGGCAGTATGCAGTATCAGAGCATCAACAGGGCATTGTAGAGTACAGAGCAGGTACATCATAGGCAGGTAACGAGAGGGCAGTATGCAGTATCAGAGCATCAACAGGGCATTGTAGAGTACAGAGCAGGTACATCATAGGCAGGTAACGAGAGGGCAGCATGCAGTATCAGAGCTTCAACAGGGCATTGTAGAGTACAGAGCAGGTCCATCAGAGGCAGCACGTGAGAGGGGCCAAGTGCATCAACAGTCCATTGCACTGAACAGGTCCATCAGAGGCAGCACGTGAGAGGGGCTAAGTGCATCAACAGTCCATTGCACAGAACAGGTCCATCAGAGGCAGCACGTGTGAGGGGCTAAGTGCATCAACAGTCCATTGCACTGAACAGGTCCATCAGAGGCAGCAAGTGAGAGAGGCTAAGTGCATCAACAGTCCATTGCACAGAACAGGACCATCAGAGGCAGCACGTGAGAGGGGCTAAGTGCGTCAACAGTCCATTGCACTGAACAGGTCCATCAGAGGCAGCACGTGAGAGGGGCTAAGTGCATCAACAGTCCATTGCACAGAACAGGTTGATAAAAGGCAGCACGTGAGAGTGCAGAATGCAGTATCAGAGCATCAACAGGGCATTGTAGAGTACAGAGCAGGTACATCATAGGCAGGTAACGAGAGGGCAGTATGCAGCATCAGAGCATCAACAGGGCATTGTAGAGTACAGAGCAGGTACATCATAGGCAGGTAACGACAGGGCAGTATGCAGTATCAGAGCTTCAACAGGGCATTGTAGAGTACAGAGCAGGTACATCATAGGCAGGTAACGAGAGGGCAGTATGCAGTATCAGAGCATCAACAGGGCATTGTAGAGTACAGAACAGGTACATCATAGGCTGCACAAGTACGTGTCCCTACCAACCCGTCACAGGAACCACAAGAGTGCCACGCAGTTCTCAATGGACACACCATGTGAAATAACATTTGAGTGAAGTGTTCAGCACCTCACATCACAGAATCAGGGGGACTGCGTGAACTACCTGCCTCGGACACACTGGCAGCACCAGCAACAGGAGTGTGAGACACAGCCACAGCCCGAGTGACACACACATGGGCCACGGACCCAGACACACTGGCAGCACCAGCAACAGGAGTGTGAGACACAGCCACAGCCCGAGTGACACACACATGGGCCACGGACCCAGACACACTGGCAGCACCAGCAACAGGAGTGTGAGACACAGCCACAGCCCGAGTGACACACACATGGGCCACGGACCCAGACACACTGGCAGCACCAGCAACAGGAGTGTGAGACACAGCCACAGATGTAGTCACTGACACGTGAGCCACTGACCCAGACAGACTGCCAGCACCAGAAACAGGAGTGTGCAACACAGCCACAGATCTTCTAACTGACACGTGAGCCATAGACCCAGATAGACTGCCAGGACCTGCAACAGGAGAGGGCACAACTGACACTGTGCCACCATCTGATACATGAGAGTCAACTGCACCAGCGCCACTGTGACAACTGAAATGATGAGCCACAGGGCTGTATGGGCCAGGAGGCAGGGTGGGCCTGGGAGCTGGGGATAGCTGACCTAGAGCCAAATCGGGGTTGGCAGGTGTCAATGGTGTGTGTCTGCGTTTCTTAGGGATGTGTGAGTGCACCCTGGACAGGACAGGACTGCCAAGTGGTGGGGACTCCAAACAATCACCACCCACCATAGGTGGAGCATCTGCTGCCGGGGATCTGGTTTCTGGGGACGTGCTGGAGCCTGCTTGTCGTTTGCTCTGTGTCTGCCGCCTGGACTCGGAATCATGTGTAATGGGGGATGCAACAACAGGGGACACCCTCCTCTGCTTCTGACTGGCCTGGATGGGAGTGGAGGTATGGGGGGACTCCGCCGCGGAGACATCAGTTTGGCGTTTAGTAGAAAACATCAGCCTCAGTGCAGCCAGGGGTGAAGTATGCCTGTCCTTGATTGCGCCATTGTCCATGCTAGATGCCTTGTCCGTAGGATGTGCCTTATCCTTAGGTGGAGTATGTCTCTGGATGTAGCCTGTGCCCTGGTCGCCGCCCTGTTCCTGCCAGCAGACTTGTCGTCTGTGGTGCACCTGTCTCCAGTAGACACCTGCTCTCTGTGTGTGTCCCTGCCCTTGGGAGATGGACCTTGCTCTGCTGTGGGCCTGCCCTTGGGAGTCTCCCAGCTCTTAGTAGGTGCCTTTGTCTTGTCCCTGCCCTTGGGAGTGTCCCTTTCCTCTGCTGTGGGCCTGCCCTTGGGAGTCTCCCTGCTCTTAGTAGGTGCCTTTGTCTTGTCACTGTCCCTGGGAGTGTCCCTTTCCTCTGCTGTGGGCCTGCCCTTGGGAGTCTCCCTGCTCTTAGTAGGTGCCTTTGTCTTGTCACTGTCCCTGGGAGTGTCCCTTTCCTCTGCTGTGGGCCTGCCCTTGGGAGTCTCCCTGCTCTTAGTAGGTGCCTTTGTCTTGTCACTGTCCCTGGGAGTGTCCCTTTCCTCTGCTGTGGGCCTGCCCTTGGGAGTCTCCCTGCTCTTAGTAGGTGCCTTTGTCTTGTCAGTGTCCCTTTCCTCTGCTGTGGGCCTGCCCTTGGGAGTCTCCCTGCTCTTAGTAGGTGCCTTTGTCTTGTCACTGTCCCTGGGAGTGTCCCTTTCCTCTGCTGTGGGCCTGCCCTTGGGAGTCTCCCTGCTCTTAGTAGGTGCCTTTGTCTTGTCACTGTCCCTGGGAGTGTCCCTTTCCTCTGCTGTGGGCCTGCCCTTGGGAGTCTCCCTGCTCTTAGTAGGTGCCTTTGTCTTCTGACTGGCCTTGTCCAAGGTACAGTCCATGGACATGTGAGTATCCCTTGCCTTGGGAGTACCTTTTGTGTTGAATGCCTGTGTAGCTCCTGAAGGCATGTCCCCCAACAACACTTGTGGATCCTGTGTGTGTACTCCAGTGTATCTGACGTCGTCTACTTGAACAGATTTAGCTGATCTAGGGGATGGGGTCTGTGCCCTGTGTGCCCTGACGTGCTGTCTGACGCTGCTTCTAGTGCAATAACCTGTATTTGAGTCCTGCTCAGAATAATCACTACCCCCTGAGACATCCAGTGGTGTAGATGGGGAAACAGAAGTAGCACCCTGTTCATGCGACTGTACTATTGCAGATGACACACTGCTTGCCAATGACTGCACTGTCCTGTGTAGACCTGCAAGATCGCCATGCATCCCTTCCATGAAAGCCACCACCTGCCCCAACCTCCTATCATGGTCCTGGAAAGCATTTGTCATATTGGTCTGCCCCACACACAGCTGTCGCAGCAGATCAACGGCCTCAGCACACAGTGCATTTTGGCTCACCGTGGCAGGGGCAGCGGTGCCTGCACCGAACGCCACTCTGCTCCCCCTACTCCTCCGGCCACGAACAGTACATGGTGCAGTTGGCGGAAGTGTGGGCCCTGTGTGCTGTCTTCCGACAGAAGGTGATGAGTGCCCACTCCCAGTCTGTGACAACAGTGCAGGCTCACCAAGAGTGTCCGACGAGGAGGACGATGGTGTCTCCACATGCGAGTCCTCAGGGACGGTCCTGTCCCCCTCTCCGGCGCTGGCCTCCTCTGTGTCAGTCTGCGTGTGTGCGAAGTCTGAGCCGGACTCATTTCCTCGACTACTCTCCACCGTCTGTGGCTGAGTGTCCTCTGTCATAGCTGAAATGCACATAAAAGATGTGTGAGTCATCGGCAGACTGACGTACAGAAGGAACAGGATTGCCAAATTACATAGCTGACAAACATTTTGTAGCCCTCATCCTGCACATGGCCCACCTCTACCAGTCATCCTCACATTTCCTGCCATGGGGCCATGGACCACTAGGGGATGTGCTTCAACACTCAACTACTAAGCAAGTGGCGTGTCAACATGGCGGACCTGGATGTCAAATGAGAACCACCCAATGGGACCAAAATGGCATCACAGACATACATACGCAACACGGAACTCAATAGTGTGTCTGTGCACCAATACATGCATAGCACTCACAGGTTTCCTACACAGACAGTATGCTCACCGCTAGTTTGCTGTTGATCGGCACTCAGACGTTCGGCCAGTTCAGGATGCGTCACTGCAATGATACGGTGCATGAGAGGGGTCATGGAGCGTCGGGCCAGACGGGGCGTCCTTGGAATCAGGCCCAGTGTTACTTCCGCTACATTCTTGCTCAGCCTGGAAATGTCGTCCCAGCGTTTGTGGCAGTGTGTATGTCGTCTGTTGCACACCCCCAATGCCCGTACTTCCCGTGCTATGCTCCTCCACAGGTCCTTGCGAAGGTGCAGCTTGACCTACCATGATGGGAGACAAAAGGGTTTAAGTCAGTGGACAGGTGGCCTGTCACACACATAGGGGCAAGACGTAACTGTCAGCAGCCATGCACAATCAGGAACATATGTCTAGCCCACACTACACAGCTAAGATAGAAATAGGCCAGATTATTTGGCCCCCTCATGCACACCAACATGTCCCACACTGCACTTACCACCCGTCCTGGTGCGCCGTAGAGGCGTCCATAGTTGCGGAGTACACCGTCCACGAGGACATCAAGCTCCGCGGCGGTGAAGGGTCGAGACCGGATCTCTTTGCCTCTCGACATGGCAAGATCACGGAGTATGGCACTAGTGCAGCAGTCGGTGGTCAGCTCAGCAGCAGCAGCAGGTCGAGGTGATGGTCACAGGCAGCAGTCGGTGGTCAGCTCAGCAGCAGCAGCAGGTCGAGGTGATGGTCACAGGCAGCAGTCGGTGGTCAGCTCAGCAGCAGCAGCAGCAGGTCGAGGTGATGGTCACAGGCAGCAGTCGGTGGTCAGCTCAGCAGCAGCAGCAGGTCGAGGTGATGGTCACAGGCAGCAGTCGGTGGTCAGCTCAGCAGCAGCAGCAGGTTGAGGTGATGGTCACAGGCAGCAGTCGGTGGTCAGCTCAGCAGCAGCAGCAGCAGGTCGAGGTGATGGTCACAGGCAGCAGTCGGTGGTCAGCTCAGCAGCAGCAGCAGGTCGAGGTGAACAGGCAGCACTGGTCCCCAGGGTAGGAAGTGTCATTTTGGCCAACACACATATATAGGGCCCTCAGCACGTGTCAGTGGCATACGTCGCCAGCAATTGGTCAGCCCTGGAAGCGTGATCGTGAAATGGGCCAATTACTGGCCCTGTTGTTGCGGTGCACAGCTTCCGCTACTTGCGATTGGCCATATGCGGCCAGCGGCCCTCTTCCCATTGGCTGCATGTGCAGGGACCGTCACGGGCACACATCGGCAACCGCACGTGCAAGCCTCAGGCACGGATGCTTCAGTTGCAACAATGTTCTATCACTGGCGCCTCCATGGCGGTGCACGTACTCAGCGGGGGAGGTGCAGGCCTATACACCCTGTAGATGTACTCAATGGACATGCCAGTTCATGACCCCCCTTACAGTCACCTTGCATCATCCACCGTACACCGGCCGGAGCGGCCGGGCCTAGGACGGCCGTGCCCGGCCATGTACACAACCGCCGTGCCCGGCCATGAACACAACCGCCGTGCCCGGCCATGAACACAACCGCCGTGCCCGGCCATGCGGTTGTGTACATGGCCTGGCGCGGCGGTTGTGTTCATGGCCGGGCACGGCGGTTGTGTTCATGGCCGGGCACGGCGGTTGTGTACATGGCCGGGCACGGCGGTTGTGTTCATGGCCGGGCACGGCGGTTGTGTTCATGGCCGGGCACGGCGGTTGTGTTCATGGCCGGGCACGGCCGTCCTAGGCCCGGCCGCTCCGGCCGGTGTACGGTGGATGATGCAAGGTGACTGTAAGGGGGGTCATGAACTGGCATGTCCATTGAGTACATCTACAGGGTGTATAGGCCTGCACCTCCCCCGCTGAGTACGTGCACCGCCATGGAGGCGCCAGTGATAGAACATTGTTGCAACTGAAGCATCCGTGCCTGAGGCTTGCACGTGCGGTTGCCGATGTGTGCCCGTAACGGTCCCTGCACATGCAGCCAATGGGAAGAGGGATGCTGGCCGCGTATGGCCTTTGGGAAGTAGCAGAAGTTGAGCACCGCCATGGCGGCGCCAATTATGTTATCTTGTCAGACGCTGCACCGTGATGTGTTGTGTGCAGTTGCGTCATGAGGGATGTGAGCGTGATAGGGAAAGGTCATATGTCATACAATATAGCATGTGTGTCCATACAATGCCCATCGGTCGGCACACAATGGGCAACAGATGTGCATTTGTACGTGTTGACGTCGGGTGTGACCATACAGACGTTCTTACATCTTCACAACTACACAGTACATCACGGCTGTGTGGCCAAATTATGCATCTGTTGTCTGTGTCTTGTTCTGGCGAGGTGACTACAGTGGTGGTGGTACACATGCATTCCGTGTATGTGTTTTGTACGTTGTGTCACCATGCATGTAATTACCGTATGTACATCATTATTGGTGTTGGCATTTGTGCTTGATGACATGGCGTGTGTATAATTATCGTTTGTGTGCATGCAGTTGCATGTGTGTCTGTGATGTGGCTACTAAACATTAGGGTGAAGACTGAAGTTTTGTCAGTAAGGTTCACATGTGATGGAGTTGTACACGTATGCGTCGTTTGTAAGTTGACCTAAGTTACATCTCTCTCCCACACAGGAGGGCTCCAAATGTGCATCGGCCATACACTGTGCTGGAGGATATGGTTGACGAGGAGGTGATTCGGAAATTCCGGCTGGATCGACGTCGGTTGCTGGAGCTTGTGGCTCAATTGTCTCCTCATCTGCAGCCACGTAGGACGTATCCTGGGTCGATTACACCCACTGCAAAGGTCATGGCGGTACTACATTTCTTTGCTACTGGCACATTTCAGTACACAGTTGGACATGCCGGGGGGATGTCACAGGCCATGTTCAGCACGGTTCTTCGGGATGTCTTAACAGCTATGATGCTGTACAAGAATGACTACATACATTTCCCACGGCCGGAAGAGTTGCCAGCTGTCAAAGCTGATTTCTATGCACTGGGCCACATACCTCACGTTGTGGGCTCAATTGATGGCACACACATCGCAATCATTCCACCACGGGCACGGGAACAAGTGTTCAGGAATCGCAAACACTTCCATTCGCTGAACGTGCAGGTGGTGTGCCTGGCAAACAACATCATCTCACATGTGTGTGCAAGATTTCCTGGATCCGCACATGACGCCCACATCATGCGGAGCAGCAATGTCCCACGACTCATGGCTAATCTGCGACCCGGTCAAGCGTGGCTTGTTGGTGAGTGTGCAGTGGGGACTCTTGTGATCTCTGTGTTGCATGGGGTACCCACCATATCTTGTTGTGATGTTTGTCTCTGTCATCCCCCTACATAGGTGACTCAGCTTACCCAAACCGGCCCCGGCTCCTCAGTCCCCTACGTAATCCTAGAACAGCGGGTGAAATGCGGTACAATGAAGCACATGGAAGGACACGGAGAGTCATCGAACGTACCTTTGGACTGCTAAAGTCTCGGTTTCGGTGCCTCGATAAGACAGGAGGGGCCCTGCCTTACTCACCAGGAAAAGTATGCAGGATCGTGATTGCCTGCTGCATGCTCCACAACCTGGCAGTACGCAATGACATTGAACTGCTGTTGGACCCTGAAGACGAAGGAGTTCCTCGGCCTCCCATCCCACCCATGTCGACTGATGAGGATAGTGGTGAGGAGGAAGAGGTGGACCAGAGGCGCCAGCTCATAGATCGCTACTTCCCTTGAATGTGAGTAACTACCTCTAGTGGCGGTTGACAATGCCTCATGTATGTTTGCTGGTGTTGTGTGGATGTGGGGTTAATCAGCTGGGTGTTGTTTGTGATGGTTGCATATGTGTGTCTTCATGTCTTTGGACATACAAGTCTCCATGATGTGTGTGCTCTCATCCCATGCTTTTGTGATGGTTGTCGTTTGTGTAATGTTGCTGTGCATTGTGTTGTGATGTGTGTGAATCTGTTTCCTGACGTGTGTTTGCTGTCTCTGATTTTCTCTAGGTCACTCCCGCAGCGCCATGATCATGTACGACTATGATCCCTGAACCTGTTTACGTCTGTTTCTGAAGGCAATCATGTGAATAAACATGGAGGCAAAACATCATTGTGTGAGTAAGTGCTATTTATTTACAGGTTGTGCTTCTGTGCTGGTGAATATTTACAAGTAAGTGGGGTGGAGGGAGTTGGAGTTGAAGGTAATGGCAGATGAAATGTCCGTGCTGACACCACATTGGGGGGTGTCAGGGAAGTCCAGCAGACCAGTGGGAATGATTGTCTGTGGGACAGGATACTTAGCTGGGTGAATGTCTGGCACAGGCAGTGACATTGTCATGGTCGTCCCCTCTTGGAGCGTGTGGATGGCGCTTCAACACTGCTCTCAGCCACTTCCTGCCTCGGCCGGCCCCTCCGTCTCTGAGGTGGAACAGAGTCAGCTGGGAGGGCAGGTTGTTGATGGGCCACATCCGTCGCCAGGGGCACAGGTGGTGGTGGCGGCGGTGGAGGTGGAGGTGACGGTGGCGGGGGAGGCGGAGGTGGCGGTGGAGGCGGAGGTGACGGTGGCGGTGGCGCTACGACACTTGGTGGAGGGGGGGGGTTGTTCCGGCCAACCCATTCCCTCCACATCGTTGCCTGCTGGCCCATGATCTGCAACATCTGGCCAAGGATGCCACAGATTTCGCGCTGGATGTTGGTGTTGTCCACTGAGTCCTGGTGTGCACGATCAGCGTTTGCCTGGGACCGGTCGTATGACGCCTGGCACCTGGCAAGGGCTTGTAGGGACTGTGCCACTGGCTGGGGTAGCTGTCCTTCCTCTGCACGGTGGTGTGTGGCTCGCCTGATTGGCTGATGTCCCGTTGCCTGTGTTTGTGGCCCACTCACCCTGCTTGTGTGTGAGGCCGATGGACCAGTGTTGTGCGCTGGGTTATGCTGGGTGGCACCGGCAGGAGTCGTGGTGCTGGTGGTACTGGTGGTACTGGTGGTACTGGTGGTGGTGGGGACTGTGCAGATCACAGAGACAGGTGTCGCTGGAGTCACACATGCGACGTTGGTCGGTCCCGGGAGTCCCTGTGAGCCAGATGGCCCTGGCTGCGTGCTTGGTCCCGCTCCATTCTCCTCACCGGAGCTGCCTGTGTCCTCGTCACCAGAGAGTCCTGTAGGTGTGGGAGGCGAGGCTGGCAGCCGGGTACTGGTTTCCCCAGTCAGTTGACGATCACCTGAGGGACAAGATAGAGCTAGTCAGTGATGTGGACATTACATGGTTATATAGATTTTTAGACATTTCTGTTTCCTGTCGCACACACCCCACCCTCCACCACCACCACCCTCCCCGTGAACATGGGGGCCTGTTGGGAGTTGTAGTTTGGGCCTCTCACACACCCCACCCTCCACCAACACCACCACCACCACCCTCCCCGTGAACATGGGGGCCTGTTGGGAGTTGTAGTTTGGGCCTCTCACACACCCCACCCTCCACCAACACCACCACCACCACCCTCCCCGTGAACATGGGGGCCTGTTGGGAGTTGTAGTTTGGGCCTCTCACACACCCCACCCTCCACCACCACCACCACCACCACCACCCTCCCCGTGAACATGGGGGCCTGTTGGGAGTTGTAGTTTGGGCCTCTCACACACCCCACCCTCCACCACCACCACCACCCTCCCCGTGAACATGGGGGCCTGTTGGGAGTTGTAGTTTGGGCCTCTCACACACCCCACCCTCCACCACCACCACCACCACCCTCCCCGTGAACATGGGGGCCTGTTGGGAGTTGTAGTTTGGGCCTCTCACACACCCCACCCTCCACCAACACCACCACCACCACCCTCCCCGTGAACATGGGGGCCTGTTGGGAGTTGTAGTTTGGGCCTCTCACACACCCCACCCTCCACCAACACCACCACCACCACCCTCCCCGTGAACATGGGGGCCTGTTGGGAGTTGTAGTTTGGGCCTCTCACACACCCCACCCTCCACCAACACCACCACCACTCTCCCCGTGAACATGGGGGCCTGTTGGGAGCCATGGACATGTTAGTGAGTTGGTGTCCAACGTGCATGGGTTGGGGCGTAGGAGATGTTTCTTCTCAGTTGTGTGAGCCTGACCATGTCGTGCTGATCGTGGTGCTTGGTTTGTACTCACCAGTCTCTTCTCCTTTGTCAAGTCCGTCTAGGCTCTCTGGGTGTAGTATCACCAGCACCTTCTCCTCCCAATCGGTGTAGGGTATGGGCTCCGGGGGTGTGCCACCGCCAGTATGATTGGCTCTTGCAAAGTTTTTAGCTCGGATGCCCTTGACCCTGGTCTTCAGGTCATGCCACCGCCTCTGAATGTCATGCTTCGTCCTCGGCACAGTCCCCGACGCATTCACCCGAGTGACGATCCTGTCCCACATGTGGTTCTTTTGCGCCACGGACGTCTGCTGGACTTGGGCCCCGAAGATGTGGGGCTCAACACGGATTATTTCATCTACCATTACCCTCAACTCTGTCTCCGTGAATTTAGGTTTTTTTTTGGGTGCCATGGTGTGTGGTGCTCAGTGTGTGAGTTGAGTGAGTTGGGGGGTGCAGGTGTGTGGTGTGTGATGTGTAGGATTTGTGTGGTGGGTGTTTGTGTGGTGGGTGTGGTAGGGTGCTGGTTGTGTGTCTTCTATGTGAGTTTGCAGTATCTCGAATTGGGCCTCTTGCTAGCAGCAATGCTGTGATGCAAAGGATTGTGGTAGCGTGTGGGTGTCATTTTATAGTCTCAATGGTTGTTGGCAGTCAGGTGGTAGGTGGGCGTGTTGACTAGTGTGCATTATTGGATAATTGGGACGTGTCATGGCGGCTTGTGCTTGATGTTGGTGTGTGGGGGGGGGCGTTGACAATGTTTGTATGTTTGCTTTGGACTTGCGGTAGACTTTCTAACATTTGTTTGCCGCTAGGGATGTTGTGCGTGTTGGCCTTCCGCAGTGATGCTGTGGTTATCGTAGCATTCTTTCCGCCGCGGACGTGGATGGCTGTGAGTTCCGTGGTACGGGCGGATTTATCCTAATTGCGGCCACGGAGTATTCACAGGTATGGCGGTACATGTGTTATTTTCCGCGGTCATTTCCGTCCGCGTCAGTGGTTGTTCATTGGACTCCGTCCGCCGCGGACGGAGTTGGATGTGTTCCGTCCACCGCGGACGGTGTTGGTTATGATCCGTCCGCCGCGGTCGGAGTTTCGTGACATGATTATCCTAATGCCAACCGCGGAATCTCCGCGGCGCTGCCGGGAGTAAAATTTCCCCCACCATGGCGGACAGTACCCATTTCCGTCCGCCATCCTAATCGACCCCCTACTAATGTACACCTGAGATAAACAATATCTTAGTTACATATTGATAGATCTATAAAACACTTACAATTTCAATGATATATTATCCTATCTTTTTTTAAACGTATATATATTCCTAAACCTTTTATCATGATATCACATAATTATCTACCTTATTAATAAATATTTTGACTTACAAAGACATTTGATCAACATACCAGAATATTAAGTTTGTTGGTAAAATCACTTTTTTTTCTCTTAGTAGATAAATGCAATATTCTCAGTGTTTGTAAAAACTAGGCACAAAAATGACATATCGCTCTCATACAAAGCAACCGTAAGTACAGTCTGTTAACCTTTTCACTCCTTTTTAGAGGTAGACCAAAATGCATGTCTTTGTGTCAATAATCTTGACTTAGTTGCGATCATCACAACAAATTTGTGGAAAAAACAAGGAGTTGGAGAACTTACTTTCCTATATACTTTTATAATCTTATCACTATACTACACTTTATTGAACAATTCTCACTAGGTAATCTTACCTGTAAAACAATGAACCTAAACCTCTCCAATTTGAAAAAAGTAATACCTGTCTCTTTAACTTCCTTTCCTCAATACTCCCTCTGTAGATTCTCCATAGAAACCCACAAGAACCAGTAGGTGACAAGTTCACAACACATTCCAAAACAGCCATTCTAGTTACAAAATGAACTATAGCAGGTGTAGTTCACTGCACATACTATAAAGCATATCCAACTCTCTTTTACATTTACTATTTACCAGACCCAGTCAAACATCTATTTACCAGTCATTTCAAAACACTACCTACTTTTTTTCACTTGCTTATTCCCTCCACCCAATCACATTTTTGCATGCAAGCACACATGCATTTTCACTGTCTTTCATAGTACCAACTGTGATATTGAGCTGCAGACCTGTCCTGTGTGCTACTCTTCCTTCCTAAAAAATACTTAGAATGTGGTTTGTGTGCCACAGCTATGTTAATTGGGCTAAAGAGGGGGCAAAAAAGGGAGGTATTGACAGTGGCTTGAGTTTGCCAAATGTGGAGATTAGTTTTTTTGGCCGGAGAGGGTTTAAGTTTCATCAGTTGCTGCCTTTGGACAAAACCATTGTGGATTACTGAGCTCCTCGTCTCATGATTGTAATTGTAATTGCATTTTTATAGTGCTGTGTTGAAGGGCTTTTTTGACAAGTAGCACCCTACTCCGGAACCCAAACAGGATTAGTATAGGGAAATATGAAATTAATTTGAGCTGTGGACATGTTAATCTGTAATTTGGATTTAGAAGGATAGTGGAGGGTTAGGAGAGGGAAAGGTGTGCATTTATATAGCACTTGCTACCCCTGATGAGGCGTTGAAGCACTTTTTTGCAGGTAGTACGCTACACCAGAACCCAAACAGGATGAATGTGAGTCATTTTGGGGAAATATGTTGGGATGGTGTTTGAGATGAGTAAGGGGGAGCTGAAAGGGAAAGAATCAGAGGGAAGGGTTTAGAAAGGCTTGTTTGGGAGATCTGAATGAATAGTGAACGAGTTATGAGATGATGCAAGTAGGGGTAGATGAGGGACGAAACTAGAAAGGGTTATTTTTGGGATCATAGCAGTGGTATGGTGTTTGGAATGGATAAGAGTGTGGAGGTAGAGGACATATTGAGAGAGGTAAAGAGTGAGAAATAGGGTAGTGAATTGGATAGAGTAGTAGAAAGAGGTTTGAGATGACTCAGAGTGGAGGTAAAGGATATATTACAAAACTCCCTTCAAAAACGCTTGTGGGAGTTGGAGGGCACAAGCAGTCAGAGTAGAGAGTACACAATAGCAGAAAACAGAGCTGGAGGAAGGAGTATAGGGGAAACAAACCTTCCCCATCAGGATAACTACAACCTAACATAGGGTATATCCGAGCTGTGCCCACCACACACATTAACAGATCAGCTACACTCTGAAAAGCACAAGCACTAAGGCCACCCCAGCAAACACCCCTATGCACAAACCTAAACCACCGGGGATCTTTCAATTAAAGCCCTATCGACCTAACGCAGTTGGCCTATGTACATTAAGTGACCACAACACTATCACTCGTACTATTATCTATACAACATCTGATCTCAGAAAGTTGCATAACTGCACCTAAAAAGCTAACGTTTTGTGGTTGTTTTAAACTTAAAAACAATCAGAAAACGTTAGCTTAAAGTATCAAACCCTAAACATAACAATGAATTAGCAGTATAAACGCCCCAGTATAGTTAGGAGAAATACCCTGTCTACCCTGTTCTATAAACACAGGCCTCAGTGCCCCGAACCTGTTCACCATTTAAGCAACAAAATGCATATTCAGGTTAATGCATACCAACCCCAAATAGTTGGTCTCAACAACACTACATACCTGTGAGGGTCTCAAGGTGCTGGGGAGGGGGAACGCTGCGACTGATCGAAGAGCCAGGTCTTGAGTAGTCTTCTGAAGGCCAGTAGGTCTTGGGTATGCCGTAGGTTGGTGGGGAGGGTGTTCCAGGTCTTGGCGGAGAGGTGGGAGAAGGATCTGCCTCCGGCTGTCGTTCTTCAGATGCAGGGGACAGCGGCGAGGGCAAGGGCGGCAGAGTGGAGCTTGTGGGTGGGGGTGTAGAAGCTGAGTCGTCTGTTGAGGTACGCTGGGCTGGTGTCGTGGAGTGCCTTGTGTGTGTGGGTGAGGAGCTTGAAGGTTATCCTCTTGTTGACATGGAGCCAGTGTAGGTTTCTCAGGTGGTGGGTGATGTGGCTGCGGCGGGGTATGTCGAAGATCAGATGTGCTGAGGCGTTTTGGATGCGTTGCAGCCGTCTTAGGAGTTTGGCTGATGCTCCCACGTAGAGGACGTTGCCGTAGTCCAGCCTGCTGGTGATGAGGGCCTGGGTGACTGTTCTTCTTGTTTCAGTCGGGATCCATTTGAAGATCCTGCATAGCATTCGGAGGGTGTTGAAGCAGGAGAAGTAGATGGTGCTCACCTGCTTAGTCACGGTGAGGGCGGAGTCGAGGATGACCCCCCAGGTTGCGTGCATGGTCTGTGGGAGTTGGATTGGTTCTCAGTGCGGTCGGCCACCAGGAGTCATCCCAGGCCAAAGGGGTGGACCCAAGGATGAGAACCTCTGTTTTGTCCGAGTTCAGCTTCAGTCAACTGATCTTCATCCAGTTGGCGTTGGCCTTCATTCCTTCGTTGCGGTTGGTTTTGGCTGTGTGAGGGTCTTTGGTGAGGGAGATGATCAGCTGGGTGTCGTTGGCGTAGGAGATGATGTTGAGGTCGTGTTGATGGGCGACATGGGTGAGGGGCGCCATGTAGATGTTGAACAGCATCGGGCTGGGGGACAAGCCCTCGGGTACGCCGCAGATGATCACGGTGGCATTGGAGCGGAAGGGGGGAGGCGGACGCTCTGGGTTCTGCCGGAGAGGAAGGATGTGGTCCAGTCCAGGGCCTTCCCTTGGATTCCGGCGTTGTATAGGCGTGTGCGTAGGGTGCGGTGGAAGACTGTGTCGAAGGCGGCTGATGGGTCCAGGAGGATGAAGGCTGCTGTTTCTCCGTTTTCTAGCAGGGTCCTGATGTCATCTGTGGCGGCGATAAGGGCGGTTTCGGTGCTGTGGTTGCTGCGGAAACCGGACTGGGATGGGTCAAGGATGTTGTTGTCTTCGAGGTAGCGGGTCAGCTGTTTGTTGACTATTTCCTCGGTGACCTTAGCCGGAAAAGGGAGCAAGGAGATGGGCCGGAAGTTCTTGAGGTCCTTGGGGTCTGCCTTTGGTTTCTTGAGTAAGGCGTTGATCTCAGCGTGTTTCCAGCTTTCCAGGAAGGTTGCTGCCTTGAAGGAGATGTTGATGGACTTGCTGAGATGGGGTGCGATGGATGTGCTGGCTTTGTTGAAGATGTGGTGGGGGCATGGGTCTAGCGGTGAGCCGGAGTGGATGGTCTTCATGATATTGCTGTTGTCCTTGTCGTTGACGCTTGTCCAGGAGAGTAGCTGGTTGGTGCGTGTGGTGGTGGTGGGGGCGGTGGCCGACAGGGCGGCGGTTGCATTAAAGCTGTTGTGGATATCGGTGATCTTGCAGTGGAAGAAGGTAGCCAGAGAGTCGCATAGGTCTTGTGAGTTGGAGCTGGGGTTGGAGAGTTCCTTCATGATGTTGAAGAGCTCCTTGCTATTGTGTGCATTGTTGTCTAGGTGGTCCTTGAATGAGGCCCTCTTGGTGGCTCTAATGAGTTGGTGATGTCTGCGGGTGGAGTTCTTGTGGACGGTTTAGCTGTCCGAAGATCGTTCTCGGAGCCAGTTCTTCTACAGTTTTTGGCATGTTCTTTTGGAGGCCTGGAGGTCTTCGGTGAACCAGGTGGCTTTCTTGCTGGTGTAGCTGTTGGATGGTGGGGCGAGGGTGTTGGCGCAGTCGTCGATCCATTGTCTGAGGTTGCGGGCGGCGGTGTCAGGGTCGGTGGTGTTGGCAGGTGGTTTCTGGATGAGGGCGGTGGTGAGCTGGTCATCGGTGACTTTGCTCCAGCATCGTTGAGGCAGCAGTTGGGTGCGGTGGGGCTTGGTGGGCTTCCTGAAGGTGAAGTGGATGCAGTGGTGGTCGGTCCAGTGGGGTTTGGTGGTGTGGTCGAAGGAGATGTGGAGGCTTGCGGTGAAGATGGGGTCGAGCGTGTGGCTGGCGGGGTGGGTGGGTGTTGTCACGAGATGTCTGAGTCCAAGGTTGGCGAGCAGGGTGGTGGAGTTGGTGTCATGACCTCAGATACCAGTGACTTCTCGTCTCATTGTTCCATACCCCCTGCCACTCCCGTTCCCCTCTCCAGCCATACATTCCCCTGGAGGCACACACCTCTATGATCACATTTTCTTTGCAGTTTTGCCCTATTACTCAGCCCCCTTACCTGAGGAGTCCTGAGCAAGGGCTGCCTGCTGTTGCCAGGACTGGTAGGTCCGTGGTATCCCCTCCGCTGTGTGGCCCCCAGCCTTCAGCTCCAGGTGGACCTCCATATTGCGGGGTGGGGGCTCCGATAGGACCCTTGGTGGGAGCCATAGTAGCCTTGAGCATAGTCAGCTACTGGTTTAGTCTTGGGTGGCAATGAGGGAACTCCCTAGGAAGTGCAGTGGGCCTCTAGGGAAGGGCTTAGCATGAGGGAAGGCTGGGTAGGCCTGTTAGTATGATTCAGGCGGTTTGCGGTAGGTCGTGCTCCTGTGGGCTGGTAGATCCATTGCTTTTGGGGCGCTCGGCTGGGTCTCCTCTGCCAGGAAGTAAGTAAGGCACTTACAATCCCAGTCTTCTGAGCCAAAAGTCAGCAAGGGGCAAAGGTCAGGTGAGAACCAAAACTGCACCACCAGCAGCACCGGGGCAGCCGGATGCAGAGGTCAAAATCAGAGTTCGACTCCATGCTTTTCAATGGAGACTGGAGGTGCCTGAAGCGACACTGCTTGCTGGTAGGTAAATCGGTTTTAGGGGCCAGGCATTGGGGGTTAGCACCAGCACAGGAGGGCCACAAAGCAGCACTAAACATACACCACCAGCAGTACAGGGGCGGCCATGTGCAGCGTGCAATTTCAAAATTGGGCGCCAAATGCTTTTCAATAGGGGTTCTTCTTTGGCAAACAGGCTGCAGGCATGGCACCAGAGGTTGCAGGATGTAGACCAATGACAGCTGGGGAAGTAGAGATGTATGGGATCATAGGAGCACCATTGGTTCCACCCATTAAATCCCTTCAATAATTAAAAGCCTCATACAAGTGTGAAATGTCAATCCTTCATAGTGTGGAAAAAGTGCCCAAATTATAACATCCTATTGTGCTGGTAGTAGTATAAGAAGTTGCTTGAGTACCCAGGATTAAAAAACGCTCATACGTGCACGCCGCCAACGTCGACGTTTTTCCACACTATGGAGGATTGACATTTCGCACTTGTATGAGGCTTTTAATTATTGAGACTGTCCTTTGCCCGTATGCACCATCAATCAATTTCGATGGATGTATAGAGTTTGGACTTACGAATTCAATCACAGTGACTTGCACTGGCAGCAATCACCTAGCCTGATTTTATCGAACCTTTGAAGGATAAATTCTGATTTAAAGGATTTCTACAATATGATATATCAATTGAGTGATAGCCTGATAATAATCCACACATTTGTAAAGCGCACAATCACCCGTAAGGGTCTCTAGGCGCTGGGGGCCGTCGGGAAGATTAAGCAAGCTATTGCCCAGAGTCACATGGTGCTGGGGTAATCTGCCGCCGGTGCCGGGGATCGAACCGTGATCCCCAGATTCCGGCGTCAGTCGCCCTGGCCGCGGCGCCACACCTCTTCCCTAGAGTCATCCTCCCTAGCTGTCATAACCAAGTATTGGGAAGCCTGAAGAAGGAGGTTGGATCCTTTCTAAACCCTCCGAAATGTGTCGCTTTTTCTTGGCCTACGAATACACGTTGTTTTTGTGTTATTTGACAGAATTTAAGAATACAGTATTGAATCCACTGTTGTATGCTACTGTGGTCTTACGTCAATGAACTTGGAACTTTTGACATTGTTGCAAATCAAATTTTATTATAATTTTTAATTTATTGTGTTTTTAACATACATTATAATGTATTATTCCGAATGTGAACAGGTGTTTTTATGAGTTATATCCTCTTGAACTAACTGAATAAAATAATTTTTTTAAATATTTTTTTAAAATAAACTGGATTGAGATTTGACTTACTGGCAACTGATAAACAGACCAGAGGTTGTTTGAGTGGTATGTTTGTTGCGAGTGTAGGATTGTTATGCTAACATAATACCCCAAATGTAGTTATTTTTAGACCTAATCGTCTTTGTGGTGTCCTGTCCCTTCGGAGTGTTGGACCCCTCTCCTTTTTTTTGAGGTTCACAGATTGACAAAGCCAGGAAACATGTTAATAAAACTGTTGCTGCTTTCATCAGAGACCATAACATGGGCTCTATGTACAACAACAATCTACGTTTTGACATGCATGGAATGTATAGAAGTAATGGAGATCACTTTACAGACAAAGGGAACCAGGTGTTTCTAAGCAATCTGAAACTCTGCCAACAGTCTTATCTGTAGCTGTCTTACACACACTCTTAACACAAAGGCTCTTGGCACAGCCACCCAAGAGCCCAAACTTTTGTTTATTTTCTTGTTAAATCATTTTTGTCATGAATTTCTTCGAAATTGCACGTTGCAAAATCGCAAAACAAAAGTAGGCATTCAACAGCCACCACCACATTCAAACATTATCAATTAAAACATCATTCTAAGTATTGTAATACATACATTACTAACTACATCGCTGCTTTAAAAAAATATTTGTGCAAATTTTTTTGTAGTACTTTTTTAAGAAACTGCTTTTCAACCCTACTTTCCGTTTCGGCGACTACTCCTATAGTCATGATGCTTTCAGCACTCCAAAACACATATATGCACACATTTTAGAGTATTTTAGACACTATCGGTGTATTAGTGCAATGTTTGAAATCATATATTTCCAGATAGTTTATATAAAATTCATCTTCATCCGGGCGTCGCAATAATGTCTGTACCCGCGATCATTGTGCATACTTCGCGAAATGGCGAAACAAATGCGGACATTCAATAGTCACCACCACTTTTAAATCTTAGGAAACGCTAAACACATTACTATCTAAATGACTGTATAATAGCATGTACAACTCGCTTAATATCTCTATAACACAGTGTATACCTTGTTCAGTGTAATCTATGACTGCATGCATCACTTTATCAGTAAGTCTCTCATTCACTGTAAAAGTATTTGAGTGGATCTGTGAGACGGTGCATCAATCTATTAATGTTTCTGTAACAAACTGTGTGACTGCCGCAGTGCATCTATGAGTGGGTGCATCAGTGTCAAAATCGGTCTGCAATTGGTCACATAATTCTCACAGTCAATCTTTGAGTAGGTGCATGAGTGCCTTTGTGCATTTTAAATAAGCATATGACTGTCTGAATGGATATGTGAGTGGATACATGAGTGTCCAAGTGGGCGTCTGAGTGAGTGAGTGAGTGAGTACATTGGCATCTGAATGGGTCTGTGAGTGAGTGCATGAGTCTGTCAGTGGGTCTTTGTTTGGAAACCTGACTGTCTGAGTACTTCTGTCAGTGGGTGCCTATGTCTTTGGGTGCGACTGTGAGTGGATGTGTGAGTCTCTAAGTGACTGGTTGCATAAGTCTCTGAATGGATCTATGAATGGGTGTGTGAGTGATTGTGTGGATGAGGGTGGCTGAGTGTCTGAGTGGAACCATGAGTTGGTGTATGAGTGTCTGAGTGGATCTGTGAGTGAGTGTCTCAATGGGTCTGTGAGTTAGAGCATAAGTCTCCAAGTTGGTGAGTAAATGGGTACATGCATGAATGTCTGAGTGGGTCTGTGACTGGGAGGACAACTGTCTGGGTGGGTCTGTGAGTGGATGCATGAGTCTTTGAGTGGGTGAGTGAGTTTGTGTATATCTGAGTGAGTCTGTGAATGGCTATATGAATCTCAGAAGGTATGAGTTAGTGACTCACTGCATAAGTCTCTGAGAGGGTCTGTGACTGAGTATGTGAGTAACTATCTGGGTATGTGGGTGAGTGTATGAGTGTGTGAGTAGATCTGTCAGTGGATGTATGAGTTTCTCAGTGGGTCTGTCAGTGGGTGCGTGAGTCTCTGAGTGGGTCTGTACACGGGTGCATAACTCTCCAAGTCAATTTGTAAGTGAATGCATGAGTATATGAGTGGATCTGTGAATGGGTACATTCGTGCCTTGGAGGGACTGTGAGTGGGTGTAAGAGTCTCTAAGTAGGTATGAGACTGTATACATGAGTCTATGAGAGGGTCTCTAAGTAGGTGCATGAGTCCCTGAGTGGGTCTATATATGGGTTAGTCACTCTGTGAGTGACTCTCTAAGTGGGTGCATGAGTACCTGAATGGGTATGTGAGTGGGTGCATTAGTATCTGAGTGAGTATGTGACTGTATGTCTAAGTGTGTGAGTGGGTATGTGAATGGGTGTATAACCGTACATCAGTCTGTGACAGTGACCCGCAAGTGTGTACAAATATATAGTTTAAAAATATTTTTCACCAATATTCGGGATGACTTCAGGATATTCGCGATCACCCCACAACGGTACATGTTGGGGGCCACACTGGCGATCATGGTTGTTCCATATATTGCATGTGATTCAAATACATCTATTTTAGACACTTAACTTGTATCACTAACACCCCCATTTCTCAAACATGGGGTCAGAGTACCTCTATCCTGACCCATTATGTGTTAGCTTTGACACAAATTTGCAGACCTGGGAACCATTTACGGTCAATAAAATCGCAGATGCAACTTTCTGTTCACGTTGTGTACAGCTAATCAGAGCATTCCCGTTGGCCTGCGATTATAACTAAAAATGGCGCCGATAAAGAAAATGGCGCCACAAATGCTAACGCACATAGAACAATGCGCAAAGATGAATTTTTCTATTCTAACAGATCCTCCTTTTAGCATGAGCTAACCATTTTCTAATAATAACAAAGAGCATATAAATCAATAAAACGGAAAGTCATAGGTAAACTTTTTAGGAGCATTCAATATTGTCAGCATCAGGAAGGGAGACCGTAAGGAGGGTAGAAGTCTCGAAAATGCCCTCATCTATCTGCATGAGGTCAACAATTTCTTGCTGGACCATAATTGTAGCTTTGGATCATGAATCAATATTTTGCTCTTAGGAGTGAGAAGAGTGGTGGAATAATAACAACAGTAGACAAGGCATTGAACAAGGACACAGCAAGAGACCAAGATCATAATGAAAAAAAAAACCTTTTCAAGCCTCCAACCCCAGCTGCCAAAAAGAGACCAACTCCAGTACCCACTTTCCATTCTTTTCACATTTTCTAAGATGTCTAAAATGTGTTGGGTAATATTATTTTCCATATATGTGATCCCAACTACACACTGATCTCCTACTACTGCGCACACACCACCACTCTTAGCTAGGATGAAATTGACTGCATACCTGGTCTGCACAAAATAAATTTGCATACTTCCCAATTGGGTGGTGATGTCACACAAAGCTGCTACTGTGGAATTAGACACTATTTGCAGCTTACATCCAAATAATTCTCTAGCTTTCTCACTGCTGGCCATAGCAGTACGACGAAATATAATTATGGAGTAAAGAATGTACCCAAAAGTAATGCCATTACTATAATTATTGACTTTGAGATCTGTCACTCCTTTACAGAGTTCCTTTGTCAATGTCCTTTTAACCCATCTTACTTTAGGCTTTGCATGTTTGCAAGGTACACCCAAAGACAGTACCATCCCAAGTGCCACATCATGCATACCACTATGGGCATTTGATTAAGTTCCATTAAACACCAAGAAAAACCCTGGGTGTACATACACTGGTCTATCATAATCTACTGCAGAATACCTGGAATTCCTCCCAAAGGTACTGGGGTCCTTTGGATTTACCAAAGAATACGTGCCCTTACGCAATACTATCCGTGCAGTTAAGATATAGTCTAGTGTCAGTAAAACTGATAATCGGACAATAAGCGGGGTAATAACCAGCTTCTCGGGGAACTATCAACTTCTTATACTGGTAACCCACCAAAGTTATATTCTGTTTTTCCATATAGAAGTTTTCGCAATAAGTGTTGTTGTCACAACCCGGATAACCCATGCCTCATGACTTTCTATGATATAGACAAGGACCAGGATAACCAAACAAAAATACTCCTTGTACTTCTACGAAGCAAGGGGGGCGAGTATAGGTATAATTGACAATTGACAATGGATATGCTGTCCACAGACTAGTAACATATTCATTGGGGTAACAAGCAGTCCCTTCCCCAAAAAACCTCTTGTGTGTACATAGAAACACATTGCTTTGGGCTGTCCTTTTCTTTCAGACTTGAGGACCAACATTTTCCTTACTGTGTAAAGGTACACTTTGATCACTTTCCAAAACCCATGATACACCACATAATCTGATAAACAAGAAAATCACAAAAGCAATATATGCTAGCTTTTGTTGATGGGTCAACAGTGCATTGTGCTGGGCAACAGTAATCACTGGAAGCTCTTCCTCAGCAACAATTCTACCAAAGGAATGATGAAATAAGGGCAAAATACAAGATAATATAGAAGTTCCCAGTGTCCGTCCGAGCCTCACTGGTACAGGCTCCTATTGTCCATCAATATGTTGGCACTCTTGGGGTGTGGCTTTGGAGCCAAGGGAAATGGTGGCGTGTTGAGAGGGCTCCGTCCTTCCGAACCCTAATTCCCGATATGTCAGCTCATTCCAGCCGTCCAGGAGCAACCAATTAAGTTGCATCGATTAATGGCCGACGTGACGCAGTATCATTCACTGCACTGGCAAAGACCATCTGACTCGAGGGGCGACCCTAATAGCATTGGCAAATGGCAGTCGGAGATCCGGCTAGGGGCACATTAGAGTAGCATTGCAACGCGGAGAAGCTACCGGTAGCCGTGGTGCAGCAGTACGATCGATTGGAGAGGTCCTGGGGGAGAGAGTGAAGAGCGGCCGCGGATGCACGCAACTGCCGGAGCTGAAACTCGCCCACTGGGCCCTCCTGCTAATAACAATAGCCGGGGGAGCAGCCTAGCAGCCCAAGGACACGTGAGTGCTGGCACTGGGGAAGTGAGCGGCACAGTCAGCAGCATATTTAGACCCTTCAGCATGCTGCTGAGTGGGTGGTCAGCAGGCCCTGTGCCCGGGGCAGAGATGAGACCAAGACACGGAAGGGGGATCCCCGCTGGAACAAAGGGTGGTTATTGATATTGACTATTGGGAATTTGTGTATAGGAGGCCCTGGGAAGCGGTGCCTGTGGTGGTAAAAGGTGCCTGGAGTGTATTGCATATGGCATACCAGCGGTGAGCATGGCATTCATCGTGAGGTGATTGGTGGATGCCTGGTTACTACGGAGGGCAATAGAGGCAAGAACTCAAGCTGTATAATGAGTGGGCCTTACCTCATATGCAAGAAGTGTTGGCTGGGGGGATGGATTCCCACATAGCCAGTAGTCATGAAAACGGTTGGTCAACCATTAAACACCAGTGGGGAGTGTGTACAGAGACCCCAACGGGACCTATTAAAATTGGGCTGCACAGAGCAGAACAGTAATGAATTACCAGTGGTGCAAACTACAATTATCCTCTCCTGTGCAACTGCCACACTGCCCACGTGCCCACTTGAATGAAGCCCAAAGGTCAAGCGGGGGCGCAAACTAATAGGATGGACAAGTATGCAGTGCCTCTCCCATTGGCAGCATTGCAGACTGAGACATCAGAAGAACAGGTGGAACCCTCACTGAGTGCCATTGTGGCGGCCATTGCGAACCTTAAGGGGACAATAGACCTTAAAATTGATGCAGTCACTCTCAATGTTAATCTCCCATGAGCGGACTTCAGGAAACCGTCCTATAAAGTCACTGCCACGGAAACCCAGGTGATGCACCTGACAACTAGCACAAAGAGTCTGGAAACAACACGAACTTATGGCGGCTAAGCTCAAGGACCAGGAAGGACGGGCATGAAGGAATAATATCCGGGTGGTGGGAGTACCAATGGGCATGGAGGGGCATAGCGTGGACCTCTTTTTAGAGGACCTGAACCTGAACCACCTCAAACCGAAACATCTCTTGGTTCACTCCACGATTGAATGGGCACACAGGGCTCTTATCCCGAAACCTAGGCCAGGAGCGTCACCACAGACAATTATAGCAAGGATTCTTAATTATCGTGAAAGTGATGCCATTTTGCAAACAGCGCGCCAGCACAGTGATCTAATGCACAAAAATGCGGTGCTCAGATTTTTCCCGGACTTCACACTTAACTATGCCTGGGCGGTGAACTTTGCTCCATTCGCGGAGTTTGCAGAGTTTTCTGTACTCCACACTCAGTGGAGCTCACGGAGTGCAGAAAACTCCGCTTTGCAGAGTTTTTTCCCCGCTCGTGATCGCAAGCGGTAAGTTCCCGATGGAGAACAGTAGGTTCGCGAGTGTGAGCTGCAGCTCGGGGACAATTTCTACCCGAGCTGCAGGACAAACTACAGTTCGCACTGCACTTCGCCACTCGCAGAACTTCACGGAATGTTTTTGTAACTTCGCAGAGTTTCACCTAGCAAAACTCTGTGAACTATGCTCAGGCCTGCACTCAATGTGCAGAGACAATGGCGTACCTTTGACGCTGTGAAAAGGGAGCTGTGGGCCAAAGAAATCAAGCGCTCTATGATGTATGCAGGCAAGCTAAGAGTTGAGGCAGAAGAAAAAGCATGGTTCTTTGGGACCCCTGAGGATGCTATGGCCTGGCTGGAAGGATGGCGCACTGTAGGTCCCAACTACCAAAGAGGAAAATGGTGAGAAAGACGCAGAACAGCAGGAGAAGAATCGGATTGAATGGCTCAATCGAGCAAGTGACAGATGGAGGGTCTGGGACCTTGACACTGTCATGCCAGGACGGATCACAAACTGTAAAGATAAGAATATAGGGTGTGAAGGTTGATGTGATGACGTGTAAAAATGCATATAGTAACACTGCCTTATTAGGACCTCAGTGATAGAAATGTCTCTATGGTTGCTATTGGACTGAAATACCTACTTTGCTAAGGGATGGGGGCTTGGGGACCCTGGGCAGGGGTTCTTCGAGCTCAGCTGTAACCAACTCCATGTTGTTCATTTTGTTTCCGGCGACAGGCAAACTGAGAGTTGGGGTGGCGGGAATTGTTGATCTCGCTAACAGGGTAGCAGGGAGGGGGTTTGGAACCGGACGGGAAATGTTACGTTTTGTAGAGTTTTTCAGTTTTCATTTCAGCTATTCTACACTATTCAGGCAGGGCATTGGGTTGATAAGATCAGGTAGTTCCATTGTGAGACACTTAATGCAGGGATGGCTACACAGGAGTGGGTAATCAGACAGGGACCAGCACGGATACCACGCGGAGGGCAGGGGACAGGATCACTCCGAAACACTAGCCTACGTATTTTATCCTGGAATGCAAATGGACTGGGAAACCGTATTAAGCCGACCCTCCAGCTGACACACTGATCGAGAAGCTGTCCTTTCTCTCACTGAGAATCCAGCTCCAGTGTTTCCAAGCTCCCCTCGCGGGGTGTTGGGAAATCGAGTCCAGAGACAGAGATACCAGACCTCCTTCATTCTAAACTAAGGTATGGAGCTGATTAGACCCTAAGAGAAATCTTGGATAGATTCTTGGCTAAGAAAACCAAACCTATGCTACACAAATACTTACTCCCTCCCGCGTACTAGACTTAGGATAAGTACATTGGGGTAGGCGTATTTTAGATAGCACTAGTTGAGTATTTTAGACAATCCAATTCAATTCAAATACTTTATTTGGTTTCCAAATTCGAAGAAAACCATAAAAGTTCATAAAAATGCGAGAATAACAATATAATTGTCATACATCATAACAGGAATTAAAACATGTTAAAATAGTATATAATACAATTAGAATTACAATTCATCAATTTTCAATTTTCTTACATATATTTCCAATTTCCAATTCATCAGTTTTCGTGCATGGTTACCAAGTTCTTTGAGGGAGTAGAGACTACTTTTAGGCAAGATTTGCTCTGTGCCTGACACAGAATCTCAGAAAACAGGCAACACTTTGTATACGAGTATTTTAGTCTATGTATTTATGTATGTACTTTTATATGGCTTAGAAACCATACAATGCTTTTACAGTATTATTTTATAATTATATTCTCGCTGTACGCATTATACTTTGCAGCCTGCATTACGATTGTAGCAGTTCACTTGACTTGCATGAGAAAGAAGACTGTTCAATAAATCCTTTTATTGAAAACGCCCGTCTCTATTTCTCTGCACCTCTGTTGAAATGAATCATGCACAATTGACTGACTAAATATTTATCTACTGTTTCCACGACTCTGAAGATATGTTTATTCTTGGGGAAACAAAGTTGTAATGTTTATGCGGTTGTCAGAAACTAATCCCTTCTTGTGTATTCGAGAAAGTTTCTAGTAACCTCTGAGCTAGATGGCACTCACTAGTATGTTTAGTATATTCGATAGAGACCTAGTCGACCTCAGTCCTACGTCTAAACTATAGGATACACTATTCCAATGCGCAGAGCCTATTGGGAATATAGGAACTACACTACATGGTGCCCAACGTTTGGTAAGGCACTAATTTACCGCTAGATACTAGAATAACTCAGTCGTGCTTTTCACAGAGACCCCTTTTTTCCCATAAATAAATCCAATAGACGTCTGGAGTGGGTAAAAGGATAAAATATCCGCCACAACTGAGTAGGACAAAAATCCTATGTATTAGTTTTTGGTTTGTTCAACGTTGAAGGATACAGTGTTCCAAAATATTGTGCACCTTATCTTTGTTTCCTTGAAACTTGCTCTGCAAATTTCATTAAACAATGTCGAATAACGGCAAAAACACCAAGAACGCTGGAGCTGCAGCCACTGCAGCCCAACCGGGCTTAGTCGTTACAGGTTTTCAATAAGACAACCCGGATGCTATAATCATGCCAGTAAAACTTAAGGAAAGCAATCACTATAAAGCTTATAACAAATGGCCTATCACCAAGAGATGGTAGGGTAATTTTTGTCATAGAGGCACATGAATATCGGCAGACAGAGGTTTTCTATTCATGGATTTTCTACCCTGAAGCAAATACAGTATCACATGTGTTTCACTTCTACAAAGTAGAGGAACATCCAACGGAATACACTCCTTTCGAGGTTGTTCAAATTCCACTAACACACAAGAGCATGCGCTCTGGTTTAGAGGCGCCCTACAACATAAAAATCACATTACCAGCCTCAGTCCACTAGGTAGACCAAGAGCAACATGGCCGGTACTAGCCAGCTAAACACCACATCCTGACATTGAAGAAATGACAGGTGCGGAACTATTACTTCAACTAAAACAACTAATCAAAATCTATAGACAATTGGTTCAATATGTCATGCGGACCCTAACAGTCCAACCTGCTATAAGGATTCCACAAGAAACTCCTTACCAGGGGAACACAAATAAAACCACACCACAGACTATACAATCAGTCATTGGTAAACTGCCCGCAAAAAGGTAACAAATTCCATTCTGGATAGCTAAAAAAATTACTCAAATAGAGGCAGTATTTCCCGATACTACCCCTCATGAGAAACACAGGATTCTAACAATCTGTTTACCAATGGGGATCGCACCACACCTGGAGGACTGTGACACTTGGGGTACAGTCGTTGCTGCAAGTTACACAAAAACACATGGGGGCAGATTTATGAAGGCTTTGCGCCGCCGGTGCGTCACTTTTTCCCATGTTAAAAATGACGCACCGGCGGCGCAAGACCTTCATAAATCTGCCCCATTGTGTTCTGTCTATGGCGGTAATACCAGACGTCCTAAAACCGATTCAAAATGAATACCTGGCAGAGCCTGCTTTAAATCTGGGTATGAAACTACTGAGAGATTTCAAACAGGTTTCAGCTATAATATTAGCTAATATTAAAGGTGAGGCAGCATCTGTGGAGATCCGCCAAAAATTAAGAGAATTTGCTGTAACTGAGCAACCATATGAACTGGCCAGAATAATTGAAAAATCCTATGAAGAACTAGGTAGAGATAGTTTGGGTGAGAAACCAGTTAAACCCCAACTAACTGAATGTCCTGAAAAGGCCTCTATTAAAAACACTCTCACTATTCCCAAAAAGAAGTGGGAGAATACTAAACAAACTTCTAAAGAGAAGCGTTCTCAATCCAGAGGTAGGTCTCCTCAAAAGGAGCCCTCTGAAAAGAGGTATAACCTCAGGAACAGGGATAATTTGAAAAAACCTGATAGATAACAAGATACTGATACACGTTCCTCTCGTACCTTTCACACTTCCTCACAGAAATCGGAAAGAAGAGGACGGTCAGAACACAAGGAAGAATGCGTGCAGTCCAAAGACGATCAACATGTTCCAAAAAATAAGAAAACCCAATTCACCAAAAGAAGGTAGCAGGTCTAAAAATTAGACATGCCAAGGATTTTGAGGATACAACTCCAGAACGGGGAGTAGGCCCAGACAATGCTGGACAGCACAGCAGAAGTAACAGTAGCTCGCAAGATCTTGAAGGATCATCTGGAGACAGTGGACTTGAATGAGTACATCCAAGTTGAAACAGCTGATACTAGGGTTAGTGTACCCCATAAGTTATATGAAGTAACTCTCCGGATGGAGGGGGACATAACTAGGAAAATAAGAGCACTCTTTTGGGAGACGCTCTCTAAGGGTTATGACGTTCTTCTAGCTGAAAAAGACTGGCCACCTAAATTTGTCAGGGAGTGCCCACATGGCGAGGACATCATTATGCCAACATTCTCCAATCATATTCCAATTCATTTAAAATACTCTTATGCCAGAAAATGGGCTTGGCCCAGGCTCCAGCATTATATAAAAATCATGTAAGATGGCATGAGGATTCCCCTCACCATAAATACCAGTTAAAAACTCAACCAACTGCACAAAGGCAGTATCCAGTTAAGCAAGAAGCCAAGAAACAGGCCAGGGAGATATTAGATCAACTTGAATACCAAGGGGTGATTGAAACATGCACCTCGTCAATGAACAATCCTTTGTTTCCTGTCTCCAATCCAGACAATACATATTGTCTAGTTTTGGATTACAGACATCTAAACTCTTGTGGCAAAAACTTTGCAGTACAAAATGCACACAGTGCAGCACTACTGAATAACATTGTGGGTAAAAAATATAAAACCACATTAGATATTTCTAACGGTTTCTTCTGTCAAAACATTGCACCTGAAAGCAGGTACTTGACTGCTTTCTCAATTATGGGGACACAGCGTCACTTCTGTTGTCTCCCCCAGGGAATCCAGAATAGTCCAGGGTTATTCTCAGATAGAGTAAAAGAGTTACTACAAACGTATGATGATGAGGCATTATCTTATGTCGATGACATCTATCTAACAGACAATGACTTGGACAGGCACTTGAACAGACTGAATACCATTATACTTGGATTCGTCTCTGAAGGGTATAAATTTAATTTAAAAAAAATTAAGAATTGCCCACCTCAACGTCCTTTTTCTAGGATACGAGTTATCAAGTGAAGGAAAAAGCCTGGCAGCCAACTTTTTAGAAAAGTGTGCGCTGCTCCAACTTCCAAAAATGCTGAAAAACTTACAGTCAATTCTAGGCTTCCTAAATTTTGGAAGACCATACTTCTAAACTACGCAGAAAGGGTGGAACCTCTCTACAAATTAATCAAACCTGATTTCAAAACAACTAATTGGACTAAAAAACATACAGAAATCTTGCATTCAGTACAAACAGACATGTTAGCAACAACACATTTACAGACACTCATAAACATACGCAACCTTGTAATCCGAATCATCCCTGAAAGATTCGGATTCACATACCTAACCTTTAATGAAGGAGAAAAAGTACCTATTGCTTATAAATCGCACTTGTACACACAAGCTGAAATGAAATTCACTTCTACAGAAAAAATTCTGACAGCAGTACAAACTGCAGTAGCAAAAGAAAGAGCCTTCGCACAGGAAAAACCGTAATGGTCATTACTCCAGTACCTGCCTTACAGGCAGTGACAAAAGCGAGCATTCCGAATGCAAAGGCTTTACATCCAAGATGAATGCAATGGGGTAATTCTCTTGCTGCAACAGAAGTTGAATACGTTTTTGACCCTTATTTGAAAACACATGAATTTCTACAATACGAACAAGAATGTCCTCTGCTCACTGAGATTCTGCCTCTAGAATGTATAATTTATACAGATGGATCAGCACTGCCCGCAATTGGGGGTAAACAAGCTTATAGTTCTGCGTGCGCGATCGTTAAAGGTCGCTGGCTTGATTGTAAATTCCGATCTATGGTCACAAAAACGCAATCTCTCGAGGTTTGTTCAGCTCAGCGAGCTGAATTACAAGCATTCAAGATGGCGCTTGAAAATACCGATCGCGAATTCCCCACACTCATAGTGTGTGATTCATATTATTGCGTTCAATCTTACAATGAATTCTTGCAGAACTGGATTCAAAACAGTTTCAAAGATGCAAAAGGTGGCACAATAAAGCATATGTTGCTTTGGGAACAGGTAGTTCAATTACAGAAAGAACTACAAAAGACTCATGTGATCCATACACTGAGTCATCAACGTGATGGCATTCAAGTTGCAGGGAATTCATTGGCTGATGAAGCCACAAAGGCATCTGTGCAAACGACTTCCATAGCTGCAATCACTCATTCAAAAACAAAAATAGACAGTGAAATAATGCAAGCTGTCACCGCTTCCAACAAAGACAGCGGTAAAACATTACCAAAAGGCTTTCCACTCAATACTCGTATAAAACTGATGCTAATAATGTTCCGTTTGCTTGAATCCCTGGAGTGGGATAGAGTAATTCCAAACATGGAACATAGATTAGGACTAATCTTAGCAGCACATGAAGGGATTGCCTCTGCACATGCAGGTGTTTCCGCCACAGTATTGTTATTAAAACAAAGATACTGGTGGCCACGCATGAGGAAACAGACCTGAAACTATGTTTTGGAAGGTGAAATCTGCCAAAAGATGAAAGTCTCAACAGTGAAATGCCCGGCGCAGGCGCCCCTGTTAATTTCAGATAAACCATTAGCTTGCATTTACCTGGATCACTGCGGTCCCTTACAGAGGGATGGTAAATATAAATATATCATGGTCGCAGTGGATTCATGCTCAAGATTCATTTGGATGTGACCTTGACGCTTGGCTGACACCTGAACTATTATAAAAGATCTGCGAGTCTTTATCGGTACACACGCAGTCAGCACGCTGCATTCTGACCAGGGTCCTGCGTTTACCTCAAACGCTTACAAGGAGGCCATGGCCAATCTGGGCGTTGCATTGCGGTATTCTAGTCCATTCCATCCTGAGGGAAATTCTGTAGTGGAGAGAAAAAAACGGGACATAAAGCAATCTATAACAGCTATGGTATTAGGCTCGGGTGACGGGTGGGTAAAACATCTAATAATGTCCAACGTAGGGGAGCATGACGGCTGGAAGCTAACGGCCGTAGGAGGAGTCCCGATGATGTGTATTGCGCGCGCACTCTGCTGATGTTCTCTACACGGCGGTGTCGGCGGACCGGCGTCCATACGCTCAGCTGAATTTCCCTGCGTTTCCCTCTTGCCCTCCACCTTTGATTTTTGCAAATACGCTTCTTTTTTCGTCGTTAGTGAGGGGTAGAGAGAGGTGCGGCGGGAGAGAGAGAGATAATCCCTGATGGTGTGCACAACCGCACGTCTCCCCGCCTCTTCACCCGCATGGTCCACCGGGGAGTTACTGGGCTGCAGGATATTGGATGCCGCGAAGAAGTGGAGGCAGCTTAGCCCCTGCGTGTTTGGCGGGGCGGTGCGAGTTTTCCTGGCCCCTTTCACGACAGCGGGTACAACAGCTACAACTACAGCAGCAGCAGCAGCTTCACCTCTCCCCTCCTCTCTAAATATATACAGCTGCAAGGTAGGAGTGGGGGGTGGGGAAAGCGAGCGAGAGCAAGAGCAAGGGCTGGAAAGATACGAGGTGTCTGACGCCATATGAACTGCCAACGGCGCTTTTTGAAATTCACAGTAGCGGTAGCCTGAGTAACTGCGGAAGGGACTACAATAGCCCTCTGTGTATGGAGAATAGGGAGAAGGCTGAGGAGGCAGAATGGGCTGAATCTGAAAATCGCCTGACGAAGTTTAAGTCTGATACTAAGAGTGACGCTTCGCCTAAAGCAAGGGTGGGGGGCTATACACTTCGGAATAGAGCCCTGATTAGTTCCTCCGTACAGCTTGAGCCAACAAGAGGAGTACCACAGGTAGTGGTAGTTAAAGCAGGTATAAAGTAAACAAAGCAGAATAGAGATCCACAAGAGTCCCTGCGAGACCCACAAGACTCCTCTGGAGGGGGAAAGCGGAAGAATAAAAGGCAGAGAAAGACCGGCTTAACAACTAACTCTAAAATAACTCCATCGCTAAAATCCTATTATAAAATCTGTGACACTGCCTCTACTTCCTCTACCTTAACAACCTCTTTATCTAAGCAGGATATGGCTACCAAAGAGGTTTTAGTCTCGAATACCCCTCGGCCCCCTACCACAGCCCCCGGGGTATCAACGGTTCTGACTTCCCCTGCTGTTTTACATTCGCAAGAGGCCACAGACCGGAGGGGTAGAGGTAAGGGGGCAGGGGGTTCGCCTCTATCTAACCCCACAGCAACTACCACTGGCACTACTGGCGCAATTGGCATAACTGATAACGCTCTGGAACCCTTGTTGGCAGCCCTTTTGCCTAACCCACAGGAGGAGTACGTAGAAGTTCATCCATCAATTGAGCTCTCTACTGGCTTTTCAGCCCTGGATATAAGAGACCTAGATACAGAAAACCCACCTGGTACACTTGGTAAACCCGTTTTTTTAATAGAGGAGGGGGCTAGGCCAAAGGTAACCAGGAATCAAGGGAAAGCACAATATATGGAAAGCCCTACAAGTCAATATTCCGGAGTACGTCTTGAGCCCATTGATGCCCTTGATCACTCGCAGGATCTGGTGGTTCATGACATGTCCGAAAATCCTGCGGCATCCTCCTCACCCCAGCCTGCAGTTCACACATCCACCCCCGGATCATTGGCTGATATTTTGCTGAGTATACGAGAGGATATAGAAAAAAGATTTGATGACATCGGTAGGAGATTTTCCACTTCGGAAGCCAATCAGGAGGCAATTCGAGCTTCTTGCGACCTCTTGTCACAAAAGGTAGAGGCGGTTTCAAAAGAACGGATGCGCTTGAAGCCGAAGTGCCTAAAATCAAGGAAAGCTTAAACTCCTCCTCTATTTCGATTAAAAAGCTGACTCTGCAAAATCAAGGACTATACGATGAAATAGAGAGATTGGAGAATCACTCCAGGAAAAATAATCTAAAGATACTCAATGTTCCGGAGGATATCGAGAGGAGCGATATAAAAAGCTTCGTGGTTTCCCTCTTGAGGTCATTAATCTCACCAGAGAAGGAAGAGTTGGATTTAAAAATTGACATACAAAGGGTCCACCGTGATCCCTACAGAAGAACTTCAGGGAGGGAACGTCCGCGGAAAATACTAGTAAACTTTCTAACGTACTCCCTTAAAGAGAAAATCCTGTCTCTTGCATTAAAGTCCGGCCAATTGAAAAGCAATTTGACTCCCACCTCATTTACATTTTCTATTCGGTCGGATGTATCCCATCGGACTGCCACAAGACAGTGGGAATTGGGCAAAAGGATGGCCATACTGAACCAGCTGGGGGCCAAAACCCAACTCAGATTCTCTGCCTCCCTTCGTAATATGTGGGATAATCACATGTATAACATGCGCCACGTAGAGGAGGTGGATCTCCTAATAGAGAAGATCAAAAAGAGGGGGGGAGCAGGAGGAGGAGGTGACCATGATAGAGGGGGGGTGAGGTAGTCAGTAAAGAATGAATCATATGCTATTATGACGTGGATCTGAACAGAAAAAAAAATAATATCCCTTTTTGATATCGATAAATTGAGGGCAAATTGAAAATTAAAACGCCGACATTACTTGAATTTAGATAAGTATCACTTTTTCTTTAAATAGCCACACATTATAGAGGGCTCCACCAAAGGGCACATGCCCAAGAAGAAAGGGTGGGTTCCCCAGGGGGGTAGAGGGATAGAGGGGTCACAAGGGGGTGGGAAGGGGGGTAAGGGAGGTTGTGGCACGGGTGGGGTTGCAGTGGGAAAAAAACAAAAAAATGTGTCCTCAAACCTAGTTCTGCTAAAGATAAGCATGTTTGTCTGGACTTTCAATTTAAGCTGGGAAATGGATTACTATAGACAAAATGGCTGAGAAAGGCTAAAGTTTCTATCGTGGAACGTCAATGGTCTGCGGTGTAGTAGAAGACAGCGCCTGATTTTGAAATATCTTGAGCAGTCAACCGCCCAGGTATTTCTTATTCAGGAAACCCATTTAAGCCACGTAGAAACCAAAGAAGTCTTCGGTAGATATAAATGGATAGAGCATTCCATTTGCTCCCTAAATTCGACACATAACAAAGCGGTGGCGATACTAATAAGGAAAGGTGCAATCAATACCATCAAAAATTTATCAACGGATGGCTCTGGTAGGTGGATTTTGGTGCAGGTAAACCTGGGGGGGAGTGAGATTACTATAGTATCCTACTACGGTCCAACCATAGATGATCCTGGTAGTCTCCTCAAAATACAGGCCAAACTAACAGAAGTTACAACTCCGATAATAATAGGAGGCGATTTTAATGTTCTTCTAGACCCCGCCTGAGATAGGTCTAACTAGAGTAAATATGTAGTAGCACCGCGCTCTTGGAGAACAATGGTTAATATGATCCATGACCTCGGCTTGGTGGACGTGTGGGAAGCTAAGGGGGGAACAGGACCAAGGTTTACCTACTTCATCAAAAAACATGGCCATTCCTCCAGAATAGATTACATTTTAACAGATGCAGTAGGAGTAGATAACATAGAGGATATTCTTGTTCAGCCATCTATCCTCTCTGACCATGCACCCATAACATTTACACTTGTAGCTAGCAAAGTAAAATCACTCCCCCCCCCCACCCCCCCCCCGCGTTGGACGTTAAATAGAAGTATATTGGCAGACCCAGAGTTGATCATTAACATCAAAGAATCAACAATTAATTTTTTTTCAGACAATGTAGGGTCAACAACCCCCGATGTGGTATGGGAGGCTTTTAAGGCCTTTATTCGAGGGGTATTTCACAGCTATTCTTCCTTTAAAAACAAGAAGAATAGGTCAGAATTCCACAATATGGAATTAGAGATATCAAGATTGGAGAACGTTAGGCTGCACTGTCAACCTGAGATCCTCCCTTCTACTCTAAAAGATTCAGAACAAATTCGCTCAGAGTATAGGGCTAAGTTGGAGGAAAAAGTAAAAGCTAAATGGAATGCCCACAGAATGGAGCATTATGAATATGGGAGAGAGCAAGTGCTACTCTAGCCTGGAAGTTAAAAGCTGAGAGGGTAAATAATAATATTAATAAACTAATAATAGATGACCTAGGCTCAACATCCAGTAAGCATGAAGATATGCAGCAATGCCTGGTTTCTCTGTTCTCGGAGTTATATAAAGAGGAGACAGTCCCTGACACTGACTACATCCAAGCGTGGCTTAATAATAAAGATCTGCCTAGACTCCATAATGACAGTCAAGAGTCACTTGAAAGACCTATAACAGAGGAAGAGATAAAACTACATCTGGCCAAGATCAAAAACAAAAAGGCAGCGGGGACAGATGCACTCCCAGGGGAAGTCTATAAGATCCTCGATGAGCTAATTATGAGCTAATTATATCTAGACTTCTTGAGTTATTTAATTACATCTACATAGAGGGGGGGGAAATACCCCTGCCATGGAAGGAAGCAACGATTGTTCTTATATTAAAGCCCGGTAAGAGCCCCCTGAAGGCAGACTCCTATAGACCAATCTCCCTGCTATAAACGCAGATTATAAGATCTTCACCAGCATTTTGGCGGGGAGATTGGTCAAGGGGATCCAACAGGTAATAGGGGATAAGCAGAAGGGGTTTACGCCGGGTAGGTTCATACAAGAACAGACATTACAACTCATAGGCTGCATAGATTTAGCGGTAGCAAGGTCAGAACCGCTTGCAGTGGCAGCATACGACGCTGCTAAGGCGTTTGACCGCGTTAGCTGGATTTTCCTCTGGGAAACTCCTAAGGTTATGGGATTCGGTCCACTGCTTATACAATCATTAATAAACTGTTACGATGGCGCATCAGCTACTATCCTCCTAAATGGAAAATTAACACCTAGTTTCCAAATAAGGAGAGTTACCCGACAGTGGTGCCCTATTTCACCCCTAATATTCAATATTTACATAGAACCACTGGCGCAAATGCTCAGGCTAGACCCCCAAATAACCCCCTTCCGCGTTCAAGATCTTAATATCAAACTCGCTCTTTACGCGGATGACTTGCTAGTTTATACTAGCAACCCAGCTGAGGTCTTCCCAAAGGTCGAGCAGTCTTTAAGCGAGTTTGGAAGATTCTCTTGCTATGAAGTCAACTCCCTTAAGACCGAGATAATGTGCTGGGGGGTCGAAGGTTGGGAAAGACGAGAGAGACCTGGATTTAAATACCTGGGAATTATGATAGAGCAAGATTTGCACAGTATCCCCCTGTCAAACCTAAATAGAGTAACAAAGGAAATTGATCAACTTTTCCTTAGATGGAGAAACCTCCAACTTTCAATATATGGCCGAATAAATATAGTTAAGATGGTAATTTTACCCAAGTTAACATATCTCTTAAGCGCCATCCCTCTCGAATTCCCCTCTAAGCTTCTCGGGAAAATCCAGAGTAAGATCGGTAGTTTTATATTGGTCAACAAGTGCTCCAGATTGTCCTGGAAGAAGCTTAAGAGGAGACTACTTAAGGGGGGGCTTGCATTACCGGATATTTTTTGCTATTGCCTTTCTTTTCAGTTTAAAAACATCCGTAGTCTCGTGTCCAGTCCTAGCGATAACAATTGGGGGAGGATCTTGAAGGCTATGGCAATACATGAGGGGGGAGGAGATGGCTTTCTGTACAAATTTGGAGCTACAAGGTTTTTCAAGAAAGTCCGTCTAAAGGTGATTCGGGCGGCACTTAATTCATGGCAGAATCTGAAAACCAGGTGGGGTATAAAATATTACTCAGATTTCGCCCCAATCTGGGACTCTCCTGGGCTTCCTGACTGTCTAAAGGATAGTTTGACGGTGCCGATTAAATCTGCTGGCATTGCCATATGGTCTGAATTAATTTCTGCAGAAGGGATTCTTCCCTGGGAGGTCTTGAGAGTAAGGATTGGAGACTCTTTCTCACGATTTAAATTTCTACAACTACGCTCATGGTATATTGCAGAAAAAAACAATATTGGCGGAAATTGGGTCTAAACTCCAAAACCCCACCCCCTTGAAAAAGGAAATCGAGATATGGTACAGGAGTCTATTAGATAGAGAAGACATCGAACTCCCCCCACCTTTTCAGGTTTGGAGAAGATCAATATTACAAAAGGGAGCTGTAGAGTTTTATCTTCCATCTACTATAAACCTCTACAAGTTCGTAAAATCAGCTTCTTTGAAAAAAAAACATTTCTTTACTATCAATAGGATTTATTATACCCCTTATAGAATTGCTAAGTTTGTCAGTAACCTAAATGTGGTATGTATATGTTTTATGAATGTTCTCAATTAAAAAGGTACTGGCAGAATGTGGAATTGGCATTAACGGGTATATTTGATCGCACGGTTAATTTAGACCCAGCATTGGTTATTTTTGGTTTAAACTCTTTATTGGAAAACTGTATATCTAGAGCACAGACTGGCCTTTTTTTAAATCTGATTCTGTTGGCCCGAAGGGAATTATTTATCCTATGGAAAGATCCAGCTGCTCCTGAGTATGAGAAATGGCTCGGGATGCATTTGTAATGGCAAGGCTTGACTGTACAGAAGGTAACATTTGGGCGCCCTTGGTGTGCTGGGGGAAGGCCCTAAGGTTGATATAAGATTGTCCAAGGATTACACCAAGCCTCATACAAAGAAGCAGGCCTGGCGGCCCATAGCGAATGCAGAAACATGGACCAGGGCGCCCAGGATCAAAGGGGTCTAACATGTTACGATTGCAGACGCTTACGGTGGTATGAGGACAATAGAAGTGTCCAACGTAGTCTAAACAATCTGCCAAGAAGTTCTCTGGGTGGAATCACTCCATATGAAATCCTTTTTGGTACTAGAATGATTGTCCAGGACCTTGATCGTCACACTTCAGTGGTAGAACAAAAACCTTTTGATATCAAAGACCGTTTGGCTGTTTTGCAGGACTTAAATGAAGCAAGGAGAAGTCAAACCAACACATTGCAGAAGCCAATGACCCTGAAGGGGAACTACCTGTCCCAGCAAGGCCTGCCTGGATTCCAAAGATTGGGGATCTAGTCAGAGAAAATATTGTGGATAAGAAGGAATTTGGGCCTTCTTACAGACAACCAGTACCTGTGCTAGCAATCCACGGATCAAGAACAGTGTTACTGCCTCCCCTTGCTGGAAGGAAGGAGAACAGGTTCGTATCTATCGACCTGGTAAAACCACATCATGTGGCCAATCATAAGTAGTAGGCCAAGTGGACAAGATGTAGCATACAACCAAATCTGGCAACTATTCAAGAGGTTCAAACTGAAAGACTCATTACTTTTGAGGAATCTGCAGTACTAAAAGAAAGACTAAGCAACAAAGCTATGGAACTTGTGCCTCTTGAGACCAAAATAACAGTTTGGCAAGAAACACCTGTCTACAATGATATAGCATCTGACTATACTAATATGACAAGGGATCCAGTAGCTCCAGTGATTTCAAGTAATCCTGATGCAATACCTACAATTGACAGAACTGCATCTGGCTATTTCATTAACTGATACGTTTTCCGAGGATCCCAGTGAACCTGAAACGACGCCAGCAAATAAAACTTTTAAAGAACAAGCAACAGAACTTTTTCATCAACTTGAAAAAACGTATCTGGTTTCACCATGGGTTGAACTTTGGATTGTGCTAGGTGTACTTTTTCTCCTACTTTGGCTAATTCTTGTATTAAGCTTTCGAATGCTGATAAATGGAAGATATAGTAAAATGGGCACAGCAAGTAAGAACATCAACTTACTCCTCAAGCAACACAAATCATCTCATCTTGAACAAAGAGACTTGACATCAGTGAACATCCCAGCCGTTCGTATACCAGGTGGTATAGCTTGGGACAGAACTGATTATGACATCTTTGGTCCTGCAGAGCTGATGAAGATTATACACCAATTCAAGGTTTCCTTGAGTGACTTTGTTTCACCCAGCACATTTTCTGATGATTTGGACTTTGAGACTGTTAATAATATGAGGTCAGACTTAGAGATATCTGCAAAATTTACAAAACATGAATACTTAGAAGGTTCATCGGATTATGAACAAATGTACTGTTATAATCACTATGGTCATCATTATTTGCACAAATCTGCAAATCCTAGAAATGTTCATAATTATAATCAATGGGAACATTGTCCAACACCACCAAAGGGTAGCTCAAAAACATTCTATGAGAAATTTCCATACTTCTCAGGTTTTAATGTCTCAAATCCAGAAACATTTTACTTTAGAAATGTTAATAAGACTGGAATGAAAAGTATGTTGACTAATACTAAGCAAATTTATTCTGTGGCCTTTTATGCCCAGCTGTCATAGTTAGGTTTTGACTTTTGGAGAGACAACATTGAGACAAAAACTGTCTGAGGAACAAAACACTGGCAGGTGCAGGGAATAGAAGCTTTATTTCGAGCCTGCATTATCCCTGAACAAATAATGTTTTTGAATGACACTGTCCAACAGACATCCTGTCTTGGCCTAGCTAAGATAAAAGATTTTAACAAACTGTCCATACCTACACCTACACCTGATAGTAAAAATACTACAGACTGGGTGGTCGACGTAAAAACAATTTTACTTAAGAACAGAACTGATCCTTATTGGAAAAATGGTTAATCTGGCCCAAAGACACAAATAACTGTCAAGATAGATTCCTAAATAAGACACAAGGGTTTAAATTCACTAGGCCAGATCCAAGAAATATCCAGAGACAACATCCAGGGATAGTAACAACATACAGTGTAGGTAAACTGTGCCTTGATTGGCTACAAAAATCCACACTAACAGAGGTAAAACAACACTTATCTTTACTTAAAGAAGGCGTTGATTTAAGGGACTTCTTGGAAGGTCCTGCGAAACGGCGTCATAAATGTTTTATATACGCTGGTATATATGCCATTCATAATGAAGCTTGGAAAGCGACACAAGGAGACTGCAGAACGAATACGAGAAATTGATCGTATTCATTTAGAGAAATCTTTCGCTGTAGTTGACAATGGTTTAATGACTCTATCATCCAGAATGTATTCTTTGGACAGCATAGTATCCTCTTCCATAGACATAATGGAACAGGACTTGCTCATGCTACAGCATGGACAGTCTCAATTGCGTTCTATAATGCTTTTAGGCTAGACGTTACAATATCTTCGTTCTGGATATGTTGCATGGCGTCTAATCAACACCACATCATTGTTTTCTATATTTAACCTTACAGATAAACAAATCACTTTAGCACAAAGAGGAGCAGACTATACGGTGCTGAGCATTGACAAACTGGAAAGATTACCATTAACTGTTTCAGAAAAACCTGCAACAAAATGGCTAATACACGGGACAATCACTCTGCCTGTCACAATTTTCCATTTTCAGTATTGTTTTAAACACATACCAGCTGGCGTATATGAAAGGTTGGGTAAAGAATAAATCAAGTCAACCTGGGAATTACCATATACACACAGATGTTGGAGAGGGGGGAAAAGAAGTATTTCTTAGTGGTACAAATTGCAAAAGTGCACTAAGCGGTACACTTTTATGTCAGGGTATTAACTTACACAAGCCTGCGATGGTTCTTCGACCACTTACCCTGCCACCTGCAAGGTTCTCCAGCTGCATTGATATATTCAATTTTTATTTTTGATCATAGCTGCTGTGGAATGTTGCCAGGAATAGCCTATCACATAACTGTGTCAGCCAGGGTTTGCAAGTATTGTTTCCTAAAACTAAGACAGACAGGGAGTTGCCGTTATGGCCTTCACTGAACATCTCTTCTATTCAAATTGATACTTTACAAAAAACTGTGCCACTGAACTCGTCCGAAGAGACATATGAACTACAAGTTGCAAGGTCTTCTGCAGAGATACATGCCCTTTTATCAACAAACTGCCCTATACATTTCGTAGAAATGTTAGGACGTATCTTAAACATGTCTGATACCAGTGATATTGTACATGTATTTAAGACAGTTTTTTCTGGACTGTTAGCACCGGTTGAAGCAGTCCTCGGCATATTTCCAAACTTCGTGCACTTTGTATTCAGCGGCCTGCCTCTCATTTTAGGACTCGTAGCAGGAAATTTATTTTTGTTCCTTCTGTCCGATATGGCAAGTCAAGCAACCAGCGACACCCAGATTACCTTAGAGAACACTCTACTGGCAATGAAGTGTCATGAGAGCATGATATAGATTCTGGGCTTGGCTCGTTTACGAGATCTGAATACCACGTGGTTTCTATCATTCCGACCAATCTGGCAAGATTGCATCTTACCTGTTCTACGATGCCTGGTATGTGGAGGAGAATGCATGTTAGACATCTATCTGACACTCCCATCAGTCCTGCCAACAGATGTTGATACTTTGCTTGGATCAGTAACGGCTCATGCTTTGTGTTGTCCCCAGCTGCTACCAATCCTGCCGCCGCGGATAGGCCCACACATTTTGCCATCTTAATATGGCTGGCGGTGTCCATTGGACACCGCCACCATATTAATCTATTACCGCCGCGGTCGCAAGTAGACCGCGGTGGTAAAGCGGTGGATGGTCTTTCCGTCCGCCGTTGTCCCCTCCGCCATCCTAATCTGGCGGAGGGGAAAACGAGAGTGGTTGTTGGGCAGATTGCCTCCGCCAGGGTGGCGGTGGCCACCGCCACCCTGGCAGGGGCAATCCGCCCAATATCCTAATGGACCCCATAGCAATTAAATTAAAAAAAATTCAGACCAACCTATGAAAAACTCCCATTCTTAAATCGTCCAATCAAATGAAGTAACTAATCAAATACACACTATTATAGGATTATTTTGCTACTGCTATTTCCTGCTTCTAACTCTAAAGAAAGAAGGAGGTGACACTCTGACCAACTGTTTCCTGAGAAAACTACTTTTCCAGACAAGACTCCTACAGAAATAATTAAAGTAAGTTAAACTAATTTTTAAATAAAACTAAAGTACCAGGCTAAAAGTGTAACTATTTCTCTAAACAGTTTAAATGACATTTATTTTTTACCTTTTACATTTCTTCTACAGTCATCTCCAAAACACAGCAATAAAAGTTGAACTGATTATTTACTACAAAATACGTATTGTAAGTATTTTTAAATGTTCTCTAACACACCAACTGCATTTATTGAACCCAAATTTCCAATACACATTTTATATTTATTCTACCTTCTTAACAGAAATTTCGAAGACATCCAAAAAATTACTCCATTAAAGCTAAAGACTAAACAAATTAAAAATGTAAGTATATTTTGTGAATTTTTTAAAAACCCTAAAATGCTAACTACAAGACAGCTTCCCCCTAGAAACCGCTCAAAATGTAATTAAAGAATAGATCATCTAATTATTTTCATTTTCTACCAACAGAAATATAACAAGGAAATACAAGAAAAAGCTTGAAAACACCTTCTCAACATTTCGAATTACAACAAAGAACAAATGTAAGTATAATCATAGAAATATGAATGCATTAAAAACATGTATAGCAATATTTAAACTTACAATATATTTCTTTCTAACCTTTCCTAGCACTACAAATAGAAACATGACTGAAGGTGCAGAGTTTGTTATGTCACAGAAAAACAAGCTTTTACTATGTTATATGGGGTATGTTTATACCCAAGAAAAACAGTCAGGACGCGAAGTATTTTGGAAATGTAGTAAATACTACTCTAATAAATGTTATGGTAAGGCTACAACAGAAGAAGCTAATGTACTATCTACCAAGGAACACAATCACCCCCCTAATAAAACTGAAATTGAGGTCAGGGATGCCCTTGAAAGCATAAAAGAAGCAAGTACAGGGACTGACAAACCAACAACCCAAATATTAAAAGAGGAACTCTTAAAAGTTCCTCAACAAGCTTCTGGCCAACTCCCCTCAATTGACTCCCTAAAACGCACAATTGCAAGACAAAAAAGAGTCACAACAACTACTCAACCTAACCCAAAAACTTTAGAAGAAGTTGTTATTCCCCCTGAACTGAGTATAACACATAATAAGGAACCATTCTTACTATTTGACAACAAATGCCCTACCAACCGAATTATAATGTTTGCTACTGCTAACAATCTAAGAAAATTACAAGAGTGCCAACAATGGATGATGGATGTGACTTTTAAAACATGTCCTAAACCATTTTACCAACTCTTCAGCATACATGGATTTTACCATCATTCTAACATCCCATTTATTTACTGCTTGTTGCCCAACAATCAACAAAATACTTACACAGAAGTCCTAAACACAATAAAACAGAAAACAAATAATTATTTTCCACAGAAAATAATTATTGATTTCGAACTAGCTATGATCAATAGTATATTAAAAACTTTTCCTCACACAGCAATACCAGGTTGCTATTATCATTTTAATCAAAGCATTTGGAGACATCTCCAAAAATCTACATTAAGCATACAATATGCTACAGACAGCACCTTTGCATACCAAATCAAAAAAATTAATTGCCCTATCATAGGTCCCTGTTACAGACGTAGCAGAACATTATAACATCCTAATCGATAGCCCATATTACAAAAAATATGAGGAAAAACTAGCACCATTCCTAGACTACTTCGAGGATACATGGATGGGAAGGCTACATAGATGGGGCACAGACGCCAACCTAAATTTCACATAGCTTGGTGGAATGTATATTTAAGTACACTGAATCAAGAAGCTAAAACTAACAACAGTGTAGAAGGATGGCACAATGCAGTTCAAGCTACCACTAGCAGAGGAAAACCCACTGTCCAAAAACTAATAGAAGCTTTACAAAAAGAACAGAGCTACCAAAAGCTACGTATACAACAATCAGTAACCCAAATAGGACCAAAAGTAACTAAACAAACAAAACAAATGTTTAGACTACTCCAAAGCCAAGTCACTCTATATCCTTCTACAAGAGGCCTAGACTATCTATCCTTAATAGCCAAAAGCCTACTGTGAATTATCTACACACAAATAACAATACTCTCATTTATTTAATAAAATTGTGATAAATAGCATAACAATTTTATTCCATAATTGTCAAACATATTTATGTACCAAAAAAAGATTTGTAGACAATTAAGCAATATTTGATATGATATAAAATATAACAATATTAAGAACAATCACATTTCCCACCCAAATAACATAAAATTAAGAAACTTACAATTCATGTTGCAGAAGAATACGTAATCCAACCACTTCTAAACTGTGTACTCCACTGGTAATCCATTACAAATCCAATTTGTTAAACCCTCAAAAACCCGAAAACAAGTAAAAATAAAAAAAACGCTCCAGGAAATCCCGATAAACGAAAGTATGCTAACTTTATTAATTAAAGTGACATACACACACTTTTATTAAAATAAAAACGCATGATCTTCTCCAAATCCAAATCAATATAATCCAGAAAATCAGTTTAAAAATATAAAAATAGCTCCAGTAAACCCTGACAAAACAAAATGTGGTAACTTTATTCATAAAAGTTACATACACACACTTTTCTTAAAAAAAAACGCATGTTCTTCTCCCAATCCAAATCGGTACCCTTAAAACCCGAAAAATAGTCAAAAAGAGTAAAAATCGTTCCATGAAACAACGAGAAAAGGAGAGAGAGTATAAAAACAATACTTTAATAAAGTAATACAATCTCTTCTCCAAATAAAAACGCATCCTTCTCTTGAACGAAACAGCGAAATCCCGGAACCTGTAAAAAATATCGAAAACAAAACCACCCACACAAAGCCCCCAAACATTTCCAAATATACCTAAACATTAGTATAAAACATTAAAGTACACATATTTTAACATCAAACTCAGAAAATACACTAGGCCTCAAACACTCACGACACCTCCGTAAAAGCCAAGTAACACCTAAAACATACCAAAGCCACAACTAAACACACACAGTAACACTACACACCTCCAAAATACACTCAAACACTACTACTCTATAATACATAATAGTTAAAATTCACCTTACCTTTCGCAATGCGACGCAGCATCCAACCGCTAGCTTCTCCAGTCCTGAATAAAGCTAAATAACCTTACGCGGTTTAAAAAGTAGTCCCATTTAAACAATAATAGAAACTTAAACATATTAAATACAATGTTCTAAGTAAAAATAAAATATACTACTAGACTTAAAATGTTATACATTTATTTCTAACACTTATAAAAATAATCTTAGATTAAAATTACTTAGCAAATTAATAATAAATAATAATAACGTATTATTAATTATTATTAATACTTAATTTAATATATTAACATTGTAATAAATACATATAACAAATAAAACTTGAGTTTATATAATATTTACATTTATGTTTTATTTTTAAAGTTACTATACAAATATGTAACATTTGTAAATTAATAATAATATTAAATAATAAATATTATTTATTCTTATTATTAATCATATTTATATATATATATATTGTAAATAATACAAATCCGAATTTACACTTCAGTGATTTTTTCCAAAATATGTTTATGTTATTTGTTAAAATATTTAATAATTAATTTACATTTGTAAATTAATAATAATAATTAATCTAATCTATTAATTAATATTAATAATAATAGTATGTATGTATGTAAATAATTTAAAAATACATATCAAACATTGTATGCAACTGTATAAATGATTTACTATGTTATATTGTATTAAGATTTTTTTTATTTAAAAGCTTAGTATATACTTAATATTAATTATTACAAATATTAATTATTATTAATAACATTGTATTTAATAAGTATACATGATATACAAAATACATTTAGCATGTACATGTAGCAAATATATGCTTACTTGTTTATTATTTTCTGTTCATGTAAACATTTTAAATATTTAATTATTAAAATTAATATATTATATATTAACATTATTAATTAAATATTTAATGGACATTTAAATTTTTTTATAAAAAAACAAAACAATTTTAAAAATTGTTGACAAAGTTTATTAAAATTCAGAAAGAACACTGTATACATTTTTGGAAAAATACTGTTAAAAAGAATTTTTTCTTGAAATGTAAAACATTTATGAATATAAATAAATGTAATGTAATACATTCAATTTACCTAACTGTTTATAAAAAAGCTTACATAATTTGTATACTGTACTGTACATATTATAAATACAATCTGTCAATAAAAATTTACAAAAACTGCTTGTCTACTTATTTTACAAATAATAATAAAATGTAATTTTTAAATTGTGATTATTATTATAATAATATTTATATATTTACATCTACCTATTTCCATGACAAATATTTATTCTACAATTATAATACTACCTCATATGTTATTTACATTAGTTTTGAGATTTTTCTTTAAAACAAATATAACTTACTATTCCCACTCTATTCAAATAACAGTTAAGTAAGGTGCTGTACACTGACCTAATATAATTAACTATTCCAACTCCAGTCAGGTGAAACTCAGGGAAGGTGCTGGACAGTGACCCAATATAATTTACTATTCCAACTCCAGTCTGGTGAAAAACAGGGAAGGTGCTGGACACTGACCATATATAATTTACTATTCCAAATCCAGTCAGGTGAAAATCTGGGAAGTTGCTGGACAGTGACCCAATATCATTTACTATTCCAACTCCAGTCAGGTGAAAAACAGGGAAGGTGCTGGACACTGGCCATACACAATTTGCTATTCCTACTCCAGTCAGGTGAAAAACAGGAAAGGTGGTGGACACTGACCATATACAATTTACTATTCCAACTCCAGTCAGGTGAAACTCAGGGAAGGTGCTGGACAGTGATACAATATAATTTACTATTCCAACTCCAGTCAGGTGAAACTCAGGGAAGGTGCTGGACAGTGAACCAATATAATTTACTATTACAACTCCAGTGAGGTGAAAAATAGGGAAGGTGCTGGACATTAACCATATACAATTTACTATTCCAACTCCAGTCAGATGAAAAACAGGGAAGGTGCTGGCCACTAACCATATACAATTTACTATTTCAACTCCAGTCAGGTGAAAAACAGAGAAGGTGCTGGACACTGACCATATATAATTTACTATTCCAACTCCAGTCAGGTGAAAAACAGGGAAGGGGCTGGACACTGACCATATATAATTTACTATTCCAACTCCAGTCAGATGAAAAATAGGGAAGGTGTTGGACACTGACCATATACAATTTACTATTCCAACTCCAGTCAGGTGAAACTCAGGGAAGGTGCTGGACAGTAATCCAATATAATTTACTATTCCAACTCCAGTCAGGTCAAAAACAGGGAAGGTGCTGGACACTGACCATATATAATTTACTATTCCAACTCCAGTCAGTAGAAAAACAGGGAAGGTGCTGGACACTGACCATATAGAATTTGCTATTCCAACTCCAGTCAGATGAAAAACAGGGAAGGTGGTGGACACTGACCATATACAATTTACTATTCCAACTCCAGTCAGGTGAAACTCAGGGAAGGTGCTGGACAGTGAACCAATATAATTTTATATTCCAACTCCAGTCTGGTGAAAATCAGGGAAGGTGGTGGACACTGACCAAATACAATTTACTATTCCAACTCCATTCAGGTCAAAGTCTGCGAAGGTGCTGGACAATAACCCAACATAATTTACTATTCAAACTCCAATGAAGTGAAAGTCAGGGAAGATGCTGGACACTAACACAATTTCATTTACTATTCAAACTCCAGTCAGATGAAAAACAGGAAATATGCTGGACACTGACCCAATTTAATTTATTATTCAAACTCCAGATAAATGTCAAGGAAGGTGCTATACACTAACCCTATTTAATGTAATATCCACACTCCAATAATGTAAAATTCAAGTAATGTCCTGAACACAAACCTATTATAAATTACTATTCCCACTCCAGTCAGATTAAATTCTAAGAAGGTGCAGGATAATAATCATATCAACTTTACCAATCCTAATACCATAAATGTACATTTAAAATACAGTTTTTACGTCTCACTCTATATGTAATAACCCATATTAAACAAAACTCACATTGATATATTGTATAATTTTAATCTAAAATTGTATTTAATTTTTTAACATTCCTAAATATTTTTCTATATTATTATAAAATGTAAAATGTATTTTGCATTTTGATTTAAATAATTAAAATTTGTTACGTTTTTTTCAAAATTTCTAAATAATTTTCAGAATTTTTATTTTGCATACATATGTTTTTAAAAATTTAATTTAAAATTTCAAAATTATTTTGCAAAACTAAAAATTTTAACATACATTTTTTAATTTTGTAAATTCTCTAAAAATGTATTACATTTACTGTAAAAAAATTATAAAGGTCAATAATCACCATTAAACACAATTAACTCCATATATGTTTTTTTAAATTTTTTTTTCACATTTTAAATTTAATTTTTGCTTATAATTAAAAATATTGTATTTTTACATAATATTGAGAAAAATGTATACATAGTTTTAAATAATCCCCACCCTTATCCCCTATTAAACCAACATCTTGCTCCTAAAATTACATACAAATTTATTAAACAATTTTTTTTATTTTAAAAACACTTTTTTAAAACACTCCCCACCCTTATCCCCTAATAACCCAACATCCCGCTCCTAAAATTTTAAATACTTTTAATACATTTAAAAAAAAAAATTAATTAAATTCTTTAATTTTCAAAAAATTTACTTTTTTAAAATTTAATAATTATTATTTTAAAACACTCCCCACCCTTATCCCCTATTAACCCAACATCCCGTCGATAAAAATAAACATAAAATACACAACTAAAATAATTATTACATTTAAAATATTTGAAAAAATTTACACATACTACAATATTTACACTTTTTTTATATTTATATCATTAACATTATATACATTTTTCGATATTTTTTACTATCTATATATTTTTGGGGATATTATTTACATTCAATAGATATTATTTCGATATTTTAAAGTACACTAACAATTCGATATTAACACTACACATATTTTTGATTCTGTATTTTTTACTTCGATATTTAGTTAGTGAAAACTATAACGATATTTTTTACATCGATATAATTTCTTTCGATATTTCTCTACAATCGATATTTTTGACTCGATATTTAGTCCATTCGATATTTTGAAGTCGATATTATGCCCAGTTACCCACCAATATACCTTCTAATCTGCTGCCCATGGTAGATACTCCCAATTAGATCATATATTTACCCATAAAGCAGGGGGGTGGTTCTCTAATGTACGGTTAGGCCCACAAGGTATATCGGATCATTCCCCGGTGAAGATAACAGTGAGAAGACCGACAAGACAACATACTCTGCAACCCAGACTAAACGCTTGGGGTCTCATTTATGAGGTTGTGCGTCACTTTCACTCAGCTGGTGCGTCACTTTTTGTGACACACCAGCAGCGTAAAAAATGTGCCTTGTTGCACCAAATTTTCAAAGTGACGCATCTGGGTAGATGTGTCACTTTGTAAACCCCTGCGCTACATTATACCTGCACCAGGTATAATGTATGCAGGGTGGCGTTCTGACGCAAGAAAAGGTCATAGAAGTGACTCAGTGAAATCTATAAGATTTCACTGCACCACTTCTAGGATGCAAATGCGTCAATTTCTTACACCTGCCTCACAGCAGGCGTAATTCTGATGCAGGCCCTTTCACATGGGGCTTGCCCCATGTGAAAGGACACATTGCTGGAGTTGCGTCACTTTTGTGACAGTCCAGCAATGCGTCACTTTTGCACCATACAGATACGTCAGAAATACTGACGTATCTGTAACTCCTTGCACAACGATGCATCATACTCTAAATATGACGCATCATTAGTGTCGCAAGGAGGGCGCTATGAAAAGTGATGCATCGCTGTTTTCACGCAGTGATGCGTCACTTTTCATAAATGAGGCACTTGGTTTTTAAGAATAAAGACAATGCCCAAAAGGTAAAAGAATGAAAGCAGCTTTACTTTCAGGAGAATGAGGGGTCTGTGGAGGAAGCCGGCACTCTCTGGGAAGCATTTAAGCCGGTGATAAGGGGGTATATCCAACCTTGTAGAGGTGTAGAAAATAAGGAAATGAAAATGCGATTGACCCGGTTGGAGATGAAAGTGCTAGATCTGGAAGCATCCTATCTGGCGGGGGAGAAAAGCTAAGGTTGTGGCACACTAGCTAGATCTAAGGAGACGTCAATTGCAGGAGATGGCAAATAATGCCACGAGGTCGGCTGCACTTGCCACCCAGAAAAGAATATAAGATTTAGGGGATAAGGCTAGGAGAGAGGTTGGCCTAACGGCTAAGGCGTTCGACCTCGGACCTGGGGATCTGGGTTCGAGTCTCGGTAACGACGCCAAAAACCCCCTGTGATTCTGAGCAAATCACTATATCTCCCCGTGCCTAAAATGAAAGTGTGTCCTCATGTAACGTAACTGGTGCTATGTAAAGCGCTCTGATAACTGATTCGGTTCGGTTCTAGTTCGCGCTATATAAAACTCTGCAAAACAAGGCCAATCAGATGATCACTTTGCTAGAAAAACGAGATAGGTAGAGGAATTGGGTGGCAGAAATAAAAGACAAAAGTGGCAATACGCATTCGGCTGGGGAGACCCTGGCACAAGTATTTGCTGATCATTTCAAGGAGTTCTACGAATCAAACCTCTTTAGGTCAGCTGAGTATTGTCCTGAACAGTTGGTGGAAACGCACTTGCCAACTCTGACAGAGGAAGATAGGTACTCGATTGAAAGGGAGATAACGGAGGAAGAAATAGTGGGTACAATACAAGACCTACAGGCAGGGAAGGCGCCAGGACCGAATGGTCTGCCTGTGGAACGTTTTAAGTGTACAGCTAAGACTGTTGCCCCCTATCTTCTAGCTATGTTTAACAAAGCAAGCGACCGCGGATGTCTGCCAATTGACCAGAGAATGGTTACTATTGTAGTAATCTCCAAAGCTGGTAAATCTGTGAGCCAGTGGAGTTCGTACCGACCGATATCACTATTAAATTTAGAAGTTAAAATATTGGCTAAGGTCTTGGGGAACAGACTTTTGGCACCCATTACGACTCTGATACACCCTGACCAGTCATGCTTTATACCCCAACGAAGTACCAGACTCAACCTCCGCTGGCTGTATTGGGTGGTGCACCTGGTAAAGACTAATCCGGGGCTGGAAGCTGCATTATTATCGCTGGATGCCGGCATGGCATTCGATAGTATTGAGTGGCATTATTTGTTTGAAGTCCTGAAGAGGTTTGGTTTTGGCCCTTAGTTTGTTTCATGGATTCCGCGGCTATATACGCAACCCCAGGCCAGAGTTCGAGTTAATGGTACGGTGTCTCGCTCCTTTGCCCTACAGAAGGGTCCAAGACAGGGTTGTCCCATATCGCCAATCTTATTTGCACTAGCACTTGAACTTTGGTATAAACGGGTAGAGCAGTGATAGGAGAGGATCTCCTTGTATGCAGATGATGTTCTCTTGTATGCAATGAGACCACAGTTCATGGTTAACCGGTTACTCCAGATTTTTAAGCTTTTTGAGGGGTATTGTGGATACCAGATCGATTGGGATAAGTCCCTCATGTAAATGTCATCAAATGGGCCACCTCCACTGCTGGGTGCAGACTCTAAGCTCCAGAATAAAGATAGTTTTAAATATCTGGGCATAGAGATAGAAAAAACAGACTAAGAGTTTTTAGTGGGGAATCTAAAGCCACAGCTGGAGCGCTTGAAAAGAGATGTTGCCCATTGGAGGACACTACCGATCTGCCTGATGGGTAGAGCGGTCCTCTTCAAAATGATGTCTTTACCATGGTTATTGTATGTCCTATAAAATATTTCCTGTCTGCTCCCAGACAAATTCTTCAGGGATGTAGCTAGTGAGCTACGAAAGTTGCTATGGGATGGGGTGGTGCACGGATCGCACTGGCCAAATTACAGAAGGGAGTGGCTTAGCCATCCCAGACCTCGAAAAGTACTACTGGGCGTCACACCTAATGGTTATTATTGACTGGGAATTCACGGATAGGAGTGATCCAGCATACAGGGTGGATCACTGGGCAATGGGATCTGATGGCTATCTAGGGGCATTATATGGTTGGGAGAGACAGGGCAACGTGCCCCAGCATACCCAGATAGCGCTAACAGTATGGGACAAGGCTAAAATATTTCTGGGTTGGGCCAGATAGCTAACTTGGCAGACACAGCTGTGGACTAGCGGCATGCTTAGAGAGGTGGGACGGTTGCAGGGCTTCTTGAAATGGAAGCTTATAGATATTGTAAGATAGAATTCCAACTGGTACCTACATAAAATTATCAATATTTATAAATAAGCACGCACTGGGCAGGCACATCAAAGAGGGGGACCAGATTCCTGAATATAGCCCACAGGAGGACAGGTTATTGTTGGACCCGATTCCGGAGAAGGCATTGTCTTTCACATACAAGAAGATACTAAAAAATTCACCAGATCTACTTATAACGTTGCAGGAAGCATGGGAATCGAGGTGGCCTTGTTGGAGTATGACGACTGGGCATAGGCGGTGCAGAGTCCCAGGGAGGTGGCAATCCAGGCAAGATTTAGATTGGTCCAGTTAAGGATACTGCATAGGTCCTACTACACCAGCATACTTATGTTCAAGCTGGGGCGAATTTTAACAAAGGAATGTCAGAGGGGCTGCACCCAGAGAGGCACATTTTTCCATACCATATGGGACTGCCCGATAATACAAACATATTAGTGGAAAATAGTTCGGATTATGTCGGAAGTGATAGAAAAGGAAGTTTCCCTGGACGCCAGGTGGCATGTATTTTGTGTCTCTAGGGAACAAACTTGGCCCAAGTATCAAAGAATCTGGCTACATGTGGCGGCAATGGTTGCCATGATGAATATTGCAGGGGCATAGGGGGCGATTCAGCCTCCGAAAGTATCCCAATGGAAGAGAGATATGGATTGGTGTTGTGTGGCAGAAAAGACGAATTATGAGAGCCAGGGATGCCCCAAGAAATGGGAGAAAATTTGGCGGGGTGGGAAGAGTATAGGGGGTATGGAGGGGCATAACATGGCTAGGTGGGGAGGGGTGTGGGAAGGTATAAGCTCTTCAGGAGGATTCGACTTGCTTCACGACTATTGTAGCGTATCTACGAGTTGCAACTTCTGAAAGCCGCGGAGAAATGTGTAATTCAACCTATAACTATGTAAATGTATATGGATGCTGACACATGTTTGAATGAAAAAAGTTTAAAAAACAATATTTTGGCACTTGGACTGTCCAAAGCTTGTATCCCACGTCGACCAGGATAATATACCCCCAAGGGATACTTAGATATTTCCTGTCCAAAGTTCAAACAGTGCACAAAACTCTCATCACCCTAAACTAACTTAGTTGGTACTATAGCAAAGTACGTCCTGAGTTGCACAGTCCATCCCTTACTAATTTTACTTCTCTTTCAGTGCACCATCCCCCAGCTGAGGGAGCAAATTGTACATAGTGGCCCCAGGCACAGAAGAGTCAGCAAACATGGGCTCCTGGATAGCTCGTATTTCCGTAGGAACTGCTGCATTCACCATATCATCATTTTCCTTGTCCGTTCGCATTAAGGTCAACTTGGCATCGCTAAAGGGAACAAAACGAGGTACCGTCTCACACTCAGAGTCCCCTACTCCATCCTTAACCCACTGGTCATAGGGCAGGGGCAAAGGAATCCTGCGACAATGAGTAGCGTGAATTCAGTTCTTATGTCCTGCGACCTTGACCGTGGTGCGCATTGCTAACAGGACATGTCCTAGTCCCTTCCACTGCAGCTCCAAACTTTTCTTCCTCTGGAAGTGTTTGATGAGCACAAAGTCTCCAGGCTGGGTGTTGTGCCCAGGCCCCTCTATAACTGGCAGGGTGTCCCGGACCTGTTGATGTTTAGAACTTAAACTTTCAGTTAACTGGCCAAGATAGTCAAGTAACAGTGGGTACTCAAGATCAGAAAACGGCTGATGTCGTGGGACGTCCCAGACATTTGCCGGGTACCCGAACACTACCTCAAACGGTGACAATCCTGTCCTAGAATGTGCTGTTGTTCTTTTTGATAGAAGGGCTAACGGTAAAGCATCCGGCCACTTCAGCCCTGTTGTCTCCTAACTTTTTGCCAGTTTAAGCTTCAGAGTACCATTGTACTTCTCAACCAAACCTGCTGACTGTGGGGGATTGGCAGCATGGAGCTTTAGCTTTATGCGTATACCATTACAAATCAATTGGATCACTTTTGCATTAAAATGACTTCCGTTATCACTCCAAATCAATTGGGGCAAGACAAAGCGTGGAAAGAATTCCTTCAGGAGATCCTTTGCAGTCGTAATGGCTGTATTGTCTATAGTGGGATAAGCCTCAATCCATTTACTAAATGCACAGACAGCCACCAAAACATACTTCAAATTATTGCATCTCTCTAACTCAATGTAGTCCATTTGAAGGATCTCAAAAGGAAAAGTGGGAGAGGCAAAGTTACCAGGCGGTATAGGGGTACCCTTTCCAGGATTGTGCATCATGCACACCATGCAGTACTTCTCTAAATGTGCAGCTGTCTAAGGAATATTATCATTCTGCCATACAGGATCTAACAACTTGCAAATACCCTTAGCACTGATATGAGCTGGGCCGTTGGCCATTGTGACTACAGGGAGAACATGTGCTAGCTCTTCTACTGTGAGTTTGCTTTGTATCTCTTTTACATTTTTAAGAGTGTCCTCGAACATGACTACTTCAGGCACCCACCAAGCCGGACCTGCTGCAAATATTCTTCCCATCTTTATCTGGGCTGTTTCCTTAGTTGTCCTATCTGCAAAAGTATTTCCCCTACCAACATCATCAGTGACCTTGCGGTGGGTGCTACACTTTAATATGGCCAATTTCTTGGGAAGTGTCAAAGCAGACAAAAGCCTCAATATGAGGTGTCCATGCTGGATTTTTGTGACATGCAAAGTAAGAAACCCGCTCTCAGCCCAGAGTTGCCCAAAATTATGCACAACTCCAAAGCATATTGGCTGTTAGTATAGATATTGAGAACCAATCCCTCACTCAGTTCGCAACCTTGAATAAGGGCAACAAGCTCAGCAACTTGAGCCAGCTGATAATGGACCCATGGTGTCTCTACTACTATATGCAGTGTGGTTAAAGCATACGCTGCAGTTGTAATGCCATTTAGTAATCAGAAACAAGAGCCATCAACATAGTTTTCCTTGTGGGTCAGATAAGGGAACGTCAGTCGAGTCTACCCATCCTTTCGTCTCTTCTTCCATCCATAAGATACAATCATGTTTGTGTACATCATCACTCTCGGAAGGGAGGGGTAGTAATGTGGCTGGATTCAGAGTATCACATCTTTTGATCGTGATATGTTTAGCAAACAATGTCAATTCAGACCCAGTAAGACGTGCACTGGTGATGTGCTGCGTCTTTATCTTATTCAGCAGTGTAGTCACATAATGGGGTACTTTGACTGGGAGATAAGTATCCTGTACAAGTCGTGCCAATTGTCTGATCGAAGTGGCCACAGACACAACTGATCTTAGACAGCTCGGGAGGGTTCCCGTGCCTGGATCTAGAACTGCAGCGAAATAAGCACACAGCCGTTGCTTATCTCTTAATTTTTGTGTTAGGACATAAAGCACACAACCAGCCATCTCATGGACATACAACAAAAACGGTTTGCCGCAGTTAGGGGTGGCAAGTATTGGAGCCGAACAAAGCACCGTTTTCAATTGCTCAACAGACTGCTGACATTCAGACGTCCAAGGCAAATTCCCATGCACTTCTTTCGCTGTTAGTGCAAGCAAGGGTTTAATTAGTAGTGAATAATTAGGTATCCACTGCCCACAGTAGGAAGTGATATCTATAAAAGAACGCCCATCTTTTTGGGTTTGTAGAATGGGCATTTTAACAATGGTTCTGATACGCTCAGCGGTCAATCTCCTACCCTCCTTTGACAGTAGGTGACCTAAATAGGTGACCTCCTGTCGACAATACTGAAATTTAGAAAGAGAAACCTTATGTCCATGATGAGCCAATTGTAACAACAATTTAACAGTACTATCTTTGCAACCTAGTACTATATCAGAAGCTATAAGGATATCGTCAACATACTACACAAATACATTAACTGCGGCAAGCAACAAGGAATCCAGCTGCCTTTTTATGCCTGGATATAGATGCTCGGACTCTCTGGATAGCCCTGAGGAGCTTGATAAAACCTAAAGCTCCTTCCAGCTAGGGTGAACTCAAACAGATATCTGCTATCTGGCTGAAGATAAATACTGAAGAATGCATTTTTCAAGTCAATGACAGAAAATAATTTAGCAGTGGAAGGAATCATTGTCAAAAGTGTAGTAATATCTGGAACCACTGGAAACTGAGGAACCACTATTTTATTAACTTTGCGCAAAACAATCACAAAACGGTAAACATCTTCATGATAATCAGGGGAGCCTGAGGGTGTCTGTTTAAGAATTGGAAGAATGTTACTATTACAAACATTGGCAGACGTCTCCTCAACTACTCCTTTCTTGATCAAATCCTGAATAATTTGTAAAAGGGTCCGTTCTCCAACCTCATGTATTTTATACTGAGGAATACGAGGCAAAACAACATTATCTTTAACCTGAATCGAAACCGGCGGGATATGCAACAGTCCCACATCTGTATCACCTGTTGCCTATAGAGTGGATGGTATATCAACAAATTCATCAGCAAGAGAAAGAAACAGGCACTGTCCAGTACTCACATTTGGGACCATCGTCATATAAGCATGTTCGGGGGAACAATAAATAGTAGCATGCAATTACTTCAACAAGTTAAAACCCATCAAATTCTCACCACAATTAGATGTGAACAAAAATGGAGAATCCACAGTAAAACGACCAATAGTCAGTGCAAGGGGTCTTGGAATGGGGCTCACAACGGGTACCCCTGAAAAACCTACCGAACATTATTATGGCCAGAAAGAGCTGCCCCAGAACAAGAAACAGAACTTTTTGTTGCACCTGTGTCCACCAAACATTCCTTAGTCGAACCTTGCAGTTCCGCTGTAACATAAGGATCATGCTGATCTACAGGTATCGGAACTGGTCCATCACTCTGTCCCTGTCTATCCAAGCTGTAAGGCATCCCTTTCACCTCATCCATATCATCATGGTAACACTGTCCATCACAAGGGTCATCAAAGTAAATATTATCAGAACAACCCTGTGAGGCTGCAGCGTTCTTTGCCCTATCAGCCCTCCCAGCTCTACAGTCCATCCATGAGAACCTCGTCCGCCAGGGACCGCCACCTTCTGCAAAAGAACGGGACACTTGCTACACCAGTGACCCTTTTCCTTACAATACGCACACTGATTTGGGCCCACGTGTGTTGTATTCTGCTGTCTACTGCTAGCCTACTAAGCTGTCGGCAGGACTACCACATCCTCTACAATTCTCTCTAATTGCCTGTTGCAACAGTACCCCTGTATTCAAACCCTTAGTCTTCTTATCTATCTTTTCTTTCTCTTCTTGATGACCATGCTCATAATAATGAGACATATTCAAAATAACAGAAGGGGAAGACGTGGTGCAAGTACTCTCAGACGCCTTCAAACGAGTCGCAATTTCAGGGCGTAAGTTAAAAACAAACTTTCAAAAAACAATCGAACACACCCTCAATAGACATATTCTGCCCACTATAATCCAAAAGCGTATCTTCAAACTGAGTGAAAAAATCAGACACCCTATCATCCTTCTTCTTTCGAAAAGCAGTCAACTTGTCCCAACTTACTGTCTTCGGCAGGATAGGAGAATGCATATATTTAATAATGCAACCTGGCAAAGCACGTATCGCAGCTTGGGGCTCATCACCTGGCTTCCTTTCCTGATCCCATCCCTTAATCACATCCCATGTACCACCCAATTCCGCAACAGGGTCTTAAGTAGGAACCTTTCTCCAAATATCAACCGGAATGAGGCGACCAAAGAACAGTTCGATGTCAGCAAGAGTCATTACAGTAGAAGAGACAGCTTCAGTTAGTTATTTACAATAAGCAGTAGGATTTTTCCTAGGATCAGGCAAATAAGCCTTAAGAGACAGAACCTTACTCCTTTTCCACAGATTATAAACCCACTGCTCTTGGAAACGGGCCGCTATCAATCAATCAATCAATCAATACATTTGTAGAGCGCGCTACTCACCCGTGGGTCTCAGGGGGGTGGGGTGATGCTATTGCTCGAATAACCAGGTCTTAAGGTGTTTCCTGATGGTGAGATGGTCCTGGGTCAGTCATAGGTGTGTGGGAAGGGAGTTCCATGTCTTGGCTGCCAGGTAGGAGAACAATCTTCCTCTGGTGGTGGTTCTGCGAATCCATGGGACGGTGGCGAGGGCGAGGCTGGTGGAGCGGAGCTAGCGGGTGGGGTTGTAGAACGAGAGGCGGTTTTTGAGGTATTCGGGGCCCGTGTTGTGGAGCGCTTTGTGTGCGTGGTTGAGCAGCCTGAACGTGATCCTCTTGCTGACGGGGAGCCAGTGCAGGTCTCTCAGGTGGGCGGATATGTGGCTGTGGCGAGGGATGTCGAGGATGAGTCGTGCGGAGGCGTTCTGTATGCGCTGAAGGCGTTTCTGAAGTTTGGCTGTGGTTCCTGCGTATAGGGTGTTCCCGTAGACCAGTCGGCTGGTGACGAGGGCCTGGGTGACCGTTTTTCTGGTTTCAGTGGGGATCCATCGGAAGATCTTTCGGAGCATGCGCAGGGTGTTGAAGCATGAAGACGAGACTGCGTTGACTTGCATGGTCATCGTGAGGGAGGAGTCCAGGATGAATCCCAGGTTGCGTGTGTGGTCCGTGGGTGTCGGTGTGGTGCCCAGCGTCATGGGCCACCAGGAGTCGTCCCAGGCGGATGGGGATTGTCCGAGGATGAGGACCTCCGTCTTGTCCGAGTTGAGCTTCAGACGGGTGTGCTTCATCCATTCTGCGACATCCTTCATTCCGTCCTGGAAGTTGGTTTTGGCGGTGAGTGGGTCTTTGGTGAGGAAGAGTACCAGTTGGGTGTCGTCGGCGTAGGGGAGGATGTTGATGTTGTGTTTGCGTGCGATGGTGGCGAGGGGGCACATGTAGATATTGAAGAGGGTTGGGCTGAGTGAGGAGCCTTGGGGTACGCCTCAGATGATCTTGTTGGCCACGGAGCGGAAGGGAGGGAGGCGTACTCTCTGGGTTCTGTCAGAGAGGAACGATGTGATCCAGTCCAGGGCCATTCCTTGGATCCCAGTGCTGTAGAGGCGAGTTATTAGGGTGCGGTGACAGACGGTGTCAAACGATGCCGAGAGGTCCAGGAGGATGGGAGCGGCTGTCTCTCCATTGTCCATCAGGGTCCTGATGTCATCGGTGGCTGCAATGAGGGAGGTCTCGGTGCTGTGGTTGGCTCAAAATCCGGACTGGGATGGGTTGAGCGAGTTGTTTGCTTCGAGGAATGCAGTCAGTTGTTTATTGATGGTCTTCTTGATGACTTTAGCCGGGATGGGCAGAAGAGAGATGGGGCGGAAGTTCTTGAGGTCTTTAGGGTCCGCTGTTGGTTTCTTCAAAGGGCGTTAATTTCTGCGTGTTTCCAGCTTTCAGGGAAGGTGGCTGAGGTGATGATGACGTTCCGGAGGTGGGGTGCGATGATAGTGTCGGCTTTGTTGAAGATATGATGAGGGCATGGGTCAGCGGGGGAGCCAGAGTGGATGGTGTTCATGACGTGGGTGGTGTCTTCAGTGCTGATGGGGGTCCATGTGCTGAGGCGGGTGGTGGGGGTCGTTGGTTTGGTGTCTGGGGGCGGAGTGTGGGGTCTGAAGCTGTTGTGTATATCTGCGATTTTGCGAAGTTGAAGAAAGTGGCGAGGGAGTTGCAGAGGTCTTGCGATGGTGTGACGTCGCAGTTGCTGGCACTGGGGTTGGGGAGCTCTTTGACGATGCTGAAGATTTCCTTGCTGTTGTGGGTGTTTTTGTCCAGCCGCTCTTTGAATGATGTCCTTTTGGTGGTGCGGATCATCTGGTGGTATTGGCAGGTGGCGTTCTTGAGGGCTGTCATGTTTTCTGATGTCTGTTGTGGCGCCAAGCTTTTTCGAGGGTTCGGCATGATTTCTTTGCGATTTTGAGGGCGTCTGTGAACCATGAGGTATATCTGTTGCTGGTTTTGCCTGGGGGTTTCTTCAGTGGGGTGAGGTCGTCAGCGCTGTTGGTGATCCACTGTGCGAGATTGTGTGCTGCGTCGTTGGTGTCAGGGGTGTCACCAGGAAGGTTCTGGCTTAGTGGTCAGCTGGTCTGTGGTGACTTTGCTCCAGCATCTACGGGGGATCTGTTGCATGTGGTGGTGGGATGTGGTCTTCTTAAAGGTGAAGTGGATGCAGCTGTGGTTGGTCCAGTGTAGTCCGGTGGAGTGGCTGAGGGAGACGTGGTTGCTGGCGGAGAAGATGGGGTCGAGTGTGTTGCCAGCGAGGTGGGTGGGCGTGTCCACCAATAGCTTGAGTCCCAGGTTGTCCAGGTTGTCGAGCAGGGTGATGGTGTTGTTGTCGCTGTTTTTCTCCAGGTCGAAGTTCAGGTCCCCTAGGAGGATGTACTCTGGTGAGGCTAGGGCGCTACACCTGCTTGAGTGACATTACCTCGCTAATCCGTTAATTCAAGTATGTCTGGGTGATATATGGGATGAATCTCTTGCATTGGAAACTGGGACACTGGGGTACGACTCTTCTCATGCAACCTGCCCCTATTAGCAACCAACGTGGTGATTTTCCTAAAAACCTGGCCTGGATCCATACCACTGGCATATTCTCAATCTCTAATATTGAATACAATTTGTGGCACTTCATCCCCAAAATGTTGCTGCCAAAGGCCAATCAACGTAGAGGACATATGTTTAAGAGCATGCTGATGAATAAAAGGCTCATAATCTTTCATCACATCCTAAACATTCGCCACACTGTAAATGGGATTACAACCCCACTGTGCAGCCTGATTAGCTACCACCTTCTTCTCTTCATCCCCCACCGCAGACCATACAAAAGGGCCCATACTCTCTCAAATCCACGTGTTAGAGTCTCTGCACCCAAATATACCACACTGGTCTACAGGTATCGGAACTGGTCCATCACTCTGTTACTGGCTATCCTAGCTTTAAGGTATCCCTGTCGCCTCATCCATATCATAATCATCATGGTAATACTGTCCATCATGAGGGTCATCAGGGCCACCAATTTTCCATTTTTCGCCTATCTCATATGGGTGGATTCTACTTGTTTATTAATAACAGTCACAGTTGCCACAGACGACGAAGGTAAAGAAGGATGAGGAGGAGCTGAAGCTTCAGCCAGCAAAATGACAGCAGTAGATACAGGGACAGTGGGAACAACTGTAACAGGTGGCTGTGATGGTACAGGGACAGTGGGATCGATCCTTTGCAGGGCATATGGGGGTCGAGCGACTAACAATTCTTCCACAAAAGTATCCGTTTACTCCTGAGCCATATACAATTTATCTACATGCAATCGAAATCTCCTATCTTCACATTCAACTCCCTTCTCCTGTTTTTCTCTATCATATGCTACATCTTTCTCAGTCAGCGTCTGCATCTTCCCTTTCCATGCATGTTTTTCCATTTTCTATCGTCTCTGTCTAGCCTCTTCTGCCACGTTCTGAGGGAATCAAACATAGACTGTTTACTTTGTCTTTTAAATACCTTTTCCTGTAAAAATCCAATCTGTTGTTCATCAAAAGTGCCAGTCAGTGGCCACTGTTACTCACCAGTGTCCCACGTATATGTGTGGCATAATGTACTAAATATAATAGGTCCAAGACCATGCTTCACATACATATCAAAATCAGGAGAACCTTCTGGAGGTGTCAGTTGAGCTTCTTTTAATCAAGCATCTGCAGAGCAACAGCGACAGCACAAAGAAAACAGTTTACTTATCCCAGGCATTCTCAAAAGAAGACAAGTTCACTATTTTTGCCTGGCAAAGCAGTTGCAGATGCTTTTATGCCAGAGACGACCCTCAGACCGTACCAAATTCAAACCAAAATGGTATCATATCCACAAAGAACCAAAACAAACTCACCTGATATATGCAGGTCAAGCAAACTAATTCTCCACTGCCGACTCTTGAGATCAAATGGTCAGGGTTTTACCATTCAGGACTCCAGACGGGATGACCACGGATGAGGCACCGTCCGGTAGGACGGAAGAGGCAGCTGCGAGCAATCTATCCTCCTCATACAGGGATCCTTGATCCATCAGTACGACCCGATGATGGCCTTGATCTCCACCCTTCCACGGAAAGGGATGGGTCATTCACCCGAAGGAGTCCCTGTTCAGGCGCCAACTGAAGGAAGTGGCCCATTTAGCATCACCTGGGTCACTCACAACCACCTCTAAGCCTTCCACACTAAATAAAGAGTGGGTTAGACAGTAGAGAATGCAAACCAATATCTGTTTAGTCAGGGACACTCAGACTGGACCCCAGTCTGCCCAGTCGCTATGAGTGCTGCAGAGGGACTGACATCAGCAAGCATAAAGATACATTATGTACATTTCAGAAGCAATGAAGGCAAACCCACAATGGAATTTTCCAAGCAGATACAGCTAAACAATGATGTACAGAGGATACATTTTGATTCTTAGTCCAGGCACACACTATCAGCTACTCAAGGTCGCTCAGCCCGTGCCCGTAACTAGACAAGTGGGAGGAGACCTCTATCTAAAGGGAAAGGTATGAGCTAACAAGAACAGTGTATTCATTAGTTAAGCAAAACTTAGGCTTAGAGAAACAAAACTCATGAGAGGTCTTTTCTCGGAAATAGCGAAGAATATGTTTAGATTATAACTCAAAAACGGCGCCAACAAAGAAAACGGTGCTGTGACTGCTAACATACATAGACCAATGCGCAAACATTAATTTTTATATTCTAACATCACCGCCAGGGAGCCGCTAGATGAAGTTTCAGTGAAGATTTCCACATTTGGCATTAGTCTCTTTTTTTGAAGTTGAAAATTTCCAGAGGGTCGAAGCTGCAGGCTGTAGCCGACGAGTCCTCCACGAGGCCTTTCTCAAAGGAGCTGTTGAAGAGAATTTGATGCTGCAGAGAAGAATGCAGTGGGAAGTGCCACAAAGTCAGGTCAACATGCATGCTCCTTGGGTGGAACACTGAGCAGGTAGGTCCCAGTCCCCTCTCGGATCTCAGGGCATTTATTAGACCCATTTTTTCCCAAGGTTTGGATTTTGGCTATCTGGGCACTTTTAACACAACTACCAATAGTCCAGGACTTTAGAGGCACCACTTGGAGGGTCAGCATGGGTCCACGTGTGGTTTCAAGATGGTTGGAGCCTTTTCTGTGGCTCTAATCAGCAGGCCAGCCAATAAGCCCTTGGAGTCACTCGTAGTCCTGGGTTCAAGCAGTGAAAAAAGGCTCAAGCAGCAGGGTGGGTTTCAGGTACAGCAAAGCAGACTTCTGAAGTACACAGCAGGCCACAGCAGCAGGCAGTCCTCTGAGAGCCCTTTTGCATGTCCAGAAAGTGAACTGAAGAGTGGGCCTGAGGGTCATATTATTGTGCTTTTTTTTAAGTAGGAGAAGTTTAAAGATTCCCTTTAAGTGCTTGGAATTTCTTGCCTCCCCTGCCAAGCTGCAGGCACAATGGGCTATTGTGAAGTCCTTTGCGTGAAGGTAGGGCACAGCCTATTGACTTGTAAATTGGGCCGTACCCAGCTCTGCCCCTACATCCTGCCAGTGATGGCTTATCCAGGTACACCGAATCCCTCTATAGTGTGTCTGTCTGGGAGTAATATACAAAGTCCTGATGCCAATTACACCCAATCATGTGGCAAAGGAACATGAGGCAGGTACCAAATAGGGCAGGAAAACGGCAACTTGTAAAAGTGGCATTTTCAAAATTGTGACTTAAAATCTGACTTTACCCTTAAAGACGATTTAAAATTACTATTTCTCAGATACCAAACATGAATTTCTTACCAGTTGCCAATCAAAAGTTAGCACTTAATGAATGTAATAATATTATCCTATGGGTGAGGTTTGCCACACAGTAGTGAAAAACGAATGTGTGAGTTTTTCACTACCAGGCAGGGGCGTAACACAGGCCCCTGCAGTTCCCGCGGTGCGGGGGGGGCCCTCACCCTCCAGGGGGCCCCATCAGCACCGCACTTCTGCTGGGGAGCTCTAGATTGAGTCCGGAGGGGGCCCCTTCACCTACCCTGCAGGGGGGCCCCCTCAAGGTTCGTTACACCACTGCTACCAGGACATGGAAAACTTAAAAGTACATGTCCAACCTTCTAACTACAAAGCATCCTATCCTACTGGCTGTGTATGGTCTACCTTAGGGTTGGCATAAATGTAATAAAAGGAGTGTTTAAGGCTTGGCAAATGGATTATTTTGCCAAGTTGAATTGGCAGTTAAAAGCTGGCAGCAGGCTCCAATTGCAGGCCTGAGACATGTATTACTAATGTGGGTGGCACAATAAGTGCTGCTGGCCCACTAATGTCATTGAATTTACCTGCCCTGGAACATGCTATGCCACTTCACTAGGGAACTAGAAAGAAGTAAATTAAATATGCCAGTCAGATGTAACCTAATTTTACCATGTTTTCAGGAGTGGGCACAGGCACTTTACCACTGGTCAACAGTGATAAAGTGCACAGAGCCCTAAGGCCAGCAAAAACAAATTAAGAAAAGTAGGAGGGTGAATGTAATTCGTTTGTGGGAAGACCATCCTAAGGCCGGTAGGTTTAACAGGTAAGCTCCATTTTGAAGCCCTAAAAATACTTTGATTAACATACCTGTGGTGTGAAAGAAACAATGGCAAGCAAATACATGGTATCTCAAAAGTCACTGTGTGCCAAATCATAGGGAAACCTATTAAATGTTGCGCTATAATCTCTCTTGCTTATGAAGAAAGCAAAATACTCAACCAGAGAACAAAAAGCAGCCTCTAGTTGTAACTGTGCAAGTGGAGGCTGCTTTTTGAGGGTGCTCACAATAGGAAAGCTGATGAGGTATAGAGGCTATTACCCACATGCATCATTGAGAATTGCATTCACAAACGGTGCGAATCGCAATTTTCGACCGTTTGCGAATGCAATTCTCAAATTTTGGATGCATCATGCTTTTCGCAATTTTAGGAATCGCAACCATGTTGCGATTTCTAAAATTGCATTTGCATTTAAGAAATCACAATTTGAGATTTCTTAAATGCAATGCATGATAATTTTTAAATTGCGAATTCGCAAATTGGAAGGGGTAAATTAGCATGTAGTTGAACTTCATGCTAATTTACCGAAAACTTTCAAACATGCATAAGTTACATATTTGAAAGTTTTAATTTACACACACACATGTCCTTTGGGCATGTGTGTGTGTAAATAGCATTTAAGGTTAAATTTGAGGGGTGCAGGGAGGGGTTCTTTGGACCCCCCCTGCACCCTTGAAATTGCATTCACATTTTGCGAATTCGCAAATTGAAAATCGCAAAATGTGAATGCCTTCTCTTTCATTCCTATGGGCCTTTTGGTCCATAGGAATCGATGGGAAGGTTTTCCTTAATTGCGATTCGCAAATTGTGAATCGCAATTAATAAAAAATAAGGAATCGCAAAAAAAGTTGGGAATTTTTCATGCATTGCCGTTTGCGATTTCTAAATTGCGATTCCTTAATTTTCGCAATTTAGGAATCGCAAACGGCAACAATGATGCATGTGGCCGTATGTCACTTGCTTTCTTAGAGTCCTCTAAAGTGCCATTTATTTATTTTGGGACGCATCATTGAGTGTTGGGGTGTATCCAGGAATAAGATTTTTTTTCCCCCCAGAGGTATAAAAAAGCAAAAGATGGAGGATGACATAGATAGGAAAACAGTGAGAAGGGGAGATAGCAGGGTTAAACAAAGATCCTGCTAGACAGGGTGAGTAGAAAGAGATAGAAAGTGTTGGATGATGGAAGAAAGACGTGGGGGAATAAAGAGGAGGCCGCCTTAGTATTTGGCAACATTGGCATCCATGAACATTAGCGTCAGACTCCTAAGAAACATTTGGGAGCCCACATAAAAAAATAGTGATAATAACTGAGCTTGGCGCATTGCCGCATTAGCCAGTCCTATGATTGTACACTACTGGTCTAACTCAAACAGAAATGTGATCGCTAATAAAAAGACTGTTACAATGGCTGCTCCCCCTCTGTCGAAATGACAACAACAATAAACCTTCGTGATGACGTAGTATACTTTAAGATGGTTACAATTTTAGCTACGGGATGATGTCTCCTATATCAAAGCTCAGAAGTCCCTGATGCACTTCATCTTCTTTGAAATCTCCATGGCAACGCCTTTTCCACCCCTGAAAAAGGTAAAGGCAGGACCCTGGCAACAGCGATTGGGACATGAAAGGGTAACTCACAGTTCAACAGCAGCCTTTATATGCACTCAGAAATCAATAGTTCAACACTTGAAAGCATTTTCTGCTTACTACTACACTAGGGACAACCTCTGTATTTCATGGCCATTATAGACAAAAAGTCTGTTAAAAGCTTCAGAATGCATTCAGAAAATGCCTTGCATAGAGTGCAGATTTGACATACAAATTAACAAGGAATGCTTTATGAAAAAATAATATTTTGAACAAACATCGTAATATGTATTAAATTTGCTTCGCATTCTCGAAATACATAATAAACAATATTCGACTTCGATTTGCATTGAGACATTTAATGACCCTGAACAAATCAATAAAACATATGAAAAACATGCTACAATAGATGTTCCCATTCATCAGCCCCACAGGATCAAAATGAAAGCCATTTTGTTTTGCTTATGGGAGACTGTAATCAATTGGAATCATTGTTAACGTTACTGTATAGTCTACACTTATTCCCTTGAACAAATGCCTCTCATTTGAATGATATTCAATATTACAAAGGTGCCTCGTGCCTAAAGAAGAATAGATAATTTCCATACATTGTGCTTCGCCCACTTGAAGCATTGCATATTTCATATAGTCATGACGCAGGTGTTTATTCGGAAAGAAGACGTATGGATACTGTGGCCTTGCGTCTGTTTACAATTTTTCTGCCAGACAAAAAGCACAATAATAGCTATGTTGCTTTCAAACAGAGATCTTCAAGGTGAGAGTAGGAAGGTTATGAACTTCACTACACAATTACATTTTGAATGTCTCCCTGAAATATAGAAGCTGACAAATCAGGGATTGTTTGTCTGTTAGCTAATAAAGGCAGAGTTCCTGATTCATGTTTACTAGAAGGTGCTCAGTGTACATCTGATGTGTCTGCCACAAAGACCGAGCACATCTTTAGCAAGGACGGGCTCAGATTTTAGTTAACACTGTAGGCCTTATTTATGAGAAGTGTTGCATAGCTGCTATAAAGCAGTGATGCAACACTTCTCAGTGCGCCCTCCTTGAGGCACCACTGGTGCGTCATATTTACTGTATGACGCATCATGTCGCACGGAATGACAGATACGTAAGTATTACTGACATCTTTTGTTACAAAACTGACGCATTGCTGTAGTTGGGTCGGAAGAGTGATGCAACTTCAGCAAAGCAGGGGGAGGGCTATCATTATAGCACTGCGTCACCCTTACGCCTGCCATGAGTGCGTGTAAGTAGAATCACTTACTGTTCTTTGTCAGCAAGTTAATTGGTTCAGTGGCTGACTATATGCTATAATCACCAACTTGGCCTGTAACTTCATGTATTCAAGGGATGTCTTCCTTCCTGGAGCGGGCAGTGTGACTCATAATCCTCTACAGACTTGTTAATATAGTCAGGGTCCCTCTGAGCCATTACCTTATACATAATACACAGTGTATTGAACTGGCTCATTTTTTCAATGGGCAGCCAGTAATGCTCACACAAGGGAGTAAAAACTGAATCATAATGAGGAACATGATAGTGTAGTCTGCCGCACCTCGGTTTTATTTCCATTTACCTTTAGGACATTGTTTTTCATCCAGATTTAGACCGCCACGAGGCAGGGCCTCCACTCAAGGCTACTTTTTTCGCTAGTAGAGCGTAAAGAAAAGACTATTTGGGTATTGTTGGCATATGAAAACAAGGTAATGCCAAAAGTCTCTACAATGACAGCCAGTAGTCGAGTGTATTCATTGAAAAGCATAGTACTCAGGGAAGAACCCGGAGGATTGCCATAAGGCAACTTGCGAATTGAAGAGGAAGATGTGCTCAAGATCACTTGAGAAGTTCAATGGACAGGGTATCAAATACTGTGCTGAGATCAAGAAGGATCAGTGCAGCAGTGCCTCAAGAGTCAAGTGTTGCTCTTAGATGCTCAGTGACTCCTGTAAAGCCAACTGTGTACTGTGGGCCAGACAAAAGCCAAACTGTGAGCCATGAAGAAGAAGGTTAGATTCCAAGTAAAATGACACGTGATAATTGACATGTTTTTCTAGTACTTTATTTGGATCAGGGAGACTTGAGATGGGACAGAGGTTTGCCCGATTAGCTGCTTCAGGTGTAGTTTTTTAATAATGATATCACGATGGCATGTTTCCAAGAAGCAGGAACCAAGGCTTGTGTCAAATATGTGTTAAGCAAATCTATCCAGGTAGTGGAAAGAGAGCCAGAAACCAATTAGAGAATCCTCAAGGGAGAAGGGTTTGATGAAGCAGTCGCTGCTGTTGCAGGTAAGCAAGGTGGGGCGGTGGAGCGGGGCAGGCCATGCGGGAGGAGTCAACAGAATAGGTTTTATTTATTTGTTTTTACCCATTCCATCGTCGGTTGACTGCCCCCCTCCTGTCCCGCCTCACCGTGCTTACTTGCGCCAGCCACCACTGGAATGGAGATCCTGATTTAATAGAGTCAAGCAGTGACACAAAATTGTGAGAGTCAATGAAAGTAAATGCCTCAAAAGCAGAACTTTCACCTGATTCAGCGACCGCATCTACTTCTTCTGTGACCATAGAAGAGAGGCCCTCGGCTACTGGGGCCTCACATGAGGTATAGATGTTAGCAACTTTATCAAAGAAGAATTACATCTTTTGAGGATAGCTGAGCCTCCGGAACCATACCAGCAGGATCAGACAGGGTTTTAACTATCTGAAAATCCTCCTTGGCTAGATTCTTACAGCAATTGATTTTATTATTGAAATAGTTCTTATATGCTATTCAGCAAGCTTAATGGTAAAGTTTCATTGAGTTCTGGTACTTTCAATAATTATCAACATTTTAATTTCTGGACCATATGCGTTCCGCGCGCTTACAAGATATTTTAGTGCGAGAAGCTGTGAGCAGAACCAGGGTGCAGGAGCTGCAGACATACTTTTGGTTGCCACAATTTTCAGGAGGAGAGTAACTATTGTGGATTCCACCCAATCATTAGCTTGCCGCACCATATTAGTCATAGTGCCCTCCAACCTCTGGGTGCTATTAATGAGATGTAGATGAAATGCTAAAGGGTCGAGCAGTACCCTTTTATTTTTCTAGTTTGTTGGACATGTACCATTGAGAGATATATTTACTCATCACCACACCCATAAAGATATTCAATCACCCAAACAACTGTTTCCACATGCAGTCTTAACCTCATATACCCGTTGAATCAACTATTCACAAATATTTGAGCAGTCACACACACCCCACCAAACCTCACACACATTCACTCTTCCATACAAATATTCAGTTAACAAATCAATAACTAATATCGACTTTCACATAGCTAGTAACTAACTGGTACAGCAGTTTACACAACAACTGACAAAGTATACAGATATTCACACAGTTTAGTCACTATCCAATATATTTAGTGTGACACTATAAATTAGTCAAGTAAACAGTCAATTGCACTGCTACTAAATCCTCCATTCAGATATTTATATTTATGTATCCACTCATTCTTCAGATTACTATGTATATAAGGCATATTTAAATAACAAACCAAACCACTTTCACTGGATGATGTCATCAGTGATGTCATCAGTGATGTCACTGACCATGTCATGAATGATGTAATATGTGACATCATCAGCAGTGGATTGTGGGCGCACGAGTTATAATTAGCAGAACTAACTATAATGAAGAAATGTCAATGGTTTTGTACGAGTGAAATGTCCAGCTAAATATAACACCCCTAAAACCTATGTTTTTTTCAGTGAATTTCGAAGGTTTCAGTGAATTTATATATAATTATATATATATATATATATATATTTCCTGTCAATTGTACCCGTCGCAGAACGACTTTGACATCATATATAAAGGACACGGGAGATTTTTTAAGGATTCTAATGAACACCGAATGGGAACCATCATACCTGTTGGTAACTATAGATGTGGTGTCTCTTTACACCTCTATAAGTCATGACAAAGGAATCAAAGCCATCGAATTCTTCCTAAAACAGAGACCTATTACAGAACGTGAACATTCAAAAATGCTAATTGACATGATTAGGATGTGTCTACACAACAATGTGTTTCTATTTAACCAAAAAATTTATCAACAGAGTTGTGGAACAGCCATGGGAGTTTCCTTCTCTCCAAGCTACGCGAATCTCATGATGGGGTGGTGGGAGAGGAGTGTGGCTTCGAGAGAAGAAAACGACCAATATATGGCAAATGTAGCGTTGTGGCTGCGTTTTATATATGACTTGTTTCTATTGTGGAAAGGAACAGCAGCCGAATTTGAGACCTTTTTTAATATCCTGAACACGAATGAGGAAAGACTAAAATTTACATACACAATTAGTCCTAAAGAAATAGAATTTTTGGACATTAAGATTTTTGTCAAAAACAACAAAATTGAAACAACCACACACAGGAAAAAGACTGCGACAAACAGCATCCTTCATGGCTCAAGTTTTCACCCCCCGAAATTGAAGAAAAGTGTACCATATGGAGAATTTCTCCGTATGAAGAGAAATTGTTCAACAAATGAAGAAATGGAAAAGAAATTTGAGGACACCAGAAATCGATTTGTTGAACGAGGATACAAGAACAAGGATATAACACGGGGAGAAACAAAAGCAAGATTAAGAACAAGATTGGAAATACTGGGGAAAGGGAACAAAGATGGAATAATATCAAGATCACAAAATGAGAAACCTTTAGGGATAAAACAAGAAGAAGAGGATCGACCGCGAATGGTAGTAACCTACACAAAAGAAAGTTACAAAATCAAAAAAAATGTATCCAAATATTGGCATGTATTATTAAAAGATCCCGATATTGGAAGAAAAATTGAAACAGGTCCATTGTTTTCATATCGGAGAGCGCCAAATATCCAAGACCATTTGGTACAAAGCCACTTCTCTACAAACAAACCTATGGATTGGCTCCAAAAGAGAAGTCATGGATTTACAAAATGCCAGACATGCAAAGCATGCAAAATAGGACAAAACACAACCAACTTAAAAGATCCATCAGGGAAAAACTTTGTAGTCAAGACCAAAATAACATGTGAATCTTCGTTTGTAGTCTACATGTTAAGATGCTGCTGTGGAAAGGAGTACATAGGCAGTACAACATGCCCTTTGAAAAAGAGAATACTGGAACACATCCGGGCAGTACAGAATGCAGACAACACTTATGCCATGGCAAAACATATCAAAACCGATGTTGGAAAGACCTGGCAAGATGTGAAATATTTAGGCCTAGCAACAATCCCAAACCAAGAGCGAAGAGGGGATAGACTACAGAAATTGAGAAGGTTGGAGTCTAAACTCATAATCAAATTTAAAACAAAACAACCGCTGGGTCTGAATGCAGATGAGGAGATGCATGTTCATTTGTAAAACAGAGAAACGGTGAATGAATTTTAATGACATTGTATTGTTCAGTTACTGTGAAAATCCCCGTTATGACTTGGGTTACAAACAGTATGGGACCTACTATGGAAAAAGGTGTGACATAAATGTGGGGTAAAGGGCACTCAGCCCTAGTAACGAAGAGACATTTCAAAACAGAGGACTCACAAATCCGTTATGCTTGCCAATGCATATACGGCTTGTATTCGCGGAAGTTCCGCGAAACTGTTGGTAAAAGTTCAACCAGTTAGAAATTCTCCTACTCAAGGAAAAAGTGAATACTGTTTCATATGTATCCCCACATATCACACCACGATAAAATAATTGTAGAATACAAATAATGTTATAAACTGTGAAGAAACTGCCATAATGCATCACCTTACTGGTGAAAAAGTAAGGGTATAAAATGTGAAAGAAAGAAAGGACTAATGTAAAACACTGCCGTGACAAAGAACGTTTGTTCGAAACGCGTAGGAGTTTTGCTTGTAACCTGTGAATGAATATCACAACTGCCAAGAAGAGTGCCGCGTGATTCTTTGATCTGCATATATATATATATATATATATATGTATATATTACCTACTGGCGGTCGCCAGTAGGTATATATAGTTAGGATTTTTTCTCTATGGGATTTTTGAAAATTCTATGTCTAATAACTTTGACGTTTGTGGACGGAATTGGCTGACATTTTCAGGTAAATGGAACCTTTTGTTTCTGAGCAGCCCCTGAAAATTTGGGGGGGTTTCGTCAAGGGGGGGCCGAGAAAAAAGGGGGGTCCCAAAACGTGTTTTTCCCATGTTAATTTCCATAGGGCAGTTGGCCTCACTTTTAGCCCGAACGGCTGAATGGATTTGCACGAAACTTGGCAAAATTGTAGGGACTGTTAGCCCGATGTGCCTTTGCTAGGTCTCAATATATGTGCTCCAGTAAATTTTGAGAAATTAACGTTCAAAAAAATATATATATCTGTAAGCGCGCTCCGGGCAGCGCCCCGGTTCGCGTACTTGACGCGTAACGGAACTTCGCGAAGCGAAGCTGATTGGCTCTACGGTGTCTGTCAACATTCTAAACAGTCCGGAGCGGCCGCCATCTTGTCTCTCTGTAGGATCGAGAGACAAGAGGAGGCCAAAACAAAGGGGGAAATGACCATAAGGGGGCATAGTAGATCCTCCCTGACCCCCTAGGTTTGATGTGGAGGCTTTAAAAGGGCCCCGCGGGGCAAAAAATAAAGAAAAAAATGTTGTTTTTTTTTTTGCGTGGGTAGCGCCCGGTACGCGCACCGGGAAGCGGTCCGGGGAGCGTACTATAAGGAAAAAAGAATGATAGACTATGATATTTTGAAATATTGTATGTTTATTGATTGTTCTTTTTGTTGTTTTTTTTGTTGTTTTTTTGTTATTTAAGTAGCAGTATTTATGATTATTAAATATAAATTTATTTTTGGAATTGTGCACAGTATACTATAAGTCTGACTTTACATTATAATCAATTTGGTACTAGTTTATGAATTACATATAAAAATGATTAAAGACTCAAACAATTTTTTAATATTAAATATAATTTTATTTTTTCTGATTCTTTTTCAAAATTTAATAGAACGTCTAACATTTGACTGTCCCATATGTCCTCTTGTTGAGTGAACATAACTTCCCACATTTGACCATCATCATAATGAAGTAAATGATCCACAGATTCTACACATTGTAGAAGTTCATGGTCTCGTGATTCATCCATGAATTCCAAGTCAATGGGTTCAATTATTTCCTCATTATTCATGTCTAGGACAATTTCAAAGGAAACGTTCTGTTCTCCTTGCATTTTTGTTCTGAAATTTGAATAAAAAATAAATATATCAGTAGAGATAGGGCACTGTTGGGTTTAAGTTCAGACAGGTACTTTTGAGGCATGAAGTAGTACTATTAAAAAGTGCCTGTGAGAAAGCCTATGTAAATTCATAATAATACCACAGAAACCTAAATCAATCCATAATTATAATAAACAAGCCTTTCTCAATGTATAACTCTTACAGAGGGATAGTATATAACTATCTGAAAATGTTTTCAAATTTATAAAATAATATCTTACCTTTTAAAAACAAGTTTAAGTTGTGAGTGAAAATGATCTTGCAATATAGTTCAGGAAGTAGTAGTCAAAATGGCTGTGTTTCTCTCTCTTTTTTTATATATATTCAGATACATAACCAATCAAATGTCAGGTAAAAAAAGTAGAAAATGAAAGTAACATTTTAATTGGTTGTCAATTCCAACACTTCAGATGTGTTTTGTGAAGTAATTTACCTCAGGGTATTTAGAGAGGTCTACAGGCTAAATGGCTAAATGGAATTCCAACCAAATGTGTGAAAATGGTAGGGATTGGTATGTAGTATGAGCTAATCTATATTTGGTGAAAGTGTCTCCAGAGTTTCTTCTGTAAATTACTTTCCCACCTTTTTTAATGGAGCGCTTCCCGGTGAGCGCCCCGGTACGCGAACCGGCAGCGTTACGGGAGTCCACCATTTTGTGTTTCGGTCGAATTAAGATACAAGATGGAGGGCAAATAATGTTCAGAATGGGTAGAAGGGGGCACGGTAGACGTATTTTGATCCCCTTTTTAAAACTTCGCGCGGTTAGCTTCCGGTTCGCGTACCGGGTAGCGCTCCGGGGAGCGTACTTTGTTGAAAATTAGTGAAAAAAGTTAGAGTAAAATAATAATTGTGAGTGATCAGATGTAGGGTAGCTCTGAGAAGAGCTTTTTGGGTTTATGGTACATTTAGGTACTTATAAGTAGGTACCAATGCACAGTTTTAAATTCAGAATGAAAATTCTGTTCCCTTCATCTGAGAAGTGAACTCCATCTCCTCTGTAGATATCTTGCATGTAGTAACGTAAGTTATTGTTGTAGATGGAGCCCATTCCATGGTCTCTCATGTAAGCTGAAACAGATTTGTTTACATGCTTCCTCGATTTCTCAATTTGTGGACAAAATTGGTTCGACCACCTCCATTTCTGTCTTTGGCATATATTTGAATATACCAAGGCAGTTTGAGGAAAAAGTGCCATCAATTGCTCAAAGGTGTCCTTTAAAAGCATTTCCAGACCTACCCCAGTCAAAGTGCCCAAGTCATTTCCTCCACAGTGCACAATTAACAGGTCAGGTTTAGGCAAATGCATAAAGGTTTTCACCAAACCACTTAATTTCCACATCTTGTAAATTGAGGTTAGGTACATTTCTGTTATCAGCATACCTCTGAGCCCAGTAGATGTAACTATGTCCAACAATCCAGACAGAAAACATGGTGAGAGGAGGTTCTGCTGCAGTCAGATGAAGTGTGGCAATAAAAAGGGAGTTGAAAAAATAAGAGTTTAAAATGAAAAAAACTGTGGAGTTTCTGTGTTAATGAAGCAGTAGCAGTGATTGGTGGATTTTGATTGCTGAAAACAGAAAGTTAGTAAGCATGAGCGCAAAATCCGCTCCGATCGCGGATTTTGCGGATTTTCGGTAAATCCGCGATCCGCGAACTCTCGCGAATTTACCGAGAATCCGCAATCCGCGATCGGAGCGGATTTTGCGGTCAAAAGTTCAAGCCTAATGCATAATTTACGATGGCGCCGGCAAGCTGCCAGCGCCATCCTCAAATGGTTACTTAATTAGCTTTGACAGGAAGCTCTAACAGATAAGACAAAGCAGGGTCTCGAGCGCCTGCTTTATTTTATCAGTTGGAGCTTCCTGTTGAAGCTAATTAAGTAACTTTTGCAGGATGGCGCTGGCAGCTTGCCGGCGCCATCGTAAATTATTTACATGGTGTCTTCTGGCAGGGTTCATTCTGGCACGACGGTCCTGGCACAAAAAATAAACCTCAACAGGAAACACTTGCAGATATCAATAACGCATGTGCCCTAGTTGAAGCTTAAATTCAGTGACTCATTCATCAGATGAACAATTAAGCTGTAAAGTAGCCAGAGAACAAGTTTTATTTCTGCAAGGTTGCTTTTAGCACTTAAGATGTAAGAATAGATCTGAAATGAATTTGAACATGTCAAGACATCTTGGGTGAAAATACATGTTCTCACTTCTTTCTAGTAAGACTTCACAGCTTGGTGGCAGTACACAGCAAGCAATCAGCCCTTTGGAAGTGTAATGGCGTAAGGTCACGGATGGTGTAGGAAGATGTTGACAGGTAACTGAGAAGTGTTGACTGCAACCTCTATGTGAATGCGATGGAACAATTATGCAGGAACCTTTTCAGATCTCGATGGCTTCCACCCTGGGCAGCAATATTAAAGAATTGTCATGAACATATAATACGACTGGAATAATAACATCATTTTTCAACGATATATGCCATCACATGAATGACCCAATTCATTGCTTTAAATGATTTGAGGCCTAAAATATTGATACTGGGGTTAGCATATTGAGTACTGCTCAGTAATTCTATGCAGTACTGCACCTGTGTCCTGCCAGCAAACATCACGTCACATCTTCCTCATGTTCTATTTTAGACCCTTTCCCTAAAATCTGCAGTAAAAAGTAATTCAGTCAATGCGTTCTCATATTCATGTTTCCACATGAGTACTAATCACCCAATTAATGATAAACTACTTAAAATCATTTATCTATTAAAGCAAATTTAAACAAGTACTAAAGGAGAGAGTTCTGTTTGAAGAAAATATAAGGCCCGATTATAATAGTGGACAGACGAGCATCCGACCACCATTGCAGCATGATTGGGACTGACCGTCTTCCCGCCATTTACCCACTATGATGGACATTTCACTCAAGGGACCCCTGCGCACTTCGGCGCGATTGCATAGTAACACACACTTGGTCGCTGGAACTAGTTGAAGCGCAAATGCAGTAACTCATTCATCAGCCCAAAAAAAATCGTGAGCGTTGGGAGGCTGGGCAGATGTGCCTTCTTCCCAAATATACCATCGAAAATCCGCTGTGATGCTGGCCAGAGCAAGGCATTTGCATCTTTGACTTTTACGAGCGCAATCCCCGTGCTGTTCCTGTGACCAGGGGCTGCTGTCTCTTAATCTGCTGCTCTGATCGGTCTCTGACCTTTTAGACACACAAGAGGCATGTGCGCTCGCATGGAAGCCCCGTCCGTTTGGCCCCGCCCACACACTCGAGGAAGCCCCGCCCCCAAATCCGCAGATCCGCTAAATCCGCGGATTTTGCGGATCCACGATCCGTGAATCCGCAAATTCGTGAATCGTGGATCCGCAAAATCCGCCCATGCTTAAAAGTTAGGGTACATGGATGAGTTCTTTGAAAGATGTAATTTGAATGGTCAAAAAAAAATCATTTTATGAAAGATTGCACTGGATATGCAGGTGTACTGAGAGTTCAGAGTTCAATTGAAACATTGTTGTGTGAACTTGCAAACATGAGAGGTCTTTCAGGAGGTGGTTGCTATGCAAAAAAGGCAGAAAGGGTAGAGGGGGGAAGGGTGTTGATTTGAAAAAAGTGAGGGAAGAGTTTTGATTGGGTGACATGAGAGATATGTGTGATGAATTACAGCTTTTCTGTGCTTTTTATAGCTGCAGACTCTGGAGTGCATACCTTTTGCTCTGCTAAAGACAATTTGGTGTGTTTCTGAGACTGTTTTGAAACTCATAAAGTATTTGCTAAGGTGAGAAAAGATTCATTTAATTTAGATAGAGAATAGTGTGGTTTAGGGAGAACATTATGAAGAAAGTTGTGTATTTAAAATTTTGATTTGTGTCAAGTGTTTTACAAATAGATTTTGTTTCTTTGTGTTACATAGCCATGTTAAAAGTGACGCTAAAATAGTGCAAGGGTCTTACAAAAATGCTTTCGTGTGTCTTAGGGTATTTTAACTCACTTCCTTATGAATGTAGGTATATAATTGATTTAGATGTTGTGTTTAAAAACGATTTAAGAAAACAATTAGGTTTCTGGATATGTACTGCTAGAGATTCATAGGTTGCTTGGGGCATATTTATAAGGCCTTAGAGTCTCTCTGATGTTATTTTTCACATTTTTATTTAAGACCTTTCTCTGTGGTGCAAGGTCCTTGTAAATATGCCCCCATCTGTGCTTGGCAAATTTTGATTTTAATTCTTTGACTAACATAGCCATGTTAAAAGTGACCCGAAAATGTTGCAAGGGCCTTAAAAAAAACGCTTTCATGTGTCTTAGGCCATTTTAAGTCATTTCCCCTTGAATGTAGGTATATAATTGATTTAGATGATGTGTTTAAAAACGATTTATGAAAACAATTAGGTTTCTTGATATGTACTGCTAGAGATTCATAGGTTGCTTGGGGCATATTTATAAGGCCTTTGTGTCTCTCTGATGTTATTTTTCCCATTTTAATTTAAGACCTTTCCCTGTGGTGCAAGGTCCTTGTAAATACGCCCCCATCTGTGCTTGGCAAATTTAGATCTTGATTATTTGACTTACATAGCCATGTTAAAAGTGATCTAAAAATGGAGCAAGGGCTTAAAAAAAACGCTTTCATGTGTCTTAGGGCATTTTAAGTCAATTCCCGATGAATGTAGGTATATAATTGATTTAGATGATGTGTTTAAAAACGATTTTTGAAATCAATTAGGTTTCTTGATATGTAATGCTAGAGCTTCATAGGTTGCTTGGGGCATATTTATAAGGCCTTTGTGTCTCTCTGATGTTATTTTTCCCATTTTAATTTAAGACCTTCCCCTGTGGTGCAAGGTCCTTGTAAATACGCCCCCATCTGTGTTTGGCAAATTTAGATCTTGATTATTTGACTTACATAGCCATGTTAAAAGTGATCTAAAAATGGAGCAAGGGCTTAAAAAAACGCTTTCATGTGTCTTAGGGCATTTTAAGTCACTTCCCAATGAATGTAGGTATATAATTGGTTTAGATGATGTGTTTAAAAACGATTTTTGAAATCAATTAGGTTTCTTGATATGTAATGCTAGAGCTTCATATGTTGCTTGGGGCATATTTATAAGGCCTTTGAGTCTCTCTGATGTTATTTTTCCCATTTTAATTTAAGACCTTTCCCTGTGGTGCAAGGTCCTTGTAAATACGCCCCCATGTGTGCTTGGCAAATTTAGATTTTGATTATTTGACTTACATAGCCATGTTCCATACAGTTCTCACCTTCTGCGTAGTCTTTGATATGCTAGACTCCATCTGCACTATGAGATACCTAAGCAAAGGAAACACAGGTGATGTGATTGTGAAATGAGGAAAAGAAACTCCACATTTTTCAATTACATCACCTGTGTTTCCTAAGTTTACGAATGACATTGTGCAGATGAGGTTTAGGTCTGTCCACGGACACAGAAGAGGTCTGGCCTTTGTTCAAGAGTGAAGTGGACATGACTTACTTCATTGGTAGGCTTTCACATGTATTATCTCCTCTGTACTCTTCAACAAGCGTAAATTTCATCTGCAACCCTGAGTAGGCCTCACCTTAAACAAACCTCTGGATAGGCCACACCTTATCGTCATCCTGAATCAATCATTTAAAATGTTAGGGACAGATTTATGATAGGTGTATGACTCTTTTGCGTCACTGTGCGTCATTTTTGTGACACAGCAGCGGTGCAAAAGATTTGCTATGTGGCGACATATTTACAACTTGATGCATCTAGGCAGATGTGTCATGCTGTAAAGTCCCATGCCACATGAAACCGATGCAGCAGTGATGCAAAAGATGCACCATGTTGCAAGACAGGCCTCATTTCATCTCCAACAAGATAAGAAGCTGAATCTTCTGTAAATGTCAAAATTGTTGTATACACTGCTCAACTTATGTATACTCTTTGATATGCTAGAGTCCATCTGCACTATGAGATACCTAAGCAAAGGAAACACGGGTGATGTGATTGTGAAATGAGGAAAAGAAACTCCACATTTTTCAATTACATCACCTGTGTTTCCTAAGTTTACGAATGACATTGTGCAGATGAGGTTTAGGTCTGTCCACGGACACAGAAAAGGTCTGGCCTTTGTTCAAGAGTGAAGTGGATATGACTTACTTCATTGGTAGGCCTTCACATGTATTATCTCCTCTGTACTCTTCAACAAGCGTAAATTTCATCTGCAACCCTGAGTAGGCCTCACCTCAAACAAACCTCTGGATAGGCCACACTTTATCGTAATCTTGAATCAATCATTTAAAATGTTAGGGACAGATTTATGATAGGTGTATGACTCTTTTGCGTCACTGTGCGTCACTTTTGTGATGCAGCGGCGGTGCAAAAGATTTGCTATGTGGCGACATATTTACAACTTGATGCATCTAGGCAGATGTGTCATGCTGTAAAGTCCTGTGCCACATGAAACCTGCGTCAGTTTTCATATAGGTGTTTTGTTGCAAGGTATGCATTGGATTGGATTGGATTGGAATAGTTTTTATAAAGCGCGATAGTTACCCGCAGGCATCCTAGCGCTGGTAGATTTGCGTGGGTACATAGAAGAAAGAGCCTGCTTTTATCTGCTAAATAAAAAAGTCTTCAGTTTTTTCCGAAATCCGAGAAGGTTGGACTCAGAGCGAAGGGAGAGGGGGAGAGAGTTCCAAAGTCTGGCCGAGTTTACAGAGAAAGTCCTTCCTCCACACCTCGCTCTTTGGAACCTGGGAGTGTTTACTCGGAAAGCATGCATCGATCTGAGTTGCCTGGTGGGATTATATGGGGTGATCAAGGAGTGGTTTAGGACTGCTCCTTTCCTCCAAAAGGCGCGGTGAGCAATGCACAGGCTTTTAAAATCGATTCTTGCCTTGATAGGTAGCCAATGGAGGTTTGTTTTCAGTTCTGCTTCCACCGACTGGCGGCGAGGAATTTCCAGAAGGGTACGAGCGGCGCAGTTCTGGATTACCTGAAGTTTACTGATGGTTGATTTCGGTGCTCCCAAGTAAAGGGCGTTCCCGAAATCTAGACGGGACAGGATTAGCCCTTGAATCATGATTTGTTTTGCTTTGGAAGAGAGAAGTGGGAGGATCTTGCGGATGAGCCTAAGAATGGCTTGGCAAGTAGCAGAGAGTTTGACTGCTTGCTGACTGAATGTAAATGATTTATCCATCCAGATACCCAAGCTCTTGATGGTGTCCCTGGGTTCAGGGGCAGGACCCAAGGAGGATGGCCAGATGGAGTCTATGGATTTTGTCGGAGAGTTGCCCAAAATCATCAGCTCCGTTTTGTCTCCATTTAATTTTAAATATGACTGGGACATCCAGGTGTCAATTGCTTCCATGCAGCTCCTTAGATTGCTTGGCTGAGTTGATGGATGATTCAGTGATACCACCAGCTGGGTGTCGTCGGCGTATGATACGATTTGGACACCGAAAGGGCGGATTAATTTGGGCATTAATTTGCATGAAAGCCCTGTAAAACTAACACAGTGAAATTTAGAAGATTTCACTGAGTCAGCTTTATAGAATTGCTGAATCAAATCCTTACGCCTGTTTGAAACAGGCATAAGAAGTGATGCACCATGCAATGTGAGGCTTCCTCCTGTGCATTGCAGTAGACATGTCGCGCTTATGACGTGATTCCTGCAATGTGCTGCTTTTGCGGCACAGATGCGTGACGCATCTGTGCTGTTTTTGCTCATTGGTGCTCCACATTGTAAATGCGGCACATCATGGGTGGCAGAGCAGCGGTGCACCTTAACTGGTGCATCCGTGGGGATGCGCCACTTAGCATAAATCTGCCCCTTTACATTTAAGTATGTGCAGGGGACACAGAGTCGGTGAGGCTTATCCAATGTTAAGAAGAGATGAGTCCTGTTCACTGAAAACTTGGACATAGGCCTCACCTCCTCAGCATCGCTGGACATGGCTAAATAATAGCTGCAAAATGTTACTCTTGTTAAACAATTTTACTATTATAATCTCTGAGATTTGTCTCTTACTCTGCAACATCTCATTGTTGTTCTCTTTCTTTAAAGATAACGACAACATCAACCATGAGTGACAATCAGCAATCAGTTGATCTCGACCTTATCATTGAACTTGTAATTGAAACGTCAGTGGAAGTAGATCCCTTGGATGATTTAAATCCTGAGGATGATGAAGAACATGATGAGGATGCCGATTTGTCAGAATTGTATGACATAGGGTGGGAAGCTGACCTGCTTGAGCCTATGGAACTATAAACATTTATTTTTAAAATTTACAATACATGAAAAGTAAAAATGTAAACCGTTTCATTTAAAATTAAACACACTTTCAAAAACAGATTATGTGTAGTGTCTTCATTAAAATATTAAAATATGCTCATAAAATTAGATCAGATTCACATATAAAACAGCACAGGTAAAATGAAGATGAATTCCATTTCTTTTCTGCTATTTGTGTATTCTAAATTTGCCAAAGCACTAAAAAATATTCTATGTAAAAATGTCAAGTAGTGTGTTAAGTTTTTGATGAGTGTTATTGATTTACTGTTTGGTAATAGTGGTTAATAACATTTTTTATTATATTTTACCACAGATTCAACTGCAGATCATTTCAAATTTTGAGAATGCCGTCTAAGGATAGAATCAGAAAGGCTACAAAACGTCAAAGACAGCAGGTTCATCAATTAATGCAGCAGTCCTCTACAATAAAAAATCGTCAAGTCACCAAGAAAGCACCGGGTAAGACCACGAAATCATTCATAAGAAACATTTGTAAAAAAAAAGTAGTACTACAGAAAATGTTTTAGTCCAGAAAAACAGAAGCAATTTAAACGGAAAGGAAAGGCCAATCAAAAATGTTACTGCTAGAGCAAGAGATAACTCTGTGCATGATAGTAGAAGGAAACAACAGTTTAGGGACATTCGTAAACGAATGTTCCGCAACAGGATAATTGGCAATTTGTTAAAAAATATTAAGAAAGGTCAACAGAAAGTGGTTTTTTATAAGAGAAAAAAAAAAGTTGAGAAAGTTATTGATCAGCCATTTGAAATTAAACTAAAGTTATTTATTTTGATAATCAATAGAATTAGGAAGCTAAACAAGGCAATTTATGATTTCAAAAGAAATAGTAGATGGAAGAGAATAGTTAATCGTAGTAATTTTTGTGAAGTTTTTTCTGGAGAATGGATGCATAGTTCAAGTTGTGAGGCATTTTTTAATGAGGAGAGTTATTTCCAGGATAATGATTTGGTGCATGCAGTTGACATCAGTGGTCGAGCTTATGAGGTGAAAGATGGTTGTCCAGTTGAAAAAGAAAAACTTGTGACAACAGAGGCAGAAGAGGTGTTAGGTAATGAGGTTTTCGGAAGACGTCGTAAGGGACCTGTGTACACCTGGAAGTGTAGTAGTATTTGCAGTGTGCGACAGGATTCCATCAATTTGCTTTGTGATTTTGTACGGACATTTAATAAGAAAAGTTTGAAGCAGAAAATGATGTTGTTGCAAGAATTAGATCCTTGCAGAGTGAGAGAAGTGACAGGTTTGCATGGTCATTCACTGGCTTGTCTTTCCAGGAGAGTATGCCAGAGTGTTTTTCATCATTTCAGGATGCTAGCAGTGCATCATAATAAAGTGAGGAAATTAGTTAGAATGTTGTATTATGCTAAGAGTCCAGCAATTATGCTTAAACAATTATGCGCTCCTCTTTTGCATGGTTCTGAAATAGATGTGAAAAGTATTTGTGAAGAAATTGAGTTTTGTTACTTTGGAAGTAAAGAGGAGAATGTTGAAATTGACCCAGAAGAAGAGGCTAATGTGGAAGATAGTGTACAGGTTTCCAGTACAGATAATTTTCAGAAGGAAATTGCCACGTTTCAGGTGAAATCAAGTGAAAGGCCTAATTTCACTTGTGTGTGTTGTCGACGCACTTATTATAAGAATCAGACTAAGTTAGTGGATTTATATGCAAAAAGTGAAAGGGAAAATAATAGTGAATGAAAGGATTTCGCAACATACTTGATGGTAGAAAAGTGTTTTGATTTGGGATCGGATCAACGTGTGTGTACTTATTGTTGTAATAAATTAAATCAAAACCAGATGCCTGCTAGAGCGGTTCATAATAATCTGGAATTGGTTGAGATTCCTTCTGAATTGAAGGATTTAAATACTTATGAATCTATTTTGATTCAAAGTATCCATCCCTTTCAGGCTATTGTAAGAATGGAGCCAAAGACAGGGAAATTGCCTCCATCAGATTTACAGAGAGGATTAAAGGGAAGAGTTGTTTATTTGCCTCTAGATTTGAAGAAAAACATTAACACAATTGGAGTAGAAAAAGTGGAAGAGGAACCTCTGGTTATCTTAGTTAATGGGGTTCCGACAAAGAATAAGAAAATATGGCAAGATTTAGTGGATGTTAGGAAAGTCAAAAAGGCAACATTGTATTTGAAAAAAAATAATAAGTACTATAAGAATGTATATGTTGCAGAAGAGGAAGTAAGTGAGGAAGAGGATAGCGATTTGTGTGCTGGTCAAATTGAGAAAGTAGAACCCTCTAAAAGTGAAGAAATATATGAACATTATAGTGTTCATCCTTTGCATTCCAAGGAAGTCATGGGGAATGCTATTGAGTTGTTTCAAATGAAACAAGCCAAAGGGAGTCCCATTAGTGTTTGGGAGGAAAGTCTGGAAGCTCGGTGTTTCCCACAGCTATTTCCAACAGGTCAAGGAGGAAGATATGATGAGCGACCTCATCAAATTCCTGCTTCTGAATACCGGACTTTACGATTGTATGCAGAAGATCCTAGGTTCCGACAATGCATTCCCTATTTGTTTCATCTCCTGTTTGAAAGCGATCTGTCTGGACTGTCATATGCAGTGAACCACATCTTGAAAAGTGGTATACAGATGCAAAACATCTCGGCAAGTGACTTTATGGATAAAGTCAATGTGCAAGACAGTATTTTGGATTGTCACCTGATTAATCTCATGGCGTGTCAGCGTGGTACTAATGAGTACTGGTACCGTCGTCATGGTGATTTAAAATGTATGCTGAGGAACTTAGGAACTCCCACATGGTTCCTCACTCTGAGCTGTATGGCTGGGAAGACTTACTTGAATTTCTACGAGAGGCAAATGGAAACATTGAAAACATCGAATTCAAGACACCCGGAGAACTGTGCTCTTTGGATCCAGTCAATGTATGCAGGTACTTCAATTATAGATTTGAAGCTATGATGTCTTTCATCATGAATAAGAAGAATCCACCTCTTGGAGAGGTGTTGGATTTCTTCTGGAGAAAGGAGTACCAAGCAAGAGGTGCTCCTCATATACATATGCTGCTGTGGATCAAGGATGCACCTAAATTTGGAACAGATCCAGAAGACTTAGTGATGAGTTTCATACAACAGTATTCTACGTGTGCTGTTCCAAACGCAAAGGAGAAGAAAAGCCTAAGAGAAAAAGTTCTACGTTTCCAAAGCCATCGTTGTGGAAAGTACTGTCGTCGTAAATTCAGAAACAAGGACAAGTTCTACACCAAATGTCGTTTCGGCTTTCCACGACCGGTGATTTCTAAAGGAAGAGTAAACAGTTTGATGTCTTCGCTGCGACATAATGTGATGAAGAAATCACCTAAAAACACATACAATTTGAAAAGGAACGAAGAGTCCAAGTACATCAACGACTACAACCCAGTGATTTTGTCCATGTGGAATGCTAACATGGATATACAGTTTGTGGCTGATAACTGTATGGCTGTGGCTCGGTATGTGACATCTTACATCACCAAAAAAGAAAAGACAGAATTGAAGGATATGTGGGAGGACATTTCCCATGAAAAGAGCCTCAGCAAGAAGTTGTACAGTTTCAGTCTGAAGATGTTGTCACATCGAGAAATCGGAGCTTACGAATGTTCTGACCGGTTGTCTTCAGCAAGTCTCTATGCTAAATCCAGGAGTATCGTTTGGGCGAGTCTTGGTCTTGCTGCAACGCGTAATCGAGTTCTGAAACCTGTGCGGGAAATTGAGTATTTGGCGGAAAAGGAGCCGAACAGTACCGATATTTTGAAGACCAACATGTTGGATACATATTATCCAAATCGAAGCAGTCACCTCGAGAATGTTTGTCTGTATGAGGTTCTACAAAATTACATATTCAAGAGGAACATCAAAGAAGATATTGATAAAGGAGTGTATGCTGTAATTGGAAGTGAGGGATGTCTGGTCAAGCAAAGAAAATGCCACTTGGTAAACCATCAAAAATTGAGTGGCGAATCTCCTGAAAAAAAGGAGTTTTTCTATTTAGCACTTTTGCAACTTTTCAAGCCTTGGCGTGCAGAAGAGGAACTGCTTGGAGATTTCCTCTGTTACGAAGACTCTTTCAGTGCCGCCAAGGAGACCATAGAATGTCCTGCTTTTCCCAAATATCTAGAAATGTTGAATGCGGAAATCGAGCAGGAAGCAACGATTGCAGCCGAGATTGCCAGAGACAGGTCTCAGGACAGTCAGAGTTCTGTTTCATTGAGTCAGGATCCACTAGGAGGACCTGTTATCGAAAATGAAGCTGCCACTGCCATGAATGAAGTGGAAAGAGCCATGGCACATGCTCAGGAGGATGCGGTTAACTTAGAAGACTTGGAAAGACAACTCAACGTTGAGCAGAGGAAAATATATGACGAAGTTACCAAGCAAATTGATCATGGATTAAGTCATGAGAAGAAAGAGTGCTCATGTACGTCGTTGAAGCCTGTCCGACTGTACGTGAGTGGAGAAGCGGGAACTGGAAAAAGTTTCCTCATTAAAGCAATTTCATGTTATTTGCAGGAAAGGACTGAGTCATCGCTGTCTTGTGTTGTCACCGCTCCAACTGGACTGGCAGCACATAACATTAAAGGTATTACTTTGCATCGTCTACTGATGCTGCCAGTGGAGCATGATAACAAATTACAATACCACAAGTTATCTGGAGATGCTTGTTGTGAAGTTTCAAGAGTCTTGAGGAAAATGAAACTTCTTATCATTGACGAAGTAAGCATGGTTTCCAATGTCATGCTTGCCTTTGTGCATTTGAGAATGCAAGAAGTTCTTAAAACAGAGTATGATGTGTTATTTTGTGGCAAACACATCATTGTTTTCGGAGATCTTCTGCAGCTGACACCAGTGAAAGGACAACCTGTGTTCAAAATGCTCACGCATGAAGATACCAGGAAGTGCCTAGGGAGCATTGGCAACGTCAATATATGGTTAAACTTCAATTATGCTGAACTGCATGAAAATATGCGTCAGGCGAAGGATGAAGATTACAAGAATATTCTACAAGATGTTAGAATTGGAAAAGTGACCGAGCATGGGAAAGAAGCTTTACATGCACGATTACTGTCAAATTTATATCCAGAACAAGACGTTGTGCCTGAGAATATTTTTCAGAAAATTACTGAGAAGAAATCTGGAATATGTTTGATGCCAACTCTTGCAGAATGTGCCATCTTCAACAACAAAATGTTGCATTTAGAAAACCAAGAGATTGTGAAACTGGAAGCTATTGACAGAGTAGAGCATATGGGATCAACAATTATTTTGTCTGAGAATTTGAAAACAAAATTGGATTCATTAGAGAAGACTATATCTAAAACAGCGGGTTTTGAAAAGTCTCTGAATGTGTGCTTAAACTGCCGTATAATTTTAAGAAGGAATTTACATGTTGAAAGAGGTCTGGTAAATGGATCAATGGGTAATGTTGTTGATTTTGTGAAATACAGAAATAGAGATGGAATTGAATTTTTAAAAATTAAATTTGATGGCATTGAGGAAGTACAGCTAATTGGTCGTTGTTCTGCTAGATTTTTGCTTGTAAAAGACTTATATGTTCATCGTAAGCAGTTTCCTGTTTGCTTGGCATATGCGGTGACAATCCATAAATCGCAAGGTTTAAGTGTAGACAGTGCATTGGTGAATATTGGCAGTTCTGTGTTCAAGGAGGGTATGGCATATGTGGCATTGTCACGAGTTAGAACTTTATCGGGATTGTACTTGATTGAGTGTGATGTCACAAACATTTGTGTGGATCTAGATTGTGTTAAGGAATACAATAGGTTAAGAAGAGAGTATGCGCCACATTTGCCTCAATATCCTTTGTTTGAGAAACGTGTGGTAGGCCGGAAACGAAGAAATGTGACCAATACTAGGGAGGTTGTAGCAAAAAGACGAAAAGTCGATGAACCTGAAATTATAAGCAGAAAGAAAAAGGATTCTGTTGAAGATGTTGTTGGTTTTCAATTTGAAAACAGTTCTGGTGTCAACTGCTATGCTAATGTAGTGGTTAATGTTTTGTTTTCTCTAGAAAATGTAAAAGAAGAGATTGTGGTCAATTCTGATCAAAGATAAGCAGTTTGTTGAATTCTGTGTTAGAGAAATGTAGCACTGATAGAACAAAAATAGAAAGTGTGTCTGAAATTCGAAATCTGTTAGACAGATGTTCAGGTCAAACACAATTCTCTCAAAATATTCAGTAAGATTGTCAGGAGTTTTTAATGTATATGCTTGATGTATTGCATGCTGAAGGTGTAGATGTAGATCACCTGTTTGGGCTTTCTTATCAATGGCAGCATGACTGCGAGAACTGTAGGGTATCAAGTACTAGTAGTGTAGACTCAGAAAGATTTATATATTTAACTTTGCCAGACAGTAAATCAGTGTCCTTTAATAAGCTAGTAAAAGCAGCTGATCACAACATGGAGTGTAGCCAATGTAAATCTGAAATGATGTCAACATTATTTATACGAACATATGGCCAGTATGTCATTTTAATGTTCCAACGATGTAGGCCTGATGGAACAAAATTGACAACTTTAATTAAAAATGTTGTTGCTTCGCAGTTGTCAATATCAGGAAGGACTTTTGTAACTGCAGCAATTATATATCATGACGGTCCTTCAATAACATCAGGACATTACACAGCTTATTTAAAGTCTAGAAATGGCTGGTCATTCTGCAACGATTCTGTTTTAACTTAAAAAAAAAAATTGCCTTTTGACCTTAAAAGTTCTTACCTGGTGTTTTTAAAACCAAAATTTTAGAGAAGGAATCTCGGGATTTGCTCTGAGGAATTTCAAGAGGTTCTAATGGCTCCTACACGATTTGGCCTTGAGGATAAGTGTAGTACAGAGTCAAAAGTTATTTTTGAGTTTTAAATAGTTCCTGGAAAAAAAGAAGATTTTGTTACAGAAAGTGGTGGGCAGAGATTAGTTGAAGGACAACAGAGTATTTCCCAAAGCAAACGGTGTTTTTACCATAACACTTGACGTCATGGAAAAATAACTGCACTTTGAATGAGTTCAGAAAAACTGTTTCTTTTTATAAGCTAATTCAAGCAGCCAATCAAAACATGGAGTAGAGGGAATGTAAGTTTGCAATGCTGTCTAGATTATTGGTCCAAACTTTTGATTATAATGTCATTTTAAAAATCCAACTATATAAACCTGATGAAAGTAAGTCTTCAACTTTAATTACAAATGTTGTGGCTACACAGTCATTGATTTTAGGAAGAACATTTGTAACTGCAGCTATTATATGGCATGATGGTCATTTGACAAGATCCGCTTATTACACAGCTTATTGAAAATGTAAAAAAATTTGCTGTTTCGGAAATTATTCCCATTTGACTATGATACAATGTTGCCTTTTTACTTAAAAATATTCTTACTTTCTGTTTTCAGAAAAGAGAATTTAGGGTAGGTAACTGGCGTATAATGATTCTAGGGGTAGATATAATTTTATCTACTTTTTTTTATTGCTTTGTGATTAAAAGTGATGTAGAGAATTAAATAATTGTAGTAGTCATAGAGGTAGTGTAAGTCTGCTTCATAGTAAGCAGTATCAGTGTCATAGGAAATGTAGAACATGAGTGAGCAAGAAGGGTAAGATATTACTAGTCCAGGATTGTGAAAGTGATCTTGAACGTTTTCTTTCTGAAAGTTGCGGAAATAGAAAATGACGGGATTTGCTTACAAGAATTCCAAGAGTTATAAATGGCTCTTACATGATTTGGCCTTGTGGAAACGTGTGGTAGAGAGCGAGAAGTCATTTATTGTATGTAACATATTTTTCAAAACGATGGAGGTTTTCTTTCAGAAAGTGGCGGGCTGAAAATAAAAACAGCACAACCGAGTGTAAGCTGTTCATAGGACATCCTTCGACGTCATGGAAAGTAAGTTACTTTTGAGGAGTTCTGATTTCTGATTGGTTATGTTATATGGGTTTTTTAAACACAATCATTTTGATTGTGGTTTTTTTTTCCCCGCTGTTATATGATGAATACCTTCAAGTCACTTTTTTTAGTGAAATTTGATACATTCTGAGAACAGCAAAAATAAACCATTTAACATGTATAATTAATTCTGTACTGTTTGTATTTATGATGTACATTTAGAACTGTGTAGGAGGCATGGAGAAGGTGAGGCTTCTGTAAGTGTCAAAGTTGTTGCATACAGTGCTCACATTCTACGTAGTCTTTCATATGATAGACTACATTTCCACAATGAGATACCTAAGCAAAGGAAACACAGGTGTTGTGATTGTGGAATGAGCAAAAAAAATTGCACGTTTTTCAATTATATTACCTGTGTTTCCTAACATTACACATCACATTGTGTAGATGAGGTTTAGGCCTGTTTCAGGAGACAGAGGAGGTCTGACATTTGTTCAAGAGTGCAGTGGACATGACTCACTTCGTTAGTAGGCCTGCACATGTATTATCTCCTCTGTACTCTTCAACAAGCCTAAATTTCATCTGCAACCCTGAGTAGGCCTCACCTGAAACAAACCTCTGGATAGGACACACCTTATTGCCATCCTGAAACAATCATTTAAAATGTTAGGAACAGTTTTATGATGACTGTGCACCACTTTTGCGCTGCCATTGCATCACTTTTGTGAGACAACAGCAGTGCAAAAGATGCACCATGTTCCAAGATAGGCGTCACTTCATCTGCATCAAGATACTGTTAGCTTAAAATGTATATTTTTAGGACTGTGTAGGGGGCCTGGAGAAGCAGAGGCTTCTGTAAGTGTCAAAGTTGTTGAAAAACTGTTTGTCCTTCAATCTTTTCCCTTGTCTTTTCTAATTTTTAAATACATGTTTTAATATTTTTCAAATGTTTGTTCTCTCTTTCACAGATTGAAAGTATAAAAATAACAAGTGACTAAGTTAACGACAATTATAAGGTAAATGTTTTGTACTCTTTTCGTTACATTTCTATCACATTTAACTACTATTAGTTACACTGCTTCATTTCTTTAACCCTCACTTTCCTGCATTTGCTACTTCCCTCATTCCTTTCTCTATTACTTACTTACTCTACTCCTTCCACTCTTTTTCTAAGTCCCTTTTTTCTCATAGTTCCTCACTCTTGTTCACTCACTCCGTCTCTAATACTCTCACTGTCTCTGACTGATCACTCTTTCACTACTTGTTCATTATGCTTTCTCTGTGTAGTTGAAGCACAGTAAGGGGCATATTATCAACACAGCCAATTAAATTATCACTGCTTTTATCGGCAGAAAACTGCTGCAAAAGCGGCTTTAGCGGCAGTTTTCTGCCGCAAAAGCGGCTTTAGCGGCAGATTTCTGCCAATAAAAGCAGCGAAACTTTTATCGCCTATGTTGATAATATGCCCCTATGTTATTTAGATTTCTTTGCTGTTTCAATCATTCTTTTTCTGTTACTTCTTCTTTTCTGCATTCTGTTTTTTCTCTCTGTTATTCCAATGTTTTAATCTTAATTTGATCATTCAGTCACATTCTCTAAGAAACTCTTGTTTGTTATTCTTCTACTCTCCTTTTTTTTCCTCACTTCCTTATCTACTTTGTTTTTCACAATTATACCCTCTTAAATCTTTTCTTCAGTAAATAGATCTATTAAACAGTATCTCTTGTTTACTCCCTATAGCTGGCTTTCTTTTAACATAACTGTCTGTTTCCTTCCCTTATACTTTCTCTTCTTTTTTTTAAAAAAAATTTTTGGGTTCGCTCCCGGTTCGCGTACCGGAGAGCGAACCGGGAAGCGAACTAAAAGAAATAGAGGTTGGCAGAGTTCCAAATATTCTACCAATTTTTTTATAACGGGGAGGTAGTTCTGAAAAGACCTTTTTTTTTAATTGTTTTTGTTGTTTTATATTTTTTTTATTATTTTTCTGAACATTTTTTTACTTTTTTTGTATTTTCTGAACGGTTTTATATTTTTTTTGGTTTTTTTGGGGGGGGGGAAACGAAAACGATTCATTGTAAAGGGCTCAACAGGAGCAACAAAAAAAAAAGAATTTATTCTCTGGGGCGTTTCGGACAATCATGATTGTCGATAGCTCTGCTGATTAGAGTGATGCTACTTTCTCTGTAGCAAATCAACTGATTGCAACGCACGCACACTTGTTTGATTTCCCCGAACCTCATCTGTATATTTGGGACCATCTCCCTCGCCTCTGGTCCCGTCACTTCCTGTACAACTGATCTTCTGGCCATAGAAGTGGGATTATCTTGCTGGTCACGTAACTGCGCAGCACTGTAGTTGATAGGATGCCACCTACTCATATGGCGATGCATTGTGTAATTGCCGTAACTGTACTTCTTCTTGGTCCCTTTGGACAGTCTATCTTTACATATAAGGCAAGTTACGTACCGTGCATTGACTTTTTTTGGCCCCGGGGATATGTAAAAAATTGCCAAATATAATTTTCTTTGACATGAGACCTCCTGGGCTCCTCACGCAAAAAATGCCTCTCTTCCTGCTCTTCCTCTTCTTCCTCTTCTTCCTCTTCTTGCTGAATGATAACTTCAGCAGGTGGTCCTCTCTTCCTTGGATGTGGTGGAGGTGGTGGGGAAGCACCAGCTGAAGCTACTAATGAAGCCATTGCTCAGTGATCACAAAGGGTCTTTCTCTCAGAAAGATGAAAGTCAGAGTGAGGAAAGAAGGAGGGGTTTTCATCATTTGGGAAAAACAATAGTTCTAAACCAATGAAAAGTGTTAATTTTAGATCACATGACCTAGTCTTACATCATTAGGAAACCAAAAGTGAAATGAACCAATGAAAAGTGTTATTACCAAGTCACATGACCTGTTGTGTTTACGTTACGCGCTTTGCTCCACGTCCCGGTTCGCTTCCGGGAAGCTGCGCTTCGCGCCTCGCTTCGTGTACCGGTTCGCTTCCGGGTACGCTAACGTGGCGCGTCATATGACGTATCACGCGACAACGCGATACGTCACGCTGACGCGACGCGTCACGATGTTGTTTTCTAACGCGGCAGTTGCGGAAACGGAACGTTTACCGGTTCGCGGACCGGGTCGCGGCACCAAATTGAGCTAACGGGAAGCTAACCGGTTTGCGGACCGGGAGCTAAACAAAAAAATAATTTAAAAAATATTGGATTAAAAACATGTAAAATATATTTTTTGATTTAAAGAAAAATACATTTTAAAGCTTTTGTTATTTGCTATTAAAAAACCATTGAAATTCACTGAAAAAACCATAGGTTATAGACCATATATAGTTAGGAATTAGCATTTACAAAACCTTATTTTACTCACACAAAACCATTGAAATTCCATATATAGTTAGTTGTACTAACTATATATCGCACACCCGCAATCCACTGCTGATCATGTCACATATTACATCATTCATGACATGGTCAGTGACATCACTGATGACATCACTGATGACATCTCAAATGACATCACTGATGACATCACCGATGACATCTCAAATGGCATCACTGATGACATCACTGATGACATCTCATTTGACATTACTGATCACATCACTGATGACATCATTCATGTGATAATACAATGAACCTCTTCAGACTCTAATATAACCTTAGATACACTCAGTGTAAACAGACACTCACAGACTGTCACTCATCCATGGAGTTACTCACACACCTAGTCAGTCATGCAAAGAATCAATCACACCTCCATTTCCTCAACTATACAGTTATACACACCTTACTTATTCAAACATATACTAACACATATTTACTCTCTTATACAATCCCTGATACAAGTTCACAATGATTCATACAGCAACTCACACATTCACTGGCTCTTATGCACAGTTATTTATATATGTCAACTCTCACATGTACTGTGTTTTACATATGTACTTACTTTGACATGTAGCACTGAGATATCCATTCACTCACCAATGCACTCATGCACACAGTCAACCGCCCATACAGATGTTTCCACATGCACTTTTGAACCCATACACCTAGTGAATCAACTGCTCACACATCTATGCAGAGAGTCATACACCTCCCAGCCACCCATACACACTCTCAGTCTCCCATACAAATACTTGGGCAACCAATCAATAACCCATAGAGTTAATCATATAGCTAATGATTAACACATGCAGCAGTTTACAGAACAACAGACATAATGATGCACAAATTAAGACAGTTTAGTCACTAACCCATGCACTCAGTAAGACACATTTAATCACTCACTCATACAGTCAGTCATGCACCTACTAAATCCTTCATCCAGACACTTATACATCCACTCATTCTTCAATATGTAAGACATATTTTACCTTTACAGAAACATACAGTCACTGGTGTCAGTGTCAGTGATGTCATCAGTGATGTCATTTGAGATGTCATCAGTGATGTCATCAGTGATGTCACTGACCATGTCATGAATGATGTAATATGTGACATGATCAGCAGTGGATTGCGGGTGCGCGATATATAGTTAGTACAACTAACTATATATGGAATTTCAATGGTTTTGTGTGAGTAAAATAAGGTTTTGTAAATGCTAATTCCTAACTATATATGGTCTATAACCTATGGTTTTTTTCAGTGAATATATATATATATATATATATATATTACCTACTGGCGGTCGCCAGTAGGTATATATAGTTAGGATTTTTTCTCTATGGGTTTTTTGAAAATTCTATGTCTAATAACTTTGGCGTTTGTGGACGGAATCGGCTGAAATTTTCAGGAAAATGGCACATTTTGTTTCTGAGCAGCCCTTGAAAATTTGGGGGGGGTTCGTCCAGTGGGGGCCGAGAAAAAAGGGGGGTCCCAAAACGTGTTTTTAACATTGAGTTTTCCATAGGGCGGTTGGCCTCACTTTTAGCCCGAACGGCTGAATGGATTTGCACGAAACTTGGCAAAATTGTAGGGACTGGTAGCCCGATGTGCTTTTTGTAGGTCTCAATATATGTGCTCCAGTGGATTTTGAGAAATTAACGTTTAAAAAAAGATATATATCTGTAACAGCGGACCGGTTAGCGCTCTGGTTCGCGGACTTTTCGCGCAACGGAGCTTTGTGAAGCGAAGCTGATTGGTTCTCCGGCGTCTGTCAACATTCCAAACAGTCCGTAGCGGCCGCCATCTTGTCTCTCGGTAGGATCGAGAGACAAGAGGAGGTCAAAACAAAGGGGGAAATAACTATAAGGGGGCATAGTAGATCCTCGCTGACCCCCTAGGTTTGATGTGGAGGTTTTAAAAGGGCCCCGCGGGGCAAAAAAAAACCAAAATAATAATAATCGAACGGCTGAATGGATTTGCACGAAACTTGGCAAAATATTAGGGACTGGTAGCCCGATGTGCCTTTGCTAGGTCTCAATATATGTGCTCCAGTGGATTTTGAGAAATTAACGTTGAAAAAAAGATATATATCTGTAACAGCGCTCCGCTTCGCGTACTTTTCGCGTTACGGAGCTTTGCGAAGCTGATTGGTTCTCCGGCGTCTGTCAACATTCCAAACAGTCCGTAGCGGCCGCCATCTTGTCCCTCGGTAGGATTGAGAGACAAGAGGAGGCCAAAGCGAAGGGGGAAATGACCATAAGGGGGCATAGTAGATCCTTCCTGACCTCTTAGGTTTGATGTACCATTTTGCCAAGTTTGGTGTAATTCCGTTCAGCCATTCAGGCTGTAGACGTATGTAAATGTCCTATGGAAAATTGCATGGGGAAAACACATTTGAAAGTGTTGAAATTTAGAACCAATTAAAATGTTACTTTGGTTTTGTATTTGTGTGTGATGAAAGTTAATTGGTTATGTATATATGTCAAATGAGAGGAAACCACAGCCATTTTGTGATACTACTGTCTGAGGTACATTTGTGAGGAATTTTTGGTGGTGAATTTCTGGTGTTTGATTTACACAGTACTAACACTTCTGCTACTTTTAAAAAGGTGAGTTGTTAATTTGTAAGGGGAACTATGTTGTACACTTGAAGATAATTTGAAAAATGTTTTCTGTTATTTATTTGCTGTCCTTCTGTTATACTAAATACTTGATGAAGTTAGTTTTATATTATGTATTACTAAAAACGATAAATGAAAGTGATTATTTTTTTCTGCAATTTACAGCAAGCAATTTCAAAATAAAATGGCTCACAATGAAGAGACCGTGGCAATTTCTTTTGAATTGTCCACTACATTGATTGAAATTGAGAGCACCAATAATGAAATATTGTCACAAGGAGGACATGACTTGTATGATTCCATTAGATTGATTGAAATGGACAGCACCAAGAATGAAATATTGTCACAAGGAGATGACTTGAATGATTCCACTACATTGATTGAAATTGAGAGCACCAATAATGAAATATTGTCACAAGGAGGAGATGGCTTGTATGATTCCATTAGATTGATTGAAATGGACAGCACCAATAATGAAATATTGTCACAAGGAGGAGATGACTTGAATGATTCCACTACATTGATTGAAATTGAGAGCACCAATAATGAAATATTGTCACGAGGAGATGACTTGAATGATTCCACTACATTGATTGAAATTGACAGCACCAATAATGAAATATTGTCAGAAGGAGGAGATGACTTGAATGATTTTTTTGATCAATCTCTTGATGGCGAATTTATCGAGTGTTTGGAGACCATAGAGTTACAAGAATCATCATTGCAGACTTTTAATGAGGAGATTCCAGATGAGATGATTGAAGAGGAAATTACTGATGAGGACATGTTAGTAGTTGTTTCAAATTTAGAAAATTCTGAAGAATAAATTTATATTTAGAAATCAAAAATTGTTTGAGACATTATTTATTTTTATTTTTAATTTATGAGGTTGTAGCGAAGTGATTGTAGTATAAAATGAGACTTATAGTATAGAGTGCAACATTTTTATGTTACATGGTAAGTTTACTCATATTTACTTCCCTTCTGCCACTATATTATCTCCAATGTGTATTTGACATGTCTTCTTCATCTCCGGCCTCCTTTCTCTCACTGTGTGTCTCCGATGCATCTTATCGCTGGTATTTTGTGTAATTACAGAAGAGAGTAAAATAAAATAGTTCGGAACGTGAAAAGGGGGCAAAGTAGAGTACTCCTCACCCCCTAGGCCTTTTTAGGCGGTCCCAAAAGGATCAGTTTCTGCTTTCCTGAGAGATTATGGTATGAGTTCCATATACCACAATAACTTGCATTACAACATGCAAGATATCTATCTCCTATTACCAACTTTTGGAGATATTCGCGCTAAGCGCGAATATCTCCAAAAAGTAACACCTGCCCTGAGCAGTTCTTAGCCATGTTATCCAATGGGAGGTGGATAACATGGCTAAGAGTATTAGCTCGGTAATGCATGAATATCGCTGAGTTTTTAGCGATATTCATGCATTGCGGCCGTTTATTATCGCATTTGCGATAAACCTTGATAATAGTAAGGTTTATCTTCGATAATTTCTGACGATGCTTAGTGGTAAAAAATTGGTTGGTAAGCATCGTTAGCGATAAATATCGCTTAACTTTGGTAATATGCCCCAACGTCTGTTAACGTTCGATTCGAAGGAAATGAGGAAGTGTTGAAAAACATTGTCTGCGCCATCTTGCCTTTTTTGAAATGCCACACTTTTGTCGTGCACGGCAGCCATTTTAGATGTCTTGACCAGACCCACTCTCTGCACGCTGTCGATTCGTAGCATGGCTCCTCACCCTCGTAAGCATCTCCCCCAGGCACTGGTCACCACCGCTCTCTGTCTTATGCATGGGCAATAAACCTTCCCCCATCTGCGCTGCTCTTCCCTGAGAATCACACTCTGTGCCCGCCCGACACCTCCCTTTCGCCCTATTCACTACCGCACCCTCTGACACTCCTCTTCCTCTGTGTCCGAATGTCCAGGCCGGTCCTAGGCTATCAGCTAGCCCTGCAGATGTAGTTTATGGCCCCAGCTGTAAAGAATCACCCCTCTTCAAAGGAGTTATAGTAGATCAAGGCCCACACCCGATGTGATCCGTCACAGCACACGCGTTCCTACTATCTGAAAACCATCCTGTATTGTGATTGGGGAGAGGACCGAGCCTGAAGCGGAAGATTCCAGGAATGACTCTTTGTACATCAAAGTTTTTACAATTATGTGTCACATTAAAAATATATAGCACTCCAACAAAGTAGTAGGAATATAAAACTTTAATAACATATAAATATATACAACAAAACAAAAACAGTAAAAACATTTAAACAACGAAGAGACCGTGGCAATTTCTTTTTAATTATCCAATAGATTTATTGAAATTGACAGCACCAATAATGAAATATTCTTGTCAGTAGCGGTCTGTTGTGCGAATAGTTCCAAGGCAGCAGAACGCGCTGAAATCTAGATGGCACGAAAGTGATGTCTAGCAAGTTGCCGCCCAGCAAATAACGGCGTGGGGCGCCGCGGGGGTGAGTGAGTCCAGTAGGCACCACAGCTATTCTTACCGGCATTGCAGAATTACTGCTGGGGACAATGCCTGTGCTGTAGCAGGGTCACAGCAGAAACAAAAAGGATTCTGTTGAAGATGTTGTTGGTTTTCAATTTGAAAACAGTTCTGGTGTCAACTGCTATGCTAATGTAGTGGTTAATGTTTTGTTTTCTCTAGAAAATGTAAAAGAGGGGGAGGCAGTCCAAAGTTCCGTTAAAAGGGCAAAGGAAAGGATCGGTGGTTTGAACTATCAGTCAAAAAGGGGAGGGGGTGCAATAATTTTTCCTACCGGGTCACACTGTGCTTTCACCGGAAGTGAGGTCTGCAGGATTGTAGTAATTCAAAGTGAGGCTGGCGCCAGCATGGGAGCGCCGACGTCCCGCGGATACAGTTTCGTCACTCCACGGGCGATCATGGCAGTCATTCCCCATCGGGGGTCGGAGACTCCCGCGGCTCCTCTAGAATCTTCAAGGTCGTGGAGGACTACGGTGGTGGAGTCAACCAGTGACCGGGCCATTTCTTTATGTTGGGCCCGCTCTTGCCAGGTCGACCGCCATTTTGAGAGTTCGGCAGCTACCGGCGATCGCGGGGTCACATGAGCGGACGGGCTCCACCCTGCCGGGCGAGACGTTGCAGCATGGCCACAGTGGAAGAACCGTTATCTAGGTCGTTCCGAAACTGTGCAGCACTGGAGTTGTTAGGATGCCACCGCCTGGAGCGCTGAGGGTGCAGCTGGGAAGTCTCCACCTGGGGAGGCGGGAGAGGCCTGTTCGCACCGTCTCTCCCTCCCAGTGCACCCCACGGCGTCTCGCTTGAGATTTGTTATGGCCGGACCAGGCGATGAGGACGAGGGGGGGGTCGTAGGCATGTGCAAGACATCCCCCCCAGTGTTGTCGCAGCCATTATAAAAGAAAGAAGTGTCCCGTCCGTCTTCGGGCCGGGCTTCCGGTGGATGTCGGCCGGACGCCCCTGGCTCTGGCCCCATGAACGGGTTTCTTGGTTTATCGGCTGCAGCCGGATCCCGTCGGCCTCGGCCCCCCGACCGTTGGTGGTCGGACCGGAAGAGCATGTGGCGGGACTACCTGCAACTCTCAAGGGCCACCGCGGCCGGACTGGGAGAGAGAGGGGAGGGTCGAGGAGACATTCCCCCCCCCTGCAACTGTTCAGCGTTGTAAAGGCAATCCCCTGGCCGGGTCCCGCTGGTCTCGGCCTCTCCTCCGGCTACACCCTACGTTAGGATCTCCTGGCCGAGGCGTGGCAGCAGAACCTGCCTTATATGGGCTGCTCCCGGCTGGGCGTAGCCGGAACCCTGCCCCACCTTGGAAGTTTCCAGAGTGGGGGTGGATGTTCTACTGACTTGCATTTTCCCTAGTCTATCGATTTTTTTGGCGTGGCAGGCGGTGGGACAGCGAGGGGTGATTTGGTTTCTCTTACTGTTTTTCTGGTCTCTCACCACTGGCATATTTTAACGTTTTCTTGTTTCTAGGACATTAATAGGTTTTATCATTACGTTATGTTATCGTTTCTTTGTTCGTTGTTTAATAAAAGTTCATGTTCATCAGTGGCCTACTGATTTTCGTTTTCCTATTTTTTTCTTTCCAGGTTGTTTCATGGTAAAGTTTCTGTTAACAGGATACAGTGATCACTTCGTTATTATTGCATATGTCCTTTTCACTAGGGGTGCTCTCTGGTCGGGCCAGATGACGTATCTCTAGTAAATGGTCCGGGTGAAAAAGGTGCATCAATCAGTGGGGAGTAGATAGGCATGACAGATTACAACGGGGGAGAACGGTCCGCATTACGTACCCTTTCACTACTTGCAAAGATTTTCCTACGTTTATTTGCAAACAGGGAATACCTCCAAAAAGAACTAATTCCCAAACAGTCAATGTTCGGACAATCAATCAATCAATGAGGAATGAAATAGGTACGACGTGTTAAAGGCTTGCGTTACCTACCCTTCACTATCTGCAAAGGGAGATAGAATATTCCTATTCTTCCTCGTTTGCAGGTAGAGAAGATCGTTAAGAGAATTAACTTCGAACAATTCAATGCTCGATTGAAACAATCAACAAGGGGTACTGTGAACACAAATGAACGCCGCTTATATACATACGCATTGCTATTTTCAACAGGTTGTTCCTAATGTTTCTATTTTAGCGAGGTCAAAAGAGATCCCATTAGTGGCCTACTGATTTTGCTCGATTCCTTTTGTTTTTTTACACGATTTTTCGCTATCTGCAAAGACTAAACAGAGTATTGCGACTCTGTGCTTGTTTGTAAATAGAGAATGAACCAAAGAGAACAATCAATCAAATGGAGAGAGAAGCAGGCACGACGGATTACAAAGGGGGAAAGGGCTGCATTAACTACCCTTCACTATCTGCAAAGAGAGAGTACTCCTAATAGAAATGAGGGGTGGGGGGCAGCAATCAAAGCAGATCAGTGTGCATAAACACGAAAAAAAAAATTCTTACCACGTACTTGACATTCGACAGCTTATGATATTTGCTATTAAAAAACCATTGAAATTCACTGAAAAAACCATAGGTTATAGACCATATATAGTTAGGAATTAGCATTTACAAAACCTTGAAAATTCACTGAAAAAACCATAGGTTATAGACCATATATAGTTAGGAATTAGCATTTAAAAAACCTTATTTTACTCACACAAAACCATTGAAATTCCATATATAGTTAGTTGCACTAACTATATATTGCGCACCCGCAATCCACTGCTGATGATGTCACATATTACATCATTCATGACATGGTCAGTGACATCACTGATGACATCACTGATGACATCTCAAATGACATCACTGATGACATCACTGATGACATCTCATTTGACATCAATGACCACATCACTGATGATATCATTCATGTGACAATACAATGCATCTCCTCACATTTTAATATAACCTCTGTTTCACCCAGTGTTAAAAACAGAGTATAATTTTTGAAACCATTGACACACCAATACTAGTTACTACATACGTACTCACTGATTCCTACGTCTACACACACATTCACTCATTCACCCATACAATCATTCATACATACAATCACTCATGTTTACAACACAATCATATGCACTCATACACCTATACAGACACTCACACTCTGCCACTCATCCATGGAGTTACTCACACACCTAGTCAGTCCTGTAAAGAATCAATCACACTTCCATTTTCTACTCTATACAGTTAAACATAGAGCACCTTACGTTTTCAACCATATACTAACACATACTTACTCTCTTATACAATCATTGATACAAGTACACATTGATCTGTACAGAGTCACACACCTCCCATCCAGCCACACACACACTCAGTCTCCCATGCAAATACTTGGGCAATCAATCAATAACCCATATAGTTACTCATATAGCTACTGATCAACACATGCAGCAGTTTACAGAACAACAGACATAATGATGCACAAATTAAGACAGTTTAGTCACTAACCCATGCACTCAGTGAGACACATTTAATCACTCACTCATACATTCAGTCATGCACCTACTAAATCCTTCGTCCAGACACTTATACATCCACTCATTCTTCAATATGTAAGACATATTTTAACTTTACAGAAACATAGTCACTGGATGTTGTCATCAGTGATGTCATCAGTGATGTCATTTGAGATGTCATCAGTGATGTCATCAGTGATGTCACTGACCATGTCATGAATGATGTAATATGTGACATCATCAGCAGTGGATTGCGGGTGCGCAATATATAGTTAGTGCAACTAACTATATATGGAATTTCAATGGTTTTGTGTGAGTAAAATAAGGTTTTTTAAATGCTAATTCCTAACTATATATGGTCTATAACCTATGGTTTTTTCAGTGAATATATATATATATATATATATATATATATATATATATATATATATATATATATATATATATATATATATATATATATATGTATAAATATATTACCTACTGGCGTTCGCCAGTAGGTAATTATAGTTAGTACCTAGTTTCCATAGGAAATCCGCAACATTCTATTGGAAATAACTTTGGCGCCGGTTGATAAATCTTCGCAAATTTCTGAAAGAAGATGGCCCACTCCGCTCTGCTCCTTCCCTTAAAGTTTTCGTTAAGTGGGGGCTGAGAAAAAAGGGGGAACCAAAACGTGTTTTCCCCATGTTATTTTCCATAGGACGATTAGACACGGCTACAGCTCGAACGGCTCTACGGAATTACAAGAAATTTGGCAAAATGGTAGAGTCTGATTCGCAGATCACGCTTTTGCTCAAATGGTATAAATCGATCCAGTAGTTCCTGTGAAAATCAAAAGAAAATATATATATCTCTATAACCTGAAGGACCCCGAAGGCCCCCCCCCAAATTATTATTATTATTTTTTTAATCGCGGGGTGCGCGCACGTTGCACGCACCCCAAGGCAAAAGTGAGTCAAAAACAAAAGTGGAGAACGTGGAAGGGGGCAGGGTAGAGACTTCCTGACCCCCTAGGCCTTCTCAGGGGGTTCCTGAAGGACCCTGAAGGGCAAAAAAACCATATATATATTTTTTTTTTAAATCACGAGGGGCGCGCACGTTGCACGCACCCCGAGGCAAAAGTGAGTCAAAAACAAAAGTGGAGTATGTGAAAAGGGGGCTGGGTAGAGACTCCCTGACCCCCCAGGTCTTCTCAGGGGGTCCCTGAAGGACCCCAAAGGCCTAAAAAAACATTATTTTTTTGGGGGGGGGGAAAAATCGCGAGGTGCGCGCACGTTACACGCACCCTCGAAGCAAAAATTTGCAAGGTGCGCGCAGGTTGCGCACACGTCAGAAACCCCCCCCAAAAAAATACAGTTAAATAACAAGTTTGAGTGATTAGATGTTGGTTGGCCCTAAAAAAAGCCGTTGTGTTTATTGAGTGTTTTTTGTACCTACAAGTAAGTACCGATGCAGAGTCTACAATTCAAGAGAAAGACTCTGTTTCCCTCATCTGTGAAATGTACACCGTCTCCTCTATAAATGCCTTGCATGTTGTAACGCAAATTGTTGTGGTATATAGAACCCATACCATAGACTCTGAGGAAAGCAGAAACAGACTTATTCACATGTTTCCTTGCTTTCTCAATCTGTGGACAATATTGGTTGGACCAGTTCCATTTTTTGCCTTTGGCATATATTAGAATATACAAAGGCAGTTTGTGGAAAAAGTGACATCAATTGCCCAAAGGTGTCCTTTAAAAGCATTTCCAGACTTACCCCAGTCAAAGTGCCTAGGTCATTGCCACCACAGTGCACAATTATGAGGTCAGGGTGTGGGAGATGCAAAAAGGATTTTACCAATGACATCAATTGGTGACATCTCAATCCTCTCTGGCCAATCCACATAATATCCACATTTGGTAAGTCAAGGTTGAGAAAGCATCTATTTGCTGCATACCTTTCACTCCAAAAAATATAGCTGTGTCCTACAATCCACACTCTAAGCATCTTGAAGGGAGATCTGGTTGTACTCAGATGGGCTCTGGAAATGAAATGGCAATTTGAAAAGTAGCTGTTTAGAAATAAATGTGGATGAGATTCTGTGCACTTGAAAAAATGAAATGATTGGTGGTATCTGAAAATTCAACATTGAAAATTAGGGTGCATGCTACTGTTTTTTTTTAAGGAGCAATGCTAATGGTTGAGAGAAAGTGATTGAAAGGAAGATTGCACAGGATTCACTGCTGTTTTTGAAAAGTCAAACACCCTTGCTGGTTTGTTTTGCAGATGAGCTTTTCACCTGTGTGTTCAGTTAGGTGTCTATGGATTGTTACCATGGTAACAGGCAGAGAGAGCAGTGGGGGAAGGCTGAATTTTATGTGAGACTGAAAGTGTTTCAATGTAGAACCAATTAAAATGTTAGTTTGGTTTTGAATTTGTGTGGGACGATATTTGATTGGTTATCTTCAAGATTAGAGTGTAAAATGAGAGGGAAGCTATGCCATTGTGTGCTTGCTGTGACTGGTGCACTATTCAGAGATTCTGCTTACGAAAATCTGCTGTGTGATTGACACTGTTCTAAAACTACAAAAGCATTTTTAAAGGTGAGTTGTTAATTTGTAAGGGGATCTATGTTGTGCAGTTTAAGTTAAATTGAAAAATGTATTCTAATGTGGAAGCAGGAGTTTATTTGTACAGAGTCTAATTTTGAATTTGTCTGTTTTGGGAAAAACATTGTGAAAGGAGCATTTGGTATGTTGATGTGTTTGAGGAGATATTTTTTTGCAGTACAGTGCTGTTGTTAAAAATGATATAATAATTTGCTTAGTTGATGTGTTTTAAAATATGTCAAAAGATGTGGTCATGGGGTGAGTCATTTCTTAGGACAGTTAGTGCTATAAAGTCCAAAGCAGCATGTGTGTCAGGCCTCTGAATTCCCAAATAGTCTCCATGCTGTGTAATAAAGATCCTGGGTGTGCTGTAAAAATTGCATACCAACTTTTTCAGTAGCATGTAGAAATTATTTCAGTGAATTCTCATTTCTACATTCTCAGTCCCACTTTGAGTCCCTGCACTGCCTGTACACCACTGTACTGTCCTAAAATGTGAAACAGCACTCTTAACTAGACTTTTTTTCTCATGTAGCAATCATTTTATTGAATTGCAAGGCATACTGTCATGTGTCTAAGATCACAGTGTGAGTGAGAATTCATTTCAGAAAAATGTGGCAGAATATTTTGCTTTGTTGATGTGTTTTAAAATATGACAAAATATGTAGTCATGGAGTAAGTCATTCCTTAGGACAGTTAGTGCTATAAAGTTCAAAGCAGCATGTGTGTCAGGCGTCTGAATTCCCAAATAGTCTCCATGCTGTGTAATAAAAATCCTGGGTGTGCTGTGGAAATTGCATACCAACTTTTTCAGTAGCATGTAGAAATAATTTCAGTGAATTCTCATTTCTACATTCTCAGTCCCACCTTGAGTCCCTATACTGTGTGAACACCACTGCACGGGAAACAACCTTTACAATGCAACTTTTACAATGCACTACCATTACAACAAAACTTTTACAACGCAACATCCATTACATAGCATGCCAATACAATGCAACCATTACAACGCATGACACTACAACGCATACCATTACAATGCATGTCATTACAACGCAGTCATTACAACGCAAACCATTACAACGCATACCATTACCATCCAACATTTACCCTACTGTTGCACCCCCTGGAGTTAGAATAGTAATTTTTACCCTTACACTATCCAACACTTACCCTACTGTTGCACCCCCTGGAGTTAGAATAGTAATTTTTACCCTTACACTATCCAACACTTACCCTACTGTTGCACCCCCCGGAGTTAGAATAGTAATTTATACCCCTACACTATACAATACTTACCATACATGCAATGTAATGTTATCCATTGTAATGGTATGCGTTGCAAAGTTAGTATGCATTGTAATGGAATGCGTTGTAAAGGTAGTTTCTAAAAATGTGTTGTAATGGTATGCGTTGTAATGAAATGAGTTGTAATGGATGTTGTGTTGTAAAAAATGTGTTGTCAAGGTGTGGTTGTAAAAGTATGCGTTGTAATGTCATACAACCCCACTGCACTGTCCTAAAATGTGAAACAGCACTCCCAGCAAGACTCTCTTTCACTGTAGTAATCATTTTACGGAATTGCAAGGCATACTGTCATGTGTCTAAGATCACAGTGTGAGTGAGAATTTATTTCAGAAAAATGTGGCAGAATAAATTGCTTTGTTGATGTGTTTTAAAATATGGCAAAAGGTGTAGTCATGGAGTGAGTCATTCCTTAGGACAGTTAGTGCTATAAAGTCCAAAGCAGCATGTGTGTCAGGCCTCTGAATTCCCAAATAGTCTCCATGCTGTGTAATAAAGATCCTGGGTGTGCTGTAGAAATTGCATACCAACTTTTTCAGTAGCATGTAGAAATTATTTCAGTGAATTCTCATTTCTACATTCTCAGTCCCACCTTTAGCCTCTATACTGCCTGAACACCACTGCATGGGAAACAACCTTTACAACGCAACTTTTACAACGCACTACCATTACAACTAAACTTTTACAACGCAACATCCATTATATAGTATGCCATTACAACGCAACCATTACAACGCATGATACTACAACGCATACCATTCCAATGTATGTCATTACAACGCAGTCATTACAACGCATACCAATACAACGCATACCATTACCATCCAACATTTACCCTACTGTTGCACCCCCTGAAGTTAGAATAGTAATTTTTACCCTTACACTATGCAACACTTACCCTACTGTTGCACCCCCTGGAGTTAGAATAGTAATTTTTACCCCTACACTATGCAATACTTACCATACATGCAGTGTAATGTTATGCTTTGTATTGGCATGCGTTGTAAAGGTAGTATGTGTTGTAATGGAATGCGTTGTAAAGGTAGTTTTTAAAAATTCATTGTAATGGTATGCGTTGTAATGAAATGAGTTGTAATGGATGTTGTGTTGTAAAAAATGCGTTGTAAAGTGTGTGTTGTAAAGGTATGCGTTGTAACGTCATACAACCCCACTGCACTGTCCTAAAATGTGAAATAGCACTCCCAGCAAGACTCGCTTTCACTGCAGTAATCATTTTACGGAATTGCAAGGCATACTGTCATGTGTCTAAGATCACAGTGTGAGTGAGAATTCATTTCAGAAAAAAGTGGCAGATTAATTTGGTTTGTTGATGTGTTTTAAAATATGTCAAAGATGTAGTCATGGAGTGAGTTATTCCTTAGGACAGTTAGTGCTATAAAGTCCAAAGCAGCATGTGTGTCAGGCCTCTGAATTCCCAAATAGTCTCCATGCTGTGTAATAAAGATCCTGGGTGTGCTGTAGAAATTGCATACCAACTTTATCAGTAGCATGTAGAAATTATTTCAGTGAATTCTCATTTCTTCATTCTTAGTCCCACCTTGAGCCCCTACACTGCCTGAACACCACTGCACTGGAAACAACCTTTACAACGCAACTTTTACAATGCACTACCATTACAACGAAACTTTTACAATGCAACATCCATTACATAGCATGCCATTACAACGCAACCATTACAACACATGATACTACAACGCATACCATTACAATGCATGTCATTACAATGCAGTCATTACAACGCAAACCATTACAACGCATACCATTACCATCCAACATTTACCCTACTGTTGCACCCCCTGGAGTTAGAATAGTAATTTTTACCCTTACACTATCCAACACTTACCCTACTGTTGCACCACCTGGAGTTAGAATAGTAATTTTTACCCCTACACTATGCAATACTAACCATACATGCCCATTGTAATGTTATGCGTTGTAATGGAATGCTTTGTAAAGGTAGTATGCGTTGTAATGGAATGCGTTGTAAAGGTCATTTTTAAAAATTTGTTGTAATGAAATGAGTTATAATGGATGTTGCGTTGTAAAAAATTTGTTGTAAAGGTGTGCGTTGTAAAAGTATGCTTTGTAACGTCATACAACACCACTGCACTGTCCTAAAATCTGAAACTAGTATATCAGGATCCTAATAGAATATAGGCATACACTAGATAGTACGTATGTCCTTTGTCCAGCCGGACAGGATTTTATTAGTTAAAATATTTTGTACTAGTTCATAGAATCAACACTTATGTACAAGTGGGCACGACCCGTGACCCACAGGAGACAAGACAAAACAAAAGAAAGTAGTTTGTGTAAAAGCGCACAAGGCGGTCTGTACTACTATTCAGTGTTACAGACTTGGTTTTGTTCTAACACACCATTGTAAATAACATTCTGTGACATTATTAAATACATATGGTGCTCTTAGGTCGACGACGTTTCAATGCCATTACATAAATACAGGCATCATCATCAGGACAAGAAATGACATGTTTGTCTTGACAACAATATGAACTCAGCCTATATGACATTTACATACATACATTAAATGGGAAAAAAGGAGGAAGGAAAAAACATATGAAGGTTGCGTTCGAATGCTAGGCATGAATAAAGTTAAAGCAGTCTTTTTGTGGGAAACTAATTCGTTGTGTGGCATAACAGCAATCAATTGTCGGGAGTGACTAGGCTATGGATGGTGGTTGTGCTAGTGTCTGAACCACTTGCCATCCAGCTGCATGCTTAACGAAACGAAAAGCGATATCTTTTAGAATGCATGCTTATCGGAATGAAAATCATTAGCAGGCACATGAAGTTTGCACTAGTGTCTATAGTACTTGTCATTCATCCGCATGCTTATCCAGACGAGAAGTGATGTGATTTAAAAAAAATTGATATCAGATCGAAAATTATTGGAAATTGAAGTCGGTACATAAAGCAGTTGGCTTAAGTAATACACATGCGGCGCAGTTATATCAACCCGTGAGATTTCAATACTCATGCGGCATAATAATAGCAACCCGTGCGATTTCAATACTCATGCGAACAGTAAAAACGTATTGGCGCCGTGAATAAAAGTTTGTGAGTGCAGTGCCATGTGGGGGGAAGATCGGAGTGGACAGTTTATGGGATATACCTGCGTGGAAAGACACGCATTCATCGGAATGGTTCTGCTTATACTGGCGGTGCAGATTCGAGCAGTTCTGTTAGGGTGGGCGAGAGAGGTTCCAGGGAGTTATTTACTGTAATAGTGATTAGGGGTTTGTGCATCCGAGAATAGAGACAATTACTCACTTATCCAGCTGAGAGGATTTGGGCGGTCTGTCCAGAAGAGTGACGGACTGCTGTGGGGGAAACAAAGGGGAATGGTTGGTGGGCGCCGGGAATGGGCAAGGATAAGGGATCCAAGGGGATCCGAGCGTTACTTACATAGCGTGGTGGTATCCAGGGCTGTGTGCGTAGCATCGATGAGCTCCGGCACAGGGATTCTATGTAAATAAGAAAGGGAATGGGGGAAGTCAGCACTTGTGATCTAAAACCAGCATCCCTGTGCATGGAGAAGGGGCACATCCAAATGATACTTACTCCAAGGAATCTTGCTCGATGGCAGGGTAGAAGGGGTTCTGGCGGTTATCGCAGTTTATGCAATTTTCTGTCCGTGCATGCTGATATATGTAGGACAAACAAGCCAGAAGATCAAACTCCGGATGGGACAACACAGAAGCAGGATCCGCTGCCAAACAGCAAATGCGCCCCTTGTTGAACATTTTCTGGAGAAAAGCCACACTGAGAATGAGTTCACATGGACTGTCATTACACAGATCAAAGCCCCCCCTCGGGGAGCAGACATTTCCTAAATCCTTAACAAAGAAGAATTACATTGGATCCTGAGAACAGATAGCATACGGAAGGGCCTGAACCGAGTTGAGGATTGGACTTCTCTGTTATAATGAGATCTCACTCTCAAAAGACTCTTGTACATAATCACCCCTCTAGACTCAGATTGTAATTTATGTCGCAGGTTTATTTTGTATATATATGTCACTTGAAGTATATATATATATGTCACTTGAAGCACTAATAGTCCTTTCCAGCATTTATTTCCTTTCCTACACTATCATCACTGGGCTATTCAGCTCCATTCCAATATGGCCGCTCCATTACCGTCCCCTTAGGACACCTCCGGTTCCCACCTAGTCCTTCTTCTACCTTCCAGTTGCCGATTTCCATTAATACAGTTCCCTGCTCGCATCGAGGCAGCGATAACCGCCAGAACCCCTTCTACCCTGCCATCGAGCAAGATTCCTTGGAGTAAGTATCATTTGGATGGGCCCCTTCTCCATGCACAGTGATGCTGGTTTTCGATCACAAGTGTTGACTTCCCCCATTCCCTTTCTTATTTACATAGAATCCCTTTGCCGGAGCTCATCGATGCTACGCACACAGCCCTGAAAACCGCCACGCTATGTAAGTAACGCTCGGATCCCATTGGATCCCTTATCCTTGCCCATTCCCGGCACCCACCGACCATTCCCCTTTGTTTCCCCCACAGCAGTCCGTCACTCTTCTGGACAGACCGCCCAAATCCTCTCAGCTGGATAAGTGAGTAATTGTCTCTATTCTCGGATGCACAAAGCCCTAATCACTATTACAGTAAATAACTCCCTGGAACCTCTCTGGCCCACCCTAACAGAACTGCTCGAATCTGCACCGCCAGTATAAGCAGAACCATTCCGATGAACGCGTGTCTTTCCACGCAGGTATATCCCATAAACTGCCCACTCCAATCTTCCCCCCACATGGCACTGCACTCACAAACTTTTATTCACGGCGCCGATAAGTTTTTGCTGTTCGCATGAGTATTGAAATCGCACGGGTTGCGATTATTATGCCGCGTGAGAATTGAAATCTCACGGGTTGATATAACTGCGCCGCATGTGTATTACTTAAGCCAACTGCTTTATGTACCGACTTCAATTTCCAATAATTTTCGATCTGATATGAATTTTTTTAAATCACATCACTTCTTGTCTGGATCAGCATGCGGATGAATGACAAGTACTATAGACACTAGTGCAAACTTCATGTGCCTGCTAATGATTTTCATTCCGATAAGCATGCATTCTAAAAGATATCGCTTTTCGTTTCGTTAAGCATGCAGCTGGATGGCAAGTGGTTCAGACACTAGCACAACCACCATCCATAGCCTAGTCACTCCAGACAATTGATTGCTGTTATGCCACACAACGAATTAGTTTCCCACAAAAAGACTGCTTTAACTTTATTCATGCCTAGCATTCTAACGCAACCTTCATATGCTTTTTCCTTCCTCCTTTTTTCCCATTTATTGTATGTATGTAAATATCATATAGGCTGAGTTCATATTGTTGTCAAGACAAACATATCATTTCTTGTCCTGATGATGATGCCTGTATTTATGTAATAGCATCGAAACGTCGTCGACCTAAGAGTACCATATGTATTTAATAATGTCACATAATGTTATTTACAATGGTGTGTTAGAACAAAACCAAGTCTGTAACACTGAATACTAGTACAGACCGCCTTGTGCGCTTTTACACAAACTACTTTCTTTTGTTTTGTCTTGTCTCCTGTGGGTCATGGGTCGTGCCCACTTGTACATAAGTGTTGATTCTATTAACTAGTACAAAATATTTAAACTAATAAAATCGTGTCCGGCTGGACAAAGGACGTACGTACTATCTAGTGTATGCCTATCTTCTTTTAGGATCCTGATATACTAGGGTCTTCTGTCTTTTGAAATAAACTTCTGCCCAAGGACCCTAGTGCAATTCCTTTTGGGTTTCCTTTGTTTTTTATAACACTAAAATCTGAAACAGCACTCCCAGCAAGACTCTCTTTCACTGTAGTAATCATTTTACGGAATAGCAAGGCATACTGTCATGTGTCTAAGATCACAGTGTGAGTGAAAATTCATTTCAGAAAAATGTGGCACAATAATTTGCTTAGTTGATGTGTTTTAAAATATGGCAATACATGTAGTCATGGAGTGTGTCAGGCCTTAGGACATTTAGTGCTAGAAAGTCCAAAGCAGCATGTGTGCCAGGCCTCTGAATTCCAAAATAGTCTCCATGTTGTGTAATAAAGATCCTGGGTGTGCTGTAGAAATTGCATACCAACTCTCTCTGTAGCATGTAGGAATAATTTCTGTGAATTCTCATTCCTTCATTCTTAGTCCCACCTTGAGCCCCTACACTGCCTGAACACCACTGCATGGGAAGCAACCTTTACAACGCAACTTTTACAACGCAACATCCATTATATAGCATGCCATTACAATGCAACCATTACAACGCATGACACTACAACGCATATCATTACAATGCATGTCATTATAACGCAGTTATTACAATGCATACCATTACAATGCATACCATTACCATCCAACACTTACCCTACTAATGGTAATGGTTGCATTGTAATGGCATGCTACGTAATGGATGTTGCGTTGTAAAAGTTTCGTTGTAATGGCAGTGCATTGTAAAAGTTGCTAACATGGATATTCAATATGTTGCAGACAACTCGATTGCTGGGGCTCGATATGTAACGTCTTTCATTACTAAATCTGAAAAGACGGAACTAAAGGAAATGTGGGAAGAAATTTCTCTTGAAAAGAGCCTAAGTAAGAAATTGTACAGCTACAGTTTGAAGATGTTGTCTCATCGAGAAATCAGAGCATATGAATGTTCAGATCGTTTATCATCTGCAAGTCTATACTCCAAATCTAGAACAATCATTTGGGTGAGTTTACGTCTTGCAAGAATACGAAACCGAGTTTTGAAATCTGTACAAGAAATTGAGTATTTAGCAGAGAGAGAACCAGACAGTACAGATATTTTGAAGACACATATGTTGGATACATACTATCCAAATAGAAGTAATCATCTTGAGAACGTTTGTCTATATGAAGTACGGCAAAGCTATACTTTTAAGAGGAATATTACTGAAGATATCAATAAAGGAGTATATGCTGTGATTGGATCTGAAGGAACTGAACTGAGTTGCGAAACTGCTGACAAAAGGGAATTTTACTATTTAGCTCTTTTGCAACTTTTTAAGCCATGGAGAACAGAACTGGAACTACTTGGAGATTTTGACAGTTATAAAGATTCATTCAACGCAACTAAAAATACTCAAGTCAAGTCAAATAATGCTTTATTCGAGGTACACTCATTAAAGCAAGTACACAGCAAAAAATTGACAATCAATTGCAATCATTACAATTAAAAGATAATACCTTAAAATTTGAGACCTGATGGTAGAATACAATTTAAATGCATTTACAGTATAAAATTCTATGCATAAAATGATTTAAGAAGTACGAGTGTAAAAGTTTATCCGAATAAAAAGTTTTAGATAAAAATAACAGTTTAAAATGCAGACCGACTAGTAAAAAGAAACACAATCAAGTGGCTATCAATCTTTGCCTAATAGACCATGCCCATCCAGGGTACTTGGCTATAGCTATCACTAAAGGCATTAAAGTGCTTGTGCGAATGATTCGTAGGGCAACCGAACTACTGCTAGTACCCAGATTTTTGCATGTTGGTGCTAACCAAATGCGTCTTGGGTCAGAGTACGCAGTGCAAGAGAATAAAAAATGACCAACTGTTTCTTCAATAGCACCACAAGCAGGGCAGCTATCGTGCAATCCACCACCCCACCTTCCCGTTAATGATCTTAGTGGAAGTGCTCCTGCTCTTAGTTGGAAGAGGAGTTTCCTGTCACCTGGCTTTGTTATAGCATCCCAGTACGGTTCAAGGCAAGGATATAGCTTGACTTCTAAAAATCCTCCAGCCATGGACTCTGCACTAGAGCTGCTCCAGGTCCAGACAGCAACCTTCTCCCAGTAGATTCCTTTTATGTTTTTTTTAGCTGGGAATGGGGTATCTGCTGGATTATTCCACAGTGCCTGGAGACCCAGTTCGCTCAAGGTTAGGCAGAGAGTTTTAAGCCACCCGATTTTGTGAAACTCGTCCTTTTTGATGATGTCTAGGAAGCCCTCTGCATAATGTGAAAGCTCAGGCGTAGTCCAGAGCCTTCGCCAATACAAAATCGGACAAAGTCTAACCAGGTCTCCAATCGCTTTTCTGCCTAGATCGTACCTGAGAGGCACCAGTGGGGTGCTCTTGGGGACACCAGTGATGGCCCGGAAAAACTTGTTTTCCGAAGAATGGAGGGCTACCACCTTCTCAAACCCCACAGCTCAGCACCGTATAGTGCAGAGCCGAGTGCCTTAGCTTCGTATACCTGCAACGCTGGTTTAATTGGTCTAGTTAAAGATTTTCTGTGTTCTAGACCAAGAACGCCAGCCAATTGCCTGTGCCTAAGTGAAGCGATATGTACATGCTGGGACTATCTAAGATTGTTAGATACACGGATTCCCAGGTATGTAAAGGCTTCCACTTCCTCTAAAGAACTACCATTCATAATTAACTTGGACTTAAATACTATAGAATGTCCTGCTTTTCCTAATTATCTGAAAATGTTGAACGACGAAATACAGCAAGAAGCTACAATTGCAGCAGAGATTGCTAGAGACAGTTCTCAAGACAGTCAAAGTTATCCTTCGTTGAGTCAGGATCCACTAGGAGAACCAATTATTCAAAATGAAGCAGCAACTGCCATGGATGAGGTGGAAACAGCAATGCAACAAGCTCAAGAGGATATAATAAACCTAGAAGAATTGGAAAAACAACTAAATGTTGAGCAAAAACAAATATACGATCATATGACAGAACAGATTGAGCATGGTTTATATCACGAGAAAAAGAGTGCTCATGTACGTCATTTAAACCTGTCCGACTGTAAGTGAGTGGAGAAGCAGGAACTGGAAAAGGTTTTCTAATTAAAGCAATTGCAACTTATCTACAGAAAAGAACTGAGTCGTCACTCTCTTGTATTGTTACTGCTCCAACTGGGTTGGCAGGACATAACAATAAAGGGATTACTTTACATCGCTTATTGATGCTGCCAGTAGAGCATGAAAATAAATTAGAATACCACAAGTTATCTGGAGAAGCTTGTTGTGAAGTTTCTAGAGTCTTGAAAAAAATGAAACTTCTCATTATTGATGAGGTAAGCATGGTATCAAATTTAATGCTTGCCTTTGTGCATTTAAGAATGCAACAAATCCTTAAAACAGAGTATGATGTGTTATTTGGAGGCAAACACATCATAGTTTTTGGAGATCTACTACAACTAACTCCTGTGAAAGGACAGCCAGTATTTAAAACAGTTACACATGAAGACACCAGAAAGTGCCTGGGAAGCATTGGAAATGATAATATTTGGTCATATTTCAAATATTCATAACTCATTACAAATATGCGACAGGCAAAGGACGCTGATTATAAAAGTATTCTTGAAGATATAAGAATTGGAAAAGTGAGTGAACACGGCAAAGAAGCTTTAAAGGCACGATTACTTACAAATTTGTTTCCATACGAAAATATTCTCCCAGAGAATATATATAGAAAAATTGCAGAAAAGAAATGAGTGATATGCTTGATGCCAACTCTGCAAGAATGTTCAATATTCAATGAAAAATGCTAACTGGAAGCTATTGATAGAATAGAGCATGAAGGAGCTACTATTATTTTGTCAGAAAAGTTGAAGTCAAAATTGGATTCTTTAGAAAAATCAATATCTGAAACTGCTGGTTTAGAAAAGAATCTATATGCATGTATAAATTGTCGGATAATTTTACGACGTAATTTACATGTGGAAAGAGGTTTAGTAAATTGAGCAATGGGTAACGTTGTTGATTTTGTGAATTACCCAAATAGAGATGACAGTGAATTTTTGAAAATCAAATTTGATGAAATTGAAGAAGTAAAACAATTGAGTCGTTGTTCAGCTCGATTTTTGCTTGTAAAAGATTTATATGTCCGCCGAAAACAGTTTCCTGTTTGTTTGGCATATGCGGTAAAGATTCATAAATCTCAAGGTTTAAGTGTAGATAGTGCTTTGGTGAATATTGGAAGTACTGTGTTTAAAGAGGGTATGGCATATGTTGCTTTATCTCGAGTCAGAACTTTATCTGGATTGATTTTGATGACACAAAGATTAGTGCAGATGTAAATTGTATAAGAGAGTATAATAGGTTAAGAAAAGAACATGCTCCCAATTTACCTCAATATCCAGTATTTGAAAAGCGTGTGGTAAGTCGAAAAAGAAGATATGAGAAAAATTGTAGCGAGGTTGCAGAGAAAAAAAAAAAACTAGATGAACCAGTGATAGTAAGCAAAAAGAAAAAGGATTCTATTGAAGAGGTTGTTGGTTTTCAGTTTGAAAACAGTTCTGGTGTCAACTGCTATGCTAATGTAGTGGTTAATGTTGTTGTTTTTCTTGAAACTTTACTACAACAAATTGTTGAAAAACGGGACAAAAGATTTTGTTGTTTGTTGAATTCTGTGTTTGAGAAATGTAGTAGTGATAAAACTAAAATAGAAAGTGTTTCTGATATTCGAAATGTTTTAGACATATGTTCTGGTTTAAATCAATTTTCACAGAATATTCAGCAAGATTGTCAGGAATTTCTAATGTATATGCTTGTTGTATTGCAAGATGAAGGTATAGAAATTGACAATCGTTTTGGCCTTTCATATAAATGGCATCATGACTGTGACAATTGTTCGTTTTCAAGTAGTACTGAAATAGACACTGAAAGATTTATATACTTGACTTTACCAGACTGCAAATCAGTGTCTTTTAATAATCTAGTTAGAGAAGCAAATCAAAACATGGTCTGTACCCAATGTAACTCTCAAATGTTATCAACATTATTTATACAAAGATATGGACAATATGTAATTTTAATGCTGCAACGATGCAGACCTGATGGAAGAAATCTGACAAATTTAATAAAAAATGTGTGGCTTCTCAACTATCAATATCAGGAAAAACTTTTGTAACTGTAGCAATTATTTCCCATGATGGTCCTTCTACAACATCAGGACATTACACAGCTTATTTAAAATGTACGAAAGGCTGGACTCATTGTAATGATACTCAATTGATTTTTAAACAACATTTGCCTCATGACTTACCAAATTCTTACTTAGTGTTTTTACAACCCAAATTTTAGGGAAAAGAATTGGCCTGGGAAAATTACTGCTGTTAAGAAAGGGTAGTCTGGTGTTGAAAAGTACTTTGAGAGTGAGGGTGATGAGGTTCAAAAAATTCTTGTAGTTGATGTAGAGGTAGTGTAAGTGTATCAGACAGTGGGTGATGTGGCTATCACAGGAGATGTTGATCATCAGTGAGGCAGAGGTGTTTTAGATTTGTTGTAGTTGTTGGAGATGTTGCGGACATTTTTCATTCTCTTGTAGAGGTTTCTTTTAATGGTAAACAGCTCCTTGGTAAGATAAAGGATTAGCAGAGTGTGATTGGCATACCAGATGATGTTGAAGTTCTGATAGCATGCTAGTTGTTTAAAGTACTATGTACATGATGAATAGCATCGGGTGGATGTATAACCATTGTTAGATGGTCCAAAAGATGTTGGTGCTTTTGATTCAGAAAGTTGGGAAACGGACGCTTAAGAGTACTATTAAGTATCTTCCAAACTAAGGGGCCTATTAGGATGGCGGATGGACCTGCGTCCGTCCACCACCCCCGAGGTGGAGGGACCGTCTGCAGGGGCAGCGGCGGTCCCTCCGCCGCAAGGTTAAAAATGCATGCTTTACATTTACATGCACAAAGCGGCAGGCACCACGCGGTGCCTGCCGCTTTGTGCATGTAAATGCTGGGGGGTTCCATAGATACCCCCCATGTGCACCCCCTACCCCCCGACAAACACCAAAGCCCACATGCTTTTCCACGACGGAAAAGCCGCCGTGGAAAAGCATGTGTCAATGCACATCCTAATTTGGCTGACGGTGTCTTGCAGAAACTGCCACCAAATAGCCCTCCACACACCGTGGATCAGCGGCGATCGGACCTGCCATCCGCCGCTGGTCCCACCGCAATCCCACCGCCATCCTAATCTGGCAGTGGGTGATGTCTGTGGCCACGGCGGTGAATCCGCATCCTCCAGGCCGGCGGTGGCTTCCGCCGGCCCGGAGGATGCGGATTCACCGCCATCCTAATCGGCCCCTAAGGATTTCACACATACTATTTGGCCATGAGGAATGATATGTGAAACAAAAAATTACTATTTCGGCTAAATGTTGTTAGCATATGTTTGTACATTACTTTATTTAGAGTGTATAAGAAAGAAGTAATAATGTTTTGTTACTTTGTGATTGTTGGTAATATCCCTTACTTACGTAAAAAATTGCTGTTCGAAAAAGACATTTAAGATATGTTTTTTTCTAATTGTTACATTCTTAATGAAAATGTTGAATGGGTTTTTTAAAGACAATCTTATTGATTGTCTTTTTTTTGCCCGCTGTTATATGATGAGTACTATTGAACTCACTGTTTTCAGTGAAATTCAATCTATTCTGAGAACAGCAAAATAAAATACAAAACATATTCTACATATTATTTTGTATTGTGAAATATATATTATAACTCAATTTTTTCTTCTCTTCCACAGATACTATATTTATTAAAAATAGAGTATTAACTTATTATTACTTATAAGGTGAGTATGAGAAACAAAAAATATTTTCTCATCACTCTCTTACTTCTCCTAACCTTTTTCACTTTCTTCACTTTGTCTCCTACTCCACTTCCTTTGCTCATGTTACTCTCCTTGCCTCACTCTCTTTACTCCCCTTAATTCACCTTTACACTCCTTGTCTCACCATCAGTACCATTTCCCTTACCCTCACTTACCTTCTCCTGCTCCCTCCTTCCTCTCTGTGACCCTCACTTCTCTTTTCTTTCTTCCTCCATCACTACCCTTCTTTTGCTTTATCCCTCACTCTTTTCTCTCTCCCCCCTCACTCTCTTTCCTTCACACCATCCCTCACTCACTTTCAGTCACTCCCCTTCTCTTATTCCCTCACTTCCTTTTGCTCACTCCCCTTCCTTTATTCCCTCCCTCACTCCCCTTTCCTCCATCCGTCTCTAAGTCTCTTCTTCTGTCTCAGTCACTATAACTGCCTCACTCTCTCACAGTCCCTCACTTCCTTCTCTTTCTCTCTCTCACTGTCTCCCTCTCCCTCCACCAAACTTCCTTTTCTTTCCTCTCTCTTTCCATAAATCCTTCTCTCTCACTCACTACTTTTTCCTCTATCTTAATATTCTTCTTTTCCCTCCCTGTCACTGCCCTTCACTCAATCTCACTCCTCTTCTCCTACTTCATATTCTCCTCTCTGTGCATCACTCCTATTCTCTTTCACCTGCTTCCATTCTCCCACTCCCCCTTACTCTCTTTCCCTCACTCCATCCGTCAATCCTCTTCCCTTACTTCCCTTTCCTCATTCACTTTTGCTAACTCCCATTTGTTTATTCTCCCACTCCCCTCCCCTCCTCTCCATTTCTCTCTCTCTCTCTCTCTCTTCCTCTGTCTCACTCAGTCTAACCGCTTCACTCCCTCTCACTCACTTGCTCTCCCTCTCTTTCTCTCTCACTCTCTCTCTATCTCCCTCACCTTTACTCTCTTTCTATTTCTGTTCCCTTCACTCCTACTTTATCCCTCAGTCCCCTTTCCTCTCTCTTAATTTCCTTCCTTCTCTCTCATTTCCCTTTCGTCACCCTCATACCCCCTCGCTCATTGTTACTGCCTTTCACTCACCCTCAGTACTTTTCCCTCACTCACCTTCCCTCACTCCCCCTCCTTCACTTCTCTTTCCTCACTGCCTCACTCCATCTCACTTACTCCCCTTCGCTTATTCCTTCTCTCACTTTTTTTCATCCATTTTTCTCTCCCTGTCTCCCTCTGTGTCACTCACTCTCACTGGCTAACTCCTTCTCAGTTCCTTGCTCTCCCTCTCTCTCACTCTGTCCCTCTCTCTCCCTTACCCTTAATCCCCTTTCCTCTCTCTTTCTATCACTCCTCCTCTCTTCCTCACTCACTTTCCCTCTCTCTTAATTTTCTTCCTTCTCCCTCATTCATCTTCCCTCTTCCTCATCCTCCTTTCCTAACTGTCACTGCCCTTCACTCACCGTCACTCCCTTTCCCCCTCTCTACTTCCTCCTATCTATATTTTTCACCCCCTCACTTTCCCGCTTCCTTTTCCTCACTCCCCCTCACTCTGCTTCTTTCACTCCCCTTCCCTCACTCTCCTTCCTTTACTCCTCTTTCATTACTCCCTCACTCCATCTCACTTACTCCCCTTTGTTCACTCCCTCACTCACTTTTTTTCATCCATGTTTCTCTCCCTGTCTCCCTCTGTCTCACTCACTCTAACTGCCTCACTCCTTCTTAGTCCCTAGCTCTCCCTCTCTCTCACTCGCTCCCTCTCTTCCCTTTACCCTTAATGTTCTCTCCTCTCTCTTTCTATTACTCCTCCTCTCTTCCTCACTCACTTTCCCTCTCTCTCTCCCTCACCTTTACTGTCTTTCTATTGCTGTTCCCTTCACTCCTACTTTATCCCTCAGTCCTCTTTCCTATCTCTTAATATCCTTCCTTCTCTCTCATTCCTCTTTCGTCACCCTCATACCCCTTCTCTCACTGTTACTGCCTTTCACTCACCCTCAGTACCTTTCCTTCACTCACCTACACTCACTCCCCTTCCTTTACTCCTCTTTGTTCACTCCCTTACTTCAGCTCACTTACTCCTGTTTGTTTATTCCTTCCCTCCCTTTTTTGTATCCATTTTTCTCTCCCTGTCTCCCTCTGTCTCACTCACTCTATCTGCCTCACTGCTTCTCAGTTCCTTGCTCTCCTTCTCTCTCATTCTGTCCCTCTCTCTCCCTTACCCTTAAACTCCTTTCCTCTCTCTTTCTATCACTCCTCCTCTCTTCCTCACTCATTTTCCCTCTCTCTTAATTTTGTTCCTTATTTCTCATTCATCTTCCCTCACCCTCATACTCCTTCCCTAACTGTCACTGCCCTTCACTCACCGTCACTCCCTTTCCCCCTCTCCACTTCCTCCTGTCTGTATTTCTCACCCTTTCACTTTCCCGTTCCCTTTTCCTCACTCCCCCTCGCTCTCCTTCTCTCACTCCATTCCTTACTCCTCTTCTCTCACTCCCCTTTTCTAACTCCCTCCATCCCCTCACTCCACTTCTCTCTCCCTCACTCCCCATTTCTTACTTTCTCTTACTCCCCTTTTCTCATCCTCATACCCCTTTCCTCACCGTCACTCTGCTTCTCTTACCTTCACTCATTTTACTCTGCTCTACTTCTCCCTCTCCATCTCTTACTCCCCTTCCCTGTCTCCGTTCCATGCTCCCCTTTTCTCACTCCTCCTCCCTCACTTTCCTTTCCTTACTGCCCTTCCCTTACTCTTTCTCTCCCCTTACCTCACTCCCCTACCCTTTGTCTCCTTGTTTCAGTCACTCTTTGACTCCCCTTTCCTCACTCACCATACTACCCTTTCCTCACTCATTCCATCAATCCTTTCCTCCTTTTCACTCAGTCATTTCAGTCATTCATTTATACACTACATATTCATTCAAAAAAGTATGACACAGTATATAAGAGATATAGCTCTTCTTGGAGAAGTGAAGTTAGTTCTGAAAAGAACTGTTTTTTTGTTTTAATTTTTTTTTTCTTTTTTTAACAGTTTTATATTTTTGTTTTTGTTGTTTTGGTAACAAAAAACATAAACAGATAACAAAAAACTGTTCAACAGGAACAGAAAAATAAAAAATAATTATTGCTGCGGCATGTGTGCTGTCTAATCTTCATGTCTATTAAGTCCACACTCTGCTCTCCATAGCACAATATCTCATTGCGGAAATTGCATCTAATGTGCACTTTTGCAAAATTCGGCTGAATGTCAAGTGCTCTTGTGGATGGAGATGGTAATGATGCAGTCGTACTAGGTACAGCAGGTGGAGGATTGTCCCTCAAATGCTGAGTTGAAGCCCTAGCATAATTGTTCGGATGGACGTTCTTTAAATGCCGCATCATTGTGTGGATGCTGAAGGAGTAGTGCTCGGTGGGATCTCCTCTTGATAGAACAGATCCACAGATGTTACAAGTCACCTTTGGGGCATTCACTTTTTTTTTGCCCTTCAGGGTATGAAAAAAATCTCCACATGAATGACTCCTTTGTCTTCTTTACCTTTGCTTGTTCAGGTAAGTGCACGACAGAAGAATCCTGTGGCTGCTGTTCTGCCATTTTTTAAATATTGGAGAAAAATCCAGAAGGTGCTCCTCTCAAAGAAGTGAAACAGATTGTGAAGGAAGTGGGTGGGGTTTTTGAAGATTTGGAAAAGAAACTACTATACACCAATAAAAAGTGTTGTTTTCAAGTCACATGACTTTACGTGCACGCGCAAGGGTGCGCGCACGAAGTGCGACCCCCGCATATGAATGACGTTTTACCCGATTTTCGTAAATACTTTTAAAAACGTGAAAAGGAGGCAGGGTAGAGACTCCCTGACCCCCTAGGCCTTCTCAGGGGGTCCCTGAAGGACCCCGAAGGGCAAAAAAAACATTTAAAAAAAATCGCGAGGTGCGCGCACGTTGCACGCACCCTCGAGGCAGAAGTGACTCAAAAACAATAGTGTAAAACGTGAAAAGAGGGCAGTGTAGAGACTCCCTGACCCCTTAGGCCTTCTCAGGTGGTCCCTGAAGGACCCCAAAGGGAAAAAAACATTTTTTTTATTTAAAAAAAATAGCGAGGTGCGCGCACGTTGCATGCACGTTAGGAAAAAAACACCCAAAAAAGTTAAATAACAAATTTGAGTGCTTATATGTTGATTGAAGATGTAGACTATACTGTTCAACTTTATCCAAATCATATAAAGTAGCTGTGCCGTTGTATATTACAGGATACAGTCAATGTATTACAACATACAAAGGCAGTTTGTGGAAAAATAAATATATAAAAAATATAAAAATTGATACAGAAATTAGCATTTTAAAAACCTTTGAAATTCACTTAAAAAACCATAGGTTTCACACACGTCATAGTTAGGAATTAGCATTTAAAAAACCTTGTAAATTCACTGAAAAAACAATAGGTTTTAAACTCGTTATAGTTAGGAATTAGTATTTAAAAAACTTTGTAAAATCACCGAAAAAACCATACATTTCACACACGTTATAGTTAGGAATTAGCATTTAAAAAAACCTTGCAAATTCACTGAAAAAACCATAGGTTTCAAACATGTCATAGTTAGGAATTAGCATTTAAAAAACCTTGCAAATTCACTGAAAAAAACATAGGTTTCACACACGTTATAGTTAGGAATTAGCATTTAAAAAACCTTGAAAAATTCACTGAAAAAACCATAGGTTTCACACACAGTATAGTTAGGAATTAGCATTTAAAAAACCTTGCATATTCACTGAAAAAACCATAGGTTTCACAGATGTTATAGTTAGCTGGACATTTCACTCATACAAAACCTTTGAAATTCCCCCGTTATAGTTAGTTCAGCTAACTATAACTCGCGCGACCGCAATGCACTGCTGATGATGTCACATATTACATCACTCATGACATGGTCAATGACATCACTGATGACATCACTGATGACATCATCCAATGAATGTGTGTCTTTCTGAAAAATAAATATTTTTATATGTGTATATCTAAAGGTCGATGGAAGAATAAATGGGTAAATAAGTGTCTAAATGGATGTTTTTTTTGTTAACTGACTTATTAAGTGTATCTTAGTGAATATATGTATTAGCGAGTAATGTTTAAATATTTAAATATATGTATCAGTGTCTAACTTTGTGTATAATCATCCACCCATACCTATGGTGTTTTTCAGTGAATATATATATCGAACACTCCACTGCCAGCCGACTTTCGCAATTTTAAAAAATGGAGCATGGACCACAGTTCAGTGCACAGAATATTCGTTATTGGTTCCAAACTCTGCCGGCCATTACACATTTCGGCACCGGGGTGCCTTGATCACATGACACATGAGTCAGTCACCTGACTGTTTTATACAATTTTTTCCAATTTTTTCACCATGCTGTGTGAAAGTGACAGTGCTTTACTTACAATTTTGTTACTGCAACCGGGATAATCTGTAAATTACATTTTATACATCATAGGCAGTTGTCTCTTTGTACAGATCACAGTTTAAATACCTTTATCTGCAATCATGGTTTGACTACCAACAATACTTTGCGCCATCCTGACTCCCTGATTAATGCCTGTGCAAAACGTTGCAATGTGACAATGTGCAATATATATATATATATATATATATATATATATATATATATATATATATATATATATATATATATATATATATATTACCTACTGGCAGTCGCCAGTAGGTAGTTATAGTTAGGACCAAGTTTCCATAGGAAGAACATTTTTTGTTTTGCTTATAACTTTGGCGTTGTTTGATGAATCTTCATGACATTTTCCAAACTAATTCTTTGTGCACATCAGCTCCTAAGTTGAAAGATTGGGGTGATTCATCAAGGGGGGATAAGAAAAAAGGGGGTCCCAAAACGTGTTTTCTCTATGCAATTTCCATAGGAAACTTTAGACAAGTCTACAGGACGAACGGGTAAACGGAATTACCCCAAATTTGGCAGGTAAAAGGGTCAAGGTCTAGAAAGCACTCGTTTGTTCATTTGGTGTATATCTGTTTGGTAGTTTTGGAGAAATATTGAAATTTACGGATATCGATATTTGGGAATTCTGCCATCTGATTGGCTGAGTTGTTACGAGCACAAGCTTGCTGCTTTTTGGCTGCGAGCGGTGTGAGCGGTTGCAACTAGGAAGTGTTGGCAGCCATTTTGTGATTCTGTTGAAGCAGGGCAAGGGAAAAAGGGCATAAAAAGTAGGAATGAGGAGGAGCACTGTAACCTCTATGGCATTGGTACTCACAAACTTTCTCTCGGGGGCCAAATTTACAGCGTGGTTTGTTTCCGAGGGCCGCACCAGTGGGGGCGGGGTCAATGGAGGAGGGGGCGGGGCTAGATCAACAAAGAAACCTATGACCATGAGGTTGAGCACAGGTCCCTGCAGCGGATGCCTTCGACTGCGCCACCACACCCGGCATACACACATCTATCTCCCTCCCTCGCTCCCTCTCTCCCTCCCTCCCTCTCTCGCTCTGTCTCCCTCTATCCCTCTCTTGCTCCCTCTCTCTCCCTCCCTCGCTCTCCCTCCCTCGCTGCCTCTTTTTCTCCATCCCTCGCTACCTCGCTCTCTCCATCCCTCGCTCCCTCCCTCGCTCTCTCCCTCTCTCCCTCCCTTCCTCTCTCGCTCTCTCTCCTTCCCTCCCTCTCTCGCTCTCTCCCTCCATCCCTCTCTCCCTCCCTCTCGCTCCCTCTCTCGCTGTCTCTCTCCCTCCCTTGATCACTCTCTCTCTCTCCCTCCCTCCCTCGCTCCCTCCCTCCCTGTCTGTCTGTCTCTCTCACTCACTCCCTCTCTCTCACTCCCTCTCTCTCTCACTCCCTCTCTCCCTCACTCCCGCTCTCTCACTCCCTCATTTGCTCCCTCTCTCGCTCCCTCTCTCGCTCCCTCTCTCTCCCTCCCTCTTTCCCTCTCTCCCTCCCTCCCTCCCTCTCTCCCTCCCTCCCTTTCTCCCTCCCTCTGTCTCCCTCCCTCTGTCTCTCTCTCTCTCTCTCTCTCACCCCCCCACTCCCTCCCCCTCTCATTCCTGCCCTCACTCCCCGCCCTCACTCCCCCGCCCTCACTCCCTTGCCCACATTCCCTCACCCACACTCCCTCGCCCACACTCCCTCCATCGCATTACTCCCTCCGCCGCCCTCACTCCCTCTGTTGCCCTCACTCCCTCTGTTACCCTCACTCTCTCTGTCACCCTTACTCCCTCCATCACCCTCACTCCCTCCGTCACAATCACTCCCTCCATCGTCCTCCTCTGTCACCGCCCTCCCTCTGTCTCCCTTTCTCTGTGTCCCTCCACCTCCCTTTCCCTCTCCCCTCTCTCTCTCTCCCTCCATTTCTCTCTCTCCCTCTGTCTCCCTCTCTTTCCATCCCTTCTCTGTCTCTGTCCCTCGACCTCCCTCTGTCACCCTCTGTCATCTCACCCTGCCTGTGTGTCAGCCCCGGGTGAGACAGATTTCTGACGCACACAGCCGCACCCAAGCACTTCGCAGGTCGTTAAAGGCCATTTGAATGCGAATGAGGCTTTGTTGTATTCCACCTCTTCTTAGGCCCCTGCAGCTCCACTCTGGCTAAGTGAGAATCGCCTGCCCCTGGCCCCCACAGAGCAGCAGAGACTCTCAGAGTTGCGCTGCAGCAGACAATCTTTAAAAGAAAAAAAATACATTGGTAGGATGTCTGCAAGGTCCGCGGGCCGCCAGGGAAGGCTTGCCGGGCAGTACTATGAGAACCCATGCTCTATGGGGTGTTTAGGGTGTGCTATACAGGGCGAATTAAGTGAGGTATTGTCTAGAGTCTCATGCTGCTAAGCTGAGCTGCGGCCGGACTCGGGATGAAACCGTGAGCCCAAACTGTGTGTCCTATCCTGCAAATTCATGTGCTCTGGGTGCTGTGCCACACCTGTCCAAGTAGTGTCAGCAATATTTTATATGTAGTAGTAGGAAGTTTTGTTTAGAACACAGTAACTTGTATATGGTGCTTAGGTGATGTTATACAGGGAGTGTGAAGGTAAATAAATACGGTATTTGTAAAGCGCAAACTACTCACCCCTACGGGTCTGAAGGCCTTGTAGGCCGTCGTGGAGATTATGTGAGCTATTAGGTGAGCTATTGCACAGAATCACATAGTGCTGAGCTGAGCTGCTGCCGGAGAAGGGGATTAAACCGTGAGCCCTGTGCTCTGAACTCATGTTTTCTGGCCGCTGCGGCACACCTGTCCAAGTAGTGCGCGCATGTGTGCATACGTACGAGGAGGAACTTTTGTTTTAAACAGTGTGACGTCTGTAGGGTGATTGGGGGGTGCTACAGAGGGAGTGTGAAGTTCAATTCAGCAGTTTTTAATCAATCCGGTATTTGTAAAGTGCAAACTACTCACTCATACGTGTCAGCAGGCACTGGGGGCCAGCATGGACACTAAGTGAGCTATTGCCCAGTGTCATATGGTGCTATCCTGAGCTGTCGCTAGAGATGGGATCAAAGCGAGAGCTCTGTACTGCAAAGTCAGATGGTCTGGCTGCTGTGCCACAGCTGTGTGGAGAATACATTTTGGCGAGGGTCCGGGAGTTGCCGTTACCTGGCCCTAAAATAGCGGGCCTAAGTTGTCAGTTATAGGGTGGCTCTAAAAAGATCCCTTGTGTTCATTAGTTGGAGCTACATGTAGGTGTGGATGCATAACTTCAGGTTATTCAGAAAACTCTGTTTCCTTGATATGTGAAGTGTACTCCATCACTTCTGTAGATATCAGTCATATCAAAACGTATGTTGTTGTAGAACAACCCCATTCTAAGGTCTCTGAGGTATGCAGACACAGCTTTGTTGACATTCTTCCTAGATTTTTCAATCTGAGGACAAATTGGTTTGACCATTTCCACTTCTGTCTTTGGCATATATTGGAATATACAAAGACAGTTTGAGGCAAAAGTAACATCAATTGTCCAAAGGTGTCCTTCATAAGCATTTCCAAATCTACCCCAGTCGTTGTGCCTAGGTCATTTCCACCACAATGCACAATCATGAGGTCAGGGTGTGGAATATGCAAAGAGGTTTTAACCAAAGGTAGCAATTGGTGCCACTTCAATCCTCTCTGTGCAAACCATTTAATGTCCACATTTTGTAAACCTAGGTCTAAGTCAATATGTCGCTGTTCTGCATACCTCTTGCACCAGAAAACATAGCTATGTCCTACGATCCACACTAGCATTTTGAAGGTATGGCTGAAAGGTATGGAAAGATGCCTGTAGTTGATGCAGTTCCTTCGTAGAATAAGAGATATGTTTAAAGATGGGGAACTACTTTTTTGCATTAAAAAACGATACCTGATTGGGAGTGTGAAGCATTGTTTTTTAAAAGTAGGGTGCACATCTGTTTTGTGGAAAAGCATCTTTATGATTGGTTAAGAAAAAGCTGTTTCAACGTGGAGTACATAACATAGGATAACATGTGCTCAACTCACCTACACCTGCTACTTGCATTTGGAAGGCACTGTTTGAACTTAAAACAATCGTGAACTTTTAACCTGCAAGTGCCGTTAAATGTTCGAGAAAATGTTGCAGAAAAATATCATTAGGTTTAAAAAAATGGATGCACTTTTAACATGCACGTGTTGTAGAATGTTCTAAAAAGTGTGTTGATAGAATAAGTTGCACTTCTGACTTCTATGTGTCCTTGAATATTAAAAACACCAATCACGAGAAGTTTTGACACCTAAAAGAATCATGGAACTTTTCTAATTTGTTCATTACATGTATTTATGTGTAGAGCAACAAAATTACAGACACAACAGCACCAGGAAGAGGAAGAAGCAGGGAGTGTGGGGACGGGCGAGATGGGCACAATGGCACACATGCACAATTAAGTTCAGCACAAGTATAGGCAAACAATGGCTAAAATGAAACTCACCAATAAGGAGCAAAAGTCACACAACCCGCCAACATCACACCACTGAAAGAGCATAGAAGTGAAAACCACACTGCCTGAAAGGGAGAAGGGTGAACAAAAACTCACATGAAGGGACATCTGACACATAATGCAGCACATACACATTCGAAGCAGAGTACATCAACATCCAACACAATGTTGTCCAAACACAAACATTCGCACAATCGAACACAGGACACAAATGCACTTGCATGTGGCAGATAAGCGTCCAAAAGCATCAGTACAAAAGAGGCACATGAGAACGCAGAGGTACAAACACACAGTCCGGATGGGGTAGCAATTAATGTATGGCAGGGAGCCAGAGAGTGCGTGGCACACACATTGGCATACAAATAAAGACAAAACACATTTGGAGACAAGTGAAAATGTGGAAACTTTATGAAAAAAAGAGTGTGTCAGTGCGGCCAAGAGTAGTGCCACGATAAGCAGACAAATGCAGCAGCATGCCTGAAAAAATTGTAGGAAAATGTCCATGTTCACCTCGAGTTAGTCCATCACCAACACACGTCAGTGTCAAGCAGCGTTGGTTGTCCATGCCTCGGACATAATTCGACACCAATGCAGTCATGTCCACTGTTGTTTTGGGACATGTGAGCAGATGTACAACGTGCATTGATGTGGCGAGACACGTGCAATGTGGCACATTGAGTCTTGGTTGCAGGTACCTTGTCACTCGTCCATGAACGAAAGTGCAGCTGTGTAAGCCACTATCCTTAATGAGTGATGGTTGGCCACAATATTTGACATGTCAACATAATCCGTTAGGTAACCGGGACAGATGTGCTGACTCCAACCACTGTACCCAATGCGCACCAAAGCAGAATCGGGAAGTGGGTCAATTTGGTCACTGCATACTGCGACGTGTGCAATATCCCAGGCCCGGTTCCCAACATGCATGCCAAAAATCCATGCATGCCATAAATTGGCTTCACCATGAAACTCCTGGTCATGGGCCAACAGGGGGCGCACACACCCGTCTTAATCCATGTCTGCTACCCACTCAATGGAGAGGCACATGTCCATTGACCACTCGGATAGGCATGGGCGACATTGCAATGCAGACGTGCTAGTGGAAGATAGCTCAGACAAAGAACCTTTCATCCCTACAGTAATTTCTCCAGCTGCATTCATACAGGATGTGTACAAAGGCGGGTTGTGGGTGTTGTGGGATGTCTGCGACCCTGGTCATTATCGATGAGATGCCCAGCATGTGGCATATGGGCGGGTTCACTGTGTGTTACTTGCTAAACTGCTGCTCCTCCATCCCCTGAGCCCCCACACTTTTGTACGGTGCACTGTTGTATCCTGTACACGCGTACGGCACACCATTGTAATGCCTATTCGCGCATGTTCTGCGGCATTCCAACTACATCATGACAGTGCCGTTTGGAGTAGCGCATGTTACTTTACAACATTGACTGCTGCGGCCCTTGTGGCAGGCCACACCAGATCACAGAGACACACTTACCGCACTTCCTGCACACAGACATGTCCAAGACACCCCGTTCCCCTTGCTGGATAGGCACACCCCTGCGCTGACCTGTGTACGCCGGACCAGCATATGCCCCTTGTGCATGGAGGAGGATGCGTGCGTAGCTACTTGTCCAGGGCCACTGCCAACGCTGAGGTGACATGGTAACATCTGGTGAAGACAGCACACTGTGATGTTTAAGTGCCCGTGCCTATCATGCTAACACAATGACCACAGGGACACACTTGCTCAGATGCGAGCTTGGGGGGTGTTGGCGGTCCCGGGTTTGTTGCAATGAGTCTTGTAGCCTTCATGGGTATCCCTGTATCATGCTATTGACTCTATGGCACCTGTGGGTGTTCCGGTGTGGCTCTTGGCTATGTTCCCTTTCATGCTGCAGGTAGTCGTGCTGCTTGACACTAGTAAAAAGCAGGTGTAAAAGCCCAGGTGCTAACGTGGCTTATCGCCGGAATTTGTTTCGCATTGACGTTGTTGTGAAAGTTGTGATCTGATTTTTTCGTGTGCAGACAATAAACAAACTGGGCAGTTAATCCCATCAAGATCCAGCACCTGGCGCAGTATTCCCAATCAATATAAATACAATGAGTTTTCTTCATTGATTTTGTGTGTACACAGTAAGTGCACCCACTACCACTGAGCAATTCAATACAGAATTTTAGTATTTAGAATAAATCGCAGATGTGCACCTTGTGTCTTTTTGCACGGGTACGGCTACTCTGCATTTAATTATCAGCACTTTAATGCAACTACAGTTGAGATAAATCTAACACAATATTCAGAAGTTGGTTAAAACTGCAGACATCACCAGTATTCCCGCGATAACTGCCCCAAAATTAAACACCATGATGGACACCACCAAATAACAGTAATAGAAACAGGAAAGACTCACACAGCAGTTAAGAAAACAACCAAAAACGTAATTTTGTTCAAACTTCACTTTTTCTATAAACATATATATATATATATATATATATGTTTACAAAAAAAGTATATATATATATATATATATATATATATCCAAGTACCAGCGTTTTGTTTCTATGTGCCAGGAATCCACCACGCCACAGAATTACGCAGACACGGACCAGTTGAAGTGCTAATTTTATTTATTCAGTGCAAATTAGCCGCATGACGTTAATATATATATATATATATATATATATAAACGATAAGCTAATAAACAAAAATTAAAAAAAATAATACAAAACAACAAGGCGTAACACTCCTGTGGGGACCATGGATGTCCAGGACGGAGCCTGGAAAATAAAGCACAAAATAAGGACGTGTGTAATGCGCAAAACAAAGGAGTGAGACAAAAAAAAAACAGAAAAAGTTAAAAAAGCCAGAGAGAAAAAGAGAGAGAAGCAAAGCGACGGAGTGAGAAAGGGAGAAGGAAGAGAGAGATAGAAGGAAAGGAAAGAAAAGAGTGAAAGAGAGAGTGAAGAGAGGGAAGTTAGAGAGAGAGAGAGAGAGAGAGAGAGAGAGAGAGAGATAGAGAGAGATAGAGAGAGATTGAGAGAGACACAGCCACCCCTGCGCATCCATGAGCAAACAATTACCTGGTGCCAGCGGAGTGTGCAGCAGTGGGCACTCCACATGCCCATCAAAAGTCCGTGGATCTCAGAGATGTTGCTGCATCCTGAGTCACGAATGGTTGAGACCACAGCATCTTCTCTGTGGCCTGGCAGATCTCACACATGTCGCTGAGTCCTGAGTCATCAATGGCGGGGACCACACCAGGTTCTCCGCAGCCCTACAGATCTCACACATGTCGCTGAGTCCTGAGTCATCAATGGTGGAGACCACATCAGGTTTTGGTACCGCTAACCCTGTGGAACTCAAGTCTGTGCCACGTGGTGGTAGGCCCCTGATGGCCACATGAGCTTCGGTGGCACTAACCCTGTGCATCTGAAGTTCATGCTGCATGGTGGCAGGCCCCTGATGGCTATACAGCTCAGGGTTTGACTAACCTTTTGCGCAACTTTTCTTGGACTCTTTATGATTAAGACCTGTGTAGCGTCTGGCATCCAGTCAGCACCGGCAATAAAGGATGTGACGTTGTCGATCCATTATATTTGCGTGGTCACATGGCCTGTGATGCATGTGCCAGATGGGTGTGGTGTGTGTGCAAACCTGCCCTCAGGGAGTGGCCATGAGATGTTGAGAACTAGATCACTGACCTGCACACAAACAGCGAGTACGCATGTGATAGGTAGCTATGTGGGGCCAATGTTGGAACGTAATCGGGGTGACACGGCGAGGCGTACGATGGAACAGGGCAGGGATAGCCACAGTGATGCGGACGGCTCCTAGTACGGCATCTGTGAGTCGAGCAGACGGGCTGCAGCTGTCCCTTTGCGAGCCTGGGTGTGAACTGTTCGTAACTCACACTACATAAGTTTTGATAAATCATTTTGTGATTCAGCTGTCAGCTGACATCTGTCCGAGGCATTTGTGAAAACATATCGGAGTTCTTTCTGTGATAGATACCCCTTTGACGCTGCCTCTCCCCACATCAGTAGGTAATGCACCTTCTTCCCACACCAACATACCCCCAACAACCTTCTTGGGCCCGGAAGTGTCCCTGTGCGGTTGGACAAAGAAGAATCTTAGTCATGTATAGATTTACATATAAAAAAAAATATTTCAAGAAAACAACAACAAATAAAACTGAAGGGAGTCTGGTACTGTGGTCGCTGCCACAAAGTTGGGGTCACTGCCATTCAGGACTCAGGACACAGTTACACATGTTGGATCGGCTTGTATTAAATAAGGTTAGTGGCACCTGAAGAATTGAGTCTGTATGAGCCTGTGATGGTGCTTGGTGTGGGCGGCCTCACTGGGAGCAATGTCTCTTGCCCACTAGACTGCGTCATGTGGATTCAGGACTCTATCTGAATTGTGAGGCCTGCTGACTGTAGTTTAGGCCAGAGGTAGTGGTGAGAAAGGGCCCACAGACAAGTGCATACGTTGGTGGCCCCACCGGCCTGCATAGTGCAGGTTCAGTGGCACCACATGTCGCCGGCCTTCCATATTCAAATACCCCGTACTGATCGAAGGGAGTCTGGTGCGGTGGTTACTGCCATGGACTTGGGGTTACTGCTATTCTGGACTCAGGACACATTTACACATGTGGGATTGGCTTGTGATAAAGAGGGTTAGTGGGACTACGTGTCGCAGGCCTTGCATATGGAAATATACTCACTGATTGAAGGGAGTCTGGTGCTGTGGTCGCTGCCACAGACTTGGGCTGACTGCCATTCAGGACTCAGGACACAGTTACACATGTGGGATCAGCTTGTGTTAAAGAGTGTTAGTGGGACTACGTGTCGCCGGCCTTGCATATGGAAATATGCCTCACTGATTGAAGGGAATGTGGTGCTGTGGTCGCTACCACGGACTTGGCATCACTGCCGTTCAGGACACAGTTACACATGTGGGATTGGCTTGTGTTAAAGAGGGTTAGTGGGACTACGTGTCGCCGGCCTTGCATATGGAAATATGCCCCACTGATCAGAGGGAGTCTGGTGCTGTGGTCGCTGCCACAGACTTGGGGTCACTGCCTTTGAGGACTCAGGACACAGTTACACATGTGGGATCGGCTTGTGTTGAACAAAGTTAGTGGCACTACGTGTCGCCGGCCTTGCATATGGAAATATGCCCCACTGATCTAAGGGAGTCTGGTGCTGTGATCACTGCAACAGACTTGGGGTCACTCCCATTCAAGGCACAGTTGCACATGTGGGATGAGCTTGTGTTGAACAGAGTTAGTGACAGCACATGTCGCCGGCCTTCCATATGGGAGCCTTACTGGGAGCAATGTGTCTTGTGTACTGGACTGCATCATCCACAATCCCCACTGCATCTGAATTGTGAGCCCTGCTGTCCGCAATTTATATCGAAAGCAGTAGTCGGTACAGACATAAGTCTGCGGTGCTGTGCCGCTGGGTTCGCAGGGGTCTTGTGTGGAGGAGGCCCGCGGTCATGGCGGCAGCCACATGCCAGGGTGAGGGCCACCGCTCTGGCAGACTCGTTGGTCTTCCCACAAGTGAACCACGCCCAGGGCCTGGCCTATTTATTCATACTCCTATGGTGGAGTAGCGTATGTTGGACCAACCCACTCTGCTTCCGCTTCCAGGAGGAATAACACAGCTACATGACCGAGATCTTCCCCACTGCCTGAGGTAATATGGTTGCATCCACTGTGCACTACACTACAAGTATCAATAGTATATCTCCACATGGAGAGGTTGTTGCTTTGCATAGTGAGGTCTGTGCAGCACATGAGTGTTACACTTGGCATTGTGTGCATTATTACTGATGGGTGACTTGCCTTTTTCATACATAGTTTGTTGCCACATCTCCCAACATTCAGCTATTGTGTGGCTGAGGGGCCATGGTGTTTTGGGAACGTCCGTTGTCCCTTTTTGCGCTGCCTCAGTGGTAATAGGAGGGGTGGTCCGGGGAAGAGGTTCTAGTGGTGGTGGCCCTGGCTGTTGTGGCCTTCTTGGGTGTCGGAGATGCATGATCAGTAGCTCTATCACGTGTTGGTCTTTAGATGTGGCTCTAAGTTATGTCCAATTCACGCAGTAGATCGCCTTACACCAGTTAAAGGTTGATGTTAATTTGTTACTGCTAACTCGGCTTATCGCCTGCTTTTTGGATCACATTGCAAATTTGGCTGGTCATTGAAAATATGGGGAAGTGGTGTTTTTGTGTTTTTTTGCACGGGAACACCTACTTTGCATATCATTAGCGTTAGTTGTGGCTCTTGTTTGAGGCGATTTTATTGGCAGGAGGTATCGATGGAAAAGTGGTGAGATTTGCAGTTTTCACCAGGTTGAGAATGGGATGATAATTAAAAAAACTGAAAAAAAGATAGGTTTAATGAACATTATAATTTGAAATTCACTGAAAAAACCATAGGTTTCAGCGACGTTATAGTTAGAAATTAGCATTTGAAAAACCTTAGAAATTCTGTGAAAAAACCATAGGTTTCAGGGACGTTATAGTTAGTTGGACATTTCACTCATACAAAACCATAGAAATTCCCCTGTTATAGTTAGTTGAGCTAACTATAACTCGCACCCCCGCAATGCACTGCTGATGAGGTCACATATTACATCATTCATCACATGGTCAGTGACATTACTAATGAAATCACTGATGACATCTCAAATGACATAATTGTGCTGTGTACTTCAGAGGACTGCTCTGCTACCGGAAGCCTGCTTTATGCCCTCAGAGGACTGCTCTAGTGCTTGTTACCTGCTTTTCTGCTTGAACTCAGGACTTCCATAGTGACTTCAAGGGGTTGTTGGCTGACTTCCTGACCAGAGCCTCAGGGACAGAAAAGGATCCAACTATCTTGACCCGGCACATGGACCCAGCCTGACTGAGTCCTGAATCTCCAAGTGATGCCCCTTCAGTTCTGGAGCCTTAGAGGTTGTGCTAAAGGTGCCCAGATAGCTTGAATCAAAAAAATTGCACTTCAAAAATTTGCTGCCACAAAGAGCTCTGACAACCGAGATGAGGACCTACCTGCTCGCCAATCAGCTTGAGGTACATATCAGGTCTGCCTCACTTCCTGGTAACTCCTGCTACAGTCTCCTCCCCAGCAACAAATCCTGTTCAGCGAAACTTCACAGAAAGGCTATCTGGCCACTTGGAGCCCTTGCTGGCTACAGCCTGCATCTTCATCCAGCTGGAGATTTTCGATTTCCAAAAAAGAGACTTAGGTTTAAATAGTCACTGTGACCCGATGATGATGCTCCCTCCTCGGACACCACCGGATAATTTGATCCCTCTGAACTTCCCCTTCTCAGACACATTTCCTCAAAATGTCTTGTAAGTCTGAAGTTAAGTAGAGACCAGACCCAATACACATTGAGTATCTGAACCACACTCCATCATGGTCAGCCATTTCTTTCGAATTTACCCGGTCTTGTGCAACTAGTTATCACTATGATCACTTTTTGAAAAATCACACCTTGCTTTGGTTAATGTGTCTTTGAAAGAAACAAAGTTTGTCCTTTGTTTCTGAAGTGATTTTGATGGATAATTGAAAGTGGCACACTAATTGCTTTTTGGATACCTCAAAGGCATATACAAGGTTTCTTCATCTAAATGAGCCCTACAGGACTATAGTTCTGTCCCTGTAGCCACACAGGAGTTCAGCAAACTGACCCTTTGAGTCCACTTCTCGGTTCTGGGTAGAAGTGATAGGTGATCATGCCCCTGAGGTCTCCATACAGGTCAGAGACAGCAGGCCCCATCCTGTTCTGATCTTCCACAGTTCCAGAGAGTGTTCTGGGAAGGTGTGGGTGAGGTGCCAGCTTAGTGGGTTTCACTACTCAGTGAGTGGGGGGTGACTCCCGACCACTCCCTAACCAATGAGGTAAAGTTCTCTGGGCAACCCTCCCCATTTCATTAGCACATCCAGTTTTCCGTACTGCAGGCTAGTCAACATTGCACCATATCAAGGGAAATCCAAGATGGCACAGGCCTTTTGCCCTTTGAGGGAGCATGTGTGCCATTCAGGGATGTGTTTAGGCGAATGAGCATTCTCCTTCTCCTAAACTACACCAAATTGATTGTGGCATCATCTCCCCCTCCTACTGTGATGGACCTGCCTGGCTACCATGTGCCGGGGATAAAAGAGTTACCCCCCATATATTTCCTTACACTAAACTATGAATGGGCAGCATCACCTCTGCCCCTTTCAAATTAATGAATTTACTGGAACTCAAAAGCTTCCCTTCCTAATCTGATAGCAAAGCCAACCCATCCTGTCACAAGTCCTAAAACTTTGTTCTACTGTGAGAGCAGTTTTCATATTTTATTAAGATCAAGCAGTGGCTGGGCAGCTGCTGGCAGGTTAATATAAATTAACCTTCAAGAGCTTCGGCCAGAAAAAAAGGTAATTTTCAGAAAGATACTTTTCCTATGCATTTATTAAAAATCAAAATCAGCAATGAATCGAATTATTAAAAAATATGAAAAACTGACTATTTTAACTGTTTCTTATCAAACATTACTGTTTAAAGTTTATAACCTGTACTTAGACAGTTTACAGCATCCAGCTGGGTCACTGTCAGTGAACATAGCATATGGGCGCTACTCACTGGATGAACATGCCAACTTTCATTTTGCACATGTTCCACTTTTAAATATCCGGCACTCTACCTTGTGGGCAACAAGATGTACTTAGGGGTGACATTTATATTTAAGCATGTGCTGTCAAACCTGTCAAAATGGGTTATTTTGGCAGGTTTTACTGCAGGCTTTTAAGCTGCTGCAGTTAGTATATACATGATATGCCTAAAGCCATGTTTTACAGGCCAGCCCTGTGAATGGCACAATAGGTGATAAAGTCCATAGGTGGCTTTTAGCTTCCAGGACATGGGTGCATTTTCTACACCATACACTAGGGACTTATAGACAATTTAGGTATGTCATTCAGCGGTAGCTAATTTAACCATGCTCAAACGGAGAGTAGGATCAAAGTCCAGTAAAAGAGATAAGGCAAAAATGGGAAGGAAGTCATAACAAAGATAGTAATTTCTAGGCCTGGATGAAATTTAAATTATGCCACTGTAATTCCTGTAATTTTAGGAATTTTGACTTACACTTGTTACTTGAAATTTCTGAAATTAAGTAATTACTCCATTTTGGATAATTATGTGCCATTTTTATTAAAAATTATTGCCAATGGTGCAATTTGTGGTAATTCATGGTAAAACGTTGTCACAAACACAGAGGAACAACAAAATTCAGGTGGCTTTTGTATATGGTGCTCTTGTATAAATGCATCCTTGTACCAAAACTTGATACAAGGGTGCATTTCATGTAAAATATTTAACAAAATAACGGATTTTTTGTTCAATGTAATTATGTGTACTTTCTCATACTTTTGCTGTAATTTTGTGGAATTATGTGAAAGCATATTTCATGAAAGTATCAGTGTCATTATGTTCAAGGTCCCATGGGTGGTCTCTAGGTCAAATGGACACCCTGAGGCATAAGTAATTATCAATCCTGACTGGGATCTCCCAGTGGCAGCAGATGCGCATGATTTGTGGGCACTCACTGCAGTGCTAAAACTGACCCAAAATAATTGTGGCTTGCTTTATGATATTTTGAGCCCCAATGGCCATTTCAAGCAGGGGTTCTTTCACTGTGCCCCTGGTGACATGCACCAGCCAAATAGTTCAAGCTTCTAGACCCTCCTTACTCCCGAAATGTAACTTGACGATTGCTGGTCCTTTCCACAGCATCTGGCATTCTGATGTATGTTTCTCTTTCTCAGCAATAGCTTGGCTATAGGGAGTTGGATTTACCCTCCGGTCCAGCCTTGGTGACATTCTGACCTGGGGTCTTTCTGCCAGCAGCACCCGATGGGTTTCACGACAGACCACTTTCCATGTTTGCACTTCCAAAGCATCCAGGCCCTGAGCCACTTGCGTGTTACTTGTGTGTCAAGCATGAGTATTTCCACTCTGGGGACACCCTCAAACACAATCAGCCCACAGATGTCTGAGAGGACCCTCTTCATTTGGAGTCCTCAGCAACCCCACGCTTTGCTAGTCCTAACAGAGAACTAGTGCTAAAAGCCCTGGAGACAAAATAAACAAGAGGCCAGGAATACCTTTCCAGAATGAAGTTTTCCATACTCCAGACAAGGACAACTCTCCACTACTAGTCCATATGTTCCTCTCGTTCCTCTTCTTCTCAACTGGTCTTTCCTCTGCAGGATTTAAAATGGAGGTGGACAGTTCTAGGTCATGGAAGTACCCCAACCAACCCTATGATGCCACTTCACCATTCCACCTCTCAGTGGTTTTTCAATTGATCAGCTCTCTGCCTGTCCAATCAATGGCACATATTCTGTGCAAAATCAAAGATGGACCCTTGTAAAAAAAAGCACATCTTTCCTAGAAGAAAACCTCTGCCCACAAAGGTCTTGTTTCTAACCTCTCAGAGTTCAAAGACACCCTCTGTGGAGGTTGGAGTCAGGGGTATGTTGTCCTTTTTTGTTCCATGTAAGAACATCCTGCAAGCTGCTTAAGAGAGAGGGACAACTAAATTGTAGATGTTATCCTGCCTTCTTCCTCTGCCATAAGAAGTCTAATTTCTCCAGTATGGCTTATTACTTACTTCTCCTTCCAGGCAGCTCAAAGAAGGAATCTTATTAAGGATTGTTCAGAAGGAGACACCAAAAGATGATGCATATGTAGAAACCCATGAAGAGCCATGCTCTTAATATGAGTGTGTGACCCAGATATGTATAGGAAATGACACTTCAAATGACTTTTTTTATGTAATGACAATCAAAAGTTACGTTTTAGGTAAACTTTAACCAAAAGAGCAAACAAGTTTAAACATGGGAGTTTTACAAATAAGCCACAAAGAAATGGGTTATTTCTTTTTGGATTTCAAATCAAATTATAAGGCCACAGCGTACTGTCACCAATTTAGCCTGATTCTCATCTGTGACTTTGCTACCAGTGCACAGATGCCAGATTACATTATACAACACTCCTCCTTGCTGAACCTACACAAGTGTACACATTGAAGAACCTCTTTTACCAAATAGATATCAGTAGACCTGAACTTAAAAGATGTGCACTCTATATTACAGATCATTATCCTTTTTACATACAGTTTACCGTGGGTGAGGTGCCACTGGGGGGTCCCTCCCACAGCAGAGGTCATACAAAACAGGTCAATAAAGACAAAAATCTGTATTTTCATGGTATACAAGCAACACCCTCAGTCAGGTTAATTATTCTCTCAACTGTCTGAGTTCCACCATGACCCTTTCTCTTCAGGTATTTCTTTCTTCTACTTGTTTATCTGAATCCATCTCTGGCCTTAACCAAGGCCCTCTAATGGCAACCCCTGATATTCTTTAGCATCTACTGCGGCTAACACTTGACACATTTAATGCTCCCTTAAAATAGTCAACATGAAATGACTTTAAATAGTCAAAACCGCCAAGAGGATTCTCACCAGGATCTCACATGAGTTTCCAGTAACCTCAGTTCAGATACAGTGATAGCCTTCCTTTTAATATTTCTGTGGCCTCTCTCCTTCCATGGCCCTTTTATGGAACTCCATTAGATGCAGCCTGTAGTCTGAAAAATAATTGCCCTAGAAGGTTGTCTTTGGCAGGTTTCCCAATATTGTGGCCAGAGCCAAATATCTATCATATTCATCTGAAAATTCAGCTTTGCTTGATGGTACCAAGGACACTTCAGCTAACCTCAGTGCCCTCACTTAACTTCCCTCACCGCCTGCAGTTGAAATGTTGTAGGCAATCCACGTCTACCTCCATTACATACTTAGAGAATTTAAACCACTATGAATGAAAGTTCATTACCAATGTTACTCTCTAAATCATGAATATGTTGTACCCTAAACAACACGATCCATCATAAAAATGAGCAAGACCACCTTTGTTAGCAGTCTAAGTACTTTGGTACCTCGCTGACAATCTGCTGATAAGTAGAACCACTACATCATTGTTATCAGGAATATTGATTTCTGATTCTTCAGTTCCTTATCCAACAGTGCAATGCTGGGACTACTGTACAAATCCTAAGAAATTAAATGCTGTGCCTCCTATCCCTCCAAGATTACAGCGATTGCCTGATGCACCATCTCCCTGTCTAATACAGTCTAGAGTATCCTGTATATGTGGTAACTAGGAATGTTTCTACTCTCCATGATACAAGACCATCTTGAAGCCACAAAGTGGTGGACTTTCGAGGGGTTAGTTTTACTATTCCAACTCCAATCCAAGCAAACATAGGCAATATGCTTGATTTCAGAAGGGTTACATTTTCCATCCCCACTCCAATCCATGCAATAGTAGGGAAAGTGTTGGACTTCAGAGGGGTTACATATAAAATTCCAAAACATACTCATTTTTTTAAAATCATCTAAATACCTTACTATTTAATATTATAAAAATGTATTTCAAAAATATGTATACATACTGTATCCATTTCAAAAAATTGTAAATTAAAATGAAAAATGCGAAATGTTAGCATATAAATGACATATTTAAATACATTTAAATAAATGTCACTTCCGCCTCATTATCTTAAAGCTACAAACATAAAACAATAAATTAAATTATAAAGAAAAAAGTAATACAAATAAAACACTACTTAAATAAAACAAATACAATTAAAGGCAATAATAAATATAACCAAAACACATTTTATAAATATTATTATTAAATGAACTTAGCATTAAAATGAATGAACAATTGTAATAAAAGAAATACTTTACATAACCACTAATCAATTAAATATTCAAATACAATTATAGTTTGAATAACATTCCACCCTATTTCTCTACAAACCCAACAGCGAGCTACTAAAATATAAATTGTTAATTCCACTCTAAAGTATAAAATATACATACAAATGAAAAAACTAACCTTAAATAAATAACATATAGGCAATTTGCATAAATAAACCCAAAGTAAAATGTAATTAAAAAATGTATATTAACAATCAGTAAATTATATTTCAATTAACTTCCAACCCTATCCCCCTAGAAAAACAATAAACACCTATTGCATTATCAATTAATAATGACATTAAAAAAATGAATTACAACAAAGATACAAATAATTCCAATACCCAAAATTAAAATATATTACATTATTTTAATAATTATATTTAATACAGTTATGATAAAGGTAATCATCCTAAATATAGCAATGTTCTTAAAAACAATATTATATACCAAAAAAATTATACTCTTACCGTTGATATTCTTTTTCACATAATCTTCGTAGTGAAAACATTTGTGACAGAAAATTCATGTCAGGGAATATTTGTGAATCATTATTTGTGTCATTCAGTCAGCCAATCCTTGTGCACCCTCTGTGGTCAATCTGACACTGTGATCAGGCTTTGTGGTTAAAGTGACAATTTAGTACCTCAATCTTCAATCCTTATTTGTATTTGATTCAGGCTCATTCTCTTTTATTATGTGTTCCAGACTCCCTAGCAGTCTTTTTCAACCCTCTCAAAATTGGGATTAAAGGAAATTGCAGGCAAAAATAAAAATGAAGCCCTGTCCTTCCTTGAAGTTTGACTGCAGAGTGAAATCTGGAATAAGAACTCACTCTGTAGGTAGATTCCAAGAAAGGAAAGGTTGGGCATCCGGTTTCTTGCATCAGCAGGAGTGATAAAAGAAACCTAGACCAAATAACTTTAGTCCACCTCCTCTAAGTATCTAAACCAGTTGAGTTCATATACTGAAGCAAAAACACAGAACCTATACTCTAGTATATGTCCCAAACACATACAACTGTTAACTAAAATGATATATAAGTTGGTGGGGTAGAGGACTTGATATTCATTTTTGTAAATTACAAGAAACTTAGAGTCTGATTTAGAAATTGGGGAACAGGTTCCTCCTCAACAATGTGATAAATATCCCATTTACCTTATTACATGAACATTATATACTGTGAGATGGGTGTTTGTACAAATTATCTGCCCAACACTTTCAAGAAGTTATGATACAAAATTTAGTGCATCAATTTCATAAGAAAAACAATTTTTGTTCAAACAGTGATTTTCTGAGAAGATAATATTCTAGCACTTCCAGGCCATCAGGGTAAGGGTTTGGTGTAAATGCTACTGAGACATCTAACGTTCCTAACCATATTTTGCAGGTATTTTGAATTTTCACTAAGCTCAATTTCTTAAAGGTATCTGTAATGTTTTCGACATATGACTTTGCTTCCATTACTATTTCCTGTAAGAGTTTAGCAATATAGTTTTCAAGTTGTCCTTTAATTGTTCCTATTGACAACAATCGGTCTCTGAATGTTTTTTTTATTTAAATTGTTTTTTAAGTAACATATATAACACAGGCATTCGTGGATGTTTTTGAGATAGGAATTGCTTTCTTTTGTCTATAACGCAACTGTTCTGTTTTGCAAGATCAAGAATTCAAATGTAATGTCTTACTAAATAATTTTGTGGGATCACTATCAACAGAGATGTATGTATCTGTGCATTTAAATTGCAAAAAACACAGTTGATGGACAGAATGTAGAACAATGTCTTACATTCACCCCAGTACAAGGATCTGGGCCTAAATCCATCGTTTTTGTGCACTCCACACCCCCCTGGGTTAGACACTGGCTATATGCAAATCAGCTCTGACCCTGTGCCTCATGGGAACAGTCCAGTCTGAACTACCAAGCCATGTCTTTCCCAGACCGGAATCAAGCATCCAAGGACCGGTTTCTGGCTATCAAACTTCATCAGACTGGATAGCTTGACTCCAGTGGTGTGGAGAGCCTGGGACTCACGTCTGAGCATACCCAGCCCACTCGGGGTGAAAATTGCAAAAAACACAGTTGATGGACAGAATGTAGAACAATGTCACACATTCACCCCAGTACGAGGATCTGGGCCTAAATCCATCGTTTTTTGCACTCCACACCACCCTGGGTTAGACACTGGCTATATGCAAATCAGCTCTGACCCTGTGCCTCATGGGAACAGTCCAGTCCGAACTACCATGCCATGTCTTTCCCAGACCAGAATCAAGCATCCAAGGACCGGTTTCTGGCTATCAGCCTTCATCAGCCTGGATAGCTTGACTCCAGTGGTGTGGAGAGCCTGGGACTCAAGTCTGAGCATACCCAGCCCACTCGGGGTGAAAATTGCAAAAAACACAGTTGATGGACAGAATGTAGAACAATGTCATACATTCACCCCAGTACAAGGATCTAGGCCTAAATCCATCGTTTTTTTGCACTCCACACCACCCTGGGTTAGACACTGGCTATATGCAAATCAGTTCTGACCCTGTGCCTCATGGGAACAGTCCAGTCCGAACTACCAAGCCATGTCTTTCCCAGACCGGAATCAAGCATCCAAGGACCGGTTTCTGGCTATCAGCCTTCATCAGCCTGGATAGCTTGACTCCAGTGGTGTGGAGAGCCTGGGACTCACGTCTGAGCATACCTAGCCCACTCGGGGTGAAAATTGCAAAAAACACAGTTGATGGACAGAATGTAGAACAATGTCATACATTCACCCCAGTACAAGGATCTGGGCCTAAATCCATCGTTTTTTTGCACTCCACACCACCCTGGGTTAGACACTGGCTATATGCAAATCAGCTCTGACCCTGTGCCTCATGGGAACAGTCCAGTCTGAACTACCAAGCCATGTCTTTCCCAGACCGAAATCAAGCATCCAAGGACCGGTTTCTGGCTATCAGCCTTCATCAGCCTGGATAGCTTGACTCCAGTGGTGTGGAGAGCCTGGGACTCACGTCTGAGCATACCCAGCCCAATCGGGGTGAAAATTGCAAAAAACACAGTTGATGGACAGAATGTAGATCAATGTCATACATTCACCCCAGTACAAGGATCTGGGGCTAAATCCATCGTTTTTTTGCACTCCACACCACCCTGGGTTAGACACTGGCTATATGCAAATCAGCTCTGACCCTGTGCCTCATGGGAACAGTCCAGTCCGAACTCAAGCCATGTCTTTCCCAGACCGGAATCAAGCATCCAAGGACCAGTTTCTGGCTATCAGCCTTCATCAGCCTGGATAGCTTGACCTCAGTGGTGTGGAGAGCCTGGGACTCACGTCTGAGCATACCCAGCCCACTCGGGGTGAAAATTGCAAAAAACACAGTTGATGGACAGAATGTAGAACAATGTCATACATTCACCCCAGTACAAGGATCTGGCCTAAATCCATCATTTTTTTGCACTCCACACCACCCTGGGTTAGACACTGGCTATATGCAAATCAACTCGGACCCTGTGCCTCATGGGAACAGTCCAGTCTGAACTACCAAACCATGTCTTTCCCAGACCGGAATCAAGCATCCAAGGACCGGTTTCTGGCTATCAGCCTTCATCAGCCTGGATAGCTTGACTCCAGTGGAGTGGAGAGCCTGGGACTCACGTCTGAGCATACCCAGCCCACTTGGTGTGAAAATTGCAAAAAACACAGTTGATGGACAGAATGTAGATTAATGTCATACATGCACCCCAGTACAAGGATCTGGGCCTAAATCCATCATTTTTTTGCACTCCACACCACCCTGAGTTAGACACTGGCTATATGCAAATCAGCTCTGACCCTGTGCCTCATGGGAACAGTACAGTCTGAACTACCAAGCCATGTCTTTCCCAGACCCGAATCAAGCATCCAAGGACCGGTTTCTGGCTATCAGCCTTCATCAGCCTGGATAGCTTGACTCCAGTTGTGTGGAGAGCCTGGGACTCACGTCTGAGCATACCCAGCCCACTCGGGGTGAAAATTGTTAAACACACAGTTGATGGACAGAATGTAAAACAATGTCATACACCCCAGTACAAGGATCTGGGCCTAAATCCATCGTTTTTTACACTCCACACCACCCTGGGTTAGACACTGGCTATATGCAAATCAGTTCTGACCCTGTGCCTCATGGAAACAGTCCAGTCCGAACTACCAAGCCATGTCTTTCCCAGACCGGAATCAAGCATCCAAGGACCGGTTTCTGGCTATCAGCCTTCATCAGCCTGGATAGCTTGACTCCAGTGGTGTGGAGAGCCTGGGACTCACGTCTGAGCATACCCAGCCCACTCGGGGTGAAAATTGCAAAAAACACAGTTGATGGACAGAATGTAGAACAATGTCATACATTCACCCCAGTACAAGGATCTGGGCCTAAATCCATCGTTTTTTTGCACTCCACACCACCCTGGGTTAGACACTGGCTATATGCAAATCAGCTTGGAACCTGTGCCTCATGGGAACAGTCCAGTCTGAACTACCAAGCCATGTCTTTCCCAGACCGGAATCAAACATCCAAGGACCGGTTTCTGGCTATCAACCTTTATCAGCCTAGATAGCTTGACTCCAGTGATGTGGAGAGCCTGGGACTCACGTCTGAGCATACCCAGCCCACTCGGGGTGAAAATTGCAAAAAACACAGTTGATGGACGGAATTTAGAACAATGTCATACATTCACCCCAGTACAAGGATCTGGGCCTAAATCCATCGTTTATTTGCACTCCACACCACCCTGGGTTAGACACTCGCTATATGCAAATCAGCTCTGACTCATTTGCCTCATGGGAACAGTCCAGTCCGAACTACCAAGCCATGTCTTTCCCAGACCGGAATCAAGCACCCAACGACCGGTTTCTTGCTATCAGCCTTCATCAGCCTGGATAGCTTGACTCCAGTGGTGTGGAGAGCCTGGGACTCACGTCTGAGCATACCCAGCCCACTCGGGGTGAAAATTGCAAAAAACACAGTTGATGGACAGAATGTAGAACAATGTCATACATTCATCCCAGTACAAGGATCTGGGCCTAAACCCCGTCGTTTTTATGCACTCCACACCACCCTGGGTTAGACACTGGCTATATGCAAATCAGCTCTGACCCTGTGCCTCATGGGAACAGTCCAGTCCGAACTACCAAGCCATGTCTTTCCCAGACAGGAATCAAGCATCCAAGGACCGGTATCTGGCTATCAGCCTTCATCAGCCTGGATAGCTTGACCTCAGTGGTGTGGAGAGCCTGGGACTCACGTCTGAGCATACCCAGCCCACTCGGGGTGAAAATTGCAAAAAACACAGTTGATGGACAGAATGTAGAACAATGTCATACATTCACCCCAGTACAAGGATCTGAGCCTAAATCCATCGTTTTTTTGCACTCCACACCACCCTGGGTTAGACACTGGCTATATGCAAATCAGCTCGGACCCTGTGCCTCATGGGAACAGTCCAGTCTGAACTACCAAGCCATGTATTTCCCAGACCCGAATCAAGCATCCAAGGACCGATTTCTGGCTATCAGCCTTCAGCAGCCTGGATAGCTTGACTCCAGTGGTGTGGAGAGCCTAGGACTCACGTATGAGCATACCCAGCCCACTCGGGGTGAAAATTGCAAAATACACAGTTGATGGACAGAATGTAGAACAATGTCATACATTCACCCCAGTACAAGGATCTGGGCCTAAATCCATCGTTTTTTTGCACTCCACACCACCCTGGGTTATACACTGGCTATATGCAAATCAGCTCTGACCCTGTGCCTCATGGGAACAGTCCAGTCTGAACTACCAAGCCATGTCTTTCCCAGACCGGAATCAAGCATCCAAGGACCGGGTTCTGGCTATCAGCCTTCATCAGCCTGGATAGCTTGACTCCAGTGGTGTGGAGAGCCTGGGACTCACGTCTGAGCATACCCAGCCCACTCGGGCTGAAAATTGCAAAAAACACAGTTGATGGACAGAATGTAGAACAATGTCATACATTCACCCCAGTACAAGGATCTGGGCCTAAATCCATCATTTTTTTGCACTCCACCCCACCCTGGGTTAGACACTAGCTATATGCAAATCAGCTCTGACCCTGTGCCTCATGGGAACAGTCCAGTCCGAACTACCAAGCCATGTCTTTCCCAGACCAGAATCAAGCATCCAAGGAACGGTTTCAGGCTATCAGCCTTCTTCCGCCTGGATAGCTTGACTCCAGTGGTGTGGAGAGCCTGGGACTCACGTCTGAGCATACCCAGCCCACTCGGGGTGAAAATTGCAAAAAACACAGTTGATGGACAGAATGTAGAACAATGTCATACATTCACCCCAGTACAAGGATCTGGGCCTAAATCCATCGTTTTTTTTGCACTCCACACCACCCTGGGTTAGACACTGGCTATATGCAAATCAGCTCTGACCCTGTGCCTCATGGGAACAGTCCAGTCTGAACTACCAAGCCATGTCTTTCCCAGACCGGAATAAAGCATCCAAGGACCGGTTTCTGGCTATCAGCCTTCATCAGCCTGTATAGCTTGACTCCAGTGGTGTGGAGAGCCTGGGACTCAAGTCTGTGTATTTAAATAATATAATAGGTGATGCCCATCAATACGATTGCATCCCCTTTGTACGCTGTTTTTATTGTGATGTTCTCAGCTAAACTTCTTAAACACCTTTATTCTTTATTTGAAACATTCTTGTTTGAAATGAAACCGATCTTGTTAAGATCCTTTCTCACAATCTCACAATCAGTTCAAATAAATCATAGGTTATATATGGAATTTGTGTTCAGAAGTGTGTTTAGGATTAAACTCAACATATTCCAATTTATATAAATAGTTTACTAAGTCCACAAGTGCTAAACATTGGTCCTAAGGCACTGTAGTAAAACATGGCAAGTAAATGTTTTGTTGCCATATAAGAACAAGTCACCCCTAAATTAACTTTGTATCATTACAAGGTAAGGTGCTGCTATATTAAAAAAATGGCACATAGGTGCCCTCACAGTTACGGAAGGTCAAAAAGCCATTCCACTGTGGGGGTTCAGCTACATTTACCATAAGATAAGCCTACATGGGATTAAAACATGTATTTTACATCTTCACCTTCAAAGATTTTTTTCAACTTGGTTTTAAAAACAGGTTTAAGGGTGAAATATTATTTTGATAATATGAGTGGAAAAGTACCTTTTTTAGCATTGTACTTTGGGCTGCCCAAGCCACTACCGACTTAAAACAACTTTTACTACTTGTCACACCTCTGGAGGCAAATACACCTTCTTGGTTGGAGTTGATGAAACTATTGACTAGGTGGCAAAAAAGCGTTATTAAGTAATTCCTTAAAAACTTAGTTCAAAGAGCTTCTCAAACAAATTCACATTCCCTCAAAGATCTCTTCAATATAGTTTCAACACTACCTCGATGCACTCTATCCACTCTTATCTTCTCACTTCCTGTTTGGGCACAAGTACAGAGGGAACCTTTATTCATCATATCTTAAAATATTTTTCTTTACTAGGACCTACATTCAATTGTTTCACAATCTCGCTGCTGAATATCGACCTCAGGATCAAAATTGTACTCTGAACTTACGGAGTGTGTTGCAGGCTGATGCTGTCATCAGGGCCTCCATTTCCTCCTACTCCTCCTAAAGCCGATAGAAGGTGTCTGCAACATCCTCTATTTTCTTTAACCTTTTTTTTAAGTTTCCATCCTGTTTTGAACCTGTGTGTCTGCAAGGGACTCTTCCTATACCTGCTGGACCTACATTGTAATAAGCTGTGGTCCTTCTTAGAGCACTGCTTACCCACCATAATAATAACATGTGTTTGCAAAGTCACACAACACCACTTTTCTCTCTCCACAGCCCACCTCAGTTATTTATTCGAAAATAGTATTACACATATTATTCCTAATTTGGGATTAGGTTAACTTTAGTGCTTAGGTTAGGGTTATGGTAAACAATGGTGTAAGGGAAGTTGCTAGTGTTACAGTAGGTGTAAGTTATGGCATAATAGATGAAGCAGGATTTATGATGGTGCAATAGATAGTGGTATGGGAGTTGGTACAATGGGATACCTTCATTGTCCATAAAATGACAGAGCCACAAACTTGTGTAAGAAATTGGGTTATTGGTTGAGAGGGGTGGAAGCCCCACTCAAACAACAACCACAATCATTGTCAGGGTGAACTTAAAAAGTCACTAAATTTACCTGTGCTTTACTCTCTGGTAACCTTATGCAAAAGCAGTCAGGCATAACTTAGACGTAATGTGTAAAATAGGTTTTCAGCACACAAACAGTAATGAAGTGAATACACAAAAATCACAGACCAATTTAGAACAGTAGAGTAAATTTTAAAACAAATACAATTCAATCAATAGAATCTAATCTATGAGGTCGTAAAGTTTGTAGTGAAAAATAGAGCTAAAAAGCACAAATTCTGGAGAGGGTGAAAATCCATGTTTAGACCAATTGCGATGGAGCGCTGGTCTGGTACAGAAACGAGTTCGGCCTGCAGTGAGTTGTACCTTTATGTGTTTGGAGTTGAGATGTAACATCCTGCTTCAGTCTACACTCTGCCATGTCGGTTCTGATGAAGCCACCAGGCAGAAGTTTCAGGGAGCTGCAATAAGAGGACCTGTGTCAGGTTGCATCGCACGGCGTTGGTTCTGATTAAATTGTCAGTTAAGTAGGGGACAAACACACTCTGATTCAAAACAAGGGCCCAGGAGCTGGGGGCACTACTTGGGATCAGGACTTACTCCAGTAGGGGCCAGCATCAGGGCACAGGCTGGTCCAGTGGTGCCGGTCAGCTGGGCAGCTCCAGGGCAGGTATTTGTAGCTTGTTGTGTTCCTGTAACTCACACAGGAGGGCAGTCAACAAGCAACAGTAGTCAATCTGGTGGTACTGGGTTCAAGGAGCAGGTCCAGTCTTCCTTACAACTGCTATAAGGGAAACTAGATTAGGACATGAGGTTAGGTACAAAAAACAAACATTAGGGATCAGTTAAAGGCATTGTGGCCACATACCATACAGAATTATAATAGTAACTTTTTACCTCTATATTTATGTTTTTACTACAGCCACACATGGTATCCTCAACTTTATTTTCTCTACACTTGTCATTATATAGTATTAGAATTTGACACATACTACCATCCACTGACTGTGAGATGAGTGTCATGAAAGAGGAACAAGCAGCTTGGTTGCAGAACATTCCAATTCCTGAGTCCTACCAAATAGAGATCATTCTATTGTTTTTGTGTTTATAATAGTACCTGGAAACAATGAAGTCCTATCATGTGCACTAGAAAAAATAAAATATACATGAACTTAAACATACTGCAATCAGGATTTTGGGCCTCACAGAACAGTTTTTCCACTCTCACTGAGGCTGTCCTCACAGGGAACAGCAGCACAGTCTCGCAACCACCTTCGTTATTGTCCGTTTTTGATTTTTTGGCTACAAATCTACCTAACATTTGAGAAAAAAATGGAAAACAGGTGGCTTTGGAAATTAATGACAAAGGTATGTCATGAAAATCAGGTGTAGTTACACCAACACTATTAAATTAGAGAATGACTTATAAATAAAATTAGGAGCGTGGATCCATGACCCACCCTTCCTAGAATAAATATCATATTTCAACAAGATGCAGTATTGTGCTTTCTCAGGAAAAAACACTAATTACTAGTACCGACCAGAATAACTACATTTTAAAAAACACACACACAAGTCTGTTAGCTCAGTAACAATATTTGTCATACATCCATTCCTTGTGTCCCTCACTGTTACCCTCTCAGTTGTTCCGTGTATGCTTAGATTCCATTCCTTCTACCAGACCCTGATATATTTTCACTATCACAGCAAGAGAATCCGAAAAGTGGCAAAACATGGCTCTGCACAAAGTTGAAGCAGCTCTGCAGGGTAAGAGGACTCATGGGAAAAGAATACGCAATCATCCCACATCTGCTGGGCTCTTTTTCTGGCACTCATTGGCTATCACCCTCTGAAACTCCCCACCCCACAAAACAACATTGAGCTTTTCTACTTTAATTCATTACCGTTGTTGATCTTCCTCCTCATCCAGTCTAATAATTGTTTTATTAAAAAAAACTGTCCTTTTACAATCCGGATCACCTTTCTCCCACTTTCATACTCTCTGTTCGTACAGGAAATGTTTTGAGCAAACATCCATGATGATAGCGGCTTTCAAGGAGCTGGGTCAGCGGCATGGATTGACATTCTCTAGTCAGCTATGAGTCTATACGGACCTGTGACTGACAGGTAAAAAGGCTGTTGGTGAATCATTAGTGCCACTATCATTCCACTAGCTCGCTTGGTTTGCAGAGATCCAATATAGAGGGTGGCCTATCATTCGATCAACTCTGTCACTCTGGTCTTTGGAGACTTTGGAGAAGGAAGAGAAAGCTAGGGAAGTGAGATCTCCATTTTGCAATGCCACAAAAGGAAAAAACTGTTTTTCACTTTTGTCACATAATAGTAAATTGTTTTAAAATCTGGTATTCATGCTAATAACTTCCAAAGGAAGGTTATCAAAATAAGTGCATTAATGAATTATAATATTTAAGAAATATTAAACATGAATTAACAGCTTGTGCCTCTGAATCAACTTCAGCCATAAATGGCCCCAAACAGTTGTATGTCCAGCACGACAAATGGCCATCTACCGGTACTGCAACACACTCCCAGATAAAATAATGGAGGATGGGACATAAAAATTAAAGCCTTAGGAACTAATCTTAAATTAACTTTACCTTATTTTACCTTTTTATGGAATATAAATATATTTAATGTTAAAAGTTATTTAAATGCACATAATTATTCGTTGATCATAAAAATATTAACATAAAATGTATCATAACCTTTTTTTAAATGTACACATTAATGTATCTTTATATTTCAAAACAAAAATAATTTAATTAACTCAAATTAAACTGTTGCTTCTTTAAATAATTTTTACTAATTGATAAATAAGTATACATTTTATACTTTGCATGTTTTTTTTAAATTCCAATCTTATCAAAAAGATGCAGATATTATTTTCAAAATAATGAACTATTTAATTTAAAATGATGGTGCATTTTATATTTTGTTCTACATTTAAAATACATATCTTAAATTAATTTCCATTACTATGGAACATAAAAACATTTTTACCATTTGTTTTAAGTTGAATTAACTTTTACATTGTTCTGTGTACTACACTAAAGGGAGATCTCTGTCCTGATGGCAGAGACCTTGTAACTTTGTGTGAAAAGTTACAAGTTTCAACTTTACACTAACTATTTAGGCATCACCCTCTGAGTTAAGGGGGTGACAAGCATGTAAAGCAACACTTTCCAGCAACTTTGCACTTGTAAATGGGCAAAATAGCCAAAGTTGTAACGTTACCAAAAAAGTAAAACTAAACTTACACATGTAGACGTACTCATGTGTAAGTTTAGCTTTGTGAATAGACTGTTTAAGATTAGTCGTGGTTGATGGGATGTGAAATTAGTCTATAAGACAAAACTTCAAAATACATTAAATACAACATATATAATATTAACATATTCTTAGCTTCTAGTGCTACCATCGTTTGCGAAAGGCCTCAATAATATGGAAATAGGAAACTGTTGGCCTGATTCACAAAGGTAAACTCACACTAAGTTTACGATTGCTTTCAATTTACAAAGGTATTTTACTAGTAGTACCTATATGACTGCAGAGTCCCCGCACATAAAAAGTTAGGACTGTCCTATCTTTTTATGTGTGGAGACTCGCAGTCGTAAAGATACTAATAGTAAAATACGTTTGTGAATAGCAAAGAATCGTAAACTTACAGAAAAGTGTAACATTACTTTCTGATTCAGGCCCTGGGTATGTTGATCACTGTGAGACACTTTCAATGATTCAGTTATAAATTGGTTGAGTGATAAATAAATAAAATAAAAAACTGCACAAATGTATTTTTATACTTGGAATATCATTTTATTTACACAGTGGGGCATTTTTATAATCAATTTACGCTGGGTTTGAATCACAAAAGTTAGACAAACTGGCACAAACAGTTGATATGGGAATTACTTGCCAGCGCAAAAGTTTATTTGCGCTGGAAAGTAGGGGTTTTGTGAAAAATTCCACTCCGCCTGTGGAGTTTGCAGAGTTTCTCCCACTCTGAGCTCTGTGCGGAGTTCCGAAAAACTCCCTGAATTTTTTTCTCAAGCAGCTCGCCAACAAAAAGTTGGCGAGCGCTTGTGAGAAAAAATAACGCACTAGACCTACTCCTGGTGAGATTTCTCATCGCAGGCGGTTTCAGCAGGTCGCGACCGCTTGCGTTGAGAAATCTGCCATTCACGTTGGGGAAGCTGCCGCTCAAGAAGAATGTCTACTCGACAATGGCAGAAATCAGCAGCCCTCTGGCGCGATGCATAGTGCAGTTCGCACTGGTTTTACAATGCAAGACAAACTCTTGGCACTATAAATCAGTGCCAGCAGCACAACTTAGACTGCGCCGCTGACAGAACTCTACAGAGCGCAGCAGAGTTTTTCTGTCACTTCGTGGAAAGTAGCCTTTAAGTAATGCAAAGTAACACTAGAGCTTGTTTGCATTGTTTTGCATCACAATTGCATCCAATGGTTGATACCTGGACGTACCCATGAAACCACCTATGATTTTTGGCACAAAGCCCTATCTACTGACATTTGTAGACAGGGCTTTGCAACAAAACATAACTCCTCTTTCAAGCTGTCCTTAACTTGGAGAAATGTTTTATTTCTCCACACTTTTCCAACTTTGCATGTGTGTGGCACTGTACCTCGCACGTCCAATTGTTTAACTATTAATAAGCATAATAATTTGTACTGGAAGGGTGCCCTTCCAGTACAAAACGCATGCTTAACAGAATGCTCACATCTCCCTCCTTTACTCCCTCCCTTTAAATAATGCATCCCGGCAACTTTGAGTGCTGTGCTGCTTTGCATCAAAAGTTAGTAAATCTGCCCCAAAGTATCTTAGATTTATGAGTCGATGTATAAGTTTGCTCGTGCAACTTCATTGTACAAGCAGAGAAGCAATATCCTACCTTGGAACAAATCTGTGTTAAAAAGAATAAAAGCACACTGATTACATAAATTTTTCATAAATATCACCCCGAAGAGGCAAGTCTGAAACAGTCATAGAATGCAGAAAAAGAAGCACGAATAGACAGAGAGGTGAAACCCTCTATATCTGAAGGAACAGCTGCAATTCTTTTTACTGTACACTGGGATTCCATTAATACTGTATTGTTTCCTTTTGCTTTTGTGATCCAGAAGGCTTCATTGTAGTTGTTCATTATCATACTGCCACAAAGAAGAAAGATACGTGGTGGCATTGTTTATCAGTGTCAAGCCATTCGTTATTCAGATATGCAGCAGGAATGCAAATCCCCACAGCAATAGGCTAGAGTGTATGATCCCTTTGTCAGTGACCTAGTTTCATACATCTGTAGAATAATGACCAAATCGGAAATACAGAAAAGCTTAATTGGTGCTTGCCACTGTTCCATTTCCTAGATCACTATATGATAATCATCTTGGATAACTAATTGGTTTTTTTACAAAGTATTCTGACTGTCATTTCCAGTTGTGGATTTGGCATGAATCGGGAGTGTTCTTTTATTTAATTTGGACCGTATTTTATTGCATTTTCATGAACAAAAAGAATAAGATAACATCAAGAAGAGAGCCATGCAATCAGGTAAAATCAAGCTTAACCGTTGGCACCAGACATCGGCCATTGACATTCACGTACAGTATATATCACATGGTATAGCGTCCAGACTGTATAAGAGCCACTCGTTTACGAATAATAAGAGAATATAATAAGAAATAAAGTAAACGTCAGACAATTATCCGAACACCCACCCTCCCACCTTCCAACCCCCTCCCTACTCATCCCAAACTGCCATCTTCCTTCTACATCTCTGAAAAACTGTTGTGCAATGAGTGGGACCATCCTGCTCGTCCAGGTGCGGTTGCGGGGGGGGGGGGGGGGGCTGTATTTTGTGTATATAGCTCGTGAGGGTAATTCCAGTGGCAGAGACATGGAGGCAGTCCTAAGAAAGTGTGGACGGTGTTCATTGGTCAGCATCATTTTGTGGTTTACATTGTTCCAGCAAATCATCTCACACAAAGCAATGCTAAACGACGTTTACGGAAACCGCGATATTCTTCCCTATGTACCGCATAGCTTTCGGCAATGCCCCAGCGTATAACTTCTCCCTACCAGCATGAGATGAATGGCCTACTAGAGGGCTTCCAATGTCTCGTAATCAGCTGTTTGGCCAGAAGGAGCGGCAGGTCTACAAATTGTGCTGCTGTCTTAGGCCAAGGATATACGCCCAAAGGCAGTGTTCAGCAGTATCCTACTGGGCAACCCCGGTAAGTGTCAAAAAGTGTATCCTTTAAGTCCCCCAATAGATTGTCAGTGAGGGACACACCCACAACATATGTAGTAGATCTGAAGCCCCAGTGTGACAACTAGGGCAATTGGGTGATGCTGTGTGGAAGATCCTATGAAGTTTTAATAGTGTCAAATATGCACTGTGTAAAAGTGAAAATCGAATACATTTGAAAGTGGAGTTACTGGAGATCAAACTTGGGTATTCGAGGAAAAAGTGCCATTCTCTACATGGAAAGCTTGATTCAGGTCCATTTCCCACTGAGCCAGCTGAGGGTCTAAAGAGGTATGCACTTAGGTACCTTGGGCCATATGTATGAAAGGATTTAGCATTCCTTAACAGGCCGAATCTCAATTTCGATCGGTTAAGAAATGCTAAATTGCCTCTCCATATGTGCGAAGCCATATAGGGAATCACAAAATGTGATTTCTACCCAGTAGAAATCACATTTTGCAATTCCCTAAATAGGAAATCACAAATAGGGATTTCCTATTTGCGATTTCCTAAGAACATGTACAAAGCAGTTCCTAAATGTATAATGGGCATTTAGGAAATGCTATTACCATCAACTCCAAGATGATAGATGATATTTGTGGCAGTCTCAAATCGTGGAGGAAGGCATCAGTGTTGTCAGAGGACGGGAGGTGCCAGCGTTATGGAGTCATGCACACTACTAGCAAAAGACCTGAATAATATCTAAATGAGAGGTGCATTGATTATCAGAGGGCGTAGTCACCGAAAGGACCAATGTAGATGTTGATACCGGCCAATTCATATGGGCTAAGTGGGCACCTGCTTTATCTCCTACTTTGTGTTATTTCTGTATATAGGCGTTTCAGTCTATAACCCTAAGGTTATAGACTTGCAGTTTGTCTGTGTGTGTGTCATCATGCACAGCTGCACATTCAAGCAGCCTCAGCTGTGTTTCGGTATATTGAAGGTCTCACATAACAGACTGTGTTGTCCCTGTAACTTTGGCACTAGACACACCCCTAATTACTTCCTTAAACACTTCCAATTCTATTAATTGGGAAGAAGCAGTGTCCGCATTGTCTGTAAAATGCATAGCAATGGTGTTAGCCAAGGATTCTTTAATGGCAAATGAGTAAGGAAGTGTAAACTTATGCAGAAAAAGAAAAATAGGTTAGGGCAGGTCAGATTAAAAGGAAGACACATTAAGGGGAAAATAACATGCCAATCATCTAGATACAGATGGAAACAGCTCATCTCAGTTTGAGTTAAGCTCCTTTAAAGAAGACTCACCTTTCCTGATCATGCCATATCTATACCATGCTGTACCCTTGGTCCAAGTTTGGACTTAGTCGCCAAAATGAAAGTGAAAAATCTCCAGCGGGATGAGGCAGAGGGTTGTAGCAGGAGACACTACAATGAGGTTGGATACCCCTTTGGTGAAGAACTGCTGAAAAGGATTTGCTGCTGTGGAGAAGAACGTAGCGTGAGAAGGCATGAAGTCAATTCAACCGGCAATGCACCTCTGGCGGACAAACAAGCAGGTTGGCCGCAATCTTTTCCTGGTTCTTAAAGCAGTTTTGCGCGAGATATTTGGGAATTGACTGTATGGGCACATGTAGCACCACACCAAGGCTCCAGGACTGGTGGGACACCTCTTGGGGATTAGGGACTCACTCGGGTTGGGTCCAGGTGTGAGTTCCAAATGCTGGGAGACTTTTTTGTCTCTGTGGCTCTGAACAGGCTGCCAGCACTCTATCCCTTGGAGTGACTTCTGGTAGTCCTGGGTGCAGGTGTAGATGTAGGGCTCAACAGCAGGGCAGGCCTTTGAGGGTTCAAGGCAGGCTCCAGGCAGCAAAGTAGTCCTTCCAGATACAGCAGCTGTCTGGCAGGGTACACAGCAGGTCACTGTAGGCAATCCTCTGACAGTCCTTCCAAAAGGCCCAGTAGTGAACTGAAGAGGTGATGTCTGAGGTCCCCAATTTATACCCTGGCTCCAAGCAGGTTGCAGTGACAATGTGGTGTTGTTAGGCCCTTTGTGTGAAGGCATAGCACAGACTCAGCACCACCCCATCCTGCCAGCAGATGAACATTGAGGCACACCTAATCCCCATGCTTGTGACTCAGGCCAGGATACTGGCAGAAAAATGCTGAGGGCCGAAAAATGCCAACTTTCTAAAAGTATTCAAAATAGTGGGGTTGGGCCTATAGCTCGGCCTAAGGCTAGACCAAGTTAAAATTTTAAAGAACGTATTTGCCGAAGCTGAAAGATTTACAGCAACTTTATTCTTTAGGTTCAGGATATTGATTACCTTAAACCTTGATTTCTATTTACCAAGTTCTAAATTATTTCAGAAACATTTCTTATATCAAATTCATTAGATCACATGCAACAAAAGTGTCATAGGCCCTTTGATCAAATCAACAATACATAATACACATAACAAATATAAGTTACACATAAAACAACCATTTCACAAGACCAAAACCAATTTCCAAAAACGATATTGCCACATAGACTAAATAAACGCAAAAACCAGTCTTGTACTATTCCTAGACACACAAAAGAGTCAATGTGCAATTATACTTTTTTGAAAAGACTCTTCAATTCTCACCTTGGTAAGGAGTTGTAATAACTACCAGATATCGAGGGCACCTGTCTTTTGGTTGCCCTCAGAGGAATAAACTGCATTTTTTAAACTTCCTCTATTTTGTGGAGAAAGTTTCTACTTCTTCTGTTTGAAGTCTCTTCAGGACCAAGGCTGTTTTTTTTAACTGAAAAATAAATAAATAAAAACTGTTTCAATTCACATTACTGTACAGAATTATAAGAACTTCTCAAATATACCTTATTTAGTCCTTCTTTATACCTTTATTGTTGCATACTCTAATGAGGGATTTTCTATGTTGTTATGTTATGTTATGTTAATTATTATTTGTTAAGCGCACGTACGCCCATAGGCTTCTTGGCGCTATCGAATTTTGTTGGAACACAGCATAACATTGAGAAACATTCGTGCAAGGGTGAATTTAATGCCTATTTAGAGTAGGCCTGTCTGAAAACCCAAGTTTTAAAAGTTTGTCTAAAAATAAGAAGGGTATCACACTGTCTTAGAGATAGTGGAAGGGCATTTCAAAGGGAGGCGGCAAGGTAGTGAAAGGTGCTGCCTCCCTGACGTTTTTTCTTAAAAGAAGGGACCCTTAGTAGTTCTAGGTGGACTGAACGGAGGTTCCGTAAAGGGGTATATTTACATACCAAGTTCTTTATAAATTTAGGGCCTTTGCCCTGTAAAGCTTTAAAAATAATGCAGCCAGCTTTAAATGCAACTCTCTGAACTACACAAGCCAGTGCAGGTTTTCCATTTCTAGCCTAATGGGTTGCCATTTGGGTTGTTTACTTATAAGCCTAGCTGCCTGGTTCTGGACGTACTGTAATCTCCTAAACTGGCCTACTGGGAATTCTAGATACAGACTATTGGAAAAATCAATCCGAGATAACACCAAAGCAAGGATTACCTGGATCAGAACTGGATGGGTTAGAAAATGAGCAATTTTTTTTATTTTCCTCAGTTGGAAAAAGCTGGATGACACTACCATCCCAATATGATTTTTTAATGATAGATCCTCACTAACAGTCACTCCTAAGCTCTTCACAGTCTGGGATTTAATGGGAGGAGTTCCCATATCAGGTGGCCAGAAATGGGGCCCCCAGCTGATTTCACTTTTCCCGGTAAGATAATTTCTGTCTTGCCCGGGTTAAGCTTTAGGTGGTTCAGATTCATCCATCTCTGGATATGGGACGTAGTTTTTTGAAATTCAGCCACTGCATCCTACGAATCCAGAGAAAAAATGAGTTGCATGTCGTCCGCATAGTTAAAAATTGTAACCTTGTTGCTTTTCAAGGAATACAATAAAGGACGTAAATATAAGTTAAAAAGTAGCGGAGACAGAGACTATCCTTGCGGTACTCCACAGGTAGAGACAATTTTTGGGGCTGTGAACATCCCCAATCTAACGGACTGAGAACGTTCAGAAATAAAACATTTTAACCAGCTCAGGGCCGGGCCCCTGAGGCCGGCCTGCTCGACACGGCTGACAAGAATGGAATAGTCAACCGTGTCGAATGCGGCCGACAAATCCAGGAGCACCAGGGCCTGGTGAACGTCCCTGTCTGCGTTAGACCTCAAAGTGTTTTGGACCGCCAGTATTACCGTCTCAGTCGAGTGGCCTGGGCGAAAACCGGCCTGATTCGGTTCCAAGTATCCAGTGGATTCAATAAAATTTGAGAGGCAGTTAGACACATGAGCTTCCAAAATTTTTGATAGGTAAGGTAAAAGGGAGATCGGCCTATAATTCGTAAGATCGTATGGGTCAATGCCAGATTTCTTGGTTAAAGGGATCAACAAAGCATGCTTGAATCCACTCGGTACCTTACCTTGTGCTAGTGAACTATTCAGTAGAGGAAGGATATTTTGATGGGAAGCAAGTCCTATTTCTTTAAAAATATGAGGCGGGCAAATGTCATCAGGGGATCCAGACTTGACACGAGTAAGGAGATCAGAGAAGGTTTTAAACTCTATAGGAGAAAAAAAGTCTAATATGTCAGGGTTGTAAAATATATCATCTATTGGAATTGGAGTGGGAAGGCTAGTTATATCCTGTTTTATAGTGATAATTTTGTCCCTGAAATGATCGTTCAACAAGTTGCATACATTTTGAGTAGGCATTATAGGAGGGGCTGTCCTATCATCATTGCAAAGGTTGTTCACTGTGTCAAATATCTCTTTTGATTTATTCAGGGAATTCATAATTTTTAATGAAAAATAATTAGTTTTATGTTGCAAAAGAGTTTTTTGATATATTTTTCTAGCTGAACAATAAATCTCTTTGTCCTGTCAAAAGTAGTTAGCTCTCCATTTCCTTTCTTTCTGTCTGATCTCAAGTTTTAGTTTCTTCAATTCTGGGGTAAACCATGTATGGGCTTCTCTCCCTCGTGATCTAGGGAAGCTTACTAAGGGAGCATGTTGATCTACAGCTTGATATAGCCTTTCTGAAAAAGTCTTTTCACTAGATTCTATATCCCCACCTTGAGAGGGAAGAGTACTGGCCAGGGTATTCAGAAATGCCGGTAGATCTATAGATTTCCATTTACGAATGTCTCTGCCTGCCTGTAATCTAGGTTTGACAGTTTCATTAATTGAAAATGAAAAATGTATTAAAAAAATGGTCTGACCAGCTGCAAGGGTATATAGAGGGCGAGGATAAAGACAAATTATGTGACCAGATTTGATCAAGGCTATGAGCCTTCTGATGAGTCGGAAGATGTATGTGTTGCTTCAGATTAATATCTAATAATAGATCTTTCAGTTCTGCTGCCTGAGAATCTAATGCCACATCATCAAACCAGTAATTCAAGTCACCAATTAGGATGAGTTTAGAGTAATTGATGACACAGGAAGCCAGTTGTTCTGCTAACAAAGATGGAAACGTAGTCATACACTGAGGAGGTTGTGGTATTAAAATGTCTCACTGCTTGTATCTTCAATTGTGTCTTTCACAAATTTAGAGTAAATCATAGGGTGGCTTCCTGCTTTTCACTCTCCTCACTAACATTTGTTCATAGAATCCCGTCTATATGCGAATCTTACAACACATTCGTGCCATCATCAATTGTGACCCGGCATATCCGGTAGCCAGACACTTTAAGCTCAGTCACAATAAAGATGTCAATTGTCTTTCCTATTTTGTGATTGACATGGCCCCGGTACAAAAAAGAGGCGGAGATAGAGATAAAGTACTAACACAACTGGAGACCAGATATATCCTCAATCTTAATAGTAAACATCCTAATGGTCTCAATGATAGGGAGGATATGCATACCTTTCTATAAATTTGTACTTATCTCATCACTGCGCACATGATCTGTCCGAATATACTAGTATGGAATATTGGCTATAATAGCAAGAACTGTAATTTAGTTGTAAATAGGTCGTATCATACATCGAATTTTTTACCTTCTTTGCATTGTGTGTGTTTTTCTAACTTTTTCATACTCTTTTAATAACTTTTTTTAATGAACATTAAATAAATTTGCACTATCTTCACTCAGTATTTCACACACTAATGGGTATTTGCGAAACATGGATAATAAACTAGATAGTTGGCCATTTCCGGGAACGGAATGGATCCTTAATCTATTAGAATGATCAAAGCACTAGCACTTTCGCCGACTTGAGACAGCATTAACACACATAACATCATATGCAGGATCTAACATGGATCATTAGTGAGGCAGCTTTATTCAGCATTATGGAATACGCATTCTTGCAAGAAAACCATTCATGGTATTAATTAAGAGCGGTATTTGTACATTTAACCTGGCATGAATTTTGCACATGTAATATAATATTCATTTTATGACTTTTTACATGAGGTTGTATTTACAGAATTTTAGCTTATTTATATGTTATTTATTTAGTGCATATAACATGCTATTTAAAAATGATTCATTCTGAGACAGCTAATCCATTATCACACAACTTCACGCATTTAAGCGGAAATAATGTATAGATGTTGTTGCAAAATATAAACAAAAATATGTTTATCATGTTTGTTACTAAGCTGGCGTGCTAGATACCCAGTTAACTTCAGCACTTAACATTCATAGTATGTTTTCACTGTCCATCACTAGGTCACGTGGTGAAATCACAAATGAGAAAAAAGAGTGTGTGCATTATTTAAAGTGTCCACTACTGCATGTCCGCTATGTGATCAAGGGCAGTTCCTGCCCGAAACGCGTCGTGCCTATCCTGACCTGAGATGGATAATAAACTTCCTCTGTAAACACTCGATGAGCTGCGTGGTGGTCCGTGACTTTTCTGTGGTCAGAACCGTTTTCAGCAGAAATTGACCCATATATATATATATATATATATATATATATATATATATATATATATATATATATTACCTACTGGCGGTCGCCAGTAGGTATATATAGTTAGGATTTTTTTCCTATGGGATTTTTGAAAATTCTATGTTGAATAACTTTGGCGTTTGAGGACGGAATTGGCTGAAATTTTCTGGAAAATGGAACATTTTGTTTCTGAGCAGCCCCTGAAAATTTGGGGGGGTTTCGTCAAGCGGGGGCCGAGAAAAAAGGGGGGTCCCAAAACGTGTTTTTAACATTGAGTTTTCCATAGGGCGGTTGGACTCACTTTTAGCTCGATCGGCTGAATGGATTTCTACGAAACTTGGCAAAATTGTATGGACTGGTAGCCCGATGTGCCTTTGCTATGTCTCAAGATATATGCTCCAGTGGTTTTTACGAAAATTAACTTTGAAAAATATATATTGGGCTACATTGGGCTATATATATGTTGGAGCCCAAATGTAGCCAATGTAGCCCAATGAAGCCCAATGAAGCCCAATGTAGCCCAAAGATGGCCGCCAGAGACAAAAAAAACCAAATGTAGCCCATATATCAGCCAGATGTAGCCCAACTATAGCCCAGTGACAGAATGTCCCAGAGTGTTTTAAAGAACAACTAGAACGCTAACAGTCTTACTTATGACAAAAGTATGGCACACCTGAAGTCATCTTGATTGGAATAAAGTGGTAACACTTAATACATTTAATTTGAAAAGGAACAAAGTAAGGGGTTTCATTTTGCCATAGAAATGTTATATATATATATATATATATATAATATGTATAATATATATATATATATATATTACCTACTGGCGGTCGCCAGTAGGTATATATAGTTAGGATTTTTTTCCTATGGGATTTTTGAAAATTCTATGTTGAATAACTTTGGCGTTTGAGGACGGAATTGGCTGAAATTTTCTGGAAAATGGAACATTTTGTTTCTGAGCAGCCCCTGAAAATTTGGGGGGGTTTCGTCAAGCGGGGGCCGAGAAAAAAGGGGGGTCCCAAAACGTGTTTTTAACATTGAGTTTTCCATAGGCCGGTTGGACTCACTTTTAGCTCGAACGGCTGAATGGATTTCCACGAAACTTGGCAAAATTGTAGGGACTGGTAGCCCAATGTGCCTTTGCTATGTCTCAAGATATATGCTCCAGTGGTTTTTACGAAAATTAACTTTGAAAAATATATATTGGGCTACATTGGGCTATATATATGTTGGAGCCCAAATGTAGCCCAATGTAGCCCAATGAAGCCCAATGAAGCCCAATGTAGCCCAAAGATGGCCGCCAGAGACAAAAAAAAACAAATGTAGCCCAAATATCAGCCAGATGTAGCCCAACTATAGCCCAGTGACAGAATGTCCCAGAGTGTTTTAAAGAACAACTAGAACGCTAACAGTCTTACTTATGACAAAAGTATGGCACACCTGAAGTCATCTTGATTGGAACAAAGTGGTAACACTTAATACATTTAATTTGAAAAGGAACAAAATGAGGGCTTTCATTTTGCCATAGAAATGTTATATATATATATATATATATATATATATATATATATATATATATATATATATATATATATATATATATATATATATATATATATATATATATATATATATATATTCACTGAAAAAACCATAGGTTATAGACCATATATAGTTAGGAATTAGCATTTACAAAACCTTGAAAATTCACTGAAAAAACCATAGGTTATAAACCATATATAGTTAGGAATTAGCATTTAAAAAACCTTACTTTACTCACACAAAACCATTGAAATTCCATATATAGTTAGTTGTACTAACTATATATCGCGCACCCGCAATCCACTGCTGATCATGTCACATATTACATCATTCATGACATGGTCAGTGACATCACTGATGACATCACTGATGACATCTCAAATGACATCACTGATGACATCACTGATGACATCTCAAATGACATCACTGATGACATCACTGATGACAACATCCAGTGACTGTATGTTTCTGTAAAGTTAAAATATGTCTTACATATTGAAGAATGAGTGGATGTAGAAGTGTCTGAACAAAGGATTTAGTAGGTGCATGACTGACTGTATGAGTGAGTGATTAAATGTGTCTCACTGAGTGCATGGGTTAGTGACTAAACTGTCTTAATTTGTCCATCATTATGTCTGTTGTTCTGTAAACTGCTGCATGTGTTGATCAGTAGCTATATGATTAACTATATGGGTTATTGATTGGTTGCCCAAGTATTTGTATGGGAGACTGAGAGTGTGTATGGGTGGCTGGGAGGTGTATGACTCTCTGCATAGATGTATGGGTTCAAAAGTGCATGTGGAAACAGCTGTATGGGCGGTTGACTGTGTGCATGACTGTATTGGTGAGTGAATAGATATCTCAGTGCTACATGTCAAAGTAAGTACATATGTAAAATACAGTACATGTGAGAGTTGACATATATAAATAACTGTGCATAAGAGCCAGTGAATGTGTGAGTGGCTGTATGGATCATTGTGAACTTGTATCCAGGATTGTATAAGTGAGTAAATATGTTTTAGTATATGTTTGAATAAGTAAGGTGTGTTTAACTGTATAGTTAAGGAAATGGAGGTGTGATTGATTGTTTGCATGACTGACTAGGTGTGTGTGTAACTTCATGGATGAGTGAAAATCTGTGAGTCTGTGTTTACACTGAGTGTATCTAAGGTTATATTAGAGTCTGAAGAGGTTCATCGTATTATCACATGAATGATGTCATCAGTGATGTGATCAGTAATGTCAAATGAGATGTCATCAGTGATGTCATCAGTGATGTCATTTGAGATGTCATCAGTGATGTCATTTGAGATGTCATCAGTGATGTCATCAGTGATGTCACTGACCATGTCATGAATGATGTAATATGTGACATGATCAGCAGTGGATTGCGGGTGCGCGATATATAGTTAGTACAACTAACTATATATGGAATTTCAATGGTTTTGTGTGAGTAAAGTAAGGTTTTTTAAATGCTAATTCCTAACTATATATGGTTTATAACCTATGGTTTTTTCAGTGAATATATATATATATATATATCCTACTCATTCTCTACAGAATACAAGTGGCTAACAGGACCCCTGAAAAAGACGTTTTGTTTTGGAGTTTCAAAACTGGGTAAGAGTTTAGTAAGACCTTCTCTCTCCCCCTCTTATCATTGCAGTATATGTTTTTGGAGCTGTGGCTTTGATACGCATTATGTATATTTATATTTTAGACCTTTTGGACATCCTTGCCTTCAGTTCATTATATATTGGAGAATTGGCTTATCTTCCATAGGTAAACCATCTGAATTCCGTTTGGTAAGCTTCGCTACCTTTTGCACTTGTTATAGGGATGGTGTATGACATAGGTCGATAGTGGCCTCATTATCATTATTTATCCTTTCCTGTTAGGTGCCAATATTAAAATCATACGTTCCGCGTGCGTAGGATGAAAGCAAGCATGGTATAAACATTTATAAATAACATTTCTGGTGGAGGATTGTTTTAATCACTTATTTTATTTTCTTTCACAACTATATTTTCACTACAACATAGTTGGTTATTCTTTGTCAACAATACACCGTCTCTACTCAGGTACCTTTCTGGTGTTTTTTGGTTCACTTTGCCAGGCCACTCTGAGGAAAAATTTTAAATATTTGTACATATAAAATATAAATATAAGTGAAGTGTATATAGGACACACCCCCTGTTTCTACAATAACCCTTTTGACAATAACTCCATGAAATACTTTGGAGTAGGGAACATGTATATATAAATGTTCTTATTGTTTTTTTATTCTATAGATGGACCTACAATAGCCCCTGTCCTGATGAGGCCCGTAGTTAATGGGCTGAAACGCGTCGACCTTTTTCATGAAGACACCACTAAAAATTTGAGTTACCAAAATAGTTTAAGAAGGAGTGCCTGAATAAGAAAGGATAAAAAATATATACCTTATAGGCCCGCATTTGTTTTGTGGTAGATCTGATTAGTATAGGAATCCTTGTCTTTACTTTAGTAAGCATCCTTTTTGTTAAAAAATGGGCTATGACATATATAAAAAGAAAAAAATATATTTGTTAGTTTTCTAAATGTAAATATGTGTACAGATTTGTGGTAAATATAAGTGTTATGTATATATATGTGTATTTTGTTGTGTATATGTTGAAAATGAAGTCTTCCTGTCTATGAAAAAAATAGAGCAAAAATCTTAACAATAAATAAGAACTACTAAATAAGTTCTTTGTATCCATAGTTTGGCTTTATAAAAAAAACAAAGATTGGCTCATTAAGATTAATTTAGATTCAGAAGGGACAATTAATCTCTCTCTTCTTTGGGATTTGCTTTATTATAATTTTTTCCTAGGCATTACCTTTTGTAGATTGGTTTTCTGGACCCAGATGCCATAGGGTTACTTGGGTTACCCCCTCTATATAAAGAGATTCAGGTTTGCAGTGCACAAAAAGCATAAGTAAAAAACATACATACACAAAACAATGCAATACAATCTGAGAATTTTCAATGTAAACCAAATTAATTCATTGAATGTTCCACATTATCCAAAGACGTTGGTCCTGTTTGATTATTTCCAAAAATCATTAAAACATTCATTAAACCATAATATAAAGATATCCATTATTACAATATTGTACTCACATTTTGTGATATCCTTATCTGTATACCAAGTGTAATCAGAATAATACACATTCAGAATTCATTTAGGAAAACATACGCAATCAGCAACAATACAACTCACATTATTGTTGCTTATACCCCTCTGCCGCAAAATGCTCTGTCCTTCCGACACCTTCACTCTTCCCCATTAAGTTCAGTTGCCCTTTAATTGTGCTCCCACTGTATCCGTAAACATTTACGTAACAATTGATAAATGAACCATGCGATTTAAGTGACATTAAAAATATTGAATTCAGTGTATTGTTCTGAGATGCCTCAAGTTAGATATTTGCTTTTTCTCAAGTATGTTGACATTTTTTATTTCTAATTACTTTTCTTTAAAGAATGGATTACAAACAAGTGTTAGCAAAGCCAATACGTTAGCTTTATATAAATGTGAGACCTGTTTGCTTTGCCAGTGCTTGTTTATGTTTTACCACGCAGTGCCCACCAATAGTGATCAAAGATGGCGGCCATCTTTATACGCTCCGGTTATAGAATCTCTATACCCTAACTCCCGTTGTTTATTTAACCCCTTGACCGCGGCAAAAATTCCGCCGCGGTGCGTCCGACGAATGGAAGGGGTTAAAAGGCTGGATATAACAAGAATATCCCAATCCGAAATGGCGAAAAACGTCACTTAAGGGAGAACCAATGACATGGCTAAAGCCTTAAAATTCTGTCCCATCTCTGTTGCAATCTGAAAACTAATTTAAACGACGTGAAATGAGCCAATCGTCAGAGAGGAAGTAAGACGACGGTCCCTCCTACTGGTGCATTGAAAATGACGTATAAGCAGTCCAATAGGTGCTACTTTCAAGTTGTCTGGGATTGGCTGTAGACTACAGCGAGATTTGAAACCAGCGACAAGGAGCTGGGAGAAAGGGATGGGATAAAAGAGACAGAAGATAAGAGACAGGTTCATAAAAGGGGTTTAAGACTATGATAATTCGTATTGCTACAAACTACAAAAGTGAGGGGGCTGAATGCGGGGTACTGAAGGAGTATTCATATGTATGCGATGTCTTCCTATTTTCGGAGCAAGCCTTCTAGTTTGCTTTGTTGGAAATACTTGCACTTAAAGCTGACAAGTCCGATGGCAGTCACACATCTGCTTGAGGGGGCTGTCCTTGGCAGAACCGACCGGTCACCGACACCTGCTGTTTCATCGACCAGACCCGGCAGTTTTGCAAGCTAAAGGTATGTCAGTCCGGTTCCGACATATCCAACTGGACTGGAACACCGGTTCTCAGACCACGACCACGATGTCAAGAGATCTTTCGGCTGCTCAACGCCTGCGTATGCAATCAACAAACAGGACAATGCTTGCCAGGAAGCCCCTCGTCGCTCTATTCGCCAGCCTCATTTGTCTGCATTTTATTGCTTGTACTTTGTACTGTATGATCTGTACTTTTCAATGCTAAGAAGGGATTTTTCCAGCACAGGATGGGTTTTTAAACCTTTTGACTTTTTATACATATAGCTCACGTTCTGTTTGCACCTGATTGTCCACTCATCTTTGTTTGAGCCACAACCGGGTCTTAAAGTTGTAACCTTCCGCATGTTTTGCACTCCTTTCCTACACTTTGCTTTCACTTTACCCTTTATGTCTGCGTACATGACAACGTGTCTGTCGCGCTTGCTTGCACCTTATACTTGCTCGTTGTACAGCACGTTATAGCACATTTCAATCTGAGGCACAGAGACTCTTCCCTTCATCACACGCATCCCTCCATTCGAGCCCGGCAGTGCATGAGGCGCACTGCTGCAGCAGGCGAAAGAGCATCTGACACACTGGCCCTCCTGCACTGCAGAGTCGATACTGAATGCAGCATTTGTGGTTTCCAGTAGGGCACTCGTTTGCTTTGATTTGGAGTCAACATAGCAGTCTTGCCTCGGCCTTTTTGATGCCCAGCTCTGAACTCTTACAGTTAGACAGGGACGGTTTTGGGGCAGTGCGACTGGTGCAGCCGCACTGGGCGCTGACCAGTGGAGGAGCGCTGACCTCAGGAGGGGGGGGTGTTGTGTTAAGCAGTAACTTATGATTAGAGAGATGAGGGGCACTTTTGCCTGGTGGTAGTGACAGAATTCAAAGAGGAGGTCATAGGGTGTGGGGGCGCCAAAAATTATTGTCGCAAAGACAGCCCTGCAGTCAGATGTGGTTATGTACAGCAATAGCTGTCCCTAATCCAGCTTTCGTTGATTTAAAATGGCGTGTCCGTGTGTGTGTGTGTGTGTATGTGTATGGTGCACCTGCCCCATAGCCACTGCTACCCTGTTTAGTTTTCTGCATGCTCTCAATGCCAGCCGCCGCACACTGCGCTGCTGCAGCAACATACCGCAACATAGAGTGAGATTTCACCTGCACCTCTCATGCAAGCTCTCATGCACTCCCCAGTACCCTACACATCATTAACATCAAAATCCTTTCTTCTGTATGTTTTCAACCATAAAAGTGCAACACACATATATACAAATACAGATCCAATTAATAAAAATCAGAAATACAATAAAACACAAAAAGGACTCTTACCATCGAAACACACAATTTACAGATCCGTCCATATAAGAGGGTGTTTAAAATCATGACATAACATGCTTGTGCTGGATCTCGGAAGTAAGCTAACTAGGCCCAAAACTACAAATGTAACTAGGGTCATTATATATCATGAAGTAAACTAACAATAGGTCAAGAGAGAGACCAGTACTCAAATAAAAAAATGCATTTAAAAACAGTGTAAAAATGGAAAAAAGCCACGGACACACATTGTTAAGAACTAGTTAAAAAACAAAGCACCAGGCAGTATCAATTTTAGGGAGGGGTTCAGGCCACGGCTTTACTTATGATACACTAACTCCAATAGAGATATTTGGACTTTGCACAAACAATTCTTTGATTGGACTCCGGGCGCAGGAGCCGTAGATCATTCTGATGCTGTCTGCTGCTCAGTTGTTTACATAAAAGGAGAATCCAGGTTTTTCTGGGCCAAGCATAGAAGGGACACAAGAAAATGTAATGTGGCAAGGATTCCATAGCCTGCTGACATATTGGACATATGGTACCCAAGCATGAGTGGGAGGTTCCATTTCGCTAGAAGTGACAATAGTGGGAAGGTGCCATATCGAAGTTTGAGGTATATTTGCCTAGCGACTGTTGGGTTTATGTAAACTAAAAAGGACTTGAAAACCGTCTCAATATTAAATTTTAAAATTTTGCCAGTAAGAGACTCCTCTGGGACGTTCCTTATTTCAGCAAAATATATATACTTCCAGAATACCTTCTTGAGGGAGACCCTGAAAAGATGTTTTGTGGTAGAGAGCGATGACCAAAATTCTCCTGGAACGGTTTTTAACAGGTAAACCATTTGATTTTGCCAATGTATCAGAGGAGAGTAGGAGACTATATCCTGAAAGGAACTATAATAGTCCTCCAGGTCTGGCGAGTACTTAAGCCTTTGCCAGAACAATAATGATCTAAGTTGGGCATCATAGGTTCTAAGCCCAGGTCTCACCTTAGTGGAATTAATGAAGTATTAATTGTGAGATTGGTTAAGGCTCTTATAAACGTATTTTCCGCCACCTCCAGCGGGCCATGTTTATGTTGCCCCAAACTTCAGCCCCATACAGTGCGCAGCCCTCAGCCTTTGCTCACTGAGGGTAGCTCTCCTTTAGACCAGGAGATATGTGCCTGGCTTGCGTGGCCCTAAATGATCTTAAGATAGCAGCAGAATGATGAGTAAGGTTCAGGCTCCTTCTCTCAATGTGGAACAACCAAGACATTTATCTAGTTAGCTTGATTCCTAAGTAGACAAATTCAGTGACCCTCTCTTTCAGACTGCCTTCCAAAGTTATCAAGCTCCTAAAAGACTTATGCAGGTTGATGACCAAAAACTTAGTTTTGGAGTAATTGATCACCAACCCACACTCGCTGCAAAAGGCCGCAAACGTGTCCACTACAAGTTGGAAGCCACTCAGGGTCTTTAACATCAGAAGGTGGTCAACAGCCAATAATAAGAGTAGAATCGTGTGACCAGCCAGTCGTGAGGCATCATTTTGGATGTCCTCTAAATGAAGCGCCTCATCATTCAAGTATAGATAAAATAATGTAGGGGCAAGGACAAACCCCTGTCGGACTCCTTTTTGAATAGGTATTCATTTGGTGAGTCCCCCTCCTCTTCCTCATCTAACTTGAGCATACATGTCCTCATGTAGACAAACTAGAACATCCAGGAGATCACGTGGAGCCCTTTTATTCTTAATGACCTCCCAGAGCCTTCCACGCAGGACAAGGTCGAAAGCAAATTTTACATCTACTAAGTCCAGGTAACGGTGCGCTTTTTGAAGTATCACTGTCTTCCAGTAAATTAATAGAAACCTAAAAACCTGGACAATTGTACTAACCCATTTTCAAAACCCCGCCTGCAAGGGGGCGAGAACCTGATGGTCCTCAATCCAACCTTCCAGATTCCCTAATATTTGCCTCACAAAGACCTTTTAAGCCACATCAATGAGGCTTATTAGTCTATAATTTAAAAAAGAGTTCCTATGGCACTTTTCATGAATGGGGACAATCTACGCTGCCTTCCAGCTACCGGGGATACTGGCCCCTTGGAGGATGTAGTTGTATAGCATATTAAAATACAAAGCCCAGCTATCAATATCCGCAAGAAATAAATCACCTGTGATGCCGTCGGGCCCTGCCGCATTGCCCATCGGTATGGCTTTTAATGCACTAAGAGTCTCGCTCAGCTCCAATTTAAGAAACCCAGGTGGAGATAAATGATCACTAGGATGTTCTATATGCAGTCATTCATAACTGAATCGAAGTTAGTATTTAGACTCAGATTCTCAGTTAAAGCGGACATTTCAAAATAGAATTCATCTTCTAAAATACAGGTTCTGGTGCCCACCCCCCCTGCGCGAACCCTCCCCCTGCACGAACCAGCCCCCCTACGTGAACCCCCCCTGCGTGAATGCCCCCCACGTGACCCCCCCACGCAAGCATCCACACGCGAACTCCCCCCCAAACCCCCCCTCTGTGAATGCCTCCCCACCCCCCGGCATGACATCCACCTCCCAGGCGTGACTGCCACCCCCCGGCACGACCCCCCCGACCACCCCCACCCACCCCCATACGCGAACCCCCCCCGGCAAACCCCCCTTCACAATCATTGCCGTTAGTATTCAGATATTGCTCACAAAGAATACTACTAGTCTTCAATTAGCGGTCAAAATCAATGAGACTAGCCTTCATTTTGCTCTTGAAATAGCACAAGAGCTGCAAATAAACCCTAACAGAATACTCTAAGCTTCACATACTATTCTTCTAGAATACTACTAGTCTTCTTTTAGCAATTAAATTTATTTATTTATTTATTTATTTATTTATGAGATTTTTATTGCGCAAACAAATACCCGAAGGTGTCTCGGCGCAAGTATGAGCTAACAGGACCGCAACAACAAGATTCACTGGTTAAACAGCCATGTCTTTAAGAGCCTCCGAAAACTCAAGAGGTTGGGGGCGTTTTTAATACCCAGTGGCAGAAGGTTCCAGAGTTTTGGTGCGGCAACCAGAAAGCGTCTGTCTCCCCAATTTACCGTCCTTGTGCGCGGTACTGGTAGGAGGCAAGTGTTGGCGGATCTCAGTGACCTTTTGGGGATGTAGAGCTGAAAAGCCTCAGTCAGAAACTTGGGTCCGACGCCATGTACTGCTTTATAGGCAATGCAGAGGGCCTTAAATTTAATTCGGCTCTCCACTCTGAGCCAATGAAGCTGGCGAATGGCGAGAGTGGTGGGCTGGCGGCGAGGAATGTGTAAAAGAATTCTGGCAGCCGCGTTCTGTACTGACTGTAGCTTAGACAGCCCAAGTTTCTGAGAATTGAGAAGAAGGGCATTTCCATAATCCGTTTTGGAAAATACCAAAGTGGTAACTAAGGTCTTCCCGGCTGAGATAGGGAGGTAAGGCAGCAATTTCTTAATTTTCTTTAAAATAAAGAAAGCAGAGGAGACAACCTTGTTGACAGGAAGGTTGAATGTCAGCTTGCTGTCAAAGATGACTCCAAGATTCCTCGCCTTTTCCACTGGGACTGGTGGAGAGCCCAGCTGGTTAGGCCACCATGTGGAAAACCATTCTGGGGAAAGATTACCAAAGGTCATAACCTCGGTTTTATCCGAGTTAAGCCTCAGGCAATTAGAAGACATCCACGAACTGACATCAAGCATTGCCTCCTGGAAATTAGCTGCCACCGCTGAGCCATTCTTATGGATCGCAAGCACCAGTTGGGTGTCGTCTGCGTATGATGTTAATCTGACCCCATGGGCCTTTATTACCCTCGCTAAGTCCGCTACGTAGATGTTAAATAACGTGGGACTTAGCGAGGAGCCCTGTGGTACTCCACAAGGTATTGCAGAGACAGGAGAATAGAAATTACCCAACTTGACTGTCTGGGTGCGGTCGGCCAGGAAAGATGAGATAAGGTCTCTGGCCGAACCGTTTATCCCCAGAGCTGTGACACGGTCGACCAAAATAGCATGGTCGACCGTGTCAAATGCTGCGGACAGATCCAGTAGAATCAGAATGGCCGCACCGCCCTGGTCCATAATAGCTCTGATCTCGTCGGAAGCTTTTATTAAAGCGGTCTCTGTCCCATGCCCTTTCCTGAAACCAAACTGCGTTTCGTCCAAAAGTTGGTGGGTATTGACGAACTCTGAGAGTTGTTTATTCATCAGAGCTTCGCAGATTTTGGCAGGAAAGGGAAGACAGGCAATAGGTCTATAACTGGCCGACGCAGTAGGGTCCAGGGAGGGCTTCTTTAAAAGAGGCTTAATAACAGCCTTCTTCCACGGAGCTGGATAGTCGCCAGTTTGAAAGGCGGTATTGCAGATTTCCATAAGCGGATAGGATATTATGTTGCTTAAATTAGCCATCACTGAGGGGGGACAGGGGTCCAGAGGGGATCCAGACTTAGTGATGGAGATAAGTTTGCAGATTTGATCTTGTGTGATAGAGCCAAAGGACAAAAGGGGGTCATGGTCCATGTGAGATATTTCCTTGCTGCTGACAGTAGGTCTAATCCCTGCATCCCCACCAAAAGATGCATAAATATCTGCCACTTTAGTGATAAAAAAAGTGGACAGGGCATTGCAGAAAGGCTGAGAAGGTTCAACTCCAGGGCCAGAGGGGGGGGTAGATAGAGAGGTGACCACTGAGAACAATTCTCTGGCCGAGTTCTTAGCATTCTCAATTTGAGTCGAGAAGAAGACCATTTTCCGAGCAGTGATAGCCTTTTTATATATGGTTAAAGCATCTTTGTAGGATTGCTTAGCTATGGGGCAATAATATTTCCTCCAGTGTCTTTCTAAGTTCCTACAATGTTGTCGGTGAAGTCTAAGCTCTTCTGTATACCATGGCGCCGACGGAGAAGCTCTGTTGGGTCGAATGGATTGTTCCGGGGCTACCTGGTCAGCAGCATTCCTAATCCAATTGTGAAAGTCGGAAGCTGAAGGGACAGAGTTGGATCCTCTGGTGAGAGAGGATAATGTCAAAATATCTGCCATCTTGGGGATGTCAGCATTCCTCCAGGCACGAATTCCTACCCTGCTAGGTGGCCTGGAAGGGGGAAGAGTAACTGGCCGAGTGTGGATGCCAAGAATAATAGCTCTGTGATCAGTCCACGTGAGAGGTAGAATATCTAATATAGAGATAAGGGAGTTATTGGTAAATACGCCATCCAATGTGTGTCCCGCCTGATGGGTGATTCCCTTTACCAGTTGTTGAAGTCCTAAGCTTAGGAGATCAGCAGTAAGTTGCATGGTATCATGGTTTCCCTGCTCTTCCAGCGGGAAGTTGAAATCTCCGAGTATTGTATAATCGGTCGAGCCAATAATGTAGTCATTTAGCTCCGAGAGGGAGTCAAGAAAACGGCTCCGAGATCCGGGAGGTCGGTATAGCAGAATACCTTTGAAGGTTTGTTTGCAGTTAATGTTGATAGCAAATGTTGCCGCTTCACATTTAGTGGATGGAATGGGCTCAAGCGTGGTACGATATAAATTTTTATAAATAATAGCGAGTCCACCCCCCCTTCCTGTTTGTCTGTCATATCTCACTATACTATAGCCATCGGGAGTAGCTTGACAAAAATCTGCTCCCGAGCCCGCATCTCCCCAGGTTTCGGTGGCAAAGAGAAAGTCGAGATCGTGAGCAATAATAAACTCACTGACATCCAGACTGTGGCATGAGAGGGAGCGAGTGTTAATGAGCGCTGCTCGGCAGCCCAGGAAAGGAGTGGTGGTTATATCCTGAAGGCATGTATTAGAAGGGGGATCTGAAGCTGATGAGTCAGATAAGAGAGGAGACGGCAATTGATAATGACACCCAATACATGGGGCGGGGTCGATACCCACAGCCGTGGGGGGAGATAGGGGAGTGCAGTGTTGACTCGCTTGGCCAGGGTTCAGCAGTCTAAGTTGTGTTGAGGAATAACACCGTGGAAGGCCAGGGGTCTTGGCCCTGGGCCGTGTCCGGTCGCGGACGGGCGCAGACGGGCTTGGCTTAGGCGCGGCTTCGGCGCGCCCGCTGCGCCATCCCGCTGCGCCGTCTGTTAAAAGTGCTCATTTATAGGCCGTGAGGAGGGTGGGAGGCCAGCGCGACTAGAGCGCAGCCCCAGCCCACACCCAAGATGGCGCCCGCCGCCGCCTGCAAACAGTGAAAGCGGTAAGGCGAAAGAAAAGCTGATATAGCGTGGAGAGGGGTGTTAGAGTGCCTCTGACTAATTCCCAATTAATGTAAGGTCATAAAAAGCCCCCAGGAGATTTTTCAGCACGATATTCAAATGCAATAAAAACGAAGTGCAAGCACAGTTTAAAACACAGCAATCACAGGTATTGGTCTCAGGTAGCTCGCAGCCCTAGTGCCCACACAGGGAGAGCATGGAAAGGCTCTCATTATAGTGTTCATTATGTATTTGAAGGGTAGTTGAGTAGAATTAGTATTCCCTCATTTGCATATTTCGGCTTGTGGGCATACTACATAGTCTTCATGCATACTAAATAAATTATATATTTTAATAGTAAATGAATAGTAAATGAATACCGCTGTAACCACTGAAATCACACTAAATGAAGATCTTCCATTTTGGTGAGGGATAGTGTTAAACACATGCACCTGAAACAAACAACACATGAAAAATGGCAACGCATACAAGGCTTTCAGACTACAGCATTACCTCCTCGTCCTGTCTTCCTCGCCATAGTAATTACCCATGAGCCTCCCGCTCCACACAGAACTCCAAGTCTAAAAAAGTGCTCTAGTCTCCCTCTCCCTCCACCAAGATGGCCCCCAGTGGCTTCAGCCAACCCCATAAAGGGACACAGAACACACAGCACGACCTGTTCTTTTTTTCTGCACCACTCCGAGTGCTGTGTTCCCTGCTGGTCAGGTGAGTGGGGCTGGGGTCCTGCTTGAGCGGTCCCCTTATGTCCTTGGGTATCGAGTTGGGGGAAGTAGTTTTTGTGTATTTGTTGCTGCTTCATGTTTTACATGGTTATTGTTTTGTGAGGTTTAAAATGTGTTTTTCCCCCTTCTCCTGCCTCCACGCCTCTTGTCCTGCTTTAGCGGACTTTCGTGGCGTTTCTTTTCGGCTGCGGTCATTTGATGCCTCGTTATACAGGACGCCTGGAGTCCTGCTCTGCCGGTTGGATTCTGATGCTTACCGACCGCGCGTCCTGCTGTGCGGAGGTAACGCGGCCGGGTACGCTTGCTCTGGGGGCCTGAGGCTCCCGGTCGCTCTTCCTTCCCTGGTACCGTGGTCGGGTGCGCTTGCTCTGGGGGCCGGAGGCTCCCGGTCGCTTTCTTACCTGCTGCCGATTCTGGGCTTTCTATTGCTGCGGTTGGAGCGCCTTCGGGTCTCCGTTCCTCCTGCCACCCACGACGGTCTATGGCTGTCTTTGCGCGTGCGCGCGGCTCTCAGCGTGGCATTTATGTTATTTGGAGTCGGAAGTGGGTTGGTTTACATGGTTACCTGGCGACCTCGGGACCTTTTTATACCAGGCATGTTGTCCTGTTCTTTGCCTGTGTTTTTATGGTCGTTCACTCGTATGTGGCTGTGTTGGAACGTGGTTCTCTGGTGATTCCTGCTCCTGATGACTTGGAGGTGGCTTCTGGTTCAGGGGTGGCAATTTCTTCTATGGAGTTATTTCAGCAGTTGTTTGATTCTGCTGTGGCTGCGGCTTTGCAGGGTCAGGTGCCTGTTCCTCCTGGTGATAAGGCAAGGTTTATTGACGCTGCTGATGCTGGTTCTGACAATGTGGAGGACGTTGATGTCCGGGGTCACTTTGTACCAGGTGCCGACCTGAAGGAGGTGCTGGGTCACATTCGCTGTTGCTTGGTGTTTCCTTCTTTTGTACCTCTGGTGGACGATCTGTTTTTCACAGTATCGGCGTCCTGAGCCTGATTCTTTGACTATCCATTCTTCTGTTTTATGGGAATTGGATATTGAATGGTATGATGTGTACAACGGCTCTTTTCCGCGTTTTTTGTATGAACGCTGGCCTTTGCTGTTGAATTCCCGTCCTCGGTTGGGGTTGATTCCTTGATGGCCAGTTTGTCCTCTCAGGGGGCTTTTGTGTCTGGGGATTCCTCTCCTGCGGATCCTGTGGATCGTGTGGTGGATGGTGCGGTTAAGCGCACTTTTTCGGCTGCTTCTTTTTCTATCAGGGATGCTGGCTATTCCTCTTCCGCATTCCAATCCTTGCTTAAGTATTTTTAGTCTTTGGCTGGATTGTTGGCCCGCGGGATGGATGTATCTGCTACTTTGTCGAGGATGGCGCAGCAGGTTCGTCTGCTTTCTGATGTCTCTTTTGATTCATTGGGGGCGGCGGCCTCTGCGGCTGGGTCTTCAATTGCTGCGAGACGTCTATTGTGGCTCCGCTCCTGGAAGTCTGATGCGGCACAGAAGGGTCTCCTGATGGTGATCCCGTTTTTCTGGGGTCTAGTTGTTTGGGTCCCCTTTGGGGGACATGGTGATGATAACGGCGGAAGACCATGAGCTCCTTGCTCCTGCACGTGCTGGTCGATTCCGCGCCTTTGGTAACCAGAGGTTTTTTTTTTGTCATTCTCGTGGGGGCCGTGCTGGTCAGCCCTTTCGTGGGAGGGGGCCTGGCCGAGGAGTTCCATCATTTTTGTCTAATCACGGTTCTCCGGTGCTTCTGCCTCCTCCGCACCCGCTTCGAACTCCTGAATGTTTCGCTCCTGGAGTGATTCCGGTTGGGGGTCGCCTCGCTTGCTTCATGGTCTCTTGGCGCGAGACTGTGTCTGTTCTGTGGGTGCTACAGATGGTGTCCGGAGGTGTGCGTCTTGGATTTACCCTGACTCCCCCTGTCTGTTTCCGGTCCACTCCTTGTCCCAGGGTTGCTCTGAGGCGGCAGGCTCTTTTTGAGGGTGTCAAGTCCCTTGTTCTGTGGACTGCCTTGATTCCTGTACCCGTGGATCTGTTGGGGTTGGGGGTTTATTCCTTCCTCTTCCTGGTGACACGACGCACTGAAGTTCTCCGTTCTCCTGGGGATTTTCTGGCCTCCATTGGCTTGAATTGTGCCTTCTGCATATGCCTGTTCACCCGGATTCTCAGAGGTTTCTCCGTTTCTGCATCCTGGGTCATCGGTATCTGTTCCAGGTTTTGCCTTTTGGCCTATGCTCTTCGCCCATAATTTTTACTGCAGTTCTGGCTCCTCTTATTGGACATTTCCATGGGGAAGGCATTGGTGTTTTTCCTTTTCTGGACGTTTTTTTTTTTGCTTTCCTGCTTCTTCTCGTCGGGGCAGAGTTGCATGTCCGTAGGGTGTGCCTTGTCCTGACGCATCACTGCTTCCTGGTGAATGTTCCGAAGTCCTCCCTGGTTCCTGCGCGGACTTGACCTTCATTGGGGCTCTGTTCATGACTCCGTTGGGTATGGTGTTCCTGCCCCCTGCTCGGATTCTGTCACTGTTGTCTGCTGTGCAGTCCATGTTTTCGGGGCCTTCTCATCCTGTGAGCGTGTGGTTACGGGTTCGGGGCTGATGTCTGCATCCTTGTTGGCCGTACCATGGGCTCGCCTTCACATGTATCCGGTGGTGTCCCTCTATTTGTTGTTTGGGACCCCTGTTCCATGGATCTGTGTGTTTTGATTTCTGTGTCCGCGGATGTTCGAGTGGTCCTGGATTGTTGGTCGGACGAGGGTCATCTGTCCAGGGGCCGCCCGTTTCTAGTTGTTCCCACCCGGGTTCTCGCTACCGTTACCGGCCTGCTGGGGTGGGGGCTACTCTGGGGGATTCAACGACTCAGGGGGTTTGGCCTCGGTCTGTATTGTCTTGTTCTTCCAACTACAAGGGACTAATGGCTGTCCTTTTGGGTCTGTTGGCCTTCTCTGTTGTTCTTCTTCTGGTTCGCCGTGTGTGAGTCCGGACGGACACTCAGGTGGTGTTGTCCTATGTCGCCCATCAAGGGGGGTGCGGAGTTCGTTCCCTCAGTTGCATCGACCGTCGGTTTTGTTGTTGAGCGGGGTTGATCCTGGCATCCCTATCTGCGATTTCCCTGCCGGGTCTGGTGCACTCTGTGGCGGATTGTCTGAGCCGGGTGTTTCCTTCCATGGGGTCTTTGTCCCTCACACGATTGATGTTCGGGGGGTTACGGAGGATGTTTGGTTCTCCGATGTGGACCTGTTTGCTTCTCAGTACAATGCTCAGTTCCGCTGCTTTTGCACGGTTATGCTTTGCCAGGATGCCTGGTGGATGGACGTTCTGTCATTCCTTTGGCCAGAGGGTCTGTTGTATGCTTTCCCCCTGTTCCCCTGCTTCTGAAGTCTTGCAGATGATCAGGTGGGAGGGGTCGTTTGTCCTTCTGATTGCTCCAGGTTGAATACGTCGCCCTTGGTGTCCCCTATTGCTGGAATTGGCTGTATCTCCAGGCTGGACATTACAGTTTGTGCCTTATCCTCTGTTTGGGTCATCTTCTATCTCTGCCTGTGTTCCGGTCCCTGGGTCTGCGGGCCTGGCTCTTGGGAGGGGATCACTGATGCGTGCAGGTTGTTCTTTACGGTTGCTGGCGTCATTCCGCAATCTCGATGGCCTTCTACTCTTAAGTCCTACACTTCACATTGGGATAACTTTGCCTCATGGTGTGTGTGTCACGAGCTGTCGTTGGATTCTTTGGTCCCTGCTCGTTTTTCTGGTATTTTTACATGATGGTTTCCTTTTGGGCTTGGCCGTTTCCACTCTCAGGGCTCAATGGGCCGCCATTCGGGTATTTCATGTCCTGCCTTTGGTTCGGATTCTCCTTGGTGGCTCGTCTTTTTGCGTCGCTTTCTTTGCAACGTCCCCGTCCTCTCTTATGTTCTCCTTGGGACCTTCCTCTGGTGTTGCGTTCCTTGCAGTCGGCTCTTTTGGAGCCTTTGGGGTCGGTGGTCCTGCAGTTCTTGACACTCAATGTGGTGTTTCTTGTGGCTATTGCATCTGCCAGGCATATTGGTGTGCTAGGTGCCTTCCTGCGGTCTGCTCCAATTTGGTCATTGTCTGATCGTGTGGTTTTGCGCCCTCATCCTACGTTTATTCCTGAGGTGGATTCTTCTTTTCACCGTTCTGCTGATGTGGTTCTTCCGATTCTTTGTCCTGATCCTTCCTCGGCTGTAGATTGCCTTCTCCACCTGTTGGATGTGCATCGTGCGTTGTTGGTTTATTTTTCACCCACTTCTTCCTTTTGTAGGGTTGACATTTTTATTTGTAATTTTTGGTTTGTCTCTTCAGGGCCTGAAACTCTCCCTGTCCACTGTCAGTCGTTGGATTAAGGAGACCATGCTGTTGGCTTATGGTTCTGTTTCTGAACTTCCCCCTCTTCCTGTTCAGAGTCGGTCCACCTGATCTGTTTCTGTATCGTGGGCCGCTTTTTAGGGGGTGTCCGTGGAGGATGTTTGCCGGGCTGCCACTTGGTCATCCCCGCATACTTTCATGTCCCATTATCGCCTTCAGATTGGGGATGGGGGCTCTGTTTCCTTTGCCTCTTCTGTACTGTCGGCTGGGATTCCTTGAGGTGTATGTTTCTGTGGAATTTTGTGCCTCTTGTGATTGTAATATGTTTCTCTGCATGATTTCTGTGGAGTGTTTTCCTTGCATGAAGCTGATTGCTTTGGTATCGGCTCATGGGTAATTACTGTGGCGAGGAAGACAGGACGAGGAGGTAATGCCCCGGTTACTTACCGGTAATCTTCATTACTCCGAGTCCATGTCTTCCTCGCCACAGTATAGTTGCCCTTCCCTTCCGGCCCTGGTGGTGGCTTCATGTCTGCGGCTTGGTTTCTCAGGTCGTGCTGTGTGTTCTGTGTCCCTTTATGGGATTGGCTGAAGCCACTGGGGGCCATCTTGGTGGAGGGAGAGGGAGACTAGAGCACTTTTTTAGACTTGGAGTTCTGTGTGGAGCCGGAGGCTCATGGGTAATTACTGTGGCGAGGAAGACATGGACTCGGAGTAATGAAGACTACCGGTAAGTAACCGGGGCAATACACCATGTTCAAAGTACGAGTGTCCCAACACAATTCCTTACATGCAATTGCCCTATGCATTAGAAGTGGGTACTTTTCGCAGCAAGTGGGTAAACCTCCATTAATCACACCTCTATTACCTGTCCATAATAGAACACACAGACTTCTCTCTCACGGCCCTCAGCAGTTACCTCACTTCAGTAATACCTCTCTAAGTCACTGCACTACAAAGCCAAGAAAATTTACAAATTTGCTAGATCAAGACAAGTTTCTTTAAACAAAAAAAGGGCAGTGGAACCCCCTGCACATACAAAGGACAACCAACTCTGCCCATTATTTAAAGTAATTTGTTCCACCTCTCGGCTGCAAAAGGCAAGGAATGTGCTTGCTGAAGTACTCTGCAAAGTGCTGTAGAGGCTGCTTTTTTTGTGTCCTGTAGACGTTCTGGCACTGTTTGGAAGTCCAACAGGTGAGTAATTAGTGATAAATGGGTATGTGTGTGCCTTTTATGCAGCGTGAGGTGGACAGAACACAGAAGCAAACCTACACATACTTAACACCCGGTCCGATGCCTTCTGGCAATTAATCAAAGTATCAATACATTTCTGACAAAACTATAATTATTACTAAGTGTGCTTATATAGCCATTCATTGGAAGGCTTTTTCTTGACAGTATATTAATGGTGTCTCCTGCCATTAATCGATCACAAACTTTAATGGCTAATTTAATGGGTAATGTGCTTAATGGCTAAACACTTATATGGTCCAGAAGACGAGAACTATTGGCTATGCCAATGCTTGTTTAGCTTTAGGTACCAAAATCCATATGTCCCAATATGTACCTCTGTTAAACGTCAGCAGGATTTTAACTTCCAAAATGTAACCCAGGGGTGCAGTCTTATCTCACTTTGTAATTACCGGGTGTTGTAAACTCTGCACAGCTCAGATGTGCGATTGGTGGGCATACAGCTGTTTTTGAGGTATCGGTAAAAACTGGAGCACTCATAATCGATACATAGAAGTCAAGACTACTCTAAGCACCTGGAAATGTTTTGCATCGTTGTATTTTCAGAAGTTTTGGGAATGAGTGAATTTGGCAAGAAAGGAATATTTTAGCAACGCTCCTAGGCATCCCCTCGACACAATTGCTGAGGTTTATATTGGACCTCTCTGGATGAATCCATGTCCTTTGGAGACATCAACCACCGCCCTACCCAGTGACAGAGTCTGCAATGCTTTCTACCTTGTGATACTGCTGCTGTCTGTGGAGCTTGGAAATCTGAGAACGTTGTGGTGTGATATTTCAGTGAGATCTGTGATCCAGAATGTTTGCTTGAATGAATCGCCACTCTTCCTGGCCGTGAGTTTCCGTTCGGCTTTCTCCTCTCTTCCGTCCAGTTCCTTGTATTGAACAAACTCACAGCGCCAAATGTCACTGCGCCCATCCTCTGTGCATAAAAAGTGTACTCTCAATCTAATGAGGCTTGTCTGATATTCGGCTTTTAATAGCCGGCTCGCTGTTCGCAGCATTTATACCATGTTAATTGCACATCAATACACACAAATATACAATTTTCTAAAATATAGCAATTAATTATGAAAGCAATGTGCCAGCGTCACGCTCATGTTTGTGCATGTCCATATTTTGCATAATAGGTCAACGCACATTCAACTAAAAAGCACATTTCAGGTCGCAGATATCACTGACACAAAAGGTCCAATTTTGACATGATCTGCCTCCGTGTCGAAATTCGATTATATTGAGACATACTGGCTTCTGCTTTATTATGCTCGAACGCATTGGAAATCTACACAGGCATTTCGCGGGAAAAAAAAGCCTAGGCCCTAGTATCCTGGGAAAAAACCGTTCCATCTGGCGATAGTCAAGGCAGCTGAGAAGAGAGAGTCTTCTCAACTCCGCGGGAGGTTAGGGGGGGGAGAAGAGGGGGGGGGATCTCAGGAATAACGAAAAGGACACACATCTCAGCTTTTAGCCTCTCCTTTCCACGGTGTGAGCCTTGAAAGCTCGAACCAATCTCCTCATGTTCGTTGTTTGTATTCCTTTTCCTCGAGCTAAAATGTCCACAGAGAGCATTGACGACATAATGTGAGAAGGAAAATGAAATGATGATCCTATTATATTTGTGAATGTTGTATTTATATGTTGCGATACATTCAACACAAGTTTCATGTAGACGAACGCATAATATTCGTCATGTTTAAGTGAATATTCCAAAAAGTATGTAAGTTAGAGTATAAAACCAGACTGCTGGTCTATTAATTAAGAGAACAATAATGTTATGCAAATATTTGTTATAATGCAGTATATACCATATAGGTTCTTTCTGTGGAAATCTATTGATATTGGATAGAAAAATAAGTGATATTTGGATTGCACTCAATGCCGAGCATAAGATGATTTACTAATATATCGGAAATGTATAAAACATACAAACAGATGTTGTCTGGGCTCCTTTGCCTTCTGGCCATTCACTCCTTACAGGATGAACATCTGGCAACTCTTCTTCTTGAGAGTACAGCCCAGGCCTCCAGGCGCTTTAAATGATACAATTTTTAACTTTCACTTTTGCATCAGATTAGATGTAATGCAATAGAAATCGCAAACAACACAGAAATCCATAGACTTTTAGGTTGGTGTGTACCGTTAATATTGTTCTTTCTCTTCATTCGACATTTGTGTAGCAGTACATATCAAGGAAGGCATTCCAAATGTAAGGGAGACGCATCATGAGTGTTGGCGGTGGCGGCATTTACTCTTGGAGCAGCAGGGGCCAGGACTTCAAGGCCCAGGTAGCAGTGGGGCCGACAGCAGAGCAGCAGACCCTCCCCCCATGATATCGGAGGGATTTAATCACCTGCACTTTCCCGCGACGTGGGACGCACGCGGGCGGGCACCGGGCAAAGCCTGGGCCAAGGGCGGGCCCGTTTGAGCCCGTTCGAGCATAGACGAGGACGGGACGGGCCCCCCCACCCCCTTATCTGCACCCGGAAGGTTAGTAACTTTATATTGAACTACTTGGGTCAAAGTGCCACATCTATGGAAAATCCTCTCCTGGCGGGCTGTGGAGTAGTAGATCGGTAATTGCTTTTTTGGAAATGGCATCATCCAAGGGGGGGTAGGGCAGGAATTCTACTTCTGGTGGCCCTATCGTTGGAACTCTGGATCAATTTCTTATAAGAGCGTCTTCGGTGTTGGCTCGCGAAATCGAATTGACCGAGAGGAGGCTATCCATGGACCCTGTTTTTGATAAACGGTCGTCTCTGGGTAGGCTGGCCCAGGTACCCTCACCAGATCAACACCAAGTCACAGTTACTGCCGCCTTACACAGTATTGGAGAAGACAGTCTATTAACTCAAGCTGCAGGAGGTCTAACCATCTCCTCTGTAATAACGGAAACCACCCCACATGATTCATGTGCCTCCTCCCAGAAACCGAGTCATCCGTAACCTGCAACACCGAGACCAAAGACTCGAGCAGCAAGTAGTTCTAAAATGGGTGGTAACTACTCCGTATCAGACGCTATTTCTAAAAGGAAACGCGGTGGTGCCCCGTTGAAAAGCAGGAAAGCAAAGATCCAAAAATGCGGCAACGAGGGGGCAAATCCCACTACAAGTACTTTACCTAGTCCCGTTATACAACAGCCTACTGCCCAGGTGTCTATGCCCACATCAAGCCCTGGTGTAGCGATTCCCACTGAGCTTGGAGCAGACTTTTGGACTAAAATGGAATCCATCTTTATTAAGACGGGTCTTCCCTTCTATAAAAGACTTGACAATAAAGAAGGAAGACTTCAGAGTCTTGCATTACTGTTCGATCCTGGCCAGGCAGAGGATGAATCAAGGGATAAAGGGGGTAATGGAAAGCATAGGAGGCAAGCTAGGCCTCCAAATGTAGCTAATGCAGCCAACTATCATTCGGTCCCGTCTGTTTTAATCAATGGGGGTGACCGACCGAACCCCAATGTATGTAGTGATGACTGTATATCCCAACCTAGCGTAAGTGCTTTGATTGAAAATCCGGTTGTGCGGAGAAGGGAGGAGAATGGAAGGGGCAGAGGGATTGAGCACCACCAACTTTCCTCAAATAGTACTGCGACACATGATGTACCAACAAAAGCACTACCCAGTATAGGTCTTCCACCCGAGTCTATACCATATGTAGTGGTGCCGGTAGGGGTTCCAGTCGTGAGCGAGGGCAAAAGGGAGGACTATTGTGAGCTTAAAAATAAGTGCACATATTAGCTGAATCAAAATAGGCCAATGCCTAGGTAACTAGTGAGATTCCTTTTGCTAGACGAATGAATTGGGTGGGGTCAAGGACAAAAAATGTCATGGGTGACTGTGTAGTAATACATTTTATGAACAGACGCTTTTTTGAACATATTTGCAACTGGGATGTAGTATCCTCTGTAAAACAAATCCAATCTGCCCCCTTAGCTTACTTCTACCCTGCTACCCCTATGGAATTCAGCCTTAATAAAGGTGGTCGGACTTGGGGAAACTGGGAAATATGGGAATCTGATGCGAGGGCAGTGTATGAATCCCGGAAGGCATTTAACACTCAAACCCCCTTACTGGCTATGTTTCATCAGAACAATAGATTCAGTGCCCTGGAGGATATAGATTGACAGCTGGAGGGTGGGATAATCAGACCTCTCAAAGTTGACTATCTTGACCAGGGTCAGCCAGTAGTTAAGGAAGTACCTGAGGCAAATGATGGCTACACCATTTCTCCTAGCAGGCAAGGGGCGAGTTTACCAAGGCAGAAATTATTTCAACTGGCAAATTAGGTAAGGGTAGTCAATTTGCTGGTGCATTGTCCGGTACTTTATTCTTAGTAATAGAGGAGGGTGCAAGGGATGTATGACATTACAACGCATGCTATTACAATGCATGCCTTTACGACGCAAGTTTTACAACACAACTTTTACAATGACTTTCGATGGGGGCGCTGGATAGTGAATAGTTTAATTTACTATTCCAACTCCAGTCCCCGTGGATACTAGGGAAGGTGTAAGAAACTATTCCCTATCCTAGAGCGCCCCCCAGCGCAAGTCGTTGTAAAAGTTGCATTGTATTGGTTGCGTCGTAAAGGTACTTCGTTGTAACAGTTGGGTTGTAAAGGATGTTCTCCGGGTGCAAGTAGTGTTGTAGCTCAGAGGTTAGTGGATAGGGCCAATGATAGAGAACGGGGGGGGGGATGGGGCCATTTCCGAGTTGTGCAGGGATGACCCAGACTGGCACACCCGTTGTGGATATAAATAGTTCTTTGGTAGAGAAGGAAATGAAGGGGGGCTGCAAATGGAAATATTAAGATCCTTTCGTGGAACGTGGCTGGGATTAAAAACAAATTATTTTGCCCAGACTGGGGTGCGTTTGAGGAGGATTGTGACGTCTGTTTAAGGCAGGAGACATGGGCAATGGCGGACATCCAGAGGAGTGGTTTCGCCGTTTTTAGCACAATGGCTACAAAGTTGGGTTGGGGTAGACCTTCGGGTGGACTAAGTATCTGGGTGGGCTCGCATTTGGGTGCCCAAGCAGTGTTAATTCCAAGTAATACTAAAGATGTACAATGCGTCCTACTAACACTTTTAGACAACACACAAATAACCCTATTTAACATTTATTCAAGGCCATTGCAAAGGGGGCTAGAGTCCGGAGCAGTGGACTACTTGAGGCAGGCTATTGCGACCCTTGACCCAGCAGTTGGCATAATAGTAGGGGCCAATTTCAATTGCCAATTTTAGCACCTTACCAACGCTGCTATAGATGGCCTAGATTAGGAGGACCAATACTGGCATATTCCTGAACCTCAGTTGCCACCGGTGAGAGCATGGACGCCTCTGGTCCTTCAAATAAATTCCTTTGTTCTTTCATCATCCCTGCAGGCATGCAACAGGAGGACTGAATCAGATAGACCAGGCCAACCATCCTATAATGGAGAAGGGCATACTTCTATTATAGATTATATTTTCACTGAAACTAGAAGCTGGGAAAGGGTGCATGATTTTAAGATCTAGCCAAGGAAAGATAGTGATCACAATACCCTGGTCCTGACCCTGAAACCAGGGAGTTGGGACCTGACAAATCATGTGAAAGACTCGAATATACGCTAATATCCGCTCGTGTTAAACAACAATAGGCGGAGAGTTAAATGGCCAAATATACAAGGCTCCCCTAATAAATTAGCACAGATTTACCATCAGGTAGTACCACTACTCTTAGAGATGGGAGGGGCTAGGAAAAGGGCATGAATTTAGGTAGTGATGATAGGCCCCTTAAAATACACAAGGAGTTGACCTCTAGATTGTATAATGTGTTCTATCTGGAAGGTAGTATAAAAGCAAAACTCGGTGTGGCCCATAGATGGTATAATGCCAACTGCCGCAATGCAAAAAAAAAGTTGTTATCTGCCATCAAAGCCAAGGATAAGCCAAGGGTTAGGCTATGTAGGCTTGATTACAAACGGGTCACCCAGAAATAAAAAAAAGAATGGGAAGCTGATAGATGGGAGGACCTTAGAATTTCACTTAAATACAAGGATCCCAAATCTTTTTGGGCAATCGTTACTTTGGGGGGGACTGAGGGTAGATTAGCAATTCAACCTAATATAGCGGCAGTAGTTTGGGAAGACCACTTTCGAGCATTGTATGCTTGCCCGAGTGCCAGCGACTGCCCTGACCTTATCCCAGACCTCCCCCACGAGCATCGACTGGAGCGGGCCTGGGAGATTACTCACCGTGAGGTTGAAGCTGCTATCACTAGATTGTTGCCTAACAAGGCGCTCGGTTTAGATAAGCTTCAGGGGGATCTTTTTTGGTCCGAACCGAAAATTTGGGCACCATATTTAAGGGTCCTTTTCAATGCCATATTAAAGGGCATGGATCCGCCGGACACTTGGTGTGGGGCAGAAATAGTCCCTATCCACAAAAAGGGTTGTCCGCTCCAGCCGTCCAACTACAGGCCCATTAGTTTGATAGATATTACTCAGAAACTAATGGGTTGGATTATTTTAGATAGAATCCAGGGCTGGATAGAGGAGAGTGAGATCCTGAGTCCTCTTCAGGCTGGTTTCAGGATGTGTACTTCGACGGTGGACCAGATTTTCAGACTTCAGGTACTATATTGGAAAACAGTGAGTGTGGAGGGTGGCAGCCTCTACCTCATCTTTGTTGACCTGAGGTCTGCTTTTGATCTGCTCCCCAGGGATAGACTGTGGAGGGTCCTGTCCGATCTGGGTTTACCACTGTATCTCCTAGATGTGTTAAAAAGGCTCCATGCTGAAACATACACTCAAGTCAGGTGTGGAAAGCATGGAGAGCTGTCAGCCCACTTCCCTGTCAAACAGGGTGTGCGCCAGGGGTGCGTTCTGGCCCGACCCTGTTTTGCCTTTATATTAATGGTCTCATTGATCACTTTCTTGGAGTTAGGGACTTGAACGCGCCGAGGCTAGCCACAGGTCGGGTGCCCGCATTGATGTTCGCGGATGACACTTTTTTGTTGTCCAAAACATCAACGGGCATCCAAAGGGTTTTGAATGGCTTTGCTAATTTCTGTGCTGGGAGGGGTCTAGAAATACATTTATCAAAAACCAAGTTTATGATATTTAATCCTCATAGGCAGACTCGGCCTAATCCTGTCCTGGGTGGAGTCCCATTGGAGAGGGTAAAGATTTTTGACTATCTGGGGATTACCCTTTCGGATCACATGGATTGGGACACTCAACTAAAAAAGGCTGCACTCAAGTTAAACCAAGTGGCGGGGGGGTATTCAGAAAATGCATAGAGTGTTTGAGCTCAAACCAGCTGCCCCAGTCATTGAAATTGATAAATTACAGGCCAGAGCAGCGTCGTTGTATGGGGCAGAACTGTGGGGGCATCAAAAGCCATCCAGCCTGATGAAGGTAGAACACACATTTATGAGGAATATATTGGGTCTACCGATGAGTACTCCATTGGTTCCTCTTCGTATGGACCTTGGGTTACCCCCCATTGAAGAGGAAGAGGCACTACGACCACTTTTGTACTGGAGACGATTATGGTCAGTCCCAGAATTAGTTTCCTATAAAAATGAATGTTGTGAGGTTTGATCACCATTGAACTACAAAGAAAATCCCATGGCTAATCCATATTAAGGCAACTATGCTAAAGATCGGGTTGCCGGAACTCTGGGAAAGACCTGATGTAGCCTGCCCAGCGTTAAGTAGGGTGGACTTGGTTTCCCACTACAGGTATTATAATCTATCGTCCTTGCATGCAAGTTCCTCGGTGGGTAGACTATCTATTGAGTTTCTACAAGTAAAGGAAGGCTACATAAAGGAAGATTTCTTAGATATAGTTTACCCTGCATTCGCGAGAAATCTATATATACAATTTAGGATGGGTAATCTTCCGCTTAGGGTTTTTACCAGCAAATGGGACAGGACTAAGGGCACTGTGTGCCCAGCTTGTAATCATAATCTCGGAAATGAAATCCATGTCCTTTTTTGCTGCCCTGCCTACCAGGTTACAAGGAGACGTTGGGTGCTACCAATTTGTAGAAAGTTAGGACTTAGAATCTGTGCTCAAGCTCTTCGAGTCCTAAGATATGATACCCATCCTCCTATTGTCTTCGCTGTTTCACTCTTCCTCCATGGAATGTGGCATAAACGTAGGAGTTTTGTAATAACTTGATTGTCCAGGAGGAATATACGTATTGTATGCAATGAACTTCTTCGATAACTTTCTTAATGTTTAATGCAGTTTCAACTGATGAACAATTCGCTAATTTTATAGTTTGAATAATTTGTATATAGATGATCTTAACTGTGTGTAGTGTTCTATGGTATATAACCACTTTTATTATTTTTACGTTGCATTTTTACATGTACTTTTATGGTCCCTGGTGACCGAAATAAAGTTATAGAATGGAAATGTAAGGAGAAGCGCTATATCAGGCTAAATATCTGGACAGGACTGCTATCGTGATCCATCTCCGGGACAAGTGGTTAATTTGAAAAAATCATAAACTAAATAAGCACCGGAACCCAAGCTTTTGCTTCTAAATGTTCAGGTTGTCGAATACCAAAGCTGCATACTTTTGATTCTACCTCATGCCCCTTTCACCCACCACCAGACACTGCCTACCCCTTTTCTTACAAGAAGGAAGGGTGGTATAGTTGTTAGGGAATGGGCGCCTAAAAGCGTAATTCCACTAAATATGTATTTATGTGGGTACAATTGTTACGGTTCTGCAATGGAGAGAGAACCACCTGCCTCTCAAGACCTGTGGCCTAGGCTACAATTGACGTAATTAGTAATCCCCAGCACACGTAAGAAATAAATGACAGCAGTAGCATCAGTTAGTCACAGAAATTTTAGAGAACAAGACCACTTGTTGTAATAATCATTTCTACTATTAAACCCAAGCCGCAGGACACTGTGGGATGGAATTATCAGCACACACTTCAAACATTCAAACAGTGAATACTGAAGCCTTGAAAAAGTCGCATGTACAATTGTACGGAGGCGACGAAACACACGTTGACTTGGAATCTATTCACGAAGAAAAACACGAATATGGAATAAAGATCAAATAAATAACTTGGATTGATGTTTTGACATTTTTGTGACTAACTTATGCTACTGCTGTCATTTAAATATTACGTGTGCTAGGGATTACTAATTACCCCTTTTCTTACCTTGGAGGGTATTTTTCTTCCCTGCTTTGTCTCTTTGACATTGATTTTTTGTTTTTCTCTTCCCCCTTCTGCCCTCTTTTGTGCTTTTCTCATCTCTTGCCCTTTGGCAAAGTCTGATGATGAAAAATAAATGTTGGTCCCCAAAAATGAGTGCAGGTGTACCCCACCTGCAACCACCGACTCCAATTGAGCACTGTTAGGGACTAAAACTGGGGTACAGGATTATTGGCTTGAGTAAGGTCATCAAACAGCGTTACTTCACGTTGTACAAACCTCTGGTAATCTATAAGAAGTGGGAATGTAATAGGGTGGCAGGGGAGGGCGGCACAGCAGTGGGGCAGTGGGCCCGGGTGGGGTGAAAGCCAACAGATGACTGGATAGGTAAAATAAACTAAAACATTTTTAAAAACTTACCTTGCGCTCGCCGCATCAGCGACTCTTTTATTTTATTTTGCCAATCCCGTTGCCTGTAGACTAGGGGCCAGATGAAGGTAGCCAAATATCGGTCGGTAACGATCGAAAATACCGAATTTTGTCCGTTACCGACCGGTATTTGGATATTGAGATGTAGGGGCCAAAAAAACTACAGATTCGGTAAATTTAGCGAATCAGTAAATTTACCAAATCAGTAAATTTACCGATTCGCTACATTTACCAAATCGGTAAATTTATCTAATCAGTAAATAAGAAATGGAAAAAAAAGATTTTTGAGATGTAGGTAACCTCTAAAATACCGAATTTGCATGAAATTCGGTATTTAAGAGTCAGTATTTACCATGGATTGAAAGCAGGTGGTAACCAGGTGCAGGCTTTAAAAAAGGGCCCAAAATGCAACAGTGTGACCAGAATGGCGGCATTCTACGTGATAGCGAGGCAGCTATGGCTACAGGCAGCAGGAGAGAGGGTCTGAAGAAGGGAGGAGCAATTTCAACGCTATTTCAACTAACTGAGGCAGAGATCCTGCAAAGGTACAGGCTACACCCCCACACCATCCTGGACTTGATCAGGGACCTCCACCGACTTTTGGAGCATCCAACCCCAAGGGCGCACGCCATCCCACCCCATGTGCAGGTGCTGTGTAACCTACACCTGCTTGCCTCTGAGAGCTACCAGAGTGTGATTGCTGCGATAGGTGGGGTGTCCCAGAGCTGCCTGTCTCGTTTCTTCAGGAAGTTCCTAGAGGCCATGATGCAGAGAATGCATCATTACATTTGCTTCCCTGAAGCTCACGCGGAACTGCTCAAGACCAAGACTGACGTTTATCAAATTGCACATTTCCCACACTTCATCGGCTGTATTGATGGCCCCCACATCCCAATATGCCCACCTGCTGCCACAGAGTACATTTACAGAAACAGGAAGTCAACCCACACAATCAATGTACAGGTAATCTGTGATGCAAACTACATTATCACGGACATAGTGGCCAAGTTCCCAGGAAGTACCCACGATTCCTACATGTTTCAGAACAGTGGGATCTACACACGCCTGAAAGCGGGGGAATTTGACAAAGGATAGTTCAAGTTCAAGTTCAAGTTCAAGTTCAGTAATTTGTATAGTGCACTACTCACCCAGAGGGTCTCAAGGCGCTTGGGGGAGGATGGGTGCATTACTTATGGAAAGTGCCGTGCCTTCCGTCTCCCTGGTACGACTGCGAGATGTCTCGCCTGTGGACATATAAGCGTACATTAGCTCGGTGCTACTGCCTCACAGCCACTACATTTAAATAATTCTCACTTAAACACTGTACATGTTGCCTGCGCTTGATAATGTCTGAAATGATTTGCCTGACTTGTTGTTTGCTGTGCTGTATGACATGGTCTTTCATTTACTGACTACATGTCCCATAATGAATTGCTCCTGTATAGTGCTACCGCTACTAGACTGGTGTTAAATTTGCCACATAGGGAAAAGGGAAGGCTGATGGGGTGGGGGTGATTGCTGTGCATGCGTCTCACCTTTTCTGGTGGCAGCTCTGGCTGAGCTGTCTGCATCTCCCAGTCCACAGACGCTCTCGGGTTCAATGGTGGACCCCACCAGCTCCTCCAGGTCAGTCAGTGGGGGTGCACGGTTCTTCCCTCCTCCAGTTTTGTTTGCCTGTTTGCCTGTTTGTGGAGCTCAGCAATTTATTTCTTGGTCAGGCTCCTAAGGTCATACCACCTATTTTTCAGGTCATCTATGTCCCTTGGAGTCACTCTTACAGCATTCACCTTTGCTTGAATGTCCAGCCAAATGTTCCTTTTGGCAGATTCAGCCACAGTCAGGGACAGCTTGCCAAACAATTTCTGGTGTTCCTTCACCACCTCCTCCACAAGGACCTGCAGCTCCTTGGTGCTAAATGTTATTTTCCGCTTCCTCTCTGGCTGTTCCTTTTCACTGCTGCTTGCCATTTTCACAGTTTAAAAGCGCAAAACATTTTCTGTGGCTCAGGGACTCAGCTCAGCTCCAACTGCCTCTCCAGAAGCTTCTAATTACTTACAACTGCCTGTGTAGCCACTTCCTGGCAGGGAGGGGGAGGGTGGTAGCACCTGATTGGCTGCCTGATTCAGTTTAACTTTTATTTGCTTTCCGATTCTGTATTTACCGAATTGTATTTACATGTAATGGGAGGATCTAACCTACTCCTTACGCAATAACAACGCTATGGCCTTTTGAAACACCTTCACCAATGGGAGCGTACTCTAAATGCCGACCCTGATGCTGTAGTCCAGTCAGATTCATGGGTGACACACTTCACGAAGCTATATATGGAGAGACTATAACATTCTTTGTTGCCTGACAGTAGACATAAAATCCCTCAGACAGCTTGCCCTAACACGGTCAGATCTATGACCTCTGTAGAATTTAGTCTGAAAGAAACTGAGTAGGCTTTATGCCAGCTGAAAAGGGGGAAAGCCCCTGTGCTGGATGGCATTCCGGGGGACCTGTATCTGTCTAAACGAACTTTCCGGGTGCCTTTATATCAAAATTCTGAGCACTGAAATATGAAGAGGCAAAGACATCCACTCCACTTGTTAGGAAGCAGTAATCATTGTTATATTAAAAAAGGGCAGCCAGGACCTTCTTGCAAACTAAGGCCCAATTAGTCTGATCGACGGAAGCCAAAAGATTTTGTGCAGACAGGTCCTAGCTAGATTGTTGGAATGGACATCTGTACATCATATTCTTTCCAATTTCCAGGCAGGGTTCAGCAGCAAGGTTAGTACCCTGGATCAGGTGCTTTGTTTCAAGATAATAAGATTGGAAATATATTGGCCTGAGGTTGGAACATCTATATGTGGCATTTATTTAATCTGAGGGCTGCCTTTGACCGTGTCCCCAGGGAAAGTCTATGGAGGATCTTAAGGGAGTGAAGGATCCCGGGGGACCTTTAAGGAATCCTTATTAGACTCAACTCCCACATCCAGAATTCCCATTAGTTGAGGCGCAAGACAGGGTTGTGGCCTAGCCCCTACCTTTTTTACTTTATAAATTAATGGGGTTGTGGACTGGCTAGCAAACTGAAATAATGATAACCTGAAATCTGCGGACGTGAGCACTCCAGTGCTCATGTTCGCAGATGATACGCTTTTGCTTTCCTGGACTCCCATGGGTTTGCAGTCCTTCCTGGATACATTTGCCACCTTTTATGTGGCCTGTGGGTTTAAGATAAACACTGTCAAATCAAAATTCATGGGGGTCAGACACCATCGCTCCTTTATGCTGGCTCTTGGGGGTCTCAAATTCTGAAAAGTTAAAACATACTCCAGCACAGAGTGCCTGCTATATTGAGGAAATAAATTTAAAGCTACCCAATGTGGTGTAATCTCTCCTTTGATCGAAGTTTATAGGTCTACATGTATAAACTGAGCCATCTATGGAGTACAGCTTTGGGTAAGCACTGACATCTCTCCCCTTGTCTGTGCTGAAAATAAATGTATTAGATCATTTTTTAATATGCCACCCAGCTCCCCCATAGTCCCTATTCGTGTTGACATAGCCCTGCGAAAGATCTATGCTGTTGCCTCTTGAAAGTTGTTGAAATTCTGGCTATGCATCTGGTCAGTACCCAAGCTCCTTACCGATCATGATGCTTTAATAGAGTTTTTAAAGCTTAATGGAAAGACCCAGATGCCATGGCTCAGTAAGATTAAGTCCCTTTGTAATTTCATTAAAATGGAAGAAGTCTGGTCTACTCTATTGGTACTGTCTTGGGAAACAGTGGCCAGGGTAAAAAAAAAAATCAGCTAAGATCCATCTGGCTACAATGTAACCCATTCACCCGACAGCACAACATTCAGCACTGATATCACGAGAGTCAGTCTAAATTTGCCCAATGAGACAATGAGAACTGACACTCATGTCACACTGAGACACATCTATAGGTTGGCCGCCGTAGTGCACAGTTTAAGTTTCGAACAGCGCAGCTCCTGCCGCTGCTCGCACTGTGTTGTGCCACGGGTCATAAATGGTTCTACTTTCAGACACTCCCGTGACCCATGTTGCCGTCAAAATGGTGCCTCAGTGCGCTGCAGTCAGGTAGTGCACAGCCATGAATGCATGTGACATGAGTCAAGAGTCCTGGGTCGCCTATTCATGGCACTCACTAGAAGAGACACGGACTAGTAAGTGTCACTGTCAAGTCACTGGTAATTTCTCCGAAATTTACTTTCGCGTGTGCAGCCTCAGTCAAAGTAAAAGTCAAAGAATTTATTGCATAATTAATTACAATTATTACAAATCCGCATAATAAAATAACAATGCAAGTTAATAACATTTCTTAAGTTAATACTTCTCAAGATCAAATGCCATTAAAAAAAATGATGCAGATCAAAGAGCAATAAAAGGAACTTCCTCTGGCACTACTCAGTCTGTCTCAGGGTCTCTTTTTCTTATCCCGGTTTGAGACCCTGGAATTAAGGTATCCCTGATGGTCCTTCGTCACGATGTTCCCCCTGCTCGGATTCTCTTAAGCATTTACTAGCCTCAGCCAGAAATTTGACTCCCTGGCATACCAACATTGTGGAGGAACCTCCCAACCAGCTTGTAACAGCATATCTGCAGGAGCGAATGTTCATCTCATTAAAAATGGATTTCAAATATCGTCGTCTCTGTCCTATCAGTGCCGGGCATACACAGAAAAGATGGGCTAGAGTTTCACTTTTATACCCACAGAGTCGACATTGCAGCTTCAGTCTTTCACTCCTGAAGCATGGCTTACCCAGTGCTCCGGTGGGCTGAGCAGTGAGTCAGTCCGTTTTCGTAATTTAATTTACATTTGTGTGCAGCCTCAGCCTGTCACTCTCCTGAGCTGTCATGACTAGTAATATTATCGTAATGTATTAGCAGGCTCAGTCAGTGAGATCCGCCCTGGGGCCTCACTCACATCCTGTTTCAGTTTGGTTACAGTCGGGTCCCACGAGGAGAGCCTGGCCAGACTCCTGTTAGTGCCCTTCCATTTGTGGTGCTTTGCAGCAGTTTTAAGATCTTCTTAGAATTTGTTGCTGCTCAAATGTGTGTAATTTCTGATATTTATATCTTTCCCCTGTCCCCATTGCTTGGTTATTGCTTGAGAGAAAGTGTCACTAATAGTCGTTGAATGTCACTCATAATTACACTGAACATTTGAAAAATTCACACATAAGCAATCTGAAACCTTGGCAGCTATGTGACCTGTCAGACCAGACCTTTGGACACTACCCAATTGCCCAATAGGCAGGTGGACCCTGTTTAGGAGTTTATATACCTCTTCATGCCCTATCCAGAGGGTAGAGCACATTTGCGATAAGTTAGGGGCTGCTACATGACGTCTCTTGCAGGACACTATAGAGGTTTCGGCATATGTTACATGATATTCCTAGTTGTAAGCCTGGGAACTGGCACCTGGTGCAGCTTTCCAGTCGCACTACTGAGATTGTTGGTGAATAGGAAAAATACATAAAACTATGTTGAGATGGAGATTTAATTCTCCACCTTTACCTTGACATTTTTGTTCATGAATAGAGGCAACAGGCCCCATAATTTATGTTCATTGACTATGGAGACGTTTGAGGTGTCAAAGAGAATGAAGCATAGTAGATGCTTCGGGGTAGCCTAAGGAGGAAGAGGAACAATTCCTGGAAATTGACATTATGCAGTCAGCTATGGTTAAAAGGACCCAGTTTCTGGAATATTTCAAGTACTATTGGAAGCAAGAATGCAGCGTTGGCTATGTAAATGATTGCATCATCTACTTACATAGTTATCTTCCTGCTTCAACCCTAAACTCAGGAAGCATTAGTTATTTCCTCATGCTGGATACCTTGGGCATGGGCTTCAATATGACAATTATGAAAACCATGGGAGAGAGGGCAGACCTCACTTGTCTTTTGCTGTGTACCTGTGACCTAACAATTTACTACAATGTTTACTGTGAAAGTAAGGTAGAGTTCCTGAATAACACTAACACATTTGTGACCAGGCCAAAATGTTTTTGCACCTACCAGAGGTGATTCCAAATGAATCTATGAAATGCTTTTTCAACATCTACCATCATTTCAAACAGTTGAACATTATTCACTATACCATACTGTTCCTATTAGATTGTGGGAGAGAACACTCGTGTCTATCTGGTATGAACTTAGCACAAGCAAAATTTTCTTTATGCCAGTTGTAAGAAACAAGGTTATTCGTTGTGCAGGATGTGAGGCCTGCACAATTAATAGGTCCACAATTTCCCCTTACTGGGACCCAGGCACCCCATAGTAGTGCTTGACTTTCTATAGTTAGCGCAGTAGAGCAGTTTAAGGATTACTCAGGGGAGGTGGTGTGGGCTAGTAACCACAATCTGCTGGCAAACAATAATAACACTCAATAAATGAATTTCAGACAGTGCATTTTCTTTGAAAAAGGAAAAGTATATATATTGCACACACACATCACTAAATACTACACATTAAATGACAAATATATACATCAGGCACATTGAAAATACCTTATATGATGTTCTGCTGTCACATCTGACCCCTAAAGGGTCATGATCCCCAAAATCCCATTACTCCTCATACCTGTAACAAATAGAACATCACATAATAGGGGGTATCACTTTAAATGAGGCAATCCTATTGGCTTTGTCAGGGGGGGCTCCACAACAACATATCTGGGAAGCCTATTGGCTTTTACAAAAGAGCACTGCATTAAAATAAATCAATAATCACATGTTGAAAATCATTACCATTTCACTATATTCAATAATGTATAAATACAACCATTAATTTCAATAAAGCATTTCAAAATTGTTCAAAAATCACTGTTAGCATCGTACTATTAACAAAGCATTTGAAATTAACATAACATATGTTTGTGCCTTTTTATACACCTTTAGGCCACATAAAATGCAGCCATAGACCTAACACCTAGAGGGTGCGGCACTCCCACCTGAAGAGCAAAAGCTCCAGCCTTGGGAGTGTTTTAAATAGTGGTGAAATCCTGAGGAGGACCAACATTTTGATTTCTGCAGAAACATAGGATCAGTTTTACATTTCCTTCTGTGGGGACTGTTGCAACTCCTGTATACCCCCACACAGTTTTTGAAATTCATTGGTGGTGTCCCTGTACTCCTGGGGACACTAAAAGGTAAGAAAACATTCTTTTTAAATCCCTGCAGGGCGTTAGGGGGCGCTCTCTCCCAGAATTGTGACACTGTATTGTGCGGCTCCAGCTATGCTTCCTTTTTTGTCGTGTTAGCCTCTTGCTCCATGTTTTCTTTGGTTTATCTTTGAAAGGGAGTGTCTGGATCCACCCTGGCAGTCTGACTTGGCTTTCCTTTGTGGCAGCGCAAGGAGCACACCCCCCACTGTCCCTGCCGGCTTCCCACCCTGCTAGCTCCTTTCTCTGGAACCTTTCCCTGGAAACTGGATACCAGATTCTCCCTGCCCACTCCATGCAGGCAAGGTGTTGCACTGGCCAGAGCCATTACACTCCCCTCAGACACAGACATGGGAAGCAGGTGCGATCCCAGTGTTTTTTTTTTGGGGGGGGAGGCAGCACTCCACTATAGTTTCCCATAGGTTCCCAGAGATTGGGTTTTGGCCCATTTCACTTGCATGGGGGGGCACAACAGAAGTCCCCCTCTGTTATTCTTGGTTTTGGCATGGAGATGGGGGTCCCGGATCTCCGTATACTTCTTACCAGCCCTCAGGGAGATGTTGGACCTCAAAGTTGCCAGACCGTGGGTGGAGAGGGCTACATGTATGCCTGCTCCCCCGCAGATCATGAAAAATGGGAATTCTCATTGACACCCTAGAACTGGCTTACCCAGGGGCATTTTTCAAAATTGTGGTGGAGCCCCATGCAGTGCGTCACTGAGGGGTATCAAAGATCAGGAATCCTCAAATGTGGATATTCTTGGCCCTAATAGACCGATTTGAAAGATCTTAGGCTCATTTTTCTCCAGGTGACACATTCTAGATATCAGCAGCAGCCCTCCTCAGCCCCAAATAAGCACATTTTGCAGGAAGCTAATTTTAATTGGCTCCCTGTCCCAGCTTTCCTCCGTTCCTCTGTCCATGGTGCTCCTTTCCTCTTGCTGGGGCATAGAAGATCAGATCTTCCCCCAGATGGTCCTTAGGGAGTTCAAAAGAACCAGCTTTCCAGCTCCTGAAGAGACCCACTTGTCCTGATTTCAACTGCAGATGGAGCCCTTAGTTCATTAGGGTATTCAGTGGCTTGCCCTTCCAGCTGTCCATGGCTGCTGCTGTTGGTTATTTCCAGTGTCCAAATCCAACAACAATAACTCTCCCTTATGCAAGAGTTTTTAAATGGGGGTGGAACGTTCTAGAAGCCAGTCACCCCTGGCCAATTCTATGGTACCACATCAGCCCTCCTCCCCATCCCAACCCACCTGCATGCACACCATGCAGGGACAATTCATGACATGCTTTGGACTCCTCAGGGCCTGCAGGAAGGTCCTCCCTCTGCTTCCGGTCACCTCACGTAAACTTTTGATCCACGGTCTTATCCTAGCGAGGTTGGATTACAGCAACGCAATCTACTTGGGCGCCCCAGAAGCTACCTTCAACACTCTGCAGAAAATCCAAAACGCTGCGGCACGACTACTCACTAACACCCCGGCCAGATCCTCAGCAAAGCCAGCCTTGAAGCTGCTTCACTGGCTCCCAGTCAGAGAGAGGGTTGTCTTCAAGGCCCTCTGTCTGGCCCATAAACTACTTCACCACAAAGGTCCACCCATCCTCAATAAATTCATCACTCCCTACAAAGCCACCAGAGCACTGCGGTCAAACCAAGAGAACCTCATTGTTGTGCACAGAGTAAAAAAAGCACGGCCGGGAGGCCGCCGCTTCTCGGTACATACCGCCGCCAAACGATGGAATAGCCTCCCCCGGAGACTAAGGACTGAACCGAACCTTCTGCAGTTCAGGAAGGCTCTGTAAACTTTTCTCTTCCCTTGATTTTCCTCCCCTCCCGTGATGTCCCCTCCTGACCACAGGTTCTAGCGCCGGGATGCTCCAGGGTTACTGCGCGCTCTATAAAAACCTTAAATAAATTAAATAAATAATGGCCCCATCAAGAAGTCACTGCTCACATCTCCTCTGGGGGCCTCAGCTCTGCCACTAGCTGACATCACTGCCAGACACTTTCCAAGCAAAGCTTCAAAGGGGAGCCACTCCTGTTCTGGCTCCAGAGGTCTGTGCTTCCTCCTTTGTTCAGTTGGCTTGGTTTATCCCAGCCATGGTACAGTGTGACAGCTAATTAACGGATACAGATTTCTTCTTGGTCAACATCTAGCCCTGCAGAGACCCCTCTATTCCATGCTACCTGTGTGCAGTTACATGACTGCGCACAATGGTGGTTTCCCACATGCACCCTACACACATGTTCACATGTGTTCATGTGTAGCAAGCTGTGTGCCCCTTACCTTCGCTGCATCACAGCAGCCTTATCTTAAAAGATGAAGGGAAAAACAGGGGAAACCTTCTCACAAAGGAACCAGGGTACTAGTTATATATGGGGAAAACAACTGTTCCTGTGGACTAATATAACCGATTTAAGCAATACAAAAGCACAATCGCAATACAAAGGGTAGAATAATGTCAGAGGGCAAGGAACCATCAACACAAATAGTTCAGTATAACATATTTTATGAGTTTAAGAGAAATAGAAGAATATATACGTTACAATTTACAAGAGCAATTATTTGTGCATTGTGTCCCCAAGTGAAACTGGAACCTATATGTGAGTGACAAAGTGAATATTTATATACACGGTTTCCATAAATCATAAGAGACGACCATTCATGTATAGTTTCTCAACAGCATAAGTATATAATAATACACGCTGGGTAATGGTTCGCTCTTTCTGCTTGTCGACGGCGTTTCGACCCTTCTATCAATGTGGAGTCTCCTCAGGACTAGTAATGCAGGGACATCTATAACAAAATAATAGGAGCATAAGGCCCATGTATCGGCACAAATGCGAGAAATAATCAAAAGGAACATCAAATGAAAAATTACCTGAAATGCTAAATGCGCAGCCTTGTGAAAGTGATGTGCCACTCGTGAGGGGTGAAGAAAGGGTGTTACTCACATGAGGACTCATTCGGGTACTACAGTGATCAGATGAGGGAGAAAGGAATAAATGGGTAAGACACAGCGGTATGGTACAGCAGGATATGTCGGGAAACAACCTTTACAAAGCAACTTTTACAACGCACTACCATTACAACAAAACTTTTACAACGCAACAACCATTACATCGCATGCCATTACAACGCAACCATTACAACGCATGGCACTACAACGCATGTCATTACAACGCAGTCATTACAACGCATACCATTACAACGCATACCATCACAACGCATAGTACCCTTACACTATCGAACACTTACCCTACTGTTGCACCCCCTGGAGTTAGAATAGTAATTTTTACCCCTACACTATCCAACACTTACCCTACTGTTGCACCCCCTGGAGTTAGAATAGTTATTTTTACCCCTACACTATCCAACACTTACCCTACTGTCGCACCCCCCTGGAGTTAGAATAGTAATTTTTATCCCTAAACTATCCAATACTTCCCAAACATGCAATGTAATGGTATGCGTTGTAATGGTATGCATTGTAAAGGTAGTATGCGTTGTAATGGAATGCGTTGTAAAGGTAGTTTTTAAAAATTTGTTGTAATGGAATGCGTTGTAATGGATATTGCGTTGTAAAAAATGTGTTGTAAAGGTATGCATTGTAAAAGTATGCGTTGTAACGTCATAAATCTGGATATGTCATATGATGAGGTTTGTGGAAGTGCTCTTACCTCAGTGTGAGGAAAGGCTGGCACTCAGGGGTGTAATTCGGCCGACAGGCTCTCCCATCAACGCGCTACATCTGTAGCTGTATTTTAATTCCCCGGTGAGTGCTCGGTACAGTTGCAGGGCACTGTGGATCCCTACAGAGTTGAGAAAAGGAAGGGTTGGTGTCATAAAGATAAGGCGAGCGCGAGAATCCTCGGCCTTATAGAATTAATATTACCCGGATCATATTTTCAGCGGGACGAATCTCCCCGTCTGTTGCTGAAAAGATGGCCATTGGCGGTCAACACTCGTAGTCCATTTACCATGTGATTACCAAGTGGATGAGACACATGTAGTCCGAGTCACCCACAGTAAAAAGTCCAAAACCGTGTGATCAAAAAAGCAAGGACTCTGGGTGTACTAAGTGGGTGGAACCCAACTTCAGCATCAGTGCAATCTTGTGTAGTTTCTGGTATTTTGAGTTTCAAATGTAATGTGTAATGCCAAAGTTTTATGCCATTACACCACATTGTGCAAGCAAACATTTCTTTAGTTAAAAAACCTATTGCAGGAACACAGGAAACATACTAGACCGCTTTATTGAATGCAAGTAGCTGTTGTTTGTGATGCTAAACACCACTAATCCACTTGAAATTATCTATTTATTTCCTTTATTTGAGAAGACCTTTAAGGTAATCTTCATACAGTAAAACATAATTTTTCAAATGTTATTTTTTTTCACTAGGGAAAGTGGCAAAGAGAGTAAGGCCACTGCACATACAGTAGCAAATTCCTCATTCTGTCCCGAAGACTTCTCCTTTTCTTTGCTGAGTACTCGTTCATTTTGATTTGGATTCCAAATGAAAGCATCACATTATTCATCTATAATCTCTGCTGCATCATTCGCCTATGAGAGCTGTGAAACATTTTGGAAAATCAAAAAGCTCAGTTCAGTACTTTGTAAAATATTTGGTGTTTGAGGGAGAACAAACATCACTTTTTTCCCTTTTTTTATTTTGTTTGTTCCTGTGTGGCCTGGTGCTTGGGGAAAGAGAGGCAGGGCAGAACCAGTTGGGGATTAAGATATCAGAATACTAGGAAAATTGGAATTTGGGGGTCATAGTTGCCTGGGGAAGTATTTTCTTCTTTTCCTTGTGTTTTTTAGTCCAGTTTTGTGCTTTTCTGAGGTATTTTACTGTTTGGGGCCAAGTGTTCTGAAGGTTACAAATTCTTTTCTTCATGTTCTTTTTATGGATTTTTCACTTTTTCACTTCTGCTGTGCTGGAGATATTTCAGGGGTCTGTGCATGACCATGAACTCACTCCCAGATTATGATTTTGTTTTGCATGTGTCTTTTGGTCGTTGGGATGTAGGTGGATTCCGGAGTCCAGGCCCATATAGCTACATGTTTTCCTTTGTTCCCAGCCACCTTTTCCTCCTTGTGCTTGTGAACATGTGTGTGTCTGTGTGCATGTGTGTGTGGGGCAGAACATCCAGAATGCCACTTTTCTCGATGTTGTGGTGGCGATAGGGGCTTCGACTTATTCACAAGGTGGGGTTAAGCCACTAAACGTGGCTTAACGCCGTCTTGTGAATAAGGCACCCTTTCACGCTATACTTAGCGTGAAAGGGGCGGGCAAGGGGTGTTGTGGTGGGTGTTCCACCGCAACACCCATTGATTTTGATGCTGCCCCATATTTACAAGGGTGGTGTAAATATGGGGCAGCGCCAAAATTAATACCAGCGAAAACCTGGTCTTACACTGACGCAATGAGGAGAAATGTATCATTTCTCCTTGTTTTTTCTGTTTCCATCTGTGCTACATTGTGCAGCACACATAGAAACAGCAAACCACCATTGAATGTTTATGTGCAGGAAGAAATGCAACTTCTGTGTGTGCTGCCTTAACCGCTTCAGCGCGGCGCGAATTTTCGCGCTGTGCTGAACGTTCCATTGAGCTTATGGAACCATGACGGAACGGTTCCGTCATGAGCACAGCTCAACCGACGCTCATGACGGAACCGTTCCGTCATGAGCATGGAAGGAGTTAAGAAGCACACATAGACGTTGCAAAATGTCATTTGTTTTTAATTATTGTTTATGTGCAGGAAGGGACACCTTCCTGCACATAAACAATCATTCCCCTCAACGCAGGCACTCTTGCACTATGGTGCAAGAGTGCCTGCATTGACACTAGGCAGTTAAATTTGCCCCAGCACAGTGGGAAACGCAAGGTTGTACCGTATTCTTCTAAATACGGTGCAGACCTGTGTTTCAGAAGTGGCAGAGTGCGGCATTAAGCCAAGGAGGCTAACACCGCACTCTGCCCCTTCCTTGTAATTAATTTTTGATGATAGGTCTTTGAGCATGTGTAGACAGCTATGTTTTCTATGTAATTCATTTTCAATTTACATGTTTACAAATTTCTCTTTATGTGCACCTACTTTGTTAACATTTTTATAATATCATTTATATAGGTTTCTGAAATGTCATATGACCATTTATTTCTTTTATCTATTTTCAGGTCTAACGTTAGCCCAGAAATGTCCTGTTGTTGTGTCATTCACATTACAACATACAGCATGGGGCAATATGCCAGCCCACTTTAGCCATACCTTAACTTCACTGTAAGTGTCAGCATTCTGCTCTTACACAAGAATCACATCCATACACAAAAAAAATCAATTCTTTGCTGAGCTCTAACATGGCAGTGTCTTGTACCTCAGAAGAAAATATATTATAAAAAATATATTTTGAATTTTAGGCAATGAAAAAGCATTGACAGAGCGCCTAGAGGCTGGCAGCCAAAGCCAGACCTATTGGCTTTGCTTAAATTTGTGTTTACAAGTTGGGCTTTATATTGGTAATGTTATTTCTAGGCTCCGTATATTAATATCTGATTCATTTTCAGTAACCATGAGTGGCTATAGGTATTGTGTGACTTGCTGAAAGGTGTGACTCGAATAGATTTGAGCTTGTTTGGACCGTAGTACTTCTGGGAGTAGGTGTGGTAGCAACTCTGGTGAATTTCAATGTTCTTACCCTTTTATTTATGTTTTTTTATTTAATATCCCTCCCCATGTACCTGCTTAGTTTCACCTTCTTCCGCCTACTTTATAGTATATATTCCCAATTTTTCAGCCACTCCTAGATGCCTATTCCAGATTTACACTTAAAACTTACGACTATGTATGTGAAGTTCTATACTCACTCTCCAGAGAAATCTGCACATAAGAGAAATGGTAGGTATAGTTGTTTATCTATGTTCATAACTCTGTTAATAAGAGTTCATAAAAAAAGTTCTATAGGAGTATTACTGCATGGACTCGAAAATTATGTTTTAATTTGAGCCTTTGAGTTAGCAATACATCGAGGGCATGGTGCTCCATCCCATATACACTACATCTAGCCCAGAGGCAACCCCCCACATTATTGTCCTTAAAGAAACTCCCAAACTAATAACCCAAGTTAGATAATCTTGGACAGAATTTAGAAAAAAGTGGCACACTGGATGACCAATTTTAATCTAAATATCAATCTCCTTTGTGAAGAAATTATAATTGTTAAACTTGTGTATTGGGTGGGACCTACCCAAAGATCGTGTACTGGAGATTTCATAGTTAATAATTTTCAACACCAGGGGGTGGTTAACAGTTTTCTTAAAAATATTCAGTCCAAACAACAACACATGACCAGCCAAGAGAAACAAGTAATCACCGTGTCGCTAGGTTTCTTTTATAAACCTCCTCTTTTTCCCCAAAACACTCAACAATGAGTGGTCTAACACTGTAAATCCACTAGGTAAGGGCTTAACAGTGGCTTGTACGAACTGTTATGCCCCACTATGTAGCCTGGGTGAACAGGATTGACTGAATGAAGCCTGTGTGGTAGAATCTAACAATAGGGATAGAAGACCGAAAGGCAAGGAGAGCAACAATGTTGGACAAGAAAACAGTATAACCAGCCAAATAAAACTTAGATCATGGAATATAGCTGGGATCAAAAGCTAGCTTAAAGATGAGGAGTGGGTAGCTTGTATCAAATCATTACAATTGCTGTGTTTCCAGGAGACATGACAGACACAAACACCATACATTGATGGCTTTGTTACAATTTCTACCCCAGCTATACCCTCATTGCATGGATGAGCTAAGGGAGGTCTGGCAATCTTTACCTCTACTACAGCACCGGTTGTATTAAAGAAAGCATAAAGTGATTCACCTTACTTTCAACTGGCACTCTTAGTAGTGGGCAGTATCAATGCTTCATTCTATTAAACTATTATAATAACATTTTAATGCAACCCATGATAAGGTCGTGGAGGAGCTAGCAAAAGAATTGGCTAAGTTCGCATATGGGGAGGACCATAAATGTAATTACATCTGGGTAGAAGACTAACACCTGTGCAGTGTTAGTCTTCTACCCAGTGCAGTTTCTCAGGCATGAGTGTATGTGGTTTCACTGATATTACAGGGAACAATGAACACTATTTCCCTCACAACAATTATGGGGAATGGCTAAATGAGCTCCTGTGTAAATATAACCTTGAAATATTAGTATCTAATGGGGAAGAGGGTGAATCATCAAAACCCACTTTTCAAAGTAGAGGAAGCTCATCGTGTATTGATCACATCATAATGTAAACCAATAGTCTGATGAACTTTGGGTCACTCTATATATTACATTTACTCTGTCCTTAAGTGTTAAAACAAGTAGAATTGAGGATAAATTGCTAGGAAATATAGCTATAGCCGGTAAAAACAGTATCACTATAAAATGGATAGGGATAAATGAACATTTTCTGCTGGAAAAGGTGGTTAAAGACATTAGAGAAAGCTTCTTTGTCTGCACTGATATCGATGTTTCTACCCCCATGGTTGTGGCTGTGTATGGTACAATTACAGTGGCTATAGCCTCTATTCTAAGAAGGGATAGCACGGACAATTAGAGACAGACAAAGGGATGTTTTGATCACCATTGCACCTGAACTAACCAAGAATTAAAAAAAGCCTCACATAGATAGATAGTGATAGACTAGAAGTTAAGTGACTCAGATTAATACATAACCAAGCACGTAAACAGGGGAAGGAAGATGTACAAGAGAAGGCCTGGTCCAAATTGAACCAGGCAGCGGACACAATGGACTCCATATTATTCTGGAAGGTGGTAAATTCATCATTAGGGAAGCAAGAACAAGACCCAACAATCGAAACAGTCATCGCCTCCTGTGACTGGCTTACACATTTTCATGGGATTGTTCACACATCAATTAAAAACATAGGAGAGTCAGCCTTTAAAGACCCCATACCTTAACAAGAGATCGGTCTAGAGAAGTTCATATCAGCAATTAATAAAATGAAATGTGTTAAGGCTCCGGGTCCTGATGGGGGTTCAGCAGATGCGTATAAAGAACACAAGACGTTATGGGCACCAATATTAAGACAGGTCTGCAATGCAGCCATTAAAGGCTGCGTTCCTAATACATGGATGGATAGCATAATCGTCCCAATATTAAAAAAATGCCATAGGGGGGATGTGAGATGCTATCGTCCCATATCCCTTCTGGACTCCTCCATAAAGATTATGGGGTGAATAGTACTTGGGAGACTGAAGGGACTGGCCACTGACAATAACATCTTGACAGACTCCCAATATGGTTTCAGGGAGAGATAGGGACAGCGGAACAATGTATTAACTTGAAAGTATTTATTGGCAAGTAAACGTTGGCCAAGGAAGAGCCTTTCCATCTATGTTTGGCAGACCTAAGTTCCACCTTCGATTGTGTAAATCATGCCAAATTATCGGAAACAATTACCAATATGGGCACCCCAGATGATATTGTATCATTCCTGTCACAAGAATATGCAACATTGACAGCAAGAGTAAGGTATGGGAGGGAAGGAGAGTGCACCCCAAGTTTTAAGGTGTCTAGGGGCATTAGACAAAGCTGTGTCCTTGCACCCTTACTTTTCTTATTGTATATCAATGGGATAGATATAACCCTACCAATGCCCAAAAAGTAGGCCCTGCCCAAGCCTACTCCTGTATGCAGACGGTGCATTTTTAATTTACAGAACTGAAAATGGTTTACAACAGAAGATTGACGCTTTTATCTCATATATGGAGCAAAGAGACCGAAAATTCAATTTGGCCAAGATATTTGTGATGGTCTGTGGATGGAGAGGGTCAAGAAAAAGAATCATTGTGTGAGAGAATATAAGTTGGCTAAAGTCCAAAGATTCTCTTATCTATGTACTCTATTCTCCCATAACAGTAATTGGGTGCCCGCATATAGACAAGAAAAGATTTAAAATAATCGGAACTGTGGAGGTTATCTTTAGATTTTCTTGCAAGATAGGTAGCAGACCCATATGTGATATGCTCACATTATATAGTAGTAAATGCATATCAGTAGCAATTTATGATTCTATAGGGTGGGGCAATGCCAACACACTTACATTACAAAATGAAATCCAGTATTTGTAAAGTGCACCATTACCCAAGGCTGTCAGGGCGCTGGGGGCCGTCGGCAAGATTAAGTGAGGTATTGCTCAGAGTCACATGGTGCTGGGCTAACCTGCCACTGGGGATCAAACCGTGAACCCCGTGGTCTGGAGTGAGGCACCCTGGCCGATGCGCCACACCTCTTCAACAAATGTGTGAAATCGCTTTTTTCTGCCTCTTGCTGGCTGTACCAAGGTCTACTTCTGTGTACATCATACATAAAGAACTGGAAGCACTGTATGTTGCTGATTTAATACAAGTTAGAGCTTTCTATTCCTGGTATAACATTTGGTGCAAGGATGGAACAAAGTTTACCAGGGATATAATCGAGGATTGCCTAGCCTTGGAATATTGTAACAAAGTTCCACGGTTAGCATATATGGATAAGCTACTTAAAGATGTTGATACAGATCTATCAATGATAAAACCTGTAGGAATATTGCAATATGGCAAAAATGAAATTAAAATGATTTATCTGGAGAAACGATGTCAAGAAAGAGCTAGCAGAGAAGAGGTAAAAACAAGAGTGTCGAGACTTGTGACTAGTATACCATTATCTGGGCTACCTGAGTACCTAGTCAAAGTTACAAATATGCAAGATAGGTTCTATTTGACTAGGCTATGGTTGGGAACAATTCATGAACTGGTGGCATTCTCAAGATATGAAAAATGAAAGAAAATAATTTGCAGATGTGCATGCGATTGGAAAACTATCCAGTCTGTGGTGCTTTTTTGTAGGCTTCATCAAGATATCAGGCAGACATTTCTATGACTAATTTTTATAACTAAGAAACTTTTCTTTTTAAGAATGCCATGAATCTTATATGTACTCTTGATATGAAATAGTGTCCAGCTGTTGCATGTTATATTACTTTGGCTGTAAAAAGAAGGAAATCCCTTGTATATTTGGATAAACTGGTTTATGAAGACAATTGCATGAGGATTTTGAGATGATAGGATTTTTTAACTTTGAGATATAAGAGGATTTTTACTGAAAGATATTTATCAATTAATTAATTGAATGAGTTTCTAAATTATAATGCATGAAGTTATGTCTAATATTATATTCTATGATGATTTTTATGTACTTTTATGGATCTATAAAAGGATTCAGAATAAAGGTATTTTGATTGATTGACTTAGCACGCAATGGGAGTAAACACATTCGATCAGGGGAGAGGATGTAGCCTTACGGCTAGAGTGGTTAATGTGGAAGTGGGGGAACCGGGTTCGAGTCTTGACTAAGACGCTTAACATCCTGTGATTCTGGGCAAATCACTGAATCTCCTGGGGCCACATTTATGAAAAGTGACGCATCGCTGCGTGAAAAAAGCATTGCGTCACTTTTCATTGCGCCCTCCTTGCGACACCAATGATGCGTCTATTTACAGTATAATGCATCATGTCGCAAGGATTTACAGATACGTCAGTATTTCCGACGTATCTGTAGGCGCAAAAGTGACGCATTGCTGGAGTGTGTCACAAAAGCCACGCAACTCCAGCAATGTGTCCTTTCACATGGGGCAGGCCCGATGTGAAAGGGCCTGCGTCAGCCTTACGCCTACTGTGAGGCAGGCGTAAGATTTTGACGCATTTGAGTCTCAGATGTGGCGCAGTGAAATCTCATACATTTCACTGCGTCACTTCCATGACCCTTTCTTGCGTCAATACGCCCCACTTGCATACATGATACCTGGCACAGGTATAATGTGGCGCAGGCGTTTACAAAGTGACGCATCTACCTAGATGCGTCACTTTGTAAATATGGCGCAACAAGGTGCATTTTTTGCGCCACTGGTGTGTCACAAAAAGTGACGCACCGGCGGCGTAAAAGTGGCGCACAGCCTCATAAATGAGGCCCCCTGTGCCTAAGAAAAATGAATGTGTCCTTGTGTAACGAAACTGGGGCTGTGGTGCTCGGATACTCCATTTCTCGGGTATAATTTGGGCTATATAAAACTCCCACAACATTTAAAAAAAAAAATCAGCATTTTTTCTTCCAACCCCATATATAAAACTTAGAATGGTGCAGACATCAGGCTTCGAGTAAACACCAAAGCATGCACAATGTGCTCATTGGATTGTGCTCAATCGGGTATGAGGTCCTTTGTGGGCTGTTTCTGTGCTCCAACATGCTTTAATCTGAAATGTACATTTCATATCACTTTAAATGAAACATTACAGCCCAGAACAGAATCAGATGACATCTTGCTAGTGGAACTGTTCATTAGTTTTCAGCACCAGATAATGCTCTTATTCATGAACTGTTAGCCTTTCAGTTGGCATTCGCCCAACTGCAAATGACATATTTCAAATCTCACATTCCTTATTCTGCCTATATGTAAGTTACTGTTTTCGTGTTGCAATTCACTGTTTGACAGTACAGTTTCTCTTTCCCTTCCTCTCTTCAAACCTACTCCCTCTCTCATTCACTATGCTTGACTTATTTCTTTCTATGTCTCCCTGTCTCTCTCTTCCTCTCTATTACTCCTGGCTCTCTTCCTTTCTGTATGCAGCCCCATAGTATATCACATGGAAGGTCACCTAAACTACACATAAGGAATGACAGTGCTTGAGTTTCTCTGCGTCTCTGTCTCTTTGGTTTCTGATCCTGCCTCCCACTCTTTCTGTCTCTCTGTCGAAGACTCGTTTTCACTCTTTTGCCCTGTCTTTCTCTTGACTTCTCACTTCTCTGTCCACATCTCTTTCTTTTTCTCCTACTCTAACTCTTTCTTAGACAACCAGTTCACTAATTAAATGTGTGATATACCATACTGGTCTATTTCAGATGAACCTGTCTGTCACCCTTTTATTCCATGGCGTGAGATATTATTGACTTGAAATGTAGCTATCTAATTCACTTTATTGGCATTTTTTTCATTAGCACAAAAGGTGCATTATACAATAAGCCAACTAAATGAACAAAGCATTTAACAGAAGACCAGTTAGGCACCAGAGTAGATGAATATTTAGTGCCATGAAATGTCCACGACAAACCCAAAAGTAACATAATTTAAAAGATGACAGTTACCTTAAAGTAATCAATTTTCTGTGGGTGATTTTTAGAAACCTCAATGCAATATTGAAGCTTCTAATACAAAAGTCTATGTGTTTTGGTTTGACATTGAGCAGAGTTTTATATAATAAGGGGCATGGAGCCCACAGATAGATTCCTACTGAGGGATGTTTTAAGTCATGGGCACAGTGAGTAATTGCCTCTTGCCACTACTTTCAATGCCCCCCCCCCTTCCCCAGTAAAGTGAAATTTCTCACTCTATCTCACCCCTACTTTTCTATTTAACCTCTCTCATTCTCCCTGCTTACCTCAACTTCTGCATTTGTCTCTATCTATCTATCCTTAATCAATGCTACTTTTGGTCTACCTTTCTTTCTCTTCTCATCTCGTTCTTCCTAGCTGGCCTTATATAGCCTTTTACTCCTCTCACCCTGCTTCTCTGTTTACCTCCCTCTAACTTACTCATCATCTCCCTACCCTTTGTCTACATTACATCTCACTCTGTACCACAAATGTGTCCACTTTTTGTCTCTCAGTACCACTTAATTGTGTTGTTATTCATCTCTCTACCTCATAAGCTATTCAATCCTTACCCTTTTCTTTACATCATTTTTCTATCTATTCCAACCTCCAGCTAGCTCTATGTCTACTCTCTGTTTCATGCTCTACCTCTCTTTCACTGCTTTGTCTATCTTTCTCTTCAATTCAACCTTTATTTCGTCAGCTCTCTCTTTTTGATTCTCTGACCTGTCTCTAAATACCCACTCTGCTCTCTTGTTCAACTCTTGATATGTCTCTCTGTTTTTCTCTCATTCCCTCTTGCTCTGAAATACACCTGTTACCCCACCTCACTTTACCTTTCTCTCAAAATCTCACAATGTGACATTTCTAGTTCTACCACTCCCTGTGCCTCACTCTGATTCTCTACCTCTCTACTCCTCTCTTTTTCTCATCTCTCTCCCTCACCCTTCTCTCTACACTTCACTATTCTTCTTCCATCTTACTTACCTTAATCTATCATCTCGCTCTCTACACATGTCCTAACCTCACATATCTTTTCCCATCTCTTATTCCACACCTCCCTACCTCCTTCTCACATCTCTCTACCAGTACCTCGTCTCTTTTCTTCACCCCACTCTCTACCTCACCTTACAAAATAAAAAATACATTGGAGGCTGTCTATTCTCAGCGCAAGCCACCAAGCACTGGAACCTTTGACCACAAGATTCAAAACATCAAGGAGCATTTAAAGTTGAAAAGAGGTAAAAAAATGGTTGTTCCCAAGATAATTACATCGAATGCCGAGTCTGGGATAGAACCCACAATGATGATCTATCTAACAATAGATAAGCACTATTGAAGCTTGTGGAACAGTGTAGACATGCTCACCATAAAAAGGGGACAGAGACGGGCATTGAACCCAAATTTGAGAGCTTCATCCAACGTAACCTCACAATGAGCTCAAAATACAGATGTAATGAAATACATATGCCTCTTCAAATCAACACTAGATGTACCTGGTACCACCCTGTACCAGAAATCCGCAATCTGCTTAATGGAATATGAGACTCGTAACATACCTCCCTACCCCAGTCTCTGTTGACATAGTAAACTATGTCTACCCTATCTTCTACTTTGTACCACCACCTCTGGTCTTTATGATAGTCCTCTGTATCAATTTGCTATAATACCTGTCATAACATCATTTCATACATCAATTCATAAGCTAATCCCTCATCGTCAACAGGATAAGTATGAAAGGACCTGTGGAACCTTACTGGTAACTTGAGGATAAGAAAGCTTTACCAACAAGCTTAAAATCACTCAGACAGTCCAGTCATGGCCAAACAGATCTACCACCAAAAGGATGACAATACCTGGCCATATCTTTGCAAACCTCTTCAGTTGGCATCTCATAATGGCAAACATGTAACACAGTCTATCTATGCAATATTCAGTACTTTCAGCAGATTTTTTTTGTGCTCTTGTTTGTGGATCTTTAACGTACAATGGGAAATAAATTCAAAGTTGGTGATGAAATAGAGTCCCTCAAAATATGTCTTTACCCAAGGTCTCAAAATACTTAATATGACCCTGGTGTGAGCATTATATCTCATTGGAAAGGTAATTTACATGGCAACATTTTTATCACAAAGAAGTTATTGTTACTTTAGGGCACAATTTTTGTGGGTGTCCCACTCGGGAAAGCCACAGATTTATATTTCATTGGGAGTGGTGGGAGGAGCGCCAGGGCCCCTAAAGCTCCATCTGGTGCCCCATCTGGCACCCATAGATTGTGGCCTCCACTGGGTGGTATAGTCAGTACCGTGTTTCCATAGAAAAAGTAGTTTGTGCTTTCTTTATGGCTTTTGGGCAATTTGACAAATCTTCACAAAAATTTCCCAAAAATTCATTCATCTTAGCTCCTTCCTAGATCGTTTTGGGGTGATCCATCAAGTGCGGACAGAGAAAAAGGAGAGATCCCATAATGTTTTATCCCCACATAATTTCCGTAGGGAAAAATTAAACAATACCAAAAGAAATGAAAATTTACATTTGGTTGTATTAATATGTGAGGTCAGGTCATCTAGTGTCCCCCGAATGTGTTCCAACATAGAAGTATATTAATATACGCAGTACAATCTTTAAGGGGCCTACGAAACACATAGAGCCGTACTTCTTTATAAAGGGGTCCATTTTAAAACAAAAAACAAGAAGATGAAAACTCGTTTGAGACAGCAAACCAGATACTGATACTGCACATAAATAATTACCATCTCACTTGTCAGGTCAAAATAAGCCAAAAACGTCAGTAATTTGTCAAATCAGAACGCTCTACCAACTGGGTGCTGCAGCTAGCGGTAAGCCAATCAGGACACACATTCAAGGCTCACAGCCTCTTAACCAATCATGAGAAAGATATGATCTAGGTAGAAGTACAGAGGCCCCTTTCTCCGTGAGCTCACTCCACACTCCTTCAGGTACTGCTCAAGACGGACCACAGCAAACATGGCCATCATTTAAAGGTATGTGCTCACTCGTCGATCAACTTTCCCGTGAATTGCACATCATGCCCACGATCACACCACCACACACGGTGTGGTTGTTTCTCTCTGAAAGTTAAAAGCAGCCTACACAGTGAAAGATTTTTACCAACATTTCAGTGGTTTCCTGATAGGAGATGTGGGTTGGTCTGCCTTACTGACTTCACACAAGACACAAACGAATCATGCCAGTTTGGTCAATAGCATTAACCCTGGGCGAAGAACTACGCTCCGTTCGCGGAGCTTGCGGAGTTTCGGCAGCTCCGCGTTCCGCGGAGAACGCGTAGCTGTCGATTACTCTGCGATCCGGTGCGTAGCGTAGTTCTCGCGCGCTGAATAACATTATCGCGTGCGCGGCAATGGCTTACCTTCGTTCTGCGTTCGTTTTTTCCTGGTCGCTTGTGCCACCATGTTTGGAAACACTCTCGCACAGTCCCGTGCGACTGTGCGAACGCGATAACGTCATTTTGATGCGCGATAGCGTCATAAGGATGCGCGAGGATGCTTTTTGGTAAGATCGAGTTGCCGAACACGCAGAAACTGCATTCTTGCACAGAATAACTCGCGAGCATGTTAAAACCATAATAAATTCCCATTTTGGTTAGGAAAAAAAGCAAAAAACCTTAAAGTTGTACCTTTGGCTTTATTTTTAGGGGGGAAGGACCCCTCTTTTTGTTTCTACTCTTGTTTTGAAGAGTAAGGAGGAAGGGCTCTTGAGTTTACAACTTCCTGTTCCTGTCCACCAGGCTCCTCCCAGTGCTTTGTCCATGTGGTGCTCACTTTCCTTTGGATTTTGAGCTGGAAGGATCACTTTCTGTCTGTGTTGGCTGCATTACTGATTTACCTTGGATTTAATGAGGACTTTTTGAATTGGAATTCTCTTTTTCAAGTAAGTTTGTGTACTGTATGAGTGATGTAGACTTGTGCTTGTTTGATTTGTTTTTTTTTTAACTACAGTATTCAATCCTGGAATTAAATTATTGATGGAGGGCTGTACTTTCATGAGGTCCCAAATTGTAATTTTTTTTTAACATTGCATTTTGTGGAATTTAAAATGTTTCTAGTACCCCATGTAGTTAGTGTGTAGGCATGCATGAGTTCATTGTATTAACTTTCTGTGGTTGGCCTGGCCATGTGTTGGCGGCCATTTTATGTTTCCAGCCACTTTGCTCTTGCCATAGGCCTCCAACCTTGTGCCCTACTCTGGCAGTAGGCCATAGGTACTACTCATAGGGTCATGAAAGTTAATCAACTGTTTTTGTGGTGTACCCTTAATGTGAAAATCATGGATGGCTTGGATTGATATAGAAAATCTTATTTTTATGTGTGGGGTATTTCTGGTTTTGGGTGTGTTTAAACTTTAAATACTCTGTCAATTTCTGCCATTAGGTAACCCTAGGAATACAGCTTGGGTAGTTTTGGTAACTTCGCACAGTGTGAGCACGTGAACTTACATTTTTTGTCTTGTTCGCGCACTCAATGTACTTGCTCGGGAACGCGAACACGACTTTTTATTCCATTCGCGCTGCCGAACATGCCGATTTAGCATTCTCGCGGAGAATATGTCCCGAGTTGCATAAAAGTTTCTCAAAAATGTTGCAGGTCTTTCTTGTGCACCCAAAAAAACAGAATTTGTCATTTGGTTGTTGTTTTTGGAGCCTGGGCAGGGGTTTGTTTGTATGTGTTTTTGCGGTGTTAGGTTTACAACCTCTGTCTTAGCCATGGGCTATTTATTCCTTGCACATTAACCTGTCATGTGCAGCAGGCATCCTCGTTTTTCTGTCCATATTGGTATCTATATAGGCCTGCTTGACTTTATTGGTTCTTTCTGGACTTCATGTGGCCTTTGAGCTGTGGTGCTGCTGGACTGGTATGATTAGTCTTCTGTTTTGTCTTTTATACATTGGCCTGTGTGTCTTTCAATTGTTCATGTTGCCTTACTGCTTGTTTGACTGATGTTGTTCTGCCTTCTTTACTTGTAGGTGCACAAAAAAGACTGAGGAGGTGCTGGTTGTTTTTTCATCCATCGCTCGTTCTACTGCCAGACGGACGTCCTTCAGTTGTACGCCACGTGTGGTGTGTGACTCATCTGACCAGACATCTCTGCAATTTGTGCTGCTGTGAGCTGACTGACATCAGAAGAAGATGGGCCCTAAGAAAGCTACCAGGTCCTCCACCACAAAGAAAGTTGCTGCGAAGAAGGAACAGCAGAAGGAAGTGTCACTTAAGTCTGGTATGGACCCCAAAACCTTTTTTGGCACCCCAAAAGGTACGCCTGCAGCAGCGGGATCTGGGGTGCAAGCTGGGACCAGCACATCTGCATTAGTGGGGGCAAGCCAGCATCCCAGGGCCAAGCACATGATGAGGGTCGAAGAGGTAGCCAGCCTTCTGCTTGCGAGCAGTGATACTGAGCCAGAACTAAACTTATCGCTGTCTCAAAGTAGTACACAATCCACGCAAGATGGAAGTGCTCAACAACCACCGCCAGCAGTAGATGTTCAACAACCACAACCACCGCCCGCAATAGGAGTTGTTCACCCACAACCACAACCACTTCCCGCAACAGTTGTTGAACAACCACAACCACCGCCCGCAACAGTTGTTGTTGAAAAACCCCAGCCCGCAATAGTACTTCCTCAAGAACAACAACCACCATCTCCGCACCAAATAGTAGTAGTTGTTCCTCCCGAAGTCGGGGCAGTTCAGGAAGTAGAGCCTCCTTCCGAGCAAGAAGAAGAGGAAGCCACTTCTGTAGGTGATCTATTTCCTTTGAATTCACCAAGGGAAAGGAGGGTTAGTGCATCGAGTTCTTCGCACAGCATCCCTTCCGATGACCTTGATACGGATTGGCAGCCACAACTATCTGCGCATTCAAAGGAGAGACATCCCAAGAAGACCATGCTAGGAAAAAGGAAGTTTCCAGGCAGGCTTGAACTTATGGAGGTCGATGTAGGTGAGCAGGATACTGCTGGTGATAAAGACGGGTCTGACACTGTCATCATCACAAGCGTTATTCCTGGTGCAGAGGATGTAGAGACCAACATTTTCACCCTATCCAGAAATGCTGCAATGACTGATGAGCAGGTACCACGCATAACTCCTACACACTCAACACCCAAAGTAACACCAGCTCCAATTTTTTCAACAGCGAAGGCCCGGCAGCATCCGACATCCAGCAGAAGCGCCACTTCAACAGAAGGAGGTAGTGGCAGTACTAGGACTGAGCTGTCCCATAGTGAAATTCCACAATCCTCCAGTCCATCCGGCATTGGCAGTGGGTCCTCCTCTTCCTATGGCAGGAGACAAAAGTTTACCTCCCCAGTGTGGGACTTCTTTACGGTTCACCCAGTTCAGGAGAACATTGCTGTATGCACCATTTGTCATGTCAATGTTAGTCGTGGTAAGCTTGGTACAAACTATGGGACTGGAGGCCAAACGACCCATTTGAAAAAAACACACTTGATCAGGTGGGAGAACCACCTTGCAAGCTTAAAAACTGTTAGCACTCGTGTTGGTGGGGATACAGTGGTACAAGGTCCACTCATGGTTGACCAGGAGGTAGAAGAAGAGGGAGACGATGACCTTCTATCTAGGAGTGGTACACAATGGACCCCTGTCGCCAGCACTGGAGTGGTAAAGTCCACATCCTCCGCATCTGCAACTTCTCAGTGGCACCAGAGTCAGCTGGAAACACCAAGGAGTGCAAAGTCTGCGATGCAAGGTGGTCCGTCTAGCACAACTCAAAGACATGCAAAGCAGCTTACCATTCCTAGCATGTTAAGGCAGGAGGGAAAGTACGAGCGGAACCACCCAGTAGCACGTTTATACAATGCCAAACTTGCGAAAATGTTAGCACTGGACCTTCTCCCATTTTCATTTGTTGAGGCTGTTGGATTTCTGGAATTAGTGGCAACCCTCTGCCCAAAATAGAACGTTCCCAGTCGCTACTATTTTGCCCGAGTGGCTGTTCCAGCACTACACCACGATGTGCTGGAATTGATTGGGAAAGCCTTAAAACAGAGTGTTGTCCATTGTATCCACCTGACAACAGACATGTGGAGCAGTTGCGATGCTACAGATTTCATGTGCATCACCGCACACTGGATCTCTTTTGCAGGTGTTAAAGACAAGTTAACTTCAGGCCTCCGTGACGTTGCTGGAATTTTTAATGATACGCGCAGACATGCAACTATAGCCATGTTTGGTATGGACAAAAGTCATACTGCTGAAAACATTTTGTCTGACTTTAACGACAAGGTCTTTGAATGGCTGAAACCAAGAGGCCTTAAGATTGGTTTTGTTTCCACCGACAATGGCAGTAATGTAGTGAAGGCAATGAGAGAAGGACATTATTTCAGGGTACCCTGTTTGGCACACTGCATAAACTTAGTCGTGCAAGACTTTCTGAAAAATGAAGCCAAAGTCAGCAACATAATGGCCATCTGCAGAAGAATATGCACGCACTTTAACCATTCTTTCAAAGGACGGAAGCTGCTACGGGTCATTCAGCAAGAGCATAGGTTGCCAGTCAAAGCACTGATCCAGGAGGTCCCAACACGTTGGAACTCAACTTATTTCATGCTTGAGCGTCTCTTTGAGCAGTACATCCCACTGAATGCTTATGTCATGTCAAGAAGATTAGGGGATCCTACTGTTAATCTTAAAGCCCTGACCATTGAGATGTGGCAGTGGGACCTCATTAAATGCATCACAGAGATGCTACAACCCTTTGAGGTCTTCACACGTGCAGTTAGCAGGGAGGACTGTACTATGGGCCAAGCCATCCCATAGTTGTACATGCTTGAGCAACAGGTGAAGGAGGTCTGTCAAACATACGAAGGTGACGAACAAAAAGTTGATGCATATACCTTAGCCAAGGGCTTAGTCAACCGCTTGTGTGAAAATGTAAGGCTCAACAATATTGTGTCAGGTGAACATTACATAACTGCAACAATCTTGGATCCACGGTACAAATTATTTGGCAGCAGTAACGAAGTAATTCCATTTTCAGATGAGGATGTTGACAAGTACAAAACTTCCATAGCTGCGGAAGCTAATGAGTTAGAAACTGAACGGCTGTTACTTAAAGGCCTGCCACTGCCAGCCCAGGCCAGTCCAAGTACTCCTGACGCAAGTTCTTCACAGCATGAGAGCAGTGCGTCTGCTTTCCAGCAGGCACCAACAGTACCAAAAGCAGCACCTACACGATCTGATTCAGCAGACCCAACCAAAAGCATAACTGCTTTTTTTCTACAGAAAGGGATGGGTAAGTCCGTTGCTGTTGCAAAGGGAAAAGAGGACCAGCAAAGCCGAGCACCAATGAACATTGAGCGGATGGTTCAGGCCTATCTGGATGACACAACAGAGGTGTTCATGGAGCAAAGCCCATTGGTCTATTGGTATGAAAGAAGGAGACAGTGGCCAGTGCTGAGCAGGCTGGCGATAAAGTATCTGGCTTGTCCTGTAGCCAGTGTCTCCTCTGAGCGGGTTTTCAGTGCTGCTGGTGCCATTGTCACATCGAAAAGGACTAGTCTCTCCCCCAAAAGCGTGGAGCGGCTGACAATGATAAAAATGAATCAACGCTTCATACCACCAGACTATCAAGTGCGTGAATCACCGCCGGATGAAGAAAGCGAGTGCGAAGAAGACGTCCTCACTACTGGCTTACATGACCTACTTCTGTCTGAACGCACAGAGTTTGAGGACGAGCTCCTCTTCCCTGACAACTAGGACAGGTATATTAAAGGAATGATGCAATGCATTGCATAGGATTGTTTAGCCGACTCTGAGCAAATGTGCATGGAATTAAATTATACTAGTAACTTCAGACTCACGTGATGGGCAATTTTCCCATGTTATTTAATAATATAAATTATTTATGCACTTGTGACCCTACTACTACAGGTGCAGTCAGTACTTAATTTATCGTTCGTAGTTCATGTTCATGTTGCACAACGTACATTTTTTTGTGAAACAGTCCCCCCTCCACCCCCCCAACAAACACAAATGAACTTCAAATGTTTTCTTGTGAAAATATCTTTGTTTTATTTTTATATTTTCATAATGATAATAGAAAAATAAAATATATAACAAATGTAACCCCCTGACCCAGAGCTGTCCCTACCCTCCCCTAACCCCAACCAAATTTCAACCCAAATGTACACCCCAACTCCCACATCCCACCCACCAACAAAAGGATTAAAAAAGGGGCAAAAAACAGGGTCCATTTCAAAGCCGGCGGGCTTTCAGGTGTTTGTCCACCATTATCTTCACACGCTCCTCTAGACCGTCCTCCAGCTTCTTCCGCTCCTCCTCCAACTTCGCTACCCGGCGGAGAATCTTTGCTTTGAAATCACGGCACCTACACTTGCATGCATGTTGTTGTTGTTGTGGGGGGGCCGCCGAAGATGTAACAATGCGGCGGCGGGCGGCTGCCTGACCACGGCGACGTAGTCCTGCAGGCTTGGGGCCCGGGGCATTGGAAGAGGCAGCAGCTGCTGCCGCCGCCTCCTCCTCCTCCTCCTCGGCCTGATCCACCAGCCGGCGGTAGGCCTCTACAATTGCCTGCAGTTTCCGCTGCCGGGCCCGGACTGCCAACTCCTTCCTTGTTGGTTTTTGGGAAGGAGTAACTATAAAGAAAGAAACAGAATTGTTGTAATCCAAACTCCCCGCAAATCAAGAACACAACATTGATTCAACACATAGTGGGCGGCACAGTAGCACTAGCAAGCAAGCTGAGTACCAGAAATTGTGTTGCGTCTATCTTGAACATTCTACAGCCTCTATTAATTTTTTGGACTTTTTGGCACGGCATTATGCCTGCCCTATTAGCATGGGTGTACTTCAACGGTCACACACATTAGAACGAACACCTGTCTTTTTCATATCTCCTTTTGTATTATATACTCTGATTCCGGGAAGGCGGGAACACTCTCAAAGTAACATTAATTAACAGGGGGCAGCTAGTAGCACATGTCTAGTAAAGACTATAATACTTTATACCGCGCAACAAACCTTATTTGGTTTGTGTTTCACCAGCAACGACCCATGCACCTAGTCGTCCCCTCCTTCCCTTGCCTTTGGGTTTGCCCAAAACACCGCTGCTGCTGAGACTATCCACTAACCACCGGTATTGGGTGTGTCTCCCAACCACGCTGGCAGCTGTGTTTTCCCCTTTACATGATTTAACAACAACCCATGCATCCGACTGCTATCAGCCACTTGCATTACTGTAGTGGTAATGCTTAGCATGCTAATGACAAGTAAAGGTAACATCATATATTTTCCAGTAGAGTACAGTGAGAAAGTTTTCCCCTCCCAAAGTAATGCAGATCACTATTGAATGTAACTTACCATCGCCCGCCGCTGTTGGCTCCCCCCCCACTGCTGCTGGTGTAGGTGCCTCTGTTCCTCCTGTCCCCGCCGGGATCGCTGAAGCTGCGCCGCTGTCCCCGTCAGCACTGGTCGATGGTAAGGGTTCTGCACCTATAAAAATAAGTACACCTTTTTAGATGGATGCACAGCCCCCTTTCTACTTGTTCACCAAGAATGGAGTTCTTCAAAACAGTTAAGTACAACGTACGTAATCAGTATGAGTCCACATTGCATAGTACAGCAGAGTCACTACACATATTAGCATTCATTGTTATGGTATGGTACCCAAGCTCATCTCATCTGTCCTGCTACTCTAGTCCTTGGAAATTGGAAGTGAACTATGTAACCTTTGTACATCAATGTATCCAGTTTTGCGCATGTTAACTCGCAGCTTGTTGCGCAGTACGAGAAGACGCTCTGGGGCAACACATCATTGTTCAATGCATACACCTGAAGAGGTGGGAAAGTAAAAGGGCCCGTATTTAAGTTTTCTATGTGGATTGTGGAATAGAGTTTGCTTACAGGTTACAACTTCTTTTTAGCATGGCTGCATAAAACTGGCATAAATGTATTTCATACTGTCTAACGTGCACCACTTTTGTCATTATTTTTCGGCAGGTGAGAAGATTGCCTTCTACGAAGCGGACATTTCCATAGCTTACAAAAAAAGAGGAATATCTGACTAGTATACGTTGGTGAGAGGTCTCCGATAGTTGCCACATTTCCCTATTGTGCACTAGTAGCTGTACAAATGTTGATTACTTTATTATGCCTTTTTTAACTCTGGATTTTTTCTGGTGGGCCCTTCAACGTATTTGACGGAACAACTTAAAAACATTGATGTTACTTACTTACTTCTAACAAAATAAAGCTTTTGAATGACCACTTTGACTCTGAAGTTTATTTTCAGTGTCTGTTGTCTTAGAGACTCACACGAGTGAGTGAGCAAAAGGGGGTTTCTTAGGTAACGGTTTGTGTCCTAAAAGCATTCGGCATCTTGGTATTGGGTTCAGGAGTGTGAATTGAATAATTGACCAATGACTCAGGCCATATAGGCTGACGTTCAGTGAATTGTGCGTTCCTCAGAGTTCTGTGACTGAGGTGTAAGTAAGGTCCAACCTGCCTATCAGTACCAACATCCAATTTTCGTGTGCATAGTTACATAGTTGTGTAATATGTATATAACTCCATAGGAGATAGAATACCCACAAGACTAGTAGTGGTATACTAACGTTTACAAAAATACTAGACAAACATCATTCTGGATGCATACTTGGTTGCTGTCAATTGCCAAAGCAGACACATTACAGAGGAAAAAACAAGCACTGTTGGACTTACTGGGGACAGCAGCAGGATCCTCAGTAGAGGAGCTCTGTGTAAGTGGTGGTTCACCCGCCGACTCGGTCCCTGTATTCTGCTTGCCCCTGGGTTCTGCGGTTCATGTAAAAAATAATAAACAAAGAGAAAAACATTGAGTGCTGTGAAACATAGACATCATTCCAAAAAACACTGCTACAGTGGAACAGAGCCGGAGGCAACAAATCCATGCCAGGGGCCGCAACGCAAATATGTATCCATCCTTAGAGTATTATTAAATTAAGGATATCTATTGGTGCGGTGGCCCCTCAAGTTTGGTGCCCCTGTGCAGTTGCACAGCTTGCACATGCCCCCTAGAGCCGGCCCTGGCTGAGGTAAGAAGAACAAAGTAACGTTAGCATTCTTTGCAAGAAAAGGATTCGATTCATGCAGAAGAGAAGGCCGTGAAAAAAATGCTACAATATGCAAACTACGTACAATTATCCATCCACCGCTATTTCACTGACGGACAAAGGAAGGACAAGACTCTATTAATAGCATTAACTAACTTCAGTTGAGCACTCACCTATTGTTTTCTCCTCTTTTTTATAATGTCCCACACAAGTATAGTTCTCGCCCTGAGAAAGACCTTCAAAAAATGCCTTGGCCCAATAGGAAGGTCGAAACGTGTTGGTGTACATAATATTAGTGGCCAGTAGATAGCCATTCCAAAGTAAAAAATGAAATCATTTATATAAAAAAGCAAAGAGAGTAGGCTTACCATTGAAATGATCTGAATGATCTCCAACCACTAAAGGGCCTCGCAGGATTTTCATGATTACACTACTGAGGGTGAAAACAAATCCTCCAGCACAGTGAAACACAAAACCAATGTTCAGGATACAGTGTTGGGTACTCTTTTATGTACACTTTTGTATAACCCATAGTACCTTTGACCATAGATGTCGGACACTTATAAATGTATGTTATCATGTAACAATGGTGTGTTTTGTGTAAATATTGTCTTTCTTTTGTGCTGTTTCAACACCATAAAAATGTATATGTTTCATTTAAAAGCACAATATTGAATGTACTATAGGCACAAACATTGGAAAATACATTCCATCTATAATTCTTCTCTGTCGTAATTCATTAAGATAGGTGTACACACTTATCCAACTAGTGGATGGTACGTAGCCAAGTGACCAAAAAAGACAACATTCAGTAAACAACAAAAGTCAATAAATGACATCCTCAGATTCATATAAGGGATGTATATGTCAGAAAAAGATTTGATTAGATGTATGGTGTAGGGGGTACACTTTTTTGCTTTAAACATTTTTGGTCCCAGCCCTCTATTTCCAATATTGGATCGCTCCCCAATTTGATAGTCATATTAAATTTGACTTGGGCATCAGGTCGAGATTACCAGTAACCCTGTGTTAGCCAATGAAGCAGATAGCCCTTCTACAGCAAAACAAAAATTTAGAAGTGTTGCTGTTAAGATATATATAAAAATAGGTGCCCTTCTCAATAATGTACAGCTCCCTGCCTTTGGGCTCTATAGGTCTTCCTTATGGGAGACTTAACTATATATTTAAGGGAAGTGGGAGCTTTGTCATTAGTTTAGATTTCTTTGGCAGGAAGTTCCCACCCTTGCTTAGTCTTTTGGATGAGCCACTAAGCTGGAAACAGTTGGTGTGGTCAATTTTATTTTGCATTATTTTGTATTTTCAATAGCAGGTGTAGGATGAACACTGTGTGAAGTAGCTGTTTGGCCAGACAATAGGGCTTAGGTGTGTTGAGGGTCTGTCATCTCTGTATATAGCTCTGTAGAGGTTTTCATCTGTACATAGTGCAAAGTTAATCTTGTAATATGGCTTGGCGGGGGAAAAGACTGACATCTCTGTGAACAGCTCAGTGCAGGGGAAATGCTGTGTGTTGAAGGGGGGTTGCCCAATTAATCACAGTTGTGTCTGGTGAAGGACTGGCCTCTCTATGAAGAGTTCTGTACTGAGTGTAATCTGTTGGTACTAAAGATTCGGCAGCATAATGGAGTTTCACTAGATGCCATATTGGCATCTTTCTGAACAGCTCTAAACAGGGTGAAGACTATGTGTAGAACGTGAATGACATATAATTGGACTTGGCTGTGGTAAAGAACTGGTCTCTCTATGAAGAGCTAAATCCAGGGTGAACGATGCATGCAAAAGTGGTTTGACCAACTAATGGGTGATGTCTATGGTGGGCGGCTGGCATCTCCATGAAGCCCTCTGCACAGGCAAAAGCTGTATGTAGTATGGACTTGGGCACATAAGAGGGCATAATTGAGTGACTGGTGACCGCTTCAACCACTCTCCATAAGGTAAACACTGTGATTAGTATGTGTATTGCCACATAAAGCAGCTTATATTATGTAGGCCAGACCTCTCTATAACGAGCTATATGTAGGGGAAACCCTATGCATTGCAGTGCCTTAGACACACACTGGGACTTGGATGTAGCGACTGGTCTCCCTCGGCATCAATCAGTGGCAAGTACGCTAACCAAACTCCACTGGCTTCCGGTAGAGAAGAGGATACACGTCAAGACCCTATGTCTTGCATTTAAAATCCTGAAAACCGCTTCTCCACCCATGCTAAGTCCACTATTAACACCGTATACACCTCGGCACACTCTGCGCTCGGAAGGACAGAACCTCACAGTCGTCCCCCATGTCAAGTTGGCACAGATGGGCAGCCGATCCTTCCGGTACTTGGCAGCCAAGCTCTGGAATGCCTTACCTCCCCAGATCTGCGGTCTGAATGACCTTCTGTCCTTTAGGCAAGCTATAAAAACCCACCTCTTCTGCTAAAAATGCTCTATGTTATATAAGTTGCAACCAACATCCACAGCAGCCCTCTCTCCTCATTGGTGCAAGCGTCGGGACGCCCCCTAGAAATCTATATAGCATAACATACCATCTCCGTATAAAGCTCTGTATAGAATCACAGTTGTATGTAGTGCAAAGATAACCTCATATTATAGGCTTGCCTGTGGAAAGGAACTGGTCTCTCTGTGAACAGCCAGTGCAGAGGAGCAATTCAGTGATAGGGAAACGCTGTGTGTAGTAGGGGCTTGCCGAAGTAATTTGGGTTGTTTGTGATAAAGGGCTGGCTTCTCCATGAAGATGTCTCTAGTGAGTTTAACCTGGTGCTTCTAGGCACTTGCTGCATAATGAAGCCTCACTAGATGATAGACTGACATCTTTCTGAACAGCTCTGTATAGGGTGAGGAGAGTGTGTTGTAAAGATTGGCCTTATGATTGGACTTGGCTGTTATAATGGACTGGTTTCTCTGTGAAGAACTGAGTCCAGGGTGAAAGTTGTATGAAGAGGAGGCTGGGCCAACTAATGGGAGATGTATGTGGTCGGGCACTATCATATCCATGAAGATTTCTGTACAGGGAATAGCTATATGAAGTAGGGGCTTAGACACATAATGGGGCATAACTGTACTGAGGGTCTTCTGTGTCCTTCAAAATCTTTTTACTGTAAATGGAAGGTGTTTCCACATATTGCAGCTTCCCTATGGCGAGGGACTGGCCTTTCCATGAAAAGCTCAGTACAGGGGAAACCTGTGAGCAGTAGGAGCTTTGTCACATACTGGGCCTTGGAATTGACTATGGTGAGACACTAGACTATATGAAATGCTCTTTACAGGACAAATGATGTATGTTGCAAACACTTAGCCACATAATGTGTCCTGAACGCAAGGATAAACTGCCCTCTCTGTGAAGAACTCTGTGTATACCAAAGGCAGTAGTTAGTAGAAACTTCCACCCATGATGGGACAAGAGTGATGTACACAAATGGCCTTCTCAGGTGAAGGCTGTACATAGCATGGGCTATTCCATGTAATAGTACTTGGATATGGTGTTCGACTGGCCTCTCTATGCATAGCTCTGTGCAGACTGAACACTGTGTGTAGCTGCCGGTTTGCACATAATGGGACTTGGGTTTGCTCTAGAGACTGTATAAAACACTCTCTAGAGAACAAGCACTGTGTGCAGCTAGAACTTTGCCAGGTAATTGCGCTTGGGTATGGAGAGGGTAAGAAGATTTCTATGTACATAGTGGGGCTTTACTTCCATAATAGGGCTTCAGAGGTCTGTACAATTCAAAGGCTGAGAAGTTAACTGTCTGAAGTGTCAGGCTCTAAGTGAACAAATGTACCTAGTAGTAATGTTCTCTGAAGTGCAAAGTTCAACACCTAAAGTGTGTTGAAAATCTGGAATCACAAGGCATAACATAAAATGATATAGAGCACATAATTAGGGATCATGGTTTATGGCGTTTATTTTATTGACTTTTCCATCTGTATTTATTTATATTAATGTTGTACTAATTATATCTATATTTATCCATACTTATTTGGGGTTTTGTGAAAAAAAAGATGGAACTAGCATTTTTACACATTTATTTAACCGATAAATGCACACTTATGTTGGAATACCTGAGAGGTTTCAGTGATATGAAAACCCAAAATTATAAATCAACTCTCATATATGAAAACATACACAATTTAATATCAACCTTGTGCACATCACTGCTTTTTAAAGCACTTAACTATAATTCCTCTCTTTATTTATCTCCTTGCCTGTCAATCCACGTAGCTGTTTGATTGGCAGACACCAGTGACAGCATTTAGAATCACTCAAAATAGAACCGACTTCCCTTTTTATCCACATTTAAAGATAAATACAGACAGGGAAATGAATGGGTTTCTGTCTGTATTCATCTGTAAAAATCAGTAAAAAAAGGAAAACAGGGAGTCCTACGCATAATACACTAGTTTATGAAATCATAGGCCTAAATTGAACACTAGCTATATATGTCTTTATACCGATGTATGAAATATTTTCCATTGTTCAAAACACTATGATTCATATTACAAACATTACTATAAATATATAATATAGGTTAACTTCTCTTCTCTGTTGAAACTACACAAATAATATACCACCTTATCTTCAGTACCTAATATGTAAGAACTACACTTGACAGTGGGATGGTGGCGTTGATGAAGGGTGGAGTGTAGTTCCGAGGAGATCGGGCAGGCCAATGTATGGCCCAGACCCCCCCAATAGAGTATGGCCAGGACCCCAATTCTATCCTCCGTCTATTCCTTGTTTCAATCGTTACAGCGGGTTGGAAAATAAAGATTGACTTCCAATTATTTCATCAGGGGGAAAAACACTAAGGGATATGACAGAACCATTAGGGTTCGGAGTTTCTGTGACAGGAGAGACCCAAGGTCACCTAGAAACTTATAATTTTGAGTCTGGAAATAGGCTAGCCGACCCTTTTTACTTAAAGGAATCAGAAAAAGCAGTAGCTGGGGAAATGATTGTACCCGAAGTAGGCAGTGTCAAGCCGGATAAGTTATACCTGGAAGTTGGTAATTTTAGTTGTACTGAAACATAAACTGCCCCTATCCATTTATCAACTGTACCAATTGTAGACGGAACCCCTATTAATATCCTTTCCTGGAATATAGCAGGGCTAAAAAAAAAACTAGAAATCCCGGAATGGAACGATTTTATCGAACCATTCGATATATGCATGTTTCAGGAAACATGGTGTCTGTCTCCACAGTTTAAAAATGGGTATTCCACTTATCATGTTCCGGCTGTTTCCTCAGGGAAAGGCCGCCCATCTGGTGGCCTACATTTATGGGTGAAAATAAACCTTAATTATGTTGTCAACGTGCTCAATGTTCCCTCAGACGACATATTGTACGTCTCTTTGAAAAGCCCAAAGGGGAGCAAAATACATATTTTTTGCATTTATGCAAGAGGATCGCAGGGTTGTCAAATCTCACAAACAATAGAGCTATTGGATTCCACGTTATTAGAACTGGCTCCGGGATCAAAAATTTTGGTGGGCGGCGATTTTAATTGTACTTTCGAATCTCTGGAGGACGAGGACATTCTGGGCTGGACCACGGAGGATTGGAAGTACTGTATACCCACCCTAGATCTGGCACCTATTAGGAGATGGTATCCCAGAGCAATACAGCTGAATGCCCTAGCCTTGGCCCATAAATTACGAGCTTTGAATGGGCGGACCATTTCTGATCGCAATGGGGCGATAACTTTTAATAAGCTAGCCTCCCCTTCGCGAATCGACTATATTTTTTTAGATATTCATTCTTGGTCCAACCTCATAGACATGGAGATTAGGCAGTCTATAGACAGGGACCACAATCCTCTATGTATGGCAATAAATTGGCCAAAGGGGCAAAGCGAGTCCATAGGACCGAAATTGATCACCAAGGAGGTTATGCCATCCAACTGCAATAGGAAAGTGAGATGGGAGGCGATCAAGTTTAAGGAGGAGATTCTTTCTCATATTAGAGATTTAGTCATTGTGGTATCCTCTACTCTGGCAGCAATAAAGGCGGATTTGACTAATTTTAATATCCATGGGTCACAACTACTAACCCACTACCAGGATCTTGTAGACAACATAGGCAAGGTTTTTCAAAAAACTACGAAGGGGAATAAATCTGCTGAGAAGCAAATTGTAAAATCGAATCTTTGGTACACTGCTGATTGCAGGGAAAAGAGAAAGGCAATCACATTGGCAATAAGACTAAAAGACCCCAGAGCAGTAAAAATGGCCAGAGGGAACTATCGTAAAATTTTGGCATTATCTAAAAAGAATTGGGAGGAAGATCATTGGCAGAAACTTAAAACTGCGGCACGGGATAAGAATTCTGTGTCCTTTTGGAAATTAATTAACATTTTAGATCGAAGAGGAGTTGATCCTATTTTAAATCACATAAATGATCAGCAATGGCACACTCATTTTTTAAAGTTATATTGTGAAGATGAGACTCAAGTCCATCTATCTCCAGCAATATCGTTCCTTTTAAAAACAGATTTATCATCAGAGGCAGTCCCATTCGAAGCAAGAGAGGTCAAAGACGCTATTTCTAAAATCCGTCCTGGCAAAGCAGCTGGTCCAGATGGCCTGCCTGGAGACTTGTTAGCTCATGACCCTCTGATATGGGCAGACTTCATAGCTAGCCTAATGAATTTGATCCAACAGGGCCTCCCCGTTCCAGATTCTTGGAAAGGGGCAGAGGTAATCACGATATACAAAAAAGGAGATAGAGAGGACCCTGCAAACTACAGGCCAATTAGTTTAATCAACACCATACAAAAGTTAGTAGGCAGGGTCATTGTAAATAGAATTGAGACATGGCTCATGGAAGAAGAGGTACTAACACACTTTCAGGCAGGGTTTAGACAGAATGTCGGTGCAATAGATCAGGTGTTCCGGTTTTGTGCGGTCTATTGGAAGTCAGTAACTATAAACAAAGGCAGTCTGTATCTGGCTTTCATAGACCTCAAAACCGCATTTGATGTCATCCCTCGCTCAAAATTGTGGGAAGTTTTATTGGTAATGGGGTTTCCTAACTACCTCCTGCAATTTATTATTAAGCTCCATGAGGACAATTTTGCGAGGATTCGGTGGGGGAGCCAAGGGCAATTGACAGGGAGGGTTCCAGTCAACAGAGGAGTGCGGCAAGGATGCGTGGTGGCACCGACGCTGTTCTCCCTCTTTATAAATGGGGTGGTGGACCATTTGAGGGAGGACCCCGCGGATGCGCCCGTCCTTGCCGGTGAGAAGACCCCTACACTCCTCTTTGCGGACGATACCCTCCTGATGTCCAAGACCCCGCAGGGTCTGCAGAAACTACTTGATCGTTTCTCGCTCTTCTGCAGGGGGCGGGGTTTATCAATAAATACAACTAAAACAAAGTTAATGGTTTTTTCGCCAAATAGGAAGTCTAGGAAGGTACATATCTCACTTTTCGGATCCCCTCTTGAGGTAGTAAACGAATTTGACTATCTGGGGGTTAGATTATCCAACAACTTGTCTTGGGGACCGCATATATCTAAAATGATACTCAATCTTAAAAGGGTTTCTGGAGCCATACTAAAAAATCAGCGCCAGTCCATCAGTAGACCTGTTGCTCCAGCCCTTTCGGTTTATGAGGGGAAGGCAGTAGCCTCAGCTGTCTATGGTTCTGAAATATGGGGCGCTGAAAATACTAGTTCCCTGACAGTCACAGAGAACAAGTTTATCCGAGATTTGGTATCTCTTCCTATGTCAACACCCCTGTTACCGCTATTTTTTGACATGGGTAAGAAATGTATTGCTGATAAAGTCCATCTTAGGCCCCTATTATTTTGGGTGCGACTAAGAAGGACTGAAGAATTAAAAGATTACGCTCGAGTCCTGGATGAGTTAATCACCCTTAATGGGAATAACAAGATAAAGTGGCTTAACAACCTCAAGCTTCTGGTCAACTCGATAGGTTTGGGGTTGTCTTGGATCTCGCAAAACCCACCCACTAAACAACAAGTGAAAAAGGTATATTGGGATTGGGTTGATTCCAAAGTGCATGTTAAACCGAACCTAGGCCCCCTTACGATTAACTTTCTAGAACACAAAGTAGTGTGTAAAATTGAGCCCTTTCTGGATTTTATCCATCTGCCTAGAGATAGGACTTTGTTTTTGAAATTTAGATATGGAACCTTGCCTGTTAGAGAAAATACGTCAGGATGGAAAAGTATGGAGGGGAAAGACCTAAACTGCCCAGGTTGTAGTTGCCCGAAAGAAACTTTGGGCCACTTCATATTTGCATGTTCAGCCTACAAACATGTTAGGAACAAATGGCTGAAACCAGTGTGTAAGTCCTTGGGCGTGAAAGATTATAGATCAGCCCTGCGTATTATGTCAACTAATACCGCCTCATTGTATATTGTTTGTGGGGTGTCCAAATATCTCGCGGGTGCCTGGATAATTCGATCCAGATTGTTAGGTAACGTAGTAAACCCATTTGAATTGATTACTTAGCTATATTATTTTATTCTTTTAACTTTTAATATTATTACTTTGGGTTGTAGTACTTTAGGACAGACTGCTTTTTATGTATTTTCTGTATGTATGTCTGTACTTTTATGATGAATATTTTGTCGAATAAAGTATTACAACAACAACACTACACTTGATTTGTTAAAATAGTCATATCCTAATCACATAGGCATTCAATTTGCATTCCTAAAATATTTTTTTGATAAGCTACATGCCCCTTTAGAGAACTTTCCTTCCTTATATACAGTTTGGTAATGTAGAACCCTGCAAAATCATACACATAGATGCATAGGGGTCGATTACAATGTCGTTAGAAAAGGCTCCGAATCGTATTCGGGTTTGCCGAATCCGATTCAGAACCTGTCTTTCTGTCCGATTCAGAATGCTCGATTACGATGTTTGTTAAGCTTTTGGACTTTCCGAGTCGGTTTCGAATGGCATTCAGAGGAACTAAGTCATTCAGAGCCGACTCGTACAGGTCAACAGTTTGCGTTTCCGACCGATCGATTACAATGTAAGATTCGGACAGATTTCCTAATCGGTTGTTCCCACATGGATCGGCTGTCGGTATCTGAATCTGGGGGCCCCTAGCAGGCCCCCATCACCCAGAGCCTTCCAAATGGGGCCCAGGGGGGCCTCCAAGGGACTTCTCTTTACAACTTTGCACAGTGTGGCAGGCACCATGGGGGGGCGGTCACAGGGTGCATGATTTTCCACACCCACCCCTTTCTTCAATGGGAGCCTGTGTATTCGGACAGAACACAGGCTCCCATTGAAGTCAATGCGAGTCCAACCGAACGATGTTGAGAAGCATCGTAATTGGTCGGTCGGACTAGCAGAACCCAATTTGGTTGGAATTCTTTCAGAAGTTGATTCAGTCGGGAGAGTTTCCGACCGAAATCGTGATCGGCCCCATAGTACATCACATGGAAGGTCACCTAAACTACACATAATGAATGACAATTGAAAAATATGACACTTATATTTTCAATACCTTTTATTCACCAAAACCATTCATAATAAATAAGTCTTGACGTAAAAAAAACTTAAGTATTATTAGCACATGTTGTTTTCATCTAAAGTGCTACAGAATTTCGTTAATATTCAAGCACTTATATAATAATGGAAAAAACATATTCATACATAGATATACAAATCAACTGCATAATCCAGCATTTGTCATGTTTATAAACAAAATTATCCCTACTCCACACATTTTACATTCTAATATATTAATATCCCATTTTAAAAAAGTGAAAAATATATAGCAAGTACCCAATTTCAGAAAAAGAAGTTGTGTGTTCAAAGTAGATGAATAAAGGGACTTGTGGCACACTCATTTTGGCACATCTCCGAGAATCAGAAGCAAAAGACAGTTCACCTCTTGCACCTGTTCACCAACCAGAGATAAATTCAAAAGGCAGAGTTTATATAAAGGCTATATCTTACCTGTAGGCTTGACCCCTTCACCTAATCACTTTGCAGCCTTTTTAAAATCTTGCTTGAAACAGTAGGGGTTCCACCTACTGTAACCCCTCAGTAGTGTTGCAGCAACGACAAAGCCCTTTGTAGTGCACTTTGGTTGCCATTGTCAATATGGTACAGTGGAATACCAGATCCAGTCATTAATGTGAGTTATAATATATTCCTAAAACAACCACTACCCTTATCTTATTGAAAAAGTATAAGGACGGGTTGATATTCCTCTCTGGGAGGAAATATCTCTTCTGCAGGCCTTATATATTTTTTGTTTGCAGTTGTTTTGCTCAGTGAAGCTTGCGTATCAGGATCCACAGATCCATTGAATGAATTAATGAATGAAATAAAACGTATAAACGCGCGACTTTGCCCGAAGGCTTCAAGGCGCCTACAAAGAAAGATAAAAACGAAAAAGCAGAACCAAAGAGCTAGGGGTAAGCTTTGACAAAAAGCCATGTCTTCAGGGCCTTTCTGAAGGATTGTATTGAGGGTAGCATCCTAATTTCTAAGGGGACAGTGTTCCACCATCTTGGAACCAGATTGGAAAAGGCTCTGCCTCCCCACTTAGCTCTTCGCACTCTGGGAGCTGTGAGGAGGACCTTCAAAGATGAGCGAAGGTTTCTGGCAGGAACATAGGGAATCAGGAGGTCTTTTACCCCTCAAGTCTCTTTCCTATTCAGGGCTCCGAACACCAAACAAAGCACTATAATGAAATCCCGGCATCAATTGGAAGCCAGTGCAAGGATTTCCTGGCGACAGTAGCTGACGACCTTCTAGGCAGGTCCAGTACATACCTCGCCGCTGCACTTTGCACCGATTGGAGTATTTGCAACATGCCTTTATTAGCTCCCGCGTATAGAGCATTACAATAATCAAGCCGAGATGTTATCAATGCTACCACAGTTTGTTTCTGGGCTTGCACGGACAGGTAGTGCTTAATTTTCCGCAGGGTTCCAATGATGCCCCAACAAGTGGCGATGGTCCGCTTTACTTGGAGGCCCATATCGAGGGCCGGGTCAATCATAACCCCCAGATTTCGTGCTGCGAGGGTTGGAGCCGGACAAGTCCCCAAGGATAACGGCCACCATTCCACCGACCAGATGTCTTCCTTCTCGCCAAACACAAGGATCTCCGCCTTTTCGCCGTTTAGCCGCAATGAATTGTCAATCATCTAATGGGCAACTGCCTCCATACAGAGTCTAAACTTGGAGGCAGAAGAACTGACAGGCTGGGCGAGAGACAGCAAGATCTGAGTGTCATCGGCGTAGGACACTACCTCCATCCCAAAAGATCTAATAAGCCTGACCAGGGGGGTCACGTAGATGTTGAACAGGGTCGGACTTAACACCAACCCCTGTGGGACCCCCCACTTCATCGGCAGGGATGGAGATAGAAACTCGCCCAGCTTCACTCTCTGTTCCCTCTGGTCCAAGAAGGAGGCCAACAAGCTGAGAGCGGGCCCCTCCACCCCTATCTCCCTCAGACGAGATGTTAAGACGAGGGGAGACAGGGTGTCAAACACAGCTGTGAGATCCAAAAGGATCAGCAACGTACTCCCACCCTTATCGACTGTGGTGCAGATGTTGTCGAGCACCACAGTCAGGGCGGATTCCGTGCTATGACCCTTTCGAAATCCATGCTGCGAATGATCTAAAAGACCAGAGGTTTCCAGAAAGGATGAAAGATGCTGGTGAAGATGGATTTCCAGCATCTTTGCTGGGGCAGGGAGCAATGAGATGGGGCGAAAATTTTTAAGCACCTCCGGGTCCAGCGTCGTCTTCTTCAAAAGCGGCTTCACCACCGCTTTCTTCCATTGGGAAGGAAAAATGCCATCCCTTAGAACCCTATTCATGATCTGAGTTAAAGGAGGCAGGAGAGTGTCCTTACATTGTTTAAGGAGATAGAGAGGACAGGTATCAAGAGGTGAACCAGACTTGGTCTTAGCCAAAAGGGCTTCCAGTTCCTGTAAAGAAAGCGGGGGAAAGCTAGACAGCAAGGTCGAATTAGCAAGTCCAACAGATCCTAGGAGGGGAGGGATCTGAGAAGTGGGAGAGATAGGGGAAAGTGTTGGGGTCCTTTGAAGCTCATGGGCCAAGACAATATCAGCTATTTTGTCATGAAAAAATTCAGCTATGTTGTCGCATAGCTGTTGCGAACAAATAACAGGATCGGGGGTCTTCAGGGAGATCAATGAGTCCACGATGTTAAAAAGCTGTTTCGGCGAGGTAAGAGCCCCGGTGAGGTTTGAAAAATATTCCTGCTTAGTTCTTATGACCTCAGCCCTATATTCCCTCAAAAGGGTTTTATGAAGGTACAGTGGGAGCCCACTGAACTCTGCAACATATAATCAGATCCACAAAAAACCCTTAAAAAGGGGGCAGGTGAAATAAGAGAGAGGTAGGTTGCTGTTATCCATTCCTATTCTCTCTCTTCCACTTGAAAATAGAACAGGATATTATGAAACCCATGCAATTGCTGCAGTTGTAATATAACTGTGTACTCCTCAGTGCACCCTTCCCCCAAATATGATTCCAAAACCTCAGATTCCAAAATATCAGTAAACATTCTGAGCTCTGCAGGTCTTGTTATCCTCTCATTGCAAGACAATTTATACTGTTAATAAATATGAACCTATTGCAAGCAGCATAAAAGTAATGGCATTCTTTCATCCAATCAGAATGCACAATACAATTAGCAGTTATTGTCTAACTAACCTATTATTGAACACACCCAGAGCAACTATTCCTAGACCTAGCACTGTAAATGATTATGGTGTTTGGACAAAAGCTTGAAAACGAATATTGGGATAAAAAAAAATCAAGAATATCAGTATGTCACGTATTGAATTTGCAAATATCATTTTAAGTACTGCTTTTAATATTGATTTAGAAAAAAATTGTTGTATAGTATATAATTTGAAATGAAGTAGTATGTAATTAATTGTAGTGTGTTCTTTCTATACGTTTATTTTTGTGTGTGATTTTAGTAGGAAAATGTATTAATTATAAAATTGTTGAAATTTCATTTTTAGTTGCATTAATACGTAAAAATAGGATGTTGGGTTGTTGGGAGATAAAGGTGGGTAGGTAGATTTATAAAAAAAATTATATTTTAATGTACCTTTAATGTTTATTATTTTAAAATATGCAAATTAAAATTGGGATTTTTAAAATGTATTTTGTGAAATTAATATTGTTTATACATTATATTGTACAATGAATTATAATATATAAATTACATTAATTGTAAAACAATAATTTATTTTAAATATTAAAAATAATTATTAAATATGCAAATATATTATTTGATGAACAATGTAAAGTAATAAAAGTAATAAAGTAAAAATAAATCATGTTGGATTTAGAAATATAGAGAGTGTTGTTTGGGATAGCATACAATCTGAGGATGCAAGGCTGCAGAAAGAAACATCATAATTTGAGTGTGAATATATTGATAAGGTACTTTTGAGAGCTACTACAATCAGGTGAGCAGTTTTTTCTTTGCTAGGCTACCAATAGGTGATTGTTCCAGCAAGGTCAGCTGATCAGCTCACAAGTTGGAAGCAAAAAGTAATGAATGGATGCATATGCAGAGAAATATCAAGAGTTTAGACTGTGCTTCAAGGAAGCGGTAAACTGAATATTATAGCAATTTGAGAAAACATATGTATAAATGATGCAAACAATGAGAATGAGATTCTGAAAATTGTGGAGTGGATGTCCTGTGATGTTTATCCTCAAGTTTGGATCCCAGTATTAATTAGAAAAGCAAAGTGGGATCCCTTTCTAAGCCTCTGGAACTGCATGCCACAACATAAAGGGTGAGGACAGTTTCCTAAGACAGCAGAGGTGCATTGCCTGCATTCCTATGGTTTTAGGGTGGAGATCCAGACACTTAGGTGAGGAGTATCATGACTGGGTTCCCTTTGCTGGTAAGGGGTTGTTGATAACATTTTCTTAAGCAATGCCCCTTCGCAAATGGTAGGGGGAAAAATGGGCTAAAGAGAATGTTTGTGGAAGATGAAAGAAACCCTTAGGGTGAGGCCCGGCTTTTAGCCTTCTTGCTTACAGAGAAATGCAAAAACCCACACTCCTTTGTGTGTGCTCCAGGCCAGAGACTACTATACTATGACAGGCATCAACACACAAAGGCTGTGTCTCCAGAGCAGTCAAGAAAGGACATTTAAATTCTGGCACAAGCAGTGTTTTGTGGGATATAAAATAAATTAGGGCTTCAAGATGCGAGACAAAATGGAATGATACAAAATACAGTAAAGAGTTATAAACGTTTAAAATGTTATACATATGAAATATAACACAGCAATGCTACATTCTACTTGCTTCAAGGGTTAATAAAGCACATACTTGTATACAGTCCATTAACAAATACATCAAGATTGGTTCCAATAGCACCATAAAATGCCACAGATTTATTTTACTAGGGTAGCTAGACTTTTTAAATAAAGCTTTAAATGAGAGGATGTGGTTAAAGAAGTATCACTAAATCTGCCAGCACTTGGATACATGCAAACATTTTTGCGCTCTACAAATCAATAACCTTGTAAATAAAATAACATTAACTTTTTAAATATGCTACTAACTTGTTGCTTTTTAGTGCTGTTTCGACTGCCCATTTTAGAGACATAGGGGCATGTAATCTGGACGTATGCCTAGTTGCTCATGTTTTGATATTATTGCAAGCTCCTTTTTTCACATTTAGGCAGGACTGGGTTCTGGCTTGCCACCTTATCTAACACTGCACACAGCTAAGCATTCTTTCCCAAACTTCAATCAATAAATTTAAGAATTATGCAAACAACTTTCTTTTCTCGTAACCAAGAGGCAGAGGCCTTATAGAAACATTTTCATCATGTCCTTGCAGTCACATATCTTTATTTTGTGCATCCACACATCCAAGTCTTAAACACTGTGCAGTGGTAATGCAAATGACTGCAAGTAGGTGGCATTTAAGGAGTTTTATGGTCTCTAATTCCAATGTCAGTGGGCTACACAACAGAGGGTTGCTCCAATAGACCAATACCATCTTGGGTTCAAAAGTCAAAACCATTACCATCATCTTTCTTTATTTCAGCAAATAGCCATAAAAGCACAAAAATCATGTTCCACCAATACATTAAAACATTAAAAACATCTCCATAAACCAGTGGTTCCCAAACTTTTTTGACCCGTGGCTCCCTTGACCTAATTGGCAGTTGGCCGTGGCTCCCACAATTTTTACCCGCACACCGGGGTGCCGCGGCGCACCCTTTGGGAACCACTGGTCTACATGAAAAATCAAGCCTAGACGTGATGAAGGATTCAGGGAGTAGCCATCACTGTCATAAAACTTTATTTGCAATCACAAAGATCTTATAAAGTACATCTCAATGCATACATAGAGTAGTATAAAGCACTCCCGCTAAAAGTAACCAGGCTAGAGAAATGCTCAAGGAGCTCTGTGGCGTTACAAGAAGTTTACGTGAGGTGGGCTCTGATCATGGGTATCCGAAGAAATGTTTTTTGGGGGGGCAAATTTCTAACTTCATCACCATCCCCCTTGCACCCTTTCCCCCTCTGCCTTACACCCTTCTCCCCCTCCACCTTGCACCCTTCTCCCCCTTCCCCTTGTACCCTACTTCACCTCAGCCTTGCACCCTTTTCTACCTTGCACCCTTCTCTCCTCTGCCTTGCAGCCTTCTCCCCTCTGCCTTGCACCCTTCTCCCCTCTGCCTTGCACCCTTCTCCTCTCTGCCTTGCACCCTTCTCCCCTCTGCCTTGCACCCTTCTCCCCTCTGCCTTGCACCCTTTCTCCCCTCTGCCTTGCACCCTCCTCCCCTATCACTCTCCAACATGCAGCAGTCACGAGTGACGACCCCTCAACGAGGAGTGAGGCAAAGACAGAAGCTGGCAGAGTGCGGCTGCATCAGGGCATAAGGCGCCCACCCAACGCTCTCCAACAGGCCTCTCACCCTGCACACACCCAATGCCCTCCACCAGGCCCCTGAACCTGCACCCACCCAATGCTCCCCACCAGGCCCCCCACCCTGCACCCACCCACCCAATGCTCTCCACCAGGCCCCTGACCCCGCACCCACCCACCCAACGCTCTCCACCAGACCCCTGACCCTGCACCCACCCTAAGCTCTCCACCAGGCTCCTAACCCTGCACACACACACCCAACGCTCTCCACCAGGACCCTGACCCTGCACCCACCCACCCAACGTTCTCCACCAGGCCCCTGACCACGCACCCACCCACCCAATGCTCTCCACCAGACCCCTGGCCCTGCACCCGACCCGAAGAGCACCAGTCACATTACACAAGGATACTTTCATGTATTCTGTTTTTGTAGGTGCCGGGAGATTAAGTGATTTGCCCAGAATGACACAGGATTCTGAGCTGACGTCGAGGGTCGAACTCGGTTCCCCAGCTCCAAAATTGGCAGCTCGCAGTTTCACTACATTTTGAGGATAATTATATATTTTTTTCAGACCCACATCCTGCACAGCGGCGCGGCGCCCCTGGCTTCCCTTCATGGCGCACCAGGGTATCGCGGCGCACACTTTGGGAACCACAGATGTATGACATAGATATTAAGAGTGTACTCCCTGGACAGGTCCTGAGCATGGGTAGAGGAGGGGAGAAGATGGAGCTTGTGGTCAGAGCTAACCACTTTGGAACTGAGGAATCAGGTTTGATTCTGGTTTTGGCTCAACATCCTTTGATCCTGGGCAAATCACTTAATCTCTCCGTATCTAAAAAAGGAACATGTCCTTATGAAATGTCATTGGTGCTCATGTAAAGCACTCCAATATGTTTGGGTTGGGTTTGCACTATATAAAAATTGAGGGAAAAAAAATGAAAAAATTAGTTTAATTTACTCTTTCAATGCTATTTGCATCTAAATAACCGAAGGTGCTCCTGACTCCACAAGGAGCATGACCCCCCTCCTGTGCTGCAACACCTTCCTGTCTGCCACTGACCAGCGTCTCTTTCACAGCTCATCAGCAGCTGAAAGAGTTGATTGCCTTTTTAATGGTTAGAACTGCCAGGCGCCAAAATGCTGGATTATGGGCATCATCTTTTGCCTTTGAGTAAGAAGTGCCTGGATCTTCCTTCATTGGCAGGCGGGCCTCACGGCTATGTCTGTAGCCGAGTCCTGTGTGTGCAATTTTGTGCCCCCTCACCCCCCCTGCCGGCCACCGTGATGCTCTGCTTCAGAAAGGCAGAGACTAGGGGCAGAGCAACCTATTCATCATGGAGGCGAAAGTGACACATTCTTAGTGTGACTTTCACACTTCCTTTCCCAGATCGTGCGCGGCGCCCCTGGCTCCTGATAACGGCGCACCAGGGCACCGCGGCGCACAGTTTGGGAACCACAGCCATAACAATAAAAAAAGGTTAGCAAGAAGTAATGGTATGTGGCGAACAATCAGTCATAATATTAAAAAGAAGGAAAATTGAAGAAATACATACATATTGCCAATAGCCAAGTCCATGCTAAAAACTATATATGATTCATTCAATAGCAGCCAGTTACATAATACATACTTGAGGTGGATACGGGTCCCTGAACCAAGGCTGTTGGTAGGAGAGCAACCCATTTCTGTCTGCGCCTCCACATGTGTAAAAGGTACCTGGAAACTGCAAGTATGATTGGTTGGGCTGTATTAGATTTAAGTATTCTTCATACTGTTCTAAAGTTCAAGGCTCCTAAGTTGCAAAACTGCAGCAAGATCCATACCCTCCTGTAAGCAAGGTACCGAGCACAAAATAAAAAAATATGGTCTATGGATTCCTTTGTCTCGGGGCAGAAGGGGCAGCTCATCTCCGGGTCAGAAGGGGATAAATGCCATCTCATGGTAAATAACCTAAGCGGAAGGGTCCCAATCCATAACTTGATATACATTGTTTTCACAATTAATAACCTTCTTCAGGATGCTAGAAAAAACCTACAAAGTAGGTCCAAAGCACATCAAAGTTATATGATTTATAATACAAGGTAGTTATAGCTAGGTTTGCTTTCCAGTGAATGAATGATTTTTTGTTTGCTAATAACTTTGCCCCATTTGACAAATCTTCATAAAACTTTCCCCCCAAAAAGTTCATTCACCTCGGCTGATTCCAGAAAAGTTTTGGGGTGATCTGTCAAACAGGGTCAGAGAAAAAAGCGGGGTCTCAAAAAGCAAAATCCCCATGCATTTTTCATTGACATCTTTAGACAAGGCTACAGCAAAAACTGCTGAACGAAATTACACCACATTTCAACAGGAAGCTAGAATTTGGTCCATAGATTGTGCTTTTTTTGGATTTAGTTTAAATCTGCTCAGTAGTTCTTTCAAAATTGATAGTAAAATAAATATTGCTATTTTGATGGTAGGGCTTGCGAGAGTCTCAGAGACTCTCGCAAGAGTGCCAATTTAAAAATAGAGTGTTCTGATTGGCCCGGGAAGCTTTATTACCCTTGGACCATCTAACTACAGCTGGAGTCAGACTTCTGTGAGAGTGAGTGCTCTGACTGGCTGCCAGCAAAATGAGAATAATGTTGCTGGCAGCCTTACAGGACTCGGAGACTTAGACCCCTGTTCTGAAATTCTTATAAAAATTAGACATATGGTGGCAGGGTAGGGATATCCTGACCCCTTATGCTTCGTGGGGGGCACCCAGAGAGACGCCCTTGGAGGCAAAAAAGAAAAAAAATGCAACAAATGTGGGATGGAAAACAGATGTTTGTATTTATTTCCTAGAAGCTCCGGAGAGACCACCCTTTGGCCTGTGTTCATAAAGGGGATGGTGGCTGCATGATCACGCTATCCCAGCCTCCATAGGATGCAGGAAGCCCAACCCCAAGGCCATGAACAATGTTTATGGGAAGAAGGACACATAGCCCCCTCCTTCAGCCATTAGAGGCCTCAGGGAGCCTAACCCCAGCAACTGAACATTTTATTTATGGGGAGGGGTGATGTGCTCCCCCTCCTGGAGCCATAGGAGGCCTGGGGAGCCCACCCCTGGGGTTGAATATACATTACATGGGAGAAGGCCATGCATCACCTCTCCCCATGCCTCAAGAGACCCCAGGGAGCCCACCCCAAAGCCTATTCCATTAATAGCAGGGAGAGCCTCATCCCCGGGGCCAGCTCACAAACTATGTCCCGGGGAGCCCACCCCTGGCACAAAGCAGTTTCCTTGCCTGCAGCAGCATAGTGTAGGTAAACCTGTATTTGCTCTCACTTGGCAGGAGCTTTTTTCGACCTCCTGCCTAAGCCCACTCCCTGCAGGCAGGAGGCACAAAAATGCACCCCTGCTGTGAGCAGACTTTAGATCTGTTACCCTGCCTGCAGTGATGTGTGCAGGGAAACAGATCTAAATATTTCTCCCGCCTGGAGGGGGCCGCATTATTAGCTGCTCCCTGTGGGCAGGAATAATGTTGGCCTCTGCTGGATGAGGGGGACGGGCTGGGTTGGTGAGGACCTTGGGGCTCCCCCATGGCCTCCAACTATAGTATTGTGGGTGCTCTGGGTGGGCACTAGGGCACCAACTCTTAATAGTGGTGGGCCCCAGGGATGGGTCCCCAGGGCCAAAATAGGCCATGCGGTACCCTCCATTTTGAAACTAAAAAGGCACTTAAATATGTGGTTCCCAGTGACTAATAAGGCTCGCGGAGGAGTGCACACAGCCCCTCCTATTCACTTTAATGAGTGGGCCTGGGATGTAGTGTCCCGTGGGCCTAGGGATAAAAAATAAAAGGTCATTACATATGGTAGTGTGGTGTTGGCTATCTCATCGGGGTTGTCCACAAGACCTGGCTGTAGGCCAGGGCTTGTGGCCAACTGACCACTGCACACATTCAAAGGCTGAGTGCAGCGTGGAGTTAGCTGCATGTGGGGGTTTGCCACAGGCCCCACAGCCAACCCCCCACTGCTCATGGCTGAAGGTTGGAGATTTGGATTTACCTATGGTAATAAAATATTACTTTACATTTAGAAAACCTAGAAATCCACTGAAAAGAAACATTATGGTTAGGTACCTAATGCCCTACTGGGGACATTGTTTGCCTGCATCAAATCCCTGACAGTCACTGAACCTACATTAAGAAATGAAATGGATATGAGTAGAAAAGTGGGTACTTTTAACGCAGTGTACTCTATGGGGAGAGTTTACTCTGTACTACACTGTTTGCATACAGCGAAACTGTCATGAGGAATACACCATTAAAAAGTATCGACTAAGAACTGTGTACACTCTGTACAAAACTTGTCCAGAGTGATGATTCACTTAAAATGACCAAGGTCTGAAGGAGCTAAATATAATACTGCCTGCAGCCTTCATATTGTGGACCAAACTGAGGTAACATGAGGAGCAAAAAAACGATGAGTTGGATTGCTACCCCAAGCGATTACCAGTGGTTGCCCAAAATTCAAGCATTCCTCACATCACTGTTTGTGTGTTTCATGTGCTGCCATAAGTGGCAGATGTATACCCAGACGCGGTTCCCATGCTCAGTGTATCACTTGAACCAAGCTGTACCCGGCAGATGAGCACATAACTTGGGCAAAACAAGTCCTGGGTTGATTGTGTTCTGGTTCAGGCGAGAACTTGACCAGGCAATTCGGGCTGGACTGTTCCCATGAGGAGCGCTGTCAAGGCGGATTTGCATATGGCTGGGTTCAAACAGAGGTGGCATGGTGAACAAAAGAACAACGGTTTGGGATGCTACCTTGAGTGATTGTCAGTGGTTAGACAAAATGCAAGCGTGTGTTTCATGCTGGTGCGGCAGGCCATGCTTTGTAGGCTGTGCGACCCTGATTCACATCTCAATTAAATCCTGCTGTGCCGCATGAATGAGGAAAGGCAGTGTAGCAAGCAGTGACAGGTGTCCTTCGCTCCCTACACTGGCTTCCGGTTAGGAAGCGTATTCTCTTTAAAGTCCTGTGCCTCGCTTTTAAAATCTTGAGAGGTACAGGCCCGGAAATCCTGTCGAATTGTCTGTCTTTCTATGTTCCTGCCCGTTGCCTCCGCTCCCAAGGTCTGGCCCTTGCGGTGGTTCCCAGATTCAGGCTTAGCCGCATGGGAGGCCGCTCGTTTCGGGTACTGGCTGCGTCAGCATGGAACTCCTTGCCTGTTGAAATCCGCTTGCTTGAGGACCTTCTGACTTTCCGGAAGGCGATAAAAACCTTCCTGTTTTAGTTGTCTTTGTCCCTGCTCCTGTTTTAGCTGTTTATTTGCCTCTTTTTACTTCCCGTTGTGTTACGAGCTACCTTGTCTTTGCGCCGGGACGCTCCTTGGCTGGAGTCGCTGCGCGCACAATAAATAGACGTAACATAACATAACATAACATAAACAAGTAAACTTCTGTCACTGGTTTTTGAGCGAAGGACGATTGAACACTATGATTAGTTTGAAGTTGTTTTAGCCAGTAGTGTTGGGCGTTTGGGACAGTACTTGAAAAACCAGGACTGTCTGGTCAAATCCAGTATTTCTGGTCACCCTACTTTCCAACATCTTTCCCAAATTGGTAGAGATTGGAGTGGATTTAGTGAATGTCACCGCTTTGTGTCCTTCGCTTTGTTAAAAATGGTCTGCGTTGCAGTGTTATTATAAAGTTTCAAAAATTTCACATGAAATCCTGTTTTCAAATTGTATTAGTATGTAGTAGAAATAGTTTGTATTGTTTAATTAGTATTGGTGGTGTTTAGCAATATAATAAAAAATAGCTGTATGTTTTTAACAATATTATTAATTACTTATTTTATACAATAAAGACATGTAACATATTTTTCGAATTGTATTTATGTTTTCAAAGTTTATTTAATGTATATATTTACAGTTTTAATCATATATATTTTAACTCAAAAATAAACAATTACATAGAAATAAATACATTAAAAAAGTAATGCTTTTTTATTATTAAATACAAAATAAATCACATGTACATTTTCCAGTTTTTACCATTGTTTAATGTGTTTTACGATTTCTTAAATTGTTTTTATACATATATAAAACATCACATTAACATAAGTTTTTTCAGTATATATGAAATAATTTTGTATATTTTATAGTAATATTTAATTTACAATAACATTTTTTTGTACATTTACACTATTATTTGACATGTTTTACATGCATGATAATTTTTGACATTTTTAATACATTTATTCAAATTGTTTTTATTATTTCCCATTCATTTCCATGGGGAGATAGTCTTTCTTATAGTGTTATTTAACAATCTTTTTTTTTATTGTTTTCTTTGATTTTGTTGTTTGTTTGTGTCATTTTAGTCTTTTTTCCGTAATCCAGGTCACTGTAAGTTATTGCTCTTCATTGGACACACAAGTCCTTTTTTAAGGTTTTTGTAAGGGTTTTGATGGTGGAGAATGTTACAGGGAGGTCTTAAAGTCCATTGTAGTGTTGTTTGTAGATTTAGTTGTATTAATAGAAGTGCTTTTCACTAGTTTGTAGGTTGTGTTATGGTACACCGTTTTAGAAAGGTATTGTTATTAAGTGTAATGTGTATGTGTTTCTGGGAGTGTTTTGCGGTTGGGTTTTGTTGTTTACTTCACAAGTTTATTTCTACGAACATGTTCAATGGGCACATGAAATTACCATTTTTTTAAAGGACATCCCTTTTGGTTTATAATATTTTTTACTTTGATTTCCTTTTTTCTAGTTTTCAGGAGCGTTTCTTTATTTAAAACCTTTTTTTCGTTTTTTTATGGCTCATTGATTACTTAGATGGATATTGTTAGACCTGACATCCTTGGTGTGGTTACCCCTGACTTTTTGCCTCCGCCTCCTGTGTATTTTTTTTTTAAAACCGATTTTATTGATAGATCACATGGAAATCGCAGAGCTGTGTACCCCAGAAGCAACTGTCAATTGTATAGATACACATAACGCATTGCAATCATCACGTCTTTTACATAAAAAACCATAAAATTAATGCAATTAACAACCCTCCCTCCGGCCCCCTCCCCAACACCCCCAATCCCCAACCCTCCCGGATCCCTCCACCCCCGCACGGTTTCAAACAATGTCGGCAATTTGTGTACACAAATCCATCGGCACAGCACGCTCAGACATCCAGTATCGGGTCCTGTTCTGGCGGAGGCTCGAGCCAAATGCCCCTGAAATCAGCCCAACGCTTCCAGATTTTATAATGTTTCCGAGGGCAGCCCCGGGCAAGAAATATGGGCTTCTCCATCCCCATATAAAAATCTAGCCCCCTCTTCCATGCCACCAATGTCAGAGCCCTCGGGTCCTTCCACACCTGCGCTGTATCTCGTTTGGCAACTGTGAGTCCCAGTAACAATAAATGCCTCTTGTAGAGGTTTCACCCCACTCCATCCAACACATGCAACAGTCCCAGGCGAGGCGAGCGGGGGAGCACACATCCAAGGACCTCATCCAAGCCATTCCAAACTCCATTCCAGAACCTGTCTATGTGACCACAACTCCACACCGTGTGAAAGAAAGTACCCTCCTCACGTCCACACCTAGTACAGATCGGGGACACAATGAGGCCCGCCTGCCACAAACTCCGCTGAGTGAAGTATACCCTGTGCAGGTATTTGAATTGGCGTACGGAAATGGCCGCTCCTCTGGGGCCTGCCAGAGCCTCATTCCAGTCCTCCTCTTCCAACGCTCCAACATCATCCTCCCAGGTCCCCTTCAGTTTCTGCAAATCGGAAGAGCAATGTATAATCAGGGATTGATATATGTGTGATATTTTTTTGGTCTCGATATCTCCCATAAAAACCCGAGCCTACAGCGGACTAAATTCAGGAAGAGATGTCAATCCCTCCAAATATGGGGCAATGGCATGTCGGAATTGTAAATAATGGAAGAACTGAGTGCGGGGCATATGGTATTCTGCACTCAAGTCCTGGAACGACTTGAGGGACATCCCTGCCATGCCATCTCCTAGTTTAGAAATTCCGATATCGTCCCACCCCGCAAAGCCCCGAAGGGCCGCCAGGTCAGGGAAACGGCCATTTCGCCAAAGAGGAGTTTCTTCAGTCAGGGTCTGCCACCACCCCATTACTACCTGTGTCACTGACGGCAGTGCCCTGCGCCTTTGTGAAGCGTACAGCCATGTGTGGAGTGTGTGGGGCTCCATAAAGAACCGCTCCAACGCATAGGCCGGGTCTCCCCTGTCCCCGTACCACCATTCATTTAATATGAGGAGATGCGAAGCTTGGTAATAGGAGCGAACATCGGAAGTTGCCAAACCCCTACCGTACGTCGATCGAAAGCACGTGTGTAGCGCCACCCGGACCAAACCACCCACCCATAGGAATTGTCCCAGGACCGAGTCCACTTGCCTAAACCAGGAGGGTGGGATAGGATAAGGAGGGTTTTGCAACTGATAAAGTAGTCTAGGCAGGGCCACCATTTTAAAGATGGCCGATCTACCGTAGATTGTCAGTGGCATGCGGGACCACAATTTAATATCCGCCCGGGTGCGCTCCCAAACTGGCGCCACATTGCGCTCCCAGGATACAGCAGAGATCTTGGACAGGAACACACCAAGGTATTTAATGCCTCCCACTGCAGTCTGAAGGGCCGACATCCAGTCTCCGACTGCCGGGCCATCCCCCAGCACCCAAAGGGTAGATTTGCACGGATTGACATAGAGGCCCGACGTCTCACCAAAAGTTTGTAAAATAGGCATAAGACGGTGCCCCACCTATGTAGGTCCGTTAAGAAGAACAGGACATCGTCCACATAGAGCGCGATAATGTCCGACAGACCGCGCTCCCACTCAAACCCCTGCATCTGCGCATCCATGGGGACCCACGCAGCCAGCGGCTCCATGGCCAAGGCGAATAAGTAGGGCGAGAGGGGGCAGCCCTGCCTGGTTCCCCTCCCTATGGCAAAGCTCAGGGATAACACCCCGCCACACGAATGGAAGCCGTCAGATCCATGTACAGCAACCGCAAATAGGACACGAAAACGGGCCCCAGATTTAGTCGGGGAAGGAGCGAGAACAAATATATCCAACTAAGCGAATCAAACGCCCTGTCCATGTCAGCCAGGAAAAGTGCCGCCTGCACCCCAGCGGAGCGAACCGCCGCCATCGCAACATGAGCCCGCCTAATATTATGCCGCGTCGCCCATCGGGGCATGAAGCCAGCCTGGTCAGGGTGTATGAGATCAGTGATATATGGCAGCAAACGATTGGCCAACGCCTTGGCCAAGACCTTGGCCTCCACGTTTAAAAGAGAGATTGGACGGTACGAAGCATGCTGCTCCGGGGGCCTACCAGGTTTGTGAAATACCACCACCTCAGCATGTCTCCAATCTGGGGGTAGGTGCCTCCTGTGTTTTTGATGCTATGGTGGATTTCGTTTTTGCTGGTTTAGATGCTTTGGACACTCTGCCACTGCTGATCAGTGTCAGAGTGTGAGTGCTCCCTGTGTAAATTGTTATTGTGATTGGTTATCCTTGATTGGCATATTTGTATTACCAGGAAGTCCCTAGTAAAGTACACTGAGTGTGCAAGGGCTGGTGATTCAAATGCTACCAGTGGTCCTGCGAAATACACAAGATGATGGATGGAATGTTGCACAATGGCAAAACATTCACCCCCAGTCACAGATCTGGGTTTAATCCATCGTTATTTTGCTCACCAAGCCACCCCAGTTCAGACATGGCCATATGCAAATCAGTCTTGACCCTGTGTCTCATGGGAACAGTCCAGACCGAACTGCCAAGCCATGTCTTTCCTGGACCGGAATCAAGCATCCTAGGACCGGTTTCTGGCTATCAGCCGTCTTCAGCCAGGATAGCTTGACTCCAGTGGCTTAGTGAGCATGGGACCCACGTCTGGGCATACGCTTCCCACATAGGGTGAACAGCAAAATACACAAGATGATGGACGGAATGTTGCACAATGGCAAAACATTCACCCCCAGTCATAGATCTGGGTTTAATCCATCGTTATTTTGCTCACCAAGCCACCCCAGTTCAGACATGGCATATGCAAATCAGTCTTGACCCTGTGTCTCATGGGAACAGTCGAGACCGAACTGCCAAGCCATGTCTTTCCTGGACCGGAATCAAGCATCCTAGGACCGGTTTCTGGCTATCAGCCGTCTTCAGCCAGGATAGCTTGACTCCAGTGGCTTAGTGAGCATGGGACCCACGTCTGGGCATATTCTTCCCACATAGGGTGAACAGCAAAATACACAAGATGATGGACGGAATGTTGCACAATGGCAAAACATTCACCCCCAGTCACACCACTGGAGTCAAGCTATCCTGGCTGAAGACGGCTGAAAGCCAGAAACCGGTCCTAGGATACTTGATTCCGGTCCAAGGAAGACATGGCTTGGCAGTTCGGGCTGGACTGTTCCCATGAGGCACAGGGTCAAGGCTGATTTGCATATGGCCATGTCTGAATTGGGGTGGTGTGGTGAGAAAAAAAACGATGGATTTAGGCGCAGATCTCTGTACTGGGGTGAATGTATGACATTGTTCTGCATTATGTCCATCAACTGTTGTTTTGGCATTTGTCACCCCGAGTGGGACGGGTAAGCTCAGACGTGAGTCCCGTGCTCTCCACACCACTGGAGTCAAGCTATCCTGGCTGAAGACGGCTGATAGCCAGAAACCGGTCCTAGGATGCTTGATTCCGGTCCAAGGAAGACATGGCTTTGCAGTTCGGGCTGGACTGTTCCCATGAGGCACAGGGTCAAGGCTGATTTGCATATGGCCATGTCTGAATTGGGGTGGTGTGGTGAGCAAAAAAAACGATGGAGTTAGGCCCAGATCTCTGTACTGGGGTGAATGTATGACATTGTTCTGCATTCTGTCCATCAACTGTTGTTTTTGCACCAGTGGGCCTGCAGCACTGATTGTGCCACCTACATTTGTAGTCCTAAAATGGTGTCTCAGGCCAGCCACCGCAGTGCCTGGGTGCAGTCTGTGAACTGCCATGTGTCCTGGCAAGTGCCCACACTTGCCAGGCCCTACCCTTCCATTTCTGTGCACATAGGACACCCCTATAGTAGGCCCAAGGTACCCCCCTGGGCAGGGTGCAGTGCGGGTGAAAGATAGGACATGTACTGATGTGTGTAACATGTACTAATAGTGAAATACAGCCAATTTTGTTTTTCACTATTGGGAGGCCAACTTGCCAATAGGATAGAATAGGAAAGGCTGTGTACCTTCATACCAGCCTATCGTCCCATAGGAACAAGATGGAGACATGGAGTCTGGTACCCTTGAATTCAGAATTTAATAACACATATTTATGTGGTGATGGTTTTTAAATCCTGCGTTTAGAAATGGCACTTTTAGAAAGCTGCTGTTTCTCTGTTCAAACCTTCCTGTGTGTCTCTGCCTGGCTGTGGATTGACTGTCTGGCCGTCGGGAGTGACTGAGGCTGATGAGGTGTCTTGGTTCCAGGAGTCTGTGTGCGTAGTCCTAGGCTGAATAGGCCCATCTGCATTTAGAGAGGTGGGTGGGGAATTCCCTGTAGCTGAGCTGGGCTGTGCCTGCCTCCACAAAGGACTGGCTCCATCTCCTGCTGGGTGTCTGAGGAGCCTGGCCCCCTGTCTCAAAGGAAGATGTTGTGCACTGGCAGAGTGCCCCCGGGGTTGGTTTGAACTTGGTCCAGAACCCCCAACACATGAAGAACAAAGACTTTAGGGGTATAAAAGTAGGACAGAGACCCCTTGAAAATTAGACTTCTACAATCAAGAGGAACCTCTGCCAGAAGAAGAACAGCTGGAGAAACCAAGGAAGACTCCCCTTGCTGTGTGCTCTGGGGCTGACCTGTTGTTTTCCTGCTTCAACTAAAAGAGAGAAGAAGGGGAGTTTGCTGTGTGCTGTGCTCCCCCCCACCTGCTTGCAACCAAGACTTTGCTGTGTGCTGTGTCTGCTTAGAGTCACCAAGGGCCTGAGAAGAGCTGGCCTCCTGTTCCTGGAACACAGTGTTAAAACACTTCCCCAGAAGAACCAAGACGCTGTAAGAAATGGCTTATTCACCCTCTGTGCATCGTTACTAGCTGCCTGCCGTGTGGGAGGATCGAGGTGCTCATCGCCACACAACTGACGCTGGCTGTGGGGCTGCTGGGCCTCCCTTGTTAGTAATTCTCTGAGCGATTTTAAGGCATAGTGGGTGGCCTGACAGCAACCTACGCCCTATGAGGGGGACTGCCGTGCCCCAAATCACCCGGTTTGCACATCACCGCCGCTGCCCGGGACAACAAACAGCTGAAGAACCTCACCACCATCAGCCCCGGGGCCGCTGACATCACCGAAGAAGCCGCGTTGAGATTGGGCAGCCGCGGGAGGCTCACCTGAGGAGCTGCGCTGTCATTGGTCTGCCGCGGGAGGCTCGCCTAAGGAGCCGTGCTGTCATTGGTCAGTCGCGAGAGGCTCGACCAGGAAGCCGCACTGTGATTGGGCCCGGCCGAAAGAAGAGTCACGGGGTAGCGGGGCTCACCGACTGCACTGCGCTGGGATTGGCCCAGCACTCGTGACCCATCCTCGAGGGAGCCGCCATCGCGGGAGATCTACGTCTCGACACCGGAAGTCGGGGAGCCTCGCTGGAGGAGAAGCCTGTCTCACCGGAGGCCGCCTCAGGAACCAAGGATTGCCAGAGAAGCCACACTCCCCCAGGTAACGCTCGGAGCGTATCCCCAGCCGTGGTGTGTTTCCTTGCCTGGGGATTGGGTGCGGAGGGCTGCCTAATCACCATAGTCGCCTGCTATAGTAAATTAACCATACGCCTGCAACTTTGGGGGCAAGTCGGCACCATTGCTGACCGTGGGGTCAGTGGAATATACCGGAGAAGGAGATCAAAGTTTGTAGAGGCAGAGCTGAGTTGTGCAGACACGTGGGCATGTAAGATTCCTGCTGGACGCGCACAAGTACAGAACTGTTTGGCCCGATAGCTGCTACTAAGCAGAAATAAGAATTACACGTGTGAGGGCTAAAAGAACATTACAAAAGAACCACTTTTCTTTTCATCTGCAACAGAAGCTATTATGTATGTTGGCATTGCATTGTTGATTTTTGGTCTTGCCTACATTTTAGATAAAGAGTCTATTTTTATAAATACCTGTGTGGTGTCAATTTGTGGTGTTTCACTCTGTTACTGTGCGTGTTGGTGCAACTACTTTACACATTGCCTTGGGGATAGGCCTGTCTGCTCGTGCCAAGCTACCAAGGGGGTGAGCAGGGGTTATCTACAGTGTGTGCCCCTATACCCTGACTAGAAGTAAGGGTCCCTATTTGGTCAAAGGTACCCACCTCTGCCAACTAGAGACCCCCAACTCTAACAGATATTTATTATATTTGTATTATTTTTGTATTTTATTCAGCCTTTTGGACAATATTTGCCCCTTTTTTGGTGGATTATTATTTTTTACCACATCGATACAGAGGAAGAATATGCAGCTACAAAACAATATGACCTATTTTTTTAAGCTCTTTTCGGTGGAAAATGTAATATTTTATTGTTTGTGTACATTTTATGTGATTGTCATTTGGAATTGTGTGGTTTATGTGTTGTATTTATTATATGTGATGGACTAAGTTATGTTCTTTGAGCTTTTTGGTTGGCAAGTTTTACATTTTTCATATAAATAATAAATAATTTATATATTATTTTATTATATCAGTCCTATTTAACATTGGAGTTTTATTTCATGTTTAAACTGATGTCATAAAATATTATATTTCTTATTTATATAAAAAATGATTTGCGATTTTGGTTTAGATCTTGTGACAGTTTTTTGAGGTTTTGCATGTTACTATTTATTTACTAATATGCTTTTGGCTATTATCACTAAGTAATTTACTTCTCTGTTGTTTATGAAGAGTTTGACTTCAAATTGTAGCATGTCGTACATTCTTTTGATTGGTTTGCTATGTTTAGGTGCAATTTGGCTAATAGATTGCTCTACTGCTGTTGATGGTTGCTTTGCTTCTTTTGTTATGCTTCTATTAACTTGTGGAATGTAGTTAGGGTTCTACCTAGTGTGGATTGGAAGGCATTGTGCCATCCTTCTACTGTGTTGTTTGTTTTGACGTCCTGTGTTTGGAATTTTAGTGTGCGTCGGTGTCTGCATAATCCATTGGGTGGGGTTTCGTTTGTCTTTACTTTGTTGGTAGAAAGGGCTTTCTACTAGTAAATGCAGTGGTTAGCTACCTCTGTTACTGAAACCTAGGTTAGTGCCATCATGCTTTTTATTTCAAAGCCAAATTGCCTGTTTGTAGAATATCTAACATAGTGCAGGTTGTTAGATGAGTCTCCATTTACTTTGATCAAAGTGATTTTAATCGCAAAATTGGTTCCTCTCAATGAACAATATGTCCTTTTCGGTGGTGATTGCAATCAAGTCCTAGACCCCTTTATTGATCGGAATTCCAGAGTTAAGTATGTTCCCTCTAAGATGCATTCTCAATTTACTACATCTATTCGAAATAATGCTTTGGTTGACATTTGGAGACTATGTAATCCTGATCTTCGAGAATATACATTCTATTCGCCCACCCATCATTCCCAATCCCGCATTGATTACCTATTCCTCAGTAAACCCCTAGCACAGCTTGCAACTCATTCAGACATCGGTTCCATTTTAATTTCCTACCACGCCCCCGTCTTTGTGGATATTGACCTTATCCCATTCTCTCCTCACTCAGGACGTTGGCGATTTATAAACTCTTTACTCCTCGACCCCACTTTCTGCACTCAATTTACTGCCTTTACCACTGAATTTTTTACACTCAATCACCTCCCCGACTCTCCCTTTGTCATGGTATGGGATTCCTTTAAAGCGGCTGCCAGGGGGTTTATCATTAATTTCGTTTCTCAAAAGAAAAAGCAGTCCGTTTCCAAACTTTTAGATAAAATTAAGAAATTGGAATATGCTTATTATCGTTCTAATTCTGAATCTTCTCTTCGCGAACTTATTTCTGCCAAATTTGATTTTAATAAATTTACCACCAATGCAGCCTCAAATTCTCTTCTGAAATGTAACTCACGCTACTATGGTGGTCAAAATAAAATGGGTAAACTTTTAGCCAATTATCTCAAGATACGAAAGGAAAGGACCAAAATTGAGTCTTTGCAAGGTCCGGCTGGTATTTCTCTGTTTAAAGACAAGGACATCTTATCTCAATTTGTTTCCTTTTACCAAACTTTATACACTCCTGAATCCAGTCCTGACCCTACTGATCTCTTTGCCTATTTTCAAGATATCCCCTCCCCTCCTTCCTCTCATGTTGACTTTAATTCGCTAGATTTAGATATCTCTCTTTCTGAAATCTCTCATGCTGTCTCGATCCTTCGTCGGGGCAAAGCGCCTGGACCGGATGGCTTCACCATCGAGTTTTACAATCATTTTTCCTCCCTTCTTCTACCTAAACTACTCTTGTTATTTCAATCCTTTGTGACTTCTGGATCCTCTCAGGGAACTTTCCAAGAAGCTTTAATTTGCTTAATCCCCAAACCAGACAGAGATCATACTTTGTGTAAAAACTATCGCCCCATTTCCCTGGTAAATACAGATTATAAAATGTTTGCCAAACTCATAGCTCTTCGATTAGACCCTCTATTACCAGAACTCATAGGCCCGGAGCAATCCGGTTTTGTTAAAGGTCGATTATCATCCGATAATTCACGTGTTTTATTCAACATCTTGAGTAAAGCCCCCTCCCTTTCGACTCCTCTAGCTGCCATCTCTCTCGACGCCGAGAAGGCGTTTGACAGAATAGGATGGGACTTTATGTTTCAAGCTCTTCGCTGGTTCGGTTTTTCATCTAAATTCATTTCCCTTATTTCTTTACTTTATTCCTGCCCCCGTGCTTCAATATTTACTAATGGTATGACTTCCGATTATTTTCCCCTTCAAAGAGGTGTCCGCCAGGGATGCCCTCTATCTCCTCTTTTGTTTATTATAGCTCTAGAACCCTTTTTAACTAAGATTAGACGGGATGACACCATTTCGGGTTTTCACTTTGGTTCTCACCAGCAAGTCAAATTATCAGTGTATGCTGATGATATTTTATTCTATTGTTCAAATCCTCACACTACCTTACCTTCCTTTCTTAACCAAGTTTCCTCCTTCTCCACTGTCTCTGGCTATCGTCTCAACACGGACAAGTGCGAAATCCTCCCTTTAAACCCTCTCTGTCACAAACATCTCTTTGATGACTCTGGCTTTTCTTGGCAACCTTCTAAGATTAAATATCTGGGTGTGTGGTTCGCTCCTCGCCTCTCTGACACTCTTAAGTTTAATTTTGAGGCCCTTACCAACAAGCTTAATGTATCTATCAATAGATGGAACCCTCTTTTTCTTTCTTGGTGGGGTCGCCTGGACTCCATCAAAATGATGCTAGCACCTCTAGTCCTTTACACCATCTCTATGATTCCCATTCGTATCCCGGACTTTTATTTCAAATCGATTGACTCTATTCTGCAAAAATTTCTGTGGAAGGGAAAGAAATCTCGAATAGCCCTCTCTGCTTTGAAAAAAGATAAATCCCTCGGTGGCGTCAAATTTCCTCATTTCAAACTTTACCATAAAGCTTTTTCCTTAAAACAAGCTCTACGTTGGCTCTCTTCTGATCTTCCTTCTTATCCTCCTTTATGGTTAACATTAGAATCTTCTTTCCTTTCCCCTTATGAATTTAATGAGGTTCTTTCCTTCTCCTCTAATGTTACATCTCTCCGCTCCCCCATTATCTCTCACTCCCGTGCTCTTCTACAACCATATTTACTATCTTCTTATCCCTCTACTTCCTCTACCCATACCCAACCTATCTGGCATAATAAACATCTTAAAATCCGTAATCGCTCAATTTACTGGAAATCCTGGCATTCTCTTGGCTTAAAATGGATCTCTCAACTTCTTTCTGATACTCAACTTCTCCCTTTCCACTATCTCCAAACTCAATTTTCGTTACCTTCCTCTTCTCGTAAACAATATTTATCACTCATTCCTTCCCTCACTCAATACCTTTCTTCACTTCCGGACACTAACTCTATCCCTACCACTCATCTCTCGATTTCTAATGCCCTCGACCATTCACTCTCTGCTTCTTTTCTCTATAAATCTATGCAATTTTCTACTGTTCGCACTAAATCTAGGGTTGAGTTGGCTTGGGAAAAAGACTTGTCTCAAATATGGCCTTTCACGTTATGGGATAAGCTTTGGTCTAAGCTTCACTGTACATCCAGAGCTGCTAACACTACCCAAACCTTATTTTTTATTTACAATCGCACTCTATTTACTCCATTCCTTCTGTCATCTTTCTCCTCAGACACCCCCTCCACTTGTTGGTCCTGTCCATGCCCTTTGGCTGATCTCACACATATGCTATTCGAATGTCCTCCCATTTTGCGTTTCTGGCACTTGGTTTGGTCCCAACTTCAAAAGATTTTCAACCTTAGTTTTCCCTTCTCCATTGTCCATGTTTTCCTAGGTTCACTTTCCCCTGTTTTCATTGATTCACCACAGAAACATAAATTGTTTGATCTCTTGATTGCCATTGCATTCCACCATATTACGTCACATTGGAAACAGGCTAACGATGTTTCTTTTAACGCGTGGTGGAACGCAGTCTGTTTTAACCATCGTCTAGACACCAATTTTGTTTCCCCTATTTCTTTAGCAATTAAACGTGACCTCTTATGGATCCCCCTTACTGAATATTTATCCAGAATCACCCATCTCCCCCCCATTTCTTCCATTCGTAATGTTGAAGTTCAAAAACCACCGTGAATGCATTTTTCAATTTTCATTGTATTTCAATAATGTACTTGCTTATTTCTTATCACTTATACGTTTTTATTAATCAGCTTATTTCCTTCACTTCCTTATGTTTATGAACATTATTACGTATCCCTTTTTATGTACAGTTCTATTCATAGATTCTGCCATTTTGTAAGAGAGTTTTCTTGTTTTTCGTAACATATGATTGTTTTTTCACTTTCTGTCATTGTTTCTTTATACTTCAATAAACTTCAAACTTAAGAAAAAAAAAGTGATTTTAATCATGGCTTGCTCAAAGCCTATGATTATTTTTTCTGGGTAGTAGTTATTTGTTTTATGTTCAATGTGGTTTGAGAGTTTGTAGTAAGTGCTGCTTTGTTTATTTGGTAGTAGTGCATAATTTAAAGGATATTTTTGTTTTGATAATCAACATATATGGTGTATATGAGTGAATGGTTGACAAAGGTTTAGTTTTAGTAAGTTATCTGCTGAAGAGAATATTAGGATTCATGTATCATTGTTTAGGATGTCACATAAAAGAAAAGGTTCCTCATTATGTGTCATTGTTAAATGTTCAGGCTTTATAAATTGTGCAATCTTCTAGGGGCAAGAGGAGTATCGCTGGTGGCTTTTTTACTTTATGAAATTAAATGTTTTAAAGTGAATATGTGTGGTAGTTAGCCTTTGATGTGTTCAGGGACTTAAGAGAGTATATATTTTATGATTGTGGCTGTGTGCTCTGGGAGCTAGTTCTTGCCTCTCTTTTATCCTCTAAAACCTAACTTACTTCTAATTCTGTCACATTTGTTGAGGTAGGTGTGTTCTCTTACATGAATTACAATGGGCCTGATTTAGATGGAGGAGGGGTTACTCCATCACAACAGTGACAGATATCCTGGCCATTGAAAAAAAAATACCATTATAGCCTATGGGATTTATATTTCGGTGGACAGGATATCTGGCACTGTTGTGACGGACTAACCATCCACCAGCATATAAATCAGACTCGACAGCATCTTTGGCAGTGGCCCTCCCATAGCATGCATTAGCATACTATTTGGTACATTTCCAATTTACATTGTCTGTCAATGTACTTTCTAGTTAGTTGATATAGTTCATGTGACTTAGGACTGATGTCATCAATGATGTCAATGACCATGTTGTGAGTGATGTAATATGTGAGGTCATAAGCAGTGCATTGCAGGGGCGTATGTTATAGCTAGCACAGATAACTATAACTGCTGAAATGTACTGATTTTGTACGAGTGAAATCTGAGTCTAACTATATTCTCCATTTAACCTTTGTTTTTTCCACTGAATTTCTAAGGTTTTTTAAAATCAATTTCCTAACTATAATGTCCCTATAACCTCTGTTTTTTTTCAGTGAGTTTTAAGGTTTTTTAATTATAAATCCTAACTGTAACTTGCAGCCTTCGAGAGTGAGTGTGTGAGTGAATGAGTGCTTAAGTGTATCAGTGGGTATGTGACTATCTGAATGAGTATCTCAGTGCCTCTGTGAGTAGGTGTGCGAGTGTCTGAGTGGGTTTGTGAGTTCCTCCATGAGTGTGAGATTCAGCCTGTGAGTGGCTGCATGAGTCTGTGAGTGGGTCTGTGAGTGAGTGTATGAGTTTCCCAGTGGGTCTGTGAGTGAATACATGAGTCTGGAGTGGGTGTGTGATGTCTGTGTGTGTTTGTGAGAGGGTCTGTGAGTCAGTAAGTGGCCAGTACAAACTTGAATGGGGGTGGGGGCTACTTGACCCTCCTCCCTGGTCTTATTTTTGTCCAGGTACCCCATCTCCTGGGTCCTAGCTACATTTGAATGGGGGTAGGGGCTGCATGGCCCCCATCCTGGGCCAATTATGGCCTCACGGACCCCATCCCCTGGAGCCAACCTTGAATTATATTTTTAGTGGGGGGGTGGCCTCCGACCCTGGGCTGATTTTGGCCCTGGGGACCCCATCCCCTGAGCCCCGGCCATAATTCAATAGGGAAGGAGGGCCACAGGAACCCCCAACCTGGGCTCATTTTGGCCCCTGGCCTGACCTTTATATATATTTTTGGTGGGGGAGGAGAGCCACTGGCCCATCTCCCTGGGCTGATTTCAGTTCCGGGGACCGCATCCCCATTTCCATGTTTGTGGGCAGGAAAAAAGATGAAAACTCCACCTCCAGCAGGCAGGAGCACCTGCAGCTTCTCTGTGCTGGAACCAGAGTGTTTGCTTTTGCTTAGCTGTAAGCACCTGCCAAGCAAAAGCAAACAGCTATGTCCCAGATGTGGACACCCTGGGCCATAGCGGAGCAGGCCATGGGTGGTGGCAGTTCCCAAGGCCTGGCCTATCTGTTGGAGACCGTGGGGGGAGCCTCAATGCACCTACGGTCCCTGCTGGCTTCCTGCCACCTGCAGGAGCCTGCATTGCTTTGAGAACCAGGGAGCTGCTAACATGCTGCTCCCTGGATCACAAAGCCATGTCTGTTTCCCTGCTTGCTTCATATCAGGCAAGTAAACAGACACTTGCTGTGCTTTCAGCAAGCAACAGAATTTTGTGCTCTCACATATTAAATGAAGACCACATGTTTGCTATGGCTTGCAATAGCAACTGCAATGTCCCGGGGGTGGGTACCCTTGGATCTTGCTGGAGCCAGGGTGCCCCATAGCCAAGTAGGGCTCCACGAGGGATCTCCACAGAACCCTCCTTTGTTAAAAAGCTTAGGTAGGTGGCGGTCCCTGGGACTGCAGGGGGCTGGAAGGGCCTTAGGTGCTCCCCTGCATTTCATTAAAATAAAAAATAAAACGGTGTTCCCCGGAGGGGTGGTGGTCTCTGGTGCAGCACGGGGACGGGCAACAGTGCCCTGGGCAGGTGGTGTTTCCTCGGAGCAGCAGGGAGGCCATAGGACAACAACATTTCAGGTGCTAGGGTGGCTATGACAAGAGCCTTTGTGTTGATTATGTATATATGACAGCTACACATAAGACCGGATGCAGAATTTCAGGTGACTTAGAAACACCCTGTTGCCTTTGTCTGTAAAGTGTACTCAATCATTTCTGTAAATTCCATGCATGTCAAAAATGCAAATTGTTGTTATAGATACAGCCGATGCGATGGTCTGAGAAATGCAGAAACCATTTTATTAACATGTTTCCTGGATTTCTCAATCTGTGGACAGAATCAATTTGACCACTTCCTTTTCTGTCTTTGGCATATATTAGAGTACACCAAGACAGTGTGAGGGAAAGTGACATCAGGTGTGGAAAGGTATCTTGCATTAGGATTTCCAGCCTTACCCCAGTCAATGTGCCTAGGTCATTGCCACCACAATGCACAATAAGGAGGTGAGGAGCTTGGTAATCCACAGTAGTTTTCACCAAAGGCAGCAACTGATGAAACTTTAATCTTCTCTGGCCATACCAACTAATCTCTACATTTGATAAACCCTAGTTCCTGTCAATAGCTCTCATTTTTGCTGCTTCTTTAGCCCAACAGACATAGCTGTGGCAAACAATCCACACTCTAAACATTTTCAAGTGAAAGAGCAATTGCAGTTAGGAGAAGGCTGGAAATGAATAAGGTAGTTTTCCAAATGAAAAGCAGTTAAAATGGTGGTGTTGTCATTTAAAAAAAAAAATATATATATATATATATATATATATATATTTCAAACAAATGCCCTGGAGCTTGAGATGGAACGCGACAGCATTCCGCCATCCGGCTTCGTAATGCAGCCTGCTTTACTCCGTCTTAATTTTCTTTCTGCCAACGCGTTTCGAGGCGGAAGCCTCTTCTTCATGGGCACAAACAGCACATCTGAGGCTCGCATTCTGATTTTAGATTTTATTTATTCCAACTCCGCCCCTTGTGGGCGTGTGCTTAGTGCATTTCATTTCTGGTGCATTATAGGTCATTGAGTCCTTAATGCGAGCAATAATGTTCGCTTTCAGTAAGTTCAAATTGTGCGTTCGTAATTTTAATTAATTATCATTCCTTTAGTAGGCGACAGTTTCTAAAATCAGAATGCGAGCCTCAGATGTGCTGTTTGTGCCCATGAAGAAGAGGCTTCCGCCTCGAAACGCGTTGGCAGAAAGAAAATTAAGACGGAGTAAAGCAGGCTGCATTACGAAGCCGGATGGCGGAATGCTGTCGCGTTCCATCTCAAGCTCCAGGGCATTTGTTTGAAATATATATATATATATAATATATATATATATATATATATATATATATATTCCCACTGGATGCTGTCAGTAAGTAAGTGAATACAATTAGACAGTATGTTTCATGCATTTGAAAGAAGTCCTACTATTGACTGCTGTTTATAAAAAAGAATGCAATATAGACATAGATATGCTTCTGAATTTGTGTAGTAAACCACACCTGCTGCACCTCATTTCGAAGTAGCATGTCATTCTAGAATGTGCTTTGAACCTGTAACCTACTGTTTCCAGTAGGTTGCTACACACAGTCAGCTTAGAGTGTATTGGGGGAAGGCTGTTATAGAGGTAGAAGATTTTTTTTTAAAGTACAAGAGTTATGACACCATTTAACTAATTATAGATTTTAATTTCCAATTTTTGACTATATAGTAAACTGTTCTGTAGTATTTAGGTTTAGAAAAACAAATGGTAAATATAGGTTTGGACTCCCAGTTTTTTTCGCTATGATTGGGAAAACATCACGAACACGCAGAGACAGGAACCTCGTATTGAAAGAGAGGGAAAGAGTTAACAGATGCTAACCATTCATAAGTGGAGATAGAATTGTCTAAAATGAAAGAAATGCTTTCATTTACTGCCTTTCTCATGATCAGAGAGTGAAAAGTTGAAGAGGTTGCCATTTTATGGTTGTTTTGTATGAGAGTGGTGTATACTTCTTGTGCTTAGTTTTTTCAAATGCTAACTGAGTCAAAACTTTTTTAAAAGTGCTAAAACAACAATATAATCAACAAACTTAATTCACTGGTATGTACATAACATTTAATTTATTTGAAAACATATTATATTACAAATTAGGATGTACATGAGAGTTTGATAAACAATAGAGTATCACAGTGATATAAAAAAATGTATTACATGAACTGTATCTATCAGAGGGTATGTGTTTAAGAGTTTAGTACAAAATGTTTTGGGAAGTAAGAGAAAAATCGAATCAGTGTCCCTTTATTCCATTGTTTAGTTTATTGAAAAATAACAGTATAGTACTGTTCAAAGTTGTAATGAGGAATGTATCTAACACTAGGAATGTTTCAAATGTCTAAGCATCATGTGCAGAATAGATACATCTATGTTATTTGCATCCTATCAGTTTTAGTACTTTTGGTCACATTATTAACCCCTTTGCTGCGGGGAAAATTCCCCCACGGTGCAATAAGAGGTGGGGCTGGGCGTGGCGCTGCCATACTGAGGACGGCTCCCAGCCGTCATGAGTCCCAGTAGGCGTGTGCTCATAACGGCCGGGAGCCATTCAAACTCCGCCCACTGATTAATTCTCCCACACAGGCGGGGAATTAACCACACGTGGGAGGAGCGGCAACGTTTGGATGGCTGTCATGAGCACATGACTAGCGTGACTCATGACGGCCAGGAGCCGTCATCAGCACACAAGGTGTTAAACAGGAACAGAGTAGTCACAAGGAAAACATAAGAAAATTTTCTGCTCCTGTATTTGCATTATGAATTACATATATTTGTTAGATATATATTAGGAAGTGTTTGTCAATGTTGTTTTTACATATATGAGTGGTTTGCATACGCATAGATGGTGTGATGTTGTTGTGGTTGCAGATAGTTATGTGTATAGTGGGACTCTTGAGTTTATTCAAAGGTGCAGAGAACTATATCATCTTGGAAAGATGGATGAAGGTGTGCATCTATTATGGAATCACATATATATTTACATGTTGATCTATGTTATTTAAGGCTAATGAAAATTTCAGGTAGGTGGTGAGGGTGGTGTATTTATTTAAACATGCTCTCTTTAAAATGAAGAGAGTTTATAGTGCAAAATGTATGTTGAGAGTTTTTGTGGTACCTTCATTTGGCTTCTAAATTTTCTTCGAGAAATGATGAATATATGTTTTAAATACACAAGAAAACAATTGAAAATGTATGTAGGTATGTTATTAATAAAAGGTTTAATGCTTTGAAAAAGTGAGATTTGTTGTTTTCAATTTTAGAAACTTACTGATGCACATGCATGCTGAGTAACAGAGCATTGTATGCTTTTAGAGAGGCATGTATCCAATTATGTATGAAGTGTGATATCTAGACTTTTCTGACACATAGGTCATTAGAAAGAGGAGAGTTAACTAAAACAGATAGTGTGATACTGACAGGAGTTAAACAACTAGTTATAGATAAGGTCATAACTGTTATGTATGTAATAGCAATGAAGATACTTTACAGTCACCCAAGCATTACTCAGGCACTCATCCAATCACTCAGCCACTACTTAGGCAGTAATCAAATCACTCACAAACTATGTACGTACTTATTCCATCACTCAGGCACTACACATGCACTCTTCCAAACACAGAGGCACAAATGATGTACTAATTGGACCAAGCAGGCAACACCCATGCATTCATGCAATTAACCAGTCACTAACCATTCGCATATACAGTCACCAAAGCTCTAACAATGGAGTTATTCAAACACCAAGGCACAACCCATGCACTCATCCAAAACACTCACTTATAACCCACACAGTCTTCTAAATACTGAGACACAACCCATGCACTCATCCAAACACTCAGGTATAGTCATGCACTCTTCCAAATACTCAGAAAGTACAATTGGAGTGAACCTATCACCCATCCAGTATCTATGCTCTCATCCAATTACTGTGGCAATACTTTTGCCACAGTAATTTGTAGCTACAGCAGCATGCTTGCTTTTATCCAATCACTCAAACTTTAACAAATGGACTTATACAATTACTCAGACATTAGTCATGCACTCATGTAATCAGCCAGGTACTTCTGTTGCAGTCATTCAAGCATGTAGTTTTGTGATCACCCAGGCACTAGCTGTCCAATTAACTAAAAACACATGGGCATCAGCCATGTACTCATTCAGTCACTGAAATACTACTCATCACTCATACACTCTGCCAGGTGCTATGCATGCACCTAAACAATGACGTACGCACTATGCATGCACTGAATAAATTAAATATATTCTACGCATTAAGTCCTGTTATCACCCTGGGACTATAAAAAAAATTAATGTATTCATCCAACAACTATCTATGCAAGTATTGAATCATTGAGGCATTAGTTATCCAATCATTCAGGTAGTACTCATGTACTCATCCAAACACCCTAATAGTAGAAATATAAGCGTACAAATACACAGGCACTAACTAGGCAGATATGGAACCACCAATATAATTCCTACATACTCATGGAATCGTCCAGGCACTACCTATATTCTGAGGGAATTACCTAGGCACTATCTATGCACTAGTCCAATCATGCAGAGAGTATTGTTGTACTCAGCCACAAACACATGTTTTTATAAGTTTTTATGAGGAATATGCACTCGTTTAGAACCATCTGGTGAATTAATATGTATGTAACCTATCACACACTGTTTGCATGCACGCTGAAGAATTAGTGAGCTTTATGCTGTGATACAGATTAATGTGCAGATTTTTATATGCAGTGCTTCCCAAAAATAAAATGTAACAGATCTAATTAGAAAAGTACTGAAACACAAAGTCTACCAGTGACACAGTGCTAGAGAGGCACAGAAATAGCTCATGTGTTATGTTTTCGAATTTACAGTATTGAGACACACTTTACACTTTTGTTGATTTTTTAAAAATGTACTACAAAAGCGATGAAGTGAACTATTACCATTTATAAGTGAGAACTGAGATATGGTGCAGATGTGTTGTACGAGAGTGTGCTAAAATATTAAAAGATAACTAATAAATTAAGTTTTGTGTTTTGGGTTTGGTTTGGTACTTTGTAAGTTTTTGTAGTTATGGACCTAGGTTCATCTGTAGATTCAAAACTACAACATAACATAAAAACAGTTTTTGTATTATGTATAAGCCAGTAGTAAAGTAGTTGGTACATCGGCTAGAATAAAAATTCAAACATACTTATTTTTTTCCCCAAAACAATAGATATGTAACTACAGACAGAATACCTACAAAAGGTCAGAGGAAAAAGGAACTGAAGCAACTACAATATTATGCAAACCCAGACACAAAATGCAAAAACAGTGGTGAAAGAAAAAAGAGCTACTGGGAAGCGGACAAAGTAATTTCTTAAAAATATATGTGGACATTTCCAAAGACTTTAAAATAATGAAAATAAAATGCAAGCTATGAGAAAGAATAACAGTGGACGAAATCTATATATCAACAACAGAAAAGAAGGTAACAAAGGAGGATACCTTAACAAGGAGACAGTAGCAGTTTTTTAAACCATTTTAATTATTTTTTCAGCATCAGTAAACAATCTTGCCATATATTAAACACCATTATGTTGAACCTTGTTTTTAAATCTTTACAAAACATTCCCACTGTTTCCTTTCTCTCCCCCCTCCCTCCTAGGTGGAAAGTTGAGTGATTGAGAACAGAAACTGTTTAAGGAAATCAGAGACAGGATTTTTTATAGTAGAGTAGTTGTAAAACTACTGAGAACTATGAAAAAGTATAGAAGAAGGAGAGAGGCACTAAAAACAGAAAGAATAAGTTGAGAGAGTTGATAAGGCCTTTGCTTTGAAGAGGAATGCTTTCATTTTGATTATAATTAGAAAGAAGATTCTTGACAAAATGGTGTTGTTCACGAGGAAACAAAACCAGAAAAGAAGATAGTGAATAAAAGAAACTTTTGTACAGTTTTTAGTGGGTAATGGATACATACTTCTAGCACAGAGTCTTTTTTTATGAAGAAAGCTAACTCCAGGATATTAGATACGTTCATGCTATTGATGAAAGAGGACGATGTTATCAAATGAAGAATGGCACTCCTATAGTGAAAGAGGTGATGGTACCTAGAAACGCAGAACAAGTTATTGCCGAAGAGGTACAAGGAAGGAACGAGCTTTATGGATAACTGAGTCTGTTGGTGAATGAATGGAAGTGGCAGTGGTATATGGGTACGTAACTGCATATGTGAAAGGCAGTATAGGTGAGTGTTGGAGTATATGAGTGACTGAATGTGTGTGTGAGTGATTGTGAGAGTGGCTGTATGGGTGAGTGTCTGCTTGTGTCACTGAGAGTATAGGTGAGTGAGTATGTGTTAGTATCTGTATGAATAGATGAGTGGGTGTGTGTATAACTATGTAGGTGAGTAAGGGGCTGTGTGAATAACTATGGGTGAGTGAGTAGGTGCATGAGTAGCTCCATGGGTGACTCACATTGTGTGAGTGGATATATGGGTAAATGAGTGCATATGTCTGTGGCTACATTAGTGAGTGGGTTGGTGTATGAGTGGCTATATGCATGTATGAGTGGACATACGTGCAGACCTATGAATCAGTGAGTGGGTGTGTTAGTACTGGTATTAGTATGTCAATGGTTTTAAGAATGGTAGTGTGGAAGTTGGAGTGGGTGTATGAATGTTTATATTGGGGTGTAAGTGGATGTGTCAGAGGTTATCTGGATGATTTCATCAGTGATGTCATCAATGATCTCATTTGATTTTCTTATGAAAAATATTGTTTAAATATGCCATTTACAAAAGAGAACCAAGACAGTACCTCCCCCCACCCTACCTATTTTGGTTCTGCCAATAAATAGACAAGGGGCAGGGAAGTCTGATTGATTATTAACCTTGTATAATCAGGCCCACACTAGCATTAGAGATCATTTTCTTAAAAACAACTACTGGCCTAAATACAAATCATCATATAAAGTGCAAAATTATGATTCCGCTTTTCCTCTTTTTACATAATTCAATGAAGATATATCTTCTTCGAGTAAAAATACCAGTGCAAAAAGTGCGAAATACGCATCCAAGTAGAGCAGTACAAATAAGGCATCAAGATAATGTGCAAAACAGGGTCAATTTTGAAGAGTAAACCTTAAAAGATAGCAGCAAAATACATACACACATACCACTTCATAATCTTTTATGGTGTTATCTACAAAAAATATGGCTATTTGGTACAATTCATTCACTATTTCAGTGGAAATAATATACTTAATGTAAAAAGATTCTAAGGAGAGCAATTCATTAATACAGTACTAAAAAATGCATATTAAAACCATACTGATAGCATAGAAACTTAGACCCCTCAACTCGTTGTTGTATAGCGTTTTAGGACCCTAGTGTAATATTCCCGATTCATGCCCTTATATAGGTATAAAATACCGTATCCTTATATAGGCATAAAAATCATGACCATATTAAGACATAGCTCAAGTAGTCCTAATACGGCTTGGCTACTTCCACTAGTTCCGAAAATCTACAATGATTTCTTGGAAAAACCCGCCTTCAGCAAGTTATCCAAGAAATCATGGCGTTTTCAGAGAATTAAGTCTCTGACGACGTTATTATGTCCAATCTTACGTCAAATTCGGCACCTTCAAGGCATAAATATGCCCACACTTGTCCAAACAAACACACGGTGGTTTGGAGCAGTTTGACTATCTACTTGCCCGACGTGCCCTGCTGCAGCAAGTGCCAAAGGAAGCCGACCCTCCAGCTGACGCACTGAGAGACGCTGTACTTTCTCCTGCCAAGAAATCCAGCTCCAGTGTTTCCAGGCTACCGTTCCGGGTTGCTGGGAAATCGAGTCCTCAGAGAGAGATACATGACCTCCTACATTCTAAAACCAAGGTACGGGGCTGATTAGACCCTAAGAGAATTCTTAGAATAGATTTTTGGCAAATAATACTAAAACTAGGCTACACCTTACTTACTTCTTCCCTTGTACTAGACCTGGTTAGGTACACCGGGGTAGGCGTATTTTAAAAGCACCAGTTGAGTACTTTTAGTCATTATACATCACTGTATGTATTTTTGCATTTTAGGTATCTTATGGCTTAGAAACCTTATGATGCTTTTACAGTATTATTTTATAATACTCTTTGTATTATACGCTCTGTACTTTACAGCAAGTATTACGATTGCAGCAGTTCATTTCTTATGCTTGAGAAAGTAGACTGTTCAATAAATACCCTTTTATTGAAAAAGCCTGTCTCTCTATTTCTCTGCACCTCTGGTGAAACGAAGCATGCACGATTGATGGAGTGAAATAACTATCTATTGTTTCTGCGACTCTAGAGATATATTTCTTATTCTTGGGCAACAAAGTTGTCATGTTTTAAGCGGTTGTCAGAAACGAATCCCTTCTTGTTTATTTGAGAAAGTTTCTAGTGACCTCTGAGCTAGCTGGCATACACACAATTAAGTTTAGTATATTCAGTAGAGACCTAGTTGACTTCAGTCCTACGTCTAAACTACAGGATACACTATTCCAATGCGCAGAGCCTATTGGGAATATAGGAACTACACTACATCGTCATCCAATCACTGAGCGAGCTAGTATTTAACTATTTCTTCAGTCCAACACAAATCTCTAAAGGTTTCGCTTTCTTCCTTAAGTTCTTTAGGGATTTGCCTGATAAAGCCACCTGGACAGGTGCTCCCAGATGACAAGTCCTTTCTTTTTGGCCCAAATTCCCTTCTTAGCTTAGATAGCCTTCTCTGGATTCCTTATTGACAATAGCAGGGCCAACCACTGAGAAAATAGTGGTGGGTTTGGGTCTATCCATGCAGATGTTATGCATAGCCTGTAGACAGCCATAGCAACAAAAATGTAAGCCCCTTTGCTCCTTCTACTAACAGTGTCTTGGATCCCGAGTAGGATGGTCGGGGGGGTTAACAGGATATCCTGTGATAGTACTAGCCCAAGAAAAATGTTGTCTTTTTTATAACAATGTCCCAAGTTCTGCACATGTGGCAAATATATTAACATAATCTGTGCTGTATTCCGAGTAGCAAGGACAATGCATGCCTTTACCTGTGCTCCACTTAGCAATTCTATGTGGCGTAAAATATAGAAAGAAACACGTTTTTTACAATTGTGATTTTAGATTGCCGGATAATAAGTCGCTTTGAGCATATTGAAAAGCTAAGTGAAAGGTATTGCCAGTAATTTCTAAGTTTTGTTGCCATTTATTAGATGTTTTGGCCATATCGTCAGGCATAAATCTGTTCAGTAAGTCATAGATGGACCCAATGCATGGAGTGGTAGGCTCGCATCATCTTTCTATAAGCTCATTTTCAGTGAACCTGGTGGGCCCACTCACCTTACGTGATCAAAAGTCCCTGAATGCAAGATATTTATAACCTTCATTATGAACCAAATTAAATTGGGTCTTAAGTTCTTCAAATGCCTGGACCCCACTTAAAGAATACAAAGCCCCTAGTTTTTTTAATGCCGGAACTGAATCAATTTTGAAAATAAGATCCCCCAATTATCTTGGGCAAGTTGGTGTTATTATTGGTAGGGGTATAGTGGTTCAGTCTGCCCAACCCAAGAAGTTTGCGCATAGCCGCAAATACCTTATAGGTTCCCATAAGAGTCTTGAAGCTTACTTTCTTATAGTACCCAAATTCAAGTTGGCGCCACATGCACCGCGGGACCCAATAATAGTTCAAAAGGCGACGGGAGCCCTTTTGTTGAAATTAAGGGTTGCTCCTGAATCAATATGGGGCATGACTGCAGGACTGTGGCCCAACACTAGAATCCTAATTTTGGGAGAGCCCAGCCCCCTCTCTCAAGGAGTAGAGTTAGATACTTGAATGTTCTCCTAGGTTGAGAGTACGCCCATATAAATTGGGAAAAAAAGATGATCAAACTTCTGCAATATAAGGTTTGTAAACTCTAGGGGGATGGCTCTAAAAAAATATTACATGTTTGGAAAGAACATAATTTTGAGGACATTGCAGCGGCCCACCATAGTCAGATGTAGATTATTGAGACGATTCAATGCCTTTTTGGTCTCTGCAGCGAGGGGGTCCAAATTCCCACTAACTATTAAAATCTGATTCTGCAAAGATATTTACCCCTAAGTACTGTGCCTTAGCAACAACTCTAAAGTCTGACCAATTGACTTGCTTATTCACAGTGATCTGGGTCTTTCCCCTGCTTAGTGCGTACCCCGAGATTTTCCCGAAGCCTTGGGACTTGCATTCCATAGTTGATATAGCCCTCTCGGGGTCCGGGGCTACAAAGGTTAGGTCATCTGTATATGCCATAATCTTTGTTTCTAGACCATGTCTACTTATAGCTGGGATTTCCTGGTCGATAGCAATCCTTATAATAAAGGGTTCTATATATATTGCGAAGGGCAGCAGGGAGCAGGAGCACCCCATACGAGTTCTCCATGTGATTTCAAACTGCTCAGTTAGTTGCCCATTTATTAATACCCTTGCTGTAGGGCTGAGGTATAGTGCTTTAATGGCTTGAATGGCCTTAGGTCCAAAGTAAATTTTCTACATGACGTACCACAGAAACAGCCAGGAGACCTGTTTGAATGCTTTTTCAGCATCAAAAGTATTAACGCCATTGGGTTTCCTGTGGTCTATGCTGCATCAAACAGAGTAATGGTCCTCTGAATATGGTTAGTTGTGCTCTTTTCAGGAATGAACCCATGTTGCCATATGGAAACTAGTTGTTCAATTCTGGTAGATAGTCAAGATGTAAAGATTTTGAAGGAGATTTTGGAATCTCCATTAATGAGTGTAATTGGGTGGTAGGAGCCTATTTCTAAAGGCGACATCTTTCTTACGAAAGATGATTATCTTAGCTGTCACCCAAGAGGCGGGAAGGGTTTCACCATAAAAAATCTGGATCACCAGAGCCGTGAAAATAACTCTGATCTGAGAGGAAAAAAGTTTATAAAATTCAAACAGTATACAGTCATAGCATGCCGCCTTGCTGTCTGGTAAACTTGCCAAACACTAGCTATTTCTTCCCAAGAGGGAGGGTCTTCTAATTGTTTACGATCATCTATACTGAGGCGTGAACGTGATACTGAATCTAGATACTTATCTATCGACTCTTGTCTAATTGCCTGTGGACCATTACCCTCTCCTGTGTACAAACCTGAATAAAAATTGCGAAAGGCAGAACAGATTTCATTCGGGTCACTAGTGATACCCCCTATTGAAACCTGGATGGAGTGCATCACGTTTGTAGTGAGAGGCTGCCTAGTTCTTATGGCCACCTGGTGGTCAAATTGCTTGCTGCATTCGTATCTCTTTTCACGTGCAGTGACGAAAACCTAATTTAAGACAAAATCCTAATTTAGGACAAAATCCTAATTTAAGACAAAGTCCTAATTTAAGACAAAATCCTAATTTAAGACAAAATCCTAACTTAAGATAACATCCTAATTTAAGACAAAATCCTAATTTAGGACAAAATCCTAATTTAAGACAAAATCCTAATTTAAGACAAAATCCTAACTTACGACTACTAAATACCTTCTGTGAATACCAAAAGTAGTGTGTTTAGGATTTGGTTGTAAATTAGTTCTGTGAATTGGGCCCATGGTTATTTCAGTGAATATATATATATATTTTTTATTAGTTCCGAAGCTCAAGCTCTGGAAATATTTCAAACAAAGGGCGCTAAGAGAAAATATTCAGAGGTCACCCATAGTGGGCGGTACGGATCAACAAGATTCTTTTGATATTAACATTAGGGACTTGGAGAATATGGCCGTACTGGAGGAACTACTGGAAGAAAGTGGATCCCTGACAACACCACCAGTTGACGTAGTCGAAAGAGGCACAGCCATTGGTATCGCCCAAATAGGTGAACGTAGCGCCTTTAAACCACCCTCGCGCTTTCTCCCCAGACACCAACTGATGCAGTCGACATCTTCTCAGAAGCAGTAAATCGGGATTTGCAGAAGTTGTCCAAAAAAGAAGAAGGCAACAAGGTCAAGATCAAATGGAATCTCTCACTACATCAAAGAGATGCAATTTCAAACCTTGAAAAGGATGATTCAATCGTGATAAAGCCTTTTTTAAAGGCGGAAATGTAGTCATCAAGAGCCGCGAGAACTACTGTAAAGAGGCCCTACGTCAGTTACAGGACCGTGAGACCTACTTGCTGACAACTAAACAAGAATACCAAGGAAGCATACGGGACTACCATACCCTTATTGAGCACTGGTATGGAAAAGGAATTCTAGCCAGGGAAGAATATCTATTCCTGCAGAACAACCGAGATTACCCAGTTTTTATCATCTCCCAAAAGTGCACAAGGACGCCACTAAACCACCAGGGAGAGCGATCGTATCATCCTTTGGAGGATTAACTGAAAATATGTCTAAGCTTATTGACCCTTTTCTGGCCCCATGGGTAACTCAGTTGAGTTCATACACGAAAGATACAAGGAGTGGGAGAGTGACCTAGTGATGATAACTCTGGACATCTCTAGGCTGTACACGAAAATTAGACATTCTGATGGGATTGAAGCGGTGAAGACCTTTCTGAACGTACGATCTGCCCGATACCTAGAGCATAGCAGAATGATTTTGGACTTTATATCATTTTGCCTGAATAACAACATCTTTATTTTTCAGAACCAAAGATACAGACAGGTCAGGGGGACTGCTATGGGCACCTGCTTTGCCCCCAGTTATGCAAATTTATTCGTGGGCTGGTGGGAGAAGCAGGTTGCCTGGGCGGACGATAAGGCAGAATGGGTCGATAGGGTGATCTGCTGGAGGAGATACATCGACGATCTCTTCCTCATTTGGAGGGGATCGGAATCCTCGGCAAAAGACTATATAGCGGCCCTAAATACAAATGATTTGAACCTGAAATTCACACATAGTATGAGCAGGAAAGAGGTTAGCTTTCTGGATTTGAGGGTTTTCGTTGATTCAGGTGTAATTCAGACTGCGCTCTATAGAAAGGAGACGGCAGGGAATTCCGTCCTACATGGCCGAAGTAGTCACCCAGCATCCCTTGTGAAAAGCATCCCCTACGGGGAACTGTTGAGAATAAAACGTAACAGTTCCCTGGAAAAATATTTTGAGGAGGCTGCAGAGAAAAGCGTGAAACACTTTAAATCGCACGGCTATTCTAAAACAGTACTCCATCAAGCTAAAGGTAAGGCGAAAGCTACAGATAGGCAGACTCTCCTGACCGAAAGAAGGGGCGGAGCCATGAAAGGTGGCAATGGCATAATTAGACTAATAACCAACTATTCGGTGGAGCGAATAGGGTGAGAGCCATTATGTCCAAAAATTCGGGTATCCTCAAATCTGACGCCGTAATTGGCAAAGATCTGCAGGATCATCCAATGATTACATTAAGGAAGACAAGATCATTGAAGGACAGGTTGGTCAAAAGCCATTTGTCCAATGAGAGATCTAAAGGAGAACTGCACGCCATGCATGGGTCATACCCATTTGGGAAATGCAAGGCCTGCAGCAACAGTCAGAGGGTGCTTTCGTACCAGGTGCCCCATAAGGATTCGAAGATCAGGATTGGCAAGTTTATAACTTGCTCAACTACATTTGTAGTGTACTGCCTGAAGTGTCCCTGCGGACTTCCGTACGTAGGAAGCACCACGAAGGCAGTCAAGTTGAGAATCTTAGAGCACCAACGGGCCATTGCGAATAAGGATGAGAACTATCCGATGGCCCGGCATTTCGCCTCTCACCACAATAGCGATAGAACCTTACTTAGCTTCTTTAGCTTAGATTGTGTCCCACAAGATGTAAGAGGTGGGGACTTCAAGCGGAAGCTAAAACGTTTGGAGTCAAGATATATCATAGACCTCCAAACTAAATCTCCAGGAGGTCTAAATGCAGGGGAAGAACTACTATCACACCTATAGGATAAGAAACAAAAAATGTATGTGGGGAGCTGTGTCTATGCCTGAGAATATATCTTTTTTCTAAAAATGCTTTGAAGAAATTCAGTTGGTAGTTGGTTTGTGGATCCTTTAAGACAAATTTGATTTTCACAATTTATTTAGGAATTATGGTGGATGGGGAATGAAGTAGCATTGATTTGAGTTTCACCGTTTAGCCCATTAAGGGCTTTAATATTGTCATTGGTTTTGACATATTAGATTCTTTTAAAAACCTCTACCACAGGATATAATGAATTCATGCCCAATATGAAGAATGTTGGTCCAATGAATATTGTTTTTTAGATATAAATTTAATAATCTTGATTTACTTGCCCATCCAGGGCGAAATATAAAACACAAGATTATTTATTACTATATTATGATATTCAAACATTATAACAATTGTTTCCAACAGTGATGGATATTGCTTTAATTAGTTTGTTGTAAATTTGTTTGAGTTAATTTCACCATTGTAAGATGGCGCTCATGATTTGGACATTGGTCCGTTTTCCATTTTGATTATAATTGCCTTTATGAACTTCCGCCTCGCCGTCGCCAGCTGACACTGACGAAGGCAAGTGCTGAAACGCGTTTGTTCTTTACTTTGTGCAATAAACCTTAGCGTTTTTTACCTACTGCGAGTGCTGATTTTGTCATTACTTTGACTGTGGAGCTTTAATATATATATATATATATATATATATATATATTCACTGAAAAAACCATAGGTTATAGACCATATATAGTTAGGAATTAGCATTTACAAAACCTTGAAAATTCACTGAAAAAACCATAGGTTATAGACTATATATAGTTAGGAATTAGCATTTACAAAACCTTGAAAATTCACTGAAAAAACCATAGGTTATAGACCATATATAGTTAGGAATTAGCATTTAAAAAAACCTTATTTTACTCACACAAAACCATTGAAATTCCATATATAGTTAGTTGCACTAACTATATATCGCGCACCCGCAATCCACTGCTGATGATGTCACATATTACATCATTCATGACATGGTCAGTGACATCACTGATGACATCACTGATGACATCTCAAATGACATCACTGATGACAACATCCAGTGACTGTATGTTTCTGTAAAGTTAAAATATGTCTTACATATTGAAGAATGAGTGGATGTATAAGTGTCTGGACGAAGGATTTAGTAGGTGCATGACTGAATGTATGAGTGAGTGATTAAATGTGTCTCACTGAGTGCATGGGTTAGTGACTAAACTGTCTTAATTTGTGCATCATTATGTCTGTTGTTCTGTAAACTGCTGCATGTGTTGATCAGTAGCTATATGAGTAACTATATGGGTTATTGATTGATTGCCCAAGTATTTGCATGGGAGACTGAGTGTGTGTGTGGCTGGCTGGGAGGTGTGTGACTCTGTGCAGATCAATGTGTACTTGTATCAATGATTGTATAAGAGAGTAAGTATGTGTTAGTATATGGTTGAAAACGTAAGGTGCTCTATGTTTAACTGTATAGATTAGAAAATGGAAGTGTGATTGATTCTTTACAGGAATGACTAGGTGTGTGAGTAACTCCATGGATGAGTGGCAGAGTGTGAGTGTCTGTATAGGTGTATGAGTGCATATGATAGTGTTGTAAAGATGAGTGATTGTATGTATGAATGATTGTATGGGTGAATGAGTGAATGTGTGTGTAGACGTAGGAATCAGTGAGTGCGTATGTAATAACTAGTATTGGTGTGTCAATGGTTTCAAAAATTATACTCTGTATTTAACACTGGGTGTAACAGAGGTTATATTAAAATGTGAGGAGATGCATTGTATTGTCACATGAATGATATCATCAGTGATGTGGTCATTGATGTCAAATGAGATGTCATCAGTGATGTCATCAGTGATGTCATTTGAGATGTCATCAGTGATGTCATCAGTGATGTCACTGACCATGTCATGAATGATGTAATATGTGACATCATCAGCAGTGGATTGCGGGTGCGCGATATATAGTTAGTGCAACTAACTATATATGGAATTTCAATGGTTTTGTGTGAGTAAAATAAGGTTTTTTAAATGCTAATTCCTAACTATATATGGTCTATAACCTATGGTTTTTTCAGTGAATTTTCAAGGTTTTGTAAATGCTAGTTCCTAACTATAGGACAGCTTGTCTATAATTTGATCACTTATATATAAATTGCTCACTTGCATTCAGTGCTCCGCTATCCAATGTTGGTACAAAGATGATCCTGTTATTTAGATATGCCTTGGTCACTCAAATATTGACTGTATATATGTTGATATGCTATACTGAAGTGTGATTCTGTAATGACTGGTTTTGTCCTCGTATGTTCTGGTTTTTCCACTAATGTACTCTTTTGATGATACGCTACTGTAAAGCGCTCTGATACCCTACACTGGGTCATGTTCGCGCTATAGAAAACATTAAATAAATAAATAAATAAAAAAAAAATATATATATATAGTCTATAACCTATGGTTTTTTCAGTGAATTTTCAAGGTTTTGTAAATGCTAATTCCTAACTATATATGGTCTATAACCTATGGTTTTTTCAGTGAATTTCAATGGTTTTTTAATAGCAAATATCATAAGCTGTCGAATGTCAAGTACGTGGTAAGTAAAAACATTTTCGTGTTTATGCACACTGATCTGCTTTGAATGCTGCCCCCCCCTCATTTCTATTAGGAGTACTCTCTCTTTGCAGATAGTGAAGGGTAGTTAACGCAGGCCTTTGCCCCCGTTGTAATCCGTCGTGCTTGCTTCTCTCTCCATTTGATTGATTGTTATCCAAGCATTTACTGTTTTAGAATTGGTTCTCTTTGGTTCATTCTCTATTTACAAACAAGCACAGAGTCGCAATACTCTGTTTAGTCTTTGCAGATAGTGAAAAATCGTGTAAAAAAACAAAAGGAATCGAGCAAAATCAGTAAACCACTAATGGGATCTCTTTTTGACCTCGCTAAAATAGAAACATTAGGAACAACCCCTCATGAGAAATACGAAACTAGTGAGATGAACTGAGCTCCACACCATGATGGCTGCAAGACAGCTCGGCTCCGCCACCCACCCCGCCCAAAATAACGATAAACTCTATGCAAATATTACAAATATATACAACACACCAGCAAAGTAACAGGGTAAAACATTTTATTAAATAACTATTTACTTAACTATTTTTTACTTTTTGTTGCCTGATCCGGCTAGCTCAATCGATCGAGCATGAAACTCATGCACTCTGATAGTTCAAAGTTTTGAGGAGTGCCAGTTAGACTGTCTGAAGCTTATTTGCACCTGCTACAGCTTCACTATTCTCAATGTAAGTGGGGGCTGTTTGACGACGTGACTGCATTTGAAAACAATGTGATGCGGTGCCTCCCTGAACCGCTTGACGGAGGCCCCCGAGGGACGGTGTGATGGCTTTTTTCTCTATGGGATTTTTGAAAATTCTATGTCTAATAACTTTGGCGTTTGTGGACGGAATTGGCTGAAATTTTCAGGAAAATGGAACATTTTGTTTCTGAACAGCCCCTGAAAATTTGGGGGGGGGGGCCAGAAAAAAGGGGGGTCCCAAAACGCGTTTTTTCCATGTTAATTTCCATAGGGCGGTTGGCCTCACTTTTAGCCCGAACGGCTGAATGGATTTGCACGAAACTTGGCAAAATTGTAGGGACTGGTAGCCCGATGTGCCTTTGCTAGGTCTCAATATATGTGCTCCAGTGGATTTTGAGAAATTAATGTTCAAAAAAAGATATATATCTGTAACAGCGCTCCGGGCAGGGATCCGTTTCGCGTACTTTTCGCGTTACGGAGCTTTGCGAAGCAAAGCTGATTGGCTCTCCGGTGTCTGTAAACATTCCAAACAGTCCGTAGCGGCCGCCATCTTGTCTCTCGGTAGGATCGAGAGACAAGAGGAGGCCAAAGCGAAGGGGCAAATGACCATAAGGGGGCATAGTAGATCCTCCCTGACCCCCTAGGTTTGAAGTGGAGGCTTTAAAAGGGCCCCGTTTTTTCGTGGGGTGCGCCCGGTACGCGTAACGGAAAGCGGACTGGGGAGCGTACTACAAGGAAACAAGAATGATTGACTTTTAACTTATTGTATGTTCATAGACTTTTTTTGATTTTATTTTTTTTTCTGCTGAGTGACGTCTCGGCCTATCTCCACGGGATGCAGTCCCTACTATCTCGGCGTTTAAGCCCAGGGGGACCGGTAGTGTGGGATAGATAACGTCTGTTAACGATCGATTCGAAGGAAATCAGGAAGTGTTGATAAACATTGTCTGCGCCATCTTGCCTTTTTTCAAATGCCACACTTTTGTCGTGCACGGCAGCCATTTTAGATGCCTTGACCAGACCCACTCTCTGCACGCTGTCGATCCTTAGCATGGCTCCCCACCCTCGCAAGCATCTCCCCCAGGCACTGGTCACCCCCGCTCTCTGTCTTATGCATGGGCAATAAACCCCCCCCCATCTGCGCTGCTCTTCCTTGAGAATCACACCCTGTGCCCGCCCGACACCTCCCTTTCGCCCTATTCACTACCGCACCCTCTGACACTCCTCTTCCTCTGTGTCCGATTGTCCAGGCCGGTCCCAGGCTATCACCTAGCCCTGCAGATGTAGTTTATGGCCCCAGCTGTAAAGAATCACCCCTCTTCAAAGGAGTTACAGTAGATCAAGGCCCCCGAGCCTGAAGCGGAAAATTCCAGGGATGCCTCTTTGTACATCAAAGTTTTTACAATTATGTGTCACATTAAAAAGATTTGGCACTCCAACAAAGTAGTAGGATTATAAAACTTTAATAACTTATAAATATATACAACGCAACAAAAACAGTAAATACATTTAAACATTTTGTTGAAAAAAGAAGCAACAATGGTCAGTACCTGTGTTTTGTGCGAATAGTCCCAAGGCAGCACAACGTGCTGAGTTCTGGACGGCACCCAGGTGATGTTACCTGGGTGCCGCACTGGTTTTTGGTATCCTACAATGCAGCTCCGAAAAATGGCGTGGGGCACCCCGGGGGGTGGCCTCGTCAGTAGCGGTCTGTTGTGCGAATAGTCCGAGGCAGCAGAACGTGCTGAGATGTGGATGGCACCCAGGTGATGTCCAGTAAGTTGCCGCACTGGTTTTGGTATCCTACAATGCTGCTCCGAATAACGGCGTGGGGCGCCCCGGGGGGGGGGGGAGGCGGCGTGAACGGGCCTCCCCAGGTGGAGGCTCGTCTGCTGTAGTGGGGCGCCCCTTTACCGTTTCAGTTGCCATTCCGCCCGCTTTTGGTACACTGTGCCAAAATCCGCCATTCAGCTGAGTTGCGCCCACTCTTGCGGTGCAGCGATAGGCGGCTGCCACAGGACTCTCAAAATGGCGGCAGGCTCTTTCCTTTTTGGGCCTGGTCCACTGAAATGGCCCTGGGACACCTTGGAACTCGGACGCTTGTCTGCTAGGGCTTGGGCTCCATTCTCGAAAGCGTCCCCTCAGCCTTGAAGATTCTACAAAAGTCTTGGGGGCCCCCGACTCCCGCAGGCTTCTGGTGGGGAGCGGCTGCCATGATTGCTCGTGGAATGGCCACGACGGAGCTACGAGATGGTGGTGCTCTCATGCTGACGCCAGCTTCAGTCTGAAACATCCAGAAACACTGTAGACTACCAATTCGATTAGTTCCGGTAGCGCCCCAACGTGACCCGGTAGAGAAGAACTTGCCCTCCCCTCTTTGACTGATGGTTCTTGTTGCCTGTCCCTTCTGTTGTCATTTTACAGAACTATTTAGCCTGCTGAAAGGGGTTGTGTTCCGACCGCTGGTTGGAGGAGACATTTTGACTATATTCCGGACCTGCGTTGTCGCGTAATGCGTCATATGACGCGCCGCGTTAGCGCATCCGGAAGTGCTCCGGTGCGCAGCTTCCCGGAAGCGATCCGGGGCGCGGCGCGCAGCACGTAACGTAAGCATAACATGTCATGTGACTTGTTAATAAAACTTTTCATTGGTTCATTTTACTTTTCTTATTCTAATGATGAAAGGCTTGGTCATATGACCTAAAAATTACACTTTTTATTACTTTCGAACATTATTTTTTCTTAAACATATATGTTATAATGTTCCAGGCTAATGTACTTTCCCGGAAAATTTACAACTGTCCTGCAAGTAAAATATATTCCTTTTTCGAGAAAAAGGGCGTTTCTTCGTCCCATGACGGAGCCGTTGAGCAAAAGAGGCTCGGCCTGCTGTCTTAGTCGCCGATACGCCTGAATATCAGATTCTTATCGATCACTTTATGTTGCAGGAGTAGAAAACACAACAGCCCTTGACCATTTATCTTTACTGCGTTCCTGCGTATTATACCTTTTACCCTTCATGTAATTGGACTGCTTTATTTCACTTGCCTTTTACTGATTCAAAAACAGTGACTATTATTAAAAACTTTACCAATGTAAATACTACTACCATGTTTTCTTTTAAAAACCTTTATTGTGAAAATGTCAGTATACAAATACGGGCCTATAACCACGTGGGCCGGCCACGGAGCAAACTGTAATCGTATATGATGAGGAGACATTTACACTGTAGAGGAACGTAACGGGCGGGCCATTAGGTTGCAAGAACTAAGGTGTCTAACAGTTGCGGAATCGGTGGACGTACATTTTATAATTAAAATACGACAGGGCCAGTTACAATAAAATTATCTAGATATACATTTGCGGGCAAGTACCATGGGTGACGTTAATTCGAACTTTCAATAGTACAGTAATCAATAACACATCAGAACTTAATATCAATAGGGATGTCGAAATATTCAATCAATTCTCGTCCCCGCCCGCCATGTGCTTCAAAACTGCATACGTATCTCGTGATATCAAGGTTGTGCAACCAGTACACAACAAGGAGTTACGAGTCCCATTTATTCCGGCGCCATTTTGGGCGAGGACGGGCAGGTCCAGGATATAGTCAAAATGTCTCCACCAACCATCGACTATGATGATGTTCATATGCTGTATTTATTAGAGTAACACTCATCTGTCCACATGAAATTAATTTGCCACAATCTAAACATGTCATTTTAATCTTTCCAAAGTTCTTCTGAATATTTGGGACCGTTTCCCTTGCCTCTGATGCTGTCAGTGCCACTTCTTTGGTGAATGTACTGGCAGGTCGGGGGTTGTCCTCCAAATCTCTCTTTTGTGCAGCACTATAATTAATCGGTGCCACCTCTCCATATGACGATGCATGGTATAATTACCATAACTATATTTTTTTTCGGTTCCTCTGGAGAGTACATCGTGGCAGATGAGGCAGGTAACGTACCATGCATTTACCTTTTTTGCATGTAGAGGAAAGGAAAAAAAATTCGAGCGTCCAAGTTCTAAGGTGTCCCAGGGCCATTTTAGTGGACCAGGCCCAAATCCAAAGAACAGGCCGCCATTTTGAGAGTCCTGTTGCAGCCGCCTGTCGCTGTAGCAGCAAGAGCGGGCGAAACTCAGCTAGATGGCGCTCCACTGAAGGAACATAGACTTGCTGTGGACCTTTCATCTTTTCAACACACACCAGTGCGGCAACTTGCTAGACACCACCTCGGTGCCATCCGGATCTCGGCGCCCCACTGCAGATGAAGTACCTCCACATGGAGGGAGAGACTCGTTTGCGCCGCCTCCCCCCGCTTCTCAGAACTCTCAACTATGACACCACCTCGGTGCCATCCGGATCTTGGCGCCTTGTGCTGGTTCCGGCCTATTCACACATCGGTCCGCTACTGACGCCACCTCACAGGCCAACGGGGCACCCCACGCCGACTTTCGGCGCAGCATTGTAGGATGGCCACACCAGTGCGGCAACTTGCTGGACACCACCTCGGTGCCATCCAGATCTCGGAGCGTTGTGCTGCCTTCGGCCTATTCGCCGCAAGTGCGCACGCAACTCAGCTGCATAACGAGTGAAACACCAAGGGGCGCCCCACTGCAGCCGAGGAACCTCCATCTTGGGGGCGACGCACAGCAATCCATTGCTTTCCAATGCAGTCAGATCCTCAAACAGCCCCCACTGACTGACGCGAACTCACAGGCCAACGGGGCGCCCCATGCCGACTTTCGGCGGAGCATTGTAGGATGCCACACCAGTGCGGCAACTTGCTGGACACCACCTCGGTGCCATCCGGATCTTGGCGCGTTGTGCTGCCTTCGGCCTATTCGCACATCGGTCCGCTACTGACGCCACCTCACAGGCCAACGGGGCACCCCACGCCGACTTTCGGCGCAGCATTGTAGGATGGCCACACCAGTGCAGCAACTTGCTGGACACCACCTCGGTGCCATCCGGATCTCGGCGCGTTGTGCTGCCTTCGGCCTATTCGCCGCAAGTACGCACGCAACTCAGCTGCATAGCGAGTGAAACACCAAGGGGCGCCCCACTGCAGCCGAGGAACCTCCATCTTGGGGGCGACGCACAGCATCACATTACTTTCCAATGCAGTCAGATCCTCAAACAGCCCCCACTGACTGACGCGAACTCACAGGCCAACGGGGCGCCCCACGCCGACTTTCGGGAGGCTCGAATGAGACTGTGCATTATGGGAAGTATGGTGCGGAAAGCACAAATCAAGTCCTGTATGGACCCCGCAAGAGTGTCCGTCCTCGATTCCATGTACGGCAGCTGCTTCACTGCCGTGACCCCCAAGGATGACGGGGTGGTGCATACTCTGCGGCTGGATGGCCGCATGTAAATGATCGCTCCAAGGTTGTCCACCTTTGAGTAGCACACGAGCAGCAGCTTGATTTATGTGTAGGTGAGGACGGGAATCCACTTGCAGATGCCGCTCCGTAATGGATCTGCCCGACGCGTTTCGAAGCTCCATATGCTTCTCTTCAGGGGCTTTAACGCAAGCGGCATGCGTGACCGCTAACCCACTTCTCCATTTTCCATATGACACACCCACCAATGGGAGGCTCGAATGAGACTGTGCATTATGGGAAGTGTGGTGCGGAAAGCACAAATCAAGTCCTGTATGGACCCCGCAAGAGTGCCCGTCCTCGATTCCATGTACGGCAGCTGCTTCACTGCCGTGACCCCCAAGGATAACGGGGTGGTGCATACTCTGCGGCTGGACGGCCGCATGTAAATGATCGCTCCAAGGTTGTCCACCTTTGAGTAGCACACGAGCAGCAGCTTGATTTATGTGTAGGTGAGGACGGGAATCCACTTGCAGATGCCGCTCCGTAATGGATCTGCCCGACGCGTTTCGAAGCTCCATATGCTTCTCTTCAGGGGCTTTAACGCAAGCGGCATGCGTGACCGCTAACCCACTTCTCCATTTTCCATATGACACACCCACCAATGGGAGGCTCGAATGAGACTGTGCATTATGGGAAGTGTGGTGCGGAAAGCACAAATCAAGTCCTGTATGGACCCCGCAAGAGTGCCCGTCCTCGATTCCATGTACGGCAGCTGCTTCACTGCCGTACATGGAATCGAGGACGGGCACTCTTGCGGGGACCATACAGGACTTGATTTGTGCTTTCCGCACCACACTTCCCATAATGCACAGTCTCATTCGAGCCTCCCATTGGTGGGTGTGTCATATGGAAAATGGAGAAGTCAAGTCAAGTCAGTCAAGTCAATTAATTTATATAGCGCACTACATACCCAGAGGGTCTCAAGGCGCTTGAGGAGGGGAGGGGAGTTACTTGTCGGAGATCTAGGTTTTAGGTTGTTTTCTGAATGTTAGGTGGTTTTGGGTGAGGCGAAGGTGAGTGGGAAGTGAGTTCCAGGTTTTAGCCGCCAGGTAGGAGAAGGATCTTCCTCCCATGGTGGTTTTGTTAATGCGAGGAACAGCAGCAAGGGCTTGGTTGGAAGAGCGAAGCTGGCGGGAGGGGGTGTAGAAGGAAAGTCCTGTTTTGAGGCATTCGGGTCCAAGTTTGTAAAGCGCTTTGTGTGCGTGGGTGAGGAGGCGGAAAGTGATTCTCTTATTGACGGGGAGCCAGTGGAGGTTTTTCAGGTCACCAGAGATGTGGTCTTTGCGCGGGATGTCTAGTATGAGTCTGGCTGATGCGTTCTGGATGCGTTGGAGTTTTTTCTGAAGTTTCGCGGTGGTACCGGCGTATAGGGTGTTTCCGTAATCCAGGCGGCTTGTAGCCAGTGCGTGGGTGACAGTTTTTCTAGTTTCGGTGGGGATCCAGTGAAATGTTTTTTTAAGCATGCGAAGAATGTTGAAGCAGGATGATGAAACTGCGTTGACTTGTCTGGTCATCGAGAGTGCGGAGTCCAGGATGACGCCCAGGTTACGTGCGTGGTCCGTCGGGATGGGTGCTTTTCCAAGGGCCTCTGGCCACCAAGAGTCATCCCAGGCGGAGGGGGAGGTACCTAAGATAAGGACTTCTGTTTTGTCTGAATTCAGTTTCAGACGGCTGTGCTTCATCCACTCGGCTACTTCTTTCATTCCTTCATGTAGGTTGGTTTTGGCGGTGTTAAGGTCTTTGGTGAGTGAGAGGATCAGTTGAGTGTCATCAGCGTAGGAGATGATGTTGAGGTTGTGTTGGTGTGCGATGGAGGCGAGGGGGCTCATGTATACGTTGAAGAGGGTGGGGCTAAGAGAGGATCGTTGTGGCACGCCGCAGACGACTTCGGTGGCCTTTGATTTGAATGGTGGGAGGCGGACTCTCTGAGTTCTTCCGGACAGGAACGAGGTGATCCATTCCAGTGCTTTTCCTTGGATTCCGATGTTTTTGAGGCGTTGTAGCAGGGTGCTATGACATACTGTATCGAAGGCTGCGGAGAGGTCGAGGAGGATGAGGGCGACTGTGTCTCCATTGTCTAGTAGAGTTCGAATGTCGTCTGTTGCTGCGATGAGTGCGTTTTCAGTACTGTGTTTGGCTCGGAAGCCTGACTGTGAGGAGTCGAGGGATTTGTTGGCTTAGAGGAAGGCGGCGAGCAGGTTGTTGATGGCTTTCTCAATGACTTTGGCCGGGAATGGTAGGAGCGAGATGGGGCGGTAGTTTTTGAGTTCGGTGGGGTCTGCTGTGGGTTTTTTCAGAAGGGCGCTGAGTTTGGCGTGTTTCCAGCTTTCCGGGAAGGTGGCGGTGTTGAGGGAGCAGTTGATGATGTCTCGTAGGTGTGGAGCTATGATGGAGTCTGCTTTGTTGAAGATGTGGTGAAGGCATGGGTCTGTGGGGGATCCTGAGTGGATGGAGTTCATCAGGCGGATGGTGTCCTCAGTGGAGATTGGGTTCCAGTCATTAAGGATGTTCAAGGGGGGTAAAGGTACGGCAGAAGGTTGGGTGGGTTGGTCTCCGGGTTGGTTGTTGAAGCTGTTGTGGATGTCTGTAATTTTGTCGTGGAAGAATGAAGCTAGGGAGTCACAAAGGGTTTGAGAGGGAGTGATGTCGTTGGAGTTGGCAGAGGGGTTGGTAAACTCTTTGATGATGTTGAATAATTCTTTGCTGTTATGGGCATTGTTGTCTAGTCGATCTATGAATGCGGCTTTCTTGGCTGTCCGGATCAGTTGGTGGTGAATGCGGGTGGCGTTTTTGAAGGCGTCCCTGGTGCTGGTGTTAGGGTTTTTTTCCAGGCCTTCTCAAGGGAGCGACAGAGTTTCTTGGATTTCTTAAGGTCATCGTTGAACCAGGGGGCGTTTTTGCTGCCTAGTTTGATTTGAGCTTTTTTCAGAGGTGCTAGGTTATCGGCGCTGTTGGTTAGCCATTGAGTGAGGTTGATGGCTGCTTGGTTGGGGTTCGATGAGTGGGCAGGGGGGTTTTGAAGAAGCGATGAGGAGATCTGGTTGATGGTGATTTTGTTCCAGTATCTTCGCAGAGTAGGTTGCGGATGGTTGTGGGTTGTGGTCTTTTTGTAGACAAAGTGAACGCAGCTGTGGTCCGTCCAAGGGAGAGCTGTGGTGTGACTGAAGGAGATATGTTTGCTGGAGGTGAAGATAGGGTCGAGCGTGTGTCCTGCGTAGTGTGTGGGGGTATTAACAAGTTGTTTGAGTCCGAGGTTGGCGAGATTGTCCAGAAGGGTGGTGGTGTTGTTGTCGTTGCTCTTTTCCAGGTGAAAGTTGAGGTGTCCCAATAAAATGTAGTCCTTGGAGGGGAGGGCGTGTGGGGTGATAAAATCAGTGATGTCTTCTCTGAATTGTGCACGGGGTCCTGGTGGCCTGTAGAGGAGGGTGCCTCTGAGTGTGGTGTTGGGGTCGGTGTGGATCTGGAAGTGCAGGGCGCAGGATACGAAATTCATTTTATTAATTTAATTGTTTACTTACCTGCAATCATCCAGATTCCGCTGTTTATAACCCCCCACCCTGCCCCTCCCTGCCCCATTTGCCTACCTCACCACAACTCCCTCCACGGCCGGCTGCGGCTGAGTCAGTTACTTGTACTTACCTTAAGCATAATAAATAATAAAAAAAGTATATATTTTAAAATTGTCACCTGTGGAAGATACAAACAACACAGTTACTAGATATATTTTACAACACAAAATAATTTGTAAAACATTTCATTTGCCTTTTTTGCTGTTCTCAGAATATATTGAATTTCACTACAATCAGTGAGTTCAATAGTACTCATCACATAACAGCGGGCAAAAAAAAGACAATCCATAAGGATATCTTTAAAAAAAACAGTCAACATTGTCAATAACAATATAAAAAATAGAAATAAAACATATCTTAAATGTTTTTTTCTAAGAGCAATTTCTTACGTAAATATAAGATAGCTCAAGCAATCATAAAATAACAATATATTCTGATTAATTTTCTTACACTGTAAATAATGTTACTTACAAGTAGATGCTGAGAAAATGCACAGCAAAAAGTCCTTAATGGTTTCGCACACTTTTCCTCACGGCCAAATAGTATGCATCAAGTTCTTTGTTTGGAAGATGTTCAATAGTAATCCTGAACGTTCGCCTCCCAGCCTTCTGTTCCAAAACCACTGACATCATCTACTGGTCTCCCAGGACTCATCCATCAATCCGACGCTGTTCATCATCTACATGGCCACCCTAACACAAGTAGGCCACCCTCACGACTTCAACAACATCTATTACACAAAGAACACCCAGTTCATCCTCTTCGTCACCAAGAAGCCACATACCACCAAAAGGAACCTCCACGACACAATGAAGGACGTCACCAACTACATAAAGAGCAGCACTGTAAACACAAACTGGCAGAAGATGAAGTTACTCATCCTCAGACCCACTCCATCAGCCTCAGACAACTCCTGCTACCTGACTACAGTGTGAAGAGTACAAACACCTACTAACCATGTGCACAACATAGGATTCAACCTCAACTGCTCCCTCTCCATGTGTAAGCAAGTCTACATCGTGTCCTCATACTGCTATAACACCCTCCACATGCTCCGCAACATTTACAAGCGGATCCTAACCAAAAGAAGAACAGTGACACAGGCCCTCATCAGTGGCAGACTACACCGTGGTAAAACACTCTACACATGAGTTCTAGCCAAACACCTACAACAACTACAACAAATCCAAAAGACCACTACCTGACTGATCATCAATGTCCCCGGCTGCAACCACATCACCCACCACCTGATACACCTACACTGCCTCATTATCAACAAAAGGATCACCTTTAAGCTCCTCACTCTCACTTACAAAATACTCTATAACACCAGACTAATCTACCTTAACAGCACTAATCCTAAAGGGCAAATTTTGATCTTATAATTTTGTCTTTAAAAATATTAGGTAAGAATTTGGTAACTCTTTGGGTAAACGTTGCCTAAAAACTAATTGAGTATCATTACACTGTATCCAACCTTTCAGACATTTTAAATAAACAATGTAATGTCCAGATGTGGTAGAAGGTCCATAATGAAAAATAATAGCAACAGCTATAAAAGTTCTTCCTGATATTGAACATTGACCAGCTACAACATTTTTAATTGAAGTTTTCAATTTTGTTCCATCAGTTCTACAACATTGCAGCATTAAAATAACATACTGTGCATATCTTTATATAAATAATGTTGATGACATTTCTGATTTACATTGGCTACACTCCATGTTTTGACTTGAGCCTCTAATTAGATTGTTATAAGACACTGATTCACAGTCAGGTAAAGTCAAATATATGAATCTCTCAGTGTCTATGTAAAATTGATACTTGTATAGCGCACTACTCACCTGCAAGGGTCTCAAGGAGCTTGAACGAATACTGCGGTGGAACCCATCCTGGCTTTCCCTGTGAGGTGTCCACTCCTGGGCACCCCCAAGGTGGAGGCCAGGCATCCTTAGCGTTGTGGGGGCCGTTGTGGAGATTAAGCAAGCTATTGCCCAGAGTTGCAGAGTGGGACTCCATGATTGGAATAGGCACCGAGGCGAGAATTATCAGGTCTGTGGAATTTTTGAGCTCAAGACCTGCCGAGGTGGGGAATTGAACCCTGGTCCCGGGCTAGACCTCTGCATCAGGGTCTGCCACTCTAACCATTGAGCCACACTTCTCCACTCTATGTCAGTGCTACATGTAAACAAACAATTTCGACAGTCATGATGCCATTTATAAGAAAGACCAAAAAGGTTTTCAACATCTATACCTTCATCTTCCAGTACACCAAGCATAAACATTAAAAATTCCTGACAATCTTGCAGAATATTCTGCGTAAATTGAGTAGAAACCAGAACATAAGTCCAAAACATTTTGAATATCAGAAACACTTTGTATTTTACTTTTATCACTAGTACATTTCTCATAAACAGAATTCAACAATGAACAGAATCTTTTGTCCCGATTTTCTACAATTTGCTGTTGGAAACTTTGAAGAAAAAAAACAACATTAACAACTACATTAGCATAGCAGTTGACACCAGAACTATTTTCAAATCGATAACCAACATTCTCTTCAACACTGTCCTTTGTCTTTTTGCTTGGAGGCGCAACTTCATCTTGTTTTTTTTTCTTTCTCTACAGTTTCAGAACCGATATTCTCAAATATTCTTTTTCTACCTACCACACGCTTTTCAATCACTGGATATTAACCTAAATTGGGTGCATATTCTCTTCCACACAGTTTGTATCTGCAGAAACATTTGTCTCATCAAAATCAATCAAGTACAATCCAGATAAAGTTCTGACTAGAGACAAAGTAACATATGGCATACCTTCTTTAAACACGGTACTTCCAATAGTCACTAAAGCACAATCTACACTTAAACCTTGAGATTTATGAATGGTCACCACATATGCCAAACAAACAGGAAACTGTTTTCTGCAGACATACAAATCTTTTACAAGCGAAAAACGAGCTGCACGACGACTAACTTGTTGTACTTCAGCAATTTCATCAAATTTGATTTTAAAAAATTCAATGCCAGCTCTGTTTACATAATTAATAAAATCAACAATTTTACCCATTGCTCCATTTACTAAACCTTTTTGCACATACAAATTATGTCGCAAAATTACTCTACAATTTACACATGCATACAAATTCTTTTCTAAACCAGCAGTTTAACTTATCGATTTCTCTAAACAATGCAATTTCCTCTTCAAGTTTTCACTCAAAATAATACTGATTCTCTCATGTTCTATTTTATCAATTGCTTCCAATTTTATAATTTCTTCATTTTCCAACTTTAACATTTCTTCATTGAATATAGAACCTTCAGGCAGTGTTGGCATTAAGCAGATTACAGATTTGTTGTCTGCAATTTTCATATATATTTTCTCTGGGACAATATTTGCATTTGGAAACAAATTGGAAAGTAATCGTGTCTTTAAAGCTTGTTTTCCATGTTCAGTCAATTTTCCAATTCTTATATCTTGAAGAATAGTTCCATAATCAACATCATTTGCTTGTCGCATATTTGTAGTAAGTTCCTTATACAGAAAATATGACCAAATATTTACATTGCCAATACTCCCCAAAGACTTTCTAGTATCTTCATGCACGAGCGTTTCAAACACTGGCTGTCCTTTTCCAGGAGTAAGTTGTAGAAGATCTCCAAAAACTATGACGTGTTTTCCTCCGAATAATACGTCATACTCTGTTTTAAGAATGTGCTGCATTCTTAAATGCACAAAGGTAAGCATTAAGTTTGAGACCATGCTTACCTCATGAATAATGAGAAGCTTCGTTTTCTTCAACAGTCTTGAAACTTCATAAGAAGCTTCTCCAGATAGCTTGTGGTATTGTAATTTGTTGTCATGCTCTACTGGTAGCATTAACAAACGATGTAAAGTAATTCCTTTAATATTGTGTGCCGCCAACCCAGACTCTACAGAGCATTCAGTTGACGGGAGAGAAACAAAACCACAGGAATTTATTGCTGAAAATCGGAGCAGCCACAAACAGCGGTGGCGCCAGTGCACATAACGGACACACTGGCGCCAATTTAGAAGCACCTCTTATAGAAAAGGGTGTTTAGTCACCACACACCAAAGGAAAGAAAAGAAGTTACATTACCTGGCGTTTCAAAGAAAACATTGGTCCGGAGGAGAACCCCTTTAACCATCGGGTTCGAAACGCGTCGACCAGGTCCCTTTGTCAGATAGAAAAAACGCACAAATAGTGTGATGAACTCTATGTTTTTGGTTACAAGGATACATAATATAAGAAATTAATTGTACTCAGAAGATTATTTGCATCCATTGTGTGTTTAATTTTGACACTGGGGCTCTTTGTTTACCCCCCTTGGGGATAATGTTGTTTTGTGTGAATGAGGTATGAGGGTATATGAGGTTTGAATGTGATGGCCAAAAATTACTGTGGATGTCTGGTGAATATGTATATTATGTCATTGTAGTTTTTCATAAAGTTGTCATTATTGTACAGAATATTTTTGTATGCACAAAAAAGTTCTGCTTTTGCAAAAATGTATGATTAAAACAAACATTAAGTGATGTAATTCAAAAAACAGACCGTTATGTTTTATTCACAAAGGCCTTTTACAGCAAGTATATTGGGAGTCTAGTTCAGTATTGGCATTTGTTCTGTTCCTTTGCCAACCCAGTTGGGGCAGTGACAACACAAGACAAATGCGACTCAGTTCTTTTCTGTAGAAAACTTGTGATTACGTTAATTAAAAAACGTTTTCCTGTTCCAGCTTGTCCACTCACATACATACAGATATATTCAAATGATGAGCAAGAGCACTCTTTCTTCTCATGAAGAAATCCATGGTCAATCTGTTCTCTCACTTGCTCATATAATTCTTTCTGCTTAAGATTTAGTTGTTCTTCCAAGTTTCCTAAGTTTGTTAGATGTTCTTGACCTTGATACATTACTGATCCACCTCTTCCATAACAATTGGTTCTCCCAGTGAGTCCTGACTCAATGGAGCAAAACTTTCACTGTCTTGAGAACTGTCTCTAGTAATCTCAGCTGCAAATGTAGCTTCTTGCTCAATTTCGTCATTCAACATTTTGACATAATTAGCAAAAACAGGACATTCTATAGTATCTTTAGTTGCATTGAAGGAATCTTCATAGTTCTCAAAATCTCCAAGTAATTCCAATTCTGAACGCCATGGCTTGAAAAGTTGCAAAAGAGCTAAATAGTAAAATTCCCTTTTGTCAGGTGTTTCGCAACTCAGTTTACGGTGATTGTTCAAATGTCCTTTTCTTTGTTTCACCAGACATCCTTCAGAACCAATAACGGCATATATACTAATATTAATGTTTTCGGTAATATTCCGTTTAAAAATATAGTTTTGCAGCACTTCATAGAGACAAATGTTCTCAAGATGATGACTTCTATTTGGATAATATGTATCCAACATATTGGTTTTCAGAATATCAGTACTTTCTGGCTCTTTTTCAGCTAAATATTCAATTTCTTGTACAGGTTTAAGAACTCGGTTTCGTGTTGCAGCTAGACCTAGACTCACCCAAATGATTCTTCTGGATTTAGAGTAAAGACTTGCAGGTGATAAGCGATCCGAGCATTCATACGCTCCAATTTCTCGATGAGATAACATTTTCAAACTGTAACTGTATAATTTCTTACTTAGACTCTTCTCATGGGAAATCTCTTCCCACATTTCCTTCAATTCCATCTTTTCTGACTTTGTTATGTACGATGTCACATATCGAGCTACAGCAATGGAATTGTCTGCAACATATTGAATGTCCATATTAGCATTCCACATAGACAAAATGACTGAGTTATAGTCATTTATGTATTTTGACTATTCATTTCTTAAGCTGTAGGTATTTTTTTGAGACGTTCTTGTGATATTATGTCGCAAAGATGACATAAAACTGTTCACTCTTCCTTTCGATATTACAGGTCGAGGAAATGCAAAACGGCATTTGCTGTAGAATTTGTCCTTAGATTTGTACTTTCGACGACAGTATTTGCTACAACGATGGCTTTGGAATCGTAAGACTTGTTGTCTTAAGTCCTTATCTTATGTACTTTTGGGTACTTCACATGTAGCATATTCTTCAATAAACGACAACACAGTATCATCTGAGTCTGTTCCAAATTTGGGAGCATCTTTGATCCAAAATAGCATATGTATGTGAGGAGCACCTCTCGCTTGATACTCCTTTCTCCAAAAGAAATCCAGAACCTCTCCAAGAGGAGGATTTTTTTTATTGGTGATAAAAGACATCATAGCTTCGAAATTATGATTAAAATACCTGCAAACGTTAACAGGATCCAAAGAGCACAATTCTCCCGGTGTCTTGTATTCAATATTTGGTATATTTTGATTTGCCTCTCGAAGAAATTGAAGTAAATCATCCCAAGTATATTCAGCACAGCTTAGAGTAAGAAACCATGTAGGAGTTCCTAAGCTCCTTAGCATACATTTGAGTTCTCCGTGACGACGGTACCAGTACTCATTAGTACCACGCTGACATACCATCAGATTAATCAGCTGAGTTTCCAACACATTATATTTCTGCTGTACTTTATCCATAAATTCCTTTGCTGAAACATTTTGCAGATGTACACCTGTTTTCAATATGTGGTTTACTGCATAAGAAAGTCCAGACAAATCACTCTCAAACAAAAGATGAAACAAATATGGAATACATTGTCGAAATCTAGCATCTTCTGCATCTTCTGCATATAATCTTGATGTCCGGTATTCAGATGCAGGAATCTGCACAGGACGTTCATCATATCATCCTCCTTTTCCTGTAGGAAACAACTGAGGGAAACAACGAGCTTCCAAGCTTTTTTCTCATACACTAATGGGAGTAATGTACACACATGCACAGTGGGATATTAGACATAAAAATATGAGACCATGCATTTTACCATTTACTACTGAAAAACGTTTAAGTGAATATACATATTCCTTGTATATAATTACTAGAGTTCAGTTAACAACACTGACTCATTTTCCAAATACATAAGCAATTTACTACATTATTTCCAACGGTATTACATCAAACAAAACTAACAGAATAAAACAACAAATACGCACAAGGGGCATGTAAATCGACCCAGACTATATACAGAGGGAAACAAACAAAAGAGAGGACATAACAAGGAGTATCAAGAAAAAAATTAAATATGAAGTGAATAGCAACAAAGCGGGATATTATCAACAAAAAGCGATACATTATCGCCGCTTTTATCGGCAGAAAACAGCCGATAAAACAGCAATAATGCACTTGATAATATGCCCTTGAGAATTCCCATACAAACCCATGTTCACACTAGAACATGGGGTTCTATGGGAATTCTCAAGGGCATATTATCAAGCCCATTATCGCTGTTTTATCCCCAGTTTTCTGCCGATAAAAGCGACGATAATTTATCGCCTGTTGTTGATAATATGCCCCAAAATGAGGAGACAGAAGGAATAAGAGAAGAAATAGGAAAATATAAAGACAAAAAAGGGCAATATCACCACAGAGGACAATATAAGAAAAAGACGGTACTACCAAGAGAGAGAAAAGAGTAAGAGGAGACAGAGGGAAGTATAAAAAAAAGAGGCTAGAAATTATGGAAAAAGTGACAAATACAGGCCCATATTATGAACAAAGGGCGACACATTGCTGCCGCTTTTATCGACAGGAGGCTGTCGGTAGAGCAGCGATAATGGGCTTGATATTATGGCCTTGTGAATTCCCATAAAAGCCCAGGTTAACACCATAACATGGGCTTCTATGGCAATTCACAAAGACATATTTTCAAGCCCATTATCGCCGCTTTACCGGAAATTTCCTGCCAATAAAAAGAGCGATAACGTATAGCCCTTTCTTGATAATATGCCACATAATTCCATGAACTACATAGATGCACAATGTGATTTTAAGCAATAAAACATAACAGCATGCAACATAGCAAAACACATTTACTACTATAAAACGTTTAACAAGGCACGAATATCGGGGCACATTATCATGACAGGCGATACAATTATTGCCACTTAATCTGCAGAAAACTGCCAATAAATCAGCTATAATGGGCTTGATAATATGCTCTATGCAATTCCAATCGAAATTCGTGTTAGATGTCCCTCACATCTAACATAGACTTTGATTGGTATTCCATACAGCATATTATCAAGCCCATTCTCGCTGCTTTGTTGGCAGTTTTCTGCCGATTAAGCGTTAATAATTGTATCGGCCTGTGTTGATAATATGCCCCATAATTCCTTAATGTACAAACATGCACCACATACATTCCCATACAATTTATCAATTCACCTTTCAAATTGATTTGTACATTAAGAAAAATGCCACTCACGCTGTAGAAATTCTTATACGGAATCTCTCTAGTTCACTGTTTGCACCAGAACCACGAAATTAACATTTTCCCTCTCACTTTACACATACATACATATAAACAACCAATTAAAATCCTTCACACATTAATTCAAGACGAAACACACATTTCCATTGCTTTAACATTTCAAACCTATCCAACTGACATAACTTTCCACCCTACCCCCAACAGATCATGCAAAAGTCACCTGTCAACAGAGATCAGAAGTTCACCACTGTATAAAACACTGCTCCTCAACAATTTTAGACTATGCATAATCACTTACTTATAAGTACCAGTAAAAAGAAAAGGTCTCATTACAAGCAACCAACATAAAAACACATAAACTTGATACATATCTGTAAAATATATATTTTTTATTGATTTTTTCTTGCTTACGTACGCTTATGTAGCGACTTTCAAAATTCGCACAGTACACGTACACTAAATATACCCAAAGAATAAAATAGCAACTACCAGTAATTTTATTCAATCCCCGGGGCTCAAATATAACATTCAGGACCGTTGGGGAAGCCCCAAAACCCCCACGGTCCCAGCGGGCTCCCTGCGTCCTACGAGAGCCGGCATTGCTTTTTGTCAGAGAGACCAGCTTACATGCTGATCTCTCAGACCAAAAGCAATCTGCTTTCCTAATTCAAAGAGAACTCTCGCCCTACCATAGCAAACAGCAATGTCTCAAGGATAGCCACCCTGTAACACTACAGGAGCCGGCCCTGGGAGGTGGGGGTCCCCAAGGCCATCAAAGGCTCAACAAATGCCATCAAACATTTTGACCTTCAGATCATTGTCAAGCCCCCTATGCAGATCTAGGACAACAGGAAGTCCAATAGCAAATAGCAAACGTTTCCTGTCAATCTACACACTCAATCTACACACATATACAAATAAATAAAAAATTACATTTATTCCCACCTTACATCAAAATGAAACACACTTTTATATTGCTCGAACTTTTGCACCCTTTCCACCTGACAAAACTTTCAACCCTTCCCCCATTCCACAATCTGCCAGTTACCATCGAAACACTTCACGGAACACCTAACTCAGCACACAGGTGAAAAGTTCATCATATTTTGTTTCAAATTAAAACAGCAAGTGTGCTTGAGTCCAGAATATACTAGCTTATCTTATGTAACATTGTTTTCTATCACTATTTCTTAACCAATATAAATCAGCCTTTTAAAACACAGAAACATTCATCCTAGCTTAGTGCAGAATGTTCTCGAACAACTAATCAATCCTTTTCTTTTTTCAAAACCGCATGTTGTCCACCATTTTAGAAAAAATCTCACTTTTCAAACTGCCACTCCATTTACAGAGACCTTCAGAGTGCATCAAGTCCTCTCTTCAAGATGTTTACAGTGTGGATTGTGGGACACAGCTATATTTTCTGGAGTCAAAGGTACTCAGAACGGAAAGGAATTCACAAAGACCTACGTTTACCAAATGTAGACATTAAATGGATTGGACAGAGAGGGTTAAAATGGCACCAATTGATGCCATTGGTGAAATCCTCTTTTGCATCTCCAACACCCTGACCTCATAATTGTGCACTGGGGTGGCAATGACCTAGGCACTTTGACAGGGGTAGGTCCGGAAATGCTTATGAAGGACACCTTTGCACAATTGATGACACTGTTCCCCAAAACTGCCTTTGTATATTCTAATATATGCCAAAGGCAGAAATGGAAGCGGTCCAACCACTATTGTCCACAGATTGAAAAAGCTAGGAAACATGTGTCAGTCAGATTAGCTTTATTCGATTTTAGTTTAAAAATCATAAAAGCAGCAACAATACAAAAATACAAAAATACATACCTTGACATTCATTACAAAGTTAATATCAACTATTAAAAACAGGATTAAATGAATATGACGGATCAGCTAATCCAATTCCAATTCCAAAAATTCTTTATTTCGGCCACGTGGGCCATAAAAGATACAGTAAAAATACATATAGATAAAACACAATATATACAATAAAAACCAACGGGACCTGCAGTGTTAGAAAATACAAGGTAATATGCATTAACCAGACATTTTCTTCCTTATTATCCATGCTGCCATTAAGAATTTGGAAACCGCAAACACAATGTGGCCCAGGGTATTAGTTTTCATAACCCTGTAGGCCTGTAAATAGTTCCTGAAGCCCAGGTTCCGACATAGAGGGGCTAACCAGCGCCTCCTCGGGCTCCGATAGACATGGCAACAGAACATTATGTGCAAATCGTCTTCATCATTAGCTTTACAGCATGGGCAGAGCTTGTCACCATTTATAGGTAAAAACTTTAGTAGGGAGCGTGCCAAACCTCCATTGCAGGAACAATTTCCTCGCCAAAAGAGGATAGATAACATCCATAAAAGGTTCAAAGACATAAGAATTTTTGGATACTATAAAACGTCCCGTCAAGGTGCCACTGTCATAAGCATTGTCCATATCAGCAAGGCTTTTGTTCTTGTAAAGCTGTGCGAGGGTTTTGCGCGAAATCCTTCTACAGCCCAGAGCTGGATCATCCCATAGGTCTGGCAATTTCAGGCTAGACAATTCCGACTTGATGAATGCCAGCCAAGGGATCTTACCATTAACATCCAGCCTCATGACGTGTATAAGGTCCTGCCTATAGTGATGCAGTTCCTCGGTGGTCCATATCCGATGCCAGAACTTCACAGGTTTCGACCGTAGGTCCTCTGCAATTGACGGAAGGCCCAGGTCGAGTCTTAGGGGGAGGAGTGGTGTGCCTTGCGGGAGAGCAAGTAAGCGTCTGAGGAAACAATTTTCCACCCCTGCTATGACCTTCCCAGCTTTGTGTCCCCACAGCTCACTGCCGTACGAGGCAGCTGCCTTCGCCTGGGTCCTGTACGTTTCCAGGGCCGGGCTAACAGGCTTGAAGGTGGACTTATTGGACACCCTCAAGAGTGCGCCCGATAGCTGGGAAAGTTTCAACCTAGATCTTGCTACCTGGGAGTCCCATGTCAGATTTTCTTGAAGTGAAACCCCCAGATATATAAAGGTAGAGACCCTTTCAAGGCTAGTTTCCCCCAGTTTTGGATTGGGTCTGGTTCTTGTGGGGGGGTTGAAGATCATGAACTTAGTTTTTTCCGTGTTCACCTCCAACCAATGTTGTCGGCAGAAATGGCCAAAACCATCCACAATCCTCTGGATCCCCATAGGGGATTTGGAAAGAAGGAGGGTATCATCGGCAAACATTATTGCCGGAACCCTCCTTCCTGCCAAAACCGGGGCGTCATTGTCCCCAACAGCGTCAAGATGTTGAATGACGCTGTTGATGTACAGACAGAACAGTGTCGGAGCCAAAACACAGCCCTGTCTGACACCTCGGCGGACCGGGAATTTACCCGAGGGCTTACCATCCCTCCCACACCTCACTAGCGCAAAGTTGTTCTCATGCAGCCTAATGATGGTTCTAAGGAGGTGGGGGGGAACTCCTAGCTTCTGCAGAACCTCCCATAACTTCCCCCTCGGGACCAGGTCGAAGGCTGACCTCAGGTCCACGAAGACCATGTACAGTCGACCTCCCTCTAGCGTGACCGTCTTCCAATACAGGAGAAGGAGGCGAAAAATTTGGTCCATGGTCGACGTGTTCTTCCTGAAGCCAGCCTGAAGGGGGCTCATGATGTCATTGTCCTCGCCCCAGTCTAGGAGATGGTCCAAGATGAGGCGCGCAAAGAGCTTTTGGGGCACATCTATAAGGCTTATAGGCCTGTAATTAGAGGGGAGCAGAGTAGAACCCTTCTTATGGATGGGTACAATCTCTGCCCCCAACCACGACCCAGGGATCGCCATACCTCCAAGAATGGCATTGAAGAGAATGAGAAGGTATGGGCCCCAGATGTCCGGGTGGTGCCTAAATAGATCCCCGGGTAACCTATCCAGGCCTGGCGCCTTCCCCACTGCTAAGCGTTCTAGGGCAAGCTCCACTTCCCCCAGGGATAGTTCCATTCCAAACTCCTGAGTACCCAAGGGCAGTTGCAGCTCTGCGGCCGGGCAGGAACTAGTATCTTGGTAAAGAGCCCCAAAGTGGGCCTCCCAGACCGCGGGGGCTATATTGGGCTCAATCGCTTTAGTGAATTCCCCAGACCCATTGTTTACTAGGGCCCAGAATTTCCGGGAGTCCCTGACCTTTAGGGCATCATAAAGATCCTGCCAGTGATTCCAGTCCCACTCGGTCCTTGCAGTCGCCAGCACTGATTTATAGTGCTTCCTAAGGTCACGTACATAGGCCTTGTCTGACCCCTCTTTTATTGCTGCAATGAGCTCAGATTTTGCTGCCCTGCAAACTGGGGTGTACCAGGAGGGAACAAGGGTCCTTTTCTTTCAGATAGGAACCTCCGGATGGAATACCTCGGCCAAGTCCCTCACTAAATCCTGGTGAATGTTTCCCAGTTTCTCATAGTAATCTGAGGTTCTTAGTTCATTCAGGAGAGCATCCACCTCCATAAAGCTGGGGAGTGCCAGCTCATATAATTTCTTGATGGACTCTTCCGAGCTCACCAGCTTTCCCCACTTGACCCGGCGCCTGTTTGTGGTGAGGGACAAATCCCCCAGATCATCCCCTTGGCCAACTGGGGATGGGTCCGTCATGGGCAGAGGGCACAGGATATTTAGGCAAAGGGCATTGTGGTCACTGTCTGACCTCTTAATTACCCTAAAGTCAACCACTTTAGGCCAGAGTGTAATGTCCACCATGATGTAGTCTAGCCTCGACTCATGGCCCCTCCTGTTGAAAGTACACACTGAGGGGGTATCGGAAGGGGTACGACCATTACACGCCCTCAGTGCGCAATTCAGGGTAAGGGACATGAGTTGTAATGCTAGAGGGGACCAGGCTTTAGGGTGAGGAGAAGATGAGGGTGGAACCCCCCAGTGGTCATCCTCGGCCGTAAGGACACCATCCAGTAGACCTTCCAGAGGTTCAAAGTGGCAATTGAAGTCTCCTCCAAGCACCACTTTGAGGTCACCCGGAAGTTGGCCCAAGAAGGAGGCCAGATCATTTAGGGTAGGTGATTCGTTTGGCGAGGCCACTGGACGCGAGTAGACGTTGACAATGGCCCACGGAGTTTTACCAGGCCAAGTGAGCCGCACACACTGGATGTCCTGCCAACACGTGTGAACCTGCTCCGCCTGGCACCCAGTGTGACTCGCAATCCAGATTGCCAAGCCACCCGATGGCCTCCCCCTCCCAGCCCATTTGGCAGGGATTTCGAATACTTCAAACCCTCTCCTGGACTGAGCGGCCCTCGCCCAAGTCTCCTGAAAGAGGAGTATATCGCATCCACCTACCAGGCAATCCCATTCCGGAGAGCCTTCCTTGTTCGCGATTCCTGCCACATTCCAGGAGAGGATTCTCAAACCTGGATCAAGTGGCAGGGTGCCCTGAGCTCCAGCAGGAGGTTGCGGGGTGACCGTGGGTGAACCAGCGTCTAGGGAACCATTTCCGCTGACAGCGATGGCGGCAGGCCCGGCCCGCTCCACTGCCCCTGTTTGCAGAATATGGGCAGACCCGATGTTAGGTGGGGGACCCGGTTGGCACAGATTGTCGTCCGTGTCAGCCCCTCGCTCATTAGCGGTGTGCAGCCAAGTTGGTTCCAACATGGGGACTACACCCGATCCCACACATCTTTGCACGTCATCCACCATCTTCCCAGGACCAGACAGGATTGCCCTGGTTTGTGGTCAATCGACCTGATCCAAACAGGAAAACCTGTTGTGATGTATGAAGTTTGCCTGGGCAGTTGGTAGGGAGTGCCTTGGTCTGTAGCGGGAGCCATCTACAGCAAAGCCCACCCTAGTCCACCCCTTCTCACTCCCTCCCACCGTGTTGCTACCACTAGGATAGAAATAAGAGAGGGGTACAAGTTCTATTTTGGACTTATCAGGCCTTACAAGCCAGTTGCAGATATAGTTTGCAACGTGTGGGCTCTTAAAACTTAGGACGATACAATCCCCTGACCTGTTCTTTGTAGTAGGGCCAATCCATGGAATCCTCCTTACCATCAGAACCTCACCCTTCAAGTTTGGAGGCAGCGGTCTATTAATACTGAGCCAGCTTATAACCTTATTGCGTAGGGAGTCTTGAGACTCCCTAACACCACCAGTTAGCTCAGGAACTCCCACCATGATTGCCGTATATGGAACAGCTTCTGGGGGCAGGTTGACCGCCCTGCGTCTATCAGGGGGGGGGACAAGACCATCGCTCGGGGCATTTATAGGACCCACTGTCGCCCTTGACTGCGGCGCGAATTGCGGCGCAGGGGGTAACTTAGATCTCCTGGGGGCCGGAACAGGGGGCCTAGGTGCTGGAGGTAACAAGGTGCGCGTCTGAGAAATAGACGCACCATTTGCACTCGGCAATACCCTACCGGAGACCTGGGGCAATGTGGAAGGAAGTGAACTATTCCGAGGTGGTTCCCCGGTAGCTATAGGAGCGTTTGTAGCTATACCAGGGCTTTTCCTAGTATGGTTATTTTCCCGGGACTGGAGTAGATTCTCTATAGCCTCTAATCTAACTGAGATGGGGGTTAACAGATTCTTAATAATAGCTGTAAGCGAATTAATTACTATATCTGTACTATTGGAGGATACCCCACCAAAGATAAATGGACCCGCCGCCGCTGGTGATAACACAGGAGCTGGCGAGGCCACAAAATCCGACCCAGACCCAGATAGAATAAGCTCTGGGGAGACCGAAATATCTGTACTTTCTTCGAGGGATGATTCAGTAACATCAATTTTTGCCCTTTTTACCCTCTTTATTTCACCAGGCCTTTTCCTTTTTAGAGGCTGTACCACCCCACTATCTACGGGGTCTGTTAGCAGGACCGCTTGACCCGCTTCCAACGTGTTTGGACCCATGTTGTCCAGAACAGCAGAGTGGTCAGAGATCCCCGATGGCCGTGAGGAATCTTGATCCCTCTGCGTTACAGGAGTTCTTAACTGCAGAAGGACCGACTCAATAGTCTGGTCAATGCTGTCCAGTAATGACATATGGGTGGCGTCCATAGTGATGGGTGTACTAACATCATTTGAGGCAGATTCCCCAAGGTCCAAGAACACACTTTCAGGACCCATCTCAAGGTGAGAGTCCATGGATGAATGACACTTACTGATTTGGGAGCTCGCCTTGGGGAAAAATTTTTCCAAAGTACTTGCGCCTTGTTGTACAGACTTACTCCTTAAGGCTCTGGACGTCATACTGGGGTGAATAATGGGGCAATTTAGCGGGGGCGTTAGAGGGGGGGCCCGGTCCGGTCTCTCCCGGCCTCTAACGGCCTAAAACGGCCCGCTCTTTGCCCGGTCTTCGCCCCGGTGACCGCACCGCGCGCGTCCCGCTGCGCGCGTGAGGAGGTTCTCCTAAGTATGACAATGGGGCGTGGCACTGGGAGGGGGCGCGAGGCGCGGCGGGAAGAGGAACCAGCTGGCGATGGCAAATGGACTGCTGGTCCTCGCAGTCCCGCTCGCCTGCGCCTCTCACCTCCGCTGCGGCCGGTCCAGGAATCAACAATCCCCCAGCTGGGCGTAGGCTCCCAACCACGAGCAAAACAGGCAAACAGTCCAAACTCCTCACTCGAGCGGCACCCGCGGAGCGGGGGCCGCGAGGAGTAAAGAGCACTTCCAGGCAGGGGGGCGTGGCACTGGGAGGGGGCGCGAGGCGCGGCGGGAAGAGGAACCAGCTGGCGATGGCAAATGGACTGCTGGTCCTCGCAGTCCCGCTCGCCTGCGCCTCTCACCTCCGCTGCGGCCGGTCCAGGAATCAACAATCCCCCAGCTGGGCGTAGGCTCCCAACCACGAGCAAAACAGGCAAACAGTCCAAACTCCTCACTCGAGCGGCACCCGCGGAGCGGGGGCCGCGAGGAGTAAAGAGCACTTCCAGGCAGGGGGGCGTGGCACTGGGAGGGGGCGCGAGGCGCGGCGGGAAGAGGAACCAGCTGGCGATGGCAAATGGACTGCTGGTCCTCGCAGTCCCGCTCGCCTGCGCCTCTCACCTCCGCTGCGGCCGGTCCAGGAATCAACAATCCCCCAGCTGGGCGTAGGCTCCCAACCACGAGCAAAACAGGCAAACAGTCCAAACTCCTCACTCGAGCGGCACCCCGCAGTCCAAAAACTGTAGCATTTTTCCTTCGAAAGCGTCCTAAGATAAGAAAACTTTTCATCCAAAAAGTCTCACTTCCGGGGACACAGGATGTACCTTCTTCCCTCCGATCAGCTAATCAATAACAGCTCTAAAGGAAACAAGAAGGGTCATGCATATAGTGCCACAAAATAGCTAATGTACAGGGGAAGAACATCGGGCAAACCTATGTCGGCACTTTACTTGTTAATTGCATACAACCGTATCAATTGAGCTGGTACTCATGAGTGGCCTCTTAAAATTTGGTTATCAGAAAATACAATTTTTAAGCCATGGTTCAAATCTGTTAAAGTCTAGATGGTTAGTGGCGCTAGATGCACAGGGTCCCCTACCCAAGGGGTTGTATTTCTTAGCCACTAATCTGGGTAACGGGATGTGTGGGATACTTTGGTAGAAGTCATGCAAGTTACAAATGCAAATGGGGCCATCTCCTTCGTTGGGCAGGCAGGACCGTAAGTATGGGGTGGTGTTCTTATTCTTAAATTTAATTAACACCAGGTCCCCAGAGGTGTTTTTGGGCAGCGTACCTATCCACCCCACCCTCCTGACGCTCAGGATTCCACCGTCTAGATTAGGTGGCAAAGGTCTATTGTTCTGTAACCAAAAAATAGCCTTATTTAGCAGGTCCTGGTATGTTTCGTGTTTTTCCTGGCTAAGTGGGGGAACCCCAGAGAGGACAGTCACGTATGGGGCGGCTTCAGGAGGTAAGCTAATATGTGGCATTTTTACTGGAACGGCTCTGGCCACTGTGTAATTAGTTAACAGAGGTCTCAATGCCACTTTGGGACCTGTTGCGGTAGGTAAATTAAGAGGTAGTATGTTGGTTTGGGCATTCTTACGTGTAATTGACTTAAACTTTACAGGGGTAGTGGGAGGATTAGGATAAGCGGGTGTTACCAACTTATTGGTTGGTGAGGAATTCCTTTTGATTTGTTTCTCAATGCTAGTCAGCCTGTCCCCCAAGTCATTAAGTTTAGTTACCAAAGGTGATATGACAGATAGAAACAGTTGCTCAAGCTGAGCCAGCAAAGTCAGTTGGGAGGACGGTACGGGATCATCTATTTTGTCCACATCCATATTCGCCATTGGTGTGGTTGGATTAGAGGGGGAAGATGTGGGGCTGGTGCATAACTTTAGAGTTTTTGGTTGTTTCTCATTGACATTTGCCCCATCATACTTCCTTTTAATATTGGGACCCCGAGACAGAGCAAAGGACTCAATTTTGTCATTTTTTAAAGGTAAAGGTAGCTCCCGCGGAGTGCCATTTAAATTGTCAGATTTATTGCTCATAGTTGGGGGGGTGATGCATCCAGGACATAGTTGGTGCCACACAGGGCATTGAGCTCCTCCCAAACGGACATGTTTAGTATACAAACCCCCGAAAAAGCGACAATAAGCAGTACAGAGCAAGTCAGTACGTAAAGTGCGTCTCTATACCTCATCCAATGGAAAGGTCAGGTGGAGTAGCCCGTCCCGGCCTCTTCTGGCCTTTGAGGGCCTTAGAGGGCCCGCCCTTTGCCCGGGCTTTGCTCGGCGCTCCCGCGACGCGGAGTCTGTGGTCCTTTTTGTGCGCCTCCTGGCGCCGGGAGAGCGTGTGGCGGCGTCTTCCGCCGCTGAGAATTCTGGGGACTGTAGTCTCGATACCCCCGAGCCCCCATCCTCACTGCGGCCGCTGGAAGGAGTGGGAACTGCGGCGGCGGGAGGGGAAGCAGGAGACAGCTGGGCAGTCGGGAAAGCAGCAGGTAAGGCTCGAAAAGTACCCCTGGTGCAGTGATGACCCCCACTCAAACCGGGTCTGTGGTCCTTTTTGTGCGCCTCCTGGCGCCGGGAAAGCGCGTGGGGGCGTCTTCCGCCGCTGAGACTTCTGGGGACTGTAGTCTCGATACCCCCGAGCCCCCCTCCTCACTGCGGCCGATGGAAGGTGTAGGAACTGCGGCGGCAGGAGGGGAAGCAAGAGACAGCTGGGAAGTCGGGAAAGCAGCAGGTAAGGCTCGAAAAGTACCCCTGGTGCAGTGATGACCTGACATGTGAATAAATCTGTTTCTGCCTTTCTCCGAGACTATAGAATGGGGTCCATCTACCACAACAATCTACGTTTCAATATGCATGACATCTATAGGAGAGACTGTGTAAATTTTACAGATAAGGAAAACAGAGTCTTCCTCTTGAACTTTAGACTCTGCATTGGTACTTACTTATAGGTACTAAAAACTACCAATAAACCCAAGGGCTCTTTTTAGAGCCATCTAACATCTAAACACATACACTTCATAAATATCTTACAAATATTCTTCTTTTTCTTCGTTCAGTACACTTATGGGACGACTTCCAATCTTAGCACGCTACGTCGTCCATACGTCCTTGTTACGCGTACGATAAATCTAACATAAGAAAATAACCTTTATCACTAATTTTTCATAATCCCCGAAGAACCCCGGGGCATATTATCAAGGACCGGCGGTGTTAAAATTATCACCGTTTTATCGACTGGAAACTGCTGATAAATTGGCGATAATGGGCTTGATAAAACGCCCTTGTTAATTCCCGTAGAAGCCCATGTTAACACAATAACATGGGCTTCTATGGGAATTAACAAGGGCGTATTATCAAGCCCATTATCGTCATGTTATCGGCAGTTTCCTGCCAATAAAACAGAGATATTTTTATGCCCCCCAATCGCCCGGACCTCAAATCTAAAGTTGCGGACCGTGGGAAGAGCCCCAAAAGCCTCCACGGTCCCTGCCGGCTCCGTACTTCCTGCAGGAGCCGGCATTGTTTTTCGTCACAGAGAGCAGTTTACATGCTTCCATTCTACTTTCAAACATGATTTCAACAATTATACATTTTATAAAATAATATAGTACTGCACGCTAAAGTACAAAAGTCAGCACAATTATAATAGAATAGAAAATAGAAAATAAAATACTTCTACACTCAACTAACTTATAAGCACACTTCGCAGTTTAATTTAAAACCACCCTACCACAAGTAGTTTTTGAAACGCATTACAAAATAAAATGTGTCACAAAATAGGCCACATACATAGTGACTGTATTGTAACGTCACATAGAAAAAAGAAAGCCACTCTTACGCTACCAGGAAAACACAACAACACTATGAGGCCCAAATTTCCATTGTAGTGATTTCTTAGTGACAGGTCTAGTTGTCAGATTGACACACACACTCCCTCATGGCTGGTATACACCCACACCACATCCATTCAGCGTATTCGTCCCTACACACGTGACCCTATATATAAAAAGGACGAAGCGCACATGTTGTACGCCATTTTAGAGTTGTTCCCAAAGCACCGAACAAGTGCCCACTACTACATGCGTGGCCTCTTTGGTCACTGAGTTAGTTGTGCCCGAAGCACTGAGCGGCTGATGAACCTGCGATGATGATGATGGGAGCACGAGTATGTCGTTACCCATACAGATATCAAGACTCAGCACCATATATGAGACTTCTTTGTTGGAGATCGGGACTACATCAGGAAGAAGGTCTCTTTTCCACGAAAAGGTGAGCAGTGAGGCTTGAGTACCCATCGGAGGGAGGCAAAGAGTTGTAGCTGACTACATACAAAAATACGACTTAGTGTTTTAGACAAACGTACTCCTCCATAATCTATTAATTGACATGTTTAATTTTTTTTTCCCAATTGCAGTAATATTTTTATAATCGCTGAAATGGCCGGAATATATTCACAATACAAACAGTTCGTAGAAATGTGACAATCAATCTCTCAAAGCCAGACTGTGTTACGGCCATTTTGACATTCTGCAGAGCTGGGAGCTGATGTCACTGCGTTAGGGGCTAATTTCGTAGATGGAGACCTGCGTCTGCTTCTAAAATAAACAATGCAAAACGAATTTCGTTTTTGCCCACCAGGTCCCCATCCACGAAATCAGCCCCCAGCTCTGCAGAATGTCAATATGCCTGGTAGCCAGTCCGGTGTTCTAACTATATGCTCACCCCTATCATTTTGTACACCACCTACGTCAGAGGGGTGCCGATACATGCAGTTTCTCCTAATCTATTCCTGCTCCCCCGTCTGGCTGTGCACACCCTACGCGTAGACAATCCAAAATGCGGTCCTTCGACGATCAAAATATCCTTAATAAAGATGGAATATTCAGCGTTAAGTCCGTGCCCTAGAGAGACCCGCTTAAAATATAGAAAGAAAATGACTTTTCAATTCAGTTTTATGTACGCGGGGCAGCCATTTTGACCTGTAGCATGGATGATGCCATGACATAGCCTCGGAACCTACAAAAAATATTGTATAATCGTAACCAACATAAAAAGTTTCCAGGGCGAAACAATTTATAATCTGCATTGCGAAATAGCTATCGGTCCCATCTCCGGCTCTCTGTTAATGTAACGTATTTGAACTTAATTCGCAACCGGCCACAGTCTTAATGAACTCCACTTGTATACTTTAACTCTGAGTAGTGAGCTTAAAACTACATGCATCTAAGACATGGACCATAGTGCCGCTGCGCAGAATTATCCTCATACGTGGAAATTCGGTTGGGCGGTGTACAGACAGATGGGGTGAGGCTATCAATATAACTCCGGCCCTGCAACGTCTATAAAAGCCCAATATTAGCTAACTCCAAATTAATATTGTTATAATTACCAATCATAACATCTTTCTTTTAATATCTTTTAGATGTCCAGCTTCACGATGGATTATGTAACACTGACGACGACAATAGCACAAGGTGAGCAAAGAAGTTTGTTTCTGAAACAACGACAACTTATCTGTCAAAACAGAGAATCTGTAGTATACAGCAAGTGCAAAAAAAACATTGGGCTAACGGGGCTTCAGCTACGATGACATAGCTTCCTGGACCCAAACACAGTCGCCCCCGAGTACGCCACAAGTCTTTAAAACACATTTTGCTTGTTAATGACGCTTTGATATCCCCCTGCTAACAGCCCCTGCAGCTCCACTCTTCATTGAACTTGACTCCCACCCCAAATTTTTTCTAGCCCCCCCCCCACCCCTGATATTTTTCACTGTGGTTGCGCCTCTGGCTTCACGTACCCCTCCCCTATCGTGTGTCTCTCCCATATTTTAATATCCTTTTTTCCCTTTCTCTTTCTTACTCTCTCACATCGTTTCTCTTTTTTTTCTTAAACTTTTCGACTTTGCTATCTCCACTCTGCTCTATACAACATTATCTACATTGAAATGATTAACTCTCTTGATTACAGTGAAGGCTTCTTCCACAAGTAGAGCACCATCTTTCAATCACTCTATGTGACATCATTTCTCTTTCTCTTTTAAACTTCTAGAAAATGCTGTCTCCTTCGACATGTAGAAGAAAATTTAAGTTCAAGTTGTGAATTCCACTAGCCGCAGTTTTTATACAACGGTAAGGACAGAGGCTAAATATACAATGCCTTCATTACAATGCATTAGAAATAACTCGGCCTATTTACAATCTCGTTCTGCCACTTTTGTGTCCCTGACGCAATAGGCACTTCCATATAGACACCTCTTGAACTCGGCACTATAACGGAACTGTAATGTACTAGGCACACTGCACACATTAAACTGTAGTGTTACCTTCATTTGTGAAAGGAGACTGTCGGTAGTGTGCAACAGCTTCACTTTGTAAAATGTATAATTACCTCCGAGCAGTGACAACAGATAGGTTACAACAGTCTGACAAACAGATCTACAAGCTTATTACGACACTTTTCTATCACTTCTAACATGGGAAAATTGAAACAAGCAGCTTCTAAATCTACGTCTGACTTTTGAAGAAAAAATCTCAACTCCAGATTCTACAAGACAGTTTTAATGTTGTTTTCTCTCGCTTTCTCTCTCTCACTCTCTGTGACATCATTTCTCTTTCTCTTTTAAACTTATAGACACTGCTGTCTGCTTGGAGTGTAGAAGATCAGCCCAACTGAAGTTGTGAATTCAACTGTCTGAAATGTTTATCCACAGTGTTTATACAACGGTAAGCACATAGGCCTAGATATACAAAGCCTTCATTGCAATGCATTAGAAATAAGTCGACATATTTACTATTCCGTTGTGCCACTTATCCGTCAGTAACGCAGTAGGCACTTCTATATAGACACCACTTGACCGCAGCACAATAACAAGTGAAATGTACCAGGCACACTGCACTCGTAAAACCGTAGTGTTAGCTTTATTTGTGAAAGGAGAGAGTACGTAGTGTACAGCAGCTTCTCTGTCTACAATATATAATTACCTCCGAGCAGTGACAACAGATAGGTTACAACAGTCTGACAAACAGATCTACAAGCTTATTAAACTGAAATTGTGAATTCCTCTGGCCAAACTGTTTGTCCACAGTGTTTATACAACGGTAAGCACAGAGGCCTAGATATACAAAGCCTTCATTGCAATGCATTAGACATAAGACGGCATATTTACAATCCCATTCTACAACTTCTGTGTCACTAAGACAGTAGGCACTTCCATATAGACACCACTTGAACGCGGCACTATGACAGAACTGAAATATATCAGGCACACTGCACATGTAAAATCGTAATGTTACCTAGACTTGTAATGCTTCAGCTCAATTAGTCACATCTACATAATTCTAAACTCTAATTTTTCTTTTTCTTTTGCAGGTTACCAATCATACGTCTTTTGGAGTCAAATTCCCAATTTGTTTATGCTATTGTTTTTTTAAAGTTATTTTTCTATTTGTTTATTATATAGTTATCATTAAGTTTTGTTTACATTTATTCTTTTAATAAAACTTAATTAAAAAAACTACATACTACTTTTTCTTTGTGTGGGGGGTGGCGATCCGCAATAAAAATATATATAATCTTGAAGTACTAAAGTAAGATGTTAAAGACTAGCATTGAAAACAACTGAGATATTTTCTCTGGATACACTACAACATGGTAAAGAAATCAAACTAATACCAAACAATGTGTACCACATTTACAAACCTCTTGCGACATTTCCCCATGCAATACCTACCCCCCTACAAAATTAAGTGTGTGGGTCTCAATGATGCCCCTCAAACCACGGAAACAATAACCCCACAAAGACTTCTGTATTCTATGAGAGGGTCTGCGTGGCCCTCCGCCTGGTGCCCTGGAGTCCACCACGCCCAGACCCGGTTTCTGCAATGTCCTGGGGAGAAACAGTCATTACAGCGTCTGATCATCACCAAGAAGCTATTACCACGCATATGCCTTTACCACACATGCTTTTCCAACTACTATGCATTTACCACGCATGATAAAAGCATAATCTTAATAATCTCTTTGTGTTGACAAACACGTGTTGTAATGGCTGTGGCTTACGTCCTTCAAATTAGTTTCTAGGTATACGTGTGACCAAGTCTGATAAGATCGGAGGCCAAGGACAAACACCGTGGTGTCTGTGGCAGGGAATCTCATCGATCACAGACAACATATGCGAAGGGTAAAATGAAAGTCACAGGTATAATAAAAATAACGGAGGAAAACTACTAAAATGGCAGTTGGACGGAGTATGTAATCAACGTTTGGCAGCTCCACACTACATTCCAAATAAATACAGATAGAATATATTTAGTAATATATTACAAAAGCATTGCAGCGGACGGGATGACACACACGACCCGGGAAAAGAAAGCGGCAAATGTAATACCTGAAATGAGGAGAGGTTTGCTTGGCGAACTTGAAGAAAAAGAAAAAAACCTGCACTTGGAAACAAGGCTGCGCATGAGTAGAGAGTAGGTCCTTCAAATTAGTTTCTACCTAAACGTGTTACCAAGTCTGATAAGATCGGAGGCCAAGGACAAACGCCGTGGTGTCTGTGGCAGGAAATCTCATTGATCACACAGAAAATATGCGGAGGGTAAAATGAAAGTAACAGGTATAATAAAAATAACGGAGGAAAACTACTAAAATGGCAGTTGGACGGAGTATGTAATCAACGTTTGGCGCCTCGAAACTACATTTCAAATAAACATAGATACAATATGTTTATTAATAAATCACAAAAGTATACCAGCGGATGGCAAACACGACCCGTGAGAAAAAAGCGGCAAATGTAATTCTTGAAATGAGTAGAGGTTTGCTTGCCAAACTTTGAGAAAAACAAAAAAAAAGTGCGCTTGCAAACAAGGCTGCCTATACGTACAGAGTACAACTGGTGCACAAAAAAAAACGGAAAGTTTTACATACTATCATAGAAATATAGCTCTAAAACTTGCCCCTGACAACTAAAGAATAAAACGGACTTCAACTTTTTCCCCCTTTTCCACCGCATACGAGTTCATTTGACATCTGAAAGCCTTTCTGTTAGAGAGCGTTGCAAAAATAAAACCCCATGCCTTCTTCTTTGATGTGTTTATTTTTATAAAAGAGAAATCCCTTTCCAGGTGGTGTTATTTTGTTTTTATTGCTTTGTCGTTTTTGATCCTCCTAGTGGGAGGGTGGAATTATCCATTATCTGGGAGTGAGAAGCAATACAGAGGCACATTCCTTTATATGTGCCACAGAATGCAGCACACATAGGAAGCAAAAGTGACTTGAATTACTTGTTATTTTTCCTTTTTAGACATCATATAGGAAGGGTTATTGATTTGCACATTCCTAGATTTACCTTCTTTGTTATACATTGCATGTGTCAATAACCATGGTCGTGGCATGGATACACCCACACAGCACACATAACACCTACCTTGCACATAGTAATACAACATAGCATTTTGCACTGTACTGCATTACTCCAGATTCTTTACACCATTCATATCCAGGGAAAGTGACTTTGTCTGTTTTCAAACAACTGACTTAGGGGTTTGTATCAAACATGTTCCAATATGCATGGTGCAGGTATGAGGCACACCTCTTATACATAAGGCCCTAGCTACATCAAAAGGTGCATAGATGACTGTTATGTAATACATTGATGTTGGACTTGGCCCTTCTGGCAGGTTCACCCCTGAACTTTTTGCCTGGTGTTATTAAATAATTAATAGTGATGTCTTGGTTTCTGTGCACTTTCACTGTGTCCCAGTGGAAAGTGCGTGCGCACCCTGAGTGCGTGTGGTGAGATAGGCCTGCCCTCCCATAGGAATGCATGGGGAATGTATGTGTCCCTAGTAGTTCCTGATGCATGGGGTGTGCAGGGTCGAGTCTGGTATGTGCGGTCTCGTGTGATTGAATGCTGCGTAATGGTGTATGCGGCATGAATGTGTCTAGTGTGGAAGTGCCACTTCTAGACATTGGTGTGCGAGTGCAGTGAGGGTGCTGGAGCGTGATTGGCTGGAGCTGGCTGGCAAGCCTGGCTCCAGGAAGTCTGGATGGGTCTGCCCAGGAGTGAGTGAAGAGATCAGCCTGAGTGATGTGAGGGAGGGCTGAACCTGGTTCCGAATGGGGCTGGGCTTTCCCCACACAATGCTGGCTCCGCCTCCTGTGGTGCGTCTAACGACCCTAGCCCTGCCAGTGAATAGAGTGAGGGGCTGAGCCCATCAAGGGTGCTCCCAGACCAGCTGCGACTGGTTCTTCCCCCACCCTGCATCTTTAGACAAAGGATTTCTCTGTATAAAAGGAGGCTGTGACCTCTTGTCAAATGTTCTTGCTCCCAACTTGAATCCTGCCAGGGGCGTGCTGCTGCTTGGGCCCAGGGGAAGGCTTGCCTCCCTGGGCCCTGCCCAGCCCCTGGACACCTGATGGACTTTCCTTTCTAGGAGCTGCTGTGCTCCACCTGAGGTCCTGGACCCCTTAAGGACTTTGCTGTTTCTATGTACCTAGCGCTTGGGAGCGCTTTCCTTTGACCCCTAGCGCCTGAGCGCGCTCTTTGTGTTTCTAGCGCTTGGGAGCGCTTCATTTTGCACCTAGCACTCTGAGCGCTTTATTGCCCATTCCGCGGCTGCCCACGCCGCATAATTACTTTTATTAGTTAATTTCGAGGGTGCCTACCCCTCTTGCCCCAGAGAAGCGAGAAAGCCGGAGCCGCCGCCGCGGCGAAACCGGAAGCCAGACTCGAGCCGCCTGACTGTGGGAGGGCCCTGGATTTGGTCACTTCTGCTTCCCCCTACCCAGGGGAAGCCTTTCTACTCCGTTGCCGGTCTCCCGTGTGAGGAGGGAGACCCGAGATGATGCCCGCCCCGGGGAAGGAGTCCCGGAGGAAGAGGGCTGGGCGCTTTGTGAAGGCGGGGCTCCCATGAGGAGGGAGAGCCCCGCCATGCGCTACCGCCGCCCGGGAGGGAGAGCCGCCGCCGAGCGCCACCCAACCCGGTGACTGCGTTGAGGGAGAGGAGGGGCGTCGGGGCACATTGCCGGTGCCCGCCCCTTCCCTCCAGAGCGAGACCCCTTGTGCAGAGAGGCCCGTGGGGCCTCCAGTGATGCCGAGTCCCCCGAGAGGGACTCCGCCTACCCCCTCCATTGTTCTCGAGCCCGAGAGGCTCCCCGGTGCCCCAGTGATACCGAGTCCCCAGAAGAGGGACTCCAACATGCCGGGTACATTCCTTGAGAGCCAGAGAGGCTCAGGGGGCATTCCTGTTTTCGAGCCCAAGAGGCTCCACGCCCGCAGTTGTCTTACGAGCCCAGAGAGGCTCGAGTGCCAGTTCTTTGTTTTAAGAGTCCAGAGAGGCTCACCACCCACATTTGTTCTTGAGCCCAGAGAGGCTCCTACGTTGGCCCCATCATCTACAGCTGTCCAGCACTTTGTGGGCAGCTGCTACGTTTAGGTTTTGGCACAGTGGCGCAACCTGGACCCTGGACTTTGATGTAAGTTCATGCTAATATGATTTCTGAGAAATGTTCTTTGCTGCACCACTGAATGTGTTGTAGATGCATCATGTGCCTTGTTCCTTACACCTCTGAATGTGTTGTTTATGCATCATGTGTTCTCCTGTGCTGCACCTCTGAATGTGTTGTTGATGCATCATGTGTCTTGTTCCTTACACCGCTGAATGTTCTATGCATGATGTGTGAAACTTCTAAGTTCTAGGTTCTAAAAGTGTTATTTCTTTACCAAGTGCTTATTCCTGACAGTGGTCCATGTGGCCCTGTCCTGTACATAATCCCCTGTAAATTCTGCCCGTGCCTCTGGCACTTTGTAAAGTGTGTGTTCCTATCTAATGTGTTTTTCAATACAAAGGCTATTTTTACATATACCTTGTGTGGAGTTCCTTTTGTGGGGGGGGGGGGCTTGGATGTTGTTGCTGGTGGGTGCGTGCGCAAATGCTTTACACATCGCCTCCGAGATAAGCCTGACTGCTCGTGCCAAGCTACCAAGAGGGTGAGGAGGGGTTGTCTCGGCGGGTGACTTCCTTACCCTACCTTAGGAATGGTGGTTTCTGCCTGGCTTTGGCGCAAGCCTTAGCCAACCAGAAATCCCATTTCTAACAATTGAAAAATTTTATTTGGTAAATTGTACACTTCAAATTCTCATATCGGCCATTCTGGAAGTGCCATCCAGAAGTCAGGGCAGGAAGCCAGAAAATGGTCACTGTAATATTCCTGCAACTCTGACTGTTGTGATCTAGAAGGAACCAGATGCCAGCTTGTGGAGTACTGCCATCAGTTTGATCTGAGATGGGATGTTGTTGGGCATTGCAGTTGTTGTCTGGAGAACTGGCCCAATCTTGTGGAGCAGTTGCATGATAGACTCCCTCCTGAGTCTGTAAAATGTGATGACGTCATCCTCTCTGAGGCCAAAATGGGATATGTGCTGCCAAAATGCATGCTTCCTTATCCTTCACTGCACATGTGCTTGGGATGGCTGTGGTGGCCTGGCAACTTCCAGCTGCAGAATTACCACCACCATGGTATAGTTGAGCTTGCCAAATTGTGTTGACTGGTTTGTCTTCTTATACCACAGCCTATGCTTCATTTCCTACTCCTGGGTTGCTGCTGGGCAGGAATCTTGACACATCCAACCTTTGCACACCACTTGCCAATGATGTGTCAAACATTATCATTTCAAAAGATATCACTGCACTGGATTTAGGTTAGTATTTGCATCAGCACGTCTACCGTGCATATCTTAATTTGGGTGTGGCGCAGCTGGATTAGGAGCAGATTTTTTTCGATGCAGAAGTCTAAAAACTGACACATTTGAACAAATTTGTCATATTCTTAAATATATAATACCACTTCCGCCACCATTGCGTAAAAAATAGTAGCACAACACTGGCGCAACCCTCTAAAAATATGCCCCCTTTGTGTTTTCAGTAAATTATAGCTATTGTTCCATACATTTTGTTGAAGGTTGCACAATTCATGTGTATACTCCTCTCACCAAATTTCTTTACAGCAAGTACAATAAATGAAATCACACTAACAAATGTATTTTGCGCTGTAGGGCAGCACTAGCTAATTTATGCTTGGCTGCTACAATGCACTCTTTTAGTTTCATCTTTTAACAAAAATTGCTTCAGTTCACTGAGTTAATTCCTAAGACCTTTTCCAGTTCATCTAGCACACGCCTAAAATGGTAATTTACTGAAGCACACATGGCTTAGAACAACTTCATGTAAAGAGCTTCCAGCAGCTCCTTGCCTAAGATATTGACAGTTGACACTCTTTCAAGTTACCCATATTTGAAACTGCATAATGCACTTTACCTTCTGCACTCATTCCTTTATACATTATTTGGAAACAAATGTAACTTAAAACAGTAATGTTGCTCCACCATCAGTCGTAGGCTAATTGCCAGCTTTCCTGAGGGTGTACATTGTATGTAAGAAGAGAGTGATCAAAGAGACTGAGCCTAATATGAGATTTGCTAGTCCAGAATGCACAAACAACACATATTGGGGCATATTTACAAGCCCCTATTGCCACCACAACGTCACTTTCAGTGATGTTGTGATGGCGATAGGGGCCTCGACTTATTTACAAGTCAGCGTTAAGCCACTTAACATGGCCAAATACTGCCTTGTAAATAAGGCCCCCTTTCATACTGTATTTAGCATGAAAGGGGAGGGCAATGGGTGTTGTGGTGGGCATTCCACTACAACTCCCATTGATTTTGACGCTGCCCCTATTTACTAAGGCAGCGTTAAGAGGAGGCTGTGCCAAAATTAAGACCAGGGTCATAAACACTATCAACGAGGAGAAATTCTTAATTTCTCCATGTGTTTCCTGTTTCCATGTGTGCTGCCTTGTGCAGCACACAGAGAAAATACAAATTGCCTATGATTGTTCATATGCAGGAAGGTCCCCCTTCCTGCACATAACCAATCATTTAAAAAAAATGCTAGTTTGCAACTTTTATGTGTGCTGCATTAAGGGGGCCTTCCTGTACATAAACAATCTTTCCCCCAACGCAGACCCCTTAGCACTATGGTGCAAGGGTGCCTGTGTTGGTGCTAGGCAACTGAACTCAGCGCCAGCGCTAGGGGAAATGCAGAGGTGCGCCGCATTCCTATGAATACGGCACATCCCTGTGATTTTAGAATGGAGAAGCGAGAGTTAGCAATGTGAAGTGAAGAGCAACACCAAAGCAGGTAATAACTTTAATTTATTCAAATTGGGATCCGGTATACAGTGCCTCCAGCTTGCCAGAGCGGGGAACAAGTCTCATCATTCTAAAGCAGCCTTCACCTGAAGGCTCTTGGGTGAAACCATTGTACAGGAGAGTAGGAGGGGGGAAAGGTGGGGGGTGAAAAGGGGTTAGTTACAACACATCTTCCTCCCTAAAGCAAGAGGAAAAGGACAGGGGAGGAGGATAGGGTGGAGAGAGAGAAAGAGAGAAAGTGGAGAAAGAGAGAGGGATAGAGAAAGAAAGAAAACCCCAAAATATGGGGTAAACAGTGAACAAGGAGGTCTTGCGCAGAAGACCCTAAGGCATTTCCTAATTACAAAACACAGAAAGTTTAAAAACACACAGTTCAACCCATGTCATATTCTCTGTGCCAGAATGGTGAGCTACGGGATCTGGTTCCCCTCCAACCCCTACCCACTTCCCTATTGGGGCTACAGTGAAGGGACCTCTCCTCTCCTTGGTCAGACGCTCGCCCTCGGGCATGTGCGACTTGGTCTTGACTCCACATTTTCCCATCATTGAGAATGACCACATTTTTCTTAACTTCCCTGATGTTGTTGGGAGCAAGGAATTTGTCACCTCCCTTTTTATACTTTGCTGGTTTTCTGATGTAGACACTTTGTCCTTGTTCAAAGCTCCTTTCCTTAGATCCCATCTTCCTGTCATACCACCTCTTGTATTTGTCTTGTTTGCTTTTGATTTTCTCGCTGATCTCTTCCTTGTTGAATACTGTCTGTTCTTTAGGTCCCAACCAATTCGGTGATAGCTTTGAGCCTGCTTTCCTTCCTCTTAAGAGTTCAAAAAGCGAGTGACCCGTTGTTAAATTAGGTGTAGTATGGTATGAACATAATATGTATCTGATGGCGTTCTCTACGTCTTTCCAGACTTGACGGCCAGCTGTATGCACTCTTTCAGCATGCGATTCGCTCTTTCCACCTTAGCATTCGCCCTTGGGCAAAATAGAGGAGTGCAAATATGCATTATGGAGCTATCCTTCAGAAACTCCTTCATCTCCTCCGAGACTAGCTGAACCCCATTATCTGTGATCATGGTTGATGGGATGCCTTCTCGTGAAAATACCTCTGATAAGAACGAGATTAGGGATTTCGTGTTGATGTTATGCACAAACTTGTGTGAAATCCAGTTGGAATAGTAATCTATGAGTACCAGGACATACCATTCCTGAGGACCCCTCATATGTAACGGACCCGCTATGTCAAAAACAAGTTTATCCCATTGGGCACATGGAACCTCCACCGGTACTATGGGAGCATGTCTGGTAGTTTTGGATTTGTCACTCAAGCTACATGCGTGACAGTCCTTCACTTTCTCTTCCATATACCGATCCATTGCTGGAAACCAATACTCTGCTCTTAGTCTGGCTTTACTCAGACTACGGACTAAATGACCTTCGTGAGATACATCAATGATGCGGTTCCTCAACCCCTCCGGGGGAAACAATTTCCCAGATTTAAGGAGGAACCTTCGTCAACTGAGAGCTCATCTCTCACATTCCAAAGGGGCTGAATTTCTGCTTCAAGAACCTTGCATTTGTTTGGCCAACCCTTCACAATGTAATTCTTCACCTTCTTTAATATTTCATCCTGTTCCATGTGAAAATCCCATTGTTCTTTGGTGATTGCTGCCAGATTGACTTCTAAAACAGCTTCCTTATTATTGCGTTCTTCATCACCACCTTCTACTGGAGACCTTGATAAATAATCTGTCACCTTATTTTGCTGCCCTGGTATGTATACCATCCTGAAGTTGAACCCTTGCAGGCCAAGTAGCCACTTAGCTTTGCGTGGGGTCATGCTCTCCATGTCTTTCTTCAGGAACATTGACACCAGAGGTTTGTGGTCCATTTGTACTTCGAACGGCACACCCCACACATAGAATCCAAAATGTTTGATGGCCCAGAACACTGCCAGTGCCTCTTTTTCGACCGTTGAATAGTTGGACTCTGCCCCTGTAAGTGTTCTGGAAGCAAAGGCGACCACTTTCACTGTCTCCCTCACCCTTTGTGCGAGTGTGGCCCTCAAACCTTTGTTGCTTGCATCCATTGAGATCATGGTGTCATTGTCCACATTGAAATTTCCAATGTAAGGTGCAGCCATAATTGCCTGCTTTTTGTTTACCAACGCATTGTCCTGCTCTTTGCCCCAGCTGAAAGTACTTTCTTTTTTTATCAAGTTTCTTAGGGGTTGAGACATCATCGCAAAGTTCTTGATATACTTGGCCATGTACTCCGCTAAACCCAGAAAAGACAGGATATCTTCTTTACTGGTGAGCGTGGGTGCATCTCTTACTGCATTGACTAGGTCGATCTTCGGTTTGATGCCCTCCTCCGAGATGGTGTGTCTGAGATAGTCCACCGAGCTAACACCCAGTTTACACTTACACTCTTTAGTCGTAAATCCCACCACCCTGAGTTTTTCCAGGACTTTTCTAGCATTCTCATTGTGTTCGAATTCACATCGTCTTGTTACAGTCTCTTAGAGCATGTTGCGTCACCCGTTGAAACGCTGAGGCGACGGACGCCAAACCAAAAGGCATCCTTAAAAATGTGTAATTTCCAAACGGTGTTGTGAATGCTGTCAAGGGTTGTGATTCCGGATGTAGCTTGATTTGATAATAAGCTGATGAGAGATCGAACACACTAAAGAATTTGGCCCCCTGTTTTGTACTGAGCATTTCATGGATTCGAGGAAGGGGAAATCTGTCAACCAGAATGTTGGCATTCGAGTCGCGCAAGTCCACACAGAGTCTGATGTTCTTTCCCCCATCCTTGGTTGTGATACCAATGGGCGCCAACCATGCCGCACTCTCAATTTTCTGGATGAACCCTTGTTTTACTAATTTCTCTAGCTCCACCTTCAACGATTCCCTCATGAGCAACGGAATTGAGCGTGTTTTATGCACCAATGGTACCGCTCCCTCCTTTAAGATTATTTTGTGCATGTAATTTTTCAATGTGCCTAGGTTTTCATTAAACACATCCTTGAATTCCTTGACCAAATCCGCACAAATCCTAGGTGGTTCCACCAATAGAACTTGCTCTTTGTTGTTGGGGTCAAGGGTGATCCCTAACTCCCTCTGGTGTTTCCACCCCAAGAGACTGGAACCTTTTTTTTTTCTTTTTTTGTCCTCATAACCACCATATAGACAAAGTGCCAAAAGGAATTTACACAAACAGCTGTCTCAGTTTATTTCGTAAACTGGAAGGGACACGAGTCATCTGGGGGCCATATTTCCCTCAGCTGTCATCCGTATTCCAGGTAGGCACAAAGTCAATGATTTACCGGTCTGCGGCAAACCTTGGGGTAATTTAGCAGCCAAGTGGGGCCGGGCATGAACCGGTTAGCGGCTGTTCAAAGGGTACGAAATATTTAGGTACCATAGGAGATCAATCATAGGACCCGGGGAAAAAAAAAAAAAAAAAAACCCCGGATGAATCAATGAAGCCAAGAAAGTAGATTTATTTATTTATTTATTTAGTGCAATTTTTAAAGCGCGCAAATACCCATACGGGTGTCTCGGCGCTATCGTTACAGAACTCACTTCTTAAGATGAGGTGGGGAATTAGGCAGAGAACAACCATGTTTTAAGGCTCTTTCTGAACTTGAGCAGCGTAGGGGCCGTTTTGATGTGGAATGGTAATGTATTCCACAGTTTAGCAGTAGCGATGGTAAAACATCTATCTCCCCAGCTGGCCTTTCTTGTCCGTGGGACTTTCAACAAGTAGGCTGAGGACGATCGTAAGGTCCTAAGTTGTTCCACTGGGCAGAGGGCTTTTTTTAGGAACTGTGGTCCGGAGTTGTTAAGAGTTTTGTAGGCTATACACAGAGCCTTAAATTTGATTCGGCTCCTAATAGGGAGCCAATGTAACTCTTTGATGTAAGGGGACGTGGAGGTGAATTTGGGGATGGATAGTAGGGTTCTAGCCGCGGCATTTTGCACCATCTGGAGTTTATTGAGTACCCTTTCCTGAGCGTTCAGAAGAAGGGAATTACAATAATCGGTCCTTGAGAACACTAAGGTGCTGATAAGTGTTTTGCCCGCGGACTGAGGTAAGTAAGGGAGTAGTTTTTTTATTTTTTTCAGGGTGTAGAAGGCAGATGATACCACAGCATTGGCGTGATGGAGGAAAGTCAACTTATTGTCGAATGTGACTCCTAAATTGCGGACCTTGACTACCGGTAGGGGGGGGGACCCAACTGAGATGGCCACCACTGTGGGGACCATGCCGGATGCAAGTTCCCGAATGTCATCACCTCCGTTTTATCGGAGTTTAGTTTGAGACAGTTTGATGACATCCAGGAGCTTATCGCCTTCATTCCCTCTTGGAAGTTGGCTGCAACAGCTGTTCCATTATTGTGCACCGATAATACTAGTTGAGTATCGTCGGCGTACGTTGTAAGTGAAATTCCATGCAATTTTATCACCCTCGCCAAGTCCGATACATAGATATTAAAAAGCGTCGGACTTAGCGAGGAGCCTTGTGGAACTCCGCATGGGAGGGAGAAGGTCTGGGAGGTGAATTTACCCATCTTGACTGTCTGAGGGCGATTGGCCAGGAATGAAGCAATAAGATCTTTGGCCTTGCCTCTTATTCCTAAAGCCGAGACACGGTCGATCAGAGTGACATGATCGACCGTGTCAAATGCAGCGGAAAGGTCCAGAAGTATACCAAATAGATACCAAAACGCCCTTTTGTCATGATTGCCAGATCTAGCCAAGTCCATGCGGGAGGTCTGCAAGACTGAAGATTGCCAATCTCTAAATGTAGGGGGTGAAGAGTCTTTCCATTTTCTGCATACCTCCCTTCTCGCAAGCAGCATAGCATAGAACACTAGGAACTTAGCTGGATTTTGTAGACCTTCTGATACCCCAAATATCACTAAAGGCAGATCTATGGTAACCGGGCTACCCAGTGATTCTGTAAGATAGTTACTGATGTCCTCCCAGTATGTGATTAGTAGTGGGCATTCAAAAAACATATGTGTGTCTGATGCAGCCGTCAACCCACATCTGGCACAAGACACTAACTCTCCTCCTACAAACTTAGATAACCTAAGAGGGGAATAATATGCCCTATGGAGGGTGAAGATATGGTTTCTGCGAAGCCAGGATGGTTTAACAATCTTCCACAAAAGTTCAAAAGAAGTTATCCAAAGATTTTGTAAGTTTTGATCCATCACAACGGAGCCCCATGTTGACTCTGGTAGAATAAAGTCTCCATCCGACTCCTCCAGAATAAAGTTATACCATTTGGATACTTCCTTTTTTACTGGCTCACAGAGTACTAAGTCGGAAACAAATTGGCTGTGCCCTCCAAGTTTAAATTTGTTCCTATTAGCGGTAGAGGTTTTATAGGCCACAGTCCAGCCATGAATTTGTAGGTATTTAAATCTTGAAAGATTGGGGCCAACCTTAGCTTGCAAGTATTCCCATGAAAGTAGGTCCCCCTCGAAGAAGAGATCTCCCCAGACTTCAAGACCTGCCTGTCTGAGAGGGATAACTAAAGTATCATCAAGCCAAGTGGGATGTTCAGGCAACCCCCACAATGGTGTTTTCTCACCCAAGTAATTTAGTTTTATGGATTTCGTGACTTCAGCCCAAGTTTTTGCCAGACCTTGTAAAATCTTCAGTTGAATTTTTTAAAGAATTTAGGATTACCAAACTTAAAAAGAAAACCAGAGCGATTGATTTTTTCCCCATCCAACATAGCCGCATACATAAGGCCTACCCCAGAACCTGAAGGAATCTTCAGCAACATCCGACTGGAACCTTGAGAAGTGACATACACCTTCCCCACAGTGTTTCTGTCTTTGAATGTAATCCTCATTTTGACCATCACTTCTACCGGTATGGGTTCTTTATTGTAACTAGAAGGGTGTATATTTCCCTTCTCTAATTTCAAATTATGTTTACAAAATTTCTCATCAAATACTTTCTTTTCTACTAGTGTAAACGGTATACATGAGTCCGCAAACACTTGAATTCTTTCCCCATCTAAGCCTATTTCACATTTAGGATAATTAATATCTTCAACAACATTTTCATCATCAATTTGAAACACATACGTGTACTCTTTTTCTTCCTCATTTTCCAAACATTCAATGGCATTGACCCTGGGACTATACACTTTACATGCCTTAGAATAATGACGTTTTCTGTTACATTTTCTACACATTACATTTCTTGCTGGACACCTCCAATTATTAGCCAAGTGACTGGGGCTCCCACATCTAAAACACTGTAACCCCTCCGTTTTATTGTGTTGTACCTCTTTAACCTTGTCACCCACCTTACAAATTGTGTCCTCATTGGAAGAAGTTTTCAGCTCCAATTTATTTTTGCTTTCCCCCTCATGAATTCTCATCTCTTTCATGCATAGAGCTGTGTGTTCTAAGCCCTTCGCAATGCTCAAAGCTTCATCTAGGTCAGGGTTCCTAGTGAGTAATTCTTCCTGGATCTTAGAATCATTTGTGCATATTACCAGTTGGTCCCTGATTAGAGAGTCTGTAAGCGCCCCAAACTCACAAGTGGCGGATAACCCTCTCAATGCTGCCACATATGAAGTTACTTTCTCGTCTTTTTTCTCTATCATTTTAAAGAACTTGTGCCTTTCTAAGACTATATTTACTTTTACTTTAAAATGGGCCTCTAATTTCCTTAATGTATAATCATAAACATTAGTCCCTTCAACCTCTTCCTCATTTTCCTCTTCTACTAATCTTCCTGTGATGTCCTCATAGATCTTCCTCCCTTGAATGCCCAGATTGTGTAAGAGAATATGTTGCTTTCTTAAATGTGAAAAGTTGCCCCCACCTATTGCTATCAAATACGATTTGAATATTCCTTCCCATCTCCCCCAGAGTATATCTGGTTCTCCCAATTCATTTAGAAAAGGAAGAGGCTGACTCATGCCTGCTCCAGCCATTTTAATGTGGGTATGTATATAACTATATGAGTAAAGAAAAGTCACAAGCACAGAACAGACTGCAGGTATAAATCCACGTAATCCATTGTGCTTTGCACGCGTGGGTTCGTATCCCACCCTCGTCGCCAAGAAGGTGTAGTGAAGAGCCACACCAAAGCAGGTAATAACTTTAATTTATTCAAATTGGGATCAAGTATACAGTGCCTCCAGCTTGCCAGAGCGGGGAACAAGTCTCAACATTCTAAAGCAGCCTTCATCTGAAGGCTCTTGGGTGAAACCATTGTACAGGAGAGTAGGAAAGGGGAAAAGGTGGGGGGTGAAAAGGGGTTAGTTACAACACAATATGTGCCCCTGTGTGTGTTCTCCTTCTTAATGAATAGTCTAAGATTCTGACAACTCCATGTGCATGGAGGACATCATTTATATGATATTATTACTGGAAAAATACACTCACAGGTGGATCTTTTGCCAGTAATAACATAAGTAAGAATAGGTCAGGCTTGTTGGAATCGTAGAACAGCTGTCACAGAATATTGCTTCCCAAGCCACTTCAGCTATGTACTTGGCGGCCTTCTAATCCACCCCAAATACTTCTCTACTGATGAGGGAAACCATCCCGAAACTCGGGCCATGTCTCGGGTCTAGAGATCTTGGGGACAACGAGTACCTACTTGCACCAACTTTGGTGAACCACTTACAAACTTTGTTTCTACTCTTCGAACTTCACGCACTTCAAATACCAGAGTGCTTAGGGGCGATCTGAAGGAGAGGCTAGCGGTGTGCGATCCATTGTGGTATTCTACTTATAGCGCTCCCATGAGCCCCGAGCTGAGGAGCTCCTGGAGACGCACCTGCACGCCGGAGATGCATCAGGGCCTGTGACGGATACTTGGCGGCCTTCTCGTCCACCCCAAATACTTCTCTACTGATGAGGGAAACCATCCCAAAACCCGGGGCATGTCTCGGGTCTAGAGATCTTGGGGACAACGAGTACCTACTCGCACCAACTTTGGTGAACCACTTACAAACTTGGTTTCTACTCTTCGAACTACACGCACTTCAAATACCAGAGTGCTTAGGGGCGATCCGGAGGAGAGGCTAGCGGTGTGCGATCCATTGTGGTATTCCACTTCAGCTATGTATGCAGCCACTGCATTTGATGAAAAGTCTAAAACAAGAGAGAGAAGATAAACGTTTGGTTGCCCAGACACCGTTGGCACAAATAAGTTGTGGTTATGCCACAATAGCTATATGGTTGCTGGGTCAATAACATTTATTGAAATCCTAAATCTTATACACAGTTGTGTATTATCTAGATTCATAACTGTCATTTTCTTCAACCTCGACCAAGAGAGACTTTATCTCTCTTTATGCTTTACAAGCTTAAAGTAAATGTTTGATGCAGCTTCTAGATTTCTCGTTAGGAAATGGAAACTTTTTGAAAGTGGCCACATGAGTAGTAGGTCCACAGGTAAAAGATGTCCATAGGGCTGAAATCACTCTGTACCGCATTCCGATTTTGTTGCTCATCTCATCTGTACGTTCATCATGGACGCGAATTTCTATTTCTTTGACCCATCTGTAATTCATTACCCAAATGTTCATTCTTTTCCATGCTATTAATGCATGTTAATGATAATCCCATTCCAACCTAATGTATTGTTATTATATTTGCATTTGTGACTAAACAGGTGGTTGAGAACAATTTCAGACTTGTCACTTAGCCCTTAATTCCAGCCCGTACATCATCCTTTTCTTAGTAGACTAATGCCTATGACTCAGTGTTTCTCAGATCATATCCAAATGCTCCTCTCTTCTCTTTTTCATTTGCGTATACTCATTTCAATTCACCTATTTCTGTTGGATTATAAGTGGGCGCTAGCCCATAAAATAAAGCATTTCCCTCCATTTTCTAAAATGTAGCAAAGTAAAGCTTGCTTGCGCTCAGCTGAAATAAAATTGTCATCAATGGCTACTAAATATTTTCCAGATATTTTAATCTTTCTGATCGTTTGCTCTAAAGGCTGGCCTTATACCTATAGAAATGGTGATTATTTATGCATTCCTGCATGTTTAATCATAGAAATGTGTGCATTGAAAGTATTGTTCTTGCATCTTTTGGGTAAGAAGACTCCTGGGTCCAGTTGACAATCATACATCGCTGTGGTAAAGTCTATTTACACAGCGCAATGTTCATATGGTGGTTACTGAAGATTCAACAGAATGGTACACGGTGCGCCTGCAGAATATTCTGTCTAAAGAACAATTGTTTATCCAACCTGCACCCGGTAATTCTTCGACAATTTCGCAAACTGGCCCAAAGCCCTAAACAGTGATTGCCGCTGCCGAAGATGCGTCATTACTGTAATCACAACCGACAGGCTAATATGCGCAATCTCGCTGCTGCCTGTCCATTGAGCTGCCGTCTAACCAAACAGCTTCCTCGATACAAATGTAATTATGAAAAAGCTGCCGCTGTGCAATTTATTTGCTTGGTGTCCTTTCATTTTTCTCTGTCCGTATTACATCCTGCACTTACACATCTAATCAGCAGGGTAGTAGCCGGGGGCCATGGATGGGCCAGGCACCCATGCAGCTGGTACCAGGCAGGGCTCACAGGGCGCGAGATCATATTCAACACAAAAGCTCAGCTCACATTAATACTTACTTCATCTGAATACGTTGATCATGCACGTTAACATTAACGACCCGCAATGCATTGCAAAGCAAACTTCGAACCCTTTCCTTAATTTTTCAAATGAAAAGCAAACGATTACTGCACGCTCATTTATAATTATAAACATAACGCACGATCATTTACAAATATAAGAGTGATAAAGAAATGATCATACTGTTGCTCGATTCACTTTAATGTATGCATTGGTGAAATACACACGTCATTTGCCAATTCTCCCTTATTTGAAGTGGGTCTCTTTCTCTCGTTCTCTCTCTAAGAAAACTATTGGTGCAGATTTACTAAGACTTTGCACCGCCACAAAGGCATACAAAAGGAGGAAAGCGGTGCAAAGTCTGGGAAGTGGATTTATTTTCGATATGAAAGTTATTTCTTGGTGTTCTGTGTGTGCATCAGTGCATGGAAGGTGAGCAGCAGCAGACCATTTTTAGTAAAGAACTATCTGCGCTGCTTTGTTCCCTTTGCGCAATGAAGCAAGGAACTTTGGTTACTGGGCCTTCTTACTCTAAAAAAATTTAAATCTACCCAATTGTTTACGCTGCTTTTTCAAGACATACTTCTTAAAATACTCATCACTCCTGGTCCATTTGTTAGAGCACGGGAACTATCCATCTTTCTCCCTAGCCCTTAGTGCTCATCCATACCATTAGTTCTGTGAAGAGACTTAGGATAGCATGAGTAGTTTCTAAGCAAACAATGTCATCATGTGGGACTGACTCTAATGCTGGTACACTGACATGAGGGGGCTCACACTCACACCAGAAAATTGACACAGGAGTACTGAAAATGGCATAGGGCCCCGGGCACGGGACACCAATTATGACACTGGCTCACTGCTGAAGGAGCATCTGCATTGACACAGGGGCATGGGTACAGGGACAAAAATAGACGTGACATTAGGAGACTAACAGGAGAACACTGACACAGGACAAAGGATAAAGGCCACTCTCACTGTGATGACCCAAGCCAATCAACATGGACTCTAGGTCACTGCCACTGTCCCAGGTAGGTCGCCCCCCTAGCCACCGCGTGGTCCTCCCCGTGCTGCGTGCTGCGACTGCTGTTTGGTTCTGCATTGTTTCGTTTCCTTGTGCCTGTAATTCCACCGTTTTTTCCCCTCATTCCCCTTGCCTTCTGTATTCTGTTATTTTAGTTCTGTATTGTTTTGTTTCCTTGTGCCTGTAATTCCACCGTTTTTTCCCCTCGTTCCCCCTGCCTTCTGTATTCTGTTATTTTAGTTCTGTAATGTTTCGTTTCCTTCTGCCTGTAATTCCGCCGTTTTTTCCCCTCGTTCCCCTTGCCTTCTGTTTTCTGTTATTTTGGTTCCCCTCATTCCCCCTGTGCCTGCTGTGCCCTCCCCGCTTCCCGCCTTGCCCTCTGCTTCCCACCGCTGCTCCCTGCGGCCTCGCCCCCCCGCCGTTCCCATTCGCCACCCCGCTCCCGCCTCCCAGCTGCTCCTCCCTCCCTCAGCCCCTCATATGGAGGCCGCACGGCGAACGCACGGCGGACGCGTGCAGCGGGCGTGCCGATTGTGCACCAAAGGCAAGCCCGTCTGCGCCCGTCCGCGCCAGGCCCGCGCACAGCGCCAGGACCCCTGGCCCCCGACGATGCCAGCCAACACGACGGACTTACGACGCCGCCACCCTCCACGCACTCAAACACGACCGGAACCCCGCCTGCTATCGAGCCACCCCGAAACGAACCCACGGACCCTTCACCTGCCAAGCCTGCAAGTTCATCTGCCTCTGGACCTGCAACGCACCCAAAAGGCCAAACACCAGCAACAACCACCTCAAGTGCATCCTGCTCAACACCCGCTCCGTCCACAGACACGCCGTCGAACTCTGGAACCTCCTCAACACAACATCACCAGACGTCGCCTTCCTCACGGAAACCTGGATGAACGCCTCCTCAGCGCCCGACATCACCATAGCCATCCCAGACGGATACAAGATCACCCGGAGGGACCGCGTCAACCAGACCGGAGGAGGCATCGCCATCGTCCACAGGAACACCATCCGCATCACGACCAACTCCGATGACACCTTTACCGCCGCCGAGCACCTCCACTGCCAGATACACACCGACCCCAAGACCACCCTCAGAGGCACCCTCATCTACAGACCCCCAGGACCACGCACACAATTCAGCAAAGACATCGCAGACTTCATCAGCCCGCACACCCTCCCCTCCGCTGACTACATCCTCCTAGGGGACCTCAACTTCCACCTGGAGAACAAAAAGGACTGCAACACCACCGCTCTGCTGGATAACCTCGGCAACCTCAGACTCAAGCAACTGGTGAACACCCCCACCCACTACGCCGGCTACCCTCTTGACCCCGTCTTCTCCACCAGCAAGCACATCTCCTTCAGCCACTCGGCCGGATTTCATTGGACGGATCACAGCTGCGTCCACTTCAGCTTCAGAAGAACCACGACCCACCACCACCCACAACAGGTTCCTCGCAGAAGCTGGAGCAAGATCAGCGCCGACCAGCTCACCATCACCCTCAGCCAGAACCCTCCCGCCAGCGCAACGGACCCCAACGAAGCAGCCCGCACCTTCACACAGTGGCTCACCAACTGCGCCGACGACCTCGCACCACTGAAGAACCCTCCCAGCAGACCCGGCAGCAAGAAAGCCTCCTGGTTCACCGACGAACTCAAAACATCCAAGAAAAACTGCCGCACCCTTGAAAAAGCCTGGCGCCACGACCAGACCACAGAAAACATGACTGCCCTCAAGAATGCCAACCGCAAACACTACCAGCTGATCCGCACCACCAAAAGAACAGCATTCAAAGAACGACTGGACAACAACACCCACAACAGCAAGGAACTCTTCAGCATCGTAAAAGAGTTCTCCAACCCCAACGCCGGAAACAACGACATCACACCCTCGCAAGACCTATGCGACTCACTCGCCACCTTCATCCACCGCAAGATCGCCGACATACACAACAGCTTCGGCGCACAGACCACGCACCCAACCACTGAACCAACGCCCCCCACCACCACCCCGGTCAGCACCGAAGACACCACCCGCACGATGAACACCATCCACTCCAGATCACCAAACGACCCCTGCCCCCACCACGTCTTCAACAAGGCCGACTCCATCATTGCACCCCAACTCCGGGACATCATCAACCTCTCCTTCAACACCGCCACCTTCCCGGAGAGCTGGAAGCACGCCGAGCTCACCGCCCTCCTGAAGAAACCATCAGCGGACCCCACCTACCTCAAGCCCCATCTCGCTCCTCCCTTTTCCTGCCAAAGTCATAGAGAAGACCGCCAACAAACAGCTCGCCGCCTTCCTTGAGACAAACGGATCCCTCGACCCCTCGCAGTCCGGCTTCCGAGCCAACCACAGCACCGAGACTGCCCTCATCGCAGCCACCGACGACATCAGGTCCCTGCTCGACAACGGGGAAACAGCGTTCCTCATCCTCCTGGACCTCTCTGCAGCATTCAACACTGTCTGCCACCGCACCCTAGTACAGTGCCTCAGCAACATAGGATTCCAAGAGAAGGCACTGGAGTGGATCATCTTGTTCCTCGCCGGAAGAACCCAGAGAGGCCGCCTCCCCCCGTTCAGATCCAAGGCCACCGAAGTCATCTGCAGGGTACCACAAGGATCTTCACTCAGCCCCACCCACTTCAACGTCTACATGAGCCCCCACGCAGCCATCGCACGCCAACACAACCTTACCATCATCTCCTACGCCGACGACACCCAGCTGATCCTCTCCCTCACCAACGACCCCGCCACCGCCAGAGCCAGCCTACACGAAGGGATGAAAGACGTCGCCGAGTGGATGAAGAACAGCCGCCTGAAACTGAACTCAGACAAGACGGAAGTCCTCATCCTGGGATCATCACCCTCCGCCTGGGATGACTCCTGGTGGCCCCCTGCCCTGGGCACCACCCCCAAGCCAACGGACCACGCACAAAACCTGGGCTTCATCCTGGACTCCTCCCTCTCGATGACCAGACAAGTCAACGCCGTATCATCATCATCACTATTCAACACCCTGCACATGCTCCGTAAGACCTTCCGATGGATCCCCACAGAAACCAGGAAGACTGTCACCCAGGCACTCGTCACCAGCCGACTGGACTACGGGAACACCCTCTACGCGGGAACCACCGCCAAACTACAGAAAAGACTCCAGCGCATACAGAACGCCTCCGCACGACTCATCCTGGACATCCCTCGCCGCAGCCACATCTCTACCCACCTGAGAGACCTGCACTGGCTCCCCGTCAACAAGAGGATCACGTTCAGACTCCTCACCCACACACACAAGGCTCTCCACGACATGGGCCCGAAGTACCTCAACAGCCGCCTCACTTTCTACACACCCACCCGCCAGCTACGATCGGCCAGCCTCGCCCTCGCCGCCGTGCCACGCATTCGCAGAGCCACCGCTGGGGGAAGATCCTTCTCCTACCTGGTGGCCAAGACATGGAACTCCCTCCCCACCCACCTACGACTGACCCAGGACCACCTCTCCTTCAGGAAACAACTCAAGACCTGGCTTTTCGAGCAGTAACGAACCCCTCCCCCCAGCGCCTTGAGACCCTACTGGGTGAGTAGCGCGCTATACAAATTATGTTGAATTGAATTGAATTGAATTGCCACAGGGGGCAATGAATCAGTAGTACCGATTAGCATTTACAAGGCCATTGCGGCACTGGTGCGACACTTTTTTTGATGCACCAGTGGCACAGTGCGGCTTCCAATATGTGTTCAAGGCCATGTAAAATCACCCAATGTGACTTTTCATGGACTTGTAAATATTGTCCCTTTTCACGTATTACTCTGCATCAAAGGGGCATTCCTTGGGTGTTGCTGTGGGTGTCCCAAAGCAGCATCCATTGAACCAGACACATTCCCAGATTTACAACGTTTTGTGAAGCTGTGAATGCGTCAGAATCATATACCTCCCAAGGGGAGGCGCAGGAGTGCTGCAATGGGGAGAAATACTTTTATTTCTCGTATTTTTGTACTCTTTCTATGCGTGCTTCATTCTGCAGCACCCAAAGCAAAATGGCTTACAGTGCCGCTGCATAATTGTTTTCTAAATGAGGACCTAATGCTGGAAAACTAGCATGGGGGAGTTTCCCTGGGACACTGACAGTGTACAGTGGGATACAAGATAATTGACACTAGAACAAAATACCAGAACAGTGGCATGGCACGGGGACACTGATTAGAGGGAAGAGAGAGTATTGTCCTTACATGTTGAAACTGAAAGGGAGTGCTGACATAAAAATACTGACGTGGAGACACCGAGACTTGAATACTTCCTCTGGAGCATGGACTTTAGGACAGTGACACTGGGATACCTATAGGGTCATGGGGTTTTTACTATTGGGACAATTACATTGAAACATTATCATGGGTTACAAACATTGGCACTAGGACACTGACAGAGGGGTGCAAACATTGACAATGAAACACTGACCTAGGGACACCAGAATCAACAGGTCAACTCCAACGCAAGGACACAGTCAGTGGAGCACAAACACTGACATAGGGACATTAACTTGGAAACAGTATTACTGGAACACTGGCAGAGGGCAAAAATATTGGTGCTATGAAATGGCAAGGGGCTGTGACACAGGGAGATTGAAGCAGGGATAGTGGGACACTCACTTCCAAGTACCTATATTTGAACACAGCACCAGGAAAGATAAATGCCTCAGGGACACTAAAACTAACTGGAGGAGCACAACACTAGGTACTTGTTCAAAGGGGTTCCGCACATATAGTCCATCAGGATTTTTTTTGATCACCCAGTGTTTGGACCTTTACTGTGGCTGAGTCTCACTATTTGAATCTCACTCAAGGTAATTCCATGGCAATCAGACTAAGCGTGTGTACTGCCAGTGCCCACCTTTTAAGCTAAGGCTGCTGCATATCATCTAGGGTAAGGGGTACTAGACTGGTCACAAACATGTGAATCCGTGTGCACGCATGTGTTTAAACATGTGGGGACATGTGCAAGGTTTTAAACTGAAAATGAAACCTGTCAAAATAACGTATTTTGCCAGGCCCAAACCGTCTCTTTCAATAATAATAAGCCACTCCTAGGTAGGCCATATTGCCCATAAAGACAGAGTACATGGCATTTAAAAGTAGGACATGCAAGATTTAATTTTGAACATGTCCTTACAGTGAAATATCCCAAAGCTATTTTCACTCTAGCAAGGCTGGCAGCATTCCACAGGGAAACACTGGGCTACATTTGTACATTTAATAAATATGCTAAATTTGGATTGGTAGCAGCTAAAGATGTTTAATTTAATTTTAATACCTATTCAAACTCCAATTTAATGGTAAAATCAATTTTTGTTTAGCTATTAGGCAAAAGTGACTATTTATTTGCCTACAGTCTATAAGCATTTAACTGGTATCTGCCAATTGGATGGCTCTCCTGTGGTGAAAGGTGTATTGCTTCCAGACAGCAGACAAAGAGCCCAGGGTGTTGGGTGGAGGTTTCCCTCCATGACAGGATGGATGCACCTAATAGTTTCCAAGGGGTTTCCCTGTTATATGCAGATATAGTTTACAGCTGGGCCTATGGTCCTTCTAGTCAGCCTGCTTCCAATCGCATTGGAGGGTAGGATGCCTCAGACTGTTTTAGAGTGACCACAAGGGATGGTTTTCCTATTATCATAGCCATACTTCAGGGTGGGCACAGAATACTATGACCAGGGGAAAAAGGGGTCTGTCACATTGGATTGTCCCAAAAGGCTGTGCACAAGTGTCAGAACAAGAGTTGAGGGAACATGTGGCATCCTAGCATAGGAGAGGGGTGCTTGATATCTAAAGCATGTCACTCACAGTTATAAACCCCTGCACAAGGGAGAGACAGTGAGAAAGACACTGAACCTGGAAGGCGACAATTAATGAATCACGGACTAGTGAAAGGAGTAGCCCCTTGATAAACTAAGACTTTGGCTGCAGCTATCACAGAATAGTAGAAGGGTCTCTCCAGATCCAGTGGCTCTGCCCCCTTATGCCCCTTGAGGTCCAGCTGGGGGAAGACTAGAAATCCACCTCCACCCTGGGTGACCTGCAGCACAGCTAGGAGGCTCTGGGTTCTGGGAGTGCAGGCAGCAAGTTGCTCTGCTGGCTGGTAGCAGAGAAGTTGCGAAGAAGACCCCATCAGCAGGAGGAGGAATATCAATAGCCAGTAGAGGAGGGGAATGGTGCAGGGAGTAAGTAAAACCAGCTGACCACAAAGTGCACCCTTTAGTGGCCAGAAGGCCTGTTTGAAATGCACCTGGTGGCTAGAGCTCACTGGTATACACACAAGGAGGGCCTGACGAGAGAAAAGGGACCAGCGAGGGCAGGGTCCCCAGTAAAAGAATCAATAGACAAAAAGGCCTTTGGGTCAGGTAAACTAAGTGACATCACAGACGGGAAACAATCTGACTATCATGGGTGGTCCCTTTTAAGGACGGTTTCCCTCACACACCAGAGTTGTCGTGCTTCATCATGGTAAATCCTCCTAGCATCTTGAAGCCTAGTCAAGATGCGGGCTACAACGCCCTCGTTGCGAAAGAAGAGCTCAGGGGTGTTTTCAGGTGTATGGGGCATTCCTAAAAGACAATGAGAGCATTTGAAGTGATGGAAATGGTGTAGTGCAAACAAGTGAGTGAATAAAACTAGCTACAGTGAGTGAATAAAAAAATGATGTTTTATTCATTCACTTCCGTACACAGCATTAGTTATAATAGAGATCCTGATGAAAGCCATGACACTTGCTAGGTCTTAGACTAAAACATGTCGATCACTACTCAGTGCGCCTGCATCTAATGTTTGTAGTCGCACTCCACGTCTTCTGTTTTTAACCCTGGCACAAGGTAGCAAGAATAAAACTAATCAAGCTAACCCTGTAGCTAGTTTTATTCACTCACTTGCGATGGCTGTTTGTTAAAGTTTAGGCACCCGAAATATTTTTTAAAAATCAAACTTCAGGTCCTAAGATCTTCCTGTGAAGTTTGGGACTATGCCAGGAAGATTTTTAAGATTCCATACTATAGTCCAGGTGCTCCTATCTGGAATGCTCCAGGCACTCCTGTGTGCCTTAAAGATAGTTTAACAATTCCTTTACTGGAAGAAGGTATTCTGAAATGGGGTCAACTGCTACAAGATAATAAACTTCTTCTATGGGATGTACTATGTAACACCATGAATCTCAAGATTTAACTTTTATCAGCTATCCAGTTGTGCTGTTAAGTTGGATAAGGAGGGAGAAGTAAATGAAGAACATGAGAATATCCTACAAGGTCCCCTCCATCAACGTAAAGAGGTTTCCAAATGGTATTGACTTTTGGTTAAGAGGGAGCCACCACTAGCACCCATGGAGGAGTCCTGGAGAAGAGACCTGCCTTCGTTCAACGTAACACACTTATGGCAAGTATCAATGCGCACTTTATGGAGTGTGGTTAAAGCTGCCCGTCTCAGGAGAAATCATATTTTTACAATCCATAGGGCATATTGGCCCCGAAGAAACTTTCAAAATTGGGAGGTGAAGGGCGGAAGGTCTGCCTGAAGTGTGATGTGGGTGATGCCGACTACTTGCACATCTTCTGGCAGTGTTCTCCTAGCTAGGGATTCTGGCAACATGTTGGTAATACTGTTTCAGAAGAGATTAAGGTAAGCCTGATTTTGGTCATTTGTTAGGTCCTCCCAGAGGAGAGTGCCAGCCATAAGCTTTCTAACTTTCAAGCATCGCCGCTATTTCCGTTAATTCTTCTTGCAAGGAGGGACATTTGCTCAAAATGGATTTCCTGTCAACCCCCCAGGAATACTAGATTGGATTGCTTGGGTGAAACAAATTCATAGATTGGATCTTGCTGGTTCCTTGAGAAAAAGAATCAGAATGTGGGGGGCCTGGGAGGGGTGGGTTAATAATCTTGATAATACAATATCCTGAAAATATCACCATATTTATTAGTCCTGTGATTATGAAAGAAGTGGGATTAGAGGAAGGGGCACGATCTTGGGAAGGTTGTCATTCTTTTCCACTAAATACATTCCCTAGGATCTTTGCAGCTGGTTTTGACTGGTCCCCGGAAGTGCCCAAGTAATCAGATGGTACCATTACCCTCCTCCAGGGAACCAAGAATGAACCGCTGGTCTGTTTAAAGATTATCCACTTGTTTATAAATAAGGACAACACATACATAAATAAATAAATAAATAAATAAGCGTCTGAGACAGCTGTGCTGACAAGCCAGATCTTAAAAAGACAGAACACATCTGGCTTAATTTCATTGAAAATAGCACGTTAAACAGTTCAACCCCAGGTTCAGTGGAAGAGAGTGACGCTAATTGTGTTTGATGGGTTGTCCACTTCATCCATCTATTTTTTCGCTGTTCCATCGCCTTCTCCCATGGAGTTTCTCCTAGTATTGCTAATTTTCTATTAAAACGACACCTGTGTTGTACTTATTGGTTCCTTGAGGTAACGCCTAATCACGTTCCCTGCCATATCCAATAACTGTCTAATGTCATTTTGTTGCACTTTCAGGAAATAATTCACATTATTCTGAAAGTCAAATATTATTGTGCTGAACGTATCTCTTTTGTGTGCAATTATTTCTTTTCATAGCGGATTTAAATTTTCCAAATGTTTAAGAAACACACAGTTTGGATAACTTTCTATAAAATGTATCTTTATTTTTACCATTCCTATCTAGCTGCAAGCCTTTTCAACTTCTATTGTTATTAAATCCATCATATTTGTGTTGAGGATTATCTTCAGCAAAATTTAGCGATTCACCAACCTGGTTGACCCTAGATATGGATTTTTTTTATTATTATTTTCAGTACACAGAATTTCCTTTGGGATCGCACCTTGTCGCTACACGATGATTACTCTTTTCTTTAACCTTTCGGATGTACACAGAAAAGCACTCATACTCTCACCTCCAAATACTTTCTCATGCATGCGAGCAAATAAAATGCCAGTTGCCGGCTTTTCGTTAGACAGTCAGCAGAATGGGCTGTACTTCAAGAAATGTCACCATCCAATTTACAAGAGCTGGTGGAAATCAGCAAGCCAGGTCCAAGTTTTCATGATAGTGTCAGATTTAAAAAAAAAAAACTGGATGCCCCCTTTTCTTTAAAAGATTACATTTATTTTAAGCCAATTTAATAATGCTAAGTGAGAATGACACTTAAATAGAAAGCATATCAATAAATAAGCAGTATTATTTACCATGAAAATCTGTTTCATCCTACTGAATTTTAAACTTCTTTTCTAACCCTAAATTACAAAATTCCTTCTAATTTATGATTCCTAATTTCTCATAATAGTCATTAATTCACTAAATATCAATAGATATCTCACTCCATTACATCAGTTGCTCTCTTCCTGATTCTAACATTCACATTATACACACTCCATCATTTGCTCTTTTTAGTTTTCCCGTTAGGAATTGGAAACTTTTAAAAATGTACAGAAATGAGTAATGGGTCCACAGGTAAAAGATGTCCACAGGGCTGACATCACTCTGGCGCTTTCCAATTCTGTTTCTCACTTCAACTGTAGGTTAATCATGGATGCGCATTTATATTTCTATGAAACATTTACTGTTTATTAGCCAAATGTTAATTCTTTTCCATGCTATTAATGCAGGTTAATGATGATCCCTTTACAACCTAATGCATTATTATTCCATTTGCATTTGTGAGCAAACAGGTAGTGAGAACAATTCCAGACTTGTTGCTTAGCCCTCAATTCCACCTCTACACTGCATTGCTTGGTAGAATAATGTCTATGAAACAATGGGGCATATGTACAAGGAGTTTCCTGACGCTACGGCAGCTTTTTTTTATTGCCGTATGTACAAGTTGCTGCTAACCGCGGTTAGCGACAGTTTACTGGCGATATCGCCAGTTTTTCCGTTCGCCACTTCTGTTAGCGATAGCTAACTAAAATGAGATGCAAGGTAGGCGTTCCCATGTAAAAACTGCTGCTAACCCCATTTCACAATATTTACAATGATCACCGGGGCCGGCGGTACGCAAATAAAATGCAGCTAAGGCCCTTTAGTGGCTGGTTTCTAAGACCAGAAAAAAGTGGTCTTAAAATGTAGAAAATAAACAGGATATTAGAGAGAGTAGCCCAGAACCACATTTGACAACCTACTGATGCCATGGAGGTATTACTCATGCAGCTTGGAGCATCAAGAAGACCACAACAACCACCGCCACCGCCCCCGTCCCTGCCCCCGCGACCACCACGGAGGCAGCATGAAAGAAGACAGTGGGTCCTTCGTCAATGCATCACCCTGATAGGCCTAACACCAGAGGTTGTGATAGCCCACTACAGGCTGAAAAGGTCCTTCATCCTCCGCATATTGACCCAGTTAGCCCCCGGGCTGCAGGCACCAACACAGCGTTGCACCAACATCCTTTCGCAGATGAATCTTCCAGCAGTGCTGCACATGGTTGCCTCATGTAACTTCCAACAAACCACTGTCAGAGTTGGGGGAGTCTCCCAGTCATCCTTTTCAAGACTCCTCCCAAATGTCTTCGATGCCATCATCAGCCTGACGCCACAGCACCTACACTACCCCAAAATTGCTCAAGAACAGCTTGAAACCAAACAAGGCTTCTATGCCATTGCTGGCTTTTCTCCATGTATTGGGGCAATTGACTGCACCCATGTCCTACTTGTGCCTTCTGCAGCCACTACACACATTTACTTGAACACGAAGCACACACACTCCATGAACGTGCAGGCAATCATGGGTCACTGTGGCTCGTTCACCAAAGGGGAGATGTTGTAGTCTTAGGGCTAGAGCGGTCGACTTTGAAGCTGGGGAACCGGGTTCGAGTCTGGGCAACAACTCTCAACATCCTGTGATTCTGGTCCGCATGCAAATCTTTGTGGGTTCTGAGAGGAAGTGTGGCAGTCTGGTCCTTTGCATTTCCAAGAGACAAGGGAACCCTCTAGGTAATCAAGGACCAGGGGTAATAGCATTATCAGGCAACAAAGGTCCTTAACTTAACAGGATAACCAGAAACAATTAATGAATTATAGACAACAATCTGTGCTATAACGAAGAACGTGTCCAGCCGGACACTGATTTAATCAATTACAGAATTTAAACAGATAAAGGTGAACATTTATACTGTGGGATACAATCCTGTATCCAGTACACATGACAAAAGCAGGACAAAACCAAGGAATTTAAAAGGGCGGGGTATTTGCAGGCAATTAGGTAATAGCGAGACGCTAGTGAAAAGTAATAAATCAGTCTAGCTGTACTCATGTAGTAAACACAGTTGGGTAACACAATGGGAAAACTGGTGTGTGACTACATAAACTGTTGACGGCGTTTCGATCCTATTTTAAATTAAGGATCATCATCAGGACTAAAATACAATGCTTGCATTTGCAAGCCTTGGTAAACTTGGATGGAGAGCGCGTGGTCGCGGTTCCACGGTCCTGTTGGGTGCCGGTGAGACGGTGGGTGTAGAATCTGAAGTACGTGATGCTAGGTAGATGGCGTGTCTAGGCGGTCAGTTGGAATGCTGCCGGGGACCTGGGGATCCAGTTCCTTGGAGATAAGGTACATGAACGGATGTTCGTTGTAGAATTGTGCAGAAGTCTCGGCGGGGGGCCCGTCACGAGGGGTTCCAATGGTGTGGAAGTTGGTCTTAGAGTTCCAGATGGAACATCTTCAGTCTGCTATTTCAGGCTTAGCAATAGCATACTTTTCAGAATACGTCCTCCCCTACCTAGCCTCACCTGCCGGTGATGAATGATCGGATACAGTCCAGGATGGTTCCTAGTATGCTGCATCATGTAGTCTGCCTGCTAGTGTGCCGTGGGAGACAGTGTGGAATGTTGCTGACAGGTCCAGTAGAATCAGGGCTGCGGTGTGGCCTTGGTCTAGGAGGGTATGGATGTTGCCTGGTGCAGCAAGTAGGGCGGTCTTGGTGCTGGGGTTGCTTGGAAATCCAGATTGTGATGTGTCCAGGATGACGTGGTCAGTGGCTTATCAGGGATTCTTGGTGAATCCATGGATGACGTTGAAGAGGTCTTTGGAGTAGGTGGATTATGCAACTATTTTTTCAAGGATGAAGCTCCTTTAATGCTACTGATACGTTGGTGGTATTTGGAATTGGTGTTCTTGTATGTCTAGAAGTTTACGTGTGTCTTGCAGTTTCTCCTGTTCTTCTCCAGGGATCTGCAGATGTGTCTGTAATCTCTGAGTTTGGTGGTGAACAATGCAGCTTTGCTGCTGCGCTGTCTGTCAGAGTTATGTGGCGGGGTGAGTTTGTCTACGCAGTTGGAGATCCATGTGTAGGATTCCCTGGCAGCGCATTTGGAGTCTGCTGCAGTGTTGCAGTTGAGAGTTAATTTCATCAGCTCATCGGTGACTCAGCTCCAGTTTCTTTGCGTGGCCCGAGGTGTGGATTTGGCTGGCTTGGTTTTGTTTGAGAGGAAGTGTATGCAGTGGTGCTCGGTCCATGGGAGCTGTGTGGTGTGGCTGAAGTATACGCTGTTTCCTCCTGTGAATAAGGGGTTGAGCGTGTGTCCTGCCTTGTGGTTCAGTGTGGTTAAGAGTTGTTTCGGTTACATGTTGGAAAGCTCTTCATCCGGAGGGTTGTGGAGCTGGTGTCATTGGTGTTGTTGAGGTGGAATTCCAGGTCTCCGATGAGTATGTAGTCAATGGAGGTGATGGCGTGGGGTGCAAAGAGGTCAATGATGGTGTTGGCAAAGCGATCCATGTGTCTGGGGGGTCTGTAGGCAATTGTGCCGCAGAGTGTGGAGTTGGGGGTGGACTGGACCTGGAAGTGCATTTCTTCCGTGGTGGCAAAGGTGTTGCTGGAGGTGGAGAGGCAGAGGGACTTTTTCATGCACGATGGTGAGGACTCCTAACAGGTGTTTGGGGCAGTCCTCGCTCTGGATATTGTATCCGTTCGGGATTGTAAGGTAATGTCAGGGCCAGAGGAGCTGGTGGTCCAGCTGTCCATAAAGAAGGCAATGTTGGGTGAGAGTGTGTCTCAGAGGTACCATATGTCCATGTTGTGTCGGTGCAGGGAGCACATGGTGATGAGGATGCATCTTAGTGCGTTGGCGTGTTGGCGGCCATGGCGGTGGTGAAGGTTTTGCGGGAATGAAGGCAGGAGAATTGGCTGTGGGTGGTGTTCAGTGTGGCCTGTAGTCAGTTGTACTTCCTTCTGGGGTTGAGTGCAAGGATGGCGGATGAGCTGTAGAGGTAGAGGTTATGAGATCCAGGGTCCCTGGTACTGGTTGTGGTCAGGTCGCAGATGGACGCAGACATGTTTGCATTTTGTGTGCCTTCGTTGCACCAGCGGTGCTAATGCACAGCCGCCCTGATAACATAGGGTAGGGAGGATGTACAAGCAGCTGGGAGGCAATGTAATTTGCATTGATGCTGGACAATTGTCTGAAGCTACACATGGGAAAGCTAAATTACCTAAGTAGCACAAATCACACACACAAAACTCCGCAAACACAGCATGTACAAATACTAATGGACACATCTCTCCATTTTATGCTACAGGTGATCTAGAATATGCACTATCTCCATGGCTGATGACACCCCTCAGAGCCACAAACACCCAGGCACAGAGACATTACAATGTCGCACTTGTACACACTAGGTCCATTGTGGAGAGAACATTTTGCGTGCTCAAGTCAAGGTTCAGGTGCCTCAACATCTCAGGCGGCAGAGTGCTGCACAGCCCTGAAATAGTCTGCAGGATCATCGTGGCATGTTGTGTGCTGCACAACAAATGTGTTTACACCAATGCACCATGGATTGAAGTTCCGGATAAACCAGACAATCCTGAGGATGACGAAGAAGAAGAGGCTGATGCTGCACCCACCCCAGCTATGGCTGCAGGAACAGCACAGAGAAACAGAATTATCCACAATTTCTTAACCACGTAAAAACATGACAACCCTTTCTTTGATAAGCATAGTTTTTGCAATAAAACATCACAACACAAAAACCTTGTGTGCATGTTTATACTCTTCGTGAGTACATCCATCTGACAAGGGAAAGTTAAACAATGTGTGGTTATTAATGTTTAATTGTATGTTTGTGGGTGTGTATGTGTTTTGGGGTCAGAGATGAATTTTAGGGTGTGTTTTGGGGTCAAGAATGAATTTTAGGGTGTGTTTTGGTGTCAGAGAGGAAAATACAGCAAATAGAGTTCATCTGAGGTAAAACATGTGGTTAGCATCCAGATTTTTGCCACATTTATGCTAACGCAATACCTTTTTCATAACCGCAATTGAAAAATATAGCTAAATGCATGTGAAAACACGAAATATTACCGCAAAAGCCAATTTGCAGGCAGAAAATGATCGCAATGTCAAAAAATGGGCCGAGAACACCCAGGAAGTGATATCAGCATGCATCCTGTTGCCTGGAGGAGTACTGTGCACTTTTACTTTCACTTTTGAACACAATTCCAGTGATTGTGGAGAATGTTGGAGGTTTTTAGTGTTGTGTGCAGCTGAATTTTGTTTTGAGAGTGTGACTGTGTCCTGTGAACTGTCCCTAGTGTCCCAGTGAAGTCTTGTGTATTTGTCCGTACTTGTTTTTTGTGTCTAGTACTATTTGTTGTCAGGGGTTTGTCCAAGGAGTATTTCAAATTATTAATAAATGTTGGGATATAAATTTGGGTTTTTATTTTTCAGGAGTGAGTTTAGGTGTGTGCTGGGAGTGGCTGGGTGTGGGTAGGGAGGGCAGAATGTCGGAAGGGGCATTGGGGGGCTTCCTCTGGCTAGTGAAGCACTACCGGCCATTGATGATTGAAAGTGGGTGTCGGATCCTGCAGGGCTATGCAGTACGTGTGAGCAAGGTGAGGTGGGAGAATGTGAGGAGCCAGATGATGCAGGTCTTTGGTGTGGACAGGACTGTCCGACAATAGAAGCATCAATGGCAGGATTGCGTTGGCCGAGAGGGTGACATGTTGGATCACCTTGGAATCCTCATTGGCCAACAAGGTGGTAAGTACAACTTGAAATTTGCAAAATGAACACTTTTGCTACTAATACAAAATGCTGTCACACAATGTGGTATATGTACAAGAAATTTGCGGAGTGAGGCGTTCTACATCATGCCTTTTGGCCTAACTTTTCCACTGCAGAAACGTAATGCTGCACCCTGTTTACAAGCATATGGTGCAGGCTTGTGTTTCCACCAGAGCTGGTTCAAACAATTGCAGAATAGTGCCAAACCAGGCACCCTTGCACCATTGTGCAAGTATGTCTGGGTGCAGGGAAAAGATTGTTCATGTACATGAAGTGTGACCCTACAGTACATAAATAATCCAATGCATTTTGATCATTCCAAATGTGCAGCACAGTGCACCACACATGTAAAAAAGCAAAAAATATGAGGAATAGTGCTTTTCTCTGAGTTTTGCTAAGACAGGATCAGCGTATCACTAAAATTCCATATTGGTGCAGCCTACTATGTATGCAGCCCTTGTACCACTGTATAGAGTAACTTTGTATGAGATATGAAACTTATAAGAATGTATAATATGAGCTCTCACGAGTGACATACGCCATCAATAGTTTTGACACAAACTTGTGCAATCTCCATTGATGCTATTGTCAAAAACCCATGGATAACATGATGTTGTTTGGGGAAACAGGGCCTTGGGAATGTGTCACACAAGTCGTCTGTGAAAAATGTATGAATGTCCAAGCAAGATTGTCTTGATTGGCCTAACTGCATTATCATGTCTTGTGGGAATAACAGGCAAACTCCACACAATCATGTGTGCAACAAGAACTGCAAAAGTACAGTTACAGAGCATTTACACTTATGGTGATAAATTTGATGATGAGTAGGACACCTGTGTAAATTAATTTTTGGGAACCAACACACGTTTTGTTTTATGTCTCACAGTTGTAAAACCACTCATCACACAGGGGTATATCGACGCCTTCAGGGACCCATACGCCACTGGTGAGTACACGCCACTGGTGAGTAAACCAATTAAATGTTGTAAATGTGAGATGTGATGAATGTCTGGATCAAATCATGTCCTTAGCACTGTGCACTATGTTCTTATCACATATATCTTGACTCCAGTGTGATGAGGTTTTGTGGAAGTGTGAAGGGTGTACAAATAAGTAAATGAAGATGGAGGAATGCATATGTCTTCCTGATGTATGTTTGCACATCCCCAGTCAGTGATACCCAGGCAACAAATATCAATGTGTACTGTCACAACAGCACATGCATGGTGATTCCAGAGTGTACAGATTAGAGAGGAGACATGTGAGTGATGTTGATGATGAGTATAACCATACATGGTTAGGGGAGAGGAGTTGGCCTAACGGCTAGGGCGCTCGACCTCGGACCTGGGGATCTGGGTTCGAGTCTCGGTAACGACGCCAAAAACCTCCTGTGATTCTGGGCAAATCACTTAATCTCCCCGTGCCTAAAATGAAAGTGTGTTCTCATGTAACGTATCTGGAAAATATGTAAAGCGCTCTGATACCTGATTCGGTTCGGGTCTAGTTCCCGCTATATAAAACTCTGCAAAAAAAAAAAAAAACATGGAATGCGTGTACATCCTTGACTGAGATGACTGTGAAAGTGTGTCAGTTTACCACAAGTAGGTCTTTTTTGTTTTGGCCGTGCGGTGTCAGACACAGGTCTGCACAGTACTATCATATGTATGCTGCATAACAGCTTCAAAAATTTACCAGGGCGTAGCTTTAAGCCAAGGCTTCCAATGGCTCATTCAACCACCAACTAGAAAAGATGGGCCAATCTATGTAATTGGAATATTTAGTCACTGCAATGGTGTTGTCATGCTCTCTCCTTGGGCCCATTCCCTTTATTTGACTCAAGGTCAATTGTACAAGCCACTCTCATAGAATATTTGACTTTACCCCTCATGCATTTTCCCCGCATGCTTTTAATCCACATGTTTTACTACACAATACCTTTTATAACGCAGGGCTTTACAATGTTTAGTTACAACACATTCCCCATTAAATCTCAATTACTATTCTAACTCCAGGGGGATGTTACTTTTGGGAATGCGTTGTAACATTTTGCGGTGTACAGTCCTGTGTTTCAAAATTTTCAGCAGAGTCAAAGATGTGGATTAAACCTGTATGGTCCTGATCGCCACCACTACATCACCTATTGTGAAGTTGTGATGGCGAGAGGGGCTGCGCCTCATGTACAAGTCAGTGTTCAGACACCGAATGTTGTTTTGCCATATGTGATGCTTGATGCAGCACCAGTGAAAGTGACAGTAGGGCTTTTCTAGGATTGTTCATGTGCATGAAGGGACACCTTCCTACCCACAAACAATCATTACATGCACACAGACACCCTAGCACTCTGGTGCAAGGGTGCCTGTGTTGGCAAAAAGTTGTTAAACCTAGCACAATCGCAGGGGGAAACACAAGGCTGCACCATATTCGTGTGAATATCATGCAGCCTTGCGTTTCAAAAGTGGCGGAGAGTGTCTTTGAGCCAAGGGAGCTAACGAGATGCTCCGCCACTTCCTAATACATATCCTCCTTTGTTTATGTACAGGAAGGTACACCTTCATGTACATGTACAAAACATAGGGATAAACCAACAAGAGTAAACCCATAGACCAGATAGAGACCTGGGAAAGAAAGTATAAACAAAGTACAATGTCTAAACTCTTATCATTGAGAAGATTAGTTATCAAGCATGCACAAAACATTGCAAAAAAAGAAAATTGGGGAGACTCATAGTTTGTTTAAATGTGCCCAAGGCCTCATATATTTAGAGGAGTGCAAGACATTTGAGGAATCAAGGACACAAGGGTTTTTAGAAAAATTGGGAACAGTTGTATCAGCACAGCAAGCAATTAATACATAGGTAACCTGAACACTTTGTGCACACAAGTGCTTGTGACACTAAAAGGTTGACGCGCAGGTGACAAGTAAATAAACAACAGCGGTGCAAGGTGAAAAACTGACAAATATATACAGAGGGACTTACAGTTCGTAGTCAGTTATTCACATGAATTTATGACATATTTTAAAGCTTTTTTTATGGACCATAGTAAAAGGCCTGGGCCCACGATGGGGCTAGAATCCTGGTTTGTGAAGCCTAGGTCGGTGCCCCGTTCCTCAGGCAGCCGTCACGTAGTGATTGCCAGTGTTACAATCCCGGAGGCAGTGGCTGAGCGGAGAGTATAAGGCAAAAGAAGGATTGGGGTCTGACCCAGGTGGCCGACGATACCACTGACCTCAGACAATTATGCTCCGGATTCGGTAAGTTTGGCCCTCATTGCCCCACTGGACACTTGGACCCCATCCCTGTTATCCTGTTAATACGCAAGTCCCATGTTTTTCGCCCTCCACATTCCAACCTGAACTGTACGCGCTGCCAACCTTTCACCACATCTCAATTACACTGTTCATATTCATTGATTGACCGCCCCTCACTGTGGACGCCTGCTCGGTAGTACTCCGTCGCCAGTACCTCCGGGGTCCAGCCAGGCCCCACCTCTGTTTTACCTGTTCATACCAATTTTTCGGTTAGTGTGCTTCCAGATACACCTCCTTGTACCGTCCCCACTTCCCAGCCCTTTACTCACTGGCGTGCCCTCTTTCCTTCGCAGTTCCAATCTTGCCATGGGGTCAAGCAGGACTGCCCTTCCGTGAACCTATTCCTCCACCTCCTCTTCCCAACTAAGCTTCCAGGTATACATTTACCACCCCCTTCACCCTCCCCCTCCCCTTTGTGCCCTCCCCATTCCAAGTTCTTACTTTCCTCTCTCCCTTTCTTGTACAGCACCTTTATTCAGTAATCCGGTCCTGATGATGATCCTAAATCACTAGGATCGACACGCTGTCGACATACCAGCGCAACTTCCGGCGCCTTTTACTATGATCCATAAAAAATCTTTAAAATATGTGTCATAAATTCATGTGATTAACTGACTATGAACCATAAGTCCCTCTGTATATATTTGTGACTTCTTCACCTCGCGCCACAGCTATTATTTCATCTATCACCTGCGCCATCCACCTTTGAGTGTCACGAGCCCTTGTGTGCACAATGTTTTTGGGTTACCTATGTATTAATTTCTGGCAGTGCTGATACAACTGTTCCCAATTTTATTTAAAACCCTTGTGTCCTTTATTCCTCAAATGTCTTGCACCCTTCTAAATATATGATGCCTTGGGCACATTTAAACGAACTATGAGTCTCCCTACGTTTCTTTTTTTGCAATGTTTTGTGCACGCTTGATAACTAATCTTCTTAATATTACCAGTTGAGACATTGTCATTTGTTTATACACATACAAAACATGGCATTTTGAATTTTGCATGTGTGCTGCGCAAGGCAGCACACATGTAAAAATCAACACTGATGAGAAATGCATTGGTTCTCCTCCTTTTGACAATTTTGGACCAGGATTATCAAGGTCTAATTTCTGGTGCTGCCTCAAATGTAGGCCACCCTTGTAAATAGGGGGTAGCCTCAAATACAATGGGTGTTGCGTTGGAATGACCCACACAACACCCACTGGATGCCCCTTTCACACTAACCATAGCGTGAAAGGGTGCCTGATGTACAAGGCAGTTTTAAGCCATGTTAGGTGTCTTAACGCTGCCTTGTACATAAGGTGCAGCCCCTTTCTCTACAATAATGTCACAGAAAGTGACGTTATGGTGGTCATAGGGGCTTGTACATATGCCCCTGACAGTCTCATTGGGTTGTGACACTACCAGTCACATGCTGTGCACTGTCACGTCAGTGTTGCCAGCAAGTTGTAACTGATCATTGATTCTTCATGGCATTGTACATGATATTTTCAAGCTTCACAATCTTTTGTTAAATTGTAGGGTCCCATTTTTCACTGACCTAGTGTTTCTGTGTTAAATGGAGAGATTTGACATAGTCTTCATGACTCACATACGGTCATTGCTCTTAATTGACAGTCAACATGTCTCCAGAGGAGGCGCATGCATACAAGGTCAGGAAGGACCGGTATCTTCACATACGCAAGGTGGCCAAGGGATATCACAACATGTCAAGGAAGTATCAAGCTGACCATGCAGCTGGTAGGTGGAAGTTGTTCCCCTATATAGGCCAAGGAAACAGCCAGAGTGAGACACAGGCCAGACCGGGCACTTCTGGCGACAGGCGTGGATTCCAACATGGGCAGGGATATGCACTACCCCCTCAAAAAACACAAGACAAGCTGCAGCCTCAGTATCCCGACCTCAATCGGTGGCCCCTCACAGACCCAAGGACAAGCTACAATAGCAGCTGCTGGATCTGATCAGGTGGTCATATTTACCATGCGGGACAGTCGTACAATCATGGAAATGAATATCAGGTTGGCACATTTAGAACATGAGATGTCAGAGCAGACCATCCACATGCAGGACATAAAGGCTGCCCTCGGTCTCCCATTTTGAACTGGCCAATGGAGACCCATCCCCCTTTTCTACATTCCCCCAATGTTATTTATTCTAAATAGTTAGTGATAGGTACGTTTTTTAATTGTTAGGGAGTGTAGTTGTTGTGTAGTAATAGGTAGTCTTAGAATTTAGCATCGTTTTTTCGTTATTATCTTGTGGTATTTGTGGATAAGTTTCCTTTTCCTTTGGGTGGGGGTTGATGTATTTCTTCTTATATATATATATTTTTTAAACCTAAAAAAATATATATTTGCGTATGATATCTGTGTAGTTAGCTTATGTTGAGATAAGTGGTATTTGTCCTGTCTTCTAATGTGCTTTAATGGTGGGAGGGGGGGTTTATGTCTCAGATATGTTGCTGTGTGTTTAGTATTAGTTAAGTTAGATAGTTTAGGTTATTATTCACTTTGTCATAGTTAGTTAGGATTAGGTTAGTTGTAGTAGCGTTTAGTGTCAGGTTAGGGTAGTTCATTTTGTTAAATATTAATAAATTTATACTGTTTTGGATTTCTGTTTACACTTATGTCTGAAGTAGTTTGGTAGAATGTTGCTTTTTCCCTTGTTTCCAACGTATTCAATATCAGGGCACTCATTTGAATGTGTATGTGTGGTCATGACATGTTACTTAGCTGGACGGATAGTGTCAGGACCCTTTTGATTTGAGCACAGTAAACATGCATAAATTACAGTGTGGCAAGTTGGAGTTATGGCCTAGGCTAGGGAGACTCTTTTGGGAGGTTGAACATCTTATTTGTGACTCACAGGGTTGGACTGCACATTGTTGCTCATTTAGAACACCATGTAGGAACATGGCCTTGAAAAGACATTCACATTGCAGCTCTTGTCACTCATGATGATGGATGTATGCACTGTGTTCCACAGATTATGTCCACACCCTGCATATCACAAGAGCCTGGGGCTGAGTCCATCTAACATGCACAGACATAGGCACACTTTCTGCGTAGTGCAAATGTGCCATCATTATGGAAATTGGTTGTTCCTGTGGCTGGAGGCTCACCCTCCTGCCAATGTACAATGTTGTAAATTTGTAGATCAAATGTGCATGGCACAAGGCAGAACACAGTTCTGCAGCAAACAGGAGTAGAAATGTAACATTGTTCCCTGTAGTGCCAATGTCATACCCACTTTTCCCAGCTGTTACTTTTGTCATTGCCTCATAGTGATGCCACCCTTGAAATGGTGGTAAACATTTAACTATGTGCAACGTGCAGTGCACTACACATCCCGGGGCACATTGCCCTCTCCTCTCACAGTGAGCACAGCATGAGAGGGTTCCTTCTTTCCAAGGCATTGTTAAGCCACTGTAAGTGTCTGATTGAGGACTTGCACTTTAGGTTAAGTCTCTATTGCCAAACCAGCTTCACTGAAACTGATGTTGTGATTCCAATAGCAGTTGGGCGATATCTGCCATAACGAATCGTCATCTATATTCATATTTTGTGTTTTATCTTGGAATGTGACATGCAATGACCACCATCACAACAATATTTGTCCTCCCGTAGAGTGTGAGTAGATCTGCCAAGAGAGATTTGTTTTCAGTGCTAAATGCAGACACTACTTGTGGCATGCAACAGACTCAGACCTATTTCCCCACATGCCTAGTGCCATCATGTACGGAGGGCAATTTTGGAATATTGCTAGTAGGTTATATTTGATCAATGAGGGCACGGCTAGATCTCATATGCCCTGTCAGCTCACTGCCTGTCTGTGATAAAGTTGAACATGAACATTTAACATATGTCACTCGGTGTACATTTGGATGGATTCACTGCTCAAAGATTGATAAACACACATCTGAATAAATTAAAGGTTTTAATTTGCATGTGCATTGGCTTTGGTGAAGACTGCCACAGTACTTGGTCAAACCACCCCCACATTTCGTAGATGCCCAGTGGAGGGCTTGACAGAGTCCTTTGGATGGAGCATGTCCAGAGGAAGAGGTAGAGTTCAGTCAGCAAGATGATTGCAGTGTCTTTGGGAACAACACAAATTATGGCAGTCCAAATTGAGGTCCAAGGTGAGTGTCACAGTGTGTAGCAGAGGACATTGGAAGATGATGTTACGGGGCATGATGCTAAGCACAGGTCCAAGGCAAAACTGACCATTTGGCATAAATTAATTCTACTGCTTTCTTCTTAGCAATATTGCAGACTCATCAACATCTTCATCCTCTAATGTGTCATGTGCCTCCAGTGTGCGTGGTGGTAGATTGTCAGCAGCACTGTGAAGCACTGACACATCAGGGGCTGGGGATGTGGATGTTGAAGCAGCAGCAGCAGCATTCATCTGTGCCAAACCTTGATACAGCACTGCTGTGATGAGCAGCTGCAGGGCCTGAAATATTCCAGCAATGTGTCTGTGGTGTTCAACCGTGGCTGCCATTAGCGAGGCTTGCATGCACTCCATATTCTCCATGATCATTCGCATGTGATGCAACTCCCTGCTGACATTGCTGGAGCCACTCGGACTGGACAGTTGTTCTTGTCTCTGAGTCAGTACTCCAGCGATGTCAGCCATGGAATTCTGGAGAGAATGAAGCAGACTGTGAGTGTCTGTGATGGTCTGTAGGTGATCCCGAATGGGACTTAGACACCCACGCAACCCATCTAATTTGGCACCCAGGCTGTCAAACCCCACCCGCACCTGACCAGCCATCTCCTTCTTGATCTCTACCGCACTCAGTTGAAATGCCAGAAGTTGATCCTCAAGGTTCTGGGAGACAGCAGTGGTGGTCGGTACTTGCTGTTGGGTTGTTTGTGCAGGGGCTGTAGTTTCCACAATGCTGCTGGAAGGTCCTTGCTTCTGGAAATGGGGTGCTAATTGAGTTGAGGAGATGTTGGAGTGTGTCCTGGTCGATGGTTGCTAGGTCTACCTCTTCATTATTGAAGAGTGGGACAGGCTGCTGTGCAGGAGGTGATGTTTCTCCCTCTGCAATGTAAAGGAATGATGCATTTGTATGTGTGTTTATATTATGACCATGCACTTGACAGGGGCCTGGAAGGACACAAATATACACATATAAACAGGCTTAAATAAAAAGAAATATGTGGCAAAGAAAATACTGCAATACACGTAGCGGACTTCAGATTTGGTCTGCAAAAGATGTCCTCCATCTAACGTTATAAAACAGTGCGGGCATGCTCACTTGTGAACATACTCTGTCTCATTCACAGTGCATCCTCATATTGACATGAAAGAGATGCAGCCCTGTGCAGATAAATTGTATGTGTGCAGTGTTGAGGCAAGAGGGACATTTTTGCCAGCTTGCCGCATCTCCAGGCAATGTGCCCATTTGCTCTTTCAAGTGGCCCTTATATTCTGGTCTGATATGACTCTTTGGCTATGTTTAGTATTACTTTTCTGTTCAGATTTCCAAGTCTATGACCCCACTTATATGTGTCCTGCAATATATTTGTTGACTAGGGTGATATGTGTCTATACCTCCAGGGACAAGAGTATCTGTGACAAGCTCTGCAGTCAATGTGGATGGGCACTGGTAGATATTTAATTGTTCATGACTGACATTGGGCCCATCCACCCCATCCCCCCAGTCCCTGGTTGTCACAGTGTTGCTGATGTTGCTGGTCATGTTCAGCAGTATCCTGTCCCTGGACACCAACCACAGACTCCTTGCAGGTGACTGCAGACACCTGTTACTCTAACACATCCAGCTCTTCCTGTGACTCCCACCTCCGGTCTGCAGTGCTGCATTGCGATTAGCCAACATTTTCTCCTTGGTCTTGCGCTTTGCATCATGCCAGTGTTTATTGTAGTGGGTCACTGTCCTCCTCACCTCTCCGACAGCATTCACCTTATCTGCAATGGACTGCCATATTGCATTCTTGGTCCCCAATGACACAGTGGAGCTGACAAACAGCTGGTGTTGTTTTTCTGCCACCTCCGGAATCAGGACCTGGTTTTCCTGCTGGCTGAACCTGGTTGTCCTCTTCCTCTTGTCCTTGCTCATCTCCTGGGTCTCTGGCTGGTCCTCCTGGCTGTTTGGGGGTTAGTTTCTCCTGCAGTACTGGGTCCAGCTTCATCCTGTGGAAAACGACAATGTATATGTACATAAGCGGCGTTCATTTGTGTTCACCCTCGCCACTGTTGAAGATAAAGCGAAAGTCACATAACAGTGGCCCTGCCATCTTGTCCCCTTTTAGGCCCCATCACGAACATAGATAGTAGCCATTTTGTGTGTTATGACCTCTCTGCCCACTGCCAATAACCTGCGTCTCTCTCTCTCTCTCTCTCTCTCTCTCTCTCCCCCACTCCCCAGCCTCGCGAGTATTCCCCCGCGCCCCGGCAGCCCCCGGTCTCTCCTGCTCGGGCCATAAATGCACCTCTAAACACGACCCTGTCTCCGTGCTGAACCCCTGCCCCCTCGCTCTTTCATCCTACCCATAGAACAGGCCCTTTTGGTAACCTCTTCCTCCCTGCCCGATTGCCCGGCCTGATCCCAGGCCATCACCTAGTCCAACAGATGCAGTTTATTGCTCCCTACAGTAGGACCTCGCCTCACATCAGAGGAGCGGTGATTAATCAAGGCCTTCACACCCCTAGATCTGACCGACACCCCTGCATTCCTCCCAGGAACACCCTTCCTCTCTTCTGATGACCCCCCCCCCCGGCTACACCTGGCCTCTCGACCCAGTCCCATGTCATAAACCTAGGTCTCGTGGATGTACCCCCCCGGCCCCGCATAGCGAAACGTGATCTTATCGCCTGCCCAACCTTAGATCTGACCACCCCCTCTTGCCCTCGTGTCCTGTTGGAATGTCCGGCTGCAGATTACAATCACATGTTACATTTGGGAGGGGAAAACAACATCAGAGCGACCGGTATGGGAATAGGCCTGAAGCTGGGATTCCAAACATGCCTTTTCGTACTTCAAAGTGTCTTTATTGCAATAAGGAATGTTTGTGCATCATAAACCTGTGTATAAAAGACGGAGCCGTAGAGAAACTTGTTAGAGCACCTCGAGAAGATACCCTGTTGTCTGATTTGACGTGTTCTGTTCCGTCGGAAATAAACTCCTGTTTCCTGCCTTCCAGTCTCCAGCGCCTGCCTCTTTATTTGGTAATCGTGTGTTGGGTGAGAAGCGGCTAACGCCGGGCAAACCTAGAAAAGGGGTAAAATGACCTGATCTGCCTGAACCCTTTTTCATCAATTGGCGTCCCAAACGTGGGGCCCATCAGCGACATGTGGATCCAGTGAGAGAGGTCCCAATGACAGAGTGAACGACTGCAACGATCGGGAAGAGCTCCTGCCCGATAGACCCTTGTCTGGCAGCCGATCATCCGAACTTCACTGGTTCCGAGCAGACCTCTCTCGAGTGATCTACGGTCCTGACTGGGAACCATCAGGAGTGCCACAGCAATTACGGAGAATAGAGGACGATCGGGCGCTGGAAACGGAAGACGAGAAACTGTCCATACGGTCCGGGTAAGGTCGTGTAACACGACAAATTGCGAATTGATTGTTTGATTGTCCTTGGAAAATACTAGTATTACGCATTCGATTGTTTTGTTTTGTTTTGTTCTGAGAAATTCTCTGTCTGCAAACGGGGAAGGATAGGAGTATTCTCCCTTTGCAGATAGTGAAGGGTAGATAGCGCAGGCTTTTGCCCCCGTTGTAACCCGTCGCGCCTACTTCCCTCTCCATTTGATTGATTGTTATCCAAGCATTCATTGTTTTGGAATTGGTTCTCTTTGGATCATTCTCTATTTGCAAACAAGCACAGAGTCGCCATACTCTGTTTAGTCTTTGCAGATAGTGAAGGATAGGTAACGCAGGCCTTTGCCCCCGTTGTAATCCGTCGTGCCTATTTTTATCCCCCACTGATTGATTGTTTGACCGAACATTGATCGTTCGGAATTGGTTCTCGGAAAGGATCTTCTCTGCTTACAAACAGAGAGGAACAGGAAGATCTCTCTCTTTGCAGATTGTGAAGGGTAGGTAGCGCAGGCTTTTGCCCCCGTTGTAACCCGTCGCGCCTATTTTATTCCTCATTTGATTGATTGATTGTTTGTCCGAACTTGACTGTTTGGAATTGGTTCTCTCTTTGGGTATTCCCTGTTTGCGAATACTGTAGAATAGACATATTCTATCTAGTCTCCGCAAAGTAGTGAAGGATAGGTAGTGCTGACTTTTGTCCCCGTTGTAACCCGTCATGCCTATCTCCTCCCCATTGCTCAGTAGTTGGTTCAGCCCGGACCATTTATTAGAGGTAGACCATCTGGCTCCACCGGAGGACACCCCTAATAAAAAGGACATATATAAAGAAAAATGCGGATTAGCCGCTGTATCGTGCTAGCAAATAAAAGAACATAAAAATCGTTAGGAAAAACAAAAGGAATCGAGTAAAATCAGTAGGCCACTGATGAGATCTTTTTTCGACCTCACTGAAATGGAAGCATTAGGAACAACCCCTCAGGAAATATGAAACTAGTGAGGAAAGCCGAACTCAACGCCATGATGACTGCAAGACAGCTCGGCTCCACCGCCGACCGCCCAATTAACGACAAACCCTAGGCAAATATTAGAAATATACAACACTATAGCAAAGTAACAGGTTAAAACGTTTTTATTTGAACAAAAATAATAAACAACTATTTACATGGCAAACGGCTGCAACAACAAACCCACAATGCATTTCGCCGTCTGCTTGACGCCGTTCCTGTCCCTCCTTCCCCAAAGTAGCCATGTTGGGCTACTTTGGGCTACTTTCTAGTAGGTTTTTGGGCGTCAGAAAGTCTACAAAAGCCGTCGGCGGCGGCCTGGGGTGGAGGACCATTACGCGAATAGTCCAGAGGCGACACCACGCGCCAAGGTCTGTCCCCAGGATGAACCAAGGGACCCGTTCCTGGGGCCGTGGCAAAGAGCAGCCGGCCGCCATCGGCCGGAGAAGGCATGGGCCCGACCCGAAATGTACTGGTCTTCCCGTTCCCTTCTTCTTTCGGCGCCTTGCAGGCCACGGGGGGGAGGGATGTCTTGCATATGCCTCCGACACCCCCCCTCTTCTTCATCGCCTGGTCCGGCCATAACAACTGTCAGCGAGACGCCGTGGAGTGCACTGGGAGGGAGAGGCGGCGCGGACGAGCCTCTCCCGCCTCCCCAGGTGGAGGCCCCTCAGCTGCACCCCCAACGCTCCACGCACCCGGCAAAGGGTTCGTCCACTCTTGCGGTGCAGCGACGCTCCACTCACCCAGCAGGGTCTCGTCCACTGTGGCGGTGCAACAACGCCTCGCCCGGCAGGCTGGAGTCCGTCTGCTCATTTGACCCAGTGACTGCCGGTAGCTGCAGAACTCCTAAAAATGGCGGTCGACTTTGCAGGAATGGGCCTGGCGTGAAAAGGTGGCCTGGTCGCCTGTCAACCAGAAAATGGGCCCCCGTCCAGATGGGTTCTCCTCAGCTTTGAAGATTCTACGAGAACTGCGGAGGGCCCTCGACCTCCGCGGGCCCCCGACCGCCCCCGATGGGGAATGGCTGACATGATTGCCCGCAGAACGACCAAGACGTAGCCACGAGACGTTGGCGCTCTCATGCTGGCGCCAGCCTCAGTTTGAATGACCAAAAATCCTGCAGACTACTGATTTGATCAGTTCCGGTGGAACACCAGTATGACCTGGTAGGAAAGATTGTTGCCCCCTCCCTTTTCTTTGATTGATGGTTCATGTCACCGGTCCCTTCTGTTGCCCCTTAACGGAACTTCTGGACTGCCGAAAGAGATTCTGGTCCAACCCCGAGTTGGTGGAGACATTTTGACTATACTTAGACCCGCCTGACCCCACCCAAAATGGCGCCGGTACAAACGAAACTCACAACTCCCCGTTGTGTTCCGGATGCTCAGGCTTGATATCATGAGATATGTATGCAGTTTTTGAAGCACATGGCGGGAGGGGATGAGTATTGCTTGAACATTCGGACAATGAATTGATATTAAGTTCTGACGCATCATTGATTACAGTATTATTAAAGGTTCGAATTTTCGGAACTTATGGTACTTGCCCACAATGAATTTTCGATATGATTTTATTGCACTTATCGTACCTTTATGAAATAAAACGACCACCGACTCAGTTACGTTTCCCTAAAATAAATATGCCCTCATGTACAGTTCCAGTCTGCTCCGTGGCCGGCCCACGTGGTTGTAGGCCTGCATTTGTACGTCAACATTTTTTAATAAAGGTTTTGTGAAAAGCAAATATAGTCGTAGCTCTTGGATTGGTAAGTTCGAATGCATGGCCATTGTTTCCGATATACGTAAAATACAGGCGAAATAAAGCAATTCGATTACTTAAAGGTTAAAAAGCAAAGTACCCAGAAATATTGCAAATGTGAATGGTCCAAGTTCGTTGCGTGTGTTTTCTACTTTTGTGCAACATAAAGCAATCGATAAAGGTCCCGGTGTTTGGCCTTTACTTTATATGCCACATATCTCAGGGAAATTGTTTCAGATGCCCCTAAGCCAGACCCGGTACCACTGTAAACCACCCCTCCTCCTCGAAGGAGAGCACGAGTTCACCCCACTTTACACTGACTGCCCTTTTGTTTCGACCCTCCCCTACACAAGATCCGCAACACCACACGTGGGCGATCTATGCAATATGCAGTCCATCAATGATTATGCCTCCCGCACTACCAGTCCCTCTGGGCTTAAAACGCCGAGATGGAAGGGACTGCATCCCGCGGAGATAGGTCGAATACGTGGTAAGTAAAAGCCTTTTGGGTTTATGTGCGCGGATGTGTTTTAAAACGCTGCCCCCACCCCTTCTTTTTCCCCTTCTTTCTGCAGGTCACATCGGAACATCGACTAAAGCATGGAGAAGTCCTAAGCAACACGCCAGGGTTCCGCGGGGAAAAATGATACATTAACCATGGGGACTGCCCCGAGGACATGATGAATATGGGTGATATGAATGCACGCGTGTATGACCGGATGTGTGTAACTCGACTGGACATACGTTGCACGCGTTGACTCGATAAGAGAGATGTTCTCGTACGACTTGAGTGATGAACGAACGACCGATGGAATGGGGAAAAAGGGGGTCTGAGCATGGCGCCTATACACGACGAACAATGCAACCAAGAATGACGTGCACCTACGAGTAGGTTCATACGGTAACTAAATAGGGGAAGGTTCAGGACTATTCCAGGGTGAGGTTTACCCAAGTACCCTCCTCCTGGAAGACTAAGAAAATTATCAAATATCTAAGATTTACCACCTCCCTCTTGCACCCTCATAGACGTGAAACTCGAAACTGCCCATTGTTCCCCCGACTGACACCCCCCGTTGCTTCAGCCTGGATACCCATTCGCTAAAAACGATCCTAAGATCCCACCGTAAGTACTAGCCCGACCAGTTAGTTCCCGAACAATTGACGAAAGTGTAAGTATTTGCAACAGAGGCCAACTGCAAAAGACAGCCAGGCAATTAAATAGGATACTAAGGATGCGCAGCATGCAGGAGGAAATATCTTTGGCCAAGTACTGTTCTATGTTTTGTCTTGAGTTCTGTATATAATACATGTACCCCCCCCCCCGCCTGAATTCATGTGTACGTAGTATACGGATTTACGTTGTCCCTCAGTCTGTGTTTCTATATAACATGACCCCTACTGTTTTGTGTTGTGTGCGCATTAAATGGCCTATTATTGTACACGTTTCTCTCTCACTCTCTCTCTCTTTTTCTCTCTCTTCATGTTGTACGTGTACCGAATAGTTCATTTAAAATACGGACGACTCTCCCTCCGAGGGTCCCCCTGTTCCCTCTTCCTTTGTGTGGTAACGTTGTGCCCCGCCGGCACGAGCCTAATTGGTTTTCGAACACAAAGGTGTTCGGCAAATTGACAGAAACTAAAACAATTGTAATCTGCCATATTACTACCTCTCCTTTCTGTAAAATGATGGAACTTGAATTGGCTATGAAGGAAAGGACAGGTAAGACGACTGAAGTCCCCTAATCTGGCCTTCTTATAGGAGGACTATATGTCAGTGGCTTTCTGTTCTCAGCTCGTTAGAAACAATGCCCAGATTACCCCACCCCTCTGCACCCAAGTACGGATGTCCAAAACGTCCCCGTTTTCTCCCGATTGGCCCCAGCTCCATAACACGAAGTATAACTGATGACCCCGATTAACTGTTGCCCCCCCCCCCGAGAAAAGAATGTTTAGCCACTATCTCCCTCTCTCATGTTGATAGAAGACTGCCAGGGCTAGGGTCAGAAAGCCACATACGTCATGAATGACCGCCAAATAGACTTAGTACAAACTCAGTAGACATGCCTGTATACATGCTCCACAGTGATAACTCCTGACCGTGACCGATGAAACGTACCCCCAAGTACCTAGATCTGGGACGGAATTGAAATGTATAAATGTCTTCTCTTGCCAGTTCGCTAAAACCTGTTTTGTACCCATTCAAGGATACACAGTCACCGGAGGAGAGGGGCCGGACGTGACGCACAGCCTGGCCACAGATCATGAGGCGCGTGTGACCTCGACCTAAGATGGAGCCGCAGAGCAACGGGACGCGGGACGATGCACCACTCTCAAACGCAGAAAACAAAGGAATGGAGGGCTGCCTTGAAGCCCTCTACTTGTTGACCCACGCGTGCCAGAAGTCCCCGCCCCTTTGAGCCCGATTGATGGACCTGCCTGCGCATCACCCTTTGCTCCCTTGGTTTGTCTCAAAGATCCGGTCCCACTCCGCCCTCTCCTCCCTCGATTATCCGACAAAACCCCCCCTTTTTTATCCTTTCCACATGGATTTTGACTCAGAGAAAGAAATGCAGGTGCCCAGCATGAGGCACCCTTAAAGGAGATTAGTTAGGAAACAGGACTGTGGCCTAACAGCAAAGGACAGATCACACCCTGCGACGTGTAAAGAACGACCCGAGCTGGACCTATAGCTCCACCGCCGGTGCTCAACAGCGCCAACGGAAGAAAACGAACTACCAGAGCCTACCAGTGATGGCTCACTACTAAAAAGACACTGTGGCGAAGACCCCCCTTTTTTTCTGAACTTTCTACCCCCCCCCTTGGACTAATTGCTTGTATTGGACTAAATTCCTCCCTCAACCACTTTTGCCTGTAAAATGTTTCATCAGTCATTTTTTAAATACGACAAATGTAAATTTATATGTATTCCACCTCGTATGTCCCATCAACTGCACACGGCTATACGCAAATCCACCAGTATTGACAAACGCTATTTCATTGATAACACACAACTATATGTACACCCCGTCAGTTATGATAAACACGGAAATGACCTAGCTTATGTTAAAAAGCGGCGACTGTGGAAAACGACAATGTATATGTACATAAGCGGCGTTCATTTGTGTTCACCCTCGCCACTGTTGAAGATAAAGCGAAAGTCACATAACAGTGGCCCTGCCATCTTGTCCCCTTTTAGGCCCCATCACGAACATAGATAGTAGCCATTTTGTGTGTTATGACCTCTCTGCCCACTGCCAATAACCTGTGTCTCTCTCTCTCTCTCTCTCTCTCTCTCTCCCCCACTCCCCAGCCTCGCGAGTATTCCCCCGCGCCCCGGCAGCCCCCGGTCTCTCCTGCTCGGGCCATAAACGCACCTCTAAACACGACCCTGTCTCCGTGCTGAACCCCTGCCCCCTCGCTCTTTCATCCTACCCATAGAACAGGCCCTTTTGGTAACCTCTTCCTCCCTACCCGATTGCCCGGCCTGATCCCAGGCCATCACCTAGTCCAACAGATGCAGTTTATTGCTCCCTACAGTAGGACCTCGCCTCACATCAGAGGAGCGGTGATTAATCAAGGCCTTCACACCCCTAGATCTGACCGACACCCCTGCATTCCCCCCAGGAACACCCTTCCTCTCTTCTGATGACCCCCCCCCCGGCTACACCTGGCCTCTCGACCCAGTCCCATGTCATAAACCTAGGTCTCGTGGATGTTCCCCCCGGCCCCGCATAGCGAAACGTGATCTTATCGCCTGCCCAACCTTAGATCTGACCACCCCCTCTTGCCCTCGTGTCCTGTTGGAATGTCCGGCTGCAGATTACAATCACATGTTATATTTGGGAGGGGAAAACAACATCAGAGCGACCGGTATGGGAATAGGCCTGAAGCTGGGATTCCAAACATGCCTTTTCGTACTTCAAAGTGTCTTTATTGCAATAAGGAATGTTTGTGCATCATAAACCTGTGTATAAAAGACGGAGCCGTAGAGAAATTTGTTAGAGCACCTCGAGAAGATACCCTGTTGTCTGATTTGACGTGTTCTGTTCCGTCGGAAATAAACTCCTGTTTCCTGCCTTCCAGTCTCCAGCGCCTGCCTCTTTATTTGGTAATCGTGTGTTGGGTGAGAAGCGGCTAACGCCGGGCAAACCTAGAAAAGGGGTAAAACGACCTGATCTGCCTGAACCCTTTTTCATCAATCCATGGTTCTTCACTTTTTTTTTCTCATTTTGTGATACTTTGCAGGCGTTTTGTAGTCGCTTTTCCGGTCTAACATGAAAAAAAGTACAGTCATGCTAATTTGCATGCAGTTTCTGGCCGCTGACTGGCCTGCCACCACTTTTTTTACATTAGCTGCAAGATTTTTATCACCGTGACACTGTTGTTAACATTGAAAATATCCGCGGACATGAGAAACTATTTCCACGTAGCACCGGCTTGTACTTACGTCGCTAATGTTTGCGGCGGTATGCAGTGATAAGAAAATTGCCGCTAATGTTAGCGATATTTTTCGTCAATCCAAATGCCCTTCTCTTTTCCTTTTCACCTGCATATACTCATTCCAATCCATGTATTTCTCTATTATTATAAATGAGCGCTATTCCATGAAATTAAGCATTTCCCTCCAGATTCTAAAGTGTAGCAAAATAAAGTTTGCTTGCGCTCAGCTAAAACTAATATCCCATCAATGACAACCAACTATTTTCCATATATTTTAATCTTTCTGATCCATTGTTCTGAATGCTGGCCTAATACCTCTAGAAATGGTGATTATTTATGCATTTCTGTATGTTTCATCATAGAAACGAGTGCATTGAAAGTATTGCTCCTGCATCTTTTGGGTAAGAAGGCTTCTGGGTCCAGTTGCCAATCTTACATCGCTGTGGTAAAGTCTATTTACACAGCGCAATGTTTGTTTCGATGGTTACTGAAGATCAACCAGAATTGTACACTGTGCACCTGCAGAATATTCTGTCTACAAAACAATTGTTTACTCAACCTGCACCCGGTAATCCTTCGAATATTTCTCAAGAGTGGCCCAAAGTCCTAGAGAGTGACTGCCGCTGCCGAAGATGCGTCATTACTGTAATCACAACCGACAGGCTAATATGTGCCATCTCGCTTCTGTCTTTCTATTGAGCTGCCGTCTAACCAAACTACTTCCTCAGTCCAAATGTAATTATGAAATAGCTGCCGCTGTGCTAATTCATTTCCTTGGTATCCTTTCATTTTTCTCTGTCTGTATTACACCCTGCACTGACACATCTAATCAGCAGGGTAGTAGACGGGGACCATGGATGGGCCAGGCTCCCATGCAGCTGGTACCAGGCAGGGCTCACAGGGCCGAGATCATATTCAACACAAAAACTCAGGTAACATTAAGACTTCTCTTATCCAAATATGTTAATCATTCACGTTAACATTAACAACCTGCAGTGCATTGCAAAGCAAACTTCAAACCCTTTCCTTTAATTTTCAAATGATAAGCAAATGACTCCTGCACGCTCATTTATAAACATAAGAGTTGTAGTGTCCGGCTGGACACGTTATAGTGTTCTGCCTGTTGTACTCCACACTTTACGCCCACCCACCACAGGCGTCACCTGTCAGGTGATCCTGCAAATAAAAGGGGATGGGCCCACGTGCCCTGGGCAAGTTACAGTAATCCACTACTGACTCTGTGTGTCATTACTGGAGCATGAGGGCCTAGTGGCCGGAGACACGACAATGCGATGAGTGGGTGTTATCCCACATGTGAAGTAGCAGCCTCCTCCCAGTTTGTGAAGGAGGAAGCATAGCCTGCGCCCCCCCCCCACACATACTGCCACCGCTGTCCTGTCCAGCCTTACAGCGGGAGCACCTCATGGAAAGGTGGCATACGAAACCCAGACCAGGGCTCATGGCACCAGCACTGTCCCACATGGTGAGAGAAGACACCCATGCCGGCCAGGAAAAAGGAAACTGAACCCGCAGCAGTGGCGCAAGAGGTATGACACCCTGTTGTTGAAGTGCCCGTCGGGGGTGCTGCCTGCCCCATCTGCCCCGGTGCGAAAGGAGGGAGCGGTGCCCTTCCCAAGATGTGCAGTAGCACCCATAGCAAGGCCTAAGCAAAAGTGGTTTCCCCAGGGAGGGGTACGTTCTGAGCAAGCATTCGCAGCCAGCCGCTGTTGGCCCTCGGGCCCAATGAGACCCAGCCAGCTGTGGAGAAAAGTGAAACTGTGCCAACACATCCGCACCAGTGTCTGCAGCCCCTGCAGAACGAGACAAGCGGCCACGGTGAGCGGCTGTAGTGCGTCTGAGCATTATCACCCAACTGCAAAGAGGCCTGCAAGATTGCAGCATAAGTGAGCAGGCTGGAAAGGACCCCCACCCCTGCGTGGCACTGGCGTCCCTACCTGCCGGTGAGCAGGTATTCTGTTTCATGCTGTTGGCCCAGTGGCACCGATGCGACTCTCCTTTCTGCCGGTTCAAGGCCGTTGCCCGGTTGGAGGTGCTGCATCGCATGATGCCGTACTTTGCAACGTCCCTCCTCCGGGGGAAGAAAGGAAGCAACTCCTGCAGGGTGAGTCCCAGAAGACATGACAAGCCCCTGCATGACCGGTAAATCAAGGACACACTACGGAGGTGCCTGCCCCTCATAACCGGCATCTGCAGGTCCCAGGGAGCCCGCAACTCAAGGGAAGAGAGCCGAGGCGTCTTTGAGAGGCTGCAGTGCCACCTAGTGCTAAAGTACTGCGCCTGAGCACTTACGCGCAATAACTACACTCCACGCTGTTAGTTGAAGCGTAAAAGGCCATTTATTAGGACATGGTTGCAATCATTTAGACTTATTAACAGTACATCAATGCATGAAATATACGTTTCCATCCCATACCCACGCATTCTCCATTCTGCCTTTCCAAAACCATCTCACCTGTTTGACTCTTCACCCATTCACTCGATAACCTCCTTCCTTTCCCCGTTCTCACCTTCACTTGCCCTCCAAGCATCCTCGGTTGACTTTGCCTTCATTGCTCATTGCCTCCCGTGCCCCACTATCAGTCACCTTTGTACCGTTCTCCCCCCACCTGAGGGGTGGATCCGCCCGTATGTGACTCCCCACCCCTCTAAAGTACCGTAACGCCCCTGCACCGCAACCTGCCCTAAACTGCCACCCCAGACCTCAAACCACCCCCAATCCTTCACTGAAAAACAATAGGGTGGGCAGGTGGACAAACTTAAGCGTCCTCCCGGTGGTGCTCAGGTGTCAGGAAGAGGCCGGATCCTCCTCTCCCTCCCCAATCCCACCCCTTCCTTTAACCCAACTCGTCCCGCCCTCCACCTTATCCTTCCGTTTATCGCATGAAAACCCCGGGGAAGACTGGTCTGCGACCTTCCCTTCCCCCGGGGGCCGCATCGCGCAATAACTACACTCCACGCTGTTAGTTGAAGCGTAAAAGGCCATTTATTAGGACAAGGTTGCAATCATTTAGACTTATTAACAGTACATCAATGCATGAAATATATGTTTCCATCCCATACCCACGCATTCTCCATTCTGCCTTTCCAAAACCATCTCACCTGTTTGACTCTTCACCCATTCACTCGATAACCTCCTTCCTTTCTCCATTCTCACCTTCACTTGCCCTCCAAGCATCCTCTGTTGACTTTGCCTTCATTGCTCATTGCCTCCCGTGCCCCACTATCAGTCACCTGTGTACCGTTCTCCCCCCACCCGAGGGGTGGATCCGCCTGTATGTGACTCCCCACCCCTCTAAAGTACCGCCGACCAGGGAACGCCCGTAGGGCGGTTGCCTGCCCCCCCCACTGTCCTGTGCACCTTTTCGCATCCTGCCAGCCAACCCTGCAGCCTCCCAGTGGACGACAATCCACCAACTTACCCCGTGTTCTGCAACAAAGTACCATTCTTGGTACAAACGTGAATCGCGAAAGGTGCCCCACCAGAAAGGGCCCACATGCCCCTCAGTCCTGTGCCCAAAGGCAGCTTCAACTCAGCAGCACCTGGTGAATGACCATCCCCCTAACATGCGTCCCCTGCAATGCAGGAACGTCCCCGGGACAAACCCCACCAAGAAAAAATTGCTCTCAACGTGGTGATAGTCCATCACTCCCACCTGTACCCGCACGCCGGGTAAGTAAAAACATCCCATGGGGGCCATTCCCTGCGGAAACGGCGCCCCCCCCAACGTGGTGAACGACAATCCACCACCTGGCCAAGGCCCGTATGAACCTGCCTCCACCACTTGTACGTATGTTCAGCAGAACAAGCAACCGTTCCGGCCCACTCTAATGGCCATCCAAGGTGCCCCCCCTCTCTGAGGTGAACGACCATCCACCCCTTGTACATCCGCCCTTTGCTTTGCATCCCTTGACAACCAATTAAATTAGTTTTTTGACCGCTCCTGGCCCATAAAAGGTGCCCCCCCCCCACCCCCAACGCCGTGTAGCATGTAAATTTGTTCCCCTTCTATATGTCATTGCATCACATTTGGAAAGAATGAGGAACCTTAGAAGTTCATGACAAGAAAAGCATTCTAGCGTGACGTGATCTTCAGATGATCATATGATGCCAATAAAACAAACGTTGGTCTTAGATAAGCAATAAACATCTGCCTGTTCAACCTCACTTCATCTTGTACATCCTGGTGCATTGGATAATTGCCCCCCTTGCGGCGAATGACCATCCACCACTTGTACTTGAGCTCACCAACCAACCATCGACCCGGACCAACCCATAGGTCACCGATGGTCCCCCCCTCCTTCGAGGTGAACGACCATCCACCCCTTGTACATCCGTCCTATGCCTCCCTTGATAAACAACAACATTTGTAGACCGCCCCTGGACCATAAAAAGGTGCCCCCCCAACGCTGTGTAGCATGTAAGTTTGTTCCCATTCCATATGTAATTGCACCGTATCTTTAAGGAATGTTTAACCTTAGGAGCTCCCGATGACAAATAAGCATCCTGGGGCACGACGTGATCTCCAGATGATCATATGATCTCAATAGAAACAAACTTCGGTCTTCGTTAAGAATCAAACTCCTGCACGGTCATCCTCACCTCATCTCATATATCCCCCTGTGTTGGATATTTAACTGTGGATCCCACTACACGCAGTGAACGACTATTCACCAATCCGGGCCCTCATTCCGTACACAGAACGTTCCAGGGCCAAACTTCGGCCATGCTAGGTGCCCCCCGTGATGACCATCCACCCTCCGCACCTCCGTCCTAATGGAAGTGAGTGACAGTCCCCGACCGTTCTTGAAAAGTGACAGGTGGCTCCCCTGGAAAACTGCCCCCACCTTCGATCTCACCCCCAAACAGTCCCATCACCAGAGCGCTATGGCCTGGACCTCCAAATCCTAAACCCCCCAAACCGTTTTCCCCCAAGCACAAACCATGCGCATTGCCAGGATGCCCCATGCTCCATTCACTGGAAACACATCCCCTGCCAAGCCTCCCAGGATAATGCCAGACCTGACATATCCCAGTAAATCTCTCCCCCCTCCTGTATCCACAAATCAGGGCGACCTCACATGTCCTGCGACCCAACAGCAATCGTACTGGTGTGGTAAATAAATAAATAATACCCTATTTTTGAATGAATGAATGAATAACAGATAGCTCAATAAATAAGAGTCAAGATTCGAGGTAGTAGGAGTTTTGCAGGTTTAATACAGCATAAGGACAGGAACAGGACAACCTGCATAGGAATAGGATGGGAGGGCCCAGCAGCTGCTGGGGCTGGATCTGGGATGAGCGCGCTAACATTTAATAACAATACACGATCATATATACTAAAACAGTTGCATTACAATACATACGGTAGGCGGAGCAGTGGGTGTGGTCAGTAGCAGTCGCGAAAGATAAGGGTGAAAGTGGGTGTAACAGAGGCGTATACATAGACATGTGATGCAAACGTAACAGAATATGTCATGAATGGGGTGGAAACCATGGAGGGGGCTACCTGAGGAGCCGGGACCTCTAACCTGATGGTGCGCGCAAGCTGGCAATGACGTGTTACTAGGAGAAGCTGGGGGCTTCGAACTCTGTGCTAGGAGCAGAGACTGAAGTCTGGAGAGTCAGGGCGACATGTACCTAAGCAGTATCTAGTATCTGATGTTTAGAGAACATGTTGATATAAACTAGAAGTCAGGAGGGGAAAGGCTAACAGACACTAAGACTGGACCATGCATTATTCTACATGTAGTGCGTGATGAAGAATATTAAATGACCATTAAATGCAGTATTTCTCTTACATGGAGACGTAAAGGCTAGACAATGACGGAAACTATTGATGCGATTCAGTAGCTTTTAGGAATGCAGAGAAGGAGGACTGAACTGATAACTGGAATCATAACATACTCTTGGCAGACTCAGAGGCAGAGCCAGGCTGAACCGGGCACTGTGAGGCAGGAAGTAAGTGAAGGGTCGAGGATACAGGTGGGGGCTGTATCGCTCCTCAGCGAGGCTTCAGGAGACAGGAGACAGGAGCTGAATCTGGTGTCCGGGCCCTTTTGAGGCCTAGAAACGGGGACTTTACAATGGAATAACGTGCACACTGAGAAACGTGGCAACGTAACTTTACATAGGCCTGATATTCGTAGTATTCACGAGAACTGGAAACTGGCATACTAGAGATGGACACAACTGTAATTGCGTCATTAATCGAACATAGGGAATGCATATGCATATTTAATCATGCACACATAACATATGATGGATGACACGTAGGGACACAGAACATGGCAAAATTTACTTTTCCACATTCCCTCCTTGTCACTACGTTTCCATCAGGAAACATCAATATTCATGATACCATCTATCATTTCATACAGTATCATTTGCTCGTCTCGAATTATCCTGGAACGGGATCTAGAACGGGGCTTGGGACTAGGAATACATGATGTAGCACAAATGCCGCAAATCGCAGGGCCACATTGTATACAGAGGCAGCAACTGAATATGATCGCTACTGCAATACCTAGAAAGGACAAGACTTTCCATCCCCAGGCGGAAATTATATTCCAGAACCAACCGGACCATGTCCAGGTGCCTGGATCTTGGTGTAACAGATGGGCAATTTTATGGAGTCTGGTTATAGCTGAATAAACAGACGGCGCGTTATTTGGAATGAAAATGCAGCAACTAGATCCGATGACTCTACAGGCCCCGCCCCTATCGGCCAATATGACGTCAAGGACGAGACGATTCTGTAAAACGACAAATCTCATAGCAGATTGCTCTTCGGTTAAGTTACCTAGAGCAGAGGCAGTCTCATTGACTACAGCTTCAAGGGTTCTGGTTAACCTACGGATTAGCTTACTATTCTGGATAGGTCCTATAAAGAAAAAGAAACCTCTGTTGAAATCTGTATACTGTTCTAGGGCAGTTTCAGTATAATCGACAATGGGGGACTCCCTTCTATGTCTAATGTGTACTAGATGTGTATTTCTATGATAATCAGATGGGGCTAGGAAAACTGGTGGCAGTAGGAAGGCAATGTAACAGGTTCCCTCCCAATCGAGGGGCAGACGAATATACGCAGTTTGACCACAAATAAAATAAGAATGGCGTGAAGCTTTGAAAATAAATTTCCCACTGTCACTATACTTGAAAATAGTAGTACAATCACTATGTCCTACATGTGTAGAACCATTATTTCTAACACATAATTCGCCTTTGACTGGTAGTACTGAAATAGTAGGTAAGTCTGGAGTGGAATCAGACTGAACATTTAGGACCATAAAATTCGAAGAATAATTACCTAAATTGTACACTTCATTTTCTAGATCTAACCCTGTTCTGTGGGGAAGACCTTGCTTGTCTGGAAAACATGTACTGTTAAGAAAAGACATATCTGTTGAGGATGACGTTAACGTGGACCATGCTCCACACGAACCATTATGTGAAAATGGATAAGGAAAGAGTGGCAGAACTCCCTTCGGTGTCTGGAAAGGGGGGAGTCGACCACATACCCAACAATTAGTGGCATTGCTGGTCTGGTGTGAATAATGTAACATGCGGATGAAAGAGTTATTACGCATAGCGAGGCGGTAAGAGAGTTCATGAGGAGGTAGATCACTAAACGTGTGCTCTACTGTAGCATTGGAAGACTTATTTACATGAGAAACTGGGAAATACAGGTAAAATGCATAACTGGTGCAGGAAATCATAATACTGAGAAATAATATGAAACATAGAAAAACGATACATCGAATTGAGTTTTGACTAACTCTCTCACTATGGGGGTCTATTTTATACATGTCAGAAACAGTCTAACCGTTTCACCTAGGGGAGGACTTAGACAATCAAACTGGCTGACTTATTTTACTAGACCGGAGTTTCAACTTATACTCCTGTTGCGGAGTTTTCTCTAACGGGGAGGGTGCAGTATCATTGTTCTTTGCGGGACAGTCCTTGAGAATAGTACTTTGGCAGTCCTTCAAATCCTGGGAAATGTTCTTTGAGACGGGTTTCAGTCCATAAAATCTCTTTACGTGCGAAAGGTGCACCCAGCCTTTGCGACCCTCCAACTTCACGGCTGTACGGGTGGTGAGGAGGACCTGTCGGGGCTCCTTCCAGCGAGGCTCTAGCGGACTTGAGCGGTCAAAATTGCGAACCAAGACCATGGATCCTGGAACGATTTCATGCGGTGCCACCTCGGTATTGTCTGGAAATGCGGCGGCAACCTGTGAACGACAAGAGTTGAGGGCAGACATCAAGGAAGCTAGGTAATCTGTCAGCATATTACTTGAAACATCGGTAATACTTCGGGGTCTGGGTGTACCCCACATGTTAGGGGGGCGGCCGAATACGACCTCATACGGGGACAGACCTGATCTGGAATGTGCGACCATGCGCATATAGAACAAAGCGACTGGCAGAGCTACTAGCCAGTCTACACCTTTCTCTTGACAAACTTTTGCGATACGGATTTTCAAAGTCTGGTTATGTCTCTCTACGAGACCGGCTGCTTCAGGATGGCGTACACAATGGAACTTCCACTGGTACCCTAACAAAAGGGAAACATGCTTCATTAACTCTGAGGAGAATGGCTGGCCGTTATCAGAATATACGACCCTAGGGAGTCCATAACGGGGGAAGAACTCACGAACCAACTGCTTGGCAGTGGTCGCGGCTGTGTAATCTGGAACTGGATATGCTTCTGTCCACCTTGACAAAGCGCATACAACTACAAGGACATACTTGAAACCTCGACATCGCTCCATCTGAATATAATCCATCTGGAGGACTTCAAAAGGGTGGTCAGGAGGTTGGAATCCACCTCGTTCCACCGGGACACTTTTACCTGGATTAAACTGGCAACATATCATACAGGTACGGACTTTCTGCTTGGCTGCAGCTCGTAAATGCTTGTTGAACCAAATGTTCTGGATACTGTCTAACATAGCTTTTTCTCCTAAATGTGCTGGACTATGTGCGGTATTGATAATGACTTGAACCATAGAGTCGGGGAGAAACCATGTGGCTTTTCCCTTCGTCACCCATCCCTGATCTGTCTGGACCCCTCCTTGTTCAGACCATTTCTTGATTTCATCGGGAGTAGCATGTAACTGGATATCTATGACATCTTGAGTAGGGTCCTTAACTGTCATACATGTAGTCGGATCTGGAGTGTGTGTCGGTGTCTTATTTACTGGAACGTCTGGAGTCTGTGCTGTAAGCTTGGCTGTGCGATCTGCTAGATCATTACCTTGGGAAATGGTGTCAGTAACTTTCGTATGTGCTTTGCATTTCATGATAGCAATGGATGTCGGTAAATGTATGGCATCTAACAGAGCTTGAATAAGGAGACCATGCTGAATCTTGGTTCCATGAGAAGTCATGAAACCTCTCTCCTGCCAGAGCACTCCAAAATCGTGTACGACTCCAAATGCGTAACGTGAATCTGTGTAAACATTAACTTTCAAGTTCTTGGCGTGTATGCAGGCTTGTGTCAGAGCAACTAGCTCTGCTGCTTGAGCGGACAGGGTGTCAATACGGTGTGTTTCAATAACTTCAGTGTCAGTAGTCACTGCATACGCGGCGACTAGTTCTCCTGTACTTGTTCTCATACATGAACCATCCACATAAAGTGTCAGGTCGGGATCTGGTAACGGAATATCTGTCAGATCTTGTCTTGGCTTTGTCATGATGTTAACTATTTCCACACAATCGTGTGTGGCGGAATTCGAAGTAACTGACGGTAACAGTGTAGCAGGATTTAAAATATTGCAGCGTCTGATTTCTATGTGTGGCTGAAACAGTGTCAATTCATAACCTGTTAAACGTGCAATTGTCAAGTGCTGAGTCTGTGTTCGGTTTAAAAGAACTTCCACGGAGTGTGGAACTTGTACTGTCAGGGAGTGTCCTAATACTATGGAATCACTTTGTCTAATAGCTAGTGCTGTGGCTGCAACTGACTTGAGGCACGCAGGCAGAGCCTGGGCTACAGGATCTAATGTGCTTGAAAAATAAGCACATGGCTTGTATTGTCCTGCTTGATCTTGTGTGAGAACAGATAATGCTGTACCTTCGCGTTCAGTGACGAAAAGTGTAAAAGGCTTACTGTAGTTCGGTGTAGCTAGAACTGGAGCTTGGCATAAAGCTTTCTTTAACTCATTGAAACTGAGTGTATGTTCAGATGTCCAAGGGAGGACAGTCGATACGGCTGCCTCCTGTGTCGTTAACTGTATCAGCGGCTTGGCTAGAAATGCATACTGAGGAATCCATTGTCTGCAATAAGAAGTAAGGCCAATAAAAGCACGTACCTCCTTCTGGGTCTTGGGCTGAGGAAGACTCGCTATTAATTGAATACGGTCAGGTGTCAACTGCCTACCCCTCTTGGACAGTAAGTGTCCTAAGTAGACCACTTGCTGGACACAGAATTGAAGCTTCGAAGGGGACACCTTGTGTCCCATCTCGGCTAGGAAATACAAGACTGTAAGGGATGCTCGCTCGCAAGCACGTTCAGAACGGGCTGTGATCAGTAGATCATCGACATACTGGAGCAGGGCAGTGTCAGTTGGCATGTGAATGTTGTCTAGTTGTCTCTTGAGTGCTTGACTGTAAATACTAGGGCTTTCTGTGAAACCTTGAGGAGCTCGTGTGAACATATAGCTCCTTCCATTTAAACAGAATCCGAAAAGGAACTGGCTGTCTGGATGAATAGGAACACTGAAAAACGCGTTCTTGAGGTCAATTACAGTAAAGAACGTGGCTTCGGAATCGATGGCTGTCAATAGGGAAGAGATGTCTGGGACAACTGGGTACTGAGGAATAATACATTTATTAAGTTCTCGTAGGTCAATCACTAATCGATATACTGGGGGTGCATTTGGATCAGTACGTTTCATGACTGGAATGATCGGAGAATTGCATACATTGGAGTCAGTTTCTACAACTACTCCTTGAGCCATGAGCTCGTCAATAATTTTGGATAAGGCTGCTACAGCCTCAGGTGGCAATCTGTACTGTCTGATTCGTGGTAACACTACACCTGGCTTGAGAGTCACACGATGGGGTGTGATTTGCATATAACCAACATCAGTTGGACCTTGCGCCCATAGATGCTGCGGAACATTAGACAATCTGGGATCAAAATCTCGTAATACATAGTGACCCTTGAAGTCACGTAGGAACAATCGTATTCCCTCTGGGGAACAGCATATAACTGCACCTAATTCTTTCAGTGTTTTAATGCCTAATAGATTTTCTGGACATGATTTAGTAAGTAACAGATTAGTAGTGCGGGACAATGGACCTACTTCTAGAGTAACTGGCTTTGATATCTCATTTACGATAGGTTTTCCTGAAAATCCAAGGGAAACATTTCTTGAGCCTGAGAGCGGAGCCCCTGGAACTTCGGCGTGGCTAATTGTGGTCCTACTTGCCCCTGTATCAATCAAAAACTTTCTGTCTTTCCCTAATACTTGACTGTGAACATAGGGACCTTCTTGATCTACAGGTATCTCGATGAGAGGCAAGCCTACCTCCCTCTCTAGGCTGTTTCATGAATACTGCTGGTACTCTGGATACTCAGACTGTGCATACTGATACATCTGCTGTGTAACATGCTGTGTTGCAGCGATGGGCTGCGGAGCTGTAACTGTCTGTGGTGCATTCTGTGACTGAGGAATCTGTGAAACTTGTTCTTGTCTAGGCGGACGTGGTCTTTCTTTAGTCTTACCGGTAGCTATGTTGTGTTTCAGAACTGCACACTCGTTTATAAAATGACCTGGCTGTTTACAATAATTGCAGTTTCCTTTAACGGGAGCTGCAGGATGACTGGCTTGATTCGGACCCCTCTTCTGACTGTCTTGAGGAACGGATTGTGCAACTAGTACTTTCATTTTCGTGTCTTTCATACGCTTTCTCTCGTGTTCTTGCTCTTCTCTGATTCTATTCTGGTGGTATTGGAGCATCTGTAACATCTGGGACGGGGTATTAGCTTGCCAGGTACTTTCGACTTTCAAAACTCGATTTTTAATTTGTGGGCTTGAATTCTCGACTAATTTAGTAACAAAAAGATGAGGGTATGACTCGCTACTTGTCTTGAGGCCACTGTTGATGCTAAAACATTTCTCAAATCTGGAATAATAATCACTAATATCTTCGTCTTGTTTCTGTTTACAGGCTGAGATTGCATCCCAGTCTTCTTTTCTAGTTGTCAATAATCTGGGTAAAACTTGAATCAATAATTCAGGTAATTCTGTACATTTCGCTCCAAGACCGGTACCTGGTACTCGTGCCTTGTCTTCAGCTTCTAGAACTGCCCATTCGATCTTTTTCTCTCCCACCTCCCATTCTTTTTCCTTGAGCTTTTCATACACTCCTGCGGGCAACAGAACCTTTAACATTTTAATTATATCTGGATACGTGTATTCTCCCATACGGAGCATGTCTTTTAATTCTCGATGGAACCCTGCTGGATCTTTATCATGACAGGGAATTAATTTTTTCATCTCTAGGAGTTCCATCTTTGTAATCGGAGTGTAAACAAACACTCGTTCTAGTTCGCCACCCGTTCCTCTAACTGGGTGGACTTCTCGTAACGGATTCTGTCTGTCCATGTAAAATGGTTTACTTTCTGGGGGTGAGACATGAACAAAATGCGGGTTCAGAAACGTTCTATATTTGTGGCGCTGTTCTAGAATGACACTAATTAAATCGGTACCTAAACCTTTCCATTTATACTGGAGTAACTCATTCAGGACATCGTGTAACGGACCTGGATCAGAATGTTGACCCTCATACAATGTAATGAGGTGCTGGATCATATACATACCCGCCAGTCGTTGCTCGGCTGGGGGCATTTTCAGAAACATTTGTGCCACTATTTCATCTGGAAAAGTGGTAGAATCAGTAATCCATCGGACTGCTGATCGGACCAGTTCTTGTTCATGCATGGTACTTAACTCGCTATAACCGATTCGTGATTTCAGAATGTGATCGGTAGCTTGGAATACTTGTTCTAGAGAACCTTGTTCTGGTGCTGGATGATGGAAAGTAGACTTGTGTTCTAGGCGTAAATGGCGATCTGGAAATCTAGATTTTCCTACATACGCTATTCTGTCGGGATTCTCGTCGTCTACTTCTTCAGTATCAGAGTTACTTTCTTTCTCGCTTACTTGTGCTGCTTTACGTTGTTCGTGTATCCTTATTATTTCTTTACGAATCTTCTTATACATACTTTCCATAGCACTGATGGTTCTGTGCTTACCCTCGGCTATATTATCACTCCACTTTGTCAGGGTTCTCATTTCGGCTTGATCTTTGGTCGGATAATCTTGTTCTCGTATTAGACAATTAATCAGAAACTTTAATAGCATGAGCTGGACTTCAGCTTTTCTTTGGCACATGACATCACTAATACTTTCTGGATCATTCCCTGTACGGATGAAACGATATATTCTGTCTAGATCTTCTTTCATATCTGGTAGGGTGACTAGATACTCGGTCACCTTTCTTACGCGTAATGAATACAAAACCATACTATCCTCTCCTGGGACTGGATCATAGCCGCATTCATTAAGGGCTTTTCTTATTTCTGCTACAGACTGATGTCTGGGCGTACGCTGTGACGCTTGTGCATGTAATTCGGCTGACGTTAAACGCTTATGTGGCGGCGGGGTTTGAGGAGTACCTCCTCCTGCGGCCCCTAAACTAGAATCGTCGACTGATCCTCTTCGTACTAGTGTGGCAGGAAATTGAAATGCGGGCTGAACTGGTATGGCGGGCTGGACCGGGGGGACCGTAACAGGTACTGCAAGGGGTACCCCGGTGTCTGGAGGAACGGGAAGTGCCTGATTTACAGGGACTGGCGGAGCGCGAACAGGATTTGCATATTCTGGGACTGTGTCGTCCAAATAGGACGAAATAAAAATATCAGCTGCGGTCGGTTTGTGACGTAGCTTAGTCGGAACTAATGGTGGCGGGAAATTACTGGATGCCTCTGGGGTCGCTTTTGGCAGGCCCTCGGCAAGAAGAGGATACATACCCTTAATAAGAGCATGCCTCTGTCTGTCTGACTGTTCGGTTTTAACTCGTTCACCAATCTCGATTAATTCCCTTTCTTGGGCTCGTTCCAAGGATTCTCTACTTAATTCTGACTTTCTGATTTCTTTTTCGGTTCTTTTATGAGCTTCTTTGCGCCATAACTCGATGGCATCTTTCTGTGACTGTCTGGCTTTCTTTTTCCATAATGCTTCTTCTACTCGCATGATGCACTCGGCATCCCATGTACCCGATACGGGCCATCTATACTTTTCTTCTAACTGTTTGGTATACTCTACCCATAAATCTAGATATAATATGGCACTTATGCCATGCTTCTGATACATAAAATGACCTGGACTGTCCCTAGGCGGAACTGGAACTGCTGCTTCCAGCAGACCCTTTCTAGTTTTTAACTGACGTAACTTAGAAAACAAGGGCATGACTGGACTGTAATCTAGACACAATACAATACACAATGAACACGATACTTATTCCCCATTCATACCACGACATTAAAATACATGAAGAACATTTAAAATAACAGTTCGAACAGAATACTACCTGGAATACGGAACACAGAATACATGAATTTTCTCGAGAACAGAACTGACTGGAACAGAAACTAGATGCACCGCTGAAACAGTACGAAACTTACCGGTCTCATAAAGAGACACGTCAGGACCCGCATCCACCGAAGTGGACACTTCGTTTGTGGGTCTGTGTACCACCAACCCACGGACCAGAGTCAATCAGATTAACCCTGTCTAGATACTACCCCAGTAACGGTACTCACCGGGCAGCAAGAACGGAAGGCCTCGGACTGGACTGGACTGCTTCGACGTCGGACGGACGAACTTCGGACTTCTGTTACGGGTGGGCCTCCGGGTACCTCGGACCTTGGACTCTCGGCTTGGGCTCTGGTCGGGACTCGCCGCGTTCCTCCACCGCCTCGTCTGGATGCTGGACCGCCTCCTCCGTCTCCTCCGTGGGCCTGAGGGATACTTGAAGCAGAAATATCTGCACGTGCACGGTATGGTTCCGTCACGGCTGCAGAGGGTCAGGGGGCCGGCGTGGCTTCACCGGCGCGTGGGGAAAGGGCAAGTCCCTGTTCGGGCGCCATTATGTGGTAAATAAATAAATAATACCCTATTTTTGAATGAATGAATGAATAACAGATAGCTCAATAAATAAGAGTCAAGATTCGAGGTAGTAGGAGTTTTGCAGGTTTAATACAGCATAAGGACAGGAACAGGACAACCTGCATAGGAATAGGATGGGAGGGCCCAGCAGCTGCTGGGGCTGGATCTGGGATGAGCGCGCTAACATTTAATAACAATACACGATCATATATACTAAAACAGTTGCATTACAATACATACGGTAGGCGGAGCAGTGGGTGTGGTCAGTAGCAGTCGCGAAAGATAAGGGTGAAAGTGGGTGTAACAGAGGCGTATACATAGACATGTGATGCAAACGTAACAGAATATGTCATGAATGGGGTGGAAACCATGGAGGGGGCTACCTGAGGAGCCGGGACCTCTAACCTGATGGTGCGCGCAAGCTGGCAATGACGTGTTACTAGGAGAAGCTGGGGGCTTCGAACTCTGTGCTAGGAGCAGAGACTGAAGTCTGGAGAGTCAGGGCGACATGTACCTAAGCAGTATCTAGTATCTGATGTTTAGAGAACATGTTGATATAAACTAGAAGTCAGGAGGGGAAAGGCTAACAGACACTAAGACTGGACCATGCATTATTCTACATGTAGTGCGTGATGAAGAATATTAAATGACCATTAAATGCAGTATTTCTCTTACATGGAGACGTAAAGGCTAGACAATGACGGAAACTATTGATGCGATTCAGTAGCTTTTAGGAATGCAGAGAAGGAGGACTGAACTGATAACTGGAATCATAACATACTCTTGGCAGACTCAGAGGCAGAGCCAGGCTGAACCGGGCACTGTGAGGCAGGAAGTAAGTGAAGGGTCGAGGATACAGGTGGGGGCTGTATCGCTCCTCAGCGAGGCTTCAGGAGACAGGAGACAGGAGCTGAATCTGGTGTCCGGGCCCTTTTGAGGCCTAGAAACGGGGACTTTACAATGGAATAACGTGCACACTGAGAAACGTGGCAACGTAACTTTACATAGGCCTGATATTCGTAGTATTCACGAGATCTGGAAACTGGCATACTAGAGATGGACACAACTGTAATTGCGTCATTAATCGAACATAGGGAATGCATATGCATATTTAATCATGCACACATAACATATGATGGATGACACGTAGGGACACAGAACATGGCAAAGTTTACTTTTCCACACTGGCACAAACATCCCCCCCCCACAAATTTCAGTCGACTGGTTTTCCATCAATTTACTGCCCAGTGATCATGGACCCTGCCCTGTAATGTCTGTACACCCGCTAGTGCGCCCCAGGTGTTGACCAAATGCCGGGAGAAAAAGCCACCCAATCCAGGCGACCGCCCTGGCTCCTGCCCACCTCCAGACCCTATGTAGAAAAGAAACTTGGTCCTGCAGGAAATGCATGATGTTCCCCCGCCCTCCTAATGGCAGTCGACCTAAACATCTCTGCAAAGCAAATCCCATGCCCCCATTACCTACGTCCCCCCCCAGGAACCACCCTATGAGCCACAGCTGTTGCCGCCCCCCGAGCGCCCAAGAACCACCCACCTCCGCCAGACCGACCCCCACAGAACAGCCCGCTTACGCACCAGGCCAGTAAAGACCAATGTCCTTCCCTTTCAACACCTTGTGATCTTTCCACACACACCCTTGCCCCGAACAAACCGACACCAATACGCCCCAACACCCGACCCACACTGCCCGCATGTCCGGGCACTCCTCCGTCACATCTATACCGCACCTCCGCAACTACGCTCGAACAGCCTGATGCCCCCAATGTGGCACTACCCGAATGCCCAATACCATCCAACCTACCCTCCCTTACATTCTTTTCTTATCTGCAGCCAGTTCTGAACCATAAACTCCCCCTCCCTGGTATGCAGTACCGAGCACCCAGTTCAATGAAAACAAGCACTCATAGTCCATATCCCACCGCGGCCCTATACCTTTACCACCGCGGTACATCTACCCGCCCCACCCTGGCCATCCCCGCACCAAAGAAACCCTGTGTCATAACGCCCTCAGCAAACCATGCGCGCTCCAAACATGTCCACCCCCAGCCGCCATCCGCACATGCCTCACCTTCAGAAACTCCTCGGTCCCCGCCAAAAACCACTTACTTCCCAAATCATTCCCGCCAAAAACACCCCCGCCTTAGCCCACGCGTCACTCGCTCGTCACCATATTACGTTCACCCCATGAGAACCCTTGCGTAGCCCCCCAGCCTGTGTTCGCAGATATGAGCTGTGCATTCCCGCCTGCACTCGGTGCACGTGACCCCCACCACCCCCAAGAAACTGCCATGCCACCAACCTGGAAACTAAAACCTCATAGCCTCTGGCATAGCCCGTCACAACCAGCCCCCTACCCCTGCGTGAATAGCCCCATCCGACTAGCCCCTTCCCACGCAACCGCTGAGCCAAGATGTGAAGCATTCCTCCAACCACATAGTACCAAAACCTGGCTTCCACTCCAGGAGCCTCTAGCACCCTGCCTCTACCGTCTCTGCTCCCCCTTTCCCATGTGACGCAGCCACACTGCCCGCCCGTCATGTTGAGGACTGCTTCCGTATCTTGCGGAAACGCTCCCCCCCCACCACCAGTAAAAGCATCCAACCCCAGAGCCCCACAACTGAAAGCCAATGCCATGCCAACAAATGACCACTTGGGAGCCGACCGGCCATCCCTGTCCTTCCCCGTTGCCATAGTATCCTCTCCGGAACCAGCCACCCAAAACACTGGGTTCCCATCATGCCTCCTGCCGCAGCAGCACTGGTATCCCCCCAAAAAACACCCCCCAACAATCGCAGCGCATCGACTGAATCGCCATGATCCCCGCAAAGCGTTCTGCTTCCCCAGGCCTCAGCCGCAATCACGTACATAAGGTTAATCCAGCCCATCGTCCCTTAGTTCGTAGGCGCCATGCCCACCGTGGCTGTGCCCGCATGTCCTTCCTTGGCCGCACTAGACCCTGGAACAATAAGGAAACAGTTCTGTGACCAGTACCCCCTCCCCCGCAGTAGACCAATCGGCCCCAGCCCTTCTGGCACCATCGTGCAGTCAATCCAACCTCTCCATCACACAAACACCCACAGAGCCCACTTCTCACTTTACAACCGCCACCATCCAACTCCCAGCACGTCTCCCACAACAACCATGCCAACTCTCACATAATGCATTTTAAAACGTGTTTGGGTAAGAAATCTGCATCGTCGTTGCGTGAATCCCCCGACGGAGGGCAGGCCGCTGCGGACCCCCCTACAGCTTCAGGCCAGCGTTTGAAGGCCGTCGTGCGCCCCGCTGGTGTCACACCTTCAGCCGAGCTTGACCGGCTTTAGCTTGCCCCCCCACCGGGTCGCCACAACCAGGTGGGCCCAAGCACCACCGGGCCTCGTGCCGTCCTGGCCATCCCTCACACTTGTCCCATGCACCCTACACCGTGCTGCCTACAAAATCCTCAGAAGGCCCGGCCCCGGCCCCCCCCCAGCTATCAGCAATGCCCCCATGACCAGCCCAAATAGCGCAGGCTCCCCGAATGGATTGGGCCACACCCCACCCCGCTGCAGAAAAAAGGTAGGGAGCTTGCGGGACCACTGCCGGCTCCGGGCGTCGCCATTAAAATTTGTCCCACCGTCCACTGCCTAACCCCGGGCAAAGGAATGCACCCAACAAAATTAAGGACCCCCCTATCTGCAGCAATAAAAGAAAATGCCACCGGAAGGGGAGAAGCAGCAACGGCCAAACTCACCCGGTGTCTAACTGGGACCGAACACACCCTCCCCCCCCCCCTGGCACCCAAAGGCAAGCCCCCGTCCCAGGCCTGCGGACGTAGGGAAAAAACACCCCCACCCACCTGCTACGGGGCCCCCATCGCCCTCGCACACCGGCCCCAGGCCCCTACCCCCCTCCCCGGCGGGCAAAGACAGCATGCTATGCATCCGTGAAAGCCTAAGGAAAGGAAACCCAGGCGCGCGTGGCGTGGGACCCCCGCCCGCTCCCGAGCAGGGGTGCCCCCTCTCTACCTGTCACATCCGATGTGGACTCCCCAGGGGCATCTCCACGGAGACCGACACGATGAAACGCTAACCCTGTGCCTGCCAGCCGACTGACAAATCGGCCTCCACTAAAGCTTGACTTGTAAACTCGACAAACTTAAGCGTCCGCCCGGTGGTGCTCAGGTGTCAGGAAGAGGCCAGATCCTCCTCTCCTGACACCTAAATGCCCTCCCCAATCCCACACCTTCCTTTAACCCCACTCGTCTGGCCCTCCATCTTGTCCTTCCGTTTATCGCGCGAAAACCCCAGGGGAAGACTGGTCTGCGACCTTCACTTCCCCGGGGGGGGCACATTGCACAGAACCTGCCAGCAGCACTGCTAAAGCTGCAGCAGCCTTAAGTGACATTACAAATACAGTGCAGCCAGCAGTGGCAGAAGGAGATGACAGCTCGCACCTGCTCTGAACAACCTGTGGCTCCACCAGTGGAAGTCTCCCGACACCCCTCTGCACTGCACCGCCCACTGATGTCTCTTTGAGGGACACCGAAGTCCTCAATGTCCTGCTAGGCCCGCAACATCAGGGAAACTGCCCGGGCCAATGAATAGCTTGGTACTGCCACCTAGTGGCCACTGGGCAATATTGCACCAGTCAAGGAAAAGAAGGGACAACTCGCAAGGAATCGCCAGCATCGCTGCAAGGTTGCAGTGGCCTAAATGGAGGAAACAGAGCACTGCTAGTGTCACTCCAACTCTGCCTCAGGAATACGTTGGCTGAGCCCAGCAGCCACCATAAGCAGGAGAGAGACAGGCAGTCAAGGGCTCAAACCGGTAAAGCCCCAATCAATTAATCACAGACACAATGAGAAGGGCCCCACTGAGCAGTCACCCTGCCTACAGCAGAATCCATCATTTTCCCAAATGGATACCTTGTCCCCTACTATGAACAGTGCAAGTCGCTCTAAGGGCTAAAGTTTCAGAAACCAAGCGCTACTGCAGTAAGGAGGGAACATTATGGCCTGCAGTGCCCCCTCCCTTTCCATCCCCCCAATAAAAGGGCAAGACTACATGTTCTCAGCAAAGAGCCCCAATCAGCCCACCGCAGAAGAGAACGCAGTGCTGATGAAAGTGCAGTTGACAGAACTGCGAGTGCCAAGAAGTGCCAAGCTTCCAAGAGCAGCAAGGCCTAAGAAGGCAGCAAGCCTCGCGTGAAGCACAAAAGAAGCGGGCGCAGAGTCTGCACTACCAGTGGCTGACCGGTGCCACAGCAAGCAAGTGTTTTGCTACACACGCCCCCCGTGGTGAACGGACATTCAACAGAACAATGTGCACCGTGCATGCCCCCAAGTGGCTGTTTTATGCCACAACAAGTGAGAAGAGTGCGCCACTCGCCCTGGGCTGTGAACCACCACCACCGCAAGGAGGAACAGCAGGCACGCCAGGTGCCAGAAGAGGGCACCCAAGAAGAAGGCGAAGCGTGCACACACACCGCCCCCCAGAAGTGTGTCAGCATGGGTAAATGCTCAGGAGAGAGAGACCTCTCCAAAGAAAAGAAACACTGCTGAAGACAGAAAGGAGATCCTCTACATCTCCACCATGCCAGCAAAGCCCCACAGTGGGCAGAAGGCAGCACAGTGTCCTCCCTCACACTGCCTCAAGACAGAGTCACCAGTGACCCAAGCTAAGCAAGAGGGGAGTTGCTTACTCCACAGGGCAAGCTGCCACCGCAATATGTGCTTCAAGGACACGCAACATGTGGGCAGATGCCACATTAGCACCGCAAGCACGGAGCTCGTCACTCTAAGTGACCAACCCTGCTAAGCATGCCTGAACGGAGGCAGGATCAAGTGACACAATGGAGCAGACTCGAGGCGCAAGCAAGACGCCCTCGAGTGAAGAGAAGAGGAGCACCGCGAAATCCCTGAGGAGGGGATGGTGCCCGTGAAAGGTCCCCAAGAGGAAGAAGCAAGTCTTACTGACAGGATAGACCTGTGACAGGTCTGCTGAAAAGTGAAGACCATCCCAAGAACTGGAGCGACCAGCAGGATGTCCATGTGATGCAAACATGAGACATGTGGCAAGAAGCCACATCCAAAGTGATGACCTGGTCGGAAGGAGGAAAAGAGAGTGGCAGGACGCCATCCCACCAAGGAAGAAAGAAAAGTGGCACAATGCCACAGAGAAGACAACCACCACAGGTGCGCAAGATGGAACAGAGAAGAGCGACAGGACAGAGGACTCATGCTAGCACTGGAGAAGGTGTTCTTCAGCAGCAGCCAGCTACCGGGGTGCAGAGACATCACTGGAGACAGCTTCATAGGAGGACCAACTGTAAGCCGCTAGCAAGTGCGATCTGCGTCTAGGCCCCATGCTTCCCAGTTCGACCGTCCTCTCACCTGTCACCGGCTGCTTGGTATCGATAGCACAATGCCTGGCGAATGCCCCTGCTGGAAAACAACTGCAAGTGGCCACAAAGTCCCTCCAGTCCTGCTCACTCCACAAGGTCATCCAAGGCAAGAGATCGCTGCCTGTTGCCCAACTGAAACAAAACAACTGTGTTCATCATCGTCATCCAGGTGCATCATTAAGGATGTCAAAGGAGCATCACACCACCAGAGTGGATCCCTACACTCCAGACAACAGGATTTCAACTAGCCACCCAGGAACCCTCTGTGTGCCTCCGTAAACCTGATGCCTGCCAAAGAAGAGCATGTCCGACCATTGGATCATCCACCCTTGGGGTTACACGAGGCTTGACCATGGCCCTGTTGGGAGTTCCACAGCAACCCCTCAGCGTGGCCTACGAAAGGCCTGCATAGTCCACGCGGTCACATGGCAATCCAGGGGCAAGGGCCTCAATGGAGTTCCTGTAAGAGTGGAATCTGAACCGGAGAGATGCATCCGCAGCAGCTCCACGACAGGCAGCCAGAAGCACGAAGGTCACAGATGAAGACCGGTCAGCCAAACACCACCTGAGAAAGGTGTAGAACTTGAGTTCCAACGGCGAGAATATCTTGACGGAGACACCACCCTCTACGGCTACATGAGCTACTTGGCTGTGAGTCCTGTTGGCAGTTCCTCAGCGATGCCTTCACAACGCTTACACGAAGCCCTTACAGTCCACACAGTCCCATGGCAGGAAGGCTATCCAGGAGGCTCCAGTTTGAGAGGAGTTCAGGCAAGAGAGGCAAGTCTGAAGTTGCTTGGCTGTCAGGAGCTAGAAAGACCATCAAGCTCGTCTCCTCCAAGGAAAGGCCTCACACACCGAGATCATCCCCAACAGCTGTAGCTTTTGTCGTCCACCGGAACCTGAGCGCCTGCGAGATCTCCAGAGTGGACTCCACCACCGCTACAGATGCACCGATACTTGAACTTTGTACATAGACACCAACACTGTGAGACCAGGCCGGTCTAAAGTACATTGACAAGGCAGACTAAAGCATCCTGACCATGCGGTCCAAAGCTCCAGCACCTCCTGTCTGACTGCCTGAAGAGACTCATCTGGTGCTATGTGTTTGTTTATTTGTTTTCTTACATGTTGGACTTTTGTTTGTTTCTTTTCATTAACGTTTGGTAGGGATGTAGTGTCCGGCTGGACACGTTCTAGGTTTCTGCCTGTTGTACCCCACACTCTACACCCACCCAGCACAGGCATCACCGGTCAGGTGACCCTGCAAATAAAAGCGGCCGGGCATACGTGCCCTGGGCCAGTTACAGTAACCCACTACTGACTCTGTGTTGTCATTACTGCAGCATGAGGGCCTAGCGACTCAAGACACGACAAGAGTGATATAGGAATGATCATACTGTAATGTATGAGCTGGTGAAATACATACTTCATTTGCCAATTCTCCCTTATTTAAAGTAGGTCTCTTTCTCTCTCTAAGAGAACTATTGGTGCAGGTTTAATGAGACTTTACACTGCCACAAAGGCATGCAAAAAGGTGCAAAGCAGTGCAAAGCCTGGGAAGTGGACTTATTTTGTATATGAAAGTTATGTAATGGAGTTCATTGTATGCATCAGTGCATGGAAGGTGAGCAGCAGCAGACCATTTTTAGTAAAGAGGATCTGCTCTGCTTTTGTCCTGTTGCACAAAGAAATCAACAGCATGCATAGAAAGAGGACTGTTTCTGTGCAGGAAGGTATCCCTTCCTGCACAACAGAAATGATTCCAGCAACACAGGTTCCCTTGCAACATGACGCAATAGTGCCTGCGGTAAAGCATGGCAGCCAATTGTGCGCCAGCGCAGGGCAACGCACACAGATGCTTTGTTTTATTGTTAATACGATGCATCCCAGTGCTTTTAAAATTACACAGCTTGGCGCAGCAAAATGGCTTTCAGTGCTGCTGCATATTTGTTTTATAAATGGGGCCCTAATGCTGGAAAACTAACATGAGGAGTTTCCCTGGGACTCTGAAATTAGGAAACAATATAACTGACACAAGAACAAAATACCAGAACAGTGTCATGACACAAGGACAATGATTAGAGGGAAGAGATAGTAATGTCCTTATGTTGGAAATGGGATCCCCGGCTGGCCAGGGCTTTCGCCAAAGTCAGTCAGAGACCACCACTCCCAAGTCAGGGCAAGGGAGTTACACGCCAAGATAACCCCTGCTCACCCTCTAGGTAACGTGGCGCGAGCAGCAAGGCTAAACTTGGAGGCGATGTAAGTTAAGTATTTGCGCACGCACCCCAGCAACAACACCCAGGGCCCACCACAAAGGAAACTCCACACAAGGTTATATAAAAAAATAGCCTTTGTATTATAATAAACATACATTAGATAAGACACACATCTTGTTACACTGTGCCAGAGGCACGGGCAGAATTTACAAGGGATAATGTACAGGACAGGGCCACCTGGACCACTGTCAAGGGTATGCACTTTTAGAACTTAGCACTTGTAGAAAGTAAAAATCACTGTAGCACACAATATAAAACTTGAGCACACAACCAGTAATCACTGGTAACAGGACCTCACTAGCACCACCTGTACTAGGGAGAAAACAACCACCTACATATCACAATACCTGTAGGGGTGTAAGAACACAACACATGATGCAATGCATAACATTCATTCAGAGGTGTAAGGAAGGAAAACACATGATGTATCAATAACACATTCAGAGGTGTAAGAACATGGCACATGACGCATTAAAACACATTCAGAGGTGCAGGGGAGGAAAACACATGATGCCTAAAAACATTCAGAGGTGTAGCAATAACAATTGCGCAGTAATCACATGGGCACATAAATCATAAATGCGCCAAACTCACATTAGTCACCACTGGTGACAGTCCCTAGACCCTCTGGCCTTGTTGGGGCTAGGACGCCCTGTGTCCACAGTCAGGGGCCTAAACGTGGCAGCTGCCCACGAAGTGCTGGGCAGCTGTGAATTGAGAAGGATGTGGCCACACGCTGGAGCCTCGCAGGCTCTGGCCAAAAGAATTTCCCCTAGAGCCTCTCTGGGCTCTTAAACAACAATGGGGCCCTGGAGCCTCGGGGCTCCTAAACACAAATGCGGGACATGGGCTGGGAGCCTTCTGGCTCTAAACTAACGATGCCCTCTGAGCCTCTCCCAGGCTCTAAATGACAAAGCACTGGCCCCTTGGAGCCTCGCTGGGCTCCACAACAAAGGATGCCCCCAGAGCCTCTCTGGACTCTCTAGGAGCAAAGTTGCAGCCTCACTGGGCTGTCGGGGTCCCTCACCGGGGACCCGGGAACACTGGGGCGCCTTGAGCCTCTCTGGCTCGTAGATCAAGTGACTGCCTCCTCGGGAGACTCGGGGGCTCAGACAACCCTGTGGCGCCTTCTTGAGCCTCGTGGGCTCTTAGCCAAAAGATGCCCCCAAGATACCGGAGCCTCGTGGCCCCAACAACCACAGCGATGCACAGGGGGAGGGGGGGGGGCGTGGGCACCGGCAGTGTGCCCCGACACCTCCCCCTTTCTCTTGAGGCACTCACCGGGTCTGGCTGCGGGGGTCCGGGGCTCTCCTCACAGGCTGCGGAGGTCCGGGGCTCTCCTCACAGGCTGCGGAGACTCTGCAGGCGGCGGCTGGGGCTGGAAGACTCCCGCTTCTCCCACGGGACAGGCCAGACGTCCGGGGCTCCCCCTTCATTTGGGAGCCTCGGCAGGACGTGCAGGCTGCTTCCTGCTTCTCCTGCCGGGCCCCGTCACACCGCAATCCGCCTGACTTCCTCTGGGGCCGCCAATGGCAGCGCGGCCCTGGGGGTATGGAGGCGGGACTTCCGGGTCACACTAGGCAGCGGCCCGGCCACGGTTCCGATGTACCGGGTCTGCGGCGGTGAACTCGGTTCTTTCGAAATGCCGGGTGGGCACCGGCCAAGTCAAATAAAGCGCTCCCCCAGCGCTACAAATATGAATACAGCGCAAGGTCCCTGGCAGGGTGGGCACCTGCCAGGGGACGTTAAAATCGGCGTGGGCAGCCGCAAAGGGAAAAGTAAAGCGCTCCCTGCGCTGGGGTGAAGGCACAGCGCTCCCTAGCGCTAGGTAGGCAGGGGAAAGCGCTCACAGCGCTAAATGGCACAAATAAAGCGCTCCCAGGCGCTAGGGGCCAAGAAGCAGCGCTTCCAGGCACTGGGAGCCAGCAAAAGTCCAGACAAAGTCCTTCTAGGCAGGCAGGGGGGCAAGGCTGGGCCCAGAGCCAGCTCACTGGGTCTCCAGGCAGGGAGACAGTCCAAGTGGTGGTCCTCTGGCCCAGCAACAGCAGCAGCCCCCTCAGGCAGGATCCTGGAAGAGAACAACCTCTGTGGGGACACAGCCCCATTTTTATACAGCTAAATCCTTTGTTTCAAGGTGCAGGGTGGGGGAAAACCAGTTGCAGCTGGCTTGGGAGCACTCTTGATGGCCCAACCACCCTTTCATTCACTGGGGAGGCTAGGGTCGTTAGACACACCACAGGGGGGCGGAGCCAGCATTGTGTGGGGAAAACCCAGCCCATCCAGGACACAGGTACACTCCTCCCACACATCACTCATGCTAATCTCACACTCACCACCGGGCAGACCCATCCAGACTTCCTGGAGCCTGGCATGCCAGCCAGCTCCAGCCAATCACACTCCAGCACCCTTACTGCACACATATCTCAATGTCCAGAAGTAGCACTTCCCTTCTAGACACATACATGCCGCACATACCACCGTGCAGCATTCATTCTCACGAGTTCATACATACTAAACTCGAGCCTGCACTCCCCACGCATCAGGAACTACCAGGGACACACACATTCCCCATGCATTCCTATGAGAGGGCAGGCCAGCAATACTACACGCACGCACTTTACTCTGGGACCCAGGGTAAAAGTGCGCAGAGACCCAAAAATCACTAACACAGGGTCACAAATAAAAGCAAAAAGTTTTGGGGTGAACCTGCCCTACGGGCCAAGTCCAACACAACCCCCTTCCAGCCAAAACGCAGGGCAGACCAATCACCACCGTGATGGGCTTCCCTGCTTGGGGCGATAAAACACGGACGCGGGCCCGCAACTGCAGGGACACCCTCCTGTTTTACGCCACGGTGAACCCCTGGGGTTCCTTCTAAAACTACTGTAGGGACTAACTGGGCTACCCCACTGGTACTCTCCAGCTGCCCTCGGCCAGGACCAGGCCCTAGGCCACCCAGGTGCCACTGGATCCTGCCTACTCACAAAGTGGGGGGTAGTAACCCCAGGCCCATGGTAGCCACTCTCCACTCATCCTGTCTGCAAGACAGTGCCAGACTGCCACTGGTTCTCCAGCCTAGGGTCTACAACCTCAGGCGAACCAGTAGTCTCAGGGAAGGCTCTCCTCCCCTTACCTCTTCTTTTAGGGTTCCTCCTCCCCGTGCGAGGGGGACACCTAGAACGCCATTCCAACCCAGGGTTTAACCCCTCAGGTTGCACCGGGGTCAGAGGTGGGCTCTCCCACCCTCTGCACCCCCTTCCAGAGGTCTGCCTTCTCCCAACTGGAGAAGTTCCTCTGGAAGAAGAATCGGTCAGGACACTGGTTACAGTCGTCCTACCCTTCAGGTCAGGCTGATCCTGAACCTGGCCATCCAACCTCTGGTCTACAACCTTCGGTGGAACAATTGCCTGGCACTCCAGGACTTCTGGGGACTCACACACAATCCCCCTGAGGCTAACAAATGACACACCTGTTGTGTGACTGTCTGTCTGGCGCAGATCTCCCGTCCCCTGTCCACTTGACAGTGCGCGGAGATCCCCCTGACCAGAAGTGGCACCACCCGGGTCCCCCCAAGAAGATCTAGCCCAACTGGCTAGTCTCTGGTCCACTGGTGCATCCACTGGGAAACTCGTCCCCCAATCACTCCTCACTTCGGACTTCTGTGCCCTCCCAACTGGAGAGACACTGCCAGACTCTAGAACCACAGGAGCTCTGTTTACAGACACTCCAGGTCCTCTACTCACTAGGAGATCCTCCTCAAATGGACTAACAGGACGGCCTAGGTCCCCAACCTGGTGTTCCCTAAAGAAGCCATCCAAGTCCTGAGGCAGGGCATCGGGCACCTGGGGACCCTCGGTCACCCACTTACTCCTGCTCCACTGAGCCAGGCAGTAAGCCCCTACACCCTCCTCGCTATCCTGGGACCTAGCTGGGCTACACTGAGCCTCTTCCACCACGCTGGGCTGGAAGATCCCTGACCCACTACTTTCGGAGTCACTTACCAATGACTCTAGAGAACCTGATAGCTGATGAAACATGCCGCTGAGGCTCTGCGCATGCATTGTGCATAATTTTAATAATATCTGTTGTGTTTTTACTCTATGTACCGCTCCTTAGCGCAACGCGCATTTTGGTAACATTGTTGATTTTAAGAACAATCTACCTTGTCTGAACGCCGCTCCTCGGCGCAACGCTCTCTCTTGGGCCTGTTATTCTTTCCGCTCTAGGCACCGATCCGCCACGGCTTGTGCCGTTTGCAGCGGCGGGGCCACTCGAGCGATACCTATGTCATCCGGCCTCACATACTCACTTCCGCCCTGCTGGCTAAGTGGCAGGTTAGCGGGCTAGTGTGTAGAATAGGCTGCGGCTACTTAAAGATCAGTGTAGCCTCAGTTGGGGGCTGATAGGTGATGAAACAGGCCGCTGAGGCTCTGCGCATGCATTGTGCATAATTTTAATATTATCTGTTGTGTTTTTACTCTATGTAACGCTCCTTAGCGCAACGCGCATTTTGGTAAACATTGTTGATTTTAAGAACAATCTACCTTGTCTGAACGCCGCTCCTCGGCGCAACGCTCTCTCTTGGGCCTGTTATTCTTTCCGCTCTAGACACCGATCCGCCACGGCTTGTGCCGTTTGCAGCGGCGGGGCCACTCGAGCGATACCTACGTCATCCGGCCTCACATTCTCACTTCCGCCCTGCTGGCTAAGTGGCAGGTTAGCGGGCTAGTGTGTAGAATAGGCTGTGGCTACTTAAAGATCAGTGTAGCCTCAGTTGGGGGCTGATAGCTGATGAAACAGGCCGCTGGGGCTCTGCGCATGCATTGTGCATAATTTTAATAATATCTGTTGTGTTTTTACTCTATGTACCGCTCCTTAGCGCAACGCGCATTTTGGTAACATTGTTGATTTTTAGAACAATCTACCTTGTCTGAACGCCGCTCCTCGGCGCAACGCTCTCTCTTGGGCCTATTATTCTTTCCGCTCTAGGCACCGATCCGCCACGGCTTGTGCCGTTTGCAGCGGCGGGGCCACTCGAGCGATACCTACGTCATCCGGCCTCACATACTCACTTCTGCCCTGCTGGCTAAGTGGCAGGTTAGCGGGCTAGTGTGTTTCTTTCTTTTGGGTACTTAATGATGCAATGGCGGAAGCGCAGCGGACGAGCGCAGTGGACGAGCACAGCGGGAGCGCCGACTTCGTGCCGAAGTCGTGCCAAAGTCCTGCCCGTCTGCGCCCGTCCGCGCCAGGTCGGGACCAGGGGCTATTCCTCCTGCCCCCAGTCACATAACATATTCCCGCTCTGCTCTATTGAGTCTACAGCTACCTTCTTGTTCTTTTGCTCCTATCTTTAACTGTCAAGATGCGCCTTTAAAATGTCCCAAGTGCGGTCTCACGCTAGACTCTGTCACCTCGGTTACAGACTCCTTTTCTTCCACTTCCTGGGTCACTCCACCTGCCGCGCATCAGGTCTCCTCTACTATGCTCAAAACTTGTCCTGCTTTGAACTTCATTAGCATAAATTGTCGATCTCTCTCTAAACATAAGAGAGATATCTTTGACCTCCTTGAGTCATCTAGCCCGGCAGCCGTGTTTGTAACGGAAACATGGCTTAACGAGAGTTCAGGCCCTGACATCGCCATGGCTCTCCCCAACAATTACACCTTTGTGGGGAGAAACCGTGTTCTCAAGGAGGGCGGAGGTATTGCTGTAATCTTCAAAAGAGAATTCTCCTGCAAATGGGAAGACCTAGACTTTCCTAATTGCGAAGCTGGTCTCTTTAAACTTCTTCTCTCTCCCTATTTTACTCTGACTGGAACCCTGATTTACCGTCCCCCTGACTCGGCCTGTGCTTGGGCCTCCTCTCTCCCAGAGCTTATTGCCCCTCTGATATTACAATCCACCAATTTCCTTATAGTGGGTGATCTAAATATTCATTTTAATCAAGCATCTTGTCCGATTAGCACGCGCCTATTACAGGATCTAGCTGCCTTGGATCTCCATTTACATAACTCCGGCCCTACCCACAAAGCCAGCAATTTATTAGATCCCATTATCTCGAATCTTAACTGCATCACTCATCACTCTTCCTCTCCTGTTATCTGGTCCGATCACTTTATCATTAACTTTTCCATCAAGATAGCTGCCGACAACTCCTCCACTTGCTTACATCCTCATTAAGCCAGTAGGAACTGGAAACGATTAGATAAGGACAAATTAAACATCTGTCTCGAAAATTCTAAACCTACGTTTTCCATTGCTACTACTAAGGAGGTGTCTGTTGTCAGCTCTTGGCTGACATCAGCCTTAGATTCTTGTCTCCCAACCCAGAGAAACAAATCTCAGATCCATCATCCTCCGGCACCCTGGTTTAATGACTCTCTCCGCCAGGAAAAATCTTGTTGCAAGAAATTGGAGCGCATTTGGCGCTCCAATTACTGTACGGATAATAAAACAAAATACAAGGCCGCCCTCCTGGCTTACCACTCTGCCTGTGATACCGCCAGAGCTAATCATGCTAATAGTACTATACTCAATGCCCCAAATAGACCGAAGGCCTTGTTCAAAGTAGTAAAAGATCTTTCTGGAGTGTCTTCTGCACCTAAAGACCCTTGTCTGGACACAACACAATGTAACGCCCTGGCAAATTTCTTTTTGGAGAAAATAGATAAGATCTATGCTATTTTTAGCGCTACTCCTACTGTATCTTCCACTCCTGAGCCTTTACTACCCATCCCTTGTCTTGCTGATGCTTCTAATTTAACTCCCACTGCTCCCCAACTCCACTCTTGGGAGCCGATATCGCCCCTGCTCTTTCAAAAATATCTACATGAAATAAAATCTGGTTCTCCTCTTGATCCTATGCCTCCTCAAATATTGTGCACCTTGGATCCAGCCATACTCCAGATCATCCTGGATATTTTGAATGCTTCATTGATTGAAGCTACGGTCCCTAATCAATGGAAACATGCGATGGTGGTTCCATTGATAAAAAAGGCCAACGCGGACCCAAACAATCCCTCCAACTTCCGCCCCATCTCTCTGCTCTCTTGCTACTCTAAGGTTCTTGAAAAGCATGTTAACTCACTTCTCAGCTCTTATGTTGAATCTTCTAATCTTCTTCATTGTTCACAGTCTGGGTTCAGGGCTGGCTTCTCCACTAAGACCACGCTCCTTGGTGTGTCTGAGACCATCAGAAGACAGGTGGACAACGGGGAGACAGTGGCACTCATTCTGCTAGATTTGAGTGCCGCATTTGACACCGTCTCCCATTCCATCTTGTTGTCCACCTTGAAATCGGTGGGCATTGATGGCCCTGCCCTGGCCTGGATTGCTAGTTTTCTCTCTAATCGCACCTTTCAAATCTTTTCTTCCACTTCTGTTTCTTCTATCTTCAACTCCCCCCACGGTGTTCCCCAGGGGTCTATCCTCAGTCCTCTTTTTTTCAATCTTTATGTGAGACCTCTTGCTTTCTTGGCAGAGCAAGCAGGCCTCACAATCTATTCTTACGCAGACGATACGCAAATCGTCTACTCGCTTTCCACTAATAAACATCTCCCCACGTCTTCCCTGCAGTCCGGACTGAAACATATCTCTAACTGGATGCATAGACATAAATTAAAATTGAATGGTGACAAAACAGAGCTGCTCCTATTTGGTCCAAATACATCGCTCTGGGGCCCGCAACATTGGCCTCATCAGATGGGCCCTTTACCAACCCCTTCAGCCACAGCCCGTAACCTCGGGGTTCTCTTTGACAACCAGCTGTCACTGAAGCAACATGTTGTAAAAGTATCGGTCACCTGTACCACCATCATTAGGTGGCTGAGAAAAATCACGTGGATGCTTCCAGCTGATACCCTGAGGACCGTGGTCCAGGCCCTGGTCACCTCACGTATGGACTACGGGAACATTCTACTTCTGGGAGCCTGTAAGGAGGTAATAAAGAAACTTCAGGTGGTTCAGAACATGGCAGTTCGTCTTATTTGTAACTTACCTGCCAGGTCCTCGGCCGCCATCCATCTGCGTAAGCTGCACTGGCTGCGAATTGAGAGCCGAATAAAATTTAAAGCCCTCTGCATAATGCACCACATCAAAACGGGTAAAGCTCCGAAATATTTGTCCTCTTTGGTGCAGCAATATGTCCCCTCCCGTACGTTGAGATCTTCCACACAATATAAGTTTCAGATCCCCCGCGTTAACAGAGCCAAAATGGGCGGTCGCTCGTTTGCTTTACTGGCACCCTCCCTATGGAACTCCATGCCTCAATCCTTGCGATCTGAAATTTGTTACCTGACATTCCGTAAAGGAATTAAGACCTGGCTTTTCAATACTTAACATGCATGCTCATATCCTCTTAAACTTAGCTCACCTTCTATTTGCTCTAGCGCCGGGAAACCTCCGGGTAGCTGCGCGCTCAATAAATGCAATTATAATAATAATAATAATAGCACTCTCCCAGCGCTCTGCTTCCTCAGCAAGCGCCCAAGGACAAAGAGATTCAGACTTCAACAGGTGCTGGCGCAACTCTGGACAAACAACACTGAGCAACTGCTCTTTGAGAAACATATTCAGTACTCCGTCTCTCTCATCATCCGAGCTAGCCGCCAGCCAATCCCACATTGCATCAGAACAGTCATCCACAAAAAAAAACAACTCTGGTGAGGCAGTTTCCTACTGCCCCTGAACTTCAACCTTAACTCCTCCTCTTGGGAACAAGGGACCATACGTTGGGCACTGGGTAGGGGACTTCCTGCACTGAAGTCTAAATAGCTGCCACCACTGGACTCAACCCTCCCTGGGGGATCCAGAAAACTGTGGTCAGGGGATAACCTATCCTCTAGGGCTATCTTCTCCCTGGCCAAGGCCCTCTCAGCCTCTGCAGTCCGCTCATTCACACCCAGCTGCGCCATCTCTCTGGCATGCTTTAACATGAGCTTTTCCATAGCCAGCTGGTGCTCCCTCTCTTCTCTCCTATCCAACCACTCCTCTGGGGACAGGGAAAGGGATGGGGTGCTACATCTGACACTGGACCCAGCAAGGGACTCCCTATCTAGGGGGTACTCACTCTCTGCTGGCGCCCATCCACTGTCAAACTTGCTCTCCATATCAGACTCTTCAGGGCTCCCCTCAGACCCACCACCCTCATGGTGTGCCGCCCGGGCCCTCTCTCTCTCACTGTGCTCACGCTCCCAGTCATCCTTCTCCCATAGGATCAGGTTATCCCTAAGCTTGGACTGGGTGTCTGACTCACTCACTGTGATGTCTCTCTCCTCACAAAACCGCACCAACTCATGCACACTGTACTTAAACAGGCCACAGAGGTTAAAAGGAGATTCCATCTTGACAGGATGCTCACAGACACGTGCAACACAAGGGACCTAACAATCTGAAGTAAGAGTACACAATTCCAAAACTTCCACAATCTCCTTATCAAAGAGAACTCATACTCATGCGTCTAGGAAAACACACCATTCATCCACACACACCCTCCCCTTGGATCGGTAAGGCAGTTTCTACCACCCCTGACTTCTCAACCTGACCAAAGCGACACAGGTACCAAACTCTGGAAGCAGGACGGGGGACAAATGTACTGAACACAATTATAAAATGACACTCTTCAGGAGAAGAAACAATGGAATTTCACCAAAAACAATAATAATCCCCAAAATGTGGTTATCTAAAAATGTAGAGCTTTGAAGTGCGGCCAGCTGCTACTGTGGTACAACGCAAACACAAATCCTTATCCCACCGCTGCCACCAATGTTGGAAATGGGATCCCCGGCTGGCCAGGGCTTTCGCCAAAGTCAGTCAGAGATCACCACTCCCAAGTCAGGGCAAGGGAGTTACACGCCAAGATAACCCCTGCTCACCCTCTAGGTAACGTGGCGCGAGCAGAAAGGCTAAACTTGGAGGCGATGTAAGTTAAGTATTTGCGCACGCACCCCAGCAACAACACCCAGGGCCCACCACAAAGGAAACTCCACACAAGGTTATATAAAAAAATAGCCTTTGTATTATAATAAACATACATTAGATAAGACACACATCTTGTTACACTGTGCCAGAGGCACGGGCAGAATTTACAAGGGATAATGTACAGGACAGGGCCACCTTGCCTACAACGGGTCCAAAATGCTGCGGCCAGAACGATTGTCGGCCTGCCCAGATTTTGCCCGGTGGCGAGTGTTCTTCGCTCCCTACACTGGCTTCCAGTGAGGAAGCGTATTCTCTTTAAGGTCCTTTGTTTGGCCTTTAAGATCTTGAGAGGTATAGGTCCCGAAATCATGGCCAGCTGTCTTTCTTTTTATGTTCCCACTCGTACCCTCCAGTCTCAAGGACAGGCCCTCGCTGTAGTCCCCAGATTCAGGCTTAGTCGTATGGGGGGTCGTTCCTTCAGCGTAAAAGCGGCATCAACCTGGAACTCTCTTCCGATTGAAATCCGTTTGCTGGAGGACCTTATGACCTTTCGGAGAGCAATAAAAACTTTTCTGTTCTAGCTGCCCCTTTTAAGTCTTGTCTTTTCCTGTTGTGTTATGTTTCTCCTTGTCTATGCGCCGGGACGCTCCTTGGCTGGAGTAGCTGTGCGCACTACAAATAAACTTAACATAACATAACATAACACCTGGACCACTGTCAAGGGTATGCACTTTTAGAACTTAGCACTTGTAGAAAGTAAAAATCACTGTAGCACTAAGCATGGGCGTAAAATCCGCTCCGATCGCGGATTTTTCGGATTTTCGGCAAATTCGCAATCCGCGAACTCTCGCGAATTTGTCGAAAATCCGTGAATCCGCTCGCGGCAGATTTTTTGCTTGGTTGCGGCGCGCGGCGTGGTGCACGGCGTTCACTTTCCGTCATTTAGCGTTTGCCGAGTTGTTTTTCTTTGCGAGTGCCGCGCCATTTTGGATCTTGCTGCGTGATCCCGCGGGAGTTTGGCGCCCGCGAATACGTAATCGCGGCTTGCCACCTTGCACAGCACACCTCGCGAGAGTTCGCAATTGCGAACACGTAGTTGCGGCGGAAAGGAACAATCTCGCACTCGCGAAATAGAGATTTTGCAATTCTGCACAAGAAAATCACCAGCAAACAGGATAAACCTTCAGAAAATTATGATTTTTATCAGAATCACTGCTCAGGTTGACATTTGCATGGCCTTTTTTTGTTGCAAGGAGTCCATTTTTTGGGGGGGGGGAGGAAGGAAGTGCCCCACAGTCTCCAACTTCCTGTTCCTGTCCAGCAGGCTCCTCCCAGTGCTTTGTCCATCTCCTGGTCACTTTCATTTGGATCTGGAGCTGGAAGGATTAATTTTTGTGGGTGCTGCTGGATATTTGGATTTGAGGCCTTTTTGACTGTCTTTGGATCACTTTTGGATTAGAAATCAACTTTCACAAGTAAGTTTGTTTGAGGCATTACAGTTGCTGCAAGTACAATTTTGGAACTTTTTCAGAACATTAAATAAATTATATTGTGGGTAGCCACAGTATCCAGTAGGACCAGGGTTGGTTAGGGGTGCATGATACAACTGTTTTGTTGAATTTAAACACCATTGAGGCCATGGATGGGCTGGGATTGTGCTGATTTTATTGTTTTTTGTCGTTTTTTGGGGGCTGCTGGTGTGGCCTTTTGCCCAGGGGTGGTGGTGCATGGACTGAGTGTGCCTGTGGTGTGGTCTCACTCTCTTTAATGTAAACATCATGGATGGCATTGGATTGTGGTGATTTCTGGCTGTTTTTCTGTTTTTTGGGGGTGTACTGTTGATGTGGACTGGCCATGTGGGTGGTGGTGGTGGCCATCTTGAGTGCTGGCTGGTACAGGCAACATGTGCTTGGGGTGTAAGGGGCCATTTTGAGGAGAGGCAGTGTCTGAGGCCTGCACTTATTTTGCCTACTTTTCATCCATTATGCCCAGGGGCAGTGAGTGTTGCATGGGCCTAGTGTTTCTGAGGGGTGTCTTCTTGAATTTAAACACCATTGAGGCCATGGATGGGCTGGGATTGTGCTGATTTTATTGTTTTTTGTAGTTTTTTTGGGGCTGCTGGTGGGGCCCTTTGCCCAGGGGTAGTGGTGCATGGACTGAGTGTGCCTGTAGTGTGGTCTCACTCTCTTTAATGTAAACATCATGGATGGCATTGGATTGTGGTGATTTCTGGCTGTTTTTCTGTGTTTTTTGGGGTGTACTGTTGATGTGGACTGGCCATGTGGGTGGTGGTGGTGGCCATCTTGAGTGCTGCTGGTTGGTACAGGCAACATGTGCTTGGGGTGTAAGGGGCCATTTTGAAGAGAGGCAGTGTCTGAGGCCTGCACTTATTTTGCCTACTTTTCATCCACTATGCCCAGGGCTAGTGAGTGTTGCATGGGCCTAGTGTTTCTGAGGGGTGTCTTCTTGAATTTAAACACCATTGAGGCCATGGATGGGCTGGGATTGTGCTGATTTTATTGTTTTTTTGTCGTTTTTTTGGGGCTGCTGGTGGGGCCTTTTGCCAAGGGGTAGTAGTGGTGCATGGACTGAGTGTGCCTGTAGTGTGGTCTCACTCTCTTTAATGTAAACATCCTGGATGGCCTTGGTTTGTGGTGATTTTTGGCTGTTTTTCTGTGTTTTTTGGGGGTGTACTGTTGATGTGGACTGGCCATGTGGGTGGTGGTGGTGGCCATCTTGAGTGCTGGCTGGTACAGGCAACATGTGCTTGGGGTGTAAGGGGCCATTTTGAGGAGAGGCAGTGTCTGAGGCCTGCACTTATTTTGCCTACTTTTCATCCATTATGCCCAGGGGTAGTGAGTGTTGCATGGGCCTAGTGTTTCTGAGGGGTGTCTTCTTGAATTTAAACACCATTGAGGCCATGGATGGGCTGGGATTGTGCTGATTTTATTGTTTTTTGTCGTTTTTTTGGGGCTGCTGGTGGGGCCCTTTGCCCAGGGGTAGTGGTGCATGGACTGAGTGTGCCTGTAGTGTGGTCTCACTCTCTTTAATGTAAACATCATGGATGGCATTGGATTGTGGTGATTTCTGGCTGTTTTTCTGTTTTTTGGGGGTGTACTGTTGATGTGGACTGGCCATGTGGGTGGTGGTGGTGGCCATCTTGAGTGCTGGCTGGTACAGGCAACATGTGCTTGGGGTGTAAGGGGCCATTTTGAGGAGAGGCAGTGTCTGAGGCCTGCACTTATTTTGCCTACTTTTCATCCATTATGCCCAGGGGTAGTGAGTGTTGCATGGGCCTAGTGTTTCTGAGGGGTGTCTTCTTGAATTTAAACACCATTGAGGGCATGGATGGGCTGGGATTGTGCTGATTTTATTGTTTTTTGTCGTTTTTTTGGGGCTGCTGGTGGGGCCCTTTGCCCAGGGGTAGTGGTGCATGGACTGAGTGTGCCTGTAGTGTGGTCTCACTCTCTTTAATGTAAACATCCTGGATGGCATTGGATTGTGGTGATTTTTGGCTGTTTTTCTGTGTTTCTTGGGGTGTACTGTTGATGTGGACTGGCCATGTGGGTGGTGGTGGTGGCCATCTTGAGTGCTGGCTGGTACAGGCAACATGTGCTTGGGGTGTAAGGGGCCATTTTGAGGAGAGGCAGTGTCTGAGGCCTGCACTTATTTTGCCTACTTTTCATCCATTATGCCCAGGGGTAGTGAGTGTTGCATGGGCCTAGTGTTTCTGAGGGGTGTCTTCTTGAATTTAAACACCATTGAGGCCATGGATGGGCTGGGATTGTGCTGATTTTATTGTTTTTTGTCGTTTTTTTGGGGCTGCTGGTGGGGCCCTTTGCCCAGGGGTAGTGGTGCATGGACTGAGTGTGCCTGTAGTGTGGTCTCACTCTCTTTAATGTAAACATCATGGATGGCATTAAATTGTGGTGATTTCTGGCTGTTTTTCTGTGTTTTTTGGGGTGTACTGTTGATGTGGACTGGCCATGTGGGTGGTGGTGGTGGCCATCTTGAGTGCTGCTGGCTGGTACAGGCAACATGTGCTTGGGGTGTAAGGGGCCATTTTGAAGAGAGGCAGTGTCTGAGGCCTGCACTTATTTTGCCTACTTTTCATCCATTATGCCCAGGGGTAGTGAGTGTTGCATACTTGCATGTCCCTAGTCTTTCTGTGGGGTGTCTTCAATGTAAACATCATGGATGGCATGGGATTGTGCTCATTTTTCTGTGTTTTGTCGATTTTTTGGGGTGTATAACTGAACTGATGTTCCTCTGTCTTCCATTGCTTTTAGGTGCACAAGACTCAAGAGAACCACCAGTGCCAGGAAGAAGTCCTGCAGCGGTGTGTGTGTGCAGCATAACGTCACGCGACGTCACGTCTGGACACAGACAACTCTGCAACTCGTGCAACTGCTGCCTGCTGTTCTGACCTGCTCTGAAGAAGATGGCCCCAAAAAAAGTAACCCGTAGCTCCTCTAGCAAGAAAGGTGCCAGTAAGGAGCAGAAGAAGCAAGTTACCAAGGAGACTGGTGTGCCGCCCGCCCCTTTTTTTGGTGGTAAAAAAAAAAGTATGCCTGCAGCAGCAGCGGGATCTGCTGGGGACCAAGCTGGCAGCAGCACCCCCGCTCCATTGGGCTCAGTGCCACCACCACCACCACGCCAACTTAAGTCCAAGCCCTTGAGTGCTGCAGAGGCAGCCAGTATAGTTCTTCAATCACCATCGACCAGTGATGTTGGCTCATCGCAAGAAAGCAGCAGCAATGTCCCTCAATCAACACAGGTTGTTGTAGCTCATCTGACGAGTGTTGAACAACCACAGCCGCAACAACAATCACATGTGCAAGTACAAGCCCTAGTACATGTGGAAGGAGAGGCAGCGCAAGGAGATGCGCAAGCAGAGGTGCATGGAGGGTCACAACAAGTGCCCACAATAGTTGTCCCTCCCGAAGTAGGGGCACATCAGGAAATCGACAATCAAGGCGAGGTATCATTTGAGGAAGCCACTCCTCCTGATGATCCTTCATTGTCTTCCACACCCCTAGCAAGGAAGAGATCAAGGGTGGTGTCTACATCTTCTTCAAGCACACCTCCTTCTGATGATACGGATCAAACTTGGGAACCAGCACCACTGCCGTCTGAGAGTGAGGCACACCATGATCCGACAAAGCTAGTTAAGCGTAAAAGGAAGCTCGTCCAAAGTCTCAGAGTTATGGAGTGTGATGAGGCTCAACAAGAAGTGGCGGATACTGCTGCTGATGAAGACTCTGCCAACGACGACCCAGTCATCATAAAGGTCACTGCAGCCCCAGCGGGCATGCAGCAAACAGACATTTTGACCCTAGCCCGAAGAGCTGCTGAGCGTGATGATGATGATGTTGTCGATGAGGAGGCAGTGGAAACACCACAATCATTGGAGTTAAGTAGTACACCAACTCGTCCCGCTTCCATATTTCTTTCTGGCAAGAAGAGACCTCCATCCACCTCGACCTTAATTAGTGGCGGTGAAAGTGCACAACGTACAAAAGTTGGGCAATCCAGATCCTCCACTTCATCTGGCATTAGCTTCATGACCACCACCACCAGTATCGCCGCCTCCTCCAGGTCCCACAGACACTTCAAGTCCCCAGTTTGGGACTTCTTTACTGTTTGTCAAAAAAATCCAAAGTTTGCCATTTGTAACCTTTGTAAGCTTGCAGTTAGTCGTGGTAAGCCAGGTACCAACTATGGTACCGGAGGCCAGAGAGGTCATCTTAGGAGACAGCACACTGTCCAATGGTTTGCGCACCTAGATGCGATCATGAAAGGCCGAATTCAAGGAAACGTTGATGTTGCATCTGATGATGACGAGGAGGAAGAAGACGTGTCAAACACTTCCCTTACACCCAGTACCCCTGTCAGCAGCACACCCAATGTGAGGCACACTAAGAGTGTTGGAGCGAGTGAGACACCAACGCACAAAAGTTCACCAGCAAGCAAAATTGGGTCAACAAAGTCATTATCAGCCCGTAAATGCTTGGTCCAGGGCAACATTAGAACAATGCTTACTTCAGACGTGCCATATGAACGCAACCACCCACTGACGCGTCTGTATAACACTAAGCTGGCTAAAATGCTAGCTGTGGACCTTCTCCCTTTTTCTTTTGTAGAAGCGGTAGGTTTTCTAGAATTAGTGGCAACGCTCTGCCCTAAATGGAAGGTTCCTCGCCGGTTCTATTTTGCCAGAGTTGCGGTTCCAGCACTACATGAAGATGTGCTGGAGGCGATTGGGGCAGCTTTGCAGAAGAGTGCTGTTCACACAATACATCTGACAACAGACATGTGGACCAGTGGCGCAGGCGCTGATTACATGTGCATCACTGCACACTGGGTCTCTTTTTCAGGTGTTAAAGCAAAGCTAAACGCAGGTGTTGACCCGGACAAAGTTTTCAAAGCTGCTCGGAAACATGCAACACTAGCCATGTTTGGCTTGGAGAAAAGTCACACATCGCAAAACATTTTGGACGAGTTTGACAAAAAGGTCTTGAAAATGCTATCTCCAATAAAACGCAAGATTGGTTATGTTTCCACGGATAATGGCGCCAATATAGTTAAGGCCATGTCGCTGGGTGACTATGTTAGAGTGCCGTGTTTGGCGCACTGTATCAACCTGGTAGTTCAAAAATTCTTGAGTGATAGAGACAGTGCAGCGTTCGCGGTAATGGCCACCTGCCGCAAAATGTGCAACCATTTCAGCCATTCTTTTAAGGCCCGGAAGCATCTGAGGAGGCTGCTACTTCAAAGTCGAATACCAGTGAAAGCACTCATCCAGGAGGTGGCAACACGTTGGAACTCAACCTTCTACATGCTTGAGCGTCTGTATGAGCAGTATACGGTACTCGATCACTATTTCTTAACAGAGGGTACAACTCAGAAGGAGGACCTGCGGATGGCTGCGGCGCAATGGGACATAGTTAAAAGCCTGACAGACATGCTTCGTCCTTTTGAGTTCTTCACGCGTGCAGTCAGCCAGGAGGACTGTAATTTGGGAAAAGCTATCCCATTGTTGTGCATGCTGGAGCACCAACTGATAGCGGTGTCTTCTGAGTTTGAAAAAGATGTACAAAAAAAAGACCATTTTATTTTGTCTGAGAAATTATTAGAGCGCCTACGTGGTGATGAACGTCTTCAAAAGATCAAGTCAGATCAGCATTACATTTGTGCTACTATTCTGGATCCACGCTACAAAAAGGCGCTGGCAGGCGAAGCATTCTTTCCTTTTGCTGATGCAGATGTTCAAAAGTACAAACATTGGTTAGCCTGGTCAGCCAAGAGGTTTGAAAAAGAACGGCAGGTTATTGAAGGAGAAGACAGTACATCAGCATCAGCAGGCCATCCCCAGTCACAAGAATCCACTTCTGCACCTGTGGCTGGGGCACAAGTGACCTCTCAGCCATTAAAGAGACCGGCAACTGGATCATCTGCACCACACACAACACTAACAGTGGCTGCTGAGGAGGATTGGCTAAGTTTGCTTGGGTATGGTTCTCGAAAAAATGTCAAAGGCACAGCAAAAATTAAGCAAAGTGGAGGAACCGTTGATGACCTTGAGTCGATGGTGCAGGACTATATGAATGACTCAACAGAGGTCTTTCTTAATGATGAGCCATTGCAGTATTGGCATGGCAAAAAACAATTGTGGCCACAGCTCTCCAACCTGGCTATAAACTATTTGTCTTGCCCACTCGCAAGTGTGTCTTCTGAACGAGTTTTCAGTGCTGCTGGTGGCATTGTAACTCCCAAACGGAGCCGCCTCTCGCCCAAAAATGTGGAGCGGCTGACAATGATCAAGATGAACCAGCACCTCATACCACCAGATTACAAAATACGAGAAAGCACGCCGCATGAAGACGAGGAGGACGGCAACGTAGATGAGGGGATTTGTTCTCTGTTCGGTGGCACTGACCTCATCCTGCCTGAATTCGCAGAGTATGATGACGAAATCTTCTTCTTATTCCCTGACACCGAGCCCTGAAAATGAGACAATGAATCAAGAACTTTCTTTTTCGTCCTTATTCACTTTTATTCCTGTGTGTCTCTCTTTCTTTGTTTTGCACAGTTAATTTAATTCAAACTTTAATCACCTAATCCCAAAAACAAGACCATCAGCTGAACTGTCTTCACTTGTTTGCTTATTGATTTGAAGGTGCCGCAGTCTACATTCCTCAGGTTCACAAGTTCTGAAGAACATGCTCCTCTATCCTCCTCCTCCAGACTGCGATTTCCCTCAAAGCAGAGTGCTGGATTACGCCCAATGAAGAAAGACTCAGCACTTGTGGGGGTGTTGTACTTCTTTGCGGGTGAGTTGAGGGATTTGGGCCCATTGCTGTGAAGCTCTAATAATGGACAAAAGTGTTTTGGACCAAATATGAGGTGGAAATTTCTTGCCGTTTTTGCTGACTTGCTTGCCTTTGAGGTGCTCTTTAGCGGGGTTCCGGGTGTTTGTGGGTGATTTTTGGTGTCTGGGAGCACTGCTGCGACAGTCTAATCTTGATTGCATTTGCTTTTCAGGAAATCCGTGGTGGAAAACAGGAGTTATGATGATTGATGATGATGACCTAGCTGCACAGCGCCGCGTTTGGACCGAAGGCCGAGAGATATTGTAAGTATGAGATTTAGCATTTTCGCTGTTTGGGGGTGTTGTCGGGTGGTTTTTTGCAGGTGGGTTGGCGGGTCTTGCCTGGGGCATTCCTGGGAAGGTCTAATACCGGATAGAAGTGTTTTGGACAAAATCCTTAAGGAACAGCCTTTTTTTGCTATTTCTTCTGACATCTTGCTCAATGTAGCGTTTTGGGGGGCTTCCTGCTGTTCGTGGGTGGGTTGCGGCCGGGGTCTCTGTCGAAGCACTGCTGCGACAGTCTAATCTTGATTGCATTTGCTTTTCAGGAAATCCGTGGTGGAAAACAGGAGTTATGAGGATTGATGATGACCTAGCTGCACAGCGCCGCGTTTGGACCGAAGGCCGAGAGATATTGTAAGTATGAGATTTAGCTTTTTCGCTGTTTGGGGGTGTTGTCGGGTGGTTTTTTGCAGGTGGGTTGGCGGGTCTTGCCTGGGGCATTCCTGGGAAGGCCTAATACCGGATAGAAGTGTTTTGGACAAAATCCTTAAGGAACAGCCTTTTTTTTGCTATTTCTTCTGACATCTTGCTCAATGTAGCGTTTTGGGGGGCTTCCTGCTGTTCGTGGGTGGGTTGCGGCCGGGGTCTCTGTCGAAGCACTGCTGCGACAGTCTAATCTTGATTGCATTTGCTTTTCAGGAAATCCGTGGTGGAAAACAGGAGTTATGATGATTGATGATGACCTAGCTGCACAGCGCCGCGTTTGGCCCGAAGGCCGAGAGATATTGTAAGTATGAGATTTAGCTTTTTCGCTGTTTGGGGGTGTTGTCGGGTGGTTTTTTGCAGGTGGGTTGGCGGGTCTCGCCTGGGGCATTCCTGGGAAGGTCTAATACCGGATAGAAGTGTTTTGGACAAAATCCATAAGGAAACACCAGTTTTGGCACTTTTTGTAAGTTAGGGTTCGTTAGGGTTCGCCCTAGCAGCAGGATTGCATGTGTTTCGGGGGGTTCTATTGCAACGCAGTTCTGGGGTTTTAGAGCACTGTTGGAGCGATGCTGGCTATGGATACTTTTGCTTGCTTGCAAGTCGTTTGAATACAATCCACGGTCTGTATTTGGGCCTACTGTTACTTTCAAAGTACGTTTTGTCGCCATTTTTCTGCTAGGCATCGTTTTTGGAGATCTGATTGGGGGTCTTCTACATTTTTGCGACTGGCTTTAGTAAGGGTCTTGGTGGGTGCATTGCTGGGAAGGTCAAATTTTGTTCTAAAACACAGTTTACAGTACACCTACCTTGAGGGGAAGGATCCGCTATAATATTTTGGCCATACTTATTTATCCTTAAAAAGGTGACTCAGACAGAGCACACAATTTCAAAAATATTGTACTGTCTATTAGGGAAATCAAAGTGTCACTTTTTGCACCACACAGCGTACATACCTTTAATTTATTTATCAGTGGTATTGTAATAGCACTTCCTGTTTTCCGTTCAATAATTACAGGCCGGGTTTCAGTCAACATCCGCCAGGCAGGCAGTGGACAGGGTGTCTTCTGTCAGTGGTCACCAACATTGATGGACGAAGCGTCAGCTGGAATGGAGGAGTGCCGCCAATAAGAGGAATTGTTTGCTGCATGCAACTTACTTACCAAATTCAACAGGACAACTCCAACAACATACGCAATACAGATACAGTATCCATTGTTTTATTCTATGAGTGTGACTGCATGTGCTTAGCTTTAGTTTGTACCCAAAAATTCTCTTTATCTTCAATTATTGTTTGTCCATGCTGTGCTTTTTTTTTTTTTTTTTCTCAACAAAACCTACCCAAAAAGAAACCCCCATTCCCATCCATTTTCCAAACCCTAACCCTCTTCCCCCGGGCTGTGTTGTTTTGCTTGATGTCTGACTAAAATGACATCAATAATTCCACACACTTGCTGGGGAGGATAAGGTCATAGCAACAGGCTGGTGAAGGAATACGAGGATATCTTCTAGACTTACTCAGCTTCAGTACTATATCTTCTAGTAGTAGGAGCCAATGTCAAATAAATTCAACGCAAGTACTAGTTATACTTGCAAGCAATACTTTACCATTTGTTAGGCTACATTATGGCACTGTTCTAGTGTACTGTCACCTGCTATATTCTCGATCGTACCGTAACCGTTGTAATGCTACAGTAAGGACAAACCAGGTTTCGTTTAGTTTTTTTCCATAGGCATGCAACTGCCACTGTGTCACACCACTAGTACCACCGCAATGAGGAAATTTCATCCGCCCAGGATTGCCAACGTTAATCCCCATTTCACGTGGAGCCAGCCCTGGGCCTAGCCCTAATTTCTAACACAAATTACAGGTAAGATAAGCGTTTGGTGGGAGGTAGTATAATGGAGTATTATTTAGGACTAGACGAGAGATTGACGGTAGTACTACTAAAGTCCTACGACTGTTCAGGAAAACAAACTTACTGTTACACCCCCGTCCCCCACCCACCAGACTGAAAAGCAGTAAAAAACAGGTATGGTCAGATAAAGTTTAAAAATGTATATTTATGTAGCCCTAAAAATAATCTCCCTCAAGACCCACCCTAACCCCAACGATTGTCTTTGAAAAGTCCCAAAACGATCCCAACTCCCAAATCCCACCCCCCAAAAGTCTATAAAAAAAGGGCAAGGGACACTCCACTACTGGAGGGTGCTGGACCTGGTGCATTTTGCGGCATGGGCATCATACTCCTTGCGGAGGGTGGCAAGCTCGAAGCGGAGGCCCTCTACCAAGTTCTTATAGTTCTGGACCTCCTGCTCCAGGTAGGACATTCGGACTCCTAGGCGGCGTTGGCGTGCCTTGCAGCTCCTGTGGGGGGCAGCTGGTCTTTCTGTTGCTTGGCGGTGGCGGTTGGCTTTGTTAGCCCGGCTCGGTCCCGCTGGAGCACTGCGCATGCTGGCGTCCCGTGGGGTCACGGAGGAGGATGCAGCGGTCCCAGTCGAGGATGTTGTTGTTGCACCGGTCGACTGCGTGTCCTCCTCCTCCTCCAGGGCCACCAGCCGCCGATATTCGGCGACAGTGGCATCCAGCCTCCGTTGCCGGGCCATTCGAGCCTGCTCCCTCCGTGATGTTGATTTGGAAGGAGCAACTATATGAAGAAAGAAAGACATAGTCTGTAACCAATGCTCCTTAGCATTAATAACACAAAGTGATTGAGCCGAAAGTTGGGTCACAGTACAAGTAGCAAATTGAAAGCACAGTACATAAGAGGACAGTATCTATGTAACCTCCCACTTCTGCATCCTTGCTCTAACATTAGTGGTAGTTTAATGAACAAATTCTACGACCACTATGGACTTCCATTACAGTCGACTATGACAGTACACCAGTCTTATTCTTCTTCTTCTCTCTTGTTTAGGAAAATTGGTACGTTATCTTATGCAAGCCGGCAGAATGGCAGCACAGTGAACTTGCACCCGAGAAAAACAGTTGCACACCATGATGAGTGAGACAGACTTGCGTTACTGTACCCGTCCAGTACATGCGGGTGGTGAAGCTATTACTTTTCTATTACGGGTGGCACTGAGAATACTCTGTTACAAGGGCTACTGCTTAATTAATTTACCTTTCACCCTACAGTGCAAATGAGTACTAGAAAAGGAAAATGAAGAAGCTAAATAATTTGATTATCTATCACTTCACATGGGACGTATTTGATGACATATGGGATGACTTTAGGTGCTTTGCTTAATATTGAGTGAACAGTGATACACCCACACATGAATGACGCACTACAACTAAACTAAATTTATTAAGAGAGGTACGGAGTGTCCACCGTAATAACCAGATATATGCTGTGCTTGCAGTTGCAATACAAAGTACTGCTACTATTCATGGTAGTATTGGACACATTTACAATTTCTTTTCCTTGCCTTCCCTACACTGGAACGGACGTGCGGGTGCGGTGGTACATGCTCTTCAAGGTAACACTTAGTTCATCCAGCGACCATCTTCTCTCTATAGATACACATGTGCTATCTAAGAGTGAGAGAATACCATGCTCCAGGCATCCATTCATTCAAAGTATACGCACACATACAGTTTCTGTTTCACCCACCCAGGCTGATGTCCTTCCACCCATCCTTGCTTCATCATTGACCCAGCCATGCACCATACCATATTCTTTCCTTCCCAGCCACCTCGGGGGCCAAGCAAACACATATCGTTCTTCTTTGCCAGCCATCATACAATTTCGCGTCCCACTTACTTACACCCTTCTTTCGCTTTTCGTTCATCCCATCCATCACGTTCGTCTAAGAACTTATTGGGATTCTTCTCACCAAAAACTTCACAGCTAAGTCGAAGTACATTTCGAGGAGGCTACTACCTGTTTGATTTGTAATACACCCGTGCAGAAAGCACACTATGCAGTCTTCAATCTCAATAAGTAAGGAATATATAGCTTACCTGTTCCCGCCACCACCGTGCGAACCCCCACAGGACCGTCCGCCGGCTCTTGCACCGCCTCCTCCCCAGAGTCCTCCGAGTCCTCGCCCAACACCGCCACCTCCGCGCTGGCCCCGTCACCAGATGTTACACCTACAAAGTACATTTAAGAATGTTAGAATACACCACTCACTACTATATAATATTTGGTCTAGGAGAAATGTTAAAAAAACAGAATACAATGTAATAATTTGTGACTGTCTACTCTAAAGTAAAAATGTCCCTTTTTCCAGGGAAGGTTGTTGTCTTGCTGCACTTTTATGCACAACTGATGAATGCTTGCTTTTTATTTTTAACACGCACCACTTTTCTCCTAACAGACAGAAGCTTGACTCCTAAGAACACGACCAGGATCAAGTTCAAACCAGGTGAGAGCTCGCTCGACCACAAGAAATGTGTCCAATTAATCGTCAGCACTAACCACTTTTCCGTTTTCAGTTAAATAGTTTTATGACAAAGTAGATTTTAATAAATGTGCTTACTTTTAATAAAGCTTTTAAACTTAAATAGACTCTGTGGTTTTTGGTCCTCCAGACTAGAGTGGATGAGCTAAAGGTTTTGGAATTTTTGCAAGCATGAGTGCCTCTGACACTTCTTGACTGTGCTGTGACTCCGTACTCTCTTGTCCTGCGTACGATAATCTAGAGATCATTGGGGATCAATCATCGGTGACTTCGGGAGCTGAATGACTCTGCCACACTATCTAGTCAGTAAGGAGACAGTGCATAGAGCTATTGCTGAATAGAATGGGAGTCCAATGGAATTGCCAAATGTCCAATCTTAGTTAGCTACACAGACAGACTAATAAGAATAATCTAGTAATACCACAGGGAGTCATATTCCAACCAGGATAAGAATTTATATCCAGTCTACAAGAAGATCAAAGACGATTTAGAAAAAATCGAATGAGGAACGCTAGGAAAAAATAGGTACTCTTTATTACAATTAAAACTTACTGGGGCCAGCAAAGGAGCCCTCGCCTGCCCAATCCTGGCCTGCATCCTGAACAGCACCCTCCTCCTCCTGTGTCCTCTTGCCCTTTGGGGGAGCTGATGTACAACATGAAAGAAAGAAAGACCAGAAAACATGGATGAGATTTGTCAACCAAATCAACCATTTCAAAAGAACAATAACAACATTTTTTGGAGAAATAGCAAATAGATAGACAACTATTCCACGGGATCTATCATGTGGTATACTACGTTATTCGTATTGCCTGATTTGCGGACCGTTGACTTAGAAAGTTCCTATGTAACTCAATAAACAGACTACTAAAGAGGTTTGCCTAGGCCTGGCACTGCAGGCAGCAGTCCGCAGCACGCGAAGTGACAGACAAAGTAAATCCTGCTTGCAGATCAGTGAATACTCAAACTATCAATCCACCCACCACCACCACTATTTCTTCTTATAGCCATGTGTCTAAAGGAAGGACTGGACTTCAGTCTGTTGGGGCTGATTTAGAAGTCCCTTGCGGCTCATTTTCCTCCATTGTTGCGTGACTTTTGTGACGCAGCGGCAGAACAAAAGACTCGCCATGGTGTTGGTGCGGCGTATATATTAAAAAAAAAAAATTATGGGCGATGCATCACGTTGTAAAGCCCTGCGCCATCAGGGGGCGTTCCGGCGCAAGGGAGGGCGTACCTGCGCAGGGACGAATCCTAAAAGTGGCTGAGGGAAATCTACAAGATGTCAATCAGTCACTTTTAAGACAATGATGCATGAGTCAAACCCTGCGCGCTTAAAGCCGACGTACGGCTTGATGCAGCATTGGGGAGATAGGGTACCCCAGAGCATTGCTGGAGCTGCGCCATCGTTGGCACGCAACTCCAGCAATGCGCCGCCTTTACGGCACAGATGCGTAAGGCTTCTGTGACGTTTTGGGCCAATGGGTGGTGGTGGCATGGCACACAATTACTGCCGCATCCCTGCTACTTTGCAGGGATGCGCCGGTAATTGAAAATATGACCCTTAGTGTCTAGCATTACGCAGTTCTTATCTTTACTCTACACTCATACATAATTTCTCAGGCCAATGAAATGAACACAATTTACAAAACAAATAAGCATAGTAGCAAGCAAGGCTACTGAGAAGGAGAGCAGTACACCTGAAATGCATAGAAGATTTTGAAATATAATTTACCTACAATGTAATCGGCAGCATTATTGCTCTTGGTAAAGAACAAAGATTTGCAAATAACAGAGCCGGATAAAACAGAGTAGTGATGAATAGCTACTACTACTCACCAAGCCCGGGGACCTCTACGCCGAGCGCGTCCAGCAAGTCCCGTTCCCGGTCCATGACATCGGTCCAGCGGTGGGTGGCCTGGTTATATGTGCGCCGGACCCCAGAGAGCTTATACATGGCCCGGCACACCTTCTCCCACCGCTTCCGGCGCTCCCGGATGCCATAGCCAGTTGCGATCTTGCCGCCTCCCAGGATCGTCTTGGGGAGGCGGCGCTGGACGTGGAAGATGAGTGCGGCCACCTCCTCCGCGCTGAAGATCTCCCGCGGCACCACTTGCTCCCCCCTCAAACGCCCGCACGGGAGCCGGGCACGGGGTGCGGGACCCTTCCCCTTCTCAGGGTGCTTCCCGGCTCCCTTTACCATGGTCTGGGCAGAAATAAACTTAAATGATAAAGAAGAAATAGAATAGTGAAGAAGAAAAGAAAAGAGTTTAAAAAAGTAGTTTAAAAGTAACTAAAAGTAGCAGAAAACACAAAAATATACAGCTAGAAAAATAGAGGGATAGATAATAAGTAAAATAGATTAAATAAACTTCAAACAAGCAAAGGATGGCAGAGATTCAGAGAGGATACAGAAAGCATGCCCAGAACCATAGCAATGAATGAGAAACAAGATGGCCGCGCCCGTTCACGACCGCGTGGGTAAGTTCGCGCGAGATTTTCCTCGCGAGCACGCGCGAAATTGTACTAGCGAGCAGCACAGTTTGCGAGATTACACATAGCGGCCGGAAACGGAATTACGTCACGCAAACAAGATGGCCGCGCCCGTGTACGACCGCTAGGGTAACTTGGCAAACGTATAGCTACAAGCGCCTCGCGAACACGCGCAAAAGCACGCAAACATACACGTCGCAAAAAAAAAATTAGTGTATTCGCAAGCATTCGCGGCTCCCGAAATCGATCTCGCACGGATTTGCGCCCCAAAAAACGCGCGAAATTGCAGAAAAAACGATTTTTGCTAAACTGAAAGCAATGAGCAGGTGCAAAAGTTCAAACTTAACATTTGTAACATTCACTGTAGTGCTTCCTGAGGGGCCCCTCCAGAGTTTGCAACTATTCTATGACCCTGCTATGACCCAAACAGCAGGCTCATAGAATAGCTACAAGTAGACCATAAAGGTCCTGTGAAAAAAAAATTCACTGCAACAGAAAGCAAATTACAGATAAGGAAGGAAGCAGGTGCCAGCCAGACTGGAACTTTCTAAATAACTGACACATTAATCAACCCCAAATTAATTCATGGCAGTTGAAGTAGGGGAGGTGTGCTGGCTTTTTTCACCCCCCATAAACTACAGTGATAAACAAACCTAATGGGTGGCAGTGAGGATGTACCAGAGGGTGGCATGGGTGTCCCAGAGGGTGGCAGTGGTGAAACAGAGGGTGCTGTGAACCTGTGATGATAAACCAGACGTAGAAACAACGTAGTCGCGGCCGTTGCGTGCCGAAAAGTAAGTTCGCAATTGCGAAATTGTCCCAAAATCGGCGCGAACGCTCGCCAACACAAAAAACGGGAAAATCCGCAAATCCGCGAGAGTTCGCGTATCTTCGCGGATTGCGAATCCGTAAATCCGCAATTTCGCGTACGCGGGATCCGCTAGATCCGCCCATGCTTATGTAGCACACAATATAAAACTAGAGCACACAACCAGTAATCACTGGTAACAGGACCTCACTAGCACCACCTGTACTAGGGAGAAAACAACCACCTACATATCACAATACCTGTAGGGGTGTAAGAACACAACACATGATGCAATGCATAACATTCATTCAGAGGTGTAAGGAAGGAAAACACATGATGTATCAATAACACATTCAGAGGTGTAAGAACATGGCACATGACGCATTAAAACACATTCAGAGGTGCAGGGGAGGAAAACACATGATGCCTAAAAACATTCAGAGGTGTAGCAATAACAATTGCGCAGTAATCACATGGGCACATAAATCATAAATGCGCCAAACTCACATTAGTCACCACTGGTGACAGTCCCTAGGCCCTCTGGCCTTGTTGGGGCTAGGACGCCCTGTGTCCACAGTCAGGGGCCTAAACGTGGCAGCTGCCCACGAAGTGCTGGGCAGCTGTGAAGTGAGGAGTATGTGGCCACACGCTGGAGCCTCGCAGGCTCTGGCCAAAAGAATTTCCCCTAGAGCCTCTCTGGGCTCTTAAACAACAATGGGGCCCTGGAGCCTCGGGGCTCCTAAACACAAATGCGGGACATTGGCTGGAAGCCTTCTGGCTCTAAACTAACGATGCCCTCTGAGCCTCTGCCAGGCTCTAAATGACAAAGCACTGGCCTCTTGGAGCCTCGCTGGGCTACACAACAAAGGATGCCCCCAGAGCCTCTCTGGACTCTCTAAGAGCAAAGTTGCAGCCTCACTGGGCTGTCGGGGTCCCTCACGGGGGACCCGGGAACACTGGGGTGCCTTGAGCCTCTCTGGCTCGTAGATCAAGTGACTGCCTCCTCGGGAGACTCGGGGGCTCAGACAACCCTGTGGCGCCTTCTTGAGCCTCGTGGGCTCTTAGCCAAAAGATGCCCCCAAAGATAACGGAGCCTCGTGGCCCTAACAACCACAGCGATGCACAGGGGGGGAGGGCGCGGGCACCGGCAATGTGCCCCGACACCTCCCCCTTTCTCTTGAGGCACTCACCGGGTCTGTCTACGGAGGTCCGGGGCTCTCCTCACAGGCTGCGGAGACTCTGCAGGCGGCGGCTGGGGCTGGAAGACTCCCGCTTCTCCCACGGGACTGGCCAGACGTCCGGGGCTCCCCCTTCACTCGGGAGCCTTGGCAAGACGTGCAGGCTGCTTCCTGCTTCTCCTGCCTGGCCCCGTCACACCGCAATCCGCCTGACTTCCTCTGGGGCCGCCAATGGCAGCGCGGCCCTGGGGGTATGGAGGCGGGACTTCCGGGTCACACTAGGCAGAGGCCCGGCCACGGTTCCGATGTCCCTGGTTTGCGGCGGTGAACTCGGTTCTTTCGAAATGCCGGGTGGGCACCGGCCAAGTCAAATAAAGCGCTCCCCCAGCGCTACAAATATGAATACAGCGCAAGGTACCTGGCAGGGTGGGCACCTGCCAGTGTTATATAGCTCCTATATATCCTTATATCGTGTTAAGTTAGCATAGGTACATTTGAGATTTAAACGCCATTTTTCCTTTCTTGCAACTTCTGCACACGACCCTTAATTGTTGACTTAGCTTTCAACCTAGTGGTTTGCCGTGGTGTATGTGAGAATAATATGTTATTGCTCTGATATCAGTTTTGTTTAATAAACCATGTCTGCACGGAGAGTGCTGAAGTTTCAGGAGCAACACGATATGGAATTGTTATGAGGTCTGATCTCCACGCCTTCATAGTCATAACACAAGTGCAGCCTTTGCCAACTTGGGCTTGAGGCGGGATTGATATTGCTTTGCACGAGAATTGTTAACACACTTGATGCGGTGCACATGCAGAGAGAGCTGGTGTATGCTGATGTGATTCCTTCATGCTAGGACACTAAGGTATGGGCCCGCCCTAAAACAACCCAAAGAGACCTTCTTAGCTAATAATATAATATATGTGTTAGGGAGGGTGAGATATAAGTGTTGTTAACTCTTATTCATTACAGCATGTTAACATGCTGTCACCATTCGCTTTTTATGTCTTAGTAACTATGCTGATAATTTTGCTACTGATAATAAGTATACTTGTATTATCTAAGATACTGCGCCTGAGAAGACGGCATTAGTAAATAAACATTTCAAATGCACATGTGTCTTCTTTACTCCATGTTCTGGTTTGTAATGATAATATAACGAAAGAGTGTTCATGAGTCCCACGTACCCTGAGGTACTGTAAGTTCATGTTCTGGTTTGTCTAAACATTGGAAGTTTGATATGTCCAATGAGACACTGTAGCTAGCTCGGTAAGGGGTGAGTTGGTTGCTAAGGTAAGTTTTGGGACACCCTAATTTGCCGAGGTTCCACTCCTCTGTGCACAGTTCTGTGTGAGTACAGAAACCCTGCGACATGGCGCCCAACGGTTTCGGTGGTCTTATATCATGACACTCGAGTAGTTTATCGTTCATGCCTTAACCCCTTCACATCCGTTTCCGGAAAACGGGGTGTCGGTGAAACCTACCTATTTTTTGAAATAGGTCTTTATTCAAGCTTGATTCTTTCTTAAACGGTTTCTTTGAATTACTACCCAGTTGTGCTACAAAGTATTCTTTGTGTTTTCTTGTTTCCAGTGTTGTCATGGCGGCGGTGGCTATTGCGCAGCATAGTCGCGTAGCGGTTCGCAACCATCTTCAGACGTACCAGGTCCCAGTAGATGGGATGGCTGTGATTTTCGTGGTATGTGCAGATCCGGCGTTTCCTTACGAGTTGTTTTACTCTTGGGTTACGTTTCCGGCAGTGGACGCTAATTCTGGTTTGTTCCACTCCTACACCGCCTCGGATGTCCCGGCTGAGTATACGCCGTACAGGGCATTGGAAATACCTATTGATCATTGGCAGCATCGAGTTTGGTTTGATGGCGCCCTCCCCCACTCTTTGTCCGCAGCGAGGTTAGGTCCGCTCTCAATTCCAGGTACGAATTGGCCTGCGTTGGGTGGCTTTACCCCGCACCCGAATCACGGGGCTTGTACCCTAGCAGAAATTCGCAGGCTACATGTTGTTTCCATTTCCGTGATTCGTGCTTTAGTGCAATACATCGGTCGACATCTTCCTGGTGGTCCCCAGGGGGGTGCGGCCGCTCCCGTGGATCGAGGCGGAATGCGTCTCAATCCAGTGATGGTTAATTCGGTTTTTGGTGCGCGTCCAGTTGACAACGATGACTTCCCATTCTGGCTAGCAGAGAAGTTTGATCAACTGGAGGCGGTTTTTCCGAATTCTACTCCTGCTGATAAACATAGAATGTTAACGATTACTCTACCGAAGGATATAACTCCTGAACTTGTTGACTGTGAAAGCTGGGGAAAAACATTTGCGGCAGTTTATACAAGGTGCTTCGGCACCCCGTCTATGACTGCCCTGCCTGAAATCATTAGACGTGTTCAGAATGATCACGGTCCAGAGGCAGCGGTTGAATTGGGTATGCGCCTGTGTGGTTCTTTTGAGATTGTAAGTGATCTCATTCTCTCCAATGTTAAAGGAGATGCAGTTAACTTTCAGGTGTCGAATGCTTTGGCTGCTCTGCCCGATGCCGACAAACCCCGCCAGTTAGCAAAGATTGTGGTGGCCGCTTATAAGACAATTGGCCGCACAAGTAGAGGTCTGAAATATTTTCCTGTAAAGGAGAAAAAACAACCTCAGGGACAATCTGCAGTGACAGATGTCCAGCCCAAGTCCAAAAAACAAAATTGGCCTAAGAAACAGACACAGGGGAAGAAGAATACACAGACTCAGGATTCTTTTCCTGCAGTACAAGCACCTGCGCCGACAGAAAAAGTTTATGATTTGCGCGATCGCGCGATGATTAAATCACCTGATCGATTTCAGGGTTCTGATCAACGCTCTCCTCGTTCCTTTCAGGAAACATCGGCCCCGAAGACCGGTGGAGGAGGAGGGGGTGGACGTGGACGTAGTGGCCAACAAGGACGTGGTCAGTCCCGCCAGACGGACGGCGCAGTGAAGCAGGAGGATTCTACGCCTAAGCGTCCGCAGTTTGCGAAAAAGAAAGTCGCAGCCTTAACAGCGCATAGATATGCCACAGATAGTGAGAACGCGGCTTCGGAATCTGACGTGGGCTCTGACCTTGCTGGACAGCGCGGCGGAGATTACCATAGTCAGAGAGGCGCTCCGTCCACTACTGAGGGTGACAGCGACTGAAGTGTTTGTTGTAATAGAAACAGCCGATACGAGATTAGCTCCCCCTGAAAGACTTTTTGAAATTGTCCTGTTAATTGAAGGTGACATACAGCGTACTGTCAGAGGGGTGTTTTGGGAGAACCTATCGTCTACGTACGACATTTTGCTTTCCGAGGCTGACTGGCCCCCACCTTTTGTGCTCGCAGCGCCGCGAGGGGAGGAGGTAATCCTTCCCAGTTTCGCGCACACTGTCTCGACTGAGCATGCGCAGCATTTTGCAGAAGAGTGGGCTCGGGCTCTCGCACCGGCTCTCTACCGCAACCAATGTGGTTGGGACAAATTGTCCCCTTGCCACGAAATTCCTTTGCGGTCTGAGCCGCAGCCTCAGCCTCAATATCCCATACGGCGTGAAGCTAAAGCAGCCGTCGCAGAAATCCTTGAACAATTGGAATATCAGGGAGTTATTGAAACGTGTGTGTCACCAATGAATAATCCCCTTTTTACTGTGACCAAACCTGACGGATCATATCGTTTGGTATTGGATTACCGGCATTTGAACTCGCATTGCCGTAACTGTGCAGTACAGAATACTCACGGCTCTGCCCTAGTGGATAGTCTAGTGCGTAAGCGTTTCAAGACAACGCTTGACATTTCCAATGGTTTTTATGCCCACAGACTGGATGACTTTAGCTCCCAGTGGACAAGTTTTACGTCCGCTGGGGTGCAAAAACGCTTCCGGCGACTCCCAATGGGCTACAAAAATAGCCCTGGAGTCTTCACCTCCAGAATAGTCACTCTGTTGGAGGGAATCGATCCAGATGCATGTTCTTATGTAGATGATATTTATCTCACAGACGACGAGATTTGGATGCACCTGTGTCGAGTGAATTCCATAATTTGTACCTTTGCTGATATGGGTTACAAATTTAATTTTGCAAAATCGCACATTGCAGAACACACGGTGTTGTTCCTCGGCTATGAGCTGAACAATGAAGGTAGAGGTTTGGCTCCTCACTTCTTGGAGAAATGCGCACAGTTGCGCGCTCCTACAACACTGAAAAAATTACAGTCTTTGCTGGGTTTTTTGAATTTCGGCAGAACTTACATTCCGGAATATGCCCAGCGTATCAAGCCTTTGTATGCTTTGATACAACCAACTTTCTCAAAATCATGCTGGCTGCCTGAGCATTCAGCCATTTTGCAATCCTTGCAGGCTGATCTGCTCGCTTCTAAATATTTACTGACTCGTGATAACCACACCAACCTGGTAATAAGAATAATTCCTGGGACGGTGGGTTTCACATACCTCACTTTTAATGAAGGTGACACAGTACCTATTGCTTACAAGTCACACTTGTACACTTCGGCTGAGTTGCGTTTTCCCACAGTGGAAAAGGTTTTAACTGCTGTACAGATGGCAATTCTTAAGGAACGAGCACTGTCTCAGGGGAAACGCATGCTAGTGGTAACACCCTGTCCTCACTTGGAGGCAGTCACGAAAGCCAGTGTGCCAAATTCAAAAGCTTTGCACCCTCGGTGGATTCAGTGGGCTGCGTCATTGTCATCCACGGATGTCATGTTTATTTTTGACGCCTCCTTACGGTCGCAAGAGTACTTGCAGTATGAATTCGTTCATCCTGCTCCTCTGGCTATGCGACCTTTGGAGGACTTCCATTGCATCATTTACACTGATGGGTCGGCGCAGGTTGCGCATGGCTCTAAACATGCCTACGTTTCCGCATGCGCCATTGTGGTCGGTGCTATGTTGAATGATGAGTTCATTTCCAGGGAAGTGCACACGATGCCCCTGGGCGATTGCACCGCACAATTGGCAGAGCTTCGTGCTCTATTACTAGCGTTAGAGTACGCAGATCCAAGTGTTAGTACTCTAATTGTAAGTGATTCTTACTACTGTGTCCAGTCTTACAATGAAAACTTGTTCTTTTGGATTCAAAATGATTTTCATGATTCGAAGGGTAGCACAATAAAACATAAAATGATCTGGGTTCGAGTGGCAGAGCTTAAGGCTAAGTTGCCACTCGTTTTTGTTATTCATACTCTCGGTCATCAGCGCGTAGGAGTTCACGCTGTTGGCAACTCGCTTGCTGATGAAGCAGCGAAATCAGCAGTATCTACATACTTAGTTGCAGCAGTTACTAGGTCTAAAACCAAGATTGATGGCGACATCTTGGCAGCGATTGCTGCCTCTGAGAAGGGAAGTAAACATCCTGCGGGATTCCCTTCGAAGTATATATACCACTTAAGTCCCGAAAATGTTCCTTTTGTGACAATTCCTGATGTTGGGGAACGGCTGATTCCCAATTCGGATCGCAGAGCAGACTTGATTACAGCGGCTCATGAAGGTGTGGCGTCTGCGCATGCGGGCGTCTCGGCCACTGTAACTCAATTACAACTACGTTTCTGGTGGCGGGGACTGTACAAACAGACGCGTGATTATGTCCTTCTGTGTGACATATGCCAGCAGATTAAACCTTCCACTGCTACGCGTCCGCCACAGACTCAGTTGTACATTTCTAATAAACCGCTAGGCTGTGTTTATTTGGATCACTGCGGTCCTTTTTCATCTGATACTGCATATAAGTACATCTTAGTAGCAGTTGACTCATGCACACGCTTTGTGTGGGTATGGCCACATCGCAGCGCTGATTCACGGACTGTCATTAAAGATTTGCGTATCTTTATAGGGATTTTTGCCTGTGGTACCTTCCATTCGGATCAGGGTCCGGCTTTCGCCTCTAAGGCGTATAAGGATGCCATGACTTCGATGGGGGTCCAAGTCAAGTTTTCGTCACCCTACAGACCTGAGGGTAATAGTGTAGTTGAACGAATGAACCGTGATTTAAAGCAATCTTTGACAGCCCGAGTTATAGGCACTGGCAGAAACTGGCTGGCTCACCTCTATGGCGTGCAGCGTGCTCTTAATAATCTCCCTAGAAGGTCTCTGGGTGGGCGGACCCCATACTAAATGCTCTTTGGCATCAAGATGTACGTCCCTGACCTTGACGGTCTAGACTCTGTGGTTCGCGCCACTTCCTTTGACGCAGATGAACATTGCAATGTTTTACAGAATCTACAAAAGACCAGAGACAGTCTTGCAAAGGAACATTTGCCCTCCACATCGGATGATGCATTGCAGATCCCGGTAGTTGGCTGGCTACCCCAAGTTGGAGAACTGGTTCGAGAGAAGATCGACAACAAGAAAGAGTTTGGTCCCTCCTATCGAGCTCCAGTCCCAGTGCTTGGAGTGAAGGGCACAAGAACAGTCATTTTACCACCACTTCCAGGTCGTAAGGAAAACAGGTTTATTTCTATTGACAATGTCAAGATACACAGAGTGGCCGATTCTTCTTAGCATGACACCAGCTGTTTCCTGTCCTTCCATTGTGAGAAATTCAATTATGCCCACTGCTTCTAATATTGAACCTGAAGTGGCCATCGAATTACCTGCTGTTTCCAGTCCTTTATTAAATAATTTACCGGGAACTAACATTGATGAGACAGACTATGCCTATCCCACTGATTTGTCCATACCTGACCTGCAAACACGTTTAGCCACAGAATCCAGATTTTCTTTTGACTCTGTTTCTCTTACCTCAAAGGAACCCTCTCGAGTTGCGGTTTATGCAAGCCTGTTTAAGAAACATTTTTTAATACCACCTTGGACTTACATTTGGCTAGTCCTTGTTTCGATTTACCTTTTCATGTCAGTTGGTTTTGTGTTTTATTTTTTTCGAATCATCAATGGACATTATGTCGAGGAAAGAACATGCATTACTCATTTGAATGGAACTTTGGCCCCACTTTCCTCTTCACATTCTACACACAGATTAAAAAGAGACTTGACTTTGGTTAACATCACAGCATGGCCTGTTCTGGATGGAATCGCGTGGGATGCAGTTCGTTTTCAGATTCATGGCCCAACGGAAGTCGTTAATGTTCCTAATGTACTAAGAGTGAATATGGGGGATGTGGTGAAACAAAACATTCGGTCTGATGATTGGGATGTTAATGCTGTGGAAAGTTTGTTTTCTGATTTGAAATACTATGCTGCTTTTGATGCTGAGGATTTATATTTAGAATCTGCTAATTATGGTGAATTGTTCTGTTACCAACATTATGGCAATCACTTCTTACACAAAACATCTTCCCGAAGGGATGCTGTTAATTTTACTCAGTGGGAACATTGCCCGGCACCTACACAAGGGAGTTCAGAAACGTTTCTTAAAAAGTATACTTATTTCACTGACTTTAATCAGTCCAATCCCGAGTCCTTTTATTTTAAATTTCACAAACAGCCACTGTCCAAGGTTAGACTTACCGATACAAAATTGTTGTATTCGAAGGCCTTCCTAGATCAATTAGTTACTGGGGGCTATGAGTTATGGAAGGAAACAATAGACCTTAAATCGGTTTGGGGTTCAAGGGACTGGCAGGTACGAGGCACTGAGGCTTTGCACCGTGCATGTCTCATCCCGAATCATATGTTGTTTTTAAATGAAACCATTTCCCAGACCACATGCTTTGGATTGGCTACATCTAAAAGGTTAAACACCCCGTCTTTCCCGGAGTTGGAGGAATATGAGGATTGGAGTAATTTTACTCAATTGTCCATTAAAGATATACAGGCTCTGCTTCTTAATTCCTCCTTTAACATTTCCAGTATGAATCCTAAGGGTTGGCTGCTTTGGCACCGTAGTGCAGATTCTTGCCAAAAAAGATTTTTAAATATAACTGACGGTTTTAAGACTGTTAGATCTGATCCCCGGTTTGATTTGAGTCATACTGTCACCTCTTACTCTGTGGGCAAGTTGTGTCAAGCTTGGCTGAAACATTCAACTTTACCTGCGGTTAAGTATCACCTTTCCAAACTGAATGCAGACGTGGATTTGAATGATTTCATTAAAGGCCCAGCTAGTGGCAGGTCGAGAAGGTGGTTATATGGGGTTTACAATGAAATTTGGAAACTGTCACAGATTGAGGCTGCTTCACGCCTTAGGGCTATTGATCAGGCGAATCTTGAGAAAGTGCTTGCAGTTGTTGACAATAGCATTAACGTGCTTTCCTCTAGAATTTACACATTAGATAATATTGTGTCGTCTGTTGTTGATATTGTGCATGATGAAGTGTCAGTATTATACCATGGTCAAAATCAATTACGGTCAATCATGCAGTTTGCATGGACACTTCAGACTCTGAAAATGGGTAAAGTTCCCTGGGGATACATGAACGTTTCCTCTTTATTTGCACCGTTTAATTTGACAGACAAACAACGCTTGCTTTCAATGCGTGATGCTTCCTTTTCTATGCTACATATTGAAAGGTTGGAATCTTTACCTTTTTCTGTGGCAGAAGCCACTGCTGCTACGTGGCTTATCCACGGTTTAATAACACTGCCTTTTGCTTTATATAAGTTTTCAAATTGTATGAAATATGTGCCAATAGGTCGTTTTGAACCCTTAGGTAGCGGTTTTCTTCATGAGGTCTGGTCACTCCCATACACATACAGATGTTTCAAGGATGAACAGGAGGTTTATCTAACAGGGGATGAGTGTACTGAGACGCCAGATCATTCTTTAATGTGCAGACACATACAGTTACACGGTTCATGTAACAAGGACCGACCGAATATGGCTTGCGTTTTACAGGGCACGCCAGTTCCTGCTATCATCCCCACGTTTAAATTGTTAGAGAATGGTAGTTATTTAATGCTCAATAATGAAAACTGTTGTGGGTTAATTAAAGGTATAGCTTTCATAGTAACAGTAAGTGAGCGAGTTATTTGCTGCAGAAATGTTCTTTATCCTCCCACACGTGAACATAGGGAGTCTTCCATTTGGCCACAGATACCGACCTTGGGAGCAGAATTCAGCGGCATGGCTAGAATAAGAGCTCTTTTGTCCCAGAAAGAGGTGGCCTTGAGCTCGGCCCGTGAAACTTTCGTGCTTCACATTGCTAACACCCGTACGGAGGTTCAGGCTCTTTTAAATACTGATTTGCCTTTGCATTTCGGAGCCATGGTTCGTTCTATCTTTAACGCATCCTCCACAACGGGCCTAGCACATTTTTTTAAAGTTGTTAGCAGTGGTCTCGTGACTTCCTTTGAGAAGATTTTTGGAGTCATCCCTGCCTTCTTCCATTCTATTTTTTCATCCTTGTTTGGAGGATTCCCGTTTTTCCTTGCATTAGCGGCTGGCGCTTTGGTGGTTTTCTGCCTTTTTAAATATGGATGCCCTTCCTGTGCAAGACCACGCGCAAGTGCTACTGACGCGGTTTCGCAACCGCATGCTTGATTATTATGGCACACTGCCGTTGGCGACTCTAAGCACGGCGTTTGGATTGTCTTTTCGGTTCTCCTATTTTACCTGTGTCCAGCCTGTATTTCGCTGCCTGACCTGTGATTTCCTTTGGGCCATTGATTTGTGTCTCTGCGGACCGATTTCTTCTGACGTCGATTTTAATCAGCTGATGAGTCCTATCATTGCTCACGAGTTGGTTTGTTCTGACGAGAGGATTATGGCCTTGGCGGTGGCGCATGGACTAATGGGTCCCTGGGATGTATTGTCGGCAGCGCAAAATTTCTTGGAACGAAGTTTTCTTGAAAACCCACCGAGCTGTCCTCTGATGGTTATAGAGGATCCGGTGCTGGGAGATCACGTATGTTCCTTTCATCTTTTAAATTGGATGGCTGAACTGTTTTCGGATGAGGACAGTGACTTCCTCCTGGAGGCTGTTGCAGCTTACTTTTCATATACAGTCTTATCATAAACACTGCCTCGAATTGACATGCTGATTGATAGCATTTCCTTGATTTTATTGACTTTTGGTCAAGACATTTTATTTTTGCTTGCCTATTGGCTTGAGCCACATTATACTTGTGGGCTATTTTTTAGCATTAGTTTTTATAATTGAATTTTTATTCATGCTCGTTTATTGTTGGATTCTGCTCTCATGTGATGGCACTTCTGTTATCTTATTTAGTCCGTTCTCGGATCATGGGGGGGTGTTATATAGCTCCTATATATCCTTATATCGTGTTAAGTTAGCATAGGTACATTTGAGATTTAAACGCCATTTTTCCTTTCTTGCAACTTCTGCACACGACCCTTAATTGTTGACTTAGCTTTCAACCTAGTGGTTTGCCGTGGTGTATGTGAGAATAATATGTTATTGCTCTGATATCAGTTTTGTTTAATAAACCATGTCTGCACGGAGAGTGCTGAAGTTTCAGGAGCAACACGATATGGAATTGTTATGAGGTCTGATCTCCACGCCTTCATAGTCATAACACAAGTGCAGCCTTTGCCAACTTGGGCTTGAGGCGGGATTGATATTGCTTTGCACGAGAATTGTTAACACACTTGATGCGGTGCACATGCAGAGAGAGCTGGTGTATGCTGATGTGATTCCTTCATGCTAGGACACTAAGGTATGGGCCCGCCCTAAAACAACCCAAAGAGACCTTCTTAGCTAATAATATAATATATGTGTTAGGGAGGGTGAGATATAAGTGTTGTTAACTCTTATTCATTACAGCATGTTAACATGCTGTCACCATTCGCTTTTTATGTCTTAGTAACTATGCTGATAATTTTGCTACTGATAATAAGTATACTTGTATTATCTAAGATACTGCGCCTGAGAAGACGGCATTAGTAAATAAACATTTCAAATGCACATGTGTCTTCTTTACTCCATGTTCTGGTTTGTAATGATAATATAACGAAAGAGTGTTCATGAGTCCCACGTACCCTGAGGTACTGTAAGTTCATGTTCTGGTTTGTCTAAACATTGGAAGTTTGATATGTCCAATGAGACACTGTAGCTAGCTCGGTAAGGGGTGAGTTGGTTGCTAAGGTAAGTTTTGGGACACCCTAATTTGCCGAGGTTCCACTCCTCTGTGCACAGTTCTGTGTGAGTACAGAAACCCTGCGACACCAGGGGACGTTAAAATCGGCGTGGGCAGCCGCAAAAGGAAAAGTAAAGCGCTCCCTGCGCTGGGGTGAAGGCACAGCGCTCCCTAGCGCTAGGTAGGCAGGGGAAAGCGCTCACAGCGCTAAATGGCACAAATAAAGCGCTCCCAGGCGCTAGGGGCCAAGAAGCAGCGCTTCCAGGCACTGGCAGCCAGCAAAAGTCCAGGCAAAGTCCTTCTAGGCAGGCAGGGGGGCAAGGCTGGGCCCAAAGCCAGCTCACTGGGTCTCCAGGCAGGGAGACAGTCCAAGTGGCGGTCCTCTGGCCCAGCAACAGCAGCAGCCCCCTCAGGAAGGATCCTGGAGAGAACAACCTCTGTGGGGACACAGCCCCATTTTTATACAGCTAAATCCTTTGTTTCAAGGTGCAGGGTGGGAGGAAAACCAGTTGCAGCTGGCTTGGGAGCACTCTTGATGGCCCAAACACCCCTTTCATTCACTGGGGAGGCTAGGGTCGTTAGACACACCACAGGGGGGCGGAGCCAGCATTGTGTGGGGAAAACCCAGCCCATCCAGGACACAGGTACACTCCTCCCACACATCACTCATGCTAATCTCACACTCACCACCGGGCAGACCCATCCAGACTTCCTGGAGCCTGGCATGCCAGCCAGCTCCAGCCAATCACACTCCAGCACCCTTACTGCACACATATCTCAATGTCCAGAAGTAGCACTTCCCTTCTAGACACATACATGCCGCACATACCACCGTGCAGCATTCATTCTCACGAGTTCATACATACTAAACTCGAACCTGCACTCCCCACGCATCAGGAACTACCAGGGACACACACATTCCCCATGCATTCCTATGGGAGGGCAGGCCAGCCATACTACACGCACGCACTTTACTCTGGGACCCAGGGTAAAAGTGCGCAGAGACCCAAAAATTACTAACACAGGGTCACAAATAAAAGCAAAAAGTTTAGGGGTGAACCTGCCCTACGGGCCAAGTCCAACACCTTACATGTTGAAACTGACAGTGAGTGCTGACATAAAAGTACTTACAACTGACATGGAGACACAGAGGATACCTACAGGGACATGGGGCTTTTAATATTGGGACAATTAAATTGACACTTTAACATGGATCACAGAAATTGACACTAGGACAATGACAGAGGGGTGCAAACATTGACAATAAAACACTGGCATAGCGGCACCAGAAACAACAGGTCAACACCAACACAAGGACACAGTCACTGGGGCACAAACACTGACATGGGGATATTGACTTGGAAACAGTAATACTGGAACACTGGTACTGGACTGGTTACATGTGAATCAGTGAGCACGTGTGTGTAAACTTGTGGGGACATGTGCAAGGTTTTAAACTGAAAATTCAACTTGCTAAAATAACTTTTTTTGACAGGCCCAAACCTTCTCTTTAAATATTAATAAACCACTCCTAGGTAGGTCGTATTTCCCATTAAGGCAGGGTACATGTCATTTAAAAGTAGGACATGTAAGATTTGATGTTGAACATGTTCTTACAGTGAAAGATCCCAAAGCTATTTTTACTGTAGCAGGCTGGCAGCTTTCAATAGGGCAACACGGGATTACATTGTTACATTTAATAATTACTAAATTTGGATTGGGAGCAGCTAAAGAATTAGCTCAAGGACTCATTTTTATATCTATTCAAACTCCAATTTAATGGTAAAATCAGATTTTGCCTCGCTATTAAGCAAAAATTACTCTTTCTTTGCCTACAGTCTGTAAGCATTGAACTGGCATTTAGCAGCTGGATGGCTCCTCTCTGGTGAGTGGTGCCTTGCTCCCAGACATTGGACAAAGAGCCCAGGGTGGGGGCTGGGAGTTTCCCTCAATGACAGGATGGATGTCATTAATAATTTCACAGGGGATTTCCCTGTCATATGCACATATAGTTTACACCTGGGCCTATTGTCCTTCTAGTCAGTCTGCTTCCAATCGCATTGGGAGGGTAGGATACTTCAGAGCTGTTTTAGAGTGACCACAAGGGATGGTTTTCTTATTACCATAGCTGTACTTCTGGATGAACACAGAATACTATGACAAAGGAAGAAGGGTTATGTTACACTGGATTGTCCTAAAAGGCTGTGCACAAGGGTCAGAACAAGGGTTGAGGGAAGATGTGGCATCCTAGCATAGGAGATAGGTGATTGACATCTAGAGCATGTCACCCACACTTATAAACCCCTGCACAAGGGAGAGCCAGTGAGCAAGACACTGAACCTGGAAGGAGACAATGAAAGAATAACAGACTGGTGAAAGGAGTAGCTCCCTGATAAACTAAGGACTTTGGCTGCAGCTATCACACAAGAGTAGAAGGGTCTCTCCAGAGCCAGTGGCTCTGCCCCGTTATGCCCCTTGAGGACCAGCTGGGGGAAGACCAGGAATTCACTTCTACCCTGGGTGCCCTGCAGCATAGCTAGGTGTCAGCCTGTCTGCTCCAGAACTGTTCTAGAGTGACCACGAGGGACGGTTGTCTTATTACCATAGCCATACTTCTGGATGGGCACAGAATACTCTGACCAGGGGAAGAAGGGTCTGTCACACCGGATTGTTCTAAAATGCTGTGCACAAGGTTCAGAACAGGGGTGGAGGGAATATGTGGCACCCTAGCATAGGAGAGGGGTGCTTTATATGTAGAGCATGTCACCCACACTTATAAACCCCTGCACAAGGGAGAAGCAGTGAACTAGACATTGGACCTGGAAGGCGACAATAGAAGAATCCTGGATTGGTAGAACGAGAAGCCCCTTGATGAACTAAGGACTTTGGCTGCAGCTATCCTACAAGAATAGAAAGGTCCTTCCAGAGCCAGTGGCCCTACCCACTTATGCCCCTAGAGGACCAGCTGGGGGAAGACCCGGACTCCACCTCCACCCTGGGTGCCCTGCAGCACAGGTAGGAGGCTCTGGGGTCTGGGAGTGTAGGTAGCAGGCTGCTCTCCTGGCTGGTTGTAGAGAAGCTGTGCAAGAAGCCCCCACCAGAAGGAGGAGGAGCATCAATAGCCAGTAGAGGAGAGGAATGGTGCAGGGAGTTAGTAAAACCAGCTGCACAAAGTGACCAGAAGGCCTGTTTGAAATGCGCCTGCCGGCTAAAGGTCACTACCGCAAAAGGAGCAAAAGAGGTCAAAGCTCAAGCAAACTGGCGCAAAGGGCCCGAGTTATGGTCCTTCAAAGATTTGATCTTTGACCCATTAAAAAAAAGTAAGCGAGTGGTGCTCCACCAGGTGTTCTCTCAATATCCCACTGATAGGCTCGGACCCAGAGGTCTACGCAACTTTAATCATTGAATTTCTGGGGCAGAAGGACATGCATGAAGCCACCATCCCTGACAGATCTTGATCCCGTGGGACCACATCACCAGGGGCCCAATGCAAAAAGAGCATTGGACTTGTGCCATTCCGCCAGGTTTAGGACACCATTCCTGGAACCCAGCAGGATAATGATGATTGCAGGGTGCTCACCCTACCGTGCCCGTGTTTGGGGGTGAAGGGGGACACCCCACTCACAATTCTCCCAACAGCATGGCAGAAGGGAGAAGGCACTCTGCTATCACCTGCTGGATGCAACACAGATAGGATCATAATGGAGATGTTGGCTCCAGCAGAGTGCAGGGAGCTGTAGGGTTGCAAAGGACTTGGGGCACTCCTATTGTGAATAAATGCTTCTGGGTGCCCTGGGTGTGACCGGGGTACCCACCATAAGAAAACAAAAGGAAGAAAATACATGCAGTGAGGCTGTGCAGCATTAGTAAACAGGGTGGAGAAGCTGCTCATTGTATATTCATTGCCCCACAATTCCCGACAAGGGGGTATATTTGCATATTTCTCTTCTTTGTGGTGCCCCATCAACGATCAGCTAAAGTGTTTTGGGGACTGCAGAAGGTGCAACAGGCTCTCCTCTATGGATATTTATAAATCGTGCCCTAAGTCTCCTGGGGACTCACAAGTATGACCCCAGGGGAGCATATCATTGAAAGTTAATTAGTCCTAGCTCTCAGGTTTTGCTTACAAGCTCCGGAAAGCAGTGATCGGTTGTAGTTGGTCTTATGGCTGTTTTATGTTTTAAAGAGTATAAAGAAACACTCATACATATGTTATTTTGATTGCCATTGGTGTATTCAAAGTATTTTATTGACCATGATTATTCAGAAATTTTGCAGTGCTTTTAATAATGAAATTCATTTAAATATGGCTATTGATTTCTTTGGCATGCTGATGATTGTTAACATGTGTCTATGGTTTTTATTAATGCAATGATCCATTGACAAAGGAAAGAGGACTGTTTTATATTTGGAAGTGGTGAGAAAGCCAATAGTCAAGCTTTATATTTAAAATAACACCCCCTTATATTGTGAGGTTCTACCTGGTATCGGTGGGGGGTCCCGTGATTATGGTGGTCATGACACACCAGGGGTCAACTGTGATTTCAAAACATCATAAAGGTTTTTTTGTGAATATTTGTGGTTTGAAGTGTAATATTTAGTAGTGTGTGTGATAAATGTACTTACAGATACGTTTTACGGTTTGGACAAAGGGGGTAATTACCCATGGTCCCCACCTTCCATGGAGCCCCTGGGAGAGAGAACATTCTCACCAGCTCACTTCTGCATATTTCGCACAATCTTTAACATAACATTTATTATTGCTTGGCATCACAGGAGTTGTATTCGCAAGAAATGGGTTATAACATTCATATTCGTTCCATACAGAGACCCCTAAAACATTTCTTGTCCTGGGCCCACAAAATCTGACACTGAGAACTTTTTATCTTTCAAAGTAAAGCACTGACTGCAGAATAACTTATTAAATGTTGCTGTGAGCCAGCAGATGGAAATTACCAGCCCACATCAAACCCCCCCGCACCCCCACCCCCCACCCCCCGCACCCCTCCCCCGCAGGGCTTGGACGGCTCTGCATCCCTACCCTAAGAGAGTCAAGTGCTACAAAGGGGTACTTGGTTTCCAGTAAGGAGACAATTGTGCACCTATTACTTGAACATGACTCACATCCAGCGTAACTAATAGCCCAATTTCTTAGGGTACTGATCTGCATTTGCTGAAATGGGTCGCTGTCACTGGGATACTGACACAAGGACACAGACATGGAGGCACGTACATAGGGCCACAGCCATGATACTGATACTAAGACACTAATATATACATTGGGCCCTGCAACACTGCCAAAAGGTACTGCAACAGTGACATTGCCTGGGAACACAGAGATCATGAGAAAAAAACACCGATACAGAGACACTGAATTTGTGACGTTGCACTTGGCACATGGACATTGGCACAGAAAAACATAACAAGTGACAATGAAGCTGGGATACTGACAGTGGGTTTATAGAGAAATAGGAGCAGTGACCATTATGCTGGAGCATTGAAAGAGAGAAACAAACAGAGGGACCCTTTCACATATCCACTAACACTGACATGGGTGTACTGACACAAGAACACTGCCAAGTGCAGAAAATCACAGAGACTGGACCCAGCGGTGCTCATGTTTTTACACTGACACACAGAGTATTTTCAGTACATCTCATTTACTGGCCATAAGGTCATGGCTATTTCGGTGACCGGTTTCTCAGACACATTATTCATTGCACCAGATTTATTAGTCATGTTGGTACCTGTCTTTTGTTCTGAAGAAGACCTCATTCAATTCAGTCTTTGGTGTTGAAACATTGGCACTTCTTAGCCCTACCCCCTCATATATTGTCTGACATAGATTACTCCTGAACCATTATATGTCAGGATTATGTGCATATGTGTCCTAGTGGTTAAGACGGCATGTATATATTGTCTGTGCACTGTATTATTTCATCACGATTCTCACTAGCACTGCATCTCCACCAGGAGCATCTCTGTTTTAAACTGTCTCTGAAATATTTTGAAATGTGTTTGTAATACAATTTCTATCCAAAGTTTGCCTTTCATGCTGCATTCATTGCTATCATAAACTAGGGTCTGCACTGTGTGAGTCTCCTTATTGACTGCCAAATGAATACTGAATGAATCAGCTATGTATCTTGTCTTCCTTTCCTGCTGACCTTTCCATTGAGGTCTCTCCTGCAGAAGTCAGATACATTCAGTGCAGTGCTGACTGACAGTGGGAAAATATAATGTGATGCGTCGTGTCTCTTTACTTGTAACTATGCCAATGTGTTTAGAATTGCATTAAACCCCATCTAATTATTAACAATGGTTGTTATTAAAATAGGACCAGAAATGCAGGATTTGCCACAAATTATCTCGGAGGTGTTTGATGAATAATGCACGACCCAATAACATATTGCATTTATCTTTTGTTCAGTTGTTATCAATTTTATGTTCAGAAGGGCTTTCAAAACAGTAATGGACACACATTTCGGAAAAATTCCCAAAGTTCGTTTCTTACTGTGCTTTCAGTAGCATCATTTTATACTGCTTATCATGAATAGTTGTCAAGGTAAAATACTTTAAAAATGCTGTCAAATGTATGGAATCCTTTAAAATGTCATGATGCGTGGCTTTTTTAAAAATAATAAATAAATACCAGATATTTGTGGTAGAGCCACATTTCTGTGCACTCTGGACCCTCTTTATTCTGTAGTTTTCCTTTGGTGCCAGGTCACTCCAAAACATCAAGACCTGGCAACGAGCTTGCTGGATGGGCAAGAGCTTTGTTTCACTATATTCTTTGAACCAAGCGCCAGTATCTCATATTATGGTGTCAAAGACTTTACTCATGCCATCCTGGACCTAACTTGGGCTGTTGTGGTCTTGCCTGTGGCGATGATTACACCTTTGATGGCACTACACTACTTCTGGCAAAACCCTCAGGCATATTATTGACCTTTTCCATCTTCTGACAGGCTTGTCAAATTTCGACTTCTCCTTGCAGTGCAATCGGTACTTGGTTTGCCTGTTCAGCTTCTTTTTTATATGTCTTTGTTGCCAAATTGGTGTAAACAATTTCACAATTTGTAAATCTAAACATTTAGGAGAACCAGGTAACACAATCGAACCCAACACTAAAATCCCTACTGCATTCCATTCCATCCAGCAAATATTCCACACTTAACATATCTCACAAAATAACGAAATTAGTAAATCTAAAATACTGCAACCTCCACAAGTGCTGTTCAGACTCATGATGGTTGCCATCCAAATCTGCAAATCCATTCATCCAATGCAAATTGTATTTGTCAAGCGGAAAGCCCAATGTGCAATGAAGCGCCAGCAGTACCCCTTCAAACAAGCACTGGCAACCCCAATTGGCCTGGCTTTAAAGGAATGTTGTATGGGAGTGGTAATGTAAATAATTAAATAGCATGGAAATGGATATGTATTTTTGTGGAAACTAAAGATCTGCAGAATAATATAGGAGTAGGTTAAAAGGTGCTGCTGCCATGGAAAACAACATTAAGTATCTAGTTATCTAAAAACATTATTATCATTGCAATGCCATGTGTGTGCCCCTGAAAGTTGAAGCTCAGCAGCTGCATGCATAAATAAATAAACTGATGACAGCTGTGTGGAGGGTATGCACTTTTTTGTGGAAGCACACAACTTCTGCTAAATCGAAACCTGTACTCCTAGTTCCCAACATGTGGACAGAGACAAAGTCCCTCTCTGTGTGATTCTCAGATAAGTGCCTGAGGACAGCAGTGCTGCCAAACCAGACCTTAGAAAGACAGAAAACATCTGGCCTAATTTCATTGCAAGTAACCTGTTAAACAGTTCAACCCCAGGTTCAGTGGAAGAGAGTGACTCTAATTGTGTTTGATTGTGCGTCCAATTTCATCCATCAATTTCTTTGCTGTACCATCACCTCCTCCTAAGGAGTTTCTCCTAGTATTGCTCATTTTCTATTAAAACAACACCATGTGTTGTTCTCATTGGTCCCTTGATTTAGCTTGAAACCCTTGATTTCCCTGCTGTTGGACTTGGCCCTTTTTGCAGGGTCATCCCTAAACTTTTTGCCTTTCTCCTTGCCTTTTTTTCTGACATGGTGTTGGTGGTTTTAGGACTCTGGGCACTTTAGCACTGCTGTCCAGTGTAAAGTGCATGTGCTCTCTGTGTTAAAAATGATAAGGATTGATCTACACCTGTTTTGGCCTATTTAATTTACCTGTCAGTCCCTTGTTAAGTGGTATCTCATATACCCAGGGCTGGTAAATTAAATGCTACTGGTGGGCTTTCAGCGCTGATTGCGCCACCCACCAAAGTAGCATTTCAAACCTATCTCAGGCCTCTGCCATTGCATGGCCTGTGCGCGCAGTGTTACTGCCACTGTGAAGTGGCACCTAAAGTGTGTGCCATGTCTGTGACCCCCCTTTTACTGCATGCCAGTCACCCCTTAGATAGGCCCTAGCTAGCCCTATGGGCGGGGTGCATTGTAGGTAAAAGATAGGACATGTACCTTAAGTGTGTCATGTCCTGGCAGTGACAAACAGCCATGTTGTTTTTTCACTACTGTGGGGCTAACCTCCCATAGGAATGCATTAGGGATTCCCTGATAAGTGTTTCAGTGGTAATCCCTGATATGAGAGGCGTAGCATGGTCAAGTTTGGTATGTTTGAAATAGTAATAATAAATGCTACACCATGGTGTGCGCAGATTTATTATGACTATTTTAAAAATATCACTTTTGGAAGTTGGCATTTCTGTGTGCTACGTGTCTGCCTGCCTGATGTGAATTGCATATCTGGCTTGTGAGTGATGGGGGCTGTGAGGTGTGTGTGGCTCCAGGAGCGGCAGGGTGAGTCAGCGCTAGGCTGAATGGGAAATCGGCATTTGGAGTGGTGTGGCAGAGAAGTCCCTGATCCCGGAATAGGATGGTGCCTGCCTTAGTGAATGTTGGCTCTGCCCCCCTGTGGTGTGTCTGATGACGAGCACCCACCTGACAAAGGGGAAGAGGAGCCTGGAAAACAAAGTGCTCCAATTCCCCCCTGAATCAGTTGCATCTGGTTCCCCGTGCCCTGCACTACAGACAAAGGAAACTATGGTATAAATGTAGGGGCTGTGACCCCATGAAATTGTTCTGTGCTTGTGCTTACTTGGAGGGGACCGTCTGCCAAGAGGAACAGCCGTGGGACCCAGATGGAGCTTCTTGGTGGTCCCTGCGTGCTGGCCTGCCTGGCTGCGCCATGCTTTGGTCTCCCCAGCACCAAGGACTCTTTGTTCTTGTCTTCTTTCTGGTGTCCCGTGTGCACGTTCTTTTGGTCTGCCCAAGAGGAAGAGCGTGGGCTGCGCAGCGCTGGCTGCAGCCCTTTTGGAGGGAATACCCATCGTAGGGATTCCCTCACGGTGCTGCAGGTCACGGGTGGCCGCCCGCATTGACGATTTTATTGTGGAGAGCGGGTGCCTACCCTGCTCTCATGTTATTTTGAATGTGGGAGCCCACCCCGCTTGTGTTGCTATTTTTGTGGGTGCCCACCCCGCATCGGTGCAGTTTTGATTACGGGTGGCTACCCTGCGTTGTTTGGTTTGGCAGGAGCCTACCCCACATTGTTTGCCTTCTGTTGGAAATCACTGCCGCGGCCCAGGGCAGGACGGCCCGCCCGGAAGCCAGGCAAATTGCCTGACTGGAGGTGGGGCCGGCCGCGTAAAGCCAGGAAATGAGGAGGAAGTGCCGCCAGCTGCCTCAGGCTGTCCGGAGCCTTTGGGGCTCCACTGTGAAGTCCAGGTTCCAGAAGGGGGACCGGGCGAAGTGAGGGTAGAGTGAGGAGGTGGCTGTCAGCCCGAGCGGGGCTCCCCTGTTGTTGGGAGGAGCCCCGCGAGCATCCCAGGCAATCTGGAGCCTCGCAGGCTCCTTGCTGAGTTATTGCCAGACCGGGTGAAGAGCACAGAGACCGCATACAGCCACGGATGAGACCGGAGGAGGCACAGACTCCTGCCCAGAGCTGAGAAGCGGAGTTGCCAGCGCGAGTGGGAGAACAACACAGAGAAGACTCCGGTGAGTGGAGCCGCATTGGGAGTCCGGTGGGGGGTGTATGTCAAGGCACATTGTCGGTGCCCGCCCCTCCTGTGGTTGCTCCTAAGGCACTGGTGTGCCAGCCCCTGATTGTTCACCACAGCTACCCCGCTAGACAGAGGACAGCTGCATCGTGGGGGCAGTTTTTGTTGAGGAGTCCCAGTGGGGGACTCAAGGAACAGTGGTGCCAGATCTTTCGTCACAGTTGCCCGGCTCGACAGTGGGCAGCTGCAACGTGTGGGCAATATGTTTGCTGTGATAGTCCCAGTGGGGCTCATGAGGCACTGTGGTGCCAGTGCTTCATTTGGTCACAACTGCCCCGCCCGACAGTGGGCAGCTGCAATGCTTGGGAGCCAGTTCTTCTGTTGAGAAAGGGGTGAGTTGCACCCCACGCCCCAGCGCATCTGTGCCCTGTGTTTTCACTGCATTGGCAGCTGAGCCCTGACTTTGCTGGACATTGGGCATTGGAGCCCTCTAAGAAGGCCAGTTGGCCAGGGGGACAGTGTGAGGTCGGTAGGGCTCCAGGCCCTCCTGTGATTTATGTGTTTCTGCATAATGTTATTTATGCACCGTGATTATTGCGTAAGGTGTTTATGCTAATGAGGTTTGGGCCTAATGTGATTTATTGCTTAATGTCATGTTATGATATTTCAGAATGGTGTCTAATGCTAATATGATAATGTTTAGGTCATTATGGTACCACTAGTTACTGCTTGTGTTTTGCATTTACTTACCTGCATTTTGATGGTTTTGACCGTGGCCCGATTGGCCCAGTCCTATATATAATCCCCTGTGAATATTGCCTAGTGCCAGTTGGCACAGTGTAAATGTGTGATTATGTTTCTAATGTGTTTATGATAATACAAAGGTTATTTTTTATATAACCTTGTGTGGAGTTGCTTTTGTGGTGTGCCTAGTGTGTTGCTGCTCTGTGTGTGTGTTGCGCAAACGCTTTACACATTGCCTCTGGGATAAGCCTGTCAGCTCGTGCCAAGCTACCAAGGGGGTGAGCAGGGATTATCTTCAGCGTGTAACTCCCTAGAATGGTGGTTTCTGCCTGGATTTGGCGCAAGCCTTAGCCAACCATAAATCCCATTTTTCACATTGGTTGTCAGTGGTGAGGATAGGACTTGAGTTTGTGCTGTGCCACAGCGACAACTGGTTGCACTTGTTTCGGGAATATATTTCCTGAGTTGTATTTTTCTTCTAAAAGTGTCATTTTTAAATTGTGTACTTTTGCTTCAGCTCAGGCGCCTAGGTCTCTTGTGTTCCAAAATGGAATCTACCTTTAACTTCCATGATATGGTGAACTACAGTCTAGAGGAGCTGAGGGGGTAATGTGATGAGAGAGGCTTTGAAGTAACTGGAGAGGGCACTCGGGAAACCTTGTAGTGCCATGATATGCTGGAAACAGGATAGGTAGAAACAGAGGGAGAGGGACCAGGCCTCACTCCAAGAGGGGGATGGGTCTGAAGGTGGCCCTGAAGAGTCTGAAGAAGAGGAAGAAAATGAAAGGGCAGGGACACCAGTAGATAATGAGGACCCCATAGTTAGGGGGTCCCTTGCTGGGTCCAGTGTTGGGGCAGTGCCCCATCCCTTTCCCTGTCCCCAGAGGAGTGGGTGGATAGGAAGGAAGGAAGAAAGGGAGCATCAGCTGGCTTTGGACAAGCTCCAGTCGGAGTATGCCACAGAGATAGCGTGGCTGGGTTGGGAGGAGAAAAAGGCCTTGCTGGCTCAGGAGCCGAGGCTCAAGGAGTTGGCTTATGAGTTAAGTCTCAAAGCATTGGGCCATGAGGAGCAAAAGCTAGAGACTGAAAGGATCTTAGCTCAGGAGAGGATGGCGGAGGCAGAGAGGGCCTTCGCCAGGGAGAAACTAGCTCTGAAGGGTAGATTGTCCCATGAGGGAAGTTTTAGTTGTCTGGATTCGCCAGTGAGGGTGGGGTCCAGTGGTCCAGTGCAGGAAGTTCCACTCTAAGATCCCAGAGCGTGGTACACAGTTCCCAGGAAGAGGGTGTCACACCTGAAGGGTATAGGTTGAGGTTCATGGGCAGTAAGAAACTGTCTCACCAGTCTTGGTGGGAGTTTGTGGATGAATGTTGTGATGCACTGGAAGGATGGGTGATGAGTAGCACGGCAAATGATTTTCAAGGGCAGTTCTATCTGGTTGTCAGAGAGCACATATTCAGTAATTGTTTTCCGGGGTTATGCCAACACCTGTTTGAGTGTGAGTTCTCTGATCCCAGTGAGCTTGCACTGGAGGCAGGCCTGTGACTGTGTGCCGGAGGGTCTGACGATGCATTGGGGAGTGATCCCATAAGAAGTGGCTTTGGTATATTCCAGACCTGTGTGGGCCCAGCTAGGTCCCAGTGTAGTGGGAGGGGTGTAGGGGCTCATGTTCTGTCTCACTGGAGAAGGAGTGAGTGTGTGACTGTGTGTCCCAAGGTCCCCAAAACCCAGTCTCAGGGCCTGGAGGGTTCCCTAAGGGGATACCAGTTTAGGGGCCTAGGCTGTACTGGTAGATCATTTGAGGGGGAGCTCCTAGTGCTAGGAGAACCTGGAGTATCTGTAAGTGGAGCTTCAGTGGTTCTGATGTCTGGCAGTGCTGCTTCAGTTGGGAGGGTGTAGAAGTCTAGATTGAGGGGTGAGAGGTAGATGTGTTCCCCAGTAGGAGAACCAGTGGGTCAGGGACCAGCCAGAAGGGCTGAGTCTCCTTGAAGTGACCATTTTTTATTTTATTTATTTATTTATTTATTTATTAAGCTTATTAGGCACGACAGCTACCCAAAAAGGGTTTCCCGGCGCTGGACAGGCAAAATGCTAGGTAGCCTAACCTTTCAACAGTGAACAGCGTTATTGATTGAAAAGCCAGGTCTTAATCGCTCTGCGAAAACGGACATAGCTGGTTTCTATGCGGACACCACTTCTGTCCTGGGGGATCTTTGCGCACTGTCAAATGGACTGGGGTCAGGAGACCTGCGCCAGGCAGACTGTCCCACGACACATGAGTCATGTGTTACCCTCGAGGGGCTACTATGTGAGTCCCCAGAAGGCCTGGCATGCCAGGCAAGTGTTCAAACACAGAGGGTGGTCCCTGGGTTGGGAGGCCAGGTTCAGGTTTTTCCTGGCCTGGAGGGAAGGGCATTGGTAGATGGTATCCTGACTGGGGGGATACTGTGTAAATCCACAGAAGTCCTGGCGTGCTAGGCAAGTGCTCAGCTGTGGGGTTCAGCCCCAAGGTTGGGTGGCCAAGTTCAGGATCTGCCTGACCTGGAGGGAAGGACATCTGTAACCACTGTCCTGATCGGTTTGGCTTCCAGGGGTACTGCTCCAGTTGGGAGGGTGCAGAAGTCTGGAAGGGGGTGCAGAGGGAGGGAGTCCTTGCCTCTGACCCCGGTGCAATCTGAGGGTTTAGACCCCAGATTTGGGAGACCAGTTCCCAGGGAGAGGTCCTGAACTGGTGGGAGAGTTGTGTTCTGAGGGTGCCTCTCAAAGGAAGAGAGTGCGGGACCCTAGAAGGAGAGGTAGGGGAGGAGAGCGTAGAACTGGAGGGCGTCCATGCAGTTGCAGGCCTGCGTCCGTGTTCTATCACCGAAGGCAGGGAAGCCCATCAAGGTGGGATTGATCTACCCTGCGTTTTGGATGGAAGGGGGTTGTGTTGGACTTGACCCTTTTTGCAGGGTCATTCCTACACTTTTTGCCTTTCTCCTAGCCTATTTTCTGACATGGTGTTGGTGGTTTTACAACTCTGGGCACTTCAGCACTGCTGTCCAGTGTAAAGTGCTTGTGGTCTCTGTGTTAAATATGATAAGGATTGGTCTACACCTGTTTTGCCTATACATTTTACCTGTTTGTCCCTTGTAAAGCGGTATCTCCTATACCCAGGGCTGGTAAATTAAATGCTACTGGTGAGCTTGCCCACCAAAGTAGCCTTTCAAACCTATCTCAGTTCTTTTCTAATCTTAAATTACAAAATTCCTTCTCATTTAGGATTCTCAATTTCACTTAATAATCATTAATTCACTAAATATTAATAGATATCTCACTCCGTTACATCAGTTGCTTTCTTCCTGATTCCAACATTCACATTATACACACTCCATCATTTGCTCTTTTTTATTTTCTCGTTAGGACTTTTTGAGAGTAGCCAAATGAGTAGTGAGTCCACAGGTAAGATGTCCACAGGGCTGACATCACTCTGTATCACATACCAATGGTGTTGCTCATCTCAGCTGTACCTTAATAATGAATGAGAATTTCTATTTCTATTCTATGACCCATCTACAATTCATTAGCCAAATGTTCATTCTTTTCCATGATAATAATGCATGTTAATGACGATCCCATTACAACCTAATGTATTATTATTCCTTACATTTGCATTTGTGACCAAACAGGTGATTAGAACAATTTCAGACTTGTCTCTTAGCCCTCAGTTCGAACCTCCTACACCATGCTGCTTAGTAGAATAATGTCTATGACACAATATTTTTTAAATCATATCCAAATGCCCCTCTCTTCTCTCTTTTCTCCTGTGTATGCTCATTCCAATCCACCTATTTCTCTTGTATTATAAATGGGCACCATAATACGAAATAATTAAAAAAACAACAGTTGATGGACAGAATGCAGAACAATGTGATACAGTCACCCCAGTACAGAGATCTGGGCCTAAATCCATTGTTTTTTTGCTCATCATGCCATTCCAGTTTGGACCCAGCCATATGCAAATCAGTCTTGACCCTGCTCCCAATGGGAACAGTCCAGCTCCAACTGCTAGGTCAGGTCCCCCTGGACTGGAAACAAGCATCCTAGGACCGGTTTTGGGGGTTTCAGCCAGGACAGCTTGACTCCTGTGACATGGAGAGCACAGGACCCATGTCTGGGCAGCCCCATCCCACTTGGGGTGAAAATGCAAAAACAATAATTGATGGCCAGAATGCACAACAATGTCATACAGTCACCCCAGTACAGAGATCTGGGCCTAAATCCATTGTTTTTTTGCTCACTATGCCATTCCAGTTTGGACCCAACCATATGCAAATAAGTCTTGACCCTGCACCCAATGGGATTAGTCCAGCCCGAACTGCCAGGCCAGGTCCTCCCTGGACTGGAAACAAGCATCCTAGGACTGGTTTCAGCCCTCATCAGCCGGGATAGCTTGACTCCAGTGGCATATAGAGCACAGAAACCATGTTGTCCAAAGTGGGAAGGGTATGCCCAGGTGTGGGTCCAGTGCACACTACACTACTGGATTCAAGTTAGCCTGGCTGATGAAGGGTAATGCCCTGAAACCGGTCCCAGTATGCTTGTTTCCGGTCCAGGGAGGACCTGGCTTGGCAGTTTGGGCTGAACTGTTCCATTAAGGAACAGGGTCAAGACTGATTTGCATATGGCTGGGTCCAAACTGGGGTGGTGAGCAAAAGAATGGTGGATTAAAACCAGATCCTTGTGATTGGGGGTGAATGTTTGCATTGTCCAGCATTCTGCCCATCAATTGTTTCTTTTGCATACATCACTCTAAGTGGGAAGGGTATGCCCAGACATGAATCCCGTGCTCACTACACCACTGAATTTATGCTAGCCTGGCTGATGAAGGGTGATGCCCTGAAGCCGGTCCTAGGATGCTTGTTTCCGGTCCAGGGAGGACCTGGCTTGGCAATTCGGGCTGGACTGTTCCGATAAGGAACATGGTCAAAACTGATTTGCATATTGCTGGGTCTAAACTGGGGTGGTGTGCTGAGCAAAATAATGGTGGATTAAACCCATATCCTTGTGACTGGCGTGAATCTTTGCATTGTTCAGCATTCCGTCCATCAATTGTTTCTTTCGCATATGTCGCCCTAAGTGGGAAGGGTATGCCCAGACGTGGGTCCCGTGCTCACTACACCACTGGATTCAAGCTACCCTGGCTGATGAAGAGTGATGCGCTGAAACTGGTCCCAGGATGCTTGTTTCCAGTCCAGGGAGGACCTTGGTAGTTCGAGCTGGACTGTTCCCATAAGAATAGGGTCAAGACTGATTTGCATATGGCTGAGTCCAAACTGGGCTGGTGTAGAGAGCAAACAAATTGTGGATTAAACCCAGATCCTTTTGACTGTGGGTGAATGTTTGCCTTGTCCAGAATTCTGTCCATCAATTGTTTCTTTTGCATATGTTTGCCTAATTGGGAAGGGTACGCTCAGATGTGGGTCCCGTGTTCACTACACCACTGGAATCTAGATAGCCTGGCTGATGAAGGGTGATGCCCTGAAACCAGTCCCAGAATGCTTTTTTCCGGTCCAGGGAGGACCTGGCTTGGCAGTACAGGCTGGACTGTTCCCATAAGGAACATGGTCAACACTGATTTGTATATGGCTGGGTCCAAACTGGGGTGGTGTGCAGGGCCAGACTGGAAACCGAAGCCGGCCCTGGCAGAGTGCTTGGCTGTGCCCCCCATGGGTTGGGGGTGCAGCGGAGCTGTTAGCTAGGGTGGGAATTTGGCAGTTTTTGTTACAGGGGCCAATATTGCAGCTATGCTGCAAAAATGACCCTGTAACAAAAACGGCCCCCAATGGCCCAAAATTGGCCCGCACCCTAGCGGCCCACCGGGGAAATGCCTGGTGCCCGCTATGGCCAGTCTGGTCCTGGTGGTGTGGTGAGCAAAAGAATGGTGGATTAAACCCAGGTCCTTGTGACTGGGGGTGAATGTTTGCATTGTCCAGCATTCCATCCATCAATTGTTTCTTTTGCATATGTCGCCCTAAGTGAGAAGGGTATGCCCAAATGTGGGTCAAGTGCTCACTATACCACTGGATTCAAGCTAGCCTGGCTATGAAGGGTGATGCCCTGAAACCGGTCCCGGGATTCATGTTTCCGGCCCAGGGAGGACCTGGCTTGGCAGTTCGGGCTGGACTGTTCCCATTAGGAACAGGATCAAGACTGATTTGCATATGGCTGGGTCCAAACTGGGGTGGTGTGATGTGCAAAAGAATGGTGGATTAAACCCAGATCCTTGTGACTGGGGGTGAATGTTTGCATTGCCCAGCATTCCGTCCATCAATTGTTTCTTTTGCATGTGTCGCCCTAAGTGGGAAGGGTATGCCCAGGCGTGAGTTCCGTGCTCACTACACCACTGGATTCAAGCTAGCCTGGCTGATGAAGGGTGATGCCCTGAAACTGGTCCCAGTATGCTTGGTTCCGGTCCAGGGAGGACATGGCATGTCAGTTCGGGCTGGACTGTTCCCATAAGGAACAGGGTCAAGACTGATTTGCATATGGCTGGGTCCAAACTTGGGCGGTGTTGTGTGAAAAAGAATGGTGAAATAAACCCAGATCTTTGTGTCTGGGGTGAATGTTCGCATTGTCCAGCATTCCGTCCATCAATTGTTTCTTTTGCATATACCATGAAATAAAGCAGTTCCCTCCAGATTCTAAGGTGTAGCAAAATAAAGTTTGATTGTGCTCAGCTAAAACTAATATGCCATCAATGGCTACCAAATATTTTCCAGATATTTTAATCTTTCTGATCCATTGCTCTGAAGGTTGGCCTAATGCCTCAAGCAATTGTGATTTTTTATGCATTCCTGCATGTTTAATCATAGAAACGTGCGCATTGAAAGTAGTGCTCCTGCATCTTTTGGTTAATCAGACTTCTGGGTGCAGTTTGCAACTATACATCCTTGTGGTAAAGTCTATTTTCACAGTGCAATGTTCATTTTGGTGGTTACTGAAGATTCAAAAGAATTGTACACTGTGCGCCTGCATAATATTCTGTCTACAACACAATTGATTACCCAACCTGCACCCGGTAATCCTTCAACTATTTCTCAAGACTGGCCCAAAGCCCTAGACAGTGATTGCTGCTGCCGAAGATGCATCATTACTGTAATCACAAACAACAGGCTAATATGCACCATCTCGCTGCTGCCTCTCTATTAATTGGTCATCTAACCAAACAGCTTCCTCGATACAAATGTAATTTTGAAATATCTGCTGCTATGCTATTTATTTGCTTGGTCTTCTTTCATTTTTCTATGTCCGTATTATACCCTGCACTGACACATCTAATCAGCAGGGTAGTAGCCGGGGGCTATGAATGGGCCAGGCCCCCATGCAGCAGGTACCAGGCAGGGCTCACAGGGTGAGAGATCATTTTCAACACAAAAGCTTAGCTCACATTAACACTTACTTACCTTCTCTCTGAATATGTTGATCATACACCTTAATATTAACGACCTCCACTGCACTGTGAAGCAAAATTCAAACCCTTTCTTTCATTTTCAAATGCTCCTGCACTCTCATCTATACACATGGGAGTGATATAGGGAATGATGATATTGCTGCCTATTTAACTGTAATGTATGCATTGGTGAAATGGATACTCTATTTACTAATTCTCCCTTATTTGAACTGGGTCTCCCTCTCTCTAGGAAAATTATTGGTGCAGATTTACTAAGAATTTGCACTGCCACAAAGGCATGCAAAAAGGTGCAAAGCGGGGCAAAGTAAGGGAAGTGGATTTACTTTCCAGTATAAAAGTTATTTAAAGGTGGTCTGTGTAGAGGGGGCATGGCTTGAGACCCGAGGAACATGGCCGCGCCTGAGTGAGACTCCTCGGAGTGGCGTGGCGGGTTCGTGCTACTCTAATATTTGATACTGCTAATGGCGCGCTTCCAGATGCGGAACGTATCCTGACTAGGATGATCACTTCAAAAAACACTTTCTTGACTTAGGAAGCCTAATTTGCAAGAAGGCACCTCCGACTCTGATGCTGCGTGAAAAACAGCCGCCATTTTGTGTGTGAAGATTCCTTAGGAATGCTTCTGCGTCAATAAGTCATCCTTTACTGTGGTGATATGTACTCTTCCACCAATTCGTTTTTGGAGTAACTTTAAACTTGCGGGCACTGCCGAAAATAACTGCTTAAGTGCCTGCTTGCTTGCCTTCACAATTATGTTTCCCCTCAATTATTCTTCTGCGTAGGGAAGTAAAGTTAATGGCTGTCATTTTAGCTTTGTCTGAATTATTAATGTCTGACCTTCATTTGTCTCTATATCCTGCACTTATTAGCTGGATGCACTTTGGAAGCAGTAAGTCTTTCCAGTTTAGTGCATGACATGTTTTTAGATTGATAGTGGGAAGCTCTGAAGATCCTTTTGCCACGGAATTTGCACAATTCTAATGCGACCATCCTTTATAGCAGGACTTCTGGTTATGAGCCCTTTTCATATTGTGTCATAAGAAAAAATCAACTTTGTGTAGAACTACTATTTACATGCCCTTTGACTTGGTTATGTTTTTAACTTAATGAATCTTGCAAGCATGTTGTCTCTTTATTTTCCAATGAACATATTATCTTGTTGATTTTTGTTGGCTCTGTAACATTTCCCAAAACCTATGCATTTTCCTCTTCATTGTCTTATTTGGGAAGATTAAAAAACGTGGTTCTCCTGCTCCACACAATCTTTTATCAAGAACTCCAGAATTTTCATAGAAATCTCCAAGATGGAAGACTCTCTACTGTCTCTGCCCAAGGGACCTGTGTCGTCAAATTCTACTCCTTGCAGCTGGGAAGACCACTACAAAACGCTTGAAAAAAGACACACCCTCTCCACCAAAACCTTCTTCCCCTGTTTCATTGGAGTTGCTGCTGGAAGAGATGCTCGCCCTTTGACCATTTTTGGAGGAAACAAACACCAAGTTTCAGTTCCTTACTGATAATTAGTCTCAGATGGAAGAAAGGCTCACGGCAGTTGAACATAGTGTGTCTTCTTTTGGGCTTACTGACACTAAAATCTATGTACTCCAATCCCAGATTTTCACACTTCAAAAAGAGGTTGAAGACCTTGAAAACAGAAATAGAAGGAACAACCTATGTATTTATGGTTACCAGAAGGAACGGAGGGCTCAGATCCTTCCCTCTTCTTTAAATTATTTCTTCCTAAGCTACTACATATGCCAGAGGATACTGCGCTTAAAATCCAACGTGCTCACAGGTTTGGCCGTCAACTATCTGGCTTATCAAACTCACAAAGACCGAGTGGAGTCATACTGTATTTCCTTGAATACACAGACTTATTAAAAGTTCTTGCAGCTGTCAAGTTAACCCAACCTGTCATATGGTTTGGCTCAACATTATTCTCCTCACAAGATTATGCCAAAGCCACAGCAAATAGGTGTAAAACATTTCTTAATATGAGACCTGATCTACATTCTTTTGGAGCTTGTTACAGTTTTTTCGCCCTTGTCTCCTTTAAGTCACTTACAATAACAAAACAACAACTTATGATGACCCAGTTAAACAGAGCTTTATAAACTCTTGCAAAACAGAGGCCATTAAATTCACAGGACCCTCATCATCTCAAACATTTTAATGTAATTAATCTTGTGGGATAACTTCCCCTTTTTTCTCTTTGTTGTTATACTGAAATTGTATTCCATGATTGTTTAGTTTAAGATTGTGTTGTAATGCATTTTAACATGTTTCCACTTCGCTTTTGGCATATTTCTGCTTAGCTTCTTTATAGCAATTGTTTTCATTTTTATTTTTTTCCTTTTTCTCTTTGCAGACTTGTTGATGTTTGTATCCTTCTGTTGTTTCGTCACATGTGGTGCGGTCTCTCCCTTGTCCTCTGTTCCATCGGATTTGGGCATGCCATTTATTCAATGTAGTTTCACCCCCCATTCCTGTTTGATATTTTTAGGAATGTTTTTTTTCTCTATCTCTACTTCTTTTTTTCGTTTGTCTTTTCTATCCCTTTCTCTTCATCTTTCGCTGTTTCGTCTTAAATGTCACATTTACACCCACATCTTTATTTATTTATTTATTTTTCTTGGCCTGTTTGAGTCACTTTGCATATAGTTGGTTTGTTCTTCGGTATGCTTTCTGTTGTCTGATGTCCTATATTGATTGGTGTCTTTTATCTATTTTCATGTCCGTCTTATGTCCTTAAAACATATCTCTTGGTACATCAGATGTTTACATTTGCCTACTAAAAGGCAGAGGGTGTTAACACATCTAGCTAAACTGGGGGCAGACATGGCTTGTTTACAAGAATCTCATTTAACGGCAGAGGAGTCAATAAAATTAAGGAGAGGTTGGGTAGTTGAGATCTTTTATTCACCAGGAGATGGTAAACGTAATGGAGTCTTAACTCATTGCTGCAAATCGCTTCCTGTTAAATTGCTCTCACAGTGTTCTGATAAGAATGGTAGATGGTTGTTAACTAACTTGCTGATGAGGAATGCTCTGATCTCTTTACTTAATTTATACGCGCCCACCACTGGGGACTTCTCTTTTTGGACATCCTTGGCTCAGCAAATTAAGCAATGTATTGATAATAACTTTAATCTTACAGGTGATTGCAATCAAGTTTTTTGTCCTTTTTTTAGATCGCAATTTAGCGGTCTCCTTTGTCCCTCATAAAGCACATACACTTTTTGTATAAACTATTAAACAATACAATTTTATAGACGCTTGGAGGTTATGTAACTCTACGTTATGGGACTACACCTATTATTCTCCGGTTCATCATACCCAATCGCAGATAGATTCTTTTTTTATATCACATAATATTTATCAGCCATTGGTGGCAGCGGACATTAGATCTATTTTAAATTCAACATTTACCTCCTCTTTTGTTCCCTTTTTCTTTTTCATTTTCATGTAGTGTGGGATGCTTTCAAAATAGCAGTTAGAGATTTTATTATTGGTTAGGTTTCTAAAAAACGTAAAAAGCCCAAACAGCTTACCAAAACCCTTCTAGCCAAGATAAAGAGATTGGAGCATTCTTATTATTCTTCCAAGTCAAAAGATTGTTTATCAGAACTTATAAATGTTAAAATTCAATGTAATAAGGGATCGATAAATAATGCTTCAACATATTTATTAAAATCTAGTGCAAAATTTTATGGAGGTCGGAATAAAGCCGAAAAAGTACTAGCCAACTTAACATTGAGTCTATTATGGATGAACATCAATCATTGAAATTTAAAGACACTGATATTTTAAATAAATTTCTCCAATTTTCAAAGACATTATACACATTAGAAATTCCTACCTCAGAACATCACATTTAGCAATTTTTATCTGCTATTTAACAACCTTCTGATATTCGACCTGATTTCACAATACTGGAATCGCACTTCTCACAAAAGGAACTCCTTATCATATTACACACACTGGCCCCAGGACCAGATGGTTTACTCGTTTACTTTTTTACACACTTTGCACATTTGCTACTTTCCGAATTGTATAATATTTAGAATCTTTTCTGTAATTAGGTGACTCACATGGCTCCTTTTTGGACGCCCTAACTTGTCTTAATCCTAAGGATGGTAAAGATTTGAGATACTGTAAAAACTATTGGCCCATTTCCCTAGTTACAAAGTTTTTACCAAGGATTTGGCCATACGCCTAAAACCCTACATGCCAGATTTATTAACAATGGAACAATCTGGTTTTGGTAAAGGTCACCTTATCATAGACAATACTTGTTTATTTTTTGATATCCTAATCAAATCCTCCCCCCATGTCTCACATTCTGTGGCAGCAATAGCCTTAAACACAGAAAAAGCATTTGATAGGGTGGAATGGCCTTACCTTTTCCACACACTTAAATAGTTTGGTTTTGGTCCTAAAATAATTTCTTTAATATCAATTGTATACTCCAATCCACGAGCGGCATTGTGTGCAAATGGTTGTACATACTCTTACTTTAGTTTAGGCAGAGGTGTCCAACAAGGTTGTCCATTGTCCCGTTCCTTTTCAACTTAGCCTTGGAACCTTTTTTATCAAGAATTCTATAAAATAGAGATATCCATGGATTTGACTTCAGAGATACTCAAATCAAATTAGCGATTTACTCTGATGATGTATAACTATTCATTTCACAACCTCAGATCTCCCTCCCCGCATTCCTACAAGAAGTTGACTCATTTGCAACTGTCTCTGTATTTAAATTAAATAAAGATAAATGCGAAATCTTACCTTTAACAAAATATACTTTCAAAGATTATTTCGCTGTCTCACATTTCACATGGAGCCCTCAACATATTAAGTACATAGGTTTAAAGTTTACCCCTTCTATTTCAGGTACAATTTTGCGTTGTATGGAAAATTGTATACAGCGAATATCCTCATTGGTTACTAGATGGCACCCTTTATACCTATCTTGGTGGGGCTGTTAGGATACCATAAAGAATATGTTGTCCTCTATAATTCTCTATACAACTTCTAAAGTTCCAGTATCTATTCCCTTGAAATGTTTTAAGAAAATTAATAATATATTGTCCTCCTTTCTATGGAGTAATATAAAATCACTTATGTCTTTATCAAAATTGACACGTCCAAAGTCAGAAGGAGGTGTTAATCTCTGGATTTCCCTACATATCAACAATTGTTTGTACTTCGTCTGGCTTCAAGATGGTTCTCCGAGTCTCTTGTGGATTGTCCTCTTTGGACTGAACTCGAACGATCTTTTATCTCTCCTTTTTCGTTTCAAAGAATATTTATCTTTCTCTTGTAAACCACAATCTTCATCTGCTCTGGTACTTAAACACACATCAAAAATCTTGAAGCCTATTTCTACGTTAGATGCTATGGATTGGTCTTCTTTATCAGGTTCCACAATATGGCATAATAACATGATATTGATATGTGGCAGACCTTTATATTGGAAATCCTGGCGGCAAAGAGGTTTAATCTGGATACATTAACTGTATGTACAAGATGAGATTATGTCTTTCCCGCAAGCTAGGAGACTTTTTGGCCTAACTTCATCTTTCCAACCTAAATATCTCCTTCTGAAACAAGCCATTATAAACGCTCATGCCCAATACATACTCCCAAACCCTCCCACTGATCCTGCCTCCTCTCCGGTTACCAAATTACATGTTCTTTTAGGCATTAACCTCAAAGCCTCTGTTAATTATAATTACTTACAGACTTCATGTAACGCACGAGAAAAAACTAAGGTAGAGCTCTCTTGGGGACAAGATTTAGAGGTTTGTTGGTCTGCTGCGGTATGGAACAAAATATAGACTAAAATTAGGAAATCCTCTAGAGCAGCACACACCACACAGTCACTTTTCTTTATTTACAATAGACTTCTGTTATCCCCAGTTACCTTAAATACCTGACACGTTGAGCTCTCAGATGCCTGTTGGACATGTTCCTCACTGCATGCAAATCTATACCACTTACATTTTACATGCCCTCCTCATCATAGTTTTGAGAAAAATGTATGGTCTCAAATGAATTCAATTTTTGATTCTAAATACCCTTTTTCTACTTCTCATGTGTTTTGGGAAGCTTATCCCCTGTTTGGGCAGATTGTTATTCTGGTAAAGTTGAGTATGCTACTGGAGCGTAGGCATATCCCTGCCGTGGGCACACTTGTGTGGTCCGAAGGCACCGAGGATGGTGCGTCGAATACCAAAAAGTTCAATTCAAAAAGTTGTACGTTAAAGCTTTCAGTTTTTATTTATTCCATTTGGTTCTCATGGAAATTCATATTTATGTCATATGAAACATCACGGTAAGTTGGAAATCACTACATGACGCTGGATTAACTCCAATGCATTTCGGACCAGGGGTCCTTTGTCAAGGAGCGCTACAACAAAAAGAGTCAACAAAATACAGATCAATGCGGGTTCTGTGTAAACCAGAAATAGTCACATGCAACCTATATAACATGTAAGGGTTTGGAAAGGGATCGGGTGGTGTTCTAAGATGGCTAGTGAAAAATCTCATGCAAGCATTCAGGCGCCCAAGATTTTAAAAAGAAAAAAGAGGTCAAATGAATGTGCTAGAAACGATGTGCTTAGTGAAGGGAAAACGGGTGAAAAAGACAAAACTTGGTGCTGGTCGCGTTAACAAAACGGGGATACAAAGTGCGGTAATTAAGTGCGGTGCAGTGAACATGCAACCGGGGCTGCTCGATGTTACTTGAGGCTTATGTCCTCTCAATAAATTAAATTAAACGCGGTAGCGGTAAAGAAAACTTACTTGGAAAGTCAGCGTCTCACTCCCAGCGTGTGGGTGTCAGCGCGGTTACTCCGCGGAGTTAGAACGGAGTTCAAACAGGGTGATAGTAATAGAGGAGGGACTGGATGGGTGGCGTGGAAATAAAGGTAAGACTATGTTGTAAGCTTACAGGGATGGTGTAACATGCGTGGCCATATTTTAAGAGGGTTAAAAAAGTGAACAGTGACATATAATACAAGAATTACAGCCAACAAAGATACAAAATGCTGTGCATCAAAAAGAGATCTGTTACAGGTAACAGCTCAGTTCAGTACGGTCATTGAGACCAGCCGGTTTCTGTGACTGAAGTCTGTATATCCAGGATGTTTCGCGTTGGAGTAAAGTTTTATTATTGTCTTTTCCTTCAACTATTGGAACCTGTTCAAGTACTAGAAATCGCAATTGTGCCACATTGTGGTTGGCCTCATTAAAATGGAGGGCTACATTGGATTTCACATTCTTGGTTCGAATATTCGATTTATGTTCGTTAAGACGAGTCTTAATCTTGCGGGTGGTCTTGCCCACATAGATTTTGCCGCAAGGGCATTTCAGAAGGTAGATGAGGTTAGAGGAGTCACAGGTGGCATTCACTTTCAATTTGATGTTGAACCCCCGCATTGGGTGGTTAAGATTATTTCCTTTTATGATGTTATTGCAGTTGTTGCAATGATAGCAGGGTCGTGTTCCAGTGTGTTGGATGGGTACATTATCACTGTGGGTTTTGGATAAGATTTCTTTAAGGTTCATGGGGCGAGTGTATGCAAAGATAGGTGGTTCCTTAAACATGTCCTTAAAATCCGGTTCTGACGATAAAATGCGCCAGTGTTTCAAAATGATGTTCTTGTAACATTTGCTCACAGTGGAGTACCTAGATACTAAGACCATTCGCTTTTCATCAGTTTTAGGTTTATGCTGTAGGGCTTCAGTCCTAGGAATGGTTGAGGTGCGTTCTACTGCTTGTTGCAGGATGTCATCAGGGTACCCTCTTTGTCTGAATCTAGTAGCCATGGATTCCAATTGAATGGATCTGGTGTCCGGGTTGGAAACGATGCGTACAACTCTCAGCATCTGGCTGTAGGGTAAGTGTCGTTTTAAGGAGTTCTGATGAAAACTGCTGTAAAGTAAGGAATTGTTGCGGTCAGTAGGTTTTCGAAAGAGGTCAGTCTCAATGCCATTGGGGGTAAGTTTAAGTAGGACGTCTAGGAATGTTATTTCCTGACTACTGATGTTCCACGTGAACTCAATGCGGTCGTCTTTGGTGTTGAGGTCTCTGAGTGCCTGTTCTAGGTTCTCCTTAGTATCCTTCCAAATGAAGAACAAGTCGTCGATATAACGTGCATAGAATTTTGTGTGTCTTGTCCAATTGTCATTTTGGTAGATGTTGTTGTTCTCAAAATTGCCCATATACAAATTCGCATACGTCGGTGCTGCACAATTGCCCATGGCCATGCCGGACATCTGGAGATACCATTCTTCTCGGTGTTTGAAGTAGCTGTGGTATAGGGTGTATACCATTAGCTCAAGTATAAATGGTTTAAGAGAATCATCCATTTGGGAAGATAACAATGCTTGTTCTACTGCGTCTATTCCTCCTTCGTGGGGGATTGAAGTATATAGACTCTTTACGTCAGCCGTGCATAGACAGATTTTTTCGTCTTCAAAGATTTGGACTTCTGAGAGTTTATTTAAGAAGTCTGTGGTGTCTTTTATATAACTTTTTAGTTCCAAAACCATGGGTTGGAGGTACCGGTCAATAAGTTTCCCTGTGGGTTCATGGATGGACCCTCTTGTGGAGACAATGGGACGGAACGGGGGGTCCGTCAAGTCTTTATGTATCTTGGGAAGCATCGTTATAGATGGGCTTCTCGGATGTTCCACCATCAAATATCTTTTTGTCCTGTCATCAATGATGCCATCAGCGGTGGCTTTTTCAATGATTTGAGATAGTTCCTTTTTGAAATCATTGGTCGGATTGCCTTCTAGGAGTAGATACACTTCATGGTCAGTGACGTGTTCATGGACCTTTCGATCATAAAGTTCAGTGTTCAGGATAACGAGGACCCCGCCCTTGTCAGCCTTTACACATTTGATGGAGGGATTTTTAGCTAGATTTTTGAGGGTGTCCAGTTCTTTATTGTTGATGTTTTTGTGAACCTTTTTTCTGAAGTTGATCTTAGATATGTCCTGTTTCACCAAGGTTTCGAAAGTGTCTATGCTTTTATGGCTGATGGGTGCCATAAATGTGCTATGAGGTCGTAGGCCTTTAAGTTGATCTGGTTTGTCTGTAGTAGATGATTCGTTGATGTTCTCAAAGAAATGTCTTAGTCTCAATTTTCTGGTGAGTTTGAATGTGCTCACGTCCAGTTCAAGTAGATTCGTTTCACTCGTCGGGATGAAGGACATACCCTTTTGAAGAGTTTTAATTTCAAAATCTGTAAGTGTGACCTCTGAGATGTTGATTACTAGCGATTCTTCTTGTTTTTTTGTCTGGTCTTCGAGGGTGGTTGGTCTTCCTGTTCTTTTGCCTGTCCTCTTGCCCCGTCGGGGTCTGCGGTTTTGTCTGTACCTACGCCTAAAAAAGGCTCAGTAGTGGTTAAGTCGATGTTGGATGTGGAAGGTGTTTCACTGCTAGCGCCTGTGGAGGTTGTCGCGCTAGTTGGATATCTTTTAGGCGGTCGATTAGTGTTATCACTACCAGAGGATGAAGTGTCTGTGTCTGGCTTGAATGGTTTGTTTCTACGTCGTTGAGCGTATACATCCGCCCAGGTGTATACCTCACCTAACTTGTAGTCCAAGGTGTCCCGTCGAAATTTTCGAATTTTCCGTTCATTTATTTCTCTGGTGTGACGGTCTAGTTGCGTTTTTATATCCTCCAAAGTTGCACTAAGTTCTTCAGTGGTAATGAGTTGTTTCAATTCATCCTCAATCGTATCAATTTCCTGCTTCAGTTCTATCAAAATTCCTGATAGTTCTTCTACAATTAGGAGTATGAGGTCCAGGCTGCACTTGTTGAGGATGGCGTTCCATCTCTCAATGAATGTCTTTGAATTCTTGCACAGGGACGGTTTTAAGGCGATCCGGAGGCCTCGGGGAATGCGTAGTACCTTGTGGTATTTGATAAGGGTATGTGCATGAAGTTGTTGATTAATGCGGCGTTTCGATAAATATAACAATTGTTTGATGCACTGTTCTTTGGATCTGTTGGCTGTGGTTTGGGCTAAATCTTCATTGATCAGTGCGTAGATTCTTTCGGTTGCATCCGTGTCAAAAGCTAAAGTCTCAGCCCTAACTTCAGTGGATTTTGAGATCTCATCGTATTGCATGATGAATTCTAGTTGGGTGCGTGCTGCCAGCCTTTGGACAGTAGAGTAGAATGAATCTGGTGATTGGGGGCTAGGCGCACAGCGAATATGGTAAAATGTTTAAATGCAGATTAAGATGTCTCAAAGATATTTAAGGTGCTCCTGCAGGTGTCGCCACTGTACAAATGCGACTTGAAATACGGGTAAAGTTGAGTATGCTACTGGAGCGTAGGCATATCCCTGCCGTGGGCACACTTGTGTGGTCCGAAGGCACCGAGGATGGTGCGTCGAATACCAAAAAGTTCAATTCAAAAAGTTGTACGTTAAAGCTTTCAGTTTTTATTTATTCCATTTGGTTCTCATGGAAATTCATATTTATGTCATATGAAACATCACGGTAAGTTGGAAATCACTACATGACGCTGGATTAACTCCAATGCATTTCGGACCAGGGGTCCTTTGTCAAGGAGCGCTACAACAAAAAGAGTCAACAAAATACAGATCAATGCGGGTTCTGTGTAAACCAGAAATAGTCACATGCAACCTATATAACATGTAAGGGTTTGGAAAGGGATCGGGTGGTGTTCTAAGATGGCTAGTGAAAAATCTCATGCAAGCATTCAGGCGCCCAAGATTTTAAAAAGAAAAAAGAGGTCAAATGAATGTGCTAGAAACGATGTGCTTAGTGAAGGGAAAACGGGTGAAAAAGACAAAACTTGGTGCTGGTCGCGTTAACAAAACGGGGATACAAAGTGCGGTAATTAAGTGCGGTGCAGTGAACATGCAACCGGGGCTGCTCGATGTTACTTGAGGCTTATGTCCTCTCAATAAATTAAATTAAACGCGGTAGCGGTAATGAAAACTTACTTGGAAAGTCAGCGTCTCACTCCCAGCGTGTGGGTGTCAGCGCGGTTACTCCGCGGAGTTAGAACGGAGTTCAAACAGGGTGATAGTAATAGAGGAGGGACTGGATGGGTGGCGTGGAAATAAAGGTAAGACTGTGTTGTAAGCTTACAGGGATGGTGTAACATGCGTGGCCATATTTTAAGAGGGTTAAAAAAGTGAACAGTGACATATAATACAAGAATTACAGCCAACAAAGATACAAAATGCTGTGCATCAAAAAGAGATCTGTTAAAGGTAACAGCTCAGTTCAGTACGGTCATTGAGACCAGCCGGTTTCTGTGACTGAAGTCTGTATATCCAGGATGTTTCGCGTTGGAGTAAAGTTTTATTATTGTCTTTTCCTTCAACTATTGGAACCTGTTCAAGTACTAGAAGTCGCAATTGTGCCACATTGTGGTTGGCAACAAGCAGTAGAACGCACCTCAACCATTCCTAGGACTGAAGCCCTACAGCATAAACCTAAAACTGATGAAAAGCGAATGGTCTTAGTATCTAGGTACTCCACTGTGAGCAAATGTTACAAGAACATCATTTTGAAACACTGGCGCATTTTATCGTCAGAACCGGATTTTAAGGACATGTTTAAGGAACCACCTATCTTTGCATACACTCGCCCCATGAACCTTAAAGAAATCTTATCCAAAACCCACAGTGATAATGTACCCATCCAACACACTGGAACACGACCCAGCTATCATTGCAACAACTGCAATAACATCATAAAAGGAAATAATCTTAACCACCCAATGCGGGGGTTCAACATCAAATTGAAAGTGAATGCCACCTGTGACTCCTCTAACCTCATCTACCTTCTGAAATGCCCTTGCGGCAAAATCTATGTGGGCAAGACCACCCGCAAGATTAAGACTCGTCTTAACGAACATAAATCGAATATTCGAACCAAGAATGTGAAATCCAATGTAGCCCTCCATTTTAATGAGGCCAACCACAATGTGGCACAAATGCGATTTCTAGTACTTGAACAGGTTCCAATAGTTGAAGGAAAAGACAATAATAAAACTTTACTCCAACGCGAAACATCCTGGATATACAGACTTCAGTCACAGAAACCGGCTGGTCTCAATGACCGTACTGAACTGAGCTGTTACCTGTAACAGATCTCTTTTTGATGCACAGCATTTTGTATCTTTGTTGGCTGTAATTCTTGTATTATATGTCACTGTTCACTTTTTTAACCCTCTTAAAATATGGCCACGCATGTTACACCATCCCTGTAAGCTTACAACACAGTCTTACCTTTATTTCCACGCCACCCATCCAGTCCCTCCTCTATTACTATCACCCTGTTTGAACTCCGTTCTAACTCCGCGGAGTAACCGCGCTGACACCCACACGCTGGGAGTGAGACGCTGACTTTCCAAGTAAGTTTTCATTACCGCTACCGCGTTTAATTTAATTTATTGAGAGGACATAAGCCTCAAGTAACATCGAGCAGCCCCGGTTGCATGTTCACTGCACCGCACTTAATTACCGCACTTTGTATCCCCGTTTTGTTAACGCGACCAGCACCAAGTTTTGTCTTTTTCACCCGTTTTCCCTTCACTAAGCACATCGTTTCTAGCACATTCATTTGACCTCTTTTTTCTTTTTAAAATCTTGGGCGCCTGAATGCTTGCATGAGATTTTTCACTAGCCATCTTAGAACACCACCCGATCCCTTTCCAAACCCTTACATGTTATATAGGTTGCATGTGACTATTTCTGGTTTACACAGAACCCGCATTGATCTGTATTTTGTTGACTCTTTTTGTTGTAGCGCTCCTTGACAAAGGACCCCTGGTCCGAAATGCATTGGAGTTAATCCAGCGTCATGTAGTGATTTCCAACTTACCGTGATGTTTCATATGACATAAATATGAATTTCCATGAGAACCAAATGGAATAAATAAAAACTGAAAGCTTTAACGTACAACTTTTTGAATTGAACTTTTTGGTATTCGACGCACCATCCTCGGTGCCTTCGGACCACACAAGTGTGCCCACGGCAGGGATATGCCTACGCTCCAGTAGCACACTCAACTTTACCCGTATTTCAAGTCGCATTTGTACAGTGGCGACACCTGCAGGAGCACCTTAAATATCTTTGAGACATCTTAATCTGCATTTAAACATTTTACCATATTCGCTGTGCGCCTAGCCCCCAATCACCAGATTGTTATTCTAACACAAACATAATAGACTTATTGTTAGCAGTTGCTTTTCAACAAAGAACTAAAAATTGGGAAGATTTTACCAAATTATCCTATCAAGCATGGTGGTACGCTGTCTGACATAACCATAGATTGGATACAACTTTTGTATATCCTTTTCACATGGCAATGAAATGCTCGAATTTATGGTTACCTATCACATTGTTCATTGATGCTAGTGCTAGACGCTCTTTCTCCCTGACTCCAGTGCAACAAGAAGTCTGTAAACCTCCTTGACTTTCCTCTTGGTGATATTACATTAATTGTTTTTTTGCATTTTGTATTAGGATTTTCACATGAATTGTAATTTTCTTTTATTTGCACTGTTCAATTTGCATACTCCTGTCATTTTCTCTTTCAAGATATGGTAAACTGACTTATGCATCCAATAATTTTGTTTTTTAGTGTTAGTTTGACTAATGTGATTCTTTATTGTTCCATTGTTCTTTGTATTCTTTCTTTGAATTCTTTCAATAAACTTCTTTTTGAACCTAAACAAAGGCATTCTGTGTGTGTACCAGTGCATGGAAGGTGAGCAACAGCAGGCCATTTTTAGTAAAGAAGGATCTACTCTGCTTTGTTCCCTTTGTGCAATGAAAGCAAAGGAACTTTGTTTCCTGGGCCATCCTACACTTAAACCTTGTAAATCTACCTAATTGTTTTCGCTGCTTTGTTAACCTATCCTTCCAAAAATACTCATCACTGCTAGTCCATTTGTTAGAGCCCGAAAACTATCCATCTTTTTCCCTAGCACTCAATGCTCATCCATACCATTAGTTCTGCGAAGTGACTTAGGATAGAATGGGTAGGTTCTAAGCAAACATTGTCATTATATGGGACTCTAATGCTGCTACACTGACATGCGGGGGTTCACACTGTCACCAGCAAACTGACAAAGGAGTACTGAAAATGGCACGGGGCCCTGGACAAGGGGCATCAACAATGACACCGGCTAACTGCTGCAGGAGCATATACATTGTCACAAGGGCCTGGGGGTACAGGGACAAAAACATACTGACATTAGGAGACTAACAGGGGAACACTGACACAGGAGCAAAGGCTAAAGGACACTCTCACAGTGATGATGCACGCCAATCAACATGGACTCTAGGTCACTGCCACAGGGGGCAATGAAACAAGAGTACCAATAGCATGGGAACAGTCAAAATGGAACACTGACGTGGGCATGAATACGAATTCTGGAAAACTAGCATGAAGGAGTTTGACTGGGACACCAACACTGACATTAGGATGCAAGATTATTGACACTAGAACAAAATACCAGAACTGTGACATGACAAAAAGACACAGATTAGAGGGAGGAGATATTGATGTCCTTACATCTTGAAACTGACAGGAAGTGCTGACATAAAAAGAATGACATGGAGACACCGATGCTGGAATAATTCCACTGGGGCATGGACGCTAGAACAGTGACACCGGGATATCAACATTGACATGGGGCTTTTAATCGGTCAGAGGTCACAAACATTGACACTAGGACACTGACATGGGGTGCAAACATTGACACTGGAATACTGACATTGGGGCCCCAGAAATAACAGAGTAACCCCAACATAAGGACATAGCCACTGGAACACAAACACTGACATGGGGATATTGACGTGGAAACAGAAATACCGGAAAACTGGCAGGGGCAAAAATATTGATACTAGAATATGGCAAGGGGCTGTGACAAAGTGAGAAAGAAACAGGGAAGGTAGGACACTCGTTTTCAAGTACTTATACTTGGACACAACACCAGTAAAGAGAAATGGCATGGGGACACTAATACTGACTGGAAGGACACAACATTAGGTACTTGTTCAAATGGGTTCCGCCCATTTAGTCTACCAGGACTTTTTGTTTTGATCACCCAGTGTTTTGACCTTTACTGTGTATGAGTCTCACTACCCCAGTCTCACTCGAGGTTAATTTCATGGTAATTAGACAGAGCGTGTGTACCGCCAGTGTCCGCCTTCTAAGATAAGGCAACTGCATATCATCAAAGGTAAGGGGCACTGGGCTGGTTACATGTAAATCCATGTGCTCACACATGTGTGAACTTGTGGGCTTGTGTGCAAGATTTTAAACTGAAAATTAAAAATTGCCAAAACAACCTCCTTTGACTGGCCTAAACCTTCCCTTTAAATATGAATGAGGCACTCCTAGGCAGGCAATATTGCCCATAAAGACAGGGTGCATGACATGACATTGAAAAGTAGTTCATGTAAAACTTCATTTTGAACATGACCTTACAGTGAAATATCCCAAAAGCTATTTTCTCTGCAGCAAGGCTGGCAGAATTCCATAGGGAAAGACTGGGCTACATTGTTGCATTTAATAAATACTACATTTGGGTTGGTAGCAGTTAATGAAATAGCTCAAAGACTCATTTTTATACCTATTCAGCATCTAATTTAACAGTATAATCAGATTTTGTCTATTACGCAAAAGTTACTATTTCTCTGCTTACAGTCTGTAAGTATACAACTATAATCTGGCAGCTGGATGGCTCCACTGTGGTGAGAGGTGTATTGATCCCAGACAATGGACAAAGAGCCCAGGGGGTTGGGTGTGAATTTCCCTCTATGACATGATGGATGTGTCTAGTAACTTCTAAAGAGCTTTCCCTGTCATATGGAGGTTTAATTTACACCTGAACCTTTTGTCCTTCTGATAAGTGTGATTCCAATCACTTTGAAGGGGGGAATGGCCCAGAACTGCTTTAATGTGACCACAAGGGACAGTTTGCTTGTTACCATAACCACACTTCTGGCTGGGCACCGAGAAATCTGACCAGGGTAAGATGGGTTCTGTCACATTGCATTGTCCCATAAAACTTCTCACAAGGCTTTGAACAGGGGTGGCGGAAGATGTGGCATCCTATGATAGGAGAGGCATACTTGGGTCCTATTAGGATAGCAGGCGGAAAATCACCCGACCTTCATGGAGGCAGAAAACAACCAGCCGCCTGCACCGCGGATAAACCGGCGGCCACATTAGGATCAACCGCCACAAAAGACCGACCGTGGCAGTAGCGGCACAAGCAAAACCGGCCGACGGGGCGGTGACGGCAAAAAAACGACCGCGGCGGTCGTAAAAGCAACAATCCGCCGCAAGGAAAGCGGAGGCGCTGCACGGGAAATTAGGATATCCCCGAGGGTGCCGCGGTCAGAACCGCTGTTACTGACCACCGCGGTCGCACACAGGAGTGAATGGGAGAGATAGCGGAAGAGCTGCAGCATAGCCACCGCAGCGGACGGTACATGAAAAACATGGCGGACGATGCCAAAACACCGCAGTGATGCCAAACATTGCACAAATCAAAGTAGCCATGCCCCCCAAATACATGAAACACATACAAATGAAACAAAATAATGCAAATTAAAATATAAAAGCACAGGACAACTCCCACAACACACCTGACAGCCAAATTCCACTTGGACACACCCACACAGCTGAGTATAAAATCACCCCCTTCACGGAGCCCACAATCCTTTGGAACACTCCAGAAGAGAAGGCCATACACCACATTTGACAGGAGAGGCAAAAGAGCACAGCACACACACACATCCACCACCACCATCACTACCACCATCACACCAGCACCAACAATCCCCCAGCACACAACACACCTCACACACTAACACCAAAAAACGCCACCCACACACCTGCACCCACAAACACTTCAACCACCACACACCATGACATTAGAGAAAATGCCCAAATTCTCAGAGAGTGAGTTGACAGTCACGGTCAATGAGATAGTGAGAGTAGAACCACAACTGTTTGGTAGCCTGGTCGAACAGACACCATTAGCCACGAGGACACAAATGTGGAAAAGGATAGTACAAAGGGTCAATGCAGTAGGGACCACCCCAAGATCCAAGAAGGAGATCATGAAGCGATGGCATGATCTCAAGAGGTTTGTCAAAGAGAAGAGGAGCAAGAACTGGGAGCTGGCGAACGTGACTGGCAGTGGCCCGCCAATCCCACAGAAAACATTCACACCATGGGAGGAGAAGGTGCTTGCCATACTGCATCCTGAGAGTCTCACAGGAGTAGCCGGGGTAACGGAGGCTGGTAAGTACAAACAAATGGCAACCAACACACTGAGAAGTACTTCCTTGTACAACCCAAACACCATTACACTGCCCACCCTCACCCAACAGGTAGCTAGCCATCTTGCTTAGGAGGCCCGTATGGTGGAGGGACGTCTGCACAACAACTCACACCATAACCCCTATACCACAGCCTACCAAGATGGATCCCTCCCCCAACACCACCCAGAAGCATGTGTCAGCCATTGCACTGTTCACCAAACAGACTTACAGCTAGGTAGCCATCTTGTATTGGAGGACTGTTTGGGGGGTTGGAGGCCAGTAGCACTACTCCCAGCATGCCCCCTGTCCCACACTCCAGCAGCATGGAGGCCTCCCCTACCCAGGAACATGTGTCAGCCATTGCACTGTTCACCAAACAGACTTACAGGTAGGTAGCCATCTTATATTGGAGGACTGTTTGGGGGTGGGAGGCCAGTAACACTACTCCCAGCATGCCCCCTGTCCACATTCCAGCAGCATGGAGGCCTCCCCCACCTAGGAGCATTTGTCAGGCATTGCGCTTTTCACCAAACAGACTTACAGGTAGGTAGCCATCTTGTATTGGAGGACTGTTTGGGGGTGGGAGGCCAGAAACACTACTCCCAGCATGCCCCCTGACCCACACTCCAGCAGCATGGAGGCCTCCCCCACCCAGGAGCATGTGTCAGCCATTGCACTGTTCCCCCTCACCTAACAGGTAGGTAGCCATCTTGCATGTGATGTCTGTCTGTTGGAGGGAGGCCTGCACTACCACTCTCACCATGCCCCCTGTACCACACCCCAGCAGCATGGAGGCCTCCCCCACCCAGGAGCATATGTCAGCCATTGCACTGTTCCCCCTCACCTAACAGGTAGGTACCCATGTTCCTTGGGAGGGTGTTTGAGGGAGGGAGGCCTGTACTACCACTCCCACCATACCCCCTGTACCACAGCCTACCAAGATGGATCCCTCCCCCAACACCACCCAGAAGCATGTGTCAGCCATTGCACTGTTCACCCTCACCTAACAGGTAGGTAGCTGTCTTGCTTGTGATATCTGTCTGTTGGAGGGAGGCCTGCACTTCCACTCCCAGCATGCCCCCTGTCCCACACTCCAGCAGCATGGAGGCCTCCCCCACCCAGGAGCATGTGTCAGCCATTGCACTGTTCACCAAACAGACTTACAGGTAGGTAGCCATCTTGTTTTGGAGGACTGTTTGGGGGTGGGAGGCCAGTAACACTACTCCCAGCATGCCCCTTGTCCCACACTCCAGCAGCATGGAGGCCTCCCCCACCCAGGAGCATGTGTCAGCCATTAAACTGTCCACCCTCACCTAACAAGTAGGATAGCCATCTAGCTTATGATGTCTGTCTGTGGAAGGAAGGCCTACACTACCACTCCCACCATGCCTCCTGTCCCACAGCCTACTAAGATGGATGTCTCCCCCACCCAGGAGCATGTGTCAGACATTGCATTGTTCCCCCTCACCTAACAGGTAGGTAGCCATCTTAACTCTTCCTGATGTGTGTGTGTGTGTGAGACCCGCATACCTACTCACAGCAACAATTGCATGCAATGCATTGACACCTGACATGTATGAGTAAATGATGTTCCTCTGCACTATGAAATTACACACAGTGTTGCAATGAATAATACTAGTGGAGACTTCACAATTGTGTAGTGTACAGAGAGTCGATGATACGCAGATGATACAATACTTACACAGTGCCCAACACTGACCATTCCCCATCTAATCCACAGGTGATGAAGAACTCACTGCTGAGGACCACAACGAACAGCAGAGCCAGTCTCCACCCCCGGTACATGGACTCTCAGATGTTGACTCCCAGGATAGTTTGGACGATGAACTCCAGGCCGGCCCATCTGGTGTGCCACAGACCCACAGGTCCCAAGACCCCATCCTCCCCACCACCACGTCTGCTGCAACAACAACAGCACAGCAGACCCCTGCAGCCACGGCCTGTGCCTCCACCACCACCACCACCACCAGTACCAGTGGAGAAGTATGGCTCACTGGTTAGAGGAGGCAGACCTGGGAGCAGAGGTCAGCCCGGGACCAGGGTTCAATTCCCGGCTCGGCGGGGTCTTGAGTCCTAAAATGTCCATGGACTCGACAATTCTCGCTCCGGTGCCTACTCGATTCACGGGTTCACACTCTGCGACTCTGGGCAATAGCTTGCTTAATCTCCACAACGGCCCCTCGCGGTGGGATGCCTGGCTTTCACCTTGCGGATACCCTGCCGGGGTTATCTCACAGGGGAATACCAGGACGGGTTCCCTAAGCAAGCGCTTAGAAACCGCTCGGTGATTTGCGCTATATAAATTCCTGTACATTTACATTTATGTACATTTACATTTACATTTACCACCAGTACCACCTGCAGGCCACACCAATAACTGTGGAGGGCAGGGAGAGTGTGCGTGGACCCACAGTGGTGAGGCAACAGGTCCGTGGCAGCAGGGCAGGTGGGAGGGCCAGGGTGACCACCAGACCTCGGGAGGAGTGGACATCATCCTTGGATCACATCACCAGAGTTGTTAAGGCATACCAACAGGTCCAGGGACAAGTTCTCATGAACTATTAAGGGAGCTCATCCTGCTGATGAGGCCCATCGACAACCGCCTTGGACAGATGGTGGACCTCATGGGCCAGCAAGTGACGTTGCAGAGGGACAGATCTATGTCCCAACCAACACCTCCGCACCCTCCTGTTGTGTTGCAGGATGACAGTGCATCATCCTCCCCTGCGCCAACAGAGAGGGGCGAGTCCTCTGACGCCGCTGGTCATTCAGCAGGCCCCCCACCGCCAAAAAGATTTAGGGGGCATCCAAATAAGAGCCTGGGAGTCTCTGAAGGCAAAGCACCAGCCACACGCCAGTAAAGGTGGCAGCCCTGGTGGCAACCCTCTTCCCCACTGTTTTGACTATTTGTACTATCCTTCCCCGCACTGCCTTGTCAATGGCACATGTCTGTTGGACTGGGTCACCACATCCAGGTGGTCTCTACTCTTGCATATCATCTACTATGACTGTCAACTCACTGCTCCATCACCACCTACATGTGAAAATGCCCGCACCCCTCACATGTCAACTTTGTAAATAAAACACCTTACACACTACAATTTGTGTAGTCTTGTCTTTAGTGCTATTTTGACAGTATCCAAAATGTCCATGATGTATACTAAGATGTATATTATGTTGGCCAGGATGACTCCGTAGCGCCTAGGGAGATGCAACAGAACAACAGTCACTGGCGTCAGTGTGCTATCACAGACATAACACAACACCAAACATCAACATAACTGTAGAGGCAGACAACACAATGTGCAGCAAGTGTCAACAAACATAGTCCTGCATATGCTCACATTTGAAATGTCACTGCCACATTTTCACACACAGGTGACTCCACATGTGCCTGTCTGTTACATCCGCTCATAGCCCTTCAGAACAACAGCAACCACAATAGACAATGTACACGTCGTACCTCGTCACCCACCTTCAAGTGAAGTAGCGGTCCGTGAGCTGCTGGCGCAGGTCAAATCCTTCCTCCTCTCCACTGTCCTCATCACTGGACTCAGGTCCTTGAGCAGGTGGTGGCCTGATGTACCAAAAATTATATACCATAAAGCTATACTTACCAATAGCCCATATACCTTATTTATCTAAAATAAGTCAGTCGGCAATGGAGAAGGTTCAATCGTTTATTTTGCTAAGCGCCCTATATAGGGGAGCCTCCCTCTCGTCACAACCCTCAAAGGTGTGCAGAGGAGACTGCTGGATTACATTCAAAACAGTGCATATATACTTTCAGCATACCTCATGGAAACCCCGTACATGGAAAAGTACCACTTCGCGTGAAGCCAACAAGAAAACCCATATAAGGGACAATTGATTGATTCGAAACTCAGCTCAAGTTATTCCGGGGGTAGGTCAGTAAAGGTGCCTCCCTTTCGTTCTCAGGCATGGGAGTACAGGCACAGTGTCTGCAAGAATGTGCTCATCCTACAAAAAAGACAGATGCGACCTTGAGTTTCCTAAGTTAAGAATCAATGGTCCATTCATAGCTCAGGCCGACCTTACAGGCTCTCTACACAGTAGTAGTTTTCTTCACTAACGAAAGAGACACCGAGAAATGAAACCAAAATGGCGTTTGTTCAGTCTAGGCCCGATTCTTAATGCATGCATGGTATGAGTGTATTTACAAGGGGTTTTCCTAAGGTAGCATGTTAATATATTGGATACATTAGGCCAATATTATGTGATATCGATTTTATATTCCTTCAAGCCTTGGTTCCTCACCATCATCCAGGAGCAGGGGGATCCCCTTGTGGATGGCCAGGTTGTGCAGCATACAGCATGGCACAACGATCTTGCAGACCTTCCCAGGCGAGTATGCCAGTGCACCTCCTGTCCTGTCAAGGCAGCGGAATCTTGACTTCAGCACGCCAAGAGTCAACTCTATTACACGTCGGGTCCTGCCAAGGGCCTCATTGTACCGGATGTCAGCCAGGGTCCTGGGATTCCTTAGCGGGCTAAACAGCCATGGCCTACTGGGATATGAAGAGGTACCTGTGAATGACAAACACCCATTGCAATGTTGAACAGCCAGAGTGCAGCAGGTAACACACAGCACGCCATATCAGTAGGCATACTCACCCACAATCCAAGCACGCTCGGGATGCAGATTTTCCATCATCCGTGGCACCATGCTGTTCCTCATGCTGTACGAATCATGTGCAGAGCCAGGAAATCTTGCATACACATGGGAAATGTTCATGTCCGCAAGGCACACCACCTGCACATTGATAGAATGATAATGTTTAAGGTTTCTATAAATGTGCTCTGTTGCCTGTGGTGGCACCAGACCTACATGGGTGCAATCGATGGCACCAAAAACATGGGGGATCCGCCCAAGGGGATAGAAGTCACCCTTCACACCGGTCAATTCTGCTCCTCTATGAACATGAATGTAGCGATTCTTATATAGCATCATGGCTGCAAGAACATCCCTCAGCACCTGGCTGAACATGGGCTGCGGCATCCCTCCATCGCTAGCCACGGTCTCCTGGAAGGAACCAGTTCCAAAAAAGTGGAGGGCTGCCATCACCTTGTATGTGGGTGTGAATTCTGTTGGATAGTGACAGCGAGGCTACAGGTGGGGCTCCAAAGGATCACACAGGATCTTCAGTGTTGGTCTGTCGAGGCGGAATTTCCGAATGATTACAACATTCTCCATGTCCTCCAGCACTGTCAGGTGACGTAGGAGATTTGGCCTCCTCCTAGTTAAAATGTAAATTTGAAAATGTCAGTGACAACCATCATGAGATGGGCACAGCTCATACAATCAATGATGTCATGGAAAAACAAAGACTGCCTGAGAGATGCATGGCGCACCAGGTTATATGGGTGGCCTTTTTATACACACAGAGGGCACACCTCTCCACTAACAATACACAAGTGCACAAACACATCGGTGAATGTGAATGCACACGTACGGAACCACACATTTCACATGTGCACGCCAGGTGCTGTAACATCCGCCAATGTGTCTGAAATTACCATGACTGTATCATACCCATCTGCTGTACCTGTTACACCTCAATGCATCATGTAAACTCTGCACACATCCATCAACACAATGATCACAGTAGCCGGAAATCTTTCAGTTGTGTGCATGAGCTGATGTGAAAGCACCAGTCTGGTACGATACCAAACAGTGACACAAGCCTTGTCAAGGTCAGCACTGACCCACAACACATTGATTTCTTCAACATCATTGACACCAGCTTAAGAGTGTCAAGCATCATCAACCATCAAATGCATAACTAACATGGCAGGGACCACAGACCAAAGTGCGTCACACAGAACGTGCGACCACCTGTGGATGACATGGAAGAATGGCATTGTGTGTACAATGATGTGCCCTTCACCATGTTGCTGCTGGGTACTGATACAGTCTTCACGATGGACATAGCCATTAAATATTACAAAAATGGCGGTACCTACCGCCTGGCCCAGGCGGTGTGACACCAGCACCACCCCCTTCACAAGTGTGGTAGCCATTGGCATATGGACATGTGTAGATGGCGGTGGGCATACTCCACCGCATGAATCGCGGTGCCTATCGCCTGGCCCCGGCGGTGTGACACGAGCACTAGCCCCTCAACAAGTGCGGTAGCCATTTGCATATGGACATGTGTAGATGGCGGTGGGCATGCTCCGCCGCATGAATCGCGGTACCTACCGCCTGGCCCGGTGGTGTGACACCAGCACCACCCCCTTCACAAGTGCGGTAGCCATTGGCATATTGACATGTGTAGATGGCGGTGGGCATGCTCTGCCACCGCGGAGGAGGTAATTGGATACTTTTGAATGATGCACCATCACGGTAGCGCACCCCGGGCACCCGCGGTGCATCACCGCCATGGAGCATTGCCTACAGCCAATGGGAGTGATGATCGCGGTGGCATGATGCAGATTTGAAAATCACGGAAGGTGTGATCCGCCACCACCGAGGCGGTCATTGGATACTTTTGAAAGAGGCAGACCGGGACAACCAATTGTTGCAGCTTTGCAGCTTCCAACCGAGCCCAGGGGGCTATAAATATGTGGGAGTGAGCCTCACATTTCCAGTGCTCACAGAGCCTGCTGACTGGGACCCTCTCCTGCTGCTGCCTGAAGAGCCTGCTGCCTGGGACCCTCTCCTGCTTCTGCCTGAAGAGCCTGCTGCCTGGGACCCCTCACCACTCACTTCCACCACAGGTGTTCCATGTCCACAGGGATGGCAAGGACAGAGAAGATCCGTGCCAGTCCTTTCACAAGTGAGGAGCTGGAAGTCCTTGTAGACGAGGTGCTGGCACAGTACCCAAGGCTGTTTGGTGGCCCCAATGTAGTGGTAAGTCACCATGAAGGTAGCTGTAGGGCAGGGGGGTGTCAGAGGTGTAGTTGTGCAGCTGCAGTATATGCCTGAGGGTGTGGAGTTGTGTCAAACACTGACAGACAAGCTGTCTCCAGGGTGAGGGAGTGTGTGTGTCCCAATGTCACTTTTTTCCATGCCTGTACTTGTATGTGTGAGTGGGGTGTGTTATATTGTCAGCCATACAGAGCCAACAGTTGTTAGCTATTTAGATGCCAGGTCAGTGAATGCTTGTGAGGACATTTCAGGGTGCCCCTGTAGTCAGAGTCAGTGTGACCCACAGAGTATGTTCAGTGGCTGCACAGCCAAACATTGAACATCAGCCGACTTACCTGCTCCAGTTCCTTCACACTGAATAGTAGATATGCCCCATCTGTGCCCTGTATAATTTCAGACTTATACACTTCTGTCGATGCATATTGTGTTGAGGCATCCTGCATTTGTGAGATTTTCAGGAAGCCTCTACGCCCCAATGTGTGCATGCAATCACAAATGTTTGGGCCATACAGAGTGCCCTTGTGAAGGGTCCGCCAGTTTTGGAGGGAGGGAAGTTACAAGTAGTCCTGAGTCTGTGTCTTGCTACTGTACTGATAGATGTTGGTACCTGACATTGTGTAACTGGTCATTTACCCTTCTTTTCTCTTTTACCTGTAACTCAAGGTACACCAGCGTAAGGCCATGTGGAGGGCCATTGCAGAAAAGGTGCGAGCCCTGGCGGTATCCAACAGACGACACACCCACTGTCACAAGAGGTGGGACGACATCAGCCGGCTGGCAAAGTAAGTGGCAGAGATGACCTTGGGGATGCTACCACGCACAGGGCGTTTGGCACGGCGCAGCTGGAATAGGTGTGGCGCCGTGGCCAGGGTGACTGACGCTGGAATCTGGGGATCAGGGTTCGATCCCCGGCTCCGGCGGCAGGTTAGCCCAGCACCATGTGACTCTGGGCAATAGCTTGCTTAATCTTCCCGACGGCCCCCAGCTCCTAGAGACCCTAACGGGTGATTGTGCGCTATACAAATGTGGATTATTAGCATGACTCCTCTGATGGGCGGCATCTTGGCAGTGACTCATCCAGACCTGGATGCACATCTGAAGGAGCATCGGCAGCAAGGCAGGGGTGGTGAGTATCTGGGGAGGGTGACTTTTGCTGGGAGTGGATGCATGTGTACAGGGCCTGTGGCACTGCTGACCCATGTGATGTGCGTGTGTTGCTGTGCTGTGTAATGTGAGTGGCTGCTGTGATGTGTGGTTGTATCAGGCATTGGCCCACCCTGGCCTTACTAAGCTGAAACTCCCTGCTGTACTTTCGCATTGCCAGATTGGTAAGGCTCCACATGGTCATTCATCATTGGGATAGTGTGGGGAATCTATTATGGGGTGAACTGCAGTGTCCACATCCTGAGTGTGACTTCCTGTATGCCTACTTTGCATGCACCATGATCGTTGAGGCCCACACATCGGACAACAATGTGCCCCCGATTACCACATGGTGCTTGCTATGGCCTACTTGGCATTGTGGACTGTAATGTCATAATAGGTGTGTGTGTTGTCCCCTCCTGTTCCCTGAAGGTCTGTCAGTGGTAATAAGTGTTGTACCCACATCATGTCCCTATGGCAGGGCAAGTGGGGGGGGGGCACTCCATCTACGGGCAGGGTGTAGTGCTGTGTGGCATCAACATGGCTCACTCATGGCAGATATTCTGCGTTACAGGCAATGTTGTGGTCTATGTTGTGTGTTGCTGCACAGTGATTGCAGGGTGTGGTGGTTACCATGTAGATGTGTGCCTCTCCTGTACTGCATTGATTTGAATTTGTGTGAACAGATGATGACACTTACACAACCCTGGATCTCTCTCATGCAGATTCGCAAGAGACCACGGAGGAACATGAGACAGAAACCAGTGGTGGTGAGAGTAGCACTACAGCTGCAGTGCAGGCCAGAGCCCACCAGCGCATCTGAGGGGTACAGAAGTATGCAGGAGGAATCTGTGGCTGAGACACAGAGTACCACATCATCTGATGATAGCGGGGATGCATCAATGTTGGCAGGCACAGGGGATGGGGAGTCTGCATCATCATCTACCACCCAGCGGCCAGTGCCCAGCCTCCCATCCACGTCCTCTGGTGCTGCCCGTATCCATGTCACTAAGAGGGGACGAGTCACATTCACACCTGGCACCACTGCCCCTGCACCTGTCCCCCCTGCTTCCCTCAGTGCAGAGTGTGTAGAGCTCCTGCACCAGCTTTGTGTAGGCCAGACCGCCCTGCTCAATGCCTTCAGTGACCATGACAAGAAATTAGGCCAGGTGGTTGCATACATGGAGGGCATGCACTCTAACGTGGGTGAGCCACACTGTTTAGTCCAGGCGTTATCATCCACAGTCACGTCAGCCCTTCAACAGGCACATGCTCCCATTGCAACTCAGGTGCCTTTGTCCACCCCCCAGTCAGTGGCCACATCAGATGACAGTGAGCACGGTTGGCCTGCGTCACTGAAAAGATACAGCACAAGGAGCACACAGCAGACACAAGCCAAACACTCCCACCCACAGACACCATCCCCACTGAAGGGCATGGCCACCCCAGAATGCACAGACAAGAGCCAGTCAGGGAAGAGCAAGGCCAGAAGAGCAACCAGGCAGACATCAGGCTCACATGCCGCAGAGGCATCACCAGCAAAAGACTCTCCTGTCACTAAAACATCACACAGACCTACCCATGCAGTGTCTGTGCCCACCGAGGAGGTCTTGCATATCAGGGGTACACGTAGGAAGAGCACAGGGACACATCCACCCACCACATCTACCCCAATTCCACGACCATTGATGCAGGTGGAGGAGGGCACTGTAGAGACCACTCCTGGCAAGAAGGCAAAGGAGGGCACTGTAGGGGGTACACCTGGCAAGAAGGCAAAGGAGGGCACTGTAGTGGGTACACCTGGCAAGAATGCAAAGGAGGGCACTGTAGAGACCATCCCTGGCAAGAAGGCAAAGGAGGGCACTGTAGAGACCAGCCCTGGTATGAAGTCAAAGGAGGGCACTGGAGGAGGTACACCTGGCAAAGAGGGGAAGGTGGTCCAGAGACGTAGCCAGACCAAGCGTTCCACGGGAACCAGCACATCTCCAGAGGTAGTGCCAGTGTCTGCACCTGATGTGGGACAGTTGGTGTGTGTGCCTGTCATGTCATCACCACTTCCCATCAACCCCAAGACAGGGCACCCATTTCATATTCCCAAAAAGTGGAAGGGCACCCCTCCAACCTCTCCCACCCACACTGTGTCAGAGGTCTGCATGACTCCACCTCCACATGCCACTATGCCACCTGGTCCACACAGCCCTCCAGCTTGCCAAGCCACTGTTAGGCCCACATCACCTGGGGCTCTGTCACCACAGTCAAGTGGGCCTGCTGTCCCCGACACCCAGCCGGGTACAAGTCCGCATGACAGCCAGGAGTGAGTTAACAACACCCTCATACGCCTGTGCCTCATGCAGGTGTGCTAGTCCTGAACATTGTTTAGAACATGGGTGTGTTGCTGGCCCGGTTGTTCTGCTATGTTGGGCTCTCACCTGCCATGGACACTGGCCCTGCTGCTCTGCTGTGTTGGGATCTATCTCACCTGTGCTATGGACACTGGCCCTGTTGCTCTGCTGTGTTGGGCTCTCACCTGTGCCATGGACACAAGCTCTGTTGCTCTGCTGTGCTGTACTCTCCCCTGTGCAGCCTCTCATGTACTTGCTGTATCACCTGCCATGGACACTGGCCCTGTTGCTCTGCTGTGTAGGGCTCTCACCTGTGCTATGGACACTGGTCCTGTTGCTCTGCTGTGCTGTACTCTCCCCTGTGCAGCCTCTCATGTACTTGCTGTCTCACCTGCCATGGACACTGGCCCTGTTGCTCTGCTCTGCTGTACTCTCCCCTGTGCAGCCTCTCATGTACTTGCTCTCTCACCTGCCATGGACACTGGCCCTGTTGTTCTGCAGTGTTGGGCTCTCACCTGTACTGAGGACAGTGGCCTTCCTGTTTGTGTTTCACCTGTGCATAGTATCTTGCATTTGAACATAATTGTGTGCCTTGCTGTTGTCTACTATTGCTCTACTCCTACATCAGTGCAATATGTGAATAAATATAGTTACTTCTGTTGTGTGTTTTGTCAGTGTCCTTGCTGATTAAAGTTATTTTTCTGTTTGCATTTGATTGCCTGTGCCCCATGCTCTATGTATCACTTCAACATTGCAAGGCTCTTTGCAGGCATCAGATTTTTAGACAGGGGTGACAGGGTCTTCAGTCCATTCTGACCCTGATAATAGTGTAATCTGTGATGACTATTTTACCTGCCATGCAGTTATTTCTTAGTGATTTGCTATTGTTGGTTACACTGTTCACATGTCAGGTTAGGGGACACTGCCAGCACAGGGTGTGATGCTGTACAAATGTTTTGAAGCAGGCTGGGATATGTCATGATGTATGTGTGTGGATTCCTTTATGTGTGCCCAGCCGTGTATGTGTATGGTCATCTTATATTGGCCCTTAGTTCTGGTACCATGGCCTACATGAGATGCGTGGTCTTGGGTGTAGCAGAGGTGTGCAGTGTGAAGGGTGTAAGTTTTAGTGGATGTATGTGTGCTCCTGTATTGTGAGAGACACACATGTGTCACCCAGGAGTTGTATGCCTGTTGTTTGTTTTGTCTTGCCCTGTGTAGAAGATTGTATGCACTTGTGTGAGCTGTTTGTAGTGCACTGTGCTGTGTGTTGGTGTGTCCATGCTGTTGTGTGTGACTCCTCCTTGTTGTGTTGGCAAGTTAGAAAAGTGCAAAGTGTGTGAGTTGCACATCAGTGTTGTGTTTGTTTGATCCTCAATGTGTCTTGGATGTGTTTGTGTAGACTGTGTGGCCCTGCTGCTCCACAATGGCATTGTGTTTGTGTTTGTCATGGTATGCAGGCACATGGTGGTTATTCTCCTCCTGTATGGCATGGTGTGTGTGGTGTAAAGCCATCCCCTATGTGTGCCACTTGTGCATGGCCATTGTGGGTCTTCCCTCCTTCTATTTGTGTGTTGTACACCCCTTACATGTCTGCGAATGACATGCAGGCTATTTCACTTTGATGTCAGCTGTCCCCTTCGTTTCCATGTGTGTGTGCCTCCCCATCACTTCATTTGTGAGCTTGTGCTTTTTGGTGCAGTTCTTGGGCCATAAGTGTTGTTCCACTCTGGACATTGCCCCAATGGTTTATGTGTGCTGTCCTTGTGCGATTAGTCATTCTGTAGTGGTCATGTGCACTTCAGCTGTGTGTGCTGCCCAGTGCTCTAGTGGAGATGGCTTGACTCTTGTATCCCAGAGTGGTGCATGTGTAGTTGCTGTGTTGGATGTCTGTGTGTTGGCTGTGGTATTGCTTCAGTTCCTGGGTGTGCTGTTGTATTTGTGCAGTGCTGATTTGTGGTGTGTGTGATGAGGTTGTGTCAATCATGTGTGTGTGGCTGTTGTGCTTGTTATGCACACACTGCTTGTTGTGCATGCAGTGCTGTGTGTATGTGGCCTTGGCATTGCCTGATGTGCATCCCCTGATGTCTTGTGGTGTTTGTTGATTAGGGTTTCATGTCCATCTGTGGTAGGTTTGATGTGGCAGTGTGTGTTTGTCCAGACGCAGTTCTTTTGTGATTTGTGTTATGGTGTGTGTATATTTTGTTCCTGAGTGATGATGTTGTGTACTCCTGTTGTGTCTGTGCTCCCATTGCTTTTCCCCAGTTTGGCTGACAGGGTATGTCTGTTTCTGTTAAAGTTCAGTACGTGTTCCTGTAGTGTTTGTGTGTTGTTCTCATGCAGGCATCTGTTGAGGCATCCCTGTGTGTGTGTTGTGTTTGTGGCTACACCCAGGGTGTGTGTTTGTTTCTGTGTGTATGTGCTGGCAAGGATTGTGAGCCTTCAGTTTGCGTGGCACTGGTGTGTGTTCCTTGTCAGACACTCCTGCAGTGGCTGTCTCCCTGGTTGTGTGTTGTGTGGTACAGGGTGTGTATTGTTCTTGTTGTTGCAGTGCTTGTTAGTGTGCAGGGGGGTGCTCGGGATGGGCACCTGGCCTGTGACTTGATGGGGTGTGTTGATGTGTGGTTGGGGGTGGTGTGTCCCTATGGTGTTTGTGCCCTGCCCATGCCTTGGAGTGGCCCTACCTTTTGCATAGTGCGCCTGTGTTGACAGCGGCGGTGACATGACCGGAACGTTGCTGCAGGTTGGCGGACAATGTGTGTCCCGGATGCTGAGTGGTGCCTTGTTGTCAGGTGGGTCATGTGTGGGTGCCCTTATGGATGTGTTGTGACCCCCAGCAGGGTGTCTGTGTGGTGATTGGACTCTGTGTCAGCCTGTGTGTGGCGGCCCATCTGACGATAGTGTTGTAGGAGGTACATCACCGGATGCATGTGGAGGGCTGGGTCCATGGCGTTCATGACAGAGTCTTGGCTATCTTGCTCCGCTGTGGTGTTTCCGCCTGCTCAGGCTGGGTGGTGTCTCCGCTGCGGTGCGTCTGCTTGTTTGAGCCATCCTAATTTGTCGAGCGGGGCGGACGTCATTCGGCACTGCGGTGAGTCTCGATGGGCTCCCACCACCGCGGTGGTGGGCGCACTTTGATGGCGGTGCGCGGTGCTCCGCGGCGGACGGGAAATGACCTATGTTTTGCTACCCTAATGTGGCGGACGTTAGTACCGCTGCTGTTTTTCCGCCCCGTCACCACCACCTCCCGACATCCTAATAGACCCCTTGGTATCTAGAACATGTCACCCACTCTTGTAAACCCCTACAGAAAGGAGAGACAGAGAGAAATACACTGGACCTGGAAGGCAATAATGGAAGAATAATGGACTGCTGGAAAGGGAAGCCCCTTGATGCATTAAAGACTTTCAGCTATCACACAAGAGAAGAAGGATGGGCATACCCTTCCCACTTAGGGCGACAAAAGCAAAAGGAACAAATGATCAACGGAATGCTGAACAATGCATTCCCCCAAGTCACAAAGATCTGGGTTAAATCCATTGTTCTTTTGCTCTTCTCACCACCCCACTTTGGACCCAGCCATATGCAAATCAGACTTGACTCTACTGCTCATTGGAACAGTCCAGCCCAAAGTGCCACTACAGGTCCTCCCTGGACCTGAAACAAGAATTCTGAGATCCGGTTTTGGGGCACCACCCCTCATCAGCAGGCTAGTGTGAATCCAGTGGCACAATGAGCAAGGGACCCAAGTCTGGGCATACCCTTCCCACTTAGGGTGACAAAAGCAAAAGGAAAATATTATGGATGGAATGCTGAACAATGGAAATATTCACCCCAGTCACAAAGATCTGGGTTAAATCCATTGTTTTTTTGCTAACCACGCGACCTGTAGTTGAACCCAGCCATATGCAAATCAGTCTTGACCCTGCCCCTCATGGGATAGTCCAGCTCAAACTGCCAAGCAAGGTGCTGCTTCGACCTGAAGCAAGCATCCTGTGACCGGTTTTGGGGCATCACCCCTCATCAGCAGGCTAGTGTGAAACTAGTGGCGCACTGAGCACGGTACCCACGTCTGGGCATACTATTCCACTGAGGCCATCAAAAGCAAAAGGAAAAATATATGGATGGAATGCTGAACAATTGAAATATTCACCCCCAGTCACAATGATCTTGGTTAAATCCATTGTTCTTTTGCTAACCACTCCACCTGTGTTAGGATCGAGCTATGTGCAAATCAGTCTTGACCCTGCTCCTCATGGGAATAGTCCAGCACAAACTGGTAAGCCAGGTCCTGCTTGGACCAGAAACTAGCATCCTGTGACTGGTTTTGAGGCATCACCGCTCATCAGCCAGGCTAGCTTGAATCAAGTGGTGTAGTGGGCACGGCTGGGAATAACCTTTCCACTTAGGGAGACAAAAGGAAAAAGAACTAATTATGGATAGAATGCTGAACAATGAAAACATTCACCCCAGGTCACAAAGATCTGGGTTGAATTCCATAGTTCTTTTGCTCACAATGCCACCAGAGTTTGGGCCCAGCCATATGCAAATCAGTCTTGATCCTGCTCCTCATGGGAACAGTCCAGCCCAAACTGCCAAGTCAGGCCCTCCCTCGGCCGGGAACAAGAATCCTAGGACCGGTTTCAAGGCATCACCCCTTATCAGCCAGGCTAGCTTGAAGCCACTGGCACAGTGAGCACAGGACCCATGTCCTGGCATACACTTCCCACTTAGGGTGACAAAAGCAAAAGAAAGAAATGACAGACGGAATGCTGTACAATACAAAACGTTCTGCCCAAGTCACAATGATCTGGGTTAAATCCATTGTGCTGTTTGCTCATTACGCCACCCTAGTTTTGACCTAGCCATATACAAATCAGCCATGACTCTACTCCTCATGGGAACAGTCCATCCCAAACTGCCAAGCCAGGTCCTCCCTGGACCAGAAACAAGTATCCTGGGACCGGTTTTGGGGCATCCTCCTCACCAGCCAGGCTATCTTTAATCAAGTGGGGCAGTGGGCACGGGACCCACGTCTGGGCGTACCCTTCATACTTAGAATGACAAAAGCGAAAGGAACAAATGGACGAATGCTGAACAATGCAAATATTCACCCATATTAACAAAGATCTGGGTTAAATCCATCATTCTTTTGTTCATCATGCCACCCCAGTTGGACTCAGCCTTATGCAAATCAGTCTCCTCATGGGAACAGTCCCACCCGAAATGCCAAGCCAGGTCCTACCTGGTCTGGAAACAAGCCTCCTGGGGCAGTTTCGGGGCATCTCCCCTCATCAGCCAGGCTAGCTTGAATCCAGTGGCAGAGTGAGCACGGGACCCACATTTGGGTATACCCTTCCCATTTAGGGTGACAAAAGCAAAAGGAAAAAATGTTGGACGGAATGCTGAACAATGCAAACATTCCCCCCAGTCACAACGATCTGGGTTAAATCCATTGTTCTTTTGATCATCATGACACCCCAGATTGGACCCAGCCATATGCAAATTGGTCTTGACCTTGTTCCTCATGGGAACAGCCCAGCCCAAACTGCCAGGCCAGGTCCTCCCTGGGCCAGAAGCAAGCATCCTGGGATCGATTTTGGGACGTCACCCCATATCAGCCAGGCTAGCTTGCATCAAGTGGTGAAGTGGGCACGAGACCCAGGTCTGGGCATACCCTTCCTACTTAGGGTGACAAAAGCAAAATGAACAAATGATGGATGGAATGCTGAACAAATCACCCCCAGTCATAGGGATCTGGGTTAAATGCATTGTCCTTTTGCTCACCAAACCAACCCAGTTTGGACCCAGCCATATGCAAATCAGTCTTGACTCTGCCATTCATTGGAACAGTCAAGCCCGAACTTCCAAGCAAGGTCCTTCCTGGACTGGGAATAAGAATCCTGGGACTGGATTCGAGGCATCACCCCTCATCAGCCAGGCTAGCTTGAAGCAAGTGGCACAGTGAGCATGGGACCCATGTTGGGCATATCCTTCCCACTTAAGGTAACAAAAGCAAAAGGAACAAATGATGGACGGAATGCGGAACAATGCAAAGAATCACACATAGTCACAAAGATCTGGGTTAAATCCAATATTTGTTTGCTCAATACGCCACCTCAGTTGGACTCAGCCATATGCAAATCAGTCTTCACCCTGCTCCTCATGGGAGAAGTCCAGCCTGAAATGCCAAGCCAGGTCCTCCGTCGTCTGGAAACAAGCATTCTGGGACAGTTTCGGGGAATCACCCCCCATCAGCCAAGCCACTGGCTCAGTGAGAACAGGACCCACATCTAAGTATATCCTTCCCACTTAGGGTGACAAAAGCAAAAGGAACACATTATGGACGGAATACTGAACAATGTAAACATTCACCCTGAGTCACAAAGATCTGGGCTTTACCCTTCATTCTTTTGCTCGCCATACCACTCTGGTTTGTAAGGATTTAGGCCCAGATCTCTGTACTGGGGTGATTTGCTTGACCTTGTTCAACATTCTGTTCATCAATTGTTCTTTTTGCATTTATCACCACCAGTGGGGTGGGTATGCAGAGACATGGGCCCCATGCTTTCCATGCCACTGGTGTCAAGCTTGCCTGATGATAAGGGGTGAAACCGAAAACCCAGTCCCAGGATACATGCTTCCAGTCCAGGGAGCACCTGTCTTGGCAGTTCAGCCAGACTGTTCCCATGGGAAGCAGGGTCAAAACTGATTTGCATATGGCTGGGTTTAAACTGGAGTACCATGGAAAGCAAAATGAATATGAACTTAGGCCCAGATCTCTATCCTGGAGTGAATGTTTGGCAATGTTCAACATTCTGTCCATCAACTGTTCTTTTTGCATTTGTCACCTTGAATAAGATGGGTGTACCCAGTTGTGGGTCCTGTGCTCTCCATGCCACAGGAGTCAAGCCAGCCTGGTTTATGATGGGTGAAACCCCGAAACCGGTCCCAGGGTACTTATTTTCAGTCCAGGGAAGGCCTGGCAGCTCGACCTGGATTGTTCCCATGGGGAGCAGTGTCAAGACTGATTTGCATGGGAGGACGCGCATGACATGACCCAAGATGTTCGCCTAGTCAAAGAGCTCTGCACCACACCGGGGATCATGTATGTAATCTCGGCGGTTCCAGCACAGTTTTCGGCATTCGGCGGGTGTATATTGATCTTTAAACACCTTCTCTACTAAAGGATATCTTTGCCGCCCACCATGTTCCTGGATAAATACAACATTCTTCAGGTGACTCTACAACTGCTTTAGCGGCCGCCATTTTTTATTCTAACCTGCACTACTTCTCCTCAAATTTCAACTGAGAAGTATCCTGTATTGGGAGGTCCAGTTATTTAACAGAATTCTGTAATTTGTGAAGTAATTTACGTAAATTTTTTTGCGTTATTAGACAAGCCTTTTCTTGGTCCCTGGCTGTGTTGTTTCATGGGTTGGAGCAAAGATTTACTACACTCCAACAAAAGACATAAGTCCAATGAACCAGGGTCTTGCTCTGTCCACTCTGCATCCCCCAATAGTTCCACGCAGCCTTCTGAGGAATTGGTGAAAACGGCGTATCCTCGCCCTACAGCTTTGCCTACCATGGCGTCTAAAGCACAACTACCTTCGTCTAGCATCATGAGAAGTTGAAAAATCCTCCTTCTCCTCCCAAATCTGTTTCTCCTGTCTCCTTGGACATTGTTTTGGAGGAATGTAGGCTCTAAGACCATTTACTGTGGAAACATACACTCGTCTACAGACTCTGGATAACAAATGGTCATCTATAGACTCCCGCCTTTCTGTGGTGGAACGAAAAATTAGCAACGTACAGGATTCATCTTCCAGAATTTCACTTTTGGAGGAAGAGGTTCTGCAACTAAGATCAACTGAAGATCTTGAAAACAGAAACCGTTGCAACAATCTTTGCATATATGGACTTCCTGAAGGACTTGAGGGTGATGACCCTATAGATACTTTACTTCCACAGTTCTTGGACCTCCCCGCTACGACCAAATTAAATATTCAACTGGCACACCGACTGGGTCTACATATGTCTTCCTCATCTGCTCCATCTGAAAATTGTGGAGTAATTCTACTGTTTCTGCAATTTACTGACCTGCTACAAGTTCTAAATGTAGCTAAAATCAAGGAACAGCTTCTTTGGTCTGGCACAAAACTGTTTATCTGTCAAGATGTTTCAACGGTCACCGCTAAACAAAGAAAGGAATTCCTGGATCTTCGTCCTGCTCTTCACTATCATGGTGCTCGACATAGCTAATTCCATCCTTGCTTATTTAAGGTCACATTTTTTAACAAAACTTCTACATTTGAGGATGCTGCAGATATTTGAAAATGCATTCACTCTCATTTTACTTCCTCAATGAAGATCGCTGGTCCTCCTCCTATTACTTGACTCTAATAGTTTTTCTGTAGTGTTCATATCTTTGATTCTGCTTTTATTGAACTATGTTACTTAGTTTCATTGTCTTTTTGTTTACATGACTTTCCGATTCCTATTACAGGTCCTTTGAAACCCACATTGTACCCACCTCATGTTCCCGCTCCTGTCTATGTTTAATTGACGTTGCCCTTTGTTGGGAGTGCTATCTTCGTATGTCCGTTGTCGCCTCTCATTCTTCCCTCTGTTCCACTGTGATGGAAAGTATTACAGTCATCAGTTCTGGCATGTACTGTCTCTTCTTGCTCTTACTGCTCTTCCCCTTTTCCTTTTTCCTCTTGAGTGTCTTTTTCCCTCTCATTCTCTTGGTGTTATTGCAATCTTTTCTCTTTGTACTTTTTTCTTTACATGTTTTCTTGGTATCTTTCATTTTCTCATTCCTTTCCCTCTCATTGATACCATTGCAGTTTATATTTCTCCCTCTTCCTTTTTTTCTTCTTTCTTGCATCATCATTTCACTGTTGAACATGTTGTTCATTACATATTGTTGATATTCTACATTCAGAGTTATTTCTTGAAATGTGAAAGGCTTAATTAAACCAATCAAAAGTCAGAAAATATTATCTCATCCTGCCTCATATAACCCTGATTTGGCTTTTTTACAAGAAACCCATCTTACAAAATCAGAAGCATTAAACTTGAAGAAAGGTTGTGTTAGTTCAGTTTTACTCTCCCCCACCTCCTCTAAAAAAAAGGTGTGGTCATTTTGAGTCATAAAAAATTGAAATGTAGGGTTCTATCACAAGAAATTGATACAGAGGGGAGATGACTGTTGGCTAAATTACTTATTACCAATACCTCTTTGACAGTGTTTAATGTTTATGGCCCTACTCAGCTGGACTATACATTTTGCTTACTATTACATAAAAATGTATTCCGTTTAGAGATGATCTCTTTATTCTAGGAAGCGATCAGGTTTTTGACCCCTTTTGTTGGGATTGGAAGCAGCACAAGAACACGCATGCGCCACTAACCTGAATCCGATGGCCAGCAGAGACGATATGATGATAGTCCTCACAACTCCCTTCGGCACAATACCCAATAACGGAGTTGTCACCAATAAAGGAGTATGTACGGAAGGGCGCCGTGAGGTGTACTGGCAATGGGGTGTCTGATGCTCCCTTTGTACTCGGATCGGGATATACCCACGAAGGCACTGGTATCGGTATACTGCAGGGAGAGGAGAAGACAGAGAGGAGAAGATAAGTACCCTAACCAGTGATTGCCTGAACTCCCTTCCCCTCTGTCGCTAGACTCACCGACTTCTCCACACCTGGTGCCGTGAATAAACAAAGATAATGTTTGTGACACGGTATGGGGAATCTTGCCAAAAGTACTGAGAAGTTAATCTCCACTTCTCTGTCTTAGTACACCTCCGATGCAAATAGTAGGTTCTGTTGCACTCTTCGCATGAGACGTTAGATATACACGCCTCGCATAACCACAATGCTTCTTGTGGGTAGAATGGTTCCAGAGGATTAAGGGGTTCTATTCCACTTAAGTCTGTTAGTAGATAGACCAAGTAACCTCAAAGTAAAACAAACAGAAAGATGTGCACACCACACTTGATAGACAAAAAAGGTTTGACAGGGCAACAAAGGAAAACATTGGAGGCGAGCCCGCACTCCACAGGTATACTTGCAATGGTTGAAAACACTGAACAACAGCAGGATACGGCTTGTATATCACGAACCCACAGGAACTCTGACCTCGCAGGCTCTTCGTCGGCGGTGCATGGACACAGGAACTCTGACCTCGCAGGCTCTTCGTCGGCGGTGCGGGACACAGGAACTCTGACCTCGCAGGCTCTTCGTCGGCGAATAACATAAATGCAACGAACTCCGGCGGGGACTCACCATCCAATACTATGGAGAACCCGGAAATGGATTGACAAGCACTGTACTGGTCATTGGGAGGAGTTTAAATAGAGTCCCCCCATTTTCCCGCTTTCCAGCGTCGTATGGCCTTCTGGGACATGTAGTGTTTCCGTAGTGGATGCGTAACACGGAGTCTCTTTCTCCATGCTGCGACGGCTTTGGTGATCGCTAAACCTTTATTGACCGCCAGTCCCAGGTATGCTTCATCCCTCATAAACCCCATAAACAATTTCTTCATTCTATTTCCCAATCACACCTTGTTGACGCTTGAAAACTTTCCCATCCTGACACTATTGACTTCTCATTTTTCTCTTCACCTCATAACTATTTTTTGCGATTATATTATATCTTTCTTTCACAATCCTTATCTCAAAAACATATTTCTTTCTCAATCGAACCTATTGTTATTTCCGATCATACTCCGGTTATTGCTGATTTTGACTTGCTCCCTCTGCTTCCCAGATCTTCCAGCTGGCGCTTTAATAATTCCCTTCTACGGGACCCCCCTTTCTCTTCTTTATTTACATCCTTTGCTAAAGAATTGTTTGTATTGAATAATAATCCCAAGACTTCCCCCCATATAAAATGGGATTCTTTTAAAGCTACTACTTGGGGTTTTATCATAGAGTACGTCTTATATAAAAAGGAACGGTTCCTTCAACATCATAAAGCTACACTAGCAAATATTAAATCCCTGGAGCGCAAATGTTACTCCTCCCCATTGGCTTCTATCACCCAAGTACTTTTTTGTGCTAAATATAATTTTAATAAAGTTACCACTGATAGCGCATTAAACCCAATTCTCTGAAGCAGTGCTCTCTAACATGGCGGATGTAATAAAGTAGGTACACTTCTGGCTAATTACCTTAAGTTCAAGAAGGATCATACTTTAATTGACTCCATATACTCTTCGGATGGGAAGCTTATCCATAAAGATCAGGATATCCTCGATGAATTCATGTTATTTCATAAAGTTTTATACACAGCAGAATCCCCTCCTACTAATCCCCTTATCCAATCATTTTAAATTCTCTACCCTTGAATCTGATCTATCTCTTGAAGAAATCTCCAGTGCTTTAACAGCTCTAAAGAAGGGTAAAAGTCCCAGTATGGACAGTTTTATGGTTGAATTCTTTTTACATTTCTTTACTGTAGTGCTCCCAAAACTTTTACATCTCTTCCAATCATTTTTTCTTTCCGGCAAAACAAACTGTACTTTTCAAGAAGCCATGATTTATTTGATTCATAATGAAGGCTGGAACCCTATGTTTTGTAAAAACTATCGCCCTATATCCCTGGTCAATGTAGGCTATAAAATATTCGCTAAATTACTTGCTCTAAGACTAGAAACCCTTCTGCCTCACTTGGTTGGTAAAGGACAATATAGCTTTGTCAAGGGAAGACTGACCTCAGATAACTTGTGTCTATTACTTTATGACCTAAACAAAATACCTTCTCTTTCTAACTCCCTAGCGGCAATTTCTGTTGATGCTGAAAAAGCATTCAATAGAGTAGATTGGTCCTTTTTATTTGAAACTCTTAATTGGCATGGCTTAGGCCCCAAAATGATCTCTCTTATCTCTTTGTTATATTCTACCCGTAGAGCGTCGATTTTAGTTAACAGTTGTACATCCTCCTACTTTCCTTTACAACGCGGAGTCTGTCAAGTTTGTCCTTTTCCCCTCTTCTCTTCATCCTAGCTCTTAAAACCTTTTTATCATATATCCTTAATAATGATTCTATATCCGGATTTCCCTATGGTGATCACCATTTGAAACTCTCTGCTGATGCAGATGACATTTTACTTTTTGTTTTCAACCCTGAAGTATCTATTCCTTCCTTATTACACAAAATGTCTTCATTTTCCCTAGTCTCTAGTTACAAGATCGACTCGGAGAAAATAGAAATTCTCCCTCTTCCGAAATTCTGCACTCTGTATTGCTTTTTTTCGACTGGGTTTTTGTGGAATAGATTTAAAATTACTTATTTAAGACTATGGTTCTCTAACTCCATATCTGCCTTTGTCAAACTAAATATGGCAGAGGCTCTGTCTAGCAATGACAAACTCCTTTCTTCTTGGAATCTCCTATTTCTCTGTGGTGGGGATGGCTTGACTCCATTAAAATGATGATTACTCCTATTTTACATTATGTTTTTTCTATGCTCCCTATTTTTATTGCATCTTGTTATTTTAAGAAGATAGATTCTCTTCTGTCCAAATTTCTTTGGGAAAATAAAAAAGCTAGTTAATCCTTATCACACCTTCTGAAGAAAAACTCCAATGGGGCTGTTAACTTTCCGTATTTTTGAATTTACCATAACACCTTCTACCCCCTCCAAGCTTCCAAATGGCTTCTTTCAGATTCCTCCCCCTTCACACCTCTATGGCTTATTATTGAATGCTCTTTGCTTCCACCTTTTTCTATAAAGGAGGTACTGGCCTTTTAAGCCAAAACTCCTCAAACTTCTCTTCCTTTATCCAAGCATTGGTATTCCTTGTTGAAACTGTTAACCCAGCCAAAGATTAAATTGAGGGAATCCTTTTTACGTTCACCAATATGGCATAACCGCCTCATTACAATTAATAACTGAACCTTTTTTGGGAAATCCTGGAGATGAGAGGAAATAATTTGGGTCAATTACCTATTTGATGGTACAACCCCATGTTCATTTCCTCAGTCCCAATCCACTTTTAACTGTCCCTGTTCTTTTTGGCAAGATTCTCCATTTTAATGGAAATCATTCTTGACCTATTTTAATGTCTTTCTTCAATTCCTCTTTTTTTGGAGAGATTTCTCTTCTTAAAATTCTCATAACCCTTCCTAAGGCCTCTGTAATATATAAACACGCCTTATCTCGAGATCCTGCTTGATCTAAGAATAAGGTGGAACTTGCCTGGGAAGCAGATCTGGGCTGTGAATGGAGCATCTCCTTCTGGGACAAATTCTGGAGCCAATCTCTCAAAATCTCTAGCTCTACCTATGTCACTCAATCTATGTTCTTCTTCTTATAGCTACTTTTACACATTCAACTAACATGAACTGTTGGACATGTAGATCCCCCACAGCTGATCTAATGCACCTTCTCTTTCTTTGCCCAAATGTTATTTATTTTTGGAAGAAAATGTGGACCTATATTTCTCTTATATTTAATGTACACTTTCCCTTTCTAATGTAATTCTTTTCTCGGGGAGTTTATTAGAATCTTTGGATCTCCCAACTCATAATCATTTTCTTTTTTACTTTATGCTGGCTTTAGCCTTTCAACAAATTGGACTTAATTGGAAAAACTCAACAAAACTTTCTGTCTAACACTGGTGGAATAATCTGTGCCATTACCGCAGATCAGAAATTGCTTTTGCCTCCTCCTGTAAGCCATGTGTTAATAGAGATCTCTTCTGGTTGCCACTTACTTCATATCAAGATAAGAGTGAAGTAACAAAAGGTTCTATACATTCTGAAAATGTTAAACCTCCATAAATGTTTTGATTTCTCTGTTCTTTCTATTTTTCTCTAATTTCTTGTTGGCACACTGATTTTCTAATTATTATAAAACTATTTTTAAAATCTTTTAAGGCTATTCAATATAACACTTTCTTCAATTTGTAAGAGTATTTCCTCCCTCCCTCCCTTCCCTCCCCTTATTTCCTTGCCCTTATTGCAGTTACAAACTATAGATAGCTTTCGTTTTTGTTTCTAATACTAGCTGTACTTTGTACCCTGCTGCTTATTATTCCTAATTTGTATTTGCTGACCTTATGTATCTTTTCTATGTTATTTAATAACACTTTTTAAACATAACAAAAAGACTGATTTGCACATGGCTGGGTTTAAACTGGAATCACAAGAGGGAGCAAAACAACAATGGATTTAAGCCCAGATCTCTTTACTGGGGTGAATGTTTGACATTGTTCAACATTCTGTCCATCGGTTGATCTTTATGCATGAAAAGAGAATAAGTACAAACCAGGAGGAGAAAAAACTAAGGGCCAGATGTAGGTAGCCAAATACCGGTTGGTAACGGCCGAATTCGGCCGTTACCGACCGGTATTTGGCTTTCGACATGTAGGGGGATTGCAACAGGGCATTTCGGTAATTTTACCGATTCGGTAAATATACCGGTCGGTAAATTTACCGACCAGTATTTTTACAGAATCGGTAAAATTGAGATGTAGGTGGGACTCTTCTGAGTCCCACAAGCCCTACAAATTCGGTATTTTACCATCAAATTCAATTTGATGGTAAAATACCGATTCAGGTGTGCATGCACATGTGTGCATGCACACCTGTGCCATATGACAGGCAGACCTGCCCTTAGGGCAGGTATGCCTGCCACATGGCACCCGAGCCTCTTTTGGGGGTGCCAGAGGGTGTCAAAGTGACACCCCCTGCACCCTTGTCAAAATCGGTATTTACCGATTCGGTAAATACCGACCGGTAATGCCCCATTCATTCCTATGGGCTTCAAAGCCCATAGGAATTAATGGAGCATTACCGGTCGGTATTTACCGAATCGGTAAATACAGATATTTACCGATTCAGTAAATGGAACATCTGGATGTTCCTACATACCCCCCTTCTTATTTACCGATTCTTAATTACCGAATCGGTCAAATTCGGTAATTAAGAATCGGTAAATAAGTTCTACCTACATCTGGCCCTAAGTGTTTTAGGGATATCACATAAGAAGGGCCATGTCCAACACAAATGTTCAAGATATAATTTGAATCATATTCCCACTGTAAACACTAATCCTTTTGTGAATCAGGGTATATCTAAAAAGTGCTGCATGATACAGACAGACGAGGGTTACAGCTCTGTCTTGTCACAATGAAGGGGCTTCAGAGGGGAGGACTGTATACTTGGTGCAACCTTAGCTGTAGACCAGAGTGGTCCATTTGTGTATGGAGAGGTGAATGGTTATCCCATTTCATTCTCAATAGACAGTGGTGCTACCCGCTCTACTGTCAGAACAACAGAGGTTCCTAATCTATCCCTCTTAGGAAAAAGAATCCAAGTTGTGGGAGTTGCAAACAAACAAATGACTAGCCCTGTTTCAGTACTTGTCAAAATAGGGTCCTTAGAAGAGAACCACCGATTTCTGATGTGTGATTTGAGTGCTGTAAACCTACTTGGAACAGAGCTAATGTGCAAACTAAATTGTTCCATTTACTGGACCATAAATGGTATTGAGTCCCAGACTCCAGATGAGGACAGTGTCTTTAAAATTGTTAATAGGAGGACAGGGATAGATCTTTGCCCATGTTAACATAAGATAATGTTACCCCAGAGCTAAAATACACAGGATTGCCTGATGTCTTGGACTTTTCAGGCAAAGATATATGTCTCATAAAGGGTGTTGAACCAGTCCACATAACAGTGAAACCTAATGCTGTATAACTGAGAATCCCACAATACAATCTGACCCCTGAAACAGTTGCTGGGATTACTCCTGTGATTAACTGAATGACTGAGCAAGGCATTCTGAAAGAGATTATGGGGAGTCCATGTAACTCACCCATCATGGGTTTACAGAAATGCAATGGAAAGTACTGCATTCTCCAAGACCTGCGAAAGATCAACTCCATTGTTGCCCCTTGTTACCCTGTGGTTCTAAATCCAGCTGTGATTTTGTATCAGATTCCATGTGAGGCTGATTGGATCTGTCATTGACTTATTCCAAGCTTGCTTCTCCATATCGTTGCATGAGGTTAGCCAATTCCTCTTTGCATTTCAGTTTCACAGTCGTGTTCTGGGATAGTGTTGAGTCATACAAGGCTATACGGAGATTCCGTCAATCTTTAACCGGATACTTGAGAAGAATCTGGAGTACTTGGTAGGGTCCTATCACTCAGTTCTGGTCCCATACATTGATGACCTATTGGTGGCATCAATTACTCAAGAGGCTTGCAAATGAGACACAATTGCTCTTTTGAACCACTTGGCTGAGAATTGACATAAAGTGTCTCTGACCAAATTACAGTACTTAGGAATGTCTCAAAGCTATGGTTGCTACTGGTGGCACCATTGAACAGTGTAAAAACATTGTTATGGGTCACACCTTGACAGTTTTTGTCTGTATTCCATGGAAGTATTGCTAATTCGCACCAAAACCCAACACCTTAACAACAGTTGTCTCATTAAGTAAGAACAAGTCATACTTGATGAGGACAATGTCATGTTGAGGAGATGTACTGTGTTAAATCCTGCTACTCTGTTATGCCTGCCTGGAAATTATATCAATGAAGATGAAGTTGAACATGACTGTTTTGATGTTACTGCACTATGCACAAAGGCGAGACTTGACATACAAGATGTGCCACTTCCTGAGACAGAATATGTGATGTTTGTTGATGGCTCCTGTTTACGAGAACATGAAGGAATCCTGACAGCTGCCGATGCAGTCTTTGATGTCTCAGGTGTGGTCGAAGCCTTCAGGCCTCAAGGAGTATTTTCTGCACAAGTCGTCAAACTGATTGCTCTTACTGGGGTATGTTGTATTTCAGATCAGCTGAGAGTGCCATTTTCACTGATAATCAGAATAGCTTTGGGGTCCTTCATGACTTTGGATGGTTATAGTCACAACCTGGGTTTATGACCTCTTCAGGTTCACCCATCAGGAATGATGAGAGTGCCCATAAACTGTTACAGGCATTACAGCTGCCTTCCCAGATTACAGTTGTGCAGTGCCCTGTACACCTCAATAGTACAGATTACGTGACCTTGGGCAATAGATATGCAAATCCAACAGTGAGATATTGCACATTGAACGCTTGTACCTTTAATGGGGAGTATCAGAATGAAAATCAGGATGAAATAAATTGCAATCTGTTGTTAACTACAGTTAATACTTAGGAAGAGGTTAACAGGTTGCAAGAAGAAGTATCAGAAGCAGAACAGCAAGGCTTGATTAGAGCAGGTTGGGTCAAAAGAGATGAAGATGACATTTGGGTTTCAGAAGATGAATGACCTGTGTTGCCGGATAGCTTGATACCTCCAATGGTGAGACATTATCATGGACCAACATATGTAGGTAGAAATGGCATGAGTCAATTGTTTAGGCAAACATGATTCAATACTAGGTTCAAATTGATGACTGAAGGGTTGTGTCACAGATGTGTTGTATGCCAGCAACAGAATTCAGGCAGAAGAACAGCAGTCACACTGAGTCACATAGGGAGATCAGGAGGTCCCTTCAACAGGGTGCAACTGGACTTTATCTAGATGCCTGGGTGCAATGAGTTGAGATATGTTTTATACAATGTGCATTGTCTCCTGTTGGGTTGAGGCTTACCCAACCAGAAGATGTGAACATCTCTCAGTAGCTAAGATTTTGTTGAGGGAGGTAATACCATGATTTTGTTGCCTGACTTCTCTGGAATCAGACTGAGGAACTCATTCTAATAATAAAGTCCTGAAGATGTTTGGTGCAGCATTACAAGTCGAACATTGTAGTTAATGACTGGATGCTTCCTGAATTGTACGGCAGGTCAACATCACTTTAAAATCCAGATTAGTTAAAGAGTGTACCTCGACATCTCTGAAATATTAAGAATTACTGACTTAAAGAAAGATTTGACAGGGTTAGAAGCAAAAGGTTCTTGGAAAGCAATAGGGAATTAATTTTCTGCGATAGGCAGATGGTTTACAAACTTATTGAGTGAAATTGTTGGAAGCATTTGAAAACTTTAGTGATAATTGATCTTTTTGGACTATTCTCGTTTGTAATCTATAAGGGATACAAACATGCCCAAGTGAAAAAGGGAGTGAAGAGAGACAGAGTAGACATAGAAGTACAAAACTGACAAAGCAAATACTATGATCACATGAAATGTCTGGAGGACATTGTTATTTGTTAATCTGGTAAAAAGATTTTTTTTGCAGATGTGATGAGTTTATTTCCCTTTATAGGGGGGATTGGTAAAGTGTAATTCTGACCCCACCTTTACACGTCACAAATGCATAACCTAAAATGTGCACTTTCCTGTGTGGCCTAACAAAATTAATGAGACATGTTGCACTTGACATCATTATTGAAGTCCATTCACTGTGGAGTTAGAGAATTCATACATAACTGTGTGCCTTAACCATATTAAATGAGATAATCTTTGAAGACTTGGTGAATAAACTATCCACACAAATTTACAATGTGTTTACTCTAGAAGTTATAATGGATTTATGTATTGTGTGCACTAACGTTACACAGATATCTTTTATAAAATGTAGTTCTTAGACGTACTTACGCATAATTTTTAAACATTTATCATATGCCACATGAATCTAATGTACTGAAAAGTTAAATTAATTTGTGTTTAAAAACGGACATACATATTAATTATGCACCATTGATTTAATAGGTTAACTTCCCCTTACCAGGTCTCTTTTCCATTTTGCATAAAATACTGATTTCCATTTCTCCTGGCATGACTTTGCCTTGCAGATATTAACAGGTATTGTTAGTTTGAGTATAAATACAATACAGTATTAGCGATAGAGCGAGAGAGCCTGAGAAGAACAATGGAGCCAGAGAAGTTAACTGAAGAGTCCTATTCACCAATGTTACCACATGGGTCTGGTGGAGCAAGCACAATGTTGTTCCCATGTTCAGCGTGGGATGTTTTTCTGATGTTTCAGATTACAATGTGAGAATGGAGAAGACACGAAACCCCTGATGATTCAAACTGAGGTGTGTTACCTCGATGAGTTTAGTGTGAATAATTGGAGTCTGCACTTTCTGATGTTGGAGCACTTTCCATTGACTTTGAGCTGTTTAGACCTCTATACTAATTCCCTTTGATTCTTGATGAGTGTGGCCTAAGCTAGACACATAAAATCCTATGACCCAAGAAGCCTCTTGACAGAGCTTCTAAAATGCTGACACCTTTCCTTTTCTCACTTCCTGTACTTTCCTAGATTTTTCTTCAGTTCCCTGAGATTTGAGATTTCTTAAACTAATGAACCATCCCCTTGATTTGGACTTTACCGTAGATGATTCTAGATTTCTAAATGTTTAGAAGAGAGGACAGAAAAATCTTGTCAGAGTACCAGATCTTAATTCTAATCTTTTATATTGGTGTGACTGAACTTCTTGTGTGTTTAATACTGGTTTGCCTAAACGTAATTAGGAGTTTGGTTTCCCAGTTGTTATTCTGTATCTTTATAGCATGGTACTAAGATTCTTGTACCTTAACTTGATTGCTAATTTGTAATAACCTCCTTAATGTTAGTCACTGATTGCTGGTCCTTATTGTGTAGCTAAATGGGTTACACTATTAATTTAATTTGACTATTGTAATGCTAACTCTCCTCACCTCGCAGTCTGACAAAAATGTCTGCTGGAGAACAAATGGTAAGAGGGTAGGCCCAAACGTTGCTTCACCTCCATACATGCTATTTTTTAGCTTCTGAAATGTATGCCATTAATTTCTTTTGCTTTGTTAGGAATCAGACTTTTACCTCATGTCCATACTCTCTCATTTAAGAAATCATCTGGGTTCCATAAACATTTTGCATCACTTCCTCTGCTTATACCATTATGAGATAAACAGAACTCAGTGAACAGGACAACATCAATACCAGTTTTTTCTTTTAATAGTTGTACAGTCCAGCCTTTGCCAGTATTTAACTCATCTGGGAGGAAATCATTGCTGCCATCAAATAGATCCTGGGCATTCCAACACCGTAAGAACCTGTCTTGGCCATACTGAGAATGCAATATATGTTAGGGACATGATGAGCTCAAAGAGATGGATACTAATTAGTCCTAGTCCCCAAGTTAGTCATTGCCAAGAATTTGATGAGACTTTGAGCACTGACAAAACAAATGTGGTGCTTGACACCTTGGGAAGCTATGGTGAAGGAGGGAGCATCAAGTGATGTAAGGCTGCAGGCACACATTTCCTAATGTGTGGCAACAGCTCATTTAGTATTTGGCAAATTAGACTTTGAAAACACCTAGCCCCCAGACTGAGAGCTAATAATGATAATAATAATAATAATAATAATGATAATAATAATAAAGTGATTTATAAAGCGCAAGGCTCTGAGAATATTTGATTTCAACAAGGTGTCCCTCATTTGATTAAGGAAAGAGGATAGCATTCTATGGAAAAACCTAGAACCCCTCTTTTCTAGCTTGATTTGAAAGTGTGGGAGGTGAAATGGGGGAAGAGTTTTGAGCTTGGGAGAAAGAGAATCTGAGTAAGTAATGGTGAAGCTACTTTTTGGGAGGGAGTCAATCTTTAGAATTTTCCTACAGATATCCAATGTTCCCTCTACTTTCTTTCCTCTATGTGCGGCGTGCAAGTTACCAGAATCAGTAGCCTAGTAAGGATGCCATGGGCCGTAATTCAAACCCCCAAAAAATGCCCCCCATTAAAAAATATCAAATTGCATTAGCTTGCAGTGATAACACAAATCATCCTAATAATATTGACAAGAACCTGTTTAGAGATTCTGGTACTGTACTGATTTACTAACGCTATGTGCTGAGTTTGCATCACAAAAGTGATGCAAACCCAGCACACAGTGTTGTGGTGGGATTTACTTTCCAAAGCAAATCATAATTTGTGTGGGAAAGTTGCTCTCAGTAAAGTAAAGTAGCACTATGCTCTTCCTTGCGCTACTTTGCATCAAGAGGGCTTACCATGGGTGGAAAATGGTATTTCCATGCTACCACCAATGTGTTTTGAGGCAAATCCTTATGTACTGACATTTATAGACAGGAATGTGTGCCCAAAAATTGCGTCTCCTTCAGGCAGACGTAACAGTGAAGTGTTGTACATTGCACACACAGTGGGAAAAGTCTTAAAGGATGTTTTTTTGTACTGGAAGGGTTCCCTTCCAGTACAAACACCTATGCTTGACTGAATGCTCACACCCTTGGACTAAGGTCAGGGCCACTGGAATTATGCAATCATGTGGCATTTTCCGCATAACTAAGGATTTGTCAAATCACCTAATCCATCATCTGTTTATAATCTGCAGATTGAAAGCCCAAAAAGTTGGATCAAATGTTACCAAAACCTTGACTACCTATATTGCTGAGCAGTAGAAAACCCTTCGCAAAGTTGACTGGTCACCTTACGGTTGCTCATTGGTCTATTTTGAGTTTTAAATTGGGACTAACTAGGTTAGACATTTGCCCAGATACTGTCAGCATGTGTGAAAATAGCAAAATAATAAAGTAATAGTATCACAAAATGTGCCACATTATGTGCCATAATTTGCCTTTTCCTGCCACATAATTCAACCCTGATGTAGAATGTGGTCCTCTCCTGCCTCTTAATTCCAAAGGCCCTGACTATTGTGCAAAGTAGATGTAGACAATCCAAGTATTTAAGAGGGACAGCTGAGCCAAGGGTTGGCTCTAGCTCTTGAGAGCTCATGCACAAACTGAGCCTTGAAATCATGCAGCAGAGATCATGTTAGAATATGGTAAGGTGCCTTCAAAATTCCAAAAATTAAAATGTGAAAGTGTTTCACCTTATTCTGGGCCACAATGATTATGCAATTCTGCGGATGCACGTTTTTTTCACATAATTATGGATTTTCATAATTTGCCACATAATAATCCATTGAGTGCTGGATAATCTTCAGATTTTAACAAACAAAAATGTTTGTAGTTCAAACTGACCAAAAGTTACTAAAAACGAGGCGATATGTGTTTGCACGCCATGGAAGGCCTTTTGCAAAGGTTAACTAATCATCTTTCAGTCCTTTATTTCTGCATTTGGTAGTTACACTGGTAGTATTGAGGTGAAATCTTTGCACAGACAGTATTACCATGTGCGAAAATGTCAAACCAATGAAGTAATACTATCAAAACATGTGACACATTATGCCTCATAATTGATCCTTTTTTGCTATATAATAAAGTCAACCCTGCAGGATATTTTGGTGCTCTCCTGCTGTATAATTCCAGAGGCCCCGACCTTAGTACATCCGATTCTGTGCTAAGTATTAATTAAAAAGTTAGTGTTTGTAAACATGAACTAAGAAATGCTCCTGCACCCCACTCCCTTATAAAGACAAAGCAAAAAGCATGTCAGGGATCATGTGTACCCTATATATGGACCAGATTCTAATTATAGGAGGAGCAACTTTATAGGCTAATAAATCAAACACAAGATATATGTGGTATATTGCAAAGCCCATACTAAGATATTTGAAACAGCCCCAAAGATGAACGAAAAGGAGGATCAGTTAAAAAGTATTTGCCATTCTTTAAGCTGAAAGTTTTATTTTTTTGCAATTATATATAACAAATTTGGCTAGAAAGTATTAGAGCACTTTACCTAAGCACTTTAATTTGTGTTGCTTACATCCTCAAAACCTCCCCTTTTCCATGTTACTCCTCACACCTCCCTTAAACTACTCTGTTGTTTCCCTCACAGACCTTTATTAAAATATGTTAAACCCTCTCTCTCCTCCTCTGTTACTTCTGTGCTACTCTGTTGTTCACACTGCACAATGGAATAAACTTCCTCTCCCCTGTGCCCCACTCCATACGCATCTCCCTTATACCCCATCTGCTTCATTTCATGTTCTTTTAAAAATATATATTTTAACTTTTCTAGAGGGTCTGACAGCTGTATTTTGCTATTTGCTGCTTCCTTCTTTTTGATATGCTATACTTTTTACTTTACCACTCAAACACTAGTGTCTGCTATATTGGACTAGTAAATAGTAAACAAGTATTGGCAAAGTCAATAGGTTTCACCTATGCTAGAGCTTTTTGCTTAGTCAAAGTCTTTTTGCCCTGATATGCAGCACCGCAGTTGTGAAAAAGCACTGTGACGCCCCCAGCACTGGCAACCCAGACAATGAGGTATGTCAGAGGGTTTGAAGCAGCACAAGCAATATAGGTGGGAGAGTTACACACAACACGGCCAACGAGTCGGGGAGAGGAGTTGACCTAATGGCTAGAGCAGTTGCCCTCAAATCTGGGGCCATTGGTTATTGTCTCGGCAAGGACGCGCACCATCCTGTGATTCTGGGAAAATCACTTAATCTCCGCGTGCCTAACAAAAATAAATGTGTCCTCATTTAATGCAAGTGATGCTCATGTAAACAGCTCTGATACCCGATACCTTCTGGTCAAGTTCACGCTAAATAAAATTCTGTAAAAAAAAGAAAAAAGTGGTAGGATAGAAGAAGCAACATGATGGGAGAAAGAAAGAAAAAATATAGTACTTCAATTACATCATGAACAGCGGAAGGACACTAATCAGAATAAAATAATCAATGTATTGTCCATGCTCCACATGACAGGAGAAGAACGCTCTGCTTCCAGCCCTTGCCAAGATATTGGAGAAACTTTTTAATAAACAGCTTTCTGCCTTTTTAGAGCAGAACAAGTTGATCTGGCCCCTCATTCCGGATTTTGCACGGGCTTCAGAATTGATACTACTTTGCTGGAGGTAGAAGACATGATCTGGTAAGTGGTGGATCAGGATAAGCAGGTTGCACTGGTTCCTCTAGATCTACCTGCAACTTTTGGTGTGGTCTCGCAATCCACTGTTCTGCAGTGTCTCATTGCTGTAGGTGTGTGTGGCTCATAGGAAACACAAGGAGATGATGAACAGAGCGCTGAAACTTTTCAGATTTGGGTTGAATCCATCATCGTTCTTTAGCTCACTTCGCCACCCCAGTTCAGACACAGCTATATGCAATTCAGTCTTGACCCTGTGCATCATGGGAACAGTCCACCCCAAAATGCCAAGCCATGTCTTCCCTGGACCGGAAACAAGCATTCTGGGACTGGTTTGGGGCTAACAGCCCTCATCAGCCAGTCTAGCTTGACTCCAGTGGCAAAATGAGCAAGGGGCCCATGTCTGGGCATACCCTGCCAACTTAGGGCAAACAAAGCAAACACAAGGAGATGATGGATGGAACGCTGAAACTTTGCAGACACTCACCCCCAGTCATAGATCTGGGTTGAATCCATCATCGTTCTTTAGCTCACTTCACCACCCCACTTCAGACACAGCTATATGCACATCAGTCTTGACCCTATGCCTCGTGGGAACAGTCCAGCCTGAACTGCCAAACCATGGACTGTAAACAAGCATCCTGGGACAATTTTTGGGCTAACTGCCCTCATCAGCCAGGCTAGCTTGAATCCAGTGGCAAAGTGAGCAAGGGACCCACGTCTGGGCATACCCTGCCAACTTAGTGTGAACAAACCAAACACAAGCAGATGATGGACGGAACGCTGAAACTTTGCAGACACTCACCCCCAGTCACAGATCTGGGTACAATCCATCATGGATCTTTAGCTCACTTCACCACCCTACTTCAGACACTGCTATATGCACATCAGTCTTGACCCTGTGCCTTGTGGGAACTTAGAGTGAGCAAAGCAAACACAAAGAGATGATGGACAGAGAGCTGAAACTTTTCAGACACTCATCCTAGTCACAGATTTGGGTTGAATCCATCATCGATCTGTAGCTCACTTCGTCACCCCAGTTCAGACACTGCTATATTCAAATCAGTCTTGACCCTGTGCCCCATGAGAACAGTCCAGACTGAACTGCCATGCCATGTCTACCCTGGACTGGAAACAAGCACTCTGGGACTGATTTCGGGCTAACAGCCTTTATCAGCCAGGCTAGTTTGAATCCGGTGGGAAAGTGAGCAAGGGACCCACGTCTGGGCATACACTGCCAACTTAGGGCGAACAAAGCACCACAAGGAGAGGATTGACGGAACGCTGAAACTTTGCAGACACTCACCCCCAGTCACAGATCTGGGTTGAACACATCTTCGTTTTTTAGCTCACTTCACCACCCCACTTCACACACAGCTATATGCACATCAGTCTTGACCCTGTGCCTCGTGGGAACAGTCCAGCCCGAACTGCCAAACCATGACTTCCCTGGACTAGAAACAAGCATCCGGGGACCGGTTTTGGGCTAACAGCCCTTATCAGCCGGGCTAGATGGAATCCAGTGGCAAATGAGCAAGGGACCCACGTCTGGACATACCCTGCCTCCTTGTGTTTGCTTGGTGTGTGTGGCTCAGTCTTGGTGTGGCTGTGTTCTTTTTTGGCAGAGATGTCTCAATCAGTGTGGATGGCCTTTTTGCCTCAGAACCCAAGCCATTGAGTTTTAGAGTTTCTCAGGGTTCTACATTAAGTCCCACATTGTTCTATGTGTATATACCTCCTTTGACAACTCTGATTGAATCATTTGAAGGACACATAGTCTCGTACACAGAAAATACGGAACTCCTCCTCACATTAGACCATAAAACTCCCAATTCTATGTGTAACTTCAAGTCACTGTGAGCTAGAGGTGAAGAGCCTACGTTTTTACTCTAAAGGTTACGTTTTCAATTCCTTGTTTTTCAGTTGTTCTGGGTGCTCAGTTAAAAGTATAGCCAATTGCAGTTCCTTTAATAAATGTTGGACAATGTTTTTTACTTCACACTAACTTACTGCACTACATAGGCTTGGATTTTGATTCAAATGTCATATATAAGTTTTGATTCAGATCAGTAAAAAGACTCTCAGGTTCAGTGGTTAAAGCCTTAAACTCTTACACTGGAGGTTAAGTGTTCAATTCATGTGTTTCAATGGTTTGTGTGCACAGTTAAAAGTATAAAGGCAATGAAAATTCCTTTCATGCATGGTGGGAAATATTTTTTCTTTTCACCTTGTCTAATATATTTCTTCTTGTCTAACCGCAGAGAATACAAATCTTTTCTCTGTATCTCGCCCCCTTTTTCTGTCCTTCCATTACACACTGTAAAGAAGGGTACTATAGGTGTACTCTAACCTACTGTACTATATGCTTTAGTTTTCTATTTGAATGTCATATATACGTTTTTTGTCCCACCAGTAAAGAGTCACTGTGGCTTAGTGGTTAAGGTCTTAAACTCGGATGTTTACAGAGCTAAGCAGCTGGGTCTTTGAAGACTGCACTACCCGAACTAGTCACAATATTAATGCAGTATATTGCCTACCTCGAGCGGTCTGCTGCTCGTAGACAACGGAAAAAAATCATAAACTAGGTACATGAGAGGCAACATATAAGAACAAAGCAAAGTATGAACATTCAATGAGACGACATATGCTAGTGCTGTTATTCCTCTTTTATTTTCAGCTGTGCAATGTATACAAATGATGAAACAAGCCAACGCTTTTCACCCAAACATGGGCTTCTTCAGGACTGTAATGGCATACAATGTGAGCAAACTTTAGTACATTGACAAAAGACTAGATGTATACGTCACAAATACATGTCACAAATATAGCCACGAGTCCGCACAGAAAGACACCAACAAACCATGGATGAAGGGAGAAAAGGAAAAAGAATATTTGGGGAATATGAAAGCCAGTGCAGAGGAGTCAAGAGGTGCTGTGGTGAAGAATCGAGGTGAGAAAAGAGAAAAGGACGAAGACCAAAAAACAATCATAAATGTAGTAAGTGAGAAACATTGACAAAACGTGTACCGTGAGAAGGTTTAAAAACATAACAAGTGCTCACAGCATCCAAGAGGATCAGTGAGTCACCCGTGAGTTGTATCTACACCAGGGCCCGTGCTGAGTGACATAAGAATAGAATTCACAGGTAATTGGCTATCCAAAAGAATTATGTAATGATAGAAAACTTCTTCAGAGGCAGTCTATAGAGCGGCGAAAATAAGCCGTTCTAGAAGAAAAACATAAGGGTATATCAACAAAGCTGTGCCCTTAGCTGCAATCAGCTACTAGGGATTCAGCGCCTCAAATGTACCTGATTTAATATTGAGAAGCTCTCGATTTGGAGGAAGATTCTCAAAGAGTATAACCTACAAGTAAATATGATATATCAGAAATTTAAACATGAAGTGTGACCATGACAAGAGTAACATGTCATATTCATGATGCCCTTTAATACTCTCTAGTAGCAGATACTAGGCACGACCTTGCCGTGCAACCCAAGTTCAAAGGAACTATCTCCACATCAAATCATGGAGTCCCAGCGATGCCATTAAACCAGTAATAGATAGCAATCTAAAAAATACGCACAGGTAGTGGATAAAATTTGTCAGGAGGAAAGGCTGTGTTGTGGTAAAATACTATGATGATCAAGGGAACTTGAAGCCCCAGCATTAAGTAACGTTGAAAACAAAACATGGCAAAAAGTATTCAGAAAGTCATGGCATGTACAGTCTAAAAACGTGCCTAGCAACCCATACAGCACGAGCATTTAGTGAGTCTGTCCTTAGAGTCATGTATATACAGCAGAGGTATACCTCCAAGGTGCACGCACCATTAGGCGCTGTCAGATGTGCACCCACAGGGGGCAAAAAGCCCACTAGACCTCAGGGATTTTTTGGGGCAAATTTTAATTAGGGTGGGGACTTCCAAAATGGGCATGCCCATGACCCCACCCCCTCCCCGCAAAAATAGCAGCCTTCCTGCCCCCCCTGGAGGGCAGATGGGACAGTAGTCCCCCAATCAGCCCGTCCAAGGGGGCTAAAAGCCCACTAGACGCCATTGTTTTTTTTTAGCACATTTTTTATTGGGGAGGAGGCTGCTCAAACCCCCCCATCTGCAGCAATTACAGCCTTTCTGCCCCCCTGGGGGTAGATGGGGACAATAGCTGGCTTTTCTATGTATAGGGGTGGGGCCTGCCCAGAATGGGCATACCAATGTCCCCACCCACCAAAACATCTAGCCACAGTGTTTCTGCCCCCCTTTGGGGCATATCAGGCAACCCCACCCCCGATATTCCCCCCCCCCGGGCAACAGAAAGCCGACTAGGCATGGATTTGTTTTTAGCAATATGCTTACCTGTCAATTTTGGGCCCTAGCTCAGCAGGCGTATAGGAAAACCTAGCAAACCTGTACATTTTTACAAACTAGACACCTAGGAGAATCCAGGATGCGGTAACTTGACTGGCTCTCACCAGGTTCTGTTACCCAGAATCCCTTCCACACCTAAAAATGTGTCCTAAAAAACACATTTTCCCCACATTTCTGTGGGGGAAAGTTCTGGAATCTGCGTGGATCCCCAAAATTCCATGCACCCCGCGTTCTCCTATGTCTTCCAAGAAAAATAGTACCTCACTTGCGTGGGTAGGCCTAGTGCCCGTGACAGGAAATGGCCCAAAAAGGCAACGTGGACACACCACATTTTCACAGTGAAAACTGACCCTTTTTTTGCAAAGTGCCTAGCTGTAGATTTTGAACCCTAGCTCTGCCGGCACCTAGGGAAACCTAGCAAACCTATACATTTTTTAAAACCAGACACTATGGGGAATCCAGGATGGGGTGACTTGACTGCCTCCCACCAGGTTCTGTTACCCAGAATCCCTTGCAAACCTAAAGAATTGCACAAAAAAAACACATTTTCCCCATATTTCTGTGGTGGAAAGTTCTGGAATCTGCGTGGATCCACAAATTTTAACCCACCCCGGATTTCCCAAAGTCTTCCGAGAAAAATGGTACCTCACTTGTGTGGGTAGACCTAGTGCCCGCGACAGGCAAGGGCCCAAAACCTATTGAGGCGACACCAAAATTACCTATCACAAAACAACCTGGTTTTGCAAGGGGGGTCTCATGAGTTTTTGGCCCCGGGCTTGGCGGGCTTCTAGGGAAACCTACTAAACCCACACATTTCTGAAAACTAGATACCTGGGAGAGTCCAGCGAGGTATGGCTTGCATGGGTCCCCCAACGTTTTCCTACCCAGAATCAACTGCAAACCTCAAATTTAGCTGAAACAATCACTTTCTTCTCAAATTTCTGTGTGGGAAAGTTCTGGAATCTATGAGGATCCACAAATGTCCTACCACCCAGCGTTTCCCCAGGTCTCCCGACAAAAATGGTGCCTGCATAGTGGCTGCAACAGGAAGTGGCCCAAATTGTACTGTGGAGACTTCAAAATTACCTATAGCAAAACTACCTGGTTATGTTGGGGGGCACCTGAGATTTTGGCGGCCATCTTGGTAAAGTACCAATCCCAAACATTGCTGAAAACTAGACACCCCAGGGAGTCCAATGAGGTATGACTGGCGTGGATCCCCCAACATTTCCCTACCCAGAATGCCATGCAAACCTCGAATTTAGCTGAAAAATCCAAATTTTCTATATATTTTTGTGTGGAATGACCGTGCCGGCACGAATTTCCAACACCACAGCGTTCCCCTTAGTTTCCCGATAAAATGATACCTCACTTGTGTTGGTGTCTACAGCAGGATTGGCTAAAAGCTTATTTTTTTTTAAAAAGTGCGCTTTGTATTCTCGGTGCTATACTCTAAATCCCTATGTTTTGGGCTCATCCTAGCCACAGGCCTTTTGCCCACCCACACAAGTGAGGTATCATCTTACTCAGGAAAACAAGGGGAACGCTGGGTGATAGGACATTTGTGCCGGCATGGAGAATGCACACAAAAATATGTGGAAAATGTGTTTTTTCCAGCTAAATTTGAGATTTGCATGGCATTCTGGGTAGGAAAACATTGGGGATCCATGCAAGCCATACCTCATTGGACTCCTCCGGGTGTCTAGTTTTCAGAAATGTTTGGGTTTGGTACTTTCCCAAGATGGCCGCAGAGACCGGGGCCAACATCTCAGGTGCCCCCCGCCAAAACCAGGTAGTTTTGCTATAGGTAATTTTGAAGACTCCACAGTACAATTTGGGCCGTTTCCTGTTGCAGCCACTATGCCTACCCACACAAGTGAGGTACCATTTTTATAGGGAGACCCGGGGGAACACTGGGTGGGAGGAAATTTTAGATCTACGCAGATTCCAGAGCTTTCCGACACAGAAATTTGAGAAAAAAGTAAATTTTCAGCAAAATTTAAGGTTTGCAGGGGATTCTGGGTAGGAGAATGATGGGGGACCCACGCAAGCCATACCTTGCTGGACTTCCCCGGGTGTCTAGTTTTCAGAAATGTATGGGTTAGGTAGATTCCCTAGATGGCTGCCGAGCCACAGGCCAAAATTTCATGGGACCCCCTTGAAAAACCAGGTTGGTTTGTGATAGGTAATTTTGATTTCGCCTCAAAAGGCTTTGGGCCCTTGCCTTTCACGTGTCCTTGACCCACCCACGCAAGTGAGGTACCTTTTTTATCAGGAGACCTGGGGGAATGCTGGGTGGGAGGCAATTTGTTGATCCACGTAGATTCCAGAACTTTCCACCACAGAAATGTCAGAAATAAATGCATTTTTCCGCAAAATTTGAGGTTTGTAGGGGATTCTGGGTAGGATAATGATGGGGACCCACGCAAGCCATACCTTGCTGGATTCCCCTGGGTGTCTAGTTTCAAGAAATGTGTGGGTTAGGTAGGGTTCCCTAGATGGCGGCTGAGAACCGGGTCAAAAAATCATGGAACCCCCCCTTCCAAAGCCAGGTTGGTTTGTGATAGGCAATGTTGATGTCACCTCAATAGGTTTTGGGCCCTTGCCTGTCGCGGTTCCATGACCCACCCATGCAAGTGAGGTACCATTTTTATCGGGAGACCTGGAGGAAGGCTGGGTGGGAGGACATTTGTGGATCCATGCAGATTCCAGAACTTTCCACCACAGAAATGTGGGAAACATTTGATTTTTTGGGCAATTTATTAGGTTTGCATGGGATTCTGGGTAATAGAACCTGGTGGGAGGCAGTCAAGTCACCCCATCCTGGACTCCTCTGGGAGTCTAGTTTCAAAAAAATGTATAGGTTTGCTAGTTTTCCCTAGGTGCCGGCAGAGCTATGGTTAAAAAAAAAAATTACAGCTAGGCACTTTGCAAAAAAGGATAATTTTTCACTGCAAAATTGAGGTGTGTCCACGTTGAGTTTGGCGCCGTTTCCAGCTGCGGTCACAAGGCCGACCCACACAAGTGAGGTACCATTTTTCTCAGAAGACTTTGGGGAACGTGACGTGTGTGGAAATTTGTGGATTCACGGAGTTTCCAGAACTTTCCACCACAAAAATGTGGAGAATATGTGTTTTTGTTGGGCAATTTTTTTTAGGTTTGCAAGGGATTCTGGGTAACGGAACCTGGTGGGAGCCAGTCAAATCACCCCATCCTTAATTCCCCTGGGTGTCTAATTTTCTAAAATGTATAGGTATTCTAGGTTTCCCTGGGTACCAGCAGAGCTATGGTTAAAAAACATGCTGCCAAGCACTTTGCTAAAAAAGGGTAATTTTTCACTACAAAATTGAGGTGTGTCCACGTGGTGTTTTGTGCCGTTTGCTGCTGGGGGCACTAGGCCGAACCACACAAATGAGGTACCATTTTTCTCAGAAGACTTTGGCAAATGCAAGGTGGATGGAAATGTGTGCATCCACGCAGATTCCAGAACTTTCCACCACAGAAAGTTGGGGAAAATTAGTTTTTTCTAAAACGTTTTAGGTTTGCAAGGGATTCTGGCTGACAGAACCTGGTGGGAGGCAGGCAAGTCACACCATCCTGGATTTCCCTGGGTATCTAGTTTTCAAAAATGTATAGGTTTGCTAGGTTTCTCTAGGTGCCGGCAGAGGTAGAGTTCAAAAACTACAGCTAGGCACTTTGCCAAAAAAGGGTCATTTTTCACTGCGAATTTGAGGTGTGACCATGTTGCGTTTTGCGCCATTTCCTGACGCGGGCACAAGGCCGGCCCACACAAGTGCGGTACCATTTTTCTTGGAAGACTTTGGGGAACGCGGGGTGGGTAGAAATTTGTGGATCCACGCAGATTCCAGAACTTCCCACCACAGAAACGTGGGGAAATATGTTTTTTCGGACAATTTTTTAGGTTTGTAGGGGATTCTGCATAACAGAACCTGGTGGGAGGCAGTCAAGTCACCCCATCCTAGATTCCTCCGGGTGTCTACTTTTCAAAAATGTATAGGTTTGCTAGGTTTCCCTAGGTTCCGGCAGAGCTAGGGTTCAAAAACTACAGCTAGGCACTTTGCCAAAAAAGGGTAATTTTTCACTGCGAAATTGAGGTGTGACCACGTTGCATTTTGCCCCGCTCTCTGTTGCTGGCCGACCCACACAAGTGAGGTACCATTCTTCTTGTAAGACTTTGGGGAAAACGGGGTGGGTGGAAAAATGTGGATCCACACAGATGCCAGAACTTTCTACCACAGAAATGTAGGGAAAATGTGTTTCTTTGGACAATTTTTTAGGTTTGCAAGGGATTATGGGTAATAGAACCTGGTGGGAGGCAGTCAAGTCACCCCATCCTGGATTTTCTTTGGTGTCTAGTTTTCAAAAATGCATAGATTTGCTAGGTTTCCCTAGGTGCCGGCAGAGCAAGGGTTCAAAAACTACAGCTAGGCACTTTGCCAAAAAAGGGTCATTTTTCACTGCGAAATTGAGGTGTGACCACGTTGCGTATTCCCTGTCGCAGGCACTAGGCCGACCCATACAAGTGAGGTACCATTTTTCTCGTACGACTTTGGGGAATGCGGGGTGTGTGGACAATTGTGGATCCACACAGATTCCAGAACTTTCCACCACAGAAATGTGGGGAAAGCGTGTTTATTTTGGACAATTATTTAGGTTTGCAAGGGATTCTGGGTAACAGAACCTGGTGGGAGGCAGTCAAGTTACCCGATCCTGGATTCCGCTTGGTGTCTACTTTTAAAAAATGTATAGATTTGCTAGGTTTTCCTAGGTGCCGGCAGAGCTAGGGTTCGAAAACTACAGCTAGGCACATTGCCAAAAAAGGGTAATTTTTCACTGCGAAATTGAGGTGTGACCACATTGCGTTTTGCGCCGTTCCCTGTCGCAGGCACTAGGCTCAACCGCACAAGTGAGGTATCATTTTTCTTGTAAGACTTTGGGAAAAGTGTGGTGGGTGGAAAAGTGTGGATCCACACAGATTCCAGAACTTTCCACCACCGAAATGTTGGGAAAATGTGTTTTTTTAACAATTTTGTAGGTTTGCAAGGGATTCTGGGTAATAGAACCTGGTGGGAGGCAGTCAAGTCACCCTATCCTAATTTTCCCCTGGGTGTCTAGTTTTCAAAAATGTATAGGTTTGCTAGGTTTCCCTAGGTGCTGACAGAGCTAGGGTTCAAAAACTACAGCTAGGCAATTTGCCAAAAAAGGGTCATTTTTCACTGCGAAATTGAGGTGTGACCACGTTGCGTTTTGCACCATTCCCTGTCGTAGGCACTAGGCCGACCCATACAAGTGAGGTACCATTTTTCTTGTAAGACTTTGGGGAATGCGGAGTGGGTGGAAAATTGTGGATCCACACAGATTCCAAAACTTTCCACCACAGAAATGTGGGGAAAATGTGTTTTTTTGGACAATTTTTTAGGTTTGCAAGGGATTCTGGGTAACAGAACCTGGTGGGAGGTAGTCAAGTCACCCGATCCTAGATTCCCCTTGGTGTCTACTTTAAAAAAATGTATAGCTTTGCTAGGTTTCCCTAGGTGCTGGCAGAGCTAGGGTTAAAAAACTACAGCTAGGCACTTTGCAAAAAAAGGGTAATTTTTCACTACGAAATTGAGGTGTGCCCACATTGCGTTTTGCACCATTTCCTGTCACGGGCACTAGGCCGACCAACACAAGTGAGGTACCATTTTTCTTGAAAGCCTTTGGGGAATGCTTGGTGGGTGGAAATTTGTGGATCCACGCAGATTCCAGAACTTTCCACCAAAGAAATGTGGGGAAAATTAGGTTTTTTAGATAATTGTTTAGGTTTGCAAGGGATTCTGGGTAACATAACCTGGTGGGAGGCAGTCAAGTCACCCCATCATGGATTCTCCTGGGTGTCTAGTTTTTAAATATGTAAAGTTTTGCTAGGTGTCCCTAGGTGCCAGCAGAGCTATGGTTCAACAACTACAGCTAGGCACTTTGCCAAAACAGGGTCATTTTTCACTGCGAAATTGAGGTGTGACCACGTTGCATATTGCACCATTTCCTGTTGCAGGCATTAGGCCGACTCACACAAGTGAGGTACCATTTTTCTTGCAAGACTTTTGGGAACACGGGGTGGGTGGAAATGTGTGGATCCACGCAGATTCCAGAACTTTCCATCACAGAAATGTGGGGAAAATGAGGTTTTTTAGATAATTTTTTAGGTTTGCAATGGATTCTGGGTAACAGAACCTGGTGGGAGGTAGTCAAGTCACCCCATCCTGGATTCCCCTGGGTGTCTAGTTTTTAAATATGTATAGTTTTGCTAGGTGTCCCTAGGTGCCAGCAGAGCTATGGTTCAAAAACTACAGCTAGGCACTTTGCCAAAACAGGGTCATTTTTCACTGCGAAATTGAGGTGTGACCACGTTGCATATTACACCATTTCCTGTTGCAGGCATTAGGCCAACTCACACAAGTGAGGTACCATTTTTCTTGCAAGACTTTTGGGAACATGGGGTGGGTGGAAATGTGTGGATCCACGCAGATTCCAGGACTTTCCACCACAGAAATGTGGGGAAAGTGTTTATTTTAAAAACATTTTTATGTTTGCAAGGGATTCTGGGTAACAGAACCTGGTGGGAGGCAGTCAAGTCCCCCCATACTGGATTTCCATGGTTGTCTAGATTTCAAAAATGTATAGGTTTGCTAGGTTTCCCTAGGTGCCGGCAGAGCTAGTGTTAAAAAACTACAGCTAGACACGTCGCAAAAAAAGGGTACATTTCCATTGTGAAAATGCGGTGTGTTCACGTTGGGTTTTGAGCTATTTCCTGTCATGAGCACTATGCCTACAAACACAAGTGAGGTACCATTTTTATTGGGAGACTCGGGGTAATTCATATTTGTAAAGCAACTGTTATTACCTATTGATTTTTGATGCATTTCTGCCTTGCAAATTAAAGACTTTGTGTAAAAAATAAGTCCTTTTGAAAAATGACCGACAATTCTCATGCTAGTATGAGTACTCCCAATTTCGAAAATGTGCAATTATGTACTGTTTCTAAACTCTATCATTTGTTCCCATTTCAGAAATACATAGGTGTCTGTCATACCGATTTTTCCATGTATACATTTTCCCACTATAATTGCTATATACCCGGTTAATAATAAAAAGCCATTGCAAATTGCTGCTCAGTTTCTGACTCTGGATTCATCTGGTTCTTGGTGAACCTACAAGTCCTATAAATCCCCACAACCAGGAAGGTCCAGTGGATGTAATGGTATATTGTTTTGAAAGAGCTCTCATAATTACAAGAAGTTACAGGTGAAAATGTTGACATAAAAGACTGTTTTTTTCAACTAATTTTCAATTTTTCCAATATTTAACTCTTAGTTTCTATAAAGAAACCCTGATGGATCTACGCAAATGACCCCTTGATAAATTCAGAATTTTGTCTACTTTTTAAAAAAGTATAGCTTTCCAGGATCGATTATTGCTTTTATACTCATTTTTACCATTAACTGGAAGGAGGTTGAGATCACATAAAATAGCAAAAATAGGCTATGTCCCAGAAAAATACCAAAACTGTGTAAAAAACGTTGGTTTTCTGACAAAAGTCTGTCATTCACTAAATGCTGGGAAATGGTGACTTCAGCCCCACAAACCCTTTTTTGATAACATTTGCAGGGAAAAATCCAGACGCTTTCATTTGTAGCCATTTTTTCTGGAAAAAAAACCAAATGTTTATGTATTTTGGCTAATTTCTGGGACCCCTCCAAGGGAATCCACAAACCCTTGGTACCTTTAGAATCCCCATGATGTTGAAAGAAAAGGATCCAAAATTGGCTTGGATACCTTATGCGGTCAAAAAGTTACAGGGGCCTAAGCGCGCACTACCCAAATAGCCAAAAAAAAGGCTTAGCACAGGGGGGAAAAGGCCTTGCAGCGAAGGGTTTAAGTCTTACTCTGAAAGTTATGTATCGAGTTCCTAGTGTTTCAATTGTACGGTGTGCTCAGTTAAAAGTATAGACAATGTTTTAATTGTTTGAAAATACTTTTTCCTTTTACCTTCTTTTCATAAATATCTTTTTATCTGCCTCTTACCCCAGGGAATAAAATTATTATTCTTTCTCTCATTCTCCCTCTCTCTCTCTCCCCCTCTCTCTGTCTTTTCATTCCACACTGTAAACAATTTTACTGTAGGTGTACACTTAACTACTGCACTACATAGGTTTGGGTCTTCGATTTGAATGCCATGTATAAGTATTGATTCAGAACATTAGAGAATCACTGTGAAGGTCTTAAACTGTTACTCTTAAGATTAAGTGTTACATTCCTGGTGTTTTGATTGGTATGTGTCCTCAGTTAAAAATAAAGGCAATTCCAGGTTCTAGGATGAAGTTTGGAAAAAAATTATTTTCAAATTGTTGGAATATTTCTCTTTTAGTACGTCTGAACCCAAAGAAAGCTATTTCCTCTCTCTCTCTCACACTCCTTCTCTCTATCTCTATCTCTCTCTCTCTCTCGTTCTCTTTCCATTACACACTAGAAACAATGTACCTGTCAATATACACGGGTTAGTCATTAAGGACTCAGGCTCCCGCAAAGACTTTTAACTGTTCAATTCCTTTTGTGTCAATTGTTTTGCTTCCTCAGTTAATAGAATAGGTTATGGCAATTTCTTTTTGAGTACTTCTTACCAAAGGGAATTGTTGGAACTGTTCATTTTTGCAGGGTTATCCCAAAAACCTGTTACCTTCATCCTGTTTTATTTAGACCTGCGTTTGATGCTTTTATGACTCTGGGTACTTTAATACTGTTGATCAGTGCTAAAGTGAACATGGTCTGTCTTGTAAATTTGGTACGATTGGTCTACACTTGTTTGGCATACTTAATTTACATGTAAGACCCGTATACAGTGGTATCCTATATACCCAAGGTTTGTAAGTTAAATGCTACTAGCCGGCTTGCAGCGTTGCTTGCGCCACTCACCGAAGTAGCCTTTCAAAAGTGTTTCAGGCTTCTGCAGAGCCTGCCTGCACAGTTTACTGCTGCAGTGATGTGGCACTTAAAGTATTTGCCACATCTGAAACTCCTCTTTTACTACATATAGGTCACCCCTAAGGTAGGCCCTAGGTAGCCCTATGGGTAGGGTGCTGTATAGATAAAAAGTAGTAGATGTGCCTTAGCTGTGTGGCATGTTCTGGGAGTACCAAACAGCCTATTTGATTTTCACTGCCATAAGGCTGCCTCTCTTATAGGTTTGCATTTGGAATTCCTTGATATGTCTTTCAGTGGTAATCACTTTGAGAACGCGAACAAGTAAAACATTCTGCGAAGCCGCCGAACATAGATTTTTGGGCAATTTCGCGTTCTCTGCGGAACGCAAAATTACCCAAATTCCGCAAGCGGAATGGAATTTACCTCCCAGGCCTAGTTTAGAGTCATTTTCCTGCCATTGGTTGCAATAGAAGCTTCTGAGTAGGAGGAAACGTCTGTGAAAATTACAATTTTGGTCATTCTGAGGCTTTAAAAAGTTGTTATTCAACATGAGGCACAATCCAATTTACATTTTGAATGATTTTTTTCTAAAATCCAAAACATCCATTTTCTGATGAAAAGCGATGCCTCGCACCTGTCGAACGTTCTCCAGATTGTCAGAAATGGTTATTCTATAATGTTTAATATTTTGACTGTAAATGACTACTGCATGTGAATTATCACTTTTGTAACTGAAATAAGTGTGTTTAGAGTCATTTTCCTGCCCGAAATTGGTTGAAATAGAAGCGTCTGAGTAGGAAGAAAAGTCTGTACAAATGTCAATTTTAGTCACTGTTAGGGTTTAAAAAGTGATTCTTCAACATGAGGCACAATCCAATTGACATTTTGAATCATTTTTTCTACAGCCTAAAAAAATCAATTTTCTGATGAAAAGCCATGACCCCGGACCTGTCGAACTTTCTCCAGATGGTCAGAAATGGTCACTTTTTTAATGGTATATATTTGGATTGTAAATGAATATTGCATGTGAATTATCTCTTTTGGAACTAAAATAAGTAGTTTAGAGTCATGTTCTTGCCCGAAATTCGTTGCAATAGGAGCTTCTGAGTAGGAGGGAAGGTCTGTAAAAATTGCAATTTTGGTCATTCTGAGGCTTTAAAAAAGTTGTTATTCAACATGAGGCACAATCCAATTTACATTTTGAATGATTTTTTTCTAAAATCCAAAACATCCATTTTCTGATGAAAAGCGATGCCTCGCACCTGTCGAACGTTCTCCAGATTGTCAGAAATGGTTATTCTATAATGTTTAATATTTTGACTGTAAATGACTACTGCATGTGAATTATCACTTTTGTAACTGAAATAAGTGTGTTTAGAGTCATTTTCCTGCCCGAAATTGGTTGAAATAGAAGCGTCTGAGTAGGAAGAAAAGTCTGTACAAATGTCAATTTTAGTCACTGTTAGGGTTTAAAAAGTGATTCTTCAACATGAGGCACAATCCAATTGACATTTTGAATCATTTTTTCTACAGCCTAAAAAAATCAATTTTCTGATGAAAAGCCATGACCCCGGACCTGTCGAACTTTCTCCAGATGGTCAGAAATGGTCACTTTTTTAATGGTATATATTTGGATTGTAAATGAATATTGCATGTGAATTATCTCTTTTGGAACTAAAATAAGTAGTTTAGAGTCATGTTCTTGCCCGAAATTCGTTGCAATAGGAGCTTCTGAGTAGGAGGGAAGGTCTAAAAATGGCAATTTTAGTCACTGTAAGACTTTAAAAAGTGGTTATTCAACATGAGGCACAATCCAATTGACATTTTGAATTATTTTTTCTGCAGTCCAAAAAATCCATTTTCTGAAGGAAAACGTTGACCCCCGGACCTGTCGAACTTTCTCCAGATGGTCAGAGATGGTCACTTTTTTAATGGTATATATATGGATTGTAAATGAATATTGCATGTGAATTATCTCTTTTGGAACTAAAATAAGTAGTTTAGAGTCATGTTCTTGCCCGAAATTCGTTGCAATAGGAGCTTCTGAGTAGGAGGGAAGGTCTGTAAAAATGGCAATTTTAGTCACTGTGAGACTTTAAAAAATTGTTATTCAACAGGAGGCACGATCCAATTGACATTTTGAATAATTTTTTGTACGGTCCACAAAATCCATTTTCTGATAAAAACGATGACCCCGGACTTGTCGAACATTCTCCAGATGGTCAGTAATGGTGATTTTTTAAAGTTTAATCTTTTGACTGTCAAAGACTGTTGGACGGGAATTATCACTTTTGAAACTAAAACAAGTGTGTGTAGCTTCATTTTCCTGCCTGAAATCAGTCAAAATAGAAGCTTTTGAATAGGAGGGAAAATCTGTAAAAATTGCAATATTTGTCAGTGTGACGCTTGAAAAGTTGTTATTCGGCAGGAGGAATGATCCAATTTACATTTTGAATCATTTCTTTATGGTCCAAAAAATCAATTTTCTGATACAAAACGATGACCCGAGACCTGTAGAACTTTCTCCAGATGGTCAGTGATTTTTGAATGTTTTATTTTTTGACTGTCAATGACTGTAGGATGTGAGTTATCACTTTTGGAACTAAAACAAATTTGTTTAGAGGCATGTTCCTGCTGGAAATCAGTCAAAATGAAATCTTCTGAGTAGGAGGAAAAACCTTAAAAAGTGGTTGTTCAACACAAGGCACAATCCAATTGACATTTTGAATCATTTATTTCAACAGTCCCCAAAAATCTATTTTCTGATGAAAGAGGGTGACCCCGGACCTGTGGAACTTTCACTGGATGGTCAAAAATGGTCATTTCTTAATGTTTAATATTTTGACTGTAAATAACTATTGCAGGTTAATTATCCCTTTTAGAACTAAAATAAGTGTATTTAGAGCCATTTTCCTACCCGAAATTGGTCGAAATAGAAGCTTCTGAGTAGGAGGAAAAATCTGTAAAAATGACAACTTTGGTCACTGTGAGGCTTTAAAAAGTTATTATCTAACATGAGGCACAATCCAATTGAAATTTTGAATCACTTTTTCTACAGTCCAAAAAATCAATTTTCTGATGAAAAACGATCTAACCGGACCTGTCGAACTAATCCTGATGGTCAGAAATGGTCATTTTTTATGTTTAATATTTTGACTGTAAATGACTATTGCATTTGAATTATCCCTTTTGGAACTAAAATAAGTGTTTTTAGAGTCATTTCCATGCCTAAAATCAGTCAAAATATAAGCTTCTGAGTAGGAGAAAAAAACCTGTAAAAAATGGCATTTTGGTCACTGTGAGGATTTAAAAAGTGGTTATTCAGCAGGATGCACTGCCCAAATGACATTTTGATTAATTTTCTGTATGGTCCAAAAAATCAATTTTCTGTTGAAAAACGATGACCTCCGGACCTGTCGAACTTTCTCCAGATGGTCAGTAATGGTGTTTTTTGAAATTTTTATCTTTTGACTGTCAAAGACTGTTGGATGGGAATTATCACTTTTGGAATTAAAACAAGTGTGTTTAGATTCTTTATCCTGCCTGAAATCAGTCAAAATAGAAACTTTTGAGTAGGAGGAAAAGTCTGTAAAAATGCAATTTTGGTCACTGTGAGGCTTTAAAAAGTGGTTATTCAACATAAGGCACAACCCAGTTCACATTTTAAATCATTTTTACTACAGTCCAAAAAATCTATTTTCTGATGAAAAACGATGACCCCGGACCTGTGGAACTTTCTCCAGATGGTCAGAAAAGGTCATTTTTTAATGTTTAATATTTTGACTGTAAATGACTATTGCATGTGAATTCTTCCTTTTGGAACTAAAATAAGTGTGTTTAGAGTAATTTTTCTGCCTGAAATCGGTCAAAATTGAAGCTTCTGAGTAGGTGGAAAAACCTGTAAAAATGGCACTGTGAGAATTTAAAAAGTGGTTATTCAGCAGGATGCACTGTCCAATTGACATTTTGATTCATTTTTTGTACGGGCCCAAAAATCAATTTTCTGTTGAAAAACGATGACCTCGGACCTGTCGAACTTTCTCCAGATGGTCAGTAATGGTGATTTTTGAATGTTTAATCTTTTGACTGTAAAAGTCTTTTGGATGGGAATTATCACTTTGGAACTAAAACAAGTGTGTTTAGGGTTTTTTTCCTGTTCCAAATCCGTCAAAATAGAAGCTTCTGAGTGGGAGGAAAAACCTGTAAAAATGGCCATTTTGGACACTGTGAGGCTTTGAAAAGAGGTTATTCAACACAAGGCACGATCCAATTGACATTTTGAATAATTTTTTGTCCGTTCCAAAAAACTCAATTTTCTTATGAAAACGATGACCCTAGACCTGTCGAACTTTCTGCAGATGTACGGTAATGGTGATTTTTGAATGTTTCATCTTTTGTCTGTAAAAGACTTTTGGATGGGAATTATCACTTTTGGAACTAAAAAAAGCGTTTTTATAATCATTTTCTGCCGGAAATCAGTCAAAATATAAGCTTCTGAGTAGGAGAAAAAAACAGTAAAAAATTGCATTTTGGGCACTGTGAGGATTTAAAAAGTGGTTATTCAGCAGGATGCACTGTCCAATTGACATTGTGATTAATTTTCTGTATGGTCCAAAAAATCAATTTTCTGTTGAAAAACGATGACCTCTGGAACTGTCGAACTTTCTCCAGATGGTCAGTAATCGTGATTTTTGAAATTTCAATCTTTTGACTGACAAAGACTGTTGGATGGGAATTATCACTTTTGGAACTAAAACAAGTGTGTTTAGATTCTTTATCCTGCTTGAAATCAGTCAAAATAGAAACTTTTGTGTAGGAGGAAAAGTCTGTAAAAATGCAATTTTGGTCACTGTGAGGCTTTAAAAAATGGTTATTCAACATGAGGCGCAATCCAGTTCACATTTTAAATCATTTTTACTACAGTCCAAAAAATCTATTTTCTGATGAAAAACGATGACCCCGGACCTGTGGAACTTTCTCCAGATGGTCAGAAAAGGTCATTTTTTAATGTTTAATATTTTGACTGTAAATGACTATTGCATGTGAATTCTCCCTTTTGGAACTAAAATAAGTGTGTTTAGAGTCATTTTTCTGCCTGAAATCGGTCAAAATTGAAGCTTCTGAGTAGGTGGAAAAACCTGTAAAAATGGCAATTTTGGTCACTGTGAGAATTTAAAAAGTGGTTATTCAGCAGGATGCACTGTCCAATTGACATTTTGATTCATTTTTTGTACGGGCCCAAAAATCAATTTTCTGTTGAAAAACGATGACCTCGGACCTGTCGAACTTTCTCCAGATGGTCAGTAATGGTGATTTTTGAATGTTTAATCTTTTGACTGTAAAAGTCTTTTGGATGGGAATTATCACTTTGGAACTAAAACAAGTGTGTTTAGAGTTTTTTTCCTGTTCCAAATCAGTCAAAATAGAGGCTTCTGAGTGGGAGGAAAAACCTGTAAAAATGGCCATTTTGGACACTGTGAGGCTTTGAAAAGTGGTTATTCAACACAAGGCATGATCCAATTGACATGTTGAATAATTTTTTGTCTGTTCCAAAAAACTCAATTTTCTTATGAAAACGATGACCCTAGACCTGTCGAACTTTCTGCAGATGGTCGGTAATGGTGATTTTTGAATGTTTCATCTTTTGTCTGTAAAAGACTTTTGGATGGGAATTATCATTTTTGGAACTAAAAAAAGCGTTTTTATAATCATTTTCTGCCCGAAATCAGTCAACATATAAGCTTCTGAGTAGGAGAAAAAACCTGTAAAAAATTGCATTTTGGGCACTGTGAGGATTTAAAAAGTGGTTATTCAGCAGGATGCACTGTCCAATTGACATTTTGATTAATTTTGTGTATGGTCCAAAAAGTCAATTTTCTGTTAAAAAACGATGAGCTCCGGAACTGTCGAACTTTCTCCAGATGGTCAGTAATCGTGATTTTTGAAATTTTTATCTTTTGACTGTCAAAGACTGTTGGATGGGAATTATCACTTTTGGAACTAAAACAAGTGTGTTTAGATTCTTTATCCTGCCTGAAATCAGTCAAAATAGAAACTTTTGAGTAGGAGGAAAAGTCTGTAAAAATGCAATTTTGGTCACTGTGAGGCTTTAAAAAGTGGTTATTCAACATGAGGCACAATCCAGTTCACATTTTAAATCATTTTTATTACAGTCCAAAAAATCTATTTTCTGATGAAAAACGATGACCCCGGACCTGTGGAACTTTCTCCAGATGGTCAGAAAAGGTCATTTTTTAATGTTTAATATTTTGACTGTAAATGACTATTGCATGTGAATTCTTCCTTTTGGAACTAAAATAAGTGTGTTTAGAGTAATTTTTCTGCCTGAAATCGGTCAAAATTGAAGCTTCTGAGTAGGTGGAAAAACCTGTAAAAATGGCAATTTTGGTCACTGTGAGAATTTAAAAAGTGGTTATTCAGCAGGATGCACTGTCCAATTGACATTTTGATTCATTTTTTGTACGGGCCCAAAAATCAATTTTCTGTTAAAAAACGATGACCTCGGACCTGTCGAACTTTCTCCAGATGGTCAGTAATGGTGATTTTTGAATGTTTAATCTTTTGACTGTAAAAGTCTTTTGGATGGGAATTATCACTTTGGAACTAAAACAAGTGTGTTTAGGGTTTTTTTCCTGTTCCAAATCCGTCAAAATAGAAGCTTCTGAGTGCGAGGAAAAACCTGTAAAAATGGCCATTTTGGACACTGTGAGGCTTTGAAAAGAGGTTATTCAACACAAGGCACGATCCAATTGACATTTTGAATAATTTTTTGTCCGTTCCAAAAAACTCAATTTTCTTATGAAAACGATGACCCTAGACCTGTCGAACTTTCTGCAGATGTACGGTAATGGTGATTTTTGAATGTTTCATCTTTTGTCTGTAAAAGACTTTTGGATGGGAATTATCACTTTTGGAACTAAAAAAAGCGTTTTTATAATCATTTTCTGCCCGAAATCAGTCAAAATATAAGCTTCTGAGTAGGAGAAAAAAACAGTAAAAAATTGCATTTTGGGCACTGTGAGGATTTAAAAAGTGGTTATTCAGCAGGATGCACTGTCCAATTGACATTTTGATTAAATTTCTGTATGGTCCAAAAAATCAATTTTCTGTTGAAAAACGATGACCTCTGGAACTGTCGAACTTTCTCCAGATGGTCAGTAATCGTGATTTTTGAAATTTCAATCTTTTGACTGACAAAGACTGTTGGATGGGAATTATCACTTTTGGAACTAAAACAAGTGTGTTTAGATTCTTTATCCTGCTTGAAATCAGTCAAAATAGAAACTTTTGTGTAGGAGGAAAAGTCTGTAAAAATGCAATTTTGGTCACTGTGAGGCTTTAAAAAATGGTTATTCAACATGAGGCGCAATCCAGTTCACATTTTAAATCATTTTTACTACAGTCCAAAAAATCTATTTTCTGATGAAAAACGATGACCCCGGACCTGTGGAACTTTCTCCAGATGGTCATAAAAGGTCATTTTTTAATGTTTAATATTTTGACTGTAAATGACTATTGCATGTGAATTCTCCCTTTTGGAACTAAAATAAGTGTGTTTAGAGTAATTTTTCTGCCTGAAATCGGTCAAAATTGAAGCTTCTGAGTAGGTGGAAAAACCTGTAAAAATGGCAATTTTGGTCACTGTGAGAATTTAAAAAGTGGTTATTCAGCAGGATGCACTGTCCAATTGACATTTTGATTCATTTTTTGTACGGGCCCAAAAATCAATTTTCTGTTGAAAAACGATGACCTCGGACCTGTCGAACTTTCTCCAGATGGTCAGTAATGGTGATTTTTGAATGTTTAATCTTTTGACTGTAAAAGTCTTTTGGATGGGAATTATCACTTTGGAACTAAAACAAGTGTGTTTAGAGTTTTTTTCCTGTTCCAAATCAGTCAAAATAGAGGCTTCTGAGTGGGAGGAAAAACCTGTAAAAATGGCAATTTTGGACACTGTGAGGCTTTGAAAAGTGGTTATTCAACACAAGGCATGATCCAATTGACATGTTGAATAATTTTTTGTCTGTTCCAAAAAACTCAATTTTCTTATGAAAACGATGACCCTAGACCTGTCGAACTTTCTGCAGATGGTCGGTAATGGTGATTTTTGAATGTTTCATCTTTTGTCTGTAAAAGACTTTTGGATGGGAATTATCATTTTTGGAACTAAAAAAAGCGTTTTTATAATCATTTTCTGCCCGAAATCAGTCAACATATAAGCTTCTGAGTAGGAGAAAAAACCTGTAAAAAATTGCATTTTGGGCACTGTGAGGATTTAAAAAGTGGTTATTCAGCAGGATGCACTGTCCAATTGACATTTTGATTAATTTTGTGTATGGTCCAAAAAGTCAATTTTCTGTTAAAAAACGATGAGCTCCGGAACTGTCGAACTTTCTCCAGATGGTCAGTAATCGTGATTTTTGAAATTTTTATCTTTTGACTGTCAAAGACTGTTGGATGGGAATTATCACTTTTGGAACTAAAACAAGTGTGTTTAGATTCTTTATCCTGCCTGAAATCAGTCAAAATAGAAACTTTTGAGTAGGAGGAAAAGTCTGTAAAAATGCAATTTTGGTCACTGTGAGGCTTTAAAAAGTGGTTATTCAACATGAGGCACAATCCAATTGACATTTTGAATTATTTTTTCTGCAGTCCAAAAAATCTATTTTCTGAAGGAAAACGTTGACCCCCGGACCTGTCGAACTTTCTCCAGATGGTCAGAAATGGTCACTTTTTTAATGGTATATATATGGATTGTAAATGAATATTGCATGTGAATTATCTCTTTTGGAACTAAAATAAGTAGTTTAGAGTCATGTTCTTGCCCGAAATTCGTTGCAATAGGAGCTTCTGAGTAGGAGGGAAGGTCTGTAAAAATGGCAATTTTAGTCACTGTAAGACTTTAAAAAGTGGTTATTCAACAGGAGGCACGATCCAATTGACATTTTGAATAATTTTTTGTACGGTCCACAAAATCAATTTTCTGATAAAAACGATGACCCCGGACTTACCGAACATTCTCCAGATGGTCAGTAATGGTGATTTTTTAAAGTTTAATCTTTTGACTGTCAAAGACTGTTGGACGGGAATTATCACTTTTGAAACTAAAACAAGTGTGTGTAGCTTCATTTTCCTGCCTGAAATCAGTCAAAATAGAAGCTTCTGAGTAGGAGGGAAAATCTGTAAAAATTGCAATATTTGTCAGTGTGACGCTTGAAAAGTTGTTATTCAGCAGGAGGCATGATCCAATTTACATTTTGAATCATTTCTTTATGGTCCAAAAAATCCATTTTCTGATAAAAAACGATGACCCGAGACCTGTAGAACTTTCTCCAGATGGTCAGTGATTTTTGAATGTTTTATTTTTTGACTGTCAATGACTGTAGGATGTGCGTTATCACTTTTGGAACTAAAACAAATTAGTTTAGAGGCATGTTCCTGCTGGAAATCAGTCAAAATTAAATCTTCTGAGTAGGAGGAAAAACCTTAAAAAGTGGTTGTTCAACACAAGGCACAATCCAATTGACATTTTGAATCATTTATTTCTACAGTCCCAAAAAATCTATTTTCTGATGAAAGACGTTGACCCCGGACCTGTGGAACTTTCACTGGATGGTCAGAAATGGTCATTTCTTAATGTTTAATATTTTGACTGTAAATAACTATTGCAGGTTAATTATCCCTTTTAGAACTAAAATAAGTGTATTTAGAGCCATTTTCCTACCCGAAAGTGGTCGAAATAGAAGCTTCTGAGTAGGAGGAAAAGTCTGTAAAAATGACAACTTTGGTCACTGTGAGGCTTTAAAAAGTGGTTATTCAACATGAGGCACAATCCAATTGACATTTTGAATTATTTTTTCTACAGTCCAAAAAATTTATTTTCTGAAGGAAAACGTTGACCCCCGGACCTGTCGAACTTTCTCCAGATGGTCAGAAATGGTCACTTTTTTAATGGTATATATATGGATTGTAAATGAATATTGCATGTGAATTATCTCTTTTGGAACTAAAATAAGTAGTTTAGAGTCATGTTCTTGCCCGAAATTCGTTGCAATAGGAGCTTCTGAGTAGGAGGGAAGGTCTGTAAAAATGGCAATTTTAGTCACTGTAAGACTTTAAAAAGTGGTTATTCAACAGGAGGCACGATCCAATTGACATTTTGAATAATTTTTTGTACGGTCCACAAAATCAATTTTCTGATAAAAACAATGACCCCGGACTTGTCGAACATTCTCCAGATGGTCAGTAATGGTGATTTTTTAAAGTTTAATCTTTTGACTGTCAAAGACTGTTGGACGGGAATTATCACTTTTGAAACTAAAACAAGTGTGTGTAGCTTCATTTTCCTGCCTGAAATCAGTCAAAATAGAAGCTTTTGAGTAGGAGGGAAAATCTGTAAAAATTGCAATATTTGTCAGTGTGACGCTTGAAAAGTTGTTATTCAGCAGGAGGCATGATCCAATTTACATTTTGAATCATTTCTTTATGGTCCAAAAAATCAATTTTCTGATAAAAAACGATGACCCGAGACCTGTAGAACTTTCTCCAGATGGTCAGTGATTTTTGAATGTTTTACTTTTTTGACTGTCAATGACTGTAGGATGTGCGTTATCACTTTTGGAACTAAAACAAATTGGTTTAGAGGCATGTTCCTGCTGGAAATCAGTCAAAATTAAATCTTCTGAGTAGGAGGAAAAACCTTAAAAAGTGGTTGTTCAGCACAAGGCACAATCCAATTGACATTTTGAATCATTTATTTCTACAGTCCCAAAAAATCTATTTTCTGATGAAAGACGGTGACCCCGGACCTGTGGAACTTTCACTGGATGGTCAGAAATGGTCAATTCTTAATGTTTAATATTTTGACTGTAAATAACTATTGTTGGTTAATTATCCCTTTTAGAACTAAAATAAGTGTATTTAGAGGCATTTTCCTACCCGAAAGTGGTCGAAATAGAAGCTTCTGAGTAGGAGGAAAAGTCTGTAAAAATGACAACTTTGGTCACTGTGAGGCTTTAAAAAGTGGTTATTCAACATGAGGCACAATCCAATTGACATTTTGAATTATTTTTTCTGCAGTCCAAAAAATCTATTTTCTGAAGGAAAACGTTGACCCCCAGACCTGTCGAACTTTCTCCAGATGGTCAGAAATGGTCACTTTTTTAATGGTATATATATGGATTGTAAATGAATATTGCATGTGAATTATCTCTTTTGGAACTAAAATAAGTAGTTTAGAGTCATGTTCTTGCCCGAAATTCGTTGCAATAGGAGCTTCTGAGTAGGAGGGGAGGTCTGTAAAAATGGCAATATTAGTCACTGTAAGACTTTAAAAAGTGGTTATTCAACAGGAGGCACGATCCAATTGACATTTTGAGTAATTTTTTGTACGGTCCACAAAATCAATTTTCTGATAAAAACGATGACCCCGGACTTGTCGAACATTCTCCAGATGGTCAGTAATGGTGATTTTTTAAAGTTTAATCTTTTGACTGTCAAAGACTGTTGGACGGGAATTATCACTTTTGAAACTAAAACAAGTGTGTGTAGCTTCATTTTCCTGCCTGAAATCAGTCAAAATAGAAGCTTTTGAGTAGGAGGGAAAATCTGTAAAAATTGCAATATTTGTCAGTGTGACGCTTGAAAAGTTGTTATTCAGCAGGAGGCATGATCCAATTTACATTTTGAATCATTTCTTTATGGTCCAAAAAATCAATTTTCTGATAAAAAACGATGACCCGAGACCTGTAGAACTTTCTCCAGATGGTCAGTGATTTTTGAATGTTTTACTTTTTTGACTGTCAATGACTGTAGGATGTGCGTTATCACTTTTGGAACTAAAACACATTGGTTAGAGGCATGTTCCTGCTGGAAATCAGTCAAAGTTAAATCTTCTGAGTAGGAGGAAAAACCTTAAAAATTGGTTGTTCAGCACAACGCACAATCCAATTGACATTTTGAATCATTTATTTCTACAGTCCCAAAAAATCTATTTTCTGATGAAAGACGGTGACCCCGGACCTGTGGAACTTTCACTGGATGGTCAGAAATGGTCATTTCTTAATGTTTAATATTTTGACTGTAAATAACTATTGTTGGTTAATTATCCCTTTTAGAACTAAAATAAGTGTATTTATTTATTTATTTATTTATTTTTCATAATTTTTTTATTAGCATCATGAGTAGCATCAAATACATATATATGTACAATATCAGACAAATCATATATGAAAGGGCATTGATCTAAAATAATACTACAAACTCAATGTTTCTATTTGACCATTAAGACATAATTACTCCCCAAATTTCTTGTATCTTCCGTTTTTGCCTCGGTCCCTTAGTCATTGCTAAAGAATTTTCCATATTATAAATGTCTTTAACCAAAAGCCACCATTCCATGACCGTGGGGGGATGACTTTGTATCCAAGCCCTGGCAATAGTTAATCTGGCACATGTAAAAAGTATATTCATCAAGTCCCGAAATCTGTTATTTGCCCCAACAACTCCAATCAAAATATCCAGTTGCGTGAGTATAATTGGCCTAGCCATTTTGTTCGAGATGACCCCCACTACATCCTTCCAGAAAATGGAAAGCTCAGGGCATGAGAAAAACATATGAACGATGTTTGCCCCTTTGAGTGCACATTTAGGACATTTTGTACGATCATTCGATTCGTTCAGTTCATTATTACAAGCCCATTTTAAAATCCTGTCTGGTGAATAATACAATTGAAACAAAGTTCTAAACAGCTGTAGTTTCAGACTAGACGATTGAACTGCATTATTTAGGCTATTTAGCGAGGAAGTTATCATATCTGATGTTACATTCACATCCAGCTTTGTACTCCACTTTTCTGCCACCTTACTAATGTCATCCTTGTGTAAGATAGAGAAAGCCTTATACCCACAGCTGATCAGTGCCTTGTCAGAATCCCTATACATACAGCTCCAGATTTCCGATTCAGATAAACTGTCAAGGCCTGTTCTACGGATGATATAATCCTTGATCTGATTGTATTTTAACCAAGCCCTTTCTGGTAATTTATATATCATCTTTAGCTTTTCGAAAGTAGAAAATCCAGTATGGTCATACAAATCTCCTAGATTATTCATGCCATTATCCGAAAACATAAAACTAGCTGAATCATGAAAAACACCTGGTAGCCCTGGGTTATACCAGAGTGGTGTTTTGGCATGAAATAGGGAGATATTATTCCTATTAAGGATAGATCGCCAGATATTTACTGTGTCTCGAATCGTCTTGAACCGTACTCGTTTAAAGTAGTTGGGGTCATTGAGTCTGTACAAAAACATAATTGCCTCCTCCCCTAGTGTGAATTTATGAAAATAAAGACATTTATCGGAAATGAGTAGGCTGCGAAAACGAGTTAAAAAAGCAGCCCAATAATATAACTTAAAGTCTGGTAACCCAAGTCCACCTTGATCATAGGGGAGTTTAAGCAGAGATATCGCCCGTCGTGCTTTCTTATACCCCCATATGAAGCTGCTAATGATACCCTCCAGTCTGCTAAAATAAGTATTGCATACTCTTAAAGGTATGGACCGGAAAAGATATAGAAATCTAGGTAGAATCTTCATCTTGATTAAGTTAATTCGTCCCAAGATCCCCATTGGAAGTTTGTGCCATTTCTTAAGAAGAAGAGAAGTTTCTTTTAATAAAGGTTCATAGTTAAGTGCGATTATTGAATCAGGGTTAGCAGAGATTTTTACACCGAGGTATGTTGCAACATTACATACTCCTTCCATTGGTATTAGTGAGGTAAAGTTTGTGATTATTTGCGTTTTGCTGATGTTTAATCTGTACCCTGATGCCATACCATATTTATCTGCTTCGATACCAATACCTAATATCGCTTCAGGGACTTTTGTAGAGAAAACCGCTACGTCATCTGCATAAGCAGTTATTTTTAGTGCTTTAAGGCCATTTTTAAACGGTACAATCATCTCTTGCTTGTGCAATGCAATCAAGAAGGGTTCTATTGCTAAAGCAAATAACAGAGGAGACAGAGGACACCCTTGTCGTGTGCCACGTTCAATTGGAAAGATAGGTGAGCATTGTCCTGAGTAGCATACTTTACCCCTTGGTTGATCATACAAGGATTTAACCCATTTCAAGTACTGACCTTTTATGCCGAATGCAACCAAAGCTGCCCAAAGGAAGTCCCACCCCACGCGATCAAATGCCTTTTCCGCATCTAAAAGGATCATACCGAGTGAGGTGGGACACGTCCTAGCCACATCAAATGCCGCTATAGCAGTACTAATGTGAGCGGCAGTATCCCTTTTGGGGATAAACCCGTGTTGAAATGGTGAAACCATCTGTGGCATTAGTAGCGCAAGCCTTGTTGCTAGTATTTTTGCAAATATCTTTGCGTCGGCATTAATTAATGATATGGGTCTATAAGACCCTCTCTCTTGTGGGGGTTTCCCCTTCTTAAGAAAAAAAATAATTTGAGTGCGATTCCAAGATTTTGGAGCTTGTTCTCCTTTACCAATAGCTTTAATAACCATAATCAGGAGAGGAATTAATTCTTCCATGCATTTTTTATAAAGTTCAAGGGGAATTGAATCTTCGCCTGCAGCTTTTCCCAATGCTAGGGAGTTAATAGCTGTCTGTATTTCTCCTACTGTTATATCTTCTTCTAAATGATCAGCTTGCTCATCCTCTATGTTCTGTACGGCATTTTCTGTCAAATAGACTTTTATATTATCTCCTGTTGGGACTGTTTCAGGCGTATATAACTTTTGATAGTATGTGGCAAACTGAAGTAAAATTGATTTAGAATCTTGATGTAGTTGTCCATCGTCACCTTTTATTTCCTTAATCAGCATTTGGGCTCGGTCTTCTGCCACTTTATATGCTAGAATTTTTCCTATCCTTTCCCCACTTTCATATTGATTCAACCTATATTTAGCTAATTTAGAAATGCTTTTCTCCCTAAAAATATTTTTCAGAACAAGTCTTGATTCCTTCAGTTTTAAATTTAAATCTTCGATTTCTTTTGCCCTTGTAATAGTAGTGCTAGTAGCTAGCCTCTTAGATAGCCTCTCTTCGATATTAGATATATCATCTAGTAATTTTTTATTTTTTCCCCTATTGGTTTTATTTTGCTGCCAAACAAACTGTTGTGTGAACCCCCGAATGCTGGCCTTACATGCATCCCACACCATCAAAGGAGATGTAGAGGACCCATTGATATCCATGAAATCTTTTATATGTACTTTCAACAAATTTACAAAGTTAGCATCAAGGAATAAGTATCTGGGAAAGGAGAAGGGCCTAGGTGGATGCCTGTCCGTTTCAATTTCTATTATAAATGAAAGCGGGTTATGGTCCGATGTTACCCTAGGGCATATTGACATTGTACTAGTTGACAGTGTAGAGTCAGAGGCAAAAACCATATCGATGCGTGAGCAGAGTTTATGAGCGGATGAGTAATAAGTATACCCTGCTAAGTGTGGGTGAAGATACCTCCAAGCATCTTTGATTGCATGTATATTAGCCAAATCTATGATGGCAGCCCTCGTCTTACGCATCCTTTGAAACGCACCCTTTCTAGTTGTGTCCATATTATAATCCATAACACAATTAAAATCACCCAACACTATTCGCTCCCCTTCCCAAGTAAGTAACTCCATATTGACCTGATCAATTATTCTTGGTTCGTCCTGATTTGAGGCATATACCCCACAAATTATATATTGGAGACCTTCCAGAGTCATTTGTACCATGGCCCACCTGCCAGCTTTATCCGTCATTTTTTTGCTAACTTCTATTTTGAGCTGTTTATGCTTCAGTATGGCCACACCTCGGATTGAAGCATTAAACTCTGTACTAACCAAAAGATCATAGCCTAACTGATTCAATAAACGTCTATCCTTATATGCAATATGAGTCTCAGTTATAACTACTATCTGAGGGTTATGCATCCTAAGTTCTTCATATACTAATCTCCTCTTATTCCGACTGTTTAAGCCAGCCACATTCCAAACTAGAAGTTTTAATTGATACATTTAATTGGTATTATTAAAAATTCTGACAAAGCTTCTACCCAAAAAAAAGAAAAAACAAAAGCACTTTTGCATACCATATAAGCTTCTCTTAGCCCAAAAAAAAAAAACACAGATATATTTATACTCATGATGCATTTTTTTGTTTTTTCCCCTCCCCCATTTCCCACCCAATAGCTACCTTCTGGTCCCCCCATTCGGTTGACTGCCGTTCCCTTGGCAGTCAGTGAGCGGATAGAACGCTGATAAGATCCAGGCATAAGATACTAATCGTAGTAACACAAAAAGAAAAGAAAGAGACCCGTGCTACCCAATGCTCGTTCATAGGAACAATCGCTTAATTACCACAGAAAACTTTTATAGCTATCTAAAATATAACTATAACTGACGAGTCTACAAAACCGTATGTGTAGAGCATTAGACACTAACTTAGTTATTAGCTTAATCATTTCCCCTGTCGCCAGGAAGCAATAGCGCTTTCAGCCTCATTTGCTTCCAAGAAAAAATAGGATCAGCCGTTTTTAATCACTTTCAGTTTTGCAGGTTCCTGCAAATAAACTTGATATCCAAGTTCTTTAATCGGATCGATGAATTGCTTCAATTTCCATCGTCTTTCTAGCGAAAGCTTGCTTAGGTCAGATCTCACAAAAAAAATAGTAGAATCAATGGTGACTGGAGTGTTAGGCCTTGCTTTTAAAGAAATAGCTTGTCGGAGCAGGTAGTTACCTATGTAAATCAAAATCGGTCGTGGGAATTTACCACTCTTATCTTTTTGAACTAGGGGTAAGCGATGTGCCCGCTGGATCTGAGAGTCCCAATCCCAGTCTGAGAGGTCGGGAAAGGCCTTTTGGAATAGTTGGGTAATATATGCTCTCGGGTCCGCCCCCTCCGCTCCTTCAGCAATTCCAAAAACACGGAGATTCTGTCTTCTCTGTCTATTTTCCAAGTCTTCCAGCTTATTTTGCATCTGAAGTAATTGAGAAGCATGTTTATTCACCGCTATTTCCGAGCGCTGTGATTTCTCCTCTGTCACCACTACTCTTTGTTGTAGTTCCTCTATATCTTGAGACACTGCCCCCAATTTGCACGCCATCTCTTGCAGAGAGGTTTGAGTTCTGTTGTTGTCCTCCCTCATTTGCTGATAATGATTTTTAGCTTCTTGTTTCTGTTCATGTAGGAGTTGTAAAATTGTCTGGAAAGAAGCAGACACCTCCCCTTGTGGAATCCATTCAGTTGGCCCGCTAGATAGAGAAGAAGCGATATTTTCCGGATGTATTTCTTGTATAGCCTCTTCTATCGGAGTAGTTGCTGCCTCACCTGTAGACCCATTTGGAGTATCCGGCAAGTCTTGGGTTATGCTGCCACTACTGTTATTATTGCTTTTGTCACTGCTGCAGCTAATTGACAAAGAAGCGGAGTTGTCTTCCGTGAGTATCGTATTAGGTACAGGGGGGTGTGGCTGGTCCAATAGACTCTTCCCCAAAGACTCTGCTGGTTCCTTACTCAAGCCAGCTTTATCAAAACTATCGGTCTTTGCTTTTGTCACCTTTGTCACACTAGAATGAGTAGGGCTGAGTGGTACCGTAATCTGCTTTAAGTCTTTGGAAATAGTGTTTTGATCATTAGGGCTATTACCAGATAGTCTCATTGCCATAGATTTTACACCACCCTTAGCCTGTACCCATTGTCTGATTGGACTATTCTCAGCAATCAATTTCATAACATTTGTTTTGGATTTGCTTGTGATTTTAGTAACTTTATTCTTATTTTTGCCCTTTGATTTCTTAGTAGTGAGGGTTTTATTTTTGTTTTTAGTCGCATTACTTCCTATATCGTTAAGATCCACATATTCTTCATCTGTCTCAGCGATATCTGTATTGTCAGTGTTTTCAGCTCTCTCGCTTTCTTCCACACCTTCAGCGCTCCCCTTGTCTGCAGGCATGCTAGTCGTGTTAATTATTTCAGTATGAGGGGTGCTCACATTAGTATTGGTATCAGTGTCAATATCAAGGTTAATCACCTTGTTCAGAGCTTCTGAGGGTTCGATCTCTCCTTTAGCTAGAGTAGTAGATAGATTAATTACCTCTTCCTCTACACCAACCAGCTCCGCAGTGTCTAATGTAGATAGCATAGTTACATTATTTAAGATATCATCGTTCTGTGCTGTAACACAACTGCTTTGAAGAGAGTCCTCTGTTCTCATTTGAGCGCCCTCGTTTAATAATGGACTTTCTGCTGTGTCATCAGCCGTGCTATCTGCTGCATTATCTTTCAAACGAGTTGGGTTTTTCTCCCCAAGTTTACCTGAATTCAGTTGCTCCGCATCTGAAGCTGCGCTCCTCGCGTTGTTGAAGCAAAAGGATTTTTTGCTTGTTGTAAAAGCATTAGTGGCCGTAGCTGAGACTGGCAGGGTGACCGGTGTAACCGTCGCTCTCCCGCTAGCCGCTGTTGTGCGGGTTGTCCGTGTAGGAGGTTTCGGCGCCATCCTGCCGCTGCTCCCGCTGACGCTCGTCTCCTCTGGCTGTGCTGTTGCCGGTGTTGCGGGGGAACGCAGGCCAAACCAGCTGACTGCCGTCAATCTCGATTTCGTCCACCGCGTCAGACTCACCCAGCTCGGCCTGCCACTCAAGGGTTCCCGACGTGGTGAAGCCGCAGGTTTCTTTGTGCTAGCAGACTGTAGCAGGCTCCGGATACGGCTCCCAATCCGCTGTAGCTGTAGCTGCAGCATTCAGAACACCCTCCTCTGTCCTCGATCCTTGTAATGCGAGTAAGTCTTCATTCGATTTTCTCCTTACAAGGCGAATAATTCAAAAAGCACCGTAGGCTTACAACTTCGCCGCTCCAGTTTGTATTGCTATTTTCAGGCCATTAGCTTAGTATCCGCCTGGACCCGTTTCAGTGTTCTCCACTCCGGCGGTGTCAATCCGCCATCTTGGACCCAACCCCCGTAAAATAAGTGTATTTAGAGCCATTTTCCTACCCGAAAGTGGTCGAAATAGAAGCTTCTGAGTAGGAGGAAAAGTCTGTAAAAATGACAACTTTGGTCACTGTGAGGCTTTAAAAAGTGGTTATTCAACATGAGGCACAATCCAATTGACATTTTGAATTATTTTTCTGCCGTCCCAAAAATCTATTTTCTGAAGGAAAACGTTGACCCCCCGACCTGTCGAACTTTCTCCAGATGGTCAGAAATGGTCACTTTTTTTAATGGTATATATATGGATTGTAAATGAATATTGCATGTGAATTATCTCTTTTGGAACTAAAATGAGTAGTTTAGAGTCATGTTCTTGCCCGAAATTCGTTGCAATAGGAGCTTCTGAGTAGGAGGGGAGGTCTGTAAATATGGCAATTTTAGTCACTGTAAGACTTTAAAAAGTGGTTATTCAACAGGAGGCACGATCCAATTGACATTTTGAATAATTTTTTGTACGGTCCACAAAATCAATTTTCTGATAAAAACGATGACCCCTGACTTGTCGAACATTCTCCAGACGGTCAGTAATGGTGATTTTTTAAAGTTTAATCTTTTGACTGTCAAAGACTGTTGGACGGGAATTATCACTTTTGAAACTAAAACAAGTGTGTGTAGCTTCATTTTCCTGCCTGAAATCAGTCAAAATAGAAGCTTTTGAGTAGGAGGGAAAATCTGTAAAAATTGCAATATTTGTCAGTGTGACGCTTGAAAAGTTGTTATTCAGCAGGAGGCATGATCCAATTTACATTTTGAATCATTTCTTTATGGTCCAAAAAACTCAATTTTCTGATAAAAAACGATGACCCGAGACCTGTAGAACTTTCTCCAGATGGTCAGTGATTTTTGAATGTTTTATTTTTTGACTGTCAATGACTGTAGGATGTGCGTTATCACTTTTGGAACTAAAACAAATTGGTTTAGAGGCATGTTCCTGCTGGAAATCAGTCAAAATTAAATCTTCTGAGTAGGAGGAAAAACCTTAAAAAGTGGTTGTTCAACACAAGGCACAATCCAATTGACATTTTGAATCATTTATTTCTACAGTCCCAAAAAATCTATTTTCTGATGAAAGACGGTGACCCCGGACCTGTGGAACTTTCACTGGATGGTCAGAAATGGTCATTTCTTAATGTTTAATATTTTGACTGTAAATAACTATTGCAGGTTAATTATCCCTTTTAGAACTAAAATAAGTGTATTTAGAGCCATTTTCCTACCCGAAAGTGGTCGAAATAGAAGCTTCTGAGTAGGAGGAAAAGTCTGTAAAAATGACAACTTTGGTCACTGTGAGGCTTTAAAAAGTGGTTATTCAACATGAGGCACAATCCAATTGACATTTTGAATTATTTTTTCTGGAGTCCCAAAAATCTATTTTCTGAAGGAAAACGTTGACCCCCGGACCTGTCGAACTTTCTCCAGATGGTCAGAAATGGTCACTTTTTTAATGGTATATATATATGGATTGTAAATGAATATTGCATGTGAATTATCTCTTTTGGAACTAAAATAAGTAGTTTAGAGTCATGTTCTTGCCCGAAATTCGTTGCAATAGGAGCTTCTGAGTAGGAGGGAAGGTCTGTAAAAATGGCAATTTTAGTCACTGTAAGACTTTAAAAAGTGGTTATTCAACAGGAGGCACGATCCAATTGACATTTTGAGTAATTTTTTGTACGGTCCACAAAATCAATTTTCTGATAAAAACGATGACCCCGGACTTGTCGAACATTCTCCAGATGGTCAGTAATGGTGATTTTTTAAAGTTTAATCTTTTGACTGTCAAAGACTGTTGGACGGGAATTATCACTTTTGAAACTAAAACAAGTGTGTGTAGCTTCATTTTCCTGCCTGAAATCAGTCAAAATAGAAGCTTTTGAGTAGGAGGGAAAATCTGTAAAAATTGCAATATTTGTCAGTGTGACGCTTGAAAAGTTGTTATTCAGCAGGAGGCATGATCCAATTTACATTTTGAATCATTTCTTTATGGTCCAAAAAATCCATTTTCTGATAAAAAACGATGACCCGAGACCTGTAGAACTTTCTCCAGATGGTCAGTGATTTTTGAATGTTTTACTTTTTTGACAGTCAATGACTGTAGGATGTGCGTTATCACTTTTGGAACTAAAACAAATTGGTTTAGAGGCATGTTCCTGCTGGAAATCAGTCAAAATTAAATCTTCTGAGTAGGAGGAAAAACCTTAAAAAGTGGTTGTTCAGCACAAGGCACAATCCAATTGACATTTTGAATCATTTATTTCTACAGTCCCAAAAAATCTATTTTCTGATGAAAGACGGTGACCCCGGACCTGTGGAACTTTCACTGGATGGTCAGAAATGGTCATTTCTTAATGTTTAATATTTTGACTGTAAATAACTATTGTTGGTTAATTATCCCTTTTAGAACTAAAATAAGTGTATTTAGAGCCATTTTCCTACCCGAAAGTGGTCGAAATAGAAGCTTCTGAGTAGGAGGAAAAGTCTGTAAAAATGACAACTTTGGTCACTGTGAGGCTTTAAAAAGTGGTTATTCAACATGAGGCACAATCCAATTGACATTTTGAATTATTTTTTCTGGAGTCCCAAAAATCTATTTTCTGAAGGAAAACGTTGACCCCCGGACCTGTCGAACTTTCTCCAGATGGTCAGAAATGGTCACTTTTTTAATGGTATATATATATGGATTGTAAATGAATATTGCATGTGAATTATCTCTTTTGGAACTAAAATAAGTAGTTTAGAGTCATGTTCTTGCCCGAAATTCGTTGCAATAGGAGCTTCTGAGTAGGAGGGAAGGTCTGTAAAAATGGCAATTTTAGTCACTGTAAGACTTTAAAAAGTGGTTATTCAACAGGAGGCACGATCCAATTGACATTTTGAATAATTTTTTGTACGGTCCACAAAATCAATTTTCTGATAAAAACGATGACCCCTGACTTGTCGAACATTCTCCAGACGGTCAGTAATGGTGATTTTTTAAAGTTTAATCTTTTGACTGTCAAAGACTGTTGGACGGGAATTATCACTTTTGAAACTAAAACAAGTGTGTGTAGCTTCATTTTCCTGCCTGAAATCAGTCAAAATAGAAGCTTTTGAGTAGGAGGGAAAATCTGTAAAAATTGCAATATTTGTCAGTGTGACGCTTGAAAAGTTGTTATTCAGCAGGAGGCATGATCCAATTTACATTTTGAATCATTTCTTTATGGTCCAAAAAACTCAATTTTCTGATAAAAAACGATGACCCGAGACCTGTAGAACTTTCTCCAGATGGTCAGTGATTTTTGAATGTTTTATTTTTTGACTGTCAATGACTGTAGGATGTGCGTTATCACTTTTGGAACTAAAACAAATTGGTTTAGAGGCATGTTCCTGCTGGAAATCAGTCAAAATTAAATCTTCTGAGTAGGAGGAAAAACCTTAAAAAGTGGTTGTTCAACACAAGGCACAATCCAATTGACATTTTGAATCATTTATTTCTACAGTCCCAAAAAATCTATTTTCTGATGAAAGACGGTGACCCCGGACCTGTGGAACTTTCACTGGATGGTCAGAAATGGTCATTTCTTAATGTTTAATATTTTGACTGTAAATAACTATTGCAGGTTAATTATCCCTTTTAGAACTAAAATAAGTGTATTTAGAGCCATTTTCCTACCCGAAAGTGGTCGAAATAGAAGCTTCTGAGTAGGAGGAAAAGTCTGTAAAAATGACAACTTTGGTCACTGTGAGGCTTTAAAAAGTGGTTATTCAACATGAGGCACAATCCAATTGACATTTTGAATTATTTTTTCTGGAGTCCCAAAAATCTATTTTCTGAAGGAAAACGTTGACCCCCGGACCTGTCGAACTTTCTCCAGATGGTCAGAAATGGTCACTTTTTTAATGGTATATATATATGGATTGTAAATGAATATTGCATGTGAATTATCTCTTTTGGAACTAAAATAAGTAGTTTAGAGTCATGTTCTTGCCCGAAATTCGTTGCAATAGGAGCTTCTGAGTAGGAGGGAAGGTCTGTAAAAATGGCAATTTTAGTCACTGTAAGACTTTAAAAAGTGGTTATTCAACAGGAGGCACGATCCAATTGACATTTTGAGTAATTTTTTGTACGGTCCACAAAATCAATTTTCTGATAAAAACGATGACCCCGGACTTGTCGAACATTCTCCAGATGGTCAGTAATGGTGATTTTTTAAAGTTTAATCTTTTGACTGTCAAAGACTGTTGGACGGGAATTATCACTTTTGAAACTAAAACAAGTGTGTGTAGCTTCATTTTCCTGCCTGAAATCAGTCAAAATAGAAGCTTTTGAGTAGGAGGGAAAATCTGTAAAAATTGCAATATTTGTCAGTGTGACGCTTGAAAAGTTGTTATTCAGCAGGAGGCATGATCCAATTTACATTTTGAATCATTTCTTTATGGTCCAAAAAATCCATTTTCTGATAAAAAACGATGACCCGAGACCTGTAGAACTTTCTCCAGATGGTCAGTGATTTTTGAATGTTTTACTTTTTTGACAGTCAATGACTGTAGGATGTGCGTTATCACTTTTGGAACTAAAACAAATTGGTTTAGAGGCATGTTCCTGCTGGAAATCAGTCAAAATTAAATCTTCTGAGTAGGAGGAAAAACCTTAAAAAGTGGTTGTTCAGCACAAGGCACAATCCAATTGACATTTTGAATCATTTATTTCTACAGTCCCAAAAAATCTATTTTCTGATGAAAGACGGTGACCCCGGACCTGTGGAACTTTCACTGGATGGTCAGAAATGGTCATTTCTTAATGTTTAATATTTTGACTGTAAATAACTATTGTTGGTTAATTATCCCTTTTAGAACTAAAATAAGTGTATTTAGAGCCATTTTCCTACCCGAAAGTGGTCGAAATAGAAGCTTCTGAGTAGGAGGAAAAGTCTGTAAAAATGACAACTTTGGTCACTGTGAGGCTTTAAAAAGTGGTTATTCAACATGAGGCACAATCCAATTGACATTTTGAATTATTTTTTCTGGAGTCCCAAAAATCTATTTTCTGAAGGAAAACGTTGACCCCCGGACCTGTCGAACTTTCTCCAGATGGTCAGAAATGGTCACTTTTTTAATGGTATATATATATGGATTGTAAATGAATATTGCATGTGAATTATCTCTTTTGGAACTAAAATAAGTAGTTTAGAGTCATGTTCTTGCCCGAAATTCGTTGCAATAGGAGCTTCTGAGTAGGAGGGAAGGTCTGTAAAAATGGCAATTTTAGTCACTGTAAGACTTTAAAAAGTGGTTATTCAACAGGAGGCACGATCCAATTGACATTTTGAGTAATTTTTTGTACGGTCCACAAAATCAATTTTCTGATAAAAACGATGACCCCGGACTTGTCGAACATTCTCCAGATGGTCAGTAATGGTGATTTTTTAAAGTTTAATCTTTTGACTGTCAAAGACTGTTGGACGGGAATTATCACTTTTGAAACTAAAACAAGTGTGTGTAGCTTCATTTTCCTGCCTGAAATCAGTCAAAATAGAAGCTTTTGAGTAGGAGGGAAAATCTGTAAAAATTGCAATATTTGTCAGTGTGACGCTTGAAAAGTTGTTATTCAGCAGGAGGCATGATCCAATTTACATTTTGAATCATTTCTTTATGGTCCAAAAAATCCATTTTCTGATAAAAAACGATGACCCGAGACCTGTAGAACTTTCTCCAGATGGTCAGTGATTTTTGAATGTTTTACTTTTTTGACAGTCAATGACTGTAGGATGTGCGTTATCACTTTTGGAACTAAAACAAATTGGTTTAGAGGCATGTTCCTGCTGGAAATCAGTCAAAATTAAATCTTCTGAGTAGGAGGAAAAACCTTAAAAAGTGGTTGTTCAGCACAAGGCACAATCCAATTGACATTTTGAATCATTTATTTCTACAGTCCCAAAAAATCTATTTTCTGATGAAAGACGGTGACCCCGGACCTGTGGAACTTTCACTGGATGGTCAGAAATGGTCATTTCTTAATGTTTAATATTTTGACTGTAAATAACTATTGTTGGTTAATTATCCCTTTTAGAACTAAAATAAGTGTATTTAGAGCCATTTTCCTACCCGAAAGTGGTCGAAATAGAAGCTTCTGAGTAGGAGGAAAAGTCTGTAAAAATGACAACTTTGGTCACTGTGAGGCTTTAAAAAGTGGTTATTCAACATGAGGCACAATCCAATTGACATTTTGAATTATTTTTTCTGCAGTCCAAAAAATCTATTTTCTGAAGGAAAACGTTGACCCCCGGACCTGTCGAACTTTCTCCAGATGGTCAGAAATGGTCACTTTTTTAATGGTATATATATGGATTGTAAATGAATATTGCATGTGAATTATCTCTTTTGGAACTAAAATAAGTAGTTTAGAGTCATGTTCTTGCCCGAAATTCGTTGCAATAGGAGCTTCTGAGTAGGAGGGGAGGTCTGTAAAAATGGCAATTTTAGTCACTGTAAGACTTTAAAAAGTGGTTATTCAACAGGAGGCACGATCCAATTGACATTTTGAATAATTTTTTGTACGGTCCACAAAATCAATTTTCTGATAAAAACGATGACCCCGGACTTGTCGAACATTCTCCAGATGGTCAGTAATGGTGATTTTTTAAAGTTTAATCTTTTGACTGTCAAAGACTGTTGGACGGGAATTATCACTTTTGAAACTAAAACAAGTGTGTGTAGCTTCATTTTCCTGCCTGAAATCAGTCAAAATAGAAGCTTTTGAGTAGGAAGGAAAATCTGTAAAAATTGCAATATTTGTCAGTGTGACGCTTGAAAAGTTGTTATTCAGCAGGAGGCATGATCCAATTTACATTTTGAATCATTTCTTTATGGTCCAAAAAATCCATTTTCTGATAAAAAACGATGACCCGAGACCTGTAGAACTTTCTCCAGATGGTCAGTGATTTTTGAATGTTTTATTTTTTGACTGTCAATGACTGTAGGATGTGCGTTATCACTTTTGGAACTAAAACAAATTGGTTTAGAGGCATGTTCCTGCTGGAAATCAGTCAAAATTAAATCTTCTGAGTAGGAGGAAAAACCTTAAAAAGTGGTTGTTCAACACAAGGCACAATCCAATTGACATTTTGAATCATTTATTTCTACAGTCCCAAAAAATCTATTTTCTGATGAAAGACGGTGACCCCGGACCTGTGGAACTTTCACTGGATGGTAAGAAATGGTCATTTCTTAATGTTTAATATTTTGACTGTAAATAACTATTGCAGGTTAATAATCCCTTTTAGAACTAAAATAAGTGTATTTAGAGCCATTTTCCTACCCGAAAGTGGTCGAAATAGAAGCTTCTGAGTAGGAGGAAAAGTCTGTAAAAATGACAACTTTGGTCACTGTGAGGCTTTAAAAAGTGGTTATTCAACATGAGGCACAATCCAATTGACATTTTGAATTATTTTTTCTGGAGTCCAAAAAATCTATTTTCTGAAGGAAAACGTTGACCCCCGGACCTGTCGAACTTTCTCCAGATGGTCAGAAATGGTCACTTTTTTAATGGTATATATATATGGATTGTAAATGAATATTGCATGTGAATTATCTCTTTTGGAACTAAAATAAGTAGTTTAGAGTCATGTTCTTGCCCGAAATTTGTTGCAATAGGAGCTTCTGAGTAGGAGGGAAGGTCTGTAAAAATGGCAATTTTAGTCACTGTAAGACTTTAAAAAGTGGTTATTCAACAGGAGGCACGATCCAATTGACATTTTGAATAATTTTTTGTACGGTCCACAAAATCAATTTTCTGATAAAAACGATGACCCCGGACTTGTCGAACATTCTCCAGATGGTCAGGAATGGTGATTTTTGAAAGTTTAATCTTTTGACTGTCAAAGACTGTTGGACGGGAATTATCACTTTTGAAACTAAAACAAGTGTGTGTAGCTTCATTTTCCTGCCTGAAATCAGTCAAAATAGAAGCTTTTGAGTAGGAGGGAAAATCTGTAAAAATTGCAATATTTGTCAGTGTGACGCTTGAAAAGTTGTTATGCAGCAGGAGGCATGATCCAATTTACATTTTGAATCATTTCTTTTTGGTCCAAAAAAATCAATTTTCTGATAAAAAACGATGACCCGAGACCTGTAGAACTTTCTCCAGATGGTCAGTGATTTTTGAATGTTTTATTTTTTGACTGTAAATGACTGTAGGATGTGCGTTATCACTTTTGGAACTAAAACAAATTGGTTTAGAGGCATGTTCCTGCTGGAAATCAGTCAAAATTAAATCTTCTGAGTAGGAGGAAAAACCTTAAAAAGTGGTTGTTCAGCACAAGGCACAATCCAATTGACATTTTGAATCATTTATTTCTACAGTCCCAAAAAATCTATTTCCTGATGAAAGACGGTGACCCCGGACCTGTGGAACTTTCACTGGATGGTCAAAAATGGTCATTTCTTAATGTTTAATATTTTGACTGTAAATAACTATTGCAGGTTAATTATCCCTTTTAGAACTAAAATAAGTGTATTTAGAGCCATTTTCCTACCCGAAAGTGGTCGAAATAGTAGCTTCTGAGTAGGAGGAAAAGTCTGTAAAAATGACAACTTTGGTCACTGTGAGGCTTTAAAAAGTTATTATCTAACATGAGGTACAACCCAATTGAAATTTTGAATCACTTTTTCTACAGTCCAAAAAATCAATTTTCTGATGAAAAACGATCTAACTGGACCTGTCGAACTAATCCTGATGGTCAGAAATGGTCATTTTTTATGTTTAATATTTTGACTGTAAATGACTATTGCATTTGAATTATCCCTTTTGGAACTAAAATAAGTGTTTTTAGAGTCATTTCCATGCCTGAAATAAGTCAAAATATAAGCTTCTGAGTAGGAGAAAAAAACCTGTAAAAAATGGCATTTTGGTCACTGTGATGATTTAAAAAGTGGTTATTCAGCAGGATGCATTGCCCAAATGACATTTTGATTAATTTTCTGTATGGTCCAAAAAATCAATTTTCTGTTGAAAAACGATGACCTCCGGACCTGTCGAACTTTCTCCAGATGGTCAGTAATGGTGGTTTTTGAAATTTTTATCTTTTGACTGTCAAAGACTGTTGGATGGGAATTATCACTTTTGGAACTAAAACAAGTGTGTTTAGATTCTTTATCCTGCCTGAAATCAGTCAAAATAGAAACTTTTGAGAAGGAGGAAAAGTCTGTAAAAATGCAATTTTGGTCACTGTGAGGCTTTAAAAAGTGGTTATTCAACATGAGGCACAATCCAGTTCACATTTTAAATAATTTTTACTACAGTCCAAAAAATCTATTTTCTGATGAAAAACGATGACCCCGGACCTGTGGAACTTTCTCCAGATGGTCAGAAAAGGTCATTTTTTAATGTTTAATATTTTGACTGTAAATGACTATTGCATGTGAATTCTCCCTTTTGGAACAAAAATAAGTGTGTTTAGAGTCATTTTCCTGCCTGAAATCGGTCAAAATTGAAGCTTCTGAGTAGGTGGAAAAACCTGTAAAAATGGCAATTTTGGTCACTGTGAGACTTTAAAAAGTGGTTATTCAGCAGGATGCACTGTCCAATTGACATTTTGATTCATTTTTTGTACGGGCCCAAAAATCAATTTTCTGTTGAAAAACGATGACCTCCGGACCTGTCGAACTTTCTCCAGATGGTCAGTAATGGTGGTTTTTGAAATTTTTATCTTTTGACTGTCAAAGACTGTTGGATGGGAATTATCACTTTTGGAACTAAAACAAGTGTGTTTAGATTCTTTATCCTGCCTGAAATCAGTCAAAATAGAAACTTTTGAGAAGGAGGAAAAGTCTGTAAAAATGCAATTTTGGTCACTGTGAGGCTTTAAAAAGTGGTTATTCAACATGAGGCACAATCCAGTTCACATTTTAAATAATTTTTACTACAGTCCAAAAAATCTATTTTCTGATGAAAAACGATGACCCCGGACCTGTGGAACTTTCTCCAGATGGTCAGAAAAGGTCATTTTTTAATGTTTAATATTTTGACTGTAAATGACTATTGCATGTGAATTCTCCCTTTTGGAACAAAAATAAGTGTGTTTAGAGTCATTTTCCTGCCTGAAATCGGTCAAAATTGAAGCTTCTGAGTAGGTGGAAAAACCTGTAAAATTGGCAATTTTGGTCACTGTGAGACTTTAAAAAGTGGTTATTCAGCAGGATGCACTGTCCAATTGACATTTTGATTCATTTTTTGTACGGGCCCAAAAATCAATTTTCTGTTGAAAAACGATGACCTAGGACCTGTCGAACTTTCTCCAGATGGTCGGTAATGGTGATTTTTGAATGTTTAATCTTTTGACTGTAAAAGTCTTTTGGATGGGAATTATCACTTTGGAACTAAAACAAGTGTGTTTAGAGTTTTTTTCCTGTTCCAAATCCGTCAAAATAGAAGCTTCTGAGTGGGAGGAAAAACCTGTAAAAATGGCCATTTTGGACACTGTGAGGCATTAAAAAGTGGTTATTCAACACAAGGCACGATCCAATTGACATTTTGAATAATTTATTGTCTGTTCCAAAAAACTCAATTTTCTTATGAAAACAATGACCCCAGACCTGTCGAACTTTCTGCAGATGGTCGGTAATGGTGATTTTTGAATGTTTCATCTTTTGTCTGTAAAAGACTTTTGGATGAGAATTATCACTTTTAGAACTAAAAAAGCGTTTTTATAGTCATTTTCTGCCCGTAATCAGTCAAAATATAAACTTCTGAGTAGGAGAAAAAAACAGTAAAAAATTGCATTTTGGGCACTGTGAGGATTTAAAAAGTGGTTATTCAGCAGGATGCACTGTCCAATTGACATTTTGATTAATTTTCTGTATGGTCCAAAAAATCAATTTTCTGTTGAAAAACGATGACCTCTGGAACTGTCGAACTTTCTCCAGATGGTCAGTAATCGTGATTTTTGAAATTTTTATCTTTTGACTGTCAAAGACTGTTGGATAGGAATTATCACTTTTGGAACTAAAACAAGTGCGTTTAGATTCTTTATCATGCCTGAAATCAGTCAAAATAGAAACTTTTGAGTAGGAGGAAAAGTCTGTAAAAATGCAATTTTGGTCACTGTGAGGCTTTAAAAAGTGGTTATTCAACATGAGGCACAATCCAATTGACATTTTGAATTATTTTTTCTGCAGTCCAAAAAATCTATTTTCTGAAGGAAAACGTTGACCCCCGGACCTGTCGAACTTTCTCCAGGTGGTCAGAAATGGTCACTTTTTTAATGGTATATATATGGATTGTAAATGAATATTGCATGTGAATTATCTCTTTTGGAACTAAAATAAGTAGTTTAGAGTCATGTTCTTGCCCGAAATTCGTTGCAATAGGAGCTTCTGAGTAGGAGGGAAGGTCTGTAAAAATGGCAATTTTAGTCACTGTAAGACTTTAAAAAGTGGTTATTCAACAGGAGGCACGATCCAATTGACATTTTGAATAATTTTTTGTACGGTCCACAAAATCAATTTTCGGATAAAAACGATGACCCCGGACTTGTCGAACATTCTCCAGATGGTCAGTAATGGTGATTTTTGAAAGTTTAATCTTTTGACTGTCAAAGACTGTTGGACGGGAATTATCACTTTTGAAACTAAAACAAGTGTGTGTAGCTTCATTTTCCTGCCTGAAATCAGTCAAAATAGAAGCTTTTGAGTAGGAGGGAAAATCTGTAAAAATTGCAATATTTGTCAGTGTGACGCTTGAAAAGTTGTTATTCAGCAGGAGGCATGATCCAATTTACATTTTGAATTATTTCTTTATGGTCCAAAAAATCAATTTTCTGATAAAAAACGATGACCCGAGACCTGAAGAACTTTTTCCAGATGGTCAGTGATTTTTGAATGTTTTATTTTTTGACCGTCAATGACTGTAGGATGTGCGTTATCACTTTTGGAACTAAAACAAATTGGTTTAGAGGCATGTTCCTGCTGGAAATCAGTCAAAATTAAATCTTCTGAGTAGGAGGAAAAACCTTAAAAAGTGGTTGTTCAACACAAGGCACAATCCAATTGACATTTTGAATCATTTATTTCTACAGTCCCAAAAAATCTATTTTCTGATGAAAGACGGTGACCCCGGACCTGTGGAACTTTCACTGGATGGTCAGAAATGGTCATTTCTTAATGTTTAATATTTTGACTGTAAATAACTATTGCAGGTTAATTATCCCTTTTAGAACTAAAATAAGTGTATTTAGAGCCATTTTCCTACCCGAAATTGGTCGAAATAGAAGCTTCTGAGTAGGAGGAAAAGTCTGTAAAAATGTCAACTTTGGTCACTGTGAGGCTTTAAAAAGTTATTATCTAACATGAGGCACAATCCAATTGAAATTTTGAATCACTTTTTCTACAGTCCAAAAAATCAATTTTCTGATGAAAAACGATCTAACTGGACCTGTCGAACTAATCCTGATGGTCAGAAATGGTCATTTTTTATGTTTAATATTTTGACTGTAAATGACTATTGCATTTGAATTATCCCTTTTGGAACTAAAATAAGTGTTTTTAGAGTCATTTCCATGCCTGAAATCAGTCAAAATATAAGCTTCCAAGTAGGAGAAAAAAACCTGTAAAAAATGGCATTTTGGTCACTGTGAGGATTTAAAAAGTGGTTATTCAGCAGGATGCACTGCCCAAATGACATTTTGATTAATTTTCTGTATGGTCCAAAAAATCAATTTTCTGTTGAAAAACGATGACCTCCGGACCTGTCGAACTTTCTCCAGATGGTCAGTAATGGTGGTTTTTGAAATTTTTATCTTTTGACTGTCAAAGACTGTTGGATGGGAATTATCACTTTTGGAACTAAAACAAGTGTGTTCAGATTCTTTATCCTGCCTGAAATCAGTCAAAATAGAAACTTTTGAGTAGGAGGAAAAGTCTGTAAAAATGCAATTTTGGTCACTGTGAGGCTTTAAAAAGTGGTTATTCAACATGAGGCACAATCCAGTTCACATTTTAAATCATTTTTATTACAGTCCAAAATATCTATTTTCTGATGAAAAAAGATGACCCCGGACCTGTGGAACTTTCTCCAGATCGTCAGAAAAGGTCATTTTTTAATGTTTAATATTTTGACTGTAAATGACTATTGCATGTGAATTCTCCCTTTTGGAACTAAAATAAGTGTGTTTAGAGTCATTTTCCTGCCTGAAATCGGTCAAAATTGAAGCTTCTGAGTAGGTGGAAAAACCTGTAAAAATGGCAATTTTGGTCACTGTGAGACTTTAAGAAGTGGTTATTCAGCAGGATGCACTGTCCAATTGACATTTTGATTCATTTTTTGTACGGGCCCAAAAATCTATTTTCTGTTGAAAAACGATGACCTCGGACCTGTCGAACTTTCTCCAGATGGTCAGTAATCGTGATTTTTGAAATTTTTATCTTTTGACTGTCAAAGACTGTTGGATAGGAATTATCACTTTTGGAACTAAAACAAGTGCGTTTAGATTCTTTATCATGCCTGAAATCAGTCAAAATAGAAACTTTTGAGTAGGAGGAAAAGTCTGTAAAAATGCAATTTTGGTCACTGTGAGGCTTTAAAAAGTGGTTATTCAACATGAGGCACAATCCAATTGACATTTTGAATTATTTTTTCTGCAGTCCAAAAAATCTATTTTCTGAAGGAAAACGTTGACCCCCGGACCTGTCAAACTTTCTCCAGGTGGTCAGAAATGGTCACTTTTTTAATGGTATATATATGGATTGTAAATGAATATTGCATGTGAATTATCTCTTTTGGAACTAAAATAAGTAGTTTAGAGTCATGTTCTTGCCCGAAATTCGTTGCAATAGGAGCTTCTGAGTAGGAGGGAAGGTCTGTAAAAATGGCAATTTTAGTCACTGTAAGACTTTAAAAAGTGGTTATTCAACAGGAGGCACGATCCAATTGACATTTTGAATAATTTTTTGTACGGTCCACAAAATCAATTTTCTGATAAAAACGATGACCCCGGACTTGTCGAACATTCTCCAGATGGTCAGTAATGGTGATTTTTGAAAGTTTAATCTTTTGACTGTCAAAGACTGTTGGACGGGAATTATCACGTTTGAAACTAAAACAAGTGTGTGTAGCTTCATTTTCCTGCCTGAAATCAGTCAAAATAGAAGCTTTTGAGTAGGAGGGAAAATCTGTAAAAATTGCAATATTTGTCAGTGTGACGCTTGAAAAGTTGTTATTCAGCAGGAGGCATGATCCAATTTACATTTTGAATCATTTCTTTATGGTCCAAAAAATCAATTTTCTGATAAAAAACGATGACCCGAGACCTGAAGAACTTTTTCCAGATGGTCAGTGATTTTTGAATGTTTTATTTTTTGACCGTCAATGACTGTAGGATGTGCGTTATCACTTTTGGAACTAAAACAAATTGGTTTAGAGGCATGTTCCTGCTGGAAATCAGTCAAAATTAAATCTTCTGAGTAGGAGGAAAAACCTTAAAAAGTGGTTGTTCAACACAAGGCACAATCCAATTGACATTTTGAATCATTTATTTCTACAGTCCCAAAAAATCTATTTTCTGATGAAAGACGGTGACCCCGGACCTGTGGAACTTTCACTGGATGGTCAGAAATGGTCATTTCTTAATGTTTAATATTTTGACTGTAAATAACTATTGCAGGTTAATTATCCCTTTTAGAACTAAAATAAGTGTATTTAGAGCCATTTTCCTACCCGAAATTGGTCGAAATAGAAGCTTCTGAGTAGGAGGAAAAGTCTGTAAAAATGTCAACTTTGGTCACTGTGAGGCTTTAAAAAGTTATTATCTAACATGAGGCACAATCCAATTGAAATTTTGAATCACTTTTTCTACAGTCCAAAAAATCAATTTTCTGATGAAAAACGATCTAACTGGACCTGTCGAACTAATCCTGATGGTCAGAAATGGTCATTTTTTATGTTTAATATTTTGACTGTAAATGACTATTGCATTTGAATTATCCCTTTTGGAACTAAAATAAGTGTTTTTAGAGTCATTTCCATGCCTGAAATCAGTCAAAATATAAGCTTCCAAGTAGGAGAAAAAAACCTGTAAAAAATGGCATTTTGGTCACTGTGAGGATTTAAAAAGTGGTTATTCAGCAGGATGCACTGCCCAAATGACATTTTGATTAATTTTCTGTATGGTCCAAAAAATCAATTTTCTGTTGAAAAACGATGACCTCCGGACCTGTCGAACTTTCTCCAGATGGTCAGTAATGGTGGTTTTTGAAATTTTTATCTTTTGACTGTCAAAGACTGTTGGATGGGAATTATCACTTTTGGAACTAAAACAAGTGTGTTCAGATTCTTTATCCTGCCTGAAATCAGTCAAAATAGAAACTTTTGAGTAGGAGGAAAAGTCTGTAAAAATGCAATTTTGGTCACTGTGAGGCTTTAAAAAGTGGTTATTCAACATGAGGCACAATCCAGTTCACATTTTAAATCATTTTTATTACAGTCCAAAATATCTATTTTCTGATGAAAAAAGATGACCCCGGACCTGTGGAACTTTCTCCAGATCGTCAGAAAAGGTCATTTTTTAATGTTTAATATTTTGACTGTAAATGACTATTGCATGTGAATTCTCCCTTTTGGAACTAAAATAAGTGTGTTTAGAGTCATTTTCCTGCCTGAAATCGGTCAAAATTGAAGCTTCTGAGTAGGTGGAAAAACCTGTAAAAATGGCAATTTTGGTCACTGTGAGACTTTAAGAAGTGGTTATTCAGCAGGATGCACTGTCCAATTGACATTTTGATTCATTTTTTGTACGGGCCCAAAAATCAATTTTCTGTTGAAAAACGATGACCTCGGACCTGTCGAACTTTCTCCAGATGGTCGGTAATGGTGATTTTTGAATGTTTAATCTTTTGACTGTAAAAGTCTTTTGGATGGGAATTATCACTTTGGAACTAAAACAAGTGTGTTTAGAGTTCTTTTCCTGTTCCAACTCAGTCAAAATAGAAGCTTCTGAGTAGGAGGAAAAACCTGTAAAAATGGCCATTTTGGACACTGTGAGGCTTTGAAAAGTGGTTATTCAACACAAGGCATGATCCAATTGACATGTTGAATAATTTTTTGTCCGTTCCAAAAAACTCAATTTTCTTATGAAAACGATGACCTTAGACCTGTCGAACTTTCTGCAGATGGTCGGTAATGGTGATTTTTGAATGTTTCATCTTTTGTCTGTAAAAGACTTTTGGATGGGAATTATCACTTTTGGAACTAAAAAAAGCGTTTTTATAATCATTTTCTGCCCGAAATCAGTCAACATATAAGCTTCTGAGTAGGAGAAAAAAGCTGTAAAAAATTGCATTTTGGGCACTGTGAGGATTTAAAAAGTGGTTATTCAGCAGGATGCACTGTCCAATTGACATTTTGATTAATTTTGTGTATGGTCCAAAAAATCAATTTTCTGTTGAAAAACGATGAGCTCCGGAACTGTCGAACTTTCTCCAGATGGTCAGTAATCGTGATTTTTGAAATTTTAATCTTTTGACTGTCAAAGACTGTTGGATGAGAATTATCACTTTTGGAACTAAAACAAGTGTGTTTAGATTCTTTATCCTGCCTGAAATCAGTCAAAATAGAAACTTTTGAGTAGGAGGAAAAGTCTGTAAAAATGCAATTTTGGTCACTGTGAGGCTTTAAAAAGTGGTTATTCAACATGAGGCACAATCCAGTTCACATTTTAAATCATTTTTACTACAGTCCAAAAAATCTATTTTCTGATGAAAAACGATGACCCCGGACCTGTGGAACTTTCTCCAGATGGTCAGAAAAGGTCATTTTTTAATGTTTAATATTTTGACTGTAAATGACTATTGCATGTGAATTCTCCCTTTTGGAACTAAAATAAGTGTGTTTAGAGTCATTTTCCTGCCTGAAATCGGTCAAAATTGAAGCTTCTGAGTAGGTGGAAAAACCTGTAAAAATGGCAATTTTGGTCACTGTGAGACTTTAAAAAGTGGTTATTCAGCAGGATGCACTGTCCAATTGACATTTTGATTAATTTTTTGTACGGTCCCAAAAATCAATTTTCTGTTGAAAAACGATGACCTCGGACCTGTCACACTTTCTCCAGATGGTCGGTAATGGTGATTTTTGAATGTTTAATCTTTTGACTGTAAAAGTCTTTTGGATGGGAATTATCACTTTGGAACTAAAACAAGTGTGTTTAGAGTTTTTTTCCTGTTCCAAATCAGTCAAAATAGAAGCTTCTGAGTGGGAGGAAAAACCTGTAAAAATGGCCATTTTGAACACTGTGAGGCTTTGAAAAGTGGTTATTCAACACAAGGCATGATCCAATTGACATGTTGAATAATTTTTTGTCCGTTCCAAAAAACTCAATTTTCTTATGAAAACGATGACCCTAGACCTGTCAAACTTTCTGCAGATGGTCGGTAATGGTGATTTTTGAATGTTTCATCTTTTGTCTGTAAAAGACTTTTGGATGGGAATTATCACTTTTGGAACTAAAAAAAGCGTTTTTATAATCATTTTCTGCCCGAAATCAGTCAACATATAAGCTTCTGAGTAGGAGAAAAAACCTGTAAAAAATTGCATTTTGGGCACTGTGAGGATTTAAAAAGTGGTTATTCAGCAGGATGCACTGTCCAATTGACATTTTGATTAATTTTGTGTATGGTCCAAAAAATCAATTTTCTGTTGAAAAACGATGAGCTCCGGAACTGTCGAACTTTCTCCAGATGGCCAAGTAATCGTGATTTTTGAAATTTTAATCTTTTGACTGTCAAAGACTGTTGGATGGGAATTATCACTTCTGGAACTAAAACAAGTGTTTTTTCCTGCCTGAAATCAGTCAAAATAGAAGCTTTTGAGTAGGAGGAAAAGTCTGTAAAAATGGCAATTTTGGTCACTGTGAGGCTTTGAAAAGTGGTTATTCAACATGAGGCACAATCCAGTTCACATTTTAAATCATTTTTACTACAGTCCAAAAAATCTATTTTCTGATGAAAAACGATGACCCCGGACCTGTGGAACTTTCTCCAGATGGTCAGAAAAGGTCATTTTTTAATGTTTAATATTTTGACTGTAAATGACTATTGCATGGGAATTCTCCCTTTTGGAACTAAAATAAGTGTGTTTAGAGTCATTTTCCTCCCTGAAATCGGTCAAAATTGAAGCTTCTGAGTAGGTGGAAAAACCTGTAAAAATGGCAATTTTGGTCACTGTGAGACTTTAAAAAGTGGTTATTCAGCAGGATGGACTGTCCAATTGACATTTTGATTCATTTTTTGTACGGGCCCAAAAATCAATTTTCTGTTGAAAAACGATGACCTCGGACCTGTCGAATTTTCTCCAGATGGTCGGTAATGGTGATTTTTGAATGTTTAATCTTTTGACTGTAAAAGTCTTTTGGATGGGAATTATCACTTTGGAACTAAAACAAGTGTGTTTAGAGTTCTTTTCCTGTTCCAAATCAGTCAAAATAGAAGCTTCTGAGTAGGAGGAAAAACCTGTAAAAATGGCCATTTTGGACACTGTGAGGCTTTGAAAAGTGGTTATTCAACACAAGGCATGATCCAATTGACATGTTGAATAATTTTTTGTCCGTTCCAAAAAACTCAATTTTCTTATGAAAACGATGACCTTAGACCTGTCGAACTTTCTGCAGATGGTCAGTAATGGTGATTTTTGAATGTTTCATCTTTTGTCTGTAAAAGACTTTTGGATGAGAATTATCACTTTTGGAACTAAAAAAAGCGTTTTTATAATCATTTTCTGCCCGAAATCAGTCAACATATAAGCTTCTGAGTAGGAGAAAAAAGCTGTAAAAAATTGCATTTTGGGCACTGTGAGGATTTAAAAAGTGGTTATTCAGCAGGATGCACTGTCCAATTGACATTTTGATTAATTTTGTGTATGGTCCAAAAAATCAATTTTCTGTTGAAAAACGATGAGCTCCGGAACTGTCGAACTTTCTCCAGATGGTCAGTAATCGTGATTTTTGAAATTTTAATCTTTTGACTGTCAAAGACTGTTGGATGAGAATTATCACTTTTGGAACTAAAACAAGTGTGTTTAGATTCTTTATCCTGCCTGAAATCAGTCAAAATAGAAACTTTTGAGTAGGAGGAAAAGTCTGTAAAAATGCAATTTTGGTCACTGTGAGGCTTTAAAAAGTGGTTATTCAACATGAGGCACAATCCAGTTCACATTTTAAATCATTTTTACTACAGTCCAAAAAATCTATTTTCTGATGAAAAACGATGACCCCGGACCTGTGGAACTTTCTCCAGATGGTCAGAAAAGGTCATTTTTTAATGTTTAATATTTTGACTGTAAATGACTATTGCATGTGAATTCTCCCTTTTGGAACTAAAATAAGTGTGTTTAGAGTCATTTTCCTGCCTGAAATCGGTCAAAATTGAAGCTTCTGAGTAGGTGGAAAAACCTGTAAAAATGGCAATTTTGGTCACTGTGAGACTTTAAAAAGTGGTTATTCAGCAGGATGCACTGTCCAATTGACATTTTGATTAATTTTTTGTACGGGCCCAAAAATCAATTTTCTGTTGAAAAACGATGACCTCGGACCTGTCACACTTTCTCCAGATGGTCGGTAATGGTGATTTTTGAATGTTTAATCTTTTGACTGTAAAAGTCTTTTGGATGGGAATTATCACTTTGGAACTAAAACAAGTGTGTTTAGAGTTTTTTTCCTGTTCCAAATCAGTCAAAATAGAAGCTTCTGAGTCGGAGGAAAAACCTGTAAAAATGGCCATTTTGGACACTGTGAGGCTTTGAAAAGTGGTTATTCAACACAAGGCATGATCCAATTGACATGTTGAATAATTTTTTGTCCGTTCCAAAAAACTCAATTTTCTTATGAAAACGATGACCCTAGACCTGTCGAACTTTCTGCAGATGGTCGGTAATGGTGATTTTTGAATGTTTCATCTTTTGTCTGTAAAAGACTTTTGGATGGGAATTATCACTTTTGGAACTAAAAAAAAGCGTTTTTATAATCATTTTCTGCCCGAAATCAGTCAACATATAAGCTTCTGAGTAGGAGAAAAAACCTGTAAAAAATTGCATTTTGGGCACTGTGAGGATTTAAAAAGTGGTTATTCAGCAGGATGCACTGTCCAATTGACATTTTGATTAATTTTGTGTATGGTCCAAAAAATCAATTTTCTGTTGAAAAACGATGAGCTCCGGAACTGTCGAACTTTCTCCAGATGGTCAAGTAATCGTGATTTTTGAAATTTTAATCTTTTGACTGTCAAAGACTGTTGGATGGGAATTATCACTTCTGGAACTAAAACAAGTGTTTTTTCCTGCCTGAAATCAGTAAAAATAGAAGCTTTTGAGTAGGAGGAAAAGTCTGTAAAAATGGCAATTTTGGTCACTGCGAGGCTTTAAAAAGTGGTTATTCAACATGAGGCACAATCCAGTTGACATTTTGAATAATTTTTTTCTACACTCCAAAAAATCTATTTTCGGCCCTGTCGAACTTTCTCCAGATGGTCAGAAATGGTCATTTTTTTATGTTTATTATTTTGACTGTAAATGACTATTAAATGTGAATTATCCGTTTTGGAATTAAAATAAGTGTGTTTAGAGTCATTTCCCTGCCTGAAATCGGTCAAAATTGAAGCTTCTGAGTAGAAGGAAAACCCTGTAAAAATTGCAATTTTGGACACTGTGAGGCTTTAAAGTGGTTATTCAACACAATGCACGATCCAATTGACATGTTGAAAATGTTTGTACAGTCCAAAAAATCAATTTTCTGATGAAAAACAATGACCCCGGACCTGTCGAACTTTCTGCAGATGGTCGGTAATGGTGATTTTTGAATGTTTATTCTTTTGACTGTAAAGACTTTTGGAGGGGTATTATCATTTTTGGAACAAAAAAAAGTGTGTTTAGAGTCATTTTCCTGCCTGAAATCAGTCAAAATAGGAGCTTGTGAGTAGGAGGAAAAAACCTGTAAAAATGGCAATTTAGTTCACTGTGAGGCTTCAAAAAGTGGTTACGCAGCAGAAGGCACAACCCAATTGACATTTTGAATCCATTTTTGTACATTCCAAAAAATCAATTTTCTGATAAAAACGATGACCCTGGACTTTCTCCAGATGGTCATTAATGGTGTTTTTTTAATGTTTATTCTTTTAACTGTAAATGACTTTTCAATGTGAATTAGCACTTTTGGAAATGGCAATTTTGGTCAGTTTGAGGCTTTAAAAGGTGGTTATTCAGCAGGAGGCACGATCCAATTTACATTTTGAATCATTTCTTTACGGTCCCCAAAAATCTTTTTCTGATAAAAAAGAATGACCCCAGACCTGTCGAACTTTCTCCAGATGGTCAGTAATGGTGAATTTTGAATGTTTAATTTTTTGACTGTAAAAGACTGTTGGATGGGAATTATCACTTTTGGAACAAAAAAGTATTTTTAGAGTCGATTTCCTGCCTGAAATCAGCCAAATAGAAACTTCTGAGTAGGAGGGAAAACCTGTAAAAATAGAATTTTGGTCACAGTGAGGCTTTAAAAAGTGGTTATTCAACACGAGGTACGATCCAATTGACAATTTGCATCATTTTTTGTACAGTACAAAAAATCTATTTTCTAAAGAAAAACAATGCACCGGTTGAACTTTCTCCACATGGTCAGCAGCGGTGATTTTCGAGTATTTAATGTTTTGATTGTAAAAGGCTTTTGGATGGGAATTATCTCTTTTGCAACTAAAAAAATGTGTGTTTAGAGTCATTTTCCTGCCCAAAATCGATCAAAATAGAAGCTTCTGAGTAAGAGGAAAAACCTGTTAAATTGGCAATTTTGGTCACTGTGAGGCTTTAAAAAGTGGTTATTCAACACCAGGCATGATCCAATTGACATTTTGAATAATTTTTTTGTACACTCCACAAAATCAATTTTCTGATGAAAAACGATGGCCCCGGACCTGTCAAAATTTCTCTAGATGGTCAGGAATGGTGTTTTTTTTATGTTGAATTTTTTGACTGTCAATGACTGTTGGATGTGAATGATCACTTTTGGAACTAAAATAAGTATGTTTAGACAGCCTTGATGCAAAAAAGGAAGAACTCACAGCCATCTGCCTCATGATGATGCAAAATAGATATGTGTTGAACTTAATAACCGCAATGGAGGGAGGGATGTGTGCCAAGATCAGAGAATCCTGCCGCACATGTATCCCAGGCAATTACCTAGACAACAGCACTTTAACTCTTGCCATCCAAGCATTTTACAGTCTACAAAGAGGCATGCCTGAGGAGGGTGGCGCGACTGAGCAGGAATGGTACGTGAACTGGCTTTCCTGGCTTCCCCGGTGGCAGACTGGCCGTGCATGTTATTATTGCCCATTTTCATATTTTTATAGTTCTTGTGTATTTTCCTGCAATTGGGGGTTTCCTGCTGTAAAAAAAACAGTCCTCAAATTGGGTAGAATACAAGTAACTAGGAAAATAGAAACAGTCAAAACTGAAGAACAACAAATCTTCAATATTGTGACTGTCCTGAAGTATGGGTTAAATATTGTAGTTGAAAACTCAACTATAGGTTGTTAATATTGATGGCAATGTTTATAATGATACACTCACATATGAGAGTGAAATCGCATTGCTATTATCAAACTCGCCTATCATGAACTCTCCATCAACCTCGACTCAGAAATGTATTGTCAGGCAGGATCTGTGACCTAGGCCTGAGGTCACTGATTGACAGATCACAGGTGGAGGTGCATGTAGCCGGCAAAAAAATGTGTGAACAGGACTCTAAGGTCAATCACCCAGATAAGCGCAGCAACACCACAATGGTCCAGGGAGATTGGCCCTAATAAAGCTCACACAGCCAGAGGGTTGCATGCATTCCCAAAACCCCATGAAGTCAGATGCCACATGATGTTGGGAACACATAGCTACTCAGGAGACAGTACACACAGTATATGCAGGGATCATGCGCCCCTCATATTGGACATCTGGTCATGTTACCCACTGGCCCCCCACTTGTCTAGGGAAGGTTGAGGCCCACCTGTAATTGTTATCAGGTGTCCTATTTATGACTCCACAGTACTTTATGGCACCCACAAACTGTATAAAGACTTGTTCAGATTGATTGTACTTTGAGAGAGTCCTCTGACCCACTTCTGTAACTGCTCCTGGATGAAGTGTTTAATTACACCAACTGTTCCAGTTTTTTCAAATACCTCTTGTCATTTGTTTTATTATACATAAATGAATGTTCCAGCAACAGTGGCAAAGAGGAAGGCATTTCTCATCATGTTGTCAAAATATTTTATAAATGTCATAAGCAAAGACATCAATACTCTTGTGGAACGTTGTATCTCCAAGCCATCCAGAGGTTTCACTGTTATATAATCCCCTCCAATCCTGGCTTTACATCATATATATTTTGTCTGCTCCATTTAAACATTTTTCCCTTCAGTGAAACATGTATCTAATGTTTCCTGCTGGTATGATCTCTTTCCAACCCCTAGCAGTACAGATCTAATGCTAAAAAGCTTCAAAAGATGGGGAATCTTTCTAAAAAAAAAAGTACATTTAACTGGTGCTCAGCCCTTTTTCGAGTGGCTGATCAAGTCGCATTTGTAAACATTCTTCTTTGCATATAATTGTCCAACACAAGCAGTATATTGCCCAGGCCTAGTAAAGCATGGACCATGTGAACATTTGGTGGAAGGAGATGCAAGAAAGATTCCCTGTGCCAGAATCTTCAATTGCCTCTTTCTAGCAAACCTTCTGAGGAGGGCAATTTTGCAGCCAGATATGCTCATCTCCCAAAATGTTCCTCCTGGACTGATCTATTTTGCACATAGGCAGCATTCATGATCACACGTGGGAAGGAAACAGGAGCACACATTTGACAAAAAGAGTAACAAGTCTGTTCTGTTCCAGGGCAATCATATTTCAGCTACCAGATCAGGCCTTGCAGCACTTACCACCTTTCTACAAGTGATAAATGCTATTTTTGTATGGTTTTGTGGCTGTATGGTGGTGCATGGAATGTATTGAAAGTAGAATGGTAAGTGGAGGATGCCTTTGACTGAGCCACTAAATATTGTGAAACATTATCCTGATGAGCAACCCATCAAATATTAAAAATAATACAGCTATGTCCTTTATATTGACAATGTTTACCTATAAAGTGCCTATATTCTCTTGGGTGCTACAGTGTTGTACAACAACATTACTATGTGTAAGTTTACAATTGTTTGCTATTCACAAAGGTATTTTACTAGTGGTATCCTTACAAGTGTGATGTCTCCACACTTAGGAGTCAATTAGGATGGCGGTTTGGACTCCAGTCCACCCGCCACCCTAGCGGTGCTAGGACCAGCCGCCAGTGGTGCAGTGCTCCCGCACCGGCAATTGGGATGCCACCGCTGCAGCGGCAGTGACATCCCGTATATATTACATTATGGCAGGCTGTGCTTTAAGTAGCACCCGCCACTATGCAATATGTGCATGCCAATGTTTGAGGGTACCATGGGTACCCCCCAAGTGCTACCCCCACCCCCATGGGGGCCTGAAACAGGCCCCCAAAGAAAACTCTGCATGCCTTTCCATGGTGACGTCTCCGCCATGGAAAGGCATTGAAAATGCCACATCATAATATGGATTTTATGATCCTTTTCTGCCCCGTAGGCAATCAGGACGATTGCCTACCAGCGGAAAAGCAGTAGACAGTCTTTCCGTCCGCCGCAGTACCCCCGCCATGCTAATGTGGCAGGTGTAAAAGGCTGTCCGGTGGGGTGATTTGGCGGGTGTATCGCCAACGCCATACCGGCGGTGGCGACCTGCCCGCCATCCTCATAGACCCCATAATGTGTGGAGACTTGCACTCGTAAAGATACTACTAGTAAAATACCTTTGTGGATAGCAAACAATTGTGAACTTACACATATGTAGAACTTTACCTTTGTGAATAAGGCCCTTAATGAATAAATACAAATGCCTGGTTGCACCCAATGCTCCAGGCCCACACCACACAACTGGAAACAATCCTCAGTAGCCTTTGAAGCATTCCGATTGCTTCCCTCCATGTGCTTTTACTTTCTGTCTCTTAACATTATCCTGAGCTATGAGCTGTACTCACCCATTTGCTTTTCCATCATGTTGAATGGACGCACAGATGGCACCATTCAGACCACTTCACTGTCTAAGTAACTTTCTCAAGGCTTTTTCTCATCTCCTGATCCTAGGCCTGCTCTACCGCCAACACAATTTGATATAACTCATCATGCAAGGCCTTGGGATATAAAGTGCTGAGGTGCTCTCAATTCAGCTCTTGCTAATCATATGATGGCAATGGTTTCAAATTTGTAGATTTTGCAGAAGGAAAAATTACGCTTGTTACTATACTACCCCTCAGACATAGATTTCAATCAAGATGACATGATTTAAATTTATGTTTGATCCATTATATATTTTTTTATTTTATATTTTGGTGGAGTTAGCATGTCAATGGCTATTACAAATAATAAGTAAAATAATACACTGTTTGGTTGTCTATACCAAAAAGAAGATAAAACCTTTCATTAAGAATTTTTGACATTTGGGTTATTCCTTCTTTTTTGCTCCAGCGTTCAAAGTTTAGCTAACAACAGCACCCTATTTTATTTCAAATAATCAGGATTTCGTTAGCTTATACAAAAGATCCAGAGTGGTTTGTGCTATCATTATCTAAATGCATTCTCATGCTTTTAGACTAAGGGCCTTATTTAGAGTTTGGATGACGAGATATTCAGTCAAAACGTGACTCTATAACAAGCGCTGTAGGCTATAATGCACTTGCAAAATGGAGGGCGGATATACTCCACGCTTGAAATGGACTATCTGGTACCCCTAATTCTGAAAAAGGGCCTAATTAACTAGATAGAAGGCCATGTGTTGAGTAGACATCTCCTTGGATGGATCACCTCTTTCAATCTTATTTCCGAAATAACATCATATCCTTGAAAAATGTTGGTTTTGAAACCACATCTTTTTGTGTAATACAAGCACACCAACATAATGATATTTTCATTCTTTTTTTTTTACTATAGCTAAATGAGCAACATTATCCAGTATTTCAGTTACTATTTTCATTAAACAAACTACTTATTTGCACACCACTCTTTTGATGTCATCGGAACCCCGCAAGGGCAATCTATGACAGGTTGACATGGTTACCCAGAATGCAAACGTACACCATATAAATTGTTGAAATTTTTTTTTAAGGTAATTTACAATTTTCTTTGCTGATGTTAATTTAAAAAACAGAATCGGTGATACTGCATTTATAATTGGAAATTAAATACTTGTATTTCCCAGTTTACTGTAAGCTGTCAAAACTAGAATTCTAAACAACACAACATACCGGGGGTCTAAAAGGCCAATACTATGGCAGGCTAACTACACTTTTACAGAAATAAAGTGGTACCCAAGTTACACGTAAGCCAAAACTGAAGAACTCACAACAGGAAGAAAAACGCTACAGTGATATGTGGTGGGATCCAACCTTGGTTTTACTGGATAGCCATCAAATTCTCATTGTGATCATTATAATTATTTGGTCAACCAGCTCAAGGAATGGTATATCTCTTGATCATAGAGAACACCATTCTTATAGTAGTAGGCTGGATCTTACCCACATTCATTTTGTGAGACAGAATGAGCAACTAAATAGTTGAGCACTGAGAAGATGAAGTGCAGTGCAAAACAAAAAAATGTGGTGAGTTAAAATAGGGTGATGTGGCAAAAAATAGAGAACATTTTATTAAGGCGTAGACACATCCCCTAAATAAAAAGAGATCAGTGCAACAGGCAGTTTAAACAAATAGCTGCCAAAAAAGGGCCAACATGTTTCAGCCAGTCAGGCAGGTAATCCCTAGGCTTTCTTCAGGGCCTCTGCTCTCAAAAACTGCTACTGCATACACACGTAATAATCCTACCCCGTGAGAATAAAGTTCTATACAAGTACATGAAACAAAACTGTTTGCTATTAATCAGGAATGAAATAACGCAAAACTAGTTGGAATGAATACAACGTGTCATCTATTAATCCTCCGCATCAAGGAATGCAGATGGCATCTACAATATATCAAATACAATAAGATTAAATGAGTAAACTAGAATTCTCACATAACCTTGCACTGCTCATGATCTCACACCTGATATCACTGATGAGACCTCAAATGATATCATCAGTGACATCGTTAATGACATCCTAAATGAGAGTACAGATGAGATTGCTGGTGATTTAATTTATGCATGAATAAGGATAAGGTATGATATGCCTCCAAGCCCCAGAAGGAAAATAAACCATTGGATAGAGCCTTCGGGCATGCTTTCCCAAGTAGAGGGCAGGGCTTGGCATTTGACCAGGCCCTGCATCTAGGCTGTCAATCAATCAGTTAATCAGCGTTTGCATAGCACAGCACTGTCACCCCTAGGGCTATCTGGCTGCTATGTTTCCATCAAAAAGCGAGGTCTTGATTTTCTTTCTGAAATCAGCCAGGGAGAATGCTGTTCAAAGATGGAGCAGCAGGTCGATCCAGGTCTTGGAGGTGATGGAGGAGACAGAGCAGCCTCTGCTGGTCTGGGATCAATGCAGGTGATGTGCGCATGGGGTAGTGATGAGGCGCGCAGGTGTATTGCGGGTAGATGGAAGTTCAGTCGGTGGACGATCTAGACCGGTCTTTGATCATGTAGAACTTTGTAGGTGTGCGTGAGGATTTTTAACTGGCATCTCTTCTGAATTGGGAGCCAGTGGAGGTGTCAGAGGTGTAGGGTGATGTGGGTCCATTTTGGGAGGTTCAAAATGAGTCTAGCTGTAGCATTCTATATGGTCCGAGTCTTCTGAGGAGCTGGGTAGAGATGCCAGCGTACAGAGCATTGCTGTAGTCATGGTGGATGGTGACGAGGGCCTGGATGATCATCTTTCTGATGTTGACTGGGAACCATCTGAAAATTCTGTGGACCGTGCGAAGGGTGTGGAAGCAAGAGGAAGCAACTGCATGGACTTGCTGTTTCATGGTCAGTTCACTGTCGAGGACAATGCCTAGTTTGCGTGCATGGTCTGTGGGTGTGGGTGTTTGTCTGAGTTCTACTGGCCACCACCTATTATCCCATATGGAAGTGTTCTTTCTGAAGATTAGTACTTCTTTCTTGTTGAAGTTGAGTTTAAGGCAGTTGTGTCTCATCCAGTTGGTTATGTTGGTCATGGCATTGCAGAAGTTTGTTCTGGTAGTGGGGTGGTCTTCGGTGAGTGAGAGGATAAGCTGAGTGTTGGCCACGTAGAAGAATATATTTAGGCCAAGGGATCTGATGATGTCAGGGAGGGGGTCATATATGTGTCAAACAAAGTGACCTCCCGTCTGAGGAACCCCTCCGATGTGGTCCCCTGTCAGAAACAATATAAAAGGACTATATCAAAGAGGTGGAACAAAGTCATTACTCAGCAATGAGCCACTTTAGAACACGTAGCAGCCACCAACAATAGTAAATCTTTCAGGGATACATTCCCATCCATGAGATCTGCTAATCAGATGGCGATCTCGATAAGTAGTCAAAAACTAGTGAGGTGTGGGAGGCACAATTTTCCAAAATGTACTTTGCTGTGGAGACTGCTCCCCAAACATTGGAGAAGACTGACCCTCACTCTGATATACAGATCACCCTGCAGGAAGTTACAGTAGCCATACAGGAGAGTGCAGGGGACAAAGCCTCAGGTATATATGGTATACCCATTGACTTAATTAAGTGCAGTGTTAATATTTGGTCCCCATTGTTGATCAATATTTTGATCACTTAAAACACAAGTTGACACCCTGTTCTTGGGCTACTTTAACCAAAGAGCTGATTTTTAAGAAGGGTGATCCTTCATTGCCAACTTGATATTGACCAGTTTCATTGATAGATATCTCAGTAAAGATTTTTGGAAGGGTCCTATACAATAGGCTTATAGAACGGGCAGAGGAAAATAAAATCATTAACCCTTCTCAATATGGTTTTTGCAGTTGAATAGGCACCTTGGAGCAGTGCCTGAATTTACTCTGATATTAGGCACATACACAGTAGCAAGCAAGCCCACTCTACCTTTCCTTCATGGACTAGTCCATGATGCTTTCAACTGCTTTAGCCCTTCCAAGTTATGGTCACTATTGTTGGCAATGTAGTGCGGCGTGACCTTTGTCCATCTTTTGGCATCGCTGCATGAGAATACTAAAGCTAGGGTTGGATTTGGCCCATTTGGGGAAATCCATGTTGGGTATGGGGTTCAGCAAGGAAGTATGCTAGCCCCCTTGCTGTTTGTTTTGTATATCGACAAACTCAATGCCTATTTGATATCATGTACCCCTAGTGTTCCCAGTATAAAAGGTGCACCACTCTCCCTATTGCTATATGAGGACAATGCCGTATTATTAGCCAATTCACCCAGAGCTCTGTACCTGTTAGTCAACTCATTTGTGCTACTTATGACCACCCTCGATTTATTAACACATTTTCACAAATCATTTATAGTGCCATGTGGCCCCAGGTGCAGTTAGCTCTCCAGTTTAATAGTAGGGTCCAATTGTTCACAAATTTACAAAACACAAGACCTTTCCCCTATCTGGGAGTCACTTTTAGCACAGGTGGCTCATGGATGCGGAATATAAAGCAGCGCAGGTTGAAACTATCCAAGGCCATAGGCTCACTTTTTAGTCTCCCATCTCAACCAGGTGGCAGAACCCTTACACCGTTGTTACAGATATGCAACTCGCAATGTGCATCTGTGGCCTCTTATGGAGCAGAAACTTGGGGCATTGCGGATCCTTCAGTTATTCAGGTGGAGAAAAATAAAATCGCTTTTGATGGAATCTTTGTCTATCTTATTATCTTCCTCCCATTTTATTTGTCACAAAGAACTAAGCTTAAATTATGTGACCGACAGAATTCAAACCTGTCTGCCATTATTATGACTATCCATTTGGATGAGGAAGAGCCTCTTTAATGAGAGATATATTTACCGATTGCTTAACCTGGGATGTATGACATTACAACGCATGCTTTTACATCGCATGCCTTTACAACGCTGTTTTTACAACGCATGCCTTTACAACGCATAGAGCTTTGGGGCGCTGGATAGTGAATAGTTTAATTTACTATTCCAACTCCAGTCCCCGTGGATAGTAGGGAAGGTGTTGGATAGTAAATTAAACCTATTCCCTATCCTAGAGCGCCCCCCAGCGCAATGCGTTGTAATGGTTTGCGTTTTAAAAGTTGCGTCGTAAAGGCACTGCGTGGTAAAAGTTGCGTTGTAAAGGATGTTTCCCCTTAACCTGCAACAGAGGCCTCTCCGTCCCATGGATAGCCTTTGTAAAGCACTCTTATAAAGAGATTGACCTCATTCAAGTATTCCGTAGTGAAGAATTGAGTAAGGGAGGAGATATGTTCAAACACTATTATTAGTCAAAGCACAGGACAACAAGCTAACCGTAGAATTGCAGAAACCTACCATTGCAACTTATCTGCCCCTGAGCCTGGAAGTCTCTCTAAATACCTATTTATTTAGCACCTGGAACCGATAGGCATGCACTTTATTGTTTAGATTTAGGGTGGATACAAATAAAAATATGCGTTGCTTCCCGTTAGGTTTTCAGAATAATCTTGAACTTAGTTTGTGCCAATGTAATGGCATAATATGGTAATCTATGTTGCATTTTATCTTCTTCTGTGGTTTCTATAGAATTTTTACTAAAATGTTTTTAGTTCCTTTTATGAAGTCCAGAAATTTGAGGATTTGTATTCATGCTAAAGGGGCTCTCTGATAAAGAAACGTGACTGAAAGCAAGCTCTTTTTTACGGGCTTGTTTGGTCTGAATCGTTTTTGGCCACTATAGGTGTGGCAGGGTATACTCAGACATGAGTCCCTTGCTCACTGCTCCATCAGGATTCAAGCAAGCCGGGCCGACGACGCCTGAAATGGCAGAAACCGGTCCCCGGAAGCTTGTCTCCTTTCTGGTGAAGAATTGGCTTGGTAGTTTGGTCTGCCCTGTTCCCATGATGCACTGGGCCAGGGACAAACTAATTTGCATAAAGCCAGGTTCTGAGCTGGGATGGGGCAGTGAGTTAAATAACGGTGATGGATCAAGCCCTGATCTTTGGACTGGGTAAGAGTGGTCTGCTTAATTCAGACACTCTGTTCATCACCACCCCCTTTTCTGAATCGTTTTTGGCCACTATAGGTGTGGCAGGGTATACTCAGACATGAGTCCCTTGCTCACTGCTCCATCAGGATTCAAGCAAGCCAGGCCGACGACGCCTGAAATGGCAGAAACCGGTCCCCGGAAGCTTGTCTCCTTTCTGGTGAAGAATTGGCTTGGTAGTTTGGTCTGCCCTGTTCCCATGATGCACTGGGCCAGGGACAAACTAATTTGCATATAGCCAGATTCTGAGCTGGGATGGGGTAGTGAGCTCAATAACGGTGATGGATCAAGCCCTGATCTTTGGACTGGGTAAGAGTGGTCTGCTTAATTCAGACACTCTGTTCATCACCACCCCCTTTTCTGAATCGTGTTTGGTCACGGGGCACAATGTATCCTGAAGAATGCCATTTTAGCTTGCTACATTTTATGTGCATATTTATAACGGTTGTATGTTGTTACCGAAAGAAGAGGGTATTTGAAGTTGACTGTACTGCATGTTTTTACTTTTAATGATATTTGCACTTGTATTATCAGACAACCCAGTAGAGCAGCGAGCCACCAAAGATACCGCACCTCCCCCTTGTCCCAAACTATTAACTGGTGTAATAATACTGCATGGACCCCACCAATGCACCTGCCACTCCCAAGGTGTTAAGAGAAGGTCAACCTAAATCCAAGATATACAAATAGTGGTGCACAACAAACATAGGGGGATATTTCCAAAGAAGTGGGGGAGTGAGGCATTAGCAATCATGGCTTAAAGCTGCACTTCACCACTTCAGAAACGCTAGGCTGCACCACATTAAAAAGGATATGGCGCAGCCTTGAGTTTCCCCCCGCTCTGGCGCTACACAGAACAGTATAGTGCCAATGCACGCACCCTTAAACCATAGTGCAAGGGTGTGCGTGTGCAGGGGAAGATTGTTTACGTGTAGGAAGCTGCCATTTATATACGAGACCAGTTCAAAATTGAATATGATCCAAGCTGTCTTTTTTCCCATTGATGATAACATAAGACAGCCTGCGCATTTCGTTCACCACAGGTGAACTTCCTTATGGCGATTAGGATTATTCATCCACCAAATAGGTATTCCGTTTCTCTATTTCACTGGTTACTGCTGATCTATTTAGGTCAGTCAGTGTCTGCTAATATGCCTCCTTCGTCAACACTTTATTTTGTGTCTTCATTAATCAAGCTACCTTAGCGTCCGATCATGTGTCTTGCAAAATAGCATATCACATGGGTGGAATAGAGAAACGGAATGCCTATTTGGCAGATAAATAATCCCAATCACCCTGAGGAGTTTCAATTTCGAACTTGGACATTTGCACTAATATTGCTGCTTCTCAACTGAATAAAGTTCGTTTAACTTGACTTGATTATAATACAAAGCTTCCATTGGAAAAAAATTACACAACTTGCATGGAGTTTGGAGCAGCTAATGCTTTTATAGATAAACTCATGATGAGGCCATAGATATTTTTAGTTACAAGTTGTGAAAATGATCAAACATATTTTACTACAAATGCATGAAAATACATGTCAAAATTAAAAAATTGCCAATCTGCTCAATTATGTAACATTTTAAACCAATGGGTTTCCTCGGGAGTTTTATGAAGAGTCAGCGGTTTGAATTCATATAAATGATTCCACATGTACATTTGAGCTGCGTGACCTCATAGACTTTACGGGCATCAAATATCTTATTTTTTTCCAGAATCTCGAATTCAGAGGAGGAGATTTTTCTGATTCCCACTTCACTTTGCTGCTAGATTTCAAGAGATCCAAGGACTCCAACATACATTTTGTTTCATTTTGAAGATTGTATTCAATGAGTATAACTTTAGTCTTCCTCTCCACTAGCGACTTGTAGAGTCCACTTTCGAGTTCATACATTACGTCATCAGACATATAGTTCCCACTCAGGATTATGATTACTCTTCTGCTCTTGTCAATAAAGCAATTGATATCTTCAACAATGGCTGCAAAAATAAAATATATTTTTCGTACATTTTAGCAATCATGGCACCATTCAAGGAGATCATTATTTTTACTTCAATAGCAATTCGGAACACCATTTAATTGCTGGTACTAAAAGAATTGCCAATTTCTATTTTTTACCATTAACCTTATCAACAATAGATTAATCAGTTAGCAGAACGACCCAGGAACGATTTTAATCAATCAAATGCTTTAAATTTCATACAGAAATCAGACAAATTCTCACTACAAATTCTTGAGAGAGGTGATTCATTGCTGCGGTTCAAACACACGCTTTTGATTTCAGAATGAGAATGATTTCATTTCTTGAGTTATTTGACAGCAACAGTGTAGTTTGACGTAATTACTTAGGGCCTCATTTATGAGAAGTGACGCATCGCTGCGTGAAAGCAGCGATGCGTCACGTCTCAGTGCGCCCTCCTTGCGACATGATTGATGCATCATATTTAATGTATGACGCCTCATGTTGCAAGGAGTTACAGATACATCAGTATTTCTGACGTATCTGTGTGGCGCAAAAGTGAAGCATTGCTGGAATGTGCCACAAAAGTTACACAACTCCAGCAATGTGTCCTTTCACATGGGGCAAGCCCCATGTAAAAGAGCCTGCGTCAGTCTTACGCCTGCTGTGAGGCAGGCATAAGAAATTGACGCATTTGCGTCCTAGAAGTGGTGCAGTGAAATCTTATAGATTTCACTTTGTCACTTCTATGACCCTTTCTAGTTTCAGAACGCCCCCCTGCTTACATTACACCTGGCGCAGGTATAATGTGGTGCAGGGGTTTGCAAAGTGACGCATCTACCTAGATGCGTCACTTTGTAAATATAGTCCAACAAGGAACATTTTTTACTCTGCTGGTGCGTCACAAAAGGTGACCCATCGGCGGCGTAAAAGTGACGCACGGCCTCATAAATAAGGCCCTTAGTACCTTGACTCATGTGGCTCTGTGCAGAACGCAATACAGACAAAATTACATTTCACTCCTGTAATGCTAAAGTTTGCCTTTTTCTCTGGTGAGGTTACAAAATAAACTGTTAAAGTATTTGCATGGTTTGGGAGGTTTCCTTTGGAAAGGCACAGTTGTCACGCACCATATCTGAGGTCCTATTTCTGTTTGGTTTCTTTATAGTACCCACAACTTGTTCATTTTAATTTGCAATCATTGGCTGTGTCTCCACATATATTGGAAGAAATACTTGCATGATAGGAAAGGATATTTCCAGACACCTAGAAATTTGGTTCTATTTTTTATTTATTTTCCCTCTACTTTGCCATAGGGAGACTCTGCAGTCTAGGCAAAGATCTTTGATTCATAGTCCAGGGAAACATAAAAAAGCTGACTTAATTAAAAAATATGTCTTACAAATATTTCATGTTAATTAACAATATAAATTCATTTAATATATATATTTAAAATGAAAGTCAAAATAAATAATGCTTCTGCACTATTAACCCCTTCCACACTCATGACGAGCTGGGCTCGTCATGAAGTAGCCTCCTCGCACGCTCATGACGAGCCCAGCTCGTCATGAAGAATGGAAATCAACAAATCTCAGCATAGGAGGGGAATACCATCAGCATTGATGTGGTTAACCTAATTGTGGATTCAAACTTTAATAAATGGAAATATGTTAAAATCAATGAAAACTATTTTTCTGAAGTTTAAATAAAACAAAAAATTCCCACCTAGAGGAAAATAATTAGATACATTAATATTCTTTAATGAAATGTGTAAAATTAATTAAAATTAATTAATTTTTTCCAGATAAAAATTTGTTTTATACTAATTTTACATTATTTCCTATAAGGGGGTATTTTAATGCTATACCTCCATTATTTTCAATGGGAGGGTGCTACAGTACCAGGTGATGGCCATGTGTGGTGCTAGACTTACTACTACGCAATTTTAGTAGTAACTTACACTCTGATGTTGTGTCAAGCCAGAAGCAGTAAACTTAATTGTAGTTTACTCAAAAGTGTAAGTTACCTTTGTGAATCAGGCCCTGAGTGAGTTCCACCGTCAGCACCAAAACTCAACCAAATGACCAGACTCACTGACCTCCTTCCAAATAGTGTTGGGTCCACTCCAATCAATCTCAAGAGCTCTTGGACAAACTTCATAAACAGGACCGCCCTGCCCCTCCACCTCAGGCAATCACTGTCAATGATGTAATTCAGCAAGGGCCTCAAGGCCTGACTCTTCGTCAGAACCTCCACGCCCAGGAGGATGAGCAACCCCAAACTCAGCCCCTTGGAAAGGAGGAGACCTCTTGGTCACCCCAAACGTATGGCCGGGTGCCCCGACCGCCCGGGAGACCCTTTGCTGGCGGGGGTCGTGTTCCCGGCTGGTCTGCCCGAAGTGGCGTGGCTGGAACACGCCCCCGCGGCCTAAAAGGGGTTGTCCTAACCCCCGCCCGGAAGTCCGTGCACTTTTGGGGCGGGAGGGGGATGCCGCCCCGCCTCCCCGTTGCAAGTTAAAAGGCGCGGGGGCCCAGGCAGGCGTCCTCTTGTTCCCGCGCTCTGAAGGCTGCACCACTCGTTGCTCGTGAGCCCTCTAGGGAACAAGCAGCAATTTTGACCCACCCACCAGCCCCTGTTGCAGAAGTTTGGGTGTAAACAAAGTGGTGATCTGCAATTGATGGTGATGCGGAAACGTCTTGTCAAGGCCTTGTTTCTCCCAAAACGGATTCCAGATTATGTATGCAACTGACTACTAGTCAATAGATGCTTTCTCTGTCATAGGACCTTTTTCTCCTTTGTAGCAATGTCTATAGTATGTTGGGTACTATTGTGGGACTTCCGCTCTACAAGGACGGGGGGAGCAGTGAGGAATATATCTAGCTGTGATATAAATTTTACATAGGTTTTTTCCCATTAGTAGGTCATTAACTGTCGTATTTATTAGTCTTCGGTCGGGCGGTAAAGTCATGATCGGTGAGCAGTGATTTCAAGGTCCCTAGTGGGGGCGCCACCTAGTATGGATGGGAGTGCCCGGGGGAGGCGGCCATTGGCCCCTCCCACGGGGGGCGGCACCCATTACGGATGGGATCGCCCAGGGGGAGATGGCTATATGCCCCACACACGAATTTCCCGGGGGCCGGATATCCGCTGCGGCGGAAGAGAGTGCAGGGAAAGAGGGGGAGTCCACGCTGTCCTTCTTACGGTTACCCCGCACGGGAACTCGGACGACCTTAAGATGGTGCCGAGTGGAAGGGGGCCCCCATGGCAAGGGAAGTTACGGTTGGCCACGAGGGTAAAGTCCTCTGCGCATGCGCCACTCTCACGAGAGGGCGGAAATTTGGTGATAGGGATCTGACACCGGTTAAGACCTTGCCGTTGGCCCTTAACGATAGGATGTACAAAATTCATATGCAATGCATGATGTCATGATGTTAGACTCGGTTAGGAAAATCTTTGTATTAGAGATTTGTTAAGGTTAGCCTGGATACCTGTCTACATCAAGTGTAATGAAAGTTGAATTTTGTACATGATAAATGAAACGTTTTTAATTTAAAGTTTAACATTTTGTTTCATATTTTAATAAATACGGCCGGGGGGGGTCGTGAGGCCCCCCCTGCCTTCCAAAAAGTCGAACTGTGTCTGTCTCCTACCATTGGGATTTGTTGGTGGAAGGGGTGGCAGGCATCCCGGACCATATGAGACCCTCACAACTGAGTAGCCATGCTATACAAAAATCCTGATTGATCTGCACTGGGGAAGGAATGCTTTAACTTAAGGAAGATTGAGAACACTAACTTCATAAGCATGTGCCTACTTGACATGCACTCGTTTCATTACACCTGCTAGGAAAAAAAAACAAATATAGGGGAGGGGTGGGTTCTTAATTCACAGGAGGTTAGATCATGTAAAACTGTAAAAGAGTAAGATACACCTCACGTGAAAATCACATAAGTTAGTGCATTGCAATAGAAGTCAAAATCAATTGATCCGTTGATAATCAAAGTACATAATTATTAGATTTATGAGAATTATTCATTTAGAATAATATTCAATTGAATCTCATAAAAACCATACACAGATAAAATGTCATTAAAAGACATTGTGTACAAAACAAATACGACCCCCTTCCAAACATAAAATTATCCTGTCCTTAATGCACACACCCTTGCATCATGGAGGAAGAGTCCCAGCATTGACACTGGGCTGCCACAAGTACATCAGGGTGCAGAACTGTGACATTTATTTGGCATGTTTGGGCCATATCATGAGAGGCAGTTCTGCTCCCATGAAACGTACGGAAGCAACTTCACTTGCTGCACTGCGATGTGTGAACTCCTTGAAAATATGCCCCACAGTCTTCATGTTTTTACATTATTCTCAACAATACATTTGGAATTAAATCTATTTACCACATCCAGTAATTACCACAACCACAGCTAAAGGTACTTTGTAGGTGTGGTCAATATCTCACTCTTTACCCCCAAACTTGTATTCAAGTTCACAAAGCCATTTGCACACAGGAGGGAACGAGTTAAAAAATATATATTTGTGTTTTAGCATGCAATGGAAATCCAAACCCTCCTCCGTTTTCTTTCTCTCTTCTTATAGAGCGTGAATGCTTCTCTCATGTTCATGCTCTTTCCCCCACTATCCACCCGCTCTTCTTCTTCTGCCCATTCCATCCTTACTAGCCCAGTATTCCTTGCTCATCCCCTGGCACCAAACACTGCTGCAGATCGGTGTGTCTCTGACTCTCTCTCTCTTTCTCTCCAACCTCTTTCCTTCCACCTTCCTCTCGCTGCCATGATTGGCTTTGCCAATGCACACGTACAATTGATCTCTTATTGGTTAAGCTAGTAGCCCTAGCCAGCCATTTAGGATTTTGTTTCCCTATTTTCAAGATGGCCGTCATATTGAGTGTAGATACAAGACGGCCAACTTTCAACATATAGAAAATACAGTTCCAATATCTTGAAATATTATTTTTATGCTTCCACAATGCCCCCATATTACACGAAGAAGCAGTATCTTGGCCATCTTGGAAATACAATACAGAAAATAATGTTTCAAGATTGTTGAGTTTAATTTTCGATCCTTTCAAGATGTATGTCACATTATATTTGCATGCAACATGAAGCCCATTTCGGAACTGCGGAAAATACCATTCCAGGCTGACCAGACACTTCTACTGGCACCGTTTAACAAGGTTTGACAAAGGCAATAGTAGTAAATAAAACGTATTGTGAAAGCAAGACAAATTGGCATTTCCCGTGCTTCTTCAATACAGTGACATGACTAGTTAAATGGATGAAACTGACAATGTTGTTAATCTGTATTTAATTCTCACTAATCTGGGATCCTTATTAAAAAACAGATGTTAGCGCCCTGTGTAGAATGTTAAGACTGCCTCAGCCAATCAGATTGCATAGAATGCTGACTCTAATTTCTCTCATTTCTGTTGTTTGCCAGAGTCCTATGCTCTGAGAGAATGTGAAGAAGGGTTGGACAGCACACAGAGACAAATGGTCTCATTAGTTCCCTTTGTTGGGTGAGTTTATGGGTATGGATGCTAGTACCCTTAATACCCAACTGTAGTTCGAGGCTGACTACCTCCACAGAGGTATCATCTGCAGTAAACACTGTGAGCAATAATTAAATATAAAGGTCTAAAAAGTGTTAATGAGAAAGGGGCAGAAATATGAAGCCTTTTTTGTGGCAGCAAAGGGTTCAATTCACAGAATCGTACCATGTGCCCCTCAAAAAGGCCTTTTCTTATCTACAAAACTGAATTGTGATTCAGTGACATGTTACAGAATCGTAATTTACGTTTGCAATCACACACTGATTTTATATTTGGAAGGGTTGTGTTTAGTGCATCACATCCAAATACTGAATCAGATTGGTTTGTTTTATTGTTTTGTAACCAAATTCTGGTCTCAAAATATAAATCTTTTACTACCTTCACAAAGAAGGTGGTCAGCCCATCCCAAACGAGAAAGGATCCACAAGAGACCCCCTTCTCCTTTCTGAATTTTGACAAAGACATTTTCAAGAGAGGGGGTAGTTCCAAGCATGAAATGGACATCAATTCACCAAAATGCCAGAGGTAGCTGTAGTGTAGTTCCTATATTCCCAATAGGCTCTGCGCATTGGAATACTATATCCTATAGATTAGACGTAGGACTGAGGTCGACTAGGTCTCTATCGAATATACTAAACTCAATAGTGAGTGCCAGCTAGCTCAGAGGTCACTAGGAACTTTCTCGAATTCACAAGAAGGGATTAGTTTCTGACAACCGCATAAACATGACAACTTTGTTTTCCAAGAATAAGAAATATATCTCAAGAGTCGCGGAAACAATAGATAAGTATTTTACTCAGTCAATCGAGCATGCTTTGTTTCTACAGAGATGCAGAGAAGTAGAGAGACCGGCGTTTTCAATAAAAAGGTTTATTGAACAGTCTTCTTTCTCATGCAAGTAAAGTGAAATGCTACAATCGTAATGCAGACTGCAAAGTATAATGCGTAAAGCGAGAACAATATTATAGAATAATACTGTAAGAGCATTGTATGGTTTCTAAGCCATATAAAAATACATACATAAATAACAATGACTAAAAATACTCAACTGGTGCTTCTAAAATACGCCTACCCCAATGTACCTAACCTAAGTCTAGTACGAGGGAAGAAGTAAGTGTGGTGTAGCATAGGTTTAGTTTTCTTTGCCAAGAATCTATGCAAGATTTCTCTTAGATTCTAATCAGCTCCATACCTTTAGTTTAGAATGAAGGAGGTCTGGTATCTCTGTCTCGGGACTCGATTTCCCAACACCCCCAAGGGGAGCTTGGAAACACTGGAGCTGGATTCTCGGCGGAAGAAAGGACAGCTTCTCGATCAGTGCCTCAGCTGGCGTGTCGGCTTCCTTCAGCACTTGCTGTAGCGGGCTGGGTCGGGCAAGTAGATAGTCGAACTGCTCTGAACCACTGTGTCTTGCTAGAGCAAGTGAGGGCATATTTATACCTTGATGGTGCCTAGTTTGACGTAAAGTTGGGCATAATAATGTCAGTAAAGAACCCCTAGGGAATAGTAGTTCTTTGTGAACTACATGAGTTCTTGGACAAATCAATATTCAAGCAAGAGGAAGTCCCTGACTACTTAAGCCGATTTTCCAAGAAATCGTTGTGACATTTTGGTACGGGTGGAAGTAGCCATGCCTGTATTTGGACTGCATTGACTATGCCTAAATAAGGAAATGATTTCTATGCCTATATTAGGGCAATGTGAATTGTTCATATGGAAGGGCATGAATAGGGAAAATTCACTCGGATCCTAAAACGCCATACAACATAGCCATGTAACCTTTATTTTCACTGATACACACATGCTTTCACATACATATACATTTACTAATACACACACTCAGCACACATTTAAAATAATGTTTTACCTCCCTCAGCTTCCATGAACGGTCATATTCCAGTAAATTGTGATTCATTCTTTGTGAATAATAAAATATTATTCACTAATAGTGTAATGAAGAATTGACAAAAATAAGCATAATGGAGCTGCCCTTGTGTGCCTGCCACTGATTTTGCCACCATTCTGGCCAGGGGTCACAAAGGTAATGTCAGGGGTGGCAGGCGGCAAGCCAGGGATTGCAGCTGTGACCCCTGGTGACACCTAATTGATATCCTTGGTCCCATGTACCACTGCCTCCTCTTAAAAAATGAAACCTATACATTTTATGTCAAATGCATTCCGTTTTCCTCGTGGAAAATGGGCTGCATAGAAAAAATTGTTTCATTTAACCCCTTCGACGCTCATGACGAGCTGGGCTCGTCATGGCGTAGCCTCCTGGCACGCTCATGACGAGCCCAGCTCGTCATGAAACATGGGAATGAGTAAATCCCAGCGTACGGGCGGAATTCCGCCCGCACGCATGCGGTTAAAAGAAATCACCAACATGGTGGTCTACTTACCTCAGCAGGTTACCATCCATATGAATGCTGTGATAACTGGTGGGTCGAAATTTGCAACCCACTTCAATAATTTCAATAATGTAGGCAGAATTGCACCCCACTAGGAATGGGGTATTTGTAAACCAACATACATAGGTTGGTTCACAAAATACCACAGAGGTCGCAAAAATACTAATCACAAATTGTTACCAGTTTTTTGCGACCAGGTCTTAGTACATCTGGCCCTAAATGTGAGACCAAAATCGAAAATATTTCTCCTTCAATGTGATGTAAAATTTAGCTTCAGAGATTGAACCGTCTTGCTTATATGAGGAATGGGGCACTTCACTTGGTGACGAGGCACATTGTGTGCAAAAGATTAAAATTCCTCAACATGTTTTTCTCTCTTGCTTTGTTTTTCATTAAGGTCCAACTAAATAAATTCAGGGGCTTATTTATGAAAGGCTTGTTGCACCAGAAGGTCAATTTTTTTGATGCTTTGGTGGTCCAAGCCTCTCAATTATATCTATGAGGCAAAACAAAGGCACGCTGTGTGGCTTTGCATGGTCTCATATATATGGAGTAAGACTGTGCAAGTCTCTTCCTTGCCTCACTTTGCTTCAAAAAGGCCTTCCATGGCCTTTGAGGTGGGTTTCCAATGGAACACACATGGATTTTGACGATGCCCCAGATTTACTTAAACACGTGAACCTGGGCTGCACCAAAACCTTACACCTCCCCAGACCAGGAGTAACAAGGAGAAATATTTTTATTTCTCCTAATTTTTTCCTCTTTTCTCCTTTTTTTCCTATTTCTGCAACACACATAGAATGAGGAAAACACCTCTTGGGATTGTTTTTTGTGCAGAAAGGTGTGCCTTCCTGCACAAAAACAATCCTGTCTCCATGGTATAAGGGTGCCTGCATTGGCGCTACAGAAAAGGGGGTGGTGATGGACAGAGCATCTGAGTTAAACAGAACACTCATACCCAGTCAAAAGATCAGGGCTTGATCCATCACCGTTTTTTAGCTCACTGCACCATCCCAGTTCAGAACCTGGCTACATGCAAATTAGTCTGTCCCTGGCCCAGTGCATCATGGGAACAGGGCAGACCAAACTACCAAGCCAATTCTTTACTGGAAAGGAAACAAGCTTCCGGGGACCGGTTTCTGGCATTGCAGCCGTCTTCGGCCCGGCTTGCATTGGCGCTAGGCAGCAAATTGTGCATCAGATCAGGAGGAAAGGACAGGAATGCGCTGTATCTCATAAATACAATGCATTCCTGCCCTTTCACATTGATGTAGGTCAGTGCAGCAAGAAGACCTGCATAGCTGCCCTATCTTAATTCCTCATAAATGAGACTCAGATATTTAGGGATGGATCACTTAGCAATTCTTTTTTTTGCGCTGTTAAGGTAGTGCATGCTCAAAACACTTTTACTACATTATTAAAACAGATTTATGGGAGTAATACTGTGTGGCATGTACATTTGTGCACATTTGTTATTTGCCAATTTGTTGTGCTGGGGATATGTTCTCTTGCTTTTGTGCTCCTGTCTTTATTGTGTTACATAATTAATGTTAAACAGCTTGAATCAACTGGGTCGGGCGCTGCATCGGATGTCTCCCAGACCAAGCGAGGGGAACCCCTGAGGCTGCAGGCACCAGCAACACAGGAACTTTTGCCGTATTAGACTGCACTCGTCCCGTTTTAGGTTGGCAGGACGAGTGCCGTGGCCGGACACAGCAGGCACCTAGCTTTGAGATGTGCCACCTTGGCTCCCCTTGTGAGGACCTTCGAGCCCTTCCTTGCCCTTCCTTCCTCCTGGCTTCTCTCGCTGACATTGTTGTGCAGCGCGAACACCCAGTGGGGAGCCCTGGAGTTGATGCTGAACTACAGGAATGTACACATTATGGGCAGAGGGACAGAGCCAGTTTGGACTTCAGCTGTGGTTTCCCCTGACGCCTATAGAAAGTGGATTGTGCTTAGTCTTAGGACATGTCCAGCCGGACAGAGGTCTTTCAAGTTTACTCAATAAACAAATAAACCATACAAAGAGAATACCTTCCACAATTCACCTAGTGTGGTACACAAGCCTGTGCCCGACACTAACAGTTCTAGTACAAAAGGTAGATTTAGAAGCAAAGATGGGCTTTTTAAGGCAAACAAACATGTTTACATTCAGTTGTACAGAAGTGTCAATAAAGCACCATTACATTACATAGAAATCAAGTTTTGTATTGGGTGCTAGACAGCACGACGGCGTTTCGGACCCCTTATTAAATCATGGGGACCATCATCAGGACATTCAGTTAATGCCTTAATGTTAATTAGCCTCTAATGGCCTAAAGAAGGAAAAGGGAAATATATATACATTTAGATAGAGAAATTTTTTTTTTATACAGAAATAAAAAAAAAAAAAAGTTCAAGTGACATAGTGAAACGTGCAACCGTTCGTTTTATTTACATGTGAATTACGTCGCAATTGATGAGTACAGGCGTGCATGTACGACCGGGGCAGTGCCGAAGTTTAGATCAGGCTGTGAGTGTATATGTTACACTTGCCGGTGTTCAAGGAGCCGACGCGGATCATGCATAACCATTCCTCCTGCGGGGTGCCAGCTATTAGGGTTAAGAACAGGAGAATGCGGGGGGTTACCAGGGAAGGATTACCGTGACTATACCAAGTGAGAATTCGCGAATAGTGCCTATGTTAATGGAGGCGTGGCGACAGGGGCTATCTGGTGAGGCCAATCTTGTATGCCGAGTGTGAACCCAGCAGATTTTTGAGCAACGTATGCTTGGCGCCGTAGAATGGTGGGCTTACCAGGAAAATTCACTGGGACTGGGCCAACAGGGAGAAATTTGCCCATATTCGGTACAGCAGCCCTGGAGAAGGGAAGGTAATTAGAGGACTACCAAAATAAATTACTGTGGCCGAGTGAGCGCGAGTAAACGTGCACAGCTCCTTACCAGAATCGGGCGCGAGTTTCCGCGTTACAATATCATAATCCGACGGTGCCTAGGTTAAAACCTGTCGCAAAACAAGGGCATCAGAGAGTTGCATTGTCAGTCATTGCGGTGAAGGGGAGATGTGGGCAGCTTACAACTTACCGGGTTAGTCGGCATTTCAGTGTGCTCCCTGGCGTGCTCGGATGAGGAAGTGGGAAGTGAAGAGTGGGTGAGAGGGAGCTGATTGGGCAGTGACCATGAGGCGTTCCCGGCCATAGAAATAGAAGATGGGCACATACTCGTCGGCCATCTTGGAGGGAATAGCTTAAACTCAGAAACGACGGTAGTGCATAGTGTTTAGTGCACGTGATTAATATTTAAAAACATAATAATACATTTGGTCGAAAGAGTTAAAGAAAGGAAAATTGCATGAATGAATGACTCAGGAGCCAACAACATGTTAGTTGGAGTTCAGGGTAGCGGATCAGATATTAGATTAGAGCAGTCCATTCCTCCTGCAGATTCAATCCAGAGTTCAGACTGTCAGTTTTTAAAATCCATTTGAGCTCCTCTCTGTGGAGCATACGTGTCAGGTTGCCGCCCCTGGGTGGGATGATGACTTGCGTGATCACAGTCCAACTGATTTCATTTTCCGTATGCCCTTTATTGACAAAATGTTCGACCAGGGGGGCATTCGGTGTTTTGCATCGGATCCGACTTCGATGTTGGGAAATCCTCAGCTTGATTTTCTGCTTAGTTTGGCCCAGATAAATTAAGTCGCAAGGGCAAGGGATGGCATAGATGATATTACAACTATTACAATTGGTGAAAGTTCTCAATTCATTTCTCACTCCTTTGTATACAAAATCTTTACCATCTACTGAAAAATCAAATACAACACATGTCCCGCACTTGGAATGACCGCGGAGAGGTGGTAGTAGCCAATGATCATGGAGTGTGGTGTTTTTCGCATTTACAGAGGGCAGGGCCGCCCTTACCAGCTGATCTTTAAGATTTTTGTTTTTCTTAAAGGCAAAGAGGGGAGTATCCCAATTAAGTGGACCTGAGTTCAGTATGTGCCAGTTCCTTTTTATACTCTGTTTGACACGATTGGAGATGGATGAAAAGGTGGTGACACATACCATTTTATCAGAGGGTTGTTTGGGTTTGGGCTCCAAGAGGGTCTCGCGAGAGCAGTACCAAGCTCTTTTCATAGAGTTTTTGATTAGTCGCCTGGGATAGCCTCTAGTTCTAAGCTTGTCAAATAGAATATTGGCCACACTGAAATAGTCCTCTTTCTTGGCCAAGTCCCAGGGAATTTTCCTGGTAAGCCCACCCTTCTACGGCGCCAAGCATACGTTGCTCACAAATCTGCTGGGTTCACACTCGGCATACAAGATTGGCCTCACCAGATAACCCCTGTCGCCACGCCTCCATTAACATAGGCACTATTCGAGAATTCTGACTTGGTATAGTCACGGTAATCCTTCCCTGGTAACCCCCTGCATTCTCCTGTTCTTAACCCTAATAGCTGGCACCCCGCAGCAGAAATGGTTATGCATGATCCGCGTCGGCGCCTTGAACACTGGCAAGTGTAACATATACACTCACAGCCTGATCTAAACTTCGGCACTGCCCCGGTCGTACATGCACGCCTGTACTCATCAATTGCGACGTAATTCACATGTAAATAAAACGAACGGTTGCACGTTTCACTATAAGTCACTTGAACTTATTAAAAAAAAAAAAATCTGTATATACATTTTTTTTCTGTATCTAAATGTATATATATTTCCCTTTTCCTTCTTTAGGCAATTAGAGGCTAATTAACGTTAAGGCATTAACTGAATGTCCTGATGATGGTCCCCATGATTTAATAAGGGGTCCGAAACGCCGTCGACCTGTCTAGCACCCAATACAAAACTTGATTTCTACGTAATGTAATGGTGCTTTATTGACACTTCTGTACAACTGAATTTAAACAGAAAACGTTTGTTTGCCTTAAAAAGCCCTTCTTTGCTTCTAAATCTACCTTCTGTACTAGATCTGTTAGTGTCGGGCACAGGCTTGTGTACCACACTAGGTGAATTGTGGAAGGTATTCTCTTTGTATGGTTTATTTGTTTATTGAGTAAACTTGAAAGACCTCTGTCCGGCTGGACATGTCGCTCCAAATATAGATTGATTCTGTCTATATTTATTGCTTTGAGAATTTTTTTGAATGCATGGGACCACTGTTGCCTAAACAAAGTATGTTCCCTGAGGTCCCCTGCTGACTGAATTGGGGCCCCTTGTTGTTGTCAATATAGTCTTAGGACATAGCAAACACAACACCTCAAAAGTACACTGTACTGGTAACTGCTATGACCATCGGGATGACACCAGGACGCCAAACCTGTGGGGAGGACTACAGCTCCCAGCACTCATTCTGGAGGCAATGCCCCCTTCACACTCTTAAGCTCTGCAATGCCCTGTGGTTGTTGTAACCACCACTGCCATCAGGTTGACACCAGGACCAGGATGCCGCGCCTGTGGGGAGGACTACAGCTCCTAGCACTCCATCCAGGAGGCCATGCCCCCTTTGGTCTCCTAAACGCTGCATGTCCCTACAGTGCAGGATGCAGGCAAGACGTGCCACATCAAGGTCTGAGCCAAGGGCAGGCTTGTCCATGCCCGTCAGAGCTCAGAGGAGGCTGTGCTGGGCCACCCCCCCCTTGATTTTAGGCTCTAGATGATGGGAGCATAAAGAGAATACCATCATCAAGCACCAATCCAGGTACTGTTTTGTTTGCCCTTCTCTTTTTCAATAACATAGCAGGTGAAACAGCCAAATAACCAGTAGAAACGATTCAATCCCTCTGGAAGAGATTGCTTCCGCTAGGCCTGCTGACTGCTTGTCAAAGTCTTAGGTGACACTTGGAATATTACTGTAGAAAAGGCAAACGGAAGCCCGAGGGTAGTACAAATGGAGCCACAAAGCAACTCAAAAGGTCCGCAGCGAGAACAGCAGCAAATTGTGTGGCAGACAACATAGACACTCTAATTGAAGAAGTTGAAAGCCTACTTAGTGGTCAGAACAAGCATTGTAAAGAATCCAGAAAGTGGCAGACATTTTCCTGCAAAAGAACCCCTTGGAAAAGCCTCCACTGCATTCTAGAGACATAAGTAATGGGAAGCAGCCGGAGCCTATTCCCAGTCATGTACCCTCCGGTAATGGTTACATTAACTCTAATGATGAGGAAACAGCAGCCCTGGATATTGTATGCACCAATCGGTTTGACCCTCGTGTTACTAGCATTAAAGCCACTGCCAACAGGAACACTAGTGACATCGTACCTACCCCTATTGCTTGTGAGGCTGAGGCTAAGCGATAGAAGGGGAACAGTTTAATAAAAGCGGACACCCCTATTCTCCACAGTGAACTGAGTGAGCTCAAAATAACTGCTAAGCAACTAACTTTTGAGGTGCTTTCACTGAGAATGACAATGGGGGCCCTCACAGATCAGATTAGCAGGACATGCCCAGACATAAGCAGAGGGATGGGATTGGGCAACATTTCTTACCAGCAGAGTAACGTTTGGGTGGAGAGGGGTGGTAGAAATAGCAGCACAGGGATTGTTATACAACATACGACTATAGTTCCCCGAGTACATCTGAAATTCACCACACCCACCTGCAGCATTTTAAAAAACAAGTTCTCCCATGCCCTAACTGAGAGGAGGTTGCTGGGAAAACTGCAACATTCTGTAATCCACACAAAGGTTCAGGGCTGTTTTTGTGACCAAGGTGGGATGCAAGGGAAAATCAATTCTGTGATAGACCACCCATCTGCAATGGGTCCAAAAGGGGTGCTAGGTCCAAATTTATTTAACAAAAGATCATGTACTGATGGTGAGGTCCCTAGGCCCTGGCAGGGGGTCAGTCATTACAACCCCTTGGAATTTTCTAGAGGGGCTAGAAAGTGTTCATGACAAATGTACCCAAACTGGCATGTGCATCAGGAGAAACAAACTAAGCCTTAATTAACAAAGTCATCCATTCGGTAAGACAGGTGAAGTAATGCCACTCAGTCATAAGGTCAGATATAATAACTGCAAAATGCTCTTCCACAGATAAGGAATTAGATTACATCACATTGGATCTGGTTGGTGGGATCATAGCGGATAGTCTAGTAACTCTGGAGCTGCGTACTCTACCACCTAACAGATCGCTGATCCAGTTTAATCATTCCCCCCAAAGCATGGCCCTTGCAACTGATCCTAAGCATGGGAGACAAATCAATAGCATCCATAATAAAACTTCCAAGTGACAAGCAGATCCAGCTACCAAGCATATTTGACATGCACAGGGACTGTCTCCCCACTGTGTCACAATAAATTCACCAAAGGAAGGCGATTACTTCCATACACTAACTGAGTTGCCACAGCCAGCAGGGGTCTGCATGAACAGTGAAGTGGAGGGGCAGTCCCTTACTCCAAAGACCATATTTCCAAACACCATGACTTGTTGGACCAGCCAAGATGAATAACAAGAAACAAAGAGGGAGCACACTCCTACCCTCTCAGCCGGTTTGCCCCTTTTCATTCTGGTACATGCAGTTCGTATGATTCAGGACAAAGTTCGTAAGTATTTCACCAAGGTTGGTGCAAGTAGGTACTTGGTATAAGGTATCTCTAGACACGAGACACAACTTGTGTTTCTGGATAAAATGCTTCTTCAGTAGAGATCAGTTTGGGGTGGCTTTGAAGGCTGCCAAACAACACTAACAGGCTTCGTTGCCTCTCGGGCGCGCAGGTGCATCACCAATAGCTCGTCAGCTACGGAGGCTCACGGGAGCCCTTTAACAGGAAACAATGAGGGAGCACCCTCCTACCCTCTCAGCCGGATCGCCTCTTTGCATTCTGGTACATGCAGTTCGTATGATTCAGGACAAAGTTCGTAAGTATTTCACCAAGGTTGGTGCAAGTAGGTACTTGGTATAAGGTATATCTAGACACGAGGTACGACTCGTGTTTCTGGATAATATCCTTCATCAGTAGAGATCAGTTTGGGGTGGCTTTGAAGGCAGCCAAACAACACTAACAGGCTTCGTTGCCTCTCGGGCGCGCAGGTGCATCACCAATAGCTTGTCAGTTTGGTGAAATACTTACGAACTTTGTCCTGAATCATATGAACTGCATGTACCAGAATGCAAAGGGGCGATCCGGCTGAGAGGGTAGGAGTGTGATCCCTCTTTGTTTCCTGTTAAAGAGCTCCCGTGAGCCTCCGTAACTGACGAGCTATTGGTGATGCACCTGCGTGCCCGAGAGGCAACGAAGTCTGTTAGTGTTGTTTGGCAGCCTTCAAAGCCACCCCAAACTGATCTCTACTGATGAAGGATATTATCCAGAAACATGAGTCGTGTCTCGTGTCTAGAGATACCTTATACCAAGTACCTACTTGCACCAACCTTGGTGAAATACTTACGAACTTTGTCCTGAATCATACAAACTACATGTACCAGAATGCAAAGGGGGGATCCGGCTGAGAGGGTAGGAGCGTGCTCCCTCTTTGTTTCCTGTTAAAGGGCTCCCATGAGCCTCCGTAGCTGACGAGCTATTCGTGATGCACCTGCGCGCCCGAGAGGCAACGAAGCCTGTTAGTGTGGTTTTGGCAGCCTTCAAAGCCATCCCAAACTGATCTCTACTGATGAAGGATATTATCCAGAAACACGAGTCGTATCTCGTGTCTAGAGATAACTTATGCCAAATATTTTTGGACCAGGAGAAGTCTGATATAGGCAGGCAGGAGGTTTAGGCTTAGCCCAGTAAACAGAGGGGGAGATTGGGAGGCATCCGAAGCAGTCAAATGCGGTAGCCAAGGTTGACTCCGCAGCCGGGCTAAAAGCTAAAACTCGTTTAGCTCACGCAAAAGCCACTGAGTCAGTAGCCAGAACCGAGCATGGCACAAATCTTCCCGGTCTAAAATCTAGTTTTGAAAGTTTCGAAGAAGAACAACAGTTATCTCCGATTCAAGTAGCTGGTGGGCCAATTTAGGTTAAAAAATCTATGGAAAACACATCTGTGTCAGCAAAGGATCAACAAGGTGCTGAGGAGTTTCCACTTTTCCTAAGCAAGGATTCTCTGTTTGCTCCCCCTAACCCTTCAATGAAGTCTCAAGAAACATCAGGAGAATTAATAAAGGCTGCGTCTCAGGCTCATCTGTCTCCACCATGAGTTCAAATGTTTGAGCAAGTTTCAGCTGCTTCTTTAAAAGGAGGTACACCAACACCAGGCCAGGGTAACTTCCCGAATGATTCAGCAGCATTGCCAGCAGCATTACCAGCCTTAATAACATGCACGATGCAGAATCATACTCAGCCAGTGCTCCTTATGCCTGAAGACAAATATTTATCACCAGAAGAGGTTAAAACACAGCCACAGGCTTTACTCCTGCCTCAAATACAGAGTGGACTGCCATGTTACAGTAGGCCAGAGGTGGAGGACTCACTAACCAGAAATCTAAATTCTAATGGAAATGCCTCTTGGATTACCTCCAATCCCCAGACAGAACGGAGCTTTTCACAGCGGACAGCGATTAAGGATATGCTGAATCTTATCCTGGAAGATATCCGGGAGATGAAAAAAACACAAGAATTTGACATTGCCTTCCTCCACCAGTGGCTCGGTAAACTTGAGCAAGCTGTGGCTTGTTTTCCAGCCAGACTGAAGGAGGCAGAATCAAGAATTGCACAGCTAGAAGATCAGATGAGCGACATGTGTTTGAAGACGACTGAAGCGGTGAAAAGTAAAAATATTCTAGAGTATAAACTCGAGAACCACTCTAGAAGATCCAATCTTCAAATAGTGGGGGTCCCTGAAGGAATTGAGGGGGCACAGATTCTTCAATAGGCCGATACGTTCATTAAACAAAAAGTCCTTCCAGAATTTAATGGAGAGTTAACAATTACAAGGGTGCCTCTGCCAAGTTCAAAGACACCACAAACAATTTTATTGAATTTTGCTGATTTTCGTGTTAAAGAGAGAATTTTAGGAAAGGCTATACAGCAAAGACAATTTCTCATATGTTAGTCTGTTAAATGTCGCATTTTTGCTGGCATGTCAGCTGCTGTAACACGTAGGCGTAAGAAATTCGTAAAGATGCTATATCCGTTTAAAGCTCAGGGTGCCCAGGCCTCAATAGCATAACAATCTAAGCTCCGTGTTTTGTTGAAAGGGAAGTTTCATCTCTTCTCTGACCTAGAAAATGCCCAGGGCTTACTGGAAGAAATCTCCTCTAGAAAATGAAAATGACTCTTCGGTGGAAGTTAACATTTTGGCATTGCTGGGGGGGTAAATAGCGGCTAAGTCATCGAGGGTGCAATGATATGACACCCAACAGGTGTGTAGGGTGGGCTGAAATGTGGCTAGCATGGCCAGAAGGGTTTTCCACATTTCTGGGGGAGGGTGTGTAAGGTGGTGGGGGTGGGAATATAGCAGTAAAACTGAGCAGGAGAAACATGAGTTGTATCAGTCATGTATACAAGCTATGAAGAGATTGTACAGCGAAGCGAGGTTTATTGCAGAAAATTTCAGAGTAGGCAAAGTAGGGATAGGTTAATGGGGATGGATCAAATGTTGAAAGATATAAAATGATAACTTGTAAGGTCAATGGATTATTGAATCCACATAAAAGTTCTGCTTCTTTAAATTGGCTAGCATTCCTTTTTCCAGAAAAATGATTTTTTCAGGAAACGCATTTTAGAACGGACACTTCAAAAATAACATTACCTAAGAAATATTCTTTGGCATATTTTGTGTCAGCTAATTTAACGGTACGTGGGGTAGGAATCCTCTCATCAAATACATTAGATTGGCAGTTTAAGGAGGTTTTGTGAGATGGAAAAGGGAGATGGTTATGGCTGAAGGTTAAACTAGATGGGATTGGGCAAAATTTTGTCTATTATTATGGCTCCATAGATGATGATACTGTGGCGCTCAAGCACATTTATCATCTTGCAGTAACCTCGGAAGGCATAATGCATTTGGGGGGATCTTAGTTATATACAGAATCTGGCATTAGATACCTCAAATAAGATCAAACAACATTTAAAATCTAAGACTGCGAAGCTAATAAATAGGCTGTTAAAGGATTTTGCATTGACGGATCCATGGTGGCTGGGGCACCCTGGTATTGCTCAATTTACATGCTATTCCTCTAGGTATAGAACTGCTTCACGCTTGGATTATTTCTTGTTGATAAACTGCTTGCTAACGGCAAGTCAGAGATAGTGTTTAACACCTTATCTGATCATTCTGTAATTTCCTTCATACTAAAACTGAGGATGAAAACAAAAGAGAGAGCAAGATGGCAGTTTGACAATTCCTTATTGGAAGACAACAATTGGGTGGCCGAGACAAAAAATGTATTCAGGAATTTTTTCAGTTGAATATAAATACTGCCCCAATATTTGTGGTATTTGTAATTTGTAATTTATATTTATATAGCGCGTTATCACCAACGGTCTCTAAGCGCTTTGATAGAGGGGCCTGCTTAGTGTTGCGGGTGGGGAGATGGTACTTTACTGTGCGCCCAGGCTTCTTTAAACAGGAGGGTTTTGAGCTGTTTCCTAAAGGGTAACAGGATGTGTTCCTTACGGAGGTTGTCAGGCAGTCTATTCCAGATCTGTGGAATGATAGCCGAGAAGGCTCTGCCTCCCATGGAGGACAGGCGGGTGCGGGGGCAGACTAGCAACCTGGCTTCCGAGGATCGAAGTGCTCTGGTAGGGGCGTAGTTCGTAAGGCTATTCTTTATGTAAATTGGTGAATTGCCGTAGATGGCTTTGTGTGCAATGCACAAGCCCTTGAACTTGATCCTCTGTCTGATGGGGAGCCAGTGTAGCTGGCGTAGAAGGGGGGAGGCATGAGTACGGCGCGGGACTTTAAACACGAGCCGGGCCGCGTCGTTCATGGTGGTCTGGAGTCTGGTTAGTTGGTAGTCTGGGAGTCCTAGGTAAAGTGAATTACCGTAGTCCAGACGGGATAAGATGAGTGCTACAACCACACGTTTGAGGGTCTCAAAGGTGAGTAGCTGGGCCAGTTTTCGCAGCTGCCTGATTATGTTGGAACAAACCCCGATAGTGGTAGATACCTGTAGAGCCAAGGTTAGTTTGTTGTCGATTTTTAATCCCAGGCTTTTGACTGCTGTAGCTGGCTCAGGGTATTTGCCCAACTCGGATGGCCAGAAGAGACAGTTCCAGGGGTTGGCGTCACAAGTGACTGCCAGCACCTCCGTCTTATCTGGATTGATCTTAAGATAGTTGGCCGACATCCAGTTTATTGTAAATTTTAAGATGTTCTGTACTTTCTGGTGCGCTGGTAAGGAGTTGTCTATCCGAATGATAATTTGAGTGTCATCTGCATAGTTGTAAATCTGGCACTCCAACTGATTGAGCGCAGCTATCAAGGGCTGAAGGTATGCATTAAATAAAAGGGGAGACAATGCGGATCCCTGAGGGACTCCGCATGGGAGAGTGCCTGACCTGGATGCGGCATCCCCAACTGCACTCTCTGGGAGCGATCTTTTAGGAAGGATGTGAGCCATGTCATTGCAATGCCTTGCACCCCGGAATCAGCCATCCGCGACAGAAGTAACTTGTGGCTCACGGTATCAAAGGCCGCTGATAGGTCTAACAAAATCAGGGCGCAGGGGTCCTTCGAATCGGCTCTCAGTCTCAGATCGTCTAGGACTACCAACATCACTAATTCAGTGCTGTGATGGGGTCGGAAGCCCGCCTGGTTGAATTGCAGGATGTCGTTGGCCTCTAGGTGGTGCGCAAGGGAGGCAAGCACGTGTTGCTTCAAGACTTTGGCGAGGAAAGGGAGCTGGGATATGGGCCGAAAGTTTTTCAAGTTTTTAATGTCGGCCCCGGGTTTTTTCAAAAGAGGGATCACACGCGCCTCCTTAAAATCGCTCAGGACAACTCCTGTTTCCAAAGACATGTTCAGGAGTGAGAGAGTCTCGCCTTGGATGGGAGGCATTCAAAGCCACCTTCAGAGAACAGACGATAGCCTATAAACTCAGGTAACATATTCAACACAGACAAAAGATCTCGTAATTACAGCATGCAGTAGAGGAGGCGAGACGAAACCTAGATTTGATAGGGATCCCAGAACATACGTTCAAAATATTACAACAAGAATTGATGAAAGCAAAAGATTGCTTGAAAGATATTTTTTTTTGTTAGAAGAGATCACAGGCAGCAAGGCCTATCAACAAAAGGTCTATGAGGAGAGTCAGCAAATTGTCAGAATCCTGGCTTGGTCTACGAAAAGTAAGAAAGCAGCTCAGACTATAAGACAGGTTAGAAATCCTTCAACTAACCTGCTAGAAAAGGATAAACAGGCAATATCCGGGGTATTCCTTTCCCAATTTAAACAAATCTATGCAGACACATTAGTAGTTGAGGACTCAGAATTACAGTCCTATCTAGAATTATTGGAGTTACCCGAGATATGTCCAACGCAAAGGCTTGCGGATCAGATGGAATGCCGGTTGAAGTGTTTAAGGCATTCCAGGAAGAACTAATCCCTTTTCTGATTAAAATGTGTTATGAAATTAAGGATGGGATGGAGACCCCTAATAGTTTTAAGGAGTCAGTTCTTGTAATTTTTCTTAAAAAGGATAAAGATCCTAGCGACCCAAATTCCTATCACCTAATCAGTCTGCAAAATACAGACTCCAAATTGTTTATGAAGATTTGAACTAGAAGGATTGCTCCATGCGCCCAACAAGTAGTTCACTCGGATCAAAATGTTTTTTTCGGGGATTGCTAATGGCCACTAATACATACTTTTCTCATGCAAGCAGTTGATTTTTTTTCAGTTAATAAAACTAAAGCGGCTATCTTAATGATGGACGCGTAAAAGGCTTCTGATTTGGTGGATTGGTGCGCTTTATTTGCAATTTTAAATAAGTTTGTTTTTTCTGCCCAGCTGATACAAATGATAAAAAATCTATATAACCAGGCGGAAGCAACACTTGTTATCAATGGTGCGGAGGCTGGTTAAGTGAGTATTAAACAAGGCACTTGTTAGGGGTGCCTTTAGCCCCTCCTATGTTTGATCTGTTTATATAACCCTTAGCTGTTAAAATTCATAATAATTTGTTGATCGTGCCACCTATTGAAAATATCCCCAAAATTAAGTTTTATGCAGAAGATATAATTTTATATCTTAAAGAGTCCTGCATACAGAATGCAATGGAGGAAATCAAGACATTTACAAGGGTAGTGGGATATAAAATCAATCCGGCAAAAATAGAGGTCCTTACTTTTAATTCAGCTCCGTCTGATCTTCCTGCATCAATATTTACTCAAGGGCCACACCCTATTAGGTACTTAGGCATTTATGTCACAAACAACTATGACCAACTCTTTTCCTTGAATTATACCACCATGTTAGGAAAAGTAAAAAAATTATTTGAAAATGGACCTTGCTGAATTTATCTCTGATAGGCTGAGTGTCTATGGTTAAGATGTCAGTGCTCCCGCTATTTCAGTTTCTTTTTAGTAATCTTCCTATGAAAATCCAAGCGTCTATTTCAAAGAATTGGATGGAATGATTAGGAAATTTGTATGGAACGATAAGCACCCCAGAGTCAAGTTGCCCATATTACAGTTTGATGTAGCATCCGTGGGATTAGCGCTGACACATTTTCCAACTTATTATCAGGCTTCCCTGCTTAACTTACTTTCACAATTAGGAGAAGAGAATTTGGTTTTTGATAATTATTTTTTAATACAAATGGTGAAAGAAAGCACTATAAATCTCCCAATTTTTCTGTGATCAGCAAAACTACGTAAAAAAACAGATATAAGATCATTTCAGCATTGGTAACTAGGATTACACTTTTTTTAATTCAATAAATATTCCAGTGTATCATGCTTATAGCCCCATACAAGACTGTGTAGCTGGAGGTTTAATGATGTCAAAGGAACTCTATAAAGAGTGGCCAGAATTAGGTTTCGGCCTTCTTGGTGATTTTTATAACCATCAAACATTAATTACATGGAACTCGATAAGGCTACAGTTCGTAAATTTAAATACTGATTTGTTTTAAGTTAACTTCAGCTTGCGAAATTTCTTGAAAATAACTATACATGCCGAGTGAAAGAGTGCTTCCAATAATCAAGCAAATATCAAACAAAGTCACAGGGGTTGGAGTTTGGTATCGGCTTTTACATCAGCAAGCTCATAATGAAGAGACTATTGGGAAGGAACTTCAGAAAAATGACTTATTAAATATTAATATTAAATAATGGCAACAATTAAGCAAATTCTCGAATAAAGCATTGCGAGGAGCTAATTATAAAATAATTAATTTTCTATCATAGTGGCTAGCATATTACACTCAGCAGAGACTGCATAAAATGTTTCCTACCTGCTTGAATAAATGTTTTAGATGCAATGAATGGGATGAAGGAGGATGGATTCATACATTGCATGGATTTATTAAATTGCAGCAACTTTGGAAGGATGTTTTCGATATCTCAGTTTTTGTCATCAACTATTGTTCCATCACCAAGGCTGGTTTTATTGGGTATCTCTGTTTAGGAAAGAGAGAAGACCCCACTAGTACCAGGGAACAAGGTACAGTAGACAACAAAGTCAAAGGGGAATCCCTGGAATTACTACCTTTTTACTCACTCTCTCATTTATTATATATCTCATGCATACAGTTAAACCTTAATGTAAGTGGAAATATCGACTTTCCACACTAGAATGTAACGTTTACAGTCTACTTTATTTGATCATATAAAATGGAAGAAAAACGTTATCTTCCCTATTTAAAAATCAGGAAAGCTTCCTGAGAATATACCTGATTAAAACATCATCAAGAAAACAATACATAACATTATGGACAAGTGTTCACAGTTTCTCATCAAGTGTATACAGATTGAATTAAAAAAATGAAATCAAAAGAGAACAATTCTTTACAGCAGCACAGTAGAACAATTAATCACAATTTAAAACTTAGAAACATTCTAATCATCACAAAATCACAGTACATTAATAGATAAGAAATAAAGTAAAAAACCCCTTTCTCTCAGTAGCTTAAGATATTCTTGCTACACGTTTGCATGATCCAAAGAAGCCTTGCTATATCTAGTTGGAGGGGGTACAGTACCAATAATTTGTGGATATCTGTTGTTCCCTAGGCTCTATTTGTATTCTATTTACAGAACAGTGCGTCGACGCGTTTCGGTGTCAAACACATGGATATTGTAACACCTTCTTCAGGACAGGATATATCTTGGGGTCATTGTTTCCAAAGTTTAGGATATCCTTCTCTATTGGCTCCTCGTATTCTATGAGGGAAACGGGGGGGGAAAAGATCTCTTTGGGGTTTTGACTTCTACCCGTTCCGCAGATATACTTCAAGCTTAAAGTCTATCTTCGTTATAGAAAGCCCAGGTGGTGTCTATCCCAGGAAGTATTTTTCTTGACTCATTCTGGTTAAAAAGGATCTCAGATCTATATCGATAGATTGTAGGATCTTTATCTTTACTATTCTCTTATATCTTCTAGGCTGCTATATCGCTGGTCCCGGAGTTTGCTTTTAAAATGTATCACTCTTTTCAACGAGGAATGAAGTGGTCTTGGTATCTTTCGCGAAAAAGAAAACGAGGCAGGAGCACGGACCTACAATCTATCAGAACATATCCAGTTCAAGGAGAGTGGGGACTATAATAGTGGATAAGATACCAAGACCACTTCATTCCTCGTTGAAAAGCGTGATACATTTTAAAAGCAAACTCCGGGACCAGAGATATAGCAGCCTGGAAGATATAAGGGAATAGTAAAGATAAAGATCCTACAATCTATTGATATAGATCTGAGATCCCTTTTAACCAGAATGAGTCAAGAAAAATACTTCCTGGGATAGACACCGCCTGGGCTTTCTATAATGAAGATAGACTTTAAGCTTGAAGTATATCTGCGGAACGGGTAGAAGTCAAAACCCCAAAGAGATCTTTTCCCCCCCTCTTCCCTCATAGAAGACGAGGAGCCAATAGAGAAGGATATCCTAAACTTTGGAAACGATGACCCCAAGATATATCCTGTCCTGAAGAAGGTGTTACAATATCCATGTGTTTGACACCGAAACGCGTCGACACACTGTTCTGTAAATAGAATCCAAATAGAGCCTAGGGAACAACAGATATCCACAAATTATTGGTACTGTACCCCCTACAACTAGATATAGCAAGGCTTCTTTGGATCATGTAAACGTGTAGCAAGAATATCTTAAGCTACTGAGAGAAAGGGGTTTTTTACTTTATTTTTTATCTATTAATGTACTGTGATTTTGTGATGATTAGAATTTTTCTAAGTTTTAAGTTGTGATTAATTGTTCTACTGTGCTGCTGTAACAAATTGTTCTCTTTTGATTTAATTTTTTTTAATTCAATCTGTATACACTTGATGAGAAACTGTGAACACTTGTCCATAATGTTATGTATTGTTTTCTTGATGATGTTTTAATCAGGTATATTCTCAGGAAGCTTTCCTGATTTTTCAATAGGGAAGATAACGTTTTTCTTCCATTTTATATGATCAAATAAAGAAGACTGTAAACGTTACATTCTAGTGTGGAAAATCGATATTTACACTTACATTAAGGTTTAACTGTATGCATGAGATATATAATAAATGAGAGAGTGAGTAAAAAGGTAGTAATTCCAGGGATTCCCCTTTGAATTTATTGGGTATCTCTCCAGAGATGCAATTCTTAACTAAATATCACCAGTATTTTGTAATAATTTCTATAGCTGTTGCCAGATCATTGGTGCTGCAAAACTGGAAAATCAGTACACAATCTAGGATTAATCAATGGATCAGTAAAATGTGTAGGACCTATAGATTCGAGAAGGCCTACGCAAAACATATAGGAGCCACAGTAAGATTTAGAGCTGTCTGACAGAAATTTTGTGTAGCGGAGTTAGAGTAGGATTGAAAAACTTGCTTGAGATGGCAACAAATTACGGGATAATAATTAGTAAAATTAATGTTGACTGTCGTACCTACACTTTTTAGCATTCCTTGACATTTGTATTGACTCCTTTGTATTTGTGTAACAGTTAATCCTAGCTGCACATGCACTTAAAAAAATGCTGGATGTTTGAATTGTCTTTCCCTCTGTATTTCGGAAATAGTTTTTCCTAGTTGCACAGGCACTTAAAAAAATTCGGCCAATCTAGGTGGATGTATCATACAGAAATAAGGTACAAAGAAGCATAAGCTGCTTTAGAATTCTGTTTTAGTGTATCCTTTTAAAATGTTTTTTCGTTTTTATTATTGCTTTTATATGAATTATGGTGTAATGGACAGTGTTTTTCTTACTGCTCTTAATAAAAATATAATAAAAAATAATAATAAAAAAGAGACATGGGCTACTGACAAAATATTCAGAGTGGGTTTCACCAATTATAGTGTTAAAGCAGTACCATCAAAGAAGGATCGCCCAGCAGGTGGTCTTATTATCAGGTTAAAATTAACTTAGGGGTTCACATTAGAAAATATGACATAAATTCCATTAATTTACTGGCCTTGAACATCGAAGGAATTACTATTGATAGATCAGTGCTCCTGGTCAACATCTACAACAGATGTTTCTCCTAGCACCACTGTACCCCCACAATTCCAGCTCCAGATGAGTTCCTGGAAAGGGAAGGGGCATCACACAGCATAGTTCTCGCCGGGGACCTAAACATTACCTTTGAGTCCCTTGAGATAACCATGAATGTCACGGATGAGGAGGATGCTGAACTGGGCATAGCGTGCTTGAGGCAGGCAAGACAGTTAAGAGCGGAAGGTAGCATTTCAAGTTGCCTCTCTCACTCTCAAATATGGGTGGAGGGCTGGCATCGGGTGATCCACCTCTGATCAAGAGCTCAGTTCCACATACAAAAGTATTGTAAAACAAGGATTGATTATATCCTGCTTGATGTTCGTCTAGGGTGCAAGCTAATGAACATGTGGATAACTGAGAGATTGGATAGTGACTACTATGGCTTAACTCTAGAATTATCTGAAGTGTTCACTTCTTACCAGCCTTGCTCAGAGAGTCGCTTACCCACTTCAACTGTTCTTAGCAACAACAGAAGGAGGGTCAAATGTCGATTGAGAGGAGCACTGACACGCTGGCACAAATTTATAACATAGTAGTCCACTGACTTGGGCAGGGAATGGAGATGCAATCTCTATTGTACATATTCATGAGTTTACTGAGTAACTTAAACAAGCACTTGCAGTGCAATAGGTCTCGCATATGCAGCGTTTGACCTATTGGCATTGTAAATAATAATGCCTTTTATTTATGTTTATTTATAAAAACCGGCAGGCAGCGCGTAAACACAGCTTGCAAGTTTTGTAAGCACATAAAATAAAAGGTATTATCATGTACAATGCAAATAGATCAAACTTTCGCACTGCAAGTGCGTGTTGCCTTTAGGTTTACCTGTATTTCTGCAAACTATCTCCTGCATGCAAATAAATGGCAATTGTAGATTTTAGGTTATGCTTGAGAAATTAGTTTTAATTATCTGGAATACTACTTTACGCTTCAAACAATCGTTCATCAAGAACAGTGTTGGTTTTCTACCACTATGTTACTTTTTCGCTGTTCTATTGTTTGTATTTGTGGACCTCCACGCTGCATTTGATCTAGTACCGCACAAAAAACTCTGGGCAGTCCTAATCAAAATGGGGGTCCCAAGAGATTTATTGGAGATTATCATTAGACTTCACAAAGATAATTATGCCCAAGTCAGGTAGGAGAGGGAGGAGGGATTGACCGAGCAGAGCAGGGTAAATAGAGCAGTGCGTCAAGGTTGTGTCCTTGTGCTCACTCTGTTCACCCTCTACATCAATGGTCTGATTGAATTACTAACAGACTGAATATATGATGCCCTCAAGCTCGCCAGTCAAACAGTGCAGATGACACCATGCTCATTTCTAGAATCCCGATGCGGCTCCAAAATATAGTGGATCAGTTTGGTGTGGCCTGTGAGGAATTCGGACTAGAAATTAATACTTTGAAAAACCAAATTCATGGCATTCAATCAACATAAGTCTTTTAGGAGGAGCATAACATTGGGTTCAACTGTACCAGAAGATGTGAAGCTATTTGACTACCTGGGGGTAAAGTTGACAAGTGCACAATCATGGGCCCCACAGATTGTAAAAAGCCAGCTCTCACTTCAACATGTAGGCACTACCCTAGTGAAAAAGTAAAGTTATTCAATTTACAGACCACTGGCTCCAGTAATTGAAGGGTATCAAGTTCAGGGAATCAGAGCTGCACTCTATGGGGCAGAACTATGGGCCTACAGCAATATGGGTACCATAGTAAAAACTGAAACTCATTTATGAGATGGGTTTTGGAGCTCCCTTGGAATGCCCCACTAAAACATTTGGGTCTGGACCTGGGTCTAAACAATGTCGCTCATACAATTGCTTTTAGGCATCTTGCTTACTGGATCCATGCGATACAAAAGGGGATGATGGACGGAGAGTTTGAGCAAATCGAACACTGACCCCCAGTCAACTGATCTGGGTTTAATCCATCACCATTCTTTAGTTCACCCAGCCACCCCAGTTCAGACATGGCTATATGCAAATCAGTCTGACCCTGTGCCTCATGGGAACAGTCCAGCCCGAACTGCCAAGCCATGTCTTCCCTGGACCGGAAACAAGCATCCTGGGACCGGTTTCGGATTCATAATCCTCATCAGCCAGGCTATCTTGAATCCAGTGGCCAAGTGAGCAAGGGACTCACGTCTGAGCATACCCTGCCACACTTAGGGCGAACAAAGCGATACAAAAGGGGATGATGGACGGAGAGTTTGAGCAAATCAAACACTGACCCCCAGTCAACTGATCTGGGTTTAATCCATCACCATTCTTTAGCTCACCCAGCCACCCCAGTTCAGCAATGGCTATATGCAAATCAGTCTGACCCTGTGCCTCATGGGAACAGTCCAGCCCGGACTTCCAAGCCATGTCTTCCCTGGACTGGAAACAAGCATCCTGGGACCGGTTTCGGATTCATAATCCTCATCAGCCAGGCTATCTTGAATCCAGTGGCCAAGTGAGCAAGGGACTCACGTCTGAGCATACCCTGCCACACTTAGGGCGAACAAAGCGATACAAAAGGGGATGATGGACGGAGAGTTTGAGCAAATCAAACATTGACCCCCAGTCAACTGATCTGGGTTTAATCCATCACCATTCTTTAGCTCACCCAGCCACCCCAGTTCAGACATGGCTATATGCAAATCAGTCTGACCCTGTGCCTCATGGGAACAGTCCAGCCCGAACTGCCAAGCCATGTCTTCCCTGGACCGGAAACAAGCATCCTGGGACCGGTTTCGGATTTGTGGTAAATAAAATAATTACCCTGGCATAATTTCTAGGCATTAACAATTAGCATGTATCAAATGAGAGGCAGAGAGTCCGTGGTGTCCAAGTTAAAAGGGCTTTATTCCAATAACTCGAGTTAAGGGAGAATCTGTTCCATCACCACTGAGGTTCAGGAAGGGTCTTCTAACATTTAATAACAAATGAACAACATATATACATTTTGTCTTGTACATAGGGCGTAGGGAGGAACGCAGAACAGAGGAAGAAACAGATAAGAGCATGTGGGCGTACATGTGGGTGTACACTTTATGAGTCATAGGTAGGTGATAGGTAGGTGTCATAGGTGGGTGGTACACAGAGGAGGAGTTTGCATGACCAGCTGGAACTTTGCCCTACTTGTGTGCAACTTGGTCATGACGTGCAATTGACGTGTAACTGGGAGGAGAGCTGACTTTCAGTCTAGTAGAGAGACCTTCAGTGTCAGGGCGACCAGCACGTCTTGTACTATCTGATATCTTAGAGATATCTAGAGCCGGGGATGTATTATCTGAAGTAAAGGTTGCTCATCACTAGGAATCAGAAAAAGCATATATTTCTTCGTTCATTACATGGGAGCTGTGAGCTTTTCACAGATGCAAGTACTGTAATTTCATTTAACCAGAGACAGAAAAGCTGGGCCCTATCTCAGCAGACGGGTTCTGTTTACCTTTTTCACCGGGCATGCAGATAACTGTTAAGCAAAATATACTGTCTTGGCAGCCCTTGCTGGATTTCTTTCGGCTGAGCTAGAAGCATGCGAGGTCAGAGATACGTAATTGCAGCTTTCAGTGTGTCAGGAGTCATGAAAAACCCTTATTTCAGAAAGTGGCTCAGCTGAACCACAAAAAAGGTTTCATCGTGATTTATTTAAAAGTGCACAATGTAAATACATGGGCCTTCATGTTAGCTTAATATTTCTTACATGGGAGACTTGATTTCTGGCATCCTAAAGCAGGACGTGATTGCAGAGGCCTCTTTGTTCAGGCCACTGAAAGAAATATGCATGGGTGACATGCACATATATGTAACACACATGTAACATAGGGTACACGTAGGGGGCATCTTGGTCAGGCAAAATTTCATTTTCCTCATTCCCTCCTTGTCCCCTACGTAACCCTTTAGGATACATCTATATTCATGAGACCGTATAGTTGATCATACAGCATCATTTGTTCGTCCTTAACCCTTTGTATACTTGGATGTGGAACACATGCAGTTGCACACAGGCCGCAAATGGCCGGGTCACACTGCAGACAGAGACAGCAACCAAATATCAGGAGTAGGATCATTCCTAGGAAGGACAACACTTTCCATCCCCAAGCAGATATCACACCCCAGAGCCAACTGGACCAAGTCCATGTGCCTGGGTCTTGATGTATATCATGAGCGATCTTGTGGAGCCTTGTTATCGCTGCATACACAGATGGCGCGTTATTCGGGATGAAAACACAACAACTAGATCGGATCACGCTACAAGCTCCGCCCCTATCCGCCAAGATGACGTCTAGAACGAGGCGATTTTGAAGAACGACAAGTCTAATGGCAGACTGCTCCTGGGTCAAGTTCGCCAGGGCAGACGCAGTCACATTCACTACTGCCTCAAGAGTCCTTGTTAACTTGCGTATCAGTTTACTGTTCTGGACGGGACCTATGAAAAAGAAGAATCCTTTGTTGAAATCTGTATATTGCTCCCAAGCTGTTTCAGTCTGAGCAATCCCTGAGGCATCTGTCTCTCTCCTTACTCTAACTTGTTCTAGTCGTGAATCTCTATGATAATGGGATGGGGCCAAGAATACAGGTGGCAATAAGAATGCTATATAACAAGTCCCACCCCAGTCTAAGGGCAGATGTACATAGGCTGTCTGACCGCAAATGAAATAGGTATGGCGTGATGTTTTGAAAGAAGAAAGTCCTTTATCATTAAACACTACTACAACTTTACACTCGCTGTGTCCCATATGTACTGAGCCTTTCTTATTAACACATAAATCACCTTTTGCTGGTAGAACTGAAATAAAAGGTGGACCTGTATTTTGCTTGGGCTGAACATTTAACATTATAAAATTAACGGATGCATTTCCCTGCTCGTACTCTTCATTCTCTAGATCGGTTCCCTTCCTTTGGGGGAATCCGTCTTTGTCTGGAAAACAAGCTTCATTCATTACTTTATTCAGGTTTCCATATATCCAGCCACCTGGATAAGCTATGTACTTTCTATCTATTGAGGTCATTAAGGCAAACCATGCTCCACATGAACCATTGTGTGAGAACGGTAGAGGATAGAAGGGCAGAACTCCCTTCGCCTTTTGATAAGGTGGCAGTTGGCCACATACCCAGCAATTAGTCGCATTGCTGGTCTGATGAGAATGGTGTAACATTTGAATAAAAGTATTGTTACGCAATGCAAGTCGATATGACAATTCATGAGGTGGCAGGTCACTGAATGTATGCTCTACAGTATTGTTAAGGGATGAGTGCATATGTGAGGCAAGAGGAGGAAAGAAAACATGTAGTAATAAACTGACACAGATTATAACAATGCACAGAATAAAAAGAATGATCAAAGTAACTATACATCTACTGCGTAATAACTTGCAGTACTTTTCTCTCATTTTTCTCTTCTTACTATTCTCGTATGTGATCTTATACATGTCAGAAATCTAGTCTAACCGATTCACCACCGAGTGGACTTAGACAATTAAACTACGTCTGACTTACTAGATCTTAACTTAGATTTATACTCCTGCTGTGGAGTGTTTTTTAGTAAAGGCGGCGCAAGCGGCGCAAAGTCTGTATTGCTTGTAATGTTTTTTGTATCTGTATCAGATTGTCCAAAGTGTCTTTTATAGTGTTGAGCGTGAAGTTTCCCTTGCGTCCTTCGACTTTCAGCGCGGTCCTCGTGGTCAGTAGCACCAACTTCGGCGTCTTCCAACGTGGCTCAAGGGGGCTTGATCGATCAAAGTTCCGGACACATACAAAATCCCCAGGGACAATGGCGTGTTCTTTGACCTGGGTGTTGTCAGGGAAGGCGGCAGCAACCTGTGAACGACAAGAGAGTAGTGCAGACATCAAGGAAGCCAGGTAATCTGTCAGCATGTTACTGTCAACATCAGTTATTTATTTATTTTTTTTTGGCATAGGCGTACCCCACATATTTGGCGGTCTACCGAAGACTACTTCATACGGAGATAGGCCTGTTCTGGAATGAGCTACCATACGCATGTAAAAGAGGGCAACCGGCATGGCCACCATCCAATCCACGCCTTTATCTGCACATATCTTTGCAAGCTTTGTCTTAATTGTCTGATTATGTCTTTCTACAAGGCCTGTTGCTTCAGGGTGTCTTACACAATGGAATTTCCAAGTATATCCTAACAGAAGAGACACTTGTTTCATTAATTCAGAGGAGAATGGCTGACCGTTATCGGAATATACGACCCGAGGCAATCCATACCTGGGGAAGTACTCGCGCACTAATTGCCTGGCTGTTGTCACAGCAGTATAATCTGGAACTGGATATGCTTCTGTCCATCTAGATAGTGCACACACAACTACCAAGACATACTTGTAACCTCTACATCTGTTCATTTGGATATAATCCATCTGGAGGACCTCAAAAAGGGTGGTCAGGAGGTGTGTATCACTTACAACGCAACTTTTACGTCGTAATGCTGTTACAACGCAGCTATTACAACGCAGGATCCATTACATCGGATGCCATTACAACGCATGGCATTACATAGCAGATGGTATTACAACGCATACCATTACATCGTAAGTATTGGGAAGTATATAATTTTTTTTATTTTATTTAATATTATATAATTGATTTAATTATTATTAATTATAAATAAAAATAAATAAAAATATTTATTTATGTTTTTAAATATTATAAATTAAATTTATTAATTTAAGTAATTTTTTAAATAAGTATGAGTATAGGAGTATATGTTTTGGTGTACTGAGGTATATGTTTTGGGGTGTTTGGGTATTTTTAGGTTTTAGGGCAGGGTTTGGGTTTTGGGGTACAGGGGTGTTTTTAGGTTTTAGGGCAGGGTTTGGGTTTGGGGTACAGGGGTGTTTTTAGGTTTTAGGGCAGGGTTTGGGTTTGGGGTACAGGGGTGTTTTTAGGTTTTAGGGCAGGGTTTGGGTTTTGGGGTACAGGGGTGTTTTTAGGTTTCAGGGCTAGGTTTGGGTTTTGGGGTACAGGGGTGTTTTTAGGTTTCAGGGTAGGGTTTGGGTTTTGGGGTACAGGGGTGTTTTTAGGTTTCAGGGTAGGGTTTGGGTTTTGGGGTACAGGGGTGTTTTTAGGTTTCAGGGCAGGGTTTGGGTTTTGGGGTACAGGGGTGTTTTTAGGTTAAATTAAATTAATTATATTATATTAATTACATTTCTTAATATAATTAAATTAAATACATTATTTTAAATAATTTAATTTAATTACAATTTAAAAAATATTTAAATTAAATTAATTTCATTATATTAATTAAATAAAATTAATTACAATTTTTATTCAAATTAATTTAAATAAATAGATTTAAATTTATTAAATAAAATTAATTACTATTTTAAAATGTATTTTAATTAAATTAATTAAATTAAATTAATTAAATTAACTTCATTACATTTTTTTAAAAAAGGTATACTTACCTATACTTACGATGTAATGCCATGCGTTGTAATAGCATCTGCTATGTAATGCCATGCGTTGTAATGGCATCCGATGTAATGGATCCTGCGTTGTAAAAATTCCGATGTAACGGAATGCGTTGTTATAAACCGCGTTGTAGTGACACCAATCCGGTCAGGAGGATGAAATCCGCCTTGTTCCACCGGGATGCCTTTACCTGGATTGAACTGGCAACAGATCATACTTGTCTATCATTGCCTTTTCTCCCAAGTGTGCTGGACTATGTGCTGTGTTTATGATTACTTGTACCATGGAATCTGGAAGAAACCATGTACCTTTTCCCTTAGTCATCCAACCTTGTTCAGTCTGGACCCCTCCTTGTTCAGTCCATTTCTTTATCTCATCTGCAGTGGCATGTGTCTGTATGTCGAGTACATCTTGAGTGGGATCCCTGACTGTCATACATGTTGTCAGTAATGGTACCTCTGTCCTTGTCGTGTCTGTTGATGTCTGGGCTGTCTGGGCTGTAAGTTTAGCTGTTCGGTCTGCCAGGTCATTACCCTGGGAAATGGTGTCTGTAACTTTGGTGTGAGCTTTGCACTTCAGGATAGAAATGGCTGTAGGTAAATGTATTGCTTCTAACAAGGCTTGAATAAGCGGGCCGTGCTGAATCTTGTTCCCATGGGAGGTCAAGAAACCTCTTTCCCTCCAAAGTACCCCGAAATCATGAACTATGCCAAAGGCATATTGTGAATCGGTATAAATGTTTACTTTCAAGTGCTTAGCTCAGCATTCAGAATATTACAACGTCTGATCTCTATGTGTGGTTGAAATAATGTCAGTTCATATCCTGTCAGTCTTGCTACAGTCAAATGTTGTGTCTGTGTCCTGTTTAAGAGAACTTCCACTGCATGTGGTACACTAAAACATGTGGTCGCTAAAACTGGCGCTTGACATAATGCTCTTTTTAATTCCTCAAATGCCAAGGTATGTTCTTGTGTCCAAGGGAGGACAGTCAAAGTGGCTGCCTCCTGTGTTGTCAATTGTATGAGTGGTTTGGCTAGATAGGCATACTGGGGAATCCATTGCCTATAGTATGAAGTGAGGCCAATGAATGCACGTACTTCTTTCTGTGTCTTGGGCTGTGAAAGGCTAGAAATTAACTGAATGAATGGCTTGTGTTAGCTGTATACCCTCCTTGGAAAGTAAGTGTCCAAGGTACACCACTTGCTTTTCACAGAATTGCAACTTTGAAGGGGAAATGTAAAACTGTCAGTGATGCAATTGCGCATTCTGGTTCTGAACGTGCTGTAATTAGGATGTCATCTACGTACTGTAGTAGGGCAGTGTTGGGAGGTATATAAATACTGTCTGCGTAATGAGACTGAGCGTGTGTGAGACCGCACTACAGGACGCACGGCTCTAACTGAGTGAGCTGCAGAGCGGGGGGGCGAGACTGATGCACCTCACACAGGGCTCTAACTGAGACTGAGCTCCAGGGCTGAAGGGTGTGTGAGACTGGGCTGCAGGGCCCTGGCTGTCTTTTTAATGCCTGACTGTAAATGCTAGGACTCATTGCAAGAGCGAAACCCCTGCCAATTATTGTGTTTACACTACGAGGGAAAAACTATTCATTGCAAGCATGCCTTATCTGAAGTCAATGAAGCTTTCTGTGCTGGCTGTAAGGAAGAGCAACTTGACCCCCACCTTTTATAAACATTTTCTCCGCGGCTCATCAAGTTTTTTCTCTACACTGCCTTCCCCTTCACCATGATGTCACCCACAGGGCGGTTCCTCTACCCTTTCAAAACTCTGAGAGCTAAGAACAGCTGCCAAGTGTCCGCGAAAAAGAATTGGAGTATGGCCAATGAAAACAAGACAGGCACTGCTCGGAGCTCCAAGAGGGAAAAGCCCTCCCTTCACAAAATATCTTTCCCTGCGAGTCAGACCACTTCAAGGTCGAAAAACACATTCTCTGTAATTCAAAACATATCTGTACCCAGGCTAGGTAGCTAACCAACATTCTCTAACTTAACTGAAGCAATTTTTAAAACGTGATAAAAAGCATCCTAAAATCAGTAATTAATAAGGACATATTTTATTTTTTGTAACCTAGACACATGCTAGCATTTGAAAATAATTATATCATAAAATATTGTTACTAGCTGCAAAGAAAAAAAAAGAAACAGAACATGACATGGAAACACATTACATTTTACTTTTTGAAAATAATATGTCCATCATTTTGCATTGCAGAACCAATATTTTCATAATTAAGTGTGCAAGCTCTTCTATACTACCTATTAAAAGGGCCAGATTCATTATTTTACAAAGAACCATGTTTTCTAATTGAGTGGATTAACTGTCACACGCTATTCTAAAGGGCAGCTTGCATTGGGAAATAATAATGTATATTTTGTAGAACAAATTTTAATTTAAAAAAAACAACACGGTTGCATTACACTAATTAAAAGCACATTCTAAGATGGGTCTGTTTTATATTTCCTTCTCAACCGTGAAAACATTAAAGCACCCTCCGTGCAAACCCTTATCTCAATCCGACTGGTTTACTTTCCATGCAAGATGTTACCATTCAGTCAGCAAACTGACAAAGCACATAGGCAGACCCAGCAACTAATGAAAAAATTAAATCAACCATCATTCATCTAAAACACTCACTGACATTTAGTGTCAGCTCACATAACCATGCATGTGAGCTACACAGCCATGAAATCGTGCCAAAACGCACTTCCAAACTACGCCAAAAAGACACCTTTCCCTCCACCAATTTCCTTCAAACTACTTTGCCGCAAAACTAGACACTCCCAAGTTTCAGCCGATCCCGCAGACTCAGTTAAGAACTACTTAGCACACCACGAAATCTCGGCCTAAAAGCACGCACAAATCAAAACAGCTCCATTTTCCAAAAAATACACATTAGCCAAACACACCCTTCCGCCCAAGCCAAAAATCCCCAAAATTCAGCACATCTGGCCATCCACCTCCTCTACCGCTGATCCAACCCCCGGGCCCCTAGCGCACCTGGAACACCCCCAAAATAATTTCTCAATTTTCAGAAAAACGCCCATTGGATAACATGGCAAATCGCACCTCCGCACAAAACATGCTTTTTCCACCACTTCCACAGCTCAGATCCTTTTCAAATTTGGCATCACAGTAGTCCAAGCGATTCCCTAAAACCTCACCAAAAAGCAACCAAATCCATCCACTGGAACGGGTACGAATTTCCGCTAAAAAACACGCCCCCCGCAAACACCAAAAAACACCATAAATCGGCCAAATCTCGACCAAAAACGCCAAAACCCCTCAACACTTTGTTAAACAGCATGTTAAAACAAATACTGCCTTCTCAATACAAGATATTAACTCTTTGGCAGCTGAACGTAGACACTGAAGGCTGAAGCACAATCATTCCCCAATGACTGCAGTACATGGGAAAGTCATGAACGCATCTCTCCACGTTATCACATAACACGTACGCACATCTTCAAAACGTTTTCTCCAAGCACTTGAAAGAGATCCAGCTCTCTCCTGCCTAACGTAATGATAACAAGCTCTGCACAAACCATAACCACATGGCGCTATTCACAAGCCATATTCACAAGAAACTCAACAAGTTATAATAATGACATGCTCTTCATAAATCATATTTACAAGGAGCTATTTACAAGGAACTCTGATGCTGTCAGCTTCTTTCTACATACTCTAAAGGGTACAGGTGGTGGCGTTCGCGACCTACTGGGTGTTTCTGAGGGGGTCACTCTAGCTAGTTCTTTTTCTTTCGCTTTTTCCGCTGCTTGTTTAGTTCTCTCTACTTTATTAAATTCTTTCTCTAGTCTCCTATGTGACTCTTTGCGCCACAATTCAATGGCATCTTTCTGAGAGGGTCTTGATTTCTTTTTCCATAGCGATTCCTCTACTCTCATAATGCATTCAGAATCCCATGTTCCTGAGATAGGCTATCTATACTTTTCCTCCAGGTCCTTTGTATAGTCTACCCATAAATCTAAAAACAAAATGGCGTCTAATCCATGCTTATTATACATATAATGACCAGGTGTGTCTCTAGGCGGGATGTTAACTGACTCTTCTAGTATGCCTTTTCTGGTCCCTATCTGACGCAATTTTGAAAACAGTGGCATGTTGAAACCAATATTCACAAAATAGACTGAAACAATCAACAATCATTCACACACAAACAAATATTAAACACTAAAACAGTTACAACCTAAACTGATACAGAGAGCTAAACATGTACTTGAAAAACTTTATGCACTGGAATACAGTACAACCATACCGGTCTCAAAAATGAGACACGTCTTGACCGTGCCCACGTTTACCATGGACCCGTCTTGACCGTGAACATGTGAATGGACACGTCTTGACCGTGCTCATATAAATGAGACACGTCTTTACCGTTTTCACGAATAACGTGAACCAGTCTTGACCGTTTCCACGAATAACGTGGATCCGTCTTGACCGTGTTCATATAAAATGAACACGTCTTGAAACTTTATGCATTCCCCATAGTGGTACTCACCGGGAAGCAGAACTTGAAGGCCTCGGAAACTTGATACTGGATACTTCTACTTCTACGCATGCGCCTTGGAACAGGTGGACCTCTGGAGACCTCGGACCTTGCTCTCTCACGGGTTGGGCTCTGGTTGGGATGATCCGCGATCCTCACCGCCTCGTGTGGACGCCTGGTCACAGTCCGTCTCCTCCGTGGGCCTGAGGGAGTAAGCAGGAAATCCCGCTGCGTGCACTTCGGAGTCCGTCACGGCTGTAGAAGGGGGAAAAAGCTGAACCTACGTCGCCGGCGCGTGGGGAAAGGGATAGTCCTGGTCGGGCGCCAAATTAATGTGGTAAATAAAATAATTACCCTGGCATAATTTCTAGGCATTAACAATTAGCATGTATCAAATGAGAGGCAGAGAGTCCGTGGTGTCCAAGTTAAAAGGGCTTTATTCCAATAACTCGAGTTAAGGGAGAATCTGTTCCATCACCACTGAGGTTCAGGAAGGGTCTTCTAACATTTACTAACAAATGAACAACTTATATACATTTTGTCTTGTACATAGGGCGTAGGGAGGAACGCAGAGCAGAGGAAGAAACAGATAAGAGCATGTGGGCGTACATGTGGGTGTACACTTTATGAGTCATAGGTAGGTGATAGGTAGGTGTCATAGGTGGGTGGTACACAGAGGAGGAGTTTGCATGACCAGCTGGAACTTTGCCCTACTTGTGTGCAACTTGGTCATGACGTGCAATTGACGTGTAACTGGGAGGAGAGCTGACTTTCAGTCTAGTAGAGAGACCTTCAGTGTCAGGGCGACCAGCACGTCTTGTACTATCGGATATCTTAGAGATATCTAGAGCCGGGGATGTATTATCTGAAGTAAAGGTTGCTCATCACTAGGAATCAGAAAAAGCATATATTTCTTCGTTCATTACATGGGGGCTGTGAGCTTTTCACAGATGCAAGTACTGTAATTTCATTTAACCAGAGACAGAAAAGCTGGGCCCTATCTCAGCAGACGGGTTCTGTTTACCTTTTTCACCGGGCATGCAGATAACTGTTAAGCAAAATATACTGTCTTGGCAGCCCTTGCTGGATTTCTTTCGGCTGAGCTAGAAGCATGCGAGGTCAGAGATACGTAATTGCAGCTTTCAGTGTGTCAGGAGTCATGAAAAACCCTTATTTCAGAAAGTGGCTCAGCTGAACCACAAAAAAGGTTTCATCGTGATTTATTTAAAAGTGCACAATGTAAATACATGGGCCTTCATGTTAGCTTAATATTTCTTACATGGGAGACTTGATTTCTGGCATCCTAAAGCAGGACGTGATTGCAGAGGCCTCTTTGTTCAGGCCACTGAAAGAAATATGCATGGGTGACATGCACATATAAGTAACACACATGTAACATAGGGTAGACGTAGGGGGCATCTTGGTCAGGCAAAATGTCATTTTCCTCAGATTCATAATCCTCATCAGCCAGGCTATCTTGAATCCAGTGCCCAAGTGAGCAAGGGACTCACGTCTGAGCATACCCTGCCACACTTAGGGCGAACAAAGCGATACAAAAGGGGATGATGGACGGAGAGTTTGAGCAAATCAAACACTGACCCCCAGTCAACTGATCTGGGTTTAATCCATCGCCATTCTTTAGGTCACCCAGCCACCCCAGTTCAGACATGGCTATATGCAAATCAGTCTGACCCTGTGCCTCATGGGAACAGTCCAGCTCAAACTGCCAAGCCATGTCTTCCCTGGACCGGAAACAAGCTTCCTGGGACCGGTTTCGGATTCATAATCCTCATCAGCCAAGCTATCTTGAATCCAGTGGCCAAGTGAGCATGGGTCTCACGTCTGAGCATACCCTGCCACACTTAGGGCGAACAAAGCAATACAGAAGGGGATGATGGACGGAGATTTTGAGCAAATCAAACACTGACCCCCAGTCAACTGATCTGGGTTTAATCCATCACCATTCTTTAGCTCACCCAGCCACCCCAGTTCAGACATGGCTATATGCAAATCAGTCTGACCCTGTGCCTAATGGGAACAGTCCAGCCCGAACTGCCAAGCCATGTCTTCCCTGGACCGGAAACAAGCATCCTGGGACCGGTTTCGGATTCATAATCCTCATCAGCCAGGCTATCTTGAATCCAGTGGCCAAGTGAGCAAGGGACTCACGTCTGAGCATACCCTGCCACACTTAGGGCGAACAAAGCGATACAAAAGGGGATGATGGACGGAGAGTTTGAGCAAATCAAACACTGACCCCCAGTCAACTGATCTGGGTTTAATCCATCACCATTCTTTAGCTCACCCAGCCACCCCAGTTCAGACATGGCTATATGCAAATCAGTCTGACCCCGTGCCTCATGGGAACAGTCCAGCCCGAACTGCCAAGCCATGTCTTCCCTGGACCGGAAACAAGCATCCTGGGACCGGTTTCGGATTCATAATCCTCATCAGCCAGGCTATCTTGAATCCATGCCTGGTCAAAAAACGCCCCACTACCTATGAAAGAATCACTACTCGATGTACTATTGCTCAATACTAGAGGGAGTATACAATGGCTCTACTACATTAAGGGCTGTTTGGATAGACTGGGTATGAGCAATCTCTGGACTAATCCCAGTAACATTAAAAAAAGAATCTTGTCCATTCTTAAAAACAGATATTAGTTTATGTAAAGGACACATGGTTAAACAAACTACCTGCAGGGGAGCTGACAAGTATGTTCTTGAATTTTAAAGATAACATGCACCAAGAAGAATTTTTGAACCATATAGAACATCCGTTAGCTAAATCTCTATATTTGAAATTAAGGTACAGCATCCTACAGGTTAACAGTTTTTGTAGAAACAGGAAGGGTGCTAATAACTCGCCCAGCGGTCCTGCATGTAAGGGTGAACAGGAAACGGAAGAACGATTTTTATTCTTCTGTCCCAAGTACACGCAGATTAGATGAACTTGGTTAATTCAGATTTTTCAGATCTTAGCCACAAATTGATTAAAGGAGTTCCCTAGGATCTGAAAAAGTGACTGGGCACAGATTTTTTTACTTTCATTGTGTCTTGGTAGCTGTTATATGCTTGGAGACTTTGGGGTCTATTACGATGTAGGGCGGATCGCCACTGCCCGCATGGCGGTGGCAAACTGCCCTACATCATCCCACACCCCCCTCCCATTTCCCTTGCCATATTATGATGGTAACGGGAACTATTGTTCCGGAATAGTTTGGGGAGTTTCAGGAGATCTTTTATTTTAATTGAACTGAACCCAACCCCATAATGAAATCTTTTCGCAGTTATTGAATTGATGAACTATCGCACATGGCAATTTATGTAGCACATTAATTATACCAATACAGCTGTGATAAGAATTTTGGACATAGTCTTCCATCGAGTAAGGTTCAGGGGACATGTGAATATCTACATGGCACCATTCGCCCATGTCGCCCGACAGCTCAGCCTCAACATCATCTATGCCTACGACACCCAACTGATCATCTCCCTCACCAATGACCCTCTCACCGCCAAAGCCAACCTCCGCAGAGGAATGAAGGCAGTCACCGAATGGATGATGGACAGCAGGCTGAAGCTGAATTCTTACATGACGGAGGTCCTCATCCTCGGCTCCAACCACTCAGCCTGGGACGACTACTGGTGGCCAACATCGCTGGGAAAAGCCCCGACACCCACTGACCATGCACGCAACCTGGGGGTCATCCTTGACTCCACCCACTCCATGACCAAGCAGGTCAACGCTGTCTCCTCATCCTGCTTAAACACCCTCCGAATGCTCCACAGGATCTTCAAGTGGATCCCCACTGAAACGAGAAGAACTGTCACCCAGGCCCGCGTCACCAGCAGGCTGGACTACGGAAATGACCTCTACGCAGGAACAACAACCAAGCTTCTGAGATGGCTGCAAAGCATCCAGAACCCCTCAGCATGACTGATCCTCAACCTCCCCCGCCACAGCCCCATCACACCCCACCTGAGAGACCTACATTGGCTCCCCGTTAACAAGAGGATAACCTTCCAGCTCCTCATCTACACACACAAAGCTCTCCATAACACCGGAACAGACGACTCTGCTTCTACACCCCCAGCCGCAACCTCCACTCAGCCGTCATCGCCCTCGCCACGGTCCCCCGCATACGAAGAACGACCACCGGCAGCAGATCCTTCTCCCACCTCGCCGCCAAGACCTGGAACACCCTCCCCACCAACCTACGACAGACCCAAGACCTTCTGGCCTTCAGAAGACGTCTCAAGACCTGCCTCTTCGATCAGTAGCCGCTCCCCCCCCTAGCGCCATGGGATCCTCACAGGTATTTAGCGCACTTTATAAAAACCTTGATTGATTGATTAATGAATGTATATTTGATCAATAATGAATTAATCTTTAATTGTTAATTCATAATCTATTAATCATTATTTATTAATTATTATTTTCATTAATAATGAACTTTCCACCCTATGCCCCTACATACCCAGCAACCTGCAGCTAACAAATGAATTAACAAATATATTTATGACAACATTTACACAATCAATAAACAATTCAATAAATATTAATACATTTTTAGTAATTGTTAGTTAATTATCACTTAATTAACTGATCAGACTATACCCCTTAAAATCCCAGCAAACCTCAACTAACAAATAACTTAAAACAATGTCATTATTACACAATGTACATAATTAATAATCAATAATAAATTAATATTTAATTATTAGTACTTAATTAACTTGCCACCCTACACCCCTACAAACATAGCAATGTGCTACGACAACATAAATTGCTATTATAATTAAATAACAACTTATAAATCACTTCACATTACAAACTATATTTAAAATATTATTAACAATTATACAAACAATAATGACCCCAGAAATTCACATATAACCTATCACACCTAAAAATATTCAAAAAACAAAAATGTTTGCAACTATATTATTGGGAACTATATTTACAACTATATTCTTGAAAACAATATCATTCACCAAAAAAAGTGATATTCTTGACAACAATGTTTCTGATCTTGATATTGTTGTATCATAATATTTGTTTCCGATAATTCTGTATTTGATATTTCTAACTCAATATTTTGTCCAAACACGTTGCCCACCGCCAATGCTCACTTAATTTGATAGAGCACCTAGGGCTAGATGGAGGTAAATGTTATTTACCGATTCATAAATACCGAATTTTACCGATTCGGTATTTATGAATTGGTAAATATGAAGGGGGGAGATGTAGGTATTTCCAGATGTTGAAATACCGAATCGTTAATATTCGGTATTTACCGATTCGGTAAATACCGAATCGGTATTTCCTATTGATTCCTATGGGCTGTGAAGCCCATAGGAATCAATGGGAAATACCGATTCGGTAATTACCGAATCGTAAAATACCGATTCCAGCAAGGGTGCAGGGGGTGTCACTTTGACACCCTCTGGCACCCCGAAAATAGGCATGTGCGCCATGTGGAACACAGACATGCCCTACGGGCATGTCTGTCTGTCACATGGCTAGGTGTGCATGCACACATGTGCATGTACACCTGGATTCGGTATTTTAACACCCAATTGGATTGGGTGGTAAAATACAGAATTTGTAGGGCCTTTGGGACTCAGAAGAGTCCCACCTACATCTGGGATTTACCGAATCGGTAAAAATACCGATTCGGTATTTTACAGAATCGGTAAATTTACCAAAACGGTAAATTTACTGATTCTGTAAAATTATGCCCCTACATGCCAATTTTTAAATACCGGTCGGTAACGGCCGAAATCGGCCGTTACCGACCGGTATTTAGGCTCCTACATCTGGCCCTTACTCTTTTATTTACAGTCTTCTATTGCCTCCTAAAGTTTCATTATTGAAAATGTTTTCATTAGAACAACAAGTAGCTAACTTTCTTCCACACCAATTAAGCCACGTGTTCCTGCCCTAAAAAGAGATATCTATCTGCTTTCCAACAACCAACCAAATTGTAATTTTATTTCCCTTTAGGTTACCTAAAAAATACGTCATGAAAAGCAAGTGACATTTTGCATAACAAGACCACTAAAATGATTTCATTACCTCCTCCTGGCACAACATCACGGTCAAATATGCACAGATTGTATCCAAAGTTGTGTTCCAAGTTGTATGACAAGGTCTCCAATGCAAAAAGTCTCCCTGCTTCGGAATCAAGCCCAGAGCATTTAGGATAAGAAACATATGCATCGTATTCTTTGTTGTCTGAAAAAAAGAAGCATTTTAATATTGTAATATAACTTTTTCATTACAGACCTACCACAATTTTTTAACCAGAATCCAGGAGAATATAGCAAGATAATTTTCAACAAATTTATAAAATGAAACTGTGAGGTCTAATGGGTGTATTGGGCAGTTGTACAGTGCCTACTGTGCCTCCACCCGTCGTCCAGCTTTGTTTTCAATTAGAACATATATGTGCTTTTTAGCGATATTAAACAATTAAATATTAATTTATCAAAAGAAGGACATGAATACAAGCGCTCCACATTTTTGGATCTTGATTGGTAGTATTCTTTCTCTATCATAACGATATGAGGTTTAACATTCATTGGGGCATTTTCTAAAGGACTTATTGCCGAGTTAGCAGCACTTTATCGCAGCCAAAGTGGTTATACATGTATCGCCCTATTCACAACCTGATGCTAACAGCTGATATCACCGGTTTTCCTGCGATAGCAGCCACAAAAAACGTTGCCAAAGATGACAGCGGCAACTAACGCTAATGAGATGCAGAGTAGGCGTTCCCGTGCAAAAAGTCGCTACAACACCACTTTGCAACATTCTCAACGACCAGCCAGATCTGCAATAAGATTCCAAAACATGCGATAAGGCGCAGCAGGGATTTAACACCTGCTCTTACCTGGTGTTAGGTCAGACGACAACCTGCACCATAAAAGGGAGCCCAGCCCAGAGTCACTCCTGAGGAACAACGGTTTCCATTGGGGCTACTGATCATGCAGCTTGGACACCCAAGAGGGCCACAACACCCACCGCCACCACCCCTCTGGAGTGTAGTGAACAGTGGACACACCATGTTACCTCAGCCAGTGGGGAAGATCGGGGAACTGCAGCTTGCTAGGTCCCCCCCCCTGTAAGCGTGAGCGGAGTTGGCTGGCCCGGCGTATGCCAGGCTAGCATAGGGGTGTGAATAAAAAGCACGTTGCTCTGGGCATGGTTCTCTTCTGGAATGGCCAATGTGTCTGCCAGGGCGATGCCTCTCACCCCACCACGAGGCCGAAACCGTGAGCGGTGGTGCCGGTGATCCTCTGTGCCTGCTGCACCCCAGGCCGCTGGTCCCCAGACCCGTCTTGGCCACTCCTGAGCACCCAGGCCTCACTTCTCACCTGCCGACACCTGCTTGTGTCAAAGAGGGCCCACCATGTGCTGGTGCAAGCTCCAAGCCTGAGGCCGTGACCTGGGCAGCCTCCTCAGACCATCGCTGGCCTCTGCAACACAGGCCCGCATCACATGACGTACTCCATTGCTGCCTCCGGCCTACACTGCAGTCTAGTAGGTCCCACATTGGGAACTGAGACTTGATACCATGATGGCCGAGTTCATATGTTAATGGGACGTTTGATATCACTGTACTCCCTTTGATCTGGTGCCACCAACTCTGTGCTAAGCATTCCAATGACAAGTGTCTGTGGTCCCTTGCTGACTACTGCCTTTGGCCTACACTGCGGTCAAGAAGGTCACAAATTTGGAACTGAGTCTTGATTTTCTAATGGCCGAGTTCATAATACTGTACTCAAGGAGAGGAGTAAGAGGAAGACGCGGTTCAGTCCGGAGGCAAAAAGGATCATCGTTATGGAGGTTATGGAGGTAAACTACCAGCAACTTCTCTGTTGTCGATAACTCTGTGCATCGCAAGCCAACGACACATGGCTGTGGGCCCCTGCTGACTGCTGCCTCCGGCCTACACTGCGGTCAAGTAGGTCACACATTTGGAACTGAGTCTTGAGTTTTTTATGTCAGAGTTTATATAATTGTACCAGCCTCATCGCAGACTGCATCCCCTTTCAGCTCTAGTGCCACTAACTCTGTGCCCCAAAATTCATGGACACTCTCTGGTTGATCTTTGGTGGCATCTGAGTATATGGCCTAGGGGATGTCTTCATGATCATGTAGATGCTACTGACTTGGTGTTAAAAATTTGTCTGTAGCATTCATCTCCTCCATATTGCCTGTTTCTGCTTAGTTCTGCCCTCTGCATCATGACCTGGAAGAACACCTTCCACTGTCCCCTGAAACACTCCGCGACATTCACCTATGAAATCCACGAGGACCCGCTCAGCTCTCGCAGCCCTTCCTCAGTGCACTGCAAGTCACCGCCCCGTGGCGGTGTGCCTGTGCCTGCCGCAGTGCATCATGGGCTGCTAACTCTGTGCAACTCAAGTCATCGACCCTTGCTGTTTGAACTCTGAACTTCTGATTGTCTGATCTCTGTTGTAGTTGTAAGCCAGCACAAACCACTCCCTGAAGCTGGCTTACACTCACCCCACAACCATTCAGCACAGGCGTCACTGGACATGTGACCCTGGCAATAAAAGGGGCCAGGCGCACATGCCCGTAGCCAGTTTCACAAACTATCTAAGTGTGTCCGTGTGGTCTCCTTGGCCTTCTCCGAGACGGAGTTTCCTTGCTGGTCATCTGTGGGGCTTTTGGGGTTCGATTTGTCCTATGCACTTGGTCCGGGTGCATCCATGGTGCTACGCAGTTTATTTATTTTTGCCTTTTTTTTTGTTCTGCTTTGATAGTGCATTATCTCGCATGACGGGTGGGGACTGCAGGCCTGTCGCTGGTTAGCGCAGATTTTTGTATCACAATTTGGGGCATCGCAACTTTTTCAGAGTTTGTGTTTTGCATTTTTTCAGCATTGCGTTAATTTTAATGTGGTCATTAGGCGCATTATCGTGAGACTATCGCATGGGGCCGCCTGGTTGAGAATACAACGTTATCACGCCATTATTTTCCCACGATAGACTGCAATATGCAAAGTTGGGTTAAGCTAATTTTGTGAAAATTATTACACGTTCCTGAGAATGTCCCTCATTATTTTTTCATTTTTTTAGGCTCAAGAGGCCAGACGGTGGATTTGTCTGAGACCTAAAGAGACAGACCCATATTGACACTAATAAGTGCCCTCTTGGGAGGTTTTAGAGTCAGAGATAGTGGAAAAATATATATCCCTGGATATCGACTGTTAAACAATTTTTAATGGGTTTCATCAACTACAGACATTAGGAGTTACATCAGAATAAGAAAAAAACATGTAGTACTCGTCAGGAACATTTCAATTTTGAAAATGAATGTTGACAGCTGTCTTAAACAAAGGAGAAGCTTATATGACTTTACATGGTAGGTGGAAGTCATCTACATATTTAGGCCTTTGGCATACATAAAGTGTTCCCATTGGCGTGTGGATGCCTATGGGGACCTGGACACACAGAAAGTTGCAGTGTGATGAACAGCAATGTGTGGCAAGGTTGTTGTGTGAGGAAAGTGACTGCAGTGTTGAGTACATAGCCCTGCTGCTTGCTTTTACCTTGCTGAGCTGTCTTGCCAGTATTTTCTTCAATTAGAAAATTGCAATGACTTTAGAAACGAATGATGAAATCAACAGTAACAAAAAACACAACTATAATATTTACAGAGATAATAATATTAATTGTAATGGTACTATTACGAACGGCATTATGATTGTGATTATTGATAATGCTACCTTACTAATAATACGTATACTAATTATACTACTTGTGATAATGTGTTAATAATCATCAACAACCTATTATCACTATAATATCATCAACATCATCATCATCATCGTTATCATCATCATAATGGTTAAATCATGTCTGAGTGGAGCTGTCAACTTTGATACATGATAGGGTAAAGAATACCTTCAAGGGATTTCGTTTATACCGATTCACAGCACAACGGCGGATAATACTGTTTAGTGACCCATCACAATTTAGGTCAATAGTACAACAATGTAACAATAGTTAATTAATTAATCTAGATAAGTCACCATATGTGATCAAAAATGAAGAAAAATAGTGCTGGTGTATATGAAAAAGTTTGTATTTCATACACTGTAGATATTAAAAAGGGTACCGAATAAATAGCAACGTTACAAGAAGCATATATCATAGGAATGGATCAAAACACTTCTTTGGAACAGTTGTATGCACTTTTCTTCTTTCTTACAATTGGACTAACAATCAGATAAGAAAAAGCGTAAGTCGACGTTTCGGTCTCTATTGATGGATCATGGGACGCCATGTCAAAGCAATTGAGAGATCCAATACAATCCTCGAGAGTGCCAAACTTTCCAAAAGATGGTGCGGTTACGAATTTTAAGTAGTGAGTTTTGCCAGATGGGTTGCTCATGAATGGAAAGAAGGGAAGGATAAGACGACTGCAAAAAGGGGAGGAGGAGGGTACGAGAATGAGAAATAGTAGGTGTGTGAAGATGAGTCGAGTGTGATGTGAAAGATAGGAGTTCACGGAAATTGAAAGGAGAGATAATCACCTTATCTCCTTATTCGATTAATTGACGAAGGTTGCAGGTAGGATAATTTTTTAATCGTCTTCAAGTATGGGCAGAGAAATCCAATGTTTTAACTGAATCTTAGTCTTTTAATAGGTAAATATACCCAGGCAAATCTAGTGAAATGTTATTTTGCATTTGTGGATCTCACAGCTGCTTTTTACCGTGTTATTCATTTTAAGCTTGGGATATCCTGGTGGAATTAAAAGGTGACCCACTATTGATACAGTTTTTAAGACAATTATATAGTGGGGCAACCACCAAGGTTCGTTACGGAACCAAGGAGGAATGTACAGCGTCATTCAAAGTAGAGAAGGGGGTCAGACAGGGACGCGTCCTTGCGCCATTTCTGTTTACACTCTATACAAACAACTTGGAACAGGTAATGGTTGCAAGCGACCCACCGTGTCTCAACAAACGACCTATAGTCTCCCTTCTCTATGCAGACAATGCGGTACTGATGGCCCATACATAGCTGGGCCTACTAAGAGCCCTTGCCTCCTACACTACCTTTATGGACACCTTGGGATTCAAATTAAATGCCAAAAAAACCTATGTTATGAGTTGTGGTAAAGGGAGACAGAAATGCACGAGCTTACCCCTTGGGGAAAGCAGGGTGGATTCCACTAAAATGTTTACATACCTGGGGATCTTGATTGATGGCACCGGTTCATGGCGAGAGGCTGCTAAAAGCAGGAGTTTTTTCTTTATGAAATCAACTGCAGAGGTTTCTAACTTTGCAAAGAAAGTAGGAAAAAGACCACCAGAGATACTCCTTAAGATATATAAAGCCAAATGTGTGAGTATTGCTATCTTTGGGGCAGGTGTGTGGGGTTTTAGTGATACTGACTGTATACAGCATGTTGCAAACACTTTTTTAAAGTTCATTTTAGCTGTACCCAGCAGTACTCCTGTTTATAATTGCCACAGTGAGCTGGGCATTCCATATATTGCAGATACCATCAAAGCAAAGCCAGTATTACTCTGGCACAGGATTTAGACTTCGACCAGTATAGGCTTAATCCAAGAAATCTTAAAGGACTCAATGTATCTGGTTTATGCGACCAAGATCCTTTGGTTGAAATTCATAAAAAACTTTATGTGTGATCTCGGGCATCCAGAGTACTATAATTGCCCTGAGTCAATTAATTTTATATCCAGGAAAGAGTTTCAAAAAACTTGTATGAGCCATCTGGAAGAAAATAGACTTGCATTGGAAATTAACAAGCAAGCTGTTGCACAGCATCATTTGATTTTAATTACATATGAAATACAGCTGGTTCCATCGTGACCCAGAAACGGTTATTCGGACCAACTATGGAACGACGATTAGCAAACGTGAAGAAATAGTGGATCGTTGGATACACCTACCCTTGTCCCTGGCGGATCGACACGCCATTGCTAAGATGGTCATACTTCCTAAGCTCCTGCATCTCTTCAATAATATTCCCATTACCCCACCTAAAGCAGTATTCCAAAGATTGACCGCTGTGGTAAGCCGTCTCATATGGGCAGGTAAACAAGCCCGTATTGAACTGCGCACTCAAACACTACCATTTGCTAAGGGTGGATTCAAGGTTCCAGATTTCCTCCTCTATTATTCATGTGTTGAGGAGCGCTACGCGCACTTTTGGTATCACCCCGTCGGATATATGTCTCATATTGCTATTGAGGATGGAGACGCTCATCCTTTTCCACTGAATACTATCCTTCCTCATCGGCGATCCCACATACGTCCAGGTGCCATTAACGCAATTGATACGACTAATGCGGCCTGGCAAAAGATGGGGAAACAAGCAAATAAATTGCCATTGTATGCACTAGGCGATGCCATTACTATATCACTCAGAGTTATTGGTTACGCAAGAAAAAGCGGGGACTGACTTGCTACACTGGGTGGGTATTGATAAGCTGGGGGACCTATATGCCAACGGCACATTTGTAGAGCTTCAGGGACTAATGTATATTAGTAACCCAACCCCCCTTTTCCGATTCACTTACTACAGACTACAAGGCGCCATTAAGAAAATGTACCCAAACTATCCTAGTGAGCCGAAGACACTTCAAACACTACAAATGCTTATCACAACGTCAAACAGCTCCCATATGGTAACACGCCTGTACACGCACCTGCAAGATGATATAGATGACAATACGCATAAGGCCCTGGCGCGATGGAACAATACTCTAGATACGCCTCTCACGGTGGAAGAATGGGCGATCTGCTGTAACATAACTAGTATGTTAACTCCAAATGGTAATCTACGTATACTCCATTATAAATACCTGCAACAAACCTACTATACTCCAGCGCAGTTGCATAAATATGGTCTATGTACGAATTCTAGGTGTACGAGGTGCGGGCGGAGGATGCTGGCTTTATACACCTAGCATGGGACTGTCATTCCGTTGGGCATTCTGGAACGAAGTTATACAAATCCTGAGTGTCATGCTGGAAGTGTCCATCGACTGTTCAACTCGTACATGCTTACTAGGCTTAGTCACCACTGTTAAATACACGAAACGCAAATTCTGTAGCGTTGCACTTCTTCTGGCCAAACGCAGAACATCGTTATGTTGGGGTAGCAGTGTTAGTCCAAAGGTTAAAGTATGGATGAAGGATATTGTAAAGACACATTAAAGACATAGGAGGAAGAACCTCCAACGGGTTCAAAACCCAGAGATTACTTGATGTGTCTGGATTATTATCTCCGAGCACACCCAACAGTATAGCAAGGGAAATGATTTATATGTTGAAAATGTATGGTCACCACTACGACGGACTGCTGGAAGTGTAATATGTGTCTCTATTATGTAAATGAAAGCTTGTAAGATTCTTTGTTTTTGTACATTGTAAGAATTTCAATAAAAACTTTTTTTTTTTTTAAACATGGGGAAGTGACAGGTCCTGATGGCTAATTTGGCTCTGTTTTATAAGTGGTTGAGAGGACTTCTGACCAATATCTTAGACAGCTCTTCAATTCTTTTGGGAGTGGTAATGAAGTTACTCTAACAATGGGTGAAGCTGATGTGACATTGAACCCCATGCTTGGAAAGGAGTCCAGGGATTGCAATTGATATAGGACAATCGCACTTCTGAATCTGAATGCCAAAATCTTTACTAAGATCTTGGCAAATTGATTAGGCAAGTATTTCCTGAGCAATATTTCTGCGGCCCAATCAGGATTCATCAGGGCTAGGCAAACCATGACAATATCAGGAGGGTTGCAGATTATTTGAGAAGGCCATGAAGAGAAGGATCCCAGAGATTCTGCTCGCATTTGATGTGGACAAATAAATTAATCGCAACAGATGGAGCTTCCTAAGTAAAGTTTTCAGTAAAATGAGCTTTGGAGCTCAAAAGAAAGGTTGGATACTAGCAAATTTCAGGACACCTATGGCAAGGATATTGCTGAAATGGAACAAATGTGAAACAGTGATAAGACAGGGCCCACTCTCGCCCTTGTTGCTCGCTCTATCCATGGATCTGCTGGCACTGATGCTGAAAGATGATTCAATGATATCTGGGCTTGAGTTTGGGATTAAGCCCCATAAAATATGTCTCTATATTAACAACATTATCTGTATGCTTACTAACCCCAAAAAACCACTTATTGCAATGGCCCACCAGCTTGGGAACTTTAAAGAACCTGTGGGATTCAGCATCCACACCAGCAAACCTGAGATTTTAAATTTGACGTTGTCAGAAGAGGAAATTGTCAGATTACTAGAGAAATTTTGTTTTAGATGGCCTACTTCATACATAAAATATTCTGGGGCAGATTTATGATGACTGGCGCATCCCCAGGGATGCACCAGTCATCCTGCACCGCTGCTCCGCCACCCATGGTGCGCCGCATTTACAATGCAGCGCACCATGGGGCAAAAACGGCACAGATGCGTGACGCATCTGTGCCGTAAAGGTGGCGCATTGCTGGAGCTGCGTCGCAAGCGCGACGCAGCTCCAGCAAGGCTCGGGGGTGCCCCATCTCCACAATGCTGCGTCAAGACCTACGCCTGCTTCAAGCAGGCGCAGGGTTTTGACGCAGCATTGTCCTGAAAGTGACTGAGTGAAATCTCATAGATTTCACTCAGCCACTTTTAGGAGGCGTTCCTGCGCAGGAACGCCCCCCCCTGCGCATTAACGCCTCCTTATGGCGCAGGGCTTTACACCGTGACGCATCTCCTAGATGCGTCACGTTGTAAATAGGCCACATTATTTGCGCCGCCGTTGCGTCAAATAAAGTGACGCACCGGTGGCGCAAGGGCTTCATAAATCTGCCCCTTAGACATTACCATCACTCCTTCCTGATCCAGAGTTTTGCATGCTAATAGTCCCATGACAAAGAAATACATTTAACAGGCTCTACCCAGTTGAGGCAATTTTTGGGTGTCATGATTAGGAAATATCACCATAGCAAAAATGAATGTCCTGCTTTGGCTTCCATATCTGTTCCATGCAATTCACTACCCTGTTCCAAAGGAAGAAATTGCCTCTCTGCAGAAACAAACAGAGGCTTCTGTGTGGAATGGAAAAGGGCCAGGAAATTAATGACAGCATCAAAAAAACAAGCGAAGACTACCACTGCAGGACATATGGTGATAATAATAGATGGAACAACTACTCCTCTTCCAGGCTTGGATAATCAGAGAGACAGACAAAAAGTTGGTATTAATTGACAGGGCTGTGATGGGACAATCACTATGAGATGTTTTCTGGGGTACCACAACATGATAGGCCTAAAAATGCACGCGCAAATGGATTTGTACACCTGGCCAAGGTCAAAGCTGCGGAAAATACATTTCTTTTTCAGTTAGTACAGGTTTCGCACTCTATCCCAGCATTCTCAGTGCAGGCAGAGCTAAGTAAGTGGACTGATATTTTTGAGGATCCTATTTCTCTGTCTATGCGTGAGTTGGGGTGTGTTAAATACTTTTTTTGGATCTAACCCACATGGAGAGAGAGCAGCATGAGCTGCAGAAACCATCAGTGCGGGGGCACATGTTGTTGATAGCCATACAGGGATGGAGCCTTATTTAGACATGGTCTGCTCGCAGCAAGATAGTTTTTTTTGGCCAGGTTCAGGTTCAACCAACTTCAAATTCTCTCGGCATCCCAATGTAGCTGGTGGGGCCTAACGCATGCTTGCCCTGTGGTTGCAACAACAAGTCTCTGCAGGACACTTTATTTTGTAATATTTTGGTCCTATTTTAGGTGGCCTAAGAAGCGGTTTTTATTTCTTTATTGAAGTCTTTACATTATACACAAGTAAGGCAAGTGCTTAATCTTCAAATGCTTCCTAATGAATGTGTTACTTTCACTGTTCTGTAATTCTTGCGAGCTGCTTTGGCATCCAGGTGATCGAGACTGGAGTAACTGATGTTCCGTTTCAGATGGTTGAGGTATTCATGTTTTATTGATTACCATACGATGTAAATTTTTAGCAAATACATTTTTATAATAATGATGTTCTTTGTATTTTTTACGGTTGTTTTATCAACTGACTAAAGATTTGATGATGATGATATCTGGGCTTCAGTTTGGAGTTAAGCCCCATAAAATATGTCTCTTAATTAACAACATTCTCTTGATGCTTACTAAGCCCAAAGAGCCACCTGTGGCAATGACCCACCAGCTGGGCGCTTTAACCCCTTCACTGCGGTGATAATTTCGCCGCGGTGCGGGGATGTATTTAGGGGGCATAACCCCTTGCATGCTCAGGACTGGGAGTGTGCGCAGGACGGCCGGGAGCCGTCCGAACTCCACCCACTAATTAATTCCCCAGCGCAGGCGCGGAATTTGCGCCTCGCTGGGGAATCGACGGAGTTCGGACGGCCCCCGGCCGTCCCGAGCACACGCCCAGCGTGACGTAGGACAGCCGGGGGCCATCCTGAGCACGCAAGGAGTTAAAGAAACTGTGGGATTCCTCATCAACACCAGCAAATCTGAGATTTTAAATTTGACATTGTCAGAAGAGGAAATTGTCAAAGTACTAGATAAGTTCTGTTTCAGATGGGCTGCTTCATAACAAAATACTTAGGTATGAACATCACTCCTACCCTCTCCACAGTGCTGCATGCTAATTGGTCCATGTCAAAGAAAGAAATTGAACAAGCTCTATCCAGATGAGGCCATTTTCTGATGTCACGGTTAAGAAAGATCACCACAACAAAAATGAATATTCTATTTCAGCTTCTGTATCTGTTCCAGTCATTTCACTACTCCATTGCAAAGAAAGAAATAGCCTCTCTGCAGAAACAAATAGAGATTTCTGTGTGAAATGGAAGAAGGCCAGGGTCTCCAGGAAAATAATGACAGCCTCAAAATATAAGGGAACACCATCACTGCCGTATATATGGTGAAAAGAATACATGGAACAGCTCCTCCTCCTCCAAGCTTGGATAATCAGAGAGACAGACACAAGTTTGGTATTATTAGGCAGGTGTGTGATTGGACAAACACTATGAGATGTGTATTTGGCTGCCAAGACTTGATAGGCATAAAAATGCATACGCCAATTACATACTAAGCGCAATTATGAAAACATGGGTTGCTGTTAATACGTGGTTGGCACTCACAACTTATCTGTCACCCTTTGCAAATTTCCATGAGAACCCACACTAGCAATGGAGGGGCGGGTGTTGGAAAGATGGAAATTGTCTCATGTTAGGTAGCTTATTCTTAAATGCAGCCATAAATACATTTTTACAATGTAAGGCTCTATTCAAAATTACTGAATTTGCCAAATTAACCCACATGTAAATATACCTTTGGGTAGTTCATGCCATGATAGAGGAGGGGACAATACAAGAACTTATAGCCTTTGAAAAATATTTTATGGCCTGACCAGAATCCAATTGAGTAATATCAGACATTTCCAATTTACTAAAAAAGGGAGAAAGTAAGTAAAATGAGGATTTTAAAAACCTGAGAGAAAATCCTGTAGCGGGAGATCCTGGATGTGGAGTGGGACAGGATGGCGGAGGACGTACATAATGGCCACAAAGATGTGAAATGTGATCCACAGAGAACAGAGGTACGAAATGATGTTCAATCTGGACCTTACCCAACCACGACTAAAAGAGATGTACTCCTATACGCAGGGGGTTTGGGGTTTGCTGGAGGTGTAGTGGGGAGGGGGATCTATTATGCACATTTTGTCATCCTTCAGTAAACTCAGACATTTTTGGAAGGATGTTGTTAGCCAGATAAGGAGCATCATTGGATCCAATATCTGACTTACTGTATACCCTTCTCGTGGGTCTCAAAGACCCTAAAATACATGAAATGGTCAAACAGACATGTCAACTTGTTTACCATCTCAAAACTGCTTCTAGACAGGTAATAACAGCAGCCTGGAATAAGACAGACCCTCCTGCATTGAACAGATATTATGCTAAGCGTTGGAAGATTGTAGCTATGGAGAAAATAATGTTTGATCTAAATGATGAACATAAACAGTTTTAGCTATGCCAGCTATTGATCAATCACATGCTGCAAATATAGATATGTCAAAAAAGGCCACTAAGGGGGTCAAAAAAGGCCACTAAGGGGGTCATTATGATGGCGGATGGACCGTTGCGGCTGGGCCGGCGGTGGCAGTCCTTCCGTCATCACTGAGCATGTTACTCACTGCCCAATTAGAGTATGTTACCCACTGCCCAATTAGGATGGCGGTGGGTACTGCAGCAGATGTAAAGTCCGTCCGCAGCTTCACCACCAAAGGCAATCATCACAATTGCCTAGCGGAGGGTGCAGGGCGCCTGAAATGGTGGAGGTGCCTAGCAGGCCCTGTCCACCAAATTAGGATGTGGGTTTTGGAAGGCCTTTTGCCGCCATGGAAAGGCTGGCGGGGATTCGGTTTGGGGGCCCTTTGTTGTACTCCCCTGCATTTCCATGCACCAAGTGACAGGCATTGCATGGTGCCTGCCATGTAGTGCAGGGAAATGCATAGCACAGCATTTTTGCATTGCGGACGGTGCTGCAGCCAGCAGCACCATCCGCAACGTTAAAAGCCCAGGATGGACCCACCAGTATGGTGGGCGCATCCTAATTGCAGTGATTGGACCGCCACGTGTCTAGCGGGCGGTCCCTGCACCGATACGATGGCGGATGGACTGATGTCTGCCTGCCATCGTAATGAGCCAGTATGAGCCTAAGATCTGACATAGTGAGTCTAAAACAATAAAAAAGGTGCATGGCCTAGAGACGGTGGAAAATAGGGAGCCTTACATTCAAATTGGGAAAGACTGGCCACAGTAGCAGAATGGGCAGTTTGGCCGTGCAGACATGCCAGAGGCTGGAATGCACTAGTTGTGCAATGTGCTATGCTGAAGATGTGAACCATGTAATTCTCTGTAGCGACAATGTCATTCACACATTCACTCTCCTGTTTGCCTTCTGCCTACTTACTCTCATTCGCTCACCTCAAATGGGCTACTTGAAATCACAGAGAACATTTTCACGGACACGCAGCATTTACTTTGGCAGGACAGTACGTGAGCACACTAGTACATTTATGTGTTCTGTGACTTAATTAGACAGAATATCGTTTTTAAAACCCAGTTGAGAGAGAAAATGGTTTTAAGTTGAAAATAGAAATCATAGATATTTTGCCCAAAGATGGCATCAGAGTTTTATTAATATTATAATTGGGTTGTCTTGCCTGAAAATAACCTTTAGATACACCTGCATAATGGCTTTTTGGGTAGGAAATAGTTCCACTTCACCTAATAAGGTAAAGGGGGGGGTATACACAGCACAGGATGACACTGTGACTCACACCCACAAGTATGCCCTGACCCCTCGTGGGAGGTCAGGGCGAGTTAATAAAAGAAGGCCAGTTCCGCCTATGTATTAGTTTTCTCTGAGTAACGCACTGTCCTGTGTGTGTCTGTTCCTTTGCTCTGCCCCTGTACCACATGTTTAGCGCATCCGGACACCACTACCCACTAGAGGGACAAGAAGGATGGAGATAAGCACACTGTAAAGTCGGAGGCCATAGGCCCACATACTTTATAAATAAGGGCACAGACACTGTGTGTATGGTACTTAGAAATGGTCAGGAGCACATGCACTCAAGCCCTTTTATTAGCAGGCCCCTTTTGCTTGTGAAGCCTGTGTTAGATGGGTGTGCGGTCTGTGTATAGGCCAGCCCTGAAGGAGTGGCAGGTAAACTGGTGCCTGTTGAGACACTAGAACATGTACAGCAGGACACTATATTCCTCCCAAACCTTATTGAAAATCAGAATGAAACATGAGTCCAACCCGTGGGAGTAAACAACAATTGAATGAACACCACTTGGTCCATCAGCATCTACAATCGATCAGCGGGACAGTAGTGAACATTGTTGGTTGAGGAAACAAAATGCTGGCTTGGTTACGTCAGCAGCACTCAGGCAGCATACCGGTGGAAACGTGTCCATGGTCTGAAGCTGTTCCACTCCACTGACGCTGAGGACAGTTTGTGGTAACTCTCAAAAATTAAAAAAACAGGGTGCTCAGGAGCGTGGTCGGAGTCTATTGCGAAGTTTAACAATGTTCCTTGACTCACTGAAAACTCTCTTGGTGTGCTGTGACTTGTGCAAGTCTCTGTTAGACTGCCTTGCTACATCCTGGGATCCGTTGGTGGGGGCAACATCAAGTCCATCTCTCACGCTTTAGGGAGGCCCCTTGGATGGGTTGCCATGGGACTGCTTGTCGGCTGAGCTGGGGCTGCCTGTGGGCCCATGTCGAGGCAGCTGAAAAACCGCAGAGTAGCCACTGCCTAGTCATGAGCACAAACCTCAGGGATAGGTGGGTCTAGGTCAAGACATGCTCTCTCTATAAGGATTCAGATGCAAACCATGTGAGCAGGTGGGCACTGTTGTTCCTTGTCAGTTGGTGAGGGAACATTGTAGGACTTCAGTCCGATTGTCCTATACTATTATGTGCGGTAGTGATTGACGCACTTGACATGGGATAGCGTGATGGCGTTTCCAGACGTATGGTGAAGTTGGATAACATGTTTTGATGACTTGTTTTGATTGTTGCAGGCCTTTGTACTTGAGTCATCTTGAGTCATCAACTATCAGGAGTGATGGTGGCCAGGGGTTCCCTTTTATCATTCATGGAGGCATCTGCATCCTTGAGTGTGGATGTCTTGGGTTGGTGAGCTGTCGGTGACTGTTGAACCTGGCCATCTTTTCAAGGCTAACCCCTAGACTTTGGAAGACATTTACCCTTTCCCTAACCGTGGGTCCCCTTGCGACATATCAGATGCTCCTATGGTCGGCCCTTAGGCAGGGTGCATTGGTAGCTGACGAAGGTTGTGCCCTAATGCGTGTAGCATCTGTGAAGAGGTGTGGCGCCGCGGCCAGGGCGACTGACTCCGGAATCTGGGGATCACGGTTTGATCCCTGGCACCGGCGGCAGATTAGCCCAGCACCATGTGACTCTGGGCAATAGCTTGCTTAATCTTCCCGACGGCCCCCAGCGCCTAGAGACCCTAACGGGTGATTGTGCGCTTTACAAATGTGGATATTATTATTATTATTATTATTATTATTTATCTAGTAACAAGTTACAACCCTTTTCGTTTTATTACTGTAAGGAAACCTGCCTCCCCTAGCCCAGATTATTACACCTGAGGATCTATCTGCCCCAGGGAACTTGGTAGAGATGTGAGATTAGCATCCCTGGAATCCAAATTGATTAATACATTCTTTAGGAAACGTGGTTTCTACCTTCTAAGTTTGGAAATAGGACTTCTGGGAAGTGACTGTTTCCTCATACTATCTTGCTGTGTGATACTGCCAGAATGTGTATTCCCCGTCTGGAGATAGTGATAGGGCCTGGGGAAACTCCAGCATCTGGTGTCAGCTGTCTGCCTTTTAGATTAGAGGGGAGGAGTGTTTTCTGGACTGTGTCCTGTCCTCCACAATGCCGACGCCGCTTCCTGCTGGGAGGCTGACGAGTCTGCCTTCCTGCTTCAAGGGATGAGGTGTCCCAGGACGGGAGACACCCCCAACCGGGATCCGGGGAGGGGAACTCCCTGCCTACATCAAAGAGATCTAAGACAGTTGTCGAGATATAAAGGAAAGACCCTCGCACTGGGAGAGTGAACATGAGGAAACAACTAAAGATGCCTGCGAGATAGCAGCAGGAGAGAACTGAAAAGACAAGAACTTTTGACTCAAAAAGGGGAGAAGAAGGAAGGTCTCCAAGAGCCCTGCTGACGCTGTCGCGGCTCCCCCGTGTGAAAAACCCACGAAGAATTGGAGAACTTGGAGCCAGCCCTGCTGACCTGGTCGCGGCGCTCCCTGAACTGGAACCCAAAGAAGAACTCTAGACCCGGGATCGAGCCCAGCTGACTTGGTCACGGCACTCCCCTGGTGTGCCCCCACTCGAGCCCTGCTAAGATAATCGCGGCTCGAGCCTGGCACTGGCCCGCAGTGTGCGCGGAAGAAAAATCCTGTGTGCCCCCACTTGAGTCCTGCTGAGATAATCGCGACTCGAGCCTAGCACTGGCCCGCAGTGTGCACGTAAGAAGAATCCTGTGTGCCCCCACTTGAGCCCTGCTGAGATAATCGCGGCTCGAGCCTGCCACTGGCCCGCAGTGTGCGCTGGAGAAGAATCCGGTGTGCCCCCACTTGAGCCCTGCTGAGATAATCGTGGCTCGAGCCTGGCACTGGCCCGCAGTGTACGCGGAAGAAGAATCCTGTGTGCCCCCACTCGAGCCCTGCTGAGATAATCGCGGCTCGAGCCTGGCACTGGCCCGCAGTGTGTGCGGAAGAAGAATCCTATGTGCCCTCACTCGAGCCCTGCTGAGATAATCGCGGCTCGAGCCTGGCACTGGCCCGCAGTGCGACACGGACGGAGGACTGGAATAGGACGCGGCAGAGCTCTGGGTACGAGTCGCACCTGTGGTACACAGTGTACTGTCTCCGTGTGTCCCGCGGCTCGAAGGATTGGAGCCGAGCCCGCATTGCGACACGAACGGAGAACCAGCAAAAGAGGTGGCAGAGCGGCGGGTGTGAAGCGCCCTTGAATACGGGGCGTCCTATCTCTGTGTGCACAGCGGCTCGAAGGAACCGAGCCGAGCCCGCGGTGCGGAGGTCCGGGAGACATCCACACCACGCACGGCTCGAGGATTGAGAGCCAGCAGTGCCCCTGCAACTGCCCACAGCCCCGCCAGACCGAGTCTAACGTGGAGTACTTGGCACCCGGATCCTAGTTACTCCCCTCCGCTGCCAGACTGTGAGTCCGGCCAAAGTCCTCCCCGGGAAGAATCCGAATCGAACTGTCACGCAGTCCTTCATATATTAGGGAAAACCCCTATCCCCCACCTAAGTGCATAAGTATATCCTTGGACTGTATGAACCTGAGTACTTCTATGATATAAAGACCTTGTTATTTGTACCCTCCACTGGAGTGGTGTCCCTTTGTGGTGTGATGAGAGAATACTGTACCCCACTACAAATGCCTAACCCCCTCTTGAGGGCAAGACTCTGACCAATCGGCCACGTTCCTAGAGGAGGGGGGACCCTGGGTGGTCCGCGGTAGGTACCCCGGCTGGCCTGGGAACCTCCCCTTCCAACGCTGGCAGCAGCGGGAAGGATACGAATCTTCGACTCAAAAGAGACTGGCCGTGCCTTTAGGATTTCATGTACAGTGATAATTGACTACCACATAGCAAATGCAGACCATAACTTCACCACTTGCCCCTGTTAGACTGGGGTGAGGAGATGCCATCTTTTGGTTCCTTAGGAACCGCCAATTTTCATTGACCAGGGGTGACGCAGAGTCCCTGGCACCTACCATGATCAATTATAGGAAAGGAGGGTCACAAAACCCCATTTCAAAGAAGTTAGATGGGCGCCTGGGCTCAGAGGGGAGGAGGGATTCTTCCTCACCCAGCATCAGTATGTCTCCAGTCCAAGACCTGTCCCCAGAGGAGCGAGAGGACAGGGAACGAGGCAAAGCGCATGAGATAGCAATGGCAAACCTATGGATGGAAATGGAAGTCCGCCTCGAATTACAGAGGGAAGAATCTAGGAGGAGACAAGAGCAGATGAGGATAGAGCACGAGCTAAAGATGAAAGAACTTGACTGGGAGCAACTAAGGCACTCTGCTGAGGGGGAGACTGAACCCAGCTCAACTGGTGGCAGCGGAGCGTCCTCTTTTTGTGCTGAGTGGGAAGCAGAGTGTGCATTTTTAAATGCTGAGGAGGACAGTTGGTATGCCTCAGCTGACAGCCGCTATGATTCATTTTCCAGCACTGAGGTTGAAAGGATGTACACCTCAGCTGGCGGCAACCAAGATTCAATGGCAAGAGCGGAGCTGGAAGAAGAGTCCAGCCCAGTTAGCAGCAGCAGAAATTTGTCCTTTTGTGCTAACTTTGTAGTAAAGTATGACCCAGCTGGGGGCCGCGAAATTGTATTCCTAGATGCCGAACTGGAGGAAGGATTCAGCCCCGCTGGGGGCGGCAATATTTTTTTCAGTACTGAATTAGAAGTGGAGCCCAGACCCAACAAGGGCCGCCACCCTAAAGCAAATAGGGCAGGAAGTGTAGTACACACACCAAGAGATAGGCCACCCTACTTGAGGGAGGGGCGCGACCCCCACCAGGGAACCCGAGGGGGTAAAATAGCTCCTGCGGGACTCAGGGTACTTGAAAGACATTCCGGGACTGACCCAGGGGTTTGGGGTTCAAGTGATGGGGGCACCCTACTGACTCCAGAGGAGGGGTACAGGGAGAGGGGTACGCCCATGGTTACGGGCCTGGTGCCAGAAAGTAAGGTCCGACCAGAAGAGTGTGGGTTAAAGGACAGCCCGGGACTGTCCAGCCAGTATCAGGAGCATGGTGTGCAGTCTCTACGGGAAACACTTCCAGATTGGGTGAAGGGTAGCCTAGGGGAAAAGCCTGATTTAGAGGTAAAATAACCTAGTTTAAGTACTTTTGTCCCAGAGCTATGCCGACACCTGCCAGAAAACGAGTTCTCTGTCCTCAGAGAGCCCCCAGTGGAACCATATCTTTTTTTAGTTCCCAGAGGATCTGGAGAGGCTTTTGGTGGGGATCCCCCAGTAGTTAGAGGACATGGAGCACCAGTACGTAGGGCCCCGGTAGGTCAGGTGTCGGGCAGTACAACTCCCGTTGGGGTAGTGCAAACATCTAGAAGGGGGTGCAGAGGAAGGGAGGCCTCGCTTCTGCCCCTGGCTGTACCTGGGGGTTTGGACCCCAGGTTAATGCGTCAATTACAAGAGAAAAGGACTGGACTGATGAGAGAATTGTGTTCTGGGGGCATCGCTCCCAGTGGGAGGGTGCAGAACCCCCTAGAGGAGGGAACCAGGGTGTGAGACCGCCCACCTCAGTCCCCTAGCCGGCATCTGGGTAAGGGCCCAGGACTGGTTGGTTGGTGTCAGTCGGTCATACCTGACCGAACAGGAGGGTAGTGGAAAGGAGGTGCGAAGCACCTGGGGCTACTGCCCCCCACTCTCCGAAATCCCCAGCAGTAGAGAAGTCTAGCAGGTGGGAGGCCTGGCTCTCACCACTGATAGCTGTCAGTGGCCACAATAGTTGGTTGTCTTGGCTGACAGGGGGTGGACTAAGCCACGCCCGGTATTAGCTGTGTGGGTACTGTGGATGTGGGGGGACACCCTTCTAAGCAAACGAGGATTATGGGCTACACCAATGGTGTCCCCAAGTGAAAATACTGTTTTCATTGGGCCTAGGACTGGAGAAGGCTGTTGTGGGCCAGGCTCCATGTTCTATCGCCCACCACAGGGAAGCCCATCCTGGTAGTGATTGTTCTCCCCTGCGTTTGGCTGGAAGGGGGTTGTGTTGGACCTGGCCCTCTTTTCAAGGCTAACCCCTAGACTTTGCGAGACATTTACCCTTTCCCTAACCTTGGGTCCCCTTGCGACATATCAGACGCCCCTATGGTCGGCCCTTGGGCAGGATGCATTGGTAGCTGAAGGAAGGTTGTGCCCTAATGCGTGTAGCATGATCTAGTAACAAGTTACCACAATTTTCGTTTTATTACTGTAAGGATACCTGCCTCCCCTAGGCCAGATTATTACACCTGAGGATCTATCTGCCCCAGGGAACTTGGTAGAGATATGAGACTAGCGTCCCTGGAATCCAAATTGATTAATACATTCTTTAGGAAACGTGGTTTCTACCTTCTAAGTTTGGAAATAGGACTTCTGGGAAGAGACTGTTTCCTCATACTATCATGCTGTGTGATACTGCCAGAATGTGTATTCCCTGTCTGGAGATAGTGACAGGGCCTGGGGAAACTCCAGCATCTGGTGTCAGCTGTCTGCCTTTTAGATTAGAGGGGAGGAGTGGTTTCTGGGCTGTGTCCTGTCCTCCACAATGCCAACGCCGCTTCCTGTTGGGCGACTGACGAGTCTGCCTTCCTGCTTCAAGGGATGAGGTGTCCCAGGACGGGAGACACCCCCAACCGGGATCCGGGGAGGGGAACTCCCTGCCTACATCAAAGAGATCTAAGACAGTTGTCGAGATATAAAGGAAAGACCCTCGCACTGGGAGAGGGAACGTGAGGAAACAACTAAAGATGCCTGCGAGATAGCAGCAGGGGAGAACTGAAAAGACAAGAACTTTTGACTCAAAAAGGGGAGAAGAAGGAAGGTCTCCAAGAGCCCTGCTGACGCTGTCGCGGCTCCCCCGTGTGAAAAACCCACGAAGAATCGGAGAACTTGGAGCCAGCCCTGCTGACCTGGTCGCGGCGCTCCCTGTACTGGAACCCAAAGAAGAACTCTAGACCCGGGAGCAAGCCCAGCTGACTTGGTCGTGGCGCTCCCCGGGTGTGCCCCCACTCGAGCCCAGCTGAGATAATCGCGGCTCGAGCCTGGCACTGGCCCGCAGTGTGCGCGGAAGAAGAAACCTGTGTGCTCCCATTTGAGCCCTGCTGAGATAATCGCGGCTCGAGCCTGGCACTGGCCCGCAGTGTGCAGGTAAGAAGAATCCTGTGTGCCCCCACTTGAGCCCTGCTGAGATATTCGCGGCTCGATCCTGACACTGGCCCGCAGTGTGCGCGGGAGAAGAATCCTTTGTGCCCCCACTTGAGCCCTGCTGAGATAATCACGGCTCGAGCCTGGCACCGGCCTGCATTGTGCGCGGAAAAAGAATCCTGTGTGCCCCCACTCGAGCCCTGCTGAGATAATCGGAGCTCGAGCCTGGCCCCTGCCCGCAGTGTGCGGCGAAGATGAATCCTGTGTGCCCCCACTTGAGCCCTGCTGAGATAATCGCGGCCCGAGCCTGGCACTGGCCCGCAGTGTGCGCAGAAGAATCCTGTGTGCCCCCACTCGAGCCCTGCTGAGATATTCGTGGCTCGAGCCTGGCACTGGCCCGCAGTGTGCGCGGAAGAAGAATCCTGTGTGCCCCCACTCGAGCCCTGCTGAGATAATCGCGGCTCGGGCCTGACACTGGCCCGCAGTGCGACACGGACCGAGGACTGGAATAGGAGGCGGCAGAGCTCCGGGTACGAGTCGCACCCGTGGTACGCAGCGTACTGTCTCCGTGTGTCCCGCGACTAGAAGGATCGGAGCCGAGCCCGCGGTGCGACACGAACGGAGAACCAGCAAAAGAGTTGGCAGAGCGCCGGGTGCGAAGCGCCCCTTGAATACGGGGCGTCCTATCTCCGTGTGCGCCGCGGCTCGAAGGAACCGAGCCGAGCCTGCGGTGCGGAGGACCGGGAGACATCCACACCATGCACGGCTCGAGGATTGAGAGCCGGCAGTGCCCCTGCTACTGCCCACAGCCCCGCAGGACCGAATCTAACGTGGAGTACTTGGCACCCGGATCCTAGTTACTCCCCTCCGCTGCCAGACTGTGAGTCTGGCCAAAGTCCTCCCCGGGAAGAATCCGGACCGAACTGTCACGCAGACCTTCATATATTAGGGAAAGCCCCTATCCCCCACCTAAGTGCATAAGTATATCCTTGGACTGTATGAACCAGAGTACTTCTATGATATAAAGACCTTGTTATTTGTACCCTCCACTGGTGCGGTGTCCCTTTGTGGTGTGATGAGAGCATACTGTACCCCACTACAAATGCCTAACCCCCTTTTGAGGGCCAGACTCTGACCAATCGGCCATGTTTCTAGAGGAGGGGGGACACTGGGTGGTCCGCGGTAGTTACCCCAGCCGGCCTGGGAACCTCCCCTTCCAACGGTGACTGTGTCTGAATAGACAAGCTGAGAAGCATGAGGCAGAGACTCTGTTTGCGCATTCTTGCAGTTTACTATCGGGTCCTGGCGGCTGCCAGGTCGTTCTTGTGTCTTGTCACTTTGGTAGCTTGCTGCTTGTGTTCCTGGATGTGCTCCATCAGCAGCTCAATTCTTCTTGAACATGCCTTTCAGGCCTGGCCTTGCCTGATTCTCTCCCTTGTGCTTGGTTGGTTATCAGGTTTCTAGTATAGACCAACAGGTCACACTCTCTCCTCGTCTTCCTTCTTGGTTCTTCAGTTTCCACCTTCACTCAACTGATGCAGTTAGGACTTCTCGCCACAAGTCTCTTCTACGGGGTCAGCCAAAAGAGCCATTTGGTGGTCGACTATTTCTGTAGTCCAGCCACCGGCCCCAGGTGCTGACCTCCAGCTTGGTGATCAGGGCAGTTTCGGATCTAGTTCTCTTTTCCTCTTGAATGCTGGGTGGCATCTGGCCACATATCTCTTCACATATTTTGTGTTCCCTCTTCAGAGACCTTCTTGAAGCTCCTCCTCCAGGGTGCTCCCTCTTTTGGAAATTTCTTCCATGGGCAGTGGGAGCTGTTGTGCTGGCAGCTTGCCATTTGGGGTGTGTGACTCTCCTTGTGTCTGTAACGGGCCAATGCACGACACAATCTTAAGGCAGTGTTGGGGCACTCTTTGCATAGCCTTGGCCCACTGCTGAGCAGTGTTAGTGCAGATAGGGTGAAGCTTATCTTCTTCCTGCGTTCAGGCCACATGGGGCACCTCCTCTGGTATCTCCTTGATGCTTCTCTTCGTTAATGAAGGGCAACCTCCCTTGCGCCTCCTCTTCACTCCATGGCGTAGTGCTTGCACCTCGAGGCTGTGCTGTCATGGCGCTGGATCCTGAACAGGTTCATGCGTGCTTGGCAAAGTTGGTCACTCCCTGTGACGCTCTCATTGATGGTCCATTGGTGGCCATTCAGTGCTGGGGTAGCTGGCTGGCACAGACTCCTTCTTACAGCCATTCATTGTCTATGCGCCCCAGTTAGTAAACGCTAAGTCTGTCTCATACCTTGCACATGGTTGCCGCTCCTCTCTTGTGGTTTCTTCCACTGATGACGGGGAGGTGCTCCTGAACGTGTGTGGAGCACTAGCCTCCCTGCTTGGCTTTGGGGGGCACTAGTGGTGCTCATGCATAGTCTCTTCCAGGGTACCCTCTGCTGGAACTCTGGCTGTGTCATCACTCTTGCTGTGGCTTGCCACCAGGGGCCATGCAGTACTTTTCTTCTATGCCAAGGTAGCATGCGGTGGCGGCGAGTCGCCACCATAGGGGCGCTCAATGCTCTCTTCGCTCTGCTTTCAGCCGGCAGGTACCTGGGTTAAGCAGGGAGAACGGAGCAACCTTCACTCTGAGCTGGTCCCAGACACACTGTAGAAGCCTTTTATCTTTGCTGCTTGAGGAGAGTTGGTGCTGCTTCTTGAGTGCAGCCATACATTGTTTCTGCTCTGGCAGTGGTGGGGCTAGTAGTGAGTCTTCATGGATGCCATCTGCTGGTGCTCTGTGTGTTTGCTTTCTTGCAGTGTTGGGCACTTGCCACCAGGGAGCGTACAGCACTCTGCTCTATCATGACTGTCCTCGGCCTTTGGGTAGTTGCTTGCAGCATTTAATATAGTGTGGGGAGGAGCAGAGGGACCGCACTTCCTTTTACGGTGCCTGATGCTTAAGTTGAGGTCGTGGGAGCAGTGCAGGCTTATGTGACAAAGAGCTAGTTGTAATTTAAATCAAAACATTATTTCCATGTAGGGCCCAGGGTGCAGTGCCGTACCCGAATGCCAGGTGGGACAAGGGATGCACTCCTTATGCAGCAGCCACACTGATGTTGCAGGCTATTGCCTAGAAACTTGGATGCAGTGTGGAGGTTTACATAATGCAGGGACGGCTTGCACATATCACAAGTTTGGCCGTTTACTTTCAGATAGTGTTTGATTGTTGTGCAGTACCACACCAAGCCAATAGGTGGCACTGCAACACTGTTCTTTACAGGCCGTGGCAGTGTTTCCTCTAACTGCGTGCCTCAACAGTTGCAGATGCCGTTGCTGTGCTTCCTGCACTGCTGGTGAATCCCTGTAAGGGGGGAGTGTAATTACAGTCTGGATTTGGTGGGGAGTACAGCACAGCCCTGCCCTCACTGCTGCAGGTCACCTGCACGGGATTTACCTCCCCGTCCTTTCCCCGTGTGGGGATTGTTGTGCTTCAAGCACGTCTCATGGGTTTGTGAGCCTTGCTCGTTACTTCGGAGGGGGTGCGCTCCATTACTGCTAGTTGTCCAGCCTTTCCAGGGGCACAAGGGTCACTGTGCAGCTCTCTCCTCTTTGCCTGCAGGCTATGATCGCTCCTGGATTGCAAAGCTGCTGTGCGGCATCCAGCTACACAGAACTTCACCAGGGGATGAAGGCCGCCTTTGTTGCTGCGGGTACTCAGGCTGCAGGGAGGGTATAGGCACTCTTTTGCGTCACTGTTTAGGGTGAAGTCACGGGAGCACATCAGGCTCCTTTGTTATACGGGGTTGCCTGTATGTTGGGTGATTACTTCGTCGGGGATGCCTCACACAGTAGGGGCCGGCAGTATGGTGCAGTGCACTACCTCACTGTTACGTGCTGAGCCCTAGGCCCACATAATGCAGGAAGGATGACACAGACACCTAGATAGGGTACTGGAGACTAGCCATTAGCACGTGCACTTTGGCTCTTTTATTTGCGGGGTCATCTGACTGGTGACGCCCGTGTTGGATGAGTGAGGGGGTGTAAGTGTGGGCCAACCCTCGGGGGAGTGGCTGGCAGAAGCACTAGATTGCGTCCAGCAGACACAACACTCACGTCTCCTGCCTGCTCGCCTTCAGCTACGGGTAGCTCCACAGTTTTGGTGATGGCCCGGTCTCACCTTGAGCGGAGAGCATTGTATTCTCTTCATCGCGCTGCCAACCAATTCATGAAGTCTCTCCGCAGGTGGGTAGCAGTAGTTGCAGTGAGGTGCTGTAGGGTCAGTTTCTCCCCTCAAAAGCGGGAATAAGGTTCACCCTCTTCCTGGGATAATGGGACACCTTCCTCAGGGGAGGCGATAGCGGCCAAACCTGTGGATGTACCTTCCCTTCCTTCACAGCAGTTTAGGCGCTAGGTGGCATGGCATGTTGGGTCAGACCCTTTCATCGCCAATGTAAAGCTGTGGGCCCTAGGCCCACATACGTTGTAAATGAGGACACAGACACTGTGAGTGTGGTACTTAGAACTGGCAATGAGCATATTTCCCTTTTATTAGCAGGCCCATGTCACTCGAGATGCCTGTGTTGGATGCGTGTGGGGTGGATGTATTGGCCAGCCCTCAAAGGAGTGGCTGGTAAACTGGTGTCTGCTGAGACACTAGAACTTGTCCAGCAGACACTACTAGTCCGCTGTCGATATCTATGGCCAGGGTCAGGTTGGGATCACAATTCGGCCCGGGCACTGATGAAAAAAATGGCCCACATTTAAGAGGCGTGGCCCATATTTAAGGGGCGTGGCCTACAAGCAGGGGGCGTGCCCTTTCATGAAACACCATTTGCACAGACAAGGAATGAAAGTGGGAGGATACTGTTCATGCACAGAACACAGGGCCAAGGTGACAATGGCCTCCATGCTGAGCAACTAAAAAAAATAGCAAGGCCCTTTCTGTCACAAAATTATTCCAGCCCTCCAGCACAGGAGCACCTGAAAAGCAGCAAAGCCCCTGCTATTACTAACCTACTTAGTCCTCCCCAGACCTTCAGCTCAGGAGCAAATGAACAGAGGTAAGGCCCCTGCAATTAGTAAATTAATCAGCCCTCCAGGCCTCTGGAAAATGTCCTGGCAGGGGAGCACAAAACACAGCTTTCTGGGTCATCCAAGGTAGCCAGGTAGCCAGGGGGGAGGCTGAGGTGAAGTTGGAGCATGGGAAGTGCCTTCCCAGTGTGTTCAGGCAGTTTGAGTGTTTACCATTTACTGTAGTATTACCCTTGTACCTGTGTATGGTACCCTTTTGTAACTTGCACACGTCACTTTTCTCTGGTATCACACTGCATGCTACCTTTCACTTTTGTTTGCTTTAGATACTTGCACAAGTACCACCATTGCCTATGTAACGTTTGTTCTTGTGCTGGAGTGTCTGCTATTTATTGCAGTATTATACCTCTACTTGTACTTTGTACGCTTTTGTAACCTGCACACATATCACTTTTTCCTCCTGTAATGTACCGATTGCTACCTCATGTATTTTGGTTGCTCACTATTGTCACTTTTGATTCATGTAACTTAACGTTTGCTTTTGTAATTTGTCCACTTGTAATTTTTCTCCTCATGTATTATTGTTGTTCCTAGTGTGAAGCGCTCTGACACCTTTGGGTAAAGTCCGCGCTATATAAAATCGCATAAATAAAATAAAAAAATTCCAAACATCACCATGCCCCCACAGCAAGACCCATTCTTCCTCGCCCACTATGCCCTGAATGTGAAGGGCTGTGGGCGAGGTGTTATGACTAACACCGTTTCTGGGCTGCATGGGCCCCAGGGGGGCCAAGGTGAAAATGGCTCAAAGGCCTGAGAAACACCTGGCTCCCAGGGAGGCCGATTCTTGCAAACAATTAGCCCTCCACACCCCACCCTCAGCGTGATTGCTTGGCAGGGTAGGGGTGAAAGAGAGGCCACATCTGACAATCGCTGTCTGGCCGCACAGCGAGGCTGCTTTCATTTTCTCTGTCTGTCTCCGTGCACTCTGTGGGCCGTTTTTTTTTCTCCCCTTTCCTAGTCCACTCTCTGTGGACTGGGACAGGGGAGAAAAAAACGGCCCACAGAGGGCACTGAGGCACCGGCCCTTCGGCCCATGCCCGGATGCCCGCCTTGCCAATCCGCCCCTGTCAATGGGCCGAGAATCTATGTGGTATTATGCTCGCTAGCCTCCGAGTAAAATCGCGCGATCGTTTGTAAGTAAAAACGCGCGAGATTTACAATGCAGGCCAACCGTCACGTCCCCGCAGGAGACACAAATAAGAGGGCGGCCACCGTAGTGCCACAAGATGGCACACGGGGCAGCCCAGCTCTTTGAGACCCTGGTGGGTCCCGCGCGTCACTTCCTTCCTGGGGTGGGCGGGGGAGAGTATATATTCCTCCCCCGCCCACCGAGCGGCCTCTTTGTCCGCTGTCCCCTCACCCTGACGCCGTTTGGTGTTCCTCTGTTAGCTCGTCCAGAGGCCTGGTCTGGGATCGGGGGCTGTGCTTTCCGTCGTTCGCCGGCTTGTTTTCTTATGCGGTGAGTCGGGTGATTAGGGTGTGATGGCGCTTTCTTGCCAAGGGGGTAGCAGGGGTGCAGAGGCCTTTGCCGCGGGTCCATGCGCAAGGCCCCTGCCCTACACCTCGGGAGTTCGCACGGCTTTGGTTTGTACGCGGGCATTTGGGGTCACTTGAGTGGGCCCGCTGTTATGGATTCTTTGTAGGATGCCCGTGGCGATCGAGTAGGCAAAAAAGCTGTTTAATTAAGTCGGGGTGCGGGATCACCTTAATCCTGTTTATCACCACGCTGGGACTGAGTGCAGCAGATCTTTTCCCCGCATCTTTGCCAACTGCTCGCGGAACCCGCTGCGCGGGTCCCGCTTCATGTGGGGCTGTCAGTGCGGCCGAGGAGACAGTCTTTCAAGGAGTCAGCCTCTCATTGCTGGGACATTGCTAGTGGGAGCAGGGCTGCGAGCGTGTTGTGGGCGCAGGACTACAAGTTCCAGGAGCGCCCGCAACCCCCAATTGCCACCACCTGGGACGCTCTCCCTACAGGCTCCTCCCCTTTAGCTCCACGGTAAAAGCTGTCATCGCTGGTTCTCTGGTGGATCACCTTAATCCTGTTTATCACCACACTGGGACTAAGTGCAGCAGATCTTTTCCCCGCATCTTTGCCAACTGCTCGCGGAACCCGCTGCGCGGGTCCCGCTTCGTGTGGGGCTGTCAGTGCGGCCGAGGAGACAGTCTTTCAAGGAGTCAGCCTCTCATTGCTGGGACTTTGCTAGTGGGAGCAGGGCTGCGAGCGTGTTGTGGGCGCAGGACTGCAAGTCCCAAGAGTGCCCACAACCCCCAATTGCCCCCACCTGGGACGCTCTCCCTGCAGGCTCCTCCCCTTTAGCTCCACGGTAAAAGCCGTCATCGCTGGTTCTCTGGTTGATCACCTTAATCCTGTTTATCACCACGCTGGGACTGAGTGCAGCAGATCTTTTCCCCGCATCTTTGCCAACTGCTCGCGGAACCCGCTGCGCGGGTCCCGATTCGTGTGGGGCTGTCAGTGCGACCGAGGAGATAGTCTTTCAAGGAGTCAGCCTCTCATTGCTGGGACATTGCTAGTGGGAGCAGGGCTGCGAGCGTGTTTTGGGCGCAGGACTACAAGTCCCAGGAGCGCCCGCAACCCCCAATTGCCACCACCTGGGACGCTCTCCCTGCAGGCTCCTCCCTCTTCTTACTTTGACTGTATATTTTCAACAGCAGTGTCCCGCAGCGCGGGAGCGACCGGGAGAAGCCCGGGACAAGGGCGGGACCGTCTGTGGCCGTCGGAGGCCGGAGCAGGCCGGGCTGGGCCTACTCTCTTTCGCTTGCATTCCTTTGATTTTTTATGGACCTTGATATAGGTATTGGGCATGCCATCACCAGCTTTGGAGGGAACATCTATTTTTCACGGGCTCAGGGTGATGGGGATAAAGAAACCTCCTTGGCGGAGCGTAGGGCGGAACGTCGCCGCTCTATTGAGAATATGAAAAATAGGCCTCTTGGCGATATTATTTCTTATCCTATCTCCCAAGAGGGAGGCTCTTTTAACATTAGCCAGGATTTATTATCCCAAGAAGGCGTCCCTCTTTTATTGCGGGATGGTATTCCTAACTTCTGCTTATCTACCGAGCAGATCTCTGGTGTCACCCCTCCTCCCAGCCCTAGCAATATGGCTGTTGACTTAGTCACTCAAACCCCCTCTGTAGTTAAAATAAGGAAAACTAAGCCGAAGCAAATAGTTGTGGCAGAGATACATGGCCCACCACCAAACAAACGTAGAAGGAAGCTGAGGGGAGGGCAGGGTAAAACTAAAATCCCCCATTCCAAATTCGGAAAAGTCCCTAAGCTCCCTTCCATTTCCGATAGGATAATATTGGATGTGCATAAAGCTTCCCTTGTTAAGGGTACTAATACCATTGACCCTGTTAGCGTCCCAGGGGATAATCCACCTAATACATCACCCCCCGTTACCTCTATGGGGAACATAGAATTTTTATTAAGATCATTGCTTTTGCCCATCAGTGAGAGCTTGAAGAAGGTGGAGATCAGACTCACTATTTTGGAGGCAACTATAAGTAGCCTGAAAACCCCGGCCACTAAACAGGGTAGACCCCTTGAGTCCATTCCCCTTCCTAATTGTCCCCCCAACACTCAAAACCTTTTAGTTAATGCGGGACCTCCCTTGGTTACTACTGCCGCCCCCCTTCTACAACCTCTCATGGCCAACTTAGTCCCAATACCATTTAGCAAACACAATATTCCATCTTTACAACCAGTAGGCCCAGTTCCCCCTGTGACTACCTTTGATGGGGCTATACCTAATGATAGTATTGCTCCCCCACTCCCTGAGAAGCCTGCTCCCAGACCACGGAGACCCGACTTGCCGCCTGAGGCTAATAGCTTTACGGTAGTTATGGCGGGTGCTCCTCCTCTTGAAGTGGGCGAAGGTGAGAACTTCCACTCACTCAAAAGAAAAATTATCAAATGGCTGAATTGGAACAGACCCCTCCCGGCCCATCTTAACAACGAAATCATCATGGTAAGAAGGGTACCCTGGCTGGGGAAAACTAGAAAATCAATAATTGGGGACTGTATTATGGTGAGTTTTCGAGATCCTAGGACTGTTACACATATATGTGCTGGGTCAAACAGATCTCCTGACTCTACCATACAGACTTTGCCAGTGTCCTTTTTCTTCCCCCCTACCCATATGCACCATGATTTAGCACAAGGCAATTGGACGAGGGTTGAACGGAGAGCTAGATATCGGGGGTATGCTGCACGACCGGTCTACCGACCTCCGGAGACATCTCTCTATGATTACAACCGGTTTAATTGTCTTAATGGACTGGACGGGGTTGATTGACTGCCTTCAGCCCATGATTCCAACTCAGTCACTTTTGGCAATGGTTTTGGTGTAACATATGGCATCAGTTCTCCCATTATTCCCACCCCTGTAACTCCCCCCACTGTTGTTACGGTGTATCCATCCTCCCAGGGAATAGGAACCATTATTAATAACCCAGTTACAGATACGGGCCAATGCTTAGCAGTTAATTCACTAAACAGGAAACTGTTAGCATAATGTCCTGGAATGTGGCAGGGCTTAGGTCCAAATTATCCCATCTGGTTAAAAACGATAGAAGAGATGGGGATCCTTTCTTTACAGGAAACTTGGACCTTAGAACCCCTCCATCTTCCAGGCTACAAAACCCTGTTTACACCTGCAGTAGAGGTTCACCATGGTAGGGCTAAAGGGGGATTGACGACGTTTATATCTAACTCCCTAAACTGTAAGAAGATCCACTTATTTTCCCACAACCCGTATTATCAGTTAGTGCGGATTGATGCAAGCAAGGTACTGTGTCTTTTAATTATAAATTTTTATAACAATATCCCTCCTGCTGACCTGGAACCGACCCTTAAGATGCTAGGTAATGATCTAGGTAAAGAAACAGATAAAAATGCAAGGGATGTTTGGGTCGTTTGGGGGGGTGATTTTAACTGCACTATATGTAAGAAAAGCCAGAAAGGAGCATGTGGGCTTATGTTGGACCCGGATACTGACTTAACACACTTTAAACAGTCTATCTGTGGAGACCTATTAAATGAGATTCTTCATTCTGAAGATCTAGGGTACGCAAATAAAATTGGCCAAATAGAGCTCCCCTTTGCCCCTACGTTTAATGGCAGGGGTGTTTTGTCTATAATAGATTTTATAATAACTTCTGTTAGGCACAGACATATGGTCAAAAGGTGGTGGGCCCTTGATACCCCACTTAGCGATCACTACCCGATAATCATGGAGATCATAAATCCCTTTCAGGCAGTGGCTATAGAGGGGAGATCTGTGCAGAACATCTCTAATATTACTATGGCAAAACAAAACGGCTACGCATTAAAGTGGGACAGGGTAGTTCCAAGTGATTTTCTGCGTAACCTGGTAACCGAATGCTTGTCTAGCTTCTTGACCATTTTGGATGAAAGTGCGTCTAGTCAGGAGATTCTTAAACAGTTTGAGGTTATTGCTTCTCAAATTAAGGGTAACCTTTGGGTGGCTTCTAAATCAAGTAAGGAAAAGAAGGGTAAATGGTTTGATCTCACGTGCACAAAGGCCCACTCTGAGCTTAAGAGAGCTTTACACGCTGTCCCCCGTAATCCCTTACGGGTCAGAGAGGCTCAGAAATCCTACCAAAATGCATTGAAAAGAAGGAAGTTGGCAATTAAAACTGAAGCCTGGGAGAAGCTCTGTGAGGCCTCATTGAGTAAGGATGTTTGTGCTTTTTGGACAGCAGTAAATGCCCCCTTCTTTGACGTAGGAAAAGCACGTATTGAAATTGCCATTTCCGAGGACTCCTGGGTGGGCCACTGTTAGACCTGTCTGGCCCTTTGCGTAGTCCCTCCTATTATTTATTTATTTTGTCCCCTTCTTGCCCCTCATGCCTTTATTTATTTTTGTGTCCACTAGATTTTTCAAGGTGTTGGCCTAGGGGATAGGTGCCCTTTTTCCTTCATAATTCTTCACCTCAGTCCTAGGTGCCTTTCCTGACAGGAATTCACTGAGAGTCACAAAATGGTGGCTACCAACTGTCCCAACTGCCATATCCTAGCATGCCCCATAGGTTAACATTAGGCCTTTCAGAACTTTCTGGACCCTACTGGACCCTGTGTGGACAGGCTATATAAGGGCAGAGGTCAGGAAGCCATTTTGTGCAGTCCAGTTAAGTAGAGGAGAGAGGCAGTGGGTGTGAGGAGGAGGACGCGCTAGAAGGAGTTAGTTGGTCTGTGGGATTGACAACACCTTTCAGAAGACGTTCCCCCTCTTGCTCCTGACCAAACCCTCCCATCGGTCTGCCTTTATTTGTGGTAACCGGTGCAACTGCGGCATTTGGCCCCCCCCTTTTTTAGCCTTTGTCCCTCATCCTCATTCTACCAACTTCAGTCTGGGAACTGGTTCCCAACCTTCCTTTTTGAGGTCCCAACCTACCGGGGCTCAGAAGAGACGACCCAGGCGAGTTCTGTCTTCCCACGCTGCCGAGTGTCCCTGAGCCGGAGGCGCGAGTGGGCGTTGATGTGACAGGACTGTAGGACCGAGGGAAGTGGAGCTGCTCATTGCGCAAGCCCAGCAGTGCGTCTGGAGGTGAGGCGGGCGGGGAAGCGGCGAAGCACTGATCCCCCTTCAAGGTCGGAAGTGGTGTGTTGAACTCCACACGAGGGAGGTGGCGCCAGCCGAAACACTGCTCTCCCGCGCTGCCGTGGCTTGGCTCGGGAGAGTGCCGTAGGATTCCTGCGAGTGATCGCGACTCCAGACTCCCCAGCGATTCCATCTCCTGGTGAGGGCGGGGGCGAAGGAACAGCTCCCGACCCAGGGGAAACGAAGCTCTAGCCCCTCAGCCTGCAGGGAAACAAGTACGGTGCTGTGAAAGGGGGGAAGTGGAACAGGAGCCGGGGAAACCGCAAAGGCCCTGGGGAGGAGTTCCGTCACAGCCATCACCTCAGAAGTAACTGTTGGAGGTTCCCTGTTCCGATATAGCCATCGGTTTACTCTACCATTGACTCTGACAGGGGAAAGGAGGTCTATTCAGCCATCAAATGGAAATAGAAGCTTAGAGGGATAAACGCAGCAGTGATTTGCCTCAGTGTGGGGAAGTGTCAGAAGACATTGAGGTTGCTGAGAACTGTGGGTGGAGGAGAGGAGTACATGTATACACTCTGAGTTTACCTGCAAATAAGTGATAACAGAGCTGTTATGAAGCAAGGGTGAGCTGGAAGACTTCCAGAGTTTTGTGAACCTGTCACTCCTAAAGCTCAGTCTGAACTAGTTGTATTCTTCAAGAGTAATCGTTCTGGTGGAGTAACCAGGAGTCCCCAGCTTGGGATATAAAATCCATCACTGTAAATGGGCTATTAGAGTCGGTAAAAGAAGTATTAAACAGGAATAATTCTCAGCTGGGGGTGGAAATTTTGCTGATGGAGAACTTTGAATGTTACTGAGTATGTAGAAAAAGTTGATAAAACTGCTCAGTGTATCTGATTGTAAACTATTGAGAAAAAGAAACCTACAGTCATACTATTTTTATAAACAAGCTCGCATTTTTACACAAAGATTGGTGTAGCGTCATTTTTGAGTGGAATTACCTGATGTTACAGCTGGGTGGTTTGCAACTTTCACACATGTGCCTCTGTTGATATTGCCTTACCCTAGGCCAGGCTACCCTAAGTGACCTGACAACATTAGGTTCCAACAGCCACTATTCTAGCCTGTATAGTACCTCAACTGACGAGCAGATTCCTCCGTCGCAATTACCAATGCTTAGCCAGGGGGAAATGAGAGTGAATGGCTTGGAATTAAAATTTACCCTAAAAGAAATAACTGAGAGCCTCAAAGCAACACGGGGCGGTAAAGCCCCAGGCCCAGATGGCATACCTCCAGACTTGTTTAAAAATAATATTGATTTATGGGGCCCACTTTTAGTGCAACTATTTAATGCATCCCTAAAGACGAGCCTACTCCCATCATGGTTTATGTCTGTTATCGTTCCAATTTTTAAAAAAGGGGACAGGCAAAACCCCACGTGCTATCGCCCCATCTCCCCATTGGACAGCACTGTAAAGATATTAGGAAGAGTAATATTAGGTAGGTTACAAAAATGGTCGGAAGACAACTCTATAATCAGTGACCTTCAATATGGGTTTCAAAAGGGGCAGGGGACAGTAGATCAGGGCCTAAACTTATTTATCCTCCAGCAGAAATATACCAAGGCACGACGTGAGCCCATCTATTTCACCTTCGTTGACTTGACGTCAGCGTTTGACTGTGTCTCACACAGCAAATTGTGGGGCATTATGGAATCTCTTGGTGTAGAAGGAAATATAATCGCCTTTCTTAAGGAATTGTATTCGGGTGCCATCGCAACAGTGCGTTATGGTAAAAAAGGTGAATGCACTAGATCTTTTGACATTGGACGTGGGGTACGCCAGGGTTGTGTTTTAGCACCTTTCTTATTCCTGGTATATATAAATGGAATAGAGAATGCCCTAGTGGAAACAACTTGTGACATGCCTAGGGTAGCAAAAAGACCAATTCCTGCGTTACTATACGCAGACGATGCGGTCTTAATGGCTCGAACCCCGGTGGCTCTGCAATGTCTCGTAACATCTTTTAATGCATTCATGACTAACCTGGATTTGAAAATCAACTGCTCCAAGACATTTTCCATGAACTGTGGCCCTGGAGCTAGCAGAAGAAGGAGGCGGATCTTTATTAATGCAAGCCCTATAGACAATACTGCCACTTTTTCTTACCTTGGTATTTTATTTCACGAAGCAGGGAATTGGATAGAAGCGATAAAAGTAAGGAAAGCCCTGTTCTGCAAATCTATTACTGCCCTTAAAAATTTTGCAAAAAAGATGGGGAAAAAACCCACTGTAGAACTTTTGAAAATCTACAATGCCACCTGTGTCTCTATTGCGGTTTATGGTGCGGGACTGTGGGGATATAAAAATGTTAAATCCATACATGTGGCCGAAAATAAATTCCTGAGACACATCTTAGCTGTACCTGAGAGTGCCTCTAGTTACATTTGCCATACGGAATTGGGTCAATGTTATATTGAAGGCACAATTAGAATTCAACCAATACTGTTGTGGCATAGGGCCTGGACTAGTGATGGATGTGTACTGAACCGTGCTATCCTAACTGATGGACTAAGTTTGGATTATGTTGGGAAGATAAGATGGTTCACTTACATTAGGGACTTCCTTGGAGGTGTTGGCTGTATGGGCTATTATGACAACCCCTTGTCCATGTGTAACATTACCAGAAAGGCACTAAAAATAAAATGTATGAAACACCTGGAAGAATGTAGAATGTCAGTGGAACATGAGAAGAAAACTGTCTTAGCCCATCTACCTGTATCAACTCAAGGGAAAATCCAACCATACCTAACCCTTTCTTTGACAGAATTTTCGCGGTTCATTTTGACCCGATTCAGGTTAGGCATCCTTTTTAGGGCCCTAAGCTTCCCTGTAATGAATTGTTGGCCTTGTAATCTCACTAAATGCCCATGTGATGACCAATCGGAACAGTCTGACATCCATATCATATTTTTCTGTAAATACTATATGTTACCCAGGAAAAGATTGATTATTCCAATTCTAAGGGAAATGGGTGTGAGACGTTGTAGGGTTGCCTTCCTGGAACTTCAGAAATTAGGCGTTATTTTTAATGTTGCCTGCATTTCGGAATTTTTTAGTAATGTTTTTAGATTACGTAAATCAATTTGCACTCAAATTTAATCCATGTTTAACCTGAATTCTTCTTTTTGTTTGTACTATGTATTGATTTTGATTCTGTATCATTATGAACTATTTTTAATGTACTTTTATGGTTATTATTTTTTTAACCGAATAAAGTCAAATTGAATTGAAGTCGGGGTGCGGGAGGTGTTTTCGCCACAGGGTGGCGCCGTTTGTTTGATCTCACTACCTCCTTTGTTTGGGGCATGCCGGCGGGTGTACGTCCAGAGTTTTTCAGGGTATGCCCAGACAGTAGGTGTCTTTACCTCCTCGACGTCTGATGCCCAGGGGGCTACTCGGCTAGTTAGTTCGGTGAGTAGCACCCCCTCGTGCCCGCTCCCCCCTTTCTGGGGGTCGTAGCTGGGCTGAGCGGCCTGTTCTCGGGCCGCGGAGGTGAGGATGTCAAGGGGCAGGAACGTGGCCTTGTGGTGCGGGGTTGCGGCTGCATGCGTGGTTTGGGGGTCGACACCGTGACTCTGTATGGCCCCTTGTCTTTTGTTTATAAAATGGGTCGCTGCACCTCCCGATGCCCTGGATTGCGTTACCGTCAGGCAGGGGCAGAAGTCCCTCGCCCCCCCACCACGATTTAGCGGTAACACCCCCGCCCCTCCCCCCATCGTCATGGAGCAGGGGGCCCAATTTAGGTTGGGTGTCGATCCTTGGTTGTGGATGCAGCGCTGCACCACCAAACCCTGCAATATGGCGCTACCATGCGGGCGTGTGTTTACAAGCAAAGTGGTCATCGTGAAGAGCCTTATGCTAGGTGGAGTACGGCGGGGGAAGAGCATAGTCTGGCCCGATGCCGCAGGCACGATAGGGTGCTTTAGGTCACTGTATTAGGCAGAGGGTGTGGCGTGGAGAAGGCCTCCTTGAACCCTGTCGTCAAGTGAGCTACAGGGTCGCAGCCTTGTCCCTCCCCGTTATTTCACGGCGGTGCGCTCGAGCTGCCCATGCTGTCCCCCCCTCGCATGCCTAGCGGGGGGCTTGCCTTGATTTCAGAACCCCCTCCTTGGTCAGCAGTGGCATGACTCCCACCCCACCCCCCATTTAGCATCGAGGGTTGGGGGAAGAGGTAGAGCGCAGCACACAAAGCCACACTGCGGGAGTTAAGGAGATATCGGCGAAACATGGCCATAATTGCCGACGCTGGTGCAGGAGACCCGGGTTCCAGCCTCGAGGTCGCGTTCAGAGCCTGCAATTTTCGGCGATTATGCTGTGATGTGTTTTTAACGCGCCACATCGGGGGTCTCTGGGCGTCACCGCACACATCATCCTTTGGTGGCGCAATGGATAACTTGTCAGGCTTCAGATCATCTAATAGACGTCGAGAATAACAAGGACCCCCTGGGTAATACTCTATTAGACTCCTAGGGCAGGGTAAACAACCTGTGTGCAAAATTGCCTAGGCAGTCAAGGAATTACAAATAAACTAAACAAGTGGGAAACCAAATCAAGGACAATTGAAAAAGTATATGGGTAATAAAAAACTCACTATGTTTTAATAAAAACACAATTACAATTCATTGATCAACACATACAATGTACAATAAAGATTAAATTAAAACAACTGAATACTGAAAAATCACAGAAGGAATGTTGCATTAAAAACAATGACCCTAATGGTTTATGACAAGAACACCAATCAAGGGGTGCCTATAATCAATAATACAGTACTCGACGCGCGTTTCGGCGACTGAACGCCTTCCTCAGGAGCCACAAAAACAATCTGAAATGATAATACAAACACATTACATAAGAAAAAACGGTATTTTATACATTTTAAGGAGTGGCAATAAAAACATGCATACATCGTTCTATATTACACTTTAACTTAAAAATGACATTCTATCTATACAAGGGAAACAATTGTCACCAAGAGAAAAGGTTTCCCGAACCACTTTGTTTACTTTATGTTCACTGATTTGTACATATAATCTGATATTACAAGAGTACACCACACAATTAATTTCTAAACTTGTTAGGATACACTATGAAAACAAAGGCCATGAAAACATACATTTCGCTCTCGCATGTTTAGTAGATTCATGCAGTCAGGTACGATGATAATACTTAGAACAACTTACTTAACATAGACCAGGGATTTGCTCGGTCAATGCTCAAAGGTTTGTATATATTTAGACCAATTTTCATCTAAAACAGGAAGGAAAGGGAAGCGGGAAGAGACGATGTTTAAAAGAATTACCAATTTCAATCTTTATGAAAAAATAAAAATTATATAAAAAATGAATAAAGAAAAGGGTGGGGGGATACACACTTGTTACGAGATTTGGGCACAATAGTGGCATTGGTGCAAACAGCCAAGAGCATTTATTGGATTATAATAGCGTATTTCTTATTTCTCAGGGGTGCTTAAACAATTAGTTGCTTCCTCATTCCGTTGGAAAATGGTGCGCACATACATAATTAAATGTGGCCTGCTTCATCTAAAAAACTATATCTTTTATGCCAGTTGTTCTACAGTGGTATCACGATTTACGGGCCACAAGAATGGGTGGGGGGGGGGGGGAGGACGTTTACAAGAAAATATATATAGGCATAATACCTGCAGAGTGATGTCTCTGGAAATAGATGCAACTAATCTGGTTCCGACGATAGGAGATGTTCACAACGTTTTATACAAGTGATTAAAATCTGTAAACAGATATGCATCCGATGGTCAGAATTTATCACAAAAATTCGGTGTAGATCGTTGTTTGATTAATGGGCTCGCTCAATTTAAGAAAAAAGGGCGGGCTATCATGCATTATATTTAAGGTGCAGGAGGAGAATTGATACACGAAATCGACCAAAAGTTTCCATGCAATGTAATGCTGCATAGAACGCTAGTTTTGAAGCTGTCAGGCAGTTCCACTTAATGAGACTACGCGTCTGGAAACTTACCCGTTTTTAAGAATATATGTGAAATAACGGACGTGCAGTTTGGCTTGACGGTTTCAATTCTTAGAGGTCACACCTGCAATATATAGAAAATGTGTACAGACTGTCAGCAAACGTGTGCTGCACTTTGAAAGTATACCGACCAAAACCAACAGAGCTAATACAGCCTGCTAGGGGCATTAATGATAATGCAAGACGTAATACAAAGACACATGGCTCACCTGGAGATAGCTGAAAAAGTGCCTAAATACTTGGGATGCTGTGAGGCATTTTTAAAGCGGCTATATAAATCTCCGTGCTGGTGCTCTTAGCCGAAAATCCGCTATGAATGGAATTTAAAATATCCGGGGCGGTCGGGCCTGTAGGATACAGATGAAATCTCATTATATGCCTCTGTGATAGTGTAGCGCTATCATGTGAAAAAAGGCTAAACAGGGGATCTCTCCCATAGTGATGGCGGAAAACAGAGAGGATGCGACTCTTACCTTCCGTGAAGTGTGATGTACCCGGTGTTGGCGCACTCGGACGCGCTGAAAGAACGGCTGGTCAGGATGTAGAATGATAATCAACGGACCTCTAGATAACGGTCTATTTAAATAAATGGCCCAATCTAATAGGTTCTCCTATTGGGTCATGCTTGACGAACTACAAACGACGACGGGCATAGAAATAGGACTCCGTTCGCCTCACATTTGTAAACTACAGCGCAATCATGTAAACGCAGGAAGCCCTATACTTAGCGCTTTCTGATCAAAAAGAGAACCCACATCGTCTCGGGTCTCAAAAATTCTTATGCCGCATGTAATGGTGATAGAGTCAATGTGCGCAATAATATTCCACGGGTCCCTGCTAAGTTGTTCTAAGTATTATCATCGTACCTGACTGCATGAATCTACTAAACATGCGAGAGCGAAATGTATGTTTTCATGGCCTTTGTTTTCATAGTGTATCCTAACAAGTTTAGAAATTAATTGTGTGGTGTACTCTTGTAATATCAGATTATATGTACAAATCAGTGAACATAAAGTAAACAAAGTGGTTCGGGAAACCTTTTCTCTTGGTGACAATTGTTTCCCTTGTATAGATAGAATGTCATTTTTAAGTTAAAGTGTAATATAGAACGATGTATGCATGTTTTTATTGCCACTCCTTAAAATGTATAAAATACCGTTTTTTCTTATGTAATGTGTTTGTATTATCATTTCAGATTGTTTTTGTGGCTCCTGAGGAAGGCGTTCAGTCGCCGAAACGCGCGTCGAGTACTGTATTATTGATTATAGGCACCCCTTGATTGGTGTTCTTGTCATAAACCATTAGGGTCATTGTTTTTAATGCAACATTCCTTCTGTGATTTTTCAGTATTCAGTTGTTTTAATTTAATCTTTATTGTACATTGTATGTGTTGATCAATGAATTGTAATTGTGTTTTTATTAAAACATAGTGAGTTTTTTATTACCCATATACTTTTTCAATTGTCCTTGATTTGGTTTCCCACTTGTTTAGTTTATTTGTAATTCCTTGACTGCCTAGGCAATTTTGCACACAGGTTCAGATCATCTAATCCCTGGTTTGATTCCTGGGTGGCTCACATTATTGGAAGAGTAACCAAAAATGTGTTATTTTTCCAGATTTCATTGCATGATCCATATATGGATGCGTAAGTCATGACAGAAGTAAGGTGTCCCTTTCGTCTAATTATTTTAAACCTAAAACATGACTACATCTATTTTCCATCGGTACCTTCTCCACGCGGTGTGTTTCAGTGGGCGAGTTTGCTTTGTGGTTAGTTGGCGCAAAGTGTGGATCAATAGGGCCCCGTCAGTGGCCCGCACCAGGAACCAACCCTTATGAAGGTTTTACGGGGCCAGTACTGGCTTTAGTGCATGGGGAGTATGTTTCCGAAATGTCGGCGCACGCGGATCATGGCGCCCGTGTGCGAGAATTTACAAGTGCAGTATGTGGGTCACTTTCTGGCAGTATGGCACTTACTAGGGCAGTATGTTTTATTATCTTGTCCGGCAGACATGGGTAATGGCGTCCGTGGGCAGCCATTTACTAGCTCAGCATGTTTTATTACCTTGTCCGGCAGACATGGGTAATGGCGTCCGTGGGCGGCCATTTTCTAGGTCAGCATGTTTTATTACCTTGTCCGGCACACGTGGGTAATGGCGTCCGTGGGAGGCCATTTACTATGGCAGTATGTTTTATTAACTTGTCCGGCAGACATGGGTAATGGCGTCCGTGGGCGGCCATTTACTCGGGCAGTATGTTTTATTACCTTGTCCAGCACACGTGGGTAATGGCGTCCGTGGGCGGCCATTTACTAGGGCAGTATGTTTTGCTTTGTCCTGCACACGTGGGTAATGGCGTCCATGTGCGTCCTATTACGAGGGCAGTTGTGGGACACTGTTAGGCTCATGTGGGTAATTGCGTCCTTGGGCGGCCATTTTCTAAGTCAGCTGGTGTTCGAGTGCGGTCATTTACATGAGCGATGTTGGAAGATGGGCCGGTGTAGGTGGTTTGGCGCATTGTGCTACCTTCTTCTTCGTCTTTCCATTTGCGGGGAACACGTTTGCTGGCATGCAATGAGGCAATTTTGTGGACAAGTGTTTCTCGCTGCAGTCTTACGGTGTCGCCTTTGGCGCTATTTGCGAAGGGAGATGTGTGGTCACATATTGGATGGCCGCCCTCATGGATGATTCAGATCGAGCCGGGTGTGCACGGACCTGCCTTTGGGCCGCACTGCTCTGACTACCCCGGGAGCGGAGATTGTCGCATGCACTCCCTAGACGCATTACCGGCCGGCGGTTATTGGGTTTTTACGGGTTTCGAGCCGCTTTCTTCGGCCACACCCATTTGGTCATCAATTTTCCTCTCTTCCCTGGCGGTGTAATAAGTAGTCTTCTAGCCCTTGCCTGTCATGGTCGCCTTCCCCCCTTCGATTGGCTTCCTCGCGGAGCTCCGGGTGGCTTTCTTGACGACTTAGGCCTTTGCAGGCTCTCCTGCTGTTCCGACTTTCCCTGGACATGTCTTCCGTTGGTAGCTGGTACGGAGCAGGATTGGCAGCACGATTTTTCTCCCCGATTTCTGGGGTTTTGCCCATGGTGCTCGCTTCGCTTTCGAATGTGAGACACCGCCTAACGCTTACGGATTTATTTACTTGATGTAGCTTCTCAAGGTTTCCAAGCTTAAGGTATCTCGGCATCCAGGGCACAGGAGGTTTTTCTCGGTGCAGGTGTTGCGTGCCTGGGCATTTTTATTCCTCTCGGTAAGGTATGGGGGTTACATGCGCGTCAAACCATGTGCGTGCACACGCGCGCCCTGCAAGCGTGTTCTAGGTTTTAGTAACTGCACACGGCTGGGCCTGCTGCTCTGGTGAAGCCACCGCTTTCAGGTTGTGCAGAGTGCGGGAGTATGTAGGTTTTATAAGCACCCCATTGCTGTTTTATGTTATGTTACTCTGATACGGTACAAGCAGGAGTGGCCAGTTTATCAACGCTCAGGACACGGTCAGTCCAGCTTCAGTGCTAGTTCGGGCCTGCCAGCTGGCTTAACGGCTAGGGCACTCTCCTGTGGAGCGGGGTTCGAACTCGTCTACTACGCTCCGCGTCATGTGAACTTGGGCAATGTACATGAGCTTCCCATGCCTTAGTAGTTAGCGTCCTCTTGTTACACTACTGTATTTCCTTTTAAGCGATTTAGTATCTAGGTACCACGGGGACGCCAGGGGGCAGTTGCGTTAGCATGCACCTTACCCACCTTCTACATACTTTTTCAGGCAGAAGATTTTTCGAGCTGGAGTAGCGTACTACGCCTTTGCTCCAATCATTCCGGTGTAGCAAGGTTCGACCCCCGGGTTGGCCTTGAGCTAACGCGATTATATCCTGTACAGATTACAATAGTTTCAGCAGTAGGGAGGGTGTCTGCATCCCTCTCTTTTGTCTGTAAGAGAGGCATCTATGTCTATAAGTTGAAGCAGCAGACCGTCTATCTCCGCGAGGGCGTCCGATCAGGAGGTGGTGTCTGATCTGGAGGTGACTGGTAGGGCTGAGGTTTCTCAAACATCAACGGAAGGTGTCAGAGCGCTTTACGAGGAACCAGTCTCATTTTTACATGCCATGTTCTTTGTTCCCCCATGCTGCCCAGCATGAGCCAGAGCGATGTTCATTTAATAGGCTTCTGACAGCGCTAACATTTTATTAGGTGTCAGAGCGCTGCATAAAATAATCAGTTTTCTATTCATTCAAGCCTTGTTTCCTGATCCTCACGCGGCTGGGAGGAGCTGTGCTACGTTTATTCTAACGCGACTTTGTTTAGCGCGAACACTTCCCGTAGGTGTCAGATCATTGCTTACGATTCAGTTTCTTTTCATAGGACTTGGGACTACATGAGTTCGGTAAAAGGTACACACAGCTAGAGTTGCCTATTTACAAAAGGTGAGTGGAAGTGTTTTTATTCACACAAGCAAGGTTACTGCAAATTTAGTTGTGCATCAGAGACTCGAATGTGTCAAGGCGCTTCACAATAGTCCCTCCAGTGTGCGGTACTTACTTTACCCCTGCCTTATAGAGCCAGCTATACACATTTTGGTTTCTTGTAACATGCTATTTTGTTCCAGCCCCCGGGATAGCAAAATATTTTATTGCTTTCGACCGGATGTACCAGGAAGCCTCACAACGTTGGCAGGGTAAAAGCTTTCACCGTTAGTGTTATGGGGCATGTTTTTATAACATGTAGTAAAGGTTGTTACATGTATTTTGTGACAAATCGTCCCATGCACATGTTTCTACCAGGCAACGCTCATGCCTCCTCTTGATAGGGATCGTAGGAGTGCTTACGTTACTAAGTGCAGCTAGTATTATTGTGTTGATAGATTGGATCTGTTCAATTCAGCTATTATTGAACTCCTGTAACTAGCCGGGCATTATATACCTGGACACACTATTTAATAATAATTTAGTGTCATGTCATCCACCCGGGTCCCATAAGGGTGGAGGGGCCCTCACGATTTTCCCTGCTCAATTGCGGCGGGGCACACACTATCTTACTGGTATCTTTTAACCCTGTAAGGTGAGTCAAGCCTGGACTCCAGGAGGTGCGGCTATGGCCCGCCACTGTTTTTGCAAAAGTAAGTTATCGATGCTCAATTGAGTAGGGTGGTTGTTTCTGGTCTGCGGCACCGTCCCTCTATTGTCATCCTCAGCACTGCTGGCTTTCAGAGAGGACCGCTCGACGCCACGGAGTAAGTCAAGTTTATTGGTGACTTTGCCTGTGGATTTATCGGTTTGTTTAATTTCTCGTGCACAGATTAAGTTGGACACTTATTGGCACGTTTCACCCAGTTTGTGTTGTGTCTTAGCAGGTAGGCCTGCAATTGTTTGGCTGGATTTACTGGTAGGGCCCAGAGGGGGCAGGTAATAACAGTCTTTTTTACAAACTGCAGTGGAAGAACCAATGTCTCTCTTTGTGCACTGTTCCATGGAAATGTCACACATAGCGGTTGATCCCGGGTAGCTCTGATAAAGGGTGGCTAGTTCGTGGTGGACTATGCAAGCAAGCTTTATTGTGGCCTCTTTGTCTTGTGCAACTAAGCAGCATTGACTGGCACTTTGACTCCCAAACTAGCGTATATACGTCATTGTTTCACACAGGCACACGTCTAGCTCGGGAATTTCTGACATAATGCAGCCTTATCCTTGGCCTTTTAGAGTCTCTTGTTAGTGTTTGGTGTATTTACTGATTGGGGTCTTACTCAGCTTCATGTTCGATTGCTGGCACGGAAGTGTTATTCTGGTCCTTTTATGTCTCTCATAGTGCACTGTATTGATGGAAATGTCACAAATAGCAGTTGACACCTTGGTAACTATGGATGGGGGCGACTTTTTTTCTTGTTTGGCTGCAAGAAAGCTATTACTGTGCACTTCTCAGCTTTTTTGCCTGTGCAAGCGGTATAGCCCATGTAGGCGATTGCTTTAGCTGTCTTTTCGTGAAGGGTCCGCAAGGGACAGGAATTTCCTCAGTCTAAGTCCCTCTTCAGGGGTTGACTCGCAGGGAGGGCCCTTGGCTAGGTGCTTGGGTAAGCTTTTCACCCAGACAGTATCAATTTAGTTGTTTTCAGGTAAGATAGTCTGGATTCCTTTGGCAGTGTTCACCTACCAGGTAGTAAGATGAGGAAGTTTTATTTCCCATAGTGCCTCAGGATGCACATACAGTTGTATAGGCTGCTTGTTTAAGCTTCCTAGGGTACAACGCAGGCCAGGCACAGGGGGACGACTTGCACAAGTGTCTAACACGAGGAGATCCCTACACAGTGTTATATGGGATGTTGCCTGTGCGAATCTCTCACTGGCCTCATACGCTTGATGGAGAAGCTTGCGACCAGCGGTGGGCTGCCCAACCAATGTATTATGTGATGGGGGCAGGCATGGACAAGGAGTTGATCCTCGAGATCTGCCAAGTAAGTCATTTGACTCGATGGCGTTCCCACTGCCGAAGATGGGTCCAGTTGCATTCTGGTAGTTCCCCCTCCTACCGGGCCGGTACTCTGGGACACCCGTGCTCATGTCACTCTTCCCATGGCACGACAGTCACTACTAGGTGGGAACGGCCAGTTACAAGCCTCGACAGGACAGGACCAGCCACTCACATTTTCTGGTCACTTTCAAGTAATGCAGGTCACACACACTGACTGGGGGTGCGGGGCCCTATGTCATTAACCTAAGCTGCGATGCGGCATCGGGCTCTCAGATGTCTTTGTGGGACGGAGATGGGCATTAGGGGCCTAGTGCTTGACGCAGTATTTGCAGGGACACATATGGGTCCCAGCGGATCCCCCAATGGGATCTCAGCAAAGCAGGTGACACTAAACCTGATAGCCCGACACCGGCCTGGTGTAAGTATCAAGGCTCACACGGGTGGTTAGCAGGGACCGGGTTTCTGTGTCCGGTCACTGGGTCAGCAAGCAGGGTAGACTGCACCAGTTGGCCCTTCATGGAGGTTTTCAGTACCTTCCACAGGTAACACACTCTTTCCCTCCATCTTGTTGTGACACCATGCTGTGTCGCCGGGGAGCTATGGAGAAGTATTGTTAATTTGTCTGGGCTCTGGGGCTAGCATGCACCTTAGAGGAGGAACACAAGGGGAATTGGCCACACGTTGGTGACAGATGAGCTCTGTGGTCAGATTGCTTATCCCGAACCCCAGTGGCATGTTGCCCTGTCTGGGACAGTGAGGCAGCTGGCTCGCACGAGGTTTGCTGCGCCATGCGTAAATATTTTGAGCAGAGATTTGGCCTTTTTCGTGTGTGCTACAAGCCAAACTCACTTGGTGTTGCTGGACTTATGAGTCAGCGGTCCACGTTGGCATGGACCTGTTTTTTCTGAATAGGGAAGAGACCCTAGTAATAGCAAGTAGGAACAGCTAGGAGGAATGCCGGCCTTGGTGGGGGGCCCTGGCTGCGACGGTCGCCACACCCAGGGCTGTGGCGGAGTTACAGGGCGATCCAGAGGCGGAAAGGTACCCGGGAGTACCCTCTTCAGGAGCACAAAGGATGCTGAGGCCTAATATCCCCAGGAAGTCTGTGCGGTGGACCCTGGGGGTACTACGGCGCCCCGCTATCCTACGGGCGGTTGGAAACCTGTACAACCGGGGGTCGCTTGAACACTCCGCCCCTCGTAGGGGGGGGTGTGAGCAACAGGGTGGACCAATGGTTCACCGGAATTGGGAGGGGCTATCTCCTCCCATAACCGCTAAGCAACGATTGGCTAAGGCCACGTTGCAAATTGGCCCATCAGGTGGTAGGTCGCGAGGGGCGGCTTGCCTTTTGGATCGCCTGTAAGATAACCCACCTTGTTGGCATGTGTATATGCTAATAAACCTGCAGATACTTTTCTCCAACAAAAAAGTTGTCTTGTCTGCTTATTTCTGTAAATGCATGTTACTGCGAGCGGGCTGGTGAGTGGGCCGATATTGGCACTATATAAAATGGAGGTGAGATATGGCATTTTGGTATGACGGTGAGAAACCTTGGACCCGTTTGACGCTGATCCACGCAAAAGAAGCAGGTACGAGACCAGTGTAGGGCGAGATAGGAAAGTGAGAAAAGAGGATAATTGAGTAACCTACCTCTTTTGTCATTTATTTAGGACTGCAGGCGGTCTAGCTGTATAAGGCGACGGTAATCGGTTTTTATTATAAACTACGAGCCCTGTGGAATTCGGAACTATATTATCTGTAGCGTATCGTGCTACATACGAATGGTATAAAAAACTCAGGGAATGAAATACGCGCAGTAGCCTGTTGTGGAGATATGTTTCTCAGTGTAGTAACTCTACTTTATAAAGGCATAGGAATATACGTGATTGCCCCGTGCCTTTATTTTGGTTGGCATCCCTACAGCTAAGACCTACGAGTGGTAGTAATTTCTCTTAACGGATGCATTGGTAGAATGAAGAGGTTACCATTTTTATTTATTTCTTTTTTGAGCATAGTTTGATGATGTCGATACTGTACTGAATATCTGCCACTCTGTGGGCACATATATGAGGGATGACAGTAAATGGATTTCACGTCCAGTTAGGAATATGTGCCTACTAATTGGGCAACGCCGTTTTTCTTTCCCCCTAAATGATCTACATGAGTATCCACCTATATATATATATAAAAAAAGTGTGATATCTCTTGATGTATGTGTTTGTCTACTAATTGACGTGCCGCTCTAGCATGAACACAACATAGTATGTCCTATTTCAATGGACTAAAATGGAATCCCTTTATTCCCTATACAGGCAACTGGGAAGCATAATCTCTACCTTTTTGATCTGTGCCTATTTCGAATCCATAGGATCGACAAATTATAAATTGGTGTGTAAGTCATAAGAAATTTTTCAAACCTTGCTAAGAGCATGCCGGAATTAATTATGTACAACATATTATAATATCTGTACTTTTTAAACCCTAATGTTTAGATAACCATTACATGGTATCGCGGCCAAGTGTGAAGGTTTGAGGTCTCTGTGTGACCCGCCGAAAGGTAACAAGAATATTTCTGCCAATATTTATAGGCAGGATTTTTAGATATAGACAAATTCCTTGCGATAATTGTAGCAGTTAGGATGTAAAATGAGTTATCCCTAGTATAAATCACCTACAGACCTGAAATAGGTTGTAGTGACATAGAGTAAGGCTATCCTTTCTTTATGTATGACATAACCCTGATAAGGGATCTAATAGTCACATTGAGGTCTATGATCTAATGTTTATTTGTTCTGATTGCTATGCAATTGATACAGACTGATAAATGTTGTCCGATAGTGAATAGAATGATTGAGAGTACTGTCTTAGATTTGAGCACCATGCATATGAGCAATATTGTATATGACAATGGATTGTGTACTTTTTATTATTTTATGTATCTTATGTTATGTAACATATCTTTTGTTTCAGATATTTTTATGATTTGTGGGAATTGAATTTTTAATCCTGAAGACGGTGTTGGCTTTAAATACAAGTGCCAAACCGAAACGCGTCGATGCATTTGAGCTGTGACACATTAAGTCTCTGGAACACATCTACTCCAATTATACTATTAGCATAGGTTTTAGATTGTGATTAGACTCTTAGGCTAATGTAATCACCTCATTTTAATTGGAATCATTTTCCTCAACTTTTCTCCCACTGGATGCAATATTATGTGTATAACTGTATTTGTATTTTGATTTGTATAATATTGAATATTATGTTTTTAATTTATATTGTAATAAATTGTACACTTTTTAATAATTCTTTATTATTGTTATTTTCATTTTGCTCCGTATCTGTTGCTCAAACTAATGTTGTATGGAATGATGTGGATATGATTGCTGGCTATTTGTAAGTTCACCCAAAATGGAAAACGTTCTTGACCAGCAGACACTACACACATGACTCCGCCTCCCTTGACCTCGTTTGCCTGCCACACTGCCTGCTCTTCTCTACAGACTCAGACACACGCTGCCTACTCCCTCCTATAGTAGGCGCAGGGTGACGCTCCTGCCTCCAGACGAAACCTCTGCCAGCACTGCCCACATCTGAAAAGAAACACAGTAACCCGCACAAGGGAAATTATACACAAGTTGTAATTTTTGCCAAATAATGCAACAGTATTTTTCAAACATATATCATAAACACTTTCTAATAAAAGGTGAAGTCCAAATCTTGAAGGTTGTGTTTTGAGCCTTTTTATTCAAGAAAATTGGAAGTTCAAAAAATTGCTACCTGCCAACGTGTTTCGTCACCAACGTGACTTCTTCAGGGCTCTAAAAACGGTAGAACTGTACTGAAAAGAGCTTGCATCATACGAGACAGAGATACACCAAAAAGAAGGACACTTAAAACAGTGTTTTTCGATTCCCCTTGTATTCGGTATAGCATTCAGGTTTGTTTAATGGCAATTTTCAGTATTTGTCATCAGTATCACAAGGACTCGTTTGGAAAGGACCCTACACGAAACGTCGGCGGCACGCTAAATATGCCTGCAATTTACTGAAGTAACCATGATGGGTCCAATAAAACCTCAGAAACAATATATGTAAAAACGAGAGATACCATTGGGGATATGCCATAGTACCCTTGACAATACCCTTGTGATACTGATGACAAATACTGAAAATTGCCATTAAACAAACCTGAATGCTATACCGAATACAAGGGAAATCGAAAAACACTGTTTTAAGTGTCCTTCTTTTTGGTGTATCTCTGTCTCCTATGATGCAAGCTCTTTTCAGTACAGTTCTACCGTTTTTAGAGCCCTGAAGAAGTCACGTTGGTGACGAAACGCGTTGGCAGCTAGCAATTTTTTGAACTTCCGATTTTCTTGAATAAAAAGGCTCAAAACACAACCTTCAAGATTTGGACTTCACCTTTTATTAGAAAGTGTTTATGATATATGTTTGAAAAATACTGTTGCATTATTTTGCAAAAATTACAACTTGTGTATAATTTCCCTTGTGCGGGTTACTGTGTTTCTTTTCATTGTATGTGATGTTTTGCATCACTATTTAGAGGGTGTTTAAGGGTCACTCCCTCAACCTATACGCACAGGGTTTTGATCATTTGACAACAGACTAAATATAGTGGAATTGTGTGCAGGTAGAACATAGCTCTGACCCCAAGTCTGTAGTGTTTTTCTAGCACTGCCCACATCTCCCTGCACAGGCCATTGCAGGTACAAGCGCAATCAAGACCCGTGGATCATTCACCATAGCCCCCCCCCTGCAGCCCCCTCTGGTCTGCCTCCGCCAACCCGCAGACACTGTGCACCTGTTGCATTTGCAGCAAGCAGAACCACAGCTCCTTCGTTCTCTCCCTACTACTACTACTACTACTACTACTACTACTACTACTACTGGCGCTCCTGCTCCTACACTAAGATCACGCTCTCCATCCTGGCACTTCCCACCTGGCCACTGCTGCCAGTCTTCCCGGTACACCACCATGAGCCATGAGTGCAGATCATCAGGGGAATGCACAATCTATGCCACCACAGCCCTTATTCTAGATTAGGCTATTGTGGGTACACAAACCCGCTGCCTCTTCAGTGAACTATGTGACTCTGCTACTGCAGCACCACACTGGCACTGGCTAATCACCATTCATGGCTGTAAAGTAACTCAAAAAGTGTAGACTTAAATCTCTCCATGCCCTGAAGCATGCGATGGAGCCAAAATGTACAAGTGTAAAGTTACCACAGCCAAAAAAATAGGAGTAGCTAGTCCTGCTTCACACATGGCTATTCACTGACACTGCGTCACCCTCCCATAAAAAATTATGGAGGCAGAGAGCATATAGGCAGGACAATTGTGGCAAAAGTAATGCCATGGGTCTATAAGTACATTTAAATTTAAATTAAAAAAAGATATGTTTTCAAGGCCCAGCTCATCAGTTCACTGACAAAGTTTCTCTGCGGCATCACTAGGGGAGTGCAGGGGGTGCGGACCGCACCGGGTGTCACCCCATCATGGGGTGACACCAATCTGGTTACGCTGCTGGCTCGCCTCGCTGTGTAACACAAACACAGCTCTGCACTGCAGTGCAGCCTCAACTCTGCTGCTTTATTATAGTGCAAGCGCACGGTGAGCAGTGCACGCACCTGCTTACAAATTTAAATACTGCAGTCAGTGCAGTGCTGCCAGTGCACGACGCCACGCATGCACCACCTACTATAGTGGTGATGTGATGAAGGTGCGATGCGCGGCGGCGTACCCAGTTTGTGGGTCCCAGGGCCGTCAATCTTTAGCGCTACCAATGACGGCCCTGGGACAGCCCCCGCGCGCTGTGCTCCTCTGACCCGTCACGGCGGTCGCGCGCCAGCAACACGTCTGTGGAGAGACAGTCTCCTCTGCAGGCAGTGCGTGTGCTAGTCTGCGGACTCTGCGCTGCGAGAATAAGTCACCTGACCATGCTCTGTCGGTGTTTGATAACGCGCGCCGTCGTCTCCCCTTAATGGGTCCGGAGGCCGAGGTGAGAAGAAACATAATTTATTTTATGATGAAGTTTACTTTAGAAATGGAAATGTGGCACACAACAATCAGATCTCATTCGCATTAGACTCCCAGTCCCCAAGGTCAGCCCAAGACAGTCACAGTGGTTGCTATAAAAAAGAAAGCTTTAAAGACGTGTCAAGAATCGAACTAATGATTTCAGAGCTGGTGTTCGCTATCGCTTCATTATTTATGTGTACGTGGTGTTGCTGTCTACTCTTTGGGGGTCGGGTTTGGTATTGAAGGTCGCTGCATTTCCCTAAATATAACCAGGCGGCACCACCATGTCCAGGCACTAAATGTGTGCCACCAAACTCAAAACCCCCATTGAAATAGCAGCATCACGATGCCCTGTGAGGAGCTGGCTGGCGGTCAGGGCCTGTCTGCTTCGGTACATAGCTGCCAAGGCTTCCGATTGCTATGTGTGACATTTTCATAATTACAGTGTTATTATGAGTGACATTTCAATGACTATGACTATGAGTGACACTTTCTCACGAACAAAGTCAAGCAATGAAGACGATTGAAACATATAAATGTTAAGAAGTTAAACCCATGTGAGGAATAAGAAACTCTAAAAAAAAAAATCTTAAAACTGCTGCTATACCAGAAATGGAAGGACGCTAACTAATATGACACAGAGAGCCCTGCCCCCAAACAGGCCACTTGTTTCTGCTAGGTCGTCTCAGCTTCAATGCTCGCAACAATACCAGAGTGCACATTAGTGTTATTTAAAATGTTTACTTAAGTACAGAGAAACGCCAATAAGAACAGGGCACTCTGCAGCCAGCCAGCACTTGACTGTAGCGCCTGTAACGTAACACAACACTACACAACATTCGGAATTACATAATATTGCAGATGTAAAACAAAATAGATAACAAAAGATAATGCAAAGTTTCTTGTTACTCTTCTATGTAGTATGATAGATGTGACGAAAACATTTCATAATGGAAAAGGTCAGAAGTTCTTAATGTAAAAAAATTATCCTACTGATTATTTAAGTTTTACTTGTCTTTCATTTTAAAGTGTGTGAGCTATGATTTTATATGCAGTTTAAAGTGAACTGTGCCTATACCTTACACTTGGGCACTGCGAACACTGATGCTGACCAGACATGACAGCCAGAATGGGTTGACCCAAGCGATAGCTGTAATCATTTTCAAACTGAGGCCATACTGCGGGATCACAGGGGAGCAGACTGAGGAAGGTCTGCTCTTTGGCTTGGACGGACGGTGTTCAGGAGCACAACCACTTACAGGCCCCAAAGACCACAAAGAATAGGGTCGCTCTGTGTCACCTTCTCTGGATGTGGAATTGACAGGCACGCCAGCATACAGCATAACATGTCCCAACGTTACCTAGGATCACAGTTCTGCCTCATGATGAGGACCCCCCCCCATGTAAAAGGGGATATTTGAGGGCATCAAATGCGTCTTACAAATGAGAAGTGGCTTGTCACGATTGTCGAGCAGGTGCAGTATTGTGCTGCTGTCCCAGCCCCACAGCTGGTGAGGCACCAGCCACAGCTTGAGTGAGTATACTCATTATGGTCACTTTTATAGTGGAGCTATAGGCTTTGAGGCCTCAGGTTCAGCTGCTTCATCTTTAGTTTGTTCAGTATCAGACATGTGGAGAACAATTGGAGATTAACTTGTGACACAGACACTTATTTGTACTCTGTAGCAGGCAGCGCTATCAGAGGAAAGGGCCAGCCCGCTGCAACGACTTTCTGCAGCCCCGCATAGGGGCTTCTGGCAGCGGCCACGGTTATTTGCCATCTGTGTCCACTGGAGGACTCGGAGCAGAGGAGCGTAAGTCGTGAGAGGGTGACACCATGAGATACCCGCACCGGGTGACACCAACCCTAGTGACGCCTTTCATAATATCAATCTCTATGACACAGTGGTTCTTCTATCACTATCAGAGATTCCTCCTGGGAAATCTAACTAAGGAGAGACTCCATATGCAGACCAATAGAACTCATTGCGTTGGTAACAGGCTGTCTCCTTCCTCGCACTCTCTTGAAACTATACATTTTATTTGTGAACATCACTCTAAGCATGGCTGGGAACCTCAGCTGTGCTATAGCGCCCACCTTCCTGAAATGTTCCAACCTTTTTCCTAGCTCCCATTGCTTATTGGGGGTTGTGCGGGATATATCAGATCTTATTTTAAATGAAAACCCAGCACCCTTCTGAGAGTTCATCTTTTGCGCTTTACTCAGGAGACGTGCCGCTCCAAGTCATGGACTTGTAAGAAAGCTCCTGCTATTTTTTAAAAACCCTGTCTGCTGCACAAATGGGATTCTAGCTGTTCGGATTGTGCCCCGTCACCTGGAACTGCCGCTGGCTTCGCCTTTGCCTTTCCTTCATCTGGGCTTGCTGGGGGAGCGGGACTACGAGTCCCAGAGGTGCTAGCGCTGTTTCAATCTCGCGCACCTGGTGACTCTTCCCGCCCCTCCTCCCTGCTGATCCCTGCTGGACTTTAAATACGACTCGCGGCCCCCGCTACGCGGGAGCCGCTCGAAGTCGTGGACTTGTAAGTAAGCTCCTGCTATTTTTTAAAAACCCTGTCTGCTGCACAAATGGGATTCTAGCTGTTCGGATTGTGCCCCGTCACCTGGAACTGCAGCTGGCTTCGCCTTTGCCTTTCCTTCATCTGGGCTTGCTGGGGGAGCGGCACTGCGAGTCCCAGAGGTGCTAGCACTGTTTCAATCTCGCGCACCTGGTGACTCTTCTCGCCCCTCCTCCCTGCTGACCCCTGCTGGACTTTAAATACCACTCGCGGCCCCCGCTATGCGGGAGCCGCTCGAAGTCGTGGACTTGTTAGAAAGCTCCTGCTGTTTTTTAAAAACCCTGTCTGCTGCACAAATGGGATTCTATCTGTTCGGATTGTGCCCCGTCACCTGGAACTGCCGCTGGCTTCGCCTTTGCCTTTCCTTCATCTGGGCTTTCTGGGGGAGCGGGACTGCGAGTCCCAGAGGTGCTAGCGCTGTTTCAATCTCGCGCACCTGATGACTCTTCCCGCCCCTCCTCCTCCTATTTAGGACCTCCCACAGCCGCAAACGCTGGACGCGCGCGGGCAAAGCCCGGGCCAAGGGCGGGCCCGTTTTAGCCCGTTAGAGACCGTGTAAGACCGAACCGGGCCCCCTCCCTAAGTCTTCCTACTGTACGAACTATTTACGAACTGTATGTATGTTCTACTCCTCTTTTAACAGTTCTTAAACTATTTTATGAAAATAAGTGTAAATTTGGGATTGCATATTGCGTTTTTCTAGCACCATGACTACACGAGGAAGTAGGAGCAAAACAGCTGCAGAAGGGGTTCAGGTAGTAGGCCCCTAGATAATTTTATTATAAGGGCGAACTCCTTTATAGACCAAGGTATCTCCGACCTGGAACACTGAGTGTCCCAAGATCTAGCTTTAGCAAAAAGATCTTCCTTGGGCCACTTTGCGACCGCTAGAACCCCAGAGCTGGTCAGGAAGCCCCCCCCCCGATAGAAGTCCATGCTGATTTGCATAGCCTACCAAATGTGGTGGACCTATCAGCATCACAACCTCTGTCCGACTCCCAAATAAGTTTGGAACTGGAAAGGACCACAGATGTATCTATGCTCACCACACCAGAGGTAACGAGATAGTTGAGGGGAAGGAGGGAGGGCGCCGTATGAAAAAAAAGATAAACAAAAAATTACAAGGGTCAAGAAGACACGTGAGTTACCCAAAAACCAGGGGGAAAACTCAAACCAAACTACACAGAGAGGGGAAAAAAACAGGCACACTGAGCCACCAAATCTTGTAACAAATGCGATTTTGGGATGCGAAAGTACTGAGGCATTGATTAACACGGCAGGTGGAGGCGATGATAAAGAGATTGTTAACCAACTTCTAATAAAAATGGGAGAGTTACTTAAATTTCATCTCTCCCCGATTGAAATCAGACTACAGCACGTTGAAAAACAGTTAGCTGAACTGATAACCCTCTAAAAAAAACGCTAGTTCATGGGGCATCTAAGACAGGGGGAAGCAAACTGAATACTGATAAACTAGTGGGACCACAAATAACAAAAACTGCGGCTGCAGGGGTAAATGTAACATCGACAACCCCTGCAGTAGCAGAGAAGAAAACTGCAGATAACCCCAAAGTATCGACCGTGCAGGTCAGGATGGATAATAATACCTCCAAAGCCCCCGCTTTAAATGCTAATAGGGATTGTAACAGGGGAGCGTTTGATAGTAGACCTGCTGTCAACCTTCCCCCTGAGGCTAGCCCTTTTGTGGTGGTAATGACTGGCGTCCCGGAGTTGGTAAACACCACAGAGGAATCTAGCTGGTCATTAAAGAACAAGGTCCAACATTGGCTCAATAAGAACCGACCATTACCACTTTACTGGTCGAGTAAGATCTTAATGGTTCGCAGGGCTCCCTGGGTGGCGCATTGAAGGAAACCAATCCAGGGTGACTGCGTCTTGGTCAATTTTGAGGACCCACGCACGGTGAGTCATATCTGCTCATGGGGACCCCCAGGTAACAACAAAAGCATAGACACCAAACTACTCTCTTTTTTTCTATCCCCCCAGGATTCGTAATGGCTCAGTATATGAAGGGAACTGGCACAGAGTGGGCCACCAAGACTTGGGAGGAGAGTGGGAGGAGTGGGGAGGCAATCCCATCAGATACCCTACCAGGGAGGCAGTTTATAGGGATAGTTGGAGAGGAATTCCGACCACAAACAGGTATAGCTGCCTGGAGATGGTTGATTGACCATCACCGTCAAAGGGGCTCTTGATTGGCTGCCGGGTGCAAATCGACCACACTCGCCCAGCGGCCCTTCCCTCTGCCAACTAATCGAAATCCCTAAAGGTAATTTTTTGGAACATAGCGGGTCTCCAACCTAAGGTTGAAGACGGTAGCGCCCTGAAATTTTTGGGGAAGCATAATGTAATCTGCCTCCAAGAGACATGGTCCACGACTGAACTACATCTGATAGGTTATAATGCCTACTTCTCTTCAGCAATAGCGGGAACTATGGGTAGACCAAAAGGAGGATTGACTATTTTTATAGCCAACACTATACAAGGACTTAAAATAACCGTGGTAAAGTTGGATGTAAACTACCAACTTCTCTCCCTTTCCTTTGCCATCAAAGAGACTTTCCTTCTCCTTAATTTTTATAATAATCTTGTGGAAGGACAGGTCCTGAAGTTCTTGCTCAATTTGCGAGAGAAGCTTTTCCAGTTGATGCAGGATCATGGAGATAGAGTAACAGTAAGCATTATTTGGGGGGGGGGATTTTAACCAGCATCCCTGCTCACGCAGTAGTAGTAATCTCTGTGGCTTGGCGGATGAACATGATTGCCCCATAGTCCATTTTAATCACTCTAACATAGGGCTGTACCTGAATGAAATCCTCTCAGCAATGGGGCTCATTATAGCTAACAAAGTAGATCCGATTTCACATCGGTTTGAACCTACATTCCTGGGGAGGGGCCACGAAACAACAGTTGACTATGTTCTAACATCGAACATCTTGGCCAACAGAGTCGAGAATTTTGAACTCTTAGTCAACACATTAAGCGACCATTCTGCTCTCAGCTTTGAACTACATGTTACATACATTCAATCCCCCTCACTGACTATATTAAGTGCGCTAAGTCAGAACAATCTGCATCTAGATAGGATGAACGGATACTCCCTTAGAAGGGAGAAGGTAGACCCCGGGCACCGAAATGGTGATAAGAGCAGCCTTCCCATCATTCCTTAAATGCCTAGACTAAGCAGCCCCAGAGGAGGAAGTTCTAAGCAATTTTGCTGTAATTTTAGCAAAAATTAATTGAACAACTGACAGTAAAAAAAAACCATAAAGATCGACCCAGGAAAGTAGGGTGGTTCAATCATAGCTGTACCGTAGCCCACACAAAATTAAAAACAGCATTAAAAAATCTAAGAGAGATCAACAGAAAATTAGTAAGCTCAGAATAGAGTATAACATGATGCGAAAGAAGAGGAAGCCATGTGGGACCAACTTCATAAAAGCTCCATAGAGAAAAATAGTGAGGCTTTTTGGAGAGTGGTAAAATCCCCCTTCCTAGCAGATGATAAAAACCTCCCAAAAATAGATGTAGCCATTGAGGAATCGGTCTGGGTGGCTCATTTCTCTGCAATATTTCAGAAAGATTCTACATCAACAGGGACTGAAGTAACTCCCATTGGTAGCCCCCCCGAGCTGTCCTACCCTATCTCGCTAGAATTTGACATGTCCGAGGTGCTCCAGGCATTAAATGCTAGTAAAAATGAGAAAGCCCCAGGACCTGACGGGGTCTCCGTGGACCTATTCAAATATAATACAGAACTGTGGGCCCCAATAATAACTAGGGTGTTTAAGGCAGTAATGGTAAAGGGCCTGTTGGATTCTTGGACCAAATCCATCATGGTTCCTATATTTAAAAAAGGAAACCGGCAGGAGGTATCCTGCTACCGCCCGATCTCACTGCTGGATTCGCTGGGCAAGGTAGTGGGTAGAGTTGTGCTTGAGCATCTCCAGCAGTGGGCTGGCGATGGTGGGGTACTCTCCGACCTCCAATATGGGTTTCGGGAGGGTTTTGGAACGACTGAACAGGCCCTGAACCTATCAATGTTGCTGGGCAAATACATTCACGCAAAGCGGGCAGGTTATACATGGTTTACGTTGACTTGTCCGCTGCTTTTGATTGTGTCTGTCATGCAAAGCTCTGGTCTGTTCTGTCACAAATGGGAGTCGATGCTCCTCTTGTAGATTTTCTAAGGGAGTTATATTCGAGAGCCTCGGCGAGAGTGCGATTTGGGGTAAACGGCGAATTATCTGTGTCGTTTGGGGTAGAGCGTGGAGTCCGTCAAGGTTGCGTCCTGGCCCCGTTTCTGTTTTCATTGTATACAAATGGTTTGGAGGTGGCCATGTTGAGGGGGGGCCAGGATCTACCGCAAGTAAGAACACGTAGGATTCTCGCTCTGCTCTATGCGGACGACGCCATGATATTGGCCCGTACCCCACGCGAATTACAGAAGGCTCTGGACAGATACGCAAACTTCATGGGGAGCTTAGATTTACATATAAACATAAAAAAGACCTATGTAATGGTAGCAGGCACAGGGAAAAAAGGGGTTATAGATATTTTCCTCTGCAAACAAAAGCTTGAAATAAGGGCCCAGTATCCTTATTTAGGCATCATGATTGATGACAAATTGAACTGGAAACCTGCAGTTGAGGCAAGAAAACATCTCTTTATGAGAGCCATTGTAGCCCTCATTAATTTTTCCCAAAAATTAGGCAAAAGGTCTCCGGTAGAACTGCTAAAAATTTATAATGTGAATTGCCAGGCAATAGCCCTGTATGGGGCGGGAGTGTGGGGGCATGCTAACATTAACGCTCTACAAGCATTACCTAAATCGGTTTCTACGCTTGTATGCCACATGGAACTGGGGGTCCCGTACTTGGTGGATTTGGTAAGAATTCAACCACTTCTACTTTGGCGAAGAATCTGGTTATCTGAAAAAAATCTACTTACTAAGCAAATTATGCTAGATTGTATGTCCCTAGACCACTCACTGAAGATCAGTTGGCTCTCTTATGTGAGAAAGTTTTTGACTGACTTAGGGCTAGGGACCTATTATACCTCACCTGAGACGATCCGTGAAATTTCAAGGAAGGATCTGAAAGCAAGGGCGTTGGGTCACTTAGAAGAATTAAGAATTGCCAACGAAGCATCAAAAGCCTCTGTTCAGCACTCAACTGCGGTCCAGATTACCTTGTCAATCCAGCCTTATCTAACTTATTATCTAACTTACGATCTTAAGGTATTTGAACGACTTCTTTTGACAAGATTTAGGCTAAATATTTTCCATCGCTTAGTTGCCTTCCCAGTGAAAAACAGCTGGGATCCAATTCTTACACCATGCCCCTGCGATGAAATCTCAGAGCAGACAACAATACACACCATTTTGTTCTGTAAGTTTTACCATGGTCATCGTAAGCTACGGCTGATACCTCTGTTAAAACGTGGGGTATCAGACGATGTCGCCCAGCAATGCTGCGATTGCAGTTTGTAGACACCGAATATATTTGTAACCTTATCGTCAATTTTTTTAAATGTATTTTTAAACACAGAATAAACCTGTGACAAGTTTCTTTTATCTACGCAATGGTTGAATTCTAGAATGTTATGTATTGATAGTACAGTTTGACCCCCAAATGATCCTATGGTTAACTGTCTTCAAAATGATTTGTAATGAATTTCTCTCTTTTATACTGTTTTAACATTGTGTAAAATTACGTTTTGTATTTGCGATGTTGCTTTTATGGTTTTCTATCTTGTAAAACCGAATAAAGAATACATTCATTTATACTCAGGAGACTTTCCTTAATAATCAATCAATCAATCATAGCATTTATATAGCGCACTACGCACCCGGAGGGTCTCAAGGCGCTGGGGGGGGGGGGGTCCGCTACTGCTCGAACAGCCAGGTCTTGAGCTGCTTCCTGAAGGCGAGGTGGTCCTGGGTCAGGCGGAGGTGGGTCGGAAGGGAGTTCCAAGTCTTGGCAGCCAGGTGGGAGAAGGACCTTCCTCCTGTGGTGGGTCTTCGGATGCGGGGGACGGTGGAGAGGGCGTGGCTGGTCGATCGAAGCTGGCGTTTGGGAGCGTAGAAGTTGAGGCGGCTGTTGAGGTATCCTGGTCCTTGGTTGTGTAGGGCTTTGTGTGCGTGGGTGAGGAGCTGGAAGGTGATTCTCTTGTTGACCGGGAGCCAGTGCAGGTCTCTCAGGTGTCCGGAGATGTGGCTGCGGCGGGGGATGTCCAGGATGAGTCGTGCTGAGGTGTTCTGGATCCGCTGGAGTCTTTTCTGGAGTTTGGCGGTGGTTCCAGCGTAGAGGGAGTTGCCGTAGTCCAGACGGCTGGTGACGAGGGCCTGGGTGACCGTCTCCCTGGTCTCGGTGGGGATCCATCGGAAGATCTTTCGTAGCATGCGCAGGATGTTGAAGCATGACGAGGAGACGGCGTTGACTTGTCTGGTCATGGAGAGGGAGGAGTCCAGGATGAAGCCCAGGTTGCGTGCGTGGTCTGTTGGTTTGGGTGCGCTGCCCAGGGCGGGGGGCCACCAGGAGTCGTCCCAGGTGGAGGGTGAGGATCCCAGGATGAGGACTTCCGTCTTGTCCGAGTTCAGTTTCAGGCGGCTTTCCGACATCCATTTGGCTATGTCTGTCATCCCTTCGTGCAGGTTGGCTCTGGCGGTGGCGGGGTCGTTAGTGAGGGAGAGGATCAGCTGGGTGTCGTCGGCGTAGGAGATGATGTTCAGGTTGTGTTGGCGTGCGATGGCTGCGAGGGGGCTCATGTAGACGTTGAAGAGTGTTGGGCTGAGCGAGGAGCCTTGAGGGACGCCGCAGATGACTTCGGTGGCTTCCGATCTGAACGGGGGGAGGCGGACTCTCTGTATCCTTCCGGCGAGGAAGGAGGTGATCCACTCCAGTGCCTTCTCCTGGATTCCGACGTTACTGAGGCGCTGTACTAGGGTACGGTGGCAGACAGTGTCGAAGGCCGCGGAGAGGTCCAGGAGGATGAGGGCCGCTGCTTCTCCATTGTCGAGCAGGGCTCGGATGTCATCGGTGGCTGCGATCAGGGCGGTCTCGGTGCTGTGGTTGGACCGGAAGCCAGACTGCGAGAGGTCGAGGGATCCGTTCGTCTCGAGGAAGGCGGCCAGTTGCTTGTTGACGGTCTTCTCGATGACTTTGGCTGGAAACGGGAGCAGCGAGATGGGGCGGTAGTTCTTGAGGTCGGTTGGGTCTGCTGATGGTTTCTTGAGTAGAGCGCTGAGTTCGGCGTGTTTCCAGCTCTCCGGGAAGGTGGCGGTGTCGAAGGAGGTGTTGATGATGTCCCGCAGGTGGGGTGCGATGACAGCGTCGGCCTTGTTGTAGACGTGGTGAGGGCAGGGGTCTGTCGGAGATCCTGAGTGGATGGAGTTCATCGAGCGGATGGTGTCTTCGGTGCTGATCGGGGTCCAGGCGCGGAGGGTGGTGGTGGGGGGCGGTGGTTCGGTCGTGGCGTGCGTCGGTTGAGTGCTGAAGCTGTTGTGTATATCTGCGATCTTATTGTGGAAGTAGGAGGCGAGGGAGTTGCAGAGGTCTTGCGAAGGGGTGATGTCGTTGTTTCCGGCGTTGGGGTTGGAGAGCTCTTTCACGATGTTGAAGAGTTCCTTGCTGTTGTGTGCGTTGTTGTCCAGTCGTTCCTTGAAAGCGGTTTTCTTGGTGGCGTGGATCAGCTGGTGGTGTTTTCGGGTGGCGAGCTTGAGAGCAGTCATGTTGTCCGTGTTGGGTCTCTGCGCCAGGTTTTCTCGAGTGCCCTGCAGTTCTTCTTGGAGCTCTTGAGGTCGTCGTTAAACCATGGGGCTTTCTTGCTGCCGGGTCTGCTCGGCGGGGTCTTCAGCGGGGCGAGGTCGTCTGCGCAGTCGCTGATCCATTTCGTGAGGTTGGTGGCTGCTTGGCTGGGGTTCGTTGTGCTGGTGGGAGGGTTCTTGTTCAGGGAAGTAGCGAGCTGGTCTGCAGTGATCTTGTTCCAGCTTCTGCGGGGAGCCTGTAGCTGGGGATGGTGGAGCGTGGTCCTTCTGAAGCTGAAGTGGACGCAGCTGTGGTCCGTCCAGTGGAGCCCCGTGGCGTGGATGAAGGCGATGTCTTTGCTGGAGGAGAAAATCGGGTCGAGAGTGTGTCCGGCGTAGTGGGTGGGGGTGGTCACCAGTTGCTTGAGTCCGAGGTTGGCGAGGTTGTCCAGCAGGGTGGTGGTGTTGCGGTCGTTGTTGTTCTCCAGGTGGAAGTTGAGGTTCCCGAGGAGGATGTAGTCGGCGGAGGGGAGGGCGTGTGGGCTGATGAAGTCGGCGATGTCCTCGCTGAATTGTGTGCGTGGTCCCGGGGGTCTGTAGATGAGGGTGCCTCTGAGGGTGGTCTTGGGGTTGACGTGGATCTGGAAGTGCAGGTGTAAGGCGGGTGCGAGGGTATCGTCGGTGTCGGTCGTGATGCGGATGGTGTTCCTGTGGATGATGGCGATGCCTCCTCCTGTCTGGTTGTCGCGGTCCCTCCGGATGATCTTGTATCCGTCTGGAATGGCGATGGCGATGTCGGGCGCTGAGGAGGCGTTCATCCAGGTTTCCGTGAGGAAGGCGACGTCTGAGGCTGTGGTGTCGAGCAGGTTCCAGAGCTCGACGGCGTGTCTGTGGACGGAGCGGGTGTTGAGCAGGATGCACTTCAGGTGGGTGCTGCTGGAGGACGGCTTGGTGGGTGCTGGTGTGGCGTGGGTCCGGTTGCAGGTGAACTTGCAGGTGTGGCAGCTGAAGGGTCCGTGGGTGAGTCTCGGTGTGGCTCGGTAGCAGCCCGGGGTTCGGCCGGTGTTGAGTGCGTTGAGTTCGGTGGCGTCGTAGGTCCGTCGGGTCGGCTTCCGTCGGTGGGGGCCAGGGGTCCTGGCACTGGGCGCGGTCCAGGCGCGGAAGGGCGCAGACGGGCTTACCTATGGCGCACCTTCGGCGCTCAATCGGTGCTCCCGCTGCGCGCGTCCGCTGCGCGGTCGCTCTGGGGGCGTCATAAGAAGGGAGCCGGTAGGGAGGGTCTGCGGGGAGGCGGGAGCGGGCTGACCAATCGGCTAGCAGGGGGGCGGGGCCGCGGGCTGGCAGCGGCGGGAAAATGGATGTCGGGCTTGGCGGGCGGCCCTGCGGCGGCTGGGGCAGCGGCAGTATCAGCAGGTAGGCAGTTGCTTGGTGGGCGGCCCTGCGGCGGCTGGGGCAGCAGCAGTATCAGCAGGTAGTCAGCGGGCAGCAGGTAGGCAGTGGGGGCGACCAGTATGAAGTTGAGGAAAATTATCAACATTTTCAAGGCTTGCTTTCATTTTTTTTTTATTTAAAGGATCTTGGTGAGCCCTCTTGATATCTTTAGCAAGATGCCATCAGCCCTCAACAGCGCTACAGTAAAAGTCTTTATGTCGTCCCCCTCGCCCCCCTCCGAGACATTTAACAATCTTACATTATTTCACCTAGCACTGTTGTAACTTGCCTTCAACATACTTATTTCCTGCCTATCTGATGCTGTCTTTACTTTCAGTTCCAAAATGAAGGGGCATATTTTCAAGCCCCTGTCACCATCGCAACGTTACTTTCAGTGACATTGTGATAGCAATAGGGGCCTCGCCTTATTTACAAGGCAGAGCTAAGCCACTTAACATTGCTTTACGCTGCCTTGTAAATAAGGCCCCCTTTCATGCTATGCTTAGCATGAAAGGGGAGGGCAATGGGTGTTGCTGTAGGCATTCGACAGCAACACCCATTGATTCTGACACTGCCTCCTTTTTACAAGGGAGGCGTAAATAGGAGGCAGCACCAGAATTAAGAACTGGGAAAACCTGGTGCAACGAGGAGAAATATTTCATTTCTCCTTGTTTTTGCTGTTTTCATGTGTGCTGTGTTGTGCTGCACGAATGAAAACAGGAAAAGGCCAATGATTGTTCATGTACGGGAAGGTCCCCCTTCCTGCACATAAACAATCATTTTTTAAACATGCCGTTTTGCAACTTCTGTGTGTTCTGCATTAAGCAGCACACATAGAAGTTACATAGCAGCATTTAAAGATTGTTTATATGCAGGATGCTCACAAACAACCTTCCCCTGCATACAGACACTCATGCACTATGGTGCAAGGGTGCCTGCACTGGCGCTAGGCTGCTAAACTTAGCACCAGCGCAGGGGGAAACACAGGGCTGCACCATATTCTTGTAAATATGGTGCAACCCTGCATTTCAGAAGTGGTGGAGCGTGTCGTTAGGCCAAGGAGGCTAACGACAGGCTCCGCCACTTCTCTAGTGCATATGCCCTCAAGTCTTCTAGAGCCTGTGTCCTTCGCACACGTGAGTCTAAATTTTGGCCAGCCCTTCGCACTCTCCCTGAATGTCTCTTTGGTTCGCTTGGGAGACAGGGAACCCTTTCTTAATCTCATCTGAGAATGACTGCAATAAGAGCTCCAAGTGGTTTACTAGGGGATGACCTCATGAAAACAAGGCTGAGGAGTATCCACCATTCCCAGCGCAAGAGCCAGGGAGCATTCCTGAGGTGTATCTTACAGAGCAGATGGCGTCATTGTAAAGCCTGCTTGGTTCAAACTTGTCTCTCTCCCTAACACAGTATCCAGCTTGGCTTCTCCGATGTTGGCTAAGCAATGATATCTGTTTGCCCCTTGATATATTTGCAGGCTCACTCCATCACTCTCACTCTCACCTTCAATATTAGAGCCTGCGATTGAACCATCTTTGTGAGAGAGGGGATCCCCCACCACCCTTCTCACCTCCATTGAATGAGGACCTCTCAAATCCACCCTCGACGTGATTTTGCAGGCCTTCCTCGCCTTCAGGGCAGCCCTTGTCTACCTCTCCCCCTCTACATCTGCTGCTGTCCAGGGACCGCGCACAACCTTTGTGTGACCCCAAACTCACTGTCTGACACTTGGCTGACGGTAAAACTGGCTACTCTCACTAACCTGATAAGTTCAGCTCTTCTACCTGTTCGATGTGCCCGCTGCTCAAAACGCACTCCCCCTCACAACTCAGCACTCCCATGGCCTGCTGTTAACTGGCCGCCATGTTCTCCCAACTTGTGTCCCAGGAGCTGTGTTTACTGCCTTTGGCCATGATTAGAGAGATCCAGGAGACTTAGCCGTACTGATGCGATTAAGAGGCTTTGGATTACTTACCAATCTGGTGTATGGCTTATTTTTCTCTGTGCATGGCTTCTGCTACATTTAGGTTTAGTGATACCCTGTCACATCCTGATGTTATTTCCAATTATAGCTTATTTAGCCAGGAATAATTCAGGGAGTCAGGGAGGGCTCTCTAGGGAGGGAGCAATCTGGGGCAGAGGGAAGCATCACCAGGTGGGGAGTATGAAGGAACAAAGACAAAAATCTGTCCTCAGATAGAACATGATATCCGAGAAAAGGGTGCAGTGTACGTACAACATAAAGATGGTCTCAGAATCTAGGATTGGGGGATAGAAATTAATACAATTCAAATGTTATCCTGGAATGTTAATGGACTTATGGTACAAAGTAGAAGAAACAGAATATTTCAATATGTGAGGGAGTCACCAGCCCAGTTAATAGTTCTACATGAATCCCCCTTGACTAATCCCGAGTGTCAGTAGAGCTTTAGGTCACATAAATGGGTCCAGCAGGTAGCATGTACCAACCAAGCTTGCCATACAAAAGGGAAGGCCATCCTGATAAAAAACAGGCAGGCAGTTATTTTGTTACAGGGTTGTACTTTAGATAAGAAGGGCAGGTCGGTCATCATAATATTAAGGGTTGTTGATAATTGTTACACCCTGGACGGATACTATGGTCCGAATGGGGATGAAGTGGAGCCCCTCCAGAAGTTATGCCTAGAGCTGGTACCTGACCCTGACCCGCTAATATTGACAGGGTACGTTAATACGGTGATGGATAATTCTTTGGATAGGTAAGGCGATAACAGGTTCAAAATTTGTACTAAAACGCAATCATACATAAAAAGTATGATGAGACAGATGGGTCTGTGTGACATTTTTGGAGAGTTAGGTAGGTACATAGCGAGGGCATATGTTCCATAGCAAAAAAATATAAGCATTCATCCAGAATTGACTACCTTTTGGTCGACAAGGCTATTCAGGAAAATGTGCTTAGAGTAAAGCACCTAGCGTCTCATTTGTCATATTACGCTGCAGTGGTGTTAGAGTTAAAAGTGGAGTTAGATCAAACAAGAAGGTGGACTAGACCGCATTTTATTAACAGATCAGGAGGTGCCAAGTAAATTAAGGGGGAAGGCGGCAGAGTTTTTGGAGACTAATATTACCTCAGTTTGCGCCCTTGTAGTTTGGGATGCCTTTTAAGGCCTTTATGAGGGTGATCCTGATCAGTAGCTTGGCCCAAAAAAATAGAGACTTTAAGAAGGTAGTGGTGGAGTTAAAACAAGAGATCGCCTTTATTGAAGGAAAAATTGGGAAAAACAGCAATTAAAGGAGCCTAATGAGGAATTGCTAAGTGAACTACAAGACCGCAAGCTCAGGCTAATGGCCATTTGAAAATCGAGGGTGAGGGTTAGATGTGAGGTGAGCAAACTGGCACACTTCAAATATAGTGAAAATGCAGGGATGATTTAGCGTGGAAAACTAAGGCAGACCACGTGAGGAATGAGGTGAGGTAGGTAAACCTCCTAACCACAGGGAAACTTCTAACCTAGAGTCGGGAGGTGGAAGGTGCTTTTTGGGAATTTTTTAGCTCTCTGTATACAGAGAACCTGAGAGTATCGGAGGAGCAGGTGAAGAAATTGTTAAATGAGATTCTAGTGACTAGACTCTTGGAAGAAGATAAAATAAGCTTAGATTAAATGATTGCTCAGGGACAGGTACAACGGGCAATGGATAAAGCCAAGAGGGGAACAGCGGCAGGCCTAGATGGCTTTGGGGGAAATTATTACCCCATTTCTGACCTGACCAAATGGAGGGATTTTAGAAGGAGGTGCTCCTGTGCCTAAGTCTTGGGAATAGGCCATGATTAGCTTGATCCTTAAACCGGATAAGAACCCGAGCTCGTGTGAGTCTTACCGACCCATCTCTCTCCTTAATTGCAATTATAATATCTTTGCAAATCTAATGGCTAAAAGGCTGAGTAAGGTGATGGGAGGGATTATACAAGAAGACCAGAAGGGATTTGTGAAAGGGAAATAAATGCACAAACTGACCGATGAATTGACAGTGGCCTGGCTACGGCAAATAAGATGCCACTTGCAGTTATCATGCTAGATGTCACTAAAGCTTTTGATAGAGTAAATTATCAATACCTGAACACACTTTTAGGTCACTACAATTTAGAAGATAAGTTTTGTGGTGTGATATTTGAAATCTATAAGGCACCCTCTCAGCAAGTATTGTTTTCAACTGCAATTTGACTGCAGGCTTTAAAATGTCAAGAGAGACTAGGCAAGTCTGCCTGATTTTGCCTCTATTATTTAATATGTACATTGTGCCTCTAGTAAGCAAGATTAGAAAGTACAGGGAAATAAAACATTTTACGTGTGGCTGTTGGATAAAAAAAGATCTCTTTATATGCCGATGATGTGATGATATACACGGCAGTCCATGGTGGCGCTAGAGAGGCTGATTTCTTATTTTGGGAAAATCTCCAGATATTAGGCAAACTCAGCAACATTGCCGTCAAATATGGGGGTAGAAAACAGTCTCATAAAAAGAGAATTAAAATATGTGGGTATTAGGATTATAAAAATCCAGAGAAAAATGTGGAGTTAAATTTCAGTGGGTTAATGGTCGAAACAAATAATGGTAAATGAGACCATCTCAATAACAACCTAACACTATATGGTAGAGAAACCTTCCTTTCCAATGCCCTGATGTTGCATTTCAGGAAACCATGGATAGATAAATTACACTGGAGAATAAACTCCTTTATATGGTCCTCTAAAGGTGCAAGAACATTTAGGGTGAAAAGGGCCTTTCAGCTTAAAAACTGTAGGCCTTTGTTGATCTGAGTGACATTGGTGGCAACCACCTGCTTAAAGAAATATTGAAGTAGGCAGCTGGGGAATTGGTTATATTTTTTGTATGCATTCGGAGATATTCATTACTTAAAAAGGTGAGGTTGAAGGTGCTGCAGGTGGTGGATTTCCCCAGGGTAGATATGCAACAAATCTCCCATATTATAGTAGACTCGCTCCAATATGGGACTCCACCAGGAATGCCTGAGTGTCTGAAGGACATTGGTCTCAAAGAGGCTGGAATATTAGAGTGGGCAGCTGTTTCAGACAGGAGAATTTTGCGATTGGGAAGAACTACAGGCAGTAGCCAGTGGTCCCATTTTCAAATTCAAATCATATCAGTTGATTAGCAGGGCCCCATGTGCGGGCAGGAGAGTGGTACAAATAGCAGGAAGACCAATTAAGGAATGAGCCATCGCGTGAAAAGGAGATCTCAGGACGGTACTGGTTAATGCTGAACATCATTGATGGAGACTTCTGCCTGCCTGAGATGCTATGGGGAGAGCACTTCTTGAGCCCAAGTGCAAGTATCTATGCATACTTTGCACGGTACAGTTAGACCTGCCTTTTTAAGAAGGAACCATCTGTTCTCCCGTCATACAGCTTTCTGTACTCCAAAGAGAATGGCTGAGCTTAAAGGGTTGAACGAAGTACGATGCAGAAAGTGTGAGGTGCATGATGCCGACGACCTTCGCATGTTTATGACCAGCCCCAGTATTCAGCCATTTTGGGAAGAGGTTTGTGAGCAATTTCATTGGCATATTGCTTTGCAGACTTGAGGTAAGCCCCGAGATTATTATATTTGGCTGTTTATCTGGGTTGAGTGGCCTTCAGGTAAACAGACGCTGGTTGCGGTTTTTCCTAATTTTACTAGGGAGAAGGGAAAGATGTAAGCAATGGATATTCACCTCCCGTCATACTAAAACAGAAAATCTGAGCCTAGCTGCGTATATATGCAAAATGAACACGAGCCTTGCGAATAAAAGATCTAAAATGTGGGATCCTTTGGTAACATGGTTAGGAGGAGAAAGTGGGGAGAGTGAATCGTGGTTAGAGGGGCATCTATGATACACGCCCCCCCCTCCTGGCAGTGCTTAATTTGTTAAAAAAGAAGTGCAGGTGCTGAAATTTTTGCCAAGGAGGCCACAGCTCACTTTTTCCTCTGGTTAGCCCCACTGTCAACACTCTCACTGCCTCAGTCCCTATCTTCTAACCTTGATCTGTTGTCTGTCCCCTAAGTCTTTGCTCTAAGAGTCTATCCTCTCACCTCTCTAATTGTTTTCTATCATCTTTGTCACACCTGGTGTGTTACCTTATTCCCTGTATTTCTGATTTGCCCTCTATTCATTTTAGTCCTGCCATTTTTCCTCTTCACTTTTAGCCATGCTCTGCTCTCTCTCCCCTCGATCTTGGCTCTTTACTATCACTCTTCTAGCTGTGATTAGCTGTTTCTCCGTTTTATCATTTGTCTGCTTTTTTTCCTCAGTCCTGTCCTCTACAACATTTCATTCTATCTTCTCTCTTCTTCACATCCTGGCTGCTTCAGTGGTGTAGCTGGTGGGGGGGGGGGGAATTCAGACCGCCCCAGGTGGCATTTTTTTCGAGGCGGCAAGCACGGCACTTGTGGCCCGTTGCGGCGGCCTTTATGATTTATTTGGGGACACTCACTGTCTGACACTTTCTCAGTCAGTGTCCCCAGCCCCTAACTAAATTACAAACGCTGCCAGAACGGGCCACCAGTGCCGCGCCCGTGCCGCGGCACAGTTTGAAGTGCAAGCAAACTCACCTGCTTGTAACTGCTGCCTGCAGCGCACGCACGTTGTACGCATGGTGGTGTGGTGCGCGAGCGAGTCGCGACCGGGTCACCCCTAAGTCAGGCATTCTCTGCTGGGCAATGTCAACCTCCCGCACACAGGCACGGGCTAATGCGGGGACGAGTCACAGGTCCCGGAGTCATGCTGAGCTCAGCTGCCGCCAGGGGTGCGCATCAAGCGGACGGTATTTCAAAGGTTTCTGAACTGCGCGACACCCTCGGACTCGGGAGCCAGCCTCAAACTATTCGACCCTGTCTTGGTGCCCGGTGGGGATCTTGAGGAATGGATTGATTCAGGATTCCCACCACCGATGCACCGCACAACATCCGAGACAGGCGGGCCCAGGCAACGCCGGCCGCAGCTAAATTAAGCTGGTCAACAGCCTGCTAAGTACTGAGCAAGGCCGCTGAGAGCGGCTCAAAGCAGCATGATGAGGTCCCTCCTGGCAACTCGACCCATAACCTCAGGCCTACCTGTGGCTTACTCGACTGAGGCGGGCCTTTTGAGTCACTGGCGAACCTGTGCAGAAGTATAGGAGCTATCTAAGCTTCTCACATCATGGCACCTGCGCGCCTGATCCAATGCACAGCTGCCACAAGAAGTCATTCATCTTCAGGAGTCAGTACGAGTGACGGTATGTTTTAAAGCAAACATTTCTGTGCCATGCCATATGTATTTTTTAGACTACCATATGTATTTTTTAAATTACTTTTACAGCCTGCTGCATAACACGCCCTGGTGCAAGTACTCTTAGATAGCACAGGCTTTTTAAGGCTCACTCTCTCAAAAAGTATATATATTTGAAATACAACTGCCTACAGCTGAGTTGTGACCCCTAGGCTATGTGTACTTTAATCAATCTTTTCTCCTGAGGCTTGCATGCACCCCCATGCTTAACTGTGTCTCAATGTTAATTGCTTAGACTTGCAATGCAACTTAGCTTCAGCCTCAGGTTGTTAATAAATAACGGGCGGTGCCGTACACCCTGCTGTTATCAGCAAATTAATTTTTATCAAATTGCTCAATGTGTTTTTTTGAGATAAATTACAGTTTGCAGAGGGTTTGTGACCTCTAAGCTATGCGTGTACCCTTCCATTTCCAGTACTTTGCTGCCGTTTTAAATTCTTCTTACAGTTCTCTTTGCTTAAATGGGTGTAATTTCTGATATTTATGTTTCCGTTTTTTTATTGCTTGATTTTCCTTGACAAAAAAGTGTCACTCATAGTTGTTGAAATGTCACTCATAATTACACTGACATTATAAAAATGTCACACTTAGCAATCTGAAACTTTAGCAGCTATGCTTCCTTTATGTCCAGCCTGCTGTTGTTACCTGTACTTCCGGAGCCACCTGCGCCCCTCCACGTGCACAAACTATGAGCTGAACATTGCAGGCATTACCCTGCAACTGCAGAAACGTAGACATGGCTGCCGGGTGTACAGTGGGGTGTCGGAGAACATGCCATAAAGTATAGAACCCTGTGAATGCTGGTACTTTCTACGTTTTTATTTCTTTTTTTGAAATTTTATACCACACGCAGACGACAATAAAGTACTCTACAGTTATTTTTTTACCAAAAAATGTGAGAAATTATTCCAAATAAAAAACATACATATTTGCAAAGAAATGTTCAGGATGACGTCAGAGCATTTTGCAATTTGTAGATACATATTCTGAGAAATGCATCCAAGTCATACAAATCTATGTTAGCAAAGATGTGTTGTCTTATAGTGAACGTTAAGTCGTCAGTTTGTTCTTCACTCTTCAATATTTGATTCAAGAATTGCACTGCAAATGTGGCGGTGCAAGTGCTTGAGAGAACTGCAATTAAATGTCACAAATGTAAGTGTTAGTATGGTGGCAGTCTGTGTGTTCTCCTTTGTACTGCCGGTCACCTGTGTATTTAACTGTGTAGCCTTGGACCATGTCATGTATGTGCATGTAACTTGCATGATTGAGGTAACTATTAGCGGCGATACTACGTGTCTCTCGGTTCTTTTTCCCCAGCCCCCTCCCCTCCCTCCCCTGGGGCGGCAATCTGAGGGATAGCCCCGGGCGCCTCAAGCTCTAGCTAAGCCTCTGGCTGCTTTCTCTTTGTATCTGATTTTCTCTCCTTTTCTTCTAAGCTCCGTCTTAACACTCTCCTCTCCTGTTGTTTCTTTCTCCTCTTTACTCCCGCTCTCTCTCTCATCTATAAGACTGCTAATACCTGTGACCCCTGTCGTCGTCTGTACATGTCTCTGCTATTTCGAACTCTGCGTTTTCCTGTTGTCATTCCTAAAGAAGTGGAAGATGGCATGTTTTACTTCCTGACCTACACCGAGTGCAAAAACAAAATCTACAGCAAATGAAAATGCTTTTTTGCATATATTAATCAGTGCAGTATGACTGGGTTTATTGCGGAACAGACAGCTTCTCGAGCACAGCAGGTGATGTCACTGCTAGTGCTGCCTGTAATTAGTAGGTCCAGGGATGGCAACAGCATCAGCATCTACTGCTCAGTTTGCTGTGACCCTGCCTGCTACAGCACAGGCATAGTCCCCAGCCGTAATGCTGCCAATGCCGGTAAGTATGGCTGTGGTGCCTGCTGGACTCACGCACGCTCAGCAATTACCATGCTGGGTGCAGCGCACAGATTCTATAGGTGACGCCATGGTGCACAAAATTTGAGCCACAGCCGCATCGAGCACGTTGAGGATAGCAGCAATGCAGGGCTGCAGGATATGCTAATCTGGCTACGCAGCAAGTGGAAAGTCCACACTTACTTTCATTTATTCTTCCTCAAGAACACTCACTCCCAAGTTCCAAATGCGCTCTCGCAACTTCCTTGCCTCAACTCCGTCATAAGCCAGCCCCCAGCTTCAATTATCCAATGGGAGGCTTAGGCTCAGGCAGTGCAACAGACAAGGGGAATAGAATGCAAGCCATAGTTTGTCGAGGACTTCTTGGATTTGTGATCGGCGTGATGATATCATCACTAACGTGGTGATACACAATCATGCCTGCCTGGACAGGTGTATGCTGGCCTGTCTATGAACATTTGCCAGCCAGTCACCCTGCAATGTATGTTGTTCTTTTTATTTTGAATTTGAACAATTAATATTGAGACCACCACCTGCAGGGTCAGAAATTGTAGCCCTGGCCCTGTGAAAAAAGTGCCGGTGCTGAGCACCTGAAAGCACCTGCTCAAATTAAGCACTGACTCCTGGTCCGATTATTAAGCCAATCAGGTTCTTTAGGGATGGGGTTAGCGCAAAGCCAAACCAAAGCCTAGCCATTGGAGGTCGGAAACCTCTTCCTTCACTGGTAAAATCTCCTAGCCGGCAGGATAGATAGGTAAACGGGGAGTCGAGTGATCAGTTGGGAGTGAGTGTGGTAATAAAAAAAAGAATAAAAAAAAAAGAAACTTGAGGTTAGAGTTCTGCGTATTTAGAAGGCTAAATATGTATTTTATGTCCTTTATATAAGATGGTGTTTTGTGACTTGTGGTCTTAGGGAAAGATCATATCATTTCTTCAAGGGTTTCAATAGCTACAAAATACAATCAGGTGTTCCCTTGGCGGTATGCCTGATTTACATATCTTTGGTATGGTGTAAAAATAGGGAGTAACTGTGTTCTTCTTATTCATTAAAACCTCTGATTCATTGTGAGTAATTCACTTATTGTCAAGGGCTTCATTGACTAGTGACTTAATGACCAAAGAAAATGTGGGAATTGGACATTTTAATTACCGCTTGTGGTTGTGCTGGTTGCTTAGAAGGCGTAAACACTCATCACTGTCTGCGCACTTATTCTGAAGCACTATGTCCCCTCCTTAATACCTAAGTCCCCGTCAGATTACAATTCAGAGAGCAATGTGCTTTATAGCGTTGATAGGTTGAAAAACACTTTTCTGTGCTTGGTAACAATGTATTCAATTTAATTGATATTTTTTGTTGGCCTGAGCACTCTGAGCACTTTACCACTGCTGACCAGTGCTAAAATGCATGCGCTCCTCCCCTAAACATGGTAACAACGGTTCATCCAAAATTGGGGTATTTAATTTATCTGTAAGTCTCTAGTATAATGTTATGTTATGTTATAGTAGATTTGTAGAGCGCTCGTACACCTGGATGGATTCTTGGCGCTACTGGGAAAGGTGAAGATGGTGAGATTTATTCGAGAATTACTTATATGGCTGTTTGAAAAGCCATGTTTTTTTAAGTTTGCGGAATGTCATGAGGACAGTGCAGGATCTACTCTCTAGCGGCATGGAATTCCAGTATCTTGGGGCCAGTGTAGAGAATCTGGATCCTCCAAATAGTTTCTGTTTGAAGGAAGGTGTTGTCAGAAGATGCAAGAGGGCGGATCTCAGGTTACGGGTTGGATTGCATCTTTTGATCATGCTGTCAATGAATTTAGGATTTCTGCCATTCAAGGATTTGAAAATGGTGCATCCCAGTTTAAAGGCGCATCTCTGTTATATAGGAAGCCAGTGACGTTTTTTCAGAAGGGGGGTGATATGTTGGTGTTGGTTTTCCTGTAGAATCAGTCTGGCTGCCTGATTCTGTACCAGTGGGGGCGGTGAGTGAGATATGCCGGGATACCATAGTATAGGGAGTTGGCGTAGTCAATGTGTGATATCACCATGGCTAGGACTGCCTGAAGTTTAGCTTCTTGCTACATATACTACATATACCGAGGGCCTGTAAATGAAATGCTCCCAGTTGGCCTTCAGTACTGATAGTGCCACCCAAACAAGTAGGCCTTTAAACAAGTCTCAGACCTGCCACTGCATAGCCTATGTGTGCAGCTTTACTGTTATGTCAACTTGGGATTTAAAACCCTTTGCTAAGCCTTTGACATCCCTTTTATTTCACATAAGTCCCCCCTAAGGTAGGCTCTAGGTAGCCCATAGGGCATGGGCTGTGTAATTAAAAGATAGGACATGTACTTTTAATGCATGTCCTGGTAGTGAAAAACACCTAAATTTGTTTTCCCTACTGTGAGGCCTACTTTACTTACTGGTTAACATTGGAAATTCCTCATTACACTTTTAAGCTTTAATTCCTGATTGAGAAGGAGTAGCTCTATCAAGAGCAAGATGGCGCCCTAGTAAGTCGTTGGCTATCCGTCGAGCCCCCGTCCCTAACCTCCCGCTTATGGAGAAGGTCAGCTCGGGAGTATGCGGTCCTGTTTCTGTTTCGGTGAATGTTCCCTGACGGGTGTGGCTAGATTGAACCAGCACAGTGGACGAGGCTGGCTGATTAAGACTTTGGCGGCTGTAACGATAAGGCCGATTTCTAGTCTCCCCTAGTGTTGACTCTGGCTGCTGCTTCTTTCGGCTGCTCTACTGAGGAACCGCAGAATGCCTGGTTGTGGGCAAGGAAAACAGCAGCGGCCAACTCAGCAGTGGTTGCAGGACCCCCCGCCCCCTCCAACCCTCACCATGACCCTGGTAAGGAGGCAAGGGGGGAAACTGAAGAAAGCTCTGGCAGAGGTAAGCTAAAAATCAATGGAACGGATACCGATGTGAAAGGAGGCAAACGACCCAGAGAGACAGGCCTAAATGGAGATCCAACTGTGACCCAACCAGTAATCCCCTCCTTATTTTCACAAATCAGCAGCAAGGCCCCTCCATTGCATAATGGAGGGCTGGGCCCCAAGTCTGAATTAGGTATTAAGGTGGAAGCGTCGGCAGACTCCTTAGAGACTGACAGTAAATCCTTATCAGCATCTCATGAAGCCTTGAACAAAGCTGATGCTATCCATTTTTCACTTTAATTGAGTTTTTATTGCATTTTATCAAAGTTGCCATCACATTATAGACAATTAAAAGGCACATAAAAAACAAGCACAAGAGATCGCAGTGGCAACATTCAGTTAAGACATAACAAAGTAACAGTGCAGGAGCATCTAACAGGTAGGTGTACATTGGTCATAAGTGGCTGGTTGATATAGCACTAGTCATTAATGGAACATTGGCAGTAAGGCACATGATGGCTGGGAATGGTGGCAAGTCAGCCCTTCACTTCAGGATGAAGCAGTAGATAGGAGCAAAGTGCCTGCCAAATATTTGTGGGCTGGAAGAGAGAGGCAGGAGTGTGGCATACACATCGCTAGTAGTATTGCAGTATATTAGATCCCTCAGCCAGGCTTTAATCATGGGAATAGTGGAGCCGCCCCTGTGCACAGAGATGTCTCTTAGCTAATAATAAAGCAATACAGCAGAAAGGCGGAACCCAGCACTTAATATTTTGGTATAATCCAACAATGCAATCAATTGAGAGGGGGTCAGTTCAGCTTCAATCATTAATGCGAGGTGTTGAAAAATTGCCAGCCAAAAGGATAGGATCAGTGAGCAGTTCCACGCTAAGTGTATGAAGTCAGCATTATCACATCTGGGCTAGGCATGGTATTTGGCGGGGTCATTCTAGCGAGAAGCTTTGGGGTAATGTAAGCCCTACGCAAATACTTAAAATGGAGGAGCTTGTGTCTGTAATTACTAGATATGTACTGAGTCTGTTTGCAGCAGTTATGTCCATGTTTTGTCTCTTAGGGGATGGCTCCGATCTCTCTCCCATGCTGCTTGGGCTCACACTCTCACCGCGGGATGACACGTCTGCTCTGAATGGTATAACTAGGAAACAAGATGAGCACAGAAGGGTGATACTATAATCGTAGAAAGCGGGTGAAATTCTTTTGGTTCTATAGTGGAGGGATGCAAAGCAGCTGCTATGACACTCTGCATTCTATGCAGAAGAAATCTACAGACACATCATGGCCCATGGCAAGGTCCGAGACTGAGCGTAATTGGGTCTTGCAGAATAGGTCTCCCATGGAATGAAGACCACAGTGCTGAAGCGTTTGTCTTGTCAGGGCCTTAGTGTTCAGGGACAGGCCTGCGTTGTTTAGCAGAGGTATATGTGGGGAATAAAGGTTGTCGGCTTGCAGTTTCCGGCAGAGCCTTTCCCAGTACCAGCATGCAGTGTTCAGTGTTTGTATTTCAGTAGGCAACCTTGTGAATCCCTGAGGGAGAACCGCGGCAAGAGGGCAGGGGCCACCCTGCGAATATTCAGTTTTCAGATATTGTAGGCGAGCATCCGGATGATACCAAAAGCACCTATAATGGAGCTGTGCCCCTAGATAGTATATGTAGAAACCTGGTACCCTGAACCCGTGTGAAGGGCATGGTGAGAGTTTCCCAATTAATGCGGGCCTGCCTGCCCGCCCATACCAGTCTAATCAACAAACTGCGGAGTGCTTCGAAAAATGTAGACATGAGTCTGATAGGAATGTTTAGAAAAAGATACAAGAAACAGGGAAGAACCACCATTTTAATAATGACAATACTGGCGGACACCGATAGTGGAAGTGCAACCCATCTCTCTATCTGCAAGGACAGGCGGTCCATCGCAGGGCCTTATTTAAGGCAGATGACTTCTAATGCTGTGAGAAGCAATATGATACCAAGATACTGGGGGGATCGTCATACCAGTCTAAAATGATGAGGAAAGCCCAATTTGTTGAGCACTGTGTGCAAAAAGTAGGGGTGGGCGAAGAATTCCGCTCCGCCGGCGGAGTTTGCGGAGTTTTGCACACTCCTCATTGATTGAGGAGTTCCTCAAAACTCAGCGAAGTGATGTGGAGCAGAGTTTTTTCTCTCAAATAGCTCACCAATGTTAAGTTTGTGAGCGCTCGTGAGAATAAATCATGCATTAGACCTCATCTTGGCGATATTTCTCAATGTGGGTGGTTGTGACAGGTCGCGCCCGCTCGTGTTAGGCCTTGACCGCTCGTGTTGAGAAATCTGCCATTCACGTTGAGGATGCTGCTGCTCAAGTAGAACATCTACTCGAACAACAGAACAAATCTGCACCATCTTGCACTGCGCAGATTGCTGTTCGCACTGATTTTACAGTGTGTGACCAACTACCTGTGCTAAAAATCAGTTTGATCAGTGCTACTTGCTAAACTCAGGCTCTTGCGGAACTCCGTGGAGTGCGATGGAGTTTTGCGTCACTTCGCTGAGTTTCACAGAGCAGAACCCTGCGAACTCCACCCAGGCTTGGCAAAAAGGACCACTCCAGAGAGTCAAACGCTTTTTCAGCATCCAATAGAATTGCAGTGGCTGGAAGAACTGGGCTAATATGATTAAGCACAGCAAACATCGTGCCACTTCCGGTGGGGCACAAGTGGTATATATAGGTGAGAGTAATATAAGAGAAAGGTTGATGAGATGTCTGCATTTTGAGTGACATGCATGCAATCCTCCAGCTGTAACTAGGTGATATATGAGGTCTTATGCTGCGGGTTAAGCAGCCTGGCCAAGGTTCTTCCTGGGCGCCCCCCTCTCTGTACACCAGGGCCTCCGCATATTACCCCACATAGGGCATCTCGTGGGCTGCAAGCTCTTGGAATTCCTCAAGGAGTTTTGCTCATCGGTGCAGGGAAGAAGGTGATCGCCCACAAGGGCACCTGCATCCAAATCCCTCAGCGATTTGGCCGTTGCGTTGAGATTGCGCTGAATGGTGCACAGTACCCCCCTCTGTTTAGCCAGGCAGATGCCCCGGATATAGACTTTAAAGCCTTCCCATAGCGTGGCTTAAAGAGGCACTGAGCCAGCATTAAATTGAAAATATTCAGGGACAGCATCCTCAATTTCATTATTAGAGACAGCATCAAGGAGTGCACCAGAGGGAAAGCGCCAGGGCATGCACGGTTGCGCTAAGCTGGGGATTGTCAGTGAGAGCAGTGCTGGTGAGTGGTCCGATAAAGGGCGAGGTTGGTAGTCCGTCGACAGTGAATGAACTAGGAGGTTTGGAGTCAGGTACCTGTGGTCTATATGAAACCAGGTGCCATGTGGTGCAGAGTGAAAAGAGAACCCGCTGTTAGTAGGATGTTGACGTCACCAGCAAGTAGGTCTGCAACAGGGCCTGCAGTTCCCTGGTGAAGTGCAGTTTAGTGACCTGACCAGTTCTTGTAGTGTCAAGCGCGGGCTGCAGAGTGAGGTTGAAATCCCCCCCAACACTATGGAATCAGTAGAAAAGCTAGAATTGTGTGTGGATATGCCAGAGAAAAAGCCACAGACGCCTACATTGGGAGCATAAATATTGACCAATAGTATCCGCTTTGCTCCAAGGCTAGCCTCCACCAACAACATCGACCTCAGGGTCCTTGGTTACTGCATGCACCTCAAATGGTATTGCCTTATGAATTAAGATCCATACCCCATGTAAATAAGTACTATAGTTGGCGTAAAAACAATTAGTCTCCCAGGCAGAGGCAAAACGGTTATCTGAGATTTGGGCATATTGGTTCTCCTGAAAGCTATGTGTATTTTGTGATGAGCAAGGTATGCCAGCACCTGTCTACTCTTACGGGATTAGATAAGTGTCTCACATTCCATGACATACACTTCAGCTCCAAGGCTCCCATTTACCCAGCCTCTCGTGTCATGGCAGCCATAATAAAGCATATTGAAGAATGTCAGCACATGAAATGTTGCTAAACCAGCCATTGGTGTCCTACATATAACAAATATTCTTTATACAACTTGAACGAACTCCCAACCCACCACCCACATCAGATATCTGCATCCGCCCAACCTGTATCCATTGAGTCCCATTATGACCCCAAGCAAGAACAGGAGATTTCCTATGGAGGGAGGCAACTCCCAGAGTGGGACGCTAAAGTAAAACGTAGTAACAGAACAAGAAAAATACTTGAGTCATATAAGAAAAAAAGAAGACATGACCCACTATCAGAGGTTATTCAATTATTGCCTCTAGGAAGTGGTACTGAGTCCGGCCCCAGCAGTGGCAGTCTATAGAAGACTTTGCCTTGAAAGTGCTTAGCAAAGGTGGGGTAGGCTAGAATAGTTCATTTTCCAGGGGGATGAGCTGTGGCCTGGTTTGTTGCGTTTCCAAAACTCTGCAACATCTGTAGGGGAGTCAAAGACATGGGTCTTACCATTGGGCTAAAAGCAGAGGCACGCCAGATACTGCATAGCACACTTGACATTTGCAACTCTCAGGGTCCGCTTTATATCTTGGAACTTACGCTGTGCCTGCTGAACAATGGGAGTGAAGACCGGGAAGAAAGACAGTGACATGCCCTGATATTGCAGCTCTTCTGTGTCTCTGGCTTTACGCAAGGCAGCATCTCGATTATGATAATTCAAGAGCCAGGCTACAATAAGTTGTAGGGGGCAAAGGGGCCGATCGAGGCGTGAGTGTTCTGTGAGCACGCTCTTTCATGAAGTTTGATGAGAACGTATCTCTTCCGAAATGGTCCAATAGGAGCCGCTCCACTTATGCTTCCATGGGCCCGGCTGTTCGTATGTTATTTCGCCGTGACCAGGCTTCTAAATCTTCTGCCTCAGCCGCTGTGACCTTGTGCAGGCATTCTGTGCATTCCAGGAGCTTGACTACCATGGACTGGGTATCCTCCATTTCTGAGACGCAGTGCTCCTCATCATCGATGTGGACCTCATGCCACTCAATACAGACATGCATGCCATCCAGCCTAGTCGCCTAAGTATCAAAGAGTGAATCTATTGCATTAAAGCCAGCGTGCAGCTCTGCCACGAAGGCCGCCGCACTGTCCGTGGAGGGCCGGGTGGTCTCAAGGGAGTCTTCAGATCCCGAAGGGTCACCTCACGAGGGGTCCTCATTGCCCTAGCGTCAAGGAGTTCATGCAGTCTTGAAGGTAAGCTGCCGCTGTTTAGGGTTGCTTCACCCCCATGGTGGGTGCCAAAATGAATTTTGTGACTGCTTTGCAAGTATAAAGAATGTTCGGTGGGAGATAAGAACTAGTGGCACTCAAGTCCAGCAGCAACCGCAGACCCAGCAGCCAAAGTCATTTGGTCACCACTACACTGTTATTAGAGCGGCAAGAGCATGTGCAGATGCCCCAAATGTCCTCCACCACCGTCAGTTTCCACCCGGGGTTGGGGCAGATAAGCCTATAGGTCTCAGGACCCCCTCACGCTGTAGTCTTCCATGCAGGCCCAATAGGCTGCCTCATCTCATCCCCAATATAGCACCTAGTTCCCGGGGGAGGTCCTGCACGGCCGGGCATCTAGTGCGGGCCGTCAGCATGTAGTCAAGCCTCCGAATCCATCCGCAGCCTGCCCAAGCGGTCGTAGGCTGTGGCTCAGCCAGCGGGAGGCCCCAGAGCGACACCGATGGTCCGCCAGAGCACACATGGCTTTGTCTAGTAGTGTGATGTAGGTGCAATCTGGACTCAATATGGCACCGCCGCTCTGCAGTGGCCATGTCGCTGCGCTCAGGCCCACCCTCGACCCCAGTCTTTGCAGGGCCTACGAGGGTTACATCAGGCCGCGGTCAGCGGGAGTGCCGCACATCCATCAGAGTCACTATACCAAGCCCCATCAGCACCGGGGCCGCCCCAGAGATGGGAGACATCCGCAGGATGGCACCACGATGATTACAATCTCATTGGAGCAGAGTAGAACGGCATTCGCTGCGTGGATGCTCCGGAGCTCCTGAGTCAAGCCACCATCTTGGCGCTCAGCCAGGCCACGCCCCCTGCTGATGCTATCCAAAGCTTGGAAACCCGACCCCAAATTAGTGAAACCAGCACAAGCCTAAAGCCTGGGGAGAATGTACCGATTGAGGGCATGGGCTAGACGTCTGGCTGTGCCCTGACCTCAAGTATACCTGTTAGCACAGACATGACTATGGGGGGGCATTGATTATTCATTAGAAATTCAGATGCAGGCTAACAAGATAAACTCCTGCGGAGAATGCCAGCCCGGGGGGTCTAAATTTGACTACTGTTAACAGGGAGGATCAGGTAACTGGACCCATGGGGGTTAACCATCAAGTTTCTGCGACAGGAGCACAGACTGGAACTGTGTTGGGAATGAGCCAATAGCCATGCTCAAGTCTCCTTAGATAGGACAGAACTTTTTCTCCTTCACTGATAACTCAGATCTTTCAAACCTAGTCTTCATCAACTGACGATTCGGGCTCCAACTCCTCCAGCGGGCGCCCGATAATGCAGCTTGTCTAACACAGTGCAAATTGACAGGGAAATGTGGGAGAAAGAAAAAAAGAGGAAAAAAAGAATGGGAAGTTTTGGAGAGGATACCGACAGGAATAGGAGGGGGGGCCTCTTCGGAAAACCTATGATGGGAATATTCAGCAACCCAGTTGGTATTGTTGGCAGAGGAACCTGGGGAAACCCCAAAAGATACCAATGGTCCATCAGAGGGAACATCTTCAGATCCATCAACAGTAGAAGCTTCACTGGCCGTAATCTTCCAACCCATAAAGTAACTGCAGTAAGAAACATGGTGTTCGAGCCGTCGCACACGGTTAGCTAGAATCAAATTATACAGAACAATAAAGAAAATAAACAAAACATGCTCGGACATTACTTTAGGAATAACTATGGTTGAGGAGTGGACAGAGTATTTAGAGGCTAAAGTCAACTCTCTTAAAACTCCGAAATCCTCTCAGGAGACTGCAATGGCTAATATCTTCTGGAAACTGGAGGACCAAGAAAACAGCCAAAGACGGAACAATCTGAATTTTTTGGGTAGCCCTGGGAGGGTGGATGGGCTTGATGTGAGAGCTTCTGTAGTTAAGTTACTGAGAGGCACCTTTCCAGAAAAAAACTAGTGGAACTGGGATGCTGAAATCCAACGTGCGGACAGATTCCCGTTGATGTTGAAGAAATCACGGGCCAATGATCCAGAGGGACCCAGGCCTATGCTGGTCTACTTCGGGAACTTTTTGCTGCACCAAGAAATATTTGATCTAGCCCGCCCCTATTCAAAAAAAGAGTCTGAAGGTATCACATTTTTTGTCAGGCCGAATTTTGCACATGGTAGAGAGGAGAAGTTGACTATGACAACTTATTAACCCTTTTCAGAAAATTAGGACCAAAGTATATCTCTAAACTCCAGCCAGGTTGAAAGTGGTGTATAAGGGTCATGCTTGCAGTTTTACCCCTAAGATTTTGGCCCAGGATTACTTAGATGAAATTAGTGGGGGGCTGGGCTCTGCTGTGGATAAAAATAACTAGATGCCTTAGAGGGCAAGTCCAGGGTAAAGCTAAGGTTTAACTGGTTTAGGTGGTTAATGAGGCTGCCTGCCCCTAAGGACTGCAGTTTTAGGAATACGTTAGTTGCTGGTCGTAGTATCGGGCCCCTTACTTTTCTTTTTCTGAGCAGTTATATTGTCTTTTTTTCAGGAGATTTGGACGGGGTGTGGTGGGGGATGTTAGCTCCCTCTGGTCTCATGACAGAGGCATGCTGCCTGATTGCTTGTATGTGGTCGGGGGGCTTTTTGTGTGCAGGGCTTGTGTTAAGAAGAGGGGTGGATTGAACTCACTGGATGATAGGTGCTTTGAGAGAATGACAGAGTTAAAATCAGACGAATAAACTGAGAATTGCAACTGTGAATATTTGTGGGCTTAATGACAAAAAGAAGAGGTCCAGAGTTGCTCTTGAGTTAGAAGCGCTAGAGGCTGATATTATCTGACTCCAGGAGGTGCACATTGAGGGGTCTCAATGGTCACTGCTAGATACGTTTGGGTTGGTGGCACTTTGCAAGAGACACATACTTTTGGGGTAGCAATCCTAGTATGCAGGGCATTAGGGATTTTTTACACAAGTGGGTACAGATAGGTACAGGAGGTGGGTCATTGTAGAATATTGCTCTACTGCAGGAAAATGTACCTTGTGCTCCGTTTATGGGTGTATATGAGATGACCCCGGGCCATTTGACTGGCTCTCCAACAAACTAGCATTATGGCCATCACCTATAATCTTCTGTGTGGGCTTGAATATTAACCTGCCAGTGAGTTTGTCATGTGAAAAGCAGTACAATACACTGGAAGGAAATGGAAGATATTTCATTCTCTTAGAGGGCTTTGTAAACACCATGTGTTGACAGATGTTAGGCAGTCAAAGAGACCTAAGGAACAGGGTTATACTTTTTTCTCTTTGCCATATCATTTGCCTGCTCGATTACATTTTTTCTTCGTCTCTCACTCGGTTGTGCAGGAATGTGACATCGAAATCGATCCTCGGGTCATGTCCGACCATAACTCGCTAGTGCTGGAAATAAAACATGGGGGGTTTGTTAAGAAGGGAACCCACTGGAGCTTTGAACAAGCACTATTAATTAATGATCACTGTTTGCTCCACATAAGGGAATGAATAATGACATTTCTAAGGGATAATTTGGGAAGTGCCTCTTTGGAAGTTGTGTGGGATACTTTGAAAGCTGGTATTCGGGGTGACATCTTACAATTCACTTTAAGTAAGGGGAAAAAGAAAAACAGAGAATGCAGGATCTTTACACCATTTTGGCCACTGAAGAAAGGAAATTAATAATCGTCACAAAACAGAAAAGTAATATTTGAGAGGCTCAATTGGGGGTAGCTCTAGCGAAAGCCGTGAATAATGAGATTACAGCACCAAAAATAGCAGATAAGTACACAGTTTGGAGGGAGAAAGCCTATGAATGTAGTGAGCAATTTGGATGTCATTTTTCCACCAGGGTGAAGCAGAAGGAAGGACTAAGTGAAGTGTGGGAAATAAGAGATCCTGTATGGGGCATGGTTTCTGACCTCACAGAAGCAAGGATGGCTTTTAAAACTCTTAGACGTGGCAGCAGTGGCATAGGTCTTCCTTCCCCTCTACTCTTCCTGTCTTGTATATTGGCTGAATGTAGAAGTTTTGGGTGCCGTGCCACTGCTAATAGAAGCCACAACGCGAATGACTGTGTGAATAAGGATTACTTTCTATCACCCTATCTGGCTCTAGGTACCTCAAGTTTGATATACTTATGCTCAGGACATTAAGGGCCACCATTTAATAAGGACCGTTTAGATGTCACATGTTTTAAAATGCCTTTCCTGAAAACGCGGTAGGCGCTTGCCTAAAGCTTTACTGCCGGCTGTTGCAAGTGTGTGTATTGGTCATCTGGTTTTGGAGCAGCAGGGTGACCTGGGTCAGACCTGGCTGGAAAGAGAGATCGGTATTTAGAGCGTGTGGAGGGGTGACCCTTTGATCCAAGTAGGGCAGTGCCTGGCAAGGTGACTGATGACTCCACCTCCCACTGGGTGTCTGATAGCAGGCCCACTCATTCCGAAAGGGCAGGATGTCGCCTCATACACCAAGTGCTCCCCGACCCCACCGAACTGGTTATGACTGGAGTAAGTGATTTTCGACCTTAGAGAACAAAGACTTTTTAGGTATAAAATGCTGCACTGGAACTGTGGCCAGGTGTGTTCCTTCTGGATGTCAAGACGAAAACACTGTCCGAGTGAACAAAGGAAAGGACTTTGAAACTTTCACCAAAATTGCCAAAGAAACTACCCGAGGGCCTAAACAGAGAGCACCTCCTGTCTCAGGGACATTAGACTTCACCCCGTCAGCCGTCGGAATTCCCGTGTGAGGAATTCCACTTGTAGGTGTCGCCTTCGTTGAGTAAGCCGGAGCCTCTAGTCCAACTGTGAGGACTGCGGACTGGGAACCTTTGAATCCTTTCGCTAAACCTGTGTGTGCCATTGCAGCTAAGAGAGAGTTGCCACCACTGAGAGCCAGCCTAACTCTGAACCTCTGAATCCTTTTGCTAAACCTGTGCGGGCCGCTGCAGCTAAGAGAGAGTTGCCGCCGCTGAGAGCCAGCCTAACTCTGAACCTTTAAATCCTTTGCTAAATCTGTGCAGGCCGCTGCAGCTAAGGGAGAGCTGCCACCGCTGAGGGCCTGCCGGAATCTGCACCCTCGAGTCCTTCACCGAACCTGGGTGGACCGCAGCAACTAAGAGAGAGCTGTAGCGGCTGAGCGTCCACCATTGTGCCAGCCAGGCTGAGATCATCCTCTGTCCTGTGGACCACCACAACCAAGAGAGAGCTGTAGCCACTGAGTGCCTTCACCCTTTGCTACTGTGCATCATCGTGATTTGCCCCGTGGGTCACTTCAGCCAAGAGAGTGCTGTAGCCGCTGAGTGCCCGCACCCTTTGCTACTGTGCATCATCGTGATTTGCACCATGGGCCGCCGAAGCCAAGAGAGAGCTGTAGCCGCTGAGTGTCTGAACCCTTTGCTACTATGCATCATTGTGATTTGCCCCTTGGGCCGCCGCAGCCAAGAGAGAGCTGTAGCTGCTGAGTGCCCGCACCCTTGCTATTTTACATCATCGCGATTTGTCCCATGGGCCGCTGCAGCTAAGAGAGAGCTGTAGCCATTGAGCGCCCGCACCCATTGCTACTTTGCCTCATCGTGATTTGTCCCATGGGCCGCTGCAGTTAAGAGAGCTGTGGCCGCTGAGCGCCTGCACCTGTGGCAACTTTGCATCCTTGGGATTTGTCCTGCGGGCTGCCGCAGCTGGAGGAGAGCTGCTGCTGAGGTGCGCCCGCACCTTGTCACCCTTGTTGAGAATTGTCACTACCGTCTGTGGGCCGCCGCATCTAAGAGAGAGCTGCTGCCGCTGTGAACCCACCACAGAGCTGCTCGACGAGAGTCATCGCCACCACCAGTCCGAGCTGCCGCAGCTGTGTGCTGCTGCCGCTGAGAACCCGCCTGTCCCCGAGTGCCCGAATCATTGTGGGTGCACGCTGTGGACCTCAGCCTCTGAGACTTGTGGTTGCTGGGAGTCCACCTGTCACTGTCCCCGCTTCTTTGAGAAGCTGCATGCTTTGTCCCCTCTCCACAACAGGTATCTGGTGGGGCACCGGGTCGCGTAGGCCCCAGCCCTGAATTCAGTCAGTGTCAGGCTTTAGTGAATATGCTGTTGTCTTTTTGAGTCCCTACAGGTTGACGTGAATTGTATTTGTTGAAACGCTTTGAGAGTTTTGAGTTAAACTGTTCGATAAAGATAATTTTTTTTTATATCTACCTAAGTTATGTCCTTTTGTGGCATCATTACTGCCTTATTGTACATGGTCATAAATGCTTCACACACTGACTCTGAGATAGGCCTAACTGCCTGTGCTCTGTTACCACAGGGTTGAGCAGGGGGTGTAAAAGGGGAAGGCCCAGTTGCCCTGACTTAGGAAGAAGGGTCCCTATTTGGATAATGGTGCCAGCCATTGCCGACTAGAGACCCCCATTTCTAACAAAAACATACTATCAATCTTTATATTCCGAAGCTATTAAGGGTGAGGATATGGCCACTCGTAGCTATCTGGACTCAGTCCCTCTTATTAGGTTTGGTGTAGAAGAACAGGAGGGCTTAGAGAGGGCCCCCTTTGTAGGAAGAAATGTAAGCTGCTGTTTCTAGTCTCTTTACAGTCAAAGCTAGCGGTGTCAATGCGATTCTCGTTGAATTTTATAGGCTATTTGCTGTAGAGTTAAAAGAGTGTGCAACTATGCTATTTGCTCAAATCTTTAAAGGAGCTAGTCCTCCTCATTCTTGGTTGTATGCAAAGATAATTGTCTGTCCCAAGAAAAATAACCCAGTAGTGGAACTCTGGTCTTACAGACCAAATACCCTGATCAATGGGGACACTAAATTATATTAGAACATTCTGGCCTCTTGCTTATCCCCAATCATTAGCAAGGTAGTATCCGGGCAACAGCACGGGTTTATGCCGGAGAGAGGCACTACAGATCATATTAGATGGGTAATTACCATCTTTGATGGCGCCCAGGTGGAGGGAGACCCTTTGGCTTTAATTCTGGATGCGGAGAAAGCCTATTATAGGGTTGCCTGGCACTTTCTGTGGGCTGTAATGAAGAGGGCAAACATTGAGCCAGAATTTCTGCCAGCAGTTAAGGCATTATACCATAACCCAGAAACTAGGGTGTTTGTTGCAGTGGAGTTATCAGAGTCTTTTGAGATCTCTCGGGGGCTAGCAGGAGTGTCCCTGCTCGCCACTATTGTTTGCATTATATAAAGATCCATTAATATGTAGGCTTGAACAATATATCTGTATCACTCCTATATCCCTATATGACATAGCATTAGTGACACCCGATCCAGCTACAGCCCTGATTGAGATAGAGAAAGAGGCGACCAGTTTTGGGCAATTCTCAGGCTACCTGTTAAATAAGGAAAAAACAGTGATTGTTGATTTTGTATCTTTTCTTCTGTAGCCTCTCTTCAATTGACAATTTGTATAAGGTAATTTTATGTGATATTGATTAATTGTGTAAGGGGTTAGGTTGAAGGTTATCAGGGATTCAATTATGTTTTTTTACATGGATTATTGCAATGACATTTATAATAATGATCCAAATGTTTTTTTTTTCAAGAGAAGGAGTAGCTATGTCATGTTTTAGATCATAGGAATGGTAATGATAAATCCTGTTTACTGGTAATGTTGGATTTTACATTACTATTTTAGAAATGCCACTTTTAGAAAGTTGCAAAAAACACAGTTGATGGACAGAATGTAGAACAATGTCATACATTCACCCCAGTACAAGGATCTGGGCCTAAATCCATTGTTTTTTTGCACTCCACACCACCCTGGGTTAGACACTGGCTATATGCAAATCAGCTCTGACCCTGTGCCTCATGGGAACAGTCCAGTCCGAACTACCAAGCCATGTCTTTCCCAGACTGGAATCAAGCATCCAAGGACCGGTTTCTGGCTATCAGCCTTCATCAGCCTGGATAGCTTGACTCCAGTGGTGTGGAGAGCCTGGGACTCACGTCTGAGCATACCCAGCCCACTCGGGGTGAAAATTGCAAAAAACACAGTTGATGGACAGAATGTAGAACAATGTCATACATTCACCCCAGTACAAGGATCTGGGCCTAAATCCATAGTTTTTTGCACTCCACACCACCCTGGGTTAGACACTGGCTATATGCAAATCAGCTCTGACCCTGTGCCTCATGGGAACAGTCCAGTCCGAACTACCAAGCCATGTCTTTCCCAGACTGGAATCAAGCATCCAAGGACCGGTTTCTGGCTATCAGCCTTCATCAGCCTGGATAGCTTGACTCCAGTGGTGTGGAGAGCCTGGGACTCACGTCTGAGCATACCCAGCCCACTCGGGGTGAAAATTCCCAGTGAAGACATGGCTTGGCAGTTCGGGCTGGACTGTTCCCATGAGGCACAGGGTCAGACTGATTTGCATATAGCCATGTCTGAACTGGGGTGGCAGAGTGGGCTAAAGAACGGTGATGGATTAAACCCAGATCTTTTGACTGGGTGTGAGTGTTTGATTGATTCAGATGCTCCGTCCATCACCACCCCCTTTTGTACCGCCCTCGTGAATGTTTGTCACAGGGCAGCAGATTGAAGATGGAGGCAGCTAGTCTGCGACTCTTGGAAATCCCACTTACAGCCTGAAAGAAAGCAGTAAACAAGCAAATTGGAGAAACATCTTTTGCTCAAGACATCAAAGCCCTCCGCTCAAGCTCCAACTTAGAGCCATTTAATAAATCATACATGCCGGGGAAAGCCCACGTCTATCTCAGTGAGCCTCTCTTCAGGTCTTTGCCCTGTTGGCAATACAAATTGGGCAGAGAAGGTGCCTGTGGTCATTGTTTAGTTTGGGGCAGCACAGGAGATCCAACTAGTAGTCCTTCCAAAAGGAGCATAGCCTTCAATCTCAAAATGCTCCTGCCACCTTCCAGAGGTTGGTGAACCAGGTTCTGTATGGAATTGGGGCAGCCAGAGCTGCCTACTTGGATGAAATTGTGGTCTTCAGTAGCAGCTGGAAGGACCATCTTTTTCAACTCCAGGATGTGCTTCAGGCTCTGCAACAGGTAGGCCTTACCATCAAGGCCAGTAAGTGCAAGATAGGGAAGAAATCTGTAGTGAACATGGGATACCCGGTGGGCAGCCCCTCCAGACCAAGACAAAGACTATCAGCCTGGGAGTACCCCAAACCCCAAACTGAGGTGAGAACCTTCTTAGGCCTCACTGGGTAGTATAGAACATTTGTCAAAGGATATGGCACCATTGTTGCCCTCTTCAAAGAAGCAGCCCAGGAATGTGATTTAGACAGATGCATGCCAATAAAGGATTTGACTCACTAAAGTGGGCTATGTTCCCAGCCCCTGTGCTCAAGGCCCCTGATTTTCCCAGGGACTGCATTGTTCAGACAGATGCCTGAGAACATGGCATTGGGGCAGTACTTTCACAATTTAATGAAGATGGCCTAGACCATCCTATGACCTTCATCCCCAGGAGGTTGCTTCACAGGGAACAACAGTAGAGTGCTATTAAGAGGGAACCATTTGCTGTGGTCTGGGCACTGAAGAAGTTGAGACCATACCTGTTTGGGGCTCACTTCCTGATTCAGACAGACCACAGGCTCCTGAGGTGGGTAATGCAAGTGAGGGGTAAGAGTCCATATTTGTTGAGGTCATCAATTTCCTTATGGGGATGGACTTTAATGTGGAGGAAAGACAAGGGGTAGACCACACCAATGCTGATCTTATTCCCAGGTGTTTCCACCTAAGTGGTGAGAACTCCCAGAGGTTGGGTAGCTTTTCCCCCTATTAGCTGGGAGGGATGCATGTTAGACCTAACAGTCTTAGGGTGGTCTTTCCCTAAACTTTCTGCCTGCTTACCTCCTCTTTTGACTGAGTCTTTTTGTTTACCTTAGGATTCTGAGAACTTTACCACTGCTGACCAGTGCTAAAGTGCCTGAGCCTCTCACCTAAACTTGGTAACATTGGTTCATCCACAATTGGGATATTTAATATATCTGTAAGTCTCTAGTAGAGTGCACTTCCTGTGCTGAGGGCCTATTCAATAAACACTACTAGTTAGTAGGTCTGCAGCACTGATTGTTGCACCCACACAAGTAAAATGTAAAACATGTCTCAGCCCTGCCACTGCAGAGTCTGTGTGTGCAGTTTTACTGCCATTTCGACATGGCATTTAAAACCTCTTGCCAAGCCTTAGACTCTCATTTTGTTACACATACGTCAGCCCTAAGATAGTCCCTAGGTAGCCCACAGGATAGAGTGCTATGTAAGTAAAAGGTAGGACATGTAATTTTAAGTGTTGCATGTCTGGTAGTTAAAACACTCCTAAATGTGTTTTTCACTACTGTGAAGCCTACTCCTCTCATAGGTTAACATAGGGATTTCCTTATTACACTTTTATGCTGTACTTTCTGAGTGAGAAGGAGTAGCTCTGTCGAGTTTTATATCATGGGAATGGCAATGATACGTCCTCTTTATTGGTAAAGTTGGATTTAACAATACTATTTTAGAAATGCCACTTTTAGAAAGTTGGAATTTCTCTGCTTTCGAAGTTTTGTGTACCTGCAAACTGCCTTCAATACATGTTCAATACACATCTGGCGGGGTGACAGCTTCACTTTGTGCATTCCCCATAGACAGCCATGCATAAACGAAAATTAGGTGTGTCTGGGTGCCCATCTGCATCCTGTTGGCTCATCCTGGGCCGGATGGGAGGGAGGAGCTGACACACTTGAATAGGCAGTGCCCTGTCCTACAGAAAAGGTTGATTCCCTGTAGTTAGTCTGGATCCTGGGCTAGCAAGAAAATTCCTCTGTACACTTCAAAGATCCTTCTTTGAAGTCACACCCACTTCAAAGGCACAAATAGGTATAAATAGAGAGTCTCTGATCCCACCAAATCAGATACTTCTGAACCTGTAAACCCTGCCAAGAAGAAAAGCTTTGTTTTGCTACAAAGAATGTCACTCTTCTGGAATCTGCTCTGGGAGAACTGCTTTTCTGCTGTGCTGCCTTACTGCCTGCTACCCTCTGCCAAGGACTAACTGGACTTACATTTGGCACACAGAGTGATCTCCAAGGACTTTTTGGCTTGCGTCCTGTTGTTCTGAGACTCATGGATATGAAAGCCTCACCTGCTGCTCCTGTGCCTGGTCCATTGGAAGTGGATACAGGTGCTTTTTCAGTGGAACCGACGCATCGTTGTTGTTAAGAGAACAAAACCAGAACATTGCACTCTGAACCAGTGCATCACCTAAAGAACCAATATCAGTGTGAGAAGATTGACACATCTCCTCGACTGCGTTGAGAAAACTGGCACATCTCACTAGGAACCAACTCATTTCCGCTTCGGTGCCTCATCTGGAGAACCAATGCATTGCCATACTTGCGTGAAGAACATCAATGCACCACCTTGACTGCAGGGACTGACAGAACACATTACTCAGCTGTGCCCCGCATCTCGCTGTTGCAGCCACGATCAAGGTATTTTGTTCAGAGGGCCTAGCGTGGCTCCTGTACCCAGCCCACACTCCATTGCAGCCAGCCTGTACTTTTGAATTTGCTCCGGTCTGGCATGACCAGATTAAACCCATAGGTGGTTATTGCTTCTAAGATCTATTTACACTGTTAATCATTAAACATTCATATCTCGATTTCTCCTCATTGGATTTTTGTCATTTTGGTCTTCATTTAGTTATAAAAATAATATACCTTTTCTGGAACTGGTGTGGGGTCTTTTTGTGGTGTTCTCACTGTGTAACTATTTGAAGTGTTGCACAAATACCTCACACATTGCCTCTTAGCTTGACTAATCTGTGCCAAGTTACCAGAGGGGGAGCACAGATTATCTTTAAGGGCCTGAATATGAGTCTGGCGGTGTTCGGACTGCTAGACTCATGTTGGCGTGGCAGTGGTGGTCTTTCGACCACCCGATTACAACTTGGGCGGTGTAATGGCAATGGGACCACTGATGCTTCCATGGAACCGCCTTCCCTGGAGGTGGTGCAGCGATCCAGAGGCCGCAATGTGCTTAGCAGGACTGTCGTGGTCCCACCAAGCATATTACGAGTTTCCTCTCCACCAGGGTTTTCATGGTGGTTCTTACTCTATGAAAATCCTGGCGCAGAGGAAACAAAGCACCTCACACCCTGTGCCTCCCCTGTGTGCATGCACACATTTCCTGCATGGCAGGGACTTTCAGGTGAGACAGTGAGAAGCAGCATTACCACATACATATTGTTATTTGGCCCCATGTAGGAGTGTTTTCATCAGATTCTTCTTTAGTTCCATCAAGGATTTCTAACCCTCTACTTGGGAAAGTGCTTGGGTGGTATTGGTTTCCCTTATGAATGGTGTTGCTGTCAAAATTGATGAAAACATCCTCATGTGAAAAGCAAAGGCCAAGGGTTGGTTTAGAATTTAGTGGACGGGTTAATTGAAATCAGGGTGGCAAAGAACTTTACATCCACCCCGCTGCCTGTACTGAGCCCATCAAATTTAGAATTCACCACCAGCCCAGTAGCAAACTTTCTACATCTAAATGAACCATCATCTAAAGCAATTCATACAAAGCCATTTTAAAGTTTGGTGCACATCTGTCATTGATGACAGATGCCTACAACAAACTAATAAAGATGTATTAATTTCTGAGAGCACACTACCAAAGTGTGAGTTAGTTGTTTGAAATGAATGAAAAAAATTAATGCCCTAGCACCATGGGGTGGATGTCATTTTTTCATTTTTACTGTGCCTCACTGCCAGGATATTCCTGGCGGTGATAGAGAGTAATAATAAAAGCCATTTGACCCCCCCACTCTAAATACGGTGGATGGTTGGATGGTGTTGGAGAATGGTTTACATCAATGGAGTAAACCTTACTTTACAGGCATAAACAGAATGGTCTGGCCAACTCTAAATTGGGTGGGCAGACTGAGAGTTTGGTGGACAGGGTACTTTGTCACCTCTGAAATGGACTATCCTGTTTGCTAAACTCTAAATCAAGTTTCAAGTGATTCAGTGATGTTTATAAATTTCGGGGTTCAATGAAGTGAATCCCTCAAAACAATTACAAAATTCATGGAATATTAAATAGGTGTCATAGTGCACAGTTAGGTCCTGGTTAGAGTTTGGCAGATGACATTCTGTCACGAAACATGACAGATAACCCATCTAAAGTGATCTCCTGCCATTCAACAGAACGTCCGGTCCGGACTCATAGAATCTCCAAACTAATCACCAATCACCAACTTGTGCACCAACCCAGGACCCTACTAGTCAATTGTGACATACAATATTCCAAAGGAAACATATATATACAAAAAAGTGAATGAGTTGTATTAAAAAGATTATTTGATCAAAGCAGTGATTTAAAAACCGTGGACAGATCCACTACACAATGCATAAAACCACAAAATATTAAACAATAAAAAGAAAAACAAAAGGGAGAGACATCAAAATGCAGTGCACATTATTAATGACATCCTGGAATGGTTGCTCCACATGGAATTTGTTCAATTATTTCATAAATGTCCATAATTCACATCTTCTATTGGACAAGAACAAGTCCCTTGGATACAACCCTGTGTAAAGTTACCGATGCGTCAAAGAATTTCGGTGGTAAATTAGTACATTCAAACCACCTTCTTCAAGACCTTAAGCGTTGGAGCCCTAAGGAGCCCTGCTAATTATAATTTGATACATAAAAATCTCTGATCTACCTCTGAAACTTGAGAGGAACTTTCGGGATTTCAAACAAGAGAGACCAATACATATTTAATGTCTTGAAGAAGGTGGTTTGAATGTACTAATTTACCACTGAAACGCGTCGACGCATCTGTACGAATTCCATGTGGAGCAATCATTCCAGGATGTCATTAATAATGTGCACTGCTTTTTGATGTCTCTCCCTTTTGTTTTCCTTTTTAATGTTTAATATTTTGTGGTTTTATGCATTGTGTAGTGGATCTGTCCCCGGTTTTTAAATCACTGCTTTGTTCAAATAATTTTTTTAATAAAACTCATTCACTTTTTTGTATATATATGTTTCCTTTGGAGTATTGTATGTCACAATTGACTACTGGGTCCTGGGTTGGTACACAAGTTGGTGATTAGTTTGGAGATTGTATGAGTCCAGACCGGAAGTTCTGTTGAATGGTAAGAGATCACTTTCGATATCTGGAAATATACAATTGTCCCCAAGAGAACCTTGCTCTTTTGCTTTACCTGTGGTACCCCTTCTCTTGGGTGTGGGGTCGCTCCCTTTTTCTTTGATACAGAAAACCCATCTGCCATATTACTAGTGCCATAGGATATAATATACTTGAAATACAGCGGTCCTGATATCCATCAGAGTACTCCATCGACAGAAATCTAAATCAGGCCTATAGTCCCACAGTTATCCACTGCTTAACCTATTCACACCCAGTCAAAGGGAAGAGAGGGGACTTTTGGTCCATGGAAACATTCTCTCAAACAATGCAGTCTACCTGAAAAAAGGGTGAAGATGTTTTGCAGGTCAAACTTGATGTCTAGCACTAAATTGTGATCATGAGGGTGGAGAAATACAAAGATTGAGAGGGAGGGAGAGAGAGAGAGAGAGAGAGACAAAAAAGAGCAGAGAGAGAGTTAGTCAGTCAGTAAAACTTTATTTGGGTTATTACAACCATAATAGTATACACTATACATTTATAAAACTTTATAAAAACACAAAATCTAAAAAATTAATAAAATTGCGATTCAGTCTTTTCCCGGAGGATAACCCCGACAACTTTGTTTCTAACAGCATCCTCCTAGGATGTTAAAATCACAAGGGTAAACATGAGAAAACATATCTGCCTAGGCTTTCCAAACACAATACATACATTAAAGTACAATCTCGATAACATACGCCTATACCTCTGTATTCTGGAGAAACCCCCTAACTCGAATCATGTATTTCTCCAAAGCGCAGGCTATATCCAGCTTTCCCATCCCCACCAGGAGCTTTGCAGCTTGCTTCCTATTCGTAATCCTGTAGTTTTTGAATAACTGGCCTAAAATCTCCTTACGTATATCAAGGGTCCTCCTACAGTCTAATAAAACATGAGTAATGTCACAGGTGGAACCTAACGTACATGTGCAATTGCCATTACTATTAATCATGAGGTTTTTAACCCTGGTATTTACATAGCAGGGATTTACACCCATTCTTAGTTTTAAAACCTCTCTTCTCAATTGCTGATTCCGCAACCTATCCAAGTACGGGTAGGGATGATCTTCTGAAATCCATACTTGGATCATATGGGACACTGATATTTTTTGCCGAAGGTAATCATGATCACATATACGGGACACCTCCGCTCCCAATGACCGTAGTTCTTTTTTGCCTATATTGGAGTGTCCTAACTGGGTATCTAGTTCTATTCCTAACTTCCCATAAGCTTCTTTTAATGAGAGTCTTGCTTCTTTAGCCCAAGATAACTCACTGGAGGAAATTTCCTCTCTACACCACTGTGATATTTTTCTGGGCGCCTCCCCTGTCTCCAGACGCTGCCAAAACCGTATTAGTGCAATCCTGGTTGTAATGGCCCAGGAAGTGACTCCCATCTCCAATCTTGCTGCCTGTACCATAGCTGATTTAGGCAAAGAGAATAGGCTTTTCAGGATGATAGCCTCCTCTTTATCCCAACCTTTTTTCCCACTGAGGAGGAGAACCTCTGATCCTCTAGGAATTGCGCGGGGACCATTGCCAGGTAGGCCTTTATAACCGGCCCGTCTGACAAGTCTCCGTAAAAGCTAGTAAACCTTTTTAAGCACTTTATAGAAGCTGTTGCCCTCATTTTTAAAGCTTCCAGATGGGTGGTCGAATTCAAGTTACTCGTGAACCATATTCCCAAATATCTATATTCCGTTACCCTCTCCAGAAGTTCCGTACCTAAATACCAAGGGAACCGAGTCTTAGTTTTGCCGAAACATAGGATTTTGGTCTTTTCCAAATTTACTATCAGTTTTTTATTTAAGCAGTATTTATAGAACATATCTAGTTTTCTCTGCAGGCCTATCTCCGTCTGGTCCATGATCACCAGATCGTCAGCATAAAGCAGACAGGATATATGGTTACCCCCTAGGTTTGTGCTTGCCCCTCTAACCTCTTTTAGATTCCGAGGTAGGTCCGCTATAAACAGAGAAAAAAGCAACGGGGCCAATACGCACCCCTGCCTCAGGCCATTTCCAATCTGGATCCTACCAGATAATCCACCCTCCTCATCCAGGACAACCTGGGCCCAGTTGTCTGTATGCAAGGCCTGGATAAGGGCTAGCAGATCTGCATGTAACTTATAGCCTTTCAAGGTAGACCATAGTTGCTCCCTGCTTACAAGATCAAATGCCGCGCGGAAGTCCACAAAGCAGCAAAACAGGTTACCTCTTTGCTCTATAGACTTCCGCTCTACCGCCCAGAGGGAAAAGCAATAGTCCACAGTTGAATGACCTTCTTTAAAACCCCACTGTTCAGGAGGTACTATACCATTATTTCAGCAACCCCAAAATAATTTTAGAGAAAACTTTTTCCCCAATGTCCAAGAGATTTATCAGGCGATAATTTTTGGGGGAGTTTACATCACCTTTTTTGTGTATGGGTCTAATGATAGCCCCTTTCCAGCTATCTGGTAACGTTCCTGTTTTTAGTATACTTAAGAACGTCTTTGCAAACAAATCCGCCCACCAATCTATATTTGTTTTTATATTAATGGCGGATAGATTGTCTGGGCCAGCAGCACGTGTTAAGTTTAAGGTGGCTATCATGATTTTAATGTGACCTAGGGAGAACTGCTCCATTACTTCATCCCTCACTCCTGGCCAACTAGATGGTAGTATTGCCTCCCTCCTTGGCCAATTGCCGTAGAGCTCCTCAAGGTAGATTACCCACTTATCCTCTGGAACAGAACATTGCATGGACCCTGCTGTTTTCCCTGTACATTCCTGTTTCAGTTTCCAGAAGCCTTTGACATTTTTTTCTTCAATTGCCATTAATAGGCTCTTCCAGCAATTTTATTTAAAAGATCTTTTTTTGTCTCTAATTAATGCCTTATATTTTATCCTTAGTTTCTTAAGTGCTTGATGTTCTAATTCGTTATAGCTACGCCTGAGGCTTCTTTCACTCTTTCTAATAGCGGCCTTTGCTTTATGGCAAACTGTATCAAACCATGGGTTACTAGTAGCATGTAATGGGAGTTTCGTTGTCAAACTGTGCTTCCCCCGTTTAATGTTTATTCTGAGGCATTCTACAAGTTGTCTTATCATATACTCATACCAGGGTAACTCTTCCCCCTTTATTAGGTTTTCTAAGTCAGCTACTATCTGAAGGTCCTTCAGTTTGTTTAGATGTTCTTCACCTATCCGAGTTGTAAGTCGCTTGGGATATTCAACCTCAACATTCAACACATTTTGTCTTGGCGGAGCCTTATTTACAATCATTTCTAACAAAAATGGGAAATGATCGCTACCCTCTACTTGAAGTATTTCAAAATGTTGAATTGAGTGGAAGCACCAGGCCTGAATAAAAACATAGTCAATCGGGCACAATTGCTGTCCTATTTTAAATGTCTGCTTGGCGGGCCGATCTCCTTCTTTCCTACCATTCACACAAACCAGACCCATGGCCCCCAGCAGCCGTCCAAGCTCCACGTCCTGATTTGAGAGCTCGTGCTGATGAACATTGCAGGCTCTATGTTATACGCTTTTAGTATGCCACTATTCCAGACATCCGTTTTTAGGGGATTCGATCTATGATTAAAACCCCCCAAAATTAGAATCACATCTCCTGGGTAGAGTTCTTATAAGTTCTCTAAATCCTTTTTTAAGCGATCCAGCTCTGCTTTATACTCATGTTTACCCCTTTCTGTATGTACACGTTGATGATACAAAAACCTTCACCCCTTGTGTTGTTATTTAGGATCGACACTCTGCTCCCCAATGCCCAGATACATGATAAGTTGAGATGGAGGATATCTCTCACTATCCTTGTGGAGACCAGCGTCATCTGACCACCTGACGCCCTACCCATTTTATTCTTTCTTATGTGACTGGCAAAACCTTCCGTAACGGGGGTTTCGTCGCACCGCCATGTCTCCTGTAGGCACAAGATATCGGTCTTTCCGAGGAGATTTCTGAAAATCTCTTGAGGCCATATTCTTCTGTAGCCATAAATATTCCAAGACAAGATACGCAGGCTGTGCGATGACCCAATTTCCTAATCGATGTTACTTAAATTCCCCTCCTCCTCCTGGTCTAAGTAAGCCAGCTCTCTATACCTGTTCCCATCCAAGACATCTTCCTCCCCCCATGCCAACTTTTTGGGAACAATTGTAATTGGCAGGCCTTCCTTGTTACTCCGTCCAGATGAGATAATTGTTATTTGCCGTTCTCCCAGCCCTGCATGGTTTCTAAGAAATTTGTGCCCTTGATTATCCATTTGCAGGTCCTCTCTCTTTACTAATCTAATTCCTTCTCTTAACAACTCAGCTTCCGCTTTTTCCAATGCGACTTTTACCATGGCTGAGTGGAGGAGGACCTTTGTTATTTCCTCACCTTTAGCATTAACCAAAACCCCCACTTCTTTTAAATCTTCAGTACTGACATAATTTAGGCTGGGGCATTTAGCAAATGAGAATAGTAACTGCGAGCGGTTTAGGGGTTTTAATTTCTTACCCCATTTCCCTGACCCATTGGTTCTAGGAATAGCCAGGTGTCTACAATCCTGGGTGCCTGTAAAGCCTTATGGCTTTCCTCTGGGTTTTTATTCCATCTCTTCAAGTTACTTTCTACTCTGCCACCATTCATCCAATTATTCACCGGGGGTAAGTTACTGGGCCCTGCCTCAGTGGACGTTTCTAGTTCCCGTATAGGTTCTAACCCCTCTTTTCTCCCCCTTGGCATCCTCTTAGCCGCCCTTGCATTCTTGGCCAAGCATTTACCTTGGACCCAACATAAATTTTCTTGGGGTGCCAGGGGTGCTTGCCCCAGTGTCTACTGGGGTTACATTATCAATTTCTACTCTCCCTGCCCTGTTCCTGGGCCTTAGGTCTTGGGGAGCCTGCTTCCTGTTTACCTGTTGTGCAACCAGTCTAACCCGTTGGACCTTTTTCCCTATTCTCCTCTTCAGACCGCACTTAATTTCACCATATCTCCTTATGATCATGGGACAGCGGGAGATATATACAGTGGGCTCCTCCTCATTTGGTGTGTTTGTCCCTGTTGTTTCTCCCACCTCGTCAGGTTTGTTCTCTACAGGTCTTACAAGGGATGGCATTTGGACTTTAATCTGCATTAATTCCCCAATTATGTTATTAAACTGCTTACTATGGGTTTTTAGAATTTCGTTATTCACCACTGAAACCTCTAGGATTCCTTGTAAAGTTTTATGGAGCATTAGCATAACCTCAAGCATTGATGAGCTCGAGGTACCCGTCACCTCCAAACTATTCACGGGTAGGCCTGATAACACAGTATGGGCCATATTTACGTTTTCCAGACTGTCTTTTACATTAAGTCCAAATTCTTCTTCAACAGCTTCTCTCTCCGGGTGTAAATCACTCTGATTTTCATTTTCGTTTTCTTTCTCTTCCTCCCCCTCTCCCTCTGAGTCTTGGCTTAATGCTGATTGAAACAGTCGTGGGGAGGAAGACAGCCGAGGTACTATCGGGATATTAGCAATGTCAAAATTTGTCTGGTTCAGGTAATCGGCGTCTGATACCAAAATCTCAGTCAATTTTGGGGACTCCACCGCTTTTTAATCCCTTTCTGGTGTCTCCTTTTCTTTAAAATGCTTACCAAAGAAGTCTTTAATAGATTTTGAGACTGTGGAGCCACCCTTTCCACCTGCAGTCTTAGCGGACATCGGCCCCTTTTGTTTAATTGTACTTGAGGGTGCTGTTGACACCAATACAGATGTTATATTTCTCTTAGGTGTTGTTATCGCACTTTCCAAGTCAGTGGGAAGATCTATTATGTCCTCTACTCCTTCGCTTGTATTTCCTGGGAGTTTTGAGTTCTTAGATGCTTTCCGACGTTTATTCTTTCCTAATGCCATGTCTTTAAGATCGCCCTCTCCGCTAACTTGCTTCCAAGGGAGCAGAGACTTTCCAGGCTGTTTTCCCTTCGCTTTTTCCTTTGCTTATTTTAGGTGTTCTGCAGCCACCTCTGGAATTACCTCTTTGCTAGAGACCCTCAACTATATATTTTTTTGTTGTTATCCACTTGCCTCTGTCCTGTGGGCCCGCTTTCTGCCGCTCTGTATGCCTCCACCACCTTTTCTTCCTTTCCTCTGTCTTTTCAGGACCATGAGCATCCAATCCTGATCGGCTCCCTTGTATTTTGCAGGTTGTATGTCCAGGGGGAACTCCTTGCTCTGTGCCAGCGGGGGACAATGAGAACAATAAGGGTGACACTCGGTCTGAATCCAAGGCGACCACACCGTGTGATTTGCTGTGCTGCGCCGCCGACTCCGCCAAAATCTACGCGGAACAACAAGCAAACAATGAGGCTGAACTCCCAGGCACTGTGTGGTGTCCAGTGCAACGCAATGCCGCTGACACCGCCGAAGCTACCCCGGAACCGGAAGCCTGGAAAGCAATGACGACTACGAAGGTGGGAGGGAACAGAAAGCCGAGCCTCGGCACACAGGTACAGAGTGATATTCTCAGTTCCAGGATATCAGATATCGGGAGTCTGAGTCCAGCCCCTCAGCCTGGCTCCTCCAGCCCGTGAGCCTGAGAGAGAGAGACTGGCCTGAGAGCAGGACTCTGGTCAGACAGAGAGAGAGAGTATGTGTGAGTGACCCAGTTCTAAATGGATGGGGGTTCTTTCATTACATATTGTGAATTTTGTTTTGAAGAAAATTTTAGCTACCCTTACCATAATAGTGGCCTGCTAATATTTTTGCCATTCCTGACAATATTTGGACCATGGCATAATAGTGCCGCTCCTTAAGGGGGTTTATTTGCAGTGCCCCATAGAACTGTGATATGTCTTGTAACTCGTTTTACCGGACATAATACAGTTATGTCTTTCCCATATTTACCAGTTGAATTACAAATCATCCCCATGTCAAGTTGACATCAAACATGGTAAACTTTATTGGTGAACTGTTGGTGTGAATTTTGTAACAGTGAGCACCAACATCTACATGGTATTCCTCATTATTGTTTTTGCATAACTGAAAGCCTACATTACACATTCTCACAAGTGGGTTCTAGGCCAAGGACTCAACCTTTTGAACTCTCCTTACACTCTCTGGTACGCCTTGAAGTGAGTGGGTGACATTCTGCACCCCCCACTTGGAACAGTGTCTCCCCCGTTTTGAAGTAAAGTTTGACTGTAGGAGCACAGACACTGGACCACAACCGGCTCCTGGTCCCCCCCCCACACCGTTTATAATCAGAGACATGGTGTTAGTATCTGACATCATTTTAATTGGGGATAACTTTTTCCTAATGGTGGTTCTTTTACAATAGTACTCAATAATTACGTACTTTTGCCAATCAGTATAGGTTTATGGGTGTCCATGGCATTAGGGTAGGTAAAATCTCACCATAGGCACCCCTGATATTTGATGATGATGACAAATCTACATGATAGATAGAGTCTGCCGGGGAACAGTGTACTGTTTTCTGTGAGCAATAGATCAAACCCCATGGATGAGAAACATTTTGGGCATCGAAACACAAAACACTAAACACTATTTTTTTAAAGTTGGCAAAACACCGCAGAAACTCACTTGAATGCACAAAAAATAAACACTTAAAACAGGAAAGTCTAGATTTTCTGCGTAAACATTTCGACCAATTGCAGATTAGTGCACAATCATGCCCAAAAAATAAAAAGTCAGTTTTAACAAAAGGTTCTTGAAACCTTTGTTTTAGTAGTGCATTCTCTGTTTCCAGCATATCAATGTATGTGGCCAATATGTATTTAGTAGTGTGATTTTGTATGTGACTTCTGTCTCGTTATGTTATTTAGGGCATCAAGGATGTTTTAGTTGTAGAAAATGTTTAAAATGACTTACAGAAGCTGTCGCTTATGTAGAACTTTTGAATGGAATAATTTCATGGAAAACCTTTTTATTAGAAATCCAAGCCTTCAATCCCTGACAATAATATGAGTTTAAAACATTGCAATTCAAATTCTACTCCGAGAATATTTGAGGCAAAGTGTTTATCACAGATCGTTTAGTATTTCTACTAATAGTTATCTACCAAAACTCCTAATTAGTTGTTGATCGACTTCACAGTTGGGTGTTTTAAACCATTTATTGCAGCTTAAAATATATCGAAGCACTGATCTCATGTGGTACTCCCCAGTTTAGATGAATGTTATTACCCACACTTCAAAACGCTGGCTAATAGTGGATATTGAGGATTGGGAGGATTGATGAAAAGAAACAAATGCTTCATTTATTACCAAACTTGTTCCAACTGGGCTTCCATTACCTATCATATGGCTATCCTGTACATATACAGACGCCTAACTTACCTGCTAGTGTCTCATCTCTTCCTGTCAGAGTTCTAAATAATAATATTATATCGATTCTGAATGTGAAACAAGCAGCTCCAAAGACCAGGAAAACAGCTGAAGACAGGATTATCAAAATCATTCCCGTGTTAAAGGCATGCTTCGGAATATCCAGAGGTTGCTCTGAAATGAGATAAGTAAATCTTTTTCATTGATGATATTTGTATTTTGCACTGAACATTAGCCTTCGGCTCCGACCTATAACGCTGGAGAAGGCCTTTAATGGCCGGTAGAGCCAGATAGGTCGGGCTCTAAGGCTATATTAACCCACTTGTGGTTTTCATAATGCTAGAGCAAAATTGGCAGTCAGGGCCGGACTGGTAATCGAAACCGGCCCTTGCAAACTGCTCTGCTGGCCCTCCCTGGGGTGCATCAGAGTTATTTGCTAGGGCCAGTTTTGGTCAATTTTGTTATTGGGGGCCGATATTGCCGACCCCGGTAACAAAAACAGTCCCACAGGGGCTCAAACCGGCCCAAACCTGGCGGCCCACCGGGTAAATGCCCGGTGCCTGCTACGGACAGTCCAGCCCTGTTGACAGTAAAATCAGAGAAGACGGTACAATGTTGTATATACTTTTGAGTGCTAAAGACATTAATCCCAGAGCCACAGCATATTGAAGATTAGTTATTTCAAGTATGTATAACTAGTGCCCTCACCACGCACTGTTTAAGACCTCACTTATTACAGCACTCATGACATATCCTTTTACATCATTGATAACATTACTGATAACAACTGAACTGACATCATTGACGACAACCCCTGTGCATAGCGAGGGCATGATTTATACTTAAAATAACTATAACTGTTGCATTTCAGCATTTGTTTAGTTTAAAACATTAAGTTTAAGCCTATATTCTCACTTAGCTATACCTTTGGGTTGTTTTCAGTGAATTTCTGCATTTTTTTAATGCATAGTAAGATATATTACCATACCTAAATATAAAGTCACTTTAGCCTTTGGCTTTTTTAGTGAAAATAAATATATATGCCCTAATGTAACTATCACTTGCGCCCTCACCATGCACAGTTTTATCATGAATCATGTATTTGCAAATGTCAGTGATATTATCAATTATATCATGGAACATATCATGAGTGATGTAATATGAGGGATAATTAGCAGTGCATGGCGAGGGTGTGAACTGCAGTTACCATATGGCAAAAGTTATAGTTACTTGAGACAACTAATACTGGTGAATTTCAGTAGTTTTGTAAGTTTTTTTCAGTCAACATAGGATCCTGCTCTCACTATCTTGCACGGACTCCAAGAAGTGGACGAGGTTGGCGGGGAGACAGCGTGCTATACGTAGAAAGCGGTCTCCCTGCCCTCCTCCAACCTCATCCACCTATCGCAGTTGGTGCCTTGCTATATATATATATATATATATTACCTACTGGCGGTCGCCAGTAGGTATATATAGTTAGGATTTTTTCTCTATGGGATTTTTGAAAATTCTATGTCTAATAACTTTGGCGTTTGTGGACGGAATTGGCTGAAATTTTCAGGAAAATGGCACATTTTGTTTCTGAGCAGCCCCTGAAAATTTGGGGGGGGTTCGTACAGGGGGGGCCGAGAAAAAAGGGGGTCCCAAAACGTGTTTTTAACATTGAGTTTTCCATAGGGCGGTTGGCCTCACTTTTAGCCCGAACGGCTGAATGGATTTGCACGAAACTTGGCAAAATTGTAGGGACTGGTAGCCCGATGTGCCTTTTGTAGGTCTCAATATATGTGCTCCAGTGGATTTTGAGAAATTAACGTTTAAAAAAAGATATATATCTGTAACAGCGGACCGGGCAGCGCTCCAGTTCGCGTACTTTTCGCGCAACGGAGCTTTGTGAAGCGAAGCTGATTGGTTCTCCGGCGTCTGTCAACATTCCAAACAGTCCGTAGCGGCCGCCATCTTGTCTCTCGGTAGGATCGAGAGACAAGAGGAGGCGAAAGCGAAGGGGCAAATGACTATAAGGGGGCATAGTAGATCCTCCCTGACCTCTTAGGTTTGATGTACCATTTTGCCAAGTTTGGTGTAATTCCGTTCAGCCATTCAGGCTGTAGACGTATCTAAATGTCAATAATCGAACGGCTGAATGGATTTGCACGAAACTTGGCAAAATATTAGGGACTGGTAGCCCGATGTGCCTTTGCTAGGTCTCAATATATGTGCTCCAGTGGATTTTGAGAAATTAACGTTCAAAAAAAGATATATATCTGTAACAGCGCTCCGCTTCGCGTACTTTTCGCGTTACGGAGCTTTGCGAAGCTGATTGGTTCTCCGGCGTCTGTCAACATTCCAAACAGTCCGTAGCGGCCGCCATCTTGTCTCTCGGTAGGATCGAGAGACAAGAGGAGGCCAAAGCGAAGGGGCAAATGACCATAAGGGGGCATAGTAGATCCTTCCTGACCTCTTAGGTTTGATGTACCATTTTGCCAAGTTTGGTGTAATTCCGTTCAGCCATTCAGGCTGTAGACGTATGTAAATGTCCTATGGAAAATTGCATGGGGAAAACACATTTGAAAGTGTTGAAATTTAGAACCAATTAAAATGTTACTTCGGTTTTGTATTTGTGTGTGATGAAAGTTAATTGGTTATGTATATATGTCAAATGAGAGGAAACCACAGCCATTTTGTGATACTACTGTCTGAGGTACATTTGTGAGGAATTTTTGGTGGTGAATTTCTGGTGTTTGATTTACACAGTACTAACACTTCTCCTACTTTTAAAAAGGTGAGTTGTTAATTTGTAAGGGGAACTATGTTGTACACTTGAAGATAATTTGAAAAATGTTTTCTGTTATTTATTTACAGTCCTTCTGTTATACTAAATACTTGATAAAGTTAGTTTTATATTATGTATTACTAAAAACGATAAATGAAAGTGATTATTTTTTTCTGCAATTTACAGCAAGCAATTTCAAAATAAAATGGCTAACAATGAAGAGATCGTGGCAATTTCTTTTGAATTGTCCACTACATTGATTGAAATTGAGAGCACCAATAATGAAATATTGTCACAAGGAGGAGATGACGTGTATGATTTCATTAGATTGATTGAAATTGACAGCACCAATAATGAAATATTGTCACAAGGAGGAGATGACTTGAATGATTCCACTACATTGATTGAAATTGAGAGCACCAATAATGAAATATTGTCACGAGGAGATGACTTGAATGATTCCACTACATTGATTGAAATTGACAGCACCAATAATGAAATATTGTCACAAGGAGGAGATGACTTGAATGATTCCACTACATTGATTGAAATTGACAGCACCAATAATGAAATATTGTCACAAGGAGGAGATGACAATGTCGTGGACGTGTCCACGTCCATATGGACGTGGACACGGATGCAGATGCAATTAAACTGCTGGAGGTCACAGCCCCGCTGGGACTGGTTCCCTATCATGTTGGACCGACCCATGAGAAGGGACATACCCTTGACTTGACCTTCTCTTCATCCCCTATAGAGATGCTGGCTCCTATCCAGGTGCTCTGGTCTGACCACAGGTTGGTGAAATTTTATTTCCCAGAAGTTAGGAAGCCTCCCGCTGCCCCCCGGCAGACTTCCGTAGGATTTAGGGCACTCCACCGGGTTACTCCGGAACTGCTGGCGCAGGCTTGTGCAGACCACCCCTGTGTGTTAACTGGGAACTTGGAGGAGGATGTGGAGCGATTGCAGGTTTGGCTCTCAGAGAGACTTAATGATCTTGCTCCCCTGAGACCCCTCCGCAAACCTGGAAAAGGCGCATCTGCCCCTTGGTTTACGGAAGCATTAGCTGCTTCACGGCGGCAATGCAAGGTGGCGGAAAGAGCATGGCGCGTGAATTACGACGCGGTGGCGAAACTCGCCTACAGGTCTATGGCGAAAGCTTATCATCGGAACATCCTCGCGGAGAAGAAGGCCTATTTCGCGAGAAAAATTGAAGCGGCCTCCAATTCCTGTAGGGAGCTTTTTGCCATCGTGCGGGAGTTTACAACATCTCGCGCTGCACCAACCCAGACCCCCCCCCCTGAGCCTTGGGTCAGGGCGATTGCGGACTTTTTCACCTCCAAGATCCAGCGGATCCAGGACTCCTTCCAGGTGCTGGAGCCTGAGATGCCAGGTCGGGTGGAGAATGCCATTGTTACCCGACCTAACGCAGGTGTGGTCCTGGCAGCTTTCCCTCCTATCTCGTTGACCGCTTCATTTGACCTGTTGGCCGGGCTTAAATCAGGCTCCCCTCGGGACGCCTGCCCCGCAAAATTTTTGGCTAGAATGGCAGCTGTCATTAATCCACTCGTGAACCCCCTGTTGAACTGTTCTCTGGCACAGGGTGTGGTTCCCCAGTCCTGGAAGCAGGCTATGATTATTCCCCTGCTGAAAAAGCCTGGCTTGGATGCGGAGGTGTTGGCGAATTATCGACCTATATCGCTTCTGCCGGCTTTTGCGAAGGTCACTGAAAAGCATGTCCATAAGGTGCTTGCCGATTACCTGGAGTCCCACGACCTACTGCACCCCACCCAGTCGGGTTTCCGCACCAATCTTAGCACCGAGACGGCTCTCCTGGAAGTCTCGGAGGCGATAAAGGAGGTGCTGGATTCGGGCGGGAGAGCGATGCTGGTGATGTTAGATCTGTCGGCGGCCTTCGACACCGTCCCTCATGAGGATCTTCTTGCAAGACTCTCTGAGATTGGTCTCCAAGGGACGGTGCTCCAGTGGTTTCGATCTTTCCTGGCAGGCCGTCGACAAACGGTCTGGGCTTCGGCTTGCTCCGCCGAGATGTTGCCATTGGGTGTCGGAGTTCCTCAGGGCTCTGTCCTGAGCCCAACTTTATTTAACATCTTCATGACCCCTCTGGCAGCACTGGCGGAGTCTTTCGGGGCCCAGATCGTTTCTTACGCCGATGACACCCAGCTCCTCTTCACCTGCGAGAGGGGTGCGGACTTCGATGGAGGTAGGATCCAGGGTTGCCTTGAGGCTGTATTTCAATGGTTCCATCATAACAGCCTCAAGTGCAACTCGGATAAATCCGAGGTCCTCTTTTTCGGGTGCAGAACGGATCCGGACTGGAAAGTGTGGTGGCCTGAGAACATGTTTCCACCAGCATGTTCGTCCCTGGTAGCTAAAAACCTTGGGATCAAGATCGACAATGGCCTCACACTACGCTCACAGGTAATCGGTCTCACTGGGACCTGCTTCGGGTTACTCCGGATGCTACGCAAGTTCCTTCCCCTGCTATCGGAGGAACATAGGAAGATCACGGTGCAGGCGATTATAGGTTCGAGAATTGACTATTCCAACGTCCTTTATCTCGGCCTGCCAGAATACCTGCTCCAACGGTTACAGGTTGTCCAGAATTCGGCAGCACGTGCCATTTTTGGACTATCTCGCCGTGCTAGAGCCTCAGGCCTCTTGGAGGCCCTGCACTGGCTCCCTGTCCGGAAGCGGATAATTTTTAAGACTCTCACTCTGGCACACAAAGCCTTGCACGCCTCCGGAGCAAAATATCTTCAGAAAAGGTTGACCTTTTACCGTCCTGCCAGGTCGCTTAGGTCTGAAGCCTTGTCCCTTGCGGTGGTTCCTCGCGTGAAGAGAGCCCGTATCGGTGGCCGCTCTTTTAAACTATTAGCGCCTCAGCTTTGGAATAAACTACCTGTGCCCCTGCGTAGCATTCCCAATCTGTTGGCCTTTAGGAAAGGACTCAAAACTTGGCTTTTTATCTCTTAGTTCTGGCCCCTAGTTAGGTTTTTCTTCCTTTCTGGTTTCTTCTTATGTTATCTCCCTGTTGTGTTAGTGTGCAATTCAAAGCGTCGGGACACTCTTCTGAGTAGCCGCACGCTATACAAAACTTTTTATAACATAACATAACTTGAATGATTTTTTTGATCAATCTGTTGATGGCGAATTTATCGAATGTTTGGAGACCATAGAGTTACAAGAATCATCATTGCAGACTTTTCATGAGGAAATTGCTGATGAGGACATGTTACTAGTTCTTTCAAATTTAGAAAATTCTGAAGAATAAATTTATATTTAGAAATCAAAAATTGTTTGAGACATTATTCATTTTTATTTTTAATTTATGAGGTTGTAGCGAAGTGATTGTAGTATAAAATGAGACTTATAGTATAGAGTGCAACATTTTTATGTTACATGGTAACTTTACCCATATTTACTTCCCTTCTGCCACTATATTATCTCCAATGTGTATTTGACATCTCTTCTTCATCTCCGGCCTCCTTTCTCTCACTGTGTGTCTCCGATGCATCTTATCGCTGCTATTTTGTGTAATTACAGAAGAGAGTAAAATAAAATAGTTCGGAACGTGAAAAGGGGGCAAAGTAGAGTACCCCTCACCCCCTAGGCCTTTTCAGGCGGTCCCAAAAGGATCAGTTTCTGCTTTCCTGAGAGATTATGGTATGAGTTCCATATACCACAATAATTTGCATTACAACATGCAAGATATCTATCTCCTATTACCAACTTTTGGAGATATTCGCGCTAAGCGCGAATATCTCCAAAAAGTAACACCTGCCCTGAGCAGTTCTTAGCCATGTTATCCAATGGGAGGTGGATAACATGGCTAAGAGCATTAGCTCGGTAATGCATGAATATCGCTGACTTTTTAGCGATATTCATGCATTGCGGCCGTTTTTTATCGCATTTGCGATAAACCTTGATAATAGCAAGGTTTATCTTCGATAATTTCTGACGATGCTTAGCGGTAAAAAATTCGTTGGTAAGCATCGTTAGCAATAAATTTCGCTTAACTTTGGTAATATGCACCAACGTCTGTTAACGTTCGATTCGAAGGAAATGAGGAAGTGTTGAAAAACATTGTTTGCGCCATCTTGCCTTTTTTGAAATGCCACACTTTTGTCGTGCACGGCAGCCATTTTAGATGCCTTGACCAGACCCACTCTCTGCACGCTGTCGATTCGTAGCATGGCTCCCCACCCTCGCAAGCATCTTCTCCAGGCACTGGTCACCCCCGCTCTCTGTCTTATGCATGGGCAATAAACCTCCCCCCATCTGCGCTGCTCTTCCCTGAGAATCACACTCTGTGCCCGCCCGACACCTCCCTTTCGCCCTATTCACTACCGCACCCTCTGACACTCCTCTTCCTCTGTGTCCGATTGTCCAGGCTATCAGCTAGCCCTGCAGATGTAGTTTATGGCTCCAGCTGTAAAGAATCACCCCTCTTCAAAGGAGTTATAGTAGATCAAGGCCCACTCCCGATGAGATCCGTCACACCACACGTGTTCCTACTATCTGAAAACCATCCTGTATTGTGATTGGGGAGGGGACCGAGCCTGAAGCGGAAGATTCCAGGAATGACTCTTTGTACATCAAAGTTTTTCCAATTATGTGTCACATTAAAAATATATAGCACTCCAACAAAGTAGTAAGAATATAAAACTTTAATAACATATAAATATATACAACAAAACAAAAACAGTAAAAACATTTAAACAACGAAGAGACCGTGGCAATTTCTTTTGAATTCCTGATGAGGACATGTTACTAGTTCTTTCAAATTATGAAAATTCAGAAGATGTTGCCTGGGGGTGGGTCGTCAGTAGCAGTCTGTTGTGCGAATAGTTCCAAGGCAGCAGAACGCGCTGAAATCTAGATGGCACGAAAGTGATGTCTAGTAAGTTGCCGCCCAGCAAATAACGGCGTGGGGCGCCGCGGGGGTGAGTGAGTCCAGTAGGCACCACAGCTATTCTTACCGGCATTGCAGAATTACTGCTGGGGACAATGCCTGTGCTGTAGCAGGGTCACAGCAGAAACAAAAAGGATTCTGTTGAAGATGTTGTTGGTTTTCAATTTGAAAACAGTTCTGGTGTCAACTGCTATGCTAATGTAGTGGTTAATGTTTTGTTTTCTCTAGAAAATGTAAAAGAGGGGGAGGCAGTCCAAAGTTCCGTTAAAAGGGCAAAGGAAAGGATCGGTGGTTTGAACTATCAGTCAAAAAGGGGAGGGGGTGCAACAATTTTTCCTACCGGGTCACACTGTGCTTTCACCGGAACTGAGGTCTGCAGGATTCTAGTAATTCAAAGTGAGGCTGGCGCCAGCATGGGAGCGCCGACGTCCCGCGGATACAGTTTCGTCACTCCACGGGCGATCATGGCAGTCATTCCCCATCGGGGGTGTCTGCGGGGGTCGGAGACTCCCGCGGCTCCTCTAGAATCTTCAAGGTCGTGGAGGACTACGGTGGTGGAGTCAACCAGTGACCGGGCCATTTCTTTATGCTGGGCCCGCTCTTGCCAGGTCGACCGCCATTTTGAGAGTTCGGTAGCTACTGGCGATCGCGGGGTCAAATGAGCGGACGGGCTCCACCCTGCCGGGCGAGACGTTGCAGCATCGCCACAGTGGAAGAACCCTTTTCCGGGCGCTTGGAGCGCTGAGGGTGCAGGTGGGAAGCCTCCACTGGGGAGGCGGGAGAGGCCTGTTCGCATCGTCTCTCCCTCCCAGTGCACCCCACGGCGTCTCGCTTGAGATTTGTTATGGCCGGACCAGGCGATGAGGACGAGGGGGGGGGGGTCGGAGGCATGTGCAAGACATCCCCCCCCAGTGTTGTCGCAGCCATTATTCAAGAAAGAAGAAGTGTCTTCGGGCCGGGCTTCCGGTGGATGTCGGCCGGACGCCCCTGGCTCTGGCCCCATGAACGGGTTCCTTGGTTTATCGGCTGCAGCCGGATCCCGTCGGCCTCGGCCCCCCGACCGTTGGTGGCCGGACCGGAAGAGCATGTGGCGGGACTACCTGAAACTCTCAAGGGCCACCGCGGCCGGACTGGGAGAGAGAGGGGAGGGTCGAGGAGACATTCCCCCCCCTGCAACTCTTCAGCGTTGTAAAGGCAATCCCCTGGCCGGGTCCCGCTGGCCTCGGCCTCTCCTCCGGCTACACCCTACGTTAGGATCTCCTGCCCGAGGCGTGGCAGCAGGACCCGCCTTATATGGGCTGCTCCCGGCTGGGCGTAGCCGCAACCCTGCCCCACCTTGGAAGTTTCCAGAGTGGGGGCGGATGTTCTACTGACTTGCATTTTCCCTAGTCTATCGATTTTTTTGGCGTGGCAGGCGGTGGGACAGCGAGGGGTGATTTGGTTTCTCTTACTGTTTTTCTGGTCTCTCACCACTGGCATATTTCTAACGTTTTCTTGTTTCTAGGACATTAATAGGTTTTATCATTACGTTATGTTATCGTTTCTTTGTTCGTTGTTTAATAAAAGTTCATGTTCATCAGTGGCCTACTGATTTTCATTTTCCTATTCTTTTCTTTCCAGGTTGTTTCATGCTAAAGTTTCTGTTAACAGGATACAGTGATCACTTCGTTATTATTGCATATGTCCTTTTCACTAGGGGTGCTCTCTGGGCGGGCCAGATGACGTATCTCTAGTAAATGGTCCGGGTGAAACAGGTGCATCAATCAGTGGGGAGTAGATAGGCATGACAGATTACAACGGGGGAGAAAGGTCCGCATTACGTACCCTTTCACTATTTGCAAAGATTTTCCTACGTATATTTGCAAACAGGGAATACCTCCAAAAAGAACCAATTCCCAAACAGTCAATGTTTGGGGAAACAATCAATCAATGAGGAACGAAATAGGCACGACGTGTTAAAGGTTTGCGTTACCTACCCTTCACTATCTGCAAAGGGAGAGAGAATATTCCTATTCTTCCTCGTTTGCAGGCAGAGAAGATTCTTAAGAGAACCAACTTCGAACAATTCAATGCTCGATTCAAACAATTAAGAAGGGGTACTGTGAACACAAATGAACGCCGCTTATGTACATACACATTGGTATTATCAACAGGTTGTTCCTAATGTTTCTATTTTAGGCAGGTCAAAAAGAGATCCCATTAGTGGCCTACTGATTTTGCTCGATTCCTTTTGTTTTTTAACACGATTTTTCGCTATCTGCAAAGACTAAACAGAGTATTGCGACTCTGTGCTTGTTTGTAAATAGAGAATGAACCAAAGAGAACAATCAATCAAATGGAGAGAGAAGCAGGCACGACGGATTACAACGGGGGCAAAGGCCTGCGTTAACTACCCTTCACTATCTGCAAAGAGAGAGTACTCCTAATAGAAATGAGGGGTGGGGGGCAGCATTCAAAGCAGATCAGTGTGCATAAACACGAAAATGTTTTTACTTACCACGTACTTGACATTCGACAGCTTATGATATTTGCTATTAAAAAAACATTGAAATTCACTGAAAAAACCATAGGTTATAGACCATATATAGTTAGGAATTAGCATTTAAAAAACCTTATTTTACTCACACAAAACCATTGAAATTCCATATATAGTTAGTTGCACTAACTATATATCGCGCACCCGCAATCCACTGCTGATCATGTCACATATTACATCATTCATGACATGATCAGTGACATCACTGATGACATCACTGATGACATCTCAAATGACATCACTGATGACATCACTGATGACATCTCATTTGACATCATTCTTGTGCTAATACGATAAACCTCTTCAGACTCTAATATAACCTTAGATACACTCAGTGTATACAGACACTCACACACTGCCACTCATCCATGGAGTTACTCACACACCCAGTCAGTCATGCAAAGAAACAATCTCACCTCCATTTCTTCAACTATACAGTTAAACACACCTTACTTATTGAAACATATACTAACACATATTTACTCTCTTATACAATCCCTGATACAAGTTCACAATGATCGATACAACCACTCACTCATTCAGTGGCTCTCATGCACAGTTATTTATATATGCCAACTCTCACATGTACTGTGTTTTACATATGTACTTACTATGACATGTAGCATTGAGATATCCATTCACTCATCAATACACTCATGCACACAGTCAACTGCCCATGTAGCTGTTTCCACATGCACTCTTGAACTCATACACCTAGTGAATAAACTGCTCACACATCTATGCACAGAGTCACACACCTTCCAGCCACCCCCACACAAACTCAATCTCCCATAGAAATACTTGGGCAACCAATTAATAACACATATAGCCTCTCGTATAGCTAATGATCAACACATGCAGCAGTTTACATCACAACAGACATAATGATGCACAAATTAAGACAGTTTAGTCACTAACCCATGCATTCAGTGAGACACATTTAATCACTCACTCATACAGTCAGTCACGCACCTACTAAATCCTTCATCCAGACACTTATACATCCACTCATTCTTCAATATGTAAGACATATTTTAACTTTACAGAAACATACAGTCACTGGATGTTGTCATCAGTGATGTCATCAGTGATGTCATTTGAGATGTCATCAGTGATGTCATCAGTGATGTCACTGACCATGTCATGAATGATGTAATATGTGACATGATCATCAGTGGATTGCGGGTGCGCGATATATAGTTAGTGCAACTAACTATATATGGAATTTCAATGGTTTTGTGTGAGTAAAATAAGGTTTTTTAAATGCTAATTCCTAACTATATATGGTCTATAACCTATGGTTTTTTCAGTGAATATATATATATATATATATATATATATATATATATATATATTCACTGAAAAAACCATAGGTTATAGACCATATATAGTTAGGAATTAGCATTTACAAAACCTTGAAAATTCACTGAAAAAACCATAGGTTATAGACCATATATAGTTAGGAATTAGCATTTAAAAAACCTTATTTTACTCACACAAAACCATTGAAATTCCATATATAGTTAGTTGTACTAACTATATATCGCGCACCCGCAATCCACTGCTGATCATGTCACATATTACATCATTCATGACATGGTCAGTGACATCACTGATGACATCACTGATGACATCTCAAATGACATCACTGATGACATCACTGATGACATCATTCATGTGATGATACGATGAACCTCTTCAGACTCTAATATAACCTTAGATACACTCAGTGTAAACAGACACTCACAGACTGTCACTCATCCATGGAGTTACTCACACACCTAGTCAGTCTTGCAAAGAATCAATCACACCTCCATTTCCTCAACTATATAGTTATACACACCTTACTTATTGGAACATATAATAACACATATTTACTCTGTTATACAATCCCTGATACAAGTTCACAATAATCCATACAGCCACTCACACATTCACTGGCTCTTATGCACAGTTATTTATATATGTCAACTATCGCATGTACTGTGTTTTACATATGTACTTACTTTGACATGTAGCACTGAGATATCCATTCACTCACCAATACACTCATGCACACAGTCAACCGCCCATACAGCTGTTTCCACATGCACTTTTGAACCCATACATCTAGTGAATCAACTGCTCACACATCTATGCACAGAGTCATACACCTCCCAGACACCCACACACACACTCAGTCTCCCATACAAATACTTGGGCAACTAATCAATAACCCATATAGTTAGTCATATAGCTAATGATCAACACATGCATCAGATTACAAAACAACAGACACAATGATGCACAATTTAAAACAGTTTAGTCACTAACCCATGCACTCAGTGAGACACATTTAATCACTCACTTATACAGTCAGTCATGCACCTACTAAATCCTTCATCCAGACACTTATACATCCACTCATTCTTCAATATGTAAGACATATTTTAACTTTACAGAAACATAGAGTCACTGGATGTTGTCATCAGTGATGTCAGGATGTTGTCATCAGTGATGTCATCAGTGATGTCATTTGAGATGTCATCAGTGATGTCATCAGTGATGTCACTGACCATGTCATGAATGATGTAATATGTGACATGATCAGCAGTGGATTGCGGGTGCGCGATATATAGTTAGTACAACTAACTATATATGGAATTTCAATGGTTTTGTGTGAGTAAAATAAGGTTTTTTAAATGCTAATTCCTAACTATATATGGTCTATAACCTATGGTTTTTTCAGTGAATTTTCAAGGTTTTGTAAATGCTAATTCCTAACTATATATGGTCTATAACCTATGGTTTTTTCAGTGAATTTCATTGGTTTTTTAAAAGCTAATATCTATAGCTGTAAAATGTATTCTTCTTTAAATCCCAAAATATATTTTATATGTTTATTAATAATTTTTTTTAAATATTTTTTTTGTTTCGCTCCCGGTCCGCGAACCGGGAAGCTTCCCGTTAGCTCAATTTAATTCCGCGACCCGGTCCGCGAACCGGTAAGAAATCAACATAGTGACGGTATCGCGTTGCCGCGTAATGCGTCTTATGACGTACTGCGTTAGCGCACCCGGAAGTGCCCCGGGGCGCGGACCGAGGCGCAAAACGCAGCTCCCCGGAAGCGATCCGCGGCGCGAAAGCGCGACGTATCGCGTTGCCGCGAAATGCGTCTTGTGACGTATCGCGTTAGCGCACCCGGAAGTGTCCCGGGGCGCGGACCGGGGCGCGAAGCTTAGCGACCCGGAAGCTAACCGGGGAGCGTTCCGCAGCGCGTAACATGAGCATGAGAGGTCATGTGACTTGTTAATAAAACTTTTCATTGGTTCATTTCACTTTTGGTTTCATAATGATGGAAGGCTAGGTCAGGTGACTTAAAAATAACACTTTTCATTGGTTGAGAAGTATTGTTTTTTCCCAAATGATGAAAACCCCTCCTTCTTTCCTCACTCTGACTTTCATCATTGTGAGAGGAAGACCTATTTTGCTTGTTGGAAAATGGCTTCATTGGTAGCTTCAGCTGGTGGACCCCCACCACCACCACCACCACCTCCTCATTGGAAGAGAGGACCACCTCCCCAGGTCCTGACCAACACTGAGGAGGAAGAGGAAGAAATGGATGAGGAGGGAGAAGAACCACAATTTTTAGAAGAGTTGCCCCGGGTTTCCAGAAAGAAAGCCAGTTTCATCTGGCAGTTTTTTTCAATACCTCGTGGCCAAAAAAAAGTCAACGCGAGGTATGTCACCTGCCTGATATGCAAGGAACAATTGTCCAGAGGGACGGACAAAAAATATAGCTTTGGAAATCATACAATGCACAGGCACATGACGAGGAAACATCCCCTAAATTACAGCCGGGCGGAATTAAGGGATATGCACGACAATCCAAGACCAACTCCTGTGGCCAGACCAACAATACCGGTTTCTTTAACACCAGAAGAGGCACGGGAAACTGTGCCAAATATTCAAGAAAATTTTGGGCACATGATTCACTTATGTATGCACTGTCGTGCATTATTAGCTTGTGGCAACATGAGCATCAATGCTATAAACCTGGCGTATGAACACCATGATTGCCCTAACCGCCCCCAGTAATTTTTTTTGCTCCTGTTGAGCCCTTTTCAACGCCTGTTTTTTGTTGTTTCCCCCCCCCCAAAAAAAACCAAAAAAAATATAAAATCGTTCAAAAAATACAAAAAAAACAAAAAATGTTCAAAAAATAAAAAAAAAATATAAAACAACAAAAATATAAAAAAAAAGTTCTTTTCAGAACTACCTTCCCTTTCCAAAAAAATTGCTAGAATGTTTAGCACTCTGGCAAGCTCTATTTCTTTTGGTTCGCTTCCGGGTTAGCTTCCCGGTACGCGGACCGGGAGCTAACCAAAAAAACAAAAAAAAAAACAAAAGTGTAAGTATAAGGAAAGGAAACAGAGAGTGATGTTAAAAGAAAGACAGCTATAGGGAGTAAAGAAGAGATACTGTTTAATAGATCTATTTACCGAAGAAAAGACAGAAGAGGGTATAATTGTGAAAAACAAAATAGATAACGAAGTGAAATAAAAAAAAAGAGAGTATAACATTAACAAAGAAGAGTTTCTTGGAGAATGTGAGTGAATGTTCAAAATAAGATTAAAACATGAGGAATAACAGAGAGAAAATATAGAAAACAGAAAACAAAAAATAACAGAAAAAGATTAATTGAAACAGCAAAGAAATGTAAGTAACATAGAGCCATATCATCAACATAGGCAATAAAAGCTTTGCAGCTTTTATTGGCAGAAATGTGTCGCTAAAGCTGCTTTTGTGGCAGAAAACTGCCACTAAAACCACTTTTGCACCAGTTTTCTGCCAATAAAAAGAGCAATAATTTTATTGGCTGTGTTCATAATATTCCCCTTAGTGTGCTTCAACTACACAGAGAAAGCATTATGAACAAGTAGTGATAGAGTGATCAGTCAAAGACACTAAGAGTAATAGAGACGCAGTGAGTGAACAAGAGTGAGGAACTATGAGAAGAGAGGGACTGAGAAAAAGAGTGGAAGGAGTTGAGTAAGTAGGTAATAGAGAAAGGAATGAGGGAAGTAGCAAAGGCAGGAAACTGAGGGTTAAAGAAATGAAGCTGTCAAACTACTAGTAGGTGAATGTGATAGAAATGTAACGAAAAGAGTACAAAACATTTACCTTATAATTGTCATTAACTTACTCACTTTTTGTTTTTATACTTTCAATCTGTGAAAGAGAGAACAAACATTTGAAAAATATTAAAACATGTATTTAAAAATTAGAAAAGACAAGGGAAAAGATTGAAGGACAAACAGTTTTTCAACAACTTTGACACTTACAGAAGCTTCTGCTTCTCCAGGCCCCCTACACAGTCCTAAAGATATACATTTTAAACTAACAGTATCTTGATGCAGATGAAGTGAGGCCTATCTTAAAACATGGTGCATCTTTTGCATTGCTGTTGTTTCAGAAAAGTGTCGCAAGACACTAAAATTTTAAATAATTGCTTCAGGATGCCAATAAGATGTCTACTATCCAGAGGTTTGTTTCAGGTGAGGCCTACTCAGGGTTGCAGATGAGATTTACACTTGTTGAAGAGTACAGAGGAGATAATACATGTGAAGGTCTACCAATGAAGTGAGTCATGTCCACTGCACTCTTCAACAAAGTTCAAACCTCCTATGTTTCCCTGGACAGACCTAAACTTGATCTGCACAATGTGATTCGTAATGATAGGAAACACAGGTGATGTAAATGAAATACGTGCAATTTATTTTGCTCATTTCACAATCACATCACTTGTGTTTCCTTTGCTTAGGTATCTCATTGTGCAGATGTAGTCTATCATATGAAAGAGTACGCAGAAGTGCAGCACTGCATGCAACAACTATGACACTTACAGAAGCCTCAGCTTCTCCATGCCTCCTACACAGTTCTACATATACATCATAAATGCAAACAGTACAGAATTAATTATACATGTTAAATGGTTTATTTTTGCTGTTCTCAGAATGTATCAAAATTCACTAAAAACAGTGACTTGAAGGTATTCATCATATAACAGCGGGGAAAAAAAACACAATCAAAATGATTGTGTTTAAAAAACCCATACAACATAAGAAATGAAAATTCAGAACTCCTTAAAGTTAACTTACTTTCCATGACGTCAAAGGATGTCCTATGAACAGCTTACACTCTTTTGTGCTGTTATTACTTTCAGCCCGCCACTTTCTGAAAGAAAATCTCCATCGTTTTTAAAAACACGTTACATGCAATAAATGACTTCTTGCTCTCTACCACAAGTTTCCACAAGGCCAAATCTGGTCAGAGCCATTTATAACTCTTGGATTTCTTGTAAGCCAATCCCTTCATTTGGCATTTCCGCAACTTTCAGAATTAAAATGTTGAAGATCATTTTCACAATCCTGGAATAGTAATATCTTCCCCTTCTTGCTCAGTCATGTTCTACATTTCCTATGACACTGATACTGCTTACTATGAAGCAGACTTACACTACCTCTATGACTACTACAATTATTTAATTCTCTACATCACTTTTAATCACAAAGCAATGTAAAACAGTAGACAGCATTGCAGACTTACATTCCCTCTACTCCATGTTTTGATTGGCTGCTTCAATTAGCTTACAAAAAGAAACAGTTTTTCTGAACTCATTCAAAGTGCACATATTTCTCCATGATGTCCAGTCCTATGGTTAGAAGTTATGTCTCTGAAATACACTTATCCTCAAGGCCAAATTGTGTAGGAGCCATTAGAACTTCTTGAAATTCCACAGAGCACATCCCGAGATTATTTCCCTAAAATTTTGGTTTTAAAAACACCAGGTAAGAGTTTTTAAGGTCATACGGCAATTTTTTTTTGAAAATTAAAACAGAATCATTGCAGAATGACCAGACATTTCTAGACTTTAAATAAGCTGTGTAATGTCCTGATGTTATTGAAGGGCCATCATGATATATAATTGCTGCAGTTACAAAAGTCCTTCCTGATATTGACAACTGCGAAGCTACAAAATTTTTAATTAAAGTTGTCAATTTTGTTCCATCAGGCCTACATCGTTGGAACATTAAAATGACATACTGGCCATATGTTCGTATAAATAATGTGGACATCATTTCAGATTTACATTGGCTACACTCCATGTTGTGATCAGCTGCTTTTACTAGCTTATTAAAGGAAACTGATTTACTGTCTGGCAAAGTTAAATATATAAATCTTTCTGAGTCTACACTAGTAGTACTTGATACCATACAGTTCTCGCAGTCATGCTGCCATTGATAAGAAAGCCCAAACAGCTGATCTACATCTACACCTTCAGCATGTAATACATCAAGCATATACATTAAAAACTCCTGACAATCTTGCTGAATATTTTGAGAGAATTGTGTTTGGCCTGAACATCTGTCTAACAGATTTCGAATTTCAGACACACTTTCTATGTTTCTTCTATCAGTGGTACATTTCTCTAACACAGAATTTAACAAACTGCAAAATCTTTGATCAGAATTGACCACAATCTCTTCTTTTACATTTTTTAGAGAAAACAAAACATTAACCACTACATTAGCATAGCAGTTGACACCAGAACTGTTTTCAAACTGAAAACCAACAACATCTTCAACAGAATCCTTTTTGTTTCTGCTTGTAATTTTAGGTTCATTGACTTTTTGTCTTTTTGCTACAACCTCCCCAGTATTGTTCTCATTTCTTCGTTTCCGGCCTACCACACGTTTCTCAAACAAAGGATACTGAGGCAAATGTGGCGCATACTCTCTTCTTAACCTATTGTATTCCTTAACACAATCTAGATCCGCACAAATGTTTGTGACATCACACTCAATCAAGTACAATCCCGATAAAGTTCTAACTCGTGACAATGCCACATATGCCATACCCTCCTTGAACACAGAACTGCCAATATTCACCAATGCACTGTCTACACTTAAACCTTGCGATTTATGAATTGTCACCGCATATGCCAAGCAAACAGGAAACTGCTTACGGCGAACATATAAGTCTTTTACAAGCAAAAATCTAGCAGAACAACGAGCAATTAGCTGTACTTCCTCAATTCCATCAAATTTAATTTTTAAAAATTCAATTCCATCTCTATTTCTGTATTTCACAAAATCAACAACATTACCCATTGATCCATTTACCAGACCTCTTTCAACATGTAAATTCCTTCTTAAAATTATACGGCAGTTCAAGCACACATTCAGAGTCTTTTCAAAACCTGCAGTTTTAGATATACTCTTCTCTAATGAATCCAATTTTGTTTTCAGATTCTCAGACAAAATAATTGTTGATCCCATATGCTCTACTCTATCAATAGCTTCCAGTTTAACAATCTCTTGCTTTTCTAAATGCAACATTTTGTTGTTAAATTTGGCACATTCTGCAAGAGTTGGCATCAAACATATTCCAGATTTCTTCTCAGTAATTTTCTGAAAAATATTCTCAGGCACAACATCTTGTTCTGGATATAAATTTGACAGTAATCGTGCATGTAAAGCTTCTTTCCCATGCTCGGTCACTTTTCCAATTCTAACATCTTGTAGAATAGTCTTGTAAACTTCATCCTTCGCCTGACGCATATTTTCATGCAGTTCAGCATAATTGAAGTTTAACCATATATTGACGTTGCCAATGCTGCCTAGGCACTTCCTGGTATCTTCATGCGTGAGCATTTTGAACACAGGTTGCCCTTTCACTGGTGTCAGCTGCAGAAGATCTCCGAAAACAATGATGTGTTTGCCACCAAATAACACATCATACTCTGTTTTGAGAACTTCTTGCATCCTCAAATGCACAAAGGCAAGCATGACATTGGAAACCATGCTTACTTCGTCAATGATAAGAAGTTTCATTTTCCTCAAGATTCTTGAAACTTCAAAACAAGCATCTCCAGATAGCTTGTGATATTGTAATTTGTTGTCATGCTCCACTGGCAGCATCAGTAAACGATGTAAAGTAATCCCTTTAATATTATGTGCTGCCAGTCCAGTTGGAGCAGTGACAACACAAGACAGCGATGACTCTGTCCTTTCCTGCAAATAGCATGAAATTGCTTTAATGAGGAAACTTTTTCCAGTTCCCGCTTCTCCACTCACGTACAGTCGGACAGGCTTCAACGACGTACATGAGCACTCTTTCTTATCATGACTTAATCCATGATCAATTTGCATGGTAACTTCGTCATATATTTTCCTCTGCTCAACGTTGAGTTGTCTTTCCAACTCTTCTAAGTTAACCGCATCCTCTTGAGCATGTGCCATGGCTCTTTCCACTTCATTCATAGCAGTGGCAGCTTCATTTTCAATAACAGGTCCTCCTAGTGGATCCTGACTCAATGAAGCAGAACTCTGACTGTCCTGAGAACTGTCTCTGGCAATCTCGGCTGCAATCGTTGCTTCCTGCTCAATTTCCGCATTCAACATTTCTACATATTTGGGAAAAGCAGGACATTCTATGGTCTCCTTGGCGGCATTGAAAGAGTCTTCGTAACAGAGGAAATCTCCAAGCAGTTCCTCTTCTGCACGCCAAGGCTTGAAAAGTTGCAAAAGTGCTAAATAGAAAAACTCCTTTTTTTCAGGAGATTCGCCACTCAATTTTCGATGGTTTACCAAGTGGCATTTTCTTTGCTTGACCAGACATCCCTCACTTCCTATTACAGCATACACTCTTTTCTCAGTATCTTCTTTGATGTTCCTCTTGAATATGTAATTTTGCAGAACCTCATACAGACAAACATTCTCGAGGTGACTGCTTCGATTTGGATAATATGTATCCAACATGTTTGTCTTCAAAATGTCGGTACTGTTTGGCTCCTTTTCCGCCAAATACTCAATTTCCCGCACAGGTTTGAGAACTCGATTACGCGTTGCTGCAAGACCAAGACTCGCCCAAACGATACTCCTGGACTTGGCATAGAGACTTGCTGAAGACAACCGGTCAGAACATTCGTACGCTCCGATTTCTCGATGCGACAACATCTTCAGACTGAAACTGTACAACTTCTTGCTGAGGCTCTTTTCATGGGAAATGTCCTCCCACATATCCTTCAATTCTGTCTTCTCTTTTTTGGTGATGTAAGACGTCACATACCGAGCCACAGCCATACAGTTATCAGCCACAAACTGTATATCCATGTTAGCATTCCACATGGACAAAATCACCGGGTTGTAGTCGTTGATGTACTTGGACTCTTCGTTCCTCTTCAAATTGTAAGTGTTTTTAGGTGATTTCTTCATGACATTGTGTCGCAGCGAAGACATCAAACTGTTTACTCTTCCTTTAGAAATCACCGGTCGTGGAAAGCCGAAACGACATTTAGTGTAGAACTTGTCCTTGTTTCGGAATTTACGACGGCAGTACTTTCCACATCGATGGCTTTGGAAACGCAGAACTTTTTCTCTTAGGCTTTTCTTCTCCTTTGCGTTTGGAACAGCACATGTAGAATACTGTTGGATGAAACTCATCACTGAGTCTTCTGGATCCGTTCCAAATTTAGGTGCATCCTTGATCCACAGCAACATATGTATATGAGGAGCACCTCTTGCTTGGTACTCCTTTCTCCAGAAGAAATCCAACACCTCTCCAAGAGGTGGATTCTTCTTATTCATGATGAAAGACATCATAGCTTCAAATCTATGATTGAAGTACCTACATACATTGACTGGATCCAAAGAGCACAGTTCTCCGGGTGTCTTGAATTCGATGTTATCTACGTTAGCATTTGCCTCTCGTAGAAATTCAAGTAAGTCTTCCCAGCCATACTCGGCACAGCTCAGAGTGAGGAACCATGTGGGAGTACCTAAGTTCCTCAACATACATTTTAAATCACCATGACGACGGTACCAGTACTCATTAGTACCACGCTGACACGCCATGAGATTAATCAGGTGAGAATCCAAAATACTGTCTTGGACATTGACTTTATCCATAAAGTCACTTGCCGAGATGTTTTGCATGTGTATACCACTTTTCAAGATGTGGTTCACTGCATATGACAGTCCAGACAGATCGCTTTCAAACAGGAGATGAAACAAATAGGGAATGCATTGTCGAAACCTAGCATCTCCTGCATACAATCGCAAAGTCCGGTATTCAGAAGCAGGAATTTGATGAGGTCGCTCATCATATCTTCCTCCCTGACCTGTTGGAAAAAGCTGTGGGAAACACCGAGCTTCCAAACTTTCCTCCCAAACACTAATGGGACTCCCTTTGGCTTGTTTCATTTGAAACAACTCAATAGCATTCCCCATGACTTCCTTGGAATGCAAAGGATGAACACTATAATGTTCATATATTTCTTCACTAGTAGAGGGTTCTACTTTCTCAATTTGACCAGCACACAAATCGCTATCCTCTTCCTCACTTACTTCCTCTTCTGCAACATATACATTCTTATAGTATTTATTATTTTTTTTCAAATACAATGTTGCCTTTTTAACTTTCCTAACATCTACTAAATCTTGCCATATTTTCTTATTCTTTGTCGGAACCCCATTAACTAAGATAACCAGAGGTTCCTCTTCCACTTTTTCTACTCCAATTGTGTTAATGTTTTTCTTCAAATCTAGAGGCAAATAAACAACTCTTCCCTTTAATCCTCTCTGTAAATCTGATGGAGGCAATTTCCCTGTCTTTGGCTCCATTCTTACAATAGCCTGAAAGGGATGGATACTTTGAATCAAAATAGATTCATAAGTATTTAAATCCTTCAATTCAGAAGGAATCTCAATCAATTCCAGATTATTATGAACTGCTCTAGCAGGCATCTGGTTTTGATTTAATTTGTTACAACAATAAGTACACACACGTTGATCCAATCCCAAATCAAAACAATTTTCTACCATCAAGTATGTTGCGAAATCCTTCCATTCACTATTATTTTCCCTTTCACTTTTTGCATATAAATCCACTAACTTAGTCTGATTCTTATAATAAGTGCGTCGACAACACACACAAGTGAAATTTGGCCTCTCACTTGATTTGACCTGAAACGTCGCAATTTCCCTCTGGAAATTATCTGTACTGGAAACCTGTACACTATCTTCCACATTACCCGCATCTTCTTGGTCAATTTCAACATTCTCCTCTTTACTTCCAAAGTAACAAAACTCAATTTCTTCACATATATTCTTCACATCTATTTCAGAACCATGCAAAAGAGCAGCGCATAATTGTTTAAGCATAATTGCTGGACTCTTAGCATAATACAACATTCTAACTAATTTCCTCACTTTATTATGATGCACTGCTAGCATCCTGAAATGATGAAAAACACTCTGGCATACTCTCCTGGAAAGACAAGCCAGTGAATGACCATGCAAACCTGTCACTTCTCTCACTCTGCAAGGATCTAATTCTTGCAACAACATCATTTTCTGCTTCAAACTTTTCTTATTAAATGACCGTACAAAATCACAAAGCAAATTGATGGAATCCTGTCGCACACTGCAAATACTACTACACTTCCAGGTGTACACAGGACCCTTAGCACGTCTTCCTAAAACCTCATTACCTAACACCTCTTCTGCCTCTGTTGTCACAAGTTTTTCTTTTTCAACTGGACAACCATCTTTCACTTCATAAGCACGACCACTGGTGTCAACTGCATGCACCAAATCATTATCCTGGAAATAACTCTCCTCAGTAAAAAATGCCTCACAGCTTGAACTATGCATCCATTCTCCAGAAAAAACTTCACAAAAATTACTACGATTAACTATTCTCTTCCATCTACTATTTCTTTTGAAATCATAAATTGCCTTGTTTAGCTTCCTAATTCTATTGATTATCAAAATAAATAACTTACGTTTAATTTCAAATGCCTGATCAATAACTTTCTCAACTTTTTTTTTCTCTTATAAAAAACCAGTTTCTGTTGACCTTTCTTAATATTTTTTAACAAATTGCCAATTATCCTGTTGCGGAACATTCGTTTACGAATCTCCCTAAACTGTTGTTTCCTTCTACTATCATGCACAGAGTTATCTCTTGCTCTAGCAGTAACATTTTTCATTGGCCTTTCCTTTCCATTTGAATTCCTTCTCGTTTTATGGACTGAAACATTTTCTGTAGTAATATTTTTTTTACTACACATATTTCTTATGAAATATTTTGTGCTCTTACCCGGTGCATTCTTCGTGACTTGACAAATCTTTTTGTTAGAGGACTGCTGCTTATTTTGTTTCACCTGCTGTCTTTGACGTTTTACAGCCTTTCTCTGTCTTTCTATTGTTGGCATGGTGAAATCTTGAAATGATCTGCAGTTGAATCTGTGGTAAAATATAATAAAAAATGTTATTAACCATTATTACCAAACAGTAAAACAATAACAGTGATCAAAAACTTAACACACTACTTGACATTTTAAATAGAAGATTTTTTAGTCCTTGCAAATTTACAATACAGAAATAGCAGAAAAGAAATGACATTTATATTTATGTTACCTGTGCTATTTTATATGTGAATCTGATCTAATTTTATGAGCATATTTTAATATTTTATTGAAGACACTACACATAACCTGCTTTTGAAGGTGTCTTTATTTTTAAATTAAACGGTTTACCTTTTTACTTTTTATTAATTATAAATTTTAAAAATAAATGTTTATATTTCCATAGGCTCAAGCAGGTCAGCTTCCCATCCTATGTCATATAATTCGGACAAATCTGCATCCTCATCACGCTCTTCTTCATCCTCAGGATTTAAATCATCCAAGGGATCAACATCCACTGATGTTTCAATTACAAGTTCAATGATGAGGTCAAAATCAACTGATTGCAGATTGTCGCTCATGTTGAGGTTGTCTTTATCTTTAAAGAAAGATAACAACAATGAGATGTTGCAGAGTAAGAGACAAATCTCAGAGATTATAATAGTAAAATTGTTTAACAAGAGTAATATTTTGCAGCTATTATTTAGCCATGTCCAGCAATGCTGAGCAGGTGAAGACTATGTCTAAATTTTCAGTGAACAGGACTCATCTCTTCTTAACCTTGGATAAGCCTCACCGACTCTGTGTGTCCTGCACATACTTAAATGTAAAGGGGCAGATTTATGTTAAATGGCACATCCCCAGGCATGCACCAGTTAACGTGCACCACTACTCTGCCACCCATGGTGTGCCGTATTTACAATCAGATAGGAGAAAGCTTCGTCAAAACCCTTCGCCTGCTTTAAGCAGGCATAGGTCTTGACGCAACATTGTGGAGATGGGGCACCCCTGAGCCTTGCTTGAGCTGCATCGCACTTGCGATACAACTCCAGCAATCACTACCTTTACAGCACAGATACGTCACGCATCTGTGCCATTTTTGCCCCATGATGCCCCGCATTCTAAATGCAGCACACCATGGGTGGCGGAACAGCGGCGCAGGATGACTGACACATCCCTGGTGATGCACCAGTCATCATAAATCTATCCCTAAGCTTCTTATCTTGTTACAGATGAACCGCCATATGTAGCATGAAACTATTTTGCATTTCCTAAATAGCGAATTTTAAGGAATAAATAGCAATTCTTTACCATTCCTAATTTGCAATGAGCAAATTGCTAATTGCAAATTAGCACCGCCGCTGCATCATAAAAGTGACGCACAGTGGCACAAAAGAGGCATACACCTATCATAAATCTGTCCCTAGCATTTTAAATGATTAATCCAGGATGACAATAAGGTGTGGCCTATCCAAAGGTTTGTTTAAGGTGAGGCCTACTCAGGATTGCAGATTAAAGTTACGCTTGATGAAGAATACAGAGGAGATAATACATGTAAAGGCCTACCAATGAAGTAAGTAATGTGCACTTTATTGCGCCACTCATCATAAATGTATCCCTAAGCTTCTTATCTTGTTACAGATGAACCACCATATGTACCATCAAACTATTTTGCATTTCCTAAATAGCAAATTTTAAGGAATAAATAGCAATTCTTTACCATTTCTAATTTGCAATGAGCAAATTGCTAATTGCAAATTAGCACCGCCGCTGCATCATAAAAGTGACGCACAGTGGCACAAAAGAGGCATACACCTATCATAAATCTGTCCCTAGCATTTTAAATGATTAATCCAGGATGACAATAAGGTGTGGCCTATCCAAAGGTTTGTTTAAGGTGAGGCCTACTCAGGATTGCAGATTAAAGTTACGCTTGATGAAGAATACAGAGGAGATAATACATGTAAAGGCCTACCAATGAAGTAAGTAATGTCCACTTTATTGTGCCAGTCATCATAAATGTATCCCTAAGCTTCTTATCTTGTTACAGATGAACCACCATATGTACCATCAAACTATTTTGCATTTCCTAAATAGCGAATTTTAAGGAATAAATAGCAATTCTTTACCATTCCTAATTTGCAATGAGCAAATTGCTAATTGCAAGTTACCCATTCACTTCCATGGGCTAGGAGGCTCATAGGAATGAAGGTTGCAATTTGCGATTAGCAATTAGCTCATCACAAAATAGGAATTTTTTCAAGCGTGCAGGGGTATCTCAAGAACACCCTGCTACACCCCTGAAAAAGAAATTTGGGGGCATATGGCACACATACATGCCCTAAGGACATGTATAGGCGTCATATGGCACCTTTTGTTTTTTGGAAAAAAAATGCTTTTTGAAAAGAATTCGCAAATTACCACAAACTAGAAGTTGGTGGTAGTTTCCAAATCCTTAATATCATTTTTTACATATTTTTTGTTTGATACATTGCATTTAAGGAATCGCAAAATTTGCAAATCCTTCAGTGCAATCGCAAAATAAGGAATAGCAAATTTAAGAATTAAGGACATTTTAAGTAATTTCCACATGTGCAGTGTTTTCAAATTATGATTTGAAAATCGTTTTTGGGGAAAAGTAATGGTTTGCAAATTTATGACAAGGACATAATGGTGTATGCTTCTCTATAAGGCATTTCAGTGTCTCTGATGTCATTTTTCCCATATTACATTATAAGACCTTTCCCCATAGAGCACATTCCTTGTAAATATGCTCCCACCTGTGCATGGTGAATTTAGATTTTGACTGTTTGAGTCACATAGCCATGTTAAAAGTCACCCCAAAAAATTGCAAACGCTTTAAAAAAACACATTCATGTGTCTTAAGGACATTTTAAGTCATTTCCCCGTGGACAGTGTTTTGTAAGTGGCGCAAAAGAGGCATACACCTATCATAAATCTGTCCCTAGCATTTTAAATGATTAATTCAGGATGACGATAAGGTGTGGCCTATCCAGAGGTTTGTTTAAGGTGAGGCCTACTCAGGATTGCAGATTAAAGTTACGCTTGATGAAGAATACAGAGGACATAATACATGTAAAGCTCTACCAATGAAGTAAGTGATGTCCACTTCATTGCGCCAGTCATCATAAATGTATCCCTAAGCTTCTTATCTTGTTAGACATCAACCGCCATATGTATCATATAACTATTTTGCATTTCCAAAATAGCGAATTTTAAGGAATAAATAGCGATTCTTTACCATTCCTAATTTGCGATGAGCAAATTGCTAATTGCAAATTACCCATTCATTTCCATGGAGCAGGAGGCCCATAGGAATGAAGGTGCAATTTGCGATTAGCAATTAGCTCATCGCAAATTAGGAATTTTTCCAAAGGTGCAGGGGTGTCTCAAGAACACCCTGCTGCACCCCTGAAAACGAAATTTGTGGGCATATGGCGCACATAAATTTTAACAACATTCCTTTACCTCAAAAACGATTTTCAATTCATAATTTGAAAACACTGCCCACAGGGAAATTACTTAAAATGTCCTTAAGACACATGAAAGTGTTTTTTTATTGCCTTTCCAGCATGGTTGGGTCACTTTTAACATGGCTATGTAACACAAACATTTAAAATCTAAATTTCCCATGCACAGGTCGGAGCATATTTACAAGCAACTTGCGCCACAGAGAAAGGTCTTACATTAAAATGGGAAAAATAACATCAGGGACAGTCAATTGCCGTATAAAGAAGCATACACCATTATGTCCTTGTCATAAATTTAAAAACAATTCCTTTTCCCCAAAAACGATTTTCAAATCATAATTTCAAAACACTGCACATGGGAAAATTACTTAAAATGTCCTTAAGACACATAAAAGCGTTTTTTGATTGCCTTTGCAGCATGTTTGTATCACTTTTAACATGGCTATGTAACACAAACATTCAAAATCTAAATTTTCCATGCACATGTGGGATCATATTTACAAGCAATTTGCGCCACATAATTCATAATTTTCTCCTTAAAGCACACTATTCTCTATCTAAATTAAAGAAATATTTTCTCACCTTAGCAAATACTTTGAGTTTGAAAACAGTCTCAGAAACACACCAATTTGTCTTCAGCAGAGCAAAAGGTATGCACTCCAGAGTCTGCAGCTATCAAAAGCACAGAAATGCTGTAATTCTTCACACATATCTCTCATGTCACCCAATCAAAACTCTTCCCTCACTTTTTTTCAAATGAAAACCCTTCCCCTCTCTGCCATTTCATGCCTTTTCTGCATGGCAACCACCTCTTGGAAGACTTCTGGTGTTTGCAAGTTCACACAACTTTGTTGCAATTGAACTCTGAACTCTCAGTGCACCTGCATATCCAGTGCATTCTTTCATTTAATGATTTTTTATTGACCATTCAAAATACATCTTTCAAAGAACACATCCGTGCACCCTAACTTTCTGTTTTCAGCAATCAAAATCCACCAATCACTGTTACTGCTTCATGAACACAGAAACTCCACAGTTTTTTTCATTTTAAACTCTCATTTTTTCAACTGCCATTTCATTGCCACACTTCATCTGACTGCAGGAGAACCTTCTCTCACCATGTTTTCTGTCTGGATTGTTGGACATAGTTATATTCACTGGGCTCAAAGGTACGTTGAAAACAGGAAATTACCTAACCTCAATTTACAAGATGTGGAAATTAAGTGGTTTGGCCACAGAGGATTAAAATGTCACCAATTGATACCATTGGTGAAAACCTTTATGCATTTGCCCAAACCTGACCTGTTAATTGTGCACTGTGGAGGTAATGACTTGGGCACTTTGACTGGTGTAGGTCTGGAAATGCTTTTAAAGGACACCTTTGAGCAATTAATGGCACTTTTTCCTCAGACTGCCTTGGTATATTCAAATATATGCCAAAGACAGAAATGGAGGTGGTCGAACCAATTTTGTCCACAAATTGAGAAGTCGAGGAAGCATGTAAACAAATCTGTTTCAGCTTACATGAGAGACCTTGGAATGGGCTCCCTGTACAACAATAACTTGCGTTACTATATGCAAGATATCTACAGAGGAGATGGAGTTCACTTCTCAGATGAGGGCAACAGAATTTTCACTCTGAATTTAAGAATGTGCATTGGTACCTACTTATAAGTACCTAAATGTACCATAAACCCAAAAGCTCTTCTCAGAGCTACCCTACATCTGATCACTCACAATTATTATTTTACTCTAACATTTTTCACTAATTTTCAACAAAGTACGCTCCCTGGGGCGCTACCCAGTACGCGAACCGGGAGCTAACCTCGCGAAATTTTTAAAAAAAATGTTTTTTTTTCGCACATATGGGCCTCCTCAGCCACCCTCACAAAACCTAGGGGGTCAAGATAAGTCTACCGTGCCCCCTTCTACCTATTCTGAACATTATTTGCCCTCCATCTTGTATCTTAATTCGACCGAAACACAAAATGGTGGCCTCCCGTTACGCTTAAGGTTCGCGTACCGGGGCGCTCACTGGTTCGCGTACCGGGTCGCTCCCTGGGAAGCGCACCATCAAAAAAGGTGGGAAAGTAGTTCACAGAAAAGCCACTGGAGACAATTTCACCAAATATAGATTAGCTCATACTACATACCAATCCCTACCATTTTCACAAATTTGATTGGAATTCCATTTAGTCATTTAGCCTGTAGACCTCTCTAAATACCCTGAGGTAAATTACTTCACAAAACACATCTGAAGTGTTGGAATTGACAACCAATGAAAATGTTACTTTCATTTTCTACTTTTTTTACCTGACATTTCATTGGTTATATACCTGAATATATATAAAGGAAGAGAAGAAAACACAGCCATTTTGACTACTACTTCTTGCTGTACATTTCAATAGTATTTTCACTAATTCCTTCAACTTCTTTCTAAAGGTAAGTTTTTATTTTTAAAACTGAAGTATATTGTGCACTATAAGTTAATATGGTAAACTTTTTCTGATAGATATATACTATCCCTCTGTAGTAGTTATAGATTTAGAGAGACTTCTCTGTTATAGTTATGGATGGAGTTAGGCTTCTCTTGTATAATTATGAATTTACTTACGTTAAATCACATACACTTTTTTAAATTCCTACTTCCACTCTGATACTATACACTGCCCAAAGATAAATTCACTGATAAAAAATGCCTATCTAAAATTATTCCCAACATTGCCCTATCTCTACTAATATATATTTTTTTAATCCAAATTTCAGGCAAAATGGAAGGCGAAAACCAAGTTTCTTTTGAAATGGACCTGCAAGAGAGCAGCCAAGAATTGATTGATACAATTGATCAAATTGACATTGAATTTTTCGATGAAACTTGGGACAATGAACTACTGCAATGTGTACAAGCAGTAGATAACCTCCTTGCAAATGAGGACATTTTACACCCTCAGAGACTACAATGTATATTCCATGATAATTATGAAATTTCTGACAATGAAATGTTAGAAAGTTTAATAAATTATGAAACACAATCACAATAAAAAAAAATGCTTAAAAAATAAAGAAAATAAAAAATAATCAACAAAACCAACAATCAATTAACATACTGCATTTGAAAAGTCTCTCATTCTTTTTTCATTGTAGTACGCTGCCCAGAACGCTTCCCGGTTCGCGTACCGGGCGCTACCCACGCAAAAAAAAAAAAAAAAAAATCAATTTTTTTTGCCCCGCGGGGCCCTTTTAAAGCCTTCACATTAAACCTAGGGGGTCAGGGAGGATCTACTATGCCCCCTTATGGTCATTTCCCCCTTTGTTTTGGCCTCCTCTTGTCTCTCAATCCTACCGAGAGACAAGATGGCGGCCGCTACGGACTGTTTAGAATGTTGACAGACACCGGAGAGCCAATCAGCTTCGCTACGCGAAGTTCCGGTACGCGCCCCGGTCCGCGAACCGGGGCGCGGACCGGTCCGCTGTTACAGATATATATCTTTTTTTAAACGTTAATTTCTCAAAATCCACTGGAGCACATATATTGAGACCTACAAAAGGCACATCGGGCTACCAGTCCCTACAATTTTGCCAAGTTTCATGCAAATCCATTCAGCCGTTCCGGCTAAAAGTGAGGCCAACCGCCCTATGGAAAACTCAATGTTAAAAACACGTTTTGGGACCCCCCTTTTTTCTCGACCCCCCCTGGACGAACCCCCCCCAAATTTCCAGGGGCTGCTCAGAAACAAAATGTTCCATTTTCCAGAAAATTTCAGCCAATTCCGTCCACAAACGCCAAAGTTATTAGACATAGAATTTTCAAAAATCCCATAGGGAAAAAATCCTAACTATATATACCTACTGGCGACCGCCAGTAGGTAATATATATATATATATATATATATATATATATATATATATATATATATATATCACAAAAGGTTGCCCTCAGTAGAAACGCCACACCCGGGGAGTTATACCTCCTTCGTGAGGACAGCAGTAGGCCAGCCTCGACCTCCATTCAAATTCATATGCCAAACATGTTTCGGACCTCGTCTTAATTGAAGGTGTACAGCAGCACCCACTGGGGACAATTGTTTAGTGAAACTGCAAATACCGGAATGCAATGCTGCACACGCCTATTAGGTGGGACATCAACGCCCACTGGGGCGGTATTGTAATAATAAAATAAGCAGGTGTTTCACTAAAGAGCTGCTGTTCTTCCTTCTGTTGCCAGTGAGCAAGGACGACGAGGTCCGAAACATGTTTGGCATATGAATTTGAATGGAGGTCGAGGCTGGCCTACTGCTGTCCTCACGAAGGAGGTATAACTCCCCAGGTGTGGCGTTTCTACAGAGGGCAACCTTTCGTGATTTATATGTGTATTTATATATATATATATTCAGGCTCACATCCTTCGCATCCATGCCGGGACACCAGGACAGCGGTGCACTCCAGGGGCAAAGGTAACCCTGTGTATAAATTCTGGTTCACAGCGCGTAGCCACCGCTACGCGAATGCACTCTCCTCGATAGGCAAAGATCACTCCCAATCCTTTTTGCGCATTCCAATAGTGTTTATTTCATCAAATGCAGCATCGTGATAGTAAACACGGAATAACCCCAACGCGTTTCGGCGAAACACTCGCCTTGGTCACGGGTGGTTTCATTACCGTTGTTCAAAACATTTAAATAAAGTTTCACGTGATAAGTGCTCAAACATAAACAAAGGACTCAAGACCCCATTCTCGTGGCCATCTTGGAGTGGAGTATACTGTCGTTGATGCATCAAGCCCAATTCTGCATTTTCCAAAATATATGTAAACATTTCTGTCATTTGATTAAAGGCATGGAAATTATTATACACATTGATTGATAACATTTGTAAATAAAATTCATATCACATATAATCCAATATAAAGTGAATCGGTGTGCAATTTACATCTTCTTGTTACCGATAACGTGGGGCAGCTGTCTAGATGCTTTATAACGGAACAAAACAAAAATTGCCACAGCAAGAATTTAAATAATTCATTCGAAAATATCAAGGCTTGTCGTAAATTTTTGAGCTCTAGATCAATTTCATACCTTAGCCATACGAAAATGATTATCCAAATGATGAGATTTTGTCTGGAACATAACTTCTTTGTCTTTAATGATATGCATTACAGACAACGACAAGGTACGGCGATGGGAACTTGTTTTGCTCCCAGTTTTGTTATCAATCAATGTATATAATAATTTCCATGCCTTTAATCAAATGACAGAAATGTTTACATATATTTTGGAAAATGCAGAATTGGGCTTGATGCATCAACGACAGTATACTCCACTCCAAGATGGCCACGAGAATGGGGTCTTGAGTCCTTTGTTTATGTTTGAGCACTTATCACGTGAAACTTTATTTAAATGTTTTGAACAACGGTAATGAACCCACCCGTGACCAAGGCGAGTGTTTCGCCGAAACGCGTTGGGGTTATTCCGTGTTTACTATCACGATGCTGCATTTGATGAAATAAACACTATTGGAATGCGCAAAAAGGATTGGGAGTGATCTTTGCCTATCGAGGAGAGTGCATTCGCGTAGCGGTGGCTACGCGCTGTGAACCAGAAAATATATATATATATATATATATATTACCTACTGGCGGTCGCCAGTAGGTATATATAGTTAGGATTTTTTCCCTATGGGATTTTTGAAAATTCTATGTCTAATAACTTTGGCGTTTGTGGACGGAATTGGCTGAAATTTTCTGGAAAATGGCACATTTTGTTTCTGAGCAGCCCCTGGAAATTTGGGGGGGGTTCGTCCAGGGGGGGCCGAGAAAAAAGGGGGGTCCCAAAACGCGTTTTTAACATTGAGTTTTCCATAGGGCGGTTGGCCTCACTTTTAGCCCGAACGGCTGAATGGATTTGCACGAAACTTGGCAAAATTGTAGGGACTGGTAGCCCGATGTGCCTTTTCTAGGTCTCAATATATGTGCTCCAGTGGATTTTGAGAAATTAACGTTTAAAAAAAGATATATATCTGTAAGCGCGCTCCGGGCAGCGCTCCGGTCCGCGGACCTTAAGCGTACCAAAACTTCGCGTAGCTAAGCTGATTGGCTCTCCGGTGTCTGTCAACATTCCAAACAGTCCGGAGCGGCCGCCATCTTGTCTCTCGGTAGGATTGAGAGACAAGAGGATGCCAAAACAAAGGCGAAAATGACCATAAGGGGGCATACTAGAACCTCCCTGACCCCCTAGGTTTAATGTGGAGGTTTTAAAAGGGCCCCGCGGGGCAAAAAAAACAAAAAAAAATTATTTTTTTTTTTGCGTGGGGAGCGCCCGGTCCGCGAACCGGGAAGCGTTCTGGGCAGCGTACTGCAATGAAAAATGAATGATAGACTTTTCAAATGCTGTATGTTAATTGATTGTTGTTTTTGTTGATTATTTTTTATTTTCTTTATTTTTTAAGCATTTTTTTTAATGTGATTGTGTTTCATAATTTATTAAACTTTCTAACATTTCATTGTCAGAAATTTCATAATTATCATGGAATATACATTGTAGTCCCTGAGGGTGTAAAATGTCCTCATTTGCAAGGAGGTTATCTACTGCTTGTACACATTGCAGTAGTTCATTGTCCCAAGTTTCATCGAAAAATTCAATGTCAATTTGATCAATTGTATCAATCAATTCTTGGCTGCTGTCTTGCAGGTCCATTTCAAAAGAAACTTGGTTTTCGCCTTCCATTTTGCCTGAAATTTGAATTAAAAAAATATATATTAGTAGAGATAGGGCAATGTTGGGAATAATTTTAGATAGGCATTTTTTATCAGTGAATTTATCTTTGGGCAGTGTATAGTATCAGAGTGGAAGTAGGAATATAAAAATGTGTATGTGATTTAACGTAAGTAAATTCATAATTATACAAGAGAAGCCTAACTCCATCATTAACTATAACAGAGAAGTCTCTCTAAATCTATAACTACTACAGAGGGATAGTATATATCTATCAGAAAAAGTTTACCATATTAACTTATAGTGCACAATATACTTCAGTTTTAAAAATAAAAACTTACCTTTAGAAAGAAGTTGAAGGAATTAGTGAAAATACTATTGAAATGTACAGCAAGAAGTAGTAGTCAAAATGGCTGTGTTTTCTTCTCTTCCTTTATATATATTCAGGTATATAACCAATGAAATGTCAGGTAAAAAAAGTAGAAAATGAAAGTAACATTTTCATTGGTTGTCAATTCCAACACTTCAGATGTGTTTTGTGAAGTAATTTACCTCAGGGTATTTAGAGAGGTCTACAGGCTAAATGACTAAATGGAATTCCAATCAAATTTGTGAAAATGGTAGGGATTGGTATGTAGTATGAGCTAATCTATATTTGGTGAAATTGTCTCCAGTGGCTTTTCTGTGAACTACTTTCCCACCTTTTTTGATGGTGCGCTTCCCAGGGAGCGACCCGGTACGCGAACCGTTGAGCGCCCCGGTTCGCGAACCTTAAGCGTTCCGGGAGTCCACCATTTTGTGTTTCGGTCGAATTTAGATACAAGATGGAGGGCAAATAATGTTCAGAATGGGTAGAAGGGGGCACGGTAGACTTATCTTGACCCCCTAGGTTTTGTGAGGGTGGCTGAGGAGGCCCATATGTGCGAAAAAAAAACTTTTTTTAAAAAAATTTCGCGAGGTTAGCTCCCGGTTCGCGTACCGGGTAGCGCCCCGGGGAGCGTACTTTGTTGAAAATTAGTGAAAATGTTAGAGTAAAATAATAATTGTGAGTGATTAGATGTAGGGTAGCTCTGAGAAGAGCTTTTGGGTTTATGGTACATTTAGGTACTTATAAGTAGGTACCAATGCACATTCTTAAATTCAGAGTGAAAACTCTGTTGCCCTCATCTGAGAAGTGAACTCCATCTCCTCTGTAGATATCTTGCATGTAGTATCGCAAGTTATTGTTGTACAGGGAGCCCATTCCATGGTCTCTCATGTAAGCTGAAACAGATTTGTTTACATGCTTCCTCGACTTCTCAATTTGTGGACAAAATTGGTTTGACCATCTCCATTTCTGTCTTTGGCATATATTTGAATATACCAAGGCAGTCTGAGGAAAAAGTGCCATTAATTGCTCAAAGGTGTCCTTTAAAAGCATTTCAAGACCTACACCAGTCAAAGTGCCCAAGTCATTACCTCCACAGTGCACAATTAACAGGTCAGGTTTTGGCAAATGCATAAAGGTTTTCACCAATGGTATCAATTGGTGACATTTTAATCCTCTGTGGCCAAACCACTTAATTTCCACATCTTGTAAATTGAGGTTAGGTAATTTCCTGTTTTCAACGTACCTTTGAGCCCAGTGAATATAACTATGTCCAACAATCCAGACAGAAAACATGGTGAGAGAAGGTTCTCCTGCAGTCAGATGAAGTGTGGCAATGAAATGGCAGTTGAAAAAATGAGAGTTTAAAATGAAAAAAACTGTGGAGTTTCTGTGTTCATGAAGCAGTAACAGTGATTGGTGGATTTTGATTGCTGAAAACAGAAAGTTAGGGTGCACGGATGTGTTCTTTGAAAGATGTATTTTGAATGGTCAATAAAAAATCATTACATGAAAGAATGCACTGGATATGCAGGTGCACTGAGAGTTCAGAGTTCAATTGCAACAAAGTTGTGTGAACTTGCAAACACCAGAAGTCTTCCAATGAGGTGGTTGCCATGCAGAAAAGACAGAAAGGGCAGAGGGGGGAAGGGTTTTCATTTGAAAAAAAGTGAGGGAAGAGTTTTGATTGGGTGACATGAGAAATATGTGTGAAGAATTACAGCATTTCTGTGCTTTTGATAGCTGCAGACTCTGGAGTGCATACCTTTTGCTCTGCTGAAGACAAATTGGTGTGTTTCTGAGACTGTTTTCAAACTCAAAGTATTTGCTAAGGTGAGAAAATATTTCTTTAACTTAGATAGAGAATAGTGTGCTTTAAGGAGAAAATTATGAATTATGTGGCGCAAATTGCTTGTAAATATGCTCCCACCTGTGCATGGAAAATTTAGATTTTGAATGTTTGTGTTACATAGCCATGTTAAAAGTGACCCAACCATGCAGGAAAGGCAATCAAAAAACGCTTTTATGTGTCTTAAGGACATTTTAAGTAATTTTCCCATGTGCAGTGTTTTGAAATTATGAATTGAAAATCGTTTTTGAGGTAAAGGAATTGTTTTTAAATTTATGACAAGGACATAATGGTGTATGCTTCTTTATAAGGCAATTGACTGTCCCTGATGTTATTTTTCCAATTTTAATGTAAGACTTTTCTCTGTGGCGCAAATTGCTTGTAAATATGCTCCCACCTGTGCATGGTAATTTTAAATTTTAAATGTTTGTGTTACATAGCCATGTTAAAAGTGACCCAACCATGCTGGAAAGGCAATCAAAAAACGCTTTCATGTGTCTTAATGACATTTTAAGTCATTTTCCCATGTGCAGTGTTTTGAAATTATGATTTGAAAATCGTTTTTGGGGTAAAGGAATTGTTTTTAAATTCATGACAAGGACATAATGGTGTATGCTTCTTTATAAGGCAATTGACTGTCCCTGATGTTATTTTTCTCATTTTAGTGTAAGACCTTTCTCTGTGGCGCAAATTGCTTGTAAATATGCTCCCACATGTGAATGGAAAATTTAGATTTTGAATGTTTGTGTTACATAGCCATGTTAAAAGTGACCCAACCATGCAGGAAAGGCAATCAAAAAACGCTTTTATGTGTCTTAAGGACATTTTAAGTAATTTTCCCATGTGTAGTGTTTTGAAATTATGATTTGAAAATCGTTTTTGAGGTAAAGGAATGTTGTTAAAATGTATGTGCGCCATATGCCCCCAAATTTCTTTTTCAGGGGTGCAGCAGGGTGTTATTGAGACACCCCTGCAGCTTTGGAAAAATTCCTAATTTGTGATGAGCACATTGTTAATCGCAAATTGCACCTTCATTTATATGAGCCTCCTAGCCCATGGAAATGAATGGGTAATTTGCAATTAGCAATTTTCTCATCGCAAATTTGGAATGGTAAAGAATCGCTATTTATTCCTTAAAATTTGCTTTTTTGGAAATGCAATATAGTTATATGATACATATGGCGGTTGATGTCTAACAAGATAAGAAGCTTAGGCATACATTTATGATGACTGGCGCAATGAAGTAGAAATCACTTACTTCATTGGTAGAGCTTTACATGTATTATCTCCTCTTTATTCTTCATCAAGCGTAACTTTAATCTGCAATCCTGAGTAGGCCTCACTTTAAACAAACCTCTGGATAGGCCACATCTTGTTGTTATCTTGATTTAATCATTTAAAATGCTAGGGACAGATTTATGATAGGTGTATGCCTCTTTTGCGCCACTTAGAAAACATTGTCCATGGGGAAATGACTTAAAATGTCCTTAAGACACATGAATGTGTTTTTTTAAAACGTTTGCAATTTTTTTGGGTCACTTTTAACATGGCTATGTGACTCAAACAGTCAAAATCTAAATTCGCCATGCACAGGTGGGAGCATATTTACAAGGAATGTGCTCCATGGGGAAAGGTCTTATAATGTAATATGGGAAAAATGACATCAGAGACACTGAAATGCCTTAAAGAGAAGCATACACCATTATGTCCTTGTCATAAATTTGCAAACCATTACTTTTCCCCAAAAACGATTTTCAAATCATAATTTGAAAACACTGCACATGTGGAAATGACTTAAAATGTCCTTATTTCAAAATGTGCGATTCCTTAAATGCAATGTATTAAACAAAAAATATGTAAAAAATGATATTAAGGATTTGGAAACTACCACCAACTTCTAGTTTGTGGTAATTTGCGAATTCTTTTCAAAAAGCATTTTTTTCCAAAAAACAAAAGGTCCCATATGACGCCCATACATGCCCTTAGGGCATGTAGGTGTGCCATATGCCCCCAAATTTCTTTTTCAGGGGTGCAGCAGGGTGTTCTTGAGATACCCCTGCACGCTTGAAAAAATTCCTATTTTGTGATGAGCTAATTGCTAATCGCAAATTGCAACCTTCATTCCTATGAGCCTCCTAGCCCATGGAAATGAATGGGTAATTTGCAATTAGCAATTTGCTCATTGCAAATTAGGAATAGTAAAGAATTCCTATTTATTCCTTAAAATTTGCTATTTAGGAAATGCAAAATAGTTTGATGGTAGATATGGTGGTTGATCTGTAACAAGATAAGAAGCTTAGGGATACATTTATGATGACTGGCGCAATAAAGTGCACATTACTTACTTCATTGGTAGGCCTTTACATGTATTATCTCCTCTGTATTCTTCATCAAGCGTAACTTTAATCTGCAATCCTGAGTAGGCCTCACCTTAAACAAACCTCTGGATAGGCCACACTTTATCGTCATCCTGGATTAATCATTTAAAATGCTAGGAACAGATTTATGATAGGTTTATGCCTCTTTTGTGCCACTGTGCGTCACTTTTATGATGCAGCGGTGGTGCAAAAGATTTGCTATGAGGCGACAACATTACAAATTGATGCATTTAGGCAGATATGTCATGGTGTAAAAAAAACGTACCACATGAAACCGATGCAGCAGTGATGCAAAAGATGCACCATGTCGTAAGACAGGCCTCACTTGGGGCCATATGTATCAAGCTAATTAGCATTCGCAAAGATCAAAATTCTACGAATTTTGGCCTTTGCGAATGTTAATTAGACAAATGGTATGTATCAAACAAGTTTGATGCAAAATAAGGAGTTGCAAAATTTGCTATTCCTTATTTTGCAATTGCACTGAAGGATTTGCAAATTTTGTGACTACTTAAATGCAATGTATCAAACAAAAAATATGTAAAAAATGACATTAAGGATTTGGAAACTATTGTGGTAAATTGGTGGTAATTTGTGAATTCTTTTCAAAAAGCTTTTTTTAAAAAAAACAAAAGGTCCCATATGACGCCAACACATGCCCTTAGGGCATGTATGTGTGCCATATGCCCCCAAATTTCTTTTTCAGGGGTGCAGCAGGGTGTTCTTGAGACACCCCTGCACCCTTGGAAAAATTCCTAATTTGTGATGAGCAAATTGCTAATCGCAAATTAAACCTTCATTCCTATGAGCCTCCTAGCCCATGGAAATGAATGGGTAACTTGCAATTAGCAATTTGCTCATCGCAAATTAGGAATGGTAAAGAATCGCTATTTATTCCTTAAAATTCGCTATTTAGGAAATGCAAAATATTTTGATGATACATATGGCAGTTCATATCTAACAAGATAAGAAGCTTAGGGATAGATTTATGATGACTGGTGCATCACCAGGGATGTGCCAGTCATCTTGCGCCGCTGTTCCGCCACCCATGGTGTGCTGCATTTACAATGCGGCGCAGCATGGGGCAAAAACGGCACAGATGCTTGACGCATCTGTGCCGTTAAGGTGGCGCATTGCTGGAGTTGTATCGCAAGTGCGATGCAGCTCCAGCAAGGCTCAGGGGTGCACCATCTCCACAATGTTGCGTCAAGACCTATGCCTGCTTCAAGCAGGTGCAGGGTTTTGACACAGGTTTCTCCTATCTGATTGTAAATGCGGCACACCATGGGTGGCAGAGCAGTGGTGCACGTTAACTGGTGCATGCCTGGGGATGTGCCATTTAACATAAATCTGCCCCTTTACATTTAAGTATGTGCAGGGGACACAGAGTCGGTGAGGCTTATCCAAGGTTAAGAACAGATGAGTCCTGTTCAGTGAAAAATTAGACATAGGCTTCACCTGCTCAGCATCGCTGGACATGGCTAAATAATAGCTGCAAAATGTTACTCTTGTTAAACAATTTTACTATTATAATCTGTGAGATTTGTCTCTTACTCTGCAACATCTCATTGTTGTTATCTTTCTTTAAAGATAAAGACAACCTCAACATGAGCGACAATCTGCAATCAGTTGATTTTGACCTCATCATTGAACTTGTAATTGAAACATCAGTGGATGTTGATCCATTGGATGATTTAAATCCTGAGGATGAAGAAGAGCGTGATGAGGATGCAGATTTGTCCGAATTATATGATATAGGATGGGAAGCTGACCTGCTTGAGCCTTTGGAAATATAAACATTTATTTTTAAAATGTATAATTAATAAAAAGTAAAAAGGAAACCGTTTAATTTAAAAATAAAGACACCTTCAAAAGCAGGTTATGTGTAGTGTCTTCAATAAAATATTAAAATATGCTCATAAAATTAGATCAGATTCACATATAAAATAGCATAGGTAACATAAATATAAATGTCATTTCTTTTCTGGTATTTCTGTATTGTAAATTTGCCAACGACTAAAAAATCTTCTAATTAAAATGTCAAGTAGTGTGTTAAGTTTTTTATCACTGTTACTGATTTACTGTTTGGTAATAATGGGTAATAACATTATTTATTATATTTTTCCACAGATTCAACTGCAGATCATTTCAAGATTTCACCATGCCTACAATAGAAAGACAGAGAAAGGCTGCAAAACGTCAAAGACAGCAGGTGAAAAATAATACGCAGCAGTCCTCTAACAAAAAGATTTGTCAAGTCACGAAGAAAGCACCGGGTAAGAGCACAAAACACTTTATAAGAAATATGTGTAATAAAAAAAATATTACTACAGAAAATGTTTCAGTCCATAAAACGAGAAGGAAATCAAATGGAAAAGAAAGGCCAATGAAAAATGTTACTGCTAGAGCAAGAGATAACTCTGTGCATGATAGTAGAAGGAAACAACAGTTTAGGGAGATTCGTAAACGAATGTTCCGGAACAGGATAATTGGCAATTTGTTAAAAAATATTAAGAAAGGTCAACATAAACTAGTTTTTTATAAGACAAAAAAAAAAGTTGAGAAAGTTATTGATCAGGCATTTGAAATTAAACGTAAGTTATTTATTTTGATAATCAATAGAATTAGGAAGCTAAACAAGGCAATTTTTGATTTCAAAAGAAATAGTAGATGGAAGAGAATAGTTAATCGTAGTAATTTTTGTGAAGTTTTTTCTGGAGAATGGATGCATAGTTCAAGCTGTGAGGCATTTTTTAATGAGGAGAGTTATTTCCAGGATAATGATTTGGTGCATGCAGTTGACACCAGTGGTCGTGCTTATGAAGTGAAAGATGGTTGTCCAGTTGAAAAAGAAAAACTTGTGACAACAGAGGCAGAAGAGGTGTTAGGTAATGAGGTTTTAGGAAGACGTGCTAAGGGTCCTGTGTACACCTGGAAGTGTAGTAGTATTTGCAGTGTGCGACAGGATTCCATCAATTTGCTTTGTGATTTTGTACGGTCATTTAATAAGAAAAGTTTGAAGCAGAAAATGACGTTGTTGCAAGAATTAGATCCTTGCAGAGTAAGAGAAGTGACAGGTTTGCATGGACATTCACTGGCTTGTCTTTCCAGGAGAGTATGCCAGAGTGTTTTTCATCATTTCAGGATGCTAGCAGTGCATCATAACAAAGTGAGGAAATTAGTTAGAATGTTGTATTATGCTAAGAGTCCAGCAATTATGCTTAAACAATTATGCGCTGCTCTTTTGCATGGTTCTGAAATAGATGTGAAGAATATATGTGAAGAAATTGAGTTTTGTTACTTTGGAAGTAAAGAGGAGAATGTTGAAATTGACCAAGAAGAAGAGGGTCTTGTGGAAGATAGTGTACATGTTTCCAGTACAGATAATTTCCAGAGGGAAATTGCGACGTTTGAGGTGAAATCAAGTGAGAGGCCGAATTTCACTTGTGTGTGTTGTCGACGCACTTATTATAAGAATCAGACTAAGTTAGTGGATTTATATGCAAAAAGTGAAAGGGAAAATAATAGTGAATGGAAGGATTTTGCAACATACTTGATGGTAGAAAATTGTTTTGATTTGGGATTGGATCAACGTGTGTGTACTTATTGTTCTTGCAAATTAAATCAAAACCAGATGCCTGCTAGAGCAGTTCATAATAATCTGGAATTGGTTGAGATTCCTTCTGAATTGAAGGATTTAAATACTTATGAATCTATTTTGATTCAAAGTATCCATTTATTATTTTATTTATTTTATTTATGACATTTATTGAGCGCGACGAATACCCTAAGGCGTCTCGGCGCTAGACCATTCAGTTTGTTTCCATGTTGTGCAGATAGTTTCACTGATTGAATAGCCATGTCTTTACTTGTTTCCTGAACTGGAGGAGAGAGGAACTCGTCTTAATGTGATGAGGAAGTGTATTCCATAGCCTGGATGCTGCTACAAGAAAACGACGATCTCCCCATGACACCGTCTTTGAACGTGGAACAACCAATTGATGCTGCTCCGATGATCGCAGGTGTCTGCTGTGTTTATAGGGTTTTAATTGTTCCTTAAGGGTATTGGGTCCTTGATTGTTAAGGGTTTTGTAGACAATGCATACGGACTTGAACTTTATTCGATTTTTAATGGTGAGCCAATGATATTGCCTTATTGTTTCAGCGATAGGGTGAAACTTGGCAGTCCCAGAAAGCAGGCGTGCTGCCGCATTCTGTATAGACTGAAGCTTGTTTATGACTCTAACCTGGGCGTCAAGAAAGAGTCCGTTGCAGTAGTCCAATGAGGACAGGACCAATGAGCAAACCAGTGTTTTAATTAATGCTTCTGGAAGGAAAGGTCTAATCTTCCTTATCATTTTTAATTTAAAATGAGCCGTTGTTGCAACTTTATTTGCATGGTCCATAAAGCTGAGCCCATTGTCAAAAATTACTCCCAAGTTCCTGACCTTTGTGATTGGAATGGGGGGTGATCCATGGTCCGTAGGCCACCAGCAGGATGGCCATTCTGGGAGAAGGGAGCCGAAGATGACTACCTCGGTCTTCTCCGAGTTGAGCTTTAAGCAATTTGTGGCCATCCATGCACTTATTGCTGTCAATCCATTTTTAAAGTTATGGGCTACCTGCTTTCCATCCCCCTTAATGGCCAGGACCAGTTGCGTGTCATCCGCGTAAGATGTTAGGCCCATCCCGTATGCTCTGATGACATTTGCAAGGTCCGACACGTAGATATTGAAAAGTGTCGGACTAAGGGATGAGCCTTGGGGGACACCACATGGCAACATGAATTGAGTGGATTGAAATGGTCCAAGGGAGACTGTTTGAGTTCTCTCCGCGAGAAAGGAGGCAAGCAGGTCTTTAGCAGCATGCCCAATGCCTAGCCTTTCTACACGATCGATCAAGGTGTTATGATCGACCGTGTCGAAGGCTGCTGACAGGTCAAGTAGGACTAGGATCGCAGTCCCACCTTGATCCCTTATGGCTCTAATGTCGTCAGCAGCCTTAATAAGGGCAGTCTCGGTCCCATGAAATCTCCTGAAGCCGTATTGCGAGTCGTCCAGCAAACGATGCTTCTCAATGTAGTCTGTGAGTTGAATATTCATCGCCTTTTCGGTCAATTTGGCCAAAAATGGTAGGCTCGCTATGGGTCTGTAATTTTTAAGTTCGCCTTTATCGAGGCCAGGTTTTTTTAATAAGGGCTTTAGTAGAGTTTTCTTTAATAGCTTGGGATAGATTCCTGAGGATAGAATGGTATTACAAACTTGTGTCAGCGTTGGTATAATCGAATCCCAAACTAGTGATAGCACTGACAAAGGACAAGGGTCCAAGGCAGAGCCAGATTTTATAGTAGAAACTATGGTCGATGTAAGGTCTTCTGACAATTCCTGAAATTTAGAGAAAGCAATAGTCTGCTGTGGACCTGAAAGCACGCCATTCGTCCTAGGTGATTTGGTTGTGAAGGCTTGAAAGATATCGTCCACCTTAGTGAAAAAGAATTTAGCCAATTCCTCGCAGAGGGCTTGGGAAGGAGGGGGAATAATGTCAGGGGCATTTCCTGCCAATGTCTTGGTAATTTCGTACAGTCGTCTACTAGAGTTTTTTGCTTGCTCAATTTGGTTGGTGTAATATACCTTTTTTGCTTTAGTGATCATGTCTTTATAAAGTCCTAAGGCATCTTTATAAACTTTCTTGCTTGCTGTATCATATGTTTTTCTCCAGCATCTTTCCAAGTTCCTGTTAATTTGCTTTTGTTGTCTTAGCTCAGTGGAATACCATGGGGCAGTTGGTTTTGACCTATTCTTAGACACAGTTTTGATGGGGGCTGTATTCTCGGTGGCCTGGGCAATCCAAGTATAAAATTGTTGTGTAGCTACATTCGGGTCAGTAGAAATTACTAGACTGGTTTTATCCAGTTGTGTTTTCAATTCAGTATAGTTAATATTCTTCCAGTCTTTAAACGGCACATGGGTTATTGTGGCAGAGTTCTTATTACGTAAGGAATTAGTGGTAATTTTACCAAAAATGGCATAGTGATCTGTCCACGGCATTGGGCAGATGTCCGTTATTTGAAGGCCCTCCAGATTGGAAAATATAGCGTCCAACGTATGACCCGCTACATGCGTTGCCTGCGCAACTAATTGTTTCAACCCCAAGGTTGCCATGTCTGAAATGAGAAAGGCTGAATCAGGTTGATCAGCCTGGTCTAGATGAAAATTAAAATCTCCTAAGACTGTTAGCGTTTGTTCTATAGCTAACGTTTCCATCATAGTCGTGAGATTGGCCAGGAAGCCGGTTTTTGTCCCAGGGGGGCGATAGATCAGTAATCCCTTAAAACTAAATAGAGAGCCGAGCTTTATTCTGAACTGGAGGACCTCGCAATGGATGGAGGGAATGGGGGTGATAGTAACAGTGAGGCTGTCTCTAGCTATAATCGCTAGACCACCTCCTTTTTTCCTGGCTCTATCCTGCCGATAGGCTTTATAACCACTGGGTACAGCAGTAACTAGATCTGGCTCTGATGACTCATTTGTCCAGGTTTCCGTGACAAAGAGTATGTCAAGTTTGTTGTCCGTGATTAGATCGGCTATTTCTTGGCTGTGCTTACATAGTGAGCGAGCATTGATTAGGGCTATTAGAAATGATTCCTCTTTAGCAATGGTCAGAGGTTTAGCGTACTCAGTGGCTGTGTGTAGAGGGATGGAATAATTGCAATGTGGGCAAGCTACACCAAGGTCATGTCCCCCATTAGCGGGGTCACGTCGCCGGCAGGGCGCCTTAGCTGGTGGTCTAAGTTCTAGTAACTTTGTGTACGTGTGGGCTAGGTCTGTGGCCCACGTCAATCGGCCAGGGGGTATGGCCCTCAGCCCGGTCCCGGCGCGGACGGGCGCAGACGGGCTTGCCTTTGGCGCGCCTTTGGCGCGCCGTCGGCGCGCCCGCTGCGCCCGCCCGCTGCGCGGACGGGAAAAGCGGTTACTTTTATACATAGGAGTGGGAAGAGGGCGTTGGGGTTTGAGCGACTAGACCACCACCCTACCTCGCTCAAGATGGCTGCTGAGGTGGGTGATGAAGGTGTCAGCGTTTTAACACAGCGCTGAGGTCTCTGTGTTCCAGGAGCCTGTCTGGCACCTCGAGGCGACTTTACTCTCGCTCCGAGGTGAGCGCAATAATTAAAATGAACACTTTAAAATATTTACAATTTTTAAAAACACGCTGTAGTAATCACAGTGTGTGTGTCTAATATGCTCCTGAACATGAAATATGACAGTACCAACCCGCTATTGCTATTCACAGCGCGATTAAGGGCACAAGAGAGGCAGAGAACCCCCGGCTTCCGCCTCAAGGGTGAAATCAAACAAATGGAATTACTGGTTGCTTAGCTCTCCACTCCTTAAGAAGAGTGGGAGGGCGGTGGGGTTTGAGCGACTAGACCGCCACCCTACCTCGCTCAAGATGGCTGCTGAGGTGGGTGATGAAGGTGTCAGCGTTTTAACACAGCGCTGAGGTCTCTGTGTTCCAGGAGCCTGTCTGGCACCTCGAGGCGACTTTACTCTCGCTCCGAGGTGAGCGCAATAATTAAAATGAACACTTTAAAATATTTACAATTTTTAAAAACACGCTGTAGTAATCACAGTGTGTGTGTCTAATATGCTCCTGAACATGAAATATGACAGTACCAACCCGCTATTGCTATTCACAGCGCGATTAAGGGCACAAGAGAGGCAGAGAACCCCCGGCTTCCGCCTCAAGGGTGAAATCAAACAAATGGAATTACTGGTTGCTTAGCTCTCCACTCCTTAAGAAGAGTGGGAGGGCGGTGGGGTTTGAGCGACTAGACCGCCACCCTACCTCGCTCAAGATGGCTGCTGAGGTGGGTGATGAAGGTGTCAGCGTTTTAACACAGCGCTGAGGTCTCTGTGTTCCAGGAGCCTGTCTGGCACCTCAAGGCGACTTTACTCTCGCTCCGAGGTGAGCGCAATAATTAAAATGAACACTTTAAAATATTTACAATTTTTAAAAACACGCTGTAGTAATCACAGTGTGTGTGTCTAATATGCTCCTGAACATGAAATATGACAGTACCAACCCGCTATTGCTATTCACAGCGCGATTAAGGGCACAAGAGAGGCAGAGAACCCCCGGCTTCCGCCTCAAGGGTGAAATCAAACAAATGGAATCCATCCCTTTCAGGCTATTGTAAGAATGGAGCCAAAGACAGGGAAATTGCCTCCATCAGATTTACAGAGAGGATTAAAGGGAAGAGTTGTTTATTTGCCTCTAGATTTGAAGAAAAACATTAACACAATTGGAGTAGAAAAAGTGGAAGAGGAACCTCTGGTTATCTTAGTTAATGGGGTTCCGACAAAGAATAAGAAAATATGGCAAGATTTAGTAGATGTTAGGAAAGTTAAAAAGGCAACATTGTATTTGAAAAAAAATAATAAATACTATAAGAATGTATATGTTGCAGAAGAGGAAGTAAGTGAGGAAGAGGATAGCGATTTGTGTGCTGGTCAAATTGAGAAAGTAGAACCCTCTACTAGTGAAGAAATATATGAACATTATAGTGTTCATCCTTTGCATTCCAAGGAAGTCATGGGGAATGCTATTGAGTTGTTTCAAATGAAACAAGCCAAAGGGAGTCCCATTAGTGTTTGGGAGGAAAGTTTGGAAGCTCGGTGTTTCCCACAGCTTTTTCCAACAGGTCAGGGAGGAAGATATGATGAGCGACCTCATCAAATTCCTGCTTCTGAATACCGGACTTTGCGATTGTATGCAGGAGATGCTAGGTTTCGACAATGCATTCCTTATTTGTTTCATCTCCTGTTTGAAAGCGATCTGTCTGGACTGTCATATGCAGTGAACCACATCTTGAAAAGTGGTATACACATGCAAAACATCTCGGCAAGTGACTTTATGGATAAAGTCAATGTCCAAGACAGTATTTTGGATTCTCACCTGATTAATCTCATGGCGTGTCAGCGTGGTACTAATGAGTACTGGTACCGTCGTCATGGTGATTTAAAATGTATGCTGAGGAACTTAGGTACTCCCACATGGTTCCTCACTCTGAGCTGTGCCGAGTATGGCTGGGAAGACTTACTTGAATTTCTACGAGAGGCAAATGCTAACGTAGATAACATCGAATTCAAGACACCCGGAGAACTGTGCTCTTTGGATCCAGTCAATGTATGTAGGTACTTCAATCATAGATTTGAAGCTATGATGTCTTTCATCATGAATAAGAAGAATCCACCTCTTGGAGAGGTGTTGGATTTCTTCTGGAGAAAAGAGTACCAAGCAAGAGGTGCTCCTCATATACATATGTTGCTGTGGATCAAGGATGCACCTAAATTTGGAACGGATCCAGAAGACTCAGTGATGAGTTTTATCCAACAGTATTCTACGTGTGCTGTTCCAAATGCAAAGGAGAAGAAAAGCCTAAGAGAAAAAGTTCTGCATTTCCAAAGCCATCGATGTGGAAAGTACTGCCGTCGTAAATTCCGAAACAAGGACAAGTTCTACACTAAATGTCGTTTCGGCTTTCCACGACCGGTGATTTATAAAGGAAGAGTAAACAGTTTGATGTCTTCGCTGCGACACAATGTCATGAAGAAATCACCTAAAAACACTTACAATTTGAAGAGGAACGAAGAGTCCAAGTACATCAACGACTACAACCCGGTGATTTTGTCCATGTGGAATGCTAACATGGATATACAGTTTGTGGCTGATAACTGTATGGCTGTGGCTCGGTATGTGACGTCTTACATCACCAAAAAAGAGAAGACAGAATTGAAGGATATGTGGGAGGACATTTCCCATGAAAAGAGCCTCAGCAAGAAGTTGTACAGTTTCAGTCTGAAGATGTTGTCGCATCGAGAAATCGGAGCGTACGAATGTTCTGACCGGTTGTCTTCAGCAAGTCTCTATGCCAAGTCCAGGAGTATCGTTTGGGCGAGTCTTGGTCTTGCTGCAACGCGTAATCGAGTTCTCAAACCTGTGCGGGAAATTGAGTATTTGGCGGAAAAGGAGCCAAACAGTACCGACATTTTGAAGACAAACATGTTGGATACATATTATCCAAATCGAAGCAGTCACCTCGAGAATGTTTGTCTGTATGAGGTTCTGCAAAATTACATATTCAAGAGGAACATCAAAGAAGATACTGAGAAAGGAGTGTATGCTGTAATAGGAAGTGAGGGATGTCTGGTCAAGCAAAGAAAATGCCACTTGGTAAACCATCGAAAATTGAGTGGCGAATCTCCTGAAAAAAAGGAGTTTTTCTATTTAGCACTTTTGCAACTTTTCAAGCCTTGGCGTGCAGAAGAGGAACTGCTTGGAGATTTCCTCTGTTACGAAGACTCTTTCAATGCCGCCAAGGAGACCATAGAATGTCCTGCTTTTCCCAAATATGTAGAAATGTTGAATGCGGAAATTGAGCAGGAAGCAACGATTGCAGCCGAGATTGCCAGAGACAGTTCTCAGGACAGTCAGAGTTCTGCTTCATTGAGTCAGGATCCACTAGGAGGACCTGTTATTGAAAATGAAGCTGCCACTGCTATGAATGAAGTGGAAAGAGCCATGGCACATGCTCAGGAGGATGCGGTTAACTTAGAAGAGTTGGAAAGACAACTTAACGTTGAGCAGAGGAAAATATATGACGAAGTTACCATGCAAATTGATCATGGATTAAGTCATGATAAGAAAGAGTGCTCATGTACGTCGTTGAAGCCTGTCCGACTGTACGTGAGTGGAGAAGCGGGAACTGGAAAAAGTTTCCTCATTAAAGCAATTTCATGCTATTTGCAGGAAAGGACAGAGTCATCGCTGTCTTGTGTTGTCACTGCTCCAACTGGACTGGCAGCACATAATATTAAAGGGATTACTTTACATCGTTTACTGATGCTGCCAGTGGAGCATGACAACAAATTACAATATCACAAGCTATCTGGAGATGCTTGTTTTGAAGTTTCAAGAATCTTGAGGAGTATGAAACTTCTTATCATTGACGAAGTAAGCATGGTTTCCAATGTCATGCTTGCTTTTGTGCATTTGAGGATGCAAGAAGTTCTCAAAACAGAGTATGATGTGTTATTTGGTGGCAAACACATCATTGTTTTCGGAGATCTTTTGCAGCTGACACCAGTGAAAGGGCAACCTGTGTTCAAAATGCTCACGCATGAAGATACCAGGAAGTGCCTAGGCAGCATTGGCAACGTCAATATATGGTTAAACTTCAATTATGCTGAACTGCATGAAAATATGCGTCAGGCGAAGGATGAAGTTTACAAGACTATTCTACAAGATGTTAGAATTGGAAAAGTGACCGAGCATGGGAAAGAAGCTTTACATGCACGATTACTGTCAAATTTATATCCAGAACAAGATGTTGTGCCTGAGAATATTTTTCAGAAAATTACTGAGAAGAAATCTGGAATATGTTTGATGCCAACTCTTGCAGAATGTGCCAAATTTAACAACAAAATGTTGCATTTAGAAAAGCAAGAGATTGTGAAACTGGAAGCTATTGATAGAGTAGAGCATATGGGATCAACAATTATTTTGTCTGAGAATCTGAAAACAAAATTGGATTCATTAGAGAAGAGTATATCTAAAACTGCAGGTTTTGAAAAGACTCTGAATGTGTGCTTGAACTGCCGTATAATTTTAAGAAGGAATTTACATGTTGAAAGAGGTCTGGTAAATGGATCAATGGGTAATGTTGTTGATTTTGTGAAATACTGAAATAGAGATGGAATTGAATTTTTAAAAATTAAATTTGATGGCATTGAGGAAGTACAGCTAATTGCTCGTTGTTCTGCTAGATTTTTGCTTGTAAAAGACTTATATGTTCGCCATAAGCAGTTTCCTGTTTGCTTGGCATATGCGGTGACAATTCATAAATCGCAAGGTTTAAGCGTAGACAGTGCATTGGTGAATATTGGCAGTTCTGTGTTCAAGGAGGGTATGGCATATGTGGCATTGTCACGAGTTAGAACTTTATCGGGATTGTACTTGATTGAGTGTGATGTCACAAACATTTGTGCGGATCTAGATTGTGTTAAGGAATACAATAGGTTAAGAAGAGAGTATGTGCCACATTTGCCTCAGTATCCTTTGTTTGAGAAACGTGTGGTAGGCCGGAAACGAAGAAATGAGAACAATACTGGGGAGGTTGTAGCAAAAAGACAAAAAGTCAATGAACCTAAAATTACAAGCAGAAACAAAAAGGATTCTGTTGAAGATGTTGTTGGTTTTCAGTTTGAAAACAGTTCTGGTGTCAACTGCTATGCTACTGTAGTGGTAAATGTTTTATTTTCTCTAAAAAATGTAAAAGAAGAGATTGTGGTCAATTCTGATCAAAGATTTTGCAGTTTGTTAAATTCTGTGTTAGAGAAATGTACCACTGATAGAAGAAACATAGAAAGTGTGTCTGAAATTCGAAATCTGTTAGACAGATGTTCAGGCCAAACACAATTCTCTCAAAATATTCAGCAAGATTGTCAGGAGTTTTTAATGTATATGCTTGATGTATTACATGCTGAAGGTGTAGATGTAGATCAGCTGTTTGGGCTTTCTTATCAATGGCAGCATGACTGCGAGAACTGTAGGGTATCAAGTACTACTAGTGTAGACTCAGAAAGATTTATATATTTAACTTTGCCAGACAGTAAATCAGTCTCTTTTAATAAGCTAGTAAAAGCAGCTGATCACAACATGGAGTGTAGCCAATGTAAATCTGAAATGATGTCCACATTATTTATACGAACATATGGCCAGTATGTCATTTTAATGTTCCAACGATGTAGGCCTGATGGAACAAAATTGACAACTTTAATAAAAAATTTTGTGGCTTCACAGTTGTCAATATCAGGAAGGACTTTTGTAACTGCAGCAATTATATATCATGACGGTCCTTCAACAACATCAGGACATTACACAGCTTATTTAAAGTCTAGAAATGGCTGGTCATTTTGCAATGATTCTGTTTTAATTTTCAAAAAAAAATTGCCGTATGACCTTAAAAACTCTTACCTGGTGTTTTTAAAACCAACATTTTAGGGAAAGAATCTCGGGATGTGCTCTGTGGAATTTCAAGAAGTTCTAATGGCTCCTACACAATTTGGCCTTGAGGATAAGTGTAGTTCAGAGACATAACTTCTAACCATAGGACTGGACATTATGGAGAAATACGTGCACTTTGAATGAGTTCAGAAAAACTGTTTCTTTTTATAAACTAATTGAAGCAGCCAATCAAAACATGGAGTAGAGGGAATGTAAGTCTGCAATGCTGTCTACTGTTTTACATTGCTTTGTGATTAAAAGTGATGTAGAGAATTAAATAATTGTAGTAGTCATAGGGGTAGTGTAAGTCTGCTTGTATCAGTGTCATAGGAAAAGTAGAACATGACTGAGCAAGAAGGGGAAGATATTACTATTCCAGGATTGTGAAAATGATCTTCAACATTTTAATTCTGAAAGTTGCGGAAATGCCAAATGACGGGATTGGCTTACAAGAAATCCAAGAGTTATCAATGGCTCTGACAAGATTTGGCCTTGTGGAAAATTGTGGTAGAGAGCAAGAAGTCATTTATTGCATGTAACGTGTTTTTAAAAACGATGGAGATTTTCTTTCAGAAAGTGGCGGGCTGAAAGTAATAACAGCACAAAAGAGTGTAAGCTGTTCATAGGACATCCTTGGACGTCATGGAAAGTAAGTTAACTTTAAGGAGTTCTGAATTTTGATTTCTGATGTTGTATGGGTTTTTTAAACACAATCATTTTGATTGTGTTTTTTTTCCCCGCTGTTACATGATGAATACCTTCAAGTCACTGTTTTTAGTGAATTTTGATACATTCTGAGAACAGCAAAAATAAACCATTTAAACATGTATAATTAATTCTGTACTGTTTGCATTTATGATGTATATGTAGAACTGAGTAGGAGGCATGGAGAAGGTGAGGCTTCTGTAAGTGTCAAAGTTGTTGCATGCAGTGCTGCACTTCTGCGTATTCTTTCATATGCTAGACTACATCTGCACAATGAGATACCTAAGCAAAGGAAACGCAAGTGATGTGATTGAGAAATGAGCAAAATAAATTGCACGTATTTCAATTACATCACCTGTGTTTCCTATCATTACGAATCACATTGTGCAGATCAAGTTTAGGTCTGTCCAGGGAAACATAGGAGGTTTCTACTTTGTTGAAGAGTGCAGTGGACATGACTCACTTCATTGGTAGACTTTCACAGATATTATCTCCTCTGTACACTTCAACAAGTGTAAATCTCATCTTGAACTCTGAGTAGGCCTCACCTCAAACAAACCTCTGGATAGGAGACATGTTATTGGAATCCTGAAGCGACACTTTTCTGAAACAAGAGCAATGAAAAAGATGCACCATGTTTTAAGATAGGCCTCACTTCATCTGTATCAAGATACTGTTAGTTTAAAATGTATATCTTTAGGACTGTGTAGGGGACCTGGAGAAGCAGAAGCTTATGTCAGTGTCAAAGTTGTTGAAAAACTATTTGTCCTTCAATCTTTTCCCTTGTCTTTTGTAATTTTTAAATACATGTTTTAATATTTTTCAAATGTTGGTTCTCTCTTTCACAGATTGAAAGTATAAAAATAAAAAGTGAGTAATTTAACGGCAATTATAAGGTAAATAGTTGTACTCTTTTCGTTACATTTCTATCACATTCACCTACTATTAGATCCACTACTTCACTTCTTTAACCCTCAGTTTCCTGCCTTTGCTACTTTCCTCATTCCTTTCTCTATTACCTACTTACTCAACTCCTTCCACTCTTTTTCTCAGTCCCTCTGTTCTCATAGTTCCTCAGTCTTGTTCACTCACTCCGTCTCTATTACTCTTAGTGTCTGTGAATTACTTTCCCACCTTTTTTTTTGGACCGCTTCCCGGGAAGTGGCCCGGTTCGCAAACCAGCAGCGTTACGGGAGTCCACCATTTTGTGTTTCGGTCGAATCAAGATACAAGATGGAGGGCAAATAATGTTCAGAATGGGTAGAAGGGGGCACGGTAGATGTATCTTGACCCCCTTGGTTTTCTGAGGGTGGCTGAGGAGGACCATAGTTCTTCACTCTTGTTCACTCTCTCTGTTTCTATTAATGTCACTGTTTCTGACTGATCAAAAAAATTTTTTTTAAAAAAGAACAGTAACTATAAGGGAAGGAAACAGACAGTTATGTTAAAAGAAAGACAGCTATAGGGAGTAAACTAAGGATACTGTTACCCGCAATCCACTGCTGATGATGTTACTGACCATGTCATGAATGATGTAATATGTGACATCATCAGCAGTGGATTGTAGGTAACAGTATCTCTTGTTTACTCCCTAGAGCTGTCTTTCTTTTCACATAACTGTCTGTTTGCTTACCTTATACTTACTGTTCTTTTTTTTTAAAAATATTTTTTTTGGTTAGCTTCCGGTACGCGTACCGGGTAGCGCTCCGGGGAGCGAACTAAGAGAAATAGAGGTTGGCAGAGTTCCAAATATTCTACCAATTTTTTTATAACGGGGAGGTAGTTCTGAAAAGAACTTTTTTTTAATGTTTTTGTTGTTTTATATTTTTTTTAGTATTTTTTGAACATTTTTTTACTTTTTTGTATTTTCTGAACGTTTTTATATTTTTTTTGGTTTTTTTGGGGGGGGGAAACAAAAACGATCCATTGTAAAGGGCTCAACAGGAGCAACAAAAAAAAAAGAATTTATTTTTTGGGGCGTCTCGGACAAACATTAACATGATTCTGAATAGCTCTCATAATCAAAATGATGCTACTTTCCCTGTAGCAGATGAAATCGCCGCAGTGCACGCACACTTGCTTCACGTGCCCAAACAACATTTGAATGTTTGGGATCATCTCCCTCGCCTCTGGTCCCGACACCTCTGGAACAACCGATCTTCTTGCCATTGGGAGGGGATTTTGTTGCTCATCACGTAGCTGGGCAGCACTATAATTATTTGGGTGCCACCTACTCATATGCCGATGCATAGTGTGATTGCCGTAACTGTATTTTTTTTCAGTTCCCCTTGACAATCTATCACCGCATATACGGCAAAACACGTAGCGTGCATTCACTTTTTTTTGCCCCTCAGGAAATCTATAGAATTGCCAAACGTAATTCTCTTTTCGATTGTACCTCCTGGGCTCCTCTGGCAAAAACCTTGGCTCTTCCTCCTCTTCCTCCTCTTCCTGTTCTTCCTCTTCTTGCAAAATTACTTCAGCAGGTGGTCCTCTCTTCTTTGGATTTGGTGGAGGTGGTGGGTTAGAACCAGCTGAAGCTACTAATGAAGCCATGTCAAAGTGTAAATAAAGGGTCTTTCTCTCACCAAGATGAAAGTCAGAGTGAGGAAAGAAGGAGGGGTTTTCATCATTTGGGAAAAGCAAAAGTTCTAAACCAATGAAAAGTGTTCATTTTAGATCACATGACCTAGTATTACATCATTAGGAAACCAAAAGTGAAATGAACCAATGAAAAGTGTTATTACCGAGTCACATGACCTGCTGTGTTTACGTTACGCGGTCGGCGCCGCGCCGCGGATCGCTTCCGGTTCGCGTACCGCTGCGCTTCCGGGTACGCGAACGTAGCACGTCATATGACGTATCACGCGAGAACGCGAAACGTCATGCTGACGCGACGCGTCACGATGTTGTTTTCTAACGCGAGAGGTGCGCAAACGGAAAGTTTACCGGTTCGCGGACCGGGTCGCGGCTCCGAATTGAGCTAACGGGAAGCTAACCGGTTCGCGTACCGGGAGCGAAACAATAAAAATAATTAAAAAAAATTGTATTAAAAACATGTAAAAAATATTTTTCGATTTAAAGAAGAATACATTGTAAAGGTTTTGATATTTGCTATTAAAAAACCATTGAAATTCACTGAAAAACCATAGGTTATAGACCATATATAGTTAGGAATTAGCATTTACAAAACCTTGAAAATTCACTGAAAAAACCATAGGTTATAGACCATATATAGTTAGGGATTAGCATTTACAAAACCTTATTTTACTCACACAAAACCATTGAAATTCCATATATAGTTAGTTGTACTAACTATATATCGCGCACCCGCAATCCACTGCTGATCATGTCACATATTACATCATTCATGACATGGTCAGTGACATCACTGATGACATGACTGATGACATCTCAAATGACATCACTGATGACATCACTGATGACATCTCAATGACATGACTGATGACATCACTGATGACATCTCAAATGACATCACTGATGACATCACTGATGACATCTCATTTGACATTACTGATGACATCACTGATGACATCATTCATGTGATAATACGATGAACTTCTTCAGACTCTAAAATAACCTTAGATACACTCAGTGTAAACAGACACTCACAGACTGTCACTCATCCATGGAGTTACTCACACACCTACTCAGTCATGCAAAGAATCAATTACACCTCCATTTCCTCAACTATACAGTTATACATACCTTACTTATTCAAACATATACTAACACATATTTACTCTCTTTTACAATCCCTGATACAAGTTCACAATGATCAATACAGCCACTCACACATTCACTGGCTCTTATGCACAGTTATTTATATATGTCAACTCTCACATGTACTGTGTTTTACATATGTTCTTACTTTGACATGTAGCACTCAGATATCCATTCACTCACCAATGCACTCAGTCAACCGCCCATACACCTGTTTCCACATGCACTTTTGAATCCATATATCTAGTGAATCAACTGCTTACACATCTATGCACAGAGTCATACACCTCCCAGCCACCCACACACACACTCAGTCTCCCATACAAATACAAGGGCAACCAATCAATAACCCATATACTTACTCATATAGCTACTGATCAACACATGCAGCAGTTTACAGAACAACAGACATAATGATGCACAAATTAAGACAGTTTACTGACTAACCCATGCACTCAGTGACACACATTTAATCACTCACTCATACAGTCAGTCACACACCTACTAAATCCTTCATCCAGACACTTATACATCCACTCATTCTTCAATATGTAAGACATTTGAGATGTCATCAGTGATGTCATCAGTGATGTCATTTGAGATGTCATCAGTGATGTCATCAGTGATGTCACTGACCATGTCATGAATGATGTAATATGTGACATGATCAGCAGTGGATTGCGGGTGCGCGATATATAGTTAGTACAACTAACTATATATGGAATTTCAATGGTTTTGTGTGAGTAAAATAATGTTTTGTAAATGCTAATCCCTAACTATATATGGTCTATAACCTATGGTTTTTTCAGTGAATTTTCAAGGTTTTGTAAATGCTAATTCCTAACTATATATGGTCTATAACCTATGGTTTTTTCAGTGAATATATATATATATATATATATATATATATATATTACCTACTGGCGGTCGCCAGTAGGTATATATAGTTAGGATTTTTTCTCTATGGGATTTTTGAAAATTCTATGTCTAATAACTTTGGCGTTTGTGGACGGAATTGGCTGCAATTTTCAGGAAAATCGAACATTTTGTTTCTGAGCAGCCCCTGAAAATTGGGGGGGGTTTCGTCAAGGGGGGGCCGAGAAAAAAGGGGGGTCCCAAAACGTGTTTTTAACATTGAGTTTCCCATAGGGCGGTTGGCCTCACTTTTAGCCCGAACGGCTGAATGGATTTGCACGAAACTTGGCAAAATTGTAGGGACTGGTAGCCCGATGTGCCTTTGCTAGGTCTCAATATATGTGCTTCAGTGGATTTTGAGAAATTAACGTTCAAAAAAAGATATATATCTGTAACAGCGGACCGGGCAGCGCTCCGGTTCGCGGACTTTTCGCGGTACGGAGCTTTGTGAAGCGAAGCTGATTGGTTCTCCGGCGTCTGTGAACATTCCAAACAGTCCGTAGCGGCCGCCATCTTGTCTCTCGGTAGGATCGAGAGACAAGAGGAGGCCAAAGCGAAGGGGCAAATGACCATAAGGGGGCATAGTAGATCCTCGCTGACCCCCTAGGTTTGATGTGGAGGTTTTAAAAGGGCCCCGCGGGGCAAAAAAAAAAAATAATAATAATAATCGAACGGCTGAATGGATTTGCACGAAACTTGGCAAAATATTAGGGACTGGTAGCCCGATGTGCCTTTGCTAGGTCTCAATATATGTGCTCCAGTGGATTTTGAGAAATTAACGTTCAAAAAAAGATATATATCGGTAACAGCGCTCCGCTTCGCGTACTTTTTGCGTTACGGAGCTTTGCGAAGCTGATTGGTTCTCCGGCGTCTGTAAACATTCCAAACAGTCCGTAGCGGCCACCATCTTGTCTCTCGGTAGGATCGAGAGACAAGAGGAGGCCAAAGCGAAGGGGCAAATGACCATAAGGGGGCATAGTAGATCCTTCCTGACCTCTTAGGTTTGATGTACCATTTTGCCAAGTTTGGTGTAATTCCGTTCAGCCATTCAGGCTGTAGACGTATGTAAATGTCCTATGGAAAATTGCATGGGGAAAACACATTTGAAAGTGTTGAAATTTAGAACCAATTAAAATGTTACTTTGGTTTTGTATTTGTGTGTGATGAAAGTTAATTGGTTATGTATATATCTCAAATGAGAGGAAACCACAGCCATTTTGTGATACTACTGTCTGAGGTACATTTGTGAGGAATTTTTGGTGGTGAATTTCTGGTGTTTGATTTACACAGTACTAACACTTCTCCTACTTTTAAAAAGGTGAGTTTTTAATTTGTAAGGGGAACTATGTTGTACACTTGAAGATAATTTGAAAAATGTTTTCTGTTATTTATTTGTAGTCGTTCTGTTATACTAAATACTTGATAAAGTTAGTTTTATATTATGTATTACTAAAAACGAGAAATGAAAGTGATTATTTTTTTCTGCAATTTACAGCAAGCAATTTCAAAATAAAATGGCTCACAATGAAGAGACCGTGGCAATTTCTTTTGAATTGTCCACTACATTGATTGAAATTGACAGCAGCAATAATGAAATATTGTCACAAGGAGGAGATGACTTGAATGATTCCACTACATTGATTGAAATTGACAGCACCAATAATGAAATATTGTCACAAGGAGGAGATGACTTGAATGATTTTTTTGATCAATCTGTTGATGGCGAATTTATCGAATGTTTGGAGACCATAGAGTTACAAGAATCATCATTGCAGACTTTTAATGAGGAGATTCCAGATGAGATGATTGAAGAGGAAATTCCTGATGAGGACATGTTACTAGTTCTTTCAAATTTAGAAAATTCAGAAGAATAAATTTATATTTAGAAATCAAAAATTGTTTGAGACATTATTCATTTTTATTTTTAATTTATGAGGTTGTAGCGAAGTGATTGTAGTATAAAATGAGACTTATAGTATAGAGTGCAACATTTTTATGTTACATGGTAAGTTTACTCATATTTACTTCCCTTCTCCCACTATATTATCTCCAATGTGTATTTGACATCTCTTCTTCATCTCCGGCCTCCTTTCTCTCACTGTCTGTCTCTGATGCATCTTATCGCTGCCATTTTGTGTAATTACAGAAGAGAGTAAAATAAAATAGTTCGGAACGTGAAAAGGGGGCAAAGTAGAGTATCCCTCACCCCCTAGGCCTTCTCAGGCGGTCCCAAAAGGATCAGTTTCTGCTTTCCTGAGAGATTATGGTATGAGTTCCATATACCACAATAATTTGCATTACAACATGCAAGATATATATCTCCTATTACCAACTTTTGGAGATATTCGCGCTAAGCGCGAATATCTCCAAAAACTAACACCTGCCCTGAGCAGTTCTTAGCCATGTTATCCAATGGGAGGTGGATAACATGGCTAAGAGCATTAGCTCGGTAATGCATGAATATCGCTGAGTTTTCAGCGATATTAATGCATTGCGGTCGTTTTTTATCGCATTTGCGATAAACCTTGATAATAGCAAGGTTTATCTTCGATAATTTCTGACGATGCTTAGCGGTAAAAAATTCGTTGGTAAGCATCGTTAGCGATATATATCGCTTAACTTTGGTAATATGCACCAACGTCTGTTAACGTTCGATTCGAAGGAAATGAGGAAGTGTTGAAAAACATTGTTTGCGCCATCTTGCCTTTTTTGAAATGCCACACTTTGTATTGTCACATGAATGATATCATCAGTGATGTGGTCATTGATGTCAAATGAGATGTCATCAGTCATGTCATCAGTGATGTCATTTGAGATGTCATCAGTGATGTCATCAGTGATGTCACTGACCATGTCATGAATGATGTAATATGTGACATCATCAGCAGTGGATTGCGGGTGCGCGATATATAGTTAGTGCAACTAACTATATATGGAATTTCATTGGTTTTATGTCAATAAAATGTCCAGCTAACTATATATGGTCTCTAACCTATGGTTTTTTCAGTGAATTTTCCAGGTTTTGTAAATGCTAATTCCTAACTATATATGGTCTATAACCTATGGTTTTTTCAGTGAATATATATATATATATACTAGCAGCCCGTCCCGACGTTGTCCGGGTATGAATTGCTGCCGGCCAGTAGTATATTGTTTTGTAGGATTTCGTTTTGATAGCATTTCTTATCTGTGACAGGACTGTGAAACGCTCCGATTCACAGTGCACTGCTGATGCACTTAAGAGTGCGCGTTCAGTAGTGTGTGAACTAGAGTTTCCCTACTTTATTTTTCCTTGCAATATTATATAGCGTGAACTCGACTATATGGCATGAGCACAATTTACATTACAGAAGAACACATTCATTTGTGGTAGGCACGGGGAGACAAAGCAATTTGCCTGGAAACACAGGATGATGAGCTGATGGCGAGATTCGAACGTAGCTCCCCAGATCTAAAGTTCCCAATTCTAGAACTTGTGGCGGGAGGTGTGTCTAAAAGTGTATGTCGGTACTTGCCATCAATGAGAGAGACCTGTGCATTTTTCAAATCGGTGGTGAAAAAATATGAGTACTTCCTGGAGATGTGGGCCACCAATGTACTTACCGGGGGAGGGTAAACACCCATTATTCCGCAACTTTCTTTCCGCATACCATCACTCCGCATACTTTCATTACGAAAGTACCATGACTCTGCAATGCCATTATAATGCATGGCATTACATTTTATATGTTTTTACCATGCCTACATTTACAACGAAATTCGTTGTAAATGCATGAATGGTAAAAGCATGTTTTTTTAATGTTTGGATAAGGTAAGTATGTGTATAGGTGTATATGTTTTGGGGTACTGAGGTATATGTTTTGGGGTGTTTGGGTATTTTAAGGGTTGAGATATAGTTTTGGGTTTTGGGGTACAGGGGTAGTTTTAGGGTTTAGGGATAGGTATGGGTTTTGGGGTACAGCGGTATTTTTAGGGTTCAGGGCTAGGTTTGGGTTTTGGGGTATAGGGGTATTTTTAGGGTGCAGGGGTAGGTTTGGGTTTTGGGGTACAGGGGTATTTTTAGGATTCAGGCCTAGGTTTGGGTTTTGGGGTGCAGGGGTATTTTAGGGTTCAGGGCTTGGTTTGGGTTTTGGGGTACAGGGGTATTTTTAGGGTTCAGGGCTAGGTTTGGGTTTTGGGGTACAGGGGTATTTTTAGGGTTCAGGGGTAGGTTTGGGTTTTGAGGTACAGGGGTATTTATAGGTTTCAGGGCTAGGTTTGGGTTTTGGGGTAGAGGGGTATTTTAGGGTTTAGGGATAGGTTTGGGTTTTGGGGTGCAGGGTATATTTCTAGGGTTAAGATGGGTTAGCGTTTAAGGGTGTTGGGGTATTTTAAGGAGTAGGGGTGGGTTATGATTATGGGGTGCAGGGGTATTTAAAGGGAGCAGGGTGGACACCCCGAGCTGGAATGTACAGAACCTGGGAAGAAAAAACAATGAAATATTGTAATCCCGCCCCCCGCACACGCCCACGTCCCCAGCATAGGCCCACAGCACACAATATGAGACGTGGCATGAAGGGCGGAACGTACCAAACGCCCCCAGCGTTTGTCACTCCCCCAGCACACGCCCACAGTACAACGCAGACACGGCCACAAGGGACTACTTTGCTGGCACGGTTCTTTTACCTTTTAAATGTATATGGTGGGCGTCTGCATAGCCTATGTCCTTCTGCTGCAACTGCCCTTTCCAACGCTGTATTGGGTGTTGTGATTGGTGCTGTGGTTCCTGAGATTACCCGCCTCAAAGGTTTGGGCTCTCTCTTTATTATATTAGTATGGATATATTACCTACTGGTGGTGGCCAGTAGGTAGTTATAGTTAGGATTGGCTACCATAGGAAATCTGCAACATTCTATTGGGAATAACTCTGGCGCCGCTTGAGGAATTCGTGTGTAATTTTCCAAAATTGTGGCCAGCTCCGCTGCGCTCCTTCCCTGAAAGTTTCGGGGGGATTCGTGAAGTGGGGGCTGAGAAAAAAGGGGGGTTCCAAAACGTGTTTTCTCCATGTTAATTTCCATAGGACGGTCTGACAAGTCTACAGCCCGAACCGCTGAACGGAATTACGCCAAACTTGGCAAAATTGTAGGGACTGGTGCGCAGATCTGCCTTTGCTATGTTTGTTGAAAATTGTTCCAGTGTTTTTTTTTTAATTAACTTAAAAAACACATATATATCTATAGGCGCGCTCCGTGCGCTCTCCGGTACGCGTACCGGGGAGCGCACCCGGCATGCTACAGGAGTGCGCGCGGAACGCTGATTGGCTGTCGGGTGTCTGTCAACATTCTAAACAGTCCGTAGAGTCCGCCATCTTGTGTCTCGGTAGAATCGAGACACAAGAGGTGAAAAAGAAAGGGGAAAATAATTAAAAGGGGGCAGAGTAGACACCCCCTGACCCCCAAGGTTTTCTGAGGGGGGCCTAGAAGGACCCTTTAAATTTTCACGGGGTAAGCGCTGGGTGCGCTCCCAGGTGCGCGCTCCGGTACGCGCACCCTGAGCGCACCACAGGGAAAAACAGTGTAAAAAATTATAGTAAAAAAATAATTTAGAGTGCCTAGAGGTAGGGTAGCTCTGAAAAGAGCTGTTGTGTTATGTGGGTGTTTTTTGTACCTACAAGTTTGGTACCAATGCAGAGTCTTATATTCAAGAGGAAAACTCTATTCCCCTCATCTGTAAAATGCACACCATCTCTCCTATAGATGTCTTGCATGTTGTAACACAAGTTGTTGTGGTAAATGGAACCCATACCATAGACTCTGAGGAAAGCAGAAACAGATTTATTCACATGTTTCCTTGCTTTCTCAATCTGTGGACAAAATTGGTTGGACCAGTTCCATTTTTGCCTTTGGCATACATTAGAAATACCAAGGCAGTTTTTGGAAAATGTGACATCAATTGCCCAAAGATGTCCTTTAAAAGCATTTCCAGACCTACCCCAGTCAAAGTGCCCAGGTCATTGCCACCACAGTGCACAATTATAAGGTCAGGGTGTGGTAAATGCATAAAGGATTTTACCAATGGTATCAATTGGTAGCATCTTAATCCTCTCTGTGCAATCCATACAATGTCCACATTTGGTAAATCAAGGTTGTAAATACCTCTGTTAGCTGCATATTTTTGACTCCAGTGGACAAAGCTATGACCCACAAACCAGACTTTTGGCATCTTAAAGGTAGATGTGCTTGTATTCAGAGGAGTTGTGGAAATGAAATGGCAGTTTGTAAGTAGGAGTTGTGTAAAAAAGTGGTTGAGATTCAATGCACTGGAAAAACAAAAAATGATTGGTGCTTTCTTAACATTCTCCACTGAAAAATAGGGTGCATGCTTTTGTTTTTTGAAAGAAGTCATTTCAATGGTTGAGGAAAAGTCATTTTAAGAAACATTGCACATGATTAGCTGGTACATTGAGTGGTCAAACACCCTTGCTGCTTTTTTTTTGCAACATAGTATGATGAACTTCTGAACTGTGTGCTGGGTGAGGAGGGAATTACCATGATAACAGGGTAATGAGCACTGGGGGGATGGGTGAATATTATGTGACTTTCAAAGTGTTCAAAAGTACAACCAATTAAAATGTGCAGTTTCTTGCTCCACTTCATTAACTCCTTCTCTTACTCCTTCTGTCCTCTTACTTCTACACTCCCCTACCCTCATTCTCTCTCTGTTAGCCTCATTCTCTCCGTCCCCTTAGTCTCTCACTCCTTTTTTATCACGCTCACTCCCTATAACTCAGCCATACTCCTACACTCACCTTCTTTCAGACCTTTTCCTTTACTTTCCTTCCTCTTTTCCCTTCCCTTACTCCCCTTACTCCATTTCAGTAACTCCTTCTCTCAATTCCTCTGTCCTCTAACTTACTCACTCCCCTTTTCTCACTCTCTCTCTGTTACCCACATTCTCTCTGTCCTCTTAGTCTCTCATTCCTCTTCTATCACGCTCACTCCCTATTACTGAGCCATACTCTCACACTCATCTTCTTTCAGACCTTCTCCTTTACTTTCCTTCCTCTCTCTTCCCATCCTTCGCTCTTTCACTGTTATCCCTTCCCTTACTCTCCTTATTCCACTTCACTTATTCCTCTTTATTGGTTCTTTTTAAACAGTCATCTCGTGATTTTTGATTAGCTCTTTCCCAACAGCAAATCAACAATGGAAGATTCGTTAAGATAAAATACACTCCCAAAGTGGTGAAAAAATGTTGGGAAAGAGCTAATAAAAAATCACGAGATGACTGGTTAAAAAGAACCAATAAAGAGGAACAAAAGCAACAAATCAGAATGATTACAGACTTCTCATAAGAAAGTACCTAAATAGCGAAAATACTCAGAAAAAACTGGAAATTACTCCAAATGGATAAAACTGCCAAAGAGATCATGGGAAATCACCCTATAATAACATATAGGCGTGCAAGAAATCTAAAGGATTACATGATACACAGTCATTTCCAAAAAAAGAGAAAGGATGACTGGTTGAAAACAAAGGGATTTTTCAAATGCAACTAGTGTAAAGTCTGCCAAATTGCAAAACCAATGAAGGAGATCACTTTAGCAAATAAAAAGAAATGGCAAATAAGACAATGTATTACCTGCAAAACACCATTCACAGTATATATAGTGGAATGCCCATGCCCCATGATGTATGTAGGAAGCACCACAGTTGAATTGAAAAACAGGATTTTACAACACATGAGGGCAACGATCCACAAAGATCGATCCAACGCCATAGCCAAACACATGGAACAATTCCAAAGGAGATTGGCAAAAAATGAAATTTTATGGCATTGAGACAATTCCAAAGGGAGATCGAATCGGAGATCGCGAGAAAAAATTGCATCAAACAGAATCAAGATTTATCCTAAACCTGAGAATGCTGCACCCCGATGGGTTAAATCAATCGGAAGAACTGTATGTCCATTTGAAAGGAATGAAACATGTTAAGAAAATTTAGGAAAGTATTGGTTGAACAATGAAATGGGTATACATTTGAAAAGTACAGAAAATATCATAAAACAATATTCTGTTAATAAATTAAGGGACAACATAACACAGCCTATTGGAAGGCACTAAAGATCCCGAAGGTAAATGTGAAAATTGGTTCATAATAGTGTCTATCACTTTGAAAAGAAACGAAGGATACAATTGTTAAAAAGAATATGTTTGGGAAAAGATTTGCATATATATATACCCTTTACTAAAGCAACTGAACGAACAATTACTAAATCCACGAACATAACCACAAGTACCATAATTCCTGGCAGAAAACACGTGACAGGAAATGGTCACGAATGAATGTGTAGAACATTTAAAAACATTATGGGCGAGATAGCCCGTTGATCGTGAGCAAGGTGGTGATACACCGAAACGCGTAGATCAATATACGCACTGTCAGCCTATGTATGCCTGAATACAAATAAAGCTGAGATTAAGTACTGCCCTGGGTGTGCGACCCATTTTTTCCAGGTGAAGGAGAAGTTGCGCAATATATATATATATATATATATCTCAATCAATGCTCCGAAAAGTATGCCGCATAGCACAGCACCTTCCAGGAGAAACGGACACTTAACTCCTGTATGCGTGTTGCAGAAAAGTTTTTATTCTATTTTCAAGTGAATCAAGAGTGCCACGATCCGACGCCTTTCGGCGAACTCAGTCGCCTTGCTCACCAGATTTTATATATATATATATATATATATATATATATATATATATATATATATATATATATATATATATATATATATATATATATATATATGTATATATACATTGCTTTTATTAATTTTAGGTTGGCTTGCATGGTATTTTACCAATCCAAAGCTGTAATACTGTGCCTGGAGTGGTAAAAGGCTTTGGCCATTTTAATAGTTCGGCATGGATAGCACTGTGCTAATCCTATGCTCAAAGACTTTGCTGTGGAAATTGTAAACGACTCTTTCCCATTCTATCTCGGCATGGATGGCACTGTGCTAATCCTACGCTTAAAGACTTTGATAGAGAAGCAGACATTTGTGGTGAGCAAATTTTTAGTGTTGCTGGTTTTGAGAGTGCTCTATACTAGAGCTGCTTTCCACCTAAACTTGAGAACTACCCAGAGTTCTCTGCTTCTTTTTTTGCATAACTTATGCATCACTCTATGCCTGACAGGGTATTCTTTTTACTTATACTGGGTGCTCCCTTGTGTCTGGACAAAGCTATACCTCTCTGAAGATCTCTAATGAGAGTGGAACACTTGTCAGTGTTGCTTTTATTCATTTCAGGTTGGCTTGGATGGTGTTTTATCAATCCAAAGCTATAATACTGTGCCTGGAGTGGTAAATGGCTTTGGCCATTTTAACAGCTCAGCATGGATAGGACTGGGCTACTCCTATGCTTAAAGACTTTGCTGTGGAAATGGTAAAAAACGTTGTCCCTTTCTATCTCGGACGTTGATAGAAAAGCAGACATTTGAGGTGAGCAAATTTAGAGTGTCGCTGGTGTTTAGAGTGCTCTATATTAGAGCTGCTTTCCACCTCAGCTTGAGAACCTCGTCCGCCTGTCGGTGCGAGATAGTGGGAACAGGACCCTATATCCACTGTAAAAAAGATACAAAGCCGAAACGTGTCAAGCTTTTGATTAAACTCTTCACAGATACAATCTTTGGGAGTACAAGTTTTTCTTCCTGTGTTGCATTCTGAACACAGGGGGGATATGCACAAGGAAGTGGCGGAGCGTGTCGTTAGCCTCCTTGGCTTAACAACAAACTCCTCCACTTCTGAAATGCAAGGCTGCACCATATTTACAAGAATGTGGTGCAGCCTTGCATTTCCCCCTGCAATGGCGCTAGGTTTAGCAACTTAGTGCCAACACAAGCACAAAAGTGCAAAGGTGTCTGAGTGCAAGGCAGGATTCTTTATGTGTAGAAAGGTGTCCCTTCCAACACATAAACAATCCTAAAATGCCATTGTGTCATTTTCATGTGTGCTGCTTCATGCAGCCCACATGAGAATGACAAAATGGCATTTTTTGTAAATGTTTGTTTAGGAAAAGGTAGGGACACCTTCCCAAACATAAACAAACCAAGACATTTTGCTTTTTCCATGTGCGCTGCACAGGGCAGCACACATGGAAAAAGCAAAAAGGAGGAGAAATAATTAATTTCTCCTTGTTTCGCCAACTTAAGACCAGGGAACAGCGTCAAATACAATTGGTGTTGCAGTGGAACGCCCACCACAAACCCACTGCACGCTCCTTTCACAATAACCATAGCATGAAAGGGAGTCTTATGCACATAAGGTGCAGCCCCTATCGCCACAACACGTCTATAAAAGTGCATTGTGGTGGCGATAGGGGCTTGTACAATTGCCCAAGGGTTTTTGATTTATAAAAACTCAACTTGTAGCTGTGAAGAGTTCAGTCAAATGCTTGATGCGCTTCGACTGGAACGGTCTTTGACAAAAGCCTTCACATGGCTTTTGACAAAGGCCGTTCAGGTCGAAACGCTTCAATTCATATTACTTATTTTTCTAGTTTTTAGCCTGGTGATGTCAATAGAAGGGGCAGGGGCACCATCATGCAGTTAATGGTGTGGGGGTTGCAGGGAGTGAAGCAGCTCCTCAGCAACATTAACATTGATTGATTGATTGATTGATAAAAAAACAGTATGACTTCCCTGGGTTATTAAATCCATACACCTAGGACTACCATAAAACACACTGAACACCAGCTACAGTTATCTCAAATGTCTATAACACGTGCTCTAAAGTAACTATACTCACACCCTCACCATGCACTGTTAATTACCCCACATATACTCATGACATGATCTATGGTATCACCGAAACCATCACTGCAGCATCTGAAATGGAATAATTGATGGCAAGAATGTGCATGGCAGGGGCACATGTTATAGTTACTTTAGGGAACAAGTTATAGTTACTTGAGAGAACTATAACTGCTGATTTCCATTGTGTGTTAGAGTTTAAAATGTTATGTTGTCGCTGAAACTATCATCTAACTATAATGTTACTTTAAACTTTGCTTTTTCTGCAGACAAATAATATATATGTATATATACATATATATATATATATTTGTTAATGTATTTATGTATTGTCATTTCAGGTACAACGTCCATTGACAAAACATAACGATTCACCTTTTCCTTTTTTGATGCAAATATGTTTTTATTGAAGTGGCACTTTCTAAAAAGCTCTTATTGCACTGGCACTTTACTATATTATCCCTCTGCCATGAACAAGGTTCAACTTACAGCACATCTTACTATGACAAATAGGTTGTCTAACTGAAATCATACTTTATTTTAACTTTGTTGCTACTGTCTCAGTATGTGGTTTACTGAATGATTTATTGTCTTAATATGTAAGAATGTGACTTTTGTTTTATTAACTGAACTCTTTTCCACATTACTTTCATTGACAAAACATGGAAAGCAATTTAAAAATATAATTAAAATTACAGGGAACAAACAATCTTAAAATTCTTTCAAAGCAACTGTAAAACTTAAAGCATTTCCTTAAAAATAAACAAGATTAGGGGGTTCTTTCAGTCATATAAACTATAGTTAGTGCTCTAGAAAGCAAAATTGAGGACACATTTCCATGAGTTCTCCAACACCTTCGTACATTCATTTCAGTAAAATATTTTGACATGCAGATTAAAGCGTACTTTCACCACCAGTAGCAGACTGTCAGTTAACTTCCTAGTGATCAACTGCAGCTTTACCAGAATGTTCTAATGAACAACTATAGGGGTAACATTTTGTATTCATGACACAATTAACACCATTTTGCTAGACACGAGCTGTTGAATTTAAAGCCTTTCCTAAACAGCAGGGTGAAGTCAATGAGCATTGAGATTTTTTTAACGTAGGTATGAAACCGCAGGAATAAAAATGTAAGGAGAGGTATTATTTTTTTGTTTTAAATTTGAGGCTTAATGTATTTTTAAACAGCATCCCTTTCCACATCCACTCTCACAGCCTACCCATCTTCTCAGCCACTTAACAGTTTTCTAATTTCAAAGTTGTAACATTTTGATATACATATATATTACTCAGTGGTGGCTGCCACTGGGTAGTAATAGTTAGCCTAGCATTTCCATAGGACATGCCTTTTTAAATTTGCTAATTACTTTGACACCATTTGACGAATCTTCATGAAACTTTAAAGAAAAGATCATCTTTTTTGACTAGTTTCTTCATGGAAAGTTGGGGGGTAATCCATCAAGCGGGGTCCCTGTGCATTTTCCATAGACCATTTTAGGCAATGATACAGCGAAAACTGCTGAATGGAATTGCATCAAAATTAGCAGGAAACTAAATCTTGGTCCAGAAAGCATGCTTTTGGTAATGTAGTGTAAATCCTTTCCACAGTTGAAAAATTAGGTAAAAAGAATATTTGTCTAGCTGGAAAGTTGGAAAATGGAACATTCTAATTGACCCTAGGGGACTTTTTTTTAGCTTGGACCAATTCACTGCTATGGGATACATGCTTCCACTGGAGGGAGCATTCTGATTGGTCAGATAATGACTGCCTGCAGTATCTTTTTCAGGTTACAGGAATCAATCCCAGAACCCTTGAGACAGTCCTCATATTCACCCCCAGGAGGAGGCAAGGGAAGGGTCCCACCCAAACTCCCTAATTAGGAAGCAGCCCATCAATGTCACATGAGAAAGAATCAAATCCCTTTCAAATATGTTTTTCTCAGTGGTGGAATTGCAAGCACAGATTTTTACATAATTTCGGTAGAAAACCAGAATGAAGAGCCACTATATGTCTCTTACAAGTAAATCTCAGGAGAGAAAAAGCGGATGAAGATAGGGCGTCCTTTTTAAAAGCTGTGAAAAAGTCTGCAAGTGGTTCAGTAGTACACCCTAGAGCAAAGTTATCCTACTAACAATAACAAGAGCAACACATGAGCAGGAGGTACAGCATTTGTCATGTTACCTAAGGTAAGTTTCCTTCAATCAATAAAAATAGCTAGCAGACTTTATGAAGAAATGCCGAGTCTTGGGTTTTTGTTGGTCTTCAAGTACAAGCTCCTGTCTCAGAACTGCTGTTGTGTACTTTTATCCTACTTCAATCAATTGGAACAGGACAGCACCTTTGTAGCTAGTTTTATTCATGGTATCAGTTTGAGGTTGACAAGTGTGGTTGTTAATTAAAAAATGATCAAACATAAATATTTGAATTCGTTTTAAAAACAATGTGTACAAGATGATTAAACATTCTATTTCAGTGGTACTCAAAATCATATATTCATTCATAGTATAATGACATTACATGTTTTAGCTGTGCTAAATAATGTATTTAGGAGTCAAATCGTACTGTACCTCTTTTGATTAGCGTGAATGTGATATTTTGGTTGTAAGTTGTACTGTCCAACTTGCAAACATAACTGTATTCCAAATCTTCCACTTTGACAGCGTGAAACTTCAGTTTTCTTGTCAGGTACTCATTGCCACCTGAAAAGCTTAAATTGCTCTGTTATAACTCATTTCTTTACAGACATTATTTATTTTAAGTATTATTCCCCACACATTTTAATACATCATATCACAGTTAACATTGTCATTGGTTTAGTGAAGGTTTATTAGCCCTCTTAAAATCAAATGAACATGACAATGATTTGTTGTTTTTTTAAAAGGAGAGTTGAGTCATGGTGCAATGTGCCTCCTCCTAAACAAGTGAAGTGCAAGCAAACTCTCCTGCACCTTGCTACTGAGACAGATCACTGACACAATATTGTGGTTGTTGATTGATAATTGATTGTCAAAAATAATGTGTCTAAAATATATTTTACCTCAATATCGTGCTCCTTTACTTGTATGAATGTAAGTACCAAACTATTGGATAAAATATACATCATTGACACTAATATCATCAAAAATATACAAAATAGCAATTTTAAAATATAGAGTTTAAAGTAGTAAATGTTTAATATTATTGAATATATACATTTAATATAATGTAAACGAAATATATTTCACTAATATTTAATACTGTATATAATATATACTTACGTAAACACCCACACCCACATCAGCGAAAATCAAATGAAAATTGGCGCAGGGAGGCGGATTGCAGATTAAAACCGGATGGTGGAGTGATGTAGAGTGCGTCCCTATGCGCACGGGCACATTGTTGGGAATTAATGACACGGCGGTCGGGACGTGGGGAACTGCACCGTCACAAGCTGACACAGAAATGGGAACCAGCTGGTGGAGCTGCTGTCTGAACCTTCAGAAATGGATCACCACATCCCTCATGCAGATTTAGTCTGCCTGCCTGCTCCAGTGCCTACAAAGGTATTAATGAACTTTTTAAAGCCATGGGGAGATTTTAACTTACAGAAAGGAACAAGGATTCTCGCTTTGGAACTCAATGTTCCATCATGCACTTTGAAAGTCTGCACACTATGTAAACGCCCACTGCGGGTCAAATGCCGTAATAATTGCCCGAAACAAGTAAAACCAAATGTACAAAAGGTGAGTGTTAAATGCCCTGTGCTAAGCCCATGAAGAAGGGGTCTTGCTACCCCGAAACGCGTCAGCAAAAATCAAATGAAAATTGGCGCAGGGAGGCAGATTGCACATTAATACCGGATGGTGGAGTGATGTAGAGTGCATTCATATGCGCAAGGGCACATTGTTGGGAATTAATGACATGGCGGTCCGGCCGTGGGGAAATGCACCATCACAGAAATGAGAACCAGCTCGTGGAGCTGCCGTCTGAACCTTCAGAAATGGATCAGCACATCCCTCATGCCGATTGAGTTTGCCTGCCTGCACCAGTGCCTAAAAGGTATTAATGAACTTTTTAAAGACATGGGGACATTTAAACTTACAAAAAGGAACAAGGATTCTCACTTTGGAACTCAATGTTTCATCATGCACATTGAAAGTCTGCACACTATGTAAACGCCCACTGCTGGTCAAATGCCATAATATTTGCCGGAAACAAATAAAACCGAATGTGCAAAAGGCGAATGTTAAATACCCTGTGCTAAGCCCATAAAGAAGGGGTCTTGCTACACCGAAACGTGTTGGCGAAAAATGGCGCAGGGAGGCGGATTGCAGATTAAAACCGGATGGTGTAGTGATGTAGAGTACAGTCCTATGCTCAAGGGCACATTTTTGGGAATATATATATATAAATATATATATAAATAAATGCTACTCCGTATGACAGAACTTTGCTTGACCAATAATTTCTTTATATTTAATAAGGAGTTATATCAGCAGATGCGTGGTGTAGCGATGGGGTCGTGCTTCTCCCCTAGCTATGCGTGTTTGCACGTTGGTTGGTGGGAGAAGCACGTCCTGGCCCAAACCCACGCAGAAGAGGTCTCTGGTCATATCATCAGATGGTGGAGATTCATCGATGATGTGTGTGTCGTGTGGAAGGGTTCTAAAGAATCTGCATTTGAATTTGTCAATAAGATTAATGTGAATTCATTGAATCTTGGGTTTAATGCCCAGATTAGCAACAAAAGAGTCGAATTTTTAGATGTAGAAATGATTTGCAAGAAAACAATATTTGCACCAAATTACTCAGAAAAGCAACAGCTGGAAATTCTATACTCCATGCCAGTAGTGCTCACCCTAGGCACCTTATTAAAAGTATCCCCTATGGGGAGTTTTTACGAATTCAGAGAATTTGCAGCAAAAAAGTGGATTTGGATATCTGTTTAACTGAGTCTATGTATAGGTTCCTTGTCAGGGGTTATGACCCTAAAGATATGCAATCATCTTTGGCCAAAATGAAGAGGGGGACATCATTTGAAGATGTGGTGAACGTAGAAGAGACTATGGAGCAACCAGTTTTAATACCTAAACTTGTGGTTAGACTCATTACTACGTTCAGTAGTCAAGACAGGGCAATAAGGAAGATTGTGAACAAACATTGGCCTATCCATAAAACAGATATGACATTTGCCCCTGAATTGGCAGCAGAACCGACTATTACCTTTAGGAGAGCACCCTCGATGAGGGATGCTCTGGTAAGAACTAGCCCTGAAGTAATTATCCATGTGAACTGGCTAACTAATAAGAAAGGTTTTTTTAAGTGCATTTCATGCAGAGCATGTAAAGTTGGGATAAATAAACAGACTTTTGTTGATCCTTTTTCTAATATTTCTAACAAAATTGTAGGCTATTATACATGCAAAACGGAGTTTGCAGTTTACAGATTGGAATGCACATGTCAACTCTCCTATGTCGGCAGTACAAAACTCCCAGTATTCAATCGTATTCTGCAGCACTTACGGGCGATCGTAAATTCAGACCCTACTTATCCGGTCGCCCGACATTTTAAATAGGTGCATCAAAACAACCTTCAGGACTTGAGGTATTTTGTTATTGTGTTACTTTCCGCCCACGCTCCTTCTCAGGAATATTGAAGTCAAAAAAGTGCTATAAGGGACTTGATTCCATTAAGCAGATCTACTCAGTTGGGAGTCGTGTTAGGATAATCGCACTCCAGTGTATCAACAGAATCTCACAAATCAAGAAAAATCAAACAATTGAATGAATCATTGGAAGGAAAAGATACACGGAAAAACTGAAAATATATTTGTAAGAGATTTTATAGGTTTTGATAATGCAAATTGCCGATAAACATATGGGGAGACAAAAAAAACAATGAATTTGAGCAAAAACGTTGTGAACAGAGGTAAAGGCAACTTAAACACTTCAGTTCAAAACTAAGCATTAACTCCTAACAATTAAGACAAACAACCAGCTTAGTTAATCAACAGTGGTTGTGTGCTCGTGCCAAAGCAGCGTTGATGGAGATGATGAGGATGTCGACGTTTCGGTCTATGATGCTGCCGTCATGTAGACCATCATCAGGACCAAACAATTCATTGCTGGTGAAAATACCCCCTGAAACTTCACACTTCAGTCCTTTTCTTTTAACTGAGAAATACCAAACAATGGGACCAAGTAGTGGATCTGAATTGCGAATTTGTATGGTATACCGCTGATTGCTAATCCTCTAAGCTAGGACGCCAAATGGAATTGAATTTCAATAGGTTCAGCGTTTCGAAGTATAACAGCCGGCACCGGGCAGAGTTAGTAATTTTTACTAGCTTAGAGGATTAGCAATCAGCGGTATACCATACAAATTCGCAATTCAGATCAGGGGGTATTTTCACCAGCAATGAATTGTTTGGTCCTGATGATGGTCTACATGACGGCAGCATCATAGACCGAAACGTCGACATCCTCATCATCTCCATCAACGCTGCTTTGGCACGAGCACACAACCACTGTTGATTAACTAAGCTGGTTGTTTGTCTTAATTGTTAGGAGTTGATGCTTAGTTTTGAACTGAAGTGTTTAAGTTGCCTTTACCTCTGTTCACAACTTTTTTGCTCAAATTCATTGGTTTTTTGTCTCCCCATATGTTTATCGGCAATTTGCATTATCAAAACCTATAAAATCTCTTACAAATATATTTTCAGTTTTTCCGTGTATCTTTTCCTTCCAATGATTCATTCAATTGTTTGATTTTTCTTGATTTGTGAGATTCTGTTGATACACTGGAGTGCGATTATCCTAACACGACTCCCAACTGAGTAGATCTGCTTAATGGAATCAAGTCCCTTGTAGCACTTTTTTTACTTCAATTTTCCTGTGCCCAAGCCTACAAGGGTTTATTGGGTTTCCCCTGCCTGTATTACCTTCTCAGGAATGTCACCCAGGATCTGGAATGCCCTCCCTCCAGAAACTAGACTTATCTCCTCTACTGCATTCTTCAAAAAAGAAGTAAAAGCGATCCTCATGGCTAAATTCACCTGAACATTTGCCTTGGATCTACAGCGACTCTTCAGTTATCCTCTTACGATACGTCTTGTCTGATCCAATATGTTCCTTAGTTCGCTATTTTATTTGCTCTCCATTGATAATCTATAGACATTCCGCGCACAATAACCCTGTTAATCACTCGCTCGTTTTTCTTATTCCATGTATTTGTAAAGCGCTCTGATATCTGCAAGGATCTTGTTCACGCTATATAAAACTTTCAAAATAAATAAATAAATAAATAAAATTGACTCCGTTCCTAAATCCATAAGAGGAGGGAATCGGGAGAAAAAATTGCTCCAACTTGAAAGTCAATATATTGTACGTTTAAATACCAAAATGCCAAAAGGGCTTAACACAGGGGAGGATTTGGTAAATTTCCTCTAAATAGGTATTTGATATGCTGCTAACTTTTCTGCTGTAAATAATACGAAATCAGAATGGATGCTTGAATAGGAGGTTTTTATGGTTTTTATGTACGTATATCAGTGATGAATGTTATGTACTAGGTTAATGTATTTATTGTATTTGAATTGGTTTTATGAATTGCATTTAATACTGGAGAATTTTATTGGTTTAACTGGGTTCCTAGTTTTACTAGTTTTTTCTGGCAGGGGTGTAGTTAACTTTCCAATTACAATGAAATCGTTGTGCCTGATGCCTTTTTCTATGATTGATGTATCCATGAATTATTAACCGCTTGTATTTTGACTCCTTCAACACTTAATATTGATGTGATAGTTTGTTCTGCAAGAAAATCAGAAATTCCTAATACTTTAGTTGTGTAAGTTTTGGGACATCCTTTTTTCTGTTTTGTTCTAAATTGTTATTGTTTCGCATCCGTCAACATTATGTTAATTAGATTTTTGACAAGTATTGGAGCAAGTTATCAATACTTTGTCTTTGCACTTGGGTGTACCTTACTTTTGGCTCTTTTCCTTTTAAGAAATATGATATGTTATCTTGCTTCATCATGTGAGAATTTGGGCACTTGCCCTGTATTTTTCATAACATTAATGTAAATGTTGTTTGTTCTTTTGTGACATTTATTTTGTTGGAGAAGAACACTTTGCACTTTTTTAATGAAGTCTGTTTTTTACGTCTATGAAATATATGGGAGTGGCTTGGGTAGAGCCATGTGGTATTTAAGGGCGCGGGTTCTTTGAGCATGTCATGCGATCAAGGCCGGGGCAACCTGGTCGAAACGTGTCATGTTGGAAGTAAATACATTTGCACTTTAAAACTTTACCTCCTGTGTCGTCCATTCCTGCTGAAGAAACGCTGGGTGGAGTTTGCCCTATTTCGTGTTTCCAAGGACTTGGTTTTCATATATATATATGTATATATGCCAAAGCAATACCCTTTCAGAGATAGTGTGACTCATAAATTATGCAAAAAAGGAGAGAACTGTGGATAGTACACACGTTTAAGTGGAATGCACCTCTTGTATAGAACACCCTACAACACCAGTGACACTCTAAATTTGCTTACCTCAAATGTTTGTTTATCAAGCAACATTTTTAAGCATAGGATTAGTACAGTGCCATCCATACCAAGCTAGAAAAGGACAACTTGTTTTTCCATTTCTAAAGCAAAGTTGTTAAGCATAGGATTAGCAAAGTGTCATCCACGCAGAGCTATAAAATGACAAAAGCCTTTTACAGCTCCAGGCACAGTATTACAGCTTTGGATTGGTAAAATGCCATCCAAGCCCATCTGGAGTAAATAAGAACAACCCCTAACATGTGTGTCGCTATCATAATAGTTCTTCAGGTTCACTTCAACCATGAAAGGGTATTATTTTGACTTATTGTGGGTGCTTCATTGTGTCTTAACAAAGCAAAACCTTTGGGTCCCACAAAAAATCCCCCCTTCCATTCAAGTGCAGACCTGACTGGGTCTCAACTCAAACCAACCCAAACAAATAGCCCTGAACAGCCTGGAGTAGCACCCTCTAAGGCACGGGGCAAACCAATAAACAGCAGGAATCTCACCATAGACATAAAGGCTCAGGCATGCAGGTGCCACCTGCTGCCCACAGAAAGCATTAGCCCCAGCTGCAGAAACCTGGCACCGGGCATGGAGCAAAACATATCTGGAATGGACAGCCCTTGGCCCTGCTCTATGGCGAAAGATAAGAAACAGAATCTTAGACATCCCAAGAGGAAATCGGCAAATTCACAAGACCTAACACAACCCCGGAAGGTGGGCTACCACCTTTCATGACCGCCCCGCCCACTGACCCACCAGCTTCAATCTGCAGGTCATACAGGAGTACAGATCCTCCTTGTGAGGAAGAAGCTAAATGTGGAAGTCTCTCTTTTATGCCAGAATCTATGCAACACAGTAGCACGGGGCACACAAACAGAAAACCTCATCTCTGTGGCCGAGGACATCCTTCGCACTTTACAAACTACTGTCTCTCGACTCCAAATGCTGGTCTCCACTTCAAAACACAAGCAGAGGATGTGGAGGCCCACTCCCGCAGAAATAACATCAAAATCATTGGGGTCCCACCCAATTTAGGGTAACTTGGCTACACTCTTGGCTCCCAAATGAGGAACTGTCCGTTTGTTTTGCCGTAGGTCCCTGGCACCCAAACCCCCACTGTGAGCTCCTCTGCATTCCATTGTTGCTCACAGTTTAATTTTGCTGTTCGAGACTTCATCCTTCGAACCTCTCAGAAACAAGGCATCCTGCAGTGCAATGCTGAATAAGTAATGGTCTTTCCAGATTATACCCTCAAAGTACAGCAACAGAGAAGTACATTTCTAGAAGTTAAAAAAAAACAAAGAGGGCTAAAAATTCAATACATGCTACTTTTTCCATTAAGACTGAAGGTCATCTACCAAAATAAATCATTCTCCTTTGACACTTCAGAGGCTGCTTGGGAGTAGTTGGAAGAGAGACACAACCTTAGGCTGGAGTTGTACTACTCAACAACATGCCGAGAAGTCCTTGGAAAGCCCCCAATAGCCACTCTTCCTCCACTGATAAGACTGAGGGGGCACTCCCTCCCATGATCTCCCCCCATGACTTTCTTGTACTGCCTCTTGATTGAACAAAGCTAACAAGTAGCGGGCAGATATTCCATAGCTTGACTACAGACCTACGTTGTTTCTGTTTCTTTTCTCTGCTCACTAATGGATTGCATTTTGGAAAAAGGCATAGGATACACTGTGCAGGGACACAGTTGTGGTATAGCTGCCCAGTTGGCAGCAGTTCCTAGTTTATTCCACAACAGCTACTTCATATTCTTGAGACAAGGGGTGGAGGAGGAGGGGTTGAGCTTTTAATTTATCGTTATCATTTTCTTTTTACAATGTCTGCATGTTCAGACCAGAATCCATTACATGCTGTCAAGTCCACTTCTAGATACTATATGTCTCCCGCTCTGACACCTAGCACAGAGACACACATGACCGACCCTCACAAAGATAATGCTGGAGGCATGGTCCACCTGTTGGTATGGCACGTTAATGGCATGCTAAGTATGGTTAAGAGGGGAGCAGTGCTGAAATCAGCCAAATTATACAAATCACATATACTCCTTCTTCTGAAAAAACGCCCTTGGAAGGCACCAGGTGCCTGGTCCTAGCTCGGATCATGACTGAGAAAACATCTCAGTGGATTCTCAGTGGAACTCTTTAAAGTATATAGAAATGTACTTCTCAACTCCCTGTACAAAGTCTTTTTGAAAGCACAGGAGACAGGCGAGCCCCCTCCTGACTTGCACCTTGCTGAAATAGTGTCAACCCCCGGCCGATATTTCTCCTACTGCCCCATGTCCATAAATTAATAGAAGTTTAAATATGTGCTAATGCACTTGCGAAGAGGCAGATGCCGATGCTTGCTATTCTGTACCATCAAGACCAATCAGGCTTTATACTGCACGGGCCACTAGACATAACATTAGACGTGCCTAGAATCCTTACGAAATTACAGATCGTATACCTGTGTTACATGTGCTCCTCATGGCGGTCTTCCATAAGGCCTTTGATTATGGATTGAATGTTTTGCCTCTTACAGGAATTGATCTTCAGACCTAGACTTATTTCTTGTCTAAAGCTGCTGACAAACATCTGCCATCATCCCAGAACCAGAACACAACAACCCAGGACCATTTACACCCTAGATATGGGCTCATCAGCCGGGTAAAGCTTGGTTCCATTGACACATTGTGCATGAGACCCACATCTGAGCATACCCGTCCCCCTTAGAGTGACACTCGAAAGTATATAAAAAAGTGACGGATAGAATGCTTGAAATAATCTCAGCCACTGGTAATAATTTACCTGGCTTGGCTGTCCATGCTGGACTGTTCCGTTTTGAGCAGGATGAAGACTGATTTGCGTATAGCTGGGTCCAATCTAAGGTAACATGGTGTGGAAAATGACAATGGATTGGGAGGGGAACAACCATTACAACGCGGGTTTTAACACGCGTTGCTTTTACATCGCATGCATTACAACGCATGCGATGTTACAACGCGTGGTAAAACCACGCATACCATTACATCGGATGTGCTATTACAACGCATGCGATGTAATGTGTAATGGCGGCGGCGGGGGTGGCTATCCACGTCGTTGTGAGGAAACTTAGGCTGTTTCCTCACAACGACGTGAAGCAAGCAGGAAGGAGGAAGCAGGATCCGACAGTGACGCTGGAGAGGAGAGAGGTAAGGGGTTTGTGCATGGGGTGGGGGTTACATTCGTAGGGTTTAGGGTAGTTTAAATGTAGTGTTTTTTTAAAAACGTTTTAGTGTGTGTTGTGGTGTCGTTTTTGTTTAGTGTAGTGTATTAGGGAGGGTAGTGTAATGTTTATGTAGTGTAGTGATTTAGGTTTTAGGGTAGTGTAGTGTTGTAGTGTTTGTTTATTGTAGTGTATTAGGGTAGTGTAGGGGTGGGAGTAGTGTGGGTAGCGTAGTAGTGTTTTAGGGTTTAGGGTAGTGTAGGGGTGGGAGTAATGTGGGTAGCGTAGTAGTGTTGTAGAGTTTAGGGTAGTGTAGGGGTGGGCGTAGTGTGGGTAGCTTAGTAGTGTTTCAGGGTTTAGGGTAGTGTAGGGGTGGGAGTAGTGTGGGTAGCGTAGTAGTGTTTTAGGGTTTAGGGTAGTGTAGGGGTGGGAGTAGTGTGGGTAGCGTAGTAGTGTTTTAGGGTTTAGGGTAGTGTAGGGGTGGGAGTAGTGTGGGTAGCGTAGTAGTGTTTTAGGGTTTAGGGTAGTGTAGGGGTGGGAGTAGTGTGGGTAGTGTAGTAGTGTGGTAGTGTTTTTGGGTTGGGGTAGTGTAGGGGTGGGAGTAGTGTGGGTAGCGTAGTAGTGTTTTAGGGTTTAGGGTAGTGTAGGGGTGGGAGTAGTGTGGGTAGTGTAGTAGTGTGTTAGTGTTTTTGGGTTGGGGTAGTGTAGGGGTGGGAGTAGTGTGAGTAGCGTAGTAGTGTTTTAGAGTTTAGGGTAGTGTAGGGGTGGGAGTAGTGTGGGTAGTGTAGTGTGGTAGTGTTTTTGGGTTAGAGGTAGTGTAGGAGTGGGAGTAGTGTGTTGTGTAGGTGTAGGGGTAGGGTTGTCACTTACCTTGCATACTTTTACCACGAGTAAAGCTTTACCACGAATGCCTTTGCATTGTAATGGCATGCGTGATAAAGTCATACTCGTGGTAAAAGTATGCGATGTAATGGAATGAGATGTCATTGACATTGCGTAGTAATACCCGTGTTGTAATGGCATGCGTGCTATTAGTATGTGATGTAATGACATACATCCGATTGGGATGCAGCCCGAGTAATTAGCAGTTGCTGAGATTAATTCAAGCACCCCTTCCTTCACTTTTTTGTATATTTTCAGATCCCGTGCACACTGTGTCACTGGAACCAAGCTGTACCTGATTAATAAGCCCATACCTAGGGCAAAACTGATCCTGGGGTGCTTGTGTTCCAGTTTAGGGAGGACCTGGTTTGGCAGTTTTGGCTGGGTCCAAACTGAGGTGACATGGTATGCACAACAACAGCAAATTGGAATGCAGCCTGTTTAATCACCTGTGGCTGAGAATAATTCAAGAATTCCATCCATCACTTTTTGGTATACTTTAGGGTGTTTATTGAGGTCATTTTATTTGAAACTCCTAGATACTCATAATTTTATAGGAGGGCAAAAACAGGACATCGTAGTTACTCAGTGATAGCCCCTGCACCATGGAACTCCTTTCCACTATGCGTACACATGGAGAAAAATTATTTTAAATTTGCAAGAAAGGCCAGAAAACCTTGCTCTTTAGACAGGCCTTCGAGGAATAGTTCTGCTCAGCTTCAGCAACTTGCTAGTTTTTTCACTCATTATAAAGAACTATGAAACCTTTGGTGACCACGCTCTTTTTTACGTACTCTTAAACATAACAAAACATAACATGAGAAAGTTATTTGAAAACTCATACAAAGTGTGTGCTTGTTTTAGCTTTTGAAAGCACAAACCATAATTTCTAGGACAAAACAAATCCCATCATTTTGTCCATTTCTATAGGACATGCCTTAAGTTCTACAGCTTTGATTCCATCAAGACAGCTTATGATATGCCACGGTTACATCATCAATACAGAATGTTAGTGCTCTAGTTGTTCATTAAAACTCTGTGGGAAGCTTCAATAGAACCTGGGGAATCAACAAACTGCTGCTCAGAATATCAGACTTTATTCTCACATGGCTTTGGAAGATGGTGTGAACTTACAGAAAATGCTCTCTAATTTTTACTTCTGGAGCACCTTCCGATACTTTTATGAGAAAATCAGGATTACATTTTTTTTCTCGCAAACATGGGGCATCAAATCCCAGCAGAGTACCCCCCACAGGCGTTTAAGGTTCAGGTTGTGCTCACCCTGACCCCATATATACTTAGTAATTCATTTTTAAGATGTGGGGATCATGTCCTTGAGTTCTGTAATAGCTGCCATAAAATACTGTTCAGGTTGTGGTTGCCCAATTAGAATTGACTAGCGCCCTTTAAAGTGACAACTCTGAGCATAGTTGGACAACGGCAGTCTAGACAGCACCAACGTTTTAACCCCTTGATGAACACTCAAGCCCCTCTTTAAAATTAAAATTTCTCAGAAATAGCTGAATGGATTACAGAAAATAATGAAAAATGCACTTTCTGAGTGAATTTCAAACTTTGTGCCAAATTTGGAGTAATTCCATTCAGCCGTTTTTTTCAGTAATGCTTCCAACATTTCCTATGGGAATTAAAATGAGAAATTAATGTTATGGGGCCCCCTTTTTCTTGTCCCCCGCTTGAGGGACTAGCCTCCTGTGACTTTCACTCTACAATAGACTTGAATAAATTACTTTTTCTAATTAAGAACCACATTTTTTTTAAATGTATAACTTTTGAGATTTGTGTCTTTTTAAATATTTTTTTTGGCCAAACTGCTCGCTTTTTTAAAGCAAAATGATGGCTGCATGATTGACATTTTCACAAAAATCAGGATTTCAATGTTGGAAATGTTTGATTTATTCCATTTTATGTTTCGATTTTCACGTCTCTGAGGACCTAATAACACTGAGTTGAATACCTCTTATAGTGCTGTCTCATTCCGCTATGGTTCTTTATATGTTCTTTTTTTATTTATTTATTTTTTCTTTTATTTTAAATTCAAAAAAAAGTTTTTCCAAATAACCATGTCATCTGGTGTTACAGCACACCACACAGCAAAAAACTATGCAATCCATACAAATTATGCAAATTATACTTTCTTCTTTACATAAAATAAGCACAGTTTAGGCACCTTTTAAAACGAAATAGGCAGATTCAAACAAAGAACGAAAAAAGGAAAAAGAAAAAAGAACACCCCCCTCGAAGAAGAGAAAGAAAGAAGAGGAAGGATAGGAGGAGAGTAGTAGCAACTGTTACATGAGCAGTTTATACCATCAGCTTGTCATGTCTGTCCCGCCCGAGAGACAGGCCTCCCTACCACTGTATGTTATTCAACCCCCTTTTCCACTGCTCAATGGGATTCCATATTTTGCCCCCTAGTATTCTGCACCCGCGGCCTTTCCTAGCATAAATTGCACTTTCTAGGTTATAAGCAGCCAACAGCCTAGCTAACCAATGCTGAAGGTTTGGAGGTATCTTGTCTAACCAATGCTTGGCTATACATATGCGTTACACCGCCATAGCTATAAACAAGAATTCTGCATATGGACTTCCAGGTTCTGTGTTAACCGCTAATATGATTAGCTCTGGTGAGAGAGTGATCTTGATCCCCAATGAGGTGTCCATGCATTTTTCAATCGCCCCAACAAGCGTATAGAGCTGTGGACAAGTGGCAGAACTATGCATTATATCTGTCTCGCTAGAGTCACAACGTGGGCAGGTGATACCCACGCTACCCCCCCCACTGTGCTATTCTTGCGGGTGTGTAGTACAGGGAATATATTGTCTAGTAATGTTGTGCTTGTAAGAAGGCTAAACATAGTATTCTTTGTCCCCAACCCAGTGAAACATGGAAGCCCTCTGGTGTAATGTCTAATTTCCCTTCCCATTTTGTGGCGTATTTCTCAAGATCATCAGGTTTATTGCAATCAGTTCTGAGTAAAACCGCCGTATTGTGCAGTCCCAGCTGCTCTCAACAGTGTCTAGAATACGGTTGCAACCGAACCCCAGGGGCCCTCCATTTTTACTAGCCATAAAGCTCCTAACCTGTAGGTACTTAAAAAAGCTCCTACTATCTATTCCATACTTAGATTCTAGTTCGGAAAACTGAAGCATTCCTTGAGGTCCCAGGAGATCTCCCACTTTCTGAACACCACACCTCCCCCACTCCGACATCACTGAGTCCCTAAAAATCTCAGCTGGCAGGGAGGCATTTGAAAACATACGGGTGTATCTATTAAATCTGCCAATACCAAATTTCTTTGAGAAAGCAGCCCAGATTTTATAGGCCGCTTGTAACGTCTTAAACTTTGTGCGTTTGTAGTAGCTAAAATCAATACAATTTAGAAAGCCATTCCCTGCTTCAGTCCCCATCAGGATAGCATAGAGATTGGTGTATCTAGGGCTACCTCCCAAGTCTTCTACTCCTGTCCCTGCACCACCAATTAAACCCTGCATGTATTGAAGATCCGCCGCCCATTAGTACATTCTTAAATCTGGGGCTCCCCATCCCACTTTCTCCCTTGGCAGAGTGATATAGCGATAAGCTCTCCTCATTGTGCCGTGGGCCCAGATGAATCTATTTAGTATGTGTTCTATTCTATCAAACCATTTTGACTCAAAGAGCAGGGGAATTGCCCTAAACAAGTAGAGGAACTTTGGGAGTATGAGCATTTTTATAACGTTTGTGCGTCCCACTATTGTTAGATGTAAGTTATGTAGCCTTTCGAGATCTCCTTTGACTTTCTTTAATAATGGCTCCATATTCTGATCTACCAAGGTATTTAGATCCGCTGTAATTCTTATCCCCAAATATACAGCCGAGGGGACCACTCTATTGTCATTACAAGATGTGTTGCTGTTCTTAACTATCTGCGTTTTAGCCCTATTGATTGCGTAGCCTGATATTACCCCAAAACCCTTGGCCTCTAATTCAATCTCTTTGACTGCCACAGAAGGGGACGATGTGATGACGGCAACATCGTCTGCGTACGCGAGTGTTTTATACTCCATTCCATGCAAGACTATGGGTGGGATCTTGTTGTTATGTTCTAACCTCCGTAGTAATGGGTCCAAATATAGGGCAAATAATAATGGGGAGGAGGGGCACCCCTGCCTAGTCCCCCACTTAATCTGCAGCAGACTGGTGAAACCCTTATTGATTTTCACTCTAGCCGATGGCTCCTTGTACAGGGCCTGCACTGCCCCTACAAATCCATCTCCTATTCCACACCACCTCATGACCATCCACAGGTAGTCCCAGGCGACCCTGTCGAAGGCCTTCTCTGCGTCTAACATTATGGCTGCGGCAGGGTCCCCTGAGACCTCCGTGGCATCAAACAATGTTGTCATCTGTATTATGTGCTGTGTGGTGCCCTTGCCGGGGATAAAGCCATGCTGCGTTGTAATAACCAGATCCCCGATCACCTATCCTAACCTTGTTGCTAATACTTTTGAAAATATTTTTGCGTCCGCATTCATTAATGTAATGGGTCTGTAAGAGCCAGGATCAAGGGGAGGTTTACCCTTTTTAAGTATGACTATAATATCAGCCCCACCCCCCCAGGATTTTGGAATTGATGTGCCTTGTTGTTCTTGTAGCAATGTAGTATAAATATCCTTGCCTATCGCCTCCTTAAAGACTTTGTAAAATTCGGCCGGGATCTGGTCCAAGCCCGCTGCTTTCCCTGATGGGAGATTGTCCAGGGCCAGAACTATTTCTTGCAGCATTATAGGAAGGTCAAGTGCACCCTTTTCCTCTTCTGAGATAATCCTGTGTGGGATACGTTCAAGATACTCTTTAATGAGTGTTATATCTACCATCTGATCTTGGTCGTAAAGGTCCGCATAAAAACGCCTAAATACCTCCCTTATTTCCAGTGGGTCAGATGTCGCACCTCCTTTACCATCCGAGATCTCTCTGATTTCCCCAGCCGCCATTTTCTGCCTTGTCCTGATCGCAAGAGTGTGCCCTACTCGTTCACTGAGTTCATAACAGCTTTCTCTTTTAGTTAGATAGTTGACAGCCGCCTTACTAGAAATACACTCGCAGGCTTCTGCTTTACTTAATGTAATCCTTAGAAGAATATGCTCCAGAGGAGCCTTCTTATCTATAGCTGTACTCAACTCTTCCTCCAGTTCTATTAATTTTTTAGTACTTCTTTCTGTCCTAATCTTGTCCTGCTTATTCCTATGTAGTGTATAGCTTAGTGTCTCCCGTCTGATACCGGCCTTACATATATCCCAAACTACCCCTGAGGAGGCACTACCTCTGTTAATCGCCCAGAACATAGCAAGCCATTCACGCCTGTGCTTAATGTAATCCTCGTCCTTCAATAGAGCCCTCTCAAATGTCCAATTATTCTCTTTAGCCTCCACTCTCCCCAGCTTAAGCGTAAGGATTAGAGGGTTGTGGTCAGATATAGTTCTAGGCTATTTTTCTAAGCTTGCCCTTGAGACTAAGGAATTCGAGATTAAGAAGTAATCCAATCTGACGGAAACCCTAAGGGGCGCTGAATAATAAGTACTGCCTGACCCCACTGGATTTAAATGTGCCCATAGATCTGCTAATGAGTTTTGATGTGCCAGATTAAGAATTGCCTGGCAAGTCCTCCTCTTACGGCCCTGATAGACCTGACCAACCCCGGTGCCTAGACCAGCCATGCCATTAATGTTAAAGTCGCCACAACATATTACAGATTCTGGCCATAGGGGAAGCTCCGAATCTAAAAACTCAATAATATCTGGATCGTCCTCTGTAGAGCCATAAACTGAAATCAGTGTAAATGTCTCATTCTTAATACAACACTCGAGAAGTACCCACCTTCCCCATGGATCCTCCTTTTTCCTTTTAACAATGGTGACCCCCCCTTTTAGCTAAAATGGCCACCCCGCGAGTTCTCGTCCCCTGCTTTGTATTAGCTAGTACAGCAAAACCTAATTGTTCCAGTAGGAGGTTTTTAGCTCCTTCAAAATGAGTCTCCTGCATGCATACTATGTCCAATCTCATTGTTATTAGAAGTGCAGCTACTCTCTGCCTTTTATTCTCATCATTAAGGCCGCAAACATTTATCGAGACGATTCTAATATTCATTAAGACTTGTTATTTTGCATTCCTACTACCCTAGTGCCAATTTTATCATAGCAAGTATATATCAATACGTATCTGCTCTGTAACATACTGTGCTGCAGTGTGCTGTGTACATCAACCTTGTGTAAACCTTTCACCCCCCCTTAATGCCCCCCTCTCACCCCCCCAGACCCTCCTGTCCCACCCTGAACCCCCCACCTCCCCCTTACAGGCAAATAGGTCACACATGACCTATGTGTGGCCGCTTTTGAATTGCAGCTATCGCATCCCTCTCCCCCCTAGCGCCGTGATACCTGCTATGCTACCCCCTTCCTGCGATGTGACCCAGGAAGCCCTTCCTCCCCCCCTCTTTTTAAAAAAAACAAAGAAAGCCTTATTGATACAACCAACTAGCGAAGGGGGTGTCTTGTCTTGTGAACACACCTATGCCTCTTAGCCACCCTTCTGTCCCTTTAATTCCTCCAGAAACTGCTGTGCCTTGATTTCTGAAAAGAACATCCTTACTTTCCCCTTTGTGATTACCTTGAGCCTGGCTGGGAACAAGAGATAAGCCTCTGAGCCTGAAGCCTGGAAGGGTGTGATTAACTGCCAAAGCTTCCACCTTTTTTCCACAGTGACATGACAGAAGTCGGACCTGGCAAAGAAGGTGGTGCCATCGAATGAGCGCCTGGAATCTGGTCTGGCCTTGTCAATAATCTCCTGTCTCAGCAGGTAGTTCCCTACATTCACCAATATTGCCCTGGGCATCCCCCCTGGCCATTCCCCCTGATCCCCGCTCTTTCTTCATTGTGAATGGGAACCTATGCGCTCTTTGCACCTCGTTCTCCCATTGCCAGTGAGTGTCAGGGAATGCCCCCCTCAGCAGATTTACCACACATAGCCTGACATCCTGCCCCTCTGTCACCTCTGCCACACCCAAAATTCTAACATTGTTCCGCCTCTGGCGGTTTTCAAAATCCTCCAGCTTCCACTGAAAGTCCTCTGCTAGTTTCTCCTGCCCCGTTTTGAAGGACTGCCAACTTCCCATGTCGTCTTACAGCTTTCCCGTCCTCTCCTCAACCTGCGTAACTCTGTCTGCCACTTCATCGTAAAGTTTGTTCAATTTTCTTAGTGTATTATGAATTTTCTTGGTAGCCTGTCTAGCTCTACGGCTTTCTGATCTTGCTTCCCCCTGCATCTACTTAAGGGTGTTAAATAATAAGTCTAGTGAGGCATGCTGCACTGGAGTATTAGGAGGACCCTCCCCAGATGTTATTGCTTGATTGGTTTCATCTTGGTAAATTTGTGAGGTGGCAGAATAGTCCCACACTAGCCTTTTATCCATTCCTGCAGGAGACCCAGAGCCGTGCATCCTGGTTTTAGAGTGTTGTTTCTTCTGCGTGCTCCCCTTGCCAGAGATACTAGACCCTGTGTCTGACCCTTCCCAAGAGCTCACTTCACTAGTTTGCAGAGATTCAGAATCTTTGTTTAGAGAGAAAAAACAGTCCCCTTCTGGTGAGCCTCCAGCCCCTCTGTCCAGGCCCTCATGGGAAATTCCATTAGCCATGTATTCCTTGTTTGATAAACTAATGCTGCTCCCCCAGGTACTCACTGTTTGGCGCGGGGTATTCATTTCAGCCTCCACTAGCATTAGTGCACTCAGCATGTCAGCATTACCAGCGTCAGTGGTGTCCACTACCTCCTCACACACGACAGTTTCCACAGATTCCAGTACTCCTGAAGTGAAGTTCCCCTCGCCGCTCTCATGCCTTGCCGCGGGATCCTCCGTCAGTGAGCTTGCGTCGGTGCTGGAGTGTTGCCTAGCAACCTCGCTCGCAGCGTCCTCGAGGACGGCTCCGTCTTTGTTTCCAGCCGGGTTGACGTCCTGCTGTTCCGTGGGCTTCGGGCTCAGCCAGGGTAGGTTGCCTCATTGTGGGGTCCTTACTTTTCTGCTTGGCGCCTTCTTTTCCATACTTCTGTGCTGATACGGCCTGATCTTCCTCCGGGCTACCGCGCTCGCCTCGCTCGCCTGTTCTACCACGGAGCTCCGTTTTCTTCTTCAAGGCGAGGGTTGTATTTTTCCGCACAGCTCCAAGGGACCGCTGCAACAAAGCTGTACTTGGTGGACCCTTCTCTGTTATATTGTCTGCGTTAGATTTTACCGCTGTTGACTCCAGCTTGTCCTTACCCTTCTCTTGCCTGTGGGGCCGTGGGGGCAGCTTGGAGGCCAGCTTTGGACGAGAAATTATGGCGATCAGGCTGTTCACGCTAATCTTTAGTTGAGTGCTGAACGCTTTGTATTCCTTTAAGCCCGCATGTAACCAGTGCTCAAAAGCCATCGGAGGCGTGCAGCATCCTATTCAGTGCTCCAGCATGAACCTAGGAGGGAGAGGAATTGAGTGCGACTGCTTGCTACAGCCCAGCAGCGGCCATCTTGCCTACAACGCCTTCAAACTACTTGGTTCTTTATATGTTCTTATGGGGACTATTTTTTTCCTTGTTTCCTGGTCTGTTACTGTTTGCCTGTGTTCAGCTTCTGTGCCATAGCTGCTTGTATGCCAACATACTATCCCTCCCACCCATCTCCTCTTACTGCCACAGTTGTTTTATAGCTGCCTCCTGCACCATGCCTCCGGCTCCATTTATTAAATGTATTTAGCCTTTTCTTTACTTTTCAATGTCCACCATCAGTTGGGTTTCTTTTTTGGCAGGATATTTGTTTTGTGCTTTCTTTTAAAGAGGATTGGGCTTGTTTTTACTTACATATGCAGAGCTCCAATCATGGTTGAAGCATGGCACATGGACGAGTCCTCAGAGGACCAGAGGCAGCCACATTGGTTGCAGCCCAAACAGCGTGTGAGCATCACTAAATTGGAGCATCTAGGCATCTTCTACTGGAAGGTAAGGGAACCTGTAGACAGCACTGGAGGTGCCACAACTCTCCCAACATTGCTTTTTTTAAAAAGTTTTATATAGCGCAAACTCGACCCCACAGGTATGAGAGCGTTTTACATTAGCACCCATTGTATTACAGTCACACGTTCATTTTTTTCAGGCATGGATGATTAAGGGATTTGCCCTGTATCACAGGATGCTTGAGCCTCCCGCCGTTGAGCCATATCCAAACGCTGATATCTTCTTTCCCTTTCCTCCCTCTTTCCTCCTACACTCCTAGGCATGCTTCGCTCAGTATTTCTCCCCTCCCAGGTCCTTCCGTCCTCTCTGGTTTCTCCCTCTTTCCTCCTCTGGTCCACTTCACCTTAGGTCATATTTGACCATTTCCTTCAGAGCGTCATGCTTAAATCCCCTCCCTCCCTTCACTGCTTCTGTTTTTTTAATTATTTTACTTTTACATTCTCTGGGGCTGCCACCCCTCTCCCAACACAGTTTTTTTTGTTGCTGTTTTATATAGCGCAAACTCAACCCGCAGGTATGAGAGTACTTTGCATGAGCACCCATTGCATTACAGAGACACGTTCATTTTTCAGGCACAGGAGGTTAAAGGATTCAGAGACTGCTTGAGACTCCCGCCGTTAGGATACAACTGAACGCTAGCCTCTCCTTTCCTATTGCACCCTCTTTCCTCCTACACTCCTAGGCTTGCCTCGCTCAATATTCCTCTCCCATCCCAGGTCCTGCCCTTCTCTCTGGTTTCTCCCTTTTCCCTCCTCAAGTCCACATCACCTTCGGTGAACTTTAACCCTTCCCATCTGCACATCGCGCTTGAATCTCCTTCCTCCCTTCATTGCTCTTGCTTTACTTTTACATTTGCTCAAACAATGGAAGAGTGCAGCAGCTTGCAGTAGCCCAAGCAAGCTGCCTCTCAAGAAAACTCTGGGTTTGGATAGATTCCCTTGGAGTTTTACCAAGTATTTTTGTATATGCTTCCAGACAGACTTGGACAGATCCAAGGGACCCAGGCTCATAAAGACTGTTAAATATGTTAATATGTTAAATGTGGGTAGAAATGTGCTATCTGAAATATTAGATTTTGGAGGATAGCTGGGAACCAACTGCAAGACAACCAAGGCAAATATATTCTTGGCTACAGCCTTCTAATGGATATGAGGTGCCTTAGCCATGTACCACATATGACAGAGAAAACACAAATGGAAGGCGCCCTAGAAGTGCTTTATATTGAAAAGGTGTTTTATACACTCTGCTGGGAATATATGTTTGTAGTTCTCACTAAAATTGCCTTTAGACCTAACTTCTTGTAATGGGTCCTATTGGGTCATGTGACATTGATTAAATGGAAATTAGAGTGGGAAACCTGAAAGGGCTACCCTCTGCCACCATTATTGTTTGCCCTAGCAATTTAACAACTCACAATCTGGTTGAGAGAAGTAATGAGGCAACCAGATCTGGTGATGTAATACATACTGTGTTTATGTATGCGGATGATAAAAAATTATATTTAAGCCATTGCAGTATTCAGTCCCTCTGCTTCTACAAGAGTCAGGTAAGTTTGTAGAATCTTTGGGCTTGCACATTAGTTGGAAACAACGGGCATATTTTCACTTGTGAGACTGGTAGGGAAAATGCAGAGTGAGTTCCAGACAACAGGCATACAAGAGTAGTTGGACAGGTTCTGCTTCTTAGAGATTTGGATGGTGCACACATTTCGAAAACAGTATGATTATAACATGTGGGGGGAGATAATGCAGGAATTGAGGATCTCTATTCAATTCTGGAACATGCTCATATTTTATATTATGAGTAGCAATAGACAACATGGTGTTCCTTCCCCTTGTTTATACACACTTCAAAATACAATGTGCCTGATACCAATAATGACCACAAATGAACTAGGCAACCTTCTGGTGTCTCCGGTATGGACCAGGAAGAGAAGCAGAGTTTAACTTGAATCGCCAAAGCTGAACAGAGAACAGCAAGGGCTTGGTTTACCAGACCTTGAGCTATACTATGTAGCCGAACTGCTAGGATTCAGTAGGATTGTGCGCTGACGCAGAGAACAGGGGAAATGGTTACATAGGCATTTAACAGAAGAAACTGCTAATTTGGTTGTTGGAAGGAGACAAACTCCCAGATGACATTCCATATGCAGTGAGGCAGGTGATGACAGCCTAGGAGACTACAGTCAGATTAGAGTACTGAGGAAGCCTCCCTTCAGATACGGTGGCTACAACCTTTTCAACAAATACGTGCTGATGTATCACTAACTACCTAGGGGGAGGGGAATGTCAAACATTGGAACATCTATATTTGGGAGACAAGATTTTAACCTTTGAAGAGGCCCAGGAGGTGTTTGAGGTCTTGCCAGGAAAGGGCTGTAGCATCGAGTCATGCACATATAAAGCCTTGAAGGCTGAGAGATGACAGGCTTGGCTGAAGTCAAGGCAGGCATGGGAAAGAGACCTACTGAAACATCTTACAGATGAAGAATAGGGAACCTGTGAGCGAGTGCAAGGAATTACTTGCAACACCAGATTTAAACTAGTACAATTTAGGTAATTACATCAAACTTACCTGACCCTCTCCAGACTACACAGAATATTCCCTACTAGACTCTCAGAGAGCCCAAAATGCACAGGCTGATAGTCTACATTCATATGTATGACTTGGACCTTTAGAAAAACATCTGGGTATTGGGGAGTGACAGATATGAAATTAGAATCACAGAAAGGTGTCAATGAATGTTGATACTTCAAAAAGACATTCATAAATCAATTGATTATGAATGTCTTTTTGAAGTATCAAAACTGAGCAGAAAAATGCTCAAAAAGCTCAGAATTAGTGAACTCAGGTTTATTGTGAATATTTAAAATAAACCTTCCTTGACACCTTTCTGTGATTTCAATATTTGGGCGGTCCAGTCTGGGGAGTACAGGACCCAAGCCTTCCCTGTTGTCACTAGGTACAAAATTAGAGGCACCAATCAGAAAATGCATGCTGGATATTGTATTGAAATCCCAAAAAAAGGAAGTAACACTCTATATTTACAGCACTAGGCTTACTAGAAGCTAAATCTCAATTAGCAATACACTGTCTTTTGGACAAGAGAAGGACCAGGATTGCCTAGGAAAAAAATATGATGCAATGGACACTGGCTGAAGAATTACAAATGAGAGAAGTCAGTACAGATAAGGGATTAGAGAGGACTTGGCAGAATGGGCACAGACGATGAATACAATGACAAAATCCTGAAAGGGAACTCATATTAGTGGATGGATAAAAATTAGAGGTGTAATAGGGGAGATTGAATGAGGAGAACGGTTATGGCATGGTTCTTAAAATAATAGGGAGTAAGATACAGAGAAGCAACTTAGATAAACATAAAGGAAGGTAGATGTGCTGTGGGAGGTGGTTAATATAGACACAATGCTATGTTCGAGGGGTGTTAAATATGTGTGTCGAATCGGAAAAAGTAATGTGCATACACAATACGAATGAGGTAATAAAGACATTGATACACATGTACGAAGTTGATAAAGTTACGATAAAGTTGCTATGATGATTGATGTGTGAAAAATCCTAAATAAAGATATAAAAGAAGATACCATTAGGGTTATATTGGAGTTCCCCTAATTAATTTAATTTATTTTAACTAATAACAAATGATTCAGCATTTGTGACTACAAAATAGTGTGTTTGGTTGACGGACAAAAGAATTCATTTACATGTATTAAAGTAAAATAATTCACTGCAATGAAATGACATGGGTTAAATGTAAAGTTATGGGTAGCAATATAGTTAGGGTAATGGTGTAATATTTATTATATTGAAACATTATTTAAAATAATCACATTAATACAAAATAAATACATATCATTGTTAAAGGTTTGGGTTATATTTAGTGCTAGGCACTAGTCACAAGGTAAAGGTCATAATGAGGAGTGTTAAGTTAATGGTACAAAGGATGTTTAATATAATCCAATAGGGTAATGGATGGGATAACATTTTCCAGTGCATTGAAGCTGAGGTAATGTCAGGAAAGATAATTTTATTGATCAATTCAATGTTATTGCAGCAATTGACATTCCATTGTTACAACAATACATTTATTTTGAGGTAACAAGAGTATTAAACCCTAGTTTCAATACAGGGCCATTGATATCCTTACTTTGATGTGACTCGCATCTCGCAGGGTATTTCAGATGCATTTTGACATGGGTCCATAAAGAACAGATCCTCATTGTCTCTCAGATTTTTTCCAAGCCAATACAGTGAGTTCGCACTTTCTTTATCTGGGGACCCCACAAATGCTGTGCAGCTCAGAATCTTTGCTTTTCCTGAAATAAAAATACATGTTTTACGGTGTATTTCAGGGGTATTAAAAGTTAAACTGATTGGCTACATCATTGCTTATGCAGCATAAATAAGATATCTGATATTTGTGAATATGCATAACCTATAGAAACCTGGACCCCCATCCCACACCCCACACCTCACCATGCCCACACACGTAGTCTTTGCTTGGTGTGTGCATGTGTGTATAAAATTAAGCTGTTAAAATTGGAGTACAACCAAGTGTGGCTTCTTAGACTTCAGTTACATGCACCATCAATGCAGCGTTTCATCATTACTATCCGCCTCCACGCATCACTTTATTATGAAGGATGCAAATTTTCTTTCATAAATAATTTGAGAGGCAAAATAAGATTCAGCGTTTAAGATAACTGTATTGGAATGAAAACTAAACACATTTGGGTATACCTAGGGGTGGGAGGAACTCACAGAATTTTACTCAGCAGAATTCCGTGGAGTTGCATACAAACTTTGCGAGATTCTGCGGAGTTCTGCCAACAGATTGAAAATGTGCACGTCGCACTGCTCACCTTGCACTTTAGTGCCGGTAGCACGAGGCGGGCTGAAAAACCTGTGTGAATGGCACACTGTGCAAGAGTGTGTGGCCATTCAAGTTGATTTTGCTGCCACTGGAGTAGAAAATCTACTCAAGCAGCAGCTAATCTACTGAAGAAGAAGCAGCATTTGATTGTGACCACTTGAAATCACCGGTGCTAGAAATTCACCCTAGGGAATGCCAAATCTTGCTCTTATTTCTGGAGTCTTGTGGGCAAACATTTCTGCCACGTGAAGTTTGGCAGAACTTGGCCAGAACTCTGCGTAACAAGAGCAATGCAGAGAGGCCAAATTGTGCCGATTCCATGGCTGGAATGAAACATTCCGTCCACCCCTGGGTATGCCTATGTAGCTGCTTTTGTATTTCATTAACAAGATTTCCTTTTGCTCTTGCCCATGAAGCTCCTACCAACACTTCTGGTGGGTTTTCCATGAATGTTGGAAACATCCTGGCCTCAAGCAGAACATGCTAATACAACAACGTAAAATTGATGTGGAAGGCCATGTTAAACTTTTGAACTGACTCTATAGGAGACAGACAAAGGGTATTTTACAAAAAAGATCCTTTCAGTGTAAATGAAAATAACCCTATGAATGTTTAGAAGTTGTTCAATCTCAGATTCATTCTGTTCTCAGGAAGAAAAACAGGAGTATTAGCTCCAAAAAAGATAATTTGAGAAGAGCTTTTAGGCAAAAAATGTAGTCCTTATTTTAAAAGAACTCTATCAAGAAAACATTGTAAACAAAGCTCTGAAATAACTAAGTATCCCAATTAACCTAATTTACATGTACAACTCACAGCCAGAAGGCAACTTTAGCAGACAAACTTGAGAGGGAAACAGAAGAAAATGGCTCAAAAGTGGAGCACTTGCAGTCCTTTCAATAATCTAGGCAGATCCCATGGAGTAACTGGAGGGTGTACAGTAGGCCTTTTATTCATAAGAATTCTAAGCTATCTGGGAATCGAAGGGTGGTTCTACAAACTCTCAAATTGCAGCCACTGAGCAGCTCAAGTAGAAACAGCTAGACCCTTAGAAAAAATGTCCTGTAAAAGGCTGGAATTAGAAAGGCATCACAATATCCTGGATTTAGAGAACCTCTGTCTTTTCACCAGAAGTGAGCAATCACTTGACTTAATAAGCTACAGTTATTGGACTCTGAATTATTTTCTAGAGACACCCCCTGAAACACCCATGAAGTTACAGACCTAGCCTCTCAGCCTAAATGCTATGAGGTGAAGGTGAGTCAGATACTGTTTAAGAGAAGGCAGGGTGGGTGGAAGATGAACTAGAGGAGCAACTGGCAGGTTGCAAACATAAAGTAACCATGGTGGGTGAAGTAAAAAAAGGTGCTACTAGGATCACCAAAGTTGCTTCCCTTTGGATCTTCCTCATCACTCTTGGATAGGAGGGAAATGAGAGGAAATGAAATAGTGCAGTGTTGGGCCAACTGAGAAACAGGGCATGCACTTCACAGTCTTCCTGACACCAAGCCTCCACAAATAATTGGGTGAAGGACTTTCTTTTGAGGAAAACATTGCAAGACATAGAAATATGAACCAATTCACAATCATCTGGAAAGACTCTTTTTGCAGCTGATAATTGACAGGAAACATTCTGCTTAACTTACCTGCTGTTTGATTTCATTTCCACAAAATATAAGTTGCACAAAGAGATGTTAGATTAATCTCTGGCGAAGGGCAAATATTTTCAGCTTGTGTGACACACATTTGGATCTTGATTCCCTCTTCTATATTAACATGATTTCACTACTTAGGGCTTGAGTCACATGCGGTTAGGAAGGCCTCCTAAAGGCATTTGCTCTGTCCAAATCGGATTGGGAACGTGTCTTTATGAGCGACTTGAAAGGGTTCCGACTGACCGAGTACGATTCGAGTTAGGCGTTAGGAATATCCCAATCTGAACCCAATGACATTGGGAATACCCTAGCCGTAAGGAGCGGAATCGTTCGTCTCTATGGGCTGCGTTTCCGAACGACCGAGTACGATGCTGGATTTGGACAGCCTTTCCGAATCGTGCCATCTGAGTCAAATCGGCAGTTAAAATCAGACTTTGGGGGCCTGTAGTGGGCCCCCTTGAACCCGGAGCCTTCCCAATCGGGCCCGTGGGGTTCCTATGGGTCCCCCTTATCAGCCATGCACAATGTGGCAGGCACCGGTTGGTGCCCGCCACAGGGTGCCCGATTTTCCCCAGCCACCCCTTTCTTCAATGGAAGCTTATGCATTCAGTCGGAACAAAGGATCTCATTGAAGTCAATGGGAGTCCAACCAAACAGTACCTGTTAGCATCGGCATGCATCCTACTCTCCGGTTGGATTCTCCCGATTCGGTCAGAACCATTCCAAAACCCCATCGGTTGGGAACCTTTCCATACTTCATTAGAATCGTGCCCTTAGTTGCAAGTTTTTATTAGAACTGCTTTCACTGAATAATCAAAAGAAACTCTTGAAGAGCTCAAAAGAATGCCAGTAATTCACTCTAGTTTGAGGATTTCTTCTTTTCGATCTGAGATCATCGACATTGAATTTCCTGATTCTCTAAATTAGCCCCCTGCGTCAATGACTAATGATTTCCATCATTTGTTATAATTAGTGGAGAAGAAGCAGTGAAAGAGAATCTTCTTTAACATCGCTCTGTAACTAGCCACCAAGATAATGTTTGGGAAATACCTGGAGTTATCAGAAGCTGAATCTCTTAATTCTCTAATTATTGGGACCGGTATTGCTGCAGATGGTGAACTGGAGGATTCAATGGGTACCACTGCATTTGTAGATTTTATAAAAACTTTGCACTCTAAGTAAGTCTCTGGCAGTCATTTGAGGTTGTATTAATAATTGAGAGACATGAGACTGAGTACTTGGGAAGGAATATTGCTCCCCTAAACTTCTTTATCCAAAAGGGTCAGAAAGAGATACTTTTTCTGAAGCTAAGGAAGATGAGGATAGCATGATGGAATTCGCTTTCAGTACTTGAGGGAATTCATCTTTAAAAATGACATATTCTGGGTAGAAATCTTGGAGTCCCTAACTTGGCTTTACATTTTTTTTAAATTCATGGCCAAATTATGACTATGGCGGTCCTATTACTGGCGGGGGGGGGGGCGGTCGGACAGCCATGGGACCACCTTAAAGGCCACGCAGTAACTTCCTTTGACGCTCTCATTGTGATGCCCTTTTTCAGAGGCACTGCAGTGGGACTGCCAAATAAACTCCTGTCAGACACAAGAAAACTCGTAATCTGGCAGGCACTGCACACACAGCTTTGGCGGTGTGGGGGTCGGGGCAGTGGTATGGTAGCCCAGCTTCCACACAGCTAAACTTATAATCGCCCCAAAGTTCTTTACATTCCATGCAAGGGTATAGCATCTACTAGTTAATATTGAGGGTAGAAATCATCTACCTCAAGCTTTTGTTCTTCATAACCCAAAAGTTCTCTAATAAGGAAAAAGCCCCCTTGCAATTGAAGGCCCCTATCATGTTTACCTTTAGGCAAGAGGTCTTGATCATCATCATCAGGGTGTCCCTCAGCAGGATATGGGTCAGGATGTTTCACAGGGGGAAAATCCATAGTACCTAGGCCAGATAAGATTGTTTAGACCAGCGTATGAAATGGAAAAACAGAAGTGCACTTGGAGTTGAGGAAATGGATGATGAGGAAAAAACTTCTTAATGCTGCACCTCAACATTATGACGATTCTCACTCTACTTCCTTCCCTCCATCTTTCCAAAATGAGAATGAGGGTGAATGGTCTTTGGGCCTCTTTAAATAGAAGCCTCATACATCATTTGATTTCTTATTAAAAAAGGAAAAGGGACCAAACCTCCTGTCCTTTGGAGCCTTCACACCATCCTGCTGTGATCTGGAGTCTTAACTACTAGACCACGAGTGTATGCTTATTATAGTTTTATAAATAAGTATAATTTGCATTGAAAAATATTGAAATAATTTAGAATTTAAGTAATTTTAAATCGTACAGGAAAAGATATAAAACAACCAGCATAAGGGCAAAAAATAATAGGTAGCAAAGTTCTGCTCAAGCATGGACTATTAATAATGCTTTTTAATGTGGCTCGTCTGCTGGTGTATCAAAGAGAATACTGACAAAAAATCTTCATTTATACATACGTGTATAGGGGTCAGCCAAAGATTACCTCACAAAATAATGTTTCCTCCCCCTTCCTAAAGCAACGAATATGGGGGCATATTAGCAAAGGCGGGCGATAATTCCATCGCCCTATTAGCAAGCTGTCGCTAACATCAGTTAGCGACAGCTTTTAGGTGATAGCGAGCGGTTTGGGGCCCGCTTTGCATGTCAGCGATATTTATCGCTAATGACATGCAAAGTGGGCGTACCCAACCGGTTAGCGACTGAAAGTAGTCGCTAACATCGCTATCGCCTATTACAACGCAGGCAAAGCGATTAAAAAATTTGCGCTAAGCGCTAATTTTGCCAAACACTAACGTCTGCTCAGACCACTTCTTAACCTGTATATCCAATGGGAGTTGGATATTCAGGATAATACCCTATTGGTGTTAATGCCTGAATATCACTGTATTCCCAGCGATATTCATGCATTTTGCCGCTATCACCCGATATTTTATCACATTTGAGATAAACGTTGCTAATAGCACATTATCTCTGCGATAAAATCCGGCAAAGCGCGGAGATAAAAATAATGTCGCTAAGCTTATTTAGCGATGAATATCGCTAGTTGTTGATAAAATGCCCCCCGGAATGTAAGAGAAGCATTCACATACTAAACTGTACTAAACAATTGAAAAACCAGACGAGATGAAAGATATGTTTTATCTGCCTGCATTCTGCCTCCAACTACCATTAGGGATGAAAGCGGCCTTGTGCAACAAGAAAAGAAACATCCTTTCTCCACCCGCCAGTATCCATCCCTGCTATATAGCAAGGGATAGAAAGGTTGGACCATGCACAAATTATGCTCCTGCATTTTAAATCCTGTGACATGCAGCGCAAGTCACAAAGTGAAACTTTTTTCTCTCTCGCCAGGAATCCTGGTACTGTAAAACATAAAACCAGTGGGTAAGCGTTGTGCTCACGTTTGTAATCTCGCCACCAACACAGACTAAACAGTCTGCAGAGAAAATTAAATTACATAAAGAAAATGTACGAGATGAAGGCTTCTGTCAAAAGACAGAATGGAAGCAGTGTTCTCTGTTTAGAAATGGGAAGAGATATACAGGATAAGGGATGGCTCTGAGGGGATGCCAGAGATGGGAAAGAGAGGCTGTCCAAAGTGAAAGCAAGGTCTTTTTCCAGCTAATGGGGAGATAGTATTCGGTCCATAGAGGCTGGAGGCCTCACATAAGTAAGGACTGAAATGAGGAAAATGGATAGGGATTTAATGTGGTAGATTTCCTTATCTGAATTATACAAGGCGTATTAAGAATCATATCATATTGTAAATAATTGAACATTCTAGAATTGAAAGTTCTGCAACTGAACGTTCTATTAATTAAACACCGCACTTGCATAGGGAGTAGTGCCAATGCCTATTGGGGCAATTAAGTGGTGCAACTGAGAAAAGCAATCAAACACTGGGGATAATATAGCATAAAAGTGCCAAACAGCAATTTATCTGGGCAACAAGCAGTGAATGTGGTGAATTGCAGCGGGAATACAGCATGCTGCCATTGTTACCGGGTAGTGTACCGATTGCCTTACACAAATTGGAGACTGCCTACCAAAATCCCAAAAAAGGAGCTGTGTCTTTTATTGTGCTAGAGGTATTGCAGACTGTTAGCAGTGCTTATGGTACACTTGTTATTAGTAGTGTTGTTTTGATTGGAAAGCATGCGTTATTCCTGTATATTGTAGAGTAGCGCTACAACCTGCTCCTTTCAAATGTGATGGTATAGCGGCCAACCTCAGACAGAGCCCTGAGCACACTATACTATTTACAATGCACACTTTGCTGTGTGAACCTAGAAGTAAAGGTAGCTACTCTATAAATGTCTATGCTGACCCTGGAGCTTGAATTGCAAGAAATAGATACCCTGTAACACTGTGTGTTTTCAAGTGGCTGCACTGGACTAGAGAAACAGACACATTGCTAATGGAGGGGTCACTGAGCTAGAGATTTTCCGAATTAAACTTCTGAAACACTTTTATTGGACAGATTAAAGTCGAATGTCAAAATAATAAATTACTCATCTATGACCTGATCATGATCTTCTGGTATGTGCTATACCATGTGAAATGTGATTGTGAGGAGTTTAGCAGCCTCGTAGTGGTAAGACATAGAGAAAAGAATAACCTTAATATCCCAGACCTCTTACAATAACACCTAAAAAGCCTTCTTGAAGGAAATATATATTTGGAAGCATAACACTTAGAAAATAATGTGGCAATGAAAGCTAAAAGGGGTTTGGCAATTTACTCAGGGCATCAATTCAATTACTGGGCAAAAGCATTAAAATGTGCGCCAATTAACACCTCTCTGAAAAGTAAATCCCACTTTAATAGGCAGGAAGTCATACCTTTGCATGTCAAACTTCACAATTCAGTTTGGTAACTTTCCCATGCCAAACAGATTTAAAACTTTTGTTTTTGCATGCCTAGTTCCAAATTCGGCACGAATTTCATTTGTGTTAAGTTTCCACAATGAAGTAACAGCAGCTACTTTACAATTAAAGAGAATGGGGTTTATGAAGTCCAGTTGATATTTGTGTCTGTGTGTGTGTGTGTGTGTCGGTGGGTGTGTGTGTGTGCATGTGTGAGTGTGTATGTGTGTTATATTCTTAACTCCACATCCACATACCTTCAGGCAATCTCTGAGTAGGTGGGTCTTCAGGTTTCTGCTGAATTTTAGTCGTTTGTCAGTACATCTGAGTGCATCAAGTACATTGTTTCAGAGTCTTCAAGCCTGACTTAAGAAGGCTTGGTTCAATGTTTTGTTTTTTTTTACTTTCAGGGTTTGTCATATCAGTTTTGATTTGCGTCTGCTGTTTCTCTACCCTCCAGTGGTAATAATGGTGTGCTTGAGGGGAATTGCATGCTTGGGTGTTAAGGTGTGAGGGTGATGCATGCCATCTTAAAATAAATTTTAGCGTCTAGGGAGCCAGTAGAGCTCTTTCGTGACAGGATAATTTGATATTATTTCTTGCCGCCCTTGAAAAGACATACAGCTACATGTAGAATGTCTCTGAGGGAACGTATTTAGGAAGTGGAGATCCAAATAGGCAGTTTTAGCTAATTTAGTGATGGGTTTTTATCAGGCAGGGAGATATTTGGTTGATTGTAAAACTCAGGGACTTTCCAGCAGGAACCAGAGTATGAGTGATGTCCAGGCTGGTATGATTTAGTAGCCAGTATGGACTGTGGTGCAGGGTCATGAGTATGGAGGAAGAACAATTCAATTTTAGCAGCATTAAGGGCCTGATGAGGATGGCAGTCAGAAGTATGTCTGACTGCCATCCTGGTGAGAAACAGGACCACCCGACAAGATGTTGGCGGTCCCAGACCCTGAATCACCGTGGCGGTCGCTAAGTGTATGTTTTGTATTGCGGCGATCGCTGCGGTCTGCAACACATGCTGCAGTACAAAATATGCACCCGTGCATATTCCTGCACTATGTTGCAGGCACCATTGATGCCCCCAGAGGCCATATCTTAGGCCAGGGAAGGTCTCCAATCTGTTTTTCTGCCTGCCTTTTGATGGCAGCCGGCAGGAAAATACATTGTAAACCCTAGGGCAGTGCTTGGCAGGCACTGCCACTGTTGTAGGGATACAAGTCCCTCCGTCGGACCGAAGAAGACCGTCGTATCCGTGGTGGTCGGTCTCCTCTACCACCATCCATTCGACCGCCATCCTAATGTGGCTGGCGGTAATCAGTATTGCAATGGCAGTCCCACCTTCATCTTAATCAGGCCCTATGTTAGAGAAAGATGTTTCAATATTGACTTTAGAGTAGTGAAGTTGGATGGTTTTGATATTTTACAGTAGAGCTGGTTGTCATTGGCATATTGGTGTATTTTTGGCAGTTTCATGTGTGGGATAAGTCAATCAGGCTCCAGAGGATCACTGAAATTAAATTTTACTAACAAAATTATTGCCTTCTTACACTTAAATACTAAAACCACAAATATAGTTGTTAAACATATCTATTTTTACTTATATTGAAAACACAAGTATTAGAAACAAACATATTGTTATCTTCAAATAACCATATGAAATGTCAAAAATATTGCCACACAATAACGATTACAATATTATCGTCAAAATAATGACATTATCATTAACAAAAATAAAAAAATGCTTTTTATGTTAAATCATTATAAAAAAACATTAAACAATATGTACACGTTTGCGTAAAAAAATACATTACATCACCAAATTGACTACAATACACCCCAATAAATTCATACAAAGAATTAAATCAACAATATGAAAAGGCAAACAAATGTTATCAACTTAAGACAGCAAAAATTACAAAAGCTGCAAGGTGAGTAAACTCTGATGGATTCTTTGACCAGACCCTGAAAAATAGAAATATACACATTTTTACATCTGCCTTGCTCCACCCCCTCGGCCTGGGATGTCTCCTGGTGGCCGACTGCACTAGGAGCACCCCCTACACCCACCAACCATGCACGAAACCTCGACTCCACACTCTCCATGACAAAGCAGGTCAACACCGTATACTCCTCCTGCTTCAACACCCTCCGTATGCTTCGCAGGATCTCAAGTGGATCCCCACGAAACTAGAAGGACGGTCACCCAGGCCCTCGTCAGCAGCAGACTGGACTACGGCAACGCACTCTACGCAGGAGCCCCGGCCAAACTCCTGAAACGACTCCAACGCATCCAGAACGCCTCAGCACACCTGAGCCTCGACATATCCCGCCGCAGCCACATCACACCCCACCTGAAAGACCTGTACTGGCTCCCCATCAAAAAGAGGATTACCTTCAAGCTCCTCACCCACGTAAACATGGTACTCCACAACACCGGACCAGCGTAACTCAACAGACGACTCAGCCTCTACACCCCCGCCCACCAGCTCCGCTCCGCCAACCACGCCCTCGCCACAATCCCCCGCATCCAAAGAATGACCGCCGGCAGCAGATCATTCTCCCACCTCGCCGCCAAGACGTGGAACACCCTCCCCATCCGCCTACGGCAGACCGAAGACCTTCTAACCTTCAGGAGACCCCTCAAGACCTGGCTCTTCGAACAGTAGCAGCACCCCCCAGCACACTGAGACCCTCACGGGTATGTAGTGCGCTTTACATATGCTATGATTGATTGATTGATTGCAAAGTAAGTTAACTTATATTTAATCTAAAACTTACCTGTAAATAAAATGTAAATGATAAGATAGCAAATATTTAACAAAACACTCTTAAACTTTTGATCTCTTTACATATCCTTACCCAAAGAAATACCACAATTACGAAAAGTGCTAACCTACTGAAAAACAACACCAAACGCAAACCAGAAATAAACATCAAAAGCGAGTATATGTAAATTCTGATAAAATAGTAATTCACCCCAAAACCGACTAAAATAAAGTCCAACAACCTCAACATCTACTAACTATTCAGAAATAAAAGTTTTAAATGAAACTGGCACTCTATTTTTCTTTCAACAAAAAAGAAAGCCTCTGCTCCACATTACAACACCCCCAACAGAAAAGCTGCAAAAAAGTGTGAAAAAACTGAGAAGAACATACGTCAGCATAAAGAATAAAAGTAGGTGCTTATTTTTCTATGAAAATAACAAATGTATAAACATTATAAATGTTTTATTATTTACACTATTACACTACTATCAGACACAATTAAAGAAAGAGCAAGATACATAGCATCCCAGAAAGAAAAGCAATTATTAAGGGCCTGATTACGAGATTGGCGGTCGATGAACTGCCATGCCTGAGTTGAGGTCAGACTGATTCGAGCTCAGCAGTGTGACCCCTGTATCACTAGATTGTTGGATTGCCTTTTTAAAGACCGCAGTCGAGCCACAGACACTGCCAGCACACCGCCGACTGCCGAGTTCATGGTCGGGGAGAAGTGGCTGCCATAGGGTGCTACAGGGGAGTTACACAGCTGTCCGTATCACAAATTGACTTTAAGACCAGCCCAATGCAGTTGGACCACCATCTTCTGGTCAGTGGAAACTAAGGATTTGGGGTATATACTCCCCCCTTTCAGACAGAGTTTGACGTGGATCCCTTTCTACAGGTCCCACCATCACAGCAGCATCTTCACTCCGAGGAATACAACCCTGTTTGTGGTGATCCACAGGTACGTCCTTTTTGTACCATAGACACATTGCCTAGACTGTCCTCATATTGGGCAGACTCTGGCAATGGGTAGGTGGCCTTTTTCCAAATGCTTCATGCATATGTGTGCATTCGACGCATATGCAGTCAAAATGCTCCTACAGGCATCTGTATATATGAAAAACATTTCACCACTGCAGCAAGACCACTGCCGCCACATCCCGGGCCCTGCGGTCAACTCGTAATACCATGGCTGGAAGACTGTTGGCACTGCAGACTTCTAGAGGCTGCAGCCACGACGTTCAGGTGGTCAGACCACCAAATTCGTAATCAGGCCCTAAGTCACATTTGCTACACCTACAACCTATTGCAATGCATGCTATGAGAGGGCCACTACAAAAGATGGTATTTAATGAAATGGAACACAACCACCCTCCAAATTTGACAGAAATAAAAGAATGGAGGTATTTCAGCATGTAAGAGAGGCAAATACTAACTCCCAGGAACCCACAACCAAAATCCTTAAATATATACTACCTGATGACCTCAGACACATCAAAGGCTAACCACCACGTATTCCCACTTTAAAACATTGAATTGCACAAGCTAAAAAAGTCTACCAACCAACGATACCCCTTCTGCCCATAGAAGATACCAAGATATAGAATTACTTGAACATGTGAAAATGAATGAATGAATGAGATTGATTTATAGAGTGCACGGCTACTCTGAAGAGTGTCCCGGCGCTAACAGGCAGGGCCCAGGTATGCAACCCCCAACAGACATCTTACTACCACCCCAGAAAACACGCAGGTTTAAAAAGAAAATCTTAAAGTAATGAGGTGCAGATCATGAGGAAGCTCAATTCCACACTTTAGCAGCAAGGAAGGAAAAGGCTTTACCACCCGTCCGGACATGCTGGATTACCAGAAGTGAAGCAGAATGCAGCGCTCTGGTGGAAATATACTGGGAGACTCTCAGCCAAGTAACCAGGGCTATGAACATAACAGCCTTAACTGTGAATCAAAGTTAAGGCTTTAACACCTTGACTGTGGCTCAAATTCTGCCGCAGTGCTAAAAATCAAATCAGTGGGCATGGTTTGGACGGCCCCTGGCCGTCATGCGTACACACCCACGGTGACTCATGACGGCCAGGGGCTGTCATGAGCACCGAAGGGGTTAAACAAAATCCATTTCTTAATGGGCAGCCAAAGCAGAGCTTTTATTGCAGCCGTGGTCCAAGAACATCTCTACAGGCTGCTGCATTTTGAGCCACTGTAAGCAATTCACCTGAGCTTGGGCTGCTCCCAAAAACAGAACATTTGCGTAATCTAAATGTGACATGATAACCTTTCATCACTTCACATTTAGATCACACGAATGTTCTGTATCTGTGATCTGTGTTTACATGGATCACTACTGACACATAATGACTCATAATGAGATACCCTTCCTGTTATATGACAGCCTAAACAATGATAGACGAATCCTAATATTTCCTACAGCAGATAACCCTGAAACTAAGCCATTGTCATACTCAGATGATGGATGGGACCTTTAAAATTCATGTACTTAAATATGCACCAAAGATGGCGAATATCAAAACGCAATTATCCCTTTAATATATGCCCTGCTAGCAAGTACATGAAGTAGCACTTATTTCAAACTCATAAACCACATTAAAAATAAAAGAAATACCTACTACCCCCCAAAAAAATGATAGACTGTGAACAAGCCATGATTCAAACCATTTAAAAAAGTTAACCCCACAGAGCCATCCAAGGCCGTAACTACAGTTCCAATCAAAGCATATGGAGACACCTCCAACAATCTGCACTAAGGGCCTTATTACGAGTACCGCTGACCTAAGACCGCTGTTCCCGGGTTAGCAGTCCGATTGCTGTGACCTCGCTGGTTGACTACCCGATTCCGAACCTAGTGGTCGGACTGACAGAAGACCACTGCCAGGATGGAGTATCCTGCGGAAATGTGGAAAGTGGCGGGGAATGGAGGCGGTGCCAATGGCGGCACTGCCTTGCATATTCCGACCTGCATTATCGCTGACCTTTTCTTGGTGGGAATCACCGCCATGAAAAGGTCTGCAGAAAGGTGGGAGGGTTCCCCAAACGGGGTCCATGGCCATTTTTGGCCATTAGATATTGTGGCTGGGGGCATATGTTTTGTCCCCTATGCCTGCAATGTCATGCGCACACTATGTGCATGGTAACTGTGCATGCACAACAATGCACGTGCTACACTATGGCAGCAGTGCTTTCAGGCTCACTCTGTGAGCTAAATCATGGTGCCACTGCAAGACCACTGCTAGTACACCACCTACTCAGTGATCAACTCAGAATGTGGCATTCAGGATGCCATAAGCCTGGCAACTTTCTCCCAACCACTGACGCTGCGGCCTGGCGGACCGACCGCAAAGGTAGGAATCATGCCCTAAGTATAGATTATGCCACAAACAGTCCATTTGTCTTTGAAATAAAAAGAATGATAGCACTAGATTTTGCCCTTGTCACTGAGGTAGCTAAACACTACAATTTACTAATAAAAAGCCCTTTCTACTAACATAATGAACACAAATTAATCCCCATAATAGATTATTTTAAAGATCCTTTGGTTGGTTGACTACATTGCTCTGGATACAGACACAAACCGAAATTCCAAATACCATGGTGGAATGTCTATGACAGCACCTTCGCATATAAAGCCAAAACAAACAATGTAGTGAAGGACAGCACAATATCTTCCAATCCACACTCAGTAGAACCTAACCTACCCTCTATAAATTTGTAGAAGCATTGCAAAAAGAACAAAGCTACCAACAGTTACCAATAGCGCAATCAGTAACCCAAACTGCACATAAACTTTCCAAACAAACCAAAAAGATGCACGACTACAATTTAGTCAAACACTCAATAAAAAACAAAGGAGTAGATTACTTAGAAATAATAGCTGAAAACATAATATGATTTAAATATTAAATTTCAAAACTTCCCAAAAACTATAACATAATCTTAACCAACAAAATATTTGTTTATTTAAATAATAAACATAAAATTTCATTACATTAGTCAAAACATTAAATAAAGCTCCAATATTCAATAAGACTGTCATAATAAAAGAAATATATAAACTATTTACATTAAAAATCTAAACCTCACCAACCAAAAAGCTCAACGAACGAACTCAATCCAATAACATAATCCTAACCTAAAAATTAAAATATAACTTTTCTCAATCAAAACAAATATTTGGCTTAGGACAATATTACGATTTTGGCTAAAACTATGGTGTGTCCTCCCGCTAGATTTTGAGTTAAATCCTAGTATGGCAGGCGGTGCTTATTCGGTCTCACAACAGTGGGCTGTTATGCTCATAGGAGAGCCTAACATTCAGCCCGCCACCGTGAGAGCACCGCCTGCATGTTTTTGCACGATGTGGCATGCATGCTACACCATGCAGGAACTGGGAGTGCAAAACCAGGGGACACAACATGTGTCCCCCTGCATGCACCCTCAGGCCCATGAGCGGCATGGGAACCCAGTTATTGCCCTCTTAGTTGCCTCTTTGCCACCCTTTTCATGGTGGACTCACAGCCATGAAAAGGGCAGTGACAGGGTAACTTAGAATATTCATGGTGGTGCCGCAGCAGCACCGCCAGCATATGCCTGCTCCTGACCACTGTGAAACTACTGTGGGATCCTGGATCACCAGTGGATGCAGCGGTCCTATGTCGATCAGACCGCCCAACGTGTAATACTGCGGGTGGCCCCACAGTGTGGCAGTGGTCCGACCCCATTACAAGGCGGTCTTTTGGATCTCCGTACTCGTAATAAGGCCCTTACAGTTCTGTAGGTGCAGATCACCCTCTGTATCCACGTAGTCAAAATGCATAATCCACCAAGAACTGGAAAGATATTTTCCAAAAAGCCGAAAAAAGAATGTGAAAATTAAACCAATTCAACAGATGTCACTCGAAGCGATCCTTAATATCTAGGAAACATTAAAAAAATAAAAAAGTGTTTATTAAAAGAGACACTCCTGGAGACCTGAAAAAAAAAATGTAAATCAAAGTACAAAATATTGGTTTATTATAAAACAAAAAACATTTCTCTTAACAAATAGGTAAATCCAAATGTCCATACTACACATTTGTAGAGAAAAACCTCCAAAGTAAAACAGAAAACCCTCAAACAAAAAACAATTAAATTCTCAAAAGAACATATACATTACACTAAATAACGATAAAGAAAGTAACATTAAACAGAGTACGAAAACCCTAGCCAACATACTAGTGAGAAAGACTACAATTCATATAACTAAATGTACAACACACCCACAAACAACCCTAGAATTAACCTCTAGGCCTCCTAGCTACAACCCCTACCTTCAAAACTCTAAAAACACTGTAAGAAGGACTTACCTGTTCCAAAAACAGCAACACCTTACTGTGATCTGGGTACCAGAAAATACATTAAAAATGTCAGAAATATATAGAAGGTGGTAGTAAAAAACTGGCCACTGAATGAAATAAAAAAGACTGTCTTCCCATAGAATGAATGGAAAAATATAGTAAACAATGTTGAATTAAAACATGTAAAAAATGTTGTAAAACAATGTTAAAAATTGTAAAGTATCAATTAAATAATAATATAACAAATATACAATTATTTAATGTAAACAGAAAAAACTTATGTTAAAAAGATATTAAAAATATGCATATGAAACAATTTAAGAAATGTTAAAAACATATTAAATAGAAAAAAACCTGGAAAATGTACAGCATTCAATAATATTTAAATGTGATATACATTATTTATTTGATCATAAAAATGGATTAAAAATCATTTTATTTATCAATATACAATTATTTATATCAATAAATATAGATATGTTTTGAAATCGGAAAATTTACATTTAGGGCCTTATTACTAGTTTGCCAATCCTTAGACCACTGTTGTGGCAGTGACATTCTGACGCTGTGAGCTCAGCAGTCCGACCGCAGTATTTCGAGCTGTCTGGATTGCGTGTTGCAAAGACTGCAGCTGAACCACCGACACTGCCAGCAGACCAGCAGGTCTGCGGTCAGAAAAAGGCAGCCACCATATGGTGGTACAGGGGAGCTGCACTACCGTCCATATTATGAGTTTCCTTTTCCATGACATATGTGGCGGTCTGACCGCCTGCTTTAAGGTGGTGACACAAAGGACTTGGGTTATGTACTTTCCCCTTTCTTGTTCTTTCAGGCAGAGTCCAGCGTGGATCCCATTCTTCAGGTCCCCCTTCACAGCAGGATCTTCAGCCCTAGGATTAAAACGATCTACAGGTGAGTTCCTTTCATACCATATCCCCTTGCCAGGACTGCCCAGATATGGGCAGGACCCTGGCAATGGATAGATGGTGTTTTTCCACATATATCATACATATGTGTGCATCCGACACATATGCAGTAGAAATGCACACACACTCATCGATATATTAGGAAAAAGTACTCACCACCGCCAGATCTCCATATCCAAACCACAGGCACCTTAGGCAACTCATAATACAACAGTCTGTAGACCGTCAGCACTGTAGTTTACTGGTGGGCGCAGACGTGGTTTTCGGGCAGTCAGACCGCCAAACTCGTAATCTGGCCCTAAATAAATATAAGAATGCTTTTTTATAACAAATATACAGCTAACTACTTTTTTATTTCTCTTTCCAAACACTAAGGGCCTCATTATGATGTTGGTTGGAATTTCCTCCGCTCAACATCGTCTCAGTCAAGCGATCGACTGACAACCAGTCGCGGTCCCACCCAACCAAATTGGGATGCAACCAAACACTGTTCTGTCGCATTCCTGCATGTTTCGATGGAATCACGCATTCTGGACGTAAACTGGCCAGAATGCATGCCCGCATTGAAAATTGAGAAAATTGAGAAGTGCAGTTCATCCCTGCGCCCGTGGCAAGGCAGCACAAGGTGCCAGCCACAGGGTACAGGGATCATCAGGGGCGCACCATAGATGCCTGCTGGGGGCCCCCAAAGTTGAGTTCCGACAGCTTTTCTGTGTCGGAAAGGCCTGCATCAACATCATAATCCCAAGATTGAAAATAGCTGCCCCTAGGATGCCAGTTGAAATGACCGGTTGGATTCCTTTCTAACTGCCTCTATTGTAATGAGGTGGGCAGAAAGGAATCCAACCAGCACATTACGATGCTGTTGATAAGGCTCCGACCGACGGTTAGAGCCTTTTCTGACAGCATGGTAAATGGCCCCTAACAGGAGTGATTACATTACATAGACTACATAGAAATACAATTAGAAAAAGTATTTCACACAAAGAATGTTACATAAAATAATCACACTCAAATGTAAACTTTTTTGAAGTAAGTGTTAGATTCTAAAGGGGTGACTTTTACTATTCCCACTACAATCTAAACCAATTTTGGTAACGTGTTGGGCACTAAAGGGGTAACTTTTAGTATTCCCACTTAAATCTGGACTAATTTGGGGAAGGTGGTGGGCAATCAATGGGTGATATTTACTATTCCTACTCCAATCTAAACCAGTTTAGGGAAGGTGTTGGACACTGAAGGGGTGACATTTACAATTCTCATTCCAATCTAAATCAATTTGGGGACGGTTTTGGACACTAAAGGGGGTGCCATTTACTATTCCTACTCCAATCTAAAACCTTTTATGCAAGGTGCTGTACACTAAATATTTTATATACACAATCAATACTCCAAACTCAAACACAATTTTTACTCTGTACAACATTAAAATAAAAGAACCTGCAAAAACACAATAACCCAAACTAAAAACCTATATATTTATAATTAAACATTGACAAATACAAGAATACATTTACCACAGTTAATATGTTTCATTAATATTTAATAATGTTCCTAAACTTTGAAACATAAGATAAAAACTAATGTCTAGAAATAATATTCGTAAAAGAAAAAACATATGAAACTAATTTCCAAATTAAATATAAAAAATATTTGTATGCATTACAATCAATAAATTGAGGAATGCATATTTTTAACAACAGAACTTATAGCAATATTAACACATTGTGTTTAATACATTTTTCATAAATGAACCTATACAATATAAATATGCTACAAAATGTTGAATTATAGATCACAAATAATACATATTTATTTTGGTTTCATGATTTAACTAGACTTTTCAATCTTTTTAAAAATTAAGAAAATATTCAACAATGTATTTTTATTGGCATAATTTTCAACAGTTAAATGAACCATTACAAACATTTGAAAATAAAAAATGGAATTAAAAATAGTAATATTTTTTTTGATAAACATAAATGTACAAATATTTAAAATTATTAAATTAAATGTTGATATATTTTACATTTTACCAAAGTATCCATTATTTAAATAATGATTTTAATATTGAAAATAAAAATATTTGTAAGGTAATATGAGTTACATATACAAAATATTTCTGAACTAATATTTAGCAAAAATATAACATTTTACAATATTAATTGGTATGCCATTAAAATAATTAACATTACAATTAAATTAAAATATACACTTTTTAAAAATCTCCCCAAACTTATCCCTTTAAAAACCAACATCCTGCTACTTAAATATACATTATTTGTACACATTAACACAACTAAAGATACAAATTAAAAAAAATTCATTATTAATAAATTATTTTATAATCACCCAAATCAAAAAGATATTAAACACATAAAAATCAACAAACTACAACAAAACATACAAATGTACACTTACAAACCATTTTATTTTACAACAATATATTCTAAATCATTATTTTTTACAATGATTCTAATATCCGCCCTTAAAACGATATTCCTGTCTACAATATTTTTTTCTTCCTGAAAGTGTTGACACAATATTATTTATTCAATACTTTGTCCAAACACTGCTTCAGGTGAAGGCAGAATAGAAGGAAGAGAGCCTGGGGCCCTGTGGTAAGCTGTAATAAAGAGTGTGTAAATGTGATCCAAAATGGCCCATGTCCACACGGTGAGCACTGATGAAGAATTGGAACCATTTTAGAAAATGTCATTTAGCTTCCATTCTTGGGTATAGTATGTTGAATTAAATACCATGGCTGTGAGTCTCAACTGCTGCTGATAAGTCACTATAGGGGAACGTATACATAGAAAATCATCAAAGACTTGTAGTCACCTTTTCTGTATCACCTTTAGAAGAGAATCCAGACTGATAGTTGTTTAAGGAATTCATGTTGATGTGGGATAAAAGCTGTGTAGGGACTACTTTGCCAAGAAAATGCATTTTTAAGATTGGACTCTGTAGTTGGAATTCATTGGGGTATATGTTCATCTTTTGATCAGAGGTACAATTGTTTGTGCTTCGTATTTTCCAGGTGACCCATTACATTACACAAGTGCTAGATGTTATTTGTATCCGATTGATTAGCTAATGTTTTACTCAGTATTATTGCAAAAAAGGCATGCATAATATTTTACTTGCCTTAATATTTAACTTAAAGAGATGCAACATATATTTCCATTACAAAAAACTTGTACATTGATGCATACCTATTTCTACAACTTGTGTTGATGAATCACTCACTATTCCTGGCTTAAGAACTTCCACAGAGGCTGAAAAAGAGGAAATAAGCATACTCGTTAGCAATCCAACATGATATGACTTTCTGTATGTGAACTCTCTATAAGTAAGTAATAAATTCATCACACAGAACTATTTTTACATCACAAGAACTCCTAATTTGCTCCCAATGCAATGCAAATTTAAATTGCCATATAGCAAATTAAGCCCAAATTTATGCTTGATGTGCTAGTTTCTGCATTTCAATACTCAGGGATAGAAAACTGTAAGAAACACATAATTTTTGTTATGGTCTCCCCCTATTTCCCTGTGTAGTTTTGCTGGTGTCAGGACTCTGTTTGCCATAGCACTGCTAAATGGTGGGTGTGACAGTGCATGTGATTTCAGTCCAAAACATCTACTGTGCTTTTAGTTGATACCTGTTGCCTTATTTAATCTCCTAGTAAGACCAAGGTACACAAGGCAGAAGCAGCACCCGTGATGAGGAAGTTGAATGTCATTTGTGAGCTTGAGTGGTCTTTTAATTCAGTCACAATATATGAACAAAGTGTATGGTTTCAGAGCGCTATATCTGGGCTGTGGTTTATAAATACAACAATGCATGTGCTGAGTAGAAAATACTATTTTTATGTATTAGTTAAATCATCCATAAAGTCTTGAAAGCCCTGGACTTTGTGAAAATTATATAAAAGCTTGGAATGCTAGATATTGGGAAAAGTATACTCTCACTGTTAATAGCTAACACGCCTGGTTATCTAAAAAATCACTTTTTTATATCTTGGCTTGAGAAAATGATAGAGCTGTCAGTAAAAGTTACTGTCCTTTTACTTTTCAAAATAATACTTTTGATATGTTTCATGGAAATGTAACTATATATTTTTTATTATCTGCTATCGGACAGTAAATGGGTTTTAAACTGATTTTCCTCACCGCCCTGATTTAGAGGCTCAATATACATCTGACTGTTATAGGGCAGCTTCCTAGAAGACATAATGTTGTCCACTTGTAGCAAAAAGGTAGGAATGGCATTAACAGTGGCCAATTGGCAGGAACTACTAATCTTAGAGGTGGACAGGTACAGCTTACAACACATAGGGCAGCTTTCACAGCTCTTCCTTTGAAGTGGATATCTGAAATAGGGCTGTCAGCAACTACAGCTATTGAGTCCCAGAGCTGCCCTTGACTTTTCGTCTTTGTTCCCAGCAGGACTGACAACCAGTTGTAGCACTGACACAGTGAAAGACACCTTATCTCCATAAAAAAGCAGTTACAAGGCACAATTAAGGATGGATTGGAGGAAGGCTGAGGACATTTTGACTGAGTGGTTCTTGTAAGGTGTGCAGTGAACCAAGAAGAGAAAAGAGGTAAGACTTTTTTGAGAGACTAGCCATGATTGGTGTAGGGAATTTTCTAATTATTGGTTTTCATAAGACAAAACTGGCTACTTAGAAAAATTTCCTCAAAACATTCCTAGAACTGGGAAAAAGCATTCTAAATGAAGAAGACTCTGGTTGACTGCTAGAAAAAGAAAATCCAAGGCCCCCTAACTCCTGCTTATACCCTGGGACTGGTGGTGCCCAAGGGTCAAAGTGCTGGCTTTCTGTTACCCACCAAAGAGACACAGAAAGCAGAACGTTCCTGATGCCAAGAATGACTACTATAGACTGAACCCTGCAGAATCTGTTGCTGGAGAGAGACCTGGAATCCAGATGCTCCATGAGCCCTGAAGGTTGCCGGACTTAGCAGGAGCAACTTTCCTATCAGGTGCTTTCTGAGCATTTATTTGTTGCCTCCTCAGATGGCTTGGATAAGATGTAGAGGATTCTCCAGACATCCAGGTTCATCATGTATCTGGCTTTTTTCAGTGAAGAAAGGGTTTCAGTAGAACTTCATTGAAAGGCACCGTGCCTCCTGGAGCACTGGAGCCCATATCACCAGGACTCATTATCCAGTTTTGGAAATGTTTGCTTATTTTTGTTCAATACATTTTCTTGATTTTAATAAATTGATTTGGGAATTTATAAAAAATGTGGGGTGGTTGACCACCCACCTCGAAGAATATTCACAACCCTTATGAGAGTGAACCCTTAAACTAACCTCAGCACAACCGCCTGATAGCAATGGCACAGAGTAGACAGGCCCCAGAAGGGATCTTGGGGGAATGCGTTTTCCATGGCATGGTCCGGCATCTTTGCCTACGGTTTTCCTCTAATTCCTCTTCTCCCCCACGTACTGGTGAAGATCAAGAAAGAGCCGTGCAGGCTGATCCTAGTAGCCCCGTGGTGGCCCAGACAACACTGGTTCACAGAACTGCTGCTGCTGTCGGAGGACCGTCCAATTCGGTTGCGCCTAATTCCATCGCTTCTGACCATGTCGAAGGGGCAGGTGCTCCATCCGGACCCGAAATCCTTGCGATTAGCAGCCTTTCTCCTGAACACTGTGAGTTTAGCCATCTGAACATCTCACACGAATGTAGGGACATCCTATCCAAGGCCAGAGCGGAGAGTACCAACAAAACCTACAGGATGAAATGGAAGCGGTTTTGTCTGTGGTGTAAGAGACCTGATGTTCACCCTCTTACTGCTGCACCTCATCAAATTATACATTACATTCTGCTGTTAGCAAGTCAGGATTAGCACACGCCTCCATCCAAGTGCATTTGGCTGCGTTATCCCGCTACAGGAGGTCATCGTCAGGCCCATCTTTATGGTCATCAATGATTATCAAACAATTTATGAAGGGGATATTCAGAGTCTTTCCTCCAGTAAAGCCTCCACCACCATTATGGAATCTGAATATGTACTCTCTCAATTGATGAAACCACAGTTTGAACCGATACACATGGCAGACCTGAAGTTCTTGTCCTGGAAAGTGGCTCTTCTCATTGCATTGACTTCTGCGAGAAGAGTAGGTGAACTACAAGCGCTCACGATACAGGAGCCTTTCTTACAGTTTCAGGAGGATAGAATGATTCTCAGGACAAACCTGAAGTTCATTCCAAAGGTGCCAACTGATTTTCATTTGAAAGAACCATTGGTGTTGAAACGTTTCTTTCCTCATCCATCGACAGCGGCAGAACGAGTATTGCACTTGCTGGACATTCAGAGATGTGTGAAATTTTACTTGAAATAAACGAAGGCGTTTCACAAGTCTTCTCAGTTATTCGTCACCTTCAGCGCACCCAGGAAAGGTTTCCCACTGTCAAAGAGGGGAATTGCCAGATAGATTTCCAGTGCAATTGTCTTCTGACATCAAGCAGCTGGAAAGCCTTTGAATGCACGAGTCCGTGCTTATTCCACGAGGGCGGTGGCCACATCCACTGCACTGTTTGGAGGAGTGCCAATCCAGGATATCTGCAGAGCAGCAACCTGGGCATCTACGCACACCTTCACCAGGCACTACTGCTTGGAGGCAGCCGCAGAATTGTATGCGGCAGTGGGAGAGGTGGTACTGCGGAATATCATCCAGTAACGGTGAGCCTTTCTTGCATCCCTCCATCCATAATTTCTCTTGTTTAAAAAGTCACATTTTATATAAGTATAGATAGTTGTATATAAGATTATGCTTCATATTCTAATGGTATTGCATGATTATGTAATGTATCATGAAAATGTGCTTTGTTTTTTCACTGCTCGCTATTCTGATTCAGGCATGTGAATCTATGAAAGTTCCAATACTTACCTGTAACTTTAGTTCTCCAGTATTGGAATCTTTCATAGATTCACATGCACCCACCCTCCTCCCCTGAGAGGCTCACCTCGGATTTAGCATAAGAAGTGTGTTATATGCACAAGTGCGCGAAAAATCTGAGGGGCATTAGGTTCTCTCAGGAGTGTTCTAGAGGGTGAGGAGCCCTGATTGGTTCAGGGAAAAGTTTGGGCCTTTTTTACATAACAAAGGCTATGGGTTGCAAAAGGGAAATGGGCCTTGGCCTCTTTTCAGTTTGCTATACTACTAAGCACTGCTTTTTTATATACCGGAGACTCCCGTCTCGACGACGGGGAATGATTCAGGCATGTGAATCTATGAAAGATTCCAATACTGGAGAACTAAAGTTACAGGTAAGTAACTTGTTTTCTTACATCATGAATAGGAGTAAACTGTTAATCCTGTCTCTTAATGTTAATGGTTTAAACAATAGGCGTAAAACTTGTACAATAGAAAGCTGGCTAAAAGGTCATCATCCAGATGTGATCTTTTTACAAGAGACACATTTACGAGCCTCAGCAGATGCTTTTAATTTGTTTAAAAACTGGGCAGATTTTTATTGCTCAGCTGTGTCAGGGACAGCCCAGAGGGGTGTGAGCATCTACATAGGTAAGCATGTCCAATTGCAGGTTGAAGCAGCTCATTCAGATGCGAAGGGCAGATGGACATTCTTACATGGGAAAATAAACCACACAAACGTGATACTTGCTACAATCTATGCACCAGTTGTAGATGACCCGCTCCCGATTTTACAGTTAAAATAAGCACTCTCAGGTATACCTGGTCAGATCAACTGGGGAGGTGATTTTAATTTCTTGCAAAATCCAGTGGTTGATTCTACAAAAAAAGACCGAAGGCAAAATAAACCACCAGTAGCCAATACACTCTTGAGTTGTAAGACAGATTTAGATATTTTAGATAACTGGCGGCTTAACAATCCGATCAAACGTGAGTACTCTTGTTATTCGACAAAATATGACTCGTCATCAAGGCTAGATTTTTTTCTAACCCCTCATAATTTGGAAGTCAGTAAATATGAACATATAGTGAATGCCTTCTCAGATCATACCCTCATTAAGATAGGAACCCTTTTAGGGAAGAAAGATGAAGAAACATCAAGAAGGTGGTATTTTAATAAAGTTAACTTAGCAGATAAGCAATGGTGCGAAGATTTAGAGAAGGAGATTACTTCCTTTTTTGCTATAAATGAGGATTCTGCCCCTATTAACATCAAATGGGATGCTTTTAAGGCTACACTACGAGGCATAATCACCTCAAAAGAGAGACCAAAAGAAAAAGCTAGAAAGGAGGAGAGAATGGCAATAGAAAATAGACTGGCCCATGCAAATCAAGAATACTTTAGAAATAGGACTTCTGATAATAGGCAAGAAATACTGAATACAAAGACACAAATGAGGGAATTCTATTATGACTTAGTGGATAGGGTAAAGCAGAATATATCTTCAGACAAGCTATAAAGATAGCAAGTATACAGGGAGATTGTTAGCTTGGCAAGCAAAGGAAAAGCAAGTCCAAAACAGAGTCGAATGTATCCAGCACAAAGTAACTAAAACATGTGTAAAAACTACGCCACTAATAGGTGAGGTGTTTCTTGAAAACTATAAAGATATCTATCAGACATCATACCAGGTCTCCTTAGAAATGATTAATGGATTTTTACAGGAATTGCCAATTCCAATTTTGGAAAATAATTTCAAAGAGCTGCTGCTAGCTGAATTCACGAAGGAAAAATTGGATGCGGTTATCAGCTCTTTGACCAACGGTAAAGCTACCGGAGAGGATGGCATTCCTGCAGACATTTTTAAAGCATTTTCTACAGCACTCTGCCCCGAATTTTTAAGATTTGCTAATTATTTATTTCAAGGGGGCGACCCACCTGCATCTTTCCGCACGGCAGTAGTGGTCAGTATTTTAAAAAAAGATAAAGATAGCAAAAATGTGAACTCCTATAGGCCGATAAGCATTTTAAATATGGATTACAAACTGTTCACTAAACTGCTTGCCAACAGGCTAAACTAGATGGTGGGATCGCTCATCAGGACAGATCAGTGCGGTGTTGTAGCAGGGAGACAGTTTTATACTTATACAAATTTTTTAATAGAGGCACTCGATTTTTTTAACATCAATAAAGTTGAGGCACAGATTTGGTTTTTAGATGCTGAAAAAGCATTTGATCTTGTTTCTTAGAACTGCCTTTTTACAATTTTAGAAAAGTTTGGTCTCCCAAATGAGCTTATATTTTTATGAAACAACTTTATATTAATTCACAGGCACAAATTGTAATCAATTCTATGAATATAGGCACATGCCAAATAAATAGAGGCACCAGACAAGGTTGTCCCCTCTCCCCAATTTTATTTGCTCTATTTATAGAGCCATTAGCAATTGCTATTAGGGAAAAAAGAGCCCATACGGGTCCTGGTCAAGGGATAATGAACATAAAATTATATGCTGATGATATTGTTCTCTTTCTGAACCCAAAGATAGAAACCCAGACGAAAGTTATGAGAATCTTTGCAGACTTTGAAAAAATAGGAGGGTATAGGATCAATAAGTCCAAACAAGAAATTATATTATGCAATTGCGGTATGAATTCTCTTTTATTGGAATTTAGACAGACATACAACACCCGTCCAAAGAGGTATTTAGGGTTTTATGTAACTGAGAGAGTAGAAGATCTTTTTTCACTGAACTATGTTCCACTCTCGAAAAAGGTACACTCTCAATTAACACGATGGAATCAGTTGCCGTTAATAATAGGACGAGTTGCGCTAATTCGAATGTCTATTCTCCCGTTGTTCAATTTCCTTTTTAGTGCTGCTCCTTGTGCAATACACACCTCTGTTTTTAAAGAAATAGATCTTATGTTCTCCTCTTTCTCATGGACAAACAAGATACCAAGATTGGCACTTAGCACTTTAAACTGTCCTGTTGCTGATGGAGGACTATCTCTTCCAAATATCAGAAATTATTATTATGCGACATTTGCACATCACAGTTTTAGATTTCTTTTTTTTGATCCTCAAGAGGCAGATAACTTCTTTATGAAAAAGATTCTAAGTGAGTATAACATAATAGATCCTTCAAAAACTCAGCTTTTAACACACTATGATATTTTTCAAATCAATATCTCAACTAGGCTTTCGAATATATACATGGGGGAAACAGCTCTGTTAAAGAACATTATACTAAGACTGTGGGAGGAAAACGAGTATATCCAGAACCAGGATTTCACCAAGGGGGAATTGTTGGAAAACCTGGGCGGAGAATGAAACGGGGCTTCAACATCCAAGCACAAAGTAAGATGGTCATTCAATATATTGAAAAAATTAGACATGGAAAGCTTGTGTTATAAAACTATTATTAGTGAAGGCCTTAGGTCCCCCACACAACGAAAAACTAGTAACTGGATTAAAATCTTTGATGACAATAAATCACTTTCACTATATGAAAAAGCTAGGGATAGATGGAAGAAAAGGGAAAGTATACAGATTCTTAAACCAACCTGGAATAGGCTTAATAAACTCAATGCAGTTATTTTTAGAGGGGCAAACTTTAAACGCATGCAATACTATTAGAAATGGTTGATAAATAGAACACCCTAGTTTCTTCATAACATACACCCGCAAATGGAAGACAAATGTTTCCGCTGTGCAGAAAATGTAACTTGGACGCATATCATTTGGGAGTGCCCACAAATCCAGAGCTTCTGGGAGGAGATCGAGAAATATCTTAAAATTATAATTGATCCCCTTATCTCACTTAATAAGTCGACAGCAGTTTTTGGTTGCTACCTCTTTACACGAGGAATGCTTGTTTGTTTTAAGCTTTAATAGCAAGATCTTTAATCCTGCAATTGTGGAGAACAGAGGAGGTACCTACCTTTAATGCATGGAGATCAAAATTGTCCAGAATACAAGAATTGGAAAAGAAATACGCAATAAGATCAGGAGCAGTAAGAAAGTATGAGAAATATTGGAGTGTGTTTGAAATATAAGATAATATCTAGTAGTGGATATAAAAGGATAAAATATACGTATAAGTATCTGCTCGGATATAGCACTCTGCACTTTAGTTCAAGTAGATTTTTTTTCCTGTACTTTTGTTACATTTGGTATGGAGGGATAGGGCATATATGTAGATATATACCCTGATTTAGCACTTTGCACTTCAACTTAACAGGATCTTTTCTGTATTTATGGGAGTTTCATGATTGCACTACTGAGTATTTTGAAATGTATATTTATAATACTGTAATATTTTCTATCTTGGACTCAAATCAACTTCTTCCTTTTCCAATATTTTGAAATATGTATTTATATATGACATTATTGTATGTTGTTAAGCCTATGAACTCTAAATAAAAAATATTTTATTTAAAAAATAATTTTTCTTGCATCTTGTTTCTATTTTCTTCAAGTGTGCCCTTGGTGTTATATGTGATCCCAGCAGAAGTATCAAGCTGGATTTGACATATTAATGTTATAAAGGATACTCACATTCCACCCTGCATATCTGTGGGGTTCAGATAAGTAATCTCTGCCATTCAGGTCAACCTATTGCTTGCTCCTGGGAGGCATTTCACAACTTTTTCACACCTATTTAAATGTTTATTAATAGCTGGTAGAAGTGTGAGAACAAATGCATATTTAGCTTTTAGGAACATCAGGCAGAAAAAGGTAACTTTCTAAAAGTTAATGATCCTAAATGTTTATGAAAAATACGACTTAACCATTGAATTTAATTTTTAAGACCTATTAAAAGTAGTTGGTTAGTTCTTTTTCTACCTAGTTCTATTCATGAGATACAGCATTAGCATTTTAATTTGTATTTTTCTTTTCTGCATAGGACAGTTGGGACTGCCCTAGTGAAAAATAACTTTTGGGCGCTAGTCCCTTCAAGGACATTTTAACATGAAGTTATTGAGTTAGAGTACAGCAGTTACACTGTACCAAAAGTGACGGGTATTGCAGTGGATGCATTCCAAGTGCCTTTGGAAAAAATGCACTTGCAGTACAGCAGACAGGATATCCGTCACATTTGTGCCAGACTTGCCTTTCCCCTGAACTCTAAATCATGCCCAACTTTTTGCAGGTACTATTTTTAAATATCATGCACCTTGCTATGTTGGCTTCAAAACCTATATATATATATATATATATATATATATATATATATATATATATATATATATATATATATATGCAATTTATTACTATTTAAAAGGGGGATGGTAACATGTCAAAAGGGGTTATTTTGACTGGTTGAATTGGAGGTTTTTCACTGCTACAGTCAAGCTACATTGGTAGGCCTGACGCTATGTCTGCACTGACATTGTAGTGACCGGCACAATTGTTACTGCAGTCCCCAGGTAGCATTTAATGTCTAGTCTTTGGGTACACCTTGTATGATATCCTAATGACTTACAGATAAGTAAAATAATACCAGTTAGGAATATACCAAATTGACCATGTTTAAAAGGGGGGACATGCACTTTACTACGGCTAGCAGGGGTAAAGTCCCCATAGTTCTTAAACAGTTAACCAGCAAAAATATGAAGTCCAGTTAAAGGTGAAAAATATGGGATGACAACGAAGAAAAGGCAGATTTCCCGCAGAAGTTATTTATGTTATTTTATTGACCTTAAAATGATGGACTGTGGTAATTAATGGATGAACAATTTGAGCCTCTATCTCGGTTTGGACCATGATATTGGGCATGGGATGCTAAGAAAGTGTGTTTTCTCCCTTTCTAATTTGTGAAGACTTGAAAATTGTTCAGTCACCTGCATGATAACTGCTATGTTTTACCTGGGGAATATTGTGAGGGCAAAGCAATCAGAGGATGCACACTTATTGCACCAGTTGTTGTCTAAATTGTGACAACTTTATGAATTCCAGAATATGAACTTAGGGGAAAGTCTTCAAAGGGCTTTTAGTAGATCACTGATGGTGCAACAACTAAATCACAGAAAGTTCACTAACCTACTTCCACGTGTAAGTTTGATTCACAAGGGCAAACAGCATACTTTTCAAGTGCAAACCAACGTTTTTATTTCACAAAATATGAGTTCCATTCATAATGAGGTTTACTCACAGAGGATTTTGTGTGAGTAATAGTAATAGTGGCTGGGATTCAGAGTTCCATGAAGGAAGTCCTCAGGACGTTTATGACAAGTACCCACAAATAAACAGGTTTGTGGCTTTTGATATACTCTGCTTTAACCCATTCATGCTCTGGAAATGGTCAGACGTTTACTCCTGAAATGGAAAGAGTAAATCTGTTTCTAGGCTAGGAAGGGAAAGGGAGGACACCCAAACCTGGCGGGGAACTGTTTTAACCCTGGAGAAAAAAAGATAGAATTTGACAGGTTTATTGCAATACTTCTGTTTTTTTATTGGTGCAAAAGTATATATTGGTGTATTTTCCATGTGGAAAGGAAATTAAAATCAGTTTTTCCTCACATGCAAAAATATATTTTTGTGCATTTTTCATGTTCAAAAGGAATTCATAAAACAAATTACAGCGAGAAAGCTACACAGGGTTTTCAGGCATAATATGCAAACGTTTTATGAATTCCACCAAGTCAGAAAAGTGCACTCTTGTAATTTTGGATGCCTGTAGATTTACAACTGTTCTCAAGAACCAGCTCCATATTTGTTGAAAATAAGAATACTCTATCTGCTGATTTTGAAATAAAATTTACATTGAATACAGAAATCTTCATTTTAGTTGATGAACGCAAGTGAGTAACAAATATGGTGTGTTGCATTCTTTGTCCACTAATCCATGAGAGAGAGATAAGGACTGAATTAAATGTTTTAACTATTGAATGTGTGGAACAAATATTCTAGAAAAGAACATTACAAAACACTTTAGTGCAGGCAGTCTTGCATGCCCCTAAACATAACTGAATGACCATGCACAGGCTTATATGCACAGCACAGAGACGTGCCACAACATTTGCTGGGGTCCAGTATCAGAATGCGTGGTAGGAGTTTGGGGCTCTCCAAGATGAGAAGAGGAGTTTTAGGGTTTCGGAGACTGCTGAGATGTTGTATTATAAGATAACCTGGCCAAAGCTCACCTCATTAATATTACCAATTCCCATGAAGAGAAGATGTGACCTTGTGTCTTATTTGTAGACTCTAGAATCAGAAGTCCATTGCTCAAATACAGGTTTCTAAGCATAACCAAAGTGTGAGATATAGGTCAGGTGACTTGATCTCTCTTTGTTTTCCAGCCACATGTTGCAAGCAGTGAGAGGTAATTGATTTAGTGTGTGCTCCATCCATGAAAATTTACTAAACACTAAGTTTTAAACTACCTTATTTTTTTTGTAGATTGCATACCATTCCTCAGACCACTTCTTGATGAGACGCTTACTATTTACTGATTGTTGTTTAAGTCTTTCAACAGGGAAGCTTGAAATTCAAAAGAAAGAAAGGAGGCATTTGAACAAGAGGATATCCAATGGGACACCTCAGCTATCATCTCATGGTCTAATCAGAATCCTTTACAACTTTATTTGGGTGGGACTTATCCATTTTAAACAAGTTAGATTTCTCATCCCCTACTATCATTGGCTTGGCAAATCCATGGACTAAAGAGCCACTTCTGTTTAGTACATATACTTAAAGAGATGAGGATAAGTATGAAATTGAAAAGTCTAAAGTATAGCAAAGGAAATTCAATAGATCTAGCGATCAAAGCCAAAATATGTTGCTATTGTCTAGTTCATTGGCAGAGGGGTATTATGAGATATATGATGCTTTGATCATTTTGCTATTTTGTAACTACTTCGAAGGTATCAGATTCTCGATTATTTCAAGATGAGTGCTCACTTTTCAGTAAAAACCAAGATGGTGCCATCCAGTTACTGACCATGGAATAACAAAATATGTTTTAAAGGGTGAACTATTTAAGTTGTCCAAAATATTAAACAATCACCTACCAAAACAGTCTCATTTAAAGTTGTCAAAGGGTGTTTGTTTAAACTCATTCAGTTGTTATGGAGGAATATTTATATAATTTCTAATATCAAATAAGGACCCATGTCCTCTTACTCAGGCTAATCAATCACACTATAGATTCGTAATCATAAATTGTTTTGCTAAGCATAACAATTTGATGATTAAAGGTCACTGGAAAAAACGGGAGTGTGAAGTAAATGTTAGCTAAGATGACAGGTAGGAGTGAGTACCCACTATTTCAATGAACAAAGTCTGGCAAGTGGCCTCTTTGTATTCAATATAGAAAAGCAACACAGTTTATGGCTAGAGGAATTCTCCAGAGTGTGCTGTAGAAAAATATCAGAAATATAAATATTACAAGAAGCACAAGCTAGGAATGCCATTACCTCTCTCTATCTCTCACCTGTCTACTTTTTTAAGCCTGTAACAGAATGTAAGGACTCTGTTCTTAAAAATTATGGTGCGTTTAAGTTATGATTATGTATGATTAACATTATTTATGGTTAACATTTAACGACAATTGAAACCTGAATTAAAAAATATATATTATTCGCTGGAGTTGATGAGAGAATTTTAACTTGTAGTGGACTATTGGATAAAATATACGAAAACAGGAATGCATGTAGAGTAAGAAGTAATGGGCAAAATATTTAGAGGTAATGATAGATAACTGAAATTGATAAATGATTAATGCTTTTTGTATTTGTAGTTGGTTTATGAGTTAAAACTTTAAAAACAGACATAGTATTAGCTCATGCAGATGAAAAATTGTGCCCAAATTTGTGAAATTAACAACCTAAAAATAGTTAAGCATTAAGGCATGAGGGTGTTAAAGTGATGTATTTATTTACATTTCAAAAATAGCCAGTTCAACTGAAACCAAAGCAATCATTGCCTTTAATTGCCAATAGTCATAAGAAATAAAATCACAAGTGTAAGGAAGTGAGCTGTTAATTGATCTGAATGGCAGTACCACAAGGAATAAAATCACTAACCTGTTAGGTCCAAGCCAAGGTTATAATAATAATTTAAAACTGAGCGTAATCCCTAATGCTATGGTACAGAGAAGACAGGTGTAATTAGAGAAAATGTATAATACATTTAGAAGTAATAAAACAGGTAAACATTGAAAAACAAAACACAATGAAAATCCCACATCAATTTATAAAACTGAAAAAAAATGTATAAATAAAACGACAACAAAAAGACAAAAATCCATCAAAGGGAACCAAAGATACGAATTTGAAAATATTTAAGGATAGATAGCACAAAAAACAACTAAGAGCCAATAATATTCTATGATTGTGGTAAACCTGGATCTAGGCGTGATTGTTGGCTGACAGTGATGCAGTGTGGGCCGGATACCTCAACCAGGTTCGTTCTTGTCCGAGGTTTTACTTTAAGACTTAGTTTCTGACATAGATGTCAAAATCTTTCAGTGGGGCAAGGTTGCAGGAAATATCTGAGGAACTCTCTCAAAGTCTGATAGCCATTGGATGAGGTTCCACTGAAACCTTCAGTTTTGACAGGAAAAACTCTGAGAAGGGAATTCAAATTTCACCCCAGGGAAGCTCTTGCGTTCGCCAGATACTTTTGGTGCCTTGCCCAATCCAGGTTTCTATTTTTAGATTTAGGCTGTGATTTAATTCTTGGCAGTAAGGATATGCTGTCTCAATGGTTTTGGAGTATCCTTACCATCAAGAATGTGGTCCGCCTGTCAAATTTATATGCAGGTGGACATTGGAGGTAATCATGCTAGAGACTTCTCTTTCTCCACTGTGTTTAAACCCCTCCGTCTGCCCTGTGGAGGAAGGGCCATAGCAGACTGACCTGTCATTCTACCCACTTAAATTAGATGGGTGGAATTACAGATCCATTTTCACTGCCCGTCACCGCCAGGAAAACCTTCTTAAAGGAAATCCTTCAGTAAATTCACAGAAGCACTAATGAAGACATTTTCAGACATAAACCATATTATCACAAAGTAGAGTTCAGCACGCCAGAATGCTTCATCATCACATCTCTATCAATTTGAATCAGTAAAACGTTTCTGGAGGACCTTCAAATGCAATAAAAGTGCAACTAGTAATGTTGTCTTGGAAAGAAAAGTTATAAAAAATTTAAAAGTGCTCCTACCTTGTAATTTTAAGTTAGTTGTTCTCGAATAATTAAACTCTTTTCCATTGTACAAAAATTTAATTATGCAGGTGTAGTTCCCTGCATCCCGATCTTTCAGTTCTTTAAATGTAAGTTTCAGCTCATTTTCTTTATAGAGAAGACAGTCCTGTAAAAAATATTGTAACACAAGAAATTTCACAGATGACCAGGGACTAGAATGAAAAAAAGATTAGAAAATCCTATGACTTACAGTGTCCAGTCCCCTTTAAGTAGAGGTATTCTGCCTCATTAAAACTCCAATGCCAGTAATGAAAGTAACAGAACAGTTTCTCGGAAAATAGAGATAAGAAATACACAGACACTGACCATCTGTGGCAGTTTCAAGCAGAAATAAAAAGGTGCAATCATAATAGTGAAAATGTTCATCTCCTCAAAATTACCACGAACTAGCGGCCACCACTTAGGGCCTAATTATGAGTCTGGCGGTGGGCACTGCAATGGCGATCTTCTGACCGCCCTATTACAATTAGGGCAGTCGGACTGCCATTGCCCCACCACAGCTGCCAGGGAACCGTCATTCCCTGGCAGTTTTGCTGCAGTCAGGAGGCCACAATATGCTTGGTGGGACTGCTGCTGTCCAGCCAAGCATATTACAAGTTTCCTCTCTGCCACGTAAACTGTGGCACAAGAGCAACGACATTGGGCCCTGTAGGGCCCCCTTGTGCCTCTGCCCCATGGGTTACATGCAGGGCGGCACAGCACTTGCCCCCCTGTGTGCATGCACCCCAGTTCCTGCATGGCATAGACTTTTCAGTCCATGCCATGCAGGAACTGTTTTTGTGTCCCATTGAAGTGCCCATTTTCAAGGCACTGCCGTGGGAACTTTAAAAAAAAGCCCACAAGAATCCCTCGTAACCTGTGGGCAGCCCGACCAAACTCGTACTCAGACTCAAAGTGAGATTACAGCATGAGTAAATTAAAAAGAAATATGCCAGATGCTGGCGCAGTGGTCCGAATAAGGCAGTAAAAAGTTGTTAAGTGCTTTTTTTCTAGTGACCTTTGCAACGTTTTATGGTTTGCTTCGATCATTGTTAACTAATTCTGCTTAGCAAAAAGCTGCAAAGGAAAAAAACTTTCAGGGAGACCTTCAGCTAACGTGTAATTTTTCATTTACATGTTTGTGAAAAATAAAAACTTGCACAAAATATTCCACGTATATTTTGCTGCTTGGTTAGCGTGAAAATTATCGTTCAATTCTTGACAATTATTTCGCTATGCAAAATGTAGCTTTCATCAATCCAGAACATACTCTGAAAATATGCAACAACCTCAAAATGAAATGAATCATTAACTTTGTATAATGTCTATGGTAAAAACAATATTTACAACATTTCTACACACACCCGTAGGATGAAATGACTGTTGTGGGACATTTTATCAACAAATAGCGATATTTATCAATAAGTAGGCTTAGCGGCAATTTTTTTATTGCCGCGCATCACCGGATTTTATCGCTGAGATAACGTGCTATTAGCAACGTTTATCTCAAAAGCGATAAAGTTCCCAGCGATAGCAGCAAAATCCGTAAATATCGCTGAGAATACAGCGATATTCACTCATTATCGCTAACAGGGTCTTAGCCATTATATCCACCTCCCATTGGATATAATGGCTAAGAACTGGTCTGAGCAGGCGGTAGTTTTTGGTGATATTCGCGCTTAGCGCAAATATTTCCATCGCTATGCCTGTGTTGTTAATAGGCGATAGCGATGTTAGCGACTGCTTTCAGTCGCTAACAGGTTGGGTACGCCCACTTTGCATGTCATTAGCGATAAATATCGTTGACATGCAATGAGGTTCTAAAGTAAATAACAGCGGGTAATGTGCAGCATTTAACAAGGTTGCACGGTGGCAGTATTTAATTGAAAATTGTTCTTTTGCCACCAGATGGTTTGGAAATTAGTTAGTTAATACCAAAGACACAACAGAAGGCTATCCCTGGGCACTGGATGCCAGTGAATCACGCATCCAATTGCAATGGTGAGCACTTTACCGTATCCAATTGCCAAATGAAGTTAATAGCAGCTCGTGGACAGGTTTAAAATTGGATGATATCATTTTTACAATAATAACAATTAGTTTAACATCTTCTTCGAGAATATCAATTAGATAATTCTCTTGAATTTTATGTGGGTTCAGACGTTTAGCCCTTGTTTGTTGCACACTACAGAGCAAGATTACGAGAATTTGTTTTTCCAAAACTGAAGTTGGAAAGAAGAAGTTGACAAGTCTCCCAATATTTAAAATAGAGGAGGTGAGACTAATTTTCTCTATGAGTGATATAATCAGTTTGTACACGTTAGAGCTTTTGATCAGTTTAATTAGGATATTCCCCTCTTTTGCCACTCAACGGTTAAAAAACCTGAGATTAGTAACAGAGTTCTATTTATTCTGAGCTTGGAAATAAGAGTTTTTCTTTCCCACCTGGGTGATAGTTGGATTTATGTTGAATTGACGTATATTTTGTTTTGTTTGTGGAATTTTGGTAATATGTGACAAATTAGATTGTTATATAGGCAGTAGTAATTCATGTGATATTGTTATAAATGTAATAGAATGGCATATAGGCAGGTTTAGCATAAAATGGCAATAGACGAACTTTCTAATGGCTAAAATGTGTGTTGCCTAAACCTTTTTGACACTAGAGATACTCCTTTGTTTATAATTCGTACCAATTGAATGTAGCTCAAAGTATAAGTGTTGGTCTCGGAACCTCTAGACGTGGGTTCGAGACTATCTAAAATATTTCCTAGGATATTTAATTTTGGTCAATATTGACCGATTTTTTCAAGAATATGGGCTTATTTTGTTTTGGCTAGATAATTCTCTATTTTTTACTTTGGGCACGTAATCGTCGTAATTAACCTGACAGGTACCGATTTTTCTCCTAAGATGACTCCCAATGCAGGACTTACGGCTATACTGACACCAACGTTTGATTTCCTAATATCCGCGACATCGGACACATATCCACTATAACGTTTACATATAGGAGATTATATTTTTTACTCAAGCTTAGAGTTATATCTATGATCATTATTTCAAATATCCTATAATTTGGCGTTTGTAAGAAGAACACTACCCTTCCAAGATGGCGCTCATTCTTGGAGAACTTAAATAACAGTGTAGACATGGCGCCCGACCAGAACGCGGGACATTATATGAGGAGAGACTAAACATCGGAATCGGTAAGAGAGATCTTCGTGCCGTTACAGATTCTTAAGAAAGTCAAGAGGGTAACATTGAACTTACTTGGACATATTTATTTTAGGTCACCAACGTAGGATAATTGAATCACATGATAATATGGGTAAGAATACATTTCGAACTTTTTGCTTATGTGGATCTGTGGTATAAATAGAGTCTCTCAATGAGACCCGAATATACTGTAAAGAGTATATCTCATTATAATTTTCATATATAGGTACAAATTAATTAATGTATCCCTTGTACTCGACAGGTTGCATACTTTCCGAAAGGAAGTGGGCGTGACGTGACCGAGTGGTAAAATCGACTCCGTGTTTACTACAGGCACTTTATGTTAACAAGCACAGGTACTTTTATGTAATGTTTTCTTGGGATTAGCAGAATATACAAATAATACGTGCATTTGATATGAACTGGAACTCATATATATAATGTTCTTTCAGGATTATTGGAGTTTACATATCCATTAGGTGCACTATTGACTAAGATTGTTTTAATATAAAGCGGTGAGCTTTACTTTGATTTTTATTATTATGTTAACTCAATTGAGAGTACTCGAGAGTTTACAACCTTCTCATATTTCAGGACGTAGGTGTACAAGATATTGGTGCCCGTAGCTGCCTCTACTCGGTATTATAGATTGGCTTACCAATACAGGTGAGCCCCATATTATACCTCTAAGGAGGACTTGATAGAATCTTTAGTTGTGAACACAAGTGGATAATATTTTGTCAGCAACTTTAATGTTTCAGAAGATTTGACATGAGCGCCAGTTAAACTTTTGACATCGATTAGGGTTTAATGATATGTTTGAGTAAACTTGTAATATTGGGTTCCTTAACTAATAGGAACTATAACGTGTTGTAGCAAGCCTAGAGTCCATGCAGAACACTGACAAACGACCATAGTTAAGTTCTGATATTCTTTTTGTTTTTTATAGTGATCATCGGTAACAATATTTTGATTCCTAGTATACTGAAATACAGATATATCTGGAGACCTAATCAAATAGGTGATTTGCACAATTAATGATTAGATACTTTGGTTGTTTCTTTTGTGGAATTGCATACTTTGGTGATTTCTGGGACTTGGTAGCATGGTGTATTTTCTCCTTTTCTATTTATACATAATTTTGGTGGTATTCTGTGACTATCCTCTCGATTGGAAACTTATTAGATATGAATTGAATTGACTAAAATACGATGAGTTGTTTTAATATATCTCATGTTTGTGTTGATAACACATATACTTTACTGACAAATGTATTATTATTGTTTGGGTTGCAGCCCTGAGGAAGTCATATGGCACGGATTATTGCATGACGAAACACGTGTTGGCTGCTTTTGGAGATTTTGTGAACTGGAATAAATGTACTTCAAGACTTTAGAGTTGGATTATTAATTGAAGAACTAAAGTGGATGATCATATTATGGACTTTGCTGTATCTATAAGGACATTTTATAAACTTAAAACGATTTGGAGCTTACAGTGACATATAATATTAGAGTGCTCAGGGAGGAGTGTATTATTATTGTTTAAGTGCTCACTTCGTGAGTACATGTGGGGTTGTCTGGTAGCCGACCTCTTTTCCTACCCTTTGGATGCACCATTTACCGATACGTCTATTCATTAAGATTTTACCCTTACTGAAAGTCGAGCGCCCACTCTAGACCTGGTTACCAGGAATATAGATTCTTTAACTGTACAGGTGTGAGCAGCCACAGAGGGTCATAATGAACAGAGACAAGGAAGCACAAGATTTGTTTAGCAACCTAAATGCAGAATCATCAATAGGTACAGCAGTTGGCAATAGCAAAAATTCTAAACAAGAAGGCTTAAAGGTTAAATTTATTAAACTGGAGCGCCTAAAGAAAGCTGAATTGAACAAATGGTGGGATAGACTGAAGAGGGAGGAAACCCTTAGAACTAAAATAAGATCTCCTCTGAAAAAAAGTCAAACAAGAAATTGTATGGATTACTATATAAATATTGGCATATTTTGCAGAGTGATGGGGATATCTCACCATACCTGAATGACAAACCGAGAATTACCTTTAGGAAAGGGGTTACTTTATCCATATTCTGAGTCCCAGTTATTTGAAAGGGGTTAAGAATACAAATTGGCTGAGCAATAAATTGAGAGGCATTTATTGCTGCTGTAAATCTAGCTCCTGCAGATGGGCAGTTAAGAAAATTGATGAATTTAGCTTCAATAACTCAATCAATTATGAGATAAACACATTTATTAACTGTGATACAACTTTTGTGGTATATTTAATTGTATGTACATGTTCTCGAATTTATGTGGGGAGCAACATCCGTAGATTAAAAGATCGGATGGCAGAGCATTTCCGAGCACTTAAGAATGGTGATACCAGGTACCCAATTGCGGCCCATCTAATACAAAATTTTAATGAGCAATACACCCATAAATTCAGCTTCCATGGTATAGATCATGTGAAATTGGATAGGAGAGGTGGAAATAGGAGATTACAATTAAGACGCAGAGAAGCTTTATGGATAATGAAATTGAGGGCCCTAGAATTGGTATTGAACCTAGATTCAGAATTACAATATTTTTTGGGACAATAAATATTGGATATTCTTTATGAATAGTTATATAAGAAACATGTAAATGCAATGTTTAGAATGTTACTGATATTTACACTTAATGTACGAATATATTTGCATTAATATGTAAAAAAAATGTCGAAGAAGTATCAATTGGACATATTGTATATATATATATATATATATATATATATATATATATATATATATATATATATATATATATATATGGGTAGTCGGCTATGTATAATGTTCCAAACTCTTCAGGCTTAGAAGATTAATGTATTTTCAGATTGTAAATATTAGAATGACCAAGATGAATTTTAGTTGTACGAATTTTGCATCTTCCCTATGCCTCTAACTTTCATCTCTTGATCTCTTTTCTATATTGAGATTCACACATTCTTCCTCAGGGATTTGACGGAATGCTTAGTAGTTGAATACTCTAGAAGGGTCATGATTATGTACCAATTGAATGTAGCTAAAAGTATAAGTGTTGGTCTCGGGAACCCGAAGACGTGGGTTCCAGACTATCTAAAATATTTCATAAGATATTTAATTTTGGTCCATATTGACCGATTTTTTCAAGAATTTGGGCTTATTTGTTTTGGTTAGATAATTCTCTATTTTTTACTTTGGGCACGTAATCGTCGTAATTTAACTGACAGGTACCGAATTTTCTCCTAAGATGACTCCCAAAGCGGGACTTACGGCTATACTGACACCAAAGTTTGATTTCCTAATATCCGCAACATCGAACACATATCCACTATAACGTTTACATATAGGAGATTATATTTTTTACTGAAGCTTAGAGTTATATCTATGATAATTATTTCAAATATCCTAAAATTTGGCTTTGTAAGAAGAACACTACACTTCCAAGATGGCGCTCATTCTTGGAGAACTTAAATAACAGTGTAGACTTGGCGCCCGACCAGAACGCGGGACATTATACGAGGAGAGACTAAACGTCGGAATCGGTAAGAGAGATCTTCGTGCCGTTACGAACAGATTCATAAGAAAGTCAAGAGGGTAACATTGAACTTACTTGGACTTATTTATTTTAGGTCACCAACGTAGGATAATTGAATCGCATGATAATATGGGTAAGAATACATTTCGAACATTTTGCTTATGTGGATCTGTGGTATAAGGGGAGTCTCTCAATGAGACCCGAATATACTGTATATCTTCTTATAATTTTCATATATAGGTACAAATTAATTAATGTAGCCCGTTGTACTCGACAGGTTGCATACTTTCCGAAAGGAAGTGGGCGTGAGGTGACTGAGTGGTAATATCGACACCGTGTTTACTACAGGCACTTTCTATTAACAAGCACAGGTATTTTTATGTAATGTTTTGTTGGGATTAGCAGAATTTACAAATACTACGTGCATTTGATATAAACTGGAACTCATATATATAATATTCTTTCAGGATTATTGGAGTTTACATATCGATTAGGAGCACTATTGACTAAGATTTTTTTAATATAACGCGGTTAGCTTTACTTTGACTTTTATTTATGTTAACTCAATTGAGAGTACTCGAGAGTTTACAACCTTCTCATATTTCAGGACGTAGGTGTACAAGATATTGGTGCCCATAGCTGCCACTACTCGTTATTATAGATTGGCTTACCAATACAGGTGAGCTCCATATTATACCTCTAAGGAGGACTTGATAGAATCTTTAGTTGTGAACACAAGTGGATAATATTTAGTCAGCAACTTTAATGTTTCAGAAGATTTGACATGAGCGCCAGTTAAACTTTTGACATCGATTAGGGTTTAATGATATGTTTGAGTAAACTTGTAATATTGGGTTCCTTAATTAATAGGAACTATAACGTGTTGTAGCAAGCCTAGAGTCCATGCAGAAGACTGACAAACGACCATAGTTAAGTTCTGATATTCTTTTTGTTTTTTATAGTGATCATCGGTAACAATATTTTGATTCCCAGTATACTGAAATACAGATATATCTGGAGACCTAATCAATTAGGTGATTTGCACATTTAATGATTAGATACTTTGGCTGTTTCTTTTGTGGAATTGCACACTTTCGTGATTTCTGGGACTTGGTAGCATGGTGTATTTTCTCCTTCTCTATTTATACACAATTTCGGTGGTATTCTGTGACTATCCTCTCGATTTGAAACTTATTAGATATGATTTGAATTGACTAAAATACGATGAGTTGTTTTAATATATCTCATGTTTGTGTTGATAACATATATACTTTACTGACAAATGTATTATCATTGTTTGGGTTGCAGCCCTGAGGAAGTCATATGGCACGGATTAGTGCATGACGAAACACGTGTTGGCTGCTTCTGGAGATTTTGTGAACTGGAATAAATGCACTTCAAGACTTTGGAGTTGGAATATTAATTGAAGAACTAAAGTGGATGATCATATTTGCTGTATCTATAAGGACATTGTATAAACTTAAAATGATTTGGAGTTTACAGTGACATATACTATTAGAGTGCTCAGGGAGGAGTGTATTATTACGGCTAAAATGTCAACACCCCAATGACCACTCAGATACATAAAATTTCTAAGTGCTTCACCTCCAAACACACAAACAATCAATCTACATTTAACACTGCATAGCCTTTCGCTTTAACAAAAAGCAGTTCCTACTGATCTCTTCCCCCATCCTGCACACCCCTTAAACCTGTGCTCCCTACCCTTAGCATTCTCTTTTAGCTTAAAAACGTATCTAAACCTATTCTAAAATTTGAACAACTACTTTTCTTTCCTTTTTGCCCTGTCCCTAACCTTCTCAGCAACAACCTTATTAAATAAAATTCACTAAACAACTCTTTGATAACATCCAAAGATTGTCCCTTACTACATGATGCCCATTTGTATAAAGTTACAAACTCCTCATTTATTAAAAACCAATGTGGATTAGTGGGACTGTCTGAGCTGAAGCTTGAAGACATTTTACGGGGCTTTGTTCTAAATCATGATGGATCGGACCAGAGTAGTTGGCACATTAGTGAAGAGAGGTGATTTCCTCCGTGGTCCTAGACCATCACAGGAAATTTAGCTGCAGGGGGAGTTTCAGCCCCTCTTCCGTGGGGCCCCATTGGAAAAAATGACAAAGGACACATACACTGGTTAATTCTAAAACAGTTGGTTACTGGAGGACTTTATATGTATCTGAATGTAGGTGGGTCTAATCAGTACCCATCTTCTTGAAACTCTGCTCAATATTTCAACGCTGCTACTACTGTCCTCTACTTATTTCATCCCTTCAATCTGACTGCTGGCCCCGTGGACCATGGCTGCTATCCAGGTTCCCATTCTTATTTCCAATAATCACTGGCAGATTAAAAACTTAACTAGACCTATTTAAAACTTTGAATAGCTGTTTTTTTCATAGTTCTAGCCAGACAGAATTAACTCTCCCATGTAATGATAATTTCTGTTTTCCACCTCAATTTTTTTTTATGCACACTATCTTGCCTGAAAAGAATGTTGTGTTTCAATACAATGTTCAATGTCAGAAAATCGTGTCGAAAATCGTCTCTAATTCTTCTAAAATTGTTCTTCTATGGTGTGGTCTGCTTACCACTGACACCGTGGATCCCATTCTCCTCCCATGCACCATAACTAAGGCCACAACATAGCCAGCAAAGTTAAGGTATCCATATTGATGATGGATCATTTTCAATTTGGATTTCTTACTTTTTCCTATGTTTCTTAACCATCTCCTTAACTTGTGTAGCTTGTCCTCTGGTAACCTGAATTTCATTCTTTCTAATTTCATCTGGGTTCTGAAAATTATGAAAGATGACGCCATATCGTCTGTCTTTGTGAGTGTCATCAATATGCCTTATTCCTCTGCCAATTGTTCAAAACTTTCCCACAAATCTGCACTTTACCTTTTCTCTCCTGACTCTCTTATCACAGAAAGCTGTCTAGGTATTAGAGTGTCTGATCTGTCCCTAACACTCACTTTTTGAGAAATTCTAGTAATGTGCTTCCCACTGAGCACCCCATGGGTATTCCTGTGTCTAAGAATGCCTCTCACCAGAAACAAATTCAGTTGGGTTTACCAGGCAAATGCAAAACACAGATTTCATGTTTCATTTCAGCATTTATGTTCCAAAGCTTAATTTTCTCACAAAAGTAATCACTCTGTCCACACTTGACTGGTTCACTGATCGAATTTCTTGACTAATGAAGTCCTTCTCTTATTTTTGGTTCATGGTAGGTTATTTATCAATCTAAACTCTACATTATTCATTCTTAGCACAGTGGCTGCTGGTGAAATCACCATCTCATCGAAAGGAATGTCTGAATGTGGAACAACCATTTTGCCCTAACTAATCTTTTTTATTTACTTAGTTTCCCCTATGCCAATCTTGTCTGTCACAGTCACTAAGGTGATGGCCCACTCACGCTTCTTAAGCAAAATCAAGCCTTCGTGAATCCTTCCTTAATTCCACTGAACCAGCTCATGCTATTTACAGATGGTAAAGCTCTTTACCAGGGTTTCTATGCAAGCTTATCTTGCTCCCCTGTCTCTGGCAAAATCCTACTCAAGCACGTATACCGCTCTGTAACAGGGTGTGTCCATCGGCACTATGAGAATTCATGATTTAAAATGCATGAGTGTTACACAAGAATCATAGTTGAATGGCCAGCATGCCCCTGCCTATGAGGAGCCTGGAGTGTGATGGAAATGTAGCCCACTTTCAGTGAGGTGCCCTTATGAAACAATTGTAAAAGCCAAATTAAACGGGCCGCTTTCTACAGGCTTGTTCATCTTTGGCACCATATATTTTAGTCACAGGTCCATGTCCTGTTCCTGTTGGCATGGATCTATCCTCCCCCATGTTTAACACAAATTTGTCATGGACTATTATGCACTCCATCTTACCAAAACATCTGTGCTTTTGTCTTATCAATTTCATGTATTTAAATAATGACACATTGTCATAAATTGTGATTTCTGATGTACTCTCCACCTTGGTCTGTAGCCTGTTTCTGTCTTTGTCTTCTTTTTCAAAGGCTTCTTTGCATCTTTCCTCTCTATGGGTATGGTACCAGAATTTGTAGCCCTAATATCTCTGCATTAGCATCAGTAATAGCAACTCTAAATTTGTATAAACAATGTTTATTACACAATATTTCTGTCAAACCTAATGTTTGCTAACAATATTCTGATATACAACTTCTCCATGCATTAGGTTCAACAACTCCACCATCTTTCTTCCCCAAATATTTGTTTTTTTTGCCACCATTAAGTAGATCTTTGAACATTTTGTTATGCCAACATCGGGTAATCTCTTTCTTCCCCTAGTAAATGCTTCACTTCCATGCTTGTCTTCTACATATATTCATCTTTTATCTCCCATATTGTACTCTACTGGACTAGTTTCTGCAACCTTCTCAGTCTGAGTTCCCTTCGGGTATGTTTTTTCACATACTCTTGCATCTCCTGTCTACCATTTGCCAATTTAAACCATTAAACCATGTCTGCATTGTTCTATTGTCATCTTCCATTGCTTTTGCCATTTACTTTTCATTCCCTGCTCCATGTACTCACATGTGTCCCACTATATCACCTGATTTAGTCTGAATCGTCCTCAATGCACTCTACATCCATATATACTTTCACATGGCCTCCTTTTTTATCACCCTTAGACTGTAGCTTTTCATTTACATTTGCTTTATGCCAGACTCAATTCAATTCAATACCTTTATTCCGTTATTATGCAGAAAAAATAACCATAAAAGTACAATTAATATATCACAAATTCAGAATTTAAAAAATATAGAAGCAATCATGGTACATTATAAATAAACTGATTAAAATTTCATACATTAATTGATTTCTGTGATCTAAAAACATTCTTTAAAAACACAGAAACGGATGCAACAGTTAAAATATTATCTAGTTTCTGGATGGCTAAAAAGGCAGGACGACATTGCCTAAGCTCCATACTCTTCAATAATGGTACAATCCATCTTGTCCTAGGAATAGTGTAAAATTTACAAAATAACAAGATATGCATGTCCGATTGGCTGGACAAATCATCGCATGGACATTTACACAATTGTCTTGCCCAGTCATTCATCTTGGGGAAGCTTAGGAATCAAAATAAAATATTTAGCCTAAACCGCATTAAAAGAAACCTTTCAAAATCACTTATGTGCAGCTTAACATACGGTTGAATATTAAAAGTGATCATTGTTAAATGGTGAGCCACCATAGATATCTTTGTCATCTCGGTATTTGTTCTATATTCACCCAGAAACGTCATGCAAAGATTTTTAAGTTCCTTCCTGGAGACAAGGGATCACTATAATATTCTTGGTGGCCTATTTGTGTAAGAAACGTCTTTACGTAGTATAACCTTCTTATCTTGCTAACATTATCAAGACTCATCGCGTCCTTCAACACCAGACGGTTAAAAATACTTTCCTCAGTAGTCTATACCCTGTGCCACAAAAGAACCTGTTGTACCTTGATAACATCTTCTAAATATGGTTGTCCAAGTTCAGCATGGCAAATGTACGTGGGGACACTATCCGGGACTGCTAAAAAGATATCTCATGAAGCCGTTTTCTGCCACCTGTAGCGATTTCAAATTTACATAGCCCCATATTTCAGCACCATAAGTTGCAATTGCTACACACGTTGCTCTATAAATGCATAAAAGTTCCCCAATTGGTCGTCTGCCCATTTTTCTACTAAAATTAGTCAAAGCCATTAGGGATTTACAGAACAGCAACCTTCTTGATTTTATCGCGTTAATCCATGATCAGGACTGATCAAACAGTATTCGCAAATAAGGAAAAGTGGTTTTGAGTTAATGTACATTACTTTTTTTCTTTTTATCTGCACCAATACCACAGTTCATACAGAACGTTTTTGTACAATTGATTCCCAAATCCAAATTTGTCATGAATTGGGAGAAGGATGTAACCATCCTTTGCATGGCCACGGGTGTCCGGGCCATCAGGACTGTGTCATCCGCGTATAGGAGTGCAGGGACAGATCTACTAGCTATCATAGGCATGTCCCTGCACTCCTGTAACAATGTTCTTTCTAGGTCATAAATATATGTTGTGAGCAAGAAGGGGGCGAGAACGCATCCTTGCCGCACTCCTCTTGCAATACTAAACGGCCTAGTACACTCACCGTTCTTGGCAAATCTAACTTTACCACTTGCCCCCGAATAAAGCTCCCTAAGAAAAAGAATTATGATCTCCTCTATTCCTAGTTTTTCAACCATAATTTGCTGTGACTCACTTTCCACCTGCTCTTTTATCCCACTGTGAACTGGCTTCTCTCACTATCCATTCACCTACATTCAAGCCTTCATTCTTTGTGCCTTGTCTTTTACCCATTTGTTTGCTCTCCTCTCTGACTTTGATCTATGGACTACTCTAGTTTTTTTGTTATCATTTTCTGTCTTGTCCTGTACTTTCACCAGTCAAGGACTATGCTCCTTCCTTCTTGCCCTTACTCATAAGGGGCTATCACATAATCTAGTCTTCATGAGGTAGCCTGCACCAGCTCATTTCCTTTTTTCTTTTCCAATTACTCTCCTCATCATTAGACAAGTCCTCTTCCGCTTTTTCCGTCCTTTTTGCCGAAAAGCTGAACATCCACCTTATCCAGACTATCCAACTTTTTATTCTTTCCTTGTCTCTCATCAAGGTTGCAGTTCATTTAAGGGCTTCTACATTAATGCGCACCCTCTCCAGAGGCAACAAGTCCACCATTACCAATCCTATGAATTTTTGTGTGCTACAAAGCTGTTTCCTGCCCCATCTATTCTCCACCAAGAACCACCACCCAAAACACAACTGTGCCTTCCTCCAGTATTTTCCAATGGTCCAGTTATCTAGAATAGATATGTTCTTGCTTCCACACATTGATGGTGAGTATGCCACTGAGGTTCTGTATGCCTTCTATGTGAAGTGGCCTCCAGAATTTGGGTGATTGAATGTACATTCTCTGCTTCAATTCTGTCCATGTTAGCTCATGTCCCTCACTTTTCTGCCACTCAGGGGGGGACTCTGATCCAGTTCACAGGCAGCTCCTCAGACAATTCATTACATCTTTGCAGCGGCACATTCAGAAACACCCTTCGAAAAATTGCCAAAGTACCTTCCCACAGTCTGTGTTGTGCTGTGTCACTTGGAATGTGTGGTAAATCATTGAGACCAATTGTAAAGCCAATCACACCATGGCTAATGACATTGGGCAACTTTCAAACCAGTGGAAAGTCGTTGAACTGGCATCCCAATTTAGACTGACTGACCAACCACCTTTTACAACAGCACCAACTACTTCTATGCAAGACTGCCAGCTAAATCACAAAGACAAAAGAGTTATGGGGAAAGGTTATCAAGGCAAGTGATGAAGGGTAGCATCATGAGTTGATGAATATGATGGAGAGGGGGTGTCTACCAGCAAAGCTGCAACAGACCATTTTCCTCAGAGGCTGCTCCCACAGTGCTGAAGGTTGAAGCATCAGACCAAATGTCCGACATGGATAAAAGCTACCACACAAGCAGACAATCCTAACTATGAGATGATTCTTCTGGCACACTGGTAGATTAGCAGGCTTGCTGCATTTCTCTAAATGATACACTAAGGTCTCTCTGCTGAATCACACCTGTATCCTGTAGGTAACAAACAAATCTCTTTAACAAGAGCATGACTCTGTAGAGCCTACTTACTACAGAGTTCAATGTGCTGTGCATTGTTATATGTCCTGGTCAATTTTCAGTTGCCACTGTCAGTTGCTCATATCCCTCCCTCTGCCTAGTTGTATCTCTGTACCTGCAGTCATTCTCCCCTTTTGTGTTTTTTAAGAGATGTTTTTGAATGTAAATTATAATTGTTCTCTAAAACCTCTGACTCTACAGTGTTTTGCAGGCCAATTTCTATGATATTCTATTACACTCAGACTTCACCAAGTGCACCCTCATCTTTGCACATTACTGATTTATTTATCAATCATTTTGAGGTAACTATTGGGGGGTGAAATTTATAATGGTTTTTAAAACTTTGTAAACATTAACCAAACAGGTGAAAAGGGCCAAAGATATCATTAAATTACACAGCATTTCATAAAATGCGCTTTTTTTTTTTTTGTCCTCATTTGTCTTTTCTTCAATAAGGACCATACCAACCACCTAGCATGACTTATAGACGTGATTTGACAAATTGGTAGTAGAGATGTCCCATAAGAAGAAATACAGTTGCTTTTAGCTCCATCAAGGTATATTTCAACCTGTAGTTCTATCGAAACTTGACTGACCCTGGTCCAGGAGTAATTAAGGCATAATCATTGGACCCGGGGAAAAAAAACAAAAAAAAAAAAAAAAACGGGTTCATCTCCAGTTTAATAGGAGGTCCCAGAAAGCCAAGTCCTGCTTACTAGCTGTTCTTTTGAGGTCCATTTTAGACGTTTCAAGGAGGAAAGCCACCGAGAATGTAGTGGGGGTGTTTTCTCTACCCAATGTATGCAAATTTGTCTTCTCGCTAATAAAATTGCGTAGAAGAGAAGGGATTTCGCCTTGCCTTTGATGTTATCTTCATCTCCAACCCAAAGATGACAAGTGAGAGGGTTATTTCTAAGGATGTGTTTAGAATAGAGTTTAGAGTTTCCTTCACATCTACCCAGAAGTTTTGGATGTCAGGACATTCAAAAAACATATGTATGTCGCAAGCACCTACCAAATTGCATTTGTTACATTTTTTTATTTGGTAGAAATTTAGATAATTTCAAAGGGGTTATATTTGCACGATGTGCGGAAAAGAGGTGGTTTCGTCTTAGCCATGAAGGCTTTACGGTTTTATATAATAGACCGAAAGATTTTTGCCATCTCTCCTCACATGGGGTGCCAACCGCCGTTCCCCATAATTCATCTGGGAGTTGGAATTCCCCATCAATTTCCTCCAACAGCTGCCAGTACCAAGTAGCTACCTCCTTCCCTCCCATAGCTCTTTCCACCAACTTTTGTTCCGTTATGCTTGTTTTCCCTAAGTTGGCGTCAGTACGGATCTGAGATCTCACCCAGCTGTTTAGTTGAATATATTTAAATCTTGACAGCCCTGCGCCAACTAATTCATGTAACTCATTTGAATTTATTTGAATTTACAGCAATTTGTATAGCGCACTTATACCATGCGGTTTCATGGCGCTGGGAGGACATTTAAACCAGGGGTGGGTGTAAAGAGGGAGCAGGGTGCTAAGATGGAAAAGCACGGGAAAAAAGAAAAGTCTTAAGTGCTCTGCGGAATTCAAAATAGGTGGGGATGGATCTAATATGAAATGGAAGAGAGTTCCAAAGGGTGGGAGCGAGGACCCTGAATTTCATGCCCCCAGCTTTCTTTTTCTTGAAGCGGGGAACAGAGAGCAAAAGTTTGGTGGATGAACGAAGTTCTCTGCTGGGGCGGTAGGCACTAATGGCAGAGGATATGAAGTCAGGAGCAGTCCCCGCCAAGGCCTGAAAGGTTGTGCACCTCAGTTTAAAGAGGGCCCGCTCTTTAATAGGGAGCCAGTGAAGGGAATGGAGAAGGGGGGTGACATGATGAAATCTGGGTAAACCATGGATCAGGCGAGCGGCCTGGTTCTGGACCAGCTGAAGACGGTGGAATGCATAAGCGGGAGCTCCATTGTAAACAATGTTCCCATAGTCCAGCTGGGACAGAACCATGGCCATCAAAATAAGTTTAAGGGCTGGAGCAGAAAAAAAACGGGAGATTTTTCGTATAGTGCGAAGGGCAAAGAAACAAGAGGAAACAACAGCATTTATCTGGGTGTGAGGGGTGAGGTGGCGGTTAAGTGAGATCCCTAGAGTTTTTACAGTAAGAGAGGGGGTGGGGGAAGTACCCAGGGAGGGGGGCCAAAAGCTGGGAGACCAGGGACTGGGGGTGCAACCAGTAACAACAAGTTCCGTCTTGTCCGGATTTAGTTTCAAATGATTACCGTTCATCCAATCGCTGATGAACAGCATGACCGACTGGAAGGTGAGTACACTGGTAGGGGAGTGTGAAAGCTGGAAGATGAGCTGGAGGTCATCCGCATAATTGTATACGGTGACCTCCATATTTTGGAGTGCAAAAATGAGAGGGTAAATGTACAGATTAAATAATAGCGGGTAAAGAGAGGAACCCTGGGGAACACCACACCGAACTTGGTGAGGGGGGGAAGTGAAATCGGCCAGGTGGACGGCCTGGGAGTGGTCTCTCAGGAAGGAGCTGATCCAGGCCAAAGCTGGGCCCTCGATGCCCGCCGCCCTGACACGGGTGAGAAGAATGGAATGGTCAACCGTGTCAAAAGCGGCGGACAGATCTAGGAGGACCAGGGCCTGGGGAGAGTTGGTATCCAGCCCCTCCCTGAGATCGTCCATCACCGAAATAACCACCTTCTCGGTGGAATGGCGAGGGCGAAAGCCGGCCTGCCGGGAGGCGAGTCCTCCGGTTTCCTCAATAAAGGCACCTAGGACCTGAGTGACATGGGCCTCCAGGGCCTTGGCCAGGAAGGGAAGAAAGGAAATGGGGTGATAGTTAGAAGGGGAAGTGGGGTCAGCCCCAGGTTTTTTTAACAGAGGAATAACAATGGCCGTTTTGTGAGGAACTGGAACGATCCCCTGATCCAGGGAGTCATTAAGGAAGGTGAGGGGGGGAAGATAACAGCTCGAAAGAAGACTGCGAAGAATGTGCGCTGGAGCAACGTCTGCCGGCGAGCCAGATTTAACACGAGTCAGGAGAGAAAGGAAGGAGTCTCTGGTAAGGGGCGGTAGATGGGTCAGTCGGGAGATAGAAGGGGGAGGCTATAAGGTTACCATCTTTGAATAGTTGACCCCATCTTGTAATACCTGCTTGTTCTATTATAGTGGAGAGACTGTCACGCAGACATGATGGTAACCCGGGTGAATCCCAGATTGGAGAGTAGTTGGAGTAATATGACAGACCCAGTTTTTTTCTGATGTTATACCAATTTTTAGCCCATGATTGTGCTATTTTGAGTTTAATATTTTTAAAGAATTTCTGACATCCAAATTTAAACGTGAAGCCATCCAATGCTAGATTAGCCCCCATTAACACAGCCTTATACATAGAGTCAGTTGCAAGATTAGATGGCATCTTTAGGAGCATTCTTGAATGTGACAACTGGAAAGCCCATGAATAGTACAATAAGTCTGGCAATGCAAGGCCCCCTTTCTCTCTTCTTCTTCTTAACTTTTTCCACGCAATTCTTGTGGTTTTATAGTTCCATATGAAAGAGTTAATTTCTCTTTGAGATTTTTCAATCATTTTCGGGTCAAAGGCAGTAGGAATAGTATTGAAGACAAGGGTGAATTTTGGAAGGATACACATTTTGACTAAATTCACTCTACCTATAGTTGAAAGTGGTAGATGTGACCAATATTTTAAGAGTTTTTTGCTCTCAGTGTGTACCCTATCCAAGTTAGTTTGCCCAATGCTGGCCACTTCTTGTGTTATTCTTATTCCTAAGTAGCGCATCGATGAGGATATTTTTGCCCCCAGCTGAATGTTTGGTAAATTCCAAGCCATTATCTCACTTTTACTGGAATTGATATCGTACCCCGATATTCGACCGAATTCCTCAGCCCGTTGGATGATTACTGGGTTCGCTCTTACTGGGTCAGATGTAAAGATCAAAATGTCATCTGCGTACATTGCTACCCGCCTTTCCCACTCTCCAAAGCTAAAAGATGGAATATTAGCCTCGTCCCTTAAAAGCTGAGCGAACGGTTCGATGTATAAATTAAATAGGAGAGGGGAAAGCGGACAGCCCTGTCTTGTGCCTCTGGTTATATTAAACGCTTCGGTCAGAGACCCGTTAACCAATAACCTAGCTGAGGGAGCACTATATAGCTGTTTGATAATCCTGCAGAAATTCTCCCCACAGTTAAATTTTTTCAAAACATCATTAAGGTATAGCCAGTTAACTCTGCCAAACGCTTTAGTTGCGTCCAGAGTCAAAGTGGCCAGAGGTAAAGAAAAGGCAGTAGCGATGTCTATAGCCCCTACAGCTTCATATGTTAGCTCCGCTAGTTGCCTGCCCTTGATGAAACCTTTTTGGTCGGGGTGAACGATTTTTCCGATGACACTAGCCAGTCTTGTAGAGATAATTGTTGTAAAAAGTTTATAGTCATTGTTGAGTAATGATATTGGTCTGTATGACCCGCACTCTAATGGAGATTTCCCCGGTTTCGGGATAAGTACGATTGTAGCTTCTCCCCAAGTTTTTGGGGGCTGGTTCCCGTGTATTAGAATGCCATTAAAGAGTATCGTAAGCACGGGGGCAATAATCCCCTCAAGAGATCTATAGATTTCTCCAGGCAGACCGTCCGGACCAGCCGCCTTTCCTTTTTTTGATTGGCGGATTGCTTTCTTGACCTCGTCTTCAGTAATCTCGGCCTCCAAGAGATTGCTCTGACTTGTTGATAAGGTTGGAAGGGTTATGGCATCCAGCCAACTGTCCCTTGCTTGCTGGTCATTGGGGAGGTCCTCTTTATAAATCTCCTCAAAAAAGTCAAAGAAAGCTCTCCCTATCTCTGAGTTAGTAGATCTTGTTTCTAGCTCTCCAGGTATCTTAATTTCCCTGATATAGTTGAGGGTTTTTTCCGCTCTTATTTTCCACGCAAGTACCTTCCCTGCAGCTTCTCCAAATTCAAATTGAGAGGATTTACTCACTTCCCATCTTTTGTTTATTCTCTCTTGTAAGGTATTTTCCAATTGGGATTTTAATTTGGCCAATTTCTCATGATCACTAGATGTTACTAGAGACGGGTCCATATTAGATTCCAAAAGTTTCATATCTTGTTCAAGATTTTTTATTTTTTGAGTATATAATTTCCGCCTATAAGAGGCTCTGCTAGTAATCTGCCCCCTTAGAAAGGATTTGAAGGCTTCCCAGACGACTGTTGGACCTGCAGAATCTCTATTTATATCGAAAAAAGCTAGAGATTCAATTGACAAAAAATTGACCTCTTCCTCCTCAAGCAACAATGTCAGGTCGAAAGACCAGGACGGGTGGTTAATCAGATTATTAGATTCTAAAGTGAATTTTATTGCAGAGTGATCTGAGAGATGTGATGGTATATAATCGATTGACACCAGTGTATCCTTTAGACAGTAACTAAAGAAAACATAGTCAATTCTAGATTTATGTTTGAATGCACTTTCTTATAAAACATCAAAAGTCAATCAAGATTGAAAGATACTTAGTATAATAACTATTTATTCCAAGCTCCTCAAGGCACTGATATTGACCTGACTGTTTAGGGTGACAAACATCACAGACAACATAACACATTGGATCATCAATGGCATCACTGATTGCACCATATTTAATATCATCAACTGTATCATCAAATGCATTACTGATATTACATCACATGTACTCTGAGATCATGGGCAGTGAATTATGGAAGATAAGTTAGCATTGCTAAGTTACTTGGCAAACAGTAGAGCTTATTTGTCTTTTAATAGAATTGCCAAGGTCTTCATGCTAGCATAACAAGTCCTTTTTGCTTCACAGGCACTATTAGCGTCTCTAAACTACTGCCTTTTTTGGGATCATGGCTCATGAGACAGAGGAGGTTTCAATACCCCTCCCTTCCCTCTCCCACATCGATAACTAACATACAACTCTTGGCTGACCTGATTATGTTGTTTATGCTGCTTTTCAATAGTGGACATTATAAAATCTAGCACGTAATACTAGACTGGACAATGCTATTACCAGGGGTTGAAGTAATTTACAGATGCACTTTCCATGTGAGGAATGACATTATCCACGGTGTGATTCATGCACAGAGACTGTCCTGGGTTGTGGATAGGGGAGTCAGTCGGTACTCCCTCAGAAAGGCATAGAGGTTCACAGTTCACATTCTGTCCATTGGCCAAAGCAATTCTGAGCACCTTATTAAGGGTACACATGAAGCGCTCCACTTCTCTATTGGCTTGAGGCCCCTGTGGTGTAACACCTCAAGAATATAGGTACTCTTTTACCTCGTGACTACAGAAAGGAGGACCATTGTCAGTGCGCAGTTCCTTGAGGATTCCACATGTGGCCATATTTTTTCAAAACGAGGTATGGTCTGACTGGTGGATTCTATTATCTCAACCTAGGGATATTTTGCAAAGGCATCAATGACCAACAACATGTATCGGCCACCTAGGAGACTACCAGAGTCTGCACTGGCTCTCTTCCACGGGAACGTCTGTATGTTTTCAGTGATGTAAGAGCCGGCAGATCCTCAAGCCTGGTAGCTTGACTTAGAGAACACTGACGAACCGCTTGCTCTACTAGGGTATCCAGGCTTGGAAACCATTCCTTGCACCTCAATCGAGACTTCGTCTTGACAACCGCTTGATGGGTCAGATAGGCAAGATCCATCACCCACTATTGCAACACCCCTTGAGCCACCAGATGTGACCTTCTCAGGAAACATCCCTGAGGAGAGACAGCAAATTCATCACAAACACTGTGTAGGGAGACTAACATCAGCCTGGCGACCTCTGTGAGATATGAGACTTTGTCAAGCCGTTATGGCACTTTCCAGATTGTACAGCAGAGATGCCCAGCTGGAGGCACTTATCCTTGGCAGTTGCTTTGAAGATCTCATCAAGAGAGACAGGAAGGGGCCGGGAGCGCTCAACAACTAGTCAAACGTATTCTTCTACTTATTTGGCGTCAAGCACCTTGCTCTTTGTAGCGGTACGGGCATACCACGATAGAAAGTCTGGAAGATTCTAGGTCCCTGAATGGAAGACTCTGAAACATTATATTCTTGTAATTGGAGGATCCACTTTTAGTTTTGAGGGGGAGGCTTGTATGATGACCCCATAACTAGTGGGATGAGAGGTTTATTGTCTGTGTGGACCAAGAATGGTTGACCGTAGAGGTATTTGTGAAAATGTCACCACCCCATTGCACTGCAATGGCTTCCTTTTCAAAGTGTGAATAATGTTGCTCCGTCTCTATCAGTGCACTGCTGGTGTATGCTACTGGAGACCACTCCCCATTGCACTGCTTCTGAGACAACTCCGCCCCTAGGCCAGCAGCGCTGGCATCAACAAGCAGCTTGGATTCTTTTGCAGGGTCAAAATAACCCAAAGTGTTGTCCGCCGACAAGGCCAGTTTGGTGGCTCCGAAAATGTTCTCCTGGTCAAGGTCCCATTTCCAATTGGTGTTGGTTTTGGTTAACTACCTGAGGGGGGTGATGAGGTCAGTGAGGTTTCAAATGAAACGGCGACAATAGGTCACCGTGCCAAGAAAGCGTCTCACCATGGTGGGGGCGGGAGCATCCTGGATGTCTTGAACTTTGACGGGATCGGGTGAAAATCCTTCTTGAGAAAACCAATATCCAAAGAATGCTATCCCTTTTTGTAAAAAAGATAATTTTTTCCTGGGAAGTGTGTAATAACTCAGAGGCACAAAGGTTAAATAACTTATTATGTTTATTCAAGGCTCCCGCCAGCACGACACAGCAGTGACAGATCGCAGTAAAATATGGCCGTCCTCCAGCCCACCAACTGTCAAAACACATTACGTAGGCAGTCGGCACGAGACCAGTGTCTCGCGCATTGCACACAGTTAGCGCGAGGCAAGCTGGCTCACTACATATTTCCTTTCCTTAAATAGAGAGAAAAGAAGAAATAGAAGGAGAAAGAAGAACAACAAGGAAAGAGAGAAAATCAACGACGGAATCTAATGGGAACTCTGATGGCTCTGGTGCTCCTCCTCATCATAGAGGGTAGGGGAGCGGAAGGCTGTACACTGGAATCACATGGGAAATTGTCACATGGAACATTTTTAGCATCATTAGAGTTCAACAGATTGTCTTCAACACTTTTAACTTTTACCACCTTGTTAACATTCCACCAGTGCTGTCCATTCACACGAACAGCACTACCACAGACTTTGTCAACCATAACAACATCACGAAACTTGGCTTCACCTTTTTTTACAAACCCTTGTTTCTTTATCCTTATACAGTCCCCCACAGCCAATGCTCTGTTTTTCACACGTTTCCTTTCATCAAAGTATCCTTTCTGTTTAGACTGTACTTTTACATTTCTTTCTCTGACTTGATCATCAATTTCTTGGGGAGAAGAATGGGATTTGAACCATTTGGACATCCAGGCAGGTCTAAATTCTGTGCATGGTTTCCTGCCCCTCAGTAGTTCAAAAGGAGACACTCCCGTGGACGAATGAGGTTGGTGGGCCATGAAAAGTTCAAAAATTATCTGTGGGGACGCAAATTCACACTTCAAACGGACCATAAACCTTTAGTGTCTATCCTGGGAAACACAAAAGGTCGTAGTGCTACTCCCCGCATTGCACGCCTTGCTTCAAAATTACTACAATACAATTTCGATATTGTCCACATAGCTGGGGGGAAAAATGTGAGAGCTGATGCTTTGTCACGCTTACCTCCCTCCTCAGACAAGGCCATCCAAAGTAATGATTATGGTTGTTATGATGATAATGAAGACTGTATTATTGCCAGTGTTGAATTGTTACACGTATGTTCTGTGGGACAAGAAGGTTGGAGGGAGGCTCTAGAAAATGATCGAGTTCTTAAAGAAGTGAAGAAGTATATTGCCCAAGGGTGGCCAAGAGAAAGAAATGTGGGGGTGGCCTTACAACCCTATGTGAAGGTGAGTGATGAACTCTCTATTGAAGATGGTTTAGTTTTCAGGATTGAGAAACTGGTACCCCCCGAAAACATTAGATCAACACTTTTAGCCAAGGCCCATGAAGGACATCTGGAAGCCACACTCACTAAGCGTAGAGTAAGAGAGTACTTCTGGTGGTCACAGATGGATAAAGATATTGATGCTATGGTGCAAGAATGCGCCATTTGTTCTTCTAGTGACAAAAGTTTTCGCACAGCCAATCCACCGCTCACTCCCATACCTCTTCCAGGTGCTACGTGGGAGAAACTTGGTATTGATGTGCTAGGACCTTTCCATAGTTTACCCCATCAATGCAAATTTGCCATTGTTATGATGGATTATTACTCTAAGTGGCCAGAAGCTAAATTTGTGTCCAAAGTTGACTCTAAAGAGATCATTGACTTCATGAAAGAAATTTTAATGAGAGAGGGTTTTCCCCTTTCCATCATAACCGACAATGGGGTGCAGTTTGTGTCCATTGAGGTTGAAGAGTTCCTTAAAGAATCTGCCATCACTCACTACAGAAGTTCCCTTTACCACCCACAAACTAATTGCCTGGTAGAAAGACTTAACAGAGTTATTGGCGATTGTGTTAAATGGGCTATTGAACACAACAAAGCTGTTCCCCAGAGCGTGAGGGCTATGCTATGGTTCTACAGGATCACCCCTCATTCGTCCACGGGAGTGTCTCCTTTTGAACTACTGAGGGGCAGGAAACCATGCACAGAATTTAGACCTGCCTGGATGTCCAAATGGTTCAAATCCCATCCTCGTCGCCAGTAAAGAGTTGTAATAACTCAGAGGCACAAAGGTTAAATAACTTATTATGTTTATTCAAGGCTCCCGCCAGCACGACACAGCAGTGACAGATCGCAGTAAAATATGGCCGTCCTCCAGCCCACCAACTGTCAAAACACATTACGTAGGCAGTCGGCACGAGACCAGTGTCTCGCGCATTGCACACAGTTAGTGCGAGGCAAGCTGGCTCACTACAAAGTGTCAGTCTGTTCTCTTGGAGGCATTGGAACATTGCTCTCAGACAATCAAAATGGTCCTCCAGCGTGGGGGTGTGGACCAAAATATCATCACTAACATTAAGGACGACCTCCTGTCTAGGGTACAGGCGTTTGCTAGCTCGCTCAGGCGGGCGTAGAAAGTGTCCACTGATTCCTCAGGCAATTGTCTGGCCTGACTCAACAGAAAGTGTTCGTAGTCAGGATTTGCCACAGGTTGAAAATAGCGATACCAAAAGGGATGATGGACGGAGAGTTTGAGCACATCAAACACTCACCCCCAGTCAACTGATCTGGGTTTAATCCATCATCATTCTTTAGCTCACTCCGCCACCCCAGTTCAGCACGTTGCCTGTCGGGGGAAAAAGCTTGGCATTCTGAGGTAGCCTGAAAATTGGAGTGAGACAACATATTTTATGCCTCAAAGAAGATTACAATTAAGAGAAAGATTTAGGGAAAGGAAGAGTGGTGGTGGTGGCAGTCATATACACAGCCAGTTAGGAGGGTGGAGGTAAGCGCAAATAAGCATATGACCGGGTGTGATTCTGTGAAGGTGCTAATGTGTTACTATTTCTTCCATTGTCAGACATTGCACACTGTTAGATAAGCTGCATGATATCACAGATTTCAGCCCCTCTTTCGTCAACAAGTTAACGTGTATAAAATGATCTATATGGCCCTAGCTAAAGCTCAGCAAGGACAGACCCCAAAACAACAGAAAGCGAATGGAATTGAGACAGAAAAGGAGATTCAAGTACAGGACTCTATGGAGCAAAAAGCTGAAGCAAGTAACAATTTGCTAAGGGGTTCAAAGAAGAAGAAGATTCAAAAGTGCGCTTCTCTGAGATAGGCTGGTGTTTCTTCAGTAACAAAATTAGTCAAAGTCTTTGTGGGCAATCATTTTTAAAAGGTGGGTACAGACTGATGTGTTATAATTAGAAATGCGTCATATAAGTGTTGGGGACATGGGAAAATATAGTATGGGTTTGTTCGACGAGAGTCTGCAATTTAAAATAATTCAGATCTCCATGAAGGTAACTGTTGCCTGCACCGAGACAGTCCTCTGCTCCATGGTTGTTCTCCCAAATTAATGACAGGGTGATGCGAGAAGGCGTGACAAGGCACACAGAGATAGACAGTCGAAATAAAGGGTCATCCTGTCAGAACAGAGAGGAAACTAGCAATATAGTGGAGCAGAGTATGGTGATGTAAAATGATAATATGGGAGCATTTGTGCAGCACTCAACTTTAAATCTGTACGGTTCAGCTTCTGCAACAGGCTCGATGTTGCACATAATGCTAATTATGCAAACATTTTGCAAGTAGTATTTGAGGTGACAGTGTTAAAGAATCTTGAAATCTCAGAAGACACAGGTGCAGAGCATCGGAGTGGAATAAAACAAATGACAGTATATCGTTTTTAGAAAGGCCAGTAGAGAGAGTAAGAAACCCACGACCAATGAAGATCAAGAGCGATTTGGAGGGGCTGTACTTAAAGAGGAAGGTTCTACAACAGCATACATTTTCAAGCACTAAACGCTGATATAGAAACGGGTTATAGATTTATAGGGGAATAGGGTGGGAAGGAATTTAATTATAAATAATTAAATATGTTAAATAATTTATTGGTATTTATTTTGAAAACATTGTTAATTAATTTTTAATTGATAATTAACTAATTCTTAGTTGGTAATTAATTTTTATTAATTGATTAATAGATAATTATGTGAATTATATTAATTTATTTTCACTAGAGTGGGAATAGTAAAATGTACCCCTATGCTATCCAACGCTTTCCCTACTGTTGCACTCTCTGGAGTAGGAATAGTAATATTTACCCCTACGCTATCCAACGCTTTCCCTACTGTTGCACTCTCTGGGGTGGGAATAGTAATTTTTACCCCTACGCTATCCAACGCTTTCCTTACTGTTGCACTCTCTGGAGTGGGAATAGTAATTTTTACCACTACGCTATCCAATGCTTTCCCTACTGTTGCACTTCCAGGAGTGTGAATAGTAATTTTTACACCTCCGCTATCCTACGTTAAAAATATTGTGTATTTTTTATTAATATTATGTTAATATATATATATATGTTTTAACAGATATGATTGTACATTTTTTATATAAGTTAAATTAGTTATTTAATACTTTTAAGGTAATTTAAGTATTTTTAAGTATATTTTAGCTATTTATTTTTAGTATTCTTTTTAAATTACATTAATTTTAAGAAATTCGATATTTTTATAATGTATATATATATAAACGATATTTTGGGATCGATATTTTGGTACTTACCTGTTTATAGATAGGAATTCGATATTTTGTCTGTTGATATTTTGGAATCTAGATTTTGGGTAGTCTATATTTTGTCCCTCAATATTTAGTCAGTGATCCCAAGCAGCATATGGAAAATGAAAATGAAGTATTAAGGGGTTGTGATAGGCCCGATAAAAGGAAGAAGCACTCAACCTTAAGCATGAATAGGTTCGGTGATGCTGAAAAAGATGTAAAAAGAGCAAAAGAAGAAGGGATAGGTAAACTGGTTTGAGCAAGCCAAGAAAGTGATAATAGCAAATGGACAGGAAAAGGTAAAACAAGTATGGAAGGAGAAATTGATAGAACAACAGTACAGAAAGGGTGGGTAGAAAATAAGCTACAGGTGAATTTAGAGCCTATACAAAAGAAGAAAAAAAAGCAAAAGAATAAGGAAACTAATCCCCTTGAATAGTTACCAGTTATTATTTCCCCTTTCAAAATGCTCCAGCCTGAAAGCAATTTCATCAAAAGATCTAAGGTAAGTAGGTTTCACTAGTTATAAAAGAGGGGAACGAAGTAACAAAAGTATTATTTTATTCAGAAATTGTTAAGGTAGCATTTGAGGCTGAGGAATTTGTATCAGTCAGAAAATGAAATAGTAGGAACCAAGAATAAAACCTTTCTGAGGCACCATGAGAGGCTGGGAAAGAACCAAGTAATATTAAATGAACGAAGGGAAACCAAATAGAAGACAGGTAGAGAACATCACACAGCGATCACTAAAAGTAACTGTCCCACACCATAGGCCAGAGGAATACAGGAAGGTCAATGGAGAAGGGAATTGTTACGCTGCACTGTTTTCACCAGCCATCAAGGAGTCTGGATGGCTGAGCGATATAGAGTAGGGGTGGGTGGTAAATTCCGTTCTGCTAACGTAAACTGCAAAATGTAGGCAATTCCACGTTCCGCACGGAACGCCGAATTGCCAAACATTCCTCGATCCGCTGTGGAACGGAATTTGTGGGCATGGTTGGTGAGTAAGTAAAGCAGAGGTATTGCATAAAATGCTGACATCTTCTTGGATAAATATGCAGGGCAGGATTCATGCTGGCACAATGCTCCAAGCCCGAATTGCAGCTCAAATTCAGTAATGCATTAATCAGCCCAAAAAATATTGTGCGCTCGGTCAAGGCTGGGCAGGTGTGCTTTCTCCCCATATCTACTGTCAAAAAGTAGCTTTCTCGAGCGCAATCCACATGTAGTTCGTGTGACCAGGAGGTTCTCTCTCCTCATCTGCTGCTCTGATCGTTCTCTGACCTTTTATAAACAAGAGGAATGTTCTGAACTCGCATAGAAGCCCCACCCCACACACACTAGCGATATGCAACGTCTTCCCACCCTTATGAATATGATGGACAGTTTACTCAAAGGATCCCTGCACCTTTCCAGCGTGGTGCCAAAGTTACAGCTGTAGTGTAACAGGCAGAACAAGAAATTTCGCGAGCGTGTTTTTTGCCATTTCACAGGCTTTACGTAGCTCGTCTACACAAATTTTGCCCACCCCTAATATAGACGCTGGTGAAGAGCAGTCACACAGACTAGAGATCCAACCATGGAATATCTGTGGGTTTGAAAAATGTCACATTTAGAAGTGTTTAAGGAAATGATATATGTGGGGTGGGTGATAAACTCCAGTCCTCTGGCAGAGTTCGCAGAGTTTTGCCCACTCCGCTTGGAGCACGTAGTTCCTGAAAAACTCCACCAACGGCTGCATGGCAGAGTTTTTACTTGCATGCAGCTTGTTAATTCTAACAGTGCGAGTGCGGGCGACAAAATTGAGTTCTAGATCGCCTCCCGGCGCGATTTCTCCAACCGGGCGGTCGAGGTAGGACGCTACCGCTCATGTTGAGAATGCTGCCGCTCGTGTAAAGAATCTACTCTAGCAGCTGAAAGAAGCATTGCCCTCTGGCGCACTGCGAGGTACCATCCGTGCTGATTTTACAGTGTAGAACAAGTTCCAGGTGCTATAAATCAGTGCGAGCAGCGTGTTGTACCAAATTCCGCTGGTTCCGGGACTACATTAAATCTCGCTGAGTTTTTAGGTGACATGCATAATTCTGATGAGTGAAACTCTGTGAGTTCCACCCACCCCTGATTATATGTCTACAGGAAATCCGGTTGTTCAACGAAACAACAATAATTCATGAGTTTATTCAGGTTAACAGAAAAGCTAAGAAAGGAGGCCTGGGGCGTCCAGATGTGGGGTTGATTACACTTACATCAACTAAGATAGCAACAAACAGAAAACATATAATTGGATTAGACTTTGCTGTAGAAATAGCAAGATACTTTGTCCCATGGATGGTACTGTGCTAATCCAATGCTTAAAGACTTTGATAGAAAAGCAGACATTTGAAGTGAGCCGATGTAGAGTGACACTTGTGTTGAGGGTGCTGTATACAGGAGCTGCTTTCCACCTAAACCTGAGTATTATCCAGAGTTCTCTGCTTCTTTTTTGCATAATTTTTGCATTACTCTATGCCCCAAAGGGTATTGTTTTGAGACATATATATATATATATATATATATATATATATATATATATATATATATATATATATATATATATATATATTACCTACTGGCGGTCGCCAGTAGGTATATATAGTTAGGATTTTTTCTCTATGGGTTTTTTGAAAATTCTATGTCTAATAACTTTGCCGTTTGTGGACGGAATTGGCTGAAATTTTCAGGAAAATGGCACATTTTGTTTCTGAGCAGCCTTTGAAAATTTGGGGGGGGTTCGTCAAGGGGGGGCCGAGAAAAAAGGGGGGTCCCAAAACGCGTTTTTCCCATGTTAATTTCCATAGGGCGGTTGGCCTCACTTTTAGCCCGAACGGCTGAATGGATTTGCACGAAACTTGGCAAAATTGTAGGGACTGGTAGCCCGATGTGCCTTTTGTAGGTCTCAATATATGTGCTCCAGTGGATTTTGAGAAATTAACGTTTAAAAAAAGATATATATCTGTAAGCGCGGACCAGGCAGCGGTCTGGTTCGCGGACTTTTCGCGCAACGGAGCTTTGTGAAGCGAAGCTGATTGGTTCTCCGGCGTCTGTCAACATTCCAAACAGTCCGTAGCGGCCGCCATCTTGTCTCTCGGTAGGATCGAGAGACAAGAGGAGGCGAAAGCGAAGGGGCAAATGACCATAAGGGGGAATAGTAGATCCTCGCTGACCCCCTAGGTTTGATGTGGAGGTTTTAAAAGGGCCCCGCGGGGCAAAAAAAAAAATAATAATAATAATCGAACGGCTGAATGGATTTGCACGAAACTTGGCAAAATTGTAGGGACTGGTAGCCCGATGTGCCTTTGCTAGGTCTCAATATATGTGCTCCAGTGGATTTTGAGAAATTAACGTTCAAAAAAAGATATATATCTGTAACAGCGCTCCGCTTCACGTACTTTTCGCGTTACGGAGGTTTGCGAAGCTGATTGGTTTTTCGGCGTCTGTAAACATTCCAAACAGTCCGTAGCGGCCGCCATCTTGTCTCTCGGTAGGATCGAGAGACAAGAGGAGGCCAAAGCGAAGGGGCAAATGACCATAAGGGGGCATAGTAGATCGTCCCTGACCCCCTAGGTTTGATGTGGAGGCTTTGAAAGGTTCTCGCAGGGCAAAAAAATATATACCGTTTTTTTAGTTTTTTTGCGTGGAGTGCGCTCGGTTCGCGAACCGGGAAGCGTTCTGGGGAGCGTACTTTCTTGAAAATTAGTGAAAAAAGTTAGAGTACAATAATAATTGTGAGTGATCAGATGTAGGGTAGCTCTGAGAAGAGCTTTTGGGTTTATGGTACATTTAGGTACTTATAAGTAGGTACCAATGCACATTCTTAAATTCAGAGTGAAAACTCTGTTGCCCTCATCTGAGAAGTGAACTCCATCTCCTCTGTAGATATCTTGCATGTAGTAACGCAAGTTATTGTTGTACAGGGAGCCCATTCCATGGTCTCTCATGTAAGCTGAAACAGATTTGTTTACATGCTTCCTCGATTTCTCAATTTGTGGACAAAATTGGTTCGACCACCTCCATTTCTGTCTTTGGCATATATTTGAATATACCAAGGCAGTCTGAGGAAAAAGTGCCATCAATTGCTCAAAGGTGTCCTTTAAAAGCATTTCCAGACCTACCCCAGTCAAAGTGCCCAAATCATTACCTCCACAGTGCACAATTAACAGGTCAGGTTTTGGCAAATGCATAAAGGTTTTCACCAATGGTATCAATTGGTGACATTTTAATCCTCTGTGGCCAAACCACTTAATTTCCACATCTTGTAAATTGAGGTTAGGTAAATTCCTGTTTTCAGCGTACCTTTGAGCCCAATAGATGTAGCTATGTCCAACAATCCAGACAGAAAACATGGCAAGAGAAGGTTCTCTTGCAGTCAGATGAAGTGTGGCAATGAAATGGCAGTTGAAAAAATGAGAGTGTAAAATGAAAAAAACTGAGGAGTTTCTGTGTTAATGAAGCAGTAAGAGTGATTGGTGGATTTTGATTGCTGAAAACAGAAAGTTAGTGTGCATGGATGAGTTCGTTGAAAGATGTATTTTGAGTGGCGAAGAAAAAATCATTAAATGAAAGAATGCTTTGGATATGCAGGTGCACTGAGAGTTCAGAGTTCAATTGCAACATTGTTGTGTGAGAGGTCTTGCAAGAGGTGGTTGCTATGCAGAAAAAGCAGAGAGGGGGCAGAGGGGGGAAGGGTTTTGCTTTGAAAAAAAGTGAGGGAAGAGTTTTGATTGGGTGACATGAGAGATCTGTGTGAGGAATTACAGCATTTCTGTGCTTTTGATAGCTGCAGACTCTGGAGTGCATACCTTTTGCTCTGCTGAAGACAAATTGGTGTGTTTCTGAGACTGTTTTGAAACTCAAAGTACTTGCTAAGGTGAGAAAAAATTTCTTTAATTTAGATAGAAAATAGTGTGCTTTAAGGAGAAAATTATGAAGAAAGTTGTGTTTTTCAAATGTTGCTTTGTCTCAAGTGTTTCACAAATAGATTTTGTTTGTTTGAGAAATTGTAATTGGAGAAAATGTGAAGTATTAGTACTGACAGGGCTTTTATGTGCATAGGAGCTGTGGAGTGTTTTCAAATTATGACTTGTAAATCGTTTTTGAGAAAAAGCAATGGTTTTAATATTGATGAGAAGGACATAATGGTGTCTGCTTCTTTATAAGGTAATTGAGAGTCTTTCCCATTTCAATGTAAGAAGTTTGTCTGTGGAGCAAATTGCTTGTAAATATGCTCCCACCTGTGCATGGCAAATTTAAATTTTGAATGTTTCCGTTACATAGGCATGTTAAAGGTGACTGAAACATGCTGCAAAGGCAATCAAAAAATGCTTTTATGTGTCTTAAGGACATTTTAAGTCATTTCCCCATGTGCAGTGTTTTCAAATTATGAGTTGAAAATCGTTTTTGAGGTAAAGGAATGTTTTCAAAATTTATGTGCGCCATATGACCCCAAATTTTTTTTTCAGGGGTGCAGCAGGGTGTTCTTGAGATACCCCTGCACCGTCGGAAAAATTCGTAATTTGCGATGAGGTAATTGCTAATCGCAAATTGCACCTTCATTCCTATGGGCCTCCTGCTGCATGGAAATGAATGGGTAATCTTGCTGAAATGCAAAGTCGAATCTGTATTTAAAAGGGTCTGCACCTCTGTACGGGTGTTCGCTATGTGAAGCACGAAAGTTTCACGGGCCGAACTCAAGGCCACCTCTCTCTGAGACAAAAGAGCTCTTATTCTTGCCATGCTGTTGAAATGTGCTCCCAAGGTTGGTATTTGTGGCCAGATTGAAAACTCCCTATGTTCATGTGTGGGAGGAAATAGAACATTTCTGCAGCAAATAACCCGTTCATTTACTGTTACGATAAAATGAATACTTTTAATTAACCCAGAACAATCTTCATTATTGAGCATCAAATAACTACCATTTTCCAAGAACTTGAACGTGGGGATGATAGCAGGAACTGGCGTGCCTTGCAACACGCAAGCCATATTTGGTCGGTGTTTGTTGCATGAACCGTGTAACTGTCTGTGCCTACACATTAGTGAATGATCTGGCGTCTCAGTGCATTCCTCTCCATTCAGATAAAGTTCTTGATCATCTTTGAAAATCTGTATGTGTATGGAAGCGACCAGACTTGATGAAGAAAACCACTACCTAAAGGTTAATAACGACCTATTGGTATATATTTCATACAATTTGAAAACTTATATAAAGCAAAAGGCAGCGTTATTAAACCGTGGATAAGGCACGTTGCCAAAGCAGTCAACCTTTTGGATTTATACTGGAAATGTTAAAGGAAGAATTACGGAGTAGGGCCTGTAAATCTTTAATAGACAACGAGTAAAATTACTCCAACCATCGTATTCCTCTAACTCCGGGATAGTAGGGGTGTTTAATTTTTTAGAAGTAGCCAATCCAAAGCATTTGGTCTGGGAAATTGTTTCATTCACAAACAACATATGTTTTGGGATGAGACATGCACGGTGGAAAGCCTCAGTGCCTTGTACCTGCCAGGTTCGTGAACCCCAAACTGATGTAGATCCTGGATATTTTTACTCTGTATTACGTTAGCATGGTCTCATTACTGGTTTAAACGCCATTTTTCCTTTTTTGTAAGTTCTGCACACGACACTTAGTTGTTGCTTTAGCTTTCAGCCTACCTGCGTCAAGATCTATGCCTACTTCAAGCAGGCGCAGGGTTTTGATGTAGCTTTGTCCTATCTGATTGTAAATGCGGCACACCGTGGGTGGCAGAGCAGCGGTGCACGTTAACTGGTGCATCCCTGGGGATGTGCTAGTTAATATAAATCTGCCCCTTTACATTTAATTATGTGCAGGGGACACAGAGTAGGTGAGGTTTATCCAAGGTTAAGAAGAGATGAGTCCTGTTCAGTGAAAAATTGAAGATAGGCTTCAGTATATTATATACTTAAGTAGTGTGTTAAGTTTTTGATGACTGTTATTAATTTACTGTTGGGTAATAGTGGTTAATAACATTTTTTATTATATTTTACCACAGATTCAACTGCACATTATTTCAAGATTTTAGGATGCCTAGCAAAGAAAGAGTAAGAAAGGCTGGAAAACGTCAAAGACAGCAGGAGCATGGAATATTGCAGCAGTCCTCTAACAAAAAGATTTGTCAAGTCACCAAGAAAGCACCGGGTAAGAGTCGAAAAACAGTCATAAGAAATATGTCTAGTAAAAAAAATATTACTACAGAAAATGTTTCACTCCAGAAAAGGAGACCGAATTCAAATGGTAAGGAAAGGCCAATGAGAAATGTTACTGCTAGAGTAAGAGATAACTCTATGCATGAAAGTAGAAGGAAACAACAGTTTACGGATATTCGTAAACGAATGTTCCGCAACAGGATAATTGGGAATTTGTTAAAAAATATTAAGAAAGGTCAGCAGAAAGTGGTTTTTTATAAGAGAAAAAAAATAGTTGAGAAAGTTATTGATCAGGCCTTTGAAATTAAACATAAGTTATTTATTTTGACAATCAATAGAATTAGGAAGCTAAACAAGGTAATTTATGATTTCAAAAGAAATAGTAGATGGAAGAGAATAGTTAATCGTAGTAATTTTTGTGAAGTTTTTTCTGGAGAATGGATGCATAGTTCAAGCTCTGAGGCATTTTTTAATGAGGAGAGTTATTTCCAGGATAATGATTTGGTGCATGCAGTTGACACCAGTGGTCGAGCTTATGAAGTGAAAGATGGTTGTCCAGTTGAAAAAGAAAAACTTGTGAGAACAGAGATAGAAGAGGTGTTAGGTAATGAGGTTTTAGGGAGACGTCCTAAGGGTCCTGTGTACACCTGGAAGTGTAGTAGTATTTGCAGTGTACGACAGGATTCCATCAATTTGCTTTGTGATTTTATACGGTCATTTAGTAAGAAAAGTTTGAAGCAGAAAATGAAGTTGTTGCAAGAATTAGATCCTTGCAGAGTGAGAGAAGTGATAGGTTTGCATGGTCATTCACTGGCTTGTCTTTCCAGGAGAGTATGCCAGAGTGTTTTTCATCATTTCAGGATGCTAGCAGTGCATCATAATAAAGTGAGGAAATTAGTTAGAATGTTGTATTATGCTAAGAGTCCAGCAATTATGCTAAAACAATTATGCGCTGCTCTTTTGCATGGTTCTGAAATAGATGTGAAAAATATATGTGAAGAAATTGAGTTTTGTTACTTTGGAAGTAAAGAGGAGAATGTTGAAATTGACCAAGAAGAAGAGAGTAATGTGGAAGATAGTGTACAGGTTTCCAGTACAGATAATTTCCAGAGGGAAATTGCGACGTTTGAGGTGAAATCAAGTGAGAGGCCAAATTTCACTTGTGTGTGTTGTCGACGCACTTATTATAAGAATCAAACTAAGTTAGTGGATTTATATGGAAAAAGTGAAAGGGAAAATAATAGTGAATGGAAGGATTTTACAACATACTTGATGGTAGAAAATTGTTTTGATTTGGGATTGGATCAACGTGTGTGTACTTATTGTTGTAACAAATTAAATCAAAACCAGATGCCTGCTAGAGCAGTTCATAATAATCTGGAATTGGTTGAAATTCCTTCTGAATTGAAGGATTTAAATACTTATGAATCTATTTTGATTCAAAGTATCCATCCCTTTCAGGCTATTGTAAGAATGGAGCCAAAGACAGGGAAATTGCCTCCATCAGATTTACAGAGAGGATTAAAGGGAAGAGTTGTTTATTTGCCTCTAGATTTGAAGAAAAACATTAACACAATTGGAGTAGAAAAAGTGGAAGAGGAACCTCTGGTTATCTTAGTTAATGGGGTTCCGACAAAGAATAAGAAAATATGGCAAGATTTAGTAGATGTTAGGAAAGTCAAAAGGGCAACATTGTATTTGAAAAAATATAATAAATACTATAAAAATGTATATGTTGCAGAAGAGGAAGTAAGTGAGGAAGAGGATAGCGATTTGTGTGCTGGTCAAATTGAGAAAGTAGAACCCTGTACTAGTGAAGAAATATATGAACATTATAGTGTTCATCCTTTGCATTCCAAGGAAGTCATGGGGAATGCTATTGAGTTGTTTCAAATGAAACAAGCGAAAGGGAGTCCCATTAGTGTTTGGGAGGAAAGTTTGGAAGCTCGGTGTTTCCCACAGCTTTTTCCAACAGGTCAGGGAGGAAGATATGATGAGCGACCTCATCAAATTCCTGCTTCTGAATACCGGACTTTGCGATTGTATGCAGGAGATCCTAGGTTTCGACAATGCATTCCTTATTTGTTTCATCTCCTGTTTGAAAGTGATCTGTCTGGACTGTCATATGCAGTGAACCACATCTTGAAAAGTGGTATACACATGCAAAACATCTCGGCAAGTGACTTTATGGATAAAGTCAATGTCCAAGACAGTATTTTGGATTCTCACCTGATTAATCTCATGGCGTGTCAGCGTGGTACTAATGAGTACTGGTACCGTCGTCATGGTGATTTAAAATGTATGCTGAGGAACTTAGGAACTCCCACATGGTTCCTTACTTTGAGCTGTGCTGAGTATGGCTGGGAAGACTTACTTGAATTTCTACGAGAGGCAAATGCTAACGTAGAAAACATCGAATTCAAGACACCCGGAGAACTGTGCTCTTTGGATCCAGTCAATGTATGTAGGTACTTCAATCATAGATTTGAAGGTATGATGTCTTTCATCATGAATAAGAAGAATCCACCTCTTGGAGAGGTGTTGGATTTCTTCTGGAGGAAGGAGTACCAAGCAAGAGGTGCTCCTCATATACATATGTTGCTGTGGATCAAGGATGCACCTAAATTTGGAACGGATGCAGACGACTCAGTGATGAGTTTCATAGAACAGTATTCTACGTGTGCTGTTCCAAACGCAAAGGAGAAAAAAAGCCTAAGAGAAAAAGTTCTACGTTTCCAAAGCCATCGATGTGGAAAGTACTGTCGTCGTAAATTCCGGAACAAAGACAAGTTCTACACCAAATGTCGTTTCGGCTTTCCACGATCGGTGATTTCTAAAGGAAGAGTGAACAGTTTGATGTCTTCGCTGCGACATAATGTGATGAAGAAATCACCTAAAAACACATACAATTTGAAGAGGAACGAAGAGTCTAAGTACATCAACGACTACAACCCGGTGATTTTGTCCATGTGGAATGCTAACATGGATATACAGTTTGTGGCTGATAACTGTATGGCTGTGGCTAGGTATGTGACATCTTACATCACCAAAAAAGAGAAGACAGAATTGAAGGATATGTGGGAGGACATTTCCCATGAAAAGAGCCTCAGCAAGAAGTTGTACAGTTTCAGTCTGAAGATGTTGTCGCATCGAGAAATCGGAGCTTACGAATGTTCTGACCGGTTGTCTTCAGCAAGTCTCTATGCCAAGTCCAGGAGTATCGTTTGGGCGAGTGTTGGTCTTGCTGCAACGCGTAATCGAGTTCTGAAACCTGTGCGGGAAATTGAGTATTTGGCGGAAAAGGAGCCAAACAGTACCGACATTTTGAAGAGCAACATGTTGGATACATATTATCCAAATCGAAGCAGTCACCTCGAGAATGTTTGTCTGTATGAGGTTCTGCAAAATTACATATTCAAGAGGAACATCAAAGAAGATACTGAGAAAGGAGTGTATGCTGTAATAGGAAGTGAGGGATGTCTGGTCAAGCAAAGAAAATGCCACTTGATAAACCATCGAAAATTGAGTGGCAAATCTCCAGAAAAAAAGGAGTTTTTCTATTTAGCACTTTTGCAACTTTTTAAGCCTTGGCGTGCAGAAGAGGAACTGCTTGGAGATTTCCTCTGTTACGAAGACTCTTTCAATGCTGCCAAGGAGACCATAGAATGTCCTGCTTTTCTCAAATATGTAGAAATGTTGAATGTGGAAATTGAGCAGGAAGCAACGATTGCAGCCGAGATTGCCAGAGACAGTTCTCAGGACAGTCAGAGTTCTGCTTCATTGAGTCAGGATCCACTAGGAGGACCTCTTATCGAAAATGAAGCTGCCACTGCTATGAATGAAGTGGAAAGAGCCATGGCACATGCTCAGGAGGATGCGGTTAACTTAGAAGAGTTGGAAAGACAACTCAACGTTGAGCAGAGGAAAATATATGACGAACTTACCATGCAAATTGATCATGGATTAAGTCATGATAAGAAAGAGTGCTCATGTACGTCGTTGAAGCCTGTCCGACTGTACGTGAGTGGAGAAGCGGGAACTGGAAAAAGTTTCCTTATTAAAGCAATTTCATGTTATTTGCAGGAAAGGACAGAGTCATCGCTGTCTTGTGTTGTCACCGCTCCAACTGGACTGGCAGCACATAACATTAAAGGGATTACTTTACATCGTTTACTGATGCTGCCAGTGGAGCATGACAACAAATTAGAATATCACAAGCTATCTGGAGATGCTTGTTTTGAAGTTTCAAGAGTCTTGAGGAAAATGAAACTTCTTATCATTGACGAAGTAAGCATGGTTTCCAATGTTATGCTTGCCTTTGTGCATTTGAGAATGCAAGAAGTTCTCAAAACAGAGTATGATGTGTTATTTGGTGGCAAACACATCATTGTTTTTGGAGATCTTCTGCAGCTGACACCAGTGAAAGGGCAACCTGTGTTCAAAATGCTCACGCATGAAGATACCAGGAAGTGCTTAGGGAGTATTGGCAACGTCAATATATGGTTAAACTTCAATTATGCTGAACTGCATGAAAATATGCGTCAGGCAAAGGATGAAGTTTACAAGACTATTCTACAAGATGTTAGAATTGGAAAAGTGACCGAGCATGGGAAAGAAGCTTTACATGCACGATTACTGACAAATTTATATCCAGACGAAGATGTTGTGCCTGAGAATATTTTTCAGAAAGTTACTGAGAAAAAATCTGGAATATGTTTGATGCCAACTCTTGCAGAATGTGCCAAATTCAACAACAAAATGTTGCATTTAGAAAAGCAAGAGATTGTGAAATTGGAAGCTATTGACAGAGTAGAGCATATGGGATCAACAATTATTTTGTCTGAGAATCTGAAAACAAAATTGGATTCATTAGAGAAGAGTATATCTAAAACTGCGGGTTTTGAAAAGACTCTGAATGTGTGCTTGAACTGCCGTATAATTTTAAGAAGGAATTTACATGTTGAAAGAGGTCTGGTAAATGGATCAATGGGTAATGTTGTTGATTTTGTGAAATACAGAAATAGAGATGGAATTGAATTTTTAAAAATTAAATTTGATGGCATTGAGGAAGTACAGCTAATTGCTCGTTGTTCTGCTAGATTTTTGCTTGTAAAAGACTTATATGTTCGTCGTAAGCAGTTTCCTGTTTGCTTGGCATATGCGGTGACAATCCATAAATCGCAAGGTTTAAGTGTAGACTGTGCATTGGTGAATATTGGCAGTTCTGTGTTCAAGGAGGGTATGGCATATGTGGCATTGTCACGAGTTAGGACTTTATCGGGATTGTACTTGATTGAGTGTGATGTCACAAACATTTGTGCGGATCTAGATTGTGTTAAGGAATACAATAGGTTGAGAAGAGAGTATGCGCCACATTTGCCTCAGTATCCTTTGTTTGAGAAACGTGTGGTAGGCCGGAAACGAAGAAATGTGACCAATACTGGGGAGGTTGTAGCAAAAAGACGAAAAGTTGATGAACCTGAAATTATAAGCAGAAACAAAAAGGATTCTGTTGAAGATGTTGTTGGTTTTCAATTTGAAAACAGTTCTGGTGTCAACTGCTATGCTAATGTAGTGGTTAATGTTGTCTTTTCTCTAGAAACTTTAAAAGAACAGATTGTGGTCAATTCGGATCAAAGATTTTGCAGTTTGTTAAATTCTGTGTTAGAGAAATGTAGCACTGATAGAACAAACATAGAAAGTGTGTCTGAAATTCGAAATCTGTTAGACAGATGTTCAGGCCAAACACAATTCTCTCAAAATAGTCAGCAAGATTGTCAGGAGTTTTTAATGTATATGCTTGATGTATTGCATGATGAAGGTGTAGATGTAGATCACCTGTTTGGGCTTTCTTATCAATGGCAGCATGACTGCGAGAACTGTAGGGTATCAGCTACTACTAGTGTAGACTCAGAAAGATTTATATATTTAACTTTGCCAGACAGTAAATCAGTCTCTTTTAATAAGCTAGTAAAAGCAGCTGATCACAACATGGAGTGTAGCCAATGTAAATCTGAAATGATGTCCACTTTATTTATACGAACATATGGCCAGTATGTCATTTTAATGTTCCAACGATGTAGGCCTGATGGAACAAAATTGACAACTTTAATTAAAAATTTTGTGGCTTCACAGTTGTCAATATCAGGAAGGACTTTTGTAACTGTAGCAATTATATATCATGATGGTCCTTCAATAACATCAGGACATTATACAGCTTATTTAAAGTGTAGAAATGGCTGGTCATTCTGCAATGATTCTGTTTTAATTTTCAAAAAAAAATTGCCATATGACCTTAAAAACTCTTACCTGGTGTTTTTAAAACCAAAATTTTAGGGAAAGAATCTCGGGATGTGCTCTGAGGAATTTCAAGAAGTTCTTATGGCTCCTACACTATTTGGCCTTGAGGATAAGTGTAGTACAGAGACATAACTTCTAACCATAAGACTGGACGTCATGGAAAAATAACTGCACTTTGAATGAGTTCAGAAAAACTATTTCTTTTTATAAGCTAATTGAAGCAGCGAATCAAAACATGGAGTAGAGGGAATGTAAGTCTGCAATGCTGTCTACTGTTTTACATTGCTTTGTGATTAAAAGTGATGTAGAGAATTAAATAATTGTACTAGTCATAAAGGTAGTGTAAGTCTGCTTCATAGTAAGCAGTATCAGTGTGATAGGAAATGTAGAACATGATTGAGCAAGAAGGGGAAGATATTACTAGTCCAGGATTGTGTAAATGATCTTCAACATTTTAATTCTGAAAGTTGCGGAAATGCGAAAAGACGGGATTGGCTTACAAGAAATCCAAGAGTTATACATGGCTCTGACACGATTTGGCCTTGTGGAATCGTGTGGTAGAGAGCGAGAAGTCATTTATTGTATGTAACATGTTTTTGAAAACGATGGAAGTTTTCTTTCAGAAAGTGGCGGGTTGAAAGTAATAACAGCACAACAGAGTGTAAGCTGTTCATAGGACATCCTTGGCCGTCATGGAAAGTAAGTTAACTTTAAGGAGTTCTGAATTCTGATTTGTAATGTATGGGTTTTTTAAACACAATCATTTTGATTGTGTTTTTTTTTCCCCGCTGTTATATGATGAATACCTTCAAGTCACTGTTTTAGTGAAATTTGATACATTCTGAGAACAGCAAAAATAAACCATTTAACATGTATAATTAATTCTGTTCTGTTTGCATTTATGATGTACATGTAGAACTGTGTAGGAGGCATGGAGAAGGTGAGGCTTCTGTCAGTGTCAAAGTTGTTGCATACAGTGCTCATATTCTACGTAGTCTTTTATATTTCATTACTTTCACTGTTTCTGACAGATCTAAAAAATTTTTTTTTAAAAGAACAGTAAGTATAAGGGAAGGAAACAGACAGTTATGTTAAAAGAAACACAGCTATAGGGAATAAACTAGGGATACTGTTACCCGCAATCCTCTGCTGATGATGTCACTGAGCATGTCATGAATGATGTAATATGTGACATCATCAGCAGTGGATTACGGGTAATAGTATCTCTAGTTTACTCCCCTATAGCTGTCTTTCTTTTAACATAACTGTCTGTTTCCTTCCCTTATACTTACTGTTCTTTTTTATAAAAAAAATTTTTTGGTTCGCTTCCGGTTCGCGTACCGGGGAGCGAACTGGGAAGCGAACTAAGAGAAATAGAGGTTGGCACAGTTGCAAATATTGTACCAATTTTTTTATAACGGGGAGGTAGTTCTGAAAAGAACTTTTTTTTAAATTGTTTTTGTTGTTTTATATTTTTTTTATTATTTTTCTGAACATTTTTTTTACTTTTTTTGAATTTTTCTGAACAGTTTTATATATTTTTTGTTTTTTTTTCGGAGGGGGCAACGAAAACGATTCATTGTAAAGGGCTCAACAGGAGGAAGAAAACAAAAAAAAGAATTTATTGTTTGGGGAGTTTCGGACAAACATGAGCATGATTGTTAATAGCTCTGTTGATCAGAGTGATGCTACTTTCTGCGTAGCAAATGATTCCACTGCAATGTACGCAGACTTGTTTTACTTCACGAAATCTCGTTTGTATATTTGGCACCATCTCCCTGCCCTCTGGTCCCGTTACTTCCGGTACAACAGATCTTCTGGCCATAATAGGGAGATTATCTAGGTCGTCCTGTTCCTCTTCTTCCTCTTCTTGCTGAATTATAACTTTAGCAGGTGGTCCACTCTTCCTTGGATGTGGTGGAGGTGGTGGGGAAGCACCAGCTGAAGCTAGTAAAGAAGCCATTGCTCACTGGTAACAAAGGGTCTTTCTCTCACAATGATGAAAGTCAGAGTGAGGAAAGAAGGAGGGATTTTCACCATTTGGGAAAAAAAATAGTTCTCAACCAATGAAAAGTGTTCATTTTAGATCATATGACCTAGTCTTACATCATTAGGAAACCGAAAGTGAAATGAACCAATGAAAAGTGTTATTACCAAGTCACATGACCTGCTGTGTTTACGTTACGCGCTTTGCAGGGCCTCCCGGTTTGCTTCCAGAAACCTGTGCTTTGCGACTCGGTAAGCGTACGAGTTCGCTAACGTAGCACGTCATATGACGTATCACGCGACAACGCGAAACGTCATGCGGACGGGAGGCGTCACGATGTTGTTTTCTAACGCGGCAGTTGCGGTAAAGAAACGTTTACCGGCTCGCGGTCTATTTCGCGGCATCAAGGTCAGCTAACGGGAAGCTTCCCGATTCGCGAAGCGGGAACGAAGAAAAAAAAATATTTAAAAAAAAAAATTATTCATAAACATATAAAATATATTTTTGGATTTAAAGAAGAATACATTTTACAGCTACAGATATTAGCTGTTAAAAAACCAATGAAATTCACAGAAAAAACCATAGGTTATAGACCATATATAGTTAGGAATTAGCATTTACAAAACCTTGAAAATTCACTGAAAAAACCATAGGTTATAGACCATATATAGTTAGGAATTAGCATTTAAAAAACCTTATTTTACTCACACAAAACCATTGAAATTCCATATATAGTTAGTTGCACTAACTATATATCGCGCACCCGTAATCCACTGCTGATGATGTCACATATTACATCATTCATGACATGGTCAGTGACATCACTGATGACATCACTGATGACATCTCAAATGACATCACTGATGATATCTCATTTGACATCAATGGTCACATCAATGATGATATCATTAATGTGACAATACAATGCATCTCCTCACACTTTAATATAACCTCTGTTACACCCAGTGTTAAATACAGAGTATAATTTTTGAAACCATTGACACACCAATACTAGTTACTACATACCCACTCACTGATTCCTACGTCTACACACACATTCACTCATTCACCCATACAATCATTCATACATACAATCACTCATCTTTACAACACTATCATATGCACTCATACACCTATACAGACACTCACACTCTGCCACTCATCCATGGAGTTACTCACACACCTAGTCAGTCCTGTAAAGAATCAATCACAGTTCCATTTTCTAATCTACACAGTTAAACATAGAGTACCTTACATTTTAAAACATATACTAACACATACTTACTCTCTTATAGAATCACTGATACAAGTACACATTGATCTGCACAGAGTCACACACCTCCCAGCCAGTCATACACACACTCAGTCTCCCATACAAATACTTGTGCAACCAATCAATAACCCATATAGCTACTTATATAGCTACTGATCAACACATGCAGCAGCTTGCACAACAACAGACATGCTGATGCACACTTTCAGACAGTTTAGTCACTAACCCGTGCATTTAGTAAGACGCATTTAATCACTCACTCATACAGTCAATCACGCACCTACTAAAACCTTCATTGAGACACTTATACATCCACTCATTCTTCAATATGTAAAACATATTTAAACTTTACAGAAACACATAATCACTGGATGTTGTCATCAGTGATGTCATTTGAGATGTCATCAGTGATGTCATCAGTGATGTCACTGACCATGTCATGAATGATGTAATATGTGACATCATCAGCAGTGGATTACGGGTGCGCGATATATAGTTAGTGCAACTAACTATATATGGAATTTCAATGGTTTTGTGTGAGTAAAATAAGGTTTTTTAAATGCTAATTCCTAACTATATATGGTCTATAACCTATGGTTTTTTCAGTGAATATATATATATATATATATATATATATATATATATATGAAAAGCCACAAACTCCGGTATGGAAGGAAGCCGTCTAGCGTGTTCAGGGCACCGGCAGCCCTGTGTACTATCACTCCGCACTCCCCAACTCCAGAAAGGACAACACGGACACCTTACTTGGTTTGCAGTAAATTTAATCGGACTGCAGAATTGTCAATTCACCTGCATTAATAGATATTAGCTGTAATGATGTATATATGCAATGTATACCCCGTCAGTGAATTTAAAAAAAACTAACAATAGCTCCCTGCATTAATACATCATCTGTACTGTTGTAATTGCTGCTTTCTGGAACGATTTTTGATACATTTTCAAATATTTTTTATTTTTTATTTTTGATAAGCTGTACCAATAATTGCATTGTTTATTCTAATGTATTGACATATAAGACACTGTGTGATGTCTCTATTTGACTAGGCTAAAATGGCGGAATCACTTTTTGGTTATTTTCACTAGGGTGTAGTCCGTTTTCTTTATTCACCTAATGACGTATATTTAAATGTGTGTATTTGTTATGCTTCTGTAGCGTGACCAAGCCGAAAGGTGAAACGCGTTGCTGTGCAGTCCGATTAAATTTACTGCAAACCAAGTAAGGTGTCCGTGTTGTCCTTTCTGGAGTTGGGGAGTGCGGAGTGATATATATATATATATATATATATATATATATATATATATATATATATATATATATATATATATATATAATCACAGAAAGGTGATGAAAGAACAAGATAAAGAAATATACATTTTACCTTGTGTGCAGACTTAAAAAGTGATTTAAAATGATGTTGAATAAAAGGTCTAGACTGGTAATAAACAGGGACCCCCTGAGTGCAATCAGATTCCAGGATCAGGGCTCAACAATTAGTAAAGAAATAAAATATCCAGGCAATAACAATATAAGTGGCTGACATTAAAATAATTATACAGGTATAGATATCAAACACAGGAAAAAGAAAAATCTTCTAAAGCAAATAATGTAGTCATACATGAAATGTAATCACATTTGTAAAAAAATGATGGGTACATTCAATCAGATACAGAGTTATAACAAAATATAAATATAATTCAATCAGATACAGAGTTATAACAAAATATAAAAAGAGAATACAATTTTAAATTAAATAGTCTCTAGTATTAAAAGGAAAAGTTAAAAACTTGTGATAATTCCCATAGTTAATTTACAATAGATGTTTTTCTGCCAACGCGTTTCGACGCAGAAAAAGCGTCTTCATCAGGGCAACAGCATTTATCAATGGAGATTTTTCACTTGTTTTTTTCTTTTTTTCTCTTTCTTTCAACAGAAAGGATGGTTTCAAAAGTGTAGGGTGTGAAATACTTTTTTACTCCTTCTCACGTTTAAACCTGACAGAGTCTGGGCCAGATGGTTAGTACATCTGAAAGGATAGTTCAGTTCATTCACAACTTTCCTCGTTTTAAAAGCGTACAACCTGTTTAGAGATCTTGAATACTTTAGCAGTTAAAAAGTAATTGCAGTATCCAACATCGAAGGTGAGTAATCCCGATGTAGATACGATCAGTGCAGCACATGACACGGCGTATACAAGTGCCGGTTATTTATTTGTAATTAACTTTTTCAGTTCTTCATGTAGACTCAATCACCTTCAGATGCGTGATGCGTTTGGGTCTCAACAGAAAAAACGGAGGGAGCCGGACAACAGCACCAAACTTCCGATATATCTGGAAGACCTATTTTCTTGGTCAAGACAAACGTGGTCAAATGGCGGCGATTCTGTCCGTGATTAGTGAAAAGGTCTAGGCCACAAAGTATTCCAGGAGAAACATGTACTATATTTAAATGTTTTCATTTATAAAAAACCTGACGCAGGCGTATTTACCCGGTGCAGAAGATGCTCAAAAGAGACACAAAGTAATACGAGTAGGTGAAGATTACGTAGCCCTTCAGAGAATACAAAGTAATTCATAGAGAACAGAAGACACAAGGTATCCTTATCACTTGCATATTGGAAAGAGAGAATTGAAAATGCCTCCTCAGTAGGGCACAAAAAAGAGTTTGCTACTCGCATAGGGATATCCTGTTCTACCCTTAGAACAGAATCCCTATCACAATTGACGTATGTCACTTAATTTACAAGTTTAAAAGTTGATGTTCTATAACTGGGACATTGTAAATCTGTGGAATTTGTTTTGAATGTACCTATGTTCACTTTTAAGAGAGGTAGGAACCTGAAAGATCATTTAGTGAAGACATCACAGCTTTGTGATTCTAGGTTGAGCATCCAGATATCCCAGTATTTAGGAATGACCATTATACAGGGACACTTTAAATGCGGGTTCTGCAGTGTTTGTGGATTGACATGTGCCACTAAAGTATTTCAAAATGTGAATGTAAATTTCACTTTGACATGCCATACTTACTGTAATTCCCAAAATGTTATATATGCCAATTGGTGTCCTTGTGGCAAGATTTACATCAGGATGATAACCCAACGAATATGATGCAGGATTTTACAACATCTACGTTTTATATGTATTCCGCGCACAAGATGGCTGCCAACAATTTCTGTTTTGGAGTGTTGACAGACAGTGGCAGCCAATCAGCACGAGCTGCATGCTCATTGGCTTTCAACACTTCAAACCAGGAAGTGTTGGCAGCCATCTTGTGCTCGGTAGACCGAGGCACAAGAAATCAGAAAAACAAACGTGTAGAACACAAAAAGGGGGCAGGGTAGAAACACCCTGACCCCCTAGGCCTGCCCAGGTGGTCCCACAAGGACCCCCAAGGCCCCAAAAATGTTTTTTTAAAACCCGGTCTGTTTTTTTTCAAATTACCCCCCGGGGGGACCAAATCGCGGGGGCATAGTGATAAAGAAGTGTGGGGGGCACGGGGGATGGCGGTCCCTGGGGCAGTGTGGAGGGGCCACACTGCCCCAGGGACCGCCATCCTCCGGGGCAAAGCAACGCAGCCCCCTGGCGCATACTGGAGGCTCCTGGTGGGCTAGTTGGCCCCCAGGGACCCCCAGTATGCAAGGGGAATTAGTTACCCCTCTGTAAACGCGCCAGGAGGCTGCGTTGCAGGGAGGTGTAAAAAGGGGCATAGCCTCATTATACCTCTCTGCAATGCAGTCCCCTGTCGCATACTGGAGGTTCCAGGTGGGCTAGTTGGCCCCCAGGGACCCCCAGTATGCAATCGGAATTAGTTTCCCCTCTGCAAACGCGCCAGGGGGCTGCGTTGCAGAGAGGTGCTAAAAGGGGCATAGCCTCATTACACCTCTCTGCAATGCAGCCCCCTGGAGCATACTGGAGGTTCCAGGTGGGCTAGTGGGCCCCAGGGACCTCCAGTATGCAAGGGGAATTAGTTCCCCCTCTGCAAACGCGCCAGGGGGCTGCGTTGCAGAGAGGTGTAAAAAGGGGCATAGCCTCATTACACCTCTCTGCAATGCAGCTCCCTGGCGCATACTGGAGGTTCCAGGTGGGCTAGTTGGCCCCCAGGGACCCCTAGTATGCAAGGGGAATTAATTCCCCCTCTGCAAACGTGCCCGGGGGCTGTGCTGCAGAGAGGTGTAAAAAAGGGTGTGGCCCCATTACACCTCTCTGCAATGCAGCCCCCTGGGGAATACTGGATGTTCCTGGTGGCCTAGTTGGCCCCCAGGGACCCCCAGTATGCAAGGGGAATTAGTTCCCCATCTGTAAACGCGTCAGGGGGCTGCGCTGCAGAAAGGTGTAAAAACATTTTTTTTCAATTTATATTAAAAATATGTAATTTAATTTAAAAAATAAAATATCTAAAAATAAATAATTTAAAATGTAGGAAATCAGTATAAAAAATATAACAGTTAATACACTTAAAGATTATCATTTACAAAACCATTGAAATTCACTGAAAAACCAAAGGTTTCAGCCACGTTATAGTTAGGAATTACCATTTAAAAAACCTTTGAAATTCGCCCGTTATAGTTAGTTGTACCCACTATGACTCGCGCGCCCGCAATCCACTGCTGATGATGTCACATAATACATCATTCATGACATGGTCAGTGACATCACTGATGGCATCACTTATAACATCTCAAATGACATCACTGATGACATCATCCTTGTGAAAGAGTGGCAGACCTCCTCTCAGCGTAATATAACCCTTGATACACACATTCAAAAATAGAAACTAAAATTTTCAAAAAAATAGAGATACCAATTCCAGTTAGAACAATCTACATACACATCCAGTCATTCACGTACAGTTCTATATGGGTACTCATCATATGTACTCATACACCTATACATCCTATTACACACGGACACTCATCTATAAAGTTACTCACACACAAACTCAGAAGAATCCTGTGGCTGCTGTTCTGCCATTTTTATATGAAAAAAGCTGGAACAAAGCAGAGATCCTTCTCTCAGGAAACCAAAAGAGATAGTGAGGGAAGTGGGTGGGGTTTTTCAAGATTCTGGAAAAGAAACTACTATGAACCAATCAAAAGTGTTGTTTTCATGTCACATGACCGTACGTGTACGCAACGTGTGCGCACGCATGCATGCGACCGTCGCATATAAATGACGTTTTACCCAATTTTCGTAAAAGCTTTTAAAAACGTGAAAAGGAGGCAGGGAAGAGACTCCCAGACCCCCTAGGCCTTCTCATGGTGTCCCTGAAGGACCTCGAAGGGCAAACATTTAAAAAAAAATTTTTTTTAAAAATCGCGAGGTACGCGCGCGTTGCTCGCACCCTCGAGGCAGAACTGATTCAAAAACAATAGTGGAGAACGTGTAAAGGGGGCAGGGTAGAGACTCCCTGACCCCCTAGGCCTTCTCAGGGGGTCTCTGGAGAACCCCGAAGGGCATAAAAAACATTTTTTTTTTAAATCACGAGCTGAGCGCACGTTGCGCGCATGTTGAAAAAAAAAGTTTGACAAATTTAACTGTTTATATTTTGATTGAAGATGTAGACTATACAGTTTAGCTTTATCCAAATCATAAAAACTAGCTGTGCCGTTGCATATTACAGGATACAGTCAATGTATTAGAATATACAAAGGCAGTTTGTTGGAAAATAAATATATAAAAAATATAAAAATTGATACAGAAATTAGCATTTTAAAAAACCTTGGAAATTCAATTAAAAAAACATAGGTTTCACATACGTTATATTTAGGAATTAGCACTTAAAAATCTTTGTAAAATCACTGAAAAAAAACAGATTTCACACACGTTATAGTTAGGAATTAGCATTGAAAAAACCTTAGAAATTCACAGAAAAACCATAGGTTTCACACACATCATAATTAGGAATTAGCCTTTAAAAAACCTTGCAAATTCAATGAAAAAAACATGGGTTTCAGGCCTGATATAGGTAGGAATTAGCATTTAAAAAACATTAGAAATTCACTGAAAACACTGTAGATTTTAGGGGTGTTATAGTTAGCTGGACATTTCACTCATACAAAACCATTGAAATTCCTCCGATATAGTTAGTTGTACTAACTATATCTTGCGCGCCCGCATTCCACTGCTGATGATGTCACATATTACCACATTCATGACATGGTCAGTGACATCACTGATGACATCTCAAATAGAGGTGTGTTTTTGGGCAGACTCAGAATTTGCCTTAAAAATGTATTTTCTGTTATAGTAAGGGGGTTCGGTATACTATGGCCCCACAATTCTGCCCCATAAACAGTTCCTCCTCTAGCTTGGACTTTGTAGATTTCTAGGGGGGGGCCTATAACCTGTGATGCACAACTCCTATGGACTTTTAAAATCCCCCCAATAGCCTGAATTAGCTATAAATTAGCTTTATTGATTTGGGGTCCCCACCCCATTTTATCGTTTAACCGCATGCGCGCTAGTGGTTTTCCCGCTGCGCGCTGCGTTTTTATTGATTTGGGGTCCCCACCCCATTTTATCGTTTAACCGCATGCGCGCTAGTGGTTTTCCCGCTGCGCGCTGCGTTTTTTTTAAAAACGCGTTACATGACGAGCTCAGCTCGTCATGAGCGTACGAACATCGTCACTCATGACGAGCTGAGCTCATCATGAGCGCGGAAGGGGTTAAAGTGAGACCCAAATAGTCAAAGATAGGGACCCTTTCCACTGGTCTACCATCCATTCTTGGATGCGGACAATTTGTAGAATTAGCATTGAATACCATATATTTTGTCTTCTTAATGTTTACCACCAAATTCCTTTTTATGCAAAACTGGCTACATTCTTTCAACACACGCTGCATCCCCATTGGTGATTTCAAGAGGAGCAGGGTGTCATCTGCAAAAATTAATGCAGGAAACTTGCAGTGCGCTAGTTTTGGAGAGTCAATATCCTTAACGGCGAGTAAATCTTTAATTAACCCGGCAAGCACACAGCCCTGCCTCACCCCCTTCCCAACAGGGAAGGGAGTTGTTAATTTCCCGTTCTTGCCGAACCTTACTGTAGCAAATGTTCCCTCATGGAGGCATTTAAGCTGGTAACAAAGATATGGAGGAACACCCATGTCCAGCATGATACCCCATAGCTGGTCATCGTCCACCATATCAAACGCTGACTTGAGGTCCACGAAGGTAAGTTACAGGCTCCCACCCTCCAGAACTACATGCTTCCAATAGATCAGTGGTAACCTAAACAACTGATCAATAGTAGATGTTTTACATCTAAAGCCCGCTTGCAAGGGGGATAACACATTAAAATTGGCCATCCATTCCTAGAGTCTACCCAGTACCACTGTAGCAAACATTTTTTGTGTTTCGTCGATAAGGCTAATTGGCCAATAGTTTGCTGGTTCAATGTGAGACCCTTTTTTGTAAATAAGGATTATCTCTGCACCACCCCACGTTGGGGGGGGGGATGTAGCGAGCCTTAAAGAATTGCATTAAATAATGTTAAAAGGTATGGAGCCCCACACTACTTGTTCACTTCTATACAGATCCCCAGGGATTCTATCTAGCCCTGGCGCTTTATTTGGTAGTAATTTGGCTAGAGCGGATAATATCTCACCCATAGTACATGGGGTTTATAGCCCATAAAGGGTCAGTGGATAAACAACACAACGTAATCTCGTTCACACTCGATCCGTTCAATGAGCTTGAATATAAGTCCCTACAATAAAGGCGCCAGGCTTCCTCGACAATATTAGGCGCTATGGTAGTCCTACCTTCAACCTTCCCGGTATGGACTAAATTCCAAAAGCCTCTGTTATCTTTTGAGTACAAAGCATTTTTGATGGCCTGCCATATATATATATATATATATATATATATATATATATATATATGTCACCAAAAGAGAGAACTCCTTCCGGGAGGCTAGGACCCGAGGGGGGTGGCGCATTAGGCCGGCAGAGCACCCGTCATGTAAATCCAACCATACCACATAAACGCGCACTCAGGAACGATGGCCAGGCAAGTATTCGTCCAAGAAAGATTTATTGCTCCATAAATCCAACGTGATGTGTTTCGGCAGTCCTGCAGGAAGACATGGCTTAGCAATTCGGGTTTGACTGTTCCCATGAGGCACAGGGTCAAGACTGATTTGCATATAGCTGTGTCTGAACTGGAGTGGCAAAATGAGCTAAAGAACAATGATGGATTCAACCCAGATCTGTGACTGGGGGTGAGTGTCTGAAAAGTTTCAGCTCTCCGTCCATCATCTCCTTGTGCCCGCTTTGTTCGCCCTATGTTGGCAAGGTAAGCCCATATGTGGGTCCCTTGCTCACTTTGCCACTGGATTCAAGCTGGCCTGGCTGATGAGGGCTGTTAGCCCGAAACCGGTACCAGGATGCTTGTTTCCGGTCCAAGGGAAGACATGGCTTGGCAGTTCGGGCTGGACTGTTCCTGTGAGGCACAGGGTCAAGACTGATTTGCATATAGCTGTATCCGAACTAGGGTGGCAAAGTGAGCTAAAGAATGATGATGGATTCAACCCAGATCTGTGACTGGGGGTGAGTGTCTGAAAAGTTTCAGCACTCTGTCCATCATCTCCTTGTGTTTACTTTGTTCACCCGTTACATATCCCAGGAAAGCCGGGTGCATAGGTCTGAAACCGCTGTTAAACCCAAATTAGGACTTCAGGAAAGTGATGCTGCCGGAAGAGGAGATAGTGTCCGGAGTAACCCAAACGTGGATTCTTGATGAGGAGCACGTGAAAGCAGAGGGTAAAGTGTCTATGTCGCACGGGAGTGACTATGAGACTTGGAAGATGGATGTCCTCCGATGTTGGGTGCTTCAGGAAGGATGACGGTGACCTTGACTCTGCAGCTGCGAGAACCAGGCAACTCTGAGGATGACCAGGACCCGGACATGAGCTGTCCCACAAAGTATGCTGAGTGCTGAGGAGTTGATGTCGGGCGGGAACCCCAACATCCCTTGACAAATGCAACCCATGCAGAAAATCAAGAAGGTGCACTGTTGGGACCAGCAAGGTTCAGGAGACTCACCTCAATCAGGGGGTCAGGGCAGGCCCCAAGAAATCAGGGGAGCCCAAAGAAAACAAAGTTGACCATCAAGTGGACACACAGGCTGGAGGAACTGGAGTCTCGAGAGGAACTCAAGCAGCTCACCAAAAGAAGCAGGTGACGGTGCCCACGAGGTGGTCTGGCTGAAGATCTTGGTGGAAGAAGCTGACGGAGGTTGGGGCTACCTGGAGCCCAATGCACTTGTTGCAGAGTTGCCATATGCACTTGCAAAAGGATGTGGTGCACAGGGGTTCAGTTAATGAAGCCCCCACAAGGGATTCTGACCTCGGACTTGGTGAGAGGGCAGTTTGGGCCGCAGGCGACGTCGATACCCACAACCAGTGTTGTTGAACCCTTCGGAGTCTGCAGAAGCTCAGGATCAGCAGACCGACAGCAGTGTTGAGGTGCCTACGAGTGTACGGGAGTGCCTCCTTCACTCCAAGGGAAATTACTTTGGTTGTCCTTGAAACTTCACAGGCCTTGGAGGTTTCCTGTATGATGCACAGGCACAGACAAGGCAGCAGACTGGAAGGAATACAAAGTCAAACCCAAACGAAGTCCAGCGAAGTCCAGAGTGCCCAGACGGTATAAATGCAGTGGTTTCAGTTCTAAATCCCATCCTACGATGAATCTTTGGACCTACACACAGGTAAGCCCTCAAGTACCCAAAAGAGAGGGTTGGGAAGAATCTGTGGACTCTCCCAGGGGAGGGTCTGACAGGGGGAGGTTACTCCTAGCCCTTTGCCCAGTTTTGCGCCAGAGCTGGACCCAATGGCTCCCAGGACTAGTTTGAACTGGACTATGCACAGGGACACCAAATGCGCCCCTCATGCAGACTTTCAGGTACTGACAAGCACACCCACCCAGCCCTAATACACTAAATCCTGTCTGGAAGTTGGTCACACCTCCATGTGACAGGATGCCTATTGTTCTGCCTTCCCCTGCTCGACTTTGGCTCAGCAGCAGGAGGGCAGAAATGTGTCTCTGGTAGGCAGCAGCCATTTTGTGCTGTCCGGGACTAGAAGGCTGGTACCGGGGACAAAAAGAGACTAACAGAGGGCTTTCCCAATGCTTGGAATCATATCTCCAACACCATTTATGGTGTGAGGGTATGATTCTAAAATTTTTGATACCAAACATCATGGGATTCAGTGCAGCCGTTTTCGAGATGGTCACCGTGCGGTCACGCAATGCCCCTCTATATAGTATATTGCTGCTTCACTGACAACTGAGGGGAATGGACTCCGTAGGCTGCAGGGGTGTCCTGCTCATGCAGGGGCACCCTCTCACTTAGAACTGAGCACCCTGCCCTCAAGATTGTAAAGACTTGTTAGAGGGGAGACTTATATGTTTTACATGCAGTGACCCTTAAATATAGTAAACCTATATCTTTCATAAGTAGTGCATGCACCAACTTATACAGGCTGCAATGGCAGGCCTGTAGTTCCATTTTGAATGGCCCCTCATGGGTGGCATAATACATGCTGCAGCCCATGTGAGACCTCTGGGGTACATATGCGAAGGGTACCATATACTAGGGACTGACAATGGTACCCCTGTCTCGAATCTGGGGTGTATAGAACACAACAGTTTAAGGAGAAAGCAGCTAGACTGGGGTCCTGATTAGCAGGATCCCAGTCAGACAAGTCAAAAACAGCATCACATCAAGCAAAAAATAGGGGTAACCATAAGAAGCAGATCCTACTTTCCTACAACATGAATAGTTGTTCATAATATTTGTACTTTTGAAGAATAGTGTATTTTATCAAAATCATTATTACAGTTGTAGAGTAAGGCAATGTCATATTGAAGAGGCATCATGACAGCTAAAAGAGTTATTTCCCAGTGTAACGTCATTGTAACATGCAATCTTTTTCTAATGCAAATGTGTGCATATGGATTTTTTTTCATTCTATTATCCTCATTTATGCATTCATTTCAACTATTGTCTAAGTCCAATGGTACAACATGCTGTTGATTCTATATCCCTAACTGAAGTTCTCACTTGTAAGCCATCCAGTTATATCACAAATAATTGTTTCACGTAAATTACCTTATACCATTTAACACTGTAGTTTCTGTTTTTGTTTTGGTCCATTCCACATGCGACTATAGCCGACTGTCCAATTCTGGCATATTGTTCAAATAGGCAAATGGGTGTGAAACATTGATCCTTGATTGCTTCAAGTATTTCCAAAGATTTTTGGGTGTCTGAGGCATTGTGCAAATTATTTCTGTGGAATATAAAGTAAATTAGGTTCTGCAAGCATTAAAAAGAACACCTTTTACAAGAGTTAGTATTAGTAGTAGTAATGATATATAATATTAAATTAATTAAAATAACTGCAATCCCCAAATTGAAGAACCTAATTTCATGTTTAATCATATCATTTTAAATAGCTACACACAGATTGTTCACGAAGAATTTTATTTTATTTGCATGCAGGGTGCGAAACGTAAACACTGGTTCAAGCTTTAAAATATAGTGTTTTTCAGCATATCGTCCTACATTACTTTTTATATAGACCCATACTGCTGACATGATGCCAAAAACATTATTAATAAAATCTGTAGTTTTAAAATCAGGTATGCATATTGGCACTTAACTGATGATATTTAAAAATGTAGCAGGCTTCTGGCATTATCCCCATCTTTAATCAAGGCTTTTAAAGCATCACTACACTTGGTAACCCATTAGGTAATATTCTGTGTTTTATGAGCATTTGTCTCACCACCCTTTCCTCTTGTCAACGCCATATAAAATGCAAAAATGTTTCCTTGCTGTAGTCTGCAGTTTTGATTATCAATGGGTTTATTACCCCATGCTGCCCTAAATTGTATCAGCAGAAACAGCATGAAATGTATTCAGATAATGCCCTGCCAACATCATTCATTTAATGGCTCTTCGAAGAAATACTGGACTTTAACGGTGTTTACAGGAATATAATATCAAGTCCGCATGTCTATAATATTTATATTTGTGAAAATCTGCACCGTGACTGGAAAGCACCAGCTGGGACTTTATTGTTTCCTTAAAAAAGACTTTTGATGGATTATTCTCCCAAGTGAATTCCATGTTCAAGTCCTCGAAGACCTGATCTAAGGGGCCAATCACGAGGGAGGGCGGATCGCCCCCGGAGGGCTGACGGTGGTCACCGCTGCCCCGGCGGGGGGAATATGCCCGCCATCGTCACTACAAAGACCCCCTGCCATATCATGATGGCTGGGGGGTCCGCGGTGGATAGAAAGACCGTCCGCCGCTTTTCCACCGGTCGATGAACCGACCGGCGGTAAAAGGGTTTTAATATGGTGCTGGTGTCTAGAAGACAGCCCATCCATATTACGATGCAGACCGTGATCAGCCTTTCCATGGCTGAATTGCCGCCATGGAGAGTCTGGCAGTTCCTGCTGTTGGGAACCCGTTGCGGGCCCCCAGGGTGTTAGGAGGGTGTACATGGGGGGTACCTATGGTACCCCCATGCTTTTACATTTACAATGTGGCAGGCACCGCGCAGTGCCTGTCATGTTGTGCACGTAAAACACAACCTGTATATTTTACATTGCGGTGGGTGCTGCTTGCAGCACCGCCCCAATATAAAATATACAGGACGCGCCCGCCACACTGGCAGGCGCCGCATAATTGATATGGTGCAACCGCCGCAACTATTGCGGGCGGTCCCTGTAGCAGCTGCGATGGCGGGCAGACATTGTGATTGGCCCCTAAGTACTTAGTCCAAATGTTCCTGTTTTTCCAGCTCCACTGAATTACTTGAATTAATGCGGCTTTCAAAGACCCATGTTCTGAGTTTCTGATTAGCTAAAGATATTTCAGAAAAGCTGTATTACCTGCTCATTCATGCTTGCGCAGTCCAAATTCCAAACCAATTTGTGACTTGTAGGTGCTCTGGGGTAAATGGAAAATTCTCCAAAGATCTTACACTGTAATTAATCCAAAGAGGGTTAAAAAAAGAGTGCTGCAAAGACTTCTTGGGCCATAGGTTAGCAGTGCTATACTGAGATGGCCAGTAGTTTGGCATACAGTATACATAGTGCAGTGAGTATGGCCAAGTCTTTTGATTTTTGAAATTGACAGGTGAACATCTGACTGTTAACCTGACTCCCAAATGTTTATAGAGAAACATTGCTCGTGGAGAGAACCATGGTTCAAGCCTTATTAGCTTCATTGTTCTGTTTGCCAAAGACTATGATCTAAGTTGCCAACTAATTTGTCCCCAGATTATCAGCAATACTGTAGATATGTAGGGGCATATTTATGAGAGACTTGCTCCATGCTTGCACCATGCAATGTGTTACATGATTGACGCAATCCTCCAAGTCAGATTTATGAAGCCACACAAACCTACTTCGATTGGTTTGAAATGTTTTTTAAAATCTGGATTAAGGCAACGTAAGGCAAGTCGCTCCTTTGCCTTACTCTGTGAAAGGGAGGCATTTCACAGGTGTTGCGATTGGTGTTCCATCACAACTCTCATGGTTTTGATGCATTCCCAGATTTACATGGACTTTGTGCCCCTTCCTGCACAAAACAAATTCAGCCTACAACACAGACACCATTGCGCCATTGTGCAAGGGTGCCAGCATTGGCACTAGGCTGTTAAAACTTCACCAGTGCAGAGAGAAAGGACAGGAGACGTTGTTTTGGATAAATACCGCGCAGTCCTGCAATTTCCCTGTGATGCAGAGCAGTGCATCAAGGTGAGTTGCTGCATTGCCCTGTGCCACAAATGTCATGAATATGGACTGTGATTCATTTATGAGTCTCTGATGACCCACATGATTTGATCTAAGATCACTAAGACATCTACATATTGCAGGATGTATATCCTTTGGTGAGAAATTATTGGTAGATAGGACCTGGCCCTGGAGATGACAGAGCCAATGTCAGCCATACTTAAGTTGAATGATGATGGGGATAGTACACACCCTTGCTAAGACCTCTATTTTTGTTTATGCGTTTTGAGAATCTGGATCCATTGCCAACTTTGATTCTTAACCTTGAATAGAGGGGAATAACTGCCATCAACAGTACTGCAGGAAGGCCCCAGTGTAAAAACTATTTCCATAAAATATAACAACCCATCCTATAAATTGTGGTGGTATATTGAATAAAGCATTAAAACAAAGGGGGTCTGTTTTGTTGTTAGTTATGTGTTATCCTTGTCTAGAACCTCTACACTGTTTTCCATTGGGGGGCTATGAATGTCATCCAACCGACTAATATGCTGCCAAAAATTACTTCCTTGGACTTAAAAAAATATTCACACATAGCCACTGATGTTTAAAGTAGGTTCTTATTTCCAACCATAGCATTCTCTTATACATTTGTTTTAGATGCAATAACTTACATAGATTGCTGAGTTGGTGCTATTTTTGTTGTGTTGTCTTTGTCCAGACCTAAGATCTTTACCTATTGATTTTAATGGGAAATTATACCACCCATTATTGCAAGTACAGACACAGTGTGTGGTTCCATGGTGGATAATGTATGTGGCAAGGATGTCAGTTAAGGAACTGATGACGTGTAGCCCCTAAAGAGTAGGTTGGGTCAGAGAAGTCAGCAAGACTGTCTATTAACTATAGGTAGATTTTGGAGAGTCATCATTCTTGAAAATGTTCAAGATTCACAATACTCCATCTTATCCGTTTCCTTTCGTATAGACCTTCCATATTTCCGATAAGGTCCACATTTTCTGCCCAGCAAACGTATATAAATATATGTAAATAGTCACAATCGGAATGTGATCATTTTAAATTCTTTGAAGGATGGAAAAATCAATGCAAATTAAAAATTAAGATTGTGGGCTAAACTTGTAAAAGACTGCCCATCTACCATGTGAACAGTGTGTATGCTCTCCGGACAAAGCAAATGTTTACCTTCGGTTAGAGGAGAGACACAAAGGGACTTGAGCAATCAGCTGTGCAGGGTCCATTTAGATGTTGCCTCTGGATAATTACACCCTTACATTAATTTGTCACTTTAACATCAAAGGAAGGGTTTGTTTATATGTGTCCTTTTATTATTCCTGACTTCTAAAAAGTGTACCATAGACTCTGGCACACCATGTGGCTAACTCACAAAAGATTTTGCTGCAAACTACACTTGTGTACAAAAATTGGTGAATGGAATGCTTTAATTAATTTCAGCCACTGGTTATTACTCAAGCTGCATCCAAGTCCAAGGTTATTTTATACACCATGCCACCTCAGTTTTGACCCAGCTATATGCAAATCAGTATTGACCCAGCTGCAATGGGAAAAGTCCAGCCCGAACTGCCAAGCCAGGTCCTTCCTGACCAGAACACAAGCAACCAAGGACCGGTTTTGCCCTGGTTGGAGCTCTTCATTGAGGTATAACTTGGTTTCAGTGGCACAGTGAGCCTAAGACCCATGTCTGGGCATACCCAGTGCACTTGGGTTGCCGAATGCAAAAACAACAAGGTGATGGATGGAATGTTCAAATTAATCTCAGCCGCTGGCCATCACTCATGCCGGCATCCCAATCCATCATTTTTTGTCCACCAAGTCACCTTAGTTTGGACACAGCCATATGCAAATCAGTCTCGACCATACTCCCAATGGGATTTGTCCAGCCCGAGGTGGGTTAGAATAATTCAATCATTCCATCCATCACTTTTTGTATACTTTAGTATGTCACTCCAAGTGGAACGGGTATGTCCAGAAGTGGATCCCATGCACACTGTCTCACTGGAACCAAGCCATACCCAGTTGATGAGCCCATAACAGTAAAGCCAGTCCTGGGTTACTTACGTTCCAGTTCAGGGAAGATCATGCTTGTCAGTTCAGGCTGTACTGTTCCCATTGGAGCAGGGTCAGGAGTAGTTAGCCTATAGCTGGGTCCAAACTGAGGTGGCAAATAACCATGTACTAGTATGTAGCCCCAAGTAATTACCAGTGGCTGCGATTAATTCAAGAATCCCATCTATCACCTTTTGTATACTTTAGTATGTCATCGTAGGTGGGATGGATATGCCCAGACGGGGGTCCGGTGCACAGTGTGTCAGTGGAACCAAGCTATACCCATTTGACGAGCCCAGAATAAGGGCGAAACCAGTCCCGGTTTCCTTGTGTTCCTGTTCAGGAAGGACCTTGCTTGGCAGTTATAGCTGGACTGTTCCGATTGGAGCAGGGCCAAAACTGTTTTACTGATAGCTGGGCCTAAACTGAGGTAGCATGGTGTGCAACAAAAGATGGACTGGATTGCAGCCTGAATAATTAACAGTTGTTGAGATTAATTCAAGCATTCCCTCCATCATTTTTTGGGCAAAGTCAATGGTTGAGCCTGCTATGATCGAGACTGTAGCAATCAGTACAGGGTGGACCGAGACGGACAACAACCCTGTGACAAGTAAGACTCAAAGGACTTGGGGGCAACAACATAAGTCTTTTACTTACCTGATCAGAACGGAGACCAAGTCAGAGATCACACTATAAAGAGAAACGCAACTGCAACAGTCAGTGAACCAACGTCGGATTGGCAACGTGGGCACTCGGGCAATGACTGATGGGCCAGTGTCCAAGCTCCTACTGTGGTTTCTGCGTTGTTCGATGCCGCCAGCTTCCCAGTGTGTGCCTGAGTGGCCTTTCTGGTGGTAGATGGGCATCCATTACCTCCCTTTCATCAACGCCAGAGGTGTCACTCCCTTTCTCTTGCTGGGCCGACCCATTAATATATGCATATCGAGTGGGAACAGGGAGCCTAAGCAAAAGTGGCCTCACGTGTTTTCTGGTGTGTCTCACCAGTGTACACAAATCCTTGCATTTTTTCTAATACCCCCCCCCCCTTTTTTATATGGCAATATGCAAATGTGGGCCACTTATCTTTAGTGTGCCCGGGACGATTTTTAATTCCAATCCAATCCTGCAGTGAACTGAATTTGGAATGGAACAGAAAGCCAGAATGGAAAGAATAACCAGAATACAGGGTCAAGAAAGTTCAATGGAAGGAAACCAAACAATACGAGCGAACAGGAGACAGAGGCTAAAGACATTACAAAACTGAAGGACTACATGGCTGAAGATACTACACTCGCACCGAGAACAATAAAAATGGCAAGGAGTCAGGAAGAAAACCAGAAAAAGGAGTTATAAACAGGCTTCAGAAATATAAAACACAAATACTGGGATCAAGAGCAGGCTGTACACAAAAGGTACTGAGACTTGTAATGCCCTGTTGGCACAGGTAAACTTGAACTACGTTTCATGACCAAGATTTCAAGAATGTACCCAACAAGCACTGGAACAAGTAATACCCTGCTGGTACATTTAATACAAACAGGAATTCCGAACAAGGTCAGAACAGTATTTCAGAATAAGGAAGAAAAGGGAGCCACTGGCAACTTAGGGCCCAATTCACAAAGGTAAACTGAGACGAAAGTCTAACTTTATGACTTTCAGTATTCACAAAGGGCATTTGCGACTAGTAAAGTTAGACCTTTGTCTCAGTATAACTTAAGTTTTATTCTTAAATTAAACTGAAACTAGACTGTGGTGCTTAAGAAAATTGAAATAAAAGTGCAAATAATTTCTTTGGACAGGGTTTTTTCTCACAAGGGCAGCCAGATTACATATAAAGAAAACTAGAAAAAAATAATATGCATTTGCTTTGTAACTGTAAATATCACCTGATGGTCAATCTCCAGTTTATTTTGCGAAATGCTTAGTATAAGACTATGGGGTAGATGTATCAAGCTTCCATTTTGCGATTTCTAAATAGCGATTTTTAAGGAATCGCTATTTAGAAAAATGGGATGTATCTAAAAAATCGCTATTTTTTAGCGATTTCTTAATCTTCCTTATTTGCGTATTCGCAATTTGCGAATTCGCAAATAAGGAATAATTTCCCATTCATTCCTATGGGCCAGGAGGCCCATAGGAATGATTGTGAAATTAATCTCAATTTGCGATTCGCAATTTGCTAATCACAAATTGAGAATAATTTCAAGGGTGCAGGGGTGTCTCAAGGACACCCTGCTGCACCCCTGAAATGTACATGTGTGTGCATATGGCGCACATACATGCCCTATAAAGAATTCGCAAATTACCATCAACTACAAGTTGGTGGTAATTTGCAATTTCTTAACCAAAATTCGCAATTCAAAAATGCTACATACATAGCATTTAAGGAATCGCAAAATTGCGATTCCTTAAATGCTATGGCAAAATAAGGAATCGCAAATTTTTGCTATTCCTTAATTTACGAATTTTTGATGCATGCCAAAACATGCAAATAGACCGTTTGCGATTCGCAAAAGGATTAATACATCTAGACCTATGTCTTGTAAAATTGCTGATTTTTTTGTATAATACCCATGTATATTCACCTAAAGAGATTTACATAAAATATAAGGGTAGGGAAAATCTTTCAAATGGATAATCCACTGGAGCTACAGAAGTGTGTGCATTGAAAGTAAATAGCTAAAATAAACAAACATTTGCAATGCAATAAATCTAGCATTTACGAAATATTAAGCTATTGGCATTGTAAATGACAATTACATTTATTTTTCTGTTTTCAAAAGCAACACATAGATAAAAGGTTTGTTATTTACAATGCCAATAGCTCAAACTATCGACAATTTGAGACCTAGTGCATTGCAAATGCTGGTTGGCAGTAACTGTCAAGCATGAATGAAAACTAAAAATGAAGGTGTCGGTTTCATTTGCATGAGCCATTATTCTTTAGGGCATGCTCAGAGACAGTTTTAGAAACATTCATCACAGGAACATGACCAGAAAAAGTCCTTCTCACAACAATGATACACTAATCCCTAGGACAGCTCAGACACTGCACCTAAATGTCGGGAGCACGTTGTATATTAATAAAGATGCAGCACACAAATGAATGCTCACTCTGCACGTGAAAGTGCGTCTGCCTTTAAGGTGGTGCAGTGGCTCAGCTCAGTCAGCAGAAACTGGTGGCTTCACGCAGAACTCGCAGACAGCTGCTGCCAGAGCATGCTAAAATCACAAACATTGGGCTCTAACTCTGTTTACTGGATGTATGACGTTACAACGCATACTTTTACAACGCCTACCTTTACATCGCAAGTTTTACAACGCATACCATTACGCCGCATAATGCTTTTGGGCGCTGGGTAGTGAATAGTTTAATTTACTATTCCAACTCCGTCCCCGTGGATAGTAGGGAAGGTGTTGGATAGTACATTAAACCTATTCCCTATCCTAGAGCGCCCCCCAGCGCTATGCGTTGTAATGGTTTGCGTTGTAAACGTTGCGTTGTAATGGTAGTTTGTTGTAAAAGTTTCGTTGTAAAGGCTGTATACCCTGTTTACTTGCTAAATGACGCAGCAAGAGAGAGTTGTCAGATGTAAGGCAGGTGCTGTCTAAGCTCTCCAGTGATTGGCGGCTCATGTCTTAGCCCTTGCTGGTATTTCAATGTAGAACTCTCGATAGGCGCCTCATGGATGTTAGAGGGTAGACACCAGGGAGACCTGTGCATGCCAATCTTCGAATCAGCTTTCGAAGACAAACGGTAGCAATCATCTCTGCCTGAAAGCGAGCATGTCACAGCAAGAAACTGCTGTGTAAGGAGTCCTGCTGAAAGACTTCAGACAGCTCCTCCACAGTAACCACTCTCACAAGCGCTATGCACACGGCGGCTTGAAAGTTAGGAATTCACCACCACAAAATAGAACTGGAAGAGATATCATAGGGCAGTAATGTTTATTTCTTAACACACAACAGGGAGCGTGAAGGAGATATTTTACAGTACTCACCGAAAGGGCAGGAGCACGGTCTGCACAGTTATTGAACTGGTAGTTATTCACATGTGGTGATGTTTTGAATACTGGTAGGAAAGTGTTTTCTCAGTAGGACAGCAGGTATTGGGATGGCCAAAACTAGCATTACTAATGCATCGGGTTCGCCTGTGATGAATAAGGAGCTATTTTCATCAATCACATTGGGACAAAGGAAAGAGCTCCCTGACATGGAACATGGGAGTGGAGAGGATGTGGCAGAGCGGCCAATGCTCCTGTATCGTAGAGCTGGGGATCCCGGTTCGAGTCTCAGCACCATTACATCCTGTGATTCTGGGCAAATCCCTATCTGGCACATGCATTAACAATGCCAATTGCGATTCCTTATTAGCGAAAAATAAGGATTCGCTAATAAGGAATATCAAAAGGCTTTGCATGTAGAAATCGCTTAAAAAATAGCGATTTCGAAACATTCCTTAATTGCGACTCGCAAATTGCTAGTGCAATTAAGGAATACCTCCCAATTCATTCCTATGGGCATAGAGGCCCATAGGAATGAATGGGAAGACATTCGCAATTTGCGATTCTCAATTAGAGATTCACAAATTGAGAATGCAATTTCAATGGCGCAAGGGTGTCAAAAGCACCCCTGAAATCTGCATATGAGTACATCTTGCACACACACATGCCCCAAGGGCATGTGTGTTTAAAATGGAAGTTTGAAAAATGCACTTTAGTGCATTCTTTAAAGTTTTTGCAAATTACCATGAAGTTCAACTTCATGGTAATTTTCTCCCCCTATTAGCGAATTCGCTAATTTTTTTTACCTGAATGCATTGCATTTAAGGAATCTCAATCTGAGATTCCTTAAATCCAATCGCAATTTAAGTAATCGCAATTTAGAGATTACTTTAATCGCGATTTATGCATTTGGGATGATGCATCCCAAATGCAAAAATACCAGTCGCAAAGGGGCAGATTCTGAGAATCTGCCCATTTGTGACCGTTTTTTGCGTTGATGCATGTGGGCCTGAATCTGTCCACGTGATAGATTGCTACATAAATATGCTGCAAGAGTAACGAGACCAAAGGCATTGGAAAGAACCATTGTCCTGGCTGCTTGAAAAGCGAAAGCAGGCATGGCGCACTGAATGTAAGCAAAGCACGTCTGTCGTGCCTGCGGAAAGAGAAACTCAATAAAGAAAATAGTGCTTACAGACTAAACAAGACATACTGTGCAATAACCTAAGAAAAAGGGCCAGTTGCCATGGGAGGTTACAAATAAAGACAAGGCCGTACTAAGGAGGGAATAACAAGCCTATTTACAAATCAGAAGACAGCATTTATGAAGTATAATGACACAAGTCAATGACAAATATGGGCGGAGAGTGGGCAGAGCTTCTATTCCATACTCCACTACTACAAGTCTCGCACGGCAGCGCATGCACGCTGACTCTAGGCTCAACCTAAAAAGAGAGGGAGGATGAGGAGAGTACTTGCAGCTGGTCAGTACATTTTTTTAAATAATAAAAAGGTTCATACCAGTTTTATAAGGCCACTACATATACGCGCTTTTGCCCCACATCCTGCTCCCAGGATGCTTGTTTCCGGTCCAGGGAGGACCTGGCTTGGCAGTTCGGTCTGGACTGTTCCCATGAGATACAGGGTCAAGACTGATTTGCATATGGCTGGGTCCAATCTGGGGTGGCGTAGGGGGCACAAAAACTATGGATTTAACCCAGGTCTCTTGACTGGGGGAGAATGTTTGAATAATTCAGCATTCCGTCCATCATTTGTTGCAGTTACACTTTTTGCCCCACATCTGGCATTCTAATTTAATTTACTATGTTCATGGCTCCATGGACATTGCAAACAGAAAAGAGGCAAGGAATTGCGATGTATGCCACGACCAAAGGCATATGTGTAAAGTTGATATAATTCTTTTATTTTGTCAGGTCACCCTCCTCAGCAGGGCAACCTAACAAAAAATGAACCCACCAAAACTCAACTTCAAAAATACAGAAGAACATTTCAACGGTCTAATCACCCTAAAATGATTTATTGAAAATATACTCACTCAAAACTCACTGTGAGCAAATATATCCATGCTCACAATGGCAGAACAGTAGAACACGCTCTTTGTGGACATAGGACTGCCAGAGATGGAAGCAGGATGCGGTATCCACTGATCCTTGCTGCAGTCTATCTAGGTAGTTATCCTTGGATGATAAAGGCTTCTAGAGCAGGTGATAATGCAGTAACATTGCTCTTGTCGTAATGATTGAACTGTGCATCACAACGTCTTTCAGTCAATGTTTCGGAAGATGTGTATTTGGGCCTAATACCTTTTCAGGCAGTACCAGTAATTAACAAAGCTGTGGATAGTATATATGTACACACCAGCAATGGTTTGCTGCAGCTTGTTTTCCTTGAACTTTCCTAGTTAGCTCCTCAAGGGACTTATCTCAGGACTTCAAGGCGATTTACAACAGCCCCTCTACTCTCAAGTCTCGATGAGTTAGGACAGGAAATGATTTTTTGACTAAAGGGAATATGTAAGATTATGAGTACACTATAAAATTCACAACGTCTTGAATATGTTACATGTAAACACACAGCTTGTTTTGGCTATTTCGTTTGAACTTTATTTATTTATTTGGAATTTTTATAAAGCACTATGGGGTTTATTGCGGATACAGGACGGACTGACATCCGGTCGGCGATCTAGACAGCCTAATTTTGATGTAACCATGCATGTGCTACGGCCGGGCAGGCTCCTTGAGCCCGTCGGTATCCAACCAGAATGACTGTCCACTTACACTTCTGACCGCCTAAATTGTAATTAGGGGGTCAGAAGTAAAACCGACGATCTCAGTCTCGGTCTTAGGTCGGAGCCCTTCCGACCGAGATCGTAATCGCTCCCTATGTGTCTCATCTTTCTTAAGAGTGCTAAAAGTATTGTCAGAAACATTTTCTTTGATCAAGCGGGCGACAAGTTAGCATTTAATGAGATGAGGAGATAACCTTGTCCATGATTTCTCAGTCACAACTCAATTGGTTTTGAAGTGTTCTCTGGAACAAGTGTAGTTTGGTTCAGCTCTCAGGATTGAGTTCAGGGCATTTTTCATCCTAGGACATTAACTCCCAAGAGACTATCCCCATGTTTCAACCATTTCAGCGTCCATGGGTTGAGTGAGAGAGTAACAGCTGAATGTGGATTCCCAGCTGATACATAGCCAGGGGACCATGTTCCCAAATATTTTAGGCTTACTAAGCAAAGCAGATATCCTTGAAGTTGACCCTTGTAGCCACTACTAGCAAGTGGAGATATTTAAACCCTGTTTAATGCGGTAATTCTTGAAAAAGATTAAGCACATTCTGGATGCTTTGTTTTGGAACATTTGGAGACTCTCAAGTAGTTTCTTAAGCAGCACTTTGTGGGTTAGGCTGCACTAGTGAAGGCAGGCCCATGATCCGGTTTAGAGAGTGATTGGTTTGCAACAATAGAATGAGTTCTCCGAGGATGGGTGCAAGTTATTAATTTATGTATGTAGGTTTGTATGTATGTATGTATGTATATATATATATATATATATATATATTTATTTATTACTAGCTTACCCGTCGCGCGTTGCTGCGATCTCAGAAGAAAGGAATGTTGCTGCTGCTCAGAAAGATAAGTATCTCTCCGACATCCTTGGTATTGATTTACTCTGCTTTGCTTATCTGATACTTGTCTATATGTAAATAGGATGTTATTTAGTATTAACAGTTTATATATATGTAAATAGGATGTTATTTAGTATTAAGAGTTTCCTATGTTTTCTCGGATTGGCCTATATCTTCTGAATACCTCAAAATGGCCTTTTAAGGTGAAATTTTAACTTTTTTCTCTGGTTTGTGTACGCTTTCTAATGATACTTGTGTCTCGCACTCGATATTGGCCCCTGTGTCTTTCACCCTAGACTACTTCCCCTCCGGTTCTATTTCGAACCAGATTAGGCCTCATTGCATTTGTTATACTTTTGAACGCGAGCGCAAGAGCACAGCGCTTACACGTTCATACCTTGCGCCCCATCACGACTCGGGTTCATTCCCGATCCCGCACCATCTCACCAACACTCTGTCTCCGGGAGTGTACTCAACAACTTCCCAAAGTTTCATGGCGGATGAATGGTGTAGTAATGCATAAAGCTTACCCGTCGCGCATTACTGCGATCTCCGAAGAAAGGAAATTCAAGGAAACTCGTTATGATAACATTCAATTTACATTGTGTCATTTTTATTGAAACGTATTCATTTTAATATGGAAAAGATTTCAAAGTGTTGTTTTAATTCTATTTATTTATTTGAGTGCTTGTGGAAACACGATTTTTTGTTTTTCCGTCTGGTGCGTACATCAGTATTCGAAAGTTTATGAGGGCCCTGGGGGGCCGATATTTAAAAAAAATGTATGCCAGAAACCTTCGCGTGAGTGTACTCAACAACTTCCCAAAGTTTCCTGGCAATCGGATGAATGCTGTTTTAATTCTATTTATTTATTCGTGTGCTTGTGGATACCCAATATTTTGTTTTTCCGTCTTGTGCGTACATCAGTATTCCAAATATTATGAGCGCCCTTGGGGGCCGATATTTAAAAAAAATGTATGCCAGAAACCTTTGCGGGAGTGTACTCAACAACTTCCCAAAGTTTCCTGCCGATCGGATGAATGCTATTTTAATTCTATTTATTTATTCGAGTGCTTGTGGATACACGATTTTTTGTTTTTCCGTCTTGTGCGTACATCAGTATTCAAAAGCTTATGAGGGCCCTGGGGGGGCAATATTTAAAAAACCTTCGCGGGAGTGTACTCAGCAACTTCCTAAAGTTTCATGGCGATCGGATGAATGGTGTTTAAATTCTATTTATTTATTCGAGTGCTTATGGATACACGATTTGTTGTTTTTCCGTATGGTGGGTACATCAGTATTCGAAAGATTATGAGGGCCCTGGGGGGCCGATATTTAAAAAAATGTATGTCAGAAACCTTCACGGGAGTGTACTCAACAACTTCCCTAAGTTTCATGGCGATCGGATGAATGGTGAAGTAATGCATAAAGGACAAACAGGCAGACAGACAGACATACATTTGTTTATATATATATTCACTGAAAAAACCATAGGTTATAGACCATATATAGTTAGGAATTAGCATTTAAAAAACCTTATTTTACTCACACAAAACCATTGAAATTCCATATATAGTTAGTTGCACTAACTATATATCGCGCACCCGTAATCCACTGCTGATGATGTCACATATTACATCATTCATGACATGGTCAGTGACATCACTGATGACATCACTGATGACATCTCAAATGACATCACTGATGACAACATCCAGTGATTATGTGTTTCTGTAAAGTTTAAATATGTTTTACATATTGAAGAATGAGTGGATGTATAAGTGTCTCAATGAAGGTTTTAGTAGGTGCGTGATTGACTGTATGAGTGAGTGATTAAATGCGTCTTACTAAATGCACGGGTTAGTGACTAAACTGTCTGAAAGTGTGCATCAGCATGTCTGTTGTTGTGCAAGCTGCTGCATGTGTTGATCAGTAGCTATATAAGTAGCTATATGGGTTATTGATTGGTTGCACAAGTATTTGTATGGGAGACTGAGTGTGTGTATGACTGGCTGGGAGGTGTGTGACTCTGTGCAGATCAATGTGTACTTGTATCAGTGATTCTATAAGAGAGTAAGTATGTGTTAGTATATGTTTTAAAATGTAAGGTACTCTATGTTTAACTGTGTAGATTAGAAAATGGAACTGTGATTGATTCTTTACAGGACTGACTAGGTGTGTGAGTAACTCCATGGATGAGTGGCAGAGTGTGACTGTCTGTATAGGTGTATGAGTGCATATGATAGTGTTGTAAAGATGAGTGATTGTATGTATGAATGATTGTATGGGTGAATGAGTGAATGTGTGTGTAGACGTAGGAATCAGTGAGTGGGTATGTAGTAACTAGTATTGGTGTGTCAATGGTTTCAAAAATTATACTCTGTATTTAACACTGGGTGTAACAGAGGTTATATTAAAGTGTGAGGAGATGCATTGTATTGTCACATTAATGATATCATCATTGATGTGACCATTGATGTCAAATGAGATATCATCAGTGATGTCATTTGAGATGTCATCAGTGATGTCATCAGTGATGTCACTGACCATGTCATGAATGATGTAATATGTGACATCATCAGCAGTGGATTACGGGTGCGCGATATATAGTTAGTGCAACTAACTATATATGGAATTTCAATGGTTTTGTGTGAGTAAAATAAGGTTTTTTAAATGCTAATTCCTAACTATATATGGTCTATAACCTATGGTTTTTTCAGTGAATTTTCAAGGTTTTGTAAATGCTAATTCCTAACTATATATGGTCTATAACCTATTCATTGCCACACTTCATCTGACTGCAAGAGAACCTTCTCTCGCCATGTTTTCTGTCTGGATTGTTGGACATAGCTACATCTATTGGGCTCAAAGGTACGCTGAAAACAGGAATTTACCTAACCTCAATTTACAAGATGTGGAAATTAAGTGGTTTGGCCACAGAGGATTAAAATGTCACCAATTGATACCATTGGTGAAAACCTTTATGCATTTGCCAAAACCTGAACTGTTAATTGTGCACTGTGGAGGTAATGATTTGGGCACTTTGACTGGGGTAGGTCTGGAAATGCTTTTAAAGGACACCTTTGAGCAATTGATGGCACTTTTTCCTCAGACTGCCTTGGTATATTCAAATATATGCCAAAGACAGAAATGGAGGTGGTCGAACCAATTTTGTCCACAAATTGAGAAATCGAGGAAGCATGTAAACAAATCTGTTTCAGCTTACATGAGAGACCATGGAATGGGCTCCCTGTACAACAATAACTTGCGTTACTACATGCAAGATATCTACAGAGGAGATGGAGTTCACTTCTCAGATGAGGGCAACAGAGTTTTCACTCTGAATTTAAGAATGTGCATTGGTACCTACTTATAAGTACCTAAATGTACCATAAACCCAAAAGCTCTTCTCAGAGCTACCCTACATCTGATCACTCACAATTATTATTGTACTCTAACTTTTTTCACTAATTTTCAAGAAAGTACGCTCCCCAGAACGCTTCCCGGTTCGCGAACCGAGCGCACTCCACGCAAAAAAACTAAAAAAACGGTATATATTTTTTTGCCCTGCGAGAACCTTTCAAAGCCTCCACATCAAACCTAGGGGGTCAGGGACGATCTACTATGCCCCCTTATGGTCATTTGCCCCTTCGCTTTGGCCTCCTCTTGTCTCTCGATCCTACCGAGAGACAAGATGGCGGCCGCTACGGACTGTTTGGAATGTTTACAGACGCCGAAAAACCAATCAGCTTCGCAAACCTCCGTAACGCGAAAAGTACGCGAAGCGGAGCGCTGTTACAGATATATATCTTTTTTTGAACGTTAATTTCTCAAAATCCACTGGAGCACATATATTGAGACCTAGCAAAGGCACATCGGGCTACCAGTCCCTACAATTTTGCCAAGTTTCGTGCAAATCCATTCAGCCGTTCGATTATTATTATTATTTTTTTTTTTGCCCCGCGGGGCCCTTTTAAAACCTCCACATCAAACCTAGGGGGTCAGCGAGGATCTACTATTCCCCCTTATGGTCATTTGCCCCTTCGCTTTCGCCTCCTCTTGTCTCTCGATCCTACCGAGAGACAAGATGGCGGCCGCTACGGACTGTTTGGAATGTTGACAGACGCCGGAGAACCAATCAGCTTCGCTTCACAAAGCTCCGTTGCGCGAAAAGTCCGCGAACCAGACCGCTGCCTGGTCCGCGCTTACAGATATATATCTTTTTTTAAACGTTAATTTCTCAAAATCCACTGGAGCACATATATTGAGACCTACAAAAGGCACATCGGGCTACCAGTCCCTACAATTTTGCCAAGTTTCGTGCAAATCCATTCAGCCGTTCGGGCTAAAAGTGAGGCCAACCGCCCTATGGAAATTAACATGGGAAAAACGCGTTTTGGGACCCCCCTTTTTTCTCGGCCCCCCCTTGACGAACCCCCCCCAAATTTTCAAAGGCTGCTCAGAAACAAAATGTGCCATTTTCCTGAAAATTTCAGCCAATTCCGTCCACAAACGGCAAAGTTATTAGACATAGAATTTTCAAAAAACCCATAGAGAAAAAATCCTAACTATATATACCTACTGGCGACCGCCAGTAGGTAATATAGATTCTAGAGCACTATAGGTCTCCTTTTGGTTACTTCAGATTGCTCCCTAAACCTACGGACGTGCATCTGTCATCTGCCGAACTCCAAAGATTTCTGTATTTTCACTGACTCAGTTATGACATCAGAAAGAATCTTGTTTCTGAAAACATGTCAGGATCATATGTGCTGCTTTTAAAAGGACTATCAATTCTTAACATGTCTTTATTCAAGGACTTAAATTATGTCTTGTGTGGTCTGTAAGCAGAAACTGTGCAAAAAGGTAACATGAAACAGTGTTTTTAATAGTATGTTTCACTGTGTTGTTTCAACTTCCTAATACGTTTAATTGTGTTGATGCTTCAAACTTGTAAAAATCAGTGACCACTATGTAACTTCGTTTTATACATTGTAAGGTGGGAACCAGATAGCTTTATTAAATGTGATGCACACATTCGAATCATTCAGAATAATATTTTAAAATCAACTTGTGGTGTTTTAAAATATATAGTTGGAAGCATACACAATCATGATTTTTATTGTTATGCCTGCCTGTATTATTTCAAGTTCAGGTATGACCCTCCATGCCTTGGATAAGTGGGAAGAGGACTAGCGATTGAGCACATCTGGCACAAACAAAGCATTTCCTGCTGTGCAATAACTGAAGTTTCAATTGAGAGTCCTGTATGAACAACTACCCAATCATATTACACACATCTTGGAGCACAGGACAAAGAGGAGGACAAGACAGAAAGCTGTTTTTCACATAGATGGAGACTGTGGCCCTGATTACGAGTTGTATGGTACTGGCTGTGTGGTAAAGCTGCATGCAAAATTTATTTCAACTGATATGCAGTAACAATGCAATTATGAGGGGGGCCAACGGAGTGGGGCATTACCAAGTGGAACCAGATTTACGGGTCGTAAAACCAGTGCTTAATATGAGCCGGTGGTTTCAGGTGATCAGCACCAGCAGGTAATTTTCAGCACCGGCCCTACTGACAGCCCAGCACATGGTGGCACTGTCGCTCTAATTTTGACGTAAGCACAAGAGCTGTGTTCAATAAGGCAATATACAATACAAGTGAATAATTCCGGCTGCGCACGCAAATAATATAGCTGTGGGTAACCTTGCATAGTCTGAATTGCCATACTTTTAGGAGTCAATGGTTAGTAGTTGTGTTGTAACTGCCAGCGCTGGCAGGCGCAATGGAAGATGCAGGCTGCAGTGGCCTCCCGAGAAGGGCCCTGGCTCTTACCTTTTTCCAAATAAAGCGCTGCGTAGAACCGCACTGAGGGCCATATTATCAAGAAAGGGCGCTACATTATCGCTGCTTTTATCAGCAGGAAACTGCCGCTAAAGTGGCGATAATGGGCTTGATAATAGGCCCTTGTGAATTCCCATGGAAGCCCAGGTTAAAACCAGAACCTGGGATTCTATGGGAATTCACAAGGGCATATTATCAAGCCCATTATCGCCGCTTTAAAGGCAGTTTCCTGCCGATAAAAGCGGCGATAATGTAGCGCCCTTTCTTGATAATGTGGCCCTGAATTCCCAAATTTGTGATATTTGGTGCATACATTTACAACCTGTTGTGAGCAGGTGGTAAGTGTATGCAAGGGCCTCTACGTGGTATTGGCAGAGGGAGAGTGGTGTGAGGAGTGGGTGAGGGAAGGGCAGATAAGCTCTAGCATGGGGAGTACTGAATGTTTCTGCCTGTCAGAAAAATGATGAAGGTATAGGATGTGTCTGCTGCTGCAGCCAAAGATTCATATGCTTTTACTTGGTGGAATTACGGCTCAAGTGTTGGCTGTAATGTATCTGTTACTTCCAAAATAAAAAGAACTTTAAATTGCAAAAGATCTATTTTGTGCATTTATTTTTTTGCACTTAATTGTTCTAAATTGTGAAGCAAGTCAAACTCTACAAAATTAGGCACCAGCACCTGTTTCAAAGGCTAGGTTCACAGTTATCAACTATGGGATATTATTAATTCCAAAAGTATTCTTTTGAAACAGTGTGGGGCATATTTACAAGGGGATAGCGCCACTGGAACGTTATATTTTTCGGACCTTGTAGTGGCGTAATACCCTGCACCATATTTGCAAAGTAGCATTAAGCCACTTTTTGTCGCTTACCGTTGCTTTGTAAATATGGTACCCTTTCATGCATTTAGCTGCATGAAAAGGGCGTGGAATGGGTGTTGCTTTGGGTGTTCCACCGCCACACCAATTGTTTTTTACTCTGTCCCTAATTCGCAATGAGGTTGAAATATGAGGCAGCACCAAAAACTAACGCCATTGAGTAGCAGGCGTTAGAATGGCGCAATACATTCATTCCTCCTTGTTTTTGCTTTTTCTATGTGTGCTGCATTACGAAACACACATAGAAAGAGAAAAATGCCATTAGTGATTGTCCCTTCCTGCACATAAACAATCATTAAATAATGATGATTTGCTACTTCTATAGTAGTAACAAATTGCCGTTATTGATTGTTTATGTGCAGGAAGGGACACCTTCCTGCACATAAACAATCATCTCTGCAACGCAGGCACCCTTAGACTATGGTGCAAGGGTGTCTGTGTTGGCGCTAGGCAGCTATTTTTAGTGCCAGAAAACACAGGGGTGCACCATATTGTTATAAATAGGGAGCATACCTGCATTTTGGAAATGGCTGAGCATGGCGCTGCAAAATTTGCTGCAGCTCCGCACTCTGTCATTTCCTTGTAAATATGCCCCTGTGCATCTCATTTTCAGTGCTCTTTTCATTGCCGGAAACAACAAAACCATCAAAGGAAATGGTTTGCTATGCTGTCAGACAGGAAATAGACAGCCACTGTTTCCGTGAATAATCACACCTGGCCCTGCACGCATAAAATTTGACAGACACGCAGCCAGAAATCATCATTACTTTAGGTTTCACTCTTGTTTTCTAAATACCAAGAGCACCTTTATAGACATGCTAGTCTGTGATAGAGAACTGGGTTCTAGTAATCAAGAATACATCTTTGCTGTAGATCCATTGAAAGGTATGCAAATACCAGCAACCATAGCAGGTAGATGGACATTTACATCTTTATAAAACTTTACCATGATTTAACAAGAGCAGTAATATTGCTACGTATAAAAGGTATACAGCTAGATTCATCAAGCTGAAATCCTAAAATTCTCAGAATCTGCCCCTTTGCGACCGGTATTTTTGTATTTGGGATGCATCATCCCAAATGCAAAAATCCCTATTTAAGAATTCGCTAAATTGCCATTCTTTGCTTAAGGAATCTCAAATTGAGATTCCTTAAATGCAATGCATGAAAGTGAAAAAAATAGCGAATCCGCTATTAGGGCACGCAAATTACCATGAAGTACAACTTCATGGTAATTTGCAAAAACTTTGAAAAATGCACTTTTGTGCATTTTTCAAAGTTTCATGTTGCGCACACACATGCCCTAAGGGAATGTGTGTGCGCAACGTATGTGCACACATCAATTTCAGGGGTGCAACAGGATGTCCTTTGGACACCCCTGCACCCTTGAAATCGCAATCTCAATTTGCGAATCGCTAATTGCGATTAGCAAATTGACATTGTCTTCCCATTCATTCCTATGGGCCTCTAGGCCCATAGGAATGAATGGGGAGATATTCCTTAATTGCGACTCGCAATTTGCGAAAATGTGTTCTTGATGAATCTGGGGGCAAGTTCTCTTAATCCTTACAGTAAATTGAACCCATACAATATTTGTTTAATCAAGCATGCATAATCTAATTCCCTTAATTATGTAATTATCGCACAGTTGTAACATGACTACTCAACTGTAATGAAGATTATGGGCCTTATTTACAAGATTTTGCCGTAGGGCCGCACGGCAGGCCTTCCTGCTGAGCTGCTCTATGGCAAAAGAAAAGGGTAGGAATGCACCATATCTATCAGCACTGGCCCACAATGGGCTGTCATGCGCCAAAGCATGCACCTTGGTGCCATGGTGCAATGATGCCTGCATTACAGGGATGATTGTTTTGGTGCAGGAAGGGAAACCTACCTGCACAAAAACACTCACAATAGGCTTTTAGTTTTTCTATGTGTGCTGAAGAATGCAGCACACATACAAAAAGGAAAACGAGGAGAAATAAAGGTATTTCTTCTCTAAGCACCTCCCTTAGGCCTCCCCTGGGGAACGCCCCCAGCAACACCCATTGCATGCCCCTTTAACGCAGAAAACTGTGTTTAACCCCTTCCATGCTCATGACGGAACGGTTCCGTCATGAGCGTCAGTTGAGCTGTGCTCATGACGGAACCGTTCCGTCATGGTTCCATAAGCCCAATGGAACGTTCAGCACAGCGCGAAAATTCACGCCGCGCTGAAGCGGTTAAGGGAACAATGTTTTCACGACCGCATTAAGCCAAGCACAATGGCTTACTGCTACCTTGTAAATATAGAGCAGGACCCTGTGCCACCAGAGAGTCACTAAAGTGACACTCCGGTGGTGCAGCCTCATTGCAAGGCACTATGTAGCCTCTAGAAAGTAATTTGGGGCTTATTTACAAGCCTCCTGTGCAGCCGGTGCGTCACTTACAACATGGGGAAAAAGTGACGTACCAGCAGCACAAGGGGCTTGTAAATAAGCCCCAATATTGCTAAAGTTGACTAGTGATGTTGCAATATCTACTACTGGAGCCAGAGTACAGTGTGAAAAGCAGGTTATGGAATTTAAGAATGATGTGAACAATGAAAGGGATAGGAAGCTTTTCAGCTCCTCTGCACTATATTTACGTGAAATTAACAGTCTTGAGTAGAAAAACAAACTGCACAACAAACTGCAATTTCTTTCAATGTTACCACCCATTGTGAAAGACAGATTTTAAAAAAATGTAATTACATTTTTTGTTATATGTCAAGTGCAACACATTTCTGGTTGTATCTAGAGGTGGTTAATTTCCCACCACCGAATTTGCATTTATTCTCTATGTCTGCAACCATATTACCTTTCTTAAGAAAGAGCTAGTGTAATGGTATGGTTATGTATTATAATGAATAGAATACTAAGCCCGGGCAGAATTTAAATCACGCCGGTGGAAGACGAGCAAGTTTGTGTTACTCCGTAACACATAATTAACTATACTTACAAGATTTCTCCTGCTAGTGCAATTATCAGTAATTTGGGCGAGGGGATCCTACTGAGAGAGCACATTTAGCGAGTATGAGCAGCCGCTCGAACTTCATATTTGTGTTCTACAGCATTTAGCACTACATATTAGTGTAAAATGCATCTTTGTGTCCATTTTCGATGCAAGGGTACATTTTGAGACTTTTGCATCCATTTTGAAAGCAAGGGTGCATTTCGCGCTAAGTGGCAGGAGTAAGCTGGCGGGAGAATCCTACCCCAAGAGCACATTTAGCGCTATTTCTTAGCACAAAATGTATTTTGCACTAAGAGAATGGTGTTAAATGGGACTGTTAAATGCTGGGAGTAAGTTGGGGGAATATCCTACACAAAAAGCACAATAACAAAGAACAAGCGTCTTCCAGCTATTCATGTTCTGTTGCATTTCATGCTATTTCTTAGTGCAAAATGCATTCTCACTCCCGTTTTGGAATCGAAGAGGCATTTTTGTACTACGAGAAAGACGTAATGCAAATAAACTCTTCTTGCGTAATTATGCAGAATATCATGGCCTTCTCAGGTAATTCTGCATGATTACACTAGTCTAAATTATACAAATTACACCCACACCTATAAGATACTGTCTGTTTTATGTTAAAAGGGTATTACAAGTCACTTCTGAGTTCAATGCCCTTATGAAAAAAATTCTGCCTTTAACCTTGTTCCTCACTCTAGTCACAGAACTCTTCTCCAATGTGGCTGATCTTGTTTTGCTGGTGTTAGGCTTCTGGGCACTTTATCACGGCTAACGAGTGCTAAAGTACCTACGCTTACTGCCTAAACATGGATTGATTGAGTTATCCACTATTGGCATATTCTAATTTACTTATATGTCCCTAGTAAAGTGTACTACATGTGCCCAGGATTTGTAAAGTAAATGCTACTAGTCGACCTGCATCACTGATTGTGCCTCCCACTTAAGTAGTCCTTTAAAGCATTTAGCCTGCCACTGCAGAGAGTGTGTGTGCAGTTTACACTGCCATGTCAACTTGGCATTTAAAATGCTACGACAGGCCTTAAACCTACCTTTTATTACATATAAGTCACCCCTAAGGTAGCCCTAGGTAGCCTATAGGGTAGGATGCTGTGTAATTAAAAGTTAAGACCTGTACTTTTAAGTTAAGTTTTACATGTTCTGGTAGCAAAAAAAATCCCAAATTCATTTTTCATTACTGTAAGGCCTACCCCTCTTCTAGGTTAACATAGGGGATTCCTTGTTACATCTAAGTATAATTCCCAATTAGAATGAGGTAGACCTGTCATGTTTAGTACCTATGGAATTGTAGTGATAATCCTCTCTAATGGTAGTACTGTAACCAGATTGATTCGGACTCAGAGTGTAAGAAATTCGATTGAGGGGGTGAAACCATTTTCAAGCAGCAACCAAAAAGCCCCAAATTAACCTGTGCTCAACCCTCTGGTGGAATGATACAGAGTATTCACATTTAACTTATAGGCAATTTGTAAAATATTTATTTAGGACTTCAAAGAGTAATAAAGTGAAAACTCAACACACACCGCAAGAGAAATCTCACATCAATTTGGAAAAATAGAGCAAAATGTAATATATATAAATAATACCAATTCAACAAAAATCCAATCAATGGAGCCAAAGTTATGAATTTTGAAAATGTGAGTGAAAATAGCTCCAAAAAGCCCAAAGTACCATTTGTGGCTATCTGCCATGCGAGACTGGGGAAAGTCACAAGTTGCGGCAGACTGAGATGGAGTGTGGATGCAATGATCAGGTTAGTCCTGTTAAAGAAATACCTTCTCTGTCCAACCGCAAGAGTTTCATTTGCCATGGAAGGGCCCATGGAGAGCAGGGAGAGCATGCTGGTGTCCATCGAAGTAGTGTGAAGAGCCAGCCAGGCATGTAGACAGTTAATGCAGTAGGCGAAGATCCTGTCAGCATCATTGATGGTCTTGGCTGGAGCTTCGTGTCAGCTTTCTCTTTAGTGACTCTCTGGTGGCGCAGGGTCCTGCTCTATATTTACAAGGTAGCAGTAAGCCATTGTGCTTGGCTTAATGCGGTCGTGAAAACATTGTTCCCTTAACCGCTTCAGCGCGGTGTGAATTTTCGCGCTGTGCTGAACGTTCCATTGGGCTTATGGAACCATGACGGAACGGTTCCGTCATGAGCACAGCTCAACTGACGCTCATGACGGAACCGTTCCGTCATGAGCATGGAAGGGGTTAAACACAGTTTTCTGGTCTTGTTTTATTCATTAAATTAAGCTCAATGTTCTAACCAGGTGTGAATCTTTTTGGGGTGTGTTTTCAATGTTTTACTTGCATAAATACTTTACACATTGTCTACTAAGGTAAGCCACGCTACCAGGGAGTGATCAAAGGTTAATTTAGGGTGTTACCCTGACTAGGATTGTGGTTCATGCTTGGACTGGGTGCATACCTCTGCCAACTAGAAGCACAATTTCTAGCATGCTGGATAGTAAATACTGTGTACTTCTTTTAAACGTTTCATGATGGTGCTACAAATGTGTGTATCTGGGATTTTGTGTTTTAATACAATATTGCATAACAATGCAGCTTTACCATACAGGTTTATAATAGAAGGTAGAATGCAAATGCCTTCTTTTACTATAATTTATCCAAAAAACAATCCAGGCATCTGTGTCAATGGCCGAATTATTTATAGCAGTGGTGAAAAAAGAAATAGTACTCTAGTGAAGTTGGATGAAGTCGGGTTCTTCACAATTTACAAAGAAGTGCAATGTTCTTCTGATTCACCTACTTTTTGCTTCTCCTTATCCATACCATTACTGGCAGTCAAAAGTCCCATTCAACATGGATGAGATCTCAAGGTAGGGAATTGGCTTTCCCCTCAGTCACTCAAGGCTGTGCTTGCCATGAGTGGCACTGACAAATTGCAATAGCATAACATGGTAGCTGTATCATCTCCTTTCCCTTCAGTCAAATGCCCCCACCCTGAGACTTCCAGAGGGAGAAAACAAGAGGCATGATGTGCTTTCCGAACAACAGGATATGGCGGACAATCAAACTCACTCATGGTAGTGTGCACAAGCAGAAATGTTCTCCATGCAGGAGAGGGCACCTAGTACATTTTGAAATTCACTATTATTTATTTAGTACTTACACATATATTAATTACTCTGTGTTGGTCCTGGCCCTCTCTCCAGGGTCATCCCCAAACGTTTTGCCTTCACCCTCTTGTTTTCTGACCTTAGTTTGTTGGATTCTAGGACTCTGTTCAGGCTGCCACTGTTAATCAGTGCTAAAGTGCTCACTCCTTTTAATATGGGAATATTTGCTTGTACCTTATTGCAATATTTTATTTACTAATAAGGCCCTACTAAACTGGTACTATGTGTACCCAGTGCCTCTAAATTAAATGGTACTAGTGGGCCTGCAGCATTGATTGTGCAACCAATGTTAGTAGCCTTGCAATCATGTCCCAGGATTGCCATTACAGCCTGGGTGTGCAGTTTTAATTTAAACTGCCACTTCAACCTGGCAAAATAGACCTTTTGCCAGGCTCAAACTTTTTAATGCATATGGACAGTCCAGTAGGCAGGGTGCAGCGCTTTAAAAAATTAGGACATGTCATTTTAAGTTTTACATGTCCAGGTAGTGAAAAACTCTTACGTTCATTTTTCTGTACTGCAAGACCTGCCTCTCCCATACCATAGAATAACATTGAAGTTACCTTATTACAATTAAGAAGTGATAATTTCCAAATAAGAACAGATGGCCCATTCATGTTTGGTGTCTATGGAACTGTGATGAAAAATTCTCTCTGATGGTAAACTCAGATTTCTAATTACAACTTTGAAAATCCCACTTTTAGAAAGTTGGAATTTTCCTGCCTAAGCCATGTATTGCCTGCAGTCTGTCTCTAGGTCACATGACTGGGTGTTGTTAGCAGTTGGGATTTGTGTATTCCTCTTAGACTGTTACACACAAGAAAGAGCATAGGTCTCCCTGATTGGGCCAGCACTGGAAGGATGAAAGGATAGTACTTGAATTGTCTTTATCTTGCCTTCACACAAAGGGCTGTATAAACCTTGTAGTTAGTCTCGAGTCAGGGCAGGGGAGGCAGGAAACCTGAGCACTTCAGAGAGAATCTTTAGAAGTTTAAAAGGAGACACCTGTTATAAATATAGGACCCCAGACACCAGCTCTTCAGTACACTCGTGGACCTGTGGATACTACAGAAAAAGGACTGCTGTGCTGCTTTGCTGACAGAAGTGCTGCAACTCAGCTACACTGCAACTCTGCTGCTCCGTTGCCTGCTGCACTGCCTGCTGAGAATGAAGATTGGACTTGCATCCTTCATCCAAGGCTGAAGTGACTTCAAGGTCAGACAGCTGACCTCGTGTTTTTCCCTTTAGGGACATAACGAGCTCCAGAGCCTCCCTGCAACTGCTCAGCTTTCATTCTGCCTGGATCTGCAACTGGGCCTCTAAAGGGACATGCTTGAGCCCTCCTGGCCTCAGCTGACTGAGTTCCTGACCCCCAAGTGGTGCTTCTTAGGTTCCGGAATCTTGGATAAGCTACCCTGAAGTATTTTTGGTCTTTGTTAATGTTAAGGGGCCCGTTCATACCAAGACCCTGCCACCCATGTGAGCTGCCAATGCAGGGTTATAGTGAACCAACTCTTCACGCTTCAATACTGACCACCACGGAGAAAGCTGACACGAAGCTCCAGCCAAGACCATCAATGATGCTGACAGGATCTTCGCCTACTGCATTAACTGTCTACATGCCTGGCTGGCTCTTCACACTACGTCGATGGACACCAGCATGCTCTCCCTGCTCTCCATGGGCCCTTCCATGGCAAATGAAACTCTTGCGGTTGGACAGAGAAGGTATTTCTTTAACAGGACTAACCTGATCATTGCATCCACACTCCATCTCAGTCTGCCGCAACTTGTGACTTTCCCCAGTCTCGCATGGCAGATAGCCACAAATGGTACTTTGGGCTTTTTGGAGCTATTTTCACTCACATTTTCAAAATTCATAACTTTGGCTCCATTGATTGGATTTTTGTTGAATTGGTATTATTTATATATATTACATTTTGCTCTATTTTTCCAAATTGATGTGAGATTTCTCTTGCGGTGTGTGTTGAGTTTTCACTTTATTACTCTTTGAAGTCCTAAATAAATATTTTACAAATTGCCTATAAGTTAAATGTGAATACTCTGTATCATTCCACCAGAGGGTTGAGCACAGGTTAATTTGGGGCTTTTTGGTTGCTGCTTGAAAATGGTTTCACCCCCTCAATCGAATTTCTTACACTCTGAGTCCGAATCAATCTGGTTACAGTACTTACTCAATGAAGGAGAGTCTTTTATTGGACACAGGTGACTTTCTTGTCTCCCCAAAAAGAGTTTTAAATTCCCTAGGAACACATTTTTCTTGGTACCTCCCTTTTATGTTTAAGACAACCACACATCCTCCAATCCCCCTCACCAAAGCAAGTCAGACCATGCTTGGAAAGAGGATCAAGAATGGAAGTAGGACAGGTTCCTTTGTTACAAGGAAGACTTGGACTTGTGGTAAGGAATACTAACAGCATTTAATCTGGTCATCACCAACTCATCTGTGTTTCTTGTCACACTCCAAACACTCCTTACTCTGTGAAGATACTCATATACCATCACCTCATCAGAAGATTGGCCTATGTGACATATAAAAGGTATATCCATACAATCAGCTGTAAAACCACAGAAGCTGATCAAAATCAGAGGCCTATACCCAGGCAATCCACAGATCCCGTACGAAAGGCCAGGTGGACGTGGTCTATGAAAAATATAGAAGAATCTAATCTCTGACAGAGAACCAATAGGCATTACCAACACCCACAAATCACAAACAACCACTCACACTGCCTACCCAAAAGAACAACCATACACACCTCCCCCTCCAAGAAAGGGCTCGCGCACTTGCAGTAGGAGAGCAACCATGTGCAATGTCAAGAAGTGCAAGCAATCATCCCAACCACAGCAGAATGCCCTTCGGAGCCCCATGCACAGACAGTACAGCAACTAAATATGAAGAAATGAGACACCAGAATCCCTGGTTATCCCAGAAAACGCCCAGGGAGAGGTAATTACAGACCCATAGAAAAACTGTCAGTGTTCCATGAAGGGTTCCTGATTTCTAAGAGTCCAGTACATACCAAAAACTTTCTGAAACGCGCATGCAATGTCCTATGAACAATGTAGTTCCACCCAGCAGCAGAAAAAGAGATGCAATCCTGAGCAATCCATAGAGAAAACAAAAAATGTCATTAGAGAATCACTGCTACAGCAAGCATCTCCAGGTGAGTCCATATCAGTGACCAAAAGTGCACAACCAGCACCCATAGCCCATTTGTCATCTGTGGAAAGGTCTCTTAAACAGCAAATTCCATGGAATTAAATAAAATCCCAGTGATCAGAAATAGCACGGAGTATTTGTTTATTTATTTAAGAGATTTATTGAGCACACAAATATCCGTGGGTGTCTCTGTGCTGTGGATCATTCTATCAGGGTAAAGACTGAACTATTGATTAGAGCCATGTTTTTATTTGCCTCCTGAATGTAAGTAAAGATGTGATAGTCTTGATTTGGGGCGGAAGGCTATTCCAAAGTTTGATGGTGGCAACTAGGAAGGACCTGTCACCCCATGAGACTTTTTTTTGTTCTTGGTACCATCACGAGGTTTGCTGTAGATGATCGTAGGGTTCTTGCAGGAATGTGGAAAGTAGTGATTGTTTAAAAAATGCTGGTCCTGAAGAGTGCAATGATTTAAGAGCAATACATAAAGCTTTGAACTTTGCTCTATTTCTAACAGGTAACCAGTGTAGCTTTCGAATGATGTTGGAAATACCGTGGTTAGAGGACTCCTCAATGCCAGAACTTGTAGCTTCTATACCAGCCCACTTCTCAGCGCTGTACCATAACAGAGCGGATGCTAAGAGAGGGGGTGGGGTGGCCCTGCTCTATGGCTCTCGCCTACGGGGCGAAAGACTTCTGGCCGAAAGTAGGGGCGGTGCTGAGGTGCTGGGCGTTAAGTTGAAGCTGGGGATAGACTGTATGATTATTCTTTTAGTCTATCGCCCCCGTGGGCATCGCCGGACTTCCCGGATCTGTTCCTGAGACTGGTCCAGGATGTACGCTCAAGATATGATAAGGTGGTCATCATGGGTGATTTCAATTATCATTGGGAAAAAGTCCCGAAAGAAGGACAAGCTTTTCAGATGGATGAGGCATTGACATCATTGGATTTTGTCCAACAAGTGAGGGGCCCGACACATATCAAGGGTCATACCCTTGACTTGGTCTGGATGACAACTCCAGCGCAGGGCTCGATAATTGTCCAGCCGTGCGTATGGTCTGATCACCATCTGGTGAGGGGCGAAATCCTGTTGGATGAACTAAAAATGAAGTCCGGGGAAGGGTGGAAGGCGGTAAGAAAGTGGAAAAACATCAATGGAGGTAAAATAGTAGACTACCTCCTAACTTATCCACCATCTAATAACCGGGAAGAGAACGCAGATGTCCTTTGTAAGGAACTACTAGATAAACTCAGGAAGGCTACAGATTGTGTGGCACCAATACGTAGGATGAACTTAGTGGACAGAGGATCCGGGGCCCCTTGGTATAACGAATCACTTAGGGAGAAGAAACGGGGGTTACGGAAAGTGGAAAGAGCTTGGCGGAAGGACTATAACTCCAACTCCCGGAGCCGGTATACACAGGCACTTGCTAGCTACAAGCAGGCGATTATAGCTAGGAAAGCCGAGTTTTTTGAGGAGAAGATTGTAACTGCTAAGAACCCTCAGAAAGAAATCTTTAGAGTCCTTACGGAACTTAGGAAAAATAAGGAGCAGACTATGGAGTTCCTGCAGGAGGACTGCCAAAAATTTCAAGATTTCTTTATTAGCAAGATCACAGACCTTATATTCGACATTGCAGCGACCCCCACGATTGATTGCCCTCCACAGACTATTCCTGCTAGAATGCCAGTGACCACCCCATTAACTGCCCTACCCTTGATTACGAAGGAGAGGTTGACACTTCTTATGGGGCGGGTCAAGTCGGGCTCCCAGGTTGATCCGTGCCCACCGGAAGTGTTCAAACTGGCATTGCCTGGTATAGAGGAAGACGTGTTGAGCCTTCTGAATACATCTCTACTAACAGGACAAGTCCCGTTATCTTTTAAGGAGGCCCGGCTGATTCCCCTGCTGAAAAAAACGGGGGTGGATGTGAAATGTCTGAAAAATTTCAGGCCAATTTCTCAGCTACCGTTCCTGGCGAAGGTGGTAGAGCAACATGTACTTACCATTTTGTCGGAACATCTGGAGAGGAATGTCCTGCTTGAGCCGAACCAGGCTCGGTTCCGTGCGAATCACAGCACGGAGCTTGTTATGTTGTCTATTTTGGACGAATTAAGTAACAGGGCAGACAAGAAAACTCCAGGTGCCCTGGTGCTGTTGGACCTCTCCGCGGCATTTGACACCGTTTGTCATAAACAACTACTGTCGCGGTTGAGGGATTTCGGCATTCAGGGCACAGCACATGCCTGGCTCTCCTCTTTCTTCCAGGGGAGGACACAGAGAGTGCAGCTTGTTGATCTACTCTCCACCACAACATCGATCACCTGCGGTGTGCCGCAAGGGTCTGCCCTGTCACCCCTTCTATTTAATATCTACCTGCAGCCTTTGATTCTGCTGCTTAACCGGATGGACTGTCAGGTGTATAACTATGCGGATGACACCCAGATCATCATCCAATTGGGTGATGGTCTGGGTGCTTTCGCAAGATTACAAAACATTCTGAAGTGCACAGCCAATTGGATGGCCAAGAAATCTTTAAAGATCAATCCGAATAAGACCGAGGTGTTGCCAATCACCATCGCTGGCAACCCATGGAACGATCAATTCTGGCCAAGGGAACTAGGGTCACCCCCGGAACCTGCGGCCGTGGTCAAAAGCTTGGACATCCACGTGGATGGTAAGCTGTCCATGCAGAAACAAGTTACGGCTGTTGTGGGTACTTGTGTCAGCCTTCTTCGACAACTTAGGAAAATTTCCTCGTTGCTGTCCTTTTCCACCCTGAGGCGTGCGGTCTCTGCCACGATCCTGGCCAGGTTGGATTATGGTAACTCGTTATACATAGGGCTGCCGCAAAAACTCTTGGATAAGCTGCAGGTTGTCATGAACGACGCAGCAAGACTTATCTTTAAAAAGCAGAGGAACACACATGCATCCCCCCTCATGCGAGAACTGCATTGGTTGCCAGTTAGGCAAAGGGTAATGTTTAAAGGGTTGTGCATTGCGCACAAAGCCCTGTATGGAAGGGCGCCAAGCTATATGAAATCCCGCCTGATTCCTTATAGGCCGGGTAGGGCGCTCCATTGTGCAGAAGCTACCCTCCTTACTCAACCACGCTGTAGATTGGCCACTGTGGGTGGCCGCGCCTTCTCCTTTACTCTTCCAGCACTCTGGACTAAGTTGCCAATGGAACTGCGGAAGGAAACCAATTTGTTGTCATTCCGGAAGAAATTAAAAACAGTGCTCTTTCAGCAAGCGTGGGGTGGCCTGTAATTTATGACTAGTTGCTTTCTGTACTCGGCTGCGTGGACCCTGACAAAGCGCTTAGAGACCCCCGGGTTATAACGCGCTATATAAATCAAAATAAATAAAATAAATAAAAATAAATAAATAAATTGGTTTAAATTTAGGGGCCCCTGTAAGCAATCTAGCAGCGGCATTTTGCACCAGTTGCAACTTATTTATTACTTTTACTTGAGAATTAATAAGGAGTCCATTACAGTAGTCAATACAAGACATTGCTAATGTACTGATACGGGTCTTAGCAGCAGAAATAGGAAGGTAGGGGAGGAGTTTCTTTATCATTCTGATTATAAAAAATGATGCTGAAACCACCGTATTTGCTTGGTGCATGAATGACAGTTTACGATCAAAAATGGCCCCTAGGTTTCTTACTTTTGCAACTGGAGACGGAGGTCATCCCAGTTCTGCTGGTCACCAAGTGGGGGACCAGACGGGGAGAAGGTTACCAAACATCATCACCTCCGTCTTTTCAGAGTTTAATTTGAGGCAGTTTTCTGCCATCCATGCACTGATTGTGAGCATTCCCTGTTGGAAGTTAAGGGCCATTTTCTCGCCATTGTTGTTAACTGCCAGCACCAATTGGGTATCGTCTGCATATGATGTTAAGCCCAGTTGATGAAATTTGATGACCCTCGCCAAGTCAGACACATAGATGTTAAATAACGTTGGACTTAGCGAGGATCCCTGGGGAACACGACATGGCAGAGCGAATGAAGGAGAGTTAAAATTTCTAAAGGTAGCAGACTGTACACAGCTAGAAAGAAATGAGGAGAGAAGGGTTTTGGCCCCGCGGCAGATCCCAGCAGCCGTGACACAGTCGATTAAAGTCGCATGATCGACCGTGTCGAAGGCCGCAGAGAGATCCAACAATATCAAGACTGCAGCCCCCCTCCATCTAATATCTTCCTAATTTCACTGGAGGCCTTAATAAGGCCCGGCTACGCCTAAAACCTCTACCTTAGAGGATGACCACTCAGTAGCAGCATGTAATCGCATTGCGAACTACTTCGGAGATAAAGTCTCCAAGATTTACTCCGCTTTTCCCCTTATACCTCCTGCAGCGGAAATGTCAGCAGACTTATTGAGTGATGAAGCCGATCACAATCTACTACTTAATTTTACCACCCCTCCACCGGTGGATTTAGTTGGGATTTGCAGATCTGTTAAATCTGGCTCTCCTCGGGATCCCGCCTCTCCAAAGAGGCTGGGAGACAGTCTGGAAACATTAGCACCCTATATCAGACATCTGCTAGACATCTCCTTTTCATCCAGTTCCATACCAGAGGACTGGAAACAGCCTGTGGTGCTCCCCTTACGTAAGAAGCCCAACATTAGCGCCGAGAAGCTAGAGAATCTTCGTCCCATCTCCTTGCTGCCTTATTTTTCTAAGATCGCGGAGAAAGTGGCAAATAAGCAGCTAATGAAATTTGTGGAAGAAAGTAACCTCCTTCACCCTACGCAATTCGGGTTTCGGCCGCGTCACTCTACGGAGTCTGCCCTTCTTAGGGCTACCGAAACCCTCAGGCAAGGTGCTGATGAGGGACAAACCATGGCCTTAATCCTCCTGGACCTCAGCGCCGCGTTCGACACTGTAGCACATTCCATCTTGCTACGGTGTCTGAGCAAAGGCGGGGTGAGAGGGGCAGCATTGAAGTGGATTTATTCATTTCTTACAGGCCGGGGTTTCCAAGTGAGGCAGGGTGACCATTACTCTGAGCGCATCTCTCTGGATCAGGGGGTGCCGCAGGGCTCGTCTCTGAGCCCTACTCTTTTTAATCTTTATGTCGCCCCGATTGCTACCTTGGTAGAGAGCTATGGCCTCCAAATGGTATCATATGCCGACGACACGCAGTTGGTCATCTCCCTATCACGTACCCCCGGTCCCTCGGCGGACATCTTCAGAGCTTGCATGCAAGATCTCGCGGCCTGGATGTCCGCCAATTGCCTCAAACTCAACGGAGGCAAGACCGAGGTACTGGTAGTGGGGGGAGGCCAATCAGCGTGGACGTCGGCGTGGTGGCCACCGTGCTTGGGCCCACTACCTGCCCCTTGCCAGAAAGCAAAGAACCTGGGCATTTGGTTTGATTCTGACCTTGCCTTCGGTCCTCAGATCAATCAGGTGGTTGGATCATGTTTTGGGACCCTTAAAAGTCTCAGGAAGGTATTAAAATTCTTACCTATCAGAGCCCGCCAAACTCTGGTGCATGCACTAGTCACGTCAAAGATGGATTACGGCAATCTTCTCTACTTGGGAACCTTGGAAAATTCAAAGCCCTGTGCACGTGCCACCGGATCATCAACGGGAGAGCTCCGCTCCCTTTGAAAGGATTGCTGACACCCTATGAGCCATCTCGCTCTCTGAGATCTTCCGGTTCAGGACTCCTGTCAATTCCCAGGGTGTCCAGAGCCCGGATGGGTGGAAGATCTTTTAGGCTCCTTGCAGCATCCAGATGGAACAAGCTACCAATGGCACTGCGACTAGAACCCTCAGAAACACTCTTCAGAGCCAAGCTGAAGACTGCTCTATTTTCACAGTAATTTTCTGCATTTATCAGTCTGGTACACATTAGCTCATTAGCGCGGGGACACGCCGCTGTGCGTCACCAAGCGCTCTACAAAACCCCCTAAATAGAAAATAGAAAATAAGCTATTCAAAGGCAAGAAAGGAGATCCAATCCTAGGACCTCTCCAAAAGATAGGACCTGAAAACTGCAACAACTCAGACCCAAGATATATCAGACAGACTGAAAGTAACCTAATGCCCTCTGTCCAACCTAGCAGGAGAGGATGGAATCTGAATTTAATAAACATTGTCAAACCTCTCATTACCAGAAAATATATGTACCTGTGTAAACTATCAACTATAACTGTATAACAGTCTGTGTTCTGGGACTAGTGATCCATTAGTTATCAATAACATAAAATGAAAGTGTCAAGACTTTGGTACCAGTTATGGTAACATTTCATTAAATAAAACACATACACAATGTGAGGTATATCTCTTTACTAAAGTAAAAGCCACCTACCTGCCAGGAAGTGCAGAAGTCTTAGCTTTGATCAAGATGTTCAACATGATGAGATTGGATCCACGTCCCTCCGCAGGACTCCTACACACACATCCCATGCCTTCATAGGACCAGATCTGCTGAATGCTCATTCTCTTATATCACTCCTAAAGCATTTCACGACCTCCCACTCTACATCAGAGGCTTCTCCTCTCTTCTTGAATTCCACAAGAAGCTGAACACCTGGTATTTCAATTAACTCACCTACCATAGGCAGGGCTTGGCACACACACCTGCTCAGCCCCAGTATACTCTTGCAGGCAACAGTGTTATTTACAAGTACACATAAAATAACATAGGATAACATAACATAAAATAACATAACAAAACATAAGATATCATGAGCTGATGAGTGCAGATAATAAGCTGGTGAGAGCAGATGTCACGGGGCAAGCTTATGTAGATGGCAATATAATTGGCATTATGCCATCATTACAAAGCCTTAACACTGTGCATCAGTCAGAACCAAAGACAACATGTAGCGCTACAAGGGTACAATGTGCAGTTGAGGGTACCACCTGGAGCAAAACTTAAACATCAATAGAAGAACCAAGCAGCAGGACACATAGAAAACATGGATCTACAACGCAGTAAAAAAACTTGAGTGCATACTCCGGATTATTTCCAGAACATACCATCACTTCCTGGTAGTTAATGACAGTACAACTAACATCTGGAGTGTGATCATGGAGGTTCCTAAAAAATCTTGCAACAGTAGTTAAAGTTGATATGGGTGTTCGAGTGTCAGATAGTTTAAGGCAGTCATCATGAATTTGATTAGTGTGGCCTATATAAACTGTTCCTTTCTAGATGATTATCAACACTGTTTGCTAGAAAGAATAACCCTCTGAACCAGCATGAACTCCTGCTTGTGGGGCCAGAAGGTGGATTTTCAGAGAGCACTTGTCGTATGCAAATGGGTCCACACAATAACAGTGGGTGTTTGAGTCAGGAAGAAGAGCCAAATACTTTCTCTGATTGAAAACGCGAAACCCTAGGTGTAACTGGAATATAGGTCATACCGATTTGTGCCTGATATGAGTTACCTTATATTTGTGACTATTAGTAGTGCGAAACTAGTTACTTCGAGAAAAGAACTATGTAAAACAACACACGACTTGTGTAAACCGTGTGGCAAAAAAAAGAAGTTATTTAGAGATCAGGTATTAGATTTAACAGAATGTATTAACTTCCAATGTTCTTCCAATAAACGTAATTTACAGTTGGATATTCTATCAGGAGGTGTGAGGTAAAAGGAAAAATGTAATAAACTGTGCACATACCCTACTGGTGCTTGTGCTAGTATATATGCACGTTCATTGTACGTTTGAAGTGTTGTGCTGATGCTGAATGGGAGACTTTTATTAAAGTTAGCAAGAATGCCGTTTATGAGCCTGTGATACAGAACAGTGGTGAATAATTTGAGATGAGGCCTGATAAATATGACGAGGGGGACAGAGCATGGTTGCTCACTATCACCTCTGCTCTTCATGTTAGAATTTAGTTTTTTGCTATTTTAATAAGCAAAGGATTTGAGAGCTTTACATGAGCCCCAGTTGCATAAGACTGTCTCATGCTTCCTTCAGCATCAACAGCTGTCTCAACTTTCCCCACAACATTCTCCTCCAGTTGCCTAGAACCCCTGGAGCAGTTCTGGTGGGCCACCCTAGGAATAACATTCTACAGCCAAGCCACAACATATCACCACCACCCCACAGCAATAAGAACTATAAAACAACATATTCCTAAGAGGAAAGAATTCCATGGAACCAGGTAAAAATATAACAGGGAAAAAGAATATTGTAAATGACTTACAACAGATAAACATAAATAACAAAACAAATATTAGCTTCATATAGGACATACATTTATATAAAACATTCATAGTGAAAATCTCACTACAGTGAACTTGAATGGTAATCAGGGCTATCACACTCCCTCAGCTAGTTATCATTCAGCTCATAGTCCAACAAGTAGGATGGTGTTCTCCTTGGGGGAGGCTGTGACGACCCTCCCCAACTGACCCATCAGTCTCCTTATCTTCTGAGCTGTGGAAGTCATTGTGTTTGTCATTGCAGCTTGCCAGTCTGGACATACTCCAAACACCTCTATCATGCAAAACTACTACATTCCTCTTCCCCCGAACAATGTGCATCAGACCCCAATATTGAGATATCTCTTCGGGTGCCCATCCTGGCTTCTTCACAAGAACGTAATCTCCTATATGCCACTCTCGCTCACACACATTATGTGTGTCACCTTAGCACTATTTGCACTTCATTTTATATTTCTCCATCTCATTTTGCATCTACCACCTTCATTCCCTCTTCACACTTCAAGTAAATAGGGTTGAGTTTGGATCCCACAAGCTTCCCCTCAAGCACTGGAAAGGTGACAGTTTGGTCACTACATTGGGTGTACTGCGATGCACCCACAATTTCTGCCTGAGCACCTCTTTAAGCGGAATCCTTCTTTCTATGGCTGACTGAACAGATGCCTTGAACATCCTGCTCATGGATTCAACTAGCCCATTGACCTGTGGTGCATAGAGTGCCCTGCCAATGAGTGATACCTAGTTCTTCCAGACACTCCTTCATTTTTGCCAAAACAAATTAAATGCCATTGTCAATGACAATCTGTTTAGGGATCCCCTGTGAGGAAAACACATCCCTTAAAATCTCCGAAACAGATCTGGTTGTCACCATGCTCATGCAACATGCAGCAAACCACTTTGAAATGGATTCTACCAACAACAAAACAAACTTCGCACCTTGTGACAAAAAGTCAAAAGGCCCAACAATATCAATCTCTAACTTGACATAGGCTTCTTCTAGAATTGCCACAGGTGACAATGGAGCTGCTCTGGTCACTCTGGACCCAACACTCACTACACATTGAACACAATGCCTCCCCACTCCCTCTACCTGACTATCCAACCCTGGCCACCAGTAAGCATGAGCGAAAAATCCGCTCCGATCGCGGATTTTGCGGATTTTCGGTAAATTCGCGATCCGCGAACCCTCGCGAATTTACCGAAAATCCGCAATCCGCGAGCGGCGGATTCCTCGGTCAAAAGTTCAAGCCTAATTTACGCTGGCGCCGGCAAGCTGCCAGCGCCATCCTCAAATAGTTACTTAATTAGCTTCAACAGGAAGCTCTAATAGATAAGATAAAGCAGGGGCTCGAGCGCCTGCTTTATTTTACCAATTGGAGCTTCCTGTTGAAGCTAATTAAGTAACTTTTTTACGATGGCGCTGGCAGCTTGCCGGCACCATCGTAAATTATTTACAGCAGGCACAAAACGGTGGTGTCTTCTTGAATAAATATGAAGGGCAGGGTTCATTCTGGCACGACGGTCCTGGCACAAAAATCAAACCTCAACCCCAAGCACTTACAGTCTATCCGTTACGCATGTGCCCTAGTTGAAGCTTAACTTCAGTGACTTGACTTTCACGAGCGCAATCTTCGTGCTGCTGTTCCTGTGTAACAACATTGATTACATTCTCGCAACCCACGATTTTAACTCATGCAACAAAAATATGCAGTGATAAATAGGTCAAAATGGGGAGTAACATATAAGAATATGTGCAAAAATACAGATTGGATTATATTACTCCCCATTTTTTAAGGGACATCTCATGAAGTCCCAGTATTCCTGTAACCCAGAATTTGAGGTGATTTGGATCTGGACCTGTGGGTGCTGCTAATCAGACGAGGTCAACGACCCTGTATTCGGGGATACAACCTCTTAGCCTGACCTCTGTGAATACTGACAGAGCCAGAGGGTTATAGCGTGGCCTGGGGACACTGACACCCAGACTCGAGCAGAGATATTTCAAAGCTGAGTAGAGCAGGGCTTGGGGCTCACTGTTACAGAACAGATAATTGCCTTGCGGCATAACTTGGTTAACCTCATCGGCCTTTGCATCCTTGACTTTCACGAGCGCAATCCTCGTGCTGCTGTTCCTGTGGCCAAGAGCTTCTGTATCTTATTCTTTATCTGCTGCTCTGATCGGTCTCTGACCTTTTATACACACAAGAGGCATGTGTACTCGCATGGAAGCCCCGTCCGTTTGGCCCCGCCCACACACTCGAGGAAGCCCCGCCCCCAAATCCGCCGATCCGCAAAATCCACGATCCGTGAATTCGCAAATTCGTGAATCGTGGATCCGCAAAATCCGCCCATGCTTAGCCACCAGTATCTTTCTCTGTCTCTTGCCTTGGTCAGATTCGTGCCTAAATGCCCTTTGTGTGCAATATTGACAATCTTGTCACACAATCCAACCAGGGCTACCATCCGACTGCATCTAAAAAGATTACCTTCCTCAATAGAGGGTTCCTCCCGGACATTCTAAAACCCCTTGCTTCTACCACCAGAACATTGAAATTCGACCATCCTGAAACCCCCAGATCCTTAACCGCGTCTCACTTTATTTTTTGCAGCTTCATAATCCCATTCCTCTTTGCCAATTGCTTACTCTTTTACCCACATCACAGAATCCAACACCATTTCTCCCCTGGCTGAGCTGTTAGTGGCCAACCCAGACAAGAAATCTGCTAGAACATTCTTGACTCCTGGTAGCTACCTCACCTGGAAATTGTAAACTCCATCAAGCATTCTACTCACCTCCTAATGCATGGAGAAACATTATCTACACACCTACCTGCCAACCATTGTAAAAGAGGTCTATGATCGGTCCTACAGGTGAATGGTAATCCTCAACTTAAAATGTTGTATCACCCGGGTGCAAGCTAATGCCTCGTGCTCAATCACTGACTATCTCTCCACAGCTCATGAACGTGAAGCAAAAGCCACCACCTTGCCCTTGTCATCCTTCACTTGCGCTAACACCACACCCAGACCCTTTAAGCTGCCATCAATTGTTAGAATTGTTTTTTGTGTGACATCGAAATGGCCTCACATAGGCATTTTGGCAATCTCTCACTTCAACACTCTGAAAGCCTCCTCAGCTTCCTCTGTTTACTCAAACAAAACACTCTTCTTGAGTAGCAGCTGAATGGGCTGCACCCCTCTAGCAAAGTTATTTACACATTTGGAGTAAAGCCCGCCGTGACCAAAAATATTCTGATATGGTCCTTATTGGATGAAGAAGGCACATCTGTAATGGTACTAGTCAACTCAATTTTGGGACTGATTTCCTCACCTGATATGGTGTGTTCCAGGTACTCGACTGACACTACTTCAAACTTGCAATTCTCCTTTTTCAAAGTAAAGCCTTTGTCCTTCAATCTGGTCAACACCTGTCTCAAAGTTTCATCATGCTGTTGCCTACCTCTCCCATGCCCCATGATAAAAATACATGACTGACTTAATACTTGCTAACGCCACCTTTATCAGCCTCTGGAAGCATGCCGCCACAGAAGCCAGCCTAAACAGCAACCTCTTGAACCTGTATGTTCACAAAGGCGTGATGAAAGAGGAGAGAGCCCTGGAGTCTTTGTGCAGCACCACCAGATGATGGGTGCCAGACAAATCCATCACACTGAACACTGTGGCACCCTTGAAGATGGTTAGAGACTCTGTGATGTTAGGCACAGTTTGACAATCCACCCAAATACATTGGTTGAGATCTCTAAGATTGACTCACATGTAGATCTTAGTCCCATTATCCTTAGGGGCAAGAACCACTGGAGCTTACCACTCTGAAAACTCTCCTCAATGACTTCACTGTGAAAAATTCTATCCAATTACTCCTTCAATGGCCTGATCATTAAACTGAGTACCTTCCTTGTTTTGTACACCAGTGGTTAACCACACTTTTTTATTATATGATGTTGTGCTCAAAGCCTTTGACCAGTCCCAACCGTTCATTAATACGTTGACCGCAGAGCGAATTCCGCCGCGTTGCGGGTGAACTAATGGGTGGGTGTGGTTCCAACTGTCCCCGGCTGTACTCCGCACATGCCCACCGTGACATCGGACAGCCGGGGGCCGTCTAATGCACCAAAAGGGTAAAAAGCTTCGGAAACTCATGCACCCAGCTAATGTCCTATCCAAGAGTGGCCACAATCCTAACCTGATAAGGAGAATTAGGATTTAACACAATACTTACATCTCACTGTTATCTCCAACCCAACAAATTGTTCCTTCTCTTGTAAACATAGATCTTGCCTACAGTCTCTCTTCCTTGAGAGTTTATCAACAACACTATCCAACCCAATAGATCTTTCTTCATGCCTCCATATCCTTCAGGATTATTATCAGGAGGTAACAATGAAATGCCAATTGAGCTGTGTACCTGTTCTCAATTCTCATCCCCCACCAATGTGAATAGTAACCTTGAACCAGCCAAAACAGTGAAACTCTTCCCTCCTATACCAACCTCACATTCATGCATAGTTATGGACCAGCATTGACCATCTCCTCCCCATGTTTCGATGCAGCCTCTGAAGTTCCTAAGCGTGAAATCACACTCTGATCCTCCTCAGGCATCTCCAACACTTCATGCCCCTTCCTACTCTTGCAAACGTGAGCAAAATGCCCCTTCTTCCCAAAACTACAACTTACCACCTTCTGGGCAATACATTGTGGACTATTAGTGAGATTATAAAGGCTGCCACGTTAAAGCAACTACATTTAGAGTCCCTTCCAACAACTGGTCCACTGACAACTTCATACACTTCTGGTTTCCAAGGGATACTCCTGTAACTGGCACTCAGCACCTTGCACCTCAACAGCTTGACAGTTTTCCCTTTCTCAGGAATGGCAGATACCTGGTCCACTGAACGAGGAGTGTTTCCTCACATTGCCTTGACCCACCCAGCTGCATGTTCCATACCCTCCACAATTTCAATAGCCACTTTAAGTGAAGGATTCTTTGTCTACAACTTTTCTTGAACCTTAGGGTCATTCATGCAGTGCACCAGTTGATCCCCATAAGAGACTCTGCCAACTCACCAAACTCACAAATTTGCATCAAGTTCCTCAGAGCAGATACATGGACGGCAACTCATTCTTCCTTTGCCTGTACCCTCATAAAAAATGTGCCTCTCCATTGATAAATGGACCAAAATATTTCTCCAACATGGTGAGGGATAATTCAAACACATCCATTGGCTCACCTTCCTCATTGCCAGTGTCAATTTCCTCTAAGGTCTCATAAATAATCAAAAAGGCATTTCCACCGTTTCCATGGCAAAACGCATACCCCAGATTCTGATAATAATTGTGGATGTTGCAGCATATTTGCTACATCCATGTTCTCTGTACCTATACAAACATGTAATATAACAAACTAAAGCAAGTAACTAGCCAAATCAACAAATGAATATTATAAACTAAAACAATTAATTTGCAATTTGTGTAGAAACATGTCCTTCTGTGTCCAGGATTCACCACTGTCTTAGGATATGTCGCCATATATATGTACCACGAACAGACCTCTTCCTCATGTCAATGACGAATGCTGCATTTAATCCCACCACTATGTAGGAGTCCTAACGGCTGAACGTAGGTTTGGTTTAGCAGTCAAAACGAATTCTAATAGAGCAATCCAGAGGGGTGTTGGTTGTGGGTTCCTATCCGTAGCAGGTTACCTTGTCACCATTGATAGGAAACAAGGCTGGCCAGCAAAGTTCTTCCACGTTTGTAATCCACCAACAGAGAGACACATTCTTATGCTTGCTTCAGCTTTAACAGCTGTCTCTCCTCTCCCTACAACATTTGCCTCCCGTTGCCTAGCACCCCTGGACCCTCACTGGTGGAACACCCTACCAGTAACATTCCACAGCCAAGCTACAATAAATTAAATGTTTTGCCCAGAATCACAGGATTTTGTGTGACTCCGAGACTTGCACCTGGCTCCCCAGTTTCCAAGTCAGCTGCTCTGGCCATTACTCCACATCCTCTCAAATGCCGTACAAACTCTGTGGGCAGCAACCCTTCGAGGTATCTACATTAGAGGCCACACCGTCATTGTCTCATCATATGAAGACGACATACTGTTATACATCCAACAACCGTGTGACAACCTAAACCCAATAATAAGAGAGTGACGCATTATGGAGAAATTTCATGCCTAAATATCAATTGGCACAAGACTGAAATCCTACCAGTAACCAACTTTCGTGGACGTCAGACCTGGTACGATATCAGGGTGTGAGATCAATTCTGATAAAGATACTATGCGAAGGGAGAATTTTGGATTTGCAGTAGACAGACTGGAGACAGGTTTAGAGATAGATCAAGCTGTTCCTGACGTTCCATGGTAGAATCTCACTTTTAAAGATGGTGGTGTTCACACAGTGGTATTACTTAAGGTTGTCTTTACTAGAATAAAAGCTGTATTGACCTGCATGACATGGTCCGGAAGATATCAAGAGCTGGGCGGGAAGTACTGACTACACCGATAGAACAGGATTGCCTTGTTGTTCCCAGACCTCTGATTGTATTACCTAGTTGCATAGAAGCAATTCAGCAAATACGGATCTAGGGCTGAGACACACTGTAAACTTCAGGTAACTGAGGCCTGATGGTCAAAAGAGATTCTTTAAGAATGACATTCTGGGATATGTCACTGACAGATAGATTTGAAATTACCATGATGATGATTCCTAGTAGGAATTAGCCAGCATGTTTGGGTGAATGAACCACACTCACCGATGATACCACTTGAAGATAACCCACGGATTCCACTGATAAGTGAGGTGGGGACCAATAACATATTCACTGTACCGCAACTGGCGACTCTTGGAGACCCGTTCCTACAGAGGAAATTTACGGCCCAGCACTACTTCAAATAGCAATGAGGTGACATGGAGGGAGATAAAAAACAGTGTCCTTCTTTTACACAGAGTCTCAACAGATAAGATTAAGTGGGACACTGAGTGAGAGAGCATGATAGAAAACAGACCTGGTGGGGCGTGGCTTGGTGCCCGGCGAGCATGGCGGCGCTGGTGTGAGCGCTCCGCCGAGGCCGGTGAGCATTCACGGGTCGCCTTTCTCCCGAACTCCGGAGGTGGCAGATTTGACTGTCGGAAGGCTTTGAGAATGCCTTGAGGACCTTTTGGTTGCCCTTTGTGGCCGCCTTCCTTCAGTTTTTTGGCAAAATCGTTCCGGTCGCGGCTCGGCATCGGCCGCGGCCGCCATTTTGTTTTTTTTGTTTTCAGCGCATTTCATGCGGAACGTTTCTATGGTTGCTGCACTTCAATGCCCCTGCTTGTTCTTCCACAATGCCTTGCATTGCAACTTTCCATTTAAGGTGGGCCAATTTTGACGACTGGTTACTCATAATTACTCATTTGAGTTTCTCTCTTCAGATATGAGGCGTTTTTTATCTGCATGCTTGACGGCCATTTTGTGATTCTCCTCGGCCTGTCCCACTTGCTTCAGGATTGCTGTTCTGATTTGTTATTCTCTCTGAACTGGTTGTGCTATTACTTCCCCTTTGGAGTTTGATGTATCGCTCCTAATCTTAGGGGTTACCTCATCGATTCACTGCATACTACCTAAGGTTTGCCTCATTTCCTGCCGCATTCACTTGAGCCCCTTCATCTTGGCGCTGAACACTTTGCTTCAACACTCACATTTTTTATACTGCGGATTTACCTCTTTTTTCACATCCTCCTGCGGATTTTTATATACCTCAAGGTCTCATAGCATATCTGTCTTGCTCAAGTGCTTTTCTTCAGTGCATAATTTTACTCTATGGGCAAGAAGTCAGCAACCTTTGTCGTTAAGAACTCGAGTCGCAGTCTCTTCAAAAATTCCAAATTATTCTCTGAATTTGCTAAATACCAGGCTTCTCAATCCTCTCTCACTACCGACTCACAGTTCGAGATGGAACCGTCTGCGACTACTTCAGGGAAGAACACCACCAAAAGATTAAAAAAAGATCCTCCCTCACCGCCTAAATCTGCAACGTCCATATCTATGGAGCTTCTGCTGGAAGAAATACGGGCCCTTCGCCCTTTCATGGAGGAAACCAATATTAAACTACAAACCTTGACTGACAATTGGGCGCAAATGGACACAAGAGTCACAGCAGTGGAACTGAATGTTTCATCTCTTCAGGAATCATCTACCAAAGTCTCTCACTTGCAGTCGCAGGTCTCTTCTCTTCAGAAACAAATGGAGGAACTCGAAAATCGCACTAGACGCAATAATTTGCGTATCTACTGCCTGGTTGAAGGTTGTGAAGGTAATGATCCCATTACCTTTTTTAATTCTTTTCTCCCCAAGCTTTTACAGATGCCAGACGACACTGTGCTTAATATCCAATGGGCACACAGACTTGGCCGAGCTCCATCCTCAACTTCCACTACATCGAGACCAAGAGGTGTCATTATATACTTCTTAGAATACACGGATCTTCTAAAAGTCTAGTCAGCAGCTAGAGCCTCTCCTCGGTTCACCTGGGCAGGATCTTCTCTGTTTTTTGCGCAAGATTATGCTAAAGCTACAGCAAACCGTTGCAAGGCTTTTCTGGACATGCGGGCTGATCTTCGATCTATTGGTGCCAGATATGGACTTTTCCACCCCTGTCTTTTCAAGGTCACCTATAATAACAAAACCACAACATACAAGGATCCGGTACGTCTTCAAAGCTTCCTGAATTCCTGCCATGCAACTGATATGGACCTATCTGGTCCATCTTCTTCCTTCCCTACCTGACTCTCCTAGTTTCTTAGTTGTCCTCTTCGAACATATCTTCCTATGTATGTTACTCGCATCTTTTGTTTGTTCTCCTTGTTTTATGCGTTCGTAAGCATGTTTGGATTAATTATGTTCCAGTACTGTTTCTCCTGTCTAATATTTAGTCACTTTATATTGCTGCTCTTCTCATGTTTTCATAGATCAAGAACCTTGTTCCGTGATGCTCCCCTGGTTCGGTGTTCCACTGACCCAGGATGTCCCGCCTGCTCCAGGTGGTTCCACCCCCCCCCCTCACTCCTGGTTTTGCTCCCGATTTTGTTCCCTCGCCCTTTTCCTCTGTAAGTATGTTTTTCCTTCAATTGTCCTGCGCATTTGTCTCAGCATTTGTTTCCCCTCTTCTTTTCCTTTTCCTTTCTCTTCCTTTTCTTGTAGGTGTCAGACTACATTAATTCTTTCTATTTACTCTCTTTCTCTCTCTCTCATATCGTCATTTTTACTCATCATCATGTCGTTTCTCACTTACTAATGTATACATACTTTTTCTTATTATTCTCTTCTCTTCTTCTTTTAGGTTACCTGCTCTTTTTCTCACTGTATCATATTCCACTGAGCTGCTCTTTTTCTTCTTCTCTTTTTTCTTACACAAGCCATCATCTGCTTGTTGTTTTTTTTTGCTTACGAGCTCCTTCTATGGATTTCTTCGTTGTGACTATTATAATATGTATTATATTTTATGTCGTTAAAAGTTATTACATGGAATGTTAAGGGTATTAACTCTCCTATCAAAAGACAAAGAATTTTATCTCATTTAGCCAAATTAAATGTCGATTTTGCATTTTTGCAAGAAGCCCATCTTTCAGATGTAGAGTCTGCGAAACTCAAAAGGGGTTGGGTGGGTGACGTCTATTACTCTTCTTGTGATGGTAAACGTAGTGGGGTAGCAATTTTATGTCGCAAATCCCTTGCCTATTAATTTGTAACTCAAGAGTCAGACTCGGAAGCTAGATGGATTTATGTCAAACTATCCATTAGGGGTGTTCCAATCTCTTTCCTCAATGTTTATGCCCCCACTGGAGGTAACCCCACATTTTGGCATGCGATGTACACGCACATCACCAAATTTATTGATGACAATTTTGTTTTAGCGGGAGATTGCAACCAACCTCTTGACCCCTTTCTTGACAGAAACTCAAAAGCTCCTTATATCCCAAACAAATCTCACAAACTTTTTGCTCAGGCAATCTCACAACACAAGCTCATTGATGCATGGCGCCTATGCAATCCGACGACAAAAGAGTTTACCTTTTACTCGCCAACCCATCACTCCCAGTCAAGGATTGATTATATTTTCATCTCACACAACATTGCCAAACTCTTACCAATGCAGACATGGTCCCATTTTGTTGTCGGATCACGCCCCTGTTTCAATTAATATTGACATTCTTCCTAAAATTAAAGGGCCTAGGAGATGGCGATTTAATAATACTCTTTTCCTAGATCCTAAATTTACTTCCTCCTTCACTGAATTTTTTGACGAGTTTTTTTAAATTAACGATACTCATTCCATACCCAAGCATACCATTTGGGATGATTTTAAGGCCACGGCAAGAGATTTTATAATTAGTTACGTAGCCACAAAAAGAAAAATTGCCCGCAAGTTTACTAGAGATCTCCTTCAGAAAATTAAGAGATTGGAGCACACCTATTTCACTTCACATTCTCAAGATAGTTTGACAGCTCTTGTTGATGCCAAGATGCAATTTAACAAGAAATCTGCGAACGATGCTTCTCTATACTTATTAAAGTCAAGTGCAAAAATTTATGGGGGTCGAAACAAAGCCGGGAAAATTTTGGCTAATTATTTGAAAGTTAAGCATAATAAGTTGAATATTGAATCTATTTATTGATAACAATTCTGATCTCAAACATAAAGACGTTGACATTCTAACTGAATTTATTTTCCAGCATACACAAACCCCAGCATTTTCCCCTCGATCTTACCTCTTTAGATTCAGATGTATCCCAACAAGAGCTACTTACTGCACTTCAACATCTTAAAAAAGACAAAGCTCCTGGGCCAGACGTTTTTGAGTTTTACCTTCATTTCTCAAAACTATTAATACCTAAATTGCATTCTCTAATAGGCACATTTCTTACCCTGGGAAGTTCATCCGGTTCCTTTTCTGACGCTCACGTATGCCTCATACCCAAGGAGGGAAAGGATACAAAATACTGTAAGAATTAATGAACCATCTCTCTGGTTAACATCGATTACAAAATATTTGCCAAATCGCTTGCAACAAGGTTAGACCTCCTACTGCCTGACCTGTTAGGTTCGGAACAGTCTGGTTTTGTCAAAGGACGTTTTATTACTGATAACACCAGACTTTTGTTCAATGTCCTGTCAAAATCTTCTCGTTTGCAACATTCTCTTGCGGCGATCGCATAGGATGCCGAGAAAGCATTCGATAGGGTTGAATGGACCTATCTTTTTTCTGCCCTCAAATGGTTTGGTTTTGGCTCCAAATTCATTTCCTTAATATCCCTTCTTTATTCCAACCCACGTGTAGCAGTTTGTGCTAATGGTCTAGTTTCCTCCTTTTTTGACCTAGGAAGGGGCGTCCGTCAAGGTTGTCCCTTGTCCCCGTTTCTTTTCAACTTGGCTTTAGAGCCTTTCCTCTCCAAGCTCCGTCAAAACCATAAAATACATGGTTTTCAAACCATGCATTCTCATGTCAAACTTGCAGCACCACTGAATCCATACCCGCCTTTCTAGATGCGGTAAACGAATACTCCTTGATTTCCAGCTATAAACTCAATAATGACAAGTGTGAGGTTTTGCCCTTAAAAAAATTTACTTTTAAACCTGATTTTAGTTCTTCCACTTTTACTTGGAACTCTTCTTCCATTAAATACTTAGGATTGCACATTACTCCCTCAATTTCAGACACAGTCTCTCATTGCCTGACCAAGTGCATTCAAAAAATATCAGATCTGACAACCAAATGGCACCCTCTTTACTTGTCATGGTGGGGTCGCCTTGATACCAATAAGATGATGCTGTCCCCCCATAATCCTCTACACGATTTCTAACATCCCCCTGCCCATCCCCTCCAAATTTTTCAAAAAGATTAATTCTATCCTATCTTCCTTTTTCTCGATTGGCAAGAAGTCTCGGTTGTCTCTTGCCAGACTAATGCGTCCAAAATCGGAAGGTGGAGTTAATTTCCCAGACTTTCCAGCATAACAAAAGGCATTTCTATTGCGGCAAGCTTCTTTCTGGTTACAGGATCCTGTTGATCCCTGTCCTTTATGGGCCAAGGTTGAGCATCTCTCACTCTCCCCCTTCTCTTTTGTTGAATATCTTTCATTTTCTCGCAAACCCTCTTCACTATCTACTCCCTTACACAGGTTAACTACCAAATTGCTTTTATCCTCCACTCCCCCTTCCCTTACTACAGTTGCTGATTTCCTTAATTCCACCATTTGGCATAATTTGAACCTATTAATCAACAATAAGCCCTTTTACTGGAAATCCTGGAGGCAAAAAGGATTAATCTGGGTCTCTCAATTATTTTCACATTCTACTTTCATACCTTTCTTCCAACTTTGCCAGTCTCTTGACTTACCTACTTCCTTTGCTTGCAAATACCTTCTACTTAAAGAGGCAGTCATGACCACTCATACTCGACTCTCACAACCCTGTGCTCCTCCCACACCTTTCACTACTACTTCACAACTCCATTCTTTTTTACGAGTCACACCCAAAGCTTCTGTTATCTATAAATATCTTCCCATCACAGAGTTCCCTAGGTCTAAATCTAAGGTAAAAGAACAATGGGAATGCGATTTTGCTACATCTTGGCCTATATCTTTGTGGAATAAGATATGGACTAAAATCCGTAAATCATCCAGAGCAGCGACCTTGACGCAATCCCTGTTCTTCATTTACAACAGACTTCTTCTTACTCCATTTGACCTCAACAGAAGGTTTTCCACAACCCCGGACCTTTGTTGGACCTGTTCTTCCCCGCACGCCACTTTATTTCATATGTTGTTCATGTGTAATGCTGTCCATGACTTTTGGAAACGGGTCTGGTCCCAAATTAACTTAATTTTTCACACCCACATTCCCTTCCTCTTTCACTCACATCTTCCTGGGTAACCTTTCTTCTTGCTGGGAGGATGTCGCACTTAATGTTCAAATTATTGATTTGTTACTGGCTGTTGCGTTTCAGCAGATTACAGCTAATTGGAAAAACCTTTCAAATATTACCTTTAAAGCATGGTGGTACAATGTATGTCACAATCACAGATTGGACACTGCTTTTGTCTTTCCTATTCACATGGCGACAAAGCGTATGAACTTATGGCTTCCTATCACGTTATTTCTTGATGAATGTGCCACACGCTCCTTTCATTTACAGCCTGCCCAACAAGAAGTCTCTAAACCCCCTTAACTACCCTTGACGTTCCTTATTTCTTCATTATTCTCTTTATCTCCCTATACTTGCATTGTCTTACATTTATAACCATTTTACCTTCTTTGTTTTGCTTTAAAGCTCGTTTTTAGTTTTTTATTATTGCTTTTGATGTATTGCTTTACTTAAATGCTCTTATGTTTCTCTTGACTTGCTTTTTGTACTTTGTATTGACACCTTGTTCTTGACCAATAAAATTCTTTTTGAACTGTAAAAAAAAAAATAAAAAAAGAAAACCGACCTGGGGCATGTCAGATGCCTGCTGAGCCTACTATTGTAGGCATATGAGGAAAGTTGAGGAATACGTAGACAACATTAATTAAACCACTTAAAGTTTCTTCACAGATTGAACCACACACCGAGCACATTTGTAAACTTGATAGAGATAGGGATATCTGTTGTCAGTGTTGTGATGCTGGTGCCAAAGACTTCCCCCTTTTAGGATGGAAATGCACCGAGGAACTAGTGATAGAGAAAAGGGCTAAAATGGCATAAAGCAGTATGCCACTTACCCTGCTGTCTGTCTTATTGAGCTAGAAAGTTTGTCGCTCTAGCATTGTCTTGGCTAAATGCAGACTGATCATTCATTAGTGCGAAGGACCCTCATTTGATTGAAAGACTGGACACATTATTTGACATACTATCAAGAACTGATGGTTACTTACTCTATCTAAATATACCTACTGCTTAAACCAAGGGATGCATGGCTCCCCTTCAGTTATGTTTTTAATTTGTATTTATAAAATTATATAAACACAAATATGTTTAATTGAGCCAATATTATTGTCAAGATCATTATTACATTGATTTTGCATTAACTTCAGTGAAATAATAAATTTAAACTTTGAATAATAACTAAATAGATTTCATTTCTACACTGCAATCTAGGTGGGTACATGTTGTTGTTCACAATTATGGTATGCCTCTTTAACTTTGATTCAACTGCTATACTGCACAGCAGGTTTATGAAGATTTCTTAATAAATAATATTTGACTGATGGATTTCATGGACTCTATAGAGTGACCAGATGCTGTAGTATTGTAACTCCCTTGCAGTACTACATTTCCAAGTTGTATACTGCTACTGCAGTGAACCTCGACCTGTTGTTGCATTGGTTAGATTGTTGTAGTTTTCATTTTGAGGATTTACAATACTGTGTTTAATCCAGTTGCAAAAAGGGAGAAAATGATAAAGTTAATGTATTTATTTTTCTTAAGTGTCATTAACAGTATGGATCAACACAATGGAATATTTCTTCTTCACCGTCATGCTATTGGCTTTTAGGTGCATTTGTCTGCCCCCTGACTCCTTCAACAGTAGTGCATGGACTGAGAAATCAATTGGATTTACGTGCTTGTTTCTACACAGCATGGCCTGATTGAATAAACAGAATTGTATAATGTGGCCACACTGGCTAACTCTCTTGTGTATTGTGCTTGGTTTCAATAATGCTATTGATTTCAATACCAGGGTGAAATATTGCTGTGATAATTGATACTACACCTAATTACATAATGTATTACCCATTTACTAAATTGAAATGGAACAAGAATATTCCAGTTACATGGCAATCCTTTGACTGATCCCAAAATCCACAATGTATTAATACTGTTACAGTGAACACCCAAAACAATCTGGTAGTGTTCCACACTTGATGCTTCACGTGCTCATTCACTGACAATATTATGTTTTTAATACTGTGTATTTTATTTGGTTTTATGTAGAGAAGGATGCATCACAAACGCTATATGCATCTGTGTCAACAACAGTTGCCCTGAGGTAAGCCAAGCAAAGACGCAGGTGGCTGTATTTTGGAAAGTGAAGTAAACCCAAAAGTGTGCTTTGTTTTCAACCAAAGATACATCCCCATTGCATCCATGGAAGGCTTGACTCCTCTTTCATCTCTTGGTAGCAATATTCACCGGATCACTTTCCACAGGACACATACAGATGTACAATGAAAGCTGGAGATTTATAGATTCAAACATGAGATTTAGTAATAATTGACCACATTTGCCACCATTTATAAGCAGGGCCTCTGGAATTATGTAGCATGAGTGGATCAAATTATGCAACATGGCAGACTAAATTATGCAGCAAGAAAAGGCAAAGTATGCGGCGTAAAGCTGTACATTTTGTTGTAGTATTATGTCAATGTTCCATACTTTTTATAATGTCTGTGCAAAGATTTCACCGCAATAGTAGTAGTCTAACACTAAATATAGTAACTTCCAAAGGCAAGATGAGCCGTCGACCTTTACGGAGAGCCTTCCCCTGTGCAAGTTCACGTCACCACATTTTTGGTAACCTTGGATCCGTTTGAGCCAGATACTATTTTTTTTGTTCAAATAGGCAGAAGATGATAGAATATGAGGACAATGCAGCAAATCCATAATTATGCAACAAAAAAAAAAACACAGCCACACAATCACATCATTTTAGTAGTCCTCTTTATAAGGCACAAAATGAGTGGATTTGAGCTGTAACCTTTTTACTAAAGGCTTTTTTACTTCTTGGACCTGGGACATTATTTTGCCTAAGTATGTCATTCGGTTACCTCTACCTGGTGGACAGTGGACACCGTTTGCGTTCCTTTAAAATTATGGTTGGATTTTGTTTGCTTTTAGTTCTTTGAGGGGGCATTACCTTTTTTCCTTGTCTTGATGAGGAGCCCTGGAATGCTGCCAATGGGTTGAAAAAGTGGCAAAGATCCCAATCTGGAGCTGGTACAAACACTTCTTTGTAGTGCCAGTTTAAAACTCAGGTTCACTAAACATGAAAGATTAAAATGGCTTGAAGCCCAAGTTTATATTTAGAGGACCTATGTGGAATACCCTTAAGACTGATTTTTATTTTTGCTGATTGAGCCAGCAGACCACTAGGGAGATGGAGGCCCAATCTCTTCAGGCCTTCTGTGACCGGCCCGTCCTATTTAAAGATTTCTGCTGTACGAGTGAAATGTTTTCTCCAAAAATGTTCCAGCCAACATGGTTGAAGTAGTGCTTCTATCAACAAGGGAGGAACGCTTTTGACAAAAAAATTGCACAGTGCCTCCTGCCTGCCATGTTCTAACGACGTAAGAGACAGACAGCATTATTTTAAAAAAATGTGGGGGCATATTAACAAGCTGAAGTATTGCCGCTTTCTCGGCACAATTCGCCGAGAGAGCGGCGATACTTCCAGCGCCCTATTAACAAGGGCATTGCAACGCCTGCCTCAAGCCCACTTTGCATGTCAGCGAGAAACATCGCTAATGACATGCAAAGTGGGCGTTCCCACGTCCAACCACATGTAAAATGTGATTGGAGATAAGAACACCCTATCACCAAGGCAGGCGTTGGGAGGAAAAGACCTGCGATAAACTCGTTTATCGCAGGTCTCCCAACACCTGCTCTGACTAGGCGTTAGGCATTAATAACATGGGGGTGTGGATCATAAAGATGAATCCACCCCCCCATATTATCAGGGCACACATTAGCGCATGAAAACAATGCTTGTTTTCACGCGCTAATGTTCACTATCGCCAGCTATCGCAGGATTTACTATCGCCTACGTGTTGTGCGTTGATAATAACGCGCTAACACGGCCCAAAAATCCAGCGATAGTGAAATGTGCGATATGCGTTCTTTAACGCACATCTTGTTAATATGCCCCGTGTTTATTACAAAATCAACTCCAAAGTAGGTGGTTGTGTTTTTTTTTTTAAAACCTCATTGCCCCTTATGAGCTGGTTGCTTTCTCAGGCTCATCAGGGGGAATATGCTCTTTTTCGTTGTCCACAATAATAGTGGCTTGCACTGAGTCCCACACATGAAAAAGAGTGCTGGGTGCCTTCTGACAGCATTAAGCTGGCGATCCTGTGGCAGATGCCTCCCTGGCATTGTGATTTTAATGGCACAGCTCACTTCTTCTCCGCCAGCGGAAACTCATCAGTTCCCTATCCATAACTGAGGCAGAGGAACCCAGAGTTGCCAAATATTGACAGATGAACCATTACCTTCCTCCACTAAATGAGACATTTGCTGTCGAGGATTCAGCTGAAATTGCACTTTTAGCACACAGGCTCTAAGGGCACGACCCTATCCTGCAAATCTTTCTTACAATTAAGAGAAGAAATGTAGGGACGACTGAGGCTGATGATTGTTAGGGCTCTTTCAACAATGGCTTTTTCAAAAAATATAACTTTTGTTGAAAAGCTCAAATCAGCAGTAACCTTTTCCGATATTAAATTAAAATGCTTTTAACATTACTGTGAGAATTGTCACTTTACAGTTTGGGCCTATGGAAAGTTGAGTAGGAATCAATTGTCTGTGGCACTTCCCACACCTTACAACAGCCTGATCTTACCTCGATTAGACAAACGAATTCATATTGTACCAGACATATTTTGGAAATTATCTGTTCAGCTTGTTTTGAGAGCGACATTAAGAAATAGAGAAATATCAGTCAAAATAAAATAGGAGATAGGATCTTAGATGTAACCCTGATTAGAGTCCCTACTGACTAATACTTAGCTCTAATAGGGACCAGGTTGCATTATTGTCCCCTCCTATAATAGGAGCCTAGATTGAGCTAATAGAAAAACCTAAATGAGTAGCCACTTGCAGTCTATGTCATTCTTAGGCAATGCGTCATCCCTGGGATGAAAAGCACGATATATAAGGGCTATGGTATGATTTTTTTTATTAAATAAGTGGTCTGGGAATGGTCAAGTTCTTTAGTAAAAGAAATGAGAACATGAATCGTTTTCTACCAGCAATCATTCTAGCAGCCATCCTCATGGACCAGACATGTGTTAGTATTGTTGTTACTTGGTACAAATTTTAAAACCATGGGGCGTATTTACAAGCCCCTATAGCCACCACAAAGTCACTTTTCAGGGCGTTGTAGTGGCGATATAGGCTTCGACTTATTCACAAGGCAGCGTTAACGCTGCCTTGTGAACAAGGCCCTCTTTCACGCTATACTTAGCATGAAAGTGGTGGGCAATGGGTGTTGCGGTGGGTGTTCCACCACAACACCCATTGATTTTCATGCTGCCGATAATTACAAAGGTAGCGTATATATGGGGCAGCGCCAAAATTAAGAGCAGGGAAAACCTGGTCTTAAAGAGGTGCAGGATGCAGCGAGTAGAAATGTTAAATTTCTCCTTGTTTTTGCTGTTTCTATGAGTGCTGCCTTGTGCAGCACACATAGAAACAGCAAAAGGACGTTCATTGTGTTTGTGCAGGAAGGCGACCCTCCTCGTTGTTGCTGTTTCTATGTGCTGCCTTGTGCAGCACACATAGAAACAGCAAAAGGTCATGGATTGTTTATGTGCAGGAAAGTGACTCTTCCTGGATATAAATAATCAATAAAAAATGACTTTCTGCAACTTCTATGTGTGCTGCATTAAGCAGCACACATAGAAATTACAGAATACAATGTAAAGATTGTTTATGTGCAGGAAGGGACACCTTCCTGCACATAAACAATCAAACTAGACATCCTTGCCCTATGGTGAAAGGTGCCTGTGTTGGCGCTAGGCTGCTAAATTTAGCGACAGCTCAAGGGGAAACGCAGGGCTGCACCATAAGGTTATAAATATGGCGCAGCCCTGCATTTCTGAAGTGGCAGAGTGCAGCGTTAAGTCAAGAAGGCTGACACTGTGCTCCACCACTTTGCAGTCAATATGCCCCTATGTTTTTAAAAAAATTTCCCAAGAAATGTCATCAGTGGTCTCTTAGAACCATATTCTAAACAGGAAATTTTTCGATAGCATGAGCGTTGAATGTTACTACGCTGTGATCTCCTACTTACCCATAAACACATAGATACTTCCCAGTATCGCTCACTTCAGCGGGCCAAAATTCAAGAGCTTGCCCATTAAAAACAAGTCTGCGGTTCGTTTCAAGGATCTGACTCATTGATTCATCATGTCCACTGATTCTGAACCACTTCACAGTATAATTGTTGTTTTGAGAATTTTGTGGATTTGTTGAACTGAAGGGCGAGCATTTCAAAAGAGTATGTTCTCCGTCAAGAACACAGGTTGAAGGGGTGTAGTCGGTGACACCTGTGAAAAAAAGATAGACGGGTCACTTTCATTGAAAAGCTGTGAACTATGAAAGTCAGTTTACATCCTGTGGGTGTTCCACTGAGTACACTGGGCAGACCGCTCACTTTTTGCAGGGTAAATTTATGTTGTGCTCCATTTCTGATGGCTGTTCTCACCCCGACTAGAGCCAGGCTCGGAAACAAATCCAGTTCTGGCAAAAATGTTCAGCCCTGTTCCCAATCTCTTATTGCATCTCTATCGCTAACCTCCCTCTTCTCTCACTTTCCTCTCTATACATCCTAAGCCCCCTTCCCCCACCATACTGTCTGCCATGATGTGACAGGGAATCTGAAGTAATGGACAGAGGTGCCAACAGCATCCCTCCACCTTAAAATCCAGCCTCCAGTGGCTCCTGCCTACCGAGCAAATGCCCAGTGGAAAAAACAGGGGGGCATATTATCAAGGGGGTTTATCTCCGCTTTTTTGGCTTTAAAAGCCAAGAAAGCGGAGATAAAATTATCTCCCTATTACCTAGCTGTCGCTAACACCAGTTAGCGACAGCTAGTAGGAGATAGCGACCATCTTGGGCCCCACTTTGCATGTCAGAGGAATTTATCACTAATGACATGCAAAGTGGGCGTGCCAAGATGTTAGCGACTGGAAACAGTCGCTAACATCGCTATCTGCTATTACCAACTTTTGGAGATTTACGCGCTAAGCGCGAATATCTCCAAAAACTAACACCTGCCCTGAGCAGTTCTTAGCCATGTTATCCAATGTGAGGTGGATAACATGGCTAAGAGCATAAGCTCGGTAATGCCTGAATATTGCGGACTTTTCAGCGATATTCATGCATTGCGGCCGATTTTTATCGCATTTGCGATAAACCTTGGTAATACCAAGGTTTATCTGCGATAAAAATCGCCGCAGGTCGGCGATACATTTTTGTCTTTAACCAAGCAATAGCGATAATTATCGGTATTGCTTGGTAATATGCCCCAGGATGTCCAAGCCTGACACCAGGAGAATTTTAGACACAAATGAATGTGCAGCAGTGCTGAAACCAGAGAAATGTATAGTTGTGCTTGGAGACTGCAGACATGCACAAGGAAAACCTGCATAGGTAGGTCAGAGCTAAATCGACCTGACCGCCCAATGAACCAGTGGCAGCAGACTAGTGGCAAACTCGCTTGAATTGCTGATCATTAATGGAGGACGTAGGGTCTCCATCTGCGTTCTATAATTTGTGGTTTTGGTGCCCTTCCAGTCCACCAAACCCTTAATGAGGCCCAATGTTCCTTAATCTCTATACTTTATTATAAGAATATGACTTCTCGTGTTGAGTTGTATTGAAAAGCCCCAAGAGGTCAAATCTTTGTTGCATGCTGTGCAGAATGAATAACCAGGAGCACAGAAACAGAAGACTAGTGAGCTGGAAATAGTAGCCACCTTAATTGGAAGTGTACAGACATTTTTGAATGAGGTTGTTTAAGAACAAAGGGGCTTATTAGAATGATGGGGAGACTGCCACCCACAGACTGTTGGTGGCTGTCTCCACTCCATTTTAATCAAGCTTACTGCCTGCCACATTTTGATGGTGAGCAGCTGTGTGGCGGTCGGAAAGACCGATCAACACTGATCTGTCTGGCTCAAGGAGGGGCTCGAAGTCCCTACAAAGCTGGCGGTGGTAGGCACCGCCTTAGGGATTATGATGTCCCTTACCTCTTGTAGCAAGCAGAATGACATGTATGTGTTTGCATGCAGGCTCCTGCTACAGACATTGGGCCAGATGTACAAAGGTCTTTTGCATTTCGGAACGGACCGATTCGCGATTTCGGCTCATTCAAAAAATGCAAAACAGCTTTTTCCTATGTACAAAGGCCTTTAAGGAATTGCAAAATGCCAGTTGAAATTGCGTTTTGCGATTCCCTGCAGGAAATTGCAAATAGGGATTTCCTATTTGTGATTTCTTAGCACATGTTCAAAGGAATTCTAAATGCAGAATGAGCATTTAAGAAATGCAAATACCATTGACTCAAAGTCGATGGTAACCATGTGCAATTTAAAAAAAAGCACCCAAATATGCTTTTTTAAAAGTTATTCATATTGAGTAAGAGAAACGTCAATGACATTAATAATGGTGAAATAGGACCTGAATTAGAGTATACCGGACAGGTTACTCCATCACAAAAGTGAAGGATGTCCTATCTGCCCTATTACAAGTATAATCCAGGCAATTTAGAGCTCCACCGCCTGAGATAGTCACTTCATTAGATTTAGTAAGAACGTGCTGCCCACCTCAATGGTCAGCTGCCTATTGACCATCAAGCTGCGCTCCTTTGTACAAATACAAACAAAATATCACGATTCACTTCAGCAATGAAGAACTAGGAGTATTAACTCAATATGAAAAATGCTATATTGAATGTATATTAAATCGAATTAAATGTGTTGCCTCTTAAAACATTTCTGTGTATAACTACATGTATATTATACCCTACAGCACTTGTAATATGATGGATGGGGTATCCACCTTGTTGGTGATGGTGTAGCCTTTCGCCAAACTCTAAACCAGGCCCACAGACTCTCAGGAGTTATTGCTTTAGTTTCAAGGGGTATTGCTTTAGTTTGATTGGTGCAGGTTGGAAATGTAGCATCATGTCACAACCTGTCCTAGTGGATATGGGACCTGAAATGTGTTGTCTGGCAAGTGTTTTACATTCTGAACATGGCTTGTAATTCTTTTATTTGACCCATCCCTTACACGTCCATCCTTGCCCATCTGTAACTATCCTGCGATATACAACTGCATGTCATTTTTTCAACTCTCCATGTTGTTTTCAGTATTTGATGATTTGGAAATCTTTTAGCAACGTGATGGTTGTAGTCTAAAGCGACCTGGTGTAATATTGTAACATGTTTCTGTAAAAGTCCTCAAAACGTATAAACTGGTTCTATTATCTATGATTTTGCTACTGTGCCCTAACCTTTAATACTGTAATGAATGAGAGTTAATTTCACATTTCTCCTTCAATATACGCATTGCTTTGGGATGGAAGGCACTGGGAGTGGGCCAGCACAACTATGAAGCTCGGTAATGCCCATTAATTAATTTTGATTTTGTGAGAAATTAAGATACATTTTACTATTGTCACATGCGCCATATTGCTTCCATAAGCTTGTGGAGATATGATTCACTCACAAGGCAATGAGAAAAAGGCAGTGGCTGTAATTATTAAAGTATACTCAACCACAGGCAATTACTCAGGCTCGCATTCTAGTCCAGGCCCTATGAAGGTTAACACAAGGACACTGAGTCAATTTCTGCCTGCTTGGGCCTCATCTGTGAGTTGCAGTATACGTTCTACGGCATAGTGAGATAGTGAACCACAGCCTGGGCATACAGGTCAAACTAAGAAGGTCACACTGGGAAAACCGAAAAAGCGAGGAGTGTATTAACTGAATTAATTTCAGCCTCTGGTAATTGCGCCTGCCCGAGGCCACCCGGTGGCCATCAGGAGGGCGGGCCCTTAGTCGCGGAGGGCTGCCCCACCCCTAGCCAGCTATGGTCAGCCACCCCCCCTCAGGGAAGGCTTGCCTGGTGGAGGTGGGCGGACCGGTGACGCACGTCCGGGGGCGGCAGGCAGGAAGAGGGTATATCTCTCCCTCTGGCCATCTTGGTGGCCTCTTTGCCGCCCCGGACGTCGCGTGGACACGTCGGGACACTCTTTCCCTCCCTACCTCTAACCCGGAGTGTCAGCTAGGGGGGTGCTCCTGAGGGAGTTTTAATGTGTTTCCTTTTCGTTGCAGGCGGAGTTACAGGGCAATCCGGAACCAGAGAGGTGCAACACTGTACTTCAGCGGGCACATAGGGGTGCAAGAGCCTAACCTAGAACCTCAGGGGAGGTCTAGGAATCCGAGTCGGCGCCCCAGTAGTCCTTCGGGCGGTTGTGGGCCTGTGCAACCGGGGGTTTGCCTAGATACGCCCCGCAAGGGGCGTGAGTAGTGTATTACCATAATGGTCAGCAGCTGGGTGGTTCGCCACGGTGCTGATTGGCTCATCAGGCGGGCAGGTGGCGAGAATGCGGCCTGCCCTTGGATTGCCCGTAAGATAACCCACCGTGATTACATAATGTTGTATGTAACAATAAACCTGCAGCAATTTTTCCCAATCTTAACAATTGTGTCTGTGTGTTATTTGCGGGATGATGGTTATGTTGGGGGCGGGGGTTCCTGTGGCCCTGAAGTGACTATACTCTGGGCCACTTTGACCACTGTGCCGCTCCTGAGAGCGAGCGGCCACGTGTAAATCTGTCTTTTACCAACACCAACAGAAGCAATCCAGACCCAACTGCCAGATCATGTCCCTTCTGAATAGGAAAATGAGCAGCCAAGACCTGTTTCACTCTTTTTAGGGTCGGCATCCAGAACGTTTCTGGCACCATTGTGTTTGAGGTTTTGTTGCAGGAGCGAAATACATCTAATCTTTCTCAAGAGAAGATACTTCCACTTAAAATTACAAAGAGGTCTCGACTCTTGGGCTGGAATGAATCCTTCAGTGATCAAGCACTGCAAAATAGATTCCGATATGTGAAACGGGTCCTCTGTGGCTAAAAACGGCTGTTCTGAAGACCTCTTTTAACTTATAGTCACTGTTGCCTAATAAGGTAGTTAAACGAAATGCCAGACTATATTAAAGCCTCTGTGATAGAGATATAAAGCAATACTTTAAAAATAAAGTTCAACTAAAGTGCAAATTGAACATGAAGATAGAGATACAGAAATGTCTAAAGAAATGGAACTCATTAGAAGAGTAGCCGCAAATGTATAGCAAAAAGGCAGAGAGCCCTAGAAGTAGGTTTATAGGCAACAACACCTGCTCAGAGTTTCGTCTGATGCTAAATCACAAACTCTAAGAGGCAGTTTTCCAAAGCTCTTACATTGGCTTTGTGTCACCCACTGTGATGCAAGGTAAAGCAAGGGCTTTAGATTTACTAAGCCAAGCAAATCCAGCTTTTGTGGCTCTGAATGGCTTAGTAAATCCAGAGTAACGCAAGTTAGCGCATATCATGGCCTTGCATTATTCGGCATTTGGACAGCATTCCTTGGGAGGAGCATGGGATTCCCATGCAACCACCCATGGATTTTGATGCAAACCTGGGATTGTGTCAAAATGGCACTCCTTCCCAGCAGAGACATAACAAAGGGAAATATCTTAATGCCTCCTTGTCATTTCATCTTTTTAAGTAGGCTGCATTGTGCAGCACATGCAGAAACAGCAAAATGCCTGTGAGAATTGGTAACCCTTCCTGCACAACATCTGTCCTGCCTGTAATACAGGCACCCTTGCACAATGGTGCAAGGGTGTAAGGGCGCCAGTGCTCTTGCTAGGCAGCACTCATTGCGCAAGTGTGTGCCGTATCTTATTAGATATGGTGCATTAATGCTCTCCCTCCATCCCACAGCATAGCACAACAAGTTGTCTTGCTATGTTGTGTGAAATTTTGATAAATCTGCCCCTAAATGATTTAACGTCTTCTCTTTTGTCCTGGTAGGTTTTTAGACAGTGCATAGCACTTTGAATCTGATTCTGGCTTCTATTGGAAGCCAGTGGAAAGATTTTAATAACACTTTAAAAAGGTTTCTCTTACAAACTGATATTTTGGTCCTTGAAATCCAACAGAATTAGCTGTACAGAGTGGCATTTGTCTTTATACAGCTGAATGGAATATTTTCTCTAGATCAAGGAAGTGTACCTTCACTGGAAATGTAATAAAATTTATTGAGGACATTTTGAATATATATATATTCCTGAACTGTCTAAAGTAAAAAAGAGTGAAATTTAATGAGCATAATCATAACCTTTGCAAAATGCATTAGTCCGGTTTTGAAAATGGCTTTGTTTCTTACTTGCTGACACCATTATGTGCATGTTCATCCTGCTTCTGCTTGGAATAAAAATTTGTTAAGCACATTAAGAGTGTATTGATTAATAATTACAAATTGGAAATTGATCATTATGGGCCTCGGATGGAAAGCTTGTCGGAGGCTTTCAGCCTGACATCAGAGGCTTCTGTCTGACTGTCGTATTATGATACTGGTAGTCGGAGGGAAACCCTTGAATGAATACTGCTCCACTTCACAGAGCCCATTGGGGCAGTGTTCAGAAACGTAATCCTCAAATGGCAGTGGAGCCAGCCTCGGCTCCGCTATTGGGATTACAATTATGCTTTCCACCCACCATAAAAAGGCAGGCGGAAAGTGAATTTGAGAGCCCCTAGTAGGGCTTCTTCCCCCCTGGCCGTCCACTATGGGGCATGGGGGGGCACCTGTGCTGCCCCTAAACATCTCTGAACCATGTGGCAGGCACAGCATGGTGCTTGCCACACGGTGCAGGGATGTTTAAACTCTTCATTCTTCCATTGCGGCTTGTGCTGCGAGTGGCATCACAAGCTGCAAAGGGAATAATACAGGATCGGACTGCCTAAACAGGGATCAGATCGTAATCTGGGAAGCCGGGGCAGAACCGCATCCGCTACGATGCCTGTCGGATGCACGTCCAACCAGTACCGTAATTTGCCCCTAGATATTCAAAAATGATAAATATTGCAATACCTCTTTAGCTTGATGCTTTCATAAGCTCAAGCACTTCATTCATTCATTCTGTCCAGTGTATTGGGTAGGAAAGGGAATACAATATTGCCACCAATAGCTTTTATTTTATCCTCTTCAAGTCTTCAATACAAGAGTCTTCATGGAGTGGTTCTGGACCCCCTATCTTTGGACCTTGCAGCACCCAGTTATTCAATACTATATTATATTACATGTAAATGCAACTCGGGATGCTTGCAACATAGAATGAAATAGCTTGTAGACCTATGCTCATGATCCCGGGGTCTTTAGCCCTTATAATGATGTCTGGAATGATCTTGCAGCACCCAGTTATTCAATACTCAATGGCAGGGTCAGTTTTAGGGCGGTGCGACCAGTGCAGCAGCACTGGGCACTGACCTGGAGGAGGGCCACTGATCCCTGGGGGGTGCTGTGCTTAGCAAAAACGTACGCTTTAAAAGCAACTCCTGCAGAGTGTTTATGTTGTTACCTTGTTTTATAGTATATTAGATATTTAGTTTTATGTTTTACTGTTTTTTAAGGCGTGTTGTTGATTGATTTTAATTTATATTGATTGTTTTATAATTGTGATCCTTTTTCTATAAAATATATTAGTATTGTGTATTTGTAATTTATGTCATTTCATGTATTAATGTGTTTTTACTTGTTTCATATAAAATGTGTATTTTTTAGTAATAAGATAATATATTTGTCATAAATGAGTGTTAAATAAAAATTCCAATACATTCAGTCTATAACGCCTTACATTAATTGAATTACTTTGAAGTAGGAAGAGTAATGTAAACCCTATAGTGTCCCAACCATTCCGAAAAATGGTTCAGATTGGAGTTGGAAAAGGAATGTGATCTCTTTCGTGTCCAACACTTTCCTCAATTGTTTTAGGTTAGAATGGGAATAGTGAATGTAATAACTTTAGTACCTAATACCTTCCCCGAATAGGTTTATTTTGAGGGTGGGATTAGTACATGTGCCCACTTTAGTGTCCAACACCTTCCTCAAATTGTTTTAGATTGGAATGGGAGTAGTAATTGTGACCCCTCGAGTGTCCAACACCTTCCCCAAAATGTTTTATATTGGAGTGGGAATAGTAGATGTTATCACTTTAGTGTCCAACTCCTTCTCCAATGTGGTTTAAATTAGATTTGGAATCATAAATGGAACCGCTTTAGGGCCCAACACATCCCAAAAATGGTTTAGATTGGAGTTGGAATAGTAAACGTGAACATGGTAGTACCCAACACCTTCCTCATATTGGTTTAGATTGGAGTAGGAATGGTAAACAGTAAATGTGACCCCTCTAGTGTCCAACACCATACACAAAATGGTTTAGACTGGATTGGAAATAGTAAATATGACCACTTTAATGGCCAATACTTTCCTCAAAATGGTTTACATTTGTGTGGAAATTGTAAATGTGCCTACATTAGTGTCCATATGTACCCCAAAATGGTTGAGATTGGAGTAGGAATAGTAAATGTGACCACTTTATTATCCAAAAGCTTTCCCAAAATAGTTATAAATTGGAATGGGGACAGTAAATGTGACTACTTTAGTGTTTAACACCCATTTTATAATATTTAATATTGCAGTGGAGAAGGGTGGCTCAATGGTTAGAGCGGCAGACCCTGATGCAGTGGTCTGGCCCGGGACCAGGGTTCAATTCCTGCCTCGGCGGCTTTTGGACACAATTTCCCTGGTCTGAACTAGATTTCTGAAATTTTCAGAACCACTCCATAAGAAACCGTATCTGCAACATTTATAAGTCATGTGCGCTAAGACGGGATGCACACCACAGCTCACCTAGGCTGTCATTGGAGATAGAATGTATGATTCAGCCCTACTAATAAAGACTAGTGTATGATACACCTTTTTCGAACTAAGTAACAGTCTCCAGCTAGTGGGTATTATATTACATGTAAATGCAACTCGGGATGCTTGCAACATAGAATGAAATAGCTTGTAGACCTATGCTCATGCCCCCGGAGTCTTTAGCCCTTATAATGATGTCTGGAATGACCTTGCCGATGACGAGTGTCAATTCAAAAAGACTACACACACTGCGATTCTTTAACTAAGATGATTTCTTATTCATACATGCAGCACGGCGCTGTGAAGGGGTTGTGCATCCACTCTGGCTTTGGCTCGCAATAAAGTTGCACTGAGCGAAATAGGCTATACACCTTTAAGAAAAAACGCGATCACGTGTTATAACGAGGGCGTGATATATGCACAAGTCGGCACCTAGCAACAAACTTCCGGATTTACATCAAGTAAAGCATTGGGCGTGAACGTAAGTCGAAATTAGAGATCCCTGACGTTTAGTTGCCTCATAGGTATTTCAGAAAGCCCTTACTCAGCCTTCCCGTTTTTCACTTTTCAGAACCGCGTAGTGATTCGAGCACCAGCAGTTTTCAGCCAACCCGGCGTGGGTGCATTGCGCAAAGAGACCGGGTGAGTCTGTTTGTTCAGGTTGCCATTTTTTAAGGAACTGTTACCACCAATCAAGGGCCGTTTTGAGTAATCACCGATACACGCTCTTTCTTCTCTAGGCACTACGAGCCTTTGCAGCACATGAATTAAGGTCAGTCTTAATCCCAGTCATTTTGTTAAGCACTTCCGCAGTCCTTGCACCCGACTAACTGGTGGCTTCTGTTTCATTTAGGGTCACCGCTCAACACAAGTTGAACGAGAAGAGTGCTATTCAATAGCAACCTTATTAGTAAAGGCTAGATTGCAGAGGCCGTTTCTTTGTTTAATATATGTATCTATGTAATTGTTTTCTGTCTAGCACATCGTGACGACACCACATTACTTCTCAAGGGACTTCAATTCCGTAGACATAATGTAGGCGGTTTTGAGCCGGCTGGCGGCTGCTTGCTGATATATAAAAATTGAGTTTCGTGCAATAGGTGACTAAATCAGGCACATTTGTGTTTTTACTTTTTAGAACTTTATGGTCCTGAGGAGAGCCCCGCAACCAGGGAGCTCGAAACGCGTCGACCTTAAGTGGCCCTGTGTCAATAATAAGGATAGTAGGACTGTGTTAGGATAACAAAACATTTAGTTCCAACTGTACACTTTTATGTAACAGAGTCACATTAGAATATTAAGTAGGGTACATAAATTGTACGTTGAAACATTTGTTTTTGGCAAAGGGCCATATTGTATGTTTTTTGTTTATATTTATGCATGCGTGAATGTGAGGTGAATGTGACTAGTCAATAGTGTGGAGTGGATGTGTTGTAAACATGTACAGTGAATATATGTTTTCATAATTGGTTGCCTCTCTGTATATTGTTGTATATGCACCTGAAAAAAATACTCTTCAGAAACAAAAATCTAAAAGTGACTAGTGAAATAAATAAATAAGCAAACTTGTGATGTTTAAAAAAAAGGATCCGTTATGTTTTTATTCATATAGGGGTCACTAAAAAATTCTGTAAGTCAATTCCAGTATTGGCATTTGTGTTGTTTATTTCTTATATCTGACTTAGCCTTGCTGGGTTATGAGTCAAGACCCTGTGTTGTTCATATAATTATAGTTTGATGGTAGTTTTGTGTTATCTTAGATGTTGTAATATTATTTCTTGTGTTTTTTTGTAGTTCTAATAAAATGTGTATCCTCTATTCAGAAATTGTATTTGTTGATGTTGTGCGTATGTTATGTTTTTTACAGGCTTACGGATACGTAGCTATGCCATGAACTTGTGAATTCTAAGTTTAAAAAAAAAAAAGAAATGACTTTAGCTTGTAGAAAACCAACGTTATTCTTTACATATGCTTTCTATTTTGGGGTTTTTATGCAGCTGTTCTTAATTTTTTGAAATTTGGGGCGTTTATAGATCCTGATGACTATGGATTACTTCGATTTATTTTGGACTTTGTTTTTGGGTTTTTGTACTTTATTTGTTCCCTTTTTGAGGTCTGGATTTTGTGAACATTTATGTTGATGAAGTTCTACAGCTACATAACTGTAAGTATGACTTCTTTATTAATGGGTAGGAATTGTTATGCTTTATTATGTTTGTGTATATGTTCTATTTGCAATATATTAATGTTATTTTCTATGTGTATGACCTGCTGATTTCATGTATGTTTATTTATAGTGTTGGAGTTTTGATTGTTATTGTGAAAAAGTTAAATTAAGCATTAAAACATATTATTTATTAGTCTTCTTTCTATGCTAATAATATTATTTTTGATTGATTTAAAAAATATTTTGTTTAATACTTGTTTAAACATGGTTATGTTATAGTGATGTTTTCTTTTGTTAAAGTCCTTTGTTTAATGTGTAGGTATGCAGGGATTTTACAATAGGGGTGTTTCAATTACTTCTAAGCAGTCTACTCCTTCGTTGTTAATAATGATTTTAACTTTACATTGTAGCATGTCAAGCATTGGTATGGTTGTTGACTTAATTTAGGTTTAATTTGACTTACTGATTGCTGTGTGCTTAGTTGATGGTAGCTTTGTTTTTTTCTGAGGGTGTCAATACATTTGTAGAGTGTAGGTTTGGTTCTCCCTAGTGTAGCTTGGAAAGCATTGTGCCATCCTCCTTCTGCATTGTTAGTTTTGGCTTGTCGAGCCATGGTTCTATTGCAGACATTAAACCATGGTATTTGGAGTTTAGGATGGTGTCTGTACCCAGAGGGATGTAGTCTGCCAACCTAGGTGTCTTCAAAATAATCCTTTAGGGGACTTGTGGATACATTTATCAAACGTTCACTCAATGGAGTAAAATAACTTGCTGCTCTATGTGAAAGGAGAGGGCAGGAAAGCAGCATATTTATCAATATATGGCACTTTCTCGCTCTTATATATTGTCTTGATAATGTGTGATGTACTATACAATCTTTTAGTAGAGGAATATACTGTTGATATACTTTGTGGAGACAATCATTATAAAGTCCTGATGAAGGTGGTGCGAAAAATTTTTGCACACTGAAACTCGTCGACGTTTCTGGGGTGTTAAATTCGAGGAACTATTGAGTCTAAAGATAATCTATGTGATATGGCCATAATATAGATTCTATCGAATTAACAAGATTTTTGATGATTTTTAATATGTCACATGTTATTGTCTCTTCGTGGTTTTAATGAATCCATGATATGAAATGTTTTGACAAATTGTGAACGGTGTTTTTCTGTTTTCTAACATAACTTGTTAAATCATTGGCCAACATTTATGTATATTGAATAAAAATTGTGAACATTTTCTTTAATAATTTGTGAATTTTTATAATTATATGTGGGGTTATCAACATAATATATTTTTACGAAGAAGCTTGTATGACTGATGGTCGAATGCTAATCAAAGTTGGTGAGTCAATCCAAGGGAAAAACTTTGTTTTTATTGTTACTATATTAGGCACCCTGTCCCTTGGATAGTAGGGCCTCTCCCTTTTATTTCACGTCACATTCCTGCTATTTGCCTGTGCTGGAGCACATCTGCTGCCTAGCGCCAACATCGGAAAAATTGCACTATGATGCAAGGGTGCCTGCATTGCAGGCAGGATTGTTTTATTCAGAAAGGGACTTTTTCCTGCACAAAACAATCCTTAGAGGTGCTTTCCTCTTTCTTTGTGTGCTGTACAATGGAGCAAACAGGAAAAGTGGAAAAAAATAAAAGGAGGAAATAGAAAGGAGAAAGACAGATATTTTTCCTCGTTATGCCTCTGCTGTGAAGGCGTAGCATTTTGAAGCATTCCTAGGTTTACCAGTTTTTTTAAATTTGTGAATGCACCAACATTCATGAGTGGATGCATGGGAACACCCATAGTCCACCAATGGAACGTCTTCCAATGGCAGAATATCACAAGACTCCGACTTTTGTTGCCTTGCTTTACTCCAGATTCACCAAGCAATGCAGGGCCATGCAAGGTGGCCTTGCATTGTTTGATAAATCTGAATTTAGTATTGCTTTAGCCTTGCAAAAGTTGCATGAAGCAAGGGCAATTCAATACTCTTATAAATCTTGAACCTAGTTTTGGTTCATTTTGTTGGTAAAATGCTTTAGTTGAACTGGCAATAACAACTTTGCATGGCTTTGTTTGGGTATAGGTTAAGTTTTGTAATGTTGCCTGTACAAAGTCTATTACAATTTTTTGTGGGGAGTACTTATTGGTTTTTAGTTTGGTATGGTTTAGTAGTTCATAGTAAGTGCTACTTTGCTTGCAAGGGAGCCATGCATATATGGGGATATGTTAGTGTTGTGATATTCTTCATGGTTGTGGTATACATGTGTGATTGGTCTAAGGTACCTTTTGAATGTTTCATCCATCATCAATGTTTCACAATAGCTTAGTTTAAATAAGCTATTTGCAGTAGCAAATATATTTATTTGTATATTATTATTAAAGTTCTTGTGGAGGAGGAAGCGTTCATCATTATTTGTAGTGGTAAAATGTTCAGAAATTTCAATATTTTGGTATCTTCTAAGGGCAACAGGAATTTCACTGGTGTGTTTTAAAGTTCTCATTGTTGGTAGCCTATCTGTGATATGTTCAGATACTTTAGGGAGGATATTTTTTAGTATCTTAGCAGTGTGCTGTTGGGAAATAGTGCTTGCTTCTTTTCAACCTTCTTTACATGACTTACTTCGATTTATTTGATATTTGGGCAAGGGTTGTGTTCTATCAAATTATTAATAACATAATTTTCTTAGTCACACTCCCATGTCAACTGTTAGACTAGAATTTTGTGCATTTCCAGTTTACATTCTAGATGCTTGTGATTTTCGGCTGTAGGGTATCGCATGTGTAAGAGCAATTGTTTGCCTTTTTGAGAAATTATGTATCTTGCTCTTTTTGCCATTCTGAGGGAAAATTGTTTATTAGTATAGTTCAATATTTCGTTATAAATCTAATTTTACTTTGCTAATGTATATGAAATATTATATGAATGTTTTTACTTGTTATAGTTACATAATTGCTGTTGAATGCAATTGCACTTCTTTTTTTCAGTTTTCCATTTAAGCATTTGAAATAAGGGTCGGGTGGGTTGTTTTCTGTTGGGGGAAAAAGTTTGTTTTAGTTATACCTAAAATGGTTGTTTTGGGCTTGTTTGTCAGGTTTGCAGTGTTTGAGTTTTATTTTTTACGTTTGAGTTATATTTGATGTTTTGAAGTAATCTGACTTTTCTTATTTATAACATGCCTTTGTCAAGGTGTTCGAGTGTCGAATATACATTTTGGTTATGTTGGATGTTGATTTTTATATAACTGTAGTTTAGTATCTAAACATTGGATGATACATAAAAACTGGAGTGTTTGGTTAACTACTTATTGTTTAATGTTTTAAAATTAAGATACTTTATTTTCTGTTCATTTAAAATGTACAACATACTTGTTAAGATATTTGTAGCTTATTCTCCACTTTATTTCCTTAGTCTTCTGTTGAGAATCCAGCAGAGTGTCTTGTAGGTTGAATGTTTTTACTGTGTGATGTAGTGAAATTCTCTGTTTGTTTTATATTGTTTTGTTGATTTAGCGTTTTTAATAATTAGTTTGCTTAACAATAATATGTATAGGTAGTTTTTGATTGCTTACATTTTTCCAGTTGTTACCTTTTATGGTGGATGCTAATTAGTGTTTTCGTTTCAATGTGAAATATATGTTTGTGTTATTATGCATATGTATTTTACCAAATTGTATTATAATCCTATATTTTGGTGATATATGTTTTTTGTTATTTTTCCATTCATTTATTGTATAAAGTAAAATAGATGTTTATAATTATTTGCATTATTTTGCCTTATTTTTGGTGACATCATTGTAGTCTAAGCTGTGTTTTGAGATATTTTTGTTTTAATAAATGCAACTATATTTTTGTTGATGATATTTGTGTTTTCGATATTGTTAAAGATACATTTTTAAGATGGAAATGTTTTAGTCATTGATAGTTGTGTTTTTGTTCACAGGGTATGGGATGCCAATATTTTGTATCCAATATTTCTTTATCATAATTTTATGACGATATTGGTTTTCAAATATGATGTCATTAATCCACTAAAATATGCAGAGTGTGTCATGAACCTACATCTGTTAATGATGGTAATGGAGAAATGATGGATGAATCACTGTCGTTCAGTGTCATATATTGTCACTAACCTGCTTCTCAGTGATCAGAGTGGCATCATCATATACATGTGGCATGAATTGTGACACATGGATGAATGTTGCTGAAATGCTATTTTTTAATCGGTTATAAAGAGATCACATCAAATTGGGAACTTAACATACAACATTTAGCATCAATGACCAACTTTAAAATGTTATGTAATTAATGCTTATTAAGCATGTCAATACAGGGCTGACCTGCATTATTTATCTTATATCTGAAATATTAAGGAATGTCATGCTGAATCTTACATAAAATACATTTATAAACGTTACTATCTATATAGTGGGTACACTGGGATGACTTGATGCCACTGAAATGAGGTGAATAACTAGAAAAAAGAACCTTCCCTTAAACTATCACCCAATGCAAGTGCTGAATCAGTTTAGCAAAATTCTCTCAACTATCAAAGTTATGCAAAATTGGGTAGCTGATAATTTGGCACTTGCTATTTCTCAAACAGAATATCTAATCATCACCCCCCACCCTAACCAATATCTTTACACTGATAACAAAATCCACCTGGTTACTTATTGCACATCTATAGATCTGAAGTGCACTTTGAACACAACAGGTAGATGAAATATGTTTTTAAAAGTGCATACATTAATGACTTCCGAAAGATCTAGAAAGAAAAATCCTATTGTGTAATGTCAGCTGAACAGTAGTGCTGGGGGAAACAATAAAGAAGATACTGACATAAGTCATCCTTCAAGGAGTGTTAAACAAGGTTTTTTACTAGGTCAGTTCCTGTTGTATTTCTTTAGATCTGATTTGTATGGAATATATGATGGAATCTTGATATTGCTCCCGAATTTAAAAAATACACTCCCCTGTACTTTTTAGTAATGCAGATGATATGGTCTCCTTAGATTACATTTACTATTAAAACAGTATTATAAACCAAACTGCTTTTCTGTCAAAGATGTCAAAAGTAGATTGGTGTAATTTTGAAATTGTAATTAAAAACTTCATATTGAAATACAAAAGTGATGGGCTCCATGTTGCTCCAGAAACGAATTATTTGTGAATAATTGTTGATTGTGGTTTAATTTGGAGACCTTTACTTGTACTGAAATGAGCTATACCCAAATCTATTTTGATTGGGTTATTTAATTTCAGCAGTTGTGTGAATTCATGTTAGAAACACTCCTAATGTAAGGTAGCACACTATGGGCCTGATTACAATAGCAGCATCATTTCGAGCAGGTGACCATCTGACAAAGTGTTGGCGATCCCACCTGGCAGATTACAAATAGGCCCGTCCTAAAATACCTTTTTCAACAGCGGCTTTTGCTGAGGCCCAGATAAATGGCTGCAGCACAAGCCGCTGATGAAATACACACTATGTGCACATCCATTCACTGTCTGCTAGGCACCATGTGGTGCCTGGCACACAGTGCATTGATGTGCGTGGGTACCCCATGGGCCACTGTACAGTGGCCCATGGGGGACAGGGTCCATGCTTAGGTCCCCCAAAGTCCTTTTCTGACAGCCTGTACATAGCGGTCAGATCGTACTGCCATGAACAGGCCGTCCAAAAGGGATATCCTAATCCATACGGCAGTGCCTGCAAAGGCACCGCCTTCTTTGTAGGGGTGGGACTATGACCGCCACCCTGACAGGATCCTTGATCCTGTTCAAAGTGGTGGTCTTCACCCCAACAGACAAGCTCAGTTTGCCTGCATCCTAATGCAGTGGTCGGACTAATGGACAGCCTGTCGCTGGCAGTCCTTCCACCATCATAATCAGGCCCCATCTCTTAGCTACGTGGACCCAAAGGGTTTTAATCAACTGCATGCTGCTGAGGAAACGTTATGTACAAAAAGCCATAAGATTGTGAAGTTCAATAACCACACAGGTGTTTTGATTGGAATTAGCCATATGTTCAAATACAGCTAAAAAATGTCTAGGCTTTGATTCAGTTTCTAAGAGAAAAAAAGCACGTATCAGATCATTTGTTACAGCTCCTTGGAAGTAATTAATTTGAAATCCCCCTTTTAAAAGTTCCAAAAAGCTGTCCTAAAAAATGTATTACTAGAGTTGGGGGAGGGGGTACAAGAAGCTGGATATAGGTCCAGTGACTCGTCCTCCTGAATAATAGTATTGTTATTGAGGGGAGTTGCAGTTCCTAAGAAAGAGTAAAGGAGAGAGAAGGGAGTGCCTCTCTTTTAAGAAAAAGGTGGGGGACAGTGTGTCCTTTACTTGATTTCATCAATTAAAGGACACACTGTTCCCTACCTTTTTCTTAAAAGAAGGGCACTCCCTTCTCTCTTCTTTACTCTTTCTTAGGAACTGAGACTCCCCTCAGTAACAATATAAAATGTAATTGCATTATTTATTATTTATGGTAATATGCTACAATATTGAAAGACAAAATTGTGCCCTGCCATTGTATTGTATCCAGAATATCAACTAAAACATTATTTTGAAGGTAATTATCCATAGATCAGTATAGATTGACTTTTCTTAATTCCACACCCATGTACCTTGATGATATATATAAATTGTCAAGGCAAATGAAAGTAAATATATGGCAGTAAATATAGAAGCAGTGGTTCATAAGCCCACCCATACCTACCTTAGTAATATAAATAGGTAAATATAGATGTGCCATGCTTAACTCCTTGTGTATATACCTTGAAGTTATATATATTGCAAAGGTACATTGATATGGAGTTAAAAATGGTAAATCAAATATTTAAACATAGCTGAAAAACATACTTATCGATATTTAGGAAACACTATTATGACAGGATGATATTCAAACTCAATATTGTTATATTGTTATATTGTTATAGTGCATCATTAAAGTACAATTCAATTACACAATCTCATTAAAACCTTGTATCGTAAAGTCTATTAAGCGATAGTCTGTCACTCAAGATATCAATTTCTTGACATCAAAATTAATTGTGCATCTATTATTTGGCAATTTTGATAATAAGAGGCTGGACAATGTAATATATTTTACATGTTTGTGCATTCATAAAGTAGGGCTCTATTTAGAGTTTAACTGACAAGGTACTTTGTTAAAAACTTGGCAGATGCCCCTTAAGCCATATTACAAGTGCATTATATTCAATGATATTCTAAATACCGAACACGAGATTTGTCATGTTCAATTCATCAAAACTCCTTTATTCAATCTTAGAAAAAGATCATAAAAGTACAGAGATAAAAAAGATACATTAAAATTTACATACCAAATTCAATTGTGAATATGCAATTTTACACACTACAAAATCATGATCTTAAATAACAACTTCATTGATTTCATATAATCTCCATGGATTTTCTGCTTCGGATGGCCATCTTAAGAAAACAACCAACACTAAAACAGATTCCTGGACTATTTAACAATTGGAGATAAATTAGTGCTGTTCTACATTGTCAAAAATCAGACCTGATCAATAGGGGTTTGAGACATAATTGAAAGAATTTATGATAAAATCCACAAAAAAACATAAGATGCAGAAAGGACAGTTCCGATTTGTCATCACAGTGACAGGTGGGGAGTACTGTACTCCACGAACCTTCAGTTCCATAAAAGCAAACTAAACGCCGACCTATATCTGAATAAAAGAGTTCTTTCCCACTGAGTTAAGTCTAGTGTTAGGTGCAAGGCCAATATCATGCGTTGCAAACATAGTATAATAATAGCAGATAGTATACATATTGGCAGGCTCCATAAACCTCATAGCAGTGACAAACTCAAGAAATCTATGTTTTGCCAATTGTTTGGCAGAGTTGGTAATCAGATCAGGTGCACTCAACACTTCTGGCAAGCCGATATCGCCCAAAGTTTTGCATACATAACTCAGCCAAGGTGTGGTAGAGTCCTTATTCAATTTCAGGCAGTCGTCAATGACTACCCACTCAAGCTGGCCTCCTTGTTGCTCCAAACACCAACCATTAACAGAAGAGGAGCTAGTTTAGAGAGGTCTATTATATACTCTAGTTTTAATTCAGAGTGTACAATAAGACTAGCACTTGATAGAGGGACATTTAGAAATGTCCTACAAATTCTCTTCTACCTTGATAGGGGCAACGTTATGAAACGCCCAAACCCGGCTGCATAAGTGGCGGTGGGTATACATTGCATTTGGTAAATGGTGAGAAAGAGAGAGATAGTAGCTCTTCCATCCCTCTAAGCAAGATTAAAAAGGGAACTTGTTACCCTCCCAAGTTTCTTGCGTTCGTTATTTACTTGCAGCTGCCAGGAGTTGCTGAAGAATCAAAGGCCAGCCCTAAACAACTGAAATTATTAAGTGCACTCAGCTGCTTGTAACACAGATTCAATACTGGCACACCTTTCTTGCCCGGGTTGGTCGTCATAATGTGTGACTTTGCAAACTTGGCTTTCAGGTCTAGATTTTTGATAAAAGGGACAAAATAATCCACTCAAGGGGCTCTAGCCAGCAACACCGTGTTGTCAGCATATAATAAGGCTGCCAGAGCTCGATTGGAGATTATGGACACATCCTTGGTAGAGCCTAATAAGGATACACTCAAATCATTAATATATAGAATAAAAAGTAGGGGTGCCAGTACACACCCCTGGCGCACTCCAATGGACAAAGGAAACATATTGGAAAGTTCTCCTGAGTGACCATACCGTGCCCTTGCGATTACGTTTTCATGAAGGCCATGTAGAAAATGTTACAGTGCAAAATCCACCCCTAACTTAATTTGCATCAGTCAAAGTTTAGTTATATTTACACAATCAAAACCGGTGGAAAGATCCATGAATGCCAGGTACAGTGGACATCACCTGCCAAAGTGTACTTACTTGCTATCAGATGTATATTCAGGCACTCATCTAGGGTGGCCAACCCTGGATGAAAACCATATTGGCGGCAGTTAGTTAAAATACTGTTATCTACAGTCCAAGTCTTCAGCAGGTAAAAAATAACTCTTCTCAGTACCTTTTAGAACTATCCACCAATGAGATAGGTCTATATTGTGTAGGTGATCCCATATCACATTCTTTAAAAATAGGCACTATTGTAGATAAGGACCACGGATCGAGAATAATACAACTTAAGGAATTATTTAAAAAGATTTGTAAGTAATGGGCCCCAGAGTTCAGGATTGCATTTATACATAGGGGATGCCGTCCGGACCCTGTGCCTTACTGCCCGCACTAGCTCCTATAGCATCTTCAACTTCACCAGGGGTAAACTGTAATAAAATAGGCTCAGAGGAAAAAATAAAAAGCAGTTTTTATCTTTTCCTATTGTCATTTTTTTATTGAGTACACAGTCAAAAGCCATCCACTGTGGTTGTGATGTCACAGGACTGAGTGCACGGCTGTGCACAGCTGTCTGTGTCCTGTGAGTAGGAAACGTGAAGTCATCAATTCACATCAATGTTTATAGAGCACCAAAAACCAAAACGCACCATGAGTCCCTGAGCAGACATGATACTGCCAAACTCTAAATGTAACCTTGTATCATTTATGTACGGAAAATGTAAAAATCATCGGGCCTCACCATGATGTTGGTCTTATTGCAACTGACAGGCCGTCGGTTGCGGTCCGACCGACATCCTGCGCCATAGTACGACTGCCAAATTATCATGCACCGCAGTCGGAGGGACAGACCGACTCTTCCGACTTGCTCAAGGAGTCCATCTGACTGTCGGTCGGCATGTAATACCCTACAATAGGGTGGTGCCTGCTCATGCTCCGCCATAGGGATTACCATGTCCCTTTCATCGAACCTTTCAAAGGCAGTCTGGCAGCCATTGAAAGGCTGTCCAAAATGGACTTTGGGAGTCACTAGCAGGGCCCAGTTCCTCCAGTGCATGGATGTTTGCAAATGTCAATTTTACCAAGGTGGCTTTTGCTGCAAGCGTTTTGTGGCCGCAGCACAAGCCACAATGGAAAGATGGATGTTTCCGACTGTATCATGGGTGGTCACATCCTAATTTGTCAGATGAATCCGCCGCCTACTAGACGGTCAGTTTCAAGTCTAAGACGATGTCGGTTGGGCGCATGTCCAACCGACATTGTAACTGGGGCCATTATATTAAGTTTTGCTTTACTTACTCAGAAGACAAATCAATCCATTTTACCATTGATTGATAGATCATTAAGAGGCACATGCATCAAGGGGCAGATTTATGAAGGCCTTGCGCCGCCGGTGCGTCATTTTTAACATGGGAAAAAGTGACGCACCGGCGGCGCAAGGCCATCATAAATCTGCCCCCAAGTGTTTTTACCTTCGCAAACAGGCTGATTCGCAGAATCGCACATTTGTGAATGCAAAAAATGCTTTGCAGATGCGCCAAACCCTATTTTGCGATTCAGTAACCTGCTATCGAATCGCAAAATGTGTTTGAGGCTTGCCATTAGGAAGGGGCATGTTTAAGTCGTCCTTTCCTAATACCGAATCGCATCGATATGTAGGAATGTTTTGTGATCGAAATGCGGTCGCATAACATTCGCATTTTACCACCTTTTTTGAGTAGGGGGTAACCCATTCGCAAATGGGAAGGGGTCACAAAGGGACCCCTTTCCCTTTGTGAATGTTTGTTAAAGAATTTTTTAAGAGCAGGAAGTGGTCTTTTCATTTTTGTTTTTGATATGCATCCAGTTTTCCTTTAAGGAAAACAGGCTGCTTTTCAAAAATAACAATGGCTTTATTTAAAAGCAATCACAGTCTGCTGACCCCAGCAGGCTACCATCCCTGTGATTTTTGCGATTCCTAGGGGGTCACAAATTGCCACATACCTCATTAATATTCATGAGGTAGGTCATTTGCGATCCCCTAGGAATCTCAAAAAGTGTTCAACACACTTTCATGCATGCCAATTTTCGATTTCCTAATTGTGAATCGCAAGGATTTGCAATTAGGAAATCGGAAAACGGTTTCTTCATGCATCTGGCCTAAAATCTTCAACAGGATGAGTTACTTGAATTCTTACAATGCACAGAAAGCAAACACTTTTGTATAGTATGCCCAGGTGGAGCAGAGGTGGAATGTTTAAAAATTATGAATACATTTGTTAGAGATATCCGGTGCTGAATTAGATAGCATAAAGGTTTACGAGAAGAAATAAAGACCAGCACTCGTTCTGAGAAACAACAATGATGAATTGGTTATAGGTTAGGGGGATGCAGGATTACACAGCTTGACACTATAGTTTTTGATAAAAAAAATGTTTTTATATTTTACGAGCGCAAAATGTTCCCATGTCAGCATTAGGCCAGTTAGATGGTTTGAACTGATCTTACTCTTGCAGCAGAAATAAGGTTTGTGGAAATAAGCAAACTGTAGTTTGGAAAATGGCAATAAAGCTAGCAAAATTGTGAGCTATTGGTGTTTTAGTTACCAGAAAAGCGCTTATTGTGTCTGTAAAGAAGGCTTATTTTGAAAAGCTTTTTATTTCCCCAGAACTGCCTTCCTGTTTAACACTACACCTGCTAAGGAAGTGGTCAGACCACATTAAGTGTGCATTTATCAGCAGTGCAAAGTCCAGTTCTCTAGAATCCAGATCTTGTCGTTTGCGGTGGCAGCCAGTCGCTGTTAAAAGGACATCTTGTTGGCAGATACATTATGTTAAAATAGTGTGAAATCAAAGTTTACTTTTACAACTAGCTAGAGGTTGTAATCTCGAATTATTAAACTTTGTTCGGTCATAGACTAATCACCCTGCATTTGGAGGGCGATTAGTCACCTTTCTGTGTCCCTGGAAGTTAATAAAATAGTAAAGTGCACATTTTATATCCTTATTTTGTGGTATATTAAACCGCTAGAACTCTTATACACATTGAACTGTGAAATTAATGATTATAGATATATTTACATTCTCTTCCCTTTTCATGTTCCTCGTTGGAATTTTCTACAACATATTCAGCATAGGTATCATGTGGACACACCAATGCTGAAAATGTTTCATAAAATAATTGAACTCAGAATTAGAGTTCCATTTACAGAATAAGATCGATAGACTGAAATTCAGACAGATTAAGAAGGTTGCTTGGAGTACTCCTGAGAAGCTCAGCTTCAACACCCCTTCATTCTGAGCCCAGGTCCTAGAGATGTCTGTGTATGACCAGGACAATGGGATGCAGAAGAATGTGATCTGGGCTGGAAGCTGGGCAAAGGGAGTGGCTGAAAATTAACATCTGAGTATGATAGGCTCCCTTCTGAGATCATAGGGACTCGGTGTAGGGCACGGCCAAGGCCACGAACTGCACCCAGATTTATCTTTGCAGGGCCACTGGCACCCACCACTGTTTTTCAGAGGCGCCAGGACTGGAGTTTGGGTATGAACAAATGCTAAACTGTGTGCCCATAAAAAGCTGTACACAGTGCCCAATTGCCACTGCTCAGTCGAAAGCCATCCACTGTGGTTGCAGAACCACATAACTTGGTGCAAGGCTGTGCATAGCTGGCTATGCCCCAGAGGCTGGGAAGATGAATGAATCAAATCAAATCACATTAATGTTTATAGAACACCAAAAATGAAAGTGCATCAGGAGTATGTATTGGCGTTCTCATGGGAACTGCAGATACTATTCAAATGATTGTAGTTGTTAGAGCACTCCTAAACTGAGGAGCAGTAAAGGACTTCCCTCCAGCTGTATTGCTAATGCTACTAGGGGGAATCCGAAGCTGCTTCCCAATGGATCTTAAGGTGCTGTTGGGACTATAGGAAGTGAAGCTCTTTTCTATATAGACAATAGTGCGTTCATATAAAGATTTATGTATCCATGTCATAGGGATCTTGGGTGCCACTGGCAGCCAATGCACCTTACACCAAGCCTCAGAGAAGTGTATATTGTCTGAAGATCAGACACTGCTCTTACTGATGAATTTTGCCGATTTTTAACATATGTCTTCGGCATACTAGATAACATCTACTCTTGAACAGCCTAAAAGATGGATGCTACTTTCAGTTTGCTAAAGTTAATGCAGTTTGTGAGGTGAAGCACAGCCTGAATATCATATCAAGGAAATTGTACCCTATGATTGCTCAGTAGTTAATTCAATGGCTGTACTTTAATATGAAAAGATGTGAAGATGGACAGGAGCCACATACATCCACCATGGTCTCCGGAAGGCACCACTCCACTGCTATTCTAACCTTCCTTTCAGAAAAAAATTATTGTACCAGATAAACAGCAGTAAGTTGTTTTCCAACGATTTTCTCTATAGCCTTACTGAGCCATAGTAGATTGGAAAAGCAATGGTAGTTTGTGGTTAAGATGGGGATCAATGTTGGATTTTTTTTTATGTTGAGGGTGATCTTGCCAGTTTTTAATGATACTGGAAAATCTCCTTGACAAGGGAAATTGTTTACTAGCTTGCATCAATTGTACCTGTCAGCAGCAGCTGAAAGTTTTCTGGGGTGCCAGAAGAGGGAATTTATGGCATTATTGAAGGATTATGTTTGATTTTGGATGAAGGATGGTTTATCTGGCATTATGGGGACTTTATATTGTTTTATCAGTTTTCCTAGTGTGGGTTGAAGTTGGGGCTGTTTGTTTTCCTCCATTCCTTTTCCTATTTCCTGAGGAGGCTTCTTACCCAGGTGATTGGTTCAGAGAATGGCTAGGTGGGTGGAGCCTGGGATTTAGTGAATTTTATGAGTCAGTAGATTAACGTTTTTGAATACATCAGAGTTATATTCTGCGAACATCCAATCAACATCTTTGGAAGGAAGTATAATAGTAATAATATTGGCTGAGTGATACAAAAAAGAATGGTTGCTACTTGTACAATTGGTTGATGGCCAAGCATCACATAGGAACAAATCATTGCTTTCTAACAACATTTTGTATGCATTTTATGTTGAATGGATGAGTAATTAAATATATCACGAAATGTTCAAGTCACATGAGGCTCTTCAGGTGCAAGAAGCTCTGCGTCAGGGTACCCTTGGCTGCAGAGACTTTTCAGGAGTACATATTGAGAGTATTTAAGCATGCAAAATCCTGTTTTATATTTTAGTTATGGCATATTGGTTAATGGCATGACTGAAGACCAGCATGATATATCACCATAAGAAATCTGTTTCTGTGTGGGGAGAGCAGGAGTAGAATTCAATTACTTTTATACATCAACAGATATTTTTTGGCCATAAATTATTTAGTCAGGGAATGCAACCGGATCCACAGAAAGTCCTAAATGATATTTCAGCTATCAGACCTTTTCTTGGCATGGCCACATGGAGCCCCCATGCATTCCCAAGTTTGAAACTGACAGTGCAGGTTAAAAGAACTGACAAAACACAAATGCCTTTCATGCAGTGCTTAGAATGTGAAGATGCATTCAAAAAGATTGAAAAGCCTCTGACCCATGCCAATCACAGTTTACTTTGAACCTGACCAAATGCACCGACCTCCCCATTGATGGAAGCCCAGTGGGGCTTAATGTTATTTTAAACACCACAACATCAGCCAGGGGGAAACACACACAGAAGAGATGTGGCCAACCACAGACAGTCGCAGCCTGACAGAACATATTCTTAACTCGCAAAGGAAAGCTTGGCTGTAGGGTGGGCACGTGAACATCATACCAAATTAATTTGTGGCAAGCCTTTTATAGTTGTAACAGATCATTTGACTTTTGTAACCATGTTTGGGAACCCTTCTACCACAATGCCACATGGGGGGAGGGGTGGATATGTCTCATGGAATATGAATTTAAAATTGTACACAAGCCAGGCAAGGCTCCTCAGTTAGTAGATTACATCTACAGCCACTAGCCCTGAGCAAAATCTGCATAATTTTCTTTTTTTTATTATATGAAATGCACACTAAATCATTCAAAATTACATGAAATGACGGGGCTGCATTTTATGCAATTTTTTTATTGCAAAATGCATTCTCAAAACCATGTTGGATGCTAGGACACATTTGGTCCCCCTTCCTGCACATAAACAATAATTTTCAAAAATAATGCAGTTTTGCAACTTCTATTTGTGCTGCATTAAGTAGCACACGTTGAAGTTATAAAACATCATTTTAAGATTGTTTATGTGCAGGAAGGGGGCGGGGTGGACGGCGGCTCTGGGTCAGTCAAAGAGCTAGGTCTTGAGGTCCTTCCTGAATGTGTGCAAGGTCGGGGATCATCTGAGGTTCAGCAGGAGCTCGTTCCAGGTTAGAGGTTACCAATACAGCAATATGTGTCATAAAAGTCAATGGCTAATTCTGGAATATATGAATGAAGTGTGGGCCATCTCTTCCATTAAGAAATCAGATAATGAACCTCCATTCAGTAGGAATTGAATTGAAATGCAATACCTAGGCACAGAACATAACAATTAAACCGTTGTGGCCTTCAGCAGATTTTATGGCTGAACAATTCATGGCCACAATAAAGGACTGTGCTGAGACCTACAGCAAAGCAAACATCAGTCATTCAAGTTCTGCATTGTCCAGTACATTATGTAGATTTTTATTTCAGTTTACATCTTTAGTGCATTTCTAGTCCATTTGGCCATGCTAAGCTCGATTGTAGGATGACCTCTAACTATTAAACTGGGTGTGGCTCAATGATTCAATGCCTGACTCATCCATGTTGTGCTTACAACCCGTAAGCCATGCAACAGTACTGGGGAAAGATGCACATCTGCAAGTGACTACTACCAGCACCGTGATCCTTGTCAGCCTAGCTATACACATACAACATCCAGAAATCAAAGTTGGAAAATGCCTGTTTAGGGATGGAGATGAGGCCTAGAACTGCGGACTTTCGGAAGTGGGGCCCTTCTATACAATCTTTACGCCACCCCACTGGTAAGACTTATCAAATCATTTGGATCCTTGGTTGTGTCATATGCCGATGATGCCAAATAGTAGTATTGGTATCCAGCAATCCAGAAGACACTGTTTCAGCATTTTGTGTCAGTAAGTCTCAAATAGGTTGCTGGATAAGTCTAAACCGTTTAAAGCTTAATTCTGGGAAAATGGAGGTCCTTCTCTTAGGCAAACGCAACTCATTTGGTTGCCGAGTTGGTTGCCTCAAGACATGGGGGCACCCTCTACACCAGTGCGAAAAGTGTAGAACCTGTGGATTGTCTTTGAGAATAAACTCTACTATGAAGATCAGGTTAATGCTTTGGTTTCATCAGTATTTTTTACTTTAACAATATCAGGAGACACTATATAACATTGGCCCAGGCTACCTTCAGGACAGATTTATCTGGTACACCCCATCCAGGAAACTCAGATACACGGACGCCAAGCATCTTTTGCTGCCCAGAGCCAAACGAGCACCATAGGGAGGTATGAGTTTCTTTCTGGACCATGCAGTATTGTGGAACTCTCTCCCCATGAACCTGAGGAGCTGTCCAGACCTCTTGTCCTTCAAGAAAACTCTTGAGTCCTGGCTCTTTAGTCACTAGTGCAGCACCCCTCTCCACTGTTTTCTACCAATGCCAGCAGCAGTGCCAAGTAGCCTGTGCCAATTCATGCGCTATATAAAATTAAACATCAAAACAAATCATACACAACTATTTTTGAAAGTACAACATCTCACATAATGCTTGCACATCATTCAGACCTGGAGGTCCAGCACTTAACCCCACCAAAACAGGATTCTTGCAATTTACTAAACACTACATGCAGCAACTAGTCCAAACCTGACTCTACGATATGAACATGGATGAATTCAAACCCAACTTTCACCGCATACTAAGTCACTTGGACTCACTGAGGACTCTAATTCCACCCTTAAGAAACTCATTACCAAGGCAACTAATACAGACTGGAACTAGCTCTCTCTCCTGGGGAAAGCGAAATCATTCCTCCAGAAAGAGACGTCAAAACCTCTGTGCAATCCTTAAAAACTTATATTTTTGGATAGTGGCAATTGCCTTCTTCATGGCCTTACAGACCTCACATTGACCCATCATGGGCATCACACATCCTGCGGCATTCCCCATGAAGGGACTGAAGAAATATAACCCCATTATCCTCTGCCTGAACAAAATCCACTGGCACTCCTAACCACCCACAATATCCTCACAAATAGCTGTATCATTTGCAAATCCATCACAACTGGCAGTTCTGCCTATCTGCTGATAAGTTCACCACCTACAGTGCCTCTCAGCACACCCTCAGCAAGAAGAAAATCGGGCTGAATACAGATGCAAAAAAGATAAATCAAGGCAACAGGCCTTCTCCATCAATGCACCCTGTATCCGAAATGCCATCTTGTTATCCATCAGAATTTCCCCAACCCTTCTAGAATTTAGGGAAGAGGAAACAGACATCATGATGCAGTAACAACCCACTTGCAGTTTTAGAAAATAGCTACCACTCCAATCATACTTACACAGTATCTTTGCAAGTGTCTATTTGCAACATTATCACTATATAAATGCCAAATGCACATCCATTGGTGAGCATATTTAGTGAGGGGTATCCTCTCTGGCATTTTGTCTCACAGGGCCGTTTTTGCAGCAGCATAATAATGAGTATGATGTTTAGTAACTTCCACAGTAGGCTAACTCAGTTTTGGTACAGGACTCTCATTATGGGCTACATGTATCAAATAAGCATTTTGCGATTACTAGATAGCAATTCTTACTGAATCGCTATATGGTAATCGCAAAATGATATGTATGTAAGGAATCGCCAAAGATATTGTGATTCATTAATATTACCAAATAGCAACTCAGTAAATAGCAAATAATTATTAGGTAATATTGCTCCATTCGTTCCTATAAGCCAAAAGTCCCATGGATGCGAATGATTTTGCATTAGCTAATTTGCGATTAGCTAATTCATAATTGAAAATTAGGTAATGCAAAGCCAAGGGTGCCCGGGGGCCCAAGGTCCGCGTGAAGCAACCCTCAAAAAATAAATGTGCACATGTAAAGCACACACATGCCCTAACGGCATGTGTGCGCTACATGGCAGTTTGAAAAACGCAGTTTTGTGCATTTTACAGGGTTTGCACATGGTTACAATCGACTTGAAATAACTGGTAATTGCATTTTCATAAATGCACAGTTTGCATTTGGAAAATGCTTCATTCATGAGATAAAGGAATCACAATTTGTGATTCCCTATTTGTAGTCGCAATTCTAGGTAATCCACATTTTTGTGATTACCTAAAATGGCGACTTCAAAGCCTTTCATACATCATGAAAGGCTATTTTGCACTCGCAAACTGACGATTTTACTGAATCACACTGTTTGAGAATGCAAAACTCTTTCATACAGGTGGCCTTATATGGTGTAGATTTGTGCTGCTACATTTCAGAAATTCAAAAGCGATATCCCTGTGTAAAATGTTACGACAGGGTCTCTGTAATGTGCAGGGGCTCTGTCACTGCCACTGTCGTGCGGCAGGGGACTTGTATAAGTCAGTGGACAGAAAGTGGAACTTCAAATCCATGTCTGTTCAAAGGCCAAAAGGTTTCAGCGCCGACAAAATCCACCCCTCAACTTCTCTCTCCTGGCCTTTTTTCAAACTTGACGACACTATTTGCGGAAGCAAAACTTTGAAATGTATCTTTGTCAATGCTGATCAAGAGAATAAGAATGAGGAGTTCGTATGCAATTCCCGATTTGAAACAAGCATTTGCAATGCAATAGGTCTCGCATTATTTAAGTTTGAGCTATTATTATTGTAAATGGCAATGTTTTTTGCTTTATGCTATAGTTTTCTTATGTACATAAAAAGCTACATATAAAGTATTTGTTGTTAAAATTATTTATGCAGTATTTAAATTTGTTTGCATAAAAGATTACAAGAATATCTTAGCAAAAAAGTTAAACTTTTTAATGGTAATTGACTAAATGTCCATTTGTACATTTTAATTTCAAATAGGTAAGTGTAAACATCACAAATATATTGTGCAAACAGTGCAAAATATTTTAGCCATAAATATTTTTGTTTTACGAGGTAGTTTGTAAGAAAATGATTGTAAAAGGCAAACACTGTAATTAAAATGTAACATATAACAGTACAGTTATGGCTAGTAAACATACATTAGTAGTATAGTATAATTGTAAACAAGATGTAAATAAGACTACAGAAATTAGCATGAATTATCACTTTAATATCAACTTTACAAACATTTTGAAAACACGATCACAGCTGGTAATCATGCATTGGCTTGTTATTACAAGCATTTCATTTTAATAAATATTTCTGATTCCCAAAAACAAATATGACAGTCTCTCGAAATAATGGCTTTTCAGTTTTAGTTGTATCTTTGATCTCCATGTCATCAAGTACTCATGAATATTACTGCCCCATGGACAGAGTCTGGCTTTACATGTCTACATATCAACATCCAATTCCATGAACACCCATCGCATGCCAGGGATGACCATCACCGCTGGTGAAGAGAAGCACAATTGGGTCAAGAATGCCCACAATACGTTGTGGTCCCATTATACCAGGGATGGGCTCAATAATGCCAAAGATGCCAACATCATGCCAAGCATTGCTAGACTAAAAGTGGGAATAATTCTAACAGGGACACCACCAATAAATTAAGAAGGAACACCATTACGCTAAGGCAAGCATTACCGCCTTCGGGTAAAGTCCGCGCTATATAAAAATGCATAAATACATGAATAAAGAAATACCGCCTTCGGGTAAAGTCCGCGCTATATAAAAATGCATAAATACATAAATAAATAAATACCGCCTTCGGGTAAAGTCTGCGCTATATAAAAATGCATAATTAAATAAATAAATACATACCGCAAAACATCCTCGTTACTCTGCCGGCCTGCGACCAGGAAGTCAGGCAGGCCGGCGCGACACCCGGAAACAGGAAGTAGGAGGGCGGGAGCCTACCCCGCCTCCCACGGAAGAGCCGCGATTGGAGCCGTGTTGGGAGCAGGGAGCACCGGAGCAGGCAGGAGCCTACCCTGCGCCCCGGTGCCGAAGGAGGGAAGAAGAGTCCTGCTGCCAGGCCTTGCAGCTGAGGAGAGGAAGCCGGTGAGTGCGTTGCTGAGCGGCGGGCGGGCGGAGGGAGAGGAGCATGTAGGCGCGGGGGGGGGGGCGGCCTGTGTATGTGTGTGTATGTGTGTGCGTGCGTGTGTGTATGTGTCTTGGAGTGCGTGTGTGTGACTGTGGGGGAGGGGGTGTGTGTGTGAGCGAGTGTCTGTCTGCGACGTGTGTGTGTGTGTGTGTGTGTCTGTGTCTGTGTGCATGCATGCATGCGCGGTAGGCTGGGAGGGCGGCGCATGCGCAGTAGGCTGGGAGGGCGGCGCAGGACGGAACGTGCGCGTTCGCGCAGCCAAATCCGACTGCTAAAAATCGTGCCAGTTTTGTGTCCCTCATTCCCCGGCATCAGCCGACTATAAGTCTCCGTCCCTGTTCCAGGGCGAGACCTAAAAAGGGAACAAGCTGTGACATACGTAAGTTATAGTTGTATAAATATTTGGTGGGTTAATATAAACACTCGACGACGAGTTTATGTAATGCTGCTCCCTGTAGAATTACACATTAGCAACTAAAAACCATGTTATGCACGTACAAAATATTAGGCTGAAATTAAGAACACATATATTATATTCAGATGAAATATAAACAGTGAAAAGAACAACATAATACTTTTAGAATAATGCACATGGCATGCAATGGAGCAGTGCCACTCTCAGGACTCGATTATGAGTTACACAGTACTAGCATGCTGGAAACGCTGCATCCCTAAATATGGGTACCATGCAGCAACCCCTCAGGGATAACAATCATTACAATCCAGTCATTATAACACACTACCTGTACAACGCACACCATTACAACGCATGCCATTACAACGCAATATAAGGTAAGTAATGGAGATTTTTTTTGTTTTAGGGTGGGTATGGGTTTTGGGGTACATGGGAATAGTAACTTTCACCCCTACACTATCCAACACTTTCCCTACTCTTACCCTCACTGGAATAGGAATAGTATTTTTTACCCCTACACTATCCGACACACATCCTACTGTTGCACTCATTTGAGTGGGAATAGTACTTTTTACCTCTACACTATCCAACACTTACCCCACTGTTACCCTAAAAGTATTATGCATTGTAATGGTATGCATTGTAATGGTATGTGTTTTAATGGTATGCATTGTAATGGTAGTTTTTAAAAATGCGTTGTAATGCCATGCGTTATAAAATTATATGATGTAATGGTAGTTGCGATATAAAACCGCATTGTAAAGGCATGCATTGTAATTGTTTGCATTGTAACGTCATGTATTCACCCCTCACCAGTATAGTGCAGTTACAAGTTATTCCACGGCAGCAGGGGGAATAACCAAACAGGCCCATGTCAAAATCAGTATTCCATTCTTTCCATATTCCTTTGAGAAGATGTTCAAGTATACCCCTTCTCTAAGCATGTGACAACGGGAGTGGTATGGGGGCCTGTGCATGGTGGGGGAATCAGAGCGGGAGGGTGCTCAAAGCAATGGAGGCTGGTGTGACTTGAGAGCAGTGTGACAACAGCCTCTGGTAATCTTTGAAAGTGGTGCGGCGAACCCTCCTTCTTCTATGATGGTTCAGGGAGTTCTAAAACAGATAACATTTGGGTCAAATGGTGCACTTTAAAGCAGGCCTTCACAAAAATTGCTCATGATTAGGCTGTAAAAGGGCACTAGTTATTATTCAAGTATTTCAATGATGTTCCTTTGAAGCCTGATGCAGTTGTATCTCAAAATGTTTCAAAATACACCCATAAGTTAAATATTATTGTCAGTATGCCAAGACTAGCATTTTTCACAGGCCACGAATGCCCTCTTTATGCCAAGATTTCTCTAAGATAAGCCAGTGTCAGAATTTTTAAATTGATGAAGTCCATATACAATAGATAACCCCTATATCAAAGATTACCTCTAATATGTCACAGCTGTCATTTTTGTCATGGTTACCTGACTCCCATAAGCCATGTTTATCCTCCTGTATACAATACGAACATCAGCCCGTTGAAATAGGTACTCCATATGCAAAGGATGGCCTTTAGTATGCAAAAGCCAGGATGTTTCCATGGGTGCTCCAATTCCAAGAATTCCCCAATATGGCAGCACCAGCATTTTGTCATTGGTGCCTCATTTTCCAAGTATCACCTATAGGATGCAAATGGCAACATTTTTCTAGGGTTTCTCCATAGTTCAAAAATCACCCCCATTTTCCAGGATGCCAGTGCCATCATTGTGTCTTATTTGTCCGTAGTCAGCAAGGAATCACCTCCAGGGTAGCTAGCCATCAGCAGGCTGACAAGCATGACACATAAACACGCCTTTTCACTTACATTCACTCACCTACTCCGATTCTCACGCTGTCAGATTTCCTCACACTCATTCATTCCCAGTCACTAAGACTTATTCTCACTCACACATATGCTAAGTCACCTACACTTCCTCAGAGCACCTCACGCTCATTCTCACTCACTCATTAACAATGGCCACATTCATTCACATTCATTCATTCTCACTCTCTTTCACTCACTGTCACTCTTGCTTCCTTTCTGTTCTACTCATTCCTACTATCACTGTACCAGTCTCTCAATCAATCAATCAGGGAATTGTGAAGCGCATTACAAACCCAAGGGTCTCAAGGTGCTGGGGGGTTCGGTGCAGCCCTGAGTCAGCCGAACAGCCAGGTCTTGAGGCTCCTCCTGAAGGTTTGCAGGGTGGGGGAGGGTCCGATGTTGACCGAGCTCGTTCTAGGCTTTGCCGTAACATAGGAGAAGACTCTTCCACCAGCACTGGTTCTGCATATGCGTGGGGTTTCTGCTAGGGCAGGTCGGCAGAGCGGAGGTTTCTCTTGGGTACATGAAAGGAGACTCTTTTATTAATTTATTTGGGTCCGGTGTTGTGGAGGGATTTGTAGGCGTGGGTGAGTAGCTTTAAAGTTACTCTCTTCTCAACAAGGCGCCAGTGGAGGTCTCGTAGGGGTTGGGTGAAGGGATCATGTTGTGGGATGCAGAGGACGAGTCTGGCTGCGCTGTTTTGGAGGGTCTGAAGTTTGTGTAGCAGGTATTTGTTGATTCTAGTGTAGATAGCATTTCCGTAGTCCAGTCTACTTGTTATGAGTGCGTGAGTGATGTTTTTTCTGGATTTGGGGGGATCCATTTGAAGGTCTTGCGAAGGATGCGGAGGGTGTTGAAGCAGGTTGAGGCAACAGCGTTAATCTGGCGGGTCATGGTGAGGGAGGAGTTGAGTATGATGCAGAGGTTCCGGGCATGGTCCGTGGGGGTTGGGGGGGTTCCAAGGTCAGTGGCCACCAGTTGTTGTCCCAAGCTGAGGGGGTGGTCCGAGGAAGAGGACTTCTGTCTCCTCTGAGTTGAGCTTCAGACAGCTGCTGCTCATCCAGGATGCAACATCTTTCATTCCTTCCTGGAAGCTGAGTTTGGTGGTATCAGGTTCCTTAGTGAGGGAGAGGATAAGCTACGTGTCATCGGCATAGGATACTATGCTGAGCCCGAGCAGTTTAACGATGGCAGGGAGGGGGGCCATGTAGATGTTAAAGAGCGTGAGACTGAATGAAGATTCTTGGGGTACTCCGCAGTTGATCTCTCTGAGTTTGAAGAGGAAGGGCAGGAGTCTGGTCCTTTGAGTTCTGCTGACGAGGAAGGAGGGTATCCAGTTGAGGGCGGCTCCCTGTATGCCGGCGTCGTGGAGTCTGGCTGTGAGAGTGCGGTGGGAGACGGTGTCGAACTCTGCAGAGAGGTCTGGTAGGATGAGGGCCGCGATGTGGCCTTGGTCGAGGAGTATGCGGATGCTGATGATACTCAGCTTCTCTTCACTTGGAAGAAAAACGACTTGTCCCCAGAACCAGCTAAGAACTGCTTCTCCGCAATTTTTCAAATGGCTTGCACTTTCATATCTTAAGTGCAATGAGGACAAGTCAGAGATTCTACTGTATGGCTCCTTCCCCCCCACATTTTAGGGAGTCAATCTGGCCTACACAGTACCCCATGCCAAAATCTATCGGCAATCCAGTGAAGAATCCGGGGGGTGTGGTTAATCGAGGACCTTTAGTTCTCCCCTCAGATAAAGAGACTTGCTGGTATGTGCTTCGGCATACTGAAATCACTCAGAAAGTTTTTGCTTCTGCTGCCTAGATCTGCAAAGGAGATGGTGGCACTATCCCTTATCCTATCACGAATTGATTATGCCAATGCACTCCACATTGGCTTGCCGGGCTACCAACTTAAAAAACTACAAACAATACAAAATGCGGCTGCAGGAGTTTTGCTTGGCATTTCTAGAAGATCTAGTATGAAACAACATCTTAGGGACCTTCACTGGCTCCCTGTGGCCAGTTTTAGGCCCTCACTCTTGCGCATGGAGTGCTGCATGGAACGGGCCGCCCTATCTTAGAAGGCGTTTTAGCTTTTACAAGCCCAAAAGACACCTGCACTGCAGCGCAACGTTTAGTTGTGATTCCCCGCTTTCGTCTCTTTCGCACAGGGGCAGCTCTCTCTCTTTCCGCTGTAGCATGGAATGCTCTTCCTTTCAAACGTTCGAACTTCGGAACACTCAAGACCTCAGGTTGTTCAAGAAGCAACTCTGCTGTTTAATTAGGCTGCACTTCGCTCAGTTGTATGTTGCTTGTTGGTTTGCTGCGCCGGGACACTCTTGAGTAGCCGTGCGCGTTACAAATGCCAATAACAAAACATAACATGTCGTTTGTGGCGGCGAGGAGGGAGGTCTCTGTGCTGTGGATGCTGCAGAATCCAGATTGTGAAGGGTCGAGGATGGCGTTCTCTTCGATAAAGTTAGTCAGCTGGGCGTTGATGATCTTCTCTGTGACTTTGGCCACGAAGGGGAGGAGAGAGTCTCACTTTTATTTTCTCATAATCTCTCTAACTTATTCTTAATCAATTGGACTCATTCATTCTCGCTCGCAGTTACACTTAGTTTCATTCATTGTCATTTACTTATTCATCACTCAATTTCTCTCCCAAACAAAAACAAGCTCAAATATATACACACACATGCACACACACACTCGGACATACATATGCTTGCACACACAGACACACACACTTCCTCACCTGCAAGTATACTCACAGCATTTCAGAGTTTTGCTTTTTATCTACCTTAGCTGACTCTCCCGGGTGTTCTATGAACTCTCAAGGCAGGAACACAGCTTTGAGAACTAAAGCAGGAGTCTGAAATTTTGATCCTGATCAGTGCAAAAAAACATGCTCATGCAGTTCCCAGGCACCCACTTTTAGGTAGCTGCCTGCATCTTATTGGTTTTCTCCCTACCTTTTCCTAACTCATCAGGATCCATGAGACTCCTGACCCAAACCCACACCTAGGGAAGATGAGAGAGGGTGAGGTTACAGTCTGATTGACATGTAGCCTCAGCAGGGCCGACTGGGAACCACAACCGGCCCTGGCAAAGTGCTCGGCCGGCCCCCCTCCCCACTCGGAGAGGTGAGGGGGGTGGGGTTGGAGGTGCCACCGAGCTCTTTGCCGGAGCCGGTTTTCGGACGATTTTCATACAGGGCCGATATTGCAGCTATGCTGCAAAAACGACCCTGTAACCAAAACGGCCCCAATGGGCCCAAACCCGTCCCCCACCCGTGCGACGCACCGGGGATTGCCCGGTGCCCGCTATGGCCAGTCCGGACCTGAGCCTCAGGCACTACAGGGCTCAACCCTTGTGCACCTGGAGCTACTTTCACAAGTGACACTGCAGTGAGTCATAAATGTGGGCACACCTTAGTGTATCAGGCCCATGAGGCCAGGTCTGTGTCTTTGCAAGCCCAAGAACATCTGTCTGATCGCTAGTGCAGGTACCTGTACTTCACCAGCCAATACTGCTGGACACTGCTGCTGGAACATCGAGACAGTGGCGTAATAAGGGCCCCCGTAATCCCCACAGTGCGGGGGGGGTGGCTGAGCCCCAGGGTGTCCCCTCAGAATAATACCTGGGCTTGAGAGCTCCTGAGTGAGTCCGCAGGGGGGGACCCTCTATGTACTTTGCAGGGGGGGCTCAAGTTTAGTTGTCACTGCCCCGAGAAAGTTTTTTTAATTATACTAATAGTCAATAATAATTTATCATTGACTATTAGTATAGTTAAAAAAGGTCAGAAAGTAAGTAAGATGGCGACCTGACACCACTTATGACACAGCTGTCACTGTTCTCTGCTCTCGCCTTGCGTAGGAGATGGTTAGGCAGGGCTGGGCTGTACTTGCTCGGGCAAATTTACCAGCCATATTTTCCACCCAGTAAAATCTCACCTGTTAAATTCGAGAGTAGGAAGTGTGAGCCATGTATAATCCGGTGGAGACGTATCCTTCCCAGGGCCCAGGGATACAACTCCACGAAACTTATAATGGGGAAGTGGGACACACGTTTCTCCTTTAACAGCAGCTGATCCTTGCACAACATTTTTTTACTTACGTCTTCCTCTTTTGTAATGTTGCGTACAAAGATCGCACTATATTTAATTCATTTTGAACTAGAAGCAAATGTAGAAAGATGAAAAAGTATACATTTTTACATTAATATTGGCCAATTAAAAAGTAAAGTTTGTTGTAAGAACTCACTATATATTTTGCCGAATAATAACGGTCGATATGTGGTCACTTGCACTTTAAGATCAGAAATTTGTGATTTTTGCTCAGGCACAGAATGGTCCACCACGAAAAGGCAAAGTCGACATATAGTACTTACATAGTAATAAATTAATTGTTATGTTTAAGTATATAAAGTCACTCACCTGTCAAGGGTCCTCTGAGAAACGTGAGCAAAAAAACAGCCAGACCTGCTGTTTTCATTTCCAGACACACGGCTGTATCTCTTCAAAAAAAGATAAAGAAATGAGACGGTAGTGTGGTCACTGTTACCTTTTGTTCATATTCTACAAGTAGTCTGTTTCCTAGTGCGAGCGGAATTTGTGGGTGATGACACTGAATCGACAATGCACAGAGGAAGACCTAAAAAAAGGGTCTAGGAAAAATGGTCTACCACACAAAGGACACGATGCTGGCAATTAACTGTGTCTAATGCTGCAGAGGAAGTCCGCCTTAAAATATTTGTTATAGCAGAAGAAAGGATAAGTAAAAAGGACTTCTGCAAAAGGTAGGTTAGAGAATACAATGCAAATTTTCTTGAACAAAAAAAAGGGGATGCACCATCTGTCACTTTAGTAGGCGTACTCATCGTGTGCAAAAATCCCACGGAGGAAAAGACTTGGGGCCAAATGTATCAACATCCTGATTTGCGATTCTCAAATAGCGATTTTTTAGACATCGCTATTTGAGAATTGCAAATAGGGGTGTATGTGAAAAATCGCAATTTTTTTGCGATTTCTTAATATTCCTTAATTGTGATTAGCAAATTGCGAATCGCAATTAAGGAATACTTTCCCGTTTATTTCTATGGGCCAGGAGGCCCATAGGAATGAGTGGAAGTTATTCTCAATTTGCGATTCGCAATTTGAGAATCGCAAATTGAGAATAATTTCAAGGGTGCAGGGGTGTCAAAAGGACACCCTGATGCACCTCCGAAATAAACATTGGTGCACATGTGGCGTACATACATGCCCTAAGGGCATGTATGTGCTTCATATTGCACTTTCAAAAATTCAAAAAAGTGCATTTTTCAAAGAAATCACAAATTGCCACCAACTTGAAATTGGTGGTAATTTGCGATTCCTTAAGGCCAAATTGCACTTTTTGATACTTCTTACAATGCATTTAAGGAATCGCAAAATTTGCGATTCCTTAAATGCAATCGCAAAATAAGGAATCGCAAATTTTGCGATTCCTTATTTTGCCTTAATACATACCATTTGGCGAATTTCGGCATTTGCGAATGCAAGTTTGCTTGATACATATGGCCCGTGTATACTTAAAATTAATTTACAACCTAAAATAGGCAGTTATTTGGGGAACTGTTCTTATTATGAAGATCAGTAAGCCAAAGAATGGATGAAATACGATACGCTAGTTATAGTCATCATCATCAACTAGATTACCCGCTGCAAAATGTTTTTTTTTACAATGCGATTGGTAGCAAAATACTAATACAGAAACCCAACAAGCAGTGATATTGCTTCATCTTGATGAAATATATTACTTGCTCCTGAACAATGATTGACCAGGTGGTACCTCCAGTCTAATGAAGTCACAACTTTTGGCCAGTCCTAAAACGAGCCCTCACTTTCTTTTTACTACTAAACCATAGGTACTCTCAAACATTTTCCCAGAGGCCAAACAATTTGGGAGCATATTTACAAGCACCTATCGCCACAGGAACGTCACTTTATATGACCTCCTGTGGCGATTAACCCTTCGCCGAATTTACAAGGCAGCGTTCCTAACGTGCCTTAACGCCGCCTTGTAAACAAGGCCCCCTTTCACACTACACTTAGCGTGAAAGGGGACTGCAATGGGTGTTGGGGTGAGCAATCTGCTGCAACACCCATTGATTGTGATGCTGCCCCCTGTTGTATCTTGAGTCTTCCTGCTGCTCAGCTAGAATGTGTCTTATGTGGAATGTTGGATGAATGGAATGTTAGAGGTTTGTGAATGTCAGTTGGGTGAGGGCTGAGCAGCAGGACAGCTGCTCCTGATGGGGTTATTGTTTCATCTTATTATCTTAACATCTGAACTTAAATAAAGTAACTTGAATATTCTACCTTGAAATATCCATCTTCCTTGTGAATACATCATTTGGCGATTGTTGAGAAGAAGAATCTACGCGTGCAAATAAAAAGTAACTGATAAGCAAAAGAGTACTGGACTGAAACGGAGAAAAGAAGTCTAAGCTTGCAGAAGAGAAAGAAGAAAAATGAAGTAAAGGATAGTTTTGGAGGTAAATGACTTTCTTTAAACGAGATTATACTAAAAGGTGTAACGTTGTCTGGCAAAAAGGGAGTAACCCCATCAGTGACCTTGCCATCAGTCGCCCTAACACCCAGATGTGCCAGAACAGTGTTATTAAATGGCATAAAATCTACCGAAATGCAGTTTGTATGGAGTTGGAGGGGCAAGGAAAAGTCGAGCCTCGGGGGAGAGTGAAGGAATAACAACTGCTGCACTGTTGTTTATTTGTGACCGGAGGCAAAAAATCGGGCCTCACAGAGAAGTGCGAGCGCATTATTAAGAATTGCTCCTTTGATGTTTATATGAGTTCGGGGGCAAAATCGGGCCTCAAAGAAATATACATCCAAATTACACTTAAACTGATTTATTGAGGGAGCAGTTAATCCTGGGGAGGAAGACCTTTCTTTCTTTGAAAGGGGTTTAAAATTTGACGATTTGATTTGCTTTTGTTTCGGGGGCTGAAAATCGAGCCTCAGTGTGAAGGGGAATGGGTTGATGAATTGTAATCATCAGGAAGACGCTGTGGAAACAATTTTTGTGTCAAAAGTGAAGGTTGAAGAAAAGATGCGGCGGTGATATAATCTGAAAGTTCAACATGGGATAAGATCTAAAGTTAATTTTGATGTTAAGACCGTTTGCTTTAACAAGGGAAGTAACGGTTACCGTGTTTGTTTCGAAGTCTGCACGAGAAAGGTTTTCCAACACTGTGTGTCATCTTCTGTGACGACTTTTCATCTGACAAGGCGTTTTGGCACATGTGTGTGCCGTGAACCACCCGACTCGAAGTTATGTGCGTGCCTCCATTTTGAGTAAGGCAAAACAAGGCCTACTTCGTAAGTCAAAGGTATTACAGTGGGTGTGATCGGCGTGTCGTTTACAGAAACAGGTACTGTTGACGTTTTATACCTGCATATGTTGCCAACTGAATTATTGAAAGTTAATCAAAAAAAAAAAAAAAGGAAGATTTAATGGCTAGTTGCCCGGAAGAAAACTAATTTGAAGACTTTGTTGTTGTGGAAGCCGTTTTAAGCACAGTGGTTAAAAAGGTTCAAAAAAATGATAACTGGTTTCGGAACCAAGGTCTCAAGAACAGAGGCTAGTCTGTGTACTCGGAGGATGCTGAATAAGGACAATGGTTGCAGTAACAAGATGTTGGGACAAACGCGAGGGAAGCATGATGATGCGGTCAAAAAAGCCAGTGTTGGGGACACTTCGTTGGAGACAATTCTCACAGAATTTGACCACATCAGAGTCTAGAATCCCTATCTCTATAGTGTCGTGTATGGTGCAGTCAGGATGTTAGGACACTCTTTGGTTGGTGTTATGTATGAGGTGTCTGCAGTATGGTCTTTGCAAACACAACAATGATGGACAGAATGTGGATCAATGTCACACATTCACCCCAGTCCAAAGATCTGGGCCCAAATCCATCGTTTTTCCACTCCACACCACCCTGGGTTAGACAATGGCGATATGCAAATCAGCTCTGACCCTGTGCCCCATGGGAACAGTCCAGTCCGAACTACAAAAGCCATGTCCTTCCCAGAACGGAAACAAGCATCCGAGGACCGGCCCGGTTTCGAGGTAACACCTCTCTTCAGCCCGGCTAGCTTGATTCCAGTGGTATGGAGTGCCTGGGACTCACGTCTGAGCATCCCCAGTACACTTAGAGCGGTAACTGCAAACACAACAATGATGGACAGAATGTGGATCAATGTCACACATTCACCCCAGTCCAAAGATCTGGGCCCAAATCCATCGTTTTTCCACTCCACACCACCCTGGGTTAGACAATGGCGATATGCAAATCAGCGCTGACCCTGTGCCCCATGGGAACAGTCCAGTCCGAACTACAAAAGCCATGTCCTTCCCAGAACGGAAACAAGCATCCGAGGACCGGCCCGGTTTCGAGGTAACACCTCTCTTCAGCCCGGCTAGCTTGATTCCAGTGGTGTGGAGTGCCTGGGACTCACGTCTGAGCATCCCCAGTACACTTAGAGCGGTAACTGCAAACACAACAATGATGGACAGAATGTCGATCAATGTCACACATTCACCCCAGTCCAAAGATCTGGGCCCAAATCCATCGTTTTTCCACTCCACACCACCCTGGGTTAGACAATGGCGATATGCAAATCAGCGCTGACCCTGTGCCCCATGGGAACAGTCCAGTCCGAACTACAAAAGCCATGTCCTTCCCAGAACGGAAACAAGCATCCGAGGACCGGCCCGGTTTCGAGGTAACACCTCTCTTCAGCCCGGCTAGCTTGATTCCAGTGGTGTGGAGTGCCTGGGACTCACGTCTGAGCATCCCCAGTACACTTAGAGCGGTAACTGCAAACACAACAATGATGGACAGAATGTGGATCAATGTCACACATTCACCCCAGTCCAAAGATCTGGGCCCAAATCCATCGTTTTTCCACTCCACACCACCCTGGGTTAGACAATGGCGATATGCAAATCAGCGCTGACCCTGTGCCCCATGGGAACAGTCCAGTCCGAACTACAAAAGCCATGTCCTTCCCAGAACGGAAACAAGCATCCGAGGACCGGCCCGGTTTCGAGGTAACACCTCTCTTCAGCCCGGCTAGCTTGATTCCAGTGGTGTGGAGTGCCTGGGACTCACGTCTGAGCATCCCCAGTACACTTAGAGCGGTAACTGCAAACACAACAATGATGGACAGAATGTCGATCAATGTCACACATTCACCCCAGTCCAAAGATCTGGGCCCAAATCCATCGTTTTTCCACTCCACACCACCCTGGGTTAGACAAAGGCGATATGCAAATCAGCTCTGACCCTGTGCCCCATGGGAACAGTCCAGTCCGAACTACAAAAGCCATGTCCTTCCCAGAACGGAAACAAGCATCCGAGGACCGGCCCGGTTTCGAGGTAACACCTCTCTTCAGCCCGGCTAGCTTGATTCCAGTGGTATGGAGTGCCTGGGACTCACGTCTGAGCATCCCCAGTACACTTAGAGCGGTAACTGCAAACACAACAATGATGGACAGAATGTGGATCAATGTCACACATTCACCCCAGTCCAAAGATCTGGGCCCAAATCCATCGTTTTTCCACTCCACACCACCCTGGGTTAGACAATGGCGATATGCAAATCAGCGCTGACCCTGTGCCCCATGGGAACAGTCCAGTCCGAACTACAAAAGCCATGTCCTTCCCAGAACGGAAACAAGCATCCGAGGACCGGCCCGGTTTCGAGGTAACACCTCTCTTCAGCCCGGCTAGCTTGATTCCAGTGGTGTGGAGTGCCTGGGACTCACGTCTGAGCATCCCCAGTACACTTAGAGCGGTAACTGCAAACACAACAATGATGGACAGAATGTCGATCAATGTCACACATTCACCCCAGTCCAAAGATCTGGGCCCAAATCCATCGTTTTTCCACTCCACACCACCCTGGGTTAGACAATGGCGATATGCAAATCAGCGCTGACCCTGTGCCCCATGGGAACAGTCCAGTCCGAACTACAAAAGCCATGTCCTTCCCAGAACGGAAACAAGCATCCGAGGACCGGCCCGGTTTCGAGGTAACACCTCTCTTCAGCCCGGCTAGCTTGATTCCAGTGGTGTGGAGTGCCTGGGACTCACGTCTGAGCATCCCCAGTACACTTAGAGCGGTAACTGCAAACACAACAATGATGGACAGAATGTGGATCAATGTCACACATTCACCCCAGTCCAAAGATCTGGGCCCAAATCCATCGTTTTTCCACTCCACACCACCCTGGGTTAGACAATGGCGATATGCAAATCAGCGCTGACCCTGTGCCCCATGGGAACAGTCCAGTCCGAACTACAAAAGCCATGTCCTTCCCAGAACGGAAACAAGCATCCGAGGACCGGCCCGGTTTCGAGGTAACACCTCTCTTCAGCCCGGCTAGCTTGATTCCAGTGGTGTGGAGTGCCTGGGACTCACGTCTGAGCATCCCCAGTACACTTAAAGCGGTAACTGCAAACACAACAATGATGGACAGAATGTGGATCAATGTCACACATTCACCCCAGTCCAAAGATCTGGGCCCAAATCCATCGTTTTTCCACTCCACACCACCCTGGGTTAGACAATGGCGATATGCAAATCAGCGCTGACCCTGTGCCCCATGGGAACAGTCCAGTCCGAACTACAAAAGCCATGTCCTTCCCAGAACGGAAACAAGCATCCGAGGACCGGCCCGGTTTCGAGGTAACACCTCTCTTCAGCCCGGCTAGCTTGATTCCAGTGGTGTGGAGTGCCTGGGACTCACGTCTGAGCATCCCCAGTACACTTAGAGCGGTAACTGCAAACACAACAATGATGGACAGAATGTGGATCAATGTCACACATTCACCCCAGTCCAAAGATCTGGGCCCAAATCCATCGTTTTTCCACTCCACACCACCCTGGGTTAGACAATGGCGATATGCAAATCAGCACCGACCCTGTGCCCCATGGGAACAGTCCAGTCCGAACTACAAAAGCCATGTCCTTCCCAGAACGGAAACAAGCATCCGAGGACCGGCCCGGTTTCGAGGTAACACCTCTCTTCAGCCCGGCTAGCTTGATTCCAGTGGTGTGGAGTGCCTGGGACTCACGTCTGAGCATCCCCAGTACACTTAGAGCGGTAACTGCAAACACAACAATGATGGACAGAATGTGGATCAATGTCACACATTCACCCCAGTCCAAAGATCTGGGCCCAAATCCATCGTTTTTCCACTCCACACCACCCTGGGTTAGACAATGGCGATATGCAAATCAGCGCTGACCCTGTGCCCCATGGGAACAGTCCAGTCCGAACTACAAAAGCCATGTCCTTCCCAGAACGGAAACAAGCATCCGAGGACCGGCCCGGTTTCGAGGTAACACCTCTCTTCAGCCCGGCTAGCTTGATTCCAGTGGTGTGGAGTGCCTGGGACTCACGTCTGAGCATCCCCAGTACACTTAGAGCGGTAACTGCAAACACAACAATGATGGACAGAATCAATCAATCAATCATGACATTTGTAGAGCGCACTACTCACCCGTAGGGTCTCAAGGCGCTGGGTGGGGGGGGGTGCCGTTACTGCTCGAACAGCCAGGTCTTGAGCTTCTTCCTGAAGGAGAGGTGGTCTTGGGTCAGGCGTAGGTCGGTCGGGAGTGAGTTCCAGGTCTTGGCGGCCAGGTAGGAGAAGGATCTTCCTCCTGTTGTCGTTCTTCGGATGCGGGGGACGGCGGCGAGGGCGTGGCTGGTTGATCTGAGGAGGCGCTTAGGAGTGTAGAAGTTGATCCGGTTGTTGAGGTAGCTCGGGCCTTGGTCGTGTAGGGCTTTGTGTGCGTGGGTAAGGAGACGGAAGGTGATTCTCTTGTTGACCGGGAGCCAATGCAGATCTCTCAGGTGTCCGGAGATGTGGCTGCGTCGGGGGATGTCGAGGATGAGCCTGGCCGAGGCGTTCTGAATCCGCTGAAGTCTCTTCTGGAGCTTGGCAGTGGTTCCGGCGTAGAGGGCGTTGCCGTAGTCCAGTCGGCTGGTGACGAGGGCCTGGGTGACCGTCTTCCTTGTGTCGGTGGGGATCCACCGGAAGATCTTGCGTAGCATGCGCAGGATGTTGAAGCAAGACGAGGAGACGGCGTTTACTTGTCTTGTCATGGAGAGGGAGGAGTCCATGATGAAGCCCAGGTTACGTGCGTGGTCCGTTGGTTTGGGTGCGGTGCCCAGGGTGGAGGGCCACCAGGAGTCGTCCCAGGCGGAGGGCGAGGCGCCCAGGATGAGGACCTCCGTCTTGTCCGAGTTCAGTTTCAGGCGGCTGGTCGTCATCCATTCGGCTACCTCTCTCATCCCTTCGTGCAGGTTGGCTCTGGCGGTGGCGGGGTTGTTGGTCAGGGAGAGGATCAGCTGGGTGTCGTCGGCGTAGGAGATTATGTTGAGGTTGTGATGGCGTACGATGGCCGCAAGGGGGCTCATGTAGACGTTGAAGAGGGTGGGGCTCAGTGAGGATCCTTGAGGGACGCCGCAGATGACTTCGGTGGCCTCTGACTTGTACGGTGGTAGGCGGACTCTCTGTGTTCTTCCGTCGAGGAAGGAGATGATCCATTCTAGTGCCTTGTCCTGGATTCCGATGTTGCCAAGGCGCTGTGCTAGTGTGCGGTGGCAGACCGTGTCGAACGCCGCGGAGAGGTCTAGGAGGATGAGGGCCGCTGTTTCTCCGTTGTCCATCAGAGTTCGTATGTCATCGGTGGCAGCGATGAGGGCGGTCTCGGTGCTGTGGTTGGCCCGGAAGCCTGACTGTGAGGGGTCGAGGGAACCGTTCGTCTCGAGGAAGGTTGCCAGCTGTTTGTTGACGGTCTTCTCGATGACTTTGGCCGGGAACGGGAGGAGCGAGATGGGGCGGTAGTTCTTGAGGTCGGTGGGGTCTGCTGTGGGTTTCTTGAGAAGAGCGCTGAGTTCGGCGTGCTTCCAGCTCTCAGGGAAGGTGGCGGTGTCGAAGGATGTGTTGATGATGTCCCGCAGGTGGGGTGCGATGACAGCGTCGGCCTTGTTGAAGACGTGGTGAGGGCAGGGGTCAGTTGGAGATCCGGAGTGGATGGAGTTCATTGTGCGGATGGTGTCTTCTGTGTTGATTGGAGTCCAGGTGCGGAGGGTGGTGGTGGGTGGCGTTGTTGCGGTTGTGGCTTGCGTTGGTTGGTTGCTGAAGCTGTTGTGTATGTCCGCGATCTTGTTGTGGAAGTAGGAGGCGAGGGAGTTGCAGAGGTCTTGCGACGGGGTGATGTCATTGCTTCCGGCGCTGGGGTTGGAGAGCTCTTTTACGATGGTGAAGAGTTCCTTGCAGTTGTGTGCGTTGTTGTCCAGACGATCCTTGTATGTATTTTTCTTGGTGGCGCGGATCAGTTGGTGGTGTTTCCGGGTAGCGAGCTTGAGGGTGGTCATGTTGTCCGTGGTAGGCTCCCTTCTCCAGGCTTTCTCGAGGGCTCGGCAGTTCTTCTTGGAGTTCTTTAGTTCGTCGGTGAACCATGGTGTTTTCCTGCTGCAGGGCCTGCTGGGTGGGGTTCTCAGTGGGGCGAGTTCGTCCGTGCAGTTGCTGATCCACTTCGTGAGGTTGTCGGCGGCCAGGCTGGGGCTCGCTGAGCTGGCGGGAGGGTGCTGGCTCAGGGAAGCGGCGAGCTGGTCGGCTGTGATCTTGCTCCAGCTTCTGCGGGCAACCTGTTGTTGGTGGTGGTGGCTCGCCGATCTGTTGAAGGTGAAGTGGACGCAGCTGTGGTCCGTCCAGTGGAGTCCTGTTGTGTGGCTGAAGGTGACGTCGTTGCTGGATGAGAAGACGGCGTCGAGCGTGTGTCCGGCGAGGTGGGTGGGGGTGGACACCAGTTGCTTGAGTCCGAGGTTGGCGAGGTTGTCGATCAGGCTGGTGGTGTTGCGGTCGTTGTTGTTCTCCAGGTGGAAGTTGAGGTCCCCCAGGAGGATGTAGTCGGCGGAGGGGAGGGCATGCGGGCTGACGAAGTCGGCGATGTCCTCGCTGAATCGTGTGCGTGGCCCCGGGGGTCGGTAGATCAGGGCTGTGAATGTGGATCAATGTCACACATTCACCCCAGTCCAAAGATCTGGGCCCAAATCCATCGTTTTTCCACTCCACACCACCCTGGGTTAGACAATGGCGATATGCAAATCAGCGCTGACCCTGTGCCCCATGGGAACAGTCCAGTCCGAACTACAAAAGCCATGTCCTTCCCAGAACGGAAACAAGCATCCGAGGACCGGCCCGGTTTCGAGGTAACACCTCTCTTGGATGGATTTGGGCCCAGATCTTTTGACTGGGGGAGTGTGTGACATTGATCCACATTCAGTCCATCACTTGTTGTTTTTGCAATTGCCGCCCTAAGTGCGCTGGGGATGCCCAGACGTGGGTCCCAGGCACTCCACACCACTTGGAGTCACGCTAGCCGGGCTGAAGAGAGGTGTTACCTCGAAACCGGTCCGGTCCTCGGATGCTTGATTCCGTTCTGGGAAGGACATGGCTTTTGTAGTTCGGACTGGACTGTTCCCATGGGGCAACAGGGTCAGAGCTGATTTGCATATCGCCATTGTCTAACCCAGGGTGGTGTGGAGTGCAAAAAAACGATGGATTTGGGCCCAGATCTTTTGACTGGGGGAGTGTGTGACATTGATCCACATTCAGTCCATCACTTGTTGTTTTTGCAATTGCCGCCCTAAGTGCGCTGGGGATGCCCAGACGTGGGTCCCAGGCACTCCACACCACTTGGAGTCAAGCTAGCCGGGCTGAAGAGAGGTGTTACCTCGAAACCGGTCCGGTCCTCGCATGCTTGATTCCGTTCTGGGAAGGACATGGCTTTTGTAGTTCGGACTGGACTGTTCCCATGGGGCAACAGGGTCAGAGCTGATTTGCATATCGTCATTGTCTAACCCAGGGTGGTGTGGAGTGCAAAAAAACGATGGATTTGGGCCCAGATCTTTTGACTGGGGGAGTGTGTGACATTGATCCACATTCAGTCCATCACTTGTTGTTTTTGCAATTGCCGCCCTAAGTGCGCTGGGGATGCCCAGACGTGGGTCCCAGGCACTCCACACCACTTGGAGTCAAGCTAGCCGGGCTGAAGAGAGGTGTTACCTCGAAACCGGTCCGGTCCTCGGATGCTTGATTCCGTTCTGGGAAGGACATGGCTTTTGTAGTTCGGACTGGACTGTTCCCATGGGGCAACAGGGTCAGAGCTGATTTGCATATCGCCATTGTCTAACCCAGGGTGGTGTGGAGTGCAAAAAAACGATGGATTTGGGCCCAGATCTTTTGACTGGGGGAGTGTGTGACATTGATCCACATTCAGTCCATCACTTGTTGTTTTTGCAATTGCCGCCCTAAGTGCGCTGGGGATGCCCAGACGTGGGTCCCAGGCACTCCACACCACTTGGAGTCAAGCTAGCCGGGCTGAAGAGAGGTGTTACCTCGAAACCGGTCCGGTCCTCGGATGCTTGATTCCGTTCTGGGAAGGACATGGCTTTTGTAGTTCGGACTGGACTGTTCCCATGGGGCAACAGGGTCAGAGCTGATTTGTATATCGCCATTGTCTAACCCAGGATGGTGTGGAGTGCAAAAAAACGATGGATTTGGGTCCAGATCTTTTGACTGGGGGAGTGTGTGACATTGATCCACATTCAGTCCATCACTTGTTGTTTTTGCAATTGCCGCCCTAAGTGCGCTGGGGATGCCCAGACGTGGGTCCCAGGCACTCCACACCACTTGGAGTCAAGCTAGCCGGGCTGAAGAGAGGTGTTACCTCGAAACCGGTCCGGTCCTCGGATGCTTGATTCCGTTCTGGGAAGGACATGGCTTTTGTAGTTCGGACTGGACTGTTCCCATGGGGCAACAGGGTCAGAGCTGATTTGCATATCGCCATTGTCTAACCCAGGGTGGTGTGGAGTGCAAAAAAACGATGGATTTGGGCCCAGATCTTTTGACTGGGGGAGTGTGTGACATTGATCCACATTCAGTCCATCACTTGTTGTTTTTGCAGTATGGTCTTGTCACTCAGTATTAGTGAAGTTTGGTAGTGAGTGTTTTGTCACCAAGAGCTGTTCTACAACAGGTGTTGTATGTGAGTTGGTGTCAGGTTGTTAGACCACTCATTGGCTCGTGTATGAGGTGACGGTGTTGTATGTGGTCACTCCTTGGTTGCGTATGTGGGGGCTATGCTGTATATGGTCACCCCTGGGTTGTGTTGTTTGATTGTAGGTGATTAACTCACCAAGAGCTGTTCCACAACTAGTGTTGTGTGTGAGCTGTGTCAAGTTGTTAGGCAACTCATTGGCTTGTATATGCGGGGGCTATACTGTATATGGTCACCCCTTGGTTGTGTTGTTAGGTTGTAGGTGATTAACTCACCAAGAGCTGTTCCACAACAAGTGTTGTGTGTGAGTTGTGTCAAGTTGTTAGGCAACTCATTGGCTTGTGTATGTGGGGGCTATGCTGTATATGGTCACCCCTTGGTTGTATTGTTTGGTTGTAGGTGATTAACTCGCCAAGAGCTGTTCCACAACAAGTAATGTGTGTGGGTTGTGACTAGATGTTAGACAACTCATGAGCTCGTGTAAGAGGGTGCTATGCTGTATATGGAAACCCTGTGAATGAGTGTTTCCTGACGCATGAATGAGTTATGTAAGTGCTCATTCTTGGTCTGTGGTGTGCACGTTGTTTCCTGATATTTATGGTGTTAGACTTTGTTCCTGTGTGTCTTTTTTGTTATACTGGTCTGGCCAACTGGTATGATTTGTGGCATATGGACGTAGGATGTAGGATTGTTGTTTATATTAGGAAGTAATGTGATGCTCTCTTCAGACTGTAGTGCGCTAGATGAGTTGAATTTATTGTATGCATTGTTTTAAATTTATTGACTAAATGCTCTCTTCAGACTGTAGTGCGCTAGATGAGTTGAATTTATTGTATGCATTGTTTTAAATTTATTGACTAAATGTACTTGAGTGTTCTGTTTTAAATTCCTTCCATTTTAATGCACAATGCAGTTGTTCCCCTAACGAAGGGAGATATGTTGTATCTTGAGTCTTCCTGCTGCTCAGCTAGAATGTGTCTTATGTGGAATGTTGGATGAATGGAATGTTAGAGGTTTGTGAATGTCAGTTGGGTGAGGGCTGAGCAGCAGGACAGCTGCTCCTGATGGGGTTATCGTTTCATCTTATTATCTTAACATCTGAACTTAAATAAAGTAACTTGAATATTCTACCTTGAAATATCCATCTTCCTTGTGAAAACATCACCCCCCTATTTAGAAGGGTACCATAAATAGGAGGCAGTGCCAAAATTAAGACCAGGGAAAGGCTGTTCTTAACATGGCAAAAAAAGGAGAAATGCTTAGTTCCTCCTTGTTTTTGCTGTTTCTATGTGTGCTGCATTGTGCAGCACACATAGAAACAACACATCGCCAGGAATGATTGTTCATATGCAGGAAGATGCTCCTACACATAACCAATAATTTAAAAAATGACGATTTGCAACTTCTATGTGTGCTGCACAATACACCACATATAGAAGTTACAATTAGCCATTATGGATTGTTTAGGTGCAGGGAGGGACACCTTTGTGCACCTAAACAATCAATCCCTCCATCGCAGACACCCTTGCACTATGGCAGCGCATTCTTGTGAATACTGCACATCCCTGCGTTTTCAGAATGGCGGAGCTGGCGTTAGCAATGTTTCCTTAACACTAAACTCCGCTATTCCCTTGTGAATATGCCCGTTAGTCTGTAGAGTCACCAAGGGTTGTATTGTTGCCCGAAAGTTAATGGAATACGATTTTTGCATTTTGAAGAGACTTTATCATAGTTTTACACATTTGTTGTAAGATGTCTATAAAACTGTAAGATGTCAGTAAAACCAAAGGTAAAGTGATGCAGGCCACCCTAGTTACATCCTTTCTTTAACTTCAGGTAACTTCTAAATAAATGTTTGCCCATTTATTTAACATTTTTCAGATTGTTAGTGCTGAGTCAAATAAACTGCAGCTCAGTGCTGCTGTTGACCAGGGGGGTCACATGTAAAGGTCAGGAGGGCTCATGGGCCCCTCGAGCCGTCCTTTGAGTATCACTATACTAAACTGCCTTCTCCAAGATGGTGAATAGCTGAGAGTCTGGTCAAATGATCGCCACATCACAGAGTGCAATCTCACTGCATTCATCAGCCACTTATTCGGCACATTTCAGTACCTTCTTTACTGTAACTGTGGACTGTAATCTTCAAGATGGAAGAGAGAAGACCAATTGAACACGGCATAGCAATAAAGTATTTTGTAATCTCATCTACATGACTGAGGGTTTGATTTATATATTGGTGGTAAATATAATCCTTCACAAGGGAGATGGAGTATGCTTGTCAGCCATCGCAATTCAGATGGGTTGGCATTTAGCCATCTTTTACCACCCATCACCGCCAGGCTAACCCTGGCAGTAAAAAACGTAAAGAGGCTTAAACCTTCCTTAGTAATACATATAAGTCACTCATAAGGAAGCCCATAGGGCAGGGTGCTTTGAGTTTAAAACGTAGGACATGTGTTCTTAAGCGTTATATGTCTTGGTAGTAAATAAATACCTCAATTTGTTTTTCACCACTGTAAGGCCTATCTCTCCCATGACATATCACTGGGTTACCTTATTACATTTAATAAATGGACCACATTGATTTAACTCCCTTTTGTAACCCTTGATATGCTTTCTCCTTAGACATTTTTAACTACTGAGGGCATACCCACTATGTTCCAGGCTATTGGTCCAAATGGGTAATACTTTAATCCCAATACAATGGAAGCTTAATGTTGTGGCCTTTCTTGGTATGATGCAGGCTAAACTGTTTTTGCAACGTACTGAATTGAGACAATGCACATTGTCCCACAAATAATGATTCATATGACTTTGAGATCTTACCCATGCATTTTACTCCAGATTACTAATAATCAGATAACTATGAGTAGTTTTTGTATTCTTTTATTTTTTAATATTTCTCTGATGCACATTCCTTGTCATTCTTTTCTGTATATGAGATACTTCTCTGGCCATGCGGCCCACTTTCCCTCTCTAAAATGGCCACTGTGCTAGTATTTATTCTATGAGTGCTTCTGTAGTACCTCATCTATCTCTCTACTTACTCCGCATGTAAACGCATGCTTCACACCGATGCAGCATCACTTCCCTGCGGACGCGTCATTTCCTATAACTGGCATTTCAACTCTGGTAAGAAATTCACTCCGTTTTCTGGCCACTGCGTTCTGTGCCCCATAAGGTTACAGTACTCGAATCAAATAGACCCGAGCAATGTGCCGCCTTACGCGGCTTGGCTGGAATTGCCTTGTCAGTGTGCTACAGTCCAATGACACTGTTCCTGCTGTTTTTGAGGTTGAGACAGGTTCCTTATTATATCCCATTTTGTAGGCTCAACACTATGATCTCTTAATCTTGAGATATGATGGAACCAGGCTGGAGTCGTTCAACAAATATTAATGGATTAGATGGCCATATTTTACTATTCCTTTTTGGAGTAGGTCGTTTTTATATATGTTTATATGTGACCTTTTGCAATCAGTACTCTAACAATCTAAATGTTCTCCCACAACCAATATTAATCATATTATTGTTTTACTTTACAACACTTGCTTACCAATACCATTACAGTCTCCCCTTATATGACTCCACTTACATCAGGTCAGCATACTGGCCATCTGCCATAAATATCAATCTACATGGGTTAGAGTCATATTAATTGCAAGCAGGCTCCATACACCAATAGATTACTGTGAATTGGTCTTTTTCACAATTGCTGTATGTGTCAGTTTCACATTATGTGCATGGGATCTCTTACAACATGATACCGCATGACCCTGTCACACATTGTGTTCGGTGGACGACACTCACAGATAATTGGATTCTAAAATGCTGCTTAGAAGTCTCAAACCCTTCTTTACATCAGTGCATGGGACGTATATGGTCTTTACTCTTCATTCTTAAACTGGAATTCATCAGTTAAAGATTTTTTTTTCTTTGTCTTTTTCCCTTACATTTCAGGTGGTTTATATATTTATGTACTATTAAAATTGTCTCACGCAGATGATTGACTGGCCTGTTGATGATCATATATTGACACATGATGTGAATAATACAATTCAGGTGTTTAATGTATTATACTATTTAGCCTTGTCTCAAGCATATAATTGACAGTCCTCATGATAATCCCATGTTTACATGGGATCAAAACGCTTTTGTTTGGGAGCAGAAGTGTACAGTTTCCTCTAAATACTGATACTATTGCTGTACATGATTCTTGGTCACACTTTTTATCTTGCCTGTATATTTTGCAAATGTCTTGTTTTGTCTGGCTTTAACACCTGTGTAGGAATTTACTCCCGAGAGGGTATTTTCTATATATATTTTTCTGTTGAAGTCTATTTTTGAAATAAATTATACATTTTCCTAGTCACTGGAACTCCCTATGGAAATGATTCTTGTTTTTCCACGAGTACTATTAAAACATATCCTCATGCTTAGGGACCTTTGTTCCTGAAATAACTTTGATTGGAAGCAGATAAGAATGTCAAGGTTGAACTCACATGAATTTCATTTTTAGAAAGTTGTAATTTTTTGTCTTAACCATGTTGTGCCTGCTGCCAGTGTCCTATGAATAGCTCTGCTGTTGGGCTTAATTTTTCCTTTCAAGACAGTGAAGAAAAGGGGACTAGGTGATTGTGGGATGGATAATCTAGCCAGAATGATGGGTGGGGGTGGAGCTGTTCCCTTCCCCACCTACACTTCAAAAGGCTTGCCTCCAGAACACACAAAGGAACCTGACACTTGTTTTTTGTCACCCCAGGCTACCTGGAGCATTGGCAGGAGAAGGGAAGAACTTTCCAGAATCAGATGTGAAGGAGACATGGGAAATTCTCCCACTTCCAAGGCTGGCACAAGTTATACACATTGGATGCCCAGAAAACGTCTTCAGTACACACCTGGACCTGTGGAAGTCTTCAGAAGGATTGCCTGGTTCCCTGAGGACTGTCCTGCTGCTTGAGGCCTGCTTTGTTCTCCAGAGAGCTGCCCTTCAGCTACCAGAGGACTGCCCTGATGCTTAAAAGTCTGTGTTGCTGCTTGAAGGAGAACTAGACCATCTTATTGAACCTAGGACTACTAGACATGACTCCAATAACTAGTTGACTGGCCCTCTGTGTGAGCTACAGGGACATAACAAGCTCCAGAGACTCTGAACCCTGCACCTGGCCTCTGTTGGATTGAATCCTAACTCCCTAAGTGGTGCCCCAAGGTCCTGGATACTTGGAAGGGATGTTAGAGATACTTCTTATGCCTAGCCTGAAAACGTAGGTCTTCGAAAAGTCTTCCCTAAAAAGTGCTAAAAGAACTGACAGAAGACTGGGACCGACATGCCAGCTGATCCACCAAAGGATTTCTTTGGTCCTCAGATTGAGGAAAGTGATCTTTTAATCGTTCTCTATTTATGTCTTCCTTTCGGAGATAACGAATTATTCTTGCCGGTTTGATCAACAGACTGACTAAGGAAGTCGCCGGATCGCCCCGAGTAAAAGAGTATAACGAGTGACCCAGAACAAGAACAGCTGGTTGAAAATAAGCGCAGGAAACATTTAGAGACACTGCAGCCGAGGCGGGAATCAGTTACACGCCAGGCTGTGATCAAACCGGCAAGAATAATTTGTTATCTCCGAAAGGAAGACATAAATAGAGGACGATTAAAAGATCACTTTCCACAATCTGAGGACCAAAGAAATCCAGTTGAATATAATTATAGCACTTGCGGACCGGCGATTGCTGGAACAAAGAAACATTCAAGAGACAGAGCCCTGAGGAGAACTCGACAATTGGATACATCGAGTTCGAAATGCGTCGGCACACAAAAAGACTAGACATCAGTTGTTCAATAGACCACAGAATTAATTTATGGTCTATATATTGTTTGAAAAACATTGGTTTCATTCACTTGCTGTTTACTTAATTTGTGAGTCGGAAGCTTGACTCTTGTCTTTCTAAGAAAACAATAGTTTGTGTACATATCCAAAAAAGCTCGTGTATATATAAGTGTTGTGTTGTAAAAATGTATTGTATATTTGTATATATGAAGCAAATTGGTAATTGTAATAGAACGTGAAGTGTCCTTTTCATACATGAGACGTTGATACTTTGAAAACAATAAATCAAAAGGGTACGAGTAAAATATACCCGATTAACCCAGGAGTATCACTTGGTTTTTTCCTCAAAACAGTGGATTGAAAGATAGTTTATTTAACACCTACATGGCTCCACTTGAAAGAGTGGTCTCCCCTTCAGGAGTGAAGATCATCAGTTATGCTGATGATACTCAGCTGGTTGTAGGCCTTACCCAGTTGGTAGAACAACCTGAAGTCCTTCATGACTGTCTCTCTAGCGTTCACCGCTGGATGTCCCAATCCGCCTTGAAGCTCAACGGGGACAAGACTGAGCTGATGGTGTTGGGCAAGGCCAGTCCCTCTCTCATCACCAGCTGTTGGCCTCGGTCCTTGGGTGACCCGCCATCCCCCAAGAAGGAAATTAAGAGCTTGGGGGTTTGGTTAGAGGAAGATTTATCCTTCAGGACACATGCTAGGAAAACCGCGGGGGTATGCTTTGGCTTGCTGCGTTCTGCTCGCAAGGTACCTCCTTTGCTCCCGAATCCATCTAGGAAGCTCTTGATTCATGGTCTAATTTTGTCGCGGCTCGACTTCGGGAATGCGCTTTTTCTGGGCGCACCAGAAGCGACTTTTAAAACTCTTCAGCAGGTGTAGAACGCAGCTGCGAGGGTTTTGATGGAAGTGCCGCGAAGACAATCAGCTGCCCCCGCCCTGAAAGCGCTTCACTGGCTCCCTGTTAAGGAGCGGGTGAAATTTAAGGCGCTATGTACGGCCCATAAAATTTGGTACGGTAGGGGTCCTGCTATTCTGTCCTCTATGGCTCGCCCCTACAAGCCCACACGCCCATTGCGCTCGGATCAAGGTCATCTGATGCAGACTACAAGAGTGAAAAGAGCCCGCTCTGGGGGCCGACGATTTTCGGTGCAAGTGGTGACACACTGGGACTCTTTGCCCCTTAAGATCCGCGCTGAGCCCAACATCCTGCACTTTAGGAAACTATTGAAAACACACTTGTTTCCGGTGTAGGACTGAGTGAGAGCCTTTCTTTTCTGTGTTCACAGCGCCGGGATGCCCCTGGGTAACTGCGCGCGTTACACATTTTATATAATAATAATAATAATAATAATAGTTGTAGTTGGTAAATTGCTTTTTATATAATTATCCTATGGTCCAACCGACTACAAGTCCCAGGACCTGACTTCCGCAGGTCCTCTAGTAGCATTTGATTTACTGGCCCTGGCACACTCTGTGCCCTTTACTAGGGACTGACTAGTAAATCAAATATGCCAATCATGGAAACACCAATCCATAATAACAATTTACAACAGGAGCACTTACACTTAACAGCAGTGAGAAACTGTGCCAAGACACCAAACCTGCAAAAACACAGTAAAAACCAGGAGGTCAGAAAGCAAAAAGACTGGGGAAACACATCAAAAGATGCCAAGTCTAACACATGTTCCCTCCAGCTTCAAGTAGGGAGAATTACACACCCTCCTGGGAGTTCTCTTTACAATGGCGGAAGAGCCTGAACAGACCATCTACATTGTTGTGTGCTGTGCCAGGGAGGTTTTCCACGGTGAAGTCCATTCCCTGTAGGGAGATGGACCACCTCAACAGTTTTAAGTTCTCACTCCTCATTTGCATCAACCATCTGAGGGGCCTGTGGTCTGTATGAACCCGGAAGTGAGTCCCAAACAGTTAGGGTCTTAGCTTCTTCAGTGTCCAGACCACAGAGAAAGCTTCTCTTTCTATGGCACTCCTACTCTGTTCCCTGGGGAGTAGTCTTCTGCTAAGGAAGCCTAAAGGCTGGTCTAGGCCCTCTTCATTCAGTTTGGAAAGCACCGCTCCCACACCATGCTCTGAAGCGTCAGTCTGCATGACAAATTCCTTGTAGAAGTCGGGTGCCTTGGGCACTGGCGCCGTGCACATGGCTGCCTTCAGGGCATCACAAGCTTTCTGGCAGGATTCAGTCCATATCACCTTCTTGGGCTGATTCCTGGAAGTCAGCTCTGTTAAGGGGGCAAAAATAGTCATAGCCCTTAACAAAGCTCCTGTAGTAACCAGTGAGACCTAAAAAGGCTCTCACCTCTGTCTGGGTCTTGTGGGGTTCCCAAGCCAGAATGGTGTCAATCTTGGGCTGTAGGGGCTCCACCTGGCCACTTCCTACCTGGTGTCCCAAGTACACCACAGCACCCTGCCTGATCTGGCACTTACTGACAATGATCTTTAGGCCTGCACTCTGCAGCGCCCTCAACTCTTCCCGAGGTGCTGTAAGTGTTCTTCCCAGCTGGAACAGAACACTGCAATGTCATCCTGATATGCAGCACTGAAATCCTCCAGTCCAGCCAACACCTGGTTGACCAACCTCTGAAAGGTGTCAGAGGCATTCTTCAACCCAAAGGGCATCACCCAGAACTGGTAATGTCGTTCTGGGGTTGAGAATGCTGACCCCTCCTTGGCCGCATCGGTTAAGGCAATCTGCCAGTACCAAGAAGTCAAATCAAATGTGCTGAGGAACTTGGCAGCTCCCAACCGATCAATGAACTCATCAGCTCTGGGGATGTGCGTCACTCCTGGTGACAGCATTGAGCCCATTGTAGTCCACACAAAACCATAGTTCTGGAGTGGCACAGGGTGCAGCAGCCTTTGGAACCGAGACCACTGATCTGGCCCAAGGGCTGTTGGAGCACTCTATCAACCCTAACACCAACATCTTGGAGACCTCCTCTTTGATGCTGGCCCTGACCCATTCAGTCAACCTGTAAATCTTGTGTCTTACAGGAGGGCTGTCACTAGTGTCCACTTCATGTGGACATCAGTGAGTAACACCTGGAGTCAGAGAGAACAGTGGGGCAAACTGTTCCAACAACTGGTGACAGTCCCTCTCCTGCCCTAGGGTCAGTGTAGGGAAGAGGATCACATCTTACACTGACCCATTGTGCTCCTTGGTAGACAGGAGGTCAGGGAGGGGTTCACTCTCCTCTTCCACCCCATCATCTGTCACCAAGAGCATGCTCACTTCGGACCTCTCAAAGTGTGCCTTGAGGCGGTTCATGTGGTGGACTCTCAAAGGGTTCCTGGGAGTCTGCAAATTCACCAGGTAGGTGACATCACTTTTCCACTCTATCATCTAAAAAGGCCCACTCCACTTGTCCTGCAAGGCACTAGGTTCCACTGGGGCCATGACCCACACTTTTTGTCCAGGATGAAATTCGAGTGGCATTCTGCTCATTCCACTTTTTCATTTCATCCTGGCTTGCTTCCAGGTTCGCCTAAGTGAGTTTCCTGAAGCTGGCCGTTTGGTTTATGAAGTCCAGCATGTAGCTAAACACATCTTGGGCATCCTGGGAGCTGCCTCCCAGCCTTTCTTCACCAAACTCAGAGGTCCTCTCACAGGATGACCATACAGGAGCTCAAGGGGACTGAACCCAAGAGACCTGTGATGCACCTCCTCATATGAAAAGAGAAGGCATGGCAAGACCACGTCCCACTTACGCCTCATGGGTTCTATTAGACCCTTGATCATGCCCTTCAAGGTTTGGTTAAATCTCTCCACCAAACTGTTACCTTTGGGGGTGGTAAGGAGTGGTGAACTTGGAGGTTACACCACACTCCTTCAACAGGGATGATGTCATATACTTCAATATGAAATTGGTCCCACAGTCAGAAACTACCTCTCTGGGGAAATCCAAGTAGGAAAATATCCCCATTAACGAATAGCCCACAAGTGGTGCTGTTGTTGTCCTGAGGGATTGCCTCTAGGTACAGGGTGGCATGGTACACCAAGACCAGGGTGTACCTGTTTCCCATGTCTGTCTTGGAGTCCAGTGGCCCCACAATGTCCATCCTAACCCTTTCAGAAGGAGTTCCACCAACTGAAAAAGGTTGGAGAGGAGCCTTACACTTCCTCCCACTCTTACCACTTGCCTGGCAAGACCTGCAATGTCCATCTGGTTCCTTCGCATTTGGGACCAAAAAAAGTGGGTGACAAGCCAGTCAAAGGTCTTGACCCACCCCAAATGTCCAGCCAAATGGGACGCCATGAGCCAAACACAGGACGAAGGTCTTGAAGCACTGGGTTACCACCAGCACACAGGCTGACCCAGGCTCAGCAACCTTAGGCTTGTTGCACAGGAGACCATTCTCCCAGTAGACCCAATGTGATCCAGACTGATCACCAGCTGCCTGGTTTGCAGCCTGCTGCCGCACACCCTCTAGAGAAGAGCATTGTTTCTGCTCCCTGCAGAATTCCTCCATGGTGGGACCTCCTTTTTGCTGCCAATGGGTCAGCTCAGAGATGTCCCCAGGTCAGCTACCTGCTCCCCTGTAGGTACCTGGGTGCCTCCCTTCAGGTCAGCCTGCTCCCGGGCCATGGGAACCTCAGGGGCTGGTTTCCCGTGCCCCCTGCCCTTTCTCTTGGCAGGTACCTTGGCCACTGTTCAGGCCCCAGGTTTTTCTGAAAACCCTTTTCGGCCCCCATTGATCGAGTGGTTACGCATGCCCACTCTGGCAACCCAAGCATCTCCAAGTGGGACCAGAGCTCAGCACCCTTCCACAAGGACTGCTCCAGGTCATTACCTAGAAGACAATATACAGGAATGATAAGGCTCACAACCACCCTCAAGGGACCTGAGACCCCCCATTCAAAGGGAATCTGCACCACCATACACTGGCACTCTGAGTTGTCTACAGCAACTACTTGGTGGAATGCCCAGGGGACTACTTGTTTCTCGGAGAGACCATATTTTACCGGACTGAAGTCACACTGGCTGCAGGGTCTCTGAGAGCCTCTAACCTTTCCCCATTGAAGAGAGAGGACGGTCTTGGATGCTGCATTCTTGTGGGACTCCATGTACCAGGGGGCCAGATGACACGCCCGCACCTGAGTCGCACTGCCTATTTAGCGCCTTACGGCTCCCGCTTCGCTTTGTTGTTGGAGAGAGGAGGGTCTTGGACGCTGCATTCTTTTGGGACTCCATGTCCCAGGGGGCCAGAGGACACGCCTGCACATGAGCCGCACTCCCTATTTAGCGCCTTGCGCTTGTTGTTGGAGAGAGGACGGTTTTGGACGCTGTATTCTTGTGGGACTCCATGTCCCAGGGGGCCAGAGGACACGCCCGCACCAGAGCCGCACTGCCTGTTTAGAGCATCACCACCCCCGCTTCGCGGAACACGCGCAGGTGCGAGCCGGGCGCAGCCTGGGCCAAGAGCGGGCCCGTTTGAGTCCGTTGGAGACCTGAGGAGGTCGGGCTGGGCCCCCCTCTAACCTCTGCAATATCATAAGGTTAGCCCACATCTGCTTAATTGTGCTTTGCCACGTGGATTGGGGTGCGATTTTCTGAGACAGTCTACAGCATAGTGCCTAGTCCACGATGACAACTCGTGAAGGAAAGGGGAAGAAAGCCGTAATGGGCGGGTGTGTAGCTGGGGTGATTGACCAGTTTATAACCAGAGCAACCTCAGTGTTAGCCCATGAAATTGCCTTGAGTGAGCGTCGTTTATCACTCGACCCCCTGCATTTAAAACGATCATCTGTGGGGGTCTGATGTCTGTATGCTCACCCGAGCAGCATCTAGCCGCAGACACCGATCCTCGTGATTTGGGTGGAGGTAATAGCCAGTAGCTACAGGACCCAGCGATTATTCCTATAACACAGGAGCCCGCCTCTCCTGACCCGCCTGCGGCCTAATTCTGGTGGGCACTGCCTGTGGCACACTTTCTCGTGTTCCTACAAGGTCCGTGCCCAAATCTACATCTCAAGCTACAGACCATGCACCGGGACTGGCTTCTAAGAGGAACCGGGGAGGGGGCCCACAGAGGGAAAAAAAAAAGATGCCTAAATCTAACAAGATCAGCGGGCGGTGATAACAGCTTTGCCAATGACAGCAGAGCCTCAGATAACTATTTCTCCATCGGGCATCCCAAACTGGGACTTAGTTGGCTCTTCTTTGCCCCAAGGTGAAGAGGGTTTTTGGGCTAAAGTAGAGGCCCTCATTACGTCATCTATGTCACCACTTCTCGAGAGGTTGTCACTAATTGAGGAAAGACTATCAAACTTTGAACTGTTAACTGTGTCTAACCTTGATTCTATAAAAAACTGTTTGGGGGAAGGCCTACGATCAACTGTAGTGGCAACGGATGTGACCCGAGAATCTGTCAATTCCAAACCCCATTGCCCACCCCAATAATATCTAATTTAGTGGCTGTTTCATCTTGTAGGAATGATGGGGCTGGCACTACCACTAATGGTGGTGCAGTGGTACTTGGAAGCAGAGGACACTCATCGGGTGTGAGAGCAGAGCCTTTAACCCTGGGAGGGGGCCTGGTGCAAAAAACATTTGGAAGAGACGAGGAAAGTGACCATCACGTATCTATAACAAATACTAGTGCAACTAAATCCACTTTGCCATGCATTGATTTACCCCCTGAGTCTTCACCATATGTTGTTCTATTGGTTGGGGTACCCGAATTGGAAAAAGGTAGTGTGGAAACTTATACTGAACTAAAAAATAAGTCCATCCACTGGTTAAACAAAAACAGACCCCTCCCACCCCTGGTGCTTAGTGAAATTATATTTGCATGCAGAGTAAGTTGGGTGGGACAGAGAGTAAAAGACATTGTGGGCAATTGTATTTTGATTCATTTTAGAGATAGGCGGGTGGTCCAATACATTTGTGACTGGTGTCAGCCGAGGGCGACAACTAGAATTCAGACCCTTGCCTTAAGCTATTTTTATCCTCCTTGTTCCCTAACAGAGAGAATGGGAAACCAGGCAAGAAATGGGAAGTAAGAGCCCAGGTAGGAAGTGTACATAATAGGGGAGGGAATAATGATATTTTTTCAGTACCTAATGTTCCTGTAAGTAACAGATTTAGCGTATTAGATCAGGTGGACTGACTGATTCCAATTGACCAGTGGCCACCAATCCTGGCCAAGCAGTTCGGTACATGTTCCATGGGTGTGGGAGTCGAGGCTATCAATCAACAACTGTTGATTAGAAACAAGTTGTTGAATGAAGAGATTAGTAAGGGAACCAAAGATAGTGCCCAGGAGGTCCTATGGAGCACCTCCCTTGGAGAGGCAGGAAACCGGTTCGTAGCACCCCGACAGGGAGTGAATATTAGCGCCCCTCAGCCCAAAAAGCTAGAAAGACTGCAGGGAACCATGGCTATCAATCTGCGACTGCTGATAAGCAATGAGTTGGCGTTAAAACATCAAATGATAGGAAGTATTGACAGCCATCCTGAGGCCCCACAAGTTATTCGTAGCGGAGAACCGGAGGTGATCCTGCCCTTGATATCACACCGGAGGGAGCCCCCTCTGGCTATTGAGTCAGAAATGGTAGAAAGACCACAGAGTTCTAGAATATTGTCATGGAATATAGCAGGTCTAACTGCTAGAATGGATCTTCCTGACTGGGAACATTACATAGATTCCCATGAGATCTGCCTATTCCAAGAGACTGGGGCATTAAAACCATTGTATAGAGTAGGCTTCGTTGCATACTGTGAAGCGGCGGTACAGAGTTCAAGGGGTAGACCCTCGGGGGGATTGTGTATTTGGGTCGGCACGCATTTGGGTTGTATGGTTAAAAGGCTAGAAACACACTCCCCCGATATTTTATGTATTCTTCTCACTTTCAGAAACCTTCCAAAGTTGGCCATAATTAATGTGTACTCTCGTCCAGTAAGGTATGGGCAGACGTCACAGACGTTAGACTGCCTGGCTGCTTTTCTTTCCACATTGTCTGGGAAAGTCCACGTTATAATTGGTGGAAATTTTAATTGCCACTTTGAACGCCTCAATGGCCTACCATCTTCTATTACCAGTGATGAGTATTCAACTTGGGCAATCCCTGCATGTAATATCTACCTGATAAGGGGGTGGACCCAACTAGTATTGCAACTGACCTCGCTTACCCTCACCTATTCGCTGAGGGCATGTAATGGTCGGTTTCCTGCTGATAAGCCTCGGAACTTCACCTTTGATAGAAATAGTCAGTTATCCACAATTAACTACATATTGGTAAATGTGGAAATTTGGCACAGGCTTTTGAGTGAAAGTGACCATAACCCGTTGGTTTTAACTTTACATAGTTACCTAGGCAAGGTTTGGACAATTCGCCATCCCACAACCTAATAGCGGTTGAAGGAGGGAGAAGAATCCACAGGGGTATAATTGCACAATCTCCAGAAGAGATGGCCACCATGTAAAATTTTATTATTTCTTTCCTAGAAAAGGCAAGCCTCGCCTCCGAAAATAGTGGCATTTTAGAAACCCAAAAAGTGTTAGGAAGAATCCATCAGGACTTGGTCACAACCCTGGCGGAGTTTTTCTATAGTAGTAAGATTAATAAAGGTAAACAACGTAGAGGACAAAACCCCTGGTACAACAGGGCATGTAGGGACGCAAAGACTGCCCTGTTGTCAAGACTCAAGGAGGGGGATAGTAAACGTATAAGGGAAGCAAGGGCGTTTTACATTTTTTTTATTTTAGCCACTAAATCAGAATGGGAAATTGACAGATGGCAGGCCATTAAGATGACAAAGATACAAGAGGTTTTTGGAATCTGGTTAAGGCAGGAAAAACCGAGGGCAGGTCTGAATGGAGCCAAACCTTGGGGAGGAAGTTTGGCAAGCCCATTTCAAAACTTTATATTCCAGCCCACACAATGGACCCAGTGCGATAAGGACATTGGTTGGTGCTTTGAAAAACATAACATTGGAGGGTGGTAGTCTTTATCTTACATTCGTGGACCTTAAATCTGCATTTGACATGGTAGATCGTGATCAGTTGTGGGGCCTATTGGTTGACATGGGAGCACCAGCATATTTTTTGCCAACAGTTCAACACCTCCACGAAGGTACCTTTGCTAGGGTAAGATTCGGCAAGAATGGGTAATTAACAGCTCCCTTCCCCGTTGAGAAGGGGGTGAGACAGGGCTGTGTGCTTACGCCAACCCTTTTCTCACTATTTCTAAGCAGGGCAATTAAGGATCTTCTTGCCGTCAAGGACATTGACTCCCCAAGACTTGCTAACCGCAAAATACTGGCCCTAATGGTTGCGGCTGACACACTGCTCCTTTCTAAAACACCTATGGGGATGCAGCGCGTCTTAGAGGAATTTAGCTTGTTTTGTAGGAAGCGGAACTTGGAGGTAAACATAAAGAAAACAAAGTATATGGTCTTTCATGCCGATTCTACAAATTGTCCACACCCCAAAATGGATCATAGGGCTCTAAAGAGGGTACCTATATTCGATTACTTGGGTCTCACCTTAAATGACAAAATGGGGTGGGGACCACAAATAAATAAAGCTAATCCAGGCCACTGGGGGGATTTTAAAAGTATGAGGAGTTGTGCTATAAAGGTCATAAGTCCACCTGCAGAAACTTATAAGGTCCAAGCGAGGGGGGCATCAATGAACGGTGCTGAACTCTGGGGTCACTGTTCAGGTAATTTCCTAACTGTGACAGAAAATAATTTTATAAGACAACTTTTGGGCTTGCCCAAAAGTACCCAACTAATACCCTTAAGGATGAATTTGGGTATTATTCCCATTGCAGACCTGATTGCTTCTCGTCTACTCCTCTACTGGTGACGGTTATGGAGCACGCTAGAGTTAGGAAATTATAGGGAGGAACTAAAAGCTGTTATGTCTACTTTGGGGGCGGGGAATATCTTGTGATTGTCTTTTATTAGGAACACATTTTGTGCTATAGGGAGGGATGACCTATGGTCGGCTGCCAGAGGAGACATGTTCAGCCATTTCATAAATAATCACTAGCAATTGCTTTGAAAGAATACAAATTGGCATGCATTTTGCAGACAGTAGATTCTCCTGCCTGACCTCTGGGTTCCTGGATGCAAAACAGCATTACAATTTGGAGATGGTGTTGGAATCCATTCAACTACCTGCAGTAAAGAAACTGTTCTGCAATTTAGTCACGGGACGCTCCCGCTCCATGCGCTCACAAATAAGTGGGCGGGCTCTACTAAACAACTTTGTCCGGGGTGCTTAGTAGCGGACGAAACTGAAATTCACGTGTTATTCTTCTGCATGGCATACAAAAGGGCCAGATCTAAATGGGTCCTTCAACTGTGCAGAAATCTGGGGAAAAGAAACCATAGGGAATTCGATAGGGTACTGAAATACGATACTCACCCAGTCTTTGTTGTTGCAATCTCCAAATTCTTATTTGCTATGTGGTGCAAACGTAGGTGTCTATTGAAAGACTGACCTGAGAACTTAGCCAATCCCGTTTCCTTATGATTATCACTGTGATCCTAAACCTGTAAAAACTTAGGCTGTGAATTTCTTTTTAATATTTTTTGTTTAACTTATATTTTTTAAGTGCTTTTTTAACCGACTATACTGGTTTTATTGTTCAAAATGATGCCCCTGCTATAGTATTTGCCCTTGTTTGCTGCCCCACCCGCGACTATTGATTTCAGGGGGCGTGACCCTCTACATGATGATATTTTTCAACCACCAAGGGGTTCTAATGACAATTGTACTTTTTTTAGTTTCTAATCAACATGTTATTTTAGGAATTATGTTTTATGTAGAATGTTATTTTATATGTGCTTTTATGGCTGTAACAGCTGAAATAAGCTTGTTTGACTTGACTTGATTCTCCCATTGATGGTCACCCAGGTGCTGTATTTCATTGTGTTAGGGGACACCTGGTTCCCTGGGACCATCTCACTGTCCCCTAGTGAAGTGATGGTAATTTCTGTGGGATCCACAACTTCCAGTGGCCACCCCTCCTCCCCATGCACAACACTAGCCAACACTAGCCAATACCTTGGATTTTACACCAGTGGGTGGCTGTGCCCTCTTGGGACACTTGGGGCCCACCTTCCAGTGACCCACCTGGTCACAGGAAAAGCACTTGCAGGGCCAGTCTCTGTAGGCTTTCCTGAAGAGACCACTGCTTTCTTATCTCCTGGGGGATTGGGACCTTTACCCTGGGTTCTAGTTTGGGGCCCTTTAGAGAACTTCTGTGCTTTTTCCTTGTCCCCCCACTCTTCTGCTAGGGACCCTGCCCACCTTTGGCTGAGTCTACCCCAAACACTTTCCTGTGGATCCTGGTACTCACCCAGCGGTCCGCCTCCAAATCAGCTTACCATCAACCAAGTGCTGGTGCTGCTCTTCAAAACATAGACTAGACAAGTGGCCCCATTTAATCAAATTGTAGACCCTCTGAAAATGTGTCACATTACTGACCTTCACCTAGTCATTCAGTGACCTGCAAAATGAATCCACACATTCCAACCAAGTGTTGGCATCAGTCTTCTTACTGAATCTAAACAGATCCCTGTACTTTTCAGGAGTGAGACCATGCCTGGCGAGAAGGGCCTCCTTCATGTCAGCATAGTTGAGGTTATACCCCTTACCTAAAGCTATCAAAGTATCTCTTCCTTCTTTCGGGAAAAGAGCCCACAATCTTACCCCCCAATTCTTCTCAGGGACCCCATTCATGTGTACAGATGCCTCATAACCCTGAAACCACCTTTGTATGTCCTCCTCCTTCTTGAATTCCTTCCCTACATTCTTGGGGATGTGCACAATTCTGTCTGCCTGTACTGAAGAATTGCTGCCACCATCCGAGCTGGGTCTACTTCTCTGATCCAGCTCCTTTATCCTGATATCATGGTCTAACATCATCCTTTTCTCCTCCATGACTAACGTAAGCTTCTCCAGTTCCATAGCAACTCTCCTAGCTTACCGCCTGTGCTTCAGTAATTCCTTTCATTGTCTATGTTGCTCCAGTAATTTGTGTGCAACGTTGCCTCACTGATGGCTTGTGAGATCTGAAAGCTTAAGTAGACTCTATTCAATAACTTTCGACCAGACGCTCTGGTTTTTTTAAGGCTATCTCATAAGGCCGAAGTCATCTTCATTTTCTTGTCTTAACCATTTGGTGCCTGTTCTCAGTATCCTCACTCATATGAGTGTGAATGACTCTGCTGCTGGGCTTTGTGTATTCCTCCCAGACAGTGAGACAAAAGGGGACTAAGTGTTGGCAGCATGGTCCATCCTGCCAGGGTGACTTGGGCAGAGCACTTACACTTGAATGGGTTTGCCTCCAGAAAACACAAAGGAGCCTGACACTAGGCATTTATCACCCTAGACTACTTGCAGCCTTGGCAAGGGAAGGGATGAACTTTCCGGAACCAGATGAAGGGATAGCAGGGGAAATTCTCCAATTTCAAAGGCTGACACTGGGTAAATATTGGACCAGTAGAACACCACTTCACAAGGTACTCGCACTGCCGCGCCCGCGCTGCTGGTAGCGCTTTGTTTTTTAAACTTTCCTGGTTTTCTATTTGTGTTATTTTACCTTACTTTTCCCCTGTTTTTAGCGGGATTAGGCTCGGTATTCTCCCTCCCTTTCACCGCATGTAAAACATACCAATTCACCGCCGCTTTGGTGGGTCCGGGTCCCGGGGGTGGTCCTGTTTGGGCGCCATCTTGCTTTGGGCTCTGCTCATCCCGGCGGGCGCCATCTTTGAGCGTCCTTGCGCTCGCACTGTTCCTCGGCACGCCTATTTAAGGCGGACTCTCTTTTCTAGTGGCCTGGACAAGGTACTCGCACTGCCGCGCCCGCGCTGCTGCTAGCGCTTTGTTTTTTAAACTTTCCTGGTTTTCTATTTGTGTTATTTTACCTTACTTTTCCCCTGTTTTTAGCGGGATTAGACGGGGTATTCTCCCTCCCTCTCACCGCATGTAAAACATACCAATTCACCGCCGCTTTGGTGGGTCCGGGTACCGGGGGTGGTCCTGTTTGGGCACCATCTTGCTTTGGGCTCTGCTCATCCCGGCGGGCGCCATCTTTGAGCGTCCTTGCGCTCGCACTGTTCCTCGGCGCGCCTATTTAAAGTCGTCCTACCCCGCGCAGCGGGGACGCGCAGTCGGGACGCCCTCGCGTAGCCTGAGTCGTGCCAGAGTCCTGCCCGTCTGCGCCCGTCAGCGACGAGGAAGCGCGAGTCGTCTTAGGGCTCTGGTCACCAGGCTCAATTATCAGCATGCAGGCACCACCGACAATTAGTTATACTCGGGCTGAACTGCTGACCATTGGGTATAGGTTCGATGGCTGTGCATGTGAGCCTGTGGACCCCTTATCTGGCCCATATGTATGTACCTGTATGGGTTGGTCCCTAGACAGGCCGGCTAGGATCCGATCTCTGGAAGGGATTGTTCCGATCACGCGCAATAACACCGCGGCCCGTGTGCTTCGGATCTGGAACCTTAACGTGAGGTCATTGGTCAAACATCACCAGCTTATATATGACCTCATTGAAAAGGATTCCCCTGATTTACTCTTCTTTACCGAAACCTGGCTCCAGGACTCGGATACCGCTATCCTTAATCTTACCTTTCCATCGGAATATACGGTGTTTACATTGAATCGCGCCACGAGAGGAGGTGGCATTGCCATGGCAGTAAATTCGTGCTTCCCCTCGGAATGGAAAGCCCTCGGTTTGCCAGCCTGTGAGAGTGCTCTTTTTAAAGTGGCCTTTAGTCATCATCTCACGCTTAGCGGTATCCTTATTTACCGCCCTCCAGGCAATGACACCATCTTCAAGGCCGCTCTTGCCGATATAGTAAGCTCTCTAGCGCCTAGCTGTGCGAATTTTAACATCATTGGCGACCTCAACATTCATTTTGATTGCAGGTCGTCCACAGCCATAGACACCTTGCTTGCGGACCTTGAAGCATTGCAACTTGTCCAACTTGTCACACTCCCCACTCATACTGGGGGACACATTCTTGATCCCTTCTTCACCACCCTTGAGAGGGTGAAGGTGTCCAACCCGATCCCGGTTAGCTGGACTGACCATCTGTTGGTGGAAGTTTTCTGTCCCATTGACGATCCGCCATTCAAATCTGTGGATAGGCTGATTCTAAAAAGACATTGGCACAAGCTTAAACTTGAGGAGTTCTACAGGTTACTGGAGAAGAAACCCCTGAGCCCCATTCTGAATGTGGAGCGAGGTTACGAACTGTTTTGCAAATGGATTTCGATGCCCTTGACTCCCTCATACCTATGTGCTGGTCGAAATGCCACTCTAAGGCACCTAGCCCGTGGTACAATGACTCTCTTGCCGAGCTTAAGAAAATATGCCGGAAAGCAGAGAGAGAATGGAGGAAGTCCTATGATCTCAGCCTGAAATCCTCTTATTTTACCAAACTTAAGACCTATCATAGGGCAATCTGCAGAACTCGTGCCGCATTCTATGCCCAGGAATTCCAAACCAGTACTAACCCCTCAAAATTTTAAGGTCCTTAAAGACCTTATGAATAAAAGGGCCACTTCGGCAGAAATCTGCACCGACTCTCATTGTGAGAGGCTGGCATCTTTCTTTCTAGAGAAAGTGCAGTCTTATCCACCGAGGATTTGACTGGTCTCAGCTCGATCCAGAGCCAGCTGGTCCTATCTCCCTGGCTTGTGAGACTCTGACCTCCTTGCCTGACCTGTCTATGGAGGCTTTTGACATGCTGAGCCTCAGGATTAAATCAGGCTCCCCTCTGGACCCGCTGAAGCCAGCCCAAATCAGGATCCTTTCCCCCCTGTGTCGTGTCTCGATACTCTCCTTGATCAACCTGTCGCTTTCATCCGGAATGGTCCCCTCCTCGTGGAAGCAGGCGGTAGTCACCCCAGTTCTGAAGAAGGCAAATTTAGACCCGCTCCTGCCTGAGAACTACCGCCCCATATCTCTTCTCCCCTGGACCGCCAAAGTCACTGAGGCGCATGTAAATTCCATTCTGTCCGATCATCTTTCCCGCAACCATATACTGGACCCGAGTCAGAATGGTTTCCGGGCGGGACACAGCACCGAGACCGCTTTGCTCTACATGACCGAGCACATACCATTGGTGCTCAACTCCGGACGGACGGCGGCGCTCCTTTTATTAGACCTGAGCGCCGCATTCGATACTGTGTCCGACCGTGTCTTAATTCAGCGTCTAGAGGAAGCTGGAGTAGCGGGGACTGCTCTTCAGTGGTTCCGCTCCTTCGTCTCTGATCGGTCCTTTAAGGTGGCTATACCACCCTGCCAGTCCACCTTCCATCCGTTGGATCTGGGTGTTCCACAGGGCTCTTCGTTGAGCCCGACCTTATTCAACCTCTACGTGAAACCGCTAGCTGCGATCGTCAAACAGTGGGGTTTGACGATGACCTGATATGCAGATGATACGCAGCTGGCGGTGACACTGAGTGGAGATCCTGAAATGGATGCCCCCAGATTCCGAGCTGGACTTGTGGCAGTAGCAAATTGGTTGAGAACCAATTGCTTACAATTGAACGCCAAAAAGACCGAAGTCTTGGTTTTGGGGAAACATGCGGAGCTCTGGGGAGATCAGTGGTGGCCTCCAGAATTGGGTGTGACTCCCGTTCCAGCTTCTGAAGTAAAGAACTTAGGGGTATGGTTGGATCCGGCGCTTACCTTCACGGGCCATACGAAGAAGGTTGCAGCCACCTGCTACGGCATCTTGCGAGGTCTAAGACCGATACTTAAGTTTTTTGATCCCTCCACCCGGCAGCTCGTGGTCCAGGCCTCGGTTCTATCTCGGCTGGACTACGGCAGCGTGCTGCTGCTGGGGATAAGCCAGGCTGAGGCATCTAGGCTACAAAGGGTGCAGAATGCTGTGGCGCGGGCCATTGTTTGCCTTCCCAGGCATTGTTCTGTTTCTAGTACTATTTCCACCCTTCACTGGCTACCGGTCAGACAAAGAATTAAGTTTAAGTCGCTTTGTCTGGCCTTTAAAATCATGAAGCTCTCTTCGCCACCTGCACTCGCTAACTTGCTTATCCCCTATGTTCCATCGAGGTCCCTGAGATCGGAGGCTCTTCATCTCGCGGCCTGCACCCGTTTTAAACTCAGCAGGATGGGTGGCCGCTCCTACCGGGTGCTTGCCGCTGGTTTGTGGAACTCACTCCCGGTGCACATTCGAGCTCTGGATAATCTGACCGCTTTTAGGCGTGCTATCAATACCTTCTTGTTTTCTGTACCTGGTTAGCCGTCTTCTTCTCTTCCTGTGTGTTGTGTTTTAGTACCTGTTCATGCGCCAGGACGCCCCTTTGCTGGGGCAGCTGTGCGCTGTATAAATATTAGTAACATAACATAACATAGTAACTTCAGTACACTCCTGGACCTGTGGGAGATGTCAGAAGGACTGCCTTGTTCCCAGAGGAGATTCCTGCTGCTTATGGCCTGCCTTGCTCCAAGGATGACTTCCCTGATGCTACCAGAGAATGCCCTGCTGCTTGAAGGCTTGCCTTGCTGCTTAAAGGAGACCTGGACCATCTCCTTGAATCCAGGACCACCAGAAGTGACTCCAAGGGCTAGTTGTCTGGCTTCCTGTGTGAGCCACAGGACATGACAAGCTCCAGAGACCTTGAACCCTGCACCTGGACTTTGCTGAAGTGAGTCCTATCCACATGGTGCGCCCCCCAAGTCCTGGACCCTTGGAATTGGTGTGAGAGGTTTTGCTTTTTCCTAACCCTAAAACTTAGGAATTCCAAAGATTTTCAGCAAACAGTGATGGAAAAGTCTACAGAAGACTGACTCCTACTGGCTTCTTGATCAGCCCACAGAGCATCACTGGTTGGTCTGACTTTGCGGTAGATTCCACTAATTTTTCTCCCCAGCCATTCCCTGTTCATTGGGACGAATCAGTGAGGGTGCACCACCTCATGCAGCATCATTCAGCTGGAGGAATTCGATTTCCAAAAAGTGGTCTAAGTCTGATGGTAAAAATCTTCACCGGGCCCAATTTTGACATGCTTTCTATCAACGATGACCTCCTCAGCCTGAAGCTTTTTCCAACAATTATCGATATCTTCACAAGACTTCATCCAGCAGCTCCCCTGTGATGAGGTCTTTTCCACAGGCACAGCCTGCTGGCATGCCTCACTGAACTCTAACTTCTCCTGGATTTTTCTTCAAGAAATGTTCTAAGTCTGAAATTAAGCCATTACCGGGCTCAATCCATCCCTTGTATCTGACCCATGCTTCAGTGCGTTCAACTTTAGCTTTTGACTAGCCTCGGTCTCGTGCGACCAGATACCCTTGGATGGCACTTTAATCGAGTAGGAGCTAGATTTCTATAAAACTTTTTTTAAAGTACTAACTACGGTTCTTCTAATTGGATTTAATTTATTTTGGTGTCATTTTATTTATTAACATGTATCTTATTGCTCTAAATTGGTTTGGGATTTTTCTTGGGTTGAGCTTTCACATTGGCTCTAAGTAAGCTACCAGAGTGTTAAGCACAACTTAATTTTGTGATTTTTGAGGTTCACCCTGACAAGGATTGCGGCTGTTGCTTTTGTAGGGTTTTCACCCCCTTAACCAATAATCCAATTTCTTACAACTCTGCACACTGAGGCACTGCTGTCCAATGCCCAGTGCATGTGCTTGGACCTCTAAAACATGTACACATTTGCTAATACCTCATTGGCTTATTTAACTTTACCTTTACTTTTCTGAATTCCAATAGAAACCCATGTTCTGGTGTGAACATGGGCTTCTATTGGAATTCTCCAGGGCATATTATCAAGCCCAGTATCGCCGTTTTAGCGTCAGTTTTCTGCCGCTAAAAAGGCGATAATTTTAATGCCCTGCTTGATAATATGCCCCAAAATCCGGTGTAAGAGAGGAAATTACTGAACTGAGCTCACACAGTGCCCATGCTGAAGTGGGCGGAACCAACATGTGAATGACAGCTGAACAGACCAATGGAAAAGGAGGCTGACAAAGTCCCTCTTTGCATGTGTGTATTTGTATTTTAAGGTTTATTATTGTATGAAGCCGATAAAGTTAAAACTGCCTATGCGTGTCTGAAGGAGGCAAGAAACCCATCTAATGGACTTGTGAGTAAACAGTGTAAACCGCGTTTATGGTGTTCCATGTCACATTTGGGTTTTGCAGCACTTGCTTTTATAAAACCTCCAAAAAGACCGTCAACCACAAACTGAGGCAGGAAATGGAACAGGACAGCTGCCACGAGATAGAACCTCCCACATAAGAGCGCTTGGTGAAGCACATGGACACCTAAGTACATAGCACTATATTCCAGCAAGTGACCAGGCTTGAAATGGGGCCGACGGAAAGCAGCTAGAGGTGGACGCTGCCACCATCAGCCACAGAAAAGCAAACGAGGCGCAGGCGAGACGCACTCTGCATCATATAAGAAATAGCAAATGAAAGTATAGAGCCACACTAAGACTAGGCAGTAGTGTGTCCATGAGGGCGCTGCGGCCACTTCAGGAAGGAATTGGCTCAGAGCTTGGGACAAAAGGTCGGCCGGAGAGTTATTAATAAAAAAAGATGCTCTGAAGCTGCACCAGGCTTTGGATCCGAGGCAGGGTCCCAAAACAACTGCCTTCAGGTCGGTGACCTGGACTACCAATGCAGCACAGTACCGAGTGGGTGCCCACAGAACCACAAACCCAAAACAAGCACTACATGGAAAAGCCATCTGGACTTGGCAGGCTTGGAGGGGGAGGCACGACGACGGGTGGGTGGACAGGATGGTAAAGAAGGCACGGACAACGGGAGGGAAGGGGGGTAAAGAAGACACGGACAACGGGAGGGAGGGGGTAAAGAAGGCACGGACAACGGGAGGGAGGATGGAGTTATAAAGAAGGCACCAAATCAGTCATGCCTGCAGTAAGAGAAACTGGGTAAAGAAAATAGTACTCACAGTCTAAATATCACGTACCGTGTAACGACCGAAGTAAAGGGGCCAATAGCCATGAGAGGTGACAAATGAAGAGGAGGCGGTACTAAGGAAGGACTAACAAGCCTATTTTCGAATCAGAAGCCAGCTTTTAGGACAGACAATGACACAAGCCAATGGCAAATATGGGCGGAGAGTGGTCAGGGCTTATATTCGCTACTCCACCACAACAAGTCTTGCAGAGCAGCGCATGCCCACTGGCTTATAGTCAACCTAAAAATGGGCAACAGGAGCAGCAGGAAAACCAACACCTCACCACTGGGTAACTATGCAAGGTGCAAAGGCTTCTGCTCAGGAAAAGAAACACAAAACCAAACATGTCTTTTTGTAAGTGGGCATGGAATTTATAGTTCCGTGCCCATTATGGCTGCCGGATTTCACATGAACTTGAATTCCACGAGATTTTGTGAGCGGGTAATGTAAGTCTTTATTTGCGTGATTAATTAACACCTTTGCAATTTCATTTACATTGTAAAATAAAGTAATAATGAAATGTGCAAAGTAAATTAGGAAAGGTTTAAACATTATTTGAATTTTTCTCTGTGTGCCAAAGTTAAAATGAAGAAATTTCATGCAATAAAATCAGTAATCTCTAAAATCGGCATTTAGTAGCATTCATTATTAAAAACATGTTTTCCATTCCCTGTATGTGCCAATGGTAAGCATATAAAGTCATTGTAGCAACCCTCAATGATTGGGATGCAGTGGCCGGTAGGCAGCTAGGAATAGATTGTAATTCAGATGGACTGTAAAATGATATTACCGCCGTTTAAGTATGCGGAGTACAAAGGCTTCCTCTCAGGAGAAGAAACAGAAACCAAAGATGGCTTTGTAAGTGTGCATGGTATTTATAGTACCGCGCCCATTCAGGCTGCACGATCTCACTTGAACTTGAATTCTCACGAGATTTTAGCATAGGATTGTGGACGGACCAAGAAGCACAAGGAAGGTGAATGGGGCTCTCGGTCTAATACAAATGGGCCGCTGAATTTTTCAGGATGGATGATGGAAGGTTTTTTAGGCGACAAAAGACTCCTGGAAATTTTAAGACGTCATTAACTGTGACAAATGAGTGACCAATTAGTGCACCAATAATACTGAACCATGGGCAGTTGCAGAAATGGCCCAGGGGTTATTTTACGTATTCTAGAGCCACAGAATCATAGGTGGTCAAGGGAAAGGTACTTGGGAATTCAACAGGTTCCCACATACCTGAAGCCCTTGTGCCATAAAGTGCACAGGTGAAGTGGGTAATAACACATATGATCTCCTCCTGCCTTAGCAACACCTAAAGTAATCCTGTTTACAGAGGGTTGTAGCACACACCACTGTCACTCCAGTTAGTGGTATGAGGAGGACCCCTATGATTAAGAATGCCATCTTAGAGTGGGTGAGGGTTTCCATCCTTTAATCCTATTAGAATGGCATTAAGCACACACATTACTTTGATTAGTCCCTCATATTCAACTCACGAGGATGAACAGGTACAACAGAGGGTCAGACACCTTGAGGAAATTGTGACAACAGGGTCCACCCCATCAGAGCATCCCATGTAGCAAAAAACTACCAAACCAAGAGATGGATCGCAAAAGGTGATTATCTCCACAATTACTAAGACTTGTAAGTACAAACCACAATCCCACATGCCATAGTGCATATATACGTATTTCGTTTTATGGTCCTGACGAAAGCCACGTTGACACATAAAGGTTTTGAAACATATGACTGAAACATGTTGACCACACCAAATATAAGTGGGATCAACTAATCCAGCGATTATCCATCACTGCTTTTAACATTGACAGAGAACGCCACTGATAAAAATTCACATTTGAGGATAGGAGAACCAGACTCAATTTTAACATCACTCTTCACCTATACACACATAGTCAATGATAACAAAAAAACAGCTCCGCTGTAATCAGGCATCGTGCAAAACACACAAGGTGATTGACGGAATGTTGCACATTGGAAAAACCTTCACCCACAGTCACAGATCTTGGTTTAATCCATTGTTATTTATTCTCACTACACCACCCCTGTTCAGACATGGCCATATGCAAATCAGTCTTGACCCTGTGCCTCATGGGAACAGTCCAGTCCGAAATGCCAAGCCATGTCTTCCCTGGACCGGAATCAAGCATCCTATGGCCGGTTTCTGGCTATCAGCCGTCATCAGCCAGGATAGCTTGACCCCAGTGGCTTAGTGAGCATGAGATCCACGTCTGGGCATACCCTTCCCACATAGGGCGAACAGCAAAACACACAGGGTGATGGACGGAATGTTGCACATTGGCAAAACATTCACCCCCAGTCACAGATCTGAGTTTAATCCATCGTTATTTTGCTCACCACGCCACACCACCCCAGTTCAGACATGGCCATATGCAAATCAGCCTCTGCCCTTTGCCTCATGGGAACAGTCCAGCCCAAACTGCCAAGCTATGTCTTCCCTGGACCGGAATCAAGCATCCTAGGACAGGTTTCTGGCTATCAGCCATCATCAGCCAGGATAGCGTGACTCCAGTGGCATAGTGAGCACGGCGTCGTGGCACATCCTAGAAGCATTCGGCGACAAGGGTGGGAACGCAATAATGAAGCATGTCACAACTAGGTTGGAGAGAGAGAGTTCTTTTAAAACACCCTGTGGGTTCAAAGGCACTTCAGCCTTAAAGATTATTAGAAACTGGTCATTGAAACAGTAGGAGAATAGGTAGCAAACATGGGGCATATGTAGAAGCCCCAATCGCCACGGAAACATCACTTTTTGTGACGTTTCTTTGGCGATAGGGGCTTTGCCTTATTACAAGGCAGTGTTAAGCCACTTAACATGACTTATCGATGCCTTGTAAATAAGGCCCACTTTTACACTATGCTTAGCGTGAAAGAGGTGGGCAGTGTGTGTTACGTTGGGCATTCCACCCCAACACCCATTGATTTGGATACTGCCCCCTTTTTACAAGGGCAGCGTAAATAGGAGGCAGCACCAAAATTAAGACCAGGGAATACTTGGAGAAACAAGGAGAAATGCTTTACTTCTCCTCGTTTTTGCTTTTTCCATGTGTGCTGCTTTGTGCAGCACACATGGAAAAAGCAAAATGGCTTGGATTGTTTATGTTTATGAAGGTGACCCTTCCTGTACATAAACAATCTTGAAACAAAATGGCATTTTGTAACTCTCATGTGTGCTGCATTAAGCAACACACATAGAAGTGACAAAATGGCATTTCAAAATTGTTCATGTGCAGGAAGGGGGACCTTCCTGTACATATACAATCTTCTCCTGCATGCAGACACCCTTGCACTATGGTGGAAGGGTGCCTGCATTAGTAATACACTGCTAAGTGTAGCACCAGCGCAGGGGGAAACACAGGGCTGCACCATATTCTTGCATATATGGTGCAGCCTTGCTTACTGAAGTGGCGGAGTGAGATGTTAAGCCAGAAAGGCTGATGCCTCTCACCGCAACTTCTTTGTAAATATCCCCCTCTGTCTTGATATTCTCGTATATATGGTGCAGCTTTGCTTACTGAAGTGGCGGAGTGAGACGTTAAGCCAGAAAGGCTGATGACTCTCACCGCAACTTCTTTGTAAATATCCCCCTCGGTCTTGTGTAGTTGTTATACGTCCCAAATACAACATGTGGAAAGATCATGAGTCTGTGCAATTCACCGTCTCTTCATTAAAACGCCACACCAAAACTCCACATATTCTTTAAATATTTGACAGCCAGTTGCACCATTAACCTCATCAACTCTTTAAATACTGCAATGGCTTATGGACCACTTTGATACAATGCCCTTTTCCTAGAAATAATCACTGATAACACAGGCAAAGGCTCTCTTGATATCACAGTCTCCTGCATCATCCCCTTGTAAGTCTGCAAGACACTTCTTTTGCTCTGCAGGCTTCTAACGTGACTTTTTCTCTTTTCAGTCACCATTTGGCTTATACTTTTCATGTTGGCTGTGCTAACGCACTGAATTTAGGCTCCTTCTTCTTCTCTCCCAGGAATGGACATTTGTAGGTGCCTGACAAATAAAAAGAGTTAGGTTCAACTACAATTTAACAATTACAGTGTAACCCATTTGGTCGCACAGTGAAGCTCAGAGTCGAAAGCTGGTTTTATGTATGGATTTATTACAAATCCAAAGCCAAATTCATATATTTCAGTCTTAGAAACAGAGTATAAAAGAACAGAATCACTAATGGATAACCACAATGTCTGGCAATATGTATCCTCAATAACAGAAAGCAAATGAAAAATTCCATTGCTGCAATACAAAGAATGAGAAGCAAAGTCTGATAATTATATTGAAAGTTTTGAACCTTATGCGTATAGATGAGGTTGTCTAGGAAAATCTATTAAGCACCTTTCTAAACTAGGATCCGAAAAACCCTATTTAAGTCAGGGAAGCAAGAAAGGTGTCAGCATAGCAGAACCTCTGTGGAAGTTCTCAAAACGAAAAGAATATTGCATAGGATGAAGCCACTCAACAGAGATATCGTAAAGAGGTCTGTATCCCTCAAAGTCTAAAGAGAATCGGAATAAAGTTAAAATATGATCATTAATTATACCCATGAAAAGACAATTCAAGAATCCCATATCACATGTCTCATAATTTTCTACCTTTATTTATTTTATTTATTTACGTCATTTGTAAAGCGCCTGAATCACCCCAAATGGGGTATCTCCGCGCTAAAGACAGCTGTAAGGACAGGCAGCCAGCTTAAAAGAGTAGTGTTTTGAGCTTCTTTCTGAATCCTAAGTAGTTGGTGGTAAGGCGGATCTCAAGAGGTAGATGATTCCATAGTTTAGGGGCGAGATATGAGAAGGACTTTCCTCCCAAACAATAAATCATGGTAACTACACTCAAGACTTCTTTCCTTTGGTCCAAACATCAGAACACCTTTGGATTCCTTCCATCTCTCCATTTAGCACGGGCAGTAGTCCTCCCTTCATTCGTTAAGGCATCTCATCCTTGCCAAAAGTACTCCTCCGGAACTTCACTATCTCTTTCACACGAAGTGCCTTTCTCAATTCATTAGATCACAAAACTGTAGCTGCAGAGGAGAGAAAAACATTGCATCCAAAGCAAACGTTCACGTTGAAGGTTAGACATTGTGAAATCCAAATGCTTAGGGCATTTGGTTAAGTTAGTGTGGCAAGCATCTCAGTACATATCTAAATGCATAATTACAGATACACATACAGTTACCATATATAAGTAGAGTACTAGTCAAATGAATACAATTTCAGTTATAAAACCAATGCCAATATGTTATTCAAATGAGCATGTTACTATATAAGAATTAACAATATTATTCAAACCACACAAATGCAGATATAGAGTACTACAAGTCATTGTTACTCTAAGAGAAACATTGACATGCACCCTCATATAAATGTCGTTATTACATAGTAAATACACTTTTTGTAACTGTTCAAGTGCACCACATTACATAATTAATGTTAAGTCGCATAAAACCATGAGTTCACTAGTAAACATATATGTTGCCTTGTCAAACATGAAAGGGAGAAGCTAAAATAATTCTGCTCCAGCTGCGTCCTCATTCTTGTTGAGATACTAAGGGCCTCATTTATGAGGTTTTGCCGCAAGGAAGCGTAGCAGGCCTTCTTGCTGTGCTTCCCTACAGCAAAAGAAAAAGGCAGAAAGGCATTGTATCTATAAGATACAGCGCATTCCTTTCCTTTCCCCTGCGCCAGCGCACAATGGGCTGTCGTGCGCCAATGCAGGCACCTTTGCACAATGGTGAAATGGTGCCTGCATTGAGGGAGGAATATTTTTGTACAGGAAGAGAAACCTTTCTGTACAAAAATAATCACAAGAGGCTTTTCCTCTTTCTACGTGTGCTGCAGAATACCGCACACATAGAAAAAGAAAAAATGAGGAGAAATAACAATATTTCTCCCCGTTGCGCCTCCCTTACGCCTCCCCTGGGGAGGTGTAAGCTTTTGGCACTGCCTCAGATTTACGATTTCTCGTAAAGCTGGGGCAAAGCCAAAAGGCCATGGATGTTGCTGAGAATGCCCCGAGCAACACCCATGGCACGCCCCTTTAACTTCGTACACTGCGTTAAAGGGACTGATATTCATCAGACAGCATTAAGCCAAAAAAAGTGATAAATATCACACAGGCTTCTGCGCCAGGGAACATCACAAAAAGTGACGTTCCAATGACGCAAGGGACCTCACCTCATAAATGAGGCCCTAAGTCTTCTTATGTGTTTTTCTTACCCCTTTCGGTCGTCATTTTGCTTTCTCTGGACTACTTTTCTTCTGTGTGCTTCAATCTCCCACACGCTTTCATGAACTCAAGGCATTTTGTTTCATTTGCTCTTTTCATCCTCTAGCTGCACTTCTGCCTCCCAACTTACAGGTGCATTTTGATCTCCCCCTTGTAAGTCTGCCTTTTGCATTCTCCTTCCTCTGTATTGGTTCCCTATGCTTCTTTCTACCTCTTTCTCTGTTAGCCTTTCTGTAGGAAGGTGGATATCTGACTATGGTTACCCCCAAACTTTTTGCCTAGTGTTTAGCTGGTTTTTGACTTAGTTGGCCTGGGATCCTGCTATTCAGGGCCCCAGGCTAATTGCTCTCTCCTTAAAATGGACTCCATGTACCTTAGGTGCATACACAATGGGAACTGGTTCACCTTATTAGCCCCTGTAACAGTGTACCCAGGTACCCAGGGCATAGGTGCTTCCAAGGCCTACCAGGGGCTGCAGCACGTATTGTGCCACCCCTGGCCTGGCCTCCATATTTGACACAACTGGCTGATCACTCAGCTGGGGCAAGTTGGTGTAATCACCTCTTGCTTAGGTATAGTATGCCTATATCTAACTTAAAATTGACACATATGTTCCTATCAGCCACTCCTATGGAAGGCCTCATCAATCCTGGAGGCAGAGTGCTTGGAAATATGTGAGATGGTGCTCTGGCATGAGCTGAGCCTGTCTGCAGCTTTCGGAAACAAGTACTTTAGCTGTTTCATGATACTGCCATACCATATACTCTTAAGTGCATTATGAACCTCGCGGTTAAATGCTATCTTTGGTTTGGCTTTATCAAAACATGTCGAGTAAGGTGTCATACGAATTGGAATACTACCCCCTCGCCAGTTCTGGCGACGGGGGTAGCATTCCACCCTTCTAGAGGGATACGACATGTACATAACCTGAACCCCGGTTAAAGTTAAACAGAGCCTCAGCATCACAAAATGGATGCTGCCACCACAGACACAAGTCTGACCTCCTGCTGCTGGGAGTCCTTCCAGCGAGGGTGGCTTGGACAAAGGGTTTCCTGCCTTGGGAGGTGCTAGCACCACCCCAGACAGGGTTTTGTGTATTGGTTAGGACAGGGCTGAATAGAATCAGACATGCCTGGGGCACACAAGGTGTCCCTGTGCATATGCCAGTTCAAACCGGTGCTGGGGCTCTCCAGCCCCAGTCTTGGCACGAAGCTGGACATAGGAAAGGGGGTGTAACCACCCCCCTTCCTGGTCCCACCCAGAGGAGGGACCTAGCAGGGAATCCGGCCCCTAGAATTGGAATAAGAGTAGGAGCTGTGTCCCAGGACTTCAGATCATCCTGAAGTCGACTTGAAATACAGAAGAAAACTGAACTTCGACATTCTGCTGCACAGAAGACTGAAGAGAATCTCCCTTGTGGCCAAGGAGTGACCACCCTGTGAATACAGGCACCAACCAGCAACTCAACGTCTGCTTTGCCACCGCCCCCCGCCGGAGCCCGAGCCCAGAGCCTGACAAGACCCAGACTCCTAGACCTCACAGAGCCTGATCCACAGTCCCTGAAAAGAAGAGACCCGTGGAGGCACCGAGAGACGTGGGACCGGACATCTTGGAAGACCCCCGAGCAGCTGACTGCACAGCACCCGAGGCACCCTCGATGCTGTGCTTTGGGGTTTAAGAAGCCCCAATACAGAGCAGGATTTGCACCATAGATCAGCTCCCCAGCATCTCCACGATCTGCGTGGGGCCCTTTTGCACTTTGCCACTTGATGCGCCATCCCGGCCACTTGCCACGCGGCTAGCGGCCATCTTGGTGACGAAAACTACAACTTACACTGCTGGTCTGGTTGCTCCAGACTGGCCCTTGCTCCCCTGAAAAGGAGCACCCGCTCTGACCTTGCTGGTCCGAGTGAGAAGCTTGCATTGATTCCTGCGTGGCTTGCATTAGCCTAAGCCTGTTTGCTCTGATCAAGAAGCCGATACCGCCAGCAGCGAGAGCCTTTGTGGAACAGCTTGTGACCAACGCCTGGACATCCCTGACCTCTTCGTGTCCACGTGGCTGCAGAGACAATCTTCACTTCATCACCTGTTTGCACCCGACATCGCCTGGTTCCATCCTGGTTCCACGGTAGTCACTGGCTAGTGACTTTGAACATTGACCCCTCTGCTTTCAGGTCTTCAACTCTTCGGATCCACCCTTGGGTCCACCGGAACTCTTCTCGACGACCCGCCTGCAGCATCTTCAGCTCCAAGCACCATCGACCTGCGTGACGAAACTCGACACTACTTCGCACCTGTGCACCCGCTTCCTGTAGGTGAGGTAACTCAGCAATGCCGGTGTTCCCACACTGGTGTACACCTCTAGTGCCTGTGCCTAAAGTTTTATCCTTGTAGGTCCATCGGAAGGTTCCTTAAACACTAACTTTGTAACTTTTACGCACTGTTGCCATTGCATTGGTGCATGCGTGCGCTTTAAGCGCTGCACCCGAGTCCCGCAGGCCTTTCCCGACTTCATCACTGCTAGTCCCGAACAGCTCCAGCGATTCCCCAGGCCCTAGGCCTCTTTCCTTTCCCCATAGTGGTCCTTATACCACTATTTTAGTATATGGTTTAGGTGGCCCCTAGGGCTCATCCATATTCGTGCGACTTTTGTATATTTAAACTGTGTTTTGTTTTAACGCATTTGCTTCTGTGCTCATAAAGAGTATAGGGGATATTTGTAGAAATAAATCTATATATATTTTCAATATATATCTGTGTGGTGTCCTTTCATTTGGTATTCAAGGGGATTGTGTATGGTAAAACAGCTTGCTTCACATGCCTTTACAGAGTTTAGCCTAAGACTGCTTAGTCCATGCTACCCCTAGGATAGCTTGTCTACAAGGTTGACTTATAACCAATCATCATAAGGGTTGCTTGGCATGGTACAAGGCGATCACTAGAACTAGTGAGCATCATATACCAGGCCAACTTCTCACACTTTCCCCTTCAAATTAATTTTCTGCCTTTTGCTCTCACCCACCCGACTTAATTTTGCTCCCAACTGCCTCTATCTGCCATCTGTTCTGTCCTTGGTTCTCTCCTGGTTCCTCTCATTTTCTCTATCAGGATGACGTCTTCTCTCGTCTGCCTTTATCTGCAAATTATTCTCTCACTACAATTTATTTAGCAAATTTCGTATCACAGCCCTATTTGCCTCGATCTCTCATTTTGGACCATTCACCACCACTCAGGGGGCCCAATTCACAGAACTAACTTAAGACAAAATCCTAAACTTACTACTTTTGGTATTCACAGAAGGCATTTAGTTGTAGTAAAGTTAGGATTTTGTCTTAAATTTGACTTAAGACAAACTTAAGACAGACTTAAGACAGACTTAAGACAGTCTTAAGACAGACTTAAGACAGACTTAAGTTAGGATTTTGTCTTAAGTTTGTCTTACGTTTGTCTTAAGTCTGTCTTAAATCTGTCTAAAGTTTGTCTTAAGTTTGTCTTATGTCAAACTTAAGACAAAATTCTAACTTTACTACTACTAAATGTATTCTGTGAATACCAAAATTAGTAAGTTTAGGATTTTGTCTTAAGTTAGTTCTGTGAATCGGCCCCCATGAATGTCAACTCAATTTCGACATGTTATATTTGAAATATAAATGTATGTAGGTGATTATATCAGCAAAGTAACATATTGTACATGTACACATTGGAAAGCTAATTTAATCTTTCTGTGAACTTTGCTAACAAGAATGCATTTGAAACCACATTATGAGTATAGCACTTCTGCTCTTTCTGTCATTGTGTCTACTTTTTTATAAAAAGTAAGGTTGCTAACCTATGCTTTCGTTTTGTTGCCTGAATTGATGAAGGCACTATGGATAGATTACGTGGTTCTGGTTGGTGTGGTAGCAGAGGCAACAGGTTCACTCAATGTATGGTGGATTCTTATTGACATTTTAGCTGCAGAACAGAAGATGAAATGCAGCTATCTCACACCTTCTCCTGTGTGCACCTCTACAGTGCTGGTAATGCTCTGGTCGTTTTTTGTTTGATTTATGTTGCTTTTAATCATTGCTCATTGCAGCTATAGTTTACTGAGCTAACTATAACTTGCTCCACCGCTATGTCCTGCTTATGACCTCATCCACCACAGGGCAAAGATTGTCTGTGGCAGGGGCTTGACCACTTGTGTCTCGTTAATTGCCACATGAGTTTCACTATCAACAAAGTGCTGGCCGCAGGGCAAAGGCAGTTCAAAGGAGGGCCTAGATTTACTGAAGGGAGCCTGTGTGTGCAATTAGTAATTTATGGTTTACATGATTCTGCAACATTGTGGGGCATATTTACAAGATCTTAACTCCACAGGGACGTGATGATACTGTGGCCCTTAGTCCTTTGCCTTATTTACAAGGCAGCTTTAAGCCACTTAATGTGTCTTAACTCGCCTTGTAAATGTAGCCGACCTGAAATAAGGCCCCTTTCACTCTACACTTAGTGTAAACATCGTGGGCAATGGGTGTTGCGGTGGGCGTTCCGCCGCAAAACACATTAATTTTGACGCTGCCCCTGATTTGCAATGGTGGCGTAAATAGAAGGCAGTGCCAAAATTAAGACCAGGTCTTAACCTGCCGAACCGAGTGGAAATTATTGATTTCTCCTCGTTTTTGCTATTTCTATGTGTGCTGCATTGTGCTGCACACGTAGAAACAGCAAATCACCATGAATTATTGTTCATGTGCAGGAAGGTGTTCCTTTCTGCACATAAACAATCGTTAAAAAAAAAATGTCGATTTGCATCTTCTTTCAATGCAGCAAACATAGAAGTTGCACATCACCATTAGTGCAGGAAGGAACATCTTCCTGCACATAAACAATCATTCCCTCGATGCAGGCACCCTTGCACTATGAAGCAAGGATGCCTGTATTGGCGCTAGGCAGCTGAGTTTAGCACCAGCGCTAAGGAAAATGCAGGAAAGCGCTGTATTGTTGTAAATGCGGTGCATTCCAGCATTTTCAGAATGGCGGAGTGTGGCGTTATCAATTTCTGCTTAATGACATGCTTTGCCATTCCCTTGTAAATAAGTCCCTTTGTACTTTCATGTCTGACAGCCTTTACTATTATGAACTGAGCATGTGCCTAACTATAAGAGGTGAATTCCAGTGTTTTATTTTGCGTTAGAAATGTGATGTTATGACTGACATTTTCACCTACATATAATGTCACTTTCACCTTCATTGATTCCAATGAATTTCTAGTTTTTTTTAAAATGGAGAGTTCAATATTAATACCATTTCTAACTAAAACGTCACTTTTTAACCTTCGTTTTTTCAGCGAATTAAATTCTTTTAACATGAAATAAGATTTTATTTTGCCTTATTCCTCCATATTGTTGGCCTTAGGACTCTGTGAACTTTACCATTGCTAACCAGTGCTAAAGTGCATGTGCTCACAACATGGTATCATTGGCTTATCCCCAACTGGCATATCTATAGTAAATTGGTACTATGTGTACCAAGTGCCTGTAAATTAAATGCTAATTGTGGGCCTGCAGCACTGATTGTCCCACCCACTTAAGGAGCCCTTTCAAACCTGTCTCAGGCCTGCCATTGCAGCCTGTGTGTGTAGCTTAAACTACCATTTTGACCTGACAAAATTCACCTTTTGCCAGGTCCAAACCTTCATTGTTAATACATATAGGTCACCAGAAGCGTAGGCACTGAACAGCCCAGAGGGCAGAATGCAGTGTATATAAATCTAGGACATGTACATTTAGGTTGTATATGTCCTATTAGTGAAATATGTTTAAATTAATTTTTCGCTATTGCAAGGCATGCCACTTCTACAGGACATTAGAGTTACCTTATATTTAATAAGGGCATCTTTCAAATGAGAATAGGTAAACAGTTCATATTTGGTGTCTTTGGAAATGTAATGAAAGAACCTTTCTTATGGTAAAGTTGGATGTTAAATCACAATTTTGAAAATGTCCCTTTTAGAAAGTTATATATGTGGAAATGAGCAACCCCATAAACCCTTGTGGGCTTGGGTAATTAAGTCTTAGGTACAGGTGACAACATGGGGGAAATTTAAAGGTGTTTTTAAATGAAGTTAATAATTACTTCCTAGATGTCTATTTGTGACAACAATAATCAATAAAAAATACAATTATCTGTATAAATACAAGGGAAAAGAATAAATCAATACAACCGGGTATATTTCTTAATTCATTATATTGTGTTCGGAGAACGAAAGCCACAATAGGGGTTCTAAATTAAAGAGGTACTTCAAAAGCATTGATGAAAGAGCTGGAAGTTTCTTCGCATTTAAGTTTCACTGGTCATCATTGCACAAGAACCTATCACTAAAAACAATATGGAGGCTGTCCTAAACATAGGAACAAAGGGGCCGATTACGTAGGCAGGCAGAACATTGTCCGTACCGCCATGGCAATGGGAAAAGACCGCCCCTATGGCTAGCGGCAGCACCGCCGGTCCCATTATGATGTACCATGGGGAAAAACACCCGCCGCAGTCGGAATCCATGAAACACCACTGTGCACGTGCGGAAAAGCTGAAACACCGTCCACGGCGGTCCTATTTGCCACAGCAAGCCCACAAACTGCCGATACACCAGCGGAATTCCCACCCGTGCAATCATGATGGCACTGCGGTGCTTGCGGTACGACCGCTTGTTACCGACCGCAGCGAATGTCAATAATGGTGAATGTGAGCCCCGGAGTCCAGACCAGCGCATTCCGACTGCGGCAGTACATTGGAAATAGTAATGGCGGTTGAAGACTACTACAGCACAAACCAACTAATATGGAAGTGCAACTGGCTCAGCCAATAGAAACAAGTAACACGCCCCATTGACAGATGCCCCTGGAACACATAAACTACAAATCCCAGCTCAACACAGACAACACACCTGACATGAATATTCCCTGAAAACACATCCATATAGCTGAGCATAAAAGCAGCCCCTGCCTAATCCACACTCTCCATCAAAACTCCAGAAGCGAAGGGCCCTACCTCATCACACAAACAAAAGCCAAACCTGAACACATTACCCCATCACAAACACACCCACACCACACACATAATCATCACCCCCACCCACAACTGCACTCCCAACCACTCAGCACATCACACACCATGGCACAGAAAATACCCAAATTCACTCATGGTGAGTTGTCATGGTGGATGAGATCGTAAGAGTAGAGCCATACATCTTAGGAAGCAAGGTACAACAGACCCCAACAGCCAGGTAAAGTCAAATGTGGCAAAGGATAGTGGACAGAGTAAATGCTGTAGGGAAAGTTCCAGGCAACAGGAAGGAGATCAGGAAGAGGTGGACTGACCTCAAGAGCAAGGTCAAGGAGAAGAACAGCAAGAACTGTGAGCTGGCCAACTGTACTGGCAGTGGACCTCCCATCCCACCAAGAACATTCAACCCATGGGAGGAGAAGGTGCTGGGTATACTGCATCCAGAGAGTTGCACTGGAATGGAGGGTGGATTGGAGTCTGGTAGGTACCAACAAAATACTGCCATAACACTGCAATGTAGGATCTTGCACAACTATAAAGCAACTGTTCCTAAGCCCAAATGTCCTCATGTCCAAAACACTCCCCCCAAATAGGTCTCACATATACCACATCAACTCCCTCTCATTCAGCACAAATGTACCTAGCAGTATTTAAGTGGTGGCACATGTACAGACAGCCTACACTACAACTTCCACGAGGCCCCCTTGTCCCACAGTTGAGCAGGATGTAGCACTTCCCCAGAAGCATGTGGCAGCCATTGAATTGTTCACCTTCACCAAACAGGTAGTCATCTTGCCTGGGAGGGATGTTTGTTCGAGGGAGGTCTGTACCACTGCTCCTACCATCCCTCTTGTCCCACAGCCTACCAAGATGGATCCCCCTCCTACCCCACCCAGGAGCACCTGGAAACCATTGCACAGTTCACCTTCACCAAACAGGTAGGTAGCCATCTTGCCTGGGAGGACTGTTTGGGGGGAGGGAGGCCATAGCATAGTTCACCTTCGCCTAACAGGTAGAACGCCATCTTCACAGGGAGGGCTCATGGGGGAAGGAAGCCTTTTCCACTACTCCCACCATGCCCCCTGTCCCACAGCCTACCAATATGGATCCTTCCCTCCCACCCCACCCAGGAGCAACTGGAAGCCATTGCATAGTTTACCTTTGCCTAACAGGTAGGTAGTCATCTTCACAGGGAGGGATGTTTGGGGGAGGGAGGCCTGTACCACTACTCCCACCATGCCCCTGTCCCACAGCCTACCAAGATGGACCCCCCTACTACCCCACCCAGGACCACCTGGAAGCCATTGCATAGTTCACCTTCGCCTAACAGGTAGATAGCCATCTTCACAGGGAGGGCTGTTTGGGGGAGGGAGGCCTATACCACTAGTCCCACCATACCCCTTGTCCCATAGCCTACCAAGATGGATCCCCCCACCCAGGAGCAACTGGAAGCCATTGCATAGTTCACCTTTGCCTAACAGGTAGGTAGCCATCTTCACAGGGAGGGATGTTTGAGGGAGGGAGGCCTGCACCACTACTCCCACCATGCCCCTGTCCAACAGCCTACCAAGATGGATCCCCCCTCCTAACCCACCCAGGAGCACCTGGAAGCCATTGCAGAGTTCACCTTCACCAAACAGGTAGGTAGCCATCTTTTCTGCGAGGCCTGTTTCGGGGGAGGGAAGCCTCTACCAGCACTCCCACTATGCCCCCTGTCCCACAGCCTACCAAGATGGAGCACTCCCTCCCACCCACCCAGGAGCACTGGGAAGCCATAGCATAGTTCACCTTTGCCTAACCGGTATGAAGCCATCTTCAGAGGGAGGGCTGTTCGGGGGAGGGAGGTCTGTACCACTACTCCCACCATGCCCCCTGTCCCACAGCCTACCAAGATGGCTCCCCCTCTCCCACCCCACCCAGGAGCAACTGGAAGCCATTGCATAGTTCACCTTCGCCTAACAGGTAGGTAGCCATCTTCACAGGGAGGGCTGTTTGAGGGAGGGAGGCCTGTACCACTACACCCACCATGCCCCTGTCCCGCAGCCTACCAAGATGGTTCCCCCCTCCTACCCCTCACAGGAGCACCTGGAAGCCATTGCATAGTTCACCTTTGCCTAACAGGTTGGTAGCCATCTTCACATGGAGGGATGTTTGGGGAGGGAGGCATGTACCACTACTCCCACGATGCCCCTTTCCCACAGCCTACCAAGATGGATCCCCCCTCCTACCCCACCCAGGAGCACCTGGAAGCCATTGCATAGTTTGTTTTCGCCTAACAGGTAGGTAGCCATCTTCACAGGGAGGGCTGTTTGGGGAAGGGAGGCCTGTACCACTACTCCCACCATGCCCCCGTCCCACAGCCTACGAAGACGGATCCCTCCCTCCCACCCCACCCAGGAGCAACTGGAAGCCATTGCATAGTTCACCTTGTCCTAACAGCTAGGTAGCCATCTTCACAGGGAGGGCTGTTTGGGGGAGGGAGGCCTGTACCACTACTCCCACCATGCCTCCGTCCCACAGCCTACCAATACGGATCCCTCCCTCCCACCCCACCCAGGAGCAACTGGAAGCCATTGCATAGTTCACCTTCGTCTAACAGGTAGGTCGCCATCTTCACAGGGAGGGCTGTTTGGGGGGAGGCCTGTACCACTACTCCCACCATGCCCCTGTCCCATAGCCTACCAAGATGGACCCCCCCCTCCTACCCCACACAGGAGCACCTGGATGCCATTGCACAGTTCACCTTCACCATTCAGGTAGGTAGCCATCTTGCCTGTGAGGCCTCTTTGGGGGGATGGAGGCCTGTACCACCACTCTTACCATGCCTCCTGTCCCACAGCCTACCAGGATGAATACCCCCTCCTACCCCACCCAGGGGTAACTGGAAGCCACTGCAGCACACCAAATGAACCAACAGGTAGGTAGCCATCTTACCTGGGGGGGCTTTCTTGTGGTAGGAGGCCTGCTCTACAAATCCCACCAGGCCCCCTTGTCCCACAACTGAGCAGGATGTAGCACTCCCACACCACCAAGCATGGGGAAGCTCTCTCATTGCTATTGTAAAACTTACAGGTAGGTAGTAACCATGTGCAGCATGCTCAGCTCTCCCAAATGCATGTTGGCACATGCCCACAACAGCAATGCAATGCGTGTGCTTTGAAATAAACAAAGCAAAATTAATTTCGTTCACCACACGCAGGTCCCCATCAACAAAATCAGCCCCCAGCTCAGCAGCATTCCTAAACGCCCGGTAGCCAGTCTGGCCCTGTACATGGGCCCTGTGAATTGCATTGGGACACATGTGCTGAGGAGGTAATTTGTACACCTCTCCCGCCATTCCTGCACTACAGCAATGAACATGTTGTTGTGAGATTAGCTATTGTAAATCTGGGTCACACTGCCATGCAATGCAATGTAATGTAAATAATGTTTGTAGCCTCATTAGGCAACATAGCTGACAGGGCAGAGGGTAGGGAGTGCCTTGCATTTTTCAAAGCCGGCACACAGACAAATGTTGTTTAGATACAGTCCAAGTCAGGACTTACTCTGACTGTACCATGTTATGTTATTGCCCACTCACACGTGACAAACTCACTAGTGGATGTTCATATGTATACTGCAATAGTCCAATGAATGATGTGTGTTGTGAAATGCTATAGCGCATGAGGTTTAAGTGTGCAGCATGTTTACTAGTCCTATGCATGACTGTTACCCAGTTCTGTAATTTGCAACTCCACACACCTTTTACCCGTAGAGCAATCATAGGACTGAGTATTGCACAATAAAGGTATTGACTTTGTGATAAGGGCATGATGACTATGAATATGTCAAGAAATGCGTCATTCACGAGGCAGTGAGGCATCACCATGCCAAGGGCATTGGGGTGTGGGGGGAGTGATTGGCACAGTCATTCAGGTACAACACATCTCTTGCACTGTGTTACATGTGTTGCTCACTCACAGACTGCGTCACCGATTGATGCCTACTGCACATAGCTTTCAGTGCTGTCATTGTGCCTGTGTAGGTGATGGCCATGTCCTGTGTCCTGCATCATGTGTACATATGTATGTAGTGATGTCATGCAAAAGTACAATGTGTAATGCTCTATTGCCTGTGATGAGGATGTTGTTCTTCGTGTGGCATGCATTTCCGTTCTCCTGTACTGACACACGTTATGAATTCACACAGGGTGTCTAATACTTCGTTTTCTTGTCTCCCATGCCTGCAGTTGAATGTCAACCAACGTAAGGCCGCATGGAAAGACATTGCACGGAAGGTGCTTGCCCTCGGTGTATCCAACAGACGGCACACACAATGCCATAAGAGGTGGGATGACATCTCCCGTCTCAGCAAGACCGTGGGAGAGATGACGTTGGGGCTGGTACCTCGGACAGGCAGGCTGGCGTGACAGACCCTGACTCCAATTATGTCCCGCATCTTGGCTGTGACACGCCCAGAACTGTATGGAAGTTTGAGGGACCATTAGCAGGATATATGTGGTGAGTATTCTGAGAAGGCTGACTTCGTGTGTGTGTGACTGACTGACTGCTTGAATGGCATCCATGAGCCACTTCTGTTGTCATTGATGTGTCAATTCCATGAGATGACTACTCAGCGGCCTATGTATGGAGTACAGGTGTCATGTTACTTCCATGGATGTGAATCCACATTTTTAAGGTACAATGGCGCTTGATGTTGCATCATGACATGTGCGATAATGACATGTTGTGCATTGTGGGTGTTAACAACATCAGCAGGCAGTCTACAGCAGTGTGCAACATGTAAGTGTGCATTTGACGATCTGTCCCTTGCAGGACTTTGAAATGGTGTGACCTACACTTCTGACAACAACGTGCAAATGTTTTTGTGATTACTTGCATGATTTGATATGCATCATTAGCTCTGGTACAGTGTAAGATGCAATTCATAGTATTTGTGTTGTCTCCTTACAGTAACTGCATATGTGACAGGGGCAACAGGCTGTGTTGTATGCCTCCATCACATACAGGCACGTGGGTTTGCTTAAAGCGATGTCCATGTTGGGTTCATAGGGAGCACGGCCAGGATGTTTGCCTGTGTGTACGTCACATGGGACGTTGCTGTCAACAATGCATTTTTGCATCTGCCTCTGTACCTAGCATTGTTGTTACAAACGCACAATGCACAGGGTGTTGTGCAAGATGGTGTTGTCATTATGTACTTTGGTGTTGTGCATGCATATGTTCTTTGTGTCTCTGCACTGTACTAAACCTATGTCTCTGTCCATTGCAGAATCTACTGATTGCAAAGGAGGCAATGAGATGGACACCAGTGCTGAAGCATCTGGCATGTATGAGTCACATGAGGTCACTGAAATGGAGGTGTCCAGCGCCTTGGAGGGGGACAGGAGTGTCCATGATGAAATCGTGCCCAGAGAGCCCAACATCTGCATCTGATGACTCCAGTGGGGAGTCCGCAGCAGTGGTGGCTACAGGGAGTGACAATGCAGAATCTACATCCACGACACATCGGCCAGGGCCCACAATCCCGCCTACTACCAATAGTGCATTCTGTGCACGCAGGGCTGTCAAGGGTAGAGTCGCATTCACCCCAGGCAATGCAGCCCCTGCCCATGTGTCCACTGCTGCCCTCAGTATTGAGGCAGTAGACCTCTTGCGGCAGTTGTGTGTGGGGCAGACAGCTCTACTAAATGCATACCAGGATCAGGACAAGAAGTTGGGACAAGTTCTGGCATTCATTCGGACGTGGGTGGGCTACACAGGACTCTCCAGGGTTTGTCCTCCAACGTGATTGCTGCCATTCAGTTGTCCCGCCCCAAAGTACATCTCCCGTACCTTCAACAAGCACCCTGCCAGTGGCAACACCTGTAGAGAGTGCAGACACAACATAGCCCTCAGGCCCCAAGTTGGTGAGACGCAGCCCACGACTGCACCACCCCAAGCGTGGCAGACCACAAACACCAGCCCCTAAACTGGACACAGGCAGAGAGGGAGACAAAGAAACAAGCCCTTCAGATGAGACTCTGGGGCATCAGGCAAAGAAGCAGGCCTCTAGCTCACGTTCCAAGACATCACACCCAACACAGGACCCTCCCATCCAGAAAACTGCTGCTAAAGACACAAAGTCAGTTGCCATGCCTGCTGTGGTGCAGGCGCCAGTGAAGACAAAGCAACGACAGCTCCCTAAGACACCCTCACCACATTCCTCCACTCCCACCAACACCCCTGTGAAGCGTAGTCAGGAGAGCAATGTGCGGAGGCAACAGGACTACAGGGGATGGGGAGCAAAAGTCAGTCCAACACCAAGGCTAAAACCAAATCTGTCAAATTCCCACAGGGACAGAAGCCTGCACCTGTGACACCTTTGTCTGAGGGTGTATCTGTTGTGCCCACACCACTTCCCAGTCAGCCCAAGACAATTCTGAAATATTGTATCCCTAAGAAGTGTAGAGTCAGCCCTCCACATTCTCCCTCACCTACCCTGTCTCACGGCAGCTTATGAATGCCTCCACGTGCCACCATGCCACCCGGGCCATTCAGCCCTCCATATGGCACAGCCACTACTGCCTCTGCTGGTCCTCTGTCTCCTAGGTCAGGTCCTACCACTGGGCTGGACACTCTGCCACCTTAAAGTCCAGAAGACAGACAGGTCTGATGCCAAATGCTTCCCACAGTCCCATCTCTCCCACAGCTTTGCCTGGATGGAGCTCTGGTATCACCGTAACATTTGGATTCACATGTCAGTGCACTGTGTGGCACATTCACTGTGTATATCCTCATGCACACATGTGCATTGTTTGAACTATGGACTGGACAATGTAATTTCCTTTGTTGGCAATTTGATGGCTATCATGTTATTTTGCAATAAAAACTGTTACTCCTGTTGTATACTTCATTGGTGCACTTGCTGAACTAAACAGTTTATCGGTGTGTATGGGTCAATGTGTAACATGCTCTGCATGGCACTTCCACATTGCTCTTTCGTTGATTACGTTTGTAACAGTTTGACTGACGTAACACTCACTTTTGTTAGGGTCAACTATGTGGCTTGGGATTGCAATTATCCTTGTTTGTGTTGATGTACTCTTACACTCATCATATCACCTTGAGATTCCTTCAATTGTATACATGTGATGTTAGGAGGCTATCCTAAAGATCAATGTCCCGCATCTTTGCAGTTCATTTCGGGTTGCACAGCCGTGTATACATAGTGTTGCAATGATTCACTTTCACCCCAAAAAAATTCTCCATTTGTCCATATTTTATTACCATATTTTATCCAAGTTGATTGTCACGCCAGGGCCAAGAAATTCAAATGAACTTATGCGTTTAAATACTCCATGATTGCCCATCCAGGCCTAAACATGCGCAATGCTCTGAATCTCGAGTCCTCCACTTTATACTAGAATTACATCACACCCAATGCAGTTCGGAAAAAACCTTCGTCAGGGGTATCTGATGTGTAACTGCCGCGTAACGTCCTCCATATTAAACCTCCATCTCAGTATTTAAACGCATAAGTTCATTTGAATTTCTTGGCCCTGGCGTGACAATCAACTTGGATAAAATATGGTAATAAAATATGGACAAATGGAGAATTTTTTTTGGGTGAAAGTGAATCATTGCAACACTATGTATACACGGCTGTGCAACCCGAAATGAACTGCAAAGGTGCGGGACATTGATCTTTAGGATTATGTATAAAGCGTGGCCATGGAACGGAACACGCAACGGGTGATGCACGCTAAACTGGATTAAAACTTAATGAACTGATTAGTAAAACAAAATATGGGAGTGCTACAGCATTCTGTCTGCTGAACATTTACCCAACGTTCCTACCTGTCAGCACCCCAGTAAAATCGACTAAACTCAAAAGGAGAAAACGCAGGTCACGCCGAGGATCATTTCACTAAACCATCGATATGTTAGGAGGCTATGCCACAACCAAGGTGTATTGTACACACAGTGTGACTTGCGAGGTGACCATGGTTGGTGTTATCTGTGTGATGGGTTTTGATGTGTGAACAGTGGTGTGTGTGTTGTAATCTTGTGCAGGCCTGTCTCCATACTCACATGTGTATATTTGTATGTGCGCACTTGAGTAGTCAGACAGTGTGCTTGGCCTGTCCTTGTCAGTGTTGTTGATGTGTATGTGCCACTTAACGTGCTGTATACACACGTGTATGATCCTGGTATGCATGGCCTGTTTATTTTGTCTGACAATTGCCTCTAATTGTCTGCACATAGATGAGTTTGATGTTGGGCAGTGTGTCCTTGCACTCCGTGTGGACACATTCATGTTTTTGCTGTCAGTTGAGAGTGTGTGACTGCAAAGTGTGAGTTGTGTATTGTTGTTGAGGCACGTGTGTCATGTAATCGGGAGCTACTTGTGCTATCCTACTCAGCCAGACTGACATGTTGGTGGATTTTTCACCTGCCTTGCTGTGACTTGTCTGTTTTTCTTTGCCGATGCTGTGTTTGCTGTGGGTATTCATGGTATCCCCTATGTGTGGTTATGATGTGTGCACATTGTGCATGACTGGTTGATGTGTTTTTGGCTGTACAATCATCCCCTGTGCAATCCTGATGTATACACCACTTTAGTTGCATGTGTTCCACCCCATGCCTTCACAATGTGTGACCCTCACCAGCACTTCATGGTGTGAAGTGGTGCTGTGAGTAGCTGCTCGGTGTGCTGGTCCTATGTGCCACTCAGGACACTTTTACATGCATATGGGTGTCATTGTAAGGTACCTGCTTGCAGGCATGATTGCACATGTGCAGTGCATGTGTTTCAACAGCACATTCCTCTAGTCAAAATATTTGCATCTGTGTTTTGCTTTGTTATTCCGCTGTGGTTGTGGTCACTGCTGTATGTGTGTTTGAAGAGCTACAGTTACACTGGCCGTGTGTGTTGTGATGTGTGTAGTGTAATGACTTGTATTGTGTATTCACATGCTGGGGCAATCAGAGATGTGTGATTGTATTTAGTTTTTTGTTGCCAGACTGCTTACTGGGCATACAGTGCTGTCAGTGTATTGTATCCACTATGTTTGCTGCCACATCAGGCACATCGATTGGTATTCATGTATTTGTGATGGTCACATGTCAGTATGTGCTTTTTCACACTGCTGTGTGTGTGATCCACACAATGTCGACTTAATTAGCACATGGATTGGGTGGTGTTTTTCCAACTACTGTTGACTCTGCCTGTCATGTGGTTCAACCACGATTACCTATGTGGCACCTGTATGCTGGTGGACTTTGGTCCCTGACACTCACCTTGCCACTTGCAGGGAGGGGGGCTGACACCATTGGCACCTGTGTGGCACCAGTATGCTAGTGGGCTTTGGTCCCTGGCACTCACCTTGCCACTTGCAGGGAGGGGGGCTGACACCAGGGGCACCTTTATGCTGGTTGGCTTTGGTCCCTGACACTTACCTTGCCACTAGCAGGGAGGGGGGCTGACACCAGGTTCAACCACGATTACCTATGTGGCACCTGTATGCTGGTGGACTTTGCTCCCTGACACTCACCTTGCCACTTGCAGGGAGGGGGGCTGACACCATTGGCACCTGTGTGGCACCAGTATGCTAGTGGGCTTTGGTCCCTGGCACTCACCTTGCCACTTGCAGGGAGGGGGGCTGACACCAGGGGCACCTGTATGCTGGTTGGCTTTGGTCCCTGACACTTACCTTGCCACTAGCAGGGAGGGGGGCTGACACCAGGGGCACCTGTGTCGCACCAATATGCTGGTGGACTTTGATCCCTGACACTCACCTTCCCACTAGCAGGGAGGGGGGCTGATACCAGGGGCACCTCTGTGGCACCAGTATGCTCGTGGGCTTTGATCCCTGACACTCAGCTTGTCACTAGCAGGGAGGGGGCTGACACCAGGGGCACCTGTTTGGCAACAGTGTGCTGGTGGGCTTTGATCCCTGACACTCAGCTTGCCACTAGCAGGGAGGGGACTGACACCAGGTGCACCAGTATGCTGGTGGTCTTTGATCCCTGACACTCACCTTGCCACTAGCAGGGAGGGGGGCAGACACCAGGGGCACCTGTGTGGCACCAGTATGCTGGTGGTCTTTGGTCCCTGACACCCACCTTGCCACTTGCAGGGAGGGGGCTGACACCAGCGCCACCTGTGTGGCACCAGTATGCTGGTGGGCTTTGGTCCCTGACACCCACCTGGCCACTTATAGGGAGGGGGACTGACACCAGGGGCACCAAAGTGGCAAGTCAATACAGGTGTTGTTTAGCCACATTAAACCTATGACCCGGTTGCCTGACATCACTTTCCCTGATTGTCAGATGGGCACACATTTGTGTGTGGTGCTGGTTGTGATGGTAGTTGCTGTGATTGTATCAGGTAATGACAGTTGCTACCAATGTGGGCACGCTATTTACTTTGGGCCCAGGTCCCACTCAATCCTTACCCCCTCACTGACGCTGCGCATACATGGTGCTGGCCATGCCTACTGGGTTGGGTGGATGTTTTCCCGCATCCTCGCCGCTGCAGTGACGTGATGGGAGATGACGGTGCTTACTTTGTTTATGGATGGTACCGGTGCATAGCAGTGTGTTCACAACTAGCGGCGCCTTGCAATGACACTGGTGTATATGGTCATGTGCCCACCAGGAGGTCTGGAGTGGACAGGAAGACATTTGCAGGTCAGGTGTTGTGTGTTGATGTTGTTTGCGATGTGTGTCATTGACGTACCTGCTGCGTTGTGCACGGTGGCGGTGTCTTTGTTGATGGTGGATCAGGAACAGCAGCGGTAGGGCCTTTAGGGCAGGATCCATTGCGACCGCGTGGAGCACTCTGGGATTCCTGTTTTGCTCCGCTGTGTTGCTTCCGCCATGTTTCGATGGGTGGTTTCTCCGTTGCAGACCGGTGACCTATTTGAGGCATTGTAATTGGTACGGCGGTCTCACATCCTTCCGCATGGCGGTCTCCTGCAATTGGCTACGTCCGCCCTCGTCGCGGAACCAAACTACTGACGGAACGGGATTTACCATGGCGGACGGAAATTGGGCTATGTCTGCCCATCGTAATGTGGCGGTCAGGGATTCGCTGCCGTGGTTGGTAAAACTACACCCGCCAGGCCAGCGTAGGGCCAGAACGGCCCGGCTGTGGCGGACCGCCAACCATCGTAATCGACCCCAAAGTCTCCAAGATTTGCTTATAACAGAAATTAAAAGGAAAATGGAATAAGGCATCAATGTTTCGGTCTCTTCTGAAGTAAATCTACTAGACCATCATCAGGACAAGATGTTTCATTTGAAGATCGAAGACCCTTAGGTACGAGAGTCAAAATATTTTTGCAGAAGAAACAACCGCAGTTGAGTTGCGGAATTTGTCGGTAACGGCTTCCAACTCTGAGTGGAAAGCATACGGGACCGTGGAATTTGACTGCAGCCATTGCCTCTTTCAAATTTTCAACACAAACTCTATTGTATGTTCAAGGTGACACATTCCGCAACTCAACTGGGGCTGTTCCTTCTGCAGAATTATTTTGACTCTTGTAGCTAGGGGTCTTGGATGAATGACAGCTGAGCACGGCCCCAAATCCCACAGCTACCCATATTGCTGATCAAACCATGTAGCTCTTTAAGGACCTTTGTGTCAAGTTCTCTTGGCCCACCCAAACAACTAAAATATAATTTTTATTGGAAGACTTGGGGGAACACTGTGTGGTAAGAAATATGTTGCTAACTGCAGATTCCAGACGAGAAGAGCAGCATGATGCAAAAGGGAGGAGAGTGAGGAGGAGAAGAGCAGCATGAGGCATAATGAAGGAGAGTGGGAAGAATAGCATCAGGCGGGAGATTGAGGAGGAGAAGAGCAGCAAGAGCAGAAGGAAAGAGAGTGAGGAGACGAGCAGCATGAGATACAAAAAAGGAGAGTGAAGAGGAGAAGAACAGCCTGAGGCACAAGTATGTAGATTGATGAGATAGCATCATGAGGCACAAGGGAAACGAGTGGGGAGGAGAAGAACAGTGTGAAGCACAAGGAAGTGGAGTGGGGAGAAGATTAGTGTGAGGCATACGGATGGAGAGTGATGAGGAAAAGAGCAGCATGATGCACAAGGAAGGAGAGTGAGGAGGCAAACAGCAGTTTGAGGTAATAGTACGGATAGTGAGGAGAACAGCAGCATGAAGCACAAGGATGGTGAGTGAGGAGAAGAGCAGCGTGAAGCAGAAGGAAGGATGGTGAAGAGAAGAGCAGCATGAGGCAGATGTGAGGATAGTGAGGAGAAGAGCAGCATGGGGCACAAGGAAGGAGTGTGAGGAGAAGAGCTGGATGAGGCATTAGGAAGAAGAGTGAAGAGAAGATCAGTAAGAGGCACAGGAAGTAGAATGAGGATAAGAGGTGCATGAGGCATAAGGAAGGAGAGCGAGGAGAAGATCAGTATGAGGCACAAGGATGTAGAGTGAGGATAAGAGCAGCATGAGGGATAAGGACGGAGAGTGAAGAGGAGAAGAGCAGCGTGAGGCACAAGTAAGGAGAGTGAGGAGAAGAGCAGCTGGAGATACAAGAAAGGAGAGTAATGAGAAAAATGCAGCATTATGCACAAGAAGCAGAGTAGGAAGAGACCAGTATAAGCCCAAGAAAGCACAGTGAACAGCCAAAGATGAACAGACCATCTACTCAAGAAGGGGATGGAAGTACTACCCACACAATGCAGGGCATGGTGGTAATTGTTCCAGATAAGAATGAGAAAGGCTCAATAATTATGTGGCAGCACAATGGATGAGTGAGCAGGGGAAGAGGACAATGGCACACAAGAAAGAAGAGCAGCTGGGGCTTAAAAGGAGATGTTAACTGAGGGAAGGGATTATCAAAGAGTGAGCAGAAGTTAGGAAAGGAGGAAGTGGAACGCAGCTAGTAAGAAAAACAAAACTGGAGTAGAGCAGCAAGGGAAAAGGTAGAGGAACTGCAGAGCAGCAGGTGGTACAAAAAAATGAGCAATGAAAGATATGCGGCACTATACACAAAAAGCAGAGCAGAGAGCAGTATACGCTTAAGAAAGCAGTGTACATTTTGGAAGCACCGTTCCATCCAAAACCATTTTGTAACAGTCTATCTCAACCTGTGCGTAAAGCAAGTTTTTAAGCTACTGTGATCTGTAGGTCGAACATCGGGGTGATTTGACCATATTTCAAAATAAATTAACATAACATGAAACAAACTCCATACATGAACAACAGCAAAGTACTAAGAATGATAGGGCACAGTGAACCAACAGAAGGCCCTTGACATAAAATACAGTTTTGTGATTATCTAGGGATATTCCAAAACAGAAAGAGCAATGTCAATGTAATTAAACAAACATGATTCTGCTTGCCTGTGTGCTGCAGAAATAACGAACAGTCAAATGTACAGGGAAGACAGAAAGACATCCATTTTAAAAGAAACATGGTTCTAAGGCTTAAACTGAGGCCAAGCAAACAAATTAGGAAAACACTTCTGCATGTCATAGGAAAATTGTTTAAAAACGAAATACCCAAATATCAGTGTGTACAGTGTAATCTAGCGTAAAGATACATTGCACACGCTGTTGATGATGTCCAAAAGTATGATTTCACAAAAGACTTCAACAAAATAGATCCTTGATTATATATGGTCTCGTGCATATGGTAATGTGTATGACTCACTGTTAAAGGTGTAAAGTTTGCGATGTGAAATCCTGACAATTGGACTGACAGTTTCCAGTGACCGTTTGGGTGGGAGCCTGTTCTATTTTTTCTTCTGACAGCACATTTAACATGTGCTCTGCAAGTTAAAGGTTTCACCCTAGTTACCATGGGCTGAGCAGCAGACAGGCTGCTCCTGGTGGGGCTCTCCTTCACAACTTAACTACCTGTTGTCTAGAACTATACAACTTGTTACCTACTTGAATAAATCATCTTTAATTACGATTCCTGCTTGGACCTCCTCACTACATCTATTTGGCGACGAGGATGGCGAAGAACCTACGTGTTACATGCAGATCTTAGTAACCAGGATACCTAAAGAGGAACTGGAGGTGGCACAATCTACAGAGTCTACAGCTGTGACAACCACAAGAAGTACATGAGGAAGTTTCCACAAAAACATGAAGAAGAAAACAAAACCACAAAGACAACAAAAAAAACCAACTAACAAGATGAAGCACTACGCTGTACAGCCCGACCAGTGGCCTCACCATCAGGCAGCCCTAGCCAAGGCGTGTTGTGCTCACCTACATTACATAATCTGGATTTTGGTGAAACATTAGCTGTATGTGTCTTCTAGCACATCAACCTTACTGCCAGAAAACTCTTCTTAATCACGCTGGACATTCACCAGCCACAAACTCTATGACCCTGAGGTAATACAATTACATCTTAGAGCATAGTGTAACATAAACGTATGTTGCTCATTGTGGAGAGTTTATTGCTGGGTGCTGTTCTCATCTTCAGTGCTCCGGTGTTTGCGAGACACGCAGCAGTTTCTTACTTGGAGAAGTCTCTCTTTTGGAACATTTGTCAGTGTATTCTGGCTTCACTTTGTTCTCGAGGAGTTCCTGTTCGATGTTGTGCTGCCGTGCAGACTTTGTCAGTGTCTGTCTGTCATCGGGGCACGGTATGTAGCTGACTCCTTGTCTCGTCTTGCAAACCCTTGGTGTTCTTTTGCTGTGTGCCTCTAGTGCGTCATTTGCTGCAACTTTGCACATCACCAACGCTGTATGTGGGATGTTTTTGGCTCTGTTGGGACTCAAGTCTGAGGTGAGTTCACTTTATTTTTTTCACATCGTTGGGCTTTGCCGGTTCAGCGGCAGTTTAACTGTTGAATTGACCGTTAAAATGCACCACTCGCATATTACCTCATCTTTATGCCGTGCAAGTATACTCGAGGAATCCTTTTGTGACGACACGCCTCAGCATTTCTCACCGCATCAGCCCTCAGCGTCATTGCGGTTGCTGGGCAGTTTCCTGAGCTGCTTAAGGATGCATTACAACTTGAGCGCCCAGGTAGCCACCTGGCACTGCATATCGTGCGTGCCTCCATCTTTGGTGTCCAGAATAAAGAAACAGTATCCCAACTGCGCTTATTAGAAGACAACTATGCATGTATGTATAAAGCATTACAGAAACAGAGGCAAGGAGACTCAATGATTTTTTCAAACATGCTCATGGAATCGTATAATTAAAGCAAAAGAACAAAATAGACAGGTACAGTTGTAACAGCACTATAAGTAAATAAATAACAAAACAACCCGAATTGGACTTGGTGCTCAGCATGTGCAAGTGACACAAAAGTGGCGACGCAAGTGACAATTGTGGTCAGCATATATGGCGCATAGTGACTGTTACTTGAATATGTACAGTGAATAGCAAAAACAATGTAGCTTCAGATAATTTACAAAACAACATTTTTTCAAAGTTTCGCAGAATTAGTTTGGATGAGCCACATTAGGGGCTGCGCCATTTATTCCGCTGAACTGTTGATGACATTTCGATACTCTTTGTTTGGGATCATCTTCAGGACCGGGTTGTGATATGAAAACGGTGCTGGAATGGTCTCGGCTGAGATCGCAGGGCGATGACAGATCAGGCCTCAAAGGTCGCGCCCAGTGCGAGCCTGGCACGGATGGCTGATCCGTCCGGGAAGAATCCAGAGATCGATTGGAGAGGATCAGATAGGGGGGTGCCTTGTTTGGGAGAACCCAACGCTGAATGAATCAGCAACGGATGGCTGTGACTCCTCACGTCCGGGTGTAGCGAGCCACGATAGCGAAGGCTTAGTGACAAGGAAGCCAGCTGGTTACCAAGGCGGGGTATAGTGAGGGACACGTGTGCAAAGATCGCACGGGCCCAATGGGAGTAGCGTATGACGTAGGTGGGAGGGGTGGGGAGGAGACGGTGGGAGGGAGGAGAGTGTGTCAAGGGGAACAATAAAGCATTACAGGCATCAGTGTTTCGGAGACTCATGAAAACAAGCACGTAAATGAACATATGAAATAAACACTGGTTGACCAGCGATCGTACGTGAATGAAGTGCAGTAGAAATACGGCAATCGGATAGTACAGTTCATGAGTTGACAAATTGGAGTGGAAGGAAAATCAAGCATTATAGGAATTAGAAGTGCTAGAAGCAGTGTTAAAGCTACATCAACAGCACATGGCAATAAGGCGCAGAAACAACTAGCAATCTTCTCGGTAATACCATCAGTATAGGAGATCGTGCGTGGGTATAATATACAGAGTAACGAAAACAAGAACTCGAATGTTCAAAGTCACTTACAGACAAAATTAAAGTGAAATGACATGTATATATAACACACAGGAGGGAGAGCATTAGGCATGTAATATATGGAGGAACATAGAGGTCATGTTACACAGTGAGGGATAGAAGAGCCTATGTATGGCTAATTGGTGCGCGGGCAATGAGGGACACAGAGTGGTGGTGATCAGGGTGCGCTGGTGAAGTAGATAGGAAGCGTTAGGCATGTATTTGAAGGGCTTCATTAGGGTCATATTGCGCATTAGTGGACAGGAGAGCATATGTGCCACTAAATTCCATTTGGAAAAGAGTGACTATAGTTAGGAGAGAGAAGATACAAAGCACTGCAATGATCAAACGGAAATGGTACTGTTCCACTCATCAATGGTATTGAGGCACTGGTTCACTGAGTTGCATATGGTCATCCATTTGCATTCGCATCTGTTTAGGAGGCTTTTAATGTCTCCTCCCCTTGTTAGTAGAGTCGGTTGGTCTATCACCTGCCAACTGATGTCTGTGTCTCAATGGTTCTTCTCTAGGTAGTGAGTGACCATCTTTGGTGTGGCATCTACATGGAATTGCGGTCTTGGAGTCTCCTGTCTTTCTCTACCGGAAGAAGTACATTGCACCAGGATAGTTCTTTCTTCTTTGATTCATCATTTAATGGGAAGCAGGCAGTGCTTTCGGTATAATTCCGACATCGGAGGTGTTTTGTGCTTTCCATATCCATGGATGCCCAATACCAGGTTTGCCCGAAAAGAAGAGACAGTTCCCTGCTTCTGTCCTCTGTCATCAAATTCATGAGGTGAGAGGAGCCTGAAACTTGCCAATCAGCACCTTTTTCATCTATTTCCTTCATGTGCCTGCTACAGAATAATCCGCACATAAATGCACAGTTTGGTGCTGTCATTTTTGGATTTTCTAGATATTCTACAGCAGAGAACCTTTTTACAAGGTGACATTCCTGTGTTATCATATCCACTGTCGTAGTCACATGCTGTTTAGTTTTACTAATGTGCTCCGGGGAGAGTGGAAGCCGCCGCCAATATTTTCTACTATCTTTCACATTATAGTCGACTAGAGCCAAGTTGTCTGCATACTATTGTTTGTGTCTCAAGGCTTCAATGACACGCACACCTAAAACTCTTGGTCAACCTATTTTAGCTGTACTACGTTCTCCCTTACATGACGGTAGGTCATGGTTTGGGTATGAGTCCCTACCCATAGTGCGCTTTACGCCTCCCTTACATGAGGGATAGTCATGGGTTTAGGTACATTCCCTTTTCCCATAAAGCGTTACACATGGAATAAACTCTTACACGGGGTATGTTCTCCCTTTCAAGAGGAATGGTCATGGTTTGGGTACGAGCTCCTTTCCTCATTTACATTTCTACTGGTACCCTTACACAGGGCACCGTCGCATGGATCTCAGTCCCATTTACAGTTACACAGGTACCCCTACACAGGGCACCGTTCCATGGGTCACAGTCCCATTCACACTTACAAAGATACCCGTGCACAGGGCATCGTTTTATGGGTCACAGTCCCATTTACATTTATACGGTCACCCTTACACAGGGTGTCTTATGGGTCTTACTCACATCTCCACATGGCACTACCGTTTACCTGTACCTGTTTACTTTACACGGCCTGCTATGGCATGGTTTTTTTCCCATTCACAGTGCTCCTCATGCTCCTGCCTAGGAGAAGAGGACGGCCATGAGTTTTAGTCCCATTGGCTGTTATTTCCTTTGTATTTTCTAGTGATGCTTCTTTTCTGTTTTATTCACCAAAATGTTCTTTTCCTGGACGTTCTGACTGTCACTCCTTTGTTCCTTCCTTAGTATCTGTCCCTTGTTCACACTCGTTATATTTTATCATATATTGCATTTGTTCCTCCGTTAGAAGGAAAAGGGATATGAAGTATCCTGCATATGTATTGTAATGTATTTTCCACCACCTGGTCAGCCAGTGCCTGTGCTCTGAACACAAAAGAATGTTGGAGTCTAATGAGACTCGGAATATGGGTACACAGAGAGGTGAAGTGGCAGTTGGGCATGGGCTGAGCAGAAGACAGGCTGCTCCTGGTGGGGCTCTCCTTCACAACTTAACTACCTGTTGTCTAGAACTATACTACTTGTTACCTACTTGAATAAATCACCTTTAATTACAACCTTCCTGCTAGGCCCTCCTCACTACACCATATCAAAGGTGCAATCGTGCGGACAAGAGGCACTGGGTTAATCACATCAGCTGTAAATAAGTGTAACCTGTAGCTCAAATGTCTAAAACCACAGAAATTTGCAAATGCTGGAGGTGTGTGGAAATAAAGCAGTGGGCTAAAGCTACACCTACAAAGATTTGCAGCACCCTTCTGTTCCCAGCTTTCAAATGGACATACTATGCTAATGACGGCAGCATGCCGAAAAGGGGCAGTAGACTAATGCAATGGCAGCACAGAGCTGTGAGCACCCTACAGGTCATAGGGAGCTTCCAATAAAACAAAGGCAAAACGTTATACAGATAGTTAAGCGGGTGAATCTTCCAAATGTAGAAATCTCGGAGTACTCTGTAGGCTCTATGTACAATCACACCTAGTATATGAACAGTGCTAGTGTGTTCAATATTGCCAATAGGTCTGATAATGCCCCTACTGTGGCGATCTTTGAGAAAGCCACTGTTCATGGCCCGATAGTGCTAACATAGCTCAGAAAGTGGACACTGCAGCAGAGGTGTATAATAGGAAGGTCAAAGTCCCAATGAAAGAAATTCTTTAAATGCAATGGGTGTGTGAATGTGTGCATGCATTTCCGTTCTAGACAAAATAATAATGCTGAACTGGTAGGCTTTGGCACAACACAATAGATGTAGTGTAAAACTATATGGTTACCCTTTTCCCTGGGCTCCTCACCTCGGATCCTATCTCTCTGCCCAACGGATATCCACTAATCGTGCACCTTGACCAGGAGCTCAAGAGGGAAACTGAACATGTTTTTGATTTTGGGACAGTGAAAGAAAGTGGTTGAGCTGGTAGATGAGTCCCAAAGCCTCCTCGACCAGGAAGACACTGAAAATCGCCATTTTGGAGAAGGCAATCAAAGCTTCCACAGAAAGGTCATCCAGTAAAGGAGAGTGAATGGCAGTAGTTCCGGGAAACAGTGGCTTCCCGGCATAGAGTTGTTAACTATGACTAGAACGCTAACTACTGCACAAAGATACATCATGTTTACAATCCTTTTCTTCTCTACATGCTGATCTCATAAAAACAATTAACCTGATCTGGAATTGCTCATGCCCAGAGTGCTCATCTCGATCTGTAGCTGTACGTGCTCCCTTGTCTTGTCATTAAGTGCACGCCGGGCAACGTCTAATTTCTCCTGCAGCTGCTAAAGGCGTATGGGGGCTGAGAGGGGTTCCTGTTGGGCTGCCTCTACGGGAGCCTGAGTGCAAGCCCTGCACCAGCTTAGAGATCGCCATGTTTCCGGCGGGAGGAGTGAGGCTGCAGGGGTAACTGAGGGGGGAGGTCCCAAGAAAATGAACAGCCCATCGATTCACCCCTCTTGATACTTGCAAAGAGGGCAGAAGAAATGGGAGGAGTGGAAGAATTAGTATCATGATCAAAGTAGGTGGCTACTAATCAAGGGCAATAAATCTGTAGTTGAGCGGTGCTACTCAGCAAAAAAACAGAAGTGATGTACCGGGTCACAAACCAATTAGGAGGCAGCAAAGAAGAGTGACGTGGGAGTCAACCTATGATAAGCAGCAGGAGGAATCACAATCCTTTTAGTGAATACAGCACGTCTTGCATAAAGCGCAGGCTCAACCTAAAAAAAAGAAAATCACGCTGCTTGGGAAGCTCTAATTTTATAAAGAGTAGGGGACTCCCTCTGGTGCAGAGCACCCGAGTGTTCTTTATATACCTCCTTGGGAAGGTCGTTTGAGTGTTGGCTATTGGCCAATACCCACACTTAAAAAGCACGAGTAAAATTGTGATGTTCAGTAATTATACTATTTCACATGTTGCATTCTAGGATAATTTAATATTCCACCTCTATCCCTTACTTCATTTGAAAGAAATCATTTCACACTGCCATATAGTTTATCTCATTATTTAGTCATAATTCCTGTGGCTTTATATAAACTGATGCAAGCGAGAATGTTTTGGAATAGTTTACATTTTTGAGTCATTAACAGATATGCATAAAAAGTCCTACGCAGAACCAGTTTTTTAGATGTATTTATTTACTGCATTCTAAATATTCTTGGCATTAAAACGTGTTTGCGCAATGTAATTTTTCTGTATATTTCTCTACACTGTATGACAGATCTTCAAATCCATTTCTTCTTTCAGTAATCCAAGGAGAAAGTTTCTATTGACAGATTATCAAACAAGCAGTCTTCGTTTCTGGAATGCAAATCATGAATGCCCAGGAGTCTGCAGGCATTACTTGTGAGGTTTTGATTTAATTTTGTTATGTGAGGTTTTGTAGACATAAACAATTGTCAAGCATCAGATCCTTGTAATCCTCCGTGCTTTTATTGTAAGCATTAAACAACCTGCATACCTAATGTTAAGAAACAAATTAAATGTCACCAAAGATTTCTTTTTACGTAGTCCCTCGCATAGAAAGCATTTTTGCATTGTAAAACCATTAACTACACATCCCAAATGGTGTAAGATTAGAAGTGCAGCTAAATTTAGCTAAGGTTTTCAAAACGTGTGTAACCACCAGGACTACTGCCATTTTGTGGATGCTCACTTCATTTGCATTTTATTTCTCTCTTAACCACCCTGACAGCCCAATGTCACTTTTCAGTGTAAAGTGTTAGCACAATTTAGGGATGGGAAAACTCTCGACTAATAATTTGACATATGCCCATGCAAATCCATACAGACCCATACTTTGTAGACCAGGAAAATGTTTTACTTGTAGAGTTTGAAACTTTTTTTTGTGTGAAAGTATGACTTATTCTTGGACCAACTTTGTGACTCTTGCCCCACCATTCTGTGGGGCATCTTAGCAACGAAATGTGATAAATATTGCAATCCTCGCTTAGCGAGGTTTTTATTATCGCTGTCTATCGCTGGATTACATCACCCTGTTAGCGGCGTATTATCAACACGTCGCTAACAGGCGATGTAAAATCCAGCGATAGAGGTGAAAACCTGTGATAGCAGGAGAAATCCTATGATAAAAATTTAGCAATATGAAAAAGCTTGCTAATACGCAAGTGTAGACTTAACCCATCAATCCACCTCCCATCGGAAAGATGGTTAAGTCATATTTTTTTCAGGTGTTAAATACATGAGAAAAACGGCGCTTAGCATGACTTTTATTATCGCTGTGCAGGTCCGGGGCTGCATTGATGATAGTGCGAAGTTGTGTTAATGACTATTTACATGGAGTTCAGGTAAGGAACGCTTTCCTTGCATGTCATTAGCGATGATTATCGCTGACATGCAAGGCAATGGAGAAAATGCCAGCTATCGCCTGAAAGCTTGAGCTAACGCATGTTAATGCAGGCTTGCTAATAGGCGTTAAAAATATCACCGCTTTTTCGTCCAAAAGTGCCGCAAAAGCGGTGATATTTCACTTGATAATATGCCCCAGTGTTTTTAAACAACTGTGCCACGTGCAGGGCTTTTTCTTCCTGGCATTTGGTATCTCACATGCTTCCAGAATGTTGATTTGGCAGACTTCACATTGGCTAAGTTGCCTGACTCCCATTTGATGGTGCCTCTCTTTTTTATGATGTGTTTAAGGGATTCTTGCAACTGACTATCATCCTCAATTTCCTCCATTTCAATAATAATTACTTTTAGGTTATTGCTAACTAATGCGCTGTAGAAACCAATCTGCTGTTCAATTGCAAATTCTTCACTCTCAACAAGCTCGGAAGTTAAAATAAGGATGATCCTCCTGCTCTTGCTTATGCTCCAGTCAGCTGCTGTTGATATTTCTAAAAAAACAAAATAAGTGGAACACATTTAAAATTAACTGCAACTCATTTACATCTTCACAGATTTACAATGTGTTCACTTCTTGTCAGACCTTTTGAAGTCAGAATATACGCAGAATATGTGCCAATTCCTAAACAATTTGTGAAACACTTGACAAATCATTGTGTACATTAGAAGCATTAATGATACAAAAAACGGAAATGTCAACAATTAAAATTAACTATTTTGTCAAACTCTATTTTTCGAAGTTCAACTGCTTAAAAGTTCACTGAAAGTGAAAGAAATTTTTTCCAGGTGTAATGAATGTAGGAAACCTTTGCTTATCCATCTTATGTCAACTTCAAACATCTGAGAACTCCATCTAAAGATGAGGTCAAGTTCAAAGATTAACTACAAAGTGAAATAATGGACTGATGTCCGGTGAAAATATTAAACAAACTATACTGCTGTAATAGGTTTTTTTCTCAGATGTTGGTGCTCTATACTATTACATTTGCACAGTATGAGAGTGTGTATGTTTGTGAAGAATGCATGGTGAGAAAGTTTAAATGACAGTATGTTGTTGATATCACTTGAGTTTTTTATAATTGTTATGGGGTCATTGAAACAACAATTGAAGGAATTGTGTTAGTATTTGATGTCTTCTCCACTCTTTTCACATGTTTTTGTAATGATTTGTAAACTAATGTTTTTATAAAAAATACATATGTATATGAGAAAAAGGAAAAAAGAAGAATAAGGTACTTTGAATAATAAAAGATAATTCAAATGAAAGCCATGTTCTCTTGAAATTTTATATCTGTGCTGTATATTTGGAAATTTGTAGTAGAGTTACATCCAATTGATAAATTAGATAGGTCTGGTAAGAGGTTGTGTATATTTTGTATTTTTTCTCTTCCCCCTCCTCTGGGACCTTTAAGAAACAAGGGGTACCTTAGCTTAGTAGCGATTCACTTCTTGTCAGAACTTTTGAAGTCAGAATATACGCAGTGTATGTGCCAATTCCTAACCAATTGGTGAAACACTTGACATTAATGATACAAAAAATGGAAATGTCAACAATTAAAATGGACTATTTTGTCAAACTCTATTTTTCTAAGTTCAATTGCTTAAAAAAGTTCACTGAAAGTGAAATATTTTTTTTTCCAGATGTAATGAATGTAGGAAACCTTTGCTTATCCATCTGAGATTTGAATCTGAGATCCCCATGGGTAAAAATTACTTAAAATCATACTTTTACCGTGGCATATGATTGACTTGTTCCCTGTGATTATTTTTTATGCCGTCAACCCTTTGTCCAAGTTGTCCTGCCATCCATATGACTAAGATCTACAATTCCCTTAAATGCCTAAAGATATTGGCTTCCGAATCTTATTAGACTTAACACAGCACTTTGCCAGTTGATGAGAAATTGTCTCGATGCCGGTTGTCTGTCGCTGTCTTGAAGATATTGACTTCTTCCGCCTACAGTTCCACTAGCCAAAGTGCCCTGATGATGCTTGATGATGGTTTGCACTACTTTACAAAACAACATTTAAAATTTAAGTAAAGAGAGTGTGAAGGAGAAGAAAAGGGGAATAGAAGGAAAGGGTGGCAAATTAGTTGAAACAAGCCTGCACTTTCCTTTGCTTATGTAACACAACACAGAACTTATTTATGTGCAGTGTGAAGTTTAATAGCTATCCATTTTATTGGAAAGAGCCAGGTTCTTTCTTCATCCAGTTTGCGGACCATGCTCTAGCTGACAATTCAAAGATTAGGCAATATATGACAAGTTACTTAGTGTTCTGGGGCTGTCATCTGCCCATTGTTCATAATCCAATTAATTTGCTTGAGAGTACTTTGTGTCTACTTAAAAATAGTCATTGTAGCTCGGTTATTACAGTCTTTATGATAGATGGTCCTTTCTAATTTTCTTAATTTCCAAAAGAAAGGAGTCCACTTGTCACATTGGGGAATTGATCGGCCAGCAGATTTGAAATTTTGTCTTGTGCATTATCAATCTTGTAAAACATTAAGGGCCTGATTGTGAGTTTGGCGGTCTTACTGCGGGCCGCCATGTCAGTGAGCCCAGGAAGACTGCCAAACTTCTAGTCAGACCACCTGGCATCCACAATGTGTGACCACACTCAGTGTCTGGATCCAGATGCGAGCTCTATGAAATTCTTCATGGATGGTGGCCGCTAGAACTGACTAGTTGGCCCGACCAGACTGCTGATGACATTATATGATTCATAGATTACTGTCACCCATGTAGTCCATTCTGCTTTCTTGTTAGCTTTTTTTATTCTTGTATTCTATTGATTATAATTATGCATGTGCTAACCTCCCTTATACTGAAGCCATAAGTGGCCCAGTCCTCAAAGGTGTCCTGTCAATTTTAACATGCAGGTAGTCCATACACTATGATACACTGATGTTATACATACACTCATCACTATAGTTGGCATCTATGTATCCTGCAAAATGGGGGGCTGAAACTATGGCTTTCACACTGTCCCCCTGTGCTTCCTATATCCAGTCTGTAAGGCTGGTACTTGCCGCTAATAGTTAGGCAATTTGGGCAGATATGCAATTTGGGCAGATAAATGTTGTTCCTCCACTCTGATGATGTTACACCCTTCTTTACCCAGTTTTGATTGATTGCCTTGGAGAACCCAGCCCCCTTTGTCACCCTCATCCATCAGTACCATGTATTCTACTTGCATGCGGAGCTTTAACACATTTCCCGCATAACCCACACTGCCATTATCACCTGGAATGTGAGGGGCATGCATATGCCCATGTGCCGTTATGCTGCATATTCCTATGTTAAACGCAGATCCACTCACATAGCGCTATTTCAGGAGACACACTTGACACTAGTTGAAGCCCCCAAGCTTCAGCAGCGGTGGCAAGGCCAAGTATTTACTACTGACTTCTCCTCTTACGACAGAGGAGTACTGGTCTCTGTGAAGCCAGGGATCTCCTTCATAGTGTATGAGGTTGTGGTAGATGGTGATGGTCGGTATGTGTTAATACATGGTCACCTAGATGACCGTCACCTTTTGTTGCGGGCAGTATATGCCCCAACACTGACCACACCTTGTTGCTGAAAACATTGTCTAGCAAAATGCCCTGTTGGAGCTGGATGCTGTGGCTCCCGGGAGGTCACTTCAACTCTGTCCTCAATACAGCTCTAGACCACTCTTTCCCTCCCCTGCCATGCAGGTTAGCCACATCCCATGCCCAGGTGCTAGGTTACTGCCTCCTGCACTGGCAACTTGTAGACATATGGTGTACCTGCAACTCTAACATGTTCTTGTACTCCTTTTACTCCTCATCAGATAACTTGCATGTTAGACTCAACTGAATTGTAGGGTTGGCCAGCCTCTCTAAAACTATCTAGCAAATGAATTACTAAGGGCGCACACACTCGGAACAAAACCCTCAATTCCTACAATTCACATGGGAAGATAGCATACCTACCATACCCACTTGGTGCCTACAACCTACAGCACTAGAGAACCTGCCATGCTGCACATCTCTAGGCACTGATACAGTGGCCTACCGTGAATTTAACAATTCTGCCACTGATGGGTTGAGCTGAGTTCTCTGCCTCGCTGGGAGCTGGCCTGTACTCCCTAGGGGACTTCTATCAAGATGGTGTACTAGCACGTTCTGACACATTAGTGGAAGAGAAGGGACCACCTCCGGGCCAATTCCTTTTACACACTTAGACATGTTGAAGGAACCTCCAACACACCTTGCTGTCCAGTATCTGCACATTGTGGAGACAGGTAGGCATCTCACAAGATGGTTTGCAGCTTCATTCCACCAGTACCACTCATATCTCTGAAGCAACACTGAGAGGAAGATTTGGCTCATCCATGTACAGATGAAGAGTGGGATGCCATATTAGAGAGCCCAGTCTGTGCCCCTTGAAATGCTCACCTTTACCTGATCCAATACTACATCATCCAAAGAGCTTACCTCACCCATGCTAAGGCAAACAGATACTTTCATCATGTTGAATCCCATTGCCCCAGATGTCACCTACTAGATGCCGACGACCTTCAAATATTATGCGCTTGTCCACTTCTCACTACTTACTGGCGACTCATTACAACCCAATTGACCTCCTGCATAGGACTTACAGTGCTATACATGTCGGAGACGTGCATCTTGGGTCTCTTTCACAGCAGTAAGAGACAAAAGGTCGCTTCCCGCTTTCTTGATTTGGGATTATTGTCGGATAAGCAATTAATCACAAGGTGCTGGAAATCACCTGATAATTGCTTTTGGTGTGGGCCCAGGCTGAGAGTACAACATTACACAAAGAACAAAACTTTAGGGTTACGTTAAATTCCTATAGCCGCTAACTGGGACACAATAATATGTGACTTCCAAAGCGAGCAGCACCAGACTGAGATGACCCTGTCACTATAGTGCGAGTAGGTGAAGCAGATGTGGAGTCCCAACCTAACCCTTCACAAATGCCAATCGAGATGATAGCACCATGCTCGCCCCTCATACAAACTAAGATCTGATGAGTTTGTTGCTGGGAAATGTGTACACTGTTGGTTTATTAGGGGCAATGATGGATGGGGAGGGCTGGGAAAACCCAAGAAGGGCTGATTTGTCCCGTGTTTATGTATCACCCCTTTTTTTCTTCTCCTTGGTGTCTCCATTTGGTGAGGATCTTGTAACAGATTTACACCTATGCCAATACCACATGTCGTAGGCTCTGCAGCAGGGAACCAACCAGCGCTCAGTAATGACCCCCGTGCATTGAGAGGTTCATGCCTTCAGCCTTTAAGTGCAACTCTATTCCTGTCATTGCTGCATGTGACTATTTTGTGTAAGACAAGCTCTGTGCACTTGTGCTGCCTCCATATGTTTTCCATGTCATGTTGATGTAGTCTTGGTACTGTAACTGATTCTGCAATTTCAACCCCTTAACCCTGTTTATGCTTTTTTTAAATAATATAACAGATGCAAACTGAAAGAGTGCCTAGAGTGAGGAGGGCCAGGACTGGTGGATGCTCTGCCTCCTTTGTAGTCCCCTCTGTATGGAATATACTCCCCCCTTATTTGAGGCAGGAAAGTTCGGAACATGCCTTTCAAAAAAAGCTAAAAACCTGGCTATTCACCCTGTAATATTCTACTTGCTGCTAGACTAGTGTCAGGACACTCCTAGGAGCATCTGTGCACTCTATAAATCCATCTTCATCACCATCGTCATCAACTTTAAACAGAACAATTTGGAAACAGTGAGCAGACATTTTCTCTCTCTATTTTTACTATGCAGGGAAAGAAAATCCAAAGTTTCAATGACAGTATGACAGTTAGAACCTAAAAAGTAGGAAGCATGATCCAAGGGAAACTGGGCTCAATAAAAGATTAAACAGATTATTTGTAAATTGACATCTTGGGCAGTGCTGAATTGGACATTTTAGTCAGAAGATACCACAGTCTATTACACAGGACATAAAACAGAAGAGGAATGGTGTTAAAATCATAGTCAGGAAGGACATTGCAAAGGTTGAAATTGAATATAGGTCTATAAATGATATACTTGTATCACGCAGATTCCATAGACAACCTTTGAACATGACAATCATCCAAGCTTATGCCTCAACAACTGTTACAGATAAAAAAGAACTGGATCAATTGTATGATCTAGGACAAATTGAAATTGACTTAACATGCATTCTGGGCACTTGAAACACGGCAGGCAGTAAGGAGTGGTGAGGAACTCCTAATTCTTTCCTATCACCACCATCCTTCACATTTGTAGCTCTAGCCGGTGGGTCCAGGAATAAACTGTTGAGCTGAGACGCGACCGTACTAGTTTTAGCCTTAACTGCACTTTTCTTTCGGGGATCCCAGAAATATATCTGTATATTATTAGTCATGTGCGCAGGATAAATTGATATTAAACAAAATTGAGAGGATGCGGTTGACCCAAACAAGGGGTTGGGAAACACTGGCAGAGGTTGCCCTGAGGTGAAATGAAGACATGTGGGCCATAGATCTGCTGGCCCAGCTAAAAGCCATACATGGAATTCTCTATGGAAGTTCCAGAGCCATAACCAACATGGTAGAGCCCATCAGAGAATGGAAGCCATGCAAACCCTTCACTAATCACTCAGACCCTCAAAGACTGCTCTAATTAAGAGAGGGCCTCAGAAGTGAGAATATAGATATACCCCCTCCATACCCCCAGTGCTGTCACTGCAAGTAAGATGTTTTGGAGCTTAGCTGAAGCGATAACCAAGCAACAATAATGAGGTGCCCCAGTACTTTGACAATCTGGGAAGTAACAAGTGATATTAAGAAGGTGGCACATGATCAGTGAAGAAATACTGCCCTCACTCACAATATCGTGACATGCACCATGATAGGGCTTGCTTCAATACAGCCCCGAGCAGACCAACGCCTCGGTGGAGCAAAGGGAGGGGAAGACAATACAGACATGGAATTGCCCGATGCCTCCCCTATCTGAACAAATATTTTCTTTAGATCTTTGTTACAATCACATCTGTGACAGTCTCCTTTATAACATGCAATACAGAACCATTTAAAATCCCGAATGGGGACATTTCTTACAGTTTCCGAGGTTATAACAGGGCTATATAGATTTATACAAACTATCTCAGGAATGATGTTGCTATTAGACACACTGCATTCATTAGATCCAACGTGACCTTGTTCATCATCCTGTGTTGCACTAGCAGGCTGTTATCCTCTTCTTGCCATCAATATCATTAGTATCTTGGCAACTCCCAATGTCTGATTATTTTTATTCGGCTTGCTTAATGGCACAGTTTTATGCCCATTTTAAAAAATGTCTGTGATTCTTAGGCCTGAATCTGGATGATCCATTATTTTCCCCTTGTTTAAAATAGATTTCACCTCCTCAATAGGATTGTCTATTTCATCTATTGCACAGTTCCCTGTGATGTACCGAACCAACATTTTTATTGTTTGCCATTCTTTGGCGACTTCCCTGGCCTTTTTACTATTACACATTGTATGCAACTTTACCCATCTCATCGAGATTTTCTTTTAAAGCAATGTTACTTATTTGCAAGATAATTAGTTGCTCACTAAGGGCCCTATTCACAAAGATAAAGTTAGATCAAAAGGCGGTGTTCACTATGGTAAGTTACTCGTAGTATCTTTACGACTGCGGAGGCTCCAAACTCGGGGCAGAGGTACTGCACTCAGGGTGGAATCTCCACACTCATGTTGAAATTTACCTTTGTGAATCAGGCCCTAAGTATTAAAAAAATAGATGATCATAGCCGTTATTATTAGTTTTGACACTGTTAAACCACCCTACTGAACTTCGTGTAGTTTCAGGCATCATAAACAATGAGTGTCAGGAGTGGCCCTGACCTGCCTCTTACTGGCTCAGACGGGCTAAGACAGGCCTGGTCTTGGCCCGATCTTTGCCCTGGCAGAACCAGGTGCCTCCCGCGCTGTGGGGAATAGTGCCATGCTTCAAGTGCTCTGTCGTCTCCTCCTCGTCCTGGCAAGGCAGCATGGGAGTTGTGGTCCCCGCTGGGCAGCAGCGCACACATTTTGGACAGTGTAGCAGGGGATATTGCCACACTTTAAGTGATCCATTGTCTCATCCTCCTGGTGGCAACTCTGCACTGGAGTTGTAGTCCACACAGGGCAGCAACGCAGAATAAGCGTCTAATCATCTTGTCTGTAGAATGCATAATGATATAAGCTGATCTTGAAGTGCATCAGTTCAAAATTGGCTGACTAAAAATCAACAACGTTTGGTATTCTGAAGACACAACAAAAATCAAGAAAACCTAGAAACCTATATAAAAATTCAAGCAGCATGAAGATAGAATTCGATGAGTAAAAGTAAAATACCCAAATTGATAACAAAAGGTGCAGCAACATATTTTAAAGTTGATAATAAACACTTAGGGGCCGATTCCGATTCGGGTCGGAAATCGCCCCGACCGACTTGTACCTGGAACGGAGTCCGACCGACACCTACCGGCACCCTACGACCCATGCTCTACGATGCAAAGCCTATGTTTAACAACCGAGCCGTACGGAAACCAAGCCGTCCAACTGAGCCGTACAAAATTCAGCCATCCGGCTGGAAAATGGACACGAGCCGCACCGACCGAACCGAACCCGGAATGAACCCGACCGATAAGTACCCACGATGTCCCAGCCGCACAGTACGATGCCAAACACATAAAATCAGACCGAACCGCACGGAGCCCAAACCGCACGAGCGACCCAGACCGAAAACTTACCTGAAGTGAGAGACACCACGGCGATAGACTCGCATGCATCACAGAACACAATCAGCGTGAAAGACACGGAGCAGCCCGCACAAGCCAACATGAGAGTCCAACTTGGTCAGAAGAAGGTCTCCTACATGCCCACCAAAAACAATGCCAAAAACACACAAAAAAGGACCAGTCAAGCCATGACAAAGTCAATAAATATACAATAAAAAAAAAAAAGACAGACACACCCCCAACTCCACCTATTAAAAGGCAAAACCACACTACCATGATCCTTTGCAAATACAACAGAGCAGCCAGCACAGAACACCTTGAGACACCAACCACAGACACACACACACAACTCACCCATCACACAAACCACACATCATCAGCACTCCTCCAAAAGCTCTCACACATACACCTAACAAAACAGACATCACTTGCACCCACACACCCACATCACTCCTCACCACCACCCATGACCATGCCCCCTAAGAAGTATCCACAGTTCACAGACACTGAGCTAGAAATATTGGTAGATGAGATCCTCAGAGTGGAGCCACATTTGTTTGGCGCATTGGTACATAGGACCCCCATGTCACAGAAAACCAAGATGCGGGACAGAATCGTGGACAAGGTGAACGCACAAACACCAGCTTATCGTACCAAGGTCGACATCCAGAACAGGTAGTATGACGTGCGCAGGAGGATCAAGAAGTTACTCGAGAAGGAACACGTCTTGAGTCAGCGCACTGGCGGTGGCCCTCCTGCCAAACCAGTCTACTTCAGGTACTGGCAGGAGCAGGTGCGGGACATCCTACCACTAGAGGGCGTCCATGGCCTACCTGACATATCAGAGCCAGGTGAGTACACAACCAATATGCCCAATATTGTGTCGCAATACACATACTAATTCATAGAATCAACACTTATATACAAGTGGGCACAGCCTGTGACCCACAGGAGACAAGACAAAACAAAAGAAAGAATTATGTAAGGGCGCACAAGGCGGTCTGTACTAGTATTCAGTGTTACAGACTTGGTTTTTGTTCTAAAGCACCATTGTAAATAACAATATGTGACATTATAAGGTACATATGGTGCACTTTGGTCGACGACGTTTCGATGCCATTACATAAATACAGGCATCATCATCAGGACAGAAATTAACATGTTTGTCTTGAGAACAATATGAACTCAGCCTATACATAAATTCATTAAATGGGAAGAAAAGAGGGGGGAAAAAACATATGCAGGTTGCGTTAGAATGCTAGGCATGAATTAAGTGCTGCTGAAAATATTACCACATTGTATAGCGCAACAGCAATTATATATAAGATAATATCTGGGGTGACTGCTAAGTGGAGCTAGGGTCTATATCACTTGTCATCCAAGTGCATGCTTATCGAACCGAGAGGTAATGTGATTCGGACCGCATGCTTATTGAAACGAAAAAGTAAAGTACCAGATAAGGTTTTCTTAAATAATACACTTGCATGCTTATTGAAACGAAAATACCAGATAATGTTTTTAATTAATACACTTACATGCGGCGTAATTCTAACAACCTGTGAAGTTTCTATACTCGGCGTTAATTGCTGGCCAGTGCTTCAGAACGCTCTTTTTTATCGCATTAGATGCAGGGGAAAATGTGGTCACACAGGTGATTCTGTCCTGGTTTTTCTTAGTTTTAGGTTCTAGTAAGGTCTCTCTGGGACAATACCATGCTCTTTTTAGCGAATTGACCACATTTTCCCCTGCATCTAATGCGATAAAAAAGAGCGTTCTGAAGCACTGGCCAGTAATTAACGCCGGTGTTCTTAACTTGGAACGTCCTATGTTTGCCTTCAAAAGGGCAAAAAATATAGAAGATCACTTAGTATGTGCCTCATTACCACAAACTGCTGCCAGAAATACCCTTAATGATTTGTGGAACCTACCAGCCCTCACTGGCCATGCTAAATGTGGGAATTGCGTCTCATGTGAGTCAACTATTGAAGGTAAAATGTTCACTTTTGGCACAATTAATTATGAAAGACACTACTTCACCAATTGTAATTCCACAAATGTAGTTTATGCAATTTTCTGTCCATGCATGTTGATATATGTAGGACAAACAAGCCAGAAGATCAAACTCCGGATGGGACAACACAGAAATAGGTTCCGTTGTCAAACAGCTAATGCACCCCTTGTTGAACATTTTCTGGAGAAAGGTCACACAGAGAATGAGTTTACATGGACTGTTATTACACAGATAAAAGCCCCCCCTCGGGGTGCAGACATTTCCCAAATCCTTAATAAGGAAGAATTACATTGGATCCTGAGAACGGATAGCATACGGAAAGGCCTCAACCGAGTTGAGGATTGGACTTCTCTGTTATAATGAGACTTTACTCTTTAAAAACTCTTGTATATAATCACTCTTCTAGACTCAGAATATAACTTATGTCTTTTTAATTTTGTAGTTTCTGTGTATATAAAAGTCACCTTAAGCACTATAAGTCATTTTTAAGCACTTTCTTCTTCCACAACCCATCCCCACTGGGCTACTTAGCTCCCTTCCAAAATGGCCGCTCCAATATCGTCTCCTCATGGACCCTCTTGCTTCTCACCCAGTCCCTCCTCCATCTTCACAGTTGCCGATTTTCACTAAATACAGCTTCCTGCCTTTTCCGAGGCAGCGATCACCGCCAGACCCCCGTCTACCCTGCCATTGAGCAAGATCCCATGGAGTAAGTACTGGTAGGATGTGCCCTCTCTCCATGCACATTGATGTTGGTTTTAGATCCCACATGCTGACTAGCCCGCACTCACTTCCCTTTTATTTCATAGAATCCCTGTGCCGGAGCTCATTGACGCCACGCACACGGCCCTGGAAATCGCCTCGCTATGTAAGTAACGCCATGCTTTCCTGGCATTTCTTATCGCTGCCCAGCCCTTGCACCTACCGACCTTTCCCCTCTACCCTTTTTCACCCACAGCAGTCCGTATCTTTCCTGGACAGGCTGCCCATTTTCTTTCGGCCAGATAAGTGAGTAATTGCCTCATTCCCAGTTGCACACAGCCCAAATTTTCCCTGTAAATAATAACTCCCGGTACCTTCTCTCGCCCACCCTATTAGAACTGCTGTAATCCGTACCGCCAGTATAAACAGGACGATAGCGGTGAACGCATGCTTCACACGCAGGTAGAATCCTTTTTGCCCACCCATAACTTTTCCCCCCCACATGGCACCCCACTTGTAAAATGTTACTCACTGCGCCGATAAGTTTTTAAGTGCCTGCATGAGAATAGAAACTTCACTGGTTGTTAGAATTACGCTGCATGTAAGTGTATTAATTAAAAACATTATCTGGTATTTTCGTTTCAATAAGCATGCAAGTGTATTATTTAAGAAAACCTTATCTGGTACTTTACTTTTTCGTTTCAATAAGCATGCGGTCCGAATCACATTACCTCTCGGTTCGATAAGCATGTACTTGGATGACAAGTGATATAGACACTAGCTCCACTTAGCAGTCACCCCAGATATTATCTTATATATAATTGCTGTTGCGCTACACAATGTGGTAATATTTTCAGCAGCACTTAATTCATGCCTAGCATTCTAACGCAACCTGCATATGTTTTTCCCCCCTCTTTTCTTCCCATTTAATGAATTTATGTATAGGCTGAGTTCATATTGTTCTCAAGACAAACATGTTAATTTCTGTCCTGATGATGATGCCTGTATTTATGTAATGGCATCGAAACGTCGTCGACCAAAGTGCACCATATGTACCTTATAATGTCACATATTGTTATTTACAATGGTGCTTCAGAACAAAAATCAAGTCTGTAACACTGAATACTAGTACAGACCGCCTTGTGCGCCCTTACATAATTCTTTCTTTTGTTTTGTCTTGTCTCCTGTGGGTCACAGGCTGTGCCCACTTGTATATAAGTGTTGATTCTATGAATTAGTACAAAATAATTATACTAATAAAATAAAATCCTGTCCGGCTGGACAAAGGACATACATACTACATAGTGTATGCCTATCTTTTACATGATCCTGATATACTAGGGTCTACTGTCTTTTGAAACAAACTTCTGCCCAAGGTCCCTAGTGCAATTCCTTTTGGGTTTCCCTTGTTTTTTATAACAGCACTACACATACAGCACCGTTAAGGGGACTGTGAAACCATGCACTGAGAGCAAAGGCATAGGAAACAAAAGTCAGTCAGCACAAGAAGTCAGCCATCTTGCCATTGCTTCCACACCCCCTCATGGGAAGCAGAGTCAGAAGGAGGGAAATGAGGGCATGCTGGGAAGGGGGTGTAGCCCAGAGCATGCTGGGAGTTGCAGTCACACACATTCCTCAGCCACCTACATGGCCCAGCAAGATCACACTGAACCATGCTCACCTCAGAGGGGGTGGAATTGGGCTGGCAAGTACTCTGGGCCTGGGCTCTGTTGGGGGGAGTGCAAGGCCCTGCTGTGAATTGGCTACCAACAAACAACAGAACTCCACTGTCAGCCATCTTGTCAGCACAGGCACACCCCATCACAGGGAAACTGAGTCTAATGTCAACAGGGTTCACACCCCTGTGTCAGCCACCCGATGGCCCTTGAGTAACAATGACCATGTACATGGAAATCCATATATGAGCTCAGTATGTGCACACATCAACATGCACATAGAAAGGCACATAGAAAGGCTTCATGTGACCTGACCTGGGTCGCTCCCCACGCCGCACGGCTCCTCCTGGGTGCCCGTGTCTCGTGTCCCTCCCGCTGCTGCCGAGGGTTCGCCGCCCCAGGTGACTGCCTGGCTGCACTGCTAACCTCTTTTTTGTTATTTCTCCCACGGGTGTTTTTATCTTTGTAATCTTGCCTTTTGTTTTGGATTATCGTCTCTCTGTCTAGGTGCTCCTTCTTGCGCCACTGCCCCTGAGCCCCCCCGCCCCCCGCTTCACGGCGCTGCTCCCCTGCGGCCCCGCCCCTTTTGCCTTCTGTCTCCCTGCCCTCGCCCATTGGCTACCCGCTCCCGCCTCCCACTTGGCCTCTTATGGCGATCGCCGGGCGGCAGTGAGTGTGACCTGACCTCGGGTCACTCCCCACGCCGCACGGCTTCTCCTGGGTGCCCATGTATCGTGTTCCTCCCGCTGCTGCCGAGGGTTCGCCGCCCCTGGTGACTGCCTGGCTGCACAGCTAACCTCTTTTTTGTTATTTCTCCCACGAGTGGTTTTATCATTGTAATCTTGCCTTTTGTTTTGTTTGTTTTGGATTTTTGTCTCTCTGCCTAGGCGCTCCGTCTTGCGCCACTGCCCCTGAGCCCCCCCACCCCTTGCTTCCCGCAGTTGCTCCCCATCAGCCCCACCCCCTTTTGCCTTCTGTCTCCTTGCCCTCGCCCATTGGCGGCCCGCTCCCGCCTCCCAGCTGCTCCTCCCTCCCACTTGGCCTCTTATGGAGGTCGTCGCACGTCAGTGAGTGTGACCTGACCTCGGGTCGCTCCCCACGCCGCACAGCTCCTCCTAGGTGCCCGTGTCTCGTGTCCCTCCCGCTGCTGCCGAGGGTTCGCTGCCCCTGGTGACTGCCTGGCTGCACTGCTAACCTCTTTTTTGTTATTTCTCCCACAAGTGGTTTTATCATTGTAATCTTGCCTTTTGTTTTGTTTGTTTTGGATTTTTGTCTCTCTGCCTAGGCGCTCCTTCTTGCTCCATTGCCCCTGAGCCCCCCCCCCCCACCCCCTGCTTCCCGCAGCTGCTCCCCTGTGGCCCCGCCCCCTTTTGCCTTCTGTCTCCCTGCCCTCGCCCATTGGCCGCCCTGCTCCCGCCTCCCAGCTGCTCCTCCCTCCCACTTCGCCTCCTATGGAGGGCGCCGCGCGGAAGCGCAGCGGACATGCGCAGCGGGTGCACCGCTGGCGCGCCGAAGGCACGCCAAAGGCAAGCCCGCCGGCGCCCGCCCGCGCCTGGACCGCGCCCAGCACCAGAACCCCTGGACCTCGCATCCCCCGCAACGCCAAACTGCACTACGACTCCAGCACCCTCCACGCACTCAACATCGGACGAGACCACCCCTGCTACCGGGCCACTTCGAAGCACACCCAAGGGGCCTTCGCCCGCCGAAACTGCAGATTCACCAGCATCCAGCCCACCAAATCACCAGCCAGAGAACCCAACCACCTCCGCTGCATCCTACTCAACACCCGCTCCGTTCGCAAGCACACCATCGAACTCTGGGACCTCCTAGACTCCACCGCCCCCGACGTTGCCTTCCTGACGGAGACCTGGCTGAACGACACCTCAGCACCAGACATCGCCATAGCCATCCCACAGGGCTACAAGATCTCCCAGAGAGACCGCACCAACGGAGTTGGAGGGGGAATCGCCATCATCCACAAGGACACCCTCAGAGTTTCGACCAACACTGACGACACCCTCACCACTGCCGAGCACATGCACTTCCAGATCCACACCGACCTCAGCACCACCCTCAGAGGAACACTCATCTACATACCACCCGGACCACGACCATAGTTCAGCGAAACGATTGCCGACTTCGTCAGCACCCACGCCCTCGCTTCCACGGACTACATCCTCCTCGGGGACTTGAACTTCCACCTCGAGAACAACAACGACGCCAACTCCACCGCCCCGATCGCCAACCTCGCCAACCTCGGACTCAAACAGCTCGTGACGACACCCACCCATGCCGCTGGACACACGCTGGACCCCATCTTCTCCACAAGCCCCAACGTCTCCTTTAACCACACCACTGAACCCCACTGGACCGACCACAGATGCGTCCACTTCACCTTCAGGAAACCCATAACACACCGCTGCACCTAACAACTACCGTGCCGCTGCTGGGGCAAGGTCACCAAGGACCAACTGGATACCACCCTCGCCCTGAGACCACCCGCCGACCGCACCGACCCATACACCGCCGCGACCAACCTCAAACTGTGGATCAGCGACTGCGCCAACACCCTCACCCCCCTCAAGATCCCCACAACCAACCACACCAACAAGAAAGCCGCCTGGTTCACCGAAGACCTCCGGATCTCCAAGCGCACCTGTTGGAAGCTGGAGAAGAAATGACTCCAGGACCGAACACCAGACAGCCACACAGCCCACAAGAGCGCCACCTGCAGACACCACAAACTCATTAGGACCGCCAGGAGGACCGCCTTCAAGGACCGCTTAGACAACAACGCACACAACACCAAAGAGCTCTTCGCATCGTGAAAGAACTCTCCAACCCCAGCGCCAACACCAACGACATCCCACCATCACAAGACCTGTGCGACTCCCTGGCCACCTTCTTTCACCGCAAGATCACCGACATCCACGACAGCTTCAACTCCGACACCCCGCACCCACCACCGAGACCACCACCCCTGCAACCTCCACCCGCACCAGCCGCCTGACCACCTGTTCCTATGTCAGCGACGAAGACACCATCCAAGCCATGAACTCCATCTACTCCGGATCCCCATCCGACCCCTGCCCTCACCACATCTTCAACAAAGCCAGCACAACCATCGCGCCCCACCTCCGGAAAACAATTAACAGTTCCTTCGAGACAGTGACCTTCCCGGAAAGCTGGAAGCATGCCGAGATCAACGCCCTTCTGAAGAAGCCCAAGGCGGACCCCAAAGACCTCAAGAACCTCCGGCCCATCTCCCTGCTCCCGCTTCCGGCAAAAGTGACAGAGAAGATTGTCAACAAACAGCTAACCCGCTACCTCGAAGACAACGACATCCTGGACCCTTCCCAATCCGGTTTACGCAGCAACCACAGCACCGAGACCGTCCTCATCGCCGCCACTGATGACATCAGGATCCTGATGGACAAAGGAGAGACATCCGTCCTCATCCTCCTGGGCCTATCAGCAGCCTGTGACACAGTCTGCCACCGCACCCTATCAGCACGCCTCCATGACGCCGGAATCCAAGAGAAGGCACTGGCCTGGACCACATCCTTCCTCTCTGGCCGAACCCAGAGTGTCTGCCTCCCACCCTTCCGCTCAAGAACCACCGAGATCATCTGCGGCATCCCACAGGGATCCTCCCTCAGCCCGACGCTGTTTAACATCTACATGGCACCGCTCGCCCACGTCGCACGACAACATAAACTCAACATCATCTCCTACGCCAACGACACCCTGCTGATCATATCCCTAACCGAAGGCCCCCACACCGCCAAAGCCAACCTCCACAGAGGAATGAAGGCCGTAGCCGACTGGATGAAGGACAGCAGACTGAAGCTGAATTCAGACAAGACGGAAATCCTCATTCTTGGACCCACCCCATCAGCCTGGGACGACTCCTGGTGGCCCACATCGCTAGGCACAGCCCCGGAACCCACAGACAATGCACACAACCTGGGGGTCATCCTCGACTCCAACGTCTCCATGACCAGGCAAGTCAACGCCGTCCCCGCGTCCTGCTTCAACACCCTCAGAATGCTCCGCAGGATCTTCAAATGGATCCCCTCCGACACGAGAAAATCCTTTACCCAGGCCCTCATCACCAGCAGACTCGCCTAAGGGAACGCCCTCTACTCAGGAACGACAACCAAGCTCCTGAGATGACTGCAACAAATCCAGAACGCCTCGGCACGACTGATCCTCGACGTCCCCCGACGCAGCCACATCACACCCCACCTAAGAGGCCTGCACTGGCTCCCCGTCAACAAGAGGATCACCTTCAAACTGCTCATCCACACACACAAAGCACTACACAACACCGGACCTACATACCTCAACAACAGACTCAGCTTCCACACCCCCACCCGAAGCCTCCACTCAGCCAACTTCGCCCTCGCCACATTCCCTCGCATCCAGGAAGCCACCGCCGGTGGCAGATCTTTCTCCTACCTCACCGCCAAGACCTGGAACACTGTCCCTACCAGCCTACGACAGACCCAGGACCTGCTGGCCTTCAGAAGACTTCTCAAGACCTGGCTCTTCGATCAGTAGCGGGCCCCCCTCCCCCCAGCGCCTTGAGACCCTCACAGGTATGTAGCGCGCTTTAGAAATACAGTGATTGATTGATTGATTGATTGATGCTAGCAGGACAATGCGCTACTACAACATCAACCTCTGTCTGTGACGAATGAAGACATTGCAGTGTTCAGGCATGCTTCCTGACATCTTGTTGCAAATGTCATGTACATAAAACATTGTTATAAAGCTCAAGGAGGGGTGAATGGTCTACTCCTCCTGTGCAACCTGGTTCATAACTGATTGCGTTGCCTCCATTGAAAGCCACGCACGTGTACACATGTGTAGTGCGTGACATCATGTTTTACTGCATCAGTGTACTGTAGCAGCAGCATCATTGACTCCCCCTTGTTGCAAATATGCTTTGCCTCCAGCTGGAGGTAACTTGGCTGGTTCCCCAGTAGTGCCCAGAGGAGAAAACTGAGAGTGTGTGTTTGTGCTCAAGTTATGTGAGTCAAAAACACACACAACACCCAAAGGCAAAGGAAAAATGTTGAACATTGTGATGTATGAAGTTACAAACAAAGGTGTTGTGTCTGGACCCAGCTACTCATCCACCACACCAGGGTTGGTCACTGTTGGTCAACATGTAGCAGCCCCATGTGATCCTAGACCTAATATCTCCTCTGGACACTACTGGGAAAGCAGCCAGTCTACCTCCAGGTGGAGGCACATCATATTTGCAGTAAAGGTGAACCAAAGTAAATGCAGCTGTAGTACTCTGAGGCGGCAATCCAAGTAACACAGCCCCATTCCTGTATACGTATGGGAGGGAATTTACTAAGGAATTAAATCATGTACATATCATGGCTGCACAGGATGAGTGATCCACTGCACCCTCCTTCATTGTCAGTACTACCCATTGCAAGATGAATGTATCAGTACCTCTTCCCCCCTCCCTGTTGCAATATACATAGATCAACCCTTGATGTCTGTAGTAACAGAAATGACAACGTCTGTCTCTTCCAAACACAGGTGCCACTGGGGATTCAGCACCAAGTGAAGAAGAGTCCCTGACCCAGACTCTGGTGGAGGATGAGCTCTCTGGTGTCGATCTGGCCCTGTCCTCTTCGGATGACGACACTCAATCTGGCACCTCCGGTGTGAGACATCAGGCAGCCCCACCATCAAAAACACCTGCACCCCCTGCAGCCATGTCAACACCATCTGCCGACAGACCTAACACCCCCGCCACCATGGACCAACCTAGGAGACCCAAGTTCAAGCAGCACAGGGGCCCCGGCCACCCAGGATGCTACCAACAATGACACCAGTGGCAACAGCCAAGGGGGCCCCGGGTCAACTGTGACTGCCACCATAGGTACAGGCTGTGTGTCTAGGGGTGGTGGGAGTGGTGTTAGGCTGAGGAAATGGTCTGCTGAGGGGCCTGGACTGCTTAATGACCCCCAACTGGTACGCATCAAAGATGCGTACCAGGATTGCACTGGAGGATTCAGCTAGGTAGTGGGGGTCCTCAAGGACATGCAGCAGCAATAGCAGGCTGCCCATCATGCCCGCATGGAGGCCAAGTGGGACAAACTCACGGCGGTGCATATGGACATATTGACCTGTCTCCGCCAGATCAGCACAAATATGTCCACACCTCCCTGTGTGCCCACAACATCTCAAGCAACAAAATCTGCTAATACCACAGGGAGGGAGGATGAATCTGGTGGAGACTCCGATGCACCGTCGGCACCTGCTCCTGAGGATCCCCCACTGAAGAAGAGGAGGGGTCGTCCGAAGAAGGACAAGTGAGCCACAGTTGTCCCTGCACATCCCCCAGGAACCCAGAACCTGTTTTGGATGTTGGTCTTGGGGTGCAAAGAGTTCACCTTGTTGCACATGACACAGGTCCCCATCATGACATGGAGGGTCCATGTTGTACCAATGTAGAAGATGAATGTGGACTTCACTCTGGACATTTCATCTACCAATACTTTTATCTCATGTGTGAACTGTGGATTCTAAACCTCATGTACAGCACTATCTCCACGCATGTATGTAAATAAGCTCACCATTACACTATACTTGCCTATGTTGTGATTCACACTTGGTATGTGTTATGGAGATGATGAAATGCTGAAGCACACAGTGCATGCTGACTACTACAGCAATGTCATTACCGTTATGTAACTCATGTTGATGTGACACCTATGAGGGAGACACACCAATAGGGCTCCACAACACATACTTACCATGGACATGTGACACATTGCCTGCAAAGATGGCTGCCAGATATACGGTGGAATGCACAGACACCACACCCTTCGACAGTCACTGCCAACAAGCCCACAGGTGACGTTACCAAATGTCAGTCAGATGTGTGAAGACAGACAACACACATTACTAAGTGAAGTACAGGTGCATTACAAATCAGAAACAAGTTTATTAGACAACAGTTTCAAGGTGAATCCACATGACAGTGGGCACATGGTCAACAACTGTTGTCGAATGGCGCTGTAAGGGTGAATTCTGGTTGTTGGTGTCAGACGTGCCCAAGCATCTGGCAAAGAACCTTGGGAAGGACAGAAATGAGACACAGTCAGAAGCACACCAGAACAGGTAGGTAATGCAATAAACATGTCACAAGAAACCTACACTGTAACAACTTAGCATGTCCACACAATTGTGGACTACAGACCATCGGACCGGACACATCACAGCATGCTTCCAGTCAAGTCCCACATGAACAAACACAAAAAAGCAACTGAGCTGCACTAACACATCACAGGGTCACTCAGGACATTGACATGACAACACTGTCAACTCACCTTCAGCTGAAGATGTCGTTAATGAGCTGAGTGCGGACGTCAGCCTCTTCATCATTACTGGCCTCGTGGCCCAGGCCAGGATCCTCCACAGGTGGTGGATGTTGGTCGTCATCGTCCTAGATGAGTGGCATCTCCTCCCATACTGCCATTTTGTGGAGCATGCAGTAGACAATTATTATTGAAGACCTTTGCAGGCTCATATGGGAGTGCCCCTCCGGTCTTATACAGGCTGTGGATGCGGCTCTTCAGGAGTCCAAAGGTACGCTCAATGACTCACCTTGTTCTGCCATGTACCCGATTGTATCGCATCTTGGATGGTGTCACATGGTTCCTCAGGGGTGTCAGCAACCAAGGTATGTTGGGTTATCCAGAGTCACCACACATTAGTTGAGTATTGTAAGGGTGCGGGAGACAACATTGCAAAACACACACAACGTTAAAAAATACACACCAACAAGCCAAGCACTCTGGCTTGGCATCTGTGACATCATCACAGGGATGCGACTCCTCCTCAAGATGTAGGCATCGTGGGCCGAACCAGGAAACCGTACACACACATGTGAAATAACCATGTCCGCCAGACATACCACCAGAGCATTTATTGAGTAGTAATGTTTGCGGTTGCGGTAGGTCTGTTCCTGTGCCCGTGGTGGTGTCAGGGCCACATGTGTGCCATCGATTGAACCAATCACATTTTGCATCCTGCCCAGTCCATAGAAGGCATCCTTGATTCCTGCGAGTTCACCTGGTGTAGGAAACTTGGTGTATGAGTCAAGGTGGTGCAACATTCCCTCCAACACATCCTGTAGCACACGGCTGAAAATTGTCTGTGACATACTCCCAATACTAGCCACAGTGTATTGGAAGGTACTGGTGGCAAAGAAGTGCAGGGCTGCCATCACCTTCACCTTTGGTGTCAGTGCTGTCGGGTATGTGCGGCCAGGTAGCAGATGTGGTGCCAACTGCTCTGCCAACTCATCAATGAGGCTCTTGGTGAAGCGGTACAGACGGATGCTGTCGCGTTCCATCATGGTCTCGAGGTCCGGGAACGGTCTATGGACTGCTGGCGCAGTACAGAGATGCGTAAAGTAACAATATACATTCAGCTACCCATGTAGCACTCACCTTGCAGAAAATCACTATATACATCATAGCAATTCACAATTAACTAAGGTGTGTGCTTTCTTGTTATGGACACATATGTCACCTTCATGACCATCATCTCACATATCATTGACATATGTGTGCATGAATTCCCTGTTGCGCTATGGCAAATCATTGGGATGTGGCACAGTACCCATGGACTGCTGTCACATTACAAACACACAACACAGTGACAAATGATGACAGATGTTTAACAGGCATCACAACTCCATGTAAGGGAGATAGCCATGGTCCCTGTATTGCCACATGTGCAGTGGAATGCCATGTTGTATCATGGACATCCCACAAACAATAATGACTTCCCCAGTTAGTGGGCCCTGTGGTCCCTGCAGGCCATACATGGATGCCCCTTACACACACAGCATGAAATAGCATGCACAAGGCACATGGTGGACCCTGTCTCACATTGGGGCCATGGAAACACAAACATCAGAGACACAACATGCACACAGACTTTGTGGATAGATCATGAATGTAGCCATGGCTCTGTCTGTGACGTACATGACATGCAGCCCTGTACTCATGTTGTATGTGACAGGTCATACAGGTCTGCAAACTGGTACTGTGTCCATGACTCATGCCCATAAGTCAACACTTTCAAATAACATTTGTGAGGTGCACCACACCAAAAGTAATCTGTCCCCATGAACTCATGCCCAGCCTGGGAATGTGGGTTGACCTACGTGCCATTAAAGGATAGAAATGTTGCACCACCCCATACACACAGGTGGTACAGCCTTACATGCCATGGGATTAAGTGTGGGACATGCTGTGTTGTTGAAGGTGTGGCCATGGCACTTAAATCAGTGTTTAAACCGTCTGCAAGTTACACCAATGTTATCCGACGCGGCTGACTTGTACGCAGACGCGCCGTACATGCATGGACTGAGTTGTGCACACACCTTGTCCATTGACTGTACGATGCATATGCATTACAGTCACCCGCATCGGATCACATTGATGCCAATTGGCAATGCGTGCGCACGGCTCGGTTCATGTATGTTGGACGCGTATGCAATCTGACCCGATGCAGGTGAGTCGTAAGCAGACGCGTCGTACAGTCACGCAAAGCCCATAGATTTGTATCCAGACGAATGCGTATTTTTTAAAATAAACGTGTCGGATAGTAAGTTTTCAGAGCCGTGCGCACTCATTGGCAATGGGTTGTCATGGAGATGGACGTGAATTCTAAAAATGCTTGAGTCGTGCGCTGGACATACAGTTGGATGCGTACAACAATGTTGCAATCCTAGGGCGTCCTGAAGGAGAGTGTTTTGAACGATGCGGAAGACGTGTAGGAGTCTTTCATTTCCATGGATTGGACAGATTCACAGAATGCAACCGTGCCTGGCCTATCAGTGAGGGACAATGTCATAGGATATGCCTCTGCAACACATATTTAGGGCTGCTAGGCCCCCAGGGACCCCACAAGCCTGCACTACATGCTAGAGGACCACTTTCCACAATCCGCTGCTGCTGCTGTCTGTGCTTCCTCTGTATCCTGCAAGGGCACGTACTTTGGAGAGGGCCCCAGCATTCACCGAGGAGGAGAACCAGGCCCTGCTGGATGGGGTCCTCCCAGAGTACAGCAAGCTGTATGGGACACCAGGGGAGGAGGTGAGTGTACAGTCCACTGCCTATCATATCATGCAAGTGGTCTGACTAAAAGTAATGGAAGTGTGCACAGCAGTGTGAGGCATATGCACTGAGTACTTTCAGCTTCCTATTCATGTGGGTACATGTGTTGAACAGGTGTTCTGCTGCAGTAGTGCAGTAGTGTTGGCCTTACAGTCCTAGCCAATGTTACCATGTCAGACCTGCAGCAAAAATGCACATTTCTATGGGTGCACTACCTGTGTACCTCTTTTGGCTTTGTGATGGCTACATGTATTTTCAACTGTATTCAGCACAATTATGTGGCATGTGTGGCAATGTCCTCTTCACTTTGTCATCCTCACAGGTTGGTGCCCACCAGAATCAGGAAATCTGGCTGACCATTGCCAAGGCAGTCAGATCAGTGGGGGTCTATAAGCGCTGGATCCTCAACTGCCAGAAGAGGTGGCAGGACCTACGTGGCTGGACCCGGCGGATCGCAAGGGACCAGCTGAAGCTGTCCCCTCCTCGCCGTAGGGGCGGGCACTGGACCCTGACCCCCCACATGCTGCGGATTCTGCCGGTGGTCTATCCGGACCTGGATGGGCAACTGAAGGCCAGACAGCAGCAAGGAGAGGGTAAGCCCATACCTGATCTGTGAACATGTCTGACATGCTATGTGTAGTGTTTTGGCCTGGTCATACTCCCACATTAAGTTGGTCTTGGAGTTCAGGACTTGTGTCCATTGTGTAAGTCACACTCCTCATCTGATCCACAGTTGTGGCCCCTACAGTCTGTGACTATTTTCACCTTGGGCACTGTGTCCCTCAAATGAGCTATGCTGATGGTCCTGCACAGCATATGTTACTGTGACTTTGATGTGTGCATCGTGAGTGGGTCTCTTCTTTGCATTATGCTTGGTCTCTGACATGTGTTCTGTGTGTGCCTTTCATATGTATTCAATTTGCTGGTCTGGGTCACAACTTGTGTGTGGGGTTCTTAAGACATACCCATGCAGCAGGTGAGTCCATGTAGTGTCCTCAGGGCTATGTAGAAGAAGTATGTCATAGTGGCCCAGACACCTGCCCACTGTCCATGTCAATACACTGTATTTGGTTTACCTGCTCTGTCATGCCCACTCCACGGCATAGTGAGTCTCTGTACTCACACTGACGTGTATGGACCTACTGGTTGTGGTTCCTGAAATGTACCATTAGGTGTCTGACACATTATCATTGTAGCGTGGCTTCCAATTTTGTGACAACTGGTGTGTTGAGGATTTTAGTGTGAGTAGGACATCTGAGTTGCGACAATGGGATTAATACCTGTGCAACATATAGGGGTGTGCTCAGTTGAATGAGCACAATGCTGTATGGAAGAGTGACTTTAAAGCAGCTATGTGGCATTGGCAGCAGACATGTTCAAGTAGTTGTGTTTGCAGGCACTCATATGTCAGATTTAAGTGATGTAGGCTAATCATAGTCCAAGAACAGTGTGTGGCAGGGGACAGACTGGTGCATTTGTCAGCTGCAGAGTTTGGTATGGGCATGACCTATGAATGTGACGCAGTGCAGACTGATGTTGTCTGGATGCATTGCCCCATGACAGTGAAGACTGACTTACCATGCATGTGTGTGCCAGGGCACTGACTTGCTAAGAGGGATCCTACATTGGAGTCTGAGGTGCTCCATGCACCCCATTGTGTCATTTACTATCAGGAAGTTAGGACATAATTATGTGTTGTACTGCTGGGCATCACAAGATTGTGAAATGTGAGTGTGGGCATACATTCATCCAGACACCTGTACTGAGTGATTGGCATTTGATGTGATGTATGTTAATGGCGATGTACTTCTACATGGTCATTTGCATGTACAACAACTGTGTATGTGGTGCATGTGTGCACTTTGGTGTATTGACAGCCAGCATGCAACAGGCATATGGGTACCTTTCCAGGAGGGATATGGGTGCCATGGTTGATGCTCAGACTGGGTATTGACCTATGTACCCCTCTGTGTGCATTTTTAGTAAAGGACAGCTGAGGATCCAAGTGCATGACCAGTAATGTAGGGTATTGACAGTGTTGTGTGCAGACAGTGCAGGAAACTAATGTGGTTCTTCTTATCCTACATGCAGATACATCCATGGGCCCAGGAGACAGCGCCACGGACCAGGATGAGCCACAGAGCCAGCCCGGGCCATCAACTGAGGAGTCAGAGGGATCCAGTGGCACGGATGGTGAGGGGAACTACACCGAGGAGTCCTCAGCACCTTCCACCTCAGCTGATTACCACAGCAGCTCGGAGGATGACTCCCTTGTGGGGGCGGGTGTCAGCAGCCAGGAAACAACGGAGGGTGAGCCTGTCCCCGCCCCCACCATCACAGCCACAACCCTCCCCTCGGCTCCCATCCCAGAGGTCTGTGGCAAGTCCCATGTTCAGGAGCATGTCTCCGTCGTGTCAGGCACCGCACCCCCTGCCCCCATGTCCCCTGCTGCCCTGAGTGTGGAGTCTGTGGACATACTTAAACAGATCCATGTAGGGCAGACATTAATGCTGAGTGTCCTCCATGCACACACCGGTCTGTTGACACAACTGGTGTCGTTCATGGAGGGCATCTCATCTGGCATGTCTGCCCTACAGAGGACCAATCAGTCCATGGACTCCTCACTGCTGGCGGCAGTATCCCTCCTCCAGCAGTTCCTGACCCCTTCAGACTCAGCCCAAACAACTCCTCCAAGTACCCTACCTGTCCCCAGCACACACACACCTGCACGGTCACCCAAACACACAGACAGCACACAATCACCCACACATAAGTCTAAACGTGCACACAAGCAAAGTCAGGGGACTGATACCACACACACAGGGGATGGGCCTCAGACACACACACAGGCATCCACAAGCACTCCACAGTTCTCTGATCCCTCTCCCTCCAAGAGCCCTTCCCTTGCCTCACCTTCAACCCCATCTCCTAAAAAGCTCTTCCTGTGTGACCTCGGCCTCTTCCCCTCCGATCCAGCAGATCCTGACTACAGGGGGAAGGGTAAGTCACCACACACAGAGAAGAGTGACCCTCACACCTGGACACCCTCCCCCAAGCGCAGGCAGACTGAGGCCTCCACCCGCAAGTCACCCTGTAGCCGGTAGAGCAAGACCCAACCCCCAACTCCACTGCACAGTCTCCTTACTCCATCCCCCAGGTCAGCACACCACAGGTTCCCCCGCCACACCCTGTCCCAGGTTCTCCCACTCACAGATACATCATCCCCAAAATAATCAGGCCCTCCCCCCCTTGCCACTTGCTCTTCCAATGACACCACCACCAGTCTGTCTGTTGCTGCAACTACTGTGGGGAGCGTGTCACCCCCAGCTGTCCTGCCAACCCCACCTGCACCCCTTTCCACTCCCATGGGGTTAGGCACTGCAGTGGAGTCCACGCCCACCCAGTATGACATGGGCACTGCAGTGGGGACCATGTCCACTACACCTGACCTGCCCACTGCAGTGGTTCAAGTACCCACCCCATCAGACTTGTGCCCCACAGTTGTGATGGCACAACCCATGTCAGAACCCTCCACTGCAGTTGCCACTGACTCTCCTGTACCCAGCACCTCTTCCCAACCTCCTTCTGAGCCCTGATCCTGTCCCTGTGGTGCCTGGCCTGCCCAATGTATGCCCCTCAGAGTGGATGTCCCCCAGTCCTTATCAGTGCAGGCAAGCAATTTTCTACTGGACATTGGAAGACATTTATTTATTTATTTTGCCTTCCAGATGGCAGTTTGCTGAATAAAGCATTTTTGTTCTCCTTGTGAATTTGATTTAACTGTAGATTTTGTTTCTGCTGTTTACCCTGACATTGGTGTGAAAATGCAGGATTTACAAATGTCTGTTACTGAGGTGTTGATGTGGTGTACTCCATGTGGGCCATGAGATGAGTTTTATGTTCAGGTTGGTATCCATGTCCTCCTTTGCAGCTGAGTGGGGGTGTCATGATTGACTAATTTGGCACAGGGTTGGTAACATTTCTTTGGCATGGCCACATCTGTGGCTTGCATATGATGTGCTTCACAATGTCCAATGTGACACTTTCCCTGACTGTTGTGCCATCTACACTGTACATGCAGGTGCTGGACATCATTGGTGTAAAGTCAACTGTGTCCTCTGTGCATATGTCACCAGTGCCTAAATTGGGTGGTAGATGAAGGTTGACTGTACAGGTCTTGTCCTGACATGCACAGGAATCATACATACTGGTTGTCAAGTGCTGCTATTTGCATGATGACACCTACCTTGTGGTCAATGTGATGATGGGTGATTTTGACCCTTTGCCTCAATGCTCTACTTTAGCTGCACTTTGTGTCAACACATTTTACATTGGATTTTTACATTGGATGTACACACTGATGGGGTGTTTTCACACATTGGCCCAGTGCTATTTGAAAGCTTGACTTGTGCAGCCCACACTCTGGTTTACTTCACACATGTGATGGTAGTTACTTTGTGTGTCATGAATCAAAATCACTGACATCAGTGATAGGCAACATGCCCCTATGGGTGGGGTGGCATCAGTGATAGGCAGCACGATATATATGGGTGGGGTGGCATCAGTGATAGGAAAGATAACACATATGGGTGGGGTGGCATCAGTGATAGGCAAGATAACACATATGGGTGGGGTGGCATCAGTGATAGGCAAGATAACACATATGGGTTGGGTGGCATAAGTGATAGGCAAGAAAACACATATGGGTGGGGTGGCATCAGTAATAGGCAACATTCCCCTATGGGTGGGGTGACATCTGTGATAGGCAATATGCCCCTATGGGTGGGGTGGCATCAGTGATAGGCAACATGCCACTATGGGTGGGGTGGCATCAGTGATAGGCAACATGATACATATGGGTGGGGAGGCATCAGTGATAGGCAAGATAACACATATGGGTGGGGTGGCATCAGTGATAGGCAGGATAACACATATGGGTGGGGTGGCATCAGTGATAGGCAACATGATAAATATGGGTGGGGTGGCATCGGTGATAGGCAACATGCCCCTATGTTTGGGGTGGCAGTGGGGGTGGCCATGGTTTCCCTAAGGAGGCGTGGTAATGGTGGGCAGGGTCTGGATCCCCTGGATTTTTTTGTGGGGTGGGTGTCCGACTTACCGTCTGCGCCGTCCGCGTCTGTTCCTGATCCGGTCATATATTTACAAGACTGGTATGACCTGCGCGATTGGATTCATGGTCCATCTCGATCCATTGCTAGGTGCTCCGGTTCGAATCCGTGGAATGGTTTAATGGTGCGAATCGGAGTTGATATGCAGCTCTTCAGAGTGCTGAAACGTCGTGTAAGTGACGACCTGTCCGGAATGTAGGAACTGCGCATCATACTTGAGCAGCCAGAAGTAGCAGTGTTTAGGTTGCCGTGCGCCGGGAATTGAGTGTTTCCGGGTCAGGCTCGGTCAGAGATTGAAGATGAAGTCGGAGCGTGCGGATCGGTTGGGATTTTGGCACTTTTGCGCATTGTACTTCCTTGCCCGGACGGTCCCTCTCCTGGTACGGTTCGGCCGTAAGGTAAGGCTACTAACACATCGCAGAGGGTTGACCGACCGAGATCGGAACTGCCCCTTAGTAGTGAAGCATAGCCTCTGTCATATGGGATCAACCAGCAAAGAAAAAGGTTTATAAATCTAGTCAAACACGAAAGATTTGCACTAAAAGTAGCTGCAGCTAAAAAACTTGGAAAATACACTGATATATCCAAAGGAACAAAAGCTAGAATTGTACAAATGTTAGTATTCCGCATGAAACGGAATGAATGTGAAAGTTGGACAGTGAAGAAGCAGGACTAGAAAAGCTTATATGCCTTTAAAAAGTGGTGCCAGAGGAGACTTATAAGAATACCATGAATAGTCAGCCAAAGCTACAGATGTATCATTGGCCAAATCAAGCTATAACTCCATCTGAAAGCACAGATACCCAGATTGAAGCACTCATAATTGGTTCAGATAAGGGAAGGCCAAATTCCCTGGTCAAAGAAAAAAGAGGAACAGAATATCTAGCAGCAAGATAGGTGGATTTAACCATGACAGCAATGATCATTCTATTGAAATTTCTGAAGAACTAAATAGAAGAAAGTTTAATATGGAGACAGACTTTCTATATTGTCATCAGGAGTAGACAACAGCGTGTTGGCAAATTACTAAAAAAACAAAGTAATAGAAATCCGTAAGTGACTGGTGGTATAACCTAGTATAATACAAAAAGCAGTATTAATACAATATAGGGAAAACAAAAGTACAATATTCCTTATTTTCTGCTTTCCATGTTGTTTTGTAAAATGGGTACAATATAAAAAATGTGAAACCTGATTTAGGACAACACCTTTCCCAAGTGATAAAACCTAAAGTGGACGTTTTTCCTTAACTACTGAATGAAAACAAATTACCAATTGAAACCACTACAAACGTGTCAAAATAATTGCCAGATTATATTTACTTCCAGAAAGAATTACCAAACCACTCTCTGGAGGTAAATGAATACAGAAACGACCTAGGGTGAGGTCCAAGATCCTTTATAGGACACCACCTTGACTTATCATCAGGAGTAATTTTCACAGAAAAAGGTGTTCGGGGAGGTGCGGTGGGAGGAAAAAACTAACCATTGTTGGGATTTGGGTTACTGGTTGATGTGGGTGAAACCATACTCAAACAGCAACCACAATCTCAGTCAAGGTATAACACAAGCAAACCCCAAATAAACCTGTTCTTAACCCTCTGACCAGTCAGGCTTAACTTAGAGGCAATGTGTAAAGAATGTATGCAGCTTGTCAAACAATAATAAACTGAAAACACAACACAGCAAAAATCCCACATCAATTTAGAAAAATAAAGTAATTAGTAATAAATCATTTGACTCCAAAATGACAAAAATTCAATTGGTAGAACCGGAGGTATGCAATTTGAAATATTTAAGTGAATATAATGACTAGAAGCACTAAGCACCAAATGTGGTTATCTGGTTGTGCCAGACCAGGAAAAAATCACAAGTTCAGGTCGAGAGGTAAGGGGTTCAGGGACCAAGTTAAGTCCACTGAACAAGAGTACCTTAGAATCTAGTTGCATAGCCTTGCGAGATCCAACGTTGAGGATATGTCATACAGCAGCAGTTCCAAAAGAGCTGCTGTGCAGTGATGGAAAATCTTCTGTTGTCATCTAGAATGCCATTGATGAGGAGCCTGAGATGCAATGTCCTGCACTGAAGATGCGTTGCGCACTGGAGGTTCAAAAGAAGCTGCGGGGTTCTGAAGCAGAGTCCTGCAGCATCATTGAGGATGCTGTCAATGGAGGCTTGTGATATGGAGTTCTGTGTCAAGGATGTACCACACAGCAGCGATTCTGAGGATACAATGGGCTGCAATGCGCAGTCTGGCTCAGGGATGTGTCGTTCTGCTGCAGTTCTGAAGTGGCTGTGGGGAGATGCATTGTGCTGCACCACTTCTGCACACAGGACCACAGCTGGGCTGGCAGAGCTTTTTCAGGTCCTCTTCCGAGCTTCAAGGATGGGGTGGTACCACTTGGGGGCCAGCCTCACACTAGGCTGAGTCTAGGTGCTGGGTTCAAGGTGTATATAACCTGTTATGTCGCTGAGGCTCCTGATCAGGAGGCCAGCCATAGAGTCTCCCTGGTGTTCCTGGGTCCAAGCTGCAGGTCCAGTTCTTATCTTCGGGCAGCAGTGGGCAGTAGGCAGCAGGGCAGCAGAGTGGCAGCCCTTCTTGCAGAGCAGCACAGAAGTCCTTCTAAGTCTTCAAAAGGTCTATAGGTGTATTGAAAAGTTGAGATTGAGGGTTCACTATTTATACCTGGTGGGCACTTTGAATTAGGAGAAGGATCCGAAAGTTTTCACCCCCAGAGGTGTTTGGAGTTTCCTACTTCCCTGCCTTGTCCCCAGCTTAGCTGGGATCACAAAAGACTAATATCAAACCCTTTTTGAGCGTGCTGAATCAGAGCCCTTGAGATGTGCAAGTGTCATAGGTGACAGCTCCTCCCTCTCATCAAGTCAGAGCTTGCCCATCCTGCCAACACCTACTGCCCTTTGTCTCACTGTCTTGTAGAATGACACTAAGAGCAACTGCTAGCTACATGTAGTCATGTGACCCAGGATACAGGTTACACACTAAATGGTTGAGACAAGAAAACGGCAACTTTATAAAAGTGGCATTTTCAGAATTGTAACTTAACACCTAACTTCACCATTACAAAGGGCTATAAATTACAATTATTTAGACACCAAGCTTAACATTCCTAACAGCTCCCATTTGGAAGTCATCACTTATTTAATGTATTAAATTAACCCAATGTTATTCTATGCGAGACGCAGTCCTTGCAGTCATGAAATACAAATGTAAGAGGTTTTCACTACTAGGACATGTAAAAGTTAAAATTACATTTCTAACTGTTTTAATACATTGCACCCTGACATATATGTCTTTAATAGGCCTGGCAAAAGGTTTATTTTTCCAGGTCGAATTAGCAGTTTAAAATTGCACAAACACCTGCAGAGCAAGACTGAAACATGTTAAAGGACTACTTAAAAGGGGCACACAATATGTGCTTCAGGTCTGCTAGTGGCATTTAGTTTACAGGTCCTGTGTACATGTAGTACCACTTTACTAGGGACTTCTCAGTACATTGAATGTACCAATTGGGGGTAAGTCAATTACACCATGGTTTGAGGACAGAGCACACACACTCTAGCATTGGTTAGCAGTGGTAAAGTGCACAGAGCCTAAGGCCATCAAAAACAAGATCAGTAAAAATGTAGGAGTAATTCAGAAAGTTTAGGGAAAGACCACCCTAAGGCTGACAGGTCTAGCAACCATATACAGTACATTGTACATGTCATCCAGGATACTAGGACAGCACTGTGGAATGCCACCTCAGCCTCCAGTCCTGACTGAGGGAAGGTAGGTGAAAACAACAAAGAAGAGTCCTGCATAAAATATAATCTTTCAACTGTTTCACGCACTCTTAGAAGCATTACTTGTGAGTGTTGTTTCAAATGTGTTGTTTCCACCAAGAAAATATGGGATGACGGCCACTATAGGTTACATCATTTGTAAAAGGTGCTGTCCTGTTTTCTGCTTTTGGTACAATATGAAATATTGAGGGTGACCCTGAATTTTCAATCTCTCTGACATATGTTGTTTAAGGACGGAAATGATACTCAAAACTCTCTGACCCTTTGAATTATTACTCACAACAATCAATAAATGGAAATCATCAAAACTGTACCTTCCCCAGGCTGCGGGTTTCTCCCGTGAACATATAGTTTATATCCACATTTGTTTTCAAGGACATCTAGCAATATGCTATACACAAAATATTCAACTGGATCCGTTTCATTTTCACCAGTTTGGCTTTTTCTTGCATAGATAACATATGCATCGTAAATCTTCCCATCTTAAAGAAAAACATAAAGATTCTTTATTACAGTCAGCATACAAAACCACCTTCCTAAACACTATCTTAAAATATTATTGTTTTAATGAGCTTTTCTACACAAACTGTGGGTAAATAAATCAAATCTTGAGTTTTTTTTAAATTAGTTTTATCTCGTAAAATCAATAAGAACAGATTGTACATCAGTCATAAGCATTAAACATACAAATCTCAAAATTCCACAGGGAGATCCAAAGAGCAAAGCATATAATTAGTACAGCATCACAAATGCATCGCAAATATAAACGGAATAGTCAAATCTTAGCAGGCGATAATATCAGATATTAAGTACTAGGTTTAGAGCATGGCGTCAGAGACCGTTTTTGTCAAATCCGGGTTTTCATGTAAGTACTCAGACAACGGTTCCCATATATCCGAGGGTTTAGAGACAGCTGGTAGTTCCTCAGCATATATCATAAAGTTATCTCTGCAGTAAGCAGCGTCCACCAACCAGTCCTTAAGAGCCGGAGCGCGTCTACTATCCCAGTGTATGGAAATTCTACGTTTCGCAATTAACAGTAATATGGCCATGAGTTTCCTTCCCTTTGCCCGCAACGGCACATCAAGGCCAAGTAAGCACAATCTAGGAGTGCATGAAATGTTACAGGACATCATCTTCGCTAGATGGTTGGTGACTGCTATCCAGTACCGCTGCACTTTCTCACAGCACCACGCAAGGTGCGCAAAGTCTGCCTGGTCTGCCCCACATCGCCTACACTTTGCATCGTCTCGTAGTCTGATTTTAAACAATTTTAGGGGAGTGTGATGGATATACTTATAATGATTAAGACGTAGGTTCCCATTTGGAGTGAGAAGTGTAATCAGTGTGCAACTAGCTGTCCAGTCTTCCTCTGTGAGGGGCACATCCAGTAGTGCGGACCATTTGTCTCGCGCTTTAACTGTGTCAGCCCCTATTACTGACTGCGCCTGCCTGTATAATTTGGTTATGATATGTGCATGGCAGGGTGAAGTTAATAGTAGTTGCAGTGAGTGTAGAGTAGGGGGTTTATCAGGAAAGGAGGGGTATAGCTCCCGAGCAGCAGCTCGTAATCTATGGTATGGGAAGCGGAAGAGCAGCATTTGATTACTTATGTACGATAAGTCATCATGTGTAATAAAAATGCCATTTGGATATAGGTCCCCCAGTGTTGACATGCCGACCTGTTTCAATATAGCCATATTGTTCTTTTCCATCGTGACCGATAGTCTAGAGTGAGAGGCTAATGGGAGGCTTGGAGCATATATAGGGTTCTTGTGTGCCAGTGGACCAAGCCGTTCCCATGCTTGGGATGTGGTGCGTACAGTGTTTATCTCCTGCAATGTGAGGTGAGATCTGGTATGAGACATGATACTGGTCAGCGGTATCGGATTAGCGTCACCGTCTTCAACTGCTAGGTGTGATAAGTACAACACTAGGTGGTGCCAGTAGTACGCGAAATGTGCCTGTGCGCACAGAAAGTAGAGATATACATCCGGTACCGTGAAGCCCCATGCACTATAAGGGAGGGTGAGTGTTCGAAGACTAATACTAGCTTGCTTCCCTGCCCAAATTATTTTCACGAAACCCGCACAAATTCTGGCGAAGACCGATGCAGGGGGAGTAATAGGTATGTTGACAAATAAATATAATAACTTTTGAAGTATCACCATTTTCAGCAAGGAGATCCGATCAGCAAGGGAGAGAGGGAGCGCTATCCACCTCTGTATCTGCGCTTCTATGCGGTCAATTGCAGTCCCATAATTTTGTCTGATTACTAGTTCTGCGTCCCTATGTACCCAAATCCCTAAATATTTAATTGGGTCATCTTGCCATATAAGAGGGAAGTCTAGCTGTGGAGCTCTAGTGCTGTCAGTTAAGGGAATCACTGCGGATTTACTCAAGTTTATATGCAGACCTGATTGTCTACTAAATTTCACGTACTCACGGAGCACAGGGGAGAGGTTATTCTCAGGTTCTCGGATGTATAGGACCATATCGTCAGCATAAAGTGATATACTGATGGGTCGTAGCTGAAATCTAAGCGCAGTATGGGCGTATTTTTGGCGTATTTTACAGGCTAGGGGTTCTAGCGCTATCGAGAAGAGAAGGGGAGAGAGCGGACAGCCCTGCCGCATGCCACGCTGGATAGGCACTGAGTCTGATATGTACCCATTCACTTTAATGCGGGCTGTGGGATTCGTGTTTAGGAAGCTAATCCACGGTAACATTCGCAGAGGGAGACCGATCCTTCGTAAGATTGCAAACATGTAGGGCAACTCCACCGTATCAAAAGCTTTAGCCGCGTCTAGCAGCACTGCCACAGCTTGAAGGTCTGGGTTTAGTTGGTACAATAATGCAAAGATCATGCGCAAATTATAAGTAAGCCCGATTAGTCGGATAGAATAATCATGGACATGAGTGGCTGCAATCTTGTGGCGATAATTTTTGCTAATATTTTAACGTCTGTGTTGATTAATGATAAGGGTCGGTATGACTCTGAAATGAAATGAAATGAAATGAAACAAATATTTATAAAAGCGCACTGCGGCCAAGCGGCTTCCTGGCGCTGAGGATCACAGCCATAATTTGCTAGGGAACCGGGGGGGAGTTAGACAGGAAAAGCCTGAAGAAAGAGAAAAGTTTTAAGAGCTTTACGAAAATGTGAAAAGATAGGAATAGAGCGAATCGAAAGGGGGAGAGAGTTCCAGATCTGGGGAGCCCGCACCGAGAAGCGAGTGCCTCCGGTGTGGGATTTACGGAAGCGGGGGACGTGAAGAAGAGAGAGAGAGGACGAGCGAAGGGTACGACAAGGGGCATGAGAAGAAACTAAAGAGTTGATAAAGAGAGGAGCAGATCGGGCATGAGCCCGAAAAGCCAAACAGGCAAGTTTAAAGTGAGATCTGAGGTGAACAGGGAGCCAATGAAGGGATTTAAGGGCAGGAGTGATGTGGGAAAACTTGGGGAGACGGAAAACAAGACGGGCTGCCTGGTTCTGGATGGCCTGGAGGCGGCGAGTTTCGTAGGCCGGAATGCCTACGAACAGGCCATTGCCGTAATCCAGGCGAGATGTAATAAGGGCAGAAATAATAGTTTTTAGGGCATCAACAGAGAAAAACCGGGAGATTTTGCGGATGAGGCGGAGGGAAAGGAAACAAGCGGAGACGACGGCGCAGATATGCGCATGCATAGAAAGATCATTGCTGATCTTGATGCCCAAGGTCCGAACGGAGGAGACTGGGGAGGGAGGGGAACCGAAAGAGAGGGGCCAGTGAACAGCAGACCAGGGGTTAGAGGGACCACCAGTGAGGACAAGCTCAGTCTTGTCAGGATTGAGCTTTAAATGATTAAAGCTCATCCATTGGGAAATAAAGAGTAAGGTAGAACTGAACTTGGAAAGGGAGTGGGTAGGAGAGGATAGGTCAAAAACGAGCTGGAGGTCATCTGCGTAATTGTACATAGAGACCCCCAGCTCGAGGAGGGAAAAGATAAGAGGGCGGATATAAAGGTTGAAAAGAAGAGGGGACAGAGAAGAGCCTTGGGGTACCCCACAAGTAACCGGGAGAGAGGGAGCAGAAAAGTCAGAGAGGTGAACTGCCTGTGATCTGCCCTGAAGAAAGGACGCGATCCAGGAGAGGGCCGTGCCCTGGATGCCCGCTGCGCCGACACGGTCGAGGAGGATGGCATGATCGACCGTGTCAAACGCAGCGGACAAATCCAAGAGAACTAAGGCCTGGGGGAGGTTGCTGTCAGCCTTCCCCTTCAGTTCATCCAAGACCGCGAGGACCACACTCTCAGTGGAGTGACCAGGTCGAAAACCAGCCTGGCGAGGGGCCAAGATGTTGTTCTCCTCGATGAAGTTCGAGAGACAAGAGGTCACATAGCTCTCGAGGATCTTCCCGAGATAGGGAAGGAGGGAGATCGGCCTGAAGTTCGAAGGAAGAGAAGGATCCAGGCCAGCTTTCTTCAGGATGGGAAGCACGATGGCAGCTTTAAAGGGAGAAGGAACAGAACCCGAAGCCAAACAAGAATTAAGAAAAGTTAAAGGAGGGGTGGGGCAGGAGGTGTAGAGGGATCTAAGGATCCGAGCCGGAGCACAATCCGCCGGAGAACCGGATTTGACCTTAACAAGAAGGTCGCGGAAGAGCTCAGGTGAGATGGGTTGGAAGTGATCAAAAACAGAAGAACAACGGAAAGAGTGATCCGGGAAGTTGGGTTCAGGTACAGTCGGAATGTTGGACTTGATGGTGATTATTTTATTGATAAAATAATCATTAAGGGAGTGACAAAGAGATAAAGAGGGGGCAGGGGACAAGCTAGCACGGTCGGAGGTAGCAAGGCTACGCACCAGTGAGAAGATCTCACGCGATTTGTTGGCCGAAAGGGCTACGCGCTCCGAAAAATACTTGGATTTTGCCGCAAAAATGGCCGATTTGTAGCTGTTCAGAAGAGCTTTATAAGTAAGGCGAAGATCAGGGCAGTAGTTGCGACGCCAGCGACGCTCAGAGCGCCTAAGTTCTAATTTCAGCGATCTGAGCTCGCTGGAAAACCACTTGTGTGCATCGTGGGGACGGGCTGATCTGATCTTTCTGAGTGGGGCAGCCCGGTCGCAAGCCGAGGAGAGCCAGTTGTTAATAGCAACCGCCTGGTTCTCCACAGGGAGATTAGTCAGGGTGGGAGCCGACGAAAGTAGAGAAGAAGAAAGATCACTAAGGTCCGTCTTGTTCCAGCTCCGGGCCCAGGTGTTTTTGGGAGGGGAGACTTTCTCGGGTTGACCTAGGCTGATGGAAAAAGAAATCAAAAAATGATCGGACCAAACGCAAGGGGAGATCGAGGTAACCGAGGAGTTACAGCGTAGAGACCAGATCTGGTCCAAAGTATGACCATGGGTGTGGGTGGGGGCTGAAACAAGGGGGAGAAAGTTGAGACAGCGAAGGGTGGCGGACAAATCTTTGGAAGAGAAATCCTCCCGCGGGTCACCCGGCCAGAAATTAAAGTCCCCGAGCAGAAGTAACGAGGAATTGTTTACAGCCAGAGTGGCCAGGAGGTCCTGCAGGGTGGGCACAAATGACGGCATATTTTGAGGGGGACGGTAGAGAAGAATCACCGTCAGGGGAACCGGGAGGTTGAGCGAGCGGGCCACCAAGAAATCCACACCAGAAATACCAGGGTGCGGCAAGAGCTGGAATTGAAGGGAGCGGTGAACTATCATGGCCACTCCACCTCCCATTTTACCATCAGGGCGGTCGGCACGAAGAGCATAGTGGGTGTCAGGAAGAATGGCCAGCAAATCAGGAAGGGAATCCGAGGAAAACCAAGTTTCTGTAAGGAACAGAAAGTCCGGGGCGTCAGTGTCCAAAAGATTGAAAAGAGCAGATTGATTTTTCACAGCGGAACGAGTGTTGAGGAGAAAGGCGGAGCCAGCTGGGAAACCAGGGGAGATGCGAGAGGAGGAAGGCGGAGAAGATGTTAAAGGAGGGGGAATGGGTAAGACTGGGCCAATAAGAGGGGGGAGATAGATGCCATGCAAGGATAAGAGATTAACTGTGGATGGGGAGGGAGGGGTGGAAGCAGGAAACGAAGTAAGTTGGGCTGAAGAATACATCAGAGGACGGGCAGGGTCTATGGCCCCTGGTCCCGGCCGGTCGCGGACGGGCGCAGACGGGCTTGCCTTAGGCGCGCCTTCGGCGCGCAAACGGCGCGCCCGCTGCGCCCGTCCGCTGCGCGAACGGTAGAGGCACATGATTTATTGGTGAACAAAGGGGGCGTGGCCAGAAAGTGGGCGTGGCCGGAGGAGCGTCCGCTGAAGGCGGCAGGCAGGTCAGAGGTAAGCCGCGGCAGCGTCCAGCTCGGCTGCGCGGGAGGGAGGAATGAGGGCGAGGTCCCAAAGACAGGTAAGGGAACAGTGAGTTAAAAAGCGCGCTGAGGCGCTGCGAGGTGAAAGTGAATTAAAAACAAACAAATTGGGGCTAAGAGCTCCCGCGGATGGCAGGGGAGCGATCCTAATGAGGAAGCGAGCTCGTAATCAGCTCCTAAGTAGGTAGCAGCCCCGAAGGGGGGCGTGGCCAGAAAGTGGGCGTGGCCGGAGGAGCGTCCGCTGAAGGCGGCAGACAGGTCAGAGGTAAGCCGCGGCAGCGTCCAGCTCGGCTGCGCGGGAGGGAGGAATGAGGGCGAGGTCCCAAAGACAGGTAAGGGAACAGTGAGTTAAAAAGCGCGCTGAGGCGCTGCGAGGTGAAAGTGAATTAAAAACAAACAAATTGGGGCTAAGAGCTCCCGCGGATGGCAGGGGAGCGATCCTAATGAGGAAGCGAGCTCGTAATCAGCTCCTAAGTAGGTAGCAGCCCCGAAGGGGGGCGTGGCCAGAAAGTGGGCGTGGCCGGAGGAGCGTCCGCTGAAGGCGGCAGGCAGGTCAGAGGTAAGCCGCGGCAGCGTCCAGCTCGGCTGCGCGGGAGGGAGGAATGAGGGCGAGGTCCCAAAGACAGGTAAGGGAACAGTGAGTTAAAAAGCGCGCTGAGGCGCTGCGAGGTGAAAGTGAATTAAAAACAAACAAATTGGGGCTAAGAGCTCCCGCGGATGGCAGGGGAGCGATCCTAATGAGGAAGCGAGCTTGTAATCAGCTCCTAAGTAGGTAGCAGCCCCGAAGGGGGGCGTGGCCAGAAAGTGGGCGTGGCCGGAGGAGCGTCCGCTGAAGGCGGCAGGCAGGTCAGAGGTAAGCCGCGGCAGCGTCCAGCTCGGCTGCGCGGGAGGGAGGAATGAGGGCGAGGTCCCAAAGACAGGTAAGGGAACAGTGAGTTAAAAAGCGCGCTGAGGCGCTGCGAGGTGAAAGTGAATTAAAAACAAACAAATTGGGGCTAAGAGCTCCCGCGGATGGCAGGGGAGCGATCCTAATGAGGAAGCGAGCTCGTAATCAGCTCCTAAGTAGGTAGCAGCACCGAAGGGGGGCGTGGCCAGAAAGTGGGCGTGGCCGGAGGAGCGTCCGCTGAAGGCGGCAGGCAGGTCAGAGGTAAGCCGCGGCAGCGTCCAGCTCGGCTGCGCGGGAGGGAGGAATGAGGGCGAGGTCCCAAAGACAGGTAAGGGAACAGTGAGTTAAAAAGCGCGCTGAGGCGCTGCGAGGTGAAAGTGAATTAAAAACAAACAAATTGGGGCTAAGAGCTCCCGCGGATGGCAGGGGAGCGATCCTAATGAGGAAGCGAGCTCGTAATCAGCTCCTAAGTAGGTAGCAGCCCCGAAGGGGGGCGTGGCCAGAAAGTGGGCGTGGCCGGAGGAGCGTCCGCTGAAGGCGGCAGACAGGTCAGAGGTAAGCCGCGGCAGCGTCCAGCTCGGCTGCGCGGGAGGGAGGAATGAGGGCGAGGTCCCAAAGACAGGTAAGGGAACAGTGAGTTAAAAAGCGCGCTGAGGCGCTGCGAGGTGAAAGTGAATTAAAAACAAACAAATTGGGGCTAAGAGCTCCCGCGGATGGCAGGGGAGCGATCCTAATGAGGATCTCTGCCCTAGATGGATTTTTATCAGGTTTTAGAATTGCTACTATGAGTGCCTCTCAATGTTTGCGGGAGAGTGCCATTATTGTGGGCCTCATCATACATTTCGAGGAGATGTGGGAATATATCTTCTGCGTAGGCCTTATAGAATTCTCCAGTGAACCCGTCAGGTCCTGGCGCCTTTCTGTTCGGTAAGGCTTTAATGGCGTAAGCGTTTCCTCCTCCGTTATCAGCCTCGTCAGGTATTCGCGATGGGCATCTGAGAGCCACACTAGCGCTATGTCCTCATTATATTGTAAAATTTCAGGTTCCGTGGCTGTGCGTTGTGTAGTGTAAAAATCGCCATATGTTTGAACAAACGGAGCCATAATCCCAGGGGTGTCGTAATGTATTTGTTCCTCTTCATCCTCTATCTGTGTAACTATATGGTTTCTGTGGTCTGTACGTATTTTCTGCGCTAAGATGTGACCCAGGCGCCCACCCTCACCTAGTCTGCGGGCCCTGTAGCACCGAGATGTGTACCTTATTTCCTCCACCGCTAGGTCGTTATATCGTGTAATTGCCTCCCGTATTGCCCCCAATGCGGCTGCATCATGTGTGGATTCATAATCTGCCTCTCACTTTTGGATGTCATTCTCACAGTTCTGCAGTTGCGATCTTATGTCTTTCAATATCCCTGCGGTAGAGCCAAACAGACCCCTCGTAGTGTTGCTTTGAAGGCCTCCCAGAGAGTACCCGCACTATCCACCGATTGTTTGTTATTAGCAAAAAAGTCCTCTATGGCAGTATGGAGTGCTTCCTTGTACAGAGGGTCTAGCAGCGCTGCAGCATTAAAGCGCCACATAAAGGGAGACGGCATATATGTAGGAATAACTAATGTTAAAGTAACTGGCTTATGGTCTGATAGCATTTTAGGTAAATGCAGCACATCAGTAGCCCAGGTGGATGCACGAATGACAACAACCAATAATCAAGCCTCGACCAGCTGTTGTGTGCTGTGGAGGAGTGTGTGCTTTCCTGTAGGGTGGGGTGTCGTTCCCCCCAGACATCATGAAAGCTAAACTCAACAATGCCAGTAAGAAGGACTTACGCAGCACGCTTGTGGTGTTCAGCAGTATCATGGGAGAGGTCCAGTGTGGAGTTTAGGGCAACATTCAGATCTCCACCCCAGATCCACTCTACTGGTGGTAGGTCCCGTAATTTAGTAAACAGAGACATGTAAAAATCTGGGTCATCTACATTAGGTCCGTAAGCATTAACAACACCCACTCTGGTACCTCGCAGCGTGCCTATGATAATAATGAACCTGCCCTGCGGGTCCGCATCCGTATGATCTAGCTGAAACTGAATTCCTCTACGTATAAGGATCGATACCCCCCGGGCATAGGAGGAGTATGTGGCCGATATTGAATGTTCGGCCCATCTGTATCCCAGTGTCTTAGCTTTATTAGGGAGCAAGTGCATATCCTGCAGAAGTGCTAGGTCTATAGCATGTCTGTCCAAATAGGCAAAGACCTGACGGATTTTCTTGGGACTGTTTAGGCCCCGAACATTCCATGTCATGAACTTCAAGGGTTTACCCATCGCCACCAGATATCCTCAATGTGACATACATATACCTTGTGCATTTCAAATGTTTACATAATCTTTTGGATCCACAAGTAGGGAGGTATAACAGTGTGCACTGACTGTTCCAATCTCAACAAAACCCCAACCCCCACCCCCACCCACTTCGCCATCCCAAACATGACAAAGCCTAGTCCCAAGAACTTCTGCCCAAAACTAAGAAAAAGACAAGTGAGTACCCACATAATGACAGTCTTTCCTTACATGGTTCCCTAAATAAGGGCAAACAGTGTGGAACACACAGGGGGGGTCGGTAGCCGCCCACCATAAACCCCAGCAACTGGTTGCCGGGGGATCAAGCCACACTCGCAACAGCCCGAGCCAACACTAGTAGGGTATTATTGTCTACAAGCCAGAGTGTTAATTTCAGGATGCTATACCGCAACATACAAGCATGTGAGCACGTTATACAGTCCACCCTCTCGCCACCATGTTCTTACGCACCAATGAAGAAGGGCACTTTGTAAAGGATACATAAAAAACAGTGAGCGGGATATCTGCAGCTTCTCTACAAAGTCGACCCCAATATGAGGAGATAAATACAGGTAAATCAGTCACTTATTCTGCATCCGAAGGAGGGTCCTGTTCAGCCTGCTGTCCTCGCGGCGATCTGCGCCGCAATATGTGGGGGTAATTGGCCTGCAGATATTTAAGCACTTCTTGAGGGGTGTTGCAGATCACACTCTTCCCCTCCAGAGTTATCTTTAAGCGAGATGGGTAAAGCATGGCGTAGGGAATATCATTATCTCTTAATTTCCGTTTGATATCCAAGAATTTCTTCCTTGCCTCTTGTACCTGAGAGGTAAAGTCCGGGTAGATAGAAATGGTCATGCCTTCATGGTGAGAGTCCCAATTTCTTGGGCTCTCCTGAGCGCAGCATCTCTGTCCCTATAATTCAAAAGTTTGGCAATGATAGGGCGCGGTTTTGCCCCAACTACTGGTTGTGGCGCCAGTGTGCGATGTGCTTGCTCTACTATGAAGACCGGGGAGAAGATATCCTTACCAAGGATAGTGGTCAGGAGAGTTTCCACGTAGGCCTCCATGTTACCTGTGCGGGTTGTCTCCGCAACTCCTATAATGCGTAGGTTGCAGCACCTAGATCTTGCCTCCAAATCCTCCGTCTTAGCCACCAAGCTCTGCATGATTTTATCCACTTTTTTATGTTTTAATTCAAGTTGTTGTGCAGCGTCCTCAGCATCAGATATGCGGCGTTCGGCCAAGTCAATACGTTCAGTATGTTTGTCCAATCGCTCAGACATGCGATCCACCCGATATGCTAAGGAGTCTATCTTTCCATCAATGTTAGTAAGGGTGGATTGAATAGTAGCAAACATTGCCTGAACATCCACTGCAGCCTGCGCAGTGGGGGAGGATGTAGCATTCTGGGCCGGTAGAGGCCGATCAGTAGGCGGTGCAGACACTTTCCTCTGATTATCAAATTGGAGTTTTGCTTGTGTTTTCTCCAGCTTACCCATGCTCATACCTGACAATATAGATAGCAGTGGTAGAATATGTCAACACGTAGTACCAGGCAACTCGATAACAAGAGCACGTAGTGACTAAGGGATCAGCGGCAGCGGTAAGCACGTGGCAGGGGCCCAGCAATTACATGGCATTGCAGCTTTCAGCAAATGCACCCACAGCAGGTATCACAGCTTCACCCCACACCCCGCAGATTCACTTTGTGGCCTTTGCAGCTATCATTACGCAGGGAGTCAGTTGGCAGGGGGGTGCAGCAGTGATCCTCGTCCGTCTAACGCAGCACGGCAGCCGGTGGTAGGCCGATCGGGCTGGGAAATAGCGCGTTCAGCTCATATCACCAGAGTAATGCTCCAGCTGAGGCATTTATGCACAGCCACCTTCAACGTTCCGCTCGTCCCACCAGCAGTTGGATGCAGGGAGCTGGAGCCCCGGCGTCACAAGGCGGCCCGCACTGCTTCCACCACGGGAGCTTCACAATCTTTCCAGGCCCCGTGACGCTCTCATGCTCCTACCTCTTCCGGTCCCAGCCTCCCCGTATTGCAGTGAAGGCAGCTAGGGGCAGATGTCACATCGGCCGGGCGGCCCTCGTCAGTTGTAGGGCTCGGAACTGCAACGCCTCCACTGTTCCCGCCGTGGCCTATCCTCCACTTCTGCAGCCGTGGGCTCGCGTGAGGGCAGCGCAGCCACGCACGGCAGGGCAGGCACTCTGCAGCTCTCGGTGCAGACTGGAGCGTGTTCGGTGAGGTCAACCAATCACCTCAAGAAAGGTATCGGAGGATAGCTCAAGCTTCCCTCTCATAGGGCGGTCAAAGTTTGTCGGCAATTATTGTCTATAAACCCAGGATTATTGCAGGATAGGGGCTTGATCTGGAGAGCTCGCCTAAGGTGCGGCCATTTCCTAGCGTGGCTAGCTCCGCCCCCCAAATCTTGACTTTATTCTCAAAATATTGGTAGCTGCTTTTGTGAACAGATTGTCAAGTAATTACAAAAGGTAAATTCACACTGTAGGCCCAATTGACAAAGTTAAACTTAGACCTGATGTCTAAGTTTAGACCTGAAGTCTAAATTTAAACTTCAGGTCTGAACTTAGACTTTAGGTCTAAGTTTACATTTGTGAATTGAGTCCATAGTTTAATTCTCAGTAATAGCATGTACATATTTGAAGTATGGACTATTTTCACTATGATTCGAAATGAGCTCAAAATGGGATAGCTCTCAATCATTTCCCTTTACCCAGACTGCAGCCATTTCCCACAGTAAAAATTGTCCTCAGCTGTCTCAGGGAGGCTGTGGATACTGTTTAATGAGGGAGCCCCGGTGCTTGTTTAAATAAAAGAGCTGCTCAACTTGTCTCTACACTTGCACTGGACATGAAGGGCTGCATGGAATACACTTCACCCCACTCTCAAGGGGCCCTGGAGTTGTGGAATCGCACTGTGTGCCTCATTCAGGATAGTCTGGGTGGTGCTGAGGGTTCTGGAGCTACATAGCTTCCTCAGAGGTCTCTGGATCTTTGGACCTATAAGGTGACTGACGCTCTCTCTGTAGTTGCAGTTAAGACATTGTTACCCCTACGACCACCAAACAACCATTGTGCCCGGGGCCACCTATGCTCCCCCAGTGCACTCAACCAGACCCATAAGATACAACCTACAGGACACTGGTTGACCAACTCCAGGAATGCTGATGCAGACGGTGGGGAGCGGAGTAGCTGGCCGGCCTCCCTGCCCCGACTTCACTGACCTGTGGTATATCCGTGCAGAGGAGTACAATGAATGTGATAGCCTAGGCGCGAAGGCAGTGATTCATGGGGACCCAGGGATGGTGTGCATCTCGCCACCTACTTTATAGTGCAAGATTGACCGTTTGCGAGCTGTATCTGTGACATCTGTGGCTCTGTGGTGGATGATCACTCCTCATGCTCAGAAGGGAAGCCCTTCTGACCAGATTGCTAGAGACACCCGGTGGCATGGTACATCCTAAGGCCTCCAAACCCCTACCACAGAGGTCAATTATGGCCATGCTATCTGCTACCCCGCTTCCGGTGGATCTAATCCACCAGATTGGAAAGTACACTTTAAAATACACACAGGCGTGTTCAAATGGGTCCTGAAGGCCATACAGGACTGCAAAACTGCTAAGAAGGCAGAACTAGGAGCCATACAAATTGAGAGTGGCTTACTGTGTGCAGACCATGTGAAGCTGGTGAGTCGTGTTGATGAGACTGAATCAAAACTAAAACCAATTGGGCCTATGGTGGCAACTTTACAAGACCAGGTGCGAACGCTCCAGTGGGAGGTAAGGGACCCTACAGCAAGGGCTGAGGAGCGCTCCAGGTGCAATAATATTCGCTTCTTTGGGTTCCCAGAAGGTTCTGTGTGAGAAGTTGGCCTGGCATATGCTGTCCACTAGTTATAGTGGGCACCTTGCACCAGTCCAAACAACCCCTTAGAGGTGATGGATTAAAGAGAACCTTATTTGAAAGCTATCCGATTAGTAGCTATGGAGAGCAGCCTTCAGGCTAAGTCTTGAAGGAATGTAAAGCAGCTTGTTTAACCAGTCTATAATCTCCTGAATTACCAAATGAAATGAGAACCACACCAGATATATATATATATATATATATATATATATATATATATATATATATATATATAAAATATATGTATTTATTCTAAACACACCCTCCTAGTCATTTTATGAGGCTAGAGGTCAAAGCACAGATGTTACACTTAATATCACACAGTAAGTTAGCACAATATACTTTGAACCCTAGGAGCGTACCAAACCATATATTAGGAAAATGGTATAAGAACCACTACTTGGCTAGACACAAGGCCTAGAGCCTGTAGAAGTGCTGGGGCCACAAGGAACCACCCAAGGAAGTGACACAGGGGACCCATGAGGGACGTGTACAGTGTGAGAACACAGCAGCGAATCGCCGTTAACTTCAATGGGGAAAGTCGCGATTGGAAATTTAAAGATTAAGGACACTTAGGAGAGGACTTTGAGCAAAGCCCTTTAGACTTAAGGGGTTCTAGGGCCAACACCCACAGGAGCACTGGAGTACTCGAGTTACCTCACCCAGGGAAGCCGGGTGCAAAGTTGTCTTTTGGTGTCGGGAATCATCGTTGATTTCAATGGCAATTGCTGCAAAGTGCTGCTGCCATCGAAATGGAAAGTGTCCAGTGTGATTTAAGCCTGGATCGAAGATGAAAAGAACCTGAAAGCAGAGTGGACAGAGTCGGGGTCACTTGCCAGTGACCAGGGGCACAATCGTCGAATGCCCACCCATGTCGGGTGATTTCAGGTTGAAGAGGTGAAGCTTGACTCTGCTGCCTTTGAGGACCAGGAGGCGTCGACGAGAACCAGGAGCTGGATTCAAGCTGTCCCATGAAGGATGTCGAGTGATGCAGTGTCGGTGACCGGATTGGACCCAATAAGCCTTGCCAACAGCAACCCATGCAGAAAGTGAAGAAATGCTTTGGTGCAGACCAGCAAGGATCGAGTGACTTGCCAATTGGTGGAGAGTCAGAGCACATCTGGAGCAACAAGGGAAACTCAATTAAATTCAAGTTGCTTTCTCAGGGACCCACCAGTCAACAGACCTGGGACCGCACAGGTACTTCAAGCAAAAACACAAAGGGCCGACTCACGGAACACTCGTGGAGTGTCGGCCAGCAATATTTGGTGGAAAAGGTGCTCGGGATCTGTGCTACAAGTAACCCAATGCACAGCCTCAAAGGATGTCAAGAAGCTGATGCACTTGTAAATGTGCACAGTGTCCAGGGGTTCAGGTTCCACAGTACTCACGAGGGCTGTGGGTCTCAGCTTTGCTGGGGACTGAGGTCAACCTTGGAAAAGTCTGGAAATCATCCTCCTGTGTTGGAAATACTTCAGAGTCCGGCAGAAGCTTCAGAGATGCAAACTGGACAGATGCGTCCTTGGTGCCTGCCAAGCGAGGGAGTAATTCCCTTACTCTAAGGGAGATTCTTCAGTCATCAAGTTGTGTAGATCATCGAAGTTCCAGGATATCTGTAGCAGAGTTTCATCCAGGTGTAATCTAAAGTCCTGTAGCCAGGGGTTCTTTCCTTATACCCAAGGAAGGGGTTGGACATACTCTGGGGACCCACCTGTGGAAGGATTTGGAAAGAGGTGTGGCTAAACCCATTTCCTTTGCCCAGTTGCATGCCACAGCAGGGGCTGGTAGCCCCTGCAACCGGTTTGAACTGGGCTATGCACAGGGACACCAAATGTGCCCCCAGTGCAGACTTCAAAGCAACCTTGGAGTGCTCCCACCCAGCCCCAATCCACTAAGGCCTGTCTGGGAGGTGGTTATACCTTCCTGTGACAGGAAACCTATAGTCCAGACCTCCCCTGCCGGAGTTTCATCCAGCAGCAGGAGGCCAGCCTTGTGTCTGTGGCTGCAGCATCCATTTTGTGATGCCAGGGCTTTTTTAAACTGGTACCGGTTATACCGGTGTGTACATGTCTCTCCCCCCCGCCACCAGGACTGGTGGGGGTGTAGGATTCCAAAGTGTTTGACACAAAACACAACACAATTTCGTGTTGTCCCCTGCCCTCTGAAGTACTCCCTTAACATCACCTCCTTTCCTCTATCCCTCATGGGAAACAGCTAAAAATCTCCGCCTCTGCGTGTTTCAACGGCTTCCTCACTATCTCACTCTATAACAATTGTACAGTCATGATCCAAGCCAAATACACCTGTCTGTCTCTCTTTGACCACCTCTTCCCTTCCCCCCTCCCCTGCGACCGGGTTGTCCCCTGACTCTTCATCTAGCTCCACCCATTACTCCCTCTCTCCACCCCTGACCCCCCTACACTCCAATAGGCTGCACCTTCGGGAGGCACAGGTCGACCCTTTTCCCTCCCCCTCCCCTGTGCCCTCCTCTTCCATTCTTCCCCACTCACAGTATGCCCCCCTTCATCACTTTAACGGGACCTCTAGCTAATCCGCTCCTCGGCCAATCTGCACCATCTAACCTCATCTCCTCCCACCTTTCCTTACCTGCCACCCCCCTTTTTAGACCACTTCTCCTCCAACCTTCCCCCTAGTTAACTTTCCTTGCGTCCCCCTTATATCCTCCTCGTCTCCTCTTCTCCTCTCCCTCCTCCCCTCGCTTTGTAACCCGATTTTTCCACAAACCCATTGCATCTCTCTCTTTCCCCAATACTGTGCTACCCCCTTTCCCCCCGTGGTAACTCTTTCCCTCCCTCGGGCTTAGCAGAACCACCTCCTTTTTTCAACTTCCCTATCCCCCAACACCCCTCACTCTGCCAGATGCCCGTTCCTCACAGCCACCTCACCTAGCTTACAGGACCTCTCCAACCTCCTTCCCTCGCTTCCTCCCAAACCTCCTTCATTCCTATGTCTCCACTCATTCCTCCCCTCTCCCTCCGCCCCACCGCCTTGCTCCTCACCTACCTTCCCCTAATTATGTCCTTAATTCCCATCTTTCTTGCAACGCCAACAAAGACAACTCTCTTTTCACCTCTGATGCACCAATGCCCGCTCTCAACCACCACCTTACCCCACCTCTGAACCCTACTCCCCAACTCCCCTCCTGTCCCCCGACTTCCCCCTGCCTTCCACTGCCAATTGCACCCCTCCTGTTTCCATCGAGCCACCCAACATGCCGTGCTCTGCCCTACTCTCTCTGGAAAATAAGCTAGACTCTCTCATCTCCTCCATCTCCCAACTTGAAGCTACCATTTCACTTCTATGCTCCAAGATTTCCACTTTTCCATACACCTCAACTCCTTTGGAAAACACTTGCCTTCCCTCGAGATGCACCTCGCCCCCACACCCCATAATACCAAAGCATAACCTGTTGTCTGCAAACATCGCAAACTCACACAAGCCCTCGGATACCACCCTTCTTCCACTTTCATCTCTAAGGCCCTACCATCTACACTATTCTGACCATCTCCTCTGTCAGAACCTCTCATCCACCTAAACCCTACCGAGCACTCTCGTATAGACCCAACATCCCTATCACCCCTCATAGCCCAAATGCCCCCGTCACCAAAACAGTCTCGACGGAGCTGCGCTGTCTGCTCCACAACTGCAGATCTGCAATAAAATACAGACTTGAAATCTCCGACCATCATACTACACAATATTGACATGCTCTTCCTAACAGAGACCTGGTTCAACAATACCTCTCACTCTATGTTTGATCTCCTTATACCCACAGGCTATTCTATATTTAGAAATGACAGAATTGACAAAGTTGGGAGAGGTGTTGCAGTCATCTTTAGAGCCTCCCTTCAACTCAAGGCTTTTCCTAACAGCTCCTTCCGCACTTTTGAATGCCTATCCCTTAAACTTCAGTTGCACTACCGCTCACCCCTCAGATTCCATGCCATTTACCGCCCGCCTTGTAGTGGCCCCTTGTTTATGGAGGAACTCACTGACTTCGTTAGCGACCAATACTCGCAAATTGACAATCAGATCTTCGTGGGTGACTTCAATCTCCACTGGGGCTCGGCTCAAGACTCTTCTGCAAATTTCCTGGCCACCTTCCTCTCTGCAAACGATCTTATCCAACACTGCACAGAAACAACTCATTCTAAGGGCTCAATCCTGTTCCCTGTTTTCTCAAAAACAGGCATGCTTTCTATCGCTACCCCTATTCATGTTGACTTGGCTTACCACTTCCCCATCCCATTCTCTCTTCACCTATCACACTCTATAACTCTTGACCAACCTAAGAGGTCTACATCCTGATTCCGTGACACTAAAAATATTGACCTCGGTACCTTCTGGGAATCAGCTTTGCTATCACTTCCAAGGCTAGACCCGAACCTAGATGTTAACGAACTCACCTTCCAATGCCTCGCAGTCCTTGCAGTCGAAATCAATAACGTCGCTCCTCTCCAAAGCAAAAAGAAAAGGCCCACTTCCTCAGCAACTTGGTTCAACAAATCCCTCTATGATGAAAGGAAGTACCTAAGATGCCTGGAGAAACACTGAACACAAGCGCCCTCCACCGATAATTTGGCCACGCTTCGTTCAGCAAGATCCGAGTACCACAAGCACATGTTCCTTGGAAAAGCGATGCACTTCAGAACCCTCCTCGACTCAGCCAAACATAGACCCAAAAAGCTATTCGATCTCATCAAGAATCCAAACTGCTCTCCCCCAACCTCCAAGTTGGACGATTCTACAAAGAAATCAGCGGAATTCGCTATATTCTTTGACGAAAAAGTGAAAACACTTGTGGATCAGGTCAGTCATCCTACCCCTCCAGAGGAGCGCAAATCCTTAGCCATTTAGCAGAACTTTGTCCCCATCTCCGAAGATGCCCTCTTCAAATGCATCTTCGAAACAAAGCCCTCCAACCATTCTCTTGACCCCATCCCTAGTGCAATTGCCACTAACTTATATACCCATTCTCTGTCCTATTGGACCACTTTGATTAACCTCTCCCTCTGTCAAGGCTCCCTTCCTGTTTCCTTCAAAACTGGGTAGGTCACCCCTCTGCTTGAAAAACCCACTGCTGATGCTAACGACCTCAACAACTTCCGCCCCATCACTAACCTACCTTTTTTTGGGAAAATCACAGAAAGATGTGTACCGAAACAACTCTCTCGTCATATCAAGGATAATGATCTTCTTGACAATTTCCAGTCCGGCTTCATGCAAAACTGCAGCACTGAAACAGCCCTGCTGCAAGTAATTGATGATGCGCTGAGGATACTAGATTCTGGGGAGTCTTGTCTTCTTATTCTCCTGCAGCCTTTGACACTGTCAATCACAACACTCTCCTTAACACTCTTCAACAGAGAATGGGCATGGAGGGCACTGTGCTTAAATGGTTTACTTCCTTCCTCTCTGATAGATTCCAAATGATCAAAATAGCGAATAGTCTTTCATTACCTTTGGCGGTAGGTCAAGGTGTTCCTCAAGGCTCTATACTTGCACCCACGTTGTTTAATCTCTATTTAGAACCATTGGGAAATCTCCTAAGAAAATACGGGATCCACTATCATCTCTATGCAGACAACACTCAAATCTACCTCAAATTTGCCTCCACTCACGATTTCTCCATCCTAAGCTCTACTCTCAACTCCATTCAAAACTGGATGTTAACTCATCAACTGATTCTAAATCTCTCTAAAACCGAATTGCTCCTCCTCTCTTCCTCACTTTCTCCTCCCCCGGTTCAATCATGGATGGATCAGATGAATCTACTTAATATTAAACCTATCATTGTCGACAGCACACAATTCCTTGGTGTCGTACTCGACACAAAACTCATTCTACTCTCCCACATTAATTCCATTGCAAAGTCTGCTCGATAACAACTGCGCCTTCTTTGGGGGATTCGTCGCTTCTTCCCGGAGCATGACCTTAAAACCCTGGTCCAATCGCTGGTTCTCTCCAGACTGGACTAATGAAACTCTATTCTTACTGGCCTCCCCAAATCCCACCTGCCTCCCCTTAAATCTGTTTTCCATTCTGCAGCTCGTGTCATACATGGGGCCAAAAGAAGCGACCACATCAAACCCATTTTATCCACCCTCCGTTGGCTTCCCATCGAGGTGAGATCTATCTACAAGACTGCCTGTATCACCCACAAAGCCTTGCACTCCTTCTCTCCTCGCTACTTGGCGAATAAACAGAAACACTCTGGAGGCTCGAGACATCACGTAATGCAGAAAATCTCTTGCTTGAACCTCCCACTTTCAAGAAGGAAAGGTCAATGGCCCAATCCTTTTCAGGCAACGTGGTGAGAATTTGGAACTCACTTCCGCCGCAGCTCCGGACCACCACCTCTTCCCAAGCCTTCAAAACTGACCTCAAAGCTCTCCTCCTTCAAAGACACTTCCAAATTTAATTCACGCCCTCTCTATTATCTGAAGGAAGTTCTTCCTTTATAGGAAATTCTGTTCTAAATGATAATAGAAGTGCCTTCCCAATGTGTTCTTGTGGTTTGAGAGTCTGCCATTTAATGCCGTACTATATTTCTACTTGTATAGTGCACTCTTTTGTAACATGCACACATCACTTTCCCTCTTGAAATGTATCGTTTACTACCTCTTGTATTTTGTTTGCTTTTGATACATGCACAATTGCCACCATTGCCTCATGTAAAGTAACGTTTGTTCTTATGTTTTGAGTATCTGCCATTTAGTGCAGTATTATACCTCCATTTGTACTTTGTACACTTTTGTACCACACACACATGTCACTTTTTTTTCCTCTTGTAACTTATCGTTTGCTACCTCTTGTATTGTGTTTGCTCTTGATACATGCACAATTGTCACTATTGCCTTATGTAATGTAACGTTTGCTCTTGTAACATGCTGACTTGTAATTTTTCCTCATGTTTCACTACTGTTCCTATTGTGAAGCGCTCTGACACCTTCGGGTAAAGTCCGCGCTATATAAAAACGCATTAAATAAATAAATAAATACAAATAAATAAAAAAACATATCGCACCTCCTTGTCTTTTGGGACAGAGACCACCTACTGCAGCTGTTAGGGGTGAAAGGCTATGGACCCCTGGACGCACATTGGTGTAACGATCACAGCTTACCTGGACTACACTGCTGAGGTCTAGAGGAAGTGCAACATATTTGGGGCAGTTAAGGCACAACTCCACACCCTGGGCCTCTCCTATGGTCTGTAGTTTCCATTCCGCCTGCTAGTGGTGGACTCCGGCTCCACCCATTTCTTTTCCACCTCAGAGGAGGCCTGGGGATGGCTGATTTTTAAGGGCATACATGACGCTGCAGGTGATAACTTACAGGGATGGTTCGACGGGAAGCCAAACTGCCTCTGCTACCCACATAGGCCATGTACCCGTCCTAAGGATGAACAGGTGGCATTGTAGACGTCTCCACACAGAATGCTAACAGGTATTAAGCCCTAGCCTCGGACACTGACTCGGACTCTAAGCTGGGGGTTCCAGGCTCTGTCGCCTCAAAAGAGGGTTCTTTGATCACCTCGCAGGGCTCTCCACGCAGAGAGATGCTGGTATCCTGGTGATTCCTCCACATGGCTACCCTCAAGTAGTACAGTGAGTGCTGGAACTAACAATATGTTGGGAGGTTTGGTACATTTGATTTGTGCATTACTAAAATGGAGCTCACTACTCTGATTCTTGAAATTGGGCCCAGATGTATTTCCTTGCACAACAATAACCTATTTGTTCACTGGGCTCGCCCCCCCCCCCGCCCATTTCCGCAAGGAATTTCTACTGTTGGCAGTACACCCATCAACATGGCATTCTGCCTGCGTCCCTTTTTGAAGCTCTTACAGTGGGTCTACATAAAAAGGGCAAAGACTCACTATTGGTGGGCTCCTAACACCCAGGGCCCAAGCTCAATACTGATTACAGGATTCTGAGCAAGGTCCTGGCTAACACACTGCTCCCAATGCTTGACTCCCTGGTCTATCCTGACTAATGACGGGTTATCCCCCACTGTACAACCACCTATAACATACGGTGCTTGTGTCATTCCCTGTGAACCCTGGAGGGCGCAGTCAAACTCCCATTAGAAATCGCCCTATACTTTCAAAAACCTTTTTTGGGTGGACTTTTCAGACCCATGTGTTGGAGGGCACAGGGATGGGTCCAAAGTTTCTTAGATGAATCAAATTATTATACACTGAGGGTGTGCAGGGGAGGACACATATCATGCTCCTTTACTATAGGTCAGAGAACCTGTCCGGGCTGTTTGCTCTCACCTATAATCTTTGCATTAGCCATGGAACCATTGGTTGCCACGCAGTGGACCAAGGGAGGGCCTGGGGCATACGGGTTGTCACAGACTGGCATGTTGTCTCTCTTTATACAGTCGATGTGCTGATTCACCTGCCTGACCATGCCCACTCTCAACCTGGCCTATATGGACTCTTGGACTGCACTGGGAATCTGGTGGGCTTAAAGGTAAACTGGGGCCAAACTTGAGCTTTTCCCTTGCACCGGGTGGACTAAGGAGACGGAAACGTGTTTGGACTTGACCACGTCCCTTGGATCAGCAACACCTGTCGCTATCTGGGGGTATATATAGATCACAGCAAGGGGGATCTCTTGATTGGTACATGGAAGAGCTCCTACTTCCATACAGCAATCGCTGGCCTTTTGGACAAGACTACGTCTATCTTCCTTGGTGCTCCCGGCTATTGCTAAAATTGCTTGTCCTTTTACATCCATTACATTATTTGGGCTACTATCCTGGTGTTGCCCTCTAGAGCCTTTTTCAAGGAACTAAGAGGGTTGGTCACTGACCTGATATGGGATCCCTCCCGAAAGCGGGTCTCAATCCTGACACTGCAGTGCCCTATGTTAGAGGGTGTCTGGTCTAGAACTATATTTTGCAGTGGGTCAGTTACAGTGGCCCATGAGATGGTTAGCAAGAGATAAAATGGGAGAGTACAAGTTTGTGATAGCTGACCTTGAAGGTAAGAGCCTGTTACAGTGGTTGTTTGAAACTGAGGGTCCAGTGATAGAGTTGAGTAGGTTACCACATTTAGCTTAAGTGGATTAGAATAGATATATCCACCTCAGACGGAAAGCGACCCCCTGCGCACCGCAGCTTCCTCTTTGGGACATACCATCCACAAGAGCGTTATTGGATGTCCATGACCCAGCACGATGGCAAGAAGCTGGGATCACTCATATGGCAGACATGTCCAATGAGGGGGTCCTGAAATCATTCCAAGGTCTCCAAGACATATACAGGCTTGGAGCAGGATCCTTCCTCACCCACCATGCACTTGTACAAGTTATTAGAGGCACATGGACAGCGGGTAGTAACGAACCCAAACTGCACCAATGGTTACAATGCTTTCTTACCCATGGAGTAGGGCGCAAAGCAATATCTTTCCTTTGCACAGCGCTTCAAGCAATAGGTCTTGACCATACACCAGAGGGTAAACCTCATGAGGAAGAGGCCCTTGGAACCAAACTCTTAACTAAGCAATGGTTGATTGCACTGGAGCATGTGAAGTGGGTGTCTCGAAATGCTCACCTCAAATCCACGCAGTTCAATTTTCTCCATCAAACACACCATACTCTGCACTGGCTCCCTGTGATGTTCTACGGGATACAGCCCACACGCCATGATTTGTTAAGCTGCACAACCCCCACATACTTAACTGGCTTCAAGTTACACATAAATAGGCACTAGCTGAATTGGACGCCATGGTGTATGTTCAGCTCCGATGGGGTGGCGAAGGTGCAGCCACTCTTTGGGATCCCTATGTCTTCAAATTGTTTGACAAAATAAACTCACTGACCTTTAATTAATTTCCACAAATGGGATGGCCCTGTCGATGGGCACACTACTTGGTCATGATGGACCTGCTGTGGTACAGTGGGGCCACCTAAATTGGAAATTACACTTACTGGTCCTTTACAATTTATTTTTAGGACTCCCTCCCGCCTGTGCTCCTTGTGGAACATAGATATTGCATCATATGTTCCCTTTCCATACCCCCGCCCCCCTCAACACTTCATCGGGAGGTGGCCTCCAGCCAGAAATTTCTATAAAAGTTCACATGGTTTTTGCTTTATTAATACATGTGTATTTATTCTTTGGACAAACTGTACACAAACACTATCAGACAATGTTCACTGACTTTTAAGCTGGGTTAATTTGTCCATTATTCTTAGCCTCAAATCTCACTTCTCCATTTGCTCTGATATCACACCTGACGATGTACGTTTTACTGCCCAAATTCTCTACTATGTTTGCTTGTTGAATATACCAACAAAGATATTTCTAAAAATGGGGAAATAGCAGACTTCATTATAAATGGCCCAAGGCACTCCCAATATTACAGGGATATTACGGCCTAAGAGTAAATCATGGCCATGTAGTGGTAAATGACCACATCAAGTATGCTTATTATCCCTATTTGTTCCAGTGTTTCCGTGGAGCAATATCATTTTTGACTTGCCTGCTGGCCTTGACACTGTCGGTTTGACTGGTTTATATGTTCGTCACTTATGATAACATAGCAGCCACGTTTTCAGATTGCCTTTGTGTGACATGTTCATGGTTTCAGTGTGCCTGTGAGTGACATTCAATGACCAAAGGTGTGACACTTAGAGTGACACATTCTTGAGAGTTAAACCAAGGACCGACATGAATGGAAAGAGATAAATATGAGCAAGCACACCTTTTTGAGCAATGAGAAGCTCTAAAAATATTTAAGAACTTCGGCAAAACACCTGAAATAGAAGTTCATAACCTACTGCCCCTTTCTAAGATTATCATCCAAATTTCAACACATGAACAAATGGCCAGTGTGCCTGCTTGGCAAATTTGACATACCAAATGTGGAGATTTTCTCTGATGCTGAGGTGCGTTGACCCTTCCTGGTGGTGACAACAAAATTCTTTTTTTGCGGTAATGTAAGGGCGTGGTACCAGCTGGGTTCTGGAGTTGATCCTTTTCATAGACACTTATTATAAAGGCTTGTAGTAGTTACTGTCTGATTCTGTATTCTGTATTACTAGAAATATTCATATTTTCAAAGCACTTAGGGGCATATTATCAACAACTAGCGATATTTATCGCTAAATAAGCTTAGCGAAATTTTTTTTATCGCCGTGTATCGCCGGATTTTATCACAGAGTTAGCGTGCTATTAGCAACGTTTATCTCCAAAGCGATAAAATATCCGGCGATAGCGGCGAAATGCGTGAATATCGCTGGAAATCCAGCGATATTCAGGCATTATCGCTAATAGGGACTTAGCCTGAATATCCACCTCCCATTGGATATACAGGCTGTTAGACCTGACACCCTTGGCGTGGTTTTCCCCGATCTTTTTGCCACTGTCTACTGTATTTTTGATGCTGTGCTGGATTTTGTTTTTTGCTGGTTTAGATGCTTTGGACACTCTGCCACTGCTGATAAGTGCCAGAGTGTAAGTGCTCCCTATGTAAATTGTCATATTGATTGGGAATACCTGATTGGCATATTTGTATCACCATGAAGTCCCTAGTAAAGTGTACTGTGTGTGCCAGGGCTGGTGATGACAGATGCTACTAGTGGGCCTGCAGCGCAGATTGCGCCACCCACATGAGTAGCCCATAAATGGTGTCTCAGGCCTGCCAGCGCAGGGCCTGTGTGCAGTCAGTGGACTGCCATGTCCGCCTGGCCAGTGTCCCCACTGGCTGGGCCTAACCCTTCCCTGTCTGTGCACATCAGTCACCCCTATGGAAGGCTCAAGGTACCCCCCTGGGCAGGGTGCAGTGTATGGGTAAGGTAGAGCATGTACTAGTGCAGGTCACATGCTCTGGTAGTGAGCAGCAGCCATTTTGTGTGCTCACTGCTGTAAGGTTATCTTGCTCCATAGAATAACATGGGGGCGGCTGGTCCCATTGGATACCAGCCTATCTTCTCATAGGAACAAGATGGGACATAAGTGATTGATATCCCTGAACTCAGAATTTAATAACATCTTTTAGGAAGGGTTGTTTTTAAATTCTGTGTTTGAGAATAGTACTTTTAGAAAGTGGCTGTTCTCTTGTCTAACCTTTCTGTGTGCCTGGGCCTGTTTGTGGATTGACTGTCTGGCCTGACTGTGACAGGGGCTGCTGTGCCCCCAGGAGGTTGTCTGAGTCAGCCCGTGGATGAAAGGCAGCATCTGCTGCCAGGGAAGTGGGAGGAGATCACACCTGATAGTGACAGGGCTGTGCCTGCCTGCCCACAATGCTGGCTCCACCCCCTGCTGGGCGACTGTCACCTCTGTCCCTGATACTGAGAGGAAGAAGGAAGCCAGGAGACCCCCAGTGCCTCAGCAACACCCAGAACTGGTTTAGACTGGGCTCAGGGCCCACTTGCACAAAGACTTCAAAGGACTTCAAAGACTTTTTGGGGTATAAGAGAAGGACCCCTGACAACAGAAGATTTAGATTCTACAATCAAGAGGAACCTCTGCCAGAAGAAGGACTGCTGAAGGAACTGAAGGAAGATTGCCTTGCTGTGTGCTCTAAGGGCTGACCTATCCTGCTACCCAACTGAAGGAGAGGAGAAGAAGGGCTTTGCTGTGTGCTGTGCCCCCATCTGCTTGAACTACTAAGACTTTGCTGTGTGCTGTGTCTTCACTGAATCTCCAAGGTCCTGAGAAGAGCTGGCCTCCTGTTTCTGGAACCCAGGGATAAAAGGTTCCTAAAAGAAACCCAAAATGCTATGCAGATCGTGCTGTTTGACCTGGAGCGTGCTTGGTGAACAATTGCCGAGCGTGAGGTGGGATCGGTGTGCTCATCGGCACATTCCCAGCGAGGGTCGGAGGCTTGCAGTGCCTCCCTTCGTGAATTGTGCTCTAAGCGGTGGTGAGGCCGAGAGGGTGGTCTGTCCGTGACCTGCGCCCTCAAAAACCATCTGCCGCCTGTTCACCGCCGCTGCCCGGGGCCAGGAATACCCTGGGAAGTTGCCATTCGTTGGGGAGCTGCAGCGGCGAAGATCGGAGCCGCCGCGCTCTCATTGGCTGAAGGAGCCGAGCCCCCTCACCGACGCCGCGACGGGATTGGCCCGTGTGCCGCAGCGTCATTACTGGTGCTGTACGGTGATTCGCTTAAGGTCAGAGCGTCATTGTAGGCCTGACCCGGGAGCCGCACTGCCATTGGCTGACTCCCGGGTGAACAAGGAGGCTCGTTGCAAGTGCCGCGACGGGATTGGCTGGTCCATCGGGACCTCCGGAGGAGCCGCCGAGAGCCGTGATTGAAGTGTACCTCGGCGAGGAGCGAGGAGAGAGTGAGCTGACCTCGCCGAGGGATCCTGCATGAAAGATCTCTGCCCCCTGGCCTGAGTCCCCAGCGCTGGAGCGCTGAGTCAGCACCCCGCCGCTCCCCGAGGACCTGAGAGCGGGCGGAGGGATGCCTGGGACCGGCCGGGGCAGGGAGGAAACAGAGAGTGCTGGCGCGCAGGCGCTGAAAGCATCAGCGGTGCCGGTCGGCCCTGGAGTGACCCTGGGCCATGCGGTGAGGTGCGCTTTCAGCGCTTGATGACCCTAGAGTTGAAGGGCTAATTCTTTTTAGTGATTCACTGCTGGCATAATTGGATGTGCTCATTTTTAGAGCCCATTGGACATAGATCAGTGCCCTTATTTTTAAAGCCTGATTTAAGTGACTTGAGACAATCTTTGATACACGAACTTCCTGAAACTAAGTGCAACCACTAAGATTAAGTGCTACATTCTTTTAAAGTAATGAATATCGTGCAACCGTTTTATTTACCTGCTGAAACTAAATAAAGATATATATTTTTATAAATATACTTACCTGTGTGGTCTCATTTTGTGGTGGATTGGGGATTACTGTTGTGTTAAGTGCATTTATGATACACATTGCCTCAGAGATAAGCCTGTCTGCTCGTGCCAAGCTACCTAGAGGGTGAGCAGGGGTTATATACTTTGTGTAATTCTTCGCCCTGACTAGAAGCAAGGGTCCCTACTTGGTCTAAGGTATTTACCTCTGCCAATTAGAGACCCCCAGATCTAACATTGTTGGACAGCGGTGCGGATTTTGAACTAATAATTGCACTTGACCTGCAGTGATTTCTTGTACATCACTAGTCTAGTTTAGCAGCACAGGTTGCGCAAAAAAATTTCTTTTTGGGAAACCTTTTTGTTGAAAAGGTTAGGAAGCATCATGTCTCAGAAAGCAGCAAGCGTGAGAGTAGAATTGGAATTTGAAATTCAGGAGTTGTTCAACTACAAAAAGGAGCAGCTGAAGCAATTCTGCAAACAGCTTGGATGCCCAGTGAAGGGCAGCGCAAACAAGGAAGAGCTACAGAAAGCTCTGAGGGCCTGGTGGGAGGCCCAACATGGTGATCCAGAAGTTATTACTGGAGAGGGAGGCACACAGGAGAATGCTTTTGTATCCAGTGATTTGCCAGTGAGGAGGCCAGCGTCTAGGGTTGGCAGCAACCACTCCAGTAGGATCATTTCTCCAGAGGAGCTGGAGGATAATCAGAGAGCTAGGGCCCATGAGATTGAGCTTTTTAAACTCAAAGCCCAAGCAGAAGAGAGGAGACTGCGCCTTGAAACTGAGAAAGAGGCGGAGGAGAGAAGAAATGCTCTTGCTTTGGAGGAGAAGAAACTCCAGTTAGCTCATGAGTTGAGCATGAGGGAGCTGGACATTAAATCCAAACAGGTGGAGTCCAGTTCTAATGGTGGCAGCGCACAACCAGTACAGGCGGGTAAAGTATACATACCAAAAGATCTGGTACAGAATTATCAGAGGGGTGAGGATATTTATGTGTGGTTTAGATCGTATGAACTTGGCTTAAAGATGAATGAAGTGCCTGAGAAGAATTGGGGGGCAGGTTTGTGGAAGCATTTTGAGGCCTCTGGGAGGGATGTCTTAGCACCCTTAGAAGCAGCAGGTACTTTATCCTACCCCGCTATGAAGGAGGCTTTGTGCCTCAGGTATGGGCTCACTCCAGAACAGTATCGCCAGAAGTTTAGGAACTTCAAGAAGCTTGATTCAAGTACTTGGGTGGAGTGTGTGAGTATGTACACGCGTGCACTGGAAGGTAGGATAAAGGGCAGCAAAGTTACTGATTATGTGGGGTTGTGTCACTTGATTAGTTGGGAGCACTTGAGTAGTTTATGTGTTCCAGAGCTGTGCCAGCATCTTTTGGACAGCAAGTTAACTGATCCCAGTGAGCTTGCTAAAGAGGCGGACCGCTGGACTAGCACCAGGGTCCACAAGGGGGTGGTAAGTACCCCAGCCAAAGGTGGACAGGGTCCCCAGCAGAAGAGTGGGGGGGACACGGGAAATCAAAAGGAGTCTTCAAAAGGGCCCCAAAATAGTTCCCAGGAGAAGGAGTCTCAACCCCCCAAGACTAAGAAGTCCGGGCCCCATAAGGGCAAGCAGGACAACAGGTCCCCGCCTACTTGCTATGCATGTAGGGAGGTGGGGCACATTGCCCCCAAATGTCCAAAGAAAACCTCAGCACCCACTGGTGGTTCAACTCCGGCGTTAGCCAGTGTAGTTTTGGGAGGGGATTTGATTTCCAGTGGGGAGGAGGGGTTAGCAGTGATGACCCTTGTCTCTTTAGGAGACCAAGAGATGGCCCAGGAAACCTTGTTGCCCCAAAACACTAAGAAATACGGGCAGAAGGTGACCATCAATGGACAGGAAATAGAGGCTCTGAGAGACACAGGGGCCAGCGTGACATCTGTCAGGTGTCAGTGGGTGTCTGAAGAGCAAATCATTCCCAAGGTACTCCGGCCTGTGGTGGCGTCTGACAGTTCAGTTCGCTTCTGCCAAGTAGCAAATGTTTCATTTGAATGGGGAGGAGTCTCCGGTATTTTGGAGGTTGTTGTAAGTGATGCCTTGCCTGTATATTGTCTATTAGGTAATGACCTGGAGAGCTCTCCATGGAAAGAGGTGGAGCACAGGACTCACTTGGAAATGTTGGGTTTGCCTGCGTGAATCTGTGTGTCCACCCGTGCAATGGCAGCCAGAGAGGGCGGATTAGCAGAACTGGAGCCTGGAACAATGGCCCAGGGGCCTGCCAAGAGAGGAAGGGGTAGAGGGCGCGGGAAACCAGCCCCCACCGTTCCCACGGTCCAGGAGGAAGCAGACCCTGAGGGGGAAGCCCTGGAATCTACAGGGTAGCAGGTGGCCGAACTGGGGGAATTGCCTGAGCTGTCCCAGTGGCAGCAAGATGGTGGTCCCTCCAGGGAGGAATTCTGCCAGGCTCAGAAGGAGTGCCCTTCTCTCATTGGTGTGCGGCAGCAGGCTGCAGACCAGGCAGCAGGCCTGGGGTCCAAGGAACATTTGATTTACTGGGAGGATGACTTCAGGTTTTAAAGACTTTATTTCGATTCATAAAAGATCATAAAAGACAAACATTTGACAAACATTTGACAAACATAGCTTATATAAAAATATACATAATCCTTAAATTCATAAAACTAGTATTAAATAACAAAAAAGACAAACCTGGGAAAAAAATTACTAAGATTAAGCTCGGAAATAAAAGCACAAAAGTTTACAATTAAATTAAATTCCAGGCAATTTGCGATAGCATAAGCAAAGATGGATAGCCTGTTTGATAGAGCTCGGTACATCATGGGGGAGCATTTTCATGGTCGGTGCAGTAGTTATACTACGATTTCAACCTTAGTATCCAGGCCCACCCCAGGTATTTAGCCAGGCACACTGAAATGAACTCAGAGGTGTTAGTTGTTAATACACGAATAGCCTCTTCAGATTTTCTTATGGGCATGCGCTGAAATAATGGCTTTAACCATTTGGCTCTGGGTGCTAGATATCTAGGGCAAGCAAACAAGAAATGTCCTATTGTTTCCTTGTGGCCTGGGCACCATCTGCAATGGTCCACAGTACTCTTTTTCCAACTATTAGTGAATATATTCAATGGTAATGCACCCACCCGAAACTGATGGTAGAGTTTCCTGTCCAGTGTTTTGGAGATTGAATCCCAATAGAGTTCACGGGAAAAGTCCAACTTAAATGACAGGAACCTACCCGTAAGATTGGTAGAGCTTGAGGCATTGACTCTATTCTGACGGAGCGTGGCCCAGTACAGTTCCTTGAAAGCTAATTTAGATGGAAAAGTGCTGGTAGAAGGGGATGTCCAAAGTTGCTCTAGCCCCATATCCGTCAGGATAGATTTTACCATTTTAAACCATTTAATTTTTCCTGAACCCCCGAGTAACCTAACTTCGGCTACCTCATTGGCAAATAGGGTGAGTTCAGGGGTTGTCCACAAACGCCTCCAAAAAGCAACCAATCTATATTTAGCCATCTCATTAATCGGGGGGCAACCCATGTCCAAGCAGAGAGGGATGGAGGGGGTCGACTGTGGCAAACCCACTAGGTTACGCAGGAATTTGCATTGTATTTTGTACAAACCCATAAGATCCATATAACCCCACAAATCTGCACCATATAAAATTGCTGGGTTAATTTTAGCATCATAGATCTTGAGGACCGGACAGACCCGCTTAGTGATAGATCTTTTTTGTTCACTTAATAGGCAGCCGGTAAGGCGGGCAAGCTTTAGTTGTTGAGCTTCGACTTGTGCTTTCCATCCCAGACGACTGTCTAGGGTAACCCCTAGATACACCATGTTCTCCACTTGGTCCAGTTTAACACCACCCATGTTAACTGTGCACCGGACAGGGCGATTCCTTGTCAATACCATAAGCTTGGTTTTCCCGACGTTCACCTTGAGGTCGCTGAAGGCACAAAACTCCCCAAACCGATCCAATGCCCGCTGAAGACCAGAGCGTGTCCGGGAAAGGAGAAGGGTGTCATCAGCGAAGATGAGCATCGGGAAACGCTGACCTGCAAGCATCGGGGCGTCCGTTGGGGTATCCTTAAAAAATTTGACCACTTGGTCAATAAACAATAAAAAAAGGGTAGGTGCCAAAACACACCCCTGGCGGACACCTCTGGTTACTGGGAAGTGTTCCGTCACCTGCCCCTGGCCACCCCATCTCACCCTCGCAAAATTGTCTTCATGCAATTTAATTATTAAAACTAATAACTCCTCGGGCATTCCCAAGCTCCTCAAAACTCCCCACAATTTGTCCCTAGGGACTAGATCGAACGCGGACTTCAGATCGAGAAACGCTGCGTAGATTGTGCCACCGCCAAGCTGAACCACCTTCCAGTAGATCAGACAAAATCTGAACACCTGGTCAATGGTGCTCGTTCCCGATCTGAAGCCCGCCTGCATTGGAGATAGAATGTCTTCTAATTCGATCCATCCTTGGACCCTACCTAAAATCATACGTGCAATAAGTTTCTGGGAGGATGACTTACTTTATAGTGAGCCTAAGTTCGCTGAGCCGGGAGCAGCCCGTGTGCTGGTGGTACCCGAGCGCTTCAGGAACTTCCTACTGGGTCTGGCTCATGACGTGCCTCTCGCAGGACATCTGGGGCAAGACAAGACCTATCACAGGCTTGTCACCCATTTCTACTGGCCCCAGATGAAGAAGCACGTCTCTGCCTTTTGTAAGTCTTGCCAAACTTGTCAGGCCAGTGGCAAGAGCGGAGGGAAGTGCGTGGCACCCCTCCAACCCTTTCCTGTGGTGAGCACCCCTTTTGAGCGGGTGGGCATTGACATCGTGGGGCCCCTGGACCCCAAGACAGCCTTAGGCAACAGGTTTATCCTGGTCTTGGTGGACCATGCCACTCGGTACCCGGAAGCCATCCCGCTCAGGACAGTCACAGCCCCCGTGGTGGGCCGTGCCTTGATGGGAATCTTTTCCCGTGTAGGGTTCCCCAGAGAGGTGGTCTCTGACAGGGGGACCAACTTCATTTCTAAGTACATGAAGTCCCTCTGGGAGGAGTGTGGGGTGACATACAAATTCACCACTCCTTACCACCCTCAAGGAAATGGGTTGGTTGAAAGATTCAACCGCACATTGAAGGGCATGATTATGGGCCTGGAAGAGAGGCGGAAATGGGACGTCTTGTTACCATGCCTGTTGTTTGCCTACAGGGAGGTGCCTCAGAAATCCTTAGGGTTCAGTCCCTTTGAGTTGCTGTATGGCCACCCTGTCAGAGGGCCTCTCACTCTGGTGAAGGAGGGGTGCGAGAAATCCCGCGGGAAAACCTCTCAGGATGTGTTCAGCTATGTGCTGGCCATTCGCAACCAGACCAAGCGCTTCAGGAAGCTCGCTCAAGAGAACCTGGAGACTAGCCAGGAGGAAATGAAGAGATGGTATGACCAGAACACTACTCTGGTTGAGTTCCACCCTGGTCAGAAAGTGTGGGTGATGGCGCCGGTGGAGCCTAGTGCGCTTTGTGACAAATGGACCGGACCATATGAGGTGGTGGAGCGCAAGAGCGAGGTTACCTACTTGGTTAACCTGAAGACTCCCAGGCAGCCCCTGAGAGTGCTGCATGTGAACCGCCTCAAATCCCACTTTGAGAGGTCAGAAGTGACTATACTCATGGCTACAGATGCTGGAGGGGAGGAGGATAGTGATCCTCTCCCTGACCTCCTGGCAACCAAGGAGCAAGATGGGTCAGTGGATGGTGTGATATTCTCACCCACCCTGACCCCAGAGCAGCAAAAGGACTGTCGCCAAGTCTTGGGTCAGTTCGCCCCCCTGTTCTCCCTGACCCCAGGTTTCACCAAATGGTGCATCCACGATGTGGACACTGGAGACAGTCTGCCGGTGAAACAGAAGTTTTACAGGGTGGCTGACAAGGTCAGAGCTAGCATCAAGGAAGAAGTTTCCAAGATGTTGGCACTAGGGGTAATTGAGCCCTCCAGCAGCCCCTGGGTTAGCCCAGTGGTCTTAGTGCCTAAGAAAGCTGCTACACCTGGTGGCCTCCCAGAACTCCGGTTCTGTGTGGACTACCGTGGGCTCAATGCGGTCACCAAGACTGACGCACACCCCATCCCCAGAGCTGATGAGATGGTGGATCGGTTGGGAGCTGCCCAGTACCTGAGCACCTTTGATTTGACTTCAGGGTACTGGCAGATTGCCTTAACTGAGGGGGCCAAGGAAAGGTCAGCATTTTCAACGCCAGAGGGGCACTTCCAGTTTCGTGTCATGCCCTTTGGGTTGAAAAATGCCCCTGCCACATTCCAGAGACTGGTCAACCTGGTATTAGCCGGGCTGGAGGAATTCAGCGCAGCATACCTGGATGACATTGCTGTGTTCAGCTCCACTTGGGAGGAACACCTGCAACACCTCTGCGCAGTGTTGAAGGCTCTGCAGAAGGCAGGCCTCACTATCAAGGCCAGTAAATGCCAGATAGGGCAGGGATCTGTGGTGTACTTGGGACACCAGGTGGGGAGTGGCCAGGTGGCGCCCCTACAGGCAAAGATTGATACCATTCTGGCTTGGGAGCCCCCCAAGACTCAGACTGAGGTGAGAGCCTTTCTAGGCCTCACCGGGTATTACAGACGGTTTGTCAAAGGTTATGGCACCATTGTGGCCCTTTTGACAGAGCTGACATCTAGAAATGAGCCCAGGAAGGTGAATTGGACTGAGGCCTGTCAAACTGCTTTTGACACCCTCAAAGTTGCCATGTGCACAGCACCGGTGCTTAAGGCACCTGACTTTTCCAGTGAGTTCATTGTGCAAACTGACGCTTCAGAGCAAGGCGTGGGAGCAGTACTCTCACAAATCAGTGATGAGGGCGGAGACCAACCAGTGGCTTTCATTAGCAGGAGGCTACTCCCCAGGGAACAGAAATGGAGTGCCATTGAAAGAGAAGCTTTCGCTGTGGTCTGGGCTCTGAAGAAGCTGAGGCCCTACCTGTTTGGGACTCACTTCCGTGTTCAGACCGACCACAGGCCCCTCAGATGGTTAATGCAGATGAGGGGTGAGAATCCAAAACTGTTGAGGTGGTCCATTTCCCTACAGGGGATGGACTTTACGGTGGAGCACCGCCCTGGTACAGAACACGCCAATGCTGATGGTCTGTCCAGATTCTTCCGCCTTAGTGATGAGGACTCCCAAGAGGTTGGGTAGTTCTCCCCACTTTCAGCTGGAGGGGACACGTTTTAGACCTGACTCCCTTGGCGTGGTTTCCCCCCATCTTTTTGCCTCTGTCTACTGTATTTTTGATGCTGTGCTGGATTTCGTTTTTTGCTGGTTTAGATGCTTTGGACACTGCCACTGCTTATCAGTTCCAGAGTGTAAGTGCTCCCTATGTAAATTGTCATATTGATTGGGAATACCTGATTGGCATATTTGTATCACCATGAAGTCCCTTGTAAAATGCACTGTGTGTTCCAGGGCTGGTGATGACAGATGCTACTAGTGGGCCTGCAGCGCAGATTGCACCACCCACATGAGTAGCCCTAAAATGGTGTCTCAGGCCTGCCAGCGCAGGGCGGTGTGCAGTCAGTGGACTGCCATGTCCGCCTGGCCAGTGTCCCCACTGGCTGGGCCTAACCCTTCCCTGTCTGTGCACATCAGTCACCCCTATGGAAGGCTCAAGGTACCCCCCTGGGCAGGGTGCAGTGTATGGGTAAGGTAGAGCATGTACTAGTGCAGGTCACATGCTCTGGTAGTGAGCAGCAGCCATTTTGTGTGCTCACTGCTGTAAGGTTATCTTGCTCCATAGAATAACATGGGGGAGGCTGGTCCCATTGGATACCAGCCTATCTTCTCATAGGAACAAGATGGGACATAAGTGATTGATATCCCTGAACTCAGAATTTAATAACACATCTTTTAGGAAGGGTTGTTTTTAAATTCTGTGTTTGAGAATAGTACTTTTAGAAAGTGGCTGTTCTCTTGTCTAACCTTTCTGTGTGCCTGGGCCTGTTTGTGGATTGCCTGTCTGGCCTGACTGTGACAGGGGCTGCTGTGCCCCCAGGAGGTTGTCTGAGTCAGCCCGTGGATGAAAGGCAGCATCTACTGCCAGGGAAGTGGGAGGAGATCACACCTGATAGTGACAGGGCTGTGCCTGCCTGACCACAATGCTGGCTCCACCCCCCTGCTGGGCGACTGTCACATCTGTCCCTGATACTGAGAGGAAGAAGGAAGCCAGGAAACCCCCAGTGCCTCAGCAACACCCAGAACTGGTTTAGACCGGGCTCAGGGCCCACTTGCACAAAGACTTCAAAGGACTTCAAAGACTTTTTGGGGTATAAGAGAAGGACCCCTGACAACAGAAGATTTAGATTCTACAATCAAGAGGAACCTCTGCCAGAAGAAGGACTGCTGAAGGAACTGAAAGAAGATTGCCTTGCTGTGTGCTCTAAGGGCTGACCTATCCTGCTACCCAACTGAAGGAGAGGAGAAGAAGGGCTTTGCTGTGTGCTGTGCCCCCATCTGCTTGAACTACTAAGACTTTGCTGTGTGCTGTGTCTTCACTGAATCTCCAAGGGCCTGAGAAGAGCTGGCCTCCTGTTTCTGGAACCCAGGGATAAAAGGTTCCTAAAAGAAACCCAAAACGCTATGCAGATCGTGCTGTTTGACCCGGAGCGTGCTTGGTGAACAATTGCCGAGCGTGAGGTGGGATCGGTGTGCTCATCGGCACATTCCCAGCGAGGGTCGGAGGCCTGCAGTGCCTCCCTTCGTGAATTGTGCTCTAAGTGGTGGTGAGGCCGAGAGGGTGGTCTGTCCGTGACCTGCGCCCTCAAAAACCATCTGCCGCCTGTTCACCGCCGCTGCCCGGGGCCAGGAATACCCTGGGAAGTTGCCGTTCTTTGGGGAGCTGCAGCGGCGAAGATCGGAGCCACCGCGCTCTCATTGGCTGAAGGAGCCGAGCCCCCTCACCGACGCCGCAACGGGATTGGCCCGTGTGCCGCAGCGTCATTACTGGTGCTGTACAGTGGTTGGCTTAAGGTCGGAGCGTCATCGTAGGCCTGACCCGGGAGCCGCACTGCCATTGGCTGACTCCCGGGTGAACAAGGAGGCTCGTCGCAAGTGCCGCGACGGGATTGGCCCGTGTGCCGCAGCGTTATTACTGGTGCTTACGGTGGTTCGCTTAAGGTCAGAGCGTCATTGTAGGCCGACCCGGGAGCCGCACTGCCATTGGCTGACTCCCGGGTGAACAAGGAGGCTCGTCGCAAGTGCTGCGACGGGATTGGCTGGTCCATCGGGACCTCCGGAGGAGCCGCCGAGAGCCGTGATTGAAGCGTACCTCGGAGAGGAGCGAGGAGAGAGTGAGCTGACCTCGCCGAGGGATCCTGCATGAAAGATCTCTGCCCCCTGGCCTGAGTCCCCCGTGCTGGAGCGCTGAGTCAGCACCCTGCCGCTCCCTGAGGACCTGAGAGCAGGCGGAGGGCTGCCTGGGACCGGCCGGGGCATGGAGGAAACAGAGAGTGCTGGCGCGCAGGCGCTGAAAGCATCAGCGGTGCCGGTCGGCCCTGGAGTGACCCTGGCCCATGCGGTGAGGTGCGCTTTCAGCGCTTAATGATCCTAGAGTTGAAGGGCTAATTCTTTTTAGTGATTCACTGCTAGCATAATTGGGTGTGCTCGTTTTTAGAGCCCATTGGGCATAGATCAGTGCCCTTATTTTTAAAGCCTGATTTAAGTGACTTGAGACAATCTTTGATACATGAACTTCCTGAAACTAAGTACAACCACTAAGATTAAGTGCTACATTCTTTTAAAGTAATGAATATCGTGCAACCGTTTTATTTACCTGCTGAAACTAGATAAAGATATATATTTTTATAAATATACTTACCTGTGTGGTCTCAGTTTGTGGTGGATTGGGGATTACTGTTGTGTTAAGTGCATTTATGATACACATTGCCTCAGAGATAAGCCTGTCTGCTCGTGCCAAGCTACCTGGAGGGTGAGCAGGGGTTATCTACTTTGTGTAATTCTTCACCCTGACTAGAAGCAAGGGTCCTTACTTGGTCTAAGGTACTTACCTCTGCCAATTATAAACCCCCAGATCTAACACAGGCTAAAAACTGGTCTGAGCAGGCGTTAGTTTTCAGCGATATTCGCGCTTATTGCAAATTTTTTTGACGCTACACCTGCGTTGATAATAGGCGATAGCGATGTTAGTGACTGCTTTCAGTCGCTAACAAGTTGGATACGCCCACTTTGCATGTCATTAGCGATAAAAATCGCTGGCATGCAAAGCCAGCCCCAAACCGCTTGCTATCACCTAAAAGCTGTCGCTAACTGATGTTAGCGACAGCTTGCTAATAGGGCGATAATTTCATATCGCCTGCCTTGGTAATATGCCCCCTAGTTGATATTAAACTCCATCAGTGCAGATTTTTTGTCACCCTATCTTATACTGTGTGTGATACAGTTTTAAAATAATGACTTGAAAATTCACAATGGTTTGGGTCAGACCCTGGGATCTCATAACTGTGTAAATACACATTTTAATATTTTCCTGAGTCAACCAAAATTCAGTTCATTTTGTTCCTGGTGGTTATTCACACAGACATCTGCAGTGATTGTGTTAACCAGTGAGTTCATTTTCTCACGAACCCAATCATCATCAAGGTGAGCCTTGCACTGAAGCTCCTCAAACTCCAGTAGTGCAGGAAACAGCCCCCTATGATCACAAGTCCTGTGTTGTTTTAACCAGGTGTTCTTCGCACCGATGACATGTGTATGCCTATACCGTATAAGGAAAGAGAAAAATACAAGTCCCAGCATGCAAAGTAATTAGGGTTAAAGTCAAGCCTCACAGTGCTACAAATAATGTGAAGACAGCAGCTGGGGATTGCTTGCATTGCAATTTGTGGTGTCATCTGACAATGAGAGCCTTGGCCGCCCTCTGCCACAAATGTCACCTCAAGAGGCACTTGAGGCCTCCTAACCCGACATAATGATAATAACGTCGAGAACTGGACTTGCCACACTATAAACTGGGCTAGCCAAGTGCTCTTCACTTATAACAACTGCCCCTCCACACCAAAAAAATGAGAAGCTCTAGACAAGGCCTGTCACCCGCCACCAACTTGGTGAGCCAAATGCTCGTCTTTCTGCACTTACAATCCTCCCTCCTCACAATAATATTAAGGAAAGGCCAGGTCTGGACTGGCCGCTTTGGATTATGGCCTTCTGCACAACAGCTAGTTCAAGGACTGGGCATTTACTACTGGGAATGCTGGAGCTGCCAGAGTGGTCTCTAGCTGTGAGACTTGCTCATCAACTGGGAGTGCTCTGCTTTCTCTACTAATTAAATTGCCTCATTGCTGCTCCTTGATGCGTACGTCACTCTGGTAATAGGCAGGCAGAGGCTTTGTCTTCAGGGGCTCAGTGCTGACTGCTGCAAGTCAATGTGGTGGTACAAAAGGGGGTGGTGATGGACGGAGCATCTGAACCAATCAAACACTCACACCCAGTCAACAGATCTGCGTTTAATCCATCACCGTTCTTTAGCCCACTCTGCCACCCCAGTTCAGACATGGCCATATGCAAATCATTCTGACCCGTGCCTCATGGGAACAGTCCAGCCCGAACTTCCAAACTATGCCTTCCCTGGACCGGAATCAAGCATCCTGGGACCGGTTTCTGGCATTACAGCCATCTTCAGCCAGACTTGCTTGCATCCAGTGGCAAAGTGAGCAAGGCACTCAACGTCTGAGCATACCCTGCCAACTTCTGGCGAACAAAGCGGTACAAAAGGGGGTGGCTGCACACACTTCATAACTGCTTTGCTGAGCCCACTAATTGTGGTCTCAAGGCTGGTGCTCAATTATGCTGGTTGTGTCCTGTTGTAGTAGATAACCCAAAAGCTTTCCCAGGGCTCTGTGCACTGCTGCAGAGCCGAGTCCTCATTGCCACCCACATCAAGACCATTCAGCTCTGGCTGGTCAGTTTCTCAAGTATCTGCCTCTCCAAAACAGTGCAGCATTCTCCAGGGACACAAGTCTCTGTGGGCCTCCCGCTTACCAAATATAATGGAGAGTAGGTGACTATATATTCATCCAAGCGGGGTACAGGGCCCAGGCCTGAGTAGGGGGAATGGCTGTCTGGGGCTGCTGATGCAGGTGGGATAAGGCAGAACTTTTGAAAACAGCCTGCCTCAGTGTAGTGAGCTCGACCTCCCTGATGGTTTGGTGTTGATGAGGTACCAATCTTACAGCTTGGCCAGCGGGCGCAGCAAATAAAACAACACTACCACTCATTGCCTCAGTGATTTCCTTGTCATTCAATGAGATTCTGCATGGTCACAGTTGGGAAGGCACCTTGCTGGAAAATAACAACAGGCAAGGCAACGTCCCCAGATCCACATGAAGGAACTGACAGTTGGTGGGTCCAGAATGATTGTATTCATGAGCACGTGGTACACTCACTCTCGCGCAGAGCCAGGCAGGGCGGGTCAGCTTCATTAACCAAATTTTCTTGTGATAATGAATTCCCTGGCCCTCAACACATCACCTAACTGAGTATTCAGTTCTGTTCATATGAATACATAAAACAAGTCAAAGTCACTTGCAGTGTTTTGACAACAGAGTACACAGCTTCACAGCACAGCGTACTCGCTGCTTAAATGCATAGTAGCACTTCGTGCTATGCCGTGCCTAAGATGGCTCCTTAGGCGCTGTAAGGCGTGACTAATGCATTTTAGTGGGGTAATGCAGACACAAGCACTAAAATGCTTTAGACTAACACCTGATGTGTGCTACTTGGCTGGGCTGTGATGAGATGGCATGCAGCATGGCCAAAAGTCTTTCAAGCTCTATCAGCATGCCAACAGCTTCTTCTATGAGTGTGAGAGAAAATGGGAGACGGAGCAGTCAGGTGCCAGTGTGTGTGGCCAGCTAACTGTGATCAGAACCTAGTGTGAGCCAGCTGCACATGCCAGCACCCACCCACCCCTCTTCAAACTGCATCTACAAGGAACAGGAGAGTCTTCAGATAGGACCATGTAGCTGAAAAGAAGACTTTTTCTTCAACCAATAATGCATTTGATAAATTCTAGGCACATTTACACAATTATCTCCAGAGGGTACTGGCCTTTCTAGTAGAGGGAGTGGTGAAAGGAATAAAATCACGGGTTAATATTTCAATAGAGTGCAACCAATGTGGCTACACAATAATCTGCTAAAATCCTTTATTTGAGTTTAGTAGGCTTAATTATAAATTCGGACACAAATCAATATAGATTAGTCTCAGTATAATCAATAACCATATAAAATTACAAAAACATCAAAGTAAGTCCAAATCTCCTTAAGAGATGCACCCTATATAGTACAAACCAAATAGCTAACTCTAAAATATTCTCAAAGGGAATCAGAAAATAGAAATTAAGGTTAAATTGCATCAGATGATTGTATTTAACAAGCATGAGTAACCTAATCTTCTCTACACTACATTAATAAGGGCGACCCTAAACTAAAGCATGTGAGTAAGGACATAATCAAATAAGGAAAGAACAAATGTGTCAGCCATCAGAGTCTCCAATAGATAAACACTGACAAAGGGTCAAGTAGCTTAAAGTCACTCAAGCAGTTGCATAGGTCTGCTCCCTAAGGAAACTCAAAATGGACTCTCTCCCTAACCAGACACAACACATATTATTGTCTGTCATTGACGTGACACTCTCCTTGGAAAATGTTTAAAGCTCTGGCACAACTGGATTCTTTTGGCACCTTTCTTAGCCAGATAGCACATTATCTCTTCTCATCCTTGGCCATTCCTCTGCCATGAGAACTCCTCTCCTTGCTTGTTACCGCAAATTCCCTTGCCCGATTCCTCCTCCTTATGCTTTGCTATCTCTTTGCACAAAACTCCTTTATTCTAAATAATAAGGTTTATCCACACCTGCAATATAAGCAACTCAGAAACATACGTTCGATAATAAAGGCTAAACATGAATTACACCTAGTTTTGCTAAGTTAATAAGTGCACTCGGTTCCTGAATATGGGCACCTTTCTACAAAAAAAACAATGAAACTACTTAAAGCAGAAATAAATGCAATACATTGTAAACGTTTCAGTGCATCTGTACTTGATTAATTCAAACTATGCGTATAAACATTAAACATTAGTTCCACACATTCTCATTTAAGTTCTTACAATGTGACATTTCATGTTATTTTCTCCTGTTGCGTTAGTAAATAACTTGTCAAGCAACTTTATTAATCGCATTCTAAATATATGTATTTTAAACAAAACACCTTTTAGCACATAATGCTCTCCTCCCTTTAGTACATTGGTTACAACAGAGTTTAATTGAGTGCCAACTATGGGGGTGATTACGATGTTGTTCGGAAAGGCTCAAAGAGCGATTACAATGGCTGGAAAGCATTTGGACTGTCCGACTCGGTTCCAAAAGGCATTGGGAGTAACCGTGCTGGTCAGAGCTGAATCGTAGTGGTCTACAGACCGCTTTTTCAGCCAAACGATTAGGATGTCAGATTTGGACAGCCTTTCCAAATTGGTTGTTCCGGCATGGATCGGCTGTCAGAATCTGACTTTGGGGGCCCGTAGCAGGCCCCCCCTTCACCAGGGCCCCTCCAAATCAGGCCTGGGGTATACCCATGGGTCCCCCTTCCTATGCATGCACAGTGTGGCAGGCACCATGGGGTGCCCGCCACAGGGTGCAAGGTTTTCTCCAACCACTCCTTTTGTCAATAGGAGCCTGTGTTCTCATTTGAAACACAGGCTTCCATTGAAGTCAATGCAAGTCCAACCGAATGATGTCTGCAAGCATCGTAATCATTTGGTCGGACTTGCAGAATCTGATTCGGTTGGGAACGATTCCGAATTCGATTAGGTCGGAAGAGTTTCTGGACGGCATCATAATCGACCCCTATGTGTGAATATGATGCACTCCTACATTATCTTCAGATGGGATCAGGATAACACTTCTTGACATATATGAGGAGAAACAATCCCTCTGATGTCAGTACTTATTTCTAAAAGGGTACTACTAGTAAGTAGTGATGAAGGGCCTGATTTAATGTTTGACATATGGGATACTCCATCACAAATTTGTCTTGGATATCCCTTACAAGCTCAATAGGACAGTGATTCCCAACCTGTGGTCTGGGGACCCATGCCTACCTAGGGGGTCCGTGATTACTTAGAAAATAGAGTAATATTAACAGAAGTGTAATTAAATAAAGAGGCTAAATGTACAATTTCAAAGTTTAAAATGTTCTATAAATATGTAGAAATTTTAAATTGGAGGCTAATAGTTAAGTTAGTGTCCTCAGATTGATTTGTGAGAGCAGTGCAAGTGCATCGTATAGAAAGGAGTATGGACAATAAGTGGCCTAAATTGAATTTAGAAATGCTCCAACTCTCTTATTAAAATTTCAATCTTTTTATTGGTAAATTTGATTGTGAATTAAATACATTATTTCACCATTTGATGAATGCTTGTTTCTATATAGTTTTTGCATCGTTCAGCAGTTTAAATCATCGAAAAGCTTAGGCCAGGTTTCCCGGCTTCCAGTAGTAACTCAGTGGAGGTCCCCTATTCCAATAATAATTATGTGGGGGTCCCGGGCTTCCACTAATAATTAAGTAGGGGTCCTCAGAAATAGAAAGGTTAAGAACCACGGACATAGGATATAATGCACTTGTATTGCAGAGTAATGGATATCTATCAAGCTTGTGATGGAGTAGCCCATCCACCAAACTCTACATCACACCCATAGTTTTCATAATATTAACACGTTCTCATATCAGGACATGTTTCTAAGAAGAAAATAAAGTATTAGTGTTTATAACAAGGTTATACTCTCCTACTTATTGTAGCTGAGATCAAGCACAGCTACCATCATTACAAAGATATCAGACGACACAGAGGAATTCTGTAATCATAAAAATGAGGCAAAGTTACTTTATGAAGTCAGAGAACTCAAAAGTAACTCACAATATCTTTTGAATGTATAGTAGGAGGGTGTATTTTATTTCTCACACTAAATTATTAAATTGGCCCCTTCCTCAAACCTAATGCTTGTTTTTTTGTTCCATCTTATGGAAGAGACAGTATGGTTACAGTCTGCAAAATAAATGTGGACGACATCCTGTAGGAATAAGTGCACAAAAATGCAGCATGCAATTGGTTGCAAACTCTATTTGAAGTTATTAAAATCTCTCTTTCGAAAATGGCTGCAATTAAATATATGTGGAAATATGTAGCTAGGTTTCTGCTTTGTTATAAATAACAATTTCTGTACTTGTTAATATTAGATAGTGCTACGCACAAATCAAGAAGATCAATTAATACGCACACTACCACAAATATATGGCTGAATATTAAGGTGTAATAGTTCAAGAATAATAGATGAAAGCTAGTCCATTGTTCAGAGTTCTTTTAGTTGCTGCTGAATCGCTAAGTGACCTGCTTTTCCACATTGTCTGCTGGCTCTGGCACTTTAACTCGCTCAATCCAATCCCCTCTTTTTACTCCTTTATAGTAAACTTCAGCTACATTCTTCACTTCTTAGCATTCTAGGATTCATTCAAGTTCCTAGAGGCCAGCCTGTTTTATGTCAACTGCTGCCTTCCAATTTAGTATCCTTTAACCCCCTATAACATATTGCTTACTCAAAACTCTGTCACAATCATCGAAAACCCTCTCTCACTTGTTCTTTCTGTCCTTCCAATCATAGCTCTCACCGTGCTGTCCTCCGACACCAAACTCAACTACATTATTCGAAAACAAAATATACTGGGCCTGATTCAGAAAGATAAGTTACAATTTTGAGTAAGTTTACACTTTGGAGTCAGTTTACTACTTTCAGTATTCTCAAACTCTGAGGGCCTGATTCACAAAGGTAAAATCACACTTTTGTGTAAGTTTACATTTTTTTATAGACTCCGCAGTCGAGTGGAGAACTCAGCACTTGTAGTTTTTAAATACAAAAATTGTTTACATTTACACAAAAAAGTGTAAGTTTACCTTTGTAAATCATGCCCTCAGTGTATACTCACTCACTACAAAAGTGTAAGATGTATATGTGCAGCCCCAGAGTAATACAACTGACTTGGTCTTGTGGGGGGGAGAATTCCATCTCTAAGCCCCTCCCTTCCTCTCCCTAAACCCCTCTTACTCCTCCCTAAACTCATTCCTTTAAGTAGTAAGTCTGCCCCATTACCCTTCTACTCCTCTGTTTCTCTTGCACATTTACTACTAGTATCTATACTTACATGTGCATAGAACTCTACACATATAAGTATAGGCAGAAACGAACACTTTGTGGTACATTTTGTAGTACGACAAAACGTACTACCAGGTACAGTTTTTGAATCAGGCCATGTGTCTATTGCTAGCCCCAAGCATACTCAATCATGTCTCAACACACTAGCCATTTAAATACCATATCCACGCAACAAACCAGTTTGATACCTCCCACAGTAATGAACCCTTAACCTGTTCCATTTAATAAAATCCAGGCCTTAAGGATAAGCATCTTACTGCTGCCTTTCCACACTATCAATGTCATAAACTGTCACCAAGACGTACCCAATCCTATTTACTCCTGAATCACTGTCATATCCTGAGACAACCTTCTTATCGGCACCAGTCCAGTGGAATAAACCAATTAAGCCAATTTGCTAATGCCCCAGTAAATCACCTTTACACCTGGTTCAAGCCCCATCAGCCAGATTCATGAAGCGCTTTTTTTGCATTTGGGATTCATCATCCCAAATGCAAAAATCGCAAAAATGCAAAAATCGCAAAATCTAAAATCGCAAAATTGCGAAGAATGAGAATTTGCCTAGCCTTCGTGCTGGTAAGTTCCAATTCTATTAAGGACTCGGAGGCGGGACGCAAAAAGGTCCACTGAGAAGGGACCCCACTGGTCCGAAAGCCTGGCGAACAAAAGGGGATCAGTTTCCATACGCTGGCATCCGAGAGGTGCCGGGAGTGCCAATCGGCCACCTCGTTCTGTCGCCCCGGCAAATACTCCGCCGTGACCGACACCTGATGGTCCAAGCAGAAGTGCCAAAAGTCCCTCGAAAGGTCCGCAAGCATCTAGGATCTGGTACCCCCCAGATGATTGATATATCGGACCGCCGATACGTTGTCCATCCGGAGAAGGACGCAGGACTGCACCCTGTCCTTGGTCCAACCTTGAACCGCAAAGGAGCCCGCTAGTAACTCCAAACAGTTGATATGTAAAGACTGTTCGAAAGCGGACCAGGCCCCTCCTGTGGAGAAATCGCCGCACCTGGCTCCCCAGCCTGACCGACTGGCGTCTGACTCTATCACGATGTCCGGGGTGGAGCCAAAAATCGCACGGCCATTCCAGGCCTCCATGTGCGTGAGCCACCATCTCATTTCGTCGTCCGACAACGGAATCAGTTGAGAGTACGTCAGCCCTTTCCTGAGATGATACGCCTTCAAGCGTTGCATGGCCCGATAGTGGAGGGGGCCGGGAAAGATGGCCTGAATCGAAGACGACAACAGGCCCACCAACCGCGCCAGGTGCCGTAATGATATCAATGGCTTCGCCAAGGTCTGGCGCAATTCGTGCCTGATTTTCGCCATCTTCCTGGCGGGAAGACTCAAGGTTGAAGACACTGAGTCTATGTTGAAGCCGAGAAAGGTGGCACACTGGACGGGAACCAGAAGAGACTTCTTCTCGTTGATTACGAAACCTAAACCCTGAAGCAGGTTGACTGCGGACTGCAATTGAGACAGAAGACGTCTCGGGCACTGGTCCATGAGCAGCATGTCGTCCAAATACACTATCATTCTGACACCCCGAGCCCGTAAGGCCTCCACCGCCGACGCAACACCTTTGTGAAGCACCATGGCGCTGAGGATAGCCCGAAAGGCAGCGTGGTGAACTCGTAAACCTGACCGTCCCACCTGAACTGGAGGAAACGACAGTGAGGTGGGAAAATCGGGACCGCTAAGTAAACGTCTTTTAAGTCGAGCCTGACCATCCAATCGGACGGGCGCAACACATCCCGCAGAAGGTGAATTCCCTCCATCTCGAAATGGCGGTACACCAGCCATTCGTTGAAATCCTTTAAATTGATCACCGGGCGACGGCCCCCATCGACCTTGTTGACCAAGAAGAGGTTGCTTAGGAAACCGCCCGGGTGTTCGCATGCGCAACAAATTGCCCCTTTGTGGAGGAGGGCAGCGACCTCTTCGCTCACCAAAGCTGCATCGCGCTGCGAAAAGGTAATGGGGCGAGGACGCTGAAGCTGACACGGACGGCCATGGAACTCCAACTGAAAGCCCTGAACCGTCTGCAGCACCCAGGCATCGCTGGTAAGGGAAACCCACGCTGGGAAAAACTGCGCTAGGCACCCCCCAACTCGCAAGCTCGCAGAGGGTAGCACACTCACCTCATCCACCGCCTTGTTGTTGGCCTCTCTGACCATCACGTCCTCGGAACCTCTGTCCTCTGGTCGGATAGAAATTGTTGAAACGGGCATTATCTTGAAACTGCCCGCGTCCGGAGCCTTGTCCTCTGTCTGAGCTGTTGCCCCGACCGAACGAGCGGCCCCTTGTCAAAAACACGAGGGGCGAAAACCTTTTTAATATTGGACTGAGCCCGGTCCAAGGATGTAAAAGTGGCTACAAATTTACCGAGCTCCTTAATAAAGGGGTCTCCAAACACGCCACCCTAACTTAGGATCAACTTTAATCAATAGAGACCTCCTCCTCTCAGTAGAGAGGGCAGAGTTTGCATTGCCAAGAAAAATGATGGGGCGCTGCGCCCAATTGGAGAGGACCTCCGGGGAAATGAAGTCCCCCGACACCTTGGCCTCCTGTGCCATGTCTAGAATTTTAATCATGGGGCCCACTGCATCAAGCAGCTTATCCTGGCACGTACACCAGGACCTGTCTATACCCTTCCGGGGGTCCTTGACAAATTTGGACAAGAAGGTCGCCATCTTGGGGTCGATATCCGGAGTCATGGCTACCTTACCCTCTAAAGAAGGCTGGGGGCACTCCGCCCTAAGGCGGCTACGGGCATCCTTATCCACCTGCCTCCTGAGGCGATTCCCCACATACTGGGCCATCTTATTGCCTGGAACCCATTCCGAGGACCTGGGATGGACAATGTCGTCCGGGTCCAGCATGTCAGAAGGGCCCGCGGAGGAGGAAGGTTGAGACGGGAGCCAAGACCCGGACGAACATGCTTCCTCCTCTGAGTCCGGAGAATCATCATCTTGCTGTGGCTCCGGTGACATAGTACAAGGGGTAGATGGCGGAACCTCCGCGGGGGGGACTGGAGGTGGAGGTGGCTGGGACCCCTCCAGCGCCATAAAAGCACTCTTCACCTTCGCAAAAGCCGCAGGGTCAACCCCCTCCGTACAAGGTTTCTTAGGGGGAGGGGGCGGCGGTGACTGGTCAGGGCCCGAGGCCGGGGAAGGCGCGGGAATAAGGGCCGCGTGCTTCGCGTACGCCTCATCCAAACGCGCCGAGAGATGTTGTTCCAGGGGAACCATCGCTTGGTCCACCGCCCTATAGATAGAGTCGTCAACCGCCTGATAGAAATCATCATCCCAAGGGACGTAATTGAGAGGGTCCTCCTCTGTATACTGGCCTGGCTCTCCCTGCATAGAAAGTTAAATTAGGCTCCACAGGTAGAGAGGTATGGCCCAAGAAAGTAACTGGACCCTAACGGGCACTATGTGGTCTGGGTAGGTCCCAGGGGTATTGGTGGCCAAAGGCACACGATTAAGGGGTTAGCCCCTGGGGACGCTGCAGCCCACAAGATCCTGGGGCGCCACCCGGTAAAGCGCCCCCCTGCGCAAAAACACCGGCGCAATTACGACCCCGCAGGGTGTCAAACTGCAAATACAACCCACACAGGGCGTCTGATTGTAAAGAGGGAAAAACCTAATTGCGACCCCTGAGGGTGTCAAACCCAAGGGCAAGGGCACAGGATACCCCCGGAGCAAACGCGCTAAAAAAACGCTTCAAAAAAGCGTCCCACAGCGCGCCGGCAACCAGTAGGAACACTGCCCCCTAGCGGCGAGATCACCACACTGCGCACTACTGGGCTACGCAAATCGCGTGAGGAGCGCAAAGCGTCCCGCGATCTCTAGGGAATCTGTAATAAGGAAAAAAACACCAGCGCCTGGCACAGAGTACAAAACGCTCAACCTACAGACCCCAAAACCCAGGAGAGATAAGGAAAAATGACTTAACTTGCTGCTGAGCAGCGAAGAAAAAGGAAGAGGAAGCGGCAGCAGGGCATGATGGGAGCTGCCAGTGCATGGACATTGTTGAAGGACTCGTGTTTGACTTTGCTTTTTTCCCAAGTGTTCATGGGAAAAGTACTTTGTGTTTGTTTTTCTTGCTGCTGTGGAAAATAAAGCGTAAGAAAGAAGGCATAATCCGAAGACTCCGGTCCTGCCATAGAATTGCATTTAAGGAATCTCTATTTGAGATTCCTTAAATGCAATTCTTGAACCATTTTAGAATTGCGAAATAGCAATTTTTGGCTGCTATTTACCACGAAGTCTGACTTTGTGGTAAATAGCGAAAACTTTGAAAAATGCACTTTAGTGCATTTTTCAAGTTGGATGTTACACACACACATGTCCTTTGGACATGTGTGTGCGCAACACCAGTGTAAATCACCATTTCATGGGTGCTACAGGGTGTCCTTTGGACACCCTGGCACCCTTGAAATCGCTTCCTTATTTGCGATTCGCTAATTGTCATTCCTTATTTGCGATTAGCAATTAGCGAATCGCAAATAAGGGAGATGTAGAAATCACTATAAATTTTGCGATTTCTACATGCATCCCGTTTTGCGAGTCTTTAATAGTGATTCCTTAATAATCACTATTAAGGACTCGCAAAAGAGCAGCATGATGAATCTGGGGGTTTGTCCTCTATCCCTTATATTTCTGGCAGTAATTGACCTCCAACCTGCTCCTCTCTGCTATACTAGTTTTCTACCTCCTCTGATCTGGCCCATTTTCTCCTACTCAAATGTGCAAGAGGCTGCCAGTAATAGCCTGCATATACCTCCGCTATGAGCATCCATACATATGCTTTATGCCCCAAAACATGGGAAATAAAATATTGGGCAGGAACATTGATCTGAATATTGAAGAGCATGATCTCATAAGTGGTATGGTGTGATGACCTCTCCCCGTCCTTTGACCAATCAAATTGTGGGTATACACACATTTGCAACATTTGGGGGTGGTACACTGCCCTGCAAAATGGTATAACTAAGATAGGCTTAGCTAGTTAGATTGTCCAACTTGTCTGAATAGCTGACCTGTCACTGACCCAACGCACTCAATAGGCGATCGAGAGCAGAAGTGCTGGCGGAGCACTCTGTCAGAAGATTCGGGAGCACAGGTGCTGGCGGAGCACTCTGTCAGAAGATTCGATAACCAAATCGGGGTTCTGGGAAGGATTTCGATAACCCAATCGGGGTTCCTGAGGGAGAAGATTCACTAACCTAATCGGGGTCCGAATGTTAGCTGCAGAGAGGGGTGTGACGCTGGGGTTGTACTTTAGTTGTGGTTTCCAGCCCTGACCTGCGGCGGTCCTGTCCTGATCCAATTTGGCCCGCACTTATACTGATTCTGGTCTGCACCTGTTCTATCCGGTTGGCACCTGCACTATCAGGGGTCCTGTCCTTTATCCGAGCCCGTGGCCAGGGTTGGTCTTGAAACCATTCTAGGTAAATATAAAAGTTGTGTGGGTATGTCATTGTGCTGTTTCCCTTTTCTTAACCTTCCTATGTTTCAATGTTTAAAGAAAGTCTCCTAATATTTCTGCATCATTTTGCTTTGATTTTATTCTTTCTAATTGATCAAGCTCTGACAGATTTAGTATGGACTCTGACATTAAATAAATTATTTAGATAAAGCGTTTAAATCTTTCCCGAGTCTGTGGTTATTTTATGAGTGCAAATGTTATAGACTACCTATTTTCTTGCTAAGTCCCTTGATTCCTTAGGACTCTAGGTACCGGTGACTAGGATTGGTAAGTCAAAGGTATAGGTCCTAAAAAGGTTAAAATTCAATCACTGGTTTAGCGTAGGTTTACCTATTCAAAGTGTGTATGTTTTTATAGGCCCAGGTGAGTATTGTAAAATCCTGAGCAGGTTAACCCGCGCTCTATCAACACCATGTATGAACAGTTGTATCAATTCCATTTTTAACACTGCCTCCAACCATCAGCTGAGAACTATGTGTACTACACCCAATATGTACACACAGTGCTTTTAAAGGCGTCACCTCTGGCTGAAAACGGTGGCGACCTGACCCACTTAATATCTGGAATATATATGTTGGGATCCTCACTTATGGCAGGAGATATAATTATGAATCATGAACACCTTTTCTGGAACGTCAGACAAACTGGCCATTGAAGATAACTGATGTTCCAGTAAAGGAGTGGCAATAGTACTAAGAAAATGGTTGAAGGTGACTAAGGCACAGTTTGTGATGGTCAAAGATGATGGACAATTGGGAAGGGAGAAATCATGAACAACCCTATTACTGTATGAAGGCTGCAATTGTGGTTGCATATAAAGACTCCGATCTGCTCCTCGCTCTGTTTAGACTGGTATTTGAACATTTTAGAAATCGCAACATTTTAGGGGTGAAGTAAAAGGGAAAAATGTGGTATGAGGGTCAAAGGAAATTATAAGCATCAGAAACACCATTGATGCACTCATGATGATTGTGCTGAAATGTATTAATGTGGATGTTAATGGGTTGAGAAGTAGTGGGGAAAAAAGAACATATGTAACAAAGACTGTGTTTCAGGCATTAGATAACATGCTACTTCAAGAAGATACTTTAATTCAGAGTTGCAAAGATAACTTCAATGTTCATAACATGGCCAACTGTTTACAACTAGGCAGCAAGTCTGTTTCTAAAGGATTGGTCTCTCTAATGGTCCTCCTTATCGTATACAACAGTGAACATACATCACAGAGGTCTAACATGGGGATGCGCCATTTTCACATGAATGCAGTGCACCCCTGTATTTCCCCTGGCGCTAAACCTAACTGCCTAGCTTCAACTTAGGCACCCTTACACACATAGTACAGGGGGCTGTGTTGCAGGGAATGATTGTTCATGTGCAGGAAGGTGTCTCTTCCTGCACATAAACAATCACTAATGCAGCATACACAGAAGTTGCAACTCGTAATTATTTAATGATTGCTTATGTGCAGGAAGGTAAAACCTTCATGCACATAAAAAATCACTGGTGGTTATTTACTCTTTCTATGTGTGCTGCATAATGCAGCACACATAGAAACAGCAAAAACGAGGAGAAATTTATGATTTCTCCTCATTTCACCAGGTTAAGACCAGGTTTTCCATGGTCTTATTTTTGCTGCTGCCCCATATTTACGCCACCCTTGTAAATAGGGGGCAGTGTCAACATCAATGGGTGTTGCTGCGGAACACCAACTGCAACACCCATTGCCTGCCCCTTTCATGCTAAGTGCTGTCCGAATAGGGGTCTTATTTACAAGGCGGCGTTAAGCTTAACGTCACGTTGTAAATAAGATGAAGGGCTTATCACCACCAGAACACCATACAAAGTTACATTCTGGTGGCGATAAGCCCTTGTATATAGGCCCCAAAGACTCTTCACTTGGACTTGTTAACAGAGATGTTGGCGGTAAGGGTCAATCAGCTGCGGGTGGGAGAATGTTAACTAACATTCCTCCCTCTATGTAGTTAGAGCGATTATTTCCAGCACCGGGGTCACCATGCTTGGAAAACTGTAACAAAGCATTCATAATCAGTGTAATGTACAGAAAAAGACAAGGACAAATATCGCAGTAGTATGCCAACAAAGTGGTGTTTTTGTAAAGTCAGTGATGACTATATGGAAAGAACACACTTAATCATAGATAAAGAATTTGTATTTTTTAAAGTAAATGTTTACTCACCATCCTTAGATCTCAATGGTTGAAACATATCCCGATACACCAGAACCGCATCTACTCTATAAAACTTCCACAGTAAAATCATCAGGAATATTATTAATTTGAAAATGACAAAGCACATCCATATATATTTCTGGAAATCTTTAACTGAAGGAAGAAAAGGAGACATAGAAGAGGTAATAAGACAAGTTCAAAAATATACCCTAGCAATAACATGTTTAAAATATTTTATTCATGTTTTGGTGTTTTGATCACAGCCTCCTTATTTTGTGCTTCTACCATCCACCTAGGTTATGACTACTTGAGTTAAGAAACAGAACAAATAACTGCATGGCAGTACTGCATCAATAAGTAGAGTGACATAAATGTCACAATAATCGCCCATTTTCTACTGCACTATTATGCTTTCCGCTGCAGATTTACTAGGCGTGACGTATACCGGTGAACTCTTTCCACCAGCATATCTACTAGCAAAGCTAGAAAAACCTATTAAGGGCAAATCTTAAAAAACATATTGGGTCAGATTCAGAAACTGAATTTTGTAATAAAGTAACAAGTAATACTATTACTTACTTCAAGATCCAATTCGCTAACCTAAGGTTGGAGATGGCCACCTCAACCTCCACCTCTCCTATATTTTTTATGGGGAGATGTCCACACATGTAAGTTTACTGCTTAGTAATAAACGTGGAATGACCAGGGAACTGGTGGGAAGATGGTGAATATGTACTGCAAAATGTGAGGAGTTTAATAAAAAGTATGGAGAGGTTTGGGGCGGGCCAGGCAACCACAAGCATCTATCCACAGAAAAGTATGGGCCAGATGTACGACGCATTTTAGCGTGCGCAAATGGTTCTTAGATCTGTTTGTGCATGCTAAAAAGCATTGGCCTATGTACAAACAGTATTTTTGCGAGTTGCAAATAAATTGCAACTCGCAAAATACTGTTTTGTGACCTAGTATTAGGAAGGGGAGTTCCCTTTCTAATAGCGACCGCAAAGCTATGTACCAAGCTTTTGCAACCGCAATTGCGATTGCAAAACACTTGCAAATAACCACCTACCTCAAGTAGGTGGTAATGCATTCGCAAATTGGAAGAAGTCCCCAAGGGACCCCTTTCCCTTTGCAATTGCAAAGGGGAAGGGGTGCATGCAATATAATTTTTTAAGGGCAAGCAGTGGTCCCAGTGTAGTGTAGTTTCTATATTCCCAATAAGCTCTGCGCATGGAAATAATATACACTATCGATTTGACAGAGGACTGAGATCAGTATGTCTCTATCGAGTATATTAAACTTAATTGCGTGTGTGTCAGCTAACTCAGAGGTCACTAGAAACTTTCTCAAATAAACAAGAAGTGATTAGTCTCTGACAACCGCATACACATGACAACTTTGTTTCCCCTAGAACCGGAACAATATCTTCAGAGTCGTGGAAACAATAGATAACTATTTCACTTAGTCAATCGTGCATTCTTCGTTTCTACAGAGTTTACACAGAAATAGAGAGACTGACGTTTCAATAAAAGGGTTTATTCAACAGTCTTATTTCTCATGAAAGAGATATGAACTGCTACAATCGTTAGACAAAATGCGAAGTATAATGCGTACAGCGCAAACGCTAAAATAAAATATTACTGTAATAGCATTGTCTGTTGCTATGACATATATAAAAATACATACATAAATAACACAGGCTAACAATACTCAACTGGTGCTTCTAATATACGCCTACCCCAATGTACCTAACCTAGGTCTAGTACCAGGGAAGAAGTAGGTGCTGTCTAGCATTCGTTTTAGTTCTGTCAAGAATTGCCAAAGGCTTCTCTAGGTTCTAATCAGCTCCATACCTTAGAATGAGAGAGGTTGGTATCTCTTTCACAGGACTCGATTTCCCAACACCCCGCAAGGGGAGTCAGAAACACTGGATCTGGGTTCTCGGCAGGAGGATGTCAGCTTCTAGTCAGTGCGCCAGCTGGAGAGTTGGCTTTTTCGGCACTTGCTGTAGCAAGCTGCATCGTGCAAGTAGGTAGCCGAACTGCACCGAACCACACCGTGCTTTGCCATAGCAAGCTATAGTTATACCTTGAAGGTGTTTAGGAATGTCAGTATTGATGTAAACGTCTGGCATATGAAAGTCATGAATGAACCCCTAAGGAATAGATGTTCATGCATAATAAATGAGTTCTTGGAGAAATCAATATTCAGGCTAGGGGAAGTCCCTTCAGCTTAAGAGTCTGGTTGTCCAAGAAATCGTTGTGACGTAGATGAATGGTTGGAAGTAGCCATGTCTGTATTTGGGTAGCATGGGCTATGCCTAAATAAGGACTGGATTTCTATGCCTATATAAGGGCAATGTGAATTGTACCTATATAAGGGCATGAATCGGGAAATGCGTATGGAATCTAAATCAATATAAAACACCAGGGACCACTGCCTGCCCTTAAAAAATGAAACAAAAACGTTTTTTTTTGTTTTTTAAATGCATCCCATTTTCCTTCAAGGGAAACGGGCTGCATTTAAAAAAAAAAAGCTGCTTTATTTAAAAGCAGTCCCAGACATGGTGGTCTGCTGAGCCCAGCAGGCCACCATCCCGGGAGGTCCTGTCAATCCCAATGGGCTCGCAAATTGGAATCCCAAACAGTGTTAACCACACTGTTGTACATGACAAATAGCGCCTCGCAAATTGCGAGTCACAAAAGTGACGCAATTTGTGAGGCGCTATTTGGCCAGTCATACATCTGGCGCCATGCCATTTTCTATACACCAACTACACTTTTAAAGTTACTACACACGAAAATGTGACAAAACAGCAGTATAAGTGCTCCAGCACAGCCTTGAAGTAAGTCAATCACCACACATGGCCATTCACAGATACTGCATGGTACGCCCATAAAAACAAGGAAACTAAATTAGCGAGATATTGTTAAAATACATTATTTTGCAATTTCAAATATTTGTAAGCATTTCATTTAATATCAAAAAATACATTTTAAATAATTATTTTATTATTATAAAAAGTAATAAAATACTAATTCAAAATAAGTGAGTTAAACTATAAAAAAATGTAATTAATTTAAATTAGTTCAAAACAATTTTCAACAAAATGTAATATATATATATATAAATAAATTAAAAATACAAATGATACTGTGTTTTTAAAAAATTAATATTTAAGATGCATTATGTATTAATTAAGTAAATATTTTAAAATTAATTAATTGTTCAATTTAGTTTCAATTTATTGTGTTAATTGGCTGTAATATTTTATTTTATCGCTCTCTGTTGATAATAAATATTCAAAATTATTTTATATTATTATTTTATATTAAAATATTTTTATAAAGAAAAATAAAATGTAATTTACCCCATACTTTCTCATAAGGTGGCAGAGAACTCCAACTACATAGGTAAATGTTGTACTAGTAACTTAACACTTTACACTAGTAAATTCAATCTTAGATATCTCCACCCTCTGAAATGAAGTGGTGGAAACATGTAAGTCTACAATGAGGTGTAATGCAACACTTGCAAATTTTGGTGATATTATGGTTTATAACTAACCGTTAGCACTTAACCCATTTCAACACCTAACTAGAACAACACATTAACCTTTATTTTTTTCAGTCAACATAAATATATTCAACGCGGCGTGCCGGGGAGACGACATTGATCAGTAACAGCTTACCTCACAAGCAAGAGTGCTAATAGGAAGCTGTTCTCCTCCCCCGCCATTTCAAGTTTTAGATTAATATAAACTCGGTCCCCTCCACAGGCGAAGTGCTCTTTGAAAGGTGATATCCCCCTTTTTCACTTCTGAATTCATAGGAGAGGCGGAGCACCCAGGATCACAGAGGTGAGAGTCCTGAGGAAACCTGGGACATTGTGAATTGCCGGCTGAACCATGTTGACACCCATGCAGAATGGAGCAGGTGGAGTCTCATTATAAGCTCCTCTACCTAGAATCCACTAATTTCTTTATAATCCTGGACAGGGGACCTAATATTAAAATTCTAATAAGGATTTCCTGGGACCAGCTTTTATTATCACTTTTTCTGCACCATTTCTCACCCTTGATTTTTCAATGACATTTCACTGTTTGTTGTATTGTCTTCCCCTCCCTATTGCTCCACCTCCAGTGTTGGGTAAACACGGATGTGTGTTAGCAGCCCTATGATGAAGCAGGAGACAGCTTGCTGTGTGTGAGGGCAGTTTTTAAAGCAAGGTGCATTTCCCTTTCACTCACTTTTAGAGATCTATTATCATTATAAAATGTATTTTTTTCCCTCTTCTTTTTGTGATTAAAGTCTGAGCGGGAAGTCGAAGAGGGACCTGATCCTCTCACCCCTCTGTTCTAGTGTGTTCGTTGTAACATACATATATTTACATGTATATATATATAAATATATTACCTACTGGCGGTCGCCAGTAGGTATATATAGTTAGGATTTTTTCTCTATGGGTTTTTTGAAAATTCTATGTCTAATAACTTTGGCGTTTGTGGACGGAATTGGCTGAAATTTTCAGGAAAATGGCACATTTTGTTTCTGAGCAGCCCCTGAAAATTGGGGGGGGTTCGTCCAGGGGGGGTCGAGAAAAAAGGGGGGTCCCAAAACGTGTTTTTAACATTGAGTTTTCCATAGGGCGGTTGGCCTCACTTTTAGCCCGAACGGCTGAATGGATTTGCACGAAACTTGGCAAAATTGTAGAGACTGGTAGCCCGATGTGCCTTTTGTAGGTCTCAATATATGTGCTCCAGTGGATTTTGAGAAATTAACGTTTAAAAAAAGATATATATCTGTAACAGCGGACCGGGCAGCGCTCCAGTTCGCGTACTTTCCGCGCAATGGAGCTTTGTGAAGCGAAGCTGATTGGTTCTCCGGCGTCTGTAAACATTCCAAACAGTCCGTAGCGGCCGCCATCTTGTCTCTCGGTAGGATCGAGAGACAAGCGGAGGCCAAACCGAAGGGGCAAATGACCATAAGGGGGCATAGTAGATCCTCCCTGACCGTTTAGGTTTGATGTGGAGGTTTTAAAAGGGCCCAGCGGGGCAAAAAAAATAATAAATAATAATAATCGAACAGCTGAATGGATTTGCACGAAACTTGGCAAAATTGTAGGGACTGGTAGCCCGATGTGCCTTTGCTAGATCTCAATATATGTGCTCCAGTGGATTTTGAGAAATTAACGTTCAAAAAAAGATATATATCTGTAACAGCGCACCGCTTCGCGTACTTTTCGCGTTACGGAGCTTTGCGAAGCGAAGCTGATTGGCTCTCCGGTGTCTGTAAACATTCCAAACAGTCCGTAGCGGCCGCCATCTTGTCTCTCGGTAGGATCGAGAGACAAGAGGAGGCCAAAGCGAAGGGGCAAATGACCATAAGGGGGCATAGTAGATCCTCGCTGACCCCCTAGGTTTGATGTGGAGGTTTTAAAAGGGCCCCGCGGGGCAAAAAAAAAATAAAATAATAATAATCGAACGGCTGAATGGATTTGCACGAAACTTGGTAAAATATTAGGGACTGGTAGCCCGATGTGCCTTTGCTAGGTCTCAATATATGTGCTTCAGTGCATTTTGAGAAATTAACGTTCAAAAACAAGATATATATCTGTAACAACGCTCCGCTTCGCGGAGATAAAATTATATCTGTATTACCTAGCTGTCGCTAACACCAGTTAGCGACGGCTAGTAGGAGATAGCGACCATCTTGGGCCCCACTTTGCATGTGAGTGATATTTATCACTAATGACATGCAAAGTGGGCATGCCAAGATGTTAGCGACTGGAAACAGTCGCTAACATCGCTATCTCCTATTATCAACTTTTGGAAATATTCGAGATAAGCGCGAATATCTCCAAAAGCTAGCACCTGCCCTGAGCAGTTCTTAGCCATGTTATCCAATGGGAGGTGGATAACATGGCTAAGAGCATTAGCTCGGTAATGCATGAATATCGCTGAGTTTTCAGCGATATTAATGCATTGCGGTCGTTTTTTATCGTATTTGCGATAAACCTTGATAATAGCAAGGTTTATCTGCGATAATTTCTGACGGTAAAAAAATCGTTGCTAAGCATCGTTAGGGATAAATATCGCTTAACTTTGGTAATATGCCCCAACGTCTGTTAACGTTCGATTCGAAGGAAATCAGGAAGTGTTGAAAAACATTGTCTGCGCCATCTTGTCTTTTTTCAAATGCCACACTTTTGTCGTGCACGGCAGCCATTTTAGATGCCTTGACCAGACCCACTCTGTGCACGCTGTCGATCCTTAGCATGGCTCCCCACCCTCGCAAGCATCTCCCCCAGGCAGTGGTCACCCCCGCTCTCTGTCTTATGCATGGGTAATAAACCTCCCCCCATCTGCGCTGCTCTTCCCTGAGAATCACACCCTGTGCCCGCCCGACACCTCCCTTTCGCCCTATTCACTACCGCACCCTCTGACACTCCTTTTCCTCTGTGTCCGATTGTCCAGGCTGGTCCTAGGGTATCAGCTAGCCCTGCAGATGTAGTTTATGGCCACAGCTGTAAAGAATCACCCCTCTTCAAAGGAGTTATAGTAGATCAAGGCCCACACTCGATGAGATCCGTCACAGAAGAAGCGTTGCTATTATCTGAAAACCATCCTGTATTGTGATTGGGGAGGGAACCGAGCCTGAAGCGGAAGATTCCAGGGATGACTCTTTGTACATCAAAGTTTTTACAATTATGTGTCACATTAAAAATATATAGCACTCCGACAAAGTAGTAAGATTATAAAACTTGAATAATTTATAAATATATACAAGAAAACAAAAATAGTAATAACATATAAACATTTTTAGGGAAAAACAACGAAGTAGCGGTCGGCTGTGCGAATAGTCCCAACGCAGCACAACGTCCAGATTTCCGGCGTGGGGCGTCGCGGGGGGTGGGTCATCAGTAGCAAACTGTTGTGCGAATAGTTCCAAGGCAGCAGAACGCGCTGAAATCTAGATGACACGAAAGTGATGTCTAGTAAGTTGCCACCCAGCAAATAACGGCGTGGGGCGTCGCGGGGGGTGGGTCATCAGTAGCAAACTGTTGTGCGAATAGTTCCAAGGCAGCAGAACGATGGCACCAAGGTGATGTCCAGTAAGTTGCCGCACTGGTTTTGGTATCCTACAATGCTGCTCCGAATAACGGCGTGGGGCGCCCCGGGGGAGGCGGCGTGAACGGGCCTCTCCAGGTGGAGTGTCATCTGTTGTAGTGGGGCGCCCCTTTACCGTTTCAGTTGCCATTCCGTCCGTTTTTGGTCCACTGTGTCAAAAGCCGCAATTCAGCTGAGTTGCGCCCACTCTTGCGGTGCAGCGATAGGCGGCTGTCACAGGACTCTCAAAATGGCGGCAGGCTGTTTCCTTTTTGGGCCTGGTCCACTGAAATGGCCCTGGGACACCTTGGAAATCGGACGCTTGTCTGCTAGGTCTTGGACCCCATTCTCGAAAGCGTCCCCTCCGCCTTGAGAATTCATCAAAAGTTTTGGGGGCCCCGACTCCTGCAGGCTTCTGGTGGGGAGCGGCTGCCATGATTGCTCGCGGAATGACTACGACGGAGCCACGAGATGGTGGTGCTTTCATGGTGACGCCAGCTTCAGTCTGAAACATCCAGAAACAAGGTGGGGCTTTCATCGTTTGGGAAAAAAAAAAGTTTTCATCCAATGAAAAGTGTTGTTTTTAGGTCATATGATCAAGCCTTCCATCATTAGGAAACCAAAAGTAAAATGAACCAATGAAAAGTTTTATAAACAAGTCACATGACCTGTTATGCGGCATAGGGTATAAAATGCGGAGAAAATACGTTGGCACGTGAGGCGGCGTCAGTAGCGGACCGATGTGCGAATAAGCCGAAGGCAATACAACGCGCCAAGATCCGGATGGCACCGAGTTGGTGTCCAGCAAGTTGCAGCACTGGTGTGGCCATCCTACAATGCTGAAAGTTGGCGTGGGGCGCCCCGTTGGCCTGTGAGTTTGCGTCAGTAGCGGACCGATGTGCGAATAGGCCGAAGGCAGCACAACGCGCCAAGATCCGGATGGCACCGAGGTGGTGTCTAGTAAGTTGCCGCACTGGTGTGGCCATCCAACAATGCTGAAAGTCGGCGTGGGGCGCCCCGTTGGCCTGTGAGTTTGCGTCAGTAGCGGACCGATGTGCGAATAGGCCGAAGGCAGCACAACGCGCCAAGATCCGGATGGCAACGAGGTGGTGTCTAGTAAGTTGCTGCACTGGTGTGGCCATCCTACAATGCTGAAAGTCGGCGTGGGGCGCCCCGTTGGCCTGTGAGATGGCGTCAGTAGCGGACCGATGTGTGAATGGGGCCGAAGGCAGCGCAACAATATTTTCGGAATAGAAGAGACCACTAGGCGCTGAGATGCCAAGATCCGGATGGCACCGAGGTGGTGTGTAGCAAGTTGCCGCACTGGTGTGGCCATCCTACAATGCTGAAAGTCGGCGTGGGGCGCCCCGTTGGCCTGTGAGTTTGCGTCAGTAGCGGACCGATGTGCGAATAGGCCGAAGGCAGCACAACGCGCCAAGATCCGGATGGCACCGAGGTGGTGTCTAGTAAGTTGTCGCACTTCTGTGGCCATCCTACAATGTTGAAAGTCGGCGTGGGGCGCCCCGTTGGCCTGTGAGATGGCGTCAGTAGCGGACCGATGTGCGAATGGGGCCAAAGGCAGCGCAACAATATTTTCTGATTTGAAGACACCACAAGGCGCTGAGATGCCAAGATCCGGATGGCACCGAGGTGGTGTCTAGCAAGTTGTGGCACTGGTGTGGCCATCGTACAATGGTAAAAGTCGGCGTGGGGCGCCCTGTTGGCCTGTGAGATGGTGTCAGTAGCGGACTGATGTGCGAATGGGGCCAAAGGCAGCGCAACAATATTTTCTACAATATTTTCGGAGTAGAAGACACCACAAGGCGCTGAGATGCCAAGATCCGGATGGCACCGAGGTGATGTCTAAGTTGCGGACCGATGTGCGAATGGGGCCAAAGGCAGCGCAACAATATTTTCTGAAGAGAATACACCACAAGGCGGTGAGATGCCAAGATCCGGATGGCACCGAGGTGATGTCTAAGTTGCGGACCGATGTGCGAATGGGGCCAAAGGCAGCGTAACAATATTTTCTGTATGGAAGATACCAGTAGGCGTTGAGATGCCAAGATTCGGATGGCACCGAGGTGATGTCTAGCAAGTTGCTGTACTGGTGTGGTCATCCTACAATGTTGAAAGTCGGCGTGAGGCGCCCCGTTGGCCTGTGAGATGGCGTCAGTAGCGGACCGATGTGCGAATGGGGCCAAAGGCAGCGCAACAATATTTTCTGATTTGAAGACACCACAAGGCGCTGAGATGCCAAGATCCGGATGGCACCGAGGTGGTGTCTAGCAAGTTGTGGCACTGGTGTGGCCATCGTACAATGGTAAAAGTCGGCGTGGGGCGCCCTGTTGGCCTGTGAGGTGGTGTCAGTAGCGGACTGATGTGCGAATGGGACCAAAGGCAGCGCAACAATATTTTCTGACTGACACCACAAGGCGCTGAGATGCCAAGATCCGGATGGCACCGAGGTGATGTCTAAGTTGCGGACCGATGTGCGAATGGGGCCAAAGGCAGCGTAACAATATTTTCGGTATGGAAGATACCACTAGGCGTTGAGATGCCAAGATTCGGATGGCACCGAGGTGATGTCTAGCAAGTTGCTGTACTGGTGTGGTCATCCTACAATGCTGAAACTCGGCGTGGGTCGCCCCATTAGCCTGTGAGATGGCGTCAGTAGCGGACCGATGTGCGAATAGGCCGAAGGCAGCACAACGCGCCAAGATCCGGATGTCACCATGGTGGTTTCATAGTTGAGAGGCACTTCATCTGCAGTGGGGCGCCGAGATCCGGATGGCACCGAGGTGATGTCTAGCAAGTTGCTGTACTGGTGTGGTCATCCTACAATGCTGAAAGTCGGCGTGGGGCGCCCCATTAGCCTGTGAGATGGCGTCAGTAGCGGACTGATGTGCGAATGGGGCCAAAGGCAGCGCAACAATATTTTCTGAAGAGAAGACACCAAAAGGCGCTGACATTCCAAGATCCGGATGGCACCGAGGTGGTGTCTAGCAAGCTATGCAGTTGAGTTGTGTGCGCACTTGCGGCGAATAGGTCGAAGGCAGCATAACAATGTTTTCTGAATAGAAGACACCACAAGGCGTTGAGATTCGGTTACCACCGAGGTGATGTCTAGCAAGTTGCGGCACTGGTGTGGCCATCCTACAATACTGCTCCGAATAACGGCGTGGGGTGCCCGAAGGGGGGGGGGGAGCCGGCGTGAATGGGCCTTCCTAGGTGGAGGCTCGTCTGCTGTAGTGGGGCGCCCCTTTACCGTTTCAGTTGCCATTCAGCTGAGTTTCGGCTGCTCTTGATGCTACAGCGACAGGCGGCTGCAAGAGGACTCTCAAAATGGCGGCCTGTTCTTTGGATTTGGGCCTGGTCCACTAAAATGGCCCTGGGACACCTTAGAACTCGGACGCTCGATTTTTTTTTCCTTTCCTGTACATGCAAAAAAAGGTAAATGCCCGGTACGTTACACGCTTCATCTGCCACGATGAACTCTCCAGAGGAACCGAAAAAATATATAGTTGTGGTAACTATACCATGCATCGTCAAATGGAGAGGTGGCACCAATTAATTATAGTGCTGCATAAAAGAGAGATTTGGAGGAGAACCCCTGACCTGCTAGTACATTCATCAAAGAAGTGGCACTGAGAGCTTCAGAGGCAAGGGAAACGGTCCCAAATATTTAGAAGAACTTTGGAAAGATTAAAATGACATGTTTAGATTGTGGCAAATTAATTTCATGTGGACAGATGAGTGTTACTCTAATAAATACAGCATATGAACATCATCATAGTCGATGGTTGGTAGAGACATTTTGACTATATCCTGGACCTGCCCGTCCTCGCCCAAAATGGCGCCGGAATAAATTGGACTCGTAACTCCTTGTTGTGTACTGGTTGCAGAACCTTGAAATCACGAGATACGTATGCAGTTTTGAAGCACATGGCGGGCGGGGACGAGAATTGATTGAATATTTCGACATCCCTATTGATATTAAGTTCTGATGTGTTATTGATTACTGTACTGTTGAAAGATCGAATTAACGTCACCCATGGTACTTGCCCGCAAATGTATATCTAGATAATTTTATTGTAACTGGCCCTGTCGTATTTTAATTATAAAATGTACGTCCACCGATTCCGTAACTGTTAGACACCTTAGTTCTTGCAACCTAATGGCCCGCCCGTTACGTTCCTCTACAGTGTAAATGTCTATTCATCATATACGATTACAGTTTGCTCCGTGGCAGGCCCACGTGGTTATAGGCTCGTATTTGTATAATGAAATTTTCACAATAAAGGTTTTTAAAAGAAAACATGGTAGTAGTATATACATTGGTAAAGTTTTTAATAATAGTCACTGTTTTAGAATCATTAAAAGGCAAGTGAAATAAAGCAGACCAATTACATGAAGGGTAAAAGGTATAATACGAAGGAACGCAGTAAAGATAAATGGTCAAGGGCTGTTGTGTTTTCTATTCCTGCAACATAAAGTGATCGATAAGAATCTCATATTCAGGCGTATCGGCGACTAAGACAGCAGGTCGACCCTCTTTTGCTCAACGGCTCCGTCATGGGACGAAGAAACGCTCTTTTTCTCGAAAAAAGAATATATTTTACTTGCAGGACAGTTGTAAAATTTCCGGGAAAGTACATTAGCCTGGAACATTATAACATATATTTAAGAAAAAATAATGTTCGGAAGTAATGAAAAGCGTAATTTTTAGGTCATATGACCAAGCCTTTCATCATTACAATAAGAAAAGTAAAATGAACCAATGAAAAGTTTTATTAACAAGTCACATGACTTGTTATGCTTACGTTACGCGCTGCGCGCCCCGGATGACTTCCGGATGCGCTAAGGCGGCGCGTCATATGACGGATTACGCGACAACGCAGGTCCAGAATATAGTCAAAATGTCTCCACCAACCAGCGGTCGGAACACAACCCCTTTCAGCAGGCTAAATAGTTCTGTTAAATGACAACAGAAGGGACAGGCAACAAGAACCATCAGTCAAAGAGGGGAGGGCTAGTTCTTCTCTACCGGGTTACATTGGGGCGCTACCGGAACTGATCGAATTGGTAGTCTACAGTGTTTCTGGATGTTTCAGACTGAAGCTGGGGTTAGCATGAGAGCAGCACCATTTCGTAGCTCCGTCGTGGCCATTCCGCAACCAATCATGGCAGCCGCTCTTTATCGTTATTTTGGGCGGGGTGGGTGGCGGAGCCGAGCTGTTTTGCAGCCATCATTGTGTGGAGTTCAGTTCATCTCACTAGTTTTGTATTTGTCATGAGGGGTTGTTCCTAATGTTTCTATTTTAGCGAGGTCAAAAAGAGATCCCATTAGTGGCCTACTGATTTTGCTCGATTCCTTTTCTTTTTTTTTACACGATTTTTCGTTATCTGCAAAGACTAAACAGAGTATTGCGACTCTGTGTTTGTTTGTAAATAGAGAATGAACCAAAGAGAACTAATTCTAAAACAGTAAATACTTGGATAACAATCAATCAAATGGAGAGAGAAGCAGGCACGACGGATTACAACGGGGGCAAAGGCCTGCGTTAACTACCTTTCACTATCTGCAAAGAGAGAGTACTCCTAATAGAAATGAGGGGGGGGGCACCATTCAAAGCAGATCAGTGTGCATAAACACGAAAATGTTTTCACTTACCACGTACTTGACATTCGACAGCTTATGATATTTGCTATTAAAAAACCATTGAAATTCACTGAAAAAACCATAGGTTATAGACCATATATAGTTAGGAATTAGCATTTACAAAACCTTGAAAATTCACTGAAAAAACCATAGGTTATAGACCATATATAGTTAGGAATTAGCATTTAAAAAACCTTATTTTACTCACACAAAACCATTGAAATTCCATATATAGTTAGTTGCACTAACTATATATCGCGCACCCGCAATCCACTGCTGATCATGTCACATATTACATCATTCATGACATGGTCAGTGACATCACTGATGACATCACTGATGACATCTCAAATGACATCACTGATGACATCACTGATGACATCTCAAATTACATCACTGATGACATCACTGATGACATCTCAAATGACATCACTGATGACATCACTGATGACATCTCATTTGACATTACTGATCACATCACTGATGACATCATTCATGTGATAATACGATGAACCTCTTCAGACTCTAATATAACCTTAGATACACTCAGTGTAAACAGACACTCATAGACTGTCACTCATCCATGGAGTTACTCAGACACTTAGTCAGTCATGCAAAGAATCAATCACACCTCCATTTCCTCAACTATACAGTTATACACACCTTACTTATTCAAACATATACTAAAACATATTTACTCACTTATACAATCCTGGATACAAGTTAACAATGATCCATACAGCCACTCACACATTCACTGGCTCTTATGCACAGTTATTTATATATGTCAACTCTCACATGTACTGTGTTTTACATATGTACTTACTTTGACATGTAGCACTGAGATATCCATTCACTCACCAATACACTCATGCACACAGTCAACCGCCCATACAGCTGTTTCCACATGCACTTTTGAACCCATACATCTAGTCAATCAACTGCTCACACATCTATGCAGAGAGTCATACACCTCCCAGCCACCCACACACACACTCAGTCTCCCATACAAATGCTTGGGCAACCAATCAATAACCCATACAGTTAATCATATAGCTAATGATCAACACATGCAGCAGTTTACAGAACAACAGACATAATGATGCACAAATTAAGACAGTTTAGTCACTAACCCATGCACTCAGTGAGACACATTTAATCAGTCACTCATACAGTCAGCCATGCTTCTACTAAATCATTCATCAAGACACTTATACATCCACTCATTCTTCAATATGTAAGACATATTTTAACTTTACAGAATTATACAGTCACTGGATGTAGTCATCAGTGATGTCATTTGAGATGTCATCAGTGATGTCATCAGTGATGTCATTTGAGATGTCATCAGTGATGTCATCAGTGATGTCACTGACCATGTCATGAATGATGTAATATGTGACATGATCAGCAGTGGATTGCGGGTGCGCGATATATAGTTAGTACAACTAACTATATATGGAATTTCAATGGTTTTGTGTGAGTAAAATAAGGTTTTTTAAATGCTAATTCCTAACTATATATGGTCTATAACCTATGGTTTTTTCAGTGAATATATATCACTGAAAAAACCATAGGTTATAGACCATATATAGTTAGGAATTAGCATTTAAAAAACCTTATTTTACTCACACAAAACCATTGAAATTCCATATATAGTTAGTTGTACTAACTATATATCGCGCACCCGCAATCCACTGCTGATCATGTCACATATTACATCATTCATGACATGGTCAGTGACATCACTGATGACATCACTGATGACATCTCAAATGACATCACTGATGACATCACTGATGACATCTCAAATGACATCACTGATGACATCACTGATGACATCTCAAATGACATCACTGATAACATCTCAAATGACATCACTGATGACATCTCATTTGACATCAATGGTCACATCACTGATGATATCATTCATGTGACAATACAATGCATCTCCTCACACTTTAATATAACCTCTGTTACACCCAGTGTTAAATACAGAATATATTTTTTTAAACAATTGACACACCGATACTAGTTACTACATACGCACTCACTGATTCCTACGTCTACACACACATTCATTCATTCACCCATACAATCATTCATACATACAATCACTCATCTTTACAACACTATCATATGCACTCATACACCCTATACAGACACTCACACTCTGCCACTCATCCTTGGAGTTACTCACACACCTAGTCAGTCCTGTAAAGAATCAATCACACTTCCATTTTCTAATCTATACAGTTAAACATAGAGTACCTTACATTTTCAAACATATTCTAACACATACTTACTCTCTTATAAATCATTGATACAAGAACACATTGATCTGCACAGAGTCACATATCTCCCAGCCAGCCACACACACACTCAGTCTCCCATACAAATACTTGGACAATCAATCAATAACCCATATAGTTACTCATATAGCTACTGATCAACACATGCAGCAGTTTACAGAATACCAGACATAATGATGCACAAATTAAGACAGTTTAGTCACTAACCTATGCATTCAGTGAGACACATTTAATCACTCACTCATACAGTCAGTCACGCACCTACTAAAACCTTCATTCAGACACTTATACATCCACTCATTCAGTTGTGATGTGATGTCATCAGTGATGTCATTTGAGATGTCATCAGTGATGTCATCAGTGATGTCATTTGAGATGTCATCAGTGATGTCATCAGTGATGTCACTGACCATGTCATGAATGATGTAATATGTGACATGATCAGCAGTGGATTGCGGGTGCGCGATATATAGTTAGTACAACTAACTATATATATAATTTCAATGGTTTTGTTTGAGTAAAATAAGGTTTTTTAAATGCTAATTCCTAACTATATATGGTCTATAACCTATGGTTTTTTCAGTGAATTTTCAAGGTTTTGTAAATGCTAATTCCTAACTATATATGGTCTATAACCTATGGTTTTTTCAGTGAATTTCATTGGTTTTTTAAAAGCTAATATCTATAGCTGTAAAATGTATTCTTCTTTAAATCCAAAAATATATTTTATATGTTTATTAATAATTTTTTTTAAATATTTTTTTTGTTTCGCTCCCGGTCCGCGAACCGGGAAGCTTCCCGTTAGCTCAATTTGATTCCGCGACCCGGTCCGCGAACCGGTAAGAAATCAACATAGTGACGGTATCGCGTTGCCGCGTAATGTGTCTTATGACGTACTGCGTTAGCGCACCCGGAAGTGCCCCGGGGCGCGGACCGAGGCGCGAAACGCAGCTCCCCGGAAGCGATCCGCGGCGCGAAAGCGCGACGTATCGCGTTGCCGCGAAATGCGTCTTGTGACGTATCGCGTTAGCGCACCCGGAAGTGTCCCGGGGCGCGGACCGAGGCGCGAAGCGGAGCGACCCGGAAGCTAACCGGGGAGCGTTCCGCAGCGCGTAACATGAGCGTGAGAGGTCATGTGACTTGTTAATAAAACTTTTCATTGGTTCATTTCACTTTTGGTTTCATAATGATGGAAGGCTAGGTCAGGTGACTTAAAAATAACACTTTTCATTGGTTGAGAAGTATTGTTTTTTCCCAAATGATGAAAACCCCTCCTTCTTTCCTCACTCTGACTTTCATCATTGTGAGAGGAAGACCTATTTTGCTTGTTGGATAATGGCTTCATTGGTAGCTTCAGCTGGTGGACCCCCACCACCACCACCACCTCCTCATGGGAAGAGAGGACCACCTCCCCAGGTCCTGACCAACACTGAGGAGGAAGAGGAAGAAATGGATGAGGAGGGAGAAGAACCACAATTTTTAGAAGAGTTGCCCCGGGTTTCCAGAAAGAAAGCCAGTTTCATCTGGCAGTTTTTTTCAATACCTCGTGGCCAAAAAAAAGTCAATGCGAGGTATGTCACCTGCCTCATATGCAAGGAACAATTGTCCAGAGGGACGGACAAAAAATATAGCTATGGAAATCACACAATGCACAGGCACATGACAAGGAAACATCCCCTAAATTACAGCCGGGCGGAAATAAGGGATATGCACGACAATCCAAGACCAACTCCTGTGGCCAGACCAACAATACCGATTTCTCTAACACCAGAAGAGGCACGGGAAACTGTGCCAAATATTCAAGAACATTTTGGGCACATGATTCACTTATGTATGCACTGTCGTGCATTATTAGCTTGTGGCAACATGAGCATCAATGCACTCAACCTGGCGTATGAACACCATGATTGACCTAACCGCCCCCAGTAATTTTTTTTTGCTCCTGTTGAGCCCTTTTCAACGCCTGTTTTTTGTTGTTTCCCCCCCCCCAAAAAAAAACAAAAAAAATATAAAATCGTTCAAAAAATACAAAAAAAACAAAAAATGTTCAAAAAAAAAAATATATAAAACAACAAAAATATAAAAATAAAAAGTTCTTTTCAGAACTACCTTCCCTTTCCAAAAACATTGCTAGAATGTTTAGCACTCTGGCAAGCTCTATTTCTTTTGGTTCGCTTCCGGGTTAGCTTCCCGGTACGCGGACCGGGAGCTAACCAAAAAAAAAAAAAAAAAAAAAGTGTAAGTATAAGGAAAGGAAACAGAGAGTGATGTTAAAAGAAGGACAGCTATAGGGAGTAAAGAAGAGATACTGTTTAATAGATCTATTTACCGAAGAAAAGACAGAAGAGGGTATAATTGTGAAAAACAAAATAGATAACGAAGTGAAAGAAAAAAAAAGAGAGTATAACATTAACAAAGAAGAGTTTCTTGGAGAATGTGAGTGAATGTTCAAAATAAGATTAAAACATGAGGAATAACAGAGAGAAAAAATAGAAAACAGAAAACAAAAAATAACAGAAAAAGATTAATTGAAACAGCAAAGAAATGTAATTAACATAGAGCCATATCATCAACATAGGCAATACAAGTTTTGCAGCTTTTATTGGCAGAAATGTGTCGCTAAAGCTGCTTTTGTGGCAGAAAACTGCCACTAAAACCACTTTTGCACCAGTTTTCTGCCAATAAAAAGAGCAATAATTTTATTGGCTGTGTTCATAATATTCCCCTTAGTGTGCTTCAACTACACAGAGAAAGCATTATGAACAAGTAGTGATAGAGTGATCAGTCAAAGACACTAAGAGTAATAGAGACGCAGTGAGTGAACAAGAGTGAGGAACTATGAGAAGAGAGGGACTGAGAAAAAGAGTGGAAGGAGTTGAGTAAGTAGGTAATAGAGAAAGGAATGAGGGAAGTAGCAAAGGCAGGAAACTGAGGGTTAAAGAAATGAAGCAGTGGAACTAATAGTAGTTAAATGTGATAGAAATGTAACAAAAACAGTACAAAATATTTACCTTATAATTGTCGTTAAATTACTCACTTTTTGTTTTTATACTTTCAATCTGTGAAAGAGAGAACAAACATTTGAAAAATATTAAAACATGTATTTAAAAATTAGAAAAGACAAGGGAAAAGATTGAAGGACAAACAGTTTTTCAACAACTTTGACACTTACAGAAGCTTCTGCTTCTCCAGGCCCCCTACACAGTCCTAAAGATATACATTTTAAACTAACAGTATCTTGATGCAGATGAAGTGAGGCCTATCTTAAAACATGGTGCATCTTTTGCATTGCTGTTGTTTCAGAAAAGTGTCGCAAGACACTAAAATTTTAAATAATTGCTTCAGGATGCCAATAAGATGTCTACTATCCAGAGGTTTGTTTCAGGTGAGGCCTACTCAGGGTTGCAGATGAGATTTACACTTGTTGAAGAGTACAGAGGAGATAATACATGTGAAGGTCTACCAATGAAGTGAATCATGTCCACTGCACTCTTCAACAAAGTCCAAACCTCCTATGTTTCCCTGGACAGACCTAAACTTGATCTGCACAATGTGATTCGTAATGATAGGAAACACAGGTGATGTAATTGAAATACGTGCAATTTATTTTGCTCATTTCACAATCACATCACTTGTGTTTCCTTTGCTTAGGTATCTCATTGTGCAGATGTAGTCTAGCATATGAAAGAATACGCAGAAGTGCAGCACTGCATGCAACAACTTTGACACTTACAGAAGCCTCACCTTCTCCATGCCTCCTACACAGTTCTACATATACATCATAAATGCAAACAGTACAGAATTAATTATACATGTTAAATGGTTTATTTTTGCTGTTCTCAGAATGTATCAAAATTCACTAAAAACAGTGACTTGAAGGTATTCATCATATAACAGCGGGGGAAAAAAAACACAATCAAAATGATTGTGTTTAAAAAACCCATACAACATCAGAAATCAAAATTCAGAACTCCTTAAAGTTAACTTACTTTCCATGACGTCCAAGGATGTCCTATGAACAGCTTACAATCTTTTGTGCTGTTATTACTTTCAGCCCGCCACTTTCTGAAAGAAAATCTCCATCGTTTTTAAAAACACTTTACATGCAATAAATGACTTCTTGCTCTCTACCACAAGTTTCCACAAGGCCAAATCTGGTCAGAGCCATTTATAACTCTTGGATTTCTTGTAAGCCAATCCCGTCATTTGGCATTTCCGCAACTTTCAGAATTAAAATGTTGAAGATCATTTTCACAATCCTGGAATAGTAATATCTTCCCCTTCTTGCTCAGTCATGTTCTACATTTCCTATGACACTGATACTGCTTACTATGAAGCAGACTTACACTACCTCTATGACTACTACAATTATTTAATTCTCTACATCACTTTTAATCACAAAGCAATGTAAAACAGTAGACAGCATTGCAGACTTACATTCCCTCTACTCCATGTTTTGATTGGCTGCTTCAATTAGCTTATAAAAAGAAACAGTTTTTCTGAACTCATTCAAAGTGCACGTATTTCTCCATGACGTCCAGTCCTATGGTTAGAAGTTATGTCTCTGAACTACACTTATCCTCAAGGCCAAATTGTGTAGGAGCCATTAGAACTTCTTGAAATTCCACAGAGCACATCCCGAGATTATTTCCCTGAAATTTTGGTTTTAAAAACACCAGGTAAGAGTTTTTAAGGTCATACGGCAATTTTTTTAATGAAAATTAAAACAGAATCATTGCAGAATGACCAGCCATTTCTAGACTTTAAATAAGCTGTGTAATGTCCTGATGTTATTGAAGGGCCGTCATGATATATAATTGCTGCAGTTACAAAAGTCCTTCCTGATATTGACAACTGCGAAGCTACAATTTTTTTTATTAAAGTTGTCAATTTTGTTCCATCAGGCCTACATCGTTGGAACATTAAAATGACATACTGGCCATATGTTCGTATAAATAATGTGGACATCATTTCAGATTTACATTGGCTACACTCCATGTTGTGATCAGCTGCTTTTACTAGCTTATTAAAGTAGACTGATTTACTGTCTGGCAAAGTTAAATATATAAATCTTTCTGAGTCTACACTAGTAGTACTTGATACCATACAGTTCTCGCAGTCATGCTGCCATTGATAAGAAAGCCCAAACAGCTGATCTACATCTACACCTTCAGCATGTAATACATCAAGCATATACATTAAAAACTCCTGACAATCTTGCTGAATATTTTGAGAGAATTGTGTTTGGCCTGAACATCTGTCTAACAGATTTCGAATTTCAGACACACTTTCTATGTTTCTTCTATCAGTGCTACATTTCTCTAACACAGAATTTAACAAACTGCAAAATCTTTGATCAGAATTGACCACAATCTCTTCTTTTACATTTTCTAGAGAAAACAAAACATTAACCACTACATTAGCATAGCAGTTGACACCAGAACTGTTTTCAAATTGAAAACCAACAACATCTTCAACAGAATCCTTTTTGTTTCTGCTAGTAATTTTAGGTTCATCGACTTTTCGTCTTTTTGCTACAACCTCCCCAGTATTGGTCACATTTCTTCGTTTCCGGCCTACCACACGTTTCTCAAACAAAGGATACTGAGGCAAATGTGGCGCATACTCTCTTCTTAACCTATTGTATTCCTTAACACAATCTAGATCAGCACAAATGTTTGTGACATCACACTCAATCAAGTACAATCCCGATAAAGTTCTAACTCGTGACAATGCCACATATGCCATACCCTCCTTGAACACAGAACTGCCAATATTCACCAATGCACTGTCTACACTTAAACCTTGCGATTTATGGATTGTCACCGCATATGCCAAGCAAACAGGAAACTGCTTACGGCGAACATATAAGTCTTTTACAAGCAAAAATCTAGCAGAACAACGAGCAATTAGCTGTACTTCCTCAATGCCATCAAATTTAATTTTTAAAAATTCAATTCCATCTCTATTTCTGTATTTCACAAAATCAACAACATTACCCATTGATCCATTTACCAGACCTCTTTCAACATGTAAATTCCTTCTTAAAATTATACGGCAGTTCAAGCACACATTCAGAGTCTTTTCAAAACCTGCAGTTTTAGATATACTCTTCTCTAATGAATCCAATTTTGTTTTCAGATTCTCAGACAAAATAATTGTTGATCCCATATGCTCTACTCTGTCAATAGCTTCCAGTTTCACAATCTCTTGCTTTTCTAAATGCAACATTTTGTTGTTAAATTTGGCACATTCTGCAAGAGTTGGCATCAAACATATTCCAGATTTCTTCTCAGTAATTTTCTGAAAAATATTCTCAGGCACAACATCTTGTTCTGGATATAAATTTGACAGTAATCGTGCATGTAAAGCTTCTTTCCCATGCTCGGTCACTTTTCCAATTCTAACATCTTGTAGAATAGTCTTGTAAACTTCATCCTTCGCCTGACGCATATTTTCATGCAGTTCAGCATAATTGAAGTTTAACCATATATTGACGTTGCCAATGCTGCCTAGGCACTTCCTGGTATCTTCATGCGTGAGCATTTTGAACACAGGTTGCCCTTTCACTGGTGTCAGCTGCAGAAGATCTCCGAAAACAATGATGTGTTTGCCACCAAATAACACATCATACTCTGTTTTGAGAACTTCTTGCCTCCTCAAATGCACAAAGGCAAGCATGACATTGGAAACCATGCTTACTTCGTCAATGATAAGAAGTTTCATTTTCCTCAAGATTCTTGAAACTTCAAAACAAGCATCTCCAGATAGCTTGTGATATTGTAATTTGTTGTCATGCTCCACTGGCAGCATCAGTAAACGATGTAAAGTAATCCCTTTAATATTATGTGCTGCCAGTCCAGTTGGAGCAGTGACAACACAAGACAGCGATGACTCTGTCCTTTCCTGCAAATAGCATGAAATTGCTTTAATGAGGAAACTTTTTCCAGTTCCCGCTTCTCCACTCACGTACAGTCGGACAGGCTTCAACGACGTACATGAGCACTCTTTCTTATCATGACTTAATCCATGATCAATTTGCATGGTAACTTCGTCATATATTTTCCTCTGCTCAACGTTGAGTTGTCTTTCCAACTCTTCTAAGTTAACCGCATCCTCTTGAGCATGTGCCATGGCTCTTTCCACTTCATTCATAGCAGTGGCAGCTTCATTTTCGATAACAGGTCCTCCTAGTGGATCCTGACTCAATGAAGCAGAACTCTGACTGTCCTGAGAACTGTCTCTGGCAATCTCGGCTGCAATCGTTGCTTCCTGCTCAATTTCCGCATTCAACATTTCTACATATTTGGGAAAAGCAGGACATTCTATGGTCTCCTTGGCGGCATTGAAAGAGTCTTCGTAACAGAGGAAATCTCCAAGCAGTTCCTCTTCTGCACGCCAAGGCTTGAAAAGTTGCAAAAGTGCTAAATAGAAAAACTCCTTTTTTTCAGGAGATTCGCCACTCAATTTTCGATGGTTTACCAAGTGGCATTTTCTTTGCTTGACCAGACATCCCTCACTTCCTATTACAGCATACACTCCTTTCTCAGTATCTTCTTTGATGTTCCTCTTGAATATGTAATTTTGAAGAACCTCATACAGACAAACATTCTCGAGGTGAATGCTTCGATTTGGATAATATGTATCCAACATGTTGGTCTTCAAAATGTCGGTACTGTTTGGCTCCTTTTCCGCCAAATACTCAATTTCCCGCACAGGTTTGAGAACTCGATTACGCGTTGCAGCAAGACCAAGACTCGCCCAAACGATACTCCTGGACTTGGCATAGAGACTTGCTGAAGACAACCGGTCAGAACATTCGTACGCTCCGATTTCTCGATGCGACAACATTTTCAGACTGAAACTGTACAACTTCTTGCTGAGGCTCTTTTCATGGGAAATGTCCTCCCACATATCCTTCAATTCTGTCTTCTCTTTTTTGGTGATGTAAGACGTCACATACCGAGCCACAGCCATACAGTTATCAGCCACAAACTGTATATCCATGTTAGCATTCCACATGGACAAAATCACCGGGTTGTAGTCGTTGATGTACTTGGACTCTTCGTTCCTCTTCAAATTGTAAGTGTTTTTAGGTGATTTCTTCATGACATTGTGTCGCAGCGAAGACATCAAACTGTTTACTCTTCCTTTAGAAATCACCGGTCGTGGAAAGCCGAAACGACATTTAGTGTAGAACTTGTCCTTGTTTCGGAATTTACGACGGCAGTACTTTCCACATCGATGGCTTTGGAAACGCAGAACTTTTTCTCTTAGGCTTTTCTTCTCCTTTGCGTTTGGAACAGCACACGTAGAATACTGTTGGATGAAACTCATCACTGAGTCTTCTGGATCCGTTCCAAATTTAGGTGCATCCTTGATCCACAGCAACATATGTATATGAGGAGCACCTCTTGCTTGGTACTCCTTTCTCCAGAAGAAATCCAACACCTCTCCAAGAGGTGGATTCTTCTTATTCATGATGAAAGACATCATAGCTTCAAATCTATGATTGAAGTACCTACATACATTGACTGGATCCAAAGAGCACAGTTCTCCGGGTGTCTTGAATTCGATGTTATCTACGTTAGCATTTGCCTCTCGTAGAAATTCAAGTAAGTTTTCCCAGCCATACTCGGCACAGCTCAGAGTGAGGAACCATGTGGGAGTACCTAAGTTCCTCAACATACATTTTAAATCACCATGACGACGGTACCAGTACTCATTAGTACCACGCTGACACGCCATGAGATTAATCAGGTGAGAATCCAAAATACTGTCTTGGACATTGACTTTATCCATAAAGTCACTTGCCGAGATGTTTTGCATGTGTATACCACTTTTCAAGATGTGGTTCACTGCATATGACAGTCCAGACAGATCGCTTTCAAACAGGAGATGAAACAAATAAGGAATGCATTGTCGAAACCTAGCATCTCCTGCATACAATCGCAAAGTCCGGTATTCAGAAGCAGGAATTTGATGAGGTCGCTCATCATATCTTCCTCCCTGACCTGTTGGAAAAAGCTGTGGGAAACACCGAGCTTCCAAACTTTCCTCCCAAACACTAATGGGACTCCCTTTGGCTTGTTTCATTTGAAACAACTCAATAGCATTCCCCATGACTTCCTTGGAATGCAAAGGATGAACACTATAATGTTCATATATTTCTTCACTAGTAGAGGGTTCTACTTTCTCAATTTGACCAGCACACAAATCGCTATCCTCTTCCTCACTTACTTCCTCTTCTGCAACATATACATTCTTATAGTATTTATTATTTTTTTTCAAATACAATGTTGCCTTTTTAACTTTCCTAACATCTACTAAATCTTGCCATATTTTCTTATTCTTTGTCGGAACCCCATTAACTAAGATAACCAGAGGTTCCTCTTCCACTTTTTCTACTCCAATTGTGTTAATGTTTTTCTTCAAATCTAGAGGCAAATAAACAACTCTTCCCTTTAATCCTCTCTGTAAATCTGATGGAGGCAATTTCCCTGTCTTTGGCTCCATTCTTACAATAGCCTGAAAGGGATGGATACTTTGAATCAAAATAGATTCATAAGTATTTAAATCCTTCAATTCAGAAGGAATCTCAACCAATTCCAGATTATTATGAACTGCTCTAGCAGGCATCTGGTTTTGATTTAATTTGCAACAACAATAACTACACACACGTTGATCCAATCCCAAATCAAAACAATTTTCTACCATCAAGTATGTTGCGAAATCCTTCCATTCACTATTATTTTCCCTTTCACTTTTTGCATATAAATCCACTAACTTAGTCTGATTCTTATAATAAGTGCGTCGACAACACACACAAGTGAAATTAGGCCTCTCACTTGATTTCACCTCAAACGTCGCAATTTCCCTCTGGAAATTATCTGTACTGGAAACCTGTACACTATCTTCCACATGACCCTCTTCTTCTTGCTCAATTTCAACATTCTCCTCTTTACTTCCAAAGTAACAAAACTCAATTTCTTCACATATATTCTTCACATCTATTTCAGAACCATGCAAAAGAGCAGCGCATAATTGTTTAAGCATAATTGCTGGACTCTTAGCATAATACAACATTCTAACTAATTTCCTCACTTTATTATGATGCACTGCTAGCATCCTGAAATGATGAAAAACACTCTGGCATACTCTCCTGGAAAGACAAGCCAGTGAATGACCATGCAAACCTGTCACTTCTCTTACTCTGCAAGGATCTAATTCTTGCAACAACCTTATTTTCTGCTTCAAACTTTTCTTATTAAATGACCGTACAAAATCACAAAGCAAATTGATGGAATCCTGTCGCACACTGCAAATACTACTACACTTCCAGGTGTACACAGGACCCTTAGCACGTCTTCCTAAAACCTCATTACCTAACACCTCTTCTGCCTCTGTTGTCACAAGTTTTTCTTTTTCAACTGGACAACCATCTTTCACTTCATAAGCACGACCACTGGTGTCAACTGCATGCACCAAATCATTATCCTGGAAATAACTCTCCTCATTAAAAAATGCCTCACAGCTTGAACTATGCATCCATTCTCCAGAAAAAACTTCACAAAAATTACTACGATTAACTATTCTCTTCCATCTACTATTTCTTTTGAAATCATAAATTGCCTTGTTTAGCTTCCTAATTCTATTGATTATCAAAATAAATAACTTACGTTTAATTTCAACTGCCTGATCAATAACTTTCTCAACTTTTTTTTTTCTCTTATAAAAAACCAGTTTCTGTTGACCTTTCTTCATATTTTTTAACAAATTGCCAATTATCCTGTTGCGGAACATTCGTTTACGAATCTCCCTAAACGGTTGTTTCCTTCTACTATCATGCACAGAGTTATCTCTTGCTCTAGCAGTAACATTTTTGATTGGCCTTTCCTTTCCATTTGAATTCCTTCTCGTTTTATGGACTGAAACATTTCCTGTAGTAATATTTTTTTTACTACACATATTTCTTATGAAATATTTTGTGCTCTTACCCGGTGCTTTCTTCGTGACTTGACAAATCTTTTTGTTAGAGGACTGCTGCTTATTTTCTTTCACCTGCTGTCTTTGACGTTTTGCAGCCTTTCTCTGTCTTTCTATTGTTGGCATGGTGAAATCTTGAAATGATCTGCAGTTGAATCTGTGGTAAAATATAATAAAAAATGTTATTAACCATTATTACCAAACAGTAAAACAATAACAGTGATCAAAAACTTAACACACTACTTGACATTTTAAATAGAAGATTTTTTAGTCCTTGCAAATTTACAATACAGAAATAGCAGAAAAGAAATGACATTTATATTTATGTTACCTATGCTATTTTATATGTGAATCTGATCTAATTTTATGAGCATATTTTAATATTTTATTGAAGACACTACACATAACCTGCTTTTGAAGGTGTCTTTATTTTTAAATTAAACGGTTTACCTTTTTACTTTTTATTAATTATACATTTTAAAAATAAATGTTTATATTTCCATAGGCTCAAGCAGGTCAGCTTCCCATCCTATGTCATATAATTCGGACAAATCTGCATCCTCATCACGCTCTTCTTCATCCTCAGGATTTAAATCATCCAAGGGATCAACATCCACTGATGTTTCAATTACAAGTTCAATGATGAGGTCAAAATCAACTGATTGCAGATTGTCGCTCATGTTGAGGTTGTCTTTATCTTTAAAGAAAGATAACAACAATGAGATGTTGCAGAGTAAGAGACAAATCTCAGAGATTATAATAGTAAAATTGTTTAACAAGAGTAATATTTTGCAGCTATTATTTAGCCATGTCCAACAATGCTGAGCAGGTGAAGACTATGTCTAAATTTTCAGTGAACAGGACTCATCTCTTCTTAACCTTGGATAAGCCTCACCGACTCTGTGTGTCCTGCACATACTTAAATGTAAAGGGGCAGATTTATGTTAAATGGCACATCCCCAGGCATGCACCAGTTAACGTGCACCACTACTCTGCCACCCATGGTGTGCCGTATTTACAATCAGATATGAGAAAGCTTCGTCAAAACCCTGCGCCTGCTTTAAGCAGGCATAGGTCTTGACGCAACATTGTGGAGATGGGGCACCCCTGAGCCTTGCTTGAGCTGCATCGCACTTGCGATACAACTCCAGCAATCACTACCTTTACAGCACAGATACGTCACGCATCTGTGCCATTTTTGCCCCATGATGCCCCGCATTCTAAATGCAGCACACCATGGGTGGCGGAACAGCGGTGCAGGATGACTGACACATCCCTGGTGATGCACCAGTCATCATAAATCTATCCCTAAGCTTCTTATCTTGTTACAGATGAACCGCCATATGTAGCATGAAACTATTTTGCATTTCCTAAATAGCGAATTTTAAGGAATAAATAGCAATTCTTTACCATTCCTAATTTGCAATGAGCAAATTGCTAATTGCATGTTACCCATTCATTTCCATGGGCTAGGAGGCTCATAGGAATGAAGGTTTAATTTGCGATTAGCAATTTGCTCATCACAAATTAGGAATTTTTCCAAGGGTGCAGGGGTGTCTCAAGAACACCCTGCTGCACCCCTGAAAAAGAAATTTGGGGGCATATGGCACACATACATGCCCTAAGGGCATGTGTTGGCGTCATATGGGACCTTTTGTTTTTTTGAAAAAAAGCTTTTTGAAAAGAATTCACAAATTACCACCAATTTACCACAATAGTTTCCAAATCCTTAATGTCATTTTTTACATATTTTTTGTTTGATACATTGCATTTAAGTAGTCACAAAATTTGCAAATCCTTCAGTGCAATTGCAAAATAAGGAATAGCAAATTTTGCTACTCCTTATTTTGCATCAAACTTGTTTGATACATACCATTTGTCTAATAAACATTCGCAAAGGCCGAAATTCGTAGAATTTTGATCTTTGCGAATGCTAATTAGCTTGATACATATGGCCCCAAGTGAGGCCTGTCTTGCGACATGGTGCATCTTTTGCATCACTGCTGCATCAGTTTCATGTGGTACGTTTTTTTTACACCATGACATATCTGCCTAAATGCATCAATTTGTAATGTTGTCGCCTCATAGCAAATCTTTTGCACCACCGCTGCATCATAAAAGTGACGCACAGTGGCACAAAAGAGGCATACACCTATCATAAATCTGTCCCTAGCATTTTAAATGATTAATCCAGGATGACGATAAAGTGTGGCCTATCCAGAGGTTTGTTTAAGGTGAGACCTACTCAGGATTGCAGATTAAAGTTACGCTTGATGAAGAATACAGAGGAGATAATACATGTAAAGGCCTACCAATGAAGTAAGTAATGTGCACTTTATTGCGCCAGTCATCATAAATGTATCCCTAAGCTTCTTATCTTGTTACAGATGAACATGTACCATCAAACTATTTTGCATTTCCTAAATAGCAAATTTTAAGGAATAAATAGCAATTCTTTACCATTCCTAATTTGCAATAAGCAAATTGCTAATTGCAAATTAGCACCGCCGCTGCATCATAAAAGTGACGCACAGAGGCACAAAAGAGGCATACACCTATCATAAATCTGTCCCTAGCATTTTAAATGATTAATCCAGGATGACAATAAGGTGTGGCCTATCCAAAAGTTTGTTTAAGGTGAGGCCTACTCAGGATTGCAGATTAAAGTTACGCTTGATGAAGAATACAGAGGAGATAATACATGTAAAGGCCTACCAATGAAGTAAGTAATGTCCACTTTATTGCGCCAGTCATCATAAATGTATCCCTAAGCTTCTTATCTTGTTACAGATGAACCACCATATGTACCATCAAACTATTTTGCATTTCCTAAATAGCAAATTTTAAGGAATAAATAGCAATTCTTTACCATTCCTAATTTGCAATGAGCAAATTGCTAATTGCAAATTACCCATTCATTTCCATGGGCTAGGAGGCTCATAGGAATGAAGGTTGCAATTTGCGATTAGCAATTAGCTCATCACAAAATAGGAATTTTTTCAAGCGTGCAGGGGTATCTCAAGAACACCCTGCTGCACCCCTGAAAAAGAAATTTGGGGGCATATGGCACACATACATGCCCTAAGGGCATGTATGGGCGTCATATGGGACCTTTTGTTTTTTGGAAAAAAATGCTTTTTGAAAAGAATTCGCAAATTACCACAAACTAGAAGTTGGTGGTAGTTTCCAAATCCTTAATATCATTTTTTACATATTTTTTGTTTGATACATTGCATTTAAGGAATCGCAAAATTTGCAAATCCTTCAGTGCAATCGCAAAATAAGGAATAGCAAATTTTGAATTAAGGACATTTTAAGTCATTTCCACATGTGCAGTGTTTTCAAATTATGATTTGAAAATAGTTTTTGGGGAAAAGTAATGGTTTGCAAATTTATGACAAGGACATAATGGTGTATGCTTCTCTATAAGGCATTTCAGTGTCTCTGATGTCATTTTTCCCATATTACATTATAAGACCTTTCCCCATGTAGCACATTCCTTGTAAATATGCTCCCACCGGTCAATGGCGAATTTAGATTTTGACTGTTTGAGTCACATAGCCATGTTAAAAGTGACCCAAATAAATTGCAAACGTTTTAAAAAAACACATTCATGTGTCTTAAGGACATTTTAAGTCATTTCCCCATGGACAGTGTTTTCTAAGTGGCGCAAAAGAGGCATACACCTATCATAAATCTGTCCCTAGCATTTTAAATGATTAATTCAGGATGACAATAAGATGTGGCCTATCCAGAGGTTTGTTTAAAGTGAGGCCTACTCAGGATTGCAGATTAAAGTTACGCTTGATGAAGAATACAGAGGACATAATACATGTAAAGCTCTACCAATGAAGTAAGTGATGTCCACTTCATTGCGCCAGTCATCATAAATGTATCCCTAAGCTTCTTATCTTGTTAGACATCAACCGCCATATGTATCATATAACTATTTTGCATTTCCAAAATAGCGAATTTTAAGAAATAAATAGCGATTCTTTACCATTCCAAATTTGCGATGAGCAAATTGCTAATTGCAAATTACCCATTCATTTCCATGGGCTAGGAGGCTCATAGGAATGAAGGTTGCAATTTGCGATTAGCAATTAGCTCATCACAAAATAGGAATTTTTCCAAAGGTGCAGGGGTGTCTCAATAACACCCTGCTGCACCCCTGAAAAAGAAATTTGGGGGCATATGGCGCACATACATTTTAACAACATTCCTTTACCTCAAAAACGATTTTCAAATCATAATTTCAAAACACTGCACATGGGAAAATTACTTAAAATGTCCTTAAGACACATAAAAGCGTTTTTTGATTGCCTTTGCAGCATGTTTGTATCACTTTTAACATGGCTATGTAACACAAACATTCAAAATCTAAATTTGCCATGCACAGGTGGGAGCATATTTACAAGCAATTTGCGCCACAGAGAAAGGTCTTACATTAAAATGGGAAAAATAACATCAGGGACAGTCAATTGCCTTATAAAGAAGCATACACCATTATGTCCTTGTCATACATTTAAAAACAATTCCTTTTCCCCAAAAACGATTTTCAAATAATAATTTCAAAACACTGCACATGGGAAAATGACTTAAAATGTCCTTAAGACACATGAACGCATTTTTTGATTGCCTTTCCAGCATGGTTGGGTCACTTTTAACATGACTATGTAACACAAACATTTAAAATCTAAATTTACCATGCACAGGTGGGAGCATATTTACAAGCAATTTGCGCCACAGAGAAAGGTCTTACATTAAAATGGGAAAAATAACATCAGGGACAGTCAATTGCCTTATAAAGAAGCATACACCATTATGTCCTTGTCATAAATTTAAAAACAATTCCTTTTCCCCAAAAACGATTTTCAAATCATAATTTCAAAACACTGCACATGGGAAAATTACTTAAAATGTCCTTAAGACACATAAACGCGTTTTTTGATTGCCTTTGCAGCATGTTTGTATCACTTTTAACATGGCTATGTAACACAAACATTCAAAATCTAAATTTTCCATGCACAGGTGGGAGCATATTTACAAGCAATTTGCGCCACATAATTCATAATTTTCTCCTTAAAGCACACTATTCTCTATCTAAATTAAAGAAATATTTTCTCACCTTAGCAAATACTTTGAGTTTGAAAACAGTCTCAGAAACACACCAATTTGTCTTCAGCAGAGCAAAAGGTATGCACTCCAGAGTCTGCAGCTATCAAAAGCACAGAAATGCTGTAATTCTTCACACATATCTCTCATGTCACCCAATCAAAACTTTTCCCTCACTTTTTTCAAATGAAAACCCTTCCCCCCTCTGCCCCCTCTCTGCTTTTTTTGCATAGCAACCACCTCTTGGAAGACCTCTGGTGTTTGCAAGTTCACACAACAATGTTGCAATTGAACTCTGAACTCTCAGTGCACCTGCATATCCAGTGCATTCTTTCATTTAATGATTTTTTATTGACCACTCAAAATACATCTTTCAAAGAACACATCCGTGCACCCTAACTTTCTGTTTTCAGCAATCAAAATCCACCAATCACTGTTACTGCTTCATGAACACAGAAACTCCACAGTTTTTTCTCATTTTACACTCTCATTTTTTCAACTGCCATTTCATTGCCACACTTCATCTGACTGCAGGAGAACCTTCTCTCACCATGTTTTCTGTCTGGATTGTTGGACATAGTTATATTCACTGGGCTCAAAGGTACGTTGAAAACAGGAATTTACCTAACCTCAATTTACAAGATGTGGAAATTAAGTGGTTTGGCCACAGAGGATTAAAATGTCACCAATTGATACCATTGGTGAAAACCTTTATGCATTTGCCCAAACCTGACCTGTTAATTGTGCACTGTGGAGGTAATGACTTGGGCACTTTGACTGGTGTAGGTCTGGAAATGCTTTTAAAGGACACCTTTGAGCAATTAATGGCACTTTTTCCTCAGACTGCCTTGGTATATTCAAATATATGCCAAAGACAGAAATGGAGGTGGTCAAACCAATTTTGTCCACAAATTGAGAAGTCGAGGAAGCATGTAAACAAATCTGTTTCAGCTTACATGAGAGACCATGGAATGGGCTCCCTGTACAACAATAACTTGCGTTACTACATGCAAGATATCTACAGAGGAGATGGAGTTCACTTCTCAGATGAGGGCAACAGAATTTTCACTCTGAATTTAAGAATGTGCATTGGTACCTACTTATAAGTACCTAAATGTACCATAAATCCAAAAGCTCTTCTCAGAGCTACCCTACATCTAATCACTCACAATTATTATTTTACTCTAAAATTTTTCACTAATTTTCAACAAAGTACGCTCCCTGGGGCGCTACCCGGTACGCGAACCGGGAGCTAACCTCGCGAAATTTTTTAAAAAAATTGTTTTTTTTCGCACATATAAGCCTCCTCAGCCACCCTCACAAAACCTAGGGGGTCAAGATAACTCTACCGTGCCCCCTTCTACCCATTCTGAACATTATTTGCCCTCCATCTTGTATCTTAATTCGACCGAAACACAAAATGGTGGACTCCCGGAACGCTTAAGGTCCGCGAACCGAGGCGCTCAACGGTTCGCGTACCGGGTCGCTCCCTGGGAAGCGCACCATCAAAAAAGGTGGGAAAGTAGTTCACAGAAAAGCCACTGGAGACAATTTCACCAAATATAGATTAGCTCATACTACATACCAATCCCTACCATTTTCACAAATTTGATTGGAATTCCATTGAGCCATTTAGCCTGTAGACCTCTCTAAATACCCTGAGGTAAATTACTTCACAAAACACATCTGAAGTGTTGGAATTGACAACCAATGAAAATGTTACTTTCATTTTCTACTTTTTTTACCTGACATTTCATTGGTTATATACCTCAATATATATAAGGGAAGAGAAGAAAACACAGCCATTTTGACTACTACTTCTTGGTGTACATTTCAATAGTATTTTCACTAATTCCTTCAACTTCTTTCTAAAGGTAAGTTTTTATTTTTAAAACTGAAGTATATTGTGCACTATAAGTTAATATGGTAAACTTTTTCTGATAGTTATATACTATCCCTCTGTAGTAGGTATAGATTTAGATAGACTTCTCTGTTATAGTTATGGATGGAGTTAGGCTTCTCTTGTATAATTATGAATTTACTTACGTTAAATCACATACACTTTTTTATATTCCTACTTCCACTCTGATACTATACACTGCCCAAAGATAAATTCACTGATAAAAACTGCCTATCTAAAATTAATCCCAACAGTGCCCTATCTCTACTAATATATATTTTTTTAATCTAAATTTCAGGCAAAATGGAAGGCGAACAGAAAGTTGAATTTCAAATTGTCCTGCAAGAGAGCAGCCAAGAAATCATTGATGAAAATGATATTGAATTTTTCGATGAAACTTGGGACAATGAACTACTGCAATGTGTACAAGCAGTAGATAACCTCCTTGCAAATGAGGACATTTTACACCCTCAGAGACTACAATGTATATTCCATGATAATTATGAAATTTCTGACAATGAAATGTTAGAAAGTTTAATAAATTATGAAACACAATCACAATAAAAAAAAAATGCTTAAAAAATAAAGAAAATAAAAAATTATCAACAAAACCAACAATCAATTAACATACAGCATTTGAAAAGTCTATCATTCATTTTTCATTGTAGTACGCTGCCCAGAACGCTTCCCGGTTCGCGGACCGGGCGCTACCCACGCAAAAAAACAAAAAAAAAATTTATTTTTTTTTGCCCCGCGGGGCCCTTTTAAAGCCTCCACATTAAACCTAGGGGGTCAGGGAGGATCTACTATGCCCCCTTATGGTTATTTCCCCCTTTGTTTTGGCCTCCTCTTGTCTCTCGATCCTACCGAGAGACAAGATGGCGGCCGCTCCGGACTGTTTAGAATGTTGACAGACGCAGGAGAACCAATCAGCTTCGCTACGCGAAGTTCTGGTACGCGCCCCGGTCCGCGAACCGGGGAGCTGCCCGGTCCGCTGTTACAGATATATATCTTTTTTTAAACGTTAATTTCTCAAAATCCACTGGAGCACATATATTGAGACCTACAAAAGGCACATCGGGCTACCAGTCCCTACAATTTTGCCAAGTTTCATGCAAATCCATTCAGCCGTTCGGGCTAAAAGTGAGGCCAACCGCCCTATGGAAAACTCAATGTTAAAAACACGTTTTGGGACCCCCCTTTTTTCTCGGCCCCCCTTGGACGAACCCCCCCCAAATTTTCAGGGGCTGCTCAGAAACAAAATGTTCCATTTTCCAGAAAATTTCAGCCAATTCCGTCCACAAACGCCAAAGTTATTAGACATAGAATTTTCAAAAATCCCATAGGGAAAAAATCCTAACTATATATACCTACTGGCGACCGCCAGTAGGTAATATATATATATATATATATATATATACATATTTCCGCACTTGTGCTCCTGCTACCACGCCACGCCATCAATCCTCAGCCAACAGACGAGCAAGAACACGGAAGACCCAGAGTGCAGGTGAGTTTTTATTTTGCAGTACACCACACCAGGATAACGTTTCGCCCTACACAGAGGGCTTGGTCACATGGCGCACTGAAAGAGTTGCGTGAATTTAAAGTGCTCGTGCAGTAACAACGACATCAATGATTGGTTGCAACTTAATTAATGAAAATATATAACACATTTGTTAAAACAATCATTTACAAGTGCAAAAACGGGCAAGAAAGGCAATATTAGGCCACTGCTTGATAATACCTGTTTAAATACAGTCTCATTATCCGATAGTATATATGAAGTTATGTAAAGAGGACCAACTGGATATTCCCACAGTACATAATAAGTTTGTAAGGTTACATATTTTTGTAAAAATTTCATGTATTAACAGTTTGCGCAAGATTGCAGCCGCACCGATGTACTTGATCTGGCTATTATGTAATCTCTGCATAAATGCAATAGCCCCTGATGTACAATGTGAAAGTCCTCAAACTTCCTAGTAAAATATATACACAAATTTCATCTATATACATCTATATACAATAGGTATCTTACATACTATTGCCAGTAATCACCTTGGAGTATTAACTGGTAATGTAAAACCGGATAACAAGAAAAAGGGCCTAAAATAATACATGCCTGACGACTTTTTCTAATGCCCCGCTAAGGTTACTAGTGCCGCATATGCCCATGACGTTGTTACTAACACCCTAACAAACAAGTGAAAATTTAAAAAGAAACAATTCTTACTGAGTTTGAAATTATAAGATACAGCTTAACACAACTAGTGAAGATCTATTGCAGTAACTGATAGAATGACTAATCAAATATATGTTAAACTACATGACATAGAGTACAGGTGCACAGCCAGCAACATGCAGCACAGAGATGGGGGGTATTAATATATATTACCTACTGGCGGTCGCCAGTAGGTATATATAGTTAGGATTTTTTCCCTATGGGATTTTTGAAAATTCTATGTCTAATAACTTTGGCGTTTGTGGACGGAATTGGCTGAAATTTTCTGGAAAATGGAACATTTTGTTTCTGAGCAGCCCCTGGAAATTTGGGGGGGGTTCGTCAAGGGGGGGCCGAGAAAAAAGGGGGGTCCCAAAAAGTGTTTTTAACATTGAGTTTTCCATAGGGCGGTTGGCCTCACTTTTAGCCCGAACGGCTGAATGGATTTCCACGAAACTTGGCAAAATTGTAGGGACTGGTAGCCCGATGTGCCTTTGCTAGGTCTCAATATATGTGCTTCAGTGGATTTTGAGAAATTAACGTTCAAAAAAAGATATATATCTGTAACAGCGGACCGGGCAGCGCTCCGGTTCGCGGACTTTACGCGTAACGGAACTTCGCATAGCGAAGCTGATTGGCTCTCCGGTGTCTGTCAACATTCTAAACAGTCCGGAGCGGCCGCCATCTTGTCTCTCGGTAGGATTGAGAGACAAGAGGAGGCCAAAACAAAGGGGGAAATGACCATAAGGGGGCATAGTAGATCCTCCCTGACCCCCTAGGCTTTAAAAGGGCCCCGCGGGGCAAAAAAAAAATAATTCTTTTTTTTGTTTTTTTGCGTGGGTAGCGCCCGGTTCGCGAACCGGGAAGCGTTCTGGGCAGCGTACTATAAGGAAAAAAGAATGATAGACTTTTCAAATACTATATGTTAATTGATTGTTGGTTTTGTTGATTATTTTTTTATTTTTTTATTTTTTAAGCAATTATTTATTATTGTGATTGTGTTTGAAAATTTAATAACATTTCTAACATTTAACTAGTTTATGAATTACATATAAAAATGATTAAAGACTCAAACATTTTTTTAATATTACATACAATTTTATTTTTCGGATTGTTTTTCAAAATTTAATAGAACGTCTAGCATTTGACTGTCCGATATGTCCTCTTGTTGAGTGAACATAAGTTCCCACATTTGACCGTCATCATAATGAAGTAAATGATCCACAGATTCTACACATTGAACTAATTCATGGTCCCGTGATTCATCCATTAAATCTGAGTCATCATTGTCCTCAATATCTTTTTCTGTGTTGTTCTCCAGAACAATTTTGAAGGAAACATTCTGCTCACCTTCCATTTTATTGCTGTAATTTGCATAAAAAATAAATATATCAGTAGAGATAGGGCACTGTTGGGTTTAAGTTCAGACAGGTACTTGTGAGTTTATAACAGAGAAGTAATCTATGGGCACTGTATGGTTTCAGGCGTGAAGTAGTACTATTAAAAAGTGCCTGTGAAGAAGCCTAAGTAAATTCATAATTATACCACAGAAACCTAAATCAATCCATAATTATAATAAAGAAGCCTTTCTCAATGTCTAACTCTTACAGAGGGATAGTATATAACTATCTGAAAATGTTTTCAAATTTATAAAATAATATCTCACCTTCTAAAAACAAGTTTAAGTTGTGAGTGAAAATGATCTTGCAATGTAGTTCAGGAAGTAGTAGTCAAAATGGCTGTGTTTCTCTCTCTTCCTTTATATATATTCAGGTACATAACCAATCAAATGTCAGGTAAAAAAAGTAGAAAATGAAAGTAACATTTTAATTGGTTGTCAATTCCAACACTTCAGATGTGTTTTGTGAAGTAATTTACCTCAGGGTATTTAGAGAGGTCTACAGGCTAAATGGTTAAATGGAATTTCAATCAAATTTGTGAAAATGGTAGGCATTGGTATGTAGTATGAGCTAATCTATATTTGGTGAAATTGTCTCCAGTCGCTTTTCTGTAAACTACTTTCCCACCTTTTTTGATGGTGCGCTTCCCAGGGAGCGACCCGGTACGCGAACTGGCGAGCGCCCCGGTTCGCGAACCTTAAGCGTTACGGGAGTCCACCATTTTGTGTTTCGGTCGAATTAAGATACAAGATGGAGGGCAAATAATGTTCAGAATGGGTAGAAGGGGCACGGTAGACTTATCTTGACCCCCTAGGTTTTCTGAGGGTGGCTGAGGAGGCCCATATGTGCGAAAATTATTATTATTTTTTTTAAATTTAGCGAGGTTAGCTCCCGGTTCGCGTACCGGGTAGCGCCCCAGGGAGCGTACTTTGTTGAAAATTAGTGAAAAATGTTAGAGTAAAATAATAATTGTGAGTGATCAGATGTAGGGTAGCTCTGAGAAGAGCTTTTGGGTTTGTGGTACATTTAGGTACTTATAAGTAGGTACCAATGCACAGTCTTAAATTCAGAATGAAAATTCTGTTGCCCTCATCTGAGAAGTGAACTCCATCTCCTCTGTAGATATCTTGCATGTAGTAACGCAAGTTATTGTTGTACACGGAGCCCATTCCATGGTCTCTCATGTAAGCTGAAACAGATTTGTTTACATGCTTCCTCGACTTCTCAATTTGTGGACAAAATTGGTTTGACCACCTCCATTTCTGTCTTTGGCATATATTTGAATATACCAAGGCAGTCTGAGGAAAAAGTGCCATCAATTGCTCAAAGGTGTCCTTTAAAAGCATTTCCAGACCTACCCCAGTCAAAGTGCCCAAATCATTACCTCCACAGTGCACAATTAACAGGTCAGGTTTTGGCAAATGCATAAAGGTTTTCACCAATGGTATCAATTGGTGACATTTTAATCCCTGTGGCCAAACCACTTAATTTCCACATCTTGTAAATTGAGGTTAGGTAAATTCCTGTTCTCAGCATACCTCTGAGCCCAATAGATGTAACTATGTCCAACAATCCAGACAGAAAACATGGTGAGAGAAGGTTCTCCTGCAGTCAGATGAAGTGTGGCAATGAAATGGCAGTTGAAAAAATAAGAGTTTAAAATAAAAAAAACAGTGGCGTTTCTGTGTTAATGAAGCAGTAACAGTGATTGGTGGATTTTGAATGCTGAAAACAGAAAGTTAGGGTGCATGGATGAGTTGTTTGAAAGATGTATTTTGAGTGGTCAAGAAAAAATCATTAAATGAAAGAATGCACTGGATATGAGGTGCACTGAGAGTTCAGAGTTCAATTGCAACATTGTTGTGTGAACTTGCAAACACCAGAGGTCTTCCAAGACGTGGTTGCCATGCAAAAAAGGCAGAAAGGGCAGAGGGGGGAAGGGTTTTCATTTGAAAAAAAGTGAGGGAAGAGTTTTGATTGGGTGACATGAGAGATATGTGTGAAGAATTACAGCATTTCTGTGCTTTTGATAGCTGCAGACTCTGGAGTGCATACCTTTTGCTCTGCTGAAGACAAATTGGTGTGTTTCTGAGACTGTTTTGAAACTCAAAGTATTTGCTAAGGTGAGAAAAGATTTCTTTAATTTAGATAGAGAATAGTGTGCTTTAAGGAGAAAATTATGAAGAAAGTTGTGTTTTTCAAATGTTGCTTTGTCTCAATTGTTTTACAAATAGATTTTGTTTCTTTGAGAAAATGTAATTGGAGAAAATGTGAAGTATTAGTACTGACAGGGTGTTATTGTGCATAGGAGCTGTGGAGTCTTTTCAAATTATGACTTGAAAATCGTTTTTGAGGAAAATGAATGGTTATAATATTTATGACAAGGACATAATGGTGTATGCTTCATTATAAGGCAATTGAGTGTCTCTGATGTTATTTTTCCCATTTTAATGTAAGACCTTTCTCTGTGGAGCAAATTGCTTGTAAATATGCTCCCACCTGTGCATGGCAAATTTAGATTTTGAATGTTTGCGTTACATAGCCATGTTAAAAGTGACACAAACATGCTGCAAAGGCAATCAAAAAACGCTTTTATGTGTCTTAAGGACATTTTAAGTCATTTCTCCATGTGCAGTGTTTTGAAATTATGATTTGAAAATCGTTTTTGGGGAAAAGGAATGGTTTTTAAATTTATGACAAGGACATAATGGTGTATGCTTCTTTATAAGGCATTTCAGTGTCTCTGATGTCATTTTTCCCATATTACATTAAAAGACCTTTCCCCGTGGGGCACATTCCTTGTAAATATGCTCCCACCTGTGCATGGCAAATTTAGATTTTGAATGTTTGTGTTACATAGCCATGTTAAAAGTGACCCAACCATGCTGGAAAGGCAATCAAAAAACGCTTTCATGTGTCTTAAGGACATTTTAAGTCATTTCCCCATGTGCAGTGTTTTCAAATTATGATTTGAAAATCGTTTTTGGGGAAAAGGAATGGTTTGTAAATTTATGACAAGGATATAATGGTGTATGCTTCTTTATAAGGCATTTCAGTGTCTCTGATGTCATTTTTCCCATATTACATTAAAAGACCTTTCCCCGTGGGGCACATTCCTTGTAAATATGGTCCCACCTGTGCATGGTAAATTTAGATTTTGACTGTTTGAGTTACATAGCCATGTTAAAAGTGACCCAAAAACTTGCAAAGGCTTTAAAAAAACACTTTTATGTGTCTTAAGGACATTTTAAAACATTTCCCCGTGGGCAGTGTTTTCAAATTATGACTTGAAAATCGTTTTTGAGGTAAAGGAATGTTGTTAAAATTTATGTGCGCCATATGCCCCCAAATTTCTTTTTCAGGGGTGCAGCAGGGTGTTCTTGAGACACCCCTGCACCTTTGGAAAAATTCCTAATTTGCGATGAGCTAATTGCTAATCGCAAATTGCACCTTCATTCCTATGGGCCTCCTGGCCCATGGAAATGAATGGGTAATTTGCAATTAGCAATTTGCTCATCGCAAATTAGGAATGGTAAAGAATCGCTATTTATTCCTTAAAATTCGCTATTTTGGAAATGCAAAATAGTTTGATGATACATATGGCGGTTCATCTCTAACAAGATAAGAAGCTTAGGGATACATTTTTGATGACTGGCGCAATGAAGTGGACATCACTTACTTCATTGGTAGAGCTTTACATGTATTATCTCCTCTGTATTCTTCATCAAGCGTAACTTTCATCTGCAATCCCGAGTAGGCCTCACCTTAAACAAACCTCTGGATAGGGCACACCTTATCGTCATCCTGAATTAATCATTTAAAATGCTAGGGACAGATTTATGATAGGTGTATGCCTCTTTTGCGCCACTGTGCGTCACTTTTGTGATGCAGCGGCGGTGCAAAAGATTTGCTATGAGGCGACAAAATTACAAATTGATGCATTTAGGCAGATGTGTCATGGTGTAAAAAACACCGTGCCACATGAAACTGATGCAGCAGTGATGCAAAAGATGCACCATGTTGCAAGACAGGCCTCACTTGGGGCCATATGTATGAAGCTAATTAGCATTTGCAAAGGCCGAAGTTCTGTGAATTTCGGCCTTTGCGAATGCTAATTAGACAAATGGTATGTATCAAACAAGTTTGATGCAAAATAAGGAATAGCAAAATTTGCTATTCTTTATTTTGCGATTGCACTGAAGGATTTGCAAATTTTGTGATTTCTTAAATGCAATGTATCAAACAAAAAATATGCAAAAAATGCCATTAAGGATTTGCAAATTACCACCAACTTCTAGTTGGTGGTAATTTGCGAATTCTTTTCAAAAAGCTTTTTTTCCAAAAAACAAAAGGTGACATATGACGCCCATACATGCCCTCAGGGCATGTATGTGCGCCATATGCCCCCAAATTTCTTTTTCAGGGGGTGCAGCAGGGTGTTCTTGAGACACCCATGCACCCTTGGAAAAATTCCTAATTTGCGATGAGCTAATTGCTAATCGCAAATTGCACCTTCATTCCTATGGGCCTCCTGGCCCATGGAAATTAATGAGTAATTTGCAATTAGCAATTTGTTCATTGCAAATTAGGAATGGTAAAGAATCGCTATTTATTCCTTAAAATTCGCTATTTAGGAAATGCAAAATAGTTTGATGATACATATGGCAGTTCATCTCTAACAAGATAAGAAGCATAGGGATAGATTTATGATGACTGGCACAATGAAGTGGACATAACTTACTTCATTGGTAGGCCTTTACATGTATTATCTCCTCTGTATTGTTCATCAAGTGTAACTTTGATCTGCAATCCTGAGTAGGCCTCACCTTAAACAAACCTCTGGATAGGCCACACCTTATCGTCATCCTGAATTAATCATTTAAAATGCTAGGGACAGATTTATGATAGGTGTATGCCTCTTTTGCGCCACTGTGCGTCACTTTTCTGATGCAGCGGCGGTGCAAAAGATTTGCTATGATGCGACAAAATTACAAATTGATGCATTTAGGCAGATGTGTCATGGTGTAAAAAAAACGTGCCACATGAAACCGATGCAGCAGTGATGCAAAAGATGCACCATGTTGCAAGACCGGCCTCACTTGGGGCCATATGTATCAAGCTAATTAGCATTCGCAAAGGCCAAAATTCTGTGAATTTCAGCCTTTGCGAATGCTAATTAGACAAATGGTATGTATCAAACAAGTTTGATGCAAAATAAGGAATAGCAAAATTTGCTATTCCTTATTTTGCGATTGCACTGAAGGATTTGCAAATTTTGCGATTCCTTAAATGCAATGTATCAAACAAAAAATATGCAAAAAATGCCATTAAGGATTTGCAAATTACCACCAACTTCTAGTTGGTGGTAATTTGCGAATTCTTTTCAAAAAGCTTTTTTTCCAAAAAACAAAAGGTGCCATATGACGCCCATACATGCCCTTAGGGCATGTATGTGCGCCATATGCCCCCAAATTTCTTTTTCAGGGGGTGCAGCAGGGTGTTCTTGAGACACCCCTGCACCCTTGGAAAAATTCCTAATTTGCGATGAGCTAATTGCTAATCGCAAATTGCACCTTCATTCCTATGGGCCTCCTGGCCCATGGAAATGAATGGGTAATTTGCAATTAGCAATTTGCTCATTGCAAATTAGGAATGGTAAAGAATCGCTATTTATTCCTTAAAATTCGCTATTTAGGAAATGCAAAATAGTTTGATGATACATATGGCGGTTCATCTGTAACAAGATAAGAAGCTTTGGGATACATTTATGATGACTGGCGCAATAAAGTGGACATTACTTACTTCATTGGTAGGCCTTTACATGTATTATCTCCTCTGTATTCTTCATCAAGCGTAACTTTAATCTGCAATCCTGAGTAGGCCTCACCTTAAACAAACCTCTGGATAGGCCACACCTTATTGTCATCCTGAATTAATCATTTAAAATGCTAGGGACAGATTTATGATAGGTGTATGCCTCTTTTGCGCCACTGTGCGTCACTTTTCTAATGCAGCGGCGGTGCAAAAGATTTGCTATGAGGCGACAAAATTACAAATTGATACATTTAGGCAGATGTGTCATGGTGTAAAAAAAACGTGCCACATGAAACCGATGCAGCAGTGATGCAAAAGATGCACCATGTTGCAAGACAGGCCTCACTTGGGGCCATATGTATCAAGCTAATTAGCATTGGCAAAGGTCAAAATTCTGCGAATTTCGGCCTTTGCGAATGCTAATTAGACAAATGGTTTGTATCAAACAAGTTTGATGCAAAATAAGGAATAGCAAAATTTGCTATTCCTTATTTTGCGATTGTACTGAAGGATTTGCAAATTTTGCGATTCCTTAAATGCAATGTGTCAAACAAAAAATATGCAAAAAATGCCATTAAGGATTTGCAAACTACCACCAACTTCTAGTTGGTGGTAATTTGCGAATTCTTTTCAAAAAGCTTTTTTTCCAAAAAACAAAAGGTGCCATATGACGCCCATACATGCCCTTAGGGCATGTATGTGCGCCATATGCCCCCAAATTTCTTTTTCAGGGGTGCAGCAGGGTGTTCTTGAGACACCCCTGCACCTTTGGAAAAATTCCTAATTTGCGATGAGCTAATTGCTAATCGCAAATTGCACCTTCATTCAATTTGCAATTAGCAATTTGCTCATCGCAAATTAGGAATGGTAAAGAATTGCTATTTATCCCTTAAAATTCGCTATTTAGGAAATGCAAAATAGTTTGATGATACATATGGCGGTTCATCTCTAACAAGATAAGAAGCTTAGGGATAGATTTATGATGACTGGCGCATCACCAGGGATGTGCCAGTCATCCTGCGCTGCTGTTCCGCCACCCATGGTGTGCTGCATTTACAATGCGGCGCAGCATGGGGCAAAAATGGCACAGATGCGTGACGCATCTGTGCCGTAAAGGTGGCGCATTGCTGGAGTTGTATCGCAAGTGTGATGCAGCTCCAGCAAGGCTCAGGGGTGCCCCATCTCCACAATGTTGCGTCAAGACCTATGCCTGCTTCAAGCAGGCGCAGGGTTTTGACGTAGCTTTCTCCTATCTGATTGTAAATGCGGCACACCATGGGTGGCAGAGCAGCGGTGCACGTTAACTGGTGCATGCCTGGGGATGTGCCATTTAACATAAATCTGCCCCTTTACATTTAAGTATGTGCAGGGGACACAGAGTCGGTGAGGCTTATCCAAGGTTAAGAAGAGAAGAGTCCTGTTCACTGAAAAATTAGACATAGGCTTCACCTGCTCAGCATCGCTGGACATGGCTATATAATAGCTGCAAAATGTTACTCTTGTTAAACAATCTTACTATTATAATCTCTGAGATTTGTCTCTTACTCTGCAACATCTCATTGTTGTTATCTTTCTTTAAAGATAAAGACAACATCAACATGAGCGACAATCAGCAATCAGTTGATTTTGACCTCATCATTGAACTCGTAATTGAAACATCAGTGGATGTTGATCCCTTCGATGATTTAAATCCTGAGGATGAAGAAGAACGTGATGAGGATGCAGATTTGTCTGAATTATATGACATAGGATGGGAAGCTGACGTGCTTGAGCCTATGGAACTATAAACATTTATTTTAAAAATTTATAATAAATAAAAAGTAAAAATGTAAACCGTTTAATTTAAAAATAAAGACACCTTCAAAAACAGGTTATGTGTAGTGTCTTCAATAAAATATTAAAATATGCTCATAAAATTACATCAGATTCACATATAAAATAGCACAGGTAACATGAATATAAATTCCATTTCTTTTCTGCTATTTCTGTATTCTAAATTTGCAAAGCACTAAAAAATCTTCTATGTAAAAATGTCAAGTAGTGTTTTAAGTTTTTGATTACTGTTATTGATTTACTGTTGGGTAATAGTGGTTAATAACATTTTTTATTATATTTTACCACAGATTCAACTGCAGATCATTTCAAGATTTCAGCATGCCAACCAAAGAAAGAGTGAGAAAGGCTGCAAAACGTCAAAGACAGCAGGTTAATGAAAAAAAGCAGCAGTCCTCTAACAAAAAGATTTGTCAAGTCACCAAGAAAGCACCGGGTAAGAGTACAAAAACATTCATAAGAAATATCTGTAGTAAAAAAAATATTACTACAAAAATGTTTCAGTCCAGAAAAAGAGAAGCAATTCAAACGGAAAGGAAAGGCCAATGAAAAATGTTACTGCTAGAGCAAGAGATAACTCTGTGCATGATAGTAGAAGGAAACAACAGTTTAGGGACATTCGTAAACGAATGTTCCGCAACAGGATAATTGGCAATTTGTTAAAAAATATTAAGAAAGGTCAACAGAAAGTGGTTTTTTATAAGAGAAAAAAAAAAGTTGAGAAAGTTATTGATCAGGCATTTGAAATTAAACGTAAGTTATTTATTTTGATAATCAATAGAATTAGGAAGCTAAACAAGGCAATTTATGATTTCAAAAGAAATAGTAGATGGAAGAGAATAGTTAATCGTAGTAATTTTTGTGAAGTTTTTTCTGGAGAATGGATGCATAGTTCAAGCTGTGAGGCATTTTTTAATGAGGAGAGTTATTTCCAGGATAATGATTTGGTGCATGCAGTTGACACCAGTGGTCGTGCTTATGAAGTGAAAGATGGTTGTCCAGTTGAAAAAGAAAAACTTGTGACAACAGAGGCAGAAGAGGTGTTAGGTAATGAGGTTTTAGGAAGACGTGCTAAGGGTCCTGTGTACACCTGGAAGTGTAGTAGTATTTGCAGTGTGCGACAGGATTCCATCAATTTGCTTTGTGATTTTGTACGGTCATTTAATAAGAAAAGTTTGAAGCAGAAAATGAGGTTGTTGCAAGAATTAGATCCTTGCAGAGTGAGAGAAGTGACAGGTTTGCATGGTCATTCACTGGCTTGTCTTTCCAGGAGAGTATGCCAGAGTGTTTTTCATCATTTCAGGATGCTAGCAGTGCATCATAATAAAGTGAGGAAATTAGTTAGAATGTTGTATTATGCTAAGAGTCAAGCAATTATGCTTAAACAATTATGCGCTGCTCTTTTGCATGGTTCTGAAATAGATGTGAAGAATATATGTGAAGAAATTGAGTTTTGTTACTTTGGAAGTAAAGAGGAGAATGTTGAAATTGACCAAGAAGAAGCGGGTAATGTGGAAGATAGTGTACAGGTTTCCAGTACAGATAATTTCCAGAGGGAAATTGCGACGTTTCAGGTCAAATCAAGTGAGAGGCCAAATTTCACTTGTGTGTGTTGTCGACGCACTTATTATAAGAATCAGACTAAGTTAGTGGATTTATATGCAAAAAGTGAAAGGGAAAATAATAGTGAATGGAAGGATTTCGCAACATACTTGATGGCAGAAAATTGTTTTGATTTGGGATTGGATCAACGTGTGTGTACTTATTGTTGTTGCAAATTAAATCAAAACCAGATGCCTACTAGAGCAGTTCATAATAATCTGGAATTGGTTGAGATTCCTTCTGAATTGAAGGATTTGAATACTTATGAATCTATTTTGATTCAAAGTATCCATCCCTTTCAGGCTATTGTAAGAATGGAGCCAAAGACAGGGAAATTGCCTCCATCAGATTTACAGAGAGGATTAAAGGGAAGAGTTGTTTATTTGCCTCTAGATTTGAAGAAAAACATTAACACAATTGGAGTAGAAAAAGTAAAAGAGGAACCTCTGGTTATCTTAGTTAATGGGGTTCCGACAAAGAATAAGAAAATATGGCAAGATTCAGTGGATGTTAGGAAAGTTAAAAAGGCAACATTGTATTTGAAAAAAAATAATAAATACTATAAGAATGTATATGTTGCAGAAGAGGAAGTAAGTGAGGAAGAGGATAGCGATTTGTGTGCTGGTCAAATTGAGAAAGTAGAACCCTGTACTAGTGAAGAAATATATGAACATTATAGGGTTCATCCTTTGCATTCCAAGGAAGTCATGGGGAATGCTATTGAGTTGTTTCAAATGAAACAAGCCAAAGGGAGTCCCATTAGTGTTTGGGAGGAAAGTTTGGAAGCTCGGTGTTTCCCACAGCTTTTTCCAACAGGTCAGGGAGGAAGATATGATGAGCGACCTCATCAAATTCCTGCTTCTGAATACCGGACTTTGCGATTGTATGCAGGAGATGCTAGGTTTCGACAATGCATTCCTTATTTGTTTCATCTCCTGTTTGAAAGCGATCTGTCTGGACTGTCATATGCAGTGAACCACATCTTGAAAAGTGGTATACACATGCAAAACATCTCGGCAAGTGACTTTATGGATAAAGTCAATGTCCAAGACAGTATTTTGGATTCTCACCTGATTAATCTCATGGCGTGTCAGCGTGGTACTAATGAGTACTGGTACCGTCGTCATGGTGATTTAAAATGTATGCTGAGGAACTTAGGAACTCCCACATGGTTCCTCACTCTGAGCTGTGCCGAGTATGGCTGGGAAGACTTACTTGAATTTCTACGAGAGGCAAATGCTAACGTAGAAAACATCGAATTCAAGACACCCGGAGAACTGTGCTCTTTGGATCCAGTCAATGTATGTAGGTACTTCAATCATAGATTTGAAGCTATGATGTCTTTCATCATGAATAAGAAGAATCCACCTCTTGGAGAGGTGTTGGATTTCTTCTGGAGAAAGGAGTACCAAGCAAGAGGTGCTCCTCATATACATATGTTGCTGTGGATCAAGGATGCACCTAAATTTGGAACGGATCCAGAAGACTCAGTGATGAGTTTTATACAACAGTATTCTACGTGTGCTGTTCCAAACGCAAAGGAGAAGAAAAGCCTAAGAGAAAAAGTTCTGCGTTTCCAAAGCCATCGATGTGGAAAGTACTGTCGTCGTAAATTCCGAAACAAGGACAAGTTCTACACCAAATGTCGTTTCGGCTTTCCACGACCGGTGATTTCTAAAGGAAGAGTAAACAGTTTGATGTCTTCGCTGCGACATAATGTGATGAAGAAATCACCTAAAAACACATACAATTTGAAGAGGAACGAAGAGTCCAAGTACATCAACGACTACAACCCGGTGATTTTGTCCATGTGGAATGCTAACATGGATATACAGTTTGTGGCTGATAACTGTATGGCTGTGGCTCGGTATGTGACGTCTTACATCACCAAAAAAGAGAAGACAGAATTGAAGGATATGTGGGAGGACATTTCCCATGAAAAGAGCCTCAGCAAGAAGTTGTACAGTTTCAGTCTGAAGATGTTGTCGCATCGAGAAATTGGAGCGTACGAATGTTCTGACCGGTTGTCTTCAGCAAGTCTCTATGCCAAGTCCAGGAGTATCGTTTGGGCGAGTCTTGGTCTTGCTGCAACGCTTAATCGAGTTCTCAAACCTGTGCTGGAAATTGAGTATTTGGCGGAAAAGGAGCCAAACAGTACCAACATTTTGAAGACCAACATGTTGGATACATATTATCCAAATCGAAGCATTCACCTCGAGAATGTTTGTCTGTATGAGGTTCTTCAAAATTACATATTCAAGAGGAACATCAAAGAAGATACTGAGAAAGGAGTGTATGCTGTAATAGGAAGTGAGGGATGTCTGGTCAAGCAAAGAAAATGCCACTTGGTAAACCATCGAAAATTGAGTGGCGAATCTCCTGAAAAAAAGGAGTTTTTCTATTTAGCACTTTTGCAACTTTTCAAGCATTGGCGTGCAGAAGAGGAACTGCTTGGAGATTTTCTCTGTTACGAAGATTCTTTCAATGCCGCCAAGGAGACCATAGAATGTCCTGCTTTTCCCAAATATGTAGAAATGTTGAATGCGGAAATTGAGCAGGAAGCAATGATTGCAGCCGAGATTGCCAGAGACAGTTCTCAGGACAGTCAGAGTTCTGCTTCATTGAGTCAGGATCCACTAGGAGGACCTGTTATCGAAAATGAAGCTGCCACTGCTATGAATGAAGTGGAAAGAGCCATGGCACATGCTCAGGAGGATGCGGTTAACTTAGAAGAGATGGAAAGACAACTCAACGTTGAGCAGAGGAAAATATATGACGAAGTTACCATGCAAATTGATCATGGATTAAGTCATGACAAGAAAGAGTGCTCATGTACGTCGTTGAAGCCTGTCCGACTGTACGTGAGTGGAGAAGCGGGAACTGGAAAAAGTTTCCTTATTAAAGCAATTTCATGTTATTTGCAGGATAGGACAGAGTCATCGCTGTCTTGTGTTGTCACCGCTCCAACTGGACTGGCAGCACATAACATTAAAGGGATTACTTTACATCGTTTACTGATGCTGCCAGTGGAGCATGACAACAAATTACAATATCACAAGCTATCTGGAGATGCTTGTTTTGAAGTTTCAAGAATCTTGAGGAAAATGAAACTTCTTATCATTGACGAAGTAAGCATGGTTTCCAATGTCATGCTTGCCTTTGTGCATTTGAGAATGCAAGAAGTTCTCAAAACAGAATATGATGTGTTATTTGGTGGCAAACACATCATTGTTTTCGGAGATCTTCTGCAGCTGACACCAGTGAAAGGGCAACCTGTGTTCAAAATGCTCACGCATGAAGATACCAGGAAGTGCCTAGGCAGCATTGGCAACGTCAATATATGGTTAAACTTCAATTATGCTGAACTGCATGAAAATATGCGTCAGGCGAAGGATGAAGTTTACAAGACTATTCTACAAGATGTTAGAATTGGAAAAGTGACCGAGCATGGGAAAGAAGCTTTACATGCACGATTACTGTCAAATTTATATCCAGAACAAGATGTTGTGCCTGAGAATATTTTTCAGAAAATTACTGAGAAGAAATCTGGAATATGTTTGATGCCAACTCTTGCAGAATGTGCCAAATTCAACAACAAAATGTTGCATTTAGAAAAGCAAGAGATTGTGAAACTGGAAGCTATTGACAGAGTAGAGCATATGGGATCAACAATTATTTTGTCTGAGAATCTGAAAACAAAATTGGATTCATTAGAGAAGAGTATATCTGAATGTGTGCTTGAACTGCCGTATAATTTTAAGAAGGAATTTACATGTTGAAAGAGGTCTGGTAAATGGATCAATGGGTAATGTTGTTGATTTTGTAAAATACAGAAATAGAGATGGAATTGAATTTTTAAAAATTAAATTTGATGGCATTGAGGAAGTACAGCTAATTGGTCGTTGTTCTGCTACATTTTTGCTTGTAAAAGACTTATATGTTCGCCGTAAGCAGTTTCCTGTTTGCTTGGCATATGCGGTGACAATCCATAAATCGCAAGGTTTAAGTGTAGACAGTGCATTGGTGAATATTGGCAGTTCTGTGTTCAAGGAGGGTATGGCATATGTGGCATTGTCACGAGTTAGAACTTTATCGGGATTGTACTTGATTGAGTGTGATGTCACAAGCATTTGTGCGGATCTAGATTGTGTTAAGGAATACAATAGGTTAAGAAGAGAGTATGCGCCACATTTGCCTCAATATCCTTTGTTTGAGAAACGTGTGGTAGGCCGGAAACAAAGAAATGTGACCAATACTGGGGAGGTTGTAGCAAAAAGACGAAAAGTCGATGAACCTGAAATTATAAGCAGAAACAAAAAGGATTCTGTTGAAGATGTTGTTGGTTTTCAATTTGAAAACAGTTCTGGTGTCAACTGCTATGCTAATGTAGTGGTTAATGTTTTGTTTTCTCTAGAAAATGTAAAAGAAGAGATTGTGGTCAATTCTGATCAAAGATTTTGCAGTGTGTTAAATTCTGTCTTAGAAAAATGTAGCACTGATAGAACAAACATAGAAAGTGTGTCTGAAATTCGAAATCTGTTAGACAGATGTTCAGGCCAAACACAATTCTCTCAAAATATTCAGCAAGATTGTCAGGAGTTTTTAATGTATATGCTTGATGTATTGCATGCTGAAGGTGTAGATGTAGATCAGCTGTTTGGGCTTTCTTATCAATGGCAGCATGACTGCGAGAACTGTAGGGTATCAAGTACTACTAGTGTAGACTCAGAAAGATTTATATATTTAACTTTGCCAGACAGTAAATCAGTCTCCTTTAATAACCTAGTAAAAGCAGCTGATCACAACATGGAGTGTAGCCAATGTAAATCTGAAATGATGTCCACATTATTTATACGAACATATGGCCAGTATGTCATTTTAATGTTCCAACGATGTAGGCCTGATGGAACAAAATTGACAACTTTAATTAAATTTTGTGGCTTCGCAGTTGTCAATATCAGGAAGGACTTTTGTAACTGCAGCAATTATATATCATGACGGTCCTTCAATAACATCAGGACATTACACAGCTTATTTAAAGTCTAGAAATGGCTTGTCATTCTGCAATGATTCTGTTTTAATTTTCACAAAAAAATTGCCGTATGACCTTAAAAACTCTTACCTGGTGTTTTTAAAACCAACATTTTAGGGAAAGAATCTCGGGATGTGCTCTGAGGAATTTCAAGAAGTTCTAATGGCTCCTACACGATTTGGCCTTGAGGATAAGTGTAGTTCAGAGACATAACTTCTAACCATAAGACTGGACGTCATGGAGAAATAAGTGCACTTTGAATGAGTTTAGAAAAACTATTTCTTTTTATAAGCTAATTGAAGCAGCCAATCAAAACATAGAGTAGAGGGAATGTAAGTCTGCAATGCTGTCTACTGTTTTACATTGCTTTGTGATTAAAAGTGATGTAGAGAATTCAATAATTGTAGTAGTCATAGAGGTAGTGTAAGTCTGCTTCATAGTAAGCAGTATCAGTGTCATAGGAAATGTAGAACATGACTGAGGAAGAAGGGGAAGATATTACTAGTCCAGGATTGTGAAAATGATCTTCAACATTTTAATTCTGAAAGTTGCGGAAATGCCAAATGACGGGATTGGCTTACAAGAAATCCAAGAGTTATAAATGGCTCTGACAAGATTTGGCCTTGTGGAAACTTGTGGTAGAGAGCAAGAAGTCATTTATTGTATGTAACATGTTTTTCAAAACGATGGAGGTTTTCTTTCAGAAAGTGACGGGCTGAAAGTAATAACAGCACAACAGAGTGTAAGCTGTTCATAGGACATCCTTTGACGTCATGGAAAGTAAGTTAACTTTAAGGAGTTCTGAATTCTGATTTGTTATGTTGTATGGGTTTTTTAAACACAATCATTTTGATTGTGTTTTTTTTTTCCCGCTGTTATATGATGAATACCTTCAAGTCACTGTTTTTAGTGAAATTTGATACATTCTGAGAACAGCAAAAATAAACCATTTAACATGTATAATTAATTCTGTACTGTTTCCATTTATGATGTACATTTAGAACTGTGTAGGAGGCATGGAGAAGGAGAGGCTTCTGTAAGTGTCAAAGTTCTTGCATACAGTGCTCATATTCTACATGGTCTTTCATATGATAGACTACATTTCCACAATGAGATACCTAAGCAAAGGAAACACAGGTCATATGATTGTGGAATGAGAAAAAAAATTGCATGTTTTTCAATTATATTACCTGTGTTTCCTAACATTACACACCACATTGTGTAGATGAGGTTTAGGCCTGTTCCTGGAGACAGAGGAGGTCTGACATTTGTTCAAGAGTGCAGTGGACATTACTCACTTCGTTGATAGGCCTCCACATGTATTATCTTCTCTGTATTCTTCAACAAACCTAAATTCCATCTGCAACCCTGAGTAGGACTTACCTGAAACAAATCTGTGGATAGGTTACACCTTATTGGCATCTTGAAACAATCATTTAAAATGTTAGGGTCAGATTTATGGTGGCCGTGCGCCTCTTTTGCTCCATTGTGGGTCACTTTTGTGTAAGATAGGTTTCAGTTCATCTCCAGCAAGATACCATCAGTTTAAAATGTATATAATTAGCATTGTGTAGGGGGCATGCAGAAGCAAAAGCTTTTATAAGTGTCAAAGTTGTTGCATGCAGTGCTGCACTTCTAGGTACTGTTTAATATGCTGGACTACATCTGCACTATGAGATACCTAAGCAAAGGCAACACAGGTGATGTGATTGTGAAATGAGGAAAAGAAACTCCACATTTTTCAATTACATCACCTGTGTTTCCTAAGTTTATGAATGACATTGTGCAGATGAAGTTTAGGTCTGTCCACGGACACAGAAGAGGTCTGGCCTTTGTTCAAGAGTGAAGTGGACATGACTTACTTCATTGGTAGGCCTTCACATGTATTATGTCCTCTGTTCTCTTCAAACAACTCGAAATTTCATTTGGAACCCTGAGTAGGTCTCACCTCAAACAAACCTCTGGATAGGACACATCTTATTGGCATCCTGAAGCCATCATTTAAAATGTTAGTGTCTTGCGACACTTTTCTGAGACAACAGCAGTGCAAAAGATGCACCATGTTTTAAGATAGGCCTCACTTCATCTGCATCAAGATACTGTTAGTTTAAAATGTATATCTTTAGGACTGTGTAGGGGGCCTGGAGAAGCAGAAGCTTCTGTCAGTGTCAAAGTTGTTGAAAAACTGTTTGTCCTTCAATCTTTTCCCTTGTCTTTTGTAATTTTTATATAAATGTTTTAATATTTTTCAAATGTTTGTTCTCTCTTTCACAGATTGAAAGTATAAAAACAAAAAGTGAGTAATTTAACGACAATTATAAGGTAAATGTTTTGTATTCTTTTCGTTACATTTCTATCACATTCACCTACTATTTGTTCCACAGCTTCATTTCTTTAACCCTCAGTTTCCTGCCTTTGCTACTTTCCTCATTCCTTTCTCTATTACCTACTTACTCAACTCCTTCCACTCTTTTTCTCAGTCCCTCTCTTCTCATAGTTCCTCACTCTTGTTCACTCACTCCGTCTCTATTACTCTTAGTGTCTTTGACTGATCACTCTTTCACTACTTGTTCATAATGCTTTCTCTGTGTAGTTGAAGCACACTAAGGGGCATATTATGAACACAGCCAATAAAATTATTGCTGTTTTTATTGGCAGAAAACTGGTGCAAAAGTGGTTTTAGCGGCAGTTTTCTGCCGCAAAAGCGGCTTTGGTGACATATTTCTGCCGATAAAAGCTGCAAAACTTTTATTGCCTATGTTGATGATATGGCTCTATGTTATTTACATTTCTTTGCTATTTCAATTAACATTTTTCTGTTATTTTTTGTTTTCTGTTTTCTATTTTTTCTCTCTGTTATTCCCCATGTTTTAATCTTATTTTGAACATTCACTCACATTCTCCAAGAAACTCTTCTTTGTTATTGTTCTACTCTCTTTTTTTTCTTTCACTTCCTTATCTATTTTGTTTTCCACAATTATACCCTCTTCCGTCTTTTCTTCGGTAAATAGATCTATTAAACAGTATCTCTGGTTTACTCCCTATAGCTGTCTTTCTTTTAACATCACTCTCTGTTTACTTTCCTTATACTTACTCTTCTTTTTTTTAATTTTTTTTATTTTTTGGTTCGCTCCCGGTTCGCGAACCGGGAAGCGAACTGGGAAGCAAACTAAAAGAAATAGAGCTTGCCAGAGTGCTAAACATTCTAGCAATTTTTTTTGAAAGGGGAGGTAGTTCTGAAAAGAACTTTTTTTTTAAATGTTTTTGTTGTTTTATATCTTTTTTTTTTTTTGATCATTTTTTGTTTTTTTTGTATTTTTGGAACAATTTTATATTTTTTTTGGTTTTTTTGGGGGGGAAACAACAAAAAACAGGCATTGAAAAGGGCTCAACAGGAGCAAAAAAAAAATTACTGTCTGGGGCGGTTAGGGCAATTGTGATTGTTATAAGCTAGGTTGATTGAATTAATGCTCATGTTACCACATGATATCAATGCACCGCAGTGCAGACAAGTATATTTCATATGCCCAAAATTCTCCTGGATGTTTGGCATGGTTTCCCGTGCCTCTGCTGCTGTCAATGATATTAACGATGTTGACCTGGCCACAGGAGTTGCTGTTGGGTTTTCTTCCATGTCGCGTATCTCCGCCCGGCTGTAATTCAGTGGATGCCACCTGTTCATGTGCCGATGCATGGTATAGTTCCCATAGCTATACTTTTTATCAGTCCCTCTTGATAATTTCTCTTTGCAAATGAGGCAGGTGACATACCTCGCATTTACTTTCTTCTGCCCTGGAGGGATTGAAAAAAACTGCCAAATGAAACTGGCTTTCCTATGGGAAACCCGGGGCACCTCTTCCAAGAACTGTGGTCCTTCTCTCTCCTCTTCCTCTAGTTCTTCCTCTTCCTCCTCTGTGTTGGTGATGTTGTCCCATCCTGGGCAGCCATCTTGGGGAGGTTGACGGGCTAGTCTCCCCCCTCGCCCTCACTATTTTAGGGCGGGAATATTGCGCGCACGATCACCTACCAAACGAAGATCATAGCGCTAGCGCTTGAATGTGACCAGGATTTCTGCAAGCTGCTATTTCGTTTTTAACAATTTTAAAAACCTATTGATGTGAGAATATGTGTTTTTAAAATTACACTTCTGCAAGCTGCTATTTCGTTTTAACAATTTTAAAAACCTATTGCTGTGAGAATATGTGTTTTTAAAATTACATTTCTGTGCTCTTACTTGTTTTCTGGTCGCTACTCCCCGGTCCACCACAGCCTGTGCTGATTGTGTGGAGGGAGGCTTAAGCGACACCACTTCCTGGTTGTCCCATCCTGGGCAGCCATCTTGGGGAGGTTGACGGGCTAGTCTCCACCCTCGCCTAATCTATATGACCTCTTCCCACCCCGCGCAGCGGTGACGCGCAGCGGTAGCGCCGTATACGCGCCGAAGAGGCGCCAAAGAGAAGCCAGTCTGCGTCCAGACGCTTCTCGCTGGCCCGGGTCTGGGGTGGTGACCGGCACCATGGTGGGTACTCGAATTGCCTATAACTCCACGAGGTTACACTCCTTACGTCCCCCCGTCAGTCTTTCCTGTTGCCATTCTGTCTCCCCAGCTAATATCGACCATCACTGTAAACATTGTACATGGAGCACCTCCCGCCCATATAGCGACTCCCTCCCTTTGGGAGAGACTTGGAGAATGTATCTCCTTAATTGCCGGTCGCTACCCAAACATTTCACAGAGCTGCATCTGTTGATCGATGAGCTTAATCCTGACGCCCTATTTTTAACGGAAACTTGGCTTCAGATTGACAACGACCCGTCCTTAATATGGGCCACACCTCCAGGCTACACACTTAAGCGCCTCGACCGCCAATCGGGGAGAGGCGGAGGCCTAGCAATTATATACAGGGACAGCTTTAAGTGTCGGGTCACTCCTAATTCCCTGCTGACTTGCGAGAGCTTACACTTTGCACTTGATCTCTCCCCTACCACCACTTTTTCTGGTATTTTACTCTACCGCCCACCGGGTTCCCTGAATAATTTTATCACTCAAATTACTGATCTCACTGCCAACGCAGTCTTGACCTCATCTAACCTCACCCTGCTTGGGGATTTTAACATCCATTCAGATGACCCCCAGGATATGGCAGCTAATAACTTGCGTGCCAACATGCAAGCGTTAGACCTCTGCCAGAGAGGCCATCAGGCGACCCACAAGAAGGGACATCTCCTTGATCACATATACAGTAATACCAACCTTAATGTAGAGTCCCCTGTTCCACTGCCTTGGACTGATCATTTTTTGATACCGTTCACCTGGCTTTCTAACTCCTGTTCCCCCCGTGAGGCCTCTACCAAGTACATGGGCAGGAAATGGTCCTCACTTCCCCTCACCGACTGGACATTGGCTCTCACTCAAGACCCCCCGAGAAGGGCCTTGACCCCTGCCTCTGCTTCTAGCAACTTTGATCACTGGATCTCCAGCACCCTAGACCGAGTTCTTCCCAAACGCCCCTGTAAACTCATCAGAAGACCTAAAGTTGCACCCTGGTACACTCCTGCTCTGAGGTTATTAAAGCTTGACTGCCGCAAACTAGAGAGAGCGTGGAGGAAGGACCATTCTCTGTCTAGGAAAGATGATTATAGGTCCGCAATAAGGCTCTATAAATCAGAGATTAAATTGGCGCAAACCTCCTTCTACGAAGGGAAAATTAGTGCTGCAGCCAACGCGCCTAGGGAAATCTTTAGGATAGCCAAGTCCCTTATTTCACCCCCGGCTGAGCGTCCTACTGCTGAAGGGGCACAAGACCGCTGTAATGAGCTAGCTGCCTTCTTCTCCAAGAAAATTTCGACCATATACTCTTCTTTTAGTAATCCTACGGTCAACGCCCCCTCCGTCCCATCTAAGCCAGCTGATTCTCCGGCTCTCTGCAAACTGGATATAATTCCGCTTCTTGATGCCGGCAGCCTGGATAGATTAATTTCTAAAGTTTCTTCCGGGTCTCCCAATGACCCGGCACCCCCCCGGATCCTTGTCAAGGCACTGGACGTTATTCGTCCTGTCATCCTGGAAGCCTTAAACACCTCCATCGTGGCCAGGTCGGTCCCACTCCCCTGGAAGTGCGCCATGGTGAGGGCGCTTCTCAAGAAGCCCTCCCTGGACCAGAGCAACTTGTCCAACTATCGCCCCATTTCGTTGCTCCCCTGGCTGAGTAAACTGCTGGAGAGGCACGCCAACAATATCTTAACAGACTATTTGGAGTCCAACTGTCTGTTGCGTGCCTCCCAGACAGGTTTTCGCCCTCAACATGGCACAGAAACCGCTATGTTAGCGGTTACAGAGGAAGCAAGAACGACTTTGGATCGGGGAGGAAAGGTGGCCATTATCCTGTTAGACCTTAGCGCCGCGTTCGACACGGTGAACCATGCCACGCTATTACACCGACTGGCGGGCATGGGCGTGTCGGGCGCGGCTCTAGACTGGCTTACCTCCTTTCTGAGTGAGCGCTTTTTCCAGGTCTTCGAGGGTGAGATAGTCTCTCCCAAACACCCTCTCAGGTGTGGGGTACCTCAGGGCTCCTCCCTGAGCCCGACCCTCTTTAACGCCTACATGGAACCTCTGGACAGGATAGTCCATCCCTTTGGTGTGCGTATAGTCACCTACGCGGATGACACGCAGCTTGTGGTCTCGTTAGACCACGCAGATGGATCATCCGACACCTTAGGCCCCTGTCTAGAGGCTGTTGCCAGATGGATGCAAGCCTCCTGTTTGAAGCTTAACGGGGAGAAGACAGACATCATTCTACTCGGAAATCCCTCCCCGTCTGCTCTTGCACCCGTCTGGCCACCATGTCTTGGCGCTCCTCCTGCCCCCAAGTCCCAGATAAAGAGCCTCGGGATCTGGCTTGACACCGCCCTTGATTTCTCGGTCCAGGCTACTAAGACTGCCGCCACTTGCTTTGGACTAATGAGGATGCTCCGGCGGGTGCTCCCTTTGCTCCCTTTCCAGGCGAGGAGGACCATGGTCCAGGCCCTGATTCTCTCTCGCCTGGATTATGGGAATGCTCTCTACCTAGGAGCACCGGCTTCGGTACTGCAGAGGCTTCAGGTCACACAAAACAGTGCGGCCCGCCTACTGTTCAATCTCTCCCGTCGGCAGTCGGCGAGGAAGGCTCTGAAAGACCTCCACTGGCTCCCAATGGCTGCCAGAGTGCAGTTTAAAGCTTTGTGCATTATGCACAAATCCTTTCACCGTGTAGGCCCAGCGATTCTGCACCCTTTGGTCACGCCTTATGTCCCAGCACGCCCCCTTCGGTCTGGTACCTTGCAGCTGGCCACCTCCTCTAAAATTAACAAAGCCCGTTGGGGTGGCCGCTCTTTTTCCCATTCGGCGACCAGACTTTGGAATGCCCTCCCCTTTGCCATCCGAGGAAATAGCAACCTCCTCTCATTCAGAAAGGCCTTGAAAACGCATTTGTTTGCTAAATCCTGCTGATCTGCCCCGAGCCTGCGCTAAACCATTTTATCTTCAAGCGCTGCGAGGCCCTAGGGCAGTTATGCGCTATACAAATGCAATTTTTCATTTCATTTCATTTCATGACCTGGGGAGGTGGTCCTCTCTTCCCATGAGGAGGTGGAGGTGGTGGTGGGGGTGCACCAGCTGAAGCAACTACTGAAGCCATTGCTCTACTATGAATAAAGGTCTTCCTCTCACAATGATGAAAGTCAGAGTGAGGAAAGAAGGAGGGGTTTTCATCATTTGGGAAAAACAATAGTTCTAAACCAATGAAAAGTGTTATTTTTAGGTCACCTGACCTAGCCTTACATGATTATGAAACCAAAAGTTAAATGAACCAATGAAAAGTTTTATTATCAAGTCACATGACCTCTCACGCTTATGTTACGCGCTGCGGAACGCGCCCCGGATCGCTTCCGGGTCGCTGCGCTTCGCGCCTCGGTTCGCGCTCCGGAGCACTTCCGGGTGCGCTAACGCGGCGCGTCATAAGACGCATTACGCGGCAACGCGATACGTCGCGCTTTCGCGAAGCGCCGCGGATCGCTTCCGGGGAGCTGCGCTTCGCGTCTCAGTTCCCGTACCGGAGCACTTCCGGGTGCGCTAACGCAGCGCGTCATAAGACGCATTACGCGACAACGTGATACGTTGCGCTTCCGTGACGCGTCACGATGTTGATTTCTAACGCGGCAGTTGCGCTAACGGAACGTTTACCGGTTCGCGGACCGGGTCGCGGCATCAAATTGAGCTAACGGAAAGCTTCCCGGTTCGCGAACCGGGAGCGAAACAAAAAAAATATTTAAAAAAAACATTATTAATAAACATATAAAATATATTTTTGGATTTAAAGAAGAATACATTTTACAGCTATAGATATTAGCTTTTAAAAAAACAATGAAATTCACTGAAAAAACCATAGGTTATAGACCATATATAGTTAGGAATTAGCATTTACAAAACCTTGAAAATTCACTGAAAAAACCATAGGTTATAGACCATATATTGTTAGGAATTAGCATTTAAAAAACCTTATTTTACTCACACAAAACCATTGAAATTCCATATATAGTTAGTTGTACTAACTATATATCGCGCACCCGCAATCCACTGCTGATCATGTCACATATTACATCATTCATGACATGGTCAGTGACATCACTGATGACATCACTGATGACATCTCAAATGACATCACTGATGACATCACTGATGACATCTCAAATGACATCACTGATGACATCACTGATGACATCTCAAATGACATCACTGATGACATCTCAAATGACATCACTGATGACATCACTGATGACATCTCAAATGACATCATTCATGTGATAATACAATGAACCTCTTCAGACTCTAATATAACCTTAGATACACTCAGTGTAAACATACACTCACAGACTGTCACTCATCCATGGAGTTACTCAGACACCTAGTCAGTCATGCAAAGAATCAATCACACCTCCATTTTCTCAACTATACAGTTATACACACCTTACTTATTCAAACATATACTAAAACATATTTACTCTCTTATACAATCCTGGATACAAGTTCACAATGATGCATACAGCCACTCACACATTCACTGGCTCCTATGCACAGTTATTTATATATGTCAACTCTCACATGTACTGTATTTTACATATGTACTTACTTTGACATGTAGCACTGAGATATCCATTCACTCACCAATACACTCATGCACACAGTCAACCGCCCATACAGCTGTTTCCACATGCACTTTTGAACCCATACATCTAGTGAATCAACTGCTCACACATATATGCAGAGAGTCATACACCTCCCCGCCACCCACACACACACTCAGTCTCCCATACAAATGCTTGGGCAACCAATCAATAACCCATATAGTTACTCATATAGCTACTGATCAACACATGCAGCAGTTTACAGAACAACAGACATAATGATGCACAAATTAAGACAGTTTAGTCACTAACCCATGCATTTAGTGAGACACATTTAATCACTCACTTATACAGTCAGTCACGCACCTACTAAATCCTTCATCCAGACACTTCTACATCTACTCATTCTTCAATATGTAAAACATATTTAAACTTTACAGAAACACACAGTCACTGGATGATGTCATCAGTGATGTCATCAGTGATGTCATTTGAGATGTCATCAGTGATGTCATCAGTGATGTCATTTGAGATGTCATCAGTGATGTCATCAGTGATGTCACTGACCATGTCATGAATGATGTAATATGTGACATGATCAGCAGTGGATTGCGGGTACGCGATATATAGTTAGTACAACTAACTATATATGGAATTTCAATCGTTTTGTGTGAGTAAAATAAGGTTTTTTAAATGCTAATTCCTAACTATATATGGTCTATAACCTATGGTTTTTTCAGTGAATTTTCAAGGTTTTGTAAATGCTAATTCCTAACTATATATGGTCTATAACCTATGGTTTTTTCAGTGAATATATATATACATAGTATTTTATTGTGTAATGTGTGCATATAATTGTACCACTATGGTGACAGTATAACTACATAATTATTATTTTATTGCGTTTGCCGATATGAAATTTGCAAGAAAATGTTATTGTGCACACAATGACACCACTATGGTGAAAGTATAACATTTTGTAATATGGTTGTGCAATGTTGTTAGTCGATGTGAATTATGCATATCAAGAGTGCTGTGCAATCCTTCGGGTGTATTCGTGATAGTTTCCCTCAGTGCTATTGTTCTTCGGCATAGGCATAATAATTAGCGCTGCGTAAAAACTTGATTGAACATCATGTCTGAGATGAGGACTTACTTGTAAATTGCGCTTTAACACTTGCACCACTTTAATTAGAATTGTGTATTTGAACTTGCACTTGAATATATCTCGCACGGTAGCAATGTTTATGCACACGTTCCTGTGTATATTCTGAATTCTGTGTTTACTTTTTCAATTATTTTTCTGTAATGACAACGTAAATACATTGGTTTATTTGCATTTTGCACATTCTATTATAGCAGCCATGGTTTAGTTACCATCTGTAAAGCACTGTCAGCAACTATGTATATGCCTCCATTTTGCGGTATAACTTTTGTGTGAACAAGTCAGCTCGTCTGACGAAACGCGTAACCTGATCAATAAAATCACTGGTTTACTTCTGAGTGCGGATCCTTCTTGGAGAAGACTGTTGTGTGCATTAAAGGTAACGGGACACCTGCCCGGTGTGATCCGCCACCTGCATACGGGCCAAGAGACTTCAGTATCCGGGTCGTTTGTGGACATATATATATATATATATATATTACCTACTGGTGGTCACCAGTAGGCAGTTATAGTTAAAACCTAGTTTCCATAGGAAATCCGCAACATTCTATTTTGAATAACTTTAGTGCCGGCAGACGAATCTTCGCGAATTTCTTCAAGAAGATGGCCTGCTCCGCTCCGCTCCTTCCCTGAAAGTTTGGGAGTGATTCGTGAAGCGGGGGTCGAGAAAAAAGGGTGGCCCCAAAACGTGTTTTCCCCATGCAATTTCCCATAGGACCTTTAGCCGGGGCTACAGCCCGAACGGCTGAAAGGAATTAAACCAAACTTGGCCAAATGGAAGAGTTTTGTTCGCAGATGGGCCTTTTTGTTAAATGGTGTAAATCCGTTCAGTAGTTCCTGAGAAAATCAAAAGTAAAATCATAAGTATATCTAGAGGTGCATACGGTAAGCTTACTGTAAGCTTACTGTACTCTGTACCTTCCCGAGCACGGGCTGAATGCTAATTGGCTGTCAACTGTCTGTCAACACTCCAAACCAGAAAGTGTTGCCAGCCATCTTGTGCCTCGGTAGACTGAGGCACAAGAAAGCAGAAAAACAAACATGTAGAACGCAAAAAGGGGGCAGGGTAGAAACACCCTGACCCCCTAGGCCTGCCCACAAAGACCCCCCAAGGCCTCCCCCAATTTTTTTTTGGGACAAAAATCGCGGGGTACGAGTACCGTACGAGTACCGTATGCATACCTTTAAGAGCACGAGCTGCATGCTCATTGGCTGTGAACACTCCAAACCAGGAAGTGTTGGCAGCCATCTTGTGCTCGGTAGCCTGAGGCACAAGAAAGCAGAAAAACAAATGTGTAGAACGCAAAAAGGGGGCAGGGTAGAAACAGCTTGACCTCCTAGGCCTGCTCAGGTGGTCCCACAAGGACCCCCAATGCCCCAAATTTTTTTTTTTTAAACCCGGTTTGCTTTTTTTCAAATTACCCCCCAAATTATCCCGGGGGCATAGTGAAAAAGAAGTGTGGGGGGGCCCCAATCCCCCCCACACTGCCCCGGGGACCACCACCCCCCGGGGCAAAGCAACGCAGCCCCCTGGCGCATACTGTATGTTCCAGGTGGGCTAGTTGGCCCCCAAGGACCCACAGTATGCAAGAGGAATTGGTTCTCCCTCTGCAAACGCGCCAGGGGGCTGCGTTGCAGAGAGGTGTAAAAAGGAGGGTGGCCTCATTACACCTCTCTGCAATGCAACCCCCTGGGACATACTGGAGGTTCCTGGAGGGCTAGTTGGCCCCCATGGACCCCCATTAAGCAAGGGGAATTAGTTCCCCCTCTGCAAACGTGCCAAGGGGCTGCATTGCAGAGAGGTGTAAAAAGGGGCATGGCCTCATTACACCTCTCTGCCATGCAGCCCCCTGGCGCATACTGGAGATTCCTGGTGGGCTAGTTGGTCCCCAGGGACCCTTGGTATGCAAGGGGAATTAGTTCCCCCTCTGCAAACGCGCCCGGGGGCTGCGTTGCAGAGAGGTGTAAAAAGGGGCGTGGCCTCATTACACGTCTCTGCAACGTAGCCTCCTGGCGCATACTGGAGGTTCCCGCTGGGCTAGTTGGCCCCCCGGGACCCCCATTATGCAAGGGGACTATGGGCCAGATGTAGGTAATTCTATTTTACCGACTCATAAATACCGAATTTTACCGATTCGGTATTCATGAATCGGTAAAATAGAAGGAGGGAGATTTAGGTAAATTCGGTAATTGAATTACCGAATCTGTAAAAATCGGTATTTACCAAATCAGTAAATACCGATTTGAAGCCCATAGGAATCAATGGGCATTACCGAATCGGTATTTACCGATTCGGTAAATACCGATTCCAGCAAGGGTGCAGGGGGTGTCACTTTGACACCCTCTAGCACCCCAAATACAGGCATGTGTGCCTGTCACATGGCAAAGGTGTGCATGCACACATGTGAAAGCACACCTGGATTCGGTATTTTACCACCCAATTGGATTGGGTGGTAAAATACCAAATCTGAAAGGCCTTTGGGACTCAGAAGAGTCCCACTTACATCTAGAAGTTACTGAATCGGTAAAAATACCGATTCGGTATTTTACAGAATCGGTAAATTTACCGATTCTGTAAAATTTTTGCCCCTACATCTGAAAACCCAAATACCGGTCGGTAACGGCCGAATTCGGCCGTTACCGACCGGTATTTGGGCTCCTACATCTGGCCCTTAATCCCCCAACTTAGAACACTCTACAGGGCGCGTTAGCACAGTGGTGAAGGTAGGGGGCGGGGCTTGAGGTGATATGAGTGCAAACATGCCCTGAGGCGCGTTTTAAGTTTGGGAATAAATTCCTGTTCAATCCAGAGGTCCCATAGGGGGCAACTAGTCCAACAGGTATCTCCAGTAAGCGCCACGGAGCTGTGTTGCAGAGTGTTGTTAAAAGGTGGTGTGCCCTTTGAACGACTCTCTGCAACACAGCTGCCTGGCGTATACTGGAGGTACCTGGTGGGCTAGTTGGCTCACAGGGGACCTCAGGATTGAAGCGGAATTAATTCCCCAATCTAGCTCACTACTATTCCTGAAAAGTAAATGTAACTGTACTTACCAGTAACTTGAATTTCCTTCCATAGGATATCATTGCCTGCTATATAAAATATATATAAATTAAAAAAATATTACATTTAAAAAAATGATATTACAATTTCAATATTTAAAAAAAAAAAATCAATTTATATAAAAAATGTGTAATGTAATTTAAAAAATAAAATATCTAAAAATAAATATTTTAAAATAATGTAATAAATCAGTATAAAAAAAATAATTAATACATTTAAAAATTATCATTTACAAAACCTTTGAAATTCACTGAAAAAAACTATAGGTTTCAGCCACGTTATAGTTAAAAATGAGCATTTAAAAAAACCTTAGAAATTCACTGAAAAAACCATGGGTTTCAGCCGTGTTATAGTTAAAAATTAGCATTTAAAAAACCTTATAAATTCACTGAAAAAAACATAGGTTTCACACACATTATAGTTAACTGGACATTTCACTCATACAAAACCATTGAAATTCCCCCGTTATAGTCAACTATAACTCGTGTGCCAGCAATGCACTGCTGATGAATCACATATTACATCACTCATGACATGGTCAGTGACATCACCCTGGGCTGCGACAGAAGGTGCAGCTGCTTGGTTCTGGTGGTGCGAGCCGGGCACTGGACACGCATCAACGTGCAGCCGGGCGGAGCCCCCCAAAGCAGCTGAGGGCGACTTAGTTCGCCCCCCAGCACAGGTACACTTGGCTTTCCCGGGCTAAAGACATTAGCAGCGCCGCGAGTATGGCCAGGGTCAGTGTAGCGCATCGGTGGTCAAGTCGGGCCACAGAGTGGTGAAGCAAGGCCCTCGGGGGTGAGAGTGGGGGTGGACTGCCGGCCATTTTGTTTACCCTAGTGGTGGTCGCCGCCTGCAGATAGGCCTAGTGAAGAAACTATTGACCTGGGCTCCAGGGTCTTTGCTGTCGGGCTGATTTCGCGCCCGACCCCCTGAGTAGTTGCCCTTGAGTGTCTTGTGGCAGCACCTACGTCGGGACTATGACACGAGATAAAGGTGGGGGAGGCAATACCAAGCAGGGCACCATAGACAAATTTACCGGAGCGGGTGCTGCGACAGGGGCTGCGGGGTCGCAGAGCCAGGTGCCAGACAACGTGGTGCTAATGGCGGCCATTACTCAGTCTAGAGATATGCTGGACGCCAAGATCGGGGCCGTGGGCTCCGACGTCATGCTTCTGAGGCAGGATTGCGTAATGTTGTTGAACACATCAAAGGGACTGAGGACCGCATATCGGAGGTGGAGGATGATGTCACGACTCTAAAGAAGAAAGTAGCAGCTATGGAGAAGATTCAGAAGGGTCTTTTGCTGCGGGCTGAGGATGCTGAGGGGAGGTCTCGGCGCAACAACCTTCACTTTGTGGGATTTCCGGAGGGATGCAAGGGTGATAGCGTGGAGCGTTTCTTGTCACAGTGGTTGGAGGGCTGGCTCCCCCGGACGCCCTTTCCCGCTGCTTCGTTGTGGAGCATGCACATAGGTCCCTTATGCAGAAGCCCCCTCAAGGGGCACGTCCGCGGCAGATCAACGCCAAATTCTTGAACTATATGGACCGCAATACTATACTGAAGCAGGCTAGGGCTAAGGAATCCCTCACTTGTGTGACATTGCCAAGATTCTTATCTTCCCGGACTACAAGCACTTAGTGCAGCAGCAGCAACAGTTCTTCCTGGCGGCCAAAGCTCGCCTCCGAGACCTCAAGATCCAATATGCGCTGTTATATCCAGCCCGCCTGAGTGTGGTCTACCGATCTCACACTTTGTTCCTTGACTCTCCTCAGGAAGTCTTCACATAGACTGATGAAACTGTGAGAGTGGGGGTTCATACACCACCTGGCCGAGATTCGGACTCTTCGTCGAGTGAGGTGGCACGCAGGGGTCCCCGAGGCCAACAGCAAGGCAGCAGGAGATCGAGATCCAGGCGTCGCTCTCTGTCCAGCTCTGCCCTCAGGCAGAAGGGCTAATCATCGGAGAGACAGGCATCGGCGGATTGATCAACAGGGTCAACAGGGACTGGAATTCTGGTGACTGTTTCTTGATGTCCAAATAGGCACATGTATTGGGCTGGGTACCCGGTCACGTAGTGGTGGGCGGGAATGGGTGAGGCCCAGGGGTTATGGGTGGCCAGTTGGGGATCCATTGGAAGGTTTGGTACCTGTCCCCCAGTTGGGGACTTGGCTCCTATCCGACCGTGACAGATACTTCTGTGTTTGTGAGGTATGGGGTGGGGGGCGTAGGGGGGATGTTGGGGGGAGGCTTGTTTTACCTGTTTGGTTGCGCAGTCACGCGGGTTGTATGGAACACATGGTATTCGCTAGGAAACACATGCATAGGTCACAAGAGTGTTAGTCTTTTGCCATGTCTGGTACGGCGGTGGAAAGGCGGATAATCCCTGGTTCCCTGTGCGTAGGTAGCTGGAATGTTCGGGGGGCACTGGACTAAGTGAAGCGAAGGGCCATTCTTCAGTACGCCAAGAGAGCTGGTGCTGATGTGCTCCTCCTACAGGAAACACACCTACTGGGTTTTACAGCCTTATGCCTCCAGCAGTATGGATTTCTTCAGGTGTTTCACTCAGGGTTCACGTGGGGCTCGAGGGGTGTAGCGATTTTCATCCATCTCAGGGTCCCTTATGAAAATGAGAGACTTTGGTCAGACATGCAGGGTAGATACATCTTCATACAGGGCAGAATTGGGGGAAAGGTTTTGACTCTGGGAAGCGTATACGCCCCCCCACCATTACAGTGGTCCCTAGTGGAAAGACTCCTAACATTATGGGGGGACATGCCGAATGCATTCTTTGTTGTAGGGAGAGATTGGAATGATGTGATGGACCGGAGTCGGGATAGGTGGAGGAGCGGGGATGAGGCTGGGGTAGGCGGATCCCCTATCAAATTCCACTCCCTAGTCACGGAGCTAGACTGGATCGATGTATGGAGACACCTACATGGCCCTCGCAGGGAATACACTTACTTTTCCACAACACGTGACTCCTTTTCGAGGATATATTATGTATTCGTCCCCAGAGGGATGGTACACAGAGTGTTGCCAGCGAGTATTATGCCCAGAGCCTTGGCAGACCACTTGCCTGTTGCACTCACGATTCGGATTGGCCCGGGGCGACAGCCTCTTAGGTGGCGCATGTCAGGGTGGCAGCTGCAGAAAGAGGAATACAGGGAACACCTGGGCAAAGAGATAGATAACTATTTGGTAGCTAATGTAGGCTCAGTTGAGTCTCCGGCGGTGCTTGGGAGGCATTGAAACCCACCTTGCGAGGGGTGGATATCTCTGGGTGTGTGGCTGCGCGGAGGGAGCAGCAGATGGACCTGGCGCGTCGGGAGGCAGATATCGAGGCGCTGGAGCGTAGGGGTCGGGAGGCTGACGGAGGCCCGGCTAGGAGACAATTGGTTTTGGCTCAGCAGCAATACGCAGCGATACTAATGGATGAGGCCCATCAGGCTTGGATGGCAACGCGCAGTAGGGTCTATCAATGGGGGGATAAATCCAGCAAGATGCTCCACCGCCTATGCCAGGGTACCTTTCATGCCCAGCCCCTGCCGCGGGTCCTGGACCGTGCGGGGGAGCCAATTCCAGAGCTCTCTTCTATCCCCGAGAGCTTTGCGGCATACTTTGAGGATCTGTATTCACACAAAGAATGTCTTGAGGCGGAGGTTATTGTGAAGTTCATTGATGATCTTCTGCCTAGGACCATTTCGGAGGAAGTACGAGAGAAACTGGATAGGCCTCTGTCGGACGATGAACTGGGTGCGGCCCTGGGGGAATTGAATCCTGGGAAGGCTCCGGGTCCGAATGGGTTCCCCAGCGAGTTTTTTAAAAGGTTCTTTGTGCAGCTGGCCCCACACTTTCGGCCGGTGGTGGAGGAGGCACAGGAGTGCGGCTTGCTTCCCCCGGACTGGAGACATGTGGAAGTGGTGGCGTTCCACGAACCAGGTAGACCTCCAAAGCAGTATGCATCATATCGACCCATCTCCCTCCATAATAGCAAAGCAAAGGTGCTGGCCAAGGCGTTGGCCAATCGGCTTAAGCCACACATCACAACTTTGGTACACCCAGATCAGGCTGGGTACATGCCTCAGAGGGCAACCCGCCTAACATTCGGGGGTGCGCACATTGCTGTGTTGGCCAGTGGGCGGCTTGGGGAGCCGGCTGCGCTACTGCTGGCCGACATGGACAGGGCTTTTGATTCTTTGAGTTGGGTGTACCTGTTCGCACTGCTGCAGTAACTTAATCTGGGCCCACACTTTCTGGCCTACCTGCAGCTGCTGTACACTACTTTAATGGCTTCGGTGCGGGTGGGGAGGGGTGATTTCTAGCTCCTTCTGTATCCAGCGGGGCACGCGCCAGGGCTGCCCCCTCTCCCCTTACCTCTTTGCGCTCGCCATGGAGCCGCTGGCGGCCTGGTTGCGTATAGATGCTCAGCTTCGGGGGTTTCGGTGGTTCCGGATCTTACAGATAAAATAGCACTATACACGGACCATGTCCTGTTCTTTCTGACCGACTTGGGCAGGTCGGGCCACGATTGATGCGCATCCTTCAGATTTTCGGTGAGACATCTGGGTTATATATGAATCCTCGTAAATCTATATTGTGGGTTCTGGGGGATGGCCCGGGGGTGGGAGAATGGGCATCAGCCCTTCAGTTGGCGACGGGGGGTGAAGTATTTGGGGGTCTTTTTGTCCGATGTCCCGGCTGTATCCAGAGACTGTAACCTGACCCCAGTGTGGCATTGTACTAGGGAAGATCTCAAGGTGTGGTCCCGTATGCTCTTAACGATCTATGGTAGGTCAGCCATCTTTAAGATGGTGGCGCTCCCTCGTCTCCTTTACCAATTGAAAAATCAACCCTACCAGATTCCACCCTCATGGTTCCGGCAGGTCAACTCGGCATTGGGAGGGTTCCTGTGGGCAGGGGGCGCGGTTAGGGTGGCTCTGCGCACCGGTTTCCTATTCACATACACCGGTTGTCTAGCTACTTCAGATGTCCTCTCCTACTACCAGGCCGCGCACCTGTTGGTCCTCAATGAATGGTGGTACGGGGATAGGAGGGACCCAGCCTATGCGGTTGTGCGGCAGCTAATGGGCAACAAATCCCTACACACACTATTGTATTCCGAGCCGCTTCAGAGGATGCTGCCCCCGGCCACGTGAGTGGTGTTCCACGTTTGGAGGCAGGCCCAGAGTAGGATGGCGTGGTGGAATGTCCTGACTCGGGAGACTCCTCTCTGGGGTAACTGGCATTTGCCTCAGCTGGCAGCTTTGCAGGGCTTTATGGGATGGGACTCTATAGGCATCTCGGTCCTGGGTGAGATGATGGCTGACCTGACGCTTAAATCATTCCAAGACCTACAGGACGAATATGCGATGCCGCGATCTCATTTTTTCATATACTTGCAGTTCCGACACGTGCTGGCACCTAGTCTGGAGGGCCTGGAGTCCCTACCTTATTTCAGCGCGATTGAAGCTAAGGTCTTTATGTGGGAATTACCTGACCGCAAGATCTATTGCATACACCAGACATTGATAATTCATTGTTCCGCAAACTCTGCAGCGGCTTAAGATGGCATGGGAGGGGGATGTTGGGGAACTGGAGGAGGACTGGGCGGAGGCATTAGCAAGTCCACAGGAAGCGGCAATAGCCACGCACCTGCATTTGATTCAATTCAAGTATTTACACCGAGTGTATTTTACCAGAGTACGCTTGTGGAGGGCGGGAATGATTGCATTCCCGAGTGTCTTCGATGTGGGTCAGAGGAGGGAGCTTTCTTGCACACAGTCTGGAGTGTTCTCTCGTTGCACAGATTTTGGAGAGGGGTGTTTTCCTGCCTGTCAGAAGTACTGGGGTGGGAGCTTCCCCGCAAGCCGCGCCTGGCCCTGTTACATGTCATAGAGGGGATCGGGGGCAATAGATATATGGGACACCTCCTAGTGCTGGGTCTCACATTGGCAAAGAGGGACATTGCTAGGGCTTGGAAGGCGCCGTCGCTTGCTGCATGGACGAATGGGATAGATTTTTGTATGGATCTCGAGCAGCCGGTCTTCATTGCCAGGGGGTGTCGCCATAAACACTATAAGATTTTGAAAAGATGGGGAGGCTACCAGGGACTGGACTTAGATCCTCCACTGGAAGGGGATGTACACTCGATGGCTTGATGGGTATGTGGAAGCCGGACATTGATGGGTGGCTGATGGGCTCTATGTGTGGTTCCAGAGAAGTAATAAATTTACTGTTGGGGCGTGGGCACAATCGGGGGGAGGAGGGAGAGGTTAGTTCAATTATGGTTTCTTCAAGTATATAAAAGTCAACACAATTTCTCATTGTACAATTGATGAGTGCAGCAGTCTCCGGGTTATGGAGCTATGCAGTGTTTTTGAACCGTGACAAATAAAGCTTGTTTAAAAAAAATAATAATCTTACGATGAGACAAGTGCAAAATTACATTTGCACCAGTTTAGACAAATTGGCTAAATTCTAATACGTCATTGAAGTAAGATACCAAAGCTTGAATGCTCAGGAAAGGGCCTGAAATATGCCAGTTCTAGAAGTCTCCCAAGAGACCACTCAGCACACACAGCGTATGTGTCCATTTGTAAAGGAAGCCAGGTGAGCCCGCATCGACAAGTTAGGACTGCCAAGAATTCTGTAAGTAAGGAATTAGCCAACAGTCCACCTACTTCTCTCTCTATCTCTCTATCTCCATTCTTCTCATGTCACTTCAACAATATGTATCTCAGGCAATATTATATTCTTAAAGTTCTGAGGGGTCACCTCCTGGAAGCACCTCATCTGGTTAGACCACTCAGTTCATTGGTCAGTTCTTATAGGATGAAAGTCAGGCAACATAAAGAAGACACAAGTTGTAAAAAATAGGTGGTAAAATGATGCAGTCCTCAAGCATTTCATCCTGTGAGATGTTGGAACAATGCTCCTTTAGCAAGAGCAGATTAGCAAGTTGAAGAGGACAGGTTCCCATGCAGATGCTCAGAATGTTATTAGCAATCGAAGCAAAGTATCTTGTTCAGTACATGAGAACTCAGGAAAGAAAACACTGTTTCATGTTATTGGTTATACTGAGGACTTCCCTTATGCCCAATGGATTCAGCAAGTCAAGAAACATCATGTATGCAGTTAGGCCTACATTAAATTGTGCTAATATAACATAAAACTTATAGAATCATTAGGTATACATTCATAGGAAACATAAAGATGTGATTCTAGTACAACTCTAATGCACATGAAATTATTTAGTATGGTTACAAATGACGTGTCAGCTTGATGCATTTCTACTTTCTGAATGTACTAACGTGTTATATATTAGAAATTACAATTTTAGGATGTCGTTTTAGGTGCATAGCATTAGTACATGTGCGAAATACAATCTATGATACTTTCATGAAAGCATCAATAATTAGAAAGGTGTTACAACTACATAATCAGATTTAAGTATAATATTTGATAGTCTCATTGGTTATTCACTCATAAATGATTATAAAGCATGATTAGAGGTTAATTTCTATTTTCACGATTTGCACATTTCTACCACGTTAATGGAACATAGTACCTTGTCGATTAATACATTACAGTGTACATTATTTACACGAATTATATTATCTAGGCAACACCTTTTCTGCATGCAGTAACTATCATTTCTTTTGTCTTGTCATATTTTTGTGAACGTGTTGTTGGTGCACGTTTATTAATTTTGTCTCAGAATGCGTCATGATCTGGTTTCTCATGTCATTAAAGTTTAAATGTAATTTCCTCTCCAACAATTTGCCTTTTGATGGCGAATCAAGCCGTCGCACTCTTTTATTTATTCCACCTGATGTCACTTCACACTTCTGTTGTTCTCATTAATTTCAGTCTAGATTGATTTGAAATTTCATTTGGTAGTAATACCCGCACTGTCTATCTTCTAATTCTATCTCACCTCTCTTTCTTTGCACCCCTCTTGTTTCTTTCTTTATTTTTATGCATCTGTAAATTTTGATAGCAATAAGTAGCATAGTATGCAACCAGAAATGGTTAGTTCTGGTTTTAAAATCTATCCCACTAATCCACTTCCCAGATTAGCAAATCATCTTCCCATTGCAAAGAATCCCTTACCAATTGATTGCCATGCACCATCAGCTTTTAATCTGCTCAAATCTTTTTCCAAATGCATGATATTAGTGATGTACCCTTTTCGATCCTTACTTTTATCAGGGATATAAGTGCCGCACTGTTGCACCTTCAGTATTCAACAAACTCCAATTTCCTTTGCGAGGAGGACATCTAATGCAAGATGTTTTTGGAGCACCAGAGACCTCATAGCAATAATTTCAGTATCAATGGCTAGGAACCCTCGCGCAGTATCAGCTGACAATCTGTCAACTACTGTAGAAAGCTTTCGAATTTTGTGAGAATTTAGTATCACCCCAACTGATGGAATTATTGCACCAAATATGACTCCTATTATTTCAGCAGCACTACCACCCTTTTTAGTCAGGTCTGTTTCACTTCATTGGTTTCATCAGATTGATCCACATGATACATTTCTGGAAAGACTATTTCCATGTAGCAAGATCCATACCATTTTTAGGTAGCCTGTAATAGGTATTTTTCGACAAATGTAGTGCATCTCTGGAAATGCAGGATATACACCTCTCAAATATCCCCAACCACTACAATTTGGAAAGTGTGGTCACATTAGCTGGAACCAACAAAGTTATTACTGTATTTAGTTTTACGCCATAATATGCATAACTTTCCCTTATGTTGCAAGTCTAAAGCAATAGCAGCTTGTGTTCCAGTCTGTTTATGTTTAGGTTTTCTAAGAGCCCATGGTGGAATTCTTTTATGATTTGCAAATTTACCCATGATATCTCTATGTCTGTTACAAAGCTGCCCCAACATGGGGAAGACTCCTCTGTACACAGCTGTGATTGACGAGAAACGTCTGATTCAATTATCAAAACAATAAAGTTTGCTGAATTCAAAAAGTTCAGATATCAAGTCTTTTTTATTATTCAACTCATTGACTTCATGGTTGTATTCAATCGATTCATTGTATCATTGTGATTGACATTATGGTTTGGATTTCACCAATAAATGATCCTTCCTTTTAATTATTCCCAATGCATTTCGGGCGCTAAGGAGGCCCTTCATCAGGGGGTAACTCTACGAGTAAAGAAAGAGTGTGTCAGTAAATGACTATTCAACTGCCCTAATCTTAAAGAGTGATGTGGTGTAATGAATCATGCAATGACTGGATGTGTCTATATCATGCTGTGAAGTGAACTGTGAACCCTTATCATGCCTCTAGTGTGTGCTACTAATGCAGGCGTCTGAACTGAAATATAATGCGTGTTCATGCTCAAGATACTCTTTTTTCTATCAATTGGAAAAGTGTCAATCAGAAGTGTAAAACGAGTGAGGGATGGTGCTCGGGGAAGTGTGTGTATTAATAAAGAGTGACATGCCGGAATTTTAATGTTAGATCTCCGTGTGCTAGTTGATTTGTGTGAGTTACAGCGGTATGGTAACAAAAGTTCACTCACGTAACCTATGGTGAAATCGGCTGCATGCCTAAGAGAAACGAGATGAAACAACCATCTTTGAATACCGGATGGCGTTTACGACGTGATAACTAGAGAGTCGTCCTAGTGAAGGTACTAACTGTGATGCAATGTAACTCCACAACGATTCCACGTGGTGCTGGTGCTTCCGCGTGCGTCCCGCAGTGTATCTGAAGGTGCTCAGAAAAGTGGCGTGTGGGTTAAAACCGGTGAGTGAAGTTAACTAAACAACTTTTTCAAGTTAAACCAAAAAAGGAAAACACTCGCATGGTGGTGGTGTCCAAATACACCACCATCAGCAGTAAGTTCAGAGGAATTATTTTGAAACACTGGTCTCTTTTGAGCACTGAACCTGATTTTCAAGGAGCATTCGCACAACAACCGATTTTTGCATATACTAGAGGACGTAACCTCGAAGAGATCCTCACGAGACCCAGCGATGGATCACAGCCAATGACTTACAAAGGATTAATGCCTTGCTACAACTGTAGTAACTGTCATAACATAATACCGGGCAATTACACTTATCATCCTATGAAAGGTCAACGTATCAAACTCAAGGTTAATGCCACCTGCAACTCATCAAATGTCATCTACATGCTGAAGTGCCCATGTGGCTTATCCTACATAGGACACACTGAAAGGAAAATCAGGGTGCGCATACTTGAGCACAAGAGCAACATTCGAACAAAGAACATTAAATCTACTGTTGCAGCGCATTTTTTGGGAAAAAAACACACTGTGGCCCAGTTGAAATTCCTCATTTTGGAGCAGATTAAACCCACCAGAAACAACAAAAACACCCTCTTGAAGAGGGAAAACTATTGGATCCGTTACATGGCAACGATGCAACCTAACGGGTTGAATGATAGGATGGAATTCCTATGCTACCTGTAATACGACATTTTCGTTAATCGTCGTTTTTCAGTAGTTCAATAATAGCATGCATTGTACATGATTTATTATGATTATTTTTATTTTTATTTCTATAGCATTTCACTCCATGATATTGTTTTGTATATATGCTTTATCTATATTTTTCGAATACTGTGTTTGTTATTCACAGCTGGGGATATCGTCACATACACATTCACATGTTTTAGCATTTCAGGCTGAGTTCACCATTCAAAGATGGCGACCATATTGATAGTCCATCTTCTTTGTTTAGTTAACTTCACTCGCCGGTTTTAACCCACACGCCACTTTTCTGAGCACCTTCAGATACACTGCGGGACGCACGCAGAAGCACCAGCACCATGTGGAATCTTGTGGAGTTACATTGCATCACAGTGAGTACCTTCACTAGGACGACTCTCTAGTTATCACGTCGTAAATTCCATCCGGTATTCAAAGATGGGTGTTTCATCTCGTTCCTCTTAGGCATGCAGCCGATTTCACCATAGGTTACGTGAGTGAACTTTTGTTACCATACCGCTGTAACTCACACAAATCAACTAGCACACGGAGATCTAACATTAAAATTCCGGCATGTCACTCTTTATTAATACACGCACTTCCCCGAGCACCAACCCTCACTCGTTTTACACTTCTGATTGACACTTTTCTGATTGATAGAAAAAAGAGTATCTTGAGCATGAACACGCATTATATTTCAGTTCAGACGCCTGCATTAGTAGCACACACTAGAGGCATGATAAGGGTTCACAGTTCACTTCACAGCATGATATAGACACATCCAGTCATTGCATGATTCATTACACCACATCACTCTTTAAGATTAGGGCAGTTGAATAGTCATTAACTGACACACTCTTTCTTTACTCGTAGAGTTACCCCCTGATGAAGGACGTCCTTAGCGCCCGAAATGCATTGGGAATAATTAAAAGGAAGAATCATTTAATGGTGAAATCCAAACCATGATGTCGATAACAATGATACAATGAATCGATTGAATACAACCATGAAGGCAATGAGTTGAATAATAAAAAAAGACTTGATATCTGAACTTTTTGAATTCAGCAAACTTTATTGTTTTGATTATTGAATCAGACGTTTCTCGTCAATCACAGCTGTGCACAGAGGAGTCTTCCCCCATGTTGGGGCAGCTTTGTAATAGTCGTGGTTATTCTACGCTGTATGGACTAGACAGCGATTCCCCTGGAGCACGCTACAGATCATAACCACTAGAATACACCAGAGAACTATGGCTGTGCGAGTCCCACTAATCAACTTTGTTATCTCTATGTCTGTCTCCAAATGAATCTATGAACTACTTTTCTACTTTATGCAGTAGGAATGTTAGATTGTGTCAGTGGGCATATGCAGTATCTAACCTTTGAGTGAATTTGAAAAAATGACCTCATCATTTCAGCTGTTTCAGTATTAGGCACAAGATTTAAATGCTTTCTGATGGGCACTTCAGAAAAGACTAGGTCATAATTGGAACGATAATATTTCAATTGCCCTTTTCAATAAAACAAACTGCAAGAAATCCCATATGTAACAGTCAGAGTGGCACCCTCTGAAACCGAAGTGAGTATCTGTAAGCACACATAGCAGTTTCAAGCATCCTTGGACTCAACGTACTCATACAAAAGTTCTGTAAAAACATTCAATAAAAAATCGCTAGTAGATTGATCTCCATGTAGGGTGTTTTTTTTTGTCCTCATTTGCCATACCCTCATTCCAGAAAACGCCAACCACCTTGCGTTTCCTATTTCGAGAGGCAGATAAGATCTTAATCCTCTCCCAATCCCAGACACGAATGTCAGAGCGGCGGGAGACGAATACAAGAAACGTAGAGGGGGAGGTAGGGGAGATGTGGACCAGCGGTTACTCCATCAAGGTATTTTCGACCTGTCGGACCGATAACGTTATCCGAGGGAACCAAACAAGGTCCGTGGAGTATAAAAGGCATAATCATAGGACCCGGGAAATAAACAAACCCCGGCAATCCTATCTCCACTGAACCAACAAATCCCAGAAAGTCAGATTTCGTTTATTGCAAGATCTGGCCAAATCTACCTTTGATGTTCCATATAGTGATGTTAGCCAGCCTGCGTGTGATGGTGCCGTAGTATCAACCCAGAATTTGCGGATTTGCCGTCTTGCAAGCAGAATTGCATAAAACAGAAAAGTCTTAGCCTGGCCGGTGACGCTTTCATCTAACCCAAAAATTATTAGTGGCAGAGTAATAGATAGTGATGTAGTGAGAATAGAGTCCAAGGAAGACTTTACTTCTTCCCAAAATGGCATAATGAGAGGACAGTCCATAAACATATGTACATCGGATGCTTCAGGAAGGTTACATTTATTACAACTGTTTCCTGGCTGGAATTTTGATAACCTTAAAGGGGAGAAGTAGGCACGGTGTAGCGTGAAAAGATGATTACGCCTCAGCCAGGCTGGTTTAACCGTTTTATACAGGAGAGTAAAAGATCTTATCCATATCTCCATGTAGGGTTTTGTCAGCTAACATGCCCATGCTAATTGTTTTCTACTGGAGATTTAGGAACAGAAGTAGGTTTAGTCTTTTCTAAATACACATGATGAGGAAAGTTTAGAATTATGAGAAATGTGACAAGAATGATAGAAAATGTAGGGGAGAGGATGTAGCCTTACGGCTAGAGCGGTCAACGTAGAAGCTGGGGAAGCGGGTTCGAGTCTCTGAAACGACGCTCAATCCTGTGATTCTGGGCAAATCACTTCATCTCACTGTGCCTAGCAAACATTATTGTGTCCTCATGTAACAAAACTAGTGCTATGTAAAGCAATATCATTGGGTCCAGTTTGCACTAAATAAAAGTCTTAAAAAAAAAAAGTATGAATGCACATACCCATTTGCATCTGAACAATACCGGACTAGAATCCATGGCTTCCCTATATTCAGACCTCACAACTTTGTTAAAATTTAGATTAGATGTTAACAGCATTTGCGCCACTGATGAAAATTAGGAGCTTGCCTGTGGAAGAGGTGTGGCGCAGCGGCCAGGTTGCTTGACTCCAGATCTTGGGGCTCTCGGTTCGATCCCTGGGGCTGGCGGCAGATCAGCCCAGCACCATGTGACTCTGGGAAATAGCTCGCTTAATCTTCCCGAGGGCCCCCAGCGCCTTGACACCTTCGGGTAATTGTTTGTGCTTTACAAATACTGGACATTTACATTTTACATTAAAATTACTTAGCTTTTCTTTATTGCAGTTTGTATTCACTTATGACTTTGCTGATTCACTCCATGAATTTGTAAAGATTCCTGTACTCCTGTCACCTTTGTATTGTTTCAGATTTCAGTGGCTTGCCTTGGGTGACAGCAAACTATGTGGAAGACTGCTCCCCCATCTGTGTATACCCAGATCTCATCTTCTTGTCTCTTGGCACAACCTACTATTACTCATCCCTGTATTTCTACATCTAATACTTCATCATGCAATGCCTTCACTTCCTTCCAAGTCTCTATAGTTGACAACAACAGTCTACAATTAGTGACAACAGAATTCAATTAAAGGGGATCTCCATTGAAGGTGTAAGAATTTAGAGCGCAATAGCGAGCAGTCTCATCTGCATAGCAGTTGCCGACTGTGACATAGCCCTTGCTCTGCCGATGGGCAGCATATTTCACCACAGCAATTTGAGCCGGCAGCTGCAAAGATAGCAGAAGGTTCCTCACCCATTCCCGATTACAAATGGGTGATTCTGATGAGGTCATGAACCCACGCTGGGATCACAACTGTCTGAAGTCATGTACAACTCCAAATCCGCACTGACTTTGGTGAAGAGGGTAACTCTCAATTCGTTAGATAAATTACAGGCTTTTGACAAAGCTACCAACTCTGCAACCTGGGCTGAGTATACACGCTACAACCAAGAAGTTTCAATTACACCTGCAACCGTACACACAGCACATGCAGCTTTAAGATTTCCCTCTACATCACGCAAACAAGAAGCGCCCACAAACAACACATGATCAAACCCAGGCAACGGAGTATCTAAGATATCCACGGAAAAGGAAGGTGCACTCCAAAAAACGGTCAGTTAGGCGGAAAGTTTTTTTCAAATGGTCTTCTCTTTATTCACATTGGTTCTTTCGTAAAAAACAGCACAGCAAACACATTTCATTCCCCTAGTGCCACGGGAACTTCATAAGGGCTTACACAAAATGCACATAGGCACTTATGACTTGCGACAGAAATGCGAATGTCCTCACTAGACCGCGTCACCAAGGTTTGATCATCCTAGGCATTCAATTCTAGTAATGAGAAGTTTTCCAAGAATTAGTGCAACAAGAAGTCCTCACAAATAGTCCTGAGAATCAGCACATGTGAAGTTCAGTAAACCCCTGTCCTTATTTGAAAATCAAACAATAGAGTCCTCCTGATAAAGGGGTCCTCCTATTTCTCCAAAACAGAATCAAATCAAAGAACTGTGGATTTGCGACGAGGGTGATGCATGGTGAGGACTGCACCCTCTCAGGTCTAAAAAGTGACTTCCTTGGGCATGACACCCCACAGACCTGGAGTTGGAAACAGGGACGGACCCATTCAACCGATTGGGGCTTGGGCTTGCCGCCACTGGAGGTCACGTCTGTGTGGTAAGTACATACTGAAAAGACCCCACAGAGGGAGGAGCGCTCAATGGGCAACACTGAGGGGAAGCAGGCAAAACTACAGTTTACAGCACAAACGCAGGCCCCTGATGGAGGTGCAGACTTGCGCAAAGATGATGGTGACCAGCCCCCCGCCCAAACACAGGATGAAGACTTTGATGCTATCCTCCTTACAATTTGCCAAAGCTTAACCTCCATCAAATCCAACATGGACTCCATGAACCTGTGCATGGACTTCCTGGCGCAGAAGCTGGATTAACATGATGGTCGAATCACTGAAGCCTAGCAAAGCATTTCCACGCTTGAGGATGTCACCGAAGTAAATAGCACAAAACTTCAGGGCATAGAGAAACTCCTGTAGGTTATAGCGGCCAAGAATAAAGACTTGGAGGCACGCTCATGCAGGAATAACTTGCGCATCATGGGAGTGCCTTAGTCCATGGCTACTGGCCGCATGGAGGACTTTGTGGCGCGCCTGCAGCTGGGCCTCTTTGGTGCTGTAGCCTTTTCTAAGGTGCTGATCGTTGAAAGGGCCGATAGATCGCTTATGGCGAGGTCGCCTCCTGGTGCACCACCACGCCCCATCCTGGCGCATATCTTGAATTACAGGGATTGGGATACAGCTTTCAGACGTGCACGAGAGAAACGGGACCTGACCTATGAAGAGATAAAGATTATGCTGTACCCGGATTTCACCGTTGCGGTGCAGGAGGCGTGAAAAAAGTTCCTCCCAGCAAAGAAGAGGCTCCGGCAGGTGGGCATCCCCTACACCATGCTCTACCCAGCAAGGCTGTGCATTCAGCACCAGCGAAAAACTCACATCTTCTCCAGCCCACAACACATCTAAGACTTCCTGAAAACCTGCTTGTGGAGGTCCCCTACTCCATTGGCTGATGCCTCTGGCTCTGACCGGACCACACCTGAATATAAGGAGCAGTAAAGATGGCCTCAGACAGCCCAAGGACATTGCCTCGAATGGGTAAGACTGTTCCTAAAGAGAAGGAACATGTTATGTGCTGTCCCACAAACTCGACTGTCTTGCTATGCCGCCAGAACACCATTAAGTGGGGTTCAACCCTGGGGCGCCAACTAAGACACTGATTGCATATGCAAGGTGCGCTGACGGCCTATCTGGCAAGTACCCCATATGGGAGATCCCCAAGAGAATGTTATGCAAGTTAGTAGTATTGTTTTGTTTGGTCTTTTTGACATAGCTAGGGCAGGGACTACTAGTGTGTGCCCCGTTAATGTTTTCTTATCTCCTTAAGATAGGCATTGCATTGTGGGGCGATACTTCTACAGGCTGTTACACCAAATGTCCTTGCCATTGGTTTTTGGGGTTGGGAGGGGACTCCCTGCGGTTTTGGGACCCAGGTGTGGGAGGGGGAGGGGGTTACTTAATCAACATATCATACGGTTTTTGTCTTGCATGGTACCATTAATAATTATCTACAGAACAGTCACATGCAATATGTTGTTGGAGCATATAGTGCATCGCGATCGCTGCTTTACCCGGGTCATCTCCATAGTCACCTCACACTGAATGGCTAGCTCACCACCACCTTGCAACCCCACCATTAATTGTTTGTTGTGGAATCTGCAAGGCCTTTGTGACTCTCACAAGTACAGGCAGATCCTCCACTACTTAGACATACATCCTGTCCATATAGCGATGCTGCAAGAGACGCACATTGCCCCTGGGGCCCAACCCACATTTGGCAGGAAATGGGCTGTGCACAGCTGCTTCTCTACCTTCTCTACGTGCACCAGAGGTACCACTATTTTCATTAAAAAAGGACTGGGCTACTGCCAAATAGGCTCTGCACAAGATCCCCTGGGCAGATTCAGCATTATGTGGGGTAGAACATACAATAACTATGGTAAGCTGTTAGGCACCGAACATCGATGACGCGCGCTACTTCACTCAGCTATGGGGCTGCATTTTGGAAGTAGGCTCTACATTTATTCTGTGGGGGGGGGATTTCAATCTGGCGTTAGCACCGAAACTTGACCGCTCCCACCCACACTCGACATCCCCCTCACAGGCTCCTATCACCTATCGACCATAATGGCAGATCACCGGCTTTGTGACGCATGGCACTCTATGTGCCCAATGCGGAGGGAGGGTACCTATTCATCAACTGTGCACAATAGCTGGTCACACCTAGATTACTGGCTCCTATCTGCTGGACTTCATACATGGCTTAAAGAGGCGACACAGCTGGCTCGGAATCTTTCAGATCACTCCCCTGTCCGTATACACCTAGAACAGGGGTCTCGAACCTTTTCTGTAGTGAGAGCAACTTCTAGTCAGTGAAAATCGTTGTGAGTTACTTAAGGCCAAGCAACTCGCGCATTTCTTCGAGAGACGCCGCACGACCAGTTTCATTGACTTTAAGCCTAATTTCTTCAGAACCCTTACTTTTGTTTGAACAAAAGGGGCCACACTCCCTCTTTTGAAGTGACAGACAGCCGTAGGTTGTGCTACCTGAAGCAAAAGCTTGTCTTGCTTGGAAGCATTCCTGGAAAGTATAACGAGCTATGTGGGATACACGTCTAAGATCTCCTTTTGTAATCCTTGATCAACTTGTTCACACACTGCACAAGTTAAACCTCAACATATATATTCCTTACCAAATCGGATTTATTGAAGTCTAGCTTAGATGTGCACTAACTAGTTTTCAAAAAAGAGACTCATTTAGTAAGAATCTCAAATATTTCCACTTCACCACATACTCTTTTTTTTGTAAATTTTTAAAATCTCTCATCCTGGTTCAGATTGAAATAATTGTTTAACTCATTTGATTTATTAAGTATTTTATTTTCTACCATGTTTTCTTTGTAGGGGTGAGAATGGATTTTTGTTTATGTGGAAAACATATTTTTCAACATAATACATGGCCCAATCAAGTACAAATTTCACTGAGTTTGTGAAAAAATATAATTTCAACAGTCACAGATGCTCTATGCCCGGGGCCAATGGGAAGGTTTCCAGTTTTTTATGTGGCTATTCTGTTTAGGCAGGTAGGTACCCTCCCATAGCTTCCTTTGCAAACAGGATAACTTCTAAGATAGATGCTACTTTTTTTTAGAATAAAAATTTGAAATGCTGTTTTATTTCAATGAATAAAAGTAATCATTAAGACAGCATTTAGTGTGCAAGTAAAATCTGCTAAGCTGCCTCACCAATACAGCTGCTAGGCCTGGGCAGTGGCTCACAATGCATCTGTAAAACAATTTTGGGACCTGACTCTTTATGAAAGTGTGGGAAACACCTGTTGTTTTTTAACTGCTTTTATTGAATAAAGAGAGAGAGGCTGGCTGTTTTCATTACTATATTGGCATCAAAACACTCTTAACAGATATGCTCTGGTCCTAAGAGGCAGTCAAACTCAACTGAGGATTTCACTGGAATACTCCAGATCTGTTCATTATCAGGAACTTTGCTACCCAGAGAAAATTATAATGTTGGTGTTGATTACCACATGCACTAGGAACAGAGAAGTTCTGGTAGCGTTGGTGTTGATTACCACCTTCACTAGGAACAGAGAAGTATAAAGGCATGGGCAAAGTGGGCTCTGGCCCGATAAAGCCAGCTCTGTTCTGCAGAGAGCCTTGCCCGATAGACCTTTAATTTGTCCTGAGACATATGTTCAGCTAAAGGAACATCAGATCTGGAGCCCCTCCCCCACTGGTGGCCATCAGGAAGAAGAAACTAAAATCATTACCTACATTAAAAGGTATAAATTCCAAAGCAGTACAAAGCGGACATAGTCTGATTTCTCCATTCACCTGGAAGTTTGAAAAGTTTAAAAAAGCACTGACAACATTCACTTTTCTAAAAGACACTTGTGATGCTGGTTTTCTTCAACAGAAGGCTTTGAGGGCTTACCAACACTCATCATACCAGAAGTTATGGCGAGAAGCCGGGTGCTAAATAACTTGGGCATGGAGACCATGCTATTGAGTCCAGAACTGTTTTCCAGGACAGCAGCCAATTGTGAATGAACTAATCACATCCCTCTGTTTTCTCCCATGTCCCCATCGTCCCTTTCCCCTGGCAAACTTAACACATCAGTTCCTCCACCAATTAATTTATTTATTTATTTATTTATAGAGTTTTGTATAGCGCGGACAAGACCTGTGGGTATCAGAGCGCTTCACAAGGAAAGAGATACACATATAGACATTCAAATAGCATTGATAATAACAAATTGATCTGAGGTAGCAGGTACTATACTCAAAGCTGTGATTAGATATGAGTATTCCTATTGTCTGTGCAATTAGCAGTAGGTGCTTAACATGGAAAGAAATGACATATAGACATTATATTAACATTAATAGTAACAAATAGATATGAGGTAGACGGCAGTGTAATGTAAGGACGTGATTAAATATATATACTCCTATTAACTGCCCAATTAACAATAGATGACGAGCAGGCTGAGCTCAGGTCAGAAATATCACACCTAGCTCGGTGAGGTAGGGTTATAAGGCATTCAAGTGCATCGCAAGGATGCAATGGGTAGATAAATACAATGAGGTAGCGGTTATAAAGTTTGACTGTGAGATATAGTTATAGGTGTCTAGCTTCAGATTGAACACGGCAGCAGTCATGTTTCATGACGAGGAACGACCCTCCATTCTTGTAAGTGATCGTCCCAGTCATCTTAATTTTCTATGTCGGGTATTTACTCATCAAGTGGCTCTTCAGTTCCCGTTTGAATGTCATTATATTTTGAATCATCCTGATGTTTGGAGGGAGGGAGTTCCATATTCTGGGGGCCGCTCCGGAGAATGCTCGGTCGTAGGTCTTTTTCTTGTGGAAAAAGGCTGGTCGTAGTAGTAGTTCTTTTGCGCTTCTGGTTGTTCTATTACCCCCTGAAAGCTTAAGTTTCTTAGCCAGGTATCTAGGCGTGTTGTAGTGGACCGCTTTGTGTGTAATGCAGGCCATCTTCATTTGGATTCTGGCCTCGTAAGGTAGCCAGTTTAGTGCTTTCAGGTGCAGGGAAATATGATCGAATTTTCTCGTTCCCGTAATGAGTCTAGCCGCTGCGTTGAGGCAGGCTTTTAGTGGTGCAGTGGCTGTTTTCGGTAGACCCGCTAATGTGGTGCAGCCGTATTCGATCCTCGAGATGACTAGTGATTGGATAGCCAGTTTTAGATCCGACTCTGAGATAAAGGGTTTCACTTTCCTTAAGTAATTCAAATGGAAGCGGGCGCTCTTGGCCATTGAGTTAATATGATCTTTCATGTCGAGGTTTTCGTCTAGTATAATTCCAAGTGATTTGACTGAATTAACTAGAGTCGGGGTACAATTTAGCGCCGTCACCAGTTTAGTCCATTCTTTAACTTCAGATTGGCTCCTTGTCGGTGAAATTAGCAAGAATTCTGTTTTCTGGGAATTTAGTTTCAGATGGTTTATTGTTAACCATCGCAAAGCTTTCTTTAGTGTTCTGTTCATTAGGTCAATGTCCTCAAGGGAGGCGATTTTTATGTATAGTTGCGTGTCGTCTGCATACATATGATAGGATACCTGTGATTCTTGAAGGATCTCCGTGAGAGGTTCTACATATAAGTTGAATAGATCTGGGGAAAGCGTTGATCCTTGTGGAACCCCGATTGCATTGGGGCTCGGGGCGGAGATTGCTTGGTTAACCAGGTATCGTTGAGTCCTGTTCTGTAGGAAAGAATTGAACCATTTCAGCACGTTCCCTGACAGACCCATCCTGTCTTGTAGTCTGGTCATTAGCAATTCATGCTTTACCGTGTCAAAAGCTGATGACAGGTCTAGGAGGATCAGTAAGCATGTTTGATTTCGGTCTAGGGCTTGTAGGGCGTCATCAACAATATGCAGGATCGCAGTTTCAGTGCTGTGACCAGTTCTGAATCCTGATTGGCAATCGTCAAGTAGCGAAAATTTAGCGATGTGTTGACTTAGTTGGCCCTGCACGCATTTCTCAATGAGTTTGGCCAGTAGAGGGATGTTGGTCACTGGTCGATAGTTGTTCGGGTCAGTTGCGTCAGCCGTCGGTTTTTTGAGGATGGGCATTATCTGCCCTGTTTTTAGGCAGTCAGGGAGGGTCCCTTGTGCAAGTGAGGCATTTATTATATCGGTCCATATCGGAACTAGAGTGTGGCTGATTTCTCTTACACATTTTCCCGGTAGAGGGTCTTGGTAGTGGTTGTTTGGCTTAAGTTCCGCCAGCGTTTTGGCGATTTTTCCCTGGTCGTATAATTCAAATGTGTCCCATTTCGCCTTATTTTTTGATTGAGGACCCTCTGCTGAGACATTGGCCTCATTTTTAGGTGGAGGAAGGGTCATAATGTTAGTTGCTGCATTTGTGAGTTCAACTTCTAGCACTTTGGATTTTTCCGTGAAGTGTGCAGAGAATTCCTCGCAGCTTATGGGTGTTTTTGTCTTCTCTTGAACCGTTTTGGCCAGTTTATTCGACTGTTGTTTTAAAATCTCGAAGAGCTTTCGTGGTCTATTTAAGGCACTGTCCAATTCAGATCTGATAAATTATTTTTTGGAGTTGATTATCCTTTTGTTATATTCTTTTCTTGTTTTTCTGAGGGCTTTCAGTTCAGGGGAGGAGGGATGCTGTCTCCATTTCCTTTCGGCCATTCTCAGTTTGCGCCTATCCTCATTCAATGACTCATTGAACCAAGGGTTTTTTGGTTTCTCTGAGACTTTTTTCAGTTTTTGGGGCATGGTATCATTAACGATATTGCCAATTGAGGTTAGGTAGTGGTCAGTCAGCTCATTAACATTCTGCTTATTGTTGGGTGGCTTCAGGTCTGTCTCACACCTTTCGACCAGTAGTTCAATATTCGCCTCTTTTGTGTCTCTGATCAGTTTCTTGAGATTGCGTGGTTGCACGGTCCTGCCCTTTTTCATTGTAGGTAACGCGAATGTTATGGTATGATGGTCCGACCAATCACATGGGTCTATAGCGAGGATTGATGCCTCATCCTTTCTTGAAATAATCCAGTCTAAGGTCGCTCCATGTGAGTGAGTGGGTTGGTTGCAAGATTGTATAAGTTTTAGCTCACTGAGGAAGTCTTTGAGCGAGTTGACCAGTTTGTCATTGCCGTCATCCCAGTGGAGGTTAAAGTCGCCCAGGAATATGTTATTGACCTCCGAATTAGAGTTGGTCGTTATGATCTCCATCAGTTGCTCAGTGAACTTTGCGTTCTCTCCTGGTGGGTGGTAGAATGCGTGCAAGTTGCAGTTTTGATTATTTGGTGTTCTCACCTTAATACCAAGGTATTCGCAGGATTCTAGGGGGTCAGATTGGAATTGGCAGACCTCAATCTCTGAGCGGTGAATGCAAGCTATGCCTCCTCCCACATTCTTTGGTCTATCTAATCTGACGATGTTGTATTGTGGGGGTATTAAGAGATCCATGGTAGGAGAAGAAGATTCATTGAGCCATGTTTCGGTGAGGATGGCCAGGTCAATTTCCTTATTAATGATGAGGGCAGCTATGTCTGATGCGTGTTTAGTCGCCGAGCGACAATTAAGTAGTAGGCAATTCAGTGGTTTCTGTGCTTTAACGAGTTTTTCACTATCGGATTTGGATGCTGTTAGCTGAATATGTTGTAAGTTTTGGTGAATTGCTTTCCTGTCATTCTTTCTGTACATTCTGTTAGAGTCAATAGGTACTGTTTTGATCTTCTCCTCCCTATTGCAGGCAGGTTGTTCATACGATTCGAGTAAGGCCAGAGCTTCTTCATTTGACAGGGGCTTGGTCCTGATAGGTCTGTTGGGTCTGAGTACCAGATTCTGGATGTGTGAGACCTTGGTGTGCGTACTTAATGCCATCTCCCAGATTTTCCCAATTGTCTGTGAGATTTTTATCGAGTTTTGTGTCAGGTTGCCTACGAGCTTCTGGAGCTCATAGACTTCTTTCTGTGTTCGGGATGATTTCTTATGTGCGATAGGTCTGGTAGGATGAGTATTGCAGTTTGCTCTTCTCCGTGAGTGATCAGTTCTCACTGCCACACATCTTTTCTTAATAACCTTAGATTGTTTGTGATTTCTGGCTCTATTTGAGATGTCGCCATTAGTACTTATGTTATGGGATGTGAGGGGTCTTTTTGTGGATAGGGATCTATGGGACTCAGGACTAGCATTCGGTGGAGGCTGGAGGAGGTCGAAATCATTTGTCTTTTTCCTTTCGTTGACTTCCATGCGGGACTCGCTTGGGGCTGGGGTACACTCTTCTTCAGGCGCAGTGGAGTTGTGCGTTGGCGTCAGCGGTACTTTTGCTTTAAGGTCTTTAAGGTCCCTACACCTCGGTTAAAACAACAACAGCATCTTGAATTTGCTCAGCAACTGGTGAACACTTGTGCCTCCCCAAGTCCTTAAGAAAGTCTTTCCTTTGACTCTGAGCAAATAGCTCAAAAAGAGGCCAGATTCACCAAGTGTGCCTGTGCTCTGTCAATGACCTGGCCACAGAGGGTATGAAAGAGTTAAAACTGGATCATAAAGTCATAGCTTTCTGAAGAGAGGAACAATTACGTTGTTTTCAGAAGTGCATATTTATTGTGTGCCTTCAGCGAAGGAAACTGGAACTTTGCAACACACCGCTGTCCTGTTTATAACCAAGAGCTGGAAAGCGGGGAAAAAGATATTTCCAGTCTTTCAAGAGCCCGTGGCATACCAGCGGCTAAGGTTAGAAGACGCACATCGCAGCTCGAGTCTAGAGAACAATGAATTATTATGGTGTTTACTGGCCAGGCCAGCGCTTACCGTTTGATCTGCTGATGAAATATGTTCCAGGCGGAAAAAGGCATGCTAGTAGGCTTCTGGGACTTGCTGCTCCACTCTGACCCACCTGGTGCTTGCTCCGGCACATGTCTTGACTTACACAATCAAGTCTTCGATGCCAGTCTGTGAAAGGCAGGTGGCGTGGAGCAACAGCATCATCATCTTTGCACTGCCCTGGCCAACCCAGCTAAGCTCAGTTTTAGGCCAATCTGAGCAGCTGGTTTGGGTGATGGCAGGAAATGGCAATGAAAAAAGGCCTAAGAACACTAAATGATGAGAACAAGCTACACAATTGAGATGCAAGGAGTGAGCTACTCATAGGGGTTTGGCGAGCTACCGGTAGCTCGCGATCGACCGGTTGGAGACCCCTGACCTAGAATCTCCGGGCCGGGAATCTCCCTATCAATCCTGGCAACTCATACCCATTACCTTACTAGACAGCACCTTCTGGGACGAATTGCGGCAGGAAATAGCTGAATACAGGCAGAGCCCTGGTAGAGATTAGCAGAATCCCCGGGTTTGCCAACCACATCCTAGAAATTGTGGACGAAGAGGAACACCCACACATAGACTCCAAAGAAATACTACACACCTTCACAAACTATTATGCCATGCTCTACCATACTGTCAGCCGTGCTCCGCCAGATATAGCCACATACTTCGAAGACACGGAGTTGGGATGGATCAATGATTCCCACAGGGAATTCCTATCTACTGACATTTAAGAAGATGAGATTTGAGCTGCAATCATGGTGCTTGGTTCTAGCAAGGCCCGAGGGCTTGACGGCCTACCAGCCGAGTTCTACAAATGTGACATTGAGCAATTGACTCCCATCCTCAAACAGATATTTGAAGAGGCGCGGGACTCTGGATGTCTCCCCTCTCCATAAGACAGGCTCTAATTATATCTACGCTCAAACCAGGCAAGGCCGCAGACAAGTGTTAAGCCTATAGACCTCCGTCCTTAATTAATTGTGACACATAGATACTCGCTAAGGTTATAGCCAACCAACTGACCCTGCTTATAGAGGGGCTGGTCTTTCCGGACCAGGCAGGCTTTGTCCCGGGAAGAGCCACGTCCCACAATCTACACACCATCTTCGAGCTTCTTCATGACATCGACCCTGACTGCTCGGCCGTTGGGATCTTTCTGGATGCCACAAAGATATTCGATTCCCTAGAAATGGATTACATGCTAGCCATTCTGGGCCGAATGGGCCTCCCTCGCTGTTTCCTTGCCTGGATCCATTTACTTTTTTCAAAGCCAGAACTGGTGGTCCAAATTAATGGGTTATATTCTGACCCAATCCCCATTAAACGGGGCACTCGCCAGGGATGCCCGCTATCCCCCTTATTATTTGCCTTGGCCATTAAGCCCTTGGCCGCCAAAATTAGACAACACCACAGAGACTATGCCATAATCTACCCCTTCCGTCAAATCCTAATTTCGTTGTATGTGGATGATGTTACCTTTTACCTACGGGATCCCAGTGTGAGCTTCAATCTCATTTTGAGGGAATTCATCAGGTTTGGCCATCTATCGGGGATAAAGCTTAACTGGAATACATTGCAGATTTTCCCACTCCCCCCTAACACTCCTCAATTCACCCATGATTACCCGTTGTGCTGGTGCGACAATTAAATCAAGTATTTGGGGGTCACCATCACCAGAAACCCGAAGAGACACTTCGTTCAAACTATGGGACAGCGATAGAAATGATTAGCACTTGGGTAAACCGCTAGATCAATCTTCCGCTTTCCTTGGCAGGCAGGGTGGTCCTGATGAAGATAAACATCCTTTCCAAGTTTCTATACTTTTTCCTTAATATACCCTATTACTCAGGGCGCAATTTTTTTAACACTCTCCGCTCCGTGCTCATTAAGCTGGCCTGGGGTGGGAAGCAACCCTCATTAAGATGGAAACTCGCGGCGAAGCATTCTCCAGAGGAGGATTTGAAGCTCCGGACATAGAGCTATACTACCTATGGGCACAGGCTCATTACACCATCTATTGACTTCACCCACCACCCTTTATGCTGCACCTGGCCATCGAACAGGGTTACATGGTGCCTACACTCCTAACCTCCCTGCTGGGAGCACACGTCCTGGGCTAGAGGGTATTGACCCACACAGTTTCTTACACCAATGACTCCTGGAAACGCTTGACTAGGGAAAGGGGCACAACCTTACTCTACTCCCTCCTTGTGCCGCTGCCACACCTGACACTTGCACCAGTCACACAAGAAGCAGTATGTCGCAACATGTTGCGTAATAGGAGACTACACACATGGGGGGACCTATATAACAAAGGCTGGTTCAAATATCAAACAGAGCTCTTGGTGATGGAGAATGTCACCCCATTGGAGATGTTCCTCCATATCAGACTCAAACATGAACTATTGGCCAATACACCCTGTTTCCCTCAGGAGCTGGTCCTGTTGGAGATCCTTCATACCACACTAAAGATGTGTGGCCCTTCACATGCTGTGTCATGCATATACCTGGCGGCGCTGATAGAACAACCACAATGGCCACCAGGAGCCAGGGCTGCATAGGATCACAACCTGGGCTCTCCCTTGATCGATGAGCAGTGGGATTTCAGCTGCGCGCAGACTGTAGAAATTACAGCAAGCAGCAGACTACGCATCATACATTTCAAGTTCTTGCACAGGACCTACTACACTCCCACACTGCTCTGTAAATATAAGCTATAGAACGATGATGGCTGCCTGAGATGCCACCAAGTGGGGGCAGACTTCCTATATCTGGCATGGACCTGTGCGCAGGTCCAGGGTTACTGGCGGGAGGTACTGTACGCATTACCATAAATGATCACACTATCCTTCCCATTCTCCCCTCTGTTTGAGTTGCTGGGGTATACAGCGGATATCCCTAAGATATACAGAAAATTCACTGCTCTGGGTTTACTGCTGGCCAAGCGAAAGGTGGCCTGCAGATGGGGCAGGGGGACGGCCCCTAAGTTCAAAGACTGGCTGCACGATTTTATATACAGTAAAGACCAATTAACAACTTATGCAGAACTGTTGCTGTTTACAACCCGCCCCAAGGATATTTGGGAGCCACTGCTGTCCTCCCTTAGGGAGCACTGTGAAGGTGACCAGGAACCGTCGCCGCAAGATACCCAGGAGGATGCCACTTGAGTACAGAAATGCAGTGTGTAGCATTGACTGCCTGGAGTGAGAAATTTGCATACAGCTGAGCTGGAGGGGCGCAGGGTGGGGCACTGGACATGTCTGGTGCATAACTCCCTCTGCTCCGTGTCAAGGCTAGACACTGGAAGGTGTGAGAGGGTTATTTCGCAACACGCTGGGCAATATTATTTTCACCCTGATTGGGCCGTATATGATGATCAATATGTATATGCAAGATTAATAATGCTGCTCTGTGTATGTACCATGCATTGACTACTTTATGTAAAATTGTGAACTCATTTCAATGTTTGATAAAACATGATAAATAAAGTTACAAAAAAAAGACATTCCCAGAGCTGGAGCTCGACAAAGACTCTCTTGCAGTTCATGTCTTTATGAGTAAGCCTTTGAAGAGCACTTGTGTGTGCGATAAATCCTGACTGCGTGAAATCACAGTTATCCAGTGTTGAGCTAAGGTTTTGCAAATGAGCCTGAGTGCACCCAAGGCAGATTTGTGAGTTTATTACATGGTGAAGTCGCACGATCACCATATAATAATAAACCACATTTACTTAAAGTCAAACAAAATATTTCCGTCTCAGATTTCTAGATGTACTATTGGTAATGTATGTCAATTCCACATGGTAGTAAATCTGTAGGGACTCATTTATGAGGTTTTGCTGTAGGGAAGCTCAGCAGGCCTTCCTGCTGCGACTCCCTACAGCGAAAGAAAAAGGCAGGAATACGCCGTATCTATAAGATACAAAGGAACAAAACAAATGCCAATACTGGACTAGACTTTCTACGTACTTACTACAAAGGTCTTTATGAATGAAACATAATGGTCTGTTTCTTGAATTACGTCACTAGCTGATTTATTTAATCATTCATTATTTGCAAAAACAAAACTTTTTTGTGCATAAACAAATATTAAATATACTGATAACAATTTTATATACAATATAATCCCATAATATACATATTCACCACATATACACAAACATCTTTGGCCATCACACTCAAACCTCACTTATCTTCATACCTCATTCACTCAAAAACAACATCACCCCATTAGGGGGCAAACAAAAGTCCCAATGTCAAAATTAAACAAACAATGAATGTAAATAATCTTCTAAGTACGCTGAATTTCATAGATTGTGTATGGGCATGTGGTATTTATTAAAATTACCGAATTGTCAAAGGGGACAGGGTGTCACTTTGACACCCTGTTGCACCCCTGATTCTGGCTTGTGTGCCATGTGACACACATACATGCCCTTAGGGCATGTATGTGTGTCACATGGCACAGGTGTACATGCACAGATGTGCATGTACACAGGAATTCGTTATTTACCACAAAATAGAATTTCGTGGTAAATAACGAATTCTTATGGGCCTGTGGCACTGTTTTCAGTGCCACCTACATCTAGATTTACCGATTCGGTAAATATACCGATTCGGTATTTTACTGAATCGGTAAATTTACCGATTCTGTAAATTATAGGCCCCCTACATATCAAAAATCAAATACCGGTCGGTAACGGCCGAAATCGGCCGTTACCGACTGGTATTTGGTGTCCTACATCGGGCCCCTAGTGACGTAATTCAAAAAACAGACCGTTATGTTTCATTCATAAAGGCCTTTGTAGTACGTACGTAGAAAGTCTAGTCCAGTATTGGCATTTGTTTTGTTCCTTTGTTAAATTGACTCAGCCTTACTGGGTCCGAGTCAAGGCCCTTTGGTGTTTTCTTGTATCTATAAGATACGGCGCATTCCTGTCCTTTTCCGCTGCGCCAGCGCACAATGGGCTGCGTGCGCCAGCGCAGGCACCTTTGCACAATGGTGCAAGGGTGCCTACATTGCGGGGATGACTATTTTTGTACAGGAAGGGAAACCTTCCTGTACAAAAATAATCACAAGGGGCTTTTCCTCTTTCTACGTCTGTTGCAGAATGCAGCATGCATAGAAAAAGGAAAAACGAGGAGAAATAAAGATATTTCTCCCCGTTGCCCCTCAAGCTTTTGGCACTGCCTCAGATTTACGATTTCTCGTAAATTTGGGGCAGTGTCAAAAGGCCATGGATGTTGCTGGGAATGCCCCCAGCAACACCCATTGCATGCCCCTTTAATGCAACACTGCGTTAAAGGGACTGATATTTATCAGGCAGAATTTAGCCAAAAAAGTGGCTTAGTGCTGCCTGATAAATATCACGCAGGCTTCTGCGCCACGGAACGTCACAAAAAGTGACGTTCCGATGGCGCAAGGGGCCTCATAAATGAGGCCCGTACTGTTCATAGGAATATTATTAAGGTTGTATATTTTAAGGTCTTTGTGAGCTTGCTCCTCTGTGTTTCACTGCATACGATTTTTTAGACGCCTTTTTTTAAAAAATAGAGCTCCAGTTAGTTATTGTCACTGCTGTACCTTCCTTAGTACTTTTATTAGGGGTTAGTTTTTAAGGGTCAGCTCAATGCTATGTTAAAAAACGAAACCGTCCTACTTCTATTAGGAACATTGTTAGTTAGTGGAACCTTTTGGGTAAGACAGAACATACCAGCCACAAAAGGCGATGGCAACTATTTGTCCCAAATATGTTTTATATGTATTTTGGTTTGTCCCTCTGAGGTGATTTTTTGACATTTATTTTTAAACGATTACCGAGGTTACATATGTAGGCCATAAAACTACAGCAGAGTAAATCTTGTATGTAGCACTTTATATTCTGGATGAGTGTGTAAAGAGGGTGAGGAGTTCATACAGGTTAAATCCGTGTGTGTCCTAGATGAGGCAATAACAGCCAAAAATTCGACTCCCTCAGTCCTTCCCAATTTCGACGTAACCCATATTCCTGATTGTATCCTAGAATAGATTTAAACTGTAATCAGACACAGATTCACTAGTAGAGTGTGGAGTAAAGCTAGGTAAGGGTGGTGTAATTGCGACATCCTTTGCATAATATCTCCACCTTGTCTCTTTTTTCATTTCATCTTATGTTGTAGGTATAAGTGAAAGCAATCAGACAGAACGAACATATTAAAGGGGCCACCCCATAACATAAGAAATACAGAGTATGTTCACACACAGCACTTTGGATTTTCTATCAGATTTAGGAGCCGATTTAGAACCATGCACACTGGTTATGCTAATTGAACCCAGTAACACTTTACGCTCCCCCCACTTTCCTCCAAGCAGCATCACACTTGAATCTCTTGTAAATCTCTTACATCTTGAGCCTACCTACGCATGTGCTTTTTTCAGTGACCATCAGAAGTCCCACAGGTGTTCATAACCTCACTCTTGATATGACAGATACTATAACAAATGTTTCTTAGACAATGTTACATAACAAACTACCTGTAACACTATAAAAGAGAGAGATAACTACAAATGCAATATTATTTATTGGTCTGAGTGTTGTTAATTAATTTTATTGTGCGTTTAGGTACTGTTATTTAATGGCATAAATATTGTGAGGTATTAAATATTGTATGTGGTGTTCAAATGATGGTTTGCATTGCCATTGTGTGAATTATGAATTGTGGTCTTAACCATAACTTTTTTTTTTCATTGTAGAAGTTTGACAGAAAGGAAACATCCGAACACGGTGATCAAACAAGCTAACAAAAGAGCATGTAATAATCATCGTGCAGCTCTTCTAGATACCATCCCTAAACCAGAAGAGGACATGATGACGTGTGTGACGACCTTTACTACCCACTCCAATAAAATCAAGAACATTGTCTTGAAACATTGGAAAATCATCAATGCAGGTAACCTGGACCTTAAGCGCCCACTTTTTGCATTTAAAAGGACACAAAATATCTGAGATCTCGTGGTTCACACTGGACCACAACCATGTACAATAACCCAACAAGCTACATTATGGAACCTGCCCGCGGTGAGAGGACACTACCTGTGTAGCGCGTGCAACACATGTGCCTCGAATCCGGAATATGAAAACCCTGGATATAGGCAACTTCAAATGGACTCAAAAAAGACATACCAATTGCAACACAAGGAATTGCACATATCCTATCATGTGTCCATGCAACCTACACTATGTAGGCATGACCACTAGACCTATCAAGGTCAGGATTAGTTGCACCATACGCTGCGGACGTAGTGCCATTAAGATGTGCAATCATTTCATTGAATTTCAGCACTCAGCAGATGACATAACCTGGACTGTCCTGAAAGCAAACCCTTTGTGAAACACACACATTATTTAGAAGAGCACACCAATGGGTTTTCCACCTCTGTACAGATGTCCATGGATTGAATGATGTTATTTCATAAGTAGAATTGCACTGACATCCACTCCCAAGTACACCTAGGACACATTAGATATCTGGCCGACTGCTTGCAGAAACGCTCTTTCTTTCTATATGATTCACCTCTAAGTCAGTGGTGATTGAAGTCTACTCCATACCTTTCACACCTTGTTGATGATACCGTTCTTTTACCGTAACGTTTGTCATCTCGGAACTAATACCTACACAAAAGGTCAATGTTTGAAATTGTGGTCTCTAGTTGGCAATTGCTTGCAACTTTGTCAAGGTAGGGACCCTTGCTTCTAGTCAGGGTAAGGGAGTTACGCCCTTAGACAACCCCTGGTCACTCCCTTGGCGGATTGGCACGAGCAGGCAGGCTTATCTCAGAGGCAGTGTGTAAAGCATTTGTGCACACATACAGTAACAGTTACAACACTACAAATGGACTCCACACCCGTTTCCAAAAATACATAATCTTTATCTAAATCAAACAAGACCAAAATGAAAACAATCCAACATACAATAATTAAAATATGAACTTTGCAAGAATAACCTTAAAAATACAGCTCCTCTGTCCAGTGCTGCCGCGCTGCTGAAAACAACCAAATCCAACAGTTTCAGTTGACCAAGTCGGTGTGGACTGGCATCGGTGTCAGAAGCCTTGTAAAGAGTACCTTTGGTTCTGGCCAACCATATTGGTGAGGGCCAGTTGTGGTAACTGTTGCAATTGTGGTGTGCACTGGAGTGGTGCGGCGTGCGGTGCCCTCAGGTCATGGTGCAGGCAGCGGCCTGGTGAGGGCGACCAGTGGCGTCGGAAAGACCAGGGCGGTGGTGTGCAGTGGAGCTTTGTTCGTTGTGGTACCGGCAGGTCAAGCTGCAGGCAGCGCAGCCGGTCAATGGGAACTGGTGTTGGTGGTCCACGGCTGCAGTTTAGGGCACAGCGGTGCTTTGTGTAGCTTATGCGCTGTGCCCCCTGACTGCGGTGCAGACCATGATGGCAATGTCAGCTGGCAACTGCATCAGCAGTGAGACCAGGGCAGCAGAGTGAAGCAACGCGGTGAGGAGTGCGCTACCCACAGGACGCAGTGCAAGCAGCAGCTTGGTGGCAGCAGTGGTCATTGTAAACGCTGAGACCAGGTTTGCTGTGAGAAGTGCGGTGGTGCCTTCCGCAGTGCCTTTAGGTCACGGAACCACCAGCGGCCTTGGTGGTGGTGGCTGGTTGCAGCTTCCCTCTGTGGCAACTGAGACACACAGTCCCAGAGGGGGTAGCCAGATGAAGGTGAAGTCTTTGCTGTTCCGGATACTTCTTGAACAGAGGGCAAGCTCTACTTCAAGCCCTTGAAGAAACTCAAACACAGAAGTTGCAGAAAGTTCAGCCCAGTACTTTCTCTGCCCAAGACAGAAGAAGCTACTACGGGCCAACACAGCAGAGCACACTGCAAAGTGGTAGTCTCTCCTCATAGCTTCCCCAGCTCATTTTCTTGGCAGGTAGTTTGATTCAAGTGAGTTCTAAAGTCCTGGGGTCTGGGCCCCAATGTTTATACCACATTTCCTTTTGTTCTCTTGTGGCAGAGAGTGACTGTGCTCAGTCCAAGCCAGCTCTGTCCTCTCTGGCCCAGTTTCCCAGCAGGAGGCAGATACAGCATTATCCAAGGTAGACCAGGACTACTCAGGTGCAAGGAAATTCCCCCCCACCCCCACTACTCTAAATGCAGCCCAGATCTATTCTGCCCAGCCCTGACTCACCCAGGAAAGGCATAATACACCTCAAACCCCCCAGTGGCTGTCTGAAGAGAATGCACATCTCCAGTCCCTGTCACTCCAAAGCCAGACAGTCACTCCACCATCAAGCAAAGGCACATAGGATGGCTAAGCAAGAAAATAGCCACTTTCTAAAAGTGATATTTTCAAACACACAATATAAAAATCACCTTTACTAAAAGATGCAGTTGTATATTCTGTGTTCATACTAAACTCCATCATTGTATCATTTCCCCATGGGAAGTTATACTTGTAAGATGTAACAAAGTATTTACCATTCTATACTATGCGACAGATAGCGAAACATAGTGAAAAACGAAACACACGTCTATCAGGACATGTCACACACACCAGTACATGTCCTACCTTTCACATACACTGCACCCTTCCCATGGGGGTACCTTGAGCCTACCTTAGGGGTGACTCACATGTAAGAAAAGGGAAGGTTAGGTTCTGGCAAGTGGGTGTACTCGCCAGGTCGACATGGCAGTAAAAATTGTGTGCAGACACTTCAGTGGCAGGTCTGAGAACCCTTTAAAAGGCTGCTGGCACAGTCAGTGCTGCAGGCCCACTAGCAGCACTTGATTTACAGGCCCCGGGCACACACACTGAACAGTACTAGATACTTCAGTAAATAAAATCAGCCAATCATGGAAACACCAATCCATAAACACAATTTATAGGGAGAGCATATGCACTTTAGCGCTGATCAACATTGGTAAAGTGCCCAGAGTCATAAAACCAACAAAACCAGGCCAGAAACAGGAGGCCAAAAAGCAAAACGTCAGGGGATAAACCTGCTGAAAAAGCCAGGTCTAACAGTCAGGTACCACACTCTTTATTGGAATACTTTTATTTAGTACAGGGATTATCAACATGGTACCCCATCCTTCTCTCCTTATACTTTGATATTGTTGGATGTCATCTGGGATAGATTGTAAACATCTGACTAACAGATATAATACTTGTGTATGCTGTAGATTGACTTCATTGAGTAACAAACCCTCTTAGGACACCCTTGCATCTCCATATGGCGGCAATCTATACAAGCTCTTGCGTAGTAGGACCACTTCATTTTCAGAGTAACACCTCAAACCATAATAAGAAACCATTCACATGAGATTTCTTTAACTTATACACCTTTGACAACTGACATCCACTTCTGTTAGATATGCCATCCTAAATGTGCCATGGAGCAATGAACCCTCTTAGAACATCTGTGCCGTTCCAAGATAGCGGCTGTATATATAAGGCACCGTACCATGGTACAACACATTTTATAGAGGGTACCTTTTTTGACACTAGAATGCATCCACATTAGAGTTCTCTTTAACCCACACACCCTCATTAACAAATAGCCTTTTCGGTTGGATATGTCCTTAGATATACACTTTCCAAGCCATGGACTTTGTATGCAGTATGTTTAACACTCCAAGATGGCGGCCACAAGGACTAGTGAGCACACTTCCAGTCAAGATCCGGAAGCAGTGAAGCCTGCCATTACACCACCAATATATCTACAAAGTTTCTCGAGCCCCTTCACATTCAGGCAGACAAAAGGACAGGTAGGTGCCACCGAGTGATGTAACCACCTGAACTGTGAGTAACTTCATTGAGCAAAAACACGCTACAGTTGAACCCGTACACGCTTGGAAATGACATGATTTTAATCTTCTATCTGTTTCCTGTCCCAGTCTGTGACGGTACTGCACACTTTTTCCATGACCCAGGGGAAACTTACCCTATACGGAAGAGGTAAGAGGATACATCTACACTTCATCAGATGAACACCTGGCTAGCCAGATCATGAACACCCTGGTTTGTCATAATTTACTGGGCATGTGTAGATGGTGGCACTCTATCCACTTACTTCTTTCCTGTCTTCTGTTTTTGCACAGCACATGATCATTTTAATTGTACCTTGCGTTTTGTTCTGATATAATCATGTTGTTCACAAGGATGTCTTGATATTTTTACCTGAAATGTGTCAATTTGATGTGCTGTGACATTTTCATATTAATAATTATAGTGCAGAATTGTAATAAGAATTTTAGCATGTTGCATCACAATAATGGGTGAAATTGATGCATTACTCGACATTCTTAACTGCAATGTCTGGTGGCCAGTTCAGCGCCAGATGGACACATTGGTACACTTTTTGGGACATCCTTAGTGTTAAGGAGGTTTTACGCAAGAAACATTATAACAATATTGTACCTTTTTCTCTCCCCCCTTTTTTTATATTTAACTTTTTTGTTCCACGTTGGATTACTCAAGATACAATCCAATAGGTAGCACCACCCTACTATAGGGAGGTCCCCTGCACACTTCCACTCTCATATTACTCTTCTTTCTGGACCTGAAGAAGTGCCAAGGATCTCTGTCCGAGCCCAACAGGGGGGGGGAAACATGTTGAACCAATAAATATAAAACTGTTTCCACTTATATCCACACCTGACTACCTAGGGCCATTATAACCCACTAGTAGCACCAGCCATCTGGTTTTTTAAAGAGAAATCCACCCAATAAATTGACATATCATGGAGATCCTCTAGTCAATTTTATATTTACTCACTTCCATATGACCACTTCCTCATACGCATCATACGGCTAGACCTTTTAAAAGAGCTCCGCTAAAGTGACCCTTCGGGGGACCCGTAGGGCATTGCAGCACCGGTCCGATGAGGAGCAGCCACCCTATGATGAAGTATGATATACCTCTGGATGTGTGAGGGCAACAAGTAAGAGTCTCACTGACTCACCTATCTACCTGTAGACCATATTCCCCTTCTCTTCTTTAGGAGCAGTGACCCCACTTTTTTGGAGAAAACTTTGTGTTGGAGCATGGGCACTGATCCTTTTTTAGCTCCCAGTGCCCCCATACTCTGTTTTCAGAGTTAAATTTGTCAATTAATCACCAATCAATCAATCAATCAATCAGAGTACTTGTAGAGGGCGCTACTTACCCGTGAGAGTCCCAAGGCGCTGAGGGGAGGGGGTGCTGCTATTGCTCGAAGAGCCAGGTCTTGAGGAGTCTTCTGAAGGCGAGTAGGTCTTGGGTCTGTTGTATTTGGGTACGGAGGATGTTCCAGGTCTTGGCGGCGAGGTAGGAGAAAGATCTGCCGCCGGAGATCGTTCGTTGGATGCGGGGGACAGCGGCGAGTGTGAGGCTGCCGGAGCGGAGCTGGCGGGTGGGGGTGTAGAAGCTGAGTCTGCTGTTCAGGTAGGCTGGTCCGGCGTTGTGGAGTGCTTTGTGTGCGTGGGTGAGGAGCGTGAAGGTGATCCTCTTGTTGACAGGGAGTCAGTGTAGGTCTCTCAGGTGGGGGGTGATGTGGATGCGGTGGGGGACATTTACGATCAGTCGGGCGGAGGCGTTTTGGATGCGTTGTAGTCGTCGTAGGTGTTTGGCTGGGATTCCTGCGTAGAGCGCCACAATAAATTATCAATAACTATAATCCAATGTATTCCCATGTACCTGGCAACGGATAATAATAATTACTGTCCCAAAAATATTTTACATTAAATATGTTTATTTAAAACAACTATAAACTTAGATCGAGTCTTTTTAACACTCTTCAGGCCACAAAATGCAGCCATAGAACCAAGGACAAGTGGCGCCAGCTCACAATTAAAAATATGGTAAGCTGTTCTGGGGTCATGTGTACAATGACCCAAGAGACTAACTGCAACTTCTTTTAAATGTTTCCAGGGGGCTGCTTAGTACCCTTGCCCCTTTTAGGGGCACCACAAGGATGCATCAATATATATCCATCCATTTGTCTCAGGGCATTATGTGGCTCTCTCCGGCAGGAGCAGTAAATGTGAAATGAGAAGCTATTCCTCTCATTTCATATCCATATCAGGTTTTTACAATGTATGTTTTGTAGTGTCCTGCTCCCATCAGGGGTGCCAAAGAACTGTAGCAAACATTTGAGGCCCAAGGGGGAGACTCATAGCCCCAGCTGCTCAGCACACTCCCTTGCCAGCACCAATTATGGGTGTCAGCAAGTGGCAGCAATTATTTGCCTTTTAAATTTGTTACATTGCAAAGTAGAGGAGTGCGCCCCCCTCCCCAAGGCAGTACTGATCTAGGAACCTATGCCCAGGTCTGAAATGTATTTCAAGGGAAGATGTGTGCGATGCCCCTCCTCCAGCCAATACTGGCTGCAGGGACCACCCATTCCCCAGCACTGAAATTCATTTAAATGGGAATGGGGTGGGTGGCCCCCCTCCCCGGGCCAATACTGCCCCAGGATCCCATCCACCATGGCCTAAGATGGGCCGTTACCACCTGGGGCACTCACAAAAATAAAATATTACATTGGGGACTAGTTGGGGAGGCACACAGCTCCGGCAGTGCTTTATAGGTGGAGGGGAAGCCGGCTTTGCTCTTGCCCGGCAGGAGGAGCTTTTTTCTCTGCTTCTGTCTGCTAGAAGCAAACCCTTCAAGAGTGCACCCAGGGAAGAAATGTGTGGTCCCACCAGCTGAGAGCATTTCCGCAGCTCCCACTAGGTGAGGGCATACTAGACTTCCCTGACTGTGCTCTTGCAGGCAGAGAAACTGTGTGGGGGATGGGCTCCATGGGACACAACAACTGAGCCAGCCTTGGCCGGTGGGCTCACCAGGGATCTTTTGAGGCTCGGGAGGGGAGCCGCATGCCTCCTCTCCTTTTAAGCTAGTGGCCCTGTGGGATGGGTCCATGGCACCTTTAGAGGCTGGGGAAGTTGGGGGCCCTTAAGTAATCTACTCTTAAGTAGGTTTTTCCCTGGGGGATGAGGTCTCCAGGCCCTTTGGAGGCTCGGGAAGGTGGAGCTGCAAACCCCCCTCTTTCATTTAAAATCTGCACCAGGGGATGCGGTCTCCAGGGCTGAGGGAGGCTCGGAGAGGGGATTGCACCCTTCCATGCCCTTTAATCAATCGTTGGCCCAAGGGACGATGTCACAGAGGCCTCAGGGAGGCTCGGAGAAGGAGGGTGCATGCCCTGTTTCCCTAAGAATGTAGTTTGCCGCCTCCTCAAACCCTGGACCACCTTGGGAAGTGTTGTTTTTTAAACATGTGATAGCCCAATTGTAAACTTTTTTTACAGCAGATTTGCAGATCCACAGTGATTAAGCAGTAACATTTAAAAAAAATGTTTTGGCCCCAGGGAGTATTTCTGTGGGATCCCTCTATCAGGCCTAGGAAAGCAGGGTATACCTACCCTGCCCCTTATATCTTTTTTGATAATATTTTCAGGGGTGGAGACTCAGTCCCTGATCCCTCAGACAGCAGCTGCCACATCTTTGTTGATGTGGGAGTAGACATGTGGTGGTAGCCAATCAGATATGATATTGAGATCTGCCAGTCCTGCGGATCCTCTGTGGGAAAAATGCACACTATTTTAGCCTTAATTTCTACAAAACTACTCAACAGATTTAGGCCAAATTTCAAAATGCATACTTTCTGGACCAAGATCTAGCTTTCTGCTAGATTTGGTGTAATTCTGTTCAGCCATTTTTGTTAAATTTTCCTATAGAATGAATGGCGAAACCCTCCCTTTTTCTCGGCTATATTTGATGGTTCACCCAGAAACTTTCCATGAATGAGTTGTGGGTGAATGAGACTTTTTTAAGTTGGACTTGATTTGGGGAAGCAGCCAGAAGCATGTGAGATAAGCAGAACTACATTTGCCATCTGATAGTAGTGGTATGGGAGCACCAGACTTCAAGTCATACTGCCTGGGAGGTCAATTAAAATGGCTCTCATACTGGTTAACTGGCCATGACCTGCATGAGATAGCCTACACACCTTGCATGCTCGCCCAGGGCACACTACATAAACTGCAATGTCCCCGGTAACGGAACCACATTACAGCTCAATTGCATCTGAAATTCACCATTACTTACTGGAAACTGGCCCTTAAATATACTGCACAGACTGTTACTTACATCCTCAACAAACCACTGTTGCGGCTCCCTACCCCACCGGGCACACTGACACACTGACGACTGCACTCATGGGAGCGGGCAGGAGTGTCAATGGTAGGGGCGCTGTTTGGAGATGGCACGAACCACGCAGAATTCGTATATGAACAGTATCTATTGGATTTGCTGTTCCTTACACATACAAATATCACACGGTACATCAAGCTACACTGGGATTCGGATGGCACTAAAGCCACCACCCACAAATTTTTACACTACTTATATTATTTGGGTAATGGCAGATATTTTATATGGTGGCTATATTAAGGCCTACAAACACATTTAGCAGTAACTTTGGCACAGCGGAAAATTGGGGGCTCGATTTGGGCAGGGGATTGCAGGACAGGGAAATAAATACTCTTCTTGAATTCCTGAATTCCCTAAGAAATTCTTACAAAACTCCAGGTTCAAATTCATACAATATATGGTGCTGCACAGGGCCTACCTCACACCCCACAGACGGCATGACATTTTTCCAAGAATCTCTGTGGCATGCCCCAGATGCCAGGATCAAGATGCAAACTTATTACACATGTTATGGGCCTATCCTACTCTATCATCCTATTGGGCACAAATCATTACAACATTAGAGGGGATAATGAGAGGGATTCATTGGTGCACAGCTAAAAGTTGTTTGATAGGGCTATTCTCCCACCCAGAAAACTATAGGGTACAGGGGAAATTCGCAGACCTGGCACTTCTCCTGTCGAAGTGTCTGATAACTAAAAGTTGGAAGTGGGCATCCCCTCCTGGCATATTAACTTGGAGGGAAGCAATGGGGGATGGCGGAAAGTGGCGCTTCCTGCAGGGAGGAATACAGGGGTTTACGGAAAAAAAATAGCCATGGAATGAGGTACCTTGCTGGAATCTTTTAAAACCCTAGACATACTGTGTACCTGAGCGCTGCATACAATGACCCCATGCCAGTTAGAATTGTGCAAAAATCTGTGGGGTACTGTCTGATGACCTAACACCCAGAAATAGGAAATGAATGTAATATATGCCCTGGATAGTTTCACATACCATACTGTGTTAATATCAAGGCCTATTTTTAACTCGATTGAGAAGGTACTGACAATACAGCAAATACCACTCGAGCCCTAACACCGAATGCTGGTAGCCGCCAGTAGGGGGGAGGTGGTAGGGAGTTAGAAGTTTACAATGTTTACAGCTAGAAATGTAACGTATCCAATTCACTGCAAGGCATTAATACAGAACTCTGTATTGACAATAATAATAATAATAATAAAACCATTTATTAAGCGCCTGGTTACACAGGAAGACAGTGCGTCCCCGCGCTGTGGGTGCATACCGACAGAACTCTGAACGAAAGCTCAGACACCCGGGGGGGAGAAGAGCAAAAAGCGGCAGAACGACTAGACCGTGGGGAACAAGTACGGTTTCAGTTTCAACCTGAAGCGTGCTTCCGAAGGCTCCAACCGGAGCTCGAGTGGGAGCTCGTTCCAGTATTTGCTGGCAAGGAACCTGAAGGATCTCCCTCCCATCCGAGCACGGCGGATGCGCGGGACCGTCATCTGCATGCTCCCCATAGATCTCAGCGACTGTCTGGGGCGATATATGGTCATCATCTTCTGGAGGAATGTGGGGCCACGGCCATGAGCGATGTGGTGGGTAATGCATAGGGTTTTAAACCGAATGCGTTCCTGCATGGGAAGCCAGTGCAATATATGAAGTGCCCGCTTACCAGATGACTTCCGAGGCAGTTTTAAAACTAGCCTAGCCGCCGCATTCTGGACACATTGGAGTTGGCTCAGGCCCTTTCTACTAAGCCCACAGAGCAGTGAGTTCCCATAATTGGGGTGTGGGGTGACTAGGGCGTGCACCAGGGTTTTCCTAGCTTTAAAAGGAAGAAGATCTAAGATCTACGGAGGACCTTGAGTGTACCGTAACATTTCCCGGCTACAATCCTCACATGTTGGGAGTAAGATAGGATTGAATCTAAGATAACACCCAGATTTTTCACCGAGGCGGATGGGGTGGGCATAGTACCCAAGTCAGCTGGCCACCAGACTGAGGTCCAGACGGAGGGAGACGGACCGATAATCAGAAGTTCCGTCTTATTGCCGTTAAGGCGCAGACAATGACCCTTCATCCAGCCAGCCAGAGCCACGAGACAGGAGGAAAAGTTCTCTGCAGTCCCAACTGGGTTATGAGATAACGTTATCACCAGTTGGGTATCATCTGCATACGAGACAATATCCACCCCATAAGACTCCACCAGTCTTGCAAGGGGTTCCATATATAGATTGAACAGCGTGGGGCTCAATATAGAGCCCTGCGGAACCCCTTGTCTAAGAGATCTCCGACTGGATTTGTGTGGGGGGGCAATGAATTTGAAATTTCCTGTCCGCCAGAAAGGAGCTAAACCAATCATAGGCTTGGCCCGCTATTCCTATCTCACTCAGGCGTACAAGAAGACCCGAGTGCGACACGGTGTTAAAAGCCGCACTCATGTCCAATAGTATCAGTCGTCCACTTTGCGTCGGAGCAGTTCGGTGGAGAAGAGGAGGGCCGTCTCAGTAGAATACTTTGCCCTAAAACCCGATTGGGAGGAGTGAAGAAGAAGATTGTCCTCCACAAAGCTCACAAGTTGGTTGTTCACCAATTTCTCGACTACCTTCGCACAAAAAGGCAGAAGGGATATGGGACGGAGGTTATCTAGCTGAGACATACTCAAAGTGGCCTTCTTTTTGATAGGAACGACCTGGGCCAGCTTCCATTCCTCAGGCACCAGACTTTCTCGGAATGACAATGTGGCCAGATTGCCAATATGGTCGCTCAGGAGCTGTAGATGGTTTCTGAGGATCTTGGCAGGTGCGACATCCATAGGGGATCCGGATTGGATATCCGAGATAGTATTTATCAATTCCTCCCGCGGAGGAACTCTAAATTCCTCTAGAGTGCAGCTCTTCCTGGGTCCATCATCAATGACCTTAGCAGAGGTGCCCGCTGTTGTACTCTGCTGAAAAGATTCATAGATCTTCTCCACTTCACACACAAAGTAATCCGCTATATTTTCGCATGTCTCTTCAGAGGGGGCGTCTTCGGTCATAGTCGCCGAGAGGGACGTTAACTCCTTATATATTAGGAAGAGCTCTTTGGATGAGTTGTCCGAATTCGCAATCCTCTCTTTGATGCGGTCCCTTTTCGCCTTTCTTATCAAGTTATGGTACGCCCTAAGGCTATTCCTGTAAGCTGTGGGTGATATCCTAATCTCTCCGCCATTGGCGTTCAAGCACCTTACATTTCGCCTTAGCTGCGCACAGCTCCTCATTATACCACGGGGCTGATCTAGATCCACGTACAATGGCTTTTTGGGTCCATGGGGCAACCCTATCCAGGGACTTAGCTATCCAATCCTCAAACTCCTTCCAGGCTCCCCTGAGAGTCTGATGCAAAGGAGGGATTTCCTCATTAAGGGCAGCATCAAATATTTCATGGTTGAATTTCCTCCAGTTCCTGCGTGTGGGAAAAGGTAGACGCTTAGGTTTGTCCGCTCTACTCAAGCCCTGCACACTAAACGGGACGAGGTAATGGTCAGACCATAAAATCCTAACTGGGGGAGATACTTTAATATCGTCCCAGTTCGCAAAGATGGGATCAAGAAGATGCCCTGCTTGATGGGTTGGCCTTCCATCCGATAACCTAAACATCAGGGCTTTTAGAGAGGTGATTACAGATTGTGCCTCCGTACAGTCAGAATCCTCAAAATGTAGGTTGAGATCACCTACTAGGAGGAATCTATTATACCTGAGGGCAGGCTGAGTTACCGTTTCAAGGAGACTGTCCACAAATTGCGAGGACCCCCCAGGAGGGCGATAAATAAGGTAGCCCATAATAGTACACTCCGGGGAGACCTTTATGGAGAAAAGGCCAGCCTCACAGTTGCTAATCGATACTTGCTTTAAGGAGCAGTCAAGATCGATTTTGTGAACAATCGCTATGCCCCCCCCCTTTTTGGATACCTCTGTCAATTCTGATAAGACCATATGAAGGTGGAAGGGCCTCCCGAATGTCAGGGGCATAGGTCTCATCAAGCCAGGTTTCCGTAAGAAACAACAGGTCGGTTTGGCAATCAGTGAGAAGGTCATAAATATTCAAACAATGTTTTAGTCTGTTATAGACAAGATGCAAGTCTGTTATAGACTTGCATCTTGACATTATGCAAGACATGTGTAAACAGTTAAATAATTGGTCATATTTGAAGTGCATTGCTGCGATATCATCAAGTATTGAATGAACTATGAAAACCCAATAAAGTTTGCAGAAAAAAAACGGGACCAAAGTTATAGCCCCAAAAAATATTTGAAAGAGTTATTTATTCTTGTTACTAATTCTTTTAAATTCAAAACATTATACGTATTTTTTATCACTAAAAGGTATAACTATATAATGTTTTAACGTACATTAATGGAATTGATTAAGTAATATTTCCAATGAGGTGTTAGTTTAATTCCCTGCCTCCATAGTTTTCTATGGGAGTGATTTGCGATACCAGTGGTGGTTTGACATGTGTGGTGCTTAACTTACTCCTAGGCTTCTCTGTTGTACATTTAGTCTGTTTTGACAGTATTAGGGACGTAGTAAATTTGTAAGTGCTTTTTTTATTTGCAGTGATCTTGCTCTTTTATGGGTGTGTTTTGTAACGTCATGTCCCTCCCTAAACCCCTACTTATTCTTCCTTTAACCGAACCTGTTTCGTAATAATTGTTCAACATTTCCCACCTCTCCACTGGTCCTCATTATACACTAAAAAAGGATTACCTACATGTGTGTAGAGCCCAGCCTCTATGAAGAGAGGTGTCTGTACAAAAAAGAGAGGTGAGTCAGAAATGGAGATCACCACATCTAGGCTAGTGAATTGAATTTTGAAGTAAATAACTAGTACTATTGAAGTACTACATTACCAATGCAGCTTGTGAATCGGATCCTAGTTTGAGGTACAACAACATGCTGAAAAGTAAACAATGTGGGAGCTATATTTACCTTTTATACTTAAAGTAACACTAGATTCGGTCCATCCTTTGGAGTTCATTGCTGAGCATGTAAAATTTGAAATGAAATCTTCTTTCCATATTTCCTTAATAGTTAAAATCGCAGTTGTGTAGCTCTCATTGCGAGACCTGTGTACAAATAAAGTAGTCCTGTTAACTGCTCTTGAAATAATGGAAGGGCTATATGATGACAGACGCAATCACAGTTGTGAACTGTACCTTTCAGTGTAGACAGAAAATCGTGATGAATTTAGCTTTTTCACTGTGGTTCCATTCACCTCCCACCAGGCAAAGTCTGCAATTTGCTTGAAATACCCATGAAATGCTGTACATGTGATATTTATAGAAGAACCTAAAAGAGAATAGAAGTTAAAGTTTAAAATAATGTCAATTACTAAATGAAACCAGTGGACGATGTAAATAATTGGATACTGTCTCCCCGCTTCTTAAAGAGAGGGTGGCGGCTAAATAACAATATATCAGGGATGGTTATATTGAACAACTAAAATATTACAGTTACTACATCACCTACTACTCCATTGTTAATTCCACATCTACTGATACTGTACTTAAATTGCAATGTAGTAGTTGTGTTACATTTTTCATGCAATAACATGCAGTATAGTGAAGGAGTATAGAGGAAGTCTGTGCCGTCTACCACGAGGCTGAGGGAGGCTGCCCCCAGCATGGTTAGCTGTGCACTATTACCATATGATGCCTCAACACTAAGGATTATCAACCATGTGCATCAGTTATGATTAGGTATGGCAGCAGGTGCTACTCCTGGCTTATCTTTTGATACTTATGGAGCTGCCTCTGCAACTGTGAATCTAATTGATCATCAAGGCAGATGCTGGATAGAGAGTAAAATGGACTTGGATGGCCTGATTTTAATTACCCTGAATCAGTGTGTGGCAAAACGTGATACCCTAGGGTCAGAATTTATCAGGTGTAACTAATAGGGCCTTTTAAAAGTTGTTCTCCAGTAATGCAGAATCCTTGTGGATTTTGGTTCTTACCACACTTTCTCCTGAAACATTCCATCAGGATTTACCAACCAAAATTTAACAGGGTGCACTGTTCAACTCACTTGTCACTTACAAGGTGCAATAAAGGGTGCCAAATCAGAAACAGGAGTTTTCGTGGTGGTCAGCGTTTTCAGGTGAAGTTGTACCCCCACAGGTGTTCTGGGAGTGGGGAGCATCAGGAGAACTTATATCCTTTCTTTTCAGCTGGGGGGGGGTTCTGGCCCTCCCCCACACCCCCCATCTGAGCTACAAGGGCACGTAATGGATGGGTACAGAATGTCTCCGCAGCCCCAGCAACTCCTTACACCGTGCACCACACCTATCCCTTATTTGTGTCAAAAGAGAAGTTGCCTCATTATTTTCTATATCAATAGGAATCTCACTGGCAGAATTGTCCATTGGCATAAACCTGTACCCTTATGTTGCAGATGGGTAAATGAAAAAATATCTGTGATTTTAACTCATTGGCTAGGCTCATGTGCAATTTGCTGTTTCAGCTGTAGCATAGTTTGCTGCACTGCAATCCTTAATCGGGGTCTTAATACAACAAGAGCAACACAATACACTTAAACATACTGGTAGCACTTAATTGTTTTGGCATGATGTTGACCCCTCCCAGAGAGATTGTGCATGCCGTAGACATTGCTCTTGTATCGTTGTCATCACACATCACTGATGATCAGGGCTATAGAGCGCTGCTGACCAATGACAACTCCTTTCTAATGGAGCTGCCTACTGCTCCTCTCTGCTGTGTGGCCCTAATCAGCAGCCTCTAATAGAAGAGCTTGATTGTATCTTGTGGCAGCAGGAAGCCCAGACAGGAAGAGGATGAGGTTGGGTGGTTTCAAGGTTTCAGCAGCTAGCAGCACGTTTGGTGGTTTCAAAATTCTTTCTAGATTATGAGAGTGTTCTTCACATAGGAAGTTCTCACCTGCTATATAGATATATAGATCAGAAGCCTTTGACACTGCCATAACTTAGCATTATTATTTATTGTGTTGATTTCTGTCTTCTACTGGAAGCCCATGAGGCAAATCCCATAGTTGGAGGAGAAGAAGGAGCAGGTGAGCTAACATCATTTTCAGGAAATACCTCTCAGAAAAAGAGAATAGTTAATGTGATGCAGGCGGCTAAGCCCTTCTTTTAGAGTAATAAAATATGATTTTCATATCAGCTGTGACTCTGTTCTTCTTCATGCAGTAGTTACCTTCCACTTTGAAAAAGTATTAGGTGAAAGTTTAAACAGGAGGGTGGGAGACAGAAATTGAAAATGAGCTGTTGCAAATTTGTGAACAATATAGGGCCTCGTTATGTGTGCTTCATTAATTCCAATGGGGTTGGAAACCAGCTGCAGCCGCTGCAGGAAAGAGCGGTGGGGCCAGGGGGGGGGGGGGGGGGGGGGGGGGGGGATTTTGAGAGACGACCACAAGGGAAAATTAAACAAATTATTAATTTTCCCTCATGACCCCACCGCTCTTACCTGCAGCAGCTGCTGGAAACTCCTGTTACCAGCCCACCGGAATTACACAGTCCAAATATTTCATGTAAACCTTGGGCCTGATTCACTATACTTTTGAGTAAGTTTACACTTTCACTACTTTTCAGTAAGCACAAACTGCAATTTTGTAGTAACTTATACTTTTGTAGTAAGCCCAACACTACACATGGCCAACCACTGGTACAGCAACACCCTCTCATAGAAATTAATAAAGTAGTCACTTGAAATAAAACCCCAAAGGAAATATTGTAAAATTAAATCAAATTACTTAAAATAGTGAAACCTATATATATAAATATACATTAATGCTAAACAAAATATCTTATATAAGTAGTATGTATTTTTGATTTAGTATAAACGTGTAAGTTACTACAAAAGTGCAGTTTATGAATACTGTAAAGTAGTAAACCTATTCACAAGTGTAAACATAGACAAACGTTTACGTTACCTTTGTGAATCCTACCCCTTGTGTTTTTCTGCTGTAGAATTCATCAGTTTCAATCAGGCATCCCAACTGAAAGAAAGATTTTTTTTAAATGATTTACCCTGAGAATTAGATGTGGAATTACCAATTACCCTGGACAATTTTCATATTTTAGGGGAACATAAGGGTCCCCTTCGTACTCCTGTGTTAACTTTAGAAGCTACTGATGCAACTGATATCAATAAGTCCAGGAGGAACGGAACTTAACATCGTATTTAACAGAGAATCGATAATTAGACCATTGAGAATTATGTAAAGGACACCAGCGAGGAAACCAACAATGTTAGGCACAAGCATCCCCTACCAATGCATGACTGTAATATGTAGGCGTTTAAAATCTACAATACATCGTAATGTTCACTTAAATGCCTACAAAAAACAAATTAAGTATATTTTAATTTCAACTATGAAAATATATCAATACAAAAGAAGATTACCCATTATGGAATCAAAGCTTTGTTGTAGGCATAGTGTAAAATCAAATATGTTTGATATGATTCTATGAATTTATGTACTTACCAAGCTCCACTTCAATAGTACGATTTCTAGGGGTTGCAAAGACTGGAAATGTTGTTACAGAAGGTGCTGAGAAATAAAGAATGAAAAAAGGAAATATGTCAAGAACGTGTAAATGTTGTGGATTAACCTCTGAAGTGCTAAAAAGTAAATTTAAGTGTGAAGGTGTTTTTTTTAACATTAAAAACGATCCTTTAAAATAATGTTGATGGATGAAAAATATGCGGGGACTCATAGGAACTTATGACATACGCCCACTCAATTAATAATGGAAATGTAGTCTGAAGATAAAATGCATCAAATACATTTTAATCAAATTGGATTTCTTTTAATAAAAACGAGAAAATCGTAGAAATTACTGTAAATAAACGGTACAGCAATTCATGCTTCAGTAAGTTCATCTTTTCAAGACCGATCCAAAACTATACTGCACAGAAGAAATGTCTTAAGCACACAGTAAAAAGACCGCTCAAAGGACAATTAAAATATGAATGGAAATTATTAGTTGGATTTTTTTTTTCTACTTGAAATTTTTTTTTATACTACATCAATAACGACAGTGTGGGATTGTCAATGGATGATGGCAGGTGCAAACGGAACACGTTGGTGGAAGTGGCCATGTATATAGCTAGAAAAATACTTTTCCAAAAGGTAAGATGTGTTGCCTAAAAGATTGGCCCAAGGTAATTCAATAGAATTTAAAGAACAAAGGCAAGCCCTCAATACAATGGAACACATTTATGGTAAAAATGGCGGGCATGCAACGTTGTTATTATGCAAGTAAAATCTCAAAGAGCTCCCATTTACTTGCATACTCTTTGTTAATAGAGTTTGCTATTTTCCCCACGTTTGTTCTCACATAGAACCTTATTACGATATCAGGCAGAAGGCCATCCGGCAGCTCATTGGTGACGGTCCGCCTGACATCTGAAGCATCAATCCGACCGCCTTATTATGATACAGGTGATCCGAAAGATGCCTGTTGGGGGAATCCGCTCTGCCTCTGACAGGCTCAAGGAGCCCGTCGAGAAGGCGGGTGGATCGTCATCCCCAAAATGGAGGCTTTGCACCGCCATGGGGATTACGATACACCGTTCTGACAGCCTTTTCATGTTGGTTCTTCCACCATGAAAAGGCTATTTTAAAGGGTCTTTTGGGGCCCCTAACAGGGCCCCTGTCCACCGTGGCCCTCTGCCAAGGGCCCTGGGAGGCACCTGGGGTGCCCCCTAAACACCCGTGTATTGTGTGGCAGGCACCATACAGGAGAAATGCACTTTCCGACTGCCGTGAAAGCAGTTGCATCATAATTTGGGAAGCTGGACTGCCAAATCCTTGTCGGGTGATCCAGTTTCCGACACGATGATCTGCATAATTAATATTATCCCGTGCTTGCAAGAAAGAGCTGAAAATGAATGCCACCTTTCCTTGCTAGTAACCTCTAAAGCCATTTCCTTCCAATGCCTGGATTGATGTTGGCAATATTTTTCTCTTAAGCATCTAAAAAGAAGTGCAAAGGTTTGGGATATACTGTGAAATCCATAGCCAGAATATCTCATGAACTGTGTAGTAATCATAGTTTTCATGTGAATTATGGGAAATTTGCAACAAAAAAAGCTTTGAAACTTCACAGATTCATAGACAAAAACACTCCTCCCCCCTTACTACAGAATGAAACATATTATCGAGGCAAAATAAGTATGTAAAATTGAAATTGATCAACTGTAAACATCAATGAAAAAGCTGCTTAAAAACAGCGAAACAGTTGTTTAATCTACAATTATTATTTTTAACAGTCCCAATGCAAGTTGTGAGAACTTTTCCCACATTTTTGACGAAAAGGTGAAAAAGATGGCTCTCTTTCTCCTTGTGTGCCAAAATGCCCATTTTGGCCTGGCCTCCGTAATTTTTTCGCAGAATTGTATCGCTGGTTTTTAGACTGTGGCATAGTTGTCCAGTGACCAGTATATGTGCTCTGACCCCTAAAACGTGTCACAATTGACAAGTCACTCATTGGCATATTTAAATAAGGCCATAGCATATGGTGTAGAACCTACACCGATTACATGGAACCTTAAGTGTCACCTGTGGACCACAGGTACGTATTGTGCCAGTCAGTAAAGTGATAAACTAAAACATAGCTTCAGGCTTACCCCATTGCAGCCAAACTGCTGCAGTTTAAACCTACAGGCTGGGCTGGTCAAATAACCCTTTTGACAGTGAATAGCCTTACTTTTAAATATTAATAAATCACCCTATGCAGATTTTGTAGCTCACAAGGTAGTATTCATGGTATTTAAACATGGGACATATACAAATGTAATGTTGCCATGTCCTTTCAGTGGAAATCCACCAAAGCTTTTTTTACTGTGAAAGGCCTTGTTTGTCCCATGAGGAAAACTAGAGTGCAGATTAAAATATTCACTCTGCTGTCTTGGGTGTGGGACAACCTAAGAAAATGGTTCAACCACTATTTTAATATTTATAAGAAATTCAATTTTGTGGTGAAGTTTGATTTTTAATAAATGTTTAGGGAAAGTAACTTCTAGAAAGTTACCTTTCCTTGCCTGAAGCACCAAAACGATATTTTGCATTAGCCTGCCAGCAACTGCCCCGGCCAGTGCTTGACCTTAAAAAGGTGTGAAAACTGCTTCCAAGACATGGACAGTGGTGACCGGATGGGCTGAGTGTGGGGAATGCAATGCACATTAGCTCAGGAAGGGCAGCTGAGGAGCTTGTAAACTGAAGAGGTTCCATGAACTTCAATAATTTGAAAGGGATATGGCTAGTACCTGCCCATTCATAGTTTAGTGTAATTAAACTTGAGGAAGGTAACATCTTTTTTCTTTAGGTCTTTGGTAGCCAGTTGGGTACCAGCCCAGTAGGAGGGGGACTTTGCCCTAGAACCAGTTTTGTTGTGCTGAGGAGGAGAGGCCTGGTCATTACCCTAAATGTGCCTCTAGAAGGCCACAGACTCCCTTTTAGGGAAGAATGACTGTGCCATCGTGAATTTCTCTTAGAGTGGTGCAATGTGGAATAGTTTATAGTAAGGCAAACAGGATGTGCTGCCACAGTAAGAAGGTTTTCCTGTGGGTACTTTTTCCTCATTGGGTAGGGAGGGTCCATGAGGTATTCCCACTCACTTGCTGGTGAAAACTACAAAGCTGGCACCTCACCCACACCTCCTCAAACCGTTTTCTGGACCAACAGAAGAACAGAAGAAGTATTTACCCAAAAGGTTGAGACCTGTGAGGGAACCTGAAGGACTAGGCCTGTACCTAAATCAAACAAATGCACTCCAAGGATCCGTTGGCTGACCTCCTGTGTGGCTAAAGGGAAACACCAAGCTAAAAGACGCCTTTTTACTGAAGTGCCCAGCTGACCAATAGCAACCGAAACTTGACTGGACCCTGCTAATGGCTTCTGCTAGAGTGAGTCCTGGCCCCTTGTGCTGTCATTGAAGTGCTTTGAGATTTAAAACTGCCCAGACTATGAAGCGTCACTATGACCTTGTGGCAAAAGTGCCTAATTTAAATACTACGAGGGATACATTTTCGTGCTTTCCCTGCTGAAGGATTTTGAGCTTTAAAACAGACTAAGAGGTCACTTTCTTTATGGGCAGTTGGGCCATCCTCCACCAGGTCATTAGAGTTTTTTACTCTGCCTCCCTGTTGGAGGTCCCGACCGCCAAAGCTATAAATGTCCATCGGCTTACGGACAGTTAATGTATTCAAAGGAACTGCTTTCAAGGAGGTTCCTATCAATACATTGTAATCATCAAACATAATGGCAAAGTTACATTTTTTTCAATTTTCGAAAACAAAATCCAAAAGCAGGATTAAAAAAACAGAAGATGCCTTCACATCTAACATGGGCTTCGATTGGAATTCCATAGAGCATATTATCAAGCCCATTATCGCCGCTTTATCTGCAGTTTTCTGCCGATAAAGCGGCAATAATTTTATCTCCTGTCTTGATAATATGCCCCATAGTTATACAAAATAGAATATTTGAGATAAGAGCATATCAATAGTGCCGAGAAAGTACATTAGGATTGCGTACAACCATTATTGCCTAAAAATCATGAATCATAAAATTCATAAAAGCGAGCTAAATAAAAACAGAGATATCTAGATATTCGATAATACCAAAGGAGAGTTTCATATCATGGTAAGTGCCAGATGATCTACCATGCCCCCAAATCTTTATAACAAGTCTAAGTTTTTGGAGCCCTTTGAGTGCATACAGACGGTGCTCCAAAATACATATGACATTCAGCCTTCCTCTCCACATTTCAAATGACCAAGGTTATTTCTGACGCCAGAATGATGTTATGCATAGCCGAGCCACGGCTACTTCTATAAAAATTAAGTAGCTAGATTGATATATCTCTCGGTTAACCGTGGACTCATCCAGAACTCCCAAGAGTGTAATAGAGGTCTGTGCCCCGATTATTTCAGTCAAATAGGCCTCTACCCCCCAATCAACTGTCTCAGCTCTGGGCATGTATAGAACATTTGACCTGCCCCATTGAGAAATTTTAGCAGGGGTGTAGTATACATTGAAGATAGTCTTATAATGCTGTGCTTTGAGATTGGAGGATATCAGAATCTTCTCACCTGAAGAAATGAAGTCTCATAGAATGCCGCCTCCTTGAGACAATCTAGTGTTCCACTTTTGATTTTGTACCCCCAAATCATCAGGCTGTGTTTAAAGAAGGGCTTGATACAAAATACCAACCTTCCCATGCTCCCTAACTGCCTTTATAAGATTATTTTTTGGCTAACACTTTTGAATTTGATTTTCTCTGCAGATAGTCCCGAAACTGAAAGTATTTAAAAAAAAGCAGTTTTAGGCAGAGTATATTCCACGGCCAGGGGAGAGTAGGTCAGACCATCACTGCTATGAAAAAAGTTCCCCAAAGTGATTATACCCTGTCGTCTCCACCTAACCATAGTGGCATCCCAGAAAATAGATGGTAATATTAGTGTTGCTGATGTAGGTGTATAGTGGCAGATCCTATTGATCTGCAAGAATCTCCAAACCTGCTGCCATACCTTACAAGCAGCTTGAATTAACTTAAATCGAGTTGTCTTGACTGAGCTAGGTTCTAGATGTTGAAAAAGCCTCTCTCAGCCTCCGACCCCAGCAACATTTTAAAATCGGCAGAGCCTCAGCTACCTCAATTTCACCGTCACCTACGAGTAGAATGTGCATATGTTGGAGAAGACAGGTTCAATAGTAGAACTTAAAATTTGGTACTGCCCAACCCCCACGACATCAGGGTAGATTCAGTTTTTTTTTTCCAACTTTATTGCCATTTATTATCAATCTGTGACATTATGCATCGTGATACAAATATATTCTGGCTGTAGCTGTTGGCAGTATATCCCAGGGCCCATTCTGTGGTCCCTTTCAACTGGATACCATTGTTTCCTCTTCCCCTCTTGTTGCCCGGATGGGGAATGTTGCGTGATCCCCTCGTTTTCCCCCCCAACCAAAACAAACAGTTAACTAGGTCCCCCCCTCCCCCTCCCGCACTGCTGTCTTCATTGTACTTCTTTAGCTCGGAAAGGTACCTCCCCATGCCAGATCGTGTGTGAAAGTCCGCCGCAGGTGTCCCCTGGTCAGTAGTTACCCTCCCCAGAGAGAATGTTATATGTCAATCCCTGTTCTGGATCCAATGCGCTCTCTCACCCGGCCTCTACCTCTAGGGAAGCTCCTGTTGTGGTGGCCTCTCAGGGGTAGAAGCGTCAGACGCCCACCCCTCTTGCAGTATGTCATTCATCAGTGCTTCCCAAGCCCTGGCTTTCTCCTCCTTGCCTATCCCTCGCTTCACATTCCTCAAAGGACCCTGCTCTCTCATCCCGCCCATTTCACTAACTCCTGCTTCCACCCCTGTACACTGGGGCCCCTCGGGTCCTTCCAGTTATGAGTAATTTCCTGCTTTGCTAGGACAAAGGCGAGGTCCTAGAACCTGTCCGTGGTTCTAGTTTTGGCAGTGTGTGGAAACAAACCCAGCAGTACATGTATCGGTGTACATGGGATTACCCTCCTCGTGATCCTAGCCATCTCCTGCGTCACTTCTTGTCAGTAATGTGCTAATGAAGTACAGCTCCACACCATGTGGATGTATGTTGCTCCCACCGTGGTACATCTCGGCATCGGCGTCCTCCCTTGCAAAATATCTATTAATACGCTCCGGTGTCAGATAAGCCTGGTGGAACGTATAAAAGCTAATCAGGTCAAAGCAGGCATTTCTGGAGACCTTACTCACTCGTTCAAGTACTTTCTCCCAGTCCTTGTCCGCTATCGGATTGGCGATGTCGCCCTCTCATTGGTTTTTCAGCCGGTCTAACGGTAATATAGTATCTCATCCAATGGCCCTATACGACATGCGACCGCCTTGATGGTTCCCCCAGCTAGGCTTATATATTCACGGACGGCCTGTCGCTCCGGTTCAGTCATACCCGTTCCCCAATGTCACCTCATAGCCCCCGTTACTGCTCCATAGGGTAGGAAATGCCCCTGAGGTACCCCTCAGTCAGTACTAAAGTCCTCAAAGGAGAGCAGCTCCACATCCCGAAAAAGATTTCCCACCTTTGTAGCCCTGCCTGCACCTAATCATCTATACCCCGCCAATTTCCTCCATGGGGTACGGCACCCAGTATGGTCATTGCCATATCTGGTGAGTAGGGTCGTTTTGTCCTGGTTTTCTGTCGGCACCGACTCCAACACCATCTGATCACACTATGCTATTTACTACTAGCCTGTCTGGGTCGAGCAGTTCCTAATAGTGTTTGGAACACCACCATCCTGTCTGGAGTGAAGGGTGGTACTCCTCTGTCCTGGTCAATGCTTCCCAACACCGACTGCGTGAACCTCTGCAGTTGTCTTGTCATATAGTACGTCTCCATATCTGGCAGTGCTAGGCCCCACTCAGGGCTACTTGCCTCCAGGCCGCACCCCATATGAACACCTACAGGCAGGAATCTAGTTCCCGGAACCAGGCCACCGAGATCCATACTGGTAGTGTGGTGAAGAAGTGCAGCAGCCGAGGGAGAGCCACCATTTTAAGGAGGGAGACACGGCCCTTCACGGAAAGAGGAAGCTCTCCCAAAAAGGTCATGCTATCCCTAAGGAATCGCCGCGCTTGTTCTATATTCCCCTCTTTTACATCTGCCATGTCGTGGAAAATGCGCACTCACAGATATCGGAAGCAGTGAGGCTCCCATCTCAAGTCACCAAGGCACCCAGGGGGCGGCATGTCTGCCATCAGTAGGAACAAACTAGACTTCTGCCAGTTCACTCTAAGGCCCGAGAGGGCCCAAACTCGTACATCATCCTCCGCACCCCTGGCAGATCCTCCTCCCGCCCGCTGCAGAAACAGTTCTATATTATGCCTCTATTACCCTAACTGCAGTCCACAGTAATCTTTGTCCGATCTCGCCACACATGCCAGTGGCTCCATAGCTAGAGCGAACAGCAGGTGGGAGAGGGGACACCTCTGGCGCGTACCCCTCTCCACCCAGTACTGCCCCGATATCATGCGTCCCGTGCGGACTCTCGCCACTGGGTCAGCATACAATAACTGCAGCCAGAGCAGGAACCCTGGTCCAAGGCCCATCTTGTTCAGAACAGCTTACAAAAACCCCCACTCAAGGCTATTAAAGGCCTTTTCTCTGTCGATAGTAAACACTGCTCCTGCCTGATTGTCCCTTACTCCAAGCACAAGGACCAATAGCAGGCGGGAATATTCAAGGTCGTATTCCTGCGGGGAATAAATCCTGCCTGATCCTGATGCACCAGGGAGGTCATATGCGGTAAAAATCGCGTTGCCAGTATCTTACTGAGAATCTTAAAATCAAGATTCAACATCGACAAAGGCTGATACGCTGCAGCCTCCCGTGGGGTCCTGTCAGGCTTCAGTAGTGGAATCACCACTGCCTCTCTAGTGGTGTCTGGCAGGTGCCCCCTCTCTTCCGCCTCTGCATATATCTCCAAAGGTTTGGGGGTCAGTTCATCTATGTATGCTGCATAGAATTCTTTGGGGAACCAGTCTGTGCCCGGGGTCTTCCCTCTGGCCAGTGCCTTAAAGGCCACCCTCACTTTGCGTTCCGTGATCCTATGTCCCCTTCTCCCCGAGGCCCGAGCTCTTGTAGAGCTGTTCATAATAGCCTCGGAACCTATCGTTGATGGCATTTTGTTGATATAGGGAGTGCCCCTCAGAGTCCGCGAGCTCTATAATTGTATTACCCCTGCGGGTTGGGCTAGCCCGCCACACCTGGAGTCTACCAGCCCAGTCCCGCTCCGCATGTGTCCTGTCCATGTAGGTCATATAATCGAAACACCTCAACCTTCCCTCCTGCACGGCCACTTCTTTTTTCTTTTCAAGCAGCTGTTGGCGGAGTTCTGGGTGGTTTGGGGGGTGAAGTTCCACCTCGTGCAATGCTCGGTCAGCCCGTTCTACGTCTGTCAGTACCGTGTGCCTCACCCCAATAGAAAGCAACACGCATCGCCTCCTGATGATAGCCTTGAAGGCCTCCCATTCTTTCATCGGGAGTCCGTAGTCTGAGCATTATCAGCAAAATATGCAAAAATGTAGCCAGAATCTCATGTAGGAACACCTGATCTTCTAGTGCCTCAGGTTTGAGGTGCCATGTGGGGATGGGTTGCTGCCTGGACCCCCAGTGTAATCTGGTGAGTATCGGGTTGTGGTCCGATACCATGCGAGTGAGGTATTCCGTCCGTGTATATCTAGGGAGCAGAGGAAGGTGTCTAGTCTGACATGTAAGTTATGTACATGGGAGAGGTGGGAGTATTCCCTGTCCAGTGGGTGTGTACATCTCCATGTGTCTACCAACCCCCCAATGAGATTTCCAAGCTGGGGCATCCCAGAGTGGTGGGTGAGATCAGTCAAGGGTCGGGTCTGTATGCAATTAAAATACCCTCCACAATAATCAACCCTGTCAGGTACGGTGGCAGAGTTCCATACAGGTGCTCCAGAAAGTGTTCCTGGTCGACATTCAGGCCGTAAATATGTATGAGCACAATATCCATCCCGTCTAATCTCCCTGTGACCACCACATACCTCCCCTCTGGGTCTACCTTGTGGCCAGTATGTTGAAAGGGGACCCCTGCTCAGATCCAAATGAGGACTCCTCTGGCAAACGCTGAATATGCAGTGTAGTATGCTTGCCCTCTCCATCTGCGCTGTAAGGCCCCCCTACGAAGCTAGTGTATGTGTTTCCTGCAGCATCGCAATATGAATCCCTCGCCTGTTCAAGTGGGATCACATTTTGTAGCATTTGTGTATAGAGTGCATCCCTTGGACGTTCCAAGAGAGGAAGTTATATATCGGCTTTGTCAACAACTCGGAGTAGCTTCTCTATTTCTGTTTGGCCCCTGCACCCTGGCTTGGCGTGCAATGGAATGAAATGAAGGAAGTAACCTACGCATTGTAACTCATGCCCCCTTGAGCTTATAGACAGCAGTGCCCCCAACTTAAAACAACTAAACTTCCCCAACCACCCTCCCCAGGTCTAGTGAGAACATCTCCCCCATCCAAACTGCCCTCTGGCATAGTAACAGTCAAATTCTCAATGTTCAGGTGGTGGCTAGGCAAATGCTCGGCTGGAGGGAAACCCGCACCTTTGCCCCCCCAGATGCCCCCCATCACCCAGGTCATATTTGTGATGCCCCTCCTGTTTCCCATGTTCCCCAAAACAGTCTCGAGCTGTGATCCCCCATCCCTCTGCTGTAAAATCAAGGGCATACTTGCGTGCCGTGGATAAGTTATATCAAGTCGTCCGCAGTTCTAGGAGTCACTTCTAGCAGAACCTGACTGTCATCCCACACTGTGTTCGAACTGATGTCAGAATCTGAGTCCCTCTGATCCACTCCCAAAAGAGAGGGGTTGCCCTGTGGCACTCAGAGAGGCTATTGCTGCCACTGCACTCTCACTGTCTCGGCGAGCATCCTCCATCATTGGGTGGCCCTTGAGTGTCCCCCCTCCCAGGGGACTGTGTGTGGTCTTTCTCGGGCTGGTCTCCACCACTACGCCTCCGATCTCGCAATCCCCGCTCCTCTATTCGGTCCCAAACATCCTGAGGGGTAGTAAGGAATTTGGTCTCTTCAGCATGCACTATCCACAGTCTAGCAGGGAACACCATGGAGTACGACACCCCTATTTGTCGTGGTTTCTTTTTTCGCCGTGATGAAGGAGGCTCGCTGCTTCTGTACCTCCCTTGAGAAGTCCGGGAAGATCCGGACAGTACTATTGTCTATTTAAGTTGGCCCTTGAGGTGCGCTCGCTCAGCATGCGGTCTCACTAAAACAGCAGGCGAGCCACCACAGGTCTCGGCGGCCTCCCAGGAGGGGGCGCCCGGGACGGAACCCTGTGAGCCTTCTCCAGTGCAAAAAATGGCAACAGGCCCTTCTCCAATACCTCAGTGCGTAGCCAGTTCTCCAGGTAGGCCACCGTATCATTCCCCTCAACTTTATCAGGCAGCCCAATTACTCTTACGTTATTTCATTGTGCCCTGTTTTTCCGCGTCCTCCACTCGCTGCTCTAGCACCAGGACCCTTTTTTCAATATCCGTAATTTTGCGTGCGGACGTGACTCTTGAGGTTTCAGGCCGCCGACCTCTCCCTCCACCGTCGTGACTCGGTCCACCAGTTTCCTATGGTCTGCCCGCAGGAGTCCCAAATCTTCTCGGAGCATGTCTATTTTAGTTTCTACAGTGGTCAGTAACGCTTCTATGACCTTTAGAATATCATGAAGTGATATGTCGTCTTCGGGGGCGTTTTTTTCACTGCGAATCCCGGGGCATGCTAGCGACTCCCAGTTATCCTCGCCCGCCGACTCCTGTTGTTCCGTTTCGCGTCTCTTGTTGACTCTACCCATACTGTGAGCAGTATGGGCGCAGGCCGGGCAGCAGGAACACCAGCGGGTAGCAACTCAGGGTGTGTGTAGGTCTATTCCGCAGCAGGGGCCCCCGAGTCCATGTACATGCGGTGTGGATGTCAACCGACAGGCGTAGGGCAGCTCATTAGCGAAACCGTCAGGGTGGCGACAAGGAGACAATCCCACCTCAGCAGGAGTCCCCGCTCGTATTCACCAGTCTCCTTACCAGCTTGTTTTAATCAGCCCGGCCGGAGAGCACCCAGCCACACAACAGGTCAGTATGGGCCGGCTCCCAACCCTGGCTCCTGCCACTGTCAGGCTTGTTCCCCTCGTCCAGCCTGCAGCTGTGTGGGTGTGAGCTCAACCCTTAGTGCCACCAGATAATCCTGCCACTCAAAGCTCGAAGCCTCAGTGTCCGGCCGCTTTTGTCGTTCCGGTAGCCTCCGGTCCACCCACCGCACCGTTGCAGGAGCAGCACCACCCCGCTCCGCCTCTCTCTGTTCACCCGGATGATGGGGTTAGAAATTGTAGGTGCGGCGGCCCGGTTTGCCACTCAGTCCAAGGTGCAGGAGGTGGGCCCCCTCTGTGTGTGGCACTGCCGGTTCCTCTCGGGACCCACCAAGGATACAGTCTGGTCCTCTGGCCTCACTGCACTGGCCGGGGCCCGCACTCCTCACAGGCGGGTCCTCACCTCTAGCCGGCAGTCCCATAGTGTGTCGTCCTCGAACCCTCAATGACTCAGGTCTCCTGTCTCCTGCTGTCGCACATCCTTGTTCTGTCACAGGCCAGGGCTCTCAGCACTGGTGCGGGCTCCCGCTTCAGAACGTGGCCGGTGAGCTGCTTTTTGCCGGACCACACTGCGGAGGCCACCCCCAGGTCTTTGGCGACAGTATCTCCGTCCGCTGCGCCCTTTCCATTACTGCCCCGTATCCGGTCAATCCCACCTCTGTGCACCGGTAGCCCCTCCTCCAGCGCTGCGCCCGCCCTGATCGCCTCCTGGGGACACCATGTGGGAGAGACGGTCACCAGTTGCTCCCTCAGAGTCGGAGATCAAAATGCAGGCGCCATCTTGCCCGTCTCCGCAAGGTCTCTGTACTCTGTTTTTCAAAGTGAAGGCGAGCCGCTGTTCCTCATCTGCCGACTCTTGCCTGCTGCTCAACCTTCCTCTATCTGGGGGTGAGTTTATAAGTTGAGATGCCCCTCAATATCTGGCAGGATGGGCTGTGATGGAGGTTCACTGGCAGGAGCTCCGGTTTAGGCTCCCTGCTCCATCGGCGTCCGGCCATGCCCCCATTAGGGTAGATACATGTACTGCATTGCCCGGCGTGGTTTACCCTGTGCCCACATAAAGCTGCTGCAGATAGACTGTAATTTTTGGAGTTGGCTTCTACTGAGCTCCAAGGGCACAGATCTAAAATAGTAAAGTATCTTTGACAAAATATTCATTTTTAAGAAATTTCATCTTCCCACTATTGAAAGGTGCAAATATTCCATCCTATCTAACTCACTTTTAATTTTACGAAGCATAGGATCCCATTTGGCTTCTACCATTTTATCCAAACATGTCAATAATTTGAACACCAAGATACATTGCCTCCTCTCTAACCCTAGGATAATTGAAAGAAGCATTTTTTGTACATATAATTTGAGTCTTAGCTATATTTAATTTATAGCCAGACTCTTGCCTAAAGTGCATTGCTAGCTCCAGTCCAAGTTGCACTGGCTTAATACTTGGGCTGTTATCCAGAAGGTTCCGAAATGGATTAATATACAAGGAAAATAGCAAAGGAGAGCCTTGTCTTGTCCCTCTAGGTATCACCACTTGATCAGATTCTAGATCAAGCGCACATATTCGAGCCACAGGAGTTGTATACATGGGTCTGATTGCACTAATGAAGCCTGGTCCAAAACCTTGCCAGCGCATGATTGCCCATAAAAATTCCCAGGAGACATGGTCAAATGCCTTTTCGGCGTATAGAAACTTGGCGAACATTAGCCAAATTGAGCAGGGTGACCACCCTGTTGATGTGATTGGCTGTGCCTTTTCCTTGGATAAAACCATGCTGATGTACAGAAACTGAAGGGGAAATTACTCTCGCTAATCGCATGGCCAAGATCTTTGCATACATTTTCCCATCGCAGTTCAAAATGACCCGGTAATATGGGAGATTTGTCCTTATTTTTAAAAATGATTATATTGGCAGAATCCCAGGATACTTGGGCTTGCCCTTTTTGTGCATCCAGAAAGGTTGTGAGCATGTCAGATTTTAGCTCTGGAAACAAAGTTTTATAAAATTCTAGAGGCAGCCTGATCTTTTTTGCCAAACATTTACCAGATGCTTCCCGAAATTCATAACATTCCCTTTTAAAGAGATAATATTTATTAGCATTATCCTTAGACCAGTGCACGTTTATCCTGGCCTTGCAGCGAGCAATATCAGTTTGCGCCTAAGTAATGTCTGGATTCCCTTGAAGAGATTGCATGAGATTCTGTTCTGCCTTCCAAAGATCCTCGTACAGACCTTGAATTAACTGCCTTTGCTGTTTCTGAATATATAACAGAATTTCCCCCTGGAGCCCCGCTTTCATGCCTTCACAGACTCCTGTATAGGCGACAGAGTTCCGATTAATAGCAAAAAATTTATTCAGCTATTGTTGTATATGGCTAACAAAAGAATCGTTGAGTAATAGTTTGCTGTCAATGAAAAAGACTGACATGGCTGTACCAGGCCACGTATTGCAAGATTCAGTAACAGAGGATTATGATCTAATGTAACTCTGTGGAAAACCCATATATATATATATATATATATATATATATATATATATATATATATATATATATATATATATATATATATATACACATCTACTACATGTGGTTTGTTTACAAAAAAAAAATCAAGTCTTGCCAGCTTTCAGTGTGGACATGAATAGTGTGTGAAACCAGAGTCTGGGTGTTTTAGTTTGGCCCAAACATCAACTAAGACGTGGTCATGTAGGAGCTGCTGGAGGGCCCTGAAAACTTTGGGTTTGCATCCAACATATATATATCCCTGCCTACTCGTATTGTAATATCTTCTAGCTGGATTTTGAAATCCCTTCACAGTATCAGCAGAGTGGGCCAGGAAACCAGCTCTACATAAAGAAATTCTAATATATGTGCCTCGATAGCACTAGATTCATATACTGAACATATTACACATTTGCTATTCCCAGCCACACATTCCACTATCTCCCACCGGCCATATTTACCAACCTGCACTCTGCCAGTAGATGGTATATTTGGTTTTGCTAGAGTGGCCACCCCTCAATTAGTAGAACCTTGCTTTGTGCAGGCAAACAATGCGTACCCTAGCTCAGATATAACCCTGTGTTTCCCCCAAGGTATATGGTCTCTTGAAGGCACACCACATTCAATCGCAGACCCCTTATTTCCTGTGCGACTCTTTGTTGCTCAGCCCTATTGTTGAGACCACATATGTTCAATGAACAAACAGACAATCTGTCTGACATCAACCTATGTCAAATTTCTCACACTGTGAACCCTCCAGAATAAAAGTCAGCATGAAAACTAAACAAACACAATCCATAATTTTGACTTGATCTTCTTCATCCATTGGCTTATTTAAAAATGTTCGCCCCCACACAACACAGCAACCACACACCCCCATAAGACCCTCCCAAGCCCATCCCAGGGTTACCCCAGCAAAATGAACCCCCCACCACCCCATGCATGGAGGCAAACAGACCCTTAGGTCTAATGTGATGGAGTGCCTCACCACACCAGCCAATAAACCCTCACCTCCCACCTAATGTATCTCACCCTATTGTGAAATGTAGAAAAGAGAAAAAAGAGAAAAAGAAGAGATACCACCACCTTCTATAACCTAAGCCCCCCCCAGTCTGCCCGACATTGAGCAATTTCTTTTTAGACTTTGATTGTCTGTAAGAATTCTTTGGCCTTTGCCTCAAAAGTAAAGAACTGTGTTTGATCTTTATGTATAACTTTAAGCTTGACAGGACTGAGAAGGAAAGCTTGAGCACCTTGTTCTGAAATGGAGTAATCAGCAGTCTTAACTGCCACCGTTTTTCAACAGTCGCATGACAGTAATACGGCCAAACTTAAACTCAATACCTTTCACCCTTTTCTTCCTATCTTGGCGTGCCAAGTCATACAAAGCCTGTCAAGACAGAAAGTTATTTAGACAGATCAGGATTGCTCTCATTCTGGGAGCTGAGTGACCAGGTCCAGAATGAGTGTTTTGCTTGAAAGGGAACCGGTGGACTCACTGGACCTCCGTGTCCCAGGCCCATTGAGTAAGCTCCGGGAATGCTTATGAGAACAGTTCCACGATAAACTTCTGGGGGTCAGACTCTTCTACCCCCTCCGGTAAGCCAACAACTCTAAGATTGTTGCGGCAAAAACGATTATCCGTGTTCTCAAGCTTCCATGCCATATCATTCCTTTGATGTGCCAGAGTATCAGTGGAAACTTTCTGTATTATGAGCTCATCCTCTAGCATAGAAATTCTGTTCTCGGCTTCAGTGATCCTTTCTGCAAATTCCCAGCATGATTTAGTTACTTGGCGTATCGAATTTTGCAATTTGCAGCACACACATTGTGTTTTTTGGCTTTCTACCCAAATTTCATCTCTATATGTTGTTCTGGTTTGATATATGACAGAGAGAGAGATATTGTCCGGGTTCTCCAAGCTCTTAAGGGCAGCCTGTCTCTTTGTATCCCCTGGGTCTGCACCCAAGTTGGATGAAATGAGTAGTCCCATAAAAGTGCCGCAGCTGGTTCCTTTTGTTCCCTGGGGTCGGATATCAGTTTCTTCTTTCTTACTGTACTAGTACCAGATGAAACAGCTGAGTTGCCCAGCTCCCCTTCCTCAAGTTGCATACTGCTACTCTCCCTCCATGAAAAATTTGTCGACCGCCGTAGTTCTGGCAGCTTAAATGACTCATCTCTCAATGTATTGGATTGTTAATATTTTTTAGGTAGCATATTGCTCTTGTCTACTGCGTAATTTGAATTGAGTCACATCCAGGTGTTTATAGCGGGTCAGTGCAGTTCAAGTTTCTCTCAGTGGGGCAGTATGGTGTTCATTGGAGAGGATGTGGTACTATGGTAAGAGCTGCTGAATTTGGAACTGGGGAACCAGGTTCAGCCGTCACGACCAGTCCATCAGACTACTCCCCCATGGGGGAGCACATTCCAATGCTAGACCTTAGAAGGCCCCGCAAGATTTTAAAAGTTCTGATGTCTTAGCGCCACCTGGTGGACCCTAGCAGTGACAAGTGTGTGGTAACCTTGAAGGCCTGTTCACCACAATTCATTCTGAAGTTCACCTCCAGTATAGCAGGCAGGCCTATGAAGCAGCACAGCATAGAGTGACAGTGACTCTGTCACTGAGGTCACAGGACCCTTGAGCAGGGAGGCTCCAGGACAGTGGGACCGCACCGGGTGCTGACTTCAGGTGGGGGCGTTGTGTTTGCAAGTATAATATGGTTTTAAAAGCACTCGCTGACTCCCACCTGGCTTCCATCAATTTTCGGCAACAATAACAATTTCATGATAACTCCAGCGTTTTATGTACTTAGTAGAGTGAGTTGGTGTTATGTCTAGTGGAAGTTTTAACTCATGGAAAGGAAGCACAGACTGTTAATGTGCCTGCTGCTAAGAACATGTACCATGCAGATCACAAAGTGTACATAATGTAAATAGGTCAGTAGGTTACAACTTTTGTAAGAGAGACCCTATTGTTACTTGCAGTTAATAAGTTAAAATCCTAACATAGAACATTGAGGGATTAAGTGTCATGTAAGAGCTGCATGCAAACTACAAGGTATAAATGAGTGCGTTATGATTTTTTTCACCAGTCTTAGATTATCTTAATGTTGCAAAATAGGGTTCATCGGGGTAGAAATCTATTCTGATTATTAAAGAGAACCCCCAACCATGGTATTACGTTTTACATTCTGAGTTTGAATTTCTCCAGACCACTCACTATTAAACTATGCTGCCTACTAGTATGGTTGTCATGTGACTCCCTTACCTTGTAGTCCTTTGTCTTATGTAACATTTCCTATACAGTGATTTACACACATATGATTGATTGTCCCTGTGTAATATGTGTTATGTAAAGTGCTTTGACACCCTACACCGGTATTAGCGGTGCTGTAAATTTTATGATACTTTATTATTTTGACATTTTTACACATGCTAACAGTCTCTGCAGAGATGTTTCCTTGTTAGTACCAGTGGAACATACAACTGCAACAGTGAGAAAGATGACCAGTCAACCTCTGCAAAGGGCCCTCCACTTCACAGCAGCACAAGTCACATTTTTTAGTACCTTTTGATCCGTTTGAGTTCTAAATAACTTATTAGTTAAAAGCGTCAGATTATGCAGCAGATGATGTATTATGTGGTAAATATGGCAGAGCCGTAATTATGTGGAAAACATTTTGCCATTCATGTTTGAACTGCTCTTGTGGAAAAAGGGAGAAGCTGATGACAGAAACTCTATGGCTGGGAGACAAATGGCTTGCGATTCCACTTTTAAGGAGATTTGTTACATTCTGTGATTGGAAAGGTATCCAACTTTGTGAATGTATTTTAATGTCAATAACTAATATTAAACCTTAAATAAAATTGGTTAAATTAAATAACATAATGAGCTGTAACCGGTTAGTGAAATGGGAAACAAGTCAATTGGGATATTTAGCTCTTTCTGCCACAAGTCTAACTCCACCCACTGACCCAATCCATGGGTTATTCCCACCCTCTGATTGTCCGCCAACAGTTCCCCTACTTTTCCCCCTCCCACTTTGACCACTGGATAAAGTCACAAGTTCAGGCGAGCATAATGGAGCGTGGGCCGGCTACATTCACCCAGTTAGTCCCCCTGAAAAGAGTAGCTTAAATCCTGGTTGTGGGGCACTGCGTGATCCCACTTTGGGGATGCATAATGTAGCTCAGGTGATGGGAGGTCAGGTTCAGAGGTGCATTGCAAGGCTGTGATGTCATGTCCTGCATAGTCATCATCAAGGTGGCTTTCAACAGGGGGATTACGATGTGAAGTCCTGCATCGAGGTTGCATCACACAGCGACTGTTCCAATGCCCAGCAGGCTGCAAGGGTGATGTGAAGCCTTGGTGCTGCAAAAGTATACGCAGCTGAGGCGATGTTTTGGGTCTACTTTGCGTTACTCCACGCAGTAGAGGAGATGCGCTAGTTCTTCTGGGTCCAAAGATAGGCTGGCAAAGTACCTTCAGCTCACTTCTAATGGCCTAGGACTGGGGTGCCAACCTGTGGCAGGCTAGGACTCACCGTTGCAGAGCCGAGGTGCTGATTACATGAGATTAGCCCTTGGAGTTACACTGGGGATCCTCGGTACAAGTTGCTGGTTCCAGTCCTTCTCACCCACACAAGTAGGCAGTACAGCTCAGTGTGGCTCAATGGTTAGAGCGGCAGACCCTGATGCAGAGGGCTAGCCCGGGACCATGGTTCAATACCCGCCTCGGCGGGTCTTGGGCTCAATTTCCTCGAACCTGATAATTCTCGCCTCGGTGCCTATTCTAATCATGGGTCCCACTCTGCAACTCTGGGCAATAGCTTGCTTAATCTCCACAACGGCCCAAACAGCGCTGGATGCCTGGCTTCACCTTGGGGGTGCCCAGGAGTGGACATTTCACAGACACAACATGGTGCAAGAGTGACAAAATTAAAAAATGAGATTTATGAAGCCTTGCAAGGCCACCCTGTGTGGCCCTGCGTGACTTCATAAATCTTGAGTAATGTAACGCAGTGCAAATGGCTGTGTTGCATTACTCTGTGCCCATGGGGTGTTTCCATCGGTGTTGCTTGGGTTTTCCTACACAACCTCCATGGATTTTATGCATTCCCATGTTTGCAAGAACAGGTAAACATGGGAATGTGCCAAAAACATACGCCTCCCCAGGAGAGGAGTAACAAGGGGAAATACATTTTTCTCCTTGTTTTTCCTCTTTCTATGTATGTTGCATTCTACAGCACACATCGAAGGAGAAAAAAGGGTCTAAGCATTGTTTTTGAGCAGGAAGGTGCTCCTTTGTGCACAAAAACAATCCATGGTGCAAGGGTGCATGCATTTGCGCCATTGTTGGACAGAAATGCACCATATTGACATAAATACAGTGCATTCCTGCCCTTTCCCCATGACGTGCTGCAGCAAGGTGACATGCTGCGCTGTGCCACATTTTCAAAATTGTAATTCAAAATATGACTTATCATAAAACAGTACTTTTCATTACAATTCCAAAGACACCAAACATGAATTGGTGCCTGTTCCCCTTTGGAAAATAGCCCTTCTAAATGTTTTTCATTACTAGGACATGTAAAACTTAACAATACACATCCTACTTTTTAGATACGTTCCAACCTGCCCTATGGGCTGTTTAGGGCCTAATCTAGGTGTGGCTTATATGTATTAAAACGGAAGGTGTTGACCTGGCAAAAGGTCATTTTGTGATGTCGAATTGGCAGTTTTAAAACTGCACATACAAGTTGCAATGGCAGAAATGAGACATGTTTTGCAAGACTTCTTAGGTGGGCGGCACAACAAGTGCTGCAGGCCCTCTAGTAGTATTTCATTTACAGGCCGTGGGTACATATAGTAACATTTTACCAAGAACCTATAGGCACATTAAGCATGCCAGTTAGGGATAAGCCATTGTTACCATATTTTAACGAGTGAGCCCCACACTTCAGTACTGTTTAAAAGCTGTAAAGTACACAGAGTCCTAATGGCCAACTAAAACAAGATCAGAAAAATATGGAGGAGTAAGGCAAACATTCTGGGGAAGACCACCCTAAGACTGAGAGGTCTAACAAGAGTTTCTTTTAATTGCATGACCTCTCGCACATATGAGCAGCTACTAAGATTTTCAAAAGAAAATAAGTTTGTACATAATATGGTGCATGGAAAAGGAATGGCTGAGTGAGAAGGAAACATAAAAGTAAAGATCTAGGCAGCTTTTGATCTACAATATTTACCTTCAACCTGTAGACGTCTGGACTGTGATACATTGAATTCTCTTCCGTCATGGTCATGTGTAAATTGACAAGTATAGATGCCATTGTCCTCCTTGGTGAGTTCTTTCACAAAAAGGTCTGTCCTTTCCATGAAGTATTTGTGCCCGTGGATAGGATGGCAGTCCTGGAAGACAAAAGAGGAATTGTTGTCTGCTTGCAGGATTTTGTGTTGCTTCCTTTGGATGACATCAATGCTTAAACTGTAAATAAATAAATAAAGGCAAGAGACTAAAGTTTTTCTATGGCGTCTCCGGGTCGCCCTGCCAAATCCCAGGGATGCCTTATACCAAAGTTGTACTTTATTCCAACTCATGCCTCTTTCTTCCACCCTAAATTCCTTTCTCTTGAACTCAATATTCAAGGTTGTTTTTCATCCCTGCTTTTCTCCATTTGTCAATATTTTCCAGCCTTTCTCTTTCGTCCTTTTCTGTCTTTCTCACTTTTGCTCTATGTGGTACAAGAGCAATGATGAACAAGCATTTACAATGCAACGGTTTCGCCTTTGAAAAAGTTAAAGCTATTGGCATTGTAAATGACAACATTTTTATTTATGTGTTGGTTTGCAAAACAGATAAATAAATGGCACTGTCATTTACAATGCCAATAGCTTAATCTCTCGCAAATGCCACACACAAACACACAGACCCACACACATACATACCTGCAGAGCCACATGCAGAGCAACACACACACACACACACAGAGCCACAGAGCGACTGCGCTATCCCAAGCAAAAAGAGATTGGTGGAAAAAACGGGACCAGGAACATTGGGACATTAAAAAAATGCAGACACTGTAACCGAATCAGAGCTGTCAAAATGTACACAGTAATATGCCTGTTGAAAAGGAAGTCTTAAAAGGAACAATAAACGCCAACCCCCAGAGAGGAAAATCAAGTGAAAACCTAATAAATAAAACAAAGACAATTGACCCGAGGATGAGCAAATGGTTTTCAGTGATACTATTGACAACATTCCAAACCACAGTGAAAAGCCCTGGATAAGATTCCACAGAGGGAAGTAGGGAATATCATTAGAGTTCCTAATGCATCTTTTCATATTTTGACGAGGCAGTCACGACCTTTATTCTGTAAGTAAATGTCTTTTTTTAACGTTATCTTTAAAAAAATAATTTCGTTCTAGCAAAGTGGAAGACACTTTCTATTGTTGGAAAACAAATCTGAGCAGCATGTAAGAAGCTTATTGTACACAGGTTTGTGTGTCCAACCCCCCAAAGTCGAAAAGCAGCTTTAAAAAACAACACTGAAATTTTCCCATTCCAAAGATTGGAAGGGACGTCACAGGTTCTAATCCTTATTTCAGCATGCAGTGTAACGGTCGGCAAATCACTGTCGCTCTCTGTCCCTCAATAATATATAGAATGTGAAAAAAGCATGCATATATCAAAGATAAATAAAACTGTCTAGTATTGTCCCACTACGCAGGGGCGGACTGGGCTATAAGCAATCTGGCGGAGTCCGAAAGGCTCGCCTTACAGGTTAGTGTGAGGCCTTACTTTTTGGCTGTTTGTGGGCCTGTTTATGTTCTGGTGGGCAAAACACCTATACTTGTTGTCTTTAGAAGATCAACACTGCCTTGATTTGGAAACGTGGGCCACACCTTTCGCTATCAGATGTCCTAATGAGGCCCACTTAATTTTGGAGCACTGGCTTTTTTTTTGTAATCCATGCTCCACTCTGCCTACTAGCAATATGCTAGCTTGAATCGCCTGCCCGGCACCCAATCTCATCCTCCGTGACAATCTATTGGTAGTTTTAACTACACACCGAGCACACGAAACCGTTCTGAGTGAATAGCTGAAGTTTGAGATGCTCTCGCTCCTGCACTTTCGAAAGAGGTTGGTTTCTTGCTTCTCCATGTGGAAACTGTGCCCTGTAGAGATTCTACACAGATTCCAACGGCAGACATCCTTCTGAACAACGACACTGTGATTACAGCATGCAACACGCACTGAACGATTTATGTGGCTTGTGTTTACTCGCGGAGATTCGATACGCTCTTTACTTGGTATTGGGGTAGCTTCCCTGGCTTAGTGGACAACAACATTTTTTGGGTATTTATATATAAATACCAAACACCACCAATCCCGTGTCTCAGACATCATGGCGTCGCGGCGCTCGCTGACAGTCCGAAAGTTTCCCTGGACACGCCTGCGCTACCCCCACCAAAGACAGAGACAGACAGACAAAGACAACAAGCATTTACAAAAACGTGTAGGAAAATAAAAAAACTTACCTCCGGGAGTCGGCTCGGTGTAGGGAGCGGGTCGGGTCTGCATCCTCACAGGGAGAGCCGTCCGGCTGGTGTGAGGAAGGATGCCAAAGAAAAGAAAAAAGAAAACCCCGCCCACCGCCGCACTGACGTAGGCAAAAGGGAAAAACTCTACGGAACGCCCACGAATCGAATTGAAGAATGACGGACGCCTCTCTCTGCCAATGGCTAGCCTCCATTTATGGAGCTAGCCAATGGGAGAGTGAGGCGGTGCCCAAGCCACAATACTCTAACAAAAGTTTTTCGCCAGGTCGAAACCTAAAAATGAGTCCTGATCTTAACAACAGAATACTGGCGCTCACTACCTCCAACCATGGGTTCAAATTGAGCACTGCACATCTTACATTCTATGTAGATGATCTACATAAGCTCTCACATACACATCAGCTCTCTATAGCCCTCATATGGCCGAGAGTAGTGTTCATGAAGGGATACCACCACTCTAGGACCAAAATAATGGGGCCTGCAAACTCCAGCCCTGATAACTCCAAGATCAAAGACATCAAGCCTGAAGCCTTGTATGGAGCTGGGGATGGTGTAGTGATATCCTCTAGAATCAGAGATTCTGGCACTGCAGAATGTGGAACTCATAATGAGGCCCTATTTACTGTAGTGAAGATATTATCCACGTTGCTCTCACTGCCTAACTGTGGAGAAGAAATTGTTTTTGCTGCCCTGGTTATTAATATAACAAAGTAGGCAGACGCTTTACACTGGTAGTAAAGGAAGCGTTGATCATATCTCAAGTAGTGCTGCACATTGAATATTGCATCACAAATTACAATCGCCATTAGTTTAAGGAGTGATTTGGCTGAAAGATCGCAGAACGAAAAAAACAAGTAAATTCAAAGGCCCAAAGCAGATATATTTACTTGCACGTATGCCGGCTGCACACAGAGATAGGGATTGAGTAAGGCAAGTGCCTAAAACGATGGCACTGCCTGTGCTATCCAGTGGAGAGGCATGTGTTGCTGCCAAGACAGCAGGTAATTTCGTTCTTCATACTTGTGTTCAGGATTCTTGGTGTCGAGGAAACTTAATATTGCACATTACGATGTCAGTCAGTCAGTCTGAATAACTTTATTCCGGCACTACATATGGCATAAACAGTATTCTAAAACCATCAATCAATTACATTTTTAAATCATTGGAAAATACCAAGACACATACAAAGATATTAAAGTCGTACAAAAATTAAATCTCTTTAATAAGATAATAATTCATTTACATTACTCCTCTCTCTGTATGTGCATGCTCTCCTCCGTATAAAATTAATGTCCACCTTCTTAAGGCAGGTAGAAAAAAAGAGGCTGCACAGTGGCAGACAAAAGGGTATGACAATAGATACAGCACTGAACGAAATTGACTAAGATGTAATTTTATCTTAAGTCAAGCAATAAATGATCCGGTAACAGCACGCTATTGCTACTTTGTCAGTCATTGATTCTTGGTGCTTGCTGTCTCCCATTGTCAATTTAACCTTTAGAAAAGCGTACATCTTTTTACAGTACCAGTAGTAGATAGATAACATGTATTGTAAAATATTGACAATTCTTGCTTCTTTCAATAATAAAACACAAATAAGATAATAAAATCAGCATGCTTAAAATCGTAAAAATGTTGATTCATCCAGTGAAAAAGTAATAATTTAAAGTAAGCAAATAAGCCACGCTTGGGAACAATTCATCATTGCGCAGCTTCCAATTTTCAGAACGTTTTTGCATTGTTGGTCAAGAGGAACAGTCTACTATGTTTGGATCAGTTATAACTATTAGAGGGTCGTTGGCAAGATAAATACGACCAGCTATTATAAGGGCCTCAGTATTACTGACGTATCTGTCAGCACGAAAGTGGTGCAATGCGTCGGAAGCGTGACGCAACTCCAGCAATGTTCCTTTCCATGTGAAAGGGCCTGTGTCACCCTTATGCCCACCATGAGGCAGGCATAAGGTTTAGACGCATTGGCATCTTAGAAGTGGAGAACGGAAACTCATAGATTTCACTGCGCCACTCCTACGACCCTTTCTTGCAGGGGAGAAAATAAGAACTTATTGATATGTACCACCTTTTAGCTGATTGAGTGAGTCTCCAATCATCTTTTTATTTTCATCGATTAGCGCGGGAGAAATGCATAATATGTGCAACTTGGACTCTCAATTATAGTGTGAAGTTTCCATTTGATGTTATCAAACGGATCAATTCATGGCGGTATGGCAGTATAAGGGATCCTTCTAGTGACTTTTTGTCATCCATGATGATATTTTGTTTTCATTAAGTGTTGGTTTGTGTGTTTTGTGCAAAAATAACAGGTGATGGACAGAATGCAGAACAATGTCATACATTCACCCCAGTACAGAGATCTGGGCCTAAATCCATCGTTTATTTGCTCGCCATGCCATTCCAGTTGGGACCTAGCCATATGCAAATCAGTCTTGACCCTGTGCCCCATGGGAACAGTCCAGCCCGAACTGCCAAGCCAGGTCCTCCCTGGACTGGAAACAAGCATCCAGAACCGGTTTCGGGCTTTCAGCCCTCATCAGCCTGGATAGCTTGATTCCAGTGGCATGGAGAGCACGGGACTCACGTCTGAGCATACCCCTCCCACTCGGGGTGACAAATGCAAAAACAACAGGTGATGGACAGAATGCAGAACAATGTCATACATTCACCCCAGTACAGAGATCTGGGCCTAAATCCATAGTTTTTTTGCTCGCCATGCCATTCCAGTTTGGACCTAGCCATATGCAAATCAGCCTTGACCCTGTGTCCCATGGGAACAGTCCAGCCCGAACTGCCAAGCCAGGTCCTCCCTGGACTAGAAACAAGCATCCAAGGACCGGTTTCGGGCTTTCAGCCCTCATCAGCCTGGATAGCTTGATTCCAGTAGCATGGAGTGCACGGGACTCACGTCTGAGCATACCCGTCCCACTCGGGGTGACAAATGCAAAAACAACAGGTGATGGACAGAATGCAGAACAATGTCATACATTCACCCCAGTACAGAGATCTGGGCCTAAATCGGGGTGACAAATGCAAAGACGTGAGTCCCTTGCTCACTTGGCCACTGGATTCAAGATAGCCTAGCCGAAACCGGTCCCAGGATGCTTGTTTCCGGTCCAGGGAAGACATGGCTTGGCAGTTCGGTCTGCACTGTTCCCATGAGGCACAGGGTCAGACTGATTTGCATATGGCCATGTCTAAACTGGGGTGGCTGAGTGAGCCAAAGAATGGTGATGGATTAAACCCAGATCAGTTGACTGGGGGTGAGTGTTTGATTTGCTCAAACGCTCCGTCCATCATCCCCTTTTGTTTCGCTTTGTTCGCACTAAGTTGACAGGGTATGCTCAGACGTGAGTCCCTTGCTCACTTGGCCACTGGATTCAAGATAGCCTGGCTGATGAGGATTATGAATCCAAAACCGGTCCCAGGATGCTTGTTTCCGGTCCAGGGAAGACATGGCTTGGCAGTTCGGTCTGCACTGTTCCCATGAGGCACAGGGTCAGACTGATTTGCATATGGCCATGACTGAACTGGGGTGGCTGAGTGAGCTAAAGAATGGTGATGGATTAAACCCAGATCACTTGACTGGGGGTGAGTGTTTGATTTGCTCAAACGCTCCGTCCATCATCCCCTTTTGTTTCGCTTTCTTCGCCCTAAATTGGCATGGTAAGCTCAGACGTGAGTCCCTTGCTCACTTGGCCACTGGATTCAAGATAGCCTGGCTGATGAGGATTATGAATCCGAAACCGGTCCCAGAATGCTTGTTTCCGGTCCAGGGAAGACATGGCTTGGCAGTTCGGTCTGCACTGTTCCCATGAGGCACAGGGTCAGACTGATTTGCATATGGCCATGTCTGAACTGGGGTGGCTGAGTGCGATAAAGAATGGTGATGGATTAAACCCAGATCAGTTAACTGGGGGTGAGTGTTTGATTTGCTCAAACGCTCCGTCCATCATCCCCTTTTGTTTCGCTTTGTTCGCCCTAAGTTGGCAGGGTATGCTCAGACGTGAGTCCCTTGCTCACATGGCCACTGGATTCAAGATAGCCTGGCTGATGAGGATTATGAATCCGAAACCGGTCCCAGGATGCTTGTTTCCGGTCCAGGGAAGACATGGCTTGGCAGTTCAGTCTGCACTGTTCCCATGAGGCACAGGGTCAGACTGATTTGCATATGGCCATGTCTGAACTGGGGTGGCTGAGTGAGCTAAAGAATGGGGATGGATTAAACCCAGATCAGTTGACTGGGGGTGAGTGTTTGATTTGCTCAAACGCTCCGTCCATCATCCCCTTTTGTTTCGCTTTGTGTGTTTTGTCTCACCTGATATAGTCCTTGATCTGGCATTCGGAGAATGCAATTTAAAATATAGTCACACCGGAGAAAACTAATTTATTAAAAGTTAATTTACTTAGCTGTGCATTGCAGATGAAGACCAGCCATCTTAAACACGTGAAACACATTTCAAACTATTGTTCTGCCAGGTTAGTGGTACACATTTTTCTGTTAGTTGTTTAAAGAGTGTAGGTTAGTTATCTTCATCATTCCACTGCCTCCGTTTTGTCTGTTTTTGTCTGGTTATATTTGTGAACAATACCAGTTGTTATACAATCTTCAACAGACCAACTGTCATTGTATGTCTGGTTGTGATTAAATGGCAGCAGGTTGTGGGTGTAGTAGTTATTGCTTTGTAGTGCCTTGAGACCCTCTCGGGTGAGTAGCGCGCTATATAAATCCCTGATTAATTGATTTGATTGATTGCTGTGAAAAGCATAACGTTTATGCTAATGGGATATAGTGATAACCCTCTACCACGTACAAATTCTGCAACAGTAATTCATACCTTAGAAAAACAAGGGTGGGAAGACCGGTGAATTCAAGAATATCAGATGTGTAGGCCTATGTGGGTTTCCTGTATATTTTGTGGGGGGAGGTGGGAATAGAATGGCTCTAGGATGTGGCATTTCTTATCATGCAAACAGCCTCATTTAGTTATTTGAAATTAACCGATAATCCTCAATTTTTTTATGCAAACTCCATATACACTAGTTATTTTTCCTTCTCACAATACTGCTACTATGCTGAAGAAAATGTTGCTCCCTCCAGAAGCTGGATGGGTGGAGTTCCCTTCAAAAGGCAAATGAGGTCCTAAGCCTTCTCTTTCTCATTCTAGAGCTTAACATTGATGTCTGTCATTCTTAACACAGAGCAGTTGGTTCATTCGGTTGTATGTATTTATGCATTGGGTATTAATATCTGCTATTTCTGCTCTCTACTGGTGAAGTACTAAACCAAGAAACACATGTCTAGAGAGAACAACACTATCTTCACCACCTTTTGTGAAAAAACCAGAGCAATTTTGAAGTAAACGAACTGCATGTACCAGAATGCTATGGGGCGAACTGGGCATGGGATTAGAGGCAGTGTGCCCCCCCCCCCCCTTGTGTTTAAAAGGCTCCCTTGAGCCAAGAAGCTGACAAACTCACCTGGGATGCACTTGTGTGCCTGTGGAGTGGTGCTGTGACCTGTGAAGACTTGGGCGGTGTTTCAGCAATCCCCAGTAACTTTCTCTGCCTTCCACTACTTCTGCTCTCTACTGGTGAAGGAGGAAACCCAGAAACACACGTCTAAAGGTAACAGCACTAACTGCACCAACTTTGGTGAAAAACTACAGAATGTTTTAAGTAAGCGTTCTGCATTCACCAGAATGCAATGGGGTGAATTGTGTTGAGACAAGAGTCAGTGTACCCCTCCTCCCTTGTGATGCAGTTGGCAGTAGGTACTTATAGTTATGGCTTATTTTTCGTAGGAAACACATTTTTTGTTTTGTAAATAACTTTGGCACCCTGTGACAAATCTTCACACATTTTTCAAAATTAGAACAATGCTCAGTTCAGCTACTGTTTTGAAAGTTTTGGGGTGAATAATCAAGAGGGGGCCAAGAAAAAGTGGTGGTCCCCAAAAACGTTTTCCCCTTGCAATTTCCCATAGGTGTTTTGAAAACAGCTACAACCCGAGCCGCTGGACGGAATTACACCAAGTTTGGCAGAAAATAAGCTTTTAGTCCAGAAAGAGTCAGGTCTCAGGGGCTTATTAATATATAATATGGGGAGGTGGCACATGTGGCCCCCCTTCCTGTGGCCAATCTTGGGCACAGGGACTGCCACATCCCCAGGGCAGGCCAATTGTTATGTTTAGTGGAGGGGGCTGTGCGATCCCCATCTGAAGGCTCTTAAGAGCCTCAGGGAACCACAACTTTTCAGGGACTTATTAAGAAACTGGAGGATCCCCCTCAATTGCCCTTGTAGGCCCCGGGGACATCACCTCTCCGGCGCCACACATACAATTTAAAGGGAAGGAGGCCGCACACCCCACCTCCCGGGCCGTTTTCGCCCCAGGGGAACACCACCTCCCCGGGTCGGGCCCGAATATAACAAATGAGTGGGGCACTCAGCCCACTCCTGGAGCCATTAATGGCCCTGAGAACTGCCACACTCCAGGGCTGGCCCCCTATGTCTTGGGTTGCCTACAGAAACTCACTCTCCAATATAGCCACTCACACACCCACTCAGTTAACCAAACACCCACTCAATCAGCCACTCACTCACTCATACAGCTACTGATACACCCAGTTACTCAAGCATACAGCCACTCACTCACCCATACAACCATTCACAGAGCCACTTACTCACCCATACAGCTACTCACATGCCCACTTATTCACCCAAACAACTACTCACACACCCAGTCAAAGGCCCTTTATAGCCACTCAGATCAGACAGCCACTAACACACAGAGACGCACAGTCACACAACTACTCACATAAATTATGTTAGAAATAGTATCACTCATTAGCAGTACACAAAGAATAGCAATTTAGCTTATGCAGTAGCTTAATATATTTCTTTAACTTTAGGAAACATTTACGGAACACTGACACTCACTGGATGATGTCATCACTGACCATGTCATGAATGAGGTAGCATGTGTGGTCATAAGCAGTGCATTGTGGGGGAGTAAGTTACAGTTATCTCAGGTAGCTTTAGCTGCTATATTTCACTGGTTTTGTACGAGTGAAATGTGAGCCTAACTGTAGCATCCCTATATGTGTGTGTGTGTGTGTGTGTGTGTGTGTATATAAATAAGTCTTGTTAAGATATGTAGATGTGGAGGAAAGAACAGTCGTTTGTCAAGGTAAGTATATGTTGGTAACAATAGATGTATTATTCTAAGCTACCATATATATCATCATGGTATAAAGAAGGTATATTAATGGATAGAGGTAGCCAATATTCTGCTGTTTATAGTTTTGTAGATGAATATTTGTGACCTCAGTATTCTGACATCCAACCCTCGTGATAGGGGACGCCTGGAGTAGTAGGGCTGGATTGGAAGAAAGAAGCTAGAAATATGGGAATAGAAATGTCTTTTAGGTTTAACAGACTTCAGAGGTAAGCTCTATAATGAGAAAGAGACAAGGCAGTAATTTACTATTGTTGTAATAGATCTATTTTATTGCAGAAAATAAAAAAATGTTTGCATCTTAAAGTTCAATACTATCTTACAATTTATGTTCATCCATGTATGAGTGGCTGTTTTTGTTAACCTGGTAAGTGTTTGACATTACTATGATCTGTGTGTCTAACACTTATTTATAGATGAAGTTGCCCCCAATTAACAGACATTAATTTAGTGTCCTCCCTATCTTAAACCAATCCTCTAGGAAAATATTGCAAATGTTCACCATATGTTGGACCTGGCCTTCTCTGCAATGTCTCCTCTAAACTTTTTGGCTTCCTCCTCCTATTTTTGCTTAATTCTTTTTTTCTGACCTTAGCACTCTGTGCACTTTACCACTCCTAACCAGTGCTAAATTGCTTGTGCTCTCTCCTCTAAACATGGTAACATTGGCTTATACCAAATTGGCTTATTTAATTTACTTGTAAGTCCCTACTAAAGTGGCACTGCACGTGCCCATGGCCTGGAAATTAAATGCTACTAGTTGGTCTGCAGCACTGATGGGGCCACCCACTTAAATAGTTGTTTTAAATATATTTTCAGACCTGCAAATGCATCCTGTGTTTGCAGTTTCTAACTGCCATATCAGCCAGGCAAAATACACCTTTTGCCAGGATCACAAATTCTCTTTTTATGCATATAAGTCACCCCTAGGGTAGGCTCTGGACAGCCCGGAGGGCAGGGTTCAGTGTATTTAAACGGTAACTTTACGTTTTACAAAGCTCCAGGTATTGAAATACTCTTTAATTCATTTTTTCACTACTGCATAGCCTACCTCTCCCATAGAATAACATTGGAGTTACCTAATTACATTTTATAAGTGTAAATACCAAATGGGAACAGGTGACCCCTTCATGTTTGATATGTCTGGAATCAATTCAAAATCCGAACCTATAGTGGAGTTGGGTTATAAATTGCTATTCTGAAAATGGCACTTTTAGAAAGTTTACAATTTCTTGCCCTAGCTATTTAGAGCCTGTAGCCTGTCTCTTGTCACATGACTGGTGTAGCTGACAATTGAGCTTATGTATTTCTCCTAGACAGCCACACACAATAAGGAGCTTAGGCGTGCATCACTGGCAAGATGGGAGTGAAGAGCTGGGCACATCCCCCCATTCACCTGAATAGTCTGTGTACCTGTCACAATTTAGGTGCCTATGGGGGGAAACTACAGATCCCAGAATGCTTGGTGGTTAGTCTGTTTTCCCTTTCTTCTGCTCTGTCCGTCACCACATCTATAACTATGTCTGTGGGGAAGCCCTCGCTGCTTGTCACCTGTGTCAGCTACTTTCTGGAACTAGGAACCTTGTTGGGCGCGTTTTTTCTTGCATCGTGTTATTCTGCTTCTTTGATCTGCTGGAGCCGCTTGGAAGCCGCTCTGTGTCCCGCTCTGCAAACCGAGCTGGAAGCCGCTCTGTGTCCCGCTCTGCAAACCGAGCTGGGAGCCGCTCTGTGACCCGATCTGCAAACCCTGCTGGGAGCCGCTTGGAAGCCGCTCTGTGTCCCGCTCTGCAAACCGAGCTGGAAGCCGCTCTGTGTCCCGCTCTGCAAACCGAGCTGGGAGCCGCTCTGTGACCCGATCTGCAAACCCTGCTGGGAGCCGCTTGGAAGCCGCTCTGTGTCCCGCTCTGCAAACCGAGCTGGGAGCCGCTCTGTGACCCGATCTGCAAACCCTGCTGGGAGCCGCTCTGTGACCCGATCTGCAAACCCTGCTGGGAGCCGCTTGGGAGCCGCGCTGTTGTATTAAGACTTTAGGGTGAGTGGATGACTTGAATCCAGCTCCCCTTTTTCCTCGCTTGCTTTCTCGTTTTCTTTGGGAACTTATGCTAGTGGCGGACTAGCGTGTGGAAAGTACTTTTGTTTTGTTTTATCCGCTACTTCCTGATTGTGGATTCTGCTGATCTCTTTTGGGTTTTCCTTTTAGCTGTTGAGTAGCTCGGACCGGATTTTCACCACAAAGAACTTTGCAGCTGACCTGGGGTTGGTCGAGTTGCATTTACGAAGAACACACTACGCTTCAGATAGGTAGCGTTTACATTGACTATGGGTAATCCACAGAGACTCCGTTAATCTTTTTTCCGTTTAGGGTTCATGGGCAGTTCCCTACTGTTTTTTGTTGTTTACTTTATTTTTTCCTACTTTTGCCCTGATGTGTTGGAGTGCTTGCTGGAGCTTTGACATGTAAGCATATTGGGTACTCAAGTATATAACAAGTAGAGGTGGCCTTGTATTTGAGACAGAGAGTGAATCCTGTGTGTTTTGTGTCTCCATACAGGAACCTGTACCCCGACGTAGGCGAGGTGTATCTCCTATTGTCGAGCCCTGTGGATGGTTTATGGCTGCCAGCCTTTTCTATTTTATTTCTCCATTTTTTCCCCTTCCCTGGGTGGTGTCCTCTCATGTGAAGTTCCGCTAAGACTCACCTGGGGTACACATCTAGGGAGGAGAGAAACTAGCTTCAACATCACTCCCGCTGTATCTGAACAAACCAGGTTAGTCAATCTGCAGGACGTGACAGAGTGACAAGCCCACGTTGTATTACGGCCTGAGCGATGGATACTAATACCGTCCTGGCTACTATGCTAGAAACTCTTAACGCATTACGTTACGAGTAGAGGTAGATGCTGTGAGGGTAGAGAACCATGATATGAGGACTGAAATGACTACTCTACGACAATAGGTAGCGGGGATAGCACGGTCAGGACCCACTAGTGGTAGAGGAGCCCATTACATTAGAGATGCCACGTTACCTCCTCCTCTTCAGTCCCAACCTTCTGTTGCTCAAGGAGTACAAGGTCCTTCTACCATTAATGTCATACAACCAATGCAGTTGCCTTTGGCACCTCCTGAAAGGTTTTTAGGGGATCCTAAAAAATTCAGTACATTTTTGGGACAGTGCAGGTTACATTTTATGTGTAAACCTGCTGTCTTTCCCGATGATCATTCCAAGACAGCCTTCATGTTATCTTATCTAGGGGGTAATGCAGCTAGTTGGTCATTTCCTCTGATTGAAAGAAATTATCCTGTTCTGAATGATTTCGAGGAATTCTGCGAAGAGATGAGGAAGTTGTTTGATCGTAAGGCACATATGCTATCCTTAGATAGAGAATTGATTACACTGAAACAAGGATCGCAAGATCTGCTGTCTTACATAACACACTTCAATCGTCTTGTTGTTGAAACTGATTGGCCACCAGCAAAGAGAGTGTCCTTGTTTTATCAAGGATTGAAAGGAGAACTGAAGGACGTTCTTGCCCAGGTGGTGTCTTTGCCTACTACGTGTGAAGAGTTAATAGATCTCACAGTACAATTAGATCATAGACTACAAGAACGGAAGGGCGACAAATATCGACATGAGTTCCGCTTCCCTCCTACCAAACCCAGAGCAGTCTCTGAAAACCCTCCTACCTCAGATACCACAGAACCCATGCAAATAGGAGGAATACGAGGTCCATTGAGTTCAGAAGAGCGTACACGTAGAAGGATGCAGAAACTCTGCATGTACTGTGGAAAACCTGGACACTTCATCAAAGATTGCAGAGTCAAGACGAAAGGGGCCAGAAATCTTTCTGCGTTGGAATATCCTGTAAGTACTTCGGGAAACGAGAATGCTCAAACGAGTCCAAGACCCCTCGTTTGAGCCATGATGATGAAAAAGAGGTCTCTCACACTGTTGCAAACACTATGCAACCTGCTGTGCCTCATATGAATGTATGTGTCACCATTACGTGGCCGGGGGAAACTCCTGTGATGGTACATGCCATGCTTGACAGTGGAGCTACTGGCAATTTCATCGATCGACAATATGCTAAAAGATTGGGGGTCCCATGCATCCTGAAAGAAACGCCTGAAGCTGTAAAGGCTGTGGATGGGTCTGATTTAACATCGGGACCTGTGTGTTATCATACGCGCCAAGTAATGATGCAAATAGGACACAACCATTACGAACTCATTTCATTTGACTTGATCGATGCCCCTCAGTTCAATTTGATTTTGGGTATGCCGTGGTTGACCTTACATGACCCTGTAGTGAAATGGGCTGCTCGTACCATCACCCTCAGTTCTGCCTACTGTACTGAACATTGTGCCCTGCCTTGCTTTTCTGAGGAAATTCGGACGGAAACCCCTGCAAGTACTCTAGCAAGTGGAGGGAGAACTTTGAGTGTGAACGCCATCTCTATCCTTCCAGAGGTCTACAGGAAGTACCAGGACGTTTTCAACGAAAAGGAGGCCAACAAGTTACCCCCCCACAGGGAATATGACTGTGTGATCGACCTGGAACCGGGGGCCACCATTCCATGCAGCAGAATATATGCCCTCACAGAGGCAGAAAACGCCTATCTGCAACAGTATCTGACTAAACTATTAGCGTCAGGATTCATACGCCCCTCTACCTCTCCAGCCTCGTCACCTCTGTTCTTTATTCCGAAAAAGGAAGGGGGCTTGCGTACTTGTATCGATTATAGAGCTCTCAACAGAATCACCAGAAAGAATCGATATCCTCTTCCTCTGATACCTGTCCTATTGGACCAATTAAAAGACGCTAAAATCTTTACCAAGCTTGACTTGCGTGGTGCCTATCATCTCGTAAGGGTCCGCCGTGGGGATGAATGGAAGACCGCTTTCCGCACTAAATACGGGCTCTACGAGTACCAGGTCATGCTGTTTGGCTTATGCAATGCCCCTGCTGCATTTCAATTTTTTATGGATGAGGTGTTAAGGGGCTTGCTCGATGTGTCATGCATCGTCTATATAGATGATATACTCATCTACTCGGCCACGCAAGAAGAACACCTTCAGCATGTGATGGAAGTGTTAGAAAGACTGCATCGACACAAACTCTTTGCCAAATTAGAGAAATGTCTCTTCCATACCAAGGAGGTTGAATTTCTAGGGTACATCATAGGTCCGGATGGGCTACGGATGGACCATAAGAAAATTCAAGCAATAACACAATGGGAATCCCCTTCTTGTGTGAAGGCCTTGCAAAGCTTTTTAGGTTTTGCGAACTTTTATCGCAGATTCATTCATGGATTTTCTACCATCATTCAGCCTCTGACGCATTTGCTAAAGAAGGGAGCAGTCTTCAAATGGACAGAACCTGCTGAACAGGCGTTTCAGGCGTTGAAGGCTCGTTTTGTTTCCGCACCCATTCTTCGGCATCCGGATGCCACTCAACCTTTCGTGATGGAAACTGACGCGTCACATTACGCTATTGGAGGCATTTTATCCCAAAGACATCCGGACACAGGTCAACTTCATCCTGTCGCTTATTTCTCAAGGAAATTGTCCTCCAGTGAGATTAATTATAGCATTACAGACAAGGAATTGTTGGCCATCAAATGGGCGTGTGAAGAGTGGCGACATCATCTGTTGGGGGCAAGACATACCGTGGAAATCTTTACAGATCACCGTAATCTTCTTTTCTTGAAAAGTGCAAAGGCGTTAACACCTCGCCAGTTACGGTGGTCCTTGTTTTTCTCAGATTTCGACTTCGTAATTAAATATCGCCCTGGCCCTCAAAACGGAAAGGCTGATGCCTTATCATGACCAGTATCAATATCTCCGGAGTCGGCATTGGAAGGTGAAGAACCTCCCCTTCTTCTAAACAAAGCAACATTCGAACCGTATGTGTCAGCACTAACAAGTCCCACTGATTTCCTGAGACATGTGTTTTATTAAAAAAAAGCAATTCGGTAGATGCTCCCTCATGGATAGCTAATGAACCCAGACAAAGAAAACAAAAAGGGAAGCTTCTTTTCCGAGATAAACAGTTGTATCTCCCTGATAAGGAATCACAGTATCAGGTCCTGCAATGGACACATGATTCTTCTTTGAGCGGCCATCCAGGAATCCTCAAGACCCTCCAACATACATTGAGGTACTTTTGGTGGGAAAACATTCGGAAAGACATAGAAGAATATGTATCCAAATGTCCTATATGCATTCAAGCCAAAGCGCAACATCAAAGAAGCAGTGGATTACTACGTTCTATACCGGTACCTTCAGCCCCATGGCACACGGTTTCGATGGATTTCATAGTAGAAATGCCTCTCAGTTTCGGCAACAACACTATTTTAGTGGTGATTGACCATCTCACTAAGATGGGTCATTTCATTGCTTTGACTAAGTTACCCACATCAGGAGAATTGGCTCTGACCTTTATGCAACATGTGGTACGTTTACATGGCATTCCTTCTGTGCTTATCACAGACAGAGGTTCACAGTTCACCTCTAAATTCTAGAAGGCTCTGTGTGAGGTTATGAAAATTGATGCGCGACTTTCAACCAGTTACCACCCTCAGACAGATGGTAAAACAGAAAGACTAAACCAGACGCTAGAACAGTATCTGAGATGCTTTACACTGCAACAGGGAGAAGAATGGAGAACGTTGTTGTGGATGGCAGAATTTGCCTACAATAACACCACTCATTCTTCTTTGGGATGCTCCCCCTTCTTTTGTCTTACGGGTTATCATCCCAATTCTTTGCCTTTTGACCAGCCATGCCCTTCTTCACATCCTACCATACAGCAACATCATGAGCATCTTCAGTCTGTTTTACATGATGCTAAAGAACAGTTGGCGGCAGCCAGAAACCGCGACAAAGTACAGGCTGACAAGAAGAGAACTCCAGAGCCAGTCTATGCAGTGGGCGATAAGGTATGGTTGAGTACCAAACATTTGAGGCTTAAGGGGAATACACGCTTGCAACCTAAGTTTGTAGGTCCTTATCCCATCGTGGCCGTGGTTAATCCAGTCGCCATGAAACTAAAGCTGCCTTCCTCCTGGCATATACATCCCGTGTTCCATGTATCTCTGATGAAACCCTATGTGCAGGGCACGAGACCAATGGTCAGACCTCAGCCCGTGGACATAGAGGGGGATGTCGAGTATGAGGTGAGAGCCGTGCTTGACTCCAGAAGGGTGAGGGGTGCCTTACAATATTTAATAGATTGGAAAGGTTACGGACCGGAGGAACGCTCATGGGAACCTCGCTCTAATTTACATTGTCCCGGGTTACTGAGACGATTCCATTCCAGATATCCTTCTAAGTCTGGAGGACCGCCGGGACGTCGGTCATTGCGAGGGGGTTCTGCCACAATTTAGGTGCCTATGGGGGGAAACTACAGATCCCAGAATGCTTGGTGGTTAGTCTGTTTTCCCTTTCTTCTGCTCTGTCCGTCACCACATCTATAACTATGTCTGTGGGGAAGCCCTCGCTGCTTGTCACCTGTGTCAGCTACTTTCTGGAACTAGGAACCTTGTTGGGCGCGTTTTTTCTTGCATCGTGTTATTCTGCTTCTTTGATCTGCTGGAGCCGCTTGGAAGCCGCTCTGTGTCCCGCCCTGCAAACCGAGCTGGAAGCCGCTCTGTGTCCCGCTCTGCAAACCGAGCTGGAAGCCGCTCTGTGTCCCGCTCTGCAAACCGAGCTGGGAGCCGCTCTGTGACCCGATCTGCAAACCCTGCTGGGAGCCGCTTGGAAGCCGCTCTGTGTCCCGCTCTGCAAACCGAGCTGGAAGCCGCTCTGTGTCCCGCTCTGCAAACCGAGCTGGGAGCCGCTCTGTGACCCGATCTGCAAACCCTGCTGGGAGCCGCTTGGAAGCCGCTCTGTGTCACGCTCTGCAAACCGAGCTGGGAGCCGCTCTGTGACCCGATCTGCAAACCCTGCTGGGAGCCGCTCTGTGACCCGATCTGCAAACCCTGCTGGGAGCCGCTTGGGAGCCGCACTGTTGTATTAAGACTTTAGGGTGAGTGGATGACTTGAATCCAGCTCCCCTTTTTCCTCGCTTGCTTTCTCGTTTTCTTTGGGAACTTATGCTAATGGCGGACTAGCGTGTGGAAAGTACTTTTGTTTTGTTTTATCCGCTACTTCCTGATTGTGGATTCTGCTGATCTCTTTTGGGTTTTCCATTGAGCTGTTGAGTAGCTCGGACCGGATTTTCACCACAATGAACTTTGCGGCTGACCTCGGGTTGGTCGAGTTGCATTCACGAAGAACACACTACGCTTCAGATAAGTAGCGTTTACATTGACTATGGGTAATCCACAGAGACTCCGTTAATCTTTTTTCCGTTTAGGGTTCATGGGCAGTTCCCTACTGTTTTTTGTTGTTTACTTTATTTTTTCCTACTTTTGCCCTGATGTGTTGGAGTGCTTGCTGGAGCTTTGACATGTAAGCATATTGGGTACTCAAGTATATAACAAGTAGAGGTGGCCTTGTATTTGAGACAGAGAGTGAATCCTGTGTGTTTTGTGTCTCCATACAGGAACCTGTACCCCGACGTAGGCGAGGTGTATCTCCTATTGTCGAGCCCTGTGGATGGTTTATGGCTGCCAGCCTTTTCTATTTTATTTCTCCATTTTTTCCCCTTCCCTGGGTGGTGTCCTCTCATGTGAAGTTCCGCTAAGACTCACCTGGGGTACACATCTAGGGAGGAGAGAAACTAGCTTCAACATCGCTCCCGCTGTATCTGAACAAACCAGGTTAGTCAATCTGCAGAACGTGACAGTACCTCCTCCACACAATGGGCTGCATACTCTCCTGTAGTTAGTCTGGAACCAGGGCACTGGAGGCAGGATGCCTTGGAACTGCAAATTGAAATCTCTAAAAGCTTCTCCCTCACTTCAAAGGCACAACTGGGTATAAAAACTGTACCTCAGAGACCACCACTTCAGTACACTTCTGGACCTCTGGATACTCTGCCAGGAAGAAGGACTGATTTGCTGCTGAAGGACTGCCACTCTGCTGGATTCTTGCTTTGCTGTGCTGGTCTGCAGCCACTTGCATGGGTGAGAAGGATGGGGCCTGCATCTCTTCCACCCAGAACCCAGAATGACTCCAAGGGCTGGTTGGATCCAATCTGATGCCTCAGGGACATAACAGGCTTCCAACAACCTTGCATCTGCACCTAGACTTTGACATCTGTGTGTTTACTCTGCCAAGTAATCCACCCCAGCCCTGGACCTTTGGAAGTGAGTTTCACCAGCCTCTGTTGATGCAGTGGAACCAATGCATCTCCTTTGCTGAGCTGCGCAAACTCGAGCTGAACCGACACATCTCAGCTGCTGGGTGGATTGGACCCTTTGCAAAGATCTGCATCACAACTGCAACCTGCGATGCCTTGAAAACCACAACTGTGCGATGCACCCACGGTACCGGCCCTCGAATCTCTCATCGACAGCATCTTCGACGATGATGCCAGACTGTGCATCGCAGCCTCGCAGCTCATCGGATCAGATGCATTGCCCCGATTACGCTCCGCATCCTCAATGTCTGACTTCACACTGCAAACCTTATCAATGGGACCCTCAACAACAATGCAGACCCTCACAGTGCAGCCTCACCACATATTGAAACACACATTGCTTGGGCTACGCAAACACATCTTTGATGCAGATTCACTCAATGCTCTGCAAACTAGGATTAATTGATGCCTTCAAAACCACCACTATGCGATGCATCCTCGGTACAGACCCTCGAATGTCCCATCGACAGCACTCAACGATGATGTCAGACTGTGCATTGCAGCCTTGAGGCTCATTGGATCAGATGCATCGCCCCGATTGCGCTTCACATCCTCAATGTGTGACTTCACATTGCAAAGCTCATTAACAGGACCTCAACAACAATGCAGGCCCTCACACTGCAGCCTCACTGCATCTTGAAACACACACCGCTTGGGCTACGCAAACACATCTTTGAGGCAGATTCACTCAATGCTCTGCAAACCAGGTTTGAATGTATTTTCGTGCAACGGGCCTCATTGAATCCCTGTGGCCGGCCCACACTGCAGTGTGGTTAGCCTGAACATGTGACTTAGGCCCCGATGTAGGTAAAATAGATTTACCGATTTTAAATTACCGAATCATACCGATTCGGTAATTAAAAATCGGTAAATCTAAGGGGTTGAGATGTAGGAACATCCAGATGTTCCTGCTACCGAATCGGTAAAAATCGGTATTTACCGATTCTGTAAATACCGACCGGTAATGTCCCATTCATTCCTATGGGCTTTGAAGCCCATAGGAATGAATGGGGCATTACCGGTCGGTATTTACAGAATCGGTAAATACCGATTTTGACAAGGGTGCAGGGGGTGTCACTTTGACACCCTCTAGCACCCCCAAAAAAGATTCGGGGGCCATGTGGCAGGCATACCTGCCCTAAGGGCAGGTCTGCCTGTCATATGGCACAGGTGTGCATGCACACATGTGCATGCACACCGGAATCGGTTTTTTACCATGAAGTTGGATTTCATGGTAAAATACCGATTCTGTAAGGCTTGTGGGACTCAGAAGAGTCCCACCTACATCTCATTGTTACCGAATCGGTAAAAAATACTGAATCGGTATTTTACAGATTCGGTAAATTTACCGATCGGTAAATTTTCCGAATCTGTAAAATATCTGGACCTACATACCATTTTGTGATTCTCGGTCGGTAACGGCCGAAAATACCGATTTTCGGCCGTTACCGACCGACCTACATCCGGCCCTTAGTCCCAGTTCGATGCAACCAGTTATCCATAGTTGCTGCTTTACGCCCTTTGGGGATATTTTCTCAAAAAACATTAAAATGCAATTTCTCCGGTTCTTTAAATTTGACTTTTGTCAATAGTGGTATTGTTCTATTCATTAAGAATTATTCTACTGTTCTAACTCTGCAGTGGGCCCCTTTTGTGGTGTGTTTTCACTATGTTGCACAAATACTTTAACCAATGCCTCTGAGTTAAGCCGGACTGCTCTGTGCCAAACTACCTGAGGGTTGAGGACAGGGTCATTTAGGGTTTGCTTGTGAATTCACCCTGAGAAGAATTGTGGGTGCTGCTTGAGAAGGGTTTCATCCCAGAGATCATCCCTTGGTTAGATCTTTACTTGATCATTACTAGAATGTTTACTTTCAGTGGCTTATCAAATGTATTTGTCCGTATTTGTTGGATGTGCAAAAGGTAAACAATGTGGCTGTAATGCTAAAGGTACAAGTAAATACATATAGTGGTTTTCTTTTGCTTACTTTGTACCACTTGACAGGTCCTTTAACTCGGTAGTTTTCGGCGATGGTGCACCTAATTTCAGCAGTAGCTTTGTTCTCTACTCTTTGAAAGTAAAGAGTCTTTTTGTTGTAACAAAGACCCGTAGAGAGCTCATGGACATACAACTGATATCCCTGCCGCCATAGCTCAGAAGTGTTGTTCCTAATAAAGAATTGGAAAAATACAAGTCAGTTACATTAGTGCTAATGGATATTGTTATACAGATTTCTGAAGCAGGAGCTTTGCGAAAAAGGCAGCACAAACGACTAGCCGAAAATGGCAATTCTAGAATATAGACACTTGCCTTGGTATTTTTAATGCAAAAGGTGCAGTGGTACACATCCCTGGGTACTGAGTGATCAACCGTACCTCAATTATGTCTGTCTTTTACAACATACCCATGGTAAAAAGGGTCCATTCTTGGGGCCTCATTTATGAAAAGTGACGCATCGCTGCGTGAAAGCAGCGATGCGTCACTTTTTACTGCGCCCTTCTTGCAACACCAATGATGCGTCATATTTACAGTATGACGCATCATGGTGCAAGGAGTTACAGATACGTCAGTATTTCTGACGTATCTGTATGGCGCAAAAGTGATGCATTGCTGGAGTGTGTCACGAAAGTGACGCAACTCCAGCAAAGTGTCCTTTCATATGGGGCAAGCCCCATGTGAAAGGGCCTGCGTCAGTCTTACGCCTGCTGTGAGGCAGGCGTAAGAAATTGACGCATTTGTGTCCTAGAAGTGGCGCAGTGAAATCTCATAGATTTCATTGCATCACTTCTACAACCCTTTCTTGCGTCAATACGCCCCCCTTGAATACATTATACCTGGCGCAGGTATAATGTGGCGTGGGGGTTTACAAAGTGACGCATCTAGGTAGATGTGTCACTTTGTAAATATGGCGCAACAAGGCACATTTTTTACGCCACTGGTGCGTCACAAAAAGTGATGCACCGGTGGCGTAAAAGTGACGCACAGCTTCATAAATGAGGCCCCTGGTTTGCTACTGAATGTAGAAGCCTCCTACATTACTGTTTTTTGTGAGAACAGTGGCACCAAACCAACAACGAAATAACCAACACATTCGAAGCACACGAATCAAATGCTCTTAACTGAAGCAAATTAATATTGACTGACCAGTGAGCCTTGACAAAATTCCTTCAAGTTGATCACCCCACCCCACTCTACCGCACCCCACCCCCTCCCCGCCAGAGTGAGATATATATTTTACATATTGAAAGCAAACAAAAGCAAAAAGGATAAAAAAGCAGGAACGCAAGTTTGGCGCTACAATGTTGCCTTGCGAGTGAGATGGTACAAAAAATAATAAAAGTGTATAAATGCGTAAATCAGTGTGTCATAGCAAGCTCTAAATTCTTTCCAAGTTGCTTAAACTAAAGCTTTGGAACCTGAAAAAGAGGCTCTGTCCTGGAATGATTGATGCTGGACACACAAGAAGGGATTTGCAAGAGAACAGTTGTTGAATTGGAAGTCACGTAGGGTAACAGTGAGTACCACAGGGTTCTCTGTGCCCTCAACAGCATTGTTGATTATTTTAAAGATGTAGATTCAGAATTGGATGAGATGGCCCAATGCACTCTGAATAACATGAAGAAGACGCATACGTGGTGCTCTCACATCAATTTACCCTGCATTCGCAAAGGCACCACTGAGCAATAAGCCTGTCTTTGTGAATGTAAAGACCGAATCTTTACTGCTTAAAAGTACATTGTGTTTCACAGTTGTCAATGAGAGTCACAATATACAAGATGCAAACCCTTCTGAGTGGAAATCGAATGATGAGATGGAGGTCTTTTGTCCTTGCGGGCCTTCCCATCCATTCATTCACTACTGGGTGCTCTCAATGGCACTAATAATTCCTACCACGTTAGTTTTTATGAAGCAGCCTGCATGTGCTTATTAGTCCGCAGACACGTTGTTAGTGCATTGCTCGAAAGGTAAACAACTTGCTTTCTTGCACTGCTGCAAAACGAAGGAAAGTTCTGCAAAAAGGGAAACTGATCCATATGGCCCGTGAAAGTGCATGAGGTGCCAGATAATGATTGCTAAATCACCCATCGATTACTTGATAGCTCTTGGGTGTGTCCCCAATTGTGCTGATTATTTTTAGGGCCGGTAGTATAGGGGTTCAATGGTCGGATGCGCATTGAATTAGAAACAGGTGACCGTTATATATATTGTTTTCATTTAACAGGGATCACAAGCAAAACAGCAATCTCCCAGAAATGTGTTTTAAAAACTTGGTAGGGACTGGGAAACCAATGAGATTTTACAAGAAGTGGTACAAATAGTGCCTGTAAACAATGGCTTCAGATGGTTTACAAGTTCCTGATGTGCAGACCCGCTCAAAGCCCCTGCCGCCTCTATACAGGTTACCAAAGATGCATTACACACCAGGGGAAGAAATCAGGGAAAGACAGAAGAGGGGAGGAAGAGATAAAAGACTGGGGGCCTCATTTATGAAAAGTGACGCATCGCTGCGTGAAAACAGCGATGCGTCACTTTTCACTGCGCCCTCCTTGCGAGACCAATGGTGCATCATATTTACAGTATGACGCATCATGGAGCAAGGAGTTACAGATATGTCAGTATTTCTGACGTATCTGTATGGCGCAAAAGTGACGCATTGCTGGAGTGTGTCACAAAAGTGACGCAACTCCAGCAATGTGTCCTTTCACATGGGGCAAGCCCCACGTGAACGGGCCTGCGTCAGTCTTACGCCTGCTGTGAGGCAGGCGTAAGAAATTGACGCATTTGTGTCCTAGAAGTGGCGCAGTGAAATCTTATAGATTTCACTGCATCACTTCTATGACCCTGTCTTGCGTCAGAACGCCCCCCCCTGCATACATTATACCTGGTGAAGGTATAATGTAGTGCAGGGGTTTACAAAGTGACGCATCTACCTAGATGCGTCACTTTGTAAATATGGTGCAACAAGGCACATTTTTTACGCTGATGGTGCATCATAAAAAGTGACGCACCAGCGGCGTAAAAGTGACGCACGGCCTCATAAATGAGGCCCTGAATCTCTCTCTTCGGAATGGGTTCATTCCTGGCGAGAGAGAGTGGAAATCTACTTCAGTGCTTGAGGACAGAGAGATCACTGAGCTGTCTGCAGTGGAGACAGAGGACCACCAGCATGTATTAGGATTCTAGCTGCAGATAAATGACACAATACAGAATTGGTATGAGGCTTTCTGGTTTCAACAGGGGTTGTTACTGTGTTGAGCACTCGAGCAGACCGGGGTACAAGACGAGGACACTAGGACAACACAACAAATCAGACTGGTCAGGAGCTTAGACGTTAAGCAAGAAATGGCTACCCAAAGGCATTGAGCACAACCAAGCAGGGTATTGGAAAGGAAACATTAAAGGCAAACTAAGGCAAAAGGACCAAAAAGGAGAAAAATAACAAACATGATGAACGGATAATAGCTGTGGACGGGTACGAAGCAAAGTGCTATAACACCTCACAGCACGTTACCTGTTAAAGGTTGCTTGTCAGAAATGATCTTAAACATTGTCTCTACATACAGTGCCCCAGACGTTTACTTAAACTCTGTTATGAAACAGTCCCTATTAAAAAAAACAGGTACTCATATTTTCTTCACATTGCATTGGATTAACAATGCTGTTAATACCTATAGGTACCCCCTCAAATATTACTTCTAGGTCTGAGAGAAAGGGGGAAAAACCAAAGCTCATCAAAAGTACCAAACACTCCCCAACGACCTATACTGCTTTACAAAGGCTAGCTAGAGCTCTTTGGGGCTATCCTTTATATCCATTCAACATTCTGAAACCTTTGTTCATTACTTTATTTATCTTTTTATTATTTTATTACATTACTATTTGCTTTATTCTCCTTTTTCCAATTGTACTTTTTCCAAATGTACTTTGTTTTTGACTTATTGCATCAGGGAGCTTGCAACTGATGTGCCCAAAGCTTTTTCTTTCGCTATTAAAGCAACAAACAAGGTGCGAGACGCAGGCCTCGCCCTGGGCTGTGGACATCAGACAGGGAACTTTTAGAAACCACTACGGAAAAGTAAGACAAAATAAATTCTATGTTGGATATTGTGCATTACATAAAGAAGACACAATACAAGGTTGTATAAGACATGATGTGCACTCTCTCCTGGATTCCCATTTGAAAGATCACTGCGGGGATTCCTCTATATATTTGTATTTTGCCAGTGAAGGATGAAAGCTCATATTAGATGTTGGGCACATCAGTTGCAAGCCCCCTGATGCAATAAGAAAATCCGTCTTTCATATTGTTCCCCAACAACTCACCTTTATATATATTCTTTATGGATGGTCCCTGTTGGAACCTGGGATGTCAGGTCACCTAGGGTAGCCTGACCTAGGGTAAGACACATTCACTAAAGGCACAGATGTGAAGGTTGCAGACCACCCAGCAGTAAATCAACGCAATAACACACAAAAATGACGCTACACCAATGTATGGAAAAATAAGAGCTGGTTTATAAAAAATACTTTCTGTTCTCCTATTCTTAGTATTCACAATTTAGTATTATACATTCCGTCAGGAGAATTAATATTACTCTTATGTCTTTGGAAAAATCACAGCTCAGTACATACAGTTGACATGAAATCAGTAGCCATACCTTCAGAAATGCTAACTTATATCATTAATCAACATCCATAGTACATTTAATTAGACTCCAGGATTGATTAGATTTGACTTCAATGAGGTGCCCTAAACTTTTCTCCCACCGCACCTCTAACCCCCCATCAGGTACACAGTTGCTGAGAGGTTTCACATATACCAGAATTCTACATAGACACCAGCAGCCTCAATGAGGAACTTGAACCTTTACTTAAACAACAGGCACCATCAGCGCTCTCTTTGCAGTTTGTTTCCTCAGGCTACTCCCCACCGCTTGTATCACGGTTGAGGAAGAATGACCAGAGCTTGAGTAGCTTCTTTGTCAGCTCTAGTACCACTTTCCCCCTTCTCTGTCAGAACTCTTAAGGACCCCTCCCCTCTGCTTCTCGAGTAGAGGAGGTCAATTCCTAGGGCTCAGTCTTCCCTCCTTCCCCACGCTCTCCTTACTGTAACGTGGAGATGATGCTTCCCAGGTCTCCATGTGTCGCTGTTAATCTGAAGCTCCACAGAAGTCCCAGCTGCCGAGTCCGCTACTTCCCGCCTAGCCAGCTGCTCACTCGGTGCTGGCGCGGGGAAAAGCGGGGATACCAATTCCCTTAATTAACGGACGATACCGCTGCCGGTTCCACAGCTTCAGGCCACACAATCACGGGCAGGCACCGCCGAGGCTGACCTGCGCAGGAAAGCGCCGCTTCCGCTTCTATTTCTCAGCCGGCTCCGCCTCACAGAGCCCGGCGGCTCAACGGGGCATGCGCGAGGGAGCAGTGTCTCCACACTGGAGATCGCGCTCTCGCGTTGGCGCCTCCCCTCGCTCTCCTCACACTCCGGGACCGGGGTAAGCACTACAGGGCTGCTTCTGTGACAAGCGATGCCTCGCTACCTTTCTCCCCTACTCACATTACCAGCGACCACAGCGCTGATCTTGCGCTGCTCACCAGGCGCTGGCTCGGGGGTAACCCTGCTCAGGTTCACTCTGCGTCCGCCCCTCCAAAGGTTGGCCCCTCTCCACAGACAGATACAGCCACAGCGAGTAAGTGATGAAACTCCGGGGGATTCTGTTGCTAGGGGAAAGTCACGGCAACCAGGGGCAGGATTCAGTTGACAACTGCACAAGGGGCCACAAAGATTAACCCTTCTTCTTCTAAGCACTGCTCAATAAAAGTCTCTCTACTGGGCAGAGGACTGCGCTCCGCAGCACCGCAGTCTCCTTCTCCTCTTCACACCCCTGTATTTCTAGACTAGGGGTTGGTCAGGCGCCCAGGGTCTCCAGCCATCTAAATCAGCAGGGTCAGGTCAGGTAACCCAAGGGAGGAAGGGTGGTGAATCAATAGGACAACCCTCTGACTATCCTACCCCCACCTTCAGCTACAGCCTGTCCTCTAGCTGACTCTCTCCAGTAAGACAAAATGGCCGTCCAGCATTCTGCCTTTTATAGGCTGACCCTCAGGGGTCCAGAAGGGACCAGAAGGTTCTGGAACGCCCTATTCTACTCTATGGGACAGGTTCTAGGTTTGGCAGTTAGTACAGTTGGTAGCCACCATTTTGTGACTCCAACTATATTCCTGTCAGAAAAGGCCTCTAGGCCTGAGGTGAAAAGCTATGAGGGTGAAAGAACACCTATCCCCTAGACCAACACCTTGAAAAATCTAGTGGACACAAAAATTAATAAGGGCATGAGGGGCAAAAAGGGGACAAAATAAATAATAACTTGGAGGGACTACGCAAAAGGCCAGACAGGTCTAACACACGTCTCCCCCCCCAGCTGAAAGTGGGGAGAACTACCCAACCCCTTGGGAGTCCTCATCACTAAGGCGGAAATACCTGGAGAGACCGTCTGCATTGGCGTGGTCCACTCCAGGCCGATGTTCCTCCCGGAAGTCCATTCCCTGTAGGGAGATGGACCACCTCAACAGCTTTGGATTCTCCCCCTTCATCTGCATTAGCCAACGAAGGGGGCGATGGTCAGTCTGAACCAGGAAGTGCGAGCCAAACAGGTATGGCCGCAGCTTCTTCAGAGCCCACACCACCGCAAAAGCTTCCCTCTCAAATGCACTCCACTTCTGTTCCCGGGGAAGCAGTCTCCTGGATAAGAAGACCACAGGCTGATCCAGGCCCTCTTCATTTAGTTGCGATAACACTGACCCAATGCCATGTTCTGATACATCTGTGTGGACAATGAACTCCTTGGAGAAGTCTGGGGCCCTCAGGACCGGTGCCGCACACATTGCCTGCTTCAGTTTCTCAAAAGCTTGCTGACAAGCTTTCGTCCAAACTACCCGTCGAGGTTGTTTCTTTGAGGTGAGCTCTGTGAGGGGCGCTACAATAGTGCCATATCCCTTCACAAAGCGACGGTAGTAGCCTGTGAGGCCCAGGAAAGCTCGGACCTCAGTCTGTGTCTTGGGGGGTTCCCAGGCCATGATTGCCTCAATCTTTGCCTGCAGGGGCTGCACTGACCCCCTACCCACCAAGTGTCCAAGGTACACAACCGACCCCTGCCCAATCTGGCATTTGCTGGCTTTGATGGTCAATCCAGCTTGTTTCAGGGCCTGGAGAACTGCTTGCAAATGTTGCAAATGGTCCTCCCAACTGCTACTGAAGACAGCAATGTCATCCAGGTAAGCAGCAGAGAAACTCTCCATTCCAGAGAGGACCTGGTTCACCAGCCGCTGAAATGTGGCAGGGGCATTTTTGAGCCCAAAGGGCATTACACAAAATTGGAAGTGTCCCTCAGGCGTGGAGAAGGCTGACCTTTCCTTTGCTCCATCTATCAAGGAGATCTGCCAGTACCCTGAAGTGAGGTCAAAGGTACTTAGATATTGGGCAGCTCCTAGCCGGTCAATTAATTCATCCGCCCTAGGGATCGGATGAGCATCAGTCTTTGTAACTGAGTTCAGTCCTCGGTAATCCACACAGAACATCAGTTCTGGTGTGGTGCCTGGTGGAGCGGCTTTTGGCACTAGCACCACCGGACTGGACCAAGGGCTGTTGGAAGGTTCTATGACTCCCAGCTCTAGCATCTTGGCAACCTCTCCATGGATGCTAGCCTTCACCTTGTCGGACAGCCGGTAGGTCTTCGACTTCACTGGTGGGCTGTCTCCTGTGTCCACATCATGGGTACAGAGGTGGGTTCTTCCCGGGACAAGGGAGAACAACGAAGAGTACTGCTCCAATACCTGGCGGCAATCCCACCGCTGCCACCAACTTGTTGGAACCTGGGATGTCAGGTCACCTAGGGTAGCCTGGCCTAGGGTAAGACACATTCACTAAAGGCACAGATGTGAAGGTTGCAGACCACCCAGCAGTAAATCAACGCAATAACACACAAAAATGACGCTACACCAATGTATGGAAAAATAAGAGCTGGTTTATAAAAAATACTTTCTGTTCTCCTATTCTTAGTATTCACAATTTAGTATTATACATTCCGTCAGGAGAATTAATATTACTCTTATGTCTTTGGAAAAATCACAGCTCAGTACATACAGTTGACATGAAATCAGTAGCCATACCTTCAGAAATGCTAACTTATATCATTAATCAACATCCATAGTACATTTAATTAGACTCCAGGATTGATTAGATTTGACTTCAATGAGGTGCCCTAAACTTTTCTCCCACCGCACCTCTAACCCCCCATCAGGTACACAGTTGCTGAGAGGTTTCACATATACCAGAATTCTACATAGACACCAGCAGCCTCAATGAGGAACTTGAACCTTTACTTAAACAACAGGCACCATCAGCGCTCTCTTTGCAGTTTGTTTCCTCAGGCTACTCCCCACCGCTTGTATCACGGTTGAGGAAGAATGACCAGAGCTTAAGTTACTTCTTTGTCAGCTCTAGTACCACTTTCCCCCTTCTCTGTCAGAACTCTTAAGGACCCCTCCCCTCTGCTTCTCGAGTAGAGGAGGTCAATTCCTAGGGCTCAGTCTTCCCTCCTTCCCCACGCTCTCCTTACTGTAACGTGGAGACGATGCTTCCCAGGTCTCCACGTGTCGCTGTTAATCTGAAGCTCCACAGAAGTCCCAGCTGCCGAGTCCGCTACTTCCCGCCCAGCCAGCTGCTCACTCGGTGCTGGCGCGGGGAAAAGCGGGGATACCAATTCCCTTAATTAACGGACGATACCGCTGCCAGTTCCACAGCTTCAGGCCACACAATCACGGGCAGGCACCGCCGAGGCTGACCTGCGCAGGAAAGCGCCGCTTCCGCTTCTATTTCTCAGCCGGCTCCGCCTCACAGAGCCCGGCGGCTCAACGGGGCATGCGCGAGGGAGCAGTGTCTCCACACTCGCGTTGGCGCCTCCCCTCGCTCTCCTCACACTCCGGGACCGGGGTAAGCACTACAGGGCTGCTTCTGTGACAAGCGATGCCTCGCTACCTTTCTCCCCTACTCACATTACCAGCGACCACAGCGCTGATCTTGCGCTGCTCACCAGGCGCTGGCTCGGGGGTAACCCTGCTCAGGTTCACTCTGCGTCCGCCCCTCCAAAGGTTGGCCCCTCTCCACAGACAGATACAGCCACAGCGAGTAAGTGATGAAACTCCGGGGGATTCTGTTGCTAGGGGAAAGTCACGGCAACCTGGGGCAGGATTCAGTTGACAACTGCACAAGGGGCCACAAAGATTAACCCTTCTTCTTCTAAGCACTGCTCAATAAAAGTCTCTCTACTGGGCAGAGGACTGCGCTCCGCAGCACCGCAGTCTCCTTCTCCTCTTCACACCCCTGTATTTCTAGACTAGGGGTTGGTCAGGCGCCCAGGGTCTCCAGCCATCTAAATCAGCAGGGTCAGGTCAGGTAACCCAAGGGAGGAAGGGTGGTGAATCAATAGGACAACCCTCTGACTATCCTACCCCCACCTTCAGCTACAGCCTGTCCTCTAGCTGACTCTCTCCAGTAAGACAAAATGGCCGTCCAGCATTCCGCCTTTTATAGGCTGACCCTCAGGGGTCCAGAAGGGACCAGAAGGTTCTGGAACGCCCTATTCTACTCTATGGGACAGGTTCTAGGTTTGGCAGTTAGTACAGTTGGTAGCCACCATTTTGTGACTCCAACTATATTCCTGTCAGAAAAGGCCTCTAGGCCTGAGGTGAAAAGCTATGAGGGTGAAAGAACACCTATCCCCTAGACCAACACCTTGAAAAATCTAGTGGACACAAAAATTAATAAGGGCATGAGGGGCAAAAAGGGGACAAAATAAATAATAACTTGGAGGGACTACGCAAAAGGCCAGACAGGTCTAACAGTCCCGATGAATGTGGTTGCAGATAGTTAGCCTTTGTAAAGCAATATAGGTCATTGGGGGGTGTTTGGTACTTTTGATGTGCTAACAATACTGTTCACATCTTCTCTCAAACGTTGTTTCCTTGCTACATAATAATTCCTAGGGCCAGATCATAAAACCTGCTTTTATGTTCGCCATTACTTGACCTTGGCGGTAAATAGCTATCGTGTTTGCTGAGAATACCTCGTACCACTGTGACAAGAAAGTTGGTTTGTTGCGATGGTAGTATATGGTAAGAATGACTGTGCACATTATTGCAAACATATAGTTGTTGAGGTACAAAAACAATATAAGAACCCAGTACATCACCACAACAACACAGCAATGCATCAACCACCACTTTCAAACCACCTACACAACTGCACTTAGCAACAAACAGCCTAACAATAAAATACAACAAATCACCACAACAGCGCAACAATGTACAACACAACCCAGAACACAACACAATAATACACCAAAGCATAACAAAAGCAAAACAACACAATACAACATAGCAAAAATACAATAGTGAAAAATGCAAATATGTTGCATTGATGTGTTTAGTTGAGCTGTAAACTGTGTCCTTTTGTTGTATGCATGCATTTATGTGGTATTTATAAATTAAAAGCTGGCCAGAGTTAACTTCCTCCTGGAAGAAAGTAAGTCAGATCCTATCTGAAATTGTTGGTCAGAAAATCAAGGTAAGCTGCTCCTTGATATTATTTGGATTGGATAAGGATTACCCCAGTACAGAGATCTGGGCCTAAATCCATCGTTTTTTTAATCACCGTGCCTTTCTAGTTTTGACCCAGGCATATGCACATCAGTCTTGACCCTGGGCCCAATGGATATAGTCCAGCCCGAACTGCCAGGCCAGGTCCTCCCTGGACTGGAAACAAGCATCCTAGGACCGGTTTCGGGCTTCACCCCTCATCAGCCAGGATAGCTTGATTCCAGTGGCATGGCAAGCATGGGACCCACCCACTTCTTTTTGCATTTGTCACTTGTGGTGACAAATGCAAAGAGAACAATTGATGGACAGAATGCAGAACAATGTCATACATTCACCCCAATACAGAGATCTGGGCCTAAATCCATATTTTTTTTGCCCTCCATGACTTTTCAGCTTGGACCCAGCCATATGCAAATCAGTATTGACCCTGCGACTAGTGGGAAAATTGCAGACCGTACTGCCAGGCCAGGTACTCCCTGGACTGGCAACAAGCATCCTATGACCGGTTTCGGGGTTTCAACCTTCATCATCCAGGATAGATTTATGTGGCATCTTGCCTTCTGCTCTACTTTGTCCTTTCCCTGTGTCCTGTCCTCTGCTGCTCAGTCAGACTCTGTGATGTTAAGGAATGTTGCCTCTGTGTATGTTCAAGTGTATCTGTCAGTTTATCTATGAAGGCTGAGCAGCAGGGCTGCTGCTCTTGGTGGGGCTTTCCGATTTGTACCATACTACTTTGGATTATTGTACTGCTTATCATGTGCCTTCAACTTGGAAATAAAACTACATCTTGGATACAGCATTTACTGAGTCTGACACTTTTATTAGATTCTACCCTGGCAACGAGCTAAAAAGGACGCATTTTGAAAGAAAAGGACTTCACTGAATTTTAAGAGGTCATCATTGCACCTAAAGACAAGAAGCGAAACGTTTAAAATTACTTTCCTGCATCTGGGTGCCCCACTGGTGTCTGATTCCAACAGACAGTCTCAACCCAGAGCATTGTCATAACCATAGCTGAAGCAACCTTACTTCTAAATTATCTGCAACAGGCTCAGGCACATACTTAAAGGACTACCTAGTCTACTGCTAGTGAGTCAGCCTATTTGTGAGTGACTGTTCTGCTGCTGACTATCCTTTGTCTGCCTTTGCTATGTATGCCAACCTGCTGTTCAAAAACTTTCTACTTACATAAGTGCTACTTGGACTGCGTGGGAGTCCGTATCTTGACAGCCTCAGCCCAGGGCATGTCATCTGACGCTGCCTAATGATAATTAATTTAGCGTCAATAAGGACTTGTGCTAATTAAGCATTGTTTATCTCTTGCTGAATCAATCTGGCTCACACTTAAAGGAACACCCTGTCTACTGTTAGTGAGCCATCCAGCTAACTTGTGAACGAGTGTGCCTGTATCACTTCTACAGCTCCACCACTGAGTTTGGATGTTTTCATTTTGTGCTCAAAGTTATGTGTGTTCCTTCAAACAGGCATTTACTTGAGGACATCGTTTTCCCTGACTTTACAACGAGTGGAACTGTGTCTGAAGAGCATTGCCTATACTAATTAGAATCAACAATGCTCTTACCAGTTTGAGTGACGGTTGGTAAATCTCCTCGATCTGCATCTTTCAAGCAGCCCTAGCATTCGGAGAATCATTCATATTGAGCTCCTCCATGATGTTTTCCTCCTCAAGTCCATGGAACACAACCTCGAGCCTATGGTACAAGCTATCTCGTCATCGCCTGAGGTCACGGAGCGTGACCATGCATAGCGGCCATTTTTATTTAGGTTTTGGCTGTCTGGTATCCTGGCAACAAGTATTATTGCCTGGATTACGGAGTGCCACCTACTTCCTTGCGATAACGGTATTTATTTTACTAATATACTTATAGTTTGGCCTTCTTTCTTCAGCGCTATTTGCACACGGTGATGTGCACACCTTCATGATTTTCCAACAAAGATGGTGCCTTTTTTTTATTGTGTAAATATTCCTAATAATCTGCAGTGGCACACAACTAATGTATGTTTTAAATGTTTATTTTGCAGGGCACTACTGTGTTCCATTTATCTGAAAAGTCAGCAACTTGCTATAGAACATTCAGGTACCAGGTTCATGTACCGGTGCCATTTTTCTTATTTTCTGCCTGGTTTATTGATTGATTGCATTTCATTATGTTCCCTTTTGCCAATCTGAATTTAAAAAAAATTAAATTAAGGGTGTTTGTGTTTGGTTGCTGCCTGCATGTAAATGTTTTTGCCATGCTATAGTACAATTGAGCATTACATTACTGAATGGTTTCCTACATTTGTTAGTATGCAATTGAAGATGGATGCATGCATTGTCTTGGCTGTGTTTTTACTTATTTAGCTATGTATTTTGTTGATTCTGATTTGTGTTTTTTATAGTGCTGGGATCTTTTATGTTACATCCCCAACTATTCATACTCTTGGTGTAGGAGTTGTGTTTTGTTTACCCAATTCTTCTTTTATCTATTATGATTGTGCTCACACTAGTTTGAAACTTTACTTGAAATTTAGTGGTAAGTTATTTATGGTTATTTAGTGCTATGATTTCTGTATGCTGACACCCTAAACTATTGTGCTGTTTTGTATACGCATGCTGGTGCTGAGCCATTACGGAGCTCAAACCTATTTATTTGTGTTGAAGTTTGATTTAATTGTGCTGTGCAATTAAGGTGCTCAATTGTGTTTGTGCTGGTATTGCTTTGCGCAGAGCATCCTAAACTGGTGTGAGGAGCCATTTAGGTGCTTATGTATATTTTCGTGTTGTGAGCAAGTTATTTAGCTCTCATTTTAAAAATTTGAATGTGTTCTGGGCTTTTTCGGGCGCTCAATTCTGTTAATACTTTTTAGTGCTATGATTGCATTGTTTCTTGCATCTTAAACTATTGTGATGGTTAATCTTTATTTGAAACTTTATTGGGGTGTTGCATCGCAATCTCCTATTACGTACATTTTCTTGTTTTGAACAAGTAATTGCTCAACTCTGTTTACACCTTTTAGTGCTGGGATTACCTCCTAAACTATTGTGAACGTTAATCTTTATTTGCACCCTACGTGCAAGTTGTGTTGGACATGATTTAGTCCACCATTACTTTATGCCTGCCGTGTGACCGCGCCTGTGGGGCTAAAAGAGCGTGCCTTTACTTCTATTAGTCTGCGGTGGCACGCACACCTAATGTACGCTTTGTACATTTGTTCTGCACAACATTACTGTGTTCCTTTTATTTAAAAGTGAAAGGTGCATTTATTATTATTTTTCCTAACCTTTATCTATAATATGTCTTTGCCTAGTGTATGCTCTATTTTATCCTATGTATACTTATCTCTCTTGCCAATATGCTACACTTTTACTATGTACCACTAATTTTAAAACCTGCATAAGTAACAGTCCTTATGCTTGCTAATGTTGACAATGCCGTGGTATCCTATCTAATTACATTGTGCGGAGCCATGTTGAGTTTAAATCATATGCTCTCATTTTAACAGGATTTTGCCAGTGCTAGGATTACTAACCTTTACATCCTAAACTGCAGCTATTTTTCAATTTTTTTCTTATTAGTGACATTAATATCCGAATCGTGTTCCTCCAAGAGACACATCTCACCAGCACTGAGCTAGGCAAACTACAGTCCAAATGGTGCGGCACCATATGTGCAGCGGCATACTCCTCCTACGCACGGGAGCACTAATTTGGATCCGACTGGGGACCCCCTTCCAGGAACTTAGACGGGTGGTGGACAAGGAAGACAGGTATGCCCTAATAGAGAGCCTTTTAGATGGACACTCGATATTGCTGGGAAGTATATACACCCCGAACATAGACCAGGACAAGTACTGGGAATGCCTTACTGGGGTCCTTGCTCAATTTACCTCCATACCTTGGATATTAGTTGGTGACTACAACTGCACGTTAGACCTCGCACTCGATCGTTACCACCCTCCACCCACACATTCAGCTGCGCAGAAGCAAACAGAGTGCTTTCAATTTTGGATCAAACAATGGGCACTCACCGATGCATGGAGAATGCAGCATCCGCAGACAAAACTGTATTCAATCCACTTCATCCCACATAACCTTCGGGTCCGTTTGGATCGCTTCTTATGTTCGGCGGCAGTCTTGCCCAAGGTGCACCACACAGATTACTCGGGGAGGTTTATTTCCAAGACCATGACACTCACGTACTGCAACTAAATTGGAGACCCCCGCACCCCCTGGTCCCAACATGGCATCTCCCTCTGGACTGTCTAGCAGATCCAGTCTTCAAACATGACCGATGGAGGAGTATAGAGGAATATTTCACAAACAATGCAGTAACAGCATCCTCCACATTAATAGAATGGGACACATTCAAGGTGGTAGTCCGGGGAGAATGCATCACACAAATAGTGTGAGTAAGGCGAACGCTAGAGCAAGCACTCACCAAAGCTGAAAAGCACCTTGCCACTGTTACTAAACAGGACGTGCTCTCGGAAGAGTTAGTGACACAGATAGCCAAGGCCAGGACAGACTACACGACAGCCTGCGTCGACCTCCAACGCTACAACTTCAGATCATATGCAACCTGAATGCACAGGGAACAAGACAAAACGGGTACCTTGCTGGCATGGTTAACCAAACAGGACAGTGACGTGAAGCCTATAACTGAGGTGATAGATCCCCACGGTAACCTAGTACGGTCCCAGGACCAGATTCTTTCGGCATTTCACCAATACTACTCGGAGGTATATAGGTATCCAGCCCCCATTGAACAGGGCATAATTGACCACTTTCTTACTCCCTTGGTGATTCCCGAGATCACGAGGGAAGATAGGACATCACTAGAGGAGAGGATACAACCAGCAGACATCACCCCTGCCCTGCATGCGTTAGCCCGCAATAAAGCACCGGGTCTAGACGGACTCCCCTTAGAATACTACAAGACCTACTCCCCCTTGTTGATCCCCAGACTGGTGGCGATATATACCACAGCACTAGATAAAGGGGAATTGCCGAAATCCCTCCGGGAATCGGTTATCGTGACCTTCCTGAAACTCATGCAAAACAACAGTTGATGGACAGAATGTTGAACAATGTCATACATTCACCCCAGTACAGAGATCTGGGCCTAAATCCATCGTTTTTTTGCACTCCACACAACCCCAGGTCAGACATGGCCATATGCAAATCAGCCTTGACCCTGTGCCTCATGGGAACAGTCCAGCCCGAACTGCCAAGCCATGTCTTTCCTGGACCGGAATCAAGCATCCTAGGACCGGTTTCTGGCTATCAGCTGTCTTCAGCCAGGATAGCTTGACTCCAGTGGTGTGGAGAGCATGGGACTCACGTCTGAGCATACCCATCCCACTCGGGGTGACAAATGCAAAACAACAGTTGATGGACAGAATGTTGAACACTGTGATACATTCAGCGCAGTACAGAGGTCTGGGCCTAAATCCATTGTTTTTTTGCACTCCACACCACCCCAGTTCAGACATGGCGATATGCAAATCAGCCTTGATCCTGTGCCTCATGGGAACAGTCCAGCCCGAACTGCCAAGCCATGTCTTTCCTGGAAAAGAATAAAGCATCCTAGGACCGGTTTCTGGCTATCAGCCGTCTTCAGCCAGGATAGCTTGACTCCAGTGGTGTGGAGAGCATGGGACTCACGTCTGAGCATACCCATCCCACTCAGGGTGACAAATGCAAAACAACAGTTGATGGACAGAATGTTGAACAATGTCATACATTCACCCCAGTACAGAGATCTGGGCCTATATCCATCGTTTCTTTGCTTACCATGACTTTACAGTTTGGACCCAGCCATATGCAAATCAGTATTGACCCTGCGACTAGTGGGAGAAGTCCAGCCCTAACTGCCAGGCCAGGTCCTCCCTGGACTGGAAACAAGCATCCTAGGACCGGTTTTGGGGTTTCACCCTCATCAGCCAGGATAGCTTGATTCCAAAGGCATGAAAAGCATGGGACTCACTTCTGGGCATACCCTTCCCACTCGGGCTGACAAATGAAAAAAAGAACAATTGATGGACAGAATGCAGAGCAATATCATACATTCAACCTAGTGGAAAAATCTGAGCCTATATCCATCTTTTTTTGCACACCATGCTTTTCCAGTTTGGACCCAGACATATACAAATCAGTCTTGACCCAGCGCCCAATGGGAACAGTCCAGCCCGAACTGCCAGGCCAGGTCCTCCCTGACTGGAAACAAGCAACCTAGGACCGGTTTCAGGGTTTCACCCCTCATCAGTTAGAATAGATTGACTCCAGTGGCATGGAAAGCACGGGACCCACGTCTGGGCATATCCGTCCAACTCGGGGTGACAAATGCAAAAAGAACAATTGATGCACAGAATGCAGAACAATGTCATACATTCACCCCAGTACAGAGATCTGGGCCTAAATGCATCATTTTTTTGCTCACCATGCCTTTTCAGTTTGAACCCAGCCATATGCAAATCAGTCTTGACCCTGCTTCCAATGGGAACAGTCCAGCCCGAACTGCCAGGCCAGGTCCTCCCTGGTGTGGAAGCAAGTCTGATTTATATGCTAAGATGCAGAAGGAACAAGCCTCACTGATAATCTTCTTGATTCTATTTGCAAGAGGGAAATTTGCAAAAAGTGGGTCATTATTTTTCCCCCATCAGTAGAGGAATGGATTCGCTTGGTTGATTATTACCGTGGCTTAGAGCAATCCCGAAAAATAAGGCATGCATTGATAGAAAATGGAGAAATTACCTCCCTGACTCTTTCTCCATGTTATAGTCTGATCATTGAGATATTTCTTTTTCGATTCAAGCTGAGAGTACCTGAAAGTATCTAGAGTAATGTGCAAGGTTAAGCTTGGTCTCAGCTTTATGCCATAAAAGTATCTTCCAATTTATTGACGAAGCTTCTGAAAGGTCATTAAGCCTTGATTAAATACTCATCAGATTATTGGCATGTGCAATACTGCCGTCATTATGAGCTAAGATACTAAAACCAGCTCAATGAACATAAACTTTCATTTGTGGGAAACAAAAATATGATTTTCCTGCAAGATTTAGTCATCTAAAACATCAAAGGAAGTGTTTGAAATATTTCAGGATCTGAGCCAAGAGCTTTGTGCAAATTTAATTAGTTTTTTTGTTGAAGAAAACACAGAGGTTAGAAAAGGAATAGTTTCTGAGCTGACTGCTTGTCTTTTCCTGACTATGGTTCCAATTACATGTTGCATGCTACTGGGGTGATTTACCGCACAAATTTGAATTTACAGGTACTGTGTGGTAAGTCCACCTAATACTGTGAAATTACAAGTTCAACATCATGGAATGTGGAATTGATGTGTGGGGTTGTAAAACCACAACAAAGTCCCAATTCCATGGGGTTTGAGAGCTGATGGTAAATGTATGATGTAAGCTCTGTTTAGGGTGTCTGTCCCACATAGTGCTTAGAGGTATTTACTTAAGGTAGAGGAGTTACTGTGAATTCAAAGTAATTAATTATTTTATTCATGTTGTTATTCAACTCTTGTGAAAAGCTTTCGCTGTTGTGGGTAATAGGAAATAAATAATTCGGGCCAACACAGCCTTGGCAATCTAAGAGAGTGAGATCCTAAAACTTGTTAAAACATACATGCAGCTCTATGTACTGCACATATATTCACTCTCTCCATATGTGTGTTGTTTTAAAATGGCCCTCTCTGAAGGGTCAACCCAAACGTGTTGCCTTTTCTGCTAACCAGTGCTAAAGTTCATTAGCTCTCTACTCTAAACATTGTTTCATTGACTTATCCACAAATGGGATTTTTAATTTATCTTTAAGTCCCTAGTAGAGTGTACTACATGTGCCCATGGCCTGTAAATTAAATGCTACTAATGGGCCTGAAGCACTGATTGTGCCACCCACGTAAGTAGCCCTTTAAACATGCCTCAGTAGAACCTGCATGTGCTGTTTACACTGCCATGTTGACTTGGCATTTAAAACCCTTGCCAAGCCTTAAACTCCTGTTTATTATACATGAGTCACCTCTAAGGTAGGCCCTAAGTAGGCCCTAGGACAGAGTGCTGTGTAAGTAATAGGTAAGACATGTACTTTTAAGTTTTGCATGTCCTGGTTGTGAAAAACCACTAAATTAGTTTTCCACTACTGTGAGGCATACTCCTCTCATATGTTAATATTGTGAATTCCTTGTTATACTTTTAAGCTATAACTCCTGTTTGAGAATGAGTAGCTCTGTCATTTTTGATAATATTGGAATGGTAATGATAAATCCTTTTTACTGGTAAAGTGGGATTAAACATTACTAATTTGCAAATTCCACTTTCCGAAATTTGGCATTTCTCTGCTCTTAAAGCTCTGTGTGCCTGCAGCCCCTCTGTCTCCAATGTGCGTCAGGGGTGGGTGACAGCGTGACTTTGTGTATTCCCTCTAGACAGCTACACACAAAAGAAGGTTAGGTGTGTTTGAGTGCCAATCAAAACCCTGATGGCTCATCCTGGGCAGTAAGGAAAGGAGGAGCTGACACACTTGATAGGTAGTGCCCTGTCCCCACACAAAGGGTTGATTGCCCCCCTGTAGGCAGTCTGGAGCCAGGGTTAGGAAATAATTACTTTTGTGCACGTCAAAAACCCTTCTTTGAAGTCATCCCCACTTCAAAGGCACAACTGGGTATAAGTACTGGGTCTCTGGCCTCACCAAATCAGACACTCTGTTCCTGAAAAGAAACTCTGTCAGGAAGCAGGACTGCTGTGCTGCTAGAAGGACTGTCACTCTGTTGGACTGCTGCTCTGGAAGAACTGTTTTTCTATTATGCTGCCATACTGCCTGCTAATCTCTGCCCCTCCTGAGGAAGAACTGGACTCTGCTTGAACCCAGAGTGATCTCTAAGGGCTTGTTGACTTGTCTCCTGTTTCTGGAACTTATTACCATCAAACTCTCATCACCTGCTCCTGTGCCTGGTCCATTGGAATTGAACCCAGCTGCTTGCTCCAGTCAAACCAAAACTTCCCCTGTCTGTGTGTAGTTGATCCAAAGCATCGTCGCAGTTGCAGGAGCAGTATCGGTGCATCGCGTTTGGAACTAGAGCGTCAACACATTGGAACTGCTGCATCGCTGCTGCTGCAGTGTGGGAAGATCAACTTATCCCCTTAACTGTGTGGAGAAACCCAGCACATTGCCTATGGAAGTAACACCTCTACACTTGGCGCATCGTCTTCAGAACTGGCGCATCACTGCGTGAAGAAAATTGACTTATTACCCCAACTATAGGATCGACACCGATGTATTTCTCACCTCTACCCCACATCTCGCTGTTGCGACCAGGATCAAGGTACTTTGTTCAGTGGGAGACTCCTGTATCTGGCCCATGCTGCATTGGAGTCTGCCTGAGCTCTTAACTTTGCCCTGACCAGATAACCCTCAATAATGTTTATTTTCTCCTTACCTCTTTCTTCGTCTTAACTACGACTATCCTCGCTTTCCTTTCCTCTCCTTCTTTCTGTCACCTCTTAGGGCTACATCTCATTTAGGCTTCTTGGTTGAATTATGATACTCGTATAATACCCACACTCTTCTGAATGATAACAATCGCCATCATGGTTAACCATTCATTTGCCGCTGACCGTCACCTTTTTATTATATGTTCTTACTTTTGTTCTGATGTACGCTCACCTGCATATGTAATGTATACACAGCATAATTGGTTGTACTGAAATTTCCAATAAAACCTTTTGAAATCAAAAAATAATGTTTATTGCTTCTAAGTGCTACTTTTACATTTAAACTTTACAAAATTCATATCTCGACTTCTACTTATTGGATATTTGTCATGTTGGTCTTGTTTTATTTATAAAATGCATATCTATTTTTCTAACATGCTGTGGAGTCTTTATGTGGTGTTTTTATTGCATTACTGTGTGTTGCCTATTGCCTTGCACAAATACTTTACACATTCTGTCTTAAGTTAAGCCTTCCTGGTCTGTGCCAAGCTTCAGAGGGTGAGCGCAGGTTAATTTATGGTGTGTATCTGACTTACCCTGACAAGGATTGTGGTTTCTGCTTGGACAGGGTGCATACTTCTGCCAACCAGAAACCAAATTTCCAATATGTGTACTCTATATATAGATTCTATACATACACAATGCTCAGCTCCCCCAGATGACAACCTTCAGTGGATCCCAATCAGTAAACAATCCAGTTCAAATTCTGCCTGTCTAGATTATAAAGCTATTCATAATAACAGCTCACTGATAGATGTTGGGTCTGCTCGTCATCCCTGATGGCTTGCAAGGTTTCACAAACCAGGACACCCTATTTCTTGATGTCACCAAATTTAGAATAAGCTCTCAGCTACAGCAATCCTTCGCACAACCATATCTTGGCCCCCTACCAACAAAGTTATGGAAACCAACCTCTCTCACCACATTCTGAAAGTATCCCACCCCTTTTGAGAATTTCTAAACTAAACATTAGAGAGTGTATGAAGTGGTGCAACTCCCCCTTACTTAGACCTGCTGTTTTCTACTTTGTGTGCCTATGATGTTTCTTCTGAAGCACCAGTGTTGGACATGATTTGTAGCGTGCAATGGGAACATTTTGAGGCTGTGTGTGGGTTGGAGTTGTGAACACCTTTTTATATTGACTGAGAGGCCGAAGCAGGCAGCACGGTGCAGGCAATGTTAATGTGCTCTGGGTACACAAAACAGTATAGGGTGGGTGTTTCACATAGTATGAAAGCAGCCGCATCATGTCATATAGTGTGCTGTGGTGCAGTTTTAAAATGAAAATAAATCAACTGGCATCAAGTATATCATGACTACCGCCCACATAGCTTTACCAAGTTCCCTTAGTTGTGTGGTCGCTGATTGTTAAAAAAAACACCTAAAGCTCCAGCAGCATGTAAGTGGGTAGGTGTGAATGGGTTCTGTCTTTTCAGTGCTGTTTGGGGGTGCGTAACACAATGGTGGAGAAGTTAATGAGCCAAACTTCAAAACAAGTTATTGTTCAGTACGCATTTTCTTCTTTTCATAGCCAAATAATTTAAATGTGTTGGACAAAATGCTTATGTTTACTGGAAGAAAAACATTCCCCAGCTATTTATCAACCATTTTCTCACATTTACTATTGAAATGGCCTCCACGCTAGATTCTCTCGCCAATGAATATTGAAACTCCAAAGATCCCAGAGCCATCCTGCTCATCTTGTTCAGCCTTAAACACCATGCTCTCATCACACCAGCACTGAAAGTCTGCGGCAAAGCTCTGGATTATATGCCCAGTTTTCCCTCTTCTTCCCACCAGATTTTTAGGGCCATATGTACGAGGAGGGGAGGAGGTGTCGTTAGCCTCCTGGGCTTAAGGACACACTCCGCCACTTCGGAAACGCAAGGCTGCACCACATTTACAAGGATGTGGTGCAGCCTTGCTTTTCCCCCTGTGATGGCGCTAATTTTCACAACTTAGTGCCAACACAGACACCCTTGCACCAGAGTGCAAGGGTGTCTGTGTGCAGGGGAGGATTGGTTATGTATAGGAAGGTGTCCCTTCTTGCACTTAACCAATCCTAAATTGCCATTTTGTAACTTTCATGTGTGCTGCTTCATGCAGCACACATGAAAGTTACAAATTGGCATTCTTAAAAAGGTTTGTTTATGTATATGAAGGGACACCTTCCTGTACATAAACAAACAATGGCATTTTGCTTTTTCCATGTGTGCTGCACAAGGCAGTACACAAGGGAAAAGCAAAAACGAGGAATAATAATGCATTTCTCCTCATTTCTTCACCTTAAGAGCAGGCTTTTACTGGTCTTAAATTTTGTGCTGCCTCCTGTACGCCACCCTTGTACATAGGGGGCATCGTCAAATACAATGGGTGTTGCAGCGGAATGCCCACCACAACACCCACTGCACGCCCCTTTCACGCTAAACATAGCGTGAAAGTGTGCTTTATGTACAAGGCAGCGTTAAGCCACGTTAAGTGGCTTAACGTTGCCTTGCACATAAGGCAAGGCCCCTATCGCCACAGGAACGACACAAAAAGTGACGTTCCCGTGGCGATAGGGGCTTGTACATATGCCCCTTAATGTCTTTCAATCTTTAATATGCAGCCATTCCCTCAAACGTATTACAAGAACATTGGATGAATGATGTTTCATGTTAAGGCTTATCCATGTGGAGGTCCCTATCTTTGTCTGTACCCATTTATACCGCGGTTCAAAAATTCAGGAAACTGCTAAAAACTAATTTCTTCAAGCAAATTTCTGTCTAGTCCTCCTTCTACCTGCTTCTGTACTCGTTTCCTCAGACCTGTTGTTCAGCTGGCTAAAATGTTTTTTGCGCCACCCTCTATACCAGAGGTCTTCAAACTACGGGGCGCGACCCCCGGGGGGGCCGTGGAGCAATGCAAAGGGGGTCACACATTCACAGTCACACTTCTGCTCAGGCCCAAGGGCTTCAACCCCCTCATCCCCCGTCCTGTGTCTCAGCCCGGGCTGCTGCAGTGCTACTCGAGCTGCTGGGGCCTCAGCTGGGCAGTGTCTGGAGTCTTATCTCCGGCACGCCCGTCAGAGTTTTTCACAGGTCTTTAAAGACCATTTACATATTTACATGCCTTTGTAAACTGGTTACAGAGGCTTAGTGTTTTTTTCCTGATTCCAGTATCCCCTGGGTCCCACTCTGCCTATTCCTTACATTTGTATTTTACATTTACTGCTGTCGTGTGAGAATGCATTTCATGAAAAGGAATACAAAGTAGGGTTGCCAAAAGTAAAATGCCTGCATGTGTTGTTTAAAGAGCCTGCAGAGACCTCCTCTTGACACTAAATAGATTTATAAATAAAAAAGTATGTATTCATCCAGTATGTGAATTTTCTGTCTTTGTTCTCTTTAATTATCAGTCATGGATTATTGAGGCAGTCCTAAAACACAATTCAAAGTGCTCTATAATTATATTTGCTGTTCAAAGTATGCACATATAATTGCTTAAAATACAGCTTTAGGTGACTGCTTATTTTTGTACCAACTGGGCCATAAAAATAATCTGCTGGCACCCCTTACCATAAGACTGGAAGTTTGTTGCAGGATCAGCACTTTATTTATTTCCTCCACCCTCGATCCCTGATTAATGCCATAATAGCAATAGTTTAACTTAGATCTTAAACCCTACGCCGCTGTCAATAACATGCTGAGTTACTTCAAGTGTCTGGGAATGCACCCTACATTCAGACAACTCACTCCTCATTCACGCCCTTCACTTTTATACTCACCCTGCACTCATAGCGATCACAATGCACTCACACTGATCACCATGCACTCACACCATTCACATGCTCACCCTGCACTCATAGTGATTACTCTGCACTCACAATGCACTTGCGCTGTTCACCCTATACCTCACCCTGCAGTCACACAAGCACACTACTCATCCTGCACTCATGTGAGCCTTCACTCACCTGTCCCCCTCACTGCTGAACTTGCATCCGTACCCAAATTCGTATGGCCACCTCACTCACTCCTCTCACCCTACTCTCACACTGTTGCATCGCTCACCGTGCACTCAAATGGGCACTTTTGTCACCCACACAGTGCAGAGGGTTAATGTGCCTGTTACAAAGAATATATACCATGCAGATCAGAGAAATGAGTGTGAGTAAACTATGAGTAGCACTATGAAAAAATGAAATGTTTGTCAGAAAGGTGCTATAGTGAGATGAGGTGCATTGTTGGTGAGTGGTAGTGAGGGAATTCATGGAGAAGGAGGAAACGGGGGTGGGGCACCAAAAAAAGGCCATGTGCAACCAGCGGCTGGGAGTGTTAGCCGCCCCCCCCCACAGAAGTTCTGGTCTAGTGGCTTCCCTGCTTCTGCCGATTATTATTATTTACATGTGTAGTGCGCTACTGTTACCTAAAGATGACCTGGGGCTAATAACCATCTGCTGCCTGAAGGCAAATGAGAAACACAGAAGGAGAAGGAGAACCAGCCAAATGGGGTAACCTACAGAGCATAGAGAAAGGTTTTTATATCTTCCGAAAGGATAATTGATTCTTGGTGGAGCGAAGCAAAGGAGGGTGCAAGTCCCATAACTGCGCGGCCTGCACCAAAACAGCGAGACAGACAACTCATGCCTTCTTGAATTAGGGAACAATAAGCAGAATGGCACAGGCTGAGAGGAGCATACAGGTCCGACCCGTATGCTTGGTGAGGAGAGATGAGAGGATGAGAGAGGACAGCAAGGGAGTGAGAGAATTTGATTGAAGAGGTCAGGGATGAGGATAAATGTAAATTGCAGAAGAGAAGTGTGGACACGCTAGAAGTGAGTGTGAGTCAAAGGTGAGGGCTTCTGTTAGAACAAAGGAGAGATGTGAAAGATGAATGGGGGGACCGGAGAGGTGTAAGATACAAATAGACAAAAAGTTGAATGGAGAGATGAGGTGAATGAGAAGTGCTGTGGGGAACGGGTGATGACGGGGCCAGAGAGGCCATGAGATAAATGCGAAAGACTGTTAGAGATGAGGGCAGTGAAAAGACAGAATGGCAAGAGGTGATTAAAGGTGGAGTGAGAGGTTGAATGGGGAGAGTTCAGAAGTTGTAAAATGGGGTGAAAGAAAATGGCCTGCAAAGTGAGAGAGGGATCCGGGGTTGAGAGAGGAGAGAGGGATGGAAGGGAGGGGGTGAGAAGAAAACTGCATAGGTAAACTGCTTAACTCTGCACAAAACTGCCAGGGATTTAAGGGACCCCTGCTTCTCCCGGCCAGGGCCAGGTGAGCTTCTAATGTGGCAGAATATATTCCTGCGGAGTGGAAGGCCCTTCACAAAGGTTGACTATAAATCTTTCTGATGTCAATTGCGTTATTTTGGTTATAAACAGGTACTGATGGGGTGAAATCTTTCCTCAGTGTTACTATGTGTAAAAAATTAATTTCAAAATAATGAAGCAATGCTATCCCAAAATACGCGGCATCACATAACATCATTTACATTTTTTCCCCACACAATTTAGTCAAGCCTGACCCGTAATTTGGTCCTCAACTGCCTCATAATTCCAGTAGCCCTGCCTACAGGTTTAGACATTTTTGTCAGGAGGGGTTCTTTACACCTCAAAATGTTGACAGGGGGGTCTCGGCATCCAAAAGTTTGAAGACCTCTGCTCTATACCAATGCTTTATCTCCTTTGTGTCAGCATGGTTGATGAGTTCTTTTAGTTGATAGCACCACGAAGACAACATGCCACTTTCACTATTTATAAATAAATATGTGGGGTGAGAAGTACCTAAACCCTCCTTTATTACTATAATTGTTACTAGTACTACTCGAAAATTGTGCAATTTATGGCACATGCACCAATTGTATACGTGTATCTTACATACCAGGCAATAAAGATGTAGCTTCCGGTGTCATTTATTGTAGTCGGTAGAAACCAAAGCTTTTCAACAGAGGAGTGCACTCTCTCTCCTTCTTCGGTTGTAATTTTCTGCTTAGTACGTTCATTGTACCAGCTGAAATTGTCACCATCTTCTTCCGGGTCGAACTCCTCTGTTATCACAAAAGCCTCATTTTCCATGACTTGAAATGTTTGAACGCTTTGCCATGTGGTTGAATTAACTGTAAATAAATAATATATGTTTAATAATATGTAGCTTTCCATGCAAAAAGCCCTAGGCAAGTATTTTATTTATATTGTCTCCACATTGTGCTCAGTTGATGGATGCTTTGTTCAAATGTGGTAGAGGCAATCAAATGCAGAGATCCAGAAATGCTCGGATATTCAGAAATTAGACTATTTGCCCACCATTTTTCCCTCACGCCATTACCTATACAGCGGAGAAAACTTGTAAATACATGTAACTCAATTAATTGACACAGTTTAGTTAAATTAGTAACTTGTTTTATGTAGACCTTCTCACAGCACTTCTGTATTTTCTAAGTGCTGTAAATGGCAGGCGTTACTATTAATCAATGTAATGATTCTCAATTCAATGATTTAGGAAGGATGAGTCTGCCTTGCATGTATTCAAACTAATTGTATTTTTCATTTGCTAACGCTCAACTCACTTAGCTATCTTGCCATATCTACCACTCTCTAAAAATACACCAGATGCAGTGCAGCATTGATCAAGAATTTCTTTGAGAAAAAATATCACTCAATGATCCTCAGCCTGGTTTCAGGCCAGGATGAAGAATGTGGACTGTGGACCAGGTCTCGTAAGAGTTTATACAGTCACACAGGGTCCGATTGGCAAAATCAGAAGTGTCTGCAATCGCAAAATGGCCTTTTGGTAAAAAAAAAGGACAAATTGTAATCAGTAATATACATGCTGAATCAGTATTTCAAATAGGTGTGTTTAGGGCATCCCTTCCAAATACCAGTTTGGAATGGCATTTATTAACCTGTTCGCTGCTTCTGTCGGCCAACGGCCGTCACGAGCACTACATGGCTAGTGCTGCGCACGCCCGTTGGCCGACGCGCCCCGCCCACTCTTTCAAACCTCCGTACCGTGGTGGAATTTGCACCGCGGTAAAGCGGTTAATGTTTTGTGACCAAAATACTGTTGCAAAACATTAATGATTTACAGACTACACAAAAGTAGGGGAAACCTATTCACAAAAGAGAACGGGAGTCTATTGTCAACATTCACAAAGGGGAAGAGGCCCCTGGAGACAGTTTCCCATTTGTGAATGTTAACAAAATATTTTTTTTTAGAGTAGGGAGTGGTTCAGTAGACCATTGCGTACTCTTAAAAAATATTTGAATCGTAGTGGGTGGCAATTTGCGACCTACCTCTTTAATTTTCATGTGGTAGATCGTATTACAACCCACTATGATTCTGTATTTTTCAAACCAGTCTATTAGTAAATAGATAGGCTTGCAAAATACTGCACTGGTAACTAAAAATACTGGTCACAAATTGAGACCAGTATTTCAAGAATAATGATTAGTACATCCAGCGCTGTGATTTTACAAAAGGTTGTTATTTTTTTCTAGCCCCTGCTTATCAATAGCCAGCATAGGTTACGACGTAGACACATATGCTTTGCTGAAGAATGTAAAATAGTTTTTTGTCCTCTGTATTTTCAAGTTTGGACTTCCAATATGAAAAAAGTAGACCTTATTGTAAAACAACTATGAAAACATCCAGAAATAGATTTTCCGGATAAAATAAAAAGAGGTAAGGGAAGGGACAATGGATAATTTACAAGGGTTCCATATTGAAAGCACCAGTGTAGATATGCTTTTATTGTTAATAAAGTAGGACCTGATTTAGCAAAGACCCAACAAGAGACAAGGGGAGTATAACAAATATATGAGAAAGGAGGAGACGGTTACACAGTAATTGCCAAATGGATATCAGATTATTTCGAGTAAATGTTGACACGTTTCCTTATTGACCCTTCCCATTTCTAAAGTTGAAAATTGGCAGGATACTGAATAATATTCATATGAACAAACAAACTGTCACAAACACGGAAAAACTATAAAATACTAATCAGGATAAAGCACTTTTATTCATACACCAGCCCTGAAATAATTTCCCTCCACAAATTCAACATTTAATGAAACAAACAAGACAGAAGACTGTGGTACATTAATTTAACTAAAGAGAAGGAGGGATACCATCAAAAATAATTGCAAATTAATTTAAGGACAGAGAATGAGGAACACCATAAACGCAGGTGTGGAAACATAAGCAAACATGCTACTTGAAGAAATGGCTGTAACACACAAGAAGAAGGTTTCCAGGGGAACAGTTGTAGAAGTGAATTATATCATTTGAAAAATAATGCCTAACGTGTGGTGTGGTTCAGTTAGCATAACTAGGTCACATTAACAAGAGTAATTGTCACATTGCAAAAACATTTATGTTTTTTTCTTGTAATGGATCTGCGTATGTTCATGTGTTTCTCTTTTGTTTTTTTAAATCATAGAAATTCCATTGCAAAACATGGTCTCTTTGTCTTTGTACAAATGTAACTTATCTCAAGCTTCCATGCTGAAAGGATGTGTGCTGACAACTTTGCAAGGTTGTGTTTTTTCTTTGCAACAAAGTATGTCCCTAGCAGCCAATGTGCAAGTACCTGTTATTTTAAAATGAACAGATGATTGGTTTGTTGCTAAAGTAAAATGTTAGTGCTGTCTATTTGCGTTAAACCATGCTATGAATTTGTGCACCTTCATTTAACAGAACATTGTACAATGTGGTATTTGTGGTATTTGTGAAAGAGCAAACTCTCTAATTAATTTTGATTGAAGCATTTTGATTACTTTGCTCGCTGATTAGAGAGATCTGATGCTCCTGACCTTTTCTGTAATTAGTGCCAATTTACTAATATTTGTTCGACAAATTGCTGCAGTTTACTTAATTTCTTAAAAGCAAATATAAATATTGCATTTATTAAGATTTTGGTTTATGCTAGTTACATGATTAACCCATTTGTGCTTTCTGTATTAATATCATGATTTGAACACATCTGCAAATGCTCAGAGCTAAGAAAGCCTTGTTGTACAGGTTTTGTAATGGTCTTGATGGAGCATTAACCCCTTGCGTGCTGATGATGGCCCCTGTCCGTCATGCATCACAGTGCTCGTGTGCTGATGACGGCTGGGGGCCGTCATGAATCCGCCCACTCTTCAAAACGGCCGCACAGGCGTAGAATCGCGGCCGCGCCCAAGGGGTTAAAGGTCAGAATTCTTCCTTTCCTGCCCATCGACACTCTTTAATTAATGAGAAGTGCAACATCGACACAGGTATCAGACTTAACCTAAGGCTGATCTGTGGATCTGTATTAAGAAAACACTGCATATCAAGATCTGTGCTTTCATTTACAAATCTGATATTCCAGGAATTTTCCCTTTTTGTTTTGCTTTGATGGAAGCTTCTACCATAATGTTCCCCATACCAATTATTTTTCAGAAGTGAACCAAGAATTGAAAACATGCTGTTCATAAGACATGTAGTGATATGGAAAATGTAATGAACCCATGGAAACACAGATGGCATGGGCACCAAAACCACATGGTATGGCACCTTAACGTGGAGTCCTATTCAAGGTTTTATAAGAACATTGTGGTAAAATATTATGAATCAGTGGCGGCTGGTCCATAGGGGCAACGGGGCAGCGCCCTACAAAAGAAACGGCTCACTGCAGTTTGGGCAACAGGAATGTAAGCAGACGAATTTGTCTGTTTACATTTCCGACCGGCCTGTGAGTCACGGGTGAAATTGCGCATGTGTCAAGGCACAGCACACGCAGGCGAGGAGTCCAGAAGATGGTCCGTCTGCGCATGTGAGTGAGGAGCGTCGCCCCTCACTCCCATTCACAAACCATTAGGCATGCTGTGCATGCCTAATGTGGTGCAAGCGTCTGGAGATAGGATCCTGCTCGGGCGGTGACGCGTTTTTTGCAAAGTCGCCCCGTGCCCTATCAAGTGGCAGGATATAGAGTAAGTAAACAAGGGTTAGCCGACACCCTGCGCATCCAGTCTCCTGATTTGGCAGTTAGCATTGCAAAAGAAAAGAGCGGGCAGAAGTTAGTGCGACGCGGGACTGGAGGAGAATGGAGATGCCTGGTAAGTTTATTTTTTTGTTGTATTCATTAAATTAATCCCCACACCGCCTCCCCCCGCAAACCCAGTATCCACGAGTCATGCAGGCCGCGAGGAGAGGCATCTGTCGCCAGACGATTCCACACTGAACGAGATCGTACATCTGAGTGAGGGGTAAGCAGGTGGGGCGACAAAGCAAGCTCGAGGCCAAGGTGGTTGAATGGGCTAATGCTGCACCACGCAGAGCAGAGGTGCAGGTGCATACTAAAAGTCGTAAACAAGATCTTGCAGATTTCAGAGCGCTTTACATTCAATCAAGATGGGTATACAAAGTAATTTTTAAAAAACACGGATCAACAATTATATTTAGTGTCTGGTTCACTATCATTAGCTCTGGCTCAGCACGCAGAAAAATCTACACGGTATGAGTGTTCCAATGATGGATGCAGGAGGATGGGTGGATGGATGGGTGGATGCATGAATGAATGATGGATGCAGGATGGATGGATGGATGAATGGATGGGTGAATGGATGAATGGATGCAGGATGGATGGTGGATGGGTGGATGAATGAATGATGGATGCAGGATGGATGGGTGGATGGATGGATGGGTGAATGGATGAATGGATGCAGGAATGGATGCAGGAATGGATGGAGGATGGATGGGTGGATGAATGAATGATGGATGCAGGATGGATGGGTGGATGGATGGGTGGATGCATACATGAAAGATGTATGGATGCAGGAATGGATGGAGGATGGATGGGTGGATGAATGAATGATGGATGCAGGATGGATGGGTGGATGGATGGGTGGATGCATACATGAAAGATGTATGGATGAATGGATGGGTGAATGGATGAATGGATGCATGAATGGATGCAGGATGGATGGTGGATGGGTGGATGAATGAATGATGGATGCAGGAAGGATGGGTGGATGGATGGATGGGTGAATGGATGAATGGATGCAGGAATGGATGGAGGATGGATGGGTGGATGAATGAATGATGGATGCAGGATGGATGGGTGGATGAATGAATGAATGATGTATGGATGCAGGATGGGTGGGTGGATGGATGGATGGGTGAATGGATGAATGGATGCAGGAATGGATGGAGGATGGATGGGTGGATGAATGAATGATGGATGCAGGATGGATGGGTGGATGAATGAATGATGTATGGATGCAGGATGGGTGGGTGGATGGATGGATGGGTGGATGAATGAATGATGGATGCAGGAAGGATGGGTGGATGGATGGATGGGTGAATGGATGAAGGATGGATGGGTGGATGAATGAATGATGGATGCAGGATGGATTGGTGGATGAATGAATGAATGATGTATGGATGCAGGATGGGTGGGTGGATGGATGGATGGGTGCATGAATGAATGATGGATGCAGGATGGATGGATGGATGGATGAATGGATGGGTGAATGGATGAATGGATGCAGGAATGGATGCAGGATGGATGGTGGATGGGTGGATGAATGAATGATGGATGCAGGAAGGATGGGTGGATGGAAGGATGGGTGAATGGATGAATGGATGCAGGAATGGATGCAGGAATGGATGGAGGGTGGATGGGTGGATGAATGAATGATGGATGGTGGATGGATGGGTGGATGCATGAATGAATGATGTATGGATGCAGGATGGGTGGGTGGGTGGATGGATGGGTGAATGGATGAATGGATGCAGGAATGGATGCAGGATGGATGATGGATGGGTGGATGGATGGATGGATGGGTGGATGAATGAATGATGGATGCAGGATGGATGGGTGGGTGGATGAATGAATGATGGATGCAGGATGGATGGGTGGATGGATGGATGGGTGGATGCATGAATGAATGATGTATGGATGCAGGATGGGTGGGTGGGTGGGTGGGTGGATGGATGGGTGGATGCATGAATGATGTATGGATGGATGCAAGGTGGTTCGGGCTCGCTCGCTCGCTGTGCTCGCTGCGCTCGCTGCGGTGCAATATGCAAATTAGTTTACGCCTCACCACTTTCAAATGTCACCAGCCGCCCCTGTTATGAATGCAATAATATTGTTGGGCATAATAGCATCAGGAAATATATTGGTTTTGCCATTTCTCAATAATTCTATTTAAAGAAAACAGCATAATCAAAAAATGCAGTGTTTAATACAGCTTGCATTAATATCATAATGCATTTGTTTGATTTTTTTTGTGCTGTAAAGATGTGTTTTTCTTGTACATTTATTCAATGCTTTGCACATATATACACTAGTCTGCAACACACTAATATATGTACTGTGTTATATTCCTGTTAACGTTGACTATAGGTAATGTAGCGCTCATGTTCAGTTGCCATGTTTTCTGCTTGTTGTGTGTTTATCCTTTTTCTCATTACAGGAGCCAAGCTGTAACATCCAACGTTAATTGAATGTATCTAATATTTTAGTTTTCAGTGAATGTTTTTTTAAATGTTCCTCAGAGAGGAAACTAATGAGTGAACACCTAGAAATGAAAACATCTAGACTGAACTGTATCATCTCGGTACAGATACAAGCGGAATGTAATGCAGCAGATGCTCCATTGTGTGTTAGCCAGGGAAATGTAATGGAGTTTCTTTATCGTAATATCCTCCTTCCTGATTGGTTCCCTTCATGGGAATGGTGCGGAGATGAAACAGTCTCCATAAGGAGTCAATTTAAACCCAATTAACGGTGGAGTTAATTAGGAGATGCTTTTCTTGCTCTCTTTAGAGATCATGTCCTTTCCTCTTGCCCGAAACAGTTAGACGTCTCGGCAAATCCCCTTCCTACCTACTTAACTGAATCTTTATAGGTCTGTGCTTTTAGAGGCTTTTCATGCTGACATTGTCTGCCTAACGTGTCCCCAACCTTCCCTACCTTCCTACTTTACATAAATGAGGACATTTCCTTTATGGGAAAGCAACGCTGCTTTAATTTACATTATGGCACCTTTATAATTGTCTATATTTGTAATTGCGATTTTGACCTGATTTGAATCATGCTGCTCTACATTAATTAATTGATTGATAATGTATGACTAATTTGAATTATTTAAGTTAGAACTAATCTCTGAAAAAACTTTAAAAGTTGGCAAATCTATCACTCTCTGTCATTTTTGTGGGGCCAAATATGCTTCATGTTATTTAAATGTATTGATTTGTTGTGTAAAGCCTCTGCCTATAACTAAATATCCATCTGCTTGAGTGTACCTAAATTTGCCCCAGCAACTTGCATGGTACAAAACGCAGTAACAATAGTTTTAATGTTAGATGTACTTTAATGATTCATTATATTTGGGCATAAATTGCATCTAATGTGCTTATTGATTATATATGTGTTTTGTATGTAATAATTTATTGTGGTGTTTTTATCATACATTTTGGTGTTGATGTTGTTTTAAGATTTACTGTTTTAATATTTAATAATAAATGTAAACCACCCTCACTGTTTGTGGGATTATACTTTTTTAAATTACTTCTCGATTAGAGTTAAATTAGTAATGTAGCAAATTAATATACATAAAATTTAAAAAGAGTATTAATTGGAACACTTTAAAGCAATTGTATTCACTTAACTACCAGGTTATGTTATTTTGTTTGTAGTTTATTGAAAACATTTTAAAACAAGGTAAATAGTTACATCCTATGTAACATAGTAGTAATATTATTTTGAATATAAACATATATTGACTAGCATTAAATAAATATGTAATGCTTTCTGACTTGATTCTTGTTGGTAAAGTGTTTAACAAAAATATTTTTACTTGAAGCAGCTGTCATTGTTCAACATATTGAGTGATAAATATATTTGCTCATACATTTACAGAGTATTTCAGGCATATTTTTACAGTACTGTTTTTGTTATCTACTTTAGAGTATTGTGTAGGGTTTACAAAAAATAGTATATGTTTTTTCACATCTTATTTAACAGTATTACAAACACTCTTTTTTCAATCAGTGTTTTGTATACTCTTTCCTTCATGTCATTGTCAAGGGATGAGGCTGTTGGTTGCAATTTCATTGTATCATGTAAGATATGTATAATATGCATTAGAACTAACTAGGATTGCGGTGAATCCGCATTCTCCAGGCCGGGGGAAGCCACCGCCGCCCGGAGGATGCGGATTCACCGCTGCGGTGCCTACAAAGACCCCCCCGCCAGATTAGGATGGCTGGGGGGTAATCGGCGGACGGGAAAACCGTCCGCCGCTTTTCCGCCTCGGTCGCCTTCCAACCGTGGCGGAAAAGCTTTAATATGGTGGCGGTGTCTATCAGACACCTCCAGCCATATTAGGATGGGGCAGAAAACATACTTTTCCGCGGCGGCTTTTCCGCCGTGGAAAAGCATGTGGACTTTGGTGTTTGGGGGCCCCAAGGGTGTCGGGGGGTGGGGGGTGCACATGGGGGGTACCTATGGTACCCCCCAGCATTTACATGCACAAAGCGGCAGGCACCGCGCGGTGCCTGACGCTTTGTGCATGTAAATGTGAATCATGCATTTTTAACCTTGCGGCGCGCAAGGTTAAAGATACGGGATGTGACAGCCAGGGTGGCGGTCACATCCTAATTGCACTGGAGGGACCGCCGCTGCCCCTGCGGACGGTCCCTCCACCTTGGGGATGGCGGACGGACGCAGGTCCGTCCGCCATCCTAATAGGCCCCTAGGATGTCTAAGTTTCATTTTTCGTATTTTAAGCTTTTTTTTGCATTTGTAGATCAATCAGTAGTGTTTTTAGTAGTAGATTAGTGCATGTTTAGTATATTAGCATTGGAGATATTGTAGGCGACTATATGGTCATTGCTGTGTATTTTGTCATAAACTCAGAGTTTGTAGTGATAGTATATTTGTACATGTTTCAGTGTTTGTTTTATTGTTTTATAGTCAGAGGAATTTGTACTGTATGCAATGGAAACCTTCCCTTTTGGAAAAGAAATTAACTTAGTGCATCCTTTTGATGCCGGTCGGTCGAACTGCCGGCCACTATTGCGGCAGTAAGGAACAGCCAACAAGCATGTGGGCAGTCTGACCTCTGTAACCCGATACAACTGCCAGGGTGATGGTCAGGAACACATCGGAACCATAGCGGTGGCATGCTGCGGCTGAGGGAAAGGTCGGCAGCACATGCTGATGTCATGCATTCACCTCCTGCACGTCCGTGCACCGTATCCTGCATTGCACATGGTGCACAGAGGTGAGTGATGGCACTACATGTGCCCCTAGGGCCACTTTACAATGGCCATCGATTGACGAGGGCCCTCTTTTGAGATTTCCACCATGAAAAGGCTAGCAGAAAGGGATATTGTAATCCCAACTGCGGTGCCTGCCTTGGGCCCACAGGCATGATTGGAGGCTGCTCTTACCGCCACCAACAAATTTATGCCGTGCTGCAACCAGTGCCAGAGGGGCCCGGGCATCAGCTACAGTCCAGCGACTTTGTTTTGGTGAAAAACTTTCAACTGAAGAGCTGCCTGGAGCCAAGGTGGAATGGGTGCCCTGCTTGTCCTTCTCGCCACTTGCACAGCAGTCAAGCTTGAAAGCACGAAGCATTGGGTGCCTGGCACTCACGTCAAAAGGATCCCTCTTCCACTTCGGTATGATTGGTGAGTCGTCAACGGCATTGCTGACCAGGAAGGAGAGCGGGTGCCCCGCTTCGTTCCCTTCTCTAACGCCCGACTGAGGTGGGCGCAGACGGACGAAGAAAGTGATGCAGCATTGTTGGAGGCAGTTCCACCTGAGATAAGGACGGCACCACTTAACCCTGTTTCCAATAAACCAGAATCTGAGTCTCAATGCCCTCCTGACCCTGGGGTTTTACCCCTCTTTGTTGGCAAGAAAGTGCCTGGAGCCACCAGGTATAACATGCGGCCCGATAGAAGGACAGTGCATTAGCAGGAAAGTCCAGGAGTTAGGGAAGTACTCAAGCTTAGGGCGTAGGTGCTAGACTAAGGTGCCTGCATTAGATTAGAGTGAGCTACACTGGTGCACTGCCCTGAACACTGGACAGGATCGTTGAGGGTACTTGCCCAGGAGGGAGGGTGCCCTATCATGAAAGAAGAGGATTTGTTTTCCAGCAAGGGCTGTGATTGCGCATCTCCTCCATGGGAGTGCTTCATAGCACTGTTGTTAATGAACAATCAGAGCCTACTAAGTGGTTAAACACTTTACCAACAAGAATCAAGTCAGAAAGCATTACATATATATTTAATGCTAGTCAATATATTTTTATATTCAAAATAATATTACTACTATGTTACATAGGATGTAACTATTTCACTGGCCCGCATAAAGAGAGACATAGACAGACTTATACCGAGAACGCTTTCCTGCAGATGCTTCGTCAGGTACACAGTACCACTAATGCCACAAATTGTTGGGTGTGTGCGTTACTCCCCTCCGTTATGCACAAGAATGATTTGCTGGTGTCATTGCCCTTGTCATATTTAGGTAGCTGTGAGGCCTGGTTCCAGTTGCTTTCTATGGTGTACATGCACTATCATGCTGATGCTATGAATATGGTACAGTCTGATTACGAAGCAGTGTTGTAATATATAGTGGTACACCAAGGATATACACCTGGGGTGGATGGCAAGGAGGGTATCTAGAAGCTTGTATGAACATGTTTGAAGCTAATGAGAATGTCACTTGGGTACAAATTGAAATGCTGGATTTCCAAGGATTTAATTTCACTGAATACTTGAAATGTTTCCAGGAACTAAATATCACTGAAGACAAAGCCATGCCCGTCCCTGTGATCAATGCAGTTTCTGTGCGGAAGGCTCAGGGAACATTCTAGTAGGAATGAGCAGTTGCAACTATACATACTGATTGAACACAATTAGTCCACCTTTGCTTACAACTCCAAATGCATACTTCATTTGTGGGGAACAGGCTTATACATGGTTTCCCAGGGGATGGTCTGGCTGGTGTTATGTCTCTTCCTTTTACCTCTCGCTTACATTGCACTGTCTAATTATCACAAGGATCATATGCTACAGTGTAGGGATCTCCATTTGCATCGAGTTAAAAGAGTTGTCAACGCAGAAGATATAGATCAGACATACACTTCCCTGCAACAATTTACTGACATAATGAAGGGCATTCTGCCGTTCTGGGGCCCCATGTTCAATAGTCATAATATTCATCGCATTGCCAGAGTAGTCGAATTGAGTTATTAATACTACTGCAGGTATACTGACTAATCTTACAGTCAAGTTTTAGGCTACAAGGCTTGTTGCTCTACAAAACCGGATGGTTTTAGACGTCATCCTTGCTGATAGGGGTGGAGCCTGCAGGGTTATCGGCAGCAGCTGTTATGTTTACATTCCTGATAACGCCACTAATGTATACTCCGCAATACAGAAATTACACAGACTTGCTTCAGATATCCATTAGGATAATGGTTCATGGTCCCTCACAGGGTGACTCTGGGGCCTGCTGACATTGGAAGATGCTACTTGTCCTAACAGCTATTGCAGGTGTCATCTTCACATGTTGCCTATGTATTAATTGCCTTTCAGCATGTTGCACCTATTGTGTGAGCAAGCTCACCCATACCCCTAACTTATCAGAACGTGATCACAAGGTTTCTACTATGATGATGCAGGATATCCAGGATATGATGCTCATTGATGAGGGCATTTTTTAATACTAAGTGGATTTTGATACTCATGTGTTGCTTTATTCTCCCTTGTAACTTGAGTGACTATGCGTTTTCCTTCTCCCCACTTAGAATTGTACAGACCCTACCCGATGGCCTCAATAAAGCATTTAGTTACCCATGCTGAAAGGAGGGTCTGTTAGGTTTGAAAATCCCATTCCTGCAATACACTTGTTTCATGCTATATTAGGTTAGCAGTGTGTGGCTAAATAGATGCCATTTGTTTTCACGTTATGCAACCCACTGAGTTATCCCCATAATGTGCAGGCTTCAGTTAGCGAGCGTGACTCCATTTTGTAGTTCATAATCCCTATTAGGCTGCTTAGGCTGTGCCCGAACTAGGCCTCATTATTTAGTATTGCTTGCCTCAGCAGAACGCTGTACTTCGTTATTATTTTCTCTTCTGTTCAAGGCTGCTTCCCAACTTACTAATGAATAGGACATTCAGCCCTTGCATACCAATCCGAGTGTGTAGTTCTGCTCCCATGTTAGGAGACGCTGAGACTCAGCATGGTAACCTTGAGTTGCAGATAGCATGTACTCATCTGGCGGGTAGTAGTGCATGCCTCTGTTTCTGCTTTATTCATGCTCAGCCCAGGCCAGTAATTTTCCATTGTGGGCGTGGTAGGAGGCCTTGGGATGAATCATTACGTGTTGAAGACTGTTGGGGGGGTCAGTCCCTCAGCAGACATCTTAGGTTGCAGGTCATATTGGACTCCTCTGCAGAGTATTGCTGATAAAAGTCTGTTTGTATTCTCTACTGTCTGACCGACTCTTCATTACTTGGAAAGGCATAGCAGGTGGTTGTAAGTAACCCGGGGCCCCTAAGGACCACTTCCTTCACATTTCCAGACCAATTCCAAGCTCACCAGTATTTCATTCTCCTATGTACCTATGTACCATCACCTTCCCCAATAATTACTTTATGGAATGCCATGTTAGTGGTTGCCCACTGACAGGATAATTATTGGGGAAGACCTCGGATTAATTCCTGGTATCCACATCATGCATCCTTTTCTGGTTACTGACAGAAACAGGCAAAGTATGAAAGTGTTGATTCAAACTTTACACTAGATAAAATCACATTGTGCCAAGCAAGGTATACCAGCAATTGCTTTGAAATTCTAAGAATCTGCCCGCATTAAGTCATACATCTTTTCTATGATGTTCTTTCAGTGGTATAGCCAAGTAACCCACTGGGATATTGGAGATGAGGAAATAGGAACCACAACAGTGGTTACCCGGTACATGATGTTGTGGCACACACAGCTTTAATTAGTGCAAAAGAGAGATTGTATGTCTGAAAATGCTTGCAACAACTTAACATTATTTGCATCACTACCTACCTCCACAACAAAATAGGCCAGAACCCTGGAGTCATCTATTCAATGGAGCATTGCAGCACTTCAGAAATATTGTGGGAAACAGAATGCCTTTCTCACCACTGGGTCAGGTGTTTTACTATAATGATTTAATTGTAGCCAAATATGAATGAATAATATAATTTATTGGGACCCAACAGGGAATTGTAGGCATCACATAGAATGTTGGGATGAATGAATTCTAGAGAGAGGTGATGCTGTTCCTTATATTCAGCGAGTTCTTGGGAGAGCAAATTTCTATCTGCCCTGATGAGATATGACAAATGTTAACATGCACTTCGGGGCTAATTAGTGATGGTTCAAATCTGAATATGCACGAGGGGCTAATGAGTGATATGTGCTAGTGAGGGAAGGCAGTCAAGATTTGGTGCAAATGTGGACAGGCACACATAGTTCCTGAGTGATGACTGAACTATCAAATTGGTCATTATGGCCTGCCTATGAGTTCAGTGGTCGGTAAACCGCTATAACCGTGGTTGCAGTCCAACGGCCATGTTAGGAGATTGTCAGATTGCTGTTCAAAAGACTACGGGTGAACCACCGACACTGCCAGCAAACTGCAGACCACGCACCTGCAGTCAGGAATAAGCAGCTGCCATATGGTAGGGCAGAGAAGTTTCACTGCTATCCGTATTCCCAATTGGCTTTCTGACGAGCCGACCATGATGGTAGGTCAGCAGGATTTGGGATGCATACGTACCCCTCTCCTGTTCTGCCCATTGGAGTTCGATGTGGATTCCCCACCTTCACAGCAGCATCTTCACCCCGAACAATATGACCCTGTTTGCGACGAAATACAGGTAAGTCCATTTTGTACCATGTAACCATTGACTGCACTGGCCACATATGGGCCAGACTCCAGCAATGGGTATGGGGCATTTTGCCACATGTATCATGCATATGTGTACATTCGAGACATATGCAGTCGTTATTTATAAACAGGCATCGATAAATATGGAAAACCATTGATCACTGCAGGCACACCACTGGCACAGTAGTCAACTCGTAATACGGTGGTTGTAAGACCGTCAGTGCTGCAGTCTTCTGGAGGCCATGGCGGTCGGGCAGTCAGACCGCCAAACCCGTAATGAGGCCTTTAATATCACTGAGTACTGGCTCAAATCCTTGTATGCACTGAATACTAGTCCATGATGTTGGTAATCTGAACAAGTGGCAACTATTTCTGAGTGATGAGAAATATATGAAGATGCAATATGGAGGCTAGCGTGATGGTGCAAATATGAAAATGCGCAAAGGATTACAGTGTGATTGAGCAACCTGTATATGCACCCAGGGTTAATGTGTGATGGTGCAAATCTGTCTAGGCACTAAGCATTACTGAATTACAGGACAAATCGGAACATGCACTAGAGATTTATGAGTGAAGTGGCAAATCTGACATGTACGAAGAATTATCGAAAGATGATATAACATAGGCATGCAATAACCATTGAGATGCAAATTTGAATATGCACTATAGATCACTGTATGATGTTGTAAATCTGATAAAGTAATCAATATTACTAAGTGGCGCAGCAGATAATATCACATAACAAATAAGAACATGCTGTGGGGGAGCAGCCATTACATTGCCGCTGTTCACTGCATGTCATTGCAAGCCAAACATTTTAGGTTTTATGGTGGGTATGGGTTTAGGGGTGGCACGGGTAATTTTAGGGTTTAGGGTGGCTATGGGTTTTGTGGTTGCATAGTAATTTTAGAGTTTAGGGAGGATATGGGTTTTGGGGGACATGGGTAATTTTAGGGTTCATGGTGGGTATGGGTTTTGGGGGGCATGGGTAATTTTTGGGTTTAGATTGGGTATGGGTTTTGGGGTGGCAAGGGTAGTTTTAGGGTTTAGGGTGGGAAGGGGTTCTGGGGTGGCAAGGGTAGTTTTAGGGTTTTGGGTGGCTATGGGTTTTGGGGTGGCATGGGTAATTTTAGGGTTTAGGTTGGGTATGGGTTTTGGGGTGGCAATGGTAGTTTAAGGGTTTAGGGTGGGAAGGGGTTCAGGGGTGGCAAGGGTAGTTTGAGGTTTTAGAGTGGATATGGGTTTTGGGGTGGCAAGGGTAATTTTAGGGTTTAGGTTGGGTATGGTTTTAGGGGTGCATGGGTCATTTTAGGTTTAGGTGGCAGGGGTTTTGGAGTAGCATGTGTAATTTTAGGGTTTATGGTGGGTATGTGCTTAGCGGTAGCATGGGTAATTTTAGGAATTATGGTGGGTATGGGTTTTGGGGTGACATGGGTAATTTTAAGGTTTATGGTGGGTATGGGTTTTGGGGGGCATGAGTAATTTTAGGGTTTAGAGTGGCTATGGGTTTTCAGGTGGCATAGTAATTGTATAGTTTAGGGTGGCTATGGGTTTTGAGGTAGCATGGGTAATTTTAGGGTGTAGGGTGGCTATGGATTTTGGGCTGGCATGGGTAATTTTAGGGTTATGGGTGGTTATGGGTTTTGGGATGGCCTGGGTAATTTTAGAATTTAGGGTGGCTATGGTCTATGGGGTGGGAAGGGTAACTTTAGGGTTTAGGATGGCTATGGGTTTTGGGGTAACATGGGGAATTTCTAGAGTTTAGGATGGGTAGGGTTTTTGGGGTGGCAAGGGTAATTCTAGGTTTTAGGGTGGGTATGGGTTTTGGGGTGGCATGGGTAATTTTAGGGCTTAGGGTGGGTATGGGTTTTGGGGTGCATGGGTCATTTTAGTTTTTAGGGTGGGTATGGGTTTTGGGTTGGCAAGGGTAATTTTAGGGTTAAGGGTGAATATAGGTTTTGGGGTGGCAAGGGTAGTGTTAGGGTTTAGGGTAGTGTGAGAGGCTGGCCTGGTATATGATGTACGCTTATGTAAGTGGACACCCTGCACCAGTCCAGACAATGCTTATGGTGATTTTAGAGGTCTCGGACAACCTTAGAAAGCTATCCAAGTGGTAGCTGTGGAGAGCAGCCTTCAGGCTTAGTCTTGAAGAATGTAAAGAAGCTTTTTTTTTACCAGAATTCAATCTTATAGTATAGATTAAATGAAAGAGAACCAAACAAGGTATTTATAGAAATATGTATTTATTATATAATACTCTCAAGTACGTTCCAGTATCTCTTACACAGAGATAGAAACAAAGCACACCATATTATAGCAAAGAAATCACAGTAAATAGCACTGATGCACAGTGGTCCCCCGGGGGGACCAAACCATATATTAAGAAAGTGGTATAAGACCCACAACTCGAGTCAAGACAATGTCGAGAGGATGTAGAATTTCTGGGACCTCAAGGAACCACCCAAGGTGAGTAGATAGGGACCCTACGGAGAGCATATGCAGTGTGAGTACACAACTGCGTGCTCCGTACAAGTTTATGTGCAAGTCGCGGTTGGATTTTTAAAGATTAGGGACCCTTCCCAGTGGACTTTCGAGGAAGCCCTGTGGAAGACAGAAAGTTGGAGAGACACCTCACCTGTGGATACTGAAGTACCCAAGTTACCTGAACCCAGGGAAGCCAGTGCATAGGTGTGAAGTGGCGTCGGAAACTGCCTTCGAACCCAATGGAGGACTTCGGAGAAGAGCCGCTGCTGGAAGAGGAGGAAGTGCCATTTGGAATCCAAATGTGGATTCTTTTTGAGGAGTAACTGAAATAAGAGGAGACAGACTTCGGGTCACTTGAGAGTGACCAGGAGCTCAGTAGATGAATGCCCACTTATGTTGGGTGCTTCAGGATAATTGACGTGACCTTGACTCTGCAGCTGCGGGCACCAGGCGACATTGAGGACACCCAGGAGTCAGATGCAAGCTGTCCCACAAAGGATGTCGGGTGCTGAGGGGTCGGTGTCTCGCGGGAGCACTAACAAGCCTTGGCAAAAGCAACCCACTCAGGGAGTCACAGAAGTGTATGGTTTGGCCTGGCAAGGTCCAGGAGACTCACCACAAGCAGGGGAGTCAGAGCAATCCTAGAGCAAATAGGGTAGCCCAAGGAAATTAAAGATGGCCCTCAACTGGACCCGCAGAGTCGCAAGAGGACCTCTGGTAGTTTCACAAAACAGCAGGCCACGGATCACACAGTGCAAGGTGGGTAAAGATCTTTGTAGGAAACGGTGCCAGAGGTTGGGGCTACTCAGATCCCAATGCACTTTTCACAGGGTTTCCAACCAGCACATGCACTTGCAAAAGTATGTGGTGCACAGGGATTTGGGTATTTCAGCCCCCACGAGGGATTCTGACCTCGAACATGGTGAGAGGGCAGGTCAGGCCTCGAAGGATGTAGAAACCCACCTCCTGTGTTGCTGAGCCTTTCGGAGTTTGGAGGAGCTTGGAATCAGCAGACCGGTCAGCAGTGTTGTGGTGCCTGCTAATGCAGGGGAGTGACTCCTTCTCACCAAGGGAGATTATCTTTAGGTGTCTTGGATGCTCCACAGGTCCTACACAGATCCTGTATGGTTCACAGGCACAGACGATCCAGCAGACTGAGAGGAAGACGAAGTCAGACCCAAATGAAGTCCAGCGAAGTCCAGAGTACCCAGACGGTCGAAGTGCAGTGTTTTCAGTTCTGAGTTCTGCCCATGAGAAATCTAAGATCCTACAACCAGGTAACTCTTAAGTACCCACAGGGGAGGGTTGGAAAGAGTCAGGTGACCTTCCCAGGTGGAGAGTGTGGACAGGTGGGAGGTTACTCCCATGTCCTTTGTCCAGTTTCGAGCCAGAACGGGAGCCAACAGCTCCAGGACTGGTTTGAACTGGACTATGCACAGGTACACCAAATGTGCCCCTCCTGCAGGTTTTCAGGGGCTTGCAAGTGCACCCACCCAATCCTAATACACTAAATCCTGTCTGGGAGGTGGTCACACCTCCCTGTGACAGGATGCCTAGTGTTCTGCCTTCCCCTGCCCAAGCTTGACTCAGCAGTAGGAGGGCAGAAATGTGATCCGGTCGGCAGCAACCATTTTGTGCTGTCCAGAACTAGAAGGCTGGTACTAAGAACGCGGAGGGCCCCACAAAGGGCCTTCCTGGTGGGTGGAATCATACCCACCACACTGGTTACCGGACCGGTGTGGGGGTATGATTCCAAAGTCTTTGACACGAAACACAATAGGGTTAGTTGCAGCCATTTTCAAGATGGTTATCACGCGGTCGCTTAATGCCCCTCCATATATAGTATATGGCTGTTTCACTGGCAATCTGGAAAAATGGACTCCATAGGCTCCAGGAGTGTCCTGCACATGCAGGGGCACACTCTCACTCAGAACCAAGCACCCTGCCTTCAGGATTGTAAAGGCCTGCTCTAGGAGGGACTTACAGGTTTTAAGTGCAGTGACCCTTAGATATAGTAAACCTATATGTTAAGTAAGTGGTGAATGCACCAACTTACACAGGCTGCAATGGCAGGCCTATAGTTCCATTTTGAATGGTCTCTCATGGGTGGCGTAATACATGCTACAGCCTATGGGAGACCTCTGGGGAACCTATGACTGGGTACAAGGGTACCATGTACTAGGGACTGACAAGTGTACCCCAGCATCCAATCTTGGGTGTACCTAAGTACATACATTACAGTTTAAGTAGAAAGCAGACAGACTGGGGTCCTGAATAGCACGATCCAAGTCAGACTAGTCAAAACAGCATTACATCAAGCAAAAAGTGGGGGTAACCATAAGAAGCAGATCCTACTTTCCTACAGGTGGGTGGGGGCTTTGGGGTGGCAAGGGTAATTTTAGGGTGGGTAGGGGTTGAGGGGTTGTTAAATGTACATATACGGACCTCATTGTGTGTAGAATATATAAAAACATATGAATGTAAGTAAAATATTTTTGTATTAAATGTATTCTCATGCATTACCATGCATGCCAGTACTAAGTAATTATAAGTATTTTTCAGAGAAATATAAAGCTATAATATATACATGAACAGCGTTTACATGTACCTCTAAAATACTTTTTTCTATCACAAATTTGACCACACAGATACTTTTGCAAAACTTGCTTTTACAACAAAATTAGTTGTAAAGGCATGCGTTGCAAGGTATATGCGTGGTTTAAGCTTGCGTTGTAATGGTAACACGTTGTAACAACACTTGTCTTTTTTTTTTTTAATTGTCCTCATTGCGCAATAGTAAAAGTAAGGAGTTTTCGGGGGCCCAACTCTATTTGTCCTGATCCTTCACTGCCCCTTTTTCGAGTACCTTGGTTGGGGAGTCTCCCTTTGGTTTTGTGTAGCCGGGGTCCCTTTGTTTCCATTACCATTTCAATAACTTTCTCAGAGGGGGGTGAGCTAGCCAACCTGGCTACTCAAACAGGCATTCTGCCTGAACAATCATTGCCATTGCATACGCATTGGACATTGAGACAGAGAGCATCTTTTGCCAGGAGGTTATAGTGATCACATAGATTGAAAGTCTTCCCAAATTTCCCAAAAGTTATGGGGCATATTATCAAGGGGGGCGATAGGCAATTTTCGCTGCTTTAGAGGCCGTTTTCGGCCGCTAAGTGGCGAAAATTCTATCGCCCTATTAGCAAGCTGTCGCTAACAGCAGATAGTGACAGCTTGTAGGCGATAGCGAGCAGTTTGGGGCCCGCTTTGCATGTTAGCGATAATTATCGCTAATGACATGCAAAGTAGGCGTTCGCAACCCATTAGCGACTGAAAGCAGTCGCTAACGTCGCTAACGCCTATTAGCAAGGCAGGCTTAGCGATAGCAATATTTGCGCTAAGCGCGAATATCGCCAAAAACTAACACCTGCCCAGACCAGTTCTTAGCCATGTTATCCAATGGGAGGTGGATAACATGGCTAAGAACTTTTAGTCGCTAATGCCTGGAAATCGCTATATTCTCAGCGATATTCACGCTATCGCCGGAAAAATTATCGCTTTGGAAATAAACGTAGCTAATAGCACGTTATCTCAGCGATAATTTCCGGCGATGCTTAGCAATGAAAAAATTGTTGCTAAGCCTAGTTAGCGATAAATATCGCTAATCGTTGGTAATATGCCCCTATATTTCTTACTAGGTTCCCCTTTCCTGTCCAGTTTATATATTCTTAAAATTGAGGCCAACCATTCTTCGTGTGTGGGAGGTGCTGTGCTTACCCACTTGATACAAATTTCTCTTCTTGCCAACAGAATTAATAAGAAGAGTAGATTCTCTTGTTTTATAGTTAATTTTCTGAGAAATCTAGACTGTCAACCCCAAATATAACAAGATCTATACTTACATCTAGTGGTCTTCTTCGAGCTGTACTTAGCGTCTTACCCACTTCATTCCAGAAATTGTCAAGCTGGGGCACTGCCGAAACATGTGCAGATCATTTGCTTTCTTAAATCCACACTTGGGGCAGTTCTTCACACTTGCCACGTTAAATTTGGAAAGCCTCTTCGGTGTCCAGTAGGCTCTGTGGGTGGTATATAGGTGATTTCTCTTTAAGGCAGCGGATTTTACAATGGACCAACATTTTTCCATAGATACTTGCCACATTTTTTGTATATCCCACGTCGGCAGATCTTGCCCCCAAGTTGTTTCCAGAATCTGGAAGTCCTCCTCCCCTGCTAGTATAAGGTTCCAGTACCAGTGGGAGGTTTCTTTATGGAAGGGTGCCTTCTTCATCATCTCTGTCTCTAAGGTGGTATTTCCTTTTTTGTTCTCTTTTAATGATTTTGCCCAGCTGGTGAGTTGATAGAATTTAAATTTTGCAAGAGATGCGTTTGTTATTAATGATAGCTGATCCCAATCCACTATTTTGTTTTCTGTCAGGAATTGGCCCCACTCCCTAATTCCGGCTGCTTTCAAGGGGATTGCTAGACTGTCTTTGAGGCATTCTAGGGAGCCTGGCGATTCCCATATAGGGGCAAGTTCGCCATAATATGGAATTTTCAGAGTGTTCCTTATATGATACCATCATTTAGCTGCGGATTTGAGGGTCTTTAGCTTCGCATTTTTTAAGTATTTCGGGTGTCCGAATTTATATAGGAAGTGACTCACTCCTCCGTTCATAGCTTGAAGATATTCTGGGTAGTTCTCAAAGGTGTTCAGTAGTGACCTGGTGTGTTTAAATTGAAAGGCTCTGTAGTATTCTAGTAGATCTGGACTAGCTATCCCTCCCTGTTCTTTTTTTCTTCTTAGTTTGCTCCATGCGATTCTTGAACCTTTCGATGACCAGATAAAGCGTATAAGTTCCCCTTGAATTTTCTTTATCGTCTCCCTCTCGAATTCTAACGGGATAGAGCTAAAGGCGAACATGAAATTTGGTATGATTGACATTTTCACTATGTTTGATTTTCCAAGGAGGGTCAGTGGGAGGCCTCCCCAGACCTTTAATAATTTCCTTACCTCACCTTCAATTCTTTTAATGTTTATTTGTGGCACTTTGTCTGGGTCTTTGACCAGATCGATACCTAAATACCTAATTTTCTCCTTAGTGTAGGGACTATTAGTTTGCTCATTCCAGCTCATGACTTGGGTTTTTGACTGGTTGATTTGGTACCCGGATACCCTTCCAAAACTTGTCAGTATTTCTTCTATTTTACGAATGGAGCCATTCAGATCTCTAGTAAAAATCATTAGATCGTCTGCGTACAGAGCGACCTTTTTTTGCCAACCTAGGTACGTGAAGGGAGATTTGGAAGGATGGTTTCTGAGGCTACTCACCATAGGTTCAATGTATAGATTAAAAAGTAGTGGTGACAGGGGACACCCTTGCCTTGTTCCTCTCTTTATTTCTATATTTTCCGTGAGGCTTCCGTTGATTAAAATTTTGGCCCTGGTGAACTGTAAAGCATTTTGACCATCCCTTGGAAATTCTCTCCCAGATCATACTTATCTAGTACTTCGTTTAGAAATGCGCAGTTTACTTTATCAAATGCTTTGGCTGCATCAAAGGTGATTATAGATAAGGGGAGTTTTTCATTAGTAGCTATGTCTATCGCCCCGATAAGCTCATGGGTTAGGTCTTGTAAGTGTCTTCCTTCCACAAAACCTTTCAGGTCAGTGTTGATCAGTGTACCAGCTAATCGTCCTAGCCTTTTTGCCATGATTTTTGTAAATATTTTATAATCGCAATTCAGTATCAAGATTGGCCGATAAGATTCACATTTTCGTGGGTTTTTACCTCGTTTCAGAAGGATGGATATCGTTGCGTCATTCCAGTGATCCGGGGGGACACCTTTTTCATCAAAGATTGTGTTTAGTAGAGTTGTTAAAGGTGGGACCAAGGATTCACTTAGCTTTATGAAAAACTCGTTCGGTAAGGAGTCAGGGCCTGCAGTTTTCCCTCTCTTGAGACCCTTTATTACTTCTTCAACTTCTTTGTTTGTAATCTCAACATTTAGTTCTTCCTTCCCGGCCGTTGATAATATGAGAAGGTCCTTGCCATCTAAAAATAACTTAATTTCATCACTTGTTGGATTGGTGTTCTCAGTGTAGAGCTCTGAGAAGAATTATGTGAATTTATGTCTGATCACGAAATCTTCGGAACTTGGGTCTGTGGAGTTGTGGGGCTCAATACTGACTATTTTGTTTCTGGATTAGTCAGTTTTTGTTTTCCATGCCAGCATCTTGCCACATCCTTCCCCATATTCATAATGTGACAACTTGCTGGCTTCCCATTTCTCTCTCACTCCGTTCTCTAGAATTTCTGCAAGAGATTTCTTTTGTTTTAGTGTGTCCGCCTCCAATTTCTCGTTTTTGGAGGGTACTATTTCAGCTGCTGTTTGTAGGTCAAGAGATTTTATAGTATTTTCTAGTTGGTATATCTCCTGTTTTATCGTCCTAGATTTATGCACTGCTAGGCTTAGTAGTTTAGCCCTTATTACTGCCTTATATGCATCCCAGGTGGTTTGTGTTGAGACACCAGATTTATTAGTTTCAAAATAGAGCTCCGTCTCTAGTTTAAGCTGCTCTATAATCTGAGGGTCCAATAGGATGGTGCGGTCGATTGTCCATCTTGGAAGGGAATTATTACCATTAAGTTGTATTTTTAATTGCACAGCTGAGTGGTCGGATAGGTGTGCTGGTATATGTCCCGCTTTCTTTGTTCTTTCTACTAAACAACTATCCACTAAGAAGTAATCGATTCTGGATAGGAGTCCAAGTTTTTTATTCTGGAATGTGAAGTTTTGGTTCTTATCGCCTTTCTTTTTCCAGATATCCGCCAGACGGAGATCCTTTATACATAACCCCAGCCAGTCCCTCATTTTCGGCAAGTTTATTTGTTTTCTCCAGGGAAAACAATCCATCTTGGGATCCAGAATTATATTGAAGTCGCCCCCTAATATTATTGGTGAGGAAGCTGATAGCAATTGTGTGTATAGGTTTTGTAAGGGTGCTGGGTCATCAGTATTTGGGCCATATTAGCCAGCAATGGTGTATAGATTGTTATATATTGTTATATATTCTTACTCTAGCTTCCGCAGACTTAATTCTAGCTTTGAGTTATTTTTTAAACAGGATCACAATTCCCTTGATGACACAGTCTTGGTCTCTGCAGAAATATGCGTCCACCCAGCTCAGTTTCTTTAAAATGTCCTCCCATTCTTTTTTTAAGAGATGGGTTTCCTGAAATATTATGATTTCACTATCTATGGTCTTTAGGCACTCAAGTATCCTCCTTCTCCTACTTTTTGGTTCTTAGACCATTAACATTCCATGAGATTATGTTCATGGTCTTCAGGTCTTTCCACATCTTCTCTGAGTTTTTGTAGGAGCCTCAAGGTCCATTCTGCTGGCCCCATGCTCCCTGCTTCTTAAATCATGTTGAGGACAGAATTTTGTTTATTTTTTTCCCTAGTTTGCTCCCAACCCCAGTGCTTGTATTTTGTTTTCTTTTTTCTTTTGTGCAAATAAAAACGTCCCTCCCTGGAGAAGCCTTCCTCTTTTCTTCTTTGGGCTGTATTAGTAGCCCTCTCTGAGCTCCATATTTGCCTTTTTAATATTAAGCGCCCTTTTATTGTTGATCATGCATTTGGTCTTTCATTTGTTCCAGGAAATGCTCGACCTCTTTTGGATCCCTGATATTATGCATTTTGTTCCTCCACATGATCCTAAGGGCGGCTGGGAATTTCATCTGTACAGTGGCTCCGAGGGTTCGTAGCTCCTGCATATGTTGCCCCAGCTCCCATTGTCTATCTTGGGTTGCCTTAGCAATGTCTGAGCGGATTCTGAATGACGAGTCGTCTTTATTATGTGATCCCTTCTTTAGGGCCTCACTCAGGATCTTCTCTTTGAGGGTGTAGGTTCTGAAGTTTATTAGTATTTTCCTCAGGGTCTTTCTTTCTTTATTTCTCCCGAAGGGGTCGCGGTGTACCCTCCGAATATCTTCCCCTAATTCAGCTGGCTTAACCCAAGGAAAATACTCTTCGAGGAGTGAGATAGTAAACGTTTTAATGTCTGTTCCTTCTCGGCCCTCTGGTACATTCAAAATTCTAAGATTATTCCTTCTGGCCTGATTTTCCAATGATTCGAGTTTCTCACTGATGCTTTTGTCATTTGCCCTCAGGACTCTAATCTCCTTTTGATTTGAGTCCACATTTTTGCTTAATGTGCCTACTGCCGCTTCTACCGCTGTTACTCTCTCCCGTAGTGCATTTAACTTAGTGTCAAGCATTTTGCATGCTTCTTGTATCTTGTTCTGGTTATCCTCTGAAACCGCAAACTTAGCCCTCATTTCTTCCAGCATTTTTTCCAAGAATTGTTCTGGAGAGCTCTGGCTAGATTTAAGTGGCTGTGATTCTGCGCTGATCGATCTTTCATTGCCTGCGGAGTTTTCTGCTGCTGTTCGGGTGCTTGAGGATTTCGGGACTATGGAGTTCTCCATGTCTGCCTTGCCGTCCTTGTCTTTGTCCAGGTTGGGGCTAATGTTAGTGTTGTCCGTGCAAACTATTGGGTCTCTAGTTGCGTGTGCTTGTGATTGTGACTTGGGTTGCTGCTGCTCTAGCTGATCTTGTACCTGTAGTTGCACTTTAAAAAATGACCTGAGGGAAGGGGTGATCCTAACATTTGACTCAGTTCCCCCACCTGGCACTTCCTTCTCCCCTGCCTGTTTTTTCTTGACTTAGATGTTGGTGTCTCTGTCTTCGCCTGCTTTCTAGCCTTTCTTTTAGTACTGTGTGGGGCGACACTTTGTTTGGAAACTGATTGTTGGTTGAGTTTGAAGATCATCTATTTCTCAGGCAGTAGGTTGTACGCCTATCTTGGTCTTTATTCTGCCCTCTTCCTTCCTCTATTTTCCTAGGGGAGCCTATGGTATTTTGGGACCCTCCTCCCCCATCTCCAAGATTATTGGGGGAAGCCCCCTCTGCAACTTGTTGCTGCTCGGGTCTCCTGTCACAAGTGCCCCCCGTGATTGTCTGTCCCTTCAAACCCTACTCCTCCCTTACCTCCCTTTCCTCTGCTTCCACCGCTTCCTCTGCTTACCCTGCTCATGTGCTGCGATTCTTCCGTGACCTCGCAATGGCTTCCAGGGTGCACCGGTACTTCAGCGCAGTGAACGAGGGATTCCTTGAGCTGTCTATCTCCAGGCTTGCCCATGTGAAGCTCGATGCCTGTCCCGCTCGTGCTTGTGCTGAAGAAGAATAATAAAATCCTCCTGGCTGCCCTCCGGCAGTTCCTCTGTGCGTCTGACGCCGCCTCCCACAGCCCGGCGTATGCACAAAGCGCGCCGTGCAGGGCTGACCTGGTTGACCCGCTCTCCTACACACGCGCTCGAACACGGCGGACCCCTCCGGTGAGTTCTTCAGCCTCATGTGTGGTTTCGCCACCAGCTGTGGCATTTCCAATTTTTTCCCCTGTGCATTCCTTGTGGACACGCGGTACCGCAGTTCCGTATTTTTCTGTCGTTTTTGCGGTTTTCCGCTGGATTTGTGGTTGTGCCTCAGCTGGTAGAAGGGATCTTTCAGAACTCTATTGCTCTGGTGGGAGTTTTAGTATTTTAGATGACTTTCATAGTAGACTTGGCGTAAAACCAATTTTTTGGAAAGGTTGGTTTAGTACTGGGGAGGATCCGGCATTTCCTGGTATTTTCCTGGCGTGGCTTTTCCTCAAATCATAAATATCTCGTTACAGCAAACACGGAGCTCCCGACCGGACTGACTAGCCAGCCGCCATCTTCTCCCTGAACAAAACCGCAATAGACTGTTTTTCAACAACACTTGTCTTGTTACAACTACATTGTAAAGGCATGCTATGTAATGGCATGCGTTGTGTAGACATACAACCGCTCTAGTGATTACTAAGTGATGCTGCAAATCGGTAAATGCATTTCTAATTAATGAGTAGTGATGCAAATCTGAAGGGGACACATACTGATGATCAGTGAGAAAATGGTTCAATCTCCTCAGAGCCTCATCTTTTTGATATGCCTCTTAGGTAACTTCAACCTGTCGGACAAAGCAACCTAAAAAAAAATCGAGAAACACCTTCTTTAACCTCAGTGATACACTGAATGTGGTACAGAACATAACAGAACGTGGTACAGAACATACTCCAAAGGCCATACCTCAAGCTTGTCTTCTCACCTTAACCAACAATCCAATGCACACCACTCAAACCCATGTACAGGGCCAACCACTTTTCCATCCCTAAATCCACGCTTAGCGTCCAACCAACAAACAATGGTCAACACAAAAGAGAAGCGCACATCTTCAGAGCCTTTAATTACTTCTCAATAAACACCTTAATGCTTGAACTCACCTTGCACCCTATCAACTCCACATTCAACGCCATAATCCTTCTAAATAACTTCAACATTTTTGGAAAGCTACATAAACATCCAAACCTCACTTACAACATGCAAGTGCAAGCCAAAGTCTTCAGCACCATGTTCCTCTAAAGACTTGCTGACAATAAGCAATCCATCCACAAACAGAAAAAAAATGGAGGAAAAATAGTACTTCCGAGGACCTCTTGATGCTGAAGTCTCTCCACTTAACACGCTCCTGAACATCAGCCAAACTAGAGCACTAGACTAACACCATCAGTAAAGCCACTAACAGAAGCAGAACGACGCTGTTCAAAACAATGAAGCACTGCATCAACCTCCCGCCAGACCCCTCCTTCCTCATTGCACAGAAAACTGCATTGTCATCAACCTCTTTTTAGCAAAAAAATACAGAAGATCTAATAGCACATCAACAATGCAAAATATGCTTTAACTCTTACATCCACCCCTTCCCATAAAATTCTACAGTATCCGCCTTCAAAGCTCCATCTCTCCCAGATCCTTCTGACTTAAGCCTCTCCCTCAAATCCACTTCTTATGGAGACAATGCCTTCTGGTTGTCCTTCATTAAAGATCCCTAACTCACACAAGACATCTTCGCAGAATCTCTCAAGACAAGCCAGTTCCCTCCACTCCCAAATAAACTACGCTAGACCTTGATGACCAAGCCATCTACTGGCCCATCACTCATCTACCAATCATTGGAAAGATCACTGAAAAGCAGTTTATGTTCAACTCTAGGACCACATCAATGATAGCCATTTCCTGCATGACTACCATTCTGGTTTTAGATCACACTGCAGCACCATACACATTATAGACAATGCCATCTTTACCACAGATATTGTTGGACATTTCAGCTGTCTCAGACACAGTTGGCAAACCCAGCCTCATATGCCCCCTCGAGTCTCAAATGAGATTCACCAGTAATTTCCTTCAATGCTTCTTCTACCGACAACAATTTCCACATCAAAGTCACACAAAATTCCTATCACCTGCGAAGTCCCCCAGGGCTCCATACTGTCTCCTGTCCTCTTCACACTATACATGGAGCACCCTGACGCTTTGCTCAATGATAACAGTGTTAATATTCACCACGATACACAACTATACTGATTATACACAATTATACTTAAAATTCTTCTCTACTTCAAAAATCCATTGCTTCAAACACTGCTTGCACATCATCCAGACCTGAATGCCAAGCATCTACCTGAAAATCAATCCAACAAAGACAGAAATCTTGTCATTTGCCAGGAATAATAAACAAAATACAGACAAACCTGACTCAATGACATGAACCTTAATGTCTTTGATTCTCAACTTTAACTAAAAGCCAAATCATTTGGATTCACCTCCGACAACCACCTCAGTGTAACGGAGCCCAAATTGCCAAAAATTCAACACAATACATTAACCACCGTTAATCCAGGACCACCTCCTCTTACTCCTTTTTTTATGCTTGTCGCTGAACATATACAGTGCTCCGCTGCAGTTAGGCTATAGGAATATCACCTACATATATATATATATATATATATATGCATATATATATATATATAAATAAATATTTAAATATTTACATTTTCACACAAGTAATTGGACATTGCGTATGTGACTTTTTGGGTATGTTTGTTCCTATATTTTGGAATAGTTGATTAATTTTTCACTTGCTTTATTGTATTTATACAGCAATTAATTTGTTGCTTGATTCATGTGAAAATAATCATAGCAAGTGTATCATTAATTTTTTCTGTTCTTGGTTTTTTGCAATTTGGATTATCCAGTTAAATGTATTTTGCGATTCCGAGTAACGATTTACTGTATCTTAAAATTAGTCACTTTGGCAAATCAATGATATTCTTTTGGGATTATCCCGTGATTTATAATGTGGTTTCAGTCTGTCTTCGACATCATTCTTGAAGACTGAGTGGTGTCCAATGAAATGTTGTGGATTTACAGCACTAGGACTTTAAATTTTGATCGCGCTCTCTGTGTGTCATGTGACCAAGGCCTTTCGGAGGCCGAAACGTTATGTTTGACGAAGGTGCCGATTAAAGAATCTACTCACCTGAACTTTTGGGTCTCGTGTTCCTTGCTGCAGCGGCGTCCGGGAGTTGTGGAAATGCCCTCCAGTTTTGAGTAAGTTCGTAATATATATATATATATATATATATATATATATATATATATATATATATATATATATATATATATATTACCTACTGGCGGTCGCCAGTAGGTATATATAGTTAGGATTTTTTCTCTATGGGATTTTTGAAAATTCTATGTCTAATAACTTTGGCGTTTGTGGACGGAATTGGCTGAAATTTTCAGGAAGATGGAACATTGTGTTTCTGAGCAGCCACTGAAAAGTTGGGGGGGGGTTTGTCAAGGGGGGGCTGAGAAAAAAGGGGGGTCCCAAAACATGTTTTTAACATTGAGTTTTCCATGGGGCGGTTGGCCTCACTTTTAGCCCGAACGGCTGAATGGATTTGCACGAAACTTGGCAAAATTGTAGGGACTGGTAGCCCGATGTGCCTTTGCTAGGTCTCAATATATGTGCTGCAGTGGATTTTGAGAAATTAACGTTCAAAAAAAGATATACATCTGTAACAGCGGACCGGGCAGCGCTCCAGTTCGCGTACTTTTTGCGTTACGGAGCTTTGTGAAGCGAAGCTGATTGGTTCTCCGGCATCTGTAAACATTCCAAACAGTCCGTAGCGGCCGCCATCTTGTCTCTCGGTAGGATCGAGAGACAAGAGGAGGCCAAAGCGAAGGGGCAAATGACCATAAGGGGGCATAGTAGATCCTCCCTGACCTCTTAGGTTTGATGTACCATTTTGCCAAGTTTGGTGTAATTCCGTTCAGCCATTCAGGCTGTAGACGTATCTAAATGTCCTATGGAAAATTGCATGGGGAAAACACATTTGAAAGTGTTGAAATTTAGAACCAATTAAAATGTTACTTTGGTTTTGTATTTGTGTGTGATGAAAGTTAATTGGTTATGTATATATCTAAAATGAGAGGAAACCACAGCCATTTTGTGATACTACTGTCTGAGGTACATTTGTGAGGAATTTTTGGTGCTCAATTTCTGGTGTTTGATTTACACAGTACTAACACTTCTCCTACTTTTAAAAAGGTGAGTTGTTAATTTGTAAGGGGAACTATGTTGTACACTTTAAGATAATTTGAAAAATGTTTTCTGTTATTTATTTACAGTCCTTCTGTTATACTAAATACTTGATAAAGTTAGTTTTATATTATGTATTACTAAAAACAATAAATGAAAGTGATTATTTTTTTCTGCAATTTGCAGCAAGCAATTTCAAAATAAAATGGCTCACAATGAAGAGACCGTGGCAATTTCTTTTGAATTATCCACTACATTTATTGAAATTGACAGCACCAATAATGAAGTATTCTCACAAGGAGGAGATGACTTGAATGATTTTTTTGATCAATCTCTTGATGGCGAATTTATCGAATGTTTGGAGACCATAGAGTTACAAGAATCATCATTGCAGACTTTTCATGAGGAGATTCCTGATGAGATGATTGAAGAGGAAATTCCTGATGAGGACATGTTACTAGTTCTTTCAAATTTTGAAAATTCAGAAGAATAAATTTATATTTAGAAATCAAAAATTGTTTGAGACATTATTCATTTTTAATTTATGAGGTTGTAGCGAAGTGATTGTAGTATAAAATGAGACTTATAGTATAGAGTGCAACATTTTTATGTTACATGATAAGTTTACTCATATTTACTTCCCTTCTCCCACTATATTATCTCCAATGTGTATTTGACATCTCTTCTTCATCTCCGGCCTCCTTTCTCTCACTGTCTGTCTCTGATGCATCTTATCGCTGCCATTTTGTGTAATTACAGAAGAGAGTAAAATAAAATAGTTCGGAACGTGAAAAGGGGGCAAAGTAGAGTACCCCTCACCCCCTAGGCCTTCTCAGGCGGTCCCAAAAGGATCAGTTTCTGTTTTCCTGAGAGATTATGGTATGAGTTCCATATACCACAATAACTTGCATTACAACATGCAAGATATCTATCTCCTATTACCAACTTTTGGAGATATTCGCGCCAAGCGCGAATATCTCCAAAAACTAACACCTGCCCTGAGCAGTTCTTAGCCATGTTATCCAATGGGAGGTGGATAACATGGCTAAGAGCATTAGCTCGGTAATGCATGAATATCGCTGACTTTTTAGCGATATTCATGCATTGCGGCCGTTTTTTATCGCATTTGCGATAAACCTTGATAATAGTAAGGTTTATCTGCGATAATTTCTGACGATGCTTAGCGGTAAAAAATTCGTTGCTAAGCATCGTTAGCGATAAATATCGCTTAACTTTGGTAATATGCACCAACGTCTGTTAACGTTCGATTCGAAGGAAATGAGGAAGTGTTGAAAAACATTGTCTGCGCCATCTTGCCTTTTTTGAAATGCCACACTTTTGTCGTGCACGGCAGCCATTTTAGATGCCTTGACCAGACCCACTCTCTGCACGCTGTTGATCCGTAGCATGGCTCCCCACCCTCGCAAGCATCTTTCCCAGGCACTGGTCACCCCGCTCTCTGTCTTATGCATCGGCAATAAACCTCCCCCCATCTGCGCTGCTCTTCCCTGAGAATCACACTCTGTGCCCGCCCGACACCTCCCTTTCGCCCTATTCACTACCGCACCCTCTGACACTCCTCTTCCTCTGTGTCCGATAGTCCAGGCTATCAGCTAGCCCTGCAGATGTAGTTTATGGCCCCAGCTGTAAAGAATCACCCCTCTTCAAAGGAGTTATAGTAGATCAAGGCCCACACCCGATGAGATCCGTCAAACCACACGCGTTCCTACTATCTGAAAACCATCCTGTATTGTGATTGGGGAGGGGACCGAGCCTGAAGCGGAAGATTGCAGGGATGACTCTTTGTACATCAAAGTTTTTACAATTATGTGTCACATTAAAAATATATAGCACTCCAACAAAGTAGTAGGAATATAAAACTTTAATAACTTATAAATATATACAACAAAACAAAAACAGTAAAAACATTTAAACAATGAAGAGACCGTGGCAATTTCTTTTGAATTATCCACTACATTTAATGAAATTGACAGCACCAATAATGAAATATTCTCACAAGGAGGAGATGACTTAAATGATTTTTTTGATCAATCTCTTGATGGCGAATTTATCGAATGTTTGGAGACCATAGAGTTACAAGAATCATCATTGCAGACTTTTCATGAGGAGATTCCTGATGAGATGATTGAAGAGGAAATTCCTGATGAGGACATGTTACTAGTTCTTTCAAATTATGAAAATTCAGAAGATGTTGCCTGGGTGCCGCACTGATTTGGGTATCCGGCGTGGGGCGTCCCGGGGGGTGGGTTGTCAGTAGCGGTCTGTTGTGCGAATAGTTCCAAGGCAGCAGAACGCGCTGAAATCTAGATGGCACGAAGGTGATGTCTAGTAAGTTGCCGCCCAGCAAATAACGGCGTGGGGCGCCGCGGGGGGGGGAGGCAGTCCAAAGTTCCGTTAAAAGGGCAAAGGAAAGGATCGGTGGTTTGAACCATCAGTCAAAAAGGGGAGGGGGTGCAACAATTTTTCCTACCGGGTTACACTGTGCTTTCACCGGAACTGAGGTCTGCAGGATTCTAGTCATTCAAACTGAGGCTGGCGCCAGCATGGGAGCGCCGACGTCCCGCGGCTACAGTTTTGTCACTCCACGGGCGATCATGGCAGTCATTCCCCATCGGGGGTGTCTGCGGGGGTCGGGGACTCCCGCGGCTCCTCTAGAATCTTCAAGGTCGTGGAGGACTACGGTGGTGGAGTCAACCAGTGACCGGGCCATTTCTTTATGCTGGGCCCGCTCTTGCCAGGTCGACCGCCATTTTGAGAGTTCGGTAGCTACTGGCGATCGCGGGGTCAAATGAGCGGACGGGCTCCACCCTGCCGGGCGAGACGTTGCAGCATCGCCACAGTGGAAGAACCCTTTTCCGGGCGCCTGGAGCGCTGAGGGTGCAGCTGGGAAGCCTCACCCTGGGGAGGCGGGAGAGGCCTGTTCGCACCGTCTCTCCCACCCAGTGCACCCCACGGCATCTCGCTTGACATTTGTTATGGCCGGACCAGGCGATGAGGACGAGGGGGGGGGGGTCGGAGGCATGTGCAAGACATCCCCCCCCCAGTGTTGTCGCAGCCATTATAAAAGAAAGAAGAAATGTCCCGTCCGTCTTTGGGCCGGACCTCCGGTGGATGGCGGCCGGACGCCCTTTGCTCTGGCCCCATGAACGGGTTCCTTGGCTCATCGGCTGCAGCCGGATCCCGTCGGCCCCAGCCCCCGGCCGTTGGTGGCCGGACCGGGAGAGAGAGTGGGGGGACAACCTGCAACTCTCAAGTGCCACCGCGGCCGGACTGGGAGAGAGAGGGGAGGGTCGAGGACATAGACATTCCCCCCCTGCGAATCTCCAGTGTTGTCAATCCCCCTGGCCGGGTCCCGCTGGCCTCGGCCTCTCCTCCGGCTACCCCCTACGTGATGATCTCCTGGCCGACGGTTGGCAGCAGGACCCGCCTTATATGTGTTGCTTCCGGCTGGGCGTAGCCGGAAACCTGTTGCACTTTGGAAGTTTCCAGAATGGGGCGGATGTCTGCTGACTTGTATCTTTCCCAGTTTGCCGTTATTTGGCTGTGGCAGGCGGTGGGACAGACACGTTTTGGGGCAGTGAGGGGCGATGAAGCCTCGTTGCCTTGTGGCCGTTGCAATGTCACACTTGGTTTCTCTTACTGTTTTCAGGTTTCTTATTACGGGCTTACTTCTAACGTTTCTTGTTTCTAGGACAATAATAGGTTTTATCATTACGTATTGTTATCGTTTCTTTGTTTGTTATTTAATAAAAAGTTCATTAGTGGCCTACTGATTTTCGTTTTCCTATTCCTTTCTTTCCAGGTTGTTTCATGCTAAAGTTTCTGTTAACAGGATACAGTGATCACTTCGTTATTATTGCATATGTCCTTTTCACTAGGGGTGCTCTCTGGTCGGGCCAGATGACCTATCTCTAGTAAATGGTCCGGGTGAAACAGGTGCATCAATCAGTGGGGTGTAGATAGGCATGACAGATTACAACGGGGGAGAAAGGTCCGCATTACCTACCCTTTCACTACTTGCAAAGATTTTCCTACGTTTATTTGCAAACAGGGTATACCTCCAAAAAGAACCAATTCCCAAACAGTCAATGTTCGGGCAAACAATCAATCAATGAGGAACGAAATAGGCACGACGTGTTAAAGGTTTGCGTTACCTACCCTTCACTATCTGCAAAGGGAGAGAGAATATTCCTATTCTTCCTCGTTTGCAGGCAGAGAAGATCCTTAAGAGAACCAACTTCGAACAATTCAATGCTCGATTCAAACAATCAACAAGGGGTACTGTGAACATAAATGAACGCCGCTTATGTACATACACATTGCTATTTTCAACAGGTTGTTCCTAATGTTTCTATTTTAGCGAGGTCAAAAAGAGATCCCATTAGTGGCCTACTGATTTTGCTCGATTCCTTTTGTTTTTTTACACGATTTTTCGCTATCTGCAAAGACTAAACAGAGTATTGCGACTCTGTGCTTGTTTGTAAATAGAGAATGAACCAAAGAGAACAATCAATCAAATGGAGAGAGAAGCAGGCACGACGGATTACAACGGGGGCAAAGGCCTGCGTTAACTACCCTTCACTATCTGCAAAGAGAGAGTACTCCTAATAGAAATGAGGGGGGGGGCAGCATTCAAAGCAGATCAGTGTGCATAAACACGAAAATGTTTTTACTTACCACGTACTTGACATTCGACAGCTTATGATATTTGCTATTAAAAAAACATTGAAATTCACTGAAAAAACCATAGGTTATAGACCATATATAGTTAGGAATTAGCATTTACAAAACCTTGAAAATTCACTGAAAAAACCATAGGTTATAGACCATATATAGTTAGGAATTAGCATTTACAAAACCTTGAAAATTCACTGAAAAAACCATAGGTTATAGACCATATATCGTTAGGAATTAGCATTTAAAAAACCTTATTTTACTCACACAAAACCATTGAAATTCCATATATAGTTAGTTGCACTAACTATATATCGCGCACGCGCAATCCACTGCTGATGATGTCACATATTACATCATTCATGACATGGTCAGTGACATCACTGATGACATCACTGATGACATCTCAAATGACATCACTGATGACATCACTGATGACATCTCATTTGACATCAATGACCACATCACTGATGATATCATTCATGTGACAATACAATGCATCTCCTCACATTTTAATATAACCTCTGTTTCACCCAGTGTTAAATACAGAGTATAATTTTTGAAACCATTGACACACCAATACTAGTTACTACATACGCACTCACTGATTCCTACGTCTACACACACATTCACTCATTCACCCATACAATCATTCATACATACAATCACTCATCTTTACAACACTATCATATGCACTCATACACCTATACAGACACTCACACTCTGCCACTCATCCATGGAGTTACTCACACACCTAGTCAGTCCTGTAAAGAATCAATGACACTTCCATTTTCTTGTCTATACAGTTAAACATAGAGCACCTTACATTTTCAAACATATACTAACACATACTTACCTTCTTATACAATCATTGATACAAGTACACATTGATCTGCACAGAGTCACACACCTCCCAGCCAGCCACACACACACTCAGTCTCCCATACAAATACTTGGACAATCAATCAGTAACCCATATAGTTAATCATATAGCTACTGATCAACACATGCAGCAGTTTACAGAACAACAGACATAATGATGCACAAATTAAGACAGTTTAGTCACTAACCCATGCACTCAGTGAGACACATTTAATCACTCACTCATACATTCAGTCATGCACCTACTAAATCCTTTGTCCAGACACTTATACTTCCACTCATTCTTCAATATGTAAGACACTTTTTAACTTTACAGAAACATACAGTCACTGGATGTTGTCATCAGTGATGTCATCAGTAATGTCATTTGAGATGTCATCAGTGATGTCATCAGTGATGTCACTGACCATGTCATGAATGATGTAATATGTGACATCATCAGCAGTGGATTGCGGGTGCGCGATATATAGTTAGTGCAACTAACTATATATGGAATTTCAATGGTTTTGTGTGAGTAAAATAAGGTTTTTTAAATGCTAATTCCTAACGATATATGGTCTATAACCTATGGTTTTTTCAGTGAATTTTCAAGGTTTTGTAAATGCTAATTCCTAACTATATATGGTCTATAACCTATGGTTTTTTCAGTGAATATATATATATATATATACATATATAAATGTAGAAATAGTTTTATTGTGTTGTGTTTTTAGACGAGGCAATTTCATAATTACATCAAGGATTGGCAAAGCCAATAGTTCTCCACCATGAAACCTATTGTTTTTGCCAATCCTTTTTTGTCTTAGATAGCAAATACGAATGTCCCTGCACCTGTCCGTGAACCTGCCATGGCCATCTTTTAAAGAGTTTAAACATGACACAATGCATTCAAAGATGACAGCTGTAGATGAATGTGCATTCACAGCAGTTATCTTTGAATGCATTTTGTTATATTTTCACAAATGACATTCAAAGATGATCACCATGGACGCTCTTGAATCTGTGGCAGTCATCTTTAAATTGGGAATTGTTAAAGAAAAAAAAATTCTAGATGTCCATAGTGCATTTGTACACAAGTGCGCATGCAGGCGACAATCTTGAAATGATTTAACATCGTTTTAACATGGCCTACTGCTGATGATGCAACTGCAGATGAAATTAAAACAGAAGGTTGGGGTATGAGGATGCTGTGTGATGGTGAGAAAGGCGCATATAGACAGGGATAGCAGGGATAAGGAGGTGCAAGTAGGGGGGAAAGTTGTAGTCCATCCAATGCATCCAATGCATTTCAAGCAAGGTCAGACGTTAGTAGTGGAAGGATATGCAGTTCAATCAAAATTATGAGAGACTGAAATGCTCCTAGGCAGGACCAATAAAAGAGTAGGGAGGAAAGTCATTTAATCAGGAAGCTGAGGCAGCCCAAAAAATCTATTTATGAACCTGGGGTTGACCCATAGCCCACTCCAAACATATATTGTATTTTGGAAACAAAAGGTCTGCCGAAAGCTGTCTGTAGCCGAGACCTAAAAAACACAAGAACACAATTTATACTTTACAGAAGCACATTATATCAACCAAATAGAACGCAAAATAAAAGGACACTTACATGATGGAAGCTGTGCTGTTGCAATTGCTGCAAAAGTAGATGAAAGGAGCCATATCAATAGGGTCATATTATAGGTGAATCTGGTAAGAAAGGATCAGTGCATTAGAATCTCCAACAATATTAAATAAACTTACATATATATTACCAACTAAGCTAAAGCTATGCACATTTATTCCTGAACCCGTATTAACAAAATTATGGTCTCTTTGTAAATAACACAACATGTCATTTGTCCTACAAGGACAACAGTAATTTTGTAATGAAGTCCCTTGTGTAATATTCAATATATGACCACTAATAAGGTGACACACAGTTAATACACACCAGGGATGGTGGGCTTTAGCAGAGACATGGAGGGTTCTTAGGACCATGTAAGGCATCTACCACATATTAGGTGCAGGAACACACCATAGCCCATAATGATCAGAAAGATTTGGCCCCCATCTGAAAGCTCTCCGGGGTTGCAGATGTGTCTGTATCATCTGTGCAGTTTGATATGCTAACAATACATGCACAGGAAACCTGCACTCCCAGTTCGTTTTACCAAGGGTATGACTTCCCATTTAGGGGTGCTGTGCAGAACCACATATTCAGGTGCTCTTTTCAAGGATAGGCTGCTCCTGCAGCTAGGGCCGGACTGGGAACCAAATCCGGCCCTGGCAAAGTGCTCGGCCGGCCCACTGTGGTTGCCACCAAGGTCTTTACCTGGGCCGGTTTTCGGCCGATTTTGTTACAGGGCCGATTTTTCAGCTAAACGGCCCTGGAACAAAAACGGCCCCCAGGGGCCCAAAACCAGACCCCACTCGTGCGGCGCACTGGGGGATTGCCCAGTGCCCGCTACGGCCAGTCCGGCCCTGCCTGCAGCTAAAGTGATGAAGCAGCGGGTCCAGCCTCCCAGGGCTGGCTCTACGGTGGTGTGAGCAGTGCTACCACACAGGGTGCTGACCTGTTGGGGGGGCATTGACCCCGGGGGCACTGAGTGTAGCAAGAACATACAATTTCAAAGTACCGGCTGCAGAGTTACTTGTGTGTCCAGCTTTCAGGCAGCAATAAAAATGTTCCTGCTAAAGAGAGAGATCGGAGTTTTGTCTACGGCATTTTTAATTTTTTCCCTAAAGCAGTGCAAAGGGTTACTAGGCCTGCTACAAAGAACAGATTTGTATTTTTTTGTCAACGGCTAAGTGAATTAGTAAAGCCAGCCTTTACCAGCACTTTTAAACAAATTAAATGTATTCGAGAGAGGAGCTATGGAGAGATGAGGGGGGCTTGTGCTGGGTGGTAGCAAAAGGATCCAAAGAGTTCAAATTGGGGGGTGCCAAAAAAAGAATGTTGCACTAGGCGCCACCAGTGGTAAAGCCGGCCCTGCACCTTCCTCTCCATAAGATCATGCAGCACTTTCACAGTTTCTTTGAAGGCCTATGAAGCTGATAGCACGTAAATCTCCCAGTAATCTCTCATTGGAAAATGTTTTAAGGGTAGCAAAATTAACCTTTAATTACCATTACTCTTTTTCCATGCCATTATCTACTCTAAAGGTGATGAATCTTTGCCACCGTATTTTGACCAAAAGAGCTCCTTCATTAACATAGGCAAGTAATCAAACGCAAATAAACATTTTAGTCAATAATGAGAGTTGTGAGTAGTTTCAAAGGGATTTATTTTCTAAGTAAAGTTTAAGAGTCTCTGACTCTTCATTCATTAGACAGATATCAATACGGTTACAGAATTGATAATAGGAAATAAAGTTAGTGCAGAGCATATTATAATTTACATACAGTACGTTCCAGAAAGGACAGAATCCCAAATTTAAGAAAATATGGAGCAAATGATTTCAGTCAGAACTCATGAGGAATTCAAAATAAAGCAGGAGTTAGTGTATTATAAAATTAAATACATAATTAATACTTGCAGGTTCTCCCATAGAGAGAGAAAAAGCATGTAGCAAAAAATGCCTTAGCATAGCCAGTTAGTTAAAGAATAAAGCTTGGAGTTTTTAATTAAAGTCAGAATGGAACAAAACCTACATCTAATCTGCCTTCATCTGCATCTGTACTGCTCTCCATCAAAGTCTCTCCTCCTCTGCAGGTCTCTAAATCCGTGTCTGGACAAGTCTGCAAAGGTCTCCTTTCCTAAATCTGTCTGAGTCTGCAACTCCTAAATTACGAACGTGTTTATAAAACTAAAAATGTTGAAAAGTATGTGGCATTCTTCATCCAATTGGAATCAAGCATTCTCCAAAAGTACATCTTCACTTTTCGGCTGTCAAATTCAATTTCAATTCAACTCAATTTCACTTTAATTTTTATTGATATAGATCTCTTACGAGAACAACAATTGTACATAATTCCATTTGTTAAACATAGAAGCCCACATGCATCAAGCATTTTTGGAGTCGCAAACGGTGCGATTCCTTAAAATCGGCCGTTTGCGAATGCAAAAGTGCTGTTTGGGATGCATCATGCTATTTTAGAAATTGCAATTTTTTTGCAAATTCTAAAATTGCGATAGCACATAAGAAATCGCAATTGTGCAATTTCTAAAATGCTATGCATCATTTCATAAAAATGTGCGATTTTACAAATTGGAAGTGCAGATTACCACGAAGTTCAACCTCGTGGTAATTTGCGAAATTGTTCAAATATGCACAAAAATGCATTTTTTAAACTGTTAAGTTACAGACACACATGTCCTCAGGACATGTGTGTATGTAACTTATACTGAAAAGTACATTTCATGGGTGCAGGGGGGGGTCATTTGCACCCCCCTCTCCACGCTTGAAATGCATTGATGAATTTCTATTTCAAATTGCGAATTCGCAATTCCCATTCATTCCTATGGGCATTTTGGCCCATAGGAATGAATGGGAATTGTGAATTCGCAATTGAAAATGTGCATTTTTTATGCAATTCGGTAAACATAGCGATTTTTACCGAATTGCAAAAAAAAGCTAAAATATTCATGCATAGGCTTTTGCAATTTCTAAATTGCGAATCGTTATTTTTCGCAATTTAGAACTCGCAAAAGCCGATATTGATGCATGTAGGCCTCTATTCTTATATGAAATATCTTAAAACTTAATACGAAAATCACACATATTTAAAACAAGAATAAAACACATTTCGAAAAATGGTACAAGTTATAGCACACAAATTCATTTGGTGGATTTTTAAAAAGAGCAATTCAATCTATGGAGGAGGAAAGGTTATGTCTAAAAACTATAGATTTTATAAAACTATTTAGAGCCCCTACTACCTCTTTGGTAGAACATAACCATAATATATGAACTAGGGCCTTGTTTCGGTGATTCCATGTATCACATACCACACTATCGTTATCAAGGTTGTCCCAGTGTCTTGTAAAAACCTTTAAAGGAAGTAGTCTTAATCGCAACATAGTAATACATCTCCTAAGTTTATGTTCCAAGGTAAAACAAGTGTATTGCTGAGGGGACTTAAACTCGTAAATGTGTGCTTCTGCTTTTTGGTTGTTGTCGTTAAGATGAAAATGCACTTTCAAAGTTTGGGAAAAGTCACGCCCGAGGTAGGTGTATGATTTTACCACCTAAATTTTAGTGCCGTCTAGTTGCCAATTATAGTGGAGGTAGCATTTCCAACCCCTAACGGTAACTACCTTTGTTTTAGAAATATTTACTTTTAGTAAATGTATTTCTTTATATCTAGTGAGTGCGTCTATATTTCGCTGTAAGCCCAGAGGTATAAGGTTGAAAATTACTACGTCATCGGCGTACATTAACACATATATTTTTTCATAGGCTACTTTTGGAGGACAATTACTTACATTTAACAAGATCTCTGGAAGATCGCTTATATAAAGCGCAAACAGGAGGGGGGCTAGAAGGCAGCCCTGCTTTAGGCCATAATGCATAAGTATCTTATGAGTCAGGCCTTTGTCTCCTACTATCAGAACTTTGCACCAAGTTGGGGTATGAAGAGCTCCTATCAGCCTCAATAGTGGATCCGGGATCACTGTTTTCTTTAGTTTTCTCCAGAGGGTTGGCCAATGATAGAGTTTAAAATACCTATGTTATCAATCATGGAGTGATTGGGACGAAAACCCGATTGAAACTTTGGGATTACACCTTTAGAGAAAGCCCAGTCCCTTAAATGCTCGAGGATACTTGAAATGAAATGAAATGAAATGAAAAAGAAACTTAATAAAGCGCACTGCGGCCAAGCGGCTTCCTGGCGCTGGGGACTAGACCAGACTCAGCGAGTGGATCCGAGGGAACTAGCAGGGGAATGCCTGAGAAAACAGGAATGTTTTGAGGGCTTTACGGAAGTGGGTGTAGATGGGAATGGAGCGAATGGAAAGAGGAAGACTGTTCCAGAACCGAGGGGCCAGAACCGAGAAACGGGTGCCCCCCGTTCTCGATTTACGGAAACGGGGGACGTGCAGAAGGGACAGAGAGGAGGAGCGGAGAATGCGGCTAGGGGCGTAGGGGGTGATGAGAGAACTGATAAAGAGGGGAGCTGAGTGGGTGTGCGCCCGAAATACCAGGCAGGCCAATTTGAAAAAAGATCTAAGGTGTACTGGGAGCCAATGGAGGGACTTAAGTGCGGGGGTAATGTGAGAAGATTTGGGGAGATGAAGAATAAGGCGGGCTGCCTGATTTTGAATGGCCTGAAGACGGCGGGTTTCATAAGCGGGTATGCCCACGTACAGGCCGTTCCCATAGTCAAGGCGGGAGGTAATGAGAGCCATGACTATGGATTTGAGGGCGTCCGCAGAGAAATACCGGGAGATCTTCCGAATGAGGCGAAGGGATAGAAAGCAAGAAGAAACAATGGAACTGACTTGGGCATGCATAGTTAGGTCATGACTGACCTTGATGCCCGGGGTCCGAACGGAGGAGACCGGTGAAGGGGGGGAGCCAAAGGAAGGGGGGCAGTGGACCGGGGACCATGGATTTAAGGGGCCACCCGTGAGGACAAGCTCCGTCTTGTCCGGATTGAGCTTCAAGTGGTTGATGCTCATCCATTCAGAAATAAAGACTAAGGTAGAACAGAACTTGGGAAGAGAGTCAGAAGGGGAAGAAAGATCGAAGACGAGCTGGAGGTCATCCGCGTAATTGTACACAGAGACCCCCAGCTCGCGAAGAGAAATGATAAGAGGGTGAATGTACAGATTGAAAAGAAGAGGGGAGAGGGAGGAACCTTGGGGGACCCCACAGGAGACCAAGCGGGGGGGGAGCGGAGTAACCCGAGAGATGGACCGCTTGGGACCTGCTCTGGAGAAAGGACGCCAACCAGGAAAAGGCTGCGCCCCGAACGCCCGCTGCCCTGACACGGTCGAGAAGGATGGAATGATCAACCGTGTCAAACGCAGCGGACAAATCGAGGAGGACCAGGGCTTGGGGAAGATTGATGTCAGCTTTCCCCTTAAGTTCGTCCAGGACCGCGATGACCACTGTCTCTGTGGAGTGTCCTGGGCAAAAACCCGCCTGATGAGAGGCCAAGAGGTGGTGCTCCTCGACATAACTGGACAGACAAGTTGTAACGTAGCTTTCAAGGATCTTACCCAGGTAAGGGAGAAGAGAGATGGGCCTGAAATTAGAGAGAAGAGAGGGGTCAAGACCAGGTTTTTTAAGAATAGGTAAAACTATGGCGGTTTTGAAGGAGGAAGGAACAGAACCCAGAGCCAGGGAAGCGTTGAGGAGGGCAAGAGGAGGAGCAGGGCAACTGGAGAAAAGAGTTTTGAGAATCCGAGCCGGAGCGCAGTCCACCGGAGAGCCGGACTTGATTTTTGTGAGCATATTGAGGAAACGGTCCAAGGAAATGGGGGGAAAGTGATCCAGAGAGAAGGAGGGTAGGAAGAGGGGGCAGGAGACACCAGATTGGTGCCCCATTGGAATATTGGCCTTTATGTTGGCAATCTTGTCAATGAAGTAATCATTGAGTGAAGAGCAGAGGGTCTGAGATGGAACAAGGCTAGTGCTGGTGCGATCAGAGGTGGCAAGGTTGTGGACCAGGGAGAACATTTCTCAGGGTTTATTGGCAGAGTGAGCACCTCTCTCGGTGAAGTATTTAGTTTTGGCCGCAAGGATCGCTTTTTTGTAATCGTTGAGGAGAAGTCTATATTTAGCACGGAGAGTGGGGCAATAGTGTCGTCTCCAATGGCGTTCCGATCGCCTAAGATCGAGTTTGAGGTCTTTGAGCTCCCTGGTGAACCATTTATGGGCGTCATGGGGGCGGACGGATTTGACCTTCTTGAGTGGGGCGACCTGGTCGCAGGAGGAGGAGAGCCAGGTGCTAATGACTTCTGACTGCGAGTCCAAGGAGAGATCAGTAAGATCAGGCGCTGAGGAGGCCAGGGAGATCGAAAGGGAGTTAAGGTCCGTTTGGTTCCAGCTGCGAACTAGTATGTTTTTGGGTAGAGGCAGCTTGTCAGTCGAAGCCGAAAGAATAGAAAATGAAATAATGGAATGATCAGACCAAATGCAAGGGAGTATAGAAGCGGGTGAAACATCACGGCGCAATGACCAGATTTGGTCCAGGATGTGACCCTGGGCATGGGTGGGGGCCGAGATGTGGGGCAAAAAGTTCAGGCACTGAAGGGTAGCAGAAAAGTCTTTAGAAGAAAGATCTTCCCTCGGGTCACCTGGCCAGTAGTTAAAATCACCAAGCAGAACAACCGAGGAATTGTTAACCGCCAGGGTGGCGAGGAGATCCTGTAAGGCGGCGACAAATAAAGGCATGGCTTGGGGGGGACGGTACATAAGGACAACAGTGAGGGGAACGGGGAGGTTGAGAGATCGCCCCACCAGGTAGTCCACGCTAGGTATGGGGGGGTAAGCAAGGAGTTGAAATTTCAAGGTGGAGCGAATGATCATCGCCACACCGCCCCCCGCCTTACCAGCTGCAAATATTTTCCCCGAAGCATCTAAAAGTGCAATTTGTCTATAATTCCCAGGGTTAAATCAAGTGCCCTTTTTTAATATTGGAATAATGATACGCTGTGTCTAATAATATGGGATTTGAGCAGTCGCGTAGCAATTATGAAAAAAGGGGCCACAATAACACACTCCACTTTGGAGTGTCACTTTGTAGAACTTTTATTGGTATCATATCCGGATACATGGTTGCAGAGGTTCTCGCTTTCCTAATATAAGACTCAATTTGTTTTTATGAGGGGGGACATAAAATTTGTTTAATCCTGCCAGAAGGGCTCGGGGTAGGTGATGCATGCCTGCTAGCCGTATACTCTGAGTTAGACTTATAATGGTCTAGAAGTTAGTTTTCACACTCGGGTCCCGGTGTTGCTTTTAGGGTCTTGAAATTACCCATTCCTTTAGCAATCAAGTGGCAGAATTGCTTGGAGTTCTTCTTAGTAGCAGCCATGTGTAGATCTATCCAATGTTTGTCAGATGCTGCTTTATTTTTTACCTTAGCAAGTCGATGCAATTTTTTATTCAATCTAGCTATTTCAACATTTCTTGTACTTTAAAAGGTGATAAATTGGTGCCTGAAAAATTGAATTAGTCTTTTAGAGCTATCCTCTCTTCCTGTGATCTTTTTGGGCTGGTGAGAGATATTGTACGTAAGAGCCTTCTTGTGTAGTTTATTTACAATGGCAGTCAAAATCTGCTCAAATTTCTTGGTGGGACTGAGAGTATGATCTGCCTCCCAATGCTGATGAGTGGATATTTCTTCATTGACTGTGTTTATGGTTGTCGTATTCCAGATTATGCGTCCCTGCTTGGAATCCAGGACCAACTTTCCATTCATCCAAGACAGCGACCATAAAGCAGACAGTGATGGAGTATTGCATGGTCGCTATCGGGTGAGAATTGGGAGACTAAATAATTACACTTTTGATATGGCGATGGACTGCCTATTATGTAGTCTAATATGGAATTTACTGTAAATGGCCTAGGGCAACTTCAATTAAATAAACTGCTCAGCAGTAGCAGATAAATACATAAAATTAAGCAGAAAATCAGTGGTGACACTAATGTATGGAAAAATATCAAAATAATGTTATTAATTATACATGGCAGTATCCAAAAACATGAAGAATTAAATAAGGAAATTGAGTCTTATAGTAAATACCTCCTCAAACATAAGACTGATAAGTTATGGAAAGACATAAGATTCTATACCAAGGAAAAAGCATACCCATATCTCAATGAACACTTCTATTCTGTCAACCAACACCAAGAATCAGAAACATATGGACCGGCTCGACCACAACGCAAAATCACTACCTTTTCGGACACATCAGATTCCGAGAATGAGTCCAGTCCACATAACCTCAATTATGGTACAGATAGAGAAGGTTATGGACATGAACAATCAAGAGGCCAGTCTTCCTTAACTCCGTCTTCTTTTTTAGGGAGACGAGGCACCCGCAGGGGCCCGTGGAAACCACGATATCAGTCAAGGTTCAGAGACAATTACAGTTACGAGAACAGTCCCCAATACCTAGTATTGCGGAAAGCTCAGTATTGGCGTTCGTAGAACCTATTCCGATATTTAATCTGTCTAAAAAAGTACTTTCCGAATCAGAAATGACGCTACTATCTAAAGGTTTATCATTTGTCCCGCATACAAAAGCTGACAAATTTGACATTTTTCAAGGCATTGCTACCTTTTTACGCAAAATGTGTCTAAAGAAATCTTTTGCGAACAGACAGAAAAGAGATTCCACCATAGACAATAAATCAGGTCTTAGACCAGTTTCTACTTTCACTACCACTCTTGAACAAGTAGGGCCAGAGGTGGGTATCTTTGAAACAATTGTGATAAACAAACTTAAAGATATCACTAAATTCAACCTTAATCCTACTCTTAACCTACACCTAGAAGAACTTAATGCCTTGAAAACAATTAAGGAATCCAAAAACATCACAGTGAAAAGCTGTGATAAGGGTGGGGGGATAGTGATTTTAGATACCGACACATATATTGACAATATGTATAGCTTGTTGAACAACACTTCCCATCACAGAAAAATCTCTTCTGACCCAACCACAAGAGTTCAAAGAAAAAGTAGGACACTGACCAAGCAAGCAGTTGAACAGGATATCATCAGTCAACATGAAAGTGACTACATGAATGTTTCGGCCCCCCATATGACAAGTGTCTACGGCGTTCCAAAAATTCATAAAGACAGGAACAACACACCGTACCGACCTAATGTTACCGCAATAGGATCGGTGACTGAGCATACATCTAAATATATAGATCAGATTTTACGCCCACATGTCCCCAAAACACCTTCTCATGTCAGAGATACCAAGGACATGATCGGAAGGATAGAAGGGCTCCCTTTCAACAATCAAAGAGATACTCTGGTATCACTTGATATCGAATCTCTTGACAGTAACATCCCCCAATTGGAAGCACTCACAGCTGTAAAGTGGTTCATTTTGACGCATACCATTGACTGTGATGTACCCTTTATCATCGATCTCCTCACCCACCATTGTCCTTGATGAAAACACATTTGAATTCAATGGAGATTTATTTAAGCAGATTAAGGGAGTTAGCATCGGGGCATCATGTGCCCCACGGTAGCTAACATCTATATGGCGTACTTCGAACACCTCGATATATATAATGAGGTTGCTCCCTTCTACGAATCGATATATTGATGGTCCCGTTATATCGATGACATTCTGTTCATTTGGAAAGATGACCTAGACAAATTACAAGAATTCCTTTCATGGATAAACTTGTGCGACACCAATTTACACTTCACAGTAAATATTGGTGATCGCAGCATCGAATTCTTGGATAGTGAAATAAAAGATGTGGAATCTACATTGGAAGTAGACCTTTACATTAAACCGACAGCGAGAAATACTTTTTTACACTTCCCCAGCTATCATCCTAAATGTCAGAGGGAAAATATCCCTTTAGGACAATTTTTATGGCTCCGGCGTAACTGTACCAATGTTAAAGATTTCGATTTGCGAGCAGTGATCGTGAAACAAAAGTTCTTTAATCGTGACTATCCCAGAATATTGATTAGGGAGGCCTATAAAAGAGCACGCTTTTATGATCGTGATCACCTTCTCCAAAACATTGTCAAGAAAGACCCTCCTAAATTAGTTTGTGTCACTCGACACTCAGCATGTAATTAAAAAATTCGTCAAACCATTATTGCTCAGCGGCATACACTCAATGCTAATGCTGACCCTCGTCCAATGTTTGCTCATAAACGCAATAAAAATCTAAAAAGATCTCATGGTTCATTCCAGAATCAAATCCCAACCCACTCCTGTACAAAAAACTATAGGTGGTCAGTTTCCCATCACAGGAAATCATAAATGTGCTAATTGCAAGGCCTGTGAAGGAGCGATTACTATGGATACATACACATACAATCACATAGAAATTAAACTAAAATCCTTCACTAACTGCAAAACAACTAATGTAGTGTACTTGTTACTCTGTCCCTGTGATAAGGGTTACGTTGGAGAGACAGCACGTAAATTTTCAACACGTTTAACTGAACATTGGTCGGCAATTAAGACTAACAAACTTTTAGCACCCATGGTTAAGCATTATAAAGATGCTCACCATAAAGAAATTGAGATCCGTTGGCTAATTTTGGAAAAAATTAATTGCAAGAATGACCATGAATCAGAATCTATAAGAAAACGAAGAGAGGTCTTTTGGATTTTCTCTTTAGATACACATATGAACGGTTTAAACTCTGAAATTCCCTGGGACCAGGCAATTTGATACAATGATTAATGTATTCCTTTATTTTCATTAGTTTTGCCATTATTAACATCGCATTATGGTATTTATTCTAAGATGTTTATGTATCTATACGTTAGTAATTCCTATTACCAGGTTCAGCACTCTGTGTTAACATATTTGGAACATCATTAGCCCTTGTCCAGGCTGAGTTCATCATGTTTAAGTTCTTCCTTGAATAACTAGCTAGGTTGTCTCTATTCTTTAGATACCTCTGCAGTAAAGTTTTTCACTATCTCACTTTGTCCTTATAGGGTATATGCCTAGCGCCCCAACCCTTTTTGAAATATTATAGGGATCTCTCTTTTTGCACATTAGGCATTTGCCTACTGTAATTTCTGCAATCTTGTTTTGGGCTCTAGTCATCATATCGGCATGCACTGGCATATTTACCTTACCTCCCATTTGTATTATTTGTAGGCATCAGGTTAGCAATCAAGGTAACTTCTGTCTCCTTCTCTTTCTTTGTACTATTTTGGAAGTCCGTAGTAGGTGCGGGTCCTTATTATTAATTACTCCCGGCTAAGTCTCCTGTACAATCTTGACTATGGTAGCATAACAGCATTACACACTGTCACCTGCATATGTTAATCCTCAGAGCTCATGAGGCATTATGCTCGCGTGGTTACACTAATTGTAACAGAGAGATCGGGACTTCAATCATGGCCGACACATTGGTAAGTCAGGTCCACCTCTCTGCTAGGTTGTCACTATCAGCTGACTATCACATGATGGTCATATGACCAGCTGTTACACTTTAAAACAGACCGCGAGAAACGTGCCTTGGATTCCGCATTTTCCAAAGGTGCATAGGTATACATCGGTACATCGCGTTGAGATGTCTGCTCTCTACACATCTTCATTGGTAAATGTGGACTCCCCCTGTTCCCGTAGCCTTGCAAGTTCCATTATTCCTGCATGCTGTTTTTCTGCGATAATTGTCAACATACGCGTCATTCTTTGAAGCGGCAGCATATCGCCTACCAGCATCATACGAGATGTAACCTCTTCCTCTTTTCTAGCTGCATATTCAATGCGACTTCATACCATCTTTGCCACCCAACTAACTGTTAATACGCCCGGAGTATACCAATGGCACCTAATAATGCCTTTTCATTATTTATACAGCCGTCTTTGTTCTCCTTGATACTTTATAAATTCTGGCTGCACCGAATGTACGCTATATGTATTACACATGTACTTTTACCATTCTTTACATATTTGTTGGCACATATACTGTATGGGCGTTTTTTAGTCATGTATTACCCCCAGTGCATAAAGTCTTGATTCCATCATACCCCTGCTAGAAACTATATGCATCGCATTCTAAGTACACCTATTTGAAATATATGTCGTGAAACTACATAGACATATTCAGCAGCTGGCGGCTTTACTTGTATTTCTATACCATCGTATACCGGTAATTATCACTCAATCTCTGCTATTTGTTTGCAGTCATAGAGCAGGGGTTTCATGAAAACTCAGGATCAACAGCTCGTCCCAATAATCTTGATGTAGACACCTCAGGTACTATATTTATTCGGTTTAACTTCTGGCATTATCTCTAGCTATTTGCCGTTTTGAATATTTAAGCTTCTTTGTACCTATCGGCCCTCCTCATTGTTCTTTTCAGAACAACCAATGTCAACAGAATTTGATGCCATCAGTCTATTTCAGCCCTATTTTTGGAGCTCCCAGGTACCAAACCATCAGTCAGAATGTATATGTTTTATAAGTCATCCATATACACTATATAGACATACATGTTTTTCTCGTTGTTTCAGCATTTGGGGTCCCATCATACTGAACCAGCTCTGGATTTCTCGATGTACGATTCGCTATTTTAATTTGGACCTAGTATGATTAAAGTATAGGTAAGCCAAAGTTAGCATCATAGTGTTTTGAATACAGTAACTGAGTAGATCAACATATGTACACGTGAGCTTCCAAAAGTTTGCTCTATATACATAAATAGAGGTTTACATTTTTCTTTGCTCTGCTTTATTTTTGTAGGTCAAGACTCTGATTATTTCAATAATCGTCCACTCTATCTATAGTCTTCATTATTTCTCATGACCTCTTATCCATCGATAGGTATGTATTTATGTATATTGTCAGTATAGTTAATTTTCAGTACACCTATAAGCACATGTGTATGCATATGAGGTATATATTATGGACATTTTCCCTTTTGTAATAGGCCTAAACATCCATCTGTATCTTTCAAGCTTATCTACTTCTTTTTCTTTTTTCTTTTTCTTTTTTATTCAAATCTAATATCACTAATCTTTCGCATTTAGGTTTTTATATTGCATAATTTCCCCTTTTATGTATTTAAATTACATTATATGGCTCCTATTAATGACAATATAGATGTGAACTTGTTATCACCTTTGAATTGTATTATTAGTTTTGTGATAGTTAGATATAAAAATGTATTCGTATAGTGACACTTCAAGTCTGTTTATGTTTTGCAACATGATAGTGACATGCAATCATTTTTGCAGAATACACTTTTTTGGAGGTGGAACTCCTGAGGAAGGCAGCGTGGGCTGCCGAAACGCGCGTTGAGCTTGGAATACCACCCGATAAATTGTTGTTCTATAGATATTGTTTTCAATAATTGAATTGTTGATTATTCAAGTGTGTGTTTTTTATGAATTATCATATATGAAAGGCAAAATAATTGACTGAAGTACCTGATAACGCTCATGTCAATCCATTGCCCAGAGATGTATAAACAGTATACAATCTCTTTTTAAAAACACTGCCATGTATAATTAATAAAACTATTTTTGTATTTTTCAATACATTAGTGTCACCATTGATTTTTTTGCTTAATTTCATGTATTTATCTGCTACTGCTGAGCGGTTTATTTAATTGAAGTTGCCCTAGCCCATTTACAGTATGTATTTCCCTCTCTAGGTGAACTTCACCATTATTCTACAGGGGGGCCCTTGTCTTTGCATTCTGTCTAATATGGCACTGCCATGAACTGCTTTTCTTGAATAGCTTGCCCGTGTATCTCCATCAAGCCTACCGTTTAAGATCACTCCACTAGTACTAATTGTTAATTCGAGTAGCATTTTTCCTCTACTGTCAGTTTTTATGGCATCTGGAAAAATTGGAGAGGGAATAACCCAGGCAAGTTCTTCATCAGCAGTACTGCAAGTTTTTATTGCCTGGTTGGAGATTTTTGCGTTGAAGTGTCCTGTAGGATTTGATGTCTGCCACACTACTCTAATACTGAATCTATCTGTTCTAATAATATTACTAGCATTGGATTGAATTCCAGTCCAGGAGGTATATAAGGTTAAAAAGAAATAAGGTTTCCTAAATTCGAGAGTTTTTGTTTCCTGTATGTATCCTTATACATTGTTCATTATTGTTCCCCATGTCGATTCTCTTGAAGTTCCAGTTTATATCTTCCTTCAACAGGATCAACAACCCCCCTTTGCATGGCATCTTTTTGACTTTTTTGCTGGAATTTTGAAAGAAAAATAGTCCTTTTGACTGAAGTTTCCAAGTAGCCAGGTTTCCTGGAGGCAAACAATTGTTGGCAAGTTTTTTAAAAGACTGGATAGTTTTAGGGGATTCAGGCCAGCAATATTCCAGGAGAGAAAGTCGATAGTAGAAAAGGAGCGTTCGCTAAAAATGTAGTTTCGTGTCTTGTCCCTGCCTATTTGCATTTAGATTATCTGCAAGCCAGGGCCAAGATTTTTCCTTTTTTGAATTTATACTGAATTTATATTTCAGCTGTCTGCACACATAATCCATCAGGCAGGTGAAATATCCCACAACACATTCTGAATCCTAAATAGGAAAACAAGCTTAGTTCAGCACTCTCAAGCAACAGTACAGATATCCAAAGTGTATTGGACAAGTGCAACCAACACAAATTATAACATAAACATAATTTTCTAGGAATAGTTCCAGGTAGACCAAAAATATCCTTTTCCCAAATATAACTAGTCACAAATAGTCCACAAATTCATTGTTCAACGTGTTAGTTTTATTTTTTTCGGTATTCCCAGCATGGATTTTGCCAACACATGTTTCGCCTAAACAAAGGCTTTTTCAAGGCAATTTTATGTCCGCAGCCCAGACGTTTGTAACATGAATATTCCCGTAGCCACGTCTTAAAGAGATGCCAAACGTAGAATCTCCTAATAGGATCAGTTCAACAGTATATGTATGCACGGTAAATGCTCTTGAGATCCTGCAGTTGCCCAATTCACTAGCAAAACGGAGGTTCTTATCCTTGGCCCAAATCCGGATCTTTGGAGCACCAGCCACTGGCCTTCAGAAATGGGATCTCTTCCCATACCGTCGGACCATGTGCGAAACTTGGGCATTATCATTGACAAAGGCCTCACCATGCAGCCTCAAGTTAGGAAGCTAACAGCAACGTGTTTCACCATCTTGAGATGGCTCAGAAAAATCATATGGATGTTGCCTGGAGACACGCAAAAGTCTGTAGTCAATGCTCTCATTACTTCGCGGCTTGACTACGGAAACGTCCTCTATTTAGGGTCCTCACAAGCTGTCATGCGACGTCTCCAGCTCGTGCAAAACGCCGCAGCTAGACTGCGGTGCAAGTGCCACAGGAGAGAACGTATGTCGGGGCATCTCAGGGCTTTGCACTGGCTCAGAATCGAAAACAGAGTCAAATTCAAGACCTTGAGTCTTATGCATAGAATTGAATTTGGCTCTGCCCCGAGATACCTAAAAACTTTGGTACATGCCTACCTTCCTGCCCGTTGTCTTAGATCCTCTTCGCAGGGCCTTTTCAGCGTGCCTAAAGTCCGTCTAGCCAGGATGGGTGGAAGATATTTTTCACTCTTGGGACCAAAGTTGTGGAATTCCCTTCCCCTCAACTTACGCACTGAAACAAGCTATATCCAGTTTCGCAAAGCCATAAAGACCTGGCTGTTTAATCAATAACTTGTCACTGCCTTGCACCAGAGTATTATGATCTACTCAACAGCTATCTTTATCAGCGCCGGGAAACCCTTTTTGGATAGCTGTTGCGCTTTAAAAGCTCAAAAAATAAATAAATAAATAAATAAACCTTCCTATCAATCCTCATGTAATCGATAGACTGCTGAAAGTTTTCCCTCGTTTCTGAATGCTATAATATGCATGCAGTTGTATCTGTGTCCCGCTCCCGCCTTTTGTAAATGGCAGCGCCAAGTGAAGGCAGTCCAGAAAGAGTCACTAGTGGCTTGTCTCTCCGTACTCCACCAATCTGTGTACAAAGGGTTGTGGTTCAACACCACCTGAAAGTAGTCACCGCGTAGCCTTCCGCGTTGATTAGAAACGCCTTATTCACTCGAAGGGAGATCCCTGATCGGTTCCCTTGCAGAGATGTAGTCTTCAAAACCGACCTCACGTTTGCATAGCCTGCACATTCTGAATCCTATTCAATATAGGTTCATCTCCTAACCTTCTTTTAAAGAAACTTTTTATTTTAACTAAACACATATCATTAGCTGCAAAAATAATTTATTATTTAAGCAAGAATCATGAAATCATAACATGGTAATACATTCAAAAAGGGTGTGATTTTCTATTCTCTCTAAAGCACAGAAATAAATGAGACTTTGAAACATTTCCAGCAACTAAATATGATAACATGCTGTAAATTATTATAAGAGTCCTTCTTTCACACAAGAGGGAAACATTCCTCTCATTATAGCAAAGGTCAAGCTGGAGCCCTCAGAGCAAGCTAAATTGTGGGCTGTTTCTGTGTTTCTACATTTGAAAATGTTATGTTAATTCAGTGCAACTATATGAATTTAAAACCACTTTCTAGGAATTAATTGTGCATGTTTTAGATGATTTTTTAGGTGGAAAGGATTTGTTTAAAGGCCTCATGTTTTCATTTGCCATCAACAAATGTCTGTGTGTAATGTTCTATAAAGCATTTTTATTGTGAAAGCCCGTGGCAGATTTTTTAAAGCATGCAGCAGCTTCTTTGCTGAAATTGGGAGATCATCACCTATATTAATAGTGTGCTTCAGGTGACCCTGTATGTACCTTTAGAGAAAGTCTGCACCTTTTAGATCACATATTGATGAAATCTCATAACCACCTATCAATATTCTCCCTGAAAGCCGGAAGAAGAATTTGAAAAGAATGACTGATGAACCTGTGTGTTTGAGTTGCCTTACCTCTTTGGACTATCAATTGTAGTATCACTTTTAGTGCATTTTTAAATTTGACACTGGTAGTCATCTAATTGAATAATGCCCTCATGATGAGAGGCCCATAAAAGATCCCCTTATTTTTTAAATCCAAGGATTCACTGTTACTGGAGTACTAGTAATTTCCCAGGGGGGTTAGGTATGAGGTGTTGAGAATAATGGGGATTCTGAGTATTTGTGGAATACCATGCTGACATTGGATATACCATGCACGTTTCTGCATCCTATTCACTGATATTTCATGCAGAGACTTAATCTGCTTCCAACAGGAGAAATGTGCAGATGCAATAAAGTTGACAAGCGGTGATCCTGCTAAATTCAATATTCTGATAGCCCAGTACGTCTCATTACCAGATCCATCAAAATGAGTGTGCCTTTTATGATGAGAGCTCAAGCACTCATTTTATGAGAGCTCTAAGTGCTCATTTTAGCAGAGAATTTTCATGACTAAAGATTTTAAAGGCAGTGAAAAGAAGGCAGAGATAATTATGCTCTTTTGTAGAGCTTGTTGGGTTTGAAATCCACCCCTCCCATATATGAGTTCTTCCTATTTCAACATCATACCCGCAGAGACAAGATACTTGTTTCAATCCAGATTGATTGAGTAAACTAGGGGACTTTCCAGTTACTACTAAATTTCATATTAATTATGATGAAGAGGAGGATGCTTTTAATTGGTATGCTTTGAGGATCAGAGATGTTGCTTGATTTAGCATGTCAAAAGTTTAAACAAAAATTGTTTTAAGAAGCAAGGACGCTTAACTTATAACAAATAGTTTGATAGGGAATGCTTCTTATTAAAAAAGCATGAAAATGCAAAGTTCCATGTCTTTATGGAAAAGAGGTATGAATGGTCTCCAAACGAGCACAAACACTCAAGGTTTAAATACTTAAGTTATTAATGACAAACAAAGCATGATATAGGAGTAAAAAATGGAATAAACTAATGAGGGAATCCTGATTGGGGATTCAAATAGTATTTTGGTGAATACTGAACTAACATTCCACACGGGTCCCCGAGCGCCTGGGTTATGTTGTTCATGAGAACTCCTGGATTACATTTGTATCTAAATTGTATTAATGCCATGTCTCCACCATTAGATTCAAGAGTTACAGCACATGAAGAATTGCTTGCTTGCTGTACTCCTTCAAATATAAAGTCTGATGCTTTCAGAAAGAAATACAAATGATTACTAGCTGTATTTGGAGTTTTTCGGATATGCTACAATGACATATGTCCTCTACAGCATATTTAGAGTTGCAGAGACTTCTATGCACTTATAATATGGCGTGCAGTGTGTCTACTATGACTTTTGGTGCCATTTTACTCTTTAAATGTTGTTCTATCTATCTAAAGTGGATTGTGGATATTGCTGTGTATTGCCTTGAATTTAAAACAGTTGGTACTGTTTGAATTTAACACACATTTCTCTGGGGAATTGCCTGCAGCTTGTGACATAGAAAATGAGCAGAAAACTATTCTTTTAGTGTAACTAGAGTGTGTTTAATATTTCGTTAGAGTATCCCATACTAAGTGATTAATCCAATTTCTGGAAAAAACTAAACAAAAGGTTGAAAAGCACAGCCCCATCAGGGGAACTTCTTGTAGAAAATCAATAGTTTAGTATTAGTTTTATTTTACAAGATATAAGACTAACACAGCTCACAGGTGACACAGGATCAGAGAGAACCATATATAAGTCACAATAAGTGGTTACAGATTTATTAAGAGATTTACATAATCATAAACTTGGAATATAAATCTCAATATACATCTAAAAAACCTCTAAAAAATGTAAAAAATGAAAACATATCATTCCACTTTGAGGAGAAGTAGGAGATTAATGTACATCATCGGGAGTAACTTTATCAAATTCATGAAAGAGGAAATACAAACAATAAATTTTTACAATTAGCACTGCTGGGCAGATCTTGGGAGATTTACACAGTCATACACTTAAAATACAAATCTTTATATATATCTAAAAAGCTTTAACAAATGTAAAAAAAAACACATCATTTGAGTTTTAAGGAGACATAAGAAATGAGCATACATATTCAGGCGAAACCTTTTCATACTCATGAAAAAAGAATACAAATATTATCATTCTACAATTAGCAAGGCTGAGCCTATGAAAAAGGACATGGTTTAGATCTTGAATTCCCCCTCTGCACAACTCACATATGTTATGTTCCTATATTTTTTCATTCCTCAATGCAACACTTATAACTCTTAGGTGGAGCAAATTCAGTCTTGTTAAACAAAATACTGTTCACACCACATGATCATTCCAAATATGTTTCTATTCCAAAAACGGTTGTGCTGATTTTCCCTTGCAAGTAGAGCTAATGTAGACAAACACATTTTTACTGTTGCAAATATCTACGTCCATTTTTCATACCAAGATCTGGGCAAGAGTTCCTAAGGACAAGCTTTAACTCAGCTTTTGTCATGTTCATAAATACTATTCTCCCCAGTTTAAACGAATTCTGGCCAAATAATAGACTTTTACTGTACGTAAGATAAGGCAATTTACTTCACAATTTTGATAGCTGATAATTCCCTCAAAGTATTCCTTTCAGAGTGCAATAGTTTCTCCACGTAAAAATGCAGCCATGCTCAGCACATAGGCATTGGTGAGACCAAGTTCTAACCTGATTACACATACTGGTTTGGATGTATTTAAAGAGCAAAACTTTCAAAGGATTTTCCTCTCATCCAAATCCATAAAAGCTCAGTTCTTAATTTCAATTGTCTCAGCCACATGTAATGAAGAAGGGGGATGTTTTCTTAATTTTAACATTATGAGCTATAAAAAATGTCTACGACAATGTACATTATAACATCTTTGCAGCTCATTTGCATGGCTCATTATTCCCTGAGTAATAAAGGCTTTATGTGCCTTTTCAACTAGTTAGAAGCTAAAGATCAAATATATGCACTCTTTTACTACGTCCCCCACAAACCAATGAAAAAAATGTTTTGATGTTTTTTGTCCCAAATGATTTCAATTTATGTCATATGAATTTGCAAAAAATGACTGGCAAGTAAAATTCTCAATTTATTCAGTTTTCTTTGTAGCCCTATAGGTGTCACATTAAGCAATACTATGTTGTTGGGTTGGTGTAGAGCAAACAAGGATGCTTTTCCATAGGAGGGTCATGTGAAGAATTGGATAGTACGAGCAGAAAATCATAGATACACAGCAAAAACATTATTGGGGCAAAGGGACACCCCAGTTTCAGACCAATGTTTGTACTTAAGTTTGGTGTAAATCTTTGAGACCTCCCTCCATAAGGATTCAACACCAGGTCGAAGAATGTAGGGCAAATATTAAATGCAAAAGGGCTGGTGGAATTCCTAATACAATACGTTTCTGCCATATCGTCAAATAGGTCCACACGATCAAAGGCAATAGCAAAATCAATAAATGCTGCATACACGAATTGACTTCCAGTTACCACATACTTTTGCAAAATCATCTAACATTTAACAGTGTTTTTTAAAAACAGTTTGATGTAAAGGCAGTATCTCCCACCCCATTAACCATCCTTGGAGATGTACAAGTATTCTCCTTATGAAGATTTTCGCTTCCTCATCAAGTAGAGCTATTTGTCTATAATTCAATTGAGAGGACTTGTCTCTCTTTTTATAGACAGGTATTATTATTCTGCCCCTCCAAGATGATAGAATTGTTCCACTAGTATAACAGAATGTAAAAACTGGGACCAAAGTTGCCGACCAATGCAAGGCTTCTTTCTTTGTTAAGGTGGTTGGTATTTTATTGGGGCTCATGACAGCCGAAGATCCTGCTTTTGATATATAGTTTTTTTCTCGTTGTTGCTGATAGTGGGCCATAATCCTTAGTTGATCCTGCAGTGACAGCTGATTTAACATGTGGGTTGTGGCCAGAATTTCCATTTGTGCTGTACAACCCAGAAATATATATATCCATAAATCTCCACTAATAGCAACTGGAGAGGTTGCTTGTCTAATTCATAGTTCTTCTGCAATTCATTTCCAAAACATCTATTAATATTTAAGTTTGAGGCCTCTCTTAGCAACATCAATTTATGATAGGCAATTAACTTCTTAAACAGTACCTTCTGCCTACTTCTTTTTTTCTTCAAGAAGTTAATTATCCTTTCCCTAGAATATAAATTTACCCCTAATTAAACCATTCATTTTCTCTGATATTTACCATCCACATTGAAGACATTTTACTTCTTCGACCCTGTTTTATCTAAATTAATCTCTATTGATTTCTAAACAGCCAACTTATTCAATAGAGTTTCGAGTTACTCTTGAACATTAGTATTAATATTATTATTAGTGGCAGTTATCTCAGCTATTGTTTGTTCTAGGGCTGTGCTTAAGTCAGTAATTTTCTTCTCATCCCAAAAGGTGCGACCATTACTTTTATTTAGGGATGGAACACCCTTATTTTGATTCCAGGCATTGGAACTGATTAAAGATGCCTTCATGCGGAATGATAAAATCTTCTAATCACACATACAATTTAAACTATCTTTATTTATTCTACCAGTTACTATTATACAGCCTATTTTTCCCCAAAATTCTACCAACAACTTTTCACAGGAATCAACTTTAGAAATATTCAAGAAAGCGAGTCCTGTAATATTGTATGACACTTATTTTACTGAATTAGTATATATTCTAGTTCCACGGTCTGAAATCTTTGCATTTAAATCCTGTAACATATTAACTGAGTAACAATATTCCGTTTCAGTAGTTTGCGCTATGAAGCTAAAAGGTTTCTTGCTAGGGTGTTATTCTTAATACATGGAGACATGCATGAGTTAATATCGGAAGTGTCCCACAGGCTGGATTTACTGTTTCATTTTGAGTTTAATTAAAATTCAATGTGATAGAAGTACTACCATTCGAATGGCCTCTTTTGGTAACATTTTCAGGACAATTAAACGCATAATAATTATCAAGAGACTTACGCCTGGGCGGAGTTGCGAAGTGACTAAGAAACTCCACGGAATTCTGCAAGCGGTGCAGGACGTTACGTTGCTCCCTTTGCGCAGAGTTTTTGCCCCGGTGTTTGTCCTGCACTGTAAAATCTATATGAACTGCACCTTGCGCTTCTTTCTGTCCGTCAAGTAGGTGTTCTACTCGAGTTGCTGGTTCCTCAATGTGAACAGAAGGTTTCTCAAAGCGAGCATTAGAGACCATCCCCGACCACCTGCGTTGAGAAATCTCACCGGAAGGTAGACTGGAATAACCTCCCCGCCCCCGCGCTCATCAACTTAAGGTTGTAGAGCGCAAGCGAGGAAAAAGCTCTGCTCTGCGTAAGCGCTGCACGCTACAAGGAGATCAGAGTGGAAAATATGCCACAAACTCCATGAGCAAAGCGGAATTTCATGAACCAGGCCTAGAGTTATATCAGTTAAACTCCAGATTTTCTGCATATAGATTATATCAGCTCACACTTTTGAAAGAAAAGCCAACTATTTATTAATCTTCGTATTTTCCTCCATATTCCAAGATTTACATTTTAATGATTTGTTAAAGATGGTGCTTCATTGTGTAATAAGAAGAATGACTACCATTTAATGCACGCGCCTTTCAGGACCTCTTACTCAGGTCATTATCCCTTACTGCAAAAGGAGACCCATTTTCCTGAGGTAATATCGAAACTAATATACCAGATAGACCAAATATTACTATAGGGATTGAGCCTTCTGAAATAACTTGTGGTTCAATTGGATTGCAGAGGTTCTAGACCACTTGGCAATTTTATTCTTTGAATTTCTTGTCTGTATAGATGAAAGTGAAGTACATCAATACCTGTACGGAGGAATAAACACAATTTGCTAAAAAAACCATTTGCAACAATTAGGAATTGGAAAGATACTCTAGATCTTCCACCTCCAACTTCATTTAAAATCACAACTAAGAGAATTACTTTTAGACATATTATGGATTTAAATTTCTACAAAACAATTCATTAAACATGATTGATTAATCGGTTCTGATTGATTCTCAAATATAATAATATATTCGAGTGTACTGGATGTATATTCATTCTTAATATTTTGTCATACATCACTTCCTATGTCCCTACTAGAATCTATATTTTCTGCCCTCTATAAAAGATGACTGTTACTAGCAGGCTCACACTTTACTTGAATATTATCTAAACCAGTTGCCATACAAGGGGTTGCATAAGGGTTCAGAACAGGTGCAACTCTACTGCTCACCTCATCTGAACTGAGTGCTGTAGGGATAGTTGTCTTCACTGCTTGTGGGTTCAATGCCACTATTTCTCTTGTAATTTCAGAAGTAGAAGTCTGAACCTGTAATGATGCAGGCAGGGTAGAGGTTAAAGGGGAACTGTTTCCATGCATATGGAGAATGTCTGGCTCGCTCCACACCACAAAATGAAAATGGATCTTTCTTTTGCATTTTCTTGTTATCATACAATTATTCTTGTTTTGCCCTCTGTACTTTTACAGATTTATTTGTAGATATATTTGAAAGCTCTTCCTTGCCTAATGGATCAGAGGAGGAATTACATTTCCCCTTTTATTACATTCCAGAGATTGTCTTATTTTCCTTTCCTTGATTGAATTCTAGTCTCCACCTTATTATTTAAGACTGAATGGGCTTGGGTTTCAGAGGCACTTGTCTTCCTCAAACAAAAGATAGGAAATATGCAAATATCTGTCTCTTTTGTATTTTCTTCCTCTGAGTACTTAAATACGTTTTTCATCAAATATACTTGCTGATCTTTCTCCATATTTTGTTACTTCTTGTTTGTATCGCCTAAACTGCCCAGGCAACCCCCAGTTTGAGTACCCATTCAAGCAATCCTGGCAACTCCAGAATTTTCCTTCGCCTTCTTGTTAGTAACGATCAGGGAATTGGATAAATATACTAGTATCCTATCAGAGTAGCTTAATTCATCACCATTGCTGGCCTTTGGTGTTTTTTTCCTGTGGTGCTTGATCTGCGATGGGCCATGCAGCCTTCGGTAGTCTTCACCAGTATAGTGCCTCTCAGTAGGCTGGTTTGACCCAATAAACGATAAGGGCACCTAGGTCCTCAAATTCAGATTCTAGGAATAATTAGGCACATCTCTGGGCCCCCATGCTGCTTGAATGCCTGCTGGCTGCTCTGCCTGCAGCTCGCTCCATTGCTCCTACTTATGCCTCCTCTCTTCTGTCTCCTAGCGTCCTAACACATCCTAATGTCTCAACAATAGGCTTTGCTATTTGACGTTCCACTTATGTCTAAGGTGCAGCTCTACTCCCATGATCATCCCCCTCATTGTCTTATTGAATCTCTCAACAGACATTGTGTAATAAGGGGTGGGAATCTTGTAAACCACTACACTCTCATCCCACCAAGAATGTTTGTGTGCTCATATAAAGTTTGTTGCTCTGTCAGATAGAACCTCTTTCGGGAACCCTTTTTGGTTATTCATACCCAAATGGGCCATAGCTACCACCGAGCAGTCACCACCATCTGGGGTAAAGCCTCACATGTGGCACGGTCTATCACCAGTAGGAGAAACCTGTTATGGAACATTTCTTAGGGCTGAAAGGCCCAGCAATTTCCACCACTATATGCTCAAGGAGTATTCCTACTGTGAGAAAGGTCTGGAGGTTTACTTTACGATTTCCTCCTAATTTACCACTGTCATGGTAGGTCATACAGGAGCTATAGAACTCATCCACTTGTATTTTCATCTGGACAATCTAAAAGTGCAGACCAATGTATCTAAGGTTTTAGACTGCCCGAGATGTCCAGCCAAAGGAACTTCACAAATGAGGTCCAATAGGAAAGACTTGTATCACTGGAGCTCTAGCAGCACTTAGGCTAACCCTTGTACACAATCTACATCCAGGAACCTTAAGCTCATGATAGAGCACACCATTCTCTCAGTAAAGAAAATGATCCCAACCACTATACTCATTCTTCTGTGTCTCAGAATGTTTCTGAAGGCGTTCGACATTTGGGTATTCCTTCTGCGCATTGAAGAACTCAGTACTGACTGGCTTGCTCATGCAGATCTCCCAAGGTGGACACCCTTTTCCAATAAGCACCTGTTTCTTGCCCTCAGAATGACACTCATTTCGGAATATGAGTATTTCTAGGACTGGTACCAAAGCACCTTGCCCATATTGTTTCTTGTGGAAACTTTATCCATTTCAGAAGCAAGATCGCCCTAAACTCCCCTAACATGATGCTCTGGCACCGAGGCAGTCTGAATATGTCACTGTTGATTTTCAACTCTGTCTCTTTCAAGGCAGGGTGTCCCACATCATTTCCTAGCAGACAGTCTGTAGATATTTCTGGGATAAATCCTCCTTTCCACGGACCAGTGTCCCTCAGAGTTTCCACCCTCTGGCTGGTAATGAGTATTATCTACATTGACTACTTATTGTTGGCAGGCATTTGGGCACCTTGCATTCCCAACTCTACACTAGCAATCCATATGGACAGCCGAAACATGTGGTGTTATTGGTACCGGTTAGGTCACTTCTCTTTAACCTTATATGCAAATAATGAAAGCACTGACCTTTCAAGACTTAGGGACATATGTACAAGGAAGTGGCGGAGTGAGGCATTAGCAGTCATGGCTTAACGCCTCACTCCGCCACTTCAGAAACGGAAGGCTGAACCATGTTTACAAGGATATGGTTTAGCCTTGCGTTTCCCCTGAGCTGGCTCTACACTTATCAGTGTAGTGCCAACTCAGGCACCCTTGCACCATAGTGCAAGGGTGTCTGCGTGCAGGAGAATATTGTTTATGTGTAGGAAGGTGACCCTTCCTGCACATAAATAATCTTTAAATGCCGTTTTGTCACTTCTATGTGTGCTGCTTAATGCAGCACACATGGAAGTTACGAAATGTTATTATTTTTTAGGAATGTTCATCTGCAGTACGGGTCACCTTCCTACATTAAACAATTCAGAGCATTTTGCTTTTTCCATATGTGCTGCCTTGTGAAAAAGCAAAATGAGGAGAAATAAAGCATTTCTCCTAATTTTGCCTAGTTAAGACCAGGTTTTCCGTGGTCTTCACTTTGCACTGCCTCCTATTTATGCTGCTCTTGTAAATAGGGGACAGCCTTAAAGTCAATGGATGTTGCAGTGGAACGGCCACTGCATCACCCACTGCCCACCCTTTTCACGCTAAGCATAGCCTGAAAGGGGGCCTTATTTACTAGGCAGTTTTAAGCCAGGTTAGGTGGCTTAATACAGCCTTGTAAATAAGGCAAACCCCCTATCACCATGGAAACGTCACAAAAAGTGATGTTCCTGTGGCAATAGGGGCTTGTACATATGCCCCTTAGTCCAGGGACTTCTTCTCCTAATAATGCCTCCTTCAGCACAGAAATGGATTGGGACAGTCCCCCTTTTTCACTCCATTTGTGGGTCTTATGAGGTCTTCTTAGACAACTCTTCTCAGTTTTCCTCTTGACCCCTTCTTCTGCTGTTAGTGGTCCAAACTACCTCTTTTGTGGCCCCCATCATATGTCTTTTTAGACACCCTGCTGCTGACCGAGAGATCAGACTCTCTCCCAAGCTCTCTTGGATCAGCAATCTTCAAGTTCAGTAGATGCGGGTGCAACTCTGTAAAACATTTATGCAAGATATGTTATCTTATAGCTATGTTAAAAAGCCCAATGCAGTAGTTTACTTTGCTGCCTTTTTCTAAGTCCTCTAATTCCTTCAATCACACAACTAGAAAATGAACCCAAGGTGACTGTGATCGGAAGGCCAACATGTTGGCAGACCTACATGATAGAGCTTGGGCAGCACCAGCTGATCGGAGCAGATCTTCACACACTGGGCCAATCACCCAGACCATAGCCACCTCCTTGGAGATGTACTGACGCTACACACAGAACGAAGGTGCTAGAAGAGCAAAGGATGCAACACTCTGTCTATGCTTGTGGAACATTAACGGTCTATCTGCAAAAATTGAGGATACCGACTTCCTGCAATACGTCAAGGCCTTCGATATAATCATGCTGCAGGAAACTTGGCTCACTGACCCGCACCACATCCAGGGTTTCATGTGCTTCGCCACATCGGCCACAAAGGGTGGCAAATTTGGACACCTTCTGGGGGGCTGGCCACTTATTTATCTACAACGAGCATAACATTGGCAGCGCTTGTGGGCTCTTTTTCAACAGCTACCACAGCAGTCAAGCTCACCCTCTCCCTCCAGGGCGAACAAATAGAGTTCATCTTAATCAACACATACAGTCACCCAAAACAAAAAGCTAAAGAATCAACCAACCAAGTAACAAAGTACACAACTGAGATGGAAACCTCAAACTTTATCCAGTCTGGTGACCTAAACCAATACCTCTTTGGTACGTCAGAGGGTGAGGTGGTTGGCATACAATCCACAATCTACAATATTCTGACCCAATGCGCACCAACATATGGAAGCAAGAGTCATAGGAAAAGCTGTCGCCTAGAAAATTTAGAACACCTAAACCTCAGAGCTAATAATAGCAGATTCCCCAAAGACACGCCTCCTGTTCCATCATACTAGTCCCCCACAACAAGCTCCATATTAGATTACACGTTTGCAAGTCTTTCACTGTTTCCACACATCCTGGGGTTCAGAATAGGGGACAAGGGGGAGAGCGACCACCGCCCACAACAAATGCTGCTAATAGCCAGTGCAACCACCCTTATCCAGCGAGGACAAGCCCTGGGCCCATCTATACCTCAAACTTAAGAACGATCAAATGCGCAGAATCCAAAATAGAATCCCTGTCAGAAGCTGCAAATTAAGTCTTAAAATCACAAGCAACAAGCTTAAAAGATCAAATATCCCAATGGAAATATTTTACAGCCACATTACTAGAAAGTCAGGCTGCTCCCTCAAATAAAAAAGAGCACTTCCAGGTCTCAAGCCGGAGAAATAAGATCCCGAAAGCACAAAGAGATCGCCTCAAGCTCCTCAAAAAATCAATAAACAGCACCTTAAGTATGCTGAGAAGCCACCCAGGGGACCTCACTCAAAAAACTGAAGTGGGAAATTAACAAAGAGCAAGAAAATGCAACTTGGGCAAAACTTCTTCACAACCTAAACCATAATGGCAGCGCCCGCTTCTGAAAAATGGTGAATGACATGATCCACCCTCATCATGAGGGGATTTCGTCACACAACTCAGAAGAAATCTGGGTTTAATTTCTAACTAAGCATTTTAACAACCAAATGGGAGGCGCAGGCTTACAGGACATTAATAGATGGCAGTAAGAAGATCACTTGGGGGTGGGTCACAATGAGACTCCAGTACCGAACACGCCAGACTTAGACATTACACTGGCCAGGAAGGCCAGCAACTCACAATCACTTATAATAAAAAAGCAGATCACAAAAGGGAGAAAAGAAGGGGCTCCGGGACCGAATGGCATTCCACTGGCACTGTTCAAAGCCAAGGCGGTTGACTGGGCAGACATCCTGCAACCTCTTCTCCTGGAGGTTAGGCTACAAAACAGACTACCAGAATCATTGAAGGGCTTGACAATTGTTCCGATACATAAAAAAGGTGACTAGACACTGCCGAGCAACTACCAGCTGGTAGCACTGATCGACAATGAAGCAAAATACTGTCTTAGAGGATCTCACAACCTGGGCAGAGGAAAATGAGATAATACCTCTAAACCAGATAGGCTTTCACAAAATGGCTGGCACAACAGCAATCCCCGCAATCTCCCTGCTCATCAATGCAGCTAAGACAGCCAACCTTCCACTATATTTATGCTTCATCGACTTTAGCACTGCATTTGACAATATTGAGAGGGGCAGACTGTGGGGGAAGTTGGCGAGCTGGGGAATCCCACAGGCCATTTTAAACATCTTGACACATCTTCATACTGACACCTGGGTTCAGTAGAAACTGAACAGCGGGACTCACCTCTTCTCAAAGGTCCCTACAACCAAAGGCCTTAAGCAGGGTTGCATGCTTGCACCCTCCCTGTTCAACCTATTCATGGCCGACCTTCCACAAGATCTTAACACCCCTAACTCACAAGCACTTAGGCTAGGTGGCAAAATATTGACCTAACTTATGTATGCAGATGATGTAGTGCTGCTCAGCCATACCTATGTCGGTCTCCACATCTACTCACGGAAATGCAGAACTATGCCACAGAGAACAACTTAAAAATTAACCTTAGCAAGACATGGGCAATAACGATAAATAACAACATAAATCGGCAGAGATGGCACTTGGGAGGTACACAGCTTGAACCAACACCGGAATACAAGTACCTAGGAGTTATCAGTGATAAAGAAGGGATCTTCGCTCACCAAAAAGAAGAAATAAGAAGGAGATTGCTGGTCATAGCAATAACGATGAAATATTTTGCAAATATATTGACGGGCCTCTACTGAGCCCGCTCCTGAAGGTAGCTCAAGGCAAAATACTCCCTACAATAACCTATGGAAGTAATACAGGGGAGAAATTACAACTTACTGGACAGCATGCTGGTTAAAGCAAACAGAACTATGTTTTGCCTTCACCTCACCAGCTCAAATAAGGCTAGAATTCACCTTAATACAACAATCCCCGGACAGGCATGGACCTTACATCATTTGCTGGAACAAGACCAGAACTGCCACCTCAAACACCCTAAAGCAACTGCTATGGCAAGAACTTCAGCATAGGGAAACTTCAAACGCAAGAAGCTACCTACAGGAACCTCTGGAAACCACCATGCTCTCTGAACTCTGGAACACACAACTTCATCATTCACCTTTCAAAATAGTGGTTTAGAAATGCTTAAAACAACTCTCACTGGCAGATGAAAAGGCATCATTCTCATCCAGATCTCACGCCTGGATTACCCTAAATTCCTACAAAACACTTGCACTTCAAAAATACTTCAATCAGGGTTATCCTAAACAAATAAAAATAAAATTCCTAAGGCATAGATTGGGCATTCTTCCATGCACTCAGCACCTTCCACCTTGGCTGAGGGCAACAACCCAAAGCACCTGCAGGCTGTTTGACAAGGAACAAGGAGACATTCTGCACTCAATCTGCCTGCACATGCAAGGAGCTGCAGCAAGACAGGTACTAGCTGTTAAAGGCACCCTTCAAGCAGAAATGAATTTTCACCAGGAGGCAAGCGCTACTAGCATGCTTTGACCCGGGGGCCACGCAACTTAACTGCAGCATGGTAAAACTTCTCACGCTGGGCGAACAAAAAATTCCTAAAATGAGAAACCCAACTTCAGCAACATTAGTAATAAGTTGCCTGTGGAGCCACCGGCCCGCAAGCTGGTCACCCCATCTCTTTGTCGTAGTAAGGAAAGAGCACATTTTTAATGTATAAAATCTCAGCAGGTGCAAAACTCATTAGTCGTCATTGCCAAACATGTTTCACTGTATAGCACTTTACTACGTGTATTTCTGGCTTTAGTAATGCATTAAATAACTGCACTGTAATTTACTCTGTGAATCACTGATTTATTTTAACGATCGTATTGATTATTTTAACCACTGTACAGCATTTTTAGTATGCGTTTTTATGGTTTTATTGGGGTACAACATCAGCTCTATTGGCTATTTTAAAATGTTGCAATGGTTTTTCTTAATTATGCAAATAAAAATACACTTGAAACTTGAAACTTTTGGTGGTTCCTGAAACTCATGAGGTATATCTCTGGAACAAGAACAAAAATGCACAGAACCACTGGCTTCATGAGCGTGCTGTCTTGCATTTCTTTGGTCCAAGTTCAGGACTGCATCCCTATCTTGGATAGCCAATTTATTCCACAGATTACCTCCCAGCCCTTCCAATATATTTCCCAAGTATTTTCGGTGCATTTGTAAGTATTCCAAATATTGTGACTACAAAATATCAGAGGCAAGTATGTTGTTTTATACTATTTTAAAATTACAAGTTTCAAATATTGTTTTATATACTATTGTTTTTATTAAGTACATGTTTTCTATTCTATGTTATTATTTAAGTATTTATGTTAGTGTGAAATTTACTTTTAAGTATTTTTACAAATTATGGCAATGCATGATGTGTTTTGGGTTGTTGGATTTGTTTGGGGATTGGGTGGTCAGTGTTTTAAATTATATATTAATTAATGGAAAATAATGAATATGTTTATTATTTGGTTCCAATAGAGACTTGTGGGTTTCTTGTATGAGTGCAATGTAAATTCTAGAGATCCCAGGAATGACATAATCACTTACCGTTGCACCTAACCAGAGAGCCCATGCACATTAAAGGACAGAACTGACAATAGTACCACATGCAGTCAGGAGAAAGAAGAAGGGAGAAGGGGCATCCAGTCTATGCCAGCCAGTGGGAATGAATCAAAAAGGATGTTGGCACTGTATGGTAGTGTTCCCAAGCCCCAATGGCAAATAACGGTGTCATGAAGCTAATTAAAGAGCAAGTAAACACAATGGCAAAGAACCAGAGGTGGAATTGTTGTCATGGAGTACGTCTGAAAAATACGTTATACAGGTGAGCAATCCCTGTTAATGCCTTGACTACATCCCTATGTGAGCAAGAATATTTTCGGGGGAGTATAACGTTTTCGTAAATGTTCATTATGAATATATCATACAACAAAGGAGGGGAGATTGGGGGTGATGTGTAAAGTGTATGAGAAAGAGTAAGGAGACCTTGAGGGCGTAAAAGCGGATCTTAGCTTATGCTGCTTCCTGGCTGTACATTCTTTTGATAGATTACGAAGGCATTTTGGTGGTTGTCCAAGTCCGGTGTAGCATCATGCCGGGTTGGACAGTCTGATACCGGGTGACCTGGGATCCCTCCGAGTTGTGCGCATGGGGTTGGTGCAGTTTCCATAGGTGCTTGTCTAATATGTCCAAAAAATATTCCAAATGTTGCAGATCTGTGAAGTCATGGGCAAGACTATTGATGGTCAGAATCCTTGTTGCTGGTTCTAAAAGTCTGTGGCGTATCCCAGTTTGTTTCCGAAGTGAAAGGAAATTTTTACGTAGAGTGTGAGTGTCATAAGAAAAGTCAGCAAAAAAAGCCAGAGAATTCTCCTTATAGGCAAAGGATGCATGTTGCTTAGCCAGCTGTAGGATCTGCCTGGCCTGAGCATGGCTAAGGAGACTCTTGATGACCGGCCTGGGGAACTTTGATGTACCTGAGGGTGCTGTGGGCCCTTTCAAACTCCAAGGGCATTGAAAATCAGTACCCAGAAAATGTTGGATGAAGTCGCACAAAAAGCACTGTTTATTGTTGCTTTGCATGACTTTAGGTTATAGCGTCCATAGCGTAGGCCCCCCAATCTGGGATTATAAAACCAAGGTAAATGTGAGCCCTTATGTCGGCCTGTTATTGACCTTGGTTTGATCCATTCCTTTAGCGGACACTAGTCCCAATCACTCAAGTGGCATAGCGTTTTTATCTGCACAAGTGGGACAATGCAGGGTGTTAGGAATGTTGTGTATGCTTGTGGATTCCTGAAGTTTTCATCACAAAAATGTAAGGTAAATGTGTGAATTCAGGCAAAGTTTGAGGTTTGCAGGGCATTGTGGGTAAGAAAACCTTTCAGGATTCACACAGGGCACTACCAGGACATGTAAAACTTAAAAGTGCCAGTCCTACCTTTCCATTACATAGCACCCTACCCATGGGCAACCTAGAGCCTGCCTTTGGGGTGACTTATATGTAATAGAAGGGGAGTTTCACGCTTGGCAAGGTGTTTTAAATGCCAAATCGACATGGCAGTATAAACTGCACACACAGGATTGGAATCTACTGAAAAACATAAGTAGTTATGTTCAAGTTGCCGAAAATGTTCCGGCATATCTAGCTGCAATAATGCGTTGGCTCGGGTAAATAATTAGTAAATTAAACAAACCAACTATGGAAATAGAGAAAAGACAGCAGCAGTTAGAAAAGTAGCTATGTCAGTAGTTTACAGACCGCAAAGCGCATGCCACAATATAACAAACTGGTCATGCTCGAAGGAGTAAATAAATGTCTGTGAACAAAAGTGATAAGAATAGCTGACATACCAGTGGAGTATGCACTAGAATACATGTCACCCTTAGAGGACGGGCTGAGGTCGAAGATTAGTGCATGAGACTGTTATATAACACCAATGACATACAAGTGAAGAAGTATTAGGAATGGGAGTGCTCTAGTGTGAAAAATATAAAGATAGAGAACCTAACTCGCAATAGAGTCTAGTGAGAAATACTAGAACTCCAAGTGAATGCCAAAAATAAGTACCTAGACAGATTTCAAAAGATCCCAGACGTAACATACAATATAAGGTACAAAGTACAAGCAAGATCTTAATAGAGCAACACAATAGATGCTAACAGAAATGCATACAACATCAAATTGAAATCAGTGCGCATATGGCTGCTTAAATGCAGAGATACAGATAACAGAACACAGGAATATCAATGCACAAATGTACAGTTCGATGTCACATAAGGCAGGTCTGTGCACATATAGCTGCACAAATGCAGAGATTCAGATGACAGAACAACTGAATAATCAGCGCGGAAATGTACATTACGCTGACACACAAAGGAAAAGAGGAACAAAAATTAGTATTGTGTGAGGGTACTTACAGATAGTGTACAAATCCTCACGGATATTAAAGCCCGATGGCGACTTAGTGTTCAGCTCCAATATATAACGTGTCTCCAATTGTCTTAGCCGTTTCTCACGGTTACCTCTGCATTTGAGTGTAGGTACACTATCAATGACAAAATAGCTGAGGTGTTCGAGGTTGTTGTTATGAACTTCCTTGAAAATGCCTGGCTACTGGATGTGTAGGGTCATTGTTAACGAAAGCCCTCAAGTGCTGTAAGATTCTCATGGGGACTTGAAGTTTGGTGCTGCCCACATATCTGAGACCACAAATGGGGTGTATTACATATACTGCAAACTCCGTTCTGCAAGAGTATCTGCTTTTGATAGTAATGGGTTCAGTGCGAAAAGTGGCGGTAACTTGAGTGGTGTTAATACCAAACCTACAAGCTCTACAGGTGCTACATTTAAATAAACTTTTGATGTCAGTGAGCCAATTAGATTTGACACTGACTTCAGGCCTACGCTTGACCAACGCAACCCTCATGGAGAATGCACGACAGTACGTCATCGTAGGCCGCTTGGCAACTATGGGGCTTAGGACAGTGTCAGTCAAAATGATGCGCTATTGTTTGTTGATAATGGATTGAATGGCACGTTCATCTTTGCTGTAGGTAATAATTAAATGGGTGTCAACCATCCCATCCTTATTGGCAGCAGGAATAGTGCCAGTGTCACTCCGTTCATTGCCCAGCCTGACTGTCAAGACTTGTTTCCTAGGTATGGTGTTTGCTCAGGTCCTGGCTTTAGTAATAATTTGTTCAGAATACCCATGTGCTGCAAATCTAAGGTGGGCGTCTTTTTGGCACTGTTCGAGGTCACTGTCAGAACTACATATCATCTGGAGCTGGAGCATTTCACCACAGGGGATGGTAGCTATGAGGTGCCTCGGATGGAAGCTAGATGCATGCAGTTTGGAATTACCAGCATGGATTTGCGGTGTAGCTTGGAATGGAGTGTATTATCCTCTATATAGATAGTGACATCTAGAAATTCAATGGAGGTGGTGCTGATGTTAGAGTTGAATTCAATATTGAGATCATTAACATTTAAAGCAGAAATAAACAACAGTGCACTGTTCCTGGTGCCATACCAAATAACAAAAACATCATTGATGTCCCGGAGCCAAGAGACTATATGTGCACTCCAGGCTGCATGATGCACCACCTTAAGAACCTGCTCCTCCTACCAGCCTACATGGAGGGATACATAGCTCGGGGAGAAGCAGGCTCCCTTTGCGACGCCCTTCAACTGCTGAAAGATTTCCCTGTCAAACATGAAGAAGTTGTTATTAAGACACGACTCTATCATGAACAAAATCGGCTTGTTATGTTTGTACGTTATATATACTCCATTGGAAATGCATTTTTTGTGTTGCTGATAACTTTAGCACCACTTGACAAAACCTTCAAAAAAAGTGCTCTTTTTTGCCAAGTTTGTGCATGAATTATTTTGTGGTGATAAGTCAAGTGGGGACGAGATAAAAGGGGGGGGGGGGGGCACAAAACAAAATCCTCATGCATTTTCTATAGACTTCTTTACGCAGGGCTACAGCAAAAACTGCTGAACGGAATTACACCAAATTTAGAAAGGAAGCTAGCTCTTGGTCAGCTGATTGCGCTTTATGAAATTGGCTGTAAATCCATTCAAAAGTTTTTGAGAAATTAAGGTTTACAAATAAATGCATATTTGGATGGTTGGGTCCGCAAGAGGCTCTCAAGAGTCTCATGGATAGCCAATTGAAAAAGACAACATTCTGATTGGCCCAGGGAGCTATTTTCCCCTTGGACCATCTCGCTCCCATGAGAGTCAGACTCTCACAGGAGCAATCCCTCTAAATGGCTGCCAGCAACATGAGAAAAATGTTGTTGACAGCAATTTTATTCCTGGACTTAGTTCCATGTCCTGAAGTTCAAAAATAAAATGATATAAGGGGGCAGGGTAGGGATACTCTGCTCCCTCAGGCCCTTTGGGATGCCCAGATGGACCGTAGGGGTAATATATATATATAAACTAATTACAAAATAGGAAAAAATTCAAATTTGTAAATTGTCTTATCTGTAAAAGCATTTTTGATGATCACAATTGTATTACTTTTCTTTTAAGTTTCTGTTATATGGGGGGCTAAAATGATTTAATGAACATTATGTATAGGTTTTTGCAAGTCCATACAGTGTTCATTTTAAGGTTATTATTAAGGTCTCTTTTCAACTTTTTTAGCTATTTAATTGTAACTCAGTTTTTAAAAACTTTTTAAAAATGAATTAAATAATTTTTTCGACTTATTTGGTTGTGGGTGTATAGGTGTAGCAACCCTGGCCTGCCAAATATATGTTCTTTCCTGAATGTTTATTGGCTGGAATTAGCATAATAAGGGTCACATGTACGAAGCATTTTTGCAGTCAGAACCGCCTGATCAGGCTGCTTCCAACTGCAAAAATGCTTTTACATATGTACAAAACACAAATTGCAACTGGGTAACATGTTAACAATTCGCAATTTGTGTTTGCAATTCGGTATTTAAAAAGGAGCATGTTTAGGAAGTCCCTTAGAAATAGCCAATCTGAATGGGATGTATGAATGTTTTGTTACTAAATGACTGTCACAAATCATTCAGATTTGACAGCCTCCTTGAAGGAGCTGGTAACCCCTTTGCAAATGGAAAACAAATATTTTTTTAAGAGCAGGCAGTGGTCACATTGACCACCTACTCTTAAAAAAATGAACTGCATAGTTTCTTTTTTTGCTGCATTTAAAAAAAACGATTGCTTTATAAAAAAGCAATCCCAGACATGGTGGTTTCCTGAACTCACCAGGGCACCATCCCTGTGATAGGTGTAATTCCTATTGGTCTATTTGCGACCCACTAGGAATCGCTAACGAAACTCAAAAGAGTTTCATAGGGTAGGTGTTCCAATTTCCTAATTGCGATTGGGAGAGAAACTATTAGGAAATCGTATTCCCAATGTTAGTACAGTTGGCCCTAAATCCTCATGCATGCACATTCCCAAATGTTACTAAAGTTGGATATAGAATAATAAATGTTACCTCCCTCCTCTAATGTACACGCTTTCGCTATTTTTCATTGGCCTTAAGTTAGATTAATAAATGTCCCTCCTTAAATATACTCTTGCAGCAATTTTTGTTAGACTGAAGTTGGAATTGTGAATCTGATCCACTCCCCCTGACATAGTATGCCCTTTTCCCAATGCATTTAGGCTGGAGCTAAAAAATTCAATCAGATTGCCCACCCAGAGAATGTATGCACTTTTCTTCACCCTCTGATTCCCCTCTGTTTTTACACCGCAGTCAGAATAGTAACTCTGACCTCCTGAGTTTATGCACTCTCCCCAGTATTTATTGTTGTTTTAATATTTGTACATTTTAATGCATTTTACATGTTGAACTTTATCTTGCATTTGCTATCAGTATTTGCTGTTCCAAAATGTTGTGTTACTGTAGTTTCTTTCATGTAACATGCAACTCTTGTATAGTGCATAATGTCAACTGGGTTGTCTCTAGGGTTGCTTTGAAATTGAGGAGGAAGTCAATGTGATCTTCTCACAGTCCCAGTTACTTGGTCAAAGATGTGGGGTGTGTACACTGTATGCTCATCCAACCCCTGAACTCTCTGCTGAGCACACAGAGAGAAAGTCACACATGTACCAATTTAATTTGCCATTTTATGTGAAAGTGTGAAAGAGGTATACGCAGCAGTTTTCAGAGGCAAAGGGAAATAAAATCCTGTGTTTATACGTGGACTTTAAAGTAATAGCTCAGTTCTCTCAAGATTGTAAATGCAACACATTTGTGAACATATACAGTAATACTGTGACTACAGATGGATATCACACAGGTTGTATTATAAAAATAAGGATTTTTAGATAGACGTAACCCAAGACCATACGACAAAAATCCACAATACTGTACTCAAAAATGGACTTTAAAGTAGTAGAAAATAGCTCAGTTCTCTCAAGATTGTAAATGCAACACTTTACTCTCATTGTACCTTGGATGTGTAACGCAGAACAAACAAAAGGGTCACAAGGAAGGTGATGCGTCGGTTCCTTACAGCGGGGCAGGGGAGTTGATGCTCGCCTCCTTACTGTGTGGGGAGGTGATGCGTTGGTTTCTTACTGCTCTCTGGTACGATGCGACAGGATGGCACCTCGATGTGATACTCTTCTCTGGAATGATGTGACAAAATGGCGTCTTGGTTACGATGCGACAATGTTGATGCGATGCGTACACGCCCAACGGCCATGCGGCGTCTCGATGATCTTCTGAGCCCTGACAGGCCCTGCAACACGCTTCTCCGGTGATGCAGTGGCAAACTCTGTGGCGACGGCACGCTTCTCTGGTGGTGCTATGTGCTTCGGTGATGCAATGGCGACAGCGGCAGCGGCGGCACGCTTCCTTGGCGATGCAGTGGCAACTGCTGCGGCGGCGACATGCTTCTCGTCGTTAAGTCGCGCTTCCAGCTCTCAGCAACACGCAGTGTCTCAGACGCCCCAGCACAACAGCAGGCACTTCAATTCCCAGCAAGGGAATTCAGGAAGGAGCTGGTTGGTGAAGTCTTGTATCCCTGAAACTTCAGGCAGGAGGCAAGCTCAAGTTCAAGCCCTTGGAGATTCTTCTTCAAGTTGATGAGAAGCACACTCAGTCCTCTTCTCCTTTGTTTGGCAATGAAGCAACCCTTGCAGGCCAACCCCCAAATACATAGCACAGGGGTGGTCTCCTCCTTCAGCTTCCTGGTTCTTCTCCTCAGCAAATGTTTGTCTTGATTCCCAGAAGTGATCTAAAGTTCTGGGGTCTGGGTCCCCCTTTTATACACCAAAATCCTTTGTCTCTGAAATCAAAGAGTGTCTGTGCCTAGTCCAAACCAGTTTTGTGCAGTCCAGAACTCCTTCTTTCCTTTGACAGTGTGGGCCAGGGTCATCAGACACACCACAGGAGGTGGAGCCTGCATTGTGGAAGGCAGGCACAGCCCTATTCATGCCCAGGTGCAACTCTTCCAACCACTCTACATGCAGGTAGGTCTTTTTAGCCCTGTGCTGACTCACCCTGTCTCCTGGAGCCCCCAGCCCCTCTCACTATCAAACCAGACAAGGAATACAGAACCTAGCAGTGGCAGGCTTGGATAGTTAGGCAAGAAAATACCTAATTTCTACAAGTGGTATTTTCAAACATAGATTGTTAAACCAACTTCACTAAAAGATGTATTTTATCATTCTGAGTTCAGGCATTCTAAACTCATTTTTCTACCATGTTCCCTGGGTCAGTTAGGATTATAAGGTGTTATAATTAAACTGCCCATTCTGGCCTATGGGAGCAGGTAGCCTAGCAATAGTGAAAATGAAAATGGCTGTAATTCACTATCAGGACATTCCACACACTTCAGGGCAGGCACTACCTTTTACCTACAATGCACCCTGCCCATGGGCCTATCTTAGGAGTGTCTGATATGTAGAAAAGGGAAGGTTTGGGGATTGGCAAGTGGGTGCACTTGCCAAGTCAACATGGCAGTACCAGACTGCACACAGGCTCTGCAATGGCAGGCCTGAGACACACTTTATAAGCTGCTGAGGTGGGTGGCACAATGAGTGCCGTCCATTACCACCCCCTTTTGTACCGCTTTTGGCCACCATAAGTGTGGCAGGGTATGCTCAGACATGAGTCTCTTGCTCACTTTGCCACTGGATTCAAGCAAGCCGGGCTGAAGACGGCTGTAATGCCAGAAACCGGTCCTCGGAAGCTTGTTTCCGGTCCAGGGAAGGCATGGTTTGGCAGTTCGGGCCGGTATGTTCCAATGAGGCACAGGGTCAGACTGATTTGCATATAGCCATGTCTGAAATGGAGTGGCAGAGTGGGCTAAAGAACGGTGATGGATTAAACCCAGATCTTTTGACTGGGTGTGAGTGTTTGATTGGTTCAGATGCTCCGTCCATTACCACCCCCTTTTGTACCGCTTTTGGCCACCATAAGTGTGGCAGGGTATGCTCAGACGTGAGTCCCTTGCTCACTTTGCCACTGGATTCAAGCAAGCCGGGCTGAAGACGGCTGCAATGCAAGAAACCGGTCCTCGGAAGCTTGTTTCTGGTCCAGGGAAGGCATGGCTTGGCAGTTCGGGCTGGACTGTTCCCATGAGGCACAGGGTCAGACTGATTTGCATATAGCCATGTCTGAACTGGGGTGGCAGAGTGGGCTAAAGAACGGTGATGGATTAAACCCAGATATTTTGACTGGGTGTGAGTGTTTGATTGGTTCAGATGCTCCGTCCATTACCACCCCCTTTTGTACCGCTTTTGGCCACCATAAGTGTGGCAGGGTATGCTCAGACGTGAGTCCCTTGCTCACTTTGCCACTGGATTCAAGCAAGCCGGGCTGAAGACGGCTGCAATGCCAGAAACCGGTCCTCTGAAGCTTGTTTCCGGTCCAGGGAAGGCATAGCTTGGCAGTTCGGGCTGGACTGTTCCCATGAGGCACAGGGTCAGACTGATTTGCATATAGCCATGTCTGAACTGGGGTGGCAGAGTGGGCTAAAGAACGGTGATGGATTAAACCCAGATATTTTGACTGGGTGTGAGTGTTTGATTGGTTCAGATGCTCCGTCCATTACCACCCCCTTTTGTACCGCTTTTGGCCACCATAAGTGTGGCAGGGTATGCTCAGACGTGAGTCCCTTGCTCACTTTGCCACTGGATTCAAGCAAGCCGGGCTGAAGACGGCTGCAATGCCAGAAACCGGTCCTCTGAAGCTTGTTTCCGGTCCAGGGAAGGCATAGCTTGGCAGTTCGGGCTGGACTGTTCCCATGAGGCACAGGGTCAGACTGATTTGCATATAGCCATGTCTGAACTGGGGTGGCAGAGTGGGCTAAAGAACTGTGATGGATTAAACCCAGATCTTTTGACTGGGTGTGAGTGTTTGATTGGTTCAGATGCTCCGTCCATTACCACCCCCTTTTGTACCGCAAGCCCATCAGCAGCATTTGATTTACAAGCCCTGGGCACCCGCAGTGCACTGTACTAGGGTCTGACAAGTAAACCAAACTAGCCAATCATGGAGTCACTAATCCATATATCAGTTTACCATAGGGAGCACTTGTACTGTGGCACTTAATAGCAGTGGCACAGTAACCAAAAGCAACTAAAACCAGCAAAAACATAAGAGGCAACAGCAAACAAATGGAAGGGAGACCCACGCCAATGGTGCCAGGTCTAACACACAGTATGAACTTGCTTCAAAATTTAATGAGAGTCTTTTCAGAGCTTACAGATTTTAAGCAAATGTATGTAATAAATGTGCTTTAAAATATAGTATTTGACCCAATTTTTCAAAAATTTCCTTGGTGGGAGAATCCCCCTGCCCTGAAGCCTCTTGGAAAAACAGAAGCATGCTCGCTCTAGTTCCTGGCAAGTATTATGCTGCACCAGTGTCAAAGATCACCACCAACCCTTGAACTGTAGCCTTTTTGCATACATGAATGGGCTGTCTTTTTTCAATAGCAGCCAGCAAAACCTATATGTCTTTTTTTAATCAAGGGCACAGACTGCCTTCTTGTCATGTAGGGCCTGGGTAGCCATCTTCTATTTCAGGACTATCTCAGGCTTCTTGTCCTCAAGCTTCAGCCTGCTGGCGTCCAGCTCAGATGAGGATGAACTGCAAGTCGAAAATATGCTCCCACCCCTGGACAAGACAGATGAGGATGTTCTGTTTGTTGGGCCATCCATTCCCTCTTTTTGAACCAGTATCTCTTGAACATCCTGAAGCAAATTTTCCTCAGAAGTAATCTGATCTGGCCGGTCTCCTACCAGTCCCTAAAATACTTCTCTATCCTCCCTCTTGTCTCTTTCATTCCACTTCAGTCCCCTCTCCCGCACATAGCCTTAGTATCCACCACAATAAGACCAGCCAGGGTAGATAGACCCTTGTCCAGGTTTAAAAAAATCACAATGCAAAACTTTCATAAGAATAAACACAATCAAAATATGATTTATTCATCACTATATCACAGATACTTCTTGAGAGGGGGCATAGCCAAGCAGAGCATGGTGTTAGATGCGTCTCGTCTTAGCTCTGGACCCTCGTTAGCCTTACAGCACCATCCGAGGCAGTGGGACCACACTCAAGTAGCGCAAATCCAGTTGGGGCATTTGTTCTGACCTCCCAGCAAATGGGGGGTGGCTATTGTGCCCTGTAGAAGTTGTCCCAGCTACAGCAATCCAGGCCTCTGCCCCCAGCCTGCTCTGACTGTTATGATACGCCATCTTGTCTGGAGAGGACCATGACCGGTCAAACTGTCAGTGGTGAAGTGATGTAGGCCGGTCGGGTACCTGCACACACAGAAGAGCAGTGTTCTGACCAGATGCAACTGGCCTGTCTTAGTATCCTGGGGCAGAGAGGGACCCAACAACACTGCTAGGTACATTCGGCGGCACAGCAGCTCGAGCATCGCACAACCCAGAGGTTTGGACTGGTCAATAAATGTGGCCTGTTTTGGAGGAGAAAGGCTGTGAGGAGGCACCCACACCCCCTCTCTTCCGGCCTTGTCTGGAGCTGCTGACAAGCGCGTGAAGTAACTGGGCCCAGACCTTGAGAACAGAGTGGGACATGATTCAGTGGCAGGCCTCAACATCCCTCTCTGCTTAATCCCTGGGGTGCCGAAGCCCCAGCAGTGCCCACAGTAGCCTGCATCGCAGCCGGGTGCCGAGTGTGGCCCGATCCACAGGCCTAGGCTAATTGCTCACTTGACCCACTGGACTGGGGGAAGGTGGCTTTGCACAGGAGCTAGGCCTCTGCATTTCATCTGGGCCAAGAGCCAGGAACTCATACCGGGCTACCTGCACGCACCTCCGCTTTGTGTTCCCTTCATCTCCTGCCCATGAACAGCAATTGGAGTGGGACACTCTAGGCACTTCAAATATCACTCCTGTGCCTTGTCGGATAATTTGAGGGCTCTAGTGAGAGTACATTTACCCTCTGAATGGAAAGTGTTATGGCCCCTCTGTGACCTACCCCATGGCCCTACATTGGGGGCAACTGTGGCTGCACTGATGGGCCCTCTGGCCTGGACATGACTCTGGTCTAGAAGCTGTCGGGCCTCCAGCCTTCCCCTAAGACTGAGGTGAGGTGCGTGCTGTGGGAGAAGCGATGACCTCCTCAACCCCCTTGAACTGCTCCATTTGTGCAAGCGGTGCCCAATGTGATTGCACCCGGTCTTCCTCACCTCTATTGTGCCCCACCACCGGAGAGAGGGGGATTGCTTTGGGCCATCAGTGGAGTAGGAGCCCCTGCAAAAACTAGGCCAGTGGTGGAAGTGTTGAGGCCCCAATGGCTTTTCCATGGCCCGAGAGCTCCCACTGCCCTCAGACCGAACACATGCACTAACGCTGACCCAATAGGCATGAGGAGGCACCCAGTGAAAACTCTCTTGGACTGGCTGGGGGTGGGGGGTCCGTATGGCCCAGACGTGCCTCACAGGGTGAGCACTGGGTGCTACTGCATTCCTTCGGTGACTGCTTGGCTGCATACTGTATATACATACTCTCCCTAACACATCCGAGGCTTGATTGGCTGTTGAGGCCCACATCCAGAGAAGCCACTAAACTGTTGCCCTGCTCATTTAGCTGATTTCTGGGTTCAACCTGCAGGCCTGTGCCTCTGACATGACCTTCATCTGGGCTGAATGAGATGGCTCCTTCTGCCTCCCTTGGGAGCCCCTGGCCCACTTCCACCCACAGCCCTCTTGGGAGGTTCGTACGACACCAATAAAATTCTCCACCAACACTGTGACAGCATCTAACCAAAAGGCCACAGGCGCTATCTTTAGCTAACTCAAACTCTGATCTTCTGGAACTTCTATATGCAACCATCATGCCTCATTACAACTCTGCAAAAGACACACTAATTGGGTCAACTAAGGACAATCCAGCCACCTAACATTGGAATAAAGCACCCACCATGGATATGGAATCGTCAGACCCTCCGTTCACCAATGTGGCTGGGAATACAGCGCAAGTACCCATACCCATATCTCAATCCTACATGGACCAATTCCTGCAGGAAATCTGCTTTAAAATAAGCTCCCTCAAAACAAACTTTAAGTCTTGAATCCAAGACATTCGGCATGATGTCAATGAAATAGGGCGTATTGGCAACTTGAAATGCACAGAGGATGCCCAATCAGAGGATCAAGAAATGCTCTGTCGCAAAGTGAGGCCACTGGAAGAACAGCAGATTAAACTACTAATAAAGCAGGAAGATTTAGAGAACAGAAGCCGTCTGAAAAATATTAATATCAGGGATGTACCCAGGGGTGCAGATGGCAGTGACATCATGGCTTTTATCGCGGAGCTTCTGCAGAAGATTTGCAGTGATAACGATGCTTCCCCCTGCGATAGACAGGGATCATAATCTGGCATCTACACCGGGGAGTCCCGACCTCGTCCCAGACATCCTGACGCAGGTCCATTTCTTTAGGGAAAAAGAAGCTATCTTGCAAGCATCATGGAGCCAAGCTGATTTGATCTTTTGTGGCCACACTATCCAGCGTTTCCAAGATATCTCTCCCTTCATCCTGTTCTGCTGCAGGGACTTCAGGCCCGTCACTGACATACTGCTGGAACTCAATATTTGCCACCAGTAGGTCCATCTATTTGCAATCATGTTCACGTGGGAGGGCAAACACCATGCTCTCGACTCCCTGACAAAAGCAAAAAAGCTCCTGAAGCTCCCAGCTGGGCCTCATAATGGTGACACAATGCCAGCCCTCATACTCCCTTCTGAGATACTGCACCCTATCTGGATGACGGTGCAGCCTCACCACTTTAACAAACATCGTAAGGAAAGCGCCTCCCAGGAAATTAAAAAAGGCTTCATCCAGCACCTTTGCAACATGTGTTCCTCCTCATCTGCCAGCCAACGAGCTCTCTAAGCCGCAGTTCTCCAAACATGAGGAGTCTTGGACACCTACCTGGTTTTGCTCTACCTTACCATAGGCTCCAACCCTAATCTCGGCTGACCATGGGCGTCTGGGGTGCATCGAGGACTTTGATAACACGCAGACTCTCCTATCCTTCAGGGAGACATGCCCTCACCTGTTATCCAGGCAAACACTCTCTATGGACAATCCCTCTCAATTCATACCTCGGGAAAGTTACTCCTCCTTTGTGACCGGCGTGACTGTGCGCCGGACATCTCAGGACTTGAATGTAGCTATTAGACCTTCTTTGCCTCCTGTTGTTTGTGTTTTTTTAATGCTTTTACATTTTTCTAGGTCAGATGCCCCTCTGAGGGTACCTCTCCGCCACCCCCTGGCATATGCCGCACACTACTAGCCACTTACAGCTTAGATGCCACCACTCAAGCCTCTCCGTTTGCTCAATCTTTTAGCTCTGCCCCCCCTCCACGTTCTCATCCTGGCCAACAACCCTCACTCAAGATACGGGTACCTCCCTACCTTGCACCTGTGTACTGTTGCCAGGAACTTCTCCACGTGCCCACTCAACAACACATCTGTTGCGCCTTCTCCCTCGCACCATGATCAATATACAATACACAAAACTACTCTTTCTTAATGCTCGGACCTGAACTTACCCAATGAATGACGGCAAGTTTGGTGCTATCTTCTCTTGCAGGACTCCAATGTTATCTTCCATCAAGAGACTCACCTCCTATGGGTTGACTCCCACCTTATGTTGCATCCAAAATACCCAACCTGCTTCTGGGCTCATGCCTCTACTAAGTTGACGGGGTGGCTAATATGCGCTTTGCAAGGCAGGTTTTTGCACCAAGGTACTGAAGATGGTAAGGGACGTACATGGCCCTTAATTGAAACTAACGATTCAAAGGAGTTGCCCACCCACTCACACTCCTTAATGTCTACACCCAAAACCAGGCACAAGATACCTACCTTAGAGACCTTTTGTGAGAGCAGTTGGCAAATAGGATGGGTAACCTTGTGGTGGGGGACGATCTAAATTTGGTGTGCTTGATCGTAGTGCTGCCTCTTTTCAGGGCACTGGGACAATGGCTGCCGCACTTAAGCATGACTTTACTGATCTGGGGTTAGTGGAGACTTGGTGCTATAGACACCCTGATATACAGGACTACTTCTTTTACTCACATGTCAACACACCATACTCCTGAATAAACTATATTTTCCTCACTCACTCTCTGCTTCAGGATCTATAGACAGTCACTGACTCAGACATTTTCATCTCAGACCATGGCCATGTAGAACTTGTATGGACCTGGAGGGGGTGCTCGGGACAGACCCCCTCCACGCTGAAGTTTTTCCCCCACACTTGCTTAGAGACCCAGTTGACGTTGCTGAGAATCCACGTAGGGAAGTGTGGCTCAATGGTTAGAGCGGCAGACCCTGATGCAGTAGTCTGGCCGGAACCAGGGTTCAATTCCCGGCTCGGCGGGTCTCGGGCTCAATTTCCTCGGACCTGATCATTCTCGTGTCATGTTCACTAAAGTGTGTTTGGGCATTACACTTAAGAAGTCTGCACGCAAAAAGAGGAAAACAGAAATAATTTTGGATTAATATGATTGAAAGTGTGAAATACTGGAGTGCATCTCGTTCCCTACGATTGTTGATTCACAAAGAATGCCCTTCCACGAGAGTGCACCCATAAGATGACAATTGTAACTAATAAGAGAAGATCACAATAATTGAACTCATTCGGACTTAACATCGTGATTCTGTCAGGACAAGGTTAATTTGATTGATAAAAGGAGGTTTTATACTATATGTTGAAGTTCGAGGTCTATGACTTTATAGATTGGAAGTAAATGTTGGGGTACAAGGGATTGTGGGATATGCAGTTTATGAGCACCAAGGGACAGGACGTTATCCATTATAACACAAATAGCGCGCGGTTTTTTATACTGATCTGATCGATGGGCGGGTCCACATTGAAGGTTTAAAGGCAGTGGCACTAAGGGAGGGTTAACATGAAGAGCTGCAGCCGTTAGAAAGAGCAATAGAGTTTTTAAACAGTTCAGCGCAGGTATGTAAGCAGAACGCTATGTTCATTGTATCGAAGTAAACGAGTAAAGCTAAATGTTTGGCATCTGCATTTATAACTACAAGTACTGAATGATTTGCGAAGACAGTTTAAAAGCAAGAGAGGTAGAATGTTGGTCCTCCGAGTAAGTTATGAAGAGGGGTGAGGTTAAGCGGTAGTTTGGAGTTTCGAGTGCCAGGTCCTTGGTAACGTTTTTTTTTCTTTAAATATTTTTTTTAATATTTTTTAAAATATTTTTTTAGATGTGATTAGCAAGCCCAGACTATAAGACATCAATATCAGGTTTTAAGGATAGTTAACTTGCAGTTCCAGCATGAAGAGAAAACCGTGACATCATGATAGAAGTACAGAATTATGCATTGGTAGTAGGTGCTAGTTTTTAAGCATATATGTTAAGTTATGAAAAACCACAATTTGATTATTGTTTACTATTTCTTCTATAGTGACCCCTGAAGAAGTGCATATAATGCACGAAATGCATTGGGTTTTTTAGAAATAAACACTGCCCTGAACAAAGAATGCTTCATTCGTGTTTTTACTACGAGGTCCGGATGGACACGGTGATAACATGAGAAACCTGGAAAATGGCATAAACATCCCGTTTGAGTAATATGCTAATACATGAAAACAAAATGAATGGATTAAGTGACTAATATGATTAGATGGAAAAAATGATGGAATACTTGTTGGATTAATGGCCAGAAGAGGCTTGGTAATGCTGTGCGACGGATTGGTGCGAAAAAGCGCTTATAAGCGGTGTCATTCTCGCTTCGGTGCCTATTCTAATCATGAGTCCACTCTGCACCTCTGGGCAATAGCTTGCTTAAACTCTACAACGGCCCCAACAACACTGAGGATGCCTGACTTCACTTTGGGGGTGCCAGGAGTGGGCTCCTCACAGGGAAAGGCCAGGAATGGTTCCTCGGCGGTATTCGTACAAGCGGCGAGATGCCTACGGGTAGTCGTGCGCTATACAAGTGCGTAATCATTTCATTTCATTTCACTTGACTACTTCAACCTAAATTATCTTCCGGGGATTTTGTAGCATACACTATGGGACTTTTCAACGCCACCATTAGGGGAGTTAGTGGAGACAGGTCTGAAAGCCGAGATCAATACTCTTGATCACCTGGATCAGTCTGCCCCATCCAGATGCAACAAGCGACAGCTGGTCTTGCTGCGGGCTCATAGGGCTAATTAGGCAGAATGATTGATATTCGCCCTGAAGCAATGGCTTTACGAGGTGGGCTATAAAGTGGGTGCCGTCCTTGCTCGCAAACTACGACAGCAACATGATTGAGCTCACATAGCCAAGATCAGGACAGGACACTTGACTTAGGCCACTACTTTGAGGCAAAACAACAGGCTTTCCACTGCTTCCACCAAGCTCTATATAACTCTCATAGACTCTTAACTCAGCACCTGTTTCTGGGACCCTCTCCACCCGCAACATACTGAACTCTTGAAAGTCCGTATTAGCCTAATACCCTTGCTGAGCTGATGGAGCTTCCTATTGGCAAGACGCCTCGCCTGGATGGGCTTCCGGTCGCTTTTTATGGAGCAATCCTTTACCTCCTCCAGGACCGCATACTGACACTATTAAATGCAATCACGTATTACGGACCTCACCCATATGATGGCGGCAGCAGAAATCACCCTTATTCTTAAGCCTTGCAAAGAACCAGTTATGATCTCTAGGATGATGGTCTCGTATGTCTCCCCAAAGACCACAATTTTAATCACTGGTCAGGATACAAGGCTGATCCACCCGGCAAGGGATACTGAGCAGGCTGTCCTCTTTCACCCCTGCTGTTTGCCTTGGCAGTAGAACCTCTGGCCATCATCATCCAACAGATGGAGTCCATTTTTTGCATTCCTTAGGTGGATGACCTCTTGCTCAATCTCACCCAACCTTCCATCTGCCTCCCTGCGGTGATGCATGCCCAGATTTCAAATAGGTCTCCAGTTTCAGGGTTATCATGTCCAAATCCCACTTCCTGAACCTCACAACACCCAAGCCAGACATCCCTGCCCTGCAATCTCTTGTCCCTTTCTAAAGGGCCCAACAAGCCATACGAAACCTAGGTCTTGAACTGACCCCACCTGAAGACATGGACGCAAGCTAACTGGTTGGGATACCAAAAATCCATCCAGGAGAACTTCCTTTGGTGGAGACCACTGCAAATGTCATGGTTTGGTCGGCTTAAAGCCGTTAAAATGACTATCCTCCCAAATGCCTTTATCTATTTCAAACCGTGCGCACCCCCATTGCAGACAATGAAATAGTACGTCTCCAGTGAAATATACGCACCTTCATCTGTTGGGGAAAATGGACCAGGCTCTCTAGCCCTGTGCTGATGATCCCAATGGACCAGGAGGGATTAGCCTGCTCCAATCTCCTTGAATGCTATTGGGCAGCACACCTCCATTAAATCTTCGTATGGGTGGCCCATGAAGGTGAAAAGCATTGGTTCCACATGGTTCAGGCTATGGCCTGTCACCCCCTCCGGGATCTTGATTGGCTTCCTAAATATGTGAGACCTCGAAGTGCCAACATAGCAAACCCTACCAAGACTGTCTTTGAGATCTGCTGTAGAATTGAGCTTGAAAGGAGCCTCACCCCATCACCCTCACCAAATACTACACTGGCTCACAAAGCGGACTTTACACCCGCCTTCAAGGCTCACTTATTTCCCAGCTGGGGGTGGGAGACTGCTGTACCTTACACAATGTATTTGGGCCGCAACTATTAAGACATTTGAGCAATGCAAAACAGAATTTCAGGTAGCCGAAACGGCTTGACTGCAATATTTTCTACTACACCATTGAGCACTTCTAACTTCCAGGGAGCAACATGGCAAAACACCCCCTTTGAGACACTAGTCAGGGCATACGATGGCACAAGGGACTTGATATCATTCACCTATCAGGACCTACAACACTTTGTGGAAGCACATCCTTACGCATACCAATCACAATGGCATGATGATGCTACTGAAGTCATCTCCCAGAAGCAATGGGAAACAATCTGGTGAGACATTCCCAATTCATACAGAAGTATGTCCCAGTGCGAGACAGCGTACAAACTGATGACATGGTGGTACTATATGCTGGCTCACCTTCATACCATTTACCGAACCACCTCTGTCCTATGTTGGTGGTGCAGCAAAGCCCCTGGGGACTTTCATCATATATGGTAGTCATGCTCTCTTTTCACTACTTACTGGAAGGAAGTCCTTGGCCATATCAAAGGCATGGTGGTTTCCCCGTTCCCAGCATCTATACGATGGTTTTCCTGGGCGTCTGCCCTATAGAACTGGAAATTATGGCTCACACTGATTAGCACCGTATAAGTCACATGCTGGATGCTGCCAAATAAGTTATTGGGCTTCATTAGAAGAAACATTCTGCTCCTCCTACTGCTCAAAGGTTTACATGCCTCTATCATGTCATGGCCATGGAAATCCTGTCCCATTAGACATTTTCCCACATCTTCAATCCTTGATTGACTACATCACTTGCCTGGAATACTCCTGCTTTACACCACTGAGGCTCAGAGCATTTAAACTCTTTGATTTTGCATTCTCCAGATATAGCAAAGCAGCCATAGTGGTGTTTGCATCCTACACTCTACCCATTTCTCCTTCTTCCCTTCTTATGTTATTTCTCCTCCCCACAAGGCCTCAAGGACTCCTGGGGTTTTGCTGATCATGAGATGCATTATTCCGACCTTTAATGTTTAATTGTTCACTTGTATTATTTCTTCTCTTACCTGAAGGCACATGCCCAGTTATCACACCTGACATGCTCCCTCTCTGAGCACCCCATGCTTGCGCAGGCCTGACTGCCATATACTCACTACATAGAGTTGTATTTACAACCCTGATACTGCATTGTATGGCAATGTGGTGGATTCCTTTATATGCCATCAGTGTCTTGTGCTGTATGTTACTTTGATTTATGGAAATCTAGAATGAAAAGATTTCTAGTAAAATTAAAATCTTCTTGACCTCTAAACTAGACGGGAATTTTGGTTCTTGACTGAAAAAGTTGAATGGTAAGATTGGACAAATCCTATATTCCACTGCTAAACAGATTCTACCAATTTAAAAAATACAATTTGAATAAGACACAATTTAGGGACATATGTAAAAGGAGTTAATGCCACTGCAGATTAAATTTTTTGACTTTATGGCGGTTTTTGTTTACCGCCATATTTACAAGTTGCTGCAACCCGCAGTCAACAGCACTTTTCCTTCGTAAACATGAATTTTTAGGATCGCCGCTTCTATTAGCGGGACTTAACGAAAATGAGTTGCAAGGTAGGAATTCCCTTGCAAAATCTGCCTCTAACCCCACTGCGTGATATTTACAAGTAATTCCTTGTATGGTGCAAAACCAAAAAAGCTGCCTTTAACTCCAGTTGGAGGCAGTTTTTTAAGACCAGATAATAGCTGGTCTTAAAAATGGTGCAAACACTTGGGGCCTCATTTCAGAAGGTTTTGGTGCTGGACAGCGCTGCAAGGAATGTTGCTGCAGTGCCCTGCTCCTAAACTACGGGTCAGGAATGAGCACCATCAATAAGATAGGGGGATTTTCTGGGTCTCATTCATGAAAAGTGTTCCATCACTGGGACAAAACAGAGGGGCTGGAGGGTGAGCATGTCTCCATGCTGGATGTCATGTTGCCTGCATTGCAAACAGGGATGTGCGCATGACTGCTTTGGGCAGCCTGAGAGGGCCGACCAAACAGTCATTGTGTACTTGAGTGGGCATATCACTCCGCCCCTGTCCTGCTCCGTGAGTAAAGCAGCACCACCCACCCTTGCACCCGCAAAGGAAACATAGCATGAGTACATCAGAAATTTATCATCATGTTATGTTTCCTCTTCTTGCACTGCTTGAAAGCAGTGGGGCAACGCTCTTCCGCCAAAGCGGATGAGCCACCACTGGCGGTGTGTCACCCACAGGTGGTAGGCCTGGGCCCAACTCGACCTCTGGGCCTCCTAAGCTACACATCCAACCTTCTCCTCACCTGGACATTGACACTGTGGCGCAATCTGCTGCACTCTCTCCAAATCTGTGACTTGGCCAGCAGAGCCTCAGCCAAGCAGAATTTCGCAAGCCTGGGTACAGCGGTCACCGTCAAGTCTGCTGGTGAACCTCCCAATGCAGGTGAAGCAACAGGGCCCACTTGGGCGTGAAGTTGTAGCACTCCTGCCACACAAGTTCGGCACAGGTCAGGTGCCTCACCCTCCACAGCGTCCGCCCAGCGCAACATCATCCGGCATGTGATGCAGGGTGGGGCGGCTCACCATTGTTAATCCCCTCCTTACACCTTGGTGTAGTGGTGGCAAGTGGTATGTGATTCAGACCTCCCTTCCTTGGTAGCAGGAGTGCCTCTAACGTTCACAGCTCCAAGGTGCACCAGGCGGTCTTCTCGCACAGGTTAGCAACGTGTCTCCATGTGACCTGGCAGACTTCACCACCAGGTAAGGGTGATCGCCGATGCCTCAAACTCCACAGCACTTCTACTTCCAACTCCAGGTCCCAGACGCAGGCCCAGTGATGCCTCCTGGCCCCCGGGACTGTCCACGCTTTCAAGGGTTTGGATGCCATGGTGTTGCATGGAGTGCGCAATGAGAAGTGATGCATCACTGGCTTTGCCCAGCGATTCGACTCTTTTCATGGTGTTAGCCCTGAATTTCCTCTTCCCCTGGGACTCTGGCTGGTCATCCTAGCTGTTTGGGCGTTGGGGGTGTTGTTGATGTGTGCTGCACGTAACCATGGCTTCCCCATTCTGCAACCCATTGGTTTTGTTTCCTATATTTCATTGGAGGTGGACTTATAGGCTATGTTTGCCTCTATAGGCAGAAAAAGTTATGTCGGGTTGATTAACATGAGTTTTTTTGCCTCTAATCGGCCTTTCGTTAGCTTTTGCCCTCTAACGTCAGAATTTGTATCACCTTCACGCTGATGTTACGCTAGCTTTCACCGCGGCTACCTGAAACTATCACCATGTCAGAATGATAAACAATGGAAGACAGGTTGAGAAGGCCCCATGGTTAAGATTGAATAAAGTTTGTACCTTCTCACTTAAACTATTTACTGGAGCTCCTTGACTTCTAATGGAGCGAGACAAGAACAAGAAACTAACGGTATCCTTCCTACTAAGCTAAGCTGTTGTCAGGCTCCTGCTGAAGTCTTCACTTCTGTGCCAAAATCGCCAAGTGAGGCAAATCAGGATTTCATAGCCATGTTCCTCAGGGAAGGATTTGAGGTACCAGGCTTTTTTCTAGCAAGGGTTCCTGCTGAGTCCAGTTACCATTGATCAGCTTGTCCAATTTGAAGTCGGGAGTTCCTCTGCATTTTATGTCCTTGTAGAAGGTTAAAAGAGCTTAATCAGGGCGGAGGGAAGAGGAATAATGGTCCATTCGGTTCCCCTGGTTCAATATTGAGGTAATCAAATTGGAACGGACACTGGTATCTACCATAACCATTGGTTATTGTTTGACAACCCTCATAAACGCTTAGAATGTAACGTTGCGGTATATCTTTTTATCCGCCCCTTCATTTGCGTTATGGCGTAGTCATTGGGCTGTCAAAGGACGTGTTGTATGCCTGCCTCACCAAAGGCAACCTCTGGTAAGAGTAGAAGTGTCCAGGAATATTCGGACAGCAGCTAAGCAAAATGTAACTAGGGCAGTTACGAGGGATATTTAAAATATAGTGTCTAGCCAAACAAAAACTTTATTATAAAGAGGTAGACACCTATGATTAAAATTAGTAGGTATATTTTATAATCAAGTTACCAGATTACAAATATAATCAAAATGTAGTCGACATGTTTCAGCTCACCTGGGCCCAGCCGGGTCTATGGAGCTTTCGTCAGGACAAAACAGGGGGATATATATAGTACTCACACGACTTGTGTAGTATTCAGAAAAGTTTTTTTGTAGAACTCTCTAAGGATTTTCCTGCATTTAGGAAAGAAGAATAGGCATAGAGAGACATACTGTGCAATTTTCAACAGTAAACATTCATTGGCATATACCACGTTTCAAGACAGAATTTCTAGTTTATCTATCTATTCAAGCAATCCATAGAATCAAAGAGTACTTGTAAGGAGTGCGTCGCTAATCGCACTGAAGAGCAAACATACAAACATGAAGTTAGAGCACAAGCAGTTAAAGTCTAAACTGAGGGTGAGCATCGAACTGAAATAGCAGACGGCATTCTGGTGTATAACGATGCCCCGGTAATTATTAGGGAACCTGTCGTTCTATATATTAGAAGGCATAAACTTTTGCTCTTGCTAAAGTGTATATGGCAAAAAATGTGGCCTCACCTCCTAACTCGGTAGGAATAAAGGGCACTCATTCAAAAGAAATTATAGTCACCAAAAGCGAACAAAACAATTACCTTCATTAGGTTAGGAGTTCTCTTCCTCAGGGCGCAAAGAGTCGCATGAGGATTCTGAATCTATACGGGATGAAAAGTTGTGTTAAATACCTGTATGCTGACGAGATGAAAAACGGCATCTCGGCGTCTGGAAACGCCGGTCTTACCCTCGTGTGCGAGTTTGAAGCTTCTTGTGCTGACTCTGCCCCCGGTAATGGAGGGCTCGTTTCCTGCCTCGATGTTACCTCTTTAGTAGAAATAAAGAAAGGGTTCAGGATGTTGTGAAAATTACTTTCAAGATGGCGGTTTTGAGAAAAAATTTGTTAAAATTATTATCCCCATCTAGATCTCTGGAATGGCGTGAGCCATATTATTACAGTATTTGGTGAAGTAATACAGACAATCAGTAAAACTGGTGATAGGGAATATTATCATTCATCCCTATTATGTGTGTTTTAAGACGCTCGACCCATCTTTGTTCTTTCTCGAATAGTCGTTGTTCAGCATTACTGTCTTTTGTCTGCAGCATTTCTAAGACAGTCCATCTCAGATCATCGCAGGTATGGCCTGTGTCCACAAAATGTGCGCAGAGTTTGGTTGTCTTTTTCTTCAGTCGCACATTACTCCGATGTTCACCAATCCGGATTTTAATCCTTCTGCATGTCATACCCACGTATTGTTTTTCGCAGGGACATGTCACTAGGTATATTACGTGGGTAGAGTTACAATTTGTATGTTGTTTTTGGGACCAGACAAAATCCTTCGTTAGTTGTAATGTTTTTGTTGTTTTTGTATATTTACACACACCACAGGTGCCACATGGATAGTGACCTGTGACTGGGGTCATGGTTGCATCTCTGATGGTTGATATAGATAGTCTTATTATCGGGCGTGTGTGGACAAGTGTATCCCGAAGATTCTTGGTCCTTTTATTGGCGAACCTCGGTTTGGGCCAATTCAGGTTACCCGATGTAATGATCTGCCAGTTTTTTCTGATTAGTTTTTGTACTTTGTAGGAGGCTGGGCAAAAAGTGGTGACACAGGTGACTAAATCTTTGATCGGCTCTTTTCGATGGATTTGGAGGAGACAGTCTCGTGGTTGATTGGACGCTCTTTTTTTGCATTTTGAGATTACCCTTGTTGTGTAATCCCTAGCTTGCAATTTTTTGCGGAGAATTGTCGCTTGATTCTTGTAGTCAGTATTCTAACTGCAATTACGTTTATGTCGTAAGAACTGACTATAAGGAAGATTGTCTCTTAGCGGTCGAGGATGGTAGCTCGAGTATGATAGGAGACTATTCTTGGCTGTAGGCTTTGTATACGTTTTTGTCTCCAATTTACCATTTTCGCAGAAAATGGTCAGATCTAAAAAGTCAATGCATCGGTTGCTGGCAGTGCAAGTGAATTTCATCGGCCTGCCCCAAGACGATACATTACAAATGCTAGAGGACCTTCTTTTCCAAGAAGAATGGTTACATCAGACTCCTCGTCACTTCATCCTTTTAATGCTGTCGCCTGGCACTAAAAGAGAATTATTTTAAATTCAATGATCAACTCTATCTACAGTGCCATGGGACTTCCATGGGCAGTGCCTTTGCTCCCTCGGTAGCAGGACTGTATGTCAGCCAATGTGAACAGAAATTTGTCCTACATGATGACAATCCATTCGTTTCCAGTATTTTATACTGGAAGCGTTATATCGATGATGTCCTTTTAATTTGGGACACCAGTAAGAATCTTACGACATTTCTGGAATGGCTTAACATCCAAGACCAATGGCTGAAATTCACTTGCACTGCCAGCAACCGATGCATTGACTTTTGAGATCTGACCATTTTCTGCGAAAATGGTAAATTGGAGACAAAAACGTATACAAAGCCTACAGCCAAGAATAGTCTCCTATCATGCTCGAGCTACCATCCTCGACCGCTAAGAGACAATCTTCCTTATAGTCAGTTCTTACGACATAAACGTAATTGCAGTAAGAATACTGACTACAAGAATCAAGCGACAATTCTCTGCAAAAAATTGCAAGCTAGGGATTACACAACAAGGGTAATCTCAAAATGCAAAAAAAGAGCGTCCAATCAACCACGAGACTGTCTCCTCCAAATCCATCGAAAAGAGCCGATCAAAGATTTAGTCACCTGTGTCACCACTTTCTGCCCAGCCTCCTACGAAGTACAAAAACTAATCAGAAAAAACTGGCAGATCATTACATCGGGTAACCTGAATTGGCCCAAACCGAGGTTTGCCAATAAAAGGACCAAGAATCTTCGGGATACACTTGTCCACACACGCCCGATAATAAGACCATCTATATCAACCATCAGAGATGCAACCATGACCCCAGTCACAGGTCACTATCCATGTGGCACCTGTGGTGTGTGTAAATATACAAAAACAACAAAAACATTACAACTAACGAAGGATTTTGTCTGGTCCCAAAAACAACATACAAATTGTAACTCTACCCACGTAATATACCTAGTGACATGTCCCTGCGAAAAACAATACGTGGGTATGACATGCAGAAGGATTAAAATCCGGATTGGTGAACATCGGAGTAATGTGCGACTGAAGAAAAAGACAACCAAACTCTGCGCACATTTTGTGGACACAGGCCATACCTGCGATGATCTGAGATGGACTGTCTTAGAAATGCTGCAGACAAAAGACAGTAATGCTGAACAACGACTATTCGAGAAAGAACAAAGATGGGTCGAGCGTCTTAAAACACACATAATAGGGATGAATGATAATATTCCCTATCACCAGTTTTACTGATTGTCTGTATTACTTCACCAAATACTGTAATAATATGGCTCACGCCATTCCAGAGATCTAGATGGGGATAATAATTTTAACAAATTTTTTCTCAAAACCGCCATCTTGAAAGTAATTTTCACAACATCCTGAACCCTTTCTTTATTTCTACTAAAGAGGTAACATCGAGGCAGGAAACGAGCCCTCCATTACCGGGGGCAGAGTCAGCACAAGAAGCTTCAAACTCGCACACGAGGGTAAGACCGGCGTTTCCAGACGCCGAGATGCCGTTTTTCATCTCGTCAGCATACAGGTATTTAACACAACTTTTCATCCTGTATAGATTCAGAATCCTCATGCGACTCTTTGCGCCCTGAGGAAGAGAACTCCTAACCTAATGAAGGTAATTTTTTTGTTCGCTTTTGGTGACTATAATTTCTTTTGAATGAGTGCCCTTTATTCCTACCGAGTTAGGAGGTGAGGCCACATTTTTTGCCATATACACTTTAGCAAGAGCAAAAGTTTATGCCTTCTAATATATAGAACGACAGGTTCCCTAATAATTACCGGGGCATCGTTATACACCAGAATGCCGTCTGCTATTTCAGTTCGATGCTCACCCTCAGTTTAGACTTTAACTCCTTGCGCTCTAACTTCATGTTTGTATGTTTGCTCTTCAGTGCGATTAGCGACGTACTCCTTACAAGTACTCTTTGATTCTATGGATTGCTTGAATAGATAGATAAACTAGAAATTCTGTCTTGAAACGTGGTATATGCCAATGAATGGTTACTGTTGAAAATTGCACAGTATGTCTCTCTATGCCTATTCTTCTTTCCTAAATGCAGGAAAATCCTTAGAGAGTTCTACAAAAAAACTTTTTCTGGAATACTACACAAGTCGTGTGAGTACTATATATATCCCCCTGTTTTGTCCTGACGAAAGCTCCATAGACCCGGCTGGGCCCAGGTGAGCTGAAACATGTCGACTACATTTTGATTATATTTGTAATCTGGTAACTTGATTATAAAATATACCTACTCATTTTAATCATAGGTGTCTACCTCTTTATAATAAAGTTTTTGTTTGGCTAGACACTATATTTTAAATATCCCTCGTAACTGCCCTAGTTACATTTTGCTTAGCTGCTGTCCGAATATTCCTGGACACTTCTACTCTTACCAGAGGTTGCCTTTGGTGAGGCAGGCATACAACACGTCCTTTGACAGCCCAATGACTACGCCATAACGCAAATGAAGGGGCGGATAAAAAGATATACCGCAACGTTACATTCTAAGCGTTTATGAGGGTTGTCAAACAATAACCAATGGTTATGGTAGATACCAGTGAAGGTTAAAAGAGGCCTAGCACATGACCCTTGGAGAGTTCTTTGAATCACTCGGAGTCAGCAGGAGTCAGAGGTTCTTATGCCTTCCTTATTCGAACTTCCAGACAGTCATGTTTCGTCAGGTATTTCTGAGGAGGTTGTGGTGAAATGGCTGTCTAAGCCTGCACACCAGCCAGATATTTAAGAATTCTATCCACCCAGTCCAGGCAACATTCTTGCAGAATTATCACATCCTTTTCCACGATTAAGGGACAAAAGTACAAAGCAGGATAGATAAGTGATTGTTTATTGCATAATTTATATTATAAATTCAATATAATACAATAAAGAGATGCTGTCTTTTGCTTAAAATTGAGTTGCATTCATATTTCAGTTTCCTAAGGTTCTCGAGTTTCAACGTGTTTTATGAATTGCTAAAAAGGAAATCATGATTTTTTATTTCTTTAGAAAGGGACTGAACAGAGTGGGAAATTTCTTTATTTTTCCAAGTCATCCACTTAATAATATATCCACATATAACACATATAACACATTTCAAAGGATCCCATAGAACGATTTGGGGAGGAGACAGAGCCATCATTTTCTCATAAAAACAGGTATATTTCACAAGCTAAGTTCTGCCGCTTGTTGTCGTTGTTGTTCTCGAGGTGGAAGTTCAGGTCCCCAAGGAGGATGTAGTCCATGGAGGCGAGGGCTTGTGTGCTGATGAAGTCGGCGATGATGTTGCTGAACTGTGGTCTGGGTCCAGGCATCTGTAGATGATGGTTTCTCTGAGGGTGGTGTTGGGGTCGGTGTGGATCTGGAAGTGCAGGTGTTCCGCGGTGCAGAGGGTGTCGTCGGAGTTGGCCGAGACTCTTAGGGTGTTCTTGTGGACGACCGCGTTTCCTCCTCCTACTCTATTGGTGCTGTCTCTGCAGGTGATCTTGTAGCCTTCCGGGATGGCTATGGCGATGTCGGGGGCTGAGGCGGGGTTCAGCCAGGTCTCGGTCAGGAAGGTGACGTCCGGGAAGGTTGAGTTGAGGAGGTCCCAGAGTTCGACAGCGTGTTTGCGGGCAGAGCGGGTGTTGAGGAGGATACATCTGAGATAGTTGGGTTCTTTGGTTGGTGGTTTGGCGGGTTGGATGCTGGTGAAGCTGCAGTTCCGGCAGGTGAAGGGCCCTTGGGTACGCTTCGGGGTGGCCCGGTAGCAGGTGTGTTCTTGTCCGGAGTTGAGTGCATGGAGGGTGTTGGTGTCTTAGTGGATTCGGGCGTCGTGGCGTCTGTGGGGGCCAGGGGTTCTGGTGCTGGGCGCGGTCTAGGTGCAGACGGGCTTGCCTTAGGTGCCATAAGAAGGGGAGGTGGGAGGGAGGAGCAGCTGGGAGGGGGAACGACAAATGGGCGAGCGGGGCGGGGATGCAGGGGACACAGCAGCGGGAAAAGCTGGGGAGAGGACGGCAAAGGGGAGAGAAGGCAAAGGCAAAAGGCAGTAAACAGGAAGGGGGAAGAGAGACAGAAAGCAAAGAAACAATACAGTAAACAGAGGCAAATACAGTACAATAGTACAATAAAAACGATAACAGAGCAAAAAATAGAGCACAATTAAAACAACAGTGACAAACCTATGGCCTACCACTGGCCACTAGGGATGAGGCGCAGGTGGTAGCCTGCGGGTGAGGCGGGCCTGGAACTCAACACCAGGCAGCAGCTGGGCTCAGGAGCACGGGCACAGTCAGGTGGAGCTGCGCGGCGTGGGGAGCGACCTGCCTGGAGACAGGGTCAAGGGTCGGTCTTTGGTGTTTAAGGAGATAACTTTCATGAACACCATTCATAAAAAAGGAGCAAATGGGATGGATGGGATGATAAATTCTATAGACATAGTGAATGTAAAAATGGGAGAGCATAAGTGCCAAAATATAAAAAGCCCAAAGCAGCTGCTGAGCCTGCTAGAGATATTTGCAATAATGATATGGAGTCAACAAGTGGGATTCTGTGAGAAGAGTATGTATATCGAAGGAGGCACACTGAAGACACTATTTAGTCTAAGGGAACATGTAAAGGAAGGGGCAAAGAAAAGAAACACAATCAAGGGAGTACATTTTTCAGAAAAAGAGTAGATGTCTCAGGGAGACTAAGAGATGCAGGACTGTGTGGAGACACAAGGCAGAATGAACATGCAGGGAAAATGTATTATCATTGGAACAGGAGCCACGAGGATCCGAGGCCAGAGGTCAGAGCATGCGCAGTCAGCGTACAAGAGGGATCACCACATAACCGACACTTTGATAATAAGAATTAGGATTACCAAAAGGAGGCATGTAACAAGTAGTATCATTGCACTGAATAGAAGAAACAATAAAAAAGTCAAAATCCAAAATTCCAATAAGCACCAAAGTTCTAAATCCACTGAAAATTAGGCTACCTTCGCTAAAGGAATACCTGAATAACCCTATGATGTATTATATCATACCTACCATTATGAGAACTCTAAAAAGCCTAGATGAAGTAATCAGGAGAAATATGTTAAACCCTCAAGGTATTTAAATGGTCACTCAACAGGAGTCATAGGATGCCATCGCAGAGAGTGCAAAACAGTATACAAATCAGCCGCGGTGTGTGTAGGTAGGAGCGGTGGGGCCCGCTGGGAGGGATTTCAACAGACAACGAGGGAAAGTTAAATAAATAATTAATTTTCCCTCATCGTCTGTCAAAATACCCCCTTTCCCACTCGACCCTGCTGCTCTTACCTGCACGGGCTGCGGCTGTCACAAATATTAGTTAGAAAACAGACAGCAGTTGTAATGGAGTATTCGAAAGTTGATACGAACAAGACCTGTGATGAATAACAACCTACAAAAGGTTAGAATAAGATTCATGCTAATTTGTAATACTTTAACATAGAGCGAAAGCGGCATTTGAAAGTAGCAAGAACTGATATAGCATTTGTCACCAGGAAGACACTTCCCCATTGCAGTGATTGTACATGGAAGAACAGGGTTGTAGAATGTGACAAAAGATTGTTATTAACACTGAATGGCACAACCTGCAGACTTAGAGCCTCATTTGTAAGGCCATTGGGCCGCCAGCATCTCTTTTTTGATGCACTGGAAGTGCAGTGTGCTTTCTCATACTTACAAGGCCAGGTAAAGTCACCCTGCGTGACTTTTCATGGTCTTGTACATATGGGCCCCTTTCACGCATTAATCTGTGTGAAAGGGGCATTCCAAGGGTGTTGCTGTGGGTGTTCCCACGCAACATCCATGGAACCCAACACATTCCCAGATTTACAAAGCTTTGTAAAGCTGGAATTGCATCAGAATCCTATGCCTCCCCAGAGGAGGTGTAGGAGTGGCGCAATGAGGAGAAATATTTTTTATTTCTCCTCGTTTTTCCTCTTTCCATGCATGCTGCATTCTGCAACATGCATAAAAAGAGGAATATGCTATCAAAGATTGTCTTTGTGCAGGAAGGTATCTCTTCCTGCACAAAAATAATCACCCCCTCAATGCAGGCATTCTTTTTTTAAAAAAAAACATTTTATTGAGCTTTTCATCAAGTTACACAACACCATTGTCATTTAAATGCAGTTCGTGGAATCACATAATCAGTTAAGTTATACATATCATTACCGTTCAATCATCAAAACCTTGTTTAATATATTATTTGTATAATCGTTTGGTTCCCTTAGTATCTAACAGTGGAAGTTCCGGAAGTGTCTATACCCTCGAGGCTGTCCCCGTCGTCCTATAGTTCCTTACTCATGCCTCCCCACAATCACCGATATCAACAACAATAAAGTAATTTTTCATTTCCCCTCCATCAAAAATCCTACCTACGATGGATCAGTAAGAGTCAATGGTGTCTTCCTTTAGGGACTTGTTTCGGAATCAGACAGTTCTCGTGAGGGGTCACATAACTGTCCTCGGTGTTCGTTCCAGTTCCCCCAGATCTTAGACCATTTTTTGGGGCAACCCCTATGTATATATACCGCCTTTTCTGCTACCATAGCCGTGTCCATGTCGTTCCCCCACTGTGTGAATGAGGGCACTATTCCAGACCCCCACCTTCTGGCGATGTTTCGCTTCCCTAGAGCTAGACCCAGTGTTGTCCAAGTCTGCAATCCTCGATTCATATCAGTAGGGGACCAAATATTTAATAAGCAACATCTAGGTTCTTTCTGTAGTTCCACCCCAGATGCATCCGATATTTCAGACAGAACTTGGTCCCAGTATAACTGTATCCTTGGGCAGTCCCATAAGATGTGAAAGAATGTTCCTGGGGAGCCACACCCTCGCATGCAATTGGGGTCTTGGATACTGCCCAATCTATGTAAGAGCGTGCAGGAATAGTATATCCTGTGCAGTATTTTTAATTGTACGAGTTTGAGCCGTGATGGTATGGATGTCTCTCTGGCCGATGCTAGGGCATGTAACCAATCTTCATCGTCAATGTCTCCTAATTCCACCTCCCATCTGCTACGGAGAACCACAGTGGGGTCAGGGAGATTGTTGATTAGTTTGTGGTATGTGAGCGAGATCGCTTTCTTGTCTAGGCAGTCAGTGAGGAGTCTGTCCTCTAGGGGGGAGGATTCTGCGGGTGTTGTACCTGTCGGAATGGCTCCCTGTAAAGCGTGTTTGATTTGCATATATCTATACCGCTCAGTGTCCGCCATCCCGTATTGTTCTTGCAGGATGGGGAACGTAATGACTTAACCCCCCTTCCACAAGTCACCTATCTTAGAGATGCCAATGAGGTCCCATTGTTTGAAGCCCTTAGTATTTGCCAGGGTACCCAGATGGTGCGTGTCCCAAAGCGGTGTGGCTAGTGTGAGTACCCCTTCCCAACCCAGGGCCCTCTGCGCTGCGTGCCAGATCTTAACCGTGTGGGCTGTTGGACCTGTAAGCGTGTGGCGTCGTTTGTTGGTATAGAGTGCCTTCATAAGCTGGTCTGGGGGAAGGACAGTCCTGTCAAGGCGGAAGGCCGGGTCTTGTTGTGGAGCATGGATCCACTGATTTACTATCATCAGCTGCGCCGCCCAGTAATAAAATTTAACACTGGGTAGGGCGATTCCCCCATCATACCAGGAGCGGCACAGTTTGGAGTGTGCTATACGGGCTGGTTTTCCGTCCCAAAGGAGGGTCGAAATTTCTGCGTCTATTGACTTGAAATATGTGAGAGGGACCGGGAAGGGTGTGTTTTGCAAAACATAGAGGAATCTCGGGAGTGATAACATCTTAAATAGTGCCGCCCTCCCCAGCAGTGTTAGTGGTAAAGAGCGCCAATGGGTGACATCGGATTTCAGCCTCTGTAAAGGTTTCATCAAGTTTTCTTCCACAAAAATCGATTCCTGAGGTGTCATGTATATTCCCAGGTATTTGAAACCTCTAGTGACCATTTGGAGGGTGCAGTCTGGGGGCAGTATGGGTGGCTGACCTAGTAGGACATACAGGAGTGATTTTGTCCAGTTAATGGTATATCTTGACACATCTCTGTAGATTTTGAGTATGTCCATCAGAGCTGCCAGGGATGCAGTAGGGGACATTAGATAGATCAACACGTCATCTGCATAGAGAGAGATGCAGTCCTCCCATCCCGTTCCCCAAGTTATCCCCCTGATTAGAGGGGCAAGGCGGATTTTCACTGCTAGTGGCTCTAAGATAAGTGCAAACAGAAGCGGGGATAATGGGCATCCCTGCCTTGTTCCGCGTCCTAGTGTGATTGTACGTGAGGTATGGCCATTTGCAACCACTTGTACAAGGGGTGCAGTGTAAAGGAGTTTAATCCAACCACAAAACTTTGGGCCAAACACCATTTTCTAAAGCACTGCAATTAGGAATGGCCATTTTACAATGTCGAAGGCCATTGTTGCATCCAGGGAAAGAATGGCCGCATCTTCCCGTAGCATGGGGATGCGGTTCATGACTCCATGAATGTGCATAAAGCCCAATTGGTCCGGGTGGATTAATGTTGTGAGGTGGGGCTGTAGTCGGAGGGCTAGGAGCTTTGCTAGGATTTTAGCGTCTACGTTCATTAGGGAGATTGGCCTATAAGAGGACGGGTGGTCAGGTGGTTTGCCAGGTTTGTGCACTGAAACAATGATCGCCAGTCTTTGGTCAGCCGTGAGTGTACCATTTTCCAGACATTTATTATACATGGGAAGCATGTATGGAAGGAGCTGTCGCGCCAGTGTTTTATAAAGTTCAACTTGTAAACCATTCGGTCCCATGGCCTTTCCAGTGTGCAGTGCTGCCAGGGCCTTCCCCAATTCTTCCCCTGTTAAGTTACCCTCTAGCGCTTGTGCGTCCTCCTGGGACAGCGTAGTCAGGGGTATGTCTTGTAGGAATACCATGCTGTCCTCCTCCGTTACCCCACAGCGTGCAGTGTATACGGTCTCGTAGTAGGTGGCCAGTTCTTCTACTATGGGTGTGGGAGAGGTCGTGTGCGTGCCATCTGGGAGTCTCAAATTAGCAATCCATCTATTTGCCCTGTCCTTTCGCTCAAGCCAGGCAAGCATTTTCCCTGTTTTGTCCCCCAGTTCATAGACCCTATGCAAAGTGTCAGTCAGTCTCGTTTTGGTCATGCCCTCTGCGTATGCCCTGTATTCCTGAGATGTCAGTGCTAGGGTGTGTGCCCTTTCTTCCGTGTTGTCCGATGCATGGGCCAACTCCGCAGTTTGGACAGCTGTTTCTAGTGCCTCGATGTCCGCCCTTTGTTCTTTTTTGTGCTTAGTGATAGCGGAGATGGCTTGTCCTCTAATCACCGTTTTGTATGCCTCCCAGAGGACTGAGGGTGAGTCTACAGAGTGCAGGTTTTCGTCAAAGTATTGTGTGGTGGAGGTTGTCAGTGTCTTCAGAATCGGTCTATTCTTGAGATATCCTGGATATATCGGGAATATTCTTTGTCGCCTAGTGGGTTGCGCTGTGTATGTGAGTTGTACCGGGGAATGATCCGATATCCCCTGGGGGAGGTGTTCTATGACTGTTACCTTTTCTGGGGGGATCGCTAGTGTCAACATGTAGTCTATCCTGGAGAGACTATTATTGGCTCCCGAATGAAATATGTATTGGCGGTCATGGGGATGTTTAAGTCTCCACATATCCACCAGTCCCAGAGCTTCCAGGAAGTCTGTAAATATGTGGTTAGACCTAGTAGCATCACAAGGAGGCTGTCGATCCACAGTGGTGTTCAGGACTGCGTTGAAGTCGCCTCCAACTATCATTTCCCCCTCTGGGAGTTCGAGCATTAGCTTACCCAGATCCTGAAGAGCCTCTTGGTGTAGTGCTGGGGGAATGTAGACCGATAATATATTGTAAGGCCTGCCCTCCCATTGACAACTGATCGACGCAAAACGCCCTCTGTCATCAGTCCAGGTGTGTTTGATCAGCAACGGGGCGCTTTTTTGGATGAGAATACCCACCCTGCGGGAGCCAGAGGAGAACTCTGCGTGTGCGATCTTCTTGAAGCCCCACCGATTAAGCGCCTTGCAAGCTGTCCCTACTAGGTGTGTTTCTTGCAGCAATGCCAAGGTGGGTGCTTTCCTCTTTAAATATTGGAGGACGAGTCCCCGTTTAATTTTATGACCCAGTCTGTTTACATTCCACGAAATGATTGTTAGTGGGGGGGATATCAGTGGTTGTGATAGGGGGTCGAGTGCCGTGGGGTCATGTTCAGCCATAGTCTCCGGAAAGTAAGTGTATTAGTGCCTTCTGGGTCAATCCTCGGAACGAGGTCTGGTACTTGTCAGAGCCTAGAGTGCCTTTTGTGGCTTGTATTGGTTTGTTAATATGGCGTGCGGCATGTCGTGTTGACCGTGTTTGGGCATTCTTGTATGGTCGCTCCAGTCCGGTCTGTGCGTCTGAGTGTGTGGTGCGGAACCAAGGCGTATACAGTGTGTGTAGAGGAAAAGCTAACCAAGTTAGGAACATGAAAATAAAACTAAAACTAACTAAACTCAAAACATATAAATCCCAAACCCCCCACCCTGCCTCCCTGCCCGGCGGACAATAAACATTCCACCTCCCCAACTGAGCAGAGTGCTTGTAGTCCCAACTGAGAAATTGTTCTTGGGGGTGAGACTTCTGTGTCCATTGCCGAGCCCTCCCCTCCAAGAGCGAACATGCAGTGTCAGTTGTAGCTAAAAGTCCTACCTGCATGGATCTTTTCGTGCGTGACCAGAGTCTCACCATATTTGGCCAGCCGCGGTCTGCGGCTAACCGTCTCATCCTTTCCCCGCGTGCCTGCTAGATTTTTTCCTATATAAAAAGGAGCGGGCGAATGACTTATTCCAAGAGAGCGGTTCCAAAGGGATGGGTAGTGGTACCAGTGTCTATATAGTGTCATTCTGTACTTATTCCGCGTCTTCTGTTAGCTGAGGGATTCTGTCCCCGTGGTTCCGGAGTGTGTCGCGATTCCTGGGCACTCTTGCTGGCCTCCATCCCTCCAGCCATTCCTGGGTCGCCTGCGGTGAGTCAAAGAACCATGTTTTACCTTCATATTCCACACGCAATTTTGCTGGAAAAACCATAGAGTACTTGAGATCCCGAGCACGTAGTTCTTTCCTAACCTCTCTGAAGCTCCGTCGCTGCTGGGCTACTGCTGCCGTGTAGTCTGGATAGAGGTGGATTTCCGAGTTACCAATTTTGATCGGTGGGCGAGTGCGCCCTGGTTGTAAAATGGCGTCCCGGTCCCTGAAGTTGAAAATGCGGGCTAGTATGGGACGGGGTGGGGCCCCGGGTTTCGGCTGTCCTCCAGGCACGCGGTGGGCCCGTTCCACTGACAAGTAGTTCGATAGACCCTTGGGTTGTAGCTGTTTGTAGATGAGGTCCTCAACGTAGAGGTCTAGGGCAGGGCCGCGTTCAGATTCCGGTACGCCAATCAGGCGTATATTATTACGTCTCGAGCGGCCTTCTTGATCGTCCAACTTCGCCTACAGCATGAGGTTGTAGTCTTCAAGTTTTTGGACTCTACGCTGCAGGTCAGATGTGTCCCCCACCAGGTCGGTAGTTGTTTTTTCGACCTCCACCATACGGTCTGACATTTTCGCAAAATCAGCTCTGATCAGGGAGACCTCTGTTGATCGTGCCCATAGAGGATTGCATTGTCTTCAGGGCCGCCATGACGTCATGAAGGGTGATTTTTTCTGTGGTATTCGTGTCTCCCGTGGGCTGGGGCGGTGTCCGAGTAGGATCTCCCCTCGCATTGTCCGTCGGGTTCTTATGGTTGGCGTATTTCTCTAATTTCGAGGCCTGCTGCCCTCTTGTTCCACTGCCACTCATCACGGTAGGTGCGTTGTTCGGAGTGTATCTCGTAGTGCTCCCGAACCCACACCTGGCAAGCTTATATCCCTCCTGTGGCCTGGAGCGCTGCGCGGGATGGTCGCAGTCTGTGTTACGCTGCTACTTATGCCCTCTGATTAGGCCTCTGTGGTGGGTAAATCACGGTGCTTTTTAGGGCTTCCGGATAAAGTTCGAGCAGTGTCGAGGTCGGCAGGAGACTGAGAAAGGGAGCTGTTGGCGGGAGCTTGTGGCACAATCTCGGGTCTATCTCTTCTGGCCGGTGTAGTGCGTTACTCCCTCCCTCTGCCGCGTTCCCGTACTCCCGCTGGGGTTGCGCCAGCACCTACAGGTGTCCTCCTGGTGTGCTCCGGAGCTTGTGTGGGTGAAGGCCCAGCCTGGGTATATTTCCCTGATGGGAAATAGGCGATAGACACCTCCGCTCGCTGTTCCCGGGGTGCTGCTTACTTGCGGGAGATGGCGGCCGCTGTAGTGCCGGAGTGCTGCTGGGTTCGTCCTGCACTCGAGTCCCCAGATTCAGGCACCAAACCAGGCCGCAGTGTTCCGCACGGTGTAGCGTCTCAGGGGAAGCACGCCGGGAGATGCGGATGACTGTCGAGTGTACCGGACGGCTAGACGCTTCTGGTCATGCCGGTTAGCAACTGCAAAAAATGCGGATGAGTAGTCGGATATTGAGAGGAAGGCTCTTTAGTCACAGAGCTCTCTACGAGTGCGGCCATCTTGGCTGTTGGCTAGCCACGCCCCCTCAATGCAGGCATTCTTGCAACATGACACAAGGTTTCCTGCGTGTGAGCATAGCAGGCAATTATGCACCAGCACAGGTAAAAGCACACAGATGCCTGGCAGTTTGGGCTGGATTGTTCTCATTGGGTTCAGGGTCAAGACTGATTTGCATTTGGCTGGGTCCAAACTAGAAAGGCATGGTAAGCAAAAAAGTGATGGATTTAGTCCCAGATCTCTGTACTGGGGTAAATGTATGACATTGTCCCGCATTCTGTTCATCAATTGTTCTTTATGCATTTGTCACCCCGAGTGGGATGGGTATGCCCTGACATGGGTTCCGTGCTCTCCATGCCACTGGAGGTAAGCTATCCTGGACAATGAGGAGTGAAACCCCAAAACAGGTCCGGGTATGCTTGCATCCAGTCCAGGGCGGACATGGCTTGGCAGGTGGGCTGGACTGTTCATATTGGGCGCAGGGTCACAACTGATTTGCATTTCTCTAGGTTTAAAATGGAATAGCATAGGGAGGAAATAAACAATGGATGTAGTCCCAGATCTCTGTACTGGGGTGAGTATATAAAATTGTTCTGCATTCTGTTCATCACTTGTTATTTTTGAATTTGTCAGCCCAAATGGGATGTGTATTCCCGGACGTGGGTCCTGCGCTCTCCTTTCACTGGAGTCAAGCTATCCTAGCTTATGAGGGGTGAAAGCCTGAAACAGGTCCTAGGGTACTTGTTTCAAGTCCAGGGAGTACCTGGCTTGGCAGTTCGGGCTATACTATTCCCATTGGGTACAGGGTCAAGACTGATTTGCATTTGGCAGGGTTCAAACTGGTATGGCATGGGGATGAAACAAATGATGGATTTAGTCCCAGATCTCTGTCCTGGGGCGAATGTATGACCTTGTTCTGCATTCTGTCCATCAATTGTTCTTTTTTGCATTTGTTACCCCGAGTGGGATGGGTATGCCCAGATGTGTGTCCCCTGCTCTCCATGCCACTGGAGGTAAGCTATCTTGGCTGATGAAGGGTGAAACCCAGTAACTGGTCCTAGGATGCTTGTATCCAGTCCAAGGAGAACCTGGCTTGGCAGTTCGGGCTGGACTGTTCATATTGGGTGCAGGGTCAAGACTGATTTGCATATGGCTGGGTTCAAACTGGATTGGCATGGGGAGCAAAAAAATAATCGATTTAGTCCCAGATCTCTGTATTGGGGCGAATGTATGACATTGTTCTGCATTCCGTCCATCAATTGTTATTTTTGAATTTGTCACCCCGAGTGCGATGGGTATGCCCGAACGTGGGTCCTGTGCTCTCCTTCCATTGGAGTCAAGCTATCCTGGCTGTTGAGGGGTGAAAGCCCGAAACAGGTCCTAGGTTACTTGTTTCCAGTCCAGGGAGTACCTGAATTGGCAGTTTGGGCTGGACTGTTCCCTTTGGATGCAGGGTCAAGACTGATTTGCGTTGGCAGGGTTCAAACTGGTATGGCATGGGGAGGAAAAAATATGGATTTAGTCCCATATCTCTGTATTGGAGTGAATGTATGACATTGTTTTGCATTCTGTCCATCAATTGTTCTTTTTTGCATTTGTCATCCCAAGAGGGATGGGTATGCCCAGACGTGGGTCCCGTGCTCTCCGTGCCACAGGAGGTAAGCTATCTTGGCTGATAAGGGGTGAAACCCCAAAACAGGTCCTAGGATGTTTGTATCCAGTCCAGGGAGAATCTGGCTTGGCAGTTCGGGCTGGACTGTTCATATTGGGTGTAGGGTCAAGACTGATTTGCATATGGCTAGGTTCAAACTGGAATGGCATGAGGAGCAAAAAAATAATCGATTTAGTCCCAGATCTCTGTACTGGGGCAAATGTATGACATTGTTCTGCATTCTGTCCATTAATTGTTATGTTTGAATTTGTCACCCCGAGTGGGATGGGTATGCCCAGATGGGGGTCCTGTGCTCTACTTCCGCTGGAATCAAGCTATCCTGGCTGATGAGGGGTGAAAGCCTGAAACTGGTTCTAGGTTCCAGTCCAGTGAGTACCTGGCTTCGCAGTTTGGGCTGGACTGTTCCCATTGGATGCAGGTTCAAGACTGATTTGCATTTGGCAGGGTTTAAACTGGTATGGCATGTGGAGAATTTTTTTTTATGGATTTAGTCCCAGATTTCTGTACTGGGGTGAATGTATGACATTGTTTTGCATTCTGTCCATCAATTGTTCTTTTTTGCATTTGTCACCCCGAGGGGGATGGGTTTGCCCAGACGTGGGTCCCGTGCTCTCCATGCCACTGGAAGGAAGCTATCTTGGCTGATGAGGGATGAAACCCCGAAACCGGTCCTAGGATGCTTGTATCCAGTTCAGGGAGAACCTGGCTTGGCAGTTCGAGCTGGACTGTTCATTTTAGGCGCAAGGTCAAGACTGATTTGCATATGACTGGGTTCAAACTGGAATGGCATAAGGAGCAAAAAAAGAACCGATTTAGTCCCAGTTCTCTTTACTGGGGTGAATGTATAACAATGTTCTGCATTCTATCCATCAATTCTTATTTTTGAATTGGTCTCCTCGAGTGGGATGGGTATGCCCAGACGTGGGCCCCATGCTCTCCATGCCACTGGAGTCTAGCTATCCTGGCTGATGAGGGGTGAAAGCCCAAAACAGGTTCTAGGATACTTGTTTCCAGTCTGGGGAATACCTGGCTTGGCAGTTGGGCTAGACTGTTCCCATTGGGTGCAGGGTCAAGACTGATTTGCATTTGGCAGGTTTCAAACTGGTATGGAATGGGTAGGAAACAAATTATGGATTTAGTTCCAGATCTCTGTATTGGGGTGAATGTAAGACATTGTTTTGCATTCTGTCCATCAATTTTTCTTTATGTATTGTCACCCCAAGTGGGATGGGTATTCCTAGACATGGGTTCCATGCTCTCCATGCCACTGGAAGCTATCCTGGATGATGAGGGGTGAAACCCCGAAACCGTTCCTAGGATGCATGTATCCAGTCCAGGGAGGACCTGGCTTGGCAGTTCGGGCTGGACTGTTCATTTTGGACGCAGGCTCAAGACTGATTTGCAATTGGCTAGGTTCAAAGTGGAATGGCATGGGGAGGCAATAAACAATGGATTTAGTCCTAGATCTCTGTACTGGGGTGAATGCATGACATTGTTCTGCATTCTGTCCATCAATTGTTATTTTTTAACTTATCACCCCGAGTGCAACAGGTATGCCTGGATGTGGGTCCTGTGCTCTCCTTCAAAATGGTATGGCATGGGGAGGACGGTTCAAACTGGAATGGCATGGGTGGCAAAATAACAGTGGATTTAAGCCCAGCACTCTGTATTGGGGTTAATATATGACATTGTTCTTCATTTTGTATATCAATTGTTCTTTTTGCCTAATTTCATGCCCAGTGGGTGTGTGGAAAGTTCCTGCTGCTGAACTCCATTGATGACAGCCTGAAACCTACCATGGAAATCTGTTTACTTAGCGCATGGTGTTTGCTTCCCTTTTCTTTTGATGAGTGGCCAAAGACTTGCGCAGGGCAAGCGCTTCAGTATTCCCGGTTTTCAGCTTAGCCAGTGCATGGAGAGCACTCCTTGCTTTTTCAGATCACCATCTGTATTCTCTCAAAGCAATCCACTCCCTGGGAAGGAAGACCAGGACATGCAATTGTTCAGAGGCACGTGCCGTGCTGAGGTACCCACCTCCTGTATATCCCAACATTGATGGACCACAGGAACCCCCCTGCGAAGAAGAGAGGTACGTTGGAGTAGGCCGGTCGCACTGGTACTTCCATAAGGAGTTCCCTGTCAAGGTGAGCTCTCCCTACAAGAACGTCACTGCACTGCTTCCCCCACTGAGGACACCTGGAGGAGCCTGGGCCATGACACCCCCAGTCCCCAGGGATGAAGGGGCTGTTAGGCTTGTGGGGCCCAGGGGATGTGTGAGGCCATCTCGTGCCCCTTCTGGCAGGCCCGTTACATAAGTGGCAACCAAGCAGCTCCATGGTTGTGGGAGCTTGGGGCATTTTGTTGGTCTACGTCATCACCTCACTAGGAGCTGAGCTTCCCTAGGTTGCAGGGGCTGTACCGTTCATTTGTGGCAGCTAACTTTACTGCTCTATAAGTGGGAGACCCAGTGAGGTCTCCCGCTTACATCTACAATGTGTGCCCCCCCTTTTTTTTTACATATTGTGGGGCACTTTGTCCTGAATAGCAGCCTTACAGGGGAGTCCTCGACAGAGGCCCCCCATCATAAAACCAGTCACACTCAGGAAAATGACAAAAATCAAATCTTGCAGGGGCGCAGGTGCTCCTGTGCCCTACATGTACTCTAATGCACTTGTGCCAATTGGGCCCATATAAATCTACCATAACCCTACTAAGGGGAGTGCAGGTTCGCTGGGCCTATATCTTTGTGGTTATGGGGGATCTAATGTGATGGCCTCTAAATAAGATTGCATCACCATCAAGATGTTATGCTTATGGTGATACATCAGTGATTTATGTATTACGCCTCTAACCTAACTACTGCATTTCATGCCCTGATGTTCTAATGTATGATTCTGGCATTATCTGTAGAATACGTACTATTCAGGATTGGCATAATGTGCACAGTATTTATGATTCATGCCATTTTGATCAATGTCTTATGTGCAATATATTCTATATTTTTATATATTCACATGTAGAGTCTCTTTTGTGTTGTATTTTTTGTGTTACTGGTGGGAGTGTGCTGTGCAAATGCTTTACATATTGCCTCTGCTTATAAGCCTGCCTGCTCTGCTCTAAGCTACCAAAGGGTGAGCACAGCTTATCTTTGGTGTGTATCTTACCTGCCCTGTGTAGAGTGGTGGGTTCTTCCTGGCTTAGTTGCCTACCCTAGCAAACCAGAAACCCTATTTCTAACAAACCCCTTCGGAGTTGAATATGTAAGAACAATGGAGTAGGAAGAGGAGGATAGATCTTCATCCATGCGCATCTCAGTTTTGTTATCAAGGAAGGTTTCCATGTCAGAGGGGTCCAAGAAGATCATTGTTTTCCCCTTAAATGTGACTTTAAATAAAGGTCAATAAAGAAGTAATGGATCAAATTCTCAAGAAGTCTCTTCCACAACATTAGAAAACATTTCCTTCCCTAGAGACCGGGAGGCAAGATGGCGGCCGCGTAGTTGTGGCCGTTCACAGCGGAGCAGTGAAGCACAGGACATAACCCCAATGATAGTGCCTTCCATCTCGACTACCCGATCATTAACTCAGGAAATGTAACCCGCAGAGAACGGAACTAGCTGGCAACTAAAAGTGATGATGATTTCTCCCCTTACCTGCCGCGGGTCTGCTGGGCAACTGCTCCGAACTCTGACACTGGTTGTGGCTGCTCTCACGTCGGGCTGCCGAGTCCGTGCGAGAGCAGGGGGCGGAGCAACAAGGCCGGATTGTGGAGCAGAGCGGAGTGTCGAGCGGAGTCCACAGAGCTCGCAGAAGGTTGCAAAGATCGCGGCTCCCAAACGTGGTGGCACAATAGAAGAGAGAGACGAAGAGGAGCAATGGCCCTGAAAATGAACACAGGAGCAAAGGTGCCTGTAACGAAAAAGAAAGCAGGGGCTGAAACAGTGACAGAGAAATTGGAGAATCGTCAGAAAATCCTGTCGCCCCCAGCAAAAAAATAGCAAGTAGTTGTCAAGACTAGACTGGCTACCGCCACCGCCCCAATAGCAGACATTTTCGTCAAAGGCGGTAAGGAGAAGGGGGCCAAGGGGGCTGCTCGCGTGGAGGAGGGAGGCCATGCTCAAGAGGCAGAGGGGCAGGAGGGGCCCGAGAAGGGGTCTATAGCCGGCTTTGAGTCAGGAAACTCTCCCACCTAGAACTTAGAAGCGGTAATGTCAGTAGCCGCCCCCCAAGTGCGGGTAGCCACCTTAAGTTCCACTGATGCTTCAGATGCAGCTGACCAAGGAAAAGTTACCGTAACTGCTGATGTGAATGCTCTCATAAATAGTAAACAAGCTGATAGCGGTCAAAAGCAGTATGGGCAGTCAGAGCTTATTGGTGGCAAACAAGAAGATGTAATGACTATTGAATCAGGTATAATAGTCACGGCGGACCCAGCCACGAATACAGCAGGCGATCTGGACACAGCCCCGGTCAACTATAATGAAGATCCCATGGAAACCGGCAAAAGTAAAGACAAGGAGAAAGTCCAGAGTGAATGTTTCTATTCAGTTCCAGAAGGTGGCGAATGGTCTGAAGATGAAGAGGAAGGCCATAGATCCAACCTGGAGGATAGCAACCTGGACTCTGAAAGCGACCCCGAGCATGAGCCCCCCCCCCGACAGCAGTCAAACCCCAGTAGCATTAAAAGGGAAAGCTCAGTTGGGATCATTCATCAGCAATGCCATTGCAGGGTAGCGCGTGTGGAGAATCCACCCAGATGTCACTTTTGGATATAATACATCAAGAGGAGGGGTGGGGGTGGGAGGCATGGGGAGAAAATTGAAAATTGAGAAAACGTGGTGCTTTGAGTATAATTGTCGCTGTGAGTATATTTGCTGCTCTTTGTTATTTGTAGGGAAATGTTCAGTCATGATCAGGCGAGCGTTTATCCAGGAATTAACAACTCATGAATATGCCAAACATTTAATTTTGTACAGTTAATGTGGGTGGGTTGAACGATTGGGGGAAGCGCCAACGGCTGGCACACGTTGTCAAATTCAACAATATCGATGTGCTGTGTCTCCAAGAGACGCATCTCCCCTGGATGAAAAGGAATTTGATGTCAATTAGAGGTTACGAGTTGCTGGCATGCTCCACCCAAACATCTTTAGTTAGGGGAGTTGCTATCTTAGCTAGGCCCTCTTTAGGAGGTACCAGAAGAATTAAAGCTGATAGTTCAGGGAGATGGTTGATAGCCGAGCTTGATTTGGGCTACACGATATATATAGTGTATGGATCAAATCAGGACAATCCTGAGATATTCGATTTCCTAGAGGTAGAGCTAGCCACCTGGCCCACCCCCATGAATGAATGAATGAATGAATGAAAAAGGAACTTGCTAAAGCGCACTGTGGCCAAGCGGCTTCCTGGCGCTGAGGGCTGAACCGGACTCTACAAAGAAACCAGAGGGACTAACAAGGGAATGCCTGGACGAACAGAAACGTTTTCAGGGCTTTACGGAAAGAAGTATAGATAGGGATAGAACGAATAGAGAGAGGAAGACTGTTCCAGAACTGGGGAGCAAGAACCGAGAAGCGGGTGCCCCCAGTTCTGGATTTACGGAAACGGGGGACTTGGAGAAGGGAAAGAGAAGAGGAACGGAGAGTGCGGGTCGGGGTGTAGGGGGTGATCAAAGAAATAATGAAGAGGGGGGCTGAATGGGTATAGGCCCGGAAGGCCAGGCAAGCCAATTTAAAGAAGGATCTGAAGTGCACTGGGAGCCAATGGAGGGACTTGAGTGCGGGCGTGATATGGGAGAATTTGGGGAGGCGGAGAATAAGGCGGGCCGCCTGATTTTGAATGGCCTGTAGACGTCGGATTTCGTAAGCAGGTATGCCCACGTAGAGGCCATTCCCATAGTCAAGGCGGGAGGTGATAAGGGCCATGACTATGGATTTGAGGGCTTCTGTGGAGAAATACCGGGAGATTTTCCGGATGAGGCGGAGGGATAGAAAGCAAGAGGATACGACGGAGCTGACTTGGGCATGCATGGTAAGGTCATGACTGACCTTGATGCCCAAGGTTCGGACGGAGGAGACCGGTAGGGGAGGGGGACCAAATGAAGAGGGCCAATGAGTAGGGGACCAGGGATTGGAGGGGCCGCCCGTAAGGACGAGCTCCGTCTTATCCGGATTGAGCTTTAGATGGTTAGTGCTCATCCATTCAGAGATAAAAACTAAGGTAGAACTAAGAAAAAGAGGGGAGTCCAAAGAAGTAGAAAGGTCAAAGACGAGCTGGAGGTCATCCGCGTAGTTATACAAGGAGACCCCCTGCTCGCGGAGAGAAAGAATAAGAGGATAGATGTAGAGATTGAAAAGAAGGGGGGAGAGAGAAGAACCTTGGGGCACCCCACACACAACTGAGCGTGGAGGAGCAGAAAAGCCAGAAAGATGGCCTGCTTGGGACCTGCCTTGGAGGAAAGACGCTACCCAGGAGTGAGCTGTTCCCCATGATAGTGTGTGGGGATTTAAATATCTCAGTTGATTGGAATAAACAGGGATCATACACGGGACGGAAACTGCGAGTATTCAGGGCTCGGGATGCTCTCATGAGGTCACATGGGCTGAAAGATGTCTGGGGGATAAGGAGCCGCAAAACACGGGGTTCACGTACTTCTCTAACCCTTTTCAGAAACACACTAAATTGGATTATTTTTTGATCTCCTCCCCTGAGCTAAAAAAGGTTTGCATTAAGAAGCTTCCTAAATCAATTTCAGGCCATAACCCCCTGATTCTGGTTTGTGAAGCAGCCAAGGTAGAGAGGAGGCACACAAGCTGGACATTCAAAAGGAGACTACTTGCAGATAGCAGATTTGTGGAACAGATCAGAAAGTGGTCTAAGGAATATTACGATGCAAATCGATACAGTACTTCACGCAACGGAGTATGGGAAGCATATAAGGCCTCCCTGAGGGGGGAATCTATAAGCTGCTCAGCAAGGTTAAAAGACAGAAGTGAGATTGAGAGTCTTATGGGTAACTTAGCGGCGGCCGAAGAGCAGCACATCAAGGACATAGGACAAGGTGTGGATGGCCAGGAGAGCCAAAGTAAACTTACCAGCATTAAGGCAGAATTACAGAGGATTGTAACGCAGAAGGAAACTAGTCAATATCAATCTTCAAGAGCAAAGCGTTATGAAACAGGGGAACAAGCAGGGAGGGCACTGGCACTTAGGATAAGACAGGATAGGACTAAGAATTTAATTTCCAGTATTCAGGAAGAGGGAACTGAATATACGGAGCCTAAGGAGATATTAAGAGTGTTTAAGAACTTTTACCAAAAACTGTATGACGAGGAGGGCGGCATTAATGATCAGAATCTGGATTGCGGGGATGTAGGCCTGAGGTTAGATGATCAGACTATAAAGGAATTGGAAAGAGATATAACGTTGAGTGAGATTTTAACAGCCCTACAGGAGCTAGCAGCCTGAAAGTCTGCAGGCCCAGACGGAATCCCCTTGGAGGTTTATAAATGCCTAGAAACTGAGATCGCCCCCATTTTGCTGGACCTGTTTAATGGTATACTCTGTTCAGGCCTAACCCCAGATTCTTGTAAAGAAACGAACATCATTATATTTCACAAGAAAGGGAAACCCAAGGAGATTCCAGGATCGTATCGCCCAATCTCGCTTACTAACGCGGACACAAAATTATATTCTAAGGTCTGGGCTAAGAGATTGGGTAGGATCATTGGACATCTCGTCTCCCCGTGGCAGCATGGGTTCAGGCCAGGCAGAGGCACAACGGACCCCACCAGACGGGCTATCGCGCTGTTCGATGGGGGGGAGATGGCTATGATCCTTTTAGACGCGAAGAAAGCTTTCGACCGCGTGGTCTGGGACTTCCATTGGGGTATTCTGGCAGGTAGAGGCTTTGGAAATAAAACCATGAGGGCTATCAAAGCAATGTATAGCGACCCAGTAGCCCGGGTCCTAGTAACAGGTGAGTACTCCAAAAAAATACTAATTAAGAGGGGGACGCACCAAGGCTGTCCCTGCTCCCCGATCCTCTTTTCTCTTTACATAGACCCTTTGATACAGAAGATCCTATCCTGTCCACTAATTAGTCCAGTTGTGCTCAACGGCTTCACCACTAAACTGCTAGCCTATGCTGATAATCTAGCCGTATCAACTACAGACCCGCATCAGGCTATGCCGATTTTGGCCCAATTAGCCAAAGACTTTGGGATGCGGTCAGGGTATCAGTTAAATGAGGGGAAACCCCAAATAATCTGTACCAAGAACATTACGAAAGTAGACGAAAGGTTTGTGGATGTGTAGTGTGTTTATCTAGGGACCTGAATCGATATTTCTATTTTATACCCTTGTCCGGTTATAATCAATAATATCCACACAACGGCATAAAAAACCCTATTCATAAGTCAGTCGTAGAACATGCTGTCACATTAAGCAAGACTACTCCTCCAGCCCCCTAGAAAGCACACCGAGTTCTCTAAACAAAACCAAGCCTCCAGCAACATGGGAAATCCCCCTTGCCTTTGTTTTGATTTCGTCCTAGAACTCCTGTAAAGCACTGTAAGAACGGCCAGTTCTTAGTGACATCTTTATTGACGTCTTATGTCCAGCCTTACGTCAAACCCGGCACCTTTCAGGTATAAATATATCAACGTTGCCTTAAGCAAACACACAGTGGTGATTCTGGAGCAGCTATCTACTTGCCCGAGAGCCCAGCTGATGCGAGAGCCCACGGACGCTGCCCCTCCCTTTTGACGCGCTGAGAAAGACGCTGTCTTTTCTCCTGCCGAGAAAATCCAGCTCCGGCGTTTCCAGCCTACCCTTGCGGGTGACTGGGATATCGAGTCCTGATAGAGAGATACCAGCCCTCCTGCTTTCTATTACCCAGGTACTGAACTGACTAAACGCTTAAAGAGAATTCTTGAGTCAGATTCTTGGCAAAACAAACTTAACTTAAACTGCTACTTACTTACTCCTTCCCACGTATTAGGCTTAGGTCAGGTACACCGGGGTAGGCGTATTTAGAAGCACCAGTTGAGTACGATTAGTCAATGTATATATGTATGTATATATTTTATCCATTTTAAAGTATCGTATGGCTCAGAAACCATATCAATGCTTTTACAGTATTATTTTATAATCCTACTTTTACTGTACGCACTTTACTTTACCATGAGTATTACAATCGTGGCAATTCATTTCTCTTGCATGAGGAAGAAGACTGCTCAATAAATAATACCTTTTATTGAAAACGCCCGTCTCTCTTTTCTCTGCATTCTGGTGAAACTAAGTACGCACATTTGACTGAGTGAAATAGCTGTCTTTTGTTTTCACACGACTCTAGAGATACACTCTTATTCAGGGAGAGCAAGGTTGTCATGTTTTATGGTTGTCAGAAGCTAATCCCTTCTTGTCTATCCAGGGAGGTTAAACTCCTCCTCGTTTATTCGAGAAAGTTTCTAGTGACCTCTGAGCTAGCTGGCAAACCTTAAGTCTAATATAGTCAGTAGAGATCTAGTTAACCTCAGTCCTACGTCTACACTGCTGAATATATTATTCCAATGCGCAGAGCCTATTGGGAATATAGGAACTACACTACATGGCGCCCAACGTTTGGTAATGATAAATATAACGCAAGACGTCAGAGTAGCTCAGTCGTGCTTTTTCACACAGACCCTTTCTCCCGCAAATACTCCAAAAGACGTCTGGAGTGGGTAAAAGGTTAAAATCCGCCGGAACTTAGTAGGAAAAGATTTCTATGTATAGTTTTTGGTTTAGTCAACGTTGAAGGATACAGTGTTCCAAAATATTGTGCACCTAATCTTTGTTTCCTTGAAACTTGATCTGCAACAAAAACCTTTCTGTTAGTAAAAATGACAGAAAGTGACGAAGAAAGGGAGGCAGCTAGAATAGGAGCTCGACTCCTAGAGGATGACACAAGTCTCCTATAAAACAACCCGAATGCTATACTCATTCCGGTCAACATAAGAAAAACTATAACACTTAAACTTATAGAAAATGGACTAAGATCCAGAGGTGGTATAGTCGTATTCGTAATTGAGGCACATGAATATCGGCAGACAGAGGTAGTCTATTCATGGATAAACTTTCCAGCAGCAAACGCTGTCACACACGAATTCCACTATTACAAAATAGAGGAACCTCCGGAAGAGTACACTCCTTTCGAGGAGGTGGAAATCCCATTAAAATACCAAGAGCACCTGCTCTGGTTTAAAGGCGCCCTAAAACATAATAATCACATCACCAGGCTCGGTCCACTAGGTAGACTATTAGCAACGTGGCCGGTTCTAGCCAGCTACACACCACATCCTGACATTAATAAAATATCAAGCGAAGAACTCTTAGTTAAAATGAAAGAATTAACACAGCCATATAGAGAGTTGGTTCAATTGGCAATGGAGGATATAACTTTCCTCCAGAAATTGAAAGAAACAGATATAGCAGAACAGCCATTTGAACTTGCCAGAATCATAGAAAAATCCTATGAGGAACTAGGAAGAGATAGTTTGGGTGGGAAACCAGTAAAACCCCAACTAACTGAAAATCCTGAAAAGATGTTTATAAAAAAATAATCTAAACACTCCAAAAAAGAGCTGGGATGGAAATAAACAATCCACTCCCAAAGAAAAAAGATTCCGGTCCAGAGGAAGGTCTCCTCGGCGGAGAGAAAGATCTCCGGACCAAGGACACAAGTCTCCCCAGAGGGAGCCCTCTGAGAAAAGATACAACCTTAGAAATAGGGCCAATTTAAAGAAACCTGATAGATATCAAGATATTGATACACATCCCTCTCGATCTTTTCAGAATTCCTCGCAGAAATCGGAAAGAAGAGGACGGTCAGAACACAGGGAAGAGCACGTCAAGTCCAAAGACAAGGAACCTGCTCATCAAAGTAAAAAATTACAATTTCCAATAAAGAAGGTAGCCAGTATTAAAGTAATCAAACATGCCGAGGATCCTGAGGACACAACTGAAAAACGGAGAGTGGGCCCAGACAATGCTAGACAGCGCAGCAGAAGTGAGCATAGCTCGCAAGATCCTGATGAATCATCTGGAGACAGTGGACACGAATGAATACATTCAGGTGGAAACTGCAGATACCAGAGTTCGCAAACCTCATAAAATATACGAAATAACATTACGTATAGAGGGAGATAAGACTAGGAAAGTAAGGGGTCTATTTTGGGATAACCTTTCAAAAGGCTATGACATCCTTTTAGCTGAAAAAGATTGGCCACCAGAGTTAGTCAGGGAATGCCCTCATGGCGAAGAAATGATTATGCCTGCCTTCTCAAATCATATTCCAATTCATAAAAAATATACACTTGCAAGAAAGTGGGCAGTAGCCCAAGCTCCTGCATTATATAAAAACCATGTAGGATGGGATGAGGATTTTCCTCCTCACAAAATCCAGTTAAAATGTCAACCAACTGCACAAAGGCAGTACCCAATTAAGCAAGAAGCTAAAAAACAAGTCAGGGAGATCTTAGATCAACTTGAATACCAGGGGGTGATTGAAACGTGCACCTCACAAATAAACAATCCTTTGTTTCCTGTCTCCAAGCCAGACGATTCATACCGTCTAGTTTTGGACTACAGACACCTAAACTCATGTTTCAAGACATTTGCAGTACAAAACTCACACAGTGCAGCACTAATGAATAACATCGTGCGCAAAAAATACAAAACAACATTAGACATCTCTAATGGATTCTTTTGTCAAAACATAGCACCTGAAAGCAGGTATTTGACAGTTTTCTCAATAATGGGCTCGCACAAATTTCTGTCGACTCCCACAGGGGTTCAAGAATAGCCCAGGATTATTCTCAGCAAGGGTAACAGAGTTACTACAAATGTATGATGATGAGGCATTATCTTATGTCGATGACACCTATCTAACAGATGATGACTTGGATACTCACTTGAAAAGAGTGAACACCATAATACTTGGGTTCGCAGCAGAGGGTTACAAATTCAACTTTAAAAGGTCACGAATTGCCCATCTAACTGTCCTGTTTTTAGGATATGAATTATCAAGTGAAGGCAAAAGCCTGGCAGACAATTTCTTAGAAAAATGCGCTGTACTCCAAGCACCAAAAACGCTGAAAAACTTACAATCAATTCTAGGTTTCCTGAATTTCGGAAGAACTTACATTCTAAATTATGCAGAGAGGGTTAAACCTCTCTATGAACTAATGAAACCTGATTTTAAACCAATCAATTGGACTCAAAAACACACAGAAACTTTGAGATCATTGCAAACAGACATGTTAGCTAAAACAAAATTGCAAACTCGCGATAATACACGCAACCTTGTAATCCGAGTCATCCCAAGAAGATGCGGATTCACGTACCTGACCTCTAATGAGGGAGAAACGGTACCAATAGCTTACAAATCACACTTGTACACAAAAGCTGAAATGAAATTTAGTTCAACGAAAAAAATTCTAACTGCGGTTCAGACTGCTGTAGCAAAAGAAAGAGCCCTAGCACAAGGTAAACGAATAATAATCGTTACACCAGTACCTGCTCTAGAAGCGGTAACAAAGGCAAGCATTCCGAATACTAAAGCACTACATCCGAGATGGATCCAATGGGTTAATTCTCTTGCTGCAACAGACGTGGTATACGAATTTGATCCTAATTTGAAAACACAAGAATTTCTACAATATGAATATGAATGTCCTCTGCCAACCGAAATCCTGCCTCTAGAACATTACGGCTGTATAATATAAACAGAAGGATCAGCACAACCCGCAGTTGGGGGTAAACAAGCTTACAGTGCTGCGTGCGCGATTGTTAAAGGTCGTTGGCACGAGAAGAAATTTAGACCACTGGTCACTAAAACGCAATCTCTAGGAGATTGTACAGCTCAGCGAGCTGAACTACTCGCTTTTAAGATGGCGCTTGAAAATTGCCGATCGCGAATTCCCGACACTAATAGTGTGCGATTCGCATTACTGCGTCAGATCATACAATAATGACTTGCAGAAATGGGTTGAAAACGGTTACAAATATGACACAGGTGCCACAATCAAGCAAAAATCGCTTTGGGAACAAGTAGTTCTTTTACAGAAAGAACTACAAAAGACTCACGTGATGGCGTACACGTTGTAGGGAATTCATTGGCTGAGACAGCCACAGCGGAAGCAACTAAACCGGCTTCCGTAGCCACAAAAAAGGGTTCAGAAAAATACATAGACGGGGAAACCATGCTGACGGTAAAAACGTCTTCAAAAGGCGACTGTGCAGCGCTGCCCGTGAACTATCCAGTCAATTATACATACGTAATCGATGCAAACTCCGTTCCTTTTGCTCGAATCCCTGGAGTGGGGGATAGGGTAATTCCAAACACGAACAGGAGAGTCTTGTTAATAGCAGACGCACACATGAGTGAGGGTCTAAGACACCATAAGATCAAGGAATCTCTGGAAGAATTGCAATCAGGATACTGGTGGCCGGGAATGAGCCTGCAACATCACAAATTTGCAATAAGCTGCCCAGACTGCAACAGAGATCGCAGTGGCGAACCGGCTGGAGTATTGCCATGGCTCTTCTAATAGATAACGCAAAGGCTATCTATACACAAAACCCAGCGGGAAAAATGCGTCATATTAACATATAGAGACTAGATTCACTTAAAATGTAGACCCCAGCGCTCGGCTGATGCCATAACTGTTATAAAAGATTTGCGAGTCTATATCGGCATATACGCAATCGGCATGCTACATTCTGACCAGGGTCCTGCTTTTAGCTCTCGAGCTTATAAGGAGGCCATGACCAGCATGGGCATTGATTTGCGGTATTCTTGTCACTTCCTTCCTGAGGGAAACGGGATTGTGGAAAGAAAAAACCGAGACATAAAGCAATCTATAACGGCAAGGGTATTAGGTTCAGGTGATGGGCGGGTCAAACATTTAACAAGTGTCCAACGTAGTCTTACCAATCTGCCAAGAAATTCTCTAAAAGGTTTCAGTCGGTACGAACTATTGTTCGAAACGAGAATGCATATCCAGGACCTTGATAGTCAGACTTCAGTGGTAGAAGAAAAATGCTTTGATATCAAATATCATTTGGCTATTTTACAAGACTTAAATGAAAGAAGAAAAGACCTGAGCAACATAAAGTTAAAACAGCAGCCAACAGACACTGAAGAGAAACCACCTGTCCCAGCAAGGCCTGTCTGGATTCCAAAGATTGGGGATCTGGTCAGAGAGAAAATCGCGGTGAAGAAGGAATTTGGGCCTTCTTACAGAAAAGCTGTACCTGTCTTAGCTGTCAACGGAACAAGATCAGTTGTACTACCGCCCCTTGCTGGTAAAAAGGAGAACCGAGTTGTATCCATCGACCTGGTAAAACCACAATCATGTGGCCAATAATAAGTAGTAGGCCCAGTGGACTCCCAAGATGTAGCAAAACTCCAAAACTTGCTACAATACAAGAGGTTCCAACTGAGAGACTAATCACATTTGATAAACCTACAGTGAATCAAAAAGGACTATGCAACAAAGCCATGGAACTTATGCCTCTTAAAACCCAAATTAAAACAGTTCGTCAAAAAACACCTGTCTACGACGATGTAGCCACAGACTATGATAATGAAACAAAGAAAATTTCAAAAGCAAATAAAAATCCGGAAGCGATTCCAACAATTGACAGAACTGCATCTGGCTACTTCATCAATTTCGATGACTTTTCTGAGGATCCGAGCGAACCTGAAGAACAGCCAACAAAAACTTTTAAAGACAAAGCAACAGAACTCTTTCATCAACTCAAAGAAACATATCTGATTTCTCCATGGATTGAATTTTGGATTGTGTTAGGTGTACTTTTCCTCCTGCTTTGGCTCATCATGGTACTTTGTTTGGGAAAATTCATTGAGGGAAAATACAGTACAATGGACACAGCAAGTCAGAACATCAACTTGGTCCTAAAGCCACACAAGTCATCTCACATCGAGAAAAGAGAACTATCATCAGTGAATGTCACAGCCAATCCAATACCCTGTGGGGTAGCTTGGGACAAAACAGATTACGAAATTTATGGCCCGGTCGAACTCTTGAAGTATCCACACCAATTCAAGGTTTCATTAAGTGACTTTGTAAAACCGAGCACATTCTCTGATGATTGGGACTTTGAAAGTATTAATGATATGATGTCAGATTTAGTTATGTCAGCAAAATTTACAGAACATGATTACTTACAGGGTTCATCAAATTATGAACAGATGTACTGCTACAATCACTTTGCACACCATTATTTGCATAAATCTGCTCAACCTAGAAATGTTTTTAATTATAATCAATGGGAACATTGTGCAACTCCACCAAAAGGCAGTTCAAAAACATTTTATAAGAAATTCCCATACTTCTCAGGGTTTAACACAAGTGATGCAGAAACGTTTTATTTCAAACTGTTAAATAAGACAGGAATGAAAACAATGCTGACAAATACTAAATTAATCTATTCAGAAACATTTTATGAAAAAAAGACTACATTTGGTTTTGATTTTTGGAAAAACAACATTGAAACAAAAACCATCTGGGGTACCAAAGATTGGCAGGTCCAAGGTATAGAATCATTATTTAGAGCCTGCATGATCCCAGAACAAATTATATTCTTGAATGACACAATTCAACAGACAACCTGTCTTGGCCTAGCCAAAATTAAAGACTTAAACAAACCGTCTATTCCAAAGCCAACACCTGACAGTAATAGCACTACAGATGTTGAGATAGACGTATCCCATATTTTTAACCAAAACAGAACACAGCCTGATTGGAAAAAATGGTTGATCTGGCCCACAGACACAAATAACTGTCAAGATAGATTCCTGAACAAAATACAGGGGTTCAAATTGACCAGGCCAGACCCTAGATACTCCCAGAGACAACATCCAGGGATAGTTACAACATACAGTGTAGGGAAACTCTGCCTCGAATGGCTACAGAAATCCACACTGGCAGAAATTAAGCAACACTTGACTTTACTTAAAGACGGTGCTGACTTGCGTGATTTCATAATGGGACCACGCAAACAGCGTCAAACGTTTCATAGCGGCCAGTATATACGCAGCTTACAACGAAGCTTGGAAAGAAACGCAAATTGAAACAGCAGAAAAAATACGGGAAATTGACTGTATTAATTTGGAAAAATCACTTTCTGTTGTGGACAATGGGTTAATGACTCTCTCTACCAAAATATATTCACTGGACAGTATTGTATCATCTGCTATAGATATAATAGAGCAGGACTTACTAATGTTACAACACGGTCAGTCCCAACTACGTTCTATTGTACAGCTTGGCTGGACGTTACAAAATCTGCGTTCAGGCTACGTGCCCTGGCGTTTAATCAACACAACGTCATTATTCTCTATCTTTAACCTTACTGATACACAAATCAGCTTGGCACAAAAAAGAGCGGAATATACAATTCTGAGCATTGAAAAACTTGAGAGATTACCATTGACAATGTCAGAACGACCTGTCATTGAATGGATAATACACGGAATCATAACTATTCTGATAACAACTTTCCAATTTAAATACTGCCAAGAGTATATACGAGCAGGCCAGTATGAAAAGTTGGGTAAAGGATACATTAAGTCATCATGGAAATTACCTTACACACACACATGTTATAGTGAAAAAGGACAGAATGTATTTCTTAGTGGTAATAATTGTAATAGGTCACTAAGTGGTATACTTCTGTGTCAGGGTATAAACCTACATGGGGCCTGTGAGGGGACTTTAAATAACCTTTCATGCCACCAGCCTGGCACACCTGCAACTCGAATAGAGCCATTCTTTAGACGGCTTTCTAACGGGAGCTACATTCTAATAGTGGACCACAGATGTTGTGGCTTGGTGCCAGGAAAAGCTTATCTAGTAAGCGTTAGTTCCATGGTCACTTGTTGTATGCAAGTATTGTATCCAAACAGCGCTCCAGACAGGGAGGCAAAAATGTGGCCCTTTGTGAATATCTCTTCTATTCGAATTGATACTTTAAGCAGAATGAAGTCTGTTCTTCTACAGACGACTGTGCCCTTGACGTCATCAAAAGAAACGTATGATCTTCAAGTTGCAAGGACAACAGCAGAGATACATACACTTTTATCAACAAATTGCCCCTTACATTTCGCGGAAATGCTAAGCCAAATCCTAAACATGTCTGATACCAGTGGTGTCCCACATGTATTTAAGACAATTTTTTCGGGACTGTTAACACCCTTCAAAGCAGTTCTGGGCATCTTTCCTAATTTTGTCCATTCGGTCTTTGGCGGCCTACCACTCCTGTTGGGACTCGTAGCAGGCATTTTATTGTTGATTCTCCTGCTTCGTTATGGCAAGCCATGTCACAGACAAGACTCCAGCAACAATGGAAGAAACGATCCTAGCTATACGCTATCGGGACCGCATAACTAAAGTCCTTGGATTAGCCCGGCTAATAGATCTGAATTTGACCTGGTTTCTTTCATTCAGACCCATCTGGCAGAATTGTATCTTACCTGTGCTACGATGTATGCTGTGCGGAGAAGAATGCGTGTTGGACGTCTGTCTTACACTACAATCAGCAGTACCATTGGATACAGATACTTTTCTAAGTCCTGTAACGGCTCATGCATCATGTTGTCCCCAGCGGTTACCCATCCTGATGACGGCATTCGTAGAAACTTCACCACTGCGATTGAAGGGTAGTGAAGTGCAAGATGAGAGCAGCATCACCCAGGTACGACCTTCTGTGAGCATTGCTGATCAAGACATCGATGATAGCAATCATTCTCATGACTGCACAGTTGCGGCATTTTCCAACTTGGTCGAACTTTCACCTGAAGCGGTAAACTGCTTTTTTGAAAGTCTGTCTGAAATGATGTTCTCCCCTGAACAGAAAGAATAACTTTAATGCAAACGAGCACACAGCATTCCCTGAACTCTGAATTCGGCCTTCAGCTTTGACAAATAAAAGCTACTGAAAATATTTGGAACTATTTTTTCTTCTTCCCCTGAAAAGCGAAAATATTTTTTTCCCGATTTCAAAATATTTACCCTTTTTTTGGCACTGTACTCTGCTTAAAGTAGAACTATTCTTAGAGAACAGAGCTTCTATTTTTAGGAACTCTAGAGACAATATCTTACCTCAGCCTCTAGCATATTTACAAATAACTGTATTTATATGTGTTGAAATGGTCTCGCACTTCTTTTTCTGTGTTAAGAGCCATTTCATGTGTAATTTTCGCAAAATCATTCAGCTGATATATATACGCATCCTATTTTAATGAATGATTACAGTGCTTGAAAAGCGTACAGTACCTATAATCATTTTCATGTATTTCGCATACACCATTTCAAATGCAAAAATGTATTTTGGGGTGGGTTGGTATACACATGCACCTTTAAAAATGTTTACTATTGCTTAGTTTTAGTAATGATGGACATTAATTCGTGGAGTGGGTGTAGTGTGTTTATCTAGGGACCTGAATAGATATTTCTATTTTATACCCTTGTCCGGTTATAATCAATAATATCCATAAAACGGCATAAAAAACCCTATTCATAATTCAGTCGTAGCACATGCTGTCACATTAAGCAAGACTACTCCTCCAGCCCCCTAGAAAGCACACCGAGTTCTCTAAACAAAACCAAGCCTCCAGCAACCTGGGTAATCCCCCTTGCCTTTGTTTTGATTTCGTCCTAGAACTCCTGTAAAGCACTGTAAGAACGGCCAGTTCTTAGTGACATCTTTATTGACGTCTTATGTCCAGCCTTACGTCAAAACCGGCACCTTTCAGGTATAAATATACCAACGTTGCCTTAAGCAAACACACAGTGGTGATTCTGGAGCAGCTATCTACTTGCCCGAGAGCCCAGCTGATGCGAGAGCCCACGGACGCTGCCCCTCCCTGTTGACGCGCTGAGAAAGACGCTGTCTTTTCTCCTGCCGAGAAAATCCAGCTCCGGCGTTTCCAGCCTACCCTTGCGGGTGACTGGGATATCGAGGCCTGAGAGAGAGATACCAGCCCTCCTGCTTTCTATTACCCTGGTACTGAACTGACTAAACCCTTAAAGAGAATTCTTGAGTCAGATTCTTGGCAAAACAAACTTAACTTAAACTGCTACTTACTTACTCCTTCCCACGTATTAGGCTTAGGTCAGGTACACCGGGGTAGGCGTATTTAGAAGCACCAGTTGAGTACGATTAGTTAATGTATATATGTATGTATATATGTTATCCATTTTAAAGTATCATATGGCTCAGAAACCATATCAATGCTTTTACAGTATTATTTTATAATCCTACTTTTACTGTACGCACTTTACTTTACCATGAGTATTACAATCGTGGCAATTCATTTCTCTTACATGAGGAAGAAGACTGCTCAATATATAATACCTTTTATTGAAAACGCCCGTCTCTCTTTTCTCTGCATTCTGGTGAAACTAAGTACGCACATTTGACTGAGTGAAATAGCTGTCTTTTGTTTTCACACGACTCTAGAGATACACTCTTATTCAGGGAGAGCTAAGTTGTCATATTTTATGGTTGTCAGAAGCTAATCCCTTCTTGTCTATCCAGGGAGGTTAAACTCCTCCTCGTTTATTCGAGAAAGTTTCTAGTGACCTCTGAGCTAGCTGGCAAACCTTAAGTCTAATATAGTCAGTAGAGACCTAGTTAACCTCAGTCCTACGTCTACACTGCTGAATATTTTATTCCAATGCGCAGAGCCTATTGGGAATATAGGAACTACACTACAGATGCAGCCGTATATCTGGGGGTAAGAGTAGATGCTAATGTTGATAAGATCATTGCAGATAATTATCTACCTCTGGCTGCCTCTATTGAAGCTGAATTGATTGAAAAGAATTGATGTGTTACACCTCTCTTTGATTGGAAGGGTAAATGTTTTAAAAATGACTATGTTCCCCAAAGTGCTATATCTGTTTCGGGCCATCCAATTGATGTTAGAAGAAGGTGTCATGAGAAAACTAGAATCGGTGTTCATAAGGTTTATATGGCAATATGGTAAGATCTGACGCTCGGCAAACTATATGTCGCTACCATGGACAAGAGGAAAAAAATTGACTCGGAATCCCTAACCGACGCCCTTTCTAAAAATTTACAACAGTCAACGAGCCCACACGATAAGCTAGATCTAGACCAAGACTACGACAATATAGTGACGAGTCTTAGACAGTCTATCGATCAGATAGCTCCGGAAAAGATACAGAAAATAAAGGGCGCGGAAAAAGGGGCCCCTTGGTTTACCCCGACTTTGAGGGATCATAAAAGAAAGCTCCGCCATCTTGAGAGATGCTGGAGGAAGACTAAAGAAGGTCCAGACCGCAAACTTTATAAAACATCTCTGAAGGTATATAAAAAACTTCTTGTATCAGCTAAAGGAGATTACTATGAAACTCGCATAAATAACGCAGTTAACGTTCAGAAAGAAACTTTCAAAATTCTAAAAGAATTAAGTAAGAAGGAAGAAAGGGTAGATATAGCGATAGACTGTAACACCTTTCAAGGTTATTTCCTTGAGAAAGTGGCAACCATTCTGTTAGATATTAAGAAGGATTCTTCTAATATGTCTACTAGTTTGCAAGCCCCCCAAATTCCCCCGAATTTTACCTTTACCAGACTTCCTAGTATAGATTCTACAACTCTTAGACAGTTCGTCAATTCAACCAAGTCAGGCTCTCCCGCAGACCCTTGTCCCCCTGGAATTTTTTGGTTGGCGCTCCCCGTTCTGGAGGACCGTATTATAGGCTCTTAAACAACTCATTAGATACAGGCCTATTGCCAGCTAGTTTTAAAGAGGCACGCGTCAAACCCTTGATAAAAAAAACAGGGGCTGACCCGGCCTGCTTGAAAAACTACAGGCCAATATCCCAGCTGCCTTTTCTGTCCAAGATTCTGGAACAGCATGTGTTAAAATCGCTGTCATCTTTCCTGGAGTCACATCATCTACTCCAGGAGCGTCAAGCGGGATTTCGTGCCCATCATAGCACCGAGTTAGTAATGCTCTCGGTGCTGGATGAGCTTAGAAGCATGGCTGACAGTAAAAAAACAAGCGCCCTGATACTTTTAGATCTTTCAGCGGCGTTTGATACTGTCAGCCATGCCCTGCTCCTGGACAGGCTGGCCGCGTTCGGGATAAAAGGTCTGGCTTTCCAATGGTTAAAATCCTTTTTGTCAGGGAGGACTCAGAGGATCCAACTAGCGGATTGTGTCTCTGAGGCGGGGGTCTTGGAATGTGGGGTCCCGCAAGGGTCCGCACTCTCACCACTTTTGTTCAATCTCTACCTGCAGCCACTGATAGACTCCCTGGCAAATATGGGCTGTAAAATTTTTAACTATGCCGATGACACTCAGCTGTTGCTGAGTATTGATAATACAATATCGGCTCAGTCCCAGGCCCAGAGTATTCTACGGTTCACGGTGAGCTGGATGACGACAAATTTGCTAAAAATTAACCCCGATAAAACGGAGGTACTGGTAGTTTCAACTGCCACCTCACCTTGGAATGACCTGTTTTGGCCCCAAGAGCTTGGACCTACCCCAAAACCATGCCCTAACGTAAAGAGCCGTGGTATTAAGATCCACCAAGAGCTCTCAATGACCAGCCAAGTCTCTTCCGTCGTCGGAACTTGTACCAACCTGATTAGACAGTTGCGCAAGCTAGTCCCCTTACTCTCCTTAAACATGCTCTGAACCATCGTCTCGGCAACAATAGTCTCTAGGATCGATTATGGGAACGCACTGTATTTAGGTCTGCCAAAAAATCTGATTAACCGTCTGCAGGTCGTGCTGAACGATGCGGCACGGTTAATTTTCAGACTACCCAGACAGACCCATGCTTCCCCATTACTGCACAGGCAACATTGGCTCCCTATAAAGCAAAGAGTGGAATTTAAAAGCCTGTGCATTGCCCATAAGGCAATCTATGGGCACGCACCTGCCTATATAAAAGAAAGGCTTGAGGTTTACAATCCCAAGCAAGCCTTAAGATCTTCCAATTCCCAACTACTGTCATGTCAACGTTTCAAAATGGCAACTAAAGGCGGGAGATCCTTCTCAATTCAAGCCCCACAAATGTGGAACAAACTACCGGAGCCCCTTCGAAAAGAAACCAACCTCCTCCTTTTTAGGAAGTCTTTGAAGACACTTTTATTCAGAGACACCTTTGACTCTCTCTGAGTTAGCTTGATATAATCTGAATTCCTTTACCTATCAAACTCCTGTTGCTGTATCTGTCAGAAGCGCCTAGAGACCTGACGGTGATTTGGCGCTATACAAAACCCAGATAACAATAACAATAACAATAACAAGAGGAGGTCTGTCTATGCCAAACCTTAGGCTGTATCACTGGGTATGTCTCCTAACACAAATGAATATACTGTTTCAATCTCAACCAACTCCAGGGGAAGAGCAGTGTGACAATCAGATCCCCCCAACCATCTTTGAGCTTTTATTGGGGAGAAAGGCTCTAGGTGTTCTGATGAGTGAAGTAGACCGCAGATACTATAAGAGGGCCCGATATAAGATCATGGAAGGGGTCTGGGGGACATGGAAAGCCATCAGAAATTTTTTTAATATCCCGAAGATTACGGGTAACATCAATCTTTGGAATTCTAGTCTTTTTCCCCACCTAGGCCAGAGTAGAAATTGTCAGATCTGGAAGAAGCGGGGGGTGAGGAGCCTCGGGATATTATGGTAGGGGATGATATCCTTGGGTTTGAAACAATACAGCAGAAATATGGTATTCCCCCAAATCATTGTTTTTTATATGGTCAAATTGTTCAAACACTGCTGGCCGTAAGACCAAGGATCTTTATCCCCATATTTAATCATATGATTGATTATTTAATAAAAGGGGGCAAGAAGATAAGAACAGCATATAATTTACTGCAATTGGGTCTACAAGACGATTTGGAGAAAACCGAAGTACATTGGCGTAAAAATTGAGGGATCCCGATGCAGACCTAGATCTTGCCCTACTCTTGAATAAGAAAGTATTTCGGTCTTCAAACCTAAGGGCTCAACATTACAAGACACTGTTCAATCTCTATTACACCCCAGGGAAGTTGTTTGATTGGGGGGTTAGGGAAGACGAGAGATGCCCCAGGTGCAATACTGGCCCGGCGGATTTAGTACATATGTTTGTTCACTGTGTTAAACTTGTCCCGATCCGCGGGGAAATAGCGTTTTTTTTTTGGAGGGGCTGCTAGATCAGAAAATCAATCTATCCCCTTCTTTGGTTTTATTAGGAATGGATAATAAGTTGAAACTGGGGAGAGACGCTGAAGCCTTGGTTTTTATTGCAGTAGCTGTATTACGGATTCTCATCTCTGCAGGATGGCAGGATACCACTGCCCCCACCTTTCAGATGTGGCTTGCTAGACTATTGGGGATGCATAATATAGAGGGATGCCTATATGAACTTAAGGGCATAAAATCTCAGAAGAAGGGCAGGAATATCTAAGCACCGCTTAAAAAATGGAGGGATTCAAAACGCTAACCTTTTTAATTGTCCACGAATAATGCCCGATGGTTTTAACCTCCCCCACTCTGTGTATATGTTTCCCTAAAATCTGAGCTCTGACTATGTATATACTATTGATTAATTTGTTTTTAAATTATTTAATATGCATAATGATATCTCTATTTTAGAAGGAATTAAGAACTTTGTAAATGTACATGTCTATTACTCAATTTCACTATAATTCCTCAATAAAAAAAAAGAAAACATTTCCTTCAAATTACAGTATTTCTTGCATAGTCTTGAGCAATGGAAATCTTGGCAACTCTCTATGATACAGATTTGATCTTATGCATGTGGGCTTAGATCTGTTCAGAGTGTTGATGTCTCTGATGTTTGAATATTAAGGATCTTGGATAGGTAGCATTTCTTGGTATAAAGGTTGGAACTTTGTGTGCACACTCTATTTCAAAATCTTTAGTGAAGGAGATACCCAAAATGGAGGAAATCCATGTGAAAACAAAGCCAATTGAAGAAGGTGACTAATTTTCAACATCCTCTAGGTGACCAAAGATCCTGAGATATCTCCTTCTATTTCTGTGCTCTTAGTCAGTTATATGCCTCCTGCAAGGAGTCGAATTTGTGTAGTCATTTTGATTGCAAGTTATTATAGTCTTATACGGAAATGATTCTACTCTCAGCTTTGGAGACCTGTACCTTGAGGTCCTTCAAATCCTTCCTTATCGCCGCAACCATGACTAAAGCAAGTCTGTGTGGGTTTTTGTACTTTGGGTGATGTCATGAACCGAGTTCAATTTCTTCAGAATGGTGTCTAAAGTAGATGAGTTATCCGACTTATCCTTCAACTGACAATCTGAAATAGGAGGGATTTATTTTGTTCTTTTGGGATTGCCTTTCATTGTCTTCTCTTTGTGTTCTTTCTGGTCCTACATATCTTTGTGCTATCCAACTTCTGCCATTACTCCTCCATCAGGCCACAGTCATCACTCTATGAATAAGGCAGAGGATCTTAAAATCGTGGGTGATCAAAGACAAGTTGGATATGGTGAAAATAATAGAGAAGTGCATATGGGTTGGATCCCCGATGGAGCACAAAGGTTGTGGCTCTGTATCACTGATTAAGGAAGGTTAACATAAGCATATGCTGCAGAGAGATTCAAAAATGACTGTTCACTCGTAAGTGACTGGTAAGTATGGGATCATGCACCTCACTGCATGTGTTCAGAAAAAAACATTAAAGAGTGTGTGTGAGGGTAGAGAGCCTCATAATCATCTTGGAGTAGAGGTCAATGTGTAACTTTACAGTCTTCCCATGGGTTGTCTCATTTGCATCTCATTCTTACAAAATGACAGCATGATTGCAGCAGTATTAAGAGCTCCAATTGCAGCCCAAATACTTAGCAGAGAGGTTCAACTTTAACATGCTTTTAGGTACAAAACAATATATCACTTCAACTAGCACCCCAAAAGATGGTTAGGGAATTAGTGTATTAGAGTCAGCTTATTGTTGGGCCAGTGCTAGGCAGGTGTGGTAGACTGTAAGTCCTCTGTCTCGAGTGTCTAATAAAGTGGGGATACCATACATAAAGTGATCTGGTTTAGAGTTCAAACAGGTCTGAACTTTTCTGCAATGCCAAGCAAGCAGGGTGCTAAGGAAATGAACCACTAGCAGGGTGCTATGACCATTGTGGAGAAAGGTGTAAAAGTCAGGCAGGGCGTTGCATCCTCTTGCCGCAAGTGATCTCATGTGATCCCATATCTCAGGTGATATTGTGGGGTTACCTCATCACCATCGTGGACGTGGTGGGTGTTGCATCCGATGTGAAGCACTGGCTTGCATTAGGGTGGACTGATGGAAACTAGGGAGCAGTGCCACCATGTTGGAGTCAGACAGGCTGCCACGTTCGTCCATCTTGTGTGCTCCCTACTCTCAGAGAGACGGTAAACGGCCTATCGAAGGATTGAAACCCAGTCATCCCTCTTGCCAGTATGCAATCTAATGTAAGATCCTGGGAAGAGGCTCCCAATGTGAAAAGAAGCTGCGGGTTAGGTGGAGCTCAGAGAAGAGCTGCCATTACACTCAGGCTCCAAGCCACGTGCCTCGTTTGTTGTACTTTTTTAATAGAAAATGGTGTTTAAAGCCTCCATCATTTGTTTGCTGATTTGTTTTGTCCCATATTAAAGAACTGAATACATTTTTATTGTTAGAAACCATTACATTGGAGCCCATAGCTACTCCCCCATGTATATGCAAAGCATGCAATAGCTTGAACTGTTGATGTTAGCCTGTTCCTAATCCATTCCAAATAAGATAGGCCCGTTAGTTTTAAGTCAAAAGTAACTCGGAAATAAGTATATTCCATGACTTGCTCTCTTTCCCTATCCAGTTGCCAAGAAAATCTAGACTTTGATTTGCCAAATTACATTATATTTGCTTTATTGTAATTGATAAAATAGACCGTTCTTGGCGATGCATTCTCCGAGGCATTTTAACTGTCTTTGAAGGCCAATCTGGGTTGTCAAGATTAAGACAAGATCATCAGTGTATATTAAATGCTAAATGTTCTTATTACCAAATTTTGATGGATCACCACCATCCTGATTAAGTATTTGGGTTAAATCTGCAATGTAAAGCGCAAACAGTAGAGGTATCAAAATACAGCCTTGTTTGTGGACATTATAGGTGTTGATTTTTTATGTTAATGCTTGGGCCTTATTTAACTTGAATTAAATCTAAGTATCCGTATGAAGTTCTATTAGTAAATGTAAAAGTGCAGGGTTGATGCCTCATTGAGATAACTTTTGCCAGATCTTGTGACTTAAAACCTTATCAAAAGTGGTAGAAAATTCTGCAAAACAGATTAGGTATTTTAAATGTTAGTGTACAGTAGACCAACGTAGTTAAAACAAGTATGTCATCTGTGGTAGAACAGTCAGGCCTAAAGCCAGTTTGATTTGCCGGAATATGTTTCCCTCCCTCAGTCCAGGCTATTAGTAGTGACTGAAGATGTTTAGAAAATAACTTGCTGTTTGGCATTTAACAAGGCAAAAAGCTAACAGCAATTGGGTTCTGATCTGAGTCCTGTTTTATATATTGGTTGAATCTAGGAGCTTTTAGCCTTTGGTTTTACCATTGCAAACCCTGCAATTCACAAGATCACAGGGTTTCCTTGTTACACATCACCTGAGGGACATAAATGTTTTGTCACATTCCAAAGTTAACCTGGTGTGGGATACAAGACATGCCCCATGAACCATGGGAGTTGCGCCGAGACACCCCAGGACAGCACTTCCTTGCACACAGTGATGCAGTGACACTGCATGTTGGTCTGTATTGCATTGCGCTGTACCTTTATGCCATTCAAAGGCACAGAAAGTGGCTTTGCTTGCCTTAACCTGTGTGCCTTGCGGGTTTGCATTACATGTGTACCATCCTGCAAGGTGCATGTATGAGGCACACCCATCAGACATATGTCTGTATGTTTGTGAACAGACACAGAGGCAGCTATTATGTCATTCATTTATTACTGTTAGTTGATCTGTAATGTACTTCAGTTTTGCTTTCCATCAAGTAGGCCATTCACATATTGCCCAATCTGGAACCAGTCATTTATGATGGAGTACCTGAAGATTTTGCCAGCATATTTGAGAAGATCCCCTGTTGGGCTATGATGGCCAGCCCATTGATTGAGTATGTGTGCTTCTGGCTCCTGCACAGATGTGAAGTTTCAGCACTGTGAACCAGTTGAACAAGTGTGCAGTCCAGAGCCCCCATGACAAGTGGTAACCCAGCAAGGGCATACAAGCCTTACTTAGTGTCCAGCTGTTGTTGCTGTGTGTTGGGGAACAGGAGGTACTGTGGTGTGGGGTTAATAATTGCATCCAGGACAGTGGGTAGGAATACAGAGACATATGGCTGTGATGTGCCAGTAATTTTGACTGTTCTGGTCTGGAATGAAAGAGGTGCCAGCATGTGGAGAACTGCAATCAGCTTGACCTGCAGAGGGATGTTGGCTGCAGCCTAGGTGCAATCTGGTTCAGCGGGCATATAATGGACTTCTTCCTGAGTCAATAATAGGTGATAACCTCATCCTCCTTGAGGTCAATGGGAGTAATCCTCTGGGAGATGACATCCTCACTTCTCCTGCACTGCATACGTGGTGGGGGGTGTTGGGAGTATTGGGGGATGTTGGTGGTGGTGGTCTCCTCACTACTCCAAGATGAAGAATTAGCACCTCCATGGCGTAGTTATTTTTATTTATTTATTTATTTATTTAGTGTTTTATAGAGCGTAAACTTGAACCATTAGGGTATCAGAGCGCTTTACAGGGGTCATAGAGTTATACAAGGTTAAGCATCACATAATATTCACACAGTGCAGGAAATATGATGGATAGAGGACAAGTATGTACAGATTATATTGACAATTACACAAAAACAGGTCCCCAGGTAACTTGGGGAAAAACAAGGTGGTCAGGAGGGAGGCCAAAGCCGGACGTATCCAGGGTCCCAGTGATGGTTGGTGGAAAAAGTTAAACAAGGAATTTACCCATAAGGTAGGTTTTGGCTTCCTTCTTGAAGCGTGACAGTGAAGGAATTCTTCTAACGGCGGGTGGGAGAGAGTCCATATTCTTGGTGCTGCCCCGAAGAAGGCTTGTTGTACGTTTTTTTATCTGAAAACGTGCAGGTTGGAGGAGGAGTCGCTAGTGGACCGGGATATTCTGCTTCCACCAGAAATCACAAGTTTCTGTGCAAGATATGTTGGGGAGTTTGCGTATAGCCCCTTGTGCGTGATGCATGCCAGTTTCAGCTGTATCCTGGCCTCGAGAGGAAGCCAGTTCAGCGCTTTCAGGTGTGGAGTAATGTGGTCGAACTTCCTTGAGCCAGTAAGTAGTCTGGTGGCTGCTTTGAGGCAGTGTTTCAAAGGTGCCAGGAAGGTCAAGGGTAACCCAGAGAGAGTGGAACAGCCATATTCCAGTCTAGAGATGACAAGTGCTTGGACTGCCATTTTTAGGTCTGGAGCGTCAAGGAAGGGTTTCAGTTTCCTTAGGTAGGTCAAGTGGAACCTGGCTGATTTGGCCATCGAGTTGATGTGATCTTGCATGTTTAGATTGCAGTCCAGCGTTACTCCCAGAGATTTGGCTGATTCTACGATGGTCCGTGGGTAGTTTAAGACTGTGATGGACTTTATCCAAAGCTGAAGCTCAGGATTGATTTTTGTTGGGGAGATTAAGAGAAATTCAGTTTTCTTTGCGTTCAGTTTAAGATGATTGGAGGCAAGCCATTGGACAGTCAGTTTCAGGGCCTCATTCAGGGAGAGGATCTCCTCGAGAGAAGAGACTTTGATGTAGCTCTGGGTATCGTCCACATACATATGGTAGGAGATATTTGCAGTGCGTAGAACATCGGTAAGCGGTTCCAGATAAAGGTTGAAGAGCGTGGGGTATAGGGTTGATCCTTGAGGGACTCCGACCGTGACCGGAAAGGGAGCAGACAGGTTACCGTTAATTAGGAATCTCTGTGATCGGTTTTGTAGGAAGGATCTAAACCATTTTAGAACAGAGCCGTCCAATCCCATCCTTAGTTTGAGGCGTTCAAGTAGCTTTTCGTGGTAGACCGTGTCGAAGGCTCAGGATAGAATTAGGAGGATTAGGAGACAGGTTTTGCCTTGGTCAAGGGCTTGGAGGGCATAATCAACGATGTGGAGCATGGTGGTTTCGGTGCTGTGCGCAGGTCTGAACCCGGCTGTGAAGTCATCTAGTAGGTGGAAGTTGTTGATGTGTTGATTTAGCTGTTGTTGCACACACTTCTCCAACAGTTTGGCTAAGAGAGGGATGTTGGAGATAGGCCTGAAATTATCGGGGAGGGTGGATCCAGCGAAAGTTTTTCAAAATGGGGAGGACTTGGCCAGCTTTCAAAGAATCAGGAATTGATGCCTGCCGGAGAGAGGCGTTAATTATTGCAGTCCATCTAGGAATGATTGATTGGGCGACGGCAGCTAGGCAGTTGGAGGGAACGGGTCATTAAAATGGTTATTAGGATTTAAGGTGGATAGGACTTTTGAGATGGAGTCTTCTTTATAGAATTTGAAGTCGGACGAGTGTGCTTGATTTTTAGGCGACGCCATGGTTGGTGGCGTGGAAGGAGGAGGTAGGTCAGTAAGGGGTTGGGAATAAGTAGCCAAACTGAGTTCTTTTCCTAAGGCTATGATTTTGACAGTGAAGTAAGAGGAGCATTCCTCAGATGAGATTAGAGCTTTGTATGTTCTGTTCATGTATCAGAGTCAATGCGTCATTTTTAATGCCTGGGTTGCCGATGCGCAGACTTTTTCTTGCATTTCATGGTCTGCGCGCCGCTTGCCGACGATGGGTCACTTTTTCAAAAATTCTTATCACTGCACCAGTTTTACCTTATTATTCACTTGGGAGCGCCTACCTTGCAAACTTAAAAATGTGCCTCATGCAGCCAGTTGAGGCGTAAGTCTTTTTGGGTGCACGCCTAGAAAAATGACATATTGGCCTAAATGTGTCGCATTGTAAATATGGAGTACTTACTGAACCACCGGCACTGGCCCTTAGTAAATATACCCCAATGTTTTAATGGTTTACTCATGTAGTTCTAGTCAAAAACCATTGAACTGTTTCTGACACCTCAAAGGAGGTAGTAACTGATTCACAAAGGAGAAGGGGTCCCAATGGTCCAATTGGGTTCCACTTACCCTATGGGAATCGTGTTGGTAGCCACTGTGAGGCCGGCATGGGATCACATAATCACTGCATGCTACCCTTATATTTTAGCAAATAGAAAGCTTTTTTGTTTCAACCATCACTGGGTATTATAAGGAACACAGTCTATTTTTTAAAGGTTTTTTGTTGAGGATGTAAACACAGGGATGATGGTCTGGTCTGCTGCCTCTTGCAGAGCACCATCCTTGTGTTTGTAGCCTACCACAGGGGTTGCAAAATGCAATCTGCCTAATTAATATGCATTAAGCAAGTATTTTAATAGTATATAGTTCATTTCACAAAATCAAATACTGGTCACCATAGTCAGTGCGTAATTTGCAACCACTTTCGGGGATTAGTATGATAGTACATCTGACCCTATCTTTCTCAGTTTACTGCAAACCTTCCCAAAAACCTTCAATCAAGAGAGCCACAGTTTCTACTAGCTGCAGGACCCTTGTCCCTCCTCTTACCAACAACCGTACGGAAATGGAGTGTCCTCCTCTTTGCCATTGCTAGAAATGGTTTTCCTTCCTGCTGTGGACACAGGAAGAAAGTGTAGGGTGGAATTTTTTCAAAGCTGATCCAGCACACAAAATAGTATAATGAGAATCTATATAATAACAATCTTAGTTCATAAATCAAAGAGAGTGGAAAATCAATTCAGTAGCAGAGTCTTGAGAAGTTTTTTAGGAGTTCAATCTTTATTTGATTCTTCACACGTGTAGCCAACGCGTTTCGTCCTCCACGGACTTCTTCAGGGCAAATAAAGTGAACTCATCTTCATGCTGAGAAAGATATATTCTTCCATCCAGTTTAGAGACAGTGTTATTTAAAAATTATTCTTGTCTTTGGTAAAAGGCAGATACTTCAATATCATCAAGTTAGGAAAACTTAGGTCAGATAGCCCAATGTAACACCAATTTGAAATAGTAGATCCAGCCGGCTCAATCGCGTGGCGTCTTTTCTTGTAATGTATAGGGTGGCTCTGGGGGAAACTGTGTGACGTTCCTGACAGTCCCACTTCGGATCTCTATTTCAATGGAAGAACTCTGAAACCTGCCGTGTGTGTGTGACAGGTCCTCATATCCTCCTGTGTATCCAATGCATGCTAAGAGGCCACTAATACCAACATACTGTCTTGCTGCTGCCAGAGGCCAAACCATTGTCTTCCTTAAGGAGAGTCATAATCAGGGATGTGTATTCGCTCAGACACTGGAGTATGACTGTGATATAGACCAGTTTACCTACAAAGTCATAAACTTTTCGTAAATGGTCACTGGCATACTTTTCCCTATTTTCTAGGATATGTGGTCTCAAGGGAACCAGAAACAGGTATAGAGCCAGGAGAGGATTCATGAAAATTTCCAGTGGAACTCTCTAACCCCTCGCTTTGACCATGAGGCTCAATACAGCCTTTTATACAATACCCATGAGCATTATTCAATATCCTATGCATATTCAACCAATGCGAATTAACCAGCATTTATAATCACCTTGTATATATAGTTTCTGCACTTTTGGAATGGTACTCACAGGGCTGGTCCCTGTGGCGTCCTGAGGAAGAGCTTGGGGGTAAGCTCGAAACATACTAGGCCACGTGACTCATTGAAAACCAGGCAGACCTAGAGACCCAACCCACTTTTAGCATATCAACTAGGAGCATTAATAAAAGTAATCACGCCCACTAGTTAGATATTTTTAATCACTCCACTCCACATACACAACTGCACTACACATAGTTCCTCACAATCAGTGTTCCTACGTATCTTCGCAAGTCGCACCACGCCTCAACCCGCAGCTGGTTGGGATGGCCCCTATGATGAAGCATGTCACCGTGGGGAAACCCTGGTGAGTGAGGGGACTCAAGAAAGGACATTTTTGCTTTCTAGATTACATCAAACATTTTGATGTTGATCGACGTTCGCAGTAAGGTTCTCTATCCGTGATAGCGGATTTTATGTGTTTACTACTTGAAAAGGAGGGTGAACCTAGCATTTCGTTATGCCTCCCCCCTCTTTTCGAACTCTTCCTTGAGGAGAGTCATAATCAGGGATGTGTATTCACTCAGACACTGGAGTATGATTGTGGTGTAGACCAGTTTACCTACAAAGTCATAAACTTTTCGTAAATGGTCACTGGCATACTTTTCCTATTTTCTAGGATGTCTCTCTGTTATACTGTTATATATTACACGCCCAACCAAGGGGGAAAACAAGTCACAGTTTAGGTGTGAATTAGCTAATATTGTAAAGTCACTGCAGTACTTCTAAACTGCAAGCCAGTCAGAACACAATGGTACTGTATTGCTGTCATGTTTGTGGGTGGTGAAAATCCACCCTGTAGCCTGCATATAATATTTATCTTCCACTATGCCAATGGTGCATTTGTTTGTGCCAAGAACCTTAGCATTACTGGAAAGCGAAATAGACCAGTTAAGTGAAACCAATGCACTTGCACTATGACAATGTCTAGCAGTGCCTTAATGCACAGTCCTAAAGACTGCAAACCCAGACAGAAAAAGTGGGCAGCAACAAAAACAATGCATGTTCTTATATCCATGATGCAGGATAAAGAATATTTACATCACTAGGAGACTCTTTACTCTTTCCTAATGGACAGTGGTTATCAGAAATGAGGTTGGACTCGAAATATCAGACAGGGATAAATGCAGCTCAGAAAATGTAGTTTTATGCACAAATTTCTTTATATTTTTTTCTGAAAATGTACAACAGTGTCTTTATGATGAGTTTAGTATGACGATACACCGACTTACCAAATGTGGTGGTGTTCACAGATTACGTTGTCACCATGTGTTATACTAAAAACATCAAGGAAACATTGCTGTGAATTTATAGAGAAACATCTTCTCAAAATCCGGCAAATTGTCTACCAAGATGTCAATTCCTACAATGCTCCTATGATGCCAATAAGTGCAAATTGTGCAATAAGTGCAAATTGTCTAACAAGATGTCAATTCCTACAATGCCCCTATGATGCCAATAAGGTGGAAATTGCCCTTAAGACGTTTTTGAGTGAAATCTGTTAGCTGTGACTGTATTGATTTTAAGGAAATGTTGAATCAGGAAGATTTATGAGAATGAATACACTATTGTCGCCAATTTGGAATTGTTAAAAATACGTAGAATTTGAGTGTCTCCTGATTTAATTGCATTGTTCTTTCTGCTTCAGTAGCAGCATCATTAGCAGCTGAATGCTGACCAGAGAATACACCTACTTACTATTTGGGACCGTCTCGGATGTGCTGTTTGATGTCCCGTAGCTGTTTTATAAATTGAATGGAAAGTACTGTGCTAATCACATGCTCATGAACGGTGCTAGGTCAAATTTGGAGTTTGGCTGATGTTTTAAATGTGCTCCATTAGAAGGAGCAGCTCTCCACCTAACTTCAGGAACTACACAGAGTTCCTTAGCCTTGAGGCCAACCCTCCACTGCCAATGGACATATGCAGCTGGGTTTGGCTGCCCGGACCAGTGTTGGGTGCAGGGAACTTTTGAATGTGGTAAATGATCAAAAACCTTACTGAAAAAAATAAAGATTAAAATGAAGATATGGTTAGATTTAGTTATAACACCTGAAAGTATGTTTTTAAAAACTAAAAAATCAACCCATGTGCATCACATTTAGTCTGTGAGTTATTGTTTACATGAATGTTAGGAGTTATGGCTTGTGAGGCGCTGCTATGCATAACTTGGGAATTTCAGTGTTTTTTCGGTTTTAATTTGTAATGTAACTTTTTCTTTTAAAACATACCTTGCCATATTATAACTAAAGCTATGGGAAGGTATACAGTTTCTGCTAAACCTGGATCTCATGGATATAGGCCCAGGAGATATGTGAACTGTCCAGGAAATTAAAACGCAGAGTTGCATAGTTAAAGATGGAACGAGAGGAAGTAGTCAAGAAGGCTATTAAACAATGAAGCGCTGTAGTCTGGGGGGGGAGAAGGCCTGATTAGAAAGAGTTTACTTTAACTGACTCTTGTAGAACTCTTTGCTTATTTATGAGTTCCATGAGTAAGCAAGGAAGTCTATTGCAGTAAGGCACACATGCTCAGAGCAACAGTCTTTGTGAATGAGGCCCAGTGGCTTTGGGAAATGGTTACAGTTTTATTACTGTGAACTGGAACAGTAAGAATATGATTCACATTAAAAGGTTGTATATTTAAACCGTATGCATACTTTTAGACATAAGTAAAAATGTATGACTTTCCAGGCTTGTTACTAACAGTGTTGTGTATGACATTTGCTACTTCCGCTGTATGGAGCTGGAAGAACATTACCAGCGGCAATCATGCTTATGGGCATTGGGGGCCCGAACTCCTTGTTTTCTGCCCCTTTTGTATTGGACAAATTGTGACTAATAGGCTGGTATTCGTTAATAGTAGAGTAAAACGTGCATATATATCTTCTTTTGCGTACATGAACCATCAGATAGACTGTCCAGGGCTGGAGTCCCAGTTCTGGCCTGTGGGACATGCCACTTATCAATGTCTCCCTATTTGTAACACACTACAGTGTACATGCAGAATCATGTATAAATGTAGCTCTAAACACGATGGATGTAAACACTACAATCCCCAGGGCTAAAGGCCAAATGAACCTGTCCTCACACCCTTTCCAAACTCATCACAGATTTAGATAAGGGTCAGGTGAAGGTGGGAGGGATCTGTGTCTTTGTCTTAATAGTAAGTATAACTCCTGGAGCTGAAAAGGGCAGCTGAGGATTAAAAGAAAAAGCCATCAGTGTGTATTTCTCTGAACATGAGTGAGAGTGTGTGACCGAGGGAGTGAGTGATAAGTAATGATATTGTGTGACAATAAGTCAGTATGAGTGAGCTAGAGTGAGAATGAGTAAGAATATGTGATTGACAGTGGGAGTGAATGAGAGTAAGACTAAGTGCAATTTAGTGTGCGACAGTGAGAGAGAGTGAATGAGAATAAATGAGTATTAGTGTGAGGGAGTGAGAAAGAGGGAATGTGAGTGAGAATAAGTGTGAGTGAGAATGACTGACTGTGAGTTTATTTGAGAGCAAGAATATGTGAGTCAGTGAGAAAAAGGCAGTAAGATTGAGTTAAATTAAATGAGCATTGGAATGAATGCAATTGAGTGTGAGTGACAGTGATAAAAAATAGGTGAGTTAAAGTAAGAGTGAGTGTAAGTGTGCAAGAGTGAATTAGAATGCATGAGTAGGAGTAAGTATAAGTAAGCATGAGAGTGAGTCAGTGAGTGAGTGATTGAGGGAGTGGATGAGTGAGAGTAAATGAGTCGCAATCACTGAGAGTGAGTGAATTTAAGTGAGTATGAGAGATAAAGAATGTGTATGTGTGTTATGCTTGCAAATTTGTTATTTGTCCAAGTATATTGTGGGTAAAACTTGGCATATATGGTACCCATAACACAATGGCGGTACTGTCACATTGAGATAATTCTTGGCATATGGGGTACCTTTGCACAATGCTGGTGCTGGCATATTGGAAATAAATCTTGGCATAAGGAAGGACAACGATGGTGCATGGTGGGTCAACCATGACAGAATGTTGATCTTGGCATACTGGAAGTAATTGTTGACATAACAGTCACCCATGCCATATAGATGGCATCAGTAGGAAAATTGAGATACTGATTTATTTTAGATAATTGCCACTGGATGTATTCATGGCATATGGAGGCATCAATGACAAAGGATGGTCCTGGCACAAAGGAGGTGATCATTGAGAAACGGGAGCACCTACAGCACATTTAGCAAAGAACGAAGTTGACTCAAGTGTGCATCAAGCTTCATTAGCTTGCCACACCTTGAAAATACTTGAATATATAATGACTGCCCTTTCAAAGCCTACACGTTTTAAGCAAGTTCGTGTGAAACCCGTGCTTTAAAATGCACTTTTTAATCCCATATTTATTTGAAATTGTCCCTGAGAGAAAACCCCTCCTTCACGCCAGATTCTTACTGTAAGAAATCTGTCACACTTGCTTCTCTCAACGGATTTCAGTGCAAGGATTCCGCTTCTGCATTGAGGAAAGGCAGTCCGCTGAGCAAATGCATATTTTTTTTCTTTTTCTCTTTTTTGTTCTCCACGAGGACAACATTTTTCCTTTTGGAGATACCCTTTCTCCTGCTTTCCAGTGAAATTTGGAGTGCTATGTTCTTCTTCCTCCCTAGGACTAAAGTTGCTGTAGACCTCTGAGACAGTACATTTATGACCATTTCTAAGTTGGCAAATGACCAGAGAAGAGTTTGTGAAAACCAACAAAAACACGAATTTGGACATTAAAATTGTTAAATCTACTTTGCCTTGATCTGCTCACTAAACACCCCTTGCTTGATGTTCAATACTGCATAATTGTAGTCATAGCGTACAATTGCGCAGTGGTAAAACTCAGGCGACAAATCAATATTCTTTTTCAAATTCTTGACAGGCAGAAGTAGAGCCATTTTTAACAGTAAAAGTAAGCTTTACTGCTGTAAATGACTAAATAAACCGGAACCCTAATGACTGAAAACAGCAAACATGGGCAACAAGAAACCTGCTCAGCGAAAGAGAGCGATGGATTGTAAATTGATACTTGTATAGCGCACTACTCACCCGCAAGGGTCTCAAGGCGCTTGTACGATTACCGCTGTGGAACCCAACCTGGCTTTCCCTGTGAGGTGTCCACTCCTGGGCACCCCCAAGGTGGAGGCCAGGCATCCTTAGCGTTGTGGGGGCCGTTGTGGAGATTAAGCAAGCTATTACCCAGAGTTGCAGAGTGGGACTCTATGATTGGAATAGGCACCGAGGCGGATTGTAGCACTTCTTAACCCAGCAGCGGCACTGTGAAAACTACAGCGGCATTTTTTTATCTAAAGGACTCTGCCTACTACTGCCTACTTCTCGCCGCACCCGCTCCGCGGGTGCCGCATCGTTTGTTTGGACACCGGGGCACAGCCAGGGGACTGCAGCAGGCTTACCGGGTGAGTGCGGTCAGCGGGGCTGCGAGCGTGCAGGGGACTCCATTTCCCAGGAGTCCCTGCTAGACCATCTCCCAACTTCCGGTCCGCTCTCCCCGCTGCCGCCCCCCGCCTCCCTGCTGTATTTAAATCTCCTCCACTCCTCCATCTGTGGGACGCCCAAGCGGATTGTAGCACTTCTTAACCCAGCAGCGGCACTGTGAAAACTACAGCGGCATTTTTTTATCTAAAGGACTCTGCCTACTTCTCGCCGCACCCGCTCCGCGGGTGCCGCATCGTTTGTTTGGACACCGGGGCACAGCCAGGGGACTGCAGCAGGCTTACCGGGTGAGTGCGGTCAGCGGGGCTGCGAGCGTGCAGGGGACTCCATTTCCCAGGAGTCCCTGCTAGACCATCTCCCAACTTCCGGTCCGCTCTCCCCGCTGCCCCGCCCCCCTACTCCAGTCGGTCACTTATTTATTGCCCCAACACTCCCGCAGCGCGGGACGCAGCCCGGGCGAAGACAGGGCAAAGACTGGGCCGTTTGAGGCCGTTCGAGGACTAAGAGGGCTGGGCTGGGCCACCCCCCCTTGATTTTAGTTTTAGTTTTATTGTAATCTAATCATTTTATAGGGCGGCACATATTACAGTCTTATAGTTGTGTGTATATATATATTTATTGACTTGTACTCTGTAGTATGTGTACACGGGGTAGCCGGAGTAAAACCCTTATGGCTGCTAGCAACTCTAATAGGTCCATAGATGATTTCCTGGTCAAAACTAATCTGGCAATTGACCAGGAAATCTGTAAAATGCAGCATAAGGTTTCGCTAGAACTTGATGCCGCACGCAGGCTGTCGGCACATATTGCCAACACTAAAAAATCTTCTCTGGGGAATATTGCATCTGCCCGTACTCCTGATCGTTCTGCTAACCTACAACCCCTGCTAACATCGGTTGTGGTTCACCCCGCTCCCCCTATTATCCCTTTACACTCCCCTCCAATTTCCCTACCTAAACCAGTAAATCAAAATATTGGCCCTGTTCCTCTGTTTAGCATTGCTGGCCCCCTTCCACCTTCTAAAGCAAGACAAGCACCTAGCCACTGTAATGCTAAAAAAGCGGCAGCACACAAAAAGAAATGCCTTGCGAGAACCTTACAAGCAAGGAAAAAAGCTAGAATAGCAAGGCTAAAGTTTTTTAATAGTAGGCGGGCAATGGGGTCTCCTGTGGTGAAAGATGCTAACCCTAAACCAACACATAGTGTCTGTAATGGGGTTGATACTTCGGAAATAGCTAGTATGGCGGAAGATGATATTCTTATCATCTCCCCTAGTCAGATTAACTTGAACAACTCGGAGGGTCAGGCTAGTGGTCCCGGGCAGGCCAAGGAGGGTGACAGCGAATTTCTCCAACTAGTCTGGGGAACTCTAAAGCAGTTACTTTCCCCCCTAGAATTGAGGCTCTCTCGCATAGAGAACAACCTCCTTGAGATGGATAAGACCATAGTTACTCTGGCTAGTTTGAGCCTCAAGGAAATGGATGCTAGGCAATTATGTATGACTGCACCAACACCACCGCCCTTAGAAATAGAACCTGTTCATCCACCCCCACAACTAGCCCCAACCATCCCTGTGACTCTACCTATTCCTAAACCTATCCCAAAACCCCGTACTACCATTGTAAAAACTAATGTACCTACCCCTAGTCCAGCGGTACCTAAACTCTTCCCTCCGCATAAAGCAGCATATAGGCTGAATACCATCACTAGGGCACCAACTAACCATACCCCTAGGCTGCCCTTGACGCGCAACCCAACACGCCAGGTTAGTCGCCATAACTTTCGCGGAGGGTTCATAGACCTTCCGCCAGAAGCAGGGTCGTATGTTATTATACTAGCCGGTGTTCCTGAGTTGAGCCAAGATTCCCAGGAGAATGACCTTTCTTTAAAAAATAAAGTCATTCACTGGCTGAATTCCAATAAACAGCTCCCCGATCATCTAAGAAGTAGTGTACTTATGGTTCGGAGAGTTCCTTGGATTGGCCGCACCCATAAGTCGATAGCTGGTGACTGCGTAGTGGTTTCATTTTCTGATCCCCACACTGCCCAGTATCTTTGTGCATGGCCATCTTCTGAGGCCAATTCTACAATAGTAGTGAGGCCTCTTACCTTTTTTTATCCTCCTAGGCAACAACTAGTGAGTGAGAGGCCATGGACCACTGTTAGGAATGTTAGTCACCCGACCCATAGTTTTGTTGGACAAAACCAACCTAATTGGTGGCAAGGGTTTCCAACCTTCAATAGGTTTGGATGTTTGGAAGAGGTGGATTGACTTGCAAGGTCTGGACATTCACCGCTTCCTAGGTTTCCTCTCCACCAACGGAGACCTCCATCTCCAAACCTATCCAACGTTGGGTCCCCGTCATCTAATAATCTGGGTAAAACGTTAGACCCGCTATACATTCCTGCTTTGGCCAATAATGAAGCCAAGGGTGTGTCACTGCTTCCATGTGCACCGACTAGGGATTGCCCACTAAGAATGATTTCCTGGAATATTGCAGGGTTACGGGGACGCCTGGAGAATGACGATTGGGTCAATTTTATCGACTCATATGATATTGTCATTCTTCAAGAAACTTGGTCAACTATTCCATTGTATAGGTTGGGTTATCTGAACTTCTCAAAACCAGCAATTAAGAGCCCCACGGGTAGGGCCTCTGGTGGTCTTACTATTTGGATAAAAAACACCTTGGGCTTTCATGGTAGGGAAATACTGGTGGAGTGTGCGGACCTTTTATGCATTACACTAACCAAACCTAATACCACTGACATCCTTTTAGTTGATGTCTATGCTCGTGGTCTTCAGGGCGGGAAAAAACAAGCTGTCCTGGACGATCTGGATCTCCTATTCAAGAACCTTGGGACTGACCAGATCATAATAGTAGCAGGAGATTTGAATACCCCCATTGAGCCCATCTCCACTTTGGCAGAAGATGTAGGCTCTGAGGAAGATACTGTCTGGGCAATCCCCCCACTTACTATTGCAAAGGGTGTCAGGGGCACTGAGGCAGCCTTACATTGGCTGGGCTTTTGCTTAGAATGGGGCCTTAGGGCCGCCAATGGGCGTACACGTTCTGATTGCCTTGGGGCCAACACTTTCGACAACGGTTTGTCTTCGAGCCGTATCGATTATATATTGATTAACATACAATATTGGTCCATTGTACAAGATATGGTGATTGAGTCCCGCCCAGAGAGTGACCATAATCCCCTCTCGCTTGAGGTTTTGGTCCAAGGTATGGGGGCACCCGTTAGGAGCACTAATAGTCTAACATCTGATGTTATTTTGTGCGATAACAGGCGCCGCGTGAAATGGCCCAGGGTGTTGGAGGATCCCACACTTATTTCATTGATTGAGGTAAAGGTACGGGATGTATGGAATAGAATGCTTCTGCTATCCCCAGCTGGTAACCCAGATTCCATAATTACCAATCTTCATGAGGAGTGTTTTTCGACCCTAAAGAACCTACTCACGAAACCATTTAGGTCTGCTAATACCAGAGTACACAAAAAATGGTATAACAAGAAATGTAGAGCCGCCCACAGTGACCTAATAGCTGCCATAAAGGCCAGGAACCTTGATGCCATAAGGATAGCAAGGCGATGCTATAAGCGCACCATCCAGGTTGCTAAACGGGAGTGGGATGACTCCTTTTGGCTTGACCTTCTCGGTGCATGTGATTCCCCTAACCCAACCGATTTCTGGCTGATCATAAGGAGGGGAAAGGATCCTGCTGCCCAGATCCCGGTAAACTATGTTTCTGCTCAATTATGGGTGGATTTTTATACCGCTCAATTTAATGACCCTAATGCTGCGGAGGCAATGTCGATAAAACCCGCTGTCCCACCACAACTAACACTGACAGGAGACAGACTCTTGTTCTCGGAATCTGACACCGCACTTGCCCTCGAGTCAGTCCAGTCGGGTAAAGCCCCTGGTATTGACACTATTCCTGCTGACCTTTTTAAACTTAAACCAGACCTATGGATTCCTTACATCACCCTACTGGCAAATAGTATAGCTTCAGGGGCCGAGATTCCTTTTTCATGGAAGGGGGCAGAAATTTTGCCAGTACATAAGAAGGGTGACCGCTCCCTCCCCAAAAACTATCGGCCCATCAGTTTGATCGACTCAGTTCAGAAAATCGTGTCGAGAATGATCTTGGCAAGAATTCTGGACTGGATCGACTCAAATAATGTACTTTCCCCTATGCAGGCGGGTTTTAGGTTTGGGACTAGTACTGTGGATCAAATCTTTCGGTTTACACTACTTTTTTGGAAGGTGGTCCTGTTGGGCGGAGGTATGCTATTTGCTGCATTCGTCGATCTTAAGTCGGCTTTCGACTTAGTGCCAAGAAAAAAGCTGTGGGAGGCTCTTAATCACATGGGTTTTCCGCCTGAGCTTTTGATTTTAGTCCAGCGACTTCATGAGGACAACTATGCCCAGGTTAGGTGGGGTAGTCAGGGGCAGGTGACCAAACGATTTCCAGTACAACGAGGGGTGCGACAAGGCTGTGTCCTTGCCCCCACATTGTTTCTTTTATTTATTAATCAGGTCACACATTTTTTCCTCAATACCCAGTCGGATGCTCCTAAGTTGGGTGGCCGAAAGTACCCCATGCTGATCTTTGCAGATGACACCCTTCTGCTTTCTAAAACAAGAGCCGGACTTCAGGTAGCCTTGAACAGATTCTCTGAGTTCTGCACTTCGAACGACTTGCAAATAAACGCGGACAAAACCAAATTTATGGTTTTTTGCAAGAAAAATCCCCCTAAGTGCACAGTCTCCTTAAACGGAGTCCCCATTGAGCAGGTTATGACCATGACATACCTTGGAGTGACCCTAGATCATCGTCTCACTTGGAATCCCCAAGTGGAAACATCCAAACTTAAATTCAATAGGTTGGCTGGCAGTTTGATTTTTGAACAGAGGAATTCATTAACTAGGTGTGTCACCCCTGTTCTAAAAATTTATGAGGCGAAAGTTGTCTCTGCCACCCTTTACGGAGCCGAAGTTTGGGGTCATAAGAATCTTTCCAGTTTGGTAACTGCTCAGAACAGGTTTTTACGGAATCTGGTTAGCCTCCCCCAGTCTACCCCTACTAAACCCCTACTACTGGACCTTGGTTGCAGACCAATCGACGAGATGGCCCAGTACCGACTGGTGGCCTTTTGGCGCCGTCTCTGGTCCACTCCCGAGCTTGGTCTGTTTACCCAAGAGTTGGAGGAAGTTAAACTGATGAGGGGGGCACAGTCATTACAATGGTTTGGGGTAGTGAAAAATACATTGAACCTAATGGGCCTTCCAGAGCTCTGGTCTAACCCAGGGGGGTCCAGATTCCCTTCTAAACTTGAGTTTAAGGCACTTTTTTGGGCCTGGAGGAAATCTATTCTTGTAAACCAATCATGTGATGTTAATTTAACTGGCTCCTTTTTAGTGCACAAGGCTGTCCCCTCGTTAGAACAGTACTGGGACCTAATCACAAGTGTATTGGATCGAAAACTATACCACCAGTTTCGAGTTGGCACTTTGCCCATCAACACCTTCAGAGCAAAATGGGACAAGTGTGTAGGAAACAACTGCCCCTGGTGCCCCGACCAGGAAGAAAGTGTGGGTCACTTCTTCTTTGGTTGTCCTATCTATGGAGCACCAAGAAGTAAGTGGTTAAGACCGATTTGCTTGACCCTTAATAGTAGAGGCTACCAGGATGCACTCCTGAAACTCCGTACTATTAGATCTGAAACCGTAGTGGTATGTGTTGCCAAATTTTTGAAATGGGCATGGCTGATTCGATCCAAAAAATTGGGTATCCCCGTATGTTGAAAGCCTTCTTTCAGTTACACACAGTATCCTGTATGTTTTTCTTAGCGGTATCCATCTTTGTGTATTAATCTGCGTCCTATCTGTCTTAGTATACACAGTTATGAAGTATTTTTTTTACTGTTCTTATGAATGAAATGTGTATATTAATATCTTATTGCAAAATGTTTTTTAATATGTATGTATGATCGTACACTGTCTTTTATGAATCTTTTTATTCGAAATAAAGACTTATCGAATCGTCGAGAATGATCAGGTCCGTGGAATTTTCGAGCCCAAGACCCGCTGAGGCGGGGAATTGAACCCTGGTCCCGGGCTAGACCTCTGCATCAGGGTCTGCCGCTCTAACCATTGAGCCACACTTCTCCACATCTTCTTGACATCAGCTACATTACAAGCCAAGTAAGAATGCGAGAAGGTGAGGTTTAAGGTATTACAAGCAATGGCGGAAATTTGGTGCCAAATCAGGAAAGCAAAAAAATGTACCTACTATAGTAAATTTGCACCCATTTGGGACTCACTGGGTTCACCATAATGTCTCAATGACAAGCTGGCACTTCCTATAAAAATGGTGGGTATCCAGAGATGGGGGCAACTCACATAAGATGGCAATTTTTTATCATTAGGTGAACTTTATGTGATGGCGGAAGGGAACATATAAAAATTTAAATATTTACAATTAAAGAGCTGGTCCCAGAGCTTGATGCAGGAGATTGGGGAAACAAATGAGATGGAGGAAAGACTAAAGTAAGGAACAGTAAGAAGGAAGGAAGTTTTAAGTTGGTACTGGCTACTGAAGGATACAACTGATGGAGAATTTACAGTATCAGATTAGCTGTGGAGAGTACACTTTCCGAAGATGCAGTTAACAAAAATATGTCAAGTATCAATGAGCACTTTATACTGTACTGTTAAACCTGCTGTTTCGAGGAGGAACCATCTCTTTTTCCTTCAGAGAGCATATTGGACGCCCTACAGGATATCGAAGATAGGAAAAGGTACATTAGCTAAAGGCGGACTAGAAAAGACCAGTGATGAATTTATAGAAACTCCTGTGATTTTCATCTCCTGGGGAAATGTGGGCAAGGCTTTGAAGAGCATTCTTGCAATAAATTAAGGTGCACCTCTCCCTCTTTGTAATTGGGATATCAAAGGACCCAGTACATTTGAGTAAAGATTGAACAAAGCTGTCATTTTATTTAATACTTTTGGCACGTATAGAAATCTGTAAGAAATTGATAATGGGCTTTTCACCAAGGTATACTGAATGGCTAATTTCGCTAAAGTATATGCTGAAAATGGATGCCATAGAGTTGACGGCTAAAAGATATGGGTTTGGCTACCACTAATGAATTGGCTGAAGAAAGGTGATGTTACGGTGTGGTTAGCACGAAGTTTGGTTCTTGTTTTCCTTTATTGTTCTATCTCTTTTTTGGAATAGAATCTTTCCCCCATGATTCCACCCGTCTTTGTCTCTGTACTTCGATACTTGGTTACATGCCGATGTATGCTGTAAGAGAAAGCAAACTACCCTTCGGGTATGGCTACCCTGAAAGACAAGGGTGCAATTTCGAGGTATGGGCGTGAGGTAAATGAGTACCAAAAAAAGAAAGCGAGAGCATTGAAGAGTGAAAGGAGAACATAAGACATGAAAGAAGATAAGTGTGTGGGCAGATGCGCAGAAAAGGGGAGTATTTTAGATTTTTTACGTTGTTTTTTTCAAAATTACGGGGCATATAATCAAAGACCGGTATTAAAATTATCGCCGTTTTATCGGCAGGAAACTGCCGATAAAACGGCGATAACGGGTTTGATAATACGCCCTTGTTAATTCCCATAGAAGCCCATGTTCTGATATTAACATGGGCCTCTATGGGAATTAACAAGAGCGTATTATCAAGCCCATTATCGACGTTTTATCGGCAGTTTCCTGCCGATAAAACGGCGATAATTTCAACACCGGTCCTTGATAATATGCCCCAATATTGCGTATCAGGCAATAAATGAAAGGAAGTCTATTTAAACGAAACGCTATCAAGCTCACCACATAGCAATATCCGTTTTCCCTACCAACTGAAACATATATTTTGCAAGCAAAGGATGTGATAGTGAATTTTACAATGCAAAAAAGTCACAATATTCTAAAAGTAAATATGTTAAATACCGAACTTTAAAACATACTTGAAGAACAACAACTGCGATATTGTCAAAATATTATAATTAATCTCAGCAACTAGTTATTTTGAGCACTCTGAACAGAGAGCTCAGTTGTAAACTGTGGAGGCAAGCAGCAAATATTGACAGATTCCAATGTACGTTTGCATACATGTTTTAAAAATAGTAAAATTGATATATACATGAAAAATAATAATAATACACTACACAGACACGTTTCATTTCTGAACAGTTTGCAAGACAGAAAATATATACATACCGATGAAAAGTACTCATGGGTTTGAAATTTCCTTGAGATGCGCGTGCCTCCAGAGTTCAGTAACAATCGCCCTTCCCCGAAATTGTCAGCTCTAGATATGCAAGTGTTTAGCCATATCTTAACTCACTATTGGGCTATTTCCGAGTAAAAACGTGTCAGAGACAGATCCAATAAATTGTGTCAGCTAAAAAGTGGAATGGAGATAAGAACACCATTTCACAATGTTGTAAACATTGATGAAATTTATGTTCAGCAGAACTCAAATGCAAATATCTGAAACAGCCCTGAGTGTCAAGCTCTCTACATTTTTGATTACATTAGTTAATCAATGCCTTGCTAAGAAATTAGAGAAATGTTATTGACAATAAGCAGTTGATCATCGAAAATATATAAACTGTTTATATATTACACTTTTGGTGGATTTGCCTTAGTTTTTCCCGCTAAAAGCTGTACTATAAAGCAAGCAATGCTAAAAGCATTTATTTTACGTTACTTGTGTCTTATCAACAATATGATGTCAAAAATATAACATGAAGGTAGAATTACTTTTTTGCAGGTAACCAGAAAGAGAAATGAATACTGATTTTTGAGAGTTTAAAAATGCGTGACAGATTGTGCAATTGTAAACACTGAGGGGCAGATTTACAAGCCGATTGCTCCACTTTTGCGTCACTTTTCCTATGTTAAAAGTGAGGTAAAAGTGGCGCAAGGGGCTTGTAAATCTGCCCCTGAATGTGTGTTTGGGTATTTTGTCAAAGTTGGATGTGTGTGTGGAAGTGGGTGGTAGGCACAAGAATGTGGTTTGTAGTGAATGCTATATAGTTGTTTTTAAAAATACAGTGAATGTCTCACGGTTTCTTGTTGAAGTAAGACATCTAGCACCGGATTTACCCATACATTTTGTCTATCCCACTACACGAAAACTTACTATAGCAAAGCATGATAGCACTTCAAACAGAACAGATGGCCTAGGTATTAATACGGTCTACAGGAAAACGCATATCTTCCAACCCACAAGGTGGCAGCGTGTGTCACACGGGTTTCACATGGTCACCCGGTGAGCAGGGCTGGACTGGCCGTAGCGGGCACCTTACATTTCCTGGGTGGGCCGGAGATGTGGGGGTCGTTTTTTTGTCTGTGAGGGCCAACTTTGTCACTGGGGCTGGTTTTGTAGCCGTACTGCAATATTGGCCCTAGTAACAAAGGGCCATATGTATGAAACAAAATTTTACTCGCAAACGCTGCACATTGCAAAAAACAGTGTTTGCGAATAAAATTTCGCAAAATGCGATGTATGAGACAATCTCGCAAAGCAAACATAAGGAATTGCAAAAATAGCGAATCCTAAAGTTGCGAACCAATAAATCTGCGAATATACTTGCAAATTCCTAAATTGCGTTTTTCAATTTGCGAAAATCGCTAATTGTAAAATCACAGTCTAAGAAATTCGCAATTTTGTGAATCGCAATTAACACCAAGTATGAGCAGGTGGTAACCAGGTGCAAACTCTTTCAGGAGTCCACAATGCAACAGATTTTTCTACAATGGCTGGGCTGTATGTGATAGCCAGGAGGCTGCGACTGAGAGCTGCTGCACAGAGGAGGAGATGCCAGGAAAGGTTCTTCCATGCATGCATAACCCTGTCCAGCGGACTGAGGAGGACATCCATACAAACTACAGGCCGGATGAAGAGAGCATCCTTGATTTAATTGAGGAACTCAAAAGTATACTTGAACACCCCACACGCAGGACACACACCATCCCCACCCACATCCTGGTCCTGTGCTCACTGCACCTCTTGGCATCAGGTAGCTTCCAGGGGGTGATAACCTCAGCAGGAGGGGTCTCACAGAGTGCATTGTTGCGCTTTTTCCACACGTTCCTTGATGCCATGGTTCAGAGGCTGCCTCACCACATCCACTTCCTTTTGCACCCAACAGGCACTAGACCAGACCAAGCAGGAGTTCTATCAAATAGCACACTTCCCCACGTCATTGGATGCATAGATGGGACACATGTCGCCATACCCCCCCTCCCAGAATGAGTATGTGTTCAGGAATTGCAAGTCATACCATTCGATGAATATACAAGTGGTGTGCAATGCCAAGCACATTATCACTGACATTGTAGCTAAATACCCAGGCAGCACCCACGACTCATTCATCTTTTGCCACAGTGGGATCCACAATCGACTCACAAATGGGGAGTTTGGAGAGGGCTAACTCCTAGGTAATTGCATAGGAAACAGTGACACAATAGTAAAGTACAGCAGTGGCAGGACAGTGTGTAACCTATTTCCTCTTGCCTCACAGGTGACAGTGCGTATGCAGTCCGGGACTTCATATTGACCCCATACCTAAATCCTGCAGACGCTAGGAAGCGGAGGTACAACAATGCTCACACTGCCACCCGCAGTACCATTGAGCGAACCTTCGGTATACTCAAGAGCCGTTTCAGATGCCTGCATAAGAGTGAAGGAGCACTGCAATACAGCCCTGAGACCTGCTGCAAGATGGTGGTTGCGTGTGCCATGCTGCATAACATTGCCACCAGAAAAAAAGGCACCCCAGTGGAGCTCAGCGATTCAGACACATCAGATGAGGAGGGTCCAGCTCCAGGATGCAGACCAGCCGGTGTGATTGCAGCGGCAGCCAGGCGACAGAGGCGAGATGACATAACACAGAACTATTTCTAGGTGAGAAAAGATGACATAATGCTATGTATACATGATAAACTGTGTTTAATATCCTTGATGTCAGGATTCGGTGAACAACCTTTACAACAAAACTATTACAACGCACTACCATTACAACGCGGTCATTACAACGCAAACCATTACAACGCATTGCGCTGGGGGCGCTCTAGGATAGGGAATACGTTTAATTTACTATCCAACACCTTCCCTAGTGTCCACGGGGACTGGAGTTGGAATAGTAAATTAAACTATTGACTATCCAGCACCCCAAAGCGCTATGCGTTGTAATGGATTGCGATGTAAAAACCGCGTTGTAAAGGCAGGCGTTGTAATAGCCTGCGTTGTAACGTCATACATCCTCAGGATTCATAACATCACACAGACTGTGTAGCACACAATGTGGTTAGTATTGTCAGGCACATGTTGGATTCACAGTGCAAAAACAATTAATTGTTCACTGTTGTCTTTGTGCAATGGATGAATCCACCCATTGCCATTAGTCACCTCAACGGCGGCACTGCCGTCCCATAGCTCCGTGCCCCGAGTGCACATTGCCCTCTTCAGTGGCATCTGCATCCCTGCCATGATGCACACTACGGCGCCTGTCCTGTGGGAGGGGTAGAGTGATGCTACTACGGCTTGATTGTGCGTCCTCCTCTAGTGAACTGAGGACTCCTGTCCCACCAGTAGCAACAGTCTGCAGCTGATCCACAGCACATGTGACCTGGACTAATCCCCTGGCCACGTCCTGACTGCAGTGTGCAACCTCACGCTGCATGCTAATGCTGCACCGTGACTGGACAGAGGTGGCTGAGGCCAGACGGTTTACAGCCCTTGTGAAAAGGTCAAGGCATGTGTGGAAGCGATGCCTCCCCCGGGCGGCTAGCAGCCCGTTCCGCCCGTATCTCCGCACAGAGTGCCTCCAGGGCACTTGTCATGCTCCGGAAGCCCACCCTAAGCTGTCTTTGAATTGCCCGCATGCTTCTCCCCTGCAGGTGCTGCACCTCAAGCATGTTCCCTTTGAGGCCGCTGAACACTGTCTCCTCTCCTGCCACAGATGTATTTGGTGATGGACAGGCCCTGTGCCTGGATGGAATGGCTGGTATGTAACTTGGAAGTGCTCGTGGTCTGGGTTGTGGCACAGACTGTCCCTGGACTTAGTTGTCTTCTTCCTCTGTGTCACAGATTTCATCCTCCAGCGGTGGCAATGGAGCCACTGCAATGCGCCGGGGGCGTTTGGGTGTGATGACTTGGCTGCCCTCCTCCTCGTCCTCCTCTACTTGCCCTGGCACTGCTGCGCTGTGGGACTCATCCTCCCCTCAAGGTCTCTGGCCCTGTGTTTCTTGTGGTGCTGTGGACGTAAATGCACACATTAATTTGCTGTCCTGCCTTGCATTGGTAATGCAATAAATTACACTAATTTGTTTATTACGTGGGTCCTGACTGTCTGTTTATTGCCTTCACTCATACACATACTGCTTGAGCCTAGCTGGGTTTCACTGCTCCACTGTTTGTTTCATGTGACTACATCTCCCATAATGCATTGCTGTGGTTGGTTGTGTGCCTGCACTGGATTAGCATTTGTGATGTGTGCCTGGGTCTCTCATGGGGGTGGGGGTGGAGTAGGTCAGTATCAGGGGTGTGATGGCATACTTCTTACCTTGTCTTGATCCTGGTGAGTCGGAGCTGTCGAGGTCTGACATGCCGCTAACACTCTCCGGTAGCAAAGTACCCTCGACCAATTCCTCCATTAAAGTAGAAGCGGTGGCAGTGGATGTCCCTGCACCAGTTTCTTTTGCCTCCTGCAGCCTGGCAGCAACCCTTTCCTTCGAACGCTGGCGCATATCATACCAGCATTTGCGCAATTCCTCGACGCTGCGGTGGGTAACGCCTATGGATTTGACCTTCTCTTGTATCTCCGCCCATATTCTTCTTTTCCGGGTCTCTGGCACTCTAAGGGTTTTTTTGCCAAATAACAGCTCATGACTCACCACCATCTCCTGGATGAGCACCTCCTTCTCCCTTTCAGAAAACTTCTGTTTTCTCTTTCTTGTACTTTCACCCTGCTGCTGCATCTGTGTGGCCATTCCTCCAGTCTCTGTTGCAGCGCACTGGTGCCTCAGCCTTCCTTCCAGCCTCTCACTCTGCTTCTGAAACTCAGGTGCAGCATGGGTAGTCACACTTCTTGGTTGTGATGTCATCAAGCTGCACCTGAGTTTCGGATTAGCACATTTGCGATTCCTCAATTGCGAGTTCGCAAATTCTGCGAATACACAATTAAGGAATCGCTAATTGGGTAATCACAAATAAATGTGCGATTTTTAAGGAATCGCTATTTATTTGCGATTTTTTGTTTACATAACGATTTGCGATTCTCAAAATGCGATTTGCTATGAATCGCAAACTGAGAATCGCAAATTTGGTTTTTCATACATATGGCCCAAAGTAACAAAAGCAAGAGCGGTGCTTCTTGCTTGCACTCCTCCCCCCACTCCCAGGGCCGGTCGAGCAGCAATCTTCCAGGGCTGGTTGCTGTTCCCTGTCCGGCCCTGCTGGTGAGGAGCTGAAATCACATGTTAGCAGTAAAAACGAGCTGAACACCACTGCTTACAGAGGTTTTCAGCTCGCTTTCGGGGGCTTTAAGCGGCCAATGTCCATTAAGAGTTGTGAAAACACCCCAGCACATTAGGGACAGCCTCAGTGACCCTTTGTTTTAATTTTTCTGGGGGGGGGGTGGGCCGTGTGGGGGGTGTCTTAGTGATGGGCAGAGTGCCTCATAGGTAGCTCTCGGCATGAGGCCCGAGCACTCCTCACACAGTGGCATGAATTTGTTAGCTGGCAGGTATGAAAATGTACTATAACGAAACCTGACAGCACAGCCGACAGTATAGCTGATCCAGGTATTAATAGCACCTCTAACCAAGCACTAAGCGACGTTGCTTTACCTTAAGCCTTTCACTGGGTTGTCCAAACTCTTGTTATGTCACCACTGGGTTATTGTAAATCCATTTTGATGGGTATCCATCCCCGCAAAGCCCTGATGAGTATTTCTGGGAAACTGTTTTGCGGCGCAAAGAAATTTGACAATATAACCACAATCTATTGTGCTTTACAATGGCTCTCAGCTGAAGCCATAATAAAGTTCAAGCTTGCATATGTCACATGTAACATTTAAAACACCTGGCCTGCAAAATCAAACTTACCTACTCTACAGACAGGGAAGTGAATGCCTAAGGAAAAGAGATGTTTTCAGACTAAAAAATGTAGATCATATTTGGCTGACACATAATCCCTCTTAGCTTCAGCCCTCTCTTATTTGGAACTCTATACCTGAAGACCTCATATAAGGCGAAGTCCTTTTATAATGGAACTAAAATATAAAAACCTATCTGTCTTGACCAATAAAGTTTGGCTTTCTGGCATTCAGTAAAACAGTGCATAGGAACCCATGAATCAGAACCCAAATAATCTTTATTTTGGCCAGGAATATTGACCATACACCTCCACCCCCTGGTTTACGGAAAGACTTGGAAAAATGAAACAGGGATGCCGTAAACAGGGCAGCCATTATGGAGGAAAAGGGGCTATATTATTCAAAGATCACATAATCAATGAAATCATCTAGGGATCTTTTCAAAGTTATCAACTCTCTTATTCCCCCCCCTCCATGTCACAGACTTCTTGGAATGTTCCCAGGAGTTCTGTGACAAAATATCTGACTTCTTCCAAACCAAAATCACAGACATTTACTCCTTGTTGGAAGCTTCTAACTCCTGGGTGGGGTCACCTGCTCATTCTACCTCCCATTTAAGTGAGGCTTTGCTTTCGGAGGAATTTACTAGGCTTCTCACTTTTCCCAGTATGCTGCCTGAGGTGACTGACCATCTTCTAGAACTAGTTAAATTGGGCTCACCGTTTGACCCCTGCCCTCTGAAGGTGCTAAAAATCACCAGGGAGGTTATTGTCCCTCACCTTACGGCCGTCCTTAATGTTGCCATCTCAGAAGGACAGTATCCCACCTTGTGGAAGACGGCAGTGGTGAAGCCTCTTTTAAAGAAGCCCTCCCTGGATCCGGAAGAGTTGAAGAATTATTGACCGATCTCCTTACTTCCGGTTCCAGAGAAGGTCTTGGAAATCTACCTAAACTTCCATCTCCGTACTTAACTAAAGGATCACCTATTACTTGATGGCTCACAACATGGATTTAGAAGTCACCATAGTACGGAAACAGCATTAACCACTCTTTTTAACAATATCCGTACTCAAGTGGATTCTGAGCATACCATTTTGCTTGTTCTACTTGACCTAACTGCTTCCTTTGATACCCTGTCTTCTTTGAGGATGGCTGAACGCCTCAGGGAGATAGGGATCGGGGGCTCGGCTCTGAGGCTTCTTACCTCCTTTCTCAGTGAAAGGGCACAGACTGTGAAATTTGGCCAATTCTATTCGGCCTCTAAATCTTTGTCATGTGGTGTCCCTCAGGGCTCCCCCTGAGTCCAACACTTTTTAACATCTATGTTGCCCCACTGGCTAAGGTTGTGAGATCCTTTGGGTTAGAGGTACTGTCCTAGGTGGACGACCCCAAATAATGGTATCCATTGCCATAACGTTAGGGACTCCGCCCTCAATTTCAGGAACTGTATGCCGGCAGTCTCCTCCTGGATGGTGGAAAACTTTATGAAACTAAATGGAGAGAAGACTGAGTTCCTGATTTTCGGCAGTAAATTAGAGATCTGGTCTGCTGACTGGTGGCCGGACAATCTTGGTGCCTGCCCTTGTCCGGTTGCACACAGAAAAAATCTAGGGGTTATTGTTGATAACTCACTTTCCCCTAATCTCCAGGTTAGCAGGAAAGTGTCCACTTCTTTTGGGATCATTAGGATCCTTAGAAAAATTGCCAATTTCCTCTCCTTTGAAGCACGCAAGCAGGCTGTTATTGCCTTGGCAATGTCCAGATTGGACTATAGTAATGCCCTTTATTTGGGAATTAAAAAGGGTCTTGTGCGACTTTTGCAGCTCGTGCAAAATGCTGCGGCTGGACTGGTGATGAATCTTCCGAAATTCCATTCAGTCACAGCCTCCATCAGGTCATTGCATTGGTTGCCTTTGGACCATAGGGTCCTTTTTAAAACACTGTGCCTGACTCATGATGCTTATTATGGCTCGGGCCCATAGGGGATCAAGGCGTTGTTCCAGCGGGATTTTCCGAGCAGACTGCTCCAGTCCTCAGATAAAAAGCTGTTAACATTACTGAGGTTTAAGAAGGTAAGGTTTGGAGGTAGAGCCTTTTCCACGGTTGCGGCCTGGCTGTGGAACTCCCTCCCAGAAGAACTTTCTTGTCAGGTGTCTCATTCTCTCTACCGTAAAATCTTAAAGACCTGGCTCTTTTCACAGACTTCAGTATGAGCATGGTATGTGGTCTGCATTCTTCAGTCTGCAAATAGGGCCTTGACGCCCTTGGGCTACGTTTGCGCTCTACAAGTCCAATACTCACTCACTCACTCATTCACTATAAAAGCACAATCAGAGCAATACACTCTAATTATTTGACAGTATAAAATACATTTAAAATCATAGTATACTGATAAAAAAGACATCTGCAACTCAGTTATCTACACTATTCTTACCTATCCCCGGCGCATCTGGCTGACATACACCCAGGACTCTCATTAGAATGCTCCACATGTTATGGGACTGCCCAGCATTACTCCCTACTGGACTACAATCCTTATACTGCTAACTGAAATGATTGGCAGACCACTGACTAACAATAGCTGCATGGTTACTGGGGCGTTTACAGAGTCCGAAATCAGCAAGTCACACCTCCAGGTTCATATATCTGTCTCTACTCATAAAGAAGCAGGCAATAGTAATTCACTGGAAGGCAACAGAGCCCCTGTCAGGGGCACATGGGTTACGAGAACTAAATATATGGAGCATGGCAGAGATAAATGTACTGACCTGTACTTATCAACAGATGAGGTGGGGATCTGCCACCACTGAAAGGGACACACTATTCATGGCTCTATATAAAGCAGAGTCTGACGATATACCCTTGGGATTATGAGGCACCGAACAAGGCTAGCATACATGGGCATGGACAGTGCCTAATTTGTAAAAAAGTGCCAGGGAACTCGTCTGGAGGCTATGCTATGCCTTCACGGTTTTTCCTTAGTCTTATTTTCCAACCCTTTTACCTCTTCCAATCTTCCAGCCATAATTGACCCGACTGTCCTCCCAGACCCCAACCTGTACATGACGTGATTCGCCATCATCGGGCCGATAAGGGCACTCTTTATATCCTACCTTAGTGTCACCGGAGCGTACGTATTTTCGTTTGCTCTTCACCTTCTATCCATTCCTCCACAGCTATCCTCACTGAATATATGCCGAAATCCCACATTCTTTTTCTCCGCAGGGAATCCCTACGCGGTCGTTATCACAACTGCATTGTGATTCCGTATACCATTACTCAGTCAGAAAAACGACTTGCAGAGGGGGGTGCTGGAAGTTGGAATAGTATAATTTACTATTCCAACTCCAGTCTGTGCGGACACTAGGGAAGGTGTTGGATTTTAAATCCAACACCTCCCCCCTCCGCAAGTCGTTGTTCCGACTTGCGGAGTAATGGTATGCAGAATCACAACGCGGTCAGAGAAAAATAATCGGTGTAACCGCTGTTTACCGTCCTCACTGCCTCCGCTGGACGCCAGCACCAAGCCACTCACAGCAGCACCTAACTCAGCAGCACCTACCTCAGACATTGCAAATTTGTTTGCCTTGCCTCCAACCACAAATGGGTTTTCTTCTCTTACAGGTCAGCACCTGATTTTCGCAATCCTATTACAGTAAGCCTTTCACATCACACCCATAGTAAATGCTCCACGAGAGCAAGGGTAGCCTTCATTGTGATTGTATAGACGTCCTTCTTTCACATACATGCATGGTATGAGAGACAGCGTTTTTTCAATTGAATTAAATAATTCTTACCATTGATATAATTTTTTTTCTTTTTTTCTCTTTCCTCTCCGCCTTCCGTTTTTACTCTTTTGGTTCTTGTCTCTCTTGTAAATTCATCTTCTGAAACAGGCATATATTCTAAGTCCTGATGATGATTCCAATATCTTAGTGGGGGATCGAAACGTTGTTGACACAAAGTACCATGAATGTTGTGAGCATTCTTGATTCTGATAAGAATAGCATCGGTACATTATAAATAATCAGTGCTACTAATTGTCCAGTATTTATGGAGCTACTCTGTACATTTCTGGGTTTTGTTAATCTAATTTGTTGTCATTTTTGTTTCACCCTCTTTATGTTTTTGCTTTTTTTTCTTAATATTTATTAAATTCGTGCATTTGTGCATTATATGATTCAATAATAGTTGTAGATATTATTTGATTTCTATGTACATTGTTGTAAATATGTCCTTGGAAGGACAGCAGGACAGAACACTTTGTGGTCCCCATGTTCTTCTTGGGAGCACCACAGCAAATATGCAAATTATTGCTGCAAAACAGCACTGGGAATTGTTCAAATTCAAGCAGCCACTTCAGCTAGTGGGTGACATGCACGTGGCCTTGCCCTCCTGGACTCCAGCACTTCCATAAGTGATTGATCAGGAGGCAGCTCCTCAGACGTATAGCCTTTGCCACCCCTACAGCCTGGCAAACAGCTTAGGTGCCCTTTGAGTAAGAATTTTGAGTCCTGCAAATTGGTAGCAATGTGGGTGGGGAGGAAATGGAGTTACTCTCTCCTGCTTCCTCTAGACGCAAGCACAGGGATTGGGAGGGGTAGGAGGTCTCTTTAGCACCTCTCCCCCAGGACACTGCCCTTCCCTGAGAGGACAAAATTTAAGAGTTGAGTGGGCGGGCCTACCATTGAATCACTGGCACTCCCTAGGGGTAATTAAAAGGGGAAATTAAAAGCTCAGTTGGTGTGCATTTTTCAGGCTGGTTGCCCAGGCACAGGATTTCCCAAAATAACCTCTGCTCACCCCCTTGGTAGCTTGGCACGAGCAGTCAGGCTTATCTCAGAGGCAGTGTGTGAAGCATTTGCACATAACCAACAGTTATACAGTGAATACACTATAAAAGGACACCACACCAATTTTAGAAATATTTACAATATTTGATCTCTGCAAAACAAGACCTAGAACTATACAAATCCACCGTACAGTTCTCAGAAATATCAATAATAAAAAATAAACGTATAATACAGTTCCTAAGTGTTTCTAAAAGGAGATAGCTCCATCCAGGGCTATCAGGGCATCGTGAACTACAAATCCGAACAGTTCTGGCTGGCCATGGTGTCAAAGGCCAGCAACAGTGTCATGAAGACCCGCAAGACAGTACCTTTAGAAATGCAGGGTGTTGGCAACCCTTCATTGAGCTCCGAAGAGCTGACATCGGCAGGTGTTTGTTCCTGAGGTCGGTGCAGGAGTCGTGCACCCCTTGAAGTCACACGCATTGCAGATCAAACTCCTCGCAGTGGAAGTCGGGAGCGCTGGCATCAGCAGACGTCGGGGCTGCGGTTCGAAGTGCAGCTTGTGGTACCCTCTGGTCACGGTGCAGGCAACAAGTCAGTGACAGTCATCCATTGGTGTCGGTGAGACCAGGGCTGAGGTGCAAAGTGATGCGGTGCTCGTCGTGGTGCTAGCTTAGCATAGTGCAAGCAGCATTGTTGTCATTGCTGAAGTTGTTGTCAGCTGATGAGCTGGAGTCGATGGCACCGCCATCGGTCGGCCAAGGCTGTGGTGCAGGATGAGGGCGTTGTATCGTGTAACCTAAGAGCAGTGCCCTTGACCCACAGTGCAGGCAGCGGCGTCAATGTTAGCATGGAGCAGCGGCGTCAGGGATACCAGGGTGGTGACCTGAAGCAAAGCAGTGCGAAGTGCAATGCTACAGGTCGCAGTGGAAGCAGCAGCTTGGTGATGGCGTCAGGCGGCTGTGAGACCAGGGTTGTGTTGCGAAGTACAGCGGGGCCCTCTGCGGTGCCGTCAGGATACAGAGCGGTCAGCGGCATCGGAGATGGCGTCAGGTTGCTTTTTCTGCTGTTGTTGCACAACCACACAGTTCCCAGGACTGGCAGCAGAGGAACTTGAAGTCTTTGCTGTTCGTTGGACTTTTTGAACAAGGGGGGTATCCTTAGGGTAAAAAATACTGCAGCAACAAATAATGGACAGAAAGCTGAAAAATTAAATATTTACCCCTAATCAAGAGATCTGGGTTAAATTCAACATTCTTTTGCTCACTATGCCACCCCAGTTTGGACCCAGCCATACTTAAATCAGTCTTGACCCTACTCCTCATAGGAACAGTCCAGCTCGAACTGCCAAGCCAGGTCTTACCTGGACAGGAAACAAGCATTGTGTGACCGCTTTCAGGGTCTCACCCCTCATCATTCAGACTAGCTTGAAACCAGTTGCATAGCGAGCAAGGGACCCATGTCTGGGCATACCCATCACACTTATGGCAGACAATACTGCAGCAACAATTAATGGATGGAACGCTGACTAAATCAAGCATTTACCCAAAGTCATGAGATTTGGATTAAATAACTTGCTCTTTTGCATACTATCCACCCCAGTTTGGATCCAGTCATATGCAAATCAGTCGGGGCTCTGCTCCTCATGGGAACAGTCTAGCCCACACTGTCATGCCGGGTCCTCCCTGGATCGGACACAAGCAGCCTAGGACCGTTTTCAGGGTATCACCCCTCATCAGCCAGGCTAGCTTGAATCTAGTGGCATAGTGAACAAGGGACCCACGTCTGGGCATGCCCAATCCACTTAGGGAGAAAAATGCTGCTGCAACAAATGATGGACGGAATGCTGATGTACTGATAGGAATCACTCATTTGCCAAAGGTGTCGTTGGGGGCCGTGGGGACCCCCGAGTGAGCGGTCTTCATGATTGTTCTGGTTTCCTCTGTGCTAATGGTGTCCCATGTTGTGATTTTGTTGTCTTCGTTCATCACTACACAGCTTCATGAATTGATCAGGGTGTCCGGTTTCAAGGAGAAGTTGCTGTGTATGGTTGTGATCTTGCTGCAAAATAAGTTTAAGAGATCTTATGATGAGCTGATGTTGCTGGTGGCAGCTGGGGGTTCGGTGAAATATTTGACGATTGCAAACATGTCTATGCTGCTGTTAGAGTTGGTGTTTATTTGTTCGACTAAGGACTACCTCTTAGTTTTTTCGGATTAGCTGGTGATACCTTCTTTGAGTAGGTTCGAAAGCGTCTTTTTCCACTTCCCCTTTGCTGGTTCTTTATTTCCATTCCAGTTGTTTGCTGTGTCTTAGGTCATATTAAGGTCTTAGGTGAACCTGCTGGCTTGTGTTTTATTTTTTGCTGTGTTACTTTATTTCATGGAGGCCAGCAGATCAACATAGTTGGTGATCCCCTTTATGAAGTTTTCAATGACCCATGCCAGGAGACCTGTGGGTTCAGTTTGTTCTCATGGAGGGCAGTCACCCAATCTGCCTCTGTTAGGTTCAACCAGTTTCAGCATGCTGCACCCGCTGTGGGGTTCTTCTATGTTACTGGATGTCGATTTAGAAACTGACTATGACATAGACTATTCAGGTGATGGGTCTTGGTTATGTTACATGAATTTATTGCGTGCACAGCTACTCAAGAGTGTCCCGGCACGTGTCTAATGGGGTATCATGGTGAACTTCAAATAAAAAGATGGGTTTTCAGTTTTCTTTTAAAAGCCACTGGATCCTGAATAGTGCACAGAGCCAGCCGGAGAGCATTCCAGGCAATAGTTTTCTTCACTGAAAAGGAGCCACCACGCATCCTGTGCTGCTTGAAGCGTAGGACTCGGGCAAGGAATAGGGCTGCGGAGCCCAAAGAGCGTGTAGGGGCATAGAAAGAAACCCTCCTCTGTAGATAGAGAGGCCCGCATCCGTAAAGCGCGCGATGGGCCATAATTAATAATTTAAATTTCACTCTTGCTGCTAACGGCAGCCAGTGATATAGATGCAGCTGATTCTGTACACTGTCCCTGGCTGACAGCCCCGACAGCAGTCTGGCTGCGGTGTTCTGGACCACCTGTAGCATCTTAAATAGATAGCCCGGGATGCCAGCAAAAAGGGCTTTCGCATAATCCAGCCAGGACATAATCAGTGTGCATGTAATTGTTTGTCTCGACGCAGCTGGCAGAAGGGGAAAGAAGCTTCTAAAGGATTTAAGCAGGCCGAAACAGCCACCAGCCAGCTTCTTGATGTGTGCCGCAAAAGAAAGCTGTTCATCAAACCAGACCCCAAGGTTTTTTGCCAGTTTCCCCGTGGAGGTCGGACATGGGTAGTCGGGAGGCCAGAGCTGCTCTCGGAAATTCGGAGGAAAAGTGCCAAATAGCAGACTCTCCGATTTCCCATTATTGCATTTGAGCTGTGCATCTGCCATCCAGTTAAAAACTGAGGCTAGGCAATGTTGGGCCTGTGATACAGAGCCGGCCACTTTATCCCAGGTGAAGAGCAACTGGGTGTCATCCGCATATGCCATCACCTTAGCCCCCAGCTCCTCTGCTAAATATATCAGAGGAGTCATATAGATGTTAAATAGAAGCGGCTAAGGCCAGACCCCTGCGGGACACCCGTTGAAACCTCCTGAGGAGAGAAGGAAAAGGGTGGAATCCAGATATAGTCAGTCCGAGCTTCCAAAAAGGAGCGGAGCCATTCCCACACAGCATCTGACAGCCCAATCCAGGCCAGATGAGACAAAAGCAATGGATGAGGGACTGTATCGAATACGGCCGAAAGGTCAAGCAAGATAAGCGCCGCCCTTCCGCCGCGTCCAGACAGTCCCGTATAGCCTCTGCCACCTTAACCAGCACTGTTTCCATGCTATGTGATGATCGGAACCCAGACTGCGCTCGATGTAAAAGCGCCTCCTTCTCCACAAAGTCGGTCATCTGTTTATTTACAACCTTTTCAAATACCTTTGCTAATGCAGGGAGGATAGAAATAGTCCGATAGTTCCCTGGGCAAAGGGGGTCTAATGATTGCTTTTTAAGAAGAGGCCGAATCTTTGCCTCCTTCCCGGGCAGGGGAACCACAGCTCCCTGCATGAAAAGAGTGATGATAGCGGTCACTTCTAAGTTAACAGCCTCAGCGACCGCTGCCAGCGTCCTAGCTGGACACGGGTCAGCTGGAGAGCCTGATTTTAAAGCTTTAAGAATTTTGAAACATTCTTGCTGGCGGCTGGCCTAAATTCAGACAATAAGCATACAATGCCTCCTAAAGGGCCAACCAGGGCATCCTCTGCGTAGGTAATCTGAGGAATGAAGGTTGCTTGAATTCCTAGGATCTTATCTCTAAAAGATCGAGAAAGAGTGTCACACCAAGAGGGTGAAGATGGCATTACACTAGCTTGGGCCATGGGAGACATAAAACTCTGGACAATCGCATAGATTTCTCTAGCATTATTGTTGGCAGCTTCAATACGGGAACAATAGAATTGCCCTTTGACCCGTTTAATCGAAGCATAGTAGGACTTCTGCTTATCTCTAAGCTTCCTCTTGTCCGCTAGGCAGTATCCACCCCTCCTCCATATCAATTCGAGGATTTTACAATCATGGTGGGTTTATCGTTATGTTTTTTAAGGATGAGAAGAAGGGGTCTAGGATGTGTTCAGTGGAGTGGGTGGGCTCCATGATTCATTGGATTGATCCTAGATTTCGAAGGTTGGCATCTGCAGATAGGCACTGGCCCGTATGGCGGCCTTCTTAATAAGCTGCCACAAGTTTAGGGCATCTAAGGAAGGCACTCTGGCCCACAACTTATGGATCCACTTGAATACAAGCTGTAGGTTGGCAGGTTACCATTACCTGTCATGTGCCCGCTGTTCTCTCGGCTTGACTCCCCCTTGGGACCTACATGTCAGCCAACACGAATTTAAGAGGTTAGCAAAAATCAGTACGAACTGACTTTCCTCAATAGAAGACAGGGCTAGCCTCTCGGGACGTATTCATGGTTGGTTGACAATACGAACCTATATACAACTGAAACACCAAATTCTACTAACGAATATTCTCAACAAACGCATTGAGCTTCAACTTTTTAAGCTGAGAAAGGGGATGATCCTCTATCCTGTCACTTCCCAAAATAGAAAAGAGACTGTGCTCAGGAAATATGTTGGCTCTGCAACCAACACAAAGAGGACATAATACACATAATATGCCTGTGCCCCAATCTCTTAAAAGATAGAAGGGCTCTGCTACGAAGGGGTTGAACTGCGAAAAAGATAAGATCATGCAGAGGAGCAATCCTGGCTTGTTTTCACCCATCGAAAACTATCCTGAATTGTACCTTGGTCAGATTCATGGATCGCTTCACCAAGAAGCTAGGGGAGGAGAGATGTGAACGTGATGGACAGACAGGTAACTTGCCCCCTCATCCCCACTGAGTCCATCGCTTCCGGTCATTGACCAACATACATGCTTTTGCCTTCCAATCAATGCAGGGCACAAGAGGAGTTTATTTGTCCAAATTGTTTTTTATTTCATTTTTTTCACGTAACTTCTCCCCCTTCATTTAGGAGGATGCCAAACTCTCTTCTTCAAATGCATATTATCCACATAGCATTACAGACTGTGCATTATGCAATAGAGGCTTTTATGTTATCAACCGTTTAAGCAAAAATATAATGAATTTTTAGACTTTAGGTTTTAAATATGTTCTTAAATTTACTGTCAAAGCCAGTATCTAAGAACATAACAATGCTTTTAACTTAATTGTCAGTACCTAATGAATTAACCTCTGTCTTTGAACTCTGATGCAAAGGATTTTAAACAAATAATGCAATAAAGCTGTATATAGAATACAACATTTAAAAAAAGTTGTCGAGATGGGTTGGTCCAGTCATTTAGATGGAAACAGAGATCTCCTAGAAGGATGAAAGCCTGGAGTTGAGGGACCAGGGTGGGGTGTGGGGGCGAGGGGGCGAGGTAATGTTGCTTGCGAAGTTCTCTCAGGATTCTGGGGGTGGTAGACTAGAGTTTCACCCAGGGTAAATTTTCTGTGATTTGGAATTTAAAGTTAAGGTGTTCCATGTAGTTTGTTCTGACTTCAGCATAGACAGTGTTGCTGAAGGTGTCGTTGTAGATGGTGGTGATTCCTCTTCCAGGCCTGTTGTTGTGCCTGGTGATCTTGTATCTCATGGAGATGGCAGTAGAAATGTCTAGTGTTAAAGCTGTGGTCAGCCATATTTCCATGAGTAAAAGGAGGTTCTGGACGTCGTCGTACCGACCTTCTGTGTGAGCGAGTTTTGAGCTGCAGGTGTGATATTGGTGTTTGATGTGTGTTTGCTGGTAGGTGTTCGAATGTGTGTGGGGATGGGTGTTTGGGGAATGTTGTTGGTTGGAGTTGCGGGTGCGGTGGTGCAGGTGAAGCGGCAGAGGGAGCAGGCAAAAGTTCCTTCCGTGTTGTGTGGTGTGGCACACCGGCAAAGAGTGGTGGGACATCCAGGGTTTACTGTGCGATGGAAAGTGGCAGGGTAGTGGTGTGCTGGGTGAGGACCAGGGTTTCTGGCACTGGACGAGTTCAAGAGTGGCAGGCACAGACGGGTTTGCTGAGGCCATCATTAAATAAGTCCTGGGAGCGGGAGGAGCCGAGGGGGCAGTGAGTGGGGCTGAAGAGGAGGGAGATGGTGGGGAAGGGGAGAGGCTCTAGGGATAGGTAAGCAGTGGGGAGAGGAGGGAGTTGGCACAGAGAGTGGGAAAAGGGCATGCAGAGAAGATGGAGAGATGTCCAAGGTCTAAAAAGAGCAAAAAGAACATTTGATGAAGGGAATGCTGAACAATGTCAAACATTTACCCCCAGTACAGAGATATGGGCCTAAATCCATTGTTTTTTTTGCTCACCATGCCATTCCAATTTGCACCCAGCCATAGGCAAATCAGTCTTGACCCCGCACCCCATGGGAACAATTCAGCCTGAACTACCAGGCCAGGTCCTTACCGGACCGGAAACAAGCATCCTGGGACCGGTTTCGGGGTATCACCTCTCATCAGCCAGGCTAGCCTGACTCCAGTGGCATGGTGGGCATGGGACCCATGTCTGGGCATACCTGTCCCACTCGGCGTGACATATGCAAAAAGATAAGTTAATGGACAAAATGGTGAGCAATGTAAAACATTCATCCCAGTACAGAAATCTAGGCCTAAATCCATCTTTCTTTTGCTCACCATGCCATTCCAGGTTGGACCCAGCCATATGTATATCTGTCTTGACCCTGCTTCCCATGGCAACAGTCCCACCCAAACTGCCTCCCTTGACCATTATCAAGCATCCTGGGACCATCTTTGGGTTATCACCCCATATTAGCCAGGCTTGCCTGACTCTAATTGCATGGTGAGCACGGAACCCACGTTTGGGCATACCCGTCCCACTCAGGGCAACATATGCAAAAAGAACAATTGGTAAACGGAATGCTGAACAATGTCAAACATTCACCCCATACAAAGATTTGGGCCTAAATCCATAGTTTTCTGCTCACTATGCCATTCCAGTTTGGCCCCTAGACATATGCAAATCAGTCTTGACCTTGCTCCCCATGAGACCAGCCCGGCCCTGGCGAAGGTCAGAAAAGAAGGGAGAGAAAAGGCACAACAAGCAGCAGAAGGAGAGAGAGCACAGGCAAAGAGAGCAAGAGAAATGGCACAGAATGTCACAGAAAGAGCGATTGAAAAAGGCGCAAAGAGAGAAACAACACAGAAAAGTGACAGAAGGAGTGAGAGAAAGGGCACAAAGAGCAAGTGAAAAGGCACAAAATGTTGCAGAAAGAGTGAGAGAAATGGCACAAAAAAAGTAGCAGGAGGAGTGAGAGTAAAGACAAGAAGAGGGAGAGAAACAGCACAAACAATCACAGAAAAGGTGAGAGAAGAGGTACAAAGAGGAGCTAGGAAAAGGTAAGGAGCGAGGAGACATGAGTTGAGGGAGCAGAGCAAGAGGGAAGGGGACACAGAGAAGATGGAGAGATGGCAAAGGTCAGAAAAGGCACAAGAGAAATTGTACTAAGAGCGACAAAGGCATGAAAAAGTCACAGAAGGAGTTAGAGAAAGGCACTAAGAGAGAATGAAAAGAAAGGCAAGAAGAGCAGGAGAAAAGGCACAGAAAAGTCACAGAAAGAGTGAGAGAAAAGGCGTGAAGAGCAAGAGAAAAGGCACAAAATTATGTAGTTAATAAATTGTTTCATGAATTACAATTATCGATCAGATAAAAAGTGTTTTGTGAATTACAATTACCGATCAGATTTATGGGGTGGGTTTTAACATCTAAACTCTGAAACGTACTCCCATAGCACTACTCCTATGTGCAAAGCACATTGTTGACTTTCAAGTGATTCACAAAGTATCCCCGGGGTGCTCCTGGAAATCCCCATCAGCAGTGGTTTCCAGCAGTGCTCGTGTGCAATGTAATGTGAATTCTGTTTTCCTTATGAAAGGTTGAGAAACTCATGCCTGAAAATGATACAGTGTCAGATTATAAGGCAGACCTCAGAAAGGACAATGTAGGCAGCGGCAAAAGTGGTCGTAGGCGACACTAACCATTGTGATACATTAATAAATAATGTAGACAATGGACTCTATTCCAATGGGCATTAGATTATGTGTTCTAGGCTACTTTTCAAATGTAAATGGGTATCTCAAAAGGAATATAAAGTGGGTTATTGGTGGCCAAGCAATGTGGGCTTCGAAACTCTAGAATTATTTGAAATCCAAACAGATGCCCCTTTATTGGTGGATCATTACAAAATCAGAGATAACTCACCAATGCATTACATACTTTACTGGTTTCATATGTACAATTTCATCCCTCATTTAATCTCTTTAAACTATAAGTAGGTATAACTAGTGGTAATAACTTTAAGATTAGTTTTCAGGATTTATGTGCTGCCTAGTTGCCATCAGTCATATGCTTCTAGTTCCCCTCATGGTTATTCCTTGATAAAAGTGTGTCTGAAAGGCTTTTAGCAATGCAATCATACCTTATTAAACTCAGTTAAAGGGAAAAGGATGAATCTGAGGTAATCCGATTGCCATGGGACTCTAAAGGAGGGCAAAAGGGTAGCTGAAGGTGATGGCGAAACTGGCATCATATATAGAACACATATGATGACCAGTCGAGAGTCAAATTGTAGATTTTGGCTGCTAGAATTGCTGATGGAAAACATGGTGTCAGAGTAAGCAGGTAAAGAAAAGGGAGGTGCATAAGTAAACTATATGGAAGGCTTATTTCATGGTGTTAAACCTTACCAAATGATGTTGCTTTGATTAAAGTAATTGAGTAATGATGTCGGAGTATGACAATTTTGGAAACAGCCTGATTTAAAGTTGCTTGTTTTGGGACGTTATACCACATACTCCTAAATGGGGTATTTTGCGGCTGGTGTATTACCTCCCTATTTAGGCCCTGATTATAAAGTAGGCATAGAGGTAATTACCACATGCAGGGAGTAGTAAACAAGTACTTTATTGCATTAATCAATTGATTACAATAAATAGAAAATAAGCAGGCATGAAAGTAGAATAAAACAATCACATATTTACCATGCGTAGTATAAAAAAATATATACATAGGTCGTGATACCTGTCTTTGCATCTATATACAGATCATAATAAAAACCATCTAGTCAAGTAATATTTTCTAAGCATGTTCTGAAAACTGTACCATCCTTCTGATTGCTCTTTCCCCTGTGAGCCTTAAACAATAACGTGTATCCTCTGTAGTTGGTTTTATTCTGGCATTATTAAATATGGGGCGTAAATATAACCTCAGTGTGGGCAAAAGTCTCGGGCAAATGCATATTAAATGTTCAAAAGTTCCCTTGCCGGTTCCACAAAACCGACACCCCTGAGTATCTTTAAGAGCCTTATTCCAAGTGCCTTCAAACTGCCCTATCGGAATATAAAATTGTCTGAAACTTACGTATTTCCGTTTAATGTAGCTGGTCAAATTCCATCCCAGGTATTCTTGAGTCTGCAAGGCATATCTGTCAATTATTAAATCTGTGTATTTATATTTCCCGGCTTGTAGACGATCTAAATTCCACTGTGTTAGCTTTAATGTTTTACCTATTAGTTTTTTCCCCACATTCCTGGTCATTCATCCCATCTCCTAAATATCAGGCAGTTCATAAGAGTCTGTTTCCATCAGTAGAAATGTAGTAGAAAGTTGCAGATCTCTCACTTTTTTACTCTGGAGTTCCTCCATTATTAGATGTTTCAATGTACATCAATCAATCAATCAATCAGAGTACTTGTAGAGGGTGCTACTTACCCGTGAGGGTCCCAAGGCGCGGAGGAGATGGGGGGTGCTGCTACTGCTCAAAGAGCCAGGTCTTGAGGAGTCTTCTGAAGGCGAGTAGGTCTTGGGTCTGTCGTATGTGGGTAGGGAGGGTGTTCCAGGTCTTGGCGGCAAGGTAGGAGAAGGATCTGCCGCCGGAGGTCATTCGTTGGATGCGGGGGACACCGGAGAGTGTGAGTCTGGCAGAGTGGACGTGGCGGGTGGGGGTGTAGAAGCTGAGTCTGCTATTCAGGTAGGCTGGTTCGGCGTTGTGGAGTGCCTTGTGTGCGTGGGTGAGGAGCTTGAAGGTGATCCTGTTGTCAACGGGGAGCCAGTGTAGGTCTCTCAGGTGGGGGGTGATGTGGCTGCGGCGGGGGACATTGACGATCAGCTGGGCGGAGGTGTTTTGGATGCGTTGTAGTCGTCGTAGGTGTTTGGCTGGGATTCCTGCGTAGAGTGTGTTGCCGTAGTCCAGTCTGCTACTGACGATGGCCTGTGTAACCGTTTTTCTTGTTTCAGTCGGGATCCACTTGTAGATCCTGCAGAGCATGCGGAGGGTGTTGTAGCAGGAGGAGGAGATGGCGTTGACCTGCTTAGACATGGAGAGGGAGTTGTCGAGGATGACTCCTAGGTTGTGTGCATGGTCGGTGGGTGTTGGTGTTGTTCTCAGTGTGGTCGGCCACCAGGAGTCGTCCCAGGCTGAGGGGGTGGGTCCAAGGATGAGGACCTCCGTCTTGTCCGAGTTCAGCTTCAGACGGCTGCTCCTCATCCAGTCGGTGACAGCCTTCATTCCCTCGTGAAGGTTGGTTTTGGCAGTGTGTGGGTCCTTGGTGAGGGAGAGGATAAACTGGGTGGCGTAGGAGATGATGTTGAGGTCGTGATGGCGGGCCACTTGTGCGAGGGGGGTCATGTAGATGTTGAACAGAATCGGGCTGAGGGATGAGCCCTGGGGGGATGCCGCAGATGATGTCGGTGGCTTCGGATTGGAAGGGTGGGAGGCGGACGCTCTGGGTTCTGCCGGAGAGGAAGGACATGGTCCAGTCAAGGGCCTTCTCTTGGGTTCCGGCTTCTAGGAGGCGTGTCTTTAGAGTGCAATGGCAGACAGTGTTGAAGGCGGCCCACAGGTCCAGGAGCATAAGGGCTGATGTTTTGCCATTGTCTAGTTGGTGCCTGATGTCGTCTGTGGCGGCAATGAGGGCTGTCTCGGTGCTGTGGTTTCGTCTAAATCCGGATTGGGATGGGTCCAGGTTGTTGTTCTCTTCCAGGTGGTGGGCCAGTTGCTTGTTGACGATTTTTTCGAGGACCTTTGCCGGGAACGGGAGCAGGGAGATGGGCCGGAAGTTCTTGAGGTCCTTGGGGTCCGCCATGGGCTACTTGAGGAGGGCGTTGATTTCGGCATGCTTCCAGCTTTCCGGGAATGTCGTTCTTTTGAAGGAGATGTTGATGACCTTCAGTAGTTGGGGTGCGATGGCTGCGTCTGCTTTGTTGAATACGTGGTGTGGGCACGGGTCTGACGGAGACCCTGAGTGGATAAAGTTCATGACCTTGCGTGTCTTGTCGTCATTGACGTTGGTCCAGTAGGTCAGGCGGATGGCGCTGGTGGTGTTCACAGGGGAGGTGGAGTCTGGTGTAGTCGGGGCGGTCGTGGTGTTGAAGCTGCCGTCGATGTCAGCGATCTTGCGATGGAAGAAGATGGCTATTGAGTCGCACAGTTCTTGGGAGGGCGGGATGTCGTTGGTGTTGACACTGGGGTTGGAGAGTTCCTTTACGATGCTGAAGAGCTCTTTGCTGTCATGTGCGTTGTTATCCAGGCGGTCTTTGAAGGAGGATCTCTTGGCTAGTGTGATGAGGTGGTGATGTCTGCGGGTGGCGTCCTTGTGGGCTGCGTGGTTGTCCGGTGTGCGTTCGTGGAGCCATATTTTCTCCAGTTTCCGGCATGCGCGTTTGGAGGTCTGGAGTTTGTTGGTGAACTAGGTGGCTCTCTTGCTGGCGTCGCTGTTGGGGGGTTTCTTGAGCGGGGCGAGGGTGTCGGCGCAGTCGTTGATCCACTGTCTGAGGTTGCGGGCTGCAGTGTCTTGGTTGGTTGGGTCGGTGGGTGGGTTCTGGGCGAGGGTGGTGATCAGCTGGTCTTCGGTGACTTTGCCCCAGCAGCGGCGAGGCAGCTTTTGGGTGCAGTGGTGCGTGGTTGGTTTCTTGAAGGTGAAATGGATGCAGTGTTGGTCGGTCCAGTGGAGTTCGGTGGTGTGGTCGAAGGCAACGTGGGTGCTTGTGGAGAAGACGGGGTCCAGCATGTGGCCGGCGGCGTTGTTGGGTGCGGTGATGAGTTGTCTGAGGCCGAGGTTGGCTAGGTTGTCGATCAGGGTGGCGGAGTTAGCGTCGTTGTTGTTCTCGAGGTGGAAGTTCAGGTCCCTGAGGAGGATGTAGTCCGTGGAGGCGAGTGCATGTGTGCTGGCGAGGTCGACGATGGAGTCGCTGAACTGATCCCGGGGTCCGGGGGTCTTTGGATGAGTGTTCCTTTAAGGGTGGTGTTCGGGTCGGTGTGGATTCGGAAGTGTAGGTGTTAGGCAGTGTTGAGGGTGTCATCTGCGTGGGTGGCGACCTTGAGGGTGGACTTGTAGATGATAGCTATTCCTCCTCCGGTTCCTTTGGCGCCATCCCTGCGGGTGATCTTGCAGCCATCCGGGATGGCTATGGCTATGTCGAGCGCCGAGGAGTCGTTCCACCAGGTCTCGGTCAGGAAGACAACGTCTGGGGCGGAGGTGTCGAGCAGATCCCAGAGCTCGACGCTGTGTTTGCGTTCGGAGCGGGTGTTGAGGAGTATGCAGCGGAGGTGGTTGGATCCAGTGCCTTGGAGGTTTGGTGGTTCTGTCGCAGGTGAAGCTGCAGGTGCGGCAGGAGAAGGGTCCGTGGGTCCATTTCGGGGTGGCCTGGAAGCAGGTTTGGTTCAGTCCGGCGTTGAGTGCGTGGAGGCTGCTGGCGTCGTAGTGGAGTCTGGTGTCGTGGCGTTTGCGGGGTCCAGGGGTTCTGCCGCTGGGCGCGGGCCAGGTGCGGATGGGCGCAGATTGGCTTGCCTTAGGCGCCCCTTCGGCGCGCCAGCGGCGGGGCCGTGCAGCTGCCATCATTTTAAGGGGAGGTGGGAGGGAGGAGCAGCTGGGAGGCGGGTGGCAGGAGGAGGGGTTAACGAATGGGCGTGGGGGCAGGGCCGCAGGGTCAGTAGCGGCGAGAATGGCGAGTAGGGGCATGGAGAGCGAGGAAAGACAGCGCTCAGGAATGGGTAGCAGAGACCGAGGGTGCAAGGCTCTGGTGGAGCTGAGCTGCAGCAGGGGAGGGGAGAGACCTGGGGTCGGGCACAACCAGGGGATCAGAAGGCAAGAAAAACGAGTGCAATCAGGGGAGCAGAAGGCAAAAGGCAAGAAAAACTAGTGCAATCAGGGGAGCAGAAGGCAAGAAAAATGAGTGCAATCAGGGGAGCAGAAGGCAAAAAAAACGAGCACAATCAGGGAACAGAAGGCAAGAAAAACAAGTACAATCAGGGGAGAAGAAGGCAAGAAAATTAGCACAATCCGGGAACAGAAGGCAAGAGAACGGGCACAGATAAGAATGCAGGCACAGGGGGTAGACAGGCAACAGCGGTCACAGACACCAGAAGACAATATGTGCAGTACAGGGAAGACAGACAGACAGTGATACAAACCTAAGGCCTACCACTGGCCACCAGGGATGAGGCGCAGGTGGTAGCCTGCGGGTGGAAGAGGGCCTCAACTTCTACTGCAGCGGCAGCTGGGGCAGGGTCAGGACACACAGGCGGAGCTGTGTGGTGGGGGAGCGACCTACCAGCAAGGTCAAGGGTCGGCCTTAGCACAATCGATAATGTAGTTAAAACAACTGATCTCATGCAGCATTTCTAGAGATTTAAGCCCGAATTCCAACTGTATCATACCATGTAGAGTAGCCTGTCGTAAATGGAGTATGGTGTGTACGCATTTCATGAACCATTTTCAAAATCAAAAATAACTTTCTTGTTCATGGCAGGAGATGTGTACAATAGAAACGGAATCATTTTCATCTGTAAAGCTTTTAGAGATGCGATAATTGCATTACCTTCTCACTGTTTCATAAATCTCGCGATTGATTTTGTAATAGTTATAGATTTTACACTTTTACAGACCGTATGGTTTGACCAGGATAACTGTGTGTCAACTGTTACGCCGCAGTAGTTATATTGGTTCATTACCTCGATTGGAATGTCTCCTAAAGTCCATGTTTTTAATGGTGTGGACCGTCCAAGCGTAACAATTTTTGTTTTAGATAAGTTAGCTATCAGACCATTCACTTTGTTGTATGTGTCGAGTTGGTTTAGTTGAGCTGTAATCCATTAGGAGTTAAGGATAAAATTACTAAATCATCGGCATATGCTAGTTCTGGTATTTTTTTGTCTCCTAATTTAGGTGCCACACCCATATCTGAACTTAACACCGAGTCAATAACTGAAATGTACAAGGTGAATAATAAAGGTGCAAGGACACAGTGTTATGGTAACTGGGATCCCTGTTCATGCTGATGTTGCTCAGCCTAGTCAATCGTCCAGCCCCTTTATTTTCTCCCATGTGTCTGTGCTAAAAGAAAGACATTTGTAGAATTGTTAATCCAAAAGTTATGTATCCTTGCTATTATGTTTGTTTTGCTGCACAATGTCAGTAGCAGATTATTTCTTTCCATTATTCTTGGCAAATCGTTCTGCAGAATGATTACCATCTTATTTACATGTGGAGAGCTGCAGCTTTCTTTGCCTAAAGGAATCCTGGAGTTAAATGTCAGCAAAACACGTGTGCACGTGTAAAGGCAGAAAGATAGCAATTAAGCTCTCACGCGGCATATGCAAGTGATAGGAACTCGGCTTCATTTTCGAGACAGCTCCTTCTCCCTTCACTTCCGGACCTTGAACAGAGGTTCTTCTGTTTACCAATCATTCCTGCATCCTAAAAAGAGAAAACAAGATAAGTAAAGGAAGAAAAACCTCAATACTTGCACATTTTAAATTAAGGAAAATATCGTGGAGTGTTTATTTCCTTTGAATTATACAGCAGTTAAGTCCTGACCTGAACAAAGAAACGCTTGTGAAGTGCTTTTAATACCTTCAGTTACAAAGCTGGTGAAATTTAAGACAGTTACAGACATTCTGTTACAAGGAATTTGAACATTATTGTGAAGAACTTTTAACACCTTCAGTTACGAAGCTTGTGAACTTTAAGACTTTTACAGACATTTCTGTTACGAGGCAATTGCACATTATTGAGACAATAATAAGAAGGCGTTTTAGAGACTTTTGATAATAATAGAAGGCCTTCTAGAGACTTAATAGAAGGCTAAGAGATTACATAATTGTGTTAATAACGTGGTAAGAATAATTACCATACAGCAAAGGTAAAAAGGATTACAGCAGCAAGAATTTTATTGACATAATATTATTAAAAAGGTGCAATGGTATGATCTTTCTCTTTTTTACAGGACAAGAGCAATAAGAAAACACCAAGAGTGTATTTCAATGCTTATTCAAGTATTCCGCAATCAATGTAATGATTTTAGGTAATCTTAGTTTGTCAAAAGTGATTCAATGAACGTTTAGAATAATTACATAGTTATTTATATTGTGCCATTTTATTGTTAGATAAATATATAGTGTTGAGTAATCAAGAGGGTAGGGAGGAGGAATAAATGTCCATTTACTTCCCCAGGTTAAGTATAAATGTTATCAGGTGCAGAAATGGACACTTGTTACAGTTCTAAACCTTTGGATAGAAATACTATAGCACCCACAAAAACTCAATGTATTACGGTATTGCGGTATATGTCTTTTTTCCGCCCCACATTGTAGTTATGGCAGTTATCATTGGGTGCTATAGTTCGTGATTTGTGCCTGCCTCATCCAGAGGCTCCTCTGGTCTAGTTTGCAGTGTCCAGAGATTATTTAAGGGTACCCCCACCAAGTAAGGGTAAGTGAAAAATTGGTGAGAAAGTGGGTTTAAAAATATATAGAACTCCTGCTCAAAAACTTTAATAAATGGTGTGAGTCTATAATAATAAAACATAAATGGTACTTGTGGAAGATCGAGTTACTTAATCTATAAGTATATTAAAAGTTTTAATATACTTAAAGATCAAGTAACTCGACAAATGTTCAAGTTACTGTATTTACCCCAAACCCTGTCCCTCTTGCCAAACCTGAACGTTTTCAAGGAGATAGTGCCCGTTTTGCAGCTTTTATGAGTCAATGTCAATTACATTTTCTTTGTAAGCCCCAAGTTTTTAATACAGATACCGCCAAGACTGCCTTTGTAATTTCTTATCTAGGTGGAGTATCAGCTGATTGGGCCATTCCATTAGTTGATAACGAAGATCCACTCTTACAGAATTTTACTGGGTTTAAAGAAGCTATGACAAGGTTTTTTGCTCGCCATGTATTTGTTCAATCCAGTGATAGTGAATTGTTGACTTTGCGTCAAGGGACAAAGGATTTACTTACTTATATCACAACCTTTAATCGCCTGTTGTCAGAGACTCGTTGGCCTGAAGAAAAGCGTTCCTCGTTATTTTATAGAGGACTAAGGGAGGATCTTAAAGATTCGCTTGCCCACATTGTGGATTTACCTGAGGATTATAGCGAATTTGTTGCTCTTGTAGTTAAATTAGATCATGGAATAACAGAAAGAAAGGGTGAGAAACCCAGAGCAGATTTCCGTTAACTGTTCTGAAAACTGAAAAGAAAGATAAAGAAGTTAGAATCCCAGAACCTGAACCCATGCAGATAGGAGGCATTAAAGGACCATTATCAGCAAAAGAAAAAGATAGGTGGTGCAAGGAAAGGTTATGTCTTTATTGTGGAAAATCAGGACATTTTGCCAAAGAATGTCCGATTAAAACCAAGAAAAGAAAAGACATCTCCCTTACTGAGTCTACAAAATCAGAAAACTAGCTTGGTCAAAGAAAGCTGAGATTGTTTCTTTGAGTAAAAATAAATCTAGGGTCTCAAAAGATATTCAAAATGTTGTTAGAAGAATTGCCAGACATATGATGATATTAGTGACAGTTATTGTAACCATTCAACAAAGACATCTTTTGACTGTCTTAGTTGACTCTGGAGCTACCGGAAACGTGTTTGACATCGCTCTTGCCCAAAACCTAGGCATCCCTCATGTTACTAAAGATGAACCTGAACCTGTGAGAGCTGTTGATGGCTCCGCTCTGTCATCGGGATTAATTTGATTCCATACCGTGCCATTGACCATAGTAAGCGAAAATGGACATATTGAACAAATCATGTTTGATTTAATTGATACCCCTACTTTTGGAATTATTCTTGGAATACCTTGGCTTGAAAAACACAATCCAAGGATATATTGGGTACAAAGGACAGTAAGCCTTGATACTCTCTTTTGTAGAAATCACTGTTATCAAGAGGCTCAGGATCCTATCTATCCTCTTCATTCCGCCTATATTCAACCTACACAGACTGCCTTACCCAAGGAATATAATGACTTCGTTGATATGTTTAATCCAGTACAGGCTACTCAACTACCACCATATGACTGCAAAATAGACTTAATACCTGGGGTTCCTCTCCTGTGTAGTCGTATTTATGCCCTTACTAAACCAGAAAATCCGTATTTGAAAGAATATCTCGATGACTTACTTGACAAAGGCTTTATTCGACGCTCGACTTCCCCTGTATCCTCCCCTCTTTTCTTCGTGGCTAAGAAGTCAGGAGATTTGAGAGCGTGTATTGACTATTGCGCTGTTAATAAAGCTACAATAAAGACTCGTTACCCATTACCGTTAATTCCGATCCTGCTTGATCAAGTAAAAGGTTCAACCATCTATACAAAGTTGGATCTTCGCGGTGCTTATCACCTGATACGAATGCCTGAGGACGATGAGTGGAAAACCGCTTTCCGCACCAACTTTGGCTTATATGAATATGCGGTGATGCCTTTCGGGCTGTGCAATGCCCCGGCGGCGGTCCAATATTTCATTAATGAGGTTCTCCACGATTTTTCGGATGTGTTCGTTATCGTTTATATTGACGATATATTAATTTTCTCTAAAACAGAGGAAGAACACATTGTACATGTATGAACTGTCTTACAAAGATTAAGACAACATTCTTTGTTTGCTAAACCAGAAAAATGTGTCTTTAACGCTCATTCAGTAGAATTTTTAGGTTATTGGCTGTCACCAAAAGGTATTGAAATGGACCCAAAAAAGGTTGAAGCAATTGTGAACTGGCCAGATCCAACATCTGTTAAAGAGATACAAAGAGTTTTAGGATTTGCAAACTTCTATCGTCGTTTTATTGCACATTTTTCTAGAATTGTAACGCCGATCACACAATTACTGAAAAAAGGACAAACCTTCCATTGGACTGAAGATGCCGACAAAGCATTTTCAGATCTAAAAAAGGCTTTTACCACGGCCCTAATCTTGACTCACCCAGACCCTGATCAACCTTTTATAGTTGAAGCGGATGCTTCTCAAACAGCTGTAGGAGGGGTTCTTATGCAAAAAAATCCACAAACTGGGTATCTACATCCACTAGCCTATTATTCTCGAAAATGATTGCCAGCAGAACAAAATTATACCATTGCTGAGAGAGAATTGTTGGCTAAAAATGATGTTTTCTCCGAATGGATTCATCATCTTCTTGGAGCAAAACACACAGTAACCATTTATACTGATCATAAAAACTTGCAGTTCTTCACTTCAATTAAGGCTCTAACCCCAAGACAAATGAGATGGTTACATTTTTTTAGTGAGTTTGATTTTTTGATAACCTACGGCCCAGGGCAATGACAATTATTATCTGATGCCCTTTCTCGTTTACATGAAAAGGGGGTACAAGAGCAGAAGAAAGAAGCACAAAATATGATACCAATAGACAGAATAGTAGCTGTAATTCAATCTGATACCTTTCCGTCTAAAATTAAAAAAGAATCAGAGAAAATTGACAAAGATACATGGTTAAAGAAAAAAGACAAATCAATCATGGATGGTCTTTACTTTCATAAAGAAAGACTATTTATTCCATCTAAGGAACTAAGGGCCCGATGTAGGTAAATCTTATTTACCGACTCTAGAATACCGAATTTTACCGATTCGGTATTCTAGATTCGGTAAATGAGATTTAGGTAAAAATGTTGTAATTTTTACCGAAACGGTATGATACGGTAATTGCCATTGATTCCTATGGGCCTTGAGGCCCATAGGAACCTATGGCAATTACCGAATCGGTAAATACCGATTCGGTAAAATTACCGAATTGACAAGGGGGACAGGGTGTCACCTTGACACCCTGTTGCACCCCTGATTCAGGCTTGTAAGCCATGTGACACACATACATGCCTTCAGGGCATGTATGTGTGCCACATGGCACAGGTGTACATGCACAGATGTGCATGTACACAGGAATTCGTTATTTACCATGCAATAGTATTACATGGTAAATAACGAATTCTTAGGGGCCTGTGGCACTGTTTCCAGTGCCACCTACATATAGATTTACTGATTCGGTAAATTTACCGAATCGGTATTTTACAGAATCGGTAAATTTACAGAATCGGTAAATTTACCGATTCTGTAAAATATAGGCCCCCTGCATCTCAATCACCAAATACCGGTTGGTAACGGCTGAAATCGCCCGTTACCGACCGGTATTTGGTGACCTACATCTGGCCTAAGAGACCAAATCATAGTCTGGCATCATGACTCAAGTTTATCAGGACATCCAGGGAGTCATAAAACCATTGAATTATGCTCTCGAAAATTTTGGTGGGAAACCATGAGGAAAGATGTTCTGGATTATTTAAAAAAAGTCCCATTTGTGCCCGTAATAAATCACAACAAATTGCCCCTGCTGGTTTTTTAAAACCTTTACCCATTCCTTTAACACCATGGCACACAACAAGTCTCAATTTTATCACTGATATGCCTTTATCAAATAGTTTTACTACCATTTTGGTGGTTGTGGATTTATTATCAAAGATGGGTCATTTTATTGCTCGCAAGAAAAATACCTACCTCTGTTGAACTTGGTGATCTTTTCATTCAAAATATTGTCAAATTACATGGATTACCAAGTAAGATTGTATCGAACAGGGGCCCCCAATTCATATCCAAGTTTTGGAAAAATCTATGTAAGCAATTGGGAATAGAGGTGGCATTGTCATCAGCTTTTCGCCCACAGACAGATGGCCAAACAGAGAAACTCAATCAATATATTGAACAATCATTATGTTGCTATTTGACTACAGTTACTTCACAATGGGACAAGGCATTACCCTTGGCAGAGTTTTCCTATAATAATAGTATTCATTCTTCCTTAGGATGTTCACCGTTTTATTTCTTGACTGGTTATCATCCTAAATGTATTCCAATATCATTACCACTCGGTAACCAAGAAGTTATGCCAGCTGTTTCAGATAGGATTATGGAATTACAATATTTACAAAAAAAGGCTGGAAATTGTTGGGCCAAAAAAAAAATCATAATGAAAAGGCAGGCTGATAAACATCAAACTTGTGAACCGACCTATACAGTTGGGGACTTAGTCTGGATATCTACACGAAATATCCATCTTGATGGTCCTAGAAAATTACAACCTCGTTTTATTGGTCCCTTTCCAATTCAAAAACTAATTTTTCATGTATCTTTGCTCAAACCTTTTCATCCTGAAACTAGAAGGGATCATTGTAAATGATCATTTGGAATATGAGGTTAATCGAATCCTTGATTCTAAAAGAATTAATCGAAAATTGCATTACTTGATTGATTGGAAGGGGTACGATGCAGCTGGAAGATCTTGGGAACCAGCTTCCAATGTGAATGCACCTAGGTAAGTTAGACTTTTCCATGCTCAAAATCCAAATAAACCTAGGCTTGTAAGGCCGTCTTTCCGGGGGGAACTGTTATGGTAACAGGGATCCCTGTTCATGCTGATGTTGCTCAGCCTAGTTAATCATCCAGCCCCTTTATTTTCTCCCATGTGTCTGTGCTAAAAGAAAGACATTTGTAGGATTGTTAATCCAAAAGTCATGTATCCTTGCTATTATGTTTGTTTTGCTGCACATTGTCAGTAGCAGATTATTTATTTCCATTATTCTTGGTAAATCGTTCTGCAGAATGATTACCATCTTATTTACATGTGGAGCGCTGCAGCTTTCTTTGCCCAAAGGAATCCTGGAGTTAAATGTCAGCAAAACACGTGTGCACCTGTAAACGGCAGAAAGATAGCAATTAAGCTCTCACGCGGCATACGCAAGTGGTAGCAATGTATTTAAACCACTCGCTCCGCACTTGGTCTCGTCTTTCAACCCGCTTCCCTGATTTCTCCTCGGCAGCCGACGTTGGATTCCCCGCTTCCTCGCTTGATCCTCAGCTAACTTCACGGACCCAGCTTCATTTTCGGGACAGCGTCTTCTCCCTTCTCCGTTCACTTCCGGACCTTGAACAGAGGTTCTTCCGTTTCCGGAGCGTCTGCCAATCCTTCCTGCATCCTAAAAAGACAAAACAAGATAAGTAAAGGAAGAAAAACCTCAATAGTTTACACACAATTGCTTCAACCTTTTTTGGGTCCATTTCAACACCTTTTGGTGACAGCCAATACGCATTTTAATATTTTTGCTGGTGGGGTGGGCAGCCTGGAGCGGGTTGGCCATCCTGAAGGGTAGCTCATTGGGAATCCAGGGGGTATTCGGCAAGAGTTAGTTTCGGGTTCAGTTAGGTAGGGATGTTTAGGCATACTGTGTAGATTGGAATGTTTTGAAATAAATAAATAATTAATGTGTTAAAGAAATGTATTATGCACCTGTCTTAAAATAAAGTGGCCTTTCTTGCTCCTAGAAGAAGTGTGGACAGTGATTTTCTTGCGCGAATTAAGGAAAATATCGATGAGTGTTAATTTCCTTTGAATTATACAGCAGTTAAGTCCTGAACAAAGAAACGCTTGTGAAGTTCTTTTAACACCTTCAGTTACGAAGCTTGTGAACTTTAAGACTTTTACAGACATTCTGTTACGAGGCATTTGAACATTATTGTGAAGAGCTTTTAACACCTTCAGTTACGAAGCTTGTGAACTTTAAGACTTTTACAGACATTTCTGTTACGAGGCATTTGAACATTATTGAGACAATAATAAGAAGGCGTTTTAGAGACTTTTGATAATAATAGAAGGCATTCCAGAGACTTAATAGAGTGCTAAGAGATTTCATAATTGTGTTAATAACGTGGTAAGAATAATTACCACACAGCAAAGGTAAAAAAGATTACAGCAGCAAGAATTTATTTGACATAATATCATTAAAAAGGTGCAATGGTATGATCTTTCTCTTTTTTACAGGACAAGAGCAATAAGAAAACACCAAGAGAGTATTTCAATGCTTATTCAAATTTTCAGCAATCAATGTAATGATTTTAGGTAATCATAGTTTTTCAAAAGTGATTCAATGAACGTTTAGAATAATTAGATAGTATGTTATTTATATTGTGCCATTTTATTTTTAGATAAATATATGGTGTTGTCTGAACGGAAGACTGCAAATACTAGACTGTGAGCAGTGAACCTTTGGTCTGATTCTGCGCCAGGCAAAACAGCGTGTTATCTCTTGTCTTTTGATTCCCATTCCCCTTTCCCCCCGGGCGTCCTTTGAACTTCAGGGTATCTTGAACAACTCTGCCGTTTGAGGGGCAACTGAGGAGAGTCAGGTTTCGAGCATCACAGAAGAAGAATCAAGGAGAACAGGTTAGTGGCTAGTCTGACACACAGCCTTGTTTAAGAACTTAGTAGTATCCATTTTTGGGGATAGTGTATTATCATGAGCCAGCTTCACCCTGACCCATGTATCCGAGTGCAGGGCAATGATAACATTTAAAAGGTTCAAATCAACCTCCTATACTGTTAATTTATTCCACAACCTTTGTCTGTTGACCTTATCGAATGCTGTGGAATAGTCCACAAAGCAGGCGTATAATGCTATTTTCCGCAAGCTTGCCTTTTTCACATCATGGCCAGTGAAACAATGTTATCAAGGGTCGAACACCCTCATCGAAATCCAGTTTGCATTATTGGTATTAATGATTTTTCCTCCGCCCCTGCCCTTAATTTATTCTGGAGGTGCTTCGCAAACAGTTTCCCTTCAAAATCCAGCACCTCTATTAATCTATAGCCGGACGGATCCTCTTTTGGGCCTCGCTTGTAAATCGGGTGAATAATCGTTCCTTTCCAGGAAGATGGTATTATTCTGCATTTAGTTACCTGTAGGAACAGCTATTTTAACATCGTACTTCAAATTGTCAAGTTAAATGTTATCAAGCCGATAGGGATATCATTGGGTCCTGCTGCCTTGGATGAGCGAGAACTCTTTATTAATTTGACAATTTCATCTTCAGTTATTTCTGCAAATGAACCATCCGGGTTAGTTGTCATATATTCACTAATAACAGATGATTTGGATAAAGATTTGGTATGATTTTCCTACTTATGACTTGAGACAAAAAAATCCTCTGGCTGTTTATGAGAATTTGTGCCATGTCCCACCAGGGACCTAAAAGCGTACTCATTCCTAGTCGAAATAGCATTATATAATTTAGCATAAGCAGTATCCACACTATCCCGCTTTATCTGTAAGTTCCTATTCTTAAACACTTTCTTTATGTCTTGTATTTTCACATATCTCTCATTCGATATTGGAAGTTTTAAGATATAACGCATCTCCTTACGATAGATTCTCTTTGATTCCATTAATTTTGAACTCTTTGTTACGTTAACATTTAATTGCGGCTCTTGTTTACTTGCCACAAGACTGGATAATATATTTTTTTAAATAGATTGCCGGGCATCTGACCAGTTGTCTCCAGATTTTAATGCAATCATTTCTTTCTCGGTACAGGCTGTCATGGTTGTTTCCAGTTTTGATGCCTTTATTTGTAGTTTATTATTCCAGACAAGTCTTTTCCCATTGACAGCAGTCAATCTTCCACTATTGGCCATTGTGTGAGTCTCCCAATGATCGTACTTGATACTGATGAGTAACCTTTGAGGATCATGATCAGTCTAGACTCTAGGTATAATGGCATACTTTTTACATAAGTAAAAATGGGGGTAATGGATAAATGTAAAGTCCATAGTGGAAGACCCCATTGGCCCACGTAATGTTAAGGAAGCTGGTTAATCATCTTTTAGTTTTCCATTAAGAGTTCTATATCCTAGATCAGTCAACAAGACATATTTATCTCTAGGAGAGGTAATGATCTTTTTTACCTTGTTTTGTGAAGGACATACTACTTGCGGAATCTTGTAAGCCATATCTGGTTCATCCCCGGTTACAGGATTATCCACCAGGGGCAACAGAGTCTGATTAAAATCTCCCTTTAGTATGACTACAGTGTGTTCATTCATTGACATTATTTTTTCCAATTCGTTCAATGTCGCTTGATAGCTACACTTATTTCTCACAAATTGAGGAGGGAAATAAATGGTAATTATCAAACATTTGGTAAGGTTTTGATGTGTTAAAATAACTGCCAATATGTATTTAGATGATGTTTTAAGTTTTTCACTTATCAGACATAATTTGGTACTTATTGAAATCGACAATCCTCTGCTTGATCTTCCAAATCAGTTTTATTTGCCCGGATTTCATGTGTTATAAAATGTTGTATATTTAAATTCCTGGAATGCCTGGTTTCCTGTAAACATATTACACATTGATCTTGTAGAAAGCTCATCATTTTGTTCCTGGCCTTTTTTAATTGTCACTCAAAACTGGCTATATTCCAGGACAATATTGAAAACTCACTTTGTTGGACTTTCCTTACGTTAGATCTTTCAGGAAAACTTCTTGGCCTTGTATATATACTGCCTCTCCCCTAAATTTGGAGCATCAGCAGAAATTCCATTATTATCCTGTTCTTTCCTTGTGGTGATTTGAAAGTTCTCAAATCTGATGTTATGTTCAGCACCTTTGTATAGAAATCTGGAACTTAATGGTGGTTTTTCGTATTCTATTCGTCTATTGGCAGTTCTCAAAATATGTGGATATTTACGTTTCTCCGGCTGTCTGATTATAATTCCCCAGTCGGTTAAGAAGTCTTTAATGTTTAGTATCTTTAGTACCACACTCTGAGATACCCATGTTATTCTTCTGATTTCGTACTCTGTGTTGACTTTATCATCTGAGACAAAGCAAACAGCCGCAAGTGATTTTGAGTTGAGTTCTTTCAAATTTTCAAAATAGTTTAATAACTTTAGTATGCTTTGCAGATTTAATATGTCATGATAGCCTTCTGACTTATATACCGGTATAAAGACGATTATACAATTGTTGTCACTACATGAAGATTCATTATGTGGTGGCTGGATCTCTTGGCATAATTTCCCTTTGTTTGGTCTTTGGAGTTTCCCCTTCTATATCCGTTGAATTCACACAAAACATTCCCTTTGTACATTTTACAAATCTGTACAATTATCCATACCTTCTGTTTTTTCCATATTAACAGTTTTTATTGGACGGCTTGGGTCCCTGACCTCCTGTTTTTCTGTTATCTCTAGTATCCCATTTATAATCTTTTTCAATAAGGGTTCCTCGTTGCTTTGTATTGACATAGTTTTGGCCTCATTCTGTGTACATAAGTTAACCGAGGAAGTACTAATGTTTTCTATTCCCTGCTGTAATACTTCACTACACCTTGGCTGTGGTACAGTTATTACACGTCGAGCTATTGTTTGTATCTTACCGATGGATGGAGTTGGTGACGCCAATATGGTATTGGTTACCGCCCTTGGTACTATTTCGTGCTCTGATTTTTATCGGTTGATATTGTGGCGTTGACTCGGTTAGCCGAGAGACAAGATTTTTCATGACTTGGCCTGTTTACATCGGACGTATGAGCCCAGTTTAGAATCTCCTGATCTTTTGACTTTTTTACCGATTTGTTAAATATTGAAAAGATCACACTCTCCTTTAGCGCCGATGCATCTAGCGATATTGGTTTGATCTTGTTTTTTCTCTTGAGTTTTATTACTTTTTTTTAATCTCCTTTTGCTTAAATAGGGAACAAAGCCCTATTGATATCCATCACAATGAAATCAACTACGGGTGCTTATCTTATTTAACTTTGGCTCTGACAATGTATTTACAGTGTCTTTTCTTTGATTGGAGCTGTCATTTATTATGTTATTTGTTTCGTCTTTGTTTCTATAGACCTTCCTCCCGTGGCTGGAAGGACATTTTTATTGATGCCGTTCACTCCGCAGTTCCCAATTTTATTTGGTAATAGTTGTAATAGATCCACAATATCATCCATATGCTCTAGATGTTTTACGGCTTTAATTAAGGTGCCCATGTCCTGTTTGATTGGTGGCAATATTGCGGAATTATCCTTTATTGATATCCTTTCTGCTGCTGTCTATAAAAATCAACCAGTTCTGTTAATAGCTTTGATTGTGTTGTTAAAATGTCCGACATTTGTGTCAATGTACCTCTTATTGCCCCCATTGCAGATAGTACCGGGAATTTTGGCGGCGTATGACCCACCCCAATGGGTTTGCCTTCATTATTTTCCATTTCCTGACTATTTAGTCCCAGGACCAGGTCTTGTTTACTTCTTCATTTTATAATTGTGTTGTTTTTCATTGTGTTACACTGTGTCCTCAGTGTAGTTGAATATATAAGTAGAAACAAACTTAATTCCCGAGCACAGACAGTACAGTATTAAATCTTAAATATCAATCCAAAGAAGGTTCTTCAAGTTGTATCAAAACATAAAGTCTTTATTGTTGGAATACAGATTTCCGTTGGTGATCCTACGTGAACAGGATCATCCAAAGTAGCCAAACAAAAGAACAGCCAACACGTGTTTCGTCTTTGGGAAGATACCCAAATGACTTCCTCAGGGCCAGAGAATTCTGTCAAGATCACGTCTAGAATAGCTTCACCATATATTATTGCGATTTCTCAGGTGGTGGTATTCTCAAATTGACGAGACAATTTCCAAAGGAGTAGTGTGTTCCATAGATATTCATATAATCAAGAATTAAAAGTCTCCATTCGGTATATTCGTCATGGTAGAAATGAAGAGCAGGTCCAATATAATTAGTGGCGGTAGTTTCTAGGTCCGGTCCCGGAGAGTGCTCCCGCCGGATACAAACATCACGGTAAGACTTACCGTGATGTTTGTATCCGGCGGGAGCACTCTCCGGGACCGGACCTAGAACCTACCGCCACTAATTATATTGGACCTGCTCTTCATTTCTACCATGACGAATACACCGAATGGAGACTTTTAATTCTTGATTATATGAAAATCTATGGAACACACTACTCCTTTGGAAATTGTCTCGTCAATTTGAGAATACCACCACCTGAGAAATCGCAATAATATATGGTGAAGCTATTCTAGACGTGATCTTGACAGAATTCTCTGGCCCTGAGGAAGTCATTTGGGTATCTTCCCAAAGACGAAACACGTGTTGGCTGTTCTTTTGTTTGGCTACTTTGGATGATCCTGTTCACGTAGGATCACCAACGGAAATCTGTATTCCAACAATAAAGACTCTATGTTTTGATACAACTTGAAGAACCTTCTTTGGATTGATATTTAAGATTTAATACTGTACTGTCTGTGCTCGGGAATTAAGTTTGTTTCTACTCAGTTCCTTCTGTGTCTACAGAGGGATTTTGGGGCACGTTAGTGGTCGTTGCCTGTTTGTTCCCTTGAGCATTGCATATGATAATTGTTTTTCTTCTACTTGTATTGGTTTTGCGCAATACATTACCCAACCACGTATCGTAGTATTTCTAGTTGAATATATACTTGATTTTGAAAATGACATTAATGAATTGGCTAAATAGTTCAACTCCCTCAATTGGCTAGATGAAATTGAAGCATTAAATGACACATATGAACCCTCGGCTTGATCAAGATCTAAGTAAACACCATTATCCTCATTCCCTGGTTCCTTTTGATCTTCACGACAATAGATTGAGTCTGTTTCAGAGATTGTTACATCTTTATTCCCTACATTATTTGCGGATTCTAAATTGTGATGTAACCTTCCATCCATTACATCCACATCCGCATCCACTTCCACGACCACATCCACGTTTCTTTTTTCCCTCACTACGCACAAGGTAGACAGGGGAGAAGATTCAGATGTGGTCAGAAGATCCCCTCCCTTTGTGTTTCCCTTTGTATTTTTGTTGCCTCCTAAGGTACACAGCACAACTGGTATTGATTGTAGAGGCAGCATGTTGAATGTAGGCAATACATTTTCTTCGTCTCGAGTCATCGGAAAAGATGATCGGGCGACTTGTGACATAGATGTACTTGTGGTTATACTTGCGTCCCAAGTTGCTTTGTCATTTACTCTAAAGCCATAATCAGCGGTACTCCCTTTTCTCCCGAAAAATTCCTTAATTGACTGCTGTTTTAGGGCAGGAGAGTCTATTAAACCAGTTCGATCGTGGGGTAGCTTTCTTGAAGTATCCTTTATATCCCCAGATCGAGCCTAATACGGTGTGTCACAGACAGAGCTCTTCTCCACGCCTCTCTTTTTTGGTCTGGATCCACTGTGTCTTCCTTGATGTGATGCCCTGGTTATAATACTTGGGCTGGACTTTCTCCCTAAATCACTTCCTAAACAGGAATCCTTGGTGATAACTTTTCTGGGGTGTCTCTCTTTCCCTTGAGACTCTTGAGTCCTTCTGCTTATATTTTGCTTCTTTTGACCCAAAGTTGCTGATCTCGTTTTCATCTTCAACTTACTCCCCTATATTGTACCAATATAATATATATATAATAAAATACAAAGGAGCGATGATTCGCAACAAGACTCACATTCTCTGCTGATTACTCTGCTACCACCTCTTGAGTTCAGCTGAGATTCTGTGCAATTAAGTGAAGTAAATGTCACTGTGTGACCAGAATCAGGACCGAGCACTGAATGGACAGTCTTACTTGGCCGCCCACAACACCTCAGGGCCGTGTTCCCAGGAGTCACACTCACAGACACAGCTGATCTATGAATCTAGGGCTCTGTCTCTGAGCCTATCTCTGACCGCCAAATGTTTCCAGGGCAGCCGCTGCAGTATAACCCCCACACTGCGCCCTCACCTTTGATAGGTTCAATTGGCCTCACCTCCTTCCAGTGGCAGCTCGCGGTGGAGGACCGAGAGCCTTGATGAGACTGAGAGTGATGAGCGGGGGGTCCGGTGAAATCCACTGCCCAGCGGCCCAGCGGCAGCTGGTTCGTGCGATGTTCGGTGTCTGCTATCGGGCCGAAAACAGAGCACCTTTCTGCAACAGCAACAACCCCACCGCCTCCGTAAACAAATGCCCATGACAACGGGGCTTAGGCGGAACCCCGGGGGACTTTTTCTGAACGGGGGAACGGGATAGCAATTCGACGTCCTCTTCCTCCTCTGACGTCCCCCTCCCTGCTCTCTGCACAGAGCAGTTGTTCGGTGAGAGTGCAGGGAGTAAATAGTACATGATGTTAATATACTAATCACAAGTTAATAAAATGCATGTTTTATTTAGCATATGTGCCACAGATTGCATGTGTGTGTAGTACATATGAGCTATTTAACGCATGCACTTTTTAACCCATGCGCTATTTACCATATGAGAAAAGTAAAACATGCATTAAAAGTATGAGCGGTCATTGAAAACCAGCGAAAGATACCACCTTTAAAATACCACCAGTCAAAAGCAGGTGGTAAAAAATTATGAAAGTGTAGGGAAGAAAAGAAAAGCTGTAAAACAATATAAAAATTCAAAGACCAAGACAATATTGGCAAAGTTTGAGCTGTAATAATAAATATCACACACATATGCACACAAGGCCAGACTTACATTAACAGCCAGGGACAGTTGAACCTCACATGTGGATTACAGCAGCACACACTTGAATGAATGACTGAATGTGAAATTTTTAAAGTGCGTACTTAGCCCAAGGGCATCAAGGCACTGCAATACAGACTAACTTGCACGCAAAACCGATTTCCTACTCAAACCCGTCTCTCAGGAAACAACCACATCTTCAGAGTCTCTCAAAAGATTGAGTGTACTCGTTGCCCCAAATGAAAATCCGGGAGAGAGTTCCAAATGTTGGCAGCAGCAAATAAAAAGGCCCTCCGGCCCTATCTCATTTGTTTGACCCTAGGAACCACAAGGAGGTTCTTTTTTGCTGACCTCAGGTTCCTAGAGGGCACATATTATTGGAATATTGTCTCAATGCCCGAAGGGCCCAGACCATAGTATGTGTTGTGCAATTCTGCGATCCACCAGGACCCGTGCAAAGAACCAAGGTAAGACGAGACCGAATGATGTTTGGGTAGATCCATCACCAGCCTTGCCGTGGTATTTTGCACCAACTGCAGGCGGCGCAGCTGTCCTTTGTTGATGCCTAAATAGAGGGCGTTGCAATAGTCCAATCTAGACAATATTAATGCCACCACCACTCATTGCGTGCTTCGAATGAAAGGAACTGAGAAATTGTCCTTATTATCCGAATAAGTCCAAAGCAGGTGGCCACTGTCCTAGAGACCTGATTATTCATGGTTAGGGTGTCATCCACCACCACTCCCAAATTTTTACCATGGGAGACGGGAGTTGGACAGGTGCCCAGAGAGTCAAGCCACCACTCCCTAGACCAAATGTCAGACCTGTCCCTAAAAATCAGGACTTCCGTCTTCTCGCCATTCAGTTTTAGATAGTTTTGTACCATCCATGACGAGACTGCTGACATGCAGTTTTTAAAATTCTGCTCGGAGTCCCTGACATTTTGCATGATTGACACCAAGATTTGGGTGTCGTCCGCATAGGACAGAACTTCCAGCCCAAATGACTTAACCACCCTTGCAATCGGGGCCACATAGATATTGAATAAAGTAGGGCTCAGGGAGGAGCTCTGAGGCACTCCGCAGACAAGGGAGGTAGTCTCCGAATAGAAGCTTCCCAATTTGACTGATTGAGAACGCTCACCCAGAAAGGAAGGCCAAGCCCGCAAACCCTATCTCTCTGAGACACCCCACCAATCTCTGGGGAGACAGGGTATTCTGCGGTGAAATCGAGTAAGATCAGGAGGGTGGTATGACCCGCATCCACCTAGACTCATATGTTATCCAAAACCGCAGTGAGGGCAGTATCCGTGCTGTGAGACCTTCTGATTCCGTGGTGAGAGCCATCCAGAATCTGATGCTCCCTCAGGTAAGCACTTAAGTGAAAGTTCAGGTGGGATTCTAAGATATTCGCTGGGACCAGCAGAAGGGAGATGGGACGGAAATTCTTCAAATTTGATGGGTCTAATAAGAGCTTTTTTAAAAGTGGCCTAACCACTGACGCCTTCTAAATCAGAGGATACTGGCCCCGTGAGATGGCTAAATTGCGAACCATGGTGAAATGCAAGATCAACGCCGCCTTAGCCATTTTCAGAACTTTTAAGGGACAGGGATCCAGGGGCGACCCAGACTTAACTCCATCAAGTAAGTTCTCAACTGTTTCAGGAGTAAGCTTTGGAATGTCACAGAGACTTGCCGATGCCATATTGCTCGGGCTATCGATAGGATAGGTTTCAAACAAGACATCAGATTTCTGATTTGAATTTAGGAACTCCAACTGAGCATAAATATCAGATATCTTATTTGCAGAAAAAGGAGGAAAGACTATCACAAAGCGCCTGAGATGGTTCCACCGAATCCAAGACCGTGGGCGCAGCAAGGGAGTTAAAGATGTTAAAAAGCTCCTTAGGTGAAGTGAGGTCCTCTGAAATCTTTGAGTAGTAGCTTCTCTTTTCCTCAATAATAGCTGCTCTGTATGCCTTTAGGGATTGTTTGTGTAACTCTCTGCCCAAAGGAACCAGATCCATCCGCCAGAGTCTTTCCTTCCTTCTGCACTCTTGTCTCATCTTACGCAAACAGTCAGAGAACCAGGGTGCAGAGGGCCTCTTCCTAGCCGTGTAGTGAGGTTTTTTAGGGGCAAGATAGTCCATCACTGCTAATACCTTTTTAGAAAGGTTAGCAGCAGCTGTATCAGCACTTAGATGTTCCAGGTGCTGAAAATCAGCGAAAGCAATGGCGACCTCTTTATTAGTAATCAAATTAAGGTTTCACTTATTGGCCGCTTTCACATTTGCAGCTTGAGAGTTGCCTGATATTGTAACCCTTAGTTCAAAAGGAATAGCATAGTGATCAGACCACGCTAACGGGAGGGGCACACCCACCACGATCTGATGGTCATTAGAAAAAATCCCATCTAGGGTGTAGCCCGCCACATGTGTGGAAGAATTAACTAATTGTGAAAAGCCGCAACCATTCATGCATTCCAGAAGCGTTTGAGTGTCGTGATTCGTTTTGTTTTCTAAATGAAAGTTAAAATCCCCAAGAAGAGTAAAATTAATTCTTTCTAAATAGGGCTCTAACCGGTTGCACAGGTCCTGGCTAAACGTGTCCCTAGGGCCAGGTTGCCTATAACGAAGGACCCCTTAAAAACGTTCCGTAGGGGTTGAATTTATCGAAAAGTATAATGCCTGACATGAGTCGGGCATCAAGGTGAGCGGTTCTGACCTACAGGTAAAGGTATCCCTGACCAACATACCTAGACCCCTCCCCCCCCCACGTTGGCCCTCCCTGTCCTGTCTGGTGAGGCGATATCCAGATGGAATAGCTTCCACAAGCTCAGGACCGGAAAACTCATTTGCCCAGGTTTTGGTTCAATTCAAGTTTAACTTTATTCGGTTATCAGATAAAAACAACCATAAAAGTACATATATAAAATTCATCATAATACAAGATCTTATACATAGGTGGTAGCAAAATTAAAATAAACCCATTTTGTTTAATTCATTTAAATTAATGTCTTTCGAAATCTAAAAACAGATTTAAAATATGCAGATAAATATGCAATAGTTAAAATATTATCCAATTTTTGTAATTCTAAAAATGCCGGGCGACACAGAGTACATTCCATGATTTTCAACCGGGGCACAATCAATTTTTCCTTGGGATGGAATAAAATCTACAGAAAAAAATTATATGAATGTCTGACTGCTCTGAAATATCGTCACAAGGGCATTTAATTAGTTGTTTAGTCAAATTATTCACAACAGGGAAGGTAAAAGACCGGTGTATCAGATTTAGTCTAAAACGCGTCAGTAAAAACCTTTCAAAGTCGCTTATTTTTAACTTAATATATGGTTGCATGTGATCAGAAATCATAATCAGTTGATGTGCGACCACAGTTTTCTTGACCATTTCTGTATTAATTCTAAGGTCACACAAATGCCTCTTGCAAACATCTTTGAGGGATTTCCTAGATATGTCACACACACTTGTGGGGACGTCATAATATTCCCTATGCCCTATTTTAGTAAGGAACATTCTTACATAGGTTAACCATGCCACCCTCCCAACATTCTCTTGGCTCATTACATCCATTAAAATAGAACTATTGAACGCACATTCCTAGGTTGACCAAATCCCGTGCCACAAGAGTACCGGGGCAACTTTAATGTTATCTTCTATGTACGGGACCCCTAACTCAGCGTGACTGACATAAGTTGAAACGCTATACGGTACTGCTAATAGGGATTTGAGGAAGTTATTCTCTACTACTTGTAGTGTTTTTGTATTTACATAACCCCATACCCCTGCACCATATATAGCAACTGCCACGCAGGTAGCTCTGTACACAGTTAAAAGCTCCCTGCTAGGTTTTTTGCCCATCATTCTACTAAACGTATTCAAAGCTGCAATGGATTTATAGAACAGTAATCTCCTGGATTGTATTGCATCGTTCCATCGGCCTGCATCATCGAACAATACTCCAAGATATGGAAACCTGGGGGTCTGTTCAAGTCGCTTAGAGCCGACAAATATTGTTTTACCCTTTCTATGCTGCCCAGGGCCGTATGTCATACTAAAGGTCTTTGTGCAGTTAATTTTGTAGATCTAAGTTAGTCATAAAACCTGTAAAAGAGTTAACCACCATTTGCATGGCCAATGGTGTCCTGGCCATTAGAATTGCATCGTCAGCATATAGGAGAGCAGGCACAGACCTTCTCCCAACAAGTGGCATGTCCCTGCACTCCTCAAGCAGAGTTTTTTCCAGTCCAATAATATAGATAGTAAACAGAAATGGGGCGAGGACACAGCCTTGCCGCACTCCTCTTGATCAGGGCCGGACTGGCTACCGGGCATTTTAGCATTCTGCAGAGCTGAGGGCTGTTTTCGTTGATGGGGACCTGCGTGTGCAAAACGAAATTCGTTTTGCATTGTTGATTTCGAATCACACGCAGGTCTCCATCTACGAAATTAGCCCCCACTGCAGTGACATCAGCCCCCAGCTCTGCAGAATGCTAAAATGCCCGGTAGCCAGTCCGGCCCTGCTCTTGATATGGTGAATGGATCAGTACATTCACCACTCTTGCCATACCTAACCTGGGCTGTAGCCCCCATGTAGAGTTCCCTGAGAAAATAATTATGTCTACCTCTACTTCTAGGTTCCGAAGGACCTGCCAAAGCTTGGAATGGGTGACACAATCAAAAGCTTATGTTAAGTCAACAAATGTTAAAAACATTCTGCCACCCTTTGCTTTAGTATACTTTTCTAGTAATAAATGCAAATTGAGGCATCGGTCAATGGTACCTAGACCCTCCCTAAAACCATATTGAAGGTCGCTTATTACCGACCGTTCTTCAGCCCATAGCTGTAGTCTTTTTAAAATTCCCCGCCCAGAATCTTGATGGTAGAGTCCAAAAGCGAAATAGGGTGATAGCAGTGACAACTCAATAAAAATAGGGACTATAATTGACTCACACCAAATTGTGGTCTATATTAGCGCAACTAGGAGTCGAACCAGAACTGCTAGTCTTCATAAGGGAATTATATCTTAAGCCAGTGCTGGACAGACCATGCACTGGTGGCCTTTTCCCTTGATTTAGGGACCTACCCTGCGGAAGCTGCGGGGGTAGGAGGCTCGAAACTGGGTAGACCCTGGTCTCGTCTTTCCAAGTCATCTTCACTACCTGCACTACTATCAGCTAACTTCTGTCTGAGCAACTCGGTGGAGGAAAGTTATCTTTCCTTATGTCAGTCTATCACCGAATCATTGGATAGGCTGGCTCCTCTCCGCCAGTCTCGAGGGAGAGTGAACCGGGCTTGCCCCTGGTATACGGAAGAGCTACGACTGCTTAAATTGGGTTGTAGACGTGCTGAGCGGATGTGGAGGAAGCAGTATCTGCCATCGGCAAAGGCCTCGTTTAGGGCTGCGCTGCTGGGGTATAAGTCGCAGATCAAGTTGGCCAAGGCGGCCTTTTTGGAATCCATCTTGAATAAGGCGCCTAATAAATCGCAAGCCCTGTTCAAAATCGTCAGGGACTTGTCTCATCCAGCTTGTGTGGCCAACGCGGTCGTGGCGTCGCAAACCCTGTGCGATGCGCTGGCGGGTGCCTTTGAGGAGAAGACTGCCAAGATTCTAGAGGGCTTAGAAAACCCTCTGCCAGCAGACCTCGGTCTGGGAGCTCCGGTTAGCTCGATCAGTCGACCCCGGTCTGGCGGGTCTCGTCAGGACCCGGGAGCTCCGATCGGGTCATCCAGTCGACCCCAGCCGAATGATGCAGGCCTTTTACAGGCTATGCCTGGAGTGGGAGCTCCGGGTGATCCCTCCAGTCGACCCCAGGTGGATACACTTGGTCCCACTCTGGGAGCTCCGGTCGGAACACCCAGTCGACCCCACTCGAGTGATCCTGGTCTTTGCTTGGGTGCTCCGGATACTTTAGCCAGTCGACCCCAACTAAGACAGTTCCCCCGTCCCTCTTATGAGGAATTCTGTAATCTGGCACAAACGGTCGCTTCGGGCTCTCCGCTTCACCCACTACCTCCCAAATTTTGGAAGGTCTTCCATGCAGAACTCTTTCCGCCGTTGCATGCCATCTGCCTCCAGTCCTTGGAGTCGGCTTGGGTTCCTGATTGCTGGAAGTTAGCAGTGGTATCTCCACTGCTCAAGAAGCCAACGTTAGACCCTGCCTGTTTGTCCAACTACAGGCCTATCTCCTTGCTCCCATTTCCTATCAAGATCATGGAAAAATGGGTGACCCGCTCGCTCTCTGGTTTTCTGGAGAACATCGGTTGGTTTGATGAGGCGCAGTTTGGCTTCCGCCCCGGGCATGGGACGGAGTCAGCACTGGTTACCGTATTGGACAACCTCCGGACGCGTGTCGACAGTGGACGGGCAGCCTTTTTAGTGCTGCTCGACATGTCGGCCGCGTTCGATACGGTCTGCCATCAAACCCTCATCAGAAGACTGGAGGAGTGCGGGGTCACAGGGAGCGCAAGAGATTGGTTGGTTTCTTACTTGGGTAGCCGGCAACAGCTGGTCTCGCTTCCTCCTTTCCGTTCTGAGCCACGGAAAGTGGGACAGGGGGTTCCACAGGGCTCGGCCATCAGCCCGATACTTTTCAACCTGTATCTCCGCCCCCTAGTCCAGCTTATTAAATCTTTTGGTGTCTCGGCCTTTAATTACGCTGACGACACCCAGTTGGTCTTTTCTCTGGAAGGTAATAACGCGGTCTCACTGGAAACTTTCCATCGCTGTATGGCAGCTACAGCGGATTGGCTTCGAGCCAATTCCCTCCAATTTAATAGCTCTAAGACGGAGGTGCTCCACTGCTCCAGTGATCGAATTCCGCGGGCTCTTCCAGAGAACTTCTGGCCTACTGCTTTCCCGGAACCAGTAGCGGCGGCGGAATCAGCCCGCAACTTGGGGGTTATTTTTGGCCCGAACCTACAGCTTGATCTGCATGTGAATAAAACTATCGCCACGTGCATGATGCTGTTACGCATGTTGCGTAAAGTTCTGCCCCTTCTCCCCACCCAGGCCAGGCCAGAGGTAGTTCGCAGTACTATTTTAAGTCGCTTAGATTACTGCAATGCGCTGCTTCTGGAGGCCCCAAAAAATCTGGTGGGGAAGCTACAACGGGTGCAGAACATGGCTGCCAAGCTGGCTCTTTCGCGGGCTAGATCTAGCTCTTCCACTCTGGCTCTAAGCGACCTGCACTGGCTTACGGTGCATCTGCGAGTGATGTATAAGGCCGCGTGCTTGGTGTTTAAGGCCGTACACCAACAGGGCCCAATACCACTCCGCGACATGTTTGCTTGGTATGCTGCCTCGCGGCCTCTCCGCTCATCCTCAGCCAGCTTGTTGGTGGTCCCGAGGTTCCAGAGAGTCAGGATGGGTGGCCGCTCATTTAGTGTTGCAGCGGCCAGACTTTGGAACTCCCTTCCTCTCCCTCTGAGAAGCCACAAGGACTATCTACCATTTAGGAAAGCGCTGAAAACTTATTTGTTCCCGAAAACTGTTTGAGCAGTGAGTTGTGTGCCTGCTGAAGTTCAAAGCGCCAGGATGCCCTCTGGGTGATAGGTTGCGCTTTATAAGTACACAAAATAAATAAATAAATAAATAAATTATATAGGGGAGCTGGGGCCAGAGTGAGGTTGACATCCAAAAGGGGGTTAGGCAGGGATGCATACTAGCACCCTTTCTTTTCAATCTTTATATAAATAGCGTAGCATCCCACCTCACGGAAGAGCAGTATGACTATCCCAGGATTAAGAATTCCCCAGTACCAAAACTTTTATATGCAGACGATGCAGTTATTATGGCCAGAACACAAATGGGCCTACAAAGAGCTGTGAATTAATTCTCCATGTACATGTGTGATAGAGGTCTCAATATAAATATAAGCAGGACCTTCACCATGTGCTGCACTACAAGGAAGACCCCAAAATGCAAGATCTTTCTCTCAGGCTCCAAATTAGCCACGGCAGAGACATTCTCATATCTAGGAATCAATTTTAACAAAAAGGGGACTTGGACCTCGGCAATAGAGACAAGGAATATGATATTTTGCTGATCAGTTGGGGCAGTTCGATGTTTCGCCAATAAACTGGGAGGACGTCCAATTCCAGTACTCCTGGACATAGTTAAAGCGAAATGTGTGTCCACTGCAATTTATGGCACAGGCCTCTGGGGAATAATCGATCCTAATATAATACAGCTCGGAGAAAATAAATTTCTTTGCTATTTATTATCTGTCCCCCGTAACACCTCAACGTTTGTATGCCATCAAGAACTTGGCATACACTTTATTTCAGACCTAATCAAAGTTGACCCCATTCTACTGTGGCACAAAGGGTGGTCAACCGAGGAGACAGGTCTGAACAGGGACGTTATACTGGATTGCTTAGACCTAGAGGGGGTTAAAAGGATTCCCTGGCTTACCTATGTTAAGGGATTCTTGACTGACATTGGGCACTCAGAATATTTTGACTCCCTGGAGTGCTTAGTTCCAGTTCCCAGGAAGAAACTAAAGCATACATGCCTGCACTTTCTTGAGAGCAAACGCTGGTTATCTGAGAAAAGTAAAATATCAGTGATGGAGAATCACTTGATTCGTCAAGGGCAGGGGATACAGTAATACCTGATCAAGGTGCAAAGCTGTTATGCACGTATGTTACTGACCAGATTTAGGAGGGGGGGGCACTTTCTTCAGATTGATAACATTTCCAGACCAAAATTGTTGGTCTAAAGACATGGTTCTATGTCCCTGTGACAATGTGTCAAAACAGTCTTTTTTACATTGCCCACTTTTCTGCAAATTTTATACTCTGCCAAGAAAAAGATTCTTGATTCCACTTTTAAAATATTGGGGCCTAAGGCAATGCAGGACCGCTCTGATGAAATTACAAATGTTGAAGATGAACTAATCATGCACCTTGTTTCATCGTTCCTAAAGTCTGTAATTAAATCCAGGAATACCATGAATTAACTGTACATAATCATGTAAATATTATTCCAACTCTTCCTTTTTAGATGTCTTTTTATGTATTTTTATAATCTTTTATGTATTTTTATAATCTTACTGTGCTTTTATGATGGCTTTTTTATCAGAATCGAATAAAGCTTTTTTTGACTTTGACTTTGGCTCACACCATGAGGATAGTAACCCATAAGAGCAGGATGCATTAAAAAGTTGGGTAAGCAGCGGGCCCCAAAGATCCATGTTTGCTTTTATAAAGGTCAACTGGAACGCCATCGGGGCCTGGAGCTTTACCCCCAGCACTGTCTCTAATACTTATATTTCCTTCGCTCAGTGCGATACCCAGTTCCAGCTTAACCCTGCTCTGTGGTACCTCAGACCTCTCGGTGTCACCAATAAGGACTTGGTCATGATTGATTTTAACACTATAGAGTTCTTCATAGTGTTTAACCCATTCAGTTTCGGAAATAGCTATCTCGACCCTAGCCTTTGTTTTATGAATGAAAAGGGGAGCATTTACCACTTTCCAAAAGGCGGCCGAATCCTTATTCTGCGATGCCTCACACAGTGAATCCCATGCTTCCTTTTTGATAGTGTCATTCCTTAACTTAAGATTTTCCTTATACTCCTTTCTTAACTTTCTTACAAGATTCATGTCTCTAATAGGAGCGTTCGGAGCGAGCTTCAGCTTGGTACAAGTCTTAGTACAGGCTGTATCAAACCAGCTCGACTGATTGGCCTTAAAACATTTTGTCTCTACCCACAGGGCCTTTTTAATATTTTCAGCTATAATTCTAAAATTTGACACGATAAGCAAATCATCCGCATTTTGCTCAAGACATGATGTAAAGTTAAAATTACATTTTTTAATCACCTTATGCAAAAGGTCCTCAGGCACTATTTTACTCCATTTGAGGGCATAACCGTTCTGCCGATTAAGGACTATATCCCGAACTTCCTTATCTGGAGCACTTATGTTAGGGTGGTCTTTACCTAGTTGTGCAATCTCCAAGCGTAGAGGGAAAAGATCGCTCAAGGAATTGTCAAGAGTGTTAAATGCTAGCACCTCCCCACCGAATCGAGCTGATATCAATGCAAAATCTATGGTGGAATTTGCACCTCTGCCGTTAAACATTGGACAAAAGGGACCCTCACTCTTGCCTGCTCTATTGGCTAAGTCCAAACCGCATTTAAAAATGATCTCAATAAAGTGAGTCCCACACGCAGTGTGCTCAAAATGACTTAAGCTGGTCGCCTTATCTAGCATTAAGCCACAAGTACCCTTTTCCCCATGTTTACATAGGGAACAATTAAAATCCCCACCCCAGATTGCACATACTGATTTCACTCTCCCTTTTATCTGATTTTTAATGTCTTTACTCAGGCTTTTAAATGTTTGTTCCATAGCGGCCACCAATACGTTGTTGTAAAAATTTACAACAAACAAGTGTATATCTCGTTCAATCACAATTCTAATTATATGGTAGAACCAATTATTAACAACCATCTCGATCGCACTGCACTTTAACATATTGGACACATAAGTACACTGACCACCTTTGGCCCTGCCGTAAGTGGAGGGAATAGCAGGTGTGTGGAAAGTCTTATAACAGCATAAGTGCGATGGTTCTATCACCTAAGTCTCTTGGAGACTTACGATATCATAATCTTTGACCATATTCAACCATGTAGGATTTGAAAGTTTCGTTTTAAGACCTGCAGTGTTCCAAAACATAATTGTCCATGATCTCCCTATGGTTGTAATATCCTCCATGTCAGTGGCTTCAGGAGTACCTGGTTTATCTATTGTTAGGACTGTTGGGTTATTGTTGCTGTAAACCATAGTTCCAACACTGTCATTGTCAGAGACCTCTGCGCCTATTTCAAGATCCGCCCTTCTGTTGTCACCTCTATTGATTGCTTTATCCTGTGTTATGCTTCCATTGGCCATTGGTAGATCTAAGATCACGTCCTTATCGCTACACCCCAGTCAGTCCACTCCCTCCAATCTATGGAAAGTCTCAAAACGATTGAACAAGGGGAGACAGAACTCTTGCCTATGTGCAATATTTGGCCGTCTGTGTGGGATTTCTATCCTATTTAGCGAGAAGAGTGGGGTTCCTAACGCTGAGCGAGGGTAGAAATAGCTCAGATCAAGGGCTTGGATCCCGCCCTCCCCTCTGGATTCCTTCCCATCACATATGAACCTTACCACCCTGGGGTCCCTAAAGTTCACAATTATACAGCCCCCCCCCTAGATCCTTAGGTCTGCGACCCAACCAGCTCACCCTCCTAACATGTGGAATTTCCGTGTTCGTATGGGCCGGAAGTGCTCTATTGTTATTGAGCAAGAAGATGACTTTGTTTTTCAGTTCGCTGTGGGTTTCCAATTTATCCTGTTGGATCTCCGGGACCCCTGACAATATCACAGTATACGGGGCAGAGTCGGGGGGTAAATCGATACAAGGATGATTCTTTTTCCCACCCACTGGGCCTAATGCCTCTTTCCCTTTATCAGCTGCCTCTCCTACTAGTTTTGGGGTTGGCAACTCCTTTCTACCATCCCTCCCAGAAGCTACCACTCCCTCACTGATGAATTGCTTTATCTTTTTTGCCTCTGTAATACCCCCATTATCAGTATATCTGTGTTGCCTATTTGGTCTAGATTGCTTTTCTTGTGGGGTAACTATTAGGGTACCATTAACCTCTGGGGCTGTTCTTCCTTCTGTTGTACTAATTGAGTCTAGTATCGTGTCCACAGCTTTTTCCAATGCATTTGAGTTAGCTGTTACCACCCTTTGTAGTTTCCCCAAGTTTGCATTTTATCCTTTCAAATAGGGGTAACATCAGTGACTTCATTAGGTGTTCTATGTGTCCCAGGAGGCCATCAGGAATGTGAGCTACTAGTGGCGGACGCTGTTGCAGCTCAAATATCCGGCTGCCTTTATCTTTGTTGGGCAGCCGAAGGGATGCGTTATTGGTTGACAATTCGATGGATTTTGTCATATCCCCCCCAGAATAAGTGGTTTTAGTAACTTTTGGGCATTTACCCTTTTGTGCACCACCCCCACGCTTCCTTTTCCCATTCTTCATATGGACATTTCTATCCTCATTAGTTCTTTTCTTAATCAGAATACTAGGGATAATAGGTGTACTATTCTCTCCCTTCCTGTTTCCTACAGTTGCTATGATCTTCCTAGTGGAATTAAATGAGGTACAAACAACGGACCCATCAGATCCAGCTGACTCTATGCTGGTGTCCAGCCAATTGTCATCTTTAGGTTGATAAGTGGATAACCGCTCAGGTGTTACAGCCTCCCAATGGTGCCCAATGATGACCTCTTAGAAAATATTGAAGTCAAGGTAATTGCCCCCAGAGTTTCCACAAAGTGCCCGCTCCACCGGGGCTTTCCTCTGATTTAAGCACCTCCGGGCGCGGTATGGGCGGTGGCGGCTTCCGCCGCAAAGGCTCACGGGAATTGTAGCCCCCCTCTCTTGCCGCGCTACGATGATGGGGAGCTGCGGCGGAGGGAGGGGGACCAGGGACACCAGCAGCGGGCCACGTAGCAGCAGAAGTCAAGGTAATTGCCCCCAGAGTTTCCGCAAAGCGCCCGCTCCACCGGGGTTCTCCTCTGATTTAAGCGCCTCCGGGCGCGATATGGGCGGTGGCGTCTTCCGCCGCAAAGGCTCACGGGAATTGTAGTCCCCCCTCTCTTGCCACGCTACGATGATGGGGAGCTGCGGCGGAGGGAGGGGGACCAGAGACACCAGCAGTGGGTCACGTAGCAGCAGAAGTCAAGGGAATTGCCCCCAGAGTTTCCACAAAGCGCCCGCTCCACCGGGGCTCTCCTCTGATTTAAGCGCCTCCGGGCGCGGTATGGGCAGTGGCGGCTTCCGCCGCAAAGGCTCACGGGAATTGTAGTCCCCCCTCCTTGCCGAGCTACGATGATGGAGGAACTGCGGCGTCGGGAGGGGGACCAGGGACACCAGCAGCGGGTCACGTAGCAGCAGAAGTCAAGGTAATTGCCCCCAGAGTTTCCACAAAGCGCCCCAGGTTTCGGTTAAAAATACCCAATCAGGAGAATGCTGAAGAACAAAATCTTTAAAAGCCACATTGTTTTTAACCAGGAAGCTAGAATTCATAAGAAATCCCTGTAGAGTCTTCCTCCTTCCCGTGGGGATTGCTCTGGTTTTCATATTAGAATGGCTGTTAACTTCACCGCCCATGAAGCAAAGGCCACACCGCATGCAAGCGGAGGGCCCCTTTCTAACCAGCATTTCAATATTTGAAATGTCATCACAGATCGGCGGATTCCTCCTACCCAGATCTAAAAGAACCCTCCTTGAATACCTTAACTTAGGGATTTGTGGCAGAGAGGCAACATCCCTGGCACGATCTTGGCGTGGACGGGCACAGACGGGCTTGCCTTTGGCGCGCCTTCGGTGCGGCAGCGGTGTGCCCGCTGCGTGGGGAACAGGGTATGCTGTTTATATGAGGAAACAGGTTCAGCGCACTAGAGCACTAACCCCCCTGTCTAAGCCCCTTCTCCAGCCGGGCGAGGAGCAATGGAGCCGCCTTCACGCTCCACGCAAACGGTATAGAACGCGGTGGACCGGAGTGCGCGGCAGAAGCAAAAAGCTCCTGTCAAATCAGGAAAAATGTGGCACAATCAAAGTACAATCAATTTAAAAAGCACACCAAAGATTTCAATCAAGTTAAAAACATGAGGTGCCCCGTGGGACTGAGTGGAAGCAGGGCCAGAGTACCTGCATGCATCTGTAGTAAAGCGGCAGGAAGGCAGGCTGTTTATAAAGGTTGACAGCAGTAGAGCGCTATCCCCCTATCTCCGCCCCTTCGCCAGCCGGCCAAGGAGCAATGGAGCCGCCTTCACCCTCCACACAAACAGTATAGACCGCGATGGACCGGGGTGCGCGGCAGAAGCAAGGGGCTCCTGCTAATGAGGTAAAATATGGCACAATCAAAGTACAATCAATTTAAAAAGCAGACCAAAGAGTTCAATCAAGTTAAAAACATGAGGTGCCCGTGGGACTGAGTGGAAGCAGGGCCAGAGTACCTGCAGGCATATGTAGTCCATTCTTCAGTCCACCAAAATGGGTGCAGCACTGTTAAGCCACTATGTCGTGCTATGCCAGATCCATGTTTTGCTGCAACAAACCATACAGCATTAGCATGGAAACCAGGCCGCCAATCTTGGGGCCCGATTCACAAAGGTAAATTGAGATGAAAGTCTAACTTTATGACTTTCAGTATTCACAAAGGGCATTTACAAGTAGCAAAGTTAGACTTTTTTCTCAGTTTTGGTCTCAGTCAAACTTCTGACAAAAATGTACGTTTAACTGAGACAAAAGTCTGACTTTACTACCTGTAAATGCCATTTGTGAATACCAAAGTCGTAAAGTTAGACTTTCGTCTCAGTTTATCTTTCTGAATCGGGTCAATGACCACAAATTTCGCAGCAACACAGGTTAAGGATTGACAGAGTAAGTCTGGAATCCATAAAAATGAGTCAGCTTGAGATTCAAAGGATACACAAGCTCAATATGGACACAATACAAAACATATTTCCACCATTACTGATACCCTGGAGCCCAACATAGAGTTCCATGGCCACCCGTTGTGGTGACCTCAGGTAGACAGGAACAAGTGTGCTGAAAATGTAAAATCAAGCCTCTGCATGTAAATGACTGCACCATTGGAAAATTGTACTGCTTTCCAGACCATATGTTGGAGTTCTAATAGTTTATATCTCTTTCAGATCTCACCTATCAAAGGTTTCAATCCTGGAACATCGAATGCAACGCTGGTGACAATGACAGTACTCTGCACCTGCCTTGCGGTAGTGTTATAGTTTAGGAAAACTTAACACCTGTAGACATTGGCCCTGACGAATTGCCTATTGAACCATTAGAGATAGCGGCCGTGCACTGCATTAAGTTCTTCTTAGTTTCAGGGCGTAAGTCGTGCTCCTTAAGGAACAACCCATTGCACATACGTCACACGCCGACTTTGTAGCAGAGAGAGCGACGGCTCCTAATGCAAGCTCGATACTTTGTAACAGCGCATTCCGGTAAGAAATGTGGTCGCATTAGATGCAACTAAGCAAATATTAACGTTTAACGCGCTTCACCGCTATGCGTGTGTTGCACATTGAACCCTTAGGCGAGCTTTATTGCTAACGCGTGCAGTTATGTTTGTTATTTAAAAAATGGTCCGTATCACCTTGGACAAGACGCTATAGCGTTCAAGTATATTCACCAGCATTTTATTTTTGCCGCGAGTAGCTCCCACATAGAAGCAACCCTCGATACATCCAGGTCACATTATCGGCTAAAGCGTTCAGTTTAAAAAAATGTTTATGTTATCTTTTAGACACACATCATACAGTAAACGCGCAAACGAAGGGTAACACTATGGTTATAATTAACGATATCGGAAGTTAGTAACATGTTTACAGGTTCTCTGTAATTTGAAAAGTAAGCATTTCATTATCGTAGTTAACTGCTTTTTAACACCATGTCGTATTTTGAAACAAATCGTGATGGATACAATTTTTGTTCCACAGATTTCCCTGATGAAGGCCCCAGGCCGAAATGCATTGGAATGTATTTTTCTGTTTACTTGAAAAACAAATTGGATGTAAAATACACATACTGAATATATGCAATTTCAGATGAAAGAAACTATACTTACAAATGAAGAACTTTACAAGTATGAATAAAATACTTTAAAGACTTGAGAAAGAAAATTGATTTCGTGAAAAACTTTATTGTTCGTATCTTAGCTGACAATTCAGCACACAACAGTCAGTGCCCTAGGAGACACTTGCACCAGACAGTGCCAGCGCTATTTTGTGAATTGCCTATTGACCCATTCGGGGCAGTAGGCAAGAAAAATGTCGACCACATACACTAACTAAACCCTGTAGGATCATCAATTCCAGACAGGGCTCAAGCATTTTTAGTTAGGATAGTACACCCCAAGAATAAAATGTGTTCCATATAGGGCAGTACTAAACGTATTTTAAAACCACAACTCACACTCACCTCACTACCTTGACCATTCACCCTCACACACCAAACAGCTGTCTCTTAAAAGATCTCCCGGAAAGAGCCCCTTTGTGGGAGCCTGTCAGGCATTGCAGAACCAGCCCGACGAGGAGCACAGCCCAATGATAAAGCATGACATCCTTCAGGGTGTGTGAGGGCAATCCATAAGAGACCTGTTACCTCCCTTTCTCTCCCCTTAGGAACTGCACATTTTGTTGAATTAAGTATCTATAAGGAGCATTTTGCAGGACCTCACCAAAAACTCCTGGTTCTTCCTTTTCAATTAACAGGTTTTTACTTGTGACAACTGAGTGATATCCGAGGATGGCAATGGATTCTGTTTGTCTTGTTTCTAGGTGCTTTGTCCACACAAAAGGAATGTCTTCACACTCCCACACAGGCCGTAACTGTTGTTATACTTTTGGGGTGTACTGAGGTTCTTTTAATTGCAGCTCTGACTGTTCTTGCTCTCTAGGGATTCATTTCCACACTCCAGGAACTTCCAATGCCTGAACATGGCCACTTTCTGATGTTTTGTGGTTGTGCTATTCATCAGGTGAGGTATTTAGCACATGCACTTAATAACGCGTTTAGTATTTCCAACATACGCTAAATAGCACACATTCGGGTTTTAACACAAGCACTAAATAACAATTTTGTGGTGCACAGTAAAATCTCATAACCAATGTTAATTAACACATTATTTACCAAACCCTGTAGTATCAGCATTTACAAGTATCAGAGGTCTTAGAGTACTGCACCTCGAAATGGGGACTAATGTGGTCATAATGCATGTTTTCCCTATACCAAGCTGCAAAACATGAAATATACAATACTTTCTGCGAACAACATCCACCAGGTGTTAGTTAGCTGCCAGACTATTTGTAATCTCAGTTTGGGTGCAAACACAAGCTGACATCCAAATCAGTACTAATGGGTCGATGAGACTGAGACCCTAAAGAGGTGGTGTGCATGCTTAGGTCATGTTTGTATGGGATGGCTAAAAGGTTGTTATAGATACTTTTATCTGATTCCAATGTAGAAGTCACTGTCTATAAATCATCATAGCTAACAGTTATGATATACTACAAGCTGGACTCCTATGCAAATATATGGCACAGGTGCTCTTCAGAAAGTAAATACATCTGATTATTAAACAAAATGCTACAGATGTTAACAATGCTCACACAAAATACCACTGCATATTCATGACTATGTCCTTCCTGCTTTGCTTTGGCTTAAAAGGAGAGTCTAACAGCAAAAGTGCCAGAAAAAGTGCTGGCTGCACTTTTGTGGATTAAGAAAATTAACACTATGACATCCTTATATATACCGATAACCTCTTTACATTTCAAGTCACTTTATTGTATTATTTTCTCTATATGTCTGGTTATGGTTACCCTTCTTGTGGCTCTTTATCACTTCTTTCTAAAAAAAATAAATGTATCTTATGCAGCTACAAAACCACTTGTATAAAGTCTAAAATGTTTTTGCACATTTTTCCCTTGTCACATTCAATAAATAAATATAATACTCAGTTTGGTTGTACTGAATTTAACAGAAGATAACAACTGAGCTACTGAATTTAATTTTTATTTTTGATTAACTTGTAGCATATATTCTCTGCCTTATCTTTTATTTCTAATTTCCTTTTTAAACTGACACAGAATAATTTTGTTTGAAAATATAAAATAAAATCTAAAATAAGTTCAATGCGAAGACTTGCTATAAGCTGTAATTTAATACCTAGTTTGAATGGACATATGGGTCTTCTTGTTTTTTTGAAGATTGCTTTGGTCTTTCAAACAGGATTCTAAAAAAATGTTGGCTACTAATCAAATTCAGAAACCCCTACGCATTTCCTTTTGTCTTCTAAAGAAAGATAAACGTTTGCTGAGTGTTCATTTCAGGAAGTCTTGCTTAAGACTTAAGTAGCAGGAAAACAAATGTGAGAACTGGCAAAGCAAATTGTTCTGATTATTTACTTTGAAGTCAAAGTGGTTTGCGAATGAGTGATGAGTTTGGGTGTGCTATTGGTGGAATGATTGAATGTGAGAAAGGAGTCAATGGTCGGATGCATCAGTAAGTAACTGAATGCAAGGCTTATTAACAGGTGAGGCAGGCAGGGACAGATGGGTGAATGGTGCAGTAATTAGTGTTTGCATGAGTTAGTGACTGTATGGATGAACACAGACAAATTAAAAGTATCAAGCAGGTGATGGGTGAGCAGCAGCTTCAACTACAAGGCCATGTTTGGATATTACAGGAAGGAGATGGATGAGCAAGCTCTCAGTGATAGTTTTCACTTTTCTGCAAGAATTATTTAGAAAGTTACATAGATGTAAAATACATAGGTTCTTTTTTTACAAAAAAAATACATAGGTTCTGCTTCACGAACTGCACTTTTGATTATGTTTACATTTTTGAGTAAGTTTACTTCTATTCAGTATTCACAAACTGCAATTTTGTAGTAACTACACTTTTGTTGTAAGTCCAGCACTACACAAGGCAATCACTGATACTGAAACACCCTTCCATCGTAAATAACAGAGGTAGGGGATTAAAAAGAAACCCATTAGGAAATAATGCTAATTTAAATTATTTACAACGGTTAAATATTTAAATAAACTGTACATTAATTAAAAAAATATATAAAAATAGAACAGATGTATTTTATATATATATATATATATATATATATATATATATATATATATATATATATATATATATATATATATATATATATATATATATATATATATATATATATATATATATAAAGTATTTAAACATCTAGTTAAGGTAGTTTTAATATTATCCTCTACCTCTCTCTATCCCAAGCCCTGCACCACCAGTAGCTCTTCACATCTAGGAAGGCACCTGATTCAATGCTGACAGTCTAAAACATAACTCTGCAGCTCCTTATTAGAGGTAGTAGCTTGCACCTAAATCAACTTGACTGGTGCAAGGAGGTGCCCAGTGATGAAGCATGCCGCCTGCTAGATCTGACATCAGTTGAGTGGTATTCCTCCAAACATTTTCCCATCACCCTTCCCGTTTTGCCGAATTCGTTTTTATTGGCATTAGAACGTTGTGCACTTTACCACTGCTAATCAGTGCTAAGGTGCTTCTGTTGTCTCCTTCAACATTGGTAAAATTGGACTACATCTATTTGGCAGGTCCCTAGTATAGTGATACTACCTGTACCCAGGGCTCCTCAAGTAGATGCTACTAGTGGGCCTGCAGCACTCATTATGAAGCATGCAGTGCATATTTACAATGCCATTTTGACCTGACAAAGTAAACCTTTCACCAGGCCTAAAACGTTCTTTTCAATCCTCATAGGACAGGGTGCATTTTATTTAAAAGTTTAGACGTGTGTTTAAGTTTTACATATCCTGATACTGTGGAAATGCCTTTCTCTCCCATTGACAAACACAGGTGTACCGTACTACATTTAATAAGCACTAACCTTGAATTGAAAGCAGATGGAGATATGCTGTTTACGCTCAAATGAATTGTAATCTAAAATCATCTTTAATGGTAATGTCGGATTTTAAGTCACATTTCTGAAAATTTGTGAAATTTTTGAAAATATACATTTTCTTGCCCCAACCATTTGTGCCATTGCCAGTGTTCTGGGTCTCATGACTGTGAGTGGCCCTGCTGTTAGGGATTGTGTATTGCTTCCAGACAGTGACACAAAGGGGGCTTTGGTATGGACAGGATGGGCCACCCTGACAGGATGCTGTGAAGAGGAGTTATACCAAGCCCCACTTACACTTCAAAGGGCGTTTCTGCTTTGTCTCCTGCATATTTAACAAATATGACACCAGGCCTGTCTGCCTTTTGTCACCCATACACAAATTGAAGTCTTGGCAGAGGAAGGAGAAGAGTTTACCAGAGTCCCCATACAAAGACTGGCATGGGTATAAATATTGGGCCTTTGGAGTCACTCTTCAAAATCTCCAGGCCTTGTGGAAGTTGCTGAGGAAGGACTGTCCTGCTTCTTAAAGGACTGCCTTGTCTGAGAAGGAAGACTGGACCTGCTTCATTTAATTCCAGGCTAATCAGAGTGAATCCAAGGGTCAAATGGCTGCCCTCCTGTGTGATCCAAAGGTGCACAAAAAACTTTGGAGGACTCCCTGCAACCACTTACCTAACCTGTTGAAAATGGACATGCCTGGACCTGTCTGAGAACTTTTGCTGGCCTCTGCTGAAGTTAATCCTGATCCCCAAGAGGTTACCCCCCACTCCAGTACCCTTGGCTGGCATCAGTGAGAGCTCCTTCAAAAAAGAAAACGTAAAATCCTGAAGTTTGGGCTCTTCGGTACCGTAAATGGGCCTGTTTGTGCTGAGACTGTGACACCTGCGATGAACCACAACACAGAGCTCTAGTGAGAACTGCACTTCCCATCACCAGTGACTGCCAGCGACAATCAACAATGTGAGATTTGCATGACGCGCTACAGCAACTACAGCCTGTGGTGACTGCTAAAGTCAAGCTTCAGCAATGACAAATTTGTGATGCCCGGCCAGCTCTTTGCGATACAGCGACAACCATCAAGGACACCAGCCTCCTCTTTGAGATACAGAAATAACCATCAGCGATGCTTGACATGTTCATCACAGCCTCCTCTACCTCACAAATGAAACTCTTTGCATCGTTCTTAAAATGTAAATCTTCAGCAACACTAACCTGGTTCCTGCATTCGACCTCCGCTCCATCAGGGTCAGCCTGAACGTGAAACTGCCCCCTGGTCAAGTGCGACCTTATGACAGCAAGCAGCACTTCGTTCTTTAAGGCATTATTTGTACCTAAAACTTTGAAGCTGGATATCTCAAACACTACTAATTGGATTGTTGTCGATCTGATATCGATTTAATCTATTTTTCTAAATTGGTTTGTGATTTGTCTTGTGTTGTGTTTAATACTGTCTGCTTTCTGTCATGCTACTCTAAAGGTTTAAGCACAGGGTAATTTAGCGACTTTTGTGGTTCACCCTGACAGGTATTGTGGTTGTTGCCTGAGTGGAGACACCGCCCTCTCAGCCCTCTCAACTAGTAGCTCAATTTCCTACATCATCTTGAGGTTGCATGAGGGCTTTCCATCCTGTTGATGGGAAGTCCTAAAACACATTTATCCTTGATTCAAGTTAAGGAGATTCAGGATCAGGTCAGGGATACTTGGTGTGTGTGTAACCTTTCACAAAATGTCAGGCAGTTAAACGGGCGACCCATTAAGCCAATACCCGACTGTTAAAAACATTGCAGTAAATAGCTGGTGGGGGTTGACCTGAATACTCTCTCTATAAATAGTACTACTAATGTATTTTAAAAAGGTGTATGTAGCCACACCTAAGCAAAGAAATGCCACATCAGAAACAGCATTGGTTATACTGTCAGAGTAAGAACAACTTACTTGTTTAGTGTGATCCTTTAGAATGTGACTCAGCTGAAGACGGCCTAAGAAAGAAATCGCAGAAGAGAAGCAATTACCACATTAGCCAAACCTACAGAAATCTAGCACAGAGCAGTTTGGAGCCAACTTTAAAGAGAATTAGGCTGTGGCAAATCCCAGGCTTACCTGAAATGGGGCAGTAGAATCCTTAGAAAAGGAGTTCCAAGTCACCCTCCTAGGACCACAGTAAAACAACCATTATTGGCGATGAGGAATTGATGTTGAATGTAAATGATGAACTCTTACAAACATATTTTAAAAAAGGTAAATAAATTTAGCAGCAAATATCTTACTTCTGTGTACGCTTAGCAGAGATGTTACACAAACTGCATCGTTATTTGAACAGCCAGATGCCTTATCTTAATGAAAATGTCCTACACTCACACCACCAAAAATACAACATAACACATGGTACGTCAGTAAAGTAAATACAAGGCCAATTTACGAGTTTAAAGTTGGGCTTGAATCTGTCTTCCATAACCCCTACCCCTAAAGAACCAAGGGGCATATTATCAAGGGGGTTTATCTCCGCTTTTTTGGCTTTAAAAGCCAAGAAAGCGGAGATAAAATTATCTCCCTATTGCCTAGCTGTCGCTAACACCAGTTAGCGACAGCTAGTAGGAGATAGCGACCATCTTGGGCCCCACTTTGCATGTCAGTGATATTTATCACTAATGACATGCAAAGTGGGCGTGCCAAGATGTTAGCGACTGGAAACAGTCGCTAACATCGCTATCTCCTATTACCAACTTATGGAGATATTCGCGCTAAGCGCGAATATCTCCAAAAGCTAACACCTGCCCAGAGCAGTTCTTAGCCATGTTATCCAATGGGAGGTGGATAACATGGCTAAGAGCATTAGCTCGGTAATGCATGAATATCGCGGACTTTTCAGCGATATTCATGCATTGCTGCCAATTTTTATCGCATTTGCGATAAACCTTGGTAATACCAAGGTTTATTTGCGATAAAAATCGCCGCAGCTCAGCGCTAACTTTTTGTCTCTAACCAAGCATTAGCGCGATAATTATTGCTATTGCTTGGTAATATGCCCCCAAAATCCGAATAATATAAAAGGTTTTCAATCGAGTTCTGGAATTTGGCGCTGGTAATTGCTAGCTCAGAGGAACATTTATGTGTCAGTGGTATTTAAGACATTTTTGACGATAAAAGCTGCTGGTAGTATTTTCATTTGTTGAGAAATATATTAATTATTGAGATTCCACTGTCAACAAGAAAAAATACATTAAAGTAGTGAAACATTCTTCTAACATCAAGCACAGTCCACTTTATAGCTGACTGATTTTTACCCTGTTGCCGACTAGACCAGCATTTAATTCCAGTTCCTTCGACACAAATGTGTTCATGTGACCGGACCAGTATCAGCAACAAACTAAAATCCCTAGAAGACAAGTGTTAGAAATGGGATTTCTGGTTGGATAAAGTTTGCGCCAAAGCCAGGCAGAAACCACCACTCTAGTGAGGGCAAGGGAGTTACACACTGAAGATACCCCCGTGGTCACCCCCTACATCGCTTGGCACGAGCAGTCAGGCTTATCCCATAGGCAAGTGTAAAGCGTTTGCGCAACACACACACACAGCAGCGACACACTAGGCATACCACAAAAGAAACCACACAAGGTTATATAAAAAAATAGCCTTTGTATTGTCATAAATACATTGGAAACATAATCACACATTTACACAGCGCCAACTGGCACGGGCAACATTCACAAGGGATTATATACAGGACCAGGCCAATCGGGTCAGAACCATCAGATCAGGTAAGTAAATGCAAATCACAACCAGTAACTACTGGTACCATAATGACCTAAACATTATCACATTAGCATTAGACACCATCCTAAATACCATAACATGACATTAAGCAATAAAACCCTGACCCCCGGCCTACTGGCCTAACTCGGGGTTCCAATGCCTCTTGTCCCAATAGTGTCAGGGTTCTTGGGGGGACCTTTCACAGGGCACCCTGGCTGCCTCAGCAGCATCCACAAACTGTGCAAATGCACTGGGGCATGGGGTGTTCTCACCCTTTCTTTACTGCAATGAACTGGCCCCTATGTTGCAGCTGCCCGCTACAGCCGCACAGCTGAGGAACATAAACAAGACCTAACACTACGGTACACATAGGAGCCCCACTCTGGAGCTCTGCAGAAAAAAAGATGCCCAACGTTGCAGCTGCCCAATCTCTCATGGGGCAGCTGGAAGCACCAACAGACACTGGCACCTACCTGCCACTCAGTCCTACTCCTGGACTTCAACACTAAGATCCCCCCAAAAGGAAATTGGCTCAGGCACCCCAGTGCCTCCGGGAGTGCTGACGCTGCTTACTGGGAGTTCCACTCACCGGTGCTCTCGTGACTCTGTTCCTCTCTGCTCCGGTTGTAATGCAATGAATATTTCACCGGTAGTCACCTAGTCTGTAGCAGAGGCGGCAGTTTTTCGGAATTTCAGAATGCCGCGTTGTTGATTCATCGTGATCAACAGACTAGGTGACTACCGGTGAAATATTCATTGCTTTGGGACTGTGGAACATGGTACACGCATATTTCTCAAATATGACGAACTCGTAACTTAAGCCCTGAAGAAGTTCTGTTCTCAGAACAAAACGCGTTGGCTGGCTTTTTTCCAAAATGGAATATTAAACAAGCATTGAAAAATTCTTCAAGACTCAGCGTCTATATATAAAGACAATAGGAGAGTTATTTATCGCTCCCATTGGATTGGATTGATTTATAAAGTGGTGCTTTTTCGAACTGGACATAAAAAAAAGCACCTGAACAAGTGACTCTTGCAATATTCCCCTGCTTACTTCATCTACATTTTCCACAGCAACACATTCAGTTCAGCAGGACCTTGTGGAAAGGTATTCAATATCATTGAGCCCTCTCTCACTCTAGCCTGCAGCTTGTTGACCCCCCTGGAGAATTACACGCTCTAAAAAAATGACTACGTCAGAATGAAGAAATCTTTGCTGGGCAAAAGATGCCGGAAATATCTGTTTTTTTAGCTTCTCCAGCCATGAAATTCAAATTTCTGCCACTCGGAGCATTTCCGCCAAAATACAAAGGCTTAACCATGATCTCTTCCTCCTGGTATCTGAAATTGTGGCACACTCCTAGGACACAGCCTGCTGCGTTGCCTGCTGAATGTTTTTTACTTCCATTTCAGAAACTAAGTTGGGAGGTAAAACTTCTGACTGGTTTGAAACTGGTTTCTGTATCTGACCCATGCTCTGTTACAGTCAGCATAAAACCGTACCTAGTTACTGGTCAAATGCCACCAAACAGTCATGGGTGGTGCTCAACACTTTTTGGTGCTGTTTTTAAAAAAAATTAAATCAAAACATTCATTTGTACAGTTTGCCTTTATGGATTTTTGTCTTTTTTGTGTCATTTTATCTATTAAAATATTCTCTATTTTTCTAAATTGTTTTAAGATTTTTCTAAAATTATGTTTGATTTTATTACTGTTTCGGTAGAGCGTAAATGCATTACACCTTGCCTCTGTCAGCTCGTGCCTTAGCTACCAGGGGGTTCATTTCAGGTTTATTTAGTGACCCTGACAATGATTGTGATTGCTTCTTGAGGTGGGTACTTTTCCCCACAACTAATACTCCAATTTCTTACAATAACCAATGCTTAATATCACTCCAGTATGTGGTATCTCTATGGCGCTATTTCTTCTGTGGTGTACTAAGGTTTCCTCTCGCCTATTTTATGACCACATTATTCTTCTAGAACAATACATGGAGAACAACTTATGAATGATGGTGTATTCTTAATTAATGTACCTGTAGTTATTCCAGTGTTCATAAAATGTATAACATTAAGAGGAACATTTTCAGAATGTATATAACAGAGAAATAACACTCTTGTCACCAATTCATAATGCTCCTTAAAATGAAAATTTTCTTCCCAAACCACTCTACAGAATGCACCTTTAAACTATAGTTCTGTCTCACCATAAAACAGGCAACAACCTTGTCATTGACATTCCAAAATCATATTTTACCCCTCACTCCCCCCAAAGTGATCCCTTAAGGCTGATGCCTAACTGATCAAGAGTTTCAGGAACCATGACAGAATTCCACGCATTGTAATGACCTACTTCTCTGTATGTTTTGGTGCTTCTGTCCGTCACCAGGCCATTACTTACCACATCCTTTCTCAGGATCCAGAAAGACACCACATTTCACTATACTTACCCAAGATAGGAATAAACACTGACAACATATAAGACCATTGCCGAGGAACTCGCAAATAACAAGTCACAACACCTCCCCATCCGAGAGGGTACGCAGCAATTTACAACACCTCCCCATCTGAGAGGGTACGCAGCAATTCACAACGCCTCCCCATCTGAGAGGGTACATAACGCATGCTCCTCCTAGCAATGTATTGGATAGAATAATTAGAATTTAGACATCCCTGATGGGAGCCGATTTCCCTCCCGTATCAACAATTACCCATTAGAGGGGAATCGCCCATCCCTCTGTAAGTACTTGGTAAAAAAGGGTCCCGACCTTCCCTCACAAGGAATACAAACAAATGATATGCTCTAGGGTTTATTTATTACATGATAATAGGATGACAAAATAAAGAAATAACTAGATATCACAATAGACATTTGTAGCAATCACCAACACATACATATACATAGAGCCTGAAAATAAAAGCATAGTTAGATAAAGTTAGATATACATGGAACACCTCACCATAATCTTAGGCGTCTTGTCATCTGAAGAAGGGTCCATCTCTCTTCCCCTCTCTGGTTGGGTCAGGACTCTCTGTTACACAAACACGACTGCACGTCTGCACCGTGATGTATCACCAGACCGCCAAACAACCAGACCAGCATCTCAGCATCTCAGCATCTCAGCATCTCTCGGACCCCTTTTCTCTAATATAGAACTCTATCCTCTATCGAAGCTTCTGGGAGAACCCGCCTACCTTTCTCACAAGATTCATGTACCTTTCCACACCAGGCACCCAACAGCAGCTGGCCAAGCATTTTGTTATGACGCCAATGCGAAGAAGGCGCATTCCTCTTGATAAGAACTGGTCTGCTCTGGTTCACTGCTGGTGAATAACACATGTAATCTCAAATATAACCTCTCACCTACAGAGGCTCAGAAGATGGCTGCAGTTTAGAATATGGAGTTGCTCAAGCATAGGCCTCTACTACTTGGAAAGTAGAATGATATTAGACCACGTCAAAGCCAATAGGCTAAAGTCATAATTTATCTAACTCAAATAACACTATGCACTTAATCCCTCAGTATCCACTATGGAGCACCTGTGTGCACCATCACCAACAACACTGCACCTTGACATCCCATACCTTCTATTCTTTGGCAAGATTATTCTAATGCAAGACCATCCTACATTAAGGCTAAGGTAACATAGCACACTAAAGTCAGTACACAATGGTGGTGATCGAGGGTCATCACAGATCATCAGACCACTAAAGTGGCTGATTCACTACACGCATGCACACAGAACTCCACTCGCTCCGTCTTGCAGTCAGCAACATCTTTAAATTCTGCAGCATTACCTATCAAACGGTAAACTTGAGCACTCCACCATGGCTGGCAAGGTCTTGGAGAAGTACCTCATTAGGCTTGCAATGAAGTAATCCCAGAAGAAAAACTACAAGATACCAAGACATTTCTTGCTACCCTTTAAGAATGTGGAACACACTCCAGGGCCAGATCAGGAAAGCTTCATCACTTTGATTCTTGAGGAAGAAACATAACATTCTCTATTTCAAGAAACTGTTTATTCAGAAATAATGCTCAGGATGATGGAGCAAAGCTCGGAAACCTCAGTATCTTTTCTGCATTTCCTCCTTTATCTAGACCATTTAGGACACTGGTTGTTGCTTTGCAGTTAGGATCAAACCATAAATATTTGACTACTTAGATATATAGATTCAAACATGCTAGATTTGACATCATTGGCATGGTACTCCCCAAAGCATTTTGCCTTCACGGATGTACGTTGTTACAACGCATGCTTTTACCATGCATGCTGTTACAACGCAAGTTTTACCTCGCAAGCCATTACAACGCATTGCTTTGGGGGGTGCTGGATAGTGAATAGGTTAATTTACTATTCCAACTCCAGTCCCCGTGGATAGTAGGGAAGGTGTTGGATAGTAAATTAAACTATGACTTATCCTAGAGCGCCCCCCAGTACAATGCGTTGTAATGGTTTTCGTGGTAAAGCCTGCATTGTAAAAGCACTGCGTGGTAAAAGTTGCGTTGAAAAGGATGTTCCCCTGCCTTCACTCTGCCTGTTTTGCTGAGTTTGTCTGTGTTCACTTTAGGACTCTACACACTTTACCACTGCTAACCAGTGTTAAAGTGCTTGTGCTCTCTTCTTCAATCATGGTAAAACTGCCTTACACATAATTGACACGTTTATTTTGGTTCTAAGTTCCTAGTAAAGTGGTACTACATTTGCCCAGAGCCTGTAAGGTAAATGCTGTTAACCGGTCCTAAGTCTAAACTGGAATAGCATGGTGAGCAAAAAACCCATGGATTTAGGCCCAGATCTCTGTACTGGGGTTTATGTATGCCATTGTTCTGCATTCTGTCCATCAATTGTTCTTTTTGCATTTGTCACCCTGAGTGGAACGGGTATGCCCTGACGTGGGTCCAGTGCTCTCCACGCCACTGGAGTCAGGATATCCTGGCTGATGAGGGCTGACAGCCCGAAACCGGTCCTAGGATGCTTGTTTCCAGTCCAGGGAGGACCTGGTCTGGCAGTTCGGGCTGGACTGTTCCCATTGGGGGCAGGGTCAAGACTGATTTTCATATGGCTGGGTCCAAACTGGTATAGCATGGTGAGCAAAAAAACTTTGGATGTAAGCCCAGAACTCTGTACTGGGGTGAATGTATGACATTGTTCTGCATTCTGTCCATCAATTGTTCTTTTTGCATTAATGAGTCTGCAGCACTCATTGTGCCACCCACAACAGTAGCCCTTTAAAACATGCCACTGGACTGCCATTGCAGCCTATAATGCAATTTTAAACTGACATATCCACCCTTTTTAATATGGGTGAGACATCCCTAAGTTAGTCTCTAAAGCTCCATTGAGCAGGGTTCAATTGCTCTTAAAAAGTAGGACATGTGTGTTTAATGTTTGCATGTCCTAGCAGTGAAAAATTCCAGAAGTTGTTTTACACAGTTGCAAGGCCTATCTCTCCCATTGACTAACACTCTGAGTTACATTATAACATTTAATGAGTCATAACTTTGGATTGGGAGCAGATAGATATATGCTGTTCACACTCAAATCAATTGCAATTTAAAATCCTCTTGAATGGTAAAGTCAGATTGTAAGTCACAATTCTGAAAATGTCAATGTGAGGCAAAGGGGACTGGAGTAGGGAGAATGGGGCATCCTGCCAGAATGGCTGGGGGCAATCTGTGTCTTGCCTCACTTACACTTCAAAGGGATGCAAACAGCACACACAAAGGACCCTGACAGCAGCCGTTTGTCACCTCAGACGTCTTGGAGCATTCACACAGGAAAGGAAGAACTTTGCAGAATCAGATGTGGGAAGTGTACAGGGAATCCTCCCACTTCAAAATCTGGCACCAGGTAATAATATTGGACCCTCTTAAAACTGTGGATATTACAGAAGAAGGCCTGCCTTCTTCCCCTGAGGGTTGCCTTGTCCCCAGAGGACTGCCCTGCTGCTACCAGAGGACTGTCCTGCTGCTTAAAATCTGCCTTGTTCCTAAGAGTACGGTAAAAAGTGAGAGACCCAATAGACCCTTGGAGGCTTGGGTAATCAATGTATTAGTACGTAAATGTGCCTACAAAGGATTTCCTTACCTACACACAATTTGACATTCAACATGCAAACAATGGTTGTGAGCTCTATCTAGTAGCTCACATTGAATTATTTAAAAATGAAATTAACTAATTTCAATTTGGACAAATATGCTACAAATGATCTTACACAGGTGTAAATGTTTCAAAACGTAAATTTATAATAAAAAAACTTTTCAGAGGCTCCAAAATACTGGTACATATGTCAATATAAAGCAAAGGGGAAATTGAGAGTGGCTAAGTACTGGGATGTCTGTTTGGTAGAAAGATTGCCTTTTGATTCATGAGAAATCCATTCATCCAAAGGGAGTTCAGTTTTACCTAATATAAAGCAACACACAGCGACTGGGGTTTACAAATGATTTGTTTTTACACACACCTCATTGTCACTAATGTGGACACCTATTCCAGATAATATGTATAGCAGGAAGATGTAACTGATCAAACAGAAAACAAATCCTTAAGAAAGTAATTCACAAAGAAAATAGGTGTAGTTGTCGATGTTTCGGTCTATATAGTGAAGACATCTGTTGGACCATCTTCAGGAAGGTAGATTTGAATGTTCAATGACCCTTGAAAAATTACATGAGTTATTTCAAATTGTAGGTTAATCCATAAACAATTATCTGTTCGACATTGGAAACAAGGCTACCAAATAGCTACCGCTGTCTCAAGGAGGTCCACGCAGAATAAGTCCGTTATTTCAGACCCTCCCGGACCAGTCCTCGTGGACCCGATTGTTCCAAATCTTGCATTTGTCTACAGTATACATGGGCACTGCTTCGTCAACGTACTGCTGGTTCTGACACCTCTGCTTCTTGGGGCCTGCCTTGCCCTCTGAGAAGGAAGACTGGACCTGCTGCCATTATCCCAGGCTAACATGAGCGATTCCAAGGGTCAGTTGGCTGACCTCCTGTTCTGAGTTACATAGAAACAACACTCTCCAGAGGCCACTCTGTAACTGCCCAGCATACTTGCTGCAATCTGACCTGGTTGAACCTGGAAGTGGTCCTGCCTGATTTCTGCTGGCATCTGCTGGAGTGAGTCTGATACCCAAGATGTACCTCCTCAAATCCTGGACCCTTGGCTGACATCAGAGAGCGCTGCTCTACAAGAAAAGATGAAATCCTGAAGGTTTGGGTTTTTTGCAAATGCAAACTGGTACGTTATGGCATAGACTCAGCCTCCAGTGATGTCCGCCAATGCGAAGGTCCAGCAATGACTATCAATGACACCCGTCCGAATCTTCATGCTACAATGATTAATATCCTTAATATCCTTAATCCCAATCCTGCTCTATGCGCTACAGTGAGGACCATAGGCAATGCTCTCCCAGCTCTTCGGGCCTCCTTCACCATAAATGTAAGTGTTTGCACTGGACTTTTAGAAGGTAAATCTGGCCAGCACTCCTGAACTTGAGACTTTCCCCCAGTTTAGCTTGACCATCTAAATGAAAGTGTTACTTTGTGCTTTTAAAAGACACACAATTGATGGACAGAATGCAGAACAAATCAAAACATCCACCCCCAGTCAAGAGATCTGGGCTAAATTCATCATTATTTTGTTCACCATGCCACCCCAGTTTAGACCTGGCCATATGCAAATCAGTCTTGACCCTGTGCCTCATGGGAACAGTCCAGCCGAACTGGTAAGCCAGGTCCTCCCTGGACTGGAAACAAGCATCGTAGAACCAGTTTCAGGTTTTCATCCCTCTTCAGCCAGGGTAGCTTGAATCCAGTGGCACAGTGAGCCCAGGACCCACGTCTGGGCATACCTATCACACTTCGGGCGAGGAACCAAAAGACACACAATTGACTTTCTTACCTTAAAATTGCATATATCTGGTTTTACTTTATTACTGTTTTGTGTGTTGCATAAATACATTACACTGTACCTCTAAGTTAAACCTGGCTGCTTACCAAGTTACCAAAGGGTTAAGCCCAGGTAATTTAATGAGTCTGTGGTTCACCCTGACATGTATTGTTGTGTTTGCCTGAGCGTGGCTTCCACCCCTCAAATCAATAACCCAAGACACTAAAGAGATACTGCGAGCTTTGTTGAGTGGGGCATGGAAGACATCAAAAATGTAGTGCAAAATAATGTGAGCTGATAATAAAAATCAAACACAATTGCATTGGTTCTTCATGATCTAAGTGATTAGACAATAGCAGAAAGGAAGAGACTAGTTACCTGGCCACTGGTCAAATAGTACATAAGCTATCTATTTACCCAGAGGCCGTCAAATAGTATAAATCACTGCTGTTTAGATGGCCACAAGTAAATAGTAGAAATAAAGTAGTATTTGAAAAGACGCCAGAAGAACAGCATAAGGAAGGTCTTTATTTAGCTGGCCATGTAGAAAAAAAGGCTTCCCGGGCAATGGTACGATGATTGCCATCTTGTAATGGGGATGCAGCTTGTGCAAAGCAATTGAAAGTAAGTGCACATGCACATGTACAATAGTATGTACAAAGAGTAGTAGATGAACTAAGACAAGCTGCATTGTCAAATCAATTTTGGATAAAAACATTTATATTATGTTACATTTCAAATAAGAAATGGAGAAATCAAACTTCGATTTTAGGAGTTTCCGGATATGGCACACAGATATTTAGCTCTACAGTCTAGGAGAATTTGGCTGTCTGCTAAGAATAATGAAAATTATTTTAAACCATGGTACATAAATGTTTTATTCACTTACGAGCTATATTCCCTCTGAGATGTGCATGTGCACCATTCCTTTTAAAAGCACCCAGGTTATTTTTTAAAGTGTGCATGCCAGTGTGATACCATCTCACAAGTTAGGCTGCTGGAGAGGTTAAGTACTATTGGTATCCAGGGGCTAGCCCTTAAGTGGCTACAAAACTTTCTGATGGATAGATCCCAGACGGTCATCATGGGTCCCTATCGGGCAGAGAAAATGTCGTTGGATAAAGGCGTTCCCCAGGGTTCCTGCCTTAGCCCCACCCTTTTTAACATCTATATGGCACCTCTGGCTAAGGTAGTGGAATCCCTGGGGTTCGAAACTATTTCATACGCCGACGACACACAATTGTTGTTTAACATCAGCCCCAATCAGGAGGCAGACAGACTCCGCTTCTCAACAGGGATCCTGGAAATCTCCAACTGGATGACCAACAACTTCCTCCAGTTGAACCCAGGAAAGACGGAAGTCATGCTGCTGGGTAAGGCGGCGACTGTCTGGTCCAAGGATTGGTGACCGCACAGTTGGGCTCCCCTCCTATACCGAAAAATTGTGTTAATAACTTAGGTATCAAAATTGATCACGCTCTCTCAATGCAGGACCATGTCGCGGCCGTTGCTGGATCCTGCTATTTCAGGTTAAGATTGCTTAGGAAGATCCTTCCTTTCATTCCATCAGAACATCGTAGAACCCTGACACAAGCCATGGTTATTAGGCGTTTGGATTACGGCAACGCCCTCTTAGCAGAAGTAGGGCTGACCTCTCTTAAGAAATTACAAGTGATCCAAAACACAGCGGCCAGGCTGGTTTTGAATATGCCTGCTAGATCTTCGCTACCATTATTGAGAAAACTACACTGGCTACCTGTAAAGCAAAGATCCATTTTCAAAATCTGTTGTTTGACATTTATTGCCCTACAGGGTCAGGGCCCTAGCTACCTGCAACATAAATTGACAAAACACATCCCGAGCCGAACTCTTAGATCTAGCTCGCAATTATTATTACATGTTCCCCGATTCAGACGCCATAGGTCAGGGGGGCTGGCTTTTTCTTACCTAGCACCCGTCTATTGGAATAGTCTTCCCATCTCCTTGCGAGAAATTTCATCCTATCAAATTTTCAGGAAACATTTAAAACCCTTCCTTTATTAAGGCCTCCCCTTTCTTAGTTTTCTCCTAGGGCTGTGTTCTTAGTAAGCGCCGAGATGCCTCACGGTGATTTGTTGCGCTATAAAAGAAAGCATAACATAACATAACATAACATAACATAACAAACATGCAGGGAGAGAGAGACTTCACAAAGTTCTCTTTTAAAATGAGCACATGAAAATATCTCCTGATGCACACCAGTACTAACTGAACTGTGAACAATCACAGAGTAGTGTGGGAGAAAGCATTTGAGAGCAGAAGCAGGCAGATTATGCAACCTCCACCTGCTGTTTAATTTATCACTGTGAGAGCGTTCTTTTTGTGTGTTGAGTAATTAGAAGCTGAACCCAACCCCCCAGTACAGAGGCTGCTCTGCAGCAGATAAGAGCAGCAAACAATGCTGCATTCCCAGGACTGATCCTACCACTGTGCTCCCATCCAATGTTTTTTAATTTAAGGTCTAGGAGTGAACATCTCTCTGTAGGTTTTCTCTTTGAAGTGTGAGGACATGTGGATGAGTAACAATGAAGATTCGTGTCCAGAGGTATATTGAAGTGAACACATTTTAAATGCATTAAGACGCCTCCATTTGCAAAAAGGCTGGTGTTAACACTCTATAATCCTCCCTCCATTATAGTTATTCGTTGTGCAGCAGATGCAGTGGCACCGAGGCTTGAGGCTGAATAATTGGCTCAAATTTTAAATATATTGCCTAAAGTTTTGGCAAACCAACGAGTGGCATTTCAAATGTTTTACTTGAATTATAAAAGTGTGTGTGATTCAATTGTGAATTTATCTCATACTCTAGAATCCTTCCGGTTTTGTTCTGTGTATTCCCAATGTGCTTCGTCTCCATATTTACTTCACATTGTAACAATGGACGTGGCATATTATCAAGTAAGGGCGTTACATTATCGCCGCTTTTATCGGCAGGAAACTGCCGATAAAGCGGCGATAATGGGCTTGATAATATGCTCTATAAATTCCAATCGAAGCCCATGTTAGATGTGAAAACATCTAACACGGGCTTCGATTGGAATTTATAGAGAATATTATCAAGCCCATTATCGCCGCTTTATCGGCAGTTTCCTGCCGATAAAAGCGGCGATAATGTAACGCCCTTTCTTGATAATATGCCGAGACAATTTTTATACCCTGATAGACTGTGCATGTTTATTTTTAATGATAAACTGCAGGTAAGAAGTTAAATGCTTTAGATATCAGATTAGTATAAGCCTATTCACTTGCAAGAGTAGCGTTGTTTTTTAAAAGTGCCCTGGATATTTTGAAAATTGCTTCTGCTGCACCTTGAAAAATGTTCTGTTATAAATACAGTGTGCTTTAGATAGTAGGCAATTATAGTGGCGAAACGAAACTTGAGGGGGCCCCTCTGCAAAATACATGGCGCCTTCCCCCCTCAGCCACCACCTAGCACTTTGTCATACCACCCAAATATCTGGTATATTTTGAATTGAAACCTCCAACATTCATTGAAATGCCTCTATATTGTCTTGTTCAAAGTTCTCATAAGGAAGTGAGAAACACTCTTAATATATAAGCTATGCTACTTGTAACAGTATTGTCAAGGGCAGATTATTTAACTGAGACTGCAATCAAAAAAATGCCAAGGAGAGGTCCTACTGTCTCAGGAACTGCCTATCAATGAAGAAGAAAGAACAACTACATAGGGTCTGTATTAGACTTGACCTTGATGGAAAACATCTTGAAAATTTGAAAGTCAAACCCAAACCTGCAATTTCACAATCTCGAATGACAACATACACAAGGAGTACATAAACTATAACTCAGTATCTTACCAGCTCTAAGAGAAATAAACTTGTGTGAATTATCTTCATGCTACACACTTGCGTATGTCTGGGGCTGTGCATGATAATAACCACTCTATAGTAGTTAAAATTAACCAAGGAAGCAGCAGCCATCATGGCTTTCTTAGTAAGCAGCACAAAAACAGGCAGGTAAATGAGGCTGAGGATTAATATTGCTTGAATGCTTCAGAACATTGATGCAGATAATTGTCTGTTTGTATTTATCATGTCTGTCATTTTTATCATGATTGGGTGAAAAATGCTAATTATAAGATTTAAAGCACACATATTACAGACAAGTGTAAACAACACCGTAAATAACACATTATGTAGAAAAAAACATATTAGCAATCTATACTAATTGTAGTTGGTGAAGCAATGGAAAAAGTGCAAATACTTTTGAAGTGCATAATAAAACAATCATCACTCCAGCAATCTACAAATATCAAGTGTGTTTTGAAAAACAATCCCCTTTTTACTTCTAGCATCAAGGTGAAAATACTTTCAAACTGCATGGTAAAAACAAGTGCAGCAGAGTACAAAAAGGAAGCAAGGTTAGTCAAACAATTGCCCCTTTTGTTTGTGACAAATGTGCAAATATTTCAAAGTGACTTATCAAACAAAAACAGATGAAACATCATACAAAAAATCAAGCCACTTTAATCAAACTATGGCCCTTTGGTTTGTGCCTGAAAGTGCAAATATTTCAAAGTGACTGTTAAAACAATAAGAAGTACAGCAGGCAGCAACATACAAACATAAATCCACTTTAGTAAACGTATGCCCCTTTGGTTTGTGCATGAGGGTGTAAATATTTCATAGTGACTAGCAACACAGTAACATGTTCAGCAGAATACAAATTAAATCCTTACACAAACAATTCCCTTTTTGAAGGGACAAATATTTCAAAGTAACTGGTGAAACAAAAACAAGCTCAGCAGCATAAAAATCAAACCAGATTAAGCAAACAATTCCCTTTTTGAAGGCACAAATATTTCAAAGTGACTAATAAAACAGCAGCAAGTTGAACAGAAAAATAATTCAGTTTAAGCAAAGTATTCTATTTTTGAATGTGCAAGATTTTTTAACTGACTGGTGAAACAACAACCAGTTCCTCAGCATAAAAAATTAAATCAGTGTAAACAAACAATGCCTTTTTTGAAGGAGCAAATATTTTACAGTGACTGGTCAAACATAAGGACAACATTTCTCTGCAAAATGCATTGAGACTCTCACACATCACCCACTTTAAGAATAACTTGCATGAAAATGTATTTATTTATTTATTTTGAAAGTTTTATATAGCGCGAATAAGATCCTTGCAGATATCAGAGCGCTTTACACACAAGTAGGATAAAAACAGATAAAAAGCTAAACAAGATATAAAACAAAGTTGAGAAAAAACAAACTGATCAAATGTAAACAAGGTGGGGAGGCAACAGTGTAAAGGAGGGCAACTGTACAGTAATAAAGGAAGGAAAGCTAAACAAAATATATCAAGCAAATATAAGCAAAAAAATTAGGCAAATGTAAAACATGTGAGGTAGCAACGTTGTAAAGGTGGGCCAATGAACAGAAAATATGTCCAGCATAGATGCGCAAAACAAATTAAGTAGATGAAAGCATGGTGAAGGTTGTAGTGGAGTATGGGAGGACAACTCTGCAAAGTTTTCTGGAGGAGACAAAATGAGAACGAAGGTATATTAGACTAAATTCATGTGAATTTAGCTAAGAGTAGGGCTTTTACTTCTTTCTTGAAGGAACTGTGGATGGGATAAGTCTGATTTCTGGAGGAAGGGAATTCCATATCCTGGGGGCCATCCCAGAGAAGGAGCGTTCATATGTCTTCATCTTGTGGAATCTTTGGGGTTTCAGAAGAAGGTTCTTTGCGCTTCTTGTATCTCTTGTGCCACCCGAGATTGTCAGTTTCTGAGCGAGATAACTGGGCGAGTTGTGGTATATGGCCTTGTGAGTCATGCATGCTATTTTCAGGTGTATTCTAGCTTCGTATGGTAGCCAGTTTAGGGATCTGAGGTCGGGAGAGATGTGTGACCGTTTTTTTGAGCCTGTGATAAGTCTGGCTGCAGCATTGATAGAGGCTTTAAGTGGGGCGGTAGTCGAATGGGGGAGGCCACAGAGGGCAGCACTTCCATAATCCACTTGGGGGATTACTAGGGCTTGGACTGCAGTTCTGAAGTCATTAGCGGGTAGGAAAGGTTTCAGCTTTCTTAATGTGTTGATTTGGAAATTAGCACTTTTCGTAGCATTGCTGATGTGGTGATGCATATTGAGATTGCACTCGAGGGTAATGCCTAAGGATTTTGCTGAGTCCACGATAGTAGGTTGGACCTTAAGTGCAGTGAGATGATTAAGCCAGGACTGAGTGATGGGGACTTTGGAAGGAGGAGCAATTAAGAGGAATTCTGTTTTGAGGGTGTTAAGTTTGAGATGATTCTCTGCTAGCCAAGTCTGTGTGTTTCTGAGCGTTGTGTTGAGAAGTTTGATGTCTTAAAGGGTGTCAATTTAAAGGTAGATCTGGGTATCGTCCGCGTACATGTGAAATTGTACATTAGATGTTTGAAGCAGTGCGGTGAGTGGTTCCAAGACTAGATTGAACAAGGTAGGGGAAAGGGAGGATCCTTGAGGGACACCTAGAGTTACAGGAACTGGGGTAGACATATTGTTGTTAATCTTGAATTTCTGAGTCCGGTTATGTAGAAAAGAGGTGAACCATTTGAGTACTGTCCCTGAAATACCCATTCTGAGATTTAGCAAGTCGAGTAAGTTCTCATGTTTGACAGTATCGAATGCTGATGAGAGGTCGAGAAGGATGAGGAGGCAGGTGCCATTCTGATCAAGAATTTGCAGTGCATCATCAATTATATGTGTCATAGCTGATTCCGTGCTGTGACCTGCTCGGAAGCCTGATTGGTGTGCGTTGAGGAGTTGAAAGAGCTCGATGTGTTTTATCAGTTGGAGATGTACACATTTTTCTAGGAGTTTGGCCAAAGTAGGAATATTGGTGATAGGACGATAGTTAGACAATTCGGAGGGGTTCGCTGAAGGTTTTTTCAGTATGGGCGAGACCTGTCCTATTTTGAGGGGGTCCGGGATGCAACCTTGTTGCAGAGAGCTGTTTATGATTTTGGTCCAAAGTGGGAGAAGTAGTGGGATAAAGTCATGTACCGCGTTAGCGGGTAGAGGGTCAGATAGGTGATTGGAGGGCTTCAGAGTACTTAGAATCTTGCCGATAGAGTCTTCAGTGTAAGTTTCGAAGGATGCCCAAGAAGCATTGTTTTTTAGAGCAAGGGGCATATTGCTCTGGGGGTTAGAATAAAGTTTTAGATCAGAGAGGAGATCTTTCCTGATCGTTTCTGTCTTTAGATTAAAGAAAGAGGAGAATTCTTCACAGGACGGTAATGTACTTGACGTGTTATGAGGTCTTTGAGGTCCTTCTCTGGATTGAGTTTTTATTAACTCAAATAACTTGTTAGGTCGGTTTCTGGCCTGGTCAAGTTGGCGACTGAAGAAGGAAGCTTTCGTGCGTTTGATTTTTCTAAAGTAAGCGTTTCTTTTTTTCTTTAGTGTTTTGAGATGCAGAGCTGAGGGGACTGATCGCCAGTTGCGTTCCGCAAGTCTCATGGCTCGCCTGTCTTCGTTAAGCAGTCCGTCATACCATGGTTTTGAATTTTTAGATGCAGCGCTCTTTAACTGAAGGGGGGCAATTTCCTTGATAATAGAGGACATCGAATTGAGGTAGTGGTCGGTGAGAACCAGTACGTCGGTAGCTTCAGTAGGAGTAGGAGAAGATTGTAGCTGGAGGAGGGTAGAGAGTTAGGATTGAGTTTCCTCAAGTCCCTCCTCCAGACCTTAGATCTAGTCGATTGAGCCGGGTTAGATTTCACTATTTCGTTGATGTAGAACGTGATAATGTGGTGATCAGACCAGTCACAGGGTAAGATTGAATCAAGTTGGATGGAATTGCCTTTGGAGATGATAAGATCCAGGATGGAGCCCTTGTCATGAGTAGGACTGTTGCAGAATTGGGAGAGGTCAAGGTCGCTGAGGAAGTTTTTGAGACTGTTGACAACATCGTCATTGAGATCATTCCAATGTAGGTTGAGGTCACCAATGAATATTTGTGTGTGTTGTCTTCCGGAATTCGTTGTGATCAGATCAATGAGGTGTTCTGCAAAGGTGAGGTTGTCTCCTGGTGGATGGTAAATAATGTGTAAGGAGCATATAGGATTACCTTCGCTATTCGTGTCAAGGCAAAAGTACTCGCAGGAGGAGAAAACAGGGGAAATAGCTCTCATAACTGAGAGTTTGCTCCGGAAAATACATGCGATTCCACCTCCAATCTTGCCAATCCTATCCATTCTGATGATGTGATAGTTAGGGGAACTAAGATGTCAAAGAGTGGTGAGGAAGATTTTGTTAACCAGGTTTCGGTGAGTACAATCAAGTCTAGGTCGTGTACGATAATGAGGTCGGCAATGTCTGATGCGTGTCTAGGGGCTGACCTACAGTTCAAAAGTGAGCATTTAAGCCGGGGAGTGATAAGGGAGGAAGAGGGGTCAGTGGCGAGAGTGACTTTTTTAAGATTACTAGTTACTATGCCTCTATCATTGTGCGTAGAAGACCTGTGGGGGTTGGGGGGGATAGTGGGGATGGGAAGGTGTTTGGGGACTATGTGGGCCGAGAGTGTAAGATCATAGGAATGAAGAAGGGAGCGTATGTCCAACGCAGAAAGAGGGTTGGGGCTACGTCGAGGCCGAGTGGGGGAAATACGGGAGGGAATGGAGGTCCAGAAAGGGGGGTTGTGAGTGTATGAGAGTAGGGGATGGTTGTTGGGCATGTTGTATGAAAGGGATCCGGGGGGTGTATGGTGCCTGGGTTGTTTCGAGATGATCTCTTTAAGGCTGCAAAGTTCATCTTTAATTTGAAAGAGGGTGTACATAATCTTGTCCAAGATGTTGGTAGGGACGGAAGTAGACGTAGATTGGGGAGCGGGAGGAGCAGGTTTGGTTTGGAGAGGTATAAGGTCAGTAGAAGGAAGGGGGGGCAAGGCGGTGGGGGGGGAGGTGAGTAAAGTTTTGGACACTTCGCTGAGGAGGGGGCTGTGGGGTGGGCGTGGATACAGGTGGGAGGAGAGGTGTTGTAGGTGTGTGTAGGAGTGTAGTGGGTTCTCGGGTAGTAGATGAAGTGCATGCTCGGGAGGATGCGGAATGTGACATAATAGGGGGTGAAATGGTATTTAAAAGGGTGGATGGTGACACGGGTCGGAGAAGGTGGGGGGGAGTAATAGGGGTAGTGGAATGTGCAAAAGGCGAGTTAGTGAGTGGTGGAGCGATCAGTGAGTGCTCGATGGGGGAGGAGGGAATAACGATGGGGGGGATGTGTGCGTAGCGGAGAACCCTAAAGAGTGGTTACTAGGTGAGTTAACAGCAATTGTAAGGCTAGTTGGGTGAATGATGGGGATAGATGAAGAGGGTAGAGGTGTGCAGGTAGGTGAGGAAGGAGGGTTGTGAGGTATGCAGGCAGGTGAGGAAGGGGGGCTGTGAGAGATGTGAGGCTCAGAGCTCCTGGAGGGTCTGGAGGTGGGGGGTGAGAGGGTGTTTAAAAAGGTAGGAGATGCGGAATCTGGGGAGCTGGGAGAAATGGGCATAAAGGAGGAAGTGGATGGGTTAGATAAATGCTTCTTAAAAATAGGGAAGATGTAGTCAAATAGGTTAAGGCCGTTGTCTGTGGACTGAATGAGAATAGTTCCGTTGTTGTAGATTGTAATGGTGGCTGTTGAGTGGAAGAGTTCTGATGGTGAAATGTAAATCATAAGCCCATGTGCAGATTTCCTCGTGGAGGAAATCACGTGTAGGGAAAGGAAGGCTTTCCTCCATTGAGCTCTGCGTTTTGTGAAGATAATGATGTCAGTGGTCGTAACACCTTTATGTAGAGAGAAGTATGGGTCAGCAAAAGGTGTTTCAGGGTGAGATTTTAAAAATTTACGTTTAAAGCGTTTGGCAGATTTTTTAGAGAGTTGCGGCGGGTAGATGATGTTGAAGGTGTGAGTGCCTGAAGGTTCCATGCTGAGTTGTGATGTAGATCAGAGAGAATGGAGAGGGGATGTACCACAAAGTAGATTCAGCTTGAGGTAAACAAAGACAGTCTAAGATAGTCTAAGATGGCCGCCTCATTGGACGAAGTAGTGCTGAATAGATCTGAAGTCCTTTAACTATGTTCATCGGATGTGGGGGAGTCCTGTTTCACTGATAGTTGAGGGGGAAACAGTGTGCAGCCTAAAGTAGTCCTATTTCACTGTTTAAAAGACTGAGGGGCAGGGCAAGCCCAGATGAGTTGTAGGATGGTAAAACCAGAGAAAGGGCTAGTGAATAACTTCCGGGATGATTATTGGAAGAGGGGGGTCCATTGGTTTTATTATTAGTGACCTCGGCCATTTTAAATGCAGGACATCAAAGCCAGTAAGTAAATAAAGTCAAATTCACCATAGGTGGATTACCTTAAAATAATGTCGTTACTGAGGTCGTTTCAATAATGAAGCAGTGATCTGCAGTTCAGCCGAGTCCCATGAGAACTATCATGCCATAGGTTAGGATGCAATCAGAATAGTTATATCAGGAGATAGCACCAAGGAGGACGCTGCAACAAATGAGGGTAAAGAGCAGCTAAAGAAGGGGGAGGGGACGTGGTATTTAAAACTATCTGTTTATGATTCAAGGTCATCAGGGTAAGACTCTGCAGAACAGAGCTGGCTATATCAGGCGGCCTCCTGGAAGGCTGTGGTTTTAGGCTGGAGTTCACTTTGCCCATGCTTTCAAATGTCTCTGAAAGTTCCTCAAAGGAAGACTCACCCTCTCCCTGCAGCACAATTCTGCCCTGCGGCCAGTTACTGGGCCCTGCACAGGAAAATCATCCTGCACGGTGCCACTAGGTTTTCATGATATTATTAGGGGAGGCCGGAGGGGCAGGGAATGAGGCATCAATAATAGTGCCACAGTCCCAGTACACTTCTCTGCCATCAGCACCATTCACTGGGTCTCAGTAGTGAAAGAAGGGTAAGGTGACTGAAAATATACTACACGTCTTCACCATGGTGGGTCAGGTGCCGGTGTAGAAGTACCAGTTGCAGTGCAGTCTTTGCTTACTACACACTTACTACTGTGGCATTGGCCACAGTCTGAACAGTGGCAGGGCCAGGAGCGCAGTTCGGTCCTGTCCACTTTCAAATTCCACTGTAAGATGTGCGCAATAGCAACCTGTGCATGACTGATCCACCCTCCGGTGCCCCACCCTGAAGCCACGCTGCATGTGGTCACCATCACCGCGTAGCTGTGGTGCAGCACTGCGTGCATGCCTTTCACAAATGTGAGTGTGTAGCACTACGCAGCCACACAAGCGGAACCTTCGTCTCCAGGCAGACCCAGTGTCATGCACATTAAGTTAATAATGGCCTGCCACCCAGGCCATGGCCATAAAACAGCAAATGTAGTGCACAGGAGGGGCGGCAGGCAATTAAAACGCAGCACAGAGAATATGGGCCTCATTTCTGAAAAGTGACGCATCGCTGCGAGAAAAAAGTGATGCGTCACTTTTCATTGTGCCCTCCTTCCAACACCAATCATGCGTCATATTTACAGTATGATGCATCATGTCGCAAGGAGTTACAGATATGCCAGTATTTCTGATGTATCTGTAGGTGCAGTAATGATGCATTACTGGAGTGTGTCACAAAAGTGACACAACTCCAGCAATGGGTCATGTAGCGATCACGTTGAATAGGGGGCTACAGCCATACCATTCTCGTAGATTCCACTGTGTCCCTGGTCGACATGATACGAGGGTAATCGTTAAGAAAACTACAGCTACCAGCATGCCTAGGGGCAAGACTCATGAGGCTCAGGGGGGAACTTACTAAAGCACCTCCTTCGTGATGAGAAGGTGCTTGTCAATCAATTTGTTTTCTGTGGGAATGGCGGATGGTGTTCCCCGCCAGATTTCAGCTTGAAGATTACAGCCGTCGTTGTCCTGGACGTTTACTGGATTCCGTGTTATTGGAGCTTGTCCCAGGTACTTTTGGCCGAAGGGGTGCGGGCTCGCCTCCTCCGCGTCCACCCTGTGTCCTTTTGTGTATTAGGAAAGAAAAGCCGCGGTGCAAGTTAAACGCGCTGCTCCGCGTTCACATTGCATTTAGTGTGTGAGAAAGGTTATTGCTGCTGCACGCGTCTGATTCCTAAGACGCGCTCAGTGCAATATCATTTCCAGCAGCATTCTAAGGAAGTGGCCTTACCTTCTGACATTCTGCTGATGAACTTTTGCCGCTTACCTATGTACTTCTGTTACCTCGCATTTGAACACTGCGGCTCAGTCTATGTCTGCAATACCTGTTCCGTGTTCAATCACCAGAGAAACAGTCCAATTGAAATAGCGTTGTGCAAGTCAAACAACGCCCGCATTCTTGGAAAGGAATTCCTCTTTGGAATATTTATCTTTGGGTGACATTGAGATTCTTCACGTTTTCCAGTCAGCAGCAAACTGCGTTTGTTTGTTCCAGTTCACTAAAGAAACATTTGGTTTGAACTATATCACCCTTGTTTGATAATTCCTGTCTTCAGAAAAGGGAAGAATTCACCTTGTCTAGCTGTAAGACTTCTGGTAAGAAGAGCGACAACATTCTGCATTTAGGATTAGATGTTCAGATAAGAATAGGTGTTATATCTACTGTTTTGTCATCCCCTACTACAGGGGATTTTGAATGTGCAAGATTTTTTAACTGACTGGTGAAACAACAACCAGTTCCTCAGGATAAAAATTAAATCAGTGTAAACAAACAATGCCTTTTTTGAAGGAGCAAATATTTTACAGTAACTGGTCAAACATAAGGACAACATTTCTCTGCAAAATGCATTGAGACACACACATCACCCACTTTAAGAATAACTTGCATGAAAATGTATTTATTTATTTATTTTGAAAGTTTTATAGAGCGCGAACAAGATCCTTGCAGATATCAGAGCGCTTTACACACAAGTAGGATAAAAACAGATAAAAAGCTAAACAAGATATAAAACAAAGTTGAGAAAAAACAAATTAATCAAATGTAAACAAGGTGGGGAGGCAACAGTGTAAAGGAGGGCAACTGTACAGTAATAAAGGAATGAAAGCTAAACAAAATATATCAAGCAAATATAAGCTAAAAAAATAGGCAAATGTAAAACATGTGAGGTAGCAACGTTGTAAAGGTGGGCCAACGAACAGAAAATATGTCCAGCATAGATGCGCAAAACAAATTAAGTAGATGAAAGCATGGTGAAGGTTGTAGCGGAGTATGGGAGTACAACTCTGCAAAGTTTTCTGGAGGAGACAAAATGAGAACAAAGGTATATTAGACTAAATTCATGTGAATTTAGCTAAGAGTAGGGCTTTTACTTCTTTCTTGAAGGAACTGTGGATGGGATAAGTCTGATTTCTGGAGGAAGGGAATTCCATATCCTGGGGGCCATCCCAGAGAAGGAGCGTTCATATGTCTTTATCTTGTGGAATCTTTGGGGTTTCAGAAGAAGGTTCTTTGCGCTTCTTGTATCTCTTGTGCCACCCGAGATTGTCAGTTTCTGAGCGAGATAACTGGGCGAGTTGTGGTATATGGCCTTGTGAGTCATGCATGCTATTTTCAGGTGTATTCTAGCTTCATATGGTAGCCAGTTTAGGGATCTGAGGTCGGGAGAGATGTGTGACCGTTTTTTTGAGCCTGTGATAAGTCTGGCTGCAGCATTGATAGAGGCTTTAAGTGGGGCGGTAGTCGATTGGGGGAGGCCACAGAGGGCAGCACTTCCATAATCCACTTGGGGGATTACTAGGGCTTGGACTGCAGTTCTGAAGTCATTAGCGGGTAGGAAAGGTTTCAGCTTTCTTAATGTGTTGATTTGGAAATTAGCACTTTTCGTAGCATTGCTGATGTGGTGATGCATATTGAGATTGCACTCGAGGGTAATGCCTAAGGATTTTGCTGAGTCCACGATAGTAGGTTGGACCTTAAGTGCAGTGAGATGATTAAGCCAGGACTGAGTGATGGGGACTTTGGAAGGAGGAGCAATTAAGAGGAATTCTGTTTTGAGGGTGTTAAGTTTGAGATGATTCTCTGCTAGCCAAGTCTGTGTGTTTCTGAGCGTTGTGTTGAGAAGTTTGATGTCTTCAAGGGTGTCAATTTTAAGGTAGATCTGGGTATCGTCCGCGTACATGTGAAATTGTACATTAGATGTTTGAAGCAGTGCGGTGAGTGGTTCCAAGACTAGATTGAACAAGGTAGGGGAAAGGGAGGATCCTTGAGGGACACCTAGAGTTACAGGAACTGGGGTAGACATATTGTTGTTAATCTTGAATTTCTGAGTCCGGTTATGTAGAAAAGAGGTGAACCATTTGAGTACTGTCCCTGAAATACCCATTCTGAGATTTAGCAAGTCGAGTAAGTTCTCATGTTTGACAGTATCGAATGCTGATGAGAGGTCGAGAAGGATGAGGAGGCAGGTGCCATTCTGATCAAGAATTTGCAGTGCATCATCAATTATATGTGTCATAGCTGATTCCGTGCTGTGACCTGCTCGGAAGCCTGATTGGTGTGCGTTGAGGAGTTGAAAGAGCTCGATGTGTTTTATCAGTTGGAGATGTACACATTTTTCTAGGAGTTTGGCCAAAGTAGGAATATTGGTGATAGGACGATAGTTAGACAATTCGGAGGGGTTCGCTGAAGGTTTTTTCAGTATGGGCGAGACCTGTCCTATTTTGAGGGGGTCCGGGATGCAACCTTGTTGCAGAGAGCTGTTTATGATTTTGGTCCAAAGTGGGAGAAGTAGTGGGATAAAGTCATGTACCGCGTTAGCGGGTAGAGGGTCAGATAGGTGATTGGAGGGCTTCAGAGTACTTAGAATCTTGCCGATAGAGTCTTCAGTGTAAGTTTCGAAGGATGCCCAAGAAGCATTGTTTTTTAGAGCAAGGGGCATATTGCTCTGGGGGTTAGAATAAAGTTTTAGATCAGAGAGGAGATCTTTCCTGATCGTTTCTGTCTTTAGATTAAAGAAAGAGGAGAATTCTTCACAGGACGGTAATGTACTTGACGTGTTTTGAGGTCTTTGAGGTCCTTCTCTGGATTGAGTTTTTATTAACTCAAATAACTTGTTAGGTCGGTTTCTGGCCTGGTCAAGTTGGCGACTGAAGAAGGAAGCTTTCGTGCGTTTGATTTTTCTAAAGTAAGCGTTTCTTTTTTTCTTTAGTGTTTTGAGATGCAGAGCTGAGGGGACTGATCGCCAGTTGCGTTCCGCAAGTCTCATGGCTCGCCTGTCTTCGTTAAGCAGTCCGTCATACCATGGTTTTGAATTTTTAGATGCAGCTCTCTTTAAATGAAGGGGGGCAACTTCCTTGATAATAGAGGACATCGAATTGAGGTAGTGGTCGGTGAGAACCAGTACGTCGGTAGCATCAGTAGGAGTAGGAGAAGATTGTAGCTGGAGGAGGGTAGAGAGTTAGGATTGAGTTTCCTCAAGTCCCTCCTCCAGACCTTAGATCTAGTCGATTGAGCCGGGTTAGATTTCACTATTTCGTTGATGTAGAACGTGATAATGTGGTGATCAGACCAGTCACAGGGTAAGATTGAATCAAGTTGGATGGAATTGCCTTTGGAGATGATAAGATCCAGGATGGAGCCCTTGTCATGAGTAGGACTGTTGCAGAATTGGGAGAGGTCAAGGTCGCTGAGGAAGTTTTTGAGACTGTTGACAACATCGTCATTGAGATCATTCCAATGTAGGTTGAGGTCACCAATGAATATTTGTGTGTGTTGTCTTCCGGAATTCGTTGTGATCAGATCAATGAGGTGTTCTGCAAAGGTGAGGTTGTCTCCTGGTGGATGGTAAATAATGTGTAAGGAGCATATAGGATTACCTTCGCTATTCGTGTCAAGGCAAAAGTACTCGCAGGAGGAGAAAACAGGGGAAATAGCTCTCATAACTGAGAGTTTGCTCCGGAAAATACATGCGATTCCACCTCCAATCTTGCCAATCCTATCCATTCTGATGATGTGATAGTTAGGGGAACTAAGATGTCAAAGAGTGGTGAGGAAGATTTTGTTAACCAGGTTTCGGTGAGTACAATCAAGTCTAGGTCGTGTACGATAATGAGGTCGGCAATGTCTGATGCGTGTCTAGGGGCTGACCTACAGTTCAAAAGTGAGCATTTAAGCCGGGGAGTGATAAGTGAGGAAGAGGGGTCAGTGGCGAGAGTGACTTTTTTAAGATTACTAGTTACTATGCCTCTATCATTGTGCGTAGAAGACCTGTGGGGGTTGGGGGGGATAGTGGGGATGGGAAGGTGTTTGGGGACTATGTGGGCCGAGAGTGTAAGATCATAGGAATGAAGAAGGGAGCGTATGTCCAACGCAGAAAGAGGGTTGGGGCTACGTCGAGGCCGAGTGGGGGAATTACGGGAGGGAATGGAGGTCCAGAAAGGGGGGTTGTGAGTGTATGAGAGTAGGGGATGGTTGTTGGGCATGTTGTATGAAAGGGATCCGGGGGGTGTATGGTGCCTGGGTTGTTTCGAGATGATCTCTTTATGGCTGCGAAGTTCATCTTTAATTTGAAAGAGGGTGTACATAATCTTGTCCAAGATGTTGGTAGGGACGGAAGTAGACGTAGATTGGGGAGCGGGAGGAGCAGGTTTGGTTTGGAGAGGTATAAGGTCGGTAGAAGGAAGGGGGGGCAAGGCGGTGGGGGGGGAGGTGAGTAAAGTTTTGGACACTTCGCTGAGGAGGGGGCTGTGGGGTGGGCGTGGATACAGGTGGGAGGAGAGGTGTTGTAGGTGTGTGTAGGAGTGTAGTGGGTTCTCGGGTAGTAGATGAAGTGCATGCTCGGGAGGATGCGGAATGTGACATAATAGGGGGTGAAATGGTATTTAAAAGGGTGGATGGTGACACGGGTCGGAGAAGGTGGGGGGGAGTAATAGGGGTAGTGGAATGTGCAAAAGGCGAGTTAGTGAGTGGTGGAGCGATCAGTGAGTGCTCGATGGGGGAGGAGGGAATAACGATGGGGGGGATGTGTGCGTAGCGGAGAACCCTAAAGAGTGGTTACTAGGTGAGTTAACAGCAATTGTAAGGCTAGTTGGGTGAATGATGGGGATAGATGAAGAGGGTAGAGGTGTGCAGGTAGGTGAGGAAGGAGGGTTGTGAGGTATGCAGGCAGGTGAGGAAGGGGGGCTGTGAGAGATGTGAGGCTCAGAGCTCCTGGAGGGTCTGGAGGTGGGGGGTGAGAGGGTGTTTAAAAAGGTAGGAGATGCGGAATCTGGGGAGCTGGGAGAAATGGGCATAAAGGAGGAAGTGGATGGGTTAGATAAATGCTTCTTAAAAATAGGGAAGATGTAGTCAAATAGGTTAAGGCCGTTGTCTGTGGACTGAATGAGAATAGTTCCGTTGTTGTAGATTGTAATGGTGGCTGTTGAGTGGAAGAGTTCTGATGGTGAAATGTAAATCATAAGCCCATGTGCAGATTTCCTCGTGGAGGAAATCACGTGTAGGGAAAGGAAGGCTTTCCTCCATTGAGCTCTGCGTTTTGTGAAGAAAATGATGTCAGTGGTCGTAACACCTTTATGTAGAGAGAAGTATGGGTCAGCAAAAGGTGTTTCAGGGTGAGATTTTAAAAATTTACGTTTAAAGCGTTTGGCAGATTTTTTACAGAGTTGCGGCGGGTAGATGATGTTGAAGGTGTGAGTGCCTGAAGGTTCCATGCTGAGTTGTGATGTAGATCAGAGAGAACGGAGAGGGGATGTACCACAAAGTAGATTCAGCTTGAGGTAAACAAAGACAGTCTAAGATAGTCTAAGATGGCCGCCTCATTGGACGAAGTAGTGCTGAATAGATCTGAAGTCCTTTAACTATGTTCATCGGATGTGGGGGAGTCCTGTTTCACTGATAGTTGAGGGGGAAACAGTGTGCAGCCTAAAGTAGTCCTATTTCACTGTTTAAAAGACTGAGGGGCAGGGCAAGCCCAGATGAGTTGTAGGATGGTAAAACCAGAGGAAGGGCTAGTGAATAACTTCCGGGATGATTATTGGAAGAGGGGGGTCCATTGGTTTTATTATTAGTGACCTCGGCCATTTTAAATGCAGGACATCAAAGCCAGTAAGTAAATAAAGTCAAATTCACCATAGGTGGATTACCTTAAAATAATGTCATTACTGAGGTCGTTTCAATAATGAAGCAGTGATCTGCAGTTCAGCCGAGTCCCATGAGAACTATCATGCCATAGGTTAGGATGCAATCAGAATAGTTATATCAGGAGATAGCACCAAGGAGGACGCTGCAACAAATGAGGGTAAAGAGCAGCTAAAGAAGGGGGAGGGGACGTGGTATTTAAAACTATCTGTTTATGATTCAAGGTCATCAGGGTAAGACTCTGCAGAACAGAGCTGGCTATATCAGGCGGCCTCCTGGAAGGCTGTGGTTTTAGGCTGGAGTTCACTTTGCCCATGCTTTCAAACGTCTCTGAAAGTTCCTCAAAGGAAGACTCACCCTCTCCCTGCAGCACAATTCTGCCCTGCGGCCAGTTACTGGGCCCTGCACAGGAAAATCATCCTGCACGGTGCCACTAGGTTTTCATGATATTATTAGGGGAGGCCGGAGGGGCAGGGAATGAGGCATCAATAATAGTGCCACAGTCCCAGTACACTTCTCTGCCATCAGCACCATTCACTGGGTCTCAGTAGTGAAAGAAGGGTAAGGTGACTGAAAATATACTACACGTCTTCACCATGGTGGGTCAGGTGCCGGTGTAGAAGTACCAGTTGCAGTGCAGTCTCTGCTTACTACACACTTACTACTGTGGCATTGGCCACAGTCTGAACAGTGGCAGGGCCAGGAGCGCAGTTCGGTCCTGTCCACTTTCAAATTCCACTGTAAGATGTGCGCAATAGCAACCTGTGCATGACTGATCCACCCTCCGGTGCCCCACCCTGAAGCCACGCTGCATGTGGTCACCATCACCGCGCAGCTGTGGTGCAGCACTGCGTGCATGCCTTTCACAAATGTGAGTGTGTAGCACTACGCAGCCACACAAGCGGAACCTTCGTCTCCAGGCAGACCCAGTGTCATGCACATTAAGTTAATAATGGCCTGCCACCCAGGCCATGGCCATAAAACAGCAAGTGTAGTGCACAGGAGGGGCAGCAGGCAATTGAAACGCAGCACAGAGAATATGGGCCTCATTTCTGAAAAGTGACGCATCGCTGCGAGAAAAAAGTGTTGCGTCACTTTTCATTGTGCCCTCCTTCCAACACCAATCATGCGTCATATTTACAGTATGATGCATCATGTCGCAAGGAGTTACAGATATGCCAGTATTTCTGATGTATCTGTAGGTGCAGTAATGATGCATTACTGGAGTGTGTCACAAAAGTGACACAACTCCAGCAATGGGTCATGTAGCGATCACGTTGAATAGGGGGCTACAGTCATACCATTCTCGTAGATTCCACTGTGTCCCTGGTCGACATGATACGAGGGTAATCGTTAAGAAAACTACAGCTACCAGCATGCCTAGGGGCAAGACTCATGAGGCTCAGGGGGGAACTTACTAAAGCACCTCCTTCGTGATGAGAAGGTGCTTGTCAATCAATTTGTTTTCTGTGGGAATGGCGGATGGTGTTCCCCGCCAGATTTCAGCTTGAAGATTACAGCCGTCGTTGTCCTGGACGTTTACTGGATTCCGTGTTATTGGAGCTTGTCCCAGGTACTTTTGGCCGAAGGGGTGTGGGCTCGCCTCCTCCGCGTCCACCCTGTGTCCTTTTGTGTATTAGGAAAGAAAAGCCGCGGTGCAAGTTAAACGCGCTGCTCCGCGTTCACATTGCATTTAGTGTGTGAGAAAGGTTATTGCTGCTGCACGCGTCTGATTCCTAAGACGCGCTCAGTGCAATATCATTTCCAGCAGCGTTCTAAGGAAGTGGCCTTACCTTCTGACATTCTGCTGATGAACTTTTGCCGCTTACCTATGTACTTCTGTTACCTCGCATTTGAACACTGCGGCTCAGTCTATGTCTGCAATACCTGTTCCGTGTTCAATCACCAGAGAAACAGTCCAATTGAAATAGCGTTGTGCAAGTCAAACAACGCTCGCATTCTTGGAAAGGAATTCCTCTTTGGAATATTTATCTTTGGGTGACATTGAGATTCTTCACGTTTTCCAGTCAGCAGCAAACTGCGTTTGTTTTGTTCCAGTTCACTAAAGAAACATTTGGTTTGAACTATATCACCCTTGTTTGTTAATTCCTGTCTTCAGAAAAGGGAAGAATTCACCTTGTCTAGCTGTAAGACTTCTGGTAAGAAGAGCGACAACATTCTGCATTTAGGATTAGATGTTCAGATAAGAATAGGTGTTATATCTACTGTTTTGTCATCCCCTACTACAGGGGATTTTGAATGTGCAAGATTTTTTAACTGACTGGTGAAACAACAACCAGTTCCTCAGCATAAAAATTAAATCAGTGTAAACAAACAATGCCTTTTTTGAAGGAGCAAATATTTTACAGTAACTGGTCAAACATAAGGACAACATTTCTCTGCAAAATGCATTGAGACTCTCACACATCACCCACTTTAAGAATAACTTGCATGAAAATGTATTTATTTATTTATTTTGAAAGTTTTATAGAGCGCGAACAAGATCCTTGCCGATATCAGAGCGCTTTACACACAAGTAGGATAAAAACAGATAAAAAGCTAAACAAGATATAAAACAAAGTTGAGAAAAAACAAATTGATCAAATGTAAACAAGGTGGGGAGGCAACAGTGTAAAGGAGGGCAACTGTACAGTAATAAAGGAATGAAAGCTAAACATAATATATCAAGCAAATATAAGCAAAAAAAATAGGCAAATGTAAAACATGTGAGGTGGCAACGTTGTAAAGGTGGGCCAACGAACAGAAAATATGTCCAGCATAGATGCGCAAAACAAATTAAGTAGATGAAAGCATGGTGAAGGTTGTAGCGGAGTATGGGAGGACAACTCTGCAAAGTTTTCTGGAGGAGACAAAATGAGAACGAAGGTATATTAGACTAAATTCATGTGAATTTAGCTAAGAGTAGGGCTTTTACTTCTTTCTTGAAGGAACTGTGGATGGGATAAGTCTGATTTCTGGAGGAAGGGAATTCCATATCCTGGGGGCCATCCCAGAGAAGGAGCGTTCATATGTCTTTATCTTGTGGAATCTTTGGGGTTTCAGAAGAAGGTTCTTTGCGCTTCTTGTATCTCTTGTGCCACCCGAGATTGTCAGTTTCTGAGCGAGATAACTGGGCGAGTTGTGGTATATGGCCTTGTGAGTCATGCATGCTATTTTCAGGTGTATTCTAGCTTCGTATGGTAGCCAGTTTAGGGATCTGAGGTCGGGAGAGATGTGTGACCGTTTTTTTGAGCCTGTGATAAGTCTGGCTGCAGCATTGATAGAGGCTTTAAGTGGGGCGGTAGTCGAATGGGGGAGGCCACAGAGGGCAGCACTTCCATAATCCACTTGGGGGATTACTAGGGCTTGGACTGCAGTTCTGAAGTCATTAGCGGGTAGGAAAGGTTTCAGCTTTCTTAATGTGTTGATTTGGAAATTAGCACTTTTCGTAGCATTGCTGATGTGGTGATGCATATTGAGATTGCACTCGAGGGTAATGCCTAAGGATTTTGCTGAGTCCACGATAGTAGGTTGGACCTTAAGTGCAGTGAGATGATTAAGCCAGGACTGAGTGATGGGGACTTTGGAAGGAGGAGCAATTAAGAGGAATTCTGTTTTGAGGGTGTTAAGTTTGAGATGATTCTCTGCTAGCCAAGTCTGTGTGTTTCTGAGCGTTGTGTTGAGAAGTTTGATGTCTTCAAGGGTGTCAATTTTAAGGTAGATCTGGGTATCGTCCGCGTACATGTGAAATTGTACATTAGATGTTTGAAGCAGTGCGGTGAGTGGTTCCAAGACTAGATTGAACAAGGTAGGGGAAAGGGAGGATCCTTGAGGGACACCTAGAGTTACAGGAACTGGGGTAGACTTATTGTTGTTAATCTTGAATTTCTGAGTCCGGTTATGTAGAAAAGAGGTGAACCATTTGAGTACTGTCCCTGAAATACCCATTCTGAGATTTAGCAAGTCGAGTAAGTTCCCATGTTTGACAGTATCGAATGCTGATGAGAGGTCGAGAAGGATGAGGAGGCAGGTGCCATTCTGATCAAGAATTTGCAGTGCATCATCAATTATATGTGTCATAGCTGATTCCGTGCTGTGACCTGCTCGGAAGCCTGATTGGTGTGCGTTGAGGAGTTGAAAGAGCTCGATGTGTTTTATCAGTTGGAGATGTACACATTTTTCTAGGAGTTTGGCCAAAGTAGGAATATTGGTGATAGGACGATAGTTAGACAATTCGGAGGGGTTCGCTGAAGGTTTTTTCAGTATGGGCGAGACCTGTCCTATTTTGAGGGGGTCCGGGATGCAACCTTGTTGCAGAGAGCTGTTTATGATTTTGGTCCAAAGTGGGAGAAGTAGTGGGATAAAGTCATGTACCGCGTTAGCGGGTAGAGGGTCAGATAGGTGATTGGAGGGCTTCAGAGTACTTAGAATCTTGCCGATAGAGTCTTCAGTGTAAGTTTCGAAGGATGCCCAAGAAGCATTGTTTTTTAGAGCAAGGGGCATATTGCTCTGGGGGTTAGAATAAAGTTTTAGATCAGAGAGGAGATCTTTCCTGATCGTGTCTGTCTTTAGATTAAAGAAAGAGGAGAATTCTTCACAGGACGGTAATGTACTTGACGTGTTTTGAGGTCTTTGAGGTCCTTCTCTGGATTGAGTTTTTATTAACTCAAATAACTTCTTAGGTCGGTTTCTGGCCTGGTCAAGTTGGCGACTGAAGAAGGAAGCTTTCGTGCGTTTGATTTTTCTAAAGTAAGCGTTTCTTTTTTTCTTTAGTGTTTTGAGATGCAGAGCTGAGGGAATTGATCGCCAGTTGCGTTCCGCAAGTCTCATGGCTCGCCTGTCTTCGTTAAGCAGTCCGTCATACCATGGTTTTGAATTTTTAGATGCAGCTCTCTTTAACTGAAAGGGGGCAACTTCCTTGATAATAGAGGACATCGAATTGAGGTAGTGGTCGGTGAGAACCAGTACGTCGGTAGCGTCAGTAGGGGGTAGGAGAAGATTGTAGCTGGAGGAGGGTAGAGAGTTAGGATTGAGTTTCCTCAAGTCCCTCCTCCATACCTTAGATCTAGTCGATTGAGCCGGGTTAGATTTCACTATTTCGTTGATGTAGAACGTGATAATGTGGTGATCAGACCAGTCACAGGGTAAGATTGAATCAAGTTGGATGGAATTGCCTTTGGAGATGATAAGATCCAGGATGGAGCCCTTGTCATGAGTAGGACTGTTGCAGAATTGGGAGAGGTCAAGGTCGCTGAGGAAGTTTTTGAGACTGTTGACAACATCGTCATTGAGATCATTCCAATGTAGGTTGAGGTCACCAATGAATATTTGTGTGTGTTGTCTTCCGGAATTCGTTGTGATCAGATCAATGAGGTGTTCTGCAAAGGTGAGGTTGTCTCCTGGTGGATGGTAAATAATGTGTAAGGAGTATATAGGATTACCTTCGCTATTGATGTCAAGGCAAAAGTACTCGCAGGAGGAGAAAACAGGGGAAATAGCTCTCATAACTGAGAGTTTGCTCCGGAAAATACATGCGATTCCACCTCCAATCTTGCCAATCCTATCCAATCTGATGATGTGATAGTTAGGGGGAACTAAGATGTCAAAGAGTGGTGAGGAAGATTTTGTTAACCAGGTTTCGGTGAGTACAATCAAGTCTTGGTCGTGTGCGAAAATGAGGTCGGCAATGTCTGATGCGTGTCTAGGGGCTGACCTACAGTTCAAAAGTGAGCATTTAAGCCGGGGAGTGATAAGGGAGGAGGAGGGGTCAGTGGCGAGAGTGACTTTTTAAGATTACTAGTTACTATGCCTCTATCATTGTGCGTAGAAGACCTGTGGGGGTTGGGGGGGATAGTGGGGATGGGAAGGTGTTTGGGGACTATGTGGGCCGAGAGTGTAAGATCATAGGAATGAAGAAGGGAGCGTATGTCCAACGCAGAAAGAGGGTTGGGGCTACGTCGAGGCCGAATGGGGGAATTACGGGAGGGAATGGAGGTCCAGAAAGGGGAGTTGTGAGTGTAGGAGAGTAGTGGATGGTTGTTGGGCATGTTGTATGAAAGGGATCCGGGGGGTGTATGGTGCCTGGGTTGTTTCGAGATGATCTCTTTAAGGCTGCGAAGTTCATCTTTAATTTGAAAGAGTGTGTACATAATCTTGTCCAAGATGTTGGTAGGGACGGAAGTAGACGTAGATTGGGGAGCGGGAGGAGGAGGTTTGGTTTGGAGAGGTATAAGGTCGGTAGAAGGAAGCGGGGGCAAGGCGGTGGGGGGGGGAGGTGAGTAAAGTTTTGGACACTTCGCTGAGGAGGGGGCTGTGGGGTGGGCGTGGATACAGGTGGGAGGAGAGGTGTTGTAGGGGTGTGTAGGAATGTAGTGGGTTCTCGGGTAGTAGATGAAGTGCATGCTCGGGAGGATGCGGAATGTGACATAATAGGGGGTGAAACGGTATTTAAAAGGGTGGATGGTGACACCGGTCGGAGAAGGTGGGGGGAGTAATAGGGGTAGTGGAATGTGCAAAAGGCAAGTTAGTGAGTGGTGGAGCGATCAGTGAGTGCTCGATGGGGGAGGAGGGAATAACGATGGGGGGGATGTGTGCGTAGCGGAGAACCCTAAATAGTGGTTACTAGGTGAGTTAACAGCAATTGTAAGGCCAGTTGGGAGAATGATGGGGATAGATGAAGAGGGTAGAGGTGTGTAGGTAGGTGAGGAAGGAGGGTTGTGAGGTATGCAGGCAGGTGAGGAAGGGGGGCTGTGAGAGATGTGAGGCTCAGAGCTCCTGGAGGGTCTGGAGGTGGGGGGTGAGAGGGTGTTTAAAAAGGTAGGAGATGCAGAATCTGGGGAGCTGGGAGAAATGGGCATAAAGGAGGAAGTGGATGGGTTAGATAAATGCTTCTTAAAAATATGGAAGATGTAGTCAAATAGGTTAAGGCCGTTGTCTGTGGACTGAATGAGAATAGTTCAGTTGTTGTAGATTGTAATGGTGGCTGTTGAGTGGAAGAGTTGTGATGGTGAAACGTAAATCATAAGCCCATGTGCAGATTTCCTCGTGGAGGAAATCACGAGTAGGGAAAGGAAGGCTTTCCTCCATTGAGCTCTGCGTTTTGTGAAGAAAATGATGTCAGTGGTCGTAACACCTTTATGTAGAGAGAAGTATGGGTCAGCAAAAGGTGTTTCAGGGTGAGATTTTAAAGATTTACGTTTAAAGCGTTTGGCAGATTTTTTAGAGAGTTGCGGCGGGTAGATGATGTTGAAGGTGTGAGTGCCTGAAGGTTCCATGCTGAGTTGTGATGTAGATCAGAGAGAACGGAGAGGGGATGTACCACAAAGTAGATTCAGCTTGAGGTAAACAAAGACAGTCTAAGATAGTCTAAGATGGCCGCCTCATTGGACGAAGTAGTGCTGAATAGATCTGAAGTCCTTTAACTATGTTCATCGGATGTGGGGGAGTCCTGTTTCACTGATAGTTGAGGGGGAAACAGTGTGCAGCCTAAAGTAGTCCTATTTCACTGTTTAAAAGACTGAGGGGCAGGGCAAGCCCAGATGAGTTGTAGGATGGTAAAACCAGAGGAAGGGCTAGTGAATAACTTCGGGGATGATTATTGGAAGAGGGGGGTCCATTAGTTTTATTATTAGTGACCTCGGCCATTTTAAATGCAAGACATCAAAGCCAGTAAGTAAATAAAGTCAAATTCACCATAGGTGGATTACCTTAAAATAATGTCGTTACTGAGGTCGTTTCAATAATGAAGCAGTGATCTTCAGTTCAGCCGAGTCCCATGAGAACTATCATGCCATAGGTTAGGATGCAATCAGAATAGTTATATCAGGAGATAGCACCAAGGAGGACGCTGCAACAAATGAGGGTAAAGAGCAGGTAAAGAAGGGGGGGGGGACGTGGTATTTAAAACTATCTGTTTATGATTCAAGGTCATCAGGGTAAGACTCTGCAGAACAGAGCTGGCTATATCAGGGGGCCCCTGGAAGGCTGGGGTTTTTAGGCTGGAGTTCACTTTGCCCATGCTTTCAAACGTCTCTGAAAGTTCCTCAAAGGAAGACTCACCCTCTCCCTGCAGCACAATTCTGCCCTGCGGCCAGTTACTGGGCCCTGCACAGGAAAATCATCCTGCACGGTGCCACTAGGTTTTCATGATATTATTAGGGGAGGCCGGAGGGGCAGGGAATGAGGCATCAATAATAGTGCCACAGTCCCAGTACACTTCTCTGCCCTCAGCACCATTCACTGGGTCTCAGTAGTGAAAGAAGGGTAAGGTGACTGAAAATATACTACACGTCTTCACCATGGTGGGTCAGGTGCCGGTGTAGAAGTACCAGTTGCAGTGCAGTCTTTGCTTACTACACACTTACTACTGTGGCATTGGCCACAGTCTGAACAGTGGCAGGGCCAGGAGCGCAGTTCGGTCCTGTCCACTTTCAAATTCCACTGTAAGATGTGCGCAATAGCAACCTGTGCATGACTGATCCACCCTCCGGTGCCCCACCCTGAAGCCACGCTGCATGTGGTCACCATCACCGCGCAGCTGTGGTGCAGCACTGCGTGCATGCCTTTCACAAATGTGAGTGTGTAGCACTACGCAGCCACACAAGCTGAACCTTTGTCTCCAGGCAGACCCAGTGTCATGCACATTAAGTTAATAATGGCCTGCCACCCAGGCCATGGCCATAAAACAGCAAGTGCAGTGCACAGGAGGGGCGGCAGGCAATTAAAACGCAGCACAGAGACTATGGGCCTCATTTCTGAAAAGTGACGCATCGCTGCGAGAAAAAAGTGATGCGTCACTTTTCATTGTGCCCTCCTTCCAACACCAATCATGCGTCATATTTACAGTATGATGCATCATGTCGCAAGGAGTTACAGATATGCCAGTATTTCTGATGTATCTGTAGGTGCAGTAATGATGCATTACTGGAGTGTGTCACAAAAGGGACACAACTCCAGCAATGGGTCATGTAGCGATCACGTTGAATAGGGGGCTACAGCCATACCATTCTCGTAGATTCCACTGTGTCCCTGGTCGACATGATACGAGGGTAATCGTTAAGAAAACTACAGCTACCAACATGCCTAGGGGCAAGACTCATGAGGCTCAGGGGGGAACTTACTAAAGCACCTCCTTCGTGATGAGAAGGTGCTTGTCAATCAATTTGTTTTCTGTGGGAATGGCGGATGGTGTTCCCCGCCAGATTTCAGCTTGAAGATTACAGCCGTCGTTGTCCTGGACGTTTACTGGATTCCGTGTTATTGGAGCTTGTCCCAGGTACTTTTGGCCGAAGGGGTGCGGGCTCGCCTCCTCCGCGTCCACCCTGTGTCCTTTTGTGTATTAGGAAAGAAAAGCCGCGGTGCAAGTTAAACGCGCTGCTTCGCGTTTACATTGCATTTAGTGTGTGAGAAAGGTTATTGCTGCTGCACGCGTCTGATTCCTAAGACGCGCTCAGTGCAATATCATTTCCAGCAGCGTTCTAAGGAAGTGGCCTTACCTTCTGACATTCTGCTGATGAACTTTTGCCGCTTACCTATGTACTTCTGTTACCTCGCATTTGAACACTGCGGCTCAGTCTATGTCTGCAATACCTGTTCCGTGTTCAATCACCAGAGAAACAGTCCAATTGAAATAGCGTTGTGCAAGTCAAACAACGCTCGCATTCTTGGAAAGGAATTCCTCTTTGGAATATTTATCTTTGGGTGACATTGAGATTCTTCACGTTTTCCAGTCAGCAGCAAACTGCGTTTGTTTTGTTCCAGTTCACTAAAAAAACATTTGGTTTGAACTATATCACCCTTGTTTGTTAATTCCTGTCTTCAGAAAAGGGAAGAATTCACCTTGTCTAGCTGTAAGACTTCTGGTAAGAAGAGCGACAACATTCTGCATTTAGGATTAGATGTTCAGATAAGAATTGGTGTTATATCTACTGTTTTGTCATCCCCTACTACAGGGTGGAAGCCCTTCCTGGCACCCAGCATTTATTATGACCAGACCTTGAGGGAACCACTGAACTTACAGCTAGTTTGTTATTTTATCCACTTCCCTTTTCCCCGGGGCACGAGTTCACGCAGAGAGTTCAAAGTCTCCTTTGTTGGGGGTCGTGCCTGGGAGGAACTGGGGGGCATCTCTTCAGACATCCTCTCCGCTGGTCACCAGGACAAGGTTAGTGGCATTCATTTATCCTTGGGCTACTTCCAATCCCGACAGTCATTACACAATTGGCAAGTCCCATGTTAATTGTGCCTGCGTCAGTCTTACTTCTGCAATGAGGCAGGCGTAAGATATTGAAGCATTTGTGTCCCAGGAGTGGCATAGTGAAATCTTTTAGATTTCACTGCGTCACTTCTACGACCCTTTCCTGCATCGAAACGCCACCCCCCCTGCATACATTATACCTGGCGCAGGTATAATGTGGCGCACGAGTCTACAAAGTGACGCATCTACCTAGATGCGTCACTTTGTAAATATGGTGCAACAAGATGCATTTTTTACGCCGCTGGTGCATCACAAAAAGTGACCCACTGGCGGCGCAAAAGTGACGCAAGGGCTCATAAATAATCCCCTATAAATGGAGGATGAGCTTCTCACAGTTCTCTTGTCACTTAATGACACTGCTGCTGCTAATTAAACAAATTGGCACCTGCCCCATCGGCCATGGTCGGCGGCATCCCCCAACCCATTCCTGCTCCCAGCTCAGTCTTAGAGACAGTTTGTATTTGAGTTGAGAGGGCTGCGGGAGCTATTGTTACACCAGTGGACTATTAGCTCAGTGAGTGATTCCTTACACATCAGTTATTGACAGTGCTTAGAAGGGGCAAAATCCTGTATCAAGCACTATTTTATTCAGGCATCAATTAGTTCAACTTCTGAGTCTGACGTGTCCCATTAGAATCACTGACAGAATATTGAGGAGCAAAATATCGACCTGCAAAAATATCGGTGCCAAAATATCGACTACCAGAATATCAAATTTCTATCTACAAACAGGTACGTACAAAAATATTGAATCCAAAATATTGTTGTAAATAATATAGTTTGTTTAAATATTGAATTTTAAACTGTCTTAAAAGTAATGTAAAATGAATGAAATAATAAATATAATTAAGTAAAACATACTTAAAAACTCTTAAATAACTTTAAAATTAATAAATAGGTAATGCAAGTAAAAAAAAATAAACATACATTTTTATTTTTTATTACATATATATTTAACTTAATAAGATTAAAAAATATTCAATACTTTTAGCGTAGGATAGCGGGAGGGTAACATTTACTCTCCGCATTCTAGTGAGTGCAACAGTAGGGAAAGCGTTGGATAGCGTAGGGGTAAAAATTGCTATTCCCACTCCAGCGAGGGCAACAGTATAGAAAGTGTTGGATAGCGTTGGGGTAAAAATCACTGTTCCCACTCCAGAGAGTGCAACAGTAGGAAAAGTGTTGGATAGCGTAGGGGTAAAAATTACTATTCCCACTCCAGTGAGTGCAACAGTAGGGAAATTATTGATTTAATAATTAAATAAAAATAAATGATGTATCAATATTTATCAATAACAATACAATATTAATTAAAATGAATTGCCAGTTACAAAATATGTAATAATTAATAAATGATCAATACCAATAAATAGTATTTATTAAAAATGAATTACCTATTATTAATTAATTAACAAATTCATTTTCAAAAGCAAAAATTAATAAGCAATAAAAACAATTAATATTTAACAGTAAATTAATTATTAATACACAAAAATAATTTTTATAAGTACTTAATTACAATTAAATTACTTCCCACCCTATTCCCCTATAAACCCACAACCCACTCCGAATAATACATTAATATAATTAGTATAATTCTCAATTAAATAATTAATTAAAATAAATTACCAATTAAAAAATAATAATTACCAATTAATAATTAATTAACCATACATTAATTATCAATACCAATAAATAAATAAAATATAATTACCTAATTACAATTACATTACTTCCCACCCTATTCCCCTATAAACCCACAACCTGCTACAGAACTAAAACACAAAATTAAACTAAACATAATTAATAATTCCTAAAAATGTCTATTTAATTTACTATGATTAAATTACTCCCCACCATATTCCCCTATAAACCCGCAACCCTCTACGGAATTAAATTACGCAAAAATTAAATAACATAAAATTCATTACTTAAAAAAACATCAAACACATATACTAACACTTAAAACACTATAAAAATGATATTTTTAACAACTATATTATGACTGTCAATATTACTAACTTCGATATTATGAAAATCGATATTTCTTACCTGAATTTCCATATTCTGCACCACTATATTTTTGCAATTCGACATTCTGTCCATTCAATATAAAAAACTTGAAATTCTGTCCAGTCGATTTTTTTTCATCGATATTGTGACTGTTCACCGTCCCATTATCATCGTAACTTCTCTCACAGGACACACACTACTTCAACCTTCGTATAACAGCCAAGAATCATCAACTAAACACGTGCTTTATGTTCGCAAAGTTGAAAGAAAAATATTTCTGTCTTCCTGCTGTTTACATTTCAGCCTCTAAGATGTGGGATTGCTAAGCAATGATTTTTAAAAATAAAAATACGAAACATAATTTTAGCAGAGGGGCTGCAAGGGAAAAAACAACAAGATCTGTGTTTAACCTTATGGTCAAAGGTTTGGATCCTAAAGGGTCCACTCATCCATTCATCCTCTCGAGATCAAAAGCATCGTGTCCACTGCACTGCGTTTATTTGTGGTAAATAAAATATTACCCTGGCAGAATTTCTAGGCATTAACAAAGTATCATGCATCAAATGAGAGACAGGATCCGTGGTGTCCAATTTAAATGGGCTTTATTCCAATAACTCGAGTCAAAGGGAGAATCAGTTCCATCACCACAGAGGTTCAGGAAGAGTCTTCTAACATTTAATAACAATGAACAGAATATATACATTTTACTCCTTGTACATAGGGCGGAGCGCTCCAGGCAGAGCAAGAAAGAAAGAGATAAGAGCATGTGGGCGTACATGAGGGTGTGTACTTCGATGAGTCATAGGTAGGTGATAGGTAGGTGGGTACTTAGAGGAGGAGTTTGCATGACCAGCTCGAACTTTGTCCTACTTGTGTGCAACATGAGCATGACGTGCAATTGACGTGTAACTGGGAGGAGAGCTGACTTTCAGTCTAGAAGAGAGATCTCTTGTGTCAAGGCGACCAGCACATCTAGTACAACTGATATCTAGAGTCAGGGGATGTATTATCTGAAACAAAGGTTGCTCGTCACTAAATGACAGAAAGGGCATATTTATTCGTTCGTTGCATGAGCTTTCTATGGATGCAAGCACTGTAATCCACTTAAACAGAGATAGAATGGCTGGGCCCTATCTATGCAGATGGGTTCTGTGTACCTTCTTCACCAGACTGAAATGTGTTTCTGTAAAGCAAACAGATAACTGTTATTCATAATACTGTCTTGGCAGGCCTTACTGGGCTTCTTGCGGCTTTCAGTGTGTCAGGAGTCATGAAAACATTAATTCAGGGACTGGTGGTTCAATCTGAACCACAAAAAGGGTTCAGTACGATATTTATTTAACAGTGCACAATGTACAACACATGGGCCTTCATGTTAGCTTAACTTTTGGGAAACTGTGATGACTGGCATTTCTAATGCAGGACATGATTGCAGGGGCCTAGTGATTCAGGCCACTACAAGGAAATATGCATGGATGACATGCACACACATGTAACATAGGGTATACGTAGGGGGCATCCTGGTCAGGCAAAATTTCATTTTCCTCATTCCCTCCTTGTCCCCTACTTAACCCTTCAGGATACATCTATATTCATGAGACCGTATAGTTCATCATACAGCATCATTTGTTCATCTTTTATCCTTTGTTTACGTGGATGTGGAACACAGGCAGTAGCACACAGGCCGCAAATCGCCGGGCCGCACTGTAAACAGAGACAGCAACCAAATACCATAAGTAGGATCATTCCTAGGAAGGACATAACTTTCCATCCCCATGCCGATATTACACCCCAGAACCAACTGGACCAAGTCCATGTGCCTGGATCTTGATGTATGGCATGAGCAATTTTGTGGAGCCTTGTTATTGCTTCGTACACAGATGGTGCATTATCTGGGATGAAAATGCAACAACTAGATCGGATGACTCTACAAGCTCCGCCTCTATCCGCCAGGATGACGTCTAGAACGAGGCGGTTTTGTAAAACGACAAGTCTCATAGCAGATTGCTCCTGGGTTAAGTTCGCCAGGGCAGATGCAGTCACATTCACTACTGCTTCCAGGGTTCTTGTTAATTTGCGTATCATCTTACTGTTTTGGACGGGGCCAACGAAGAAAAAGAAACCTTTGTTGATGTCTGTATATTGCTCCCAAGTTGTTTCAGTCTGATCGATCCCTGCGGAATCTGTCTCTCTCTTTTGTCTAACATGTTCTAGTTGTGAATCTCTATGATAATTGGATGGGGCCAGAAAAACAGGTGGCAATAGGAATGCTATATAACAAGTCCCACCCCAGTCTAAGGGCAGATGTACATAGGCTGTCTGACCGCAAATGAAATAGGTATGGCGTGATGTTTTGAAAGAAGAAAGTCCTTTATCATTAAACTCTACTATAGTGTTACACTCGCTGTGTCCCATAAGTACTGAGCCTTTCTTACTAACACATAGGTCACCTTTTGCTGGCAGGACTGAAATAAACGGTGGACCTGTATTTTGCTTGGGCTGAACATTTAACGTTATAAAATTAACAGATGCATTTCCCTGCTCGTACTCTTCATTCTCTAAATCGGTTCCCTTTCTTTGGGGGAATCCGTCTTTGTCTGGAAAGCATGCTTCATTCATTACTTTATTCAGGTTTCCATATATCCAGCCACCTGGATAAGCTATGTACTTTCTATCTATTGAGGTCATTAGAGCAAACCATGCTCCACATGAACCATTGTGTGAGAACGGTAAAGGGTAGAATGGCAGAACTCCCTTCGTTTCTTGATAAGGAGGCAGTTGGCCACATACCCAGCAATCAGTTGCATTACTGGTCTGGTGAGAATGGTGTAACATTCGAATAAATGTATTGTTACGTAGTGCAAGTCGATATGACAATTCATGAGGAGGCAGGTCACTGAATGTGTGCTCTGCGGTGCTGTTACTGGAAGAATGTATATGTGAGGAAATGGGAAAGAAAACATGTAGCAATAAACTAACACAGATTATAACAATGCACAGAATAAAAAGAATGATCAAAGTAACTATACATCTACTGCGTAATATCTTGCAGTATTTTTCCTTCTTATCTCTCTTCTTGCTATTCTCATATGTGATCTTATACATGTCAGAAATCAAGTCTAACCGATTCACCACCGGGTGGGCTTAAACAATTAAACTACGTCTGACTTACTAGATCTTAATTTAGATTTATACTCTTGCTGAGGAGTCTTTTCTAGCAAAGGTCAGTGTTCTTTATAAAAGTTCCAAAGTTCCAAAGTTCCAAAGTATCTTTTGTAGTGATGAAGGTGAGTTCGGCCTTTACGTCCTTCCACCAACTTCGGCGTCTTCCAACGTGGCTCAAGGGGACTTGAACCATCAAAATTCCGGATGCATACAAAATTCTCGGGGACAATGGCGTGTTCCTTGACCCGGGTGTTGTCAGGGAAGGCAGCAGCAACCTGTGAACAACAAGAGAGTAGTGCAGAAATCAAGGAAGCCAGGTAATCTGTCAGCATGTTACTGTCAACATCAGGTATTTTCATTGGCATAGGCGTACCCCACATATTTGGCGGTCTACCGAAAACTACTTCATAAGGAGATAGGCCTGTTCTGGAATGAGCTACCATACGCATGTAAAAGAGGGCAACCGGCAAGGCCACCATCCAATCCACGCCTTTTTCTGTAAAGATCTCAGCAACATTTGTCTTAATTGTCTGATTATGTCTTTCTACAAGGCCTGCTGCTTCTGGGTGTCTTACACAATGGAACTTCCACTTATATCCTAACAGAAGAGACACTTGTTTCATTAATTCAGAAGAGAATGGCTGACCGTTATCTGAAAGATCACACGCGGCAATCCATACCTAGGGAAGTACTCACGCACTAACTGTCTGGCTGTTGTCACAGCAGTATGATCTGGAACTGGATATGCTTCTGTCCATCTAGATAGTGCACACACAACTACTAAGACATATTTGTAACCTCTACATCTGTCCATTTGGATATAATCCGTCTGGAGAACCTCAAAAGGGTGGTCAGGAGGATGAAATCCGCCTTGTTCCACCGGAATGCCTTTACCTGGATTGAACTGGCAACAGATCATACATGTTCACACTTTGTTTCGCTGCTGCACTCATGTGCTTGTTAAACCAACTGTTCTGTAAACTGTCTAACATTGCTTTTTCTCCCAAGTGTGCGGGACTATGTGTCGTGCTTATGATTACTTGTACCATAGAATCTGAAAGAAACCATGTGCTTTTCCCTTAGTCAACCAACCTTGGTCAGTCGGAACCCCTCCATGTTCAGTCCAATTCTTTATCTCATCTATTGTGGCATGTGTCTGTATGTCGAGTACATCTTGAGTGGGATCCCTGACTGTCATACATGTTGTCAGTAATGGTACCTCTGTCCTTGTCGTGTCTGTTGGTGTCTGTGCTGTCTGGGCTGTAAGTTTTGCTGTTCGGTCTGCCAGGTCATTACCCTGGGAAATGATGTCTGTAACTTTGGTGTGAGCTTTGCACTTCAGGATAGAAATGGCTGTAGGTAAATGTATGGCCTCTAACAGGGCTTGAATAAGCTGGCCGTGCTGAATCTTGGCACCATGAGAGGTCAAAAAACCTCTCTTTTGCCACAGGACCCCAAAATCATGAACTACGCCATAGGCATATTGTGAGTCTGTATAAATGTTCACTTTCAAGTGCTTAGCTCTTATGCAGGCTTGTGTCAGAGCGATGAGCTCTGCTGCTTGTGCTGACAGTGTGTCTATTTTTTCTTGCAGGATTCAGAATGTTACAACGTCTGATCTCTATGTGTGGTTGAAACAATGTCAGTTCATATCCTGTCAGTCTCGCTACAGTCAAATGTAAAAATAAATAAAAATAAAAAAGCATAAAATGTTTACTGTAACATGGAGTCGCTGAAACTGGTGCTTGACATAATGCTCTTTTTAATTCCTCAAATGCCAAGGTGTGTTCTTGTGTCCTAGGGACTACAGTCAGAGTGGCTGCCTCCTGTGTAGTTAACTGTATGAGTGGTTGGCTAGATACGCATACTGGGGAATCCATTGCCTACAGTAAGAAGTGAGGCCAATAAATGCACGAACTTCCTTTTGTGTCATGGGCTGTGAAAGGTTAGTAATGACCTGTATGTGATCTTGTGTTAGCTGTCTACAGCGGACTACCCCCCTTGGAAAGCAAGTGTCCTATTACACCACTTGCTTTTCACAGAACTGCAACTTGGAAGGGGACACCTTGTGCATCAGAGCTGTGTTGATAGGCATATAAATACTGTCTAGCTGTCTCTTTAATGCTTGACTGTAAATACTAGGGCTCACTGTCATCAATCTAGCAAAAATAAATTATATAGAAATAAATAAACAAATAAAATAGAATTTTCAATTCAAAAGCACAATTCTTATTTTGGGGAAACCTCTTTCCAAAAGCTCTGCAGTTTAAAAAAATAAAATAAAAAATCCTACTCTAAATCTTGGGAACAGTATGACCAAACTACCTACAACATGTTCTCTAAATGTATTTGAATAAAATCCAAATTATCCCAGCATAGACAGAAGGCTGGAACCTCACTACTCCTCACCTCTGTGAGAAACAGCCCCTCCCTTTAGAAAGATGTCCGCGCTCGGAGGTTTGAATCAACTCCAAGCCGGGCTACACTGTGACCTAAAATTGAATGTCTGCCAGATGCTTAACACATTGCAAGAGCAAAACTCCTGCCAATTATTCTGTTTACACTACCGAGGGAATAACTATACATTTATCTGAAGTCAATGAAGCTTTTAGTGTTGACTGTAAGGAAGAACATTTTTTTTTTTTTTGTACACAAGTCAGAGGGGCTGGGGAGGTAACTTCGCTATGAACTCACTCCTTGCTCACCTACCCCGTCCGCGGAAAAGAATTGGAGTACAAGCTCTGCACAAAACATAACCACATGGCGCTATTCACAAGCCATATTTACAAGAAACTCAACATGTCACAAAAATGACACGCTATTCACAAGGCATATTTACAAGGCGCTATTTACAAGGAACTCCACAGTAAACTTATAGCTCCAACACTAACTCTAGCTAGTTCTTCTGAGAGGACGTGATTCTTTTTCTTCGGCTTTGTCCTCTGCTAGTTTATTTCTCTCTACTTTGTTGAATTCTTTCCCTGATCTCCTATGTGACTCTTTGCGCCATAACTCAATAGCGTCTTTCCGAGAGGGTCTTGACTTCTTTTATACATATCATGACCAGGTGTATCTCTTGGCGGGATGTTAACTGACTCTTCTAGTATACCTTTCCTGATCCCTATCTGACGTAATTTTGAGAACAATACACAAAAAATAGACTGTAACAATCAACAATCATCCATACAAGAAACATTATAACACTAAAACAGACACAGTCTAACCTGATACATGGAATAAAACATGTACTTGAAAACAATAAACTTTGTGCACTGGAATACAGTACAACCATACTGGTCTCAGAAATGAGACACGTCTTTCCCGGGCCCACGTTTAACCGTGGACCCGTCTTGACCGTTCTCATTGAAAATGAGCCCGTCTTGAAACTTGATACATTCCCCATAGTGGTACTCACCGGGAAAGCAGAACTTGAAACTTGAAGGCCTCGGAAACTTGACTTGACTACGCTTGCGCCTTGGAACAGGTGGACCTCTGGAGACCTCGGACCTTGCTCTCTCACGGGCTGGGCTCTGGTTGAGACGATCCGCGTTCCTCACCGCCTCGCATGGATGCCTGGTCGCAGTCCGTCCTCCTCCTGGGCCTGAGGGAGTAGCGGGAAATCCCGATGGCGTGCGCACTTTGAAGTCCGTCACGGCTGTAGAAGGGGGCAAAGACTAGATCTACAACTCCGGCGAGTGAGGAAAGGGATATGTACCTGTTCGGGTGCCAAATTATGTGGTAAATAAAATATTACCCTGGCAGAATTTCTAGGCATTAACAAAGTATCATGCATCAAATGAGAGACAGGATCCGTGGTGTCCAAGTTAAATGGGCTTTATTCCAATAACTCGAGTCAAAGGGAGAATCAGTTCCATCACCACAGAGGTTCAGGAAGAGTCTTCTAACATTTAATAACAATGAACAGAATATATACATTTTACTCCTTGTACATAGGGCGGAGCGCTCCAGGCAGAGCAAGAAAGAAAGAGATAAGAGCATGTGGGCGTACATGAGGGTGTGTACTTCGATGAGTCATAGGTAGGTGATAGGTAGGTGGGTACTTAGAGGAGGAGTTTGCATGACCAGCTCGAACTTTGTCCTACTTGTGTGCAACATGAGCATGACGTGCAATTGACGTGTAACTGGGAGGAGAGCTGACTTTCAGTCTAGAAGAGAGATCTCTTGTGTCAAGGCGACCAGCACATCTAGTACAACTGATATCTAGAGTCAGGGGATGTATTATCTGAAACAAAGGTTGCTCGTCACTAAATGACAGAAAGGGCATATTTATTCGTTCGTTGCATGAGCTTTCTATGGATGCAAGCACTGTAATCCACTTAAACAGAGACAGAATGGCTGGGCCCTATCTATGCAGATGGGTTCTGTGTACCTTCTTCACCAGACTGAAATGTGATTCTGTAAAGCAAACAGATAACTGTTATTCATAATACTGTCTTGGCAGGCCTTACTGGGCTTCTTGCGGCTTTCAGTGTGTCAGGAGTCATGAAAACATTAATTCAGGGACTGGTGGTTCAATCTGAACCACAAAAAGGGTTCAGTACGATATTTATTTAACAGTGCACAATGTAAAACACATGGGCCTTCATGTTAGCTTAACTTTTGGGAAACTTTGATGACTGGCATTTCTAATGCAGGACATGATTGCAGGGGCCTAGTGATTCAGGCCACTACAAGGAAATATGCATGGATGACATGCACACACATGTAACATAGGGTATACGTAGGGGGCATCCTGGTCAGGCAAAATTTCATTTTCCTCATATTGTGGAGTTTTTTTAACTTCTAAACTATGTGGAAGGAGGCTCATTTTCCTTGCTTCCATTTGGGCCTGTTGCAGCCTTGCTGCGTCACTGAGCCTTCAGGCTGTGGAAAGCACACACAGAATCCATATGGTGCTGGGGAAGTGTCTGCTGGTCACAGGGTGCCTTAAACTGTAATCATGATACCAAGTCAGCATGGTTCCGTAAAAGTGCAACCCCGCTTTCAGTGTGTGATTCACTACACTGGTTCTTATTTAATAATGTGCTTAGTCACAAACTCTCAAGTGATGAGCTTTCTGCTAATGTGCAAACTTTGCAGCCTCGGTTAAATGAGTGGTGTCTGAGGTGTACTTGTTTACTTTATTTTGTACAACTGCATGCTGATATATCTTGACTGTTGTGCTGTGAATATTACAAAGAAATTCATAGTTCTTGTGCCACTTTACCTTTTGAATTCATTATAAAGTAGTGTCTACCATGAAAGAAAAACAGTCTGTAAAGCCTGGAAACTGACTAAAGTGGATAGTGCTGTACATGTCTAATGTCATATAAGGATGTTATTATGGTTTGGTATGGCAATTATTACACAAGAAAACTCGTAAAAAAAACAAGGCAAAGAAAATCATATGTCAGGTCTCAAGTCAGTTCTGAGGTGTGTATAACTCTCCTGTTCTCCAATGTGAGGCACGGCTTGCTCATCTTCAACTGTCAAATGTGAGGGATAGCTGGATTATCTCTGGCTGTCCAATGTCAGGCATGGTTGGCCTACCTGCTGCTGTCCAACGTAATGCATGATTAGCTAGGTTAGCTCAACCAGTAAACAATTGGACCCTCAAGTCTGGAGACCGAGAGAGTCAGAGGAAGGCTTGGGCTGTTGCTGTTTGCATCCTCCTAGAACACAGTCTAAAGTACCAAACGACAAATGAGACAAGTCGTTCCAGTATAGACTAGGGCATTGCTTCCCAAACTCTTAAGAACCATGAACCGATTTTTAGAACAACAAAGTTTCATGACCCACCTACCTTGAATGGATATGAGGAGGAATGTGTTTTTAATGCAACCACAGCTTTGTGTGGTATCACATTGTGATTTACAGGGAGCACATTTTGCATTGAAATGGCCACTAAATTTGAACAGACGTGCAGTTGTATTGCTTAAACTATATAGAACAGGAAAGATAATGTGTAGAAGTCAGGTTTCTTTGAATATTTGCCCTTTGTGCATTACCAAGTAAAGTGTCTTGATTTTGTTTGATACTATTAACATCTCTGTTTCCAGCATACTTTAGAATTACAAAAACATGTGGTTCAATTGCTGAATGCAATGCAAACAGTTCATTTACAACTATTTACATTTTGTTGTGAGTTGCTAGAACATGACATCCTACAGCCATTCCTTTCACACTCCCTGCACCCAGCAAGATTGTCACATAATTTACTTTAAATCCTCCTCGCGCTTTGCAGTCAGAGAAAAAAGTAAACACCAATCCCCATGTTATAAGCAGCAATTTGCCACAGGACTTCCCTGACTCACCAAAAATGAGCTTGCAGCACTAGGTTTAGGAAACGTGGGACTAGGTTACTCACCCAAGGAAATTCTGCAAATATTGGGGACCCTGATGTCCTATTAAGTATCACTACAGGACAGGACTATTCATCATCGGATCACTTATCTCCTGCCATCCACTGTCAGCCAATGACTGGATTATCTCCAGCTACCCCGTGTCAGGCATAGCTGGCTCATCTGTTGCTGTTCAATGTCAAGGGGGCTCATCTCCTGTTGTCCAATGTCAGGAATAGCTAGCTAATGCAATCGTGTTTATTTCACTTTGTGTTCTAACAGTATTCTTGTTTTCATCTTGTGGTGAGCAAATGGCAACTTAACCAATAGTAGGAAACAAACATGACTGGATTAGCTACCCGCACCTTGCATGGGAAAACATGCGAGCTCTGTCGAATACTATCCCACACAATTCAAAGTACATTTACTTAATGACATAAACCTTTTTCGACCTGTCATTTTTGTACCTGTTGAGTGTAGGTGCTAGTGGAGTAAACGTCATAAGCTGCTGGTATGATAATTTTTGTGTAAAATACAAATGCATTTGAATGTCTGACTAAAATGTAATTATTACGTGCAACTAATAGTTAGTCTGAATGAAGTGTGATCTCTTGCATAGTGAGTTCTTGCAACCCTTCAACGCACAGATCCTTGGCTGCAATGCACATAGAGTCATAGACCTTTAATTTTCCCATGCAGATGAAAACAATTAGAGAGAACATTGCTTATGGGATTACAATTCCACCCACCCGACGGGCTCCGTGAGACCGTCGGAAGCGGGGCGGAACCCCCCCGCGCGCGGGTCACCCTCCGACCACATGTAAATGCAATACGGTGGTTGAAGGGAAATCATTGATATTGGGCGGAAAGCCTCTGATTAGCTGTTGGATGGCTTTCTGCCCTACATCGTAGTCGGGCCCATTGTGGAGGGGAACTAGGGAAGGAAGGAGTTGGACCATTTGGAAGAATATGATAATTATTTGGAGAAATACGGCAGAAGAAATGCTTGGACAACTAGAGCCGCTAGGACCAGGACAAGATGATCTAGCTACAGGGATACCAACTCCAAGCAGACATGGTTTCCAATGCCAGAAGGGACCAGGAACTACGAACAAATAGATGAGGACAAACAGAACGAGGGTTAACGGACAAGGGTGAGAAGGTCTGGAAGGTCAGGAGGATCTGGCATAGAGGGATCTGGACACAGTGGACAAGGGTCCGAAAGAACAGATAGACCAGAGGTAGAAGTAACAGAAGCTCTGGACCATAAAGATGTTGATGGCTAGGAGGACCATCAAGGACGGGAGTAGCAGACCACGGTAAACAGACCAAAGAGGACCAGTAGCAGGAAATTAATGGAAAGAAAGATCAGAGACAGTAGGACCAAGATCACATTGTTCAGGTCAAGGAGGACCAATAGATCAGGAAAGAAATGACTAGGATCATGAAGACCACAAGCAGAAAAGACTAGGGCTGACAGAACCAGGAGACCCTAGATCACTATGACCAGGTGTGATATAAAGGACCAGGAAGTCCAGGCCCAGTGCAATTAGGATCATTAGGTCCATGAAGGTCCAACAAAGGTATCCTAAACCAGAATAGCAAGGACTTAATAAACCAGGGTGACCCACAATATGGGAACTAGGAGGACCAGTGCCACAGATGTGAGGAAAACCTTACCTAGGAGGACCATTACTAGGAGAACCATGATAGAGGAGAACACAGTCAGATTGTAGTGTAGTTCCCATATTCCAGTAGGCTCTGCGCATTGGAATAATATATTCAGTAGTGTAGACGTAGGACTGAGGTTATCTAGGTCTCTACTGACTATATTAGACTTAAGGTTTGCCAGCTAGCTCAGAGGTCACTAGAAACTTTCTCAAATAAATAGGAGGAGTTTAACCTCCCTGGATAGACAAGAAGGGTTTAGCTTCTGACAACCATACAACATGACAACTTTGCTCTCCCTGAATAAGAGTGTATCTCTAAAGTCGTGTGAAAACAATAGACAGCTATTTTACTCAGTCAAATGTGCGTACTTAGTTTCACCAGAATGCAGAGAAAAGAGAGACGGGTGTTTTCAATAAAAGGTGTTATTTATTGAGCAGTATTCTTCCTCATACAAGAGAAATGAATTGCCACGATTGTAATGCTCATGGTAAAGTAAAGTGCGTACAGTAAAAGGAGGATTATAAAATAATACTGTAAAAGCATTGATATGGTTTCTAAGCCATATGATACTTTAAAATAGATAAAATATATACATACATATATACATTGACTAATCATACTCAACTGGTGCTTCTAAATACGCCTACCCTGGTGTACCTGACCTAAACCTAATACGTGGGAAGGAGTAAGTAAGTAGCAGTTTAAGTTAAGTTTGTTTTGCCAAGAATCTGACTCAAGAATTCTCTGTAAGGGTTTAGTCAGTTCCGTACCTGGGTATAGAAAGCAGGAGGTCTTGTATCTCTTTCTCAGGACTCGATATCCCAGTAACCCGCGAAGGTATCTGGATACACCGGAGCTGGATTTCTCGGCAGGAGAAAAGACAGCGTCTCTCTCAGTGCGTCAAGGAGGAGGGGCAGCTTCCGTGGGCTCTCGCATCAGCTGGGCTCTCGGGCAAGTAGATAGCTGCTCTGCTCCAGAATCACCACCGTGTGTTTGCTTAAGGCAACATTGGTATATTTATACCAGAAAGGTGCCTGGGTTTGACGTAAGGTTGGACATAAGACGTCAATAAAGATGTTACTAAGAACTGGCCGTTCTTACAGTGCTTTACAGGAGTTCTAGGACGAAATCAAAACAAAAGCAAGGGGGATTTCCCAGGTTGCTGGAGGCTTGGTTTTGTTTAGAGAACTCGGTGTGCTTACTAGGGGGCCAGAGAAGTAGCCTTGCTTAATGTGACAGCATGTGCTATGACTGAATTATGGATATGGTTATTATGCCGTTGTATGGATATTATTGATTATAGCCGGACAAGGGCATAAAATAGGAATATCGATTCGGGTTCCTAGATAAAACACTACACCCACTCCACGAATTAATGTCCATCATTACTAAAACTTAAGCAGTAGTAAACATGAAAGGTGCATGTGTATACCAACCCACCCCAAAATACATTTTTGCATTTGAAAAGGTGTATGCGAAATACATGAAAATGATTATAGGTACTGTACGCTTTTCAAGCAGTGTAATCATTCATTAAAAAGGATGAATATATATATCGGCATGAATGATTTGCGAAATTTACACATGAAATGGCTCTTAATACAGAAAAAAGGGTTGAGACCATTCCAATACATATAAATACAGATGCTGTAAATGTGCTAGAGGCTGACGTGATATATTGTCTTTAGAGTTCCTAAAATAGAAGCTCTGTTCTCTAAGAATAGTTCTACTTCAAGCAGAGTACATATGCCAGAAAAGAGGTAAATATTTTGGAATCGGGAAAAAAAAAATTCGCTTTCAGGGGGGAGAGAGAAAAAAAATTATAGTTCCAAATATGTTCAGTAGCTTTTGTTTATCAAAGCCGAAGGCCGAATTCAGAGTTCAGGGAACGCTGTGTACTAGTTTGCTTAAAAGTTATTCTTTTTGTTCGGGGGAAAACATAATTTCAGACAGACTTTCAAAAAAGTAGTTTACCGCTTCAGGAGAAAGTTCGACCAAGTTGGAAAATGCCGCAACTGTGTAGTCGTGAGAATGATTGCTATCATCGATGTCAGGATCAGCAATGCTCACAGAAGGTCGTACCTGGGTGATGTTGCTCTCATCTCGTACTTCACTACCCTTTAATCGCAGTGGTGAAGTCTCAATGAATGCCGTCATCAGGATTGGTAACCGCTGGGGACAACACGATGCATGAGCCGTTACAGGACTTAGCAAAGTATCTGTATCCAATGATACTGCTGATTGTAGTGTAAGACAGACGTCCAACACGCATTCTTCTCCGCATAGCATACATCGAAACACAGGTAAGATACAATTCTGCCAGATGGGTCTGAATGAAAGAAACCAGGTCATATTTAGATCTCTTAGCTGGGCCAATCCAAGGACTTTAGTTATGCGGTCCCGATAGCGTATAGCTAGGATCGTTTCTTCCATTGTGGCTGGAGTCTTGTCTGCGTTTTGGCTTGCCATAACGAAGCAGAAGTATCAAAAATAAAATGCCTGCTACGAGTCCCAACAGGAGTGGTAGGCCGCCAAAGACAGAATGTACAAAATTAGGAAAAATGCCCAGAACTGTTGTGAAGGGTGTTAACAGTCCTGAAAAAATTGTCTTAAATACATGTGGGATACCGCCAGTATCAGACATGTTTAGGATTTGGCTTAACATTTCTGCGAAATGTAGGGGGCAATTTGTTGATAAAAGGCTATGTATCTCTGCCGTTGTCCTTGCGACTTGCAGATCATACATTTCTTTTGATGACGTCAAGGGCACAGTTGTCTTCAAAAGGACAGACTTCATTCTGCTTAAAGTATCAATTTGAATAGAAGAGATATTCAAAAATGGCCAAATGTTTTCCTCCCTGTCTGGAGAGCTGTTTGGAAACAATACTTGCATACAGCAAGTGACCATGGAACTAACGCTAACTAGATAAGCTTTTCCTGGCACCATGCCACAACATCTGTGGTCCACTATTAGAATATAGCTCCCCTTAGATAGCCGTCTAAAGAATGGCTCTCTCCGAGTTGCAGGTGTGCCATGCTGGTGACATGAAAGGTTATTTGAAGTCCCCTCACAGGCCCCATGCAGGTTAGTACCTTGACACAGAAGTATACCACTTACTGACCTTTTACAATTATTACCACTAAGAAATACATTCTGTTCCTTTTCACTATAACATGTGTGTGTGTAAGGTAATTTCCATTATGACTTAATGTACCCTTTACCCAACCTTTCATACTGGCCTGCTGGTATATACTCTTGACAGAATTTAAATTGGAAAGTTTTTATCGGAATAGTTATTATTCCGTGTATTATCCATTCAATGACAGGTCGTTCTGACATTGTCAATGGTAATCTCTCAAGTTTTTCAATGCTCAGAATTGTATATTCTGCTCCTTTCTGTGCCAAGCTGATTTGTGTATCAGTAAGGTTAAAGATAGAGAATAATGACGTTGTGTTGATTAAACGTCAAGGCACATAGCCTGAACGCAGATTTTGTAACGTCCAGCCAAGCTGTACAATAGAACGTAATTGGGACTGACCGTGTTGTAACATAAGCAAGTCCTGCTCTATCATATCTACCACGTGTCACGCTTGGTGAGAAAATGGATGCAGGGCAATAGAAGCGGAATCAACCTTTCCAATCTAAACCTGCGTGCGGCGGCTGCCGCCTGACATTGCTTACAGACAAGGCGAGATTCACATCTCGCAAAGATAAGAAGAATATCGAAGACCTGAGCACAGACCCTGCTTCTACCCTGTCCGTCTGTACCAGTTTTCTCAATAACGAAGAAGACGTACGGGCAAATTCTGACAATTCACGACCCCTACGGGCTACAAAAGCGACAACGACCCCCAGTCCATGTCCTGAGGAGATCCCTCCAAATTACAGCGGGATCGAAACGCGTTGACTCGCCACCTAAGACAAAGAATAGAAGGGGCTACATAGGGACAAAATAATGTATTCCTTGTACATAGTCCATCGCTCATAACCCCTATAAGTAGCACCCTCCATGAATGCAAATTTACGTCTTAGGTTGGTGTAGACAAGTAGGCTTGAACAATAATTAGTATGTCCACTTGTCAGTTTTTATTTCCACTAAGGACTGGTGCCTCATAACTAATTTACTAAGAGGCATTTTACAGTTGTGTATGCAACTTTTTTTTTTGTGATGTTTGCCACATAATTGTTTCATTTATGTTTTACTTTGAAAATTGTATATATATGTCACTTATTGTGTGTTTCTTTTGATGACAAAAGAACAATTCTTTGAAAAAATTCTATATAAAGTATGAATTTGTTTAACTAAAGTTGTCCGACCTAGTAACTCATTAAACTAGGCGGGGTAGCTGTCCAAATAGAACCTGTCAGGCCAATTGTTTTTGTTTATTAGATTGTAGAGGTCCAGGCCAGACAGTGACAGGACCCGAGCCTCCCTTTGTTTTCCCTATTATATCTATAGCAGATGATACAATACTGTCCAGTGAATATATTCTGGAAGACAGAGTCATTTACCCATTGTCCTCAACAGAAAGTGATTTTTCCAAATTAATACGGTCAATTTCCCGTATTTTTTCTGCAGTTTCAATTTGCGTTTCATTCCAAGCTTCGTTGTAAGCTGCATATATACCGGCCGCTATGAAACGTTTTTGACGCTGTTTGCGTGGTCCCATTATGAAATCACGCAAGTCAGCACCGTCTTTAAGTAAAGTCAAGTGTTGCTTAATTTCTGCCGGTGTGGATTTCTGTAGCCATTCGAGGCAGAGTTTTCCTACACTGTATGTTGTAACTATCCCTGGATGTTGTCTCTGGGAGTATCTAGGGTCTGGCCTGGTCAATTTTAACCCCTGTATTTTGTTCAGGAATCTATCTTGACAGTTATTTGTGTCCGTGGGCCAGATCAACCATTTTTTCCAATCAGGATGTGTTCTGTTTTGGTTAAAAATATGGGATACGTCTATCTCAACATCTGTAGTGCTATTACTGTCAGGTGTTGGCTTTGGAATAGACGGTTTGTTCAAGTCTTTAATTTTGACTAGGCTAAGACAGGTTGTCTGTTGAATGGTATCATTCAAGAATATAATTTGTTCTGGGATCATGCAGGCTCTGAATAATGATTCTATACCTTGTACCTGCCAATCTTTGGTACCCCTGATCGTTTTTGTTTCAATATTGTTTTTCCAAAAATCAAAAACAAATGTAGTCATTTGTTCATAAAATGCTTCTGAATAGATTAATTTAGTGTTTGTCAGCATTGTTTTCATTCCTGTCTTATTTAACATTTTGAAATAAAAGGCTTCTGCTTCACTTGTGTTAAACCCCGAGAAGTATGGGAATTTCTCATAAAATGTTTTAGAACTGCCTTTTGGTGGAGTTGCACAATGTTCCCATTGATTATAATTTAAAACATTTCTAGGTTGAGCAGATTTATGCAAATAGTGATGTGCAAAGTGATTGTAGCAGTACAATTCTTCATAATTAGATGAACCCTGCAAGTAATCATGTTCTGTAAATTTTGCTGACATTACTAAATCTGGCATCATATCATTAATACTTTCAAAGTCCCAATCATCAGAGAATGTGCTCGGTTTTACAAAGTCACTCAATGAAATCTTAAACTGGTGTGGATACTTCAAAAGCTCGACCGGGCCATAAATATCGTAATCTGTTTTGTCCCAAGCTACCCCACCTGGTATTGGATTGGCTGTGACATTCACGGATGAAATTTCTCTTTTCTCGATGTGAGATGACTTGTGTGGTTTTAGGACCAAGTTGATGTTCTGACTTGCTGTGTCCATTGTACTATATTTTCCCTCAATGAATTTTCCCAAACAAAGAACCATGATGAGCCAAAGCAGGAGGAAAAGTACACCTAACACAATCCAAAATTCAATCCATGGAGAAATCAGATAGGTTTCTTTGAGTTGATGAAAGAGTTCTGTTACTTTGTTTTTAAAAGATTTAGTTGTTGGCTGTTCTTCAGGCTCGCTTGGATCCTCAGAAAAGTCATCGAAATTGATGAAGTAGCCAGATGCAGTTCTGTCAATTGTTGGAATCGCTTCAGGATTTTTATTTGCTTTTGGAATTTTCTTTGTTTCATTAGCATAGTCTTTGGCTACACCGTTGTAGACAGGTGTTTCTTGATGAACTGTTTCAATTTGGGTTTCAAGAGGCACAAGTTCCATGGCATCATTGCATAGTCCTTTTTTATTCACTGCAGGTTTATCAAATGTGATTAGTCTCTCAGTTTGAACCTCTTGTATTGTAGCAAACTTTGGTGTTCTGCTATTTTTTGGTAGTCCACTGGGCCTACTACTTATTATTGGCCACATGATTGTGGTTTTATCAGGTCGATTGATACAACTCGGTTCTCCTTTTTACCAGCAAGGGGCGGTAGTACAACTGATCTTGTTCCGTTGATAGCTAAGACAGGTACTGCTTTTCTGTAAGAAGGCCCAAATTCCTTCTTTACCGCGATCTTCTCTCTGACCAGATCCCCAATCTTTGGAATCCAGACAGGCCTTGCTGGGACAGGTGGTTTCTCTTCAGTGGCTGTTGGCTGCTGTTTTAGCTTTACGTTGCTCAGGTCTTTTCTTGTTTCATTTAAGTCCTGTAAAATAGCCAAACAATCTTTGATATCAAAGCATTTTTCTTCTACCACTGAAGTCTGACTATCGAGGTCCTGAATGTGCATTCTAGTCCCGAACAATAGTTCATACAGACTGAAACCTTTTAGAGAATTTCTTGGCAGATTGTTAAGACTACGTTGGACATTTGTTAAATGTTGGACCCACCCAGTACCCGTACCTAATACCCTCGCCGTTATAGATTGCTTTAAGTCTCGGTTTTTTCTTTTCACAATCCCGTTTCCCTCAGGATGGAAGGGACAAGAGTACAGCAATGTAATGCCCATGTTGGTCATGGCCTCCTTATAAGCTCGAGAGCTAAAAGCAGGACCATGGTCAGAATGTAGCATGCCAATTGCGTATGTGCCGATATATACTCGCAAATCTTTTATAACAGTTCTGGCGTCAGCCGAGCGCTGGTGTCTACATTTTAAGTGAATCTAGTCTTAAATAATATACATAGGGACGCATGTTTCCTGTTTAATCATGCGTATAGATCGCCTTATGCTTTCTATTTGGTGTTCTGGCACTACTTCGGCCGGTTCGCCACTGCGATCTCTGTTGCAGTTTTCACAATTTTTTGCAAATTTGTGATTATCCAAGCTCATTCCCGGCCACCAGTATTCTGATTGTAATTCTGTCAGAGATTCCTTGATCCTCCGGTGCCCTAGACCTTCACCCATGTGTGCGTCTGCTATTAGCAAGACTCTCCTGTTCGTGTTTGGAATTACTCTATCCCCCACTCCAGGGATTCGAGCAAAAGGAACGGAGTTTGATTCGATTATGTATGTATAATTGAGTGGATAGTTCACGGGTAATGCTGCACAGTCGCCTTTTGAAGAAGTTTTTACCGCCAGCATGGTTTCCCCGTCTATGTATTTTTCTGAACGCTTTTTTGTGGCTACGGAAGCCGGATTAGTTGCTTCCACTGTGGCTGTCTCAGCCAATGAATTCCCTGCAGCGTGAACGCCATCACGCTGATGAATCAGTGTGTGTATCACGTGAGTCTTTTGTAGTTCTTTCTTCAAAAGAACTACTTGTTCCCAAAGCGATTTTTGCTTGATTGTGGCACCTGTGTCATCCTTGTAACCGTTTTGAACCCATTTCTGCAAGTCTTTATTGTATGATTTGACGCAGGAATGCAAATCGCACACTATTAGTGTCGGGAATTCGCGATCAGCAATGTTGAGCGCCATTTTTAAAGCTATTAATTCAGTTTGTTGACCTGAATTGTCTTTTACAGATTGTGACATTGATACCAGTGGTCTCAATTTACCTCCGCGCCACCGGCATTTGACAACCTCACACGTAGCGTTATAAGCTTGTTTTCCCAAAACTGAGGGTTGTGCATATCCATCTGTATATATTATACAGGCGTAAAGTTGTATGGGCAGAATTTCGATTGGCAGAGGATATTCTCTTTCATACGTTAGATATTTCAATTTTTTCATTTCCGGGTCAAAATAGTACTTCACTTTTTCTGTAGCAAGAGAATTTTCCCATTCGATCCATTTTGGATCTAATGCCACGGTAGTTAAATTGCGTGGGCTTGTTAATGACTCAAAGGCTGATTCTGATGTTAAAACAGTTATCCTTTTGCCTTCGGCCTGGGCTCTTTCTTTTGCTACAGCTGTTTGAACCGCATTTACAATGATTTCTGTAATACTGAATGTTTTTTCAGCTTGTGTGTGCAAGTGTGATTTGTATGCTATTGGTACCTTTTCTCCCTCATTAGAGGTCAGGTACGCGAATCCGCATCTTCCTGGGATGACTTGGATTACAAGGTTGTGTGTATTATCGCGAGTTTGCAATTTTGTTTTAGCTAACATGTCTGTTTGCAATGATCTCAAAATTTCTGTGTGTTTTTGAGTCCAATTGATTGGTTTAAAATCAGGTTTTATTAATTCATAGAGAGGTTTAACCATCTCTGCATAATTTAGAATGTATGTTCTTCCGAAATTCAGGAAACCTAGAATTGATTGTAAGTTCCTCAGCGTTTTTGGTGCTTGGAGTACAGCACACTTCTCTAAGAAATGGTCTGCTAGGCTTTTGTCTTCACATGATAATTCATATCCTAAAAACAGGACAGTCAGATGGGCAATTCGTGACTATTTAAAGTTGAATTTGTAACCCTCTGCTGCGAACCCAAGTATTATGGTGTTCACTCTTTTCAAGTGAGTATCCAAGTCATCATCTGTCAGATAGATGTCATCGACATAAGATAATGCCTCATCATCATACATTTGTAGTAACTCTGTTACTCTTGCTGAGAATAATCCTGGGCTATTCTTGAACCCCTGTGGGAGTCGACAGAATTTTCTGCGAGCCCATTATTGAGAAAGCGGTCAAATACCTGCTTTCAGTTGCAATGTTTTGACAAAAGAATCCATTAGAGATGTCTAATGTTGTTTTGTATTTTTTGCGTACGATGTTATTCATTAGTGCTGCACTGTGTGAGTTTTTTACTGCAAATGTCTTGCAACATGAGTTAAGGTGTCTGTAGTCCAAAACTAGACGATATGAATCGTCTGGCTTGGAGACAGGAAACAAAGGATTGTTCATTTGTGAGGTGCATGTTTCAATCACCCCCTGGTATTCAAGTTGATCTAAGATCTCCCTGACCTTTTTTTTAACTTCTTGCTTAATTGGGTACTGCCTTTGTGCAGTTGGTTGACATTTTAATTGGATTTTGTGAGGAGGAGAGTCCTCATCCCATCCTACATGATTTTTATATAATGCAGGAGCTTGGGCTACTGCCCACTTTCTTGCAAGTGTATATTTTTTATGAATTGGAATGTGATTTGAGAAGGCAGGCATAATCATTTCTTCGCCATGAGGGCACTCCCTGACAAACTCTGGTGGCCAGTCCTTTTCAGCTAAAAGGATGTCATAGCCTTTGGAAAGGTTATCTCAAAATAGACCCCTTACTTTCTTAGTCTTATCTTCCTCTATACGTAATGTTATCTCGTATATTTTATGAGGTTTGCTAACTCTGCTGTCTGCAGTTTCCACTTGAATGTATTCATTCGTGTCCACTGTCTCCAGATGATTCATCAGGATCTTGCGAGCTATGGTCACTTCTGCTGTGCTGTCTAGCACTGTCTGGGCCCACTCTCCGTTTTTTAGCTGTGTCCTCAGTATCCTCGGCATGTTTGACTATTTTAATGCTGGCTACCTTCTTTCTTGGAAATTGTAATTTTTTTCTTTGATGAGCAGGTTCTTTGTCTTTGGACTTGACGTGCTCTTCCCTTTGTTCTGACCGTCCTCTTCTTTCCGATTTCTGCGAGGAAGTCTGAAAAGATCGAGAGGGACGTGTATCAATATCTTGATATCTATCAGGTTTCTTTAAATTATCCCTATTTCTAAGGTTGTATCTTTTCTCAGAGGGCTCTCTCTGGGGAGACTTGTGTCCTTGCTACGGAGATCTTTCTCTCCGCCGAGGAGACCTACCTCTGGACTGGAATCTTTTTTCTTTGGGAGTGGATTGTTTATTTCCATCCCAGCTCTTTTTTGGAGTGTTTAGATTATTTTTAATGAATATTGTTTCCGGATTTTCAGTTAGTTGGGGTTTTATTGGTTTCCCTCCCAAACTATCTCTTCCTAGTTCTTCATAGGATTTTTCTATGATTCTGGCAAGTTCAAAAGGTTGGTCTGCTATATCTGTTTCTTTCAATTTCTGGCAGATAGTTATATCCTCCGTTGCCAATTGAACCAACTCTCTATATGCCTGTGTTAATTCTTTTATTTTAACTAAGAGTTCTTCACCTGACATTTTTTCAATGTCTGGATGTGGTGTGTAGCTGGCTAGAACCGGCCATGTTGCTCCTGGTCTACTTAGTGGACCGAGCCTGGTGATGTGATCATTATGTTTTAGGGCGCCTTTAAACCAGAGCAGGTGCTCTTGGTATTTTAATGGGATTTCCACTTCCTCGAAAGGAGTGTATTCATCCGGAGGTTCCTCTATTTCGTTACAGCGTTTGCTGCTGGAAAGTTTATCCATGAATAGAATACCTCTGTCTGCCGATATTAATGTGCCTCAATTACGAATATGACTGTACCACCTCTCGATGTTAGTCCATTTTCTATAAGTTTAAGAGTTATAGTTTTTTTTATGCTGACCGGAATGAGTATTGCATTCGGGTCGGTCTGCAGGAGACTAGTGTCATCCTCTAGGAGTTGAGCTGCCATTCTAGCTGCCTCCCTTTCGTCTTCACTTTCTGTCATTTTTACTTGCAGAAAGGTTTTTGTTGCAGATCAGGTTTCAAGGAAACAAAGATTAGGTGCACAATATTTTTGGAACACTGTATCCTTCAACGTTGACTAAACCAAAAACTATACATAGAAATCTCTTCCTACTAAGTTCCGGCGGATTTTAACCTTTTACCCACTCCAGACGTCTTTTGGAGTATTTACGGGAAAAAGGGTCTGTGTGAAAAAGCACGACTGAGTTACTCTAACGTCTTGCGTTAGATTTATCGCCTTACCAAATGTTGGGCGCCATGTAGTGTAGTTCCTATATTCCCAATAGGCTTTGCGCATTGGAATAATATATTCAGCAGTGTAGACGTAGGACTGAGGTTATCTAGGTCTCTACTGACTATATTAGACTTAAGGTTTGCCAGCTAGCTCAGAGGTCACTAGAAACTTTCTCGAATAAACGAGGAGGAGTTTAACCTCCCTGGATAGGCAAGAAGGGATTAGCTTCTGACAACCATACAACATGACAACTTTGCTCTCCCTGAATAAGAGTGTATCTCTAGAGTTGTGTGAAAACAATAGACAGCTATTTCACTCAGTCAAATGTGCGTACTTAGTTTCACCAGAATGCAGAGAAAAGAGAGACAGGCGTTTTCAATAAAAGGTGTTATTTATTGAGCAGTCTTCTTCCTCATACAAGAGAAATGAATTGCCACGATTGTAATGCTCATGGTAAAGTAAAGTGCGTACAGTAATAGGAGGATTATAAAATAATACTGTAAAAGCATTGATATGGTTTCTTAGCCATGTGATACTTTAAAATAGATAAAATATATACATACATATATACATTGACTAATCGTACTCAACTGGTGCTTCTAAATACGCCTACCCCGGTGTACCTGACCTAAGCCTAATACGTGGGAAGGAGTAAGTAAGTAGCAGTTTAAGTTAAGTTTGTTTTGCCAAGAATCTGACTCAAGAATTCTCTGTAAGGGTTTAGTCAGTTCCGTACCTGGGTAATAGAAAGCAGGAGGTCTTGTATCTCTTTCTCAGGACTCGATATCCCAGTAACCCGCGAAGGTATCTGGAAACACCGGAGCTGGATTTCTCGGCAGGGAAAAGACAGCGTCTCTCTCAGTGCGTCAAGGAGGAGGGGCAGCTTCCGTGGGCCCACGCATCAGCTGGGCTCTCGGGCAAGTAGATAGCTACTCTGCTCCAGAATCACCACCGTGTGTTTGCTTAAGGCAACGTTGGTATATTTATGCCTGAAAGGTGCCTGGGTTTGACGTAAGGTTGGACATAAGACGTCAATAAAGATGTCAAAAAGAACTGGCCGTTCTTACAGTGCTTTACAGGAGTTCTAGGACGAAATCAAAACAAAAGCAAGGGGGATTTCCCAGGTTGCTGGAGGCTTGGTTTTGTTTAGAGAACTCGGTGTGCTTACTAGGGGGCCGGAGAAGTAGCCTTTCTTAATGTGACAGCATGTGCTACGACTGAATTATGGATATGGTTATTATGCCGTTGTATGGATATTATTGATTATAGCCGGACAAGGGCATAAAATAGGAATATCGATTCGGGTTCCTAGATAAAACACTACAAGATGGGCAAGACTAAAGTGGAACAGGCAAACCAGGAGCCCAGAATGCGTTATAAGTGCAGGATGGGGCGGGAGGACCAGACAACTTGGAGGGCAAGGGAAACCAAGGCCAGAGCACCAACACCAGAAGACGCAATAAGTGAGGACCAGACAAAGGAGTACTAGAACTAAGACCAGGAATATATGGACAAGAGGGACTAGGAACAGAAGGATTAGGGACAGGCAAACAAGGTGAATAGATGAAACAGGGGTGGAGGACCAGGAAGACTGGTGGATGAGGGTGAGTAAGATAGAAATGTCCAGGAGCCTATGAAACAAGAGATCCAGATTCCAAAAGACTCAGTGCGGAAGTCCATGGGAGTGATGACCAGACAAACAAGGAAGTAAAAGGGCAGGAAGTTCCTAAGCTAGCATGAACTGGAGGTCGAGGAATATGAGATCTAGGACAGCTAGGATGATCTGTGATAAGCCAGAACAAGGTATTGTGGAACTAAACGTCAAGGAGGACTAGGACCAGGATTATCAGAACTAGATTGAAAAGGATGCATTTCAGGATGTGGAGGGCAATGAACAGGAGACCAGGATAAACAGGATAGGGACTAGAAAGACCAGCCAGACCAGTACCAAGAGCACCCAAAACCCCAGACCATGGAGGACCAGGTGAGATAAAAGGAGCATGATCAGGAGGATGGTAAACTGGGCTAAGAGGGTCATGAATATAAAGACATAGGAGACAAGGGCTTGAATTACCAAGTGGTGGGAGCAGTCATTACAGGTAACAGGACCAGGGTAATGAGGTCCAGCTATAAGAAGATCAACCAGAATCTGGAAGACCGGAGTATAAGGACCAAAACAACCATGCTCAGGAGCACCCAATTAAGGAGAACATTGATCAAGAGGGATCGGATCAATGGCTGCAGTACGCCTATGACTAGGAGGACAAGGAATAGATCCAGGAGGACTACGACAACCCAAGCCAGGAGGACAAAGACTAAGAGGGCAAGGACATAAGAGTCTAGATAAACCAGGACCTGCCATATCTGGATTTGGTGGTTCTGGGTGAGGAGAACCAGAACAAGTTGAACAGGACTAAATTGCCCTAAAAGAAACACGCCCAGATGGGTCAAGACTATGGGAAACAAGAAGTATCAGGATTGGTATCAGAGAAGGTTTATGATAACAACCAAAATAGATAAGAAGGACTAAGACAGCGAAGACCAAGGAGACCACAACTATGGGGAACTAGGCCCAGGAAAACGTAAACTATAATGACACAAGGGGAACAGGATCAGAGAAAATGGGGACTGAGTCTTGAGAAGTCTTGAGAAGAATAACGACTATAAAAAAACAAGAACAGCATGACATTGGCCAGAAATAACAGACTGCTAAAACCAGTGATTCAGACAACCAGAAGGAAGCATTCTAAGAGGAACAGGAAACAAAACACTAGTGGGACCAGGATGGTTAGGGCAAAGAGAATCAGGAACTTGAGTGTCACGTCTGAGCATACCCGTCCCACTTGGGGTGACAAATGCAAAAACAACAGTTGATGAAAAGAATGCAGAACAATGTCATACATTCACCCCAGTAGAGTGATCTGGGCCTAAATCCATCGTTTTTTTGCTCACCATGCCATTCCAGTTTGAACCCAGCCATATGCAAATCAGTTTTGACCCTGTGCCCCATGGGAACAGTCCAGCCCGAACTTCCAAGCCAGGTCCTCCCTGGACTGGAAACAAGCCTCCTAGGACCGGTTTTGGGCTTTCTGCCCGATTCAGCCAGGATAGCTTGATTCCAGTGCCATGGAGAGCACGGGACTCACGTCAGGTGGTAAAAAGGTCCTTAGAAAAAAGGTATTGTTAAGACAGCATTCCACCTCAAGGCTTAACCACCTATAAAGAGTCCCAAAAAATTCCTCTGGAATAATTTTAGCCCACCTCAGGCATCTACCCAGATCCTTGGGAGTCAGATTTTGTAGTCTGGACGTAGATGAGGGAAGGCCCCCACACTGATAGTTTAGATCTAGCACCAGAGGGTTATGCTCAATACACCCTGTCATTTAGTCTGGTAACTCCCCATATGACTAGAGAGGGCCATGGACATCAGGATATGGTCCACAATTGATTCTGGCCCTGCTACTAACATAAGTGGGAGCTACGTGAACACTGGGCATAACCAGGTTCTGGGTATGAATTAGGCAGTTTAACTGTTTCCCTTGAGGAGAGTGTTCAAAATTGGGAAGTGGGGTCTAATCTTTAACCAAAGCGTCCTGAAAAACAAAACAGGGTCTTGAGCAAGGGTGGATATTAAACTCATCCCTAACCACTCTCAGAGCCAGACTGGGGACTCAGAGAAACCCTGCCAATTTTGTTAGACCAGTCCTCGTGGGGTGCAAGTGTTAAGCGCTATTGCTTTTGTTACCGGGGACTGATATTGCAGCACCACTGCAAAGCCAGTCACCAGTAACAAAGCAGGCCCCTAACACTGCAAAAGGGCCCCAACTATTCCAGCCTGACAGAGTAATGCCTGATAACCAGTAGGGCCTGACCACTATCAAGATCTTTTTAGCTGGTTTAGCACCATGGTGAAATAATCTGTTCTTAAACTTCTCTATAACAGAGCCTGTCTTAAAAATGGCATCACAATGAGGAGAGTGACCTTTAGGATTGTAGGTATTCACAATTAACTTCAGAGAATCATCTGGAAAAGGGAGTAAAATTGCCCCTTCATATAGACAGTTTAGCTCCAGCTCAGTCGATATACATTTTAATGCTAGTGAGATTCAAATACACAACCCAGCCTTGGCTCAACCAGAAGGGGAAGGCATCGCTGGCCAACAAAAGTGGGCAAAATTGTCTAAAAAGGGGTGGTTATAAGGGACCAAGGGGCATATTACCAACAAAGTGGTAAAGAGAGGTATTAGCAGCCTTGACTTAACGCCTCTCTTCGCCACTTCGGAAACACTAGGCTGCACCATATTACCAAGGATATGGTGCAGTCTAGCGTTTCCCCCTGCGATGGCGATATGTTTTACAACTTAACGCCAGCGCAGGCACGGAAGGTTTGTTTATGTACAGGAAGGTGTTCCTTCCTGCAAATAAACAAAGCTTAAATGCCATTTTGTAACTTACATGTGTGCTGCTTCATGCAGGCCACATGTAAGTTACAAATTGGCATTTTTTTAAAAGGCTTCTTTATGTACAGGAAGGGACACCTTACTGTACATAAACAAACGTTGGCATTTTGCTTTTTCCATGTGTGCTGCACAAGGTAGCATACATGGAAAAAGCAAAAACGAGGAGAAATTAAGCATTTCTCCTCGTTTCGCCACCTTAAGAACAGGTCTTTCCTGTTCCTAAATTCTGCACTGCCCCTATTATCGCCGCTCTTGATAATAGGTGGCAGCGTCAAAGTGAATGGGTGTTACGATGGAATGCCCACTGCAATACCTACTGCACGCCCCCTTTCACTAGGAGTTTATCGTGAAAGGGGCCCTATTACCAAGCCAGCGTTAAGTCAAGTAACGTGGCTTTAAGCCACGTTACTTGACTTAACGCTGCCTTGATAATAGGGCGAGGCAAATATTGCCGCGTTATCGGTAGAAAAGTGCCGGTGTTAAGACATGCATTGCAAAAGCGTATGCATGCTAAAGACATATTAGGTAAGTGTAAGTACCCCAAAACCTACCCCCCACTCTGAGCCCTAAAACAGCCCCCAAGCCACTGCCCTGAAATCTAAAACTACCCCTCTCCCTCCTGAAAACCAACCCCCTCCTCCGAGCACTAAAAACTTCCCTGCCCCACAGGCCTAAAGAGTACCCGATCCCGGCCCCTCACCCTGAGCCCTAAAATGGCCCCACTCTGAGACCTAAAACTGATCCCCTACCTCCTAAAAACCAACTCCTGAGCTCCGAGCTCCGAGCTCAGAAAATGTCCCTGCCCCCAAGCCCAAAAAACTACCCTGACCCCTAAAATCTTCCTGACCCCCCTAAGCCTAAAAAACAACCCTGAACCCCTAGAGCCCTGAAAACTACCCCAACACTTAAAACGACCCCTACTCCCCAAATCCCTGCCCAGCCCCACTTACCACACTGTGTCCTCTTCTGATTCTTCCTTGTCCTGGGCCTGCCCATTCCAGCCGCTAGACTGCTCAGTGCCTTAACCAAGCATATGCTTGGTTAAGGCATATGCTTGATTAAGGCAAGCGTGGTTGCTCTTGTGTTGGCAGGACAAGCATGGCTGAGCCTACGTTGTTCCTACCATTTCCCACCCAAGGAGGTGTCCCTGCCCTGCCTCTTCTTCGTGCTGACGGGCACAGTATGGGCCCTCCTTTGGCCCAGGATTGCCCATGTGCAGCCCAGGAAGTGCATTTCAGAATGTGTCTGGCCTTGCCCCCTTCCAGCAACACACCGCAGCTGCACATTCTGGTGTGTTTCGTGGTGGGGGGTGAAGTCTCCTTGAGCAAGTAATGTCCCTGGGGACAAGCATACAAGCAACAAGTGATAGGAGAGGTTGCTGGGTTAATGCATTGAGGAGTCATATGTTTTAATGAGGTACATCGAGTTTTTCCTAAAATGGAACGGTCTGGGGGCATTTCTGATATTGTTCCACATCCTGGGTTCATAGATTGAAATTACTTATTGTCTTGTTTTTCTTTTTTACCCTTCTTAGTCTGCAGTCTGATTGTGTCTTGGCTGCGGTTGTGCTGATAATGAGCAGAGAGGGTTAATTTTAAGATAAGTGAGGTCCTTGTCATGATGGCTGGTACAGCTGATTTTGAAGATGCTGTGGGATGGTAAAGGGAGCCAATTGAGTTCTATCGAAAAGGGGGTTATGTGAACATATTTCTTCAGGCCCTGGATAAGATAACGTGCACCATTTAATGTCCTTAATTGATGCCATAGTGGAATGTGGAAGGTCATAAAGCAAGGAAATACCACCATCCATTTTCTAGAGTACAAGGGCTTGAGCAGTAGTTCTGAGGTCACTTTTTGGAAAAGGCAGTTTCACTTTCTTTAGCGCTGTTACCAGGTGGTCTTTGTTTTTATAGCAATGTGCTCCTTGAAAGTGAGGCAGTATTCAAAGTGAATCCTTGTAACTTGGCATTTGAAAAACATTGAAGTCAGAAGCCAGCAACGTTCATGTGACTGAGCTACTTTTGTACTGTTTTGTACTGTTTATTGTTTGTTCTACTTGACAAATACCAGAAATTCCCTCTTGGATAGGTTGAGCTTCAGGTAGGTTCTGGCAATCAAGGCTAGATCTGCAGGCAGCGTTTGAGGGTTTGGATGTGTGATTTCAAGGAGCTTTCTAAGCAGAGTTGTGCATCAGCAACATATTGGTGAATCTTGATACTGCTATATGTAAATTGAGCACCAAGCAGCTCCATGTAAAGATTGAAGATGACAGGACACATTATGGAACCCTGGTGAACTCCACAGGTACTAGACATCTTCTGGGTCCTGCTGGTGCCCATAGGAATAAACTAGTATCGGTTGGAAAGAATCAATTAAGGACATTGCTGGTGAATCTAAACTGCAAGGTGTGCATGAGAGTGCAAAGGGTCGACTGGGACTAAGGCAACTGTGAGATTCATCAATATCAGGGGGCAAGTGTCATTTTCACCTGAAGGGCATAGTCTACATTATGTAAGTTTGTGGTCTCAGTGCTTGAGCATGATCTAAAGCCATTCTGGTAATCATGTAGGAGATGGCTATTACTGAGGTGTCTTGGAGTTGAACATAGTCTGCTTTTTAATAATCTTACCAATGAATGTTCAGTAATTGATGGACTGGTATTTGGTGAGGACACCAGGGTAGGGACCTTTGGGAGTGAGGGAGGCAATGACAATTGTAAGCAAGCATGAGACAGCACCTCAGGAAGATGAACCACAAGGGTAAGACATCATCTTCATAAAAAGTTGCTTAAGGGGAGTTGAGTATGTTGGTGAGATCTGCAAGAGATTGGAATTTGAAGGCTGAAAATGTTGGTATTCTGTAGGGAGGGGTGGGTGAAAGATGTGAAGCAAACTTGGTGTTGTCAATATGTTGTCAGATATTCTGTATTTCTTTACACTTAAGAAGAGATTAACGGCATTGAAATTTTCCGAGGAGTGAAAAATTGCTGTGTCCAGCAGGGGTTTGCTACAGTGCTTGAGAGTATTGTGAAACAGTTTTCTTCTATTGGCTTCATTGAAGATGTTGGAATAGAACTTTACTTTGGCTGATGTGATTAGATGTCTGTGTGTCGAGCAGAGGGAGGTCTTTGGAAGGTATGTTTTTTTCCATTTGCTTTCATATGAACAGATAGTTTACTTATTTTCAGCAAAGTCTATAGAGTACCTGTGTGTCAAAAGCTTTGGCTTGGACTTGTGTATTTTAGTTGGGCAAGTATGTTCACACAGCTTACCAAAAAAGTATTGAAGTTGTTTAGAAGGATGCTGGAGTCAGACATGGAGATGATATTGTAAGAGAAATAGGTCTTTGGAGAAGTCTTTAAAAGATTGAAAGTTTTGGTCCAGTCTTTTGTGTTGACTTTGGTTTGTTGGTAGGATGCTGACCAGAATAATAGGGAGGGTAGTGCGTTCTGTACAGTCCAGGGATATGGGAAGTTTGCTTCCGATTGTTGGTGATGTTGAGAAGACAAGGTCTAGGTTATGACTATGTTGAGTGTGTCAATGAAGTTGAAGTGGGTGTCTCTAGTTTTCTTGTTTTTTTGTTTACCCTGTTTTTCTGGGAGCTGGATTTACCCGTGAGAGTGGTGTGGGAATGTCACATGGACACAGTGGTGAGGAGATTTGACAGTTCTGGTGTAAAAGAAAAGTCAGTCAGGGTAGTTTTTGACGTTGTTTTCAATGTTGTTTAGAGTTTTGTCCGCTTCTCAGCAGTCCAGATTGCAGGGGAGTAGTGTCTCCATTAGGAGCAAGTAATGAAAGATAAAATATATTTGTTGTGATTTGTTTGTGGACTTGAGGGGGCACACTTGATATTTTGGTGAGACCAGTGTCTGGGAACTTGTGCATGCTTACTAAAGAGAAAGTAGAGACAGCACAGGTTCCAAGAGTTGTATTTATTGTTTGGTTACCGTAATTTTCTGCAGTTTAATTTTGAAATTGAAAATGGGTTTTAGAAAACTTTGAGATATAGAGGTGTTCAGTTTAGTTAAACTAAGGGGCCGATTCCGATCCGGTAAAATGCGCTCCGAATCGTCGTACGGAGCGTTTTTTGCCCGTACGAATCGTACCCGTAAACGTCCCGTACATACGACGAAGTACGATCCGTACCAGGAGCCGAACTCCGTACGAGTCGTACAGGACTCCGTACGAATCGAATCTCCGTACGAGTCTCACTCGGAACCCGCTGTACGCGACATCACTACGGTTCGCGGCTGGTTTTTACGACCCAGCAAGTACGATTCGTGTCGGGTACGCACCGTACGACCCTTTTCCTATGGGAGCTGAAAACAGTCGTAAACGCAGAGTTCGCGCCGAAAAAGGTACGGGACGCCCCCCCCGGGTACGGCACGTACCCCGCATGATCGCAGGGGTACGCGCCGTACCCCTGTGATCATGCGGGGTACGTGCCGTACACCCAGCGTACATGGGGTACGCACCGTACCCCATGTACGGTGGGTGTACGGCACGTACCCCATGTGCGCTGGGTGTACGGCACGTACCCCGCATGATCACAGGGGTACGGCGCGTACCCCTGCGATCATGGGGGGTACGTGCCGTACGGTGTGTAGGTGATCGTGCGCTTTTCCGTACGAATCGACGTGTTCCGTACGAATTGCGTCCTGGTCGGACGATCGGGATCGGAATCGTCCAGTCGTACGGCGTCCGTACGAGTCGTACGGAAACGGCTCCAGATACGATTCGTACGGACGGGGATTTTACCGGATCGGAATCGACCCCTAAGAGTTTACTTGTAATTCTTGTCAAGCAAATACATATATACATATACTTTAAGGGGATCACTGAAATAATATCGACTGCCAAAATATCGACTACCCAAAATATCGAGGAAAAAATATCTACAACCAAAATATCGAGTTTGTATGTACAAACAGGTAAGTACAAAAATATCGAGTACAAAATATCGTTTACAAAAATATAGTTGTAAAAAATATCGACTTTAATAAAAACAATGTTTAATTACATTAATATAAAAAATTAATTACTAAAATATAATTAACAATACTTAAAATAACTTTTAATAATTAAATAATTAATGAAAGTAAAAAAAAAATATTTTTTTAATCATATTTCTTAAAACATATATATATATATATAGTAACAAAATGTAATTAAATAATAGCCAATATTATTAACGTACAAATACAAAAGAGTAAAAATTACTATTCCCACTGCAAAGAGTGCAACAGTGGATATATGACGTTACAACGCAACTTTTACAACGCACTACCATTACAACGTAAGTATTGGTAAGTATATAATAATTTTTTTAATTTAAATTATTTAAAAGTATTTAAATATAATTTAATTTAATTTAATTTCATTAAATTAAATTAATGTAAATTTAATTTTACTTTATTTTTACACTGTACCCCTGTACCCCAAAAAACCCAAACTGACCCTGAACCCTAAAAAAACCCTTTACCCAAAAACCCAAAACTGACCCTGAACCCTAAAAATACCCCTTTACCCAAAAACTAAAAACTGACCCTGAACCCTAAAAATACACCTTTACCCAAAAACCCAAAACTGACCCTGAACCCTGAAAATACCCCTTTACCCAAAAACTAAAAACTGACCCTGAACCCTAAAAATACCCCTTTACCCAAAAACTAAAAACTGACCCTGAACCCTAAAAATACCCCTTTACCCAAAAACTAAAAACTGAACCTGAACCCTAAAAATACCCCTTTACCCAAAAACTAAAAACTGACCCTGAACCCTAAAAATACCCCTTTACCCAAAAACTAAAAACTGACCCTGAACCCTAAAAATACCCCTTTACCCAAAAACTAAAAACTGACCCTGAACCCTAAAAATACCCCTTTAATTTAACATAATTAGCAATTAATCAATTAAATTAAATTAATTACCAATTACATTTTAATTAATTAACAAATATTATTTAATTACCAATTAATTAAATATTACTACCAATTAATACATTTACATATTTAATAAATAATAATTAAATTACTTCCCACCCTATTCCCCTATAAACCCACAACCCGCTACAGGAAATACATTATTTTAATTTACATAATTAGCAATTACTAAATTAAATTAATTAATTACCAATTAAATTTTAAATAATTAACATATATTATTTAATTACCAATTCATTAATTATTACTACCAATTAATACATTTACATATTTAATTAATTATAATTAAATTACTTCCCACCCTATTCCCCTATTAACCCACAACCCGCTACAGAATAAAATTACACAATAATTTTTAAAAAATCATTAATTAAAAATAATTATAACATAAAATGACACTTTTCACACATATTATAACATAAAAACACTATAAATAATTACATATTATTTAAAAAACGATATTTTTTACTATCTAGATTATATACTTGGATATTTTCACTTTCTATATTATTTACAGTCGATATTACTTCACTTACCTTAAAAACGATATTTTGGCTGTCGATATTCTGTCCTGTCGATATTTTCTCCAAACGATATTTAAAACTCGATATTCTGTCCAAACGATATTTTGGAGTCGATATTATGTCTGTGCACCACTTTAAGGCTACTTATCACACATTGGATTCCAGTTAGGGTTTTACCTCACTCGACATTTGAAGGTGAAAGTTATCTTAAAAAATAGAAATAAAAGCATTAGAATATTTGTAATCTTTTAATTAAAATAAAAAGATCCTGAACTAAAAAAAATTACTTACAAGAAGAACTAGAGTCTTTGTAGTGATATTGGATCTTCAGATTAAAACACTATGTAGAAGATTAACTAAGAAGAAAGGCAATGGTCACACCAAGGTGGGGTAGGTTCTACAGTAGTATTCAGATAGTTGTCTTGAATAATTCCTCATTAAAAGTTTTTTGGGTAAAATAAGGAATTGAATGTTCTTAAATTGCAGTACTTTGTACATTACCCCCTGAAAGGAAAGAAAAAGCAGAAGATAAAAGTACGTAGAAGAAGTATCAGAATAAAGGTGTGGCTGTCTCTTCTCTGTCTCATTTCCTTCCCCCTTTTGGGTTCTTCAGTCGCATGATACATAATTGATTGGCTGAATTCCAATAGAAGCCCAGGTTAGATGTGCTGGACATCTAACCTGGGCTCCTATTGGAACTCTATAACGCATATTAGCAAGTCCATTATCGCTGTTTTAGCGGCAGTTTCCTGCCGCTAAAACAGCGATAATTTTAATGAGGTTCTTGCTAATATGCCCCTCTATTATTTGCATATATAACAGTAAACTGACAGTTTAGCCGGTAAATGTTGGGTGCATCACTTTCATCTCAACAAAACCCTGCAGAGTGCTTTGCTGGGCTTCAAGGCAATTTTAACAGAGAGCAACTGTTTTTAATCAATCCGATCCAACATTATTCACTGTGAATGACACCCGGTAGTCATTGTATTTTCTGTGGGGTTGGGTATCCACAAAGTCAAGAGCCGCCTGTGCCCCCTTATCAGATGGTTGAGTTCATGACTAGGTCCAGATTTAGGGCCTCTACATGAAGGTGTAGTCAGTTTAGTGTACTTCAATATCTGTACATAATGCAGGCCAAAACCTCTGTACATTGAGGCAGCATTCAGACATGCCTCAGTTGATGCGCTGCCAGCTGCTGTGTTTAATTAAACAACTTGTTCCTGTTTTGACATATGGCACTTGTTTTTTCATTTTTTTAAGGTGAATTCATTTACCAAACAACATTTTGGCAAGCCAGGTAAGGGAGATTGGTTTATCAAGCCCAACTGCTGCAGAAGGACAAGGACCCCTGCCTGAACTGATTCATATCTGTGCAAAAGACCATTGAGCAGATGCTGTAATTGATTAAAAGTTCTGCTGAATCTGTGGGGCAGAGGTTCGTCTGGAGGCTGCTGTAACGTGGTAAGAGACTATATCTGATCCTTAGTTCCTGCATGTGGCATGTGACAAACTAAGACAAGCACGTAGATCACTTTTTCCTTAGTCAGCATGCTAGGGAAAGTGAAGGTATTTTTTTACTTTTTAATTTTTTTTATGTAGCCCGAACTCGACCGAAAGGTGTCAGAGCGCTTGACATGAGCACCAGTTACATTACAGATTGACACATTCATTTTGTTAGGCACAGGAGATTAAGGGCATATGCATCAAGCCCAAATTTTGCGAATCCCAAATAGCGAATTTTACCGATTTGCAATTTGGGAATTGTGAAATGCTATGCATGTAGAATCGCAAAGAAATGTGCAATTCCTACACATTCCTTTATGGCGACTCGCAAATTGCAAGTCGCAATTAGGGAATGGCTTCCCATTCATTCCTATGGGCCCTAGGCCCATAGGAAACAATGGGAATTGCATGCGCAATTTGCGAGCACCAAATAGGTACTCGCAAATTGCGCATGCAGTTTCAAGGGTGCAAGGGTGCCAAAAAGGACACCCTAATGCACCCCTGAAAGTGCATTTAAAAAACATGTTGCACACACACATGCCCCAAGGGCATGTATGTGCGCAACATAGAACTTTGAACAATGAACTTTTTTGCAGTTTTTGAAGTTTTTAAAGTTGATGGTAATTTGCATTTCTTAATAACGAAATCACAACTTTTTGTTGTTGTTGGATTGCAATGAGGGAATCGCAATTTGCGATTCTCTAAATGCAATCCTAATTTAAGTAAACGCACATTTTGCGATTACTTGAATAGAGAATTTTGCATTTGGGAGGATGCATCCCAAATGCAAAAATTGCGGTAACTGCAAAAAGCAATGATGCATGTGCCCCTAAGTGATTTGCCCAGGATCACAGGATGTTGAGCATCCCTGCTGAGACTCAAACCGAATTCCTCAGCTGTGAGGCCGGCTGTTCTAGCCATTAGGCCACATCCTTATAGGTCAGTTTGCTTGGACTGCTGGGCGTCACACAGATGGTAACAAAAAGATGGCGCCCCGGGCCGAATGGCATTCCCTTTGCTTTATTTAGAGAATCGCCAGACTTCTGGTCAGATCATCATACAGTTGTTTTCAATGATGTGGTTGAGAGAGGGGAAATACCGAACTCGTGGAAAGGTTCACTTATAATCCCAATATTTAAAAAAGGCAACTGGCAACAGCTGGAAAATTACCGTCTATTTACCTTACAGGATTCAGATGCAAAGTTGTTTGCCAGTATTCTTTAATGAACTTAACAGAGTGGGCAAAAGAAGTGCAGGTAATACCCCCAAACCAAACAGGCTTTGTGAAAGGCCTTCGTACAACAACAAATCTTTTAATTTTAGCAATATTAACCGAAAAGTCAATAAGTGCAAAACTACCCTTATATCTGTGTTTTGTAGATTTTAAATCTGCTTTCGACTTTGTTGATCGTGAGCTTCTTTGGGCCAAGCTTGCAAAACAAGGAATTCCAGTCAAGCTCTTAAAAATGATTAAACTCTGATACTTGGGTTAGAGTGAGGATGGGTAATGGCTCAACGGTAACTAAAACTATTCCAACATCAAATGGGCTTAAACAGGGCTGTCTGTTAGCTCCCCTACTTTTTAATTTATTTTTATCCGATCTCACTTCTGACCTAAATGATATCAATGCCCACCCACCAAGGTTAGCTCAAACTATGATATCAAACCTGCTATATGCGGACGATGTTGTTCTAATGAGCTATACAAAGGTGGGGATGCAACGACTGATCGACGGCATATTTAAATACTCCAAGGAAAACGGTATGAACATAAATGATGCAAAGACTAAAATGATGGGAATCACCAAAAATGTACAATTAAAGCATGCGCATACTTGGTTTTTGGAAGGCAAAAAACAGGAACAAGTAAATGATTACAAGTACTTGGGAGTAACTTTCAGTGATACTGGCAAGCTCGTACATCACAAAAGTGAAATTACAAGGAAAGCGAACTCCATTACCGCCGCATTTAGATCTATCCAGAAATCCATTGGAGATCTATCTTACCACCCTTTATTAAGAGCAATAACAGCTAAACTATTGCCTTCTCTAACATACAGGAGTGAGGTGCTCAACGGGAGTGATGCAGAGATTATAAACACCTCGGTAGCAAAAACCTATCGTCATTTATTTGCACTCCCTAAGAATGCCTCACAATCCCAAGTAAGGTTGGAATTTGGTATGAACGACCAATCTTGTGCAAGAAAAGGAAATATACTGAAAGTGTGGAATAGAATAAAAAATGATCATGACAACGAAATGTCCCGTCTTCTCTAGCAAGAAGTAAGCAACAACCGTTCCTTAACTACTGCCTCCAACTTAAACTTGGCAATTAAGTACTATGGTTTAGCTCCTATTTGGAACAACACGGTCAAACAGGAGAGTTTCAAGAAGACAGTAAACAAAATCACTGACTATCTTTCTTTGATAAAGGATAAAGATAATTTCATCAAAAGACACCATGCGTGGCCAATAGTAAATGGTTTTAAGAAAAAGAAGATCCAAACCTATTTGGAAACATCATGGACGGAAAAAAATAGACAAATCTTTATGAATGCTAGGTTTGGTATCTTTCCAGGCTCATGTCATTTGGCACCATGGAAAAGAACTGAAGAACTCGGGCGTGCACGCTTTGTAAATCTGGCCAAGAAAACATCATACACCTAATGTGCCTCTGCACCAGAAGCGACCAGAGCTGGGACTACTGGGGGACCTGTTAAAATTCTATATTAGAGTATCGAAAGCGCCAGAACACACCTTAAAGTACTCCCTAAAAACAATCTTTGGTGAAGTGGGCTCCCCATGGCACTCCAAGGTGGAACTAGCCATTGATGCACTGAAAATCGAGAGGAGGAGCCTGCCCCTGCACGAAATTCCATTTTCAGCCTGGGCCCAAGCCGTTAAGCGCCAAGTCCAGATGATCTCTTTTGGGCTCGACCTTGCATCCCTTCGGCAAAACCCACTAACTCAGGCCCTGGATAAATCATATATTTCTGGTAAACCCCAAACATACCTGCAAGACCCAGTATCCGCCCACGTGAGAAAGAAAATTCTGTATTTTCGCCTCTTGGCCCTCAGGATCGCGGACTTTAACCCTAACTGGGCACGAACGGATGGCGCCTTAGCCTGCCGTCTATGCAACTATCGCAGAGAATCCTGGCTACACTTGCTGTGTTGCTGCACAAAGTTGGTCAACGACCGTCATCGCTTGCTGCGTCCGACCTTACGGAACTTAGGCTACAGAACTTGTAGAGAGGCCTCGGACTGGTGCCTCTCTGTTTCCGCGACCTGTCTGATAGCCAGGGTCGGGAAATTCATACATCAGGTAAAAATGGCACTCGACTCCCACTTAATGGCCACTAATCCCTAGGGTTCTAAGTATTGGGCCGGCGCTCTACCGGTGGCCCCAGTGATGCTAGCCCACAGTTACTTTAGGGTGCCAGCAAAGCAACTGGAATTCATCGCCCCCAGTCATCTAATCTCGGTTGGTTTAAGGGCCCAACGAGGTATACATCTATCGTCAACCGGCTTTGGCGCATGAACTGATTCTATCGAACTTTCACGTGCCTCTCTTCTTCTGTTGTGGAACAATGGAGTAACCAATACTCTCCTCCTTTTAAAAGAACTCTGTTCTGGACAACTACGCAGTTTTAACTGTTAGCATTTTAACCCAAAGTGGTATTTACTTTTTATGTGTGGATGGGGTACGTCAGGGGGGGGGTGTTCATCAAGTTTTTATACTGTAAAGATTTTAAGTAATCGTGCAGTTCATCAATAAAGTACAAATAAAGTACTCTGTCCGAACCTGGAAGCGGAAAGAAAAGGTGTACTTAAGAAACTATTTAATGAACGTGGTGTAAGGTCTTGTAGGCAGGCTCTTATGGCAAGCTTAGATCCAGAAGACATAGCAATTAATTCAGCATTTGTTAAATTTCTTATATTGGCCAAGAAAAAGTTGGACGCTTGTGTTTGAATAGTGTGTAACTACTGTCAAGATGATTAATGGAACAATTTTAAGGGGCAGAAAACTTTTTATCATTTTATGAGAAGTATTTGAAAATATGTAATGCATCAGCATTTTAGATTTGTATAAGTTCTATCCTTTTTGTAAGATTTTAATTAATCAAAAAAATAAAATAAACAAACAAACAAACACACAGATGGTATGCATAGGCCCTGGGTGTGATATAGGATTGCTTTTTTATTTTCTTCGCTTGAATCACTGGGTGTCACAGAAATGGTACGCATAGGCCCTGGGTGTGATATAGTTTCACTTATTTAATTTCTTTGCTTGGACCGGTGGGCGTCACACAGATGGTACACATAGGCCCTAGGTGTGATATTGGGTCACCACCTTGATCTTATCTTTTAGTATAAAGGAATTTTCTTAGGGACTGTCAGTTTCTTAACACTGATGTTTCTGAAAGAAGCGAAGAGGTGTTTTTTTTACTTGGACTGCTGGGCATTAGACAGATGGTACATTTTGAGCATTGGGGAAAAATGAGTAGCTTGTGTCCAGCCAATGAGGGCCAATAGTTGTCAGGTTGTTCCTTCTTCTCCGCACAAAACTATGTTATTTTTGACCCGAGCTTCTACTGGCAGAGTATCAGCCTTACTTAGCTCCATATGCCATGCAGAGTATTCTCTCTTCATCTGGCAGTAGGCGCTAGGAGCAGGCTAAGATATTTTATACAAAATAAGAATTTTTTCTGTCAATTCTTTCTCTTTTATTTCCATTAAGGTTTTCCATTTATGCATTGTTGATGTTGTGGTGCTGTTAATTTTTGCAGTTGTACTTTATGTTGAAATGTTCTGTGTGTAAGTTTTTGCATCTATAAAACCATTTTCCCCACAAAACAGCACTCCATATTTGCTATTTCGCAGCTAAAAAGCAACTCTCATTGTTCTAAAATACCCTTGCACTTTCTAACAGGTTGGTATTATTTAATTACATTGTCTTTGTTTACTGTTATTTGTTTGTATGTGATGCATCGTTTCCTTTAAATAGAGCTCATAATCAGTAGTTGATACTGGTACAACCCTGTGTACACAATTACCACATGACCAGATTAGAATTTGTAATTATTTAAAACTGGAGAAAGTCAGAAATGTATAACCTCCTTAAAAAGTTTCCTAACTCATCGTGGAGTCACCGCTAGACCACATGCAAACTAGATTCCCTACACGAGCTAGGAAGCTAGAGAAACATTGAAGTGTGTGGCATGCACACACCAAGGCATATTCATTCCCCTGGCCTGAGGGGTTAAATTCGATACCAACATATTAGAACATACAACACTCTTTCAGGTCAAAAGAAGGTTACACGAGAGGCCCTACAAGAACTATGGCCCATCTTCAAGGTGTTTCAAGAAAAAGCGGTTCTGTCGGGTAGGCCTGTTATTACTTCAAAATACAATACATGAAATGCAAAAATTAATATACTCTCCACACACACAAGGAGAAAAGACCAAAACTAGTACTCTTTAAGTTTGTGCTCAATCTTTATCAGAATTACTTCATTCCGTTATGAGCTGTTTGTTTGTATTAAATTGAAAACAAGTCATGTACAAAATACCGTTTAATGACATTTGTGCATAGTGAAGCAATGAATAGGTGCACAATATATACAATATCAACAGGGTGTTTTGTCTAAAATTATTTCTGTAGGAGAGGCCAGAGATCTATTTGAAACCACAGTTTCATCCTTGTGTGGAAACCGGGTCATTCTGGACCTAAAGATTACGTCGACGTTTCGACCCTTCTGTGCCCCTGTTGGTGGTCAGGACGGGTCTTTATCAAGACGGAGAAGTGGGGATTACATGTGCACTGTCCTGATAGGCATGGGAGTTCTATGCCTGAAGTGCAATGACATAACACATCAGAAGGATTTAGTCCAATGATGCGGTCAATCTGGTAGCGATGCGTGGAACAAAGTCTCGGCCATCCGTTGCAATAGTCAATCTATCTTCAAGGTGGTCCTATCCTGCAAAGTTGTCCTTGAGCAAGCACTTCCCCTATCATATACCAGCAGGGAGGTGATCTCTCTGATGCCTGCCATCCCAGCGGCCCCTGCGCTGGCTTACACCAATCCACTGGTTGAGGGCCGATGTGCCCCTACTGGGCAGCAAGTCGCCAGACCCAGGGTAGGGAAGCTACTAGACCAAAAAGCCCAGGTGAGGCCAGCCCCCTCCCAGTGCATGGAAAGGCTCACCCAAAGTTTGTCCCTCCATTCATCGGTCATGGCCTGTCAAGCCCCAGTGGAACAAGGAACACGTGCTCTAAACTGCCCCACCAAACACTCTAGAGTCAGAGGAAGGTTCATAGCAGTTCTGGATGATGACACCATCAGTGGGGGATGGAGGCCCCAGCCCTCCGAGATGCATCATTGAGGAGGGAGCCATAGGATATGCTCCCAAGGCTATACTCAGGCTATACTCAGGCTATGGAGAAATCATCAGGGAGTGAGCACGAGGTCAAAATACCACCAAGGAGAACCACACACAGCACTGAACTGAGGTATTGGGTTTTTCAGAACCGGTACTGATCCGGTAACCCAGCGGTGCCAGGGTACACCCAAGGACCTCGAGTTCTCCTGATTCAGACCACAGAAACTCAGAGTCTTCTAGGTGAAGTCAAAGATCGGTTTATTGGCTGCAACCAAGGTAACAAGTGTCCTAGAAGTACAACACACGGAAGTATGTTCTCAGGAGACTGCTGCTAATCACGAAGTCAGGCTTCTCTTTTTATACAAAATAATAAGCTTCAGGCAAACATTCCTAGATTTTCAGGATACTATTCACATATTTCGAGTTATGATGACAAGCTCACATTTCGTTTGTCTAATACATAATAAATTACTTGGCAAGGTCTGGTATTTCATTCAGATATCGGTGTTTCCCCAATGAAATGAGCGCATCCTCATCATAAAACAAGTAGGAAAAAAGGAGCGGGGCCAGGTGTGGGCAAGATTCGGCAGGGTGTGTGTGTGATGAAAGGGTTTTATGGCCGGGTGCGCCGAGATGCTATCTTGACCGGCCACTGGGAGAGGAACTGGCCAAACGGGTTGGCCTGGGGCGATGGTTTCAACCTGCCCAGGTCACGAAAAAGTCAATCAAGGAGTGCTTGCCCTTATGATATTGGATTAAGCCTATGTGAAGGGCAACATACAAAATGGCTGCCGTATACAAAATGGAAGCCAAGGGTTCAGGGTACAAGTGACGATCTCGAGGTGAAAGCAACCTTCGAATGCGACGAAAATGCTTGTGCATAATGTACTCGCCATTCTCGGTCTTTTGATACTAAATTTGTCATGATACGATGAAGTTTTATTCTTGTGTCTGAATGGTTACACGAGTTTGGATTTTCAGTACTACAGAGCGACGGAGGCAGCCCAGGTGGGAGTTAGAGGAGAGGCACGATTTGAGAATGGAGAGAGAAAGAGCTCTCACCTGGGAAGCCCAAAGGGAAGGAAGAACAATGCACCCTCCACCGGGGAAAGCCAGAGCTAGGCCCTGGGCTCTACATGAGGATGAGCCCTGGGAAGAGTCAGAAGAGAGGCCCTTAACTTAAATCCAAACTCCACCTGGTCATCGGCGTATGAAAGGGGCCAACCAAGAAATGAGAAATCAGGATAGCCTAACTGAAACACAATTAAGATATAGGGGGAGGCAAAATGCCACCTTTAAGTACGCATGAGAAGAGCAATGACTAGGTTGTCTGCCGCTCCCCCAGAGAGCACCTATCAGACAAACTGACCCCCAGAGAGAATTTGTCTAGAAAAGAAAGTGAGGCCTTTGCATGAGCATTTTACCACCTGCTAGCCCGCTGAATAGAAAGGGAGGGCCAGTATGATAAACCCTGGCCAGAGGAGGGATCCTTTGAACCAGAAGACATGGGTATCACATAAGACTGCATACAGCACAAAGTGGGAGATTTTCCCCTACATGCAGGAATGTCTGAGAAGATGGGAGTGCTCCATCAGAGAGAAACCGACGGAGCCACTCAACACGATAGTATGTCAGCTGCTACAGATGACTGCACCAGGGACCATCTATATGCCATGGGCACAGGTGGACAAGGAAGGGTTCAGGAACAAACTACCCCCATTGATGGATAGGGCAGGGAAGTAGATTGCATGCTTTGAGAAAAACACGGAGGGAATTCACTTAGCTAAAGGTGACGTCAAATGTCTGCTCAGCAGCCTCTTTGTAGAGCAGACCGACACAGTGTTTCACAGAGCCGACATCCCCACACTCACGCTGACCATCACCAAGCAATATTGAGCCACATTTAACTCATTTAGACACCGGATAGGGACGGTCTTGTGAGAGATGTTCCTCTGTACTGGGGTGAATGTATGACATTGTTCTGCATTCTGTCCATCAACTGTTGGTTTTGCAGATGTTCCCTGACTGCCTAGACATAGGAGAATTGATGGCAAAGACCATGAAGCCTGGGGAGACCATGACTAATTTCCTTGATAGAATGTGGGAATGATGGGGACAAGAGACAGGACAGCCTTGGATGGACACAGGTCCCCTGATTGCATTCTTCTACAACATCGTCAAAAAGGGACGGCCCACTGAAATACAGAGCATACTAGTAGGGCTAGACACTAAACCTTGGAGAGAAATACAGGCCCACATACTACATTATTGCTGAAAAAAGGAGCAGGATAGGGAAATTCAGGAGTAAGCCCTAGGAGACACCTTCAAGCTGGTCCAACAAAAATTGGAAAAAAAACACCCTCGAGTGGGCCGCTTTGACCGCAAATGTACAAATAGCGACAGTCTTGGACACAGCTCTGCCCCGAAACCCAAGGGGTATCCACCCAGTCATAGCAGTAGAGGTGAGAGAAGCTAGCTAAAGCCAGGGCTCATAGAGTGCTACTTTTGTCCCAGAATGAGCCACATGGCCAACCGACACCGCCTAAAAATGCATCATGACCAGATAGGAATAATCCCAGGATAGCACCCACAGAATACCCATCTCCAAAACCAAGCCCAGAGCAATGTCAATGCATTGTAAATCAGCCTCAGGGAAATCAGGCAACAGGACCCCGCTGCAGGAGGGGATGGGTGGTTGGTCGAGCACATGGTTGCAGCCACAGCAGACAGTGAGCCCAGTCCAGCAAGTGCTGGGGCCACAGCAATGTCAAGGAGGGGTGACTTTTTGAAGAGGCAATGCCCTTACACAATTGCAGAATACAAACACACAGTAAGTTCAAAAGCATCCCTCAACATGGTGTATCCCCTTCATAAAGAAAAACAGGGGGGAGTGGAGAGGGTTTTCTGGAAGCTAGACCCACCCTCCAATCATAAACTGTAAATCAACCCAAATTAATGGGAAAGGATCTAGCAAAGGGGTTGGGTTGGCTATCCTAATAACATTTGATGGGAAAAATCCTACAGAAAAGAAACATTTCCTTCTAGAGTCCCCTCACTCACCAGGGTTTCCCCACGGTGACATGCTTCAGCATTGGGGCCATCCCAGCCCTCTACGGGCTGAGGCATGCTGCAACTTGTGAAAATAAGTAGGAGCAGTTATTGAAAGACTATGTGTAGTGCATCAGATGCGGTCCGGTGGGGAGACAAATCTAGGTATTTATCAAGCAAAGAACTCACATCAAGAACACAGGTTCAGGAGTCCTTTGCCCCCCACGGTCCGTGGGGCAGAATCTTGCTCTACCCGAAATACTATGTGACAAGCCTTGATTGTATGTATAAAACTAACGCATGCTTTATTAGTTGCAGCATGTATATTTAGGAGTGGAAAACACAGGGCTGGTCCCTGTGTGGTCCTGAGGAAGAGCTTGGGGAACACCGAAACTAGTTGACACATACCCAGAATCACTAGCCCATTATAGTTAGAATCCCTGGTATTACCCCACTTTTAGCTATACCAATCTAGGAGCAACAATAAAAGAAATTCACCCACTAGAAAGGTATTTTTAATTCGCTAAACCCACTCCACCACACCTCTGCACTACACATAGTCTTCCAATAAATGCTCCTATGTATTTTCGCAAGTCGCAGCACTACTCAGCCCGTAGAGGGCTGGGATGGCTCCAATGATGAAGCATGTCACTGTGGGGAAACCCTGGTGAGTAAGGGGACTCTAGAAATTATTTTTCTTTCCTGTAGGCTTGTTCCCATCAAATGTGATCAGGATAGCCAACCCTACCCCATTGCTAGATTCTTTCCCATTAATTTGGGTTGATTTCCAGTATCCCCTTCATACCCTTTCCAGATACATTTCCTTACTTACATTCATGAGCAACTTTAGGGCCTCAGTACTCTATGTCGATCTGGAATCTGCACTAGAGATCACCATCCAGGTGCCCACAGGGGTCTGGGCCTCTCTCTGCTGTTGACATTGTACAGCGAGGGGACAGGGCGACCCCTGACTGGTTCATAAAAATTGGCACCCATGTCCACTTGTCCAAGCCCAACCTTGGGTGACATATGTAGATCTCAACAACCTCAGACTTCCCACCAAATGGAGACCCCCTTACAGTTGCAAAATGAGGCAGGAGCTCCAGTTTCGGGAGCCAAGTTTCATGCACACCTAGGACTAGGACGGAGCAAGTGGACACAGAATAACAGGCAGAAAATATAAGATAAGGCAAACTAAATACAAAAGACAAGTTTAAAAGGCAAATTAGGGCAAACCAGTGTACAGTGGTGAAATGGGGCACCGAAGACTCGAACACACGCAAGGAGTGGCAGCAGCGGGGCGAGCACACAAAGGTGGTGCTGTTTGGCAGTAGGGGGTGACCTTGCCTGCAAGCATGGTCAGCGGACACAAAGGGGATGATGGACGAAGTGTTGAACATTGCATTCACTCACCACCAGTCAACTGATCTGAGGCACAGGGTCAGACTGATTTGCATATGGCCATGTCTGAACTGGGGTGGCGGAGTGAGCTAAAGAATGATGATGGATTAAACCTAGATCAGTTGACTGGGGGTGAGTGCTTGCAATGTTCAACACTCCGTCCATCATCCCCTTTGGTTTTGCTTTGTTCGCCCAAAGTTAGCAGGGTATGTCCATACGTGGGCCCCTTGCTCAGTTTGCCATTGGGTTCATGCTAGCCTGGCTGATGACTGCTGATTAGCAGGAAACCGGTCCCAGGATGCTTGTTTCCGGTCCAGGGAAGACATGGCTTGGCAGTTCGGGCAGTTCGGGCTTGGCTGTACCCATGAGGCACAGGGTCAGACTGATTTGCATATGGCCATGTCTGAACTGTGGTGGCGGAGTGAGCTCAAAAGTGATGATGGATTAAACCCAGAACAGTTGACTGGGGGTGAGTGCTTGCAATGTTCAACACTCCGACCATCATCCCCTTTGGTTTTACGACATTCAAACCAAGCTAGACAGGATGTGCAGAAGGGGCACATTAAGGGAGGACGTTGTTTGGCCCTGAGACTTCATAGAAAGGAGGTTCTTAGAGGTAGTAAAACCACTGCACCAGTTCACAAACCTGTCCACTCCTGCTTTGTCTGTGGTCAAAATATGGCCCATAACTTATTTGGGGCAGCCTTTGTTAATGACAAATGGACCCCTAATATAGAACTCCAGTGCAGGGCCATTCCCCTTGATAACGCTAATGGAAATGTGTTCTGTGGAAGGGGGTCAAATACCAGCACAGATACCTCATGCAAGGAAATCTAGGATACTGAGATAAATAGGAAAAAATGGCTGGAAGGGAAGTAGCAACCCTAGTTACATGGAAACTTACACTGTATTCTTTGTTTTTCAGACGCAGAAGAACAATACTGCACGGTACCAATGAAAACTATGAAGCAAAACTGCTCATACCAGACCTGCAAAGGGGCACCATCACGTTAATAGATTACTACTGGCAATGAAGAGATTTTGCAAATGTACAGCTCGTCCCAGGATGGTGTGGGCCTCTGCACCCTCGTGACACTACAACCCTGGTCATCCCTGGAGACGATCTGAGTTGTTCCAACATCCGCTACAGAAGAAAACAACTCTGTTGCATCAGGCTTGAAAAAAAAAGAACTGCTGACTAGTTTAGCTGGGCTCAGTACAAGGACATTCTGGAAGAATTCAGACTGTTTTCAGACAGTCAGATGAATGCAGGAGGGCCCATACTTTTCTTTACCATACAAATAAACACAGACGCCTGCTGGTTACAGATAATGAGGTGGGAACTATTGAAGATGATTAATGACACTGAGCTTGGCCTTAATGTTATCAGGGAGAAACTAAGTGCCAACCTACCTCATGGTGATGCAACTTCAGTATGAGTTGGAGTTGATGACCACGATGGAGGACGGGGTGTGTGCCAAGATCAGTGCTTCATGTTGCATGTTAATTCCTGGAAATGATCTAGAAAACTGAACTCTTGCTTTTGCCATCCAAGCATTGCATCATCTACAAGCTGACATGAAGAAGTAGGGAGGTGGCCCTGAGCAGAACTGGTTTCATAATATTTTTCCTGACTCCTCTGTGGATGATCAATCTGTGCATGTCATTGCTTACGGTTGTCATTTTTGTTCTACTATTGTGTGGTTTCCTTTATGTGGAAATGTGTGCTGTAAAAGGTAAGTTCTCAAATTGGGTATTTTGCAAATAGCTAGGACAGCAGACACATAGAAACACACCTAGCCTCGAATAATGTGACTGTCATGATATGTGAGAAAAATAATGTAGTTGAAAATTCAACTAGAGGGAGGAATGTTAATATCGGTGAATGCAATGTCAATATACGACATAATATGTATACCCCTAGCAATGTCAATACCGGTAAATACGATGTCAATGTATGCCGTAATGTATATGTACACCTAACAGTGTCAATACCAGTAAATACGATGCTGATGACAAATGTATGCACAATAATGAGAATGTCAGTAAATGCGATATCAATGAAGGCATGTTATATGTACATGTAATAACAAACTCGTCTCATTGATGTTGAATTCACCTGACGTGACATCCCCATCAACCCCGAGTCAGAGATACGTGGTCAGACAGTCCCTGTGACCCACACCCCAGACTAATGATTCGTAGGTAACAGGTGGGGTTACACTTAATTCAAAGACAAGTGTGCGAACAAGGAAATTGAAATTGATCCCACAGATAGGCAGCTACACCACAAAAGGTCAGAGGAGATTGGCCCCAATAAAACACGTTTGGCCAGAGTGGTGCACGTTCCAAAATACCACAAAGTCAGATGCCACATGTAGTTTGGAACACCCAGCCAATCAAAACACAGCCTGCACACTATATGTAGTGATCAAACGCTCCCAAGGCCGGACACCTGGACACATACATGCTGGCCCACATTGAGTAGCCACAAAGTCAAGAGCCCCATGTGCCCCCTTATCAGATGGATGAATTTATGTTCATGACTAGGCCTGGATTTACGTGTTCTACAAGAATGTGTAATCAGTTTTTTGTACTTCAAGTACTGTATAGAATGGGGAGCAAAACCTCTGTACATTGAGGCAATCTTAAGACACTCTGTTGATGCTCTCCCGACCACTCCATTTAATTAAATCATCTTGCCTTTTAATTTTTTCAAGGTAAATTTATATTAGAGCAAGACTTTCCTACCCAACCTTTCATCCTTCCATCTGTCCATTCTTGCACTCTTCCATCCTTTCATTCCTCCCCATCCTACCTCGGCTTTGATCCTTTTTTCTTTTATCCTTTCACGTTTCCTACCTTCATATCGCATTTCTTCCTCCTCCCTTTCTTTGCCTTTTCTATCTACCCATATTTCTTCTCTCATGGTTACTTTTTCTTTCTCACCTTTCTCTCTAATACTATTTTACTCTATTTGGACCTCTTTCCCTACTTTTCCCCAATGTTACTTATTTTTCTTTCTCTTTCCTTGTCTGTTTCCTTACAGAGATATTTATAAGCATTTTGTCTGAAGACCGGCAGACAGAAAATGTCCAGAAACAGCTAATTCACCAGCCCATCAGGCCTAATGGAAGCCCTTACTTAAGCTACCAGAGTGGGGACTCCCTACACCTATACTATGAACTATTCTCATTAGTCCACAGTGATATGAAAAAACAGAACTATGCATACATGGAACAGTGCTGTTGGATTCTCCTGGGAATATATCCTTGCCTATTTATGTATTGAGACTGTTTCAAAGCCTTCAGAGCCCAACGGCACAGTTTGAACATGATTTTCCCAAGATCAAACAATTTGCTGAGGCAGGAAAACTAAGATTGCAGCACTGGGAGACATGCTACAAGGCTCATAACTTTTCAACTATAATACATCTTGGTGAGAACATTCTGAAACTGGTCACTGTTTCCGGTACGGTCATATCTAATATTTGTTGGATGCTAAACAACTTTTAACACACACTTGCTACCAAATTATTCCTCCTGATTCTAAGTTGTCCCATTGTAGCTCAAAAATGAGAGCACAATAATAACTTCAAGAAGTGATTACCCAAGAGCATACCATCTACAGCCAGATTCATCATTGAAAATTGCGCTCGCAAAGTGCCAGATTCTGAGAATCTGGCCCTTTGCGAGTGCAATTTTTGCATTTGGGATTCATCATCCCAAATGCAAAATTCGCTAATAAAGAATTCGCACATTTCCGAGGAATTGCATTTAAGGAATCTCTATTTGAGATTCCTTAAATGCAATTCATGAACCATTTTGAAATTGCAAAATCGCAATTTTGGACCGCTATTTACCACGAAGTCAAACCTCGTGGTAAATAGCTAAAACTTAGAAAAATGCATTTAAATGCATTTTTCTAAGTTGCATGTTACACACACACATGTCCTTTGGACATGTGTGTGCACAACATCAGTGTAAATTCACATTTCAGGGGTGCTACAGGGTGTCCTTTGGACACCCCTGCACCCTTGAAATCGCATCCTTATTTGCGATTAGCAAATTGCTAATCGCAAATAAGGAATGTGTAGGAATCGCAATTTATTTAGCAATTCCTACATGAATCCCGTTTTGCAAGTCCTTAATAGCGATTCCTTATGAATCGCTATTAAAGACTCGCAAAACGGCCCTTTCATGAATCTGGCAGCTGGTCAAATAGGGATTAAAATAAATGGCCTAGATTTAATATGGGTTGCTTGTGTGCTCATGTGGTACTTCGCAATATTGCACCTGAAGGCTTTTCTTTTTTTTTGTTTAAAAAATTGTATCCACGGTTTTTAGCCTTAAAGTGCCGTCCCCTCCCCCCTCCCCCCGAAGACCAAGGTCTCGATACAAATCCATGTTTAAACCAAAAATTATTACATACATATTTTAAAGAGTGTGAAGCACAGAGAGCATATAGAAAACATCACGAAAAAACACAGTTAAATACATAGAAAGCTGGTCTTATGCTCCCTCTAGCATCTTAAGAAAGCCCTGGGGCATAGTTTCTACCCCTAGTAGTGATCTTGTATCCATTGCAATAATGGTCCCCATATCAGCATGCCTCTTTTTCTTTTATTTAGCCCTTTGTTTTTATAGATGGCCACCTCCAGACTACAAGTCACGAGTAATCTTGCCCTCCATTGTGTGAAGACCGGAGTTTGTGGATCCAGCCATGAGGAGGCTATGCAGAGTCTGAGAAACGCCATAGCCACAAAGATCAACCCCGGCATGTGTATGGGCCGCTGGTTTTCCGCCACTCCTAGCATTATTTCTTCAGGTGAAATAGAAATTCTTAGGTGAAATATCCCAGATAAAAAGTTGGATATATCTAGTATCAGATTAGACAATGTAGTGCAGGTGGCAAACATATGAATAATATCAGCTTCAAACAGCGAGCAGCGCGGGCAAGTGGTTCCCTGTCCGGTTGCCCATTTAGCGATTTTATAGGTGTAATATAGGGAGAAGAATGTTTTGTAAAATTGAGCTTGCAGTTTAATAGACATTAGACATGTTTGTGAAAGCTCCAGCGCCTGTACGGGGGTTGCTTGCTGCACCGTTAAATTAATCTGCCACCTAGCACTATGTTTATCCAAATCGTCGGGGAATGCGCTATTAAAATTCTCGTAAATTTCCCCAATTCTAGGAGTGGTTTCCCTACATAAGTTTTCTATTACTGCATCAATTTGAAATTTCTCTCGCCCCCCCCCCCATTTTCCTTACCAAAAAATCCCTGATCTGTAGGTATTTAAAAAAAATCCCTATGGCTGATATCATAGTCGGTTTGAAGCTCTGAGAAACTTTTCAACTGATTAGATGTGTAAAAACAGCCCAGCTGACTAATCCCTGTCCCAATCCACCTGGTCATGCACCCATCCTTGAAGATCTCTTGGAGATCGTTATTACAACTAACGTGGGTATTGCAATAATATCGCCCCAGCCCGAGTAGTTTGCGGATATTGTTCCAGACATTAAATATACTAGAGATAGTCTTAAGTTTTATTTTCTTAAAGTAATTGTCATTGACGTGACGCCATAGGCACCCCTTGCATCTTTCGCCCAAGATCATTTCCTGCGGTGTTGGGATTAGGTGGTTACTAGGTTCGTTAGCTATCAAATTCACACAGTACTTGGCCACCGTTGCCCAGTAGTATATCTTAAAGTTAGGCAAAGCTAGACCCCCTCTTTCTTTCGGGAGCATGATCCATTTGAGAGCCCGTCGAGGTCTCTTAAATCCCCAAATAAATCTAGAGAACATAGTTTCAACGGTTTTAAAGTTTTGTGGAGAGAACTGAAGGCAAATAGTTCTAAAAATATATAAGAACCTAGGTAAAAACAGCATTTTAATCACATTGCACCTACCGCCGATGGTAACGTGCAGATTGTCCAGTCTGATCAGTTCTTTTCTAGTGCGGCTTATCAGTGGGTCAAGATTTATCTTCACAATATTATCGACCTTTGAGCTCATACTGACGCCAAGATACACAGCATGACCCACTACCCTATTATCCCTTATCCGCACTTTACCATTGTTGACAATCTGGATTTTCCCTGAGTTCAGTTTATATCCGGAGGTATTTCCAAACCTCTGGGCCTCCTCCTCAATAATCTTAATAGGCTCAATAAGATCGGTGGTGACTACAGCTATATCATCCGCATATGCTAGGATTCTTGTTTTATAGTTATTATCTTGAATGGGTGGCACAAGAGGATGGCTTTCAAGTTTACGGATAAAAGAGTCGATATACACCACGAATGAAACAGGTGAGCAGGGGCACACCTGTCTAGTTCCCCTCGTAATACTAAAGTTCTCAGACATAGTCCCATTTATCGCAACTCTAGCACTCAGGTTAACATAGAGTCCTTGGATGGCCTTTATAAATCCCCTAGTGATTCCGCAGTTCATCATAGCTGCCCATAAGAACTTTCAGGAGAACCTATCAAACGCCTTCTCCGCGTCCTGTTGGATAAGGGCCAAAGGGGCTCCTGTTGTCTCAGCATGATCGAATAGGGAAATCACTCTCAGTACATGATCGGTTGTCGATCTGCCGGGGATAAACCTGTGTTGGCGGGTTGAGACGATCTTATGGATAATCGGTGCCAGTCGCCCAGCGAGGAGTATAGAATAAATCTTTGAATCCCTGTTAATCAAAGTTATGGGACGGTAGGAGGCCATTTCCAGGGGGTCCTTATTTTTTTCAAGAAGACCATGATCTTAGCAGTTAACCAAGAAGGTGGTGGAATCCCGCCCTGGAGTATAGAATTGAATAGTTCCATCATGATTGATTTAAGTTGGTCTGAGAATTTCACAAAAAAACTCTGTTGGAATCCCATCCACCCCTGCTGCTTTGCCAGCTGCCAATGAATTCAAGTCTAGCAGTATTTCATCCCAGCTAAGGGGGGAATCTAAACTATCTTGATCCTCTTGCTCCAAGCAAACGCCCAGCCCTTGAACTAAATGTTCCTCGGGGTCCTCTTGATCCCTCTCTGGCTCTTTATACAATTCTTGGTAGAACCCCTGAAAAGCGGCCCTGATTTCATATGCCTCTGTTCTCAGCCCACCTTCTATATCTTTAATAGACGTAACCATATTAGCTGTCATCTCCTCCCTTGTACGAACTGCTAGCTGGTGCCCCACTTGTTCACTAAGCTCATACAATTTTTCTCTGTTTATATTAGCTTTGGTAATGGCTTTCTCCGTGAAGATCTCTGAGATCCGGTTTCTAGCGATGGCTACTCGCGCTAATTCATCCGCAACCTGTCCTGTTTGTGCGGCTATGATCAGGTCTGCATCCGCTCTAATCAAATTCTGATTTAGTGTGGCTAGTTGTTGTTTGCCTTTTCTATTAGTCCTAACAGAAAACCGAAGTGTCTCACCTATAATGCCGGCCTTCAGTGCATCCCAGACTACCTCAATAGGTGTGCGACCCACATTTATTGCTAAAAAAGATGATAACCACTCTCTCAAATGTCGGCTGTACTCCTCATTTTTTTAAAAAGCTCTTTCAAACGTCCACGTCCTTAAAGTGGGGATGCCGCTACTACAAGCTATATTTAATTCTAATGGGTTATGGTCTGATAATACCCTTGAAAGTTTCCTTATGGTGCATATGTCTTTTACTGATTTCGAGATGAGCATATAATCTAGCCGAGCATGACGTGAATGTGGATGGGAGAAGTATGTGTATCCATGATCACCGGAATGACCCAATTACCATCCATCAGTCAGGCCATGTAACTTGCAGAAATCCTTAAATGCCCTGAAGACCATACGTTTCCTCCCTTGGTATTTAAACTCGGGGCCCAGCGACCAATCTCCCGGTAGGTGCAGATTGAGGTCCCCACAGACAATCAGGGGTAAAGGCCAATGTACCAACTCATTAGAAATGCTCAATAGAGTATCTTTGTCATCCCCCACATTCCCATATACTGAGCATACAGTCAGTATGTTTTGCCAATTATTATAGTGGCATTCCGTATTGGCCCATCTTCCAAATTTGTCAGAGATTGATCTTATAAATTGAAGGCCCCCCCTTTCGCAAGGATGGCCACCCCTTTAGTTCGTGCTCCCTGTGTGGAAGCGATTATGGTTTTGTACCCTAATGGTTTTTACAAATGCTGCTGTCCCCCCTCTATGTGCGTCTCCTGTAAGCAAACTATATTGGTCTCCATAGCTTGCAGTCCTACCGCTACCGTTTGCCTCTTTTTTAAGTCATTAAGGCCGCAGATATTCATTGAAACAATTCTTAAACTAACCATCCCCCTTCTTATTCCTTCTTCGAGTTTTTACGGATACTGTATTTCTGACCCCTATTCTTATCCTTGCCATCTTATGCCATTGTAGTTTATTAGCCTTGTTCCAGACCCTATAACTACCACCTTGAATGTGTATCATACCTTGGTCTCCTCCACCCCATCCCCTCCCCACCACCCCCCCCTTGACCCCCCTACCCCCCCACCCTTGACCCCCCCACCCTCCACCTCTTTTGAAGCTGCCAGGGTCAATCCTGAGCCTGAGTGATAGCGTCTGACCAACCACACCCACCTCTACACTCCTCCTTTGCTCCAAATGCAATAACACCCCATATTGACTCTAAGGGAAGTGTACAATACCAAAACAGAAGAAAATAACATAATATAACATATTAATAAAGAAAAGATGTTGCGTCAATGTTCCAACCTCGTTCTTTTGCTTGCCCTTCTTAGGGAAGCAAAACAAAAGAAAAAAAAGGCCTCTTAGTCCCGTAAGTTTTGTTAGTTCCTCAAAATCAAACACAAATGTTTACCAAGAGAGCCATATAAAAAGCATGGTTATTTCGCCCCCCCTGAAACAATATCTTTAAGGGCTTGTTCGGCCTGTATCTCCGAGGTGAAATACATTGTCCAGCCCTTTGACACAACTTTTAGTTAAGACGGATTTTGTAGGAAAGCAAGGTCTCCTGTATTCTGGAAGGGGGTAATCAGTTGCCGAAGCCTCCATCGTCTATCTACCGTTGCATGTGCAAAGTCCGGTTTTGCAAAGAAAGAGAAACCCTCCCAGACCCTTTTTTTATTCGGTCGGGCCAGATCATAGACCGCCTGTCGTAGCAAAAAGTTGCCAAAGAAAATCAAAATTACTCTGGGAAAGGCTTGTTCCTTGCGAAGTTGTTTAGGGAGTGAAAACGGGAATCTGTGCGCTCGTCGTATCTCCTTGTCCCAATCCCACTGATTTAATTCTGGGAATGCATTTTTAAATAGCTTGATCACAAATGCCCAAATGTCACTTCCTTCGCTATTTTCTGGTAGCCCAAGGATATGGAGGTTATTCCGACGCTATCGATTTTCTGCTTCTTCGAGTTTCCAAATAATGTCGGTGACTGTTTTTTCTTGGGAAGTGACCTTGGTTTTCAAAGAGTCTACTGTGGTTTCTAATATTTCTGTTCTGGTCTCTACCATGGACATTCTTTCTGCAATCTCTGAACATGTTTTGCCGATCTTACGCATAGAACCTTGTAATTTCTTTGCTGCCACCCGAGCAACCCGGTTCTCTGACTTAACCTCGTAATGGAATGCGCTCAAAGATTGTAATATCGTAGCTAAAGTAGGCTCGGAAGCTTGCGTCAGCTCCTTCTGTTTGTTCACCCCCTCTAGTGTGTCCATGACTCCATGACTATCGACTGGCAGCAATTGAGCATCGGAGTAGTCTCATCCTCAGTTTTCTGAGCCGCTTTCTTTCTGTCAGAGGACCTTCATTTCTTTGGGATTTTTTTCCCTCCATGCTGATAGCTGCCGGAGGAATCTGCTTCCTCAACCTCACTACTGAAGCTCTGTGGCTCTGAAGACTCTGAGCCCAGCGACTCCTCATTTAAGGAGAAGAAGTTTTCCGTGGGGGTTGGAGACTGATACCCCTGCTCCGTGGCATCTAGAAGAGCAGCCGTACTCTATAAAATTTGCTGCTTCGGAGGTGATTCTAACCCCCCACACCCCCGGGTGCCTTCTATAGTGCCTTCTAGGGCAGTTTCAGGAATATTGAATATGTCCTTGATCAGCTTTTGCTCAGGCCCCCCTTGCTCCTTCTCGGTGTCATGCCCTCCACATCGGGTATCGAGACGACTGTTGTGTCATTGCTTGATCCCCAGGAGACTCGCGCCTCCTCATTTGTCCCCGATTTTTTGGGCAACATATTTGATTGTAGGGGGTCATTTAAGTGATTTATGCCTTTTGAGTCATTTATGCCGGTTACGTCTTCCCCCCGTCTTCTCCGGCAGTAACATCTGCCTTTGTCAAAGGCTCTATCTCACATTCTATTCCCCGGTCCGCGTTTTGTTTCTTTGAAAATATTTTAGGAATGGTTGGTTGCCTCTTATCCCCAGCCGTTACGGAGCCCTTAGCCTGAGAGAGTTTAGGGGTCTTTCCACCCTGGTCTTATAAGGTCTTACCGGGATTAGGACCGGGCTTCTGTGTCGCCTGTTCTGCTTTTGAGGTGTCCTTCTTGGCTGATCGGTTAGCAGTTGTCATCACGGGATCGGGAGCAGTGGACCGGTTCTTGGGTCGGGCTCCTCCGCGAACAGCTGCCATTGTGCACGCTTCTTCCTTCAGCGTCTTCACCTCGGCGTCTGGGTTGCTTAGCAACCGGATCCCGCTTCCGTGAATGACTGGTTTGCTCCTGCCATCCAGCCCGGTGAGAAGAAGCCTAGCGAGAGCCTCCCAGCGTGAGCTTTGACCCAGCCAACAGCAGGATTCTCGGTTGCGATCCTCCTTGGTCTCAATATGGCGCCGTGTTCCTGGATGACAGTGCCAAGAGCTGCGATCCCAATTGGTATCGCCCGGGCGCATATCTCGGGAGACAGGGCGCATGAAGCTCCAGAGCGGCGCAGAGGTGAGTGACACAGGTCTTACTCAGCCCCCATCTTGCTTCCTGGACTACACCTGAAGGCTTTTCTAATGATAAGTATATCAATGTAGCGCGTTGTGTCGCTTGGCACTATGCAAGTGCCCATATCAAATCTCATAGATAAACCCAAAGTTGCCTTGATACACAGTTCTCAACCTTCCCTCTCGCCCAGTGATTCTTAACCTGTGGCACGGGGACACTATTTGGGGTCCGTGACTGCGTGCACAATTATATAATATTAAAGATTAATAAAGTGTTTATCGGAAGCAACATGTACAATTGGAGACTAAAAATAGAATTGGTGTCCTCAGAATGATTTGTGGCAGCAGTGTGACATAAAGTGCTTGTTAAAGTAATTTCGAACTGTAAATGCACTGGGTACCTGCTAAACAGGTTCCCAGTACCATATTTTTCCCAAACACTGTACCAGGATTGACACAACTTCACTGACCCCCGTAGGACCCTAGTAAATGGTACCCCTGCTACTTTGGTTACCGTGAGGCCTTAAAAAGTAGGTATTCAACATGAGGCGTGATACAATTGGCATTTTGAATCATTTTTTGTAAAGTCCAAAAAAATCAATTTTCTGCTGAATATCGATGACACCGGACCTTAGCAACTTTCTCCAAGTGGTCAGTAATGGGGAATGTTTAATATTTTGACTATAAATGACTGTTATATGTGAATGATCATTTTTTGAAAATAAAAGTGTGTTTAGAGCCCTTTTCATGCTCAAAATTGGCAAACATACAAACTTCTGAGTAGAAGTAAAAGACTTAGAATGGCAATTTTGGTCACTGTGAGGACATCACAAGTGGCTATTCAACATGAGGTATGATAAAATTGACATTTTGAATCATTTTTTATACATTCCTAAAAATCATTTCCTGATGAAAATCACTGACCCCGGATCTTAAGAACTTTCTCCAAATGGTCACTAATGGTGATTTTTTTAATGTTTAATCTTTAAACTGTGAATCACTGTCGGATGTGAAACATCACATTTGGAACTAAAATAATTGTGTTCGAGTCATTTTCATGCTCGGAATCTGGCAAAATACAAGAATCTGCGTAGGGGAAAATGTTTATAAAAAGGGCAATTTCGGCCACTGTGAGGCCTTAAAAATTGGTTGTTCAACAAGAGGCACGGTACAATTGAAATATTGACTCATTTTTCGTATAGTCCAAAAAATCCAATTCCAATGAAAAACAATGACCCTGGACCTTATAAACTGTCTCCAACTGATCAGTAATGGTGAGTTTTTTGAATGATTAATCTTTTGTCTGTAAATGACTGCCAGCTGTGAATAATCACTTTTGGAACTAAAAGAAGTGTGTTTAGTGTCATTTTCATGCTCGAAATTTGGTTAAATACAAGCTTCCTAGTAGGAGGAAAAGTCTAGAGAAATGGCAATTTTTTAACTGTGAGGTCTTAAAAAGAGGTTTTTCATCATGAGTCACAATATAATTGACATTTTGAATCATTTTTTGTACAGTCCAATAAATCAATTTTCTGATGAGAAAACGATGACCTTGAGTCTTAGGAAATTTCTCCAATTGGTTAGAGACAGTTTGATGTGAATCATCACTTTTGGAACTAAAATAAGTGTGTTTAGAGTTATTTTAATGCTCCTAATCAGGCAAACTACAAGCTTCCGAAGAGGAGGAAAAATCTATAAAAATTGCAATTTTGTTCACTGTGAGGCCTTAACAAGTGGTTATTCAACATGAGGTGTGACAAAAATGACATTTTGAATCCTTTTTTGTACAGCCCGTAAAATTCATTTTCTGATGATTGCGATTTTTTGAAAGTTTAATCTTTAGACAGTAAATGACTGTCAGATGTGAATCATCACTTTTGGAACTAAAATAGGTGTATTTTTTGTCATTTTTATGCTCTAAATTGGGCAAAATTACAGCTTCAGAGTTGGAGGAAATGTCTATAAAAATGGCAAATTTGGTCATTGTGAGGCCTAAGAAAGCGGTTATTCATCATGACACACGATACAATTGACATTTTGAATCATTTTTTCTCCAGTCCAAAAAATCAGTTTTCTGATGGAAAACGATGACACTGGGCCTCAGGAGCATTCTCCTAATGATGAGGAATTTTACGTTTTTCAATATTTAATCTTTTGACTGGAAATTACTGTCAGATGTGAATCAGCACTTTTGCAACTAAAATAAGTGAGTTTAGAGTCATTTTCATGCTCCAAATGGGCCAAAGTGCAAGCTTCTGAGTAGGAGGAAAAGTCTAAAGAATATATAATTTCTGGTCATTGTGAGGCCTTAAATAGTGGTTATTCATCAAGAGGCGCGATACAATTTACTTTTTGAATCATTTATTCTACAATCAAAAAATCTGTTTTCTGATGAAAAAAAAGGTGACCCTGAACCTTAGGAACTTTCTACAAATGGTCAGTAATGGTGATTTTTGAATGTGACTGTAAATGACTGTAGGATAGGAATTAACACTTTTGGAACTAAAATAAGTATGTTTAGAGTCATTTCCTTGCCCGAAATTGGTCATAATAGCAGCTTCTGAGTAGGAGGAAAAGTCTATAAAATTGGCAATTTTGGCCATTGTGAGACTTTCAAAAGAGGTTATTCAACATGGCACACTATCCAATTGACATTTTGAATAATTTTTTGTACAGGTCAAAAATAACATTTTATGATGAATAATGGTGACACCGGACCTATTGAATATTCTCCAGATGGTCAGGAATGGTGATTTTTTTTGACTGTTTAATCATTTGACTGAAATTGACTGTTGGATGTGAATGGTCACCTTTGGAATGAAAAAAAATAGTTTTGAGTCATTTTCATGCCCTAAGTAGGTCAAAATAGAAGCTTCAGAGTAGGAGGAAAAGTCTATAAAAATGGCAATTTCGGTCACTGTGAGGCTTTATAAAGAGGTTATTCAACATGAGGTATGATCCATTTGACATTTTGAATCTTTTTTTGTACAGTCCAAAACAATGACCCTGGACCTGACGTACTTAGAGGCCCATTACCGTGCCGTTCTTGCAGTAAAAATCCACCCACATGACCCTCCGCATTGCAGTTGGTCAAATCATGATGCAACGCATGGGAAATCCTACCACGGCAGATGGAACTCACAAATGACCGTTCCCCCATGCTTGGAACAGTTGCAAATCTGACCGCGGCGGACGGGGAAAGCAGTTCAAGGGACTAAAAAGGCCGCTCCTGCCGCAGTATGACCACATGGCCAATTACGATGAAACCGCGGAGCTGGAAGATGAGCATTGCATTCCAATGTCCTCGCTCGCGCATAGACCAAGAATGGCGGTAGTATCAAACTGTACAGTGATGCACAAAGTGTGCCTGCACTCAACTCTGCCCTCAATCATATCACACATGCCACAATGATAAACCCCAAATGTCCATTGGCAATGTAAGTCATGCCCAGCATGGAAGAAACACCTGGGGGACATCACACATGTGGACACACCCACATACCACAGAATAAAACCAATCCCTTCCTGGACCAGCATCCTTTGCACACCAGAAGCTGACACAGAGAGACAGGACACATTTATGCACACAGCACAACATCACATACACCCATCTCCACACAACACCACTTCCCACCCACACACCTGACACACTTCACATAACTCCGCCATCCCCTGCACCCTGTACTTTTCTCACCTTTGCACCATGGCCAAACAGAAAATGCCCAAATTCACCAACACTGAGTTGGAAATGATGTTAGAAGATATAATAAGGGTAGAACCACATTTGTATGGATGCCTGGTCCAACACACCCCACTTGTGCGTAAAACCTAGATGTGGACAAGTATCTACAACAAAGTCAATGCTTTAGGGACCACCCTACGCACACTGTGTGACATCAAAAAGCGGTGGGTCGACCTCAAGGCCCGGATCACGCATCTGGCCCATAGGAACCACGAGGTGACCCAAAGAACTGATGGCGGCACTCTCTAGGGCGGAAAAAGCTTTGTACTTAGAGCCACCAACGCCTGGAACGAACTTCCATTTTTTCTAAGGCCAGCCACAGAACTCCTGGCATTAAGGAGAGGTCTGAAGACATGGCTGTTCTCATTTTAGATGGAGGATTTCCAGGTAAACAGTGTTTAGCGCCAGGAAACCTTTGGGTAATACTGCGCTTTATAAACCCATACAATATAACATAACATAACATACCACCACTAAACTTCACTGAATGGGAGGAGAAGGTGCTTGCCATACTGCATCCCGAGAGTCTCACAGGAATCGAGGGGGGAGTGAAGGCTGGTGAGTACAAACAAAATGATCACATCCCACTGTAATGTACTGTTGTGCACAAGTGAGCCTCAATTGCCAGACAAAATCAAACTCATGTGCAATGCATGCTGTCAACATGAATGTCTCATAAGGCTATCATTTCCTTCCTCTGCTTCACTGAACATTTAGGTAGCCATCTTACTCGGAAGGGGGTTGTCGGGATCTGACAGCAAGGCCACAACTCCCACAAGGCCCTCTGTCTTGCCTCCCAAACGGCAGGGAGCTATCTGACCACCACATCCTGCACTTGTGAGTCAACTCTGTCAAGCTGCATACATTGCAGCCAGTGAACACACAGAAAAAACATTGAGAGTACACATGAATCACAGTGTCAGTGATGAAGTCACATGTAACTGCAAAGCAAAACCCAAGAACGCAGTGGCGAAAACCCAATGTGTAAGTACCATTATCCAAAAGCATAAAGGCTCACATCAACACAACACATGCATGTCAAACATCACAAACCACACAGGGACAGCACAAAAAACACAACAGAAATTAGGAAGTTGCGGCATAGCAGACAAACAGCCACATCGAAGTCACAAATATCCTAGCATGAACAGAAGTGGATGTTCAACAAGTTGGTACCAGAGGACATGAACTTGGAAGTAAAATATCTGTACATATGAAATTGTTGCTACAGCTATGTCACATCGCTGACAAGCAATCTATTTACCTCCACATCATGTCCCACTACTGACAATCTGTCATGAATGACAAGTAATGGCAAGATGAAAAGTCATGTTGTCTCAATCAAAATGTGCCAAATATGAACATTAAAGTTGCGCCATGTACTGAACATGATGACAATCCAACCTCTATTCAACAGGTGACTCGCCAGCAACAGCATGCGCTCATTCCATGGAGGAGCCTAGGCAGTCTCCACCCCAAGAAGCTTAACCCTTGGATGCAGACTCCCTCATTTTTATGGATGAGTAGGACCGACCTGGCCCCTCTGGCGTGCCCAAGCAAGCGCACTCTCCGTCCCTCACTGTTCCCACCACCACCATCACTCCCACAACAGATGCAATAACAAGGCTGACCCCTGCAGCACCAACCTGTGTGGCAGCCTCCTCCACCATAACCATTGCTGCCTCTAACACTGTCCCTGTGCCAGTTGTAGTCAATACTACCAGGCAGCCTCGGGGGCTGAGGTCAGTGTGCGGCGGAGGCGCAAGGCACTGCTACAGGTCCTTGGCAGCAGGGCATATGGGAGGACAACTGGGGGACAGTCACAGGAGGACAATGGGACAGAAGCCCAGGCCACTCTGCAAACTGTCCTTGGGGCATACCAGCAGAACCAGGGACAGATAGGTCCGGTCTTTGACGAATTGCGTGAACTCCGCCTGCCGCAAAGGTCCATGGACCCTCGTTTGGCATAAATTGCCGAGTACATGGGCCAGCTTGTGGGTGTCCTGAGGGACATGCATGCTGCACAAATAGCTGGCCACCCTCCGTGGCCAGCCAGCTGATAGTCACACCACTTCAGCAGAGGCCACAGGGAGGTGTGAGTCACATCACAGCGAATCCTCAGACACCTCCGAGCATGCTGCAGGTTCCCCCCAGGCCAAACGGCGTAGGGGCACCCAAAAAAGTCCCAGGGAAGATCACGTGGCACAGCACTGTGCCATACCAGTTCAGCGAGCAACCGCTGATGTCACAACTGTAACATGGAGCATTGACTTTGTTGTAAATCTGAACTCACATTGCCACAAGGATGGGAGTGTTCTGTTGGACTTTGGAACTCTACCATTGTGGGTTCTACGCTAACTATCCGTGTACCTTCACTTTTAAATTCACCTCTCACCTGTCTCTCATTAATAAATAAAAACAACTCACAACAGTATGCCTTTGTGTCAAGAGCATTTTCATTACAGTAAGTAGCATGTTAACTCACATTGCAATGTATCTGAATATGTAAAGGCGAAAATCCATTGAGAGAGTGAAGTAACCTGGAAAGACACAAGGAAATTACAGTGCGTTGACATATTATGGAATAATTGCAAAAGCACACCACTAGATAACACTGGACAATATACCTTTCAGATAATGCGGCCAACACCATCAACATGGACAGTAGGGGGACTGGAGCAAATGACTACACCTCCCAACACAGTTCACCCCTTAGCATCCTGGTAAAGGCAGTTCAGCTGAAATGCTTACTTGTGTCACTGTTGTTGTGTGTCTGCAAGGTTGGCACACGTCAGTGCTGTGATTCTCTAGACACATGTGTGTCGCGTTATCATCATACATCAGCGGAGGTAAGATACATTGTGATCGGTGTCTGCTGAGGAAGCTGCCACAATACACTCGGGTCTCTCTACCTCTCCCTGCCCAACTCAGGTAAAACACCTCAGTCCCATGACAAGTAAGCATTATGAATGAAATGCATTTACCAGAAAGCTAAGGGATGAACTGTGCTGGGAGGTGAAACAGTGTGCTCCCATCCCCCTAATAACATCAACATGGACATGATGCAAGTTGTCACAGATCATATAGCATAGACCAATGAAATCCTTTGCAGTGGACCCACAAGAGCCAGCATCACAACAAATCCTGTCATGTGGACGATGGTGACATTGTCGCATTCACAAACTCAAGTACTGTTGCACAGGGATTTTCATGTGACATGTGCGATTTATGCATGTTTACCCACATGAACACCATTCCCTGACAACATACCCACGCTAAATCTATTTTACAACCAAAGTTATCTTCTCCTGAATGAGCACAACTGCTGCAGTCACAGGGCAGGCATCACATATATAGGAACTGTTGCACGTGTTCCTTGCTGTAGCTATGTTCTCCTTACTTCCCCATATGTGATTGTGGCTAGTCATTTGTGGTTGCACATTCCCACAGCGAAAGCATACTTCAATAAGTGTGCAGGCACAATGGGCTTCTTAGACAAGTAGTCACTCTCACATCAGCCCGGAGACTTTCGAATTCCAGGTGCCTTGACCACCTTACACGATTCAGTCTCTGCTGAACACGGCACTCCATCTTTTTGTTCGAGGAACTGACATATTATTGATAGCGTCTGATACTGAAGTCCGTTGCACACTTTTTTCACTCTTGTGGGCTCTGGCCTTGTCCCTTATTTCATGATATTTCTGGAGCACTACCGGGTGTGATTCCTCCAATTTTCATACTGCATTTAGCGGTTTCAGATCATTACTGTGGCTGTACAGCTGAGCGCTGGTTCTGAGATTGCTCTGACGCCAAGTCTGACCATCTTGTAGTTCAGGCCGACTCCGGTCAGTTGCAACTGTACCATGACCGCATGCAGCTTCTCTTTGGATGTGTCCCATAAGCTGTGCTATGCATCAGTTATAGGCTAACGTTCCACTATGATTATTTCACATACGTGCAACCTGTGTTCTACTCTCGCCGATGCCCGTTTCACTGGGCCATGAATGTCTGCCTTTCCAACGCATCCTTTGCTGCCCTGGATCATGACCTGTGTTGGTCCACGACCAGGACTGCTTCGGTGATACACGTTTATGGGATGCCTTTCAATGTGTCAGGCAGGCTGCCAGCTGCTCCTGTGTGTTTGCACAATGGCTCCTGTGCCATACCTATATCGAATCTTTTCCAGGTTGCCATGGGATGCTCCTTTCAACCTTGTGGTGTGAGGAGCACATCTGTTCCTTCATACTGCTGGTTTGGATAACGGTCCTTTTTGCTGAAGATGATTTGGATCATCTTTTGGAACTGATTGCCTTTGAAGCTGCCTGTGCCTTCTTGGATTTGTAACTTCATAACAGCAGCAAGAACTGGTGGTGACTGCTTCAATATTCTTTTGCCTTTTTCACGCCTCCTGACATGAATTGTCATTCAGCACTCTGACTTTAGCCCTGTCTGCATTGGCTTTGACTATACTGACCTCTGTGGTCTGTTTCATTTGGTACCACAGATCTGGGCAAAGGGGAGGCTGTCATCTGAACATCATGGACATAGTCGACTAGCATGAGCCCAGCTTCCATTATGCAGCTGTAGCGCACAAAAGATACATGGCGTAGTTGTTTTGCAAGTACCTTCGTATATGTCTGTCACATGAAAAGTGTCCACATAGCTTGTTCTCTGCGTGGTCCAGGAATACTGTCTAAACATTCTGTCCGTGGTTGGAGAACATTGTCTCTTGTCATTCTGTTCTGGTCTGGCCCTAGCACCCCGACTCAACAAAGTCTTATGGCTGCTAGAGGACACAGATTCCTTTTAGATGTCATGGGAAGGCGGGCTAGATGCCCCACATTTGGAGAGTGATACATCCAGTGATGAGAGCAATACAGCACATGTGATGTACATTTCACCATGTATAGGCTGAGGAATGCGGTCTGCTGACAAAGCCCAAAGACCAGGAATATCCCATACAACTCCTTCCTGCAAGGGGAGGGGGGATATGCTTGTGGGTCTTCATCCAGAGGGATTCTTGATGTGACATCTTGCTTCATGTTAAATGGATATGTCACTATGGTAACTGGTTTAGTACTCATGCATTCTCAACTTGTTGTGAGTCATATGTTGCATGTTTTGACCCTGTAGTAAAAACTGCATATTTCCAACCGTTTCTTGTCTTCAACTTATCTACTTGTGTAAAGGTGCTTGAATACCTCTGAGTGAGAAGGGAAGCTAGTGAGGCAGTATAGCAATTGTGTTCTGTGCTTCGGGATGCTCAGTCCCTGCATGCCCAAGTTCCCTAATCCTGCGCATAGACCTCTATGTGTACAAAATCTCTGCAACAATTCTCAAAGTTTGTGAGACAACAGCAAGGCACACAGACACAGTTATAGTCGCTCATTGTTAACTTACACTCAACATAAGTAGTTGATGATGAGCTGTTGAGGCTTTTCAAGGCCTTCTTCCTCACCACTGTCATCGTCACTGGGCATGTGTGGGTTGGGAGCGGGGGGAGGTTGCCTCTCATTGTCATCCAGAAACAGGGGGATCCTTTTGCACATGGCCAGGTTGTATAGCATGCAGCAGACAACTACCAAATTGCATATCTTCTGTGGTGAGTAAGTGAGTGCACCACCAGTCTTGTCCAGGCACATAAATCTTGACTTCTGCAGTCCAAAAAGGAGCTCCACCACACGATGTGTCCTCCCATGTGCATTATTGTATTGGAATTCCCCCGGCATTGTTGTATTCCTCAGTGGAGTCAGCAACCACAGACAATTGGGATACGCAGAGTCACCTAGTTGTGATACAAAGAGGCAAACAGTGTAATCTGAATATGTGATGAGAGCAGCATGTCACACATACATCACAGTCATTGACACAGCCCACTCATCAACAAGCCAGGCCAGCTCATGGCGCAGATTGGCCATCAATTGGGGTATGGTGCTGTTCCGCAAGATGTAGGAGCCAGGTGTCGACCCAGGATACTTTGCACACACGGGTGAGATGATCTGATCCGCCTGGCATGCCACTTGCATGCTGATGGAGTGGTAGGTATAGAGTCAAAATATCGAGTTTTTATTATCGAGTAGACATAATATCGAGTAAAAAATATAGAATGGACATAATATCGACTAGACATAATATAGACTACCAAAATATCGACTTGAACATTTCATTATCGAATAAAATGGACATAATATCGAATCAAAAATATAGAATGGACATAATATCGAGTAGACATAATATAGACAACAAAAATATCGAATTTTAGGTAATTTAATATTATTTTTTTTGTGTAATATAATTCTGTAGCGGGTTGTGGGTTTATAGGGGAATAGGTTGGGAAGTAATTTAATTATAATTAATTAATATATTATTTTATTTTTTGTTATTTATTTAGAATTAATAGTTAATTAATTATTAATTAGTAATTAATTAAAATATAATTGGTAATACATTTTAATTGATTAATTGATAAATATTTTAATTTTAGTAATTTATTTTCTGTAGCGGGTTGTGGGTTTATAGGGGAATAGGGTGGGAAGTAATTTATTTTTAATTAATTAAATATGGTAATTAAATAATTGGTATTTATTTGGAATTAATTGTTAATTAATTATTAATTGGTAATTAATTAAAATATAATTGATAATTAATTTTAATTGCTTAATTGATAAATATTTTTATTTTCAAAATGTATTTTCTGTAGCGGGTTGTGGGTTTATAGGGGAATAGGGTGGGAAGTAATTTAATTATAATTGATTAAATATGTTAATTAATTAATTGGTATTTATTTTGAAATAAGTGTTAATTAATTTTTAATTGATAAATAATTCATTCTTAATTGATAATTAATTTTAATTAATTGTTTAATTGACAATTATGTGAATAATAATATTTTATTTTCTGTAGTGGGTTGTGGGTTTATAGTGGAATAGGGTGGGTAGTAATTTAATTTTAATTAATTAAATATGTTAAATAATTAATTGATTGGTATTTATTTTGAATAAATTGTTAATGAATTTTTAATTGGTAAATAATTATTTGTTGATGATTAATTAATAATTATGTGAATAATATTATTTTATTTGTAGTAGCGGGTTGTGGGTTTATAGGGGAATAGGGTGGGAATAGGGTTGGAAGTAATTTAATAAAATGTATTAAACATGATAAATAATTAATTGGTATTTATTTTAAATACATTGTTAAATAATTTGTAATTGGTAATTCATTAATTCTTAATTGGTAATTAAAATGTATTAATTGCTTAATTTATAACTATGTGACTTAGATACATTTTGTTTCACTAGAGTCGGGATATTAAAATTTACCCCTATGCTATCCAACGCTTTCCTTACTAATGCACTGTCTGGAGTGGGGATAGTAATTTTTACCCCTACGCTATCCAACGCTTTCTCTACTGTTGCACTCTCTGGAGTGGGAATAGTAATTTTTAACCCTACGCTATCCAACGCTTTCCCTACTGTTGCACTCTCTGGAGTGGGAATAGTAATTTTTACCCCTACGCTATCCAACGTTTTCCCTACTGTTGCACTATCTGGAGTGGGAATAGTAATTTTTACCCCTACGCTATCCAACGCTTTCCCTACTGTTGCACTCTCTGGAGTGGGAATAGTAATTTTTACCCCCACGCTATCCAACGTTTTCTCTACTGTTGCACTCTCTGGAGTGGGAATAGTGATTTTTACCCCTACGCTATCCAACGCTTTCCCTACTGTTGCACTCTTTGGAGTGGGAACAGTAATTTTTACCCCTACGCTATCCAACGCTTTCTCTACTGTTGCACTCTCTGGAGTGGGAATAGTAATTTTTACCCCTACGCTATCCAACGCTTTCCCTACTGTTGCACTCTCTGGAGTGGGAATAGTAATTTTTACCCCTACGCTATCCAACGCTTTCCCTACTGTTGCACTCACTGGAGTTGGAATAGTAATTTTTACCCCTACGCTATCCAACGCTTTCCCTACTGTTGCAATCTTTGGAGTGGGAATAGTAATTTTTACCCCTACGATATCCAACACTTTCCCTACTGTTACACTCGCTGGAGTTGGAATAGTAATTTTTACCCCTACACTATCCAATGCTTTCCCTACTGTTGCACTCTCTGGAGTGGGAATAGTAATTTTTACCCCTACTCTATCCAACGCTTTCCTTACTGTTGCACTCTTTGGAGTGGGAATAGTAATTTTTACCCCTACGCTATCCAACGCTTTCCCAACTCTTGCACTCGCTGGAGTTGGAATAGTAATTGTTACCCCTACACCATCCAATGCTTTCCCTACTGTTGCATTCTCTGGAGTGGGAATAGTAATTTTTACCCCTACGCTATCCAACGTTTTCCCTACTGTTGCACTCGCTGGAGTTGGAATAGTAATTTTTACCCCTACGCTATCCAACGCTTTCCCTACTGTTGCACTCTTTGGAGTGGGAATAGTAATTTTAACCCCTACGCTATCCAACGCTTTCCCTACTGTTGCACTCGTTGGAGTGGGAATAGTAATTTTTACCCCGGCGCTATCCAACGCTTTCCCTACTGTTGCACTCGCTGGAGTTGGAATAGTAAATTTCACCCCTACGCTATCCAACGCTTTCCCTACTGTTGCACTCTCTGGAGTGGGAATAGTAATTTTTACCCCTACGCTATCCAACGCTTTCCCTACTGTTGCACTCGCTGGAGTTGGAATAGTAATTTTTACCCCTACGCTATCCAACGCTTTCCCTACTGTTGCACTCTTTGGAGTGGGAATAGTAATTTTTACCCCTACGCTATCAACGCTTTCCCTACTGTTGCACTCGCTGGTGTGGGAATAGTAATTTTTACCCCTGCGCTATCCAATGCTTTCCCTACTGTTGCACTCGCTGGAGTTGGAATAGTAATTTTTACCCCTACGCTATCCAACGCTTTCCCTACTATTGCACTCTTTGGAGTGGGAATAGTAATTTTTACCCCTACGCTATCCAACGCTTTCCCAACTCTTGCACTCGCTGGAGTTGGAATAGTAATTTTTACCCCTACACCATCCAATGCTTTCCCTACTGTTGCACTCGTTGGAGTGGGAATAGTAATTTTTACCCCGGCGCTATCCAACGCTTTCCCTACTGTTGCACTCGCTGGAGTTGGAATAGTAAATTTCACCCCTACGCTATCCAACGCTTTCCCTACTGTCGCACTCTTTGGAGTGGGAATAGTAATTTTTACCCCTACGCTATCCAACGCTTTCTCTACTGTTGCACTCTCTGGAGTGGGAATAGTAATTTTTACCCCTACGCTATCCAACGCTTTCCCAACTGTTGCACTCGCTGGAGTTGGAATAGTAATTTTTACCCCTACGCTATCCAACGCTTTCCCTACTGTTGCACTCTTTGGAGTGGGAATAGTAATTTTTACCCCTACGCTATCCAACGCTTTCCCTACTGTTGCACTCGCTGGAGTGGGAATAGTAATTTTTACCCCTGCGCTATCCAATGCTTTCCCTACTGTTGCACTCGCTGGAGTTGGAATAGTAATTTTTACCCCTTCGCTATCCAACGCTTTCCCTACTGTTGCACTCACTGGAGTTGGAATAGTAAATTTAAACCTCTTGCTATCCTACGGAAAAAATATTGTATATGTGTTTTTTAATAATATGTATATATATATATATATATATATATATATATATATATATATATATGTTTTCTTTTTTTTGTTTTAAGTTACAATAATTATTTATTAATTTTAAGTTTATTTAAGTATTTTAAGTATGTTTAAATTAGTTATATTTATTATTATAGTACTTTTAAATTACTTTTAAGATATTAAAAAAAAATCGATATTTTGACTGTCTATATTTTTTCCTATCGATATTTTGGAGTCGATATTTTTGTACTTACCTGTTTGTAGATAGGAAGTCGATATTCTGGCATTCTATATTTTTACCTCGATATTTTGACTGTCGATATTTTGACTGTCGATATTCTGTCAGTGATCCGGAGTGGTAGTATCTGTGGTTCCTATAGATGTGTTCACTTGCCTGTGGTGGAATGAGGGCAATGTGGGTACCATCAATGGCTACCACAACATTTGGAATACCTCCCAGGTCATAGAACTCCTTCTTAATAGCTGCCAATTCATCCCTCCTCAGGAAGTGGACATGTCTGTCCTTGTAAATCATCAATGCTGACAGGACGTCACGTAACACCATGCTGAACATAGGATGTGACATCCCACCGAAGCTGTCCACAGTGTACTGGAAAGACCCAGTAGCGAAGATATTCAGCGCAACCATCACCTTCACTGCAGCAGACAATGCAGCTGAATATATTCTTTTGGGCTTCAAATGGGGCTCCAACAGGACAGATAGGTTTCGTAGTGTTGGGTGATCCAAACAGAATTTCCGGATGATTTCGATGTCCTCCATCGTCGCCAGGTCGGGCCAGGTTGACAGATGGGTGGTCTCCTTCTACGTATGTCAGGGTACACAAGCATGAGATGAGTTATAGATGAGATGCGGTGGACAGTTTACCACGGGACTCACACAACCACAACATTGACAGGACTCATGGTCACATGAAATTCACAATTGACCTTCATTAAGATGTTGTTTTTCTTCACTCACGCGACATACTGACACTGTAACATCCAAATAAGTTGATGTGTATGGCATATAGTACACTGCTACATCAAGGATGAGCTGCCCTGTGGTTAGATTGCACAACACTTGTGTTTTCCAGCATCAGTGCTGAGTTGCATATAGCTGCTGTCACTGCACAACTGTAAGCTTTAGTTCCCCTGTTCACAATAACATTACGGGATGTGGGTATCATCTGGACAACACAACATGGATATACAGCACGAGGGACACATGTAGACATTATGGGGTCAGTCCTGCATGAGAGTGTGGGGATTTTGCTTAACAGACTTGCAATGTTCACCTGAATTAGGCACAACTGCACATGGATTGTGTATACATGCCCACATGGCTGCCAATGACCGATGATGTCAGTCAGAGCTATGTTTGTTTGTTCCACATATGCAGTCCTATGACGTGTGAAAGAACATTTACAGTAATGGCAGCTAGGCACACTGCACGCCACACCAGTACGTGTGTTGGAAGTGCTAGGGATAACCAGTATGTCTGATTTGCAGACAATGGACACCTCTAATTGTCTGCCTACATCACTGGCACGGGAAACAACCTTTACAACGCACTACCATTACAACAAAACTTTTACAACGCAACATCCATTACATTGCATGCCATTACAACGCAACCATTACAACGCATGACACTACAACGCATACCACTACAACGCATGTCATTACAACGCATACCATTACAATGCATCACATTACAACGAATAGTACCCTAACACTATCCAACACTTACCCTACTGTTGTACCCCCTGGAGTTAGAATAGTAATTTTTACCCCTACATTATCCAACACTTACCCTACTGTTGCACCCCCCTGGAGTTGGAATAGTAATTTTTACCTCTACACTATCCAACACTTACCCTACTGTTGCACCCTCCTGGAGTTAGAATAGTAATTTTTACACCTACACTATCCAATACTTACCATACATGCAATGTAATGTTATGCGTTGTAATGGTATGCGTTGTAAAGGTAGTATGCGTTATAATGGATGCTACGTTGTGAAAAATGCGTTGTAACGGTATGTGTTGTAAAAGTATGCGTTGTAACGTCATACATCCACTGGCACTTCACAAGATGACCCTTGGCCAAGAGACGCCAGTCAGATGTCAAGGGATATACAAACGATGTTCAGAGGTTGCAGGTTTCCTTACACAACATTTGTACAGTGGGAGAGACATTTGTCCTTTTTGACTCCTTCCCTCATTTCAGTCCATTCTGGCCATGAGGCATGACAATCTATGTCATTTCACTCTCCTTTCTTGGACATACCATGTGTGTGAAGATTTGATTGCAAAGGTCACACTCTTATACCTTCAAAGTGTAGTGACCAGCTGGTCACTGTTCTAGTTGCTCTGATGTACCGGCCACTCCAAGAGGGCTGGCTTCCCCCACCCCTCAGCCACCCAGCACAGGCATCACTTGACATGTGACCCTGCCAAAAAAAGGGAGTAATCGCACGTGCCCTGGGCCTGTTCTCCCATACAAGTACAGTGTATGTGTGATTACTTTATATGCATAGGGGCCTAGTGCCCCACAAAATTACACATGGGGTGCACCGATCACTTTAGGCGAATGAGTTTTGATGTGTGATGCAATTCGCATTGCGACAATGCAAATGCAGAATGTGTTTGCATGCGCGTAAGCTGGCATCCACAGCGATGACACACACTGCCCCAATTGAATGTTGCAGGATTGCGGTTGCAGCTTCCAGGCCGCCGAGATGTGGCACACACTATGCAAATGAGCCATCAACCAATGTGAGTCTTCGTCGGCATACATTTTTTTATATTGCGGAGTGCGCGTTCTTCAACTGCAGGGCTCGGCATTGACCCAATTGCCTTCTGGGGCACGGAGGGTCACTGATGAGAATTGGGTGGGCCTCGCATTTAGCACTTGGCAGGTTGCCACATTCATCGTGGTCACACCACGCTTGCTGGGAGTTGTAGTTGTTCAGGGGTTGCATGCATAGAGATGATTGGTACATACCTCTACTGTTGAGCGTGGCTGTGTCTTCTCTGCCGGAGGTGCATCAGGTAGAGCAGCAGGAAGCCCTGTAGCGCAGGATCCATGGTGGCCCCGGTGGTTTAGATGGGTACTGTTTCGGCTTTTCCTCTCTGTTGTTGTGTTTCCGCCATCCGCAACAATGGTGGTTTTTATGCAGCGGTGGAAGGGGCTGTTTGCAACATCGTAATCTGGTTGGCAGACGGAACGTGTTTCTTGCTCTATTGGCTCCGTCCGCCACACTTGCATATTCAAAAAAACGTGCGGAGCCTGAAAGACCGCGGCGGATGGAAAATGGCCTCTGTTGGACCATTGTAATTTGGTGGTCGCAATGACCACACCTGGTGTGGGAAAATGAACATTTTCCGCCACCAGCATGGTTGGGCTTCCGTTCGTCTGTCCGTCATCGTAATGAGCCCCTTAATCCAGATGGTCAGTAATTGTGATTTTTGAACTATTAATCTTTTGACTGTAAATGACTGTTGGATGTGAATTATCACTTTTGGAACAAAAAAGTGTGCTTAGAGCCATTTTCATGCCCAAAATCGTTCAAAATAGAAGCTTATGAGTAGGAGGAAAAGTCTGTAAAAATGCCAATTTTGGTCACTGTGAGGCTTAAAAAAGTGTTTATTCAACATTAGGGCATGACCCAATTGTCATTTAAAAAAAAATTGTATAATCACAAAATCAATTTTCTGATGAAAATCGAAGACCCTGAATTTATACGAACCTAATCCAGATGGTCAGTAATGGTGATTTTTGAATGTTTAATCTTTTGACTGTATACGACTTTTCAATGTGAATTATTACTTTTTGAACTAAAATAAGTTTGCTTAGAGTCATTTTCCTGCTCGATATCAGTCAAAATAGAAGTTTCTGAGTAGGATGAAAAGTCTGTAAATATGGCAATGTTGGTCACTGTGAGGCTTAGAAAAGTGGTTATTCAACATGAGGCATGATCCCGTTGACATTTTTAATTATTTTTTGTTTAGTCCAAGTTATCAATTTCCTGATGAAAAACGATGACCCTGCACCTGATGAACTTTCTCCAGATGGTCAGTAATGCTGATTTTTGAATGGTAAACAACCTTTACAACGAAACTTTTACAACGCACTACCATTACAACGCGGTCATTACAACGCAAACCATTACAACGCATTGCGCTGGGGGCGCTCTAGGATAGGGAATAGGTTAATTTACTATCGAATAACCTTCCCTAGTGTCCACGGGGACTGGAGTTGGAATAGTAAATTAAACTATTCACTATCCAACACCAAAAAGCACTATGCGTTGTAATGGATTGCGATGTAAAAACCGTGTTGTAAAGGTAGGCGTTGTAATAGCCTGCGTTGTAACGTCATACATCCTTTTTGAATGTTTCATCTTTTCACTGTAAATGACGGTTGGATGGGAATTATCACTTTTGGAAATAAAATAAGCGGGTTTAGAGTCATTTCCCTGCCTCAAATCAGTCAAAATAGAAGCTTCTGAGTGGGAGGAATAAACTGTATAAATTGCACTTTTGTTCACCGTGAGGCTTTAAAAAGTGGTTATTCAACATTAATCATGATCCAATTGAAATTTTGAAACATTTTTTGTACAGTCCAAAATATCAATCGTTTGATGAAAAACGATGACCCCAGAACTGTTGAAATTTCTCCAGATAGTCAGTAATGGTGTTTTTTTAATGGTTAATCTTTTGACTGTATATTACTGTTGGATGTGAATTATCACTTTTGGAACAAAAAAAGTGTGTTTAGAGTAATTTTCATGCCCAAAATTAGTCAAAATAGAAGGTTCTGAGTAGGAGAAAAAGTCTGTAAAAATGGCAATTTTAGTCACTGTAAGGCTTTAAAAAGAGATTATTCAATATGAGGCATGATCCAATTGATATTTTGAATAATTTTTTGTACAGTCCAAAAAATCAATTTCATGATGAAAAACGATGACCCCAGATCTGTCGAACTTTCTGCAGATTCTCAGTATTGGTTATTTTTGAATTTTTCATCTTTTGACTGTAAATGATTGTTGAAAGTGAATTATCACTTTTGTAACTAAAATAAGTGTGTTTAGAGTCATTTCCCTGCCCGAAATCTGACAAATAGAAGTTTCTGAGTAGGAGGAAAATCGTGTAAAAATTGGCAATTTTGGTCACTGTGAGCCTTTAAAAGGTGGTTATTCAACAGGAGGTACAATGCAAATGACATTTTGAATACCTTTTTGTACAGTCCAAAAAATACATTTTCTAATGAAAAAGATGACCCTGGACCTGAAAACTTAATCTAGATGGTCACTAATGGTGATTTTTGAATGAATAATCTTTTAGTATTAAAGCTGTTTTTATGTTCTCCTGGAGTAGGAAGCAAGAATTCACTTGGTCCTGATCTAAACTTTTTATAGCAAAAATACCACACTAGAACTCTGACTGTATTGAGCTCCCACCATAGGTGATTGGGATCTGACACTAGATCCAGATGTGGTTCTGCACTAAATATGGCCAGTCTATTACAAACCTACATGTATCCTAACCACTCAGCTAATTCTGCTCCCACTTCTAGTGAAAGGAGAATGCTTGTGTTTGCTAAATCCTTCCAAATTGGAACTGTTCCTAACTTTCCAAGAACTAAAAAATATAGCACCCTGGGATAATTCGGATTTTCTTCTTTATGTTTCTCATCTTGCGTATAGTAAATTGTAGTGACACTGAAGGGTATCCCCCTGAAATCCCACAAACTCCAAGGGGCATATTATCAAACCCCTTATTGCCGTGTTATCGGCACATTTCTGCAGATAACGCGGCGATATTTGCATTGCCCTATTATCAAGGCAGCGTTAAGGCAATTAACGTGGCTTAAAGCCATGTTAATTGACTTAACGCTGCCTTGGTAATAGGGCCCCTTGCACGATAAACTCATCGTGAAAAAGGGCGTGCAGTGGGCGTTCCACCGCAACACCCATTCACTTTGACGCTGCCAACTATTATCAAGCTTGGTGATAATAGATGGCAGCGCCAAATTTAACACCTGAAAAATCCTGGTGTTAAGGTGGCGAAACGAGGAGAAATGCTTAATTTCTCCTCGTTTATGCTCCTTCCTGAACATAAACAAACATCCCTGCTCGCAGACACCCTTACACTCTGGTGCAAGGGTGCCTGCACTGGCGATAAGTTGTAAAACCTATCGCCAGTACAGAGGGAAACGCTAGACTGCACCATATCCTTGGTAATATGGTGCAGCCTAGCGTTTCCGAAGTGGCGGAGAGAGGCGTTAAGCCAAGATGGCTAACGCCTCTCTTCACCAATTTGTTCATAATATGCCCCCAAGTTTTGAGTCTGAGAGAGACAAATTGTGATGAAAATCACATTTTGCAATAAGTTTATTGTGATAGCAGTGTGTGATAGGATTCACTGTCTCCTTTGTGACATTCGCAGATTACGTGTAATGAGAAAGAAAAGATTCCCCTAGCTCTGAGCGCAGTTTCTACTGGTTTCAGCAGTTTATTGAAACAGCATAGAGCTGATGAGAGTCTGAATGGAAGGCAATATAATGTGTCTTTCTTGTCCCACATGAATTTTTACTTCCTGGGTGTCTGTTACAGATGGTACCCAAGGAGCAATGAAGTGTAGTGTATGCCCGTTTTTTGTGCACTATATATTTTAGGAGGTGCCGTAAATGCTTGTACGACACCTTCGATAAGAAGCAATTAGTAAAAGATGGACCAGCTCATACAACCAGTCAGTCCGTCTTTCATGGTGTAGGTGGCACCTGACTTGAGTAACAAAAGAGAACGGATTTTGTATACTCCTCGTTAAGTCTCTTTCCCATAGCAGTAACATGAACTAATTGAGTGGTTTGAAATGCTAATCAACCTAGAGTAAAATTGCACCTGCACAAGTACACGTGGGAACTCATTTTGCTTATGTTGCGACCATAATTAACTAATAAAGTGATTTTGTCACGTACTAAACTAACAAGCAGCTTTAAATAAATCCGAAAGCGGCATGAATGTGCTTTCTGTTTGTCTTCTTGTGGCAGAAACAGGAAGATGGGTAAGAAAATCACGCATAATTGTGCTTTATTTGCTAGGTAACAACTAATAGGGATAACTTAATTAAGGGGGTGGTAAACAGCATGGGTTTTAATTCAATAATTAATAGCTATTTTTGTTTGTTTCGATAATAGTTCCCGTATGGGCCTCTGCGGCCTGTAGAAAAATGGACGTATGCATGAAATTGAGTTTGAGGCGTAATACGCATGCGCAGAGCTGTGAATGAAAACTGCAGACAAAGCTTGCAAAGCCTCTAGCTGAATGAGATGGGTAAAGGACAAACTGTCCTGGAACCCTGAATGACTACCAACAAAATGGAAGTCGGTAGTGAAATCATGGAAAAGAACACTGAAATTACCAATTGAGGACACGAGTGACATGAACATTTACAAAGACAAAGACCATATTGAAAATTGCTAAAGTTGCCGAAGCTGAGATGAGGTTATGATCATCCACCCCTTGTTTGGACCAATCAGAGATATTTGAGACCCCAAATGTTACAAAAAATTAGATAGTTTAGTTAGTAAAAAGGGTATAAAAGAAGGTGTTCCGATGAGGTAAAAAACTTTCTTTCCTGATGTATCCTGACATGCTGATTGAATTCTGATGCGTAAGAACTTTGTCGTTTTTCTTGATATTTTGAACTTAGCCTGAATGGGAACGGAGTCTTTAGGTGAGGTTGATAGGGAAATAGAATGATGAATTTGGGAATTATTATGTCTTTTTTTTAAATAACAGTGTCCTTTGTCTCTAAATAAATGTCCATTTCTGAGCTTACATTCAATACATTTAATGTTTGTGATTTATTAATTAATAATCCTGAATTCAGTATATTTTAAATTGTGTGAATAAAATAAGTCATGAAAAAGAATCATTGCTAAATAAAAATTAGATAAATGAAGAATTAAGCTGGTCTTGTTGATCCTTAGCCAAATTCTTTTACTAGCATGATCCATCGAAATTAATGGTGGTGTGTCTGAATAAACCGATTTAACACTAGAACCATGGTAAAACAATTAAAACTGCAGATGTATATTTTGTAAATAGTTTAGCTGAATTTAGACATTCCACTATCATCCAGCCGCTCTCCTTTGAATCACACCAATACATGAAGTAGAGCGAAAGTGCGTAAAGTGAAATCAGTGTTATGGGCCCCACTGATGAGCAGATTTGATAATTGTGACTTCAGGGAAAGGTGATGAGGATTTTAGAAATTGTTTCCGGAGGGGCGCTGCATCAGTTATAAACTTGGTGGCAGAGCATTGGTTGCTATAGAATTAGCTAGGATAATGTATAAGGTGAAATAAATGGAGTTTGATGTACAGAATTATGACTAACATCTGTTGAGTTTGTATTACGTTATATGTAGTCCTGAAAAGGCTTCTGAGGATTGCGTGAACGTGGTGCCTCTGTCTGCAGGCAGAGGAAGTGTGGCAAGTGAAGTCACACATCGCATAGTCTGTTTCAAAAGTAGTATTATCGTATACTTCAGTGGATCATCGTATATCACAAGTGGTGTCGTCGCACATCACAAGTTTAGGGACTTTTCGTGTGAAAGGATAAATGCATAGTGAGGACAGCCTATAAAATCTTAGCTTTCGAGTATAGGGATCATTGAGTATCCTGATTTAAAACTTACTGCTTGGAGAGTAATAGAGCTTAACCCAAGCTTGTGAGAAGGGTAAAGGTAGAGGTAAGCGCTGCTTTATCGGCGAGTGTAAAATTCTGTGGTAGATAAGAGGTAAGCTCTGTCTACCGGAAATACAGAATACTTGTGTGATTGAGAAATACTATCACTTTTGTTAGTGAAACAGACAAATGGAGTTGTTTTGTGTAAGTTACTAACTGATTCAGTTGTATATCTTGTAAATACGGCTTCTCAAAAAATCCTGTAAAGGAGGGGTCAGTCAGCGCTGCAGAAGCCGGAGCGCTGGTGACGTCAAAAGTGTTTCGCCCAGGGATTGGTCCTTGTGACCAAGATAGAGTAAAGGCTGATTGGTGCATCAGCGAAAGCAGCAAAGTAATTGGTTAAACACTAAAGAGACTTATCTTGTTCTAATTGGTGCGCTAATGTAAACCGTGCTGTGATAGGCTGGTGTTACGGAACAGCAACAGAAGAGTGAGCGATCTTTTGAAAGACACGAAAACAGACAAGAGATATGGATTATTATTACAGAGTCAGTCAGAGAGAAATCCCTGGGTTCACACTATCAATAAGATTCTTACACCTTCTGTCTATGTATTCACACGATCTTTCTCCTGCGGTTGCAGGTCACTCACCCACTATTATAAAAAATGCTTAATTTCCACACTAAAACTGAACGTTCACAATCTTTTTAATAAAAATTGAAATGTACACAAAGATAACTTAAAAGTTCAAAGGGTAAACTTTGAGCATATACAATAAAAAGACAAAAATAATAATCATAGAAATACATTAAAAATTCATCATATACATTTGAAGTAATACAGTTTCGTTTATCTAATTTGATGTATCATGAGCAAGAACATCTTACAAAGCAGTTGTCACAAACAATAAACATTTTAGTTGAACAAGAAAAAAAACCCTAAAAATTGTGGCCTATAGATTCGTTTGCCACGCTATTAGCTAGATCCAATGGTCCTTTCTATGTATACACACGGTGTAGTCAATAGTCTCAACAATATGTGAATATCTATTGCTCCCTGGACTCTACTTGGATTCTACAAGAAAACAACAAGTGCGTCGACGCGTTTCGGTGCTGTAGACATTTGATACAGTAGCACCTTCATCAGGACTGCCGTTTCTTTGGGGTCACAGGCATCAAGGGATATTGATAAACTCCCTCACTGTAGATATATAGAAAGAGAAGCAAGATATCACTATAGTGTAATAAATCATATCACAGGTTATATTTTAGCCACTCTAGTTACAGTAACTCGTTGTATTTGTGTAACACTTTAATATCATGGGACTTTTGTTTAAAGTTATTACCATAGCCTCTATGTTTCTATGGTTTCTGATGAGACCAGGGCCTTTGTCCCCCCCAGGACATATGATAGTCAAATATTTGATGTTACCATCCCACCAGGATAATAGCTGACATTATCTGGGTTTCTATCCCTCCGTTACTTTTTTAGTGTGGAAAGTAGACAAACTATAGGATTATAGCGATACAGATTCCTGTTTCACACATTCTCACATCTCTTCACAAGTTTTAGCTTATTTAGGCATACTCTTACCTATGGGGTGTTGATGAATTCACCCACAGATGTTTCTTAAATCTATCCCCTCGTTTCGTCACTTTCTGCTCGAGGTGGATTTCTTCCTGATAAAATAACATAAGGACCTGTGAGTATCTAAGTATTGTGGCCTTTGTCCATCTATTGGTCTCTACAATATGGAGATTAGTTACCTTGTTATTCGAAACAGTCCATAGTATAAAGGACCTTTCCAATTTTCTATAGTTGTACTGAAGCACTTCCGCTCTTCTTTTTCTTTTATCTATTTATCTATTTAGAAGGAAAGTTATATTTTGTGAGTTGTGTCTCTCATAAGATCTGACCATTGCCTGACTTCTTTATTGGTATTTTTCCTTCTCTTACCTGAAGGGTTTTAAAAAGTTTTTCATGGACGGGCATATATCCACGTTGTTTCGTGAGACCACTTGATATGATCTGTCTAGGAAACAAAGTATATGTATATATATATGTGTTCACCTACTGTTATATTAGTCAGCTTCCTTGTCGTGGTTTTTATTTCTTCTCTTATTTCCAGTTTATGCCTCTATTTCTTTGAACCTTTAGACTGTTTCTGCACTCATTATCTGTCTGGCCCATGTGTTGTTAGCAACTTCTTCTCTGGTGTTGGTAAGGTTATCTCTCCAAGTGAGCCGGGGCCCTCTCCCCCTCTCACCGTATTCCCTAAGTTTGATTTTAGTTGTTAGAATACAGTCCTCTATTACGTTAAAGAAACCACCATTTCTTTCTATTTGTATGCCTATTGTTGTTGGGTTTACTATTACGTGGGGCCTATCTCTTTGTATATACCGGAGACATCTCCCCCTCCCATCGTGTATCTCAAGCCCGTTTCTGGAGGTTGGAAAAAAGCCCCCGTTCGTTAGTGCAGAAGTCACTGTTTCCTTATATTTGCAAGCTAACGTTCCGGCCCCATAGTTATCTTACTCTCGCCCTTTCTCTTACCTCGTTTCTTTAGAAATCGCGGTTCTGCCTCGTCCTCCTTCCGTTCGTGTTGCTCGGTGCCGGACGCGCTGTATTTAAACCCGTTTCAGTTACCAAATCCTATTCAGCTGATGTCTGCGCATGCGCAATTTCACACTCGTCCCTCGCCTATTTGGTCGCCATCTTGGAGTGGTGTTGTTTTATAGAACACCCTGGCGCTCCATATATTTGATGTTCTATTTACTCTACTCTCACAATAAATCAGTAGATTAATTTATGTTATTCATTGGTTGGGGTTATGGTTCATTATATATGGGCCATTTATTTTAATTTTGAACTTGTGCTTGTTCTAGCCAAATTCCATATGGTATTATCGGCCTAATCTGATAAGTGTTTAGCGAACAAAATTAAAACCATTTCAGGTATATCTTGGAAACGGACATGTTAAGAGTTTTATTGAGACATTTATGTAGTCCGCTTATATTTATCGTTCAGTTTACTCCTGGGGTAATACTTTATTGTTAGGTTATTGCTTTTAATATCTAACAAATGGAGCTAAGATATGTTAGGTATTTATCGAGATATGGTCTGTTCCAGTTCTCTATGGTGTTATCATCCTATACTTTTAAGTCTTTGGCGAACAAGACTAAAATGTTTTAGGTATATCTTGGAAACGGACAAGCTTAGAGGTGTATTACAACATTATACAGTCCATTTATATTCTCATTCAGATTTCTCATCGAGTAGTACTCTAAGTTATTATGCGGTTACTACTTTAAATCTCTAACAGATGGAACTTCAATGTAATAGAGGTTTATAGGGATATGGTGCTAGTTCGGGCATTCATTGAAGTGTTATATATTCAACTTGTGTTACTCCTTCCGTTTTTTCCTCGCCCTTCACCTTATCCTACCCTTTTCATTCATATGCATCGTGCAGTTGGACATTCTCTTAAGCATGTTGTACTTTGTTAAGAGTATTTAATGTTAATGACTGGAAGTGTTTCTAGGATGTTCCTTATTTGCTTTTACTTATATTAAGGTTTCCCATTCCTCTCTGGAGTTCAAACCACTTTTTATGGTGTTGAACTTAATCATAAACCATTGTTCTTGTAGTTTCCTCCTTTTCCTACTGTCCCCTAGTCTGGTTTGTTCCTTTATCCTTTCTAAGATGACCCATCTCAGATCTTTCTCACTGTGTCCCTGTTTTCTCCAGTGATCCACTAGTGGCGCATTTTCCTTATTGTTCCTTATTGCTGACTTATGTTCACCTATTCTTAGCCTGAGTTCTCTGCCCGTCTCGCCTATGTACCCCTGATTGCACGGGCACAGGATCATATATACCACGTTTTTAGTTCTGCAGTTGTTTAGAGTAGTGATTTCTTGGGTTGCTCCATTATGTTCCACCTTCTTCGTGACTATGCATAGTTCACATATGCAGCAGTTCCCGCATTTGTGGTTCCCCACTGCTTTTATTCCAGTTAAGGTGGTTTGGCGTTCTATTACATCGTCCCTGTAGGTGTGCACTAAGCTTGCTCTTAGGTTTTTATTCTTCCTATATGCATACAGGGGACGTTGTAGAGGAGTCTCTGCTCCTTCGTTAAGAATTTTCAAGTTATGGTTTATTATATTCTTAACCTGGTTCGCCACTACTGTGTACTGGCTCACCATCACTATTTTCTCTTTGGTTTCCTTTTTGTCCTTTTTCTTTAGCAAGCAGTCCCTATCGTAGTAGCGCGCTCTTTTGAGGGAGCGGCTGATTAATTTTTTAGGGTAACCTCTTTCTTGAAACTTCTGTTTCATTTCTCCCGCGTGCCTATAGAAATCCTCAATTGTGGTACAATTTCTCCTCAAGCGGAGAAATTCTCCGAAGGGTATGGAGTCTTTTTGGCTTCTGGGGTGGTAACTTCTGTAGTGCAACACTGTGTTGCGGTCTGACTCTTTTTTATACAGTTCCACCTTTAGTTGCATGTCTTCATTCACTATGCTGATGTCTAAGAAGTTTACTCTGTTCCTACTAAATGCCGCCGTAAATTTTAGGTTCGAATCACCCAAATTTAGCCATGAGAGGAAATCTTCAAGTAGCTCCACTGTCCCCGTCCAAATAAAAAAGATATCATCTATAAAACGTGCCCAGCTCCGGATGTTCTCGTAGTATGGGCTGATCTCATTATAGATGTGTTTGTTTTCGAATACACCTACATATATGCAAGCCAGGCTCGGCGCACATGTTGCGCCCATGCTGGTCCCTTTGCGTTGAATGTAGAGGTCCTTTTTAAACAGGAAAATGTTGTTGAGGAGCACCATTGAGACGCACTGTACTATGAACTCCTTATTCCCACCTGCAATTTCATTTTCTTCGAGTAGGGTCTTGATCACCTCAATGGTGTCATGTTGGGGTATATTGGTGTAGAGTGACTCTACATCGAGAGTCACCATGATCTCATTTTCACCATCAAATTCCATTCCTTCCACTTTTGCTATCATATCAGTGGTGTCTCTGATATAGGATTTTTGTTTTTCCACTAGAGGTTTAAGGAACCTATCAGCGTATTTGCTTAAAGGCTCAAGCAGAGAGTCAATTGACGCCACTATAGGTCTGAGGGGGGATTATCTAAGCTTTTGTGGACTTTTGGCAGTCCGTAGAAGGCCGGGGTCTTTGGATGCAAGTTATGGAGGAACTTCCATTCCTCTTCAGTAATGTCCCCGTTTGTTCGAGCTTGCTGGAGTAGTGTTCCCACCTCTCTTTTTAATGTGTCGAGTCTACTCTGAGGTACTCTCGTATAGTGTGAGTCATTGGATAGCAGGGTCATCACTCTTTGGTCATAGTCTGAAGTATCAAAGACTACCACCCCTCCACCCTTATCCGCGGGTTTGATTGTTATTTGTGTATCTTTGGACAGGGAATCTATTGCCTCTCTCTGTGCTCTAGTGATGTTATGTTCCTGAAAATGTTTTTTGTTTAGCAGGATTCCAATCTCTAATTTAACCATTGTTTCAAAGATCTCAAGATTTTTGTCTACCATCCCCAAACTCGGGGTGAATGTAGATTTAGACCTTAGACCCAAGTCTAGTGGGTCTTCCCTAGCTGGTCTATTCTCAAAGAAGCGTTTAAGGCGAATTTTTCGAAAGAAAGCCCGCAAGTCTTTCTCTAGTTGAAATTTATTGATACCTGCTGTAGGCACAAAGTTGAAGCCCATCCCTAGAACTTGTTGTTCGATGTTTGTCAGAGTTCTGTGGGATAGGTTTATAATAGGGGTTTTCTCTATCGCCAGTATACCTTGTTCCTGGTCCGTTTGTATTCTTGAGGGGCCTGGTTCTGCTGGTATTCCTGATCCTCCTCTCTGGGGGCTGGTCTCCTCGTGTACTGGCCTCTTCCTCTCCCACGAAATGCTCCCCGGGGTTTCTGGGGGCGCTGATCTAAAAAAGCTTTTTCATATTCTCTATTTTGGCCTGTGTATTCCTCTTCCTCCCTGGAATGGTCCTCTTCTTCCCCACTGCTTTCAGACGTTCCTGAGAAATTCAAGTGTCTCGGTCTTCTTTGTTGAAACCTAACTCTGGGGCCTCCACTCCTGTTCTGTTCTTGCCTCTCTGTATAGTAATCTTTTTTGAGGAAGGGATACACTGCTTCCTGAGTGAATTTGCTTATATCTTTCCTTAATTTCTGTGTTTTGCGATTTGACAAATATTCGCAATACCCACTCATATCTTGATTAATCTCTTCTATTTTCTTTTTAGCCTCTTCTATCACATTACTTTCTAGGAGACTTTTTTCTAGTTCTTCCATTTCCTTCATCTCTATCAAGATGGTACTCTGTGCTGTTTCAATTATTAAGAGCATTAGATCTCTACTGCATCTGTTGCATATGAATGTCCAGGTTTCCAGGAATTTAGGATTATCAATAAAAAGCCCTGGTTCATTGCGTATCTGGAGACCTATGGGTATCGTTCCTGCCCTCACATATTGTGTCATAAACTCCGCATGTAATTCAGTTCTGACAATTTTCTTTTTGAGATTGACCAACTGGTTCCATTTTTCTCCACCATTTGGGATTACTGTTATATTACTGCCCCCTTTATTGGAACTTAGTATTTTATTCAATTGTTCTTCACTAAAGCCAAAGGTCTTTAGTGTATCCATCATATGATTGGAACACCTACTGTTAGTTTTTTAAGGCAAAACTAGTCAGTCAACACGAAACCTAGCTCTCCAGCACGAGGCTGTTCTTTCAAGATATCTAAAGAGAGGGTACCCCACTGCTCCCAGGGAACAAGGTACAATGACAATCAGTCAGAGAGAAATCCCTGGGTTCACACTATCAATAAGATTCACTGGGTTTTCTTACACCTTCTGTCTATGTATTCACACGTTCTTTCTCCTGCGGTTGCAGGTCACTCACCCACTATTATAAAAAATGCTTAATTTCCACACTAAAACTGAACGTTCACAATCTTTTTAATAAAAATTGAAATGTACACAAAGATAACTTAAAAGTTCAAAGGGTAAACTTTGAGCATATACAATAAAAAGACAAAAATAATAATCATAGAAATACATTAAAAATTCATCATATACATTTGAAGTAATACAGTTTCGTTTATCTAATTTGATGTATCATGAGCAAGAACATCTTACAAAGCAGTTGTCACAAACAATAAACATTTTAGTTGAACAAGAAAAAAAAAACTAAAAATTGTGGCCTATAGATTCGTTTGCCACGCTATTAGCTAGATCCAATGGTCCTTTCTATGTATACACACGGTGTAGTCAATAGTCTCAACAATATGTGAATATCTATTGCTCCCTGGACTCTACTTGGATTCTACAAGAAAACAACAAGTGCGTCGACGCGTTTCGGTGCTGTAGACATTTGATACAGTAGCACCTTCATCAGGAATGCCGTTTCTTTGGGGTCACCGGCATCAAGGGATATTGATAAACTCCCTCACTGTAGATATATAGAAAGAGAAGCAAGATATCGATATAGTGTAATAAATCATATCACAGGTTATATTTTAGCCACTCTAGTTACAGTAACTCGTTGTATTCGTGTAACACTTTAATATCATGGGACTTTTGTTTAAAGTTATTACCATAGCCTCTATGTTTCTATGGTTTCTGATGAGACCAGGGCCTTTGTCCCCCCCAGGACATATGATAGTCAAATATTTAATGTTACCATCCCACCAGGATAATAGCTGACATTATCTGGGTTTCTATCCCTCCGTTACTTTTTTAGTGTGGAAAGTAGACAAACTATAGGATTATAGCGATACAGATTCCTGTTTCACACATTCTCACATCTCTTCACAAGTTTTAGCTTATTTAGGCATACTCTTACCTATGGGGTGTTGATGAATTCACCCACAGATGTTTCTTAAATCTATCCCCTCGTTTCGTCACTTTCTGCTCGAGGTGGATTTCTTCCTGATAAAATAACATAAGGACCTGTGAGTATCTAAGTATTGTGGCCTTTGTCCATCTATTGGTCTCTACAATATGGAGATTAGTTACCTTGTTATTCGAAACAGTCCATAGTATAAAGGACCTTTCCAATTTTCTATAGTTGTACTGAAGCACTTCCGCTCTTCTTTTTCTTTTATCTATTTATCTATTTAGAAGGAAAGTTATATTTTGTGAGTTGTGTCTCTCATAAGATCTGACCATTGCCTGACTTCTTTATTGGTATTTTTCCTTCTCTTACCTGAAGGGTTTTAAAAAGTTTTTCATGGACGGGCATATATCCACGTTGTTTCGTGAGACCACTTGATATGTTCTGTCTAGGAAACAAAGTATATGTATATATATATATATGTGTTCACCTACTGTTATATTAGTCAGCTTCCTTGTCGGGGTTTTTATTTCTTCTCTTATTTCCAGTTTATGCCTCTATTTCTTTGAACCTTTAGACTGTTTCTGCACTCATTATCTGTCTGGCCCATGTGTTGTTAGCAACTTCTTCTCTGGTGTTGGTAAGGTTATCTCTCCAAGTGAGCCGGGGCCCTCTCCCCCTCTCACCGTATTCCCTAAGTTTGATTTTAGTTGTTAGAATACAGTCCTCTATTACGTTAAAGAAACCACCATTTCTTTCTATTTGTATGCCTATTGTTGTTGGGTTTACTATTACGTGGGGCCTATCTCTTTGTATATACCGGAGACATCTCCCCCTCCCATCGTGTATCTCAAGCCCGTTTCTGGAGGTTGGAAAAAAGCCCCCGTTCGTTAGTGCAGAAGTCACTGTTTCCTTATATTTGCAAGCTAACGTTCCGGCCCCATAGTTATCTTACTCTCGCCCTTTCTCTTACCTCGTTTCTTTAGAAATCGCGGTTCTGCCTCGTCCTCCTTCCGTTCGTGTTGCTCGGTGCCGGACGCGCTGTATTTAAACCCGTTTCAGTTACCAAATCCTATTCAGCTGATGTCTGCGCATGCGCAATTTCACACTCGTCCCTCGCCTATTTGGTCGCCATCTTGGAGTGGTGTTGTTTTATAGAACACCCTGGCGCTCCATATATTTGATGTTCTATTTACTCTACTCTCACAATAAATCAGTAGATTAATTTATGTTATTCATTGGTTGAGGTTATGGTTCATTATATATGGGCCATTTATTTTAATTTTGAACTTGTGCTTGTTCTAGCCCAATTCCATATGGTATTATCGGCCTAATCTGATAAGTGTTTAGCGAACAAAATTAAAACCATTTCAGGTATATCTTGGAAACGGACATGTTAAGAGTTTTATTGAGACATTTATGTAGTCCGCTTATATTTATCGTTCAGTTTACTCCTGGGGTAATACTTTATTGTTAGGTTATTGCTTTTAATATCTAACAAATGGAGCTAAGATATGTTAGGTATTTATCGAGATATGGTCTGTTCCAGTTCTCTATGGTGTTATCATCCTATACTTTTAAGTCTTTGGCGAACAAGACTAAAATGTTTTAGGTATATCTTGGAAACGGACAAGCTTAGAGGTGTATTACAACATTATACAGTCCATTTATATTCTCATTCAGATTTCTCATCGAGTAGTACTCTAAGTTATTATGCGGTTACTACTTTAAATCTCTAACAGATGGAACTTCAATGTAATAGAGGTTTATAGGGATATGGTGCTAGTTCGGGCATTCATTGAAGTGTTATATATTCAACTTGTGTTACTCCTTCCGTTTTTTCCTCGCCCTTCACCTTATCCTACCCTTTTCATTCATATGCATCGTGCAGTTGGACATTCTCTTAAGCATGTTGTACTTTGTTAAGAGTATTTAATGTTAATGACTGGAAGTGTTTCTAGGATGTTCCTTATTTGCTTTTACTTATATTAAGGTTTCCCATTCCTCTCTGGAGTTCAAACCACTTTTTATGGTGTTGAACTTAATCATAAACCATTGTTCTTGTAGTTTCCTCCTTTTCCTACTGTCCCCTAGTCTGGTTTGTTCCTTTATCCTTTCTAAGATGACCCATCTCAGATCTTTCTCACTGTGTCCCTGTTTTCTCCAGTGATCCACTAGTGGCGCATTTTCCTTATTGTTCCTTATTGCTGACTTATGTTCACCTATTCTTAGCCTGAGTTCTCTGCCCGTCTCGCCTATGTACCCCTGATTGCACGGGCACAGGATCATATATACCACGTTTATTATTACAGAGAACACAGGGAGAAACCTTCATGGTTTAAAAGATTGAAAAATGTATTTTAACCAGACAGAGAAATAGTAACGAAGGAAGGAAAAGTGCTTCCTCCGGTAAAAACGCCCGCTTCTTACATGGCAACAGAATTTGGATATCATACCTGTATTTGGTTATAGAATTGGGTTAAATATACTAAAAATTATGGTGCTGTAGCTTTCCCAGAAGTAGGATCCCTAAATCCGGCTGATTTGCGAAATTTAAGAGAAAAAATGATGGGACTTGAACAGAGACCTAGACCATAACAGTTTGAAGCATTAGCTGAAAGGGAAGATGAGATGCACGAGTTGGAAAGGGAAAGATTGGAATATCCATGCGGAATTAAGGGTAGATTATGTGGATGATGGGGAGAGACACATGAGAGTAGAATGCATCAATGGAGAAATGCTGACATATGTGATGGAATGTATCCGGTTAGATTGGTAGATGACATGGTAGGACGAATATGCACTGGGAAAAGAAATAATGCGGAAATAGGAAGGAGAAGTTGTGGAGAGAGTGATTCGGAGGATGCGGTGCTGGAAGAAATATTAAATAGAAGGCCGCTACCTTATCAGCCAGGTTCTTCATGGACTACTCCTAATGCTCCAATACGAGAGGACATGTTGAATGAAACCCCACAACAGTTTTCAAATTTGAGGGACTTACCTAAAAGAGTAGGAATGAGATATGATTCTTATACACCAGTGAGAGAAACCAGACTTACTGGGACTCCTTTGCAAGGTAATGACATTCAAAAAGATGTAGCAAGACAAACTGAAGAGCAGCAAAGTACTTCTAAGTATATACGTTCTACAAATGAACTAACTGAAAAAATACAAGAACTCACTAAAAACATAGAAGCTGTGACAGTCCCTGTAACTATAGGAACAGTAATCCCAGTTTTTAAAAATCAGAGAATAAAAGAACCAATGTTGACCATTCCTTTAAATCAGAGTTTTCAAAAAGTAAAAGAAAAAATTTATCCAGATTTATCCGGGATTAAGAGAATAAGTAACTTAATACCGCCAGATATAACTTTTAATCAAAGTTTACCGTATACAATTCCAGTCGGAGCAGAATCTGACTCTGCGACACCAGAGAAGAGCATAGAGAAAATAGAATTGACACAAACCCCATATGGTCCGCCAGAACAAGAGTTAAGTGATTGGCTAAAAACTCTAAAAGTAATGGATAATGAAACCAAGGTACTAGATGTCGTCAAACTGAAAGTAGACATGGAAGAATTAATTATTGGAACCATTGGAACTGATAGACTAAAAGCATATCAGGATGATGAACTGATGTTCATGTGCAAAAGTATTACCTGGAAAACCAAATCTATACATGACCAGTTAGAAGGATTAGCTAGTGAATCAGAAGTGGAGTTTACAAAACGGAAAACATTACAGAAATCGTATAGAGTAGATTTTACAGAAAAAGACATCGAAAACATGAATACCGCACGAAGAATAACCCAGATAAAAGAACTAATTGTGTTGTTGAGGAGAAGGGGTGACGTGAATAAGTGGAGAATAAAATGGGCTAAGAAAAAAGAAGAAGCCAGTGATAAATCTTCATTAGCATTTCCTATGAAAGAGAAAGAGATAGTCATAAACAAATTCCCAAATGAGAGAGATACCAGGAGGAGGGAGGTGCATATTCCCTGTACTAGACAGGATATATTATCATTTACAAATGATTTTCCCCGTTTTAGAGTAAAACCAGTAGAATGGTTACCGACAGGTAGATCGATTTGTGAAAGTTTCAAAAGTGTTATGGGTTGGTTTGGATGGATTATTTGACATAGTTGTACATGCAGATTTGTGGACTGAGTGTAAGATAACTGTAAATTGGCCAAGAGAGGAATATCCTTGTGATAAAATAACAGGTGCCCCATCACCTGAGGTGATGCGTAAATATGAGCAAGTAATAGTGTTTTTGATAAATAAATTCCACAGAAAGAAACAGATTGGGTTAAAATAGACATAACTATACAAGAGTCGGTAGAATCAGCACATGCATTTTATGAAAGACTATTGCTAGTGTTTAAAAAAGACAGTGGATACGAAGAACTGAGCAAAAAAGACATGAGTCATTTTGTGTATCGATTTGTGTATGAATTAAGACCAGAAATTGGTGACATGATTAGGCATAGCTTAATAGGATGGCAGTCAAGTACTGTAGATGAAGCGTTGAGACAAGCCAAATACTGTAGTGATGAAATTGAAGCTAAACAAAAGAAGTTGAAAGAAAAGGCTATGTGGGCACAAGTAAAGGTAGCAGAACAACAGATAGCACAATTGGAGAATACAAATGCTGATTCGAATCAGGGAAAATGAAAAGGAAATTTTAATAAGACAAAAATGGTAGGCAATATAGAAGAACTCAAGAAAAAGTTCCCTTGTCATAACTGCGGCAGGATTGGACACTGGAAGAAAGAGTGTAGGTATCCACCAAGATTTAATCCAGAAAATACATCATTGAATTCACAGATGCAGAGTGAGATAATTCAGCAACCACCGCTACAGCAACAGGTAGTTACTCAGCAAAGTCAGGTGCCACAACCGCCACTTCCACACAGTGTAAATCTACAGAGATACGGTGCAAACAGGTAAACTGATCGCCCAGAGTGAATGTGAGCTCTCAGTATTGGTTGCAAGAGGAAAATAGGAGTGAGTCGGACAATAGTTTCTGACGGTGCCTGAGGGAGGAAGAAGAGTGTGTGCTTGGAGCTACTGTTGAGGTAGATCAATCTGGTCTGTTTGTGAGTGGAAAGGTAAAAGATGTAGAAATAACTTTCCTAGTGGACACAGGGGCTACCCGTTCTACTTTTAGTCAGTAGAAGTCCAAAATCTTCCTCTCTCAGGAGACCACATCCAAGTTGTAGGTGTAGTGAAAAAATAAATTAAAACTACCTTAACAATACCAGTTGAAGTAGAAATTGGAAATTTCAAAGACATGCACCGATTTGTGGTGTGTGATAGTCCTGTAAACCTGTTAGGCAGAGATATTTTGTGTAAAATGAACTGTGCCATATACTGTTCACCAGATGGTATAGAACTACAAACTCCAGATGAAGATAGCCTGTATAAAATCACCATGTCAATGATAGAAGCTGAGAAAAGTGAATTATTTCTGGTATTTGACAAAGAAAAGATCCCGGCAGAGCTAAAGGAAACTGTGAAAGAGCAAGTGTGGGATTTTACAGGAGAAGATATTGGCTTGATGAAAGGTGTAGATCCTGTAAACGTTTCTATGAAAGAAGGAGCTTGTTACCCAAATGTCCCACAATACAAAATGACAGCAATAATAATTGAAGGGTAACGCCAATAAATAACAAAATGATTGAACAAGGTATTTTGAGAGAAATAGAAAGCAGTACTTGTAATTCACCGATAATGTTGTACTGAATCCAGCAGTGATTCTATATCAGATTCCACATGATGCGGAATGCTTCCTTTACGGTTCCATTACACCCAGAAAGCCAGCCAATATTTGCGTTCCGGTTCGGAGATCGTATTTTGGCATGGTGACGAATTCCACAGGGGTATACTTAGAGTCCATCGATTTTCAATCAGTTGTTAAAGAAATCATTAGAAAGCCTAAGTATGTCTGGAGAATCGGTATTGGTACAATATATCGATGATGTATTGGTGGCATCAAAAACAAAAGATGAATGCATTTCAGATACTGTGGAATTATTGAATCATTTGGCTGAGGAAGGACATAAAGTGTCTCCATGAAAATTACAGTTCTGTCAGAAAAAAGTGCAATACCTAGGTCATAAGATTGCAAAGGGAACTAGACAGGTCACTGCAGAAAGAATAAAAATGATACAAGGAATGGAACCATCAAAAACACAGAGGCAAGTCTGAATGTTTCTGGGAATAGTAGGTTATTGCAGACAGTGGATATGTGGATTTTCATTGATTGCAAGGCCATTACAGAGATTGACAAAAGCAGACATAAGAGACCCTATTGTGTTAAACAAAACTGAGATGGAAGCATTTGCACAGTTAAGAACAAGCCTGTGTGAAGCACCAGCATTAGGGATGCCTGACTATGAAACGGAGTTTGAACTGTATTGCAGTGAGCGAGAAGGATGTGCATTGTCAGTACTAATTCAAAGACATGGAAAACTGAGAAAGCCAATTGCATATTTCTCAGCTGTCTTAGACCCAGTTGAAAAAGCCTTACCAGGTTGTTTGAAAGCAGTAGCAGCCACAAGTGTGAGTTTGGAACAGAGTGATGGAATAGTGATGTGATTTCCTTTGAGGGTATATGTGCCTCATTCTGTGGAAATTCTCCTCACTAGAACAAAGACACAATATCTTACAAATAACAGAATGACAAAGTATGAAAAGGTCATTCTGGGAGCAGGCAACGTGACAATTTCCCGTCGTGTTAATGTGAACCCATCCACATTGTTAAGTGATACTTTGACAGCTGAAGTGAGAAATGCAGTTGATCACAAGTGTCTGGATGTTCTTGAATATTGCACAAAACCAAGATCTGAGATAAGGGATGAGCCATTGCCTGAATCTGACTACGTGATGTTTGTTGACGGTTCATGCCTGAGAACAGAGGAAGGTATTCTGAGTGCTGCCTATGCAGTGTGCACAGTTGCAGATGTTTTAGAAGTATCTTGTATGAAAGGAATTCCTTCGGCTCAAATAGCAGAATTAATTCCTTTGATTCAAGCATGTGAGTTGGGAAAAGAAATAAGAGTTGCCATAGTGACTGACAGTCAGTATGGATTCGGGGTTGTTCATGATGATGGACAATTGTGGTCCCAAAGAGGATATTTAACTCCTGCGGGATCCCCCATTAGAAATGCCGAATTTGTGAGAATGTTGATTGACGCTATCCAGTTGCCTTACAAGATTGCTGTGGTTAAGTGTGCGGCGCACAAGAGAGGAGATGATTACATAACCAGAGGAAATAAGTATGTTGATTCCATTGAAAAATACTGTGCTAGAAATCCTGCAACCATAAATCGTCACAGGGAAAAAGAACACGTTTCAAGTCCTTTAATGCTAACCACAGTACTTGAAACTTGGCAGGAAGTGAGGCAAATGCAGGAAGAAGCCAGCAAAGAGGAGAAAAATACTTTGTTAAAAGCAGGATGTAGACAGAGAGAGGAAGATGAAACCTGGTTTTATAAAGATGAAAGACCAGTAATGCCTGACAGCATGATTTCCAACATGGCCCGAGTGTACCATGGTCAAGCCCATATTGAAAGGGATGGCATGATTAGGTTGTTCAGACAAACCTGGTACAAACCAAAGTTCAGGATGATTGCTGAGAGCTTGTGCCAAAGATTTCTGATCTGCCAACAGTTCAATCCTAACAGGAAAACTGTTGTAAGTTTGGGAACAATAGGACGGGAGGGAGGTCCAGTCACACAAATGCAGTTGGATTTCATTGAATTGCCACCTTGCAATAGACTCAGATATGTACTGGTGATTATTTGTTTGTTCTCTTGGTTGAAGCCCTGCCTACTAGGAGAAATGATGGAGTAACTGTTGCAAAATTGCTTTCACGTGAGATCATACCACGATACGGTTTTCCAGTAACAATTGAAACAGATCGTGGACCACATTTTCAGAATGAGTTGCTAAAGATGATATGTGAAGCACTGGACATTCGCCAGAAACTACATTGTGCTTACAGACCAGAAGTTTCAGGTGTAGTTGAGCAAGTGAATGAAACAATCAAAAACAGGATTGCAAAAATGTGTTTGGCAACAGGACTGAAATGGCTGGACGCATTACCCCTTGTTTTGATGACCCTAAGAAGCATACCAGATAAAAAGTCCACATGAGATTTTGATGGGCAGGGTCATGAGACAGGCATTGGTACCAGTTGATAAACTGTTAACTATTAATGATGACATCATACTGAATTACTGCAAAAATCTGTCTGACGTGGTAACTTCTGTGTTCCATTAGGTGGGAACTGTATCAAACACGAAAGAAACACAACCAGCTTATGATCTAGTTTAAGGAGACTGGGTTCGGATAAAGGTACACCGAAGAAGAAACTGTTTGGTACCTTGTTGGCAGAGGCCAAGACAAGTTATTTTGGTCAGTACAACTGCAGTCAAGTGTGCAGGAGTAAAAAGATGGGTGCACGCTAGTCACACCATCCGTGTGCCTGAACCTGAAGATCCATACGAAGGTGAAAGCAAAACTGACTCTGACTCAGAAGGAGAACCAGAGAAGAATCCAGATACTGAAGCTCGACAAGAACGTCGACATCTGGAAGTATCTGATGCTAGTTCTGCATCAGAAGGAGAAGGTGGAATTGAAGAAGTACCACATTTTTAAGATCGACCTGAATAAGTTGGTAAGAACTGAGACTAGTGAATGTACTGAACCAAATACAGACAAAACTGATAATCAAGAAAGTATTGAAAAGCAGTCAGAAAACTCTGAGAATAGGGACCAAAGTCCTGACACTGGAAAAGCGGAAATAACTCACGACAAGGATGAGATTCCAAGTACCAGTTATGGAGATGATCCTAACAGAGTGAAACTGCAGAGTAAAGAAAAACTTGATTGTGAAAAAGGTACAGGTATCATAAAAGTCATTCTAAATGAGACTGTTGAAAATACAGAAAGTGAAACTGATGACAGTGATGATGAAGCACAATTAAGGAGAAGTTCTAGGAAAAGAGCTTGGAGAGTGGAACACAATAATACAGATCCAAAGACAAAGAAAGTTCGAAAAGGAGATAATTGGCCTTGAGAAAGTGATGGACTAAAAATCAAACTGATTAACAATGCAAGGAAACCAGAAACTCAAGTGAATGAGATAACAAGTCAAAATGAGTCTTTGGGAAAGAGAATTGAAGTAGTTCAAAGGCCAAAGAGAGTGAAATGACCAAATAAGAAGTACAAATCACCTGAGTGGACATATATACTTTTGCCTCCTATAGAAGAAGTGGGAAGCAGGCAAGAGAATTTAAATGTTATAGATCTGGAGAAAGAAAAAGAGTATTGAAATTGAGACTAAAGAGTAAATAAATACTGATTGCAAAAGGTTTGAAAAATGAATTTGACTTGAAAAAGCATTATGAAATGCATACTGACATATTAGTGAAAAGAAAATAAGAGTAAAACAAAATTTGTTAGAAAAATCGCTGTGTAAAAAAAAATGGCTACTAATGAACAACTTACTAAGTGTTCAATTTTTAGAAAATGTAGCAAAATGTCCATGATATGCACTATATTGCTAATTCTAGTATGGTTGATTTTAGCTGTTATTATTACTTTTAGACTTGATTTTGAAAAATTACGATCTAATGTGACTAAGAATTAATTCAAAACCGAAAAGCCACCTGTATATTAAAAGAAAATTCATCAGGATAAATCGATTAGCGATTTCTCTAGAAATACTTTTTCAAGATTGCTTTCTGAGTATGTTAGAACTATGGATGCTAGCGATTGTTACGTGTGTGTGAAATTACCAGCTTCTGTTTTCAGAAGGTGTGACCTATCACCACCTTCCACTTCCATATGGTGTAACATGTAGTGTAATAGCAAGTTTGTTTTATAACACTGGGAAGTTAGAGTATTATTATTCCAATTCTGATGATATTTTTGCGAAGCTGAAAATGTATAATGCATTAAATAATGTCAAGCCAGCTAAAGTAATGGGAGAATTTTTCTTAGTAACGCAGGAATTGACACACGAGTATGCCTTTAGACATAATTTGACTTGTAAGATGAAGAAAGTATTTTTAAATATGGTTGAAGAAAGGAGGGCTATGTACAAAAGAAATGAAAATATGAGATATACCAAATCAGAGTTTTGGCAAGCTGAAGACGAAAAATTGAATGGCCAGAATATGAATGGTGCTATAAATATAGACACTCCATCCTTGGGGAAATTCAGTATTCGCAGAGACAATACTTTGTATGATAATTACTTTGTGGGAGCGAGTCAATGTGAAGATACATATGGTATAATTGGGGGATGGGGATTTAAAGGTGATAAAGATCCAATTTTTCCTGGGATATATTTTATTTGAGGAAATAAGGCTTATTACAAATTGCTCGATCATTGGTATGGGACATGCTATGTTGGTTTGGTCTTTCCAAAAATCTTTCATGTAGATAGAAGTACTAGAGGAACATATGACATAGGTAAACATTTAAGTCGTAGAAAAAGGGAGAGTGTAGCTGAGATAATTGGTGACATTTTTGGAGCACTGATACCAATGGTGGGGATATCTTTTAATGCAAACAAAATTCGAAAGTTGTCAACGATAGTAGATCGATTGTCAACAGACACTGCAGGAGGATTTTTAATGGTAGATACTGAATTAGTTGCTATGAGAGCTATGGTGATGCAGAATCGTCTTGCTCTTGACATAATCTTGGCAAAAGAGGGAGGAGTTTGTGGAACCTTACATGTACAGCACTGTTGCACGTACATACCAGATAAAAGTAAAAAAATTGAAAAGTATGTTAGAAATATTACAGCGTTGCATAAAGAAATTGAACCACTGGAAGTTGATAGTGTTATTGGAAAAATAGGTAAAAGTTTTACAGCATTTAAACATTGGTTGCATGAAATAGGTAGTTCAATTATAGGTAAGGTAATTTTTCCAGTGATAGTAATAGCAATAGTGATATTAACATTAAGAATATGTTGCATGATTAGAAAAAGAGGAAATATTGAGAGATCCATAAAGAAGATGAGTAAAGAAAAACAAGATAGAGAACGAGAAAATAAAGATGTTGAGATGGAAGAATTTCAATAAAAGAAATAAAGAGATAGATGAAACAAATTTGTAGACTAATACTAACTGAAGAATTTGAAACATGTTTTATTAAATTTTGCTAAAATTTGGGGGAGATTTGGTGATAAGATCACCAAAGGGGTGAGTTGATGGAGCGAGGGTAGAAACAAAATGTTGTATACCCCTCGTGAAGTCTCTTTCCCATAACAGTAACATGAACTAATTGAGTGGTTTGAAATACTAATCAACCTATTATAAAATTGCACCTGTACAAGTACACGTAGGAACTAATTTTGCTTATGTTGCGACCATATTTAACTAATAAAGTGATTTTTTGTCACGTCCTAAACTAACAAGCAGCTTTAAATTAATCCGAAAGCGGCACGAATGTGCTTTCTGTTTGTCTATTTGTGGCAGAAACAGGAAGATGGGTAAGAAAATCACGCATAATTGTGCTTTATTTGCTAGGTAACAACTAATAGGGATACCTTAATGAAGGGGAGGTAAAGAGAATGGGTTTTAATTCAATAATTAATAGCTATTTGTGTTTTTTTCTATAATAGTTCCCGTATGTGCCTCTGCGGCCTGAAGAAAAATGGACATTTGCAAGAAATAGAGTTTGAGGCGTATTACACATGCGCAGAGCTGTGAATGAAAACTGCAGACAAAGCTTGCAAAGCCTCCAGCTGAATGAGATGGGTCAAGGACAAGCTGCCCTGGAACCCTGAATGACTACCAACAAAATGGAAGTCGGTAGTGAAATCATGGGAAAGAACACTGAAATTACCAATTGAGGACATGAGTGACATGAACATTTACAAAGACAAAGACCATATTGAAAATTGCTGAAGTTGCGGAAGCTGAGATGAGGTTATGATCATCCACCCCTTATTTGGACCAATCAGAGACATTTGAGACACCAAATGTTACAGAAAATTAGATAGTTTAGTTAGCAAAAAGGGTATAAAAGAAGGCGTTCCGATGAGGTAAAAAACTTTCTTTCCTGATGTATCCTGACATGCTGTCGGAATGCTGATTGAATCCTGATGCTTAAGAACCTTGTTGTTTTACTTGATATTTTGAACTTAGCTTGAATGGGAACGGAGTCTTTAGGTGAGGTTGATAGTTAGGGAAATAGAATGATGAGTTTGGGAATTGTTATGTCTTTTTTTTTAAATAAGTGTCCTTTGAATCTAAATAAATGTCCATTTCTGAGCTTACATTTAATACATTTAATGTTTGTGATTTAATAATTAATAATCCTGAATTCAGTATATTTTAAATTGCGTGAATAAAATAAGTCATGAAAAAGATTCATTGCTAAATAAAATTAGATAAATGAAGAATTAAGCTGGTCTTGTTCATCCTTAGCCTAATTTTTTTACTAGTATGATCCATCGAAATTAATGGTGGTGTGTCTGAATAAACCGATTTAACACTAGAAACATGGTAAAATAATTAAAACTGCAAATGTATATTTTGTAAATAGTTTAGTTGAATTTAGACATTCCACTCTGATCCAGCCACTCTCCTTTGAATCACACCAATCCATGAAGTAGAGAAAAAGTGCGTAAAGTGAAATCAGTGTTATGGGCCCCACTGATGAGTAGATGTGATAATTGTGACTTCAGGGAAAGGTGATGAGGATTTTAGAAATTATTTGCGGAGGGGCGCTCCATCAATATCCCCTAGCAGATAGGTCCTGGGAGTGACTGCACCTCTCTTAGCTGGGATGTCTTGAGGGGTCAATGGGAACCACCACCTTTTAGAGGGTACCCTTAGCGGACAGACCGACTTTGCACCCTCTTTGTGGCACACACATAGTGTGCCGTTTGCCGTACCTCTGCATCCATGTCCAAAATACGGCGGAGGCACAGATGCTACCGCCCCATGCAAATGAGGGAACTCCCTCTTAATATAGCTCCAGGGTCATAGGTGTGCAGGTGCTTTCTGTATAATATAAGGGTCTCCACTGTAATGAACGATGCAACAGATGCTCGTAGTAGATAGGATGTTTATTAGAGGGCAAACAGGTACGTCCTTCCCAGTCAGGTACTGTGCACCAACAGTCGTCACCCTAACATTCTGGAGTGTGGATGTGGTACATCATCTGGAGCCATGGTAACCAGATGATGTACCACGAGTACAACACCACATCTCCCTTCTTTACAAGAGCATAAAAACTAAAGTCATCTTACTAACATAATACTTATTATGTGAAATAACTTTAACTTAACAAAGTAAGATCATAATAATTATGTAGAATAATATAATATGAGGATGAAATGAGCTGCAAAATAACAAAGCAGAACAACATGGCAAATATCATATAAATAAGTTATAACATTACCTTATAACATTACCACAGTAGTCCACTCCCCCCTTACCTTTGAACCAAAACAGAAGCGAAACAGAGTCACATAACATAGCTCCTGAACCGAGCAGGGATTTTGATTTGCCTGCCAGTGCGTGAAGTGTGCTGGTTATAAGTAGAGGAGGAACTCGATGGTGCAGGCAAACTAGGAGAAGGCAACTGAAGGGAGGACGTCAAAACATTACTGGTGGAAGCCTTAACAATTTTATTCTCATTGTTACTATCTTGCATGACATCATCCCACAACCATTCGAAGGAAGGAGCAAGATCTGTATCAGTCTTGACACAAGAAAAGTTCCCCCTGCACTTTGCCAGTCTGTTGTGGTGCCAAACTTGGTTGTCACTTAACTTAGCAGATTTTGAGAATAACTCTACCACCTGTAAGGGATCTGAAAATTTGCTCTGACCTTTCTTAACCTTAGTGTCAAGTTTAATTCTGACCCAATCCCCTACACTGAGTTCAGCTTCACTGGTGGCATTTCTCTTACTAAAATCGCTAATGTGTGAATCTTGAATCTTCCTTAGTTTTGAACGGACTAAGGCAGGAGACCACTTACCACAAATTTTCTTGGAATTCCAAGTAACATTATCTCTAGTAAATGGCTCCCTACCTCTGAGGATCCTGAAAGGGCTATAATTAGTACTGGTGGGGGTGATTCTATAAGCCCAAATGGTTTCTAGTAATTCTTTCTCCCAATCTTTATCAGCACGAATAGAGGCCTGGATACTTCCCATGATTACCCTGTTAAACCTCTCAACAATGCCGTTACCAGCAGGGTGGTAAACAGGAGTCTTTTTAGGGGTTATGCCATTCCTACTCAAGAATTCCAGAAAAAGTTCAGATCTAAATTGTGGACCATTATCAGTCAAAATATTCCTCGGAATACCTTCTTGTAAAAACAATTTCCGAAGAAAAGTAACAACAACCTTAGAGTCAAACTTCTCAGATATCTCAACTTCGGGCCACCTGGAGTAATTGTCAATTACAACCAGAATATGCTTAATGCTACCTTCATAATTTTCAACAGGTCCCAACCAATCCATACTTAAATCCTCCCGAGGGTACATAGGGATATGTCTAAATCCGAGTGAAGGTTTAAATACACGCAAGGACTTATCAGCGTTTGCACAAGTATCACACCTCTGGATAAATTTCTCAACCTCCTTATCCAATCCGGGCCACCAGTACGATAATTTTACCCTTGATTTCAACTTCATGATGCCTAGATGACCTTCATGATTAATGGATAGAATCTTATTTCTCAAGGAGAAAGGTACAATAACTCTTTCGCCCCTACATAAGTGACCCGCATCATCTATACAGAGTTCATCTCTTACTTCCCAAAATGGTTTAAGTTCCTCCCTCAACTTCGATTTACAAGGCCAACCCTTGGTGACAAAATTGCGAACAACGTTCAGGATCTCATCCTTATCACAGCATAACTCCCAATCTTTTTTAGAAATAGCAGTTAACCGCTGGTGACTGTCATCATGGATAATGGCAACCTCATCAGATTCAAAAGAATCGTACGAATCATCACAATTAGGTAAAGGTGAACGACTTAAATAATCAGCCACTATGTTCCTTTTTCCAGGAATATATTCAACATCATACACATATCCCAGCAGCTTAAGACTCATACGTGCAAGCCTCGGGGTGGCCTTCAACATTCCATCAGATGTAAGGATTTTTAATAGGGGTTTGTGATCAGTCCGTAACGTAAATCTAGTGCCCCAGATAAACTGTCTAAACTTCCCTATACCCCACACAATGGCTAGCATTTCTCTCTCAATAACCGAGAATTTTTCTTCAAGAGTGGTTATGGACCTGGAAGCAAAAGCAATTGTGAATTCGATACCAACCCTGTTGGATTGTGAAAAGACAGCACCTAATCCTTTACCACTCGCGTCAGTGGTGACAATGTTGTGCAGAGTGTGATCAAATGCTTGGAGGGGAAAAGCATTAATTATATCTTTCTTTATATCGTCAAAGTCACTTTGTAAAATATCATTCCAAACAAATTCTGTTCTTAATTTAAGAAGTTGCCTAAGGTTAAAAGTTTTGTCAGCAAAATTCCTAACAAATTTTGAGTAAAACTCAACCATTCCCAGAAACGACCTAACATCATCTTTGCAACAGGGAACAGGAGCATTTTCAATTGCCTCAACTAACTTCTTTTTTGGAAAAATACCTTTTTCACCCACCTCATGTCCTAAATAGGTCAAAGAGTTCACACCAAATTTGCATTTCTTTGGTTCGGCTGTCAAACCATTACATTCAAGTGTTTTTAAAACAGAAAATAGTCTTTTGTTATGGTCATTCCTGGACTTGCCCATAACCAGTATGTCATCCTGGAAGTAAGTTACGTGATCCATGCTCTTGAATAACTTGTGCATAAGGCGTTGAAAAACGGCAGCCGCCGACGCCAGTCCAAAAGGCATTCTAATGAACTGATAACATCCAAAAGGAGTTATAAATGCTGTCAGTTTCCTACTGGACTCGTGCAGGGAAATTTGATGGTACGCGGATACCAGGTCTATGGAAGAAAACCATTTGATGCCACAGCTTTGTGCCAAAAGTTCATCAATCCTGGGAAGAGGAAATTTATCGATTACAATATTTTTATTAAGGTCTCTTAAATCTATGCATAAGCGTAGACGGCCGTCAGGTTTCCTCGCGACGACCAATGGCGCCAACCATTCAGAGCTCTCTATTGGTTCTATAACTCCCTTCTTTTCTAGGGCATCTAAATCTTTCATGACATCACTCCTGATGCTTAAAGGAATATTCCTTGCTTTATGGCACACTGGCTTGGCATCGTCCTTCAAAATAATTCTATGAGAAAAGTTGAACAATTTCCCAATTTCTCCTGAGAAAACCTTTGGAAATCGTAAAGTTACTCTATCTAAGAAATCTTTGTTGTCCTCATCAAGGATTAAAACTTGAACATCATTTCTTGCATTTAGGATGATGCCTAAAGCACCTTGATCAACCCAACCAAGAATGGATGGACCAACCTCAGCAACATATAACTTGCCCAAGCATTTCCGTCCCTGAAACTCAAAGATCTCCTCAACAAATCCTACCATGGGAATTTTCTCACCAGTAAATGTGACAGGTCTGATGTCTGGTGGAAGTAACTCTTTTTTTAAAACATGTGCAAGCGATTTCTTCCAAATATCACGTTTAACAATTGTATAGGGTGAGCCTGAATCAGGTACAATGCTAATCAAAACCCCACCAATTAGGATGTTACAAGTAGGTTTCTTAGATTTACATTTGATGTTTAGAACTGCATTGTCATCTTCCCAAAAGTCAAGGATGCAAAAGATGCTATCATCACTAGATGCATCGTAATTTTCAGTAATAGGTTCAACAGAATCATCAATGCACTTTACAACTTTCTTCTCTTTACCAGATTTAAATTTACAAACTTTGGAGAAGTGTCCAATTTTACTACAGAAATTGCATTTTGATTTTAAGGCCGGACATTTCGGATCATTCGCATAATGCCCGTCAAATCCACACCTGAAACAATTGGGAATGCCTTCTTTTTTATAAGAAGAACCAGGATTAGTATTTTTTTTTATTGAGGAAGACTTATAACTATTCCTTTTTTGATAGTTACTAGTTACCTTACTCACAGTTACACTATCATCTTTATCATAGTTCTTGAGGGCAACTTTGGCACACCTCTTGGACATTTCCGCTTTCCTGACTATTGCGAAAATTTCATTTAGTGGAGAATCTCCACACGTCCAAAGCTTTTCTTGGATAGACTTGTTGTTGCAATGCATGACCAACTGGTCTCTAACAAAACTATCATGGAGGGTACTAAATTCGCAATTAATTGCTAATTTTTTTAGACAAGAAACATAATCTTCTACAGATTCTGACCTCCCTTGTTTCCTCTTGAAAAACTCATACCTGCTTATCCCAACACAAACTGGAGGATGATAATGTGTGTCTAAATCCTCCAGAGCGTCTAGAAATACCGTATTTTCGTCAGCCCTAACCTTTTTTTCCATTTGGTTAAAAATCCTATTGCCCTCTGGCCCCAGACTATGTAGAAGCATTTTCTTTTTTCTTTTTTGTGAAAAAGCATCATCCTGTTCTTCTTCCAGGGCTTCTATATAATTTAAAAAGTAAACCTTCCAATCAGACCATTTAATTGAAGGTTCACCTGGACGAGGTAAAAATGGGACAGGTGTGTTCAACCCACCTTGCGATGCCATTTTTAGTGAATTATAAGATAGAGTGACCTGAAAAAAAACTTTAATAATGCATATAAATACAGAATATATACAATTAAAAATAAGTAATGGATACTTCAGGTGTGTATGTCACCGAAAACTTCAAGGAGCATGCAGTAAGGGTGTGCACGTCACCGTCAAAAAATGCTTTAAAAAATATAATTGTAGTCAATGAGAATGAAGGAAGGTATCTTAACTGTTTTACAACCAAATTGAATAGTTTCCAAAGTCGCCGGTATTTCCAGTTGAAATCGGAGGCAAATGCAGTGAAACTCCGAATTTAATATATCTGTCACGAAATAAAATGGAGGCACGTTGCGTGACCTTTGTCACGTGAGGACGCTAAGTGTGACGTGAGTTGCAGCGTCAAGGTTCAGGAGAAGAGACCGTAATATACGTAGAGACGTCACAACCCATGCAGGAGGGGAATGAAGAGTTCCACAGCAGAAGATGCCTCGAGCTTTAGAACATTCATCAATTCAAAGGACGCGCAGGTACCGTTACATTTAACAGCTGACAAGATGCTGTTGTTTCTAAATACACGACGAAGCATTCACCATTTCAGTTAAAATTGACTGTGAATTTTGTCAAAAGGGTGATAAACACGCACTCTTAATTAAGTGCTCATGTAACGGTTTGGACAAAGTCTCAAACGGTGGGAGCCTTCCACATACAAACTCCGTCAAGCTTTCATGAGAAATGTACTCACGGTATGAAATGTTCGTGCGTGACCTCCTGGGCTCACGATTCCGTAACAGCACAGCGTTTAAATACAGGGAAGGGATGAAAGCCGATTTTCTTTTTTTTTTTTTTTTTTTTAAAGAGAGGAAAAAAATTCTTTGCGTGAGCTCACAGTCTTCCTGCTTGCCGGTTAATTGTATATCCCATCCTCCGTCGCCAAATGTAATGAACGATGCAACAGATGCTCGTAGTAGATAGGATGTTTATTAGAGGGCAAACAGGTACGTCCTTCCCAGTCAGGTACTGTGCACCAACAGTCGTCACCCTAACATTCTGGAGTGTGGATGTGGTACATCATCTGGAGCCATGGTAACCAGATGATGTACCACGAGTACAACACCACATCCACAATCATCTGCTGAACCTTCTGTAATGCTACCATGCCCTGAGGTCGCAGAGAACAGGCACACATGTCCATTGTGTCAGCAGTGCAATGTATGTAATATGGCCAATATGTATTACATATTAATGCTTTAGGGTGTTTATTTTTTCTTGTACTGTATTTCTTTGCTGCCACAGACTGCTTAAGGCACCCAAAACTGTTGCCTCCACTTGTTAATGATGCGAAATCAGGTTAAATGATGTTCCTCATGGTTTCATAATTGAGTTGAGCAACATTGCCATCTAGTGGTAAAACAAATGTTAGTTGGACGTCAATGAGCATTTTGCAACAGCCCTCTATTATGTACTATTATATACATGAAGACGACTACAACATTTATTGGATGAAACAAAATGCTGATGAAGCGCTTGTGACATTTTCTGTATAGATTTGAATCTGATCCTATTGTGCAATAATAATATGATTTTAATGTAATAATAATATTATCACTTTATTTTGTAATAATGTTTAAAGCAAAACTATTGACTTAAAAGTAAGGAGACAGACATTAAAAAATGTAGATATATAAGGTATGAAAGTAGTCTGATAAATTATGTTATATCAGTTGTGAATACATGGATCTATGCAGTATTCACTTGTTTATTGATAAAGGAATGGAAGTTTTAAAACATCAAGCATGCTCAATATTGTATATCTTGATTTTTTTAAATTGTGTGAAACGTTTACTGCTGTATTAAGCTAGTAAGGGGGATATTCTCAGGAACGTGTGATATTTATCACAAAATTAGCTTAACGCAACTTTGCACATCGCAGTCTATCACAGGAAAATAATGGTTTGTTAACGTTGTATTCTCAACTTGGCGGTACAATGCTATAGTCTCATGCTAAAGCGTCAAATGACCACAATAAAATTACTGTGACGGCAAAAAAATGCAAAACACGAACGTAAAAGTAGTTGAGATGTGGCCAACTGCGATAAAAAATCAGCAATAACCAGCGACAGGCCTGCAATTCCCACGCAACATGCGGGAAAATGCACTATAAAAGCACCAAAAAACACAAACAAAATCATTTAAACTGTGTAGCACCATGGAGGAAGCCGGAGCAAGTACAGAGGATGACCAGAACTCCACAAGCCCCAAGGAGGACCAGCCTGTGACCTCAGGGTCACGGAAGGGCAAGGAGAAGAAGAAGAGGAAGACAAGGTTCAGTACGCAGGAAAACAGGATTATCATCACTGAGGTGATAGAACACCACCAACTGTTCGTCACCTCCAACGTGTCATTGGCAAATAAAAATGCAATATGGCAGTCCATGCTGGACAAGGTGAAGGCAGTTGGAGTGAGGAGAGGACAATTGGAGAGGTCAAGAGGCACTGGAATGATGTGAAAAACCGAGAAGAAACTCGCTGACAACCATCAGACAGCAATGCAGACTGGAGGTGGCAGTCCAGCGGAACACCAGAAGCTGGAAGAGATGGAGGAAATGGTGGCCACAGTCATCAGTGGGGAGACGATGGCAGGAGTTGGGGGTCCGGATACTGCTCAACATGACCTGACACAACAGCACCAGTTTAAGTACCGAACAGGGACTGGGGGGACGGGGGAGATGGGCACATTGACACACATGCACAATTAAGTAGAGCACAATGCACACCCCCAATGACTCTGGATCATGTCCCTGATCCCCTTGGCACACTGCAGCACACATACAAACAGCAAGTAGGCCCCCGTTCACTATGGGCACAAAGGGGTCCCTCCCCACACAGCATCAGTCTCACAACCAACTCATGCACACTTGTTAAAACCAGCAAAGCTGCATGTCTGTGAGCCACACTGCCAATGCAAGTGACACTGCATGATGAATAGCATGACTGCAGTCCAATTATCATGACAGAGTGCACGCCACAACACTGAGGTGGCTGAGTGTTGAACACATCCGGAATGGAGCAGGTCACACTCTGACACATCCACATGCACAAACAGCCCCTGACGTCAACAACACATCTGCGGATAAACCATGCCCAAGAGTCCAAAATCCAAACAAGAACCAAAATTAGCCAAGTCTGCAACATCTGAGGACTGTAGAACCACAGAAGTCAAAGGCACACTGCCTCAAAGGGATAAGGGGCATCAAAATCACAGCTGCAGGGACGACTCTCCGACAATGCAGCACACACACATAGCAATAACAGCACATCAACATTGACGACAATGTGGTACAAAGTGCAACACTTTCACTACAGAACAGAGTACACAACCGGTTCCGCTTGTGCGTAGAAACTGGCCAATCACATCTGGCATAGCAGGAGACTGTGAGATGATAATGTAGGTGTACAACCCCACACCTGTGATGTAGTTCAAATGTCCACTGTCCCGAATCAAGTAGTCAGCTCCTCCCAAACAGTCACAATGTACATTGTCATGCAGGCTGTATGTAAACTTGAATAATGCGTTAACATACATGTCAACACAATGTTAAAATGCATCTCCCCATCACATTGCAGAAGGACAACCAACATGTCCTGCAGAGCAGACCAGACAACTCAACAGTGATGATGAAGAGGGCCTCCACACCTTCAACACCGACGCCCTACAACAGCTCATGACAGCTACGACAGCCCACACCCAGGAGCAGGGCAGCCCAGCTGCATCGAGGAGACCCCACTCCCTGCACAGACCACACAGCAGGAAGCACCCACCACCACGGCTGACTCCCGGCACCTCAACGAAGAACACATCGCATTCCAAGGCCAGGTGTTAGACTGCCAGAAGGAGGTGGTTGAACAGGTGCGGGTGGGGTTTGACAACATGGCAGACAAAGTAGATGACATACGTGGGAGGATAAGTCACATCAGGGACCACTTACACTCCCTAACGGAAACCCAGAGTTCACTCCATGATGTTCAACAATCCATGCCCGACATCGCTGGAGTCATGACTCTGAGAGGAGAACAACTGTCTAGTCAGAGTTGCCTCAGCGATGTCAGCCGACAGTTGGTACCGATGCTGAGGATAATGGAAAACATGGAGCAGATGCATGCGGAGAGAATGGCTACCACGGATGCACACCAGAGGAAAGTTCTTGGTATCTTCCATGCCCTGCAGATCCTCATCATCGCATTACTGCCACTAAGATAGCCGCTGATGAATGCTGCTGGTTCTTTAACACACACATCTCCGGCCCCTGATGTGTCAGTTGCACACAGTGCTGCAAACCAAACATCGCGATACAAAAGGGGATGATGGACGGAGCGTTTGAGCAAATCAAACACTCACCCCCAGTCAAATGATCTGGGTTGAATCCATCACCATTCTTTAGCCCACTCAGCCACCCCATTTCAGACATGGCTATATGCAAATCAGTCTGACCCTGTGCCTCATGGGAACAGTACAGCCCGAACTGCCAAGCCATGTCTTCCATGGACCGGAAACAAGCATCCTGGGACCGGTTTCGGATTCATAATCCTCATCAGCCAGGCTATCTTGAATCCAGTGGCCAAGTAAGCAAGGGACTCACGTCTGAGCATACCCTGCCACACTTAGGGCGAACAAAGCGATACAAAAGGGGATGATGGACGGAGCGTTTGAGCAAATCAAACACTCACCCCCAGTCAAATGATCTGGGTTTAATCCATCACCATTCTTTAGCCCACTCAGCCACCCCATTTCAGACAAACCAAACATCAGCACCCACATGTCAGACAGATGACATAGAGGACGATGATGCGGGTGATTCCACCTTTGTATTAAGAAGGATCCAGTAGCAATCCTCTCTGCTACACGCCCTGTTTCAGCTTGGTTCTACCCTCTGCATCATGCCATGTAACAACACCTCCCACTGTCCCCCAAAACACTCTGCGCCACTCACCTTGGACCTCGACATGGACTGCCATATTTTGTTTGCTTATCAATGACACAGCAATCAGGCTGCGAACTGTACTCTTCCTCTTCCGATGTACTTGTCATTCCCTAAATGACTCTGGCTGGCCCTCCACTGGGCTACAATGTAATGTGGGGTTTGAAAGGCCATGTACTGCTCCAGCTCCGACACTCCACCGAATGTGATGAAATCATTCAAATTCACACAGATGTGTTATGTCCATAATCGATCAAGGATGAAAGTATGGATGAATGTAAGGACATTGATTGCACAAAAAGGTACATCCTGGAAAATGAAAGCGATTCACATGTTTGACCGAGACACACATAGGCAGTGAGAGGACTGGGAATGTGTGCACTAGCTGTGGCCTCATTCCTCTGAAACAACAATCGCGCAATTTCACAACTTTTCCCCAGGCAATGTTAGAAATAGGGCTGTGTATGAAATGTCAAAGTCGTTGGCAGGCCTAAAGAAGTGTCCCCCATCACATTTGACAACAGAACATGCTTCGCAAACCCACTCACACTCAACTGGGTGGACACAGCCTGCAGTGATGGATCACATTGATCCACATGGCAAGTAGTCGATCACCATACTCACATTGCTGAAGACACGTAACATCACAGGTCTATCAGCAACTATCCCAACCACAATGTCTGGCTCACAGAGGTGGAACTGGCAATAGGGACTCACCCCTACGTGAAATGCTTCAGTCAGTCTCTCACTGTGTACGGACAATGCTCATTGAGGCACACGATTTGTCATTCTATTCAACACTCATCACAGTTGAACACTAGTGAAGTTGCGTAGACCTAATTAGCACTCGTGTGTCAGCACGGGCAAGACAAGCGCCACAACATGCAGACCAATGCATCGGACACTATCAGGCAGCATTTGGTCACGGTACAGTTCCACGTGACAGGCGGTGTGCATATGCCTGGGATGTTCTGCTATTGCGTTGGTGGCTCTCATATAACCGGCACTCTTCTGACCAGCAGCAGTTATGTGGATGATATGCCACAGCTCGGAGCAATGAGTCATATGTGTGTGCAACGTTTGGACGTATGGGTTGTTGTGTACGTAAGTGTCAAAGGCATTCCAAGCAAGAGTACCTCGAGCAAGGTCTTCTGTGTGTGGGGTGTGGATTTGTTGGTCTTTCATTAGCGCTGTGCGTAATGTGGGAGTCATCATCATCTGCTATGGTGTCTCTATTCAGGGGGTGCTTGCTGCATGCAAGACCAAGGTTGGAGGTACAGATGTCCTTCCACCTTATGTATTGAGGCAAAGGAGCTTTGTCCCTAATGTTAGTCTGACTGCTTGAATTCTGGAAATGTGATGTGGCTTTCATGCTGCAATTGAGACCAGGCCTTAGGCTTATGGTGTACCAATGGCGATACACACACACCAGTTGGCATGCATGAGCTAAGAGCCCGAGAGGCCTTGCGCTCCTTGTACAATACCTTCGTGCACAGCTGCCCTCCGGGTGCATGCAACATTGCAACATTGTCGACTGCGGGCCGTGTGGCGCCGACACTGTGACATAGACACACGCATCAGTTGGTTACCTGTTCAGCCCAGAAATGAACCACGCCCAGAGCCCAGGGATAATTATTCACACTCCTATGCTGGCCTGTCATATGCTGACCTAGCCAACGCAGCTTTCGTATAAAGGGTGGGACGGCGACGCTACATGTCCCAGATCTTCCCACTGCCGGAGGTGACATGGCTGCGTCCGCCTGACATATCACAAGATTCAATCACAAGATTCAATGACATATCACAAGATTCAATCAGAAAGGCTCCATGCACAGAGAAAGGCGTTGGACAGAGTTGGTGGCACCGGAAACACTGCCGCCGGCACGGGCCTACCTCCACGGGACTGTGACTTTTGGTGCACTGAGGTTGGGGAACCTTAAGTGTTGAGCGGGTGTGCAGCCTGCAATGATGCGCCGTTCTGGTGGTCCGAACTGGTAAGGATTTGTGTGAGCCCTGCTGGACCGCAGTGTAGGCCTGACCCAGCAGGAAGCGCGGGCCTAGCGCCACGTGGCATTGCCTCGCGGTTCACAGAGTAAGTGGCAGGATGCAGTGTGCACTGATATGATCTCTGCCATTGTATAATCAAGACCCAGAATCACGTGTGTGACCTGGTGGTCCACGGGGCGGGCTGCATGGTGTGGAGGCTGCCAAGGTCGTGGGCCCCAGGCTTGAATCTTGCACTGGCACGTGGTGGGCCCTCTTGGAGACACGCCGGCGACGGAAGGTGAGCAGTGAGGCTTGGGTGCACACGGGTGGGCAATCACCACTGGGCGGCGGGAGGTGCTGGTGTTAATCAGCCTGTGTGCACAGGGGCGGGCAAGCGATGATGGCGTGTGCAATAATATAAACTCTGCCATTCATAAATCTGGACTCTATTTCATATAAGGATATGGTGGACTGCAGTGTATACAAGCACATGCTTGGAGACACACCTGTGGCAGCAGGTGAGCAATGAGGCCTGGGTCCGCAGTGTTGGCACTCTCTCTTCCTTTTACTGTCTCTCCCTTTCTCCGTCTCTTTCTCTCTATTTCTCTTTCTCTCTCTCTTTCTCTCTCTCCTTCTCTCTCTTTCTCTCTCTCTCTCCCTCTCTTCCTTTCACACTCTCTCCCTTTCTTTCTCTCTCTCTTTTTTTCTCTCTATGTCCTTTGATAAGTGCATGACATACCTTCTTATCTTGAATTTTGTCTTGCAGGCTGTGACTTGCAGATTGTCCAGAGAAGACCCACCATGACTCTTCCAAATAGTTGTTTTGAGTTTAATTTGAATAAAATAATTTGTTTGGAAATTCAAAGATGAATGAATGATTCTCCTTTTTCTGACCACACATGAATACATGTTCATGATTTCGTAAAGTTGATGTAAAATATCTTTGTCTAGGGGTGGGGTGCCAGGGGGGTTCTGGGGGGTGGCCGTGTGTGTTGTTGCCATCTTTGGTGTATGAGCTGCATGATCAGTAGCTCCATGGCATCTGCGTTCCTTTTGGTGTGGCTGTGGGCTGGGCTCCTATTTCTGGTACAGGTTATCGTCCGACTTAATACCAGAATGGAGCAGGTGTTAATTCCCAGCTGCTAACATGCCTTATTGCAAGTTCTGTGATCTTATCGTCGATCTGGCTGGTCGTGGGGAATGTTACAAAGTGGTGTTGTTGCTGCTTTTTGAACGGGAATCCCTACTCTGCATCTCATTAGCTTTTGTTGCCGGTGTCATCAGTGGCGATGTTTTTTGCCGCTGCAGGAAAACTGGTGATATCAGCTGTTATCACCAGCTTGGGAATAGGGCGATAAATCTCTAGCCACTTTGGCTGCGATAAAGTGCCGCTAACTCAGCTAAAACTGTAGTCTATATGACTGGGGAGTGAGTAATTCAGAAAAGTTCATTACCTTTTCTCACTGTTATTGCTCAGCCTATGTTCAAGCAAAGCTCATTCCTACTGTGTTGAAATATGGGGAGGATCAAAACTTGCAGAAATAACAAGTCATTGTAAGGCACGGGCAAAGTGAGCAATTGCCAAGGCCCCCTCCTTCCAAGAGGTCCACTCAGTCTCATCTTTATCTAATTCTGCATTCAAACCTCTCACTTCTCTTCCTACTTCTAACCCTCTAACTCTGTCTTTCTTAAGGATTTTTGGGGCTCTGAGAGTGGCATATCTATGTATATTATAATTTTTTTCACTTTCACGGTTTTTAACTTATTGACAATATGAGTGGTACACATATTCATCCTTATATGGACAAGGCATATTTTAAAGTATGAAAGAACTTCAGAGATTGTTATGTCGTGTGGATCCCATAAATCTATATAGGATCTGCGCATTTTGACAACATAAATCAAGGGGTTGGTGTCCAGACTGATTCCAGACAACCCCGAAGGATTTGTTAGCCTTTAGACCAGCTAGCTCACAAGTACCACCATAAGCCTCCTAACTTTACCAAGGAGCGAATAGTCTCTGGCAACTATTAAACATGACAACAGAGTACTACTTGTCGCTCAGTCACTCATGCTCACTTGGTCTCTGAGAAATACACAGAATAAACAATCGGGACGTTTTTAATAAGCATGTATTGAACCAGTGTCATTCTAGTATAACATACATGTGCTGCGACTACCATGGTGCTAAAACAGTGAATATATGCAGGCATATAGATACATAGCAATAATCAAGCATACTCCTAAGATTCTAACCCTATTTAGGTGTACCTAGCATGTATGTAGGTGTGAATCCAAGAATCCCCCTAGGAAAGAGCCCACCCCATTACGTGGTGGGAAAGAATGAAGGACCCCGTCTTGGTCTCAAGTGGACACCACACAAGGGATGTCAGACCACCGTGCGCTGGAGTTTCTGCCTGTAGGGATTTCAGCATCTCATGTCAGCATGGAAGCTTCTCCTCTGGTTTGCCCTGTGAATATGTGGTTATTATATACCCAAAAGGTACCCTCAGGGGTTCTGCCTAGATGTGTAATGATACTGTGGGCCTGCCATTCACGGATGACAATAGCGGTGACTTTTCTAAAGAGGTATTATACAGAAGATGGTAATCCTGCTGTGTGATACTAAGAATCCTCATACATAATAAAGTGTGCTAGTTTTTGAGGAAAACCACACAACATTTATTCGCCACATAGCTAGGCAAAAGGTCAGCGCCAGAGCAAGGTAGGACTAATATAGGTAAAAGGTCGTACAGCTACCTAGCCCTTTATTGGGGTACATTAGGGCTTACTCCTTATCCGAAGGACGATAAGATAAACTGATGATGAAATGTAACTGTCTAAGAAGCATAAAAACATTGCCAAAAAAACAAATGTAAAGAAAATCTAAAAAACATGGTACACATAAAAACGATGTAAAAAGTTGATAAGAACACTGTATAAGTCCTCTAAATAGTCAGTATATACTGTTGAGACTGACTGACCAGATCGAAAGCCATGGTGCTCAGTGAGAGCAAGGGGAGGAAAATAAAACAAAATTATATTTACGAATTCCAATTTGGCTTGTTTAGAACGGCCGAATTGTTCCCATCACGTGGAGAGCCAAATGTTTATGTGTCCTGTGTGGGAGACACAACATCACTGTTGCTTGCCTTCGCAGATGACAGTCCCTGTAACACCTCTTGGATCAGGTCAATAGAGCAAAGGTGATTTCTATGGTTCCCACAGCACCCTCTGCAGAAGCACTCGATACCTGTGAGCCTGTTGCAGAGCTGGTGTCCTTTCCAACAGGAGCTGAAGCATTCTGTGGTTGCTCTAAGAATGCCAACATCAACATGGAAATATGCTGATAACACCGTAATACGTGGGCCTTTAAGGGGTCAAGTAATAAGTCTACGTCTGGTGACACAACAGATGGAAGTATTAGATATATACCGGACACGCATTTGTATCCGCAGAATAGGCAGCGGAGAACAGGCAAGACGGTCAACCCAGATTGATCTGAATGATAGGAACCCATGCTCCCTTAGCTCCTGAAGCTGAGGTATTCCCAGATGGAGCACGATGCGTTCACGGCATCATCGCACCAGAAGTGCTTTTTCTATCTCTTTGGAAGCAGAGACGTTCATTGCATAGCAGGAAAATAAAACCAGAATACCCACTACAAGGACTAGGACTGGTGGAAGCCCTCCAAAAACGCTTCTGAATCCAGAGTGTATGAAAGATGGGATAACTCCAAAAATTGTCTGAAAGCTGCTCAATAGTTAAGAACCTATGCACTTGAATAGGTTAGAATTCCACTCGTATCAGACATGTTAAAGATACAATGTCTATTTCCCCGAAATGGAGGGGGACATTCGTTTGGACTAGTGCCTCTAGCGCAGCCGAAGACCTTGCAACCTGGAGATAAAAAGTCTCTTGGAATGAGGTTAAGGCCACACCCTTCAGTAAGAGCATGGCTTTCAGTCTACTCAGATAATCAAACTGTAAAAGGGAAACATTCATTGAAGGCCATAGCGACGCCTCCCTGACTGTGTTGGTTGGTGGAAACAATACTTGCATACAAGTAACCCTTGCAGCGTCCCACAACAACCTTGATCATTCAACATCAAATAACTCCCATTCAAGATCAGTTTGAACACCGGATGAATCACGGCAGTTAGGGAACCTTTTAAGTGACACAATAGGTTTGCAACTAAAGCATTACATGCTCCGTGAAGCATACTATCCTGACAATTTAGAGACCCTCTTAAAGAACTCTCACAGACTGAACTGCGGGGAAAAACTTGAGTGTCCCCATTCCTGCATCTAAATCTGTACGATAATTCCCAAGTTCATGTATGTACCCCTCTCCCAATGCTTTATACCTGCCTACCTGATGATACTGTAGACAGTACTGAAATTGAAATGTCGTGACTAGCTGTGTAATATGGCCATGGATTAACCATTCTGTATAGGCTGACTCAGTCACAGTAAAAGGTAATTGGTCCAATTTTTCAATGTTCAGCATTATACACTTTGCATCTCTTTGTGCCATTTTTGTCTGTCTTTCTGTTAAATTGTTTGCAGAAAACAGAGACGTACTGTTGATATACCGGCTGGGCACGTGACCTGAACGCAGTGATTGCAGCATTCAGCTCAATAACATAATGGATTGCGATTGACCATGTTGAAGAATAGACAAATCCTGTTCTATTATATCTGTCGCAGAAGACACAATGTTGCCATTGAATAAAACCTGGCTGTCAGTGTGGTCATACCATGGTTGACTACTGCCAAAGCCTTTTCTAGGTTAACCTTGTCAATCTCATGCAATCTCTCAGCAGCCTCTTGCTGAGATATTTTTCATACTTCATTATAAATAGCATTTAAGAAACACTTCTGACGTGGCTTCTGGGGACCTAACAAAAAATCCATTAGATCCATTTCATCAGAGAGTAAGACAAGTGTTTTTTCTCCTGGGATAGCGTTGAGGTTTCTAACCACTCAAGGCATAACTTCTCAATACTGTAAGATGTCACCACCCTGAGTGTACTGTTTGTATGTAGCGTTGGTTAGGCCTACGGATACTAAACCCTTCTGTGGTACCCCTGAATCTTGACTGACACCTATTTGTGTCGAAAGGCCAAACCAACCATCCCTTCCAATTGGGGTCTGACGAATTATATGAACCATCATGTAGAATGTCATCTAGAGTATCCTCACTATGTTGTATATAGTTTTGCCACCCCTCAAAGAGTGTGAGTGAGAGAATCAGAGGTGTGTTCAAGTCCTTTATCTTGACTAACCCAAGACAAGAAGTCTGTGGCACTGTGTTGTTTAGGAAGATAATTTGCTGTGGTATGAGGCATTCTCTAAATAAGGCCTCAGTTTCCTGATGTGCCAATCTCTAGTCCCCCAGACAGATTTTGGGGCAGATTCACAAAACTAATCTGAGACAAAATCATAAACTTACTACTTTTGGTATTCACAAAAGGCACTTACGATTTATGGTATTCAATTTTACGTCCGCGATTGGGCTGGAGTTTCCGCACTTGGGCTGGAATTTTTGCACCCAGAGGGGAAATCTCACACTTGTTCTGGAATTTCTGCTCCCGGGACGGAATTTCCGCACCCAGGTGGGAATCTCCGTATCTGGGCCAGAATACCCGCATTTGGGTCTGATGATCATTTCAAGTGCCTACCATCTTCCACCATGCTCCAGCTGAAGTCAATTAACACTAATTGCAAGACCAGCACCACAAACTACATAAAAGCAGCACACATTCAAGGAACAGGTTTTTCCACTGAGAGTTCCTCTTTTCATTTGCTGTTTATCGCTACTGAAAATGTACAAAATGAGGAGGAAGAAGAACTTCACCACTTAGGAGACCACCATGATTGTGGAGTTCGTTGTGAGGCACCACAAACGCCTATATGGTCTCCCACCTTACTGCACCAGTGGCACTCAGAAGGCAGCTCTATGGAAGCATTTAACTACTGCTATTACAGCATTGGGGGATGATGTGCGCACAGTCCAGGAGATCGAGAAGAAGTGGCAGGATGAAAAGACGAGGGTGAAGGAGAAGTACTCCTGGATCGAATTGAACAGGATTCTCCTTGCCCCACAATCTGGAACCCACCTACATCTCACCCCACTTGAGGAGGATGTATTCACTACAATCCACCCCCACATGCTCCATGGGCTGCCTGTGAGTAATGTTCGCAACATGGTACCAGGTAAATGGGATGACAAGAATAAGTATACAAACTGACTGTCTGTGTTGCAATGCTATTGTGAGTAAGGAAGTTGTCCAAAGTTCATATACAAAATATGGTCAGTCAGAGGCTCATGTTTTTCCCTCTGTATGTTGCACCACAAGTTAAAAAAGGGCCCAGTACTGCTGCCGTATATACCTAACACTGATAAGTAACAACTGTCAAAGTGCTGCTTCCACTTAACCAGACGTGGCTGGGTCAGTCAAGAACGCAATGGGGTGGGAGGTGCGGTGCAGAGAAAAATCAACAGACAACGGAATAGGGTAAATAAATACATATTATCCTAAAAGTAACTCACCTTGTGCCTGCCAAAATCACAAAGCAGAAGGTGAGAGAATTCTTATTTTAAAACATTTCAATCCCATATTCCGTTGTCTGTTTCCCACCCTGCCATGCCATTACATCCACAACGCCCCACTGATCCTACCTGCACCAGCAGTGGCAGCACTTCACAATACTGTTAGCATGCAGAAGATATGAGGAAATATCTGACAAGTTCCACATGTACATTTTCCATTTGGTGATTTTTCTCTCTTCTCACCTATTGGCACATTCAGCCAGACTACAGACAACCACAGTAACAGAAGTTCCGGCATCTTCTAGGAGGAAGCAATATCATCCTGAGCAACGCATACCACCCTCACTAGCTGGTAAGTCAAACTGGCCACGAGATGGTCAAAATGCAGACATTGTCAGAAGACAACAGAGAGACATATAGTGTCAGAATCTCACAGGTAACCGGAGAGCAAAACTAGCTTTACAGCTATTGGAATTCCTAAAGGACATTTGTGAATAGAGAAAGACAAAATATGACATATCTAGGCTCATCATATCTTTGTGACTTCTGAACATTACATGTCTTCCACCAACAGTTCCAGAACTGTGAACTCAGTCCTGGAATTGAGTGCCACAACAAGTTAAAAAGGAGCCTCCACTAGATTATCATTGTTTTTGTAGACTAAATCAAGAAATCTAATGTTAACAAATATATCACTGATGAACAAAAAGTGAGATACAATTGTCAGGAGGATTGAGAATGCGTCCACTGTCCAACTTAGAATGCTTTTTCCATGCAGCTGGTTATAGATGTTATCATCGGATGGCATGTTTTTTGGCCATTAACAAAACACAATAGGGGGACCTTACTTCAGGAATTGTTGTTGTGTCAATTTGATACATGTTGCTTCTAGGCAGTGGGGTCCTTATAAGTTGAATGTGTGATCACTCATGCTAATTAGTGCTACACACTTCTGCAACTGTAGGGCCCACACTTCTTGTGATCATCCTTTGTGCCTGAAATTGAGTGCATTGCATGTGGAAGCAGAAATGTGAAGTTGCAAACACACTTATCATTGTAGGTCCGATGATGTCCTCCCAGATTCCAAGGCCCACATTGACTTCTGATACAAGGTTGGCTGTGACACCTGGTCACGGACCACACACTGGGCAGGTGTGGGGCCTTGGTAAGTAAACCCAAGAATTATGAACCTGAATGCTCATGCCCATGAAAAATGCCTTTAATCTCCACTGTATGTTGTATGTGTTTTACATCACTGTTGTCCTGCATCACAATATGCCTACATATGACATTTAACCACATACCAGATCACACCATGGTGGCTAGTGAAAGGATGACATAAAAAGTATGACAAGTGAGTGCAGAATGGACATAGAAATAGTATATAGTGTCATATGAAGTGTAATAGACACGACTGGATTGTAATTCAATATGAAAATTCCCTAGCAAAATTCCAAAGGACAAATCACATTGCAATTGGTGTGGATGAGGTTTGCACGGATGCCAGTTGTGTACTTTTGTGATGGATGTATGGGCTGCTAAGGTAAATCTTCAGGAAGTGAAATTTTAAAATCTCTTTGCTGAAAGGTACAATGCAAATCCTATGTAGGCAGCAACCATCAATGCTTCTCAACTTACCAACAATGTGGGATCCGAGTCAAATGTTGCATTCTGCTTTCCTCCTCTTCTACTGTATCCACCTATATAAGTGAGTGTATAATATATGAGGTTAGGATGTCTGCTGAACAAGACATCATCCATTGTCAGCTTAGTTCTACCATGGTGTAGGAAATGGATTATGGAAACAGAGGACACTCAAAGGATGAACATCACAAATGAGTGAGCTCTCATTCCAAAATGAGCTTTGTGACTTCATGGGTAGGGAAGCACAAAGTACACACAAAATGTTCCTGACTATTTCACAGCTCACATATACTCTGCAACACAATGTTTGAACTGAAGTGCAAATGTGAAGCTGGTCAGCCTGGGATGTACACTCCTTTAAACTTGTCAACAGACAACATCATATTCATAAGACATATTAATCCTAACAGTGAGAGTGTGATCAATGTAGTGCAGTGGCGTCCTGATTATTCCTCCCCTTCATTCAAATATCAGTAACGTTCTCATACACGTTTGTCTGTTGATGTGTCATCTCGTTGATGTCAGTGATGTGTGGAGGTAACAGCTGGCAATTGCTGCATTTGAGCAGGGGCCCACATGTAAAGTCCATGAGGTAAACATGCTGCACATTGTCCAGGAATATCCTAGCAAAGGTAATTGAGAATGACATAGCTACCCTCTGGTGTACTGAAATATGGACATATATGTGTCATCACAGCTGCTGACAGGATAACACCAGTGCAGCATACAACACCATCCTGGGGAATGCAAGACATACTGGCTGCAGCAGTGAAACCCTCTTGCACTTGTCCATCAGGTAATTGGGCATGAAGAGTTTCCCTATCAAAACCATAACAAATAACAAAATCCCCTTCTGCATAACCTGCAGTTGGTGTTTACAAAGTTACATATATTTCATAAGTGTCACATGTGCCTGTTTGTAAATTAGTAATGCAGATGATTGAGAATGGTGTCACCTCTCCATTCTCAATCATCTGCATTACTAATTTACAAACAGGCACAGACCCCCTGATTCAGAGGATTCTTGGCTGTGCGCAGATTAGCCCAGTTGTGCTCAACGGTTTTGAAAATAAACTGTTGGCATACGCCGATGATCTGGCGATAATAACTTCTGACCCCGAGCAGGCAATGCCAATTCTGGCTGAAATAGCAAAGGAGTACGGAACCCGGTCAGGGTATTTATTAAATGAGGGAAAAACCCAAATAATCTGCACTAAAAATATCATTAAGGCAGAAATTAGATATGTGGACTCCGCTGTGCATCTCGGGGTGAGAGTGAATGCCTCAGTGGATAGGATCATTGCTGATAATTATTTGGCACTTATTGAAACAATAGAGGCAGAATTGAAAAGAATTGATGTGTTACATCTATCTTTAAGAGGCAGGGTGAATGTTCTGAAAATGACGATGTTCCCCAAAGTTTTGTACCTTTGTCGTGCAATACCACTCCTCTTAGATGAGGGAGTGATTCAAAATTTAGAATCAATATTTATTAGGTTTATTTGGCAGTATGGCAAGGTCAGGCGCTCAATAAAGTATATGTCACTTCCCTGGGAAAGGGGAGGGCTGGCAATGCCGAATCTTAGGCTTTATCATTGGACATGCCTGCTGACTCAAATGACCACACTCTTCTAACTAGTTAACACGGTTATCTTACCAGGGGGTTAATCAGTGCCCACCCTCTAAATATGAGCTGTTATTGGGGAGGAAGGCTAAGTTCTTACTGCTACGTGAAGTCGAGCACCGCTATTATAGGAAAACACGATATAAGGTTTTGGAAGGGGGTTTGGAAAAAAGTGCAAAAGATCCTGGATATTCAAAAAATTAATGCCTTTCTCCATTTATGGAATTCTAGCCTTTTCCCTCAGCTTGGGATTGATAGGAATTGTCAGATTTGGGAGGAGCTTGGAGTTAAGATTTTAGGGGACATTATGGAAGGGGATTCCATCCTGGGGTTCGAAACGATTCATCAGAAGTATGGCATTCCCTCCAACCAATGGTTTAATTATGGTCAGATTTTTCAAACATTGTCGGCCATTAGACCCCGGATATCTTTGGGACCAAGAAATACAATGATGGAATACCTAATACGAGGGGGTAAAAAGATTAAAATAGTATATAATTGTCTGTTATTAGGCACCCAGGACGATCTGGAGCAAACCGAGTCTTCTTTGGCAGCGAAACTAGGGGACCCAGATGTTGACCTTGATAAAGCCCTATTTTCAAATAGGAAACTATTTTGCTCCTCTAACCTGCCGGCACAGCATTATAAAACACTATTTAATCTATACTACACCCCAGAAAAGCTGTTTGCTTGGGGCGAAAGAGAAGATGATAGATGCCCTAGGTGCAACGATGGTCCCGCGGTTTTACTGCACATGTTTTATCACTGTGAGAAATTAAACCCTATCCGCAGGGAAATCATGAAATTCTGGGAGGGGCTGCTAGATGTTAAGATCAATCTATCCCCTACCCTGATGTTATTAGGCTTGGATTGTGAGTTGGGTCTGGCAAAAGAAGCAGAAGCTCTGGTATTCATTTCGGTTGCGGTGCTCTGGATTCTTATCTCCGCTGGCTGGAAGGACACTACAGCTCCGTCCTTCCAAATGTGGCTCGCCAGATTGTTGGGTATGCACAATATAGAATCCTGTTTGTATAACCATGAGGGGAAAAAAACCCGGGAAATGGGTATGAATATCTGGGCACCACTCAAAGGTTGGAGGGATTCCAGATTAAATTGATAAATTGTTAATCGTGTTAGTGCTCATATACTGATCTAGGAATTGAGTACACTTTTATAGCTGTGGTTGTGCCAAACCTTTTACACATTCTTTATATATTTGTCAGGTGTTTTATCTCTTTCTTTTATCCCTCCGTGTAAAAACTGATTCTATGCTATGTATTTGTTTACCACTTGATCCGGGTTTTATATGTCATGACTTTGCTATTTTTTAATGATAATGTTTTATGGCATAATGAAATGTATATCTTTTGTACCAAAAAAGTCTCAATTAAATATAAAAAATGTTTTAAAAAAAAGAGAATGGTGTCACCTCTACAGCTGCTGGATCGGGGGCGCTGCATAACAAAACCTATGAGGAGCATGGTTTAGCAGTTGACATTAGGGGGGATTGAAAGGGACACAAAGCTGTGGCTGGAGCTGGTGAGTTTGCTTGTGCAATTTACATCTCTGTTTCACTCCTCAGTGCTATGGTGTGAGCTGTCACTTGTAGGAGTAACCAAACCATGTCACATGTGTGTCATCTGTTGATGCAAAGTATAGTAGAACCAACCCTTGTGTTGCACCACATCTTATACTAGGTCAATTACTTATCCTGTTGCAACCTCTGTTTTCCCGGTGATAATGATGATGAGGAGGATGGCCTTCCACCAGTGTTGGGCGATGGGCAATCAAAGGGGGAAAATCCACTGCTACTCCTGTAGTTGGGATTCCGCTCTCCTACAGAACTGTGCATAGAGACTTAGAACCTCAGTGAATTAGGGTGTGCCAAAACTCACCTTAGTACCCAAAATCCCCTTACCGAGCTAGCTACAGTGTCTCATTGGTTATTACAAACTCCCAATGTTTAGACAAACCAGAACATGAACTTAGAATACCTCAGGTCACGTGGAATACATGAGCACTCTTTCGTTATACGATCATTTCAAACCAGAACGTGGAGTAAATGAGGACGCATGCATATTTGAAATATTTATTTACTAATGCACTGTTCTCAAACGCAGTATCTTAGATAATACAAGCACACATATTATTAGAAGCAAAGTTATCAGCATAGTTACTAGTCCATAGCATACAAAAGGTGACAACATACTAAAAATGTAGAAATGAATAGGGTTAACAACACCTTATTCTCACCCTCCCTAACTAGCATAATATATTATATCTAAGAAGGTCTTATTGGGTTTTAGCAGGGCGGCCCCATACCTCAAGATCCTAGTGTGAAGGGATCACATCATCTTCCACCAGCTCTCTGCATGCGAAGCACCATCAAGTGTAACGTGTGCCCTGTGTGCAGCAATATAAAACGTGCCTAAAGCCAGAATTTGGCTACCGCTTGCATGTATGTTATGTCTAGGAAGGTGCGAAGATCAGACCTTACAACAACACTGTGTCGAGTTATCCTTGAAGGCTTCAGCACTCACTGTACAGACACAGTTTACCAAGCAAAGCTGATATCAGAGCAATAACATATTATTCTCGAGTAAATCACAACGCTCTACTGGGCTGAAAGCTAAAACAACAATTATGTGTCGTGTGCAGAAGCAGCAAAAGGTAAAAATGGCGTTTAAAACATTTATTAAGCTCATGCTAACTTAACACAGTATATAGGTAATGCGTATCAATATGACACTCCAGGAAGTAATGTTAGCTGCAAGTACTGCGCAAGAGGAGGAGGAGGAAGTACCTGAGGAGGATGAAGGATTGGACGATTACGGTGACTATCTGTTCATCCTCTCAGAGAATGAAGATTCTGATGCCATGGACAGAAATTTTCCCACATCGCCCACATTTTGCAAGGCCTCACACCCTCCACCCAGCAAAGTGCCCCAGCCTCCTCCAAATCAAAAGATTGCCCGTCGCCAGCATAGAGCAGACCAGCCACAGCTCAAACACACCCCAACACAGACATCACTCCTTCACAGCCCTCGCATCCAGGACAGAAGTGGTGGTTCCCCAATACACATCCCTATACAGTGTATTCCAGGTATTCTCTCCACCATCTGAGGGAAGTACCAACCCTGTGCAGGTATCCCCAGGCACCATTCTACTGTCCACAGGCTTCCATCTGCCACCATCCTCCCTGCTGTTGGACCTGGTGGTCGTATCCACGGCTGATCCCTGCAGAGAGGGCCTGCACCTGGCCATGGTGGCCAGTGGGAGCGGGACTTCTTCAAACAGCAGGCAGATGTGAAGCAGGACATTCGTGTCATAGGGGCTACCCTGTCAGACATGTGTGAGGCCCTGCAAGACATGCGGCAAATCCCTCAGGTGGTAGACAGACTGACCCATGTTTTGGATAGGATGGATAGACCTTTGCAAGACATGTCCAAGAATATCAGAGACATGATATCTATCCAAAGGGAAGAGAGTTTAAGACACCATGCCTTGGTCATGAAGATGATGGAGGGCATGATGACAGTGATCCAAAGCTTCCCTTCACGGTCAATGCAGGGAGCGGGGTCATTGCAACTGCCTGCAGCACATCACACCCACAGACTTGTACCACAAACTACACAGGACCACAGCAAGGGTACACACCCACCACCGCGCTCTCACCACCTGTACATCTACCACCACGTCCTGAACAGGCCTTACCAACACCTGCACAAACAGCCCCTGTCCACTCACAAACACCAACTGTACATACACCATCCGCTCCTGCACATGTAAATGTAAATGTATGTATACTTGTAAAGCGCACTATCACCTTTCAGGTATCCTGGTGCTTTATACCGCTGTGGAACCCTTCCTGGCTTTCCCTGTTCAGATGCCCCCTACTGGGCACCCCCAAGGTGAAGCCAGGCATCCTAGCGCTTTAGAGGCCGTTGTGGAGATTAAGCAAGCTATTGCCCAGAGTTGCAGAGTGGGACCCATGATTAGAGTAGGCACAGAGGCAAGAATTATCGAGTCCGTGGACATTGAGCCCAAGACCCTGCCGCGTCGTGATTTGAACCCTGGTCCCGGGCCAGACCTCTGCCTCAGGGTCTGCCGCTCTAATCAGTGAGCCACACTTCTCCACATGAACTTCACCCTGTACAGGCACATGCACAACACCCACCAGCACCTCTGCGGCAACCCAGACATGATCCCTCACAGCAATCCTCACTTCCGAAATTGCAAAGTCGCAAGCATGATCCCAATTGATCACATCCCCAAAACTTTTTGACCAGTGTGAATATGTGTAAATAAAAAGTAATTCTCTTCACAAGTCAAGGCTCTGTTGCGTATCATGTCCTGATAGGCAAATGAATACCAATTTTGGTGGCCTAGAGATGTGAGGATGTATTTTATTTATTTATAAAGTTTTATAGAGCGCGAACCAGACCCAAAATAGGGTATCAGAGCGCTTTACATCAAGCATAAGGTGATACATTCAAAGGAAGCAAATGCATACAGGGAAAAAAATAGTCTGCGGGTAACGAGGAGTAACAACATTGAGAGAACTTGTTCTATGTGTATGTGTGTGTGACACATGTACAAGTGTAACGCCATCATTGCAACAAGTCATATTGTGCAGAGAAGACTCCCAAAATATATTACCAAAGTCTGTACAAGACATTTACAATGACGTTAAACAAGATAGAGAAAGTATGATTCAAAATAAGATTTTATGTAAAACAAAATTGTGGGATTTGAAAAACAACATCAGTCCGTTTGGAAGGGTGAAAGGAAAACGAATTATGTTATTACTACAGAACGCCTCCGCGGACTCATCCTGGATGTCCCCCGACGCAGCCACATCTCCAGCCACCTGAGGAACCTGCACTGGCTCCCCGTCGACAAGAGGATCCCGTTCCGGCTCCTCACCCACGCACACAAGTCTCTCCACGACCTGGCCCCAAGTACCTCAACGACCGCCTGACCTTCTACACGCCCACCCCCCCAGCTACGGTCCACCAGCCTCGCCCTCGCAGCCGTACCACACATCCGAAGAGCCACCGCCGGAGGAAGATCCTTCTCTTACCTGGCTGCCAAGACTTGGAACTCCCTCCCCATCCACCTTCGGCTGACCCAGGACCATCTCGCCTTCAGGAAACAACTCAAGACCTGGCTGTTCGAGCAGTAGCATACCCCTCCCCCAAGCGCCTTGAGACCCTCCCGGGTGAGTAGTGCGCTATACAAATGGCATGATTGATTGAGAAGGAGAAGGGAATTTGGATTGGGGTTGGGCAACATAAATATAACACATCAGGGAGCGTCATGGGAACCAGTCTATTTACAAGGGAAAAGTGAATAATTGTCCACAAAGAACATTCTGTCCAATGGGTCAAGTGTACTCTGATTATGCTCTAGTTCTACAGTGACCAGATCCTTTGAGTACAATGTGGGCTCCTGGCTGGCCTGTGCTGGACTAGGCACTACACAGGGTTGGGACACACAAGGAGGACATGAGAAACAGTGTGGCGTAACGGACAGAGGGAGACATTGACGGTGGTGTGGGAGGGATGTCGAGATATGACAGACAACATGGCTGCAGACAGGGAATTGACACAAGCAATGAGGGTGGCCAGAGCCTGGGCAGTTTCCTCTCGCATCATGCGCATCTCTAGACACATCTGCAGCATGATGAGAGACGACATGTCTGGCTGACCCTCACATGCACACATCAAGTCCTCTGGTACAGCCACAGGAGGAAAACACAGGGAGGGGTTAGGATTGCACATGAGGGATGTGGTGCCTCAGGTTCGAAGCCAATGTTGGTGTCGACCTGGCAGCTATGATGAGGGGGACTGGTTGCAGGGGTTGCAGCTGGAAGCACTTTGGAATGTGGGCCTCTAGAATAAGGTAGGTTCTGATGGCAGGCCTAGGTTGTGGTGCCCTACCCCGGGGACACCTCACCAAAATTAACTGGTGAATGGTCCGGGGGAGAGTATATCTCCCCCTTGCCAGAGGTGTCCAGTTCTCCCCCCTTCAATGTCCTCAGCCTCCACCCAGTCCGTAGCACCAGAGGTGTCTTCCTGCTCAGACAGGGGAAGTCACAAAACCCCTGCCTCCTGATGTCAAAAATCCCGCCTCATCCTCTTCTTCCTCACTAGGTGAAAGAGATTGTAGCTGCCGGCGCACCACAGATGTCATGCTCAGAACCTTGTCTGGTTGTTGGTCCTTTTGACCAGCCGAGCCCACTGAAATGTAAGACAAATCATGATGTAGTGGATGTACACGTCAGGACAAGACACATACCTAGGTGAGCCAAGGTCAGACTGTGTTCTGTCTGATCACATTATACAGTTGTCAGTGTTTATGAGCTTAAATTACATGTATGTTCACTGTCATCTCCTGATTTGAGTCTAACATGGACATCTCACAAGATTTTTGTTGGCTTACACATCTGTACTGGCCAACCCTCAACTTTGGCATTGTTGTGATCTGTGTGTCCTGTCACTGCTACATGGGCAGGGTCCAAACCCAGTCTACAAAAGGAGATTAGAGAGAGTCCATATGGTATTGAAATGGGCCTGTGATATGGAATCTCTGCACTTTTATGTCTGGACAAATGTTATTGGCTGTGTAGCATTGTATGAGACAACACAAATGCTGATTGGGGGTCACACATCCATATAGAACCTGGGCTATTACGTTTGCTAAGTTGTGAGTCTAACCTTTTGATATTCCCTCACAAAAGCTGACAATCCAGTGCCACATATTGGCTTTGTAGACTGATCAGGTACTGCACTGGTGAACAGTAGTGGCTTGTTATTGCATCTACCTGTACATGAAAAATTGGCATAAAAGCCACTGAGAGCAAGTCTGTGGACACACTTGGCTAAATTGGAAACACTTAAGGGTGAGGCAAGGATCTCAAAGTCTGTCTTGACTTCATGGCACATGATGATCTATCTCAATCAGAACCCAAACTCACCAAATGCAATGCAAGTCACAGCATCCAATAGCCATTGGCCTCTCAAACACACACAAGACATTGTCTGTACCATTCCTCATCAATGCACACATCAGTTATGAGAGTCAGATCCGCATGTGAGGTGCACACTCTGCAACCGGAAATTAAGTTTTCAGGCCGTAATCTCCTAAATTGAACCAGAACCCATTATTTCATACGGGAAATGATACACAGGAAATACATCAAAGTAAGTAGTTGACAGCCATTTTGTATTCATTCTGATTTATCCACAATCACAGATCAAATCCGCTGCCATCCTGTTGTTCTGTAGCGGAGGAACCTGAATTGACAGTGCAAGAGAAAATAAAAGTCATAAAGCAAAAGGGGGAACAGACCATTTATTGACATATGAACTAGGACAAGTGGGGGGGCTGACACAACATCAATCCACAATTTAGTTTTCTCTTCCTTGCATTATGGTACATGTTGTCCATATTTAGAGCTCAACACAAGAGGTGTCTGTTGTGTTACGGAAAATTGGGGGGAAGCAGTTATGTGTATCCCAAACACATAGTGCCAGGTTCACCCATAAATTCATCACTCATGTTGTGGCCCCATCATTTGTGGGGGAGTCAAATCTGTTGGGGAAAAAAACTCTGAAAATGCAATAGTGAGGCCCTTTTGTGATTCAGAAACCCATCCTCATAAGGTCCGGGAATGTCTCTCAGAATATGTACATCTTTTCCTCTGAGTCAATAGATTCCTCAGGGACATCCACTACACTGATTGCTGACATGGGCACAATACCTGATGCATGGTCAATCTTTTGACTACTGTCAACAGCTGTGGTTTACATGCAGTTAGTGTGGCTTGCAAAGTAGTCTCTGGATGGAATTTGTTGACAGAGTCGTAATTACCTAACTTTCATCATTGACAACAGACTGCAAACCACATTTGTCTATGAGACAATAGGTTGCTCATGTGAAAAATGAGGCAACCAGCTGGTCACAGACTTGCATACCCTGATGCATACCCTGTCCTCTGTTAGGTGCAATGGCCCGGTTTCCCGGATTCAGAGCTATATGGGGTACAAGAGGTATGTGTAAGACATACGTTAAAACTATATTGTGCAAAACACAACAGGTTAATATTATCTTGCACACGACTTCACAGGAGTACATTAGCACACCCCGTGTACGGTCAAGACATTTGAATCGTGATTTCAACAGACCAAAAGTGTACTGTATGATGGCTCAAGTTTGTATGTGTGCCCTATTGTACCTAAGCTGGATACAGTATTTGGATGTCTGTAAGGTGTGAGGAGTTTTGGGGAAAGTGCATACCCAGCAGCACCTGAGGTGGGAAGAAAGGGTAATTGGTTACATTTCCCTCTTTAATTTACACAGAACATGAAGTATACTTTGGTACATGCAGTGTCTGTTGAGACTGTGTATGTTGCTTGATGATTCTTATTGTACAAAATTGCTGCTGTAAGGTGGCATTCATACATTTCATTTACACATATCCCTCATTTTCAGTGCTTGGTACTTACCCAGTAGCCACATGTTGCCAAATTCTACCGCAGCCAAGAGGCAATTGGTGACATACAGAACACAATGCTGTCTTGGGTACTGCCTGGAAACACTGCATGCACATCAATGAATCTTCCACTGGCATCACAGACAGCCTGCACATTGATGGAATGCCATTAGTGTCTCTTGCAGAAGATGTGTGCAATGCAGCGGGGTGGCTGAAGGGCCACATGGGTACAATCAATTGCACCCAGCACACGTGGGAAGCGAGCAATGAGATAGAAATCTTTGGCTTCCCTTTGTCTCATGGCCAGTGTATGGGGCATTCGTATATGAGGGTGGGCTCTTGCAGTGATACAGCTCAGTACCTGATGCAAGCACCGCAACAGGCTTGCCTGAGAGATGCCCACAAGGTCACTGGAGACCCTTTGGAACGACCCTGTTGAAAAGAAATGGAGAGCAGAAAGTATCTTGAGATAGGCTGGAATGGCATGGGAGCTGCAGGTCACAGAGTCAAGTTCCTGCTCCCACTCACATACCATCTCCAAGATGACTTGGAGGGAAACGGTATCTGGCCCTGAAATCTTGGATGGACATCCCAAATAGGTTGATCCTTTGTCTGAAGATCCTCTCTACTCTCCTCCTCCTCCTCAAGTCTTCTTGCCACATGGCTAGGGGCAGAGCAACAAACACATTCAGTGACATGTTGAAATAGTTTGTGTGTGTCTGCTCTGCTTTCATACATGCCACAGGGCTGGGATTGGCTGTTGGGCTGCAGTGTGTCCGCTGATGCATGGTGGGGGATGATAGACACTTGGACAGGTGTATAGCATTGAGGAAAATGATCAACGACCAGAGTGTGGGTATTCCAGCACCGGAAACTGAGATTCCGGCTTGGGTGTGGGAATTCCAGCCTGGGAGCGGAAATTCCGGCACAAGTGAGGACGTAAAGTTAGGAGTCGTGCGTGATTTCTGTGAATACCATAAATCGTAAGTGCCTTCTGTGAATACCAAAAATAGTAAGTTTAGGATTTTGTCTCAGATCACTTCTGTGAATCGGCCCCTTTGTCTCTATGGTGTCCTTTCAAGAGTCAAAACCTTGTGAAGACAGCTGGGAAATAAAGGAAGTAGAATATATCCCTATTGTGTCAGTTAGCTTATTTCTCTTTGCAGGTGTAGGTACAAGCTTATAATAATAAGATTTCACGTCTGAAGTGTTAAACCCAGAAAAATAAGCAAACGTTTGTGCAAACGTTTGTGAACTACCTTTAGCTAGTGTCAGAAAATGTTCCAATTGATGGTAAATGAGAAGAGTACATGGAATACTTGCTTTGTGCAGGAAATGATGACCATAGGGTTGGTAACAATACATGGTGTCAAAATCAGATGTATCATCATACAACTCATTACTTGAAAACGCAGCAGATTGTTCTAAATGTGACACCATAGTATTTACAGTTTCAATGTCACTTAAAGAAATTTTAAACAAGTGTGGTATTTTCAAAAGTTAAATTGGACCATACACATCATGTGCAACCCTATCCCAAACTATTCTCTCCGGAACTGGAACTGCTGTAATGTTCATTAAAGACAGGTCTCTTTGTTCACGATATGATGATGCATGCGGTTTCAGGACCAAGTTCACATTTTGTACTGGTGAGCATTCTGGGAGATAATTTCTATTCAGGAGCAAGAAAAAAACAGTTACTATACCTATGCAAAGGACTAGGAAAATTAGACCAATTGAAATCTAGAGCTGTAGCCAGGGAGCAACAAAGTAAGTCTTTTTCAGCCAAAGGTAGAATTCACATAGTTTTAGTTTGTGTAAAACAGGAGCTGGCGGTGACTCTGGTCCATTTGTATCAAAATCGATGAAGTTATATCTATCATTGGTGCCCCAGCAGGTTTTGTAAAACTGGTAGCTGACTCATTTTGAGACATATTCACATAGATAGCAGTATTAGGCCGAATTGAGATCTGTGTTTCATTTGTATTTTGCTGCTGTTCAATTTCAACAGGCGCGAGTTTCATTCTGTTGTTGGTAACTCTTTCACTTTGTGGAATAGGATCTTCAAATGTGAATAATCTTTCTGTTTTAACTTCCTGTATTGTAGGGAGAGGAGATCAGCACCTATCCAGGAGCCCAAGCAACCTACTATTCACTATCGCCCACATAGTGTGGTTTGATCAGATCAATGGAAAAATATCTCTTTTCTTTCTTTCCAGCAAGGAGCGGAAGAAGTACTGTTCATATTCGTTTGATAGCCAGCACAGGTACAGGCACTCGGTAAGATGGCCCAAATTCTTTTTTGTCCATAATTTTTTCTCGGACCAGGTCCTCAATCTTCGGGACCCAGGCAGGTCTTGCCAGAACAGCTTTCACTTCCCCAGTGGTGGTGCGTTTTACTTGGATATTGCTTTGTAATGCCAAGAATTCATTGAGTTCCTGTAAAACAGCCAAACGATCATAGAGGTCAAAAGGTTTTTCATACGCCACTGTGCTGCCACAATTGAGGTCGGGCACACACAGTCTAGTCCCAAAATGTTGTATAGTTCCTATAAATCCATATAAGACATGTCACCCCCATAGGATATGTTAGTCTGCAGACCAGCAAGCTCACAGTGCCACCATGAGCCCCTCTTAGGAGCAATGGTTGCTGACAACTATTGAACATGATAACCTTGACCCCTCAGGGATCATGGAAAAAGTAAAGTACTTTTCACTCAGTAACTCGTGCTTAATTTGTCTCAAAGAAATACACAGAATAAACGGTGGGGACGTTTTCAATAAGTATGTATTGAACCAGCATCATTCTAGTATAAAATTAGTGTGCTGCAACAACCATTAGACATAAACAGATCTATGTTATTATGAGCACCAGTAGAGTATAGAAAAGGAGGAATCCTACCATAGTGCTAAAACAATTAATATAGGCAGATAGATGCATAACAGTAATAATGCGTACTCTTACAATGCAAACCTTAATTAGATATACCTAAATGTACCTAGCATGTATGTAGGTGTGTAGCCAAGAATACCCTGGGTAAAGAGCCAACCACATTACCTGATGTGGGAGAGTGAAGGTCCCCATCTTGGTCTCAAGATGGACACCCTGCAAGTGATGTCAGACCCCTGCGTGCTGGAGTGTCTCCGTGCAGGGACCTCAGTGTCTCACTCAGCATTTCAGCATGGAAGCCTTTCTCCTTTGGTATGCCCAGCAAAGATGTAGTGCTTATATACCCATAAGGTACCCTCAGGGGATCTACCTAGAAGTGTACTGTAGGCTTGTCGGGCAAGGATGACGATAGAGGTGACACTTATACAGAGTTATTATGCAGAAAATAGTAATCCTGCTGTGATACTGAGAATCCTCATGCATAATACGTGAGGGTAATTTTTAGGGAAAACCACACAACAGTCATGTAGCACCTAATTAGGTAAAAGGTCAGCGCCAAACCCATTATGTAGAACAATGGTAGGACAGATGTAGGTAAAAGGTGGTGTAACTACCTAAGCTTATATTGGGGTACATTGGGGTTCATAACACCCACTCCTTATCCGACAAGACAACATAGGGGCTCGAGGGCACAGTGTTGAAGTGGTTTGCCTCCTTTTTAGAGGATATAAATCAGGAGGTCTGGTCACCTCCTTTTCTCGGCCAGTATGCCACCTTTGAGTGTGGGTGTGCCACAGGGCTCTATCCTGAGCCCTGTACTTTTCAATCTTTACATTCCCCCTGGCTACACTGGCTGACGAGAATGAGGTCACAATAATATCGTGACACTCAACTGCTGTTTACCTGTAGGAAGGGAGAGGAGTTTAACGGGGAAAAGATCAACAAGTGCCTAAAAGAAACTTTTGCCTGGTTCAAACATAACCATCTGAAATGTAACACAGACAAGTCAGAAATCATTTTCTTCGGCTCCCCCATTGGACGTCTGGAAGCAATGGTGGCCCAAGACATGTCTCCTCCCCAGGCTGCAGTCAAGACTGTAAAGAACCTGGGAGTGTAAATGGACAGCGCCCTCTCTATGGTATACCAGGTTCAGTCGGCAGCCGGGACCTGTTTCGGTCTCCTAAAGATGCTCCGGAGGTTTTTATTTTTACTACAGACCTCGCATAGAAAAACAGTCATTCAGGCCCTGATCATCCCCAGATTGGACTACGTCAACGTCCTCTATCTGGGCCTCCCGGAGTTCTTACTCAACAGATTGCAGGTGGTGCAGAACGCGGCAGCCAGGGCTGTTCTGAGTCTTGGGCCCAGAGATCGGACATATCACCATCCTAAGAATCTCCACTGGTTACCTGTCCGCAGCAGAATTTGTTTCAAAGCTCTGGTCCTGGCTTTCAAGGCTCTGCAGGTAGGGGAGCAAAGTACATCTGTAGAAGAGTCTCTTTTTACGTACCTGGCAGATCTCTTAGATCTGCTCATCAACATCTTATGGTCACCCCTAAGTATCAAAGAGCCCGCAAAGGTGGCCGCTCTTTTCAAGTGCAAGTGGCTGGACTTTGGATTAAGCTGCCTCTTCCACTTAGTCAAGTCACTAATCTGCTTGCCTTCGGGAAACTGAAAACCTGGCTGTTCCAACAAACAATATAACCGTCTCTTCTTTTTTGCGTTTCTTTTTCTCTCCTTTTTCCCCAGTATCTGTTTTTTTCTGTCTTAGCACCAGGATACTCTACTGAGTAGCTGTTCGGTGTATAAATCTATTCTAACATAACATAACGTAATACTAAATGCTAAAAAATTCCTGCTTTCATGGCATGAAAACATTGGTAAAATATGAGTTTTGGAAACATAGGGGAATATGTGCAAGGAAGTGGAGGAGCGCCTCCTTGGCTTAACGCTGTGCTCCGCCACTTCTGAAACGCAAGGCTGCACCATATGTGCAAGAATGCAGTGCAGCCTTGCGTTCCCTCCTGTGATAGCGCTAAGTTTAGCAACTTAGTGGCAATGCAGGCACCCTTGCACCATAGTGCAAGGGTGTCTGCGTGCAGGGGAGGATTTTTTAAATGTAGGAAGGAGTCCCTGTAACACCTCTTGTATCAGGTCAATGGAGCAAAGGTGATCTTCTGTGGTTCCCACAGCCGTTGCTGAGGAAGCTTTGATGCCTGTAAGTCTGGTACAGAGCCGGTGTCCATTCCAGGAGGAGCTGAAGCATCCAGTGGTGGCTCTAAGAATGTTGACATCAGGATTGGAATACACTGAGGACACTGCACTACATGGGCCTTTAACAGGTCCAGCAGTACGGATGTATGTTAGTACAACGCAATCTAAAAGATCGCGGTACTTGACAACCGGGCATTACAACGCAAGTCGTTACAACGACTTGCGTTGGAGGGCGCGGATTTTGGAATATTATAATTTTATATTCCAACACCAGTCCACGTAACAGTAGGGAAGGTGTTGGAATATAAAATTACAACATTCCTTGCCCAACAGCGCCATCCAGCGCAAGTCGTAGTAACGACTTACATTGTAATGGCATCGTCGTAAAGGCACTGCGGTGTAAACACTGCGTTGTAAACGATGTTCCCCAGCAGCACATCCACGTCCGGAGGTGCAACCGATGAAAGTGTTGGACAGATGTCCAGCATGCATTCTTTTTTTTTTTTACTTCTTTTTTCAGCACACATTCTTGTCTGCAGAATAAGCGGCAGATTACAGGCAAGATGCAGTCAACCAGTCTGATCTGAATGACAGAAACCAATGCTCACTTTGTTCCCAAAACCGAGTTGTGCCAAGATGAAGTACCATGCGTTCACGGCTATGTCGCTCCAATAGCACTTGTTCCATCTCCATGGTATTTGGGACGTCCATTGCATAGCAGAAAAAAACTATAACCAATACACCCACTACAAGTAGCAGGATCAGCCGAAGACCTCCAAAAATGCTTCCAAATACGTTGTGTATTAAAGATGGAATAACTCTGTAATTAATCTCACAGGTGCTTAATTGCCCAGAACCTATGGTCTTAAATAGGTGTACTATCCCACGTGTATCAGACATGTTAAAGATACGATGTACGATTTCCTCGAAATGGAGCGAGGAGTTAGTTTGGACTAGGGCCTGTATCTCAGCTGAAGACCTTGCAACCTGTAGATCAAAAGTCTTGCAGGCCGAGGTTGAGGCCACCTCTTTCTAATAAAGTAAGGCTTTCAGTCTGCTCAAAGCATCAAACCGTATTAGGGAAATATTCACTGAAGGCCATAGTGGTGCCTCCCTCACTGTGTGGGTCAGTGGAAAAAAAACTTGCATACAAACAGTAATCCCCGGAATTTACTTTGACCAGATATGCAATGCCTGGCACCATCCAGCAACAACCTTGATCATTCAACATTAAATAACTCTCGTTCGAGAGTAGTTTGAACACAGGATGAATCACGGCAGCTGGTGACCCTTTCAAGTGACAAGATAGGTTTGCACCAGAAGCGTGGAAGCTCCATGAAGCATAATACCCTGACAAATTAAAGATCCACTCAACGAATTCTCGCAGTCTGAACCGCTGAGAAAGACTTCAGTGTCACTATTTTTTCATCTAAATCTGTAGGGTAACTCCCAAGATTCATGGATGTATTCCTCACCCAATGCTTGGTACCTGCCTGCCTGGTGGTACTGTAGACAATATTGAAATTGAAATGCTGTCAGTGACAATGTTATATGGCCATGGATTAACCATTTTGTGGAAAGTGATTCAGCCATGGGGCAAGGTGGTTGGTCTAATTTTTAAATGTGCAACATTGTATGCTTTTCATCTCTTGTACCATTGTAGTATACCTTTTTGTTAAAATATATGCACAAAACAGAGATGTACTGTTGATATATTGCCAAGGCACATGACCAGAACGCAATGATTGTAGCGTCCAGCTTAATAACAGAATTGATCGTAACAGTGATTGCCCATATTGAAGAATGGACAAATCCTGTTCCATAATATCTATTGCAGAAGATACAATGTTGCCCAGAGAATAAATCCTTGATTTTAGTGTGGTCGTGGCATTGTCAACCACTACCAAAGCCTTTTCTAGGTTAGCCCTATCAATTTCATGTGATATTTCCTCAGCCTCCTGTTGAGAGATCTTCCATACTTCATTGTAAATGGCATATAGGAAGCGTTTTCGACGTGGCTTTCGGGGACCTAACAAGAATTTCCATGTTTTCTGAAAGTAAGGAAAAGTGTTGTTTCACCTGGGACTGTGTTGAGGTTGTTAGCCAATCTAGGGTTAAAATCCCAACACTCTATGATGTCACCACCCCTGGATGTTCCTGTTGTACATATCGTTGGTGAGGTCAATAGATACAAAACCCTTCAATAGTACCCCTGAATCTTGACTGACACTTATTTGTGCCTATAGGCCAAACCAACCATCCCTTCCAAGTGGGGTCAGAGGAATTGTATGAACCATCATGTATAATGTCATTCAGATTATCCTCACTAGGCTGTGTATACTTTTGCCATCCCTCAAAGTGTGAAAGCGGAGGAATCCGAGGTGTGTTCAAGTCCTAGATCTTATCTAGTCCAGGACAGGAAGTTTGTTGCACTGTATTGTTCAGGTAGACAATCTGTTGTGGTATGAGACAAACTCTAAATAGTGCCTCAGTCCACTGAACCTGCCAATCTTTAGCCACCCAGACAGATTTTGTATCTATAGTGTCCCTCCAAAAGTCGAACTCTTGAAAAGACAGCTGGGAAACTAAGGAAGCAGAGTATATCTTGTTGGTAAGCATACTTTTCTTTGCAGATGTAGGTGCAACCTTGTAATAATATGAGGTTGGGTCTGAAGTGTTTAATCCAGAACAGTAAGCAAACTTGTGTGCAAACATTTGTGAACTATTTTTCAGTAGTGTGGGTCAATGTTCCCACTGATAATAAGTAAGCACATTAAATGGGATGCTTGCTTTGTGCAACAAGTGATGACCATAATGTTGATAGCAATACATGGTGTCAAAATCAGATGTATCATCATACAATTTATTTTTTGATAAAAGCAGCACTTTGTTCTAATTCAGACAACATGCTATTTACAGTTTCAAAGTTGAAATCACCAGAGAATGTACTGGAGGTGATGATATAATTCAAAGAGATTTAAAATACATGATGTATTTTCAAAAGTTCAGTGAGACCAAATACAACATATGAAACCCTGTCCCAAACTATTCCTTAGGGAATCAGAACTGCTGTAATGTTCACAAAGGACAGGTCTCTTTGTTGATGATGAGATGATGCATGTGGTTTTAGGACCATGTTCACACGTGGTACTGCAGAGCATTCTGGGAGATAATGTTCATTCAGAAGCAAGAAAAAGACTACACCTATCCAGAGGACTATGAACAGTAGACCAATTGCAATCCAGAGCTGTAGCCAGGGAGAAAAAAGTATTTTTCAGCCAAAGGTAGATATTCTAAAAATTTTCTATGGTGTTCATTCGATGAAGTAGCCAGATGTTGTTTAATCTATCTTTGGTAGCTCAACAGGTTTAGTTGAACTGGCAGTTGGCTCATTTTTAGGCATATTCATAAAGATATTGGTATTTGGCTGAACAGAGATTTGTGTTTCATTTGAATTTTGTTGCTGTTCAATTTCAACAGGCACGAGTTCCATTCCATTGTTGGCAACTCTGTTACTTCGTAGAGTGTACTCTTTGAATGTTATTAGCCTTTCTGTCTGAATATCCTGTATGATAGCAAGAGGAGATCGGCTGCTACCCAAGGGCCCATGTGGCCTGCTATTCAGTATCAGCCCCATAGTGAGGTTTGATCAGATCCATGGAGACAAATCTCTTTTCATTTTTGCCAACAAGAGGCAGAAATATTGTTCTTGTTCCTCCAACAGCCAGGACAGGTACAGGCGTTCTTTAAAATGGCCCAAATTATTTTTTGTCCACAATCTTTTATCTGACCAAGTCCCCAATCTCTGGGACCCAGACAGGCCTTGCTGGAACAGCTTTAACTTCTCCAGAGGCGATGCATTTTACTTGAACATTGCTTTGAAATGCCAGGAATTCATTGAGTTCCTGTAAAATAGAGAAACGATCATTGATGTGAAATGCTTTATCATCCGCCACTGTGCTACCACAATTGAGGTTGGTTACCCACATTCTCATCCCAAACAGGACCTCGTATGGATTATCCAGGACACAGGATCCCGCATGGCATCAAGGCAGTCCACGTATAGCCGGAAGAATACTATCCGGATACCCATTGAAGGGAGTACACCCGCTCCTTCGTTACCTCTAGCCGCTGCCAGCGGATTTTCCCTAGCGGGTTCACCTTTCTCTAGCTTTATTGAGCTTCATTCTCCCCGCCGCCAAAATATTTATCGATAATAATTTCAACAACAGAATTGGATTGAACCAGCAAAATACTCGCACTTGAGTTTCTGGAACCTGGAGCAGTCTACCTTGACTCACACACTTACAATGGTCTAGAGCCCGGCCTGCTTGGAAGTATCATCGGCCAAGCGACCTTTCTTCTTTTCGTTTGAACCTCACAGCCCTGAGGAGTCGCATTGTTAAGCGACGAAACACGTGTCGGCTGGCTGCAAAAGATATTAAAGAAGACTCTCTTTAAGATATTGTGTTTTCTCTGACAGCTGTATATGTATAATGTTTTGAAAATGTGTCCACTGAGATACGCACTAGTGATATAGAGAAGGAATTACTCTCTTGTTGTGTTTATAGCGTTTGTTCTGGGAACAGACGTTTTGGAGGAGTTACATGGCTTATCCCCTCGCCTATATGCACCAACACCTAATATTGATAATCTTACTTATCTTACGTCTACAGTAGCTGAGCGCCCCTTTCTCTTTACTCCAAAAACCCTTCTTGTTGTTACTCGTGTGGATTACGGCCTCCCAGGGAGCTTCTTGGCATGTTATTTAGTGCGTTCTTGACCCCATATAGGTGATTGGCCCAGCTACCACTCAATTCTAATACACTTGCTGTAAAGGATTGCTTTAAGTCCCAGTTTTTCCTTTCCATAATCGAATAATCCTCTGGATGATACGGAGAGGAGTACTGCAGTGCTACATCCAAATTTCCCATAGCTTCCTTGTAAGCCCGAGAGCTAAACTCGGGGCCACGGTGAGAATGTAATGTGGCAATTGCATATGTCCCTATGAAGACTTCGCAAATCCTTTATAACAGTTCAGGCATCAGCTGAGCGCTGAGGCCATGAGCATGACTCCACTGCCACCAAGTTGTACTTGTAAGCTCCTTCAGATTGTAAGGGACCGCAGTGGTCCAAATAGACACAGGCAAGAGGTCTGTCTGAGATCAGTAATGGTGTCTGTGGTGGACGAGCTATAGTGCAACCTTTCATCTGTTTACAAATGTCACAGTTAAGGACCAAGCCCTTGGTCTGCTTGGTAAGACCTGCCCACCAATAGCGGTGTTTCAGCAACAAAACTCTCTCAGTGATACCTGAGTGCGCTGAGCCCACACACTCGTGTGCAGCTAATATTAATCCTACTTTGCGATCCATATTTGGTATTACTCTACCCCACACTCCTAGAATTTGACCATACAGTTTAATTTGTGCATCTAACTTGTAGGAGTACTTGATTGGAAAATCTTTTGGAAATGCTGAACTGTTATGCATAGCGTTTACAGCTATCACTATCTGTCCGTCTATCCACGTGCTAGAATGATTGATTGCAGCAACTAAAGCAGTTCTAACTGTCGCCTTGGCGGCTACATCAGCCAGTTAATTCCCTTCAATGTGCACGCCAACACACTGATGACTCAATGTGTGAATTACATGAGTCCGTGGCAAGCCTCTTTTCAGCTCTACCACTTGTTCCCAAAGCAACTTCTGCTTTATTGTGCAACCTTTGGAATCGTTAAACCAATTCTGGTCCCAATAGTCAAGATATTCATTGTATGACTGGACACAGTTAAACAAATTGCTCACATTAAGTGTGGGGAATTCCTGATTTGTTTTTTTTTAGTGCCAGTATCAGGGCTATTAGTTCTGCCAGCTGTGCTGTGCAATCTTCCAGAGATTATGTCTGTGTATTGCTCAGACGGAACTTGCCATCCTGCGTACGTCCCTTTATAATCGCACATGCTGCGCCTTATTGCTGTTTACTTCCTAAGGCCGGCTGGGCAGAATCATCAGTTTAAATGATGTATTCATACTGATCTAGAGGCATTATTTCATTCATGCAGGAAGGCTTATGTTTTTGATAAAGAATCAAATTTGTAGTCTACATCTGTTGCAGTGAGAGAATTAGCCCATTGTAACCATCACAGATGCAGTGCTTTTGCGTTTGGAATACTTGCGTTTGTAACAGCCTCAAAGGTTGGTACCGCAGTCACAACAATCATTTGTTTCCCCTGAGCTAGTTCTCTTTCTCTCACTACAGCAGTCTGTACTGCAGTCAGTACATTTTCTGTGGATGCAAAACCCATTTCAGCATTTGTGTGCAAATGAGATTTGTATGCAATTGGTACTGTTTCACCTTCATTAAAGGTTAGGTAAGTGTATCCTGCTTGACCCACTATTACACGGATGAACAAGTTCGTAGTGTTTACACATGGGCGTAAGTGTTTAGAATCTAGCATGTCATCTTGTAAGGAATGGAGAATTTCTGTGTGTTCCTGTGTCCAATGTTGAACTGAAAAATCTGGTCTAATTATGTTGTAGAAAGGTTTTCACTTTTTCTGCATTAACCAAAATGTATGTCCTGCCAAAATTCAGGAATCCTATAATGGATTGTACATTTTTTGTCTCTTTGGAGATTGGAGCAGCACACATGTTTCTGCAAAATTAGCTCCCAGGCTTTTTCCTTCACTTGAGAGCTCATATTCTAAAGATAGGACATTGAGGTGGGCAATTTTTGTTTTTTTTAAAGTTAAATTTGTATCCCCCAAAGGCAAAAGCCAGAATTATTTTGTTCACCCTGTGCAAGTGATCCAGCAATTTATAATCCGTCAGATAAATGTCATCTATGTATGCCTTGAGATATCTAGTGTTGTTTTCTATTTCTTCCGCACAATGTTATTCATTAATACGGCACTGTGTTCATTTTGTACTGCAAATGTTTTCTTGCATGTGTTTAAATGCTTGCAGTTAAAAACTAGATGCTATGAATTGACGGGTTTCATTATAGGAAACATGGAGACGGCGCAATTCTTGATTACACCTTGGTATTCAAGTTGATCTAAGAACTCCCTGACCTGTTTGTTGCATCATGTTTAATTGGGTACTCCCTTTGTGGTGTAGGATTAGTTTTAACTGGGATTTCATGGTGAGTAGATGCAGCATCCTACCCTACATAATAGCGGTATAATGCAGGAGCTAGTGCTACCGTCCACTCCTGCACGTATGAATGTTAAAGTGATTCTGGAACGAGGTCAGGGAAGGCTGGTAATATCACGGCTTCTCCTTTTGGGCAGTCCATAATGAAATCAGTTGGCCAATCTTTTTCCCCCAAAATGATACCGTATTCAGATGTTAGGTTCTCTTAAAAGAGAACTTTGACTTTCCATGGTATGTCCCCCTCCATTTGGAGTGTTATTTTGTATAACTGATGTGGGACACCTACCCTAGTATCATGTGTTTCCACCGTGATATGTTCATTCAACGCTTTTTCCCAAAATGCTCCGAGCATTTTGAACTCTCTACCTTGTGTCCTTCGATGCAATCCCCCCTTCCCTAACTTCAAAAGAAACCTGAAACAACTCCTCCTCAACAAATACTTTAACTCCTAGATCATTGACCTTGATTAATTATCACATGTACAGATCTAGCCCCGACGACCATAGGCTGTTTATCTGTTTTATGCTTCTCTTGTTTTTGGTACTGCTTTTATTGTCTTTGATGTTTACTATTTTTTATTTTGGAATCTCTCGTCTCATTTGTGTTCACATGTCTGTTTTACTGTATTTTCTGGTCACAATTTTGTAAAGTGCTCTGATACCTTCGTATCCAGCAAGCGCTAAATAAAACGTATAAATAAATAAGTTAATAAATAAACGCTGTTGTCACCAGAAATTCCATCAGGTTATGCTGAGCTATTGATGCTTCTGCTGCACTGTCTAGCATTGTCAGAGCCTATTCCCCGTTCAATAGTTGAGTCCTCAGTAGCCTGGGTATTTCTTATTTTAAGGCCAGCTATCTTCTTCTTTTTAAATTGAGGTTTAGATTTTGGTTTATCTTTCTGTTTGATAATATAATCTGAAGTGCAACGTGTGTCTCTTGGCTTTGCTCATCCTCCTGATCTGCATTCTGACTGTCCTTCCCTCTCTTCGTTTTTTGATGAAACCTGAAGGAAACGAGTGGAACGTGTATCAGTATCCTGATACCTGTCCGTTTTTTTAAATATTGTCATGGTTTATAAGGTTATATTTCCTGTCAGAGGGCTCCTGTTGGGGAGATTCACCCCGTCATTGTGATGTATTTTTCTTGTTTTTTGAGTGTTTATTGTCCCATTTCTTTTTATAAGAATCGGGTGCTTGCTTTGAGCTATCTTTTTCAGTATTACACATTAATTGTAACTTCACTGGTCTAGCGCCAAAATTATCTCTACTAGTGACACATAGGTATTTTCAATGATTTTTTACCATTCTTGTTCCTGTTGTGCTGGAGTGCTTTCCCTCAGGCATTGGCATATAGCCACTGCGGCTGCCTCCCATTTTATGTTAGTCAACATAATTGTTGATACCTGGGCAAAAGTAATTATCAATTTCATCCTCAACTCCAGGGCAGGTTCTGCCCTGTAGTCATTCTGTATTTGTTTCAATGCTTCTGGTATGACTGCTATTGAGGGGGTATCATGTGTTCTGTATAAACAACAGTGAAAACTGTACCCCAAGTGGTCCAATCCTCTATCGGGGGAGCTATCCCCATCAGCAAGTAAATTGTCAGTATTCTGTATTTTTCTTGTGGGCTAGTGTGTGTTAAAACTGCCTCAAGCTGCGCTATCCTGAATGCCATTTGATCATGCTTTGTGGGTATCCTTCCCATAATCACGTTCAACGTTTGTGGGGTGAAATTTGTTCGTGTTACCTTGCAGTTGACCAGCCCGAGTGACCCTTGTAGGTTGAATAGTGAGTATTCGCATTATGAATGGTGTAAGATTTCTCTGTAGTTGTATTATTTCTTTGTGAAGTGGACATACGTCTGCTGCTGGCAATGTGTTAATCTCTGGATGTGGTGTGTAAGCAGCTAGGACCAGCCAAATTGCTCCGTCTCTGCTGAGCAGACATAGTCTGACTAGATATGTTCAGGTTCAGGTTCAGAAACAATTTCATTTAGACAATTTGTCCATAAAACATTCTAAAAAAGCTCACTTAACAATTAAAACATTATAAAAGGAACCCCGCCTAGCTACCTAACCCCCAACCTACTACATTTCATCATTAAAATTCTGCATAACAATTCGTAAAAAAACGAGCAATTCCAACTGCCACATCTAAATAGTGCATTTCTGACAATAGCTCCACAGCTTTACCCTTATGGAGAGCATCATATTTAAAAAACAGAGGTCTTAAAAATGTAATTCGATTTGCGAGATAAAAGACGCAGTCCATAAGAATATGTGTGAGGGAGCATTCAACTTTCAAGGGGCAGGGGCAGAGACCGCTATTATTTTGCACCCTGATCCTGTATGGACAGGATGAGTAGACTGGATTACATCCAATTATACCCCTTAATATTTCAGTTCTCAAACCTGGGTCTGGTATCTGTGATAAATAGGAAAAAACATTATCCTGGCTCGATGTAAAAATCGAGGAGCTAATGGATGATTTCTTCCATAGATACAGACGTAACAGATTCTCTCAATGCACGTTTGCCTGGAAATGGGAGTCAAGATATGATTGTACCACTATTTAAATGGAGGTTCCCGAGTGCCATTGTTCTGGTTCTTACGGCCTTTGCTCACATCCTTTTAGTGCTTCGGATCTTTTCCCAACACAATTTGGAGACTTTGACTGCCTCATCACCCTCCAACAATGTGTTAACTTTATATGTGGCATAGGGGAGGGTGGCTTTACATCAATGTATATGTTCTTGGTAAGTTAACTGGACTTCTATGCCCTCGTATGGAAAGTAAGTATCAAGGACACCCTGCAGTGGCTCTAGAACTCCTAGGTCAAGGCAATAATATAATTGTAAGAAAAATCCCTCGGCAGTCATACGGTTACATTAATTTACCAACTCGTCATACCAACAACATGATATAAAGAACTCAAGGTGGATACAGTGTGACTATATTAAAACATATTTAAATTTGAATTAACTTATTAAAAAAATGCATTAAATAATTCATAAGTACAATACCACATGATTTCAATGTAGCGGAAATCACAAAAATCACAAGGAACTGATCACTTTGCACAGTGTGGGAAACTATAATCCTTCAAGCCTAAATATACCTACAGCCAACACATAGAATATACCTACTCTGCTGTGGTGAATTTTCCCTCCCCACTCTGGACATCTCTGCGTAAATGTAAGTAAGTGTCTCTGAGGAAGAATGACTGAACTACTCAAATGTGACCAATAAATTAGAACCAAACCAATGTTGGCAGCGTCATGTCATGTAGTGCCTATACTTCTATAATGGATCTGTGCATTTAGACACTATAAACTAAGGGATTGGTGTCCAGACTGAGTACAGACACCCTCAAAGGACATGTTAGCCTTAAGACCAGCCTGCTCACAGTGCCACCATAAGCTCCGTAACTTTACCAAGGAAGAAATACTCTCTGGCAACTATTGAACATGACAACCCTTGATCCTTAAAGGATCGTGAAAACAGTTTGCTACTATTCGCTGAGTCACTTGTGCTCACTTGGTCACAGAGAAATACACAGAATAAACAAAGGGAACCTTTTCAATAAGCATTTATTGAGCCAGCATCATTCTAGTATAAAATACATTTTCTTCGACAACCATTGGACAGAAACAGATTGCACCGACAGAGTTAATAAAAGGTAGAATTCTACCATGGTGCTTAAACAGTCAACATATGCAGGCATAAAGATTCATAGCAATAATCAAGCGCAATCCTACAATGCAAACTCTATCTAAGTGTACCTAGGTGTACCTATCATGTATGTAGGAGTGAAACCAAGATTCCCCCTAGGAAGGAGCCAATCCCATTATCTTATGGGAAAGAACAGAGGACCCCATCTTGGTGTCGAGTTGGACAACCCACAAGGGATGTCAGACTGCTGCGTGCTGGAGTTTCTGCAGGTAGGAACTCCAGCATCTCGTGTCAGCATGGAAGCTTCTACTCTGGTTTGCCCAGTGCATATGTGGTGCTTAGATACACAAATGGTACCCTCAGGGATTCTACCTACATAGAATTGTAATGACACTGTGGGCCTTTTGTCCAAGGATGACAATAGCAGTGACTTTTCCACAGAGCTATTATTCAGAAGACAGAACAGAACTGAACCAAAAATAAACACACGTAAGCTGAGGCCTGAGTTAAGCAACCAGGGGCATCAGCAAGAGGGCGTAAATAGGTAAGCAGCAAAACAGCGCTGACTGAGGGAGAGTACAGGGAGGATCGAGTGAATGTTATTGAGCGATGAGGCTCACAGTTGATGAACAGAAAGATGCCCGACTGCTAAGGAGTGGGGAAGGGGAAAGAAAGGAGCTCAATACTTCAAGTAGTGACACCAGAGCATTGGGAGCATGGTTGAAGGAAAGTGAAGGAAGGTGAAGAATGACTAAAAAATATTAGAGATACTAGTAAAAATAGAGAACAAAAAGATCAGATTTATATTTTTTCATCACAGAACCAGGTCTTCAATGTGTCTCATCTCTTCCGGCAAAGAGTTCCAAAGGTTACAAGCAAAGACGTTGGCTTGTACTAAGCAAGTACTAAGAAACACCCAAATCGCTTCCATGAATTTGCACAGGAAAACAAAAGATTTGTTTTAGAATCATGGAACTCCAAGGCATTGTGTGGATACATATATCGGGCAAAGACCTTTGAACTCACTCACTGCTACACTTCCCTGCACTAAAATATGTATAATTTACTCAGTAGGTCCAAACATGTCCTGATGAAGGCCTTGAGAACAAGGCAATAAGGGCAGACATGCTTATACTTATACTGCCAAAATAAGTTAAATAAAAAACATGAAAGAAAATCCTTCAAGCAATTAAGAATCCAATTTGCTCCAAAAAAGGCTCTAGTTTTTTAGGTCTCGGCTAGGAAGTGCATGCGCTGTCTCGTTGAGACATGCAGTATACACTTTACTATATTTATAAACGCCTCTTTTCAACTTGTTATTTCTATTTGTTATTTAGTGTGCCTTTTAAAATGTTGTAGTTCTGATTGGTTAATACTGTTCCATGTCCCTCCTTTTGACTGCCAGGCACACCTATGGCTATTGGCCCCTTTACTTTTATTAGTATGGCATTGTTGTTGTATGCTGGGTTTTTCCGGACTTTTTATTTAATGTGCCTCGCATTGTTTTCTGTCTGAGGCAGGCGCTCAGTGCCCCTAGGGTTCAAAATTTTTCAGCCGCTCTCGATCATTTGCTTCCCGGGCACACACACACAGTTTTTGAGCTGGTGTAGACTGGCTGGCTTGGCCTCCGTCTTTTTGCAGCTGCACCCGAGTACTTCACAGGTCTTCATAAGACCTTTCACATGTTAACAAGGGTATGATGTTTTTCCACTTTATTAGAGGCCCTGAATCTCCACTCTGTCTATTGCTGGAAGAATTAGGCCTCCCCCAAATTTGGCTGTAGGTATGACTCTGATCTGAGGTGTTTGGAAATGAATGTGGTCCCTGAATCTAAGGTGCGTAATAATGCAGGATATGTACGCATGTGCTTTGTGTATTTAATTTGTTTTGCTTCATTTTTTCTGATTGTGAAATAATGTGTAATATAATGTGCCTAATTTTACAGAACTTGTACTTTTGTATTTTTTTGGGTTGTCTTTGTATTCTGTATTACTTGTTTTGTAAGTAATGTGTGCACTGTCTTTAATGTGTGTAAAGTGTAATGGGCTGTAGTTATTGAAGCATTAAATGCAATGTGTTTAATTTTTGTAACTAGTACTTGTAGTAGAAGAAATGCGGTTATAACAATGCAAGTTAATTAATTAAGGCAAACAGTTTAGTTTAATGTGCCATTAATGCTATGTTTTTGGGCTGCTATTTTTTGGGACTTCTTATTTAATGTGCCTCACTTTGTTTTCCGCCTGAAGCAGGCGCTTTAGCCCCTCCTGATCGTGTGCTTCCCAGGCACACACAGTTTTTGAGCTGGTGTAGGCTGTATGGCTTGGCATCTGTTTTCTTCAAAAGACCATTCACGTGTTAACAAGGCTTTGTTGTTTATTTCACTTTGTTAGAGGCCCAGCATCTCCACTCTGTCTATTGCTGGAAGAATTAGGGTTCCCCGAAATTTGGCAGTAGGTGTGACTCTGGTCTGAAGTGTTTCCAAACAAATACGATCCCTGACTTAAAGGTGCGCAATAATGCAGGATGTGTGTGTATGTGCTTTGCTTTATTTCCGTCTGAGGTGTTTTTATGAAACTAATGCGATTGCTTAATGTAAACAGTGTAATGTTCCAGAATATGTGTGTATGTGCTTGGCTTTGTTTTCTGTTTGCGGTTATTTGGATGTAGTGCAATTGCTTAATCTTAAATGCGTATTGTTTTCGAACATGTATGGTGTTTTGTGTTAAATAAATCTTATTTAGTTTGGTTTGCTTCGTTTCTCTGTTTGCGAAATAATGCATAATGTAATGTGTCTAATTTTACAGACTATGTACTTTTGAATTTTATTTGGTTTGCTTTATATTTTGTATTACTTGTTACACAAGTTTTTTTTTTTTTTTTTATTGGTTCAGTTCAAAGCCAGATATACAAAACATTATATCATAACCGGACATCATATATACAAACTTATGGTGCATATATATATATATATAGTATGATTTAGTACGATAAAGGTTGTATTCTAAATAAAAAACATTGTAGAACTTTGCCCGCCACATTTCATATACGGGTGCTTCTGGTTTCAACCACATTGAAGACGTGCATAAGCGAGCCACGGCCATAGCCATAAATAAAAGATATCTATTTTCACGATAACCTAAAAAAAGATCGGTGTCATTAGAGAAACCAAAGATGATCAGCTCTCTGGAAATAACTACTTCACAATTTAAGATATGTGACAAGAATTTTTCGATAGATGAAAAAAAGGGTTTTAACACTATACAATCAGAGAAGATATGCACAATATCCGCCTGGTCAGATTGACACCTATAACATTTCCCATTATAAGCATTACCCCATTTCAACATTTTAAAAGGTGTATGATACAAATTAAATAACGTTTTATAGTGCTGTGAATATAAATTGGCAGACAAGATAATTTTAGCAGCCGTATAAATTGAATCTTGAAAGGGTACTACAGAAGTACCCAATCTGTTGCACCATTTAGTCTCTTGTGACCCCATATCGTCCTGATGTAGATTCAACAAATAATTATAAATCGTCCCTATTCGCAATGGCTTTTTAAGTATTTCAATAAAGTCGTTTGGACACAGGGGTAAAATATTTGAATGTTTAGAAATAAAGTCACGTATGTGTAAATACTTAAAAAAATCATGATGGGAAACAGTATATATATCTTTTAGCTCCTGAAATGAAGCAATTGTACCATCTTTAACGAATGAGCCAAGAGACACCATGCCTTTTTCCCCCATATACGCATCGTGCGATCCCAAAATATTGGAGGAAACAATTCTATAGAGTTACATGGAGTGTAAAAATTAATACGACCTAAAGAAATAAGCTTCCGCATTGATCGCCATCCTTTAAGGGCAAACATTACTCATTTGAATCTAGTTCTTTTGTAGTAACAAGGTTCTAAAAAGCGAAGCAACATTTGCCGTGATTGAGGGCCAAGTAAGAGAGAAAAAATATCAGGGCTCTCAAATATAGGTGGAGTCCCCCCAATCGCAAAACATTTAACATTCTGCATAAGACAAGCCAAATAATATAATGCAAAATTGGGAACCCCCCATCCCCCACGTAGAATTGGAAGTGTCATAAATTTGGAAGCCCTAAGTGCCGATTTGCCGCCCCATAGAAATCTATCAGCTAAAGATTGTATTTTCATTTGTTGTAATACAGGTATCTCCAAAGGTACAGATCGAAAATAATACAACACTTTAGGCAGAATAGACATTTTTAAGACATTGCGTCTCCCAACCAACGACAGATGTAGGCATTCAAGTTTCTCCAACTGGTTTTTAACAGATTGCAATATATCCGTCCAATTCACCATAACTAGCTCTTGAAGCGATAGCCTAATTTTAATGCCAAGGTATTTAGCCTCCGGGGTAACCCGACAGTCATTAGGGCAGAGTCCTGTTGAGCAAATAACCTGTGTTTTCTGAATATTAAGCTTGTACCCCGAGACATTACCAAATTCACTAGTTAGATTTTCGATTTCGCGTAATGCTGATTCTGGATCAGATGTTATGACAGCAACGTCATCATCATAAGCTAATACACGTATACTACCACCGGGTAACACCATAGATTGTATGTGTTGAGATGACCCCAGCATCTGTAAAAGTGGTTCGATGTAGATGGCAAATAGCAGTGGCGAGCACAGACACCCCTGCCGTGTGCCCCGGGTAATATTAACAGCTGCTGATTCCTGGCCTGACAAACAAATCTTGGCCCTGGGACGTCTATACATAGCCTGTAGAGCATATATAAATCGAGGTCCAAATCCCATTTTTCCCAAAATTGCCCATAAGAATGCCCATGCAACGTGATCGAAGGCTTTTTCGGCATCTAAAAACACCAAACCAACGTTCGTACGGTCTACAGCAGCATAGTCCAAAACTGCAATGACGCGATGAATATGATTGATCGTACCACGACCTGGAAGAAAACCATGTTGTTGCTTAGAGACTAATGCCGGTACCACTTGAATCAATCGATTCGCAAGGATTTTAGAATATATTTTCGCATCTACATTAATAAGTGAAATAGGTCGGTAAGACCCGGGGAGATGCGAGGGCTTATCTTTTTTTTAAAATACGATTATACTTGCATGGTCCCATGATGGAGGGGGGTGTCCAGCTTGTGCATCAATAAATGTCAACAACATATCAGCTTTAATAATGGGAAATAGCACATGATAAATCTCTAAAGGAAGTTTATCGGGGCCATTAGCTTTCCCCAGAGCCAATTCCTTAAGTGCAGTCTCAAGCTCTTGCATTGTAATTGGTGCCTCTAGTTCTTCTTTATGTATAGAGTCTAGCTGAGATAGATCAAATTTATCAACAAACTGACCAATTGAATCAAAAGAAAGGTCTTCTTGGGTATAGAGATCTGTATAATATTCATGAAATACCTGAAGAATACCCTCTGATGACTCAGCTAGAACACCTTGGCTATTTTCTATGGATGTTATACGCTGTGCAGACTGGCGCCACCGCATTCTTTGAGCTAAACATCTTCCAACAGTCTCGCCATACTCATATCTCTCAGGACGATGAATTTTATACTGGCGTGCTATTTCTTGGCTCCACAGCCCATTGATCTTAGCCTTGCATCTTGCAACTTTATCTTGTGAGGCGCTGCTATCCTGATGCAAACTAATATCACGTGTCAGTTCACGCTCAGCATTCGTTAGATCATATAGAAGTTGCTCAGTTATGCTTTTTTGTTTGCGTTGTAGAGTCCAGCCATAACTACATGTTTCGCCACGTAATCCTGCCTTAAAGCAATCCCATACCATTGCATAAGAGGCAGAGCCCCTATTAAAATGCAAAAATTGTTGGGCCCAGTCTAAAATTTGACGAACATAGATTTCATGCGAGAGAAGTTTTTTATTAAATGAGAAAGACTGTTGTATACGCTGGATTTTAAGCAAAGGCATATCTATTACAATCGGAGCATGATCAGATGTGATACGTGGCATTACAGACATTCGAGAGCCTTCCGCTAAATGACTGGGTAAAAAAATGTAGTCTAAACGTACGAATTTCTTATGAGATGAAGAAAAAAAAGTAAAGCCTGGATCCCTCGGATATGCCAAAGGCCACCCATCTATCAGCCCATGTTATGTTATGTTATGTTATGTTATACAAGGCTCTTCTATAGCGCACGGCTACTCCAAGGAGTGTCCCGGCGCTTTGGCGAAGAGAGGAAATGTACACAACATAGCAACACTATTAGGACGGCGCAGAATTACTGAGAGAAGAGCCAAGTCTTCAGCTCCTTTCTAAAACCTAGCAAATTAGTGGCTGTTCTCAGAGAGAAAGGGAGATCATTCCAGCAGCGCGGTGCAAGGTACCGGAAGTAACGACCTCCGGCACAGGCGCGCCTGATAGGGGGAACCATGGCATTGGCCTTGTACGTGGACCTAAGAGTTCTTCTGGGGACATAGAAGGCGGTCCGCTTCCCAAGATAGCTTGGGCCCATCCGGTGGAGCGCCTTGAAAGCCACAGTCAAGATCTTAAAAGTGACTCTCTTGGCGACCGGGAGCCAGTGAAGTTTCTCTAGGAGCTCCGAAGCTCGCGCCCTTCTTGGTAGTCCAAAGATGGCTCTGGCCGCCGAGTTCTGCACGACCTGCAGGCGGGCCATCAAATATTTAAGAAGGCCCAGATAGAGAGCGTTCGCGTAGTCAAGTCGCGAACCTATCAGGGCCTGCACAGTAATTTTTTGTGCTGAAGGGACAGTAAAGGGAGAAACTTCTGCAGCAATTTTAGGATGCCGAAGCACTTCCCTGTGAGCCCGATGATCTGGGGTCTGAAAGAAAGGTCAACATCACACAGAAAGCCCAGATTTTTTGCCTTTAACGATGCAGTGTCAGGTGGAGACATGTCGCGAGGCCACCATGACTTCCAGCCGGGATCCGGCGGGCATCCAAAGAAGAGCAACTCCGACTTATCTGAGTTACACTTCAGACTATGCCTCTGAAACCAATTGAAAACGGCTTCTAAGCATTCGCGGATCCGACCGCCGTCAAAATCCTCACCCCTACCACACGCAAAAAGAAGCTAGGTGTCATCAGCATAGGATATGATCTGGGCACCAAAAGATTCCGCCACCGCCGCAAGAGGGGCCATATAGATATTAAAAAGAGTGGGGCTCAGGATAGACCCCTGAGGAACCCCCACCTCAAGCGGCGGCATTTCGGCGGAAAACGGAGGTGCCCAGACCACTTGCCGGCGGTTGGTCAGGAAAGACTTAAACCAATTCCACACCATCCCACGTAGGCCTATCTCCCAGAGTCTTGAAAGGAGACCGGCATGGGGTACGGTGTCGAAAGCCGCCGACAAGTCCAACATGACCAGGATGGCTTTAACCCCCCCCCCATCCAATGTCTCTCGAATGGCATCGAATGCCATGTTGAAGCAATAATTGCCGCAGCTCTCTGAATACCTTCGGTTTCCTACCTATATAGCCACTAAAGTTCAGATCCCCGGTATTCAACTCAGCATGAATATTAAAATCACCAAGTAAAAATAGCGGTGTACCCCAAAGAGCCAACTCCACGTTCAAAAACTCCAACACTGCAGTATCATCAATATTTGATCCATATACCGTGCAGATCGTAGCTGCAACATTCCCTATAATACATTCAACAATTGCCCAGCGTCCTAGACAATCGACTTTAGTTTTTCCTGTTGCAGCTATGGACTGCCGCCCCAATATAGCCACCCCCCGGTTCATGGTAGATTGTTGTGAGGCCGCCAATACTACATACCCAAACTCCCTCAGAACCTTCCTATTCGCCCATGCAATATGCGTCTCCTGGAGACATATAATATCCGGTTGAATCAAGCGGATTTCATGCAGCACTCGTTTGCGCTTAAGAGCATTATTAAGGCCACATACATTGAATGAACACATACGAAAATTATAACTAGCCATCGCTTCTTATTTGACTCCTCAAACAGTGGCACCTGTAATTGAATAGATAATTAAAGAGAAACAGTATATTTAGACTTGAACCTTTCTGGCTTCGACTGAGCTTTTCCCCTTATACTCCCCATAGCACCCCCCGTGATCCCCCCAAGTAATGTGAGCGCTGTATTTAATGTGTGTAATGTGTAATGGCCTCTAGTTATTGAAGCATTAAATGCAATGTATTGCTTTTGTGATTTTAGTCCCAGCAGTTCATGTTTTACAAATTAAGGGGCCGATTAGGATCGCGGACGGACTTGAGTCCGTCCGCGACCCCTGAGGAGGAGGGAACGTCCGCATGGGCTGCGGCGTTCCCTCCGAGCAGATTAGGATGTGACCGCCAGGGTGGCGGTCACATCCTCTATATTTAACATTGCGGCGGATGCAGCTTCAAGCTGCACCCACCGCAATGTTAAAAATGCATGCATCGCATTTGCATGCACAAAGCAGCAGGCACTGCGCAGTGCCTGCTTCTTTGTGCATGCAAATGCAGGGGGGTACCATAGGTATCCCCCATGTGCACCCCCCACCCCCCTTTCACCCAGGGGGCCCACAACGGGCCCCCAAAGTGAAAGTCCATATGCTTTTCCACGCCGTCGAAAAGCATGTATTCACCACCATCCTAATATGGCTGGCGGTGTCTGATAGACACTGCCAGACATGTTAGAGCTTTTCCGCCGCGGTCGGAAGGCGACCGCGGCGGAAAAGCTGCGGACAGAATTCCAGACCCACCAGCCATCCTAATTTGGCGGTGGGTCTTTGGAGGCTCCGCAGCGGTTTTTCCGCATCCTCCGGGCCGGCGGTGGCTTCCGCCGGCCCGGAGGATGCGGAAAAACCGCAATCATAATCGACCCCTAAGTACTAGGTGTAGGCCTTTATTTTGGACATATGTGGCTGCAGAGTGCAGGAAAATTACACGTGGTAGCTGCTGCTTTGCTTTTAGCCCTAGCACTTTATGTTTTACAAATTAAGCACTGCCCTTTATTTGGGGAATTATGTGGCCGCAGAGTGCTGGATAGTTAAACATGGTATTTGCTGCTTGTTTGGTTTTTATTGGGCAAGTTTGTTTATTTAACTGCAAATAGTTTGCAGACAATTTATTTAAGGGCAGGAGTATTTGGAGCAGTGCTTAATTTGTAAACCATGAAGTGCCGGGGCTGAAAGTAAAACACCAACTGTTACGTTTTACTCTGCAACTCTCTGCAGCCATATACGTCCCAAATAATAATTCAACTGCAGATAAAACCCGAAAACTTAACCTGCTTATCTAAAATAAAACAAGCAACAAGTTCCACACTCCAGTACAACCAGAAACAGCCACGTTGTATTCTTCAGCACTCTGCAGGCACATAAATCCAAAATAAAGGCCTCTTTTATTTTGGATGTATGTTCCTGCAGAGTGCTGAAGAATACAACGTGGCAGTTTCTGGTTGTACTGGAGCGTGGAACTTGTTGCTTGTTTTATTTTGGATAGGCAGGTTAAGTTTTCGGGTTTTATCTGCAGTTGAATTTACATTTATTGCAGCTATACAAGTGTCATCCCGTTTTTGATGTGTGTTTGTGCATTTATAGCGTTTTGCTTTTAGCCCTGGAATTTTATGTTTCAAAAATTAAGCACTGGCTGTAAAGTTATTTTCATTTAGTTTTTAGATACTATTTGTTTTAATTATGTTGTATTTAAAAGCATAAATTATGGCTTTCTTTAGTTAACATAATTTCCTGCGTTATACAAAATCTGTTACATGTTGCAGAAACGGGTTGGTATAATAATGCTTTTTATGACAAACTACAACACTACACTCATCAATATGGCGAGACCGAATGGCATTGCCGATGCTTGCTTGTTTTACTGCTGATTATTTCATCACGAGGCATAAAAATACGTCCAAAATGAAGTGCCATTACTTCTGAATATACTGACTTTTTTAGGGTGTCTGTACATTCCACCAGTGTCAACATATTATAATGATGTTGACTTATCCAAGCAGGCTAAAGAAATTCAATGTAAAAGCTTTATGGAAGTCTCTTCAACAAAGCCCAAATCCTGTATCAAAGTAATGGAAGAGACGAAGCAGGCTGGCTAGGGGGCATATGGGTTTTTACAGCACTGTGCATGCCTACCCCACTACCTTTTCTGTCCCCCACACACTTTTTCAGTAGAAAAATCCCCTATCAGTGTAAAATATCATAGGAGGCTCTAAGGGGGAAAGGGGCAGCCCACCCCTGATGATCTGGAGCCATGAGTTGCTTTTGTCCTATGAAGAGAAAGAAAGGTACTGATTTTCCTTATTCGGCTTATCCCCCTCTCATGTTCCCCCTCCTCCTGACCACGTTCCCACCAATCTTCTGAGGGGTACTACCAATCCTGCACCCATTAAAACTCTCAAAGCTTGCTATCTTAATACCCGGTCCGCCGTAGCTCATTCGCATGAGCTATCGGTGTTGTTGGACCTTCATGCCCCAGACTTGCTGTTTCTCACCGAAACTTGGTTTCGTGATGATTCCCTCTCCGCTCTTTTGGCCACCTTACCAGCCTCATACTACGCCCTACGCTCGGACCGCCTTAACGGCAGGGCGGGGGGAGGGGTAGCGCTTATTGCCCGAGCAGACTTGCCTTTTCAAATTCTCCCTCTGCCCGATATTGCTACGACCGAGTACCTGGCCATTCGCACCACTTCCATTTCCCCTCCCCTTACCTGCTTACTTATTTACCGCCCCCCCCAATCACCCCTATTGTTTCTGCCTACCTTCCTAGAAGTATTAGCTACAATCGCTATTAATAATACTTCCATCCTGCTCTTGGGTGACTTCAATTTTTGGCCGTCAGACCCTGCAGAGTGCTCTTCCTCTAAGGAATTTTCAGAAACCCTCCGATCTTTTAATTTTATACCCCACATCCACTCCCCCACCCATGCTAAAGGACATGTGCTTGACCAGATTTGGTCCTTGAACTGCCCTGTAAACTCTGTCTCTATTACACCCTGTACTTGGTCAGACCATTATTCGATCTCCTTTGCTCTTCCCATATACTCCCCAGCCAAACCCTCACTTCCTAAAAACGTTTGGGTCCGGTCCTGGGGACGAGTAGACCCAGGCAACCTCTCCGACTTACTTACTGCCTCCTACCCTTCATTACAGGGGTTATCTACTCTCTCCCAAGCCGCTTCCATCAACCAGTGGCTTACCTCTGGCTGCGACTCGATTGCCCCACTCAAGCGGGTTACGTCCAAGCGGGAGAAGGATGCCAACCTGTGGTTCAATGAGGACCTCAAGTCTACTAAATTAGCTGTACGCAGAGCTGAGCGGGCCTGGAGGAGAAACTATTGCCCCCTATTGAGACTGGAGTTTATTAACATACTGGCCCAGTACAAGCAGGCCATCTTAGGGGCAAAAACAGCTTATTTCTCCTCCAAAATCCTCACCGCAGAGAACCAATCGAAAGTAATCTTTTCGATTGTGAACAACCTGGCATTCTCTGACAGAACTACTCTGAAACCCACTCCTTCACCTGAACTCTGTCACTCCCTAAATAATTTCTTCATCCAGAAAATTTCTACCATCAAGGCCAACATTCCTCCTCTCTCTCCCACGTTTGTGGACCCTCAGTGTCCCCCCCCTACGGGTCAACTAGACGTTTTTCCTCTGCTGACTAAGGAATGTCTTACCTCGATAATTCCCTTGGTCAAATCTGGTTCCCCTCTAGACCCTTGTCCCTCCCACATTCTCCGTCACATTTTTTCTTCATGTTCTGATCCCCCTCTTCACCTCCTTAACAGCTCACTTTCTCAGGGTGTGGTGCCCACCCCGCTGAAAACTGCAATCATTGTCCCCATCCTTAAGAAACCTGGTGCGGACCCCTCGGTCCCGGCCAACTACCGTCCCATCTCCCTTTTGCCATTCTTAGCAAAGGTGCTCGAGCGCCACGTCACTCGCACCTTGAGCACTTTTGTGGAGATGCATGGGGTCTTAGCCCCCCGCCAGGCCGGTTTCCGCCCCGCACACTCTACGGAGTCCGTGGTACTGTCGGTCCTTGATAACCTCAGGGAGGGAATGAATACCAACAAGACCCAGGCCTTGGTCCTGCTTGATCTCTCAGCCGCCTTCGACACGGTCGACCATACCATCTTACTCTCCCGTGTCAGGGCGGCGGGGATCGGAGGTACTGCATTGGTCTGGTTATCCTCCTTCCTGAGGGACCGCACCCAGGCTGTTCGCCTGGGTGACTTTACTGCGGATTTCCGGAAAGTTCAGTGCGGGGTCCCCCAGGGCTCTTCTCTTTCTCCCCTCCTGTTCAACCTTTACATTGCCCCACTTATTTTTTCTTTACAGCAGATGGAGGTCGCAGTATATAACTATGCTGACGACCTCCAACTAATTTTTGACCTGTCCTCCTCTCTGTCTTCAATCTCTAATTTCCAATCTATCATGACCCACATCCGTGACTGGATGAACCACAACCACCTAAAACTCAACCCAGATAAGACCGAGCTGGTGTTGACGGGTGGTTCATCCAGCCCCTGGTCTTCTCTGTTCTGGCCCCCTTCCCTTGGTTCCCCTCCGGTCCCCTCTTCCTCTGTTAAAACTTTAGGTATCAAGCTCAATTCTCAACTTACTCTTCACTCCCAGGTTAGCTCTGTGGTTTCCTCTTCCTTTCTTTCACTGCGTACTATACGCAATGTGTCCCGCTTCTTTTCTTTTCACGCCCTTAAACTGATCACTTTGGCGATGGTCATCTCCCGCCTGGATTATGGCAACGCCCTATATGCCAGTATACCTGCATATAGTCTTAGGCGGTTACAACAGATCCAGAACCAGGCGGCCCGCCTGGTGTTCAAACTACCAAAATTTCACCATGTCACCCCCCTCCTTAAATCTTTACATTGGTTCCCCGTCCGTGAACGTGTCCAGTTCAAGCTGGCCTCTATCACCTTCCAAGCGAGACTGGGAACGGCACCGGCCTTCATCTCTTCTGAGATCACTCCCTATGCACCCACCAGAGACCTCCGCTCTTCTACCCAGGCCCTTCTCGCGGTCCCGCGCTTCCGGAGGAAGAAATGGGGCGGTTCGAAATTTGCGACTCTTGCTCCACTCCTCTGGAATTCCCTGCCCCCTGAGCTCAGGACCATGACTCATTACTCCCAATTTAGGAAACAACTTAAGACTCTTTTGTTTTCTAAAGCCTTTAATTAATTTGTTTCCCCCACAGCCTGAACTGCTCTATTTTACATCGGCCAGTTCACCCTGTTTCTGTAAGTTGTAGCGCCATGAAGCCGCTGGCGAACGTGCGCTTTAAAAATAATTTTAAATTCAAATTCAAATTTAAATTCAAATTCAAATTCAAATTCAAATTAATTTTAAATTCAAATTTGCTCAGTGCTGCCTAAGACCCTTCCTAAGCATCAGGCATGGTGCTTGTGGAATTCTCAATAGAAAATGGATGAGGAGGCAATGGCACACAACTTACCAGGGACTTTCTTTGCTCAGTTAGGCCTTTCATTGTCCCAGTGGGGGTAACCTGCCCTGTTTTCCATCAGAGTCTGACACTCAATTTCAACAGGACTATCTTTACCCAGGATGTTGCGAGGGGAGGGTTCTCCTTTTATAGAGTTTTTCAAAGAATGGAGTAGGTCCCTCGACCAGAAGGTTTATACTGGTGTAATGCGAAGTTTTGAAATGTGGGTACCTGTCTCATAAGGTGGTCACATATCTGCGAGGGCATGACAGGGATCAATAACCTAGAATAGAATTAATGAAGGATAAAGGTAAATAATGCAAGAGGTGTATCTGGACTTTTTTTTAAAACATTGCCGTGCTGCAGCATATGTTCCACACATTACACACTAATATTTATGCAAGTCAGCAATACCTACAGATAATTTCTTAGTGTTCCTGAGCCTGTGATGCCTTTTATGTTTGCACTCTGGATATTGTTGTCCCAAACACACTCCCTCAGTAACGGGCTCCCAGAAAGGACTCTGTTACGAAATAGGGTAACAAGGATGCCACAGGCCCTGGTGCAAGCAAGAAAAATGGCCCCTCTGACTGCTGATGGGGTAGTAAAATACAACATTTATCTGGGTTTAATGGACCCCATTTGGCTCTGGGCCCTGGTACTACTGCACCTGCTGCACCAATGGTAGCAACGCCTCTGCCATTACGAGTGCTCTTTATCAGTATGCATAATGAGATATCGCACTGGGCCAGTCAGGCTTTCCAACTATCTCTTGGCCCAGAATTAAAGAGTCCCCAAACTCTGGGGCATATGCATAAGGAAGTGGCAGAGCGCAGCATTAGCCTCCTTGGCTTAACACCGCGCTCTGCCACTTCTTAAACGCAAGGCTGCACCATATTTACAAGAATGTGGTTCAGCCTTGCATTTCCCTCTGCGATGGCGCTAAGTTTAGCCAACTCAGGCACCCTTGCACCATAGTGCAAGGGTGTCTGCGTGCAGGGAAAGATTGTTTATTTGTAATAAGGTGTCCCTTCCTGCACATAGCAAACACAAGGAGATGATGGACGGAGCGCTGAAACTTTTCATGCACTCACCCCCAGTCAGAGATCTGGGTTGAATCCATCATCGTTCTTTAGCTCACTTCGCCACCGCAGTTCAGACAGAGCTATTTGCAAATCACACTTGACCATGTGCCTCATGGGAAGATTCCGGCCTGAACTACCAAGCCATGTCTTCCCTGGACCGCATGCATTTCTCCTCGTTTCACCAATTAAGACCAGGATTTACCTGGTCTTAATTTTGGTGCTGCCTCCTATGTGCGCCACCTTTGTACATCCGGGGCAGCGTCAAAGTGAACGAGTGTTGCGGTGGAACACCCACTGCAACACCCACTGCCAACTTCTTTCACGCTAACCATAGTGTGAAAGGGAGCCTTATGTACAAGGCAGCGTTAAGCCATATTTAGTGGCTTAACGCTGCCTTGTACATAAGGCGCAGCTCCTATTGCCACCACGTCGCTAAAAGTGACATTGTGGTGAAGATAGGGGCTTGTACATATCCCCCTTTAAATCTGATCAATCCGGGACTGGAGACACTGGATTTGGACCTAAGAGCAGAGTGATGGGGGAGTTCGGACTGAGCCCTGGAAGTACGGGGAAATAGCAAATGCTCCCCTCTTACCTACTCTGCCCAGCCTCACTCCGTGACACCCAAAACACAGAACTATTAAAGGCTTCCACATCAATCTCCCACTTGTCAAGCAGTTGGCAGATAAATTAGGTGAATATGCGGGACAGTTTTTCACGTCAGAATTCGGAAATAAATTACATTTTGTATTTTGCATTCCCCATTCCGAGGAGAAAAAAAACTTGTAATACTTGAATGTAGGTGAGCGAAAACTGTCCCCAATCATTGATTCTGGCCCTAGGGTATACCAGCACATTCATTTGAAGAACTCGTAATAAGGCCGAACCCTGCACTGCCAGTCTCCAAAATGGCCTTATTTTGCTGTAGACCCTACGGGGCATATTATCAAGAACGGCGATAATGGGCTTGATAATATGCCCTTGTGAATTCCCATAGAAGCCCAGGTTAACACCAGAACCTGGGCTGCTATGGGAATTGAAAAACAAGTATACACCTACAGGTGTATCAACAACTAGTGCACACAGTGCAAGGGTGACTCCGTTGAGGGAATGATTGTTTGAAACTTCTGTGTTCTGCATTGTGCAGCACACATAGAACTTGCAAATCGTCATGTTTTTTAATGTTTGTTTATGCGCAGGAAGGGATGCCTTCCTGCACATAAACAATCATTCATGTGCATAAACAATCATTAAAAAACATGACGATTTGCAAGTTCTATGTGTGCTGCACAATGCAGAACACAGAAGTTCAAACAATCATTCCCTCAACGGAGTCACCCTTGCACTCATTTTTGCTGTTTTTATGTGTGCTGCACAATGCAGTACACATACAAACATCAAAAATGAGGACAAATAAAGCATTTCTCCTCGTTTCGCCTGTTTAACAAGGTTTTCCCTGTTCTTAATTTTGGTGCTGCCCCATTTTACGCCACCCTTGTAAATATGGGGCAGTGTCAAAACCAATGGGTGTTGCAGCAGAATGCCCACTGCAACACCCATTGCCCACCCCTTTAATGCTAAGCATAGCGTGAAAGAGTTCCTTATTCACAAGGCAGCGTCAAGCCACGCTAAGTGGCTACGTCAAGTGTTTAACTTAACATGACTTAATGCCAAACTGTGAATAAGGCAAAGCCCTATCACCACTGGAATGTTGATAAAAGTGACGTTCCAGTGGTGATAGGGGCTTGTAGATATGCCCGTCTGTGTCCTAGAACACCCAAATCAGTCCGGTGCGTTGCATATCTGAAGACAAGAGGACATTACCCACTAGTAAAACTCACTAGAAGATGTATACTGGCAGAGCCAAAAGGAGATGTCCCAAATGGTGCACCAGGGAAGATCCCACGCTGGATCAATAGAAAAGCCTAGAGGGAGTCACCGAGAGGCTAGGGTGAAAGATCATAGAGGTGATCTAGCAGTTTAATCTAGACATAAGAAACAAAGACAAGGGAACTGGTATCATAGGAACAAAATAAATTGCCATGGTCGGGCATATGGACCTTGATCAACGTTGGTAGGCTGAAACATCATGGACACTACCCCTGTGTCTCAAGATAGCATGTAACTGAACAGTGCACACTTATTTGTATTTACCTAAGAATCTAGGTTTAGAAGCACTTGCCATTTTCATAAATCCAAATTCTGAATTACCCATAATGCCGAGTAATTCTGAGGATGCTTTTGCATTAAGTGTTTTTGTAGACACTGAAATACAATAGAATGACAACAATATGCAGAAATTCAATAGGTAATAGCAAATGTCCTAACATACTCTTTCCCTATACTTCCCCTGAATAAAACACTACCCAAACGTGGCTGTAGGAAGTGCAAAAAAGCTTGTAATTAGAATGATTTTTGGAATGGGGATAGTTGTGCTATGTGGCCCTTGATCCTCTGGCACCCAGGGAAACCTACAAACCGAAACAGATTTTTGGAAACTATACACCCGGAGGAGTCTTAGGTGGTGTAGTTTGAATAAATACCACTAATTGCCCTAAAAACATAAAATTTAGGTTTGTAAAATTGAATGACCTCAAATATCTGCGACAAAACATTCAAGAATAGGAAGGCAATAGAAAAAGTCTACCACCCAAAGGGGCATATTATCAAGGGGGTTTATCTCCGCTTTTTTGGCTTTAAAAGCCAAGAAAGCGGAGATAAAATTATCTCCCTATTACCAAGCTGTCGCTAACACCAGTTAGTGACAGCTAATAGGAGATAGCGACCATCTTGGGCCCCGCTTTGCATGTCAGTGATATTTATCACTAATGACATGCAAAGTGGGCGTGCCAAGATGTTAGCGACTGGAAACAGTCGCTAACATCGCTATCTCCTATTACCAACTTTTGGAGATATTCGCGCTAAGCGCGAATATCTCCAAAAGCTAACACCTGCCCTGAGCAGTTCTTCACCATGTTATCCAATGGGAGGTGGATAACATGGCTAAGAGCATTTGCTCGAAAATGCATGAATATCGCTGACTTTTCAACGATATTCATGCATTGCGGCCGTTTTTTATCGCATTTGCGATAAACCTTGCTAATAGCAAGGTTTATCTGCGATAAAAATCGCCGATGTGCGGCGATAATTTTTGTCTCTAAACAAGTTAGAGACAAAAATTATCGCTAGTTGTTGGTAATATGCCCCAAAGTTCCCACACTTCTACAGATACGCTCACATGTGTCGGCGTGCCTATTGTAACAACATGAAAAGGCCAAAATGGTGACTGTGTGAAGTCAATGTAGTGTGATCTTTATATAGTCAAAGATTTGAATTATTCCTGTCCGATGCAGTAGGACTATACATGCACTTGAAGGTACCATTTTTATTTGGAGAAAAGTGGAAATGTTGGATGGTAGGAGTTTTTGCCATTTTCTAGAAGTTCTAGTCTTTCTTGTTTACAGTGATCAGAAATATTTTTGAGGTTTCCTTGGGTACCGGCAACCCCGGTCCAAATAATTTACCTATACCCCTCAGAAGCCCACCCACCCATCAATATATTCTTTGGAGTATAGTGGGTGGATTGCCACTCAAACCCTTTGAAAAATACACATGCATGTTACCCCCAAAGTAAGAAGACCAAGAGGAAGACAGATGTATGTCAAACCTTGGCAGGATATGTTCTTACATGAAGACGATCAGAGAGAATTACTATGACGTGGTTCAAAATGATGCAAGCGAGCTACTCAGCGTTAGCAAGTTTACATTTCCTGATGTACTATCTGCCTGATTCATTTATGAGACGATTGTTTGGTTTCTTCCTTTTGTCTTGTGGATTCTGAGGCTATGCGTCACTTTTACGCCGCTGGTGTGTCACTTTTTGTGTAGAAAATGCGCCTTGTTGCGCCATATTTACAAATTGACGCATCTAGGTAGATGCGTCACTTTGTAAACCCTTGCACCACATTATACCTGCGCCAGGTATAATGTATGCAAGAGGGCGTATTGACGCAAGAAAGGGTCGTAGAAGTGACGCAGTGAAATCTATGTGAATTCACTGCGCCACTTCTAGGACACAAATGCGTCAATTTCTTACGCCTGCCTCACAGCAGGCATAAGACTGACGCAGGCCCCATGTGAAAGGATACATTGCTGGAGTTGCGGAGAGTGCTGTTTTAATTTCAGAGAGGGTATCCCTAACTTTATATTTCACAAGGTTATGCTGGGGGTTGTGTCTTTCTTGTGTCGTGGGTGGAGTTGCAGTTGTTGTATGGTGCTATTCTCATGTTTCTTGTTTTTTGGGGGGTTTGCTGCAGTTGTAATGGGCAGTTTCGTCTTTGGTTGTGTTAGTCCACTGATGTTTCCTTCAGAGGTATTTTTAATGCTTAGTGTGGAGCCTTATCCCACACATAAAGCCCCAACTTCGGGTTTAGGTGAAGGGCTTGAGGTAAAGCTAGCTTTGCAAATAGTATGTTTTTGCTAGTGATTTCTGTTTTTCCCCTAATGCTTGATTCGGTGTCGAGTTGTGCAGTTTCACGTGTTCTGTGTGGAGTGCATTTCCACATGTACCACCCTCACTTCGGGTTTGGGTGAAGGGCTGAGTTGAAGCCAGATTTTGAAGAGGGAGTGTTTTTCTTGTGATTGCTGTTTCCGTGATATTTTGATTGGGTGTTGAGTGTGTACTTTTCATGTTCCGTGTGAAATGTCTTTTTACATGTACCACTCTAACTTTGGGTTTGGGTGCAGGGCAATTATTTTATGCCGTAGGTTGTGTGTGGAGTTGTGTTCCACATGTACCATCCTTACTACGGTAAGGGTGGAGGGCAATTTTTATGCTGTTAGTTCTCTGTGGAATGATTTTCCACGGCTTAGAAGTTCTTGTTGGAATGGTTTCCTATCACGCCTTTCAGTCGGTACCCTTTCTACCTCTCTCTTGTTGGCCTAGTCATCCAGCTTATTTTTGGTATCTGGGTTTCGTTTGTGTTTTGTGGTGTGGTAGTGTGCGTGTTTTCATGGTTTGGTTTAAAGGGAGATTGTGATTTGTTTTTTTGCATTCTGGAAAGGGAGAAGAGGTGAGTGTAGTAGTCTTTATGTATTTACAGGATTGCTGGATTGTGTGTTGTGATTTATCTTTTCCTGAATTATTTATTGTTATCTTTCGTGCATGTATTTTCGCCATCATTACATGTATGACATTGCATTCGCTTTATGTTTATACCATTTTTACATTTGATGTTATCCTTACTTGTTTGCAATGTCTTTCACTATCTTTGTTTTTATTATGTAAAAACATACCTCCTGTTCGGCCATCTCTGTGACGTGGGAGTTGTGTGTGTTGTTGTATCAATGTTATCTCTGTTTAATTAAAAAGAGGAGATACCTGCTGCTCAGCCAGTGTGTCTGAGGAGTTGAATGTTGGTGTGAGAGGTGGCAGTGGAAGGTTGGATGAGTGAGGGTGTCAGTTGGAGGATGGGCTGAGCAGCAGAAAGGCTGCTCCTGGTGGGGCTCTGTTTAAATCTTATCCTGAATAAATATACTTAGAAGAAAATACATGGACTGGACCATCTTTTATTCACTACAATCTGTCTTCCTCTGACCTTCCTGGGTTAGTCCTATGCTCCCACTAGCATGGACCGATGATGTTATCTAATTTTTTTTACTGGCACATTTAGTGATGAATCTACCATTGCTCAGTTGACCAACATCCCCAAGGACACCATGGACTTCAAATGGGATTAGTCAGGGGGCGAATCTGTGGCCTCTAGCTAGCTCTATGCTACTCCTGGCATTTCCTTTGCAACACCTGGCCTCAGAGGGGGCAAAAGGTTTGCCTCCACTAAGGCCAAAGGTCACAAAGGAAGTGCCAGCAGTAGCATAGAGCTAGCTAGAGGCCACAGATGCGCCCCTGGCATTTCCTGAATGAAGTCCATGAGGAAAACTCTTAGCTCTGGGCCTTAAATTTCCCACTCACTTACTCTCTTGAAATGATTTTTCTGATTCCCTTTATGTGTGGGCTTGTTCCTGACCAGAATACTTCGCAAAGTCTTTGATCTTTTTACTAGCAGCAGAATCTTTTCCCTTTGTAGGCAGTGTACTAACTTTAGGCGTTACCACCCTTTTACTATTCGTTTGTATCTCCCTTCGCATCTTAAGTTTTTTCTTAGGGTTTTCCACCATTATGCAAAAGGTCTGTTACCTCCTTCAATCTAGAACCCTTCTCCTATAGCAAACATAGTCTCCTCATTTCTTTACTAGCATCAGAACTCTAGACAAAAAAATATATGGAGTATCCCTTGTGCCTACTTCATTCTTGAAATGTTCTATTGGTATATTTGAATCATTCACTGGCCCACTGGCCCACTGGCCCCAGTAAGGAGGGCATACATTCATTAATAGCTTTCAATACAATTGGAATATAGTTAAGAAGCCCAGTTTATTTTTTGAGCCATCATTATTAGCCACAGTTACTTCCAGTATCCCTTGCAGAGTTTCCTGAATCAGTAATAATACATCAACAAAAGACCCCCCCCCCCATATGTGCAGAAATGTCTACATTTGGTGTAGCTAGCGGATTTGATTGGACCATTGTGAGGGATTTATGGAGCAATTAAAGTCCTTTCTGATTTTGTGCCATCCATCATTTAAGAGAGATCGTTCTTCCTAAAGCTTCTGTCTTCTTCCCCCAGAGGTACTTCCCATCTGTTCATCATCTACTTGGGGATTAGACATATTTGCCTGCCAAATAGCTGGTGAAGAAGATAATCATGGCTCTGGTGAATGTAGTGAGCCTGCATCCTGTTGAGAGACAAAAAGACTTCCCTCCAAATTACTTTTTTCCTCACACCCATTTCCATTGGATGCCTTAGATGCAGAAATTGTCCCCCTCATTGCTTTTTTACTGAAAGGTTTCCTCACAAATTCCTTCATTGATGTAACCAACAGGGTTATATTTTCAGAGATTAGAGAGATCAAATTCCTAAAGAAGGAGGGGGGGGGTCTGTACCGCATGCTATCTGTTCTACGCTCCCACCACCCTCTAATTATCCCTTTTCAGTCAATACCTCAACAGATCTCCCTTTTACTGGTGGAGTTCGTTTTTTTTTTTATTGTTTCCGCTTTGCTTCTGGCATTGTTTCTCAAACATTGGCTCTTAATATAAAAAACGTATTACAGATCCTACACTCTTACCTTTCCTTCCTGAGTCCAGCTTTGTGAGTACACCAGCCTGTTTATTGTTTAAAACCTAGGGGGATATTGTATTGTATTGTATTGTAATTGCATTTATATAGCGCTTACTACCCCTGACGAGGCGTCAAAGCGCTTTTTCGGCAAGTAGCACGCTACTCCGGGACCCATAGAGAATTAGTGTTGAATTAGTATTGTGAAACATGCAAGTACATTGTAAGTGGTGGATAGGTTAGTCAGTTATTTGGATTTGGAATGGTAGCAGAAGGATAGAGGAGGACAAAGGTTTGTATTTATATAGCGCTTGTTGATGCACGCTATTCAGGAAGCCTACAAAGGATTAGTGGTGAGTTAATATGGTGAAATATAAAGTAATTTCAGTGTTGGATATTAGTCAGTTACTTGGAGTGAGAAGGATAGCGGAGGGATAAAAGGGGAAGAAAGATTTGCATTCATGTAGCACTTGTTACCCCTGATGGGTGTTGAAGCGCTTTTCTGGCGATTAGCACGCCACTCCGGAACCCATAAAGGATTACTGTTGAAAATGAATATAGTAAAAAAAAATATGAAGTAATTTTAGTAGTGGATATGTTATTCAGTTATTTGGGTAGTATATTAGTATAGTTTAATATGGAATTTGAGAATTGAACATGTTAGTCTGTTAATTTCGATTGAAAAGGATAGTGGAGGGATAAAAGAGTGAAAGATTTTTATTTTTTATTTTTTTTAGTCCTTAGCAATAGGAGGAGGCTTTTGGATGAGTAAAAAGCTAAATGAGAAAAAGGGTAGCATTTCTTGCCCTAGTCCCAACCAGTCTCGAACAGGCTCTACCAGGAAACTGCCCTTGTCCTCTCTGCCCTTAACAGGCTCTAACAGGCAACTGCCCTTGTCCTCTCTGCCCTTAGCCTCGACGCCCGGGCTTAGACGCCCTAATCCTGGCCTTTTTTCATAGCCCTAGTAATCAGCTGTCCCCTTCGGCCAATGGAAACCCTAGCCCTAACACTATGCAATCACAACACTAGCCCTAAAATCTAGAACCAATAGGAGACCAGGACCTTACAGAAAATCTTAGCCCTAGTCCAAGCACCTAATCAGTTCAAAAACCCTGATCTCTACGTCCAATAAAGGCCCTAGCCCTACCAGTAGTCCCAAAACAAGTCCATGCAACCAATGGCACAGGTAGCCCTAGTCCCTACTTCTAATAGAAAGCCTAACCCTACTCTAAGTCCCACACCTAGTCCAGCAACCAATCACACCAGAAGCCCTAATCGCTACTTCCAATTAAAGGTCTAACCCTAGCCCTAGTCCCACCCTACTCCCAACAACCAATAACATAGGAAGCCCTAGTCCCTACTTCCAATAGAAATCCTAACCCTGGCCCTAGTCCCAACCCTACAATGATTGAATCACAGACCCAGAAACCAATCAGAACCCTCAAATACTCAACCAATGAGGACATTAACCCTAATCTAATAGAAACACCAGATACAACCACCAATCAGTGTACACATGTACAAACCACTAGCAGACCATATAAGGTCCCAGCGACCACAGACACGGTTTGCTGGCCAGGGAGTTGGAAGCTGCTTCTCCTGTTCACAATCTCCTAGGAGGCAGACTGGCTGAATCCACACTTTGGACTGCAGCAGGTAAGGGCCTCACTAACTTGAAATCTAACAATACTGTTTGAATAAAACTTTACTTCCCCTGCTGGCCAAAAAACGAAGTGCACAGGCCCTAGTAAAACACAGTTTAAACAGCTCACAGAAGCACCCTCTGATGTAGAAAAATCCCTTTTGCTGGGGGAGGGAGGCAGGGGGGCTGGATTCACTGGCTTGTGAACACAAAATAGTGGCTAAGAGTGCACTGTTTTAACATACAGGTCTTAGCACAGAGCAAATGAGAAATTTGGAGGGAAAACAGAATTGTCACCAAGGAACGAGAGCGACATACTACAGAGGTTGGATCACAAATCCCACAATTCAACACACTAAATGGAGGCAATCATGGGCAGGGAAACCCACAAATTTAAAACACAATACAGGTGATAAAATATGCAATTACAGGCAGGATAAAACTATATCTTTTAACTGTAACAACCACATGCATAGACAGTTCACACCAGAACATGAGGTTCTATGGGAATTCACAAGGGCATATTATCAAGCCCATTATTGCCGCTTTAGCAGCAGTTTTTTGCCGCTAAAGCAGCGATAATTTTAGCTGTATTTCATGATAATATGCCCCCTTGTATTTTAGATGTGTCCATAAGTTACTCCCCTCCTGAGAGGATCCAGGTGCTGGTGGTGCTGCACAAACATACAAAACCTTCTTTGTTTTAACCTCACTACCAGGAAGGTTGAAGTGTTAATAACTGTAAAAATTGAATAGCCTTGTCCAAAGAAGGTCTCTGATCTCTCTGTTCCTGACCATCATGCCCACACCTTCACTGGCTTCACTGGGTCTTTTTTGCCGCCCAATTCCAGCCTGACTACACCAATCCCTTTTACACCAAGCCGGACACCCCGCACCACTTCCTCAAGCGACCTCCAAAAACTCCCAAGCTCCTCTGCTCTCCTCCACTGCCACACATACACTGATATTTGCAGCCGCTCACTCTACCACCCCCTTCAGGGCTTACCAGTTATTTTGTTACTGAATGGATCCTTTATAGTTCAAATCTTTTTATTCAGCATTTTAAAGAACCATGGCAAACAGGGTACAGTATGAGCACGTCTTGCCCTCCTTTAATGTCACATACAGCACAAAAAAGCAAACCTGCAACTTCCCAAAACCACCCCCTCCCTTCCCACCCCGTAATACGCAGAGCAGTATCATTCCATTTAATATGGTTAACCATGAAGTCAGAGTCATCGGTCTAGGTAGTGTCATCGGGTTGTGTGGTGAGAGCAATGTACTGTTTGAGTGCCAGAGTTCACTTTATGAGTCCCCCTGTGCTGCGAGGGTAAGGAAACGTTTCTCCATTGCCAATGCATGCTACAGGCAATGCAGCCACCCCTGGTGTGTTGGAATGCATCCTGTGCCCCAGTGTGTGAGGATATTTTGAAGGGAAGCCCGTCACATTAATCCAATCTTTGGGATATCAATTGGATGGTGAGTGCATTAGGAAGCTCTAGAACTGTGTTGGCTGGAAATCAGGGCAGTTGGATGTTTAGATGTAAATCAATGTTATCAAGGATCCTTTCCCAGTACTGGGACAATCTCACAACAAGTGAAGTAAGGTCCCTGTGGAGCCACTGCCTTGCCAAAAGTTGGCACTGCACATAGGATTCCCCCTGTGTAAGAATACCGGTGTGAGGTACCAATATGTAGCAATCTTAGTGGCAGTTTTGACACTGGCTGTGTTATGGGCTGTATGCCATGTTCTGTAATACATCTCATCCAACTCCTTCTGCATTAATTTTCCCCCAAGCTCCAGTTCCCATCTCTTTTGACTTGCTGTTTTAACAGGCGGGGTGGCCTGTCATAAAATACTGTTAAATTCGGGGAACATCCATTACAACGCGGTGTTTACACCGCACTACCATTACAACGCTGGTTTTACAACGCAAGTCATTACCACGACTTGCGCTGGAGGGCGTTCTAGGCTAAGGAATAGTAGATTTACTATTCCAACACCTTCCCTACTGTACGTAGGCTGGTGTTGGAATAGTAAATCTTACTATTCCTAAGTCCAGCACCCTACAGCGCAAGTCGTGGTAACGACTTGCGTTGTAAAACCAGCGTTGTAATGGTAGTGCGGTGTAAGCACTGCGTTGTATTGACATACAACCGTTAAATTCAGTAACTAAGCGCCTATTTGTCGTTTTTGTTATCAACCATCATTCAAAGGACATATGGGGATGCTGCGCTCTGAGGCAAACCATCGGCCGTGTTTGTTCAATATCGAGTTATGGAGATATCACAAGCAACTCTTTGTTTCAGGTAGCACATTATCAGTGAGAAGTTGGTTGAAAGGAAGGAGACCCTCTTCATCAAACTTATGACTTATAGAATGAAATCCAGCTCGCTGCCACAGCTGGATCACAGGCTGGACAAGGCCTGGTGTGAAGTCAGGGTTACTCGTAATCTGTGTTAATAGGGAGGGAAAAGACTAACTGACTGACTAACTGACATACTTATAAAGCGCTCAATTACAGAGGCATCTTGGTGCTGGGAGTGACTTGTTGCCATTGCACAGGCTCGTCGAGGTTTATTGCTGAGGGAAAAGCCAGGTATTGACCCATTTCCAAAAGAGAGGCGTATTAGACTGAAGTCTTATGGTGGTAGGTAGCGTGTTCCATAATTTGGCTTCTCGTGGGAGAGGCTTTTGCCTCCCCATCTGGCTTTTTTTATTTTAGGAAGCTGTACTAGCCCTTTGTTGTCCTATCTAAGATTCCGTTACGAGTAGTACCAGCAGAATAGTATCTGAATGTCAGTGGCTCCCCCACCATATAGTGCCTTATGCACAAGACAGAGAGCTTTAAATTCTACTACCGTTGGACTGGGAGCCAGCGAAGCTGCCTTATACTGGCAGACGTGGGATGGTATTTAGGAATATCAAGTAGTACTCGTGCTGCCACATTCTGCAAAGACTGAAGTTTGGCAGACTGGCCTTTGTCTATTCCCAAGAATAGTTCATCACCAAAGTCGATTTTTGAGAGGACAAGAGCTCCTATTACCTTTTTCCTGAGGTTCAAAGGAAAAAAGGGCAAGGTTTTTTGTAAAATTTTCAATGTAAAGAAACAGGAGGAGGTTAAATGATTGATTTGTTTTGCAAGCTTTATTTCGCTGTCAAATATAATTTCGAGGTTTCTAGCTTTAGTAGAGGGAACAGGGCAGTTACCCGCCTTGGATGGCCATCACAATTGGCTCCCTACAGAAGGACCCTGCCCAAACTCAATGACTTCAGTCTTCTCAGTGTTAAGCTTGAGAAAGTTGAACTTCATCCAGGCCATAATAGAGTTTAGACAATTATAAAAGCTGGCAGCGTTGGCGTCCACCCTCTACGTGACAGATAAAACTATCTGGGTATCGTCCGCATATGAGATTAGCGTAAGACCGTGGTCTTTGATTAATCTAGCCAAAAGGGTGACATAAATATTGAACAAGGTTGGTGACAAAGCTGATCCTTGTGGTACTCCACACGGGAGACAGAAGTTTTCTGATTTGAGATTATTCCAGTACATCATCTGCTCCCTGGATGCCATGAAAGATGATAGTAAGGTTAAGGCAGTCTCTTTGATACCTATTGCCTTCAGCCGTGGCATCAGAACTGCTGTGTTAACTGTACCAAATGCTGCTGATAGGTCAAGCAGGAAGAGGAAGGCTCTTCACCCTATCCATCTGTGAACGGATCTCCTCTGTGGCCATAATCAGGGTTGACTAGGTGGAATGGCGTGATTTAAAGCCATGTTGGGTGAAATCTAGGAGGTTGTTGCAATCTAGGTAGTCGGCGAGTTCCATGTTAATAGATTTTTCTAGAATTTTCGCCAGTATTGGTAGACACAATATTGGGCAATAGTGTTTCACCTCAATGGGATCCAAGGTGGCTTTCTTCAGGATAGGCCTTTTTCCATGACTGCGGAAAGGTCCCAGAACTGATAACCTCATTTAGGAGAGGGGCCAAATGTGTACTGATTTTTCCAGAAACCAGATGCAAGATGGGAGAAGGACATGGGTCAGTGGGAGAACCAGACTTGATCAGTATTAACAGATCATTAACTTTCTCTCTCGTTAGAGTAGAGAAACTTGACATGAGTTAGATTATCCTCCAGGGTATCTTCATTGGTTTCAATAGAATTATTCTTAAGAAGTTCGTTATATACTGCCTGTACTTTAGTTTGAAAAAAGGTAGCAACCTTGTCTACGAAATTTTGGTCAGGTGTAAATTGGTTATCCTGCTGCCGCTTGGATAGTCACTGTTTTAAAAAGTTCCTTAGAGGAATTTTGGCAACATCTATTTTTGTTGCAAAAAATACAGTTTTAGCTTTTTTTTATAGCTGCCTTGTATTCCTCTAGAACTAGATTATAGGAACTTTAGGTTCCGCACTGTAATCTACCCTCCATAGCTGTTCGAAACGTCTATATTTGAATTTGATATGGCTAAGATCTGCATTATACCAGGGTGCAGACTCCTGCCTTATCCTAGATCTCCATCATAACTTTAGTGGCAGGACAGGAGTAAAGTCTCCTCAGCATGGCAGTCTTGTTCAGGAGAGGGACTCTCTGTAAAGGCTGTCCGGCTACCGCCCGATCCATAAACAGTCAATGTTTCTCAGATACATCTCTCATCTATTATATCTTACATTGGAGCTGTGTCACCTGGAAATAATGGAGGAGATTTGGAACGCATAGGCCCCCTCCCCAGGGGGTCAGTAACACTGTTCCCTCCACATTCGGAAGCGTCCCTCTGCCCAGAAAAATCAATCCATTTCCTGTTGGAGAGCCTGGATTGAGCCCATGGGGAGGGGGGAGGGGGGTCCACCAGTGGGGCCTGAAATATAAACAGGATTTTAGGGAGCGCATTCATTTTCAGGGCAGTGACACAATCAAGCCAGGAGATGCAGTAGTGCTTCCACCTGGTCAGATCACCTATAATTTGCTTTGGTTGCTTTGACTGATGATGCTTCCTGAATTCCCAAATTATGGATGGATGTAGTTTCCCATTGAATAGGGTACTGACAGGCAAGCTGCACCTTCATTGCCATAAAGAACAAGAGCTTAAGAACCTGTGATTTATGGACATGACGCAAAACCCAGCTGCTCGACCAAAGGTCTCCAATTCAGCCAAGAAGGCTGGGAGGTACATAGCGGCTACTCCCAGGACACGATCACATTATCTGCTTAAAGGCTGATAGTATGTTTCTCCCCACTGAAGGGCACCCCTTTAATATTAGAGTTGTGTTGAACATGCTGAGCCATAGCCTCCAGGCTTAACACAAATAACAGGTGTAAGAGTGAGCACCCTTGGCGTGTGACTCTGCCTATTGAGAATGGAACCGAGGTCTGTCCATTTACACCTACCATCGCTCTGTGCTGGCCATAATTGCTAAAGATCTATGTGCAGAAGTGCTAGTTAAAGCCAAAGTGTTTCAGTGTATCTTCGAGATAGGGCCAATGGACCTGATCAATTGCTTCTATATGTTTAAGGCCACAAGCATTCTACCTCAATTGGAATGTTGAGTTTTGTCTATCAGATGCATGATGCATTTAGTGTTGTCACTAGACTGCCTACTGGGTATGAAACTTGCCTGATCCGGACAGATCAGGCCCTGTAAAAGAGAACCAAACTGGGCGACTAGGATACACGGAACAGGTTGATATCCAAGAAAAGTAGGGATATCGGGCAGTATGAGCCACAGAGGGCTTTGTCTTTCTTCAGCGTTGGGATAACCACAATAGAGGCTTTGAACATGGTGGGAGGATCTGGAATGTGATCAAGTTGAAAAATGAGGTCAATACAGGGTAAGCTTATTGCAGAAGTTCTTAAAGAATAGCGCCGGCAAAGCCATTCGGCCCTGATGACTTGAGAAGATTCTGTCAGGCAATAGTGGAGATAACCTCCTCAATTTGAATTGGGTGATCTAGGGCTGCCACTTGATCTGGTGTCAGCCACAATGTGTGTGCATCATGGAGATAGAGGGCTGGGCCCTTCTGATTCAGGGTCTATCCCTCATAGAGTTCCTTATAGAAGTCCCTGAAGGCAGAAGCATTGGGACACTCTCCCATGATGTCAGAGCCATCAGGGGCCCGTAAAGAGTGGCCTGGCTTTGTGCCCTTAATCTTATGGCTAAGAGATGACCACATATGTTGCACCCCACATAAAAGGAGCGTCAGGGTCGCAGCACAGCATATTTTGACTTGTTCAAATCAAGTTGTGTACGCGCTGTTTCAAACTGCTGCCAAACCTGTGGACCCCCATGCATTTGTGGAAGCGTTCAAGGGCCTGTAGCTGTTGTTGGAGGCGCTCTCTCTTTTCCCAGCGGAGTTTGTTGTTTACCTCGCAGACTACATTCAATTCCCCACAAATGACAGCCTTCAGGGTTTCCAGAGATGCCTCAACCCCATCCCTCATAGCCAGTGCGCTCCCTCCTGTGCGTCCATAGCGCTGGGCCAATTCTTCAAGGTCATTGTTGAATGCCAAGTTGGGTCCCCCTCCAAAATTACTAGTCTATCTGTGGTAGACATAACCTCCACCACCTCCTGATGAAGAAAGCGTTCCTGCCCCTCATTTGGGGTGTACAGGGTTCCAAGTGTAAACGTGTGGTCGCCTAAGCTCACTGTATGCACCAGTAGCATGCCTTTGATTTCCACTAATTTGGATCCCACTTTGCCTTGGAAGGAGCAGATTTGGATGGGGCAGTCGAGGAAAACTGATGGGAGAAAGCGCGAGAGCACAGTCTGTGGCAGTCGCAGATAACTAAGTGAGTTTCCTGCAAAACGCAGATGTCCTTACCCGTATGTTCCAGATAGGACAGTATTTAATAGGGTTGTTAAGGCCTTTCACAATGAGGGTGAGTGTCTACAGTGTGGTGTGCATGGTGTGTGTGTGGGAGATATGCAATGATGGTTCCCTGTGGTCGGAGACCTGTCCTCGCCCTCCCATATACGACGAACAGCGTCTTGGGGTTCTGAGTCTATCAACTTTGATGGACTCAGAACCCCAAGACGCTGTTCGTGGAGGAGCAGGGAGGCCGACTATCTCTTTACTGATCTATATTAAATGTGAGGTCATCCCACGAAAATTGCAACGCCAAAGACCGAAGCAAAGCAGGCCCGCGGCTGCAGCGATTTGTTTCTAATTTCGATTGAAGAGTGAAAAATTATCACAAGAAGTAAACTCGGTGGCTCCTCCTGGACAGGGTACGAGTCTGTGTAACAGAATCAAGAAATTGTGTACACCTAAGTACCCTAAACTATAGAAGGGGGTGACTTTTTCAATTCCCTGCGCCCACATCAGGATGTCGCAGTGCTAATGACTCAGAGGGAATCCGGAGTTTGTTTAGCTGAGAAACTGTCCTGAAGAAGGTGCTTATCGCCAAAAACCAAAACGCCGCGTCGACACTTTGTTCTCATGAACAATTTTAAAAAACCGATTGTGTAATTTAAAACATATTTGGGGTTGTATTATCTGTGTAATAATGCAATTTTTTAATTTATGTATGTATTGATTTGCTGCTAATGGTTGATATAACTGTATGAAACACAATAAACATATGTATGTTTTATTTTTAAACAACAAACCAGTGAAGACATTTTTTTCACATAGACTGTGGTTTGATGGTTCTGTTAAGATTTATATAAAAAAAATTCTGAACGTTGGTGGCACTTTTGAAAGATTTTTCTAACCTGCTGTGAGTTCCCATCACATTAGTGAGTTTTTCCTGGGGGGTTGGTGCCTTTTGTCCTAAAAGGTTGTGTGTCCAACATCACAATCTGCTGGATCCTACTAGGGGTCTACTTGTTTTTAACATAGGGACATTTTCTGTTTTTATATCTATCTCCCCTGGTCCCTGACCAGTTAACAAAGGGGGCCTCCTTCATTTTTTCTGCATTTTCAATGACGGCCCTCCCCTGGCATACAAGGGTCTCTTACTAAAACCTGCATACAGGCAATAAACCAAATGGTGCAGAAGTTGTATACTCACACCTCGCACTGGGAGTCTTCTTGGATGGGGTCCCATCTGGAATTTACTCTGCCCAAGGGTTTTCTCTTCCTCACAGAGCACAGTGGTCTTGGCAAGCAAGCAGGTCCAAAGCAGGTTGCTTTAGTTCACTAGGTGATGTCCCCTCACTCAGCAGGGAGACTAGCAGTCCTTGACCCTCAGTCCTGGTCACAAACAGAAGTCTTGCATAGCTTCTGCTCACACAGACTGTCTGGCTGCTTGTCAGGCAACAATTTTTGGGGTCTCAACCTCTCCTTTTTATAGTCCTTTTCAAGGCAACAAATGTAATTTAGAGTCTAAGTCTTTGAAGTTACATTTTGTGTGCTTCTTTTAAAGTATACTTTCCTCCATTTTGCTCTTGGAAGGCTGTCTGTCACAGCAGGAGAGACTCCAAAGCCAATAGGTCCACAACACAGGCCATGGGAGTGACTAGATTTCACACCTGGATGTCTTCTAAAGTGATATGTGCATCAAAAGATTAGTCCCTGGCCCCCAGGCTTACTCTTTAGCGTTCCCTTATCAGCCCCATCCCCTTTCTGAGATGTGTACAGGCCCCTTCCTTGTGATCTCTCATTGATTCAAAGAGCACCTTTTGAAGTGCACTGGGACAGTCTCTCCTCCCCCTCTGGTGTGCCTCACCCAGCTAACAGGAATGCAGAAGTACACAAATCTAACTGGTGGTGATCCCTCTACCTTCTCGTGTCTTCAGCAGGTTGGAAGGTGGAACCCAGGTTCCTCCATGTAATATACCATTACAGGCACACTTTTACTCAGTGTATGTACACAGCGCACACACAGTCTATAAGTGTTACCTCCTTGTATTGTGCTACGTCAGGCAGACTTATTCAGCCTCCAGTTGCAGCTTACGTACTACCAGGGGTACCAACAGATAGAGCTGAGCTGTCGCCAGGTAGTGGTGAGGTTTCTTATCCATGCAATTCGGGCACGATCAATATACGTTGAACTGAAAGCAGCTGGACTACTGGTTTTGTTTTTCAGTATCAGAATTGTTTAACTATCACTATTCACTTTTCTGTTGTGCAGCAGCATCCTCCTAGGTCCTGACGAAAGCCTTGACACTGTATGGGTCGCACTGGCTGAAACATGTCGCCCTGTCTTTGTCTTCCGACACATGCAGTTAGTTTCAAATCCATACTGCAGGTGCACTGTTTTTAACCCTGGCAGCGAGAACAAGCCAATAAAGTAAACATTTTGTTATTGTTAGTTAGTTTTAATATCGCTACCTACACAGTTGTTTTTTGTTGTCCTGCGCCCTCACTTTAACCCTCTCCTCCCATCTGCTGGATTTAGAATATCCTATTTAGAGTAGATATATGAAATATCCCTGAGCTCCTCCCACTCAGAGAGGGAGTTGTAGCCCTTGACAGGACTCAGAATTCTTGCCAGGCGGAGAATCCCAGTTGATGAAGCATGCCACCTTCGGTTGGTGAGGGATTACGTCCTGAAAGGGATTATCCCACAGTTTTCTATGTGTGATTTTTTCAAGTGCCTCTGGCTGTTTTCTTTACTATTCCAGACACAAGGATTTCCATGTTCTTTTTGACACATATTCAGCACACACATTCCCTCAGCACGCATTCACAGTACTGTTGCCTTTCTATATTGCACCATGGTGTGCCACTTGCAAGCAGACACACTGCCAGCACCCATACTCACCATGTGTGGGCTGCACAAACTACACTCTTCATGTAGTGTACTTGTCGGAGGTACACAAACAGGGCCGGACTGGGAACCAAAACCGGCCCTGGCAAAGTGCTCGGCCGGCCCCCCCGCCCCCCGGGCGGGAGGGGGGCGAGCGCTTTGCCAGGGCCGCTTTTCAGCCGATTTTGTTACAGGGCCGATTTTGCAGCTATGCTGCAAAAACGGCTCTGCAACAAAAACGGCCCCCCAGGGCCCAAAATCGGCCCCCACCCTTGCGGCTGACCGGGGGATTGCCCAGTGCCCACAACGGCCAGTCCGGGCCTGTACACAAACACTCTGTATATGCATTTACTTTGCATGCACTGCAGAGAACTTCATCACTCATGTAAAATACTACTCATAGGTATTCACACACCCAGTATGTGCACTCACCATGTGCACACTGCACAGCACTGCTTAATCCTTGTAATGTACCCATCCGAGGCATACTTACAACCAGCGAAGAGTCACTATTCCTGAGTTGCGCAGCACCTTACACCTAACTGATGTAGGCCAAGGGTGAGGTAAGTGCACCACAGCGGACCTTGAAAAAAGTGAGTGAGCCTGTAGGCCTCATTGTAATCACACAGGTTAAAAAGGATCTGTTTGCGCCTACTGATCATTACACGCTATGCTGTTAACACTAAGCTCATGATGCTTAACACCTGATGAGGGCAGTAGCCTTCCACCACTAAGAGGATAGTGCTTTGGGCACCACATTTGATCCAACAAGACTGTAATCGATTATAATTAGCAAAAGAATACAAAGTTCCCCCGGGAAAACTAAAGAGGTATGTGTGTGTAAATGTGGGAGTAGAACAGATGCAGGGAACGGGGTGTTCCCTTGTTGGAACTAGAAGACCTCACACACCCAGAAACCTAGGTGTCATGCTTCATCATTGGTCTCCTGCTCCTCGTCAGACTGGCGCTGCAATGGCCGACGGGCGCCGTAGGCGCTCTTTGTTGAAGATCTTTTGTTCCAGCCAATGGTTGAGTGCGTGTGAGGGGTCTGGTAAAGGTGTAGTCGTGAGGGAGTAGTGAGATTAAAAGAAGGTGGGTCAGTCCACAAGGGACTTTATTCACGTGGCTGACTCCCTTTAGTTAAAATGGTGGGAGGGGAGATAGGAACTGTGAGGGGCACAGTGGGCTAACTCAACCCTCTAAATAGGTCGACATGTTTCTTGCCTAACTGGCAATTCTTCAGGACCTCGGGTGCTAGGTACTACACAGTGGGAAAAATACACAATAAAATAAAGAAGATAGATACAACCTCACTCGGTCAATCAGGGAGCAGGCCAAGTGGTCCTGCTCTAGTGTGGAGACCCTAAGAGTATCAATAAAGGGCCCGCAGTCTGTTCCCGTGGGGCTGCTCACTAAGGTAAGGTACCTGAAGCACGAACAGCCTGGGTGTGAAACCTACCCCCACGTAAGGCGCCCCGTCGGTGTAATCGATTATAACCTTCTCAAACCATACTGCTGACGGTTTGGTGTATCATTGCTCTTTCCAGGAAGTGCTTACATTGGAATCAATGAGGAACTATTTCACGTCTGAAAATCACACTATCATGACGTTATTTGTCTCATTCAATTCTTTTTCTCTTTATTTTTATTCTATGTAGAAAGCAATCCTTCTTTGCTACTATTTTCACTGCATTGGCCAAGCCAATAAGGCAACTTTTAAAGTGATAAACCACATTAGTCCATGTCCATTTGCCTGATTATAGTGCGTCCAAAGTACTTAATAATGTACTATCTCACATGCAAACAATTTTCCTTTTTACACCTTCGCATCCTCAGATTGTATGGTATCTTAAAAAGTATCCCCCCACTATGTTCCTACGCCCCATGTTAAAAACTGACCTCGAGATCAAACTTGCAGTTGTTCCTACTCCTCTCATTCTTTCAAGTAACCCTCTCCGTACTTCCATCTTCAGTGTGCACAGGCAGGGCCGACATATGTAACAGCGGTGAGGCGGGGTGGGTGGGGAGTTCAGTGGACAGACAGGATGGGGAAGTAAAATTAATAAATAAAACCATTTACTTTGCACTCTCGACATCGCCAAGTCTGCGACGTGGTGAGCGCAAGGTAAGTGGTGTGTTTATTTATTTATTTTACTTTCCCTATCCCGTAGTTTTTCAACTCATCGCCCGCCCGCCCTGCCCCTACCCCGCCCCACAGCTGTTACCAGTGCCAGCCACGCCTGGGTGTTCATTCCTTTTTTGAAACCATGGGGCATATTAACAAGATGTGCGATAATAAAAGCACATCGCTCATTTCCATATCGCCGGATTTAATCGCCGTGATAGCGCGTAATTATCAACGCGCAACACGTAGGCAAAATTAAATCCGGCGATAGTCGGTAATAAGGAACATTAGCGCATGAAAACAAGCGTTGTTTTCACGCGCTAATGTGTGCTTTGGTAATATGGGGGGGTGGATTCAGCTTTATGATCCACACGCCCATGTTATCAATGCCTAACACCTGATCAAAGCAGGCATTGGGAGACCTGCGATAAACGAGTTTATCGCAGGTCTCCTTCTCCCAACGCCTGCCTTGATATTAGGGTGTTAACACCTCCAACTACATTTTACATGTGGTTTGGCGGTGGGAACGCCCACCCTGCATCCCATTAGCGTTATCTTTAGACCCCAGCGCGGGGCGATAGATGACGTCAAGAATACGTCTCTAACTCAGGTTAGAGACGTATTGGTAATAGTGCGATGAAAAAAAAAATGCGTTAGTGACTTTAAAAAGTCGCTAACGCATTTATCGCGGGCTTGGTAATATGCCCCCATATCCTTTCAACGTAACAGTACCTAATCTCATCTAAGCCTGCTCATTTACCCAACCCACCATTTGCAAGAACTCACATATATCAATAATAAGCACACCTAACACCTTGTAATTTAATTTACAGCAAAGTACTTGGAGTAATTACAGGGAATCATTTCCTTGAAAAGCAAAAGGCTAAGCACGCTAGGACACAAAGCGAAATAGCACTGAGATAACCGCTATCTTTGGGTTCCGGAGGAGTGTGCTACTCACTGCCAAGTGATTCACCCTCTTGTCTGGGGTAGTAGGCACTGTATAAATGCAATTACAACAACAACACTGGTAAACAGCATTTCTTAATGCCTGCGTTTACATGCTTTGGCAAAATAAGGCCACACCTCCGGGCTTTACCAGTGCTTATTTCAGTTTCCTGCCACAGAATTCGAAAAGTGTAGCGCTGATAGCATAGTAAGCTGTGGTAGACTAGTATGAGCCCATTGTCTCTACTGTGTGGTATTGACTAATCCTAGTGGCAGCGCTGCTTGAAACTATTTTCTTTAAATGTTATCATTGTAAAATGTCATGTCTGTGTAACATATTCTGTGAGATGTCATCACTTCTACACTGCGTAATGAGTAGTGACATTTTTTGGTGCACAGTACAAAGCACTGTCTAACAGGACAGACGAATATATGACCTAATTTCCGCTAGATGAATCATACAGGAGTCTGTCTTAATTCCGCACTAGAATGAGCCCTTTGTCCTAATTCGGTGGTCGGCTTGAATGAGTTTTTTTTACAAGTGTCTGGAAAGAGAATGGTGTGTTTTGTGGTCTTTTCTCACTTCTCATCTTTCAATTTGAGTTGTTGAAACTGAAAAATCTCTTGAGAGACCTTGCTGTTCTTTAGATTAACGCGTTTTTTCAAAAAGTGACTTTTATGCCCAATATAAAACGAGTACTTTGTTGGCTAGCCAAATCTTATTTATTTTTTTACGCGACTATGGGTTGTGCAGATGAGATATGAATTTGATTACCAGATTTTTAAAGTTCATGTAAAGTAATGCAATATGTTTTTGTACAGCACACAATCAGTAATTAACTACTTGCGGGCATTTTTATGAGAGGCTTGCGTCACGTTTGCACTGTGTAAAAAGGTACATGCCTGACAAGCCTCTGAGTCAGATTTATGATGCCACGCAAAGCCACTTTGCGTGGCTTTGAATGACTTCATAAATCGGGAGAAAGACACAGCAGCACAAACCGCTGCCTTACTCTGCTCAAGGGAGGCCTTCAATGAGCATTGCAATGGGTGTTCCTAAGCAACTCCCTTGGTTATTAATGAATTCCCAAATTTACAAGGAATTGTAAACCTGGGAATGCTCCAAAATCCTACACCTCCCCAGGTGAGGCGTAACAAAAAGAAATATGTTTATTTCTCTTTGTGTTTTCCTCTTTCAAGGTGAGCTGCATTCTGCAGAACACATAGAAAGAGGAAAAAGCTTCTCTGGATTGTTGTGCAGGCAGGTGTCCCTTCCGACATAAAAAAAATTGTGCATGCAAAGGACTCAACCTGGCACCATGGTGCAAGGGTGCCTGTGTTGGCATTATGCAGCCAAAATGGCTGCATCACAAGGGGAAAGGACAGGAGCCTAGCACCAATACAAGAACCCTTGCAGATCTTCGCAAGGGTGCCTCTGGTGCATGCAGGGTTGTTTTTAGAAAGAGGAAAATTGAGGAGAATTAAAGATATTTCTCCACGTTACGCCTCACCTGAGGCGTTATAGGATTTAGGCACATTCCTAGGTTTACAAGTCATTGCAAATCTGGAAATGAGTCAAAAACAATGGCGTTGAGTGGGAAAAGCCACCGCAAGGCCCATGGAACACCCCTCTTGCGCAGATAAAGGCAAAGCAGCGATTTGCGATGTGTTGCCTTATTCCAAACTTTTGAAGCCATTCAAAATCATGCAAAAAGGCTTTGCATCCCTTCATAAATCTGACTCGCAGGCTTGCATGTAGCACTTTGTGTGGTACAAACATGAAGCAAGCCTCTCATAAAATATGTCCCTTGCTGCTATGGGGCAGAGCCCGTCTACATTTAGGTTAATCTTTCCTCTTGTACGAACCTATGTGAATTTGGTATATTGTGGGATTGTCTCTGAGGAATGTGTCGAGGTGGGGCTCAAAGTCTTACCTTCTATTCAACCCGAGTCTCTGAGAGGCATATTACCAAGCCTGGCAATATTAGATTATCACCGCTTAAGCTGCCGTTTTCGGCCGCTAAGCGGCGATATTTATATCGCCCTATTAGCAAGCTGTCGCTAACTGATGTTAGCGACAGCTTTGAGGTGATAGCGAGCGGTTTGGGGCCCGCTTTGCATGTCAGCGATATTTATCGCTAATGACATGCAAAATGGGCGTACCCAACCTGTTAGCGACTGAAAACAGTCGCTAACATCGCTAGTGCCTATTATCAACGCAGGCGTAGCGATAGAAATATTCGCGCTGAGCATGGATATCTCCAAAAGCTAACGCCTGCTCAGACCAGTTCTTAGCCATTATATCCAATGGGAGGTGGATATTATGGCTAAGACCCTATTGGCGTTAATGCGTGAATATCGCTGTATTCTCAGCGACATTCACGCATGTCGCCGCTATCGCCGGATATTTGATCGCTTTAGAGATAAACGTTGCTAATAGCACGTTATCTCTGCGATAATATCCGACGATGCTTGGCGATAAAAAAAAACTCGCTAAGCCCATTTAGCGATAAATATCGCTAGTTGTTGGTAATATGCCCCATGTTTCCAGAACCCACCTCTTGCGTCCTGACTGCTACATGTACAGGTTACTGCCTTTCCTGTGTTTTAGCGTGAGGCTGTGCTAGTGAGAAAGGTGCAAAGTAAATTGCTAATGACCTCGTATAGTTGTCACTGTGTGTATTCATATAGATGTAATTTGTAGAATAAAAATATATTTAATGCGAAAATAATGCGATAGCCAGATACTAAGCTGCCAACATTTTCTTAAAGGGTGGGAGAAGTTCAAATTGGAAACAATGTTGCATCTGTCAAGAAGTGAGAAGAAATGCTTCCAGAAGCAGATTCTTTCGTAGACTTAATAGATTTGTTCCCACTTCCAAAAATGCCATTCTGCCTCATGCAATCCAGCGGTGTTTTAAATCTGGAAACCACAGTTTTGCTGGCTTCAGCACACTCAGAACAGCGCGTGGCGTCCTTAAATGTTCCCATGGAGCCCAATTGTGCTGCTCTATGACACCTTCCCCTGACTGTAGTAGTGGTTAAATTACCGTGTAAGGGAGTGCAACCTTTAACTGTATTATTTATTTCACTCTTGATTCCTGCCAAGGAATAAAGATCCCCCTTGCCTCGATCAAAAACACCAGAACGATCACATTGTTTAGAACATTGGGGCATATTACCAACAACTAGCGATAATTATCGCTATGTTGGCTTAGCGGCAATATTTTTATCGCTGAGCTGCGGTGATTTTTATCGCTTAGGAACCTTGCTATTATCAAGGTTTATCTTCTAAGTGAAAAAAATCGCCCGCAATGCATGAATATCGCTGAAAAGTCAGCGATATTCATGCATTACAGAGCTAATGCTCTTAGCCATGTTATCCACCTACCATTGGATAACATGTCTAAGAACTGCTCAGGGGCAGGAGATAGCGATGTTAGCGACTGTTTCCAGTCGCTAACATCTTGGCACGCCCACTTTGCATGTCATTAGTGATAAATTTCACTGACATGCAAAGCGGGGCCCAAGATGGTCGCTATCTCCTACTAGCTGTCGCTAACTGGTGTTAGCGACAGCTAGGTAATAGGGAGATCATTTTATCTCCGCTTTCTTGGCTTTTAAACCCCCTTGATAAACCCCCTTGATAATATGCCCCATTGTTCTAAACAATAGAACACGTTGTCGGTCACGTTGTGGTCTGAACGATTGCACTCACTTGACTGTTGATGGTTCTCTTGTTAATGCATAAATGGCTGTAAAACTAGATACAAACTTGAGATACCGCAGGGGATGAATTATGGAAGTGTACGTGGCGAGGTAAGCGGGTGGTTGCATCTGCTTGTTTTCAGAGAAAGGGTTAGCCAATTTCAAAGTGGAAAGTTATTGTTATGGACAGCTTCTGTATCGGAATTCCTGCTGTGGGCTTGAAGGGAGTAGAAGGTGGTTCAGGGGACTGCAGCATTCTCCCCCTGATGTGTTATTGCAAGTTGCCATTTCTTGGTTCTAAATGAAGTCCGAGTGCTGCTCCTGTCTCTTTTTAACATCGAGGGCTGGACTAAGAAAAATGATATTTTGTGATCGTGACAACAGAGATGGCGGCCAGCTGTCCCTCACAAATAACATGCTGTGATTCAAAGGCATTCAATGTGCATTCAGAAATTACTGAGGTAAATGCCTCAGTAATGGTAATTAGGCAGGATACTGCATATCCTACTGAATGGTCATTTGCACTGCAAAACATTTGAACATCCGTTTCAGGGCAAAATGTAGGTCGCACGTATGTGGCATAGATTTTAGCAAATGTAGGAACGAACAGATACACCAGCTGCACCTTCCGTGTACTTCCTGAAATTTGAATGAAAGCATTTGTTAGAAATGGGGGTCTCTAGTTGGCAATGGTTTGCACCTTTGTCCAAATAGGGGCCTTTCCTTCTAGTTAGGATAAGAGGGGATATACTACTGAAATAACCCCTGCTCACACCCTTGGTAGCTTGGCACACACAGTCAGGCTTATCTCAGAGGCAATATGTAAAGCATTTGAACATAACCAAGAGTAATACTGTGGAAACACTACAAAAGGACACCACACCAGTTTTAAAAAAAGACCCAATATTTATCCGTGAAAACAAGACCAAAATGATAAAAATCCAACATAATCTAAAAATATGCACTTTGCAAGAATGACTTTAAAATTCAGGGGCATTTTATCAAGAAACAGTGTTAAACATTATCGCCGCTTTAGCGGCAGAAAACTGCTGTTAAAGTGACGATGATGGGTTTGATAATACGCCCTTGTGAATTCCCATAGAAGCCCATGTTCTGGTGTGAACATGGGCTTCTATGGGCATTCTCTATGGCGTATTATCAAGCCCATTATCGCCGCTTTAGCTGCAGTTTTCTGCCGCAAAAAGCGGCGATAATGTTAACGCCATGCTTGATAATATGCCCTTCAGTTCCTTGATGTTGGTAGCCCAATCCTGGGTTCCTGCTGTGCTGAAAAGAAACGAGGGCCCGATCCTAAACTTACTACTTTTGGTATTCACAGAAGGCATTTAGTAGTAGTAAAGTTAGGATTTTGTTTTAAGTCTGTCTTAAGTCAGTCTTAAGTCTGTCCTAAGTTTGTCTTAAGTCTGTCTTAAGTCTGTCTTAAGTCTGTCCTAGGTTTGTCTTAAGTTTGTCTTAAGACTGTCTTAAGACTGTCTTAAGCCTGTCTTAGGTCTGTCCTATACGCTAAAGATCCGGACGACTGAATCGGTTGCGGCCGATCACGCTGATGTGGGCCGGTCACGATTTGAAATGTAGCGGTGCAGTGCTCTCAGGTCGCAGTGCAGGCAGAGGCTCAGTGACGGTCATCCATTGGAGTTGCTGACACCAGGGCTGAGGTGCTAGGTAAGGCAGTGCTCGTGGCAGTGCTGACAGGTCACGGTGCAAGCATCAGTGCCAGTTGATGGGAGCTGGCGTCAGTTGGCCGAGACTGCGGTTTTGGGACAGGGCAGTGCATTGTGTAGGGTGACCAACCGTGAGTAAATTTCATGGACCGTCCGTAATTTGGATCTCATGTCACGTTGTCTGTGATGATCCCTTTTACGGATGCCTTTTGTCAATATTTTTTAGGCATTGTAGGGAGCAGCGCTGTTCCCCTGCTGGAAGCCTCAGATCCCTGATGGGGCCACCTGACACTCCTCCTCTGTGCTCAAAAGCAGCCCCACCCCACCCATTGCCATTCTGTATGAGGCTGATTGTCACATACAGAATGACAATGGGCCAGTCTGGGCTGCTACAGCATGTAGTGGCCTACCCCTGCCTCCTTCTAGGGCAGGGCATTCTGTTTTAACAGAACATAAAGAAAGGTTTTGCATCTAACCAGATTGAAGGAATGTAGAGAATCCAGTTCATGAAAAGAAGCCAGCAGAAGAAGTCAAAAAGAAGGATTTACAGCTCACTCACAGTCTCATCATTTTGGAACTGTGGCATTTTAAATGTTGTATTTAATGAAGCCAGAGTGGCTGCTTTTTTATGTTATGCAACTAACAACCTAACTATCTTGTTATAGGTGTAATGTATTATATATCAAGATGTAATAACAGAAGTAGCAGAAGACTAGTGGGGTAGCACACTATGCGAAGCACAGACTTTGGCCTTATGTTTTTTTAGCCACGCCCTTAATTACATTGGACACACCCTTTGGAGAGACCCCCAAGTTGTTTCAACCCACTTAAACACCTGGAAACAATACCATGTCACAGTCACCTCACACCCTGGCGCTGTGCATCGTACGAGACTCATGACTTCCAAGTTTTCTGATTGCCTATGTACAGGGGCATAGTGAACCTATCCCACCCTACCCCTTACTTTAGGAACTACAGCAGGAGTGAAGTTCTTGATGGGCCTCTTCTGTCTGAAACTCTGTAGAAAAAGGCTCCACTCATAATTAAGCAGCACCCCCCTATTCTGCAATCATTCTAAAACAGACACAACTATTTCCACAGATTCCCCAAAAGACAGTCAGACAGCCAGAAGGCTGTGGAACCCGGCCTAAAAGCAAAGCTACAGGTATGTTTTGGCGAAAGGCAGAGTGTAGGTGAAGCGAAATGGGCATGAACAACACAACTAAGACGTTGTTCTCTCTTTTCTCTCTTTGCACACAACACACAGCCATTAGAAGTGACAAGGCCCTGATGAGACCCCGCTTAATGAATTAACGGGATCGAAACGCGTCGGCTTGGCTTATAAGAAGGATCAAAAAACCAAACCGGACTAATTGCTATGCAGATTTATTGATTTAGATTTTTTGATTTGTATCGTATTAGCCTTCTTTCAGACTCTTTGTCCTTCAACTTGTCCATGAGAAAATAATTTCTTTCATTAATAATTTGTTCATGATATTAAGTATTTTTGAACAAAATGTTGTAATGTCTAATTAATGTGCAATGTATTGTTTCATAATTTAAATTGGACAATTCTTTTTGTCATTTATCGTTTTACAAATTTGTCTAAATGTCTATATGTATCGTGTTTTTCTTATACATGTAATGATGAACCTTTTTGTATTTGGAATTCATAAGTAAAGGGTGAAACTAAATAAACCCACATAATCAGAAATAGTCCTGATTAATGTATTTGCAAATTAACGCAATCAAAAAAAGTGTGAGGGGAGCAAAATTGTATTTTACTGTCCTTCTAGGGCAGGGCATTCTGTTTTAACAGAACATAAAGAAAGGTTTTGCATCTAACCAGATTGAAGGAATGTAGAGAATCCAGTTCATGAAAAGAAGCCAGCAGAAGAAGTCAAAAAGAAGGATTTACAGCTCACTCACAGTCTCATCATTTTGGAACTGTGGCATTTTAAATGTTGTATTTAATGAAGCCAGAGTGGCTGCTTTTTTATGTTATGCAACTAACAACCTAACTATCTTGTTATAGGTGTAATGTATTATATATCAAGATGTAATAACAGAAGTAGCAGAAGACTAGTGGGGTAGCACACTATGCGAAGCACAGACTTTGGCCTTATGTTTTTTTAGCCACGCCCTTAATTACATTGGACACACCCTTTGGAGAGACCCCCAAGTTGTTTCAACCCACTTAAACACCTGGAAACAATACCATGTCACAGTCACCTCACACCCTGGCGCTGTGCATCGTACGAGACTCATGACTTCCAAGTTTTCTGATTGCCTATGTACAGGGGCATAGTGAACCTATCCCACCCTACCCCTTACTTTAGGAACTACAGCAGGAGTGAAGTTCTTGATGGGCCTCTTCTGTCTGAAACTCTGTAGAAAAAGGCTCCACTCATAATTAATGTGAAAATGTGGGTGAGTAAGTAAAAGAATGAATGGGTAAATGGCTGGATGTATTAGTGAAAGGATGAATGGGTGAGTAAAAGGGTGAATGGATGGATAATGAGAGAAAGGATGGATGGATGAGAGAAACTGTAAATAAACAGATGGATGGGTGGAATGGTGGATGTATGGGTGGAATGGTGAATGTATGGGTAAAAGGGTAGATGGATGAGTAAAAGGGTTGATGTATGAGTGAAAGGATGGATGGATGAGTGAAAGTGTGGATGATGTGTGAGTGAATGGGTGGATGGATAAGTGAAATGATGGGTGGATTGATGAATTGATATGTAAAAGGGTGACTGGATGGACAGATGAGTGAAAGGGTGGAGGTAAGGTTGGATGAATGTGTGAAAGGGAAGGCAGATGGGCAAAAGGATGAATGTATGAATGAAAGGATGGGTGGAGGAGAGAAAGGATGGATGAGTTAAAGGATGGATGAGTGATAGGGTCAATAGATGGATTCCTGAGTGGATGACTGGATGTTTGGGTGGGTGGGGGATGGATGGGTGAAGGGGTGGCTAAGTGAAAGGCAATGCAGTGATAAAGGAAGGATGGATGGGTGAGTGAAAGCATAGATGGATGATTAACAGGCTGGATGGGTGAATGGGTGCATGGATGAGTGATAAGAAGGATGTAAGGATGGATGAGTGAAAGAATGCATAGATGACTGAAAGTGAGGGTGAAGTGCTGGAAGAAAGAATGGAAGGATGATTGACTGAGTAAATGGAGGGTTCGATGCGTAAGTGGAAGGACGGCTGGATGGGTGAAAGAGTAAATGCTGGATGAGTGAATGGATGGATGGGTGGAAGTGTGGATGGATGAGTGAAGGAATGAATGGATGATGGATAAATGGATGAGTGAAAGGGTGGATGGAGGGATGGATGAGTGAAATGATGGATGGAAGGATAGATGCTGGATAGGTCTGGAAATGATTGAATAGGTTTGGATAGGGAAAGGCACACATATATAAGGACAGAATGAATGGTGAAAGACTGAATGGATGCCACACCTCCAGGTGACTCATCCCACCATCCAAACCAACACATGATGTCAGCCATCAATTGCAGAACGTGGGCTTGAAATGCTCCTTCTGCCTGCCAAAAAGCAGAAACAAATTCCTTGTATGGTGCTGTGGTACTGTTGTATTTCTATCTAGGACCCTAATTCGATATTCCTAATTTATGCCCTTATATGGTTATAATAAATAATATCCTTATAAAGGCATAAGAATCATATCCATATTTAGTCGTAGCCCATGCAGTCCAAATTAAGCAAGGCTACTTCCCCAGACTCCTAGAGAGTACAACGTGTTCTTTAAACAAAGCAAACCTCCAGCAACCTGGGAAATCCCCATGCTTCTGTTTTGATTTGTCCTAGAACTCCTGTGAGCACTGAAAGAATGGCCAGTTCTTAGTGACATCTTTATTGACGTCTTATGTCCAACCTTACGTCAAAACCGGCACCTTCCAGGTATAAATATACCAACGTTGCCGTAAGCAAACACACGGTGGTTTGCAGCAGAGCGGCTATCTACTTGCCCGAGAGCCCGGCTGATGCGAGAGCCCACGGACGCCGCCCCTCCCTTTTGACACATTGAGAGAGACGCTGTCTTTTTCTCCAGCTGAAAAAATCCAGCCCCGGTGTTCTCAGCCGCCCTTGCGGGTTGCTGGGATATCGAGTCCTGAGAAAAAGATACCAGACCTCCTGCTTTCTATTACCCAGGTACGGAGCTGACTAAACCCTTAAAGAGAATTCTTGATTCAGATTCTTGGCAAAACCAACTTAACTTAAACTGCTACTTACTTACTCCTTCCCACGTATTAGGCTTAGGTCAGGTACACCGGGGTAGGCGTATTTAGAAGCACCAGTTGAGTACGTTAGTCAATGTATTTATGTATGTATATATTTTATCTATTTTAAAGTATCATATGGCTAAGAAACCATATCAATGCTTTTACAGTATTATTTTATAATACTCCTTTTACTGTACGCACTTTACTTTACTATAAGTATTGCAATTGTGGCAATTCATTTCTCTTGCATGAGAAAGAAGACTGCTCAATAAAATAACACCTTTTATTGAAAACGCCCGTCTCTCTATTTCTCTGCACTCTGGTGAAACTAAGTATGCACAATTGACTGAGTGAAATAGCTGCCTATTGTTTTCACATGACTCTAGAGATACACTCTTCTTCTGAGGGAGCAAAGTTGTCATGTTTTATGGTTGTCAGAAGCTTATCCCTTCTTGTCTATCCAGGGAAGTTAAACTCCTCCTTGTTTACTCGAGAAAGTTTCTAGTGACCTCTGAGCTCACTGGCAAAACTAATTAAGTCTAATATAGTCAGTAGAGACCTAGATGACCTCAGTCCTACGTCTAAACTGCTGTTTATATTATTCCAATGCGCAGAGCCTATTGGGAATATAGGAACTACACTACATGGCACCCCACGTTTGGTAAGGCGATAAATCTAACGCAAGACGTTAGAGTAACTCAGTCGTGCTTTTTCACACAGACCCTTTTCCCGTAAAAACTCCAATAGACGTCTGGAGTGGGTAAAAGGTTAAAATCCGCCGGAACTTAGTAGGAAGAGATTACTATGTATAGTTTTTGGTTTAGTCAACGTTGAAGGATACAGTGTTCCAAAATATTGTGCACCTAATCTTTGTTTCCTTGAAACTTGATCTGCAACAAAAACCTTTCTCTCAGTAAAATGGTGGAAAGTGACGACGAAGCAGAGAGAGCTAGAATAGCGGCTCAGCTTGTAGCGGATGACACAAGTCTCCAACAGAATGACCCGAATGCTATAATCATTCCGGCAAATATAAGAAGAACTATAACTCTTAAACTTATAGAAAATGGACTAACACCAAGAGGTGGTACAGTCATATTCGTGGTAGAGTCCCATGAATATTGGCAGACAGAGGTATTCTATTCATGGATAAACTTTCCAGCAGCAAACGCTGTAACACACGAATTCCACTATTACAAAATAGAGGAACCTCCGGATGAATGCACTCCTTTCGAGGAGGTTGAAATCCCATTAAATTACCAAGAGCACCTGCTCTAGTTTAAAGGCGCCCTAAAACATAAAAATCACATCACCAGGCTCGGTCCACTAGGTAGACCAGGAGCAACGTGGCCGGTTCTAGCCGGCTACACACCACATCCAGACATTGATAAAATGTCAGACCGGGAACTTTTAGCTCAGCTAAAATTACTAATTAAAATACATAGACAATTAGTCCAATATGTAATGCGGACTTCAACAGTCCAACCAGCTATTAACATTCCACAGCTGACCCCTCATCAGGGGAACACAAACAAAATAACACCACAGAACATACAATCGTGTCTTGGTAAAATACCCGCAAAACGGGAACAAATTCCATTCTGGTTAGCACAAAAAATAACTTCAAATAGAGGCAGTATTTCCTGATACTACACCTACTGAGAAACACAGAATTCAGACTATCTGTCTTCCAATGGGGATCGCACCACATGTGGAAAACTGTGACACTTGGGGCACAGTCTTTGCTTCCATCTACACAAAAAAACATTGTGTTCCGTCCATGGCGGTAATATCAGATGGGTCATTGAAAGGCTTACCTGCACCGGGGGTCAACTCTCCCTGCCAGTTTCCCCCTCGCCGCCGCAACTACAACAGTGGCCGGAGCGCGAGGGGTGGAAACTACATTCCCCAGACGCCCCAGCATCTCGCCAGACACGGGAGCAGCGCGCCAGGAGGCGCATCAAAAGGACAGCAGTTCCGGGGGAGCGGGGGGTCATTGAAAGGCTTACCTGCACCGGGGGTCAACTCTCCCTGCCAGTTTCCCCCTCGCCGCCGCAACTACAACAGCGGCCGGAGCGCGAGGGGTGGAAACTACATTCCCCAGACGCCCCAGCATCTCGCCAGACACGGGATCAGCGCGCCAGGAGGCGCATCAAAAGGACAGCAGTCCCCGTGTCGCGGGATCGCGCGCGGGTCGGCGCCCGGGTCGGCACCCGGGGCTAAGCCCGGGCAAAGGGCGGGCCCTCTGAAGCCCTCAGAGGCATGAGGAGGCCGGGATGGGCCACCCCACTTGATCCCATCCCAGAAGGAGGTATTGTGTTGCAATTTTAATAGACCTTTTTGGCGTTATTAATACTTTCACAAACACGATGTCCATATGGGAAGAACTCAATGCCCTGTGTGGCACAAAGTACGTCCCTGACTCTATAACCTCCCCTATTGTGGATACATTTTCTCTTAAGTCAAATGGCTCCGCTCATAAAGCCTACAACCAAATAAATGCTGCGCCCCTGGGTTCCTACAATAGAGGGAAGCACGACAGCGAAACTGACATTGGGAACAATACAACTACACAAACTCTGTGCACCAATGTAATATCATCACCTGCTAAACCAACAGCATTTATGGAGGTCCCGGCCGCGGATAATTCAGAGCACCCTCTCTTGTCTCCAAATTTGACTTTATTGGCTAAAATTGAGCAACTGCTGCTAGCTGCCATTTCTCCCTTGGTCTCAAAAATAAACGATTTAGGGGAAAGACTGACTAACATTGAGTCAGTAATTAGAAAGCATCCTTTTCCAGCTAACATAATGGCCACATCCGTCTGCCCTAACCATCCCATCGCCCCCGAAAAGGATAAATCTGGAAATGGTGCCACCCAAATACAGCCACCCTGTATACCTGCTCTAATAGGCCCCAAAGTAATTTTAAAACCTGCATCAACAACCCATACAGTGGCTAGGTCGGCCTCGGCAAGAATGCCACATATCAACCTGCCCCCTGAGGCCGCCCCGTATGTGTCCGTACTCTCTGGGGTTCCTGCCCTCACCCAGGGAACACGTGAATCCCAGCAGGATTTGCTAAATAAGGCAATTTATTGGCTAAAAAACAATAGACCCTTACCGTCGGAGCTAGATGGGGGTATCTTGAGCGCTAGGAGGGTGGGGTGGTTAGGGACGCTGCCCAAATGCATTGCTGGGGACCTGATACTAATTAAATTCAAAGACAGGAATGTTGCCCCCTTTTTACGATTTTGCCCCCCCAAAGAAAGACAAGGCACCATCCGTATTTGGGATCTGTACTATTTCTACCCGAGCTCCCCCCATATTACATAGAACTAATTCTTAAGCCTTTAATGGTATTTGAACTTTGCACAAAAATTCTTGAAAATGAAACTCCTCATATTGATTAGCCAAATAGTTGTATTTATTGATTCTTGTGCATTTATTTAATTTTGTAATGATTGCTTTTATTGTGTCTATGAAATGAAATGTCTACGGTTTTTATCTCTGTACTGTTGATGCTTTTATGATTTTTAATCTAAAATCGAATAAAGCTTATCTTGAACTTGGATCAGATGTACTAAGACAGATTCAAAATGAATACGGTCCAGAACCTGCTTTAACTCTGGGTATGAAATTACTGAAAGACTTCAAGCAGGTATCAGATATATTATTAGCCAACATAAAAGGAGAAGCAGCATCTGTGGTGATCCGCCAAAAATTGAAAGAAACGGATATAGCAGAACAACCATTTGAACTTGCCAGAATCATAGAAAAATCTTATGAAGAACTAGGAAGAGATAGTTTGGGTAGGAAACCAGTAAAACCCCAACTAACTGAAAATCCTGAAAAAACATTTATTAAAAATAATCTAAATACTCCGAAAAAGAGTTGGGATGGTAATAAACAATCCACTCCAAAAGAAAAAAAGATTCCAGTCCAGAGGAAGGTCTCCTCAACGAAGAGAAAGATCTCCTGACCGAGGAAACAAGTCTCCCCAGAGGGAGCCCCTTGAGAAAAGATGCAACCTTAGAAATAGGGATAATTTGAAGAAACCTGATAGATATCAAGATATTGATACACGTCCCTCTCGATCTTTTCAGACTTCCTCGCAGAAATCGGAAAGAAGAGGACGGTCAGAACACAGGAAAGAGCACGTCAAGTCCAGAAACAAGGAACCTGCTCATCAAAGTAAAAAATTACAATTTCCAAGAAAGAAGGTAGCCAGTATTAAAATAATTAAACATGCCGAGGATACTGAGGACACAACTGAAAAATGGAGAGTGGGCCCAGACAATGCTAGACAGCGCAGCAGAAGTAACCATAGCTCGCAAGATGAATCTTCTGGAGACAGTGGACACGAATGAATACATTCAAGTGGAAACTGCAGATACCAGAGTTAGCAAACCTCATAAAATATACGAAATAACATTACGTATAGAGGGAGATAAGACTAGGAAAATAAGGGGTCTCTTTTGGGATAACCTTTCGAAAGGCTATGACATCCTTTTAGCTGAGAAAGACTGGCCACCAGAGTTTGTCAGGGAGTGCCCTCATGGCGAAGAAATGATTATGCCTGCCTTCTCAAATCATATTTCAATTCATAAAAAATCCTTATATGCAAAAAAATGGACAGTCGCCCAAGCTCCTGCATTATATAAAAATCATGTAGGATGGGATGAGGACTCTCCTCCTCACAAAATCCAGTTAAAAAGTCAACCCACTGCACAAAGGCAGTACCCATTTAAACAAGAAGCTAAAAAGCAAGTCAGGGAGATCTTAGATCAACTTGAATACCAAGGGGTGATTGAAACATGCACCTCACAAATGAACAATCCTTTGTTTCCTGTCTCCAAGCCAGACGATTCATATTGTCTAGTTTTGGACTACAGACACTTAAACTCATGTTGCAAAACATTTGCAGTACAAAATTCACACAGTGCACCACTAATAAATAACCTCGTGCGCAAATAATACAAAACGACATTCGACATCTCTAATGGTTTCTTTTGTCAAAACATTGCACCTGAAAGCAGGTATTTGACCGCTTTCTCAATAATGGGGTCACAAAAAAACTTCTGTCGACTCCCACGGGGATTCAAGAATAGCCCAGGATTATTCTCAGCAAGGGTAACTGAGTTACTACAAATATATGATGATGAGGCATTATCTTATGTCGATGACATCTATCTCACAGATGATGACCTGGAGACACACTTTAAAAGAGTGAACACCATAATACTTGGGTTTGCAGCTGAGGGTTACAAATTCAACTTTAAAAAGTCACGCATTGCCCATCTAACAGTCCTGTTTTTAGGATATGAATTATCAAGTGAAGGCAAGAGCCTAGCAGACAACTTCTTAGAGAAGTGTGCTGTACTCCAAGCACCGAAAACGCTGAAGAACTTACAATCAATACTAGGTTTCCTGAATTTTGGAAGAACATACATTCTAAATTATGCGGAGAGGGTTAAATCTCTCTATGAATTAATAAAACCTGATTTTAAACCAATCAATTGGACTCAGAAACACACAGAAATTTTAAGATCATTGCAAACAGACATGTTAGCAAAAACAAAATTCCAAACTCGCGAAAACATACGCAACCTTGTAATCCGAGTCATCCCAGGAAGATGCGGATTCACGTACCTGACCTCTAATGAGGGAGAAACGGTACCTATAGCTTACAAATCTCACTTGTACACAAAAGCTGAAATAAAATTCAGTTCAACTGAAAAAATTCTCATAGCAGTTCAAACTGCTGTAGCAAAAGAAAGAGCCCAAGCGCAAGGCAAAAGGATAACTGTTTTAACAGCAGAATCAGCCCTTGAGGCACTAACAAGCCCACTCAATTTGACTGCTGTGGCATTAGATCCAAAATGGATATAATGGGAAAATTCTTTGCTACAGAAGAAGTGAAATCCTAATTTGACCCGAAAATGAAAAAAACTAGAAAATCTAGAATATGAAGAAGAATATCCTTTGCCAATCGAAATTCTGCCTCTCGAACAGTACACATGTATAATCTACATGGACAGATTTGCACAACACTACGATGTAGAGGAAAAATCCTACAACGCGGCGTGTGCGATTGTTAAAGGTCGCTGGCGCCTTGGTAAATTCAGACCAATAGTCACCAAAACTGAATCACTCAGACACTGTTCAGCTCAGCGAGCTGAAATCAGGTCTTTAAAGATGGCGCTGGAAAATGACGATCGTGAATTCCCGACACTAATAGGTGCGATTCGCATTACTGCGTCAGGTCTTACAATAATGACTTGCAGAACTGGGTTCAAAACGATTACAAAGATGACACAGGTGCCACAATAAAGCATAAGAAGCTTTGGGAACAGGTAGTTCTTTTGCAGAAAGAACTACGAAAGACTCACATGATACATACACTGAGTCATCAACGTGATGGCGTTCACGTTGCAGGGAATTCATTGGCTCACAGAGCCACAGCGGAAGCAGCTCAACCGGCTTCCATAGCCACAAAAAAGCGTTCAGAAAAATACATAGACGGTGAGACTATGCTGGCGGTAAAAGCGTCTTTAAAAGGCGACTATGCAGCATTACCTCTGAACTATCCACTCAATAATACATACATAATTGATGCAAACTCCGTTCCTTTTGCTCAAATCCCTGGAGTGGGTGATAGAGTAATTCCAAACACGAACAGTAGAGTCTTATTAATAGCAGACGCACACATGGGTGAAGGTCTAAGGCACCAAGAGATCAGGGAATCTCAGAAAGAATTACAATCAGAATGCTGGTGGCCGGGGAGGAGCCTGCAACATTACAAATTTGGAAAGGATTGTCCAAACTGCAACAGAGATCGCAGTTTTGAACTGGACCAGACTAGTGCCAGGATCCCGTTATTAGAAAGCATCAGACTATCTATACGCAGAAATCCAGCAGGAGAAATGCGTCCCATTAATGTTTAAGACTAGATTCACTTAAAATGCAGACACCAGCGCTCGGCTGACGCCAGAACTGTTATAAAAGATTTGCGAGTCTTTATCGGCACATACGCAATTGGCATGCTGCATTCTGACCAGAGTCCTGCGTTTAGCTCTAGGGCTTACAAGGAGGCCATGACCAGCATGGGCATTGCAATGCGGTACTCTTGTCCCTTCCATCCTGAGGAAAATGCGGCAGTGGAAAGAAAAAAACGGGACATGAAGCAATCTATAACGGCGAGGGTATTAGGTTCGGGTGATGGGTGGGTCCAACATTTAACAAGTGTCCAACGTAGTCTTAATAATCTGCCAAGAAATTCTCTAAAAGGTCTCAGTCCGTACGAACTATTGTTCGGTACTAGAATGCATATTCAGGACCTTGATAGTCAGACTTCAGTGGTAGAAGAAAAATGCTTTGATATCAAAGACCGTTTGGCTGTTTTACAGGACTTAAATGAAACAAGAAAAAGCCTGAGCAACATAAAATTAAAGCAACAGCCAACAGCCACTGAAGATAAACCACCTGTCCCAGCAAGACCTGTCTGGATTCCAAAGATTGGGGATCTGGTCAGAGAGAAGATCGCGGTGAAGAAGGAATTTGGGCCTTCTTACAGAAAAGCAGTACCTGTCTTAGCTGTCAGCGGAACAAGATCAGTTGTACTACCGCCCCTTGCTGGTAAAAAGGCGAACCGAGTTGTATCCATTGACCTGGTAAAACCACAATCATGTGGCCAATAATAAGTAGTAGGCCCAGTGGACTCCCAAGAAATAGCAGAGTACCAAAATTTGCTACAATACAAGAGGTTCAAACTGAGAGACTAATCACATGTGATAAACCTGCAGTGAATAAAAAAGGACTATGCAACAAAGCCATGTAACTTATGCCTCTTGAAACCCAAATTGCAACAGTTCGTCAAGAAACACCAGTCTACAACGATGTAGCCTCAGACCCTGGTAATGAAACAAAGACAAATCCAAAAGCAAATGAAAATTCGGAAGCAATTCCAACAATTGACAGAACTGCATCTGGCTACTTCATCAATTTCGATGACTTTTCTGATGATCCAAGTGAACATGAAGAAATGCCAGCAACAAAAACTTTCAAAGACAAAGTAACTGAACTCTTTCATCAACTCAAAGAAACCATCTGATTTCTCCATGGATTGAATTTTGGATTGTGTTAGGTGTACTTTTCCTCCTGCTTTGGCTCATCATAGTTCTTTGTTTGGGAAAATTCATTGAAGGAAAATACAGTTCAATGGACACAGCAAGTCAGAACATCAACTTGGTCCTAAAGCCTCACGAATCATCTCACATCGAGAAAAGAGAACTATCATCAGTAAACGTCACAGCCAATCCAATACCCGGTGGGGTAGCATGGGATAAAACGGTTTATGAAATCTATGGCCCGATTGAGCTCTTGAAATATCTACACCAGTTTAAGGTTTCATTAAGTGACTTTGTAAAACCAAGTACTTTCTCTGATGATTGGGACTTTGAAAATATTAATAATATGATGTCAGATTTAGTAATGTCAGCAAAATTTACAGAACATGATTACTTACAGGGTTCATCAAATTATGAAGAAATGTATTGTTATAATCACTTTGGTCATCACTATTTCCATAAATCTGCTCAACCTAGAAATGTTTTTAATTATAATCAATGGGAACATTGTGCAACTCCACCTAAAAGCAGCTCGAAAACATTTTATGAGAAATTCCCATCCTTCTCAAGGTATAACACAAGTGATGCAGAAACGTTTTATTTTAAAATGTTAAATAAGACAGGCATGAAAACAATGCTGACAAATACTAAATTGATCTACTCTGAAACATTTTATGAAAAAATGATTACATTTGTTTTTGAATTCTGGAAAAACAACATTGAAACAAAAACCATCTAGTGTACAAAAGAATGGCAGGTGCAAGGTTTAGAAGTGTTATTTAGAGCCTGCATGATCCCAGAACAATTAATATTCCTGAATGACACCATTCAGCAAACAACCTGTCTTGGCCTAGCCAAGATTAAAGACTTAAACAAACCGTCTGTTCCAAAGCCCATACCTGATAGTAATAGCACTACAGACATGGAGATAGACGTATCTCATATTTTACACCAAAACAGAACACATCCTGATTGGAAAAAATGGTTGATCTGGCCCACAGACACAAATAACTGTCAAGATAGCTTCCTGAACAAAATACAGGGGTTCAAAATGACCAGGCCAGACCCAAGATACTCCCAGAGACAACATCCAGGGATAGTTACAACATACAGTGTAGGGAAACTATGCCTCGAATGGCTACAAAAATCCACGCTGGCAGAAATTAGGCAACACTTGACTTTACTTAAAGACGGTGCTGACTTGCGTGATTTCATATTGGGACCACGGATGTATGACGTTACAACGCACAATTTTACAACGCATACCTTTACAACGCATTTTTTACACCGCAACATCCATTACAACGCACACTTTTACAACGCATACCATTACAACGAATTCTTAAAAAATACCTTTACAACGCATTCCACTACAACGCATACTACATTTACAACGCATACCATTACAACGCATTACATTACATTACAAATAAGGTAAGTGTTGGATAGTGTAGGGGTTAAAATTACTATTCTAACTTCAGGGGTGCAACAGTAGGGAAAATATTGGATAGTGTAGGGGTTAAAATTACTATTCTAACTCCAGGGGGTGCAACAGTAGGGTAAGTATTGGATGGTAAGTTTTGCGTTGTAATGGTATGCGTTGTAATGACTGCGTTGTAATGGTATGCGTTGTAGTGGTATGCGTTGTAGTGTCATGCGTGGTAATGACTGCGTTGTAAATGTATGCGTTGTAATGGATGTTGCGTTGTAAAAGTTTTGTTGTAATGGTAGTGCGTTGTAAAAGTTGCGTTGTAAAGGTTACATACCTGGGACCACGCAAACAGCGTCAAAAATGCGGCATGGCCTTTTTTGAATATCTCTTCTATTCAAATTGATACTTTAAGCAGAATGAAGTCTGTTCTTTTACAGACAACTGTGCCATTGACCTCGTCCAGAGAAATGTATGATCTGCAAGTTGCAAGGACAACGGCAGAGATACATTCCCTTTTATCAACAAACTGCCCCTTGCATTTCGTAGAAATGTTAAGCCAAATCCTAAACATGTCAGATACCAGTGGCATCGCACATGTATTTAAGACAATTTTTTCGGGACTGTTTACGCCCTTCGAAACAGTTCTGGGCATTTTTCCCAATTTTGTCCATTCTGTCTTTGGCAGCCTACCTCTACTTTTGGGACTCGTGGCAGGAATTTTATTTTTGATCCTTCTGCTCCGATATGGCAAGCCAAGTCGCAGACAAGACTCCAGCAACGATGGAAGAAACGATCCTAGCTATACGCTATCGGGACCGCATAACTAAAGTCCTCGGATTAGCCCGGCTAAGAGATCTGAATATGACCTGGTTTCTTTCATTCAGACCTGTCTGGCAAAATTGCATCTTACCTGTGCTTCGATGTATGCTATGCGGAGAAGAATGCGTGTTGGACGTCTGTCTTACACTACCATCAGCAGTACCAATGGATACAGATACTTTGCTAAGTCCTGTAATGGCTCATGCATCGTGTTGTCCCCAGCGGCTACCCATTCTGATGACGGCATTCGTTGAGACTCCACCACTACGAGTATGTGGCAGTGGAGTACGAGATGAGAGCAGCATCATGCAGGTACAACCTTCTGTGAGCATTGCTGATCCTGACATCGATGATAGCAATCATTCTCACACATGCACTGCTTCGGCATTTTCAAACTTGGTCGAACTTTCACCTGATGTCATAGACCAATTGTTTGCCAGTCTGTCTGAAATTATGTTCTCCCCTGAACAGAAAGAATAACTTTTAAAGCAACAAGCACACAGCGTTCCCTGAGCTCTGAATTCGGCCTTCAGCTTTGATAAACAAAAGTTACTGAAAACATTTGGAACTATTTTTTCCCCTGAAAGCGAAATATTTTTTTTTTCACTTCCAAAATATTTACCTTTTTCTGGCACATGTACCCTGCTTAAAGTAGAACTATTCTTAGAGAACAGAGCTTCTATTTTAGGAACTCTAGAGACAATATTTTACCTCAGCCTCTAGCATATGTACATCATTTTGTATTAATATGTGATGGAATGGTCTCGACATTCTCTTCTGTATTCAGAGCCATTTCATGTGTAATTTTCGCAATTCATTCAGCTGATATATATATGCATTTTTTTAACTGAATGATACCACTGCTTGAAAAGCGTACAGTACCAATACTCATTTTCGTGTATTTACCATATACCATTTCAAATGCAAAATATGTATTTTGGGGTGGGTTGGAAAACACATGCATCATTATATGTTTACTATTGCTTAGTTTTAGTAATGAGGGACATTAGATCGTGGAGTGGGTGTTGTATTTCTATCTAGGACCCTAATTCGATATTCCTAATTTATGCCCTTATATGGTTCTAATAAATAATATCCTTATAAAGGCATAAGAATCATATCCATATTTAGTCGTAGCCCATGCAGTCCAAATTAGGCAAGGCTACTTCCCCAGACTCCTAGAGAGTACAACGTGTTCTTTAAACAAAGCAAACCTCCAGCAACCTGGGAAATCCCCATGCTTCTGTTTTGATTTGTCCTAGACTCCTGTGAGCACTGAAAGAACGGCCAGTTCTTAGTGACATCTTTATTGACGTCTTATGTGCAACCTTACGTCAAACCCGGCACCTTCCAGGTATAAATATACCAACGTTGCCTTAAGCAAACACACAGTGGTTTGGAGCAGAGCGGCTATCTACTTGCCCGAGAGCCCAGCTGATGCGAGAGCCCACGGACGCCACCCCTCCCTTTTGACGCACTGAGAGAGACGCTGTCTTTTTCTCCAGACGAGAAAATCCAGCCCCGGTGTTCTCAGCTGCCCTTGCGGGTTGCTGGGATATCGAGTCCTGAAAAAGAGATACCAGACCTCCTGCTTTCTATTACCCAGGTACGGAGCTGACTAAACCCTTAAAGGGAATTCTTGATTCAGATTCTTGGCAAAACCAACTTAACTTAAACTGCTACTTACTACTCCTTCCCACGTATTAGGCTTAGGTCAGGTACACCGGGGTAGGCGTATTTAGAAGCACCAGTTGAGTACGTTAGTCAATATATTTATGTATGTATATATTTTATCTATTTTAAAGTATCATATGGCTAAGAAACTATATCAATGCTTTTACAGTATTATTTTATAATACTCCTTTTACTGTACGCACTTTACTTTACTATAAGTATTGCAATTGTGGCAATTCATTTCTCTTGCATGAGAAAGAAGACTGTTCAATAAAATAACACCTTTTATTGAAAACGCCCGTCTCTCTATTTCTCTGCACTCTGGTGAAACTAAGTATGCACAATTGACTAAGTGAAATAGCTGCCTATTGTTTTCACATGACTCTAGAGATACACTCTTCTTCTGAGGGAGCAAAGTTGTCATGTTTTATGGTTGCCAGAAGCTAATCCCTTCTTGTCTATCCAGGGAAGTTAAACTCCTCCTTGTTTACTCGAGAAAGTTTCTAGTGACCTCTGAGCTAGCTGGCAAAACTAAATAAGTCTAATATAGTCAGTAGAGACCTAGATGACCTCAGTCCTACGTCTAAACTGCTGTTTATAATATTCCAATGCGCAGAGCCTATTGGGAATATAGGAACTACACTACAGTACCACAAGAGACGTTCTACTGTTGTGCCACTGGGTGGCGCTGCTATCATGCCACCGGGAAGCAGCACGGGCAGCCCTCAACCTGCCCCAAGGCCATGAGAGGTGCATGAGGGCATGGTTCTGTGCATCCCTTCTACTGGGAAAGGCGGGCAAGACAACATAACCTGCACCTGCAACAGCACCAACGTGACTCGAGTCCCTTCCACAACAATTTTGATTTTCTTTTAAAATTTTGCACCCTAAGAATACTGCCCCTGTGGCCCCACCCACGCTATGCCACTGCCTACCAGTATGGATGACATCTGACTCGTACACCTCTTGTAGCCCTCATTGTCTTAAGTAATATTTCCTATACATTGACTTTCTCATTTAAGAGTCATTGTCTCTATATAATACAAGTGTGATGTAACACACTCCGACACCCTGCCGTACATACTTCGCATGAGTAGCACTAGCACTATAAAATAAACTAAATACACATGATAGAGGATCTATGTGAAAATGAAGGGCACCATTGGCTGGTGGTAGCATGGCTGGACTGGCTGTCCCCGGCATCAGGTGTTTCCCTGGGAGGCTGGAAGGGTGGGGGGCGGTTTAGTTACTGGGGGCTGGCACTGCAATGTTCCTTGTGTATCCAGCAGTTTGCAGGCAACAATAAAAGTGTCACAATACCTTTGGGGACTATTTTACCCGCTGGAGAGAGATGGGAGTTTTGTTTAGTGGCAGTTCTGAATCATCTGAAATAGCAAAGAGGGTTAATATGCCTGCTGCAAAGAATGTGTACCATGCATATCAAATAACAGTATTTTATGTGCAGAGCTCTGTGGTTTACTGCTTTTGTCACTGAGATTCTTTTATTACTGTGCAGTTCGAAAGTTACATACATATTCTAGCACAGTGAGCTATGAACTGCCATCAAAGAGCTGCTTGCAAGCTGCAATGGTACAGGTTACAAAGTTATGTTTTCTTCCCAGTTTTTCATTATCCTGATGTTGGTAAAAAGGGTTTGTTTGAATAGAAATGTATCCTTATCAGTAAGGTTAACACTAACTACTGTGTTATGATCTGGATCCTGAGTTTGTGCTTCTTCAGACCAAGCAGTCAAAAAAATGGCTACCAGTATCGATGACGTGCATCCTACAACTTGGAGTCCCCGCTGCCTTATGTAACATTTTCTATACACTGATTAACACACATATGACTCATTGTCTCTGTATGTGTGTGTGTGATGTACAGTGCTCTGGCACCCTATACTGTATGTGAGTTGCTATAGAATAAATGAAATACATGTGAGAGAGTGGCACTTTTGGTGATAGTGAGGGAATCAATGAAAAGCCCCATCAAAGATTGTCGTATCCTGGTGAATAGTAAGGTCATGTACTATGCTTTAGAAGCTAATACAATTGAATATAGAATGATTAATGTGTTGTAGAATGCACCATGTTTTCTCAAATTTTCTTGGGGGTGTAAAATCAAAGGCTTTAAGCTGTCAGTTTGTAACACACAACTTCTAAGTATCTGCACATGAACTGTGCAAATGTTTCAAAACTTATCAGCAGTTAGGATGGACCACTTGTTTGTAAATCAGAGGTGTGCTGGTTACAGAGTTTTAATAGGATCAAAACAATCAAGACAGTTTACTTGGTGATGTTGAAATGATACATATTTGCCAAAAGCACCTTTCCACATTTTAGTTTTTGTGCGCTATATAGTTTTATCAGTAAAACTGCATGTTGGCATTTTTCTTCGATTCAATAAAAAAGGTTCTGTGTGTAAACACAGTGCCTCCTTCTGCTCTACAATTATGAGTCAGTAACACCCTTCCATGCATCAGTGAGAATCTACGGTTTACAGCTCACAGAGAGGAAAAAGCCCAACCAGGATACTATTTCCAATATACAGGTAAAATAAGGAGGGCTGATATATGGCTAGCCAGGGCATTATGTCGTAATGTCAACACACATCTAACCACTCTGACCTACAATAATACCATAACGTTCAGCAGTGTTCAGCCAATTATAGCGCATGCAGGCTGGTTAATAACTCCCTTTTCCTGCTTACTGAGCTTATCATCACACAAAACATGTCCCCTATGGGTCTTCTTCATTACTCTATGCAAGCCATCATCAGCTGAACAGAAAAGGAATACCTGAAGCGATCTGACACATAAAGCTGGCCACTTGGGTTACTGCACTCTAATCGAGCACTGAAGGTCCCAATTAGCTACATCCTATGCATGCCGGTTTACATCTCACAATGGCACTGTTGAGTCTGTAAAATTTACCTTTTGTCCCAATCTCTTGTCCTAAATGTTTACTCTCTGTCCTGAATTTTTGTCCTGAATTTTGACCCTTTGTCCTGGATTTTTACACTCATCGTCCTGAATTTGCACCCATGCCAGTTGGTCAGTCTAGCGTCATGTGACTTATGAGCTGTGCCACCAAACCACAGTGCGGTCACGGGTGGTTAGGTCAGCATGCAGCAACATCGTCAGTGAGACCAGGGTGGTGAAGTAAAGTCAGGCGGTGCAGAGTGTGGTGTTCACAAGTCCTGGTGCCAACAGTGGCTCGGTTGCGGCAATAGTCGTCGTCGTGGGTGAGACAAGGGTTTCGGTGTGCGGTGGTACCTTCTATAGTGCCTTCAGGACACTGAGCCAGCAGCGGTGTCAGTAACAGTGTCAACAGTTTTTCCCTCTGTGAAAGTTAAACCCACGGTTCCAGATGTAATTGAAGTCTTGGCCGTCCCTAAGACTTCATAAACAGAAGGCAAGCTCAATTTCAGCCCTTGGAGATACTCAGCCACAAGTGAAGAAAATTCAGTTCAGTCCTTTCACTGCCCGTCAGAAGCAGCAACTGCAGGCCAACCCAGCAAAGCAACAACACAGCAAGGGGGCAGTTATCCTCCTGGAAGTTCTCCCAGCTTTTCTCCTCGGCAGGTTCCTTGATCCAAGCAAGTTCTAAAGTTCTGGGGTCTGGCCAACGTGGTGCTGAAAACTACAGAATCCAACAGTTACGGCTGACTACATCAGTGTGGACCAGCGTTACTATCTGCAGACTCGTAAACAGTACCTCAGGTTGTGGCCAATCGTGTTGGTGCAAGCTGGTCACAGCAACTGTCGCGGTCACATTGTGAAATGTAGCAATGAAACATGGAGTGCCCTCAGATCACTTTGCAGGCAGTAACTAGGTAAAGGTTATCCAGCAACGTCGGTGAGACCAGGGCTCCAGTGCGATGTGAGGCGGTGCTCGTGGTGGTGCTGACAAGACACGGTGCAAGTGTCAGTGCTGGTTGATGGGAGCTTGCGTTGGTCGGCATAAACTAAGGTGTGGGACCGGGCAGTGTCCTGTGTGACTTACGAGTGGTGCCCCCAAACCTTGGTGCGGTCACGGGTGTTAAGGTCAGAGTGCAGTGAAATTGTCAGTGAGGTCAGGGCAGTGAAGTGAAGCAAGGCGGAGCAGAGTGCGGTGCCCACAGGTCACCATGCAAGCAGTAGTTCGATGGTGGCCACAGTTGTCATCGTCAGTGAGACCAGGGTTGAGGTGCGAAGTGCAGCAGTGCCTTTTGTGGTGCCTTCGGGACATGGAGCTAGCAGCGGTGTCAGTGTCAGAGGCTTTCCCCCTCTGTGGCAACTGAAACTCACGATTCCAGAGCCAGTACCCAGAATTAAGTGACATGTTTGGTGTCCCAGAGACTTTGTGAACAAGAGGCAAGCTCTAGTTCAAACCCTTGGAGATACTCAGCAACACATGCGGACAGTTCAGTCCAGTCCTTTCACTGCCAGAGGGCAGAAACAGCAACTGCAGGCCAACCCAGCGAAGAAACAACACAGCGAAGGTGCAGTACTCCTCCTGGCAGTTCTTCCAGCTCTTCTCCTTCGCAGGTTCCTTGATACAAGCCAGTTCTAAAGTTCTGGGGTCTGGGCCCCAATATTTATCATCAGTTTCTCTTTGTTCTCCTGGGAAGGGAGTGTCTGTGCTAAGTCAAAACCAGTTTAGTTATCTCTAGCCCAGCTTCCCAACAGGAGGTGGAGACAGCATTGTCCAGGGCAGACCAGGCTCATTCAGGTGCAAGGAGATGCCCTCCCACTAATCTAAATGCGACCAAGGTCTATTCAGCTCATCCCTGCCTCACCCAGGAAAGGCAGGAGATACCTCAATCCCCCGATGGCTGTCTGAAGAGAATGCACATCCCCATCCCCGTGCCACTCCAAAGCCAGACAGTCAATCCACAACCCAGCAGAGACACACCGGATGGGTAAGCAAGAAAATACCTAGTTTTTAAAAGTGGCATTGCCAAACACAGAACATGAAAATCATCTTTACTAAAAGATGCATTTCTACATTCCGAGTTCAGGCATACTAAACTCCATTTCTCAATATTGTCCCAATGGGCATATATACTTATAAGATGTTAGGAGTAAACTCCCATTCTAGCCTTTTGGACAGAAGGCCTATCAATAGTGAACAATTAGTTAGACTGTATTTCACTAGCAGGACATTTTACACACACCAATACATGTCCCACATTTCATCTATACACTGCACCCTGCTTATAGGGGTAACCTGGGCCTACCTAAGGGGTGACTTACAGGTAATGAAAGAGAAGGTTAGGGCTTAGCAAGTGGGTGCATTTGCCAAGTCGACATGGCAGTAAAATCTGCACGCAGACCCTGCAGTAGCGGATCTGAGAACCCTTTGAAAGTCTGCTTGTGTGGGTGGCGAAATCAGTGCTGTTGTCCCACTAGCAGCATTTGATTTACAGGCCTTTCACTCTCAGTGCACTTTAATAGGTGAGTATGAGCAGACCCCTCCTTGTTCAGGCAACTGTATAAGAAAAAGATATAAAAGATATTGGTAATTGAGGCTGGGCAAGGTAGATGAACTGGTTGCTTGACTGATGCAGAAGATGTATCAACTCCTTGCGCCTTTATAAGATAACGATGTCGGGCTCTGCATAATTCATTTAGATATTCTGGAATAGACTATGCTGTAAATCACATCCCCTGTGGCCCTGCCCAGCATATCCATATTCTTGTGTGGCCAGTGTTTCTCCTTCTACTATAACATTTTACCTTCATTTGCCAAGAAATATATTATGTGTTTATCTCACGAAGTCTCCTTTCCCTGTTGAGCTCTGTAGTAAGGTTTTTGAATGTCTCAGCTTACGGTTCTTCCACACAAAATTATTGTAGGTGGTTTGAAGACTTTTCATATTTTGTGGTAGTGTTTTCTCACAGAGTGCCTCAAAACAGTACAAAAGCCTAGGGTGGTGTCCATTTTTAATAGAGCAATTCATCCCATCTATGAAATAAAGTGGATGATCCACTTTTGCAGATAAGGTTTGCAGATAAGGTTTGATTTATTTCATAAGGTTGTAGAAATTCACTCTTTAGAGGATTTGTAAGGTCATGTTATAGATATCTCCTGATAGCTAATATTCATCTGCTAGGAACTGTCTAGTCTGGTCATTAACCTTTTATTACTATTTCTTCAGATTTATGAAGTTGATCTTAAATCTATTATTTGATCACATCTTTGAAATACTCAGATGCTACTAGGGGTGGAGTTGTCCATGTCATTTATGAATAAGAGTATCTTATGTGATGTTCACCTAAATTTAAATCCTGGTGTCTCTGGAAGTTGTCTAATCAGTTGGGTGAGAGGCCTTAAATGGCAAAATTGAGTGGATATAGGCCCAGTTTAGAAGTAGTGTAGCCTTCAGTGATGCATAGCTCACCCAGATATATCTCTGGATCATTGGGCCAAATCCCATTTTTGTGAGAACTTCTCACAGGAAGGACCACTCTACCTGATCAAATACCTTCTCTGCATCTATGGTAATTCTTACCATTGGAATATTTCTTCTGTTGGCTGTTTTAATCAGCTGAAGGGCCCTTTTAATATTGTTGCATATCTGCTGGTTATTAATAAAATAGATTGATTTGGGCTGATTAGGCAGCGCATGCAATTTTCAAGCTATTCGGTCAGACTTTTTGAGTTAATTTTTAAATCCATAGCTAATAATAATATTGGCCTGTACGAGGCACATTAGACTTTTGACTTTAAGACTTATGATTCAATCAATCAATCAATCATATCATTTGTAAAGCGCACTACTCACCCATGAGGGTCTCAAAGCGCTGGGGTGGGGAATGCTGCCACTGCTCGAAAAGCCAGGTCTTGAGGAGTTTTATGAAGGTCAGCAGGTCTTGGGTCTGCCATAGGTGGATGGGGAGGGTGTTCCAGGTCTTGGCAGCGATGTGGGAGAATGATCTGCCACCTGAGGTCGCTCTTCGGAAGCAGGGGACTGTAGCAAGGGCGAGGTCGGTGGAGCGGATCTGGTGGGTGGGGGTGTAGAAGCTGAGTCGTCTGTTGAGGTATGTTGGTCCGTTGTTGTGGAGTGCCATGTGTGCATGGGTGAGGAGCTTGAAGGTTATCCTCTTGTTGACCGGGAGCCAGTGCCGGTCTCTCAGGTGGGGTGTGATGTGGCTGCGGCGAGGTATGTCGAGGATCAAGCATGCAGAGGCGTTCTGGATGCGTTGGAGCCGTCTCACGAATTTGGCCGAGGCTCCTGCGTAGAGGGCGTTTCCATAGTCCAACCTGCTGCTGACAAGGGCCTGGGTGACTGTTCTTCTCGTTTCAGTGGGGATCCACTTGTAGATCCTACAGAGCATGCGGAGGGTGTTGAAGCAGGAGGAGGAGATGGCGTTGACCTGTTAAGTCATGGTGAGGGTGGAGTCGAGGATGACTCCTAGGCAGTGTGCGTGGTCGGTGGGTGTTGAAGCGGTTCCCAGTGCGGTCGGCCACCAGGTTGACAGTTATGCCTGCCTTCCCATCAAACCAGTCACTTTACTTGTCTCCTGTGTGAGGAGTTATGTGGCCTCGCTAGTTCGAGAGCCAAAAGGGATCTGAATTTCTTAGCATGTTATTCAGTCAGCTGTTTATGTCTCTAATTCTTTCCTGACCTTTTGTGGTAAAGTTGGTAGGATAACGTTCTGTAAGTGGGCATTAGGGTCAAGATTCTGACTCTTATATAGCTCGTCGTAAAAGGAGGTGAATGCCTCAATTTTTCCTCCTTGTTGCTCATATATTCCCAACGTATTTCGTAATTATGTGTTTTGTACTAAATATCGGTAAGTCAATCTTGTCAATATTTATTAGGGATAAACACCTGATATTTCCCCAGATATTTGCAGGAACATGGGTATTTTAGCGCAGTAACAACCAAAATCTGCCTGTTTTTCCCCCAAAAGTAATAATTGACTGGAATGTATTACACTCGATACATTCTGACTCGACTCCGACATATTTTATCAAGTTTAATAAATATCACACTGTTTTCCAGGCTGCTTATAATGAGGGCTGTCGTTTCCAGCAGTCTGAGCCTTTCATTTAGTGTTTCAGTGGAATCTTCACACGAAAGCTTCAAACTTGTAAACCCATCTGTAATATCTTAAGTACATGCTATTCATTGGGTTTCTTGCAACTACTAATCGCCATAGTCGCTAGGAATGAAAACGCCTGCATAAAGTTGTACATAAAGATAAGTTCATGTGATTAAAGAAAAACATCAGACTTGACACACACCAAATACTTTTTACCACTAAATAGAACCAATAAACTCAAAGCTGAGTAGAGGTTCACATCTCAAATGAATGGGCAGTTTGCGGGAGCTTTTGTAAAAAGTGAGGACATTTTACAAAAGTGATGATCTTTTTTCAGAAAACAAAAGCGGTACACTTGGAGGATCTGGGCTCTAATTGTATATAATAATTTAGCGTGCTAGCATAAAAGAAATACTCTTTACATGCTATGCTGCTATAAGTATTTTTCATTAAGTCTTGTGCTTAGTACTCAGCCACTTGTTGAGACACCTAAATGCGAGGAAAATGAACTTTCCTTTACATACCTGCAGCTGTTTATGTCATCAGAAAAAAGAGGGATCAGGAAGAGCATCCTACTTCTGTTCTCGGTTTCTTTTAAGAGGAGATTCTTAGTTCTGTTTATATGGTATTTGAAAAGGATTGAAAGTGTAAAATCTTAGCTGTCTTTAGAGGTTTGTTTATAGGGTTTCATATTATTATACTGGACCCTGTAAATTAATCGGTCATAATTCTTGGGTGATTATTAGAGAAAAATGTTTGCTTTTGAGATCCTATTTTGTTCTTTAACTGTCATATTGCTTTAACATGTTTGGCTTTGTTGATATTGTCTTATATGTAATCTAAGATAAAATGCCTGCACAAGGTCAGGGACAATTTTGTTCTTAAGAACCTATCCCTACTAAGATAGATAGACAGCAAATAAATCAGTATAGTCAACTCAGGACTCAAGACTCAGGAAAGCCTAAGGCAAGTAAACGTTAGAACCCATGAAGGTTTACTAAATAATTTAAGTGTGATACAACATTTAAAAATAATGACTAGTTGTTCTTTTTTCATATTTATTAACTCCATATTTCTTCAGGGGGAATAACCACCCTACTGCCTTTTATTTATTTATTTTAATTACTTTGTTCTGAAAGATTATACTGAAATTCCATAACTCATACAACAGTTACAAAGCCATTACTCCCTCACTTACGGCCTAATTTATGAAAAGTGACGCATCGCTGCGTGAAAACAGCGATGCGTCACTTTTCATTGCGCCCTCCTTGCGACTTGCTGGTTGCGTCATATTTACAATATGATGCATCATGTCGCAAGGAGTTACAGATACGTCAGTATTTCTTTTTTTAAAAGTTTAAAATGCTTTATTAAGAGAGTAAGACAATGTAAAACATCAGTACACATTCCATGTTAGCATTAAACCATAACAACTAAGAATGTAATGAGAAACAGTGATAACAAAGTAACCCTATGAAATAAAACGATACTTAATACAAATGCATTTTAAAGAATATATTTGATAAAGAAGAGGAGCAAGAAAAGAAGAGAAGAGAGAAAAGGAAAAGAAAAGAAAAGAAGATGAAGAAAGAAAAAAGGAGGAAAATAATAACAAATGAAGTAACAATCTATCACACTAAATAACAGAGTATATAGTCAAGGTAACTTCCTAGATAAAAAGTGTGTCAATGGTAACCACAATAAGTCTTTTTTAATCAACAAGGGAGTAGAGGTAGCATAAGCTCTGTCCATTCTACGATGATGACAAAATAAGTTCCACCACGCTAGAAGGAGACATTTGATGAATCTTTCCAATTAGAAGTAATAATCTGAAAAGTAATAGCAATGAATAGGTTAACAAAGTTACCACAGTCTTTATAGTTATCAAAAACAGGGGACAAATGACCTAAGAAAACATTTTCAATGTGAAAAGGAATATCTGACATAAGGATATCATTTAGCTTAGACCATACTTTGGACAAAAGGTCAACAATAGGGGGACATTGAAAGAACATGTGAAAGAGATCATCATGCACATGAGAGCATGACCAACACTTAGGGGAATCTAACAATTTGAATCTATGAAGGATACTAGGAGTGAAAAATAGTCTATTATAAAAGAAGTAAAGGGATTGTGTTGTGCTGGCCGAGCAAGAGGTAGTGTGAATCCGGGACCATAGAATGTCCCAAGTGCACAAGGGGAGAGCAATGCAGAGGTCTTTTTCCCAGAGGAGTTCTAAAGGGGATTTGGTTCCAAGTGTGGGAGAATGAGCAATCAATTTGTAGATAGTAGCTGCTTTCAATTGAGTAGAGAAATCAATAGGGGTAGGGGGGAAGAAGGGGAGTCAGAGGAGGGAGTAGGTGAAAGGGTAGTAGGGAAATAATAATTGGTGAGGAGATCTTTGAGTGTAGTATAATGGGTGGATAAACGTGATGAGATATTATATAGAGATTGAATCTCAAAGAAAGATAAGAAAGTATCTCCCTTAAGCAATTGTTGAGGAGTAATGATTCCTTTATCTATCCACTCCTTCCAGAAGATCTTAAGGTTTTTATTTTACCCAAGAATGATGTCCAAAGAACGAAAGGCGAGAGAAAAATGAGCTGAAAACGAAGTAAGAACTAACACCTTAGAGTAAAAAAGGGTAGGGAAAAACAGATGTTTTGGGGGTAGAGTAACCCAGATAGCAGAAAGAAGAGAAAGGGGAGAACATTGCGCCAATTCTAAGGCGCTCCACGCCGTGCATGAGGAAGTACTGGAATCAGAAAGGAAGGTCCAAATTTGCTTCAAAGAAAACGCAGAGTGATAACGTTTAAGATGAGGAAAATTACCTCCTCCAGAATCTTTAGAGAGTTGAGAGAGAGCTAGCGAAATTCTAGGTTTGCGATTGTTTCAAAGGAATTTAATAAGTAAACTGTTAATAGGATGAAAAAAGGTGGTGGGAAGGGAAATAGGTAGCATAGAAAGGTAAAAATTAATGATTGGGAGAAGCATCATCTTAATTGTGGGAAGTCTACCCCACCATGAGAGAAAAAGGGGTGACCAACTATCAATGAGGGCCGTGAGCTTAGTGAGAATTTCAGAGAGATTAAGTTTGATGGGAGCCCTGAGATTATTACAATATAAAACACCGAGACATCTGACGTGAGAAGAGGGCCATGCAAACCCAGAGACGGTAAACATAGAGGGGAGACAGAATTTATTTAGAGGGAGAATTTCAGACTTATCAACATTAAATTTGTAACCCGGGACACCGGAATAATCTTTTAATAAGGAGAAAAATGTCGGGAGAGAGGTGGACGGATTGGAAATAAAGAGAAGAATATCATCCGCATAAGCAGTACATTTTATGTGCACATCATGATAGGTAAATCCCGTGTAAGTCTGAGAACGTTTAATTGTTTCTAAGAAAGGTTCTAGAGCAGGGATAAAAAGGAGAGGGGAGAGAGGACAACCCTGTCTCGTGCCTCTAAGGAGAGGGAAATATCGAGACTGAGAACCATTGACCGAAACTGAAGTGGAAGGCGAGGAATATAAAAGTTTTATGAATTTAATAATAGTGGGACTAAAACCATGCCACCTAAGGGACCCAAAAATGAAATCCCAACTCACCCTATCGAAGGCCTTTTCGGCATCTAGTGTAATCGCCCCAATGGGGGAGTCAAGTTTAGATGCTAAATGTATAATATTAAGAAGGGTGCGTGAATGATCCGTAATTGAGCAACCTTTTACAAAGCCCGATTGGTAAATATTAACAAGATTGGAAATTACCGCATTGATGCCAAGGGCAAGAAGTTTAGCATAAATTTTACAGTCCATATTAATTAAGGAGATTGGCCTATAGTTCTTACACAAAGAGGGGTCTTTATCCTTTTTAGGATTGAGACACAACATTGCTTGTGTAAAAGAACCATGTGATTCTCCGGTTAACAAAAAGTAGTTAATCAATGTCAAAAGCTGAGGAATCAAAAATGCTTTGAAGTGCAGAAAAAAGCGGACAGAGATACCATCAGGCCCAGGCGTTTTATCTTTTGGGAGTAGAGTCAATGCCTCAATTAATTCTCTTGCAGAAATGGGAGCATCGAGAGAAGTGAGGTCGGGAGGATTAGAAAATGGTTTGGGGATACTATGAAAGAAAGAGTCAAGAAGGACAGAGGAGGGGGAATATTCGGGAGTATAGAGAGAAGAATAAAACGTTGTAAAGCAGTCAAGTATTGAAGAATCAGAAAAGTGCAGAGTACCAGAATCATCTTTAATGGCAGCAATTGTGGATTTTTGTTTTTTAATTTTAAGATAGTTTGCAAGGGATCTACCCGCTTTGTTGCAACCGCCGTACATTTTAGCATTAAATTTAAGAAGAATATTGCTAGCTGAATCCCATGAGAGTTTATTATATTGCATTTTGGCTTGAATGAGAAGAGGTAGAATATTTGGACCATTGGTGGAAAAGTATTTGTGCTCCGAATCCTTAATTTGCTTGAGAAGCGAAAACGAGTGAGAAAGAGATTTTTTCTTCTTACGAGAAACAAAATCGATTATGAAACCCCTAGCGGAGGCTTTAAAGGCATCCCAAACAACATGAAACTCGGAGACAGAGGTAAGATTTTGTTGGAAGAACTCTTTGGGCAAAAAGAAGATCTTGCTCAGAGAATTGAATGTCAAGGAGAAGGGAGTTATTAAAACGCCATCTCTTGGAAGCAGGAGAACGAAGGGGGTAATCCATATCTAGGATAACAGGGGCATGATCACAAATGAGTATTGAGCCAATCTCCACCTTGGTCATAAATTGAAAAGCTGATTGTGTAAGAAAGAGATAGTCAATGCATGAATGTGAATTATTAACCGGGGAGAAAAAAGAAAATTCTAAGGAGTCAGGGTGAGAAATACGCCAGGAATCAATTAACCCTCTATTAGTAATGGTTTTGAAAAAAAACCTCTGCATTCTATTCGGGCCATATCTAGCCTGGGATTTTCTGTCAAGGAAGGGGTCCATGAGTTGGTTACAGTCCCCACCCAAGATTAAGTGGTCAGCTACATGGGAGGAAAGAAAAGTGGAAAAGTTATTCCAAAAGGATACATCAACACCATTGGGACCATAAACATTACAAAGAGAGAACTGGTGCTTATTAACAGTAACATCTAGATAAAGCCATCTACCATCAGTATCTAAAAATGTATTTTGTAATGAAACATCCAAAGATTTATGAAACAAAATAATCACTCCATTTTTGTTGTGAACAGCAGGCGAGCAGAAAATGTCACCAACCCAATGTTTATGTAACATAGATAATTCATCAAGTGTAAGGTGCGATTCTTGTAACATTGCAATTTGACAATTTAATCGAGCAAGATGCGATAGCACATGTTGTCTTTTAATTGGATTACGCAAACCTTTAACATTCCATGTAATGATGCGTAAACCTTTCATAAGTATGAGAAAGAAGAAGATTGAGAAATGAAAGGGAGGAGAGAGGAAAAAGACCAAGCATTAGCGAGAAATGAAAAAATAGGGAAGGAGATGTGCGAGAGTGTGAATGTAATTAGATTAATAGAAGAGTATGTAAAAGGAAGAGTGGAAGAAGTAGAAAAAGTCAAACCTTTAGAAAGGAAAAACCTGAAAGAGATATACCACAAAAGGTCAGACAACCCAAAGGTCAGACTGCGGATCAGACAACTCCGCAGCAGGATCCGCTGCAAAACTCCCAATGCACCATTAATGGACCATTTTTTGGAACTTGGGCACAGCGAAATGGACTTTGCATGGACAGACATTACTGTGATAAAGCCTCCCCCAAGAGGCACGGACATGACCCAATTGCTGAACAAGGAGGAACTAAAGTGGATACTCAGAATTGACAGTATACACCGTGGCCTAAACCGCCTTGAAGATTGGACCTCGTTACTATAAAGCTCCGGAAATAACAGAACCAGTCTGTTCCTCAACTGTCTTACTGCTCTCAGATAATGCACTACTGTATATATCACACTATTAAGCAATGCTGCTCCTTAATATTGCGCTAATGTATATATCGCACTATTACGGAACCAGTCTGTTCTTCAACTATCTTACTGCTCTTAAATAATGCACTACTGTATATATGACACTATTACGCAATGCGACTCCTTAATATTGCACTAATGCATATATCACACTATTACACAATGCTGTGAAACCCCCATGAGCTCATGATGTGAGAATTGTGCACTTAGGTAAATATTACTACTTTCCTTCCAAGAAGTTCATGATGTAGAAATTTGCACTATTGTACATATTATCGCTTTACTTACCAAGAGCTTTGCACTCTACTATTTTCTTAGGGGCATATGTAGGTAATTTCCATTTTGCGATTCTCAAATAGCGATTTTTAAGGAATCGCTATTTGAGAATTGCAAAATGGAATGTAGGTAATAATTCGCAATTTTTTTGTGAATCTCTAACATTCCTTAATTGCGATTTGCAAATTGCGAATCGCAATTAAGGAATGAGTGTCCCATTGCAAAAAATAGTGTGAAATATGGCCAAAAACTCGGAGCACGCGAAAAATCTTTTAGGAATACAAGATACTCCGCTGAAAGATATTAGGAGGCCATCCCCGGACAACGAGAATTGGCCCAAAGACAACATTGGTAACGAGACTACCACACCATCAAAAAAATCTGAAGAAATAGTACCAGTCCCAGACACCCTCGTAACAATTAAACAGATAAAAGGTATAATAAAACGCCTGAAAACAGAGGGTGCAGCAGGTCCCAATGGGCTCCCAAATGCTCTTTTCAAATATTCCCCTGAGTTTTGGGCAGAATATTTAACACCTCTTTTTAATTCAATCTACAGCCAGAACAAAATGCCCAAGTCCTGGAACGGGAGCATAATACATCCTATTTTCAAGCAAGGTGATCATAACGAGCCAGGGAACTACAGGCTGATATCGCTGATGGATGTGGAGGCGAAACTATATGGATCATGCTTATTGCTACACCTCCAAGACTGGATGGAGGACACAAATATAATACCCATGTTCCAAATGGGTTTCCGGCCAAGGACGGGCACATTAACAAACCTGACAACCTTGGCGCTCCTAAAGGAAAACGCAGAAACAAAGAAGACCAGATTGTTTGCTTGTTTTATAGATCTGCGAGCTGCTTTCGACAGGGTGAACCGAAACCGACTATGGGAAAAATTAAGATCATGGGGACTACCGAAGAACCTATTGGAGGCAATAATAAGCCTATATAGTGACACCTGGGCAAGAGTTAAATTGGGAGACGGTAGCAGCATTACAGCCGAAATTAGCACACAACATGGCTTAAAACAAGGCTGCGTCCTGTCCCCAAGTTTATTCAACCTTTACATGGCGGACATCGTCAGACACATACAGGTGGGGGAAGGACATCCACCATACTTGGCAAAAACCCCAATTCCTTTTCTGTAGTATGCTGATGACATTGTTGTGCTGAGTCAAACCCCAATAGGTCTCCAAAGAATGATTAACAACCTTGTAACTTACCTGGAGCACGAAAGTTTGGAATTAAATAAAGAGAAGACCAAAGTGTTCTGCTTAGTAGACCCGAAAAAAACGATATTCAAATGGTATGCAAATAGTACCCAAATAAAGGAGGAAGTATCCTATAAATATTTAGCTCTAAAACTGGGTCGAGGCCCAACCAACAAAGAACACAAAATAGACCTAAAGGCAAAAACACACTCCTTGATCTACGCATACCGGCTATAACAGAAAAAGTTAAGTTGTCCAATCTACACACACCTGCTAAATGTGATGAAATCACAGACATTACCCACCTTGTCATACGCATTGGTCACCTGGTGTGGCAAAGAGGCAGGGTTGTTAAATCACCTACAAACAAAGGCATGCAAGATGGCTTTAAACCTCCCAAAATCAGCCTCACCAGCACAGGTTCGTCTAGAATTTGGCCTGCTGAACCAGATGTTTCGCAGTATGGGTACTTTTGCGAAACTTTGCCATAAAATACGGTTGTCAGAGGAAGGCGCACTGGATAGCCTGTGTTGGAAAGAAATAGAAAACCAGCAGAAACAGCACACACTAGGCAGTTGGGGAGATTTCCTGATCCAATCCGTGTGGGGCATAGGAATCCAAACGACATGGAATTCTATGCCAGATAGAACCAGTTTTGACAAAACAACAAATAATGCTGTCAAATGGAAATCCTTTTTGGAAGACAAATCAAAAATCTCAAAGCGACGACATGGGTGGACAGTGATGAATTCATACTCTGGGATAAAGCCGCAGCCTTATTTAGAAAGTCAATTTAATGTGACACTAAAACAGAGATACTTAGAACATCAGCTGGGCTTACAGCCTTCGAAGGACTTGTTACCATCCTGGAAAGGTAGTTACACGGACCCTCATTGTCGCCTATGAGGTTACCAAAATGAAACATTACCCCACCTGCTATGTGTTTGCCCAGCTCTTATGGACTTAAGGAGACGGCTTTTAAAAAATATTTTTAATACATTGAACATTGGAACGTGCAGGCAAGCTGTAATTCGATGGTTGGATGGATCGTCCCCCACGTTGGCTTGTAGGGGGGTTAAATACATGAGGAAAGTACAATCCCTCCTACGACAAGCAGAACTTGGGGAGACAAGAGAAGTTGAAAACGGTAAATCCAACACTTGATAGATAAAAGCTTAGCTTTTTATCAAAGTGCAGGAAAATGGACAGATTTGAGCTGATCAGCTAAGTAACAAGAACATAACCGAAAATAATTGAATAAATAAATAAGTTAATAATTTTATGGACCGCTCAAACTCAATATTGTTTAAAAAACGAACACATTTTTAAAGAATGATTTTCTAATGTATTTTTTATAATAATTTTTAATATTTGGAAACAATAAACCTTGACTTGACTTGACGTGAGTGTCCCATTCATTCTTATGGGCCAAAAGGCCCATAGGAATGAATGGGGATGCATCTCAAATTGCGATTTTCTATGCGAAAATCGCAATTTGAGAATCACAATTCCAAGGGAGACAGGGTGTCCAAAGGACACCTGTTGCACCCCTGGAATTTGCCTGTGAGTACATGTAGCGCACAGACATGCTCTAAGGGCATGTCTGTGCGCCACAAGGCTCTTTGATTTAAAAAAAAAAATGCATTTTGAAAGGAAATCGCAAAATACCATCTACTTGAAGTAGATGGTATTTTGCGATTCCTTAAGCCAAAATCGCAATTTTAAATGCACCCCTACATAGCATTTAAGGAATCGCAAAATTGTGATTCCTTAAATGCTTGAGCAAAATAAGGAATCGCAATTTTTGCGATTCCTTATTTTGCTAAGTGGCACCTACATATCAAAACGCCGTTTGCGATTCGAAACGCCAAAATTCGCCGAATTTCGGCATTTGCGAATCGCAAACGCCTACCTACGTATGCCCCTTATTTCCTTATATCCTCCACTCTAAGATGGCCACCTTGGTTCTCATCCAAACTCAATCCCCCGGCACCCTGATCACATGTCAAATCACGTCACCATTCACGTGCACCGCCTCGCGGTTATACTACCGCGATTTTTCGTCCCTCTATTCGCACATTGACTGCCCTGCTTATCCGCAGCACATTGACTGACCTGCCTGAGCTGCAGCACCTGGACCGTATTGGAGTATTTACTCAGTAAGTGGATTTACGCCGATGCACCTGCCCGGTATTCTGCCCAACCTTGTACTTATTTTAGCCTTGGTTCCCAGGTCCGCCGTCGTGATGTATTTCATCACAGACAAACACTAACCAGTACCAGAGCATCCGGCTCTTATCTCGAAGGGATGGTTTTAACTCTGAAGACACTGGCTACTGCTCCTGCAGACTCCCGGTACCACAAACTCATACAATACACGGGTAAGCATTGCCGCTCATTACTCCGGGATTCTCTCGCAATCCAAGTAAGAACCGCTTTTCTGAATATCCTGTTTCATTTTCAGGACATCTTCCCATGCCATTAAATTCAGCCCTTGATCCCGGAGGGTGTTCTCCTCCGTTCTCACTGTAATTTTCTACCACATGTATTCACAACTTTAGCCCTTACTTTGGAAACCCCACACTGGCTCCCGTACAACTAACCGATATGGTTGCTGGTATTCCGCATGTTTATTTCTTCCTCACTTACACTGGCCCCTGTACATTTCTAAACCAGTATGTTGCGCGTATTCCGCATGTTTTCTTCTTCCTCACTTTTCAACAAGTTTCCGATCAGATCTCAAGCGTCCTACCAAGCGGTTCGTTAAATGTATTAAATGAGTGCTCTGTCAAATATTTCTCGCACAGCCAAGAATCTTCCTTTTTGCACATATGTTACAGCTGTTAATACATGAATGGTATGCCATTATATTCCCTAATGTATTTTATCCCCCTTTTCCTCCCCATTTTCTTCCTCCCACCTTGTATTACATGTTAATTAGACAAACATGGATTTTAATGTTTGCATAAAGGCATGTTTGTTATTACTGTCCTGAGGATGATCCCATGATTTTCTCCTGAAGGGATCGAAACGTCCCTGACACCTTATGTACCATATGTTTGTAAATATTGTAGGATTACAATTTGCAATGGTACTCTCCTGTAATTTAAGTCTGGAAACCAATATTGAACAAAGACTTTGTGTTATTGCCTGAAATTTCTCCCCCCCCTTTTTTCTTTCCCCCCTCACAATTGATGTTGCCCATATATGTTCTGCAGTTGGATGCAGGTTGCATCCCACTTGTATGTGCTATTTATTGCTTCACTAAAATTTCTATTGTTGAATAAATGCTGTCCGGCTGGACAAAGAACATAGTGTCTATCTAGCATATGTTGACCAGCAGCTCCTTAAGTCTTCTTGTCTAGGGACCACTGTCTCTGTTAACATGCATGGATGTTTGGCATGCAGGCTGGACACTGGACCTGGGAGGTTGCACGAGTCCTCGTGTGCAGGGAGCACATTGAGCCACTACCCGATTGGGCTTTGGTGCATATTGGGTCCAGTGGTTGGAGTCAGCACATCTGTCTGGGTCAGCTGATGGATTACTTCGATGACATGTCAGATGTGGTGGACGATGAGCACTCATTGGACATGTTGGCTTACGCAGCTGCAGTCATATTCATTGACGAGTGACAAGGTACCCGCAGCCACAACTGGATGTGATCCATTGCATGTGTCCCACAGCCTGGTTGCTGGTTGGGAATCTGGTCACATGTCCCAAAACGACAGTGAACATCGCTGCTATTGCCTGGACTCGTGATCCATGCGCGGACAACCGACGTGGGTTAGCATGAACTTGTGATGGACTCCCCGGAGGTGGACATGGGCGCTGTCCTACGTTCCTCATTCAGACATGCTGCTTCATTGGTCTGCATATCGTGGCACTTCTCTTGGCCGTACTGGCACGTACTTGTTGATAAAGTTTCTGCATTTTAACTTGTCTCCAACTGTTTTGTGTCTTGATTTGTAGGCCAATGTGTGTGTCATGAACTCTCTGGCTCCTTGCCGTACGTGCATTTCTACCCTATCAGGACTGTGGGTTTGTAATTGTGCATTGTCATGTCCATGTGTCATGCTTAGCCAGATGCATGTGTTCGTTTACTGGCATCAGGCGAGTGCATTTGTGACCTGTGTACGGTTGTGCAAATGTTGGTTTTTGTGCCACATTGTATTTGATGCAAAAACAACAGTTGATGGACAGAATGCAGAACAATGTCATACATTCACTCCAGTACAGAGATCTGGGCCTAAATCCATCATTTTTTTGCTCACCATGCCGTTCCAGTTTGAACCCAGCCATATACAAATCAGTCTTGACCCTGTGCCCCATGGGAACAGCCCAACCTGAACTGCCAAGACAGGACCTCCCTGGACTGGAAACAAGCATCCTAGGTCCAGTTTTGGGCTTTCAGCCCTCATCTGCCAGGATAGCTTGATTCCAGTGGCATGGAGAGCACGGGACTCACGTCTGAGCATACCTGTCCCACTCGGGGTCACACATGCAAAAATAACAGTTGATGGACAGAATGCAGAACAATGCCATACATTCACCCCGGTACAGTGATCTGGGCCTAAATCCGTCATTTGTTTGCTCACCATGCCATTCCAGTTTGAACCCAGCCATATGAAAATCAGTCTTGACCCTGTGCCCAATGGGAACAGTCCAGCACGAACTGCCAAGCCAGGTCCTCCCAGGATGTTTGTTTACGGTCCAGGGAAGACATGACTTTGCAGTTCGGGCTAGACTGTTCCCATGAGACACAGGGTCAGACTGATTTGCATATGGCCATGTCTGAATTGGGGTGGCAGAGTGAGCTAAAGAATGATGATGGATTAAACCCAGATCAGTTGACTGGGGGTGAGGGCTTGCAATGTTCAACACTCTGTCCATCATCCCCTTTGGTTTTGCTTTGTTCGCCCTAAGTTGGCAGGGTATGCCCAGACGTGGCTCCCTTGCTCACTTTGCCTCTGGATTCAGGCTAGCCTGGCTGATGATGGCTGATTAGCCAGAAACCGGACCCAGGATGCTTGTGTCTGGTTCAGGGAAGACATGGCTTGGCAGTTTGGGCTGGACTGTTCTCATGAGGCACAGGGCAGACTGATTTGCATATGGCCATGTCTGAACTGGGGTGGCAGAGTGAGCTAAAGAATGATGATGGATTAAACCCAGATCAGTTGACCGGGGGTGAGTGCTTGCAATGTTCAATACTCCGTCCATCATTCCCTTTGGTTTTGCTTTGTTCGCCCTAAATTGGCAGGGTATGCCCAGACGTGGGTCCCTTGCTCACTTTGCCACTGGATTCAGGCTAGCCTGGCTGATGACGGCTGATTAGCCAGAAACCGGTCCCAGGATGCTTGTTTCTGGTCCAGGGAAGACATGGCTTGGCAGATCGGGCTGGACTGTTCCCATGAGGCACAGGGTCAGACTGATTTGCATATAGCCATGTCTGAACTGGGGTGGCAGAGTGAACTAAAGAATTATGATAGATTAAACTCAGATCAGTTGACTGGGGGTGAGTACTTGCAATGTACAACATTCCGCCCATCATCCCCTTTGGTTTTACATTGTGTTTGAGACTGTGGTGCTCTGCTTCCTATGTGTGTGTGCTGCATTGTGTGTGAGATGTCCCTTCAGCTCTGATTTGGCTCACCCTTCTCCCCTTCAGACAGTGTGGTTGACTCTTTTGTGCTTTATCTCTGGGGTGATATTGCCAAGTTGTGTGACTTGTGCTCTTGGTTGGTGCTGTCCCTCTTAGGCATAGCCTGTCTGCAGTGGTGCTGAGCTTAAATATGCATGTGTGCCATTGTGCCCATCTCCTCCAGGTCCCTGCTGGTTCCTCTCCCTGTTGCTGTTGTGCCTGTTTTTGTCAGTTTCCGGCCCCTGGTCCAGACTGATGTGGTCGACACCATATCATGCAGCTCCTGGTGTGGCGTTGGCCTCCCACCACATGTGTGCATTGCTGTCTTCTTGTTGTCGGCGTGTTTCTGATTGTTTGTGCTTTTTGCATCATTCCAAATGTTCGGGTTTTGTTCCATTGTCCACCTCCGCTCTCAGGCTGCATTCACCTTGTCCGAGATGGCATGCTATGTACAATGTTTTGTTGCCAATGGGGCTTGTTGGGTTGCATGCTGGCTTGGGTTGCCTCCATTGTGCTTGGCTGTTGTTTTCTGTTTTTATTGTTGCATATTTAAAGGCTTTTGTTGTGGTTATTCCCGCCTGCCATGTATGTCACAGGCCCAGCAGGGCTTACCCCTGCTTTCCTCATTGCAAGTGGGCTCATTGCACCTTTTTTTATGTTTTTATCTCGGTCGAGGTGGTTGTATCTTGAAGATTGGCCACGGTTTTGTCGGACTATCGCATGCTACCGCCTTGTTGTGAATTCCACATTGACACAGGGTTATTTTCCCGCAATAGGCTGCGATGTGTAAAGGTGCGTTAGTTTTTTTTGGTAATGTTTAGCACACGTTCTTGTGAATATACCCCTAAGTTTGTTGATTTTTTTAATCACTGGATCAGATTCTCTCTGATTTATTTTTGCATGTCTGTCCCCTATCTGATTTATCCTTCTAAACCCAGATACTCCCTGGATGTCCCATAACTCCCAAAGTTTTAGTTTTTCACCCTAAGAAAGATTCCCTTCAAGGTTCCTAACTCTCTAGACTGATGAAGCCAATTCAAAGTTACTAGTGGGAATCAGTGTGACACACTTTAGGTATATCTCTCTCCTTGGCAATAATAATAGTACAAACAACAAAGATTTATGCCATTTTGATAGCTTCATCGATTTGTCGCCTCCCTCTATAACTCCAAATATAACCATTGTAAAGGCTCACCTTAATGTTATTGTCAATAACTTTCTTTATCTTCTTACCCACTCCTTGCCAGAAGGGCTCCAGAGGGGGACCTTCTGAATGTGTACATAATATTGATTCTACATTGGAAACCATGTGGTGATGTTGACTTCGCTGTTGGCCCAGGGCATGTGGCCACTCTCCATAGAGAGAAAGAGGCCAGTGACTAAGATGCCAATGTGGTTACGATAGAGAGAGTAAGTGTGCATTGTCAATGACGTGAGGTTGTTTTATAACAGGTTTCAAATTCAATCCCTATTTTCTGCTCAAAACTAGTCCAAGCTCGTTTAAACCCGAACTGGAGCTCTGGCTACTATTTAAAGAGCCGGCCTGCATTTGGGACTATGACACACCTGTGCATGTATGTCTCGCAAGACCAGACAGAATGTTTCACTTTAGCATGGCAAAATGGGGCAGCCATGGTGGAGGAATAATAGATGCACAAATCTTTCAAAACTCAAAAAAACCGGTGGCGAAACACTACGCCATATTGAATATATGAGTCAGCCCGGATAGGAAGGATGAATCGTGCCAACTTACAGTAGTCTTAATATCAAAAATATGCAGGTGTATACTGCGTATCGCTATATTTTGCATTTACAAGGCGAACGACGTAAGTCATGTTGGAGACAAATAATGTTAATGCAAGAAAAGTATTTCCGATGTGTGCTGCAAAAAACGATGTGGCATATTAGCAAGGGCTTGCAATAAATATCGCAAATCGCGCTGAGCGCATGATTTTTTATCGCTGTCTGTCGCTGGATCTTAATGCGGAGATAGCGCGTCATTACCAACTTTTTTCTCCGATGCGATAAAAGACCCAGCGATAGCAGCGAAATCCACCAACAACACAAGATAAAATTGTTATCGCAAACGTAAAGCTTGCTAATAGGCAGGGGAGGATTCAGCCTTAGAATCCATCTCCCATTGAGAATAATGGCTAAGTCAGTATTTTAGGAGGTGAAAAAATACCTGGGATAACCCTGGTTAGCGCAACTTTTTACATGGCTAACTGGGTCCGGGGCCGCATTGCTAATAGGTGTTAGGTCTGTTAGCGGCTGTTTCCGTGGTCTTTTAGTCGGATAAGCATTTTTTGCATGTCATTAGCGATAAATATTGCTGACATGCAAAGCGGCCCCAAAGCAGTTGATTTTCCCATAAAGCAGTCGCTAACAGCTGTTAGCGCCAGCTTGCTGGTAGGGCGATAAAAATATCGCCACTTTAGCGGCAAAAAGTGCCACTAAAGTGGCGATATTGCCCTTGCTAATATGCCCCGATATGTCTAGCGTTAATATGGTTAAAGTTGGGTGCCTTAATTGTGTGTGAACTTTAGCCCAAGAGGACGAATGATCTAAGCCCACTTGGAATAATTACTGTTACGGGGCAGCGCGGTTATAGCCACAAGTCCATATTTTTTACAGAAATGAGGGGTAAACATATTGGAAAAAGCATGAAAATGATTGGCAAAAAACAATCAACATGTTCAGGGTCGCTGTTTAGCACTCTACAAATGGCTTATATTGGAAGTAGGAGGGCACCATGCCTGTGACGCTAACCAATTGTACTGTGTCTCAATTTGCGACCTACCTCTTTCATATTATTGAGGTACATTGAATTGTGACCTACTACGAATTGTTTTTTTGTGAACCAAACTATTAATACATAGGTTGGTTCAGAAAATATCAAAGCACTTGGTAGAAGTCAGTGTGTGAATTGTACTTACGTCTACCAAATCAATTTTAGCAGATTTCGAATAAGAAATTGCAAAACGTTTTTTGGTGCAATTTACAATTTCCTATTAGGAATTTGGGTACCTCAGGCAAATTGTCCACTTCTCGGCCTGTGTCCTAGTGCAGAATTGAATCAGGATACGGTCACTGATACCCATTAACAATTCAGTGCAGTCCATGAATGAGCCACACAAGAATGATAGTGCCTTGTCACTGATGAGAGACTCAGAACTGCTGTGCAACTTTCCTCTGTAGATACAGAGTGACTGAGAGCCTGAAAGCTTTTCTGGTAAGGGATGTTTTCCTCCCTCCAACAGCTCTCCCTGTAGTTATTGATATTCACTACCTCTTAGGGACATTTATATTAATTACTGCCTTGTGGTGCATTACTCCCCAAGGACGGTAATGCCTGGGGCCCAGGAATCTCATTTCCACCTGGATCCTCTGTTCATGGGTATCTGTAGGTCTGCTGACCTGTGTGTGGGTTGGTCTGGTGTCTGGAGGTTTGCAGGCTTGTATGTTGGTTGGTATGGTGTCTGGAGGCTTGCTGGCCTGTGTGTGGGTTGGTCTGGTGTCTGGAGGTTTGCTCACCTGTTTGTGGTTTGGTCCGGTGTCTGGTGGTTTGCTGCCCTGTATGTGGGGGCGTCTGGAGTTTTGCTGGCCTGTGTATGCATGGGCATGGCAGGGGTTATTGCTTTGTCTGTACATCTACCTGAAGATATGATGTTTCCTAATATTCTCTCTGTTCATGTATGCCCACAATACACACAAGTCAAATCTATTACCTTAGTCACTGATTGTTTTTTAAATTGTAATTATATTCATTATATTGATGCGCAAATTATTGCTTGCTTTTATTGCAATGGCTGTGCAGAACAACAATGAACTAAGTTGAACTGCACAAAAGTCAAAAGAATTGGCTATATAAGCGCTCGTTTATTAATTATACTCTTTGAATGTTCTTCACAGTAAATGTCCTGCCTTAATCCCTGGCTTTAACTTCATTGGTATTTCAAACAGTTAGAGGAAGCTTTACAAGATGTGTTTCTAGCATTTGTTCAAACTGAGTGTGCTAGCCAGCTGTAACTGGTCCCAATTCAATTTTCCCATCCTGCTTTGCATCAGATATTATGCCTCAGGGAGTAGAAACTCTTGAAGTAAAGCTCTAACATTTCTTCCATGCTGATCAGCACTATTACAAACCCGGTCATACAACATTTCATATCTCTATATTGTTTGACAATATGAATGCTATATCTCTCAGTGGAGCGTGCCAAGTTGTTCAAAGCATTTCATTATTATGGTCATGGGCAATATAGATTTTTTGAAAATTAGCAATAGATAATAAAACATTTGATAATGCTCATAGTGGCTCAGTTCTTGAAACTGGTGCCTGTTTTTGTTAGCAGCTGATCACGAAGCTTCTTAAATCATTGGCCGAGTTCAGAGATCTGAAACACATGCATGGCAGCATTTGTGATGGCAGATAAAACGCATGATTAGCAACCGAACAATGTGCACGTGCTACTTAAGACAGGCGTCAAACAGCTGTTGCTGTTTTCTGAGGGAGTGAGGAAAATTACTCTGCGCCAATCCTTACAGTAAGACACATTTAGGGTAGCAGCGGAAAAAGGCTGCTATTGGTCACCACCCTTTGCAGCAATGAGACAGAGTTGAGACAGAGTTTAGGTGTAAGCAGCGAATATATGATTTCATTATATAAATATATATATATTTATATGTATATACTGTAACTGGTCCCAATTCAATTTTCCCATCCTGCTTTGCATCAGATATTATGCCTCAGGGAGTGAAAACTCTTGAAGTAAAGCTCTAACATTTCTTCCATGCTGATCAGCACTATTACAAACCCTTTTTATATATATATATATATATATATATATATATATATATATATATATATATATATATATATAAATATATATTATAAATATTTATATTTATATTATATATAAATATATAAACCGATGAGAGACCAAAACGTTCTTACTTGACCTTTCAACACTGCTTCACTCAGTTTGATCCAAATGCTATCTTCCCTATATATATATATAATATATATATTCCCTCTCTTTTCTCATCTTAACCTTCAACCTAGTCCTCCTCCTCTTTAATAGTGACATTCTATGATATCTAAGGGGAGAGGTGTGGCGCCGCGGCCAGGGCGACTGACGCTGAAAGCCGGGGATCACGGTTCGATGAAAGCCGGGGATCACGGTTCGATCCCCGGCTCCGGCGGCAGGTTAGCCCAGCACCATGTGACTCTGGGCAATAGCTTGCTAAATCTTCCTGAGGCCCCCAGCGCCTAGAGACCCTTACGGGTGATTGTGCGCTTTACAAATGTGGATTATTATTATTATATATATATATTATATATAAATATATATATAATAAAATATATATAAATATACATTTACTGTGAAGAACATTCAAAGATGTTCTTTGTATATATATATATATATATATATATATATATATTCACTGAAAAAACCATAGGTTATAGACCATATATAGTTAGGAATTAGCATTTACAAAACCTTGAAAATTCACTGAAAAAACCATAGGTTATAGACCATATATAGTTAGGGATTAGCATTTAAAAAACCTTATTTTACTCACACAAAACCATTGAAATTCCATATATAGTTAGTTGTACTAACTATATATCGCGCACCCGCAATCCACTGCTGATCATGTCACATATTACATCATTCATGACATGGTCAGTGACATCACTGATGACATCACTGATGACATCTCAAATGACATCACTGATGACATCACTGATGACATCTCAAATGTCTTACATAGTGAAGAATGAGTGGATGTATAAGTGTCTGGATGAAGGATTTAGTAGGTGCGTGACTGACTGTATGAGTGAGTGATTAAATGTGTGTCACTGAGTGCATGGGTTAGTGAGTAAACTGTCTTAATTTGTGCATCATTATGTCTGTTGTTCTGTAAACTGCTGCATGTGTTCATCAGTAGCTATATGAGTAAGTATATGGGTTATTGATTGGTTGCCCAATTGTTTGTATGGGAGACTGAGTGTGTGTGTGGGTGGCTGGGAGGTGTATGACTCTGTGCATAGATGTGTAAGCAGTTGATTCACTAGATATATGGGTTCAAAAGTGCATGTGGAAACAGCTGTATGGGCGGTTGACTGAGTGCATTGGTGAGTGAATGGATATCTCAGTGCTACATGTCAAAGTAAGTACATATGTAAAACACAGTACATGTGAGAGTTGACATATATAAATAACTGTGCATAAGAGCCAGTGAATGTGTGAGTGGCTGTATTGATCATTGTGAACTTGTATCAGGGATTGTAAAAGAGAGTAAATATGTGTTAGTATATGTTTGAATAAGTAAGGTATGTATAACTGTATAGTTGAGGAAATGGAGGTGTAATTGATTCTTTGCATGACTGAGTAGGTCTGTGAGTAACTCCATGGATGAGTGACAGTCTGTGAGTGTCTGTTTACACTGAGTGTATCTAAGGTTATTTTAGAGTCTGAAGAAGTTCATCGTATTATCACATGAATGATGTCATCAGTGATGTCATCAGTAATGTCAAATGAGATGTCATCAGTGATGTCATCAGTGATGACATTTGAGATGTCATCAGTGATGTCATCAGTGATGTCATTTGAGATGTCATCAGTGATGTCATCAGTGATGTCATTTGAGATGTCATCAGTGATGTCATCAGTGATGTCACTGACCATGTCATGAATGATGTAATATGTGACATCATCAGCAGTGGATTGCGGGTGCGCGATATATAGTTAGTACAACTAACTATATATAGAATTTCAATGGTTTTGTGTGAGTAAAATAAGGTTTTTTAAATGCTAATCCCTAACTATATATGGTCTATAACCTATGGTTTTTTCAGTGAATTTTCAAGGTTTTGTAAATGCTAATTCCTAACTATATATGGTCTATAACCTATGTTTTTTTCAGTGAATTTCATTGGTTTTTTAAAAGCTAATATCTATAGCTGTAAAATGTATTCTTCTTTAAATCCAAAAATATATTTTATATGTTTATTAGTAATTTTTTTTAAAATATTTTTTTTGTTTCGCTCCCGGTTCGCGAACCGGGAAGCTTTCCGTTAGCTCAATTTAATGCCGCGACCCGGTCCGCGAACCGGTAAACGTTCCGTTAGCGCAACTGCCGCGTTAGAAATCAACATCGTGACGCGTCGCGGAAGCGCGACGTATCACGTTGTCGCGTAATGCGTCTTATGACGCGCTGCGTTAGCGCACCTGGAAGTGCTCCGGGGCGCGAACCGAGGCGCGAAGCGCAGCTCCCCGGAAGCGATCCGCGGCGCGTCGCGAAAGCGCGACGTATCGCGTTGCCGCGTAATGCGTCTTATGACGCGCCGCGTTAGCGCACCCGGAAGTGCTCCGGTGCGCGAACCGAGGCGCGAAGCACAGCGACCCGGAAGCGATCCGGGGCGCGTTCCGCAGCGCGTAACATAAGCGTGAGAGGTCATGTGACTTGTTAATAAAACTTTTCATTGGTTCATTTAACTTTTGGTTTCATAATCATGTAAGGCTAGGTCAGGTGACCTAAAAATAACACTTTTCATTGGTTTAGAACTATTGTTTTTCCCAAATGATGAAAACCCCTCCTTCTTTCCTCACTCTGACTTTCATCATTGTGAGAGGAAGACCTTTATTCATAATAGAGCAATGGCTTCAGTACTTGCTTCAGCTGGTGCACCCCCACCACCACCTCCACCTCCTCATGGGAAGAGAGGACCACCTCCCCAGGTCATCACCAACACAGAGGAGGAAGAGGAAGAAATAGAGGAAGAGGAGAGAGAAGGACCACAGTTCTTGGAAGAGGTTCCCCGGGTTTCCCATAGGAAAGCCAGTTTCATTTGGCAGTTTTTTTCACTCCCTCCAGGGCAGAAGAAAGTGAATGCGAGGTATGTCACCTGCCTCATTTGCAAAGACAAATTATCAAGAGGGACTGATAAAAAGTATAGCTATGGGAACTATACCATGCATCGGCACATGAGCAGGTGGCATCCACTCAATTACAGCCGGGCGGAAATTCGTGACATGGAACAAAACCCAACAGCAACTCCTGTGGCCAGGTCAACCTCGTTAATATCATTGACAGCAGCAGAGGCACGGGAAACCGTGCCAAACATCCAGGATAATTTTGGGCATATGAAATGTACTTGTCTGCACTGCGGTGCATTGATATAATGTGGCAACATGAGTATTAATTCCATCAACCTGGCTTATAACAATCATAATTGCCCTAACCGCCCCACACAGTAATTTTTTTTTTGCTCCTGTTGAGCCCTTTTCAATGCCTGTTTTTTGTTGTTTCCCCCCCCAAAAAACCAAAAAATATATAAAATTGTTCAAAAAATACAAAAAAACAAAAAATGTTCAAAAAAAAAAAAATATAAAACAACAAAAACATTAAAAAAAAAGTTCTTTTCAGAACTACCTCCCCTTTCAAAAAAAATTGCTAGAATGTTTAGCACTCTAGAAAGCTCTATTTCTTTTAGTTCGATTCCTAGTTCGCTTCCCGGTTCGCGAACCGGGAGCGAACCCAAAAAATAAAAAAAAAAATAAAAAGAAGAGTAAGTATAAGGAAAGTAAACAGAGAGTGATGTTAAAAGAAAGACAGCTATAGGGAGTAAACCAGAGATACTGTTTATTAGATCTATTTACCGAAGAAAAGACGGAAGAGGGTATAATTGTGGAAAACAAAATAGATAAGGAAGTGAAAGAAAAAAAGAGAGTAGAACAATAACAAAGAAGAGTTTCTTGGAGAATGTGAGTGAATGTTCAAAATAAGATTAAAACATGGGGAATAACAGAGAGAAAAAATAGAAAACAGAAAACAAAAAATAACAGAAAAAGATTAATTGAAACAGCAAAGAAATGTAAATAACATAGAGCCATATCATCAACATAGGCAATAAAAGTTTTGCAGCTTTTATCGGCAGAAATATGTCACCAAAGCCGCTTTTGCGGCAGAAAACTGCCGCTAAAACCACTTTTGCACCAGTTTTCTGCCAATAAAAACAGCAATAATTTTATTGGCTGTGTTCATAATATGCCCCTTAGTGTGCTTCAACTACACAGAGAAAGCATTATGAACAAGTAGTGAAAAAGTGATCAGTCAAAGACACTAAGAGTAATAGGGACGGAGTGAGTGAACAAGAGTGAGGAACTATGAGAAGAGAGCGACTGAGAAAAAGAGTGGAAGGAGTTGAGTAAGTAGGTAAAAGAGAAAGGAATGAGGAAAGTAGCAAAGGCAGGAAACTGAGGGTTAAAGAAATAAAGCTGTGGAACTAATAGTAGGTGAATGTGATAGAAATGTAACGAAAAGAATACAAAACATTTACCTTATAATTGTCGTTAAATTACTCACTTTTTGTTTTTATACTTTCAATCTGTGAAAGAGAGAACAGACATTTGAAAAATATTAAAACATGTATTTAAAAATTACAAAAGACAAGGGAAAAGATTGAAGGACAAACAGTTTTTCAACAACTTTGACACTGACAGAAGCTTCTGCTTCTCCAGGCCCCCTACACAGTCCTAAAGATATACATTTTAAACTAACAGTATCTTGATGCAGATGAAGTGAGGCCTATCTTAAAACATGGTGCATCTTTTGCACTGCTGTTGTCTCAGAAAAGTGTCGCAAGACACTAACATTTTAAATGATTGCTTCAGGATGCCAATAAGATGTGTCCTATCCAGAGGTTTGTTTGAGGTGAGACCTACTCAGGGTTCCAAATGAAATTTCGAGTTGTTTGAAGAGAACAGAGGACATGATACATGTGGAGGCCTACCAATGAAGTGATTAATGTCCACTGCACTCTTGAACAAATGTCAGACCTCCTCTGTCTCCAGGAACAGGCCTAAACCTCATCTATACAATGTGGTGTGTAATGTTAGGAAACACAGGTAATATAATTGAAAAACATGCAAATGTTTTTGCTCATTCCACAATCATATGACCTGTGTTTCCTTTGCTTAGGTATCTCATTGTGGAAATGTAGTCTATCATATGAAAGACTACGTAGAATATGAGCACTGTATGCAAGAACTTTGACACTTACAGAAGCCTCTCCTTCTCCATGCCTCCTACACAGTTCTAAATGTACATCATAAATGGAAACAGTACAGAATTAATTATACATGTTAAATGGTTTATTTTTGCTGTTCTCAGAATGTATCAAATTTCACTAAAAACAGTGACTTGAAGGTATTCATCATATAACAGCGGGGAAAAAAAAACACAATCAAAATGATTGTGTTTAAAAAACCCATACAACATAACAAATCAGAATTCAGAACTCCTTAAAGTTAACTTACTTTCCATGACGTCAAAGGATGTCCTATGAACAGCTTACACTCTGTTGTGATGTTATTACTTTCAGCCCGCCACTTTCTGAAAGAAAACCTCCATCGTTTTGAAAAACATGTTACATACAATAAATGACTTCTTGCTCTCTACCACAAGTTTCCACAAGGCCAAATCTTGTCAGAGCCATTTATAACTCTTGGATTTCTTGTAAGCCAATCCCGTCATTTGGCATTTCCGCAACTTTCAGAATTAAAATGTTGAAGATCATTTTCACAATCCTGGACTAGTAATATCTTCCCCTTCTTCCTCAGTCATGTTCTACATTTCCTATGACACTGATACTGCTTACTATGAAGCAGACTTACACTACCTCTATGACTAATACAATTATTTAATTCTCTACATCACTTTTAATCACAAAGCAATGTAAAACAGTAGACAGCATTGCAGACTTACATTCCCTCTACTCTATGTTTTGATTGGCTGCTTCAATTAGCTTATAAAAAGAAATAGTTTTTCTGAACTCATTCAAAGTGCACTTATTTCTCCAGTCTTATGGTTAGAAGTTATGTCTCTGAACTACACTTATCCTCAAGGCCAAATCGTGTAGGAGCCATTAGAACTTCTTGAAATTCCTCAGAGCACATCCCGAGATTCTTTCCCTAAAATTTTGGTTTTAAAAACATCAGGTAAGAGTTTTTAAGGTCATACGGCAATTTTTTTTTGAAAATTAAAACAGAATCATTGCACAATGACCAGCCATTTCTAGACTTTAAATAAGCTGTGTAATGTCCTGATGTTATTGAAGGACCGTCATGATATATAATTGCTGCAGTTACAAAAGTCCTTCCTGATATTGACAACTGCGAAGCCACAAAATTTTTAATTCAAGTTGTCAATTTTGTTCCATCAGGCCTACATCGTTGGAACATTAAAATGACATACTGGCCATATGTTCGTATAAATAATGTGGACATCATTTCAGATTTACATTTGCTACACTCCATGTTGTGTTCAGCTGCTTTTACTAGCTTATTAAAGGAGACTGATTTACTGTCTGGCAAAGTTAAATATATAAATCTTTCTGAGTCTACACTAGTAGTACTTGATACCATACAGTTCTCGCAGTCGTGCTGCCATTGATAAGAAAGCCCAAACAGCTGATCTACATCTACACCTTCAGCATGCAATACATCAAGCATATACATTAAAAACTCCTGACAATCTTGCTGAATATTTTGAGAGAATTGTGTTTGGCCTGAACATCTGTCTAACAGATTTCGAATTTCAGACACACTTTCTATGTTTGTTCTATCAGTGCTACATTTTTCTAAGACAGAATTTAACAAACTGCAAAATCTTTGATCAGAATTGACCACAATCTCTTCTTTTACATTTTCTAGAGAAAACAAAACATTAACCACTACATTAGCATAGCAGTTGACACCAGAACTGTTTTCAAATTGAAAACCAACAACATCTTCAACAGAATCCTTTTTGTTTCTGCTTATAATTTCAGGTTCATCGACTTTTCGTCTTTTTGCTACAACCTCCCCAGTATTGGTCACATTTCTTTGTTTCCGGCCTACCACACGTTTCTCAAACAAAGGATATTGAGGCAAATGTGGCGCATACTCTCTTCTTAACCTATTGTATTCCTTAACACAATCTAGATCCGCACAAATGCTTGTGACATCACACTCAATCAAGTACAATCCCGATAAAGTTCTAACTCGTGACAATGCCACATATGCCATACCCTCCTTGAACACAGAACTGCCAATATTCACCAATGCACTGTCTACACTTAAACCTTGCGATTTATGGATTGTCACCGCATATGCTAAGCAAACAGGAAACTGCTTACGGCGAACATATAAGTCTTTTACAAGCAAAAATCTAGCAGAACAACGACCAATTAGCTGTACTTCCTCAATGCCATCAAATTTAATTTTTAAAAATTCAATTCCATCTCTATTTCTGTATTTTACAAAATCAACAACATTACCCATTGATCCATTTACCAGACCTCTTTCAACATGTAAATTCCTTCTTAAAATTATACGGCAGTTCAAGCACACATTCAGAGTCTTTTCAAAACCTGCAGTTTTAGATATACTCTTCTCTAATGAATCCAATTTTGTTTTCAGATTCTCAGACAAAATAATTGTTGATCCCATATGCTCTACTCTGTCAATAGCTTCCAGTTTCACAATCTCTTGCTTTTCTAAATGCAACATTTTGTTGTTGAATTTGGCACATTCTGCAAGAGTTGGCATCAAACATATTCCAGATTTCTTCTCAGTAATTTTCTGAAAAATATTCTCAGGCACAACATCTTGTTCTGGATATAAATTTGACAGTAATCGTGCATGTAAAGCTTCTTTCCCATGCTCGATCACTTTTCCAATTCTAACATCTTGTAGAATAGTCTTGTAAACTTCATCCTTCGCCTGACGCATATTTTCATGCAGTTCAGCATAATTGAAGTTTAACCATATATTGACGTTGCCAATGCTGCCTAGGCACTTCCTGGTATCTTCATGCGTGAGCATTTTGAACACAGGTTGCCCTTTCACTGGTGTCAGCTGCAGAAGATCTCCGAAAACAATGATGAGTTTGCCACCAAATAACACATCATACTCTGTTTTGAGAACTTCTTGCATTCTCAAATGCACAAAGGCAAGCATGACATTGGAAACCATGCTTACTTCGTCAATGATAAGAAGTTTCATTTTCCTCAAGATTCTTGAAACTTCAAAACAAGCATCTCCAGATAGCTTGTGATATTGTAATTTGTTGTCATGCTCCACTGGCAGCATCAGTAAACGATGTAAAGTAATCCCTTTAATGTTATGTGCTGCCAGTCCAGTTGGAGCGGTGACAACACAAGACAGCGATGACTCTGTCCTTTCCTGCAAATAACATGAAATTGCTTTAATAAGGAAACTTTTTCCAGTTCCCGCTTCTCCACTCACGTACAGTCGGACAGGCTTCAACGACGTACATGAGCACTCTTTCTTGTCATGACTTAATCCATGATCAATTTGCATGGTAACTTCGTCATATATTTTCCTCTGCTCAACGTTGAGTTGTCTTTCCAACTCTTCTAAGTTAACCGCATCCTCCTGAGCATGTGCCATGGCTCTTTCCACTTCATTCATAGCAGTGGCAGCTTCATTTTCGATAACAGGTCCTCCTAGTGGATCCTGACTCAATGAAGCAGAACTCTGACTGTCCTGAGAACTGTCTCTGGCAATCTCGGCTGCAATCATTGCTTCCTGCTCAATTTCCGCATTCAACATTTCTACATATTTGGGAAAAGCAGGACATTCTATGGTCTCCTTGGCGGCATTGAAAGAGTCTTCGTAACAGAGAAAATCTCCAAGCAGTTCCTCTTCTGCACGCCAAGGCTTGAAAAGTTGCAAAAGTGCTAAATAGAAAAACTCCTTTTTTTCAGGAGATTCGCCACTCAATTTTCGATGGTTTACCAAGTGGCATTTTCTTTGCTTGACCAGACATCCCTCACTTCCTATTACAGCATACACTCCTTTCTCAGTATCTTCTTTGATGCTCCTCTTGAATATGTAATTTTGAAGAACCTCATATAAACAAACATTCTCGAGGTGAATGCTTCGATTTGGATAATATGTATCCAACATGTTGGTCTTCAAAATGTCGGTACTGTTTGGCTCCTTTTCCGCCAAATACTCAATTTCCCGCACAGGTTTGAGAACTCGATTACGCGTTGCAGCAAGACCAAGACTCGCCCAAACGATACTCCTGGACTTGGCATAGAGACTTGCTGAAGACAACCGGTCAGAACATTCGTACGCTCCAATTTCTCGATGCGACAACATCTTCAGACTTAAATGTTGAAGATCATTTTCACAATCCTGGACTAGTAATATCTTCCCCTTCTTCCTCAGTCATGTTCTACATTTCCTATGACACTGATACTGCTTACTATGAAGCAGACTTACACTACCTCTATGACTAATACAATTATTTAATTCTCTACATCACTTTTAATCACAAAGCAATGTAAAACAGTAGACAGCATTGCAGACTTACATTCCCTCTACTCTATGTTTTGATTGGCTGCTTCAATTAGCTTATAAAAAGAAATAGTTTTTCTGAACTCATTCAAAGTGCACTTATTTCTCCATGACGTCCAGTCTTATGGTTAGAAGTTATGTCTCTGAACTACACTTATCCTCAAGGCCAAATCGTGTAGGAGCCATTAGAACTTCTTGAAATTCCTCAGAGCACATCCCGAGATTCTTTCCCTAAAATTTTGGTTTTAAAAACACCAGGTAAGAGTTTTTAAGGTCATACGGCAATTTTTTTTTGAAAATTAAAACAGAATCATTGCAGAATGACCAGCCATTTCTAGACTTTAAATAAGCTGTGTAATGTTCTGATGTTATTGAAGGACCGTCATGATATATAATTGCTGCAGTTACAAAAGTCCTTCCTGATATTGACAACTGCGAAGCCACAACATTTTTAATTAAAGTTGTCAATTTTGTTCCATCAGGCCTACATCGTTGGAACATTAAAATGACATACTGGCCATATGTTCGTATAAATAATGTGGACATCATTTCAGATTTACATTGGCTAGACTCCATGTTGTGATCAGCTGCTTTTACTAGCTTATTAAAGGAGACTGATTTACTGTCTGGCAAAGTTAAATATATAAATCTTTCTGAGTCTACACTAGTAGTACTTGATACCATACAGTTCTCGCAGTCATGCTGCCATTGATAAGAAAGCCCAAACAGCTGATCTACATCTACACCTTCAGCATGCAATACATCAAGCATATACATTAAAAACTCCTGACAATCTTGCTGAATATTTTGAGAGAATTGTGTTTGGCCTGAACATCTGTCTAACAGATTTCGAATTTCAGACACACTTTCTATGTTTGTTCTATCAGTGCTACATTTTTCTAAGACAGAATTTAACAAACTGCAAAATCTTTGATCAGAATTGACCACAATCTCTTCTTTTACATTTTCTAGAGAAAACAAAACATTAACCACTACATTAGCATAGCAGTTGACACCAGAACTGTTTTCAAATTGAAAACCAACAACATCTTCAACAGAATCCTTTTTGTTTCTGCTTATAATTTCAGGTTCATCGACTTTTCGTCTTTTTGCTACAACCTCCCCAGTATTGGTCACATTTCTTCGTTTCCGGCCTACCACACGTTTCTCAAGCAAAGGATATTGAGGCAAATGTGTCGCATACTCTCTTCTTAACCTATTGTATTCCTTAACACAATCTAGATCCGCACAAATGCTTGTGACATCACACTCAATCAAGTACAATCCCGATAAAGTTCTAACTCGTGACAATGCCACATATGCCATACCCTCCTTGAACACAGAACTGCCAATATTCACCAATGCACTGTCTACACTTAAACCTTGCGATTTATGGATTGTCACCGCATATGCTAAGCAAACAGGAAACTGCTTACGGCGAACATATAAGTCTTTTACAAGCAAAAATCTAGCAGAACAACGACCAATTAGCTGTACTTCCTCAATGCCATCAAATTTAATTTTTAAAAATTCAATTCCATCTCTATTTCTGTATTTTACAAAATCAACAACATTACCCATTGATCCATTTACCAGACCTCTTTCAACATGTAAATTCCTTCTTAAAATTATACGGCAGTTCAAGCACACATTCAGAGTCTTTTCAAAACCTGCAGTTTTAGATATACTCTTCTCTAATGAATCCAATTTTGTTTTCAGATTCTCAGACAAAATAATTGTTGATCCCATATGCTCTACTCTGTCAATAGCTTCCAGTTTCACAATCTCTTGCTTTTCTAAATGCAACATTTTGTTGTTGAATTTGGCACATTCTGCAAGAGTTGGCATCAAACATATTCCAGATTTCTTCTCAGTAATTTTCTGAAAAATATTCTCAGGCACAACATCTTGTTCTGGATATAAATTTGACAGTAATCGTGCATGTAAAGCTTCTTTCCCATGCTCGATCACTTTTCCAATTCTAACATCTTGTAGAATAGTCTTGTAAACTTCATCCTTCGCCTGACGCATATTTTCATGCAGTTCAGCATAATTGAAGTTTAACCATATATTGACGTTGCCAATGCTGCCTAGGCACTTCCTGGTATCTTCATGCGTGAGCATTTTGAACACAGGTTGCCCTTTCACTGGTGTCAGCTGCAGAAGATCTCCGAAAACAATGATGAGTTTGCCACCAAATAACACATCATACTCTGTTTTGAGAACTTCTTGCATTCTCAAATGCACAAAGGCAAGCATGACATTGGAAACCATGCTTACTTCGTCAATGATAAGAAGTTTCATTTTCCTCAAGATTCTTGAAACTTCAAAACAAGCATCTCCAGATAGCTTGTGATATTGTAATTTGTTGTCATGCTCCACTGGCAGCATCAGTAAACGATGTAAAGTAATCCCTTTAATGTTATGTGCTGCCAGTCCAGTTGGAGCGGTGACAACACAAGACAGCGATGACTCTGTCCTTTCCTGCAAATAACATGAAATTGCTTTAATAAGGAAACTTTTTCCAGTTCCCGCTTCTCCACTCACGTACAGTCGGACAGGCTTCAACGACGTACATGAGCACTCTTTCTTGTCATGACTTAATCCATGATCAATTTGCATGGTAACTTCGTCATATATTTTCCTCTGCTCAACGTTGAGTTGTCTTTCCAACTCTTCTAAGTTAACCGCATCCTCCTGAGCATGTGCCATGGCTCTTTCCACTTCATTCATAGCAGTGGCAGCTTCATTTTCGATAACAGGTCCTCCTAGTGGATCCTGACTCAATGAAGCAGAACTCTGACTGTCCTGAGAACTGTCTCTGGCAATCTCGGCTGCAATCATTGCTTCCTGCTCAATTTCCGCATTCAACATTTCTACATATTTGGGAAAAGCAGGACATTCTATGGTCTCCTTGGCGGCATTGAAAGAGTCTTCGTAACAGAGAAAATCTCCAAGCAGTTCCTCTTCTGCACGCCAAGGCTTGAAAAGTTGCAAAAGTGCTAAATAGAAAAACTCCTTTTTTTCAGGAGATTCGCCACTCAATTTTCGATGGTTTACCAAGTGGCATTTTCTTTGCTTGACCAGACATCCCTCACTTCCTATTACAGCATACACTCCTTTCTCAGTATCTTCTTTGATGCTCCTCTTGAATATGTAATTTTGAAGAACCTCATATAAACAAACATTCTCGAGGTGAATGCTTCGATTTGGATAATATGTATCCAACATGTTGGTCTTCAAAATGTCGGTACTGTTTGGCTCCTTTTCCGCCAAATACTCAATTTCCCGCACAGGTTTGAGAACTCGATTACGCGTTGCAGCAAGACCAAGACTCGCCCAAACGATACTCCTGGACTTGGCATAGAGACTTGCTGAAGACAACCGGTCAGAACATTCGTACGCTCCAATTTCTCGATGCGACAACATCTTCAGACTTAAATGTTGAAGATCATTTTCACAATCCTGGACTAGTAATATCTTCCCCTTCTTCCTCAGTCATGTTCTACATTTCCTATGACACTGATACTGCTTACTATGAAGCAGACTTACACTACCTCTATGACTAATACAATTATTTAATTCTCTACATCACTTTTAATCACAAAGCAATGTAAAACAGTAGACAGCATTGCAGACTTACATTCCCTCTACTCTATGTTTTGATTGGCTGCTTCAATTAGCTTATAAAAAGAAATAGTTTTTCTGAACTCATTCAAAGTGCACTTATTTCTCCATGACGTCCAGTCTTATGGTTAGAAGTTATGTCTCTGAACTACACTTATCCTCAAGGCCAAATCGTGTAGGAGCCATTAGAACTTCTTGAAATTCCTCAGAGCACATCCCGAGATTCTTTCCCTAAAATTTTGGTTTTAAAAACACCAGGTAAGAGTTTTTAAGGTCATACGGCAATTTTTTTTTGAAAATTAAAACAGAATCATTGCAGAATGACCAGCCATTTCTAGACTTTAAATAAGCTGTGTAATGTCCTGATGTTATTGAAGGACCGTCATGATATATAATTGCTGCAGTTACAAAAGTCCTTCCTGATATTGACAACTGCGAAGCCACAAAATTTTTAATTAAAGTTGTCAATTTTGTTCCATCAGGCCTACATCGTTGGAACATTAAAATGACATACTGGCCATATGTTCGTATAAATAATGTGGACATCATTTCAGATTTACATTGGCTAGACTCCATGTTGTGATCAGCTGCTTTTACTAGCTTATTAAAGGAGACTGATTTACTGTCTGGCAAAGTTAAATATATAAATCTTTCTGAGTCTACACTAGTAGTACTTGATACCATACAGTTCTCGCAGTCATGCTGCCATTGATAAGAAAGCCCAAACAGCTGATCTACATCTACACCTTCAGCATGCAATACATCAAGCATATACATTAAAAACTCCTGACAATCTTGCTGAATATTTTGAGAGAATTGTGTTTGGCCTGAACATCTGTCTAACAGATTTCGAATTTCAGACACACTTTCTATGTTTGTTCTATCAGTGCTACATTTTTCTAAGACAGAATTTAACAAACTGCAAAATCTTTGATCAGAATTGACCACAATCTCTTCTTTTACATTTTCTAGAGAAAACAAAACATTAACCACTACATTAGCATAGCAGTTGACACCAGAACTGTTTTCAAATTGAAAACTAACAACATCTTCAACAGAATCCTTTTTGTTTCTGCTTATAATTTCAGGTTCATCGACTTTTCGTCTTTTTGCTACAACCTCCCCAGTATTGGTCACATTTCTTCGTTTCCAGGCCTACCACACGTTTCTCAAGCAAAGGATATTGAGGCAAATGTGGCGCATACTCTCTTCTTAACCTATTGTATTCCTTAACACAATCTAGATCCGCACAAATGCTTGTGACATCACACTCAATCAAGTACAATCCCGATAAAGTTCTAACTCGTGACAATGCCACATATGCCATACCCTCCTTGAACACAGAACTGCCAATATTCACCAATGCACTGTCTACACTTAAACCTTGCGATTTATGGATTGTCACCGCATATGCTAAGCAAACAGGAAACTGCTTACGGCGAACATATAAGTCTTTTACAAGCAAAAATCTAGCAGAACAACGACCAATTAGCTGTACTTCCTCAATGCCATCAAATTTAATTTTTAAAAATTCAATTCCATCTCTATTTCTGTATTTTACAAAATCAACAACATTACCCATTGATCCATTTACCAGACCTCTTTCAACATGTAAATTCCTTCTTAAAATTATACGGCAGTTCAAGCACACATTCAGAGTCTTTTCAAAACCTGCAGTTTTAGATATACTCTTCTCTAATGAATCCAATTTTGTTTTCAGATTCTCAGACAAAATAATTGTTGATCCCATATGCTCTACTCTGTCAATAGCTTCCAGTTTCACAATCTCTTGCTTTTCTAAATGCAACATTTTGTTGTTGAATTTGGCACATTCTGCAAGAGTTGGCATCAAACATATTCCAGATTTCTTCTCAGTAATTTTCTGAAAAATATTCTCAGGCACAACATCTTGTTCTGGATATAAATTTGACAGTAATCGTGCATGTAAAGCTTCTTTCCCATGCTCGATCACTTTTCCAATTCTAACATCTTGTAGAATAGTCTTGTAAACTTCATCCTTCGCCTGACGCATATTTTCATGCAGTTCAGCATAATTGAAGTTTAACCATATATTGACGTTGCCAATGCTGCCTAGGCACTTCCTGGTATCTTCATGCGTGAGCATTTTGAACACAGGTTGCCCTTTCACTGGTGTCAGCTGCAGAAGATCTCCGAAAACAATGATGAGTTTGCCACCAAATAACACATCATACTCTGTTTTGAGAACTTCTTGCATTCTCAAATGCACAAAGGCAAGCATGACATTGGAAACCATGCTTACTTCGTCAATGATAAGAAGTTTCATTTTCCTCAAGATTCTTGAAACTTCAAAACAAGCATCTCCAGATAGCTTGTGATATTGTAATTTGTTGTCATGCTCCACTGGCAGCATCAGTAAACGATGTAAAGTAATCCCTTTAATGTTATGTGCTGCCAGTCCAGTTGGAGCGGTGACAACACAAGACAGCGATGACTCTGTCCTTTCCTGCAAATAACATGAAATTGCTTTAATAAGGAAACTTTTTCCAGTTCCCGCTTCTCCACTCACGTACAGTCGGACAGGCTTCAACGACGTACATGAGCACTCTTTCTTGTCATGACTTAATCCATGATCAATTTGCATGGTAACTTCGTCATATATTTTCCTCTGCTCAACGTTGAGTTGTCTTTCCAACTCTTCTAAGTTAACCGCATCCTCCTGAGCATGTGCCATGGCTCTTTCCACTTCATTCATAGCAGTGGCAGCTTCATTTTCGATAACAGGTCCTCCTAGTGGATCCTGACTCAATGAAGCAGAACTCTGACTGTCCTGAGAACTGTCTCTGGCAATCTCGGCTGCAATCATTGCTTCCTGCTCAATTTCCGCATTCAACATTTCTACATATTTGGGAAAAGCAGGACATTCTATGGTCTCCTTGGCGGCATTGAAAGAGTCTTCGTAACAGAGAAAATCTCCAAGCAGTTCCTCTTCTGCACGCCAAGGCTTGAAAAGTTGCAAAAGTGCTAAATAGAAAAACTCCTTTTTTTCAGGAGATTCGCCACTCAATTTTCGATGGTTTACCAAGTGGCATTTTCTTTGCTTGACCAGACATCCCTCACTTCCTATTACAGCATACACTCCTTTCTCAGTATCTTCTTTGATGCTCCTCTTGAATATGTAATTTTGAAGAACCTCATATAAACAAACATTCTCGAGGTGAATGCTTCGATTTGGATAATATGTATCCAACATGTTGGTCTTCAAAATGTCGGTACTGTTTGGCTCCTTTTCCGCCAAATACTCAATTTCCCGCACAGGTTTGAGAACTCGATTACGCGTTGCAGCAAGACCAAGACTCGCCCAAACGATACTCCTGGACTTGGCATAGAGACTTGCTGAAGATAACCGGTCAGAACATTCGTACGCTCCAATTTCTCGATGCGACAACATCTTCAGACTTAAATGTTGAAGATCATTTTCACAATCCTGGACTAGTAATATCTTCCCCTTCTTCCTCAGTCATGTTCTACATTTCCTATGACACTGATACTGCTTACTATGAAGCAGACTTACACTACCTCTATGACTAATACAATTATTTAATTCTCTACATCACTTTTAATCACAAAGCAATGTAAAACAGTAGACAGCATTGCAGACTTACATTCCCTCTACTCTATGTTTTGATTGGCTGCTTCAATTAGCTTATAAAAAGAAATAGTTTTTCTGAACTCATTCAAAGTGCACTTATTTCTCCATGACGTCCAGTCTTATGGTTAGAAGTTATGTCTCTGAACTACACTTATCCTCAAGGCCAAATCGTGTAGGAGCCATTAGAACTTCTTGAAATTCCTCAGAGCACATCCCGAGATTCTTTCCCTAAAATTTTGGTTTTAAAAACACCAGGTAAGAGTTTTTAAGGTCATACGGCAATTTTTTTTTGAAAATTAAAACAGAATCATTGCACAATGACCAGCCATTTCTAGACTTTAAATAAGCTGTGTAATGTCCTGATGTTATTGAAGGACCGTCATGATATATAATTGCTGCAGTTACAAAAGTCCTTCCTGATATTGACAACTGCGAAGCCACAAAATTTTTAATTAAAGTTGTCAATTTTGTTCCATCAGGCCTACATCGTTGGAACATTAAAATGACATACTGGCCATATGTTCGTATAAATAATGTGGACATCATTTCAGATTTACATTGGCTAGACTCCATGTTGTGATCAGCTGCTTTTACTAGCTTATTAAAGGAGACTGATTTACTGTCTGGCAAAGTTAAATATATAAATCTTTCTGAGTCTACACTAGTAGTACTTGATACCATACAGTTCTCGCAGTCATGCTGCCATTGATAAGAAAGCCCAAACAGCTGATCTACATCTACACCTTCAGCATGCAATACATCAAGCATATACATTAAAAACTCCTGACAATCTTGCTGAATATTTTGAGAGAATTGTGTTTGGCCTGAACATCTGTCTAACAGATTTCGAATTTCAGACACACTTTCTATGTTTGTTCTATCAGTGCTACATTTTTCTAAGACAGAATTTAACAAACTGCAAAATCTTTGATCAGAATTGACCACAATCTCTTCTTTTACATTTTCTAGAGAAAACAAAACATTAACCACTACATTAGCATAGCAGTTGACACCAGAACTGTTTTCAAATTGAAAACTAACAACATCTTCAACAGAATCCTTTTTGTTTCTGCTTATAATTTCAGGTTCATCGACTTTTCGTCTTTTTGCTACAACCTCCCCAGTATTGGTCACATTTCTTCGTTTCCGGCCTACCACACGTTTCTCAAGCAAAGGATATTGAGGCAAATGTGGCGCATACTCTCTTCTTAACCTATTGTATTCCTTAACACAATCTAGATCCGCACAAATGCTTGTGACATCACACTCAATCAAGTACAATCCCGATAAAGTTCTAACTCGTGACAATGCCACATATGCCATACCCTCCTTGAACACAGAACTGCCAATATTCACCAATGCACTGTCTACACTTAAACCTTGCGATTTATGGATTGTCACCGCATATGCTAAGCAAACAGGAAACTGCTTACGGCGAACATATAAGTCTTTTACAAGCAAAAATCTAGCAGAACAACGACCAATTAGCTGTACTTCCTCAATGCCATCAAATTTAATTTTTTAAAATTCAATTCCATCTCTATTTCTGTATTTTACAAAATCAACAACATTACCCATTGATCCATTTACCAGACCTCTTTCAACATGTAAATTCCTTCTTAAAATTATACGGCAGTTCAAGCACACATTCAGAGTCTTTTCAAAACCTGCAGTTTTAGATATACTCTTCTCTAATGAATCCAATTTTGTTTTCAGATTCTCAGACAAAATAATTGTTGATCCCATATGCTCTACTCTGTCAATAGCTTCCAGTTTCACAATCTCTTGCTTTTCTAAATGCAACATTTTTTTGTTGAATTTGGCACATTCTGCAAGAGTTGGCATCAAACATATTCCAGATTTCTTCTCAGTAATTTTCTGAAAAATATTCTCAGGCACAACATCTTGTTCTGGATATAAATTTGACAGTAATCGTGCATGTAAAGCTTCTTTCCCATGCTCGATCACTTTTCCAATTCTAACATCTTGTAGAATAGTCTTGTAAACTTCATCCTTCGCCTGACGCATATTTTCATGCAGTTCAGCATAATTGAAGTTTAACCATATATTGACGTTGCCAATGCTGCCTAGGCACTTCCTGGTATCTTCATGCGTGAGCATTTTGAACACAGGTTGCCCTTTCACTGGTGTCAGCTGCAGAAGATCTCCGAAAACAATGATGAGTTTGCCACCAAATAACACATCATACTCTGTTTTGAGAACTTCTTGCATTCTCAAATGCACAAAGGCAAGCATGACATTGGAAACCATGCTTACTTCGTCAATGATAAGAAGTTTCATTTTCCTCAAGATTCTTGAAACTTCAAAACAAGCATCTCCAGATAGCTTGTGATATTGTAATTTGTTGTCATGCTCCACTGGCAGCATCAGTAAACGATGTAAAGTAATCCCTTTAATGTTATGTGCTGCCAGTCCAGTTGGAGCGGTGACAACACAAGACAGCGATGACTCTGTCCTTTCCTGCATATAACATGAAATTGCTTTAATAAGGAAACTTTTTCCAGTTCCCGCTTCTCCACTCACGTACAGTCGGACAGGCTTCAACGACGTACATGAGCACTCTTTCTTGTCATGACTTAATCCATGATCAATTTGCATGGTAACTTCGTCATATATTTTCCTCTGCTCAACGTTGAGTTGTCTTTCCAACTCTTCTAAGTTAACCGCATCCTCCTGAGCATGTGCCATGGCTCTTTCCACTTCATTCATAGCAGTGGCAGCTTCATTTTCGATAACAGGTCCTCCTAGTGGATCCTGACTCAATGAAGCAGAACTCTGACTGTCCTGAGAACTGTCTCTGGCAATCTCGGCTGCAATCATTGCTTCCTGCTCAATTTCCGCATTCAACATTTCTACATATTTGGGAAAAGCAGGACATTCTATGGTCTCCTTGGCGGCATTGAAAGAGTCTTCGTAACAGAGAAAATCTCCAAGCAGTTCCTCTTCTGCACGCCAAGGCTTGAAAAGTTGCAAAAGTGCTAAATAGAAAAACTCCTTTTTTTCAGGAGATTCGCCACTCAATTTTCGATGGTTTACCAAGTGGCATTTTCTTTGCTTGACCAGACATCCCTCACTTCCTATTACAGCATACACTCCTTTCTCAGTATCTTCTTTGATGCTCCTCTTGAATATGTAATTTTGAAGAACCTCATATAAACAAACATTCTCGAGGTGAATGCTTCGATTTGGATAATATGTATCCAACATGTTGGTCTTCAAAATGTCGGTACTGTTTGGCTCCTTTTCCGCCAAATACTCAATTTCCCGCACAGGTTTGAGAACTCGATTACGCGTTGCAGCAAGACCAAGACTCGCCCAAACGATACTCCTGGACTTGGCATAGAGACTTGCTGAAGACAACCGGTCAGAACATTCGTACGCTCCAATTTCTCGATGCGACAACATCTTCTGACTGAAACTGTACAACTTCTTGCTGAGGCTCTTTTCATGGGAAATGTCCTCCCACATATCCTTCAATTCTGTCTTCTCTTTTTTGGTGATGTAAGACGTCACATACCGAGCCACAGCCATACAGTTATCAGCCACAAACTGTATATCCATGTTAGCATTCCACATGGACAAAATCACCGGGTTGTAGTCGTTGATGTACTTGGACTCTTCGTTCCTCTTCAAATTGTATGTGTTTTTAGGTGATTTCTTCATCACATTATGTCGCAGCAAAGACATCAAACTGTTTACTCTTCCTTTAGAAATCACCGGTCGTGGAAAGTCGAAACGACATTTGGTGTAGAACTTGTCCTTGTTTCGGAATTTACGACGACAGTACTTTCCACATCGATGGCTTTGGAAACGCAGAACTTTTTCTCTTAGGCTTTTCTTCTCCTTTGCGTTTGGAACAGCACACGTAGAATACTGTTGTATAAAACTCATCACTGAGTCTTCTGGATCCGTTCCAAATTTAGGTGCAACCTTGATCCACAGCAACATATGTATATGAGGAGCACCTCTTGCTTGGTACTCCTTTCTCCAGAAGAAATCCAACACCTCTCCAAGAGGTGGATTCTTCTTATTCATGATGAAAGACATCATAGCTTCAAATCTATGATTGAAGTACCTACATACATTGACTGGATCCAAAGAGCACAGTTCTCCGGGTGTCTTGAATTCGATGTTTTCTACGTTAGCATTTGCCTCTCGTAGAAATTCAAGTAAGTCTTCCGAGCCATACTCGGCACAGCTCAGAGTGAGGAACCATGTGGGAGTTCCTAAGTTCCTCAGCATACATTTTAAATAACCATGACGACGGTACAAGTACTCATTAGTACCACGCTGACACGCCATGAGATTAATCAGGTGAGAATCCAAAATACTGTCTTGGACATTGACTTTATCCATAAAGTCACTTGCCGAGATGTTTTGCATGTGTATACCACTTTTCAAGATGTGGTTCACTGCATATGACAGTCCAGACAGATCGCTTTCAAACAGGAGATGAAACAAATAAGGAATGCATTGTCGAAACCTAGCATCTCCTGCATACAATCGCAAAGTCCGGTATTCAGAAGCAGGAATTTGATGAGGTCGCTCATCATATCTTCCTCCCTGACCTGTTGGAAAAAGCTGTGGGAAACACGAGCTTCCAAACTTTCCTCCCAAACACTAATGGGACTCCCTTTGGCTTGTTTCATTTGAAACAACTCAATAGCATTCCCCATGACTTCCTTGGAATGCAAAGGATGAACACTATAATGTTCATATATTTCTTCACTAGTAGAGGGTTCTACTTTCTCAATTTGACCAGCACACAAATCGCTATCCTCGTCCTCACTTACTTCCTCTTCTGCAACATATACATTCTTATAGTATTTATTATTTTTTTTCAAATACAATGTTGCCTTTTTAACTTTCCTAACATCCACTAAATCTTGCCATATTTTCTTATTCTTTGTCGGAACCCCATTAACTAAGATAACCAGAGGTTCCTCTTCCACTTTTTCTACTCCAATTGTGTTAATGTTTTTCTTCAAATCTAGAGGCAAATAAACAACTCTTCCCTTTAATCCTCTCTGTAAATCTGATGGAGGCAATTTCCCTGTCTTTGGCTCCATTCTTACAATAGCCTGAAAGGGATGGATACTTTGAATCAAAATAGATTCATAAGTATTTAAATCCTTCAATTCAGAAGGAATCTCAACCAATTCCAGATTATTATGAACTGCTCTAGCAGGCATCTGGTTTTGATTTAATTTGCAACAACAATAAGTACACACACGTTGATCCAATCCCAAATCAAAACAATTTTCTACCATCAAGTATGTTGTGAAATCCTTCCATTCACTATTATTTTCCCTTTCACTTTTTGCATATAAATCCACTAACTTAGTCTGATTCTTATAATAAGTGCGTCGACAACACACACAAGTGAAATTTGGCCTCTCACTTGATTTGACCTGAAACGTCGCAATTTCCCTCTGGAAATTATCTGTACTGGAAACCTGTACACTATCTTCCACATTACCCGCTTCGTCTTGGTCAATTTCAACATTCTCCTCTTTACTTCCAAAGTAACAAAACTCAATTTCTTCACATATATTCTTCACATCTATTTCAGAACCATGCAAAAGAGCAGCGCATAATTGTTTAAGCATAATTGCTGGACTCTTAGCATAATACAACATTCTAACTAATTTCCTCACTTTATTATGATGCACTGCTAGCATCCTGAAATGATGAAAAACACTTTGGCATACTCTCCTGGAAAGACAAGCCAGTGAATGACCATGCAAACCTGTCACTTCTCTCACTCTGCAAGGATCTAATTCTTGCAACAACCTCATTTTCTGCTTCAAACTTTTCTTATTAAATGACCGTACAAAATCACAAAGCAAATTGATGGAATCCTGTCGCACACTGCAAATACTACTACACTTCCAGGTGTACACAGGACCCTTAGCACGTCTTCCTAAAACCTCATTACCTAACACCTCTTCTGCCTCTGTTGTCACAAGTTTTTCTTTTTCAACTGGACAACCATCTTTCACTTCATAAGCACGACCACTGGTGTCAACTGCATGCACCAAATCATTATCCTGGAAATAACTCTCCTCATTAAAAAATGCCTCACAGCTTGAACTATGCATCCATTCTCCAGAAAAAACTTCACAAAAATTACTACGATTAACTATTCTCTTCCATCTACTATTTCTTTTGAAATCATAAATTGCCTTGTTTAGCTTCCTAATTCTATTGATTATCAAAATAAATAACTTACGTTTAATTTCAAATGCCTGATCAACAACTTTCTCAACTTTTTTTTTTCTCTTATAAAAAAGCACTTTCTGTTGACCTTTCTTAATATTTTTTAACAAATTGCCAATTATCCTGTTGCGGAACATTCGTTTACGAATGTCCCTAAACTGTTGTTTCCTTCTACTATCATGCACAGAGTTATCTCTTGCTCTAGCAGTAACATTTTTGATTGGCCTTTCCTTTCCGTTTGAATTGCTTCTCTTTTTCTGGACTGAAACATTTTCTGTAGTAATATTTTTTTTACTACAAATATTTCTTATGAATGTTTTTGTACTCTTACCCGGTGCTTTCTTGGTGACTTTACAAATCTTTTTGTTAGAGGACTGCTGCTTTTTTTCATTCACCTGCTGTCTTTGACGTTTTGCAGCCTTTCTCAGTCTTTCTTTCGTTGGCATGGTGAAATGTTGAAATGATCTGCAGTTGAATCTGTGGTAAAATATATTAAAAAATGTTATTAACCACTATTACCCAACAGTACATCAATAACAGTAATCAAAAACTTAAAACACTACTTGACATTTTTACATAGAAGATTTTTTAGTGCTTGGCAAATTTAGAATACAAAAATAGCAGAAAAGAAATGGAATTTATATTCATGTTACCTGTGCTATTTTATATGTGAATCTGATCTAATTTTATGAGCATATTTTAATATTTTATTGAAGACACTACACATAACCTGTTTTTGAAGGTGTCTTTATTTTTAAATTAAACGGTTTACATTTTTACTTTTTATTTATTATAAATTTTAAAAATAAATGTTTATAGTTCCATAGGCTCAAGCAGGTCAGCTTCCCACCCTATGTCATATAATTCGGACAAATCTGCATCCTCATCACGTTCTTCTTCATCCTCAGGATTTAAATCATCCAAGGGATCAACATCCACTGATGTTTCAATTACGAGTTCAATGATGAGGTCAAAATCAACTGATTGCTGATTGTCGCTCATGTTGATGTTGTCTTTATCTTTAAAGAAAGATAACAACAATGAGATGTTGCAGAGTAAGAGACAAATCTCAGAGATTATAATAGTAAAATTGTTTAACAAGAGTAACATTTTGCAGCTATTATTTAGCCATGTCCAGCGATGCTGAGCAGGTGAAGCCTATGTCTAATTTTTCAGTGAACAGGACTCATCTCTTCTTAACCTTGGATAAGCCTCACCGACTCTGTGTCCCCTGCACATACTTAAATGTAAAGGGGCAGATTTATGTTAAATGGCACATCCCCAGGCATGCACCAGTTAACGTGCACCACTGCTCTGCCACCCATGGTGTGCCGCATTTACAATCAGATAGGAAAAAGCTGCGTCAAAACCCTGCACCTGCTTTAAGCAGGCATAGGTCTTGACGCAACATTGTGGAGATGGGGCACCCCTGAGCCTTGCTGGAGCTGCATCGCACTTGCGATACAACTCCAGCAATGCGCCACCTTTACGGCACAGATGCGTCACGCATCTGTGCCATTTTTGCCCCATGCTGCGCCGCATTGTAAATGCAGCACACCATGGGTGGCGGAACAGCGGCGCAGGATGACTGGCACATCCCTGGTGATGCGCCAGTCATCATAAATCTATCCCTAAGCTTCTTATCTTGTTACAGATGAACCGCCATATGTATCATCAAACTATTTTGCATTTCCTAAATAGCGAATTTTAAGGGATAAATAGCGATTCTTTACCATTCCTAATTTGCGATGAGCAAATTGCTAATTGCAAATTACCCATTCATTTCCATGGGCCAGGAGGCCCATAGGAATGAAGGTGCAATTTGCGATTAGCAATTAGCTCATCACAAATTAGGAATTTTTCCAAAGGTGCAGGGGTGTCTCAAGAACACCCTGCTGCACCCCTGAAAAAGAAATTTGGGGGCATATGGCGCACATACATGCCCTAAGGGCATATATGGGCGTCATATGGCACCTTTTGTTTTTTGGAAAAAAAGCTTTTTGAAAAGAATTCGCAAATTACCACCAACTAGAAGTTGGTGGTAGTTTGCAAATCCTTAATGGCATTTTTTGCATATTTTTTGTTTGATACATTGCATTTAAGGAATCGCAAAATTTGCAAATCCTTCAGTGCAATCGCAAAATAAGGAATAGCAAATTTTGCTATTCCTTATTTTGCATCAAACTTGTTTGATACATACCATTTGTCTAATTAGCATTCGCAAAGGCCGAAATTCGCAGAATTTTGACCTTTGCGAATGGTAATTAGCTTGATACATATGGCCCCAAGTGAGGCCTGTCTTGCAACATGGTGCATATTTTGCATCACTGCTGCATCGGTTGCATGTGGCACGTTTTTTTTACACCATGACACATCTGCCTAAATGCATCAATTTGTAATTTTGTCGCCTCATAGCAAATCTTTTGCACCACCGCTGCATCACAAAAGTGACGCACAGTGGCGCAAAAGAGGCATACACCTATCATAAATCTGTCCCTAGCATTTTAAATGATTAATTCAGGATGACGATAAGGTGTGGCCTATCCAGAGGTTTGTTTAAGGTGAGGCCTACTCAGGATTGCAGATTAAAGTTACGCTTGATGAAGAATACAGAGGAGATAATACATGTAAAGGCCTACCAATGAAGTAAGTAATGTCCACTTTATTGCGCCAGTCATCATAAATGTATCCCTAAGCTTCTTATCTTGTTACAGATGAACCGCCATATGTATCATCAAACTATTTTGCATTTCCTAAATAGCGAATTTTAAGGAATAAATAGCGATTCTTTACCATTCCTAATTTGCAATGAGCAAATTGCTAATTGCAAATTACCCATTCATTTCCATGGGCCAGGAGGCCCATAGGAATGAAGGTGCGATTTGCGATTAGCAATTAGCTCATCGCAAATTAGGAATTTTTCCAAGGGTGCAGGGGTGTCTCAAGAACACCCTGCTGCACCCCTCAAAAAGAAATTTGGGGGCATATGGCGCACATACATGCCCTAAGGGCATGTATGGGCGTCATATGTCACCTTTTGTTTTTTGGAAAAAAAGCTTTTTGAAAAGAATTCGCAAATTACCACCAACTAGAAGTTGGTGGTAATTTGCAAATCCTTAATGGCATTTTTGGCATATTTTTTGTTTGATACATTGCATTTAAGAAATCGCAAAATTTGCAAATCCTTCAATGCAATCGCAAAATAAGGAATAGCAAATTTTGAATTAAGGACATTTTAAGTCATTTCCCCATGTACAGTGTTTTCAAATTATGATTTGAAAATCGTTTTTAGGGAAAAGGAATGGTTTGTAAATTTATGACAAGGACATAATGGTGTATGCTTCTTTATAAGGCATTTCAGTGTCTCTGATGTCATTTTTCCCATATTACATTAAAAGACCTTTCCCCGTGGAGCACATTCCTTGTAAATATGCTCCCACCTGTGCACGGTAAATTTAGATTTTGACTGTTTGAGTTACATAGCCATGTTAAAAGTGACCCAAAAAAGTTGCAAAGGCTTTAAAAAAACACTTTCATGTGTCTTAAGGACCCTTTTAAAGCCTCCACATTAAACCTAGGGGGTCAGGGAGGATCTACTATGCCCCCTTATGGTCATTTCCCCCTTTGGTTTGGCCTCCTCTTGTCTCTCAATCCTACCGAGAGACAAGATGGCGGCCGCTCCGGACTGTTTAGAATGTTGACAGACACTGGAGAGCCAATCAGCTTCGCTACGCGAAGTTCCGTTACGCGTAAAGTACGCAAACCGGAGCGCTGCCCGGTCCGCTGTTACAGATATATATCTTTTTTTGAACGTTAATTTCTCAAAATCCACTGAAGCACATATATTGAGACCTAGCAAAGGCACATCGGGCTACCAGTCCCTACAATTTTGCCAAGTTTCGTGGAAATCCATTCAGCCGTTCGGGCTAAAAGTGAGGCCAACCGCCCTATGGAAAACTCAATGTTAAAAACACGTTTTGGGACCCCCCTTTTTCTCGGCCCCCCCTTGACGAACCCCCCCCAAAATTTCCAGGGGCTGCTCAGAAACAAAATGTTCCATTTTCCAGAAAATTTCAGCCAATTCCGTCCACAAACGCCAAAGTTATTAGACATAGAATTTTCAAAAATCCCATAGGGAAAAAATCCTAACTATATATACCTACTGGCGACCGCCAGTAGGTAATATATATATATATATATATATATATATATAAAAATGCGTTGTACTGCATGCGTGGTTAACGATTTAGTTGTAAAGGCTTCGTTGTAATGGCCGTTTCCCGTAAGCAGCCAGTGCTTGTTTTCAAAATGTGCTAGCATGTTGTCTTGGAATGTATGCAATTTTCACAAAATGACAGAATATAAAGTCAAATAAATTTCACCAGTATCACAAATAACTTCTTCCTGCCATAAAAAAAGTTAGGCAAGATACAGACCGGGACCGAATTTTAGGTCAAAATATCACTTTTGAGCAGTAAGTGTCTCACCAAAACAGTTTCTACTTGAACTAGTTCTGCAAGGGTATAAAAAGATGTTCAATTTCATGTTATGCGGCTTGCTTAAAATTGTGTACATTTCACATAATTCAAAATTTGAGAATTATGGGAGAATAGCCAGCTTTAACAAAAAATGTTGCACGTGTCAGGTCTCAGCGACGTGAACGTGAAACTTGTTCAATGAGGGCGTTGCCTCACAATCATGAAGAGCTTACTCTCCAGGGACGTACACAAACTCACATTTCATGAAGTCAGAAAGACTTCTCATTTGATAATCTGTGTCCATTCTGATTCATTACAGTGACCTCCTCCCACCCATTTCTCATGGACGTCTTTGGCACTGTTTTAATTAGCCCCTCTGCCAGATGGGGAGTAAACCAAGAAGCAAATATTGTAGAGCAAACTGGAGAGAACACGGTCAGGCCAAGCACCATCATAATTAGTGATAAAAAAGCATGATCGCATCATGGAAAAAAGCAAACTGAAAACGCTTAAACAACAAATATGTTTGTTTCATTTTTTTATTTCAATTTTTATTTGAATAGGTAAAAAGCAGGACTTATGATTTATATAGCAAAGCGACATCTATCAAAGGAAAGAAAGGAATAATAGTATGACATATCGCCGTTCAAATATATCAACAATAGCAGCAACAATATACTCTGTGCAAACAATACAGTATTATTGAATCAGAGAAAGTGCATATTAACAAGTATCAAATATAAACTATAATTATTCAACCTTACATCATATGCTAATATTTTCCCTTATAGCATTTATTTATTGATGAAAAAATGTTAAAATGAATAAATAACAGCTTCTCAAATCTAATCTCGAATAGCAGCTGAAAAAGTACCTGCAAATATGCAATCATAAAAGATCACAGAAAGTGCTTCGTGCTAAAAGTGAATTTACAAAATGCAATTTTCCAACCATAAACCCTGGAGCACTATTTTTCATTTATTACTTTTTGATAGTAAGTAAAAATACCAGACTTACTAGATTCCAAACACCTCCTAACTCATCTCCAGGAACAGCCACATGATAAAAAAGTATAATACTCTACTGCTAATCCCAAGAGGAGTACCTAATAGAAAGTGCAAGGTGTTAAGTGATATTTAACCAGTTAGCATATCTTTTTATTTCCCACTTTCATTCTAAAACAAAATAGAGATTGCTAACATCCTTGCATACCTTCTTATAGCATTAACTTAAAAAAAATTCATTTACCACTAGCCAATAAAGAACAGAGTACTGAGCGTCTAGCGTTTAATATTACACTTAAACTTTATTTAGCTCCCAGGAAGCAAATAGGGTGGAATTCATAATCATCATCCATTTGCTGCCATTATTAAAGAAAAACCTAACCATACACCCTTAAATCTGCATATAGCACTGATGTGTTTAGCTCCTGCCTCTTCAAACACATAAGTTCCAGCCTTCTTACCATAACATTGTTGTATTGATGGTATCCAATCTGATTTCCAAATCTGAAGAATCAGGGATCTAGCTACCGCTATAGCAATTGAGATAAAATAATGATAATATTTCTTTAGATGAAAAACCTCATTTAAGGAACCCAACAACATCAATCTAAGTGACGGTGCAATTTACACAGACAGCAATTGATTGATAACCTTAAACGCATTTTCCCAAAATTGTTGTAAATAGCCCCGACCCCACACAAAATAGTCACTAAATTATATGCCTTCACTCTAACGTGCACATCCATTTCCCCAGATCGGGCGTGCCTGGCGTGGGGCGCGGACCTAGGCATGGACATTGCGCTGGCGGACTGGCTATACTGCTGCAATCAGACGAAGAAACTATCACCAAATTACCAGCTACGACTGATACATTTTAAATACTTGCACAGACTTTACCGTACTCCTGCCCAGCTCCACTAACCCGGCCTAATTCCCAGTGACACTTGCATGCGCTGCGCTGCCCCTGCTCTGTACTTTGCACATTAGCCGTGGTTATGCCCCAAGGTTTCCGAGTTCAGGCAGGCGGTATTTTCCGCTATCTCTGACATTACTAGCATTATGGTGCAAACTGACCCCCCCATGCCTACTTAAATTCTGCCTGCATGCTTCCCGCTGCCTGATTGCAATGTTGCTGGTCCATGCCAGGCGTAGGGTGGCCATGTGCTGTGGCCGTAGACCTGCGCCTAGGGTTGAGAGCTGGCTGGAGGACGCCTCTAGGTTTCAGACATTGCTTTTGAAATTCTGGCATTTATTACCCGCGCAGTCCCGTCCTGCTGACATATTGGGACCCTTGGTGACCTACCTTCACTCCTGTGCCTCTTGCAGCGGCGCTGCCTCTCCCACACCCCCCACTGGGCCCCCGCCCGAGGCGGCCACCGGTGCTGATCAGTAACCACCTTCCCCCCTCCTTGTCCCCCAGACCGCAGTACTTACAATCAGAGTTTTAGCCGAGTACGTGACCCTCGAGGGGAGAGACTCACCGTGTATTCGTCTAATGTTTACAGAACTACATTGATCCTGATTCCTGTAGGGGATTGTTGTTTCACATTTCAAATGTCTGGCTTGGAACATACTGTGTAACTGTTTCAAATATGTAGCACAATGCAATATGTTTGACTTGAATTTTCTCAATAAAGGTTTTGAAAAATGTTAAAAAAAAAGAAATTGTGGTAAATGGCACCTCTTGAAAAAATATATGATTCCAGCCTCATGCTCCTCTAGCTTGACACCTAAAACATTGATCTAAAAGCAGTGAAAACATCCTATGTAACCTTTTAGGTATAGAATGAGTCAACCATCTTGACAGAAAAGCCATACTTTTGTAATTGGCCGCACTAAGGGCCAGATGTAGGTGGCCAATTACCGGTCGGTAACGGCCGAATTCGGCCGTTACCGACCGGTAATTGGAATTTGAGATGTAGGTCACTCAATTTTACAGAATCGGTAAATTTACCGGTCGGTAAATTTACCGATTCTGTAAAATACCGAGTCGGTATTTTTACCGAATCTGTAAAATTGAGATGTAGGTGGGACTCTTCTGAGTCCCACAAGCCTTACCGAATCGGTATTTTACCATCAAATCCTATTTGATGGTAAAATACCGATTCCGGTGTGCATGCACACCTGTGCCATATGACAGGCAGACCTGCCCTTAGGGCAGGTATGCATGCCACATGGCACCCGAACCTGTTTTGGGGGTGCTAGAGGGTGTCAAAGTGACACCCCCTGCACCCTTGTGAAATTCGGTATTTACCGATTCGGTAATTACTGAATCAGTAATGCCCATTCATTCCTATGGGCTTCAAAGCCCATAGGAATGAATGGGCATTACTGGTCAGTATTTACCAAATCGGTAAATACCGAATTTTACCGATTCGGTAAATGCACATCTGGATTTACCTACATCTCGGTACTTCTATTTTACCACTTCTTAAATACCGATTCGGTATGATTCGGTATTTAAGAGGTGGTAAAATAAAATTACCTACATCTGGCCCTTAGTGCTCTATATCCCACTTCACTTAACCCCTTCCATCCTCCTGTCGGCCAATGGCCGTCGTGATCACTACCTGGCTAGGGCTGCGCATATCCGCTGGCCAAAGCGGCCGCCCACTCCTTTAAACCGCCGCACCGCGGTGGAATTCGCACTGCGGTTAAGTGGTTAATAACTGTCATTCTTTGATATTAAGTCCACAACCTGTTTCTTCTTCTAGTCATAACAAAAACCGATCTATCACTTTCTGTTCAATAGTCTAGTGCAAAAGACGATACCAGCTACCATCATAATAAGCTTTCTTTCACCAATTGCCATAAAAGCAAACACAATAACTTAAACATTTTAAATCATGCTTAAAACACTTAAAAACATAACATATAAGATATAAAATAGTTTGAATATTTATAAAACTCAGGGGTATATTCACAAGAACGTGTGATAACTACTGCAAGAGTAGTGTAACACAACTTTCAGCATCGCAGCCCATCGTGGGAAAATAACCCAGTGACAACATGGAATTGACAACACGGCGGTAGCATGTGATTGCTTGCCGACACCGCGGGCAATGTCTGCGAACCAACCACCTCGACTGAGATAAAACACAAACCCCAACGCGACAAAACCGAGATGGTCAAAAGCGCGATAAGAAAACAGTGACAACCAGCAAAAGGGCAGCAATACTCACACACAATGCGGGAAAATAGTACAAGAAAAGCACACAGAAAATGCCACTGAACAAAAAACATCAACAGCAGAGTACAACGAATGCACCCTGGCCAACTGCAGAGGACAACATGTATACCACAACATCCAAGCACTGTGGAAGACCAGAACCAACAGGAACACTGCACAAAAGAGACCAGTGGCAGACAGATCAGAGCCGCAGGAGCGAAACACCCACCATGGAGCATACGCACACAAACAGGAGTGCACCCCGGCAGTGACAACATCCCAGGTCAAACAGCACACCCACCACATTTGAACACAGGACACAACTGGTTCCGCAAATGTGCACAACCTGCCAAATCACATCTGAAATTCAGAGAAACATAACATCAAAATGTACAAGTACAAGCTGAGACCTGCAAAAAATGTTATTCACACATGCAGTGCATTTGTACATTTTATACTGTTGCTTGATTCCCATGGACGGTCACAATGTGATGTGCTCATGAGAAGTAAGTGTCAACGATGGTATTTCTACGGACCATTCCTGCCGCTGCTGCAGTGGGATGTGGACCACCTGCCCCATCACCGCCATCATCGGCCGGTACCTCTGGAACTGGGATCCATGGGGCCCTGGTGTGAACACAGATGTTGTGCAACACACAACATGCAACGATCAGCTTGCACACAATGTTCGGGCTGTACAGGAGCTTCCCTCCAGTGCCTTCCGGGCACCTGAAACGTGACTTCAACATGCCAAATTTGCGTTCAACAATGCCCCTGGTACGTATGTGGGCCTCATTGTACTGCCTTAGTGCGGGTGAGTTCGAGTCTTGGAGGGGTGTCCTCATCCAAGGGCAGAGTGCATATCCTTGATCACCTGTGACAGTGCAGGGAGAAATGGATCAATACTTGGTTCGGCTGAATGTGATGGCAGGTCCACCAATCCAGTAATGCCTGTGCTGGCTGTGTGTTGGGGGAGTGTTCGCCAGCCCGCAGGGAGTAGATGATGCAGGCAACTACACCACCAGTCTGTATAGGGTGCAGGAGTAGGCCAGGAGTAGGCCAGGATGACCATGGAGTGTTGTGCTCATGTCTGGTAGGTGTTCATGGAGTTTGACATGTTGAATGGGGTTTGGTCACTTGTGCATCCCCACAGCTGTGCATTGTGCTTTGGAGGTATTGTGATGTGTGGTGTGTTGACTTGGTACTTACCAACGAGCAGTCCGTTCCATATGTGCCATCCTGTAAACGCTGGTTGATGATGGACTGTCGAAAGATGTTGGAGACGACATTGGTGTGGTCCACTATTGCCTGCACATTGATGGAATGCATGTGCTTTCTGTTGCAGTAGTGGTGTGCAGTATCCGCAGGGGGCACAAGTGGGACATGTGTGCAGTTGATTGCCCCCAACATGGCTGGTAATCCGGGTATGCCGTAGTAGCCTTGCTTTGTCTCCAGCTGTTCCTGCGCAGTGTTGGGGAAGTGAAGGTACAGGGGTATGAAGCTGAGGATGTCATCCAGGACAGGTGTGATGAACTTTGGTAGGGCTTGCTGTGAGACCCCTCCAACTCTGGCAGTTCTTGGTTGGAAGGTACCAGACGCCAACAGGTGCAGCACAGCCAGCAGCTTTGTCTGTCGAGGGATGTTGGTTCTCCACAGTGTTGGGACCGTCAGCCTGTGGGCGATGTGGGTCATGATGCGGTGAATGGTTGTCCTTGTGAGCCTGTAGTGGGCAATGACGGCATTAGGTCTGTGAGAGTGGTGCGTTTTCAGTAGGTCCGCCGTCTTACTTTGCGCTTCCTCTTTGGTGGTACGGGGGGGCAGGTCAGGGTTCAGGGTGTCGTGGCAGTCCTGGGGGTGGTGGCGGTGGGTATTGTGGCCCTGTTGTGTCTCCGAGCTGCATGATGAGTAGCTCCATGGCATTGTTCGTTCTTTGGATGTGGCTGTGTGCGGGCTCCATTGCCTACTGCAGGTAGTTGTCCGTCTTTACACCTGCTTGAGGAAGGTGTTAAATACCTGTGGTTTATCGTGAATTTTCGATTCGCTTTGCATATCTGTCAGTTCGTTGTGAAAGTGGTGTTGCTGTTTTTTCGTGTGTTTCTGCACGGGATCCCCTACTGTGTATCTCATTACCGTTAGTGGGTGTTCTCTGACCTGGTGTTAGATTTTGGGGCTGTTATCGCTAGTATTCTGATGATGTCTGATGTTTGCACCAGCTTGTGAATGGGGTGTTAGTTCTATCTCCACTTGTGATGCGTTAAATTGGTGATAAATCAGATGTAACCCCTTGTAAATATGCCCCTCACAGTTGAAGTATACTGGATATCTACTGTTACACAGTCTAAAATAGGGAATCATAAATGACAGTGGCGTGCAACTCAGACACACAAGATTCTTAGGTGCTAGATGTTGGGCTGCAATGTGGCAACCTTTTACTGTCTGTGTCTCCACATATATATATAAGAAACCCGGGAGACAACAAAGACAATTAATTGAGCTGTATCTGCCGTGAATACCCTTGTTGCAATTTAGTAGACCCTAATGCCCAAGTTACAGCATAACAGCAGAATCCATTTCCTCCTATGTGCATGATACTGCGGCAAAAGTACAGGATGTGGTCCACAGTTTCCTTGACATCTGGGCAAAATAGGCAGCTTAGGTCAGGTTCAGAATCAAGGAGCTACCCACTCCAAGCAATTTATTTTTGTGTATTTGCTAGAGCATCCTCATCAGCAAAGCACTCAACAGCACATAATTTATCTCTTAAAAAACTATCTAGTTGCTTGAAACTAAGACAGATGGCTGCTGTTCAAACATGACCCAAATAATAAGATGTGTTATGTTGTTGAAATCGCCCAATCGTTCAAGCCCTAAATCACTCCATGAAGGTAAAATCCCTTGAGAAACTGTAACCCTCAATTCTCACAGTCTGAAATTCTAATGAATGCGTGACATGCTGGAATGTTACATGTTTAAGGAATAGATGGATACGAAATAGTAAAACCTCTTTTGTCTTAAACCTTTTGGGCAGTTTGGGAGATCGAAGGAAAACAAGCAGTTTAATTGTACATTCCCCCAACATTGTATTGAGAATAAAATGATCAAATTTGGAAGGTGGCACAGCTATCTGAACTAACAGATTAGCCAGCGCTGCTTGATTGTGTATCACAAAATGAGTGAGAGCCTGTCACCCCATAATGTATCTAATTGAAGTATCAAGAGTTTAACTCTTGGCTGCCTATTAGCACAAATACATTTTAGAATGATTATACCTAGCTCCTTATAATAAGATTTAGGTATTTTGAGAGGGAGATTAATGAACAGAAATAAAAATAATGGTAGAATGGACATTTTATTCACTGATACCTGTCCAATTGATGACAGAGGAAGTGAGGTTCAATTGTCTAAAAGCTTTTTCACTTTTCTTTAGAGTATTGCCGTATTTCAGCGAGAACAATTGGTCATAATGATTCGTCAGATATATATTCCAAAATATCTAATAGTTTGAGATGATATCCATTGCTAGACAATGGAAACACCTTACCGTTGAATTAAAAAGCAGCATTTTGGTCTTGGCTTGGTTTAATCTATAACCCCCTATCTGCGTAAAAGCTTGCATTTCTTCTAACATGTTCTGAATATTTGTAAGATCAGCTTTCAGGTATGAAGTGATGTAATCCGCAAATAAAGTTATGTTTGCCATCCCATCAGATGGGATAAACCTGAGGATTATTATTAATTTTAATTGCCTAAAGTTTCAATAAACAAAGGGGACAGGCGAGGGTACAGCAGGAATGCCTGCCAAGTCCCTTGTCTGATCCGTATCACCCCGCCTCTTTTCTAATTTTGATAATGTAAGTCTCTGACCCTACATCGAAGTCATTTAACATTTTAACAAATTGGGAGGGAAACACACATTTGCATAGTGTAAAGAACAAAGCCTGCCCATCAACAAGGTCAAAGGCCTTTTCCCCATAAAGCACACAAATAGCTGCCTTGACCTTGCTGACTGACAGGCGATCAATGGCCTGCGTTAAAAAGTATGTATTAGCAGCCATTAATCTTTGTGGTAAAAACACGTTTGATCTCTATGGACCACCTGTTGCGCACACTGGGCCAACATTTAATAAACTGATGGGGGGGCATGCATTAGGATCCCTTGGGTCCTTATCTTTCTTTAAAGAACTTACCACTACAGCTTCTTTAAAAAATATTTGATATAACAGACCCTCACTTTATCTGATTAGAAAGGTCTTATAAACTTCTGTAGAGATACCATCATTTTCCACCGCTTTTTCATTGGCTATATGTTTTAGAGCATTTGTAACTTTCTCAAGATTAATTTGTATAATAAAATAATCCCTATGATAATCTGACACACGTGCTAAATGAAGGGGCCCAAAATACTGCGACAACAATTCAGGATCAAAACCCTGCAATTCTTCATAGATATGTTTTAAATGATTAAGAAATAGCTTTGCAATTTTATTCTTAGTGACCTCAATAATTCCTGTATTTGGATCCCTCACCTGGATGATTGCATGTCTACTATTTTGAACTTTAGTAGTCCAAGACAAATATCTGCATATATGTTGGCTTTCCTCATATCTTTTGCTCTGGCCAGGTCCTGATGCAAAATGGTTCTCTGAGACCCTGATCTATCAAGATCTAACATGTCTATATCTGCAAGGAGGGCTTCTATTCTTTGTTATGGTTGCCAATGTATTCGTGCCTTGTTGGAAGTAACCTGGCCTCTGAAAGCAGCTTTAAAGGGTTTCCAAACTGAAACTATTTACACCCAATTTTCATTAAATTCGAGTTCTAAATAAAAAGCCTAATTTCTTCAATCCATTTGAGGCCTTCAAGCAAAGATTAATCAAACTGCCAACAATGCCTATTTTTCTCCCCTCCTTCATCTATTCTGACTGAAAAAGAGACTACTAAGTGATCAGAGAAAGAATTAGTAATTATCTCTGACTACCCTCTTTCTAACCATTCATCAACAAGAACAAAATTTATACGTGAGGCAGACTTGAAATTGGAGGAATATCAGGTGAATTGTGAACAACCTGGATGGTCTAAGTGCCATGAATCTATTGGGGCAGGATCATGTTTCATACTATTTAAAAATGTCATTGTTTTTGGTTTTAGCTGATTCTTAGTTTCATTTGAGGTATCCAACCTAACATCTTGAATATAATTAAAACCCCCTCCTAAAACGAAGGACCCCTGAGATAAAATCAATGAGTTAAACACTTGAAGCAATTCCTCAATATCATTGAATACAGGATCATATTAATTCCACAAATTCAAAACTGTCTCAGATACCTTGACCATGAGCCAAATCCATCTGATTCTGATTTGTCGGGCCAGAATAACTGGCTCCACTACCCAAACTTGCATGCTAAATAGGAATATCCCAACCCCACAGATAGCAGAACTTGCTGATGTGAAGTGTGCTTGAGTACACTTCCTAGGTAAGGACAATTTGGGATTATTGACTTTAAATCTGTCTCCTGGATGAATAGTATCTGAGGAGTAAAAGACGACAGCCTATTCATCAGAGGACCCACTTCTTTTCGATTATTCAGCAATAAGTTTGCATTACACGTGATTATACTAATGCTCTGTATCTTTTACTATACCTCACACAAAACTCTCTTCACCTTCCTCTTTTTATACCTGCTTTGAATATTATTAATTAAAACAAAAATATTCTGCTTCACACCTACTGTTTTTTACCTGCAACCCACCCCCTCTAAACCTCCCCAACCTCCCTGCCCAAGATGCAAGAACCCCCCCTGCTTTCCCATTTCGCATCATCCCCACTGCAAAGGGTGCCATGGAATCGAACCCAGTGCCCACTCATTGGTAGCTCACTCCACCCCCAGCCCATACTGATCATTATCCTAATTTTCAGTCACACCTTTAACTTTTGATGAATTTTAAGGGGGCTTGCGCTTCTTCCAGTGACACAAACAACTTAAATTGACCTTTCCATAAAACCTTAAGTTTAGCAGATTAAACCATAGAAGCCTGCCCTTCTAGATGCCTAAATCCATGCACCAACCATTGAAAGGCCTTTGGTCACTGTGCCAAGGCCACTGACAAATCAGAGAAAACCTTAACATTCACATTGTCCAAGACAATAAATGATTTCTGCTGAAGAGCAATGTTCAATATTTGCTCTTTGATCAGAAATTTAGAAACATTGAATAATATAGTTTGTGGATATTTGGCATCCACAACTCCCTGAAAGGGCACTCAGTGTGCTCTCATAATCATAAGATCATTTGGAGCTGAAGGTAGAATGTACTTTCTAATCAATGAATTCATGAGGAGTGAGAAGGACTGGACTTCTCCTTGAGTTTCACTTCCTTCCAGAATGCCAGTGAATCTTACATTTTAATGCCTTGAATGGTTTATCATAGACTCCAGCTAAAATTGAAATAGCTTATCTTCAATATCTGACATTCTTTTTTCAGATTCTTGTATTTGCTTGGGTAATATCATGAGGTTTTCTTCTATCTCGGGCAACCTTTGATTCATCCTTGCGGTATCTAGAGCCTGTTGACTCTTTAAGCTTAGTATCTCGGTTAATATTGCTTCTAATTCTATCTTTAAGGGCTCAGGCAGGGAATCCTGGCTACCATTGCTAGTGGTGAGAGAGGACAAATGTTCCCGGACCTCCATCCCAGTTCCCTCAATTTGATGCAACCACTGAAGTATGGTATTCAAGTGAGACCCTTTTTCAGAAGTCTGTGATATTAACATTGGCATATGTTTTGGCCCTTCTATTTGCCTTCTGAATCCACACATTGCTGCAGTTGTCGAAGATTTGGATCCCCCAAACGACATAGAGCTCATAGGTGATTCAGTTAAGACTTTGCCGAATCATCTGCTGTATGCTTTGTTGTGTTGTCAACCTGAATACTTCAAGAGGGGATTTTTTTAAATAATAGGAATGTTTTGAACTTTGCTGCAGGCTCTGGCTCAAATAGTTTATCTGATTTCTCATGTTCAGTTGGAGATAATAGCCCGAGTCCTGGCTGAAGTGATGAATCTGCTGGCATCACAGTGCAACTAAATGTTGCAGGCAACATCTGGTCTTCTTCTGTTGCCATTACCTCCCTCCTTACCACCTGAGGTAAGATCAGCCCATCTGTCCCCACTGCCTCAGCTACCAGTTCATGCTTTAATGACAGAACTGCAGAACTTGCCGCAGTTTCCAACTGCTTCTCGCACTGCCCGGCGACCTGACTCCCTGAGGCATTTTTGTGCTGCTTCATGAGTACCGGGGTAGTCCGTTTTGGGCGTTGCTGTCTTATGACAGTAGGATGCATGGACCGGGCTTAATGAAGGTGAGCCCTCCCCATGACTCCTAGTGAACCGCCACACCTAACTCCAAGCCCCTGCCAGCTATACTCTTCCCCCAAGTCCTTGGGCACCCAAAGATACTGCACCAACTTGTCTTTCAGAAATCTAAAGGTCCAATGTATTAGGGCGTGAGAATCATTGTTTTACTGCTGTGCAATAAATCCCAAATTAAAACTGCACACCACAGGAAGAGCTCGCTATAGCTAACCCAGCATGTGACGTCATTCGGCCAAGGGCAGTGGTGTAGGATCTAGCATGGTGAGCATCAGCAGCAAGTCATGGTGCTGCTTCTGACTCAATATTATATAGAGATGATTAATCTGTTTCCCAAAGGAAGTCTGTAATCGGTATGCCATATGAAACAATTGCGAATCTCAGATCCTCTCAGATCATCTATAATCCTCTCATATATGTAGGGCTATGTGTACAATGCCTTGTGTGGTCGCAAGCAGCCCAATTCAGAGAATCTGGATGTTTGTGAAAGCAAAAAGGCATTTTCAAATGTACAAAATCCTAATTGCGACTTGATAACCTGTTACTGAATCGTAATTTGGGTTTGCGAATCAGTATTTGGAACGGGTGTGTTTAGGGAATCCCTTCCAAATACCAGTTCACATTGGTATGTATAAATGTTTTGCGATCCAAATGTGGTTGCAAAGCATTCGCACTTTAACGCTAACTCAAAGTAGGTGGTTTCCTTTTTGCAAATGGGAAGGAGTCTTCAAGAAACCCCTTTTTGTTTGAGAATGGTTGAAACCTTTTTTGGGGCCTACGCCTGCTCTTAAATAATGCAACTGTAACATTACATTTTTTTCTTTATACACACATCCTTTTGTCCTTTAGCCCCTCCCATGCTCGTGATGGAACCGTTCCGTCACGAGCCTCGGGTGGGTTGTGCTGGTGATGGAATGGTTCCGTAACGGCCCGCTCGCCGCGCCTGAGCGGCGCGAATTCCGCGCCTGCGCTGAAGGTTCTATTAGGCGGGCGGGGCCGTGACGGAACCGTTCCGTCATAAGCACAGCTTGCCCGCAGGCCGTGATGGAGCGGTTCCGTCACGAGCACGGGACCGCCGCGCGGCCCCGCCTCCCCCTTAGCACTGCGGCGGAATAGCCGCCGCAGCAAAGGAGATAAGGAAAACAGAGTTTGTTTAAAAAAAAATTGCATTATTTAATAGTAATCACAAACATAGTGGTCTTCGGACCCCAGCAGGCCACCATTCCAGGGAAAATTGCAAAAAACACAGTTGATGGACAGAATGTAGAACAATGTCATACATTCACCCCAGTACAAAGATCTGGGCCTAAATCCATCGTTTTTTTGCACTCCACACCACCATGGGTAAGACACTGGCTATATGCAAATCAGCTCTGACCCTGTGCCTCATGGGAACAGTCCAGTCCGAACTACCAAGCCATGTCTTTCCCAGACCGGAATCAAGCATCCAAGGACCGGTTTCTGGCTATCAGCCTTCGTCAGCCTGGATAGCTTGACTCCAGTGGTGTGGAGAGCCTGGGACTCACGTCTGAGCATACCCAGCCCACTCGGGGTGAAAATTGCAAAAAACACAGTTGATGGACAGAATGTAGAACAATGTCATACATTCACCCCAGTACAAAGATCTGGGCCTAAATCCATCGTTTTTTTGCACTCCACACCACCCTGGGTTAGACACTGGCTATATGCAAATCAGCTCTGACCCTGTGCCTCAGGGGAACTGTCCAGTCCGAACTACCAAGCCATGTCTTTCCCAGACCGGAATCAAGCATCCAAGGACCGGTTTCTGGCTATCAACCTTCGTCAGCCTGAATAGCTTGACTCCAGTGGTGTGGAGAGCCTGGGACTCACGTCTGAGCATACCCAGCCCACTCGGGGTGAAAATTGCAAAAAACACAGTTGATGGACAGAATGTAGAACAATGTCATACATTCACCCCAGTACGAAGATCTGGGCCTAAATCCATCGTTTTTTTGCACTCCACACCACCCTGGGTTAGACACTGGCTATATGCAAATCAGCTCTGACCCTGTGCCTCATGGGAACAGTCCAGTCCGAACTACCAAGCCATGTCTTTTTCCAGACCGGCATCAAGCATCCAAGGACCGGTTTCTGGCTATCAGCCATCGTCATCCTGGATAGCTTGACTCCAGTGGTGTGGAGAGCCTGGGACTCACGTCTGAGCATACCCAGCCCACTCGGGGTGAAAATTGCAAAAAACACAGTTGATGGCCAGAATGTAGAACAATGTCATACATTCACCTCAGTAGAAAGATCTGGGCCTAAATCCATCGTTTTTTTGCACTCCACACCACCCTGGGTTAGACACTGGCTATATGCAAATCAGCTCTGACCCTGTGCCTCATGGGAACAGTCCAGTCCGAACTACCAAGCCATGTCTTTCCCAGACCGGAATCAAGCATCCAAGGACCGGTTTCTGGCCATCAGCCTTCGTCAGCCTGGATAGCTTAACTCCAGTGGTGTGGAGAGCCTGGGACTCACGTGTGAGCATACCAAGCCCACTCGGGGTAAAAATTGCAAAAAACACAGTTGATGGACAGAATGTAGAACAATGTCATACATTCACCCCAGTACAAAGATCTGGGCCTAAATCCATCGTTTTTTTGCACTCCACACCACCCTGGGTTAGACATTGGCTATATGCAAATCGCTCTGACCCTGTGCCTCAGGGGAACTGTCCAGTCCGAACTACCAAGCCATGTCTTTCCCAGACCGGAATCAAGCATCCAAGGACCGGTTTCTGGCTATCAGCCTTCGTCAGCCTGGATAGCTTGACTCCAGTGGTGTGGAGAGCCTGGGACTCACGTCTGAGCATACCCAGCCCACTCGGGGTGAAAATTGCAAAAAACACAGTTGATGGACAGAATGTAGAACAATGTCATACATTCACCCCAGTACAAAGATCTGGGCCTAAATCCATCGTTTTTTTGCACTCCACACCACCCTGGGTTTGACACTGGCTATATGCAAATCAGCTCAGACATGAGTCCCAGGCTCTCCACACCACTGGAGTCAAGCTATCCGGGCTGATGAAGGCTGATAGCCAGAAACCGGTCCTTGGATGATTGATTCTGGTCTGGGAAAGATATGGCTTGGTAGTTCGGACTGGACTGTTCCCATGAGGCACAGGGTCAGAGCTGATTTGCATATAGCCAGAGTCTAACCCAGGGTGGTGTGGAGTGCAAAAAAAGATGGATTTAGGCCCAGATGCTTGTACTGGGGTGAATGTTTGACATTGTTCTACATTCTGGCCATCAACTGTGTTTTTTGCAATTTTCACCCCGAGTGGGCTGGGTATGCTCAGACGTGAGTCCCAAGCTCTCCACACCACTGGAGTCAAGCTATCCGGGCTGATGAAGGCTGATAGCCAGAAACCGGTCCTTGGATGCTTGATTCTGGTCAGTGAAAGACATGGCTTGGTAGTTCAGACTGGACTGTTCCCATGAGGCACAGGGTCAGAGCTGATTTGCATATAGTCAGTGTCTAACCCAGGGTGGTGTGGAGTGCAAAAAACGATGGATTTAGGCCCAGATCCTTGTACAGGGGTGAATGTATGACATTGTTCTACATTCTGTCCATCAACTGTGTTTTTTGCAATTTTCACCCCGAGTGGGCTGGGTATGCTCAGACATGAGTCCCAGGCTCTCCACACCACTGGAGTCAAGCTATCCGGGCTAATGAAGGCTGATAGCCAGAAACCGGTCCTTGGATGCTTGATTCTGGTCTGGGAAAGACATGGCTTGGTAGTTCGGACTGGACTGTTCCCATGAGGCACAGGGTCAGAGCTGATTTGCATATAGCCAGTGTCTAACCCAGGGTGGTGTGGAGTGCAAGAAAACTATGGATTTAGGCCCAGATCCTTGTACTGGGGTGAATGTATGGCATTGTTCTACATTCTGTCCATCAACTGTGTTTTTTGCAATTTTCACCCCGAGTGGGCTGGGTATGCTCAGACGTGAGTCCCAGGCTCTCCACACCACTGGAGTCAAGCTATCCGGGCTGATGAAGTCTGATAGCCAGAAACCGGGCCTTGGATGCTTGATTCTGGTCTGGGAAAGACATGGCTTGGTAGTTCGGACTGGACTGTTCCCATGAGGCACAGGGTAAGAGCTGATTTGCATATAGCCAGTGTCTAACCCAGTGTGGTGTGGAGTGCAAAAAAACGATGGATTTATGCCCAGATCCATGTACTGGGATGAATGTATGACATTGTTTTACATTCTGTCCATCAACTGTGTTTTTTGCAATTTTCACCCCGAGTGGGCAGGGTATGCTCAGACGTGAGTCCCAGGCTCTCCAAACCACTGGAGTCAAGCTATCCGGGCTGATGAAGGCTGATAGCCAGAAACCGGTCCTTGGATGATTGATTCTGGTCTGGGAAAGATATGGCTTGGTAGTTCGGACTGGACTGTTCCCATGAGGCACAGGGTCAGAGCTGATTTGCATATAGCCAGTGTCTAACCCAGGGTGGTGTGGAGTGCAAACAAACGATGGATTTAGGCCCAGATGCTTGTACTGGGGTGAATGTATGACATTGTTCTACATTCTGGCCATCAACTGTGTTTTTTGCAATTTTAACCCCGAGTGGGCTGGGTATGCTCAGACGTGAGCCCCAAGCTCTCCACACCACTGGAGTCAAGCTATCCGGGCTGATGAAGGCTGATAGCCAGAAACCGGTCCTTGGATGCTTGATTCTGGTCAGTGAAAGACATGGCTTGGTAGTTCAGACTGGACTGTTCCCATGAGGCACAGGGTCAGAGCTGATTTGCATATAGTCAGTGTCTAACCCAGGGTGGTGTGGAGTGCAAAAAACGATGGATTTAGGCCCAGATCCTTGTACAGGGGTGAATGTATGACATTGTTCTACATTCTGTCCATCAACTGTGTTTTTTGCAATTTTCACCCCGAGTGGGCTGGGTATGCTCAGACATGAGTCCCAGGCTCTCCACACCACTGGAGTCAAGCTATCCGGCTAATGAAGGCTGATAGCCAGAAACCGGTCCTTGGATGCTTGATTCTGGTCTGGGAAAGACATGGCTTGGTAGTTCGGACTGGACTGTTCCCATGAGGCACAGGGTAAGAGCTGATTTGCATATAGCCAGTGTCTAACCCAGGGTGGTGTGGAGTGCAAAAAAACGATGGATTTATGCCCAGATCCATGTACTGGGATGAATGTATGACATTGTTTTACATTCTGTCCATCAACTGTGTTTTTTGCAATTTTCACCCCGAGTGGGCAGGGTATGCTCAGACGTGAGTCCCAGGCTCTCCAAACCACTGGAGTCAAGCTATCCGGGCTGATGAAGGCTGATAGCCAGAAACCGGTCCTTGGATGCTTGATTCTGGTCTGGGAAAGACATGGCTTGGTACTTCGGACTGGACTGTTCCCATGAGGCACAGGGTCAGAGCTGATTTGCATATAGCCAGTGTCTAAACCAGGGTGGTGTGGAGTGCAAAAAACCGATGGATTTAGGCCCAGATCCTTGTACTGGGGTGAATGTATGACATTGTTCTACATTCTGTCCATCAACTGTGTTTTTTGCAATTTTCACCCCGAGTGGGCTGGGTATGCTCAGACGTGAGTTCCAAACTCTCCACACCACTGGAGTCAAGCTATCCGGGCTGATGAAGGCTGATAGCCAGAAACCGGTCCTTGGATGCTTGATTCTGGTCTGGGAAAGACATGGCTTGGTAGTTCGGACTGGACTGTTCCCATGAGGCACAGGGTCAGAGCTGATTTGCATATAGTCAGTGTCTAACCCAGGGTGGTGTGGAGTGCAAAAAAAGATGGATTTAGGCCCAGATCCTTGTACAGGGGTGAATGTATGACATTGTTCTACATTCTGTCCATCAACTGTGTTTTTTGCAATTTTCACCCCGAGTGGGCTCGGTATGCTCAGACATGAGTCCCAGGCTCTCCACACCACTGGAGTCAAGCTATCCGGGCTAATGAAGGCTGATAGCCAGAAACCGGTCCTTGGATGCTTGATTCTGGTCTGGGAAAGACATGGCTTGGTAGTTCGGACTGGACTGTTCCCATGAGGCACAGGGTCAGAGCTGATTTGCATATAGCCAGTGTCTAACCCAGGGTGGTGTGGAGTGCAAAAAAACTATGGATTTAGGCCCAGATCCTTGTACTGGGGTGAATGTATGGCATTGTTCTACATTCTGTCCATCAACTGTGTTTTTTGCAATTTTCACCCCGAGTGGGCTGGGTATGCTCAGACGTGAGTCCCAGGCTCTCCACACCACTGGAGTCAAGCTATCCGGGCTGATGAAGGCTGATAGCCAGAAACCGGTCCTTGGATGCTTGATTCTGGTCTGGGAAAGACATGGCTTGGTACTTCGGACTGGACTGTTCCCATGAGGCACAAGGTCAGAGCTGATTTGCATATAGCCAGTGTCTAAACCAGGGTGGTGTGGAGTGCAAAAAACCGATGGATTTAGGCCCAGATCCTTGTACTGGGGTGAATGTATGACATTGTTCTACATTCTGTCCATCAACTGTGTTTTTTGCAATTTTCACCCCGAGTGGGCTGGGTATGCTCAGACGTGAGTTCCAGACTCTCCACACCACTGGAGTCAAGCTATCCGGGCTGATGAAGGCTGATAGCCAGAAACCGGTCCTTGGATGCTTGATTCTGGTCTGGGAAAGACATGGCTTGGTAGTTCGGACTGGACTGTTCCCATGAGGCACAGGGTCAGAGCTGATTTGCATATAGCCAGTGTCTAACCCAGGGTGGTGTGGAGTGCAAAAAAAGATGGATTTAGGACCAGATCCTTGTACTGGGGTGAATGTATGACATTGTTCTACATTTTGTCCATCAACTGTGTTTTTTGCACCATTCCTGTGATTGCAGCGAATCGTAGTGGTCACAAATTGCAACCTACCTAATATTCATGAGGTAGGACTATTTGCAACCTATGACAAATTACTGTTTAGAGAATAGGTGCCAAATCACCCCTTTGTGCATAAGAAATAGTGATTAGCAAATAGCGATTCACGCAAAAAAGCTATTTGGTAATTAATATCTGCATTGTTTGTACACCTAGTCCCAAATCCTGCAAAATCTTTACCCACAAGACTAGCATTCTTACCAGAATTTGCAATTTTATCTCCCTCAGAATTTGTAGATCAATCCCCAATACTAGGGCCCTCATTCTGAGTCATGTGGAGGGAAATTAGTGCATTGTTTTACTCGTTTATTTCACCCCATAATTGACAAGTCTTTCGGCCTGCAATATTTGCACATGCAGAAATACCAGTCGGTATATTTGCATATGTAGAAATCTCAAACACAAATACAAACATACTGATCTTTTTTTTGCATACATAAAGTCTGTTCTGTTCACCAAAGTTACATTGTAGCTAGAAATGCTTGAAAACTGGAGGAAATACCATTTAAAAACCTGCTTAGATCAGGTGATAATGTTTTTTAAATTATTAACTCATAGATGTATAACATAAAACACATATAAAACGTCTAAGAATACTTAAATATTACTAAAACATTAATGTTACGCCTGTGTTAGAGAAAATACAGTTGTACACACTTATTAAATATGCATACTTGAAATGGTAACACAACATTAACTCTTACCTCGCAATAATTTTCCTTAGATATTAAAAATACATATTTTAGTTTTAAAGCATATAAATAAATATGTTTTAAAATAAGATTAGCTGGACTAATTTTTTCGTGTAGAGAATATTAATTATATTAAATGAGCAGCAAGCATGCATTGCACATCATCAAAGTACTTAATAAAAAATCCTGATCATAGCCAATCAGCAATGTAACATTAATGAATAAAACGTTCACACAAAATTAAGTATGAAGTAAATATAATTACTACTATGTACCAACTATGAAGGAATTTAGAGCCATAGTACAATTATATCCTACGAATACACAGCTGGAAACAAAAGTAAAAATGTTATGTATATTTCACACAGTGGAGGATTTGCGTATCTGTGAGGTCAAACTATGCAATCTGATTGACTGGCCACAATCTGAAGAAAAAATTGTAGCTGCTATTTTAGGGCTCAGGGATATAGTCCTTGTGTCATAGGTAATAATAAGAAAAAACATATAAGGGGGCAGGGTATGCGTACCTTTAACTTCTGGGCTAACTTTTTGGGGGAATTTTATTGAACCACAGATCCACTGCAATGCCTAGCATGGCCCGTGTAAATTCACTGGGAACTACAGATCCATGGTGTTCCATAAAAAAAGGTGCGACAGGGGAGTTGCTCAACCATGGGGTTTGGCCACAGGGGTTTGGTGCACTGCTTTGCATGGCGCAGGGTTGTCTGCCCACCAGGGGGTTGGACGCAGGCCCTGTTCCTAACCCCACATCACTCAAGACTGCCCAGGGGAGGGTCAGTGAAGGGCCTGCCCACTGGATAGGCCTTGCGCACAATGGCACATCACGCACACCACGCACTAGTCTGTAATATTCTATTACCTATGTTACAAAATCCCTAGATATTCATTGAAACAACCAAAGGCTAAAGTGAAGTTATAGTTAGATATGATAATAATATCTTAATTTATATTGCAAAAACCTTAGAAATTCTCTGAAAAATCTAAAGGTTAAATTGACATTATAGTTAGGTGAAAATGTCACTTACAGCATAACATTTTAAAATTAAAAAAAACTAAACAAAATCTACTAGTTCTAGTCAAATGAACTAACTAAAACCTACACCATAAAGTAACTATAATATGCACAGTTTATACTCTTACATATAACAAGACTCATGATATGTTCAGTCACAACATTGATAAATCATTGATGACATCTGAAATTACATAATTTATGACAACAATGTGGATTGGGGGCAGTTTTTTGTTTTGTGGGTGCCATTCTGCCTACTTGTACACCCACATGCCTTAAATATGCTGGGGGCTGCAGCATGAGCCCCAGTGCCCAAGCATCCCCTGCCCCCTCCACTAGCGGGAGCTGGTCACTTTTTAGTTTTGTGACTGCCCCAGGATACAACTGGGGCACTTACATGTCTTAAAATCATTGGAGGCCACGTTGGAGCTTCAGAGCCCCACTGCATATGTGTATATATTTATATATATATTCACTGAAAAAACCATAGGTTTCAAGCAGGGTATAGTTAGGAATTATCATATAAAAAAACTTAGATATTCATTGAAAAAACCATAGGTTTCAGGTGTGTTATAGTTATCTGGACATTTCACTCATACAAAACTATTGAAATTCCTCCGTTATAGTTAGTTGTACTAACTCTAACTCTCAGGCCCGCAATCCACTGGTGATGATGCCACATATTACATCATTCATGACATGGTCAGTGACATCACTGATGACATCACTGATGACATCTCAAATGAATTTCAAAGGTTTTTTAAATGATAATTCCTAACTATAAGCTACCTGAAACCTATGGTTTTTTTCAGTGAATTTCAAAGGTTTTTTAAATGATAATTCCTAATTATAATATTTATTAAGCATATCTGTAAATATTACCATTCTTCAATTCATTCCTCCCTCCAAGAAAATCGCCTCAAACCAGAACCACAACTAACATTAATGATATACAAAGTAGGCGTTCCCTTTGTAAAAAAACAAAAAAACACAACTTCCCCATATTTTCAACAAGCCAAATCTACAATGCTACCTGAAAAAACAGGCGATAGTTTCACTTACCACAAACAAATTAACATCAACATTTAACTAGTGTAAGGATGTGGACTATGTACTGCGTAAATCACATCTACCTCACACCCAAATCTAAAGACAAATGTGTAATACAGGTACTAAATATGCACTTCCAACTACCAACAAAATCACAACACCTAGCGCCACCACCACTACAATCACCCCTCCTGACCCCTCCCGCTCGACTACTTCAGAGGCAGCACAAAACAGGACAATGAACCTTCCCCAAATAATATATCCCCTCAATAGCACACCAGCTCAATGTTCAGAGATGTGGCAATCAAATATGTATAAGGGAAGGAACTTGCACATCAACAATAATGTACACAATGCTAGCACTACCTGTGATATGCTATACACAACTCAATATACAAACCAAAAACGTATCCTTGTGTAGATATACTATTGATACGTGTAGTGTACTGCACAATGGACACAACCATATTATCTCAGACACTGGGGAATATTTCGGTCAATTAGCCGTGTTGTCTCCCCCCCTTGAAGCAGAAGCGGAATGGGCTGGTCCAACGTACGCAACTCCAGCGTACTAGTATAAATAATTAGGCTACGCCTTGGGCGTGGTTCACTTCTGCAAAGAGAAGAGACTCTGCCACAGCGAAGGTCCTCACCCTGCCACGTGGCTGCCGCCATGACCACGTGCCTCTTTGATACAGGCCCATTAAAAACTCAGCACCACAGCACAGCAGACTTATGTCTGTATCTACTACTGCCTTCTATCTACACTGCGGAAAGCAGGGTTTACAACTTGAATTCAACTTTGGATATACACTACTCACAGCATTGAAGTTAGCCTTGATTTATGTAAGGCACAGACAATTGTACCCTATGTTCCCAGACTTTGTTAAAATAAGTGACAAAAATTCTTTGTCGATATCTGAGCTGACTACTGCCTTCGATCTACAGTGCGGTCAGTAGAGTTTACAACTTGATACCAGTTTGCCATAAGCATTACAGACAACATTGAAATAATTCTCAATTTATTTAAGGCAGAGACAATTGTACTCAGTAGTCAGATTTTCTTAAAGTATGTAACAAAAAGCATTCCTCGATGTTTGTGTCAACTACTGCCTTACATCTACACTGGGGACAGCAGGGTTCACAACTTGAATTCAGCTTTGCATCTACACTGCGGACATTATTGAAGTTAGCCTTGATTTATGTAAGGCAGAGACAATTTTGTTAAAGGATGCAACTAAAAATATTCCTCAATGTCTGTACTGAATACAGCCTTCAAATGTACACTGCGATCAACAGAGCTTACCACTTGATACCAGGAGCGCATCAGCACTACAGACAACATTGAATTCAGTCTCGATTTATTTAAGGCAGAGACCATTGTACTGTGTCCATAGATTTTTTTAAAGTATGTGACACAAAGCATCCCTCAATGTTTGTGTTGAGTACTGCTTCGATCTACACTGCGGACAACAGGGTTCACAACTTAAATTCAGATTTCAATCTATACTACAGTAGGAAATTCAGCCTTGATGTATTTAATGCAGAGACAATTGTACTGTATGTGTTGTGATTTTGTTAAAATAAGTGACAAAAATCATTTGTCGATATCTGTGCTGCCTACTTCCTTCGAGCTACAGTGCGGACAGCACGGTTCACAACTTCAATTCAGCTTTGAATTTATACTACGGACAGCATGAAATTTAGCCATGATTTTTTTAAGGTAGACATAATTGTACTTTATGTCCTCAGATTTTGTTAAAGGATACGACAAAAAGAATTTCTTGATGTCTGTGATGACTAATGCCTTCGATCTAGATTGTGAGGGATCACGATTCAGGTGGAAAGGCGATTGTACATGACGCATTCCAGTAGGCAAAAGACAACGCACCAGTGCGACCCACCCGAACCACGAATCATCGCAGGGTGCGTACATGTTGAGTTCTTCAGGTACCACTAACTCACTGCACCACAAGTCATCTCCACGTGGCCTTATTAAGGCAGAATTCAGTAGGCAAAAACATTGCTCCCAGTGCGGCCTACCCAGATCACGCATAATCACAGGCTATGTACAAGCCATAGATACTACTAACTCAGTGCACCATAAATCATCGCAAAGAAGAGAGAACAGTTTTATGTCAACAATGAGGTATACTATAACTTTCAAATACAATTCATGCAGAATTCAATCGACAAAAGACATTACTCCAATTACTGTGCCTCCCCCCTCCCCCGACCACGCATCATCACAGGGTACGTACACGCTAAGCGCCAAAGGTACTACTAACTCAATGTACCAAAAATCATCGCCACGTGACCTTACTAAGGCAGAATTCAAAAGACAAAAAGCATGACTATCATTACAGCCTGCCTGGACCATGCATCATCGCAGGCTCCACAGAACCTTGTTGTTTCAGGTGTCACTAACTCAGTGCACCACTTATCATCGCTTGGTGCCCACACTCTTAATTACCAATACTGTGCAGCTCTAGTCAACACTACGTGGCCAGGGGCTCTTGCTAACCGCGGCCTCCTCCCTACACTGCGGTCATCAGACCTCACAATTAAATAGACTGTTGATTCATTATTTGCAGAGTACAATACCAAACTAAGTATAACACCTATCAAACCTATACAATATCCCTTTCGTATGCTTCCTTCAAAAACTTCTTTTATATCACTTATAGATTTAGTTGAATAATAAAATTCACACTGCAAGTGCAAAGGCACACTTAATGACAGTCTACACTGTGGATAGCATAGGCCACAATTTCACCCTCACTTTTTCTTAATTGGAAACCTGAATTTCTTTTTTGGAGACAAAAATGGCTACACCACTGGAAGAATCATCTGATTCTGATCATTTTTTTGCTGAAGAATTGATAACCATCGATGGTACATTTTTTTCTCCTTAAAGTACAAGCAGTCCAGTATGCAACAGTTAATCCTTTGAGTGCAGTCCGTTCAGACCACGCATCATCGCAGGGTGAGCACACGCTAAACACCAGACGTACCACTAACTCAGTACACCATAAATAATCGTCACAAGGCTTTATTAAGGCAAAATTCAGTAGTCCAAAAACATTACCCCCATTGTGGCCTGCCCGGACCATGCATCATCACAGGTATGTACACGCTCAGTTCCAAAGGTACTACTAACTCTGCACCATAATTCATCGCCACATGGCCGTATTCAGGCAGAATTCAACAGACTCTATATTCATTATTTATAGAGTGCAGGACCAAACAAAGTATAACGTCCCTCAAACCTACACAATATCCCTTTAGTAGCCTTCCTTCAAAAACTTCTTTTATATCAGTTCTAAGTTTAGTTGAAAAACAAAATTCACGCTGCAAGTGCAAAGGCACACTCAATGGTAGTCTCCACTGCGGACAGCACAGGTCACAACTTGAACTATAATGTCCCTGAAACATACATATTTCGACAATGTATTCCATACATGTTTCATCTTTTATTTCAATCGTGATTACAGATGATGCAGTCCAGTAGGCAACACGCTGAGCACCATGCGTACCACTAACTCAGTGCATCATAAATAATTGCCACGTGGCCTTATTAAGGCAAAATTCAGTAGCCAAAAGACATTCTTACCAGTGCGGTCTGCCTGAACCAAGCATCATCGCAGGTTCCACACATACCGACCTTACCTTATTGCACCACAACTCATGAACTCTTAACAATAGAATCTTCTGTGTATTATTTCACATATGGTGCTCCTACCTTTGTACAAGAGAATTCATAAACCGTTTGTGAATGAATATCTGTGTATGATATCATGATTACTATTCTATTTGTTACCAACAGCAACGTAATAAAATGGAGTCGAGCACACGTGCACGTACCTACTTCACCTATCTATCTGTGTCTGAGTATTTATTATGCTTCTAAAATGCTGCTCCTGCTCCCTACCACATTATATTGTACTGTAAACAGTGTATGCATCTTACCTCTGCCAGTAACAAAAACTTTGATTAAACAACTTTCTCTCACTCATTCTACAAATACGAACTTACAAACTGGATCATTACAATACTGCAAAGAAAGTGTATAGTAAATGTATGAGTGTGTGCTATTTCTCGTTTTCTTTTAGCATATTTATACAGCGCAAAGTCGACCCAAAACTATATCAGCAATTTACATGAGCACCGTATTTACAGTACACGTACATTTTCAGGCACACATAGATTATGTCATTTCTCTACAATAACGGGATGTAGACGCGCCTTGAACATTGATTTCCAGCACCAAGTTCGACAGTATACCTGAATGACCACATACGTATATATATTAGCTGTCCTTCATGTGTCAAAAACTGCAACCTAAAGCTTTCACAGCCCTGTATTACTACAGCGACAACACTCCACTGAATGTACAACAAATATTCATATTCGCAGAAATGCGTCATGTCCCCCATCTTTTATGTATGGAACTATAGATGAATATAGGTTCAGTGATACCCCGTACCTTCCATGTTGTCATGTTGTAGGAATTTACAGACATAATGAGTCATTTGCGTTTAAGGCCCGGGTGATGGCACACTACAACACGGACACCCGAATCAGTTGATTTCTCATATAGCTAATGACGGAACCACGCCCATAGCTCCGGAGTCATCATTCACAACCTTGCGCAGCACTGTCATACGTCAGTCCAGCCCACTCAGCTTACGCTTCCAGGAAAACACAACAATACTACATGGCACAGATTTCCATTGTAGTGAATTCCTACTTCCAGGTCTAGTTGTCAGAACGACACACACACTCCCTCATGACTGGTATACACCCACACCAATCCAGCACATGTGTCAAAACACGCGTGACCCAATCAATAAAAAGACGGGGTGCACATGCTCTACGCCATTTTAGACTTGGTCCTATCGCAAGCGCTGTGATGGCCAGTCCTAGTGATTGGGACGCCTCATGTAGGCCTGAACTACCGAACAGGAGGGCCCACTACCACGTGCGTGGCCTCTTTGGTCACTGAGTTAGTGGTACCGCAAGGACTGAGCGGGTGAGCAACCTGTGATAAAGATAGGTGCACGACGAGTATGTCCTTTGCCAGAGTGATATCAAGACTGAGCACCAAACATGAGACTTCTTGGTGGCAGAGCTGAACTGCATGATGTAGAATGTACCCTGTCCGCGAAAAAGTGAGCAGTGAGGCCTGGGTGCACAGCGGACAGAGTAGAATGGGTGCAGCAGACTGGATACAAAAAGGCAAAGCAGCGATTTAGGCGTACGCAGTCCTATATACCCTATCGTATTACATTTGTATTTTTTTTCTATAGCAGGAACGTTTTTATAGTCTGTCAAAAGTCTGTCGGTTGTGATGATTGAAACCACATGAATCACTGCGCACCACTTCTGTTCACAACCGGATGGAAACCATTACTACTGTACTAATTGTTCATAAATCGAAGCTCATTAAACACGATGAAACTGTACAAATAGTTGTATTTTTAATGCGGAAGGGAAGGTGTGTGAAAGGGCGATGTTATTCTACTCCACATTAACATAGTGACAATTACCAATCATAACATCTTTGTTTTACTATCATTTAGATATAGAGCTTCAGGGTGCACTATGTCCCGGCACGTGGTGGAAGACACACTGGTAACAGAAAGGTGAGCTGCCAATATTCTTTTCAGTCACTCTCTCACTTCCTCTCTCCTTTGAGAAAAAAATTACGCACAATCTTATCTTTCTTTTTATCTAATAGGTTGTGTTTCACAAATTGGCGGCCCCCTACACCTCCAAAGCTCAACGTTTGAGGATTCTGCGATGATGCATGGCCATCGTAACAACGACTGAGAAGGCTGCTTCGACACGTGATGCACCCTCTTTGAATCATGCCAATGGCACAAGATGAGCATAGAAGCTTGTTTCCGAAGCAACGAGAAGTCATCTGTGAGCAGAGAGAGTGGATAGTGTGCAGCAGCTTGACTGCATAGGAATGTGCAGTTACCTCTGGGCAGTAGGAGTGGATAGATTGGAACGGTCTGGGTGCGCAAGGAATGGCACTCACCTCCAGGCTCTGGGAGTCAATGGGGTTAAACAGGCTAGGTACGCCGTAACAAGAACTCACCACTATGCAGTGGGAGTGCATGGGGTATAGTACTCTGAGAGAAAAAGAGCGCACAGACACCACTGTGGAAGTTGATGTAATACAGTATTCTGAGTGTCTAAAGGAATAAAGTAGAAATATACTTGTGCAGTTCTATGTACTCTGCTATCACTAACTCTATACTATCTTTCAGATCACTAAACTTGAGGGTGCAATATGAACCGGCATGTGCTTGGACACACAACGTAGGCAAAAAGGTGAGCTACGAAGATTTTCTCCAGTATTAACACTACCTCTCCTGCTCCATCTATTACTTTCTCTCCCTAACACTTTCAATGTCGTTATTTCTCTCTTTCTCTCTCTCCCTCTCTCTCACATGATTTCTCTTTCTCTTTTCAAGGTATGGACGCTGCTGTCCACTCTGCAGATAAATACATCAAAGCTGAATTTAATACAGTCTGCAGTGTAGAAACAAAGCAGCACTCAAGTTGTGAGCTCTGTTGTACACAGTGTTTACAAAAGGTAAGCAGAGCGACCTAGATACACAATGCCCCCAATTAAATGCGTTGCAAATAAATGATATTGTCCTGCATAATGACGTGCTCTCTCACCTAATTCTGTCTCATCTCTGACTCCTTTTAAAGATCTACTGCACCATACTGTAGATCTGACGCAGTAGGCATTTCCCTACAGACACCTCTTCAATGCGGGTCTATGAGAGGGGTGGGATGTATCAGGCACACTGCATACATGCAAATACCTAATATTGCCAAGTGTTATGGTAATTTGTGATCTTTGACCTCTTTTAGTCACATTTATCTAGTTTTAAACACTTATTTTAATTTCTGTTTTGCAGGTTACCTACTGTCCTACCACTGCAGTCCATATCACATTTTGTTTGTTACATTATTATGTTAAAGTTACGTTTCTAGTTATTTATTTTTATTCTAATAAAAGTTGATTAAAAAAAAGAGTGTATGCCTTTTTCTGACAACATTTCACTATTATTTTGAGTGATAATCATATGCTTAGAGAACATTTAACAATAAAAAGTACAAATGATGTTTATAACTGGAAGTATAATACTGAGACTAACTATTTACCAACTCTTTACCAGAGTCTGTAGCTGCGATTAACGGTTCCTATGGAAAATTTTAAAAACTCCAGCACAGTTACGGTTTGGATTAGCAACATTCTGTGGTGAACTTGTGACCTGTGTGCTCACTTAAGTGTTCCATGAACTGTTACTATGGTAACAGGCAGTAAGTAGTTTGGGGATAGAGTTGAAAGGTACCGGCTAGCCGTTATATTTACCCAGGATCCTCTAAATGACAGGGGAAAGCAAACTAAGATGACAGAACACTGTGGAGCAGATTTGCAAGCCCCTTGTGCTAGTTTCGCATCACTTTTCCCATGTTAAAAATGGCGCTATACTGGCGCAAGAGACTTGTAAATCTGCCCCTATGTACATTACAAGCAAAAGAAGTACACAACTCTTCGAATTAACCGCAAGAAAGGTCTGGAAGAATACCCACTGACGTTACAAAACTCCATGTACAATTTACCTACTCTGTACTCAACAATGAGTAATTCTTTATTGATCACAATTAGACAGTGTTGCTTCACGATTCACAGTGTCCACTACACTAAATACTTTGTGCCTATTTAAATGGGAGACGAGATTGTAGACATTACAAAACTTAGAGGCATATTTACAAGGACGGCGTTAAAATTATCGCCGCTTTAATGGCAGAAAACTACAACTAAAACGGCTATAATGGACTTCAAAATCCTTTGTTGTCTTACCGGTATATGTTTTCAACACTGCTGTTTCCTATGGCAGGGTGAGAGCCGAGGCTCTTGTCCTGCCATAGCAAACTTGGTTGCTTTTTGAAAGAAAATACACAAAAACCTACTCTCTCTTTATGGGGGTCTCTTCCATGTTATATTGTCATAGGAACACCTACCTTGCCCCTGGGAAGGCCTACATTGCAACTCAGTGGAGATACAAGGCGAGCCATTAGCAAACCGGCTGCTAACATGCATAAATGCATCTTAATGTCGCCTAGTAAAAAGGGCGATATAATTTTCACCGCATTTTTGGCTTTTTAAAAAAAAAATACGGCGAAATGGCACTTGTTAATATGCCTTTAAGTTTGCTATGGCACAGCGGGAACCTCGACTCCCGCCCTGCCATAGCAAACAACAGTGTCCCGGGGTAGACACCCCAAGAGTCAGCAAGAGCCGCTCCTGGGGGGTGGTGTTCCCCAAGGCCTTCCACTGCTCCAGAATGCAGACCACGCGGCACCCCTCCAAAATATAGTGGCAAGGTAGGTGTTTCTATGAGAATGTAAAAAGGAAGAGGGAGGTATGACAATAGCGTTGTATTTACAAGGCTGCCCTGGATTTGAGGACCAATAGGAAAACTCTCGCTAATTTTGGTTTATGTCGGATCCTAACATCTGTTCTGCAGTAGACTTAAGCATGTTTAATCTACAAGGTGGATTGATATGTTGAGTCCACAGTCTTATATTAATAAGCTTTTCACTTGCGAACATAAATTATTGTTGTATTTCTCCCGATATTGGGGCATATTTACAAGGACAATGTTAAAATTATCGTCACTTTAGCGTTAGGAAAGTGCCGTTAAAGCAGCCATAATGGCTTAATAATAGGCTTTTGAGAATTGGTGAGAATTCCAATAGACGCCCAGGTTTACACCAGAACATGTTAACGCTGTCCTTTATAATATGCTCCCAAGTTTGCTATGGCAGGGTGAGAGCCTCAGCTCTCACTCTTGCATAACAAACAGCAATGTTGAAAAAATCAACAAGGATTTTGAAGTCCATTATCGCCGTTTTAGTTGTAGTTTGCCGCCGTTAAAGTGGCGACAATTATAACGCCGTCCTTGTAAATATGCCGCTAAGTTTTGTAATGTCAACAATCCCATCTCCCATTTAAATAGGCACAAAGTATTTAGTGAAGTGCATTGTGAATCGTGAAACAACACTGTCTAATTGTGATTGATAAAGAATTCAAAGAGTTGTGTACTTCTTTTGCTCGTAATGTGCATGGGGGCAGCTTTACAAGTTCCTTGCGTCACTATTGCATCACTTTTAACATGGGAAAAGTGACGCGGCTTGTAAAACTGCTACACAGTGTTCTGTCTTAGTTTGCTTTTCTTTCTGTCATGTACAGGATCCTGGGTAAATATAACGGTTTCTGTACAGCCAGTACCTTTTTAAATTAACTTTTATTAAAACAACAATAAATAACTAGAACCGTAACTTTAAAATAACAATATAATAAATAACTAGAAACATAACAATATAATAAACAAAATGTGAGATGGACTCCAATGGAAGGAGGGTAGGTAACCTGCAAAACAAAAATGAAAATAAGTGTTTAAAATTAGATCAATGTGACTGAATGAGTTCAAAGATCACAAATTAAGGTAACACTTGGCAATATTTGTTAATTTGCACGTCTGCAGTGTGCCTGATACATTCCACCTCTCTTATAGGCCCGCGTTCAAAAGGTGTCTGTACAGAAGTGCCTACTGTGTCAGATTTACAGTATGGACCAACAGGTCTTTAAAATGATTCAGAGATGAGACAGAATTAGGTGAGAGATCACGTCATTATGCAGGACAATGGGGCATAATATCAAGGGATTTATCTCCGCTTTTTTGGCTTTAAAAGCCAAGAAAGCGTAGATAACATTATCTCCCTATCAGCAACAGGGTGCTAACACGCAAATTCGCATGTTAGCACCCTTTTTCTCTACGCTTCCCCTTGCATCTCTAATGAGATGCAAAGGGGGCATTCCAGAGAAAAATAATAGGAGAAATGTTGTTAAGCAACATTTCTCCTATTATCAAGGATTTCGCTAACCCTGTTAGTGATAAAAAAAAAGCAGTGCTAACTGCGGTTAGCACTGCTTTTTTTACACCTGGTATTTTCCTGACTTAGCCATGATATCCTATGGAAGGTGGATATCATGGCTAAGTTTGTGAGCCCCTATCATCAAGCTAACGCCAAACTTTGAGAGATTATCATTGGTTTTCCAGTGATAATCTCTCATTGGCAGTTAGCGCGAGGATTTTTATCACTTCTGAGATAAACCTTGCTAATAGCAAGTTATCTCTGCGATAATTTCCAGCGATGCTTAGCGTTAAAAAATTCGTTGCTAAGCATTGTTAGCGTTAAATATCGCTAATCGTTGGTAATATGCCCCAATATTCTTTATTTCGAAGGCATTTAATCTGAGGCATTGTGTATCTAGGCTGCTCTGCTTACCTTGTTTAAACACTGTGACGAACAGAGTTCACACCTTGAACTCAGCTTTGGTTCTACACTGCAGACTGTGTGAAATTCAGCCTTGATTATTTTATCGGCAGAGTGGACAGGAGCGTCCATAACTTTAAAAGAGAAAGAGAAACAATGTGAGAGAGAGTGAGAGAGAGAAAGAGTGAAAAAACAACATTAAAAGTGTGAGAGAGAGAAAGTAATAGATGGAGCAGTTAATACTAAAGAAAATCTTCCTAGCTCACCTTTTTGCCTCCGTTGTGCATCCAAGCATGTGCCGGTTCATAGTGCACCCTCAAGTTTAGCGATCTGAAAGATAGTATAGAGTTAGTAATAGCATAGTACATACAACTGCACAAGTATATTTTTGCTTTATGTCTTTGTACACTCAGGATACTGTATTTCATCAACTTCCACTGCAAGGAGGTGTCTGTGCGCTGTTTTTCTTCCAAAGTACTATACCCCATGCACTCCCACTGCATAGTGGTGAGTTCTCATTACTGCGTACCCAGACTGTTGCACCCCATTGACTCCCAGAGTCCAGAGGTGAGTGCTTTTTCTTGCGCACTCAGGGGCAGATGTACAAGCTCCTTGCACCACTTTTGCATCACTTTTCCCATGTTAAAAGTGACGCAAAAGTGGTGCAACGGGCTTGTAAATCTGCCCCTCAGACTGTTGCAACCTATCTATTCTCACTTCCTGGAGGTAATTGTACATTCCTACGCAGTCAAGCTGCTGCATACTACCCACTCTCTCCGCCCACAGATGACTTGTCGCTGCTTCGGAAACAAGCTTCTTTGCTCACCTTGTGCCATTGGCGTGGTTGAAAGAGGGTGCTTCACGTGTCGAAGCAGCCTTCTCAGACGTTGTTACAATGGCCACGCATCATCGCAGAATCCTCGAACGTTGAGCTTTGGAGGTGTTGGGGGGGACGCCAATTTGTGAAACACAACCTGTAAGATAAAAAGGAAGTTAACATTGTGCGTCATTTGTTTATCAAAGGAGAGAGGAAGTGAGAGAGTGACTGAAAAGAATATTCGCAGCTCACCTTTCTGTCACCCGTGTGTCTTTCACCACGTACCGGGACATAATGCACCCTGCAGCTCTACATCTAAAAGATAGTAAAAGAAAGATGTTATGATTGGTAATTGTTACTATCTTAATGTGGAGTGGAATTATATCACCCTTTCACACACCTTCCCTCCCGCATTAAAAAAATAACTATTTGAACAGTTCCAACTTGTTTAATAGGCTTCAATTTTTGAACAATTACTACAGTAGTAATGTTTTTTATCTGGTTGTGAAAGCAAGTGGTGCGCAGTGATACAAGTGTTTTCAATCATCACGAGGGTCGGACATTTGACCGATTATAAAAACTTTCCTGCTATTGGAAAAAAAATACAAATGCAATAAGATACGGTATATAGGGCTGCCTAGGCCTAAATCGCTGCGTAGCCTTTTTGTATCCAGTCTGCTGCACCCCATCAACTCCCTCCGCTGCGCACCCAGGCCTGACTGCTTACCTTTTCGTGGACAGGGCACCTTCTACATCATGCAGTCCCGCTTTGCCACCAAGAAGTCTCACATATGGTGCTGAGTCTTGATATCACTATGGCTAAGGACATACTCGTGCTCCCATCATCATCGCAGGTTGCTCACCCACTCAGTCCTTGTGGTACCACTAACTCAGTGACCAAAGAGGCCATGCACGTAGTGGTGGGCCCCCCTACTCGGTGGTTCGGGCCTACGTGAGGCATCCGAACCACTAGGACGGGCCATCACAGAGCTTGCAATGGGAGCAATTCTTAAATGACGTAGAGCACATGCGCCCCGTCATTTTATTGGTAGGATCACGTGTGTACTGACGTATGTGCTGGATGGGTGTGGTGTGGGTGTATACCAGCCATGAAAGAGTGTGTGTGTGCCATTCTGACAACTAGACCTGGAAGTAAGAAATCACTACTAAAATCTGGGGCATGTACGTAACATTGTTGTGTTTTCCTGGAAGTGTAAGCAGAGTGGGCTGGACTGACGTATGCCAGTGCTGCGCGAGGCTGTGAACGATGACTCCGGAGCTCTGGGCGTGGTTCCGTCGTGAGCTATATGAAAAATCTACTGATTTGGGTGTCTGTATTGTAATGCTGCTGTCACCCGGGTCTTACAGGAAAATGTGTCATTATGTCTGTAAAGTACCACAACATGGCCAACATGGAAGGTATGGGGTATCACTGACCCTATATTCATCCATAGTTGCACACATTAAAGATGGTGGACATGACGCATTTCTGCGAATATGAATGTTTGTTGTACATTCATTGGAGTGTTGTAGCTGTAGTAATACAGGGCTGTGAAAGGTTTAGGTTGCAGTTTTTGGCACATGAAGGACAGAAAATATATATACGTATGTGGTCATTCAGGTATACTGTCGAACTTGGAACTGGAAATCATTGTTCGAGGCCTGAAAATGTACGATGCCTGAAAATGTACTGTAAATACTGTGCTCATGTAAATTGTTGATGTAGTTTTAGGTCGACTTCACGCTATATAAATATGCTAAAAGAGGTAAGATGGTTGCATACGCTATTTACAGCACAAAATAATGTGGTAGGGCGCAGGAGCAGCATTTTACAAACATAATAAGTATACAGACACAGATAGATAGTTGAAGTGGGTACGGGCACGTGTGCTCGACTCCATTTTATTAAGTTGCTGTTGGTAACAAGTAGAATAGTAATCATGATATCATACACAGATATTCAATCATAAACGATTTATGACTTCTGCTGTACAAAGGTAGGAGCATTATATGTGAAATTATACACAGAAGATTCTTTCGTAAAGTGTTCATGAGTTGTGGTACAGTGATGTAGGGGCGATTTGTGTGGAACCTGCGATGATGCATGGTTCAGGCAGAACGCACTGGTAAGAATGTCTTTTGGCAACTGAATTTTGCCTTAATAAGGCCATGTGGCAATTATTTATGGTGCACTGAGTTAGTGGTACGTCTGGTGCTCAGCGTGTGCTCACCGTGCGATGATGCGTGGTATAGCGGTCTGAACTCAAAGCATTGACTGTTGCATACTGGACTGCATGAACTTTGAGGGGATTTTTTTTTTTACCATCAATGGTTATGAATTGCTCTGTAAACTAGGTCTACTGATTGCCCCACATAACAAATTAAACGATTGCATTTCACGCAGTGCATTCTAACTTTCTCAAAATGGGGACGTATGTCTGGTGGCTATGTTGAAGGTGATGCCCCAGTGGTACTTGGTATTGCCGGTGGTGGAGGTACATTTTGGCACTGTGTTCTACATTCTTTGTGGGGAAAAACAACAGGAGTATAACCCGTAGATCAGATTGAGATCTGGGTGTACATATGTATAAAACAGCAATATCTCAATTGGATTCACTTGAGCAACAGATATATATTTGCATATACAAGACATTACAAAGGATATGGACATAAAAGAAAGAGAGACTCAGAATTTTAGTTTTTTTTAAAGTGCATATAGCATCATATATTAACCCCTTCGATGCTTGTGACGGAACGGTTCCGTCATGAGCACCGGTTGGGCTGTGCTTATGACAGAACCGTTCCGTCACTGCCCGCCTGTTTTTTAGAACCTTCAGCACAGCGCGAAAATTCGCGCTGCGCTGAAGGTGTTAAAGGACAATTTTTGCAAAACAGTCAAAAAAACACCAGTTAGTAGAAAAGCACTTGAGGCATATAATGCTGTGGCAACCCAAGGGGGCTTTGTGAAAACAGCGAAGGACGCAAAATGACACAAATGAAAACAATATATAAAAGAATTGTAGGTTCCTCCTTGGTGAATGAGTAATTGTAATTAATTTAGGAACCAAAGAAGGTAATGCGCCATGAGTTGCGCTGTAATGCGGGTCGACGGCGTTTCGATCCTATTGATTTAAGATCTTCATCAGGACCGGGTTGCCGATTAACGAAAGTGAGGTAGGTGCTGGCCCAGATTCGGATCCCTGTTCTGGAAAGGGATGTAGGGTGAGTAGGCGTGTGATTAGGAGTATCTGGGTGCTGGAGCCAATGGCGGATGGAGGGTGGAGCAGGTGCAAAAACAGAGCCCCGTTATGGCCAGAAAAGGAGTGGAAGTTTGAACAATGTGTTGAGGTCTGTCCAGTAGAATAATCCGATGATTGAGTGTGCTCGGAGTGTCGTGTGCATCGGGTAATGGCGTGAGAACGGAGCCCCGTTCCAGACAAAGGAAGAGCAGAGGTCGGAGCACTCTAAGGAAATGGGTCCATTGGCTTGATCCAATGATTAAGTACGCTCCAAAAGTCGTATGGTGGTGCAAGAACAGAGCGCCGTTCCGGCCGTGTCGGCGATTAGGTATTTAAGAAGGGCAGAGTCAAGGGATCCGCTGTCATCTCCCGTGGGGATACCGTGGAAAAAATGTCTGAATGCTGTCTGAGTCCGGCGGTCAGAAGGCGGTCTAGGATCTGATTAGTAAATCGTGATCCGCGGAAGGCGTTGAAGTTAGTCACTAACTTCACCCCTGAAACCTATGGTTTTTTCAATGAAATTCTAAGGTTTTTTAAATGATAATTCCTAACTATAAGCTGCCTGAAACCTATGGTTTTTTTCAGTGAATATATATATATATATATATATATATATATATATATATATATTTTGTAGCACGGTTCAAAATCACCGCCGTCGCTCCACTGCTTCCCGGGTGCCAAAGACGCCAGCGTTGGTGAAACGCTTCAATATAGCTGACACTTTCTGTATCCAATCCCGGTGTCAGAAAGAAGAGGCCGGCACGCTGGTATCCGTTTGTACAATTTTAATCACCAAACCCCCCCCTCACCCCTTACAGACGCGTTTCGCCTTCACAGGCTTCGTCAGTGTAACGTTAATGTGCAATTAAAATCACCATTTTAAAGCCATTGGTCCGCTTCACCCTCCATAAACATAGAAGAGGGACATATTATTTACAACATTTTGGTGGCCATCTTGTAGTGTACAAATAACATTCTTGTACCGGCTCTGCAATGGTGATAACGTGAAAGTGCATAGTGCTCATTAAAAAAACAGATAACGTTATGAAATATATCATAAATATTTTTTCACAATTCCATTATCACAGTATAAATGATCAGATAGACAATTGAGATATCTTTACCAATTCATTACTCAAAAATGTCTATTTTCAGTTATTTTGCCCTGAATGGGCGGTTTTTTACAACAGTGCAGACCAAAAAATATAACAAATGCATGTCCTATCGATTGGGAAGTAGAGGTGGTATACAGTTCAGTTTCATTGTCTACTATAATTTCCCAATCAATTGTGACATTTTACCCTTTACAAATGAACCCACAGTTCTTCATTATTGTTTAAGCCCCAAGGAGTGATCGTTTTCAGGTTAATAATGTGTTTAGACTCCAGAATACGTAGAGCCTTTTCCCTGTCCCCTCCTCGTTCTAGTTTGGGGGCCTGATCCATGCAATAAAAACTTAGTTTCTCCCACTTGCTTTGATTTTGTTGGGCAAAGTGGCGGGCTACCGGATATGATTTATCATTATTAGTGATAGCCCGCATGTGCTCGAGAATCCTAAGTTTAGCAGGTTTGATGGTGCTACCAATATATCGCAGCTTGCAAGGACAGGTAAGACAGTACACAGTATACTCCGAGTTGCAATTAAGTAGCTGTTTTATTTTTATGTTGGGTTTATTATCGCCTGTGCGATTTGGGTATTCAGATATTTTGTCACTATACTTGCATGCCTTGCATTTGAGACACGGGAAGAAACCAACCGATTTCGATATTTTGATGGGTTTTGCCAATGATTTAAAATGGCTATGGACCAAATGATCTGCCAAAGATGGACATCTTTTATATGTAATCAGAGGCTTTTTTGGCAGATTTTTCTTGAGGACTTTGTCAGCAGTAAGTAAGTGCCAGTGTTTCTGAAAAATATTTGTTATTTCACCTGATTTGGTATTAAACTCAGTTATCATACGAACCTCATCAGGTGCCTCTGTTTTTAATTTGGGAATCAGTAGATCCCTCCTGTTTGTTTTAGAGGCTTTATCACTGGCTTGTTTGAGGATATTGGTGTTATATCCTCTGCGTTCAAATCTACCATTTGCTTCAGTCACAGCAAGCTTATAATCTGGGTCAAGAGAACAATTTCTCTTTAGGCGAAGGAATTCGCCATATGGTAAATTTTTTACCAGACTTTTTGGATGATAGGATTTAGCATGCAGTACCGCATTTCCCGCTGTAGGTTTTCTATACAAGCGGGTATGCAAGATGTTGTTATGCACGAATACTTCTAAATCCAAATAGTTGATGCTATTTGTGCTAATCGTGCTGGTAAATTTGAGATTGAGCGTGTTCTCATTTAGTATGGTAATATACTCTTCTGCTGATTGACGATCACCCTGCCAGATTATAAATAGGTCGTCTACATACCTGGTCCACATAAGTATTTTATCAGTCCATTTCCGATTGGAGTCACTCCATGCCTCATGCTTCTCCCACCAGCCCACGAATAAATTCGCGTAGCTGGGGGAGAAGCACGAGCCCATTGAAGTGCCCCTTTTCTGATTGTATAAGATACCATCAAATAGAAAAATATTGTTGTACAAACAAAATCTGATCATGGACAAAATCATAGCATTGTGGGTTCCAAAATGTTCCGGTTTATGATCTAAAAACCATTTGACGGCATCCAGGCCTTGTTCGTGGTTGATGCAGGTGTATAAATTAACTACATCTAGTGTAATTAGTAACATTCCTGAATCCCATGTGACATTGTCCATGACATTTAAAAAGTCTTGAGTATCTTTCAGATAAGAAGGAAGGCTTTTAACAAATGGAGACAAATACGAATCAACAAATCTGGAAGTATTTTCGAGAAGGCTTCCTATAGAGGACACTATTGGACGCCCAGGAGGTCTTTTTACATGATTGTGCACCTTTGGTAGGTGGTAAAACGTTGGTAATATTGGTGCTTCACATTTCAAGAAGAGGTATTCATCCATTGTTAGCATGCCCTCTTTCTGCCAATTGTCTAGCATGCTGTGGGGTTTTGGTGATTAAAATTGTACAAACGGATACCAGCGTACCGGCCTCTTCTTTCTGACACCGGGATCGGATACAGAAAGTGTGCAGCTATATATATATATATATATATATATTTTGGAAAATCGCCACGCTGCAGACTGCTACTGCATAAATCCAAAATGACGAGGAGTGAACCCAATAGTTGCTGGTGCAAACAAGTGAATTTATTTCATGATTGCCAGCGCTGCCGCCATGACGCGTTTCGCCTCCAAGGAGGCTTGATCACATGACAAACTGCTAGCCTTCAAGCAGACTATTTAAAGTGACAGTGCAGAATACTTAACAATGGACATAGTTAAAATACTGTGCAAGAATCGCGATGGTCGAAACAATGCATAAAACATTACTAAAATATGCTAAAGTTCGTTAAAACCACCTGTACAATAATACACTTAAATTAGAAAGTTTAAAATATATAGTACATCGGTAATTCTAGATGGTAGCATACTGCTAAAATTTCCTAAGAATTTTTTTATAACCATATGCTTTACATATTCCGATAGATAATTCATATTACCTCCAATCCTTTAGCAAGCCAGTTGTAACCCTCATTTGCAATGAAAGAGAGCGTGATTCTGCACATTAGTAACAATAGATCTTTTTTTTCCCATATGCATAGTTACTGAACACATAGAGCCCAAGTGGGCCTGTCACAAAAAGCAGTCTGCTAAATCCTCTAAAGTGCATAATAAGTGATGTGCAAAAATGTTATAAAGTGCAAATATATAAAACAGTATAGATTCCTGATTTTTACAAGAAGGTCTAAAAGTTGTAAAGAATTTATCCAAAAGAGCCACCAAATAACTTTAAAAATTATTAGCTAAAACCAGTTCATTATTTATATTATCCGGACAGGTCAACACAGCAATCCTGAGAATCCTAAATGCAGGTATATAGATCTTCCCTGTCATTTAATCCATTTGGATTCTTTGTATTAAGCTCCAGTATGTACCTGGTCTCAAGGAGACGGAGTTTGGCCTCACGGTCACCTCCCCTCCTTGATACCTCCACTGTATCTATGATAAAATACTGGAGCTGATCAAGAATGCCAAGATGTTTAGCTTCAAACTGCCTGGCAACCGAATAATTTTGGTTGTGTCCCGAAATCGCACATATGTGTTGGAGTATCCGTTTGTGAGCGGGCAGCCTAGTGCTGCCCACATATTGTAGCCCACACGGACACTCCAACACATAGATGGCATATTCCGTTTTGCAGGTCAGCCACTTGGTGATAGCAATAGGTTCCTGTCGAAAAGGACTTGTGTAATGTGTCCTATTGCTGCCGTAACGGCAGGCTTTACACTGGGGACAGGTCTTAAAGCCCTTTTTAAGTGACAACCAAGTACTTGAAAGTTTTTGGCTCAATGGTATTACTGACCAAAGCCTTAGACATGGAGGGAGATTTACGGAAAGTGAGCAAGGGCTTATTGCTCTGTGACCGATGACAGGGTCACTTTGGACAAGATTCCAGTTTTTATATATGATTTTTCTTAGATCTCCATGCTGGCGATTATAGGTCAGTATAACCCGGGAAGAGATTTCTTGAGTCCCAACCCGCTGTTGGTCAACCTTTGTACTAGTCCTGTCCCTAGGAACTAGAGCCTCTAGCCTGCTGATAGATTTAGACCGTTGGATAGCTTTCACCAAGCTGGTATTGGAATATCCCCTGGCCAGGAAGCGCAATCTGCAAGCCTCCTGCGTGGCTGGGCATTTGGTTTCCGTACTGCAGACTCTTCTGATCTGAAGCATTTCCCCGAAGGGAATGCTCCGGATTAGATGAGCCGGATGGTAACTGCTGGCATATAATATTGTATTACCAGCGCTTGGCTTCCTATACAACCTAGTTGACAAACTGTTATTTTCAATAAATACCTCCACATCCAGAATACATATAGACCTTGGACTATTATTGGAAGTAAAATTTAAATTGATGTTGTTCTTATTGATTGCTTCTACAAAGGCCTTCGCACTTTCAATAGTTCCCCTCCAGATAAGAAATACATCATCAATATATCGCAGGTACAGCAAAATATTGTTAGAAATAAATTCTTGGTGTTGGCCAAAAAGGACCTGCTCCTCCCACAGACCGACGTGTAAACACGCGTAGCTGGGGGAGAAGCAGGACCCCATCGCCACACCTCTGACCTGCTGATAGATGGCCCCATTGAAAATGAAGTAATTTTGCTCCAGGCACATCTTAGTCATATCCAATAGCATTTTGTTATGGGCTATCGAATTTGGAGGGCACTTGTTGAGATAGAATTCCAAAGCCTTGAGTCCGTCACAATGTCTTATGGAGGTATATAAGGATGAAACATCCAAAGTCATCAATAGCATATCAGAATCCCAAGCAAAACGCTCAATTTTGCTCAGGAAATCGAAAGAATCCTTAAAATTTGAGTCCAAAGACTTGACATAATCTTGAAGAAAGAAGTCGATGTATTTAGATACATGCTCCATGGAACTGTCAATAGCAGAAATTATTGGCCGACCCGGTGGTACATCCGTTCTCTTATGAATTTTGGGGATTAAGTAAAAAGATGGAATAACTGGATGTTCTTTTTTTAGATAGCGGAACTCATCATAGGATAGAAGGCCCACACTTCTCCATGCCTGTAGTTTATGGTATTGGTCCACCCATGTGGCTTTCACTGTTTGGATATTACTTCTGCGATAACAGGTCGAATCACTCAGATGAATTTCTGCCTCTTTTAAATACATTTCTCTGGGCCAAAGGACCACATTGCCGCCCTTATCTGCTTGTTTCACGATAATGTCATATATTGTTTTATTCATTGAAAAAAAAAAACAGTTTTCAAGAACGTTATAGAGTAATTTGGCCGTTATAGTTAGCTGAGCTAACTTATCTATAACTCGAGCCCCTGCAATGCACTCCTGATCGCATCACATATTACATCATTCATTACATGGTCAGTGACATCACTGATGATATCTCAAATGACATCACTGATGACATCATCTAGTGACTGAGTGTTTCTAAAAAGTTTAAGAATGCTTTATATATACACCTGTGAAGGTTTATTGAAGAATGAGTGGGTGTATGAGTGTCTGAGTGGATGATTTAGTGGGTGCATGATTGACTATATAAGTAGCGCAGGCCTTGCTATTGTCCCGTCTTGATTATGGGAGTTCCATGTATCTCGGTGCCCTTTGATATGTTTATTAAGAGACTGCAATTAATCCAGAATGTGGTGGCCAAGTTGATTCTTAATTTGTCCAAATATGCTTCCGCAAAAAATGCTCTGACCACTCTTCACCGGCTCCCAGTAAAATACAGATTTAATTTTAAGACGTTATGTCTTGCTCATAGAGCAACAAATCGGAAGGGCCCTCTTTTGATCATGGACCTTCTAGCACCTTATACTCCTTCTAGAACTTTAAGATCTTCAAAGGTGCAACTGTTAAAGGTGACTAGAATTCAAAGGATGAGATGAGGCAGCAGGTTGTTCTTATACCTGACTCCAAAACTATTGAACTCTATGCCGGTTGAACTCAGAAACTAAATGAATGAGCTGTACTTCAGGAGAATACTCAAAACCTGTCTATTGCCTCACCAGCAAACTTGCCCAGTATTGCTCCGCTTTGCAGAGGCTAAGCCTCATTCAGTGCTGGGAAGCCTTTGGGTAGCCATGTGTTTTACAAATCAGCATTACATAGCATAACCTTTCAAGACCTTATGACTCACCATGTCAAAGGTGGCGGACAAGTCCAAAAGGACCACCACAACCTTTACAACACTGTACATCATTCCATTAATGTCTTCTGTTGCCACCACCAGACGGATGGGCACTATGTGATTCCCTAAAGCCAAATTGTGATCCATCTAGGATATTATTCTGCTCCAAAATGTCATAGAGACCATATTAAGGATGTTACCAGACATAGAAATGAAACTGAAAGCAGAGAGAAGAGCTTTTACAGGCATGTTAATTAGGTTGTAGTATATAAAAGCATACTTAGGTAAAAATAGTAAGTATATGTAAGCTGAAAGAAAATGTGAGCTTCTAGACACTATACTAGAATGGAACATAGAAGGGTGCTTTGATTAGAACATTAACTAATAATACAGTGAACAGGAAAGGAGAAATAGGAATTGGTATACTCAATAAATATTTATTATATTATGGCAGTATAAATGAATGTGTTTCAAATTAGATGTGGGTGCTTGCTTATAGTATGTAATGTTAATAGTATGTAATTTGCACATGTTCTTACAGCCAGGCAGGCACTTACAGACCCAGTTCTACTCCCACAAAAGCACGTATGTACCCATCATTCATATAGGCATCCAGTAACTGTCACACTCACTCACACATCCACGCATAAGACAATTCACATACACAATTACTCACCTGTACATTCAAGTTTGAGTACTAGTTTGCTCTTTCAGCCTTGGAAGATATCGGCAGAATGCAATCTGCACCATAGGAAGAGTTTTAAGAGGACTACTTCAGCACTCTTGAGAAGGAAGAATCCTAATTGTAGTTGATCTTAGAATCAGTGGCTCTGAGAAAGGGGGAAAGGAGCAGAGAAATGACTGGGCAAAGGCTCCAGAGGAGAGAGGCAATTCCCCACAGAGATAAAGTTCCCTATAGAGCAATTTACATAGGTACTGAGTCACTCACACATACACTCAAACTCCCATACAGTCAATCACACACCCATTTACGCATGAAAACTGCTACTTAGATTGATTCATACACCCATACACCCATACAGCCATTCACATACACACTCACACTCACAGAGTCAGTTACACACTAAGCCACACACCGATAGAGCGACACATACATCCAGGTATGCACTGATACACACACTCACACACCTAAACACAGACAGATACACCAATATAGCTGCTCACATACCCAGCCATACTCTGATAAAACCAAACACAGACTGACACATCCATGCACAGACCAATGCAGCCACTGACACACCCAGGCACTCACTGATAAAGTCACTGAGAGACCCAGGCTCATACTGATACAACTAATGACACACCCAGCCACCCACACTCTGGTATAGAAACTGACACACCCAGGCTCATACCTATACAGCCAGTGACACACCCATTCACATGATGATACAGCCACTTAGACATTCAGCCAAAAACGGATACAGCTACTAAAACACCCATACACATACTGATACAGCCAGTGATACATCCAACCACACACTAAGACAAATATGAATGCATCCAATAAGACACCCCTGCACACACTGAGGTACACAATGACAAACCCAGGAATGCACCATTGCAAAGCCTGACACACCCAGGCATACATCAATGCAGACACTGAAAATCTCAGCCACACACTAATGCATCCAGTAACACAATTAGGCACACACTGACATATATTGTGACACACCCAGGCATACACCAATTCAAATACTGACACACTCAGGCATACACCAAAGCAGACACACCCAGCCAAACACTAATACATCCAATAGCATACCCAGTTATAAACTGACTTATACATTACCACACCCAGGCATACACCGATGCATACACTGACACACCCAGGCATACACCAAAAGCACACACTGACACACCAAGCCAAACACTAATGAATCCAATAGCACACCAAGGCATACACTGATGCCAACACTGACACACCAACTCTCACACTGATACCGTGACTGACACATTCAAATCATAGAGTTAGCTCTTTATTTGACCAGATTTTTCTAGAAGGGTTTTTAACTATTTTCTTTTCATTTTGTTCTTCTTTTTTTAACAAAAAGTGAACAGGGTAGTAAAACTGGTAAGGCTGGGGAAATGCAAAGAAGCAACTGGTTTCAGTCTTCAAAAAGATTATGTGGTCACTGGAAGCTAAACACAAAAAATGCCTAACAGCAATGCTCCTTCACTATAACGAATAATGCACCCACAGAAGAAATTTTTTACAGCGACAAGCATGTGGCATTGCACACAGTGAATCACCATGTCACTCAATTCTTCACAGCCTGCTGGTATCGTAATGACTGCAGCTGATGATGGTTCTTCCAAGGCTGCTGTAGAGGTCACCTGTCCTGTTGCACCTGCTTTCTCACGCATCATCCGATTGTAGACACTTTCATTAACTGTTTTTAGGTGCTTCCACATGGAAATTGTCCAATCTGAAAACGTCTTTGAAGCGCCTCTGGCTAACTGCTTGCCAGAAATATTACACTGCACATATATTGCTGCTACCTTATTTTCTCCAGCAGGTATAGTAAAGTGCTTCCAGACATCATTGTCTTTTCTTCTAAGTGGTGTATCTTCCTCCACATCCTCAACAGGTTGTGGATGTTCATCTTGGATGAAAGATGTAGCTTCAGCAATTCTGTAAAAGCAGAGCACCACTGGTTCTCAATCCTCCTTCTAGAGACTTCACTGGAAAAGTAGCTGGTTTTTGGTGTGGTTTTCCATGTGCATGGGAGGAGTCCTCATATAGCCAATCAAAAGACAATGACTAGGTGTGGTGTTGAGTGAATATGCCGCTCGAGGCTGCCTTATCGTGACCTGGACTGCTGGACTGCTCGGTTTGTCTTTTCCCTTCGCCTGGAAGCTGAGGTGGGCTGTGTGGACGGCGGCGGCAGGAAGAGTGGGACTGCGAGTCCCAGGAGCGGCAGCGGCTTGCTTGTTTGGCCGCACCTGTGAGACTCTTCCCTCCTTGACCCCGCCCCCCTCCCGGGAGCTTTAATACCTATGCCTCGCGGCCCCCGCTTCACGGGAGCCGCTCGAGGCTGCCTTATCGTGACCTGGACTGCTGGACTGCTGGGTTTGTCTTTTCCCTTCGCCTGGAAGCTGAGGTGGGCTGTGTGGACGGCGGCGGCAGGAAGAGTGGGACTGCGAGTCCCAGGAGCGGCAGCGGCTTGCTTGTTTGGCCGCACCTGTGAGACTCTTCCCTCCTTGACCCCGCCCCCCTCCTGGGTACTCCGAAGGAACATTGGCCATAAGAACAAGGCAGCCCAACGCGTCACGCGGGACGCGCGTGGGCTAGCGCCGGGCTAAGCCCGGGCAAAGGGCGGGCCGTTTGAGGCCGTTGGAGGTCGCTAGAGACCGGACCGGGCCATCCCTCTTACGCCCTCATCCCGAGGCCATTTCACGCAGACTCATCACTATGGCGAGCAGAGAAACCAGAAGTAAGTCTGCCACTGTGGTTTCTGGAACTATGGACAAATTTTTACGTAAGGCCAACCTAGTGACCACAAAGGGTATCACTTTGGTAGACAAAACTAATGAGGAGGGTGTGGAAAACTCGTGTCTAACATCGCCTGGCCCTTCAATGTCTACCAGCACACCTCTCTTGCCTGATGCTACCCACCTTTCCCTACTGGACAGCATAGACCAAACAATAGAGTCTGTACTCCAACAGTTGAGGACACCGGCATCTCTGCCAAGAGAAAGAGACACATCACGCATTATTAGCGATGTGGACCCCTCTCCTGCTGCAGAGTCAATATTTCCAGGGGAACAGGGCGTGGTTGACATCTCGCCGGAGAACACGGTCCTAATAGAGGATCGTGTAATGAAAAGGAAAAGACTGAGATATCCCAAAGGTGCTAAAAGGGCCAAGACTGATTCTGTTCCACTGACTATTGGCGAACAATTGGGCACACAAGACACTCTAGGTTTGGGGAGGGAGAGGGCATTGCTATGTGATCCCTCTTCTGTATCCACTGCCGCATTTTCTCAGCCATTTATTTTTGGTGGGGCTAGCCCCAATGCCACAGATCCCATTATTGCTTCACTCACTGCTGCTTTTAGTGCTCTGATGGGTCCTATTTTTATAAAGTTGGACTCAATAGAGTCGAGATTAGCTGCAATTGAGAGTTTCAGTGTGGGTAGTCTAGGCCGGTCTGTGACAGGAGCAAGTACAGAAGGGCTATCCACAGGGGGAGCCGGGAATCTACATCCCCCCCCGGTCACCACGATTCAGGTTCCCCAATCTTCTACAACTTCTCATGGGGAAATCAGCACTCACAGTACAACTTTGGTGCCGCAAACTGCACCAGTACCATTGCCCAGGCTATTGCCTCCGGTTCCCCCACCTAGGAGGTCGAAACAACCACTTCTTGCTAATCCATCTACACAGGGGATTCCACCAAACACGCCAACTAGTAGCTCTTCCCACCGGCCTAGTCCCAAAATACAGCGTAGGGCAGTGAACTTGCCCCCTGAGGCAGCGGGCTACACCGTTATACTGATGGGGGTACCTGAACTGGCTAGTCGGGTAGCAGAGTCTTTCGAATCCCTACGAAATAAGGTAATCAGCTGGCTTAATATACAAAGGCCCCTTCCATCCAGCCTAAAAGGAGAAGTCCTTATGGTCAGAAGGGTTACGTGGGTTGGCTATACCACCAAGAAAAGTGTGGGGGACTGTGTAATTGTTAGTTTTAAGAATCCCCAGGTTGTTTCTTACATCTGTAACTGGTTTGGTAACACCGCCAATACATCAATCGAACTCGTCCCTCTCTCATATTTTTATCCTAACACCAGTAAGTCATCTATGAGAAGGGACGAAGGATGGACAAAGGTGGGCTTTGCAGTGGATGGGTCTAGATACAGGCCTAGGTATAACACCCATTTTGCCAACACAAACTATGTACATCCCAACAGGTTTAATTGCCTTGATGAAGTAGATTGACTTCGAGGGGGTCCTCCCTCACAATCTTACCAAGTCAATGACAATGAACCTGTGGGGCAGGAGACGGGAACTGAAGGGTCTGACTTTTCGAATAGACATTCGGAACTACACCAGGGCGGTGGTTTGAAATCCCCCAGCCTTAGGGTCACTGCAGATAGTGTATCCCTGAATCCATTTGAAGCACTTTGCGCCCCTAATGTAACATCTCTTGCTAAATCCACCCCGGGAATGCAAGACCGGCCCCCCGCATTTCCACCAACGGGCACTACTCCTAAAATAACTGAAGGGTGTACTCCCAAATTGCCCACCGAAATTCTAAAAGTTCTCTCCTGGAATGTGGCAGGTATTGCAAACAAAATACTCACAGCAGACTGGGAACTTTTAATTAGTACCAGTGATATCTGTCTATTCCAGGAGACATGGGCCAGGGAACCAGTGAGTAGTGCGGGCTTTGCTGTTTTTGAGACTCAGGCTAAATGGAGTGGAAAGGGGAGACCCTCGGGGGGCTTGGCGATTTGGGTAGCGAGTCACACTGGTTGTACTGCGGAGAGCGTTCCAACGTTCTCTGAAGACATCCAGTGTGTACTTCTTGTGTGGCCTAATGCAGCAAAACTGGCAATTATAAATGTATACTCCCGTCCAGTTAGCGCAACCAAGGAATCGCCTACCTTAGAAGATCTTGCGTCCTTTCTGGACTCACTGCCCAACGACCATAAAATCGTGTTGGGCGGAGATTTCAATTGCCACTTCGAACCCCTGGAAGGCCTAAGGGAGGGTGCCCTTACCACCGAAGATGATTTCTGGGGTGTTCCACCATGTTCATCCCCTCACCCCAAATCTTGGTCCCCACTTGTTGTGCAAATTATGTCCTTAACCCTAAACTATGCATTGAGGGCTTGCAACGGCCGTACTCCGTCAGACTGTCCCTCTTCGTGCACCTTCAATAGGCAGGGTCAAGAATCCAGGTTGGACTATAGTTTTGTCGACATTGGCTCATGGTCCAGGGTCCAGGATTTTAGGGTATCCCCTAGAACTGATAGCGATCATAACGCTCTTTTATTAGACCTGAAACACCCAGCACCTTCTGCTGACTCGCTATCTCCCAATCATAGGGATGACCTGGGAAATCTGGCCCTTAGTTCCAATAGGCGCAGGGTAAAATGGGGGAAAATAGTCAGTACTGAAGAAAACATAAGGAAAATCTTTGATATTGCACTCCCGAAGTTTGTGGAATTAGATGATTTAATTAATCAGTCTGGGTCCACAGACTTTAACTCCAAACTGGGAAAGATACATGCAAATTTAGTGGGTTCCCTAGCAGAGGTTTTCCATCCTGTGGCAGCCCCACGGCGTAAAAAGACACGCACCTCAGTTTGGTACAACTCATCTTGTCGAAAAGCCAAGGAAGAATTAATTGTTAATATCAAGGCAGGGTCAGATAAGGGTACGATCGCCAAACTCAGACGGGATCATAGGGATGCCATTGTGTTGGCTAAAAGGGAGTGGGATTGGAATCACTGGCAGGATCTCTCCTCTGCATTAGCAACCAGAGACTCAAAAAGATTCTGGTCTTTGGTGAATAATGGCACCGGAGAGGTCAAAGCTGCCGTGGAGCCAAATATTGCACCATCTGTTTGGGAGGCCCACTTCGGCAAACTCTACTAGGACACCGTATTGCCTGCCTGTGAAGTGGCTCCCGATGATACAATCATCCCTGTACCTGGGTTGGAATTCACCCTTGGTGAGGTAGTGGGTGCAGTAGAGAGATTGGCAATGGGGAAGGCCCCGGGTTTGGATAGGTTGCCCGGTGACCTTTTCAGACAATATCGTGAAATTTGGGGCCCCTACCTCCTCATTCTATTTAATGCAATCTTGGGGGGTATGGAAATCCCCTGTACTTGGCTGGGAGCAGAGATCGTGCCAATTTACAAAAAGGGCTCTCCTCTGCTCCCAGCCAACTACAGGCCGATTAGCCTCATAGACGTTCCCCAAAAACTCTTCTCTCGTCTCATCCTGGACCAGCTCCTTGATTGGATGGAGGCCAATGAAATTCTTAGTCCTCTCCAGGCTGGCTTCAGAAAAAACACGTCCACCATGGACCAGATCTTCCGCCTCATCCTCCTATACTGGAAAACGGTGAGGATCGAGGGCGGGAGACTGTACATGGTGTTCGTGGATCTGCGGTCAGCCTTTGACTTGGTCCCACGGAAAAAACTATGGGAGGTCCTAAAGGAGCTGGGCGTACCAACTGAGCTGCTGCATGCCATAATCAGGCTGCACGATGGCAACTATGCGCAGGTTAGGTGCGGGAGGGATGGAGCGCTTTCCTCAAGGTTTCCTGTTCTCAGGGGGGTAAGGCAGGGTTGCGTCCTGGCGCCCACCGTGTTCTGCCTCTTCGTGAACAGTGTTATATCTCACCTTGATGAAGTAAAAGATAATGACGCCCCTTCTCTGGCAGGCAGGAGGGTGCCAGCTATCATGTTTGCTGATGACACCCTCCTGCTTTCAAAAGCCCAATTGGGATCCAGAGGATTCTGGATGGATTTGGTCTTTTCTGTAGACAACATGGTCTAGAGATCAATACAGAGAAGACCAAATTCATGATTTTTAATCCCTCACCAAAGAGAAGACCAAATCCCACTCTGGGTACAGCTAGCTTAGAAAGGGTCACTACCTTTCAATATCTGGGGGTGACTCTGCACGAGAATTTATCTTGGGATCCCCAGATAGTGAAATCTCGGCTAAAGCTGACCCAACTATCTGGTGCAATCCTGAAGGTTGCAAATACTTCGACCTACAAACCTATAAGTCCGGCACTGGAGCTGTACAAAACGCAAGCCAAGGCGGCTGCAATGTACGGCAGCGAGCTTTGGGGGTACAGAGCAGGCCTGGATCTCGCCAGAGTAGAAAACATCTTTCTCAGACGCCTATTGGCTCTCCCCCGTGGCACACCCCTGATTCCCCTGAGATTGGACGTGGGTTTACCCTCTATCGCTGCTGAGCTGGAGTCTAAGCCAGTACGATTCTGGCACAGGCTTTGGTCCACCAGCGAGCTTGAACATTACAGGAGTGATCTCACCCACGTATTGGCCCTGAATCAACGAGATAGAATTCCCTGGCTGGCCTTTGTTAAGAAGGAACTGTACCGTTTAAATCTGTCCGAACTCTGGGAAGCCCCAGCAGTAGGCTGTCCAAGCCTATCCCGGAAACAACTTGTACAAATTTATAAGGAAAAAAGCTTCGATCTACTTTTGACCTCGACCAATAACGGCACCCTAACTGAACGTTTCCTGCAATCCAAAAATTCTTATGAGTTTGAGGATTTTATGGATATTATTTACCCTATCCTGGCCAGGAAGCTGTTTATACAGTGGAGGCTTGGCACTTTACCGATCAAAACTTTTACCTCCAAATGGCTTCAGAGGGAAGATAAATCCTGTCCAGGTTGTAACTCTCACGATGAGGAAGAAACCCATCTTTTTTTCTTTTGTCCTGCATATTATAGACCAAGGAAATACTGGTTTGTCCCTCTTTGCAGGAATTTGGGTTTCAGGAGCTATATAGATGCCTACAGAGTTTTAAGAACCAGTACTCTGCCTCATGTAGTTTTTGCTGTGGCGAAATTCATTATGGCTATGTGGCTCATCAGGAAAAAATTGTTAAATGGACATAACCCTAATCAATGAACTTGTCGTTTTACTCATGGACTGTGCTTTTATCAATTTATGTCTATTTTATTCCTGATCAAGAAATGTTCACTTTTTCCCTCATCGTTCTTGGAATGATGCGTTACTCATTTAATGTACATGTGTTTTTATATTTGTAATTATTTTTCTAATTGTTGTTATATGTATACATTATGTATCTTTTATGGTCTTTTAGACCGAAATAAAGAATTTTTGGATTGGATTGGAATATGCCAATTCAGTGCTTAGATTTGAGGAATCATGAAAATGGTAAAGTGTGTAAATTTGTTAAAAACAGCTATAATGGTTTTTATATATACCTGCAAATATGTTCACATTGATGTCATTAATGAAAATGGAGGGGTATGCATATTTTAAATATTTTATCAAATTTTCAACAAATTTGCGGATTCAGACTCCCAGATTTGGCTCTGATCATGTGATCGGGATTAAAAACCATAGAGAAATAGTCTGTCTATGTTTACAGACCCGCAAAGGTACTGCAGTAACCCAAAAATGTGTTTAATTACCTTAAAAACACTTCATAACCTTTACATTAAGTACATATGTGATTTTTATGTTTCTAAATATGTATAAAGTATATTTATAAAGAAAGGAATGTCTATAGTACAAAAAAAACAAAAATAAACATCAAAATAAATAGTAATGACTTTAATATTAAAAAGAAACAATACAAATTAACTAAAAAAAACTAAACATTAGAGAGACAGTACACTTTAGAAATGGAATTTGAAAAACCTTTGAAATTCACCGATGAAACCAGAGGTTACTGGGACATTATAGTTACGAAACAGAATTTTTAAAAATGTCAACATTCACTGAAAAAAGAAAAGGTTACTGGCACATTATAGTTAGGCTCAGATTTCACATACGTAAAACCAAAGGAATTCAGCCGACCAATGCGTCAGGGTGATGCCATTAAAGTGCAATAAGGTAGTCTGCTGCCGAAATCATATTGGGGACTAAGGCAATATATACATTGGTTTGGCCGAGAAATGTTCTTTAACTCGAACCCACAATTTCCCAATATGGGGGTTGATAAGATCCAATAAAAGGTGAAGTTGGATTGCTTAAATGTAGTGATCAACTTGTGGGCATTCCATCACTCACTCTCCAATTTGCACCTTGAAAGACATTTATGGAATATTCTCAGCGACATCCCTCCCTAGACAAATGAAAGGAGCATATTTTGAATGTTCTGAATAGCATCTTTTGGGATCAATAGGGTTAACATCTGAACTACATAGAGTAAACAGGTAAAAACAATTATTTTAACACTCGCTATACTGCCAAATCATGACATTTCCAATTTCCCCCACATGTAAATAGAATGTCTAACAAACAGGCCAAATTGGCTTAGTATAGATCTTCTCTGCATGCTGTTAGTGTGACTCCAAGATAATCAATTGAATCAGGGGGCATACTAATTATGGAGACTCTCATGAGTGATATTCCCTCCTCTGTCGTAGACAGTAATTCCACAGTTAATGATTTAGAGTAATTAATTTTGAATCTAGAGACTCGAAATGGAGCCTAATTCTTGGATTGATGCCGGTATTGAGCTCTTAGGGTTGGTGACAATGCATAACATAAAAAGCTAGATGTACAAAGCATTTTTGAAGTTGCAAAAGGCCGTTTGTGACCGCAAAAATGTTTTTTTTAAAGTACACTCCAAATTACGATTTAGTAACTTGTTACTGAATTGCAATTTGAGGTTGTGACCAACTACTGATTCAGAATTTGGAAGGGACTTGTTTGGGGCGTCACTTCCATATTCCAAATCGTACTGGTTTGCGACCAAAACACAATCGCAAAACATTAATATTTTACTGGCACCTCAAAGGAAGTGGTAACAGGAAGAGATCCCAAAGGGACCGCTTCCTTTTTGTGAATGTTAAAAAATACAAATTACACTTTTATTTTTTGTTGTTTGAACACATCACGTTTTCCTTTAAGGAAAATGGGTTGCATCTAAAGAAAAAGAATGCTTTATTTAAAAATAATCATAGACATGGGGTCTGCTGACCTCAGCAGGCCACCATTTATGCGATAACTGCTATTCAAGTGTTTCATAATTTGCAACCTACCTCATTAATATTCATGAGGTAAGTCCAATTGCGACAAGCTACGAATCAGTAATTTGCAAAACGACCTATTAGTACATTTGTCACTTGGCAAATTACACACTGGTTACAAAAATATTGGTCGTAAATTGCGATCAGTATTTTGCAGCCAGTTCTACGTACATCGGACCCATCACTGACAAACAATATGAGTTCATAAGGAAGATGTCCAACCTTTAAAACTGTGATCAACTTGTTGTGGTTAATTTTCTGTCCTAGGGGCTCAACAACCAGTGCTAAAAGATTGGCCTTCCCTAACGAAAGAGATGTGTGAGGAAAGTGGTTTGTTATATGGTGTGGTTGTAAGACCTCACCATGAAATAAACTTAGTAACAGTTCTGGAACCAGTCAGATAAATTTGAAAAATGTTAGCTGAACCCTGGGTAGCTGTGCCTCTGAGCAGTTAGACTTTATCAAAGCCACAAATATAAAACAATAAGATGTGCCAAAAAGAGTCCAGTAAGAAAGAAACCAGATGCAATAGAAATCAGACACCAATTTATACAAATAGGTTGTGTTTTTAATCTTTGAAATTACACCTCAACCATGATAATCCACTGGAGGGTTCTAGAGATATAAATTAGTAACCACGTTATAAAGCACTGCTATTCATTCGAATAGCAAACAAACATTGGCAACAACCGTGGTTGGTGATTCACTTTGGAAACTTTGGAAAACTTTAATAGAGTTGTAAACTACCACTCCGGCCTGCGTGGGCAACCACATCCAGCAGGGAGCAGGTCACAGTGGCCAATGAGGCTTGGTGGAACAGTTACCTCTCAGACAAAGCAGTCTCCAGTCCAGTTCGAGGCCTTATAGTGAACTACCATAGACTATAATAGAGTGGTCCTGATGCAAGGGATACAGGATACTGAAGATGGCAACAAATGCTTAGGTTGTTGATCCGGTACCGGGGGTCTTCCTGGTGCTACTCCATATTCACTGTAGGTTAACTTTGGCCATAAGCATCAATATCCCTAGAAGTCCGACTAAATCCAGCCAAAAACATTTGCCATTGGTCTATTGGTCTCCGGTTGCAGCGAATCCAGTGGTTCCCTTTTACTAGTGATAACTTTGGTCTTGAACAACTAAACTCAACTCCGACAACCTTACAGAGTCCAGCAGACTTGGATGAAACTTTTGAGGGTCAGGTCATGGTCTCCTAATCAGCACATTGGCAGTCAGCGGTGATCAGGTGTTCTTGGCTACCAGCTCACCAAAGCAAGCTTCTTCAGCTTTTGTGGCACTGAAGCTGTAAAAGGAAGCCAGTCACCTCTGCTGTCCTAGGCTCTGGGAGTCTTTTTCTCCAGCAGGGCACAACAGGCACAGTCCTTGCTTTGCTAGTCCGAGGAGTAGTGGGTGCAGTCCAGTCTTGGTCTAGCTTCTCTTTTATGGGTGCAGGGCAGTTATTCTTCAGGTCCACTGTTCAGTACAGATGTGATCATGGGTGCTCATTTTATGCCAAGTTATTGTCCTCGTGGCTGTGGCGGCTACTAACTAGTACGCTACCTGGTCCCCACCCCACCTAAGGACAACTTCCTGTGAAGTGTGGCATCTCGCTATCCCACAATGAACTATTCTGCTCACTACCAAAATGGCAGAGCCGTTGTCTTGGTATGTGGATAAAATTGCCATTTATACAAAAGTTACATTAAATTTGACTTGAGTCGGGTTTAATGTAGTGTTTGTTTTATACCTTGAAGTATCATATTTAGTAATCCCATTCAGAAGATAACACTGCTAGGTTGTCAGTGTAATCCTGTACTTGTCATTGGAGCTACTAGCCTTTCTACAGTAAAATCGACACTCTGGGGTTTTTAGTCTCAGGACATGTAAAAACATGTGTCCTATGTTTTTTTAACATACAGCACCTTGACCGGGTAGGGGGTGTTAGAGCTGCTTTAAGGATGACTCATATCAATTAAAAAATGAAGGTTTGGGCATCGCCTTTACTTTAAATGGCAAAGTTGACTTTGTAGTTTAGTTTAACACTGCTCTAACAGTTGGCAGTGGTAGGCTGTGAGATATGCTTTACTTTGTCACACTCAAGGTGGCACTATAAGGGCTGCAGTTGAGAATAGACAGGCCTTGGGTACCTCAGTATCATATACTCAGGACTTACAGTAAATTAATCTATGCCAATTGGGTATAAGCCAATTAAACATACACTTTTAAGGATCAGAGCAAATGCACTGATGCCTAGTCAGCAGAGCCAAGGGCATCACAGAGTTATTACACTAGTACATAATTTTCAACAAGTGGTGCAAAAAGTGTAGGTGAACCTGCATAAAGCCATTTCCACACAAGATGGAAAATCTGCCCTCTTTAAGTATTTACCTTATTCGGTTTCATCTGTTATTGCAGGAGCATACAGTGTATTAAATTAATCGGAAAATATTTGCGTTATTGCTTATGATTGTGTGTGCTTAGTTCCAGATTTTGAATGAACAGAATGAATCCTATTTCTATTTTGAGTAAGTTTAATTTTATTGGCTGACTGTCTGCCTGCCATATTCAAACCCCAAGCAGTTTCTCCGATCAATACTCGTACTAATTCCCCCATTGCTTTTTTTAAAACTTGATGGGTTTTCGGTGATACTGAAGTTGCATGCTGCCTCTTTAAGCCATGTATTTTTAGTTTCCATTTCAATATTTTTAACCTTTTCTGTTGAAAAAACCCGGCTGAGTATGAAATAAGTTCACCTTGTTTAACATCGTTGGCTGCATCCAAGCCGGTTGCAAAAGAGGTTGTGACCTTAACATCTTCTTTAAAATAATGCTCTAAAGCTTCCTGTGAGAAATTGCCCTTTTTGACCTAGTCACCCCAGCTTTTTGCCTGGTATTTGATGTGATTTTGACCAGAAGTGTACTGGGTTCCTACTAACCAAGTCCCGAGTGCCAGATATCTTTTCCAAATTGTGAAATTGTACCCCACATTGCGATTCCTTTAGCACTCCCTGTAAGTCCCTGGTAGATGGTACCCCCTGGTACCTAGGACAAGCAGGCTAAACGAGGGACCTTAAGGGCTGCAGCATATATTGTGCCACCCTAAATGACCCCTCACCAAGCACATACAAACTGCCACTGCAGGCTGCGTGTCTTGACGCTGACAAAAGTGAAATCATGACATGGCCCACATCCCCCTGGGACATGTCCACAGACACTGATGCAGTATAGGTAAGTCACCCCTATGACAGGCCTTACAGCCCTATGACAGGGTGCACTGTACTACATATGAGGGCCTATCTGCATAAGCAGATATGCCCCCTGCTATTCAGCTCTATTGCTGCCTGTACAAGCGAACATTGAAACCATTTTGAGAACATGTGCTAGACACTGGGGAAAATGGGTTCCCCAGCTACATGATGGCTTTAGTGAGAATATGGATGTTTGATATCACACATCTCATATTAATAAACACACACTGACGCCAGTGTTGAATTTATTGATACATGCACCCAAAGGGCACCCTAGAGGTGCCCCCTGGAACCACACCAGCCACTGGTGTGCTAACTGACTGTTTTTCACTATCCTGCCAACAGAGACCAGTTTCTGACCCCCAAGGGTAAAGTCCTTTGCTCTCAGGAGCCAAAAACCAAGCCTGCTGGGCAGAGGGTGATCACATCCCCTCCCACAGGATGACCTGCAGATTAACATTCCAAGGCTGGGAAGATTCAAAGAGCCCACCGTCTTTGGTATGCAAATATGGCTTCCATCACAGAAGACAAAGCTGACCCCTGTTGTCTAGGGCCCTTTGGAATGGGGCAGGTGAGAAAATGTGCTAGTCAGATAGGCTTGTCCACCTTCAGGCCAGTACTAGTCCTAAGGTGGGCTACCTGATGGGGAGGCGACTTTACAGAGTTATCCATTTTGGTGAAGGCATACTTAGGAACTCTGGGACAGGTTTATACCCTCGTTCCACAAGAAGTATTCATATAGCGGGCGTAGTGACCCCAGTGGTAAGTTGCCCATTGGCTACTACCCTACACTTTCCTAATGTCCCTAAATTCAGTATTTAGAAGAGTCCCTGGCACCCCAAAATCAGATCCTGACGACCTACAAAGAAGGACACTGAAGACCCATGAAAATAATAGACTGAAGAAGAGCTTCTGACTTTGTGCCAGCCCTGCCAGCCTGTTTGCTGCTGCCCGTGGAGGCTGTGCCAAAGATGTCTTGTCCTGCAACTGTTGTGCCTCCAAAGTTTGGGAGGATTGCCTGCCTTCAATAAAGACTCAAGAACTCCTGTGTAGTAGTATCATAGCAGAGCTCCTCCCCTGCACCCTGCAAGCACCCCAAGAAGAACCATGAGGACTCTGGTACCGCCAAAACCAGATTCCACCAAGCACCATGCACCTGAGCTCCCAACCCATGTCGAAGTGGCCAACGGTGTCAGGCTTGGAAGGACGCTACAATGACAAGGACGGGATAAGTAACCCGAAGATCGACAGTGCTCTCGCAGACAGTTTGCAGTCGAAGTGCAGAATCACTATTTCCCCATATATAGAGTCAAAGGGCAACTACAGCCAGTGTAAAGTATTGGAAGACAATGAGAGCTTCATGGAGAAGTCTACAATCATTGACCAAGAACTTAATGGTAAGGCCATGAAGAGAAGTACCGCTCTACTATGCAACTTAAAGCTATCCATCATATGGAGTGATAACATTGAAGGTGGATACAACCAGGTTGTGAAAGAGCAGCAACTAGCGACAGCAAATTGCAAGATAATCCTGTGATCAGAAGTGCTGTTGTTGTGTATCGATTTAGATTCCGTATGAATTTCCCGATTCATGCCCTTATATAGGTACATTTCACATTGCCCTTATATAGGCATATAAATCCAGTCCTTTTTTAGGCATAGTCCATGCTAACCAAATACAGGCATGGTTACTTACATCCATTCATCTACATCACAACGAGTTTCTGGAAAATCAGACTCTTAAGCTCTTAGGGACTTCGCCTTGCTTGAATATTGATTTCTCCAAGAACTCATTTATTATGCATGAACATCTATTCCTTAGGGGTTTATTCATGACGTTCATATTAGGACTGGGCGTAGTTTGCGAGCTAGCGCTACGGGCAGCTACGCAAAGTGCACTTCGCACTACGCGAGCTATGCGTAGCGCTACGCTAACTGCATAGTAACCTGTTCACACTGTGCAAGATGCCGTTTTCAATGGTTGCACAATGCGGACAAGCATCTGGCACTGTGCAATCATTAAAAACGGCATCTTGCACAGTGCGAGCTGTAGTTTTCTGCCGCTCGGGTAGATTTTTACTCGAGCGGCAACTTTCTCAACGCAGACTGGTAGTTTCTCATCGCGAGCGGTCGCGAGCATACGCGACCACTCGCAATGAGAAACCTGACCTCCCAGCGTTGAGAATCTCACTGGGAGGTTTATTTTCCACGTTCGCGATGGGCAACTTGATGTTGTTGATCGCGAACAAGGAAAAAGTCTCGCCGGGATGTCATTTCCCATGCTCGCAGTTGCCAACTTGACGTTGAGGACCGCGAGCAAGGAAAAAATGACCGCGGCACTACGCTACACTACGCGTGTTTGCACTGTGCTACGTGCAATTCGCGTAGTGCAAAGTAGGGGAAACTTCGCAAACTACGCAAGCGTAGCGTAGTGCTGTGCCCAGGCCTTGTTCATATGCCCGACTTCTACGTCAATACTGGCATTCCTAAACACCGTCAAGGTATAAATATACCTTCACTTGCTATGGCAAAGCACGGTGTGGTTCGGTGCAACTCGACTACCTACTTGCACGACGCAGCTCGCCACAGCAAGTCCTGAAGGAAGTCCTCTCCCAAGCTGACGCACTGACTAGACGATGTCATCCTCCTGCCGAGAATCCAGCTCCAGTGTTTCTGACTCCCCTTGCGGGGTGTTGGGAAATCAAGTGCCGGGAAAGAGATACCAACCTCTCTCATTCTAAGGTTTGGAGCTGATTAGAACTTAGAGAAACATTTGGCAATTCTTGACTAAACTAAACTAAACGTATGCTAAGACAGCACCTAATTCTTCCCTCATACTAGACCTAGGTTAGGTACACTGAGGTAGGCGTATTTTAGAAGCACCAGTTCAGTATTTTAGCCTGTGCTATTTATGTATGTTTTTTTACATATGTCATAGCAACAGACAATGCTATTAAATCAATCAAGATCAATCAAGATACTTATAAAGGGCACTACATAGCCATTAGGGTCTCAAGGCGCTGGGGGTGAGCTGCTACTGATCAAAGAGCCAGGTCTTGAGGAGTCTTCTGAAGGCCAGTAGGTCTTGGGTCTGCCGTAGGTTGGTGGGGAGGGTTTTTGTGGGCTGGTTGGCTGTCCGTTGAACGTTCGCGGAGCCAGATCTTCTCCAATTTCCGGCATGTTCATTTAGAGGCCTGGAGGTCTTCGGTGAACCAGGTGGCTTTCTTGCTGGTGTGGCAGTTGGAGGGTGACTTGAGCAGGGCGAGGATGTTGGCGCAGTCATCGATCCATTGTCTGAGGTTGCGGGCGGCGGTGTCGGGATTGGTGGAGTCGGCAGGTGGGTTCTGGGTGAGGGTGGCAGTTAGTTGGTCTTCGGTGATTTTGCTCAAGCCGCGTCCAGGCATCTGTTGAGTACGGTGGTGCGTGGTGGGCTTCCTGATGGTGAAGTGGATGCAGTGGTGGTCTGTCCAGTGGGGTTCGGTGGTGTGGTTGAAGGAGACGTGGGGGCTTGCGATGAAGATGGGGTCGAGCGTGTGGCCAGAGGCGTGGGTGGGTGTTGTCACGAGCTGTTTGAATCGAGGTTGGCGAGGTTGGCGATCTGGGTGGTGGAGTTGGCGTTGTTGTTGTTCTCGAGGTGGAAGTTAAGGTCTCCTAGGAAGATGTAGTCCGTGGAGGCGAGGGCGTGCGTGCTGATGAAGTCTGCGATGGAGTCGCTGAACTGTGGTCGGGGTCCAGGGGGTCTGTAGATGAGGGTTCCTCTGAGGGAGGTGTTGGAGGCGGTGTGGATCTGGAAGTACAAGTGTTCGCCGGTGCTGCGGGTGTCGTCGTTGTTGGTCGAGACTCTGAGGGTGTTCCTGTGGATGATGGCGATTCCTCCTCCTACTCCGTCAGTACGGTCTCTGCGGGTGATCTTGTAGCCTTCCGGGATGGCTATGGCAATGTTGGGTGCTACGGCGGGGTTCAACCAGGTCTCTGTTAAAAAGGCGACGTCCGGGGTGGTGGAGTTGAGAAGGTCCCAGAGTTCGACGACGTGTTTGCGGGCAGGGCAGGTGTTGAGGAGGATGCAGTTGAGGTAGTTGGGTTCCTTGGTTGGCAGTTTGGCTGGCTGGATGCTGGATGCTGGTGAAGCTGCAGCTATGACAGGTTAAGGGACCTTGGGTGCGCTTCGGGAGGCCTGGTAGCAGGTGTGTTCTCGGCCTGTGTTGAGTGCATGGAGGGTGCGGGCATTGTAGAATTTGTAGGGACCAGGGGTTCTGGTGCTGGGCGCGGTCCAGGCACTGACGGGCGCAGACGGGCTTGCCTTAGGCACGCCTTTGGCGTGCCAGCGGCGCGGACGCGCAGTGGCCGCCATAATAAGGGGAGGTGGGAGAGAGGAGCAGCTGGGAGGGGGGAATGGACGAATGGGGGCCGGGGCAGGGTCGCAGGGTACGCAGCAGTGGGGAATCTGGACAGACGAGGGGGCGGGAAGCAAAAAACAAGCACAGGCAAGGCAAGACAACAAGGCAAGAAATACAAATAACAGGCACAAGCAAGCCTAAACAAGGCTAAAACAAGCAGGGAATGCAATGCAGCAGAATACAATGCACAGGGCATGGAGAGCGCACAGTAAAGCGGGCAACAAAACAAGAACAGGCAAGGCAAGACAACCAGTAAGAAATACAAATAAAAGAAAGTCATCATACCACAGTGTTGGGTGAAGTTGGCCGAAGAAAAGTGCCCGAGGTTGTGCTTATGGAATCGTCCTTACGTGAAGTGTCACACCACCAAATCTGCCGGGTGGTGTCTCAGAACAACTCCAAAACGCTCCAGGAAAGCAGAAGGCTGTTTTCCAATGAATATCAAGAAAGACGCTATGTTTTCCATAATTATCAAAGATGACCCAGAGGCCAGCATGTCACAAGGCTTCAGAGATGGTATGCATAAACAAGATCACCAACAGCAGCAGAAAAGGCATTACTTTCCCCATCGGTAAGTTCCACAACCGATTATAATGCTACCACATTCCTGAAGCCACCATCAACATTCAATACCACCAAAAAGCAGAATATTGGTGACACGGAGACATGTGATGATTTAATTGATACACTAAAAGAAACAGATACCAAGAAGATTGGCAAATACCTTAAGAATCTTGCTGGTGAAGGTGCAAAAGAAGTCATAAAGAAAATGAGACAAGCTATCAAAAAGTCCAGACCATCATATCAAAAAAGTCTTGAATCTCAAGTTCAATCCACTGGCAAAAGTAGAATACGGTAGGTACATCTTCAGTGAAGAATGACAAGAAGTTTGTGAACCCGTAGAAGAATTTGCTGAGAGAATAGATACACTCATCAAATATTGTAAGTTCCATAAATTTAATGATAACATAGCTATCCGTCTCAGAGTTATTGATGGATGCCTTTCAGATTCATTTATATGATGACTGCTGAAAGAAACTCTTAGTCTGGAGGGAATTCTCATTGCTGCAAGAGCTGAAGAGCATGCTAATCGACAAGCTACTGAGTTGGAGGCTGGAGGTGCCCAGAGGGAGTCAATCCTGATCACGAAAAGTGAAAAACAGCACAAGGCAGGACACAGAGTTATGACTGCATGGAAAAAGACGTTGTGCTTCAGGTATTGATTTTAATTTAAATGTCCCGCCATTAGACTGATCGGCATAGGCTGTTAGAGGGAGAACCATCCTGTAATGGCTTGCAAGGCGAAGGAAAAACTAAGTGAATCATGAGATGAAGCCAAAATGGCTGCCTGAATGTTCCAGAAGCAACGTTGAACGCACGCACACAAGGCCAAGCAACAACACCATTTGAGGTAAATCAACATTAAACAAAGTTGTTCAGTATCCAAATCATTGTCAAAAAGTTTTTCATTATTAATATCAAGTAAAAGTAAAGATGATTATACAATGTTGATGTTTACCTCAGAAAAATGTGCACATGTTGGACTGGCAATATGTGAAGAAAAATACAGGTGAAAGAGAAGTAGACATGAGAAAAGCACCAACGTCATTCGAACGTCACCTGAAGATCACTCTAAAAGTAAACAGTTGCTTAATACCTTTACTATTGACAATGGTAGAAAATAAACATTATGCCTGAGGAAAAATATAATCAGCTATCTCCATTGCCCCAACTTACGCCATCAAAAAATAAAGTGTACTGATGGGCTGCATCAACACCATTAAACAGTCAAGGTTCATTTGTAGAAACAATGAAACACAAGAAAACAAAAGTACAAGCACCCGGTAATGTACTTCAAGGTATGGCTTCAAGTGCTAGTGTTTACCCAACTACAGCACAGCTGCTCAAATATGACTGATCTCAATTAACTATAACATGAATGCTAATCAAGAAATAGTAAGTCAGACCACTTCGTTGTTTCATGGGTTGGGAAAACTTAAGACTATGAAAGTACAATTACATCTAAATGAGGATGTCTGTCCTGTTGCTCAAAGATACAGATGAATTGCATTTCATTTACAGGAAGTAGTTGAAAAAGAACTTGAATTATTACTCAAATACAATATCATTGATTGTTTCACTGATCCAACACCAAGGGATTCTCCCATAGTGGTAGCACCCAAAAAGGACAGTGAAGGAGCTGTACACATCTGTGTTGACATGCGTCTAGTGAACAAGGCAATTGAAAGAGAGCGACATCCAGGTACGCACATTGCTGACATAATGACACAATTAAGAACAAATCTGGTAAATAGTAACTTTCCAGATGACACACGGAGCCTGCAGACCTTAAATTTACCACCCGCAGCTAAGCCATATACTGTAATCTTAGCCAATATTCCTTCTTGCTCACCAGTTGAAAAGGAAAACTGGGTGGCCTTACGAAACAAAACCTTACATTGGCTTGGAAATAGAACAGACCTGACCAGTGCACTTTTCAGAGAATTTAAAATGGTGAGGAGGATTAGCTGGGTGAATGTATGATGTTACAACGCATGCTTTTACCACGCATGCTGTTACAACGCAGGTTTTACTACAAATACCATTACAACGCATAGCGCTTTGGGGTGCTGGATAGTGAATAGTTTAATTTACTATTCCAACTCCAGTCCCCGTGGACACTAGGGAAGGTGTTAGATAGTAAATTAAATCTATTCCCTATCCTAGAGCGCCCCCCAGCGCAATGCGTTTTAATGGTTTTCGTAGTAAAACCTCCGTAGTAAAAGCACTGCGTTGTAAAGGTTTAGTTGTAAAGGATGTTTCCCTAGCTGGGTGGGTAACAGCAAGAAACTTTACCAAGGTGACTGTGTTGTTCTTTCATTGGGGTCACCCTCACTGGTAAGGGAAATCTTACTGAAAAAACAGGAGCCTAACCTTCGTTACACAAATATATACGTCTTCCGATTAGCCATTCTTTACCAACAAAAGCACCCACTAGTAAAAAACAATCCCCCTGCATCTAGACAGTTGAAAGACACTGCTCTTTTTAACATAGAGACAATAAATCGTTCTGGGCCCTTATCGACACTAGACACTAATGATTGACAATTTATAAACCATAACTTAGCAGGGATTCACAATAATAATTGTGCTTGGACCAAATGTGATTCAGCCTCAAATAGGCCAATTAGAACTGAAATAGTGATAGAGGGCGATAGTAAGTGCGAAGGTGAAGACCCATGTTGGACTGATAACATTAGCAGAGTGCCCACTGAAATGGATAATGTTGGGGTATCCAATCGAGTCATGCAAAATGAGCCGGGACCAATAGAGTTGCATACTTCTATCCCTGTAACAACCCAGCCCAAAATAAAAAATGTGAGAGTTTTATTCTGGAATGTTGCAGGTTTAAAGAACAAAGTGAAAAACATACCTTCGAATGATTTTATAAATAACTTTGATATCTTGTGTATTCAAGAAACCTGCGTGATTAACGTAGTACACATTAATGGTTTCCGGACATTTCATATACCAGCAACACATTCATTGAGTGGAAGACCTAAGGGCGGAATCTGTGTTTATGCTTCAAATATGATTGGGGCCCAAAAGACTGAAACAATTAATACTGAAACTTACTATCAGACTGTATTGATCCATATATATGTGAAATTTATAGTGGCTATAATCAATCTACATAATAATGTTGAAAAAGGGAAATTGAGCACGGTTATGAAGAAATGAAGCCAGGACATTAGTAATTTAACATCGAAAGGCAAGACTGATATAATTCCTATATGTGGTGGGGACTTTAATGTCCATTTATGCCAGATAGCTGGGCTAGGAAAATGTGGTCTGACAACTGATGAGGCTGACCCAGTGATGCACTTCTCCCACTCAGATAGAGGAGAGATGTTTAATGAGATCTTGTACAAGCATGATTTTGGTTTTGCAAATCGTATCTGTTCACCGAAGGCGGACTTTGGACATATCTTTGTAGGCAGAGGAGCCGAGTCCACAATAGACTTCATACTAATGCCAAACTGTTACGCAAGGTATATTGGACCTATCTCCTGAAGCGGAAAGCCGGGAGCGCTATCTGTCACTTGTAACTTTTTTAAAACATTTGATTGTCACTAAATTGTTGTGTGTTTTTAACTCACCTGAGAGAAGCATCTACCCCAGGGCACTCACTCGCCCCTCTCGGCCCGCGCAGCGGATCCTAGCGCTGACGCCAAACCGCCCAAACACACCTCCTGACGCCTACCGGCGAGGACAGAGGCCACGCCCCTTTTTAGGCCCCGCCCACTCCCGCCGTGCATATAAAGCACTGAACCACAAGCGCCCTGTTAGTTGGACCTATCTCCTGAGGCGGAAAGCCGGGAGTGCTATCTGTCACTTGTAACTTTTTTAAAACATTTGATTGTCACTAAATTGTTGTGTGTTTTTAACTCACCTGAGAGAAGCATCTACCCCAGGGCACTCGCTCGCCCCTCTCGGCCCGCGCAGCGGATCCTAGCGCTGACGCCAAACCGCCCAAACACACCTCCTGACGCCTACCGGCGAGGACAGAGGCCACGCCCCTTTTTAGGCCACGCCCACTCCCGCCGTGCATATAAAGCGCTGAACCACAAGCGCCCTGTTAGTTGGACCTATCTCCTGAGGCAGAAAGCCGGGAGCGCTATCTGTCACTTGTAACTTTTTTAAAACATTTGATTGTCACTAAATTGTTGTGTGTTTTTAACTCACCTGAGAGAAGCATCTACCCCAGGGCACTCGCTCGCCCCTCTCGGCCCGCGCAGCGGATCCTAGCGCTGACACCAAACCGCCCAACACACCTCCTGACGCCTACCGGCGAGGACAGAGGCCACGCCCCTTTTTAGGCCATGCCCACTCCCGCCGTGCATATAAAGCGCTGAACCACAAGCGCCTTGTTAGTTGGACCTATCTCCTGAGGCGGAAAGCCGGGAGTGCTATCTGTCACTTGTAACTTTTTTAAAACATTTGATTGTCACTAAATTGTTGTGTGTTTTTAACTCAACTGAGAGAAGCATCTACCCCAGGGCACTCGCTCGCACCTCTCGGCCCGCCCAGCGGATCCTAGCGCTGACGCCAAACTGCCCAAACACACCTCCTGACGCCTACCGGCGAGGACAGAGGCCACGCCCCTCTTTAGGCCACGCCCACTCCCGCCGTGCATATAAAGCGCTGAACCACAAGCGCCCTGTTAGTTGGACCTATCTCCTGAGGCGGAAAGCTGGGAGCGCTATCTGTCACTTGTAACTTTTTTAAAACATTTGATTGTCACTAAATTGTTGTGTGTTTTTAACTCACCTGAGAGAAGCATCTACCCCAGGGCACTCGCTCGCCCCTCTCGGCCCGCGCAGCGGATCCTAGCTCTGACGCCAAACCGCCCAAACACACCTCCTGACGGCTACCGGCGAGGACAGAGGCCACGCCCCTTTTTAGGCCACGCCCCCTACATTCCCCCTCCACTCCGATAAACCATGTGACTCGGCCAGAAGCGCAGCGGACGAGCGCAGCGGGAGCGCCGTTTGCGCGCCGAAGGCGCGCCCAAGGTAAGCCCATCTGCGCCCGTCCGCGCCAGACCGAGCCCGAGGCCCAGGACCCCTGATTCAGCCATTCCCATACCTCTGAGGTACACCCAAGAAGCCCTCCTCAATATCAGGGACTCCATCCCCACTCCCTGTTACAGCACGACCCCTCTAAAGGATGGACAATCCTGCTGTCCAATCTGCCCCTACAGGCTAACACCTCGACTTCCTCCAAAACCGTGTTGGATCAAGATGGCCCTGCTTAACTGCAGATCACTCCCCAAACATCAAACGAAAATTAACATGATGCTGCAAAACTCGGAATATGAGGTCCTCTTTCTGACCGAAACTTGGATCAACCCCAACTCAGTTCCAGACATGGTTCAAGCTCTTCCTCCGGGCTATCTTATTAAACATCATGACAGATCCTCGGGGATTGGAGGCGGAATAGCGATTATCTATCGTGACTACCTATCCTGCCACTTTAAGGACAGCCCAATCCAGGACTGCGAAAACATTCTGTTTTCAATCCACCTACCCCCATCCACAACCCTATCAGGGATTCTAGTTTACCGTCCCCCAGGGCAGCAGAGACTCTTCTGCAACTCCCTTTTGGAGTCCACTTCCTCTCTTTCCTGCTTGTATCCCAATTTTACGGTCCTAGGAGATCTAAATCTCCATCTCGACGACCCCTCAGATAACATCGCCGAAGACTTAAAAAAAGACCTAGCCTCCCTTAACCTCCACCTGAAAGGTAATCTGCCCACCCACTCCAAGGGCCACCTACTAGACCCAATTTTCACCAACTTGTCAAGTCTAGTAGTGAGCACCCCCCTCCCTGTCCCTTGGTCAGACCATTTCGTAATCCCTTTCAAGATCCTACTTTCGTCTGAAACACCGGCTAAAGATCCCCCCAAGAACCAGCCCGTCCGTGGCAAAAATTGGATACAACCTCTTGGACTCAAGTACTCATCTCTACCACTCCGAGTCTTGACCCAGACCCCTCCAGAGCTGACACCCAACTCCGCGGCTGGATTAGTCAATCCCTGGATAACATCCTCCCAGTCAAACCCCTCCCCAGTAAAAAGAGAACTCTTAAGTCCCCCTAGTACACGCAGGAACTGCGCGGACTAAGGAAAAGATGCAAAAGGCTCGAACGCCTCTGGAGAAGAGACTGGGCTACTGAAAGCAAGTACAGGACCGCTCTCAGATAATATAAAACCTGCATAAAAAACACCCAGGCATCCTTCTTCGAGCAAAAAATACTAGCTGCAGCCAACTCGGCCAAAGAAACGTACCGCATAGTACGTCTCCTTACTAAAACCCCAGAACCCCCACCTATGCCAGACCCGTCAGGCACTAGATGTAACCAGCTAGCTGAGTTCTTCTCTACAAAAATTCTTAATATCCTCAAATCCCTCCCTCCACCCAACACTCCCCCGCCCCCCGGCACCCCACTCTCCGGTTCAGAGGCCCCCTGCCTCCAAACCTTCGCTCAGATTACCATAGAACTTTTCCTGTCCACTCTACAATCAGTCAAGAGTGGGGCTCCATCGGACCCAGCTCCTATGAGTAAACTAAAACTGGTCGCCCCAACGGTCGCCCCTCCCTTCACTAGTCTCATCAATGCCTCCCTGGCACTGGGCATAGTACCAGACAACTGGAAAAAAGCCACAGTCAGGGCACTCTTAAAAAAAAACCACCTCGACCCCTTGGAACCATCAAACTTCAGACCCATCTCTCTCCTCCCCGCCATCAGCAAAGTGGCCGAGCGCATTGTTAACCACCAACTGTCTCTCTTCCTAGAATCCAACAAACTTCTGCACCACTCCCAGACGGGGTTCAGACCAGGACAGGGAACAGACACCGCCTTACTTGCTGTGGTCGAGGAGGCAAGAACCATCATAGACCAAGGAGGATCAGTGGCAGTGATCCTCCTTGATCTGAGTGCCGCCTTCGACACAGTAGACCATGCGATCCTTATCCATCGGCTCAGCATGGTAGGAGTATCTGGCACTGCCCTGTCCTGGATCAAATCCTTCCTGGAAGGGAGAACCTTCCAAGTGTCTGACGGCACTGTCCAATCGAAAGCACTCTCGCTTCAGTGTGGGGTCCCTCAGGGCTCATCCCTGAGCCCCACACTTTTTAACGTTTACATGTCCCCGCTAGAAGACATCACAACACCATTTGGCATGAAAACAGTTATGTATGCCGATGACACACAATTAGTGGTGTCTATCAACCAATCTAATAACAGCCTAGACAACCTGGTGGCCTGCCTGGAAAACATCTTCCAGTGGATGTGCGAATCACGCCTTAAACTGAGCGGCGAGAAGTCCGAGATACTCTTCCTGGGAAACCCTCGCAAATTCCCCCCATCCCTCATTTGGCCAGGCTGTATGGGTCCCCCTCCCACCCCCAAAACAGAAGTCAAGAGTCTTGGCATCTGGCTAGACCAAGACCTTAACTTTAAATCTCAGGCCAGAAAAACTGCAGGCACCTGCATTGGCCTCATAAAAACAGCTAGGAAGGTTCTCCATCTAATCCCCTTCCAATCTAGGAAGCTGCTCATGCAGGGCCTAGTAAACTCCAGATTGGACTATGGCAACGCCCTTTACTTGGGAGCCCCCGCCTCGGTCATTCATAGACTACAATGCGCCCAAAACACCGCGGCCAGAATCCTAACAGGGACCAAGTCAAAATGCTCAGCGAAACCAGCCCTCAAAAGCTTGCACTGGCTCCCAGTTCAACAAAGGATTACCTTTAAGACTCTCTGCATCTCACACAAGATAATGCACGGCAGAGGTCCACCGATCCTGAGCTCTCTTGTCAAACCCCATCAGTCCAACAGGCAACTGAGATCAGACGCCCTCTCCCTGGCCAGTACCCCCAGAATCTATAAGACCCGTTCCGGAGGGAGACTGTTCTCATACAACGCCCCAAAGCTATGGAATTCCCTGCCAATCTCCATCCGTAGAGAACACAACCTACTGGCTTTCCGTAGACAACTCAAAACATGGCTCTTCCCATAGTCTTCCTCCCTCTCTGGAAACATAGGTCGATCGACAGCGCTGGGACGCCCTAGGGTAGCTCCGCGCTCTACAAATCCGTTTCCAATTCCAATTCCAATATTACTGGTTACAATATCCATCAAAATGTAATGAGTGACCATTTGCCCTTAAGCGTAAATTCAACCATTCCAACTATTGCAGTAAGGAAAGACTGCAAACAAGTAGAGGGGACACAAAACGTAACACTAGGTAGACATAATGACTATACACTACGATGGTCCAGCTTGGTTAAGTAAACAACTTGTTAGCAAGACATATAATTCAATCTTAACTTGTCTAGATGATGGCCCTTCGCACGATAACATCCTGACAGCATTTACTGACATAACTAATACAGCTAAAAATCTGTGGAAAACAAAGCTACCAGTGGCCAGAAAGGGATGGTTTGATAAAAACTGCACTAAAACATATAATAAGCTAAAAGAAGCCCTGCACAGGCAAGTACGAGACAAGGAGGACATTAGGAGTTGCAGGAAGCTTTATAATGAAGCCAGGAAAACTAGAAGATAAACAATTTGACAGAGAAGGCCTGGGAGAATCTTAAAAACGCCTCGGGGAGTAAAGATAGCTCCCTATTCTGGTAGGCTGTGAATGCACCCTTCTTCTCCATCGATAACCGTCATGCACCTTCTATTGAAGTAGCAATAGAAGAAAAAACATGGATGGACTTCTTTGCAAATGTTTATTCTTTACAAAATGGTGCAGAGAGGGAAACAGATTGGGGGAAAGAGCCAGTGAGGGTCCATCAGGTTCTCCAAGAATGCTGGCCTATTAATCTTAACATCACTCTGGAAGAGGTAACAAGGGCAGTAAATGCCAGCAAGAGTGGTAAGGACCCAGGCCCGATGGGGTGCTAATTGACCTTTTTAAGTCATCCCTGCAGTAATGGTCCCCAATATTAACCCGGGTCCTACAAGCATGTTGTGCAAAAGGGTTTATAGTTACATGGTCTGAATCTATAATTGTTCCGATCATCAAAAAGGGACATCGGGAAAATCCTGCATGCTACCGCCCAATATCCTTATTAGATTCCCTTATGAAGGTGGCGGGAAGGATTGTTTTAGATAGGTTGCAAACATGGGCAGAGAAAAACAACATCCTAAGTGATGTACAGTACGGTTTTAGATCTGGGTTAGGTGTCAACGAGCAGGCTCTTAATCTTAGTACTTTAATTGGAAAGTATATGAAGGCCAAAACAGAGAAATTTTATTTGGCATTTGCCGATTTAACAGCCGCTTTTGACTGTGTCATACACAGTAAACTGTGGGACATTTTAAGTGACCTTAAGTTGACCTTATTATAATCCACTTTCTGAGACAATTATATTCTGGGGCTCCCGCCAAAGTTCGATATGGGACAAATGGAGAATGCACAGCGTCATTCAATGTGGAGAGGGGAGTGAGGCAAGGGTGTGTTTTGCACCATTCCTGTTTACTCTTTACCTCAATCTGTTGGAAAAGGAGTTGGTGTCTAACGCTAGGGACCCGCCATACGTACATAAGTGTCCAATTGTCTCCCTTCGCTATACTGATTATGCTGTGCTTATGGCACTTACCCAGATTGGTTTACAGCAGGCTCTAAGTTATTATACTGGTTTTATGGACTCCCTGGGTCTAAAAATGAATACAAAGAAAAGTTTTATAATGACCTGCCGGAGAGGTAAACAAAAATGCAGAAGTTTCCAAGCTAGGGGCAGCAGGGTAGAATTCATACCATCATTTACATACCTGGGTGTTCTATTTAATTATACTAGGACCTGGACACAAGCAATTAAAACCAGGAGTCTCCTGTTAAGTCCATAGCAGCATTGATACATTTTTCTAAAAAACTGGGAAAAGGCCGCCAGAAATCCTCCTGAAGATTTACAATGCCAAATGCGTGTGTATAGCTATTTTGAGGGCAGGTATATGGGGACCCCATGATTGTACACCAATTCAGCAAGCCGAAAACTATTGAATTTAATTTTTCCTTCATTACAGCAGCTCTCTCATCGTAATCCCTCAATCTCGTACAATTTCCGTGTAGTCTGAGAAATTGACTAAATGGTATACTGTTTTTTTGTGTTGTAGGGTGGAAACTAGTGTAATGAAGGAGAGTGTTGCGGGCAATCGGTTTGACAAAGAGGTCCATAACTAGTTGACCCTGATCATGTTTGACCATTAAGTCCAGAAATTCAATACCTGTATTGCTTATTTTCTCAGTGAATTTTAGATTAGGATCGCAAGCATTAAGCCAAGATATGAATTCTTGTAAAGTATCTTCATTGTCATCCCAGACGAATATAATATCGTCGATATATCTCGACCAATAAAAGATCGATTCGAAGAATGGTGCTACTTCGTTAAAGATGTGACGTTCTTCAAAATATGCTACATAAATATTAGCGATCGTTGGGGCGCATGACGCGCCCATGCTTACTCCTTTCACTTGCCTATAAAGGCTACCTCTGAATTCGAAAATGTTGTCTTCTAAAATTATTTTGAGACAATCCAAAATTAAGTTAATATCGCAGTCGATATCGAATGACTGAATGAACCATTTTGTTGCATCAATGGCTCCTGTACAGGGAATGTTGGAATAGAGGCTTTTGACATCCAATGTTACGATCCACTGTCTGTGTGCATTGAATGGTGCACCTTCCAGTTGATTGATGATATGTCTGATGTCCTGAATATACCCAGGTATTTTCACGATGTGTGGACGCAGAATAGCGTCTAAATACTTGGATATTGGTTCAGTGACACTACCGATAGTTATAACAATGGGACGAAAGGGTGGGTCCCATTCGTTTTTGTGCACTTTCGGGATGCCATATAAACTAGCCATTTTAGGATTATCCACATTCATATAAGCATGTTCTTTGAGACAAATATCTCCATTGTTCAGTGCCTTAGCAGTTAATTTAGATGTCTTGCTTTTAATCTTTGAGGTTGGATCTCTAGAGATTTTAGCATAGAAGGTAGTGTCGCTCAACATTTCTTCTATTTTATCGACGTACTTATCTGTGTCTAAAATGGCAATCCCATCCCCTTTATCACAGCTTTTGACAGTTATTTTGTTTGAATCCTTGAGTTCGATCAGAGCTTGATGTTCATCCATTGAGATATTATACGGGGTATGAGGCACATTTTTGGTGATATTTCTCAATTTGTTAATGACTGGTTTTTCAAAAATTCATACTTCTGGTGCTACCTGTTCTAGTGTTGGGGTGAACACTGATTTTGGGGCCAGACCTGATTAATTGTTTTCTGATATATTATTTTCGTTGTTACAAAAGAAACTTTTTAACCGAATTTTTCGAAAAAAGCTCATCATGTCATTAAATAACTCAAATTTGTTCAACCCAGAGTGGGGAACAAATGAAAGTCCCTTAGAAAGTATAGACTAAGTAGATGCACTAGCTACATGACTGCTTAAATTAAATATAGGGATAGTTTTTTCTCCCTCCAATAACGGGCATTTCTTGTTTCCAGGTATCTGTCCGAGTTCTGTTGATGGTCCTGGAAATGCGATTGATACTGTCCCTGAGGTTGGTAGGATTGGTTCTTTTGATATTGTCCCCGAGGTTGGTACTGATATTGAGACCGATATTGGGGGCGATAATTTGGTCTCCAATTCCCTCGGTGCTGAGGACGTCTCCCTAAAAAAGGTCGATAACCCTGATTGGATCTGAATCTATTGCCTCTTGGCTGATATGGTGACATACTGAAATTACTCCCAGAATCAGACGAGTTAGAGAAGGTAGTAAATTTGTTGGACTTGGAGTTTGGATGATACGACACATTATCTTGATCCATATTCTCTGATTGGGTCCAGACATTTTCTGCTAAATAAGGATAGATTTTTTCATTTCTGAAGAAGTGATGGTCTTTCTGAAATGTATCCATCTTACGTTTAAATAGGTATTCACTGTAGGAGCTAAGGTCTATTTCTATATATTCCAGTTTCTTTTTGATAGCTAGTATAACAGTGGACGTTTTGATTTTATCCTCAAGGTCTATGATTTCTTGGACCAACTGAGTTAATACCTCCTTGGCAGTTTCCACAATCAACATCATTAGGTCCCTCGAGCACCAATTGGCGATGAGGGACCAACGTTCTAAAAATTTTTTAATTGTACAAATAGGCCTGGGATATTTTTTATTTGGAGGCCTTGAGGAATTGCTCCAGCTTTTAAATAATCTAATATACATTTACCATGAAGCTCAATTCTTTTTTACTTCTTTTTTAAAGCTAGCAATTTGATTAAATCTTCACTCTGTTCTGTGTTGGTTGTGTTTCTTGTATCAAAACCAACAGAAGATCCTACCATGGAAGCAAAATCTTCATCACTGAAACCAAATGATTTTATTGTAGCCATTATTTGATAGGTGAGTTCGTACTATAGCCGGTTTTATCACTTTGATTGACTATAGTGAAAATGTTCTACTATTATGATTTACCAATATGGAAGGACTGTAAAGTATATAGAGCCAAGGTGCTGAATTAGTTTGTAATTCGAGACAAACAAAGAGATGGAAGAATAAGAGAAGAGAGCAACACATAAATCACTATACAAATTATATGGTAAAGGGCTGCACTAAGTATTATCTTTGACTGATTTGTCACTAACAAGAATTACCCTCATGGACAGGCCATGAGTATACAGGTTTTGGAAAACAGGGGACCCCTATATTTACTAAGTTTGCTAGTCGTAGGGAGTAATTAGCAAGTAGGGAAAAAAGGAAGAGAGCACTCTCTCTAGCAAACAAATAATCAATCACTGCCCTTTAGTTATTGAGTATCCACAATTTATCAAAAGCGACTTTTCTGTAATTCATGTACAATTCAAGACTAAAAATTCGAATTTCAAAAAACTTTGTTTTTATTCTTTCTTTATATATTCTTTTTCATGTAAATATTTTTGTATCGTTTTCATTCTATTTTAGCTATAAATATCATTTAATACACTTTGTATAAACATTCACATATTACAAAAAAAACGTACATATACATAACAAATAAATAAAAAGTGAAATAAACTGTGAACAAGGTGATTATTGTATGAAATTTTCGGTCGATGCAATATTGAGGTAGGCAAAGAGGTGGGATAGAACTACGCGCGTTTCAGCCAGTAGTCTTCGTCAGGTGACCGTCATTCGCAACTTACAAAACATAACAGTGTGCAACGTAAATCTACAAAAAAAGAGAACAGAGAAATGTATATATCAGTCGCTTTTAAACTTAATCTAATATATTGCACTTTTGACTAAAAAAATCATTGGGTCAGTATTTACATTTTTGTTCTTATCCTAATATATCCTAATTACATAACAAAAAGCAGCACCACATCACATGCCATGATGAATCCAATAGCTATTACAATTCAGCATTTATATTCTAAATTTTTACATTTCATATTTTCCTCTATTTCGTAAGCAGATATTTTCAATTCATTTTATTTTATATATTGTCATTTTTACATTATGCATGTCTCTTCTATAAGATATCTCTATCTCCATTCAGCAGAGATTGTTGACCCATATTAGGTGCTATATCTATATTTTACAATATCTCACATTTATAGGTTTCTTTATTTACTTGCTATGAGCAACAGTGTATATGCTTTCCTTATGAAGAAGGTATAAGATGAAGGAAATGGAAAGGAAAGAAGAAAACAGTGAGACACATTGGGATTCGTTCGATCTAGTAAACCTGCTCATTCTATTCAATCCGGTGGTTTCCAACATAAACACCTAAGAATAGCGGAATCTCGCTAATACTTACTTTCAGATAAAATGGTAGACGTATCGTTTTTCTAACTTCTATTTTTCTCTTTTCACAATTAGGTTCATTTCCAGAAAGGGGCACTCGACTTTTACTATGTAGTATCTAGTCTGCAGAGAGGCTGTGTAAAGAAAATTGAGACTTTTACTATACATCTAACTTTATGGAATAGTTTATCGCCAAACTGTCATTGATATTATCCAAAAATAACTCCCTGGAAATTAAAGAAAGGGAGTGATATTGTATAAGATTTTATTCAGGGGCTAACGATAAGAGACATTGATCCTTAAATAGTGGAACTTTAGGTATTTGCATTTGCCTACATGCAACTCGTTGATAGTAGCGAAATTCATGTCAACAATACGCTTTTTGTGCATAAGTAAAAAAGAAAAAACTGTCCTATTGTACCTTTTTAAACTTTATGTATCCTGTTGGTATCAAATCATATAAGGTTTCTTATCAGTTTTGTTCAAAGACGGTATAAGAGGAGTGGAAAGCATAAGCCTGTCACGTGGATAAGAAGAGAATGATATTTTACTTCCAACTGCCCACAAATATTTTTAACAATTATTGTTAGAATTGATAGTTTTAGTTTACCTTAAAAGTTATTGTGTCCTACTGAGCACTTATTGATGAATTAAGAGAGTCCGTGCTGAACGATCAGTATATCTTTTTCGGACAACGTCTCTAATGCCTCTGCGGGTTCGATCTTAAAAAGAACCAAAACGATCGTTTAAATATCTAGTGCATAACAGTACTTCATACATGAAAAGCTAGACTTCGACATATGCGTCGTAACGTTACCTTTATTTTTGGTGAATCAAGATATAATGCCATCCGGTTTCTTGTTAATAATTTATTTGTGTATCTGAGAAACCATAAGAACACAAACGCGAACGCGTCAATGTACCCGTTTTGTTTATGTAACTAATTACTCTCTACGAATTCCCGACATGGTGTATATATTCACGTACCTCTATTCCGGTATGGCCTTTCTTAGACAATGATGTTCCTCTACTGCAAGCCGAATCGCCGCAATGATATGTGCAAGGCGTGTGGCTGGTAATGAATCTATATATATATAGATCGCAACGGCCCGCGCTTTTGATCGGAAGGATTTTGAATGCCGCAGCCGGATGACGTTAATATGACGTCTCCGTTTTACCAATATGGTCACAAAAATCAAAAACGAACTTGGAAGGCGCAGTAAATGGCCGCTAAATGCGATGGTTATAAGCTAACCTATGGCCTCGTATCATGCCATGAACCTGGGACAAAGATAAATAAGCTATATATTAGCTTGTTGCCACGGAATTTCTGAATTCAGTCCTGATTTTACTGTATCTAACGTAAAAATCCAGAAAACTTCACGTTTTCGCCGGATTTTGTCAGTACATAATCCTTCTTTTGGGGTAATTTTCTCCAAAATCACCCATTGGATGTCTTCTGGCTCATGTTTGTATTCTACATAATGGGCCACTAATGGGGCATTCATTTTTCTAGTTCGAATCGCAGACTTGTGTTCTGTTACTCTCGTATATATGGAACGAGAGGATTCTCCAACATATCCCATTTTACATGGACAAAGTAGCAGATACACAATATTTTTAGTTTTACAGTTCGTCATGTGACTCAAATGTATGGTAATCCCATTATGTTGGAACTCTTTGGTCTCAATAGCTTGTGGACAGATTTTGTAAATTCCACACTTGTAATTTCCAATTACCGGATCCCCGGTGATAACATTCCTTTGTGTACTTTCTTTTATTGCTGGCATCCGTGATCTTACAAGCAGATCTTTTAAATTTTTGTTTTTATGGAATGCAAAAAGTGGCTTAGGTATCAGTTCCTGGGCTGTTTTATTGACATTCAATATATGCCAATTTGAATATACAATTTGGCGTACTTGATTGTTTAAGAGTGAATGTCTAGTTACGAATACCAGGCTAGCATCTTGCTTACATTTGGTAGTTTGTAAAAGATGTTGACGATCATAATATCTGGCTCTTTTGCAAGATTCACGTATTAATCTATGGGGGTAGCCACGCTCTTTGAATTTTTCCTTCATTACAGCAGCTCTCTCATCGTAATCCCTCAATCTCGTACAATTTCTCCGTAGTCTGAGAAATTGACTAAATGGTGTACTGTTTTTTTGTGTTGTAGGGTGGAAACTACTGTAATGAAGGAGAGTGTTGCGGGCAGTCGGTTTGACAAACAGGTCCATAACTAGTTGACCCTGATCATGTTTGACCATTAAGTCCAGAAATTCAATACCTGTATTGCTTATTTACTCCGTGAATTTTAGATTAGGATCGCAAGCATTGAGCCAAGATATGAATTCTTGTAAAGTATCTTCATTGTCATCCCAGACGAATATAATATCGTCGATATATCTTGACCAATAAAAGATCGATTCGAAGAATGGTGCTACTTCGGTAAAGATGTGACGTTCTTCAAAATATGCTACATAAATATTAGCGATCGTTGGGGCGCATGACGCGCCCATGCTTACTCCTTTCACTTGCCTATAAAGGCTACCTCTGAATTCGAAAATATTGTCTTCTAAAATAATTTTGATACAATCCAAAATGAAGTTAATATTGCAGTCGATATCGAATGACTGAATGAACTATTTTGTTGCATCAATGGCTCCTGCACAGGGAAATTTGGAATAGAGGCTTTCGACATCCAATGTTACGATCCACTATCTGTGTGCATTGAATGGTGTACCTTCCAGTTGATTGATGATATGTCTGGTGTCCTGAATATACCCAGGTATTTTCACGATGTGTGGACGCAGAATAGCGTCCAAATACTTGGATATTGGTTCAGTGACACTACCGATAGTTGTAACAATGGGACGAAAGGGTGGGTCCCATTCGCTTTTGTGCACTTTCGGGATGCCATATAAACTAGCCATTTTAGGATTGTACACATTCATTTAAGCATATTCTTTGAGACAAATATCTCCATTGTTCAGTGCCTTAGCAGTTAATTTAGATATCTTGCTTTTAATCTTTGAGGTTGGATCTCTAGGGATTTTAGCATAGAAGGGAGTGTCGGTCAACATTTCTTCTTTTTTATCGATGTACTTATCTGTGTCTAAAATGGCAATCCCACCCCCTTTATCACAGCTTTTGACAGTTATTTTGTTTGAATCCTTGAGTTCGATCAGAGCTTGATGTTCATCCATTGAGATATTATACGGGGTATGAGGCATATTTTTGGTGATATTTCTCAATTTGTTAATGACTAGTTTTTCAAAAATTCGTACTTCTGGTGCTACCTGTTCTAGTGTTGGGGTGAACACTGATTTTGGGGCCAGACCTGATTTATTGTATTCTGATATATTATTTTCGTTGTTACACAAGAAACTTTTTAACCGATTTTTTCAAAAAAAGCTCATCATGTCATTAAATAACCCAAATGTGTTCAACCCAGAGTGGGGAACAAATGAAAGTCCCTTAGAAAGTATAGAATAATTAGATGCACTAGCTACATGACTGCTTAAATTAAATATAGGGATAGTTTTTACTCCCTCCAATAACGGGCATTTCTTGTTTGCAGGTATCTGTCCGAGTTCTGTTGATGGTCCTGGAAATGAGATTGATACTGTCCCTGAGGTTGGTAGGATTGGTTCTGTTGATATTGTCCCCGAGGTTGGTACTGATATTGAGACCGATATAGGGGGCGATAATTTGGTCTCCAATTCCCTCGGTGCTGAGGGCGTCTCCCTAAAAAAGGTCGATAACCCTGATTCGATCTGAATCTATTGCCTCTTGGCTGATATGGTGACATACTGGAATTACTCCCAGAATCAGACGAGTTAGAGAAGGTAGTAAATTTGTTGGACTTGGAGTTTGGATGATACGACACATTATCTTGATCCATATTCTCTGATTGGGTACAGAAATTTTCTGCTAAATAAGGATAGATTTTTTCATTTCTGAAGAAGTGAAGGTCTTTCTGAAATGTATCCATCTTACGTTTAAATAGGTATTCACTGTAGGAGCTAAGGTCCATTTCTATATCTTCCAGTTTCTTATTGATATCTAGTATAACAATGGACGTTTTGATTTTATCCTCAAGGTCTATGATTTCTTGGACCAACTGAGTTAATACCTCCTTGGCAGTTTTGCACAATCAACATCATTAGGTCCCTCGAGCACCAATTGGCGATGAGGGGCCAACGTTCTAAAAAATGTTTTAATTGTACAAATAGGCCTGGGATATTTTTTATTTGGAGGCCTTGAGGAATTGCTCCAGCTTTTAAATAATCAAATATAAATTTACCATGAAGCTCAATTCTTTTTGACTTCTTTTTTAAAGCTAGCAATTTGATTAAATCTTCACTCTGTTCTGCGTTGGTTGTGTTTCTTGTATCAAAACCAACAGAAGATCCTACCATGGAAGCAAAATCTTCATCACTGAAACCAAATGATTTTATTGTCGCCATTATTTGATAGGTGAGTTCGTACTATAGCCGGTTTTATCACTCTGATTGACTATAGTGAAAATGTTCTACTATTATGATTTACCAATATGGAAGGACTGTAAAGTATATAGAGCCAAGGTGCTGAATAAGTTTGTAATTTGAGACAAACAAAGAGATGGAAGATTAAGAGAAGAGAGCAACACATAAATCACTATACAAAATATATGGTAAAGGGCTGCACTAAGTATTATCTTTGACTGATTTGTCACTAACAAGAATTACCCTCATGGACAGGCCATGAGTATACAGGTTTTGGAAAACAGGGGACCCCTACATTTACTAAGTTTGCTAGTCGTAGGGAGTAATTGGCAAGTAGGGAAAAAAGGAAGAGAGCACTCTCTCTAGCAAAGAAATAATCAATCACTGCCCTTTAGTTATTGAGTATCCACAATTTATCAAAAGCGACATTTCTGTAATTCATGTACAATTCAAGACTAAAAATTCGAATTTCAAAAAACTTTGTTTTTATTCTTTTTCATATATTCTTTTTCATGTAAATATTTTTGTATCGTTTTCATTCTATTTTAGCTATAAATATCATTTAATACACTTTGTATAAACATTCACATATTACAAACAATACGTACATAAACATAACAAATAAATAAAAAGTGAAATAAACTGTGAACAAGGTGATTATTGTACGAAATTTTCGGTCGATGCAATATTGAGGTAGGCAAAGAGGTGGAATAGAACTACGCGCGTTTCGGCCAGTAGCCATCGTCAGGTGACCGTCATTCGCAACTTACAAAACATAACAGTGTGCAACGTAAATCTACAAAAAAAGGGAACAAAGAAATGTATATATCAGTCGCTTTTAAACTTAATCTAATATATTGCACTTTTGACTAAAAAAATCATTGGGTCAGTATTTACATTTTTGTTCTTATCCTAATATATCCTAATTACATAACAAAAAGCAGCACCACATCACATGCCATGATGAATCCAATAGCTATTACAATTCAGCATTTATATTCTAAATTTTTACATTTCATATTTTCCTCTATTTCGTAATCAGATATTTTCAATTCATTTTATTTTATATATTGTCATTTTTACATTATGCATGTCTCTTCTATAAGATATCTCTATCTACATTCAGCAGAGATTGTTGACCCATATTAGGTGCTATATCTATATTTTACAATATCTCAAATTTATAGGTTTCTTTATTTACTTGCTATGAGCAACAGTCTATATCCTTTCCTTATGAAGAAGGTATAAGATGAAGGAAATGGAAAGGAAAGAAGAAAACAGTGAGACACATTGGGATTCGTTTGATCTAGTAAACCTGCTCATTCTATTCAATCCGGTGGTTTCCAACATAAACACCTAAGAATAGCGGAATCTCGCTAATACTTACTTTCAGATAAAATGGTAGATGTATCGTTTTTCTAACTTCTATTTTTCTCTTTTCACAATTTGGGTTGATTTCCAGAAAGGGGCACTCGACTTTTACTATGTAGTATCTAGTCTGCAGAGAGGCTGTGTAAAGAAAATTGAGACTTTTACTATACATCTAACTTTATGGAATAGTTTATCGCCAAACTGTCATTGATATTATCCAAAAATAACTCCCTGGAAATTAAAGGAAGGAAGTGATATTGTATAAGATTTTATTCAGGTGCTAACGATAAGAGAGTTTAAACCTTAAATAGTGGAACTTTAGGTATTTGCATTTGCCTACATGCAACTCGTTGATAGTAGCGAAATTCATGTCAACAACACGCTTTTTGTGCATAAGTAAAAAAGAAAAAACTGTCCTATTGTACCTTTTTAAACTTTATGTATCCTGTTGGTATCAAATCATATAAGGTTTCTTTTCAGTTTTGTTCAAAGACGGTATAAGAGGAGTGGAAAGCATAAGCCTGTCACGTGGATAAGAAGAGAATGATATTTTACTTCCAACTGCCCACAAATATTTTTAACAATTATTGTTAGAATTGATAGTTTTAGTTTACCTTAAAAGTTATTGTGTCCTACTGAGCACTTATTGATGAATTAAGAGAGTCCGTGCTGAACGATCAGTATATCTTTTTCGGACAACGTCTCTAATGCCTCTGCGGGTTCGATCTTAAAAAGAACCAAAACGATCGTTTAAATATCTAGTGCATAACAGTACTTCATACATGAAAAGCTCGACTTCGACATATGCGTCGTAACGTTACCTTTATTTTTGGTGAATCATGATATAATGCCATCCGGTTTCTTGTTAATAATTTATTTGTGTATCTGAGAAACCATAAGAACACAAACGCGAACGCGTCAATGTACCCGTTTTGTTTATGTCACTAATTACTCTCTACGAATTCCCGACATGCTGTATATATTCACGTACCTCTATTCCGGTATGGCCTTTCTTAGACAATGATGTTCCTCTACTGCAAGCCGAATCGCCGCAATGATATGTGCAAGGCGTGTGGCTGGTAATGAATCTATATATATATAGATCGCAACGGCCCGCGCTTTTGATCGGAAGGATTTTGAATGACGCAGCCGGATGACGTTAATATGACGTCTCCGTTTTACCAATATGGTCACAAAAATCAAAAACGGACTTGGAAGGCGCAGTAAATGGCCGCTAAATGCGATGGTTATAAGCTAACCTATGGCCTCGTATCATGCCATGAACCTGGGACAAAGATAAATAAGCTATATAATAGCTTGTTGCCACGGAATTTCTGAATTCAGTCCTGATTTTACTGTATCTAACGTAAAAATCCAGAAAACTTCACGTTTTCGCCGGATTTTGTCAGTACATAATCCTTCTTTTGGGGTAATTTTCTCCAAAATCACCCATTGGATGTCTTCTGGCTCATTTTTGTATTCTACATAATGGGCCACTAATGGGGCATTCATTTTTCTAGTTCGAATCGCAGACTTGTGTTCTGTTACTCTCGTATATATGGAACGAGAGGATTCTCCAACATATCCCATTTTACATGGACAAAGTAGCAGATACACAATATTTTTGGTTTTACAGTTCGTCATGTGACTCAAATGTATGGTAATCCCATTATGTTGGAACTCTTTGGTCTCAATAGCTTGTGGACAGATTTTGTAAATTCCACACTTGTAATTTTCAATTACCGGATCCCCGGTGATAACATTCCTTTGTGTACTTTCTTTTATTGCTGGCATCCGTGATCTTACAACCAGATCTTTTAAATTTTTGTTTTTACGGAATGCAAAAAGTGGCTTAGGTATCAGTTCCTGGGCTGTTTTATTGACATTCAATATATGCCAATTTGAATATACAATTTGGCGTACTTGATTGTTTAAGAGTGAATGTCTAGTTAGGAATACCAGGCTAGCATCTTGCTTACATTTGGTAGTTTGTAAAAGATGTTGACGATCATAATATCTGGCTCTTTTGCAAGATTCACGTATTAATATATGGGGGTAGCCACGCTCTTTGAATTTTTCCTTCATTACAGCAGCTCTCTCATCGTAATCCCTCAATCTCGTACAATTTCTCCGTAGTCTGAGAAATTTACTAAATGGTGTACGGTTTTTTTGTGTTGTAGGGTGGAAACTACTGTAATGAAGGAGAGTGATGCGGGCAGTCGGTTTGACAAAGAGGTCCATAACTAGTTGACCCTGATAATGTTTGACCATTAAGTCCAGAAATTCAATACCTGTATTGCTTATTTACTCCGTGAATTTTAGATTAGGATCGCAAGCATTAAGCCAAGATATGAATTCTTGTAAAGTATCTTCATTGTCATCCCAGACGAATATAATATCGTCGATATATCTTGACCAATAAAAGATCGATTCGAAGAATGGTGCTACTTCGTTAAAGATGTGACGTTCTTCAAAATATGCTACAAAAATATTAGCGATCGTTGGGGCGCATGACGCGCCCATGCTTACTCCTTTCACTTGCCTATAAAGGCTACCTCTGAATTCAAAAATATTGTCTTCTAAAATAATTTTGATACAATCCAAAATGAAGTTAATATTGCAGTCGATATCGAATGACTGAATGAACCATTTTGTTGCATCAATGGCTCCTGCACAGGGAATGTTGGAATAGAGGCTTTCGACATCCAATATTACGATCCACTATCTGTGTGCATTGAATGGTGTACCTTCCAGTTGATTGATGATATGTCTGGTGTCCTGAATATACCCAGGTATTTTCACGATGTGTGGATGCAGAATAGCGTCCAAATACTTGGATATTGGTTCAGTGACACTACCGATAGTTGTAACAATGGGACGAAAGGGTGGGTCCCATTCGTTTTTGTGCACTTTCGGGATGCCATATAAACTAGCCATTTTAGGATTATCCACATTCATATAAGCATATTCTTTGAGACAAATATCTCCATTGTTCAGTGCCTTAGCAGTTAATTTAGATATCTTGCTTTTAATCTTTGTGGTTGGATCTCTAGAGATTTTAGCATAGAAGGTAGTGTCGCTCAACATTTCTTCTATTTTATCGATGTACTTATCTGTGTCTAAAATGGCAATCCCACCCCCTTTATCACAGCTTTTGACAGTTATTTTGTTTGAATCCTTGAGTTCGATCAGAGCTTGATGTTCATCCATTGAGATATTATACGGGGTATGAGGCACATTTTTGGTGATATTTCTCAATTTGTTAATGACTAGTTTTTCAAAAATTCTTACTTCTGGTGCTACCTGTTCTAGTGTTGGGGTGAACACTGATTTTGGGGCCAGACCTGATTTATTGTATTCTGATATATTATTTTCGTTGTTACAAAAGAAACTTTTTAACCGAATTTTTCAAAAAAAGCTCATCATGTCATTAAATAACCCAAATTTGTTCAACCCAGAGTGGGGAACAAATGAAAGTCCCTTAGAAAGTATAGACTAAGTAGATGCACTAGCTACATGACTGCTTAAATTAAATATAGGGATAGTTTTTACTCCCTCCAATAACGGGCATTTCTTGTTTCCAGGTATCTGTCCGAGTTCTGTTGATGGTCCTGGAAATGAGATTGATACTGTCCCTGAGGTTGGTAGGATTGGTTCTGTTGATATTGTCCCCGAGGTTGGTACTGATATTGAGACCGATATTGGGGGCGATAATTTGGTCTCCAATTCCCTCGGTGCTGAGGGCGTCTCCCTAAAAATGGTCGATAACCCTGATTCGATCTGAATCTATTGCCTCTTGGATGATATGGTGACATACTGGAATTACTCCCAGAATCAGACGAGTTAGAGAAGGTAGTAAATTTGTTGGACTTGGAGTTTGGATGATACGACACATTATCTTGATCCATATTCTCTGATTGGGTATAGAAATTTTCTGCTAAATAAGGATAGATTTTTTCATTGCTGAAGAAGCGAAGGTCTTTCTGAAATGTATCCATCTTACGCTTAAATAGGTATTCACTGTAGGAGCTAAGGTCCATTTCTATATCTTCCAGTTTCTTTTTGATATCTAGTATAACAGTGGACGTTTTGATTTTATCCTCAAGGTCTATGATTTCTTGGACCAACTGAGTTAATAACTCCTTGGCAGTTTCCACAATCAACATCATTGGGTCCCTCGAGCACCGATTGGCGATGAGGGACCAACGTTCTAAAAAATGTTTTAATTGTACAAATAGGCCTGGGATATTTTTTATTTGGAGGCCTTGAGGAATTGCTCCAGCTTTTAAATAATGTAATATAAATTTACCATGAAGCTCAATTCTTTTTGACTTCTTTTTTAAAGCTAGCAATTTGATTAAATCTTCACTCTGTTCTGTGTTGGTTGTGTTTCTTGTATCAAAACCAACAGAAGATCCTACCATGGAAGCAAAATCTTCATCACTGAAACCAAATGATTTTATTGTAGCCATTATTTGATAGGTGAGTTCGTACTATAGCCGGTTTTATCACTCTGATTGACTATAGTGAAAATGTTCTACTATTATGATTTACCAATATGGAAGGACTGTAAAGTATATAGAGCCAAGGTGCTGAATAAGTTTGTAATTCGAGATAAACAAAGAGATGGAAGAATAAGAGAAGAGAGCAACACATAAATCACTATACAAATTATATGGTAAAGGGCTGCACTAAGTATTATCTTTGACTGGTATGTCACTAACAAGAATTCCCCTCATGTACAGGCCATGAGTATACAGGTTTTGGAAAACAGGGGACCCCTACATTTACTAAGTTTGCTACTCGTAGGGAGTAATTGGCAAGTTGGGAAACAAGGAAGAGAGCCCTCTCTCTAGCAAACAAATAATCAACCACTGCCCTTTAGTTATTGAGTATTCACAATTTATCAAAAGCGACTTTTCTGTAATTCATGTACAATTCAATACTAAATATTCGAATTTCAAAAAACTTTGTTTTTATTCTTTTTTTATATATTCTTTTTCATGTAAATATTTTGGTATCGGTTTTCATTCTATTTTAGTTATAAATATCATTTAATACCCTTTGTATAAACATTCACATATTACAAAAAATCCGTACCTATACATAACAAATAAATAAAAAGTGAAATAAACTGTGAACAAGGTGATTATTGTATGAAATTTTCGGTCGATGCAATATTGAGGTAGGCAAAGCGGTGGAATAGAACTACGCGCGTTTCGGCCAGTAGCCTTCGTCAGGTGACCGTCATTCGCAACTTACAAAACATAACAGTGTGCAACGTAAATCTACAAAAAAAGGGAACAGAGAAATGTATATATCAGTCGCTTTTAAACTTAATCTAATATATTGCACTTTTGACTAAAAAAATCATTGGGTCAGTATTTACATTTTTGTTCTTATCCTAATATATCCTAATTACATAACAAAAAGCAGCACCACATCACATGCTATGATGAATCCAAAAGCTATTACAATTCAGCATTTATATTCTAAATTTTTACATTTCATATTTTCCTCTATTTCGTAATCAGATATTTTCAATTCATTTTATTTTATATATTGTCATTTTTACATTATGCATGTCTCTTCTACAAGATGTCTCTATCTCCAATCAGCAGATATTGTTGACCCATATTAGGTGCTATATCTATATTTTACAATATCTCACATTTATAGGTTTCTTTATTTACTTGCTATGAGCAACAGTCTATATTCTTTCCTCATGAAGAAGGTATAAGATGAAGGAAATGGAAGGGAAAGAAGAAAACAGTGAGACACATTGGGATTCGTTCGATCTAGTAAACCTGCTCATTCTATTCAATCCGGTGGTTTCCAACATAAACACCTAAGAATAGCGGAATCTCGCTAATACTTACTTTCAGATAAAATGGTAAATGTATCGTTTTTCTAACTTCTATTTTTCTCTTTTCACAATTTAGGTTGATTTCCAGAAAGGAGCACTCAACTTTTACTATGTGGTAACTAGTCTGCAGAGAGGCTGTGTAAAGAAAATTGAGACTTTTACTATACATCTAACTTTATGGAATAGTTTATCGCCAAACTGTCATTGATATTATCCTAAAGCAACTCCCTGGAAATTAAAGGAAGGGAGTGATATTGTATAAGTTTTTATTCAGGGGCTAACGATAAGAGAGTTTGAACCTTAAATAGTGGAACTTTAGGTATTTGCAGTTGCCTACATGCAACTCGTTGATAGTAGCGAAATTAATGTCAACAATAAGCTTTTTGTGCATAAGTAAAAAAGAAAAAACTGTCCTATTGTACCTTTTTAAACTTTATGTATCCTGTTGGTATTATCAAATCATATAAGGTTTCTTTTCGTTTTGTTCAAAGACGGTATAAGAGGAGTGGAAAGCATAAGCCTGTCACGTGGATAAGAAGAGAACGATATTTTACTTCCAACTGCCCACAAATATTTTTAACAATTATTGTTATATCTGATAGTTTTAGTTTACCTTAAAAGTTATTGTGTTGTACTGAGCACTTATTGATGACTTAAGAGAGTCCGTGCTGAACGATCAGTATATCTTTTTTGGACAACGTCTCTAATGCCTCTGCGGGTTCGATCTTAAAAAGAAACAAAACGCTTGTTTAAATATCTAGTGCATAACAGTACTTTATACATGAAAAGCTCGACTTCGACATATGCGTCGTAACGTTACCTTTATTTTTGGTGAATCATCCGGTTTCTTGTTAATAATTTATTTGTGTAAGAACACAAACGCAAACACGTCAATGTACCCGTTTTGTTTATGTAACTAATTACTCTCTACGAATTCCCGACATGGTGTATATATTCACGTACCTCTATTCCGGCATGGCCTTTCTTAGACAATGATGCTCCTCTACTGCAAGCCGAATGGTGCGACGATCTCACCCAGTGACGGCAGGCTCTGCGACAATACTTGCAGCGATGGTGATCTTCCCGCACCGGAGTGGTGCGTCCCGCAAACGAAGGATGCGATGACTCTGGCAGCAGCAACAGCCTTCGTAGCGGCGGGAATTTCCTTGCATTAACGGGGATGCGCTCCGCAAGCGAGCGATGCGTTAAAACTTGCAGAAAGTCTTCCAGCTTCCCAACACTGGTACAACTTCCAGAGGCACCACAACTGGTCCAAGCACTCTAGGAAGGACAGAACTCTCTCAGCAGAGTTCAGGGAAGCTGGGGGTGAAGTCCTTTTGTTCCTGGGACTTCTTAACAGGAAGCCAGCTTTTCTTCAGGCCCTTGGAGATTCCCTCAAGCAATGGGACACTGCACAAAGCAAAGTCCTTCCCCTCTCCTTGGCAGCAAAGCAACTGCAGTTCAGTCCAGTAAAGCAACAGCAGGACAGTCTTTCTTCTTCAGTCTTCCAGCTTTCTCCTTGGCAGAAGTTCCTTCTTCATTCCAGGATGATCTAATTTTCTGTAGTCTGGGGTCCTATACTTATACCCTAAAAGTCTTTTTTCCCTTTGTGCAGGAGGGCTCTGAGCCCTGTCTGAACCAGTTCTGGGTGTTCCTTGAGCACTTTGTTTTCCTGGCCTCTCCTTTCCTTTCAGAGAGAGGGGCAGGGTAATCAGCCGCCCAGCAGGAGGTGGAGCCAGCATTGTGGAAGGCAGGCACAGCCCTATTCAGGCCCAAGTGCTACCCCCTCCCACCACTCTAGATGCAGATGTAGCTATTCAGCCCAGGGATGGCCTCTCTGCCTCTGAGAGCCACCCAGCTCCTGTCACTCACAAACCAGACAGTCAATTTACAAACAGGCCATGGCACACAGAAAGGTCAGACAAGAGAACAGCCACGTTCTAAAAGTGCTGTTCTCAAACACAGGATTTAAAAACCACCTTTCCTAAAAGATGTGTTATTAAATTCTGAGTTCAGGGATATCAGACTTTTATGCCCTACCTTGCTCCTATTGGAAGATATGCTGGTAGTCACTATAGCCAGCATTCCCCATGATAGCCTATGGGCAAGGTAGCCTTACAATAGTGAAAAACGAAAATGGCTGTCATTCACTACCAGAGCATGTCACGTGCACTAGTACATGCTCTACCTTCCACATACACTGCACCCTGCCCAAGGGGGTACCTTGGGCCTTCCATAGGGGTGACCAATGTGCACAGAAAGGGAGGGATTAGGCCTGGTCAGTGGGGACACTGACCAGGAGGACATGGCAGATCACAGACTGCACACAGGTACTGCGGTGGCAGGCCTGAGACACCATTTTAGGGCGACTCATGTGGGTGGCACAATCAGTGCTGCAGGCCCATCAGTAGTATTTGTATCACCAGCCCTGGCACTTAGTGCACTTTACTAGGGTCTTCTGGGTGATACAAATATGCCAATCATGAATAACCAATCACAATAACAATTTACACAGGGAGCACATGCACTTTGACACTAATCACCAGTGGCAAAGTGCCCAAAGCATCTAAAGCAGCAAAAACGAAATCCAGCACAGCGTCAAAAATACAGGAGGCAAAAAGACAGGGGAAAGTTTATAAAGTAGGAAAAACTGTAGCGAATAGAATGCTTTTATGAATTTGTATTTATTTCTATGTGTTTAGAATTGTACTGTGATGATTGTATTGCCTGCTTTTATGATTTTATACGCCTAAAATCGAGTAAAGCTTGTTTTGACTTTGACTTTGAATCATTACTCAAACACAATACCATTGATTGTTTCACTGGTCCAACACCATGCGGTTCTCCCATAGTGGTAGTACCCAAAAAGGACAGTGAAGGAGCTGTACACATCTGTGTTGACATGGGTCTAGTGAACAAGGCAATTGAAAGAGAGCGACATCCAGGTCTGCACATTGCTGACATAATGTCAAAATTGAATGGTGCAAAGGTCTTCTTTCACCTTGTTTTTAATAAAGGATATCATCCGTTGGAACTCGAGGAGAATTGTAGGTACATTACAACCTTTTCTACCCATATTGGTCTTTTCTGGTATAAAAAACTACATTTCTGTGTGTCATCAGTTGAAGAGCTTTTTCAAGATGTTATGTTAACGTATCATACAGCCTGCCATGAAAGCGTTCAATTATAGTGATGACATATTGATTTTTGGAGCAACACAGAACAAGCACAATTAAGATCTCACTCAAGTGTGTTGTTTACTTGTTGATGCAGGTTTAACTTTGATTTAACGTTGAATGCTGAGAAATGTGAGTTTCCTAAGACAGAGCAAACATTCTTGGGCCATATCTTTTCTGATGGGAGTATGCCATCCGATCCAGCTAAAATACAAGCATTGTCATCTGCCAGTCCCCCAAAAGATGCTTCCATGTTACGTTCATTCCTTGGCATGGATAGCTACTGTTCTAAATACATATAAGACAGTGCCATCATAAATGCTCCATTAAGAGACTTGATGAAAAATTATTTTTTATTTCATTGATAACATGAATGCGAGCAGCGCTTCAAGAAAATCAAAGAAGCAATCGAGAATGCTACTGAAATGGCATACTTTATCCAAAGCTTTGTACAGAGGTTGTTGTTTATTGTAGCCCTGTCAGGTTTGGGGTAATCCTTGCACAGCACATTGGACCCCCAAAATGCTCAACAACACATTGTAGCATATGCAAGCAGACATTTATTTCAAGCCGAACGTGCTTATTTACAGCCCGAGGAAAAAAGTTTAGCACAGGGGTGGGCTCGTGAACATGTCCACGGATTCTTCCTCGCAATTGAAAATGAGGGTCAACGATGACAAGAATACAACTACACAGTCATGCACCGCCCAGTAAAAGATCAAAACTCTGCCGACTACTTGTCAAAAGTGCCTCTACAGTGCCATGGTACACCTTCCAAGGCGGCTAAATCCTACATAAATGTTATTGTAAACTCAAGCACATCAGCTGCCTTTTCATTAGAACACATTTTCACTGCCATGAGTCAAGATGGTGACAAGTTAAAACTAAAAGACATTATTGCACACCAGTCTTGAAACCAGCACACTTAACCTCTTACCAGCGACAGTGAAAATCAGAAGTTTAAAAAGGTCAAAGAAGAACTGTCCATTACTCAAGATGGCATTTTCCTGTGACGTCGAGCATTGGTTTTCAGGAGAGTCTGTGACAACAGATAATTGAAGTGGCTGTGAGAAAATGGGGTTCTGTTGCAGTAGACCCTCCCATTTTTTTGCCTGGTTGTTGATGCAACATTGTCTTTAGAATGCTGGGCCAATGCTGTCCAGGTTCCCAGTATCAGTGTTCTTTCCCTGTAAACAGGTCCACAATTAATACTTCTGCCCCGCTGTAAGTCCCTAGAAAGTGGTAGGGCCTGGAGGCTGAAAAGGGTCCCCTGGGACCCATTGACTAGGACCATACCACTGCCCTTGCTGCTGGTATGCCTCTGTGAGGTGAAAAAATGACCAATTCGACGTGGCACATTGCCTCTGTGCCATGCTAGCTGGCACTGCCTCAGATATAGAAAAGTCACCCCTCTAGCAGGCCTTACCAGCCCTAATGCAGGGTGCTCTATATTTGTGATCCCAGGTGTGGGCATATCTTCATGAGCAGACATGCTCTTACAGTGTTACAGTTCTATTCCTTAATATTGTAAGTGGCTGGGAAGCCATGGAGTGTACATGGGCTAAGAACTTGACAACTTGAATTCCACAGCACCCTGATGGCTTCACTAGATACAGGAGTGTTTGGTACCGAACAGCTACTTGTAATAAATCCACACTGATGTCAGTGTGAGATTTACTAAAACATGTACTCATAGGGCACCTCAGAGGTGCCCCCTGAAAACCTACCCGCACTGGTGTGTTCTCTGACCAGCTATAGGCAGCTAGCCACCACCAGACATGCTTCTGGACCCCTGGGTAGAGAGCCTCTGTTCTCTGTCACCCGAAACAATGCACTTCCTGGGCAGGGATGTCATGCCTCCTTACCCAGGATGGGCCTACCTCCTTTGTAATGCAATCCGCAGCCTCTGCTGCTAGCAGCTGATTGCAGCCCCTGGGTTACAACCCCACTTTGGGCAGGAAAACTGTCAGGAAAATTAAAAATGATGGGAGATGTGCCCACCTCTGCCTTCCCCCTCCTTTGGAGGGTAACACTGGGAATGGATGGCTCAACAAACCTATTTGTATTTGTATTACATTGATGTATATTTCTCTGTATGTTTGCCACATTATTGTGACACACGTTCTAATTTTCTTCTACAGTGTCCCCTGAGGAAGGGACAGGAGATCCTGAAATGCATTGGGCTGAAGGTCATCAATTGCCACTTTTCATGTTGACATTGCTATAATGTTCTGCTTATGATATGTCTTTCATGTATTGATTGTCATGAAGTAATGACAAACGGATTAGTATAGATCTAATGATGTGTACATTTGCATTTCATCTGAAGTAAATGACAATTAATTGCGATATCATTAAGAGATTATTTTGTTTGTCTTACAGTGCATGAAATTAAGCAAATTTCAGATAAAATTTGGTAAGAGTTAGAATAGTTTCTCACAACTGTGCGCACGGTCCATTCAAGATATTTTGTCTTGAACCACCATATATCATTACGTTACCTTATGGACTGACAGCCCTTTGATACCTTGCAGCACATGTTAGTTTGATTACATTTTCCACACAATTTATTTTCACAACATTCAGGATTACTTTCATATACCTTGAGGTGTGCAAGCGACGACTCCCCTTTCGTATAGTCAAGTGGGTGCACTTGCCAGGACAACATGGCAGTTCACAACTGAGTGCGCAGACAATAAATACAGTTTTAGGTCTGAGACACATTTACAGGGCTGCTCCTGTGGGTGGCACAACCAGTGCTGCAAGCCCACTAGTAGCATTTGATGTACAGGCCCTGGAACACACCGGGCACTTTACTAGGGACTTACCAGTAAATCAAATATGCCAATCCTGGATAACCAATCATTGTCACAATTTATACAGGGGGCATATGTACTTTAGCACTGATCATTAGTGGTAAAGTGCCCAGAATCCTATAGCCAACAAAAACAGGCTCAGAAAAATAAGAGGCAAAACGCAAAATGTTTGGGTATAACCTGGCAAAAGGGGTAATTCTAACATACACACAGTACCACAATAAATACACCACAAAAAGACTCCACACATGTTCAGATAATTTGATTATTATATTCTGATCAAAACAAGAGCCAAACAACAAAAATTCAATGTATTGAAGTTGAAATATTGAATTTTAAAGGAATAAATTTAGTAAAGCGTTGAGAAGCAAGTAGCACTAAAAAGGTTACTTTAGGTCGTGCCTGGCCAGGGCAATGTCGAAGTTCGGGCCAAATGAGATGAAGCCTTGGCTGGCTACAGGACGTGCAAAGTACATTTCCTGGTCGCAAACAGCAAGATGCGTTGAAGTCAAGGCCCACAGGTGCAGGATGCGTCAATCTACTCCAATCAGTGAAGGCGATGCGTCAGTCCTGAACACAGGTGCCAGAGTTGATAGGTGTAGAGCGATGCACCAGATTCTGCAATGCCGTCAAGGTGATGCATTGATGTCACCAAGTTGCAGTGGCGGTAATACTCTGGGCAATGCGTTGATCTCTGAATTCAAAGCACTGGTTCCAATGCGCCGATTTTACTCCTGCAACCAGTTTGATGTGATGGTTCAGCTGCATGCAGACAGGAGATGCATCAAAATCTGTGATGCAAGTATCTAGGCCACTTCCAGTGAGCCATGCACAGGAGCTGGGGTAGGACTTTAAGATCCCAGAGTCTCAGACACAGGAGGCAAGCCAACAAGCCCTTAGAGATCACTTGCAATGAAGGCAGAGTCCAGCTCTCCTTCAGGAGAGTCAGAGAGCACCAGGCAGCAGGGCAACAAACAGAAAAGAAGGCCTTCCAGATCAGCAGTCCAGTTGACTCATTTAAGCAGCACAGCAGTTCTTCAATCAGAGTTTCAATTACAAGTCCAGTAGTGTCTGAGATTAGGGGGTCAAAGACCCAGTACTCATACCCAAAGTGCCTTTGTTGTGGGGGTGTCTTCAAAGCAGCACTCTGAAGTGCACAAGTATCCCTTGCAACCCTGTGCAGTCTGCCAGGCTATCTGTGGAAGGCAATAAGTCCTTTGTGTGGGAACAGGACGCAGCCTATTCAAGTGAAGTGTCAGCCCCTCACTTCCATCCTGCCCAGCAAGGCCATAACAATGCATATGTATGCAGATGGGTGCTCAGATACACCTATCCTTCCTGTGCTGTGGCTGTCTAGAGGGAATACACATAGTGTAGCAGCCACCCACCCCAGACATGTATTGGAGACAGGCTGTCAGGCCCATAGAGCAGTAACACCAGAGAAATGTCCACTTTCTAAAATTAAAAGAACAATTGATCGATGGAATGTTGAAAAATGTCAAACATTCAATCAAGTGCAGAGATCTAGGCCTAAATCCATTATTTTTTTACACACGATTCCATTCCAGTTTTGACCAAGCCATATGCAAATCAGTCTTGACAATGCTCCCCATGGACCAGAAGCAAGAATCCTGGGACTGATTTCAGAGTATCACCCCTCATCATCCAAGCTAGCTTGACTCCACAGGCATGGTGGGCACAGGACGCACATGTGGGTATACCCTTCCCACTTAGGGTGACAAATGCAAAAAGAACAATTGATGGACGGAATGCTGAAACAATTTCAAACATTCTCGCCCAGTACAGAGAACTGGACCTAAACCCATTGTTCTTTTGCACACCATGCCATTCCAATTTAGAATCAGCCATATGCAAAACAGCCTTGACCCTGTTTCCTATGGGATCAGTCCAGCCAGGTCCTCCCTGGACCATAAACAAGCATCCTGGGACTGGTTTCAGGTATCACCCCTCATCAGCCATGATAGCTTGTCTCCAGTGGCATGGTGAGCACAAGACACACATCTGGGCATACCCTTGCCATGTTTGCATTTTTCAGCATTCCGTCCACCATCTGTTCATTTGCTTTTGTTGCCCTAAGTGGGAAGGGTATGCCCAGACATGGGTCTCATGCTCACTGCGCCACTGGATTCAAGCTGGCCTGGTTGATGAGGGTTGATACTCTGAAACTGGCCCCATGATGCTTGCTTCCAGTCAAGGGAGGCCCTGGCTTGGCAGTTTGGGCTGAACTGTTCCCATGAGGAGCAGGGTAAAGACTGATTTGCATATGGCTGGGTTCAAACTGGGAGGCAATGGTGGGCAAAAAAATTATGAATTAAACACAGATCTGTTGTGAGGTGGTGAATGATTGCATTGTTCAGCATTCCGTTCATCACCTGATCTTTTAGCTTTTGTTGCCCTAAGAGAGAAGTGTATGCCCAGAGGTGGACCTCATGATTACTGCACCTCTGGATTCAAGCTAGCCTGGCTGATGAGGGGTAAGAACCCAAAACGGGTCCCAAGATGCTTTTTACCAGTCCAGGGAGGACCTGGCTAGGCAGTTTGGGCTGGATTGGTCCCATGAGTAGCAGGGTCCAGACTGATTTGCATATGGCTGGGTCCAAACTGGGGTGGTATGGTGGGCAAAAAAATTATTGATTAAACCCAGATCTATTGAGTGGTGGTGAGTGTTTGCATTGTTAAGCATTCTGTCCACCATCTGTTCTTTGCACTTTCTAAAAGTGGCATTTCTAAAACAGTAATGTTAAATCCAAATTCCAGTGAGAAGGATTTATCTTTACCATTCCAAAGATATGAAACATGAAAAAGCTACTCCTCTCCAATCAGGGATTACAGCTTAAATGTGTATTAAGGAATTTCTAATGCTCGCCTATGAAAGTGGTGGCCTCACAATAGTGAAAAACAAATTTGAGTGTTTGCTACTACCACGACTTGTAAAGATTAAACACACATGCCCTGCCTTTTACTTACATGGTACCCTGTTCTTAGGGTTACTTAGGGTCTACCTTAGATGAGACATATGTAATATAAGGGGTGTTTGAGGCTTGTCAAGTAGCTTTAAATGCCAAGTCGAAGCGGCAGTAAACTTCACACACAAGCACTACATTGAAAGGCCTGAGACAGGTTTAAAAGGCTATTTATGTGGGTGGCGCAATCAGTGCTGCAGGCCCCCTAGTAGCATTTGACTTACAGTCACTGGGTATATGTGATACCTCTTTACAAGGGACTTACTAGTAGATAAAATGTGCCCATCAGGTATATACCATTGTCACCATGTTTAGAAGAGAAGCACATGCACTTTAGCAAGGATTAGCTGTGGTAAAGTGCTCAAAGTTCTAAGGCCAAAATAAAGAGTAGCAAAAACAAGAGGTATAAGGCATAAAGTCTGGAGTTAGTGCTCCTTAAGGATGACATGTCTAACAGCTACACATTCATCTAACTGATTTCTTAAAGAAATCCTGTCCTGATACATTCATGTTTTACATGCGGCCCTGCTACCAGCACCATGTACACACAATACATATGAGCATTCACTCTGGATGTCAGCGCAGTGTCTTGGCTCTAAATGGAAGCAGAGTTTTACATGAGTGGGACCAGTAGACATCACATTCTCCCCAAAGAAGAAAAAAGCCTGCCTATGATTATCAATTCAAAAACATACAGTACTCTATCACCACTATTTATTGTGCGTGTCCCAGGACACAGAGAGTAGTCGCATGCCAGGTTAAGAGTACTCTTGGTGCTCCCCTCCATACAACAGAGCCAGGCTCTGGATCTCACACCTTACAAGATTGTTTAGGTCACAGAATGCATGAATGGTTGCTGTGTGTGTTCGGCCAAAAAATAAATATCAGGCTATCAGATCATGAAATGGGTTACTCAGGGCAGGGGCTGCACCTCTGTGGCCCGTGCAGGTAAGTGCGAAGGGGCGGTGTTGGGGGGGATTGTGATAGACGAGGAGGGAAAATCAATTATTTATTTAATTTTCTCTCATGGTTGCCTGTCGAATCGCCCCCAACCCGGCCCCACCACCCTTATCTGCATGGGCCATGGTCTGTCCCTGTTACCATGCAGGTGAAATTCCATTCACAACTGCTATGTCTTTTTAAACAACTCTTTAGACCCTATACAAGGCCCACGCAAATACAAATTTATACATGGAAACAAAATATTTAGCCACACCTAAAGGCATGGATTTTCTGTACAGCTGTAACACCTGGTTTAATAAGGACCTTCTTTGACTTACACGTTATCATTTGACCCTCTTGAAGCATCCAGTGAGTTGTATACAATTAATTAGTAAAGGAGAGTCATGTTTTTACTACAAAAAATGAATGGCATGTCTTTGTGTTCTTGACCTGACTTGCCAGAAGTTTGCTGGCACAGCTGGTGTTAGAAACACGTGTTACCTATTACAGGGATAGAAGCAGGTCATCACTTCCAGTGATGTGGTTCACTGTAATATGAGACAGACTGATAGGAACATGTTGCTCTTGTAAATTGCAACACTCAGCAGGCTCTGTTGACAGATGTGAAACATAGGCAAAGGAGATCCCAGAACTGTAGTCTGTGCCAGATCCATCCTCAAAAGGATCCGTGTCAGCGGAAAGGACTACACCGCATTGTCATACATCATGTGCTCCTTTCCATCCAAGCCAAAACATGCCGCCCTATAAGGGTCTGGTGGTACTCCACCCCTGTCAATCAATGTTCGCTACACATTTTCCTGTTCCCAGATGTTGGTAAAGGGATGATGTCCAGTAAACTAACATTAATAATCACAAGAGGTGATAATCTTTGCAGGGTTTTATTACTTGAACTTTGACCACTGTAAAAAAGGTAAAAGACTGAACTTTAAAATTAAAGATACTATTTATCCAACCTTGCAGTATGATTTCCCTTCTGAGAGCTGGGAATATATCTTAACAACAAGTTAGAAAAAAATTATTCGTGCAATTACTTTTTTTTTATGCAACCAAATCACACACTTTCTCTAATGCCCAAAGTATGTGTAATCGTTTTAAGATATCGCTAGAGGAAGGGACTGTCAGAGAGAGATTTTACAGTATGTGTTATCAAGACTGTTCAAAGCAGAAGGGAGAATAGAAAAAGGTGTTTTATGTTTTCTGGAGTGAGGGGCGATTTCAAACGTAACAACATGGTGAGGAGATAGGACCTCAGCCTGGTCTATTGGGATCTCGCAGGGGAGGCAGAAGATCATTGGAAAAACATGAGTTTTGTATGTGATGTAAGAGAAAATGGATACAGAGATCCGGCAGGGATATTATTATCCATTTTGTAATCTGACAAAATGAAATGCTAACAGGACACTTATTTAATGAGAGCTGTTAGATCTGGGGGTCTCTAGTTGGCAATGGTATTCACCTTTGTCAAAATAGGGACCCTTAATTCTAAGTTAGGATAAGGGGATTACACTCCTTAATAACCCCTGCTCACCCCCTTGGTAGCTTGGCACGAGCAGACAGGCTTATCTCAGAGGCAGTGTGTTAGGCATTTGTGAATATACGCAGTAATACAGTGAAAACACTACAGATGGACACAACATAGGCTTTATAAAAATCAGTATTCTTTATATAGACTTAACACAAGACCACAAATGACAAAAATCCACAATACTATACTTAAACTTGACTTAAAGATGATTAAAGTTGCTTAGTTCAAGATGATTATAAATGAAACAAAGTTCTCAACAAAGTACCTTGATGCGTAATGCAAAGTGAACAAAAGGCTCCCAAATGGGGAGATGCGTTGGTTCCATGATCCAGGGGAAAGGTTGCGTCCTGCGTCAATGCTTGCGCAGAGTAGGGGATGCATCGTGATCTTTACCGGTGCGGAGGTTCTCGGCCTGAGGGCCCGATGGGATGTGCAAGATGGCGCCTTCATGTGATGCGATGATCTGGTTGCGATGGAGAAGATGGCGCCCTTGATGCGATGATGCGAAGACGCCCTGGCAGCCTTGTGACGACTCTGTACTTTGTAGCTGTGACAGGCCCTGCGACACGCTTCTCCGGTGATGCGATGGCGACTATCTCAACGGTGTCATGGTTCTCCGGTGATGCGACAGCAGGCAGCTTCGATGAACACGCGCTTCCTGGGAGATGCGACCGTGGCATCAATCTCCAGCGATTATTTCAGCTGCGGCAGCGACACGCTTCCTCTCGATGCGTTGCGCTTCCAGCTCCCAGCGACACGCAAATGTTTGCAGATAGAATTCCCAGCACGGAAATTCACAATGGGAGATGGAGGGGAAGTCTGTTGTCCCTGAGACTTCAGCAGAAGGCAAGCACAGTTCATGCCGTGGGAGAATATTCTGTAGATGATGAAAGTCCTTAAAAAGATCCTTCTCCTTTCCTTGGCAATGAAGCAACCACTGCAGGCCAACCCAGCAAACAGCACACTGGCAGAGGGGCAGTCCAAACTACTGTGACTTCCTTTGGTTCTACTCCTTGGCAAAAGGTTTCTTGTTTCCAGAAGTGATCTCAAGTTCTTGGGACTGGGTCCCAATATTTATACCCCAAAATCCCTAGTTCTCTGAAGGCAGAGAGGCCTCTGCCTAGCCGAAACCAGTTCCTGAGCACTTTGTTTACATGGCTCCTTCCGTCCATTCACTGTGCAGGGCAGAGACATCAGCCGCCCCACAGGAGGGGGAGCCAGCACAGGGGATGGAAGGCACAGCCCTGGAGAATTTTGTTTACAAGATTCCTTCTCTCCTTTCACAGTGCAGGGCAGAGACATCAGACACACCACAGGAGGTGGAGCCAGCATTGTAGAGGGAAGGCCCAGCCCTATTCAGGTCCCAGGTGCAACTCCTCCCTCCCGTCTAGATGCAGATCTCTCTATTCACCACTGGGCTGCCCCAGCCTGTATCCTGGAATCCCCTAGCCCTGTCGCTCACAAACCCAGACAAGGAATACACAACCTAGCAGAGGCAGGCCTGGACAGTTAGGCAAGAAAATACCTATTTTCTAAAAGTGGTATTTTCAAACACAGAACATTAAAACCAACTTTACAAAAATATGTATTTTATCATTCTGAGTTCAGGCATATTAAATTTCTACCATGTTCCCTGAGTCAGTTAGCATTATAAGAATGTAATAATCTAACTGCCCATTCTAGCCTATGGAGAACAGGTAGCATTGCAATAGTGAAAAACGAAAATGGCTGTAATTCACTATTAGGACATGCTACACACACCCGAGCATGCTCTACCTTAAATTTGAAATGGACTCTGCCCTTGGGCCTACCATAGGGGTGTCTGATATGAAGCAAAGAGAAGGTTTAGGGACTGGCAAGTAGGTGCACTTGACAAGTCGACATGGCAGTGCTAGACTGCACACAGGCCTTGCAATGGCAGGCCTGAGACACACTTTACAAGCTGCTCTTGTGGGTGGCACAACCAGTGCTGCAAGCCCACCAGCAGCATTTGATTTACAAGCCCTGGGCACACATGGTGCACTGTACTAGGGTCTGACAAGTACATCAAATACCCCAATCATGGAGTCACTAATCAGTACATCAATTTAACATAGGGAGCACTTGCACAGTGGCACTGAATAGCAGTGGCACAGTGCCCAAAGCATAACCAGCAAAAACATATCAAAACAGAGGAGGCAATCAGTAAAACTGGACGGGAAACTCACGCAATGATGCCAGGTTTAACACGTTTCCCCTCCAGCTCAAATGTGGGGAGAACTACCCTTCCCCTTGATAGTTCTCTTCATTAAGGCAGAAAAATCTGGACTGACCCTCAGCGTTGGCGTGTTCTGTACCAGGGAGGTGTGCAACCGTAAAGTCCATACTCTGTAGGGAAATGGACCACCTCAACAATCTTGGATTCTCACCCCTCATCTGCATTAGCCATCTGAGGGGCCTGTGGTCGGTCTGAACCAGGAAGTGAGTCCCAAACAGGTATGGTCTCAACTTCTTCAGTGCCGAGACCACAGCAAACGCTCAATTGCACTCCACCTCTGGTCCTGTGAAAGTAACCTGCCAACTGATGAAGGCTACAGGTTGATCTAGGCCCTCTTCATTAATCTGTGTAAGAACAGTCCCCACAACATGCTCTGAAGCGTATGTCTGAACAATGAATTCTTTTGACAAGTTGGCCGCCTGAAGCACGGGTGCTGTGCACATGGCAGTCTTCAGGGCGTCAAAAGCCTTCTGACTGGTGTCAGTCCAGTTCACTTTCTTGGGCTGCTTCCTGTAAGTCAGATCAGTCAAGGGTGCAACAATGTTGCCATACCCCTTGACAAACCTCCTGTAGTACAGCGTGAGTCCTAAAAAGGTTCTCACCTGTGTCTTTGGAGGTTCCCATGCCAGGATGGTATCAATCTTGGGTTGCAGGGGCGCCACCTGGCCGCTCCCTAACTGGTGACCCAAGTACACCACGGAACCCTGCCCGATCTGGCACTTACTTGCCTTGATCGTGAGAACTGCCTTGCCCAGTGCCATCAACACTTCCCAGAGTTGGTGCAGATGTTCTTCCCAACTGGCGCTGAACACTGCAATGTCATCCAGGTAGGCAGCACTGAATTCCTCCAGTCCAGCCAACACCTGGCTCACCGACCTCTGAAAGATGGCAGGGGCATTCTTCATCCCGAAGGGCATAACCCGGATTGGAAGTGCCCATCTGGTGTAGAGAATGCTGACCTCTCTTTGGCCTCATCAGTCAAGGCGACCTGCCAGTACCCAGACGTCAAATCAATTGTGCTGAGGTACCGTGCAGCCCCTAACCGATCAATGAGCTCATCAGCTCTGGGGATGGGGTGTGCGCCAGTCCTGGTGAATGAATTGAGCCCTCGGTAGTCCACACAGAACCGGAGTTCAGATGTGACACCAGGCGCGGCAGCCTTTGGGACCAAAACCACTGGGCTGGCCCAAGAACTGCTAGAGGACTCAATCACCCCTAAAGCAATCATCTTGGAGACTTCCTCCTTGATGTAGGCTCTGACCTTGTCTGTCACTCTGTAAGCCTTGTGCTTTACAGGAGGACTGTCCCCATTGTCCACATCATGGACACACCATTCTGTGACACCAGGAACCAAGGAAAATAGATCAGAGAATTGCCCCAACGGTTGGCGACAATCTTGCTGCTGATTAGGGGTCAGTGTGGCAGAGAGGCTGACACCATCCATGGACCCATCTTGCTATGTTACTGACAGGAGGTCAGGAAGAGGCTCTGTCTCCTCCTCCATTCTATCACTTGTTGCTAGGAGCATGCCCACTTCGGACCTTTCTAAGTGGGGCTTCAGGCGGTTAACATGCAGGACCCTCAAAGGGTTCCTGAGATACTGCAAGTTCACCAGATAGGTGACATCACCCTTGCGCCCCACCACCAAAAATGGACCGGTCCACCTGTCCTGGAGCGCACAAGGCTCCACAGGGGCCATGACCAAAACTTTCTGTCCAGGTTTAATCTAAATCAGAGTGGCATTCTGATCGTACCACCGCTTCAACTCTTCCTGGCTGGCTTCCAGGTTCACCTGAGCGAGATCTCTGAATCGCCGACTCTGGTTCCTGAAGGCCAGCATGTAACTGTATACATCCTGGGGAGGTTTCCTGGGAGATTGCTCCTAGCCTTCCTTGACCAGACTCAAAGGTCCTCTTACCGGGTGACCATACAATAGTTCAAAGGGGCTAATCCCTAGGGACTTTTGTGGCACCTCACGGTAAGCAAGCAGAAGGAATGGCAAGAAACGTCCCACTTACGCCTCATTGGTTCTTCAAAATGTAAATGTAAATGTAGAGTATTTATATAGCGTACTTCTACCCAGAGGCCTCGTAGCGCTGTACTCATACCGCTGTGGAACCCATCCTGGCTTTCCTGTGAAATGTCCACTCCTAGGCACCCCCAAGGTGAAGCCAGGCATCCAAGCGCTGCTGGGGCCGTTGTGGAGATTAAGCAAGCTATTGCCCAGAGTCACAGAGTGGGACCCATGATTAGACTAGGCACCGAAGCGAAAATTATCAGGTCCGGGGAAATTGAGTTCAAGAGCCGCCGAGGCAGGAATTGAACCCTGGTCCCGGGCCAGACCTCTGCATCAGGGTCTGCCGCTCTATCCATTGAGCCATGCTTCTCCAGACTCATTATCATGCCTTTAAGGGTCTGGTTGAATCTCTCAACCCACCCATTTCCTTGTGGGTGGTAAGGAGGTGTTAACTTGTAGGTAACACCACACTCCTTCCACAGAGACTTCATATAATTTGAAATGAAGTTTGTACCTCGGTCAGACACCACCTCTCTGGGGTTTACCACACAGGAGAAAATCCCCATCAGTGTACGTCCCACCACGGGGGCCATCACTGTCCTGAGCGGAATGGCTACCAGTTAGCATGGTCCAACAAGACCAGGATAAACCTGTTACCTATGGCTGTCTTGGGATCCAGAGGCCCCACAATGTCAATGCCCACCTGTTTAAAGGGGGTACTTACTACATGGAAAGGTTGGAGAGGGGCCTTGTGCCTCCTTCCGCTTTTCCCACTTGCCTGGCAAGTTTGACAGGTCCTACAATGATTATCTGAACTCTTTCACATCTGGGGCCAATAAAAGTGGGAGACAAGCCATTCAAAGTTCTTGTTCTTTCCCAGATGTCCAGCTAAAGGAACGTCATGAGCCAACCACAGTAGGAAGGCTCTGAAGCGCTGGGGTACGACCAGCACACGGGCTGACCCAGGCTCAGCAACCTTAGGCTCGCTATGCAGTAGACCGTTCTCCCAGTAGATCCAATGTGATCCAGACTGATCACCTACTGCCTGGTTTGTGGCCTGTTGCCCTAAACCCTCAAGAGAAGGACACTTCTTCTGTTCTGCACAAAAATCTTCCTTGGAGGGACCCCCTTCTTGCTGCCAATGTCTCAGCTCAGGTAGGTTCCCCAGTTCAGAACCTTGCTCCCCTATAGGTTCCAGGGCATCCCCCTCAAGGTCTGCCTCCTCCTTGACCATGGGAACAATGGGGGCTGGTTTCCAGTGCCCCTACCTCTTTTCTTTAAGGCAGGTTCCTGGGCCATACTTTCAGGCTCCTGGATCTCTTGAATGCCCTTAGCTACCATAGACCGAGTGGTCACACACACACACTCAGGCAGACCCAACATCTCTAAATGAACCTTCTTCTCTACCGTAGCCCAGGGGAAGCTTTCCAAATCATTGCCCAACAGACAATCAACAGGCATTGCTGGCTTCTCAGCTACTTGAAGAGTACCAGAGACCCCCACACTCAAAGGGAAGTTGAGTCTCTTTGCAATGGCTCTCTGTGTTGTCAGCAGCAACAACTGGGAAGAATGCATTGGGGACCACCTGCTCTTCAGACACCAAGTGACACTTGACAGCTGTCACACTGGCTCCGTTGTCTCCAAGATCCTCCACTCTATGACCATTGATGGTCATCTACTGCCTGTATTTCTTACTGTTATCAGGCAGCTGAGTTTTAGGGACCATCTCAAAGTCTCCTAATGAGACAAGGGACATTTCTGCAGGACCCCACCCACCTTGGGCACCCTTCTCCTCACCACCCAGGGCTACACTTGCCATCTGATGGGGTGGTGCATGGGGTGGCACATACTGACCCTTTTGGGGACACTGGGGATTATACCAACGGTGTCCCACCTGCTTACACTGAAAGCAGGTAACAGGCCCCCTATAAACAGGTTTACCTGTCAGGGATCCTGACTTCTTCTCGGGGGAGGTTGGGAACCCTTACCTTGGTTCCCTTGAGAATTACTTTGGGGCCCTTTCTGGAACTCCCTCTGTTTACCCTTGTCCCCCCCAGTCTCCTACATGACCCTTGTGGACCCTGATACTGACCCAGCGGTCCGCCTCCTCAGCAAGCTTCCTAGGGTTAGTCAACTTGCTATCAATAAGGTGCTGGCGTAGCTCTGGAAAACAATTAGCAGACAAGTGCTCGCTGGCAATCACATCATAGAGCACTTGAAAATGATCCACATTGCTACCCCTCACCCAACCATCCATAGCTCTGCAAAAGAAAGACACATATTCTACCCAAGTGGTTCCCTCCAACTTCTTAAAATTCCTGAACCTCTGTCTATAGAGTTCAGGAGTCAAACCATACCTTGTCATCAGTGCTTCTTTCATGTGGGCATAAGACATCCTATTCTCACTAGGCAGGTCTAACAAAGTATCCCTACCTTGGGATAAAAAGCGGCCCCACAACCCAGCTCCCCAATCCTTCTCAGGGACCCGGTGGGCCAACATTACTATCTCATAGGCTGCAAACCACTGCCCAATATCTTCACTTTTGTGGAAATCTTTGATGACATCCTTGGGAATATGTACCCTGCCTTCTGAAGGCCCAGATGGTGCACTCCCACCAGAGGGATTAATTTCTAAGCCCTTGGCCTTGATCTCTAACTCCCTCAACATCCTCTCATGTTCCACTCTCATTATCTCTCTCTTCAAGGATATTCTGTTATTCTCTGTTTCCCTCTGACTCTCCATCTCGAGCTTAGCCATCTCCAGGCTGTGTGCCCTACTTCTCTCCCTGTTTTCCAACTCTCTAGGGGGCAGGTCTTTGGAAGAGATGGTGCTGCCAGGTGGGGACGGTAGCCCTCCCTTGGCTGAAAACACTGGCCTATCCAGTTGACCCTCTGCATCCCCAACTGGCTCCACCACAAGATCAGAGGCGTTTCCTGCTTCTACCCAGGCCCTCTGTCGCCTTTTGGTAGTCATCCTTTTTAGAAATGCCTGGTGAAACAACTTTCAATTTCTTGCAGAGATGCTTGGGCTGTTTCAAAGTGTCGGTTTCCAACCTCTCTTCCTCAAATTCAAGATCCATAGATGCGACAGATGCTTGTCTACTCATGGTAGTATGGTAGTAAGTTTGTGGGTGTTACCAAAGTATCTAGGGCATAGGATTTATCATGTGTAATACTACATCTGATGTATTACATGAGTAAACAGATTTATCAGTATAAGGTGACCATTTGTGAGTTATTGGTGCCTATAAATCTCAATATTTCCATGTGGTGGTCAAAAATCATATTCTTGCTGTGAGATTCTCCTCCATAAATTCAAGAACTCTTCTGGACCTAATCTATCAACCAAACACCAATCAGAATCTGGGCAACGAAACAATATGTTGTTTGATGCAATCACTTAGCCATCAAGTGATTGCAGGTAACTAATAAAATAACAGGAGAACAAATGGTGCATATCTAAACACCAACAAGGCACATGGCTCACGTAAAACCACACTCCACCTGTAGGCAGCTCATATCATCAGTCAAAAGTAACTGCTACATTTCCGTGATGAAGAAAGCATCTAACACAACAAGACTGTCTTCAAAACAATAAAACACTACGTACATCCTAAGCCATGTACTCTTCGAAGACCAATGCAACTCCCTTGAATCCCTTCCAAGCTCTGAATACAGGAGAATATACAGATGACACCACCATAGCATCCATAATAAGAATTCAGTGGAAATGCTCTGACCCCTCTGCTCAACATCATCAACACCTCTCTCACTCAGGGTATCTTCCCGGACTTTGCCAGGATTCTTAATATCTTCCCTCGTGGTTGTCTGTCAAATCCCCCCCCCCCACCCCAACCCAGCCCCACTGCCCCACCTTTCTTACATGCACTGGCAGCGGCTTCCCAGTCACCTATTTTCAATTGCTTTTAATATAATATACAACTTTCCCCTGAAATCTCCACAAGAAAATGAAGAAAACAAGATGGAGGCAACAACCTGCCGAATAGAGTGTACAATCACACCCCACCAGCTGAAAACATTCCTGAATAAATTCTTCAGGTAGCAAATGTCGTGATTATATATTTCCAAATGTTCAACAGTATCCTACTTATTCTTAGAAACCTCATCATCTCTCTATACGATCCTGCATTACCTGCATGACATTCTACAATATTAACAAAGTACTCCATGTAAGTCCCTTGCTTACCTGGCCTCACTTATCTGAATCTCCAGTGTCGTTAGCAGTTCCTAGACCGTTAACACTGCATAATTCGAAACCAAGTAATCCAGAAAGGAGAAAAGCAGTCAGCAAACTTACTACTGCTGCACATGGACAATATGGAACAAGATCTCAGTCAATATCCAACAAACAGAAGCATTTGATGACACTTCTCTATGTACCAAACCTCGCTATCTTCCTTTATCCCCCTGATAGAAATTACAGGTTTTGACAACACCCACATTAGCATATTAACACATCTAATACATTTGGTACAGCTGCTAGCTTCTGCAAGCATTCTGGTCCCTTTTGTGTTATATTTCATACAGAAATATTGTTTTGCATAAATACAGTGTCCTAAATATTGTTTACAAAATATTCTTTTATTAGGTGTACTTTTACAAATATTAACTCTAATGTGGTAATATGTTCATATGCAATATCTAGGACACAATGTTTAAGACAGCTGATATTCTAGCAACCATATTCTGGTACTACTCCGCTTGATGTGTTTCATACTTTATTTCAGGCAGGGTCTATTAAGTGATTGGCACTTCTAGTGTGGACTTCAAAAGTAATTTACAACAATTTATGCAGACCAATACTTATCAATAAATACTGGAAATCTTTTTGCATATAAAGTAGTCATTCCTTTTCAGGGTGATGCAGCTATTTTTCTGTTCCTTTAGTTAATTTTGGTTTAATACCTTTCAGTAAACAAGGTGGACATTTAGAGGGTGGATACTACCCCCTTATATTGAAAGCAGCACGTTTCTCAGTGGACAGCTGTGTACCACTCAATTCACAGTAGGCACTAGACAAGAGTAGTATGCTGCCTGAAAAAAAAATCTGAAAAAAGCAAACACTGTTAGGGAATGCAAGATTAAGTAAAGCTTGTGAAATACAAGCAGGAACGACATGGGTAACACTTTTTACAGTCATTGTTCAGAAATGGATCAATGTTTTACATGAAATGTTTAGGACATGAATATAGGGCCCAAAAGGGACCCGTTTCAATGTCAGTTTAAAATTACTACCGAGATTGAGACCCAGAGAGACCAGGCCCACTTAAAGCCCTGTTTATTCACAAAACCTCACTACTCAACTAATCTGCAGGTCTAAATCTTAGATGTTACCTAGAAGTCTTCTGCATTACTCTGCCTCTCCCTCACTCATCGCTATTCTTCCCGGTTATCCAAAATAGTCACTTAGCCTGGACCTGAGGCCTGATGCTGGCCCCTCCAGTTTCCATTGGTGCAGTTTTCCAGCTGCTGTAATTTTGCCTTTGAGCCACAACGAGCTGTGGTAATCCTCTGTCTTTCTCCTCTTTTTGCAGCATTGCATGCATTGCTGCCTTCAGCTTGAGTCTTAATCCAGGTTTTGCTCTTGATCTACGCTTAGATTCAAACTACTTGCCACTTTGCCATATTCTTCAAAAACATATCTCATTTCACCTATATATGTCACTGGTCAGAATTCCCTAAAACCCTACACCGACAATTATGGTATGTAATCTCATTCTAACTTCAGCAGTCACTAGGTACTTGAATTTCTGATAATATGACTGTCGACTTTCATTCTCAATTTTTTCAGGTGCCATGCAGTCACAAGTGCTTCGTTTCACCACATGGAGACCATGGGTATGTAGTTGCAATCTTCAGAAGCACCAAGGCTGGTTTGGGGATGGTGCCCTCATTACCTCCTAATCTGTCTTCCTCTCACAGTCCTCACATACGAATTTACCTCTATTCATACAGAACCTAATAGCCAAAATTGACTTTTTCCTTCCCAATCCATAATGGCCCCCATACAAAAGGACTTTCTGTTTCTTTTTTCTGGAGCTCATTACTATTTTGGCTACAGGTATGTTTTTCTGTTTTTCTTTTCTTGTTTTAGACCTGCTATATTGGTTTGTTTTTGTTTGTGGTGGTCACGCTCGTATGTGGGGCATGTGAGGCCACATGGGGCATATGTGGCCTGCTGAGCTCCTGTGTAGGCCTTCAAGATGTTTCATAGCTGTTTTTGTGATTTGTTTATATTTCTTTTTTTTTCTTCAAAAAACCTTTATTAGTCATGATCATTATCATACACAGCCCGTAGCCTACAACCCGGAGGCCGGCAGCGGACAGATCCCAGGCCAGTAGTGCATTCGATCTTAAGGTACACAGCTATATGGCCGACAACCCAGGGGTCCGGCAGCGTGTTACACGTGTAAGGTCAAGCAGTAATCAGTGAATATTGCAAGTCATCGGATATCCCATCATTCCCTTACCTTGTGAGGAACTGAACCCTATTCTTTTCCCCTTATTGCTGCCTGTTCCTGTACCTAAATTGGCAATGGGTCTCCACTAAATCTAAGGCCTTACCCCAGCAAACAAGCCCCAACCTCCCCCCTCCCCCCTTTCCCTGCACACACAGAGCCCCCCCTCCCGGTTCACTCGTGGCTATGTGTGTAGCACGTCTTTAGTCCTGCTAACAATGCAAGTTCATGTGCCTGTCCAAGTTGCCGTTCCTAGCACATAAGTCGACTGTGCTGTGTGACCCATCTCATCTTACTGTGGGGGTCCCCTGGGGAACGTTCAGTGCGTTATGTGTTCGCCCTGTCCCCCCTCCGTCCCCGCCCTTCTCACTCGTAACGTGTAACTCATCAGTTCCCACCTTACTTATCTACATGTTGTGTAACACTATTAGTCACCCTCTGCAGGTTCTATAGTGTCTGGCAATGCTTCTGCATTATTCGCCTCCTTCTCCGCTTCTTTCTCTATTTCTCTAGTCCTCTGATGCGTTTGGTACAGGCCCCAAAAGTTCTTCTGTCGGCTTGTGGGAGGCAGAAGCTCGCTATAATGTTCCGCCTGTGTGTAGCAGTATAGCATATCATGCGCCCACCTCTTAGCTGTCGGGAGCGGGCCTCTCATCCAGCAGAGGGCAACCACTCGTCTAGCTATTAGCAGTCCCATATCGGCCAATCGTCTGACTGCAACCGGCAGTCCTCTGGAGTGACCTAGTAGTGCCAACGTCGGGTCCGGAGTCATTTCGAGTTCTGGTATCAAGCTCAAATCAGTGAAAACGTTGTCCCAATATCTCTGGATTCCCGGGCACCACCATGCAAGATGCATGAAGTCGGCTATCGGCTCATGGCATTGTTCGCATTCTGCCGTTTGCCTGAGACCATATCGGTGGAGCCGCTCCGGGGTGTTATTCATTCTTTGAAGAAACTTAAAGTGTACCAGCCTATGTCTAGCATTCAATGACAGCTTTTTGGTATACATGCCGCAATATCGCCACATGCCATCGTCTATAGTAACCTGCAGATCTCTCTGCCAGGCCACTCCAGCTTTCATAAGCTGTTGCCCTCTGTGCGTCATAGCCGTCCTGTGCAGATTTGTAATTAACTTACGGGGGGTTTCCTTTTTGATAACATGCGTGAGTTCCTTGATCTCCGGCGGTTCTGCCATATCTGGGACAAGGAGGTCCAGCAGTGTGCTGGGCACCCTGTGGTATTGGAAACGGAGTAGCAGCGGTGCTTTGCAACACTCTGACGCAACCTGGTCCCACGTTTTCACTCTACCTTCCACAAATAAATCTCCTACACTTGTGATGCCCAATTTGCGTAGCGCTTGAACTACCCCTCTATCTTTAAGTGGAGCTAGCCATAACGCCCACTCAAGGGGCGTGTTAGGTGAATATAATATTACGCAGTTCTGCAAATGAAGGAGAGAGTGCCATGCATGATTTGTGGCGGTGATAGAGTCCAAGATGCCCTTTCTGCGGTCCACCGGTCTGAAAACTGTGGCCGGGAGCGAGAGTGGCTCTGCAAATAGATGTTCCATGCGCACATGAGGGACATCCTCTTCTCCGTGTATCCATGTATGTAAATGGGCAGCCTGCGCCACCCTGTAGTACAGCTCCAAATCTGGTGCACCAAGTCTGCCCATCTCGCATGGTAGCGTAAGAAGGGAACATTTCGCTCTGGGTTGTTTGCCACCCCACGCTAGCCTAATCATGAGTTGTGTTATAGTTTTGAAGAAGGCTTTAGAGAGCACCATCGGTATAGCACTGAACAGAAATAAGAATCTGGGTAGTACCACCATTTTCATGATGGCTATGAGTCCCATTAGAGATAGAGCTAACTTGCACCACGCCTCTACATCGTCTTCCAGCTTGCTGTATGCCACTCCGTAATTCTCTCTTAGCAGAATATCCGAGTCTATGTGTAGCTGAACCCCAAGGTATCAAACCGATTCCGAGGTCCATTGTAGCGGTTATTCCATGTCAAATTGACATGTCGCTGGGGTTAGGGGAAAGGCCACCGATTTCATCCAGTTTATCCTCAAGCCGGAGAGTGCTCCGAATCGCACCACCTCTCTAAGCACCGATGTCAAGTTATTCTCCGGGTCACGCACGTACAGTAATGTATCGTCTGCGTACGTTGATATTACGATCTTATACGTTGGAAAGTTGACACCTTCATTGCTATGATACTCTCGTAATGCACATGCTAACGGTTCCCCCACAAGCGCATAGAGCAGCGGCGATAGCGGGCAGCCTTGTGTAGTTCCTCTGCAGATCGGGAAGGAGTCCGTCACTAGGTTGCCTAGGTGAAGCCTAGCAGTTGGTTGATGGTATAAGGTGCCAATCATCTGGAGGAACAGCTCACCCAGCCCCAGTCTCCGCAGTACTTGAATCATGAATTGCCACTCAACAGAGTCAAAGGCCTTCTCCATATCTAGAAAAAACCCTATGGCTATCGTATCTTGTCTGACATGTTGTATGGTGCCCAGCACTGTTCGAATATTATAGGTGAGGTTTCTGTTGGGAATAAAACCCGCCTGTTCCGGGGCAACTAATTTGGGGGCGAGTAACGCGAGTCGAGTCACCAATACTTTTGCATACAACTTAGCATCTACATTAAGCAGAGATAAAGGCCTGTACGAGCTGCAGTCATTGTGGGGCTTGCCAGGCTTAAGTATGGTGACTATCAGGGCCTCCCTCATGGATTTAGGCATACTGCCTTCAATGCATACATCGTCAAATAGCGTGGACAAGTGTGGGATCAATTTATTCTGACACGCTTTGTAGAAACCCACCGTTAGCCGGTCAGTCCCAGGGGCTCTACCAGAGCGCATGCTTGCCAGCGCCTCTATGATTTCATCTTTCCCTATAGGCTGCATTAGAAACTCACGGTGTGCGTTCGAGAGCATGGGTAAGTTTATATGCTCCGGGTAATCCCCTATGTCGTCCGCGCTGCCCCCAGACATAGAGGAGTACAGGTCAGAGTAATAACTCCTGAACTCCCTTGCTATCTCTGCATCGTCTGTGACAATTCCACCGTTAGTAGTTTTTATCTCCGGGATCTGCGTTTTCCCTCTAGTGCCTTTCAGTACCCTGGCAAGGAGCGAGCTAGGACGCTCCCCCTCTCCGTATGTCCGAGCTGTCGCATATTTCCCCATGTGCTGAACTTCCCTGTCTGCCTCTTCATTGTATTCTGCAATCAGTTTTTTTATTTCCTCTGCTACTTCTGTGTCAGGGCTGCTCTGCTGGCGCCTCTCATGGGCGGCTAGTTGTTTCTCTAAGAGGAGTAAACGTTGTCTGATGGATTTGAGGACACTCGAGTGTTTGGACATAGCTATACCTCTTATGTAGAACTTAAAGGCCTCCCATACCGTTTGGAAACTATCTACAGAACCTACGTTGGTCTCGAAAAATACGTCAATCTCTTCTACAAGCTCTCCACGAAATTGCTCATCTAACAAAGAGTATGGAGGGAAACGCCATGTGAACGGTGGAATCTTCTGCGTGGGTGTCTCCAGCACTAGCAGCAACAGTGAGTGATCTGAGAGAGTGCGCGGAAGTACTGAACAGGCCCTAACGTGACCCATTATAAAGGGAGGCGCCAGCCAATAGTCAATTCTGGTGTGTATATCGTGGTATGCGGAGTAGTGTGTGTACCCCCCCTGTGTTGCGTGCCGTTTCCTCCATATGTCCTCCTGATCTAGGGCTAGAAGCTCTGCTTGCAGTGTTAACGCGGTCACCGAAGGTCTGCGTGGCGGGCCTGCTGACCTGTCCAGCGCTGGGTTTAGCACCAGGTTAAGATCCCCTCCCCAAAGCACCTGTGCAGTTGCGTAAGTGCGGCATATTTGTGCTAGGTTACTATAAAAGTCTGGGGTGTCGTAATTTGGGCCATAAATATTGACAGCAATGAGATCATATCCCTTCCCTGTGCACCAAGATATTACAAAGCGGCCTTCAGTGTCTGCCTTAAGGAGAGCCAGTGTTAACTTCGATCTAGGGTTAACCCAGGTCAAGACTCCTCTGGAGTGTGTGGCAACCCCAGCTGCTGTGGTGTTGCCCACTAACCCCCTACTAAGGAGCATTCTGTTTGTGAGTGGTAAATGTGTTTCCTGCAAGAGAGCCAAATCCACATTCTGCCGCTGTAAGTAGCTTAAAGCCTTTCTAAGCTTGCGGAGTTCATTTAGCCCCCTTACATTCCACGTGAGGGCTCTCAGCGCCGCGGTCTCCACATTATTATTCTCCTCACTTGTACTAGCCAGCACTCCTAATGTCTTTTCGTACTCGTGGCAGTTCCTGGCTCGGTCCCGGCGCGGACAGTGTGTGCAGGTGATGTACCAAAACTTTCCCCCCCTCAACCCTGCGCAACAGATAACAACTGAACTTCACCTCCCCCACCCACAGCAGACCTCCCCCAACCTGGCCTTGCAGAACCCAATCCCACCCATCCCTCCCCACTTCCTGACCCTCAACTCAGTTGACGAGAACTCCGGAGTGCATTGAGCGCGGGGGCCAAGGTCGCCAGGCATCTTATAAACTCTGGTGCAGCATAGTATGCTTGTCGAGCCCCTACCCCGTCGCCGCCATGCCCTGCGGTATACATCATTAGAACAATAGTACATTACTGTCAACTTCAGTCAAATTGTACCTTCTTCAGCCACTCCCCTCCCCATTCAACATGATTCCCACCCTCAAGCATCCACATCCCAAGGTATGTCTAGCTTCCAGGCGTGTCTCAGATATTGGCTGGGCCCCAGTCCCCCCCCCCCATGTCCATCGTCCCATTAGCTGAGAGGCAGTCTAGTATCCTCCAATCCGAGACCGCCACAGTAATTGTTCCCAATCGTGCAGCTCGTGGTGAAAATTGCAAAGGGGGGAGGGGAAGACCAGTCACCATAGGCGAATCCTACCGTACAGTTCTCAGTTCACGGTCACTCCTGTTCCTCCAGATGGCTGTTGCCTTCACCGTCTTCTAGCAATTTGTTGGAGTCACTAGTCTGTTCCCTCGACCAGCGTTTCAGTGCCTGCTGTAAGGCCTGTGGGTCTGTGAATATGTGCGAGTGGGCCTGCCGGTTCACCCGTAATTTGGCCGGGTATAACATTACGTAGTCCAGCCCGAGATCTCGGAGTCGCTTCTTATAGGGGATGAAATGTTTGCGCGCCTCCTGTACCGGAGTAGTGAAGTCCGGGTAGAGCAATATTGCTGACCCCTCGAATTGCAGTGAAGACTTAGCTCTCGCCAACCTGAGAGCAGTGTCTCTGTCTCGGTAGTTAAGTAGTTTAGCGACAATGGGGCGAGACGGGGCCCCCGGACGCTCCACCACAAACATCGTGGAAAATACTCCCGTGCCCAAAAGGGTGGTGAGGAGTCTCTCCACAAACGTTTCCATGGTGCCAGTCTGTGTGGTCTCTGGCAGGCCCGTGATGCGGAGGTTACAGAGTCGTGAGCGGGCTTCCAAATCTTCCGTCTTGTCTTGCAGAGTTTGCATTATCTTTTCCAGCTTTTTATACCCCATATCCAGTTCCGTCTGGGCCTCCTCCACTTCTGTCATTCTTCTCTCTGCCATATCGTGTCTCTCTGCATATTTATCAAGATGTTCCGCCATTCGGTCCATCCTGTACGTCAGTGCGTCTATTTTAGTGCCCAGCGAGGATATGCTTGTCTGCAGACTATTTTCCATGGACATCAGCAAAGTTTTAATGTCAGATCCTGCTGTTTGTTCCTCCTCTGGTTGTGTTACCGCACTATCCGCCACTGAGGCACCTTGTAGCTGCGATCGCCATTGCGCAAAGGGCAATTTGCTTTGTGTTTTGTCACCTTTCACCATCTTGGAGACCTGTCTGCCGCACAAACTGGAACGCGCGCTGGCGATTTGGCGCTTCGGGAGACAGCAAGGTGTCGGAGAGTAGCACGCACAATTCTGTAGTCCAACAACACTGAAGCAGGACTGTCAAACCGCTCCTTCCCCCTGGCTCAAGACGCCAGCAATGCGTTACTTCATTCTGGTTGCGAATCTTCGCAATCTCCGTGTCGGCGCAGTTCCACTGACCCCCTCCAATGTTGGGCATCGATTCGCGGTCTCGTCCCCTCTGTGTGCTCTATCCGTTGCACTTCCTGCGATCAGCAATGTCCCTCACCGCCGTGGCGATGCAACCGTCCCCTCAGCTAGTGGGAGCGACTCAGTTTACGTTAAGGTTTATCTCTCAGGTCACGTATCACTCAGTCTCGCGCTTGCATTTCTGCCTCAGTAAACGTTATGCCGTGTCTCCAGGGGTTTGTGCACTGATCGTCAGGTCACCTCTGCTCTTTGCACTAGTCATGCTCCTCCGTGCCTGATGCGCTAATTGAGTGCCCCCAGGTCCGAGCACTGCCGCGGCCACGTGCAGTGGGATAAATCGTCACTCTCGGCTATGGTTCTCCCTCGGCTCTGCACCGCAGAATCCCCCGCTGCTATGCTCTCCTGCTCCCAGGACCCAGTGGTGAGGCCGCCAACACTTCGTCTCCAGCCGTACACCGGCCCTCAGCGTCTCTCCCGCAGCGTTCCTTCTGAAACCACTTATCTCCCAGGTGCGGGGGCTAAGGGAAAATGGTCAGGAGGGGACAACAGAACCCCAGCCCGGTGACCCCTCACCTCACCTCTTAGTCCGATTGCGCAGGCCGCTCCGGGCACTCAGGAAGCCTCTCGCGAGTCCCTCGGTACCAGCGCACACCGCAGCCCCACGTCGCAGCACGTCCTCCGGCCAGCCAGCGCACCCAAGCCCGCGGCTTCCCGGCCCGCTGGAGCGCGATCCACGACCTCGGGTTACACGGTCCAGGCTGTAACTTGAAGGCAAGGGCTCCGCTAGCCGTCCAGTTGGTCGACAGGCTCGGGAGGGGTCCAGGACCTGTTATATTCCGTTCTAATGCAGAATAATTTCAGGATATTTAGGCTTGCATGGCGGAGCTACGGTCTCAGGCGGCCATCGTGGTTGCCGGCAAGCTCCGCCCCAGATTGTTTATATTTCTTTTTGTGTTTTTTGTGCAAATGATTCTCCTGAGTATTTTGTGACTTTAGGGTTTTCATGGGGTGCGTAGCTTCTTGGTCTACCCGGAGCAATGTTGCATGATTTCAGCGCACGCGTGGCGCCTGCCCAACCTCAAAATGGCACCTCCTCTGTGCGATGTGGCACGTTATATTTGTTATATTTTAGATATATATTTGTTATATTTGTCTCTGCCTGTTGTTAGTGGGTTGGGGGAGTGCACTGGTGGACAGGTTTGCCCCCAACCAGGCGGCTCCCTGGGAAGAGTTTTTCAGGTCCTGGTCCGGTTCCTGCTTCTTTGCTGCATAGTTCTAATGTTGGAGAGGTATTTTTTGCGACTGCCATGAATGTTTTTATGGCCCTCCCGGTGGTGGCTGGTCTTTCTTCTTGGCCTGCATTAGCCCCGGCCTGTGGACCTTTCTTGCGGCAAGGTTGCTCCTCCTGTTACAAGGCCTAGGTTAGTTCCTTCCATGGGGGAGAATGCATTATTTGAGGCCCCCTCTACTAGGGGATTGTGTTTTAACTTTTTAGGATGAAGATTCGCTCTGCTATCGTAATTTTCACGGTCTATACTGCTGTGAAACTGTGTAAGGCGATCATGATGTCTTTCTCTCATGTGCTATAAATCGTTTGTATCCTTATCTGTTGTCTCATGCACAGGGTACAACCCAACGCGGTGGCAAAAACTCCGGTGTTTTTGCCACCGCGTTGGGTTGTACACGGCGCGCAGTATAGACCGTGAAAATTACGATAGCAGAGCGAATCTTCTTCCTACAAAGATTGGCCCCTGAGGAAGGTACCCGTCTGGTACCGAAATACACGGGGCATGAAGCAGACATGTGCTGAATTGAGTTCATATTGTAAATAATGAATAATGAGCAATATTGAAAGTTATGATTTGTGATATATAAGCTTGTGTATACCAGCAAGGATACGAATATGTATATTTTCAATGATTGTCATGATGAGTAAAAGATAATTGATAAACACAAGACTTCAATTTGACATATTGTGTGATAGATTGATCAACTGTTTTAGGTGTGAATTAACACCATGTGAACAGTGAGCGACTGCAACAAGTACCTTCGCTTGTTTTAACCATAGTTACAGTTTCCAAGGGGTGACATCCCTTGACAGCCGCAGCACCAGTAGTTTTAATCAGAATAAAATAGTACAATTGAACAAACAGGAGTGCTCCCCATAACCCCAATATTTTCCCATTATCTTGAATCTAGTGGCACAGTGAGCAAGGGACCCATGTCTATTCATACCCATCCCACTTAGGGTTGAAAGTGCTATGCAAACAAATGATGGACTGACTGCTCAATAAATCATACATTCACCCCCAGTCAAGAGATCTGGGTTAAATCCATCGTTTATTTTGCTCACCATGCCTTTTCAGTTTGGACCCAGCCATATGCAAATCAGGCTTCACCCTGTGCCCAATGGGAACAGTCCAGCCCGAACTGCCAGGCCAAGTCTGCACTGGACTGGAAACAAGCATCCTAGGACCAGTTTTGGGCTTTCAGCCCTCGACAGCCAGGATAGCTTGACTCCAGTGGCATGGAGAGCACGGGACACATGACTGGGCATACCCGTACCACTCGGGGGGACAAATGCAAAAATAACAATTGATGGACAGATTGCAGAACAATGTCATACATTCACTCCAGTACAGAGATCTGGGCCTAAATGCATCGTTTTTTTGCTCACCATGCTTTTCAGGTTGGACCCAGATATATGCAAATCAGTCTTGATCCTGCGCCCAGAGCACTGTGGTGATGCCATCTATAAGTCACATGTCACAAATTGCAATTCTCTATTTTGCAATTGCAAAAGCTTCTGAGTTGCAAGTTTGGAACCTCCTTCATATGGACATTTGTTTTTTAGATTTCCTTTTTGCAGTTTGTAAATTTCACAAATTACGAATTGCAAGACTTTGACTGTATTCAAGAAGCAGGTCACTTCTCCACTGGAGTCATACATAACCACCTTTCTGGGAGAAATCTACCAGTTGCAGAATTTCACTAGTTATACATAGAATTCACATTTATCAGCTTTAGTGCGCAACTTGCTTGCGGTTAACTTCTAAAGCCACTTCTTCAGATGCTGCTTATATTGATCCAGATCCTTTAAACAAATAAGGGTAAAATTCCTAAAGATCATTAAAAACATGTCAATATCATTAAAAAAAAGTCAAATTACTTAGGGCTAGATATAGGTAATTGAAATTTACTGATTCGAAAATACCGAATTTTACCGATTCGGTATGTTCGAATCGGTATGTGGGTAAAAAATCGGTAAAAACTACCAAATCGTTAAGATTCGGTATTTACTGAATCGGTATTTACTGATTCGGTAATTGCCATTCATTCCTATGGGCCAGGAATGAATGTCAATTACCGAATCGGTAAATACCGATTCGGTAAATAGGGAAAGAGTCAAGGGTGGCAGGGTGTCACTTTGATACTCTGTTGCACCCCTGAATAGTGCAGGTGTGCACATGTGGCATACATACATGCCCTAGGGGGCATGTGTGTCTGCCACATGGCACTGGTGTAAATGCACACATTTGCATTTACAGAGGTATTTCCTATTTACCACCAACTAATAGTTGGTGGTAAATAACGAATCCTTAAGGCACAGAAGCACTCTTCAAAGTGCTTCCTACATGTCCTTTACCGATTCGGTAAATACCGAATCGGTAAATGATGATTCAATCGGTAAATACAGATTCGGTATTTACCGAATCGATAAATTTGCCACCTACATCAGAAAAGCCTATTACCGGTCGGTAGCCGGTAATAGCCTTCCTACATCTAGCCCTAGGTGTTTGAATGCCACAGATGCATGGAATTTGCCAAAGGCATTACCGTGGGTTAGAAATGACCCAGTCTTTAGTACACACTTGATTATCGACTCATTGAATTATAGAATAGATCTAATTTTGGAAACAGTGCTATGCCTTGCAACTCGACTCATCGTTGTGGTGAAGAAGAGCAACCCTGCTTCCAAAGGAATGCTTGGGATATTAGCATGGCATAGACTAACAGAAAACGAACTTTTCAGTGTTAGCCTACCCCCTCTACAAATGAATAAAACTTCTCTGTATATAGAAATATGCCCAGCTGTTCGCTGAAAGATGAAGGCAGACATACATATACAAATCAGGGACAGTGAAACTTAAGATGAGATGGCGCATCCTATCGAAATATGAATTCAAGCAAGCAGCCCCAGGCTGTTTTCAGCCTCTTTGAGCCCCGTCAAGTGAGGTGATGTATGAGTGATATGCCTCAGCGAGCTACGAAAGGCTAAACTTATGCCCAGAATAAATGAACAGTGGCTAAGAATAATTCAAGCATTCTACCTCTCATGTTTCGTTCACCCCTGCTCGATTGGATCTGGCATGTGTGTTGTTTTAGCTTCTGCACATCACTGTGCCCAAAGTTACATAAAGCATTGCCCACAGTGAGTCTGCCTCTTTACCAAGAACAGAGTTTTTTTTGTAAATATGTCTACTCTTCTGTATGTAATATCAGAACCTATGGCATTATTGTATACCATGAGCAAAGACTTTGCCATTCACTTTCACTTCTTAATAGTTTAGGCCAACAGTAAAAAGCAAAGGACTTTGACACTGAACCCTGGTGCACACCTCATGCTACTGAAACCAAGTCTGCTTCTTAAGACAGTTCACTTCCTTCCCTGCTGATATATAATTTCCTGTCTCGTGAACATGTTCACATCACTTTATTTTGGCTCTCTTGATGATTCTCTTCCACCTCAAGGATACCATTTTCAGATGGATGCTGAACTTGCTGACTGCAGGTGAAAAAAATGACCTCTCTACTCCAGGAAGACACCAGTAAGATACATTTGCAATGATTGCATATAAGGAAAGGGTCAAAGTCATCAAGGTCAGCTAAGTACTCTGGGGGTGGCTAGCTTGTAGTCTCTCCAATGAAATGGTGGCGGTTGACGACCTCTGATATGGATTTCTCAGTTGCAGATATCTTGATACTCTTTGTCTAAATGTGTCATATGGAAGCTTAAAAGGGCCCGGGCCTATGATACATTCTCATGATTTGCACATATAAGATACAATTGTATGCATAAACCTAAATGGAAATCCTTTACATAGAGTGTGGTTCATCTGACAATATGGCGCTGTTGTGGCTCTACAATAGAAGCCACTGAATTAGCCTAATTCATTTAAGCCTATGTAAAAGCATGTGGGGCATATTACCAAGGGCATTATCGCCGCTTTAGCAGGAATTTTTCCCGCTAAAGCGGCGATAATTTTATCACCCTATTACCTAGCTGTCGACAGCTAATAGGCGATAGCGGGCATTTAGGGGCCCACTCTGCATGCCAGCGATGATTATCGCTAATGACATGCAAAGTGGGCGTGCCAAGATGTTAGCGCACTGGAAACAGTCGCTAACATCGCTATCCCCTATTACCAACTTTTGGAAATAATTGCGGTAAGCGCGATTATCTCCAAAAGCTAACGCCTGCCCAAAGCAGTTCTTAGCCATGTGATCCAATGGAAGGTGGATAACATGGCTAAGAGCATTGTCACAATAATGCATGAATATCGCTGATTTTACAGCGATATTCATGCATTTCCCCCGATTTTTACCGCTTTTGAGATAAACCTTGATAATATCAAGGTATCTCAGAGGTAAAAATCGTCGGAGCGCGGCGATATTTTAATGCTTGCTAACCAAGCTTAGCGATAATTATCGCTATAGCTTGGTAATATGTCCCTGAATCCGTTGGAATAAGCACTGTATAAAATCCCAGATTTTTTCCTGACCTCTCTTTTCTCAGATACCCTACAATAAATATTGAACCATATTATTGAAACTGGACCGAAATACTTTTTAGAAAGGACAACTTTTCCTATAAATTTCTGCCATTTCCCCGAGATCTGACTGTAAACTGAAGGCAATATTGGATTATTTTAATGGCAAAGCAGCTTTCAAGGCCTTGCAAATTCATAAAAGATCACAATTTAATTAAATACAGCTGTTTTAAACAAAAAGTCTCCCAAATTAAAGAAAGATGCTTGGGAATGACCGAGATCGTCATATGACTGTAATTATTCTACATAGCTGGATGAAAGGCACAGACTATTGTTAGGAATTTTCCGCCTGATTTACTTCTGTTTTCTTTCCATTGTTTTACTCGAAATAACATCATAAATCAAGGAGATTCTATGCTACCAGCATCCCTGCTGACGAAGGCGCTACTGAACGTCGCGGGTCTTCAATTCGAACCACTGTGAGAATCTCAAATTCAGAAAGCAGTCGCCACATATTGATCAAGCTTGCGTGAAACAACCTTCTGTAAAACATTAATTTCACAGAATATATTTTTGAAAAGACAACTATAAATTATTATGCAAAATCGTATATCAGACAAAAAATGTATATATCTCTAAGTTTAAGAGTTTAAAGAAAAACTCCCTAACATTGTCATAGAAATTCAACTAAAAACCTCTAATAACCACATGGTCCATCCTAGTCGTTCAATGGTTCCATCCCATTAATTCTTCGATCAATAGACCAGCTAGGGGAAACATCCTTTACGACGCAACTTTTACCACGTAGTGCCTTTACAACGCAGGTTTTTCAATGCAAGTCATTACAACGAATTGCGCTGGGGGGCGCTCTAGGATAGGTAATAGTTTAATTTACTATCCAACACCTTCCCTACTATCCACGGGGACTGGAGTTGGAATAGTAAATGAAACTATTCACTATCCAGCACCCCCCAACGCAAGTCGTTGTAACGACTTGCGTTGAAAAACCTGCGTTGTAAAGGCATGCGTAGTAAAAGCATGCATTGTAACAACGTACATCCCCAGCTAGGGACTAACAAAAAAAATACTTTAATGCACTTAAAGTTACATTTGGAGTTAAAGTTTTGAGAGTTTGATGGATGCACAATTTTGACTAACCAACAAAACACTGCAAATTAGGTGGGCGGGGCTATTTATCAGTTATCCCTCTTGTGCCAATCTCTAAATTGGTCCCCTTTTGTTCATTGAGATTCAAAATTAAAGGTGAGCTTCTATATCACACATCTATGTTGTGTATATTGGTCATGGCAGATGCACGGCAGAGGTTTAATAACACATTAGTTCCTCATTAATGGTATAGCCAGCGAGCCGGCAGTGCTGCACACTCTTGCACTCCATGCATGGATGTTAATTAAACAAAAACATACAGCCAGATTCATGAAGCAAAATTGAGATCGCAATAGCTGCGAATTAGCTATTGCGATCGCAATTCACAGAAAAGCAATTCAGCATTACAAAAATAGCGTTTTTGTGAAATCGCTAAAAAAATTGCGAATTCGCTAAAAGAATTCGCAGAATCAAGGAGGAACCCCTATACAGAATCGCAATTTGCGATAATACATGGATGCTGCGATTCATTTAGCAAATTCGCAATTTGCGAAATAGCTTAAAATCGCTATTTGCGAGGTGCAATTTAAGGAGAACCAAAAGCAGGTGGTAACCATTAAGGAAACATTTTTTTTTTAAATGCACTAACGAGCCACAGGTGCAGACCTGAACAAACACACTTAAGGAAACAAGGTAGTAGCATGAGGACTCTCACAATGCCAGGACTTTACATGGTGGTTAGGCGGCGCAGGCTCCAGGCTGCAGCACGTAACAGGCGCAGGATCCAGGAGAGAATATTCCGCTTGCGGGTCACCCTGCTGGGCCAAACAGCGGAGTAAATTTACTCGAAGTACCACCTGAATGGGCCAATGATCCTAAAGCTGATCCGGGACCTGGACCCCCTGATGCAGCACCCAACAAGGAGGACCAATGCCGTGCCCACACATGTCCAGGTCTTGTGCTGCCTGCACCTACTGGCCTCCGGAAGCTTCCAGGGGATAGTCGCTGTTGCAGGGGGGATATCCCAGAGTACCATGTCCCGCTGCCTAAAGAGTTTCCTGGAGGCAATGCTGAGTTGCCTTCACCACTACATCTCATTCCCCACCACCCAACAGGACTTGAATGAGACCAAGGTACAATTCTACAACGTTGCCCAATTTCCACAAGTCATCAGATGCATTGACTGTACCCACATCCACACCTGCCCACCAGCACAAACGGAGTACATGTACCGAAACCGCAAAAACTACCACTCCCTCAATATCCAGATGGTGTGCAACGCAAAGACTTACATCACTGACATAGTGGCACAATACCCGGGGAGCACATATGACTCCTTCATTTTCAGGCACAGCGGCATTCACACACGACTGGCCAGGGGAGAATTTGGCGAATTACACCTACTAGGTAAGTGCACATGCCCCCATATAATACACTTTGATCATGTTGCTGCGCAGAATATGCACTCACCCTCTGATCCTTTCATTCAGATGACAGCGCCTACGGTCTCCGTGAGTACCTACTCACCCCTTACCTCAACCCTGCAACACCACAGCAACGGCGTTATAATGCAGCACACATCGCACTAGGAATTGTATTGAGAGGACGTTTGGGCTTTTGAAGAGCCGCTTCCGCATACTGCATAAGACTGGTGAGGCCCTCAAATACGAGCCTGAGGTCTGCTGCCGCATTGCTGCCATGTGTGCAATACTGCACAACATTTCTACCAAGCGCAGGATACCTGTTGAGATATCTGGCAGTGAGTCGGAAGTGGACAACCGCCCACCTCCACATGCGCGTCATGCACCTGGGGAAAATCCAGCTGAAGGACACAGACGACGCAACCAAATCACAAATAACTTTTTCTAGTCCACCCACTCCCCTCACCCAAGACTTCACTCATGCATGACAATTGAAATAATGACATGAGTCTGATGTACTGTTATTGAATAAATATTATTGTTGTTTTCACAATAATATTGCATATTTTCTAAAAGATACATTTGAGGTGTATTGCGTCATATATCTACTTATTTGTTAGGGGGCATGATTTTAGCATCAGCATGTCCCTGCATGATGAGTATAAATGTCAATGGCGCCTCCGGCCCGAGGCTCCAATTTGCCGTTCCACATCTTCATCCTGATTTGCCCGTGATGATGCAGTGGGCCTGCTGCTGCGGCGGGGAACTCTAACTGGTGGCAAAGACAGGCTGCTGTGGCTAGATGTTCCCTCACTAGCATCCTCCCCTCCTGCCTGGCCGTGGACAGTTGTCTGCAGAGCCTGAACTGCAGTGGTTGTGTGCTCGAGTGCCCGTGCCACATCCTGGCAGCATTGGACCATCTGAATTTGCATGGCCAATGATCTACGGGACATCTGGGAAGTTGCGTTGCCAATTATATAATTGGAGCGCGTGTACGCCGAGAGGCGTGTTAGGAGCTGGCGGTGGCGGCGCCGGTTGAGGTCCCGCTGGGTCAGCATGGCCTCAGTGTTTGCCTCCACTGCTGTGGTCATGCGCTCCATCCGGTCGGACAGCTGGCCAACATTCCTGGCTGTATTGTGCAGCTGCAGATGTATTGCTGCAAGGTGTTGTGCCTGTTGTTGGTGGACGCGCAGCATGCGGCGCTCTATTGTAAGACCCGGCACAGGCACAGTCACCCCCCCTCCTGCTGGCGCGTGGTGTAGTTTGGCGCCGCTCCCTGACCTGTCCGCTGGACTGGGTGGGCACAGTAGGTGTGCGTTGTGTTGGTGGCCTGGCGGCTGCTGGTGTTGCCGATGCCACTGGCATGGGTCTCACAGTTGGCGGTTGTGGTGCGCCTGTTGTCGCTGGCGTTGCAGGTGGTGGTAAGGCTGCTGACGTTGCAGGTGGTGGTAAGGCTGCTGGCGCTGCAGGTGGTGGTAAGGCTGCTGGCGCAGGTGCTTGCACTGATAGACCAGGTTGTGTGGATGGCTGTGCGTCACCCTCAGAATCCATAGAATTCTCCACAATTTGCAGCCCCTCACTGTCACTATCTTCAGCGCCACCTGTGATATAAAGTGGAGGTTGATTAATGAAATGTTTCTTGCACATGTAAGGTTGCTACATGCATGCAGGCTAGCATTCCCTGCCTGGCTGTTGGATTGACTCTATTAGGACATATCTGGCTGTATGGGGCTGAATGTAAATTGTGGTCAGACTACATGTTCCACAATGCAATAGGGATTTGCTGGTGTGCATGGGCTGAATGACTGGGGTTTGTAATGGGTAGCTCCAGGGTCATGGCCATTGTTAGGGGACAGGTTTGCAGTCGCATGGCACTTACCTTGGCTTTCTTGGGTGGGTCGGGAGGAGTCCAGCCGGGTTACCCCCGCGCATGCCTCAGGTTGCAAGGTGTCCTCAACGAGGTCCTCCAATGGGTTGTTGGGAGGGACTGTTGGGTCTCCCCCTCCTGTTGCAACACGCTCACCCAGCCTCTCGGCGATCTTCTCCTTGGCACGACCTCGGAGGTCGTACCACCTCTTCTTGAGATCGTCGATTGATCGCTGGGTGCCTCCAACAGAATTGACTTTTGCGCGGATGCGCAACCAAATTCGCCGTTTTTCGGCCTCTGGCACCCTCCTGGAGTCCTTCCCAAACAGTCTATTGTGATCTTTACTGACTCCCTCAATCAGATGTTCAAGCTCCTGTTCGGAGAATTTAAGTTTTCTTTTTCTCCCTGTGGAACTGCTCCCTGCTGCTTCCTGTGACATTGCTGCAGTGGGGTGTATCCCGAATCAAAGCTGGAGGTGTTTTAGAGTGGAGCTCTGGCCAGTGCTGCTTCCAAATCAGCCTCAGTATTCAGAATGAGGGAGGGAACTGCCTGCTTCCTGGTTGTGATGTCATCACTGTGCTCGAAATGCGACTTCCCGTTTTTGAGATCTCGCTATTAGGGAGATCGCTATTTGCGATTTCGCTAATAGCGAGATCGCAATTTCAACACGGAAAATGTCCGATTTAGCAATTATTCTGCGGTTTAATGAAAATCGCAATCGGCTTTTGCGGCCGAATGCGATTCGCTATTTTTTTCGCATATTTTCATGAATCCCATTCTGCGAATTCTAAATTGCGATTCGGTATTTCTCGCAATTTAGAATTCGCAGAATATGTGTTTCATGAATCTGGGGGATAGTGTATAAAATCTGCCTTTTCTGAATGGTCACCCAGGGATTATCTCCTTTTGTTGGACCCTATATTTTTGCAGGCTTTAGAATTCTGTGTACTTTAACTCTGCTACCCAGTGGCAACATACGGGTGCTTCCTCATTAAATATGGTTGAATTGGCATACTCCTACTTGGTATATGTAACTTTACTCTAAGGTCCATATTTATGAGAGGCTTGTGCCGGCTTTGTGCCATGAATTGTGACACAGAGGCAGCGCAAGCTTTATAAGGCTTGCATGGGGCAAAATCTGCTCTGAAGCCAGCTGTGCCACGCATAAAATAATAAATACAATATAGGCGTTCCTCCACAAAAATCATAAATGTAACACAGTCATACTTATGAGTCTGAAGCGCATCACAAAGCCTAAAATGTGCCAGAATTGCTGCGCATCAGCAGCCCAGGCATAGGAAAAGATGCAGTGGTTGTGGTACAAAAAGATCTGGCCAACAAAACATTTTGGCTAGCTCAACTGTGACATGGAGGTCGTCATCCAGCAGCTAGGAGTCCCAAGGTGATCACCACGTAGGCAGAGAAGGAGGAGGGAGTGTGTGTTCTGTGTTCCGGATGCGCATATCCCTCATTGACCTCAGAGAGCATGAGGTCATAAGATTCTACAGACTCAGAAGGGAGTCAATAATTAAATCGCTCCATAATATTAGGCCAAGTCTACAGCCACCATCTTCAAGGGCCAATAACATTCCCTCACATGTGAAACTGATGTCTTACTCCACATGCTGGCATCCGGTTCCTTCCAGCTCTCAATAGACAGACTGTGAGGAATATCACGGGAAAGCATTTTCTGCATTCGCCCCCCTCTTTCCTACATACCATAATCAGACCCTCCCTCCAGTACCTCCTCTTTTCCAAGAACCAACAACAACAACTAGACACCAACCAAGGCTTCTATGCCATTGCGGGACTCCCACATGTCTTAGATGCAATTGATTGCACACATGTGCAATTGGTCACTCCTGCTGAAATATCCCGCCTTTTTAGGAACCAGAAGCACATCCTTTCAATCAATGTCTAGTCCAAAGTGGACCATCTGGGGATGTTCATCAATTGCTGGCAAAATTTCAAGGGAATGCACATGATGCCTACATCTTCCGGCATAGATTCATGAACGAGCGGTTCCAGAATGGACAATATGGAAATGGCCTAGTAATTGGTAAGGAAATCTGAAGTATACATCATGCCAACTACAATTTAGAAATTTATGGCATATTAGCCATCTCTGTGTATGTCAATTGGTGCCAGGGGCATATTAAGAGAGCTTTGGGACATGCTTGTACCACGCATCATGGTACATGTGTGATGCTAACCTCTAAGACAACGCCAAGATCGCCGACTGGTAAGGAGGTCCAGGCCAGGAGCTCCCTGGACTAGGGGTTGCCATCTGATGTAAATCCCCAGAAAAACACCTGTGATGTCTTCTCAAAGAAATGACAGAACCAGCATAAGGTGACAGGTACCTTTATTAACACCTTCACCAACGACAACATTAACTGCCACTGAGTTGCATGAATTCTAAACATGTCATCAACACTCTGAGGTCATAGCATTTTAAAAGAGAGAGAGAGAGTATGACCAGAGAAGCCAAACTGTCACACTTCTCCCTCCACATACAAATAATGATATATTGAAAATCTCAGGATGATGAAATGACTACTAAAAGATATACAAAAGGAACGGAAAATGACATAAGAGTAAATGCAGAAAGAAAGATGAAGAAAACAGAGAAATGCGAGAGTAAAACCAAGAGAAATAAAAACAAAGGAAGATAGAGAAACAAGCATATTTCATTCTACAAGATCTCTAAGATAAACAGGTCTTTTAATGACTCTAAAACTCTTCCTTTGTGCTACATGACCACCCTCGTGATTGTTATGTAAACCTTTTTTATGCAAATCACTAGATACTTGGCCAATTCCATAAATGATACCAGAATTATCGTTAGCACCACGAACAACTACTACCATGCTCTTGTTCCAAATACTTCCATCATGTGTCTTGACTGCATTTTTAAACATTTCACCACTTGCAATCTCCTGGTGAATTTTGACCAATCAGCACAACCTTTAGGAGCCTTTACCCTTACAAAGTCCCCCACACTAAAAGACACATTCTTAACATTTTTAGACAACTCAAATATAGCATTCCTCTTTTTCTGCGCAATTAACTCTTTGTTTCTCCACTCACCAATAGAATTGTCTACACACCCTTTAGACCAGTGCACCCAACCAGGATTTACCTGGGTTGAAGGTGCCCTTCTTTTGAACAATTCAAACAGAGACTTTTCAGTGGTTGTGTGAGGTGACATACGATACCCAGACAGTCTTTAAGTGTCTTGATCACCCTCTCAATAGCACAATTGGTCTCGGGATGATATAAGGCAGAGGTTTTGTGCACAATGCCGTGCTCATTCAAATAATTGTCCATTTCATGTGAGCAAAACTGGACACCATTTTCTGTTAACAAGTAACGTGGAAAAATGTCACGTCTAAAAATATTATCCAAAAATGTAATCACCAAAGAGGAAGAAATATCATGGACACACAACACTTCTACCCATCTTGAGTACAAATCCATGATAACTAAAACATAGGGAGTGGCGTGTTCTCCTCTCACTGGTCCCAAGATGTCCATGGTAACTTCTTCCCATGGATATTTGGGTAGCGTTCTACAAACCATGGGTGTCTGACTAGTTCTCAAACCTTTGTCGCTAAGAACACACTCAGTACTGTCTCCGATCAAATACTCCACATCATGATCTAGACAAGGCCACCAGAAATCTCTGCGAAGCCTACCCTTAGTTTTTACAATGCCCATGTGGTCTTCATGAGCTAATTGTAATATCCTACTTCTCAAAATCTCAGGAGGAATTAATCTTGTGCCTCGCAATAAGGAACCCTTATCCACTGCAAGCTCATCAATGAATTTTCCCAACCTCCCTCGCTTTCCTTAAGCTCAGATCTGTTTCTTTTACCTGAACTGACAAAATTCCTCACCTTACACAAAACATCATCCTTCTGCAGCTCAGCTAACCATTCATCTTAATTTATGGTTCCATCTGTCACCTCACAGACACTCACCTCCTCTTCCTCACCCAGATCATCATCAACAACCAACGGAGGGGTAGACATGTCAACCAACCTTGATGAACAATCAGCAGAAAAATGACCTGCCCCTGAAACATATTGGACAGTGAATGAAAAATCTTTCAAACCAACTATCCATCTGTGAATTCGAGATGAAATCAATCCAGACCCTTCATATTGAACACTTCAACTAACGGTTTGTGATCAGTCAGGACATTGAACCTGACACTCCAAATAAAGTGTTTAAATCTCAACATTGACCAATACACAACTAAAGAATCTCTCTCAATAACTGAGTAGTTGTATTCAGCATCTCTAAGAGATCTTGAACTGGATGCAAATACATTCTCTTTTCCATCTTTCATTGGAATAAGAAGAGCTCCCAACCCTTTTCCACTGGTATCACACACTATCTTAGTCTCACACTTTGCATCAAAAGACTGGAAAGAAGGAGCATTGTTAAGCTCCCGCTTGACATTTTCAAATTTCTGACAACATTCCTGTCCCCAGACAAAATCTGTTTATTTTTTACCAGAATTTTCATATTAACCGTTTTACTAGCAAAATCTTTGACAAAACGGCTATAATACTCAGCCATCTCCAGAAATTAAAAAAATTCCTCTTTGGTTTTTGGTTCTTGCAAATCTTGAATTATATCGACCAGATCTTTCTTAGGTCTGATATCCCAGTTGAAGTAATGTTGAAACATAAATACGAAACTTCACTAACACCAAACTTACACTTTTCAGCTTTGAGTGCTAGACCAGCCATATGAAGCTTGGATAACACTTCGCAAACACGCTGATCATGCTCCTCATTGTTGGTAACAAAAACAATTATATCGTCTTGATAACACTTAACACCAGTGTGATCTATTAAGATGTTCGACATAATTGTTTGAAAAACTGATGCAGCACAAATCAAACCAAAGGGCATTCTCTTGAAACAAAAGTTGCCAAAAGGAGCTGTAAAAGCAGTCAGATCCTGTGAACACCCATCCAATTCAACCTGATGATTTCCTCAATATTCGGTCGGGGAAATTTGTCAACCACTACTTCACTGTTCAACTCCCTAAGGTCCACACAAAGACGAATGTCACCATTTCCTTTGTGGGTACAGACAATATGGGCCAAACATTCAGATGCTTCAACCTCTTCGATGACCCCACACTCCATTAACTTCTTGAGTTCACTCTCCACCGCCATCTGTAGATGTAAGGAAATCCTTCTCACTTTAGATACAAGAGGAATTGCAGCACATTTTAACTTGATCCGGTATTTGTGGCCAACAAACTTTCCCAGCTTGTTTTGAAATAGTTTACCGATATTCTGCACAAACATTATTAACACAATCAATTTTATCTATTTGAACTTGTGGTGCCTTGTTCAGGTGTAAACTGACTCCCAAATCTTTCTGATGACTCCAACCCAGGAGATCATCACCATGACAAGAAACATACTTTTTTTTAAACATGCTTTTCCCACACACTTCTATGCATGCCTCAAAGTAGCCAAGCATTTCAATTTTAGAACCCCCATAACCATTCCCATTTGTATTTCCATCGTGGAAAGAACTTTGTTGTTACAAAACGTTTTTGAAAACATTTGTTCAGAAATAATGGTAATACGCAACATGAGCCGAATTTCATCATAATATCCTTACCATCGATGCTCACTACTTCAGACAGAAACAGTTTATTAGACTCCTCAACTTGCAAAACTATTTCTTTACACACCTCTTTGCCTTTACCCCTATATTGTTTCCTAAACATGTTTCTACAGCAATTACTAAAATGCCCTTTTGCACCACATGAATTGCACACTTGAGACAATACAGGACACAATTTGTTCTTTGCTTTATGACCATCAAATCCACACCTGAAACAACTCACTTTGTCATTCTGCTCAAACTTCTTCTTAACACTCTTGGTCTCAGAATATTGTTTTACCTCAGGAACACTCTGAGTCTTGACTGCACTTATCTCAGTAGAATTTTCTTTCTCTGAGGAATTTAAAATGTTCCCCTATTTTAACTCACCCACACATTTCATCATGTGTCCCACCTTTTTCGCAACAATGAGAACTTCATTGAAGGGAAGTTCATCTTTCATCCACAATTCTTCTCTAATTTTGTCACTGTTGCAATGTAACACAAATTGGTCCCTAACTCATTCTTCAACCGCACCCCCAAAATTGCATTTTGAAGCCAATTTCCTCAACACAGTTTCATTCTGCCCCTGTCCCCTCAAACCAAAATGATATCTTTCTAAAATAGTACTAACATGGGGCAAATAATGACGATCCAATTTGGCAATAGAAATTTCAAATTAATTCAATTCCTGATCTGGTGAAATTTCAAGAACATCCTGTTCTTCTGCTCCCAAACAATGTAACAATAACGCATGCTTGAATTGAATTGAATAAAGCATGCTTCCGCTCTGCACTAAGATTAGCGCCACACACATGTGCAGAGTTCCCAAAAATCTTTTTCCATTTTGATCAAGAAATCAAAGGTTCCCCTAGAGATGGTAAGAAAAAGATGGAGAAGTAACATTCTGCATTATACTTAGCTCTAATGTCACAAATTGAACAAAACTAAGTATAGCACAACTAAACACTGTTAAACATAAATAAGGTAATCCAGAAGATACTGAAAGGTTACTGTGAAAAACAAGAATAAATGTAAACGTTTTTAAAGATAAAATGATATAACTTCGCAGAGTCACAGTTCTATTATGAATCCTGTTGAAGAAAAAACAAATTTAAAAAAACGTGAGTCTCTTAGCACATGTACTTTAGCACTAGTCTGTAAAGTGCCCATAGTCCTAAAACCAGCAAAAATGAGGTTCAGTTTACAGCAAAAAAAAAGGGCGGTCAGAAACAAAAAGCTAGAGGAAAACACGTCAAAAGATTCCAGGTGTAACACTCTTTGAATGTCCTGTGACAGTAAACAGAAGAGCATAATTGACCACGGCCTAGGGCCAAGTTAGGCACCCATGCACCATGGTGAAAGGGTGCTTGTGTTGCATGTGTGTTGCATGCAGGAATGCCGATGTGCCTCAAGCTGCGCTTTCCTGCATAACAATACATCCTGTGAGACATATTCCCCCATCTATGTGTGCTGTAGATTGCAGCACACATTGATAGATTGATAGATGAAGTAACAATGTGAATTAAAGGTATAACTCCTTGTTACACCGCTCCTGGGAATGGTGTACTTTCTGATGCATTCCCAAGATTACCTGGTCACAGAACCTCTTTCTGGTGCAGAGTAAGCTACAGCATTGAGTTGTTAAGCATTGTGTAACTCAAGAGGAATGACCCTTCACAGGGCTATGCAATGTAGGCTTAGGTAGCCGATCAAATAACATATGTATCATGCTGGGTTGAGCAAGTGCCATACAACTCAGCTCATACATGTACTCCTGAGTGCAGAAGTGTCGGTGCCATTACATTACATGGAGGACCTTGCCTAACTTTGAGTGTAAGACACGGTTGTCTGACAAAAATATGTTAAAAGTTAGACTTACACCAGATGAAGTTTTAAAGTCCAATAAATGTGCAAGCTGGATGGAATGTACACTGGAGTGTGGGAGAGCCAGGCTGTCTCTGTCCCTCCGTAAGTGTGTGTTGCATCTGCAACACATCACAAGGAAGGATTCCTTACGCATTGCAGGAATAGTGAACCTAGGTAGAATAGGGAACACAATTGACTGGACCATAGGCTCCAGGAACCATCTTTAGATGCACATATGACTGTGGGTTCATGCATGTGTGTACCCTGGTAATGGCTGTGAGAACAGATGTGTGATCATTCAGCTCATTATTTCTCCCTTGTTGTGCTGCCATGCTGCCTGGTGTTCCTCAGGCTCAGTAATAAGGACTGCACATGCATTCCTTGGACCTGGACTGACTCCACTGGCAATCTGGCCACCCAGACACTGCCCTCTGTTACACAGGCCTTACAAGTGGTGTCACATCAGTCCCAGCCCAATGAGAGTGTACGCAAGGAGTGTGATCCAGCATTACACAGACCTTTACAGTTGATCTCACACAATAGGCCAGTTGCGTGGGCCGCAACCCGTTCATCGTCCCTGTTGTCCAGTGCATTGCACCACTTGCCCCATTCGGAAGCCGCGCATAGATGCCATTTGAGTAGCGATGCATACAATAATGACACAAATGTCAGAAATGGGTACGAAACACCAAGAAAATGACACACTGGGTGTGGCAAGCTGCATACCAGGAAGTGTGCAAGTTAGTTTCACTTTCTTTTACAGTCTGTTAGTTTGTGCTGGGTGTTGGTGGTGTTTTGGAGAGTGGCTGGTGTATTGGTGTGAAAGTTGGTATTGGCAGTATCTGTTCTGTCTCTGCCTTATCCAAATTGTGTGTCTTTTATGTATTATTGTTGTAATTTGTATCTGTATTTTCATAGTTTTGTCAGGTGTTTGTCAATGTAGGGGTTTCATATTATAGGGATAGGGATTAGGTTACGGGGTGTTTGTTTGGGGTTTAGTGGCTGTAGTGCAGGTTTTGCCATGTTGGGAAAGGGTATGGTGGAGAATTTTATCTTGGGGGGAGTTTGAGGGCCTGCTATGGCTGCTGACTCAATACCTGCCGAGCATTCTGGCTTAGGGGGAAGGGTTAGCCAGAGATACCCCACTAAGGACCGGAAAGAGCGCTGGGAGAGGGTGCATTTGCACATGGACAAGGGGTGTTTGGGGTTAGGCACATCGTCCACCAGCTGAAAGATAGCTGGGCTGATGTGATGTCCCGAGAGGCAGGTATGGCACACCATCTTGGATTGGAGATTGGTGGCCCCCGTAGGTATAAATGTCTGTACCAACTGCATTTAGCTTTGTTACTGTCACATAAAAAAAATGTTAACATGTAAGGTACAGATAATTTAAAGTTGGTGTTTATAAAAACCCTGTGCAAATACGTGCATTTGCTATACCCTGCCCCGGGGTGGCTGTTCAATGTGTTGTGGGTTTTTATTTTTTATTTTACATGCATGTATTTGGAAACATGACCTGATTTCACATACTTGTTTGTGCAGGGCATTGTCCAAACATATTCAAACCCTGTTCAGGTGATGTGTAAGGAGGAATGTAATGGTCAGTCTCCCAAAACGTTAACCTTCTTATGTGTGATGCATTGTTAAGCAAACATATACAGATTAAAATGCCATTGGCAACGGTATTTTTCAGGAAGGTGGCCCTTTCAGGACAGAAAATGTAAACCTTCTTCCAAGGCATGCACCCTTGCACGATGTTGCAAGGTAGCATGCTTTACAGCAATTACAACGCTCTATGTACCAGTGCCATGAATAGTTTGATATGGTCCATACAATGTTACATACATGGCCCAATGGTTTACCCCTTATGTCATGGTGCAAAGAGGCCTGAAATGATGCTGCCCAGTAGTAGGCAAAACTTTGCATGGATAAGGCATACGTCAGCCTTGTGATGTAGAAATCTCTGAGTGTCAAGATCCAGCCACCTCTGCCATGTAAGGTGACTAGCTCTCATATATACAGACAATATATGCATTTGTCCAGTGTGATGAATATGCCAAATCACTGCAATGTCACAGAACTGTTCATGATATTTAGACAGTGTGTATTTGCACTAATCACAATGTTATGTTCCAAATATTGTGTTGTAGGTAAACCGGCACCATACATCAGGGGAGAAATTGAGACATTCTGGGTTCCCAGCACTACCAGTAAGTGTTCTAAGTACATGGTCGTAGCTCTGTAAGGTTTGTGTGTGATCCATGATATTTGTAACATTTTGATGTGTAAGGGGATGTATCAATCACCTGTAACCAAATTACATTCAGTGTACTATCACAGCTGAACTTGTACACAGAATATTGTTAATTAGTTAAGGATGTATGTCAATGGAATGTAGGGGCAATGTATGCAGGTCCACATGAACCATACTTCTGTACCTGCTGTGGTGCTGTTTGCTCATCTATTGTTTGAATGCTTAAGGCACATGTACTATCATGTGGCCCTAAATCTGCAGATGGTCAAAGCATTCTAAATTTGCCATCAAACACATGGAACAAACATTACAAACAATGGTTCAACAGATTTTGTTGCAAAGTGAAATTAGCTATGCTGAGCTTGCCTGGCACGGTTTGTCTTCCTATATCCATATTTGAGAATGACATTAGTGCTGTTGAGGTGGACCACATTACCCACTCATGAAGCTGAATAAGCCTGACCATTATCTGACTAAATACTCTTAGAGTCATTTCCTAAAAAATGGTACTTGATTCCCAGTTGGGGGTACATTGTAGAGGACCCCCAGGACATGGCTGATAAAAGATCCCAGTTGATACAACTGGGGACCTGCACTGCCTCTCTGACCTGGGACCTTTAACCCTGATTCATTACATACACCCTTCAAGACTGCTCAAAACCAAAACACTCAATGCTACACCACGCTACATAATACTCTATCAGACAAGGCATTGTTTTTTTAATTTTTTTTATTTATGATAGATTGCGGCTAGATTCCATAGAGTGGATGAAAACTTTGCAAAAAAGGGTAATAGAGGAGAACTAGCACGACATCTGTGAGGGAAAGAGATGTGACACAATATGAGCAATAGTAAGGCAACTGAGAGTGGTATACTTTTTAAATATACAAGTGTATTTGAAGTCAGCAGAAATGAAATATACTTAAAAATCCTAAGTACAACAGTAAGGCATGTCAGATATATACATTTTTAATAAGCGACCATTTTGAGAATGAGGTTACTTTGAGGGTGTGCTTAGTACATGAAGGAGACATGGAACTCATTTGAACCTCTGCAGAGAGGCAGGCATTAGGGGCACCACATTCTGACATGACAGATATTATTTCAGGGTCTAGATCAGCAAACTGAAGAGGGGCACTTTATAGAACAAGGACCTGTTTCAAAATTATTCTGCAAGTAATCTTGTAGTGTTTTTTACCTAACTGCTTTGTCATTAATAAATAGAATGGCTTTATTTTAAAGTTGTATTAAACTGTTGCAGCTTGATTGCTGGGCCCTGAAAAAGGTTAGGGCCTGGAGAAAAATATCCCCCGCCCGCCCCTGGACGGTCTGACCACATTTGTACCCTGAATTCACCTAGTTGTCCCAAAGTTATTTATTTTCAGTACTGGACAACATAGACATAAAAAACAGCCTGTGTTAAGAGTACAATTGGCTGATAACATCAAATATGTTTCCCTTCATCACATTTTCTGAATGTTGCACATATGATCATCAGCTGTTGTTTCCCTGTCACTCCCATTCCAATCCTTTGGCGCCAATTGCATCATAAAAGCAGGCCTCAGTATGAGACAGCCAAGCCACAGCATGCCATTGTTTTCATAGGGAATCAGAGGGGTTCATTGTACCCTTGCCATGCACAGACTCGGAAATATTCTGAATTACAATGGGACGTCTTTTATGTCTTTGATCTTTCAGTGTGCGCCTAATCACTGAACATTTTGTGTTCTACTATACATTTTAATGTCCCCTTTTGAATAAGAATTGATGAAAAACGGTTGGCTTTTTAGACCATTAGTACTAGGGTTTGACACACGCTTTCCATCCATTCGTAGCCTGGTTTCTATAGCCATATGATTTCACTAATAAAGTGCTTGTGCACACTGTATATCACATATTGCTCACGACAGACCATTGTGTAATCCGAGTAATTTGAACAAGATGTCTACTAAAACGTGCACTGTTCCAATGTGCAATGCATTGAAAAGTATGCATGGAAATAGGAATCCAACCAAATGGAATGTGTCTGTGCATTAAGGTGTCCCTTTGTGTATGAAAACAAATTACTAATGATTCAGGCATCAGTGCACCATGGTACAAGGCTGCCTTTGCAGGGCCATGTTATCCGAATGTGTGACAACGCAGGAGATAACACATTGTACAAAACAATCAATAGAAATATGTTGCATCACTGTGCCTTTAAAGTGACTCACTTCTGCCTGGACAAATCATTTGCCACACTCCCATAGTAAAATGTGCCTCGCTGTGACATGCACAATCTGGGAAAGTTAACATCAAGCATTAGAGGTACACAGCTATCACTTACACATAGCAAGACCTCACATCTTGCAGTCAACAAATCATGCACTGTAAAGCAAAATCCCTTGTCATGCCTGTCAAATGATAGACAACAAGTGAAGTGACACGTGTCATAAACAGTGGGAAACTCAATGTTAAACACAACATCTAATCATCACAACAGAAATCCCACTTACAATGCTTGCAAACATGACGTACCACACATGCCATGTATACTGATTTCTCACTAAAGTTAACACATTTATATTACTTTCCACTTACAGCTGATCAAGGATATGGCCTACAGAAGTGGTTGATGACACCATTGGCAATACCCAGACTGATCCACAGAAGGCATACAACCATGCATATTGCCGAATAAGAAACATCATCGAAAGAAGCCTTGGCATGCTCAAGTCCTGGTTTAGCTGCCTGGATTTATCAGGTGGAAGGCTACTGTATTCACCAGAAACGGAGTGCAAGATGATCATTTCATGTGCAATACTACATTACATATGTGTCAAAACAAATGTGCCCTGGGAAGAAGAGGAACAGCCCCCTGACCAAATGGATGACGGCGATGACGAATCAGAAGCAGAAGGACGTGCCATCCACCTCTACATACTTAAATCAAGGTTGAGTCACTCCAACACACAACATGTGTTGCATTTTCACGAATAATTATGCAAAATTATAACAGGTAGCAGCTTTGTGAATTTTGATGCAAAACTATAAACATGTCGCATTTCATGTACAGATGACTGTTACCGCATGATGCCTACCGCAACAAAGCTGAAACCCATGCAACACAGAGAAACGTCACACATGCAGATGTGAACTGTAAATGGCAATTGATTTGAAATCAAGACGCATTGTCTGAAATATGACGAAAACTTGAAAACCTGTTGCATCCATGCAGGAAATGATGCAATGACTCCGCCATGGGGAAAAACAGGAAGTACACAGTTACTTTCTCTTTCACTTACTATTCCTAGGTGTGCTTGGTGGGGGAGGCTGTGGTTCAGTGCTGTGCCAGTTTTTTGACTTTGTACTGGGTTTTAACTGTTTATTGTGTACTTTTAAAATGTGTTTGTCTGTGAATTGTCAATTTAAAGTCTGTTTGTTGTGCAATTGTTGTGTTTTGTGTCCGTTTGGGGTAGATAGGTGTAGGTTGGTCATAAGGGTGGGGTTTATTTTTCATTACAATGAGTTTCATTTATTTACCTGTAAGTTTCATTTTAATTTATATAAGTTTATTTAACATGTCTGGCAGGTCAAAATAACTGTCTCACAGACACTTTAGGGGCCTTGTGTGGCTAATTTTTCATTTTCTGCCCTGTATGACAGGGTGAGCAAGTGCTACTCCCCATCTGAACGGCGGCAGAGGTAGGCCAAGGTCCAGCACCACATGGTCCGCATATTTGATGAGGAATGGACAGTACAACGACTGGAAAACCGCTGGAAGGATCTTTTCAGCAGAGATGGAGACTTGCTGGACCATCTTGGACTGGAAGTCGGTGGCCCAATTTGTAAGTCAATATCTAGAAACACACAAGTTGTGTATTAAGAGGTCTACAGCAACACCATACATTGCTCCGTCCATAATTAAATGAGAAACAGTGGTGGTGCAATGGTCTCTGAGAAAATACAACCGGGTTTTAAAACTTTTTTGACATGCTGTGAGGTCATAGTTCCATATGTCTGAACCTGAACTATAATTTAAAGTTTAATGGTATATTTGCACATTCACAAGCACACAGTGCAGAGGGTGGAACACTTTGTGTGAAGTAACATAAAAGCATCTAGGGTCATATGTACAAGCCCCTATCACCACTACAACATCACTTTTACCGAATTGTGGTGGCGATAGGGGTTACGCCTTGTGTACAAGGCAGAGTTAGGCAATGTTAAGTGACTTAACCCTGCCTTGTATATAAGGTCAACTTTCATGCTATGCTTAGCGTGACAGGGGTGGGCAGTGGGTGATGCGGTGGGCGTTCCACCGCAACGCCCATTCATTTTGACGCTGCCCTCTATGTACAAAGGTGGTGTACATAGGAGGCAATGCCAAACTGAAGACCAGGTAAATCCTGCTCTTAAGTTGGCAAAATGAAGAGAAATGCATTATTTCTCCTTGTTTTTAGGTCTCGGATAAGCGCGCGGAAGCGCGTTCTCGCCGAGAACCTATTGTGGCCGTGTCTGCTTCCCAGGAGACAATCCTGGCCACGCTCATCGCCTTGGAGGCGATTTGAAACTGCCACGCGCACGCGAATGCGCGCTGTGGCCAGGCACTGTCTCCCTGGGAAGCTCAAAACACTACACACGCATGCGCATACACACAGACACACACACAAGGGCACACGCACGCACATACATACAGAGACACCTCCCCACACACATACACACACGCGCACACACACACACAAGTGCACCGAGGCGCCACCATCACCGTCGCACACATACATACACACACGAGCATACACACACACACACACACACGAGTGCACCAAGCCCCCCGAGCCCTTTGGAACTTACCTGGCCAATCTCGGGGGACTCTGCTCTCAACACGCGGCGCGCAACCTCCTGCTGGCGGCCCCGGGGCTCTCCACCGCTCACAGGAGCCCCGGGCCGCGAAACGCATTGACTCCGCCTGCCTCCTCTTCCGGTCCGGACGCGGCCCCGCCCCCGTCACAGGCGACCTTGCCTGACTTCCGGTGCGGCCGCGGCGGGATTCCAGGGGCATTTTCTGACAAGAGCACTTATCCATGCTGGCTGGACTCCATTTGATTCTTTTTGTTAACAGGCCCACGTTTAAATCAAGAGAGCAGCCTGCTAATTTGTAATTTGTAATTCTTGTGCGTCATTGCTCCTATGTTGATATCTATGGAAATGGGGAGGTGGTCACTCACTTGTTTGCTGGACCTTACAGGTTATTCGTCTTTTGAGCAGGTCTTTACTTAAAAAGATATAGTGTAGAGTTGATATGTCTTTGAAATTGTGAATTGATTTGCACCCTTTGTTCCTTTCTAAATTGGATTATCCCAGGTCAAATTCTTTGAGGCAAGCTTGTAATAAGGTTTGTTGATGGTCGCCCTGGGTTGCCTAACACTGGCCCATGTCTCGGGTGTTAAAGACTCCAACCACTATGCACTTGTGCATCAGTTGCTCATATAAGAATGTTTTTACTTGTTTAATGATGTTCTTGATATTGGCCCTTTTTACATTACATTGAGCTATTGGCATTGTAAATGACAATGCCATTTATTTATATGTTTTAAAAACAAAACCATAAATAAAAATAATGTCATGAGCAATGCCAATAGCTCTAACTTTATCAATGCCGAGACCATTGCATTGTAAATGCTTGTTACTTTTTGCACGTGTGCTGCCTTGTGCAAAAGAAAAATGGCATGGTTTCTTTATATACAGGAAGATCCCCCTTCCTGCACATGAACAAACCTTAAAGAAAAATGCAAATTTGACACTTTCATGTGTGCTGCTTCATGCAGCACACATGAAAGTGTCAAAATTGCATTTTAGAATTGGTTCTGTGCAGGAAGGGACTCCTTCCTGCACATAAAGAATCCTCCACTGCACGCAGACACCCTTGCACTATGGTGCAAAGGTGCCTGTGTCAGGGCATGCATGATGATTCGGTCCAAAGGCAGGCTAGATCCCAGGGATGCAACACATCATTGTTTAACTCTCAGACGACGGTGCTGTGGAAGTGTCCCAGGATGGACACAGTCAAACAGCCAATGGCGCCATGTTGCTGGCTTCATTGTAAAAGTGTCACAGGGTATGTGAATTACATGTACGTGTTATGACAATGTTTTGTGCACAAAGCATACAATGTATAGATGTCCGGCGTTCACAGCTAATTGTACAACTGTTGATGTTACATAGGTCGACCCCAGCCATATATGCAAGCGGAGGTTTACACGTTTGAGGACCCCAACTCTACCAGTTAGTAACATTTCACAATGATTGTGATGCTGATGATGTCCAAGGTGGAAAAATGTAATATGCCTGTGCCTAAATAGTTCGCAAGATCCAACTGCGGTCTCCACTTGGTGTATGCTATTCAAGTTCAACTTGGATGAGTCACCACATTTTGCATGGTGTACTGCGTGAAGACATGCCTGGCCCTATTAAATCCTGTGATAGTGTGAGACATGCCTCCATGCAGGCCGCAATGCACAATGCAGTGACTATTGTCAATTTGACGGGAGTAGAAGTAGCTAAGTGGAGACAGCGGGATTGGCGGTATGATGTTTGGAGATGAAGGTAGTCTAACAACAGTCCGCACTATGTGGGAGTGGTGGTGGTGTGTCCAGTTGTTTAAGGGAGGGTGGGCGGAGGTTGCAGTGTGGGTGCAATGTCTGAGTCAGCTGGGCCAGGGGAGTCTATGGATGTTAATGCAGTTTTGCTGAAAGAACATGTAATACCCTTGAGTACAACAAAGCAAAAGATGCCCATGCTAAGTGTGCATCATTGGCATAATTTCAAACAAATTTATTGTACATAACATGTGAGCAGTTTAGAAATCAAGCCTTAAGATGGGGTACATCCATTATATTTAAGATGTTTGGTAATTAACCATTGAATAAATCAGGCACTTTCAATATCGGTAAAGAGACTGGTCCAAGTAGTAGGCAACTGAGGTCTAGGATTGTCAGTCTGCCTTGTGTCATTTAATGATGTGATCATTGTGCAGTGTTAAGGACAAGATTTAATAGTATCATGACGCAATTGCTGCACATCTTGTACTCAAGAAATGCCTTATGAGTCCTGACTGTGTGAGACTGAATTTTCCCATCACAAATGATTCATTGAGGCATGAACATGAGGCCTAAGTAGCTGTCTACAAAAAGTGTTTCCACAGAGGATTATGCGTCTCGCTGCGATAGCTGTTGTAGTCTGTAAAGGGCTTGGAGCCCACCTATGACTTTCTATTTGTTGTCTTCACCTCACTCTTCTTTACTGGCTCTGTAAGTGGCCAGTGCAGTCGAAACATCACTTCCAACTCTGGCTGTGCAGCAGGGACTAAGCAAAGATCAATTCAAGTATAATCTGTGCCCATCCCATGCTCCCGACGTATTTGAGGTATTATTTGATGCAGAGCGATACAAAAGGGGGTGATGGACGGAGCGTTTGAGCAAATCAAACACTCACCCCCAGTCAACTGATCTGGGTTTAATCCATCACCATTCTTTAGCCCACTCAGCCACCCCAGTTCAGACATGGCTATATGCAAATCAGTGTGACCCTGTGCCTCATGGGAACAGTCCAGCCCGAACTGCCAAGCCATGTCTTCCCTGGACCGGAAACAAGCATCCTGGGACCGGTTTCGGATTCATAATCCTCATCAGCCAGGCTATCTTGAATCCAGTGGCCAAGTGAGCAAGGGACTCACGTCTGAGCATACCCTGCCACACTTAGGGTGAACAAAGCGATACAAAAGGGGGTGATGGACGGAGCGTTTGAGCAAATCAAACACTCACCCCCAGTCAACTGATCTGGGTTTAATTTATCACCATTCTTTAGCCCACTCAGCCACCCCAGTTCAGACATGGCTATATGCAAATCAGTCTGACCCTGTGCCTCATGGGAACAGTCCAGCCCGAACTGCCAAGCCATGTCTTCCCTGGACAGGAAACAAGCATCCTGGGACCGGTTTCGGATTCATAATCCTCATCAGCCAGGCTATCTTGAATCCAGTGGCCAAATGAGCAAGGGACTCACGTCTGAGCATACCCTGCCACACTCAGGGCGAACAAAGCGATACAAAAGGGGGTGATGGATGGAGCGTTTGAGCAAATCAAACACTCACCCCCAGTCAACTGATCTGGGTTTAATCCATCACCATTCTTTAGCCCACTCAGCCACCCCAGTTCAGACATGGCTATATGAAAATCAGTCTGACCCTGTGCCTCATGGGAACAGTCCAGCCCGAACTGCCAAGCCATGTCTTCCCTGGACCGGAAACAAGCATCCTGGGACCGGTTTCGGATTCATAATCCTCATCAGCCAGGCTATTTTGAATCCAGTGGCCAAGTGAGCAAGGGACTCACGTCTGAGCATACCCTGCCACACTTAGGGCGAACAAAGCGATACAAAAGGGGGTGATGGACGGAGCGTTTGAGCAAATCAAACACTCACCCCCAGTCAACTGATCTGGGTTTAATCCATCACCATCCCCTTTTGTATCGCTTTGTTCACCCTAAGTGTGGCAGGGTATGCTCAGACGTGAGTCCCTTGCTCACTTGGCCACTGGATTCAAGATAGCCTGGCTGATGAGGATTATGAATCCGAAACCGGTCCCAGGATGCTTGTTTCCGGTCCATGGAAGACATGGCTTGGCAGTTCGGGCTGGACTGTTCCCATGAGTCACAGGGTCAGACTGATTTGCATATGGCCATGTCTGAACTGGGGTGGCTGAGTGGGCTAAAGAATGGTGATGGATTAAACCCAGATCAGTTGACTGGGGGTGAGTGTTTGATTTGCTCAAACGCTCCGTCCATCATCCCCTTTTGTATCGCTTTGTTCGCCCTAAGCATGGCAGGGTATGCTCAGACGTGAGTCCCTTGCTCACTTGGCCACTGGATTCAAGATAGCCTGGATGATGAGGATTATGAATCCGAAACTGGTCCCAGGATGCTTGTTTCCGGTCCATGGAAGACATGGCTTGGCAGTACGGGCTAAACTGTTCCCATGAGGCACAGGGTCAGACTGATTTGCATATGGCCATGTCTGAAATGGGGTGGCTGAGTGGGCTAAAGAATGGTGATGGATTAAACCCAGATCGGTTGACTGGGGGTGAGTGTTTGATTTGCTCAAACGCTCCGTCCATCAACCCCTTTTGTATCGCTTTGTTCGCCCTAAGTGTGGCAGGGTATGCTCAGACGTGAGTCCCTTGCTCACTTGGCCACTGTATTCAAGATAGCCTGGCTGATGAGGATTATGTATCCGAAACCGGTCCCAGGATGCTTGTTTCCTGTCCAGGGAAGACATGGCTTGCCAGTTCGGGCTGGACTGTTCCCATGAGGCACAGGGTCAGACTGATTTGCATATGGCCATGGCTGAAAGGGGGTGGCTGAGTGGGCTAAAGAATGGTGATGGATTAAACCCAGATCAGTTGACTGGGGGTGAGTGTTTGATTTGCTCAAACGCTCCGTCCATCATCCCCTTTTGTACCGCTTTGTTCGCCCTAAGTGTGGCAGGGTATGCTCAGACGTGAGTCCCTTGCTCACTTGGCCACTGGATTCAAGATAGCCTGGCTGATGAGGATTATGAATCCGAAACCGGTCCCAGGATGCTTGTTTCCGGTCCATGGAAGACATGGCTTGGCAGTTCGGGCTGGACTGTTCCCATGAGGCACAGGGTCAGACTGATTTGCATATGGCCATGTCTGAAAGGGGGTGGCTGAGTGGGCTAAAGAATGGTGATGGATTAAACCCAGATCAGTTGACTGGGGGTGAGTGTTTGATTTGCTCAAACGCTCCGTCCATCATCCCCTTTTGTATCGCTTTGTTCGCCCTAAGTGTGGCAGGGTATGCTCAGACGTGAGTCCCTTGCTCACTTGGCCACTGGATTCAAGATAGCCTGGCTGATGAGGATTATGAATCTGAAACCGGTCCCAGGATGCTTGTTTCCGGTCCATGGAAGACATGGCTTGGCAGTTCGGGCTGGACTGTTCCCATGAGGCACAGGGTCAGATTGATTTGCATATGGCCATGTCTGAAATGGGGTGGCTGAGTGGGCTAAAGAATGGCGATGGATTAAACCCAGATCAGTTGACTGGGGGTGAGTGTTTGATTTGCTTAAACACTCCGTCCATCACCCCCTTTTGTATTGCTTTGTTCACCCTAAGTGTGGCAGAGTATGCTCAGACGTGAGTCCCTTGCTCACTTGGCCACTGGATTCAAGATAGCCTGGCTGATGAGGATTATGAATCCGAAACCGGTCCCAGGATGCTTGTTTCCGGTCCATGGAAGACATGGCTTGGCAGTTCGGGCTGGACTGTTCCCATGAGGCAAAGGGTCAGACTGATTTGCATATGGCCATGTCTGAAATGGGGTGGTTCAGTGGGCTAAACAATGGTGATGGATTAAACCCAGATCAGTTGACTGGGGGTGAGTGTTTGAACGCTCCTTCCATCATCCTCTTTTGTATCGCATTATTTGATGCACCCACGCACTACCCCTCCCTGATGCACCGTCCATAGTGCTTGCATGCGTTTCCAATCGCTTTCCCCACACTGCATTATTGCTTGTTTAATTTGCTGAATGTGTGAGGTTTTTGCTGATGTGTTCAGTTCGATCTTCCCATATAATAATGTACTATCCCGATTTCTTTATTAAAAGTAAAGAGGTAACCTTTGACAATTGTCTATTTTTTAAATTTTATGGAGCTCTTCTATCACAGAGGAGATTGTTGAGTAAATAGAACGATCCTGGAAAAATATGTAGCATCTAAACGTTACCTCTGCTTGATGTCCGAGCGCCAGCCGGTCATGTTGCATCTTTTGTCTAATTCTGGATGTGCCAGGAAGGCGCATAAATAAAAACAGATCTGCTGTTTCCCGATAACTTACTTGAATGTCTGTCTCAGGAAAATCTTTTTTTCCCATCAATTCTGTAATGTATTGCTTAGGGAAAAGGAATTAAAAAGATGACTGGACAATAATGATGCTCAATAGAATCCTGAGTAGATTTTTGACCTGAGAATGAATAAAATGTTAGCAGGTAAAATTGGTCTAAAACACAGTGTGATATGAATTGGTACGTGAGCTAAGCACCTACCACCGTGATCTCTGTGTACAGACAAATGGTTCTTCATCCACCGAGTCCCAGTGCTGGAGCATGGCTCTACAGGGACCTGTAGTATCATCCTATGGTGGTGCACAAATGAACCCAGCACTAGAGCCAGGCTCTAATGGGACCTCTAGTCATGGACTGCAGTAGTACAAAGTTAAAAAATGATGTTATCATCTGGGAGTTACTTGTAGAAAGCTGGCTCTGTATATATTGTACCAAAGTAAGGTAGAGTACGCACATAGTCCAGTGGAACCCCAAAGGCAGGCAGAGATAAAAGTAGATAGTACCTTACTCTCTATTTGTGGTAGTGTAGGTGAGCAGTAAGGTTTTTTTTAGTAGAGGGTAGTGTTAAGCATTTGTTCTACACACTCAGGCAGCAAATTATGTCACACACTCAGAGACTGAACTCAGACCAATTTGTTTGTATAAAAAATAGTAATAAGTTATTTTATTTCTAGAACAAAGCCACGCCAGGTGCAGGTAAGTGAAATAAAACATTTGCAAAATCGTATGCAATGTTTGCAATTGCATGCAGGTTCAATTGCAGTTGATTGAATTACAAGTAAGTCAATGTTTCAAAATTACTTTTTAGTTACTTTTCAGATTATTATGTACTTTACTTTTTAGATTACTATTGCTAATCAGTGTGCTATGCCTAGATATCATACTGAAACATCTCCTAGATAAAAGGTAAGTAATTCACTTTTAGTACATATGCGGTTTTTCAACCTTCCATGTAAACCAACTCCACACTTAGAACAATTTTCAAGGAAAGCAGTCAATGCAATCCAATGGAAGGAAATAGAGTTATTGATTTACAGGTAAGTTGGTATTCTGGGATTAGAACCAGGGTTCCTCCAGGGTCCAGGATGCACTCTTGAAACACCCTCAGCAGCACTAGGGCGGTCGGGAGCAAAATGCTGAGGCCCAATGTTATCCGATGGGGGATAGTGGGCCTCCGGTTGGTGTCTGCTCATGAGCAGGCCACAAGGTTGTCGCAGCAAAGCTCCCGCTGTTAGGCTCAGGACAAAGAGGAATCCGAGTTAGCACCCAAAGTACACCTGCAGAGGCACAGCGGTGGCCGGGAGCAGGGTGCTGTTTTGGCATCAGGTGCCCTGCTGATTTCAACGGGGGTTCTCTGGTTGAATTACATTGCAACGAAGAGTGCAGGCTTGGGACGAAGATCTTCTGGAGGAGACCTCAGGATGGAGTGGTAAGTTTGGATGCCTGGGGATGCTGGGACACCATTGGTTGGGCCACCCAAGGTCGTGGAACAACTTGGGCAGGGGTGTCTTTAGGCATCAGGTTTTTCCTACCAGCTCCGGTCGCGGTCGGGGTGCTCCTCCAGAAAGAGACTGCAGGCGCTGTTTGGAGATTTGAGGAAGGTCAGAGATCACCAGATCTCAGGTCAGAATCACCTCCTCATGTTGTTGAACCACTCAAACTCGGGCTGTGGGTGTTGGGTGCAGAGTGGTGCAGACTTGTGGTTTTGGCTGGTGCCTGAGTCTGTGAGTGAACAAATCCAGTGCTTACGGGAGACAAAGTCTTTGACTTGAAAGGTCAGGCCATCTGGGTTCTTGAGGTTGCTGGCTGCAGGACACTACGGGTTTCGCTGGGGCAAGTTCAAGGTGGGTACATGCCGGTAGGGCTGGGGCCAAGTCAGTGGGCATCCTCCTCTTCTTAGTTTAGAATGGCTTCTTTGGTCCTTCTTCTTCTTCTCTTCTTCTTGTTGATTCTTGTCTGAGGAGGCAAGGTTCGGGGTTGCCCCTAAATACTTGATTTAGGGAAGTTACGGGTAGGTTAAGGTTGGGACCAATAGGTCTCTTCCTTGGGGTGGGTGCACTCCCTATGATGCCACCCTCCAGGGGGAGGAGGGCATATGCCTCACTCTGGTTGGCTGGGTCCCCCCATCTGCAAGATGGTGGGGACTTCGCGTTGTGCTTTACCTCACCTACCCCACCTGAGGGGTGGTGGTGTTGCCAAAGGTGGGCACATCTCCCTTCCTCACTTGGGTTTCCCACCGATTCTCCCACCTTACGTGGGGGTCGGAACTGGTGGGGGCCAGTTGCTGGAATCAGCAAAGCCCTGGGGTAGCTCACAAAGGCAGCAAGCCTTTGAAGTTTCCCCCTCGTGAACCCAGCCTATCCTCGGGGAGGAGGCTTGGCAACTCGTCCAAGGACGTGCATTGTTTCAGATCCCCTAGAGCAGCAGTATCTTGACCCCAGGGGTCCATAAACATGTTTTATGATGGCAGCTGGTAAGCAGCCACTGAGCCAGGACAGTAGAGTTAGGTCGTTTTTCAGGGGGCATCTCTAAGATGCTCTCTGAGTGCATTTTTCGTTAAATCCCACACTGGTATCCATGTGGGTTTAATGTGCTGAGAAGTTTGATACCAACGTTCCCAGTTTTCAGTAAAGCCATTATGATACTGTGGAGTTTGTAATGACAAACGACAAACTCCCAGCACCATGTACTTTTAATAGCATTACTGCATTTACAATATATAGGAACTGGCTCAGACACTGTAGGGGTACAGGGCTCATGCACCTGTACCCTCACCACTGGTATATTGCACCCTGCTAAAGGGGTGCTAAAGGGGTGGCTTACCTACGCCAGGGCAGTAACTCTTCACTTTGTTCTGGCCAAAACATGAAAACATGCAGCCTGCAAAGGCAGTGTGTATGTGTAGAGGTACAGGGCCTCTAAGGGTGGGACAATATGTGTTGCAACACTTAGACGCCTTCCCTGGAATATATGACGTTACAATGCAAACAATTAAAACGCATGCTTTCACAACATGGTTTTTACATCACAATTACCACTACATCACCTGATTTTACAAAGAATGCCATTATAACGTATTTTTTAAAGCTGCCATTACAACGCATTCCATTACAACACATACCATTACAACGCATACCATTATAACGCATATTACTTTTAGGGCAAAAGTAGGGTGAGTGTTGGATAGTGTAGGGGTAAACCTTACTATTCCCACCCCAGTGAGTGCAACAGAAGGATAAGTGTCGAATAGTGTAGGGGTAGAAATTACTATTCCCATCTACCTCAAAACCCATACCCACCATAATAGTAAAAGATCTCGATTACTTACCTTATAATGCATTGTAATGTAATGCATTGTAATGATCTGCATTGTAATGGCATGCGTTGTAGTGACATGCCTTGTAATGGCATGCGTTATAATGCCATGCGGTGTAAAGGCAGTTGCATTGTGACAGCTGTGTTGTGTGCGATGTAATGACTGCATTGTGATTTATGTTCCCCTTCCCTGACCACAGTGCCCTTGGTACTTGTGGTACCATTTACAAGGGACTGATCTGTGCCCAAAGAGAGCAAATTTGGGTTTGTCTCAATGCAGTTTTAGGGAAAGAACATAGCCCTAAGTACCTGTTTGGCAGGAGCCCAGGGCACACTCAGTCAAAGTACATCAGTAGTTTGGCAAAAAGTGGGGACAACCATGCAAAAAAGGGCACTTATTTACATTACTGGGTACTCTAATTACATGATCTATCTTCACATTTCCTGCAGTGTCTAAAAAAGCTGTCTGAGATGACTCTCACAGAGCCATGTACTGAGAAACTAAGGCTCTCTCACTATCCAGTTCTGTTGGGACTTTCACCGTGCTGTGATGTGCCGTGCATAATGTGTGAGTTTGAGATGTCTTAGTAATAACATCTCAAACTCACACATAATGCATATCTCTTCTGAATTGCAGGTTGCATTTGTATTTACGCATTATGGGCAACATTTACTAAAAAATGACTCAGAGCTGCATCATTTTAAAATCACAGAGATGTGTCTGTGTAGTATTAAAATCAATATGATGCACTCATGTGCTTTCCCCTGTGTTGGCGCACAATTGGCTGCCATGCCCTAGCGCACGCACCCTAATGTCATGTTGCAAGGGTGCCTGAGTTGCGGGGATGATTGTTTTTGTAGGAAGGGACACCTTCCTGCACAAAAACAATAATTGATGGCATTTTAAACAAGCCTTTGCAATGCAATAGGTCTTGCATTACTGAAAGTTTGAGCTAATGGTGTTGCATTATTATTTGCTATGCCCATAGCTCGAACGTTCAGTCATGCTACACCTATTGCATTGCCAATGCTTGTTTATTAAAGGAGTCACCTGGCAACATCATCATTAGTAAAGGTATTCAACTTTTTTTTGTATCAGAGAATCACAGGAATTAGTGACTAAGCCTTGTTGTTTGGCAGCCCAGTTGCTCAGGGAAAGTGTGGAAAATATAGGCAGTGCTTATAAAATTTTCCAGCAGTGGAGGATCATGTCATGGGGCATGACTGACTAAATTATGAAGTAAGACATAACCATTATGATGCATATTGCAGCACATTCTGTGACCGTATTCTGTCACTATTTTGTTGATTTAAAACACATTAATACATGGCGGGGTTAATGTTGCACCTCATAACTACCAGTTTAACACCAGAATACAAGAATAAGCAAACACAAGGTGACCAATTAACCTTTGCAAAGGAATTGTCACTGTGCGGCCCCCATATTGCTTTTTCATTATTAGTTTTCGTCCATTTGAGCCAAAAACATTTTGTGCTGAAACTTTCAAGTTATGCAGTAAATATGGAATATGGGTCAAGTATGGTAATCCCTGATTATGCAGATGATGTTGAAGCAGCAGAATCACATAATTCCAGCTTTACATGATCTTGTAAATCTTGGGAAGCATCAAAATCTATTGGAGTTGCGTGGAAAGGCCTCCCTAGAGAAGAGTAAGGCAATGTAGTGATTTGGGCTGCGTTGCCTTACTCCATATCAATGATGCTATTCAAAGCAATGCAAAGTGGCTATGCGTAGCTTCATAGATATGATTTCAAGGGTTTCCCCACCGGAGCGTCACAAAAAGTAATACTATGGTGGTGAAATAGCCTTATAAATATGCTGATGAATGGACCGAAGCCCACGTTAGACAGTATTCTAGAGGGAGCTACCCTTCACAGATCAAATACAATGATGTGCAATCACACATTTGTAGCGGACAGGGGTGAAGAGTTTCGAGTTTTGTTTAATGGGCATTGCCTGATCTGTGCCAGGACACCAACTACTCACATAGATAATAAGCTTTGGTGCCATAGAAGTGCTTTTAAATCCACTTTAATCAGCACACAAAGGGACACCAATCACGTAGGCTGTAGAATGTTGTGCTTGATACAGGATTTCACCAAGAATTAAACAAACGGCATTACCAAGGTAGCACTATTCAATTTTCATGGATTAGAACCTATACAAAATAGTACTATCTTTCATTTCTTTGAGGAGCAGTCAAGGCTGAATTTGATAACCAAAAAGAGCCCTGGCAATATTGCTCAAACCAGCCCCAATCCCTCACTCTCCTCCTGCAAGCGCTCTCTTTCCATTCATCCATTCTTTCTCTCTCTCTCCTTATCTCCTCTCCATTCTCCCTCTCTGATCGATTTCTCATTACTTTCCTCTCTTCTTCCTCTGTTTCTCTTTCTCTTGAATCCTCCCTGTGGCTGCTGCCAATAATCTCAGGGAGCTGGGGAAAGTGACAGGCACCAGGATGGGCATCTATGACATTACAACGCATGGTTTTACCACGCATGCTTTTACATTGCAGTTTTTACAACGCATGCTGTTACAACGCATAGCGTTAAGGGGTGCTGGATAGTGAATAGTTTAATTTACTATTCCAACTCCAGTCCCCGTGGATAGTAGGGAAGGTGTTGGATAGTAAATTAAATCTATTCCCTATCCTAGAGCGCCCCCCAGCGCTATGCGTTGTAATAACATGCGTTGTAATAGTTGTGTCGTAAAGGCACTGCGTGTTAAAAGTTGCGTTGAAAAGGATGTTCCCCCCAGGATTGCCCTCTTGCCCTAAAAACCCACCTCAAACAGCTCCAGCACAACAGGGAAATGCCCTGTGCAATACAAGGCCTGCCTAGCCCTGGAATCAGTGGCATGAGATAGAGGGGCATATTTTCAAAGAAATTCTGCAGCTTGGCGCTGAAAGCAATTTAGCAGCGCTGCACTGTATCATTTAAAAAAATGCAGGGATGAGAAGAAGATCACAAGACTACAGTTCACCCCTGTGATTTCCCTTACGCCGGCTCTAAAAAAGCTGCCTGGTACCAACGCAGACACCCTTGTGTCATGGTGCAAGCGTGCCTGTGATGCAGGGATGATTGTTAACGTGCAGGAAGGGACACCTTCCTGAACATAAACAATCCTTAAAGAAGAGTTGCTCCTTCTATGTGTGCTGCAGAATGCAGCACACATAGAAAGAGCAAAAAACAAGGAGAAATTCAAATATTTTCCTATGTTGCACCACTCTAACAGCTTTCCAATGGCATTAGTTTTTGGCACTGCCTCAGATTTACTTATCCTTGTAAATCTGGGGTTGCGTCAAAGAAGTAATGGGTGTTGTGGTGTAACGCCCACAGCAACACCCATTGAACTCCCCTTTCAAGCAAAGTGATGCATAAAAAAGGGCCATGAAAAGCCTATGGTCTAAGCCAGAGAACACACGCATTGGACCTACATTTGGCTGTTCCCTGTTCCTTTTAGTGCAACAGATGCAAAAAGGGCAATTGATTTACGGAATGCTGAACAATGTCAAACACTCACCCTCAGTACAGAGATATGAGCCTAAATCCATAGCTTTTTTGCTCACCATGCCATTCCAGTTTGGACACAGCCATATGCAAATCAGTCTTGACCCTGCTCCCCATGGCAACAGTCCAGACCGAACTCCCAGGGCATGTGCTCCTTGGACCCGAAACAAGCATCCTAGGACCGGTTATGGGGTATCACTCCTCAGTAGCAACGATAACTTGACTCCAGTGACTTGGTGAGCAGTCCTGGGTCCTGATATTGTATCCATGCTCAGATAGTGAACTTATCACAATCAATTATGAGTTGGTTAAGCTAGTGGATTTGCAGCATGCCCTAGAAATTGGTAAAGCAAAAATAGAAAAAGTAAAACTATTGAAGGCATTAAGCTGAAATAGAATTGCATGGGGGATGCTAAAGCAATCGAAGTATTGTGAAAACGAATAAGAGATGACAAGAAAGGGTACCAAATAACCTGAAAGCACCCAAAAGCTCAGGGATATACAATATGGCTAGACCAGGCCAAGATCAAAAGGAGCTTTACACTATATATACACACACCATTCAAAATGTAACTAATTCCTTACCTTCCTTAGTGTTTCATGTATAAATTAAACCTCAAAACATATGAAAGGCAACCTGAACGCAACCAAGTTTCAGCGATACTTGCATATTTCGTCAAGGTAATAAAGTATTATTGGGTTGAACTCAGAAATGGTGCCAGGTTGGAGAATGCCAACAACTAAGAACCCTATGGTAATGCATCAATGACTCCAGGCTGTACACCTTCATCCTTAAAATGTAGCTTGCACCCAAGAGCTTCCTTAGTTTTATCTCTATGATTCAGAAATAGTGCATAATGACTGTTGCAGTTTACCCCTGTAATTCAGCAATGATGGCAAGCCACAACATGTCACTAAGAATTTTCAGTCGAATAATTGGACAAGAGTGTATCTTTTGGAATATTGAATAAAAAGGAGAGTGGTGATATGCCTCACAAGTTAAAACGGATAATTCATGTAATTGCGTTTTGATTTTCTTGCTGGGTAATACTGAGCACGTTCTAGCGAGTGGTTAAAGAGTAAAAAGTAGCAGCAGTGGAAATATTGTTGGAGGTATTGAGAGCGCAGAGAATGTTGAGAGAGGTGTCTACAATGGTGCATGTATTGTTAAAGTATGGATCCTGACTCTGGTAAAGAAATGAGCCCTGAGCGTTAATTTCAGATAAGCTTACTGCAGGGAAGTGCGTTGGGCCTCATTTATGAGGCTGTGAGTCACTTTTACGCTGCCGGTGAGCCACTTTTTGTGATGCACCTTTATGCCCCTTGTTGCGCCATATTTAGAAAGTGACGCTTCTAGGTAGATGCGTCACTTTGTAAACCCCTGCACCACATTATACCTGCGCCAGGTATAATTTATGCAAGGGGGGAGTATTGACGCAAGAAAGGGTCGTAGAAGTGACGCAGTGAAATCTATGAGGTTTCACTGCACCACTTCTAGGACGCAAATGCGCCAAAATCTTACGCCTGCCTCACAGTAGGCGTAAGACTGACGCAGGCCCTTTCACATGGGGCTTACCCCATGTGAAAGGACACATTGCTGGAGTTGCGTCACTTTTATGACACACTCCAGCAATGTGTCACTTTTGCAGATATGTCAGAAATACTGACGTATCTGTAAATCCTTGCGCCATGATGCGTCATACTGTAAATATGACGCATCATTGGTTTCGCAAGGAGGGCGCAGTGAAAAGTGATGCATCGCTGTTTTCACGCAGCGATGCGTCACTTTTCATAAATGAGGCCCCTAGTTTCTTTGGGTAAGCATTGATCAGAGGCTAAGTGTGTTTGAGGTGTACCTTACGTTTCACAATGAAAGTACTACAACTCTCAGGGTGTGGCTTGTTTAGATGGGAAGATGGCAGCGTAACACCAGAGTCCACGCCTGAATGGAGTATTTATTGCAATTGCTGATTATAGTGGCTTGTGGCACTTAGCCAACACCGGCTCCTAGTGATTTGAACATTGAAGGACAGATTTACAAGCCCCTTGCGCCACTTTTGTGTCACTTTTCCCATTTTAAAAATGACACAAAAGTGGCGCAGGGGCTTGTATATCTGCCCCTGAGTATCCTTAAAAATGTGCTAAGCCTGAACATAAAATGGTAGGCTATAGGAAAGTGTACAGATAAACTTTCACCCAAACTTTATCTACACCTGTTCTCTGTTGCATTTAGCATCTCTCATATACAATATAAGGGCTTCATAATTGTACACATTCCAAAAACGTTTTAAGCCTGAACTACTTTATTTACAACCCAGCCTGTTCACTGCCTGATTCTAAAATGGCAGCTCAGTATGGGTGTATTGATGAGGCCTAACGGACAATCGCAATAGGACTCTCAAGATTACATAACAGCTGCAGTTCAAGGCGTTTATGTTTTGATAACCTTGTGTCCATTGCGCTCATTAATCTGAAAATGTACAACCATCTCCCCAGCATCATGTACCAGTTGATCAGGGTTCCTAATTTCATGCACCACTTTTTCCCTCCATGCAGGTCTGCTTTCGATGATCAGGGCTACTGATTTCATGCACAACCTTCCTAATACATGCAGATGCTCTTCTAGGGGTGACCCTGGATTTAAATAATAGTTGCAAGTTGCTTCTAAGCAGAATACGACTATGCATATGTGATTAACCCTAGTATGTTAGTTTGTGGGAATCCTGCAAAAAGCAAATATAAACTGTGTGAAACATCTCTACAATGTGCCCTGACTGCTATACACCTGGGGCCTTATTTATGAAGGTCTTGCGCCGCCGGTGCGTCACTTTTAAAATGGGAAAAAGTGACGTACCGGCGGCACAAGGCCTTCATAAATAAGGCCCCTGGAATATACACTACTCTAGTAGAAAACCTGTAACAAACCAAATTAAGTAGTGATCACAGTGTTACACAATGTTTAAGGGTGTTCACAGATAGTAAATACACAGCCCTCGAAGTAATTACATTGGGTCATTCACAGGTACTAATATATCAGTATTCAGTGCAATGTTTATAAGTTACACACCCTGAATCTGTCTTACCAAATGTTGTCAGATCTGAAAAGAATACACTACAACGTTATGACGGAAAGAGACATAAACACGGAGCCTTAAATGCACCAAAAACTGACCTTTACAACCTGTTAAAAGGCAAAACAGATGTGACAGTGGGCACAATTCTGAAAAGTCTCTAAAAATAAAAAAGATTGCACAGAGTACCATAATGAACATGGACATATTGCAGGTGTAAATGATAGGTACATGGAATGACATTAAACAGCTTACAGGGAGGATTTCGGAAGCATACAATAGAATAAGCAAAGTTGAAGGCTCAGAAGTGAAAATAAAGAAAAAATTGATCTAATCCAAAGCAAAATCTGCTACCCTTAAGGAGACGTTTCTGAATTGGAGGACTGCAATCAAAGGAGTAATCTACGAATCTTGAGGTTACGAGAAGGGGCTGATGATGGTTCCATGGAATGTTTGGAAACAGGCTTCCTGAACATGCTTACTGAAGTTCTTTGGGATTTTCACAAGATAATTTGAACATGGAAGAGCCAAAAGAGTATGCACAGGGAAAATATAAAATGCCAGACTGTTTTTGTTTGTAAACCTCTTTGATACCAGTACATGAAAATGTTCTTTGAGCACCTCAGATGAAACAAGCAGAAATTGTGGGAGAGAAACTAATATCTCTCAACACTACTAAAATGTCCTTAGCAGCAAATGTTTTTTGGCTCTCAGAAAAGTTCCTAAAATTCGGACTTTTTATTTGCCCGTCCTTCCATGTTCAAGATCACTAACATGGGAACATTGCACATCTCTCTCCACCACAATCACCTATCTTCTTTCTTAGACAGCATCTTGGAGATTGCAATAAACACAGAGTCACACCCTCCAAAATAATTTCCATTCTACCAGTGACTCTCCGATCATTTTTTTACTATTTCAGAATCACCTTTATTATTATTATGATCAGATGCAGCTTTTGGATGCCTTTGAAGTACAGTCATAGATACCTACCTAGTAGTTTGAAACTTGGTGTGACATTTTGTGCATGAATGATGTCTCATATTCTTATACAGCTATACAGATTTAGAAAATACTTAGGATTTACATGTTAAACATGCCTTTTGTAATCATGGGGAGGGAAGAAGTACCCTATTCCCATGTGTCGTTCATGTTCAGTACAGATCAAGCTGGACAATAGGTGGAAGGGGTACCTGGAGGACATCAAGCGTTTTCTTCAAATAGCTTTTTCAATCTCTAATCCAAATTCCTGTTGAAGTGATTATAGGGGGAGATTTTAACTTCTTAATGAACCCTAAAATCGATTCCTCAGCTATGTCTAAAAAGCAGTTAAAACCAAAAACTTAAAAAAAAATGTTTTTATCGTCATCCGCCTCAGACCACAATCGACAGAAAGTAGAATGTTGATACCGTTACTTGATTTCAGGAGATGTAGGTAATTTGATTGGGACCCAAAGGCAACGTCCACCTACCGGTATATGACATTCCCACAGAAAGTCGTTAACCCCTTTCCAAGAAAAGTGATGATGTCACTCTATTCTGGTGGAAAGTGACCGACAACTGTTGGTACGGACCAGTATAAAAATGGAAACTGGGTGAAGAAGTAGGGCCCGACCCAGTCAGAGTTTCCAAGGAGGCATAATCATAGGATCAAACAGTTATTTTAATCTTAAACATAACCAATTTAAACCCCAAAACCTCTCTCATACCCAAGAGGACTAGCCACAAAAAGACTAATGCTGAGACCAATTAAGCAAACAATCCCAAAATACTTTCTTCTTGCTGTTCTGCAATCTACCCAAATCTATCTGGGAAATCTTATATAGGGAGGCCAGCCAATCTGAATGCCTGGGGGGGTATTGCCTCCACCCATCTCCTACAAATTTCTCTCCTAGCCAGCAGGATTGCATAAAAAAGGAACTCCCTTACAGGGCCTGTAACTTCACTGGTTATGCCACAGAAGATTAAGGGGAGAGGAATTTGGACTGGGGTGCCAATAATGTCGGCTAGAGTTGCCACTACTTTCTCTGAGAATTCTGTTATCGCTGGGCAATCTTTAAACATGTGTATATCTGTGGCATTTACTACGTCACATTTCTTACACCTGACTGGGGGGCTCTTTGCTATTTTAGAAAGTCTTACTGGAGATAAATAGGCCCTGTGGGCTGTAAAATATTGGTTCCTATTAAGCCAGGCTGGTTTTACAGTAGCAAACAATGTATGAAAAGAAGTCTGCCACAGATCTTCCCAATACTCATCTGGCATTGAAGCTCCCCATAATTCTTCCGCCAATTTGAAGTCTCCATCAACAGTTTCCTCCATGGACAAAAAGTAGAAAGAGACCTCTTGGCCCCCACAGGTCTTGATACCAGTTGATCCTCTAAAGTGTTCACTATACCTTTCGTTTTTTTGAGATTTTGTGACCAACTCAGCAGCTGTGAGTACTTAAACCTGTACATGCCCTCCTCCAGCCTATTGTGGAAAAACTCCCATGGTAAAAGTGACCCTTCAGGAGCCAGATCCCTCCATACCATTAACCATGCTGTTCTTTCCTAAGTGGTATGGCTAACTTATTCTTCAAACAATCTGGAACCCTAGGAGAGTCCCACACGGGAGCTAGGCTGGAGTAATAATTTAGGCCAGTACATTGCTTAATCCTAGCCCATATTTGGGCAGCTGCCAAAGGAACTTTCAGCCTAATCTTCTTGAAGTACTTTTGATCACCATATTTAAAGAAATCTCTCAAGCGGCAACCACACCCCTATCAACATAACAGAGAACATGAAGCCCCTCTCTGAGTTATCTGGGGATTTTAAGAGCATCCTTGAGTGTGATAACTGAAAATCCCTGGCATAGCACTGAAGTTCAGGGAGCGTAAAGCCCCCTTTCTCCCTCCTGCGCCTTAGCTTCTTCCACGCTATCCTCATCACCCTGTATGCCCATGCAAATCAATTAATAGCTTGCTGTAATTTATCAATTGCCTGTTTTTCAAAATGTAGGGGAATAGTATTGAAAGGGAATGTAATTTTCGGTAGTATAATCATTTTAATCACATTAATCGGATGTATGTCGTTACAACGCATGCTTTTTCCACGCATGCCTTAACAACGCAGGTTTTACAACGCAAGTCGTTACAACGACTGGCGTTGGGGGGCGCTGGATAGTGAGTAATTTAATTTACTATTCCAACTCCAGCCCCCGTGGATAGTAGGGAAGGAGTTGGATAGTAAATTAAACTATTCCCTATCCTACAGCGCCCTCCAGCGCAAGTCATTGTAATGACTTGCGTTGTAATTCCTGCGTTGTAATGGTACTGCGTGGAAAAAGTTTTGTTGTAAAGGATGTTTACCGATTAATACTACCAAAAATAATCAGGGGAAGATGTGCCCAGGACTTCATGATCTTCTGACAATCCCTAGAGATGTTTGCGATATTAGTCCAAACTATCTTATCTAAATTCTGTACGATCCTAACCCTCAGATATCTCATGTCACTCTTGGTATTGTACCCGCACCCTGGCAAATTCCACACCATGATCTCAGTTTTCTCTGCGTTCACCTCATAGCCAGAGACCCGACCAAAATCTTGTGCCAGCCTGATGACCTGAGGAAAAGACGCCTCAAGCTCAGATGACAGGATCAGAACGTCATCCGCATACAGGGCAAATTTCCTCTCCCACGCTCCAAACTTAAATTATATAATACTTGGTTTGTCTCTCAGACGCTGAGCAAAAGGCTTGATATACAAGTTGAAAAGGAGCAGGGAGAGTGGGCAGCCCTGTCTGGTACCTCTAGTGATCTTAAAAGGGTTAGTCAATTTGCCATTAACTAGGAGTCTTGCCGTGGCTTCTTGATATATAAGCTGCATGACTCCGCAAAATTTCTCTCCCAAGTTAAACCTTTCCATTACTGCTGAGAGATATGTCCAGTTCACCCTGTCAAAGGCCTTAGTGGCATCTAATGTCATTGCTCCCAGAGGTAGAGAATAGGTGGAGGCCAGGTCGATAGCTCCTATAAAGTCATGGGTAAGATCAGATAGGTTTCTGCCTCTTTCAAAACCCTTCTGATCCGGATGTAACAGTCTACCTGCTACTGCTCCCAACCTATCTGCAAGGATCCTTGTAAATACTTTATAGTCCATATTTAAGAGAGAGATGGGGCTGTAGGACCCACAACTTACCGGATTCTTTCCAGCTTTCAAAACTAATGAGATGGTAGCTTGTCCCCATGAAGCAGGAGGTCTAGCACCTTCAGATAGTATGTTGTTGAAAAGTACCGTCTTGATTGGTATTATTGCCTCTCCCAGGGATCTATACAATTCCACTGGGAGCCCATTAGGCCCAGTAGCCTTACCTCTCTTGCAAGCGGCAATGGCATCCTAACCTCCTGCTGGGATATAGCCCGCTTCAGATTTCCCCCCTGGTAGGGGTTTAGGGAGGCTAGCGTGCATTTTCTTAACTATTCCCTCGCACAAGTTCTGCCTACTTCATTATCCTCTTTGTACAGCACCTGAAAAAAGGCTTCTCCAATCTCTTCGTCAGTAGATATTGAAGAGGAATTATCCTTGCAGTCAATTAGTTTTATCATGTTTCGTGTCCTATCTCACTTGGCTTTCCATACCAGGAGTTTACTGGCTCCCTCTCCATATTCAAAGTGGGCCATCTTGCTAGCTCCACAAAGCAATACGTGTAATCTGTGGTCTGTATTAACAGCTGCTATTCTAGATACATTTCTAGAATAAAGTGCGTGCAACATGCTCTCAAACTGAGTGTAACCAAAGAATATCCAGAAAGAAAAAAATAGTGAAAAATAGTGAAAAGAAAGGACCCATTCAGAATTATTGGAATCCCATCATTCACCGAAGTGACCATTGTCATCATTTGGGGTTCCAAACAACCTCCCCTCCATCCTCACCATGCACAGAGGAATACTGAGTGAGTTGCATCCTCTGTTGGGTCTTTTCTGAGGAAAAGAGATAGCGTAGAGTAAGGTTTAGAGCTTGTATTTGGCCCCTAGTGGTAATTCCAATTAGAAAAGTGCAGTGCAATAAGGAGAAAAGTGCATCCTTAAAACAGGTTTGGCAAGAGAAGGAAAAACATTGTTCTTTCTTTTTGATGACTTCTAATGCATTCCTATGTAAAACCAGTGCTGAAAAAATAGCAGTTCAAATAATTCACTGCATTTAAATGGTCAACATGTTTCAGCCAATGGGACAACTCTCCCCAGCTTTCTTCAGGACCTCACCATAGATTTCTTTGCTACTGCAATACTTTTAACGTGAAAATCAATTTCCAAATGTAAGTATACATACGGATTGGGTTTAATAAGTAATAATAAGGTTGCAGCTTCAGTCATAGTGCATCTAAACATCTTAATCACATTCTTGCGTCAGAAAAAAATAGCTTGGTACTCAGAGAAATCATTACAATTTTATGAAAACTCAAATGCTCACCCATGCAGTACGAGGACTAGACCTCACCTCACCTGGCACCAGCTCCAGTCAATGAGGCCCCGCTCTAGAAAGCATCCATCAAGCACCCGAGAAAGAGGGGATACAAGATTTCATTTAGAAAATGCTTTTTTGTGACCATGTATCCTCCATCACATGGATCACTTATTCTTTGAGTGCATGCTTCAAGAAAGTGTATCATTAAATGTATACACCAAAATCAATTAAAACCGATATCATATCATGGCATGTTTATGGAATGACATCTAGACAGTCTGCAGTCATTCATCTTGTCTATCACAATGATAATATTATCTTGCTAGCTTCCCATCTTTTTTTGATCCTAAGCTGTATGGTGGTGTCTAGCTGATCTTTCAAAGTTTTTAGTTCCACCATATGCTCTTGGGGTTTTTCAGGGGAAAACTCCCTATTCAACCTCATCTCTGCTGCCTGCATCACAGACTCCGTTTGCGCCACCTCATACCTATATTGCCTATTCCTATAGAATACCCTGCTTATGACCTTACCTCTCAAGAAGGCCTTCCAGGCATCCCAAACCACTGAAATCTTGGCTGAACCAATATTTAACTTAAAAAAGCACTCTGTTTCTTGAGATAGGTGCTTGACTTCAGGTTCATTTAGGAGTAATGCACAATCAAATGTCCATACCCTTAATTGATCTTTCCCTGCCAAAACGAAGTTCATCCAAACAGCCGCATGGTCTGACAAGTGAGGAGTCAGGTACCCTATACTCTTGATCTTGCCCCTAAGGTCGTGGCTGGCCAAAATATAGTCAATCCTTGACTTATGGCCATACTTATTGTTATAAAAGGAGACACCAACTGGGAACCCGACCTTTCCTTCCAGATGTTGCACAAACCAGTCTGTGCCATCATTGTTTGGAGATATGTCCGGGACTTAGACAGTAGATTTGCTCTGCTACTAGGGGACTTATTTAGTAAGGGATCTAAAACTATATTGAAATCGCCAGCCATAATAATTGATTCTGGGAATTCCAGCAGAATTGCAAAAATAATTTTCAAAAAGCAGGGATCATCTTGGTTGGGACCGTAGTAGCCTACTACTGTTGGAATAAAACCTTGAATGGACAATTTAGCAATAACCCACCTGCCACCTGGGTCATTGATTTTAGGACGTGTGCATTGGCTTGCTTTTTAACCACGATAGCCACACACCTAACATTGGCACTCTGATTAGTACCAATAAAATGTTCCACCCATTTTAATTTACTGAAGATCCCGACCAATTCCTCTTTTAAAAAAAGCGTTTCTTGCAATATGATAATCTGTGCGGGGGAGTCTTTGAGATACTGCAAAATGTTTGCCCTCTGGTCTTCACTCGCAGGCCGTTGACATTCCAAGATAAAAACTGGATAATGGTCATGACGGTTTGAACAACAGAGACTTGAGCATACTATAGTAACGTTCCCGGACCAAGCTTAACCAAGATAAAGAGACAAAGCTGAAAGGCAAAGGAGAAAAACTTTTTTTCTTTAAAACCGAAAACTCTTAGGGTCATTCAAAATTATGGAAAGACTCTGGACATAATTGACCCAAGGGGTCAGCAACCTCGACTAAGATCGTGTATACCTTTTTTTCAGGTAGATTTCGTACTTCCTCACATATTGATTTCTTCCTCATCTCTAGGGTATTGACTTTTAGCCAGCGGAAAATTCTTCCGAACAGATTCTTGGATCATGCTGTGATCATTCGAGTGTTAGAGTCAGGTAAATAAGTTACGAATCCCAAAAGATGGACTTTAAATAGGCAATATCTATCAGAAGGAAAGTTGGGTGCTTCTCGTCAAAACAGAGATAAATTAGTTTCTTGCCCGAAATCACGGTTCAGCACCTCCTTACATAGTCTGGGACTTGCTTAAGGCATACATACGGGATCACTGGAAAAGATGCTGATAACTCAAGAAAAATGTGGGATGAAAAGAAAAATCTAGATCAGACAGTGCAAAGGTGCTATGATATCTTTCTCAGTAGCCCCTCAGTCCTTAACCAACCAAAATTTGAACAGACTAAACTGGATCTTTGCGAAAAATAATATGTTAAATGTGAATCTTCTTATCAGAACTATAGGCTAAAGTTATACAAAGAGAGCAACTATACCGGAAGGTTTCTTGCATGGCAGGCCAGGGAGCAGGCAGCAAGCAATCAAATTAGCAAACGGAGGTGTCCTATAACTGCTCTTCTTTCTGATGACCCAGTGAACGTAGGGGATATAATGGCACAATATTACCGGAATATCTATGGCCAACAACAGTCTATTGACAGGGCATCTTTGGAAAAATGTCTCCAGAGACAAAAAATGCCAGAATGCAGTACTCTCCGAGGATGCTAAAATGACAATGAAGCATCCTTTCTCTAAAGAAGAACAGGGGAGGTCATCAAAAATCTCCTGAATGGCAAAGCTTGTGGTCTGGATGATCTTCCGGCTGAATTTTTTTTAAACCTTTTTGAGTGCCATTCTTGAATATCTTTTGCTGATCGCAAATTTAATTTTAGATGGCAGTTTAATTTCATCTTCATTCAGAAGAGGGAATATAGTCAGTTTTTTGAAAAAGGGAAAAGATTGTGAAGAATAGCCCACAGTTTCAATGTAATAGCTTCGCACTTAATCCATCCCAATCAAAATGGTTTTATCGCAGGGAGGCAGCTTGGGACCAATACGCATTATTTGGTTGAAGCACTCGATTATTTGAGACCTAGAACATACCAGTTTTGGTCCTATTATTAGACGCCGAGAAGGCATTTGACCTGGTGGTCTGGGAGACCTTATTTTGTATTCTCTTAAACTTTGGTATACCTCCCAAAATTACGGGGCTGATCCAGAAATTGTACTAAATACAGAAGCCAACATTATTTTCAACAAGGCTGTCCACTGTCCCCGGTGCTATTTTCCTTTTTATTGAGCAGTTGGCGATAGCCATCCAGAAAAATGCCAATTTTCGTCCCCCTTTACCAACTATGGGAAAATTTAAATTATATGCAGACGATATCATGCTAATAATAAAGGAAGATAAGGAGGTCCAAGCAAAAGCTTTTGAGATATTTGAGCAGTTTGAGTTGCTAAGCGGATATAAAATAAACAAAAAAATGGAAATAATCCAGTGTGGCTGTAACCCTGTGGATTTCCATGCTAATATCCTTCCCTGTCTAAATACTAAACCGAAAAGATATCTGGGGTTCATTTCTCATCACAAATTTCTGAATTGTATGACATAAACTTTGCCCCGCTTCTACAAAAAGACAAGATTTATTTCCTCGATAGAATTCACTTCCACTAACCATCATGGGAAAGATCGCACTGATTAATATGTCTGTTCTCCCATTATTTAATTTCTTATTTTCTGGAATCCCCTGTGTCTTAACGGCTTCTTTCTTTTCTAAATAAGAGTCTATGTTTACATCCTTTCTCTGGCGTAAAAAAGTCCCCCAAATTGCACTCAGCACTTTATATGAGGAACTGGAAGATGGGGGATTAGCTCTCCCCAACCTCAGAGATTATTATTTTGCTTTTTTTGCACAATATATGTCAAGGTTTACGCTGGAACCACAAACAGGTCTATTTGTAAACTATTTCATGAATTTAATTTGTAAAGAGAACCAGATACGCTGCCAACTAAAAATCGCTAAATTCTCAAAAATAGTACGTTATAAGTGTATGCAGTGTTTTTTCTATAAACGTCAGGCTTTCTATAGAAGATATTCAATCCCCGTAATTAATTCCTCAATTCCGCTATTCGAACTCACTTCACTATCTGGGATTAGAGATTCGACTGCAATCATTAAAAAATGGGCCAAGACTGGCTTTCGGAAATTCTCTGATTTCTTAAGGAATGATAGGTGGCTGAATATTGCCAAAATGTATGATTTCATCCTGAATGATTTCCTTCTCCTTGGATCATAAACCATTCTTACTAAATTCTGGAGTAACCTGGATCTGGTACAGACTTTTGAACGTAAAAATTTGGCATATGAATTACTTGATAAAATCATGGTAAAGAAACATGGGCAGTGGAAATAGCATTTAGCTTCTATCAAAGGTATAGATCTTGTGGAGAAAGCAATAACTAAATAGGGAAAACATGAGGAGGTGGAAATCACAGCGAGTATGTGGTCTGTATTAAACAAACTTAATTTCAGCATGTTGAGGGGGGGCCAACTGGCTCCGGATGTTATTCTTTTGCAAATGGCTGCTCTATAGAACTCCACCTTTTCTATCTAAGGTCTTCCTCAACCAATCAGGGCAGTGTTTTTGCTGTCTAAATCATCCTTCAGCCAATTGGACACACATCATATCACACTGCCCCTCTAGACAGGGGGTCTAGAATGATATTTTTGGCTATTTGGAAGCAGAATCAACAGATCCGAATATTCGGCTGAACGTTTTTGGTTACAACCCTACCCTACATTTCCGTGACAAGGTGGTCAAACTATTATATATCGCAATGGCAGTAGCCAGGTCACTCCTGCTTCAGAGTGGGTTCAGAAAATGAAGCAGGTTAAAAAAAGGGAGCAAGTCCATGCACTACAAATTGGGGTCTTAAGAAGTTTGAGAATGTCTGGGCAGCCTATTTTGATTAAAGTTTCAAACTGAGCCCACATTTCAGGAGACACTTTTATTGAGCTTGAATCCTATTTATGGCCATATCTTTGATATAATTGATATAATTACACATTTTCTCGCATTTGGTTGCACTATAGACACCTTTCTCTTAGTACTTTATTGCACTACAGACACTTTAGTTTTTTATTGCTAAGCATTTGAAGTGGCTGTCATAGGATGAAATACTATTCACGGCACACATGTTGATTTTTCTGCATATTTTAATGTACCAAAGGCATAATCAATTTATTAGCTTGTTTTAAAACAGACAGTTGACATTGTATTGGATTTTGAAATACTATCTGTTGTATTTTTCAAAGTCATATTTATAAGATTTATAAGATTCATCTACATGTACATTCTAATATATTATCAGAACATTTGCTTAATTTTCGTAGTTCTGATGAGATATTGTCTCTGTCATTTTGGGGTATTGTTTTTACACTTGTTTGTGGCGCTTAACGTGATTTTATTACCTGACATGTTAAATGAATTGTATGGATGTATTGATAAAGCATATTGATTTGTTAGTTGTTGCATTTTATTTTTGCATTCTATATTATTTTCCCTTTATAGTTATCAGTTCGATGAAATCCTAAATACAGCTTTACATCACTGCAATATCACAAACATGAGGTATCTATATAAATCACATTTAGGAATTGTTCTCTCCTTCCTTCTTGTTTTTTAACATGCACACTAGTTAGTGCAAGGTGTATACAAATGGACACAAGCAAGAGCACAATAACATTTCTGTTTCTTAACACAAAGTGAAATAATTACCTACTAAAAAAATTAAGATTTCAGAACATTGCTATAGGACAATATAATGTATCTGCAAGAAACCATGACTGGCCAGAAAGAAGCAATGTCCCTAAGAAACAATTGGATTGATAAATTCAACTTACAAAGTCCAAAACAGTGGTGACGTTGATTGCAAAAATATCAAATATTTCAGTAAAACTGATGATGAGGAAAGCTCTTCAGACTACTAATTAAAAGTTGCCCTGAATGTCAATAATGTTGCATGCAGTATGGGTTGGGGTAAGAAAGTGAGACTAATTTCTCATGATGCTCTGGTGATTTTGTGGGGTGGCTTTAATTTACTGTTAGCTGGGTGCATAGATATAATATCAAATTATAAAGTCCTTCTCTCAAGCACATGTAAAGCAATGTTCAAAAAGTGTGATCAATTACACCTGAAGGATGGATGGAGACAACAACACCCGAATACAAGTGAGCCGAGATTATGTTCCTACCCCTCAGCCCAAATGTATTCAAGGATGAACTATCAGCTGATTTGTGGCTCACAGCTACAGCTTGGTCTTCTGGTAACACACATAGAACCTAGGATGGTTTCAGAGCACCAGGAACTACTCTAATATTGTTATCAGGTTGAACAGGGCAGATAACAGGACCCAGAGAATGAATGAGTACTTACTAAATGCCCAACACTGTAAAAGTACATCTAAAGCTGCCATTTCCAACTATTTTGCAGATGTTATGTTATGGTATGTTAAAATAACTTTTTAAGCGTACAAATACCCTGAGGTGTCTTGGCGCTAAACCTGACCGTAAGTCCTGGGGGAAAGTGAAGGGGAATAATTATTTTAAAAAATAACCAAGTTTTCAGGTCTTTTCTGAAAGAGAAAATAGAGAACAGAGTGGCAACAATATTGAATACAGTGCATCAATCAAGTTGTTTTTCAAAAAGAGTGTTCATATATGTTCACAAAAAGAGTAGCGGTCCTTCAAGTTGTTCTTCAAATATTTTTGTTGCAGTCTTCAAACAATATCTTGACAGAAATGACAGCCAACGCGTTTCGCCCAGATTGGGCTTCCTCAGGGCAAAAAAATATATTAGAACGCCAACGGCACTGCAGTACGATGCCCCACGGATGGCGGACCTGAATCTTTAGTAACGGTCCAGTTTCTTCATCAGTGTCAGTCTTTCTAAAAAAACGAGCGTTTTTTTAGAAAGACTGACACTGACGAAGAAACTGGACCGGGTGCTGGATGGCGTCACTGTGCTCTGCTTTGTAACTTGTGACATCCAGAGACACCTATCATAGTGCCCACCCGGAATCTAACGCATTAATCGCTGTGACTTGACCACCATACGTATTTGAGGAAGATATATTTGAAATTACATTTCTGCGTCAGGACCATTTTCGTGTTCCATGCACACTGGCATTTGCATTTAAATAGAAAATGTGTGCACCACAAAACTTATAGACAGCTCTAATTCGTTAGTAAAGATTCAGGTCCGCCATCCGTGGGGCATCGTACTGCAGTGCCGTTGGCGTTCTAATACATTTTTTTGCCCTGAGGAAGCCCAATCTGGGCGAAACGCGTTGGCTGTCATTTCTGTCAAGATATTGTTTGAAGACTGCAATAAAAATATTTGAAGAACAACTTGAAGGCTACTCTTTTTGTGAACATATATGAACACTCTTTTTGAAAAACAACTTGATTGATGCACTGTATTCAATATTAGGGTTCTTTAGCAGTGGACCTAAGAGGCGGGCAACTATGGCAAATAAGGTTTTGCTTTGACTGTCGTGTATATCCCATGGTAGTGCAACTGTTGATTCCTACTGCTATTCGTTGTTTGTTTGCACCTTTTCAGAAAGAGGCAAGAGATTTGGCAAATCTAATGTCCACAGGGAGCATATTCCATAGTATAGCCGTACCATGGCCTATGCTTCGACCTCGGAAAATACCACTATTTGAGAAGGGTCTGCGGGAATGTTTCAAGACAAGGCGTGGATATACTCCCCCACTATATACTAATACAAACATGTAGGATCTCACAAAGGCTCAAGACTGTACTACTTTACCTAAAGAGCCTATAAATCTCTAGTGAAAAAATAAAGGAAACATCCTTTAATAGGACAGATTCCCATCACTCACCAATGGTGACATGCTTCATTATCTGGGTCTCCTCCTAGTGTCACACTAGTGACACTAAGGGCTATTACCCTTTCAAAAGGAAAGGGGAGCTCACGGATGTTTTCAAAGCTATGCAGATTGTAGCGATAGCGCTGTGTTTGGACCTCTAGATGTGAAAAGGAGACTAGGGTGGGAATGTTAAGTGCAGTGCAAAATGTGTAGTTATTGAAGTGAATTAAAACTGACTGATAGGAGAAAAAACCTTGCATTATTACTGATCAGAGCAAAAAACAGTGCAACCAACAGTGTTAACAAAAAAGTGTATAGATGTAAAGGGTCAATATGCTTCGACCTCCCCATCTCGAGGTTCGAATCCTTTGAACTAACATCAACCTGGCATTGGTGGTCCTTAGCTGTCTGCCAGGGTGGTACCACGAGAAAATACTTTTCAGAGATACCGGTTCTATTTTATTCAAGGCCTTATAAGGTAGGCAAAGTGCCTTGAACTTAATACCCTGTGTCACTGGCTGCCAATGAAGTTTCCAAATGTCTCTAGGAACGGATTGATACTTTGGTAGGTTCAATAAAATCCTGGCAGCTGCGTTTTCCACCTTCTGAAGTTTTTTCAGATGTTGCTTCTGCAGCTCAAGCTACAGGTCATTACAGTAGTCTAATTTAGATAGTACTAATGTAGTTACAACCATCCTCCTGGAATCAGGAGGGCTGTAGGGCAGAACCTTCTTCAGTTTCCTTATCAGATAAAAGGTGGCTGAAACTGTAGCATTGGTTTGCTGGGAGAAGGTGAGTTTACTATCAATCAGGACTCCAAGTTTCTTAGCCTTTTCTACTGGTTTTAGTAACTCTCTGATCTCAACAGGCCACCAGAGTCCGTCCCATTTTGATTGGAGATTACCAAAGATCACTACTTCGGTTATATCCACATTTAATTTGAGGCAATGCCTTCCTATCCAGCTACTGATTTCCCTCATGCAGTTTTGAAACTGCATTGCAGGGGATGCTTGATTTTTATGAGCCGCAATCACAATCGGCGTGTCGTCGGCGTATGATGTGTTGGATTAAAGGAGCCAGTTCAGACACATATATGTTAAATAAGGATCGGCTCAGCGACGAACTCCCCAGATTATGTTGGATGCTCTGAAAGTCACTCTCAGAGGTATATTAATTGGTACCATGGCCTGCAAAAATTGATAAACCTATGCACAATTATCCCAATCAGAGAAGGACATCAAACAACTAAAAGTTGAATACATGTATATAAATGGCAATGCACTCATGGAAACTGTAAATAAATATGAATATAAATGCAATAAAACAGATATATGTCAAGATCTTGCCCAATAGATTGGAGAACATTCTACCAAAAAACATCAACCACTGCCGATGGAATTTATGAAGAATTGTAATGCAAGTGATAATATAAGCCTCTTCTGCAACATTTTTGAACAAGCTATGCATTCAATGTTAGTCTTAGTGGCTACAAATGTATACATGGAAAAGGCCTTTGATAAAGTTTCTTAGCAATTTCTACAAACAGTCTTGCACAAGTTTAAATCCAGGGAAGATTTTATTCTTATGCTGATGGTGGAATACACCATACCAGTTGCAAAAGTCAAGGCCAGGGAACTATCTCACTAGCATTTACCCTCAACTAAGGAACAGAAAAAGGCTGTCCACTATGATCTTACTGTTTCTACCAGTGATCAAGTCCTTATTATGAGCAATTAACTCTAACCCCCACATTGCTAGTTTAAGGTTTAACATGCTTACATGTAAAGCTGCAGCTGATGCAGATGACATACTGAAAACGAGAAAATTGCATCTTACCGCTTATTCACACAAATGAACAGTACTCTATTGCTTCTAGCTACATATTGAACAAAGATAAGTACAAAGTTAGACCCTATAATAACTTTTCATTTCACAGGAGAGTATTGGGCAATCCCAGCCTTTCTTGGCAAACAGATAGCCTAAAATACCTGGGCATTTGGTTTACTGATGACCTGTTTGAAACATTAAAACATAATGAACAATCAACACTATGTAAAGTTCTCTGAAATTACTATAATGGAGGAGGGTGAAAACAGTTAATTGATGATCACCCTAATGATCAACTATCTTATCAGTATGCTTCTCATTAAGCTTACAAGGACTTTTTAAAGAAGGCAAACATTTCAACTAAGAGGTTTCTCTGAAAAGGAAAGAAACCATGTAGCTCTATGAATAAGCTACCACTAAGCAACATATTTGCAACTCAGTGAACTTTAGGTCCTACCCGATTGTGTTTGTTATCAGACATAATGCTCCCTGATGTTTTTCTGACAAGCTCTCCCAACCACAAATGCTGAACGTAGTACACTTACAATATTAGACCTGAAATTGTTCCTTTTATTAAATACTCACAAAGTTAAGACTCAATACTCAAATACTAGAATTACACTGGTTCAATAAATGCTTATTGAAAATGTACTCAGTGTTTATTCTGTGTATCTCTCTGAGACTGAGTGAGCACGTTTACCTGAGCGAAAAGTTCTGTACTGTTTCCACAATCCCTGAAGGGTCAAGGGTTGTCATGTTTGATGGTAACCAGAAACTATTAGCTCCTTGGTAAGGTTATGGTGGCACTGTGAACAAGCTGGTCTATAGGCCGACATATCCTGTGGGGTGCCCAGAACCAGTCTTGGCACCAAGACCTAAGTTTGTGTTGTCCATAAGCGTGCAGATCCTATATATTTTTAGGAACTACACGACACATGGGCACAACAAGCTACAAGAGGTCTTTATTCTGAAGTGCCAAACTGACCAGTGATGGCTAAACTAGAACTGAACTTTTCTGTAGCCAGTGCCTGACACCCTGAGAGTCTCTAAGTGCCACCTTCCCCTGAGGTCCTGTTGTACTTAGACATGTACACCTGTGGTTGTTCTGGCATCAGAAGAAAGGTAGGAAATGTTGAAACAAATTTCCTCCAGAGCTCTACAATTTCAGTGGGATCCTCTGGAAATGTATCTGACCAGCAGTTCCACAGCATCAAACAGGATTTCAGATTAAGCATGGGCGTATTTTGCGGATCCACGATTCACGGATTTGCGTATTCACGGATCGTGGATCCGCAAAATCCGCGTATTTGCGGATTGACAGATTTGCGGATTTGGGGCGGGGCTTCCATGCGAGTGCACATGCCTCTTGTGTGTATAAAAGGTCAGAGACCGATCAGAGCAGCGGATGAATATACAGAAGCTCCTGGCCACAGGAACAGCACGAGGATTGCGCTCGTGAAAGTCAAGGATGCAAAGGCATCTGTCCAGCATCACAGCTGATTAGCAATGGTATATTTGGGAAGAGGGCACAGCTGCCCAGCCTTGACAACGCTCACAATTGTTTTTTGGGCCGATGAATGAGTCACTGAATTTAAGCTTCACCTAGGGCACATGCTTCAATGATATCTGTAAGTGCCTCCGGTTGAGGTTTAATTTTTGTGCCAGGACCATCGTGCCAGAATGAACCCTGCCCTTCATATTTATTCAAGAAGACGCCACCGTTTTGTGCCATACCTCGTTGGGTAAATGTATAGTGCTTTCACTACACTACAGCTGCCTAAAGTGCCAGAGAGTTGTCTACAGCGACCAGGTGTGTGTTACTATGCAATCGCGCCGAAGGGCGCAGGGGTCCCTTGAGTGAGCTATAAAAGCTCCTGGCCACAGGAACAGCACGAGGATTGCGCTCGTGAAAGTCAAGGATGCAAAGGCCTCTGTCCAGCATCACAGCCGATTTTCGATGGTATATTTGGGAAGAGGGCACAGCTGCCTGGCCTGTTAACTATTTTACGATGGCGCCGGCAAGCTGCCAGCGCCATCCTAAAATAGTTACTAAATTAGCTTCAACAGGAAGCTCGAATAGATAAAATAAACAGATGCACGAGCGCCTGCTTGATTTTATATATTAGTGCTTCCTGTTGAAGCTAATTTAGTAACTATTTTACGATGGCGCTGGCAGCTTGCCGGCGCCATCGTAAATTAGTTACAACAACAGGCCAGGAAGGCTTGAACTTTTGGCCTCGGAATCCGCCGCTCGCGGATTGCGAATTTTCGGTAAATTCGCGAGAGTTCGCGGATCGCGGATTTACCGAAAATTCGCAAAATCCGCGAGCGTAGCGGATTTTGCGCTCATGCTTATTTCAGATTTGTCACACTCAAAGGTACCTACACCTCAAAAAACAACTAACTCGTATTCTCTGTTGGGAACGCTTACAGCAAGAAATCTCCAGAGCTTTTGTGTATCATTTCAGTGCCAGTTTGTTCTTATAATTTTTTTAATTAGGTTTAGGATTCTTAGTGCTTGGTGTTTTGACTTTATTACTGTTTTGGAACTGCACAAATATTTTACACATTGCCCCAAGTTAAGCCTGTCTGTGCTTTGCCATAGCTACCAGTGGGTTGCACTCAGATTAATTTAGTGACTTTGAGGGCTCACATTGACAGGAAGTGTTATTATCCCTTGGTTATCCACCCCAAATAATAATCCACTTTCCTACTGAAGATTTAAAAAATCAAGGTAGACACTGTTTACATTTATATTTTGGGACAAACTATGGGATAGCACGCCCACATAGAAAGTGGGACAGTTTTTAATCTGTATGAAGGGGGAGGGTGTGCATTTAACAGGATACTCATGAAGGGTGCAGAAAGAGTACGGACATTATTAGTGATGCATGAACATCTTAATACTTCCCTGGGAGAAAGTTTCATTTGGTCAGAATACTAAATCTTTGAAAACAAGTAAACTTGATTGAACGATAGGCAGTGTCTATATGAAGAAGGCAGCAAGGTTTTTACATTCTTTTTCTGGAAGTCAAAAAAGATCATAGAGAAAATACACCTCTTTGAAGATACCTGTAGACCCGATAAAGTATATGGACAGTATAAAGTAGTCTCTGCATTCGACAATATTAGGCTGACTTTCATTCAGAGGGCCATATTATCAAGAACAGCGATTACATTATCGACGATTTAGCGGCAGGAAACTGCTTCTAAAGAAGCGATAAGGGGCTTGATAATATGCTCTTGAAAATTCCCATAGAAGCCCAGGTTCACACCAGAACCTGGGCTTCTATGGGAATTCTCAAGGGCATATTATCAAGCCCCTTATTGCTGCTTTAGCGTGGGTTTCCTGCCGCTAAAGCGGCGATAATGTTATCGCTGTTCTCGATAATATGGCCCTCTATGTCTAAACCACCTCCACTCCCCCAAAGTGAATTTTTCTTTTGTGAACTGCAAATTCCACAATCACTATAGAACAAAGGTTGTCATTGGAATTTCCCAAAGAATGACACTAAGGGCCTAATTACTATGTCGGGCGGACGTACCGTTGCGGCTTCGGGTCCGACCAACCTACGGTCGGCGTAAAATGGCAGTGGCTGAAGCTCCAACAGAAAACCATTGAATCTGTTCATCCCTGCACCGCGTGGCATGCACCCACACAGTGCAGGGATTAACAGGGCTACCCAGAGGTGCCCCCAACTGGAGGCTGCAGGGTGAAGGGGGGCCTGCTAGGAGCCTCCAATGTCACTTTCCCACAAGCTCCCCTTGTTGGAAAGCCCAACATGGCAAGCCTATAGGAAACTGACATCATAAACCCTATGGTGGTCAACCATTTGGTTTCTGTTTTGGAAAGCTTGGTGGAGACTGCATTATCTTATTTAGGCAATCTCATATTTAGAAGAGACAAAAAGGGAAGAAATAATAATTTACTTAGACATCAAGAAGGTTTTTGACCAAGTGAACTGAGAATATTTATTGGACATGCTAAAGAGAATGAATCTTAACCCCGGTTTACCAGGTCAATTGTTAGAATATATAAATGCATTTGGGCACATTCGATTAATAATGTAATTGATGATAACAATATCGATGAAACATGGCACTAGACAGTGGTGCCCTTTGGCCTCCTTAATTGTTGCTCTCCTTATAGAGAATTTTGTTACTAATTCTTCGGTGGTTAGGACAATTCAAAGGTGTTTACTGGGAGAGGGAAATATCTAACTATAGATCTTCTTGCCTTGTATATAACTCTGATGTTTCAAATCTACAGAGAACATTTTCTCTGATAGATTTATTATTGGCAATACCCGACTGTATGATCAATCATACCAAGAGGGAAATCATTATTTTCGCAGCTAGATCTAAGATTCTTCCTATAAAGATACGATCTGTGATCAAATCTGTGGGTAGTTGAAACACCATACAATTCCTTGCAATGCAAATTAGCTACAGCTGTCTTTGAGAAATATGTTCTTACTGCATCCTTGGGGTAGCTGCATAGGCTGGATATATTTAAGTGTCATAAAGACTTGGATGCTTGCAGTGTTATAGAAAATATATGATCTAAGAATACGCAAGTATATGTGTTTTGATCACCCGAGATATTTTAAGAAGCACAATTTAAAGCACTAGACAATATGATTAAGATCTATAGGAGGTCTCAAAAACATTTCAAATAGAAGACTGCTATGAATTAACCCTAACTATGGAACTCACAGGAGAACATTTGATATAGGAAATGAAGAATACAGAATCCCTGTGTTAGATGGTGTGGGATCGCTAAGAGTCAAATCGGTGTGAAAATACGAAATCCTTTATTGAAAGTCTGTTTTCAGTTTGTACAGTCAGGATAAGAGCTTACACATTTACTCATTTTATGTATTCTTCTTCTATTCTCTCTGGTAAAACATTTTCTTTTCTCCTTGGGAGGGTCTTCCCTTCAGGGACTGTATGCCTCGGACAAGAACATAAAGACCACTGCTAAGTAGGGATTCTCTTTTTTTCCTATGTCTAAACCTTCTTTTTTCTTTTCCTGGTTCTGTCTTCTTTCTTTCTCTTGTCTTTCTTCCTGGTATGTTTCTCGTTCATGTCTCTTTACTCGGCCATTTCTCAGAGTACATATCTGTTGGGTACCTTTTCCTTCTAATTTTCTTTTCCTCTGTTTTTTAATCTACTATCTCTCATAGTTCATATCTGTCAGGCATCTTTCTTTCTATTCTTTCCATTGTTTCATTTGCTTAAGTTGCCTCCCTGGCATGTATCATTTTTCATAAATAAACCAAAAACTCTACAATTCCAACTTGTTTACCTTGGTTAAGTCAAAGGCTTGTTTAGCTCACATGGTTAAATGAGGACAAAATGCTTATTTAAGACTCAAATATATAATAAGAAAAATTGACCGGCCAATCTACTCTCCCCTCCCTCCACCCTTCTCTCTAGAATGCCTATGCCACCCCCGTAAGCACATACTAATCTGCTCAAGCCATGCTCCCCGGTGATCCTGGCTAGGGCTGGATTCCTCTCCAGTCCCTCAGACTCTTGAAAGGCACTGCGGCTGAAGTGTTAGCCTCTCAATGCCTCCTTCCACTTCCACTTCGGTTTTTGCTGATCCTGGTCTCTTCATTTCGAGCTTCTCTGTCACCTCTCAGGTTCCTTTGCTGATCCTCCAACAACAGCCAGGGACCTTTCGTTCTCCTCTCTCCACCTGTGAACTCTCCTTTCTCTTTTCCTCACCTCCTTTTACACTACCCTCCTAGGATTGTCCTTCTCCTCCTTCCTCTTCTATGCAGATTCCCTTCTTCCTCCCCTATGTCTTTCTTCCTGTAGGAAAAGCAGGAGCCCATTTTTTATGTTTAATATTGGTTTTAACATTGTTCCTTGTCTCTCTTTCTTTTTAGAAAGGATAGAAAAGGACCTTCCATGGGATGTTGATGAAGTACTTGGTAAGTACAGAATCTTGTTGTGTTCAGATTCACCCTCCTCTTCATACCCTGCTATATTACTCTAGATATCAATACAGACACAAGCATTAGCACAAGCTTTCTGCCTGGTTGTCCTACAATCTCTTCCTGCCTCTAATCAGGCCAAAGCTGTGTCTGCTTTTGAGGTACTGGGTTTTTAAGAACCGGCACAGAACCGGTAACCCAGCGGTGTCAGGGTACACCCAGAGACCTCGGGTTCTTCCTGATCCAGACCACAGAAACTCAGAGTCTTCTAGGTGAAGTCAAAGATTGGTTTATTGGCTGCAACCAAGGTAACAAGTGTCCTAGAAGTACAACACGGGGAAGTATATTCTCAGGAGACTGCTCGCCTTTACAAAGTCAGGCTTCTCTTCTTATACACAATTTTAAGCTTCAGGCAAAACATTCTTGGTTGTAAAGTAAATAGTTAACATATCTCCAATACAAAGAAAAAGCAGAGTCATGATGACATGTCCATATTTCACTTCGTGCTGCCTACAACAAATCACCTGGCAAGGCCCAACATTTCATCAGATATCGGTGGACCCCCAATAAAACAGGCACCTCCCCATCATAAAGTAAGTGAAGCAAAAGAGTAGAGACAGATGTGAGCAAGATACGGCAGGTGTGCGCGCTGAAATGGTTTTATGGCTTGTTGAGCCTCGATGCTATCTTGCTCGGCCACTGGGAGGGGAACTGACCTAACGAGTTCGGCCTGGGGCAATGGTTCCAACTTGCACAGGTCATGGAAAAGTCGATTAAGGAGTATGTGTCCTTGTGGAGTTGAATTCAACTGGATTAAGGCCTATGTAAAGGGCAACACATAAATGGAAGCCAAGGGTTCAGAACGCAAATGAAGATTTCGAGGTGAAATCGTCACTCGAATATGCTGAAAATATATGTACAGGATGCACTCGTCATTCTCTGTCTTTTGATACCAAATTCGTCATGTTTCGACGAAGTTTTAATTCTCGAGTCCAGAACGATTACACGAATCCAGATTTTCAGAACCACAATCCCTCCTTTTGCCCTTACGTAGGCAATTAATCTATCGTCATGTTAGTCTGAGTCCAGATCTATATTCTTAAAGTCATTGAGATGTTGCTGTAACATCATTCTAGTACTTAGTTCATCTCTTGACACAGGTTTCCTTACACATTATGTAACACAGAGGCCACATATTTCAGGAGCACACTGTATGCATAGACAGAACAGGAAAAGAATGGCCAAGACCATCCCAATGACCATCAGAATTTTCCATCCCCAGGCGGATATCAGTTCCCAGAACCATCCCATTCACGACCAATCTCCTTTATCCACATGAATAGATTCGGAAATCTTATGTAGTTTGGAGATGGCCTGGTACACTGTTGGAGCGTTATCAGGGATGAAGATACAGCAACTAGATTGGATCAATCTGCATACCCCACCTCGGTCTGCAAGTATGACATCTAAGGCGACCCGGTTCTGAAGGGTCATAAGTCGATCCGACTGGAGCTCAGCAGTCAAGTTACTAAGGGCACCAGTAGTTTCTATCACGGTGGACTCAACTACCCTTGTCAATTGCCTTATGTTTCTGCTGTTAGCCATGGATCCCCAGAACGGCAGAAAACCCTTTGCAAAGTCCCCAAATTCTTGACCTGCAGTGTCTTCTTCACTCAAAACACCTCTAACTATCCTTGTCCGGTGGTAGTCTGCCGCTGCTGTGTAGGTGGGAGGCAACAGGAAGGAAACAAAACATGAGCCCAAAAAGTCAGGGGGCAACCATGTATAGGCTCTATCGTGGCAGATGAAATAAGTACCCGTAGCTGCTAAAAACGCAGGGGAAGTCTGAGATCCAAACATATACGTTTCAGTACAGACACTCTTCCCTAACTGAGCCCTGGGATTCGTGCCATTACCTTGCAGACACAGATAACCCTGATGGGGTACAATCCAAATCGGAGACGATCTCTTAGCTTGCTGTTTCTCACTCAGGGTAGCTCCATATCCAGTCATGTTCCATCCTATGTATAATAGTGTCTCATCTCTAGGGATGGTTTCATAAGAAATACCTTCCTTAATCATGTCAACTATACCTTTAACTAGAGCACTTTTTCTAGGACTCTCTGTTACAGAACGTAGGGGGTAGATTTCGTGTGCATATATGAACATGGTCCTATATGCCCATACAGAACCATTGTGACTAAATGGTAGGACTAAATAGGGGATACCTTTGTCCGTTGTGTGAGGCATAAGACCGCACACCCAACAGTTAGTTGTGTTCATTACAAGTTGGTGTTGGTGTAACAACTGAACAAAAGAGTTATTAACGAACTCCAATCTCCTATTTGATTCGTGGTCAGGCAGAGGGTGAAAAGGATGAGACGAAACAGTAGGAGGAGGTATGGGTGATGCAGTGGGCGCAAATGTTACATGGAAAGAGAATAAAACATAACTTATCAAAAAGATCATTACGCTGAGTAGCATAAAAATACACAATATTATAAAACTTTTCTTTGTCATCGTGTTACACAGTCTCTGCTTAAAGTTCATTTGTTTGGCAGGTCTCTCTACATCAGGAAACTCCATCCTCTCTAAGGTGCTGCCCGCGGTGGGAGGTTGCCTCTGCTAAGGGATGCTTCCGTCAGTCTAGGGCAACTCCCTTGGACCAACCAGAACCACCGACCTAACGTCGTTAGCTGCACCCCAAAGACTTTAATCAACCGCGGCCCTAGCAGCGGAACCCGGATGGCGGTTCGAAAAACAAAAATGAGCAAGTTTCTTAGATGGGAGAGCTGCACTTTCAAAAATAGTACTTGGGGGAAAAGGAAAATATCGTTTTGTTTGTCCATGGATCTTAGTCTCAAATTGCAAAAGAAATTATTTTATTAGTTCTTTTTTCTCGGTCTCAAATTGTATCACTGCTTCCCAGGTATTGTTTGATCCTGGAACAGGAAGTCAGGCTCTGTAATGTTCACTCGCTTGGATGGTGGCACAGCCTTGTGCAAAATGTCTTCGTTTTCTTGTTCAGAGTCAGTTTCTTTTACATGCGAATCATTAAAAGGGACAGTATTTGGCACGGCATCAAGTTCTGGGTCAGCAACGCCCTCCTGGACCCACTGGTCATAGGGCAGAGGTAAGGGTACCCTTTTACAGTGGACCCAGTGGATCCAGGCCTTTTTCCCTTCCACTCGAACTGCCGATCTGGTAGAGAGAAGGACGAGGTATGGTCCCGTCCACCTGGGCTGGTCGTTTTTAGTCCTTTGGAAATTCTTTATCAACACCCAGGATCCAGGGTTTATGGGGTGTCCTGGAATATCAGAGGCCGGAGGCAGGGAGTCATGTACCTGTTGATGCAAAACACGCAATTTAGCCGTCAATTCATACAGGTAATCAAGCAAAACAGGGTGTTCTAGCTCGCTGAACTTCGTGGGCCTAGGCACTCCCCATATATTGGCTGGCCGGCCAAAGACAATTTCATAAGGGCTGAGTTTCACTCGCGAACGCACAGTCATTCTGGTGGATAGGAGTGCTAAGGGTAGAGCATCAGGCCATTTAAGACCTGTGCTCGCTTGGATTTTGGCCAATTTAAGTTTAAGCGTGCCATTGTAACATTCTACTAATCCAGCTGATTGGGGGTGATTTGCAGGGTGGAACTTTTGCCTAATGCCTAGCCCTTCACACACTCTCTTCATCACACGACCTACAAATTCACTTCCATTATCAGACCAGACCATTCTAGGCATTCCGAATCTAGGGAAGTACTCTCTCACAAGGGCTTTTGCTGTGGACAAGGCAGTATTGTCCTTCAGGGGATATGCTTCTACCCATCTTGAGAAAGCACAAACAACAACGAGCATGTATTTTAAGTTGTTGCACCTCTCCATGTGTATGAAATCTAGCTGCAAAACCTCGAACGGATACGTAGGAGGTGCAAAATGACCAGCTGGAGTTGGGGTTCCCCTACCAGGATTATGCTTCAGACATACCATGCAATTCTTGACAACATTCTCTGCACACTTGGGAATCCCTGAATTCTTCCACACTGGGGCCAACAACTCGCAAATCCCTTTCACGCTGATATGAGCCATTCCATGAGCCATTGTAACCACTGCAGGCACATATGCATCGGGTAACAACCATCTCTGATGCTCTGTCAATTCAATCCAACAACCATTTGCATCCATTCTACCTGTACTCTCTCTCCACGTGCTCAACTCTTTCTCTGTGGCCTCAGCTTGGATGGACTTCACACTCTCTAACGTGTCCGCACATATTCCAACATCACCAGTCCATCTTTCAGGGCCTGCAACATACATTCGGCTCATTACATTCTTTGCAGTTTCTTTCGCGATCTCATCAGCAAATGCATTTCCACGACCAACATCATCAGTCACCTTCTTGTGAGCACTACATTTCACAATCGCCATTTGCAGGGGCAAGGTCAGTGATTCAAGGAGCTCATTCACCAACTGACCATGCTGAATCTCAGCTCCATGCGAAGTCAGGAACCCACGTTCTCTCCACAATCGTCCGAAACTGTGAGCCACTCCAAACGCATACTGACTATCAGTGTAGACAGTCACTCTCATTCCTTTAGACAATACACATGCTCTCGTGAGTGCAACTAATTCTGCAGCTTGAGCTGAACCATGTGGTACTCATGCAGTTTCAACAACTGTGTGCAAAGTCGTGACAGCATATGCTGCAGTCACGTTACCATTTGGGAGCTTGAAGCATGAACCATCCACCCATAATGTACCATCACATTCAGCAAGAGGAGTGTCAAATAAATCTACTCTCCCTTTTGTTTCTTCCTCTGTTGCGAGAAAACAATCGTGTTGTTCTAAAGCATCTGATTCCTCTGCAATTGGCAACAACGTAGCTAGATTCATGGTACTGCACCTTTTTATGTGCACATGACTCGCTAGCAGTGTCAATTCGTAACTGGACAGTCGAGCACTAGTTAAGTGCTGTGTCTTGGTCCTATTTAACAATGTGTCTACTGCATGTGGAACCATCACAATTAGTGTATTATTCATTACCAGACCAGCAGACTGTCAAATAGAAACAGCTGCTGCTGCTGCTGTGGCCCTTAAACAACTTGGCAATGCTTGTGCTACCAGATCCAAAGTTGACGAAAAATAGGCGCATGGGCGCTGCCTACCTCCAAATAACTGAGTCAACACAGACAATGCACAGCCCTCCTTCTCGTGGACATACAATGTGAAAGGCTTACTGTAGTTGGGGGTACCTAACACAGGAGCCGAACATAATGCTGTGCGTAATTCGAGAAAACCTTTCTGACACTCTTCAGACCAAGGAATGGGATTGGGTGTACCTTTACACGTTAATGCCACCAAGGGTTTGGCCAATAATGAAAAGTTTGGAATCCACTGTCTACAGTACGATGTAATGCCCAAGAAAGCACGCACTTCTCTCTGTGTTCTTGGCACATTCATTTTTGCTATTGCCTGAATTCTTTCTGGGGTCAGTTTCCTTCCCTCCTTCGATATGAGGTGACCTAAGTAGGTCACTTCTTGTCGGCAATATTGCAGTTTGGAAAGTGACACCTTGTGGTGTAGATCACACAGATGACGCAATAATGTCAACGTGGCCTTTTTACAAATTTTCTTAGTATCTGCAGCAATGAGCAAATCATCCACATACTGTACGAGAGTAGCACCTTTAGGTAAAATAACCGTATCAAGCTGTGTTTTTAGCACTTGACTGTATATTGATGGACTGTCACAGTAGCCCTGAGGAGCGCGTTTAAAGCAGAAGCTGCGACCTCCTAAACTGAAGGAAAAAATATCCCTGCTTTCCTCGGCGATCGGGATGCTGAAGAAAGCATTCTTCAGGTCAATCACCTAAAACCAAGAAGCAGAAGCTGGAATCATAGTCAATAATGTGGTAATGTCTGGGACAACTGGAAATTGTGGCACCACGATCTTATTCACCTCTTTGAGATCGATCACAAATCTGTACACCGGTGGCTGAGATGGGTCAGTTCGTTTTAAACAGGTAGAACAGGACTATTGCAAACATTTCCTCGTGTTTCTTCAATCACATCCTTTTCAATTAATTCGTAAACGATCGCTAGCAAAGCTTTTTCACCCTCACTAGAAATTTTGTATTGGGGAATTCGTGGCATTTTGACGTTTGCTTTCAATGTTACAACATATGGTGGAATTTCTAAAAGACCTACATCATTAGGACCAGTGGCCCAAAAATATCTGGGAGAAATGACAATTCTGCTGGAAGTGCATCTCTCGACAAATACATGGGAGAAACTACTTTCTTACCTAAAGTAAGTTGTACTCCTGACGGAGAACAGTACACAGTTGCATACAATCTCTTTAACAAATCCAATCCTAGCAAGTTTTCGCCACAACCTGTTGTCAGAATAAGGGGTGCTTCTAATTCACAAGGACCAACAGAAAGAGACAAAGGGTCAGAAATCGGATTTCTAACCGGGGCGCCAGAAAAACCTACAGAAACGTTCATTTCGCCAGACAAAGGTGCGCCAGGGAGTTTGGAGTGCATAATAGAACTCTTTGTAGCACCAGTATCCAACAGAAAAGGCTCTGACACACCTGATGTAATCACCTCAACGTAAGGTCCACCCTGATCTACTGGAACTGAAACAACTCCCCCTCTTTGTCTATGGCTGTCTTAGCAATCATTATTCTCCAAATACTCATCTTCTGTATAGTAATCATCAACGTAGTATTGAGCTGTCCTGTCAGATACGTTATTTTGCTGGTCAAATCTGTTCATAGAGTTTTGTGGTGGAAGGGGACGTGTGTTCTGAGGGGCGTTTCCACGCCCTCTACCTCTAGGTGCTTGCTGACTGCCACGACCTCTAACAGCAGAAACTCCATTTGCACGTTGTAATAGAATAGGACAATTATACCTGAAATGACCCTCTTGTCTGCAATATGAACACTGGTTGGGGCCTACAGGTACACGGGGTTGAGTATACTCGACTCTTTGCGAGTTCCTCTGATACTGTTGAGGCTGCTGAAAAGTATTTTGGTAGTGATTCTGACCATTATTATTTTGATTACCACCACCACGTGGCGGATAGGATTGCTGTAGCAAAACCTTTGTTTTTAGTTCTTTAGTTTTCTTTTCTACTCTATCTTTCTCATCTTTGTCTCTATTCTCGTAATATTGTGCAGTAGCCAATATCTGGGCTGACGATGAGACTGCCCAAGAACTTTCTGAATCCTTTAATTTTTTACACAATTCTGGAAGCAGATTGTGCACGAATTTATCGACAAACAATCTCTGACCACCTTCTGTGCTCATATCTTGACCACTGTGGTCGACAAAAGTTTCTTCAAATCTGGTGAAGAAATCAGACACCGTTTCATCTTTCTTCTGTTTACATGCAGATAGTTTATCCCAATTCACGCGTATTTCAGGCATTATCTTTTTCATATAATCAATTATTTTACCAGGCAGTTCTGCTATCAAAGGTTCAGGCTTAGCGCCACCTACTTGTAGGGCATCTGTCGCAGTAATGTTAGCCCATGAGTCACCTAATTCCTGATCATGATCCGTGTGACGAATCTTTCCCCATAAAGGCTGTGGAACAACGTTCCCAAATAACATATCAGTCAAGAGGTCTTTATTCGATTTGCATCATAAAAGACAAATACATATACATAAAAATAGCATTTTGCATAAAAGATGATAATAAATAGTTTGTATTTTAAAACCATGATAAGAAGGTATTAAATTCATAGACAATGATGAGCGAAAAGACCCCTTGCTACATAAGAACATCTTACTTTAAAAACAATACAATGGAAAATTCATTTGCCAAGGTTACGGGTTCGGATTGACCATGCCCAACTCACAAATTTTGCTACACCAATAGCAATGGAAGGGGAGGTATCAGTTTTGAGAATTCTAAGCGCTTCTATAGCAGATCTGGTCCCTAGTAATCGACAAACTGGTATAAGCCAAACCTTCCTGGGTAGCAAGTACATGGGGCAGCGGAAATTTTTTTTTTTGATATTCTCTACTGCTGTTACACAGAAAGGACACTTATCACTGCCTCCACCAACCAACCAAGAGTGCGTTAGCCCCCGCACGGGTACCGAGCCCACTCGTAGTTGGTGGTACAGTTTGCGATCATTTGGCTTGGTGATCAGGTCCCAATAAGCTTCGTATTTAGGAACATCTTTTACAACCAAAAATTCCAATGTCATGGTCGGACCATTAGACATAACAGATCTCCTCTCAATGATCCATTGCCAGTAAATATCCTTAAGTGCCCTTTTTGTAGGAAAAGACGCACTTGCTGGATCAACCCATAGTGCCTCCAGATTTAAATTTTTCAGGAGTGTCCTGAGGTAGCAAAACCATGGTACCCTGTGAGACCCTTCAAGACTCCTCACATCTTCAATGGCTTCAGCAAACAAGGATAATTCCGGTGTAGTCCACAGACGCCGCCAGAACGCCAGTGGTCTAAACCGTACCACATCCTCAATGGACTTGACACCTAGGTCTAACTGCAGGGGTAAACAGGGTGTCGATTGTGGGAGGCCAGTTGCCATTCTCATAAACCTATTCTGTGCCACCCTCAGGGAGGAAAGTTCGCTATACCCCCACAGCTCGGCCCCATAGATGGTTGCAGGAATTACCTTGGAGCCATAAATTTTAACAAGCGGTGCCATGGGTTTAGTGTGGGATTTAGCATACGCCTTCAATAAGGCTACCCCAAGTTGCCCATGTTTCAAGGTCATAAGATCAATTTGTGGTTTCCAGCTCAAATTCTCACTTAATGTGACACCCAAGTATGTAAAGACCTCAGTTTGATCCAAAATGGCACCACACCTTGACACCTTGGCCTTCACAGCCTTGGGGCCTCGCAGAACCATACATTTGGTCTTATTAACATTCACCTCTAACTCATGATCGCTGCAAAAACACTCAAACCGAGCCAGGGCGGACTGCAATCCCTGCCTCGTTTTCGAAATAATCAGCGTGTCATCCGCGAACATGAGTAGGGGAATTTTCCTTCCTGCAAGTATGGGCGCGTCCGTTGGAAAATTTGTAAAATACTTAGTCACCCCATTAATAAACAAAGAAAACAGGGTTGGGGCCAACACACACTCTTGTCTGACCCCCTTAGCAACTTTAAAGCTGTCGGTAACTTCCCCTGGGCCACCCCATCTTACTTTGGCATAAGTATTTGTATGCAAATTAATCAGCAGCACCACCAACTCTTTGGGCATACCAAGGTCCAGCAGAACTTCCCATAGCTTAGTCCTGGGTACAAGGTCGAAAGCTGACCTAAGGTCCACAAATGCCGCAAACAACAGGCCTCCCCCAAGAAGGACCACCTTCCAATATAATAGCATAAATCTAAAAACTTGCTCCAGAGACCCCATATGTTGCCGAAAACCCGCCTGAAGAGGGCTTAAAACATCATGGTCAGAAATCCAAGTCTGGATCCTGCCCAAAAGAAGACGGGCCACAATGTTTTGTACTGTGTCGATGAGGCTTATGGGTCGGTAATTGGGCGTTACTGAGCGGTCCCCCTCCTTATGAATGGGGAGGATCTCCGCCCCAAGCCATGATTCGGGGACTTTCGCACCCCTTGCCAGTGCATTCGCCAAGAGTACAATATATGGGACCCAAAGGTCCTGTTCCTGCTTAAACATTTCCGCTGGAATGCAGTCAGGACCTGGCGCATTGCCTCCCGGGATAACCCTTAGCACCGCCCTCACTTCGGTGGGCGTAAAAACCAAGGCTTCATTGGTAGTGATGTGCATCGGATAGGCGGGGCTGGAACCATTCGCTTTAAATTGGTTCCCATAGTACTCAACCCATTCCCTTGGCTCAACACTATTTGCGGGGGATCTATCTTGTGGGCGGTTGCCCCATTTGAGCTGCTGCCAGAATTTGGTCATATTGTTACTCTGACAAGCCTCCAGCAATTCCTTCCAACGGGTCTCATCCCAATTCTTCTTAGCAGCGGCCTGCACAACTTTGTAAGTGGCCCTGCAACCACGAATTAGAGGATGGTCTCTTGACCTTAGGGCCGCATGTAGCGCCTTTTGAGATTCCCTACAGGCACTATCAAACCAAGTTAGGGGCTTTTGCTTGTTCCTACTGGGGCCCGCGGGTTTAATAAAAAAGGTTTTAAGATTTAGGAAGAGATCCCTGTGTAATAATGTAATGTTATCCTGAGGGGCCGACTCCTGGGTAAGCCCACTAATTTGGGTCAATGTGTCCCTCAACATGCTTCTAATCCTTAACTAGACCTCCTCATCCAAGGCTATTTTGGGCAAACTAACCCTTCTTCCATTATTGTTTATTGCGACCTGTGGCGGGAGCGCCTCTGCCGCCATAGGGGCTGTAAAGGCACCTTCTTCAATTGATAAAACCAATGGGTTATGGTCGCTTTCCACTCTATTAACAACCACCATATCCAGCAGACTGGGCCACATTTCCACATTCGCCAGGATGTAATCAATACGCGAGCCGGATCTGCCATTATCAAAAGTCATTGCCCCCATCCTATCAGACTTCAGACGCCCATTGACTGCACGCATTCCCTGGCTCAAACAAAGACCCTTTAGAAAAATGGCTGATTGAGACCATTTCTTAATTGGTTGCAATTCCAGACCAGGGATACCCCACAGTGAGTCCTCGTCCTCGGTAAGCAGACCATCGTCCGTCCCCATGGGTTCGAAGCAGGTATTAAAATCACCCAGTACCACCCTATTAGTGTTGACCGGTAGTGAGCTTAGAAATCGGTCCAACACCAAAGCAACAGGGGAGCATTTCCCCCCTTGGACACCCCGAATATAAATATTTACAATTACCATATTTAATCCAGAAGGCGAGGTTACCCATATGGCCAGCATGTTGGGATTAACCAATGGGAACTCCTCCACCATCACACCTGCGTGTTGGCGCACCCAGATGGCTAGGCCACCCACTGGTCTACCCCTTGTACCCTTCGTAGCGGGTCTAGAAAAATTTAAGTACCCGGCACGAAAAATTGGCCCAAGAGCCCCAAGTTTCCTGAAAGGTCCAAATGTCAGAGAGGTCAATAAAGGTCCCCCAATCCGGCAAGTCTAGCTTGGATTCAAGACCTGCAATGTTCCAAGAACTTATCTGTAGCTTTGACAGACACAAGTTGGATACCTCCCGCCCCACTCCTGCCTGACCTGAAGTGGTAAGGTTTGGTGTGCAAGGAGTGAGGCTGGCGTCAGAGCGAGGAAGTGAAAAACTTGCAGGCGTGACTGGAGGAAGTAAATCACCAAGGATAGCATTGTCATCGTTTAAACCAGCAAATAGCCCCCTTTCGGCTCCCTCGGTAAATAGGCAACAATCAACAGAAGGGAGAACAGATGTGGGGTCAGTGGGAGACCCAATTAAGGGCCAGTCATATACTATATCTAATAATGGGTTTGATCTGGGGATGAGCGTACCCGATTGACTATCAGCAAATTCCCCCAGCTGTCAATCACACCCATCAAAACAGGAGAAGACATTAAATCTGTTAGATGTTTCTAGCGGGGTGAAAGGAATCAAATGGTCCATTGTCCTGTCCCCATGAGCTTGTTCCAACCTCCCTGATGGCATACCATAGTTTCTTGCAGGCACTGTATTCCACCCAAGGTCTATCTTGGTGGTCAAGGGTCTAATGGTCTGTCCCATATGACTGTTAAAGGGTGGCATGTACATATTGTGTTGTATATCAACTAAGCCTCCTGGAAAGAAAGGGGGGCACACAAGTGATCTTGGATAAAAGAAGGTTAAGTCATGTGGGACAATGGCACTGCTCGACTTACCCGAAGACCCGTTCAATATAAATCTAACTGCCTCAGGATCTCTAAAATTTATAACTATGAGGACACCCTTTAAGTTTTTTTCCCTACTACCCAACCAAGAGATACGCCTAACATGAAAGATCTCTCCATTGACGTAGTATGGGAGTGGTCTATTAAGTCCCAGCCAATGCAGTGTTTTGTTTTTTAGTTGGGAATAACCCTCCCTTTTTCCATCCTCTAATGTTGGGACACCAGTAAGTACAACCACGAAGGGCACAGAATCGGGGGGCAACTCAACATTGGGGCCCTGCGTTCTATCTTTAGTAGGTCGACTTGGCCTGCCCCGTCCCACATGTCGATTAGAGGATATCAGACTATCCCCACCCCTCACGGGTTCTCTAGCCACCAATACAGCTGGTGTTTCTGCTGTCACCAACGGGACCTGTTGGACGGCTTGCTGGGTAGCTGGTACTCCCAAGTGGGTGTTATCTGGGAGATTGTTAACTCCAGCAATGCCCTTGGCAGGGCCCTTGATGACAGCCGTAGGCTGGACTGGGGCTGTTCGGGCCTGAACTAAGACCTTCGATGGAAGGTCTGGCTTAGCATTGATCTGTAAAGGCCCTACCTCTACTTTGTCAGCAAACAAAGACTCAAGGTTCCCCAGCCTTTGTTCCACCCTCTTCAGAATATCCAGAATTGGGTGCACAAAGGATCGGAGAAGATGCTCGAATGATTCACATGATATATTCGGCATTAGATCTTTCTCATGAGAGGGAAGGGTTGACCTCATTTCACATACTAGATCAGTAGCAGACTTTGAAACTTGTGTGTCTGGGACCTCTATGGTCGGTATTACCGGCACCACGGGAGCAGGAGAAACTACCACAGGGCTATCTTTGGCCTTAAGCTTGGATCCAACTGAAACATTAGATTTTAATGATTTGCCAAACTCTAAGTGGCTAAGCTTGCTTCTCTGAGGTCCCCCCCCTTCTCCGTTTAGCCGGGGGGGGACCATGAGCTTTGGGCACATTGAGCAACTTGCCCTTCTTTTTGGGTAGCTCCCTAGCTGAAAGAAAGGGCATGTTAGATACATTTGATCCTGTTTTGGGAATACTTTGGAGCCCCACAATAGGTGTAGGAGTGGTATTCACAACAACTGGGTTGGGAGAGATGTCTCTCAAAAGTAATGGAAATGAGTCCAGGGACAGTGGGTCCTCACTAGAGGGGACAGGGGCAGAATCCTGCAGAGTGGAAACAGGCATCAGTTCCAACAGGGGTATGGATTTCAATGTTTCGATGGAGCGTCGTCGCTCAGACCTACGCTCAGCCAACTCTATATCCTTGTCCAACTCCGAGGATGTTCTCATAAAATAACCCTCTAGTGTTCCTTTACTGCAACTCCCAGCTGAAGACGGTTTGTCGCATATAGAAGTCATGATGAAGTGTCCTACCTTCCCGTCAGCCTGGATAATTATCGAAGGTGAAAGAGGGGTGACCCGTCCCGTCCTCCTCCGTCCCCGGATGGCCACAGACGGTCCCGCCCTTGTCCCGGGCTTCTCCCGGCACGCTCCCGCGAAGCGGTGGGACCAGACTCCTTTGTACTAGAACTGCAGGTTGCTCATAGGTTGATAGGCGGGTGGGCGTGGCCAGCGGGGAGAGCAGCCCAGGTGTGTTCTATCGGGCGCGCAGGGACTCCTGGTCACTGGAGTCCCTGCCTGTAAGCTCGCAGCCCCACCGACGCTGTCACCGGCCCGCGTTCCTTCTCCCCCACAAGCGGCAGCTTCCAGGAATGAGAGCGCTGCGGGACCCGCGAAGCGGGCCCGGCAAGGCGCTAAGGGCTTTCAGAAATGCAGGAAATCACTGAGTGATAAGGGATGTCCGTGTGGCCAGGTCAGGAGCAAAACGATACAACACAGCAAAGATGGTCCCACTGACTCGAAGGAAATCCCTAGTTTTAGTCCGTTGGCGGGGGGCGTGGCCAGCGGGGAGAGCAGCCCAGGTGTGTTCTATCGGGCGCGCAGGGACTCCTGGTCACTGGAGTCCCTGCCTGTAAGCTCGCAGCCCCGCCGACGCTGTCACCGGCCCGCGTTCCTTCTCCCCCACAAGCGGCAGCTTCCAGGAATGAGAGCGCTGCAGGACCCGCAAAGCGGGTCCGGCAAGGTGCTAAGGGGTTTCAGAAATGCAGGAAATCACTGAGTGATAAGGGATGTCCGTGTGGCCAGGTCAGGAGCAAAACGATACAACACAGCAAAGATGTATCGGCTAAATTCATTATACATGACACAACAGTCTGCGACAACTCTTTGTAATATCCTGCAGGATTTTTACGCGGATCGGGTAATGTTTGTTTAAGTGCTAAAACTTCAGCTCTCTTCCATGGGACATGTACCCACACACGCTGAAAGTGTGGCAGAATAGGTGGGACAGCAGTCGTGTCACCCTCTCTCCATTGTGGGGGAACTTCTCTCATAGGGTATTGTCGCGCCTTTTTCCTACTAGATGTACTAGGTTCAGATGGTGACCCAGAACTGCTCCCCTTACTTCGATATGATAACAACATTTCAACTGCTTTTTCCACATCTGGACCTACAATCATACCCTCTCCGAACTTAAACCGTACACGACACATCTCTTGTGGGATGCATTCCATATCATTGTCTTCTAAATCCTCGCAAAGGAAAACACACATCTGTTCGAAAACATATCTCTGTGTCGCTGCTTCCCATTGATGGAAGACTTCCATGACAGACTGTACATCATATTTTACGGTGTCCATGACCCATTTCTGAGCTAAACTATGCAGTGAATCTCTCTCTTGATAATCAGGCAGTCGACTTCGCAACTGTCTTCTTCCCATGTTAGGGGTCATGGTAGGAGACCCGAAAAGAGGTAAAAGAAGGTTAGTAACAGTGCTGGCCGTTTTCTGCCGAATGGAAGGTGAAACTGAAGGAAGAACGGATGGAAAAACAGGGTGAGATAAGGCAGGGGCAGAGATAGCAGAAGAGGTATCAGGGGAAATAGAGGGGGCACTAGGCAAAATCGTAGAGGGAGCATTAGGAGACGTAAAAAGTACAGTAGGCAAAATCGTAGAAAACACAGGCGAAACAGAGGTGGTCGGTGGGCCTGGAGGAGGCTGCACCAAAGAAGTAGGAGCCAGCTGAAGAACAGCTGGTGGGTGCTGTGGAGGAGCAGGAGGCGTAGTTTGTGCAACTAAAGGTTGCGGGGGTGCCGTGGCATTTTGCGCATAGGGGGGTGGCGAATTTAGTAAATACGACATTAATGGGTCTTTTTCACGCTCTTTTGCTGCCTCTTGCTGAAGAGACGGCAAAACTGGATAACACTTATCTATTGCCATTTTACGTTGCCTGTGCAACTGCTCACTCATCTGTTCTTCTTCATTGTCTTTAAACTGCATAGCAGCTTGCATTACTGAAAGTCCCTCTTCTCTCTTATTTTTCTTAGCTAATTTGATTTCTTTTTGTTTGGCTTCTTTACGCCATAAGCGGAAAGAGTCAAACATCGCCGGCCTGGCTTTCTTTTTAAAGAGTTTAACTTCAAGGTTGTCTAAGATTTCGGAATCAAAACTACCATATTGGGGCCATTTTAGAACACCATCTTTCCTGGTGTATTTAATCCATACTTCGTTGTAGGTGATGGGACCTACCCCATGTTTCACATATAGCTCGTAAGTCGGAGTTCCAACTGGAGGAACCGGACATGAGTCCTCCAATCGGGAGTCCCTATTATTACCACCAAGACAAAACAAATTTCCAAGTCTAAGACTAGGCATCTTTGCTCTCTAGTCTAGTTCCAAACTTCAAAGGATTATCGATTACGATATTTCTCGTGAATACACGAGTCCTTCGGTTTTGGTGCTTGCAAGTACCAACACAAAACTTTTTATCCCAAGGATACCAAAACTAAGATCAACTAAGGACTGGGAGACGCTCCACTTATACTTAACTGAGATATCGATGACGTCACCAGAAGACTCGTCTTAGTGTTTCGCTCTACCAAACTTCAAGGGTCCAAATCAGGGCGATAGCCAGGGCAGCAGTCCTTGTAGCCGTCGGGAAGCGGGGAACCTCGCAGCAAAGACCTTCGGACCACGTCGACATGCAGGGGTCGATGAGGTGGTTGGCCGTCCTCCGGAATTTTCACACGAAGCGCCTCACGATCCTCTGGCTCACTGGTACCACTGGATTCGCCCCAAACGTTGGGCGCCAGCTGAGGTACTGGGTTTTTAAGAACCGGCACAGAACCGGTAACCCAGCGGTGTCAGGGTACACCCAGAGACCTCGGGTTCTTCTTGATCCAGACCACAGAAACTCAGAGTCTTCTAGGTGAAGTCAAAGATTGGTTTATTGGCTGCAACCAAGGTAACAAGTGTCCTAGAAGTACAACACGGGGAAGTATATTCTCAGGATACTGCTCGCCTTTACAAAGTCAGGCTTCTCTTCTTATACACAATTTTAAGCTTCAGGCAAAACATTCTTGGTTGTAAAGTAAATAGTTAACATATCTCCAATACAAAGAAAAAGCAGAGTCATGATGACATGTCCATATTTCACTTCGTGCTGCCTACAACAAATCACCTGGCAAGGCCCAACATTTCATCAGATATCGGTGGACCCCCAATAAAACAGGCACCTCCCCATCATAAAGTAAGTGAAGCAAAAGAGTAGAGACAGATGTGAGCAAGATACGGCAGGTGTGCGCGCTGAAATGGTTTTATGGCTTGTTGAGCCTCGATGCTATCTTGCTCGGCCACTGGGAGGGGAACTGACCTAACGAGTTCGGCCTGGGGCAATGGTTCCAACTTGCACAGGTCATGGAAAAGTCGATTAAGGAGTATGTGTCCTTGTGGAGTTGAATTCAACTGGATTAAGGCCTATGTAAAGGGCAACACATAAATGGAAGCCAAGGGTTCAGAACGCAAATGACGATTTCGAGTTGAAATCGTCACTCGAATATGCTGAAAATATATGTACAGGATGTACTTGTCATTCTCGGATACCAAATTCGTCATGTTTCGACGAAGTTTTAATTCTCGAGTCCAGAACGATTACACGAATCCAGATTTTCAGAACCACACTTTCTGAAGCCATGTTGTGGTTACTTCCCTCACTCTCCTCCTTCTGTAAAGGTTAAAGCACATACACACACACACACACACACAAACACACACACACACACACACACACACATATACATATATATATATATGTATTAAAAATAAAATATGTTTGAAATCTCTCTCTCTCTCTCCCCGTACACATTGCGGGGAACCCCAGCTTTCTAGGGCAGTAATATGTAAAATGACCTTCCAGGTCCGGGTACCTGCATTGTCTGTTTTTTTTTATTAATGTTGGGAGGGTGGGCTTGATAATACGTCCTTGTTAATTCCCATAGAAGCCCATGTTCTGGTGTTAATATGGGCTTCTATGGGAAATAACAAGGCCGTATTATCAAGCTCATTGTCGCCGTTTTATCGGCAGTTTCCTGCCAATAAAAAGAGCAATGGGCCATATTATCAACAAAAGGCGATACATTATTGCCGCTTTTATCGGCAGGAAACTGCCGATAAAGCTGTGATAATGGGCTTGATAATAGGCCCTAGTAAAATTCCCATAGCAGCCCAGGTTCTGATGGTAACCTGGGTTGCTATGGTTATTCACATGGGCATATTATCAAGCCCATTATCGTCGCTTTATTGGCAGTTTCCTGCCGATAAAAGCGCCGATGATGTATTACCTTTTGTTGATAATATGCCCCTTCATTTCTATTACAGTATGTAAAAGTTTCCTTTTTTTTTGTAGCAGTTGTACTCTCTACGCATGCGCAGACTCGTTTCGAAGCCCACGTTTTTTTCTTTTTCTTTAAGTTCAACAAGCAAACCTTTCTTTATTTCAGGTAGTAAATTTGTCGCTTTCTTTTCCCGGGTCGTGTGTGTCACCGGCTGCTGTACTTTTGTAATATATATTGATAATCATATTTTTTCTATATTTATTTGAAAGGTAGTGCCGAGGCGCCAAACGTTAATTACGTCCACCGCCATTTTAGTAGTTTTTCACCGTTATTTTTATTATATCTGTTACTTAGAACTCAGTAGTCTCTCTCTCTCCCCGTACACGTTGCTGGGAAGGCCACCTTTCTAGGGCAGTAATATGTAAAATGACCTTCTAGCTCCGGGTACCTGCATTGTCTGGGGTTTTTTATTAATGTTGGGAGGGTGGGCTTGATAATACGTCCTTGTTAATTCCCATTGAAGCCTATGTTGTGGTGTTAACATGGGATTCTATGGGAAATATCAAGGCCGTATTATCAAGCTCATTACCGCCGTTTAATCGGCAGTTTCCTGCCAATAAAACAGAGATAATTTTAACACCGGTCCTTGATAATATGCACCTAAGTTTACTGGTAAAAAAAAGAGCAATGGGCCATATGATCAACAAAAGGCGATACATTATCGCCGCTTTTATCGGCAGGAAACTGCCGATAAAGCACCGATAATGGCCTTGATAATATGCCCTTGTGAATAACCATAGCAGCCCAGGTTAACATCGGAACCTGGGCTGCTATGGGAATTTACAAGGGCCTATTATCAAGCCCATTATCGCCGCTAATGTATCGCCTTTTGTTGATAATATGCCCCTTCATTTCTAGGATAGTATGTAAAACTTTCCTTTTTTTTGTGTAGCAGTTGTACTCTCTACGCATGCGCAAACTTGTTTCGAAGCCCACGTTTTTCTTTTTCTTCAAGTTCAACAAGCAAACCTTTCTTTATTTCAGGTAGTAAATTTGTCGCTTTCTTTTCCCGGGCCGTGTGTGTCATCCGCTCCTGTACTTTTGTAATATATTAATAATCATATTTTTTCTATATTTATTTGAAAGGTAGTGCCGAGGGGCCAAACGTTGATTACGTACTCCGTCCACAGCCATTTAAGTAGTTTTTCACTGTTATTTTTATTATATCTGTTAGTTAGAACTCAGTAGTTTTCAATCCTAGTCTTGAATATCTTACTATAGTATTTCAACATTATTTCTATTGTGGACCGTCATACCCTCTCCCCACAAAATAAAAGAAGTATGTAATTTTTTTATTAACTTTTATTAAAACAATAAATGTAAACGAAATTCAATTATAACTATAATAGAAGCAACTAGAAAAATAACTTTAACAACAAACAATTTTATAAACAAATTGTTAAATGGACTCCAAAAGATGTCCGATTGGTAATCTGCAAAACAAAAAAGAAAATTAGAGTTTAGAATTATGTAGATGTGAGTAAATGAGCTGAAGCATTACAAGTTTTGATAATTGTACGGTTTTACGTGTGCAGTGTGCCTCGTACATTACAGTTCTGTTTACTGCCGCGTTCCAGTGGTGTCTATATGGAAGTGCCTACTGCGTTACTGACGCCCGTTATGCTGACCTATTTCTAATGCATTGCTATGAAGGCTTTGTAGATCTAGGCCTCTGTGCTTACCATTGTATGACCAGTGCGGCCAAACGCTTCACCCACTAGGTTTCACAACTTCAGTTGGGCTGTTCTTCTACAGGTCCAAGCAGATAGGAGTGTCTATAAGTTTAAGAGAGAAAGAGAAATTATGTCACAGAGAGTGAGAGAGAGAAAGAGAGAGAAAAGAACATTAAAACTGTCTTGCAGAGTCTGGAGTTGATATATTTCCTTGAAAAGTCAGACGTAGATTTACAAGCTCCTTGCGTCACTTTACCCATGTTAAAAGTGACAGAAAAGTGGCATAATACGCTTGTAGATCTGTTTGTCAGACTGTTGTAAACTATCTGTTGTCACTGCTCAGAAGTAAATATAGATTTTACAGAGAAGCTGCTGTACACTACGCACTCTGGGCCATAATATCAAGCCTGGGTGACAAAATTATCGCCACTTTATCGGCAGGAAAGTGCCTCTAAAGTTGCGATAATGGGTTTGATAATATGCTCTATGGAATTCCAATCGAAGTTCATGTTAGATGTCCAACAACAAAAGAGTGTTGTGAAAGTAAAGTTTTATTAAGCACAGTACTAGAGAAGGACGAAATCAGCCTATTAGTTCGCAATGGAAGTCTTTTAGGGAATTCTTTTGAAGCCCTCACTCACCACCCAGGGTGGTGACATGCTTCATCATCGGGCCCACCAGGAGAAGCCGAATGCCTCCCTGGTGTGCTACAACACCAGATTACTGCTGAGCTGGTTTTTTGTGACAATTGTGAGAAAAGATAGTGTGGATTAAAAAATGTCACAAGCTGTACCAAGCAAAAAAACTTTATTCTGTGGTCAGCCAGACATTGATTAAAATATATGTGTCGGGAAATTTACCAACTAATGTGTTGGATATTTCCACTTAAAGTGGGGTCGACATGTTTCTGCCCGTCTATGTGTAAATTCTACTGGGCTTTCATCAGGACCATATAACAATGCACCTCGGTGGTGTGGGCACGCTAAGGCCCACCCTTGCCAGAGGACGTGAAAGTTAAAATTCGGTGTAAAAATGGGTGCAAAAAGAACAAACCAGAAAAAGGGAGTGTTCCTTCGGATTAGAGGAAACCTGTGGTCTGAAAGGAAAATTGACAAACACACAAAGACAACGACATAAAGTTAGTATGATAGGTATTGATTGTTGTTGCACAAATGGTCTCTGTACACTGTGCTTGGGCTAGTCAATATGCGTGCCCGTGGTGCCATATAATGCTATATTAGTGCCTGAAACGCTGTCCTGGAATTCAGGCAGTCTTTGGGAATGCACTAAGGCATAGAGAAATTGCCGATTGACAGGATAGTTAATTAGACATCACTCGTGGTTCAGCGATCAATGTGCCCGAATGTGGGGCTCGTGGTGATGTAATGATGGCTTAACTGTAATCAAAGATTAGAATAGGTAGAGGAATTCTCACTTGTTACTTAAAAGATCCACACCCCATGGGCCTCGGGAGGGGGGTGGTGGCGACAATGGCACACCCTGTAAAGGGACATAGAGGTTAGATGCACGAAAAAATGAAAAACACAGGTTATAGGTTACTTAGCTGAACGGTGATCTGAGAGATGTGTCTTACGCCCGCAACGCCAAACACCCGCTCGGCACCTAGCGACTCCTGCTACCGGACCCCGTGGATAGGGTCCCAGATGCGGGGTAGCGGTAAAGAGGAGTGCCGGCGGAGAAGGGGGCGTGGCTGGGCCGCGGGGGCGGCCAATCGGTGGAAGTGAGGCGAGGCAAGCGTGATGTGACGTTTGCGTGTGGGCCTCCACTCACCGGTTAGATTGAAAGCGAGGCTTGTAATACAAGCCCTCGCTTGGTAGTCAACGCAACCGCAAAGCTCTGGCGTGGAAAGGGGCTCTGTTTATCAAGTGAAAGAAGAGGGAGCCAGGCTGGAACAGTATGCCGATGGTCTATTGTCATATATTTATGAAAACGGGAGACCGGGGACACGGTCGACTAATACTCAATATAGCAGAGGGGCGAAAAAAATATATAATAATGTATATAGATTTTTTGTTAATTAAGAAAGGAGTAGTTGGTTTATAGATTATGGGAACTACTGAGGTGATTGCATTGAACACATCAGTAGCCTAACGTATTGAAAAAAAGGAAGGAAGAAGGATTGGGAGTAACAGTTCTTCGAAGAGGTAGTTAGCAGAACTCAGTTGGTGGGTCATTTTCGTTTGAGCACTGAAGACCAGGGTATTTGGTCATTCAGTCCATTGATATGAGTTCCCAATCTGTATACCCAGCGTTGTTCTTTCTCGAAAAGAACGCTGGCAGTATTTCTTTCCGTGGTGATCTGTTTGATAATTGTCCAGCGAAGATCATTGGGCGTGTGGTTCTATTGAAGGAAATGTTCGATCATCTTAGTTGTTAACTTACGACATCTAATTTTGCTTCGGTGTTCGCAGATGCGCTGTTTTACCTTGCGTGTTGTCATTCCTACGTAGTTCTTCTGACAAGGACATGTTATAAGGTAGACTACGTTTGTAGAGTTGCAGTTGGTGTATGCCCTCTGTATCCATGTTTTCCCTGGTTCCAATGAGAGTTGTTTCGTATGGGATGTCAAGTGGCATACACTGCAATTTGAGCAAGGATAATGTCCAGTCACTGGGGGGAGACCCCAAGCATTCGTGACGGACCTCTCATTTAGGGTGTTAGACACGTCTGTTTTAGGGCGTGTATGTACCAAAGAGTCTTTCAAGCTCATACCTTTTTTGAAAGAGAAGCGCGGTTTCTCCCAGATCTTTTTGTTACTCTTTATGATCCTTCAGTGTCTGTTGACAGATTTTTTCATGGCATCTGAAATGGAACTATATGTGGTTACACATGTTAATGGTATGTTGAAGGATTCCTTGACAGTGTCTTCAAGGAGTGCTTCACGGGGTTGATTTCTGGCGCGTTTGTTTCCTTTGTCCAGGATCCTTGTCGGGTAACCCCTTGATTTTAGTCTTTCAGTGAGGTCTGCTGCTTTTTGTAGTCCCTGATGTCACTGCAGTTCCGACGTATCCTAGGGTATTGGCCGTAGGGTAGGTTCTCCCTCAAAGGCCTAGGATGAAAACTCGAGAATTCTAACAAATTGTTTTTGGCTGTAGGTTTATAATGTGTTTTAGTTGTTAAAACAGTGCCACTTACTGTGATGATTACATCTAGAAAAACTCCTGTCTCCTTACTGAAGCAGTTGGTAAATTTCAGGTAAGGGTCTCGAGTGTTTATCCAGGTTAAGAATTGTTCGAGGTTGTTCTCATCGTCCTTCCAGATCAGGTGGATGTCGTCAATATACCTCTTCCATAATCCTATGGAAGAGTGGTAGCGATTGTTGGTGGGTAAAATATGCTTCATCTCAAAATCATGGACATAAAGTCCGGCAATACTAGGAGCAAAGGTACTTCCCATAGACGTACCTGTGCTTTGGAGGTAGAGTTCCCCTTCATATTCAAAATAATTTTCTTTCAAAGCCATCGTCGCACATTGTACTATGAATTCCTTAGGTGTTTTATAGTTCCACTCAATAGAGTCTAGAGCTCTTCCCATGACTCTGATGGTATCGTCCTGGGGAATACTCGTGTAAAGACTTTCAATGTCAAGTGTGACTAGGATGATAGAGTCTTCTGCAAAGGTGATAGGTCCAAGCAATTGTAGCAGATTTTTGGTATCTTTGAGATACGTTGAGGTGTTCTGTACCGAAGGTTTTAGGTAATGATCACAGAAAGTGGAAAGAGGTTCCAGAACAGAGCCGATGCCTGACACTATAGGTTGTCCAGGGGGTGGGTTGACATTTTTATGTGTCTTAGTCAGGGTATAGAAGTAAGGAATGGTGTTACCACCTGCCGTGAGGAAGGCTGCCTCGTGTTTAGAGATTTGGTCATTTTCTTCGGCATCCTTTACTAGGCTGTGGATACGTGCCTTCAGTTCTGGAGTGGGGTCAGTGGTGAGGGGGGTATAGTTGGTCCTGTTATTCAATAATTTGCGGCATGTATTGTCATAGTCCAGAGTGTTTTGGATCACTATGCCGCCACCCTTGTCCGCTGGCTTGATAGTTATTTCTTTATCCTTTTTCAATTTCTCTATTGCTTGAAATTCTAGGGCAGAATTTTTTTTTAATGGTGTCGTTATGGGCAGGGATTCCATGTCATTGAAAACTGCCTGTTCAAAAGCAGTTATTTCCGCAGGGATTGTATGTGGTGGCGGGACAAAGGTAGATTTTGGTCTAAAGTTGGTGTCAAAATTAGACGAATCATTGATAGCGTCTGCTCGGGCCTCAAAAAAAGCCTTCAGTTTTAGTTTCCTGAAAAATTCAGATAACTCCCAGTGGAGTTTAAATTTATCAGGTCTGGCAGTAGGGACGAAACCAAGTCCCTTCTGTAGGACCTTGGCTTCTATTGGGCTCAGAGTTTTGTTCGAGAGGTTTGTTTTGAGACTCCCTGGGCACTGGTGCCCAGTGTTGTTGTTTTGCAGCGGGTGTGGTCGCCCACTTGGTCCTCTGTTTGCCAAGTGACTTGTGTGTTTTGGTTGTTCCCTCGTCTGCTTCCCACACGCAAACGTCACATCACGCTTGCCTCGCCTCACTTCCACCAATTGGCCGCCCCCGTGGCCCAGCCACGCCCCCTTCCCCGCCGGCACTCTCCGCTTCCGGGACCCTATACACGCGGTCCGGTAGCAGGAGTCGCTAGGTGCCGAGCGGGTGTTTGGCGTTGCGGGCGTAAGACCACATCTCTCAGATCACCGTTCAGCTAAGTAACCTATAACCTGTGTTTCTCTTTTTTCATGCATCTAACCTCTATGTCCCTTTACAGGGTGTGCCATTGTCACAACCACCCCCCTCCCGAGGACCATCGGGTGTGGATCTTTTAAGTAACAAGTGAGAATTCCTCTACTTATTTTAATCTTTGATTACAGTTAAGCCATCATTACATCAGCACGAGCCCCGCATTCGGGCATATTGATCGCTGAACCACGAGTGATGTCTAATTAACTATCCTGTCAATCGGCAATTTCTCTATGCCTTAGTGCATTCCCAAAGACTGCCTGAATTCCAGGACAGCGTTGCAGGCACTAATATAGCATTATATGGCACCACGGGCACGCATATTGACTAGCCCAAGCACAGTGTACAGAGACCATTTGTGCAACAACAATCAATAACTATCATACTAACTTTATGTCGTTGTCTTCTTTGTGTGTTTGTCAATTTTCCTTTCAGACCACAGGTTTCCTCTAATCCGAAGGAACACTCACTTTTTCTGGTTTATTTTAATCTTTGATTACAGTTACAGTTAAGCCATCATTACATCACCACGAGCCCCGCATTCGGGCACATTGATCGCTGAACCACGAGTGATGTCTAATTAACTATCCTGTCAATCGGCGACTTCTCTATGCCTTGGTGCATGACCCAAGACTGCCTGAATTCCAGGACAGCGTTTCAGGCACTAATATAGCATTATATGGCACCACGGGCACGCATATTGACTAGCCCAAGCACAGTGTACAGAGACCATTTGTGCAACAACAATCAATAACTATCATACTAACTTTATGTCGTTGTCTTCTTTGTGTGTTTGTCAATTTTCCTTTCAGACCACAGGTTTCCTCTAATCCGAAGGAACACTCACTTTTTCTGGTTTGTTCTTTATGCACCCATTTTTACACCAAATTTTAACTTTCACGTCCTCTGGCAAGGGTGGGTCTTAGCGCGCCCACACCACCGAGGTACATTGTTATACGGTCCTGATGAAAGCCCAGTAAAATTTACACATAGACGGGCAGAAACATGTCGACCCCACTTTAAGTGAAAATACCCAGCACATTAGTTGGTAAATTTCCCAACACATATATTTTAATCAATGTCTGGCTGACCACAGAATAAAGTTTTTTTGCTTGGTACAGCTTGTGACATTTTTTAATCCACACTATCTTTTCACACAATTGTCACAAACAACCAGCTCCGCAGTAATCTGGCGTTGTAGCACACCAGGGAGGCATTCGGCTTCTCCTGGTGGGCCCGATGATGAAGCATGTCACCACCTAGGGTGGTGAGTGAGGGCTTCAAAAGAAATCCCTAAAAGACTTCCATTGCGAACTAATACGCTGATTTGGTCCTTCTCTAGTACTGTGCTTAATAAAACTTTACTCTCACAACACTCTTTTGTTGTTTGACATACACTTACCTGGGGGACTGAGAGTGTCTCTTCCCTCTCTCTCAAGTTGTTTGAATCTGTTCTAGTAGCGCACAGCTGTGAGAGTAGAATCTATATAAAATTGGTACATCACAGGTAACCAATTCGATACAAACAATGGCGAACTTTGTTCTCACCTTTTCGGAGGAAGAGGTGGATGCACTACTAGCTGAGCCCAATCTCTTTGCGGATCCAGCAATAACACAAGCTATTTCCCACACTTCTGAATGGGAGAAACTAACGGAACAAAAACGAGACCGGATAAGGACTATTCTACATGGCACAATATTGAAACAGTACCTATCAACTAATACCGCACCTAAGGGACTCCTTGTGACCAATGCCCCAAGTATATTCCTCAACGATGCCACATTTCGGAAGGAATAGGCAATGATAGCCTGGCACTGCACTCGTGATTGGCTAGTGCTAATCATAAAAACAGCGGTGCGCCTATCTGAAGCACTTATGATCGAAATCCAACTGACCGAGTCGCATTTTAAAACAACGATCACTGGCTACAAAAAGAAACTGGACGAGATCAATAAGGAATTGGCTGAATATAAAGACTCTCTTATGCAATCAAAAGTCACCAAATTCCAGAAGGATCTTAAGAAATTTGAGTTCAAAACTGTATACCCCTATTCAGAACCTGACTATACTCCACCAAGGCGTGATTCTAACAAATCAGACGACACTGACAGCAACTCTTCGAATAGTAGTACTTCCAGTAACTATGGCCAGAAACAGAAAGGACGAAGAGGCGGCAGAGGCCGATCTAACTTTCACAATCATCAATCTGGTTGGCCACCATATGGTACACCAGGACATGGCCCACCTCCATTTATGTTCCAACAACAACAGCCTTTTCTCCTAATGGGGTGGAATGCCTATATGCAACCCCACTAACCCCAAAACCAACATCAGATGCCTTTTTTAAAGAGGGGCGGGAGGGGAAGGGGAAGGACACGAGGGAACAACCAAAACACACAAGTCACTTGGCAAACAGAGGACCGAGTGGGCGACCACACCCGCAGCAAAACAACAACACTGGGCACCAGTGCCCAGGGAGTCTAATAACAAACCTCTCGAACAAAACTCTGAGCCCAATAGAAGCCAAGGTCCTAGAGAAGGGACTTGGTTTCGTCCCTACTGCCAGACCTGATAAATTTAAACTCCACTGCGAGTTATCTGAACTTTTCAGGAAACTAAAACTGAAGGCTTTTTTTGAGGCCCGAGCAGACGTTACCAATGATTCGTCTAATTTTGACACCAACTTTAGACCAAAATCTACCTTTGTCCCACCACCACATACAATCCCTGTGGAAATAACTGCTTTTGAACAGGCGGTTTTCAATGACATGGAATCCCTGCCCATAACGACACCATTTAAAAATGTTTCTGCCCTAGAATTTCAAGCATTAGAGAAATTGAAAAAGGATAAAGAAATATCGATCAAGCCAGCGGACAAGGGTGGCGGCATAGTGATCCAAAACACTCTGGACTATGACAATACATGCCGCAAATTATTGAATAACAGGATCAACTATACCCCCCTCACCACTGACCCCACTCCGGAACTGAAGGCACGTATCCACAGCCTAGTAAAGGACGCCGAAGAAAATGACCAAATCTCTAAACACGAGGCAGCCTTCCTCACGGCAGGTGGTAACTCCATTCCTTACTTCAATACCCTGCCTAAGACACATAAAAATGTCAACCCACTCCCTGGACGACCTATAGTGTCAGGCATCGGCTCTGTTCTGGAACCTCTTTCCACTTTCTGTGATCATTCTCTAAAACCATTGGTACAGAACACCTCAACGTATCTCAAAGATACCAAAAATCTGCTACAATTGCTTGGACCTGTCACCTTTACAGAAGACTCTATCATCCTAGTCACACTTGACATTAAAAGTCTTTACACGAGTATTCCCCAGGACGATACCCTCAGAGTCATGGGAAGAGCTCTAGAATCTATTGAGTGGAACTATAAAACACCTAAGGAATTCATAGTACAATGTGCGATGATGGCTTTGAAAGAAAATTATTTTGAATATCAAGGGGAACTCTACCTCCAAAGCACAGGTACCTCTAGGGGAAGTACCTTTGCTCCTAGTATTGCCGGACTTTATGTCCATGATTTTGAGACGAAGCATATTTTACCCACCAACAATCCCTACCACTCTTCCATAGGATTATGGAAGAGGTATATTGACGACATCCTCCTGATCTGGAAGGACGATGAGACCAACCTCAAACAATTCTTAACCTGGATAAACACTCAAGACCCTTACCTGAAATTTACCAACTGCTCCAGTAAGGAGACAGTGGTTTTTCTTGATGTAATCATCACAGTAAGTGGCACTGTTTAACAACTAAAACACATTATAAACATACAGCCAAAAACAATTTGTTAGAATTCTCGAGTTTTCATCCTAGGCCTTTGAGGGAGAACCTACCCTACGGCCAATACCTTAGGATACGTAGGAACTGCAGTGACATCAGGGACTACAAAACCCAAGCAGCAGACCTCACTGAAAGACTAAAATCAAGGGGTTACCCGACAAAGATCCTGGACAAAGTAAACAAACGCGCCAGAAATCAACCCCGTGAAGCACTCCTTGAAGACACTGTCAAGGAATCCTCCAACATACCATTAACATGTGTAACCACATATAGTTCCATTTCAGATGCCATGAAAAAATCTGTCAAGAGACACTGGAGGATCATAACGAGTAACAAAAAGACCTGGGAGAAACCACTCTTCTTTTTCAAAAAAGGTATGAGCTTGAAAGACTCTTTGGTATATACACGGCCTAAAACAGATGAGTCTAACACCCTAAATGAGAGGTCCGTCACAAATGCTTGGGGTCTCCCCCCAGTGATTAGACATTATCCCTGCTCAAATTGCAGTGTATGCCACTTGACAACCCATACGAAACAACTCTCATTGGAACCAGGGAAAACATGGATACAGAAGGCACACACCAACTGCAACTCTACAAACGTAGTCTACCTTATAACATGTCCTTGTCAGAAGAACTACATAGGAATGACAACACGCAAGGTAAAACAGCGCATCTGTGAACACCGGAGCAACATTAGATGTCGTAAGTCAACAACTAAGATGAGCGAACATTTCCTTCAACAGAACCATACGACCAATGATCTTCGCTGGACAATTAATGAACAGATCACCACGGAAAGAAATACTGCCAGCGTTCTTTTCGAGAAAGAACAACGCTGGGTATACAGATCGGGAACTCATATCAATGGACTGAATGACCAAATACCCTGGTCTTCAGTGCTCAAACGATAATGACCCACCAACTGAGTTCTGCTAACTACCTCTTCCAAGAACTGTTACTCCCAATCCTCTTCCTTCCTTTTTTTCAATACGTTAGGCTACTGATGTGTTCAATGCAATCACCTCAGTAGTTCCCATAATCTATAAACCAACTACTCCTTTCTTAATTAACAAAAAATATATATACATTATTATATATTTTTTTCGCCCCTCTGCCATATTGAGCATTAGTCGACCGTGTCCCCGGTCTCCCGTTTTAATAAATATATGACAATAGACCATCGGCTTACTCTTCCAGCCTGGCCCCCTCTTATTTCACTTGATAAACAGAGCCCTTTTCCACGCCTCATCCGCACCAGAGCTTTGCGGTTGAGTTGACTACCAAGCGAGGGCTTGTATTCCAAGCCTCGCTTTCAATCTAACCAGTGAATGGAGGCCCACACGCAAACGTCACATCACGCTTGCCTCACCTGACTTCCACCGATTGGCCGCCCCCGCAGCCCAGCCACACCCCCTTCACCGCCGGCACTCCTCTTTACCGCTACTCTGCTTCCGAGACCCTACCACCGGGTCCGGTAGCAGGAGTCCCTAGGTGCCGTGCGGGTGTTTGGCGTTGCGGGCGTAAGACCACATCTCTCAGATCACCGTTCGCCTAAGTAACCTTTAACCTGTGTTTCTCTTTTTTCGTGCATCTAACCTCTATGTCCCTTTACAGGGTGTGCCATTGTCGCCACCACCTCCCTCCCGAGGCCCATGGGGTGTGGATCTTTTAAGTAACAAGTGAGAATTCCTCTACTTATTTTAATCTTTGATTACAGTTAAGCCATCATTACATCACCACGAGCCCCGCATTCGGGCACATTGATCGCTGAACCACGAGTGATGTCTAATTAACTATCCTGTCAATCGGCGATTTCTCTATGCCTTAGTGCATGCCCCAAGACTGCCTGAATTCCAGGACAGCGTTTCAGGCACTAATATAGCATTATATGGCACCACGGGCACGCATATTGACTAGCCCAAGCACAGTGTACAGATGCCATTTGTGCAACAACAATCAATACCTATCATACTAACTTTATGTCGTTGTCTTCTTTATGTGTTTGTCAATTTTCCTTTCAGACCACAGGTTTCCTCTAATACGAAGGAACACTCACTTTTTCTGGTTTGTTCTTTTTGCACCCATTTTTACACTGAATTTTAACTTTCACATCCTCTGGCAAGGGTGGGCCTTAGCGCGCCCACACCACCGAGGTACATTGTTATACGGTCCTGATGAAAGCCCAGTAAAATTTACACATAGACGGGCAGAAACATGTCGACCTCACTTTAAGTGGAAATACTCAACACATTAGTTGGTAAATTTCCGACACATATATTTTAATCAATGTCTGGCTGACCACAGAATAAAGTTTTTTTGCGTGGTACCGCTTGTGACATTTTTTAATCCACACTATCTTTTCACACAATTGTCACAAAAAACCTGCTCCGCAGTAATCTGGTGTTGTAGCACACCAGGGAGGCATTTGGCTTCTCCTGGTGGGCCCGATGATGAAGCATGTCACCACCCAGGGTGGTGAGTGAGGGCTTCAAAAGAAATCCCTAAAAGGCTTCCATTACGAACTAATAGGCTGATTTCGTCCTTCTCTAGTACTGTGCTTAATAAAACTTTACTCTCACGACACTCTTTTGTTGTTTGACATACACTTACCCGGGGGACTGAGAGTGTCTCTTCCCTCTCTCTCAAGTTGTTTGAATCCATGTTAGATGTCCTTCACATCTAACATGAGCTTTGATTGGAATTCCATAGAGCATATTATCAAACCCATTAGCGCCACTTTAGCGGCACTAGCCTGCCGATAAAGTGGCGATAATTTTGTCGCCAAGGCTTGATAATATGGCCGTCTCTCCTTTCACAAATACAGTTAACACTACAGTTTTACGAGTGCAGTGTACCTGTAACATTTCACTTGTTATAGTGCTGCGTTTAAGTGGTGTCTATATGGAAGTGCCTACTGCGTTACTGATGCAAAAGTGGCATAACGCATTGTAAATATGCTGCTTTATTTCTAATGCATGGCTATGAAGGTATTGTATATGTAGGCTGCTGTGCTTACCTTGTATAAACAGTGTGGCCACCGGAGTTCATCACTCGACTTGAACTCTGCTTCTATACGTCAAAGTATATTCAATACGTTGCAGACAATTCCATTGCTGTTGCTTAATAGGCCGTGGTTGTTTCTGAAGGATGTTTGCTGAAGGACACAAAAGGACATTTTGATTAGTCATCGTAAACTGAGTTGCGTGAAAATATTCCGGACATTTCAGCGATCATAAAAACGTTACTGCTATTGGGAAAAAAATTAAATATGTAAATTAATACATTATATAGGAGTGCATTCGTCTAAAATATTAAGTCGCATTTTTGTATGTAGTCAGCTACAACCCTTTGACTCCTTCCGATGTGTACTCAAGTGTCACTGCTCACCTTTTGTGGAAACGAGTTTCTTCATGATGTAGTCAAGATCTCCAACAAAGAAGTCTTATACGTGTTGCCGAGTCTTGATACCTCTATGGTTTACGACATACTCGTGCTCCCATCATCATCATCATCGCAGGTTCTTCACCCGCTCAGTGCTTTGGCCACCACTAACTCAGTGACCAAAGAGGCCACTCATGTGGTAGTGGGTCCTTTGTTCGGTGCTTTGGGAACAAGTCTAAAATGGCGTACAACACGTGCGCTCCATCTTTTTTACAGATAGGGTCACGTGTGTAGTGACGGATGCACTGAATGGATGTGGTGTGGGTGTATACCAGCCATGAGGGAGTGTGTGTGTCGATCTGACAACTAGACCTGCAACTAAGAAATCACTACAATGGAAGTTTGGGCCTTCTGCTTTTGTTGTGTTTTCCTGGTAGCGTAAGAGTGGCCTTCTTTTTTCTATGTGATGTTATAGAGTCACCATGTATGTGACCTATTTTGTGACGCATTTTATTGTACAATGGGTTTGAAAAACTAGTTGTGGTAGGGTGTCTTTTAAATTAAACTGTGTACTCTGGTTACGAGTTTGTTGAGTGTATAAGTATATATATTTCTTTCTATTTTGTATTCTATCATAATTGTGCTGAATTTTCTGCTTTAGCGTGCAGTACTATATTATTTTATAAAATGTATAACAAAGTGTTGAACTCATGTTTGAAATTAGAATGGAAGCATCTAAGCTGCTTTCTGTGAGGAATAGCAATGCCGGCTCCCGCAGGAAGTGGGGAGCCGGCTGGGATCGTGGAGGTCTTGCGGGTGTTTCCACGGTCCGCAACGTTAGATTTGAGCCCCGGGGGATTGGGTGCTCGGGAATCCACACTGTAAGCATCTTGAAGAGAGGTCTGGATGCACTATGAAGGTCTCTGTAAATGAAGTGGCAGTTTGAAAAGTGAGATTTTTTCTAAAATGGTGGACAACATGCAGTTTTGAAAAAAGAAAAGGATTGATTAGTTGTTCGAGAATATTCTGCACTAAGCTACAATGAATGTTTCTGTGTTTTTAAAGGCTGATTGTTATTGGTTAAGAATAAGTGTTAGCAAAGAACGTTACATAAAATAAGCTGGTATATTCTCAAGGGAAGCATACTTGCTGTTTTAATTTGCAACAATGTATGATGAAGTTTTCACCTGTGTGCTGAGTTCGGTGTTCCCTGAAGTGTTTCTATGGTAACTGGCAGATTGTGGAATGGAGGAAGGGTTGAAAGTTTTGTCAGTTGGAAAGGGTGCAAAAGTTCAAGCAATATAAATGTGTTTCGTTTTGAATTTAATGTGGGAATAAATGTGATTTGTTATTTATTTGTATATGTGTGTAGATTGAGTGTGTAGTTTGATCGGAAAAGTTTGCTATTTGGTATAGGACTTCCTGATCCCGTAGGACTGCTTAGGGGGATTTACAATGATGTGCAAGTTAAAATCTTTGATGACCTTTGTTGAGCCTTTGATGGCCCTGGGGAGCACCGTCTCCAAGGGTCGTCTCTTGTAGTGTTGTAGGGTGCCTATTCGTGGGAGTCTGCTGTTTGCTATGGTTGGGCAAGAGTTCTCTTTGAAGTAGGAAAGCAGATTGTTTTTCGTCTGAGAGAGCAGTATGTAAGGTAGTTTCTCTGACCAAAAGCAATTACGGCTCCCGAATGATGTAGGAAGCCGGCTGGTATCGTGGTGGATTTGGAGCTCTACCTAAGGTCTTGAACGTTATATTTGAGGCTTGGTGAATGGGGTGTCCGGTGATTGTCAAAAATGAGTGATGTATGCTATTTTTTTTTTTTACGGTATATTTATTGTGCGCGTACAGTGCGAGTTCTGGAAGTTGTTCCAAAAACGTACGTAAGCAAGAAAAATTAATTAAAAATAAATCTTTTACAGATATTTATCAAGTTTATGTATTTATATCTTTGTTGCTTGTAATGAGACGTTTTTGCTTTATTGGTACTTATAAGTAAGTGCTTATCCATAGTCTAAATTTGTTGAGGAGCAGTGTTTTATACAGTGCTGAACTTTTGACCTCTGTTGACCGTTGAGTTTTGCATGATCTGTTGGGGGTAGGGTGGAAGGTTTTGTCAGTTGGAAAGGTTTGGAATGTTAAATCACTAGAAATGTGTGTTTTGTTTTGAATTAATGTGTGCAGGATTTTAATTGGTTATCGATATCTATGTATGTGTAAATTGAGAGGAGAAAATGTTCCATTTGACGGTTCTGCTGCAAACACGGAACTAGAGAGATTTTGTACAAGAATATCCACTGTGTGAGTGGTATTCTTCTTAATCTAAAAATCAATTTGAAAGGTGAGTTGATAAGTTGTATGGGAGTGTGTGCGGTGCATCTTTGTACATTAAGGAATTATGGGGTATATCAAGACAGGCGATAATATTATTGCCGCTTAATGGGTAGAAAACTGCCGATAAAGCGGCGATAATGTTATCGCCTGTCTTGATAATATGCCCCTATATTCGTCCGTTGTTAAACGTTTTATAGTAGTAAATGTGTTTTGCTATAATGCATGCTGTTATGTTTTTTTTTTAATTATGAGTTTGTGCGTCTCAATATATTAAGGGGTTATGGGCCATATTATCAATAAAGGGCGATACATTATTGCTGCTTTTATCGGCAGGAAACTGCCGGTAAAGCGGTAATATTGGTCTTGATAATATGTCCTTGTGAATTGCCATAGAAGCCCATGTTAACACTAGAACCTGGGCTGCTATGGGAATTTACAAGGGCCTATTATCAAGCCCATTATCGCCGCTTTAGCGGCAGTTTCCTGCCGATAAAAGCGGCGATAATGTATCGCCCTTTACTGATAATATGGCACTGACAGGCATATTATCAAGGACCGCTGTTAAAATTATCGACGTTTTATGGGCAGGAAACTGTCGATAAAACGGCGAAAATGGTCTTGATAATATGCCCTTGTTAATTCCCATAGAAGTCCATGTTCTGGTGTTAACATGGGCTTCTATGGGAATTAACAAGGGCGTATTATCAAGCCCAGACGCGGCCCGTGAAGGGAGTTGCGGTGGGACAGGCAGGGTGGGGGAGGAGCAGGGTGGGGGGTGATAAACAACGGAATCTGGATGATTGTAGCTAAGTAAACAATTAAATTAATAAAACGAATTTTGGGTCATATTATCAACAACATAAGACAAAACATTATCGCTGGTTTTATAGGCAGGAAACTGCCAATAAAGCGGCAATAATGGTCTTGATAATATGCCCTTGTGAATTCCCATAGCAGCCCAGGTTAACACCAGAACCTGGGCTGCTATGGGAATTTACAAGGGCCTATTATCAAGCCCATTATCGCCGCTTTATCGGCAGTTTCCTGCCGATAAAAGAGGCGATAATGTATTGCCTTATGTTGTTGATAATATGCCCCTTCGTTCCGGGCCCTGCAACGCATTTTGTGATGCAGGGCGCGCTACAAAATTCGGGGCATATTATCAAGCACCGGTGTTAAAATTAACGCCGTTTTATCATATCGTAGCCTATGCTGAGAATGATTAGCAGTAGAAACTATGGTGCGATCACTCTCTCACTGTCAAATCAGAGCACAGGGCGCGCTATGAGAAAAGATAGAAGTGGTCGGTATACACCCGTTACGACGCAACTTTTACTCCGCACTACCATTACAACGCGGGCATTACAACGCATGACATTACAACGCATTGCGCTGGGGGGCGCTCTAGGATAAGAGGTAAGTTTAATTTACTATCCAACACCTTCCCTAGGGTCCACGGGGACTGGAGTTAGTATAGTAAATTATACTTACCACTATCCAGCACCCCAAAGCGCTATGCGTTGTAACGGTATTCGTTGTAAATACCGCGTTGTAATGGTATGCGGAGTAAAAGTATGCGTTGTAACGTCATACATCCAAGTGGTCACTTATTGGAGATCCGATTCAGCTGTGTGGCTTATTGTGCGATGTTAGCAGGCATCGCTTACATGATTACGGTAACTGAGCGTGTGGTTTGCTATAAAAAAAGTTGTGTTTACTCCTCTGTATGGGAAGCTGGATGTTTTTATCTGGCCGTCGATTCCGACCGTGAAAGAAGAGTCAACCAAATGAGCCGTATAAGAACACTATTGTCTCAAAAAGAGGTCGCTCTTACATCTGCTAGAGAAAAATTTGTCCTTCATGTATCAAACACCTGCACAGAAGTGTATGCTTTATTAAATACGGACGTGCCCCGGAATTTTAGGGAGTTAATTTAGACTATCTTTAATGCGTCCTCGAGTAGGGGGTTAGCTTACTTTTTTAAAGTTATAAGCATTGGCCTTGTGACTTCTGTAGAAACTATATTTGGTGTCTTGTCGGTGCTTTTTAAATCGATTTTTTCCAGCATATTTGGTTAATTGTGCTTAATGCTCACATTAGTTGCTGGTGTGCTTGTATTAATTTGTTTACTTAAATATGGATGCACATCTAGCAGCAGACGACAATATTTCTTGGTTGTTGCTGGTCCGCAACCGAATGCTTAGTTACTATGGAGCGCTGCCTCTTGCAACGTTGAGTGTAGGTTATGGATTATCGTTTCGATTCTCCTTTTTCACATGTGTTCAACCTGTGTTCCATTGCCTGAGCTGTGATTTCGACTGGACCCTGGATTTGTGTCTCTGCAGCACGGTGTCTCCCAAAGCGGATTATGACCAGATGATGAGCCCCTTAGTGGTTCATGACTTGCTCTGTTCTGGCGGCGGGATTATGGCCTTAGCAGTGACACATGGAATAATGGGACGTTGAAATGTTTGTGCAGCGGTGCATGAATTCTTGGCACGCAGTTACATTGAAGATGACCTGAGTTTTCCTCCGATGGTGATAGAGGCTCCGGTCGTTGAGGAACATGTATGTTCATTCCCACTATTGAATTGGATAGCTGAAATGTTTTTAGATGAGAACAATGACTTCCTGTTGGAGGCTGTTGCTACATACTGTGCTTATATGCTGGTGGAATAAGACTGTTTGATTTTTCTACCTATTGTTTATTATTTTGTTACTCCTTTTTTATCAAAGATCGAATATTTTTTTTTGCAAAATTGAACTTGACTCTGCTTTTTAGGCTTGGACTCTGCGTTCGTAATTTACCCACGTTTATATTATGTGCTTTGGTCAAGGAAATGTGTTGTGGGCTGAGCCTTGCACTCACACCGTGTTAAGTTAGCATGGGTTTATTAGAAGCTTAAACGCCATTTTTGTTTTCCTGCTCTGCTTTGCACACAACACGCACTTGCAATATTGTTTAGAGAAGGGTGAGTATTTTGCTTCATATGAGAATAATTTGATATACTACATTTGGAGACTGCCTCACTACTTTAGTGTATATAGTGAGAGCATGAAACATCAAGGTTATGCAGCTGTGGCATCTCTTATACTTGCGCGTTTAGTAATGAAGTGTGCAGGCATGATTATACACAGTTTGAGAACATTCGTATCTTGACAGTTTGTGCAGAACTCAATGTGATCCACTACTGCTGAGTAACAGAGGTATGGGTCTGCCTATGTAGTCGTATGAGATCTAATGTAGTTATAGACTAACCTGCTAAGTAGGGAGGGTGAAATTTAGGTATATTTTAAATCTGTTTCCCTTTTGCATTATAGGATGCTTTTTCCCTTTGTATTTTATGAAATAGTAACAATGCTGACAACTTTGTTTCTGATAATATGTTTGCTTGTATTATGTAAGGTACTGGGCATGAAATTACGGTGTTAGAAATAAACATTTCAAAGTGGCAGGTGTGTTTATTAAGTGCTTGTTTTGGACTGGTGTAAGAATGTAACGAAAGAGTGCTCTTGTTATCTACCTTACCTGAGGTAACCTAAGTCGCATGTTGTGGGTTGACTAATAATTGGTGTTTTTGCTATAGGAGGAAGAACCAATGAGTCACTAATTGCTAGTCTGTTAGGGGGTTTGGGTACTAAGGTGGGGTTTGGAACACCGTAATTCACTGAGTTCGTAAGTCTTTATGCACAGTTGTGTGTAGAAGCAGAATCACTGCAACAGTAGTTACAACAGAAAGGCTCGATAAAGGGCCTTGAGTTTGAATCAAAATATGAAATTGAAGAATAATTGATAAGTGCAGCCAAGAAGGGGAGCAAGTGTGCAAATTTCATAGTGCCTTCGGCCGGGGTAGTTGTTATAATAAAAAACGTCGATAAAGGGCCTGTACTTTGAATGTGAATTAAAGAAGAATGATTGATAATCCTAGCCAAGAAAGGGAGCAAGTAGTTGTGTGTATGTGTGGATGATGTGTTGATTGAGCAGAAGATGAATAAGGCAGCAGACATGCAAACTTAGTACTTCTTTGTAAGGGAAGGGCCTGTTTAGTTGTCATGTGCATATATATATATTGACTGAAAAAAGCGTATGTTTCACTTACGTTATAGTTAGGAATTAGCATTTAAAAAACCTTAGAAATTCACTGAAAAAACCATAGGTTTCACACATGTTATAGTTAGGAATTAGCATTTTAAAAACCTGGCAAATTCACAAAAAAACAGAGGTTTCACACATGTTATAGTTCGCTGGACATTTCACTCATACAAAACCATTGAAATTCCCCCGTTATAGTTAGTTCAGCTAACTAAAACTCGCGTGTCTGCAATGCACTGCTGATGACGTCACATATTACATCACTCATGACATGGTCAGTGACATCACTCATGACATCACTGATGACATCTCAAATGATATCAGGTGTTTAGGGTGTGAACTTGTCACATGTAAAGTAATATTATCAGAAGCTGGCTTTCTGTATAACGTACTTTCAATTTTTCCATCTTTGACATATAGCCTTACATCTAAAAACTCCATTTGACTTTTATGAATATGGGAAGTGAATTTAAGATTTAAAGAATTGTTATTAATAACATCTATGAAGCCATATGCTTCATTTTCACTTCCCTTCCATAATATAAAAACATCATCAATGTACCTTAAGTATGTAACAACATGGGATTCAAAGAGCACCCGATGCGTGGACTTGAGTACCTGCTCCTCCCACCAGCCTACATGCAAGCATGCATACCTGGGGGAGAAGCAGGCCCCCATCGCCACACCCCTGACCTGTCTGAAAATATCTTTATCAAACAGGAAAAAAGTATTATTCAGGCACTAATTAATAAGCTCCAGAATCACCTTATTGTGTTCATAGAATTCACTTGACCTGTTTGCTAAAAAATGCTTCACAACTGCCATTCCTTGGGTATGATCAATACTCGTATATAGAGATTCTATATCGAGAGAGATTACATATAGATCACCTGTCCAAATTACATTTTCAACTTTTTTAAGGAAATCTCAGGTATCTTTTACATAGCTTGGCAAATCCTTTACCAAACTCTGCAAAAAGAAATCTACATATTGACCAACATTCTCTCCTAAGCTATTAATAGCCAAAATTATTGGCCTTCCGGGGACTGGAGAAACATTTTTATGTATTTTGGGAATAATATATAATACAGGTAGTACCAGGAATTCATTGTACATGAATTTGTATTCTTCATTAGAGATAAGGCCTTGTCTCTTCCATTGAGCCAAATGTTTCTGAAGAGTTATTTTAGCTTTTTCATACTCTCTAGTATTAGATTTTATATAGCAGCTTGCCTCATTAAGCTGCCTTTGTGCCTCCATAACATACTCTTTTTTGGCCATAATACTAGATTATCACCTTTGTCAGATTTTTTAATAACAACATCATGATTTTTATCAAGTTTCTTTACCAATTCATTATATGCATGTTTCTTATATATATATATATATATAATACACGTGGAGCACCGCCACTGCTTGAGGAGGAGAATCGAGTGAGAACGAGATTGCCTAGAGGTTCCTGTGTTACACGGACAGAATTCACCCGGCGTCACCCGACTGAAACTGGGTAAGCCGAGATATAATCTGTTCATTTCCTGGAACTTTTTTAAAAGGACATCGCTCACTACTCCAGCACTGGCTCCAGCGTAGGGAATCTTAATTGATTATTGTGCAACGAACAAGGCAACCCGGAAGTGGGGGGCCCAACATTAAGAATAACAGCATGTTCAACATCTCGCAACGCCGTGACTTGGCGACAGGAATGTTTAAAAACAAAAATCCTGACATTACTGCTCAACCAGCAACTAAAACCAAAACAGTCAATGCTCCCAGCCAGTTGGCCACACAGTTTGGTAAACTAGAAAAACTATACGAGCGGGAGCTTCGCAAGTGGTGGGAGGGCACATCACTCCAAGGATATATAGAAGTGAAGAGAGTGCCAAGAGGGTTGCGGATATTTACGATCCCCGCATACGAACACCCGGACCCTAAGCTTCTTGAAACCTGGGCAGCACATATTGCTAAATCCTGCGAGGGGATGCTGGAAATCCTGGTACAATTTGCTTGGAGCGACAGGGACAAGGTCCTCAAAGACATTGAAACCATGGAAACAGAACTAGCGACCAATGAAGACAAAGACCAGCAGGAACAGCTTAGAGCCCAGATGAAGAAATGACTGGAAAAATATGAGCAAAAAATACGTATGCGTAAACAAGAGAAATTTGATAGGGACGAACGGGACTATGCCATGGGTCGAGTCCTCACGTTCTCTAAAAAGTATGATCAAACAAGGAAGGATCTATTGAAAAACAAGGCTGCCGGTGCGGCTGCACCGACGAGTGTGGAGACATCAGAATCCGAGGTTACTGAGGGCGAGCAGTCGGAGGACGAAGCCAGAACCCTGCAACAAACCGAAGACACCCCTTTTCAGACGGAGGTACAAGTGATCCGAATGAATTGGTTGAGGGGGGGAAAGAACAAACCCCCAGAAAACGAAGAAGAAAAACCAGACGGGGTGGTCGGAAGAGGCAGAGGGAGAGGAAGGGCGCCGAGTGCGGGGACCCGCACGCGCAAAACACGAGCCACAAGGGGAACAAGATGGTAGGACATGAGGGTACAACAGACAACCTCACCATCATCAACCTCTCCACAAGGACACTTTCAACATCGGAGGAGTCAGTCCTCAAACTGGGATTAACTTTTTGTCCCGACAGTAACCTTGAGTATACTCAGACCAGAATTGATTTGTTCCAATTCGTTAGAAGACTACGCCTGCATAAATTCTTCAAGACGAAACCAACGGCTGATGAAGCTAGAATTATTCGATCACGCTATAGAGACACTGATCTGTTGAAAGTGAACGAACTAACTACTTTGGAGTTACTAGAAGAACTACGTTTGGAAAACACAGGGAGTGTGTTACCAACGCTACCAGACACCCTGTCCCAGAGACTAAGGTCTGTGGAAGTCGAACAAGAGGCCCCAGTCAGCGGTCTCAAACTAAAGTCAAAATGTGTGCCTCCAACACAAACTGACATGATCGACACTTTCTCTGAGTTGGTGATCCGTGATCTGAGAAGAATGCGCATACATAAAAAATCTGGGGGACACCGGGACAATTTAACAGAACCACAGCGCAATGCGATAAAAAGATTGGCCGATGATACATCGATAGTCTGTAAACCTTCAGACAAAGGAGGCAACGTGGTCATTTTGTCACGTGAAGATTATGTCCAGGAAGCCATGCGACAATTGCAGGATGGTTCTTGTTACGAGTTGACAACGAAGCAAAGATATGAGTCTAGTATTGTAACCTTGCACGGACTGCTGAAAAAGTGGCATGATAAACAGATGCTTGAGACAGAAGAATATCTTTTTTTGAAAACGACGCATCCTGTCACCCCCACTTTCTATTACTTGCCAAAAGTTCATAAGAGAATGGAGAAACCCCCTGGGCGTCCCATTATCTCATCCATGGGCAGCCTAACTGAGAATTTATCTAAATTCTTAGATCACTTCTTATTTGAAATGGTTTTAGGTCTCAAGTCTTACATTCGAGACACTGCTGACTTTATCGAAAAAATTGAAGCAATTGCTTGGCAACCAGGATATTGCCTATTGACTCTCGACATTACCAGTCTCTACACGAGCATCGAGCATGCACAGGGAATGAAGGCGATCCAGTACTTCCTAGGGAAGAGACCTCTGAAATACGCTCAGCATAATGTTATGCTGATGGAATTAGTGGCATTTTGCCTTCACAATAACATCTTTCTCTTTCAGGATGATTTGTTTAGACAGCTGTCGGGCACTGCCATGGGTTCCTGCTTCGCCCCCAGCTACGCGAATTTATTCGTGGGCTGGTGGGAGGAGCAGGAGGCCTGGGGGCCTGAGAAAGAGCAGTGGTCAAATTGTATCGTCTCCTGGTATCGTTACATCGACGATTTGTGCATAGTGTGGAATGGTTCAGTAGAGACAGCATGGCAATATGTAAAAGTGTTGAATGATAACAACTGTAATTTAATCTTTACTGGCAATGCGAGTACAAGCGACGCAGTGTATCTAGACTTGAGAATTGAGGTGATTGACAATAGCATTCAAACTTCCCTCTATAGAAAGCCGACAGCGGGAAACAGTACGCTACATGCGTCATCCAACCACCCTCAGAAGCTCATCAAGAGTATACCTTATGGAGAGCTTCTACGGTTGAAGCGTAACTGCTCCACTAATGATGATTTTGAATTGGCTGCACAGGAAAGTAATGACAGATTTGAGGCTAGGGGTTACAGCAGGCAACTGTTACAGAACACTCTGGATAGAGTAAGGACACAACCCAGACAGACTTTGTTTGTTAAAAAGCATAAACCCTCTACTAACATAGACAAATTTAGGATGATTACACCTTACTCCAAAGATTGTCAACAATTGAGGAGCATCCTAAAAAGACACTGGCATATTTTGCAAAAGGACAGCATAATAGGGAGTGATATACCTGCCAATCCCTTAATTACCTTCAAAAGGGCATGTTCGCTGAGGGATACCTTGGTACATAGCCATCTGTCACCTATCCCTACACGCACGGGTAACCTGAAAGATGCTAAGGGCTTCTTTCCCTGTGGCCGGTGCAAAGCCTGTGCCAATAGCAAAAGGGTTTACTCTTATGAAATTATGGGTTGTGGAACTAAAAAGAAGAAGAAAATCAACCAGTTCCTTACATGTACCTCCCCCTTTGCGGTCTATTGCCTTCTCTGCCCCTGCGGGCTTAGGTATATAGGCAGTACTATAAACCCCGTGAAATTGCGCATTTTGGAACATATGCGGGCCATAGTAAACAGAGATTTTACATACCCTGTCGCCAGACATTTTTCAATCAAACACAAGAGCGACAGGAATCTGTTACAGTACTTTTGCCTGGATGCGATTTCTGATAATATCAGGGGAGGGGATAAACTGCAAAAACTTATTAGATTAGAATCCCGATACATCATAGACTGCCAAACAAAAGCCCCTTGGGGATTAAATTGTGGGGAGGAATTGACTGTACATTTAGGGAGTTAAAAGATAACAATGCCGCACAGTATTTCCAGTGTAAATATGAAAGTAACAACAGTTAAATGATAATGGTTTCTGACGTTAGTCTCTCTGAAATTAATCACTACTGAGTGCCTTGAACTACGAGATGATGATCGTTTTGATATACACTGTATTACATACTTATTTCTTTTGTTTTTTCAGGATTATTGTGGTATATTTTGCAACTTTGTTAAATATTTTAAAATTTAACATGCGACATTGACTGGCAAAAATGATTATACGGGGTTATTGGTAATTTAAATGGCAACCTTTGTGTTGCCACAGGCCGATCCACGGCAAGATTTTTAATCCATTACCCAGCGTATTAATGAGAGAGGGATCTGCCGATCCACGGCAATACCACCATGTAAATTTCTTGTTGTAAATATGAGAGGTTTTTCTAAATTTCTAAATAATTATGAATTATAGCAATCACTGGATGAAAGAGTACTATTTAATTACTAGTATGTTTTTGCAGGATTAAATGCATTAGCAAGATGGCGCTTATGCGTCAGTCCTCTCTTTATGTTTGCCAATACAAGTCGTTTGTGTGATTGAAATAAATGGCGCCGAATCGCGCATTGCGGTGTAACAAACATTGAGGAAGGAAGCGCTGCTTCCGAAACGCGTCTGTGCGAGTAAAAGTTGCCACTGTAAAGAATTCCCGTGTGTGCTGTCCTTATTTCCACCCGGGACCGGGAGGGAGTGAGCTTTGATATATATATATATATATATATATATATATATATATATATATATATATATATATATATATATATATATATATATATATATACATACACATACATTTGAATGCTGTTCCTTTGACACCTGGGAAAGCCTTTTTGTTAGAGAGTGTTGCACAAATATATCCCTATGCCTTATTCTGCAAACTGTATTTTGATGTGTCTCTTTTTTTCAGAGTGAAATCTCTTTCCTGGTGGTGTTTTTATTGCTTCGCCGTGTTTGTGTCTCTGTGCGGAAGGGTGGTATTTTCTATTATTTGGGAGGGTGAAGCAATACAACTGTTTCCCTTCTGGTGTCAAAGGTATGTAGGGATATGGAAGTAAGTTAAAGGAGCATACACTATTATTTATTATTTATTTATTTTCACATCATTTATTGAGGTAAACATTTCATTTATTATTGCAAACATTTATCGTCATATATACATACATGTGAAACTGCCTTAACAACGAATCAAGAACAACCAGTGTACTAAACAACGAATCCTCAACAATGACCTTTACCCGACCACGACCTCCTTAACCACTACTGCAAACGAACAGCGACCACCTTAACCGCTACTGTACATGAACCACGACTTAATAAACCAGAGATAAGTGTCAATAAATACATAATTCATCTTAAATGCAAGTGTAATTATATACAAATAATTGCAATTAGGAACCGGATGTAAGGTAATTACATTTAATCAGGCTTAATATATATTAATCTTTGTTTTAATTTGCTGTGCTCGGCCAGTAGATAGCACTGTTGGTTTGTTATTCAAAGATGCAATCTTGATCTGTGCAAAATGCGACTGGTTGTCACATTTGAAATGGTGACAAAATGGAGGATGGCCATTTTTTAAATGTTTAAATTAAGTCAAATCATTTTACAAACTAAAAATGTTCAACAATCCATTTTGAAAAAAAAACATTTTCTTTAAGAACTTTAAATTAGTGAATTATGTGTTATTTTAATTTAATTTAGTGAACATTCTAGTCGAAATCGAAAAAAAGATGATGCATTTATAATTTATTGTTTTTTAGCATACCTTAGTGTATTTGTGTAAGTTTGTCCGCATTTGTTAAAAACGATTTTTAAGATAGATACACTAAAGATTAAATACATAAAAATGTTTTATTAAAAAGACATGTTTAATTTAATTACTTTTTTTTGCTGTGTTTCAAACATGTGTTTAAGAGAACATAGTGGTAGATTCAGGTAATATGGAAATTGATTATTTTTCGTGGTTTAGTAAGTCGTTGTAAAGAACGTAGTGGTTGGGCTTTGTTAGTGGTTTAGCCTTCGTTGGGCTTTGGTAGTGGTTTAGCCTTCGTGATTAAGGCATTCGTTGTTAAAGTGGTAGTGGTTTAGTCCTACATCCTACATACATATATATTTACAGGACATTTCATGATAATCACAAAATTTCAATATTAAGCCCAATGTGGCTTACATTGTGCATTAGTATTTTAATGGTGAATTTTTGTGGTATTTTTCAATTAAAATTTCTATTTTTTTGCTGCTATTGTAATGGATCGACAAAAGAGTATTTATAAGTTTTCTGTTGTGCTATTCTTGTTTGTATGTGTACTGTTCTATGTAAAACTTTTCTTAATCTAAACTGATTGACATAAAGTTGTTTTCACTGAACTGTTCATTACATACATTTATCATCATATACATAAATAAATTTATAGTGACAGATATCTATGGAGAAGCAGCAATGATGAGTCTTGTAAAATGAGGTCTTTCTTGAAGGCAATTTGAATAGTTTCAGCTGAAAGATTCAGCACATTTTAGTTGGGAGGGTGGTATAGTGTAGTAGAACTAGTAAAGAAAGGGTTTAGAACCTTAAAGCTACAGATGACGTTTTGGTTGTAGCATGAAGGTTTTTCTTGGATTATCATAGGTATTTCATATCTATGTACTCAGCATTATAGAAAGAATGTTTGTTGAAGATCCTTTTTTTGGCTTTTAAAGCTTTGATCATTATCCGATTGGAGCTCTGTTTTTTTGCTGTTATCCGGTCAGTTTGTTGGTGGTGCTATGAAGGCAGAGAATTCCTGGATAGAATAAAGAGAGTTCTTGTAGCAAAATGTTGAACTTTAGCCGGAGATGGAAAAGAATATTGGGAGGGATCTACTCGACAGTATGTTCATGGTGATTATTTTAAGGCCCACTGAAGGCATACTCCTAGGTTTCTTACAGAGACTGCTCAGATAGTGATGTTTGGGCATAAATTATTATGGCATGAGAGAGATGATTATGCTGAGGTATTGACGTAGAAGAGAAATATTTTTTCTAAAGCTTACACAGGCACCAGGGATCATCTAATCCAAAGGGAAGCCTATTCGTCCCCCTGGTTGTGTTTGTCTTTTAAAGAAAACACACATTCTGTTTGGTCTGCTGCTATTTTTCTGAGGTTGATGGGAATGCTTGGTTGAAGGCCAGTGAATAACCTTTGAAAAAAAAGAATTTAATTTACAGATCTAGATCAACCTTCTGGTAACCACAATCAAATCAGTTGAAATGCTACAAATTGTGTATAATTTTCGGTTTTCGGTTTTTAGACTGAATCTACTCCTAATTATCAAATTGCAGTGTATTAAACCCAGCAATACTAATACTTACCCTTTATTTGTCTTTCTCATATGTTAATTTTTCTGGGGATTACAGTGCTTTCAAGTAGTCTGCCTGCCACGGAGAATGTATGAAGTCTGCAGGCATCTTTAAATTAATTTTCAAAGCCTCAGTAGATCATGTTAAATCACCTCTCTCTTCAACACATTTTCCTCAGTCACATCGCACATACTTGAGAGAGAAGGGCAGCTTTAGAAGGTTCATGAGGAGCCTGTTCCTGCTTTCATTTCCCGATAAAGGAAGGCCCCAAAAGGAAGTTACAACCATTTCCAGTAAGTCTTCTCTCTAAATAACACCTTCTCTCATCACATATATAGAGGATCATGAACTTAAATAGCATAAAACCTGCAATTTAGCTTGTTCTAAATGCATCAAAGAAAAACTTGTAAAGAACGGATTTTATTCTTTAATATAAATATTGCAGAGGTTTATACCTGATTCACCTCAGCATTTATCGCCATTGCCATCACATCAGCTTCTTTTTTGCTGTTCGCAGAGAGGATTTTCGCTCCATAATAAGGCATTATACTTGCCATTTTGGCTCAAAATGATACTTGCAACATTAATTAGAAACAGTTAGTACTTCTCTTTGGCCATAATAGGGATATCTACCTATCGTTTATTAACTGTTACACATACTGCTGTTTCTTTACTCAGCCAGTGCATCATTGAGTTGTTAAACACTACAGTCTGAACAGACTATGAAGACTTTAATGTTGCTTTATATTATTACTTAGCCACTGGATGCTTTGTTGTCCTCCTGATTAACGCAAATTAAAATTAGGGATGCAAATGCCTTGGCCTCTCGCAGTTCCTCCTCATATAAATCCTCAGGAAGCGTTCTTTTTTCGCATGCAACAGGAAAAGCGCTGATTAAAATATTGATAAAAGATCCTCCTTCTCCCAGTAAATCTACTACTTCTGTTTCCATGGATCTTCTGTTGGAGGAGATTAGGGCACTACCCCCTTGCATAGAGGAGATCAATGTAAAACTTCAAAGGCTCTACGATAAATGATCTATATTAGAATAGAGAATGGTGGTAGCGGAACAACAATCTTAGACCTTAGTGACTCAGTTCATACAGTCCCACAATGTCAGTCTCAGATTTCCATACTTCGAAAGCCGGTAAAAGACTTTGAAAACAGTAATTACCTGATTGATCTATGTATTTATGGCTCACCGGAGGGAAAAGAGGGTCCTGATCTAGTTACATTTTTTTCAAACTTTCTTCCTAAACTAGATTCAGATGCTGGAGTCACCACCTCTAAACATTCAATGTGCTTACAGGCTTGGCCATGAGCCTTAGGCAGCATCCACTTCCCAAAGGACTCATAGTATTGTACTGTACATCCTTTAGTACACTTTTCTGCTCAAGGTTTTGTCAGCTGGAAACAGATCTGATGGTCTGGCAACAACTTGCACTTTACCAAGGATTATTCTAAGAATAAGGCGTAAAAGATGTTCTTCCTTGCGACGTACACTCTGCTCTCTAGGAGCCCATTATGGTCTGTTTCACCCATGCTTGCCCAAGGTCACCTACAATAGGTACAAAACTTGTTGGTCATGTCACTCACAACATGCAGACCTTAAACAAATTCTTTTTAATTGTTTGTTTGTTCTTTCTTTTTGGACGCAGATTTGGAAACAGATTAACAACATTTTTAACACCTCTGTACCACCGTCATTCACTAGCATTTTCCTAGGTAGTTAATCTATAGATTAGAAACATGCTTCATCTCAATTAAAATCACTAACCTTCTACTAGTAGTTGCTTTTCAACAACTCACTAAAAACTGGAAGTTTTTTTTAAATTGTCTTTCTAAATTTGTAGGTATGAGGTCTGTAATCATATACTTGATACAGCATACTTTCCCCCTGTTTCTTTTGCTGTTAAGTGCTCTATCATATGGAGTCCCATCAGAAATGTTATAGATAGGCAGTCTAAACATTCACTTTATTGTCATCCAATTAGAAAAGAGGTTTCTAAACTACCTTGATGTTTTTTGTTGCTTTCATAGCTAATGTATATATCATTGTAATCTCAAAATGTTTAATTTATTTCTGAGCATGTTTTATACAACTGTGTTATTCCTACTCAAATTTGATCTTTTAAGTTTTTATTATGACACTGTACATCCTTTCCCTCCCCCTCACTCCCTTTCTCCCTCACTCCCTCCCTCACTTACTCCCTCCTTTCTTTTACAACCTCTTTATCAGCTTTAATGCCTCAGTATATCTGTATTTGCTTGAACCTCTTATTATAGAGATATCCTTGTAAATAACGTTTTTTTTAGCTTTATATTATGCAGTTAACACAGAATACATTCACCTTTGTAGAAAATGTCATTTATTTCCTGGAATCTTGGGGTGAGGTGTAAATTGGGGTAGTTTCAACCCATCTTATTAAGATTAAATGTTAAAATAGCATGAGCGAGGGCACTCTAACAGCAGAGACAGAGTGTTATTTTCTATCTAAATATGTTAGAATGTGTTGTAACGTGATTCACTACATTTATTTTGTTTTGGATTTTAATTGGAGCTAATATAATGTTGTAGCATAATCTAAGGCAATTGGAAATGTGTCTGTATATATAAACATATATTTACAACAAAAACAGTTATACATGACAAACCATATTTTTTTTATAGCTAAAAGCACAAAGAAATGAAAGCTGCACATTCATTTAAAAAAAATTCAAATACATAGAAAGTACACTAAACATACCAAATGTTGCAGAAAGTACACTAAACTTCCTGTGCCTTCTATATAGATACATTACTTTAACACAACAATATATTTTGCAGGGCTTTTATAAAATATGTGTATGTTAGGTATATGGTAGGCCTGATTGCATGATAATATAGGTGCATTAACACATTAGAGTATGGGTGTGTCTATCAACGACCTACAAAGTTAACTAACTGAATGCATGGTGATGTTACAAGTGTGTGAAAGATTGCAGTGGTTTTTAATTTTAGTTCCATTTTAGTCTTCACTTACTCTTACAAGTCAGAACATGGAAATTCTCCATTCTCTAGTTTTCAATTTGCAATTGAGGCTACAGAGCAAAGTGATCTTGTGCGAGTCTGGCTTGGAAGCAAACAGAGACAGTTACCTGAACTGCCATCCACGTAGTAGCAAAAGAGGCATTGGTGGAGAACTGAAGTAGTAACATTAGATAGGAGGAAGAGTGCAACCCCTTTCCATAGAGAATTATTAGTGGCTTAGGTATAAAGAGATACTCGAAATGTGGAGGGAAAGCATACATGCCCATCAGCGACATAAGGTATGTTGGGAAAACTTACATGTAATGGCATAAAGAGCTTAGTTCCAGATGGACTAAAGAACTGGTTGCAAAATACTGGTCACAATTTGCGATCTGTATTTTTGTTACCAGTGGGGTAATTTGCAAACTGACCTAGGTACTGATAGGGTAGTTTGTGAATTACTGATTCCTAGTGGGTCGTAAATCTACCAACCTCATGAATATTAAAGACGTGGGTCGAAAATTGCAGCCATCACAGATATAGTGGCCTGCTGAGGTCAGCAGACCATTATGGTTGTGATTGCTTTTAAATAAAGCAACTTTTAAAAAAGTTCAACCTGTTTTTTTTAAAGGAAAATTGAATGTGTTTGAAACAAAAATGAAAGTGTAAGTCCATGGGACCACGCCCTACTCTTAAAAATGCTTTTGTCAACATTCACAAAGGGAAGACAGTCCCCTGGACACCCCTTCTGGTTTCCAAATGGCTTATCACCTCTTTTAAGGAGATGGTAAAAGATAAATTTTTGGGGGACCAGATTGGTCTCTAAACATTAATACAGGGGTACTCATAGTACGGCCCGCGGGCCGCCAGCGGCCCTGCAGGCCTTCCTTGGTGGCCCGCGGACCTTGAGACATGTACCAGTTTAGATAAGAAATGTTTTCCAGAGTGTCAGTAAATACCGCCGGTTGATGCAGCATGCCTCGGAGAGGCTCTGCTCTAGGGGGCCGGGAGATTCCAGCCAAAGAGTGGAGCTGCAGGGGCCTCAGAAGAGGTGAAACAGAACAAAGCCTCATTAACAATTTAATGGTCTTTTAAAGACCTGTGAAGCGGCTGTGTGCGCGCCAGGCTAGCTGTCTCATCCCGGGCTGCCACACAAGGAGGCGGGGAATGAATTGTTGGAGAATTACAGTGACCAGGACAAACCCCGTGACTGATTGAACCGAGCCGAGCATGAACTTGGAGATCACTCTGCGCAGCTCTTGCTCCCCGAGTTGCATTTATTTTATCGACACTGAAGGGATGAAAGTCTGAATCAGCCCAGCCTTATTTGGAATCCCTGCCCTCCGGATTACACCTGATCTCTGCTGCAGTGGTCCAGCCAGCTCTCGTGCACCCTCTACATTCGCGTGTCATTAATAATGTGCTGCAGATTTTGGGAAGGCTGGGGAAGGTGGTTCGATGTGTGCAGCAAATAGCTCTTTCTTTTCGTGATATTATTACACCTTGCCTAGACAGAGATAGGGAGACGGTGATGGAGAGAGAGGAAGAGAGTCAGGAGAGGGCGAGGGAGGGAGAGTCAGGGGAGGGCGAGGGAGGGAGAGAATCATGGGAGGGAGAGAGTCAGGGGAGGGAGAGCCAGAGGGAGGGAGAGTCAGGGGAGGTTGAGGGAGGGAGAGAGTCGAGGAGGGCAAGGGAGAGACAGAGGGAGGGAGAGTCCGGGGAGGTGGAGGGAGAGAGAGAGTCGAGGAGGGCAAGGGAGAGACAGAGGGAGGGAGAGTCAGGGGCGGTGGAGGGAGAGAGTCGAGGAGGGCGAGGAAGGGAGAGACAGAGGGAGGGAGCGTGAGGGGAGAGAGAAGGAGGGATCGTGAGGGAAGGGAGGGAGAGTCAGGGGAGGAGGAGGGAGGCGGAGGCAGAAGGAGGCAGGGAGACAGAGGGAGACGGAGGGAGGGAGACAGAGGGAGGGGGTGAGAAGGAGGGAGAGAGAGGAAGACAGAGAGAGAGAGACAGAGGGAGAGAGAGGGAGGAAGATAGAGGGAGGGAGAGAGGGAGAAAGAGGGAGGGAGAGAAAGAGAGGGAGGGAGACGGAGAGAGGGAGAGAGACAGAGAAAGGGAGACGGAGGGAGGGAGAGGGCGGGAGAGGGAGGGAGACAGAGAGAGGGAGGGAGAGAGAGAAAGAGAGGGAGGTAGAGAAAGAGAGGGAGGGAGACAGGGGGAGGGAGGGAGGGAGGGAGACGAGAGGGAGGGAGGGAGACGAGAGAGGGAGGGAGGGAGACGAGAGAGGGAGGGAGGGAGACGAGGGAGGGACGGAGACAGAGAGAGGAAGGGAGGTAGAGAAAGAGAGGGAGGGAGGGAGAGAAAGAGAGAGAGGGAGGGAGACAGAGAGAGAGAGATATGTGTGTATACTGGTTCCGGTGGCTCAGTGGACGAAGACATCCGCTGCAGGGGCCTGTGTTCAACCTAATGGTCACAGGTTTTTTTGTCCCTAGCCCCGCCCCCTCTCTCACTGACCACGCCCTCGGCCACAAACTACACTGTAAATTTGGCCCCTGAGAGAAAGTTTGTGAGTACCCATGCATTAATACATATCATTCTGATTCAGTATTTTGAAGGGATGCCCTAAACACACCCCTTTAGAATACTGAATCGGCATTTGATTGTAAACCTAACAACGTCTTACAGAATTGCAATTTAGTTTTGTAAATAAAAAGCCTTTCTACAGTCGCAAACATCTCAATTCGGCCAATTGGTCCCTTTGCAACCACAGAAAGACTTATATCTTTGGCGCTTAGTTAGATAATATAGCCAGCTCATTTAAATTAGGTAAGGTTTAAAGTAACAGAGCATGGATCTGTGATGAAATATGTTTGGGGCTTTTTGCAGCTTTCACTTGGAACTTGCTATGACTGGTGATTTTATTTTATTAATAACAATAAATATTCTGATACGTATGATTTTCGTCCAACAATGCATAATAAATAACCAATCACTGTAATGCACAATCTATTGCGTTTGTTGGTTGGCTGCTTCAGGGAACTAGGAAGACGCTCCAGTTATAATACCCATGCAGATGAGAGATCCCCTGCCAGATTTGATCTGACTACTAACACTATCTAATAGAGTTTAATTCATTGGAGAGAAAAGTGAGAGTCACCTGCCAGTTCTTCTCTTCTCTGAAAAGGGTTTAACACATATTATTTCCTTTTGGGGCTAAGAAGATATACAGGGTTAGCGCTTCTAAAATGTGGGGAACGTAACAATTCCCTTTAATATTCTGGGCACAACTAATTATTGTCAGAAAACATAAACCCAGTTTAGTTATTATGCTTTCCTCCTAACTCAATCAGTGCAGCTTTTTGAAATATATTGTAAGAGTACATTTTAAACAAAATGTACAAAATGTTTATGAATGTTATTTTGAAGCATATTTGAAGATTAATCATGCACATTGTCTCTTCTGAATATGTGTTACTCTCTCAAGCAAGCACATAGAATCTTGTTAATTCACGAACAAGCATTTCCTATGGAAGGTCAGCCCTACCGCATTTGTCAATGCCTCTGTCAAGTTGTGGAGGACCTGTCTCGTTACGATTTCCTCTGATTGAGATAAGGTTGATTTTCATTACTTGAACATTGTCTAAATGTGCCTCACTTACAGCCGACAGGAAACACAGCCATTACTTATGTAGTTAAGATGTTCTTATAGTGCAATCTTACCCTTGACTGTCAGTGCACCATATATTAAACAAACCAAGAGATCTCAGAAATACATATAACATGAAATAAAATTAAAAAAATGAATTCTATGTTTAGGGTGCATAGTAAGATAGAACAGGGAACAGTGGATATTTAAGATTTTAGTTAAGCACGCATTCGGTCTGATTTGTTTTTGTTCATTGTTTTTCCCTAACTACTCCTGAGTTGCATATGTATGTTGCCTCTTTTTCTTGTTGCACCCTTGAATAAATTGTCCTTTAACACTTATTCTTCATTGGTGATTACCTACTTTTTGCAGTCGCAGCTGTTGGTAATCAAGTATAAAACTTAAACTATAAATGTGTTTTTTTGTTTGGAGTGCTTATATGCATTTTTATTGAATGACACTTGTGCCATGTTTTATTAAGGGGCTTTACCATTGCATAGTTTTTCTTCGTATTCTTGTGTTGATTACTTACTTTCATTTGAATAATGTTCTTTTCTCTCTTTCTTCTCCACCATTCCACATTGCTGGTTCTTCTATTCATGCAGTTTGTTGTTGAACAAAGTTTAAAGCATCATTTTGGTCCTGCTTGCTGTACTGGAAGACGTTAGGTTGATTGGCAAATGCAGGTAGTGTAGGTTTGCAGATTGGGTAGGACCCAGTCAGCTGTCTTGGACAGCCCTAACCACTCCATACTGAAAGGAAAACCGGTCAGTGGTTTAAATCACAAATTCTATTTGCTTTTTACCAAGAATATTGACATGAGTCACAGGAGATGAGGGACGGTGGAGAGGTACATTAGTCAGCACACATAGAATACCAGACACAGAACACTAGGCAATTACTTTTTTCAATAGAAAGGTATTTCAATATCTAGAAGTCATGATATGAGACGAGAACACGAGGAGGGGCCAAGGAGCAGTAATAGAACATAATAGTTTCACCCCAAAAGGTGGTGAGTGCATGGAAAAATCAACGAGGAGTGGTGGTAGTAACAAAAAGTATCATAATGTAGTCCAAGACAGACACAGGATCTAAATGCACTAAACAAACAGGGGAACAGCTTGAGCAACTAAAGTAGGCAGAATAAATTGCAGGCTGATGACTTATCTGCCATCATACAACTTTACTTACTTGTTTTATCCAAAAGGGACCAACATTTATCATAAATGTCTTCATTTAACTTCCCATGAAGCACACTGATTTTGAGTGTGAAAGTTAGAGTCAGTGATATGTTCAAGATGAAGTAGAAATGATGAACATGACACTTCACAATGCTCGCATTACAACATGTGTCATTACAACACATTTTCTACATTGCAAGATCCATTACAACACGTGGTTACAACTCATATTATTACAACGCATAATCCATTACAATGCAATTACTATTCTAACTCCGCTGGGGCGTTACTTTGGGGAATACGCTGTAATGGATTATGCGATGTAATGTCATGCGCTGTAATGGATTTCGCGTTGTAAAACATTTGTTGTGATGACACGCATTGTAACACGTGCATTGTAAAGATGTTTCCCAGAAATTATGGATAAACGTTTGAGATACAATGTGTGGTTGAAGGAGGAAATTATCAAAGTAAGCAGGGTAAATAGCTGGTTTCACCTAGAAAGTCAAACCCACTTTTAAGAGATATTGAGTTTCTCCAAATGATAGCCTAGATAGCGCTCCTCAGTAATACCATCAGGCATTCAAAAGTGTGATGAAGATGAGGGGCTGTTGCACTGCACTGTAATAAGTCCTACAGCTTCTCTTTTAAGCCAGTGCATTTCTGCTACAGGGAATATCAATCAATCAATCAATCATGACATTTATATAGTGCGCTACTCACCCGGAAGGGTCTCAAGGCGCCAGGGGGGGGAGCCCTCTACTGCTCGAAGAGCCAGGTCTTGAGCTGCCTCCTGAAGGCGAAATGGTCCTGGGTCATCCGGCGGTGGATGGGGAGGGAGTTCCATGTCTTGGCTGCCAGGTAGGAGAAGGATCTTCCTCCGGTGGTGGTTCTGCGGATGCGTGGAACGGCGGCGAGGGCGAGGCTGGTCGATCGTAGCTGGTGGGTGGGAGCATAGAAGGTCAGGCGGTTGTTGAGGTACCTGGGGCCCAGGTCGTGGAGTGCCTTGTGTGCGTGGGTGAGGAGTCTGAACGTGATCCTCTTGCTGATGGGGAGCCAGTGCAGGTCTCTCAGTTGTCCGGAGATGTGGCTGTGTCGGGGGATGTCCAGGATGAGTCTTGCGGAGGCGTTCTGGATGCGTTGGAGTCTTTTCTGGAGTTTGGCTGTGGTTCCGGCGTAGAGGGTGTTTCCGTAGTCTAGTCGGCTGGTGACGAGTGCTTGGGTGACCGTTTTCCTGGTTAAGGTGGTTTCCACCGGAAGATCTTTCGGAGCATGCGCAGGGTGCCGAAGCACGATGATGAGACGGCGTTGACTTGTCTGGTCATCGTGAGGGAGAAGTCCAGGATGAAGCCCAGGTTACGTACGTTTGGGAGCGGTGCCCAGGGCAGGGGGCCACCAGGAATCGTCCCAGGTGGAGGGCGATGATCCCAAGATTAGGACTTCCGTCTTGTCTGAGTTCAGCTTCAGGTGGCTGTTCTTCATCTACTCGGCTACGTCTTTCATCCCTTCGTGTAGGTTGGTTCTGGCAGTGGCGGGGTCATTGGTGAGGGAGAGGATCAGCTGGGTGTCGTCGGCGTAGGAGACGATGTTGAGGTTGTGTTGGCGTGCGATGGCTGCGAGGGGGCTCATGTAGACGTTGAAGAGGGTAGGGCTGAGTGATGATCCTTGTGGTACGCCGCAGATGACTTCGGTGGCCTCGGATCTGAACGGGGGGAGGCGGACTCTCTTTGGGTTCTTCCGGCGAGGAACGAGATGATCCACTCCAGTGCCTTCTCTTGGATTCCGATGTTGCTGAGGCGCTGCACTAGAGTGCGGTGGCAGACCGTGTCGAACGCTGCGGAGAGGTCCAGGAGGATGAGGGCCGCTGTTTCCCCATTGTCGAGCAGGGATCGGATGTCGTCAGTGGCTGCGATAAGGGCGGTCTCGGTGCTGTGGTTGGCTTGGAAACCGGACTGCGAGTGGTCAAGGGATCCGTTCGTCTCGAGGAAGGCTGACAGCTGTCTGTTGACGGTCTTCTCGATGACTTTGGCAGGAAAAGGGAGGAGCGAGATGGGGCGGTAGTTCTTGAGGTCGGTGGGGTCCGCTGATGGTTTCTTTAGGAGGGCGCTGATCCCGGCGTGCTTCCAGGTTTCCAGGAAGGTGGCGGTGTTGAGGGAGCTGTTGATGATGTCCCGGAGTTGGGGTGCGATGATGGAGTCGGCCTTGTTGAAGACGTGGTGGGGGTAGGGGTCAGTTGGTGATCCGGAGTGGATGGTGTTCATCGTGCTGGTGGTGTCTTCGGTGCTGACCGGGGTCCAGGCGCAGAGGGTGATGGTGGGGGGCGTTGGTTCGGTGGTTCGGTGCGTGGTTTGTGCTCCAAAGCTGTTGTGTATATCGGCGATCTTGCTGTGAAAGAACGAGGCGAGTGAGTCGCAGAGGTCTTGCGAGGGAGTGATGTCGTTGTTTCCGGCGCTGGGGTTGGAGAGCTCTTTGACGATGCTGAAGAGTTCCTTGCTGTTGTGGGTGTTGTTGTCCAGTCGTTCTTTGAATGCTGTCTTCTTGGTGGTGCGGATCAGCTGGTGGTGTTTGCGGGTGGCGTGCTTGAGGGTAGTCATGTTGTCAGTGGTCTGGTCGTTGCGCCAAGTTTTCTCGAGGGTGCGGCAGTTTTTCTTGGAGTTCTTAAGTTCGTCGGTGAACCAAGAGGCTTTCTTGCTGCCGGGTCTGCTGGGAGGGGTCTTCAGTGGAGCGAGGACGTCTGCGCAGTTGGTGATCCACTGTGTGAGGTTGCTGGCTGCTTTGTCGGGGTCCGTTGTACTGGCGGGAGGGTTCTGGCTGAGGGAGGTGGTGAGATGGTCGGTGGTGATCTTGGTCCAGTTTCTGCGAGGAACCTGTTGCGGGTGGTGGTGGGTCATGGTTCTTCTGAAGCTGAAGGGGACGCAGCTGTGGTGAGTCCAATGAAGTCCGGTGGAGTGGCTGAAGGAGATGTATTTGCTGGAGGAGAAGACGTGGTCAAGCGTGTGGCCGGCGTAGTGGGTGGGGGTGTTCACCAGTTGCTTGAGCCCGAGTTTGGCGAGGTTGTCTAGCAGGGTGGTGGTGTTGCTGTCCTTGTTGTACACTTTTGATCTCCGTCATACAGACTGTCACAAATCAGCTCTTCCAATAAGTTCTGCATAGGGATTCTCTTTTGACTACTTTTAATTGTTCCATATAAATTACCTACAATTATTTAATGATATTGCCATTGATAATGCAGATGCTCTGACACCTAAGACGTCCACCAAACTATAACTCTTGTTGAGCCTGAGCTAACTCACTCCACATAATCCATATCCCTGATTGACAGCATCAAGCCTGCACTCAACACTGCCAAAGTGTGACACCAGCCAGGAAGGACATGTGCCACAGATTCCATTCCAGCTTACCAGACCCATTTCACTTGTGGAATCATACTCGTCAGCTGTCCTTGTTACTGTGCATCCAAAGTTGCAAGACACAGCTCTTCTCACTGGGCCTTCACTGCTAACCCTGTATTTTCTGAAGACCGCCCAGTGCAAAGTCACCCCAGCAGTCCATGCCTACAACTGCAGGTAGGTCAGAAACCTATTAGTGGTTTAAACTTTCAGATAGTTTTTCTGCAGAGGACAGCTGCACAGTGGCCACTGTGCAGCTGTGCATTGGTCACTGATCGTCCAAGACCCGTTTGCAGCACCAACCTCTACATATACTACAATTTTATAGTTTGAACTGTAAATGTGATTGATCCTCATCCCAACTTGACATTTCAAGTGACAATTTGAATTGTGCGGTACTTGCTTAGAATTAGGTATACATGATTGAAAGGCACTCTTGTGGAGTTAAATGTTAAATATGGCACCAGGGGTCGCGGCCCCTAATCGCTGTGGTGTAACAAAAAGGGAACTGGACACATGCACTGTAGATCTGGAGATGAACCACATGTGGTTCACTCACATTTATTAGATCCCTTTGGGCCACGCCTGGCCCATAGATAATGTGTAGAGCACATCCTGTTTCGGTCCTGATCAACAGGACCACTGACTGTTACATCCCTTCCCAACTTGGTCTTGACATTGTCCATGATGTTTAACATGCAAAGTTCTAAAGTCGTATGCTTGGCTGTGGATTTGGCCTCAGACTATAACGATGGGATTGACTTCAGACAAGTGAATCCCCTCTCGGGGGTGTACTCGGTGGGGAGTCTGGTAAGAGTTCAGGTGTACCTTCCGGGCCTGGACTTCCGGGGCTCTCATCGGCCGGGCTGCAGCCACTCTGGTCAGGCCTTTAGCTGCCAACCCAGTCTGGCTCAGAGTAAGATGGTGGAAATTCTTTGAACCACAAGACATTTTGCGACACATCATGCCATTGTTTGCGGTGACCATCCACGTGCCTGGCGCATGTGGAGTTCTGAACTTACCGCCTGGACGACGGTCTCTGAGAATTACTGTGGCCCCGGTAGTATTGATCTCGACGTGGTGGAGCAACGCAGGCTGGCTTGTTCATTCCACCATTGACGGAATGACTGGGTGCCTTGGACATCATGAGGCGGAAGAGTCCATCCGGGACAGGCAGGGATCAGGTCCCTCCATGGCCCATTGAACATCAGTGCCCATGGGGTCTGTAGCATTGTGCAATGGGGTTGCTTCAGTATTCTTTGAGAAATACGTTCAGGCATTGTTCCAGGTCAGTTTGTTCTACCAGGGCAATGTGCAACAACTTATTTAACGTCCACATGAATCTCTTGATGTCCCCATTGGCTTGTGGCCATTAAAGGGTAATTTAGTGGTGCAGATCCCTCTTTGCTTGAGAAACTCTGCAGACACAGCCCCATTGAACAGGGGCCCATTGTCACTCCAGATTTCGGCTGGGAAACCAAAGGTTGCAAACACTTTCCTGAGGATCGTGCCGCATGTGTGAAAGCCAGTGAAGCAACTACTTCCACCACCGGCTATTTGGAATGCGCATCCACTAGAACAAGAGTGGTTTTCCCTCTGGGAAAACTTCAGAAGTCCATGCTCAGTTTGGACCAGGGATCAGTACACGGCACTTCAGTGATCACTGGAGCCGGGCGTTCAGGAAGGATTGTCATTTGGCATGCATGGCACCTTCGCACCAGATCTTCTACCATGGCTTCTAATTCCGGAAACCACACTTTCTCCCTCATCCTGCACTTCATCCTGGTGATGCCCTGATGTTCTTACATGTGCCAGTTGCGTGAATTGCTGTCTAAGCGCTTGTGTGATCACGAGGCGGATGTTCACAGCAAAATTCCGTCTTGAGTGGCACTCAGCTTATTTTGCACTCTCCACATCTTCAACAATGCCTCTTTGTCTTCAGAAGTGCAGGCGTTCGCATCTCAGAGGAAGTCTCTCCACCACCTGCTCTGCATGGCCTGGATCACTCGTGCTTAGTCTGGCCCTCTGTATGTCGTTGAGAGTCATTGCCTGGGGTCATACTGCCAACAAGGTCATCCTGATGTGTTGTTCTGTGTCTTCCGTGAGTTCAGGTCCCTCTACTGGTGTAAGATGGCGAGATAGGTAGTCCGCTGGATTTTTTGCCCCTGTGCGGTAGACCACCTCCATTTGGTAGTGTTGCATCTGGATAGCCCACCTTTCAATCTGTGGTGTCGGATGAGGGGCGGGACCAGTGGCTGCTGATCGGTCACGACCTTGAAGTGTTGGCCGCTCAGGTACAGGTGTAAGTGGTTGCAGGCCCACCTGATGGCTAGGGCCTCTCGTTCGATTTATGCGTACCTTGCTTCGGTTGGTGTCAATGGCTTGCTGGCGAATGCGAGGGCAGCGTACCGCCTGGCCTCTTGCTCTCCAGTCAGCACTGCCCCAAGCCCCACCAGGCTGGCGTAAAGTAGCAGCTCAGTGTGGCCACACTGAGGAGCTCCTCATAGGTCTTCTGGAATGCCTCTTATTCACAGTGGCCCCAGGTCCCTTTGGTCCCTGCTTTTGTGAGGGCCCGGTGTGGTTCAACCAGGGTCACTAGTTCCGGAATGAACCTCCCACAGTAGGCGGCCATGCCGAGGAAGCTCCTCACTTCTGAGGGTGTGCTGGGGACAGGGGCACATTGTATCGCTTATGACTTGCAGGAGTCCACTTGGATGCCTTCCTGGTTGAACACGTACCAAAAGAACTCCAATGATGGTTGGAAAAACAAGCACTTGTCTCAGTGTAATGTCACTCCATGTTCACTGAGGTGCCGCAGTGTCTTTCAGTTGCTTGTGGTGTTCTGCTGCGTGGCAGAGTGGATGAATATGTCATCGCTGACATTAAGGACACCGGCTAGGCCATAGAGCATCTCGCATATGGTTTTCTGGAAGACTTCTGGAGCTGAGAAGATCCTGAAGTTTAGGCACTTATACCGGAGCAGCCCCAGGTGCATGCTGAAAGTCATGATGTATCTTCTCTCCTCTGCCAGGGGTAGCTGATGATACCCGGCATTGAGGTCCAATAGGGAGAACCACCTGGAACCGCTGACATCAGCAATTTTGTCACCCATGGTCGGTGTGATGTGTTGTTCTCGTTTGATGGTGCTATTTGGTAGTCTCATATCAATAGACAACCGTATCTTCCCTGGCTGTTTGGACTTCTCTGCGATCGCCATAAGGGTCACCCACGGTGTTGGGCCTGATACCTTCTCTATCACACCTTGCTGTTCCAGCTTTTTTAGCTCCATTTCAACCAGGGCCGAGGTGGAACGGGACGTGGTGGTGTCTTAGAGCCATTGCTGCAACTCTCTGGTCGATGTGCAGCTTGATGGGTGCACACTTTAGGCAGCCTAGGCCCTGGAATAGCTCAGGATATTGATCCAGAATGTCATCGACCTGGTGTGTTTGGACACTCCTGTCAAAAGATATTAGTCTCAGGTCTTCAGTGGTTTGGCTACACATCAGGGTGTTTGCCTCTTGGTCTGTAATGTGGATCATCGTCATGACCTCTTGCTCTTCTGATCTTACCCGCACCAACATCCTCCCTTTGAGGGGCAGCGGGGAGTGGCGTCCATAGACAAAGATCTTGGTTCGGGATGGTGCGAGGAGCGGTTAAGCCCAGAGGCGGTTGTACTGCTGGATACCCATCACATTGACTGAAGCCTCTGTGTTGAGGATGGCCTTGACTTCAGACCCAGCAACCTTGATGACACACGTTGGCTGTGGATCAAAGTGGACATCCTGCGCCCAATCGGCAGCATCGGAGTCCGTTGCGAGGCCTGTGTTTGGTAAATGCTTGAACAATTTGAATATTTCATCCCCGGCCTAGTGAAGGAGTAACGACCTCTTGATGGCGCCGTCAGTCTCTCTCATAGAAATACAGTATTTGTTGAGTCTTTCAATTGAGATCTTCCATTATGGGGATGCTTTTGCCAGGTCTTCTAGTTCACTGAACGGTGGCAGCACACCAGTGAGGGCTTACTTCACTGGAACCCTCTGCTGGGGCTGAGCTTGATCATCTTCCGCCATGTGGCATTACCTGTGGATGCTTCTCTACCCTTCTTTATTTCCTTGTCTGTCCTTTTCCTCTAGTGTACCTTGTCTGATGATTTCCTTTCTTCTTCCTTTCTCACATCTATGTGGTTTGTTCTTCTTTTGGTTATTATTGATTTTTTTTCTTTCTCTGCTCTTGCCTGCTTTTCTTGGGTCTTCTCTGTATCCTTGTCTTCCCTTTTTTTTACTTTTCTTCCTGTATTCTATTTTATTTTATTGTCTTATTTTTTTCTTTCCTATGCTGTGTCTGAGGGCAGCCTGTGGCACAGCTTTGTGCCTGCTCGGAGCAACGTGGCTGTGCGCGCTCCAACGAAGCATGAATTTAAGGCCCTATGTACCATCCACCGAGCTTTCCGGGAAACAGGTCCATCTATCAATCGCTCCCTGGCGACTCCATATCTTCCTGCAAGGCAACTTAGATCATCAACGAAGTCCTTGCTGATGGTGCCTAAGATTAAAAAGTCTAGATGTGGAGGCCGTGCCTTTTCGTACAATGCACCCAGGTTGTGGAATTCCCTGCCTCTCCGTCTACGTACGGAATCGAATCTATCGATTTTCCGTAAGCACTTAAAAACTCTGCTCTTTTCACATCCGGATTAGGAAGGCGGTCTATCCTCATAGCTCATGTTATCTGCTAGCATTAGGACGCCTCCGGGTAACTACCGCGCTTTATAAATCGTCTTTCCATTCCATACAGGCAGGCAGAGTAGGCAGGAGGGAGCCACCGGCGAGACCACGTGGTCTGACAGAGGCCTGTGCAGTGCTTTGTTGAATGGGGCGGGTCCAACTCACCACTCTCTTTCCACAGGGTTGCTCCTCCTCGTCGGCCAGGGAATGATATCCCAAGGTGTCTCGCTGCCTCTCAGGTAGGTGCGCAACAGTAGGTCAAGGGCACACGTTGAAGCGGTTGGTCTCCAGCTGTCTTGACATGGAGGATTCCTTGCCTAGTGGGGGACTGCAACTGCCTGACATGGGTGCGGGGGTGTGACCAACTCATCACCAGGGTTACTTATGGCCCCAGGTTCACATGCCGCTAATCGCTGCAGCTTGACAAAAGGGAACTGGACACATGCACTGTAGATCCGGAGATGAACCCAGTGAGGTTCACTCCCATTTATTAGATCCCCGCAGGCCATGATGTGTAGACAACATCCGATTTCGGTCCTGGTCAACAGGACAGCTGACCTGTTACATTAAACACAAACCTTTGAGGAGTTATGGCAAAAGTGGCACAAGAAATTATGACATTTCTTTCTGCAGTCAGGATGATAGAAGGCAGTGCATGAGAGTGCAGTAGCAAAAGGCTTTAGAGGTGGTTCTTGTGGATTCCGGCACACTACTTGATATTACCCAGGGCAATGCCACTGGCTGTTACAAGATGCCACTGGGGAGTCACTGTGGAGTCAGACACACACATTGGGTACGTTGGCTTGTGGTATGACAGGCCATGAATAGATGTTAATCTGGGAGTCAGATACAAGTGTTGATAAGTATGCACAAGCAGAGGATGTGGCGCAGGCAGTATCAGCTGCCATTACCAGATCACGTAAATGGTTCACAGCTTTCCAATAACTTTGTTTTATAATATTAAATTAATTCACAATAGTTCTGGAACATTTTTCAACGTGGGGATGCTATCATCAGTTACCACATTGAAGACATTGGCTTTGTGAAAAATCCAAAAGGCAAGCATTTATGGATGAAATGCAGAACAAATCAAACATTCACCCCCCCCAGTCAAGAGATGTGGGTTAAACCCATGGTTCTATTGCTCACTATGCCACCCCAGTTTAGACCCAGTAATATGCAAATCAGTCTTGGCCCTGATTCTCATGGGAACAGCCGAGCCCGAACTGTAAAGCAGAGTCCTCCCTGTGCCAGCAACAAGCATCCTGAGACCGGTTTCGGGATATCACACCTCATCGGCCTAACTAGCTTGAATCCAGTGGCACAGTGAGCAAATGCTTTTCACAACACTTACTATAAAAAACAATATTGTGTCACACATGCATATTATTCAGTGTTGAAAATTTACACATAAGAAATCTCCTCATCTTGATCAACAAAATTGTTTCACTTAGCTAAATGGAGGCTCACAGAAGGCCTGGATGATTTATTATCATGGGCATATAATCTTCCCAAGAATGTGACCCTCCTTGCACATGAACAATCACTAATGGCAAATGTTGACTTTTATGTGTGCTGCTGAAAATTAATCATGTCTCCTTGTTGCGCCAGTATAATACCAGTAAATTCTTTATTTTTTGATTATTTATCTTACAATATTTCCAATACAAAAACATATTTAAAAAATACAGTATATTAAAAGCAATTATGTCCTAAAAAATTTCTGTAAAATTATCTTAAAAGCATTTTTTCTAATTTATTCCCCCAGTTTTGTAGATGCTATCTTTAGGAACTTTACAAAGGCAGCGTTCATGACTATATCATTTGAATGAAGACAGATTTTCAATGCCTGCCTACATGTCCTTGTTCCACGCATATTAAAGTGAGGTTTCACTAATGCGCATCTTTCATTACGGAGTCCAGGGCAGATACATAGGAGGTGGACAATATTCTCTTCTCCACCGTTACATAGTCTACACAATGTGTTGCTGTTGGTCTTTTTCCACGGCGGGGCGTGACTGAGGCCTGGTAGTATTCCAAATCTAGCTCTCATGAGACATTGTTTGCTTTTTTCAGACCAGGGTATCTCCAGGTATTCTTGTACTTTCTTTTTTTCGTATCCATTTATTACTGACCACGAATGCTTTCTTTTTGCCAACGTATCTTTGTCCTTTACAAGTGATAGGTGATTTGTTGTTCGATTTACTATTTTTTTAAATGATCCATTGCTTATCATATTGTTCCAGATTGGCATTAGTGCAAACTCTTCTACTGCCTCATTGAGATATTTCCATGCAACTGATTTCGTATTTTTATTTATTTCTTGCCAAAGTAGCTGAGATATATGATTATCATGGTCATTTTTAATCCTATACCACGTTTTAATAAATTGGCCTTTTCTTGCAAATTCTTGATTGTTTAACCCGAACTCCAGTCTAATTTGTGCCGGTGAAGCATTATTTCGGAGTTAGAAAAGAGTTTTATACGTTTTAGTAAGGACCTTGTTTATCATTTCCGCATCCATCCCCATTAATGCTTCACTACCGTATGTTATTGTTGGGAGCAATTTAGCCCCTATAATTTTCAAGAGCGGTCGATGGTTCAGATTTCCGAGCGATTTCTGTGCTATCTTGAATGCTGCAGTAAGTGAATTAGCTTTTCTTGGTATATCCAGTTTTTGTGATTGATAATTTGCTTTTTGGTCAAATAGTACACCCAAATACCTGTACACTTCTATTTGTTCCAATTGGGTATTTTCCATATACCATTTGTTTTTTTGTCTCAGTTTTAAGTTCCTAGTGACCACCATGATTTTTGTTTTGGTTTCATTTATTATCATTCCATTTTCCTGAGCATACAAAACTATTCTGTTAATTAGGCGCTGAAGACCGATTTTAGTATGACTTAAAAGGATGACGTCATCTGCATACATTAGGTTAGATATCTGTTTGTCCCCTAACTTCGGAGGATGTGCATTGAGTTCATCCAGGTTCCCTGATAGATCTCCAAGGAATAAATTAAAGAGGAGAGGGGCCAACACACATCCCTGCTTTAGCCCGTCTATTGCTGGAATCTTCTTTGTTAGTGATCGGACGTCCCCCATCCTTACTCTTACCCAGGTTTTGCTGTGTAGTAATTGAATCAGTTTCAATAGTTCAATTGGAATGTTTTTTCAAAAAGTTTTTTCCACAATAAATTCCTTTGCACACAGTCAAAAGCAGATTTAAAATCTACAAAGCATAGATACAAGGGCTGTTTTACTCTGAGTGATTTTTCAATTATTAGTGATAACGCCATGATGTTTGTCATTGTTCCAAGCCCCTTAATAAAACCTGTTTGATTGAATGGCAAAATCTTGTTTTCTGATGCCCATTCATTTAATTTAATCAGTAGTACTCCAGCAAACAGCTTAGCATCCGTGTCTTGTAGGGTGATGAGTCTATAGGTCTCCGCAAGCGCCCAATTACCTTTCTTGAATATGGGGGAGATTAGTGATCCTCGCCAGGACTCAGGGATGTTACCTGTCTCTATAACTTCTTTGAATACCATTTCCAAGTAGCTCGACCAAAAGTCAGGGTTTTCTTTAAAAAGGGCAAACGGTATCCCATTGGGGCCTGGTGCCCCATCTTTATGCTTCTTTATTAGTTTTACTAGTTGTTCTTTTGAGATTACAATTTGTTCTTGCATTTCATCAGTGATTATTGAGCTATGCTGTATGTTTGCAATGATTTTTATAGCTCCATTACTGTTTAGATGCTTTTCAAGAAAAGTAACCCATTCTTGCTCAGTTAGAGTTGATGAAACTACCAATTTGTTCGGACGTACTAATTTGTTTATAATTTTCCAAAATTCTCTTGCGTTTGCTTGTTTGCTTGCATGAAATAATTTAGACCACATTTCCTGTTTAGCTTGGTATTTCTCATTCCATATTAGCTTCTTCAGGTATTGATTTAATGCTTTTAGATTGTTCAAGATTTCCTCATTAGTTGCTGTGGTGTGTATTTGTCTCCTTATTCTGTTTCGAGCTCTTTTTAACTTAGTTATTGTATATGGAAGATTCATATACATTTGACCGACGACGACACCCAGCTGATCCTCTCCCTCACCAGAGACCCCGACACCGCCAGAACCTGCCTACACGAAGGGATGAAAGACGTCGCCGAGTGGATGAAGGACAGCCGCCTGAAACTGAACTCAGACAAGACGGAAGTCCTCATCCTGGGATCTTCGCCCTCCGCCTGGGACGACTCCTGGTGTCCCCCAGCCCTGCGCACCGCACCCAAGCCAACCGACCACGCACGCAACCTGGGCTTCATCCTGGACCCCTCCCTCTCGATGACCAGACAAGTCAACGCCGTCTCCTCATCGTGCTTCAACACCCTGCGTATGCTTCGCAAGATCTTCCCCTGGATTCCGACCGAGACCAGGAAGACTGTCACCCAGGCACTCGTCACCAGCCGACTGGACTATGGAAACGCCCTCTACGCCGGAACCACAGCCATGCTACAGAAAAGACTCCAGCGCATCCAGAACGCCTCCGCCCGACTCATCCTGGATGTCCCCCGACGCAGCCACATCTCCAGCCACCTGAGGAACCTGCACTGGCTCCCCGTCGACAAGAGGAACACGTTCCGGCTCCTCACCCACGCACACAAGTCTCTCCACGTCCTGGGCCCCAAGTACCTCAACGACCACCTGACCTTCTACACACCCACCCGCCAGCTACGGTCCACCAGCCTCGCCCTCGCAGCCGTACCAAGCATCCGAAGAGCCACCGCCGGAGGAAGATCCTTCTCTTACCTGGCTGCCAAGACTTGGAACTCCCTCCCCATCCACCTTCGGCTGACCCAGGACCATCTCGCCTTCAGGAAACAACTCAAGACCTGGCTGTTCGAGCAGTAGCATACCCCTCCCCCCAAGCGCCTTGAGACCCTCCCGGGTGAGTAGTGCGCTATACAAATGACATGATTGATTGATTGATTGATTGATTGATTGATATATGAGTCCTCTCCTTCTTCTTTCCATTTTACAATCCTTTTATTGGGGTTAACCTGGATTTGGGGTTTCACTAATTTCTTAGTAAATTCCTCCCACTGCTCAACTGCTGTTTCCATCGTATTTTCAGTAAAGCAGCTCTTTATAATGTTCTCAACTTTTTCATTCATAATATTCTTATTCAGATTAGTCCAAATTAATTTTTTATAATTTATTGTTCCAATGTTCCCCGGCACAGTATGATATGGTTGGTTAATATTGTTTCTAATGTTGGTAGTTATTAACTGCTGGCAATGGTCACTATCTCCAACTTTAACTAACCTATAGGAATGTATGTTTTGAAATATATTCAGTGAAACCATTGTATAATCGATCCTAGTACTCGCATTGTGTGCAATATACGTGAATGCGGGGGTGTATCCTCTTTAAATCGGCCATTAAGGACTCGCAATCCCAACGCTTCTATATCCTTAATGAATGTTATACCAATTTGGTTTCGTGCCTGATTTATCATGACGCCTTGGTGATCTTGCTGTGGAATTGTCCATTGAAGGTCTTGTAATTGTGCTACATCATCCCTTAGTAACGGTGTTAGTAAATTAAGGTTAAAATCCCCAGTCATCACATAGTCCACTAATGGGTTTTCTAGCATTTGTTCCAATAGTATAGTGTTAAGGGTTGCACATATAGTTGCTCTACTTGTTTTTGCTGGGTGGATATATACATTGATCATAATTAATGACCTATCTTTTTGATCATGTAAAAAACAGAGGGAAAAGGATCTGCATTTTTATATTTCAGTCTGACTATAAGAATGTTTTTACTATGTGATACTAGTTGCTCCTGTTCAGCTTGTATGCCGCTGGAAATAAAAGTTGCTAACCCCCCACTCGGACGTCCATATCTATGAATTTTACTTGCGTTTTCATAGTATCCTACATAACCCTCCAAAACAAAAGGGTGTTCTTCCCAGGTCTCCTGGAGGAATAAGATGTGACATGGTAAAGGAATAGACTTTATTTGTGCATTGGAAAGCTTTGTCCCTACTCCATTTATATTCCATGAACACATTCTCAACCCAGTTACTTTTGATTGTGGGGTTGGAGTGTTGTTCCTTCATTGTTCTACATTACTATGCAGAGCCTGTGCAATCCATTTTTCATTTATTCCTGGAGGTGTTTCTGTTGTGGTAGGTGGTGAGGCCACTCTCAATGTGCTAATGGATCTCCCCCGGGCATTCCTTAACACTGTTCCTTTTTGTTTAGTATTTTTTTCTGTTTGGACCAGATTTGTTTCATTAATAAATGGAGTAGGATAAACTTTCGGCGCCTGCTTTGTGATGAATATTCCCCAGGCCTTAAATGTTGAAAACTCTTTTAATATTTGCTCTGCTATTGATGTTGATTTTAGTGTTACCAGAGTCAATTCTTGGGTATTATTCTTATCGGCAATTAATTCAATAGAGTTAATATCATCGTTCTTAATTTTGTCTAATGCTGGAATTGATTTGAACAAACTGAAGATGTTCCCTCTATTCAATATGTCATATCTACCTCTGGATTCATATTCAGGTTTAAATATGAGCTGTGTTTTTTCAACTGGCAGTTGGTTTTCTTTGTACAAGGCTTCCGTTATGGGATTTGTTTTACATCTAATTAGTTTTTCTCCTTCCCGTTTTTCAGGATGGTCCCAGTACGGAGATTTGATTTTAGGCTCTACTGTTCTTTCTATACTCAATCTTGCTACATCATTCTTGTTAACTTTCAAACTTGTTTCTGCATTCACATTTTGATGTTGATATAGTTGCTCGCTCGGTTTTATTGTTATTTTTAATGGCATACGGTCAATTATTCCGTTCCTATGATCGTATTTTAATTTGTCCTCCTGGATTACATCTTCTTCCCTTATTTTTTTTGTGATCCGTGGTGGATTAGTTGTAGCCATTTGATTTTTTCAATCACTTCTTGCTGTTTTTTAGCCTCTTTATTCGATGCTTGTTCCCGTAAAGGTTCTTGTACGAATATTGGGAATACTTTTTTTGGCTCATTCTTAATGGAGTTTTTTTTTCAATTGATTTTTCTCGTTGCATTCTATTATTTTTTGTTGTACCATCATTTTTTGTTGACTCATCATACTTGTAGAAATTAGGCTTTTGATTTTTCCTTGCTTTACGTATTTTTTTCCTTTGTCGTTTTGACATAATATAACCGTTTGGATCCTGCTCTTTACAATCATAATCGACCTTTGTTACTATACTAGTTGCTTCCTCGTGTGTTTCATCCCTTAGTTGGGTTTCTATTGACAAGTCTCTTTCATCCTGTACATTTTCTTTTTCCTGGGACTTCCTTAATAATGCGAATTCCTTTTTATCCACTGTTGTCGTTGGGTTCTTTTCCTCCTTTTTTGTTGTTTCCGTCTCCTCCCATTTTTTTTTCCTTATGTTCACTTCTTGGCCAATTTCCTTTTTTAGAGCCCTTTTTGTGTCTTCTATTATAGTATGCAAAACATCAGGTATTGCTACAAGCTTTTCCATAAGTGGGGTGCAAATGCATTCAATGTCCGTATTTTGTTTATCATTTTGGACTCTGATTATCAGATTATTAAACTGTGCCAGTTTGTTATCTATCCCTGTAACCACATTTGCCATCATTGTGAGTAGGTCAATCTGAATGTCCATCTTATTCGATTGATATTTTAACGCCTCTAGAGTTAGTGTCGATGTTTGATAGAATATGTCCCAATTTACTCCAACATCTGGCATTTTTGTTTCTTTTAAATCACTTTCCGTGTACATTCCCTTTATTTGTTCCGTCAGTAAAGCATAATCTGATGTAGGGAAGGTGTTTGCTTGTGGGAGCACATCCTCAATTGTTTTAATTTTTTACCATATTTTAAGCATTTGATTTTCTTCTTTTTTATCATACCCAGTTTTGTGACTTATTGTACTAGTTGATTTGATCATGTTTTCATCAACTGATGACTGAGGTTTTTTCATAATTTCCACATTTACTTCTATGGGAATTACTGCTCGGTTTATTTCCATCATGCCGCTTTTAGTAGGTACGTCTTGTATATCCTGTATGTCCAGTATTTCTAAATCCTCTAGATCGATTGGTTTGTAATTTTTTATATCAGGATAGATGGTTACATTTGAGATATCCTGGTTTGTAATTTGGAATTCATGCTCCTTCCTTTGTAAGTTGCAATCTCCGTTTTGAGGAGTACTTTGGATGGCTTGTTTATTGTATTTTTCCATACACGTCGGCTTTATTGGAGTTTGTAGTTTGTCGTTTTCCCTATCCGTATGCATAGTGATAAGAGCGCCAGCTGGATCTTTCATAAACTCAAACTTATCGAGGATTTTTCCTGATTTTGCGAACATTCTGGCTATTGGGGAAATTAGAGTTTGATTTGCTCCTGCAATATTTGCTTTCACCTTTGGCTGTTGAATTCTCTTTATACGTCTGACAGTTGTTCCTGTAGTTCTCACTTTGCCAGAGCGCATAATTCCTTGTGTTTTTCCTATAAAGAAAAGTCTGCACTTTATCCCCAGTTACCGGTTTGGCGAGGGCAGTATGCACAATTCTGTTAGATTTCAAGCTGCTGCTAACAGTTTACTGAGAGATAAAAAGTCCTTATCTGGCAAACACACTATTGTTCTAAACCAGCGGCCTGTGCGATACAGCGACGTTATTGACGTTATTGTCGCAGCGCTCACGCCTGCATTCAACCCCCATACAGCCTGTCTTACAGCCTGACACCACCTGTGGGCTACTGTGAACCAGGAGATCTTTAATTTGCAGTGGCGTTGTTTTCCTAGTGTGTGTCTCCGCGTTCACGCCTGCATACAACCTGCGTCCCAGCTGCACTCTACCAGTGCAAACGGTGGTAAAGAAACTGGGTGGTATGAATCCCACCGATGACCACTCAAATTTTCTACCTGTCTCTGTGTCTGGCTCTATCTCTGCCTCCCGTTCACCCTTGGGCGCTCATCCTCCCAAGCCCGTCTGCCCTATAAGTGGGCAGCTGCCGTCGGGGAGGGGGCAAGGACAAGTGCGGGAAGGAAAAGCTGAGCACTGTAGCAGTATAACCCGGATCCTCAGCGAGTCAATGGAGACAATGGTGACCCTTTATGTTGTCTACCTCGCTCACCCAGACCAGCACACTTCTCCCCCCAAACCTCCAAGTTATCCAAGTTATCCAAGCTATCCAAGCTATCCAGGTTTTCCCAGGTCTTTCCCAGGTTTTTCCAATGCCAATGCCTTTCTCCCCTCCTGCAGCTCCACAGTACAAAGTATACAGTACACAGTACACAGTTCACAGTATACAGGTCACAGTCACCACAATTGTACTCACTGTAGTAACTGAGTTGTGTCTGTTGAGTAGGTGAGCACCAGGCAAAAGGTAGTGGGCTCACTGGCTCTGACGTCACAATAGCAGTGATGTACTGTTGCCTTCCCGTTTTATATTTTTTCCGTTTTTCCAGCAGGATTCAGCAAGTAGGAAGAATACTTCACTCCTCACACTCCTTAGCATACCCCCTTAGGAGCTACTGAGCACCGCAGGTTCCTGTTTGTGTGTGTATTCCCCTTTAAGGTGTCCTTTTCGTCGTCCTTTCAGGCGTATGGTCTCTCAGATCCGCTTTACAGCACCTAGGGCACCCAGGGCACAGCTCCCGCACCCAGGGCACAGCTCCCGGACCCAGCCCGACTTTACCGGCAGCCTGCCGCCCGCGCTGACGTGGTGTACCGCCTGCCGCCTGCCGCCTGCCCTCCGTGCTCGCCAACTCAGCCCGCCGTGAAGCCGTGGAGCCGCAGAGCCACACCCGCCAGATGCGGGAGGTGCGGCGGTGGTGACGCGGCAACTCAAGGCGTGCAGGTACAGCGGTACAGCGGATTGAGGCAGCGAAGTCACCCGTTCACTTCGCAGCCACAGCCACAGCCCCAGCCAAATCTTGTCGCTGCAAACAAACAAACAGTCAGACAGCCTTCGGCCTCCCGACCAGCCGACCAAAGCAGAATGGCGTCCTAGCTCTTGATGCTCGATGCTCAGCGCTCACTAGCTCCCTCTAGCCTCAATACTCAGTACCTGAGTAGTCCAGTATAATACCAGATTTTCCCTGGTCTTTTTTTTGGCCCTGCCTCATATTTACGCCAGCCTTGAAAACAAAGGGGCAGCATCAAAAAGCAATGGGGTTGCGGCAGAATGCCCACTGCAACACCCATTACCCATCCCTTTCACATTAAGTGCTGCGTGAAAGAGGCATTATTAACATGGTGGTGTTAAGACATGTTAAGTGGCTTAACATCGCCTTGTAATAAGGCAAAGGGGTTATGGCCACCAGAACGTTAAAAAAACTGACGTTCTGGTGGCGATAACCCCTTGTAAATATGCCCCATTGTATGTGAGGTATACAGTTGTGCTCTATTTTTACCCGAAATACAGGCCAAGAACATTTCATGCAATATACATAGTTTTGCAAGTTTCCATGTTACGCATTTGTCCCCAAATAAATCACAATTTTTAGTTAATTGTACTATTCAGCGTGCAAGCAGTGTATTATTGCACAGCATCAATATCAAAAGGAAGTAGAAAATCATCAGCATGTGTGCCTAAACGAAAAAACTGAAACCTGGATGAAGTATGTATTTATGTTAATAGGAAAGGTGACACCTAGTTGGTTTACAATGCCGTAGGTGTCCTCAACCATCAGACTATACGTCAGTTGGTGTATGTACCTAAACTCAAAGGCAGTCTTAAAACGAGATTATGTGATTCAGTTCAAGCAATAAAGTCTAACAAAGCGAATAATAAGCAGGGTGGTTTGCATTTGTGCCTATGTAATAAGAAATTCCGATGTCTGCTGTGCTGGTTTCACATGTGGCAGCTAAAGGTAGTGGGAGAAAATAGATGCAAGGCCAAGAATTTTCCACCCTTAAAGATTTCTGATGAAGTCCTGATGCTTAGAAATGCATGCTGTAAAGCAGCTGCAAAAAAAGAGGGCAAAACATTGAAAATGAGTCTTTTATGATTTTAAAGTACTTCAGTCTGTGTTAGCAATTTCTTGTCTGTTGTAACCTTTCTGGGTGGTTTTGTAAACAAACTGATAGAGAAGAGTGAAAATAGCTTTTGACAGTTCATGACGCCTATTTTCATCTTTTAATTACTCTGATGCAATTAACATAAACACACATTAGTAGACCCGCCAGTGGGTCAAGAAACATGCATTGGCAAAGCCAATATGTCTGCCTTGTTTTCGGTGAGTTCTTTGTAATGCCCTTGTTTTGTAAACATGAAATGCAGAGTTCTGGAACATATGGGTCTTAGACTTTCGGGAAAACCTTACATGAACTGCCTGACAAGGAAGGCTGGAGCAAGTAACTGGTAGCCCAAAGATAAGGGAAATCAGTACCAGTTTCTACTGGGTATTATGGTCTTTAAATACTGTATAACATGGGAAGGTGCAAGCAACCCACCTGCTTTAGGTATTCTTGAGATGAGGGAGATTTCTATCATGTGTCTAGGCAATGTAATAAGTCACAGATGAGGGGATTTGGGATGTTCTGAGCAGTGTCTCTTGGATTGTGCATTGGACAGTTGAGCCTGCCATCAAGCCAGTATTACTAGAATGTGGGTAAAATTGGGAAATGACAAGCATCGAACGTAAACACACTTGCTTATATTTGTTCAACTGTAGATTGCTACTACCATGTTCTCTTGCGCACCCTTAACTTAGCTTACTGGATACCGCTGTCTCTGAGTCTCTGTTGTGCTGATTCCTGGCACTGGTGACAAGAAAGTTGACAACCAGGTTGCTCAGCCGGTTTCCATTTTTAGGTCTCGCCTATGCAGCGCACATGCGCTGCGTAGGAAAGAGACCTTTTGTTGTATTTAGCCTGTCTTCTTTCTACCTCTGGGGATTTCATGGTCACTCACATGATGTCACCACTGGAACCTTGGGTGACATCATGGAGTGTTTGGGGCTTGACCTGGTGACAACTGGCAGTTGGAACCAGGCAGGCTGAGTGGCAAGCTAGTCACTCCTGGTGGGTCTTCTTTGTAACTTGACTTAACATCCAGAAGACTTGAATAAAATAACCTACATGATACCAGGCTCCAGCATCTATTTACAACATTTTGGCGACTTTGGAAAATCTTGGAGCGTATTTACAAGGTACAGACAACGGAAACAAGAAGAAAAGAACCCTCAGCGCAAAGTATAAGCAAATATTAAGGAACTGTTCAAGATTATTAAGACTGTGTGTTGAAGGAACTTATAAATTAAAGAGAGTTTGAAGCAGAAGACAAGACATCCACCCTGGTAAGACCCACCAGTGTCATGTGTAATCAGACAGCCTGCAAACCCAGGGTGTAATTCTGCATAATATTGTGTGAGACTTGCTGATGTTCACTAATGTGTGAAAAAGCAGTAATCAACATTGTCTGAATATCGAAATTTAAAGGCTGTTATTTAACTTATTTCAGCAAGTATGTTCTGGTTAAGCGCCTATCACACTATTGGTAGCGCTTGGGAGTGCCTTTGAGATCTGTTATTCTCATCGTGAGGCAGGAAAAAAAAAACGCCGGAGATATGAAGACTTCAAGTTCACATGGTTAAAAAACAGACTTACTTGTCACATCGTGTGTTGAAAGAATTACATGCAGCGGATGTTTTGAGCTGTCACATTGTGTGCCTGGAACATTTCAAAATTAACAACAGGCAGCGCATGTATTTGGAAAATGAGACATTTCAAAGTGAACATAACGTAGCGCATATATTTGGAAGCTGTTTAGATGTCAGTGAAAAACACGAAGCGCATATGTTTCGAAGCTATTTGATTTGTCAGGGTGAAGTACACACAGCGCAAGCCTTTATAAAATGAGCGAAGTCATGCAGAAGGTGACTAAATGTACTTTGGAAATATTCTTCTTTAACATTGCGAGATGTGCCATGGATACTTAAACTGTCATTTTCAATTTTAAACTCGAAGATAAACGCGCGCAGCCTACCTTTTCTCTTAAGCTTCTTATGACGTGATTCCTTTGTCCTGCACTTGCACGTTTGACAGCAGAGGCGTGCCCAAAGCCACCCAGCGCTGCGTGGAATGCGTGCCACCATTGAATTAGAGCAGTACACCGAGCGTCACCATGGAAACGAGCCATGGGACTAGAGAAGAGAGAATATTGCCGTTTTACATTTAGGTTAAAATGGCAGTGCGTGTCACATCACATGGAAAATTTTTGCTTTTGGAATGAAGCAGTGAGACCTTACTCATGTGCAACTACTTTCCAAGGAAATTGAAGAACTCTTGATAGTCGATTTTATTAAAGGCTGGCACAAACATTCTGGATGGAACATGAGAGTTAAGCCCTGACGATGTGGAGAGTATTATCGGAATGCTGTTTTTATGGAAGACGTCGCGAATCTTGCCGTATTTACAGCATTTCCTACTACTGAAGACAACTTTGAGGAGAACTCGGGTGAGAGACCGCTCACCGGAGCATGGGACTTTATTTAACATTATTTTTGCTGGTCATATGTAGTGTTTGTCTCGTGCTTTCTGGGAGTGGTGATTGATGAGTGTGTGTGGTAGTTCTTTTGTCTCATTACTGTTCATTTTGGGGTGGAGTGTGCCTTATACAGTATGTTTCAGGGAAGAGTGTGTTTTCTTTTTAATATGGTTGGTTACAAGTTAATGGTGTGTACAGTGAGTACCTACGTAGTGTTGCGTTTGGACTGCTGTGAGCCACGTGGAGTATTTCATGTGTCGTGAGTAGCTTGTGAGTAGCAAGTGTCGGATTATTGTGCACCTACAGGGTGGTGTGCATTTATGGCTTGTTATTTTTGGGGTCAGGAGGGCCCTGTACAGTTTATTATAGGAGGAGTTGTTCTTGGAATCTATATACATGGCTTCTATGTGTGGTTGAGTGTTGGGAGTTATAAACTTATATACTCCTATTTTAAAGATGTATACCCTGTCTCTATTGTGGTTTTGGGATTATGATTGTATCCCAGTTATGATTCACGGGGAGAGCTGTACCCTGTTACGTTGTAGAGTTTGTTCTTAAAATTAAGGGTGGTGAGTACCCCATTAGGAAATTGGGGGCGGAGCAATGGTTGCTCCAAGGTGCAATTCATGGGGAGAGTTGTACCCCGTTGAGTGCCTCATTTAGGAAGTTGGGAACGGAGCAATGGCTACTCCAAGGTGTAGTTCACGGGGAGGGTTGTACCCCGTTACGGAGCAAAGTGGTATCCATTATTTTTCGTCTAATTTATTTTGTGTTTGTGTTTCCCAAGGAAAGAGGATGAGACTTGGGACTAGTTGTGTTTGGGATGTGTTGTCGTTGACTTGTGTTTGTAACTGTTTGGGATGTGTTTGTTCTCCATCTGTGGAATGGATGCTATGTGTACTTTCATATGGATGTGTACACACATGCTAATTTTATCTATTGTATTTCCATCTTGTTAATTTCCCTAAAGAAAGGAGATGTGTTGTATTTAGCCTGTCTTCTTTCTACCTCTGGGGATTTCATGGTCACTCACATGATGTCACCACTGGAACCTTGGGTGACATCATGGAGTGTTTGGGGCTTGACCTGGTGACAACTGGCAGTTGGAACCAGGCAGGCTGAGTGGCAAGCTAGTCACTCCTGGTGGGTCTTCTTTGTAACTTGACTTAACATCCTGAAGACTTGAATAAAATAACCTACATGATACCAGGCTCCAGCATCTATTTACAACAACTTTAGCCATCGATTCCCTTTTTGAGGCAAAACCGTGCACGCTTTGCATTGTTTTGAATGGCAACCTGAGGCAAAAACTTGCACGTTTGACGATTCCCTTCTGGGAGCGAGCAGCGCCATCTGGTAGCAATTATCGCGCTCGCTCCTGCAAGGTAAACGCTGTCTGCTCTTGGCCACACTCCCCCCACCCCCTACTTGCGCGAGGCGCACATGCTTGTTACTTTTGGGATTCCCTTATTAATTCATTCAAGCACACGCTTTTAAGTTAGGAGGCTAGTCTGCACACAGAACAGCTACTTGCAGGTAACGGACGAGCTACTCATTGGAAATGCCTGCAGTAATATATTGAACACGTCCCATTGTGTATTCTCTGTATATTTCTCTGAGAGCAAGTAAGCACGAGTGACTGAGCGAAAGGTTCTGCTCTGTTTCCCTGATCCCTGAGGGGTCAGGGTTGTCATGTTCAGTGGTTGCCAGAAACTATTCGCTCCCCGGTAAGGTTTGGGGGGCTTAAGGGGACACTCAGGGCTAGCTGGTCTCTAAACCAACACATCCTTTGGTGTTCCTGGAATAAGTATATGCGCCTCACCCAAAATCTATGTTGTCCAAACAAACAAGCAGGTCCTATGGATTAGTGAACACTACATGACAGGAGCACCTCCTGTGTCTTCCTCAAGAATAGGGAAAGCTAGTACATCTAATATGTCTTCCTCTCTCTCCTCAGATCTTCAAAGACATCATGAGTCTTTTGGCTAAAAAAATAAAGGTGGAAGCGGTGTGCTGGAGGTACCAGTTTATGCCGTTTTCTTTCTGTTTGGAAATCTCACATCTCAATTGCTCTTTCATATATTTAAGAACCAGCCCCTGAAACATAATTTGAGTGGGAGCCCCTCTAGGAAGGGGGCTTAAGTAATTTGTTTTGGCTCCAATTTTCCCTTACCACGCCCACAGTTGCACTTAAGAGAACCATTTAGATAGTCTGCCCAGTGCCGGCGGAAGGGCGGTGCAATCGGTGACACCACACCGGGCGCTGACTTGGGTTAGGGGCGTCATTTTTGCAAGTATATTATCATTTTAGAAGAACCTCCTGCCGCATTTGTGGCCTCTAGCTTTTTTCAGGCATCATTTAAAACATCAAGATAGCTCAGGTGATTATTTGTCTTCCTGGAAAAAGACTGGAGGTTTGTCTAGTGGAAGTTTTGACTTATCGTAAGGCAGCACAGAGGGTTAAAATGCCTGCTGCTAAGACTGTGTACCATGCAGATAACTAAGTGCACATAATGTAGATAGGTCAGAGGGTTACTGCTTTTGTCCGTGATATCCTTTTGTTACTTGTCGTTTATAAGTCAAAATCCTAATATAGAACATTGAGCTATTAACTGTCATCAAAGAGCTGCATGCACACTGCAAAGTATAGATTAGAGCTATATCTTATTTTGCCCATTCTTTCATCATCCTAACCCTGCTAAAAGGGTTCATTTGGGTAGAAAACAATTCATATTATTAAAGAGAACCCCTAAAAATGATGTTACGTTTTGAATTATGAATTTGAGCTTTTCCAGAATAAGGACTCTTAAACTATATTGCCTACCAGTATCACTATGAAGTCACTCCTACACTACACCTTGTAGTCCTGTCTGATGTAACATTTCCTATACACTGATTTAAACACTTATGATTGTCTCTGCGTAGTGTATGTGTGATGTAACGTGCTCTGACACCTTACACTGGTATGAGTGATGCTATAAAAGTAAATGAACCCGAGAGACAGTGGTTATGAAGACTTGAGGGGCACTGTTAAAGGGTGCTAGTGAGGGAATCATTGGCAGAAGTGGTCATTGGGGGGGGCGCCAAAAGACATTGTCGCACAGGGCGCCACCAGTGTTAAAGCCGGCCCGGAGTCTGCCTTCTTGTGCACATCCCCATGGAAGGGGAAGTAGTAAAGTATGGTAAAAAGGGTAAAGGAGGGTCTGACAGCTCTTCACCCACCAGCTATATAGGTGGAAGATGGGAGAGTAGGTACACGCCTGCCCACTGGTCCCTTGAATCTAGACACCTCTAGTAACAGCATGTAAAGGCTTGCAGGAGGTCTAGGACAGCTGAACCGTTGCACCACGTTTAACACTTGTAGCTGATAGGTTCTGCACTGGGACCAACCATTGCTATCCATCCAGAGCTTCCTGCTCCTATACTATAGAATTAATTCATGTTTCTACCTCCTAATTCCCATTTCTCGTCCTCCTCTCCAACTCAGACGTGTATCCTGTTGTCAATAAGTCAGATAACAAATCTAGGGGTCTCATGTATGAGAAATGACGCATTACTGCGGTAAAGCAGTGATGCGTCACTTCTCAGTGCGCACTTCTTGCGACATATCTGATGCGTCATATTTAATGTATGGCGCATCATGTCGCAAGATGTTACAGATACGTCAGTATTTCTGATGTATCTGTAAGTGCAAAAGTGACGCATTGCTGGAGTGTGTCACAAAAGTGACGCAACTCCAGCAATGCTTCCTTTCACTTGGGGCAAGCCCCATGTGAAAGGGCCTGCATCAGTCTTACGCCTGCTGTGAGGCAGGCGCAAGATTTTGACGCAACGGCATCCTAAAACTGACGCAGTGAAATCTCATAGAACGCCCCCCGGCATACATTATACCTGACGCAGGTATAATGTAGCGCAGGGGTTTACAAAGTGAAGCATGTGCTTAGATGCGTCACTTTGTAAATAGTGCGCAACAGGAGGCATGTTTTATGCCGCCGATGCGTCACAAAAAGTGATGCATCGGAAGCGCAAAACTGACTCAAGGCCTCATAAATGAGGCCCTAGAAGTTTAAGTAGCACAAAATACCCACTACATAATCAATAATCAATAATCATCAACAGACTCACATTTCAAAATGAACTGCTGTAGACTGTCTGAACTGCTTAGCATGCAGAACACTGGGCTATTCTCCAACCAAGCTCCCAATGGAGAACTCCCCATTCTATCTTTGATGCCTGGGGCTGTAAAGTGGCGGTCCGGTCCAGCTGCAGTGGCCACTCCCAGCCACGTATTGATGGTTCCTAGCCAGCGCACTAAGTTCTGTGGAAAAAAGCTTCAATTCATATTTTTGGGTTGAGTCTAAAAGCTAATTATTAGTCTGTGAATCACAAAGCCAACGGACAAGAAGGTCTCCTGAAATCATTGGAAGTGGCAAGCTCATCAAGTACAGATAGGGCAGGAATTCATTCTGTAATGCACTTAAATATCTAGCACTGATTGTGTGAGAGATTTATGACAATGAACACATGCAGATGCCTTAGCTGAGTTTGCGAGAATGAAAATGTGGCCTTAATAAATAACAGAATGTCTACAGTTTTTGCTGGAACAAGCTAACTCACAATTCACTTCCCAAGAGATGGTTTCCTGTGGGCCATGTTAGCATGAGCATTATTAAATGGCTGAAGAAGGCTATTGTTACGCTAAAACAGCTCAATGCCTTTACTGTCTTCATAGCAGAAAAAGAGGAAAGTTTAGTGAGAATTGGACAGTGAAGAATATAGGTGGTGAAAGGAATTACAGAGGTTGGAAATAGGGTGGGCTGCAGAGAGTGGGATAGGGTTGGGAGCAGAGAGGTGGTGGGAGAGGATGAAATAAGTGAGGTGAAGTGCACACTACAAGTATAGGAATTAAGCTCGAAGTCCAGCAGTTTAGAATAGGGGAGAAAAAGAAGCAGGGTGGACCTGTAAAGGAGTCCTCAGAAGTTTGCAGGAGGGGGAACATTAGGAGGCTCAGTAGAGAAAAAAAAGAAAAGGTTGGTATAGAGAGAGAGACAGCATAAAGTTGTGAAAAGAAGTAGAGTTTTGGGAAAGATTACAGTCAGTGAAAATATGGATAGTGGTACTGGGTCTAAACGTTATCTAGGCCCAAGCACTTAGGACACCACAGAAAGTTGGGCTTAACCCCTCAGCCCTTTACAGAGATATATGAGCTGTACTCCAGAGAGGGAAAGGTTAAGATGGTTCATGGATGTGGGATTACTCCCTAAAGGAAAAGATTATGGGCCAGATGTAGGTAAATGTCATTTACCGATTCGTAAATACCGAATTTTACAGATTCGGTATTTACAAATCGGTAAATGCTATGTAGGTATTTTTAGAAATGTATTTACCGAATCTGTAACATTTGGAAATTACTGAATCGGTATTTACCGATTCGGTAATTGCCATTGATTCCTATGGGCCCGATTCGGTAAAATTACCGATTTTGCAAGGGGGACAGGGTGTCACTTTGACACCCTGTTACATCCCTGATTCAGGCTTGTGTGGCACATATACATGCCCTTAGGGCATGTATGTGTGCCACATGGCACAGGTGTACATGCACAGATGTGCATGTACACAGGAATTCGTTATTTACCATCAAATGGTATTTGATGGTAAATAACGAATTCTGAAGGGCCTGTGGCACTGTTTTCAGTGCCACCTACATCACAAATTAGCGATTCGGTAAACTTACTGATTCGGTAATTTACAGAATCAGTGAATTTACCGAATCTGTAAATTTACTGAATCGGTAATTTTAAGGCCCCCTACATCTGAAACTTCAAATACCGGTCGGTAACGGACGAAATCGGCCGTTACCGACCGGTATTTGGCCTCCTACATCTGGCCCTAAGATGGTTCATAAATGAGGGATGAACTGGAGGAGCGACGACCAAAATGGAATATAGGAACCAGACAGGATGAGCAACCCCTGTTGAGCAGGCGAAGCACAAAGGGGAATTCAACTTATGCAGGAAACAAATTCTACTGCTGCATAGACTAAAACTATTCAGGAAAAATATATCATCAAAAACAATTGGAAGATAGGCCACTCGTACGTTTTGTAGTGGTGTCAGGTCTCAGATCGAGGTGCGTCCATGACCCCGGTTGTCACCAATATCTTTTCACCTCTGCGACTGATGGTGGATGTGAGAGAGAAGGTCTAATTGTTACATGAGATAAAAGAGAGGAGAATCAGGGAGGGTCTCTGTCACATGGATAATGATAAGCATCTCTGAGAATGGAAACAAAACTAATGAGGAAAAAGAACCCTGGTGCAGTAAAGAGTGAAAATAACGAGTTCAAAGAAAGCATGGGGAGAAACCCTAACCCTGCTTTAATGACTGGTATGAGCAGAGCAGTCCAGCAATACAGGGAAAAGTGAACTAGCAGGTAAAAAAAAAAACTTAAGATAGTTTAAGCAATGAAAATGCATATGATCCCAGTGTCAGCAATATGCTCAGATTAATTTTGTCCTCGTTCTAGGTGACATATTTCGTGTCTTTCTTTTATTGCGTTATTCTTGAATCCATATTGTTGCTCTGTTGTTAAGGAATGCCAAAAAGGCATTCATTAAACATGTACAAGACACCTACCAATTGCATGAGCCATGCGGAAAAGCAACGTACATCCAGGTTTAGTGAATACAATGGCAACTGGTGCCATGATGAATTCAGGCTATGAGAGGTGATACAATCAGTGGTAATGGACATTTTTGATTTCAGAAGATTTCATAGAACACCTGGCTAACACCACAACACCACCAAGATTGTAATCTAGTATCTTCAAAGTGAAGCGTTTCAAATTATCAGCTACACCCCCCTGAGCGAGTCCCGGATGTCCGGGCCCGATTCTCACAGCACTTTGAAAAAACGTGTGATGGCCACCTAACCTACCAATTGATAATCCAACAAGTGTCCTTGCCTCCGAGATGTGGGGGACATTTAAGGCCTCTTTTACAATTTTTGGCCATATGGCAGTGCCACAAGCTTTTCTGCTGTGTTGTCCTACGCCAAAGAAAAGAGCAGGAATATGCCATAGCTATATGCATTCTCTGAATGCAGCACACATAGAAAGAGGAAAAAACTAGGAGAAATAATGCTATTTCTCCTTGTTGCGCCTCGCTTTTGAAGCATTCCCAGTTGGAAATCTGGGAATATGTCAAATGCCATAGGTGTTATGTGGGAGCACCTACCATAGCGCCCATGGCCAGGGCAGGACTGAGAACGAAAACCGGCCCTGGCAAAGTGCTCGGCCGGCCCCCTGGGGAGCGACCGAGCTCTTTGCCGGGCCGTTTTTCAGCCGTTTTTGTTACAGGACCGATTTTGCAGCTATGCTGCAAAAACGGCCCTGTAACAAAAACGGCCCCCAGGGCCCAAAAACGGCCCCCACCCTTGCGGCGCACCAGGGGATTGCCCGGTGCCCGCAACGGCCAGTCCGGGCCTGCCCATGGCAGGCTTCCCAACGTAGTGCGTTGCGTTGCCTCACTCCATATCTATTAGGCCTTGAAATGGCAGACAGGGTGGCTTTACGTGGCCTTGTAGATATGGATAAGCCCTCTGAGCCACCGGAACATCACAAAAAGATAAAGTTCTAGAGGATCACAGGACTTGTAAATAAGCCCCTAAATGTGTAGAGACTGGCACTTAGATGCGAGTGTAGAAGTGTGGTAGGGTGTGTAGTTAGTGATATGTGTGCAAAGCTCAAATAACAATATCCAAAGTCCCTCAATGTGTTCTGAAAACACGAAAATCAAAATGTGTCTAAAGAAGCAAATGAAGACATTTACCACTATAACTCTTTTTTTCTCTGATACAGAGGAAATATTACAGTTTTCTAGAACCGGGTGAGCTTCTTTTTTAAGGAGGCTGAAGATTCCAAGTCTTTCTTTTAAGAAAGAAGGCCAGACTACATTTAACAAATTTTTCTTAAAGTGTGAGAATGTATTCAGCTTTTCAGTTCGAAACTCACTTTTTAAATGTAAATTAGAACTGCTTAAACAGTAATTCAATGAGTTTACCCAAACTGAATCAGTTTAAAATTTGCAATTTCCCAAAACAGCTGGTCTGTCGGTAACCACAAGGCACATTCCTTTCCCATGTTCAGCATTTCCCCAGTGTGGCTTCATCTCGAGATCGAGGTTAGATGTTGGAAGGTTATGACCACAGAGAAGTGTTCCAGACTTACAGATGGAGACAGCCTCTGAACTGAAGGCTCCAACGCTGGCTTCTCTTCAGTTCTAACAGAAAGCACCAATCTCTATCAAACGCAACTGTCGGAAATTCCATTACTTCATGTCCACATTTATTATTATACGGAGATGTAAATAGGGACACGGTCCTAGTACATTTAAGTAATTTGCTAATAGGCAATCTTCTATCATCATTGACAATAATCAGTTGTACTTACATTCTTACGCAGCTCGAAGTCACCAATCCATAGCACTTTTCATGAGCAAGTTTGCAATATGCTTGGTATGATAAAATCAGGGCAGCAAAAATGAGTTGCACACATCCCATTCTCTCATTGTTGCATGTGTGGAGTGATCCCCAATATACACCATACAATCTCAAGCCACGGCACGAAATCGTCCTTTAAATAACTTCAATATGATCTTGTGCTGCCAAGTTTACACATGCATTGGCAATGCCAATAGCTCTGGCTTTAAATGAATATTATATGGTAATGTGAAATAGAAAGCCTGGGAATGGATATGTATTTGTGTTGAAGCAAAGAATTTTAGAATAATACTGGTGTAAGTTAAAAGATCAGGTGGCAGTTGCACTGCCAAGTCAGACCTAAACATCCACATAGGTTAATGAAAGCTTTCTTCCCATCTGTGCTGCTGGCAGAGAAGAACACAGTAAATTATCTAAGGTATTTTAATAGTATTACAATGTCATGTGTGCCCCTGAAATTTCAAGCTAAGGCCGCTGGATAAAGTAACAAAATGATCACAGCTGCATAGAGGACAAGCCCTATTTTTGTGGAAGCATACAACTTCTGCCCAATCAAAACATGTACTCCTGGCTCCCAACATGTGGGCGGAGTCAAAACACCTCTCCTGGTGACTCTCACAGAACTGTTTGCTGACAGCTGCGTTGTCAAGGTATAAAAAGGGGGACATTAATTGGGATTCGGACACAGTAGCACAGTCGGCAGCAGAAGATCATAGATCCAGTGCTTTACAGGTGGATCTGTGAGTAGAAGAGGATGAGATTGACTTTGGGAGTGATCGAGGGACAGTACTATGAACATGTAATACTTCACGAATGAAGCTTAGTTGCTGCAGAATGCTAATGTGGCATTAATGGATTTTGGCAGATATGTCATATTTAACAGAAAATGTTCGAGCCATCTATTTGTTGTTCAACTTGTATGCATTCGAGTATCAGTATGTATGTGCTGCCTGACCATGACGAATAATCCATTTAAATTGAGTCAGATGGTGCTTCATTCAAAACAATTGCATGCATGCAGATGTAAGATTGGTATAGAAGAATGCAAAAGAATGTGTTAAGCTAATTTTCTTTTTAGGAAACACCCAGTTGCTTCTGCATGAATGAAAACAAAAGTAAACCAAATTGGCATCATCATAAAAATCTAAATTATATTTTCTCTACGAAATATCCAGGTCTGACAAACGACATGGCATTGGTCTTGGACTTTTAGTAAACATTTTAAAAATCAGCGCATCCAAGAAATGCGGTCAACAGTTGCTTTAATTAAAGTAACACTGATTTTAAAGGTAAAAACTAAGGTGGGATGCACAGGGATAAGAGTATGTGTATCGCTCTGGTAATCATTAACATTATCTGTCAATTCTAGAGAGATGAAGGTAATTGATTGCAGTGGTACTTAAAAAAAAATTATACCAAAAAGGAAAGGAATGGATTTTAATTTTAGAGAGTGCAATGCTGCAACCTTTCAGTGATTCTAGCAAAGGAAGCAAGGATTGGATGAGCATGGAGAAGTGAGTATTCTCTCACCAAGTAGAAGTGATTACTTCAAGTAGAGGTCAGAATTAAATTGGCATCAGCATATCCAGTGTTTTCGCCATCTCACCTTTGACTTCTTTCATAGTGGGGCTGTAGATTGGATTACATGATGTTTGCATCTACTCAACTAGCATCCGTCTGCCCGCCTATCCATCTGTCCATTTTTTTCTCTGTCTGTCCAAATGATTTATGTTGCTTTGGTGCATCTGCCTATGTATACACAATCCACTAGATATCATATATTTTCAAATCAATTGAAGCTTTACATAGGTCGTTAATGCCCCCCACCCTGGCTTTCCTTCCCATAGTACCTTGGCAAGTATATTTCTTCTTATTGATGGTCCCTGATGAATTTTCCTGTGCTGCCTCATCTCTCCCCCTTACCACTCTTTACCACTTCCGGTCTCTGACTCCTAAAAACCCATACCTCCATTTATCACTACTTGCCCCATAACCCTGAAATCATTGTACCTCCCTTTACCACTACCTGCAGAGAACTCTGAAATCCTCTTTCCAGCTTATATCACTGACTAACCCTGAACCCTAAAACCCTCTTATGTCGTATTCCCACTACCTCCAGCTCAAGTCTAAAACCTTCTTGCCATCTTTACCGCTACGTGACCCTGAATCCAAAAACGTCTACAACAACGTAATTACCTCATACCCTTACCCAACCTACACTTAAAACCCCTTTAACTCTCTTGCTACCCTGTGCCTTTAGCCACCTCTGAACCCTAGAAACCTCTTTCAAACCATAACCACCCTAAACCTTTACCCAACCCATACACTTAAAAATCCCTTTTTTACTTGCCATCATATTTATGTCATATAAAAAAGAGCACTTGCCTACTTGGCCAAGTACCTCACGGGAAGGTACCAGAAAATGGCCTGCATGATATAGGCATGCATGGTTATGTCCTGGGGTAAACGCCTCCTGGTAAAGGGTGTGTACCTCCCACAGCAGATCACATTAATCACAATCCCACATAGTAACTCATTTGAAGTTGACTAAATAAGTGATAAACAACTATTAGATACTTTGTGTTAAATCGAATGCATCTATTTATTCCTATGGAATAAACATGCTTAACCTTTTAAAAGTGATAATTTGAGGTGAGTAGGGCTTATCTTAGCTGTGTGACTCCCTTACCCTGACAAGAGTGAGGGTCCCTAACTTAGACAGGGTGCTAATCACTGCCAACCAGAGACCCCATTTCTTACAAATACCTTAGATCATGTGATAAAGTGAGCAAAGGGCCCATGTCTTGGCAGTCCCTTGAGCACTAAGTTAGTTATATCAAACACTCAAAAGAAGAATGCTTGCACATGCTCCAAACCACTCTCAAATTGCTCTTGGTGGCATTCCTATCCATTACCTTCCTACCTAGCCAGACCAAGAGAGACTGCTGTGGAACAAGACAAGCCTTTTGTGTCTGTGCACTTGACCCCTTCGCTGATGGCCAAATTGTGATTAGTCGCAATTGAGGAGCTGCCTCATACAGAGAAATATGCCCATTTTAGGTAGACAACACACCTACCCTAAACCTTGTAGGTAAGCTACCGTCATAGTGCAGGAAAACACAATTGTATTTGCTTTAAACGTTAAGAGGCACACTGTAGTATTGTTTACTTTGTGTTTGCATTAGTTCTGTTTCTTTTCACATCTCCCCAAGCATTTCGGCCATGAGCAGTAATTTTTACAAGCTTTTTACAAATAGTAAAAATAAGCCGAGAGGGGCAAACAGGATGGTGGAAGAGAAACACAGAGAGGGCAGGGGTGGACAAGTGAAGGGGGGAGATGTGCACCGAGGAGAAGGGGTGAAATCGAGAAAACAAATGCACTACCATGGGTTGCTGAAAAGAAAAGAAAAACTTGTCCTGCATGAATATGTCCCTTTACACCGCGAGCAAATACCACACGGTAGGTTACAATGCGGATGTTATATTGTCCGCGTTGCTACCATGCATGGCTTTACATCGCAAGTCATTTCTACGACTTGCACTAGATGGCGCGCTGGACTTAGGAATAGTATAAATTACTATTCCTACTCCAGTTAGCGCAACAGCAGGGAATGTGCTGGATTTAAAATCCACGATTCCATGATGATCCATGATGATCCATGATTTGTATCATTATACAGCTTGCACGCAAGACGGGAAACAGCAGTTTCAACGCGGGTTGTAACCTACCCGCGTGTATTACCCGCGTTGAAACTGCTGTTTCCTGTCTTGCGTGCAAGCTGTATAATGATACAAATCATCCAATCAAAAAGAATGGTTAGGAAGCTAAGATATGGAAGAGGTGGTGGAAAGAATAAGAGAGATAATATAAAAGATGTTCCCTGGGGTTTTATCTATTTGTATGTTTAAGTACTCAACTCAACTGTTCTCCTCTCATCCAGCTTAACCACTCACTCTATATGTTCTGAAAACCACATCTGCTGTATTCCTTTCTTACTCAATATGGGAAAGTAGAACCACAAAGGCACAAATTCAAAATAAATCAACAATTCCAAGTATACATTCTATTACATTTATTAAAAAGTTTTTATAAAATGTTTTGATTCAAGAATGATTTTTTTCAAGAAATTTTTAGCAGCATATCATTCTATTATAAATTCTTTGGCATCAACATTTCATTGTTAATACAGTGCCTAGTGCCAATTATAAAAACAATCAATCAAATAATCATAAAGAAATATGTATATAAAAACCAAGAGATTTGTTTGTCGACGCGTTTCGGTGGATTCAGCTTATATGCCCCACCTTCCTCAGGACAGTTAAAAACACAGTATTCTGTGAATGTAAAAATACAGTATAAAAATCCAATATACAAATACAATATCATTAAGAATAATGAATTTATCACATTTCTTCTGTTTATTTATATTCTTTTATTGTGCTAATTGTGATCCCACCTTTCCAACCATTTGCCACCTTTCATACAACATTAATTAGCTACTTTATTAGAGACATTCTCACATAGATTATCCATCTATACATCCTAAGCTCATGTTGTCATACCTTTTATCCAGCCTCTCAACGTATCTTCCTATTTAATTCAGATACGGGGGGCCACAGAGTTGTTGCACCAGTATTTGGCACCTATGGATATGAATGTTCATCTCATTAAATTTATACCCCGATTTTTTCTTATCTTTAACTTATGAGTAGCCATTCCCTTTCATACTTATTTGAAATTAAAACCTTTTTATAGACGGTCAGTCTTTTATGTAGGTATAGTTGCACCAACTTGTTCCATATTCATGGATAGGAGACAAGCACATGAAGAGAAATGAAAGCCATCAAATAAGAAACTAGCAATTGAGATTAGCAAGAAAGTGAAGTAATGACAAGCAATGGGTTGATCCAAAGCCTGCTGTAAATGTTGGAACTGCACACAATGGAGCATATTTACAAGGGCACTGCGCCACAGGAACGTCACTTTTAACAATCTTCCTGTGGCGCAATGCCCTGCTCCATATTTCCATAGTGGCATTAAGCCAGTTTTTGTGGCTTAACGCCATTTTTCAAATATGGTACCCTTTCACGCAGGTATCTGTGTGAAAGGGATGGGCAATGGTTGTTGCTGTGGGTGTTCCACTGCAACACCCATTGCTTTTTGACGCTGTCCCAGATTTACAAGGATCTGTAATTCTGAGGGAGCTCCAAAAATAACGCCATGCAAGAGCAAGCGTTAGAATGCCGAAACGAGCAGGGTTATTTTTATTTCTCCTCGTTTTTGCTTTTTCTATGTGTGCTGCAGAATGCAGCACACATGGAAAGAGGAACAGGCTATGAATGAGTGTTTATGTGCAGGAAGGTGTCCTTTCCTACACATAAACAATCATTAAATAATGATGATTTAGTACTTCTCTGTGTGCTGCATTCTGCAGCACACATAGAAGTAACAAATCACCATTATTGATTGTTTATGTGCAAGAAAGTGTCCCTTCCTGCGCATAAATAATCATTCCGTGCAACACAGACACCCTTGCTCTACAGTGCAAGGGTGCCTGCATTGGCACTAGGCAGCTAATTTGTGTGCCAGCACTAGGGAAAACACTGTGTTGGGCCGTATTGCTGTGAATACAGCACATCTCTGTGTTTTGGAAATGTTGGAGCGTGGCGCGGCCAAATTTGGCGCAGCTCCGCGCGCTGAAATTTCCTTGTGCATATGCCCCAATATGTCTTTCAACAACAAACAGCTGAAGCTGTCTGTACACAAGACCTAAAAACCTACATGTGCAAATACAGACTTCTCATGGTTTTTATGACATTTATTAGTACATTTTGTCCAGTCGGGGCACTACTGAAAATCTTAGACCGAAATCTACTTTTCTTTTAAATCTCAAAAGAATCTGACATTTACACCAGCTGAAGAAGTAACATACAGGAATTGATATGAATTTTCGAGCCCAGCTTGCTTTTATTCTGTCCTGTATGTTCAGACAGAATATCTTTGCTTACATAAATGTGTTCCTAAAACAGATTGCTCATTTACAGTCAGTATCTGCATTGCGGGTGTGGTAATTTATCATTTCATTCATATTACTTGTTGCATGTGATGCTGTCATCACTGCCGTTTTGCCAATGAGCTCAGTGTAGTGATACGTAATGCGCTTTCTGTCATGTTCATTTATACCAACCTATTTCAATTGGTCTGTATTGCCCGGGTGTAAGCATTTGTTTATCTTGATGTGTTTCCGACAATATGTCAACGATTCAGCAACATTTTAGGAGCAGATTAACCTTGGCCGCAGGTAGATGGAACTTGTCAACGGCCAACTGCAGTACCCACATGTTGTACATACTGGCAACAGGGCCTGCACTATTTGTGGCTGTGATTTGACGGGAATGTTCCAATTCTGGGAAGTCGTTCCTATTTCTGCAGCAAAGCACTGCTGCTTTTAGTTCTTTGGCTGATACTCACCCCTGTTTAAAGTCCACTGGAAGTTTCGATTCATAGCTCATGTTCTTTTTTTTTTTACAGTAAAAGTCATCAAATATATTTTGGTACTGGCTTCAAGTTACATTTTTGTACCTTTGTTTTTTTTCCTGCTGCGTGCAGCTCCAGGCCTGCTGTGAAATACTACGGAACAACTCTAAATGATTGTGGTGCCTGCCCATGGGAAAACTTAATTGATGTATGTATATCAATATTTTTATGTATTCATTTTGTGGTTACACGAGGCAAGCAATTGCTAAAGCTGCCTCGAGGTCAACCTAAAGAGACAACTATGCAATACATTTCGGGGTAGATTTACAAATAATTAATGCAGCGTAGCCCCCCTCCCAAGGCTGCGCTGCACGACAGAGAGGGAGCAGGAGAGCACCATATTTTCAAAGATAAGTCTCTCTCCTCCCCTTTCCCTTGTGCAGGCGCTGATTAGAGCTGCTGTGCGCCACCCACACACCTTAGCACCATAGCGCTAGAGTGTGTGTGTGTGTCAGTCCAGCATAGATTTTGTAAAGGAAGGAATCCCTTCCTGTACAAAATTCTATGCCTAGACACGCTGGAAAGCTTTTCTCTCTTTGTATAGGCCCAGTGCAGCATGCATGCAAATTTCTCCTTCCATGTGCCTGGTTTAAAAGGGTGCGATTTTCTCACGCTAAACCCAATCTACTGTGTTTAGTAAATTGGGTTTAGGGTGAGAAACCTTGGGTGGTTACATGGGAAGGCCGATGCACCACACTTGGCACGCTGACGCAAAGAAATGTGCTGCTTCGCATTACTTTTACGTTATTTCCAGCACTAAAAAAGTTTAGCACTGGAAAGTAAATTAGAAAAAAAGATTCTGCACCGTTTTGCGCAAACACAGCACATAAAATTAGTAAATCTCCCCCTTCAACTCATGTCGCCATTTTGAAACGTGCGAGCACTTGTGCTCTGTTTGTGTTCACTTTGCATAAAATGAGAAAATAGCTCTTACACAGAAACTGTTGCAAGAAGGCAGGGGAGATTGTTTAGATAATAGTGAGACCGGGCATCGGCTCGCTGTTGCAGGTGAACGCTTGCACATTGTTTTTGGAAGATGATGGGCAGAAGTGCTGGGGGCATGTGCCAGCACTGGAGCCAGCCGTCATCCACACCAGCCTGCCAGACAGCTCGCTGACAAGTAACGCAAGCACAAGTAATGCTCTTTCCGTTGGCAACCCACGCGTGTGTTTTGACAAGTTATGACGCAGCAGTTAAAGGGATCCAGAGTGCATAACTCATGTAGGCAACCTGTCGCATCAGCGTGGAAAAATGATGTGTGTGTAACCATCTGGGGTCATAGTAAGACATATTCTAAATCACAGAATGAAAGTCGTTGGAATATTGCACGTTGCTTACTTAGGTACAAAAAATAAAGAACGAATGAGGTGACAGATACATATTCACACCGGTTTTGCATTATTTGATGTATCCACTGTGAGTTATGTTTTTAAAGAAAAATAGGGAAGATAACACTACACGCTTTTGAAAGACAAGACACCGAAAACACCCTCAGGCTATTGCCTGTTCCCACCATTCATCAAGCAGACTATCCTCCTCAAACTCACCTAACCTCATAAATACCACAAAAAAGAATCCGCTCCATTATAAAATTGACTATTTCTCTCTTAGGTGCAATCCCTTTTATTGTCATCCAGTCTCCTTATCTTCTTCGATATTCTTTATTCTGTCGTGTGCTGTTTTGAAGCAATAGAAAGAAAAGTGAGAAAGTGAACAAGTGATCTTGAAATCATTACTGCCTTCCTCCTGGCACTAAAGGTACCTGAACGTAGGAGTTCTATTACTGGATGACCCTCCTCTTCTTTACCTTGCTTCATCTCTTAGTTGTAGGAAATCTGAACCCCTAGACGGACATTCCAGCTCCACTTGTCCATCGACTAAAGGACGCTCTTCATGTTCTGTGACTGCCCTGTGACTGTCTGTATCCACTCAATATGGCGGCCATGTTATCAATGCTTTTAACATGTAAGCTATAGAGGTCCTCCCAAACCTTCAAAGAGGCTATATGACAGCTAAGCCCTGATAAAATGTATCTTTTGAAAACCCAGTCACAATCCTTCTCTAGGTATCACCTGCTGGTCCGAATGAGAGCAAATCCCGTTCCTGGCACACTTTCCTAATAGAGTTATATTCGATGTAATTAGTCTGGCAGCGTGTCAAGAGGCCGGGATGCAGTCTTAAACAGAACACAGGCTTAACACATCAACATCCTGGCCTAAGAAAAACAGACCAAGGTGGCTCCAGTTCCACTCAAAGAAGATTTACAGCTCAGAGAAGTACACTGTTAACAGGCACACATAAGACATTTTTCTGATTGGCAAAGAAATGCCCCTGGAAGCAGAATATGGCCTAATAAACGACATCGCTGGAAGAATTTCTGATTTCCTGTATCCAAAGAGCATGAATCATGAAATGGCATTGTAACCCAACATAACAAAACGCGTTCAGAACTAAAGGTTCACAGCGCCAATATCTCATAGACCCCCACACATACTGTTCCAGTTGAAATGCATATAACCATAGAGTGCAAATCATGAGAAAAGACAAGGCCACACCAGTTTTTGTTGAAGAGAGCTTGGCTGCATATGTAAGCACAACAACATTGGGTTAATTTACGGGTGATCCAAGGGCGGACCACGGATAAACAACTATGCTGACCACCCCCCTGATTAGCCAACGAGCGCCTGGATTACACACCATAGGACACTATACCGTTTTGGGGTTTCCCACGCTGTGGACTCCATAGAACTGAACTCATGCACAGTGGCAAAGCAGTACAGGGCAAGCCCCCAGTTATTCAGGTTTGCAACTGCCCGTGGCACTAACGGGATGCCCTTGTTTTCATCCTTTGGTCCTGCCGCAAAGACTCACGGAGAGTTGGCATGGAGCACCCCCTTTGTGCTCCCTTCATGGCTGCTTTCTGCACCAAGTTCCTTTGGATCACACTGTAACTCCGCCAGCAACACAAAACAATGGAAAATAATGTTGCCAATATACAGACAATCATACTCATTAATTGAATCAGAGGGTGAGAATAGGGTGCGTAACGCTGGGAAGCCCACCAAAAGACAAAAGGAGCCAAGAACACCAGGTATTTAACCCCTTGCACCTTCCCCAGGTAGCCACTACCCTCAGAAGTGGCATATGTGGCTCGGTGAAAGTGGACAAATCCCTCTTCTAACTTCCTGGATCTCCCCCAAGCCAGGTAGTCATAGGAGGGAGGGCTGTGCCATAGGAGCAGGGGAATGTGGTGACAGGCCTCTGGCCACCAAAATTGTCACATTGTGCGTGACGCAGGCAGCCCCATAGCACCAATATCTCATAGCTCCCCCACACACATACTGCCCTGGTTGAAATGCATATAATCATAGAGTGCAAACAATGAGAAAGGACAAAGCTATACCAGTTATAGTTGGAGAGAGTTTGACTGCAGGTTTTATTATTGCATGTGTAAGGGAGAGAAAATTGGGTTCAATTACGGGCTATCCAAGGGATGAGCACCTATACTGACCACCCACTTGATTAGCCAATGAGCACCTGGACTACACACCATCGGGTCCTATACCTTTTTGGGGTTCCCCACACTGTGGGCCCCACAGAATAGAACTCATGTGCAGTAACCGAGCGGTGCAGGGCAAGCCTCCAGTTCCCCTGGACCTGGCCTGCAGCAGCTGCATGGGACTAACGGGGGGTCATCGCTTTCATCCAGGGGTCCTGCCGTAAAGACTCCCTGGGAGTTGGCATGGAGCACACCCTCTGTGCTCCCTTTATGATTGATTTCTGCACCAAACTCCTTTGGATCGCCCAGTAACTCTTCCAAGCCACAGAGGTGGCCCCCCATCAGCTCCGAGGACCCTCAATGATGCCTTGATTATTATCTATGCCATCCCTTTAACTGCATCTCACTGCCTCCATTGCCTCCTGCAAATCTAAAAGGAATACATTTGTACCCATATCGGAAAAGTGGAGTCCATCCTCTGCAAAGCAACCAATGGTATGCACAATTATCAGTCTATGCCTTAAAAACACCAGCTCCTTTGCTCCATGAACATCCGCATGGCACTGTTAATTCATCTGCGAGACAGCTCAATTGCAGCTTCTGACCATGCTCAATGCCACAGTCGGCATGGGAGGATATCAAATCAAATTATTTCACAAGACCCCATGAATCTGCTGATATCAACCATGCACCCCTTCATGACCTGAACCAAAGGGCGATGGCCTAAAGGGGTTAAGTCATTTCCTCCCAAGCGGATCAGTAGCCTATTCGGGTGTTTGGTTTCACTATAAATCCTATGGCGCAGTTTGCTCAATTGGCTTGCCCATCGCCCACCTGGAAAACCCATCCAAGTTATCCGGGTGTTAGAGAAGCCATGGTTCCAGTTCCTTGGCTTTGCCTGTTGTGCTGCCTTTGCACCAAAAGAGCAGCCGATGACTCGAATGCTGAGCCCTACCAAGAAATAAAGCAGAGGGCACTGTATCATAACTGTTTAATAAAAGGGAGCTAATCTTCATTGCGTACTTAACACAAGCACTAACTCTACCACAAAGCTTCTGATGGCTCTTGAACAGAAACACAGGTTTGTCTTGCAAAACCGTACATTATTCACTACAAACATAAAATTCACAAACCTATATACAAAGTGTGCGATTGAAGAACAGCAGTCTGAAGCATAGAAACAGAATGTATCACTCAACTCATAAAAAACCCTTTCTTTAAGGAGAGGGCACCTTGGGTGTAATGTTATTTTTGTTGCAAGGTGAAGGGTAACAGCCCCCCCCCTTATGTAGCTTACACCCAAGAGGGCCTTAAATATAGCTTATAGTGGTCTGACTCCCACCACCCCAGTTTTGTTATCCTATCAGCGGTGAGGCCTTCTTTGTATGCTTAAGTTGCTGTCCCAATTTTGAACGAATGTGTGGAATAATGTTTTGGTGTGTAGCCAGCTAGATTCAGGCAGGCGCCCATTACACAGCTAAACTGGTGACGAGTGAGCACATCAGTTTAGCCATGTAATGGGCTCCTCATGGCACAGTAGGAAGCCCCCTGTAGGTGATTGAAGTTCCAAGTATGCTCCAACCAAGGTCACTGGGCAATATGCTAATTCCCCCAGGGTGCCCAAAGAAATGGTCCTACCCTGCCCTCTATGGTCAGTTTTGGATCGGCAAACCTTTTTCTCCAGAGCCTCATCCATGAATGCAAGGTCATCCATGTCCAGGGCATGCATGCTGGTATCCCTCCTAGGGGTATATGCACAAGAACATGTGCTAAACATCACCAAAAAATGCTAACGCACCTTTACACATTGCAGCCCATTGCCGGAAAATAACCCTGTGTTATCATGGAATTCACAACAAGGCGGTAGCATGCGATAGTCTGCCGAAACCGTGGCCAATGTCCACGATACAACCACCTCGATGGCGATAAAAACAAACCTCAAAGTGAAAAAACATGCGATGGCCCAAAGCGCGATGAGGAAATCAGCGATAAGCAGCGCCATGCCTGCAACACACACATGACAGGTGGAAAAAATCACTATAAAAGTAGAAAAAACACCAAAAACACAGACTGACCAACACCCAAGCACCATGGAGGCAGCAGGCGCAGAGGGCGAGCGCAACCCCACAAGCACCCCGGATGACCAGCCTAGGACCTCGGGGACAGTGAAGGGCAAGGACAAGAAGAAGAGGAAGATGAAGTTCAGTCCGCAGGAAAACAGGATCCTGGTTAAGGAGGTGATGGAACACCATCAACAACTGTTTGTAACCTCCAACGTGTCATTGGGAACCAAAAATGGTATATGGCCGAACATCGTGGACAAGGTGAATGCCGTCGGAGAGCACAAGAGGTTAATGGACGAGGCCAAGAGGTGATGGATTGACATCAAGCGAAAGACCAAGGAGAAACTCGTAGCCAACCAGAAGGCATAAATGCAGACTGGAGGTGGGAGCCCAGCCCCACAGCTCGTGATGGATGACATGAAGGAACTGGTGTTGACAGTCATCAGTGTGGAGACTGTGGCCGGAGTCAGGGGACTGGACACTGCTCGACAGGACAGAACACAACTGCAACAGGGTGAGTGACCACCAGGTACTGGGGGGACGGGTGGAGCGGGCCACAATGGCACACATGCACAATCAAGCAAAGCACAGTGCACACCCACAATGACTCGGGGTCATGGCCCTAATCTACACACTGTCACAATGTACAATGTTATGCTGTCTGAATGTCAACATGTACCATGCGGCTACATACATGTGGACACATTGTAATACACCATCTCCCCTTCACATTGCAGAGACACAATCAACACCTCCTGCAAAGCAGTCCTAGCCACTCTTCACTGATGACGAGGAGGACACCGCCAGCATCGACACCCAAGCCCACCAACATATCATGGACATCATCCACAACTCACCTCCAGGATCAGGGCAGCCCAGCTGCATCGAGGAGGCCCCACTCACTACCCAAGCACCCAGCAGGAGGCACCCACAGCCTCTGCAGTACCCTAAGATCCCCAGGAACAAACCATGGCCTTCCAACGCCATGTGCTGGAGGGCCAGAGGGAGATGGCTGAGCAGGTGCTGGTGGGGTTGTTCAGCCTCATGGTTACTAAACTGGACGCCATCCTTGGGTGTCTAGGTTCCACCAGGGACCAGCTCCAGTCCCTAACGGACACCCATGGCCCGCTCTATGGTCTCTAACGAGCCCTGGCTGATATCGCTCGAGTCATGACGTGGAGAGAAGAACACCTGTCCGCTCAGACTGGCTCCAGAGATTCCAGCCGTGACTTGGCACACATGCCAAGGCTCATGGAGGACATGGTTCAGATGGAGACAGAAAGGATGGCATCCACCGCTGCACATCAGTGAAATGTAGCTAGGATCGACCATGCCCTCTAGATCCTCATAATGGGATTGCTGCCACAAGGCATGGCGCTGATGAATGCTGCTGCCCCCACACCGTCCACATCTCCGCCCCCTGGTGCGTCAGTGCCTCACAGTACGGCAGGCATATCCTCTCCAGCAACTGATGTGCCACTGCCACCCTGTGCAGCAAACAAGCCTCCTCAGGCCCCTGATGTACCAGTGGCACACAGTGCCGCAGCCAGTACTGCAACACCCACAGGTGGGGCAGAGCACACATATGAGGATGAGGACGTGGATGAGATTGTTGTCAGAAGTAGGCACTAGCATTAATTTTCTGCTGTGGCTTGGTGCAGCATGGCCACATGACCTCCCACTGACCCCCGATACACTCCGCTGCACTCACCTTGGACCATGACATGGACTGCCATATGCCATATCCTGTTTGATGAACAGACTGCGGACTGTACCCTTCCTCTTCCGCAGTACCTGTCATTCCCGGATGGACTCTGCCTGGCCCTACATGGGCCCATATTGTGTGGTGTGCTTGGCATGGCCCTGTACCGCTCCAGCTGCAAAACTCCACTGGATGTGCAACAAACATCCAGTAACGCACTGCTGTGTCATGTCTTTCATCATTCATGTTTGAATGTGTGGATGGAATTAGGTACTGTGATTTCCCTTACATCAATGATGCTCATCTAGTGAGAGGGCAGTCACTGTGTGCTACATTACCTATTGTGCTCCGGGTGCCGTGAACACTACAAGAGGGACACACGCTTAGTCACTTCCTTGTCTGGACACGCCCGGAGCCCCCGAGTCATTCTTGCAAGCCCTGCGCTGGTCTGGCTTATGCCAGGCCAGACCACTCCGCTTACGCTCCGAGGGGGAAGCCCACAGAGCTACCTGTTGCAGGCGTACTCGCTGGTGGTGTGCAGGTCACTGGTCTAGTTGTCAGCATGTCATGGTCACTCCCTGAGGACAGGTCTGCACACACACCACACCCATCCGGCACAGGCGTAACAGGCCATGTGACCCCGCAAACATAAGGGGCCGACAACATCACATTCCCCTGTGCGGGGCCCATGATTTGCTACGCACAGGGTTGGTGGCACCTTAGGCCTTGCGGTCGACACAGGACTTTCACCATGTGGCGCTGACTGGCTTTATACAGGTTTAGTGGCATACGTAATTGCGGAGCGGGTTTGCAGCCTGTGATGATGATGTGTACACTGATGTGGTCTCCTCCATTGATGATTCAGGACTCAGCATCATGTATGGGACCTGCTGGGCCACGGGGCCGGTCCGCATGCTGAGGACCATGCCATGGGGGCCTGGGGCTCACACGGGCACGTGGTGTGCCTACTGATGGACACACCGGTGGCAGCAGATGAACAGTGGGGCCTGTGTGCGCAGGGGCGGCGGTGTCTCTTTCTCTCTCTCTCCCTCCCTTTCCCTCTCTCTCTCCTTTTCCTCTCTCTCTCTCTCTCTCTCTCTCCCTTCATTTCCCTCTCTATCTCCCTTCCCCCTCTCTCTCTCTCTCTCTCTCTCTCACCCTTCCTGTCCTTGCCTCTCTGGCTCACTTACCTTCTCTGTTTCTATGTGTCTCGCTCCTTTGATGTGCGCATGACGCACGTCCTGATTTTGTGCTTTGTTTTCCAGGCTGTGACGTCGAGGTTGTCCCTGATGGACCCAACAGGAGTCTTCCACGTTGTTGTTTTGTATTGTGTGTTCAATAAAGTTTTTGGTTGTTACTTCAGTGCTGTGTGACTGTTTCTCGTTCTTCTGGCCACACATGTGTGTATTTATTTTGGCACTGTGCCTCATCATGCGTTTGTTGTGGCTCTTGTGTCATGCACGGTATGTGTATGTCCGGGGCCGGGGGGGCTGGGGGTGGTGGCGGTGGATGTTGTGGCCCTCATGGGTATCAGGACTGCATGATCATTGCCTCCATGGCATCTTTGGGTTTTCAGGTGTGGCTCTTGGCTGGGCTCCCTTTCGTGCTGTGGTTAGTCGTCCTGCTTAGCACCAGCAGAAGGCAGGTGTTAAATCCCTGGTGCTACCGCGGCTTATCGCCTGTTTTTGTTTCACATCGCAGATCTGGAAGTTTGTTGTGAAAGTAGTATTGTTGTTTTTTCGTGTGTTTTTGCAAGGGAACGCCTACTCTGCATCTCATTAGGGTTAGTTGGTGGTGTCCACCGTGGAGATACATGTTGGGGCAGTTATCGCGGGAATACAGGCGATGTCTGCAGTTTTCACCAGCTTGTGAATGGGGTGTTAAATCGATCTCCACTTTTGATGCGTTAAGGTGGGGATAAATCGTAGTTGAGTCCTAGTGAATATCCCCCTTAGACTTGGTAACTAATTCACCACACCTAAATGCCCCAAAGAAGGCTAATGATAGGCTGCCAAAAGGCTGCCAAAAAGGAGTTGTTTTATAACTGTAGTGGGTGGCTCTGTGTACCCAGTTTATCAGGTACCTCAACATTTGGAACTCAATGGGGGCTTTGCCATCCTTCTCTCTGTGCACTGACCTCACCAACCATTCAAAGCCACTCTGAGGAATCAAGGAGCTGGTTCGACCTGGGAAGCCTTGCAGCTTAGCATGGTGGGCCACTGCGGGGTGACATGTCACACAAGCATTCCTCTTTCCCTCCTCCATGGCCCATAATACAAAGTCTTGCATTCTTGCTGTTAATGGTGATGCATTGCTGGTCCTGGTCACTGTCACCTTTACAAATGTGTTGATACAATTCTTGTACCTAACCAGGGTTCCTGGGGTAAGCGATGACTCACCTAAGCTGGGTTGGAAAAGGTGCCGTGGAGGTGTTCACATGTGGCCATGCAGCCTGGAAACAATGCCACTGGTACCAAGAAAGAGCCTCAGCAGGATTATTTCTGGTCCCTTATATGTGTCTCACCCTGAAATCTATATTCCTGTACAAGCATCCCTTGACAAGCTCTCTCAACAGACTCAGCACCTGTAGACAGGGGGTGGATGGCTAATAATGGTCTGCACCACTGCCATGTTTTCGGACCTGAAAAGGACCCTCTTATCTGCTGGATAGTTTGACAATATGTGGAGTGCAGCCACGCTGAGAAACAGTTCCAACACTGTAATATTTGCTGTAACCTTCCTTTTTCACCAGGCATTTGGCCATTTCTGTGCACACCACTCCTTCCTGAATATAATGCCAAAGCCTCGCTGCCAGAAGCATTCATAAATAAGGACAGTTCTGTGCTTGATTCCCAAAACGATTTTCATATTGAGGAGTCGTTACATTTTTTAGGAACTGGGTCTACCTTAGTAGACCTTAGTAGATCTTCCTTCAATCCTCTGTTGAACCTCACTAAATGGTGTTTTGGGTTACCTTTGAGGTTGCACAGGCCATCCTTCTAGAGAAAACCCTCCCAGCTGGGATTAATCTGGCTGCGATGTTGAGTTTCCAGTAGGGTTTGGATGGCACCTAGTGTAGTTTTTCCTTTGCCAAAACAAGCTCAATGTCACAAAATAGCACTTTGACCGTCTCCTGTGGCAGCATTAACATGCCTCTAACTGGGTCCAGTTCAATTCCTAAAAAGGTCAGCCTTATGGCCGGGCCCTTGCTTTTCCCAGCTTATTGGCTAGCTTCTGGCATGCATGTAAGAAAGATTTGCAATCATGTGTGCCTGCCTTGCCTTTAAACAGGACATCATCTAGGTAGTGGGTTGAGCAACCCTTCGGGTGTGCCTTTGACACTGACCATTCCAAGAACGTGCTGAAGGTTTCAAAGAAGCGACAAGAAATAGAATAACCCATGGACATATATTTGTCAAAGTAGAATTTACCAGCCCACTGGAAGCAAGGGGATGTAAAGGGACCCGCCCCAAAGCAGAGCTCTTTTTGCAGCTTCTCATCTACAAACTGCGGTTGTTCAATGGTGGATTTCAAGTTCCTTGCACACCTGCTGACGGTGGGGCCTGTGTAGGGGATGATGAACCCCTCCAAGAAACATATTGCTACTAGACCCCGCTCTTTGGCGTTTTCGGGTAATGCATCAATCAGTGAAATAGGACCTGTAGTTTAACAGTAAATGGTCCTTTGGTCAATAGGGATGTGGCAGGATTGGAATAAAAATGCTGCATGGGTGTCTCAATGCAAGGACAATCACGGGACAGACTTTCTGTTGCATAGAAGTTCCACTTCTATGCACTTACTCAGCTCCTAGTGCTAATATTCTGTATGTCATGCATGTTTGTGTGTGTAGACTGTGTGTTGCATGCTTGGTGTGTGTGAGTGACCCAGTGAAGGGGATGCATGTGGAATCCATTTTGGACACCCTAGGCCCGGTCTTTGCACAAGATGATGGTGAGGTTTTTTTCTAGACAGTGCAAGTATATTACTGACATTCCTGAAGCTAGAGGTAAGAGATCAGGACACCAAAGATAGGGGAGTAGATATGGGCCACCTGTAGACATTCAATTCGACCTCCTGCTTGGCAGGGAGCTGCTGATTCATCTTCCTGAACACTGCCATTTAGTAAATTGTAAGGGTGACAAGTGAGACTGAAGACTCTCTTGTGCAATATGATTCACTGATCATGCTTTCAGTTTACTGGTGACAGATAGGTGCAACATCCTCACATCTCTTTAGAACCTTGTTATAGGGGCTCCAGGGTGGAACCACCCCTGCTGTGAGAAGCATCACTCTACACAAAAGACTGTGTCTGGAGAGCAGTCTGTACAGGACACTTGAAAAGAGACCATTCCAAACGGAGTCTGAAGATACAGACAGAGGATACCTATATCCTGCCTGATTTTGTGTTATTACAGGTGGACCCCACTACCTCACTTGGGGCCAGATGTAGGTAAATGCCATTTACCGATTCATAAATACCGACTCATACCGAATCGGTATTCCTGAATCGGTAAATGGTATGTAGGTAAAAAATTGGTAAAAGATACCGACTCGGTCTGAGTCGGAAACCCAAATCGGCAACCACCGATTCGGAAAAATACGAATCGGTAAATACCGAGTCGGTGATACGCATGCACCCATATGGGCCACATGGCCCATAGGAATGAATGGGAGTCACCGAATCGGAGAAATCCGAGGCGGAAAAAAACGACTCGGTATTTACCGAATCGGTATTTACCGACTCGGGATTTTGAAAAACGCCATGTGAGCCTGCCAACCAATCAGGGACAGCCTACACACCCCACAACCAAGGCCCTGTGATTCCAACCAATGAGAGTGAAGCACCCCACCCCAGCACCTGGGTGTGGCCACACCCATGCAGGTGGAAACCAACAGAACAAACAAATCTTCAGAGGTGAGAGGAGCACAGCATCCAGAGGCAAGCAGAGTGACAGAATAAAGGTACAGGAAGGCCAAAAGGAAGGTTGTGAGCAAAAAAGTAAGACAAAGTTCAGCCAAGAGGAACTACAGGTGGCTGTGGTAGAGATAGTAGCCCACTATCCAAAAATGTTTGGGAGGCAGTCTCTGCATGTTGCAGAGACTGTGAAAAGGAACACTTGGATAGCAATTCAGGCTAAAGTCAATGCCATAGGTGTCACCCACCGGGATATGGAGGACATCAAGAAGAGGTGGTACGACCTGCGAATTGTGACAAAGAAGAAGATTGCTGGCCAGAAAAAGGATGCTGGTCTGACTGGAGGTGGCAGGAGCAAAGCACCCAAACTTACACCGATAGAGGAACTAGTGGAAAGCACCATGGAGGCAGAATGCATCCATGGGATTGGAGACCTGGATAGCACAGCGAAAGCAACCAAAAAACAAGGTAAGAGGCATGTTCCCACATCCACCCCAACCAACCCCAACCCCTACCCCACTGTGTACACTCATCACACTGCAGATGAGCTCATACTCAGTGACAGCAAATCATCATGGTAGACGTAGTCATGTAAACAGAGATGCAAGGTGTGCAGACTATTTTATTGAGAGACACACACACATGAACAACAACATTGACCCTATGTCAATTTGTTTCTACAGGAGAGTCCTCACGCAGTTCTGTTCCACCGAGGGGAGGAGAGTGCAGCACCAACTAAGAAAGGGGATAAAGCAAAGAGGAAAAGTTGTGAGAGTGCAGTTGAAGGAGGAAACGATCAAACCCAGGAGCCATCAACTCCTGTCCGAGCCACAACACCTGTCCCACTGTCCCCTCTGTTGTTTGGATCACCTGAGCTCACAAACACACCCATACCAATGTCCAGAGGGTCCTTGCCGGGAGGGGAAAGTAGGCATGCGGAGCCCCCGCATAGGATCCTGCAGACCGCTGAATCAAAGGGTGAGGAAGATGTGCCCCAAAATAGTGCAACAGTGGCTGACAGGCCAAGACCAACAATTCCAGCAGCAGGCGCTGCACACACCAGTGTCCTTGGCAGGAGGGCACATGAGGGTGGGGAGGGCCAGGAAGGGGGGGAGCGTCTTCTGCGGCCTGGAGGGCACAATGGTAAAAGTACAGCGCCAGCAGGCCAAATCAATGCAAGCCATGCATAGGCAGGTCCGTTGTATGAACACCAAAATGTCCAACATGGACAAGGGTATAAGCCAAATGGCATCTAGCCTGGAGCAAATGGCAGAAGGGATCACAGACATTTCGACATACTTGGGAGTCCTGTCGGACAAGTTAGACAGGGATCATCTCCAGCGTGCCAAGGAACATCAGTACATGCGCCAACATACTAAGGCCATGAACAGGTTTGCTAACAATACAGCTCTCCTCTGCAGACGCTCAATTTCTATGCAGGAAGCATTAGTGCACTGCTGCACAGACTTAACACGGGGCATGGGTAGAGTGACCTCTGCGGTGGAGCAGATGCTGAACTCCAACACAGTCAATGCTGGTGACACGGGTGTGGAGGAGACTGAGGGGTCAACCAGCAGGAGTGGCTCTAGTACACCTGTACAGGAGGTGCGCAGGAGCGGGAGGCACAACCAAGCTGAGTCAGGCACCAGCAGGGAATTGGAAGGTCAGGCATCAAAATCCCGCAATGTAGTGCGAGGACGCAAGCACTGACCTATGTGGAAGATTGACTCTACTGCACACAGTGACTGGAACTGAGAAGGTGCAGTCAGTGACATTCACGTACATTCATGGATCCTCTTCAGTTGTTACAATGATGATGTAGTGCTGATTAAACTACACTTGTCATGTAGTAAACCTGTGTATGTGTCATACTTTACCTAGAAATAGCGTTGTGTTATATCTGTCCGTCTCATTCTACCATCTAGTACTGCTGGTCCTGTTGCCTGGGGCTCTGCACGTTCTTGGTCGTCATCTATGTCCTCATGATGGGTCATCTCAACCTCTGTGCCTTCCTTGGAAGCAAGATTATGCAAGATGGCACAGGTCACTATTATTTTGCAACACAGGATGGGAGTGTACTGTCGCGCACCTCCACTTTTGTGGAGGCACCGGAACCTGCTATCAGGAGTCCAAAAGTTCTCTCCACTACATTGCGGGTGGACCTGTGTGCCACATTGTATCGCCTTTCTGGTCTGGTGGTTGGGTTCAGGTACGGTGTCAGCACAAAGGAACGCAGGGCATATGCACTGTCACCTGGGAGTGAACAAGAGGTACATGAGTTACATTCACATTGCACATTTAGATGAGGTCTACTTGAGGGTGTGTACAACTTTTTTATCTAGCAGATATCCATCTCCAAAATCTCCATTCAATAGCCTGGTGTATATTCCGCTGTTCTGGAATATGTAGGAGTCATGCGTGCTGCCAGGGAATTTGGCAACTATGTCTGTGATGATGTTCCCTGCATTGCATATCACCTGCACGTTGATGGAGTGCGTCATCTTACGGTTTCGGTATATGTGTTCGGTGGCTGCAGGTGGGCATAGGGGAATGTGGGTGCCATCGATGCAGCTTATCACATGCGGGAAGTGTGCCAGTACATAGAAGTCTGTTTTAGTTTTGGCAAGTTCCGCAGGTGTGTCAGGGAACTGTATGTAATGTCCCATTCTCTGAGTCATAACATCCAGGAATTTCCTGAAGAAACGGGACAGACAGCTCTGGGATACACCTCCTACTGCAGCTATCACACTCTGGTAGCTCCCAGAGGCAAGCAGGTGTATGCTACACAGCACCTGGACATGGGGAGGGATGGCGTGGGCCCTGGGTGTTGGATGATCCAGGTATGGGTGGAGGTCCCTTATTAGGTCCATGATGGTCCTGGGGTGCAGCCTGTACCTCTGGAGTATCTCAGGCTCAGTCAATTGGAACAGAGTGATCCTCTGCCTGTACACCTGCTCCTCCCTTTGCCATACCCTCTGACCTGCAGCCTGTAGCCTTCGCCTCCTCGCAATCACATAGAGTGCCGCCATTTTGCCAACAGTGTTGCATTTTGGGCCCTTTTTATAGCCTGCACCTGGTTACCACCTGCTTTCAGTCCATGGTAATTACCGACTCTTAAATACCGATTTTTGTTGAAATCTGTATTTTTTTCCTTTCCTACATCTCGATGGGCATTTTTTCCGATTTCTTATTTACCGATTCGGTAAATAAGGACTCAGTAAATAAGGTGTCGGGGAATACCGACTCGGTAAATATGTTATCGGTAAATACAGAATCGGTATTTTACCGACTCATATTTTCCGATTCGGTACATTTTAGACACCTACATCCCGTTTTTTAATTACCGGTCGGTAACAGCCGATTTTACCGATTTTGGGCCATTACCGACCGGTATTCGCCTACCTACATCTGGCCCTTGATGTCCAGTTCCAAGTCCTCTATGGCATCTCCGTACTTTGACCTCTTCATGGAAGAGCTGTATGTAGGTCCTGCAGTGCCTAGAAGCATGCCCGTCTGATGAAAGAAGGAAGGAGCATACCAACACTGCAGGAAGAGTGACTATCCAGGAAGGGTAAGGTGCATCATCTCCTTGGTGTCTGTGGGGAACCAGAAGGAGAATACTAAGGAGAGAGATCTATGGACCCAGGTGTTTGTGGGCATGCAGTCTCTCCGCAATGGTACTGGGTGAGAACACAAAGATTGAGACTGAGATTGGCAAGGCATAGCTCGAGCTATGTTGGAGAGTAAAAAGAATCTGCCTGTGTAAAGCCACAACATCACCCACGCATTTGGTCTCTGTGTGGCCACATCATCACCTGAGTATTGGACTGTGGCAGCCACATCATCAAGAGAGCATTGGTTTCATCCTGGCGGCATCATCACCCAAATATTGGCCTGTGTGTGGCCACATTGTCCCCAGTGTTTCACTTGTGTGTGGCTGCATCGTCACCAGCATATCACTCGATGTGGCCAAATCATCACCTGAGTATTGGCCTGTGCATAGTCAAATGATAACCAAAGACTTGGTCTGTTCATGAATGAATTGTAATCAGAAGAACCAGCATGTGCCGCACTTCAATTGTGCAATACAAGCAACTCATTAGCCTTTGCAGAGCTCAATATTGGAGCTTCTAGCTGGAGCGCTACCTTTCAGAACAGAGTAGGGACAAGCGCACTGAGAAAGAAGCTGGGCAGCTGCCCTGAAGACTGATCCACCTCCTGTGCCATAGTGCACACCTGTTACATACTTTTGTTTTTGCTATTGCAGTTAGTAGATACATAAATATTACAATTCATAAAGACACTTACATCATATATACAAATAGGAAATATAGATTAGGCATATATATACATATACATTCTCGTAAGCTGATAAAACTTGGAACTTATTCTTCTTAGTCTTACCAGTGATCCCTCTCGTAGAAAAAAAGAAAACCCCCTGACTCTTTAATATTCTTAACTGAGGGGTAAACCTACATCTCACCCCAAATTTCAAGAAATTTGGGTGTGGCTTCTATTCGTTGAGAATATAGTTTTTCTTTTGCTCCAATTCAAGTCATCTTAAGTTTCCAGTGAGGAAAAACTGGAGCCTTAACCATTTTCCATTTTTGAAGGACCAAAGACTTAGCAATTAGGAATGCAATAATGACATACTGTCTTTGTCGAATAGATAGATCCAGCATATCATCGATTCCAAAAAGGACAGTTTTTGGGGCAGGGACTAAACATTCCGTAGCTTTCCACTAAGCCACTGGAAAATCTGCTTCCAGAATTCAATTAGAACGAACATGAAAAACAAATATGAAACCAATCCCCATTGCAATATTTGCACCTGAAACATGCAACTGAGATAGAAGCATACATATTATGTAGACGAGATGGAGTTTATTAAAGTTGCCACTTACACAAAAAAGTGATGTGTTTAAAATTAGCGCCCCTAATGGCTTTATGTGCCCAGATGTTATATGCTCGCCATGATTGTATATCTAATCTTCAGCTTGTAGAGTTCTGAAACTTTTGTACAGCTTGTGGGACTGCTTTTGCATGCAATTGATTCCTGCAAGATCTGATACCAATCGCCTACCCCTCTGGTCTCCCTCACATAATAAGCATGTCTAATCAAATACCAAGGGCATCTTTAACGGATTGCAAATCCTGGATAAAATTACGAAATTGAAAAAAAGAAAAAAGCAACAAAGAGGGGAGCCCCAGATTGCTTGACTTTAATTGATCACAAGACTTCATCACCCCGTCTAGAAAAAAATCGCTAAAGCATAAAACCCCGCCTTTTCTCAAGTTTTTATACTTTTCTCACTTATATGGAGACCTAATCTACTGCTATGTGCGATCAAGTTTTCGGGGTGAAAGGAGGTAGACTGGTATTCTTCCTTCAATTGAGAAAATCTAATAAGGATGACACGAGGAGTTTTGTACCTGCTACGCTTTGGAAGTTTGGGGATTTTAATAAATGGAACAAGCTGGGTGTCAGTTTCTAGAAGCATTTGTTTAAGATAGAAGTTGCCTCCCAAATCTCGTCTAGTAGCTGCTCTTCCACACCAGTCCATGAATGCTGTCTGATAATATTTTTTAAAGTGGGAGAGTGCAAGACCACCTTCTTGAATAGATAGCTGTAGAGTCTCTAGTTTTGTGCGAGGTTTCTTGCCTAACCAGGCAAAATTTTGTAGCATTTGATCTATTTCATTAAAAAAAAGTATGTTTGAGAAGATAAAAAGACAAAGGGGGAGAAGTATCATTTTTATCAGATTGACTCTCCCTATTATAAAGAGAGGTAGATGCTGCTCTGCTTTAAAAGTTTCTCAGCCTTAAAAAATCTGTTGGTTTATCGTTAAGCTGATATAAATGCGAGAGATCATGTGACACAAACATGCCCAGTTATCTAATTGAGCCTATCCTGCAGACTTGGCTTTGCATAGCAAAGGGAAGAATTTGATCTGTGCAGTTGAACAGTGATATCTCAGATTTGGATTGATTTATTTTATATCCCCCTAGATCCACAAAAATGTTAATCTTTTTCAAAACTCCTGAGATATTTTGTTTTTCCACTGGCAAGTAAAAAAAATTACATTGTCTGCAAAAAGTTTAAGCTCAGGAGTTCTTAGCAGAGGTGCCTTGAGTTGTGGATCTGGCTGTAACGGGAATGCTAGTGATTCTATAAATAGTGCAAAGAACACTGGCGACATAGGGCTCCCTTGTCGAGTACCTCATCTAATTTGTAATGACCCTGCAGTATGAGAGTTAATTATGATCTTAGCTGCAGCTTTGCTATATAAGTTCTGCAGTACATTTACAAATTTCGAAAGGAAAATTAAATTTTAATAGAATAACAAACAGGATTTTCCATTGAACTGAGTCAAACGCTTTCTCAGCATCAATCATGATGATCGTTGCTTCTGTCTTTTTATTAGTGTAGTAATCAATTACCTGAATGAGAAAGTTAGTATTGATTGCCACAGTGCTTCCTGGCAAAAAAAACACACTGATCTCTATTTACCACTTCTTGAGTAAAGGGAGTTATTCTAGCTGCCATAATTTTCATTACCCGTTTATAATCTCAGTTAATTAAATCAATCAAACAATATGAGCCCGGCTTATCAGGTGGCTTATCTTTTTTCAGGAAGCTTACTATGGCTGCCTCGGATAAGGAGTTGGGTAACTGGCATCCCTCAAGGATTGCATTGAATAGTTGTACAAGAATACTGACTAGTTGAGACATAAATACCTTAAAGAACTCGAATAGAAATCTATCGCAGCCGCACACTTTCAAATTTGGGGAAGTCTTTAATGTCCTCTTTAATTTCATCGATTGTAATAGAGGTTACTATGTGAGCTTTTTGGTCACCACTGAGTCTAGGCATATCTATGAATTTGAGAAACTCTTTGATAGAAGCCAAAGTATGCAACGATGGACAAGCATAGTTTCTTATAGTGAGTAAGAAAAACAGCATCAATATCTGCCGCTTGATCAACTAATTGATTTCTGTTTTAATCATATATGGATTTAATAGTGGCATTGTTCTTTCTCTTTCTTATTGACCAGGCTAAAAACGTTCTGGCATTCTCACGTTCTTCATATAATTTTTGGAAGCATGTATTCTGATTGACAATTGTCTGAGAGTCATAATAATTCTTTAAGGCTTGTCTAGCTTTTTTTAGCCTAGCTTTAGTCACTTGGAAGTAATCAGCTCTGTACCTCTGAGTTGGTTGATCTAGTTTGCGCTGCAAAGTCGTAGCGGTGTTCTTCTTTAATTTAGATATTTTGGCTTTATATGATATTATCTTACCCCTAATAAAGGCTTTATGGGCTTCCCAGACACAGAAGCATGGAGCGGCCCTTTTATTCCTTTCCAAACCGTACTTAATCATAATACGCATAGTCACGACCCATCCTTCCTCAGTTAATAGGGTCTGATCTAAAATCCATCGAGGACACTCCTGTCTGGTTAGATTAATCTTAATTTCCGTTGCCCGGATCGAGTGATCAGAGAATGGATTTGAGAGGATATAAACCTTATCCCACTCCCATTGATGGGAGATTAAAAAAAAACTATCCAGGAAGCGGAGTTAAATCTCATTGAGGAACAAGGGTACTTGCGAAACTGAGGATATTGAACTCACCAGGGATCGATTAATGCCAGATCTTGAATCAATGTAGCTAAACATCTGGCTGCTCTGGCTTATTTTGAACTTTTTTCTTACGTGAAGAGTCAAGATTTAAAATCTGCAATAAATTAAAATCTCCCGCTAAGATTATTCAGCCAAGAAGCTTCCAGAGGACATTCTTGAGTTCCTCGAGGGCTGCTGTATTGTCCTCTATTGGACCATCGAAGCTAATAATCTGTAAAATAAGTTTTACCACCTTCCAGCTTGCTACAATCCACTTAGCACTGGGATCCCTAATAATCTGCAAGACGTTCCCCTGGCAGTGGTGCATGAAGAAAATTGCGACCCCCTGACTGCTGCCCCTGCTGATGCAAAAAAGGTTTGTGAAATACAGCTAGGTAAACTAGGAGGGATACAATCTGCTTTCAAGTGTGTTTCTTGGAGTAGAATAATTTGTATTTGGGCTGATACAAGCCACTGCAGTGTGGATTTCGATTTATTTTGATTATTGGCCCCATTGATATATCAAGAGGCTATCCGAATCACTCAGGTAGAGCTGAAAGTCTCTACTTTAGAAGATTCTTCCAGTAACCAAGAAGAGACATTTTGAAAAATGCAGATCGAGCTGGAAGATTCGTTGGAATACCTGAGGATCTTGAGGTAGGTTAATCTGCAACAAAACTAATTTCGGGCCTGATCAAACATGTATTACCGGAACAGTCAGTTGAAGGTTGAGATCTCACCATTATCCGGGCACACCGAGTACCAGCAATCTGGCCTACGAATGCCAAATACCCCTGAACAATTCTGGTTAATTTTGGGGATGTTCAGATCAAGGAACATGTTCCACAGCAGAGAATTTTTCATTTCAAATTTTTGTGACATGTCGATCCTAGCACCGCAAAGGCAAGAGAGTTTGTTGGACTGATTCCTTAATTTAAACAGTAAGGGGCTCCGGCTGGAATTATGCACCAATCCAAATTAAGAGTGCTATTTAAGGACAATCGCACGTATTTTTGTCAGTGGAATGGGCAAAATAATTTTGTATACAATAGAAGAGGAACGAGGATGAGAGGGGGTAGCTCTCCTGACTAAAAAAATTCATTCCAAGGATTCACAAGAAGGAGAAGGGAGATATGGTAAATGAAAAACAATCAGGGGACAAAAAGAGAAAGGGGAAAGCTTTCATTTTCTAAAAGAAGTCAAAATAGCCTTATAATAAATTCAAACTATTTGGCTGCTCCTCATGGGAACGAGCTCAAGAGTACCATTCCAAGGTCTCACTCAAGTGAAAGGGGGGAGTAAGGGTTGGAGGGAGGGTGGGTACTGGGTTCATGATGGGTAGGGCCTCAAAAAGGGGGAGGAGGGGGATTATGAGAACACTATGGTGTGGGGGTGATTGGGTGAAAAATAGAAAAATCGCAGTTAGAAATGGTACAAAATGTGCTATTCAAGATAATAGGAACATTCCATGACAGTTTTCAGCCTGGTTCTATCACTTTAGCTTGTCAAGAGCTGGCAAGATGAAAAGAAAATGGTCAGTGAGGGTACAGGTTTTTATCATGAGCAGTATGTCAGATATACAAGCCTGGTACATACTTAGAACTGCACCTGAGCTCTAATCGTGCTAATATTGCTGTCCCGAACGGTAGTGCTACCTAGATTAGAGTGTTAAACTGGAGAAGATTGCAAATAGAGGCACAGCATTGCTTCATAGTGCCTAGAAACACCAAATTGTATTTGTTTTTGTTAGTGTATCATGTGAGGTTTAAGTGTACATTAAAGTTATTTCTGTCTTGAAAAGTAACACCTAAAAATGTGTTTTCTTGACTGCTTTCTGAATGCTAAGCTCTGAGGTTGAGCACTCCCACACTACCTCGCTCAAATGCTCGTGACTGCTCACTATCGCTAACACTTAGGCTCAAGTGCTGAAGGGCTCAAATTGCAAAACTATAGTAGGATATAAGCTGTGACATTGAGGCAAACAACCTCGAATCCGCTGGTTGAGGCCTAGTAGTTCCTGCTTGACCCCCGGCCCTCCGAACGGGGTCTGACAATTGGCAAAACATGTTTTCCATCAAGAAACTAGTTACATCTGTCCCCACTACTTTTGAGGGTTTTCCCCATCCACTGCTACCCTGGAACCAGTTAAATGTTTCAGCAAAGGAATTTCTGAGCAACTAAGTAATAGTTTGAGTAATAATATTGGTGATGCCCCTTTCCATAGAATGGGCTCATCAACAGACTCCACAACACATTACAAAGTAGTGGAATATGGTGATGCGTGATGCCCTCTACAGTGCAGGCAGGTAATTACATATACACATACCAATCCCTAGCATCCATAGTATCACCATACTCAAAAAGTAATTTAGAATAAACATTAAGTCTCCTCTAGATGTTTCTACATGTAAGCTTTCTCATCAAATGAAGGCAAACTGTTGTCAGTAGGAAACGGTGCTTTGAGAACAATTGTGGACCTAATTTCTGTTGTACTAGAATGTGTAGGTATGCTCAACCCTACAAACAAAGCAATTACTACTATAGTTAGTACAACTAACACTCCAGCACATATGTATATATGTCTACCACTATTGTTACTAGGTTCCATAACGTTTCTGAATTCAGTCTGTTTGGGTGAAATGCAGCAGCAAAAGACTCCTCTGTTAATTTCCACCTGTGCAAATGGCAAAACAATGTCCATGCATGAAATGCAATTATGGTATTTACAAGGTCTTCATGAGTCTTCCTTAGCCCTATTCCGTGTTCTTCTAAATGACAACATTACACTACTTCAGGAGACTCAAGCCTAGGGACTCTTCTTTCTTCCCAACATAATGTATTCAAATGTCTCTAATATGCACAGTTCAAATTTCCTAATGATCACATGAAGGGTAACATGTCTCAGTTTGCTTAGTGGCAATACACTTTCAAAACTCAGCTCAGCCACAAATTCCAGTTCAACGAAGTCCAGCTGGATTCAAATTGTTATAACAAAATGTCCAAAATTCTCTCTATCAAACATTGGCAGCAAGAGATGTCTATTCAGGTGAGGAGTACATCTGACAGGGTCCTTATGCTTTCTTTGATCTCCTTCTGGCCCTTCAACATCACTGCCACTTAAGCCAGATTCCCCACTATTTTCTGTGATAGTGTGTGGCACTAGCATGTCAGGCAAAAGCTGTCTTCTTTCCTCCTGTCCTTATAGCTACTAGTCTTCAGGCACTAATTGTGTTACTGTGGCACTAGGCCCTTTGCCAGGGTCAGATTCTGGTGCAGTCAACACTATAGAATGGGGCCCTCTTGTTCCGACTTCAACTGCTGACTCATTCAGACCCCCTCAGGCCAAACATGTGCTGTCCCAGACTCTTTCTGGTACCCAACAGCTTGACTAACCTGCTCCCTTTGACTTACTGTTACCATTGGCACTTCAGTGAAAGGTTCTGTTAAATCATCTTGGGGACACCAGACTCTGTGAGTATGCAAGGCATGCGCCCAGTTGGGGAGATCTCTGCACTTCACATGCTGCTGCAGTGACCAAGTTAACTTGGTATGGTCCTCACCACCGAGGCTCCAAGCACGTTTTGCACATATGCTTCTTCACCATAAACCAGTCTCCGGGACTGAGGTCATGGTACTGCTTCTGTTGATGTGGGGCTGTAGCCTATCCAACCTGATGAGACACATAATGCACCAAATCAGCCAGTCCTTTGCAGTAACCTAGAACCATGTCATCTGTAATGTTCACAATTGCATTTGCAGACACATTTGGCCGTCTCATGGCTTTGCCCACAATTATATCATGAGGAGATAATGCTGTCCTCCTATCAAGAGTACTGCGAAGATTCACCAACACAAGGGGCAATCAGTCAAGCAACTTCAGAAATGTCGAAGCACAGACCTCAGCAAGCCTGGATTTCAGAGTCCCATTAACTTCAGAGCAGTCAGGAACCGGAATCTCAGAATTAACTCCTTCAACAAGCTATGATGATACCGTCTTTTCTCCTGGTCGGATAAACTTCAACCCAAAGCGAGAAGATGCAAACAATCACCAAGACACATCTCAGTCCAGTGCACAAGGGCATCTCAATGAAGTCCAATTGCATCCTGTTGAAGAGACCACCTGATCTCCCTATGTGTCTTAATATTACTACAGTTCTTACTACATTCATCTGCTGACACACAGCACACCTGGGACACAACCCTTCAGCCATCAGTCTGAACCTAGGATTAAACAGCGTCTGCTGAAACAAACACACCATTGCATCTCTACCTACATGAGCAGATCCATGTTAGTTTCTCACTACAGGGGGGAAACAAGCTGTCTGGCAACACAAGTCTTCCATCTCCTGAAACCCAAATGTCATCTTTGTTTCTTACGGCGAAACCTGCTCTAAACCCGCCTTGCTGTTCTGCTTTTAACACTTCCTCCTGAAGTCTCTTAACTTCCTCCCATATATCATCTGTGGTTTTCTAAAGTTTGTAATTGGTCTCATTTGTTCCCTGATTTTAATATTCACCATTTAAAGTCCTAGCATTTAAGGCACAAAATCAGGCAACCTCATCAGCATACTTGTTGCCCACAGTTACATAATCATCTCCTTAGGAGCATGCAGAATATTTCACAACCGTGATCAGGGAAGGTAACTGTACTTACCATACACTCAAGAGGGGGAGGAGAGGAAACTCCTACCTTGACCTCCTCTATAATTAACTTATCCCACGAAAATTAGTAGGAGTGGAAAAGATCACTTAAAGAGCTATATATGGCAAAGTCAACATAACTGCCTTCACCCACACAAATGTGGCATGCTTCATCATTGGGTTGCTAAACACACCTGTGCACAGACCAACACATGAGGTGGAGCAAGAGGGTGGGGTAGACAATACAAGCACAAAAAAGAGTAGGGATCAAGTGAAAAGTAAGTGCAGAAATTGATGGTAAAACTAGCTCAGGGATATCCAATTCCTATTTTATTCCTGGGCTCCCTGGCCAGGATTAAAAAGGTCTAACAACCTGGAGGATGAGGGTGAACAGGGTAAATTATGTACTGTTCACCCCTCTTCTCTGCAGATAAGTCAACATGTTTCAGCCGGCTATTGTGTCTTCCCCGTCTTTCTTTGTGACTGATAGATCCCTCTAATCCTGCCCTCCTTTCAACAAAAGAGGGTCTAGGAATAACCCTATACTCACAAATGGGTTTTGTAATCATACTTCAAATATAATCTGCAAGTAAGGAAAATATAACAAAGGGAAAGAAATTTGTGCAAGAAGTCGTTAATATATGCGCATGATTTCATAGAAACATACTACTCTGCCACTCTAAACTAAATCAGTGCGTATGGTAAATCACATTTTCATTTCATTGTCGTATGTCTGGACAATGTCTCCAAAATACGTTTAATAAAGGTAGTAAGTTTTGAATTCATTAAATCACAAATCAATACTTGGATTTCACCACCACACCATTACACCCCACAGGGCGTCCGTGTCCCACAGTAAAATGAAGTGAAACCAGTCCATCTTACCGAGTTTCACACCAGCATGTGCTCAAAGGGCGTCGGAGCGAGAGAGGCCCCTTGTCGTCACACACTGATTCAGAATAAGGGGATAATGCATGAGATGTTAGAAACAAACATGCCAAAACATATATAAGTTCAACTATGTAATTTCTTCCTCAACATTCTTGTTTTTGTTGTTAATGCCTGGCATTCCGGGAGACATATATAGAGCTGACTGCGACTCATCGCACCCTGCAAAATCTAATATCAAGTGGTTGCCGGGTCAATGTGCCAAAGCTTCCATCTTAATCAAAGCCTACTCGTTGCCTTAATTTTGGAGTTTGCCCCCAGTGATCCCCGCTTACTTCGTCAAGGTGAGCCTGCCTCCATCTCTATGTCTCTCCGTGTGCCGTGCAGGTTCAGGACTAATGGTGGGAATCTCTTTTCATGGCATATTCGCTTCACAGCACGCAATCACAGTTGTGGTGCTGAACTGCTGTGTCGGTGGCTAGAACACTGATGTTTGCCACATGAATGACGGAATCTCCCTTAATGACATCTCTGTTTCCCGCCACGAAATCATAGTTGTGGTCACGTGGTGCGGGACTACCGTGTTGGAGGCTAGAACGCTGATGATTACCGCACGAAGGGGAAGTGTTAAGACCTTTCTGTTGGTACAGATCCTGCCATCCAGACTATTGAGCCGGCCCCACTCCCTCCTTGCAGTGGGCATGTTCCTCAATAACATTTAACGAAATCTACCTCATCTGAATTAGTGTTGATAAAGGCGCTATTAGTTAAAGAAGAGAGTAGCAGCTGAATGGTATAGTTGTACTTTGTGCATTTACTATGTGCCCCCCCCTGAATGGAGGTATCAAAAATAATTGTAATAAATGCAGAAATGAACCCCATCTACTACAACTGGGTGGGGGGATAGTTGTGCAGCTGTAAACACCGCTGTTCCCTTGAATATACTAAGTCAAACATCTGACGTCTATTGGAGGATGTGTTTATCAAAGGGATGGATTATAGGTCCGAATTTATTAATCAGTGTTCGGTGGAGGTACCCAGGAGATAAAATGTTCCTGAGAACCTGTTCAGAGTCTACTAAGGGTACTCCAGGGAATGCCATCATTAGTCCAATTTCATGGCTACGGATCCTGTAAACCCACTTCTGTTCTCTCAAGAATATGATTTTTTTAGGGTCTTGTGTGTTACTGGGGATGTGTGATTTGTACAGTACAGTCCAGAACATGTCATCTACTGAGTGTCTTTTCTCTGTGTAGTGTGTAGTGAATCGCGTCATGGTCCTCTGGCACCTGATATTGCTCCTTTGCTCCATGATTCTAATCTTGACTTTTCATGTCATCATATCTACATACAGCAGACCACATGAGCATTTGATAATGTAAATAACATTTTCTGAGTTGCAGTTTGTGTGCCTGCGCTGTTCCCAAGGGTAAGCCAGACCCACATCGATGCTTTTAGTATTCTCAGTGAGATTGCAGATGTTGCATGATCCACACTTAGTATGACCAGTGACTGGGGTAAGATCCCATAGTCTTTGTTGACCCCTCCGTGTATCTTGTCTTGGTCTAGTATGGACTAGACCAGGGCTCCTCGCTCAGCCCAACCCTCTTCCATATCTACATGAGCCCCCTCGCCACCATCGCACGCAAACACAACATCAACATCATCTCCTACGCCGACGACACCCAACTGATACTCTCCCTCACCAATGACCCTCTCACCGCCAAAGCCAACTTCCAAGACGGAATGAAAGATGTCGCAGAATGGATGAAGCACAGCCGTCTGAAGCTCAACTCGGACAAGACGGAGGTCCTCATCCTCGGACAATCCCCGTCCGCCTGGGACGACTCCTGGTGGCCCACGACGCTGGGCACCGCACCGACACCCACGGACCACGCACGCAATCTGGGATTCATCCTGGACTCCTCCCTCACGATGACCAAACAAGTCAACGCAGTCTCGTCCTCATGTTTCAACACCCTGCGCATGCTCCGAAAGATCTTCCGGTGAATCCCCACCGAAAAGAGAAAGATGGTCACCCAGGCCCTCGTCACAGGCCGACTGGACTACGGGAACGCCCTATATGCAGGAACCACAGCCAAACTGCAGACACGCCTTCAACGCATACAGAACGCCTCCGCATGACTCATCCTCGACATCCCGTGCCACAGCCACATATCCGCCCACCTGCAAAACCTGCACTGGCTCCCCATCAGCAAGAGGATCACATTCAGGCTGCTCACCCATGCACACAAAGCGCTCCACAACATGGGCCCGAATACCTCAACAACCGCCTCTCATTCTACACCCCTACCCGCAAGCTCCGCTCCACCAGCCTCGCCCTCGCCACCGTCCCACAAATTCGCAGAGCCACCACCGGAGGAAGATCGTTCTCCTACCTGGCAGCCAAGACATGGAACTCACTCCCCGCACACTTACGACTGACCCAGGACCATCTCACCTTCAGGAAACACCTCAAGACCTGGCTATTCGAGCAATAGCGCCCCCCTCCCTCAGTGCCTTGAGACCCTCATGGGTGAGTAGCGCGCTCTACAAATGGACTGATTGATTGATTGATTGATTGATGATCCTTAATACTCGAGCTTCTCTTAGGAGAAGAGAGGTTTGTCCAGGTGCATGCCATTTGAATTTAAAATCCGCCAATAATTTGTATGATGCGCTTGATGTTGTTGGAAGTTACAATTCATGGAAACGTAGGACAGTTCATCTGCCTTCGAAGAAACTGCTCTGACATGGGTGATTTCAAATCAGAGTCTAACACACAAGCAGAAAAACTGCAAAAGAGGAAGTACCCGGACAAAATCATCAAAAAGGCTCTGAAGAGAGCTAGTTTTAACATCATTTTCTGCACTTACTCTTCATTTGATCCCTACTCTTCTTTGTGTTTGTATTGTCTCCCTAACCCTATTGCTCTACCTCATGTGTTTGCCTTCGGAGGGGTGTGTTTAGCAGCTCAATGATAAAGCATGCCACATTCGTGTTGGTGAGCACAGTTTTTCAAACATAATGACTTTGCCATTTATAACTCTTTAGGCGATCTTTTTCACTCCTACTTCTTTTTGTTTGAGAAGGTAACAGCACTGCCAGTAGCAAGATATGCACATGTTCTCCATTCCTTATTGGGTTCCTGAAAGAGGTCATAAATCCCCAGTATGGCCATAACTGTCTAAGGACATGGACGACATCAGAGCCATACTGACTATCAGTGGAAATGGTCACTTTCAGCTGGACTGAAACACAGCATGCTCCAGTAAGAGCAATCAATGTATTCACTTGTCCAGAAAACAACCTTTGAAGCCAGGAGACTTCATCCACACCTGAGAGAGTACAAACTGTGTAGGTAGCTCTCAGGCTTCCTTCATGGTCTAGTAAACAGGAGCCAGCAACAAACATTACATAATCTGGTTCAACTAGTGGCACATATATTGTTAATAAGGTCTTGGCTTTGTCCACGTTTCAGTAACATTGAGACAGTCATGCTCAACTTTACCTCCAATAACTACATTCCCAGGAATGGGCAATAAGTTAGCAGGATTTATGGTTGTACATATTTTGAGAGAGATAATGCTAGCGGCAAGTATGACTTGTTCATACTTAGTCCAAAAGCTATTGGTGAGATATTGAGTTCTGGTGCGGGATAACAATATTTCCACAGAATGGGGGACTAAAACATTAAAAGGATGACCAATAACAATGTTTTTGAACTGTTGAATGCTGAAACCTGTTGAGGCCACTGATTTGAGACAGCCTGGAAAAGCAGCAGGTATTGGGTCAAGTGTAGCTAAAAAGCAAGCAACAAGTCTGCAAGCGTTCACGTGCATCTGAGTAAGCACTGAGTGAGCCCAGCCATTCCTCTCACTGCAAAATAAAGCGAAGCACTTATTGCAATCAGACATTTCCAGTGCCGGGGCATGACTGACTTATTCTCAGCTCTAAGAAGGCGCGCATGCAAATGTCACCCCATGGAACAGGATCTGACACATCCTTGTGTGTCAGCCTCGGAAAAGAATTGAATATTAGGGAAAAGTTGGGAATCCCCTGGCGACAGTAGCCCACCATCCTCAAGAACATCCCGACTTCTTTCAGCGTAGCTGGGGAATTATTCACAGAATCGCTGGGATTCTCTCTGGTGACATCTTCCTCGCTCCTTCCTCAATGTAATGTCCAAGGTGCAGAACTTCTCTCTATAGTACTGCAACTTGGTCGGAGATACTTTATGTCCAGTCTCAGCTAAGTGGTTCAGCAGGTCAATAGCATCTTGTCTACAAGCATCCTGTGTACATGATACCACCCACAGGTCGTTAAAATAGTGGACCAAGATGGAGTGACAAGGCATTACCAGGGACTTCATGTTCTTTTAAAGGATCTGGTTGAAGATGGATGGGCTCTCTGTATACCCTTATGGGACTCGGCACCATGACCAAACATGGCTGCCAAACTGAAATGCGAAGAGGTGATGCCTATCCTCATGCAATGGAATTGAGGAAAATGCTTTACAAATGTTAGTGGTAGTGAACCACTTGGCCTCACAAGGAATCTGAAATAAAATCACAGCGGATTTGGTACCACAAGTAAACAAGGAACTACGATTGTATTGATCTTTCTAAGGTCCTGCACTAAGCAATACTTGTCTATAGGTTGCTGCAGGTCCATGATGTGTGAGTTAAATGGACTCCCCATAATCGCTTTCAGAATTTCTTGCCAAATCAATGAGTCAATTAAAGGAGTAATCCCAGCAATGGTTTTAGGGATCAGAATATTTTGCAGGATTCTTAGATACTCTGCATTAGGATTCAATTTTATGCAGATATGTTCAACATCATTAATGAGACCTATGTTTTCTCCTGTAAAGCCACAGACTTACACGTTTGAAGACAACGTCTTCATCATGAGTTTGGAACTCAATGCACTTTGGGTTACAGTAAATGGAGCTATTCAGCTTTCAACAAAGATTGCATTCAAGCATATTTCCGGGACTTGAATTTCACACCACAAAACAATGATTCTGCTAAAAAGACCCTATTTTAACAAGTACTGCTCAGTAACAGGGTTAGGCAATTGTTTGTTTGCAACTCCTACAACTTGGATTCTTTTTCCAGAGAGTGATAGGTTGGGAGCTTCTGCTGCTCTAAAAGTCGAGTGGGTAGCACCAGAATCAATCGAAAATGATACGGAGTGGCCATTCACCTCACCATCCATCAATGGACCACTCTGGTCTACCTGTAAGAATGTCTCAAGCATGCCATCCTCCTACCCCTCAGGCACCATCAATGTTAGAGGTCTGAACTGTAATCCTCATCTGCTGGTGTCATAAGGTACTGTTGAGACACACCCTGATTCACAAAAGGGTTATTGTTTGCATTGGAGACCTTATTCAAATTAAATCTGAAAGCATTTGCATTCAGTTGAGGCATTGGGGCTTGTGGAACCTGCATTACCTTAGCTTTGGGGAAATAAAATGTTTGAGTCCTTTGCCTCTGTACATGCTGTGTCTGAACTGGATTATTGTTTTGGGGTTAAAAAAATACATTATTCTGAACCTGATTCCCATCATTAGATGGCATTCCTGCTCCCAGTGCGGCAACTTGCCGGCAACATGACAAGAATTCAACTTCTTAAAAGCCACCACATCAATCCTAGTACTCTGATCAATTGGAACACCGCAACCTCTTCCCTGTTGTTGAAACCCAATACCATCTTGCATTATCAGAACTCCCTATTGATACACGCCTTCATAGAATCAACATTCTTGACAAACTGCTGATTCTGACTTCTTTGTGTAGCTTTTATCTGTGCCACCCTCAACTTCTCTTTCAATTTCTTCTGCTTCATCTCCAGTTCATCACTACAATATTTTGAGTACATCAAGATTTCATCAATTGACTTAATCTGCCAACAAATTAAATGCTGCTGAATCATCATGCTAATTTGAGATCTCAATCCATGCACAAACCTGAACAAAAAATGTCTGATATCTTTGGTCTCAATGGTTTGCGTCCCACTATACCGCTTAAATGTTAGCAGTGGCCTCTCATAATAGGAGTGTATTGACTTCAGATTCTTGGGTAGTTCTGTTAGTCTTTACTCAATCAATGTCTTTAGGAGATACCAATGATTTCAAAAAATTTAATCATCTGATGATATTTTCTCATCACCACTGGTGAAGGTCCCTTCGATATTTGATGACTCATAGGCTCCTTCTTAGGCCAGTCCACAGCTATTTTGCATTCAACTCACAAATTACTTGGAAACTCAATCTCAAATAAGCTATTCAAATCTATCCATAGGACCTTTGATATTTTCACAAGCCAGTCAGCCAGTCGGAACCATTCCACTGGTTTTCCCCTCAGTTTTGGAAAATCAATTTTGAATGACGCAAGATCACTTTTGCTTCAAGGCATGGGGACATAGCTTCCACCTGGCACATCTCTCATCAGAAGGATTTGTATGTCTTCCTCTTCTTCCTCCTCTTCTTCCTCTGCTCCAGATGCAGCTCTATTCTTACTTTCTTTGACGCTTTCTTGTTTGTACACTTGCCTTCCTATCTAGACAGCTCATTCCACTATAGTCAATTAATGTATGAATCTGTGATTTCATTCCTGACGGTCTCATGTTAGTGAGATCACAGTCATTAAAACTTTAACAGGAACTTCTCTGATCTTTTCAAATCAATTTCATATTTGTGAGTTAATTATGGCAAACTTTCATGAGCTGGTCCAGAACATCTGGTGAAATTTTTACACCCGAACCAGAGCTTATTGTCTTGGTAGGTTTTTATTTGGGACATGCCAAGCTTTCCAAGTATCATTTAATTTAATTCTAGTCTTAACTTAGTCACATCTACTGTATTTTCCTTCACTGGGGATTGAACAGTTTTTTCACTTGTTCCCGAACCTTCACCTTCACTCGGGATGCCTATACAATTAAACCAATAATCTAATTCTTGGGCACTAAGATCAGGTTGCTCTACAGGGGTATTAAATATTATCTCTCTTCCAGAGGTACATGGGTTTGCATTGCCTGGTGAAATCCAAATGGACATCTCAGAATTTGGTGAACACAAATGTATTCGTGTCCTAGGGGTACTGCAATTAGAACTTGGAGGTACATCTGCGTTGGACATGAAAAAGGGTGGTGATCTTTGGGAAAACCTTCTATTCGGGGAAAACTCGGCCTGATATAATTTGGGATCTGCACTTGCAGTATGTGGAGTATTTACTTGTGTCGGGACCAAAGGGATTTTTCTCATTGTCAAGCCCACAGGATTGTTACCAGAGGTACCCATCTCAGTAGGAACAGTCAAAGTATGTGTAGTATTTCCTGCCAATCCTGGTTTATATAAAGGAACTATAGGACCAATTGTGACAGGAACGGTGAGTGCATCTGGGGCAGATACATTTTGAGGGACTGTCATCCCTGAACCCATTCCCATCAAATTAGAATTTACATCTACTGGTGCCGCTGGCACATCAGAATTTCCACTGGTATGTGTATTACTCACTCATTCTGCTTGGGTCATATTGAATGGGGATGGAGTGTTTAACAATAGTTCATTTATGAAATCCTCATCCGGATCACTATCACTGTATTCACCTCCATTCTATATGTCATCTATCTCTTCCTTCTATTTCTTTTCTTTTTGTTTGCCTTTCCCATCTTTCTCAAGCATCATTGCAGGGGACAGTCTAGCTCCCTTGATCAAATCACTTCTCCATGCCTTCTGTTCTGCATCTCACCTAGCATCTTCACAGTGCGTATTGCCTTCTCGACCCTCCCTTCATTGTCTTTCTTTGTGTCTAATGTGAGCTATGTGTTCCCAAACATTAAGTGCATCGTATTGTGAAGGTCAAATCTGCGGTTTCATATCAAACATTGTCCTCCTTAAATGTTCAATGATTCTCAAACTATGAGTGCAATAACGGGGAAATGTCAGTACACCCTCTTGCTCATTAATCTTATGCCATTGTTCAAGTCAAATACACTTGTGAAGACCCACGTTTATCGCCATAAATGACCTAGGGTGGTCCTTCTTCTCCCTTGCTTGCACGTATAGTCACATCTGCCTTCATTAGTCTATGTAGAGCTTTAAAGAATTTTATTTTAGGTTGAGATATACACAATTCACAAATAACTTTTCATTTAAACCAATGAATGGTTGTTCACCTACAGTTCTCTGTCCAGTGTCCACAATCAATACCCATGCGGGTCTCCATGATGTAGCCAACCACTGAGGCACCACACCAACCAACCAATACCAGCGCAGCAACCTTTAACGTCAATCTCAAGCCTTGCAGAGGCTCACCCACCTGTAAAATTTTTCACGAAAGCATTCTCTCAGCAATTTAAGTGCAAAAACAAAAGCAAAGCAACTTCGACATCTTACTTTGTCTATGCCTCTAAAAAAACTAAAGTAGTCATACGCACAGGAAACGGTCCTGAGAAACACTTTCAGACCTACTGTTGGGAATGGCCCTTTTATGCAGGGTTAACCCCAAACTTTTTGCTTTTTCCTCCTATTTTTCCCTGACCTTTTTGTGTTGGTTTTAGGACTCTGAGCACTTTACCACTGCTGATCAGTGCTAAAGTGCATATGCTCTCTGTGTAAAATGTGTTATGGATTGGTATTTCCATGATTGGCTTATTTGATTTCTGTGTCAGTCCCTAGTAAAGTGTACTGCGAGTGCCATGGCCTACAAATCAAATGCTGTTGGTGGGCTGCAGCACTGGATTGTGCCACCCACGCAAATAGCCCGTAAAGTGTAACTCTGGCTTGCCATTGTAGAGCCTGTGTGCAGCCTGGGGCTGCCATGTCGACTTGGCAAGTGCACACACTTGCAAGTCCCTAAACCTTCCCTTTTCTAAAAGTGAGTCACCCCTAAGGTAGGACCAAGGTATCCCCATGGGCAAGGTGCATTGTATGTGAAAGGTAGGACATGCCCTGGTGTGTGTGACATGTCCTGATAGTGAATTACAGCCTACTTCGTTTTTCACTATTGCAAGGCTACCTGTTCCCCATATGCCAGAGTGGGTAGTTTGATTATAACATCCTATACTCCTCACTGACCCAGAGAAAATGGTAGAAAAATTAATTTAGAATGCCTGAACTCAGAATGATAAAATACATATTTTAGTGACGTTGGTTTTAACATTCTTTGTTTGAAAAGACCACTTTTAGAAAGTAGGTATTTTCTTGCCTAACCATCCAGCCTGCCTCTGCTAGCTTGTGTATTGTCTGTCTGGTTTGTGAGTGGCAGGGACCGGGAGAGACTCCAGGAGACAGGGTGACTCAGCACAGGGCGGAATAGACACATCTACACATAGATGGGTGGGAGAAGTCGCACCTGGGTCTGAATAGGGCAGGACTCACCTTCCAGAATGCTGGCTCTACCTCCTGTGGTGCGTCTGATGACCCTGGCCTACACTGACAAAGGAAGAAGGTGCACACTGGCAGAGTACATCCAAAACTGGTTTAAACTAGGTACAGGACCCCCTGCCTTCAGAGGACAAAGGATTTGCTGGTATAAATATTGGGGCCCAGACCCCAGAGATTTAGATTACTTCTGAACTAAGGGACCTGCCAGGAAGAAGGACCGGGAAAGCTGGAGGGAGAGTACTGCCCCTAATCTGCGTGTTGTGGGGTTGGCCTGCAGTCGTTGCTTCTGTCTTGGGTAGGGAAAGGACTGGACTGTGCTTTCATCATCCTGCTGTTAGAGTTTTCTCCAAGGACTTGAAGTAGAGCTTGCCTCCTGTTGGAAGTCTCAGAGATAGAAAAGACTTCAGGGAACTCGCTGCAATCAAGGAACCTGCGAAGAAGAAGAGCTGGAATAGCTGCCAGGAGGAGGACTGCCCCTTTGCTGTGTTGTTGCTTTGTTGGGTTGGCCTGCAGCTGCTGCTTTTGCCTTGGGCAGTGAAAGGACTGGACTGAACTTTCTCTACTTGTGCTGAGTATCTCCAAGGGCTTGAGGTAGAGCTTTCCCCCCTGTTCAAGGAGTTTCAGGAACAGCAAAGACTTTAAGCCCGACGCCGTCTACGATGCCGCTGCCGACTCCATGTTACGGAGGCACTGCAGAGGGCACAGCAGCATTGCCGCACCGCAACCCTGGTCTCACAGACGATGCCTGCCGATGCTACCACTGAGCCGCTGCTTGCACCGCAACCTGTGGGCACTGCACTCCGCACTGCCTTTCTTCACGCCTCGCTTTGGCACTGCAGAGAGTACAGTCGCAACGTCGCATCGCGACCCTGGTCTCACCGATGACGCCGCCACCGAGCCCCTGCTCGCACCGTGACCTGTGGGCACTGCACACTGCACCGCCTTGCTTCACGACGACGCCTTGGTATCCCCAACGATGCCGCTCCAAGCCGGACTCCACGCCGCTGCCTGCTACGTGGTTCGAGGGCACCGATCGTAAAGTTACACAACGCACCGCCCTCATCCTGCACCACAGCCTTTGCCTACTGACGCCGGTGCTATTGAGCACCACCTTCATCCCACACCGTGACCCTCGTCTCACTGACAACGTCATCGGACGCTGCCACCACTGTCACGCCTGAAGGAACCGCACGCAGCATCGCTGTACTTTGCACCGCAGCACCCGACACCTGCCAACGCCAGCTCTCCTGATTCCATCAGAGGGGAGATCGACCTGCAACAGGTGTGACAACGAGTGGTCATCGACGACCTGCATCTCTGAAAGGTACTGTTTGCGGGTCTTCCCTACACCGCCGCTGACCCGCGACACCGCGGTCAGCCAAAACTGTTTGGATTTGTTTGTTCATGATGCCGTGAGAGCCCGGACGGAGCTATCGACATCAAGGAACTGTGTTTTCAATGTATCTTTGCAATCTAAAGACATCTTGTGAATTAACTATTTCTAAAGTACCCTATGGTTGATTCTCATCCTACTTGGTTTTGTTTAAATATATACAATATTGGCTATTTTTATAAACTGGTGTGGTGTCCTTTTGTCGTGCTTACATTGTATTTAAAACCTTTAATTACGTTAATCAAATCCCACAAGCTAAGAGCAATCAACTATGCCGATGACACTCAGCTCATTCTCTCTTGGGAGGGTGAGTAATCGATTCCTTTGGAGTCGTTTCATGACTGTCTGCGAGACACAGCTTGCTGGCTTCACAAGAACTCCTTACAGTTCAACGCCGCCAAAACCGAGGTTCTGTTCTGTGCCGGAAGTCGGATCCCCCGCCCGTTTCCAGCTGAGTTCTGGCCCCCTGAAACTCTGGAAAAACCACAGCCGGTCACCATCATTCGCAATCTGGGAGTTATGATAGACAAGAAGCTCACCATGGAAGCCCAGGTCGCGAAAACAGTGCTTACCTGCACTGCTTTGATTCGCTCACTCCGCAAGATCTTCCCACTCCTACCCTTGCAGGCCCGGGCCTTAATCGCCAGATGCACCATTCTCAGTCGCCTTGTCTATTGTAATGCGCTGCTGCTTGAGGCTACGTCTGCACTGTTGGACAGACTCCAAAGAGTTCAATCAACTGCCGCCAAACTGGCCCTGGGATGGCCTAGGAGATCCTCGGCTACTGCGGCAATGGCTGAACTCCACTGGCTCCCTATGAAACAGCGAGTTGCTTTTAAATCTCTCTGCCTTGTTTTTAAAGCTCTGCACGGAGTTGGCCCTGTTCCTCTGCAACTCTGTTCGAATGGTATATTCCAACCAGAGCTCTTAGATCCACAACAGCCTGTCTGGTTAAAGTTCCAAGATTTAAAAAAGCCAGGACAGGAGGAAGATCATTCAGGGTTACTGCATCAAAACTCTGGAACAGCCTGCCTCTGGATGCCCGCCAAATAACAGAACTTCTCCCTTTTAGGAAACGGATTAAAACCTGGCTTTATCCAAAATGCTAAACGCCAATCACTCTACTGCTCATCTCCTACTGCATTCATCTTAGAGAGTTGTTCTCAGCGCCAGGATACCTGCAAGGTGACAGCTGTGCTTTATAAATGTTTTAAATAAATAAATAAATAAATAATTACTGTTGGTTATGTGCAAATGCTTTACACACTACATCTGAGATAAGCCTGACTGCTCATGCCAAGTGACCAAGGGGGTGAGCAGGGGTTATTGTAGGAGTGTAACTCCCTTACCCTGACTAGAGTGGTGGTTTCTGCCTGGCTTTGGTGTAAACCTTAGCCAACCCGAAATCCCATTTCTAACACTTATGCTGAGGCACACTCAAGCAAAATCTCGAGCAGTTGGGTCTTATTTAGATTGATACAGTTTTTCCCTGTGCACTGAGATTCACAATACCAACCACACCTGACAATCAGGCAAAGATTAGGCACCTATCTCAATTGTGCTTTCAACAACATCTCAAGACTAGCACCACAACACATCAGACACCTACAGTATAGTGTATTTTATATTCTTTTATACCATTCCGGGATCTTAGGTCATGTCGGTCCTGATAACCACTTCAACTTATATGCATTAAGTGCCACATTCACACAACAGCTTAAAACATCTCCGAAAGAACATCACACAATCACTGCAAAACACCACAAGCTAAGCATATGCAATGCCAACCCTATTAATACTCACACCTCCATTGATACAACTTGCTCCTGAACCGCTGGAACCTCATCAATCCTCCAAACGAACCATGGGCTTTATGGGTTTAGACGGGGTGTCAGCAATTTCTGAATGGGACACCCTAACTTCCTCACTTAAGTGACAAGCCATGTGACAAGCTACCAGTTGATCCAGCGCTGGTCCAACCTCTTATCATTGATTTTCTGAAGGGTCTTTTTTTTGTCAATTGAGAGGTAAAGGGAGTTAGCATTAGTCAAACACATCTAATGTACAGTGTAACCCATCTGGCTACACAATGAGAATGAGGAATCAGAAAATAAAGTTAAAAGGTTTATTACAAGTTAACAGTCTGGCTAATGTCAGTGCTTAATTTGTAAAATATTAAGTGCCAGGGCCCTGACCAGGAGGCCACTGCAGCTTGCAGCACCCATCGCCCCTCTCATTGTAGCCAAAACAACTGCTAACCATATCTCTTGTCTGCAAGTTAGACAATTCAGATTATTCCAGGTCCCCATAGCTCAATAAATGGAGGGGGAGGCAGGTATTAGCAATTTTTAATGTATATTGTATTCATAATGTGTTCTGCTCATCTCTAAATTAGATGAGCAGCACCACCATGTGGGAGACTGACATAAGTGGGGTGTTGTTAATTAAGTGCCGATTCAGAGCACCGTAAACCAATTAAGTGCCAGTGCTGAGAACCAGAAACCACTGGCTCAAATTAAGCAGTGATGTAAATTAATCTCAACACGATGCTGTGGAGATACAGAATAACAACGGTATAGAAAAACGTCCTAAAGTCGTTTAGGCACATCAGCATGAGACAAACAAGAAGTATAGTCACATCAATGCAGATTATTAACAGTGGAATCTGGTGCTCAGAAAAGAGTCTCCGATCCTCTCACTTAAACATAAGTAATGTCTAAAGTCATTTAATTTAAAGTCTAAACCTTCAAGAGTTATTGAATCTGAAAGGGTCTCAAAAAGTTTGGAAAATGCAGAAAAAGTGTCAGCATTGCAGAAGAGTCTTCTAGGAACAGGGAAAGAAGTGTTAGCCTAAGCCACACTCAGCAAAGAATCAAAGGGTAAAGTTCTCAACCTAATAAACCATGTGAACATACCTGCTAGGAAAAAGACATGCAAGCAGAAATGGAAAAGCAGCATTTTATGCAGAAAGGAATACAGGCATATTCAGGTCAACCTTTAACATTTTATTTGAAGGTGCGTATTACTACTTGTCATTTGTATACTTATAACCACAAAATAACGGAAAAATGATAATACACAAATTCTGAACTAGATTCATGTTGCAGATTAAGTAAATGTAATGTAACTTTGAATACATGAGTATAAATGTGACTGAGTCCGACATTATAAATTTAAATATGAACACATTAATAACTTTAGGACACATAAAATATGTAGTGCTACATGCACATATATATATTGCTCATTTGTGAGTGTAAGGGTGGAATCAAAGGGGCATATTACCAACAACTAGCGATAATTTTTGTCTCTAACTTGTTTAGAGACAAAAATTATCGCCGCACATCGGCGATTTTTATCGCAGATAAACCTTGCTATTAGCAAGGTTTATCGCAAATGCGATAAAAAACGGCCGCAATGCATGAATATCGCTGAAAAGTCAGCGATATTCATGCATTATCGAGCAAATGCTCTCAGCCATGTTATCCACCTCCCATTGGATAACATGGTGAAGAACTGCTCAGGGCAGGTGTTAGCTTTTGGAGATATTCGCGCTTAGCGCGAATATCTCCAAAAGTTGGTAATAGGAGATAGCGATGTTAGCGACTGTTTCCAGTCGCTAACATCTTGGCACGCCCACTTTGCATGTCATTAGTGATAAATATCACTGACATGCAAAGCGGGGCCCAAGATGGTCGCTATCTCCTATTAGCTGTCACTAACTGGTGTTAGCGACAGCTTGGTAATAGGGAGATAATTTTATCTCCGCTTTCTTGGCTTTTAAAGCCAAAAAAGCGGAGATAAACCCCCTTGATAATATACCCCAAAATTCCGCTGCTCCACAAGCGACGGAAAATTGTTGGAGCTGACCTTTTTTTCATCACAGGGATTATAAATAAAGTAGTGGTCTGGAATACGTTTACCCGTGGACTGGAAGGGAGGGGAGATTAAGTCATCACTGAGCAGGCTGTGATAATGGGAATCACTTGGAAAAACACTCCGCTCCAAAGCACGGTCAAAGCAGGGCTGCCGTACACCCACCAAGCGCAACTAACCTGGTATCAATTACCAGTGATTGCATCTAAGTAGGGATATAGTAGATATTATTTCGCTATGAGGGAATCTGATCCTAGCAATTTTGTTATTTTGTGCTACCTAACCATCAGGACCAGCAACTATTCCTTTCTCACAGACAGAAGTAAAGAGGGTCAGGGAATTTACAGGTTAGCTTTCAAGCAGTACGATTCTCAGGTTTGGAAGTTTTTCTATTTTCCATCCTCTAAATAAATCGACATAGCAGATGGTGTTTTCACAAAAGCTCTACGACCACAGATTAAGTTCAAAGCAAGGCAATCCTCCATTTTGGAAGCAGAGATGCACCTTTTATAGCCGTTTGTATTTTGGTAATTGTACAGAACGCGCTCGTTTAAACAATGGCAGTTGTATCTATTGGCTCGGATTACACTTCACCTCATAAGCTAAATTAGCCTAATGTCTCCTCTTTGTCATTACAGCCTCATATGTGAGAGCTTTCCACCCCGAAAACAGACGTCTATCAAGTTCTAGAAAAAGGAAACACAAACAGCACCTGGTCCACTCTTCACCTGCCCTCTCCCTAACCCCCAGCCCTCCAGGCAGCATGATGAGGAAGGACTTAGTTTAAAGAGTTCACCTGTAAGTAATCTGTGACGTGGTGCTTTGTCCATACAATTGACTTGGGAAATAATTCCATCTTTGTTGCCCAGCCTCTTTATACTTTGGGCCTATACAAGCAAGAAGGTTTCCTCCAGGCACTTCATTCCCCCTCACCTCCGATCTTTAATCTGCTTTCCACTCTCTTTGCTCTTTTCCTCCTCGGTAGATGTCCTACCTTCTCCATGGAGCACCCTACGGGATTTCGCTAAGGATATCTAGAATATATGACATAATGCAGACATTTTTACCATCTCGTCTTTCTCCTTTGTCGCTGTCCTTATATGCGAGGTTTTAGGAGCCTAGGTAGGGTCCTAACTAAAGCGTGCTACAAACATGAGCTAATATTTAATGTGAGGAACCCGCACACAACAATCAGAAATACAACCAAAAACAAAGGAGAAGAATATCACCAATCAAGGCAGAGTGGCTGAAAATACCGAGGGCATTAAGCACCATTGGCCATCGAACAAGGCATTTTATGTGTGCAAACAGGCAATATGCTTTTTGTTTTTCTAACCCTATTTTGTCAGGAACATATTACCGACTCGTAAGATAGGGTTTGTGAGTCACTATTAGGAAGGGGCGTGTTAAGGGCATCCCTTCCTCATAGCGAGTCGCAATGGTATGTAGGAATGTTTTGGGACCTTGAATGTGGTCTCACAGTTACCACCATCTTCGCATACAGGAAGGGGTCCCCAAGTGACCTCTTTCCCTTTGAGAATATGGGTGCTAACATTTTTTAAGAGCAGACTGGACCAAAGGTAGCTTTTATTTTTTATTTTTGAAATGCATCCTGTTTTCATTTAAACAGACTGCGTTACGAAAAAAAGTAGCTTTATTTAAATGCAATCACAGACATGTTGGTCTGCTGACTACAGCAGGCCACCATCCTTGTGAGTGCAGACCATTCCCTACGGGTTGCAAAGCGAGACCTATCCGATGAGTAATAATGAGGTGGGTCTACTTGTGTCCCACAGGGAATAGCAAAATGTGTCTAAGACACATTTGTACATGGCTGTTTGCGATTATCTAATTGCGAATCGCAAAATTTGCAATTAAGAAATCGCAAACAAACTTTCTTGTACATTTGGCATGTAATGTACGTAGTGTATGGTTTGCAATGACCAAATAGTGTTTTTTTTATTTGGTGATAGCAAACACCTATGTACAAATGTGTGTTTAACACATTTTGCGAACCATGTGGGTTGAAAATAAACCTACCTCATTAACATTCATGAGGTAGGTCTCAGTTTGCGACCCATTGCGAAACGCAAAAAATGACAGGGATGGTGGCCTGCTCGGGTCAGCAGACCACCATGTCTGTAATTGATTTTCAATAAAGCTATATTTTTTTTTAATGCAGCCCATTTTCTTTAAAGGAAAATGGGATGTGATCCAAAAAGAAAAATGAAAATGTTTCTTTTCATTTTTTTAAGATTGGCCAGTGAGTGGTCCATGGGACCACTGCCTGCTCTTGAACAAATGTTCACAAACATTCACAAAGGGAAAGGGGTCACTAGAAGACCCCTTCACATTTGCGATTGGGTTACCACCTACTTGAAGTAGGTTGTAAAATGCAAATATTTTGTGACCACATTTCAGTTGCAAAATATTCACACATACCACCGCGATTCGGCATTATGAAGGGCTGTTCTAAACACGCCCCTTCCTATACCAAATCACAAGCCCAATTTGCAATTCTGTAATTGGTACCGAATCCCAAATGGGCCGTTGTACATTAAAAAGTGCCTTTTTTTATTCGCAAACAGCCCGATTCTGTGAATCGAGATGCTTGTGAATGAAAAAAGCCTTTGTACATGTGGGCCTGATTTGAAATGAAATATAAAGTGCTCTGAAAAAAACAATTGGTGGTGATACAAATATGCAATATGGAAACACCTTCCATCCGACCCAAAAAGAGACTCCTCATAAATGGACCTACCCTTGTGGAGACTGTCAGTTTCTGATTCATACGACCCTAACCAAGGTGACAAATAGGACAGAAATTGTTTTAAATAAGTGCACAATAGATAAATATGCACTACACACCCACATCCGGAGCCTGGAAGCAAGATGACAGATGTACTAACTTTAGGAATATTGATTTCCTAATTGCAAATATTTTTGAATCGCAATTAGGAAACCACAACTCTTAATGTAGAAACATTTAATTTTTTTAAAATAGAGATTCATAGTGGGTTGTAAATCGACCCACCTCATGAATATTAATGAGGTAGGTCGCAATTTACAACCCACTAGGAATCACTGCCATCATAGGGATGGTGGCCTTCTTGGGGTAGCAGACCACCATGTCGGTGATTGCTTTTTAATAATGCAATCTTTTTTTTTTAAATGCAACTCTTTTCTTTTAAAGGAAAATGGGGTGCATTTCCAAAAAGAAAATTACATTTTTAAGTTTAATTTTAAGAGTAAGCAGTGGTCCGTGGCACTACTGCCTGCTCTTAAAAAATATTTTAACATTCTCAATGGGGGAGGGGTCCCCTGGGGTCCCATTTCCATTTGCAAATGGGTTACCCCCAACTTTGAATTGGTGGTAAAGTATTACTGTTTTGTGACTCGAATTTGGTCATAAAGCATTAATGCATACTACTACGATTCGGTAATTAGAAGGGATGCGCTAAGCATGCTCCTTCAAAATACTGAATCAAAAGTGAGTAGGAAATGCAGTTTATTTGGTGCAAGTTACTGAATTGCAATTTGCTGCTTGTACATTTTTAAATGTTTTTTTGCAGTCGGAAACAGCCCAATTCTACAAATCGGCCCACTTGGGTACTCAAAAAATCTTTGTGCATCTAGCTCTAGACCCAGCTAAGGCAGTAACATAAATAATTAGAGTTTGAATGTTCCTGAAAAGGTTCAATGGGAAAATATGAGGATTCAGGGGAAACAGCAGGCAGAATGATTCTGAAGTCACTGGAGAACTGACCTATAGAAGTTATGAAGAGGTGGAACACTAGACACCTAAACTTTAGTACTGCATTAATAACACCCTTCCTGGTTTTGGGTCAAGGTAAAGAGAGGCAGAGCACTATTTAGATCATATGAGACTGTTAGGCTTCACCTGGCAACACATTGTGTAGTTGCGTTGGCTTTTTTCTTATGTACTACTTCGCAATCATAATTGCATCCCCTTAACGTTCACTGTTATCCTTCCCTTTTCCCATACCCCATTTTCCAGTTTATTCATGTTTTCCCTTGTTTTACCTTGTGAAGTGCTCTCTTACCCCCTTTTTCCTGTAGAGTCTTACCAAAGTTTTGCTACAGTGTCTTGGGGTCTTCTCTACACTACACACTGCTTGACCTGGAAGGTATAATTTCATCTTTGCTTTATCACTTGGCTAGTAGCTGGATTGCTTATTTGCCATCTCCACTGTCTTCCAGCTTTTGTAGATTTGATAATTCTGTAACATCTACACAGTGTGGTGACATTCCATGAAACAGATTCACTCTGAAGGGGTGTGAATACCAGTCCAGGATTTTCTCTCAGTTTCTTCCCTGTTTCTCCTTCTTTCCTATGCCTCTTCGCTCATTGGCATAGGTATTCTGGGACAGTAGAAACTTTCAATGAGTTTACCACTTTGGAACCTGACAGAGAACCTGCAAAAAAAGAAATAACAGAGGGAGGAACTCAGAGGGAACCTCAGGCCTAAATCAAGAACAATACCAATGAAGTCTCAGCAAACTGGAAGCATACCGAAAAATTATCTCCAAACTCAGTTTTCAGAATGCCTGAATAGTAGCTGACCAAACGCTCAGAGAAGAGGGGGCCAAACACAATTGAGAGCCATCCCTGAGAAAGTCAAGAATGCATAGTGGATCACATGATAGGAGAAGAAAGAATGGGATGCACAACAGGACCAAAAACTAAAAACAGTGCTTGGAATACGCCTAAAGAGTGGAAAGCATTATACACTACTACTATTTACAGCGACTACTGATGACACCTCCAAATTAAAAAAACATGCCATCAGTTTCAATTGAATCACCTGTTTTGGATCCACAGGGTGCCACAGAATGAAGAACACAACACAAAAAGAATATGGACAGAATGTTGAACATTGTCAAGCATTCATCCTCAGTCACAGATCTGGGTTTAATCCATCGTTATTTAGCTAGCCACGCTATTCCAGTTTGGACCCAGCCATATGCAAATCATCCATGACCCTGTTCACCATGGGAACAGTCCAGCCCGAACTGCCAGGCCAGGTTCTCCCTGGACCAGAAAACAAGCATCCTGGGACTGGCTTTGGGGCAGCACCCCTCATCGGCCAGGCTAGCTTGAAACCGGTGGCGTAGCAAGCATAGGAACCACGTCTAGGCATACCATTCCCACTTAGGGTGAAAATACAACACAAAAAGAGATGATAGACGGAATTTTGAAAGATGATCAATGGATTTAACCCAGATCTCCTGCCTGGGGGTGAATATACAATTTATTCAGCATTCCATCCATTATTTGTTTGCTTAGCTCTTTTCGCTCTAAGTGGGATGGGTATGCCCAGACATTGGACCCTTGCTCTCTGTGGCACTGGATTCAAGCTAGCCTGGCTGATGAGCAGTAATACCCCAAAACCAGTCCCAGGATGCTTGTTTCTCGTCCAGGGAGGACCTGGCTTGGCAGTTTGGGCTGGACTGTTCCCATGAGGTGCAGGGTCAAGACTGATTTGCATACGGCTGCGTCTAAACTGGGGTGGCATGGTGAGCAAAAGAACAATAGACTTAACCGAGATCTCTTAACTGGGGATGAATGTATGATTTATTCTGCATTTAATCCATCATTTTATCTTGGTGGATAGAAGATAAAGATGTGGGAATCCGATGCCACATAGCTAATAGAGAGCAAACAAAATCACAGACATGCTATTAACTTTAGCACTGTTTGATGAAACGTCAGAAACCTTTCCCAAAAAAGTCTCATCATTCTCAGCTTCTTCCTGGAATGGGCCCAAAATGCACTTTCCCCAACAGTGGTACTTCCAAAACAGTTGAATGGAATGACACCAAGGGGCCAATTAAGATGTCGGGTGGAAAGCTTCTGCCTGACTGTTGGAATCGTCCCGACTGCACCGGAGCCCTACTGATCAACTTCGTCAATTTACAGTCCCACTGCCCGATTACGATGTTCGCATTTGGAACGTGAACTGGTCGGTCATTCTGAATCGGTTCCAGCTGACTAGCGGAATATTCTTGTTGGTCGGAACAGCACTGTAACCCCCTATGGGCGGCCATTCCGCCGTTGGGATTACGATGTTGGTTTCCAACAGCCTTTCTGCGCCGGCCTTTTCGACACGGAAAGGCTGTCGGATAATGACTTTGGGAGCCCCTGGCAGGGCCCCCTAGCCCACAAGGCCTATGGTTGGTGGCCGAGGGGGTACCTAGGGTACCCCCTGTAAAACCCTGCACTGTGCGGCAGGCACCATGGGGTGCCTGAGACAGTAGCATGGTTTTACGCACACTCCCCATAAGACCCTGTGTTATGGTCGGTTCTCTGGCATAACACGAGCTCCCATAGAAAACAATGGGAATTCGACAGAACAGTGTTCGGCACCATCGTAATCCAGTGGTCGAAACCGCCAACCACAAGTCCGCCGGTCTCAAATTCAAGATGGTGTCGGGCAAGGCTTTCTGTCTAACATCATAATGAGCCCTCAAATATGATAGAAAGCAACATTTTGGTCCAAAATGCATGCTTTATGTGATATGTCAAAAATCCATACTAGCTGCGATTTTGGACACAGGGACCCCATCCCTCACTGGCCTGCAGCATTTGTCATTGGGAGGGAGCATGTGGCACCCTCTCTGAGATGATTTCAGTTCCAGGAACCCATCCCTGAGGTCTTCGCATATTTAGTTGAGTGGTCCATGTGGCCACCAACCCGAGCAGATTTTGCCTCCCAAGGACCCCATCCCCATGGGACCTACATTATTTTGAACTGGGAGGGGTAGGGGTTACCCTTCCTGAGCCATTTTCATTTGAGGAAGGAGCTCTCTCCTTGTACAAGGTGTGGCCGCACGTACACCATCTTTTCGGACATGTCTAAACATGGTGGCCCTGGGAACCCACCCCCCGGGACACTGCTGTTCCCTGCCTGCCAGAGTACGGGCAGGGAGGATTTAATTGCTCCTGCATGCACAGGCTTGTTAATCAATGATGTAATTTCAGATGTTGCAGTGATACGATCAATGATGTCATAGAACATGTTATAAGAAATTCAGTTTTTTGTTGAGTGGGGTGGAATCCCTCTCAGGCAACAACCGCAACAACAAAAGTCAGAAAATTAACCTGTGTGTTACCCTCTGGTATCTAGGCACAAAGCAGTCAGATTTAACTTAGGGGCAATGTGTAAGGTATTTATACAGCACACAAACTGGAATAAAGTGGAAAGACAACACAGGAAAAATCCCAAACCAATTTAGGAAATATTGCAAATTCTAATAAATAACATGATACCAAAACATCAAAAATCCAATCAGTAGAAACAGAGATATTCACTTTTAAAGTTATAAATAGATGTTGCACTTAAAAGCACAAACTGTCAATCAAGGTCATCTGGTCATGCCGGCAGGGGAAAGGCACATTTTAAGGTTGCTGTGATAGAGCACAAGTTGGATACAGGGACCAAGATAGTCCCGCTGTAAAAAGTTATTTTCTAAGAGTCTGACACAAAGAGTTCCGTTTGTGGTGGAAGAGGCCACTAGGAGCAAGGAGAATGTCACAGATGGTTGTCGCTGTAGCGCAAACAGCACACAAGGTGGTACAGACTATCCGTGTAGGGTGAAGAACTGGTCATGCATTGTTGACAGTCATTGCTGGAGCTTCGCGTTGGCGCTCCCCAGGGCTCTCGTTGCTGTTGTTGCTGTAGCGCGAAGTGCAGATCTTGTGCTGCCAGTTGTTGCTGGTGGTAGCTATAGCACAAAGAGTCTGATTCATGGGAGCTTTGCATTGGCGGCTGCAATGTCGGCCTAGTCTTGGCATGAACAGACCCATTCGCTTTGACGAAGAGCCAAAACCTTCTGGGTTTCACTTTCTTATTAGGAGGAGCTCAAGTGACAGCAGCCAAGTGTCAAGGATATGGGGAGGCACCACTTAAGGATCAGGAACTCAATCCAGCAGAGACGAGCAGGGCTCAGGAAAATGCAGGTGCAGGTCCAGGTAGGACAGTGCAGCAGGTCAGCTGGGCAGTTGCAGAGAGACCACTGGAACATGTTGGGCCCCTTGTCAGACAGGCGGTCTGCCAACTGTCTTTTGGAGTCACTTAGGTTAGCCTGGGATGAAAGGAGCTGGTCCAGTCTTCCTTCTCAGAGAGCAAGGCAGTCCTCGAGCAGTAGAGCAGTCCTCTCGTGCCAAAATGGCCCATGCTGTTCACACCTAAGCCCCCTTTTGTGTTACTGTCTGGAAGCAATATACAAACGACAATTGCAGAACCATTCACAGTCATGTGAACCAGTACACAGGCAAAAGGCACAATTAGGAAATGCCAGCTTTCTAAATGTGGAATTTTCAGAATTGTGTCTTGAAATCCGACTTCAAAATTGAAGAAGGTTTCAAATTGCAATGAAATAGTGTAAACAGCATATCACTATCTGCTCCAAATCGAGCGTTATTAGTTAATAACAATAATAAAGTAATCCAGTGTCAGTCAATGGGAGTGATAGGCTTCACAATAGTGACAAACATCTGTAGGAGTTTATCACTGCCAGGATATGTGGAACTTAAGCGCACACGCCCTACTTTTTAAATATATTGCATTCTATCCTATGAACCTTAAGTGACTACCATAGGGATGATCTATATGTATTAAAAAGGAACATTTAGGCCTTCCAAAAGGATCAATTTTCCAGGTGAAAATGGCAGTTTAAACTATACTATAGGCTGCACTGGCAGGCCTGAGACATGTTTTAAAATTCTCCTTCAGTGGATGGCACAATGAGTGCTGCAGGTCCATTATTAGCATTTAATTTACAGGCCCTGGGTACATGTACTATCATTTACTAGGGACTTCCAAGTAAATTAAATGTATCAATGAGGTATATACCAATTGTGGCATGTTTTATGAAGAGAGAAGAAGCGCGTTAGGGAAGAAATACACAGAGTCCTAATTACAACAAAAACAGATTTGGCAACAGAAGGCAAAATCCTGGGAGAGATTGTGCAAAAAGGCCAAATCCAACAAGTGTTGAATGATGTAATATGTAAGGTAATTAGCAGTGCATGGCGAGGATGTGAGTTATTGTTACAATGCATGTGTTATGGTCACTTCAGATAACTATAACTGGTGAAATTCAAAGGTTTCATTGGTTTAAAACATTACGTTTTAAGTGACATTTTCACCAAAAAGTATCCCTTTTTGGGTTTTTTTCCGTTAAAACATATGTATATATGGATTTATTCAATTAAAAACATAAATACAATTATTGCTAACTTTTAGTACATTTTTAAATATGCTAATGTGTTTATATTTACACTAAATTACATAAACAATTTAACTTACTTTAAAAAGTAAAAAAAAATACAATTAATTAAACACACAACTTAGAGATGTTTCTTATGAATAAAATAAAGTAAGAATTGCAATCAGTGTGGGTGAACTTTTAATTTGAAAGTATTGCTAAAAAAATATATTTAAAAAATGTGATTCATATAAATAAATTAATGTAAATGTATTCCAAAGTTAATTTGAATACGTTGTATGTTAGTATCATGTGTTTGAAATTATGCTGCAATTTTTTTATATTACATTAAATTTACATAGTTTAAAAAAATAAACACATTATATTACAATATATCCCTATAGTTTCCTCTAGATAGATCTCCAACTGGTGGCAGGGATCACCACAACTAGGTGGAAAGTTACTCATAACAACTTTAACTTTTAAATCCAGTAAATACAGTTGTAAGATTCTCCACACTCTCATTTAAGGGGGATTGTGGAAACTCCTAAGTATACATCTATGTAAATTTCCACTCAGAAATATTGAAGAATAAAAACTGGAGAATTACACCTAGGTGTAGGAGCAGATTACACTTCAGTAGCTCTACGTATGCAAACTTACCTTTGTAAATCAGGGCCACCAGCTTCTTGGACCAATCTCCTGCAGGTAATTTATGTGACTTTTTTAAAGTGAGTTATTCCTCACCTAATAAGGTTTATAAAATACTGGTAATCCATACTTAGTACTAAACGTTAATTATGTGAAATGTACATGAAATGTTTCATAATTTGAAAGGAAATATATTCTGCAATTTCACACACCCCTAATTTAAAGGCGTAGTTTACAAAGGCTGTCCAAAGGTCTTGAGTAAAAGCAGTCTTTCTTTCAGTATATACTCTAGAAGCAGAAGATATGCTAACTGTTTGACTACTCACAGGACAAGTAAACCAGAAAACTATTTAATCTCTCATTAGTTTCATTCTCATAAGATTTATTTAGAAGAATTATGCAAAATCAGCACAAAAACAGTCTAGAAAATCGACGCTAAATACACAAATAAAACATCTCATCCTGAAAATATAAAATTGCTCCACAAACATCACATAAAGTATACACAGAAAAAGATAAACATACTTGTTATTTAAAAGTGACTAAACGTGAAACATTTCCTTACAGTACTTGTTTTATTTATAATGCATATTATGCGTAAACTATTCTATGCTTCAAATTGATTTCTCTGTGCTTTGACTGCAGCGACATTGGTTGTCTACTCAAATATCTGAAATTTGTAATCCAAGAGTATAGCTTTTCACACCATTTGTCTTTCAATTAGATGTTCTCTATTTTAGTATCTCTTTTTATCAAGGCTGGGACGTGAACAAGAGCCTTGTTATTCAAAAATCCAGGGGGCATATTACCAACAACTAGCGATATTTAACGCTAAATGGGCTTAGCGAGTTTTTTTTTATCACCAAGCATTGCCAAATATTATCGCAGAGATAACGTGCTATTAGCAACGTTTATCTCAAAAACGATAAAATATCCGGCGATAGCGGGGAAATGCGTGAATATCATTGATAATACAGCGATATTCATGCATTAACGCCAATAGGGTCTTAGCCATAATATCCACCTCCCATTGGATATAATGGCTAAGAACTGGTCTGAGCAGGCGTTAGGTTTTGGAGATATTCGTGCTTAGCGCGAATATTTCCATCGCTACGCCTGCGTTGATAATAGGCGATAGCGATGACTGCTTTCAGTCGCTAACAGGTTGGGTATGCCCACTTTGCATGTCATTAGCGATAAATATCGCTGACATGCAAAGCGGGCCCCAAACCGCTTGCTATCGCCTACAAGCTATCACTAACTGCTGTTAGCGACAGCTTGCTAATACTGCGATAGAATTATCGCCGCTTAGCGGCCCAAAACGGCCACTAAAGAGGCGATATTCTCTTTTCGCCCTCTTTGATAATATGCCCTCAGATTTTTATAACGATCTGAAAGAATGGGTTGTAAACAACTCTATTATCTTTTCAGAAGACAGCATGATATTGGGCCAAATTACAAAAATTTACCATCTAATGCTAATTTGCTACAAGGTGCCATTAGTGTCATTTTGTATTTTGTAAGGGTGGGGTATTTTGCTTGACTGCTCTGGTCTAGCTCAGTATTTCTGTATGCCTCGAAAAATTAAGGCTTGTTTTTTGTATACGAAAATATTATGGAGTCTTTCTGTTATGTCTATAAGGTCAACAGCAGGACAGCTGACAAAATACTTTCTCTTCTTGAAATATATATATACATAAATAAATGTAGAAGAAGTCTTGAATTTGCATCTTTCATGAGTCAGGAAGAGATGAGAGACTTCTTCCAGTACACTTGTTAAATTTCTTGTATATTAGAAGCAGGTGATGCCTGCTTTAAATGTAAAAATATCAGTAGCAGACAAGAAAGAGCTTTCCTTCCCCACTCATCCCCAGTTATAGACATAATAAGCGTTATACTATGTCTACGGTGCAAAGTTAAAAACAAATAAGTAAAAACCTCACTCACCTGCGAAGCTAGATTTCAAAATCAAATGCTTCAGTGTAAAGTTGAATACGCAGGAAATTGTAGATTAGATGTAGTTTATTCATAGAAACACAGGAGCAAGGTAGGTAACATCCTACACAGGTCTTCTTCCTCAGCAACTGCCCCTGTTGCTAGGAAGGGATCTAGGATACAATGGAATCTATAAAGATAATTCTAAAGGTCTTAAAGAAACAACATAACACATCTTTCCCTTTATAACAATTAAGAAGGAAGGAAAAGGAAAATAAAGAAAACAAATTATTAACATACAAAATCTTCTAACCACTTAGGTTTAGAACAAATACGTTTCCGGTTCATGGACACATCACTGTTACAATAGGTTTCATCATTGACAGTTGTAAAGTCAGAACCTTTCTTAGATGGTAAAGCATCAAGTGAAGTACACATATTGGAAACACTGGGAGAAAAATCTTCAACATCAGTATAGTTACTACCATCTGAAATATCGGAGTTGGAATTGGTGATGGGAAGATCTCCAGTATTGGGATTGGTGAGGGGAAGATCTTCAGATATACTGAAACCACCATGATCCTTGCAATGAAAAGGTTGAGGAGCAGGCAAATTATCATGTGAATCAACAGAGTCCTTCATAATATTCTTTTTGCCTCTGTAAATAGCAATTCTTTTAAGATTCCACACTTTTCCGTCACTTAAAAGAACTGCATTGCGTAAGATTTTTTTAATCATCAAGGGTTCAGAGTACTGGGATTCCCCCTTGCGAACTCTCCAAGGCTTCTTTACTTTGACCCACATACCAACACTTACGTTAGCAGTACTGGAACAACATTTCTTATCAAAATTTTTTTTATACTCGAGGTGTTTATCAATAACATTAGATCTAACTTTACTCATGCATATATCTAAACAAGATTTCTTGTGCAGCCAATTGGGATTACACTTGGTCCTTGCAACTCGACCCCTCATAATCTCAAATGGAGACATCTTTAAAGCATCATGAATGTTGGTTCTGTAAGACCACACAGCCTTAAAAACAGATGTCTCCCAATCTTCTCCATTTTGATTAGCAATCTGAATGGCATTCTTCAGAACTCTATTGAACCTCTCGCAAAGTCCGTTGCCACTGGGGTTATAAAGCGAGGTAGTTTTATGAATAATACCAACTCTATCAAAATATGACTGAGTTAATTTAGAAGTAAATTGAACCCCATTATCACTAATGATCTGGTTGGGAAGACCCTCCTCAATAAAAACGTTATCAATAAAATCTAGTACTGATGAAGAATCAACTTTATCAACTATTGTAATGCTAGGCCATCTTGAAAATACATCTATCATAGAAATTATAAACTTGTGATCCATCCCTATTGGTCCCATAATGTCAATTGCCACGGTATGCCATGGGCCATCTGGTATCAAAGGTTCACACATGTTAGGTTTAAGAGTGTTAAGTACCTTGTCTGAATTGGAACAAGTAACACATTCTCTAACAATTCTTTCTGTAAGAACATCAATTCCTGGCCACCAATACCATTGTTTGACATTTTGTTTGGTCTTAACAATACCACAATGGTCTTTGTGACACAGTTCGATAATACTATTTCTTAAAGCCACAGGAGGAACAGCTCTGTCACCTCGAAAAATAGTATCATCACATAAAGTAAGTTCATTTCTAACTTCCCAGTATGGTCTTAAATCAGGTAAAATTTCTTTCTTTCCCGTCCACCCACCATGAATAAAAGAGGTAACCAAACTTAAAGTTTTATCCTTCAAATATTGCTCTCTCCATAACTTTTTTTCAATGCAAAAAGGATTGTTGTCTAGAATATAAGCAACGTGAAAGGAATCCCATTCATTCACCTCACATTCTTGTAAATCAGTAGGCATGCGAGAAAGAAAATCAGCAATAACATTGCTTTTTCCAGGAAAATATTCAACCTTGATAATAAAATCCTGTAAACGCATGGACATTCTAGCTATTCTAGCTGTGGCATTGTAAAGGCCTTCAGTGGTAAGAAGTTTGGTAAGAGGTTTATGGTCAGATCTTACTACACATTCTTTCCCCCAAATAAAACTGCGAAAATGCTCAAGGGCCCAAACCACAGCTAAAGTTTCCTTTTCTATGACTGAAAACTTGCTTTCTGGAACAGATAAAGCTCTAGAAGCGAATGCGATAATACGTTCTTTACCCAAACTATCGATCTGAGAAAGAACGCCGCCCAAACCTTTGTTGCTAGCATCAACAGTGATCACAGATTTGAGATCTAAATTAAAAGAGCATAAAACAGGAGCATTAATAATGTCCAATTTGATACTGTTAAACTCATTTTCACAAGAAGGTGACCAATCAAATCTGACCTTATTTTTCAAGAGTTGTCTAATATTGAAAACTTTACTTGAAAAATTCTTACTAAATTTCGAATAAAATTCTACCATCCCTAAGAATGACCTTACATCATCCTTGCAGGTGGGAGGAGGAGCTTCTTTAATGGCATCCACCAATTTGGGTTTGGTTGAAACACCATCTCCACATAAAACATGACCAAGATAAGTTACAGACCCAACAGCGAATTTGCATTTAGAGAATTCAATGGTCAAACCTTTTTCTTCGAGAATGCCTAAAACCTCCTCTAGAACAGAATTATGTTCATCTTTGTCCTCACCGTAAACCAGAATATCGTCCTGAAAAAATTTAACCTTAGGATGTTTTCCAAATAATTGATGCATAATGCGCTGAAAGATGGCTGCAGCAGACGCTAAGCCAAAAGGCATGCGTTTAAATTGGAAACACCCCATGGGGGTAATAAACGCAGTTAAATGTTTACTTTCAGGGTCAAGAGAAATCTGATGGTATGCAGCAGATAGGTCAATTGTGGAAAAAACTTTAGCTCCATTGACTGAAGCTAACATCTCAGAAATTTTTGGTAAGGGAAATTTATCTATTACAATATTTTCATTCAAATGGCGAAGGTCGACACACAGACGGATTTTACCATTGGTACGTCGTGCGACAACAACTGGTGAAATCCAATTGGAAGACTCAATTGGTTCAATAATGTCTTCTTTAACTAATTTTTCTAGTTCTTTTTCAACATCATCTCGAACTAAAATGGGAATATTTCTGGCCTTGAAAGTTTTGGGATTAGCATTCTCTTTCAAAACAATATGGTGGGAAAATCCTTTAAAATTGCCTATTTTCCCACTAAAAACTTTAGGAAATTTTTTAAGTACAGTCCCTTTTATTCCGAATGCTTAAATGTGGACACCGAATGTCACATTCTAGCTAATTACTGGGCCCTCCATTTCTCAAAAAACTCTGACCCAGATCATTTAGTGCTTGAACAACCTCTAATACTAGACCCATTATTTTCGCCCTCATTCGTCGAGCCTCAGTTTAGCAATACTATTGAGATTGCATATGTCACTAAGACTATTTTGAGATGTCCGCCAAGGAAGGCGCCAGGCCCCGATAGATTTGTTATGTTCCATATAGGTACCCCAATATATGCTTAGGTAGTCACCTAACCTTTCACCTATATTCTCCCCTACCATTACACTACATAACGATTCTTAGTACTGACCTTTTACCTAGTTGCAGAAATATCCAAAGATGACATGGGGTTTTCTCCGAAAAGCTTAAGCCTCATTCATTATGCAAGAGGATTCTTGGAATTACAACAAGACAGCCGGCCTACCATCTCTTGCATAATAACTATGTATAAGGGTCAATCTTTCCGTTATCCCCGTCCGACATGACACAGCAAGGTATATCCCCATGGGGTACTGCTTTGGGTATATATACATCATCTCTTGCTGAGATAGTCAGAGGAGAAAAGGACTTCCATGCCAACACACTGACAAGAGACGCTGAGGTTTCTGCACGCAGACACTCTAGCTCGCAGTGGTCTGACATCCTTTGCGGGGTGTCCATCTCAAGACAGGGTCCCACAGTCTCTCACTTCAGGTAATGGGGTTGACTTTATCCTAGAGGGATTCTTGGCTTGTACACTCACATACATGCTAGGTACACTTAGGTACATCTAGTTAAGGTCGCAGTAGGAGTACGCATTTTACTGTCATGTATTTTATATACTTGCCTGAATTCATTGTTTTAGCACGATGGTAGGAATCTAGCATCCTTTTACTATATTAGTGCTTTTAAGCATTTATGTCTGTTACTATCTAATGGTTGTTTCAGCAGACCTATTTTCCATTAGAACGTCGCTGGTTCAATAAATGCTTATTGAAAAAAGTCCCTACCGTTTATTCTCTGTATCTCTCTGAGACGAAGTGAGCACGAGCGACTGAGCGAAAAGTAGTACACTGTTTCCAAGATTCCTGATGGGAAAGGGTTGTCACGTTCGATAGTTGCTAAGAACTATTCACTCCTTGGTAAGAGGGTTTTTCAGTGTCACTGTGAGCTAGCTGGTATACAGGCTAACCTACCTGTTAGGGGTGTCTAGAAACAGTTTGGACACCAATCCTAAAGTGTATGTTGTCTAAAAAAGCAGATCCTATATAGGTTTATAGGAACTACACAACAGGATCCCTTTTGATTTATTTAGGCCTAATCCCATGTGTGGGCACCCTTTTTAAATATATATATATATATATTTTTATTAGCATTTGATTAGAATTTTACAATAATAAATATTAGATTGATAATATTGTACATTGTACACTGATGCAGCCGCCTGAGGGTAACTGAAGGGCATCTTAGTATTGTGCTTGAATAGACATGAATCATAATATGATGTTAACATTGATCAAGTTATGTTTTTTGTTATTGTGCTTCCAGTGCTTCCTGTATTCCTCAAGGTCAGTGTGAACATGTGTAACCCATGGCACTCGAAAGGTCGTCAGACATCTGCTATTTGTACTTATTATTTTGTGTGTAAAAATGCACTGCTCTGTATAACTGTTAGCTAACGGCAGTTGCAAAGCTAAGCTCATCACTGCCACATCTCTTAATGAAAACCAAGAATGAGAACTGCAGGGAACATGGAATAAAACAAAAGAAAGAAAGGAAAAAAACAAAGAAAAGAGAGTACTCTCTTGTGGGTCACGACGCCAGGAAAGGACACAGGGATCCATCACAGCTCTAATGGCTCCCGCATTCCCAGGTTACACATTTCAGCATGCCAGAGAAAGGGGCGAGGGAGCCCCCAAGGCAACCTACCTGCTGAAATGACTCACAAAGGATTTGGTCAGTACCCTTAAAAAATTCAATACATTATTTAAATCTTTCAAATAAAGATCTTATTAAATGCAAAATAGTTCATAGTTGTTGGTTTTCCCAAGAAACAGTAAACAGAGGCTCTTCGTTTCTGATCAATTCTTTATTCAATTTTCTTTTTTTTTTAAATCAGATAGCCAACGCGTTTCGTTAGTTACCGGACTTCTTCAGGGCTGATTTAGTTTCATAACAGTCATGATTCTAATTTTTTCATGCTGGTAACTGTTAAGAAATTTACTATACATTTTATGAGGAGAGTTACAAGAAAGAGCGGTTAGTTCAAAATGATATTTCAAGCGAAATGTACAGCCGCAAGTGAGCGTGCTCCATTCAAAGTGTGGTCATCTGGTTTAACTGCTGAAATGACCCGACAGCCATTCAGAACTATCAACTGAGCCAACACATAATCAAGGGGAGGGGGCGGTCGGGAGCAGCCACCCGCTCGCACACACAGGACTGTAATTCACATCTCATAGGGGACTAAAGTATTGTCTCAGTGAGAGTCTGTGTCAAGTCAAGTCAAGTCAAAGAATTTATATAGCGCACTACATACCCAGAGGGTCTCAAGGCGCTTAGGGAGGGGAGGAGGATTACTTGTCAAATATCCAAGTTTTCAGTTGTTTTCTGAATGCTAGGTGGTTCTGGGTAAGGCGAAGGTCAGTGGGGAGTGAGTTCCATGTTTTAGCAGCCAGGTAAGAGAAGGATCTGCCTCCCATGGATGTCTTGTTGATGCGAGGTACAGTGGCGAGGGCTTGGCTGGAAGAACGTAGTTGGCGGGAGGGGGTGTAGAAGGACAGTCGTGAGTTGAGGCATTCTGGTCCGATGTCGTAGAGTGATTTGTGTGCGTGGGTTAGCAGTCGGAAAGTGATCCTCTTATTGACGGGTAGCCAGTGGAGGTCTTTCAGGTGACCAGAGATGTGTTCGTTGCGCGGGATGTCTAATATGATCCTGGCTGAGGCGTTTTGGATTCGTTGGAGTTTCTTCTGGAGTTTAGCGGTAGTACCTGCGTAGAGGGTGTTTCCGTAGTCCAGTCGGCTCGTGACCAGAGCATGGGTGACTGTTTTTCTGGTTTCGGTGGGGATCCAGCGAAATGTTTTTTTGAGCATGCGGAGAATGTTGAAGCAGGATGAGGATACGGCGCTGACTTGTCTGTTCATTGAAAGTGAAGAATCCAGGATAACGCCTAGGTTCCGTGCGTGGTCTGTCGGGATGGGGGCTTTTCCAAGGGCTTCCGGCCACCAAGAGTCGTCCCATGCAGAGGGGGATGTACCTAAGATGAGGACTTCTGTTTTATCTGAGTTCAGCTTCAGACGGCTGTGTTTCATCCATTCGGCAACTTCTTTCATTCCTTCGTGTAGGTTAGTTTTTTGCGGTGCTGGGGTCATTGGTGAGAGAAAGGATCAGTTGAGTGTCATCCGCGTAAGAGATGATGTTGAGGTTGTGTTGGCGGGCGATGGCCGCGAGGGGGCTCATGTATACGTTGAAGAGGGTGGGACTGAGTGAGGATCCTTGTGGTACGCCACAGATGACTTCAGTGGCCTCGGACTTGAATGGTGGAAGGCGGACTCTCTGGGTTCTTCCGGTGAGGAACGAGGTGATCCATTCAAGTGCTTTTCCTTGTATTCCGATGTTTCTGAGGCGTTGTAAAAGGGTGCTGTGGCAGACTGTGTCGAAGGCTGCAGAGAGGTCGAGGAGGATGAGGGCGACTGTGTCTCCATTGTCCAGTAGAGTTCGAATGTCGTCTGTTGCTGCGATAAGGGCGGTCTCAGTGCTGTGTTTTGCTCGGAAGCCAGATTGTGAGGAGTCGAGGGATTTGTTGGCTTCGAGGAAAGCGGCGAGCTGGTTGTTGACAGCTTTCTCGATAACTTTGGCCGGGAATGGAAGGAGCGAAATGGGGCGGTAATTTTTGAGTTCGGTGGGGTCCGCTGTGGGTTTTTTCAGAAGGGCGGTGAGTTCAGCGTGCTTCCAGCTTTCCGGGAAGGTGGCGGAGTTGAAGGAGCAGTTGATGACGTCTCGGAGGTGCGGTGCTATGACGGAGTCTGCTTTGTTGAAGATGTGGTGAGGACATGGGTCTGTGGGGGATCCTGAGTGGATGGAGTTCATCAGGCGGATGGTGTCCTCAGTGGAGATTGGGTTCCAGTCGATAAGGGTGTTCAAGGGGGGAGAATGTTCAGCATATGGTTGGGTGGGTTGGTCTCCGGGTTGGTTGTCGAAGCTGTTGTGGATATCTGCAATTTTGTTGTGGAAGAATGAGGCTAGGGAGTCGCAAAGGGCTTGAGAGGGGGTGATGTCGTTGGAGTTGGCCGAGGGATTGGTAAATTCCTTGACGATGTTGAAAAGTTCCTTGCTGTTGTTGGCGTTGTTGTCGAGTCGACCCTTGAATGCTGTTTTCTTGGCCTTTCGGATTAGTTGGTGGTGTGTGCGGGTGGCGTTTTTGAAGGCGTCCTTGGTGCTGGTGGATGGGTCTTTTTTCCAGGCCTTTTCAAGGGAGCGGCAGAGTTTCTTGGACTTCTTAAGATCATCGTTGAACCATGAGGCCTTCTTGCTGCCAGGTTTGCTTTGACGTTTTTTCAATGGTGCTAAGGTGTCGGCGGTGTTGGATAACCATAGGGTGAAGTTGGCGGCGGCTTGGTTTGGGTTAGAAGAGTGGGCTGGGGTGTTTAGAAGGAGCGATGAGGAGATCTGGTCGAGGGTGATTTTGTTCCAGTTTCTTTGCAGAGTTGGTTGGAGGTGGTTGATGGGTTTCGGCTTGTTGTAGGTGAAGTGAACGCAGCTGTGGTCAGTCCAGAGGAGATCCGTAGTGTGGCTGAAGGAGACATGATTGCTGGAGGTGAAGATGGGGTCGAGTGTGTGACCTGCGATGTGGGTGGGGGAAGTGACCAGTTGTTTAAGTCCGAGGTTGGCGAGGTTGTCCAAGAGGGTGGTGGTGTTGCGGTCGTTGATCTTTTCAAGGTGAAAGTTGAGGTCTCCCAGAAGGATGTAATCTTTGGAGGGGAGCGCGTGTGGAGTGATGAAGTCTGTGATGTCTTCACTGAATTTTGCGCGGGGTCCTGGTGGTCTGTAAAGGAGGTTGCCTCTGAGTGTGGTCTTGGGGTCGGTGTGGATCTGGAAGTGAAGGTGTTCGGAGTTGGCGAGGTTGGCGTCAGAGCTGGTTGTGATGCGGATTGATTTTTTATGGACGATAGCGATTCCTCCTCCAGTGTGGCCGGTACGGTCCTTGCGTGTGATCTTATAATCTTCAGGGATGGCAATGGTGATGTCTGGGGCGGAGGAAGCGTTCATCCATGTTTCTGTTAGGAAGGCGACGTCTGGAGAGATGGTGTCTAGTAGATTCCATAGGTCAATGGCGTGTCTGTGGACCGATCGGGTGTTGAGCAGGATGCATTGTAGGTGGTTGGGGTCGGGAATCAGAGGTGTGAGCGTAGCGGAGTTGGTGACGGTACCGATGAATTTGCAGGAAATGCAGGAGAAGGGTCCATGGGTGAGTCCAGGAGCGGCGTGGACGCAGTTGGGGTCACGACCGGGGTTGAGGGCTAGGAGGGAGGAGGCATCGTAGGTAATGCGGGCGGGCAGGGCAGCGCGAGGAGCAGGGGGTCTGGCGCTGGGCGCGGTCCAGGCGCGGACGGGCGTAGACGGGCTTACCTTTGGCGCACCTTCGGCGCGGCCGAAGCGCGTGGACGCTGTGCGTGGGGGCATTGGCCATAAATGGATAGTGGAGGGGGCGGAGCGTGGGAGGGTCAGCTGGGAGGCGGGGTCTAGGTGCAGGGAGGGTCTGGGACGGGCCAAGGGGTCAGAGCAAAATGGCTGCAGGGTAAACAAATGTACGGAGGTAAATTATCTCGAGCGCTACAAACATCAGTGTGCACCTCAGTGAAAGCGCTAGTGGTGATAAGTGTATGCCAAGTAGCGTTAACGAGCGCTGCACCCAGAGTTACTGAATTCCAAAGAGAGTGTTTCAACAACACGAGCGCTGCACAAGGCTGAACAGATAAACACAATGCTAATGCTATTAAACAGGCGCGTGGATCACGAGCGTTACACAGGCTAAACAGATAAACACAATGCTAATGCTATTAAACAGGCGCGTGGATCACGAGCGTTACACAAGGCTGATAAAATTAATGAAACAGTGCGGCAAGTTAATTAGCAGTAATTAAAGCGCAGCACAAAGCTGATACAAGAAATGAGCAGTGCGGCAAGTTGTTAAGCAGTAGCAGTAGGTTTAACAATACCAACAGGAGAGGGAGGTGAGGGGAGCAGCCGTTTCTGCGCAGAGCAGGATGGCTACAGCTCTCCACGAGGGCAAGCGTAGGCTCTACCTCTGTGGGTGGGAGGGTCAGCTGGGAGGCGGGGTCTAGGTGCAGGGAGGGTATGGGACGGGCCAAGGGGTCAGAGCAAAATGGCTGCAGGGTAAACAAATGTACGGAGGTAAATTATCTCGAGCGCTACAAACCTCAGTGTGCACCTCAGTGAAAGCGCTAGTGGTGATAAGTGTATGCCAAGTAGCGTTAACGAGCGCTGCACCCAGAGTTACTGAATTCCAAAGAGAGTTGTTCAACAACACGAGCGCTGCACAAGGCTGAACAGATAAACACAATGCTAATGCTATTAAACAGGCGCGTGGATCACGAGCGTTACACAGGCTAAACAGATAAACACAATGCTAATGCTATTAAACAGGCGCGTGGATCACGAGCGCTACACAAGGCTGATAAAATAAATGAAACAGTGCGGCAAGTTAATTAGCAGTAATTAAAGCGCAGCACAAAGCTGATACAAGAAATGAGCAGTGCGGCAAGTTGATAAGCAGTAGCAGTAGGTTTAACAATACCAACAGGAGAGGGAGGTGAGGGGAGCAGCCGTTTCTGCGCAGAGCAGGATGGCTACAGCTCTCCACGAGGGCAAGCGTAGGCTCTACCTCTGTGGGTGGGAGGGTCAGCTGGGAGGCGGGGTCTAGGTGCAGGGAGGGTCTGGGACGGGCCAAGGGGTCAGAGCAAAATGGCTGCAGGGTAAACAAATGTACGGAGGTAAATTATCTCGAGCGCTACAAACCTCAGTGTGCACCTCAGTGAAAGCGCTAGTGGTGATAAGTGTATGCCAAGTAGCGTTAACGAGCGCTGCACCCAGAGTTACTGAATTCCAAAGAGAGTTGTTCAACAACACGAGCGCTGCACAAGGCTGAACAGATAAACACAATGCTAATGCTATTAAACAGGCGCGTGGATCACGAGCGTTACACAGGCTAAACAGATAAACACAATGCTAATGCTATTAAACAGGCGCGTGGATCACGAGCGCTACACAAGGCTGATAAAATAAATGAAACAGTGCGGCAAGTTAATTAGCAGTAATTAAAGCGCAGCACAAAGCTGATACAAGAAATGAGCAGTGCGGCAAGTTGATAAGCAGTAGCAGTAGGTTTAACAATACCAACAGGAGAGGGAGGTGAGGGGAGCAGCCGTTTCTGCGCAGAGCAGGATGGCTACAGCTCTCCACGAGGGCAAGCGTAGGCTCTACCTCTGTGGGTGGGAGGGTCAGCTGGGAGGCGGGGTCTAGGTGCAGGGAGGGTCTGGGACGGGCCAAGGGGTCAGAGCAAAATGGCTGCAGGGTAAACAAATGTACGGAGGTAAATTATCTCGAGCGCTACAAACCTCAGTGTGCACCTCAGTGAAAGCGCTAGTGGTGATAAGTGTATGCCAAGTAGCGTTAACGAGCGCTGCACCCAGAGTTACTGAATTCCAAAGAGAGTTGTTCAACAACACGAGCGCTGCACAAGGCTGAACAGATAAACACAATGCTAATGCTATTAAACAGGCGCGTGGATCACGAGCGTTACACAGGCTAAACAGATAAACACAATGCTAATGCTATTAAACAGGCGCGTGGATCACGAGCGCTACACAAGGCTGATAAAATAAATGAAACAGTGCGGCAAGTTAATTAGCAGTAATTAAAGCGCAGCACAAAGCTGATACAAGAAATGAGCAGTGCGGCAAGTTGATAAGCAGTAGCAGTAGGTTTAACAATACCAACAGGAGAGGGAGGTGAGGGGAGCAGCCGTTTCTGCGCAGAGCAGGATGGCTACAGCTCTCCACGAGGGCAAGCGTAGGCTCTACCTCTGTGGGTGGGAGGGTCAGCTGGGAGGCGGGGTCTAGGTGCAGGGAGGGTCTGGGACGGGCCAAGGGGTCAGAGCAAAATGGCTGCAGGGTAAACAAATGTACGGAGGTAAATTATCTCGAGCGCTACAAACCTCAGTGTGCACCTCAGTGAAAGCGCTAGTGGTGATAAGTGTATGCCAAGTAGCGTTAACGAGCGCTGCACCCAGAGTTACTGAATTCCAAAGAGAGTTGTTCAACAACACGAGCGCTGCACAAGGCTGAACAGATAAACACAATGCTAATGCTATTAAACAGGCGCGTGGATCACGAGCGTTACACAGGCTAAACAGATAAACACAATGCTAATGCTATTAAACAGGCGCGTGGATCACGAGCGCTACACAAGGCTGATAAAATAAATGAAACAGTGCGGCAAGTTAATTAGCAGTAATTAAAGCGCAGCACAAAGCTGATACAAGAAATGAGCAGTGCGGCAAGTTGATAAGCAGTAGCAGTAGGTTTAACAATACCAACAGGAGAGGGAGGTGAGGGGAGCAGCCGTTTCTGCGCAGAGCAGGATGGCTACTCCCCTCATCAGGTGTCTATATCCTTACAGTCCAAGGATGTCTTCTGGTTACTTATGCTAGTGTGAGGGGACCCTACTGTAACCTCATCCCACTGGGCGCCATCCCCCGGCTCCCCCCCATGGTCTACTCCCCTGCCACACCAGGTCTCAAGCACCTCCGTCCAAACGCCCACCAATGAGCACCACTGTATCCCCCATGCAATCTCTAATCAGTGCTTGCTTCTCCACCCTGACCCGTACATCAACATCCTTCTCCAGCACAGCAACTGTCAGACCAATCCCATCAATCCACTGCATCGCTATCCACCTCCTAGCCTACACCAGGGCCATAATGAATGAATGAATGAAATGTCATTTGTCATGCGCAACTATGCCCAATGGGCGTCAAGGCGCCTAAACCAAATAAAAGCTGTTAGCAGACAGAAACAGAGCCTACTGGTATGCCTTAATGAAGAGCCAAGTTTTCAATGACTTCCTAAAGAGGTCGAGGGAAGGAAGTAATTTGATTTCAAGGGGAAGGGAATTCCACATCAGAGGTGCCAGTATGGAAAAAGCTTTACTCCCCCATCTAGCCTTCTTGGCTCTGGGAATTACCAGTTGATTGAGCTCGCTGGATCGTAAACATCTTCTCGGAACATATCTGGTGAGTAGTGAGCCGAGGGCATCAGCCGAGCCTGCAACTAGGGCATATCCACAAACCCGGTACCAAATTACACTCTTTGGGTCTGGGAAACAGTCTCTGGGCACCCTCAATAACTAACGTACTTAGAGACAGAATAAGGGGAGGCCCAGGTGAATCTTGAAGGGAGTCCATCATTGTGCACATTTTTCAAAATACCCGATAGTAATCTCCCAGCATGTTACCTCCTTATCTCATTATTGGATTCATCTCAAAATATAAGTGCGGGTCATTTTAGGCAAGTTGGAATACTGCGTTGACATTAATTCTTTTTTTCAGAAGTGCAATATGGATTTCAATCAGGGCTTGGCACAATCGAACAAGCTCTTAACCTATCCTTGATAACAGGGAAATATGTCAAAGCCAGGAGGGGTGCCCAACATCTGGCTTTTATTGCCCTTTCCTATGCCTTTGACTTAGTTGATAGGGGGAAGCTTTGGAGGGGGATCTGGTAGGAACGGAGGACCCCTTATTAGACCTCCTGCATTGGGACACAATTCTGAAAGTTCAGTACACCTGTCTTAGTTTTGATAATATGGCTTCAATTCCATGGCTTGCTTATGTTAAGCAGGCCTTCCAAGATCTAAGTGTGATTAACCTTTTTATTAAGTACGGGCAAAATTTGTGAATTTGCGCGAAATACAATTCGCAATCTGCAAAATTCGCGAATTTGCAGATTTTTGGTTTTTTGCGTGTTTGCGGAGCTTTTTGCATGTTCGCGGGGCTTTTTGCGTGTTCGTGGGCCGCTTGCATGGCGAAGTTACCCATGCGGTCGTGAATGGGCACAGCACCCTCTGGTTCACCACTGCCACCCTCTGGTTCAGCACTGTCACCCTCTGGTTCTCCACTGCCACTCTCTGGTTCAACACTGCCACCCTTTGGTTCACCACTGCCACCCTCTGGTTCATCACTGCCACCCTCTGGTTCATCACAGCACCCTCTGGTTCACCACTGCCACCCTCTGGTTCACCCCTGCCACCCTCTGGTTTAGCACTGCCACCCTCTGGTTCAGCACTGCCACCCTCTGGTTCAGCACTATCACCCTCTGGTTCACCCCTGTCACCCTCTGGTTCACCACTGCCACCCTCTGGTTCACCACTGCCACTCTCTGGTTCACCACTGCCAACCTCGGGTTCATCACTGCCACCCTCTGGTTCATCACAGCACCCTCTGGTTCACCACTACCACCCTCTGGTTTACCCCTGTCACCCTCTGGTTCAGCACTGTCACCCTCTGGTTTACCACTGCCACCCTCTGGTTCACCACTGCCACCCTCTGTTTCACCAATGCCACCCTCTGGTTCACCACTGCCACCCTCTGGTTCATCGCTGTCACCCTCTGGTTCAGCACTGTCACCCTCTGGTTCACCCCTGTCACCCTCTGGCTCAGGACTGCCACCCTCTGGTTCACCACTGCCACCCTCTGGTTCACCACTGCACTCTCTGGTTCACCACTGCCACCCTCTGGTTCCTCACTGCCACCCTCTGGTTCACCACTGCCACCCTCTGGTTCACCACTGCCACTCTCTTGTTCACCACTGCCACCCTCTGGTTCATCACTCCCACCCTCTGGTTCATCACAACACCCTCTGGTTCACCACTGCCACCGTCTGGTTCACCACTGCCACCCTCTGGTTCATCACTGCCACCCTCTGGTTCATCACATCACCCTCTGGTTCACCACTGCCACCCTCTGGTTCACCCCTGCCACCCTCTGGTTCAGCACTGTCACCCTTGGTTCATCACAGCACCCTCTGGTTCAGCACTGCCACCCTCTGGTTCACCACTGTCACCATCTGGTTTATCACAGCACCCTCTGGTTCAGCAGTGCCACCCTCTGGTTCAGCAGTGCCACCCTCTGGTTCACCCATGCCACCCTCTGGTTCACCACTGCCACCCTCTGGTTCATCACTGCCACCCTGTGGTTCATCACTGCCACCCTCTGGTTCAGCACTGCCACCCTCTAGTTCATCACAGCACCCTCCGTTTACCACTGTAGATTATGGGGGGAAAGCAAGCACCCCTGCCCAGCCTCAACTGAGATGAATTAATTTGGGGCTGGTTAATGTGTCACTGAATTTGAGCTTCAAGTCTGGCACATGCTTCCTTAGCTGTAAGTGCTTCCTGTTGCAGTTTAATTTTTTTTTTCAGGAGCATTGGGCCATACTTGTAACTATTCTCTGACCCTGCTTTGAGGGTCAGAGCAGGGTCAGAGAATAGTTGCAAGTAGGCAACTGAACTCTGGAGGGGCCTCTCAGGAAGCACTAAAGGGAATGGTTACAAATTAGCTTAAACTTTTGCCCCTGCTAAGTGCTTTCAGTTTTGCAAAATTTGCTTTTCTGCAATTTCGCGAGGTTCGCGGGACATGAATTTGCTCGAAATCGAACTTGCAATCCGCGAATTCGTGCGAATTTGTGAATGTCTTTTTTTTTGCGTCTTCGCGAGGTTTTTTGCTTATTCGCGGACCGCTTGCAGCGCACCGACCACGAGGTTCCCCATGCGGCCGCACATGGGCGTGGCCATCTTGTGCGAGTTGCGTATTTCCGTTTCCGGGCGCTATTGGCAATGTCGCGTTGTGTGTGGCGCGCTATTACGAGTTTGCGCATGTTTTTGCCCACGCGGTCCTCAATGGGCGCGGCCATCTTGTTTTTCATTCATTGCTATGGTTCTGTGCATGCTTTCTAATCCTCCTTTCATCTGTGCAATCCTTTGTTTCTTTGGACTTTTTTTTAATCTTTTCTACTCTATATCTATCCCTCTTTTTTCTAGATCTATATTTTGTGTTTTTTTCAACTTTTTGTTACTTTTCAAGCTACTTTAAAAAAAAAAAGATTTACTTTACTTTTTCCCTATTCTTTCCTTTTTTTTTTCTTTCTGCTGTACAGGACCATGGCAAAGGGACCCGGGAAGGAGCAGGGGAAGGGTCCCGCACCCTGTACCCGGCTCCCATGCGGGCGATTTCGGGGGGAGCACGTAACAGTACGGGAGATCTTCAGCGCAGAGGAGGTGGCCGCACTGGTTTACTATCTGCAGTGCCTCCTCCCCAAGACCATCGCGGCAGGCGGCAGGATCGCTAGCGAGTACGGGCTCCGGGAGCGTCGGAAGCTGTGGGAGAAGGTGTGCCGGGCCAATATACAAACACTCTCGGGTCCGGCGCACCTACAACCAGGCCACGCACCGGTGGTCTGACCTCCTGGACCGTGAACAGGACCTGCTCGACCTGCTAGGCATCGAGATCCCCGGGCTTGGTGAGTAGTAGTAGCTATTTAATCACTACTCTGTTTTCTCCTGCTCTATGTGTTATCATATTGCAATTTTATTTTTGTTCCGAAGAGTAATAATGCTGTCGATTACATTGTCGGTAAATTATGTTTCAAAATGTTCCATGGATTTTCTCCAAACCACTTGCAATCAAAAGTATCCATACCCAGCGTTGCTCCAAGACCCCAAAATCCCCCCACAAACACCAGTAACCCCCCCAAACAGCCCCCCGAAAAGGCTAAAGTGAGCGAAAAGCCTGAAAATGGAAAAACTTTTTCACCTCCGATTTTCTCCAAACCACTTTTATCCGGTATTCGACCTTCCCAGCAATGCCCCCAGACCCGTCAACCCAGGCGGAAACAAGTTTAACACCCCCAAACAGCCAAAAAGCAAAACCGCAAAAAGTGAGACAATTATTTAGCCCTCAATCCCAAATCACTCCGTGCGCGATCTGCAGCTAGGCCCTAACTCCCTTTTGCCACCATGGATTTTCTCCAAACCACTTGCAATCAAAAGTATCCATACCCGGGGGCGTGGCTAGCAGCCGAACATGGCGGCCGCTTGAAGTGAGAGCTCCCGAGGGCACTGCAGCCTTTAATCTATCCGGCACAAAAATCCGCTTACTAGCGCACCTGAAGCGGCGGCGTTCGAGTCCCGGACTTCGGCGGTATCTCCAGTCCGACTTTGGAACGGATCTGAGCACCGGAGCACGAGTTACATCGAATGGCAAGTTGGGGCCTGTAGCCAGAAGAGTAACACCGGCCTCTCGTGACATCCGAGCCCCGGAGGAAGCGCGGCCGAGCCGGCCGGAAGGAGTGAAAGCACCCGGAAGCCAGCCAGGCGGTCCCAAGCTAGCCTAACACTCCTGCAAACACCATCCGCAGGCGCGCGGACTGCCGCCACCACCAAACGGGACTGCAGCGACACACAGGTTGGTGCCCTGGCCGCTCGAAACGGCGCCCTCGTCCTGGTAAAACCCCCCGCCCTCCCCGCGAAGTCCTAGCGGGCCGGGAACGCCTCGGCGGCCATCAGCGGCCCCCACGCACCTGGGAGGTGACAGCAGGCGCTGCTACCGCTGCAGACTTACGGTCCAGAACGCCGGTACCCCGGGGGGACGACGCCGCTCCGGCCACCGGCGCGGGAGCATAGAAAAGGTCTGCATTTTACCGGACACACCTAATAACGCCAACGCAGAGGCAGTAACCCGGCGGCCTGTGAGGGGGGCGGCTGACAGAGCTCGGACCCCAAACCATCTGTGGTGGCCGTGCAGGGCGGAGCGACACTGCAAACGTAGGGAGAGGTCGCAGTAACCGCCCCAGCCCAGGAGAAAACCACCAGGGGCACCAAATCGGAACCGACAGGCACTTTCCCGACGCCCACGCAAACGGCCGCTGAGGCTCAGCAATCAGCAGACAAGAACACTCAGTCCACCACCCACCCACCGTACTGCTGTTCCCGACTCTAAAGGTACACTCCGACGCACGGCGAAGCCTCGAACCTCGCAAATCTTAACACTATGGCGGGTAAAGGCCTCAGGAGTGGCTCTACACAGGCCAAACTGGACAAATTCGCCTACGGCCACCAGAGTCAACATCAGACCACGGGGCGCCCATCTTCGGGACAAGCCCAGGAAACAGAGAAACCTGCCAAAATAACGCTGGAGGACATCATGAAAACACTCTCGGAGGTGAAAACCACGGTGGGCGCCATCTCCTCGGAAGTCTCCCTGCTGCGAGCTGACTTTCACAAAATGGCGGAGAGGGTGTCGCAGGTGGAAGTGGTCACTAAGTCACTGGTGGAAGACACTTCAGAGCTCCAAGTGGCCATGGAAAGGATGCAGAAAGTGACCAAGCTCCTGCACGACAAGCTGGACGACCAGGAAGGGCGTTCGCGACGCAACAACGTTCGTATCCTTGGGCTTCCAGAGACGGAGGGGAAAGGGGCAATGGACCTTTATATAGAAGACCTTATCAAAAGCAAACTCCAACCCAAAGGTCTATCTCACTTCTTCTCGGTGGAGAGGGCACATAGGGTGCCGGGAGGCCCTCCCAAGACGGGGGCAGCACCACGGCCAGTGCTGGCCCGGCTCTTCAACTTCAGAGATAGAGACGCAATTTTACAGGCAGCAAGGAACTCACCGCCAGTGCGGATTCAAAATGCAACCCTAGCCTTTTTCCCGGATTATACGGCGGAAGTGGCCAGACGACGCAAATCCTTCACGGAGGTTAAGAAAGCGCTACGTGACAGAGAACTGCCATACTCCATGATGTTCCCGGCTAAACTGCGGATAGTAGCGGAGGGAAAGACTTGGTTCTTCGACACACCAGAGGTAGCGCAGGACTGGCTGGAGGGCTGGAGACCTGCGGGACAGAGACACCGCTCACAGCGTGACCGACCGCGACATCGTCCTGAGACTTCGCCGACCAGTCAGTCTTCCCAGCGTCCGCTACAGAGAGGCGAAGAGGAAATAGAATCAGACCTTGAAAGAGACCCTTTGGACTCTGGGCAATCGGCTCCGGTATGACACTGTACTACATTGCCTTCGAGACTGTATGGGCCGCGGATGCCGTGGCTCGGACAAGGCTGAGTAGGGTGGGCGCAGGCAGTGCCCGAAGGGGACTCACCAACCCCACAAGCAAGTAAGATGTATGGGGGAGGGCGAAAGCACTCTGCACAGTTGGGGAAGCGGGCGGGGAATTGTCCGTGGAGCAGGGTAGCAGGGAGGGGGGATGGGATCGAAGTTTTCGATTTGAAATGTTTAATTTTGTTTGTAGTCATTGCTCACCACCTACAATGTGCTATTACCTCGACATCAGTATGTCTCCTCCACAGCACGATACACACCGGCGCATGGGCTCTGCCACAGCACACGGCGTGTGCAACACTCCCTCAGCTCCTTAATGGCCAGGCCACTTAATCACACGCCCGCCGAGGGCTCCTCCACGGCCGGGAGGGTTCCCCCACTACGCATACTGACATGGAATGTCCGGGGCCTGGGGGACAAAATTAAGAGAGGCTTGGTCCTACAGGCCATAAAACGACAAAACCCAGATATAATACTCCTACAGGAAACCCACCTCACAGGGTCCACCTGCAAGGCCCTAGACAGGAGAGGCTACACAATGGCTGTGCATGCAGACTTCACATCTGGCTCCAGGGGAACGGGCATACTGATGAGAAAGTCGTCCCCCTTCATAGTGTCGCGCCGGGTGGAAGATGACCAGGGTCGCTTTGCCGCGGTACATGGGCAGTGGGAGGGCAGAGCTCTAAATGTGGTATCAGTATATATTCCCCCAGCCCTACACTCTGTGGCCCTTCCGGCACTGGGCAAATTCCTTCTTGATCTCCCTGATGGCGCAACAATTGTTGGGGGGGACTTCAATGCAGTCATGGACCCGATAGTGGACACCTTTCCCTCTAGGACCCGGCCACGCGGTACGGCTCCACTGTCGGACTTTGCGGAAGCCCTGGGCCTTGTGGATCTCTGGCGACAACTGAACGCCGAGACCACTACATACACCTATTATTCAGCGGTACACAATAGCCTTTCTCGCATAGACTACTTCATGGCACTGGGACTGGGACTGGACATGGTGGACAGGGTGGACACACTACCCAGGGGAATCTCAGATCATTCTCCGATTGTCCTAACACTCACCGCTGGGGGTACACGGAAGGCCCGAATTTACCCTATCTACCCCAACTTTCTGAAAATCCCCAAGATTCGAAAAAGGCTTCAACTGGTGACCACACAGTACTTTGCTGAAAACACGGGCACAGTGGAGTCACCCTCAACCCTATGGGAGGCGTACAAAACAGTCCTCAGGGGGGCGGCCATTGCAGCAATTACGGGGCACAAACGAGACTCACGAAAGGACCTCACAGACCTGGAGCTGGCGCTCGACTTGGCCAACCATGCACATATGTCGGACCCATCCCCATCCACGACGCACACCCTCATGATTAGGCAACAACAACACCTGGCGCACCTCAAAACGACCGAAAAGGGTTATATCGCGAACACTAGACATAGAATTTACGACGTGGGCGACAAAGCGGGCCGTATGCTTGCGTGGCTGGACAGGAGAGGGACTGGGACTAGAGGCATTCAGAAGCTCAACACAGAGGAGGGGCGAACACTGGTACACCCAGAAGAAATAGTTTGCGAACTAGCACGACACTATCGGGCAGTGTACACACCAGAACGGAGAGTCACTAGACAAATGGCAACGGCAACACTCACAGACCTTACCATCCCCAGCATTACTCAGGAAGATAGAGACACCCTAGAACTGGACCCAACGGGAGAGGAAATCCAGCTGGCAATCCAGGCGTTGCAATCCGGGAAAGCTCTGGGCCCTAACGGGATACCGGTGGAGTGGTACAAGTCCATGGCTCCAGACCTCAGTACCCCATTGCTGGCCATGTTCTTGGAAAGCAGGGACAAGCTAGAACTACCACTAGATCAATGCACGGCCACGATCGTAACGATACCTAAGCCAGGGAAACCCCCGACAGAATGCAACGCATACCGCCCGATATCGTTGCTGAACGTCGAAGCCAAGATACTGGCTAAACTGCTGGCTACCCGATTGCTACCCCACCTCAGTACCCTGATCCACCCTGACCAGTCGGGCTTTATGCCCCACCGGAGCACTGCGATGAATCTTAGAAGGGTCCATGGAGTACTAGCCAGGGCGCACCTCCTTGCGGAGCAGGCGGTGATTCTCTCTCTCGACGCCAAAATGGCATTCGATCTGGTGGAGTGGGAATATCTCTTCGTGGTACTGGAACGTATGGGGTTTGGGCCGAAATACATACAATGGGTTTGGTTACTTTATGCGAAACCTGTGGCACAGGTGGTGGCCAACGGCCACATATCACCAAGCTTCCCACTGAGCAGGGGGACTAGACAGGGCTGCCCCCTGTCCCCCCTGCTCTTTGCACTGGTGCTCGAGCCTCTGGCCATCCAGATCAGAACCACGTCACTGTTCGCGGGCATCACGTGGGAGGAGGGATGGGAGGACAAAGTCTCGCTATATGCAGACGACATGCTTATCTACATGTCCGCTCCTGATACAGGCATCCCAGCCCTGCTGGACCTTTGTGACGCGCATGGGCGCACATCGGGATACACTCTCAACTGGTCGAAATCCACAATATTCACGCTGAAGGGCCCGGCTCCGACATTGCAGGCGAACTGTCCATTGCTGACGACGTCGGCCTCTTTCAAATACTTAGGAATTGTCATAGCCTGTGGGGAAGCGGAGTTTTTTATCAACAACCTGAAGCCACCCATAGATCGCCTGCGAGCCGATGTTAAATATTGGGCAACCCTGCCCCTGACCCTACTGGGCAGAGCGGCTCTCTACAAGATGATGGCCCTCCCACGACTCCTCTATGTCCTCGAAAATACTCCATATTTGGTACCGCCGCGATACTTTAAACAGATCGTGGCGCTGGTCACGGTCCTGCTATGGAATGCTGGCCCGGCGCGTATAGCATACGACAAACTAGTGAAAAGCTGGTACGAAGGGGGCATAGCGCTCCCCAACATCCAGCTATATTACTGGGCAGCCCAGCTCAAAATTGTGAACTACTGGATCCACGCCCCAAGAAACGACCCGGCCTATCAGGCGGACTGGTCACAACTTGGGACGGAAGGTATGCTGTCCGTACTCTATAACAAATCACAACTGAAAACACTGGTTGGCCCGACCAAACATACGGCGACATTGTGGCACATGGCGCAGGCCCGTCTGGGTTGGACAGGCCGGATCACTAAAATGACGCCCTTATGGGACACAAAGGCATTGGGAAACCTGAGAGGCTGTAAAGGATTTGAGCGATGGGACTCCATAGGCATATCTACAGTAGGAGACCTGTGGGATACTGACTCAGTGCTACCATTCACGCACCTACAACACCAATACAGTCTAGGACCCACAGAGACGTTTAGATATGTCCAAGTTAGACACGCATTACTACAAGCAATCCCTGCAGGCACCACCCTGCCGGATTCCTCACCGCTGGAGGATAGACTGCTGACAGAATACATGCTCCAGAGCGCCACCTCCCTTACCTATAAAAAACTGCTAAACAATCTCCAAGACCCGACACTAAAACTTAAAGAAAAATGGGAAGGGGAGCTGGGTGGCACTGACGAATTCGAATGGAATGAAGCGCTGGCCTCCCCGAGGGAGGTTGGGATCTCGAGTAAGCTCAGGCTAGTACAACTTAAAATCCTACACCGCGTTTACTACACCAGGCCGCTGCTGCACAAAATTGGGAGGGCACTACACCCCTTTTGTTTGAGAGGATGCGGGGAAGAAGGGACACTGATACACACACTGTGGGAATGCCCGCACATTTGTGATTTCTGGAGGCAGGTACTCCGCTCACTCTCCCAGGCCCTTAAACTGTCCATATTACCGGAACCACGTAAATGCCTTCTGAACATCTGGGACCCCAATGATCTGGGCAGGTACGAACTGATTTGGGCATCGTTGGCTATGACAGTGGCTAAACGGGACATAGCGCAGAAGTGGGGGGCGCCAGAAGTACCCACCGCTAGTAGGTGGGCCAAAAACATGGACATTCTCATGGTGACAGAAAGAGCTGTATACGTGCTCCGAGCAGCGCCCCGGAAATGGAACAAAGTCTGGGCGGCATGGAACAAGTACAGAGGGGACATCTGTGAACCCTTGCCGGAGGGGGAGGACTCAGATTCGGAGGGGGAGGAGGAGTAACTGAGCGGTCACGGGAGGCTGCCTCGTGAACAGGACATTGCTACTAAAACGGCGCTGGCCCGGCCACGCGCCACAGTGCGTGGAGAGGCACTGACTACTGTACCACGTGGGTGGGTGAAACAAGTTGCGATGACACATGGTTCAGGGGGGGTAAGTTGGGAAGTTTGTTCACACTGTTCAATGAAGATAAAAAAAAAAGACTTCGCCATCACTGACACAGGAGGGAGGGAGTATCAGGGGACTCAATCCTGCACGGTGCAACTCACAAATGATGTATGTAATGTACCTGAGCAATACAGGCAACGAGTTCGTGTTACGAAAAATCGCTCGTCACATTTAGAAATGTTAAATTGAAATGCTATATGGGGTTCGCCCAATGGAATGTATGTAACTGATACACCGCTATTCCTTCCTTAAATAAAGTTTAAAAAAAAAAAAAAAAAAAAAAAAAGTATCCATACCCAGCGTTGCTCCAAGACCCCAACGCCCCCCCACAAACACCATTAACTCCTCAAACAGCCCCCCGAAAACACTAAAGTGAGCGAAATGCCTGAAAATGGAAAAACTTTTTCACCTTCGATTTTCTCCAAACCACTTTTATCCGGTATTAGACCTTCCCAGCAATGCCCCCAGACCCATCAACCCAGGCGGAAACATGTTTAACACCCCCAAACAGCCAAAAAGCAAAACCGCAAAGAGTGGCAGAGTTATTTAGCCTCAATGCCAAATCACTCCGTGCGCGCTCTGCAGCTAGGCCCTAACTCCCCTTTGCCACCATGGATTTTCTCCAAACCACTTGCAATCAAAAGTATCCATACCCAGCGTTGCTCCAAGACCCCCCCAACCCCCCCCAAACATCAGGAACCCCCTCAAGCAGGCCCCTGAAAACACGAAAGTGAGTGAAAATTCTGAAAAGTCAAAAACTTTCCCACCACGGATTTTCTCCAAACCAATTTTATCCGGTATTAGACCTTCCCAGCAATGCCCCCAGACCCGTCAACCCGGGCGAAAACAAGTTTAACAACCCCAAACAGCCGAAAAGCAAAACCGCAAAAAGTGAGACAGCAAATTCCGGGCCTACCTGGAATTCAGTCCAAATGCGCTGTGCAGCTAGGCCCTAACTCCCCTTTTCCACCATGGATTTTGTAAAAAACAAATGCAATCAACATTAGACTGTGCCAGTAGTGCTCCCAGACCCCAAAACCCACCCCAATAACCTAGAAGCCCCCCAAACAGCACCCCAAAAACAGGCAAGTGAGCAAAAACGGTAAAACTTTTTAACCATGGATTTGGTCCAAAACACTTGATTCCGATATTAGACCCCCAAACCCCTGCAGACACCCGCCAAAAAGCAGAACACCCCAAACAGGCAAAAAGCAAAAATGGGCCTACCTTCAATTCAGTCCAAATACGCTCTGCAGCTAGGCCTTAACTCCCCTTTTCCACCATGGATTTTCTGGAAAAAAAATGCAATCAAAATTAGACTGTGCCAGCAGTGCTCCCAGACCCCAAAACCCACCCCAATAACCTAGAAGCCCCCAAAACAGCACCCCAAAAACAGGCAAGTGAGCAAAAACGGAAAAACTTTTTCACCATGGATTTGGTCCAAAACACTTGATTCCGATATTAGACCTTCCGAGCTATGACCCAGACCCCTGCAGCCACCCGCCAAAAAGCAGAACACCCCCAAACAGGCAAAAAGCAAAAATGGGCCTACCTTCCATTCAGTCCAAATACGCTCTGCAGCTAGGCCCTAACTCCCCTTTTCCACCATGGATTTTCTGGAGAAAAAAAATGCAATCAAAGTTAGACTGTGCCAGCAGTGCTCCCAGACCCCAAAACCCACCCCAATAACCTAGAAGACCCCCAGAGAGCACCGCAAAAACAGGCAAGTGAGCAAAAACGGAAAAACTTTTTCATTATGGATTTGGTCCAAAACACTTGATTCCGATATTAGACCTTCCGAGCTATGCCCCCAGACGCCTGCAGCCACCCGCAAAAAAGCAGAACACCCCATAACAGGCAAAAAGCAAAAATGCAAAAACTCATGCTTAGAAAATTTTCAGCCAACCAGTCAACATCGGTCCAAACGCGCTCTGCAGCTAGGCCCTACTCCTCTTTCCCACCATGGATTTTCTTCAAATCACTTCCAATCAAAATTATGCTATCCCAGCAGTGCTCCCAGACCCCCACACCCTCCCTCACAAATCTAGAACACCTCCAAACAGCCCCTCAAAAACATGCAATATTGGTATATTCAAAACATGGCAAATTGCGCTGTTCACAAAACATTGCTGTTTTCAGCACTTCCACTACTTCGATCCTCTTGAAATTTACCTGGACAGTCACTTGTTCCAGCGATTCACAAGAATCTCCGCAAGGCAGAACAAAATCAAACCACTGCGCTCTTTGAAGAAGAAGAAGAAGAAGAAGAAGAAGGTCTACGACTAGTTTTCACTTAGTTTTCACCCAAACACACGCGCCCGCAAAACACCCAAAAAGGCCAAAATTCTGCCAGTTCTGGACCAAAGAACACCAAACCCCCCTAAAACATTGCCAATATCATTATGAACGAGCCTGCATTGGGCCCGGAGCCCTAGAATCAGCGTGAACCTTACAAACTTAAACCCAAAAACCCTAGTAAATCGCACTGAACCCTAAACCGTAGATATGCTTTGTCTGTCTGTGTCAAAGAGCCTAGGTATGCTACATCAGGAGGATGCTTCAATCAGTGGGGCCTGCCTTCACTGTCTGCATGGCCCTGCCACAAGCATCGGCCAAAAATCCATTCCGCTCAAGAATTTGCGATTTTTCTGTACTTTTGGGAGATTTGCAAAATACCGAAAAACAGCAAATTTTGCAAACATAACGGATGTTTGGCCCAAGCTTGAGGCAGTGCCATGCAGAGGGTCAAGGCAGGCACCACTGAGTGAAGCAACCTGATGTAGCATACCTAGTCTCTTTGTCAGACAGACAAAGCATATCTGATTGTATGCAGCAAGCCACATAGCCCCAATTTAGTGGCCCCTGAATTTGAAGTACAATTTTAATTAAACAAGGTAAAAAAACAGAGTTGTTGACATGAGTTACAATTACTGTGTGAAAGATTAAATAATAACTAAGACAAGACATATGAATCATCATTTCATGCACAAAAAACAAACAGCATTTGGTTTCATGAGAGCCAGACAGCCATTGCTGTCCACTGCATGCCATCTTCTCAATTATTCATTACCTGTTCTACTTTTTGTCCGCATCTTCTTCGGAAAGTGACCCACAGGGCAGCCTCTCCAGTCAATATCAGAAGTAACTCTGTCAGCAATCAGCAAGCATGTAGTCAGTCAGTAATTTCAGTCCCGCTTGTCGTAATCCATCCATCTGCCTTGAGGGAAATGGATAGGGGGAGTCTGGAGGAGGCGTATAAAGGAGCATGATTGAGTTGTGAACTTGTGAACCTCAGGAATGCAGACTGCGGCCCCTTCAAATCAATAAGGAATATAAAATGAACCTTTTATAATGTGCAACCATTATCTCTCCAATTTCTGCTGGGACAGATGTATCTATTAAAGTAACTGGAGATTTTAAAGAATGAATAAGATTAGAAGAGGCTTGCTCTCTGGCCTGCCACGCCAGGAGTTTCCCGGTAAAGTTACTTTCCTCATATATTTTTTGTGAGCTCTTAAGGAATATCTCTTCGCTCTGAGTGTAAAGGTTTTGGGAAAGCTCTCTTTTGTTCTCATTTAATTGGTCCTGAACAGTACTGGCTAAGTTTTGTTGCCTAAGTACAGTCAAGGCCTGATTTTTTTGCTGAAGTAGTTTATTCTTATTTCTGGCTACTAAGGAATCTGCAGCATCTCTCCCAATCACCAGTCCTCGAATATAAGCCTTGAGAGAGTCCCATACACAGTTAAGGGGGGCAGTTCCAATATTACGAGCAATGAAGTCTGAGATCTCAATTTTAAGAGCTGCCACCCATATATCGTCGGTCAGATGTTTTTTATTAAAGACCCAGTGTTTGGGGGCTCTAACCTTATCTACCAATGCCAATTCAATAATTATCATCGCATGATCCGAGAACCCATTATGGAGCAACGTCTGCTTAGAAAATTTGATTTGGCGTGAAATGAGAAAAAAATCGATTCGGGAGGAAAATTTAAACCTGACGGACCAACAAGTATATTCTTTTTTGACCGGATTTTGAATACGCCAAGGGTCACAAAAATTAAATAAAGACATATTATTATTGATAGATCTAAGGGATTTAGGTTTGGATTGTTTCTTCGTATCGCTGGTTGAGTCCAGCTTTATATTCATAGTAATATTAAAATCCCCACCTATAATAATATCGCCTTTGACTGTCAACAAGGATTGAAACAGCTCCTCATAGATCTCTGGTCTATCCTCTATTGGGGCATAAAAGCTAACCAAAGTGACGGGACTTACTCCTTTCGGAATCACACAAGTAGCCCTCACCAGCAGCCTAAACCCCCTTGCTCCGTGTGACCAATCTGGGCCTCTAGCTTTTTACTAAGAAAGAGCGCAACCCCCTCTGTGACTCCGAAAATGAAGAGAATACTCGATAAGAAGACCAGGCTTTAAACATGGAAAATTCCTAAATTTTTGACAAATGGATATGGGTTTCTTGTAACAAAATCACATCTGGTTGTTGAGATTTGGCCCATAATTCTATTGCTCGCATTTTTTTCCTGTTATTTAAACCATTTACATTAAAGGAAATAATTTTCACACCCATAATAAAAAAATAATCAACACATAGAGCAGTAAACAGAGCACATCAGAACCCTTATAAATCTCCCCTCTAATCAATTCGCTGGGCCATTTATAAGCAGCATATTGCTTCAAATACATCTAATCAATCTTCCTAGCATTTTTAGCCTTCCGAATATAAATGAATGAATGAATGAAAACATCCAAGACTTCATTTTTTGAGCCCTCTTCCGCCCCCCCTCCCAACCCACATCACATCCAACCTCCCCCAAGCTACACCCTCCCTCATGGCCCTGTCCCCACGCTGGCCATACGGCACCACCCCTAACCATGAGGCGCCTTGGATTTGCGCCCCTTAATCCTTCTAGGAGTCCTATCCTGACCCCTCATCTTACCCCCTAAGAAAGAAAAAAAGAAAGAAAAAAAAACCATAAAATGTATTACAGCATATTTCTGCGGTCAATGGATAGAAAGAGTCAAGGATCAAAGAAGTGCCCATCTATGGAGCCCATAAGCTTAAATCAGCAAAGTTAATCCAAATCAAATCCTATTATTCTTGAGAGATCTTATGTAGCAGCACTTGTGCTTCATCTATATCAGTCAGTATATGAAATTTGCCTTTCACAAGAACTTTTAATTTTGATTGCTGAGCAATCATAGCTTGAGCGCCCTTATCTTTAAAAAGTTGCAGCATCTTTACGAATTCCTTCCTCCTCTTAGCTGCAGCAGCGGACATATCCGAAAAAATCCGGCATTTACTAGTGGCGTTAGCAGCAAATTGCCTTTGCTTAAAGGCTTTAGAAAGAATTGTTTCTTTGACTCGGATATCCGAGAAATTCACGAGAATAGTCCGAGGAAGGGTAGAATTAGAAAATGGTTGCGCAGGGACACGGTGGGCACGTGTGATCGTTAGACCTCCTTCATATTCCGGTATAACCTCATGAAGGAAGAAAGAGGTAATCGATTGTTTCATATCTGATCCCTCAATATTCTCGGGAACTCCAACAATTCTAAGGTTCGATCTCCTATTATAGTTTTCCAAATCATCAAGTTTTGATTCAAGTGATTTTGTAGCTTTTGAAAAAATATTGACCTCCTTTTTTACTTCAGTCATATGATCTTCCAAGCCCGATATCCTAGTCTCCGCTTCTTGTATCCGGGCGGGAAGAGAAGACATTGATTCTTCAATTTTATCTAGGCATTGATTAATAACAGCCAGTTCAGTCCGTTGAAACTGCTTCATCTCCCTCACCTCACCAAGTATCATATTTAACATGTCTTTGACCGAGATCTGAAACTCTCCTGTGGTCTCGGTTTCCATCCCTAAAATAGAACTTTGAGAGTCAGTGAGGGGAGAGGGTGTAAGATCAGTCTGGGGCAAAGCAATGACTTGTGTACAACTACTCTTTTCCATATCCATTAAATCAGAAGGACGAGGGGTCATGCTCAGGCTTTTAGAAATAGGTATGGTAGCTCCAGCACCTCCCATGGCTGTAGCTGCCGGAACACAGCTAGCAATCGTTCCAGTAACAGACGATAGGGGTGGAAAAGACGTTGAAATGTTGGTTTTTCTCTCGAATAAAGGGAATTGTTTAGAAGTTTTAGGGGCCACCGGAGACATCCCTTCTTTGGATACACCAATCTGAGGGGGATTTTCCATAAACTCTATCAGCTTACTCCCATTATTGTCTTTAGCCACTGCAGGTTGCTCTTGCACAGGATTTTTCCCTGAACTAGGTTGAGTTGAGATAACAAAAACACTATCCGTAGCCTCCTCCTATAACACTCAATCTATTATAGATCGTCAAAAGCTATTAAATTATTTGGAAAAAAACACTCTTCCTGTTCTTTCCCCTACAGAACAACTCATAATGGCTAATCCATTTACTAGGGAGGAAGTAGAGCGAGCAGTGCAAGACCTTCCAATAGGTAAAGCCTCGGGCCCTGATGGGTTTCCATCAGAGTTCTTTAAGATTTTCTTTAGCTCTTTTCCGATCTTTTTGTACAGTTATTAAATTTTATGTTGGATGGCGGTTCAGTCCCTGATTCTTTCCGGAAAGGAACCGTAGTTAGTTTTCTAAAAAAGGGAAAACCTGCTAATGACCCGAATTCATATAGACCTATTACGTTATTGAACACGGATTATAAAATTACTACTAAATTACTATCCACTCGCTTTAATTCTTTTTCTTCAGATTTGATTCACGCAGATCAAAATGGCTTCATTGCCGGCAGACAACTGATGTCCAATACCCACTTTTTAACTGAGGCTTTAGATTTTTTTGAATCACAAGAGGTCCCAGCTTTAATTTGATTATTTGATGCCGTAAAAGCTTTTGATTTGGTGGTTTGGGAAACACTTTTTATTATTTTAGATCATTTTGGTATCCCAGAGGTTATCATAAATCTGATCCAGAGTCTCTATTCAAGGGCCCAAGCCAATATCATTATTAATGCAGAGTCTGTGGGCTTAGTGTCGGTTAAACGCGGTACTAGACAAGGCTGTCCTCTTTCCCCCGTTTTATTAGCATTTTTTATTGAACCCTTAGCAACTGCAATTAGGAAGTCTGCTTTTATACTCCCCCTCATTACTCTGATGCCTAAAATTAGACTATATGCAGACAATATTATTTTGTTATTACGCCTGAAATGCAATGCCAAACTTATGTTATGTAAATATTTGAAGAGTTTGAAGCTCTTGGTGGCTATCGGATCAACAAAAAGAAAACCAAAATCTTGGTTTATGGTGGTATCGATCCTGTACTTCACCCTGATTTAAGACCCTGCATTAATAATAAACCGAAAAGATATTTGGGGGTTCTTTTCTCTACTTCTGTCTCAGATCTATACAGACTGAATTTTGTCCCCCTTCTTCAAAAGGTACGTTCAATGGTGAAAAGATGGAATCCTCTACCATTATCTATTCTTGGTCGCGTAGTACTAATCAAAATGTCGGTTCTTCCTCTATTTAATTTTTTATTCTCAACCATTTCTTGTTTCTTACCTGGATCATTTTTTGTTAAAGCAGAATCCTTGTTTTCATCTTTTATTTGGGCCAAAAAGACACCTCGAATAGCCTTAAATACATTATATGAGGATAAGGGACAAGGAGGGCTTGCTCTTCCTAATCTTAAAGATTATTACAATGCATACTTAGCTCAATTCCTAGCCAGATTGAAAGATAGTAACCAGAAACTTTTTATAAACTTTTTCTTTGATTTAATTAGTCGAGAGACCCAGATTCCCTCTCCTCTTCAAATGTTCAAATCACCCAAATTGGTTCGCTATAAGGTTTTGCATTGGTTTTTTAAGAGACGCGCCGCGCTGCTTAAAAGATATTCCCTCCCCTTTCTTAATTTAGCTTCTTCTTTAAATAGTGCTTTTTCATTTTTAGGGGTCGACTTTAGTTTTGAAATATTAGCAAAGTGGCAGAGGATAGGGTTTACTAAGTTAAGAGACAATATGAAAGATGGAGCCTGGATTACTTTGTCTGACATGGCATCCCGGGTTCAAGAAAATTTCTTATTGTTGGGATCGTATAATTTGATCTACAGTGTGCTGCGTCAATTAGACCCTACACTTCTTTCTCCTGCTACTCAGTTATTCAGTGAATTGTTTTTGCTGGTACAAGAGAAGAAACCAGGGGAGTGGAAACGCTGTTTAACTGTGAACAGGGCCCCAAATTTATGTCTTAAAGCAATTAATAAGTGGCAGGGGCAGGAAAATATAGCATTAACTCCCGCTATGTGGCAGAGAATTAATGGGCTGAATTTTTCCGTACTAAGAGGTGCTAATTGGCGCAGAATGCTGTTTTTCAGTAAATGGCTTTTGTATTTTACTCCGGCGACTGTATCTAAAATGTATCCCAATAGCTCATCTAATTGTTTCAGGTGCCTGCAGTATAATCCTGCTAATTGGTCTCATACCATTGCTCAGTGTCCCAAAATAGTCTCCTTTTGGGAGGATATTTTTGCATTTCTTCAAAACCAATGTAAAATTATGATTTCTGTTAATCTTAAATTGATTTTGTTCGGATTCGATTTTGAGTTGATGTTAACAGAGCAATTAGCCAAATTAATTTATATTGCTATGGTTGTGGCTAGATCGTTAATACTTCAGAATTGGCGTTCACAATACTGCCCTAATGTACATGAATGGCGCTATAAAATGGAAAGAGTCCGAAAAAGCAAACAATTGTATGCTCAAAGAATTGGCGTGACTCGGAAATTTGAGAAAATCTGGGGATCATATTTTGACTGATTCGTCTTAATCAACCTGGGATTGTACTATTATTTTTTATGAATTTGCATGGTTACGATCATATCTTGTTCTGTATATGCTATTATTTTTACTTCTCTGTGGCTCATCCAAGACTTCAATAAAAAACTTTTTAAAAAAATAAAGGAATATAAGATGAAGACAGTGCTGCTGATGGACTTGTTGTGATTAGGTGATTAGAGTTTTGTTGTGGTAAAAGTTGCAAAACAAAGAAAGACACACAGGAATAAAAGTGAATGAGGATGAAAAAAAGGAAGTCATTTTCAGGGCTCGGTGTCAGGGAAGTAGAGCTCGTCCTCAAACTCCATCAATTGAGACGGGAGTAGGTCAGGTAACAGAGAAGAACTTCCGTCCCCTAAGTCGGTGTCCTCTTCTTCCTGCGTGCATTCACGTACTTTGTAATCTGGTGGTATCAAATGCTGATTCATCTTGATCAGTGTTAACCTCTCCACATTTTTGGCCGAGAGGCGGGTCCTTTTTGAAGATACAATGGCACCAGCAGCCCTGAAAACACGTTCAGAAGACACACATTTGCGAGTGGGCAAGACAAATGATTTATAGCCAGGTTGGTGATCAGTGGTCATAGAGCCATTTTCCTGTACCAATACAGCAATGGGTTCGTATTAACAAAGACCTCTGCTGGGTCTTCCAGAAAGGCCTGCACCATCAACCCAAGGTTCTCCACGGTTGCTCCACTTTGCGTACCATTTGTGGCCTTCGCAGCACTGGAACGAGCAAACCCTTGCCGAGTTAGCCAATCCACTTCCGACAATATTATGGATGGGCCTGGTGCAGGTGAGGATGATGATACGGTTCCAGCTGGTGTCGTTAACGGCTGTGAGGGAAAGTGACTCCCTTCGCCCACAGATTCAGAAATGGAACTTGACGCTGGATGGCCTGCTGATTCAGTTGGACTTCGGCCGCCTCTTGAATTTTCTGCAGCTCTTTTTCTAACCAACTGGCTGACACAGCTAGCCAATGTTTGTACTTTGAAACATCTGCTTCATCAAAAGGAATGAACGCTTTGCTGGCCACTGCCTTTTTGTATCCACTTATTAGGAGTCAAGAGGGAAATATAGGACTAGGTCGGCCTCCACTCAGTCAATCAATAATCACAAAAAGACCTGGTCCTAAAGGCAAATAATCATTATGGAACTGTGAACATCTATGGATTGTCAAGAGATCATTCCAATCACACCTCTGATTATAGAGATTATTACCATGTTCCAGTCTATTGCCAAAAATAAAAGAAAGCCAGTCTCTGATAAACATGTAACCAGACAACACAGTACAAACATCCACTAGAAGGACAACATTTGAAAAAATGTGTGAATAGCTAGATGACACCTCACGGGCGCACCACCAATGGGACCCCTGGTTGGTACTCACCAGGATGGCCCTGTTCTCATCATCGGTGTCAACTAGCTTAACGTAAACGTGTCCGAAACCCAAAGGAAAAGGAGACAGTGAATGGTGCAGTGTACGCAAAAACTTATATGTGAGAAGGACTAACAACGTTCAACATATAACACAAAGACTACTGTGCAACAAGATACAGAAACCTTTTACTCGTATTCTCTTGTTGCCAACAGTAAACATATATACATAAAAAGGAGAGATACGAATACTACCTATCGATTCGCACTCAGCTCACAGCCGACATGTTTCATTGCCTTAGGTATTTATCAGGCAATTTCTTCAGGGCAAACGAGATTAGGGTGCCACTGCCAGCAATACTGTGCTTTGCGTGCTGTAAATCAAGATGGACATATATATATATGAAGGGCTGCCTGTAGTTTTACTGTGTAGTTAACACAGCATTAACTTATTGCATTACACCGTATAATGGATAATGATTACCTGGAAGGCAACTTTTGCTTTCATACCGTTACCAATACGGCTATCTAAAATCATGGACCCACTCCCGATCGGTGAGTATGGTCTTTCCTCCCTTCTATTGTTATCTAGTGAAGACAAGTGAAAAAAAGAGGGGGGAACGCCACACGGGCGTACATTAGAGGCAGTCATTCTAGTCTCACCGTATCTGTGTTCTATTCCCCGCGTTAGCAGCGTTTACCAGTGGAGAAAATTCGTTCGGCGTCTTCTCGGCACCGGAACGCCGAGCGAGTGATGTGCGTTCTATTTACTTTCCCGGCGTCAGATAGCCGTATTGGTAACGGTATGAAAGCAAAAGTTGCCTTCCAGGTAATCATTATCCATTATACGGTGTAATGCAATAAGTTAATGCTGTGTTAACTACACAGTAAAACTACAGGCAGCCCTTCATATATATATATGTCCATCTTGATTTACAGCACGCAAAGCACAGTATCGCTGGCAGTGGCACCCTAATCTCGTTTGCCCTGAAGAAATTGCCTGATAAATACCTAAGGCAATGAAACATGTCGGCTGTGAGCTGAGTGCGAATCGATAGGTAGTATTCGTATCTCTCCTTTTTATGTATATATGTTTACTGTTGGCAACAAGAGAATACGAGTAAAAGGTTTCTGTATCTTGTTGCACAGTAGTCTTTGTGTTATATGTTGAACGTTGTTAGTCCTTGTCACATATAAGTTTTTGCGTACACTGCACCATTCACTGTCTCCTTTTCCTTTGGGTTTCGGACACGTTTACGTTAAGCTAGTTGACACCGATGATGAGAACAGGGCCATCCTGGTGAGTACCAACCAGGGGTCCCATTGGTGGTGCGCCCGTGAGGTGTCATCTAGCTATTCACACATTTTTTCAAATGTTGTCCTTCTAGTGGATGTTTGTACTGTGTTGTCTGGTTACATGTTTATCAGAGACTGGCTTTCTTTTATTTTTGGCAATAGACTGGAACATGGTAATAATCTCTATAATCAGAGGTGTGATTGGAATGATCTCTTGACAATCCATAGATGTTCACAGTTCCATAATGATTATTTGCCTTTAGGACCAGGTCTTTTTGTGATTATTCACTGCCTTTTTGTACCGTGGACCCAGATTAGTGGCACAAATGTAATGTTGTTCTGTATGTATGTTTTTAAGCCTTTCATTGGCAACTAGGCGACTTAATAAGCTCTCCGCCAACTGATACGTGTCTTACTTTTTTTCACCAGCATCTCTGAACGTTGAAGACACCGCCTTCAGTTGGTGCTCTAGCATGACCAACAATTGGATAGCTTTGCCTGCTGACTTCCTTGCTGACTTCACGCGCGAAGACCTCAAAAGGACGAAGCATGTCTGTCAGGCTTTTAACTAGCTTCCATTCCTCCAACTCTAGACTCTTGCCTTTATGATCAGAACCTAGTTGAAAGACATAGTCATTGATTACCATGCACTGCTCAGACAGACGCTCAAGCATGTAAAAGGTTGAGTTCCAACGTGTTGCCACCTTCTGGATGAGTCCTTTGACTGGCACTTTACAATTATGTTGAATGCTCCTCAGCTCCTTCCGGGCCTTAAAAGAATGGCTGAAATGTGTGCAGATTCTTCGGCAGGGGGTCAGTAACTTCTTGACTGTGTTTTCAATTTTCAAGACATCTTGCACAACCAGCTTTATACAGTGCGCCAAACACGGCACTCTGAAATATTCACCTTGATGCATGGCCTTAACTATATTACTGCCATTATCCGTGGAAACATAACCAACTATGTGATTTCTTAGTTGCAGCCATTCAGAGACCTTACTGTTAAACTCCTCCAAAATGTTTTTTGCAGTATGAGTTTTCTCCATGGCAAACATTGCTAATGTTGCATGTTTCCGAGTAGCTTGAAAAACTGTGTCCATGTCAACAACTGCACTTGACTTGTCTCTAACCCCTGCAAAAGACCCCGCAAAAGAGACCCAGTGTGCAGTGATGCACATGTAATCAAGGGCTTGGAAACTGGTTCACATGTCTGTTGTCAAGTCTATAGTGTGAACAGCTGCCCCAATCACCTCCAGCACATCTTGATGTAGTGCTGGACCCGCAACTCTGGCAAAATAGGACCGGCTAGGAACCTTCCATTTAGGGCAGACTGTTGCCACTAATTCTAGAAACCCCACCCCTTTCACGAAAGAAAAAGGGAGAAGGTCCAGCGCTAGCATTTTAGCCAGCTTTGCGTTATACAGACGTACCGTTGGGTGGTTGCGTTCAAATGGCGCCTCCGACTACAACATTCCGCGAATGGTGGGCTGGATCATTTTACGTGATGATGATAATGATGACGTCTTCAAACCAGTTAGGCCCAGTGATGTCGTTTTTCGCATTGGTGTCTCTCCCACACTCTTAGTGTGCCTCATAGATGTTGCAGGGGTAGAGGGTGTGGGCGATACCACTGCAGTGCTGCTGCCTGCAGAACTGGGTGTACCAGAAAAAATGTCTGTCACTTCTTCACTTCCCCCCTGCACGATCAGCCTCTCGTCATCATCAGATGCAATATCAAGGGATACATTTGGATTTGTTTTTCTTTTGCCTTCCTCGATCTTCCTCATGTGTGCTTTCCAAATGATAGTGTGGTGTTGCTTGAGATGACCTCTCTGGCCTCCGGTACCATAGTTGGTACCAGGCTTACCCCGACTATCTAATGTTTTACAAATTGAACAAACGACCATGTTTTCCGCCCTTTGGCTAAAAGTAAAGAAGTCCCAAACTGGGGACTGGTGATGTCTGCTGAAGGTGGAGGTGCTACTTTGACTTTCAATGCCAGATGAAGTGGAGGATGGGCGTGGCTGAATTTGTGTCTGTTGTTCACTTACAGCAACACTACTTGAGGTCGAGCTGGATGGAGGTCCATGCCGTCCCGTCTGACTAAAAAAGATGGAAGCTGTAGGTCGTGTTGGTGTTGTAGTTAACGGTGGTGGTACCAGTGCCACGCCGCCCATATCCCGCTCAGCAGCCATTCGGGATAGAGTCAAAATGTGTGTCTGCTGCATGCCCGCTGGGGCTGGAGTGACGACTGTGATGACTGGGTCGTCGTCAGACTGTTCATCAGCAGCAGAAGACACCACTTCTTGTTCGTCGTCATCACCCATAGGTTGAAGCTTTGCGGGAGCCTTTCTTTTAGGCTTAGCTACCTTTGTCAGCTCATGGCGTGACTCACTCTCAGACTGCATGGCTGGGTTCCAATCACGATCAAGGTCATCAGAATGAAGGGGCCTTGAAGAAGAACTTGTAGTAGTAGTAGTATCCCTCCTTGACCTTTTCTCTTGCTGGGGATCTGGAGGACAATGGATAATCATCATCAGGAGGAGTGGCTTCCTCGGATGATACCTCCTCTTGAATATCAATTTCCTGATGTGCCCCTACTCCTGGAGGAACAAGCGTTGTAGGCAGTTGTGCCACTCCATGAACCTCCAGTTGCACCTCTCCATGCACCTGTCCATGCGCCTCTCCTTGCGGCTCTACTTGCACCTCTCCTTGCAGCTCTACTTGCGCCTCTCCTTGCGCTTGTACTAGTTGCACGTGAGGTTGTCGTTGCGGCTGTGGTTGTTGAACACTCGTCACCTGAGTTACACCCGGCGTTGATTGGATGGTACTTTCTTGTGATGAGCCAACATCACTGGTCGAAGGTGATTTAACAACCAAAGTGACTGCCGCAGCAGCACTCATGGTCTTGGACCTAACTTGGCGTGGTGGCACTGAGCCCAAGGAAGCAGAGGTGCTGCTTGCAGCTTGGTCCCCGCCAGACACCGCTGCTGCTGCAGGCGTAGTTTTTTTCCCCAAAATAGGTGTCAGTGGGCACACCAGTCTCCTTGGTAGGTGGTGCCACTCGTTTCTTCTGCTCCTTCTTACTGGCAGTGGCACTGGCAACTTTTTTCACTGAGGCGCTACGGCCACCTTTCTTTGGGCCCATCTTCTTCAGATGTCAGAACAGCAGGCCGCAGTTGCACAAGTTGCAGAGTTGTCTTGTCTGTGGCCACACGTGACGTCGCGTGACGTTGTGCTGCACACACCGCTGCAGGACTTCTTCCTGGCACTGGTGGTTCTCTTGTGCACCTAAAAGCAATGGAAGCCAGAGGAACGTCAGTTAAACACCCCAAAAAGTCAAAAAACACTCAGAAATCACCACAATCCCATGCCATCCATGCCCTCAATGATGTTTAAATTCAAGACACCCCACAGAAAGACTAGGCCCATGCAGCACCGAGTACCCCTGGGCATAATGGTTGAAAGCAAGGCAAACTGGGTGCAGGCCTGAGCACACTGCCTGCCTTCAAAATGGCCCCTTGACCCCCACCACATGGCCAGGCCCTGCCTGTACCAGGGCTCAAAATGGTCCCCACCCACATAGCCAGGCCCCAACAGCACCCCAAAAAGTCGAAAAACACTAAAAAATCCCCAGAATCCCATGCCATCCATGACCTCAATGATGTTTAAATTCAAGACACCCCACAGAAAGACTGGGCCCATGCACCACTGAGTACCCTTGGGCATAATGGATGAAAGCAAGGCAAACTGGGTGCAGGCCTGAGCACACTGCCTGCCTTCAAAATGGCCCCTTGACCCCCACCACATGGCCAGGCCCTGCCTGTACCAGGGCTCAAAATGGCCCCCACCCACATGGCCAGGCCCCAACAACACCCCAAAAAGTCGAAAAACACATATAAATCACCACAATCCAATGCCATCCATGCCCTCAATGATGTTTAAATTCAAGACACCCCACATAAAGACCTGGCCCATGCACCACTGATTACCCCTGGGCATAATGGATGAAAGCAAGGTAAAATGGGTGCAGGCCTGAGCACACTGCCTGGCTTCAAAATGAACCCCTGACCCCCAGCCACATGGCCAGGCCCTGCCTGGACCAGCCCTCAAAATGGCCCCCACCCACATGGCCAGGCCCCAACAGCACCCAAAAAGTCAAAAAACACACAACAATCACCACAATCAAATGCCATCCATGCCCTCAATGATGTTTAAATTCAAGACACCCCACAGAAAGACTAGGTCCATGCACCACTGAGTACCCCTGGGCATAATGGTTGAAAGCAAGGCAAACTGGATGCAGGCCTGAGCACATTGCCTGGCTTCAAAATGGCCCCTTAACCCCCACCCACATGGCCAGGCCCCAACAACACCCCAAAAAGTCAAAAAACACTAAAAAATCACCACTATCCCATGCCATCCATGCCCTCAATGATGTTTAAATTCAAGACACCTCACAGAAAGACTAAGGCCATGCACCACTGAGTACCCCTGGGCATAATGGTTGAAAGCAAGGCAAACTAGGTGCAGGCCTGAGCACACTGTCTGGCTTCAAAATGGACCCTTGACCCCCAGCAACATGGCCAGGCCCTGCCTGGACCAGGCCTCAAAATGGCCCCCACCCACATGGCCAGGCCACAACAACACCCCCAAAACTCGAAAAACACACAGAAATCACCACAATCCAATGCCATCCATGCCCTCAATGATGTTTAAATTCAAGACACCCCACAGAAAGACTTGGTCCATGCACCACTCACTACCCCTGGGCCTACTGGCTAGTGAGGCTTTACAAGCCCCCCAAAATTTAAAAATCAACATATAACAGTGAGCTAAAATTCCATGACATAAATGAGAATTAAGTTAAAGAAAATCACAGAAACAGTTGTATCATGCACCCATGACTAACCCTGGGCCTACTGGATACTCTGGCTACCCACCACAATATATATTTTGTTAAAGTTGTGAAAAAAGTTTTAGAACTGGAGTTGCCTCAACTGCAATGCCTCAAACAAACAACACCAACTTACTTGTAAAATCTCAAGTCCAAAAGTGATCCAAACTCCAAAGTCCAAAAAGTCCTCAAATACAAATATCCAGCAGCAGCCACAAAAAGTAATCCTTCCAGCTCCACGGCCAAATGAAAAGTGACCAGGACATGGACAAATCATTGGGAGGAGCCTGCTGGACAGGAACTGGAAGTTGGAGACTCTGGGGCACTTCCTTCCTCCCACCCCACCCCAAAAAATGGACTCCTGCACCAAAAGGTGCAGCCAAATGTCAATCTGAGGAGTTATTCTGATCAAAATCTATATTTTCACAAGGTTTATGCCTCCTGCGGTGGATTTCTTGTGCAGAATTGCAATGTTTGCAATTTTGGGAACGCGAGCTGTTCAAATCTCCCGCCGGAAGTCAGCTGCACGCCGCATCAACGTGTTCTGCATTGTTTACTCCCGCGATGCATGATCGCGGGCCTTTATGACGTACTCGCGTTGTAAAACTCTCGCTGTGCAAGATGGCAAGCAGCGATAATGTAATTGCGTTTGAAAAACTGTCGCGCGATCACGCAGCAAGATCGAAAATGGCGCAGCACACGCAAAACTGGGAGAAAAACAACTCGGCGGACTCAGAGTCAACGCCGCACACGCGATATTGTATTTTTCAAGCGCGACCAAGCAAAATAATTTGTAGCTTGCGGATTTGCGGATTATTGGGCAAATTCGCGCGATTCACGGATCGCGAAATCGTCAAAAATCCGCAAATTTGCCCGCGAAGCGGATTTTACGCCCACAGGCAGTATTGCCGTTCATTCTAAGGAGGAGGTAAAGCACAAGTTCTCCAAATCCCGCAATAATGACAGAATAGAAAGGTCCCTAGAAATGACATCTGTCCTTTGCAATGTGATGATTTTGACATTGGAAGGGTTGAAACCATGTTCATCGTGTGTAGATAACCAGTAGCACAGATTCTTTTGTACCCAATTTATGATTAAGCAAGTTGCAATTTTTAGTCGCCTCCCATTAGTGGGCACTTGGCATATATCACTTCCCTGCTATCCTTCTGATTCTGTTTCTTCACCATCTATGAAACACTTAATTTTTTTAGCACCTTGCGTAGCATCGTGAGATCAAGTGTTTATGCCCTAAAGTACAACTCATTAAATTTTGTTCATATAAAGATGGGATTGGTATTCCCAGATGTGGGTCCTTTGCTCGGTGTGCCACTGGATTCAAGCTAGCCTGGTGGATGAGGGGTGTGTTGTATAGTGCTTAGCCTTTCTTCTATGTTAATTCTCTGGATTGTCTGTGGGTTCTATCTATGATGTCTCTGGGTGTTCCATGGGTTGGCAGTTAGAGCGTTGGCCAGATGGGTGATAGACCTGTTTATCTCTGTGCTGCATTAAATCATATATATATATATAATCTAGCTACGTGTTGGATCCTCCTTTCAACATACATCATTTGGCGACTTGGCTTGTGGATGTTTCTGGCCACCGTTTGGGATTTACGAGCTGCAGCGGCGTCAAAATAACAGAGGAACAGTGTTCTGATCCCCCAACGAATCCTGAGTGACAAGCGTTTACAGTAAGAAACTTCCTACTAATTATTTTGTTGAGCGGCACACGAAGGAAGAGAAAAGCGGAGTTTTAAAACGAAAATGTCCTATCGGCGTTGTCGTTAGCCAAACGAGTGACGTCAGCAGAAAATCACCTTGACAACTTGGACAACAACTTTGCGGTGAGATTGTTGACGTTTATATCTCCTTGGCAACCTAGTAGGCCTTACGTGTGACGCATTATGCAAAAATTCTTCACGTTGCGTAGCGACCAAGCAAACACATTCCTTGTGCGTCTAGAAGCGTCACAGGTGTGAGGTCAGACGTGTGACCTATGTGACGTGTGACGCTGACGGCCATTTTGCGGAAAGCATATCGGCTTTCGGAGGTCGCGTTCAAGACACAGGTCGTTGTGATCTTAAACAAACTCAAGTATATACGGACACTCGTTGTTAGGAATATTAGGAAGTAAGCGCGCGTTCTAATTTGCGCAATTTTAGGGAAAGTTGACATGTTGCTCATCAGTGCAAAAAAAAAAAAAATTACTACTTTGACAATAGCACTTTGAAAAAAAAAAAAAAACTGTCTGTGCTGTACTGCAAGCGCTTAGGTAGTGTCATCTAATTAATTATCGAACTGCCCAGACTTGAGAGTGTGTTTTGGGCTATACACTTCGAATAAACTGAACAAACCTAGCACTTGGAATTTGTAGTAAGCGATTAGAGCACTAATCTGGATTGGCATTCTACTCTCTGAGGTAAAATAGAGAGTTCAATGAGAAACTTGTCATTCAGAATTAAAAGGAGCAACTGTATTCTTTAGCCTAATCTTCCTTCACTTGGACATTTGTGCTTAGTAGAATTGTAACTATGGCACAGCCAGTCAATGTAGCTCTTCCTCCGCAATTTCTAAGTGAACCAGGGAATCCATCCACTTCCTGGGAAGATTGGATTGTAATGTTCAACAACTATATAGAAGCTTTAGATGGAGAAGATTTTTCGCCAAAAAGGAAAAAGGCACTTCTAATGACAACTTTAGGGAAAGAAGGACAGCGTTTGTTTAAATTTTTACTGCAGGTTTTACCCTCAGTTTCTCAGTCTCCTCCGGATAAATTTAAGGAGGCGGTTACAAGACTTGAGACTAGATTCGGGAAGGAGGAGAATCTAGTTCTGCAAAGATACAAATGTTATAAGAACAAGCAACTTGAGGATGAGAGTATTGACGATTTTGTTGCTCGTTTGTTGAGTTATCTGTGATATGTAACTTTGGGCAGATGACAGATGAACTCATTAGAGATCAACTTATTGTACAGGCTAGCAATCGCAAAATACAGGAACGTCTCTGGGCTGCTAAAAACCCCATTTTAAAAGTAGCGATTGAGTTAGCCAAAGTGGTTGAGGAGAGTGAGAAGTGTATGAAGGAACTGCAAAAGAGTGGTTTAGAACCAAAAGTTGCAGAGGTCTGACACAAGGTTATTAATAGTGATAATAGTGATAGTGAAGCGGCTGCTATTGCTATTGTGAGAAAAAAAGGCTATGTTCGACAAAAGAAAAATATTCCTCAACAGCCCTTTAGTAAATCACAGTCAAAGATGTTTTCAAGATGTGGTAGCTATTCGCATACGTCCGAAGCGAAGTTTTGTTTTGCGAATAATAAAGAGTGCTTGCGGTGTGGCAAATTGGGTCATTTTGCGAAGATGTGTAAAAACAAGACTAACTCAAGAGTAACTGTTGTGAACGAGTATAGTGAGCTAAAACGGGATGTGAACAAAATTCTTGTTTTGTGTGATTCGGTGTGTTCCTGCCTTGAGAAAAGAGAGCGGATTCCTAAAGCTGATTTTGTGATTGATGACAAGTGTATCAAACTGATGGTTGACACTGGTTCGAAGTGGACCATCATCCCTGCGTCTTTGTTGAAAGATGTGTGGGGTGATAGGTGTCTAGAGGAGTGTGACATTTTTCCCTCTGGTTACCAGGGTGAAAAAATCGACCTTCTTGGATACTTCGAAGGACGAATTGTCTTTAAGAACAGGTCCACTTGTGGTAAAGTATATGTGTCTGTGGATGGTCCTGCAATTTTGGGTCGTTCACATCAATATGATCTACATATTGTTGTAAATCCAAGAGCAGAGGAACCTGTGTTGGTTGTAGACGATCTTACTGTGGATGATATACTTACTAGTTATAATCATGTTTTCAGGGAACAGTTAGGCGAATTACAAGGGTATTCACATAGAATTGTGTTGAAAGAAGGTAGTATTCCTATTCAGCACAAGGCTAGAAGGGTGCCTTTTGCGTTGCGAAAAGAAGTAAAAGCTGTTCTGGAAGAAATGCTGCAAGGGGGTATTATAGAGCCTGTGGAGGCTTCTCCATGGATTTCCCCTGTGGTAATTTTGCAGAAGCCTGATAATAAAATTAGGTTCTGTGTAGATCTGCGTTCTTTGAACAAGTGTGTGGTAGCTGACGTCTTTCCGTTGCCAAATATTGGTGAATTGATTTCCACACTCAAGGGAGCGAAATTTTTCAGCAAATTGGATTTGAAATATGCTTATCACCAGATTCGTCTGGAGGAAGGTTCAAAACATCTGACAGCCTTCATTACTGGTGAAGGGACATTTCAATTCACAAGATTACTGTTTGGGCTGATTTCAGCTGCAAGCGTGTTTCAGAGAATGGTTACGGAAGTGTTTAAGGGTTTAGACAAAGTAATATACTTTCAGGATGACATCCTTATTTTTGGTGATTCTCTGGAGGAGCACAACAGTGTTCTACAAAGTGTTTTGCGCAGAGTGGTTGATGCTGGGCTCACTTTGCGGCGGGAGAAATTTGCGTTTTTGGTTAAAGAAATTGAATACTTAGGCTTTTGTCTCTCTGCTGATGGCATCAAACCAAAAAAAAACTTGTTGGAAGCTATTGAGTTAGCTCCTCCTCCATCTGACAAGGAACAGCTGAGGTCTTTTAAGGGACTGATCGAGTTCTATGCTAAATTTGTGAGGGATTTTTCAACGAAAACGGCTCCCTTGAGGTGTTTATTAGAAAAGGGGGTCAAATTTCTGTGGTCTGGTGAACAAGATTCTTGTTTTAATGGGATTAAGGCTGAACTCAAATCTGCGAATGTAGTTACTCCGTTTGATACTAAGCACTCCTCTATTCTAATGGTGGATGCTAGTGCGATTGGTCTTAGAGCAGTTCTTCTGCAAAAGCATGGTGGTGTGGAGAAAACTGTTGCTTTTGCGTCTAGACCGTTGACTGTGTCTGAGTCAAACTATTCTGTAATTGAGCGGGAGGCTCTCGCGACTGCGTGGGGGGGGAGTTATTTTAGAACATATTTGTGGGGTTCGCAGTTTATTCTTCGTACCGACCACAAGCCTCTGCTCAATGTCTTGGCACCTGGGGGAACTGGGAAGGGGTCACCCAGGCTGACCAGATTGGCATCTCGATTGCAGGACTATCAATTTGAAGTGGAGTTTGTACATGGTTGGAAGAATATCCAGGCGGATTGTTTATCTCGTCTTCCTGTGCGGTCCATTAAGGGGCAAGATTCATTGGGTGAAATACAGGATGACACTGCAGTTGCCTTTTTACAGGATGTTTTGTTTTTAGGGGAGGGTTCCTTTTCTGCGGAGGAGTGGTCAAAAGGTATGGAAGAGAATGCTGTCCTAAAGGCTGTTGTCGATCTTGTTGTTAAAGGATCAAGAAGGGAGAGTACTGTGGAACCTCCAGTTAGGCCTTTTCTTAGGGTTTTGAGCGAGTTGTCTCTGGATGGTAAGAATGTGTTGATGAGGGGTGATCGTTTTGTTCCTCCTAGTTCTTTAAGGGGTAGGATTCTTAATTTGGCTCACGAAGGTCATTTGGGGCAGACCCCCACCCAGAGACGTGTGAAGGAGAATTTCTGGTGGCCTTTGATTGATTCTGATGCTGTAGATTGTGTAGTTAAGTGTAGTTTTTGTAAGGAGGGAGAAAAGCGTCTGAAGGTTGTGGGTTCTCATTCGGTTGGGAGTATTTCTTTTAAAGACTTGCCTTGGCACAGTATTTGCTAAGACTTCATTGGTCCAATGAATGAATTACCCTTCAATCAGCGATTTGCCATTGTTGTAATTGATTGTTTTACTAAGTGGTTAACTGTTCACTTTGTGAGAGAGATTACTACTGATTCCACTATCAGTTTTCTCAAGGGTGTCTTTGTAGATGAAGGTTTTCCGTCTGTGCTGATTACTGACAACGGCACTCAGTTGACTTCAGCTAAAATGGCTTCATTTGTGTGTGAGTGTGGTATTGAACATCATCGTACGTGTCTTTACAATCCACAGAGCAATGGTTTGTGTGAGAGAGTGAATCGATTAGTGAAGGGTGTGATCCAGATGTTTGTTGAAAGTGGGTGTTTTTCAAATGAGAGAGTTCAGGAGCTTGTGTGGGCCTATCGCTCAACTCCTCATAAACAGGGGGAGAAGTCTCCTTTTGAGTTGATGCGTGGTCGTCCTCCTGTGTCGAGGTTGACTCCTGCATGGTTAAGAGGTTTGGATAGTCAATCTTCTTCACCTAACTTGGCTTCTTTACCAATCTCAGAAGGTGATCTTGTTAAAGTTAAGCCGGGTCGGTGTGCTAAAGGACTTACCAAATTTAGGGGTCCTTTTGGTGTAAAAAAAGCTTTTGCCCATTGTGTGCTCCTTGATAATGGGAAAAGTGGAATTACAGGAGAGTGGCGCTTTATCAAAAGCGTGGTGTAGTTTCTGGGGGGGATTTTTCAAGTGTCAGTGACAAGAACTGTAATGGTTACATGTTATCTTCTCAGAGTGAATCAAATGTTTTTTCTCAGTCTGCTATACGGGGGGAGGTGGGTAGTGGTGATGCTTCCACTTCTTTTGGTGATGCTTCCACTTCTGTTTGTGCAGATGGTGGTTCTACCCTTGATCTTGTTCCTGTTCACTCTGTTCCTTCTGGGATCAGTCTGAGGAGTCCTCGTTCCCGTCGTCCTCCCGTTTATTTGGATGATTATATTCATTGAGGGTTTTTGGCCTTTTGTTTTCTTGTGTTTTTGTTTTATTTCCTTTTATGATTTAAGGGGGGGAGATATGTTGTATAGTGCTTAGCCTTTCTTCTATGTTAATTCTCTGGATTGTCTGTGGGTTCTATCTATGATGTCCCTGGGTGTTCCATGGGTTGGCAGTTAGAGCGCTGGCCAGATGGGTGATAGACCTGTTTATCTCTGTGCTGCATTAAATCATATATATATATAATCTAGCTACGTGTTGGATCCTCCTTTCAACATACATCAGGGTGATACCCCAAAACTGGTCCCATGATACTTGTTTTCAATCCAGGGAGAACCTGACTTGGCAGTTCCAGCAGAACTTTTTCCATGAAGAGCATGGTCAAGACGGATTTTCGTATGGCTGGGTCCAAATTGGGGTGACGTGGTGAGCAAAAGAAAGATGGATTTAACCCAGATCTCTTGACTGGAGTGAATATTTGATTTATTCAGCATTCCATCCATCATTTGTTGCCACATCATATTTAGGGCCTAATTACTAGTTTGGTGGATGGGATACCACATCACAATTGTTCCAAAAACCCTGTCCGCAGTAATACAAGTGTAATGGAATTGTTATTTGGGCACAGGATGTCAGTTATGTTTAATTAAAGTTTAATTCATATATACCTGTATATTTACTCATTAATATGACTTTAGTAAGGAAGAAATATAAATAATATAAACAAAATATCACAAAACCCCCACAATATTTACATTATTTATCCTCCTAATAATAAAATACCCACCCAGTTCCCTAAAAAACAATTGTATGAACACCATTATTTAGTACTTTTATTCCTATTTATTAAATTAATTAAGTAACTGGAAATTAAATCAACAATGTATTTAAAAATAATACTTTGTAACAAAATTAGGGGACTATGTATCCTTTTCAACTGTACCTATCCCTAGCGAATCCCGGCTAGTTGACTACTGTAGGATGACAGGAGAGTGAATACCAAGCAGTAATATATCCACTAGACACCAATAGGTTGCCCGCCAGCCATGGGCAAGTGAGCCCCCCACAAAAATTAAAATCAGCCTCTCTGTCCTCCTGGGAGGGCAATCACGGGATTTACTGCTAATCTGCCCAATCCTAAATGATCAGAAGGTCAAATATTAGATAGAACTGAGACTCTTGAGGCGGAAAGCTGGGAGTCAGGGACGGAACTTTTTTAAAACTGGTTAGGATCTTGAATATTGTGGCTTCGTGCTACCTTTTAAAAATTGCAGAACGTTGTGTTTCTTGTGCAGTTTTTAAATTACTTTACCTTCCCCCACATTCTCACTCGCTCCTCCCGAGGGTGCAGGCGTTTTCAGATGGCCGATTTGGGCCTCTTTGGACGCGGGATCAGGCACTCTAGCGTTTCAGCACAGGCGCCATCTTGGGTGTAGCTACGATCGGTGGACTAGTGTTGAGGGCGATTTGGCCCACACTCTACAAAATGCGCCCTATTTATCGTAAGCGCCACGGACGAGCGCAGCGGGTGCGCCTATGGCGCGCCGGAGGTGAGCCAGAGGTAAGCCCTTCTGCGCCCATCCGCGCCAGATCGGGCCTAGGTCCTAGTACCCGGCACTCTAAATCTCATGTCCCTCTAGAATATTCCAGGGACTCATTGCTACAACTGAGACAGCTCCCCCCCCCGCCCCTCTGCGCACATTCTGTCACAGAGGATGGCTTTGGTAATCACTGCCCCCACTGTCCTTACACGTTACCCACTGATGAGCCCCGCTCATCCCCCCCACACTGTTTTTAACATGGCTCTGTTAAATTGCAGATCCCTGCCGAAACACGCGCAGGAAATATATATTCTCCTAGAAGACCACCAGTTGAAGATTCTGTTCTTAACAGAGACATGGCTAGCGCCAGACTCCGACCCAGATATGGTCAAGGCTTTGCCTTCGGGCTTCCTTATTCAGCATCTCGATCGATCAAAGGGACAGGGAGGGGGGATTGCCATAATATATAAAGATCATTTGTCCTGTCGATTCCATGGCAGTCCCATACTGGATTGTGAGAATGTCCACTTCGCTATTCAAGCCGCCCCGTGTAAATCCCTTTCCAGAATTCTTATCTATCGCCCCCAGGTGCCATTGGACAATTCTAAAGCTCACTTTTGGAAACAACACTGGCTCTGGCTAGTACCCTTCCTAATTTCATGATTTTAGGGGACCTAAATATCCATTTTGACAATGACGGAGACAAGCTAGCCACCGAACTGTTACTGGACTTAGCGACTTACCAGCTTCATTTGGGGAATCTTCAACCTACTCATATTCTGGGGCATCTTTTGGATCCTATTTTTTCCAATATCTCTGATCTCAAAGTGCTTGCACCTATCCCGGTACCGTGGTCAGACCACTTTCTTATCCCATTTAGCTGGCGGATCCTGGCTACTTTCCGCCCTGGATCAGCCCCCAGCAGACCCACACGCCCATGGTCAAAACTGGACCCGGAAGAATGGAAGCACATTCTGGAGCTTTCCCTTCCGACATGTGAGGTGGATCCTGCATTAGCGGATACTATGTTTTCTATGTAGATCAAAAACTCCTTGGATATATCTCTCACGAAAAAATCAACCCTTAAACCTCGGGGCAAAATTACCTCGCCCTGGTTCACTAAGGAGGTTTGTCTACTAAAAAAACTTTGTAAAAAGTCTGAAAGGGCATGGAGGAAGAACTTCGATTCCTGTAGAAAGCAGGACTATAAACTCAAAAATTTTAAATTATAAAAAAGGCCTTTTAAGCGACGCAAGCTTCATTCTTTGAATAAAAAATTAGATCTTCCGCCAACTCGTCAAGAGAAACCTTCCAAATTGCGAAAAAACACTTAAAAATACCTTGCCCGGTGGACCCTTTGGACAGCCGCTGTAATGAGCTAGCCGAATTCTTTGACCTGAAAATTAAAAAAATTCTGAAGCATTTTCCCCTGCACAACATTACTGACCAGCTTGAACCTTCCCAGCCAGTATTACAGCAACCCGAGGCCAATCTGGACACGTTCGCCCCATCACAAAAGACATTCTCTCCTCCATTTTTCAGTCAATTAAAAGCAGTTCTCCGCTCAACCCAGTCCCACTGAACATTTTAAAATTAGTGACACCCACCATCCTTGCCCCTATGGCCAATCTGATTAACATTTCGCTATCACAGGGCATCGTACCCCCGAATTGGAAGAAGGCGGTAGTCAAAGCGCTAATCAAAAAACCCAACCTGGACCCCTGGAATTGAATAATTTCCGGCCCATTTCTCTTCTGCCAGGCATCAGCAAGGTAGCAGAAAAATGTATTAACCGTCAGTTATCTGACTACCTTGAATCAAGTGATCTTCTTAAACCCTCACAGATGGGCTTTCACTCGGGCCAGGGCACGGAGACCGAGATGATTGCGGTAGTTGAAGAGGCCAGAAAGATCATAGATTCAGGGGGTTCAGTGGCAGTTATCCTCCTGGATCTGAGTGCGGCCTTCGACACCGTGAACCATCTTACGCTGGTCCATCGGCTTGAGGACCTGGGTATTTCCGGACTTGCGCTGTCCTGGCTGAAATCCTTTCTACACAGCCGTTCATTTCAGGTGGCGGAGGGTAACTTTAACTCCAAGACAACCCCTGTACACTGTGGCGTCCCTCAGGGCTCATCTCTGAGCCCTACGCTCTTTAATGTGTACATGTCTCCTCTTGAAAAAAATCATCACTCCATACGGAATCAAGCTCCTGACCTATGCTGACGACACCCAGCTGGTCGTATCACTAAGTCAACAGGACCGCCCTTCCATCGATCTTTACTCCTGTCTTGGGGATATAACCAGCTGGATGGACAGATCACATCTTAAGCTTAACAGCGACAAGAAGGAGATCCTGGTCATGGGCAATCAATCACATTTCCGCCCGGAGACTTTGTGGCCCCCTTGTATGGGTCTGCCTCCGACCCCTAAATCTGGTATCAAAAGCTTGGGGATTTGGCTGGATCAAGGCCTTACTCTTAACACCCAAGCTAGAAAAACTGCCGGAGCTTGTTATGGCCATCTCCGCACTTCCCGTAAAATCCTACCTCTGCTCCCTATCCAGTCTAGGAAACTTTTGATTCAGGGCCTTATACTGTCCAGACTGGATTATGGGAATGCCCTTTATCTCGGTGCCCCAAAGAAAGTGACGGCTAAATTGCAGGTTGTGCAAAACACTACTGCCCGGCTTCTTACGGGCACCAACAACCGTTGCTCGGCTAAACCGGCCTTCAGGTCACTCCACTGGCTGCCCATACTTGAAAGAGTGCATTTCAAGGCCCTTTGCACTACTCATAAAATTCTGCATGGCAAGGCCCCTCCCATACTAAAAGATCTCATTGTTCCCTATAAAACCAATAGAACCCTTCGCTCCACCCACACACCTTCATCTTACTCTAACACCTATGAATGAATGACAATTTGTACCACGCATACTTAGCCCCTAGGGGCATCAAGGCGCAAAACAAACAAACAGAAAAGTCCAGGCTACCAGATAACAAGACCAAAGACCACTAGGAGCTCGAGGATCAAGAGGGCTCAATTTGGAGGCCGCCTCTTTTCATATAATACCTCCAAACTGTGGAACGCACTACCTATGGAAATCCGTGCTCAGCCCGATCTTCTTTTGTTTCGTAAACTCTTGAAGACCTGGCTGTTTCCCTAAATTAAATTCCCCTTCTGATCCCATTGGCTCTATCACTAGCGCTGGGACGCTTACGGGCAGCCATGCGCTCTAGAAATCTGTAAACATAAACAAACATAAATTTTTTTTCAAAAACGTGAATGGGGGGAGGGTAGCCTGCCCTGACATCCGGTTATTAACTCACCCCCAAAGGCGCAACTGGTCTTTCTGGCCCTGGCCGGAGGAAAATTGGTAGGCCTACTCCAGTGTACTCTCCCTGGGGGAGCAGAGAGCCCACTAGAGAACAAATTGACTTACATAAGACAGGTTGAGCACAAGTTCACAACATTCACCTTACTAGTGCCAAACATTACTCACATTCTTATGTGCTATATCTCCAGAGTTTAACTGTCAACAATCCTATTTCTTGCTAACCAAGAGATATTTTCATTTAATTGGGAACGAGTGTGATTATAACAGTGTTCTTTTTAATTTCAATAAACACCTACTTCAATACAGAATTTATAGAATTGTGATCACCACACATGGAATTCCAAATTTCCTAATCTCTATTATTTCTCACTCCAATCAATAAAATTAGCCACCATGTTTCATCTGGAGAACTTTTTCAAGGCATTATTTCTATAAATCAAAGCCTAACTTCTTATGGATACAGTTTTGCTTTAGTAATTGCCTGATTTGTTTGTCTTCTTGCTAATGGAATGCCCTGGGAGATATTGATTGAATTATCAATTGGAAGTTTCCAGGTGTCAGAAAATACCATCTGATAATTAAATCAATACACTCTGACAAAGATTTAGTTGTTCATGTACTGAATAAATACATCTTCAGATCAAAGTTTTTCCACCTTTCTCCGATATAAATTCTGCTCCTATTAGTATATTGACATAACAAACATCATTGGTACAGACCAAAATTATGACGTCATTGACTTCACATGGTATAATGTCCCTTTTGTGGGTGATTGGCCCAGCCACACAAGTGAGGTATTGTTTTTAAAGGGAGACTTGGGAACATTAGGTGGTACGAATTTTGAGGATCCCTAAAGATTCCAGTAATGTAATTCACAGAAATGTGAAGATAATGCATGCTTTTAGCCAATGTTTACATTTGCAGGGCATTCTGGGTAAGAAAACCCAGGGGTATCCATCAAAGTCACAGCAGCATGTACTGCCCTGGGTGTCCAGTTGTCAGTAATTTCCAGGTTTGTTCAGCTTTTCGGAGTGGGAGCTGTGCCCAGGCTTAAATACCTGCTATCCACATCACCAAAATGGATCAATTTTCAAAGTGAAAACTTGACATCTCCTCATTGCCTTTCAGGGCTTTTCCTGTCTCAGGTGATAGTCCCAGTCACACGAGTTGGGTACCATTTTTACCAGGAGCAGTGTTGGGATGCTGGTTGATTGAAATTTCAAAGTCAAAATGCAAAACTATGAAAATACCCAAATGAATTAAAAAATAGTGTAAATATTAATAAACAAAACTACATGAAAATAACAAAAATCCAATAAGGGGAAAGGTCATTTTATTATGTATAAAGAAGAAATAGTACCAAGAAGCGCAAAGTGCCTATGATAGTCAATGATTGTGGTACAACAAGACCTAAGTGCAATTTGATGCTGACCGTGATGGACGCTGGTTGGATAAACTAACTAGGTTTGTCCTGGTCAACGATTTTACCTTCTGACTTCAACCCTTTAAAGCCTCATTCCACCACACTTTTAAAGTCCCCTAATACCTCAGTGGAGGTACTTAGAGACTCATAGCTTGTTGTGTCCCTGTAGCTTTAATAAGGTGGCAGCCTTATGACCATTGGAGTCCACTTCTTTGGCCTGGGTGCACGAGGAAGAGCAGGCCCAGTGCTCTAGGGTCCTTCCCATGTGTCAGACAGCTGTTTACATCCTCTTTTGACCTTCCACAAGTCCAGGAGTGTTCTGAAGTGGGTCGCTGGACATTCCAAGTTTATGCCTTTGCCTGGCAAGAGCTATTGGAGGGAGTGACAAATCTGGATGCCCTAACCAATGGGGGAAATTTAACCAGGACTAACCCTACCAACTTTGGGCACTTCCAAGATGGCCAAAGTCCTTGGCCACACTGAACTTGGCTCTAAGGGATGGGGCTGTGTTTAGAGGGTGTACTATGGTAATCCCAGTATCTGTATCCACCTATATGTGGAGAAGTGTGGCTCAATGGTTAGAGCGGCAGACCCTGATGCAACGGTCTAGCCCGGGACCAGGGTTCAATTCCCCACCTCAGCGGGTCTTGGGCTCAAAATTCCACGGACCTGATAATTCTCGCCTCGGAGCCTATTCCAATCATGGAGTCCCACTCTGCAACTCTGGGCGATAGCTTGCTTAATCTCCACAACGGCCCCCACAACGCTAAGGATCCCTGGCCTCCACCTTGTGGGTGCCCAGGAGTGGACACCTCACAGGGAAAGCCAGGATGGGTTCCACAGCGGTATTCGTACAAGCGCCTTGAGACCCTTGCGGGTGAGTATTGCGCTATACAAGTATCAATTTACATTTTACATTTATATCTAACACTAAAGTCCAGTTTAAGGCAGTCCCTGTACCGCCAACAAACTCAGTGAAAGAAGAATGGTGGAGCAAAGTTGAATTCTCAGCACACAGACAGAAATGGTTTTGGCATTCTATTTCCCTCCTTTGAAGTGCACTCCAAATGATATATGGAAACCCAGCAGATATGTCAAAGAGGTTTTGACATTGTAATGTCAAAAAGAGGCTGCTGTGATTGGGATCCATCTGGTTGGGAGTACAAAAGAAGCCCACCCCAAATGACAGCCAAAATATGCCGGTGACAGGAGAAGCCTATTTGCACTGTGCTCCAAGTGTCATATTAAAATCTCCAGCAGACCTGTCAAGCAGGTCTTGACACTCCAGCAGGATCAACAAGAGGCCCTCTGTCATGGAGGTCAGTCTGGCTGGGAGGACAGACCAGAGTGCTACTACATTTGCTTGTAACTGGGTAAGCCTCTTTAAAGTTAATACAGTCCTTTTGCCTAGCCCACAGGCCATCCTGGCAAAGGCACAACAACACTTACCCACACCCAAGGCCTTTTGTCCCTGTCCTGGGAGAAATATCACACCTTATTGATGCCTATTCAATTGTTAAATACTGGCTGGTAGAGAAGGGAGAGCAAAATGCATATTTAGGTTTCAGGGAAGGGCAACTTTCTATAACTCATATTTCCAAAATACGCATAACAAATCTGACATCACCAATGAACTGGACTTGTCATAGATAGTTCAAAAGGTCAAAGCATTAACTGTGTAGCTGTTTCATAGGTGGAGATAACAATTATTAAAGTAACTATTGTGTCCCAGTGCTTTCCTGTGAAACAGCCTACCCTGCTACAATGAAAATAGCTTTTAGGGCATTTTCACTGTAGGGTCATGTTTAACATGTTTTTATATTTCCTACTTTTAAATACAATGCATTGTGCCTTCTGGATATTAAAGTATACTTACAGGTGACTTATTATTAATTAAAATAGAGGTTTAGGCCTATCAAAAGGTGTTTCTTTGACAGATCAAATTTGTAGTTTTAAAACTACACAGCCAGGCTATAAAGGTAGGCCTAGAGACATGCTTTACGGTGCCACTGCAGTGGATGGCACAGTAAATGTTGCAGTCTACTGGTAGCATTTAAATTAGATGCCTCTGGTTCACTTGGTACCATATATTAAGGATGGTTTAATAAAATAAATGTGCCACTCAGTAGTATATCATTTTTAACATGTTGAAAGGAAGAAGACTAGCGCTTTATCATTGGTTAGCAGGAGTAAAGTACACAAAATTCTACAGCCTTCAAAAATAGGGTTCAGCAAAAAGGCAAAATAATCGGGGCTGACCCTGCAGGAATGGCAAATTTTCAACAAGGATCCATGCAAATCACACTGCCCTTTTCCTCACATTGCATCTCGTTTTCAGAAATGTCTGGCTTTTACAGGTTTCACTAGGTGGCAGTCAAGCCCGAGTCTGTAAATTTCAGCTACCCACATCACCAGCATAGATCAATTTTCAAGGCAAAAACGTGATGTCTTTCTGTTGAGTTTTAGGGCATTCTGCCAAAGGTGATAGGCCAAGTCTCCCAAGTGAATTACCTTTATATCTGAAGAAGTATGCAAACAAGGAATAGTAGAACATTTGATATTAGCAAATGTTGTTTCCACTATTCTTGGCGTCCAAAAGTAAGGTAGTGTGGAGGAAAGAACACATTTTGCAAAATGCCCTCGAAATCACATGATAGTATGGGTATTCCCCAAACTGATATTTGTGTAGTTAATCACTATTACCAAACTCAGTATTTTAGGAATATTTAAAAAATGTATATGTTTCCTTAATTCCCATTTTAAATTCATTGGATTTTTAACCTGTGAATTGATACGTCAATACACAAAGCTGCAGCCTATAAGAGGTTTCTTAACACAAATGTGCATGACAAGACGCACAACTGCATGGGAAAAAAAATACGTACAATGCACACAAAATAGATATTTTATTACTGTATAATGCTGTTGATGCTCTCTCCCTCAGCTCTAGCCAATGCAGAAAGGAAAAAGTCCAAAAAGTTCAAAATACTGGTCTGTATGATTTGTGTGCATGCCTTTCTTAAAAACTAATTAAAAAAAGACGGATATCCACAGTGATAAATGTCAGTGGCATTTAATAGGGATTAGCTCAAAAATAAGGTTCTGGAGAAAGCCAACAACATGGGCGAATCTAACAGCTGGAACTTGTCGACCTCAGATGTATAGGGTCACTATATACCCCGTTATTCTTCAATAAGGGTATTATGTTTTCAAACTGTTGATCAGAAATGCGGCAAGCATTACTAATACCCCCTGCTTATTTACTCCCAAGATATTTTAAGTAATTTCCTGCTTGATTCCGGTCATAGAGTTGGATTTCTTAGCCTTGTGCACTGCTATATGACATTCCTTAATTTTGATTTCACAAAAAACACTGGGGTATATTATCAAGGGGTTTATCTCCGCTTTTTTGGCTTTAAAAGCCAAGAAAGCGGAGATAAAATTATCTCCCTATTACCAAGCTGTCGCTAACACCAGTTAGTGACAGCTAATAGGAGATAGCGACCATCTTGGGCCCCGCTTTGCATGTCAGTGATATTTATCACTAATGACATGCAAAGTGGGCGTGCCAAGATGTTAGCGACTGGAAACAGTCGCTAACATCGCTATCTCTTATTACCAACTTTTGGAGATATTTGCGCTAAGCGCGAATATCTCCAAAAGCTAACACCTGCCCTGAGCAGTTCTTCACCATGTTATCCAATGGGAGGTGGATAACATGGCTAAGAGCATTTGCTCGATAATGCATGAATATCGCTGACTTTTCAGCGATATTCATGCATTGCGGCCGTTTTTTATCGCATTTGCGATAAACCTTGCTAATAGCAAGGTTTATCTGCGATAAAAATCGCCGATGTGCGGCGATAATTTTTGTCTCTAAACAAGTTAGAGACAAAAATTATCGCTAGTTGTTGGTAATATGCCCCACTGTTTCTGTTTGGTTTTCTGTCCACCCACTCTCCAGTTTTCATCACAGTTTTTTTTATATCAACTGGTTATTAAACTATTTGTTGTCTGCCTTCTCTATTGACATAGATTTTTATAGTCATTAAAGGGTGTTATAAAAAAACAGGTTCCCAGTTCAGGCTCTGGAACAGGTGATCATGGAAGAGAGGCAGCGGCCGGCAAGCTAGCCGTACCGAGGTAAGTGTATTTTTTTTTATTTCCTCCCCCTCCGCACCCCACCCCACCATCCCTGTTCTGCAGCAGCCGCTACTGTATGGAGCACATATACCTATAAATCCAATGTCTTCCTGTGTTACCTATGGTACAGTGTGGATATATATGCTTCAATACAAGAGCACTGACAGTCATATATAATATAGGATGGCCAGCCCTACTTAAATTAACATTGGTTATGGTAGTAGTCAAATTCCTGCACTTTTGCAGGTTCAGAAAGATTCCTTTTTTTTCCTTTTCACACTTGCAAAATATCTGTGTCTCTTCTTACCTGCTTTAGCTACTGTGCTATACGACATTTCTTACTGTGAAAAATCAGGATTCAGTAACAAACACACAGACACACTTACATACAGACATATTCACACAAACATTTACACACATGGACACACACTCTGACATCTCCATTGGATGGGCAATGGGCATGCCTACAGACTTAGAAAATGCTTCAGCAATTATCAGAGCCTACTGACTTTATCACTAAAGTAGAAAAATCATACACTCACAACTCAACGAATAAGACATAGCTACCTAACTAACATTATGAAAAGAACACATTTCTTGTAAAAGATTATCACAAGATGAATCAGAGTCCACTCGTGGTAGTCCCAAAATCATAAGGAAAATTGCTGAATAGATGAAAGCAATATGAGTCTGCACTAATAGGCAAATGTTCACTATACAAGTGTGGATAATGTAACATAGAGACTAAGGATAGCCTTACAGATGCACTGCAGCAGTCAATTGTTAAACGTCTGCAGTATAATGATCTGCATGACAAATACATAGCTAAAAATGTTTGGGGGAGAATATGGAATCAGATGAAACCATGACTTCCTCTCTTGAAAATCCTCCTGTGCTTTAGCATACTAGTGTTAGATGAAGGGGCAACTACGTTAGCAATGGGAGCATAAAGAAAGATTGTGGGGCCTGACAATCAAGGGAGTATAAAGATCTTTTTGGCTTCAATCGTTTTTATTTCAGTTTTGTATATACAACAAAAGGTGGGCATACACATCTGATAGAAGAACCACAATTGTAATGCAACAAGTTACAATAGAACATCCCCCCAGCAGTCCCCCTCCTGCACCACCCCATGACACCACTTCATGTCCCATAAAGCCACATGAGGAAGAAAGTGTAACAAAAACCATTCAAAGATCGCTGCCCAAAAAGGCTCTGTTCTGGGACAATATGCCTAAGGCTTTCAGCCTATTAGGACACATCAAGTCTCTATGTTATTGTTTATATATTTTTATAGCGCCGCTTATCACCGGTGAGGGTATCCAGGCGCTGTCCATGAGCAGGGACGTTTAAGTGATGTGCCCACAATCATAGGATGTTGTGCCAATGCCGAGACTCAAACCCGGATCCCCAGCTCCAGAGTTGGCAGTTCTGGCCGCTGCACCACATCCTCACTGTCCCACATTGCGGTGAACCTATCAGAGTCTTTCTGTAATACGTATCCCTTTTTCTTGTATGCTAGAAACCTCTTGGTGCTTTACAGCCAAATATTAGTGTTCGGCGAAATCTCATCACCCCACAGGCTCAATGTGGTCTGTTTTTCTGCTAAGAGGAGATATGAAATTCTTTTACCCTTGGAGGAGTCTACGGGATATGTGCTCATCTGGGGAGTCACCAATAGGTTTGTTGGTGGATTATTTACTGTAGGACTGCCATCATTGGTGGTTATGATCTCCAAGTCCTCTTCCCAAAAAGTCCCTACATGGGTGCAAGACCACAATATGTGGTGTATTGAACCCTTTTTATTGCAACTTCTCCAACATTCTTTGAGCTGTGTATTGCCCAGAGCATGAAGTCTCACAGGCATATAGTGCCATTTGTGTAAACCATTGTAAATTGTCTCCCTCCCCTTTGAGTGCCTGGTGTATCTGGCTCTACAGGTATACATTTTATTCAATTTTTTACTGTAAAATTATATGGCCAAGTCATCCTTCAAGCCTCTCCAGAACAAGGGGCACTGTTGACCCGTGTTGGCCCGTGCGGTAGTGGAGTGACCCGGTCACTCCACTACCGCATGGCCCCGTGTGCCCGGATTCTGCTACCGCTGCCTGCTTGGCCCTCTTGCTGCCACCTCTCCTTAGGGACCTGCTCTCCAGGCTTGCCCTCGCTCTCCAGGCTTGCCCAGGCTTGCCCTCGCTCTCCAGGCTTGCCCGGGCTTGCCCTCGCTCTCCCCCGCTCCGCTTTCCAGCTCTTTCCAACCCCCCCTCTACTCCCCGCCGCTGCCCCGCCCCCTTCTCCTGTCTCCCGTTCTCCATTCGCCGCCCCGCTCCCGCCTCCCAGCTGCTCCTCCCTCCCACTTCGCCATAAATGGCGGGGACTGCGCGCCCGCGCAGCGGGCGTGCCGTATGCGCGCCAAAGGCAAGCCCGTCTATGCCCGTCCACGCCTGGCCCGCGTCCAGCGCCAGAGCCCCTGGACCCCGCCAGAGCCAGCCAACCCGACTGAGCTACGACGCCGCCACCCTCCACGCACTCAACACTGGCTGACATCCAGCCTGCTACCAAGCTACCCCGAAACGCACCCACGGAGCCTTCACCTGCCACACCTGCTACTTCACCTGCACTCGGTCCTGCACCGCGCCAGCCAAAACAGCCGCCAACAACAACCACTTCAAGTGCATCCTGCTCAACGCCCACTCCATCCACAGGCACGCCGTCGAACTATGGGACCTCCTGGACAAAACGGCACCAGACGTCGCCTTCTTCACGGAAACCTGGATGAACGCCTCCTCAGCCCCGACATCGCCATTGCCATCCCGGACGGCTACAAGATCATCCGGAGGGACTGCGTCAACCAGACCGGAGGAGGCATCGCCATCGCCCACAGAAACACTATCCGCATCACGACCAACACCGACGACACCCTCGCCACCGCAGAGCACCTGCACTTCCAGATTCACACCGACCCCAAGACCACCCTCAGAGGAACCCTCATCTACAGACCCCCGGGACCACGCTCACACTTCCACTGGAGAACGACCAGGACAACAACACCACCACCCTACTAGACAACCTCGCCTACCTCGGATTCAAGCAACTGGTCAACACCCCCACCCATTACGTCGGCCACACGCTCGACCCCGTCTTCTCCTCCAGCAACCACATCTCCTTCAGCCACACCACCAAGCTCCACTGGACCGACCACAGCTGTGTACACTTCAAGTTCAGGAAAACAACGACCCACCACCGCCCTCAACAAACCCCCCGAAGATGCTGGAGCAAGATCACCACTGACCGACTCACCACCTCCTTGAGCCTAAACCCTCCCACCAACACCACGGACCCCAACGAAGGAGCCCGCAACCTCACACAGTGGATCACCGACTGCGCCGACACCCTTGCGCCACTGAAAAACCCTCCCAGCAACTTCAACAGCAAGAAAGCCGCGTGGTTCACCAACGATCTCAAAGACTCCAAGAATTCCTGCCGTGACCTCGAGAAAGCCTGGCACCACAACCAGTCAACGGAAAACATGACAGCCCTCAAGAACGCCACCCGCAAACACCACCAGCTGATCCGCACCACCAAAAGGTCATCCTTCAGAGAACGACTGGACAACAACACCCACAACAGCAAGGAACTCTTCAACGTCGTGAAAGAGCTCTCCAACCCCAACGCCAGCAACAACGACATCACGCCTTCTCAAGACCTCTGCAACTCTCTGGCCACCTTTTTTCACCGTAAGATTGTCGACATACACGACAGCTTCGGCGCTCAGAACTCGAACCACCAAAACTACACCCCCCACCACCACCCTGTGCGCCTGGACTCAGGTCAGCACGGAAGATACCACCCACACGATGAACACCATCCACTCGGGCTCCCCAGCCGATCCCTGCCCACACCACATCTTCAACAAAGCCGACTACATCATCGCACCCAAACTTCGGAACATCATCAACAACTCCTTCATATCCGCCACCTTCCCGGAGAGCTGGAAGCACGCAGAGATCAGCGCCCTCCTGAACAAACCCACCGCAGACCCCTCAAACCTCAAGAACTTCCGCCCCATCTCGCTCCTCCCCTTCCCTGCAAAAGTCATCGAGAAAACCGTCAACAAACAGCTGACAGCCTTCCTGGAGACGAACGGCTCCTTCGACCCATCGCACTCCAGATTCCGAGCGAATCACAGCACCGAGACCGCCTTCATCGTGGCCACCGACGACATCCGGACCCTGCTGGACAACAGAGAAACGGCCGCCCTCATTCTGCTCGACCTTTCGGCTGCGTGCGACATGGTCTGCCAAGGAAATGCCCTGGAATGGATCACCTCCTTCCTCTCCGACAAAACCCAAAGAGTCCGTCTCCCGCCCTTCCTCGCAGAAGCCACCAAGATCATCTGCGGCATACCTCAAGGCTCCTCGCTCAGCCCCACCCTCTTCAACGTCTACATGAGCCCCCTCGCAGCCATCGCACGCAAGCACAACCTCAACATCATCTCCTACGCCGACGATACCCAACTGATCCTCTCCCTCACCAACAACCCCACCTCCGCCAGAGCCAGCTTCCAGGACGGAATGAAAGACATCACAGACTGGATGAAGCTCAGCCGCCTGAAACTGAACTCAGACAAGACGGAAGTCCTCATCCTCGGCCCATCCATCTCCGCCTGGGACGGCTCCTGGTGGCCCCCTGCTCATGGCCCCCCACCCAAGCCCACGGACCACGCATGCAACCTGGGGTTCATCCTGGACTCCTCCCTCACGATGGCCAGGCAAGTTAACGCCGTTACCTCCTCCTGCTTCAACACACACCGCATGCTCCGTAAGATCTTCCGCTGGATCCCCACTGGAACCAGGAAAACGGTCACCCAGGCCCTCGTTACCAGCCGTCTGGACTACGGGAATGCCCTCTACGCTGGGACCACCGCCAAACTACAGAAAAGACTCCAGCGCATCCATAACGTCTCAGCACGACTCGTCTTGGACATCCCCCGACACAGCCACATCTCCGCCCACCTGAGGGACCTGCACTGGCTCCCCGTCAGTAAGAGGATCATGTTCAGACTCCTCACCCACGCACACAAGGCTCTCCACGACTTGGGCCCCGAAGACCTCAACAACCGCCTCACGTTTTACACGCCAACCCGTCAGCTCCGCTCCGCCAGCCTCGCCCTCGCCACTGTCCCACGGATCTGCAGAACCACCACCGGAGGAAGATCCTTCACCTACCTGGCGGCCAAGAGCTGGAACACCGTCCCCACCCACCTACGACTCACCCAGGACCACCTCTCCTTCAGGAAGCAACTCAAGACCTGGCTTTTTGAGCAGTAGCAGACCCCCCTCCCCCGCCAGCGCCTTGAGACCCTAGTGGGTGATTAGCGCACTTTACAAATACTCTTGATTGATTGATTGATTGATTGTGTAGTGTTTAGATTGAGAGTAGAGTAAATCTGGGATATCAAATGTTTAAATGTCTTTAGGCCTTGGAGAAATTTCTCAAAGTAAGTAAGGGGTCTTGTGGCTGCTGCCTTCATACGTGGGTGGAAGACCCATGGTCTGATCTCTACATAGAGGAATCTCTCCTTCTCATGGATTGGGTAAGTAGTTTTAATGTCCTCATAGGAGCAGATGGATCCCTTGATTGAGGAACTCCGGTCCACAATGTTTCAGGTGTAAAGTGTTAGTTCGTGTGTGTAATTGGGGTATTTTCCCTACCCAAATGACAGTCTTGCAAAGATCTATAAGTTGTAGGAGTTCGACCCTCTGAGCAGGATTGGAAGGGCCTGAAACTTATACAAAATCTTGAGGAGTGTAGACATTTTAAAGGAGGATATTCTCCCAATACAGGAGAGAGCATGCAGGTGCCATGAGGAAGTAAGTGCTTTGAGAGAACAAAAGAGTTGTTTGATGTTACTTCAAGCGTAGTCTTAAAGATATGGTGTCAGGGTTATACCCAGATATGTTAGGGGTCCAAGTGTCTAGTGGAAGGGTGTCTATGACTGCAGCAACAGGAGGAATTTCTTCTCCCCAGATACGACCACATTAATCTACTTCCCCAGGTTGGTTTGCAGGCCAACAAATAACCTGTAATCCTCTTAAAGGGGCAGAAATGTTTGCAGGGATTTAGCTGGATTGGTCAGGGTGAGGAGGATATGGTCATTGAAGGTTAATACCCTGAAGGTATCCTGATGAAAGGGCATGTCCCAAAGTCTAGTGTGATCATGTATCGGTCATGTACATGAAGCCTGCTTGTCACAAGCGCGTTTTCTCTTTGCCGCTCGTGACTGTCAAGCTCTGTAGTTTCTTGTTATGTTTTGACGGAGGTTCGGTGGGAGGTTAACGGATGTTTCCTGTTGGAGTGTCATTGTACTGTTAATTAGGATCTTGTGAAGATGGAATAAACTTCAATTTAGAAATCTACCTTCTCTGCTTCGTGATTTTGGCAACCTGATACTTTCTAACACTGGCAACGAGCGGGCACGGATCCACTGCCTTTTTACTTCTGTCTATTTACTTGCTGATTTTGCCTTTTTGAGGTTCTGGATTTATTGAAGCTTTATCGGGAGCAATGTTTTTTTAAACTGCCTAGATACTTCATTTCGGCAACTTTGCTGTAGACATCGCATGTTTAATTTTTATTATTTCTAATTTAGCTGACTGCTTTTCTTGTGTCATGCTCTTGGATTATTATTATTTTTTTTTTCGCATCACACTTCTTCGGTGTGCACCCTAAAGTTGGATCGGATTAGGGTCAAGGAAGTTGAGGAATTTTTGCCACTTTTAATTTGCCATGAGGATTACATAAAAGTTTGCATATTTTGTAATTGCAAGCCGTTTCACTCACCTGCTTTTAATGTGGAATTCCCGGAGCTCCTTGACAACCTTCATTGTTAACGTCATTCTTCTCCTTCTCAACAATCAGATCCGACATCATAACGCTTACCTCCAGGAGAGACGCACGCTGATAGGGTCACTTTACGTGTATGTTCACCCTTGACCCTGCGTGCCATCATTTTGGAAAACTGTGCAGTGTTTATTCTTCGGTGATATGCACACCACAAATCCTTAAGGCATTGTTAATGCTTCAGTGATATGCACACCGCATATCCTCAAAGCATTATTAATATAGTAAGTGCTCGCCTTAAAAGAATCTATCGGTGATACGCACACCGCGTGTTTTACGAGGTACATTTTTACAATAGTTACTTTTGGTGCATTTCCAAGATAAGTGCTTTGCGTGTCTCTAGACACTTATTTTACTCATCGGTGACACACACACCTTGTAATATCATTATATTTTTGGGTTATTTTAACTTTAGTCACATATACTGTTTTTAAGGCTATGTTATGAGTTCTGTGATTTAAATAGCAACTAATATTTACTTATTTATTTATTTTTATTATTACTTAGCCATGTCAGGAGTTCTTCCTCCTCCTTCCTTTCTTACATCTGCAGGGGAACCTCCCATGTCGTGGGAAGTTTGGGAACCTGTTTTCTTGGCTTACGTGGAAGTATTTGAAGGAGAGGATTGTGAACCTGAAAGGAAACTTTCTTTCTTAAAACATTGTTTAGGAGGTATTTAAACGTTACCTGCTTTAGTCAATCCTGGTAGAATTAATGTTTAGCTGTATACCTCTTCACAACTCAATTTACAGTTTGGCAAAAAGAAGAATGTTGTGATGGAAAGATTTATTTTTTACTCAGGTAAACAACCCTCTGATGAGTCCATTGAAGATTTTGTATCAGCACTTAGATCTCTGTTGGTTTCGTGCGACTTCGAATATATATCATAAAAACAAGTCCTCAGAGATAACATTATTATTTCTTCAGATATCTTTTACGAGAAATGGCCTAACAGAGCAATTTTTCCTCCTGATGTTGCACCCGGTGGTTACACAGGACATACAATTGACCTAGTAGGTTTCTTTTCAGCTCATTTAACCTTCTCAGGTCATCATACATTTAGTAAAATTTATGTTGCAAAATCAGGACAATCACTTTTAGGATGGCCACATCAAGAACAGTTGGGCATCAGACTTGATCTTAGAGCCGATCCTCCTGTTTATGCTATTGAGTCTCATTCAATCTCTCCATATAATTCAAACTGCATTGATAAACTAATTGTAGAATTTCCCGGTGTATTCAGTGTGAAATTAGGGAACTACCAAGGTTTTGAGCACGTTATTAAATTACCTGATAATGCTGTACCTATCCGTCACAAGGTAAGAAATGTACCTCTTTCCTACAGGAATAAGTTAAAGGACATGCTTAAAAATTTGTGCAAGGAAAATATTAATTAACCCATTGAGTCTTCCCCATGGGTGTCTCCCATTGTTATTTCGATCAAATCTTCAGGCGAACTTAGATTATGTGTGGACTTACGTAGTTTAAATCGTGCTATCTGGGTAGATGCTCATCCTCTGCCAAATTTGCACGTGATGGTATCAACTTTGGCTGGTGCGTAGGTATTTTCGTGTATTGATTTAGCCAGTGCATATCACCAGGTTGTTCTTGCAGAAGAATCAAAAAATATAAATGCTTGTATAACACCAGAAGGTCTCTTTAGGTATTGCTGTATGCCTTTTGGTCTTGCCAGTGCTGCCTCTGTTTTTCAGAGACTAATGAAAGAAACGTTGGAGGGCTTATCTGGTGCCATTGCATTTCAAGATTACATTTTAGTGTATGGCAAGAACGATGAGGAGCATGATGATAATTTACATAATGTTATAGCAGCTTTGTCTGGAAAAGTGCTATGTCTGGAAAAGGTCTCACTCTTCGCCTTGATAAACGCAAGATCAAGGCGAAGGAGGTAGAATACCTAAGACATACTATTAGTGGAATTGGCATTAAACCTAAACGTAAGCATGTTTATAGTATTATCAATGCTCCTATTCCTTCTTCGAAAGAACAACTAGTAGCTTTTCTTGGTTTCATTGAATTTTATACAAAATGTATTCTTAACTACTCGTCAAAAGTAGACCCTTTCAGATGTCTTCTTAAGAAAAATGCAAAATGTATTTGGTCTAATGACATGTCTTATGCCTTTGACAATTTGAAGAATTTCATTATCAATGCTCCGTGTTTAAACCCATTTGAGTGTGGAAAAAAATGCACCATAATGGTGGATGCCAGCAATACTGGTTTGGGAAGTGTATTATTACAGATAGACCATGGAAATGAATGGATAGTAGCATATGCCTCTACAGCATTAAGAGAGGCAGAAAAACAATATTCTGTTATAGAAAGAGAACTACTTGCTTGTGATTGGAGTGCAGAACATTTCAGGAGCTTTTTATGGGGTACTGAATTCATTCTTAAAACTGACCATAAACCCCTTATTTTCCTGATGCTCCCGGTGGAGGACGTTTTATGGCTGCACGTCTTGCTAGGTTAGCTTCAAGGTTACAATCCTTCCAGTTCCAGATTGAATATGTACAGGGGAAGGCTAATATACATGCAGATTGCATGTCTAGATTATCTGTAGTTAGTGAGAAAGAGAGTCATGAGGATGATTGTGAAGTAGCATTGACTACATGCGATATGAATTTATTACATGGTGAACAAACCAATTTTTGTGAAGAAGTTTGGCTTTTAGAAATGGAAAAGGATGTTGAGTTAAATAATGTCAAAAAGCACATTGTACAAGGATGGCCTAAACAGAGAAAACTATCAGGAGATATGAAGAGTTATTTCAAAGTTCATGATGAATTGGCAATTGAGAATGGTTTAGTAATGAGAGGTGATAGAATTATTCCTCCTTTTTCCTTGAGAAACACTATTATGGAGATTGCCCATGAAGGACACTTAGGTATTTCTTTTACCAGGAGACGTATCAGAGAAATGTTTTGGTGGTCTGGTATTGATGTGTCTGTTGAGCATTTTGTGTGCATGTGTACCAAATGTTCGGACAGTGATAAGTCAGCTCTTGTTCTACGTTCTGAACCTCATCCTGTGGATTTTCCTCTTGGTCCGTGGCAAAAACTGTGTTTAGAAATTATTGGTCCATTTAATGTTTTACCCCAAAATTAAAGTTTTGGTATTGTCCTTATAGATTATTATTCGAAATGGCCAGAAGTCAAGATGGTTAAGGCGGTCACTTCACAAAGCAATATTGAATTTCTTGATGATATTTTTTGTACAGAAGGCATTCCCCAAGTAATTGTCACAGACAATGGACCTCAATTTATTAGTAAGGAAATTGAATCTTTTCTGGAGAAGTGTGGAATTATTCATAGGTGAATAGCTGTTTTCCATCCTGAGGCGAATGGTCAATTTGAGCGTTTTAACCTCGTTGTGAAGGAAGCTATTCAACTATCCATTAAAGGAGGTCTTAATTGGCATAATGCTTTGCAGTCCATGTTGTTGGCATACCGGACCTCGCCTATTGCTGTCACCCTAGTTAGTCCTTTTGAACTTCTAAGGGGAGGTAAACCAAGTACCAAACTTGCTCTTTGGTGGTTAAAAAAGAATTTAAGTGAAGATAAAAAATTTACTAATGTAGATTATGAATTAGTTAGACACAGAGTTAATGCGTACAAAAGTAAAATGATACAGGTCATGGAAAGGAGAATGGGTCCTGTGAGTAAACAAGGAATTGTGATTGGTGATCTTATTCGTATAAAAAAAGAAGGCATTGCCAAAGGTTTTCCAGTTTGGTCAGTTCGCAAAAGAGTTATTGAAGTTTTTAGAAATGCCGTCAGAGTTGAGGGTGGAAGTGTCTGGAATTTTCACAGAATCTCTTTGTTCAAGGGTGTGGTGAATTCTTCGGATGATTCCAGCTGTAATGTATTTTTAGATGTTGAGCACAGTAATGTTCCGGTCAACCATGATTTGTTTCAGCCTAACCATAATTGTTTGCCTACTAGGAGGATGCATGATCATCATCTTCCTGGGAGGTTCAAGGATTTTGTCATGAAATACATTTTTTTTATTGGAAAAAAAAGGGGGGAAGATATGTTGTGTAAATGAAGCGTGCTTGTCACAAGCGTGTTTTCTCTTTGCCGCTCGTGACTGTCACGCTCTGTAGTTTCTTGTTATGTTTTGATGGAGGTTCGGTGGGAGGTTTAATGGATGTTTACTGTTGGGGTGTCATTGTACTGTTAACTTGGATCTTTTGAAGACTGAATAAACTTCACTTAAGTATTCTACCTTCTCTGCTTTGTGATTATGGCAACCTGATACCTTCTAATGGTATCTTCTGGGGTAAAGGTTCCAAACACAGTGCAAAAAGCATTGTGGATTGGGGATGGAGGGCAACACTATTGTGTGCCTCGTTGGAGCTGTATACTTTGTGACATAACTTTGTTTACATTCTGGCCCATAATGTGGCCTAAATCACATTCATCAATACCAAAAAGTGAAGTCCAAAATCTGATCTGACAAGGGTCACCTTCAGAATGGCTCAGTCAACCCAATCAAAGACTTTGTCTTTGTCCAGGGACAGCAGAGTTGCTTCCTTGCCTCTTTTCCATGCTAGTTTGAGCAGTCTGGTCAGCAAGTATTAGTCATGGTGTTAAGATACAGAAATACTGGCTGCTGGTTGACCTTTTATCTCTTTTATTTCACCAACAAGGCACAGCTGATCTGCCCACCTCAGAGCTACCTTTCTCTACCTACACCAACTGCCATTCTGTTCTCTAGTTTCCATAGACACCACTCGAGTCACTAGGTGGAATATGCAGACTCAGTGGCTCCTTAAAGTGAAGTCCGCAACACATCTCCTCCCTTAATACAAGTAGTTAACATCTTAACAACATAAACAATGTTCACAAAACCAAATACACGATCACAATAAAAGCATTACTTCGCTCACGGCATTCAGGGATGGAATAATAGAAGGCTTTGACATAGTCACAGTAGAGTGTCTCTTGAAACCAAGGGATGTTTTGAATACATCATTGTATGACATAACCAGGTTGTTTGGCCATTTTCCAACATTTTACAGATCTGCTCAATCTATTATAGGACAGAAGGTTTCTTTGGGAATTGACATGATCATGTCACTTGTGATTAATTGTCTCTGTCCCCTTTGTTGCCCCTTGGCACTTGCATGAAACATTTTTTCATGCTGCAAATCTTGATTTTTGGAAGCTGGAAAATATTGTGACATGTGATCATTGTCTGAACTAATGAAGGTGCAAGACACCCTGTCGAGACCAAACCAAGTGCACAGTTTGGGTGAATCTTTTTCAGACTTCTACCATAAGTTTACTCACTTGTATAATGCTGTTTAAACAAAAAAATACTCAATCCACTGATCAATAATTTCTCAATGATGCTATTTTACGTTTCTCATTGAGAATTATTTTTCAATACTTTTCATATTCTGACAATGTTTATGAAATCATTCCTTCATGATTTTCTTGCAAGATCCATACATTCTTTGTTTACATAACATGATATGCATATCAATTTAAGTTTTAACATGATTGCACAGACAAACGGCGATTGATGATGTTTGGCCCGATGCATTTCGGGACGCCTGTCCCTTCCTCAGGGGCCACTGAAAAATAAATCATATAAAGAAACTGTTCAGCTAAACATTTGGTACTAGCTAGTGTACCATTTCAAATTAGCTTCAAAATGAAAGTATACTTAGCCATCTGAGGCAGTCGAATCACACAAGGTTTGTGCAAATAACAAAACAATGCCTGTGTACATGTGCTTTCCTGAGCCTTTAAAGTCAGATTCAGCATTCTCAACCATTAAAAACCATCTGAACGTCATTGTCACAGAAAAGAAACTGTTGCAAAATGTGAACATGTCTTAAGACGATATAGATAAAAATTGGTTTTAAAAGTTTTTTTTTTTAAAGAGAGTACTAGGCTTTAATATTGTTAAGATAAATACATCAAATAAAATCTCAATCCAAAAGAGCATTTTACATAAGATAACCATTGTACTAGAGCCATGCAACCTTCTAAATGCGATCCTCAGTAACGAAGGGGCCTTTTAAAGTGGATAAAGTGCTAGTATCTTGTGTGCAAAAATGTCTGTATGAGCCAGGATCACTCCCTAGGCCTGTCCCTTACAAAACACACAGTACCTGGAAGCCATGGGCAGGGTATCAATACTTTGTGCATAGTTCCTGTGTTTAATTTAGACAACAAATATCAAGTTGGGCTGATGGTTAATGGGGCTGAAGTTACGTCACTAGCTAAAAGTCTACTTTGAACATTCTGTAATAACACGCATTCTGATGAATCACATTTTCCCCAAAAATTTAGCCACTGTACATACCACCAATGGCCTTGTATCCATTCGAAGGATGCGCAATGCCTCCTGATTACTTCGAGTTCCCAATAGTCTACATGCAGGGGCTAGCCATTTATGTCTTACAGTTTTGTAGGATGGACATACAAAAAGAATCCGTTTAGTAGTCTCGTCAGTCTCAGAAAAGCATGGACAGTGGGATGATGTAACCAAAGAGCCGCTATTCCATGTTGCCGTGAGTGATCTCAAAGGGAGGCAGTAAAACCTAAATTGACTATATAGCTAGCTTTCTTTCCAGTGGAATAATAATAAGCTCCATATATTGCTCATACACACCAAACAGCTTGAACTCCAGAAAAGCTAGCATGAGTTGGACTGCTTGTGTATGTATGATGACTCTCTCTGTCACTCAATTTAAGTAATACTCCTAAACCCACTCTCTGCTAGGAAGAGAAATGGTGTCTGTAACTTCCCATAGATTCCCCAAGCCTAATGCTACAAGCCATTTCAATATTAATAAACCAGTCAATTTATTTTAAACAATGAAGCTTGATCACTTCTTCTACGGCACATTCATAGTGGGTAAGCTCAGGAGTTTGTTTTAGATGGAGTCAGAAAAAAAGTGGGCGATGCCTCATCTTGTCCACATTTGTAGTTCTACCCATGTCCAACCTTAATGGAATTAGTGGGGTACTGTGGGGAAAGGAACAAAGCGATCTTAAAAATGTATTTTCAGTGCGAAGTAAGCCCTCCAGGTTATCAAACAAACCCCCATATTTCTGCCCCATACAGGGCTGATCAATATTTAATCCAAACAATGGTTCAAAATATTTAAGGAATTACAATTGCAGAAACAAATACTGGCAATAAACAATTATTTAAGAAAAAAAACATCAGTGCACACATGAAAAAAGTGAAAAATAGAAGAAATAGAAAAACAGCCCATGAAGGACATATCTGGAAAAACATACAATACAGCATTTATTCTATAGGATTTATATCATAGAGCTCAGACGTATAGACTGGTACACATAACATTTGATTATAAAATACAATACAAGATCAGACAGGTGGCGGACAGAAGTGGTTAAATAAAAGAAGGAGTCTCAGAACATCACTGAAGCTACAACAAACAAGACAATGTGTCCTCCATTAATTGCGGCCACAATTGCGTCAAATACGTTTCGACCTTTGTTATAAAAACATGGTCATCTTCAGGACATAAAATTTAGCTGAGCATCCAAACAAACAATTTCCAGCCACATGATAGACCAAGCATAGCATTTGCCAATGCGTAGGGAAATATTGTAATGAAATGATGGGTAGTTGAAAACAATTTATTCAACTCCAGTCGCTATATTGCCTTTGAACTTCTCTGCCGCGTTATGGGATGATCCCGCCGGTACGCTTGATGGATGCATGGAGGAGAATTGTTCTCCTATGCCGTGGCTAACTCTGCCTGATTCATTCGAAGCAGCCACGGGGCAATATAGCAACTGGAGTTGAATAAATTGTTTTCAACTACCCATCACTTCATTAATATTTTTCCCTACGCATATATCAATAGCAGTCACCTCTGAATGATTTGTGGGGATTCTTTAGCAGGGGTTTTGTCTTAGAGATGTTAATTTTCAAGTCTCTTATTACATAGAAAGACATCAAACAATAAAGTAGTATTTGAAGACCTCCAGGGATTTTCGAAACCAGGAGCGTGTCGTCGGCAAACAGTAGAGTAGTTATTTTTGCACTCCACAGGGAGGGTGCGTCTGCATGGACGTCTGCTAGATGTTTCACCACCCCATTTATGAAAAGCAAAAATAGGGTGGGGGCTAATGCGCAGCCTTGTATTACCTCTCTTGTGACCTTTATTGGATCCGACAACTGCCCTTGATCCCCCATCGCACTTTTGCATAACTTCCCTCATGCAGCCATACTAAAAGAGCCGGAATGTCATGTGGGAGCCCCAGATCATACAGGACTTTCCAAAGTTTGGCCCCGGGGATGAAATCAAAGGCTGACCTTAGATCAATAAAGGCAGGATAGAGACTACCCTGCTTTAGTGTGACAGTCATCCAGGCCAGTAAGGAGAAGCGAAAGACTTGATCAGTGGTACTGATTTTCCTCCTAAACCCTGCTTGGTAAGGGGATAGTATATTATTTTCCTCCATCCTATCGGTAATTTTAGTTAGTAGGGCACGGGAGAAAACTTTCTACACCCCATCTAATAAGCTAACCAGCCTGTAGTTGGAAGGCAGCTAATGGCCTCCCTTCTTGAAGACTGGTATGACTGCTGCTCCATGCCATGATGGAGGTACAGGAGCCCCAGCTGCAATAGCATTTGCCAAGGACCAGATGTAAATCGACCAGTTTGTAATACCAGATAAAAAAACATCACCGGGTACACCATATGGACCTGTAGCTTTGTTTTTAAGTATGGAGTTAATACATTGTACAATATCAGCTGGAGAAAATAAATCATTGAGGGGCTGTGTACTTGTGTATTCCATTGAAAGACCTTCAGTAGTCGTCCCGTCCAATCCTGAATAGACTGCCAAGAAATGGTGAAACCAAGCTGCTTCTGTGATGTTGTTAGTCGGTGGTCTGGGTCTGTCAGCATCTCCCCTTTTACAAGCCGCCAAAACTAATGGGAATCCTTTCTTAGGCAGGCATCTCGTATCTGTAGCCATCTGTTCTCAATCCACTCCTTTTTTGCTTCCCTTTGGGTCTTTTTTCATATACACTCCTAGCTAATCTTATATTTGCTAAATTCTTGTTTTTGATCTCATCTGCCAGATGTAACCGAGCTTCCTTGCATTTTTGGTTAAATCATGAGTGCTGCGGAATAGATATTGGCTTCTTCCGCTGAGATCTTGTGCAAATATAATGGGAAGCTAATTGTGCAAGATCCTCCTGATGCTCAATTCTCATTTGGAGCTTTTTGATGTTTTCCTGGAGAGTTTGTTTGATGGCTTCAATCTTATTAGTGTCCACTGCCACATGCACTCACTTTAATAGTCTGTTGTCATTCGTGGGATAAAGATCCATGGACGTAGGCCTAGCCTCCAAACTAGCAATATATATGCTCCATGGCAAGGTTATGGCCAGCTCAAGCGGGATGTGATCGCTATCACAGGTTTTACCAACCACCATGTCCTGCAATTCCGGCCACAGTCTCACATCTATCAAAACGTAGTCAATTTGACTCATAGCGGTGGTTCTGTTGAAGGTTATCTTATTTGGTATGGCCATTTGCTGCCCAGCCCATACTCTAGATTATAGCCTGAAGCTGCAATGCTGTTTGAGTCCATCTTCTAATCGGAGGTAAATAAAGAGAGGGAACATTTCATTGTACCTATATCTGGTCACAGTATGATACATCTATCAGATCCAATGGCTCAAATGTAGTATTAAAAAATCCTGCTACTATTAGAGGTGAAGATGACTCTCTCTCATCAAGAATATTTTCTATCCCTTCTAAAGTTGATGAGCGTGAGCCTGCCTTAGTTCCCCGAGCAGAGATATTAAATATATCCTTTGTCCTACCATTTCTGCCCCAGAGGCTTATAGCAAGTATATCTGGGCTATTAGTCTTAACCTCTTAAATAGAGCATAGCAGTTCCATTTTGACCCAGGTCAGCAAGCACCCTGCATGCCTACCTGGATGGCTAGTAACTGCCGGCCTCCTGTACCTAGGAAGCCACCCCCCTCCTATCTAGTACCTCATTTTGGGCAATCGTACAAGCAACATTCGGGCTTAGGAATGGAGGGGCATGTTTTCAAGGAGCTATCACAGAGTTAACGACACTCTATCGCAGCCAAAGTCGCGATAAATTTATCGCCCCATATCACCGATTGCAGGCGCAAAAAACATCACCACAGATGACATCCGCAACTATCACTAATGAGATGCAGAGTAGGCGTTCCCAAGCAAAAATCTGTGACAGCACCACTCCGCAGCATTCTCAACGACCATCCAGATCGGCGATAAGATCACAAATCATGCGATAAGACGCGTTAGCTGCAGGAAACTAACATCTGCGTTGACCTGGTGTAAAGTCGGACCACAGCCTGCACCACAAACGGGAGCCAAGGCCAGAGCCACACCTGAAGAACAACAGATGCCATGGAGCCACTGAACATGCGGCCCTACACCTTCCGACAGTCCATCATCAACCTGCGCTACCAGGATGGCACCCACGGAAATGCACAGCTCGTTGTCCAATACCAAATGAACACACCACACACCTCAACTCCACGATCATGCAACTCACCACACAGAAAATGCACACGTCGCAAGCTCACATACAACATGCACACCCACCAGACATGACAGAACAACTTACTGTGGGAACCTGGGCCAGCCATGCACATTAGCCATCAACGGCATGGCACCTCAGCCACACAAAAGCAGGACGTGGGATGAGGTGGGGACCAGGAATGTGCGAAGGAGGCAAGTAACCCAGGAATGAGAATGTACACAATACCAAGTGTGGCGTGGATGTGCTGGACAGACCGCAGTATGCAGACCACACACATATCTATGTCGACACACACCGCTGGTGTTTGGAGTGTAGTGGACAGTGGAAGTAACCATGTCACCCCAGCCAGTGGGGAGGAACTCGGAAATGCAGCTTGCTATGTCCCCTCCATAAGCATGAGCGGAGTGGGTTGGGCCGGCGAACGCCAGGCCAGCGTAGGGGTGTGAATAAAAGTCACGTAGCTCTGGGGGTGGTTCTCTTCCGGAATGCCCAACGTCTCTGCCAGGGCAACGCCTCTCACCTCACCACGAGGCCAATGCCATCGCCGTGAGTGGAGTTGCCTGCGATCCTGTGCAAATGCTGCACCCCGGGAAGCTGGTCGCCGAACCAGTCGTAACCGCACCTGTGCACCCAGGCTTCAATGCCCACCTGCCGACACCGGCGTGTATCGAAGAGGGCCCATTACGTGCCGGTGCAAGCTCCAGGCCTGAGGACCACGACCCTGGCAACCTGCTACGAGCATCACATCCTCCACAACCAAGGCCCGCAGTATTCCTTTCTCGTTGACGTGCTCTACCGGCATAGACAGCGTACTAGTAGGTCACACATTTGGAACTGAGTCTTCATCCTGCAATGGCCGGGTACACATGGCAATGCAGACTTTACATCACTGTACTCCTTTCAATGTGGTGACACCAAGTCTATGTATAGCATCCCAACCACACGTTTCTGTGGCCCCTTGCTGGAAACGCCTACCGCCTACACTGCGGTCGAGTTGGTCGCACAATTGGAACTGAGCATCAACTTTTCAATGCCAGAGTACATATTGCATGCAAAGAGAGGTGTAAGAGGATGACACGTTGCAGTCAGGAGCAAAAAAGGATCATCGTAACGGAGGTGATCGAACACTACCGACAACTGCCCTGGTGTCACTAACTCACGAGCCAACCACACGTGGCTGTGGGCCACTGCTGACCGCTGCCTCTGGCCTACACTGCAGTCCAGTATGTCACACATTTGGGACTCAGTCTTGATTTAGCAATGGCGGCGTTCATATCAGTGTACCAGCATCATTGCAGACTGCATCCCCTTTCAGCCCCGATGCCACTAAGTCTGTTCCCCGACATTCACTGGTTGTACATTGGTGGCGTCTGAGTCTATGGATTAGGGGGTAATTTCATCCTCATGAAGCTGATACCGAATTGGTTCTGGCAATGAGGCTTTCTCTTTCCACCCCACTATTTGCTGCTTCCAGGTAAAATCAAACCTTCCGCATCATGCCCCAGAGGACACCTTCCACTGTCTCCCACAACCCTCCGCCACATTCACCTTCGACATCGATGAGGACCCGGCCAGTCCACGTGTCCCTACCTCAGTGCACCACAAGTCACCGTCCCAGGGCAGGGTGCCTGTGCCGGCCTCTGTGCATCCGGGGCCACTAACTCTGTGCAGCTCAAGTCAGGGAGTCTGTTTGATTCAATATTTGATGGCCTCTGAGACAATGGCCTTGGGGGCATAAACGCCATGTGTCTGTGGCCCTGCGCTGTCCGCTGCCTTCAGCCTCAATTGCGGTCCACCAGGGCTCACACATTAAATTGAGTCCTGACCAGCCCAGACGTGGCATCACCGCAGGAGGCACACACCTCCATCGCCAGGACCACCTCCAACCGCCATCTGTCATAATAGTGGTCCTGACAGACTAACGGAGTTGCTCGCACCTGTTGTGGATGCCATCCTCTGCATGTAACCCTGCTCAGCACTCTAGGTGCCACTAACTTAGTGCACCACAACCCATGGACGATGACTGATTGAGTTTTGTGCTGTGGAGAGTTTGCACAGCAATGTCACCTCAGGTAGTGTGGGAGACCTGGTACATTGATGTGGAAGATGATGCAGGTCTAACACACCCCACTGCTTCTGCATCCGGAATGTCCTGAAGGGACACAATACAAGACATTTTGTTCACATGGGCGCGCTCAGCTCTAGTGCCCCTATCTTAGTGCGCTGCAACTCACGGAAACTTCTGTTTGTATGTTTGGTGACCTCTGTACTTGCTCCGGCTCCCTCCATGTTGCTCAGCAGTTGACTCTGTTATGCAGGTTTCTATGTGTCTGTTGCACTGGTGTCCACTGTTCAGGTTGTTGCCAGCACCGCACACTCTGTGCGGGCTGGCTTACACTCAACCCACACACATCCAGCACAGGCATCACTATACATATGGCCCTGCCAACAAAGGGGCAGGGCGCACGTGCCTGTAGCCAGTTTGACAAGATATCTGCGTGTGTACCTGTGGTCTTTTTGTATGCATGAGGGCCCCGGGATCTACCACATTACTATGTGCTGTGTACAGCCGATGCAACCATGTCACTGCAGGCAGCGGGTTGGAGCTTGGAGATGTAGCTTTGTTGATAACCACTCAATTCCTAAGGGGAGTGGGCTGGTCCGTCGTATACAGAGACAATGTGGGTGTGTGACTGATGTTTGCGTGCCCATGGGCGTGGTTATGTACTGGGTATGTGCATCTGCATGTGTCTATGGCAGTGTAGGTCTCCACTGTGGGGGTGTAGGTGGACCCTGAATGATAATGGACTCCCAGGTCTGTAATCTAGTTTGCCTTCCATGGATTCGGACCCCACCCGCACCTGTTGGGCCACCTCCTTTTGGCATTCTGACAGCTGGCATTGGGGTGCCATGTGTGGCTCAGTGAAGTGTTGTGAGCCAGCGTGCTTGTGGGTGCTTTCTGCTGTGTGGTCTGTTGCAGGGACCGTGTTTTCATCTGTGTAGCTTGGCTGCCCTGGTTCTGGTGGTGGGTTGCGTGGGATGTCCATGAGCTGTTGTAGGGCGTCGGTGTCGAAGGTGTGGTGGTCCTCTCCAGCATCACTGATGTGTGGTCTTCTGTGCTCTGCTGGTGGTGTTGTGTGTCCCTCTGTAATGTGAAGGGGAGATGCATGTTGACATTGTGTTGACATGTATGTTGGCACATTGTTCTTGTTTACATGCAGACTGTATGACAATGTACATTGTGACTGTTTGGGAGGTGCAGGATTTGGATGCGGGAACATGTACATTTGGACTACATGACGGATGTGAGATTGTATGCATGAATTTCCATTTCACAGTTTCCAGCTCTGTCAGATGTAGTAGGCCTGTTTCTGTGCGTGTGCGGACACAGTTATGTCCTCTGTTATGCACAGTTGTGTTTGCACATTGTACCACATTGTCCTCAATGTGGTTGTGCTGTTCATGCTGTGTGTGTGTGCTGGAGTGTGCTACGGAGAACATGGACATGATCCTGTGTCATTGTGGGGGTGCAGTGTGCTAGACCTCGTTGTGAATGTGTGGCATTGTGCCCATCTCCCCCTGTCCCCCCAGTCCCTGGTCATTACTCACCGTGTGGATGTTGGGTCAGATCCTCCCGAGCTGTGTCCGCACTCCCAACTCCTTGCACCATCCCCACATTGATGACTGTGGCCTCTGTTTCCTCCTGTGGTGCAGGACTCACGCCTCCTTTTGCCATTGCTGCCTTCCTGTTAGTAGCGGCTTTGTGCCTGGTTTAGATTTTCGCGCCTCTTGGCCTTCTCCATTGGCTTCCTTGACACTTCGACTGCATTCCTGGTAGTCTAATTGTGGGGCAGTTGATGGTAGTGTTCTGTCCCCTCCATGACGCTGATCTGGTTTTCCTGCGAACTGCACCCAGTCTTCCTCTCCCTCTTCTCCCTGGCCTTCACCGACCCTATTGTTCCTTGCTGGTGGTCTGTGAGGGTTGTGGGGTTCGCGTCGGCCTCTGCGCTTGGTCAGGGTGCATCCATGTTGCTACACACTTTGGATTGTTTCTGGTGTGTTGTATTTGTAGCTTTCACAGTGCATTTTCCCGCCAGACGCGTGGGATTTGCAGGCCTGTCGCTGGTTTTTGCTGCTTTTTTACCAGGATTTTGCCTCATCGCAGGATTTTTTGCGTTCGCGTTTTGCATTTTTGCCGCATGGCGTTGATTTTTATGCAGACATTTGATGCGTTATCCGGAGACTATCGCATTGGTACTGCCGTGTTGAGAATGCTTGGTTAACACAGTGTAATTTTCCCGCAATAGACTGCGAGGTTAGAAGTTGGGTTAAGTAACTTTTGCGATGATTAGCACACGTTCTTGAGAATATGCCCCGAAGTGCACTTCAATGTCTCTACCTGCTTTCCCAGCATTTGTTCTGGCTGATCTTGGAGTGGAAGATATCGGTTTGATAAAGGGATAGTGGTGGTTATTGTTATGCCTAGGTGATTCGGTACCTCGTGTAGTGCACCTGGTAAAGATAGATGGCATTCGCTTAGCGTTACTAGCGTGTTTAGAAGCCATGTCAGATACTAATTCTGACACTGCAGTGGTGGGCTGGCTAACTGTTACAGGTGGAGCGGAGAAGGTGCAGGAGGGTAAGGCCAAAATGTTGTGACAATCCACCAGTAAGTCATCAATACGATCAAGAAAACAATTTTTAGCAGCCGACTTACGTGTCATTTCGGCTTTACTAGCCCTCTTACAACTTCCTTCCAACATCTCACCTTCCATGTTATCATTCTCAATGGTTTTTCTTTTTCACTTGTCGAAAATAGACTTTCAAATCAAAAACGACAGGAAATCCCACTCTCCCACACACCCTGGAGATAGAAAAGCTGCAGGAGTAAAAACACTAATAATGACTAAAGGCTTAGGCAATGAGGCTGGCCTTAAGACGGAAATAAGCAAAATCAGTTATATAAAATAAACCAGTTTAGCTTTACATATGCTCCTAGGACTCACAGTTTGTAATGGTCAGAGTCCTTGAGGCCAACAAAGACCCGCTTGGATTAGTTGAGACAGCGTACCAAGAGAGGTGGCCCAGTCAAGCCTCTTCCTGGCAATGACGGGCAAAGATGGGCCCGCCCTTGGCCTGTGCTTTACCCGGGCACTGCCCGCATGCGTCCCGCGCTGTGGGAGCCCTCGCCGGTTTTTAGCTCGCATCTACTGGTACTATGGATTACGCTGTGCACGAGGTGGGCACGGTGCAGCCTATTGCAATTAGTCCTGGCCCCTGGTACCACGAGAAAGGCTGGCATGAAGGAATACAGTCAGGCGCTCTGCGCTGAGGGAGCCTGCATCGGTTTTTAACTAGCGCCTCCGGCGCTATGGATGACGTGTGCACGGTGGGCAGGGTGCAGCCTAGGGCAATGAGTCCTTGCCCCCTGTTCCCGGGAGAAAGGCTAGCGTGGAGGAATGCAGTTGGGCGTCCAAAGCTTCGGGAGCCCACTTCAGTTTTTAACTCGCACCTACTGGTGCTATGGATGATGCTGTGCGCGCGGTGGGCGCAGTGCAGCCTGGGGGGCAATGAGTCCTCGCCCCCTGGTCCCGATAGAAAGGCTGGCGTGGAGGAATGCAGTATAATAATTGCATCTAATAATTTTCCTTTGTAATCTAACAGATATTGTGGAATCTTTGTTGGATGATCATTGAAATGAGCACCCCTGAAATTTGGGATGTCAGAACTGTTCACATCCATACCAAAACTTTCTTCTGGGGAGTTTCTGGGTCATTCAACCCAGGCATACTGGTATCTTTGTTGCACCCTTGAGAGATGCACCCTTGAGAAACACCCTTACCATTGTACTTTTCCAACCTGGTCATTCTCCACCACATTCTGTCTCACTGAAATGCACTTAGGACCCCAAAATCCTGATTTCCCTTTCAAAGTCCACCCTGGTTTCTTTACATAAACTAACTCCCCTTCATATAATTCCTGGGATTGCACTTCATGCTTTTACTGAAATTGTGACAGTTTGGTTACTACATTCGGAGTGTTACGGTGATCCCAAAACCTTTCTCTGAGAAACTTTTTCAATGGGGATCACTTATCTTTTGGCAAATGTGCAGATGCTTCGACCAAATAATTCATGCTCTCTACGAGTCCATTACCCTGGGGGGAATACGATGCAGTTTGGAGTTGAGTGATGCCAAGATTGTCTGAAAATGTCTTCATCTCCTCAGACACAAATTGGGCGCCGTTATCTGTGAATATGGTCCTGGATGTACATTCATACACAACACATCTCTGAGAAACTCCAAGACACTCCGGATGGTCACATTACTTACACAGCATACAGAAACCCACTAGGACTTAAAATCTACTACCACCAGTACAAACCTTTCTGCTAGCGACAACAGGTTGAAAGGGCCTGAAATATCCAATAAATCCCAACATGACCCACGGTTCCCCATTCACCTCACCACTTTCAATTTGTCATTTCTCACCAATTCGACACAATCTCTTACCACTTATTCCACCATTCTGTCCATGTTGGCCAACCAATATAATTTGATCTTCCTGTATTTGTCAGGTTTTTTCCCAGGAGCCCTTTAGAGCCAGATTCATAATTCTATCCCTCACACCAGCTGGAAGGACTATTCTGTCCCCATGAAACAGCTCTCCTTGTTTTATACACAACTCATTCCTGACATTGCAAAATGTTCTGGCATCAACATCTATCTCCTTCAGGAGCGACCACCCAGGCACATGATTCATGATGATTTTCCCCACCTCATCCCTGGCAACTTCCAACTCCCATTAGGATTCTTTTAAAAACAAAACAGGAAGACTCCCTTCAGTTTCTATCAATTTGTTCACAGGCAACCTGGACAAATAATCATCAGGAATTATATTCCCTTGCAGACACTGAACCTGGGAACTGTACTCAAGCAAACCCTCTACCCATCTTCTTATGTGAGGAATAGGGTTTTCCACACTCCTGCAACCTAACAACTGGACAAGGGGTTTATGGTCCATCCTGAACACGAACGGCTAACCCCACAAGAAAAACCTGAAATTCTGTATCACCCATGTGCATGCTAAAGCCTCACAATTGATTGATGAGTATATTTCTTGTGCGCCTTTTAGAGAGTGTGAGGCAAAAGTCACCACCCTTTCTCCTCCTTCATGCATCAGTGACAATACAGCTCACAGCCCTTTCAAACTGGCATCCGTTGTCAGCATGGTTTTCTTAGTCAGTTCGAAACGTCCATGGGTTGGCATTCTGACAATCTCACTTTTAATGATTTTAAAAGCCTCTTCGTACTCCTCTGTCCATCCAAATGTTCCCTTTTTTAATTGCACTCTGAAAGGCAGCACAACACTTGTAAAATGTCTGATAAAATTTGAATAATATTCCGCTAGCCCTAGAAATTAGCTAATCTGATCCTTACAGGTGGGGCCAGTGATTCTACAATGAAATTTACTAAATCTAGTTTGTGACTGGTACCTCTTCCAGAAATAGTCCTAAGTATGACAGAGAATTTACCCCAAACTTACATTTTTCGTTTTTGGTATTAGCCCTTTGTCACCCAGTGTTCTCAGCACTCGCCTCAGTATCTCATAGTGGTGTAGCTTGTCCCTGCCACACACCAGGATATCACCTTGAAAGTACATCACAGGTTCTATGCCATCTAGTACCATCCACATGAGTCTTTGGAAGCGTGCCACCACTGAAGGTAATCCAAAAGGCAAACTCTTAAATCTATATGCCTCCAAAGGTGTCACAAAAGAGGTCATGCAACAAAACCTGGTGTTAAGCGAGAGACAGATCTATCACACTCAATAGATAAGCTTCCTTAAGCCTGGCCAATGCCTGCTGATGTTAGGGAGTGGCTGGTAGTTGACTCAGATACATCTATTAAGGTCTCTTAGATCTACACACATTCTTATTTTTGTATCATTATCTTTTGGGGCCAATACCACCGGGGCCAGGCACTCTGAGGACTCCTCAATAACTCCCATCAACTTAAGTTTGTACAGAGCCTCTTGTAAGGGTTTTAACATGAGGTTGGGTACCTTCCTCTTACCATGTGCACTACTGGTGTGTCACCTTTCTTTAACATTGCCCTATGTTCAAATCCTTTCAAAAGTCCCAGCTGATGTTTAAACACTTCAGGGAATTCCTCAATTTAAACAGGGTCTTCAGCAAGAGTTGTTACCATCATCACTTGGTTGGGTGAATTATGGTTCAAAATGATCCCAAGATTGTTGGTGTCTCCACTCCAACAAACTATCACCTCCCCAGGCCTTGTAAATGTTTCCCACTGTCTCTCTGCCTCTGAAATACATCCTCATAGTGGTGTACCCCAACAGAACCATTCTCACACCGCCATCCCCCACTGGGTTGATGTCATGAGGCAAAAATAGAAATTCCTTACCCTGTCCCAAACCTTATGCCCAAATAGGAGGTAAAGGTATCTTGAGTCAGACAACACAGTTAAGTGTCTTCCCTCTATCAGTATCAAGCACTCAGGCATGTCAATATGCCCAACATCCACTTCGAAATCACTTTGATTTTCCTGTACAACTTCCACTTCCTCATCACTTTATTTGTCCTGGAGGAGCAGGCATCAATTGCAAAAATACATTTTGACCCACTTCAAGTGTTTCATACATTTCATGAACATTAGTATTTTTGCACACCCTTCTTGACACAAATATGACAATTTGCATTGTGAGCATTGCGATTTGGACTATTTGGTCAATGAAATGCACTGTAACACTTAATACATCTATCTTGGTGTCTTTGGTCGGGCCTAAACTACCTTACTGTGAGCCTGTATTTAGTGTCACATTCTGGGGGGTACTTCTGGCTTCCACTAATACCCTTGTCACTTGCATGGGATGCTATTCTGCCCACAGAATGTTGAGTGTTCCCCCTATATCCAAACTAGTTGGCTCTCCATGCATTTCTTTGACCCAATCCTTGGTGGTCTCTTTGCCTTCTAGCACACCCACAGCATCCTTCGGTGTGAGTTTTTTTTATTAAAAGCTTCTCCTTGGAATCTCTTGTCTTTAGCACAATGCACTAGTTGGTCCCTGATAAGGAAATCTGTCAATTCACCAAATGTGCAAGTTTGTGCCAGATTGTATAAAGAAGCCACTTAGTTAGCTACCTTTCCTTCTTGCCTTGTACCCTAGAAACAAATCTGTGTTGCTCCATTACAACATTTATTCGAGGCTCAAAATGAAATACATGCATTAACAGAGATATCTCGAATAAATCCCTTGGTTCTCCGGCCCCATTACGCAGCAACTCTCATAAATGTTCCGGCCTTCAATGCCCAGGTTATGTAGTAATACCCCTTGTTGATCACTATCAGGTATGAGTCAAATAGTTTTTTCCATTTTTTCAATGGTAGGATTGGTGTTCCAGATTCATGATAAAAATTGTGGTGGTTGTGAATGTTTACAACCGCCATAACCCTGCAAGAAAATGTTCACACATAACAAATTAAAAGGAACAACTGATATAACAAATCGAAATCACAATCTAAATTAATACAATAAGGTAATATAATCAATTAACAGAACAAGTAGGGTTTTGCCTTATACTGTGGAGCTGTGCCTGGCTAATGAGTCCTCAAAGTGAGCCACTACATCAAAAATATTGTGCGCATTTGTCATTCACTCCAACCTTCTTAACTTAGAGTGAGGCTGGTTAAATTACACACTCGCACCCAGATGCCTGCTGCTCCCAGACAGTTGTCAAGTCTCTGCTTGTAGAGCACAAGTGCCATCCTCGAGATTGCATGTTCTGCAACCTTTTCGCGCTATGAAAATACCGGATTACTAGCCAATGCGCTCAGATTGTACTGCGCACACCCAGCCAATCACTTGCTTCCAACTGTGCATACCACTTGCCTGGCTGCTTGGATAAACCAATGTGATTCTTCCAAGCTTGCGCGTCCCTTGTTTAATGAAAAGGGTCTGAATTTCGACACGCAGTCTGAAGTCATGCCCTCGGGCTTGAGCAGCAGTCATTCCTCATACTGCTTCCCCACAACACGCACTATTTACACTCCAAAGCACGCTGACCTTGAGCCTCATTAAGTTGATGGCTAAATGTGGTAAGTTTCATAACTGCTTAATGTGCACTGTTGAAAAGAATTGAAAATTTACAAACTGTCTCTGCAAATACGCCATACACGAACCACTCGGTGTCTTGTCACCTGGTTTGGTTGAGCCGTGCACAAGTCATTCAGAAAAAACTCACGCTGAGTCCTTACGTCGATCTGAGGAATGTTGATGATGTAACCTGTCCCTCTCAGGTGCTCCTAGTTACCAGTGCTAAGATTAAAAAATAGTGGACGCTGATTGACTCGTTATCTCTTTTATTTTACCAACAAGGCACAGCTGATCTGCTCACTGCACAGCTTTATTTCTGTGCCTCCACCAACTGCCATCCTGTTCTCTGGTTGGTACCACTAGAAGTCACTAGATGGAATATGCAGACTCATTGGTTCCCTAAAGGGAAGCCCACAACACATGGAAGATAGGATTCCAGGCTATGCGCAATGATTTTGGATATTATTTTGGCATTGAAATTCAATAGGGATATAGGTCGGTAAGATTGCCACTGGGTTAGGTCATTGTTTGACTTTGCTATTAGGAAGATAGTTGCCTCACCAGTCACCTATGTCAATCCTCATGACTGGTTCATTTTATTATGGACCCCTGCTGATAGGGGGCCAGTTAGGAAGCAGAGAGTTTTTAAAAGGGAGTGGTAAATCCATCAGGGCCAGGGGCTTTGCCAAGCTTTAAGTTGTTGATGGCTGTGGGATCTTCTCCTCCAATGTGGTTATATTTAGGTCCTCTCTATTGTCCTGGGAGAAGAAGGGAGTGTAGACGGGTCATCGGGGCCTCCATGTGTTGTAGTACTCCGGGAAGGCCTATGCATATCCGCTCTCAGAGGTGTGCATGATGATAGCTGAGTTTTTGATCTGCCTAATAGGTATGCTGGGCCTGCAATTTATTGGGAAGAAGAGAAGCATTCCTTATTGCCCCCCTCATATAAGTGAGTGTCCATTCTAACCAAGATATAATTGGCTGTGTCATATTCTAGGGAGCTAATCTGGCCACAGATTGCAGTAAATTTCCTTTAGAGTTTCTTGGAGGGGTGTAACTTTTTATGATGTTCCTCGGAGATTACTTCTTTTCAAAGTTGGAGCAGTTTGATCTCTCTCATGCACTTGTGGCAGCTGGCCTCCTTCATAATTACCTCTCTTATGACTGATTGTATTGCGTCCTATCTCTCCTGTGTGGTTGAATGAGAGGTATTCCTTATTACAACCCTCGTTTTGTGATGGACCACTGGGTATGCCAATAGGGAGTTGTTCAGTCTGCAGGTGTTCCACTTCCCAGCAGAACATTTCCCAGGTCAGTGTAGTAGCAAGGTGAACCAGTCCATGGTCTGAAATAGTCAAGGGACCCTCTGTAATGCCTTAGATAAGAGGCATCAATCATTGGTCCAATATGATATTGTCTATCATAGAATAGGTATGATGTAAATGTAAATGTAAATGTAGTATACTTGTAAAGCGCACAGCTGCCCCAGCAACGGGGCGTCCCGGCGCTGTATAACTCTGGGGAACCCGTCCTGGCTTTCCCTGTGGATGGTCCCTTGCTGGGAGTCCCCAAGGTGGAGCCAGGCATCCCCGGAATTGGTGGGGCCGTTGTGGAGATTAGGCAAGCTAATGCCCAGAGTTGCCGAGTGGAACCCCTGATTAGAGTAAGCATCGAAGCGAGAATTATCGAGTCCGCTGCCCAAGGTCCACGACCCTGCCGCGTCGGGAATTGAACCCTGGTCCCGGGCTGACTTCTGCTCTCAGGCCTGCTGCCTCTAACCAGTGAGCCACACTATTCCACTGAGAAATATGTGGCTGAGAAATATGAATAGGCTGTCAGTAGGAGGTGCTGGTGTCACCAGGTGTTGATTAGTCCTAGATCATTCAGAGATGGCTGGGGTCTCCATATTCCTGATGTGATTTACCTAGTGTGAGGTACATGACAGATTTGAATTTCAATAAGTGGGTGTTCCTTGGAGCAAGCAAACGTATGTATTGTGGGGAGTAGGATCGATTCTTGACCAGCATTTGGAAAATACATATTTCTTCCAAGACCTCCCGTTTGTGCAATTTGGTATTGTCCCTAATCAGAATTGCAACCCCACATTCTTTATGGGGGTGATGCGTGATATAGAATGGAGTAAAAACGAGATTGGAGATGAAATTAGTCATCCTTCAGCAAATGCGTCTCCTTTAAAAGACAGATGTCTACCCCCAATCTACTCAACTCACCAACGATGCTAAGGTACTTCACTGGGTTTTTAAGGAATCAAATGTTATAAGTAAGTATTTGAAATTTTAGTAATTTAGTAGGAGCCAGCAGTTAGTAATGTACCTGATTCTGATACCCCTGCGTAGTCTGCCTCCCAGAGATACTAATGTAAATTGGTGTCACATCACCTCTCAGTTCCCCCCAGAAATCTCTCAACCACAAGATCAAAACAACATTACCATTCAATCAGTGATGGACAGGTGAAGAACATCCTAAATGTGCAGAAAGACTTGGCGTAGTCCCACACCGTGGATAACATTGCAATTGATGCCGCAGGGGTGTGATGGCCTTGGAAGTGTGTACATGGCCCCCCAGGCCCTCCTCAGCCCACTAAGAAATTAAATGAACAGAGGCCAGCTGCCATCAGCAAGCTCTGCAGGCCGATAGGGTTAAAATAATTCAGAGGTTCGCTGCATGGGTTCCCGGGTCTGCAGTCACCGTCCGAGGCTATGAAGTGTTCCTGATCACCGGCTGTATGTGTGAAATGATGTTCTCCTTTATTTGCTGCTATTTCTTTGCTATTTGGTTTCTGGGAACAGTGATTATGCTTGGCAATCATCCACTTCTCTCACTGCAGCCGTCCGATGGATGATGTCATGGAGGATGGTGTCTTCTCAGATGGGGTGAAACCCTACAGGTCTCAGGTGGGGTGGGGTACTCAGGAGGGGGGAGAAGGTGGCCTCCAGTTTTGCAAAATTTCAGGCTTTACTCTCCCACCACTGAAAGTGTAGCTGGAATGGGTGTGCCCTTTATATTGAACTCTTTTAGATATTAGGAAGTCTGTGAATAGTTTAGAGGACCGGCATTTGGAAAGAATGATCAACAAAATGTCCTGGAACAGGTGTTGGGAGGTTCCATTAAATAAGATCTGACCACACCCTTTGTACACTTTAGACATAATGGCCTCTCTATCCTGCTAGAAATGCACCTTGGTGAGTACATCCTAAGGAGGGCCCATGGATAAGCATCTTGGAGTCTCTTTGTGGGTTCTATCCAGCAAGTTGCATCGTGACTCAAGGTCTTCTAGTATAGCCTTGAAGACATCCTGGACGTACTTGGAGAGGTCCACTGTTAGGATATCTGTGGGCATCCCTCAAATGTGAATGTTATTCCAGTGAGATCTATTTTGAAAGTCTTCACTCTTGTCCTGGAGCATGGAGTACCATATGTTGTTGTTTTAGGGTGAGCTTCCATTGATGTTTATCACAATCATCCATTTGTTCATGGTGGCCTTTCCCTATCTTCTGTACTCTGACCCCAGATTAAAGACATCTCTGCGAACAGCCTGGTGGTTGCTGAGTAAGTCTGAATTGAGGGTGAAGATCCAATCCTTGAGATCCTGAAAGGCTGCTAAAAGAAGGTCTTTGGTGATGCCTGAGTCAGTTGAAAGTGAGACCATTTTGGCCATCTTCCATCAGTGACTCTGGTTGGTTTGCTGCTTCCATAGTGGACTGACGAGATGAGGATTGTTCCAATGGGTTCTTGGCCATTTGATCTTTCTTGGCTCTGTGTCCTGTCATTGCCAATGAAAGGGGGAAAAGCATTTAGCTACTGCGTGATATCCCGAGTTTGGAATTCCTGGATAAGCCATATAGAAAATAGGGCCAGCCCAACTGGTTTCTAGGACCGCTTGAGCACTGGGGAGCCCCAAAGCCAAGGGACAGTGGTGACCCTGAGGATGATAAGTGACCCAGTATGGCCCCCGCACGTACCCCAGCCTCCAACAGATGGCCAACGTGGGTAGACGGAGGGCCAGTCGAAAGCATGGCCCCCCCATTAGCGTCTCCAGCAGTATTAGCCGTAAGCCTCCTCTGCAGCAAATGACCTCCAGCTGGTGTAGGGCTTGGGCCCTCTGGGAATCGTGGCTTAGGGCATCGGGATGGGGGAATAGGGCATCGGGATGGGGGAAATTTAGGTCCCAGTTTTGGAGCTCCGGGCTCAGGTGTCTGCCAGATTTGGCCCTTGGCCCGCCCCATCATCATCTTTTTGAGTCAGTCTGTGTCTGAACTAGTGCTTCAAGTGGGATGAAAAAGGTGGTGGGACCCTAAAACAATTGTAGCTTAAAAAGATTTTGCACGAGGCGTGGCTTTTGTAATGAGTACAAGGGGAATTACATCCTGTGTTTGACCAATTAATAAATGTGGGCTCATTAGACAAAGCATACCCAAAATCAGTAGGATATTTTATTTACAAAATTGACACGGTAAGGTTAAAAAAGTAAGTAACAATCGATTATCCAGTTGAAAATAAATAATGTTTTGGGGCCATATGTATCAACATCCTGAATTGCGATTCTCAAATAGCGATTTTTTAGAAATCGCTATTTGAGAATTCCAAATAGGGATGTATGTAAAAAATCGAAATTGTTTAGCGATTTCTTAATATTCCTTAATTGCGATTCGCATATTGCGAATCGCAATTAAGGAATACTTTCCCATTCATTTCTATGGGCCAAGAGGCCCATAGGAATGAATGGATAGTTATTCTCAATTTGCGATTCGCAATTTGAGAATCGCAAATTGAGAATAGTTTCAAGGGTGCATGGGGTGTAAAAAGGACACCCTGATGCACCCCTGAAATAAGCATTGGTGCACATGTGGCGTACATACATGCCCTAAGGGCATGTATGTGCTTCATATTGCACTTTTAAAAATGCTAAAATTCGCATTTTTCAAAGAAATCACAAATTACCACCAACTTGAAGTTGGTGGTAATTTGCAATTCCTTAAGGCCAAATTTCACTCTTTTGATGCTTCTTACATTGCATTTAAGGAATCGCAAAATTTGCGATTCGTAAATGCAATCGCAAAATACATTAATACATACCATTTGGCAAAATTGCATTCGCAAACACCGAAATTCTGCATATTTCGGCGTTTGCGAATGCAGTTTTGCTTGATAGATATATCCCGTAGTCCCTTGAACACCAATAATGACATTGCATTGCAGCACTAATGTGACAGGCAGTAAGGTAGGGTGTTAGGGCCACATGCATCATTGTTGGTATTTGCGATTCCTAAATTGGGAAAATTAAGGAATCGCAATTTAGAAATCGCAAATACCTATGCATTAAAAATTCAATTTTTTTTTGTGATTTCTTATTTTTCCTTATTTGCGATTCCCAATTTTGTGAATCGCAAATAAGGAATTCCTTTACATTGATTCCTATGGGCCTAGAGGCCCATAGGAATCAATGGGAAGGCACTCTCATTTTGCGATTCGCAATTCAGGAATCGCAAAATGAGAATGCAATTTCTAGGGTGCAGGGGGGGTCCTTTGGACACCCCTGAAATGTAACTTACAATCCATTTTTCACACATACATGCCCAAGGGCATGTGTGAGTGTAAAATGAAAGTGTTAAAAATGCACTTTTGTGCATCTTTGAAACTTTTCTAAAATTACCATGAAGATTGACTTCATGCTAATTTAACACTTCTAATTTGTGAATTCGCAATTTATTTAAGATGATACATTGCATTTAGGAAATCGCAAAATTGCGATTTCTTAAATGCAATTTAAGAAATTGCAATTTCTTAAATTGCGAAAAAGCCAAAAAGATTAATGCATCCCAAAACAATGAATTGCATTTGCAAACGGATGAATTTTGCGATTCGCACTGTTTGCGAATGCAATTCACTTTGATGCATGTGGGCCTTAGTTTCTTCAGGCGGTGAATGACAGACTAGTGCATATCCTCTACTTGAAACAACGTCAGGGGCATACTTAAGATGGTACTGACAACTGCGGCTTCTTAATGCGAAGATAGTGGGGAACGCTAGGAAACCCATATATCTGTTGCTAAGCACCTATGATTGTGCAGTTTCACAGTCAGTCAGTCAGTCAAAATACTTTTATTCGATTATTAAAAATAAAAAAAAAGACATGAATACAAATACATAACAGGTAATAAACAGCAGCAGTCTAATAGAAACAAATATGACATTAATATAAATAACACTTAATTAAAACACAATTAAAATGTTTCTCAGCGTTACATTTAAAAAAAACAGTTAATACATGTGCTAGGGGAGAATGCCCTGAAACCTACGGCGACTGTTATTAACACGGACACACGCTACCAAGTAGCTTGCTACATGAAAAGTGACTTGTGCGCTAGATAGGAGTTGCAAGAACAGTAGAGCGGGCCTCACCTGGATGAAGCCCGCCTCCCTCAAAATTGGCAAGAGGTATTTTTTCCTAATTTCTGCGTAGTGGTCACAAAACATCATAAAATGTAGTGTGTCCTGTGTTGAAAAATTGTCACAGTCACAGGGTTTAACCTTATCTGGATTGATCCAAGTAGGGAAAGAACCAAGCATAAATTGTATTAGGTTGAAACGAAATCTTGTTAAGAGAAACCGATGAAACAGTCTCGTAACCAAGATAAGATAGGGTTCGAGACCAGGGGCAGTTAAAAGTGCATAATTTCTTCTTACAAGTGATTTATCCATCTCCATTGCCTCCCGCTCACCAGTAAATACATTTAACAGAGCAATTTTAATCACCCTCACATCTTCTCTTTTGATACATCCTGGGGAGTGAAAAATCTCCGGTCTGCCTAATTTCGTGAGCATAACCTTGATATAAGCCAACCATGGGATCTTATGAGCTTTATCCAAGGCAAGGCAATCTTTGAAAATCAGATGATTTAGTGGGATTTCCTGGTTAAGCCAGGTTTTGATCCAGCAAATCACAGGGGCGGATTTCAATAAATCTGTAACAAAACCCACCCCTAACTCTGAGTGAGTTGAAAAGGTGGGGGTGGACTGTGGAACGGAGAGGAGAGATCTTAAAAATGTATTCTCCACCTTTTGGATGTTATCTTGATTTATGCACCCCCAAATAGAGGAGCCATAGGTGGCTATCGCCAGACATCTGGCTTTATAAACTTTAAGTATAGCCTCCATTGGTCTGGCTCCCAATCGTTTAGCGAAATCCAGCAGAGCCGCGGACGACCTTGCGACTGCAATGCTTTTGGTCTTCTGTTGGGGGCCCCAGGTTCCTTTCTCATCAAAGATGACACCCAAATAAGAGAAATTGGGAACCCTCTTTACTTCTTCCCCCTCACAGAAGAAGGAACTGCATCTCCTTTTCCTACTACAGGCCCCCAACACCATTACCTGAGATTTAGCGGTGTTAATTTTCAAATCTAATGATGACATAAAGTCACCAAAAGAGGCAAGCAGTCTATTAAGGGCAACCCCTGATCGGGCGAAAAGGACCGCATCGTCCGCGTATAGGAGGACCGGGATATTGGTTACTCCAACATGCGGTACGTCCACAGTGGCCTCTGCAAGCGCTGGCTCTAGAGCGTTTATATATAGTGTAAAAAGAAGGGGGGCCAGGATACATCCTTGCCTGACCCCCCTTTCTGACTTAAAGTGACTTGTGCACCTCCCCGCTTGGGTGACTCTAACTGAGGCTAAGAGACCACTGTGAAGGTCAGCTAAAAAAACAACTAAAGGCGGATCAATGCCTAGTTTTAAAAGGACCTTCCACAGCTTTGACCTATTGACTAAGTCAAAAGCCGAGGAGAGGTCCATAAAAGCCATGTATAAGGACCCCTCCTTTGCAATCGTGTATTTACTAATTAAAAGTTGAAGATTCAGGCACTGGTCCCCAGTGCTTCTCCCGGCCCTAATGCCGGTCTGGGCGTTAGACATGATGCCACTATCCTCAAGCCAGTCTGTGAACCTGCCTAATATGACTCTGCCTAAGATTTTAACGGCGGAGTCAATTAGAGAGATGGGCCTGTAACAGGATAGATCTCCACGTTGTCCCTTTTTAAAGATTGGTATAATGATGGACTTAGCCCAAGACTGCGGATGATTATTTTCTCTAGAGGCATTGTTTCACATTATTTCAGACCAACACAGCAGCATAAACAAGCAGCATTTTTGTACCCAGTTGCGGTCTGTGCCATTAAGCCACCCTAATACAGGTTGGAACCTACTGTTTGTTGGGCACTGGAAATTCTATCAATTATAGCATGAATATACCTCTGTGCTCCAGACTGCACTTTTTAATCCGAGAACCAACTGAATTCACGGTGTTCTGGTTTGATAGCAGTATGTTTAATGGTTGTTTTAATTACTGTTTCATTATTTTACAGTCATCTAATGTTTAAGTACATATTGATTGCTTGGGCACAGACTATAAGGGGAGTTATCTCTATGTTGGTTGCAGGTTGTGAAGAGTGAGGCCAATGGAAATTAGATGAGAAAGTGCCTGGAAACTCTACATTTACCAATATAACTGCAGGAGTATCATTATTTGGTTACCATTCTGCTAAACACACGGATCATGAGGTCGTCTCATAAAACTGATAAAAATCAAAATGCAACACTGCGTACCATTTGTAAGTGTGATAAATAGACAATTTTACAAAACTAAAGCATCCTCTTCGTAACTTCCATGGGGACGATCTGAATGCGTGTATAGCCAACAGAGCCAACAAAATGAGAAAAAAACTAACAACAAAACCTGCCATCACATCATTCAAATCCCCCCAAAATTGGAATCTTTATGCAGTGGCTTAAACCACTCAGAAATGATTTTAGGACTTGGGATAAGATGTAAGGAATTGTTGGCTGTGACTTTTCTTATCAGCCGAGAGAGAGGCACAACAGGAAGTGCAAAGACCAACAGTGAGCCCATCAGAGAAGGCTGGCGGGCGGCGCACGGAAGGCACACATCCAGATTTCACATGAGGATTCCTGCTCGCATTTGTTTCCTGACGCTACAGGAGTAGCTCACCGCCTAATCTTGCTCCAGCCCCTGGGGAAGAGGACCCACACCATCTGCGTGGCCGCAGAGGAGGCGCGAGGCGCGGCTCCGGGACTGCGAGGCTCAGCGTTAGTCACATCAGCTGTTGCCTCTTCCCGTGGAGTCGCGCCCCCTCCCAGTGCCCCGCCCCCATCAGGACTGCTCTTAACCTCTCGCGGCCCCGCTGCGCGGGTGCCGCTCGCAGTGAGGATTCCTGCTCGCATTTGTTTCCTGACGCTACAGGAGTAGCTCACCGCCTAATCTTGCTCCAGCCCCTGGGGAAGAGGACCCACACCATCTGCGTGGCCGCAGAGGAGGCGCGAGGCGCGGCTCCGGGACTGCGAGGCTCAGCGTTAGTCACATCAGCTGTTGCCTCTTCCCGTGGAGCCGCGCCCCCTCCCAGTGCCCCGCCCCCATCAGGACTGCTCTTAACCTCTCGCGGCCCCGCTGCGCGGGTGCCGCTCGCAGTGAGGATTCCTGCTCGCATTTGTTTCCTGACGCTACAGGAGTAGCTCACCGCCTAATCTTGCTCCAGCCCCTGGGGAAGAGGACCCACACCATCTGCGTGGCCGCAGAGGAGGCGCGAGGCGCGGCTCCGGGACTGCGAGGCTCAGCGTTAGTCACATCAGCTGTTGCCTCTTCCCGTGGAGCCGCGCCCCCTCCCAGTGCCCCGCCCCCATCAGGACTGCTCTTAACCTCTCGCGGCCCCGCTGCGCGGGTGCCGCTCGCAGTGAGGATTCCTGCTCGCATTTGTTTCCTGACGCTACAGGAGTAGCTCACCGCCTAATCTTGCTCCAGCCCCTGGGGAAGAGGACCCACACCATCTGCGTGGCCGCAGAGGAGGCGCGAGGCGCGGCTCCGGGACTGCGAGGCTCAGCGTTAGTCACATCAGCTGTTGCCTCTTCCCGTGGAGCCGCGCCCCCTCCCAGTGCCTCGCCCCCTTTCAACCCGCAGTCTTCATAACCAGGACCACAAACGCGCATCGCGGGACGCGCGCGGGTCGGAGCCCGGGGCGAAGCCCGGGCCAAGGGCGGGCCCGTTGTTGCCCGTTAGTGCCCGGTAGAGACCGGACCGGGCCACTCCTCTTTCATCTTTGAACCCGCATTCAGGTAATCACCATGCCAGCAAAAACAAGAAGTTCCACCAAGCCCAAATCCAAACACGCTCAAGAAGTAGCTCAAGTAACAGGCCCCATCGATTTATTCATCACACGGGTCAACGAGACAATAAATCAGAGTATAGCCCTGATGGAAAAGAGAGTATCACTTGATCTTATGAGTGCTAATGCGAAGCGCTCCTCTCTAGGCGCTATTGCAAATGTCACCAGCCCGATTCAACTAAACACGCAAAATTGTTCTCTTCCGGTGTCTCTGTCAGTACCAGACATAAACTTAGTTCCGTCGGTAGTAAACCTTTCTGTTACACAGTCCGAATCAGACCTCTCCATCATGTTTGATGATTTGGAAACAACCCCTGACCTAGCTATCTGTCATACACAAGGGGATGCCCAATCATCCGGTAACCAGTTTCAACAAGGGGAAAGGGAAGGAGCAATTCTTCACATGCATTCAGCAACCATCGAAGAAGTTCCAACTAATGCTCCTCGTCTAGAACAGGCGTTAACTCTCGGTAACCCTACAGTGTCTCCTACCTTACCATTATCCTTAGTAACTAATCAGCCTCATAAGGCAGTTTCCAATGATCATTTAGAAAATCAATGCAAAACCTGTAGAGTCACCTCACAAGTTCTCACTACAATAAAAGATTTGTTATTCCAACACCTAAAGCCCATTCAATTGAGTATTAGGAATCTCGAAGCTCAGCTTACCATCATCTCGGCTACCATCCTAGACTCAAACACCCGCATAGTAACAAAGGGTCAGCATAACATGTCACAGCCACCTAAAAAACAGCCACAAGCAAACACACAGAAAACAGTTAATCACACAAACCTTCCGACATTAGCACAGAAAAAATATCCACAAAACACTTCATTACTTACATCTGTTACCAAAACGCATCAACTCCAGAAAGAGAAACCTCCGGCTATAATACCTAAGCAAACAGTAAACGCAGATTCAGACATGATAGATACCCCAGATCCAGCGACAAACACTGATAGTAATAGCGCCAGCTCAGGAAAAAGGTCCGAAGTCCCCCTACCTAAATCACTGCCCCCTCAAACGACCCCGAAAACCATACCCAAAAAACCTACAGTAGTCAGACGTCCTGCTCACTTGCCTCCGGAAGCCACTCCTTACACAATAGTTCTCACAGGTGTACCAGAGCTAACAGATGACACGACCGAAACTGCATGGTCTCTTAAAAACAAAGCCATGCAGTGGTTAAGCATCAATAGGCCTCTCGAATCACATTTAAATGGAGGGATCACAACAGCCCGTAGGGTAGTCTGGATTGGTAAAACAACAAAGACAACCCGCGGAGACTGCATTATTGTAACGTGCAGAGACCCCTCAACAGTGGAGTACATCTGTGCCTGGCCCCAGCTTGATAAAAAAGGGGGGATTTTACGCTCGTCATCTCTCCTTCTTTTATCCGCCAGCAAAACACCAACGTAACCCCATACCCTGGTCATGGCACGAGACGCCCAAAGAACCATGGAACCAGGAGCCATGGTACCAAGTGCCATGGAGACACTCGGAACACTCATATGACTATGTAGGAAGGGGTGGACCGAGAGAAATGCCCAGAGAACGTCAGAGGCCCTACTGGCAAGAAAGACCCTTCCAAACATATGAAGGATGGCAGGGCTTCCCAACACAAAACCGTTTCGATTCCCTGGAAATGGTCGATTGACCATTCAAGGACACAGTTAGACATCCTAAAATCGATGTCACATTGCAATTTCTGAATTTTAATCACTACTCAACATTCCAAGAGTCATCGCTAGGGAGCTATGAAATCATATCGCAGGAACATCACAATATTTCCCTTACCAAAACTGGAAAACCTCCCCATATCAGTCAGGGATTACCTAATGTCTCACAAGAGGCCCTAACTACCATCTGCTCAACAGAACCTGTCAATAACACGGGACTCTGTCTACAGCAACTGGTAGCTTTTAATAAGAACCCAAAAAAAACTTCACACACCGTCACGGAACCCTCAACCCTGACTTTGGCCATTGCTTATTGGAATGTCGCAGGCCTCATTACAAAAATAACCTCATCTATGTGGCTTGACACAGCAAAAAGCCACCAAATTCTGTGCCTACAAGAGACTTGGTGCATAACTCCCCTGCATATAGCGCGCTATAAAACCTTTTTCACTCAAGCAGTACCTAGTAGGATGGGCAGACCAAAAGGCGGGCTTACGACCTTTATTTCAAATACCCTACCACTTACAGTGAAATTGTTAAAGGAAACACCTTTCTTTCAAATCTTACAAATCACTCAGTTAACAACAATGAAAGGTGACCCATACATATATATTAACTACTATAACAATTCAGGTAATGTGGAATGCTGCTCACACCTAGATGAACTAGTTGCATACTTACTCTTATTTCAAAAAACACACAATAAAGTAACAATTTATTTCATCTGGGGTGGAGACTTTAATCTCACGCTGTGTCCAAAGCATAAAAATGGGAACTGTGGGCTTCATAACGAACATGGAAACCCCATCCCTCACTTTGAGCACACGCCAGGGGGCAATAAGCTAAATGAAATCCTCTATACCCTGGACCTTGACTTTGTTAACGAACTAGTCAACCCGGAGCAGGCCTTCGCACCCACCTTTCATGGGCGAGGCTTCATGTCAACCATCGACTATATTTTAGCTTCAAACTCTTGTAGAGGGCAAATAAGTGATTATAAAATTGGGACCAACCCAATCAGCGACCACTATCCACACAGTATGGAAATCAACATGAAACAAGCTGGGGTACCCTCTTTAAAGGCCAGTTCTTTAGACCAACAATCGCTTGCCATGAAGAAGCTGAATGGGTATGCAATTAAATGGACAAAGATCGATCCGGAGGAGATGACGCAGAGGCTCCTTGCAAAAACACAACCCTGGCTAGCCAACTGCCTGTCCCCCGAGGCATCCCCAGTATCAATAGTCACCTCTTTCCAAAACATCCAGGAAGTAATAAGGGATGAGCTATTCATTAACTCAAAAAACAAGCGAAAACTCCCTACCTCGAGATGGTTCGACACCGCATGCCGGAAGGCACTTACGTCTCTCAAAGAATCCTTACGACAGCAACCGAGAGACCCTCAAAAAATCTCCAAATTAAGGAAAATTTACAACAGTGCCCGGAAAAACCGTAAAAAACAGATAAAGCACGATCTATGGCTTCGACTACATGATAGCGCACTAAGGAAAGACAGTATTGTTTTTTGGCAGACCATAAGATCACCTCTCCTGGCCAACATCAGTGACCCTGACCATCTTGATGTGGCAATAACCGAGGATGCCTGGGTCTCCCATTTTTCTAAAATCTTCGGTATATCATCGGATGCCACACCAACAACCCAAGCACAGGAAGTTGAACGAGAAAAGACCAACATCTATCCAATCAACCTACGCTTTACCCTAAACGAGGTAAGAAAGGCGATCAAGGCTTCGAAACCAGGCAAGGCCCCTGGCCCAGACGGGGTCCCTATGGATCTGTTCCTACATGATGTCGACTATTGGTCGAAAATAATCACATGCGTCATGGCTGCAGTCGTTTCAATCGGTCTCTTCCCCTCGTGGTCAACATCGACACTATTGCCCATCTTTAAAAAAGGGGACCGAAATGACCCAGCGTGCTATAGGCCGATCTCCCTTCTGGACTCCATGGGCAAGATTGCAGGCCGAATACTCCTGGACCGATTACAATCTTGGGCCCGGGAGAAAAATGTCATCACAGACCTGCAATATGGCTTCCAGAAGGGGCTCGGAACGGTCGAACAGGCCCTAAATCTTGTCCTTCTGGCAGGAAAGTACGCACGCGCTAAAGGAGGTAACATCTTCCTGGTCTATGTAGACCTAAGCGCGGCGTTCGACTGCGTACAGCACCCAAAGCTATGGCAGATTCTAGAACTTCTTGGAGTGGACCCACCTATATTAGCCTTTTTAAGAGAGTTATATACTAACGCAGAAGGCCGACTCCGATTTGGCATTGGCGGTGAACTATCACGACCCTTTAAAATCTCAAGAGGTGTAAGACAGGGATGTGTACTGGCTCCCTTCCTGTTCAACCTATACACAAATGGGCTTGAACAGGCCATGCTGGAAGGGAGCCAGGACCTCCCACAGATCGAACATCGCCCGATACCTATTCTCTTGTATGCCGACGACTCGGTCATTCTGGCACGGACTCCAAATCAACTCCAACGGCAACTAAACAAATATGTGACCTTTATGGATTCCCTAGGACTTAAAGTCAACATTAAAAAAACCTTTACAATGAACATCGGTCCAAGGCAAAGAGTCTTCAAGCCCATACTTATCAACAACAGCGTACTTGAAAAAACATCGGTGTATCCGTATCTGGGCATTCTAGTGGATGACACAATGACTTGGCGCAAGGCAGTGGAAGCCAGAAACCTTAACTTCCGCCGTGCCATATCAGCACTAATTACCTTTTCAAGGAAATTGGGCAAACCGGCTCCTGCGGAATTGATAACTATATATCACGCGAAATGCCACAGTGTGGCTACATATGGAGCAGGTATCTGGGGCTATGGATGTATTGACCAACTCCAGGTCTCTGAAAATGCTTTTATTAAATACGTCCTAGCCCTTCCTCAAAGCTCCCCGACCCTAGCCTCACACCGGGAACTTGGTATGGAGTACATTACTGACACCATACGATGCCAGCCTATTCTACTCTGGCAGCGCATATGGTGTAACCCTGAAAGTCATATCACCCGGTCCCTCATCACAGACTGTCTTGGCCTAGCGTACTGGCGGAAAATTCCGTGGCTCGTCTACATTCACAAATTCTTCGTAGATATGGACTGTGAGCACTATTTTCTAGAACCACCCTCTATCGAAGACATCTCGAAGAGTCAGCTGAAGCAGACATGTATGAGCCATCTAAGGGAACTTCGTAATCAAGCAGAGATTACCAAAACACAAAACGAAAAAATTCGTATTCTCCAGTCAGGGAAACTCATTCAGCCCTACCTGACATACTTTCTATCGAATCATGAAAAATTCTTAATCACAAGATTCCGGTTTGACCTTTTTTATCGTTTGGTCTCATTTCCGGAAACGAATAACTGGTCCCGGAATTTAATGAGGTGCCCTTGTGAGGGAGTTTCTGAACAATCCACGATCCATGTCGCTCTTTTTTGCAAATACTACAGTCTAGCAAGAAAAACATGGATTCTTCCTATTTTACGATCCAGCGGAATAAGACATTCACACCTAGCACTTTCCCACTTACAATCTCCGAAATCCCCACATGAAGCGAAACTGATAGCTATTTTTCTTAAAACAGTAATATCAATCCGTCGAAAATCCTTTAGCTAAAACCTGTATATTCTCACTTTTACAGAAACAGCATTATCATTATTTTGAAACTCCTTTTCTCATAGTGATTTAAGTTTTGAGATTCTATGTATGACGCTTATAATGATTTTAATTTCATGTTTAAAAATCACCTTTTCTTCTTTTAAAAAAATGTACTTTTATGATTATATATATCTATAATCGAATAAAGTTGATGAAATGAAATGACTTTTCTTATGCAGTCACCACAATTTCCTGGACGGATCCAGTTGCGCAGAGATGAAGCGTTAACAGGAAGTTAAATGAGGGAACACCGCCGCCCCGCCATCTGAACACAGCTCCAATTCATACTTAATATAATCAAGTATATCATTGTTGGATTGCAGATACAAAAAAGCATTTTTGAAATATGGTCAGGGCACGTGACAAACACGTTTAAGCCGTTGGACAGATAGAGGAAGGAAATGAAGCCTCTGTAATTGGCACCATTATTGAAGTTTCTACTAAGCACTTTAGCAAACCACAACATAAAAAAATATTAAATGATAAGAAATGTTGAAACCTCCGTTCACATAAGGTGCATAATAGCGCAAAAATGACTAAATAAACCACAAACGCGCATATGCGGCAGAGAAAACTTTATTAATTTGCATTTTGACATGATTTGACAGAAGACCAACTTTCAGAATGCACACAGTGAATCCTAAATTGTGGCTGGGGTCTTTCTTTAAGAGATTTCCCTTGTGCCGAATATCGGCTGATCAATGTTAAAAATGTCTTCCATTGACTTTCAGTGTAGCATTGCAATCAGTTTCCCTCCATTTCCCCAAATGCACTTTTTTGACTTGGTGTAAGGTCGGTGTCTGTATCTGCCGGTGTTGTTCTAGTCTTACACCCACCCCATAGCACATCTACAGCTTTGGGTAAAAGGAATTAGAGGATGAGACAAAGGACCTTAAGGTTTTTTTTTTTGTAAAGCTTTGTGGGGTCCATCTGGCAAGGATCTTACAGAAGCTTAACTGTAGCACTCCACCTAATGCCATACAGGTAATCATTTTATTATACGTGATTACAGGATTCCTACATCTTTATTCAGGATTCAAAGAACCCATTTCCCTTTGCAGTCTTAGGTAGCCTTCCACCCCTGAAAAGCAGCTATTTTGGAAGAATTTCTATGTTGAAAGAGTCTTTGCTTCTCTGAAGGATATTGACCGAGGAGGTGATGAAAGACTGGTCTGCTGCCACAAATGGTCAACTGACCATCTGCAAATGGACACATCAAACTAACCCAGACACTGGCTTAGCTAAGAATGAATGCCTCCAGCAGTGATAGCCAAACCCCGCGAGAACATATTGAGAAAATGAGAATCCATGAAGATAGACAAAGCCCAGGGCAAAATCTTGATAACACAGGTCAGATGCATGTTTTTCTACTTTCGACAAGCAAAAGTATGGAATTAGTCATGTATAGGAATCACTGTATCATTTCAAATATTATTAAATGGCCATATTGCAACCCCAATAAACTATTAAATTTGCATGTCTAGCATGGTTACATTATAAAGTGGGCTCAGGGCTGGTGTGATCATATTCACTAGGAGGAATCATTCCTGCTGATTAGCGCTACTGACTGAGAGTGCCAATTGCCACTGCAGGGTGCTCACGAGCTGTGGCTGCGGCTAGCAGAACGATCGTCAGAACGCCATTCTCCTAAGCGAGACACGGGCGCTCCCGCCCCGCTCCTGCTCCCATCATCGCCGGGGGCTCCAAGGGGGCTGCAGGGGAGAGATACGGAGCAAAAATCATCCCCCGATTTAGGTACACGGAGCAAACCGGGGGTACCGCGCTTACCGCGCTTACTTTTCCAGACCTGCCAGCGGCTCCGCTCACTGATTGACAGCCTGACCACGCCGGGTCCGACGTGTTGGAGGAGCGGCTGCGGCGTGTAGTGTGGATAGGTGCGAGCGCTGTCTGACCAGGGCCGAGACCGAGGACTGAGCGCTGAGATAACAGCACCCCACTGCCACTGCCCACGCCACTGCGAGCCTGCTCCACTCTAAGCTCTGCAAGCTGCAAGCCATACGACAAGAGAGGAACAAGAGAGGAACAAGACCCCGAGGTCCGAGGTCCAAGGAGCCAAAGCTGCTGCAAAAGCGCTGTGAAAACAACACCGCCAATCAGGGGAGGGGGCCTTGCCATTTTAGCCTCATTCTAGCCTCTTGGCCACCCCTAAGAACAGACGGTGGATCGTGGACTGTGAACGGTGGACGGCTAACTGCGCAACCAAACCACACCTGAAGAGGTAGGGGGCTCGTTTGCTCACACATACTTATTGGTTTCTGAGCTTTGGGTCGGTGGGTCAGTGGAACAAGGAGGAAAACTACCATACCCATAACCCATTGCCCATAGCCCCTAGCCGTCAGGAGAGTTCAGGAGAGTTTAGTAGAGTCAACGATTAGATCAGTAATAGACTTGGAATCGACTTGGATTAAATTGGGATTGGGACACTGGTCAACACACCCCCCAGATCTGTGGGTTCGTAATATAATTGATTCTGTCCCACTGCAGTGCTGCCCCTGACGGCAGCTGTTCAACCCGTTCAACCTGTAGCGTGTCTTTCACGTGCACCACAATAGCACTTACTGCGCCAACAACCAGACGGCAGCTGTTCCAACCAAGGATTCAGACAGGCTTGGGAGGTGGTACAGGAAGCGGAGTGGACACGGCAGGGGACACATAAAACAAAACAAACAAAAGGGAATGAGGTCGGGGAAAACACGCACAAACCCTCCCAAGAATCCAAGGAGAAACGCCAAGGCCAAAACCAAATCTCCCGCCAGCACAGCGGATGGAAACACATTAGCACAGCTAATTCCGCCTGTATATCCAATCTTCAGCAATATGAATATGAACCACACTGGCAGATTTGCCATTCTGAAAGATCCTGCAACAGCACTTTACGCACTACCAAATACCCCAACAGGCTTGCAAAAACCAATGTCACCAACTGAAATAAGGCCAGCTGGACCAACAATACAAGCAGCACCTAGGACTCCTCAGAATGCCCAAATCATGAATACTGATAAGGCCAACGTAATAGAAGAGACGCATAAGCGCATGAATGCCAGCCTTGTGAAAAACATCTTTCAATTTCAAGCCCAGATACACAAGGAGAATAAAAAGGTCAATAAAACGTATAATACTACCCAAGGGCAAGCACAGGACAAGTTACCAACAACCCACACAGGATCACCTAACATCTTAGGTGGCCAGCAAGAGGGAAACAAAACAAGCTCTCCGCAGAAAAAAAAAAATTAGAATAAATACGACCAAGCTTTATTAACCCCATTAATGCCATCAACACCATTAACATCAACCTATGCTATATCCCATGAGCAATCAATAACGAAATGCCACCTGGACCAATTTAACAACAAAGCCTGCCACAATTCAGACACAAGCATGTATGAATTGGCACAAAACGTGTCTCCACATAGTCACTCAACCCCTAGACCGGACCAAGGTATGAGCCCAGTATTGACTAAATCCATAAAGTTGATAAAGATAAAGGACTTAAACCTCTGCTGGCCAACTCAACCACCGATCCATAACAAAGGAAGTACTAAGACACATGAAACCTGCCCCGGCAGCCTAACAACTGAAAGTTCTCAAGAAGGGCTGAAAACCTGGAGTAAATTCATCACCCCTTGAACTGAGACACAAGAAACAACTGGAAGCAAACTTGAGGGTCAAAAAAACCCCAGCAAAGGAACCCACAACGGGAAGGACGAACCAAGGAGCAACAATAACCGGTTAGGGCACTAAAAACCTTTCATCACTGAAGCCGCCAAGTAAAATCATAGTAGACATATCCAATGGAATGAACCAAGAAGTGGATATCATTCTACTAACAGACTCATCGCACGTGACTCACAGTGATGCACAGGCAGACCCCTCAATCATAGAAATCTCAAGTGTTTCAGCTGCCCTCAACGCAGCAACAACAAAATCTCCTGAAATACGCCGTGAAACAAGGCAAATAACTAAAGAGCAGTACAATGATTTGACATCTTCAAAGCAAGCTTCACATGGACTTTCACCTGGCTGCAACGTTGAAGAACGACCCCGGCAAAAAAGAGGTTATGACATTGGCGAAAACCTGGAATCCATAATCACATTACATAGTGCACTAGGGTGCATATTGGAAACTTCAATCAAAACCCTCAATATGCAATCTGATAAACTGGATATTCAAATACACCTAATGAGCACAATGGCGGAATACATAGCTAACATAAATAAAAAGCTAGATGACATGGCCAATGTTTTTGCGATCATTAAGGATCAGACCCGACCATGGGTACAATCTCAATCCTGCACTTGCCATCCAATATTGGAAAAATTAAAGAATTTGCCATCGATACTCACAGATATACTTCAGGAATGCAAACGCGCAAATCACGGTGACAATAACACACCAATTGAATGTGACCTTATCTCCTTTGAAAATTCCAAGACTCAACAAAACGAGCATGCGGACCAATCAAAAGATTCAGTAAAGCAAATACCAATGGGACAAACTGCACTGCATAAGCTGCAATTTAAACCTGTCGATATAACAGAGGAACCAGAAGCCATCGGCGCAACATCCCTTATCGCACAAAACAATGATCACAAACAACTAGGACCACAACCACTAAATCGAGATGGGTCGAATCAAAATGATCAGAAATGCCTAACCAAGAGGCAAAAAAAACAGGCAAGGAAGATCAGAAATCAGCTGTCAAACTGCCCACCAGCCAATAAACAGACATTGAAAACATTCCCTATCTTTAATGAGGCAAAACCCAAACCAAAGCTAGAACCGGGCGCCACAGTGGGGAAACATAATCCATCACTTAAGACACAGACGGAACATAAAAACTACAAAGACAACGAGGATAGTCAAATACGACCGTGGACAAGCCCCAAGGCCACATCTCAAGCTATAACAAAAAAAAAGTCTTCACAAATCGACGGAGTGGGACCGGTTAAAAACTTAGAAGCAGGGAATGCTAGTAATGCGGAACTTTGGAGTGCAACATCCATTGCAAATATCACTGATAATAGCATGGATCGAGGGTCCGGAGCAGCTACCCATTTAAACAAAAGCCAAGATAATCTTCAGGACGAATCCCGAAAAACTGAGTCCATTCTCAAACAAACATGGTGCACCACTTCGGATGATAAAAGGAATCCCTTAAACAAGGCGGAGCAAATGAATAGATATGATCTACGTAACAAGAAACCTTACTGGGCTGTACTTAAAGACACGAACAAAAATAAAAAAAATGTCTCCTCCATTCGTGTCACATTTCCAAGCATTAACGCAAACACAGGGAAAAGTATCATCATTCCGCCTGACCATCAAACTCCGGGGAAAAGTGACCAAAAGAGTCTTAGGCAAACAAGAATAAAGGCTGATAGTCATATGGATGACCAACCAAAACTTACAATACACATTGGCACTAACGGTACTCAAGCATTTTATGAGACTGCAAATGCGGAAAGAATAGGTCAATGTCCTGGACCAGTGATTACATCTAGTGGGCACCACAGAGAACAGGCGGGACCCAACAGATTAGCTCACGAGGTACAAACCACGACAAACACGCCACTAGTACTAACTCAGAATGAAACATACAATCAAATAGGGCAATACCTTCACCTTTATGCAGAGGCTTACAATGATCAGAAATCTGCCACTAATGAAACAGCCCAGATCAGTAGCAAAGCACCCTCCGAGAAGCAACCAGCCACAGCGGGGAAGATATTGTTCATCCCCAGCTACGAGCCCCAAGGCACCCAAGACTAATTAAACCGAGGGAATATTCTCTACCTCACATCCTCCATTCGATTTTTCGGCATTGACACAATAGCCATGGGAGTCAGAGGAGGCAACAGAGAACTCAAACTCAGACAGGCAGAAGCCATGTGGATAATGAGAATGTATGCGGTGGGACAGGGATTGAATTATGACTCTGAACTTCAATTTTTCCTAGGAGATTAACTAAGTTGTCGTATCTCTGACCACCCCGCACATAACATTCACACGTAGAGAGCAACTAACAGGCCGAATGAGTTTTGAGGACCACCCCAAGGTGGATTGGATAATTCCACCTAATGTAATGTCAGGCAACATTCTGAGGCAATTGATGTGTCTGACCTCTTTTTGAAACGTACAGAAATAATTACTGCCATCTGGACCTCAAGGTGACATTTGACAGAAATATGTTGAAATCCAACTCACTTGTATCATATGAAATGTGTTGCTCCTATTCAGACTGTTAATTTTGTAAGAATACCATCTCACCCTATAATGTATATATATGGTTTCCAATATATCACTCATGTACACTGAAACTGGGCGTTTATGCGGACATACCATTAACAATTGAATGCATCTTTCCAAGTTGGTACCCAATTAAGATGATGATATTACACTCGCGAGATATACTCATCCATGTGTTTTTGTGTAAATAAGTAATAAGTTGTTGAGAGACATTTTGATGCACGATTGGACACCCCAACAACTCGTGCATGATCTCACGTTATTTAATGAACTCACGGACAAACATCTTTAATGTAAGGTGGTGATTTCTCTCATCTTTCCTTTCAACTCTTTTTCTTCTGTTTAAGTGGCCAGGACCGGTTGAGCCACTGCGTTCTCTCTCTATAGATTAATGTAGCATTAGAGTTGCAATTTGCACTTCATTAAGGTTCACTTATGGATTTACCTCAAATATGTTAGATATATATACCCTTCACATATTAATTCCCTGCATTCGGGGAGTTTCTCGATGGCGCCCAGATTTGAATTCGAAGCACTCACTTCCTGGTTAAGACAATCTCACACGAAGATAGCGCTCTAGTTCTATTCTCGCGATTCCCAGGAAGTGGCACAGGCTCTTAAGGAGGCAGCACTTCCTGGTCACGTATCCACTACCAGGAACACGGCTACCCGGGAGCTGCACCTCAGCACGGCTACTTGCATACATACGAGTATTTTAAACGGCAGGTCAGCTTGCGGGCTGAGATCAGTTACTAGGCAAGTCTTTTCATTAATACGAGTCTCAGTACCTGAGCCAGGCATGTTTCTCTTTCTTTTTAGTTCATGAAATTTCGAGTGAATTGGGAGACACCTCTTTCCTACCCTCTGTCTCAAACTCACATACTGAGGTGAGTTTACACGAAACGGAAGCTATTACAATTCTAATGTAACTTTGTTTTTTGCGACTTTTCGGTATGGACTATAGTTTCCATTTCTTTTAAATTTTCGCCTACAGAATACGATGTCCGTAGAGTTATCCGCTCCGCTATACTTTTAAGAAATCAATCTCCCGTGATTTATACAGGGGCATACAGAGCTTCCAGGTAATCAGCCTTAGTTGCATCGAGCGCAACGCGGCTCATATGGTCAGTTTTCATGACTAGATGTGTAAGTTATCCCTTGGCTAGAATTATATAAATCGCCTCTTAACACGATAGGAATGTTTGTACTAGACGTAAGCATTTGTAGGACATGTGTACTGGTATTTCACCTAGCATGTCTGTATGATAGTGACTTGCTCAATTCGTTCTATTAGAAGGCAATATGTTTCCTGAACAAGACAATAGATTGGACAACCCAGATAGTGAAGGCTCAGCAAAAGTCAGTTGTGATACAATTATATGGAATTAACTTTTGGAACCTTTTGGCGTCATAAACTTAATCCTGACCATTCTGTAAAATTTGTATCACATTCATTAACAGAATATGAGATACTGCTCTTTTTATGGATGAGTTTTTAAATATGGATTGCAAATACAATATATTTATATTTTCTCTTGCTCTTTACCTTTGCTTACAGTACTCGACTTCACTTCCAGATTCGCAATAGAATTGGTCTAGGGCCCCGCCGGGTTGGAAGAATCACCGGCAGAGCGGTGAGCGCTTGTTTATTAATATTTTTTATTTTTTATTTTTTACAATCCACCTATTATTTGCTTCATTTTTGGGTGATAAATAGTAGAAATCCATTATACAATTTGGCCATTCTGACAAGTTTGACCTGCTTAGTTTTCATATATAATGTTTAATCAACACGCCCAACATCATCTTTCGCTCTTTTCCCCTCCCTTTTTCTTTTCTGGTCTTTTTTCTGACTTGTATATATACTTTTGTTCTCTACAGACCTTTTGCATATACGCAGCCATTTTGAAGGTATGTTTGGTATTATGATTCTTTAAGGAGGCATTCTATAAATTCTGAGTGTCACCTTATTGTCACCTATACACGACATCCGATCTATCACTTACGTAAAGGCACAATAAGACCGTCTCTCACCCCGCACGAGTTTTTAATTCTGGTTTTTGTGTGTGCATGCCAGCTCAATTCGACCATGCACCGCGTTCCATTCCATATACACTTCTGGTTTTATAAACTCACGGACACTATTTTCTTCTCATTTGATTGCTAAAATTTGGAAACACTATATGGCATGCACGGTCTCAAGATGTCTTTGGACACTTACCTTAGGATTATCTGGTTTGTTGGATGACTTTCTAAATGTTTGAACTTGTCATCTTGATAAGTCATGAGGATGAACGATTCTGTAGTTCCAATGATAGATTATTGATGTACAAAAAGAATCATTTTTGTTGTTTCCAGCCCTGAAGATTCGTGCAAGCGATGAAACACGTGTCGGCTGGCTGTTGTAAAACATACAGGAATTAAAGAATCAAGGATTTACATTACGTCATCGTGTATTTCTCCTTTGAATATTTATGGTTTCTCTGCAACGATTGTTATTCACTACTGTATGTACCACCACCTACGTGTACATTAATACTTTGTGTGTGCATAGGGTATTTCTGTGTGAACATTTCATTGTTGCCTTCTCATCCCTGGAAAGATGATTAAGCACAAATGTCAGGCTTTTTGGGTGTTGACTCGATTTTTCTTGACCACCCCCTATAGTTCTTCCTTTTTCACCCTTACCCATTAATTTAGTACAGACTATGAATCACAAAGGTGCGGGGTTGTCACAACAAAATACCCTTTTTAAATGTACAGAACTCACTTTGCGAGTTGGAAAAGGTGATAGGATGCACAAACGAGGCTTTACATCCCTTTTTTAATTGCTTTTTGGAGAGGGTATGAAAGGAGCGCCCCCTCTCTGTTCAAGTCGAAATGACATTCTTCAATTGTTTGTGACCGCAATTACAATCGCAAACTATTGATTAGGGACAGATACCAAATGGAATCCTGCTTTAATGGTGTTGCTTCTCCTTTGAGAATCTTGTCTGGCAGCCTTAAGAGGAGTAAACAGTGGTCCAAAGACACCTGCATGCTCCCCAGATGTCTTCCCAGCAGGTCCACTTTTAATGGACAAAATTGACAAGCTAGGAATGCAAACGCAAACATGCTAATCTGCTATCTCTTGCAGAACCCTATCACTACATTTGAAGCAATTTATTGAGGGTCACAAAATGAGACCTACCTCTTAAATGTTCATAAGGCATTATGAGCCTCTACTAATATATATTTTGTGATATATCTCATTAGTGCATTAGTTGCATTGCGCACAGTTGGGCAACGTGCAAATCAGTCATTACATTTTGGCATCCTGGTTTGTAAACTACCCTTAGTGTATTGGGTCATTAGCTCTGTGAATCAGGAACTTTGAACTTTCACCTATTGTTCATTTTATTGTTCACATACGTCCAACATTTATACACAAGAAACATTTGAAAATGTTATTTTAAATTGAGGCACAGGAATTACCATGCGGTGGACATTTAGTAAAATACTAATTTTAATCTTTCTTAGTGTGTCTCTGCATTACCCCTGACACACATTCACACCTTTTTAGTAAGACTCCACCTTCCATGGTGTTGTCTTAGGACATTCAGAGGGTAAATCAATATTTACTCTCTGCTGGTGATTGCAGGTGCTAACGCGGGATTACTGGTTACTAGTTACCTTACCAAATCCCAAACTAAGTCGACTGAATCGTTGGTACCTGTCATTGAGTAAAAGGTAATCTTACAATAAATCAATCAATTTAAGAACTTACACCACTCTAAAGAACCACTGACCAAATTTTAAGTTTCAAAGATTTAATATAAAGTCAAAGATAACTGAAGATACAAACTTCTCAAAATGAGATTCAGAAGATAAATCGGTATCACTATGAACATGAACTTTTTGAATAATCTGAGTCTGAAAAACAAAATAATGAGTACAAGCTCGAAAACCATAAGGGTTGCCAAAATGGATATAAGTTGCAACCTCAAAGTCATTACAGAAAAGAAAATTAAGGTTAGTCTGTCCCTACACTATACTAAGTGACATCCCTACTTAGCAAGATCTTTACCCCTCTAGGTGTCAGCCGTGGTGACTTCCTAAGAAGATCACGCACTTCTCGTTGTCTCTTCTCTGATAATGGGTCTCTCCTGATCAGCCTATCTGCCTACCCATCCGCTTCCTTAGGCTCCCAAAATCATCTGCTCTGCTCTCCTCCCGGGTCTCTGTCCCTAATACCAAATCACATTTCTGATAGGAACGCCCCTTGGGACGCCCCTCACGTGGTATATCTTTGCGCGGCAAACTCCATGATGGTACTCTTGAAGACCCTCGTTAAAGTTGACCTTGGTTCCCAGGCTTCTTCTCCAATGCGCCGATACCCCCTAAATTCCTGGAAACTCCTACAGGCCTGCGCCAAGCGCCACTGAACAAAGCCCCTTTCATTCGAGCTGATTAGGACCCTCGCACCTGCATACAGTTCGTCCTGCAGTGGGCCTCAAATTCCAGACTCCACCATATCTTTAGGTCGTAAAACACACTCCAAGCTCTGTGCTGGACACCTCTCGACTTCTTCCCTAACGAGCACATGGCAGTTCAAACGATATGACATTATCTGTTCAGGCCTACTTGATTTACATGAAGCAGGTCCCTGCACTCTTAAAACATTAACTTGATTTAAACAGCAACATTCTTAACTATCATACGTTTCTAAAATAACACATCTATAAAGCATATACTTCAACCCTAAGTTCAATAATACATTTGGAAGAACCACGTCAACCTTATCTCACATTAATTTAGCAGCACGTTTAGGTTTGCTGTGAATTGCCCTGAGGCCTACACATTTAACTGGATTTCAGAATTACATTTTAATTCGGACATGATTCTTTTAACATGAGAACGTGAGGTTTTCATATTCATTCCAACATTTCTACATTAATCTCACACAGTTATACTTATTCTTACTCTACTTAACATTTTATACATTTCGCTACTGAATATAGAACACTCTGTATATTTCACTCCTAGATATAAAACACTCATGTGCAAAACATGTTTAACTAACTACGTGCTTGTAAATATGGTGTACTTATACATTTTTTCCCAAACTTGTGCTCTCTCAGTCCCCCCTTTGATGACCTTCAGGGGTCATCACCATCAAGACACTAAAAATGTAGAACCCTTCAAAGTGAAGTCATGGCAGTGCCACCTCTTTTCATAGTCTCCAATGCTTTCAGACTCTTGTATTGAGTGTCCTGCATCGCTGTCAACTCTTCCTCCTGTTTCCTCATAGTTCTCTGCAACCTATTTGCTCTATAACATTGATACAAACGCACCAATCCCCACAAAGTGATTACGCAAATCACAATTATGATGATGGGTTTCAGTATGTACCAAACGATACCCTTTCCTAAGTTTGCAAACCAACCTCCAACTTTACCCATTCCATGACCTACTTTTTCCCACACATTTACCTTTGCCAGGTCCTCAATTTCGTAGTGTATGGCAGTGATGTTTCGTATATACTTCTCTAGAGGTTTTGAATTGTCTGGAATGTAAGTGCAGCATTCCTGGACCTTCAAAGCCTTACAGACTCCTCCCTCTTTTGCTAACAGAACGTCTAAAGCAAGTCGGTTCTGAAGAACCATTGCCCTAATCGATTGCATCTCCCCTTCTATCAGCATCAATGATCTTGCAGTACTGGCAGATAGCCTATCTACGACTGTAGCTAACCTCCTGATCTTAATGTCATTCAATATCAGTCCTAAGATAGGGAATGCAGCACCGAGTACATCTCCAACTACTTCTGCTGCACCCAGCCCTCTCTTCCACCTAGTTGGTATTTCTTTCTTTGTCGTTTCTAAATTCTCAACATGATATATTTTAGGGAAGACAACAGCCAGATAGCATGATCCGTACCAATTATCGGGTAGCTTCACATAGGCATTTCTTCCACATACAAAATATACATTTGGAATTGCTTGCATCCCTTTCAAAAAATCCTTAGAGTAATACTCCAGTTGAAAGGCATGTTCACAATTGACTTGACCTACAAAAAAGTTCTCATAATAGGAGTAACTCCTGTGAATGCACAGTTTCCCCCGTTTCTCCTTATCCAAAGCAATTGGACCAATACTACCTTTTCTTTGATGTGCCCTTTCCTCCTTGGTCCAATCTGTTTCCCATTGTCCTGATGCCTTCAAAATCTTCTGCCTCCTGTATCTAGTATCTACCTGTCCTATAAACTTTTTCTCAATTTCTGACACTTGACAAGTCAGATTGTTTCTTCGAGCATGTGAAGTATCTAACGTTTTCCATGGAATAAACCATTTGTGTAATCTGTCTTCGCTTTTGTAATAGTCCCACTTGTTCAAATGCGTGAAATTCGGGACCTCTGGCAATGTCGAGTCGAAATTCGAGAAATAATACTCAAATCCTTCTCGTCCATAGAATATGCTCAACAACAAACTGCACGTGATTCCATATGTCAACGGAAGATGATGGTATCTGATACCCTCCTCTACCGAAGCTGGTAATTGCATACAAACGTAGCAATTCTTCACTTCCATAGCATCAACGTATTCATAAAGCAATTTAGCATAAGCATTTGACCTGAAGTTTCCCTGTGACTCATCTGTGTGCAACCTTTTTACTTCTGCATCTAACAACGCTTTGTCTTTATCATTGATGTTTCCCTTATCATTAATAATGGTAGTTTTCGGTGTTGACACTCCCTTGACCTCCTGGACTGTAGTTGTATCTCTCTCGTGTCCCACTATGTATGAGACAGTAACCACTAAAACTATCAAGGAAATCACTACTCCCAACAATGTGCCAACTATACATTTTGCCCTGCGGTTCGGGTTACCAGCCTCCATGTTCTCAAACAGTGTGGTTCTGGACGCTCTTCCCGCATCAACTTCTTCCTCTTTTCGAACAAAGTCTTTCTCTCTTGCAATGTCTCTCTTTTGAACACTTGGAAGCTTGACAATCTATTTCCGCAAAACAGTTCAAAGTCCAGTAGAAATTAGACAACCCTAGCCCTTCTCCATCCACTAAAAGGAAACCCCTACCATTTTTTCTTCTTCCACTCGGCGCTAGGTTATCTTGCAACAATTTTACAATTTCTTTTCAAGAGTCTTATTTCCGTCTGAAGTTATGTATGGCTCAAGGAGGGACACTACGTCTTCATAAATGTCCATCCGAAGTAACATTCCCTCAGGTTCTGGGCAGTTCGTACCACAACATGGAAAGTCAACTGTTTCTAGGATTATTCTCCTTATTTCGCTTTGGACAAGTGGACGGACGAAATTGAGAGTTAACGTTTTTTCAATTTCTACTCCTGGTACTATCAGCTCTACATCCACAATTACAAAGGGGTCCGTTCTAATCAGGATCACTTTCTTCACCTTTCCAGTTCTGCGCCCCCTTGAAGACATTCGCAATATGGTATTAATCCACAACAATGAGCGCTCCAAGAATTTCTACTACTCGCTCAAGCATTTCCAAACGAAGAAGAGTTCCCTCCAATATTGGATATCGTGAACAGCAAACTGGAAACTCAACTGTCTCTAAAATCAATTTTCTTATTCCGCTCAGGAGAGGAGGATGAACGATGTTGAGTGTCAGCAACCTTTCGGTCTCCGCTCCTGGCAGTAGAAACCTTATTTGCACTGTGATGATCGGGTTAGTTCTGACCAGGTCCACTTCCCGGATCCTCCCGGTTCTGTGCCCCCCCGACATCTGCAACGAGGTAGGTCCAATCAGGAGTAGAGTATCTTCTACTAGGCACTCGCACCCTCCTTGATCTTCTAAGGCCTTCCTCGGTTCCCTCCTGAGTATCTTCTTCCTGATCCGAGTCTTCAGATATAGGGACAAGGGTTTCTTCCTGGGCCGACCTCAAACTTAGCCTTCTGTCTCTTCCCGGCCAAGTGGCAGCCTCACCTCTTGTTCTCCTATATCTCGTCCTCACACTCTGTTCTTGATCACTCTGGTACTGATCTGTGTCTGTTTCGTATTCACTGCTGCTTTCTCCCTCAGTTGCGTCTTCAGTCTCACTGCCGTCCTGCCTTCGCTCTTCTTCTGAATCCGATGCGTTCCCAACTTCTTCCGACACCCCCTCAGCTGCCTCAATCCCTTCTTGCGACTCTGCTTCCACTTCCGGGCTTTCGTCTGGGATAGGAGCTGTTCCTTCTAGAGGTGCTGGAACTCTTCGAGTATGGGATGCATGGATCCAATTTGGCAGCCCCCCGCACTTCACCGCGGTGTTTGTTATCAGGATTACCTGAAAGGGCCCACGCCAGCGAACATCTAGGCAGTTCTTCCGGACGTGCTTTTTAACCAATACCCAGTCCCCTGGGTTCAGGTCATGACACAGGTTCCTCGATGCTGGAACTTCAACCGCATGCACCTGAAGGGACACAGAATGGATGGCGTCAGACAGTCCTTTACAATAATCCAAGATCAGATCATCTGTAATGTTCAATAGGGCAGCAGTTGGAACTGTGGGAAGTCTCATGGCCCTTCCCATCAGGATCTCGTGGGGAGAGAGACCTGTCTTCCTGTCAGGTGTGCTGCGCATGCTCATGAGCACTAAAGGAAGAGCATCTGGCCAACTCAAAGATGTAGATGCCACTACTTTAGCCAATCTATTCTTCAAAGTGCCGTTCACTTGTTCCACAATTCCTGAAGCTTCTGGTCGATAACTACAATGCAGCTTTTGATCGATATTCAGTGTGGAGCACAACATCTTCACTATTTCGCTGTTAAAATGTTTTCCTCTGTCCGATTCCAAAGAGGCAGGCACCCCGAAGCGCGGTATCAACTCCCTGAGCAACAATTTAGCCACTGTGAGTGTATCGCACCTACGTGTAGGGTACGCTTCAACCCATCTGGAAAATACGCATACAATCACCAACACATACCGAAGGCGATTGACTCTTGGCATTTCGATGAAATCTAGTTGCATTCTATTGAAAGGCCCCCCCGACCTCCCAATGTGACTCAGTGTGACTGGTGTTCGTTTGCCTACGTTCAGTTGTTGGCAGGTAACACATCGCTTACATACTGATTCTGCTGCTATTCTAAATTTAGGGCAATACCAAGTTTGCCTAAACACTCTCATCATAGCATCCCTTCCTAGATGTACTGGACCATGTATTTCTCTTGCCATGGGATTAGCTAATTCTTCAGGTAACACAGCTCTCCCATCTGCTGAAACCCAAAAATCCATTTCACTTCGCACACAACCTGCTGTTTCCCATGCCCTTTTCTCAGTTTCTGGTGCATTCTCCTGCATTACCCTCAAATCTTCCCAGGAATCCACGGTCTCTAACATCATGCTTAATTCTGTCCTTTCTTCTGCACCTTCTATTTCCACCTTTGAGAAAGAATAATTTTGTTCCGCACAATAACGTGCGACTTCATCAGCGTATCTGTTGCCTTGTGACACAAAATCTGTATTCTTAGTATGAGCTACACACTTTACTATTGCGATGTCAACTGGACCTTGTAATGCTTCTAACAACAGCCGCACAAATTCTCCATTTCGAATGGGCGAACCAGAGGAGGTCATGTAACCCCTCTGAGACCACAACTGCCCGAAATCATGAACCACACCGAAACCATATTGGCTGTCCGTGTAGATGGTGACTCTCTTTCCGTTTCCTGCTATACAGGCACGAGTTAGGGCAATAATTTCTGCTACCTGTGCGGAATGTACTCCTTCCAGGCAAGCGGCTTCCACAACTTCAGTAATAGTACAAACAGCATAAGCTGCTCTCAACCGACCAGTATCGTCTCTTAAACATGAGCCATCAACAAAATAAATTTCATCGGGGTCAGACAATGGCTCATCCACAATATCTGGTCTGGGTTTCGTGCATAGTTCAGTCACATCAAGGCAATCGTGGTCTTCACATCCTTCGCCTTCTATTACAGTGGGTAATGGCATCAAAGTAGCAGGATTCAAGACAGAGCATCTCCTGAGGGTCACGTTCTCTGCGGCAAGAATAACGTGCTCGTAGCGCGTGAGCCTACTATTGGTCAGATGCTGCGTCTTCGTCCTGGTCATTAACAATTCAACTGAATGCGGTACATACACCACTACTGGATGTCCCATCACAATACTCTCGCTCCTTTCAATGCTGACACCCGTTGCAGCAACGGATTTGAGACATCCGGGCAACGCTGCGGCTACTGGATCTAATGTAGCCGAAAAATATGCAACTGGTCTACGGGCATTTCCGTGGGTCTGTGCCAAGACTGACAAAGCACATCCCTCTCTCTCACAGCAATAGAGTGAAAATGATTTCTCGTAATCGGGCATTCCCAGAGCCGGAGCACGACATAAATCGTCTCTCAGCTGTAAAAACGCCACCAGACATTCTTCATCCCATGGTACCGGATCACTCACCTCCTTGTGCGTCAGTTTCTGTAAGGGCTTTGCTTTCAGTGAAAAGTTAACTATCCACTGTCGGCAGTAACCCACCATTCCTAGGAACATTCTAACTTCTCTCTGTGTTGTAGGCGCATTCATTTTCATTATCGCCTCAATCCTCTCTGGGGACACCTTACGTTTCCCTTTTTCTAACCGGTGCCCTAGATACTGTACTTCTGTCAGACAATACTGCAACTTGCTCGGAGATACCTTATGTCCATTTTCAGCTAAATGGTTCAGTAAGGCAATTGAGTCCGCTTTACAGGCTTCCTCTGTTTCTGACGCAACAAGTAGGTCATCTATGTACTGTACCAGAACCGAATTCTGTGGCAGTACTAGATTCTCAAGATTCTTCTTCAACAATTGATTAAAGATGGATGGGCTGTCTGTGAATCCTTGTGGGATTCGACACCATGTTAAAACGCGATCTTCCATTTTAAAAGCGAAAAGATATCTGCTCTCTTCATCCAATGGGATTGAAAAGAAAGCCTGGCAAAGATCTATCACTGTGAACCATTCTGCTTGACACGGTATTTGAAACAGTATCACTGAAGGATTCGGTACCACGGGACAACATGAAACAACTATGTTGTTAATCTTTCGTAAATCCTGTACTATCCTGAATTTCCCACTAGGTTTCTGCAAACCCATAATCGGGGAATTACAAGGACTACCCACGATTTCTTTCAGTATTCCCTGTTGTATCATTGACTCGATCACAGGCTTTATTCCTGCAATCGTTTCCTGTGACAATTTGTATTGAGGCGTTCTTGGAAACTCAGCATTTGGTTTTACCAGTATTTTTACCGGTTCTACCCCTTTAATCAATCCTATTTCTTCTCCGGTGAAATCCCATACCTCTGACGCCACTGCATCTCGTAGGTCTTGGGGAAGATCTTCTACAGTCAGAGTAGGATATAGTTCTACACAAGATTTTGAATTGGCCACCTTAAAAGTAGCAGCTTCGTCGGTAGTCTGTACCTCCACTCCTTGCGGGGTGCAGTATATGGTGCAATTCAATTTGCACAACAAATCCCTTCCTAACAGACATACCGGACTCGAGTCACAAACCACAAACTGATGTTCGTTCATGTGGTTTCCAATTTTCACAGACACTGGTTCTGTCAAAGGACTAGTCATTCTTTTATTTGCGACTCCTACCACCTGAATTGTTTCCCCTGACATCGGCAAGTCTGGAACCACCGCTGATCTCAGAGTCGATCGAGTAGCCCCAGTATCCACTAGGAACGTAGTGGGACACCCTGCCACTTCTGCCTCAACAAATGGCCCTCTCTGATCCACTTCTAGGACTGCCCCGAGGGTACAGTCCTCTTCACTACTCACACGTTGTCCTGTTAATGGATCAATGTAATAACACTTTTCTTCCTCGATAAACAGAGGCATTTGTTTAAAGACCTTTCCCCCAGTTGCTATCTTCGGTGGCTGTGGGAATTGGGCCCGTGGAGCCGAAGTCCCCCCTTTGGCCACCTTACTACTTGGAACTGTCACCTTTTGCGTTGGGACTTCTTGGACCTGCTCTTCTACTTCTAGCTCTCCATTTTCAGGGTTAAAGGGACACTCGCGTCGCCAATGCCCCACCTGGTGACACTGATGACACTTTGTCGTTTTCTTTAAAGTGGCAAAGTCTATCCTAGGTCTCTGCCCTTCCTCATTGTCTTTATTCTGACCGTTTGGTTTTCGTCCCATCCCCTGCTTCTGCTGGCCACCCTTCCCGGCGGACTGCATTTGTACCATCATCAATTTCTCCTTTAGATTCTTGGCTTTAGAGTCTATTTCATCACTACAGTATCTGGCATAACGTAAAATCTCATCTAGTGGTTTGTTCTGCCAACAGATTAAATGTTGCTGAATCATCAAGCAAATGTCAGGTCTCAACCCCAAGACAAACTTTGACACAAATTGTCCTATATCTTTGGGATCCATTACATCAAGTCCACTGTATTGCTTGAATGTTTTCAACAACCTCTCATAAAACTCATGCACGGTCTCCTTCGGTTCTTGCCTTGTTCGATCTATCTTTACCCAATCTATATCCTGTGGTGGTACCTTATCTTTCAACCAAGCTATTACCCTTTCATACTTTCGCATGACAATCTCGGATGGTCCATTAGTTCGAACATCCCTCACTGGTTCAGCATTTGGCCATTCGACACTAGTCTTACACGGGGTCCACAGGTCAGATGGGACCACGATGTCAAACAACGTGTTCAAATCAATCCACAATACTTTCGAAATTTTGACAAACCTTTCTACCTGCTTATACCACTCTACTGGATTGTCCCTCAACTTCGGAAATGAGTTGGTAAATGCAGCTAAGTCTCCTCTACTCCAGGGCACATGTACATATTTTCCATTTGATATTTCTCGCAAAGGGAATGCCTCCATCTGCATTACCCTTCCCTCAGGAGTCATCACATTTGTACTTCGTCTAACCGTGCCCTTTTTCGACCACTTTTCTTCCCATTTATCCAGTTCTCTCCACACTCTTATTCCAGATATCAGCTCCCTTATGTGAGTTTTCAATCCAGTAGTCCTCTTCTCATCTAGGTCTTGGTCTGAGTATTGTAACCTATGGTTACTCTGTAGTGCCCTTGTCCTAGATAAATCTACAGCATACCTGTCGGCCAAATTAGACAGTTTCTCGTGGAATGCTCTAGCTCTCCTAGTAGTATCCTTCGCTATGAACAGCAATTCGTCTTGTTCGTACAAATCGATCCTTTCTAAAGGCACCGTTCCTTCTATAATCTCGTCAAGATCGGATTTTAGACTGGAGACATCAAGCCTCTTAACCTTTATCGCAGCTTTCAGCACCTCTGGTCCAGATGTGCCTTCTGCCTCCCTCCCGTCCCAGCTCCTAGCCCTGCGCCTAGGCACTGGTGAGTTAAAGGGAGTCCTCCCCTGTTCCCATCTCTCTAGGTCCCATGCCTTTCCATCTTCTCGGGGTGGGTAGTGAAACACTCCTTCGCGCCTCATAGCCCCGCGTTCCCCATCCTGTCTGGTTTCACGGGATGCATGGTAAGGAATTCCGTTACTCCCTTTTTCTTCCTCATGCATCTGTGACCTCCGATCACTCGATGTATGACGTGACCTTTCACTGTTCCCTCTTTGCCAGTGCTGTACATTCTCCCCAGGTGCGTGTGCGTGATGGGTGCACCTAAACCTATCCCTGTACTCTTGCGTTCTTTGGTCTCCCTCTGTTTGCGTGAGGCGAGACACCTCCTCACACTCCATACTCCTCGTATTTTGTTCCTGCTGTTCTCTCTGATTTGTAGGACATGCATCTCCTCTATTCTCTTGACTTTGGCCTTCCCGGCCCTGACTACTTTCGCTGGCCCCACAATGAGATACAGTCCCGTTACCCCTGCTTTCCCACTCTGGTTCCGTTCTTATCCTGTTACTCAGAGATACTATGGACCCGTCCCATTCCCTCAAATCAGCTCTTAATTCTGAATAGGGTCTTGGCCGCGGTCCCCTTAGATCCATTGGTCCTCTCTGACCTCCCTGTTCTGAATTGGGACCGACCGTTGTGTCTAATGGGGTATTCCATGTTACCGATCCTGGCAATTGTTTCCATGCATTTGTCACATTATTCCTTCTTTCTATCTCAATCCTTTCTCTATCCCATTGCCTTTGTTGTTCCTCTCTATCTCTCTCAGGGTTATAGATCGAAACTATGGGTCCTATGGTAACAGGCACCTGAAGAGCATCTGGCAATCCCACAGACTCAGCCCTTTCGGTGGTTGGCGTTTTCTGCACCACAAACCTTCCCACTACACTCTGTACAGTGTTGTTTTGAGGTGTTTCTCCGCCTTTGATAGGTGTCCATTCCAATATAGGGAGTGGTGTATACCCCTCTATGGCATTCCCATCTTCCCTTGCGAGCCCTCTATCTTCTATCACCCCCACTCTCGGAGGCGGTCTATCCATTAACAATCTGTTTATCAGATTGTCCTCCGACTCGCTTTCCTCGTCTTCTTCCATGAGGTTTCCTCCTCCTCCTGCCACCTCCCTCATCGGATACATTTTTTCCGCCTCAATAGCCTGTACCCTCCAACGCTTTTCCTCCTCATCCCATTTGGAATCTCGCACTGCCCTTACCGATCGCGTCAGCCTTTGTTGACGCCTGTTCAAATTTCGGTCGTGTGCAGCCTTAATCCATGCATTAAGGGCCTCAAACTGTGTTGGTCTAGGTGAGGGTTTCAATGAGGACATGGTTGCTTTTAGCCGATGTAACACCTCTAACTTAAACGTCCCGTACTTCGGGAACTGCATTTCCTCATTCCCTTCCGTAAGCTTATTCCAAGCCCCTATCCATAATATGGTATGCAGCCCAACATTCGTTGCCATATAATGAGCTGGCGTACCCTCCGGCGGAGCCTCTTCCCCGTAATAATGCTCACTTCTTTTTCTTTTAAAAATCCCTTTCAAACACTTAAAACACTTCATGATTTCTCTTTTCTCCGCGTTTATTTACTTCCTGATGACAATCCACCAATCTCAGCGCCGTTCTTACTAACTGGCCTATCCGTACGCGACTTTCCTCCGACGTCACTCTAGCCGCCCAACCAGAGCGCGGCTCTAGCTAACGTCACACCAACCGCTCAATCACAGCGCGGCTCTAGCCGACGTCACCCGTCCCCCTTCGCAGCAGTTCCCCTCCTTACTCAGCTCGTCTCCTTGGTCATGCACGCGTCCCATTCATACTCTGAAAAATGATTACTTCCGTCCAAGCGATCACCTTTCTTGACTGTACGCCCACAGTCTTTCTGTAGTTGTCACCTTAACTTGGCGAAATGTCTTTCCGTTTACTTCCAGACAATCGCCTTCTCCGATAGGTTACTCACACACAGTAACTTTCGACCAGCGTCCGTTACTCATACACTCACTCTTACACTCCCCCTATCTTGGATCCACGGCGGTCAATGGTACCTCGTGACCTCCGTACTATGATCGACAACTACCCTGGATGTTCGATACACCCAAAACCACTTAAGCTCTGGCCTGAACTTAAGATTTCACCAGTTCACCCGTTTACCAGGTTACCAGTTTACCAGGTTGCGCGCGCTCACAACCTTCTCTCATTCACACTACAGGCATTCAACTCCGCAAGACATTACAATACAAATACAACACAAAACACCGCAATCTGTTCACGCATGACCCTTTGTATACTCACTCTCCTCCGATACTGCTGCTTTTCTCGCACCGTCTGCACCTTTCGGCACACGATTCTTCCGCTGCTCGTCTCTCGACGTCTCGGGCCTTGGGGTAAACTAACCTCTCTAGATTACCTTCCTCAAGAAGATAACCATCCTCACTCTGCTACCAACTGCTAACGCGGGATTACTGGTTACTAGTTACCTTACCAAATCCCAAACTAAGTCGACTGAATCGTTGCTACCTGTCATTGAGTAAAAGGTAATCTTACAATAAATCAATCAATTTAAGAACTTACACCACTCTAAAGAACCACTGACCAAATTTTAAGTTTCAAAGATTTAATATAAAGTCAAAGATAACTGAAGATACAAACTTCTCAAAATGAGATTCAGAAGATAAATCGGTATCACTATGAACATGAACTTTTTGAATAATCTGAGTCTGAAAAACAAAATAATGAGTACAAGCTCGAAAACCATAAGGGTTGCCAAAATGGATATAAGTTGCAACCTCAAAGTCATTACAGAAAAGAAAATGAAGGTTAGTCTGTCCCTACACTATACTAAGTGACATCCCTACTTAGCAAGATCTTTACCCCTCTAGGTGTCAGCCGTGGTGACTTCCTAAGAAGATCACGCACTTCTCTTTGTCTCTTCTCTGATAATGGGTCTCTCCTGATCAGCCTATCTGCCTACCCATCCGCTTCCTTAGGCTCCCAAAATCATCTGCTCTGCTCTCCTCCCGGGTCTCTGTCCCTAATACCAAATCACATTTCTGATAGGAACGCCCCTTGGGACGCCCCTCACGTGGTATATCTTTGCGCGGCAAACTCCATGATGGTACTCTTGAAGACCCTCGTTAAAGTTGACCTTGGTTCCCAGGCTTCTTCTCCAATGCGCCGATACCCCCTAAATTCCTGGAAACTCCTACAGGCCTGCGCCAAGCGCCACTGAACAAAGCCCCTTTCATTCGAGCTGATTAGGACCCTCGCACCTGCATACAGTTCGTCCTGCAGTGGGCCTCAAATTCCAGACTCCACCATATCTTTAGGTCGTAAAACACACTCCAAGCTCTGTGCTGGACACCTCTCGACTTCTTCCCTAACGAGCACATGGCAGTTCAAACGATATGACATTATCTGTTCAGGCCTACTTGATTTACATGAAGCAGGTCCCTGCACTCTTAAAACATTAACTTGATTTAAACAGCAACATTCTTAACTATCATACGTTTCTAAAATAACACATCTATAAAGCATATACTTCAACCCTAAGTTCAATAATACATTTGGAAGAACCACGTCAACCTTATCTCACATTAATTTAGCAGCACGTTTAGGTTTGCTGTGAATTGCCCTGAGGCCTACACATTTAACTGGATTTCAGAATTACATTTTAATTCGGACATGATTCTTTTAACATGAGAACGTGAGGTTTTCATATTCATTCCAACATTTCTACATTAATCTCACACAGTTATACTTATTCTTACTCTACTTAACATTTTATACATTTCGCTACTGAATATAGAACACTCTGTATATTTCACTCCTAGATATAAAACACTCATGTGCAAAACATGTTTAACTAACTACGTGCTTGTAAATATGGTGTACTTATACATTTTTTCCCAAACTTGTGCTCTCTCACAGGTACGGTGTATTAGCATTAATTTTTGTAGACCGGGACTTATTTTTCATCATCACACTTTGACCTAAAGCAAGAGAAATAAAGGCAGCAAAGTAGGAACAAAGACAATAAAGATAGGAACATTGGCAGATGAATAAAGCAGCGTGTGATAAAGAGACATGAAGTGTAGGACGGTGGAACAAAGAGGTACAAGGAGGAATGAAGACTAGGCATGCTTGATATTGAGAAACCTTTGCATTTGGCATCTGTCTGTTGACAAAGAAAAAAAGACAGAAATACACAGATTTGTTTTACATTAGATGCTCAGGTTCTTTGTATGTTGATGTATTGGAGACTGATATATGTAACAAAAACATGTAATATTAACTTCCTGCCAGGTTGTGACTACATCAACTCAACCATTATTCTGAACATTTCTGGAGATTATCAAGTGTGGCACAACCCGCACCTTTAACCCCTTCCGCGCTCATGACGAGCTGAGCTCGTCATGAGTTGTGCCGCTCGCACGTTCATGACGAGCTCAGCTCGTCATGTAACGCGGCTTTTCGCAAAACGCAGCGCGCAGCGGGAAAACCGCTAGCGCGCATGCGGTTAAGAAATTAAATGTAAAAGTGAAATCGTTTATGAGCTCTTCAGCCTGATTTAATGTTCAGTCAGTGAATTTTCTGTCTCCCATTTTAGCACGCTATCAACATCAGCCACAATGGCAGTTGAAACTCCACCATATTTTGGGTTTTCCACTAAGAATGCAAATATATAGTCACTAAAGTGGAATAAAGCTCTTTGATGAAGCACTTGTTCACTAAATCCACAATTGTCTGCTATGGTGGTAGACATTCATCCAGAAAAACGGGCCATCGAAATGTCCTTCAGAACGGTGGTACACTATTAGTGCCCACATAAGATCCTCACTAAAACTCCAGAGGCTTGTCTCAGCATATTATTGCTACCATACAGGAAACATCCTTTACCCCGCAGTCTTTACAATGGCCAAGCTTTTACATTTAAGTCAGTACCCAGCATGCGACATTACATGCTTTACTTTACCAGGCAAGTCATTACAACGACTTGCTGTAAGGGGTGCGTTGTCGGACTGGTGTTGGATTTCTAAGTCCAACACCTTCCCTCCTGTTGTGTAGACTGGAGTTGGAAAAGTAATTTATACTATTCCAAAATCAAGTGCCCGCTAAAGCAAGTCGCTGTAATGACTTGCGTGCTAAAGTAATGTGTGGTAACGTTGCAGGCAGGGTACTGACTGTGTTATAAAGGTGTGCTGGGTAAATGCCTGCAGGGTTCCATCATACAACCCTACAATACCTATGTTTTCCTGCAGTCTCGCCATCATTCCTATAGCATGTGTAAAGGAGTTAACTTTAGAGGCAGACTTGCCACTAGATTTGGTGGTTGGGCCCTTATCATGTCTGTTTGAATCAAATCTAGACCATGGCGAGCAAACGCAGAGCTTCAGGTGTCTCCAATGGACACATGCCCACCAAAAATATACTAAATAATGTGGCTGCACAACAAGAAATATGAATACCATCTGTGCCACTTTCGGGTGGGGTCTCCATTACTGCCTTCCTCAAAATCAGGATGCTAGACTTGGATTTGTACAGCTGAGATATTAAAGATTAGCGCGCACATGCATCATTGTCAATTGCATTCGCAAACGGTGCGAATCGCAATTTTGGGCCATTTGCGAATGCAATTGACAATATTGGGATGCATCATGTTTTTCGCACTCTTAGAAATCGCAATCATGTTGCGATTTCTAAAATTGCGATTGCATTTAAGAAATTTCAATTTGCGATTTCTTAAATGCAATGCATGAACATTTTAAATTTGTGAATTCGCAAATAGGGAGAGGTAAATCACCATGAAGTTGACCTTCATGGTAATTTGCGAAAACTTTAAAAAATGCACAAAAGTGCATTTTTGAAAGTTTCATTTTACACACACATGCCCTTGGGGCATGTCTGTGTGAAAAATGCACTTAAAGTTATATTTCAGGGGTGCACCCTTGAAATTGCATTCTCAATTTGCGATTCGCAAATTGCTAATCACAAATTGAGAATGACTTCCCATTCATTCCTATGGGCCTCTAGGCCCATAGGAATAAATGGGATGGGATTCCTTAATTGCGATTCGCAAATTGTGAATCGCAATTAAGGAATTTTAAGAAATCGCAAAAAAATTATGATTTTCTAATGCATAGCCTTTTGCGATTTCTTAATTGTGATTCCTTAATTTTCGCAATTAAGAAATCGCAAACGGCAACAATGATGCATGTGGTCGTAGGATCCCTACAATTGTGCATTCCAAACATCTAACTTTGGACTCACTTTTTTATCAGCATTCTAATCGTCCCTCCGCTCATGATTAAACCCCCCCCCCCCACATTTCAAAACTAACCAAATAGTTCTGTACCTTGTGTAATATTATATGTGGTTTTAAAGCGTGCTTATCACCTGTGAGGGAACCCAGGATTTTCGCAGGTGGGTAGGAGGGCCCCACAGAGTCTTACTCACAGATCCAGGTCTTGAGCTTCATGTGAAATTCAAGAAGAGATGAGAAGGCTCTGATGTGTTGTGGAACCCTGTTCTATACTTAAGGAGCAATGTACGAGAGGGCACTGCCTCCTGATCTGCTTTTGTTTATGCAGGGGACGCATGCCAGTGAGAGTGTGGCTGTGTGGAGGTGTCTGGAGGGTAGGTGGAAGCAGTGGCGGTTCTACCATGGGGGCGTTTGGGCGCCGCCTCCCCCTGCTTTCTCGCCGTGCGAGAAGAAGGCAGGAACAAATGGTAGTTATTTATTTATAACTACCATTTGTTTCTGCCTGCCCTTCTCGCACGGCGAGAAAGCAGTCAGCAGAACAGAACTTCTCGAGCCTCAGGGCAGGGGGGAGTGGCTTGGGGGAGTGGCTTGACGAATGTTGTTAATACTGACTGTTTGGACAGCCTGAGAGGCTGTCCAACCAGACAGTATTTAGCAACAGTGGGCAAGCCGCTCCCCCCAAGCCACCTCCCACTCTCCGTTCTGCAGGATGCAGACTAGGGAAAATGACGAGGTTAGGGCAGCCGGCCGAACCAATCAGCGCCGGCTGCCATGGAGGGGAGGGAGGCTGCCTGCAGCCTCCAGTGACGACGAGAGCCCACACGACTACGTCAGACGCAGCGGGGGCACGGGCATTCGTTAAATCCAGGAAGGCGGGAGTCTGCACTACAGTCTCGGGACGGGACTCGAGTCGGGAAGCCAAGGTAAGTTTTTTATATTTATTTTTGCCAATGCCAAACGTGTTTTGCTTAGCTTGCACGGTGAGGGTGTGCAGTGGAGCTGGCATGTTGTCACCTTAATGGCAGTTTGGTAATCGCGGCAGCTGGTGGAGGAGTCGGAGTAATTACAGGGCCATTCCAGCTGATGGATCTGCATTGGGGTTCATAAGTCGTTCATTCATTCATTCAGTGCGGCAGTGCGCCTTCAGTTCTGAGACTGAAATTCATAGAGTGAGTCTGTGGTTGTGAGACTCTTTCCTTGACAGCAGGCCGCGCTCCAAATGTGAGACACACAACCAGAGTGAGGTTGCTGGACGCCAGGGTTCATAGCACAGCGAGCTGTTCCTCGCAGAACTTATGAAATGGGCCACTGAAGGAGTGTTGGACGATGAGGGTTGCTGGCGGAGTAAAGATATGGAAAAATGGAAATTACCTATGGCCTATTTACAAACAATGGTGCGAATGACACATGGGCTGGCACACATTGGAGCTCTTGCAATTACTAAATTGCTTACACGGGTTTGGGAAAATCCTGAAATTTCTAGTACGGCTAAGAGAGTGGTTCAGACCTGTTTGATATGTTTACAGCACAATCCTGGACAAGGGACTCATACTCCTAAAGGAGGGTTCGTTCCACCTACTGCACCATTCGAAGTACTGCAAATGGATTACATCCAGCTGGAGCGCTGTAATAACCTCAAGTATGTCCTAGTGGTGGTGTGCGCCTTTAGTAAATGGATCGAGGCTTACCCTACGAAAGACAATACAGCATTGACAACAGCTAAGGTGTTACTCAAAGAGTACTTCCCGCGCTATGGTGTTTGTAAATTTATGTGGAACGATAATGGCACCAGGCAGGGCTTGCAGAATGCCCTGTCAAGGTTCGAGAGTTTCTGCAGCGAACATGAGCTGGAGGTGAATGTCTCCAAAACCAAATTTATGGTTTTAAGGGGGCGAAAGTTAATAAATGCCAGGGTCACCCTGGGGGGTACCCCCCTGGAGCAAACAAAACACTTCACCTACCTGGGTGTCACTTTTAGCGACACTCTGAGCTGGACCCACCAGATCGAACTAATGACCATGAAGCAGAAACAGTTAGGCGGAGCACTGTTAAAAGAGCATAAAGGGTCATTTACTAGGCCAATGTCTCCGCTTATTAAGATCTATGGTGGCAAGGTTCTATCTGCGATCCTTTACGGTGCCGAACTATGGGGTGGCAGCCATCTGGATTCTTTAAAGCATGCGCACAACAAGTTTTTAAGATTGGCAGTAGGGCTCCCTCAGTCGACCCCAATAATCCCTCTTCTCTATGATCTAGGTTGTCATCCGGTGGTAGACCAGGCAAGACTCCGTCCTCTTACTTTCTGGCGCCGTCTATGGACTACGCCAGAACTTCATTACTATGCAGAAGCTTGTTTGGAGGTTAAGAATAGCCCTGGTGCCTCTAACATTGGATGGTTTAGAGACCTTAAGTCTACTCTATTGGCCCTGGGCCATGGTGACTTGTGGTCTTCGCCCGACTCAGCCATCTTCCCCTCTAAAAGGGATCTTAAAGCAAGTTACTGGAACTGGGTTACCCACAATATGTTTATGGAAACCAATCCATGTAGCCTTACTGGCTTGTTTCTTGTACATAAGGATATACCTAAGCTAGAGGGGTTTTGGGACATTATTACTAAACCCCTGGACCGGAAATTATTTTTTCAATTTAGATGCGGTTCACTTCCCATCGGGGAATTTACAAAAAAATGGGGAACTGTTTGTTCGGGCTGTTGTCCTAATTGCCAAGGTATCAGGGAAAGCATAGAGCATCTGCTATTTGTGTGCCCCGTTTATTCTGCCCCCAGAACCAAATGGCTAAAGCCTGTTTGCAGGCATCTAGGAACCAGATTGGCTGCTGAAGCCACAAGATTGTTAAAAGTTACCTTGGATCCCCTCATTGTTGTGGGGGTGGCTAAATTTCTCGGGTGGGCATGGGTGCTTAGAAGCAGGTCCATCAAAACAATCGTATTGTGACCGCATAGTTGTCTGCAATACGCTGATGCTGGTTGTCCATGTGTTCATTCTTTTCTTTTAATTGTACAACTGTATAAGAAGCTGATTAGTGTACTAATGATTTAATACTTGTATTAACTGTTAATATGCATTTATATTGTATTTTTTTATTGTCTTTTATGATTGACTAATCGAATAAAGACTTCTTGAACTGAACTGATAATGGTCCTCATTTTATTGGGAAAGTAGTGGAGTACGTCCTGAAAGGATTGGGAATCAAGCAACGATTCCACGCTGTCTTTCATCCGCAATCAGCAGGTTTGGTAGAAAGATACAATGCAACTCTGAAGCTGAAGCTAGCAAAGATTGTGGCATCCACATCTTTGAAATGGCCGGATGCTTTGCCTTTGGCATTGCTGTCTATTCGATCAGTGCCACATTCTCGATCTGGTCTTACACCCTATGAAGTGGTGTTTGGAAGGCCGATGAATATTTGGGGAGTTCCTAAACCTCGTTTGATACATGATGTACCTTGTATAATGATGAACGATTATTTGGCACGATTAACAAATGATTTGCTTTCTATTCATCAACAGGTTCGAGAAGCGCTCCCTGATAACTCCACTGGTGAGGCTCACGATCTTCATCCTGGGGACCACGTGATGGTCCGCGTGTTCGAGCGATCCAGCAGTTTGGAACCGAGATGGCATGGCCCTGAGCAGGTGCTGCTGGCGACTCGGACCGCAGTAAGAGTCACCAACAAGAAACGGTGGATTCATTCCAGCCATTGCCGTCGCGTTTCTCCGGATCTGGTGAGCCCCGTGGTGCTATCCGACTACAGAAAGATTTTGGATGCAGAAAAGAGCCCAGCTGTTACGTCTGATGAATTGGAGGGAGCCTTCCCGGACCACACTGTTTCTGATGGAGTGAAGTACAATCTACGTCCCAGGAAATAATTTCTTTTTGCATTTTTGAAACTGGTTGGTAACCGCTCTGAGGTTTGTGAAACGGAAGCCGGGAATATCAAGGGGGGGGGATCAGTTCTGTCCAGTGTAGCGACACCCGTCTTGAATCTCGGAGAACAAACCAACGGCAGCCTCAGTCCAGAACCATCGTTTTTATTTTTTCGTTTAGGGTTGCTCTTGAAGATTATTGTTTTGCGAACTATGGCATCCCTTTCGACACGAAAAGGGAGAATTCTTGGTGCTGTTTTGTTTGTCTTGACCATAGTGGTGATTGCAGTAGTAGCTTGGACTATAGAACAATTGTTTCCTGCACGAGAACACCTACTGCCCACCACTCCAAGCCCATCTGAACATTTTCATTTTACTTTGCCTTATCATGAAGAGAGACATAGACAGACTTATTTGAATAACAGTTTTATTCAGATTTTGCATCATACTCACAACATGACCAACACATCAAATTGTTGGGTATGTGGAATGTTGCCCGGACATCAGAAGAGGGGAGGAACTCCACTCATTCCTCTCCCGTTTTCTCATAATGAACGTAATCAGAATTCTCGTCATCAATGTTGATGGCCATTATTTTCAGCACTTCGTCGGTGGTCAACTTCTCTTGCTTAACAATAGCTCGTTTGGACGGAATACAGGCTGTGATACACACAGAACATAATGCTGGGCTACATTGAATACATAGACAAAGGGAAAACAATACTCCAATGAAAATACATACAATAGTTAATAATTTCCAACCCCAAGTACTGAGTAGGGTCCAGAACCAACCAGAAAAGGTCCATGTTCCATTTTCTGAGTGGATCTCAGCAGCTATCTTATGTAGTTTCGTAATTGAGTCATACACGGAAGGTGAATTATCTGGCACATACACACAGCAACTACTTCCGATAATGCGGCATGCTCCACCGCGATCAGCTAATATCACGTCTAGAACCATCCGGTTCTGGAGCGTCACAATTCTGGTAATTTGCAATTCTTCAGTTATATTCCCTAATGCAGAGGCAGTTTCATTAGCGACGGCTTCCACCACACGTGTAAGCCGCCTTATCTTTCTGCTATTCAGTGCAGCTCCTACAAATGAAAATAAACCCAAATTGAAATCTACATATTGCTGTAAAGTGGTATCAGTTTGGTCTATTCCATCAAGATCTAATGTTCTTTTAACTCTGTTTAGTACGAAATCATGATACAGAACGTAATCATTGTGATACATAGGAGGAGCAATAAATACAGGTGGCAATACAAAAGCTATGTAACATGTTCCAAACCATCCCAATGGCAGACGATGGTATCCCTTATTTCCACAAATGAAATATGTATTACGTGAAGCTACAAATGCAATTCCATTTGGCGTGTCAAAGGTAAGTGTAATATTACATTCGCTGCGGCCTACAGGGATTGTACCTTTATTTCTAATACACAGATCTGCTTTTGTGTCAATAACCGTTATCACATGTAAACTCGTTACATTTATAAGTCTTTGATTCGTATAGACACTGTCATGCCTCAAGCCCCCTCCCAGTGCGCTAGCCCTTTAATTGTGCGCTATAAAGGTATCCTTGACCCAGGGAGCGACGCTTCACGTTCTAGCGTCTAGCTCCGTTGGGTTCGTTTCTGTGCCTGACTTCCTGTGCCTGACTTCCGGTTTCTTCTTCGTCCTGGCGTTCTCCCGCTGTGAGAGTGACATCGGCTCTGTGGTTCGGTTAAGAACCTTTGCGGGCCGTCTCTCTTGTGCACAAAGCGCCTCCCCACCGCGCTTGTGCAATTTGACACGTTCCGTGTCTTTTTCCTATTTTTGCTGCTGTGCAGTGTTCTGGAGTCCCGCCCGGCGGCCGGGTTTGACTCCGCCATCCGGCGGGATCTCCTTTCCCTACCTTTGCCTCCTTGCTGCTCCGCTTGTCAGCCGGGTTTTGCTCCGCTGACGGGCCGGGCATCCTCCCCCTGTTATTGGCCTCATTTCCCGCTCCGCTTGTCAGCCGGGTTTTGCTCCGCTGACGGGCCGGGCACTCCTTCACCTTTCCTTCTTCCTACCACACCAGATTTGCCCCGCTGCCAGCCGGGTTCTGCTCCGTTGGCGGCCGGGTTGCTACAGGTGTGCTGCCCTTAGTTAGTTAGGGCTTTTCTTTATCCCTTCTCTCACAAATTACTTTTGGGGGTAATTCAGCTCTGGTGCTTTCTTCACCTCATTGGACTTGACATCTTGCGTGGACCAGAGAGGAATGGGCTACAGCTACATGTTCCAGAAACACGGTAACAGCGCATTCTTGCGCTGCCCATTGTAATTGGTATTAGTACTACGGTATTGCAGTGTATGATTCCCTGTTTTGTTTGTTGTAGATGTTGTTTCCACTATCCAGGATAGGACAACCGAATTCTTATGATTCAAATAATCCTTTGGGGTGTGCTTCGTGGCAGTTAAGACTGAAGATCAGAGTGAGCAGTATATCTTGTTATTCACGCCATATACAAGTATACTTGAGGTCCTTCAACTTATGAAGGTATTGTCTTCTTCACTGCAGCTCCAGTTGTATCCCTGTCCAGAGGTCCTCTCATATCCATTCAGGAACATTCACATACAAGTAGCTAGGTATGAAAGGTTATGTTGTATAATTGGGAATGTGATTGTCCTCTGCAGATGTAAGAATATAACCCTTTGCATTACAGTCTCTCTTGATTGCCAAGCCCACAAGAAGGTTGAGACGACCAGTCTGAAGATCCTCAACACCCACTTGTTACCCCCAACCTTTCCTTGTTTTCTCCCCCTGTTTTCCCCTGTTTTGCCTCCTGTGCTCTAGTGCTTGATAGAGCCGGAAGGCTGCAGGGGAAGGCTGTGGATTATACTTCGGATTCCTGACGCTCCTGCAGAATCTTCGTGTATCCTTTACAGAACGTGAAGCCCAAGAGGTTCGTTCTGCCCGAGCGTCATGGATCTCGAAGCGGTCACATTGGCGGATGTGGCAGGTATGTTAGGTAACCTGCAGGTTGAGACTCAGACATTGATGGCCAGAATGGACACCCTGCAGAGACAGCAGGCTTCTGGTGCTACAGGAGGAGGGACCTCGGTTGTGCAGGTGACCACTCCACATTCAATACCTCTGGCCCCCCCTGAGCGTTTTGCAGGAGAAACAGCGCGGTGCGCGGCTTTCCTTAGTCAGTGCCAACTACACTTCTCTTGCAAGGCTCAATGTTTCCCCTCTGATCAGGCTAAGGTTGCGTTTGTAATATCTTACCTCAGTGGTTCTGCGGCTGATTGGGCTATTCCCTTAGTAGACAGAGATGACCCCCTGCTACATAATTATGCAGCATTTCGACGAGAATTCCGTAAACTCTTCGATCGACACATGTATACACATTCTGCCGATACCGAATTGTTAGAATTGAGACAGGGCACTCAGGATCTGGTGGCCTATATTACCAAATTTCGCCGGTTGGTGATTGAGTCTGACTGGCCGGAAGAAAAACGAAGTACCATGTTTTATAGGGGGTTGAGGGAAGAACTGAAAGACTCCTTGTCCCAGATAGTCGATCTTCCTACCTCCTGTAATGCTCTCATAGATTTGGTAGTGAAGATAGACCATCGTTTGCATGAACGAAAGAAAGAGAAAGGGAAGCATGAGTATCGGTATGTTGCTCTGAAGGAGAAAAAGAGTGCCCCAGAAAAAGCCACGGAAGACAGCGAACCCATGCAGATAGGCATAGTCCGAGGCCCTCTGACTTCCGAGGAAAGACAGAGAAGAAGAACTCTTCGGTTATGTTTGTATTGTGGGAAAGCGGGTCATTTCCTAAGAGAATGCCCAGTTAAACCCGCTCAGTCCAAGGTGTCGGGAAACTAGTCAGCCTGAGTTCTTGTGAGACGAGGAACTCAGGTAGGTCCGGACTAACAGTCTCTTCTTCCGATTACACATACGCTCCTACTAACCATTTGTACATATCAGCATATCTCACACAAGGCACTCTTGGTTTACACGTTTTGATAATGGTAGACTCTGGGGCTTCTGGAAATTACATGGACAGAGAATGGGCTAGGGAGAATATGATAACCGACACTAAAAAGGAGATTGCCAGTAATGTCACTACCATCGATGGCAGTCCCCTCCTTTCTGGTCCAGTTACTCATCACACCAACCCGATGCACATGGTTATAGCACCTGATCATCATGAGGATTTAAGGTTTGATTTAATCAGTTCCCCACAGTTCCCGGTGCTTCTGGGTATCCCATGGTTAAGAACGCAAAATCCTGTCATCAATTGGGAAACATCCACTATATCCTTTCCTCCGGTGGCTCTGGGGCCTGTTGTAGGGGTTTCTAATAGAGAGGCACACACAGCCACGGAAGATAAGGAGGTCTGTCCTGTTCTACCATCCTGTTACCGTGAATTGCAAGCAGTCTTTGATGTACAGGAAGCGGAGGTTCTTCCGCCGCACCGCGTCTACGACTGCCGTATTGATCTCGAGGCAGGAGCCAGAATACCCTGTAGCAGAGTGTATGCACTCACTGAGAAGGAGAATGTATATTTACGAGAATATCTCGACTCTATGCTCGAGAAGGGATTCATCAGACCATCGCGATCCCCAGCCTCTTCGTCCTTGTTTTTTATTCCTAAACGGGAAGGGGGCCTGCGATGTTGTATCGATTACAGGAAGCTCAATGAAGTGACCATCAAAAACCGTTATCCTCTTCCTCTCATAGCCTCCCTCCTTGACAGAATTCGCAATGCCCAATATTTCACCAAGTTGGACTTGCGGGGCGCTTATCACCTGGTACGAGTCAAGGAGGGAGACGAGTGGAAGACGGCATTCTGCACCAAGTATGGTCTCTTCGAGTACCTTGTAATGCCCTTTGGGCTCTGTAATGCCCCAGCGGCGTTTCAATTCTTCATAAATGAAGTTTTGAAAGACATTCTTGATGATTACGTAATCGCCTACATTGATGACCTGCTGATCTTTTCCTCTACTTTGGAGATACACCAACAGCATGTCCGTAACGTGTTAGAGCGGTTACTTAACAATCAATTGTATTGCAAGTTGGAAAAATGTACTTTCCACACGCAGGAGGTTCCTTTCCTAGGATACATCGTTTCCCCTAGTGGCCTGCGCATGGATCCCTCCAAGGTGGAGGCTGTTTTGGCATGGCCGGCTCTGCGGACAATCAAGGAGGTCCAGAGTTTTATAGGGCTGGCCAATTTCTATAGGAGATTCATTCGCAATTTCTCGGACTTGGTATCGCCCATTACTTCTTTGTTGAAGAAGGGGGTTCCTTTCGTCTGGTCCAGTGAGGCAGAGCGTTCCTTCCGGATGCTAAAGAATGCTTTCACCAGTGCCCCGGTGCTACATCATCCCGACCCTGCTCTGCCCTTTGTGGTGGAGGTAGACGCCTCGCAAGTGGCAGTGGGAGGTGTTCTATCTCAGGCGGATGCAGTGTCCGGTGAGAGTCATCCAGTGGCCTATTACTCTCATAAACTCTCCCCTGCGGAATACAATTATGCGGTAGGGGACAAGGAACTCCTGGCTATCAAGAAGGCATTCGAAGAGTGGCGGCAGTATCTCCTAGGTGCTAGACATCCCGCGGTTGTATACACCGATCATCGCAACCTCCAATATCTTAAGTCAGCAAAGGCACTTTCCATGAGGCAACTGCGTTGGGCTCAGTTCTTTAGTGAGTTCGACTTCACTGTCCAGTACAGACCAGGCAGACGTAATGGAAAGGCAGATGCCCTGTCGCGGTTGGGTTTCGATACGCCTATAGATCCCATTGAGCCTACACCAATTATCCCTAGAATGAATATTGTAGGAGGAACTAGATCAGAGGATGTATTCCTGACACAGGTCAAGTGTAGTCAAGCGTCAGCAGACATGCAGGCTATAGTGGGTTCACAAGACACGTCCAAGAAGGGAGACCTCGTGTGTGTACAAGGAGGAGTGGTTATACCGACAAAGAACCTCCAAGAACAGGTCATGCAGTGGTATCATACACATCCCATAGCGGGTCATCCAGGGATTAAGAAAACCATTAGCACTGTGCGTGACCGTTATTGGTGGCCTACTATGTTGGCAGACATAGAACACTTTGTTAAGACCTGCTATGTGTGTGCACAAACTAAGGTTTCTCGCCTCAACCCTGTAGGCCTTCTCATGCCATTGCCTTCTCCTCCTGGTCCCTGGCATACGGTGTCCCTTGATTTTATAGTAGAACTGCCGCTCACCAAGGCAAAGAACAATACGTTGCTGGTGGTGGTGGATATGTTCACCAAAATGGCTCATTTTGTACCGTTACAACGTCTACCCACAGCGGTTGAATTAGCCTCCATATATATATGCAACACATAGTGAGACTTCATGGTTTCCCTTCTGCTTTGGTCTCCGACAGAGGAGCCCAATTTGTGTCACGGTTCTGGAAGAGTTTGTGTTCTTTGCTCCAGATAGACGTCCGTCTGTCCTCAAGTCACCATCCACAGTCAGATGGACAGACGGAGAGAGTCAATCAGTGTTTTGAACAATACATAAGGAATCAGGTGTTGCAGTCTCCAGTGGACTGGGATGAATTGGTTTGGGTAGCAGAAATCTCATATAACAACAGCACACATTCCTCTATCAAGGTCTCTCCATTCTTTTGCTTGTATGGATATCACCCTAAGTTGTTGCCCTCTGGTTGTGATTTGGACTGTCCAACCCCTGCTGCTGCAGATAGAGTAAAGACGTTGCTTGAAATACAGAGGAAGGCATTGGAGAGTCTAGAGATGGCCAAGGTGAGGTACACAGAGGGGGCGAATCTACACAGAAGATTAGAACCCATATACACACCAGGGGATGAGGTTTGGCTTTCCACCAAATACATTACTCTTGGTGGTCCACGCAAGTTCAATCCCAAATACATAGGTCCCTATAAGGTGGACAAAATCATCAATCCCGTTGCCATAAGATTGCAACTTCCGCCTTCATTCAGGATTCATCCGGTCTTTCATGTTTCCCTAATAAAGCCGGTTGAGCCTGGGACTACACTGCCAGCAAAACCTACTCCGTTCACTCTGCAGGACTCGGAGGAATACGAGGTAGAGACTATCCTAGATTCCCGTAGAGTGAGGGGTACGGTCCAGTATTTGGTTCATTGGAAGGGATACGGTGTGGAAGAGCGTACATGGGAACCCTTTTCCAATATCCATGCTCCCAGGCTGTTAAGGGCATTCCATAACAGATACCCTGACAAGCCAAGACCAGGTGGGGGTGTTGTGGGGGGAGTGTACTGTCATGCCTCAAGCCCCCTCCCAGTGCGCTAGCCCTTTAATTGTGCGCTATTAAGGTATCCTTGACCCAGGGAGCGACGCTTCACGTTCTAGCGTCTAGCTCCGTTGGGTTCGTTTCTGTGCCTGACTTCCTGTGCCTGACTTCCGGTTTCTTCTTCGTCCTGGCGTTCTCCCGCTGTGAGAGTGACATCGGCTCTGTGGTTCGGTTAAGAACCTTTGCGGGCCGTCTCTCTTGTGCACAAAGCGCCTCCCCACCGCGCTTGTGCAATTTGACACGTTCCGTGTCTTTTTCCTATTTTTGCTGCTGTGCAGTGTTCTGGAGTCCCGCCCGGCGGCCGGGTTTGACTCCGCCATCCGGCGGGATCTCCTTTCCCTACCTTTGCCTCCTTGCTGCTCCGCTTGTCAGCCGGGTTTTGCTCCGCTGACGGGCCGGGCATCCTCCCCCTGTTATTGGCCTCATTTCCCGCTCCGCTTGTCAGCCGGGTTTTGCTCCGCTGACGGGCCGGGCACTCCTTCACCTTTCCTTCTTCCTACCACACCAGATTTGCCCCGCTGCCAGCCGGGTTCTGCTCCGTTGGCGGCCGGGTTGCTACAGGTGTGCTGCCCTTAGTTAGTTAGGGCTTTTCTTTATCCCTTCTCTCACAAATTACTTTTGGGGGTAATTCAGCTCTGGTGCTTTCTTCACCTCATTGGACTTGACATCTTGCGTGGACCAGAGAGGAATGGGCTACAGCTACATGTTCCAGAAACACGGTAACAGCGCATTCTTGCGCTGCCCATTGTAATTGGTATTAGTACTACGGTATTGCAGTGTATGATTCCCTGTTTTGTTTGTTGTAGATGTTGTTTCCACTATCCAGGATAGGACAACCGAATTCTTATGATTCAAATAATCCTTTGGGGTGTGCTTCGTGGCAGTTAAGACTGAAGATCAGAGTGAGCAGTATATCTTGTTATTCACGCCATATACAAGTATACTTGAGGTCCTTCAACTTATGAAGGTATTGTCTTCTTCACTGCAGCTCCAGTTGTATCCCTGTCCAGAGGTCCTCTCATATCCATTCAGGAACATTCACATACAAGTAGCTAGGTATGAAAGGTTATGTTGTATAATTGGGAATGTGATTGTCCTCTGCAGATGTAAGAATATAACCCTTTGCATTACAGTCTCTCTTGATTGCCAAGCCCACAAGAAGGTTGAGACGACCAGTCTGAAGATCCTCAACACCCACTTGTTACCCCCAACCTTTCCTTGTTTTCTCCCCCTGTTTTCCCCTGTTTTGCCTCCTGTGCTCTAGTGCTTGATAGAGCCGGAAGGCTGCAGGGGAAGGCTGTGGATTATACTTCGGATTCCTGACGCTCCTGCAGAATCTTCGTGTATCCTTTACAGACACGAGGTGCAGAAACATTGTCCGGACGATACTCTTCCCATTCAAATTTAGTTCCTTCAGCTTGTGGGTAACCATCTTTGTCATTAAAGCACATCTTGTTCAATCGAAAGAGTAGTCCACCTTTCGTTGGCCATCGCAAAGTGAAAAGAAGAGTGTACCAAGCGTTGCAAGAACCATTATGAGAAAACGGGAGAGGAATGAGTGGAGTTCCTCCCCTCTTCTGATGTCCGGGCAACATTCCACATACCCAACAATTTGATGTGTTGGTCATGTTGTGAGTATGATGCAAAATCTGAATAAAACTGTTATTCAAATAAGTCTGTCTATGTCTCTCTTCATGATAAGGCAAAGTAAAATGAAAATGTTCAGATGGGCTTGGAGTGGTGGGCAGTAGGTGTTCTCGTGCAGGAAACAATTGTTCTATAGTCCAAGCTACTACTGCGATCACCACTATGGTCAAGACAAACAAAACAGCACCAAGAATTCTCCCTTTTCGTGTCGAAAGGGATGCCATAGTTCGAAAAACAATAATCTTCAAGAGCAACCCTAAACGGAAAAATAAAAACAATGGTTCTGGACTGAGGCTGCCGTTGGTTTGTTCTCCGAGATTCAAGACGGGTGTCGCTACACTGGACAGAACTGATCCCCCCCCCCTTGATATTCCCGGCTTCCGTTTCACAAACCTCAGAGCGGTTACCAACCAGTTTCAAAAATGCAAAAAGAAATTATTTCCTGGGACGTAGATTGTACTTCACTCCATCAGAAACAGTGTGGTCCGGGAAGGCTCCCTCCAATTCATCAGACGTAACAGCTGGGCTCTTTTCTGCATCCAAAATCTTTCTGTAGTCGGATAGCACCACAGGGCTCACCAGATCCGGAGAAACGCGACGGCAATGGCTGGAATGAATCCACCGTTTCTTGTTGGTGACTCTTACTGCGGTCCGAGTCGCCAGCAGCACCTGCTCAGGGCCATGCCATCTCGGTTCCAAACTGCTGGATCGCTCGAACACGCGGACCATCACGTGGTCCCCAGGATGAAGATCGTGAGCCTCATCAGTGGAGTTATCAGGGAGCGCTTCTCGAACCTGTTGATGAATAGAAAGCAAATCATTTGTTAATCGTGCCAAATAATCGTTCATCATTATACAAGGTACATCATGTATCAAACGAGGTTTAGGAACTCCCCAAATATTCATCGGCCTTCCAAACACCACTTCATAGGGTGTAAGACCAGATCGAGAATGTGGCACTGATCGAATAGACAGCAATGCCAAAGGCAAAGCATCCGGCCATTTCAAAGATGTGGATGCCACAATCTTTGCTAGCTTCAGCTTCAGAGTTGCATTGTATCTTTCTACCAAACCTGCTGATTGCGTATGAAAGACAGCGTGGAATCGTTGCTTGATTCCCAATCCTTTCAGGACGTACTCCACTACTTTCCCAATAAAATGAGGACCATTATCGTTCCACATAAATTTACAAACACCATAGCGCGGGAAGTACTCTTTGAGTAACACCTTAGCTGTTGTCAATGCTGTATTGTCTTTCGTAGGGTAAGCCTCGATCCATTTACTAAAGGCGCACACCACCACTAGGACATACTTGAGGTTATTACAGCGCTCCAGCTGGATGTAATCCATTTGCAGTACTTCGAATGGTGCAGTAGGTGGAACGAACCCTCCTTTAGGAGTATGAGTCCCTTGTCCAGGATTGTGCTGTAAACATATCAAACAGGTCTGAACCACTCTCTTAGCCGTACTAGAAATTTCAGGATTTTCCCAAACCCGTGTAAGCAATTTAGTAATTGCAAGAGCTCCAATGTGTGCCAGCCCATGTGTCATTCGCACCATTGTTTGTAAATAGGCGATAGGTAATTTCCATTTTTCCATATCTTTACTCCGCCAGCAACCCTCATCGTCCAACACTCCTTCAGTGGCCCATTTCATAAGTTCTGCTTCAGATGCTGACCTCTGTATATCTAATATTTCTTCTCTAGCATCATGCCACCGCTCAGCTTGTGATTTCACCACATACATGGGGGAATTATTTTGTAGCATAGCGGTCTCTCTCGCAATGCGATCTGCGAAAGCATTGCCTTGTCCTATTCTGTCCGTCACCTTTTTGTGTGCACTGCATTTGACTATTGCTACTTTCTTTGGACATAATAGTGCATTTAGGAGATCGCGTACCAATTCTCCATGCATGATGTGTACTCCGTGTGAAGTCAAGAATCCTCGTTCCTTCCAGAGTAGGCCAAAATCATGCACTACTCCAAAAGCGTAACGACTATCCGTGTAAATGTTCACACATAGCCCAGCACTTAACTCACATGCTTTCGTTAAGGCTATCAATTCAGCTGCTTGGGCCGATTTCTGGGGTATTCGTGCTGCTTCTACCATTGTCTTAAGTGTCGTGATCGCATAAGCTGCGGAAGTCGTACCATCTGGTAACCTCACACACGATCCATCGACCCACAGTTCCCCATCAACATCTGGAAATGGTGTATCCTGCAAGTCGATACGACCCTTTGTCTGTTCCTCAGTCAGAAAAACACAGTCATGTTGTTCTTCCTTCTGGGTCTCAGCAACAGGATCCGGCAGTAAAGTAGCAGGGTTCAGTGTCGCACATCGCTTTAGTGTGATGTGCGGCGCCAACAACGTTAACTCATATCCTGTTAGGCGGGCGCTAGTTAGATGCTGTGTTTTCGTTTGATTCAACAACGCATCTACCGCATGGGGAACTAACACCAACAATTTGTGTGACAGAACTATTCCCTCACTTTGTCGTATCGCTACTGCTGTTGCTGCAACTGCTCGAAAACATCCAGGCAATCCTCGAGCCACAGGGTCGAGTATCGCCGAGAAGTATGCACAAGGTCTCTGTTTGTCTCCGTGTGCTTGCACTAAGACTGACAATGCGCACCCATCCTTCTCGTGTACGTACAATGTAAAGATCTTCGTGTAATCAGGTGTACCTAACACTGGTGCAGAACAAAGAGCTTGTCTCAATTGTTCAAAAGCATTCTGACATTCATCCGTCCATTCAATGGGAATCGGTGTATCTTTAGCCAATAATGCCAACAAGGGCTTAACAATGTGTGAAAAACCCAATATCCATTGCCTACAAAAAGACGTCAGACCTATGAAGGCACGAACATCTTTCTGAGTGCGGGGAACTGGTGTCTCTAAAACTGCTTGAATTCGATCTGGTGTTAATGCAGGGCCCTCCTTAGACAAAAGATGACCGAGGTAGGTCACCTTGGGTCTACAATACTGCAACTTTTTCTTCGAAACCTTATGATTATTTTTGGCTAAGAAGAAAAGCAAGGAAAGGGTACTTTTCTCACATTGTTCTTGTGTGTCTGCTGCAAGTAAGATGTCATCCACATACTGAATAAGAGCCACCCCATCTTGTAATTCAAAGGAATCAAGCTGCCTTTTCAAAGCCTGACTATAAATGCTAGGACTTTCAGTATAGCCTTGAGGAACTCGACAAAATCTGTACAATTTATTATTTAATGTAAAACCGAATAGATATCGACTGTCAGGATGTACAGGAATCGAGAAGAAGGCATTCTTCAAATCGATGACTGTAAAAATAGTTGCCGTCGGTGGAACCAACGTAAGCAACGTGGTGATGTCAGACACCACCGGGTACTGAGGTACTACTATCTTGTTGATCTCCCTTAAATCAATAATAAAACGGTAAACCTTAGCATCTGTATCTCGTTTAAGGATCGGTAGAATTGGGCTGTTGCAAACATTGTAGGGGACTTCCTCAACTACTCCTGCCAAAACCAAATCTTTCACAATATGTATCAAAGCAATTTCACCTTCTCTCGCAATTTTATATTGTGGGACACGTGGTAGAGATACTCCCTCCTTTACCGTAATATGTACCGGGGGAATACTCATCTGTCCTACATCAGTATCAGAAGTGGCCCACAATGATTTTGGTAGGGAGGCTAATACTTCAGATTCATGGAGAAGACACACTCGCTCTATTTCTGGATAATTTTCGTTCAACACAACCCGCACTCCTTCTGGGGCACAGCGAATAGTAGCTCGGAAATGTTTTAACATATCAAGTCCCATAATATTGTCTGGTGTATTTGGAGACAGCAAAAAGGGACAAGGGGCAGCAAATTTATCAACATGAAATGCAACAGGTTGAGACAATGGGCTAGAAGTAGGTGTTCCATTGAACCCTATAGCTGTAATTACCTCGCCAGACAGGGGAGCCCCTGGAACCAAGTGTTTGGACAAAGCGCTACGAGTAGCTCCTGTATCGACCAGAAATTGATCAGTGGAACCCAAAACATGTGCTTTTATGTATGGACCCCTTTGATCAACCGGTACCTCAACCGATTCCACACCCCATCCTACGCAACCCTATGCATAGCGCTCATCACGTTGTTCAACAGAGCCACCCTCATTTATCTGATATTGATTGCGATTATCGAATGTATTATAATCTGTCTGACCACGACCCCTTGCTCCATTTCCTCCCCAATCATTCGTCCCATAATCTCCTCGATCATTTGTCCCATAACCTCCTCGATCATTTGTCCCATAACCTCTCGGTCCTCCATAATTATTCCTGGACCTACCACTTCCTCGTCCCCTCCAATTACACTGTTCTCGAAACAATGGACAATCTGCAATCCAATGTCCAAACTGTTTACAGTATGCACACTGATTCACAGATATGTCGGAACGAGGAGGAGGAGCGTTATTGTACGATCCTCGTCCCCCTCGATTGTTTCCCCTCGTAGCCTGCACCTGGGCCAACATTACCTTCGTCTTTAAATCCTTTGCTTTCTTATCGCTACTTTCCTTTGCCTCCAATTCCTGTCGTTCATAATATTGAGCCATAGTCAATAAAGAAGCAGGGGTTGCCGTGGTCCACGAACTTTCACTCGTCTTTAATCGTTTTGCAATCTCCGGTAGGAGATTAGCCACATATTTGTCAACGAATAAATGTCGGCCTGTATCTTCTGTCAATGATTGTCCACTGTAATCATGGAACGCTTCCTCAAAGCGAGAAAAGAAATCTGAAACCGATTCATCCGTTTTCTGTTTACAAGAGGCTAATATGGTCCAATCAATCTTTTTAGCGGGAACGAGCGTTTTTAATTTATTTAGTATGCACCCTGGAAGGTCCAATATTAATTGACAAGGCTTACATGCTGGTTCCCTGACTAAGTCAGCTTGAACAATATCTTTCCAACCTCCCCCAAGAGTCGTGGGATCATCAAACTTACGAATCGCTCTCCACATATCAGGGGGCAATATTAGCCCAAAAAACAGATCAATATCAACTAACGTCATAATACATGATGAAATCGCGCTTTCAACACTCTCATAGAAAGCCGCTGGATTTTTACGGGGATCAGGCACAGCATTCTTAAGCGCCATAACATCTGCTCTATTCCAAGGCGTATAAACCCAGTTATATATAAAATACCCCTTGGCGTCTTTAGATGTTTTATAGTAAGAGAGAGTACTCCCGGTTAATTTAAGGTCCAGAGGGGGGAGAGACAAAGCAAGCAAAAAATACAAAAACCTCAGGTTGGACCTATATTCCTTTTAGCATTGAATAAATCTCCAAACTACTTGGAAGCGGATGCCAAAGAGAAAAACTTCACAGTGTTATCAAAACATATATATTTATTAGATTTTTTTTAGAAAGTTATTTCTTTAAAAAGAACATTTAATACATCTGTGCATATCAAATCATTTTATCGTCAATAAGAAATTCATAACTTTTACAAACATAGTTTTTTCTCAAAATCTGTGAGTTATGATACTAAAAATGTGCCCTCTAATAACAACTATTCTTACCAATCATACATGCATACTTATATGTCAGTCATACCAATCCTATTTGTGAGAAAACAACCTATCAACATAAGCACAAAGACTAAATATAACAAGACATAAAGCTAACAAACATGGCAGCTCTAAGGTGTACTCAGTGGGAAACTCAGAAAGACTGGATGATAACGTTCTGCTGGTGTAGGTGGAATTAACCAGTTTATATCCACAACAGGTAGATGTTAGGCCGACGTACGTTTCGGTGAATATCACCTTCCTCAGGGCCAAGGACAACGTGTGCAAATATATTACATACATACAATATTTAAAAGAATTGGGAGGGCATAATACAATTTTCTATGGTGTAGGTGCTACAAGCATGAATAGATATGAAGGGCAAATGTTGGACGTTCCTCTAGGGTGTGAACTCAGTTTCAAGGTTAGACATGCTTATGAAACTATTAGGTATAGGTCCTATCGGATGTGAGATTCAGGAGACTGCTGCGCATCGGAGGTGATTTCTTAATCGTTTGTTTGTTTGGGGGGTTATACACTGATATTGTTATTCTGCCAGCTTGTTTATCTGTTTAAAAAGTGCTGGCGCCGCGTCTATGGGTTCCGGAAATTCAGCCAAACGCGAAGATTCTTAAGAGCGATGCCGAGTGTTTAAAAAGTGCCTGATTCTCACTACGTTGTAATCGCAACCGGGGGTTCTAGGGACGTGGCCCAAATGCACGTCCCTAGAACCCCCGGTTGCGATTACAACGTAGTGAGAATCAGGCCCTTTTTAAACACTCGGCATCGCTCTTAAGAATCTTCGTGTTTGGCTGAATTTCCGGAACCCATAGACGCGGCGCCAGCACTTTTTAAACAGATAAACAAGCTGGCAGAATAACAATATCAGTGTATAACCCCCCAAACAAACAAACGATTAAGAAATCACCTCCGATGCGCAGCAGTCTCCTGAATCTCACATCCGATAGGACCTATACCTAATAGTTTCATAAGCATGTCTAACCTTGAAACTGAGTTCACACCCTAGAGGAACGTCCAACATTTGCCCTTCATATCTATTCATGCTTGTAGCACCTACACCATAGAAAATTGTATTATGCCCTCCCAATTCTTTTAAATATTGTATGTATGTAATATATTTGCACACGTTGTCCTTGGCCCTGAGGAAGGTGATATTCACCGAAACGTACGTCGGCCTAACATCTACCTGTTGTGGATATAAACTGGTTAATTCCACCTACACCAGCAGAACGTTATCATCCAGTCTTTCTGAGTTTCCCACTGAGTACACCTTAGAGCTGCCATGTTTGTTAGCTTTATGTCTTGTTATATTTAGTCTTTGTGCTTATGTTGATAGGTTGTTTTCTCACAAATAGGATTGGTATGACTGACATATAAGTATGCATGTATGATTGGTAAGAATAGTTGTTATTAGAGGGCACATTTTTAGTATCATAACTCACAGATTTTGAGAAAAAACTATGTTTGTAAAAGTTATGAATTTCTTATTGACGATAAAATGATTTGATATGCACAGATGTATTAAATGTTCTTTTTAAAGAAATAACTTTCTAAAAAAAATCTAATAAATATATATGTTTTGATAACACTGTGAAGTTTTTCTCTTTGGCATCCGCTTCCAAGTAGTTTGGAGATTTATTCAATGCTAAAAGGAATATAGGTCCAACCTGAGGTTTTTGTATTTTTTGCTTGTCTTTAGATGTTTTATCATCATCTGTGCCATCCCCTTTATGAGGGACATACAAAGGCGCAGCTTCTCGCATAGGCCTAATATTAATCGCGGCGATCTTATCTGTTCCAAAGATAGAGCATTCTTTGGATATCTCCGTCGCTCCGGACGCAGGCGGACCCTTTGACTTTTCCAACTCCCGTAGTCGTGTCGCCTCATTCCGTAGCTGAACCAAACGTTTGAAAAATTCATCCGCTTCTGAAAGAACAAAGAGACCTTTACGAAAGTTATCGCGACCCTTGGATATATCCTTCGGTTCTAATTCCGTAGAACACCTCCTAAATCGTTCAACAACCTCACCACCAAAGTGATCTAAAAAATACAACCTCTCCCTATCAGACCATTCTTCCATTTGCTTACTAATGTCAGAGACAGTTACAGAATTAACATTTAACTTTCGTGCAAACGAACGCAATTCCGCAGTTCGATCCGGCGATAACCTTGTACGTTGTGCATTCTGATCGTCCTCATCCGAGTCCTTGTTCGGAGCCGTAGGTGCGACGTACGGAGGCGGACAGCGATCTAGTAATGAAAAATCATCTGTTTCATTAGTAAGGACCGGATAAAGAGGACGCCGGATGGGAAACTGACCATTAACCTGCAAATTGTGTTCTCGAGTCTCCCTCTCTTTCTGTTTCTGTAACTCCTTCTCCTGTAGCTGTAAAGCTTTGTCACGTGCAGCCTTCCGCTGCACCTTCTCCGCCAAGGCTTCCTCACGCTTCACTCGTTCACGCACCTCTTTCTCCCACATACGCACACAATCAAACATATCTTGTCTAGACCTTCGCTGAAACAAACACTGCTCCACATACTGAACCTTTCGTAAATCAAATGACCCATGTAGTGGCCACTGTAATTCACGATCGGCTTTACTGTATTTGTGCCATAATGTGCTATACATTATTGGCGGAATGCCAAATTTTACATACATCTCACGATTTGGAGTCCCCTCTGGGGGAGCCGGCTGTGATTTATTTAATCGATAATTGGTACCATTCTCAAAGCAGCACATTCCTCGGAGCGTGCTGAAAACAGGCATGTTCAAAAATACCACGAAAACGTGATACTACATAAAATGGCACTTAATGTGTTTCATACACGGTGTGCCGTTCAAATCAAAGAAATCAGGGAAATATCCCTACATGCCTGCCTATGTGAGGTGCACTCCACATATAAATCAAATTCAAAGATTCAAATGTTAGCTAACTCAACAAATTCAAATTCAAATTCAAAAAGCCATAGTAAGTGTCAGTAGACTACCTCACCAATCAGAAGCTTACAACAAATTCAAAAAGCCATAGTAAGTGTCAATAGACTACCTCACCAATCAGAAGCTTACCAAATATCTTCAAACGTCCAAGATCCATCTGCCAAGTTCTGTGATCGAATCAGCCAAAACGGCACTACACGACAATCCAAGATCAGAATCTCAGTCGAGGACCGGCGCCACCTGGAAGGTCAGATCAGAAGGAAGGAAAGAAACACCGTGGATGCCAGGACTCGGGTCACTCAATGGCAGCGATCGCTTCCATGGCGAGTTTCCAAACCTTCGTCGCGACCTCTCCTTCGGGCATCCGAGTCGCCGATGAGTCCCTTCGTGGTCGCCAATTGTGGAATTGAGTTCAAATCAGGCCTACATACTCTGCTAAACTCTCGAACACCTTAGCATAGAAGTTGGCACGGACACTGGAAAATGCAAAAGACAAGTTTATTAAGACCCCATGGGGTGGTGGTACATTCCTACAGCACCCTTCGGCTATGTAAGAAGTAGCACACCGAACATCGGTGCGCGACCTCTTTTATACAGTTTAATAGCAATAAAATGGTAGGCGGTTACAAGTTACACATTTTAGGTACATATAAGGTCATTTTTGGAACACAGCCAGCATGTGGGAGGAGTTCAGTAGCACCGGTCAGTTAGTGCTAACTTTCCTAAAGAATGACCAGTTGATGCATAGTGCGCATGTGCGCTTGACCAGTACTAAAAATAGCCTGTTGCCGAGCAGAATAGATGACCATGGGTAGCGAGAAAGGACGAAGGGCACACTGACCACGAGGCAGCGTTCATAGCAAATGGAAGCCAGAAGGATTCAAAATGGCCCCCGTTCGTTTTGGTCAAGTTAACGAAAAAGGCCGTGTAGCTGTGCTAAACGCTAACTCAGGAGCTGCCAAAACACGACAAAACTGCTCCACAAATGATGCTTAAAAAAAGCACAAAACTTTCTTTCTCGGCCGGCAGCCTGGCCTCCCCCGGGCACACGTTTCACGCGCGGCCTTTCACCCTCCCTCCCTCCGGCTCCCCCGTCCCTCCATTCTCTAGCACGATATTTCATTTTTCTTTCTGTCACAAGAGATTTGCGCTGTTAATCACACGACAGAAAAAATGAACAGAAAGGAGGCGCGGGAGGGGTGAAAGAATGAGAATTTAATGTTTCTTCTCAGCGAGCAGGCAGCTGGTGGGTAGGAAGGGGGTGCGTCTGGAAGAAGGGGGGGGGGCTTTGTACTATCATGTAATGGAACGGGAATGGCTGGTGGTTACAGTGGCGGCTGGTGACATTTGGGCTGTGAAAGTGGTTCGGCGCTCAATTCACCTGCCTCATGCAGGCCTGCCGCCGCGCGCGCTGTGCGGCCTGGCAGCAGGTGGGAAGCGCGTAGAGTCGACAATCCCCTTCTGTAGCGCCAACTAATCGAAACCCCAAGTGCCGCCATTAGACCCATGCATTTTTTAATGACTCTCCTATGCCTAAATCATGGGTGCTAATCAGAACGGTGCCAAAAGGGACCCCATTCACTGCAAAATATCAGAGAAACAAATACTCCTCCGTGAAACAATTTCTGCACATTCTAAGACCAGGCAGTACATTTTAATCACCTATGAAAGAGAAAATGACGATCTAATTATGATAAATAATGCACATTCAATATTTGCAAGCTGCACGGCGATGAAATACGTTTCTATTTATTAGTATACACTCGGAGTACAGAAACAATGTCATTCGCTACCAGTCATTCATCCTGAACATTTACGCCCTACCACTTTCAAATGTCACCAGCCGCCACTGGGTGGAAGTGTATGTGGTTGTTGAGGTAGACAGGGCCAGTGTTGTTTATTTCTTTGTAAGTGTAGCTGAGGAGTTTGAATTATGTGCATTTGTGTATTGGGGTTGTGTAGAGTTCTCTGAGGTGCAGTGTGCTGCGTGGATAAGACATGGGAGGTTGAGGACTAGTCTTGCTGCTACAATTTGGATGATTTGAAGTCTGTTCGGAATTTGTTTAGTGATTCCTGCTTATAGTGTGTTGTGGTAGGATAATCTGCTGATGATGGGGGCTTGGGTGATTGTTTTCCTGGTGCTGGTTGGTAGTCACTTAATGATTTTGAAGATGGTGGTAAAAGTGACTAGATAGACGGTGGAGGCCGCACAGAGGTTTCTGCTTGTATACGTACACATATTTCTACACAAACAAGCATTGACAGCATAGTGAGTGTTGTGTTATTTCAATGTGTCTAATAGACAGACTATGATGACGCTGCAGATAAAGTGAAAGTGACCGAGAGACACTGCCACATTCAACATTAACTTGGTTTATATTTTAGCTTTAAACAGAAACAATAATGCTGAAAATGCACGTTCATAAGGCTTTTGCTCGAAACACAAGCACATATTTAAAAAAAAACGTATGCACTAGGATGCAAATATTTACAAGATTTCACACAACGGAAGAATCCATACAGCTTAATACCTATGGAAGCTTTGCCCACTTTCAGGCATCAAAACACATACCGCACGTTGCACAGTACTCCTGTTATGTACCGAAATTCAGTAAAACTTTTTACTGTAGCCACTACTGCAAATTCGGACAGGTGTGGGGAAAATCAACAGATGAGCACATTGATTGAAAAAATAATTATGCGACTTGGTGCGATATTTGCAAAAGTCATCTGGGATTTTGTGTGACATTTCAGTGCTGTGATCTGAATAAAAAATATATGCTACATTACGTTTTCCAAATACCTTTTCTCATTATAAAATGGATCCTTGCTCCTGTCTTCCACCAGTACAATGGCTCAGTGCATTTGTGCGGCCATCAACAATGTCATTTCAACAATGTCATTTTCAGCAGGAAAAAAATCCACGATGACGGATTCCATATTCATTGAAGCCTGATTTTTAAAAAATAGATTCCATTTTTGATTTAGAGTGACGTTTTTTGATATCAACAGTGATTTTTTTTTTTACAGCTTTTGTAGCCAAAGCCTCTTGACACACAAAAGGCCTTTCTGTCTTGCTTTTTATCAGCGTAAAAAAAAAACATGTTATGTGATAATTGAAGTTAGGAGTATTTGGGCAAGATTGGTGTCTTAAAATTTATATTTTATTTATTTATTAATTTATCTATTTATATTTGTAGGTATTCATTTATGTATTTTGAGGTTTAATAAAGCATTGTGTTTTGTCCTTCAGGTACTTCAGAGCACTGCAAAAGAGTAAGTCTGAATACTGAAGTAATGGGGGGATGGAGTCCAATGTTTAACAGTGGGAGTAGTGTAATAATCTTCGATCAATTTCTCCATTTGCAAATACTTTAAACTCAGGACTTTATAGTCCCCAACTGCTGAGATGTCAGGTCTTTTCTGAAAAGCTGAACTGCATGTAACTTGACTCTGTCCTCAGCCTTTGACAAAATGTGTTCATTAGACTAACATCCTGGATTCTCAGTGATCTTCTTCCAAATTGCAATGTTTTGAACAATTCATGGGCTGGGTCGTTTGCTCTTGAAGATTGCAGGTGTCTGTTTGGGACTTTATGTGATACACAGTTTTAAACGTACATCATCCTTTGACTCAGTACACTTTGTCAGCAACACAGAGGATTTTGGGCTCATTCGTTACATCTACTGGGAGCCAATGGAGTGATTTCAGGGAGGGTTTGATATGTTAAAACGTTAGCAAATTCAGACATATTATGGCTGCCTGATATTGCAGTATTCGTAACCTGTCAATGAGCTTCTCAGGGAGAGTGATGTGGCCAGTGTTGAAGTAGTCCAGGCAAGCCATTATCACAAACTCCAGTCATTGGTTGGTGCTGAGAAATGAGGTGACTTTTCAGTGAAGGGGATCTAAAGATTATGCCTTTGACAATACTGGATTGTTGAATTAAAGATATCCCTGAAACAAATATGACTTCCAAGTTTCCTTCTTTCTATGTAGAGAAGGATGGTGGACCAAGTCTGAGAAGCCAATTGAACAGGATTGACATGGATTCTGTTCCAGCAACAGGTGGTCCCTGTTAGTGCAACGGGACTGTCTGTATCCAGACAGAGAAAATACTTTTCCGCCAGTAGAAAAAATGGGCCAAATATGTCATGATGCTAGACATATATTTTCTTTTCAGTGATTCATCAAATTGTGAACCAAAATATTCACATCACACTTATTTGACCCTAAAGGGCTTGAGAATTATTTAAATCTTTACAATGAAATAAGGGGCTCTAAAAAAAAAAAAAAATTGGAGGTTGAGTTGAATATGTTACTTTGCCAGCTCAACAAAACTCCTAAGCATAGGTGCTCACACAGCATTTTCTCAAGAAGAAATTATATTTTAAAAACTTGAAAAGACTTATGTTTTAAGTGAAAGATGGTCTTACCCCACATAAAAGGGCTATATTCTCATACGATCCTATAGTTAACGCTCTACTTTTACCGCCATCCACAAAGAGTGAAGTCTGCAGTTTAACAGGAAAGTTCCAACCTGATCATTGAAATAACTGCAGAAGGCACAACCTCCACTTGCTGAAGAAACTCTGCAATCATGAGGACAGTTAGTAAATACGTATTTCTGAAGCTCCTGCAGCACTTATGCTGTAACCTGTAGGCCTATTCTCAGAGAGAATACCAGAACTAGAGCAAGATAATGCAAGATAAGGCAACATTTAACATCATCAGATGTGAAATGTTCTTGCATTTAACATGATTTTAACCCCAATATATTTATGATTAACATCTATTTATCCATCTATCTATCTATCTATCTATCTATCTATCTATCTATCTATCTATCTATCTATCTATCTATCTATCTATCTATCTATCTATCTATCTATCTATCTATCTATCTATCTATCTATCTATCTGTCTATCTATCTATCTTTCTATCTATCTCTAATTTGTATGTGCTCACCCCCTGGTAAGGCCAATAGGCCCACTTTATATATTTCAGTGTTGTGACTCTTGGACAAAGTCAATAAATCTGCTTGAGTGTGGGGGTTGGATACAGGGCCTAGCCATAGGCACAGCCAAAGGCCGTCCAAGGTGGGGAAGTTGGCTACCCATGGGGGATGAATGCTGGGCCTGGCCACAGTGTGGGGCTAGTTGCCCGTGGGGGGTTGGACTCGGGGCCATCCCGCAAGCCAGTACACAGCATGGGGTTGGCTTTACATATGGTAATAAAATATTAATTTAAGTTAGAAAAAAACCTAGAAATTTACTGAAAAAAACAGAGGTTAAAGGGAAGTTGTAGCAAGGATCTGTATTCATATCTTACTTTAAATTAAACAAATAAAAATTAGTAATTCACTGAAAAAACATAGGTTAACGTAGCATTATAGTTAGGTGAAAATTTCAGGTTTTGATTTGTAAATGCTTTAAGTATTCAATCAATCAATCAATATAGACTTTATTTCGATTTGTTTCAATCATAAAAGACAATGTACAACTAAAAAATATTAAAATAGTCATGATACAGTGAACTACGATCTGCGAGCAACAAGGCTTAAATTCATTGCCATCATTTAACGTTCGCAGATTTTAAAACATCATTACAGTAAAATCTCAATATGATAAAACCTATGATAAAATAATTTGATTAGATTTTAAAAAAGCTTAAACACAGAATTAAATGACTACCACTTACAGTTTATCTGGTACAAGCTGCTAAGCCCATAGTTATACAATAAACACACCAGTAGTGGCAACCTGGGAGCGCTTGCCAGCCGATATTGGGAATGGATCTACCACACCAGGACATAGTCCTCATAACCTCCTATGAGCAATCTAACACGGCTAAGGTACATTTGTTTTCTTTTTTAGCTCGAATAACCCACATCCAACTCAGGAACTTGGCCACTGCAATCACCATGGGTTCCTCTGTGTTGGTCTTTAGGATACTGAAGGCCACCATGGCACATCTGGTGCCCAAGTTCATACAGATTGGTTTGAGACATTTATTCCCTGGTGACTTATAGGCTGGGCATACGAAGAGGATATGGGCAAGTGATTCAGTTTGAGCTGGACAGAAAAAACATTTATCGTCAGTCGGGGGCTGCCATCTACTGGTGTGAGCTTTAATTGGAAGCAAGCCCACTCTGAACTGATGGTATAACTTCCTATCGTGTGGTCTGGTGATTAGAACCCAATAGGTCTCAAGTTTGGGTTCCTCTTTAAGCTCTAAGAAATCTCTTACCATAGAGGGCCCCGCGGCGGAAATGAGACGCTTGTATGTCACCATATTCCAATACGCAGCCTTGAGTTCCCTTTTAGATGAAAATAGGGTGTTCTCAGGGGCCACCCATATAGAACTCACCCCCATATTGGTAAAGGTGGTCTTTAAGTTGGTTAACCATGGTATGTTACATAAATGACCCAAAGCCCTGACTTCGGTGAATGCCTTGGCATGTAAGGAGAGCTCGGGTGTTGTCTAAAGTCTTTTCTAATATGCAATAGGTCTAAAGAGGGCTAGATCCTCTATATTGTGACACCGCAGATCTAAATTTAAAGGCTTGAGTTGGGTGGATTGAGGGAGACCTATTAAAGCTCTAACAAATTAATTCTGTGCTATGGCCAGAGATGATAAATTCTCATAGGCCCAAAGTTCAGCTCCATACAATACGGAGGAACTGATTTTAGAGCTGTAGATCTTTAGCGATGGGGCGATGGGTTTGGACTTTGAGAGCCTCTGTTCTTTAAGTAATACACCTGCCTGTTGTGCATGTTTAAGGGACAGCATGTCAATCTGGGGCTGCCAGTTCAGTCTCCTACCTAGAGTTATCCCCAGGTAAGTATAAACCTCTGTCTGTTCCAAGGGGATGTAATTTATATACACTCTTCCTTTTATAACTTTATGTTTGTGGAGCACCCTAAACTTCGTTTTCTCCACATTAACCACTAACTCATGTTCTTGGCAAAACACCTCAAAGAGAGAAAATGCTGCTTGAAGGCCCAATTGGGTCTTAGATATAATTAGGGTGACGTCTGTGAACATGAGTAGTGGTATCTTCATACCTGCTAGCATTGGAGCATCAGTGGGATAAGTGATGTAATACTGAACAACTTTGTTTACAAATAAAGAAAACAGGGTTGTGCTAAAACGCACCCTTGTCTAACCCCCTTTTTGACAGCAAACCTATCTGGGACCTCCCCTGCGTTCCCTAACGAACCTGTGCGTAGTTTGATTTGTGCAGCTTTACAAGGAAGGACAGTATTTCCAATGGCATCCCCATATCCATAAAGCATCTCCACATTTTGGTACAAGGGACTAGGTCAAACGAGGATTTCAGATCTACAAATGCCGCGTAGATTGTGCCCCCTACAATAATGACTACCCTCCAGTAAATAAGCACAAACCTAAAGACCTGGTCGATAATGCTCGTGTGAGCTCAGAACCCCGCCTGCAATGGTGTTAAAATATCCATCTCTTCCATCCAGACCCGGATTCTGACTAAAACCAACCTAGCCACTACCTTCTGAGTTGAGTCTATGAGGCTTATAATTGCCTGGTAATGAATGATCACCCTTTTTATATATAGGTAAGATCTCAGCACCTGCCCAAGTATCAGGAATGGGTGCACCACTGGCTATAGCATTCACCAGTAATTTTATATAGGTGACCCAGTGTTCCCTGTCGTTTACAAAAAGATCCGCAGGTATAAAACCGAGACCTGGGGCCCTACTTCTCAGGCTTAAACGCAGTACAGACTCAACCTCAGCACTAGTAAAACATAAAATGCTGCTTGGAGTAGCCCATTGGAGTGGGTCATCACTATGATTAAGAGTAGTGAACTGTGCCTCAAAATGAGTAACTCACTGTTCAGGAGAAATATGGTTAGTGGGAATCTGATTTGATTCACCGCTACCCCCTTTGACAAGTTGCCAGAATTTGAACATATGTTTCCCTTCACTGGCATCAAGCAAATCTTTCCAACGTGTCTCATGCCAGTCCTTCTTGGCTTGCAATTGGGTTGTCTTGTACCTGGACCTGGCTAGTGTCGCCCATAGCTATGCATTTTATGGCCCTTGATAATAGCCTGTAGGCCTCTCTAAAGGATTTATTGTACCGGGAGGCTCCCTTGGGGCCGGGATCTTACCTGGGTTTGTGTGTTTTTATAAAAAATTGTTTCAGTTGGAAAAATAATTCATTGTGGGTCTGAACAATAATCTGGTTGATACCCTCCTGTGAGTCACAACTGCTGAGAGTAATTAATGAACGAGCTCCCAATTCCTTCATATTCTCCCGTTCCCTGTCATCCTCAGCAATCCTAGCCCATCTTACTCTCATCATATCATTTGTGAGCCTGGTGTCAGCTGTTACGTACTCAACAACGTTATCATTACAGCCTTTTAAACCTGGCACCAGCAAGTGAAGTACCAGCGGGATATGGTCGCTGTCTGTCCTCTCCTGCACCACCATGTTCAAGAGGGAGAAGAAAATTCGACGTTTAAAAATATATAATCTATATGGCTACTTCTCAGACCATTGTTAAAGGTGTGTGCACCCTTTCTATCAGACTGTGACCTCCTGTCCGTTGCCCCCAGACCCCTTTCCAGGCACAGCCCTTTTAGTTGAAGTACAGCTTCAGTCGATTTACTAATAGGGCGTAACTGTAATTCCGTGATATTCCATTGGGTATCCTCCTCAGCACTAAGCAAACTCTCTTCATTATCCAGTGGCTGAAAAGAGCAGTCTCCTGCTATTAACACATTACAGCTACCACGGGTAGTTTCAAAAAAGCTATCGAGGAGGGTGACTACATTTGATCTCCTTCCCCCATGCAGTAGACATTGACAAGCAGGACGTCAAGCTTGTGCGCCTTCCGTAGGCGCAGGACCATAACATCCAAGCTATCTATGTGTACTTCTTCCACCTTATAACCGGCTTGCTGTCTGACCCAACAGGTAAGACCACTCTTGGGTCACCCTTCAGCCTCCATACTGCCGCTTTGGAAAAGTTTATAAAACCTAGATGATATATTTGGGCCAAGGACCAAGTTTCTTGAAATACCCATATGTTATGGCTGTCTATATATGTTGACCAGAGGGTTGATGAGATTTTTGATGCTAAGCCTGCAATATTCCAGGAGACTATTGACATATATGGATTTAAATGTCCTTAGATTACATTACTATCATTCTCCTGCAAATCAGATGAAAGATCATTAGCAGATTATATCAAACAGGTAGTACTAAGTGGTATGATGGTATTTTTTTGCTGGAAGCTAATAGATCCTGTTGCCCCCGCACCAGTATTCATGTCCACCTTCGTTGGGCAAACTCCCTCAGTTGTATCTATACTTCCAATGTAGATGGCCTTCGCCTCCGCTGGGGCCCCATCCTTGATTGGTCCAGCTATGTTCTACGTAGGCAGACCTTGGTCAGTCCATGGATGATTCACACGGCTTAGGGTTCCAGAGGGAGGGGGGCTCTCGAGCATTTTCAGTCAATCTATATCTTCTAGCATATTAAAGATCTCAAAGCGATTGCTTGTGGTAACAGAATATTAATGTTATGTTATGTTAGGGTTTTTTTGTAAAGCGCACGTACGCCCCTGGGCTTCATGGCGCTGTTGAAGTAGGAACCTAACACAACAACTTACTGAAAATAAGCCTGACTGAACAGCCAAGTTTTATAAGAACGTCTAAAAGTTAGAAAGTCTGGGCTGAGCCGAAGGGAAAGTGGTAGGGAGTTCCATAGGACAGCAGCTAAGTAATGGAAACAGCTGCCGCCCTGACGCTTTCTCCTGTAAGAGGGAACAACCAGCAAGTCTTTATTGATGGATCTAAGATTGCGAGTGGGCTTGTATTTGGAGACCAACTGATTGATGAACTGAGGCCCTATGTTTTGTATGTTTAATGGCGACCAGTTGCTTGAGAAGCCCCTCTACTCTCACTGTACCTAACACAATTTGGTTGATAAAAAAAAAACAGGGGAAGGATATAATGTCGTCCGCCTTGATGGAGCTATTACCAGCAAGCACCAAAAAATATGCAGAACCAGCTTTGGGGAACGGAAACTCAAAACCACACATTCACCAGATAGAGTCCTATGGGATTTCCCAACCCAGGGGATTCTGCGAATCATTTCAAATTCACTGAAAAGATATTCTTTTATACCAGTCCTGCTACTAAGCAAGTGTAAAGCCTTATTTCTCAGTGTAGACCAGTGCTCCCGAGCATATTCGGGGAGCACTGGAACATTAACCAAAATGACTGTGTGTTGTATGGCTACCGGAGGAAGATGTAAAAAATCATATTTATTCTGAGTGCCATCAGCAGGGCGCACAGGGGGCCAAGTTCTAATACATGGCTTTCCTTGCTGTGATGTCAATGGCAGGGATACACCAACTTGGGTTAGATTGGTGTTTGATTTCCTTCTAAAGTTAAACCTACTGGGGCCGGAGGGGACATTCACTAGCTGGGGTGTCCTTTGGCTTGGCTACGTTTCTCCGCTCTGGCTGTGTTATAGGCCTACCATCCTTACCATCCTTTTGCCCATCAAAACTTATCAGGGGACTGCTACAAATACCCTGCTCTATTTTGCAGTGTCTATCTTCTATTGAGGTCAGCCTTTTATGTAATGGATCGATCAAAGCAGAGAGTTTCTGGTCAATCCGTGTATAGATCTCGTCCATATAAGAGGGGTGCAGTGGATCTATGGAACCAGTAGGGGGGCGAATAGAGGGGCTTGTGCTTGTGCTGATGGGCATATTTTTATATTGTAAACAACCTGTGATGGTTTTTGCAGCTAATTTACGCTTAGCTGCTCTTGGGTGCGGGGAGTTTGGCTTTTGAGGCCCTAGGGCTTTCCTTTTTTTTGAGGTGGTTAGCTTTTTGTTGCCTAATTAGACTTCTGTCCCCTAGTAGTGGCCATAGAGGTACTAGGTGGGCTAGCCAGGTTGGGAGAAGAGTGAGAAGAATATACTAGGGGCAGCTGACTGGGCTTAGGGGTATTTTTGTCGGAACTATTGGATGGGGCTTGGGTACAAGAACTATTAGAACTAAGGGTGCCAGGAAGTATTGGTTGTTCAAGTGAAAGCCTACGCTCGGTCAGTTGGATTTCGTGCATTAGCGCCGATTCTGCCCTAGAAAGAAAAGCATCCAGTGTACCCACAACCCCATACCAACTCCTGCTTTACATTTGCTCATAATACCACCCTTAAGCAAAAAAAGAACACAATAAACCTTTTCTACTTAAGTGTCACAGAGTCTTATGGGTCAGACATTAGTGGGGTGGCCCAGCCCAGCCTCTTCTGGTCTCTAATGGGCTCAGACGGGCCCACCCTTGACCCGGGCTTCGGAAGCCCTGGCCCCCTTATGAACGCTTCCTGGCGCGTGCAAGGCAGTATGTGGTGTGCGTGCCGCTAGGGGTGATGGGGGATGTAGTCTCCAGTTTGTTGGCAGCGGTGTGGACCAGCGGCAAACAGTGTCCCCGGTTCTTCGGTACTTTCAGCTCCTCAGCCGGTACTGCGGATGGAAAAATAGTAGCAATTAACGGGCATTCCATGCTGCGGGAGCCCTGGCCCCCTTATGAACGCCTCCTGGCGCGTGCAAGGTGGTGCGCGGCGTGCGCGCCGCTAGGGGTGATGGGCAATGTAGTCCCCAGTTCATTGGCAGCGGTGCGTACCAGCGGTAAAGAGTGTCCCCGGTTCTCTGGTTCTTTCAGCTCCTCAGCCGGTAAGGACACCAAGACCAAACTCGAGAAGCAGGGGGTAGAAGGCAATAGCGTAAAATCGGAGAATAATCATGCCACTTAGGCCAGATGTGGTTCTTTCCAGAAGCAGCTAGACTCACCACCACCTACTCTGCACAGGCATAGGAAGGACCAACAATATCCCACAAATAAATGCAACTACCCAAAAGTGCAGATCAACCACTGCTGAAAGCGGAAACAAGAATCTAAAGCTTTGCACAGTGGCTTGTGGGTCCCTGAGGGTATCAATATCAGCCTGAGTGAATTATGGCCTTCAAGGTCTCTGAGAAGGAATCACAAAGCAGCACAGGCAGCGCGTTGGTAGCGGGCTTTATGTATTACTAATAGGAAGCATCGTCACAAGGACAAGCAGTTGTGCATTCCCCCCACACTGTCCCAGAGGGAAACTATGTAGGCTTTCTATGGTACCCAATGTGAACCTCAACAATAGTGCCCTTTCCCATTGATTATCTATATTCAGCAAGTAGGGCTTAATACACAAAGAAAAACTACTTCTCCTCTAAAATCCAACTCGCGGAGAATCGGCCAAGAGAAATTTTTTCTATCATCCAGGATCTTGCCTTCTCTGATAGAGCGTCACTTAAACCATCACCCTCTCAAACATTATGTGACTCGCTTAACCATTTTTTTCTGGACAAAATCAATAAGATCAAAAGTAAAATTTCTTCTCCATCCCAGACCTTCACTGACCCCCGCCGTCCTCCAGCTATTGCCCATCTGGACTCAATCCCCCCCCTCTCGACCGACTCATTTCTTTCCATTCTCCCGCTGGTCAAGTCTGGCTCCCCACGGGACCCTTGCCCCGCCTTCATCTTAAAGCAGATTTTCACTTACTGCCCCTCTCCGCCTTTAGTGCTTCTAAACAGCTCGCTGGCTCAGGGCATTGTTACCCCGGTACTTAAATCGGCAGTGATCGTTCCGATCCTAAAAAAAAACGGCGCGGATCCCTCCGATCCAGCTAACTTCCGCCCGATCTCCCTTTTGCCTTACCTGGCTAAGGTATTGGAACGGCATGTGGCAAAAACCCTGAGCGAGTTCGTGGAAAGTCATGGTGTGCTGGCCCCAAGACAGGCCGGATTCCGCCCGGCCCACTCAACTGAGTCGGTGATAACATCGGTTTTGGACAATCTCCGACAAGGAATGGATACCAATCAACACCAGGCCTTGATCCTTCTAGACCTCTCCGCCGCATTCGACACGGTGGATCATACCATCTTACTTTCACGTGTCGAAGCGGCGGGAATCAGAGGAACAGCCCTATTATGGTTATCCTCCTTTTTGAGCGGCCGGACTCAAGCGGTTCGTCTGGGAGAGTTCTCTGCGGAACTCAAACCCATTCACTGTGGTGTCCCCCAGGGTTCTTCTCTATCTCCCCTTTTATTTAACCTCTACATTGCCCCCCTTATTTTTGCTTTACAGCAGCGGGAGGTCTCTGTGTATAACTACGCAGACGATCTCCAGCTCATTTTTTCCCTCTCCTCTACCCCGGAGTCTATGTCCAATGTTCAGTCCACTATGACCTTCATCCAGGACTGGATGAATTTCAACCACCTGAAGCTCAACCCCGATAAAACGGAGTTGGTGTTGACAGGTGGTTGTTCCAGTCCCTGGACCCCCTCCTTCTGGCCCCCCTCACTAGGTTCCCCCCCCACTCCTGTTTCCTCTGCTAAAACCCTTGGATTCAAAATCAACAACGAACTCTCTTTGCATTCTCAAGTTGCTGCTGTGGTTTCCTCAGCTTTTCTTTCACTCAGGACTATCCGCAGAGTCTCTCGATTTTTCGCCCCAGACACGCTCAAACTAATTCTTCTAGCCATGATAACATCTCGCCTAGACTATGGCAATATTCTTTTTCATGGCATGCCCGACTACCTCATGAGACGTCTTCAGCTTGTTCAAAACCAGGCCGCTAGGCTGGTTTTTAACCTTTCTAAGTCACACCACGTAACCCCTCTTCTTTTTTCCCTGCACTGGCTCCCGGTCCGGCAACGAGTCTTATTCAAGCTCGGTTGCACCATTTTTAAAGCCCGGACAGGCTCTGCCCCCTCCTTCATTAACTTGGCCATTCAACCCTACACCCCCTCACGAGACCTTCGATCCTCTTCTCACCACCTCCTTCTGGTTCCCCGCTTCAAACGGAAGAAGTGGGGTGGTTCAAAATTTGCTACCACAGGTCCAGCCTTCTGGAACTCTCTCCCTTTGGCCCTCAGAACCTGTACCCAGTACCCCCAATTCCGTAGAGACCTCAAGACTCTCCTCTTCACCCAAGCCTTCTCATCCTGAATGTTCTCCTCTCTCCCCGGCCCGCGCCGCTGAGTAGCTGTTGCCAGTAAGCGCCAAGAAACCGCCAGGTGCACGAGCGCTATACAAATCCTTTCAAATTCAAATTCAATACCAACAGTGGTTTGCAGGAAATATTAAGCCTATTAATGGGCTTAGCAAATACTCCCACATCCCTCTTCAGCCTCATATCTGCAAGGAAAGCAAATTTCAACCAGGACATATCTGACTTGGTCACACGTTTTTAGGTCAGTAAAATGAGATGGCCTTACCAATTGGGAAAAACAAAATATGACATATTAGAGCCATGGAATGTGCTTACCGATGTCAAAGTTCATGCAACCCATAATCACCTGTTCATTGAAAGTTGCCTTAGGATTGTTCCATACTGAGAGCCACAAAGGAGAAAGTTTTATAAGGTCCTCGATATATATTAGAACTAGTTCCTCATGGCAGACAATTCAAGGCTGCAGGCAGGCTGGGCGAGAACTTAGTCAGCAACAAAAGGGGGTTTCTTCTGTTAAATACAAGCAGCAGATGCATAGCTCCATACACCAGCACCATAGATAGCAGCATGAATACATTGTGTATCATGGTTTCCTAAAAAGCTGATGTTGGCTTTCCCCCACCAAAGGAATCAAGTTAAAAAGTATGCCAATAGACTGGGGACATTTGAGGCAGCTGGTGGCTATGTTAGTGTACCAGGTTCCATTAGAATCAAAGCATATACAAGATCAACACTAATATGCTGCTGTTGACTGATCTTGTCTGTATTAAATCAGGTGCTGCCTAATATCATAAATGTAAAGAATATATAAGAGCAACACTAATATCCAGCCCTGGTGAGTCACTCTATGAAGACCAAATGGCTCATTAGCCTCACCATTCTGTCGAAAAAGGACCCTGTCCAATAAATTCAGGTGGAAAAGTGCATAAAATTAATCAGAGCAGCGTCCAACTCCTTGTCAGGTAGCATAGACCATAGAATGGACCTGTTGATGCAGTCAAATGCACTAGACAGGTCCATGAAGGCTACGTATAAAGGGCAGTGCCTCGCAACTGCATATATGCCTATAAGAAGATAATGATTCAGACAATGTTCCACCGTGCCAATAGCCTCCTTAAACCAATACTGACAAAAGCTCGGTATGTTTTGAGCATTTACCCAGGATCTAATCCGGTTATAAATCACTCTCCCCAAAATTTTGGTGGATGAGTCAATGAGGGATATATCAGCCGGGTCAGGGCAGTCCCTTTTTTTAAAAAATGGTGCTATCCAAGAGGAGGACCAGGAAGGTGGTAAAGAAAAAACATTGAAATGGTTGAAAAGGTTAATATGTCCGGAATCAAGGTTACACTTAACCCCTTCGACGCTCATGATGAGCTCAGCTCGTCATAAGTTACGCCTCTCGTACACTCATGACGAGCTGAGCTCGTCATGAAACGCGGGTTTTTGAAAAACTCAGCGCACAGCGGGAAAACGCTTAGCGCGCATGCGGTTAAATAAATCAAAAGGGACTTTGTCCGGCCCACTGGCTTTATTTGAGGCACATTCCAAATTGGCTGAGATAACTTTTTCCAAATCAGCTGTTATACTGGCAATTGAGGCCCACTCATCAAATTAATTTTTTAGGAGGATCATTACAGCTATTTAAGAGGTAGACAGTGAAAAAAATGTGATACCCAGCGGAGCAGTCTGCAGTGATATGTCAACTTAGCAGAGTCATACTAATATGCCGCTCCTGATGCGATGAACTGTAGACCAGAAAGATTTTGGGTCTTTGAATTTGTTGGCAGTAATTATAGATAAATATTTCTAGCACAGATATCCTTCACCTGATGGGCACATTTGTAACCAGTCCTACAACTCCTTACTTATTTTATGTTCCTATTCCTTGTACCCAGCGTGCATCTCAAGTTATGGTTTGCTGGAGAACACACTTGGGGTCTGTCTGACTGTACCAAAAACAGGTTTAATTAGCAACTTTCACACTTGAACCCATATTTCTATATAGGACCCAAAACCGGACTTGATACTAATCTCTTCAGTAAGACAGCACTCGAAGGCCACCAATGTATTCGTAATTAATTTCATTAGAAAGATCTAAGGTTAGAAAGTTTCCAAACCAAACAATGGTTGCTATTTTTAGTAGTCATAGGAATAGGGGAGCATGGCATGTTACAATGTGTGTTCTAGGGAAATTGATAGGCAGTGTAAGGGGTTGGTGATCTCTGATAGACATATTGACAAACAGAACCAAACTGACAAGGCATCTGGAGGGAAGAATATAATCAATATGAGATCCTCATCCTCTGCCAAAAGGGGTTGGTACAGCGGGGACATTCGTTTGTTGAAATTCATGGATGTTAGTCAGTCTCTCTCTATGATAAGATAACCAAACTCAACACCTCTTAGACTAGAGCATGGGAAACACAGGAAATAAGGCAAAACAGGTTTGTAAAAATAAATAAGTGTAAGTACAACTGGTCCCTCCAACTAAATTACAAACTCGAGAAAGGAAAATACTAACCAATAGGGGATTTTTTTAAATTAATTACATTAGTATCTCCATCAAACTATTTAGAAGCTAAGCCAATCCATGAGGTCTGCCTTAAATGTAGGATTTAGCCAACATGTTCTTGGTTAAAATCTAGTTGCCTAGTATGTCAGTGGTTGACCTTATTCTTTAGTTGCACAAAATTCTCAGAGCCCCTCTTACCTAAAACTAAGACAAGTGGGTAGGCCTCGGGGGAAGACTTATTATATGGCGTGGTGCTGGCCCCTGGGAATAGAACACTAGCTTTCTCTTTGGCAGATTGGTCAATAGAAGTTGTATTAGTCGATACAGTATCCCTACTAGTCCCCACTTGCTTTGGCCCATGCCAAATTGAACACTGAGTCAATCACTCAGTCTGTCCACAAGTGCATAATTAAACGAACCCTGGCAAAGCTCACCTCCTTTCGTATTACCACCTGCATTGTCAGTGATGAAAACCTTCTGCACCTTTTTCTTTTGTGCATAACTATTAGTTCTGTGGTGAAAGAATTGCTGTTGATAGGGGACAAGGGCACACCTGAATGATTCCTGTTAATGCCAGCAAAGGAGGTAGCATAGCCGGAGGCTATATCACATGATATCAGTCCACACTGAGCATGGCTCTCACCAGAAAGGGTCCTTTCTTCTAGCTCAATTCCTTTATTTAGCACTTGTACAGCTTGCACAAACAAAAATTGTGCTAATCGCAGACGAAGGGCTTGATGTACCAACAGCTTTACGTTTACCCTTGGTGGACTGTCTTTAACAATGGATTTGGATTAAGGATGCATTATTTTAAGGGCACATCAATTAGAACACAATACCATATGAAGTTAAATTCTTTTACACTGCCCAGCGTTGCTGAAATAGTATAAAAAGTCAATGCCGGAGCCTCTCCTATAATCAAAACAAGTGAGTTCCATAAAGGAATGACTGCATATTTTCCCAGAATTACGTTTCCAGACTGCTTTACTGACACTTTTCAAGTGCACTCACACTCTTACGTTTGAATATCCGAAAAGTTTGATGCTGCCCTAATAATACCCAGTTATGCTGCATCACCCACACAACTTGTTTCTGGTTTGGTGGAAAATATTTTTTAGATATATCGGTGTCCCAAAGGTGTATACATTGACTATATCTCCAACCGGCCTGACAAATGTTGTTGTAATAAAGACACAGTTATTACTGATAAAATATTGATGTTCCAAAGATGTATAAAGTGGCTGCCTATGAAACTTACTAATGTTTGAATTGTAACTAAAATACAGGTAATACTGGGTAATACTGACGTGTGATTATTCATTCTAGTAGAAATGGATGTATAAGGAGAGAAGGGTCAATTTAAATTCATTGTCTAAGTAGTCAAAACTTGAAGATAAGCTGACAGTTTCTTACGTTTAATGACCATCTACCAGGGCATATGAATATGTTAGGGTATGATGAATGGTAAGTTGGACAATTGGGGAGTGCGCTGTAGTGCCCATATTTTGCGAAGGTGAAAAGTGGCTGGACTGGTAACCAATCAAACAGCGGTTGTGTCATGAAGTACTTTAAGGGTGGAGGATCTTTGTGTGATGTAAAGTCAGGTTGAAGTTATAAAACATCAGTTTCCTAATGAGGTATGGTTCTATGTGTGCATTTAGGAACACTACCTGTGTCACGCCCTGTAACAAGATGAACGACACTTGGAAGCTTCCCTGGAATTCACCAGCCTTGTCTTTATTTGCTTGTAAATGGTTAGGAAAGCAAGTTCAAGAAATGTAGACACACATTTTATACTCTGGGCTACAAATATCTTCCAGCAGGTCCAGCTCCTGGGAGAATGTCTTCGTTCTCATGAATACACACTTAAGAAAATGTTTTATGATGTTTTCTCGTATGTTTATTATAACAGTCAGTGCAACAAGTCCTCGATATATTGCAGCAAGTCATGACAAGTCCTAAACTGGTCTTAAAAACTTTTTGTGTGTCCTATCAAGATGATCAAAATGCCCCCCCCTCCCCTCCCGAGATGGTCCACACAGACGTCTCTCAGCTCTCTACACTGACCAGGCGTACCCCGAGGAAGTTCCATAGTGAGTCAGCCGTAGTCATGGAAATCAGTGCAAGAGGAGGAACATGGGGTTTTCACAGGATAGAAGGTGCCATGATATGGGTTAATTTGGTGACCTGGTAATGAGATCAGTAGAGGCAATGCGGCAAGAATTTGGAGAGCACCGTGAGGTTATTGGAAAGTAATTGTTGAACTGGCTGTTGGTGGGAAACTCTGTCCACCAGATAATTTTGTTTCCAAAGATAGAAGATCAGCTCTGGTTGACAATGGTTGTAAAAGTTACCTCACACACCATTTAAACACAGGTGCGCACATAAGTTCCCTGGGCACATGAAATTCGCAGGGACGTATGTACCAGGCTCTGGTGATCGCAGCGGACCCGGTGGAAATTAATTACATTCATTTAGGGCCATATGTAGGTGGTCGAATACCGGTCGGTAACACCGAAAAAGGCCAGTTTTCGTTGTTACCGACCGGTAATTAGCCATGTGAGATGTACGTAATACCGAATTGATTCGTTAATAACGAATCAGTAATAAATTACCGATTCGTTATTTTCCGAATCAAAGTTACCAAAACAAATATTACCTAATCGGAAATAACGATTCGGAACAATCCCCAAAAATGCTATGTAGCAAACCTCGGTATTACCGAAATTGACCAGATTCGGTAATAACGAATCGGTATTTACCACTTTTCAGGAGCATGTGGTAATCAGGTGGAGTGCATAAAAACAGGCCCAAAATGCATCAGTGGGAACACAATGGCAGGACTCTACCTCATTGCAAGGCGGCTACGCTTGAGAGCAGCAGGAGTAAGGATCTGGAGACGGGAGGAGCAGGTGTACAGATTGCGCATCACATTGTTCCACTTGACAGAAGCAGAAATTCATGAAAGATACAGACTGCACCCTGATACCATCCTGGAGCTAATACGGGACCTAAAACCCTATCTGGAGCATCAGACACCAAGGGCCCACGCTGTCCCCACCCATGTCCAGGTTCTCTGCTGCCTGCACCTCCTTGCATCAGGAAGTTTCCAGGGTGTGATTGCTGCAGTGGGTGGAGTGTCACAGAGCTGTTTGTCCCGTTTTTTCAACACTTTCCTAGATGCCATGATGGACAGAATGGAACACTACATTTCCTTCCCCAGTACACAGGCGGAGCTGCAGAGGACCAAGCTGGAGTTCTACCAAATGGCACACTTTCCACACGTCATCGGCTGCATAGATGGGACCCATATACCCATCTGCCCACCTGCAGCTAGTGAATACATTTACAGGAACCGCAAATCCACCCACTCCATCAATGTACAGGTGATATGTGATGCCAAGTTCTTAATTACTGACATCGTGGCCAAATTCCCCGGGAGTAGCCACGACGCGTACATCTTCCGGAACAGTGGCATCCATACCCGTCTGCTTGCAGGTGAATTTGGAGACGGATACATACTAGGTAAGTAAATGTGACACACTCTGATGTACACCCTGGCTAAAGCTATTGATCACACAACATAATGCCACTTACATCTGTACATAGGTGACAGCGCATATGCCCTCCGCCCGTATCTACTCACACCTTATCTCAACCCAACCACCCCGAGGGAGAGGAGATACAATGTGGCACATAGGAGCACACGCAACGTGGTGGAGCGCACGTTTGGATTGCTCAAAAGCAGATTCCGTTGCCTCCACAAAACTGGAGGTGCACGTCTCTACAGCCCCATCAAATGTTGCAAGATTATTGCTACATGTGCAATGCTACACAATCTGGCCATCAAAAAAGGAACAGCAGTGGAACTGACTGACTCAGATGACGAGGACGAGGACAACCCTCAGCCAGAGCCCAGCACAGCAGGTGTTGCTTTTGAACATGATGGGAGACAGAGACGGGCAGAGATAACGGCAAACTACTTCTGAGTGAGTAACGACACAGAGCCAGTTCCAGTTACATTTCAAGGTGTTTATTAGGCACACCCCCAGTAATGTGAGCAATCTCCAATTGGACATGGGTTACATCACCCATCTCATGCTTGGCAACAGCCATTGGTCCTTACTTCTTGCGGCCACGTGCTGCCCGTGACCGTTCCCTATCTACACTGTCCGGTGTGTCGGACTGTTCATGTGAAGGCACGTTACGTTCACTACGCCTTCTGAACTCGGTGGGTGAGGGCGTGATGCTACCACGGCTGGTGGCCTCCCCACTGTCCCCCCCCCTTCCATTGTGGCGGCCTTAGCATTCTGCATTTACTCTAGCACCGAGGTCATGGACACCATCCCCCTGGCCACATCCCTGCTGCAATGCGGCATCTCCTCCTGCATGGCGATGGACCCGCGACACATCAGTGATGTTGAAGTGGCGAGCCGGTTCACCGACTTGGTATAGGCCTGGAGCCTCTGTCTCTCCCTGCGACTGGCTAGACGGTCCTGCTCAAGCTGGCTGCAGAGGTTGTCCACCGAAGTAGCCACTCTTTCCATTCCTGCACTCATGTTCTCCCCCATAGCACTGATGCCCTTCTCCATCCTGTGCATATGCTTGTTCATGTGTGCCACCTCCCTGTGTATTGACTTCAGTTCTTTCCATTGCAGGCGCTGGACCTTCAGCATGTTGCCTTCCAGTCCTGCGTACACACTGTCACCCAGCTCGGCTGCCTCTGGACTGTCCGGCCTTGCCCTGCGGCGTCTGGATGAGATGTGGGCACCCTCGGATGCAGAACTACACCTCTCCCTGTTGGATCTTTCCCCTATGGGACTTTGTTCGCCCCCTCTGCCCTCCTCATCTGACTCCTCCATCTGCTGGAGGGTGGCCATGGCATGCCTCCTGCCTGACTGTGGGGGTGGGGGTGTTGGTGATCTTCGCAGTGGAGACTGTGTGAGAGGGGATTGTGGACTTCCCTGGCGCTGGGGTGATGGCTGTGGTGGTGGAATAGATGGCCGTGATGACGCAGAGCTTGTGGTCCCTGCAGGCCTGCTGGCGTCTTCATTTTGCCTCCCCTCCGGCCTGGCTGACTTAGCTCGGCTGCTCTCTGCTGCACTGCGAGATGACTCGCCTGTAATGACACAAATGTAGATATACTCACTGCTCTGTATGCCATGTGATTTCATTAAACAACATGCCTACAGAGCACAGTGGTTGTCCTGACATTGCCTATTACTTTACCATGCTATTGTGTTTGCTAGCCTGACTGTCCTATTCATGTGTTCCCTCTGACTACATTACCCATAATGCATTGCAGGTATCCAGTAAGACATGGGGTGGAGTGGGAGCCCCTTTGCCACTATGGGGATTGGGGGTGGGGAGGGGGTAGCACAGCATGCTGGACATGCTTCTTACCTTGTTTTCTAGCTGCTCTGGCGGAGCTGTCGGCGTCTCCCACGCCAATTACACTCTCCTGCTGGATGGTGGATTCAACCATCTGTTCAAGTGGTGTTGGTACTGGGGCTCTGTTTTTCCCTCCTCCGGTTTTTCCAGCCTGCCTCAGTCTCTCTGCCATCCTCAGTTTGGCTGTCTTCCTGAGGTCGTACCACCTCTTCCTGATGTCCTCTATGGTGCGCTGGGTCACACCTATGGCATTGATTTTGTCCCTGATGCCACTCCAGATTTGCCTCTTCTTTGACTCTGGCACTTGGTGGGACTGGGCTCCAAAGAGCTTGTGGTGCTCTTGACTGACATCCTGAATCAGGACCTCCAGCTCCTTGTCACTAAACTTGAGTTTTCTCTTTCTGTCACCTCCCTCCTTCTCCCTGTCCTGGCTTGCCATTGCAATGCTTGTTGTTGTTTTGCAGTCCTGCTTGTGGCTGTGTGGCTGTGTTGCTGCTGGCTCCTCAGCTCACAATGCTGTCTGCCTGCCTGCCTGCCTGCCTCACTGTGAGCTCCAGGTCCTGTGCACCTGGCTGGGTGTGGCCACTTCCTGTTTGGGAGGTAATTGGGTGTATCTGGATTGGCTGATTCAACAAATTACGATTTTTTGAATTACCGAATCGGTATTTCCGATTCGGTAATGGATTCTGTAATACCGATTCGGTATTTCATTCTCATTTTTTACCGATTTGTCCGATATCGGTATTTAATACCGATTCATAACGAATCGGTAATATTTAACGATTTTTTTTCTACATCGCGTATACCGAATCCTTAATACCGATTCGGTAAAATTCGGTATTAAGGATTCGGTATTCTCAATTTACCTACATATGGCCCTTAGTTGTGAATTAGTAATTTCAATTTCTCTCTCACTGCTCCATACTGTGCACTTAGAAGGATCTTTTGCACACAGCTGCCAAGGGACAATGGCAATAGTGCCAAACGTTCCCTGAACAAACCTGAGGGATTTAGGTGTGGGGGAATGAATGTGGTTGAACAAGTGCATAGAATTTGGTATGTTTGATAAACCCATTTATTCTGGGGTTCTATAGCCAGTTCATTCTGCAGCCCTTTGGAATTTCATTTATCCAACATAAGGTTGCTCATTCTGAACAGGTGCAGCCGGTGCAGGTAAGTCTCTTCGCCCCTGGCCCCAACCCACTGCCCAACCGAGCATACCTTCATGGGTCGCCACTAATTCTGAATATGGGAGGATTTGTTTGTGTGCAGTTCGCAATAGTAAATGCCACACATGATTCAAACTGACATGCACAAAATTAGTAACATCCTTCATAGAACCTTAAACTTGCTAGTTGGTAGGATGCAAGTCTAGGTACTGAGGGGCATATGCACGAGGAAATGGCTCAGCACGATGGAAAATGTTGCCGCGCCACGCTGTGCCATTTCCAAAATGTAGGGATGCGCTGCATTTACAAGAATATGGAGCACCTTTGTTTTCCATAGTGCTGGTGCTGAAAATACCTGCTTAGTGCAAATATAGACACCCTTGCGCCATAATGCAAGGGTGCCTGTGTTGCAGGGATGATTGCTAATGTACAGGAAGGAGTCCCTTCCTTGACATAAACAATCAATAAATCCTATTTTGCACTCGTATAGAAGTAGCAAATTGACATTATTAAGTACTTGTTTTTGTACATGAAGGTACATCTTCATGCACAAAAACAATCATTCATGCTGTTTTTCTCTTTCTATCTGTGCTGCAGAATATAGCCCACATAAAAAAAGCAAAAACAAGGAGAAATACAAATATTTCACCTCGTTGTTCCAATGTAATGCCTTCTTTTGCATGGCATTAGTTTTTGGTGCTGCCTCAGATTTACAGATCATTGTAAATCTGGGGCAGCACCAAAAAGCAATGGGCGTAACAGTGGAACGCCCACAGCAGCACCCATTGCACGCCCCTTTCATGCAGAAACCTGCTTGAAAGGGTACCATATTTACAAAGCTGCATTAAGCCACAAAAATTGGCTCAACTCCACTTTGTAAATATGGAGCAGGGTATTGCGCTACCGGAGTGTTGGTAAAAGTGACGTTGCAGTGGTGCAATTCTCTTATACAGAAGCCCCTGAGTAACAAAATATTGCAGCAATAATGTATCCAGAATGTAAACATCATGAATGTAAGTGTCCGTGGGTAAGGATACATTTGCTATTCTTAACTTCTCATCTACAGTTATGCATATCATCAAGGTAGGTAGATGTGGTTGAAACTGACGACCACCAAACTTCTTCCATAGAAGCCTGGATTGCCATACTGCAGGAAGAATGCACACTGTTCACTGAAATGACCAATGTCTTCAATGATTTATGTTGTATTTGTTGAGCTGCTTTTAAATTTACCAGTAGAATTAATAAACATATGTATTTGTGTATGTAGTGCAAACCTTGCAAAAAGCAAGGGTACCCTGTACGCATTGGCACTAGAGAGAGTTAGTCAATAATAAGGGGAAGAGAAGGTGGGAGAAGATGGCATTTAACAAAAAATATATCAACAAATATTTTTGAGGAATAACACCGAAACCAGGCCAGCGGAAATGAGCGTTCATTCTTGTTATAGAAAACAGTAGTTGGTGTTTGTATTTAAGTTTGTTTTTAAATTCTACTTATTAGCGTTTTTATTACTGTCAGTGCATCTAAGAAAAGACAATAACGTGAACATAAACCATTATTTGGCATAGACAGTTCCAAAAGACTAAGGGGGCATATTATAAAGGACCGGTGTTAAAATTATCGCTGTTTTATCGGCAGGAAACTGCCGATAAAACTGCAATAATGGGCTTGATAATACGCCCTTGTTAATTCCCATAGAAGCCCATGTTCTGGTGTTAACATGGGCTTCTATGGGAATTAACAAGGGCGTATTATCAAGCCCATTATCGCCGTTTTAACGGCAGTTTCCTGCCGATAAAATGGCGATAATTTTAAAACCGGTCCTTGATAATATGCCCCAAAGTCTTTGCGTACTCGGACGACCGCCCTGTAATCACTCTATGGTAGTTCAGTCCCTAATACAGAACCTCCAGCTCAAAAACATCCCTTGTACTATATTCAAAGCAAGATATGAGACCAATTTATGAGGGTTATGAGACCATACCTGGCGTGTTGAGTCTAATATTGGACGTCATGTTTGTGCTAAGAAACAAATGCTTTGTAGGGGTTAGCTATCATCAGAACAAAATCTGGGCTAGTAGATCTTTTTGTGAGTGAAAACAATGAAAAACATTGTGTTGGCCATAATAACTACTGCACCCTAACTATTTATTTACAAATCCGCCTTGCTGCTTGATGGCTGCCTTTAGCGGCGCACTTACCTACTGAATTGATAATAGCTGTTTTCTTGTTTTTCTTTACATTTAAGCAATTAGAAAATTCCTGTCCGGCAACTAACACACAGACGACATGATATCTCATTATGCTTGCAATTGTCATTTTCGGTTGCTCATTTCCTATCCCAACTGGGTAGGAAGTGCTGCAGGCCTTGGAATGTGCGATTTTGTTCTTACCAATCGGGATAATAGTTTGAAAAACTTTTAACAGCAGTTTCACCTCACAAAATAAGCAGGTTGTCTTTTCCTTCTTAATTGACTGTGCGTGATTGATAATACGTTAATATGTTACAATAGCTTCAGGGTATCTTTCAGTAAAATAAGACATATTCCTGCTCAGAGTTTTGTTGACTGAACTGCTCAGCAAAGCTTCAAAGGGCCCATGCCCAAACAAGCGCAAGAATGTACATTATTTTAACGAGAAACTCAAGAAAGGCAACACGCTAGCATATATCAGCGGATTGTGATGGAGAAATCAGCAGGAATTTCCAATAACATTTTGCATAGCTACAAAGGAGAAGCTTCATTTTGCTAGTTTTTTGCTTTTTAAGTTAAAGAATCAGGCAATGTTTTCTATTTTTGATAATATAATTAATAGCGCTCTAACATGGAGAGGTGGTTTAGATACATTTCTAATTTCCCAGGCCCCGAGTGCATGAAAAGTTCTCCAACCGCAAAGCCTCCCTGTGGATAAATCTTCTAATCTGGCTTTTGTGTTTCACCCTTTTGACACAAAGACAATGCTCTTACATTGCTCAATGTCTTCTGTACTTAACCACAGAATCCCCTACTAGTCCTGTGCCCAAGAAGGAATTCGAAAATGTGCAAGTTCAGTCCACATCTTCAGAGCAAGTCTCGGGAGAGATATTGACATAGGCCCCCACGTAATATTGAATAATTTACCCGGAAAGGGATACTAATGCAGGACTGGTTCATGCACATGCTTACATTTACTCAAATGCATACCAAACTGAGAATTCACTTCTCCTCTATTGAGGAGAATCTGCTAATTCTTCCGCTTATAGAGGTCAGTGGATAAGCTACAAGGTAAAAAGGCACATTTCAGTAGTCATAATCCATCCATAGACAGATGTGATATCATTTTCTCAGACAAAATCTTTGGATCAGAGTGGACGATAATTTAGTGTAGATAATTAAGTAATGACTGATGCTTGTGCTGTGGCATTGGTATATTCATGATTTTACAGTGAAAGCAAGCTTCAGCTGCAGTTTATCTTGTTTTAATGCTGACATACTATATATGGGTCGATTATGGAAAGGCTCAGAACGGGATTTGTATTCGGCAAATCCGATTCGGAATCTATGTTTATGACCGAATCGGATTGCTTTCTGAACGACCGATTACGATGAAAGGAATCCGTCCGGGCTGTCTGAAAAGGTTCCGAATGGGATTCGTGCAGCACAAGTCGTTCTGAGCCGAATTGTACAGCTCTATGGACACGGTTTCAGAATCAACAATTACGATGCCGGATTTGGACAGCTGTTTCAAATCTTTCTGTCCGACACAAAATGGCTGTTGGAATTTGACTTTGGGGGCCCGTAGCAGGACCACCTTCACCCATAGGCCTTGGTTGTGGCCCATAGGTGTACCAATGGGACCTGTCTTTACGGCCATGCACAGTGTGGCAGGCACCATAGGGTGCCCACCACAGAGTGCACGGATTTCCCTAACAACCCCTTTTTTCAATGGGAGCCTGTGTTCTCATTCAGAACACAGGCTCCCATGCAAATCAATGGGAGTCCGACCTAACGATGTTGGGAAGCATCGTAATCGGTCGGACGAACTTGCAGAACCCGAGTCAGTCAGAAACCGTTTTGAAACCAATTTGGTCGGAAGAGTTTTCTAACAACATCGTAATCAACCCTACAGTTTTTAAACTGCACATTCAGCAGAATCCATTGCCTGTTTTTGCATACTGTTCTCAGTGGGACTTTCAAGATCCGGCTTAGAGGAGGGTTGTAATGGCAGACCTGGCAAAAAATGCAAGTTTTCCATACATCCCTTCAAAAGCTTACTTAGGCGCCCAATTTAGTGGTCCCTAGATGGCAGACAACCTGTCAGTGGAGACACAACTGGCTCTGCTATCCCATCTACCAATGTGTGGTGCTCTCTCTTCAAAACACGGTGGTGATTTTGTTACCATACTTCCAGGATCTCATCTGCCCCTCAGTTTGCACCGTGATAAGTGTCATTATTCCACAAAAGGGTGACTACCGTATTCCCGGACATAATAGGAAACATTCCACCTCATGTTAGAGAGAAAGATATTGGGAATTGACAATGAACCTCTATGTGGAATTAAAGGTTATTTCAAAATATATAAATTGAGCTTGGGTCTGTCGTAGGTTGGTGGAGAGGGTGTTCCAGGTCTTGGCTGCCAGGTGGTCATTCTTCTGACGTGGGGGACTGTGGTCAGGGTGAGGCTGGCGGAGCGGAGCTGGTGGGTGGGGGTGTAGAAGTTGAGTCGTCTGTTGAGGTATGCTGGGCCGGTCTTATGGAGAGCTTTGTGTGCGTGGATGAGGAGTTTGAAGGTTATCCTCTTGTAGACGGTGAGCCAGTGAAGGTCTATCAGGTGGGGTGTGATGTGGCTACAGTAGGGGATGTCTAGGATCAGACGCGCTGATGCATTCTGGATGCGTTGCAGTCGCCTCAGGAGCTTGGCTGACGTTCCTGCGTAGAGGGTGTTTCCGTAGTCCAGCCTGCTGGTGACGAGTGCCTGGGTGACAGTTCTTCTTGTCTCAGTGGGGATCCACTTGAAAATCCTGCGGATCATTCTGAGGGTGTTGAAGCAGGATGCGGAGACGGTGTTGACCTGCTTAGTCATGGAGAGGGTGGAGTCGAGGATAACCCCTAGGTTTCGTGCGTGGTCGATGGGTTTCGGGGCTGTTACTAGAGTTTTTGGCCACCAGGAGTCATCCCAGGCTGAGGGGGTGGAGCCGAGGATGAGGACCTCCGTCTTGTCCGAGTTCAGCTTCAGTTGGCTGTTCCTCATCCATTTGGCGATGGTCTTCATTCCTTCGTGGAGGTTGGTCTTGGCAGTGTGAGGGTCTTTGGTGAGGGAGATGATCAGCTGGTTGTCGTCGGCATACGAGATGATGTTTAGGTCGTGCTGTCGGGCGACGTGGGCGAGGGGTGCCATGTAGATGTTGAACAGTGTCGGGCTGAGGGAAGAGCCCTGGGGTATGCCGTAGATGATTTCAGTGGCAGTGGAGGGGAACGGGGGAGGCGGGCACTCTGAGGTCTGGCGGAGACGAAGGAGGTGGTCCAGTCCAGGGCCTTCTCTTGGATCCCGGCATCATTTAGGCGTGTTCGTTGTGTGCGGTGGCAGACCGCGTCAAAGGAGGCTGACAGGTCCAGGGGGATGAGGGCAGCTGTTTCTCCTTTATCAAGCAGGGTCCTGATGTCATCGGTGGCAGTGATAAGGGCGGTTTTGGTGCTGTGGTTGCTGCGGAATCCAGACTGGGATGGGTCCAGGATGCTGTTCTCCTCGAGGAAGCTTGTCAGTTGTTTGTTGACGATCTCCTTGGTGACCTTCGGGGGGAACGGGAGCAGGGAGATGGGTCAGAAGTTCTTGAAGTACTTGGGGTCGCCTTGGGTTTCTTGAATAAGGCGTTGATCTCAGCGTGCTTCCAGCTTTCCAGGAAGGTTGCTGTCTCAAAGGAGATGTTGATTACTTTCCGGAGGTGGGGTGCAATGGTTGTGCCGGCTTTGCTGAAGATTTGGTGGGGGCATGGGTCCAGCGGTGATCCGGAGTGGATGGGGTTCATGGTCTCGCTGGTGTCCTCATCGTTGGTGCTGGTCCAGGAGAGCAGGCGGCTGGTGCAGGTGGTGGTCTTGGGGGCAGTGGTTGTCGGGGTGGTCGTGGCGTTTAAGCTGTCGTGGATGTCGGTGATCTTGCGGTGGAAGAATGTGGCCAGCGAGTTTTACAGGTCTTGCAAAGGCTGGATGTCGTTGGTGTTGGAGCTGGGGTTGGAGAGTTCCTTCATGATGTTAAAGAGCTCTTTGCTGTTGTGTGTGTTGTTATCCAGGCGGTCTTTGAATGAGGCCCTCTTGGCGGCTCTGATGAGTTGATGGTGTCTGCGGGTGGCGTTGTTGTGGGCTGCGTAGCAGTCCGGTGTTCATTTGCGGAACCAGTTTTTCTCCAATTTTCGACATGTCCGTTTTGAGGACTGGAGGTCTTCGGTGAACCAGGTGGCTTTCTTGCTGGTGTGGCTGTTGGAGGGTGCCTTGAGCGGGGCGAGGGTGTTGGCACAGTTGTCGATCCACTGTCTGAGGTTGCGGGCAGTGGTGTTGGGGTCGGTGGGGTCGGCTGGTGGGCTCTGAGCGAGGCGGTTGGTTAGCTGGTCTTCTGTGACCTTGCTCCAGTGGCATCGAGGCATCTGCTGGGTGCGGTGGTGCGTGGTGGGCTTCCTGAAAGTGAAGTGGATGCAGTGGTGGTCGGTCCAGTGGGGTTTGGTGGTGTGGCTGAAGGTGACGTGGGGGCTTGCTGTGAAGATGGGGTCAAGCGTGTGGCCGACGGCGTGGGTGGGTGTTGTCATGATCTGTCTGAGTCCAAGATTGGCTAGGTTGTGGATCAGGGTGGTGGAGTTGGTATTGTTGTTGTTCTCGAGGTGGATGTTCAGGTCCCAGAGGAGGATGTAGTCCGTGGAGGTGAGGGCGTGTGTGCTGATGAGGTCGGCGATGGAGTCGCTGAACTGTGGTCGTGGTACGGGGGATCTGTAGACAGGGGTTCCTCTGAGGGTGGTGTTCGGGTCAGTGTGAATCTGGAAGTGCATTTGTTCGCCGGTGCTGAGGGAGTCATCCGTGTTGGTCGAGACTCTGAGGGTGTTCCTGTGGACGATGGCGATTCCTCCTCCAACGCCATTGGCGCGGTCCTTGTGGGTGATCTTGTAGCCTTCCGAGATGGCTATTGCGATGTCGGGTACTGAGGCGGTGTTCAACCATGTCTCTGTCAGGAAGGCGACGTCTGGGGCGGTAGAGTCGAGGAGGTCCCAGAGTTCCACGGCGTGTTTGCGGGTGGAGCGGGTGTTGAGGAGGATGCATCTGAGTTAGTTGGCTTCTTTTGTTGGCAGTTTGGTGAGCCGGATGCTGTAGAAGCTGCAGGCCCCGCAGGTAAAGGTTCCTTTGGTGCGCTTCATGGTGGCCTGGTAGCAGGTGTGTTCTCGTCCGGGGCTTCGTGCGTGGAGGGTGCTGGCATCGTAGTGGAGTCGGGTGATGTGGCGTTCGCAGGGGCCAGGGGTTCTGGCGCTGGGTGCGGCTTCGGCACGCCAGCGGCACGCCTGCTGTGCGTGTCCGCTGCGCAGCGGGCACCATACATGGGGAGGTGGGAGGGAGGTGCAGCTGTGAGGCTGAAGCGGGGAGGCCAATGGGGACAAAGGGGGCGAGGCCACAGAGGACGCAGCAGCGGGAACCAGGGATGGGAGGGGGTGGTGAGGGAAACAAAAGGCAAAAAAGGGGGAGCTGTAGGGGCTAAGGAACACGCTACAGTGGGTAAACAGATCAGGACCCAGTACAATTGGGCAAGGAGTCACACAAACACAGAATAACATATAGTGAGGGAAGGCCAAAGGCCAAAAAGAAGGGCGGAGTCAGCAGCGGGCCTCGAACCCTGGGCGCAGCGCCAGTAGCTGGCTGGGATCACTGGCGCAGGCAGGTGGAGCTGCACGGTGAGTGGAGCGACCGGCATGGAGCGGATTGATGTTATACATACTAGGAATCTTGTAGTTCTAGGGAGTGCTCTGAAAAGGAACTATGTCATATGCGGGCAGTGTTGAATATGAGATCATGCGCAGTGTGTGAGTGTATGCTGAAGAATAAAGAAGTGTTGGACTACAGCTCCCATGTGGCATAATTTATCTGCATGCCCCATTGCTGACGAAGGCGCTACAGCCAGATATAACAACGTTTTATCAACTGGTTCAACAAATAGGAATGTATTTATAAGACTATTTCTCCTCTTGGCAACTGAAAAACCCTGCTGTGGCTACCTACTGGATGAGGTAATGCGAAATGCTTATTTGCAAGGTTAATTTGATTCTACATTTTTTCTTGTACCACAATATTGAAGAAATAGGAATGAATGTAATCAGTGGGGTCTATTGAATAGGACATATCCTCTGCCAATACTTTGTTAAAAGGAAAATGTACTGCAGTTAATCATTTCGCCAGTTTCTTTGCACTCCTTTTAATTCAGTTTCATTGGGTGTATATGACTAAAGCACAGATTGTCTTAAACTGAGAAATCGCAATTCAGGTGATGAATTGGGAAAGGGTATTTCTAGTCTCCAGAGACAGACGAGCTGGAACTCTCTAAATAAATCTTGGAATTTATAAAGACCAAGGTATGTGTGGCCCTTTGCTGCTAACTCTTGCAAGAACACTTTGAAATACATATCAATGCAAATCAAACTCGATGTTGAAGCCAAAATTTAAAAAAATCCATACATGTTTAAAAGATATTTAAAGCTCTGATGCGCACAATGCACAAGAAATACATTTTGAACACATCACTACTCAATAAAGAAAAATAATTTAAAAGGCAATATTTGCCTTCCCACACTTGCCATATGTTCACACTTACAGAAAAATGAACTTCTGAGCCACGAGCTTTACTTCACATAATAAATATTTGAAATTCCTCTTAACCCCCCTTTCAATTTAACTATAAGCCATTAAAAAAGCAGACTTCATGTTGTTTCATTATACCATTGTATTAAGATCGATGCAGCGAAGAATTCCAAAAACAACTGAGGCCGCAACGATCATGCAATTAATAATAATACAGGAAAATGAACATGTTGAATTCATTTAACCGAGTAAAATCCGTGTAGCTTAAAGGAATCTACATATGTGCTAGGTAAAAAGAGAACAGTTATTTTCCAGAAATGATGGAAGGTTTTCGACTGTGCATATCCAAAGTATGTTTGGGGAATATACCACACCATCGACTTTCTAGACACCCTGGAACCGATTCAGGAAGACCGAATTAGAACAGTTGGAATTCTGTTGATTTTGTGGATTCACAAAAAAATGCGAGGAGTATGTCGGGAAAATTTCCCTGTAGAAACTAAGGTAGTGCATAAGAGAGAACCACCAGCAGACCCCAGATCCATACGGACACCTGTCGGGGGTATGTTTTGTCTCTGCTATTATTTGTATTGGCTGTGGATCGATTGGTACACATTCTCCGAAACAGAGATCTAGTATGAGGGATGCCATAGCGGGATGGTCAGTATTCAGTATCCCTTCATACCGAATAATATGCTCCTATACCTCAGGGATATTGGGAGCATTTCCGACCACCTAACTGGATTTGCCGATGTCTGCCTTTTTCCCTTTATGTCCCCCCCCCCCCCCCCCGATCCTGTGCTCCGGATGAATGGCACTCCCTTATAACGGCAACCAGATACATTTTTCTATTTATAAATCTGTATATACCATTCCCTGTCAGATCTCATGGACGGTAACCAGTGCTTAATTTGTAAAAAAAAGAAGTGCAGGTGCTGAAAAGTTTGCCAATGAGGTCACCGCTCACGTCTTCCTCCGGTGAGCCCCACTTTCAACACTTTCACTGCCTCAGTCTCTACCTTCTAACCTTGATCTGTTGTCTGTCCCTTAAGTCTTTGCTCTAAGAGTCTATCCTCTCACCTCTTTAATTGTTTTATATCACCTTTGTCACATCCTGTATTTCTGATTTGCCCTCTTTTCATTTTAGCCCTGCACTTTTTTCTCTTCACTTTTATCCAGGCTCTGCTTTCTCTCCCCTCGATCTTGGCTCTTTACTATCACTCTCTAGCATTGATTAGCTGTGTCTCCATTTTGTCATTTTCCTCTGTCCTGTCCTCCACATTCTTTCATTCTATCTTCTCTCTTCTTAATGCTCTCTTCTTCACAACATGGCTGCTTTCTCTTTGTATCTGATTTGGTCTTCTCCTTTTCTTCTACTTTGCTCTGTTTTATCTCTCTCCTCTCTTGTTGTTTCTTCTCCTCTTTACTCTTGCTGTCTCTCATCTCTAACACTGCTGATGCCTGGGACCCCTGTCGTCAGCCTGTACATGTCCCTGCTATCTTGAACTCTGAGTTTTCCTGTTGTCATTCCTAAAGAAGAGAAGCAGAAGATGATGTGTTTTACTTTCTTACCAACACCGAGTGCAAAAACAAAATATACACCAAATGAAAATGCTTTTTTGCATATATTAATCAGTGTGGTATGACTTGGTTTATTGCGGAACAGTCGGCTGCTTGAGCACAACAGGTCATGTCACTGCTAGTGCTGCCTGAAAATAGTAGGTCCAGGGATGACGACGGCATCGGCATCGGCATCCACTGCTCAGCCTGCTGTGATCCTGCCTGCTAGAGCACAGGCCTTGTCCCCAGCAGTAATGCTGCCAATGCCGGTATGTATGACTGTGGTGCCTACTGGACTCACTCATGCTCAGCAATTACCATTCTGGAGTGCAGCGCACAGATTCATCTGGTGACGCCATGGCGCACAAAAATTGTGTTGGGTCACAGCCGCATTGAGCACATTGACGATAGCAGCAATGCAGGGCTGCCGGATATGATACTTTGGCTACGCAACAAGTGAAAAGATCACACTTACTTTCAATTCTTCCTCAAGAGCCCTCACTCTCAAGTTACAAATGCGCTCTTGCAGCTTCCTCGCCTCAACTCCGTCATGAGCCAGCCCCCAGCTACAATTATCCAATGGGAGGTTTAGGCTCAAGCAGTGGCAGGGTGCAGCAGACTAGGGGAATAGAATGCAAGCCATAATTTGTCGATGACTTCTTGGATTTGTGAGGAGCAGGAGCCACGGAAAGCTACGGCGCTCCCGGTTGTGGCAGGGGAGCTGCGGCGGTCATTCGGGAGGCAGCCGGTGCCTTCATTCCTTTCTGCCGCGAGGGGGCCGCCTGGGGCTCCCTGAGGAGACCGGGACACCCGGAGCTGAGAGTGCCTCTCACCTGTGGTGGTGAGAAACGGAGGAGAGGGGCAAGAGCCGTCTGCCCGGCAGTTGCCTTTCTTGGGTGAAGCCCACAGTGTTTTCCCGCGTTTCACAATGAGCTGGAGCATCCGTTGAGCAGGGCAGAGGTCAGGTCAAGATCGGGTGAGACCTGTGAGATATCGGCGGTAGGAGGTACAGGGGGTGAGAGCAGTGCCACCCTTAACAACCCGCACAAGGCACAAGGCACTTTCACCCCTTTCACCCCTGGCAGGGGGATACGCACGCTCGCTGCACTTCAGTGCAGGGACTTCATTGACCTGAAGCCTCAGTGCCTGGAGGCGATCTAATCACTTCCCTGATGCCCGGTGGTGCTCAAATCTGCTGAGGGGCAGACGCCAGCCTTAACACTTTCGCCCCTGGCAGGGGGACACGAACGCTGCCCTTGGAGAACTGATTGAGTATTATGAACACTCGCCAGTGACTGGTACCGTATTTGGGGTATTCGCTACGATTTTTGTGTTTTATGGTGCCTGGCTGCACATGACTTGTTTACCCATCTTAGCTAAGAAAGAAGAGTGAGAGGGGGACCAAGGGGCTGTACGGGTGGTGTACAAAGACTACTTGAATTATGTTTCTGTATTAAGCTCCTTAATTTCTCCTGCTGCTGGGGAACTATATTGTTTGATATAATCATTTACAACAAATATAGTTGAAGGCTAAAGAGGATGGGGAAAAGGAAGAATCTTGATAAGGCTCAGGCCTTGGAAATGTTTTAAAAAAAGAAGTCACTTGGGGCAGTCTGTCATGACACTATGGACAGAATTGAGTTAATATTATCAGAGTGTCAGGAATTAGTGGAGCAGGCTCCATCAACTTCCCAAGCTATTGCGAATGACAGTGTAAATTCTGCATTGATACAGGTTCACACAACACAAGACCGGGTGGTGCCCAAAAATAGTATCCCTGGGGAATGTATCCCCAATATGTTTATGCAGGGGAAGAAAGGGAACAGAAGAGCTCGGGAGTCCCGACAACTATCACTAGATAATGACCAAGTCACACAAGCCCAAACAGGACAGGCAAAAGAGACACCAGTCCTAGCCCAATCAATTATGGTGGAATGTCATAAAAGATTTGAGTCGCTATTAACGACAGACCCAGAGCCCCGGGGGGTGGCGACTATTGTGTGTGAGCCTTTACACAATATTCTCCCACTAGAACAAACAGCATTAAAACACATTATTGAGACCCTTAGAGATGAGGTTGCCGCACTTAGAAAGGAGGTTGCCTCTCTAATGGTAATAAAAACTGCACCAACCAGGAAAGAACTTTGTCCTGATCTGCCTGAGGCCCCTCAATTATTGACATATTCACAAATGGTCAATAGGAAGGAAAGGGTACCTGAGAGGGGAAATGGGGAGGGACTAATTACTGAAACTAATCCAAGTACTGTTACGCATCACCGGCTATCGCTTGAATATAAGCCCCTCTATGCTGAGAACCAAAGAAATGCCCCATCAGGTATCTGTGGTATGAGTAATTTAGGGGGTATCAGCAGTAATAGAGCATTACTAAATGGGAACATCGCATTGAGGTCGATGAGAGATTGGATCTAGACAAAGCAGAAAGATCAGTGTGATGGGAATGTGATCTATCTTACAAATGTACCAAAGCTTGCTCAGGTGGGGACTGAAGACCCTAATTCTGTAAAAAATACGGTTATACATTGGCTAAGATCTTCCCGACACTGCTACTCTATAATTAGAGAAGACATCAAATGTGCAAACAGATCTAACCAACCAGGTATGGCAAGGGACATGATTGAGGTGGGGTTCTACAATAATGATATAGTCACTATTTTGCTATCTATAGAATCTCGTACCATTCCCTTGGAAAATACATCAGTTGCTATTAAATACAGACGGCCCCTGGGTCCCGAACTGATACGCTTAAGGGGCACTATGGGAGACAACAACTCATGGAAGTACAGAGGTGAAATAGATGTAAAGTGACTTCAATTGAACAACTCTGGGGAAATGATAAACCTACCTCTCTCCAAATTAATAATGATGACTCAGAAGGAGGATGTAAAGGTAGATAACTGAAGTACCCAAGCAGGATCAGACAAGCCCACCGTAGATAAAAGCCTTAGTCCCATGGTCAGAAGGGTAACGGTACCCCCTACCACAGAAAATCCGCCTGTAGATGGTTCGCTCTGCGGCACAAATTTAGAAGATGGGATAGTCCCTACATCTGAGCTACGTATTCTGGTGTGGAATATTGCTGGGATTAAAAAGTCACAATCAGACCCCGATTGGTGTAGTTTTGTGGACACTTTTGATGTTATCCTCTTCCAGAAAACATGGAGCTTGACTACCCCACACAGGATTGGTTATTCGGTATATGCAATTGAGGCAAAAAAGAAAGAAAAGGTGGACCCTATGGAGGCCTGGCAACCTGGGTAAAAACATCTTTGGGGACTAATATTAGGTTGTTAAAAGCTGATACAGAGAATATTCTGGCCCTGGAATTAACTCTATACTGTGGCTGGAAGGTCAGAATATTTAATGTTTATAACAGAGTAGATTGTGGTACAGAGGAAACAGCTACCATGTTTAAGTTAGACGATGCCCTAACCAAATACTCAGATAGCACCCCTACTATAGTTGCAGGTGATTTCAACTGCACTTTCGAACCTTTTATTTCCACTCCCCGAGACCTCACTGAGGATTGGGATTGCCTTTGGTCTATTCCCCATTTAGATTTACCCACAGCAAGGTGGTCAAAGAGAGGGGCACAGGTGCTTGCATTAACTCTAGAACACGAGCTCAGAGCCACAAACGGCAGGACAAAATCTGACCCAAAAGGGGAACATACGTATAACAGACCAGGCAAAACCAGTAGAATTGACTATTGCCTAATTACCCTAAACATATGGCCCCAACTATTAGATATGAAGGTTGTGAAAAGGATAGAAAGTGACCATCATGCTCTTGCCCTAACCCTACTAACTGAGGCCACTTTCCAGTCAACCCCCAGGGTACACCCCGATGTGGCCTTGGGTATACTATCTGTAGCAAATAATGAGGAAGCTTTAAAATGGACCTGGGTAGAGAAACATCCAGAAGCCCTAGAAGTAGTAAAAACTAAATCTAGGCAGTTGATTAAGGATCTGAGTGGCCTTTGCCCTAATGATGCTATTACATCTTTGGGCCCACCCATGACCTCTTCTTCAGCTAGATAAGGAGTGTACTGAGCCAAACATTAAAAACCAGGAGCAATGAGGGTCATCGTATCGCCCTTAAGCATGATAACAAGAATTCTTGGTTTAATCTGGACTGTAGGAAGGCAAAGTGGACACTCATTGGGGCAATTAAAAGAGGGGTCCATGTAAAAATTTCTACTAGTAGAGCTGGATACAAAAAAAACATTGAAAAAACAAAACAGGAGTGGGAAGACTCGCTTTGGTAATCTTTACATGTGGACCTGTCGGAAAGCGACCCCAAAGGATTTTGGAGACATGTGGCATATTGGTTAAAAGGGGAAGGACCCACACTGGAGTATACTATACAACTGGAGGAGTGGGTTACGCATTTTGGCCCTCTCTATGGAGATGATCCTCATATAGCTAGTAATACATCGGAGGACATGGATCTCTCCAGGGGGCGTGAAGAAGGAAGTTTGGTAATCTCACTAGTGGAAACATTAACAGCAATATCCTCTTGTGTGTTGGCATGTGCCCCTGGTCCAGATAGAATCCCTAATGATCTATATAAAGAAGATAAAATGTTATGGGGTTTATATATAAATTTGATATCCAACCTGATATTGGCTGGTGACCCTATTCCATCTTCCTGGCAGACAGCTGAAATTGTGCCAATTTTTAAAAAAGGAGATAGATCTGTCCCATCGAATTATAGGCCTATCAGCCTTATTGACTACTTTCAAAAAATCTTCTGCAAACAGGTCTTAGGTAGGATTCAACATTTGATGAGGAAAGCTCAGATTTTAAGTGATTTTCAGGCAGGTTTTAGTTCTAAAATTATTTGCTGCTGGACCAGGTGTTTCGATTGATTTGTATTTATTGGAAGGATGTGGTTGTAAAAGGCGGAAGGCTTTATGTGGCGTTTGTGGATTTGCGGACAGCTTTCGATCTTGTTCGACGAAAGAAACTATGGGAGGTGTTACTAGGGATAGACGTACCCAAAAATATCTTAAACATTTTAATCAGATTGCACTCAGATAATTCTGCACAGGTTAGATGGGGTGCCAATAGTCAAGTCACTAAAATGTTTCCAGTTAAGCGAGGAGTGAGACAAGGGTGTGTGCTCGCTCCAACACTTTTTACCTTATTTATTGATGGAGTGGTTGAGTTTTTAGATAAAGATGGCTGTGACGCCCCAAAAAAGGGTTAGGTAGAGTCCCAGCATTGTTATTTTCCGACGACACTCTTTTAATTTCAAAATCACACCAAGGATTGCAGCAACTTTTAAATTATTTCTTAAAGTTTTGCAAAGAAAGAGGCCTCAGTCTAAATGAGTCCAAGACCAAATTCATGATCTTCGACAAAGGTAAAAATGTAGCAAAGACTAGACCAATATGGGCTGGTAGCACTAAACTGGAGAAGGTTGAAGCTTTTGACTACTTGGGGATTCGACTTACCTCTTCATTTAGCTGGACCCCACAGGTAGAAAAAGCAAAACTTCAATTTATTCAACAATGTGTCCACATAAGTAAGATACACAGGAGGACAGTGTCCAGGCAAATAGCCGCCGCTATTCACATTTACAATACTAAGGTTTTGGGCAGGTTTTTTATGGGGCGGAACTTTGGGGTGTTAGTTCTTTAGTTCTCTGGCCTCTTTGTTCACAGTTGAAAATCGATTCTTAAGATTGCTTGTAGATCTCCCTGCCAGTTCCCTTTTGATTCCTTTTTACTTTGATATTGCTCATAAGCAACTAAAGCATAAAGTAAACTACAAAATAATATCATTCTGGTACAGACTATGGACTACAGACGAGCTGGATCCTTATCGGGATGCCCTAAGGGATCTCTTAAGATTACCTCAGGCTGCATCCATAAGGTGGTTTTCCCACTTGCGTGTCCTACTAGGGAAACTGGGGATGGACAGCTTTTGGTCTAGCCCAGGAACCATGAGCAGTATCTCGAGAGACAAGCTGAAAAAGATGTAGTGGGAAAAAATAGTACAATTGGAACTAACAGAACATGCCTCAGGCCTAACTAAAGCTATAGATGAAATGACTCCTCCGTTGGCCCGGAAGCTCTTTTTGCAGTTTAGATACAATACCCTACCGACTAACCTTTTCTGTTCTAGATGGTGCATGTATCCTCCTGTAGTTGATTTATGTCCTGCGTGTAAATCCTCGACAGAATCTATTCTTCATTTAGTTTTTTTACTGTCTCCATTATGTATTACTGGGAAAAAAATGGATAATACCACTATGTAGAGCTGTTGGTCCAGACCACTATCTTGAAATCCTGAGGCTGCTGTCTACGGATACCCGTTGATTGATAGTTTTCGGTATTTCCCGTTTTCTGTATGCTATGTGGGTCAGGCGGAGGAAGTTATTACTCTGATTCTTGTCTTTTTATCCATGAATTTATACTTATTGTATAATAATTGTATAATAATTTGCTGCAATGTCTACTGATAACCCTTTCTTAATGATTTTATTATATGGTTTTATTGTTTTTTAAAAGAAACCTGTCCTGTGATGTACTTTTTTGAATCTCTGAGATTGTAATAAAGTTTATATGATATAATATGGATTTGTGATCAGCATGATGACATCATCACTAACGTGGTTATACACAATCATGCCTGCCTGGATAGGCATATGCCGGCCTGCCTATGAACATTTACCAGCCAGTCACCATGCAATGTATGTTATTCTTTTTATTTTTAATTGAACAATTAATATTGAGACCACCACCTGCAGGTTCAGAAATTGTAGCCCCAGCACTGTGAAAGAAGTGCAGGTGCTGAGCACCTGAAAGCACCTGCTCAAATTAAGCACTGACGGTAACGTAGGTTGGGCAGTCACCAACCTATGAACCCAAATGGTGTTCTTGCAGACCCTACAGTTCTCGGTGGTGGGATGCATACACTAGTCAAAATGGTCATGCTGCTGTGCCTCCTCTACCTCTTCACCAACCTCCCCTTCTGCATTGTGAAACCCCTCTTTTGATCACTGGAATGATCCATGGGAGATTTTATTTGGCACACATCCCACAACTGAATTGCTCTTGCTAATCTCTAACTCCGAGCCAGATCAAGGTGGCCTTGGTGTACCAAATTTCGAACAATACTACCAGGCCTCTCAACTTCAATGGGTGGCCGGGTGATTTACTGGCAGACAACTAGAGGACACAACATCAACCTCTCCCACATGGAATGTACCGCAGGTGTTGTGGTCATCGCACCCACACCCCAGGCAACCACTATCACAGCCGACCATGCTACAAGTAGCACAGCGATGTTACTGATGGAGCCTCTTCCTCACACATTCGGTAAGGTAGCCCTTCTGCTCCTGGGCACACCACACACAACTGTGTTCACCTCGCAACATGAACTACACCGCTGGCACAAAGCGGGGATTCACAGGCTGAGAGACGAATACAATGACAGGACCCTCCAACCAATAGAGGAGCTTAGGGCGACAACTGGACTGTCCAGGGACAGTTCCTACTATACAATTCCATGACACAGGCATTGATGATGCACAGGGGTGACTTAGAAACAGAACGAAATTTGCACCTAATGATACAGTATTGCATGTGTTGGGTAAACTCACTACGCATTCACAACACAACCTCTATCCTGCTATCGAATGTGCAGGAGTTTGAATCACCGCTAGGTGGCGAGCGTGCATGCGGCACTATCGAAGCAGAGCTGAGCAGACAGACACAGACGCCGAGCGAGCAGGAGCCGCGGCGGGAGCTGCAGTGAGAGGCTTCTTTGGGGTTTCTTGGGGGTATCTAGCCACAGCCCCAGGCCCAAGCCCCCCACGCACTTTGATTGCTTTGATTTTCAGCTCTCCAGCTCTCCAGCTCTCCTTCAGCCGCGCAGACGGGAGGCCGAGAAGCCGAGACCTTGGACCTTGCCCCCGCCCCTGCATAACGTCCGGCCGCTACGGCCAGCCGAGAGCCACCGAGGAGGAAGGAGGAAGGAGAGGCGCGGACGGTCGGTGAGTTCAAGGGGCGAGGAGCCCACTGTTTGGTGTTTGGTGTCCGGTGGTTCGCAGGAGGCAGCCCAGTAAGTTGTCTATTGTGCTTCGCCTTGCAGCTCGTTGCTTGCTACAGTTGGCTGCTTTACTGTGTTCTAGGGCCAGGGCCAGCATTAGCAACGCCCGGCCATCTCCATCCGGGAAACCCTCACCCTCTTGGACCTTTCTTGGACCTTTTCTCGAACCTTTCTTGGCCTGCCATCGAGAGGCTGAGAGGCAAGCGAGTGGAAGTGAAGGGCAGGGTAGGGACAAAGCACGAGCGCGGTTGCCGTTAGAGGCAGCCTCTAAGTAAGAGCCCGGGGGGGGGGGGCAGCCCAGGCCAAGGTGACTAGGTCCGTTTTGGCTCAAGGTACCCCCTGAGTGTACCGCTCGCCCGAACCATCTGCCCCCCTCAGTGCCCCACCTCGGCCCATCCTTGCCCCAACCAGCAGGCCATTCAGCTTTCTCTCCAGCTCCAATTCCAACACATTACTGTGAAGGAAAAACATGCGTTCAGGCACCAAACGACAGGCTACAACAAACAAAGCATCATGCAGCAAAAAGATCAAGAAGTCAGACGCATCAAAACAAGCTCAAGCAACTTCGCCCCTAGTTGTTCTGCAGGAGGGGGTGTGCGACGGAGAGGGGACAAGCGAGACAGTACGTCCACCTTCGCCCCCGGTTAGCCCCAGCCGGTTACGAGGAAATCAGCAAAAGATCAACACATTTTTCTTTTTAAAAGACCCTGTATCTGCAATGTTGGCAACAACTTGTCTCCCTTTCCTACAGTAATAAACGCCCAATACCACTTTGCCACTTCCTTAGTGATTGTTAAGAGTTCTACCATTTCTTTTTCCAGCTTTACATCCTCTTGATTGTTAGTAGAGATGGTTTTCGCCCAGCTTGATATTTGATAATATTTAAACTTGGACACTGACCCTTTGGTGAGAGATTGAAATTTTTCCCACGTAATCAAAGTTGAGTTTTTTAATAGTTGTCCCCAGTAGTTGATATTGGCTTGTTTTAGGGGGATTGCCATTGCATCCTTTAAGCATTCTGGTGCTCCCGGTGAGTCCCATATTGGGGCCATTACACTGTAGTATTGAATTTTCAAATTTGTTCTAATTTGTGCCCACAATTTTGCTGCCTCTCTTAGGGTCTTTAATTTTATTTTTTTAAAGTATTTAGGATGACCAAATTTGAATAAAAAATGATCTTCTCTGTCTGTCATTGCTTGTAAGTATTTTGGATAGTGTTGATGACTTCTTAGTAGGATCCGTGTATTTTTAAACTGGAATGCCTTATAATACTCCACCAGGTCTGGGCTTGATAATCCTCCCTCTTGTTTTCCTCTCCTGAGTTTCTTCCACGAAATCCTAATTCCCTTTGAGGCCCATATGAAATTAATGATATCCCTCTGAGGTTTTTTTAAGAGAGATTTCCCAAATTCTAGAGGGATCGTGTTAAAGAGAAAAGTGTACTTTGGTACTATTGACATTTTAATGATGTTCGATCTTCCTATCAAGGTTAGTGGTAAACTAGACCATACTTCAAGTAATTTTTTTACCTCTTCAGTTACTTTATTCAGGTTTCGTTGTGTTATTTTGTTCAGATCTTGGTTCACTAGGATCCCCAGGTATTTTATTTCCTTTTTGATATTTGCGTTTTGGAATTGTGTATTCCATGTCATGATCTCAGTTTTTGAGTGATTTACCAGATAACCTGAAACTTTCCCAAACTCGCTTATGATTTCTTCTATAAATGTCTTTGAATTCATGTAATCGTCCGTAAAAATCATTAAATCGTCTGCATATAATGCGATTTTCTTGTTCCATCTCTGATATTGGAAGGGAGTAATCTCTTTGGTGTTTCTTAGTTTGTTCGCCAGTGGTTCAATATATAGATTAAAAAGCAGGGGGGAGAGAGGACAACCCTGCCTTGTTCCTCTTTCTATATTGACATTTTCAGTAAGACTGTCATTTACTAAGATTTTTGACCTTGGTGTTTTATAAATATGTTTTACCACATGCATGAAAGATTGACCTATATTATTTTTGGTCAAAACTTTTTCTAGAAATGCCCAGTTGACTCTATCGAACGCCTTTGCGGCGTCGATAGTGAGTATGGTAAGTGGGACTTTTTTTTGCGTGGCTATGTCAATGGAGCTCACAAGCTCATGTGTAACTTCATGTAGTTGTCTTCCTTTAATGAATCCCTTTTGGTCTGTAGGAAAGGGAGACAAGAGGATGGAAGATCAAATCTGGGGGAGAGAGCTACAACTGGATGACTTAGATATAATCTGGGAAAGATCCGTGGAAAAATGTTGGTCAACTCTAAAATCTGCTGCACTAAAGAGGAACCACCTATATACAATCCATCGCGCATACTGGACTCCGAAAAAATTGTCTAAATTTAAAAATGCAGGCGTAAAAAAGTGCCCGAAGTGTGGGGAAGAAAAGGCAGACGACTTTCACATGTTCAGAAACTGCCCCCTACTGGAAGAATTTTGGAAAGAAGTGGGTATGACCATGAGTGTAATTATACAGACTCAGCTAACTGTAAGTACAACTTTTACCTTTTTTGGGATTGACGTCACAATGTGTAAGGGGAGATTAACAAAATGTCAGGAAAACCTTCTCTTTGTTTTAGTTGTTCTAGCCAGAAGGGAGATCTGTTTAAAATGGATTAGCCAACTGCCACCTACACATAGTGATTGGATGAATTCTGTCATAAAGATCAACAAACTAGACAGAAAAGGAAACATCAGAAAAAGATTTAAGTATTGGGAAATTTTCGAAAACTATATAAATTCAACATTAAGTTAGTACTTACGGTCCTATGATTAAAGCGAAAACAACATCTGGTAGACAAGAATGATACTTGTCGAGTAGTCTAAAGGCTAGCTCACCCCCGCATTTCCAAACCAAAGTTGGTACTATGTAAGGAACAAGGATACTCCTCTGAAAACCTCGGACAGATGACAAAATTCCCCAACCTCGAGAGACCAAGGGGCAGTGTTGGTAACGAAACCAGAGGCAAAAACCTGAAACCCGAATACATAGAAATTTCGCAATATGAGGATAATAAAAAAAAAAAAAAAAAAAAAAAATGTTGGCAACAACGAGGGAATTCAGGAACCTACCAAGTCCCATCCAACCGGCCGAGAAGACAAACTCCAGCCACCCAGGAACCCCAAATTGTGGCAATTCATCAACGGTCCTAGACCAAATTTAAGAATCTTTCATCCAATCTCAACCGGTTCTACTAGTTGAGCATCCATTCAAGTCTCTCACAAAAAAAAAAAGATCTCGTACAGGCAATGATTCACAATTGTAGCTCTCCAAAACCAAATCAAACAAGCCCGGGTAAAAAACTTGTTCTGCCCTCACCCATTTCTCCTGGTCAGGACTCCTTACAAATCTTATTCAATGATTTCAATAATAAATCGATAATGGGCGATAACAATCATGCTCTTGATCACAACAAGGCCAAAACCAATCATGGGGATGGACGTTTAAAAACGCAACCAATCCAGAGGCCTACAAGGAAAGACGACCAGATTGACCACTTGACTGGATTTAATCTTCCTAATTTGGTCAATGCGACATTGGTCTCGGCCCCAAGCCATCTGTCGCAAAAGCTAAATCTAGATCTAAATTTGGTCTATGACCAACTGGCCGAGGAATGAAATCCAAATCCATTGGCGTCTACGCCCCATAATGTGGTTGCCTCTAGCACGACTCATAGAATCTTAATCGACGACACCTCGGGAACTCGTAGCATCTACCAAAAAAAATCAATACAGTCTCCTATATCAATTTCTCCGACAAGTTCGACCTCCAAACGGGAGGAGCAGATTAAGATCAGCTCCAGCCAAGCGCCTTCCGGGTCCTGGGGGAACACTCTGATTAGTACTTTGGACCAAGCTATAAAGGCTCTCAACTACCAATCCGATAAGATGGAGGTCCAAATAGATTTGATAAATGTCATTGCAGACCACATTGCCCAAATCAGTTCCAAAACGGACACAATCATCACTCTCTTGACAACCAAACAATCCTCGGATACTGCCCTGGCAAAACAGGCTCTAACTGACAAAGGCCTTACAAGCCCATTGTCCAGTTGCGACTGTGGGCGCATCATCGAGAAACTGGCCACACTCCCTGCAATACTTAAAGATATTCAGGGAGCAGTAAGAAAAGGAAACTACCAGAAGATAAATCTAGTTCCATCGGGAGAAAATCACAACACTGGGAAACCAAGTGCTCCAACCCTTCAACCTTCATTATGCGAGAGTCCAGATGGGAACGGGGATCCTTGCCCGCCACCCCACCGAAAGTCGCAGAATAAAGCTTCCTCGATCTCGATCGTCCTTTCGCTCAAAGGTATGGCCGATCATGAACCTCCGCCCCCGAGAACCTTACAAAAAAATAAAGGAAAAGATCGAGGAAAGCTAGGTCCAAATTAAAAGGTAAACAAGGGATTACCATCGACAACTTCTTTTCAAAAACTTCGATCAATGAGCCAAGAGCAAATAGATGGTCAACAAACCTTCTCAACTCACTAATGCTCCTCTACACGGACACTTGGGCAAGGGTTAAACAAGGACAGGGCACAAGTCTCACGTCAAAAATTCCAACTGAAGACGGACTGAAACAGGGCTGTGTCCTGGCTCCTTGCTTATTTAATCTATACCTCGCCGATCTAGGGAAAAACGTGGTCAAGTTGTAAGTCATGCTCCGAATCTCTGCAACACCCCAATGCCAATCATTCAGTTTGCAGACAACATTCAGGCAGATTCATGAATGCAACATTCTGCGAATTCCAAATTGCTATAATTACCGAATCGCAATTTAGAATTCGCAGAATGGCATTCATGAAGAAATGCGAGAAAAAAAGCGAATCGCAATCGGCCACAATTGCCGATTACGATTTTGCCCCAATCGCATAATAATCGCAGAATCAGCTGATTTCCAGGTTGAAATTGCGATCTCGCAATTACCGAAATCGCAATTTGCGATCTCGCTAACTGCGAGATCGCAAAAACGGGAAGTCGCATTTCGAGCCCAATGATGACATCACAACCAGGAAGTAGGCTGTTCCTTCCCTCATTCAGATCACTGAGCCTGAAAGTGGAAGCAGTACTGGGAAGAGCTCCACAACAGTCAACTTGCAGCTCCACAGCAGGACATTAACAACCTCCAAAATGTCCCAGGAAGCAGCAGGGAGCAGTGCCCCAGGGAGGAAGAGGAAGATAAAGTTCTCGGAGCAAGAACTTCCTCATTGAGGGGGTCTGTAAGGACCATGCTTGCCTGTTTGGCAAGGACTCCCGGAGGGTGCCAGAGGCTGACAAGTGCCGCATCTGGCTACGCATCTGCGCCAAGGTCAATTCTGTCGGGGTGGCCCAGCGGTCAATAGACGATTTAAAAAAGAGGTGGTACGACCTCAGAGGGCGTGCCAAAGAGCGAATTGCAGAGAGGCTGGGGGAGCGACTTGCCACCGGTGGAGGAGACCCCATTGCCACACCCAACACCCCACTGGAGGACCTTGTGGAGGACACCCTGACTCCTGAAGCCTGCGTGGGGGTCACCCAGCTTGACTCGTCCCGACTCACCCAACAATCCCAAGGTAAGTGCCATGCAACTGCGACCCCGTCCCCTAACAATGCCTATGACCCCTGAGCTAGCAATTTGACAACCCAAGTAATGCAGGCAATGCACACCTGAAATGCCCCATTGCATTGTGGTAGTTGTAGTGTAATCATAATTCCCAGATAGCCCAACACAGCCAGACGTGTCAATTCAGAGTAATTCCAAAAGCCAGTCAGGGAAAGCAAGCCTGCATGCATGTAGCAACATCTCATGTGCAAGATACATATCATTAATTATGCACCCATTTACATCACAGGTGCAGCAGAACAACGCAGCACCGACAGTGAGGCCCTACATATAGATGAGTACCCGGAGGACACCGAGGGTGAGGGCCAACCAGAACCACGACCAGGACCATCTCAGCCACCTGCAGCAGTACCACCACCACCACACCATGTGGACAGGGCCACCCCTGCAGCCACAGGTGCCCAGCAACCACCCCAACTGACACCCACGGCAGTGGTACAGGCCACATCACCAGCTGCCAGGAGGCAGAAGAGGCGCACAGCCGCAGTCAGGTCGCAGTCCAGCGGACTGACGCACCAGCAGCGTGACGCCTCAACACGCGCGGGCAGGGCTGTCCATGTACGGGCCATTGAACGCCGCATGCTTGCGGTACATCAGACGCAGGCGCGTCACCTGGCAGCCATACATCTGCAGCTGCAAAAGACCGCGCAGAATGTTGGACAGCTGACCGCAGCTGTTTGAGAGAATAGCCAGATCCTGGTATCCCAGCAGGATATCACCCGCCGCCGCCAGCTGCTGACCCACCTGTCAGCCTACACCAGGTCCAATCACATCATTGGCAATGCAACATCACAACTTTCCCGCCGGTCCCTTGCAATGCAGGTGCAAATGGTCCAGTGTTGCCAGGACGTTGTCAGGGCACTTGAACAGGTGACAGCAGCAGTGCATAGTCTGCAGCCAACTGCCCATGGTGAACCAGGGGGTGGTGATGATGGCAGCAAAGGCACGTCAAGCTACAGCAACATGTCCTTGCCGCCGGTGACTGAACGCCGCCGCAGCAGCAGGCCCACTGCAGCATCACGTGCCAACACTGTAATTGAGGACACGGAGAGGCGACTGGGTGCGTCTGGACTGAGGCGCCAGTGACACTTTTCACTCTGCCTGCAGGGCCATGCTGAATCTAGAAGCAAGCCCTCTACCCCTGCATGGGGACGTATGACGCAATACTGTTCTCATGTGAAATCATGGACAACAAAGGCCACATTATTGTGAATAAACAGTAAGAAAACAGTAAGAATTTATGGTCTCACGTAAATCCAACTCATGTCATTATTACATTTGTCATGCATGAGTGCAGTGTTGTGTGAGGGGAATGGGTGCACTAGAAACAGTTAATAGTGATGTGGTTGGGGCACCTGTGTCCTTCTGCAGGATTCTCCCTGCATGCATGACACACATGTGCAGGTGGCCGGTTGTCCCCTTTCGACTCACTGCCAAAGATCTCGACAGGTATCCTGCGCTTGGTAGCAATGTTGTGGAGTATTGCACACACGGCCACGATGTGGCAGCAGACCTCAGGCTCGTATTTGAGGGCCCCACCAGTCTTATGAAGCGTGCGGAATCTGCTCTTCAAAAGGCCAAATGTCCTCTCAATGCAATTTCTTGTGCGTATGTGTGCAGCATTGTAACGCCGTTGCTGTGGTGTTGCAGGGTTGAGGTATGGGGTGAGGAGGTACTCATGGAGACCGTAGGCGTTGTCACCTGAATGAAAGAAGCACAGGGTGAGTGCCTGTTTTGTGCAGTCGTGTGTGAATGCCACTGTGCCAGAATATGAAGGCGTCATGTGTGCTCCCCGGGTATTGTGCCACTATGTCTGTGATGAAAGTCTTAGCGTTGCACACCATCTGGATATTGAGGGAGTGGTAGGACTTGCGGTTGCGGTACATGTATTCCGTTCGTGCTGGTGGGCAGATGTGGATGTGGGTACATTCAATGCATCCTATTACATGTGGGAATTGTGCAACGTTGTAGAAATGAAGTTTGGTCTCATTCAAGTCCTGTTGGGTGGTCGGGAATGAGATGTAGTGGTGTAGCCGGGTCAGCATTGCCTCCAGGAAACTCCTTAGGCAGCGGGACATGGTGCTCTGGGATATCCCCCCTGCAACAGCGACTATCCCCTGGAAGCTTCCGGAGGCCAGTAGGTGCAGGCTGTACAAGACCTGGACATGGGTGGGCACGGCATTGGTCCTCCTTGTTGGGTGCTGCATCAGGGGGTCTAGGTCCCGGATCAGCTTGATGATCATTGCCCCATTCAGGCGGTACTTAGAGTAAATTCGCTCCTCAGTTTGGCACAGAAGGGTGATCCGCTGGCGGAATATTCGCTCCTGGATCCTGCGTCTGTTCCGTGCTGCAGCCTGGAGCCTGGAGCCTTCGCCGCCTGACCACCATGTAGAGTCCTGTCAATGTGAGAGTCCTCATGCTCCTACTGTGTTTCCTTAAGTGTGTTTGAACAGGACTGCACCTGTGGCTCGTTTGTATATATATATATTTATTTTTTTTCCTTTTTGGTTACCACCTGCTTTTGGTTCTCCTTAAATTGCGCGTCGCAAATAGCGATTGTCAGCTTTTTCGCTAATTGCGAGTATTCATGAATTGCGTTAGCGAATATTTAGCAAGATCGCAAAACAAATTGCAGAATCCATGTATTCTCTCTATTTCCGATTCGCTATAGGGGTTCCTCCTAGATTCTGCGATTTATTTTGCGAATTCGCAATTTTTTTTGCGAATTCGCATTTTCTGTGTTTTTCACATCATTAATTGCTTTTCTGTTAATTGCGATCGCAATAGCTAATTCGCAGCTATTGCGATCGCAATTTTGCTTGATGAATCTGGCTGATTGTCCTTTTATGCCAAACTCCAATCGTGCTGCAAAGGCTGATAAATGCTCTACAACTCTACTTAGACGAAGAACATCTGGAACTTAATAGAGACAAGACAAAGGTAATACGTCTTGTAGAGCGAAAATCAATCAAACACAATTGGACATGTAATCACCTTGCGGGGAACAGCCGCATTATTGGTATCTGGGGGTCACCATCGGCAAAGATAATTAAAAAAAAGAACACTCTGCGGTGTTAAAAGCTAAGTCCCAGACGTTAATCTACGGATACAGGCGTCTCTTGGAAAAGCTGGAAGGTCCAAATTATACCCATCTTTTAAAAGTAATGGTCGCTCAGGTTTTACCCACATTATCGTACGGGCTGGTAACATGGCTTGGAGGGGAGTCCGGTCTACTAAATACTCTACAAAACAAAATCTATAAAGAAGTATTCAAACTGCCTAAATGCTCCTCACCAGCGCAGGTGAGATTAGAATTTGGGCTTCAAAATCAAAACTTCAGGGCCAAGTCAACATTTGTTAAATTTTGCCACAAACTTCGTGCCGCCGACCCAGACACTCTAAATAATCTTTGTTGGCAAGCAATCAATACAGATCCCACTCAGCTCTGGGCCATTCATTTGGAGAAATGTCTTGTGGACTTCGATCTGCCAGTAACATGGAATAAAAAAGTTGAGCAAGCCAGTTTTTGCAAAATAGTAAATTGTATTGCTAAAAGGAAGTCCGTTCTAGAAGACAAACAAACATTGTCCCATCGACGTCATGCCTGGTCAGTCATTTCTTCTTACTCACTCCAACAACCTCAGGCCTATTTGGCAATCCATTTTAGCCACTATTTAAAAAAATACCTTATCAACCTCCGTATGGGCCTTCATGAATCTAAGGACTTACTACCTTCCTGGAAACCTCAAGATGATTGCCCAAAATGTCGACTCTGCGGATATCATACTGAATCTCTAGTTCATTTGTTTTGTGTATGTCCATCCCTTATGGTACCTAGAAGACATTTTATACGGGACATATTGAACAACTTGAAAATAAGAACATGTCGCCAGGCCATTATTTTCTGGCTGGGAGGTTCATCTCCAATCCTGACTTGTCGGGGTCTCAAATTTATGATGGAAATTAGAAAGCAGCTACAGGCCTCTCCATGATCATTTTACATACTGCCTTGCCCCTACCCTCTTTGCTAGTGAACCCCAGCCCACTTTATAAATCCCTATGTTGTAAGAGCGGGCGGGTTTCAAGTAGAGCTCTAGTTTTAACTCTTTTTTAAATTGTTATCTTCTTGTTTTTATAATGTAACCTGCGCTGCAAACACTGTTTAATCTTACCTTTCTTATTGTAAGGGTTTGTATTAATTCAACAATAAAAACATATTGTATTGTATTGTATTGTAAACACAACCTTCCTGACCGCTCTAAGACAGCACTGGGGTGCAGACATTGGTAGACCAAAAACTGACCGGGAATGGCAGCAGATAGTTGAATACCCTACCTTGAAACCCTGCAATGCTTGTTTCTGCCTCATATAATATTATATACTACACAGAGCATACCTCACCCCTCAAAATATGAATACATTTTTCTAGTGTACTGACACCACGTGCGAACGCTGTGATATGACAGATGCAGACTTCCTCCATATGTTTTGGACATGACTCACAATCTCTCAATACTGGCACACAGTCACAGCCCACTTAACTAGATGTACGGGGCATACAACATCACACACTATGGGAGTGTGTCTGCTATGACAGCTGCAGCATACCAAGCGTACCAAGATGTCCACCCAGATCATTGACCTAGCCATGCTGCTGACTAGGCATCAGATCACACAAGCGTGGTGGTCACCTGACACCTCCACCCCAGAGGGCTGGGTGCTCTCCATGAATGCATGGTAACCAGTTGAATGCAGAGCCTTACACCACGAGGACGCTAAGGGGCTATATAAATATCTAATAGCTGCTGTATGGATGCCCTGTTAGCAGACTTCCAAGGTGCTCCGCGCAACAGAGACCTCCCCCCACAATTAGAGCCCAGAAGATATGCTAACTCCCACTTGAAACAGCACAGGCCACAAGGCATAGCATCCACTGATGGGCACGAATCCACACTAAGTCCCCCAAAGCAATATTCTATAATACCATCCTTTGACCCCTGCAGACATGTACAAACCAGTTCTAATAATGTTATTTAGGATAAAGAAGAGAAAGGTTTTTCCCTTTGCCCCCTTTTTTTTGTTTTGTTTGTTGTTTTGTTGGTTTATTTTTTCTTGCCTCTTATCATATAGCGATAAATCTGCCCTAATTGTGTTCATACGGGATACCTGGAAAGTCTGAACTTCACCATTTGGCACTAAAAACTCGTAGAAAGGATCCATTATTGTTTAACTACGTAATTGTCATATGTGAAACAACAACATCGTATAACATCCCTACTGTTTGTACATCATGATGTAAAGGATCGTCCGTAAGAAAATGTTTAATAAAAAAGAGTTTATTAAAAAAGGGTTAACTACCAGCATTTAGCTGGGGGATGCACTGTCCCCGCATCGCCCTACAGCCTCCCGAAAAGACCACATAGAAAAATCTGGTTGCAAATACCATAATCCGGTTCTAAAATGTAATAGGTTTGGCAGCTTGCTGGAGGGCCCAGACAGGAAGGCTGCCACCTTATTATAAGTATTATTTATTGATTTACATACTTAAACAGTTCATAGAAAGCAATTGAGTACCCTACAAACTTTCATAGAAACTTGAAAATGAATTTCCACTCCAAAATAAATCAGGAGAAATGACACCAAAATGTCTTGACACTTTGGGGGCATTGAAGGCTCTATTGGGCCATTTGGATAAAAATTATTTGATGGGAATGCCCATGAAATATTTTCTTCTTTTTAAAATAAATGGTTTTGAAAAAACTTGAACATGAATTTCCACCCCAAAACAGAACGAGAGATATGACCAGAATACTGGTTCAGAACACCAACATATGAAAAGTCGGCCTATTGACTTTAGGAAGGGGTCAGTATATAAACATATATAAAGCACATCTGTTGTCTTTGTCAAGCAATCACCAATAATTAAGCAATAATGAAGTATATTTCTTTGATTCACAAAGTGCAATGTTTAATATAAGAAACTGTCATTAAAAGAATTATTAAGGTTTATAAAAAAGTCTTTAAATCTTTTTTTAATCACTTTCATGTTACAAGGTGCAGCAATAAAACCAACCACAAGCGTGCTCTGAAGAGCAGAGAGCTTCAGCGAATGAGTGCTTTAAAAAAAATGGTAAGTTTTGCTTGGGTCATGAAATTAATGACCTAGGAGACTTACTGTTCTTTTTTAATGTTGGTGGGAGGCTCCTGCAGTCCCTGCAGCCCAATACAACATTACCAAAGGCTTGGTGGTTTCCCTGCCCTTTCTAGGGAACCCACCCTATATATATATAATATAAATATAAAATGTATTTGAAAACTCTTGCACAGCATTATGGGACACTCCTTGCAAGGAGCAGTGTATATTAAATGAGCGGCTACTGCAGCTCAGTTATTATTCCATTATTTTATTTGACTTTTTTAGTATTGGGGTGACCAGCCAGGACACCCAAATGTTTATTTTTTTCTGGCTCTGGGGGAAGCCTCAGGGTCCACACAGCCTGACAGCTCTTTCCAAGCAGTCCCTCTCCATGGGCCCACATAGGAACCAGACAAACAAAAAAAAGAAATGTATGGGGTGTCCCGGTGCCAATCCGCGATACCCCACATCATTTTCATGTTGGGGGCTACAGGGGGGGCCCCCGGGTACCCGCAGCCACATCAGCTCACTTCTACCACAGGAGCCAGCATTTTTATTTATTTTCTTTTTAGTGAGGTGCCCTGAGACCCACTTGGGGCCCCCCACATCATTTGATACATTGGGGGCTGTGACGAGAGCTCCAAGGCCCCCACAGTCCTACCGGCTCCGCGGCCAGCAACCTTATTGGATGCAGCAGTGTTAGAATTGGGGGTCTCTGGTTGGCACAGGTAGGTACTTGTGACAAGCAGGGACCCTCTCCTCTAGTCAGGGCAAGGGAATTACCCTCTTAAAATAACCCCTGCTCACCCTCTAGGCGGCATGGCACGAGCAGTCAAGGCTAGTTCAGAGGCGATGTAAGTTAAGCATTTGTGACCACATACAGTAACCCAGTGACAACACTACAAATGGACACCCACAAGGTTTTGTATCAAAAATAAATTATACTTTATATAGAGTTACCACAAGACCAATAAACGACAAAAATAATCCACAGTACTATCAAATTTCAAGAGTTCTGGTTAAAACGGTGTAAATCAAAGTTCTGTGCGAGTCGGTAGCCTTGTCCGGCTACAGCGTGCTGAAAGATCACAGAGTCTAACAAATCCAGCGGACCACGGCGGTCCGGGCCTACTCAAATGTCGACAGACTCAAACACAGTACCTTTTCCTTGGGGCGGCCGGCATGGATGTGCGAGCTGGTTCCGGTGATTGTCGCGGTGCAGGAAAAGAAAGCGTTGCAGGTCAAGGTGTCCCTTCCGTTGCGGTGCAGGCTACGGCTCGTTGACGGCATCGGTGAGCTCAGAGCTTGCGTTGTTCGGGGCGGACGTTGCTCGTTGCGGTGCTTCCATTTTTACGGTGCGGCGTTCGAGCCGGAGTTCGGGAGCTGGCGTCGGTCAGTCCGGACAGCAGTGCGAGTCAGGCGGTGCGTTGCGAAGTGTGTGAGGCGGTGCCCAACTCATGTGCGGTCACAGGACTCGAAGTCAGCAGCAGTGACCGCGTCGGTCAGACCAGTTAGATTCGGTGTAACGAGGCGTTGCACGTTGCGGTGTCCTTCCAGTCGCGGTGCAGGCTACGGCTCATTGATGGCGTAGAGACGGAGTCGGTGAGCGCAGAGATTGCGTTGTTCGAGGCGGACGTTGCTCAGTGCGGTGCCAACAGGACGCCGGGCCGGTCGTGAGAGTTGATCACAGCTCCCTGCCTCTGTAGCAAATGGAACGGTAGCAATTCACAAAGGCTGGTGAAGTCCACTGGTCCTGGGACTTCCGTCAGGGGGCAAGCTCTCTTCCAAGGCCTTGGAGATCTTTTTAGCAGAAGATGAAAAGCAAAGGTAAAATCCACAAAGTCCTTTCTCCTCTCTAGGCAGCCAGGCAACCACTGCAGGCCAATCCCACAAGCAGCACTTCAGCTTGGGAATAGTCTCTCCTCAGTTTCTTCAGTTTCCTTCTCCTCAGCAGAGGCTTCTTCTTGTCAGTTCCAGGAGTGATCTAATTTCATGGGCTCAGGGTCCCAATACTTATACCCCAAAATCCTTTGTTCTCCGAAGGGAGAGGGGCCTGTGCCCAGTTCAAGCCAGTACGGAATTACTCTGTTTACCAGACTTCTCCTTTCCTTTCACAGTGCAGGGCAGGCACATCAGACGCCCCACAGGAAGGCAAGTACAGTCCTGGAGCACTTTGTTGACAGTCTTCCTTCTCTTCTTTCAGTGTGCAGGGCAGAGACATCAGACACACCACAGGGGTGGGAGCCAGCACTGTGGGGGACGGGCACAGTCTTATTCAGGTCCCAGGTGCAACTCCTCCCTCCCATCTTGGATGCAGATCTCCCTATTCACGACCGGTCAGCCCCAGGCTGTCTCCTGGAATTCCCCAGTCCTGTCACACACAAACCCAGACAAAGAATCCACAACCTAGCAGAGGCGGGCTCAAATGGTTAGGCAAGCTAATACCTACTTTCTAAAAGTGGTATTTGCAAACACAGAATATTAAAATAAACTTTACTAAAAGATGTATTTTATTATTCTGAGTCCAGGCATACTAAACTCGAATTTCTACCATGTTCCCTGAGTCTGCTAGGATTATAAACATGTAACAATCCAGCAGCCCATTCTATCCTATGGGGAACAGGTAGCCTTGCAATAGTGAAAAACGAAAATGGCTGTAATTCACTATTAGGACATGCCACACACATCAGGGATTGTCCTACCTCATACTTACAATGCACCCTGCCCTTGGGCCTACCATAGGGGTGACTAATATGAAGACAAGGGAAGGGTTAGGGACTGGCAAGTGGGTGCACTTGCCCAGTCAGCATGACAGTACCAGACTGCATGCAGGCTCTGCAATGGCAGACCTTAGACACATTTTACAAGGCTGCTTCTGTGGGTGGCACAACCAGTGCTGCAAGCCCACTAGCAGCATTTGGATTTAAACGCCCTGGGCACACTCAGTGCACTGTACTAGGGTCTGACAAGAAAACCAAATATCCAATCATGGAACCACTAATCAATACATCAATTTACAGTAGGGAGCACTCACACTCTGGCACTGGACAGCAGTGTCACAGTGCCCAAAGCATCTAACACCAGAAAAACAGATGAGGCAACAGCAAAAATGGAAGGGAGACCCTTGCCAATGGTGCCAGGTCTAACAAGCAGGAGACAACATTGCTCACAGCTTTCCTTTTGCTCCAGCTGGGCGGGATCAAATATATGTTTCCCTGACTGAGAACATGACTGCACTTCCTCTCCCCATAAAAACTCTATGTGCCATATCCTTCAGGCCCAGACCCACCCTGGGAGTATATATAAACAAAACCAAAGGGGATGATGGACGGAGTGTTGAACATTGCAAACACTCACCCCCAGTCAACTGATGTGGGTTTAATCCATCATCATTATTTAGCTCACTCCACCACCCCAGTTCAGATATAGCCATATGCAAATCAGTCTGACCCCGTGCCTCATGGGAACAGTCCAGCCCAAACTGCCAATCCATGTCTTCCCTGGACCAGAAACAAGCATCCTGGGACCGGTTTCGGGTTCATAACTCTCATCAGCCAGGCTATCTTGAATCCAGTGGCAAAATGTTGACTAGGGGTGAGTGCTTGCAATGTTCAACACTCCGTCCATCATCCCCTTTGGTTTTGCTTTGTTCGACCTAATTTTGCAGGTTATGCCCAAACGTGGGTCCCTTGCTCACTTTGCCACTGGATTCAATCTAGCCTGGCTGATGACGGCCGAACTAGGGTGGTGGAGTGAGCTAAATAAATGATGATGGATTAAACCCAGATCAGTTGGCTGGGGGTGAGTGCTTGCAATTTTCAACACTCCGTCCATCATCCCCTTTGGTTTTGCTTTGTTCGAACTAAGTTGGCAGGGTATGCCCAGACGTGGGTTCCTGGCTCACTTTGCCACTGGATTCAAGCTACCCTGGCTGATTATTGCTGATTAGCCAGAAACCGGTCTCAGGATGCTTGTTTCCGGTCCAGGGAAGACATGGCTTGGCAGTTTGGCTGGACTGTTCCCATGAGGCAGGGGCAGACTGATTTGCATATGCCCATGTCCGAGCTGGGGTGGCGGAGTGAGCTAAAGAATGATGATGAATTAAACCCAGATCAGTTGACTGGGGGTGAGTGCTTGCAATGTTCAACACTCAGTCCATCATCCACTTTGGTTTTGCAGTATATATAAACAAGCACCAGCAAATCAAATAGGTCTCTGCAATGTAAGAGCTATTGGCTTTGTCAATGTCAATGAATTTTGCCATATTATGTAGCAGCCTGGCTGCCCTTCAAGATGATTGAAAATCAGAGAAAACGGTAAGGGAAGATTAGAGCAGGCACAGCCAGGTAAAACCGTGTGTAGGGCAGAGTCTGCCATGACTCATGTGGTACCTAAAGAGTTAGTGTAAGCTAGTAGTGAACAGGAAAAAATAACTATTCTGAATTATTGAGCTTATAGATGGTTTAGTGGGGAGGTGGGTGGGTAGTTTGTATGAAGGCAGTTGTCCTGTTCCCCAAGTAGTTCATGTATAATCATTGGACAGGCTTGGGAGTCGTTGAACACACCGCACAGTTAACCCTAGTTCATCTGAAGATAAAGGGAATGCCGGCATAACACAGCCCTGGACCACTGAGGAGATACTCATCAGCCGATTGTGAATCGGAGAAACCCCCACTCCATTAGAGAACTGCAAGTAGTCAGGAACAACTGGCCGCAGCCTCAAGGCCAGCCCCATCTACAAGGAGAGCACCGAAGGTTAGGGATAGTCTTGTGAAAACTAACTCATCTGGATCTGCTGCTTGCCAAATAGCCTGCAGAAGGTGAAGGAGATGGTAAGGCCCATAGCTACGATGTCTGAGTACTTCCAACACTCCTTGCCGCTCTCTCTGCTACTGGTCTGACTACGTCCGTTAGCTGCTTGTCAAGCACTACCTCTACCAGGCCTGTCCATTGCTGCAACACCACCACTTTCAACACAAAAGAAATGGCATCAGCACTACCACATCCCAGGACATACCAGGAGGGGAACAATGGGCATGGCTACAGATAGGACGAACAAAGATCCCTTACGAATCAAACACGGAGCATGAATCAGGAGACATAAAAGAAGGACCATATTGTTATTGTGTTGTTTCATGTTTTAAGAAAAAGACTGCATCACTGCCTTTCATTAGCTGTACAAAACACAAGTGGGGGGTGTGCTTATGGTTATGGAAGAGTTGTGCAGGTAGCACCAAGGACAACAGAAGAGAAGGAGGGGTTGAGAGACCAACACCACAAACAAACAAAGGTAAGGAGGGTTGGTGTGTAGAAGGAAGCAAAACCTTTGAAAATGAATGAGAAGGAGGTATGTTGGGGAACATCCTTTACAACGCAACTTTTACAATGAAGTGCCTTTACGACGCCACCAAAACAACGCAACTTTTACAACGAATTGCGCTGGGGGGCGCTCTAGGATAGGGAATAGTTTCCAACACCTTCCCTACTATCCACGGGGACTGGAGTTGGAATAGTAAATTATACTATTCACTATCCAGCGCCCCCCAACACAAGTCATTGTAACGACTTGCATTGTAAAACTTGCGTCATAAAGGCATGCGTTGTAATAGCATGCGTTGTAACGTCATACATCCGGTATGTTGGGTGATTGAGGGCAACAGCATGGACATCCAATGGAAAAGAGGTTGGCTCCTTGGGAGGTGGCAACAACAGAGACAACCGAAGCAGGGCAGCTGGGAGGAACAGAGAGATTGGAAGGTACACGAGGGAACCTGATGAAGAAGAAGCTCTCTGGTAGAGTGTTTCCTAACTATGAAATAGTGCCAGAAAAGATGAGCAGCGGATGGACACAAGTAATGTATCAAACCCCTTTTTCCACCACTCTGCAAAAGTGACTACTAGTTAACAAAGCATTTGCAATGTAATAGGTCTTGAATTTGCAAGAGTTAGAGCTATTTGTGATGTAAATGTAAAGTTTTTTACTAATGTTTTTTGGAGTGGAGTGGATGTATGTTGTGTGTAGTGGACATATGTGATAGGTTGTGCAGGGAAATGATGTGGATAGAAAGTATGTGGTATTTAGTGTATAGGAATTATGTAGAGTGGGAGTATGTGCTATGGAGAGTAATTATGTGGTATGGTAGTCTGTGGTGTGGAGTGGTAACATCAAGTTTAGTCTTCCTTAAGCTAAACTATAAACTCAATGAGACAAAAAAAGAAGGAACCACTGAGGAGTACTTCTGGACCTAGTCGGAGAAATGAGCAGGGACACTGGAATTATGCGACTGTTTGGCTGCACCGACTTTGGCACAATTATACATTTTCTGCATTTACCACATAATCCACCATCTGCTACGTAATCTGTAGATTTGAAAATAAAAAAACCTTGTTTCTGGCTCAAACAGCTCAGACGTTACCAGAAATGCAGCGACAAATGTTACAGCATGGTGTAAGGCCATAATCAAACATAGAATGGTCATCTGTAACCTATGGCTAAATCTGGGTGTTAAATTGGTACTACTGGTGTGCAAACCACTCTTGCTTCTTTCTCTGCCTCTCTTGTCTCTTTCTACATTTCTCTTGCTTCTTTCTGCACCTTTCTTCCTTTTTCTGCACTTCTCTTGCCTCTTTCTGCACATCTCTTCCCCATTCTGCATCTCCCTTCTTTCTGCACCTCTCTTGCTTCTTTCTTCACCTCTCTTGCTTCTTTCTTCTGCACCTCTCTTGCCTCGTTCTGCATTTCTGTTGATTTTTTTCTGTACTTCTCATGCCTCTTTCTGTACCCTCTTCCCTCTTGCTACATCTCTTGCCTCTTTCGGCACCTCTCTTGCCTCTTTATGCACCTTATTGCTTCTTTCTGCACTTCTCTTGCTTCTTTCTATATCTCTCTTGCTAATTGCTGCACCCCATTCCCCTTTCTGCACCTCTGTTGCCTGTTTCTGCACCTCTCTTGCCTGTTTCTGCACCTCTCTTGTCTCTTTCTGCACAGCTCTTCTGCTTTATGCATCTCCCTTCTTTCTGCACCTCTCTTGCTTCTTTCTTCACCTCTCTTGTTTTTTTCTTCTATACCTCTCTTGCCTCTTTCTGCACCTCTGTTGATTCTTTCTGCACTTCTCTTGTCTCTTTCTATACCCTCTTCCCTCTTGCTGCACCTCTTGCCTCTTTCTGAACCTCTCTTCTCTCTTGCTGCACTTCACCTGCTTCTGTCTGCACCTTGCTTGCTTCCTTCTGCACTTCTCTTGCTTCTTTCTGCACCTCTCTTGCCAATTTCTGCACTCCTCTTCTTTCTTTGTGTACCCCTCTACCCTCTTTCTAGACCTCTGTTGCCCGTTTCTGTACCTCTCTTGCCTCTTTCTGCACTTCTCTTACCTCTTTCAGCACTACTCTTGCCTCTTTCTGGATTTCTTCTACCTCTTTCTACACCTTGCTTGCTTCTTTCTGCACTTCTCTTGCTACTTTCTGCACCTCTCTTGCTAATTTCTGCACCCCTCTTCTCTGTTTTGGCAACCCTTTACCCTCTTTCCGCACCTCTGTTGCCTGTTTATGCACCTCTCTTGCCTCTTTTTGCACTTCTCTTGCCTCTTTCTGGATTTCTGTTGCTTCTTTCTACATCCCTCTTGCCTGTTTCGGTACCCCACTGTCCTCTTTATGCACCTCTTTTGCATCTTTCTGCACCCTACTTCTGCACTTCCTCTGTTTTTTTCTGCACCTCTCTTGTATCTTTATGCAAATCGTTTGTCTCTTTCATCACTTCTCTTGCTTCTTTCTACATGTCTGTTGCTTCTTTCAGCACTTCTCTTGCCTCCTTCTGCACTCCCCTTGCCTGTTTCTACACCTCTTTTACATGTTTCCAAATCTCTCTTGCTTCTTTCTGTACCCCTCTTGCCACTTTCTGGACCCATCTACAATCTTTCTGCACCTCTCCTGCCTATTTTTGCACCTCTCGTGCCTCTTTCTGCACTTCTCTTGCCTCTTTATGCATGGCTGTTGCTTCTTTTTGCACTTGCCTTGCATCTTTCCGCACCCTTTCAGCTCTTCCTGCACCTCTGTTGCTTTTCTCTGCACTTCTCTTGCTTCTTCATGCACCTCTCCTACTTCTTTCTACACCCTTCTTCGCTCTTTGTGCAGCTCTCTTACCTCTTTCTGCACCTCTCTTGCCTCTTTCTGTACCCCTCTTGCCTCTTTCTGTGGAGAAGTGTGGCTCACTGGTTAGAGGAGGCAGACCTGGAAGCAGAGGTCAGCCCGGGACCAGGGTTCAATTCCCGGCTCGGCGGGGTCTTGAGTCCTAAAATGTCCATGGACTTGACAATTCTCGCTCCAGTGCCTACTCGATTCACGGGTTCACACTCTGCGACTCTGGGCAATAGCTTGCTTAATCTCCACAACGGCCCCTCGCGGCGGGATGCCTGGCTTTCACCTTGCGGATACCCTGCCGGGGTTATCTCACAGGGGAATACCAGGACGGGTTCCCTAAGCAAGCGCTTAGAAACCGCTTGGTGATTTGCGCTATATAAATTCCTGTACATTTACATTTACATTCTGCACCTCTGTTGCTTCTTTCTGCACTTCTGGTACTCTGGAATTCACTCCCCTTAAGCTTGCGCGCTGAGACTTGTCTCCTTCGTTTCCGCAAGCATTTGAAAACACATCTTTTTGTTAACTGCTGACCCTGAATGCTCGTGATTGTTACCTCTGTTCTGAAAAGCGCTGGGATGCTCCAGGGTAACTATGCGCTATATAAGACTGCAATAATAATAATAATAATACTTCTCTTGCCAATTTCTGCACCCCTCTTGCCTCTTTCTGCACCTCTGTTGGTTCTTTCTGCACTGCTATAGCTTCTTTGTGCACCTCTCTTGCACATTTCTGTACCCCTATTGCCTCTTTCTGCACCACTCTTCCCTCTTTCTCTAAATCTGTTGCCTCTGTCTGTACTTTCTTGTCTCTTTTTGCACTTCTCTTGCCTCTTGCTGCACCACTCTAGCCTTTTTCTTGTTAGAATAAAAATGTTTTCACAGTGTTGTTTATGTATTTTTCTCAATAACTTAGCATTTGCGGCACCATTTTATGTTTGACCTCCATTTTGAGCCATGATTGAAACTAATCTCTCTCTCTCTCTCTCTCTCTCTCTCTCTCTCTCTCTCCCTCTCTCTCTCTCTCCCTCTCTCTCTCTCTCCCTCTCTCTCTCTGTGAAAAGCAGCTTAGGTAAGTTTTGTTTCTCCAAGATTGGGCCTTGCTTTGCTAATGAATACACGGTTCTTATTAGTGCATACCTTTCCCACTAGATAGAGGCCTTCTCCCACTAGTCTAGCGGTGGGCACGAACGGTACGACCTTGAGCAGGAAATAGTGTGAGCCCGGTGTCAGGATTGAAACTTATTCTCTGTACTTCTTTGTGTAGCTGCATCTGCCTGGAAAATTCCATTCTGGGTGTGCCTTCATTGGTTCTGAATTGTACATAATGTATCTCCATGTTTGCTGATGTCAGTCCCTCTGCAGTAATCCTAAGAGATTGGTTAGACTGGGCTCCACTTGAGTGTATCTGAATAAATATATTGGTTTGTATTCTCTACTGTCTGACCTACTCTTCATTTGTATGGAAGGCTGAGAGGTGGTCTTGAGTGACCTGGGTGACCCTAATCGGGTCACTTCCTTCATTCTGTATCCCAATTGCTTCTTTCTGCATATCTCTTGCCTCTTTCGGCACCTCCCCTGCCTCTTTCTGCACCTCACCTGCCTCTGTCTGTACCTCTTTTGCTATTATCTGCATGTCTCTTGCTTCTTTCAGCATCTCTCTTGTCTCTTTCATCACTTTTCTGTCTTCTTTCTACAACTCTGTTGCTTCATTCACCACATGCCTCTGTCTGTACCTCTCCAGCCTGTTTCTGCACCCCTCTTGCCTCTTTCTGCACCCCTCTTCCCTCTTTCTGCACCTCTTGCCTCTTTCTGCATCTCGATTGCCTCTTTCTGCAATTCTCTTACATCTTTCTGTACCTCTGTTGCTTTTTTCTGCACTACTCTTGCTTCTTTCAGGACCTCACTTGCTTCTTTCTTCACCCATTGCCTCTTTCTGCACTCGTCTTACCTCTTTCTGCACCTCTCCTGCCTGTTTCTGCACCTCTCCTCCCTGTTTCTGCAGCTCTGTTGCTTCTTTCTGCACCTCCTTTGCTTCTTGCTGTACCCCTCTTGCCTCTTTCTGCACCGTTCTTACCTCTTTCTGCACGTCTCTTCCCTATTTCTGAACCCCTGTTCCCTCTCTTTCTATACCTCTTCCGCCTGTTTCTGCACCTCTCCTACCTGTTTCTTCCCCTCTCTTACCTTTTTCTACACCTCTGTTCCCTCTTTCTACACTGCTCCTGCCTGTTTCTGCACCCCTCCTGCCTGTTTCTGTCCCTTTCTTGCCTCTTTCTGCACCTCTGGTGCTTCTTCATGCACTTCTCTTGCTTCTTTCAGCAGCCCTCTTATCTCTTTCTGCATATTTCTTCCTATTTTCTGCATCTCTGTTGCCTCTTTCTGTAGTTCTCTTGCCTCTTTCTGCGCCTCTTTTGTTTCTTTCTATACCTCTTCTGCCTGCTTCTGCACCTCTACTGCATATTTCTGTACCTCTCTTACCTCTTTCTGCACCACTGTTCCATCTTTCCGCACCTCCCCAGCCTATTTCTGCACCTCTCCTGCCTGTTTCTGCATCTCTCTTGCCTCTTTCTGCATATCTGTTGCTTCATTCTGCACCTCTTTTGTTTCTTTCTGCACTTCAGTTGCTTCTTTCTGCACCTCTTTTGCACATTTCTGCACCTCTCTTGCAAATTTCTGTACCGCTCTTGCCTTTTTTGCATCCCTCTTCCCTCTTTCAGCACCTCTAATGCCTCTGTCTTCACCCCTCTTGCCGCTTTCTGTACCCATTCATTCTTCAATACACCTGGGTGTGTATATCCACATATATATATATATATATATATATATATATATATATATATATATATATATATATATATATATATATATATATATATATATATAACATTCTTAAACTTTCTAGAAACACTCAGAAACTGGATAATGTCATCAGTGGTGTCATCAGTGATGTCACTGACCATGTCATGAGTGAAGTAATACGTGACATCATCAGCAGTGCATTGTGGGGGCATGAGTTATATTTAGCTGAGCTAACTATAACGGCTAAATTTCTCTGGTTTTGTATGAGTGAAATGTCAGCCTAACTATAACGTCCCTGAAATAAAAAAAATTTACAAAAATTCTGCCTACTGAATATGGAACTACAGAACTACTTTTGTGGCATACTCAGTCTTTTGTCTATACACATTAACACGTGACCTGTGATGTCAGACAAGGGGTGTGGTTGTTGATATTTTAAATGTTAGAGGGCGTTTTCACTATTTTACACGTGAACAAGGGCTTTAGGGCTTGAAACGCGTTGTGTGTTTGGGTCTCTCTAATAAAGAAGATTTACTGCCCAGAAGAAACTGCAGAGGTCTGTGTCTCTTACCTTGCCTAAACCACCGTGTGTGGTATTTGGAAGTGGTTTGAGTGTTCAGGATTCAATTACGAAGGGCGGTTACCTTCGTTTCCGGACCTCCTCCCCAGAAGCTGGCAGCTGTGCTTAATCGGAGTAGCACAGGGATCCGTGGTGGATTATCAACAGCTGCCCCCTACACCCCGTGAAGAATTATGAAGATTTCACAATATCCGTGTTCGCTACGCGAGTATCCAGGTCGGCTGATCTGCGGGAAAGCGGTGTGACCCGGTGAGTGTTTTAAGAAGGGAGTTGCGTAGGAGGGGAGAAGCAGTTTACAGTGGCAGCGTGGTGCACAATAGTAGCGTCAAGCTTGTCTACCTGTTTGCAGTATTATTATATAGAGAGACCCCAAAATGTCTATTGAAGAAATGAGGGAAAGAGAACTAGCTGCAGAGGAATTATTTTGTAATCTGCCAAACACTTCTAAGAACAGTGCACCTACTACCATCGCAGAAAATAACAAGGACGCTGATGCTGCTGCTTCATTTAAAGAACTTGAAATGAAACGAAAGTTAGAGATTACCAAATGGTGGGAACACCGGTCGCTTTGAAGTTGGGCGGGTGCCGAGGGGGTTGCGAATCCTCCTAGCACCAAGCATTGATAAGCCGAACCCTAACATGCTACGCGAGTGGGGGGAAAGCAATCTCACAGCGTCTATGAGCCTTGTCTAGATCCTAATTAAGTATGCCCATACCAACCCGCTGGAGATTCTAAAAGAAATTGAAGCCATCATGGAGAAATTGAACACCATGGAAACAACAGATCAAATTACGAAAATGAAGGAAGCTATGCAAGAAGGCGTGAAGAAACACGAAGAAAAAATTTGAATAAGAAAAGCGAGCAAATTCACTCGAGATCTGGAAGATTATGAAAATGGCCAGATTTTTACTTTCTCACGCAAATTTGATCCAATAAAGAGGCAGCAATATAATGATAGAACCAAAAGTAATGAAGTAACAAATGAAGCACAGGTAAATGATGACACGGCAAGCCTGGATACGGTATCACTAACTAGTGAGTCAAGCACTGAAACTGCTCCCATTTTAAAGAGAAAAAACATTTTGAATGTGGGGCAGGAAATGGATTTTTTAGTCGAGGCAAAACTGAAAACGCTCAGGCCTCGGCAGAGACAAGCAGCAAGTGCAGACGAACAAAAAGGAGATGCGACCAACGCAAAAGAGGCAAACAAAAATATAAAAAAGAAATCTCATTGGCAACAGAAGAAACGACGATAGGAGACAACAGTGTAGTAAATCTATCGACCATAACACTTACTAAGGCTGAAGAACAGCTGCTGGCCTTAGGTCTTAACTTTTGCCCAGGAGACAGTTTCGATTATGCACGCACACAAATTGATGTGTATTGTTACATCAGGAAATTGAAACTCAAAAAATTATTTTCCCTAATATCATTTAAAGATGTGAGTGATACCAATGACAGTCAGGAAGAAGAGACTACGACAGGCTTTGTTGCTTCAGATATTCCAAGTTTACTTTTGGTACGCGATCTTGCTGATGAAGCTGATGAGTCGTCTAGCCTTGATTTGAATGTCGATTTAGGAACGCAGGAGCGGCTAAGGAAATTTAATCACGTCCAAGAGGGAGCTGGGATCAGCCCCTTCAAGCCCAAATCAAGTTTTGTTCCACTCATGCCTAAGGACAGTATTGATGTTTTCCATGATATGGTTATTAATGATTTGAAAAAATTAAATCATACTGTTCACAAAAATAGAAAGGAGAGGAATCTATTTTTTAGGAAAAAGGCTTACAATGATTTGGTTAAGAAACTTGAAAAAAAACAGGATGTGGTAATTAAAAAATCTGACAAGGGGGGCAATCTTGTATTGTGGCCTAGAAAAGATTATATAACAGAAGCACAACGACAGCTTAATTACGTAAACTGCTATGTAAAATATAGTGCTAAGGAGTATTACAAAGCCAAAAATGTATTGCAGAAACAACTGGCACTATGGAAGAGACAGGGCCTTATCTCTATGGAAGAACACAAATTTATGTTTAATGAGTTTCCGGTACTGCCGATTCTATATTTGATACCTAAAATTCATAAAAATGTTTTCCCAATACCTGGGAGACCGATTATATCTGCCATCAATAGCCGGGGGGAACATGTAGGCCAGTATATAGATTTTTTCCTACAGAGCTTGGTAACAGAGTTGCCAAGCCATGTTAAGGATACTGGCGATTTCCTACAGAAAATAGATAAGTTACAATTGTCAAATGATTTGCTTCTTATCACTCTTGATATAGAAGCATTATACACGAGTATAGATCAACAACAGGGCATGGCTTCGGTAAAACATTTTTTGTAGACTAGATCCAGTACCTTATATGAACACAACAAAGTTGTTTTAGAACTCATTAAATGGTGCCTAGATAATAACTATTTCCTGTTTGACAAAGATATATACAGACAGGTGAGAGGTGTGGCGATGGGGGCCTGCTTCTTCCCCAGTTACGCATGCTTGCATGTGGGCTGGTGGGAGGAGCAGGTCCTCAAAACCACCTTTCAGGTGGAGTATCAGGCACACATTGTGTCGTACTTGTGATACATAGACGATGTGTTCATTTTGTGGAAGGGGAGTGAAGAGGAGGCTTGTAGCTTCATAGATAAGATTAATAATAACATCTTTATTCTAAAATTCACTTCCCATATTCACAGAAGTGAAATAGAATTCCTAGATGTTAAGGTATTTGTCAAGAACAACAACATTGAAAGCACCCTGTATAGGAAACCAACCTCTGGAAATATCACCTTACATGCGACCAGCTCTCATCCAAAACATCTCATTGCTAGCATCCCTTATGGAGAAATCCTAAGGTTAAAACGCATATTCAGCAGTGAAGAAGAATTCAATAAATGTCAGGTTGAGCTGGTTGGCAGACTTAAAGTAAGGGGATATTCACAAAAGATTCTGAAAGATGCGATAGATAAGGCTAAGATGAGATATAGAAATAGCCTATTTGAACCCGAAGTGAATATTTCACAGGTCCCTGATACCATGACTGCCTATAAGACTACTAACACTCCCAGATTGATTACTACGTATAATAGGGAGGAACGCCAGATAAGGACAATATTGAACAAGCATTGGCCGATAGTGCTCACTGTTAACGTCCTCCGTGGTAGGGTAGTAGAAAAACCCACCATTACTTTCAGGAGGAGCAGCACTATGGGCTCTGTTCTAGATCGGGTGTCGCCGGAATTAAAACAAGTCACCACGTGGCTAACACCTATGAAGGGTTTTAAAAAGTTTGCCACTTGTCGTGCTTGCAAATTTGGGTGCAATATGACTGCATACTTCACACCGTTTAGTCCCACACCTATATTGATTTGGGGAACCTACAACTGCAAAACCGAATATGCTGTATATGTCCTGATGTGCACCTGTGGGCTTAACTACGTTAGTAGTACACAGCTGCAGGTGCACGTCAGGATCTTGCAGCATATTAGGGCCATTCTCCACAGTGATGCAGCGTATCCTGTGGCTAGACATTTTAAAAGAGCTCACGCTAATGATATCAACTGCCTGTCTTATTACGTACTGGATGCTGTTGCCAAACAAAGAAGGGGTGGCAACAGGGAACGACAGTTACGGCAGTTGGAAACAAAGTACATCCTTGAGCTCGACTGTAAATGGCCTAATGGTTTAAACACGACAGAGGACATGCGCAATTTTTTATAAACAATTTTGTGGCGCTGATGTCTGCATCTATTACATTGTATAGTGTAAATAGTAAATTGAGGAGCAGCTTTGCTGAAATGTATCAATTTCCGGGTTGTATTAACTGTGTAATGTTTCTCTTTTCCCTGTGATTTGATTTTTTGTATGGTTGTATATTTTTGATATTGGTGGTTTTAACAAACATCACGTCCGTCTTGGACAAAAGAATTTTCTATTACCTAGTGATGGTTTTAGAACAGTATACCAATATTTGGAAAATTGGAAAATCAAATTATGAATTGAACACGTTGTCTATACTAGCACGTTATATTTATATATGCACTATTTTGCACAATACACACTCACTTTTGTATAACTCATTTTTTTTTTTTAGAAATAACTAAAAAGTAATTTTTTCTCACACTGTATCATATGGTACACAACATGGAAACAAACACGGGAGTGGTGGCATTGATGCAATTCATTGTAATCGCCATCTTTAAATATGTTAAATCATTCAAATTCATGATTCCTTGCTTGTATAAGACAGTGTATTCTGTGCAACATTACTGTCATTTAAACATAAATGTTAGAAAAAAAAATGTTAGAAGAAGAAAAAGTTTTATGGGTTATGGAAATGTACCAAAGAGAAGCACACTCACAACTTTTATAAACGTATAACTATGGAAGAATATTTACAAGTGAAAGAGAAGTTCGTGGCTAGACCAAACTCCTGAAAATATTGAGTTTTGAGCTAGGATGAGTTTAGCTTCTTGAAAGAAGAACACCCTACGGTTATTTTTTTTTTAATACTAAAATTTCACAAAGATGCAGCAACACCACTGGTAAGACCCATCATAGCTGCACAGAACAGTGTGTTTGTGAATGTATCTAAGTACATTGACTTTTTTCTGAATCCAATAGTAGCTACATATGTAAGTCATAAAGCAGATTTTCTGTGACATATATTTGATGTTAAATTGGGGAATTACATGCTGTTAATGACTCTTGATGTGACTTCTTTATACACAAGCATTAGACACCAAGATGGTTTGAGTTCAGTAGTTTTGGAGTTATTAAAAGAAAACCTAATTTGTATATCTAGGGACATGGGTGTTCAGCGAATCCTCCTGATCTCGTGCAGAGATCTAATTGGCTACCAATATTTCAACTAGGTTGGCAGCCATTTTGAGACTCGATTCAGCCGAGTCCCAATCAAAAAGGTTAAAAGAAAAGAAAAGGGGTCAGGGTAGGAATACCCTGACCCCCTAGGCCTGGTGCTGGGGACCCCCAGGGACCCCTAGGGACCAATATGCATTTGTTTAAAATATTTGTTCCGCAAATGGTGACAGATTCATGAATTTGTGTAAAAAAACAAGGGTGGTGACCCACACTTGTTTGAATTTTAGCCCCCGGGTGGTACAGATCCCAGGGGCATTGTGCAAATAATAAACCATAGAAATTCACTGAAAAAAGGTTACAAGGACGTTATAGCTATAAAATAACATTAAAAAAAGGTTACAAGGCCGTTATTATTAGGAAACATAATAAAAAAAAAATATGAATTCACTGAAAAAAACAAAGACTACTAGGACGTTATAGTTAGGCTCAGATTTCACTCGTACAAAACCAGTGAAATTCAGCAGATAATGTTACCCGAGCTATCGTTTACTTGCGCCGCAACAATGCATTACTCCAGACCTCACATTTTACATCACTCATGAGATGGTCAGTGATATCACTCATGACATCAGTGATTACATCATCCACAGAGCCACTCACATATCCAATCACACACCCACACAACCACACATACACTCACTCACACTCCCTTATAACCATTCATACACCCACTCATTTATCCATAGAGACACTGCACACCCACTCACTCACACATACAGCCACTCACACAGCCACTCATGTTCTTCCAACACCCAGCTAACGCCCCTCCATTCATGTGCCTCCCACACCTAGCCAAGCACAATATCGCCACCCTTTCTCCTCACCCGTACCTCTGCTCCCCACTCCCATCACTTCGCCCAAAGCGTGCCTGCTCCCGTCCCAGGGAAGTAGGAGACCCACCCTCCAACTAAAGGTGCTTTAACACTGCACCCACACAAAGGGAGGAACAAGAGAACAGTCAGAGTAAAAAAAAAAACTTGAAACAGAGAAAAGAGATCATGTAAGAGGGAGTGAGTATGCCCATATTAGGAAGGTCTCCAAAGTAAGTGTTGTCCCCCTAACAAAAAATCATGGAATATAGCATGTAAATACAGAAAAAAACTGAATTTTGGAGCCATTCTGATTACTCTGAAGAATCTTTAAAAAGTCTTGTACAGATTCAACTGCATTGTAAACATGAAAACGGCCCTTATGAAGAACCCCCAATTTGGACTACTGAAACAAAGTGGGCTGTACGCCATCAGCTTTGAAAATAATTCCTTCCTTCTTCTAGCTCCAATGACACTCATATCTGAAAAAACCTCCAAAGAGAATTACTCAGACGAACCGAATAATTTCTGTTTAAATGCTTTACCCAGGATTTGTTCCTTTATACAATATTCAAAAAAGTTAACCATTACAGTACATGGGTTCTTAGAAGGAGACTTTCAAATCTGGTTAGGGGCCCAATGGGTCATCATGATGGTAGAATTGGCAGTTTAGTTAGGAAAAATGAGTCTCTGTATAAGGTGTACAATGGAGGGGATCATATCACAGCCATTTTAAAAATTCTCCGGAATGCCTATGAACCTGGGATATGAACATCAGAAGTGATTTTCCAAGTTCTCTTTTTTATCTCTCAGCACTCCTTCTCTTTTTCTGGGTCTCACGGACATTTTTGAACTGCCCCATTCTGATCTTCCATTTCATAGGCCCTTTGTTCTAATTCGTAGAGCCTATCAGTCATGTTTGATCATTTTTTGTCAATACCACTCAGCTTATTTTTGAGATTGGCCAGAGTCTGTTCTTTTGGGGTTTTCAGATTTCTAACTTCTGACAAGATAGTTTCCAGTACAGAATAAAGTGGAGGTTTTAACAAAGGAATCCCTTCAACCATCACATCTGAATAAGAAGCAGGAGGTTGGCCGGTCAGAGACGACATAAGGACCTGAGCCTGGACAGCCATGTCTGTGGTAATGGCTGATTTGGCAAGATCTCTTTGAAGCAATGTTGGAGCCTGTAAATCCAAACCCAAAATGGCAAACAAAGCAGACTGTGAGGATTCTGAAGCAGAACAAGCAATGTTAACAGAGTGCTCCATGTGCTTGAATAGATCAAAAAGAGGATATTGATGACCCTCACTTGCCACAACCTAGGATCCCGCAGGGGGATCTGATGTACCCACTTGCAGAACCATACCATCTTCCAAAGATAAGACAGCTGAGGATGGCTCTGAGTTAGTTTTATCAATGGCTGTCTGATGTAAATCCTGATAAGTACTTTTGCAAGTAGATAAAGTAGCTTTAGCCCGCCTTTTGCACCTAGAGTGCCTACAGTGTCTAAAGTGCACTACTGGTGTCAGAAGAGGCTTTTCCCTTCCGTGGGAAGTTCTGCAAGATTCCTTTGTTTGACTAAGCTTGCCTGCTTAAACAAGCATTTAATAGGAACAAATGGGACAGCCAATAGAGTAGCCAGCAATCAGTAGGTTGCCTAACAGTCAGTTGCCAATGCAACCAAGCCAAGCAAGCAATATGAAGAACTGTAGGCTCCATAACTGTTAAAGTCTTACATCCATTTATCCTCACAAAAGCAACAAATAGTGAGAAACAGGTAAGCTCCTTGATAAAATGTAAGGTAGCACCTGCTATCCCATCCCAGCTCCTTGAGCGTGGCGAAGCACTCACCATTAAAAAGGAGACTCTTCTCTTCAGAGAGGACCGAGTGGGCCCAGTAGATGATGCCTCTGGTGATTTCACCTTCCAAGACAGTCCCCCTGCCTCGAGCTGGAAAAATAACTCAGAGAAAAGAAAAAGTGTCCAGTGTGGCTTAGCTGGGAATTGAAGATACTGCTGGGTTGCCATTTCTGTACCAGTTCTTGCTCTGACGACCGGCTGGCCAGGCAGCATCGAAATGCACTGTAAGCTTCAATCCTCATGACCAGGATCAACACTTGGCCATCCAGCTACTTTTTGTGGTAAAAAAACAGGCCTCTCAACATTGTGCTGCTGGGCCGTGGTATCCAAGGAAAATGAGTCTGAGCTGGTCCAGGCAGATCACCAGGCTTATCTGAATGCTACAGTTTGACACAGAATGCCTGCTCCAGCTCCTCACGAAATCCACACTAAGACGCTATTATGTTGCTCTAGGAGCTCTGATCTTGACTCCAACTCCGTGGATCCTGCTAGTCACAAACATGAACCACATAGCGTATTATACGTTTATGGTATTCACTATGAGTGGGGTATCGATCTCACTACTTGATATAGTTTCTGTGAAGATACAAGGGTTTATGTTTCTTCCTGGGGGGTGTCAGAGGGCTAGGTGCAGGGATGGATTCAGGTATTTTTTTCACACATATGATAGGTATGTGGATTCAGAAAATACTAGTTGAGAAATGTTAGGCCGAGAAGGAGCCAAGTGAGGCAGAATGTTAGGCATGGAGGTGAAATGAGAGAGAGGGATGAAGCTGTTATCTCTTGTATTTTTGTGAGACATTTTATCTCATCACATTCACCATCAAGTTGGTGGAATAGCCTTGTAGACCAATTGATTGTCAGCCTAGGAGCCGTCTGGGGTGTAAAGGGGTGGCATTTAACTTGAGGGATGGGCTGATCACAAAAAAACTAGAGTTATGCATTTCTCGTGAAGTTGTTGAGCAAAAAGCTCTGGTAGCTGATAGTTGCGCTATTCAGGGCAAGGTTTGAATTAATCATGTTTAAGTCACTCAGAATGTCCAAGCTCACAGAAAGTAGATCAGGATAGGCATAGAGGTGGGTGGAATTTGCAGAATGTTTGTCACTCCACCTTACTCTTTAATGCCGAGTTCCAGATATATTCCACATGGTGGAATTTTTCTCCTGTGAGCATCCAGAAAATGCGAGCTGCCGACAGTGGGCAAGATTTGGCATCCTGTAGCACAATTTCCTAAAGTGGTCGGTTCCAAACAGTTGCAGTCAGATGTTTGACGTTCAAGTAGATTTGCTGCCACTTGCGTAGATTTTCTACTCAAGTTGCAGCAAAATTAACTTGAATGGCTGCGTGCTCTGGTGCAATGCATGGCGCCGTTCGCGCAAATTTTTCAGCGCTGGTCAACCTAATGGCTATAAATTGCAGTGCTAGCAGCGCGAGCTACATATTTTCCACCCGTTTGCGAACTCCATGTAATCTGGTAGAGTTTTTCTGTAACTCCAAGGAATTCCATGGAGAGAAACTTCGCAGGTTCCACCCACCCCTAAACAGGACGTAGCCTGGAGGTTGTGCAACTGATGAAAGTATCTGCAATTGTTTGACTGAGGAAGTGTAAGATGGAAAAGAGAGGTAGGTTGAGGATAGTGAAAACATTGTTAGCCAGGTAGCAGCACTGCACAGGAATCTGGAAGGTAAAGGGTAGGTGAGTCTAGTGTTTCTTCAACATCTGCTGACCATTGGTTGAAAGATAGCCTGGTGTTGTGACATGTTTGTGACTAAATCTGTGTGAGGGCAACACATACACATTTAGAATTGTGGTTATCATGGAATGTTGGCCCTGGCGGCTGCAAGTGTATATAGGAAACATGAGCTAGGATAGTTGTTAATCACTGAAATACCATTGTTACATGCAACCACAATGTGTCAAAATGTGTTTAACACTGACTTTCTTAACATATACTTGAAGCACTCGCTGTACAAACTAATAATGATGGAGATGGTGAAAGCCCACTTCACATATTGATCCACTAATAATCCAGAATTGTGAGAATAGCCTAGTTGAGAACACAAACGTAGATAATAACAAGAGTAAAGAGGAACTCATAGACACACTGTACACAAAGCTGCCATGACCCTCCTTATGGAATAAGGCAGTTTGGATGAGTGATTGGCTGCCGGCAGACATAATATGAGTTAAGACAGAGTACAAGTGCAAGTAGGTGATTAGAGTTATGGTACACAAGAAAATCTCAATGGGGTTACAGATATTTTCAAATAGTGCAGGTGCAAGCTGTCTTTTTTGGCTCAGAAATTGCATTCGTAAATTGAATGACTTACTATATGATTTTTATCTTAAAAAAATAATAACCTGGAGTGTGAGGGGTGGCAGAAAGCACACCATCTGCAGTGTGTTTTCTAGTTACCATGAATGTTGCCAGATGCAGTCTTTGTTACTTTAAAGTTAAATTTCACAGGGGAGCTGGTTCCCAAAGGGGAAGTTGTCCATCCTGTGAGGTCAAAGGGTGCACATCGCACATATGCAAGGCCGCTGGAATTAGAATGCAGACGAGCAAAAAATTACTTGGCAGTGTTGACTAAATTATGTGTAAAAAAAGCCAAATTATGCAGCATAACAGAGCACATTGTTCGATAGAATTATTTCATTATTTTGGCGTTTTTACGCATGTTAATGCTGTCTGGGCAAATATTTATTCTCATTAGTACCACTTTAACAACCAAATAGTGAAATGAGCAACTGAAGGCTGAACAGTTTACCTTTACGAAGGGCTTTCCACTGTGCACAAACATATGTCACCACGTTTATAGTAACTTTTGATCCATTGAAGTTAGAAACATTGTTTATGTTAAACTCTGCAGATTATGCAGTAGATGATTAATTATATTGTAAATGCGGAAAAAATCCATAATTGTGCACAAAAAAAAGCAGCAGCCGTCGAATCACATAATTCTAGTGGTCCTGCACAAGTGGCATGATTGACTATCACTATGTGAGGAAAAGAGGGTGAAAATTATGTAAATTCTGAGTGTGCCAATGAGATCAGCTTTGGGAGCCATGGGTATATTTATGTTTATGAAAGAAAGGAGTGTATGAAATATACTGTTTTCGATTTCTGTTTAGGGAATACCCTGGTTTTTAGGGTGATGGGGTGATGAATGTTGATTTTTCCAGTTTTTTATTATATGAAGCCTGATAGTAAGGCAGTTGGGTTGGTGTATCTTTCATGCCATCTGACCCAAGGACAACTGGGAAGATGGAGACCCTATATCCTACTCAACAAAGCCTTGTTGCATAGGGCATATGCTTCTAGGGAGGCAAAATGCTGCACTGTGACTTGCCCATCTGCCACTAAAATGTGACATCTACCCCCCTGCATGCTTTCAGTAATTTGGATTTGCATTAAAGTGAGGACTGAATTTGCTGGGCATATGATATGGCCTTTTTAACTTGGAGGCTTTATGTGTGCCTGATCCATGCTTAGGTTCGACTGTTGGTGTCAAATAACTGTTTCCAGATGGCATTTGCTTTACTTGAGTGTTGGTAGCTATAGGGGAATGGGATCATTAGGATGAGACGGTGAGCTAAAATGAGGGAAGGTACTGTTGTAAGAATTGTGCCAGGGGTCCCTTAAAGTAGAGAGGCAACTGGAAGGTCAACATGATTGAATTTGATTTTGAGGCCTAGTTGGGTAAACAAGAGGTCCAGGAATGGTCAAAAGGTTATAAAGTTTGAGTGTGATTTTGAAGTCAGATGTGGTAAATATGAAGACAACAATGTACATTGCTAGTCTTTAGAGGAAAGAAATATTATAGGAATTATGATGTGTTAGTTTGCTGCATATGCTCTATACTAGTGTATAAGATAGGTATACGTGTGGGAAGAACATGTACTTTTAATTAAATGCAAATTTTTGACTTACGAGACCACAATTCAAATTCAACACATTTCAAATTATACTGTGAGATTGTCTGCTTTTATGATGGGTTTACATACAAAACTGTTAACAAGCGACACATCGTATTGTATTGCTCATGCACTTTTGAATACCTGTCACTGTTTACTTTGTTTTTGTATGAGGTTCTAGCATTCACATTTTCCTCTATCATAATTCACAAATTATAACCATAACAAGATAGCACTATTGACACAGCAGCAGGGAACTCAGGCATCAGCTAGCCGTCCAAGAAAGTATTCAACTACACACCATGACCCTCAAACTCAGGATCAGATCACAAGCTATACCAAAGTGATTGGCCCAGGCAATACAAGCTCTGAAGTAATATATACACCAGGACTCACAATAAAATACAGTAAAATGTAACAAGCATAATGCTTTAAGAAAGCACCCAGAGACCCTGATCGCAGACAAGTGTCACAGCCTGAAAAACAAAAACTCTCTTCATAAGAAAAATAAAATACATGTCTGTGCCTACTACCCCGTGAACTCCAATTTGTGCTTATAAAAAGGTCACACATTATCTCCAAAGAACAATGAAAAATGGTATCATACCCTTACCTAGACCTATGTCCCATACACTAACAGGCTAGCTAAACAACATCTCCATTCACAACTCAAGAACAGGCAACAATGATCACATATATGAAGGCAATGCACACCCTGAAATACCTCTTCCCTTCATAAGTAGTAATCTACTGTTCATCACAACGGCATAAACTTCCTCTTACAGATGAGAAAACCCTTATGTCTGAGGTCAGTGCCCTCCTCAGCAAAATGACTCGCCTTGTACTTTCAGTATACGCTCTGAAGAAACAAATGAACTATATCAGACAGTCTTTACATACAATCCCAACAGACACACCTTTTGGCAGAACTGTAAACTGTAAGACCAAGGGCACCACCCCACATTATCAATCAATCCCTCATGGCCCATAACACTTATGTCTTATACAAACCTCACCTAGATGTAATATTTCTAAATCAATACTCCTGATACCACAATTGCCACCCATTCAGTTGACCTTGCAAGACCAAACACTCATTTAACTGAATCACATAAGAGTGTAACTCACACAGAAGCACATCTACAGATCCAGCCAACAAATAGGCCCAGATCAGAAAGTCAAACTAAGTTCAGTCTGTCACAGCATCCTTTAGATCCTCAACATTACTAAAGCTCTACTCACCCCACCCATAAAAACTGCATTCAACTGTGACCTAATTAATCAAATAGCTGCAGTCACAAACACTGCCACTCTTTTTGGAACAGTACGATAAACATCTTGACCTTCTCACTTTCACTGATATTTCATTCAGTCCAGCTTCCCAACCGAATATAAGAACGTTACTGCTAAACTGATACAATGTTCCACATAAGGACAGTGCTTCAATGATGGTTGGGAGAGCTGCATGCAAATACAAAGAGCACCTAAGAGCACCTAAGCTGCTGCATCATCAACACACAACCTTTTTAAATGCCTTCCCACCAACATTATCACCAACAAGGATAAACACATAAGTATAAGCATTATCTATCACCACTGGATAAAAATAATCCATTAAATGAAAATCATATACATTTATGGATGACCAAGTGTTCCCCTCATGATAGTGTAGTCGTTTGTGACCTTCAAATACACTACAACAAATGCAACAAGTACACAAATCAACTGAAAGTACACATTCTTCAGAAACAGATGAAACTGTGCCAAGATCCACCCAACAGGGCTATCAACATCCTAATAAAACAGTCCTCTGCTTCCAACCACCAGCTGAATAATTCAGGGTGCAAGGAATTTTCTAACAGTATATTTAAAAAACAAATCACTCAGCTAGGGATCGTCGGACAGCCTCTCTTCACATCATTATAGATACTGTTTCTAGTACTGGATATTTGTGAGATAACCTAACAGATTCTGGGGTATATTCAAAAGAACATGTGCTAAACATAAAAAAAAAAGCTAACGCAACTTTACACATCGCAGCCTATTGTGGCGTACCATGCCCTGCAGATCCTCATCGTGGCATTGCTGCCACAAGGCGTGGTGCTGATGTATGCTGCTGCCCCCACACTGTCCACATCTCCACCCCTGGTGTGTAAGTGCCTCACAGTGCGGCAGGCGTATCCACTCTGGCACCTGATATGTCACTGCCACACAGTGTGGCTGACAATCCTCCTCTGGCCCCTGATGTGTCAGTGGCCGCAGCTGGTACTGCAACACCCACCGGTGGGGAAGAGCACACATCCGAGGACGTGGATGGGATTGTGTTCAGAAGGAGGCACTAGCATCCATTTCTGCCACCTGGCTTGTTTCTGCTTGGTGCCGCACATGGCCCCATGACCTTCCACTGACCCCCTATACACTCCGCTGCACTCACCTTGGACCCCTTCCTTTCCTTCTCTTTCTCTCACGCTCTCTCCCTTCCCACTCTCTCTCTCCCTCCCTTTCTTTCCTTCTCTCTCTCTCTCATCTCTCTCACTCTCTCTCCCGTCCCTCTCTCTCTCTCTCTCTCTCTCTCTCACTCTCTCCCTTCCTTTCCTTCCCTCTATTTCTCTCTCTGGCTCACCTTCTTTCTCTGTTTCTCAGTTTCTCTGTGTCTCGCTCCTTTGATGTGCGCATGACACACGTCCTGGTTTTGTGCTTTATTTTCCAGGCTGTGACGTCGAGATTGACCCTGACAGACCCGACAGGAGTCTTCCGCATTGGTGTTTTGTGTTGTTTTTCAATAAAGTTTTTGGTTGTTACTTCAGTGCTGTGTGACTGTTTCTCGTTCTTCTGGCCACACATGTGTGTATTTATTTTGCAATGTGCGTCATCATGCGTTTTTTGTGGCTCTTGTGTGGTGCACGATATGTGTATGTCTGGGGAGGTGCTGGGGTGGTGGCGGGGGATGTCGTGGCCCTCGTGGGTGTTGGTGCTGCATATTCATTGTCTCAATGTCATCTGTGGGTCTTCAGGTGTGGCTCTTGGCTGGGCTCCCTTTCATGCTGGGTGTAGTCGTCCTGCTTAGCACCAGCAAAAGGCAGGTGTTAAATCCTTGGTGCTATTGCGGCTTATCGCCTGTTTTTATTGCCCTTCTCAGATCTGGCAGTTCGTTGTGAAAGTTGTGTTGTGGTTTTTTCGTGTGTTTTAGCACGAGAACACCTACTCAGCATCTCATTAGGGTTAGTTGGTGGTGTCCACCGTGGAGGTAAATTGTGGGACAGTTATCGTGGGAATACTGCCGATGACTGTAGTGTGCACCAGCTTGTGAATGGGGTGTTGAATATATCTCCACTTTTGATGCGTTAAGGTAGGGATAAATTGGAGATAAGTCCTGGTTAATATCCCCCTCTATGTGTTGTAGTCTTGATTTGCTTACATTGAAGCAATAATACAAACACACATTAAATCATAAGTTTGTGAGAGAAAAGCTCAGGTCTGCAGACAATGGATATTATTTAGAGTTATGATGGCAGGCCTGCTAGGTTGGAGGCTTCGTAACATCCACCATCCTTGTGGATTCCTGCCCTCCATATTTGGAGATCTCTGCCTATGCCTGTGGAGATCTATGTGGCTTCACAGGAACCACTGCCATGGTTGCTCCTCTAAAGTCACTAGAGGTTTGCTGATTAGCTGCCATGTTTTATGTTGCTGCTCAATATACCTATTTGTTTTTTCAAAAACTAACTCCCAAAGTAGGAGTTTGTGTTTTCGAACAGGGAGCTAATGATTATGGCACTATGTGAGTTTTCTCTCAGGCGATTAGGGTCTCTTTTTATAGTTAGAGCTGCCAGGCTTTTTCTGGTGGTCCCAAACAGGAATAGAAGTATTTGTACAAAAGACAGGTTGTCCCAAATATATATGTTTGATTCTTGGATAAAGTGTCCCTATAGCCAAAGGTCATATGTGTTATTATATATTTATTTCAAGCCAAGTAACAAAAGCAAAAGTGTGGCTTCTTTGGGTTTAAAGTATAACTCAAATGCTGATTTCTTAATGATAGCACACGTAACAAGGAAATGCAGTGAAAAATAAGCACACAAATTGTCTCATAGTGGTACAGTAATGTGCTATTATGGGGGTAAACAGCAAGGCACAAGCAGTCAAAAGTTGATTGTGAGTGGAAAGAAACTGAAAGGATTTTTTGGTAGAATTTCTTAGAGTGCCCCAAACGGGAAAAGCGAAGCATGACCCCATCGGTTAAGGCAAACGAAACAAGCATTGGCATAGCCAACAGGTCCCGCTTTTGGGACCTTACCAGTGTTTAGCCATGCAACAGTTGGTGTTGTTGCACTTAGGATTTTGTGCTGCATACCTAAATACTTATAAGGTCCCAAAAGGGACACCTATTGGCTATGCCAATGCTTGTTGAGTTAAGTAAAGAATGCTATTAAACATAATCACGTTAAATCATTTTCTATAATTGCATTACGTATACATCAGCCTCCCTGTATATATTAAGACAAGGCTTTAAGTGGGATGAAATTAAAAAACTGGGGGGGGGGGGTCTCTCAAATGGGCATAGCCAGTGTAATCAGGGCATGGCTTAAACATATAAGCTAACAATCTATGCTTAGGGTAGTGTGCCACATGACTGGTAATCTGCTGCTTCTGTCATTGCATATAGATATATCATACAACAAGTAACATTGCACCTACAACAAGCTAGGACTATTGGCTTTGTCAATGGTTGTTAGTTACATAAGATAAATAAGCAACAACTCTGACTTCATTGTACAGAATATTGAAAATGCTTCAATTCTCAAAATATGAGACTGTGAAAGTACTAAAACAAGTCTCTTAGAAGTTAAATCAAATGCAGTGAAGGGTGGCACTGCTGCAGAGTTAAGATTTTTTTTCATCCTGAGGGGTGAGGCCAAAAATGGAGAGCCCGATAGGGACCTGAGCAGCGGCAGGACCCGGCCCACTTAAAGCCCTGTAATAAGATATGCCTTGTAACGTGTGGTCGCCTTTAAAGCTCAGAAATTGTAAATGTTTATGACGTCAGGCGCCGAGGGGCTCGTGTTCAGCAGATGCCTTGAAATCGTGTTCGAGCAGTGTGTCCGCTTCACAGGGGAGGTCAGAGAAAGGGTTCTTTAATTGTACTTGTGTGCTGTGTTGCTCTTCGCGGTGACAGTTTTGACGTGTTAGCGTGTAAACACCACAATTGCTGTGCGCCTGAGGTCACATCGCCCGGAAGCTTGCGGTCACACGGATGTCAGTTTGCATTGCGCTATACGTTTCGGCTTGATGTCAAGAAATAATCTTTTCCAGGCTGTTTTGTTCTGTACGCTGTGGCAGCTGGGATTTGGTGCTGGTGCAGGGCCAAACCTGTCGCTGTCTGCCCCAATGAGAAACAAGCATTGGCTGCACACGTGGTGGGGAGGGGGAGAAGCGGGAGTTGTGTGCGCGCTCGGTCAATGCTTACAAAAAAAAGCATTGCGTGCAGGCACGCGCAAGGGGGCTCGTCCAAGAGCGCGCTTCCGCAAGGAAATCGCCAAAACGTGCACGCGCTGCATTGAAAGCAATGCAACACGTGCACGTTTTTGCCTGGAAAGCTGCATCGATCTCAAGAGGTCTCTTTCCTATACAGCGCTAGCGCGCTGCGTAGGCAAGACCTAAAAAGGAGAACGCCTGTGCTCAAAAAGTAATTCAGGGAAAGGTGAAAAATTCTACGCTAGTAAGAGGCCAATTGAGTATGGTAATATATAAATTGGCACAACATTAATTATCAAATATCACAATGACAGTTCCAATCTGTTTAAAGTTTGAAGAAGCAAGAAAGATGGAAATGGGAATGAGTAACATTATAGGGCTGTCACAAGGTGATAGAGTATTATGCATGTCACCAATGGTGTGGGCTCACTTTGTGAAGTGTAAAACACCAGCGGTATTGCTATATCACTCTATTATTTAGGCTTCACAAATAGGGACCTTCCAACAAAGTTGTTCAAAGTACAACAAGGGTTGTCCTAAAGCCGAACCATTTTTTGAAAACAATGCCTCCCTGGTGGTTTTTAGTTTTTTAATTATCAACACATTTCGAGCCCAGGTCTATTTCAATATTCTCATCTGGGCATTGAACTGTGGGACATTATTTCTTGTAGGCCATCATGGTTGACTGAGATCTTGACAGTGTAGTATACAATATTTTTTATTAGTTGAATATCACAACTCCCCACTTGCATGCTTCTTACCAACCAGGACTAACTGTTCGGTGATGGCAGCTGGTAGAGAAGGAAGGAACATTTGAGCAGAAGCGTTGTTGCAGAGTCCATTAGGAAGAATGATCAATACCGGAGATACAGGCAGGGAGTTGGCATTCATGAAGAGAAGGGTAAAGGAGCATGAAGTTGTGATGTTCAACTATTAAAAAAAGATTGTGCGCTTCACTGTCAAGATGTCAGCTAATTGTGATGGCCTACTAGAAATAATGTCCCATTGTTCGATGCTCTGACGAAAACCCTCAAATAGATCTGGGTTTCAAACACGTTGACAGTTAAAAAACCCACCATAGTTTGGCTTTAAGGGAACCCTTGTTTGTACTTTGATGGACGTTGTTGGAAGGTCTCTATTCATAAAGCCTAAAACATAGAGCAGTATAGCAATATCCCTGGTGTTTTACACTTTAAAAAGTGAGCCCATACTGTTGTTTCAGTCATTGGAGGCTTGCTGGTTCTGCAAACCGCTTGAACTGGGACATAATTATTTATTGTTGTTTCATTATGTTGTCATGACATTCCTTGTTCTGTGTTAAACATTTTGTTGTCATTGGTTGTGCAAGGTATTTTTTGTATTTGTTAAAAAAATGCATTTGAATGTGTATGCCATCTTTTTGTACTGCTTTAATGTTTATAGGTTTTTTTCACACAGATTAAAATTTGTTTAACTTACTTGTGAATAAAAAACGGTTATCACATTGTTTAAGTGTTGTGACCCGACAATCAAGAGAATTTCTAAGAGTAGTGCCAGTACTGGCATTTTTTGATGATTGTTCAACTTTTAGAAAGTTGGCATTTTCTTACTTTAACCTTCTTATGCCGCTGCCTGTCTCTGAGTACACGTCTGGGTTAGAATGACAGCTGGGCTTTGTGTATTCCCTCTAGACAGTCACACAAAGGGAGCAGGGGTGTGAAGCTTGCCTCCTGATGGCCCATCATCAGACTTATGGGCCTTCCTGATGCAGATTGGGAGGGAGGAGCTGATGCTTGCATCTGAATAGGGCTATGCCTTTCCCCACACAAAGAGCTGCATACACCCCTGGAGTGTGTCTGTGGTCAGGGAAGGAAGGGCAGGAACTTTGGGAGTTTCAAAGGCCCTGTTTATTATCTCCCTCACTTAAAAGACACATTTTGGTATGAGTTCTGGACCTTTGACACCCCCAATTCAGTTCACTTTGGTGTTTTGGCGAGACTCTGCTGCAAAGAGAATCTACACCGCCAGGAGGGGCTGCCACTTTGCCTCTGCTCTGCTGTGTTGGCCTGTTACAAGCCAATTGCTGTGCTGTCAGGAAGGACTGCCGATTTGCACTGTGCTCTGCTGTGTTAACCTGCTGCTTGCTACCTATTCAGTGAGGGAGGGAGGATCCAGCCCTTTTCAACAAATCACCCAAGAACTTCAAGGGCCTGTTGGCTTGCCCCCAGTTTTCTCTCCTTAGTCCCCGGGACATCATGGACCTCGTGTTCCTAATGTTTTCAGTCATGAACTCCATGCTACAGGAGTGTGACTGGACACTGCCAAGACAAACTCAAGTGCGGTGCTTCATTCGAGTCCTGCACCGCACTCCCTGTGTTAGAACTGCCTCGCTATTGACTGTGGGCCTCAAGCGCTCCCACTTGCAGAACCCTTGCTACTGTTTGCCAGGCAACTCAAAATCACCTAGGTAATTGTAACCCAAGATGCTGCTGCTCTGATAACGATTCAGAAAAGGGGGGGGGGGGTGGTGATGAACCATCAGGATTCAAGCAAGCCGGGCCGAAGACGGCTGAAATGCCAGAAACCGGTCCCCGGAAGCTTGTTTCCTTCCCAGTGTAAGAATTGGCTTTTGTAGTCTGGTCTGCCCTGTTCCCATGATGCACTGGGCCAGGGACAGACTAATTTGCATACAGCCAGGTTCTGAAACTGGGATGGTGCAATGAGCTAAAAAACGGTGTTGGATCTAGCCCTGATCTCTTGACTGGGTGAGAGTACTCTGCTTAATTCAGAGACTCTGTCCATCACCACCCCTTGTTGTAAATAATTGTGTCCACCCTAAGCGTGGAAGGGTATGCTCAGATGTGAGTCCCTTGCTCATTGCACCATCAGGATTCAAGCAAGCCGGGCCGAAGACGGCTGAAATGCCAGAAACCGGTCCCCGGAAGCTTGTTTCCTTCCCAGTGTAAGAATTGGCTTTTGTAGTCTGGTCTGCCCTGTTCCCATGATGCACTGGGCCAGGGACAGACTAATTTGCATACAGCCAGGTTCTGAAACTGGGATGGTGCAATGAGCTAAAAAACGGTGTTGGATCTAGCCCTGATCTCTTGACTGGGTGAGAGTACTCTGCTTAATTCAGAGACTCTGTCCATCACCACCCCTTGTTGTAAATAATTGTGTCCACCCTAAGCGTGGAAGGGTATGCTCAGATGTGAGTCCCTTGCTCATTGCACCATCAGGATTCAAGCAAGCCGGGCCGAAGACGGCTGAAATGCCAGAAACCGGTCCCCGGAAGCTTGTTTCCTTCCCAGTGTAAGAATTGGCTTTTGTAGTCTGGTCTGCCCTGTTCCCATGATGCACTGGGCCAGGGACAGACTAATTTGCATACAGCCAGGTTCTGAAACTGGGATGGTGCAATGAGCTAAAAAACGGTGTTGGATCTAGCCCTGATCTCATGACTGGGTGAGAGTACTCTGCTTAATTCAGAGACTCTGTCCATCACCACCCCTTGTTGTAAATAATTGTGTCCACCCTAAGCGTGGAAGGGTATGCTCAGATGTGAGTCCCTTGCTCATTGCACCATCAGGATTCAAGCAAGCCGGGCCGAAGACGGCTGAAATGCCAGAAACCGGTCCCCGGAAGCTTGTTTCCTTCCCAGTGTAAGAATTGGCTTTTGTAGTCTGGTCTGCCCTGTTCCCATGATGCACTGGGCCAGGGACAGACTAATTTGCATACAGCCAGGTTCTGAAACTGGGATGGTGCAATGAGCTAAAAAACGGTGTTGGATCTAGCCCTGATCTCTTGACTGGGTGAGAGTACTCTGCTTAATTCAGAGACTCTGTCCATCACCACCCCTTGTTGTAAATAATTGTGTCCACCCTAAGCGTGGAAGGGTATGCTCAGATGTGAGTCCCTTGCTCATTGCACCATCAGGATTCAAGCAAGCCGGGCCGAAGACGGCTGAAATGCCAGAAACCGGTCCCCGGAAGCTTGTTTCCTTCCCAGTGTAAGAATTGGCTTTTGTAGTCTGGTCTGCCCTGTTCCCATGATGCACTGGGCCAGGGACAGACTAATTTGCATACAGCCAGGTTCTGAAACTGGGATGGTGCAATGAGCTAAAAAACGGTGTTGGATCTAGCCCTGATCTCTTGACTGGGTGAGAGTACTCTGCTTAATTCAGAGACTCTGTCCATCACCACCCCTTGTTGTAAATAATTGTGTCCACCCTAAGCGTGGAAGGGTATGCTCAGATGTGAGTCCCTTGCTCATTGCACCATCAGGATTCAAGCAAGCTGGGCCGAAGACGGCTGAAATGCCAGAAACCGGTCCCCAGAAGCTTGTTTCCTTCCCAGTGTAAGAATTGGCTTTTGTAGTCTGGTCTGCCCTGTTCCCATGATGCACTGGGCCAGGGACAGACTAATTTGCATACAGCCAGGTTCTGAAACTGGGATGGTGCAATGAGCTAAAAAACGGTGTTGGATCTAGCCCTGATCTCTTGACTGGGTGAGAGTACTCTGCTTAATTCAGAGACTCTGTCCATCACCACCCCTTGTTGTAAATAATTGTGTCCACCCTAAGCGTGGAAGGGTATGCTCAGATGTGAGTCCCTTGCTCATTGCACCATCAGGATTCAAGCAAGCCGGGCCGAAGACGGCTGAAATGCCAGAAACCGGTCCCCGGAAGCTTGTTTCCTTCCCAGTGTAAGAATTGGCTTTTGTAGTCTGGTCTGCCCTGTTCCCATGATGCACTGGGCCAGGGACAGACTAATTTGCATACAGCCAGGTTCTGAAACTGGGATGGTGCAATGAGCTAAAAAACGGTGTTGGATCTAGCCCTGATCTCTTGACTGGGTGAGAGTACTCTGCTTAATTCAGAGACTCTGTCCATCACCACCCCTTGTTGTAAATAATTGTGTCCACCCTAAGCGTGGAAGGGTATGCTCAGATGTGAGTCCCTTGCTCATTGCACCATCAGGATTCAAGCAAGCCGGGCCGAAGACGGCTGAAATGCCAGAAACCGGTCCCCGGAAGCTTGTTTCCTTCCCAGTGTAAGAATTGGCTTTTGTAGTCTGGTCTGCCCTGTTCCCATGATGCACTGGGCCAGGGACAGACTAATTTGCATACAGCCAGGTTCTGAAACTGGGATGGTGCAATGAGCTAAAAAACGGTGTTGGATCTAGCCCTGATCTCTTGACTGGGTGAGAGTACTCTGCTTAATTCAGAGACTCTGTCCATCACCACCCCTTGTTGTAAATAATTGTGTCCACCCTAAGCGTGGAAGGGTATGCTCAGATGTGAGTCCCTTGCTCATTGCACCATCAGGATTCAAGCAAGCCGGGCCGAAGACGGCTGAAATGCCAGAAACCGGTCCCCGGAAGCTTGTTTCCTTCCCAGTGTAAGAATTGGCTTTTGTAGTCTGGTCTGCCCTGTTCCCATGATGCACTGGGCCAGGGACAGACTAATTTGCATACAGCCAGGTTCTGAAACTGGGATGGTGCAATGAGCTAAAAAACGGTGTTGGATCTAGCCCTGATCTCTTGACTGGGTGAGAGTACTCTGCTTAATTCAGAGACTCTGTCCATCACCACCCCTTGTTGTAAATAATTGTGTCCACCCTAAGCGTGGAAGGGTATGCTCAGATGTGAGTCCCTTGCTCATTGCACCATCAGGATTCAAGCAAGCCGGGCCGAAGACGGCTGAAATGCCAGAAACCGGTCCCCGGAAGCTTGTTTCCTTCCCAGTGTAAGAATTGGCTTTTGTAGTCTGGTCTGCCCTGTTCCCATGATGCACTGGGCCAGGGACAGACTAATTTGCATACAGCCAGGTTCTGAAACTGGGATGGTGCAATGAGCTAAAAAACGGTGTTGGATCTAGCCCTGATCTCTTGACTGGGTGAGAGTACTCTGCTTAATTCAGAGACTCTGTCCATCACCACCCCTTGTTGTAAATAATTGTGTCCACCCTAAGCGTGGAAGGGTATGCTCAGATGTGAGTCCCTTGCTCATTGCACCATCAGGATTCAAGCAAGCCGGGCCGAAGACGGCTGAAATGCCAGAAACCGGTCCCCGGAAGCTTGTTTCCTTCCCAGTGTAAGAATTGGCTTTTGTAGTCTGGTCTGCCCTGTTCCCATGATGCACTGGGCCAGGGACAGACTAATTTGCATACAGCCAGGTTCTGAAACTGGGATGGTGCAATGAGCTAAAAAACGGTGTTGGATCTAGCCCTGATCTCTTGACTGGGTGAGAGTACTCTGCTTAATTCAGAGACTCTGTCCATCACCACCCCTTGTTGTAAATAATTGTGTCCACCCTAAGCGTGGAAGGGTATGCTCAGATGTGAGTCCCTTGCTCATTGCACCATCAGGATTCAAGCAAGCCGGGCCGAAGACGGCTGAAATGCCAGAAACCGGTCCCCGGAAGCTTGTTTCCTTCCCAGTGTAAGAATTGGCTTTTGTAGTCTGGTCTGCCCTGTTCCCATGATGCACTGGGCCAGGGACAGACTAATTTGCATACAGCCAGGTTCTGAAACTGGGATGGTGCAATGAGCTAAAAAACGGTGTTGGATCTAGCCCTGATCTCTTGACTGGGTGAGAGTACTCTGCTTAATTCAGAGACTCTGTCCATCACCACCCCTTGTTGTAAATAATTGTGTCCACCCTAAGCGTGGAAGGGTATGCTCAGATGTGAGTCCCTTGCTCATTGCACCATCAGGATTCAAGCAAGCCGGGCCGAAGACGGCTGAAATGCCAGAAACCGGTCCCCGGAAGCTTGTTTCCTTCCCAGTGTAAGAATTGGCTTTTGTAGTCTGGTCTGCCCTGTTCCCATGATGCACTGGGCCAGGGACAGACTAATTTGCATACAGCCAGGTTCTGAAACTGGGATGGTGCAATGAGCTAAAAAACGGTGTTGGATCTAGCCCTGATCTCTTGACTGGGTGAGAGTACTCTGCTTAATTCAGAGACTCTGTCCATCACCACCCCTTGTTGTAAATAATTGTGTCCACCCTAAGCGTGGAAGGGTATGCTCAGATGTGAGTCCCTTGCTCATTGCACCATCAGGATTCAAGCAAGCCGGGCCGAAGACGGCTGAAATGCCAGAAACCGGTCCCCGGAAGCTTGTTTCCTTCCCAGTGTAAGAATTGGCTTTTGTAGTCTGGTCTGCCCTGTTCCCATGATGCACTGGGCCAGGGACAGACTAATTTGCATACAGCCAGGTTCTGAAACTGGGATGGTGCAATGAGCTAAAAAACGGTGTTGGATCTAGCCCTGATCTCTTGACTGGGTGAGAGTACTCTGCTTAATTCAGAGACTCTGTCCATCACCACCCCTTGTTGTAAATAATTGTGTCCACCCTAAGCGTGGAAGGGTATGCTCAGATGTGAGTCCCTTGCTCATTGCACCATCAGGATTCAAGCAAGCCGGGCCGAAGACGGCTGAAATGCCAGAAACCGGTCCCCGGAAGCTTGTTTCCTTCCCAGTGTAAGAATTGGCTTTTGTAGTCTGGTCTGCCCTGTTCCCATGATGCACTGGGCCAGGGACAGACTAATTTGCATACAGCCAGGTTCTGAAACTGGGATGGTGCAATGAGCTAAAAAACGGTGTTGGATCTAGCCCTGATCTCTTGACTGGGTGAGAGTACTCTGCTTAATTCAGAGACTCTGTCCATCACCACCCCTTGTTGTAAATAATTGTGTCCACCCTAAGCGTGGAAGGGTATGCTCAGATGTGAGTCCCTTGCTCATTGCACCATCAGGATTCAAGCAAGCCGGGCCGAAGACGGCTGAAATGCCAGAAAACCGGTCCCCGGAAGCTTGTTTCCTTCCCAGTGTAAGAATTGGCTTTTGTAGTCTGGTCTGCCCTGTTCCCATGATGCACTGGGCCAGGGACAGACTAATTTGCATACAGCCAGGTTCTGAAACTGGGATGGTGCAATGAGCTAAAAAACGGTGTTGGATCTAGCCCTGATCTCTTGACTGGGTGAGAGTACTCTGCTTAATTCAGAGACTCTGTCCATCACCACCCCTTGTTGTAAATAATTGTGTCCACCCTAAGCGTGGAAGGGTATGCTCAGATGTGAGTCCCTTGCTCATTGCACCATCAGGATTCAAGCAAGCCGGGCCGAACACGGCTGAAATGCCAGAAACCGGTCCCCGGAAGCTTGTTTCCTTCCCAGTGTAAGAATTGGCTTTTGTAGTCTGGTCTGCCCTGTTCCCATGATGCACTGGGCCAGGGACAGACTAATTTGCATACAGCCAGGTTCTGAAACTGGGATGGTGCAATGAGCTAAAAAACGGTGTTGGATCTAGCCCTGATCTCTTGACTGGGTGAGAGTACTCTGCTTAATTCAGAGACTCTGTCCATCACCACCCCTTGTTGTAAATAATTGTGTCCACCCTAAGCGTGGAAGGGTATGCTCAGATGTGAGTCCCTTGCTCATTGCACCATCAGGATTCAAGCAAGCCGGGCCGAAGACGGCTGAAATGCCAGAAACCGGTCCCCGGAAGCTTGTTTCCTTCCCAGTGTAAGAATTGGCTTTTGTAGTCTGGTCTGCCCTGTTCCCATGATGCACTGGGCCAGGGACAGACTAATTTGCATACAGCCAGGTTCTGAAACTGGGATGGTGCAATGAGCTAAAAAACGGTGTTGGATCTAGCCCTGATCTCTTGACTGGGTGAGAGTACTCTGCTTAATTCAGAGACTCTGTCCATCACCACCCCTTGTTGTAAATAATTGTGTCCACCCTAAGCGTGGAAGGGTATGCTCAGATGTGAGTCCCTTGCTCATTGCACCATCAGGATTCAAGCAAGCCGGGCCGAAGACGGCTGAAATGCCAGAAACCGGTCCCCGGAAGCTTGTTTCCTTCCCAGTGTAAGAATTGGCTTTTGTAGTCTGGTCTGCCCTGTTCCCATGATGCACTGGGCCAGGGACAGACTAATTTGCATACAGCCAGGTTCTGAAACTGGGATGGTGCAATGAGCTAAAAAACGGTGTTGGATCTAGCCCTGATCTCTTGACTGGGTGAGAGTACTCTGCTTAATTCAGAGACTTTGTCCATCACCACCCCTTGTTGTAAATAGCTGCTCTGATAACAGCCTGGGGGAGTCCCCATGCCAACAAAGGAATTGTGTTATTTCTGACGCTGAGGCAGTCGTTGTCATGGAGTTCTTTTCCGGGCTGCCACTGCCTGTGGCTTTGAAGTCTCCTGTGTATTCAGACCCACTGGGAAGGAGATTCTTCATTTTTTAGGACTAAGGGCTGCAGATGCCACCGTTCCACTGCAGGAGCTCCAGTGTGGTAGAGGTGCACTCGCACAGTAGCAGGCTAGCGGGCCTGTGTGTACCGCCCTCATTCCTGCTACCATGCTCACAGCAGAGGGGGCTGACCACAGTGCACTCTGATACTTCTGGTATTGGAGGTCTGCAAAAAGCCACTTCACTGCTTAGGGTATTACTGATTTTACTGTTAATACGGACACCTTCCCTGATGTGCAATTGCTGCTAGTACAGATATTCTGCTGAATCCATTAGCAAGCTTCCATACCTTCACATCAAACCTCAGCTGTCCCGACACAGGTAAACGTGGTGGGCGGGGTGGGTTGGAGCAGGCGGAAGTTAGCAGATGACGGTATGAATAAATAAATAAATTACACAGATTCCATTGTCTGTCAGCTTCCCCCCTGCTGCGCCCTACACCGCCCTGTACCACCGTGCTTACCTGTGCCGCTGTACATCACACTCTCTCATCTGGAAGGATTTTCTTGCCATAGAGGTTTGCCAAGCATATTCTAGTAGCAGCACACACGCACTCTTGCTTTAATCACGTAAACTTCAAGAGTTGAAATACCTAATTGTGAACTGGAAGTTACCTTAAAGGGTCCAAAAGGAGCCCAGTTTTGAAATACTGCATTTTGACCTGATTTATTTATCAGTGCATATCTCTTGATTTACTTATTGGATTTTTGTCATTTTGGTCTTGCTTTATTTATGAAATCAACCTATATCATTCTAAGGTGATGTGGATTCTTTTTGTGCAGTGTTTTCACTGTTTTACTGTTCTAAGTGCACAAAATACTTTACACACTGCCTCTTAAATTAAGCCTGACTGCTCTGTACCAAGCTATCAGAGGGTGAGCACCAGTAAATTTAGGGTGTGTGTCTAACTTACCCTGACTAGAGTGGTTGGTTTTGCCTGGCTTACATGCTTACCCTGGCCAACCAGAAACCCATTTCTAACAACACCTAAAACCATCACATCACCAAAATCCCTAGCTGTCATTCCAGGTTCAAAACTTGACAGACTAAAAGATGGTTAAAGGAAAAATTTAGACCGGCTTTGGCCTTGCTTATTCCCCCGGGTTTTAAAATCTGCTGCGCAAACAGGATAGGTGAAAAAAGAGGGGGTGGGGTAGCCATCATTGTGAGGGATTCTTGGGAGATCTCCACTATAGAGTTACAAAACATGTGCATGATAGAAGGTTTGAATTATTGTATAAATAGCTGACTCACGTACTCCTTTGCGGGGCTATTGATCTACCCAACACCAGATTGCGCTCCTCAGTTTAATCCCAGTTATATGCAACTTCATTGCCCAGAAGTCATTGAAATATGCCAACTATATGGCCCTGGGAGATTTTAACTTACATATTAAGGATCCCGGCTGTATTCATGCCTCTCAGCCAACAATGTCACTCAATGGGACAAATCTCTTCCAGCATGTAAAATCCCCCACCCATTGTACAGGCCAAATTTTAGATTTAGTATTCTCAAATATTCTGTCCTTGGTTGCCGAGACCCTGCAACAAGTGGTCTGTACAGACCACTACTTGGTCTCTTTCTTGTTTGGTATGGAAATATTACAACCTGGTGGATAAATCCGCAATGTGCCAAAAAGAAGTTGAAAGAAGCTAACACATGAATCCCTGGGTCCAGTGTTGTTGGAGAGTTAACCACAATTAACTAACTACCCCAACGTAGACACGCCTGTTCAGACCAGGTGGATCTCCGCCACCTTGGACAACATAGCTCTGGCCAGATTAGGCAGAATTTTGAGAAATTCTCCATCGGCCCCATGGTTCTCCAAGGACCTCAGAGTGGACAAAAGCAAATGTTAAAGAAAGGAATGCCTCTGGAGGAAAGCTTATAGCCCATTGGCCAAATCAGTCTATAAGGAAGCTCTAAAAGAGTGACACAAATCAATGAGGGTGGCATGAAGGGACTACTTTGTGAAGCGCATTAACAGCATGGAGAACTCGCGCAAAGAAATCTTCAGGCTAGTTAGCTCCTTCACTAAGCCTGTGGCTCTTGAGAGTAAGATACAAACGTCCCCTTCATTGTGGTCAAAGTTATCGGACTTCTTCGAGAACAAAATTCAGAAGGTCTATGGCATCTTCCCGACAGGGATGGAAACATCTGAAACGGAAGCCATGGGAATCTGTGACATTGAGGATTCTTTTTCAAAATTCCTCCCCATCTCAAAGCAGGAATCCCTGGTGGAGATCCTGAAATTTAAATCAGCGTCCCCAGATGATCTGTCACCTCCCAAACTGTGGAGGACACTGCCTCACCTGATCAATTCCACCCTGAATCATATATGGAATACCTCCCTCTCCAGGGGCATCTTCCCTGATTCATGAAAGCATAATATGTTATTGTCCTTCATGAAAAAGCTTAATGTGGACCTGGGAGAGCTCACCAACTACCGCCCGATTTCACTGTCAGTAAGAATGACTGTGGAGACGGGAGCTTCAGCGATGCTGGTGCTCTTGGACCTGTCTGCAGCTTTCGACACGGTGGATCACCAATATGAAAATATATCTTTGATTGATTTGTAACACATTGTAAATATCATCATCTATCGCATGGTATTTAAATCCTTAACTTGCACTTTTACAATATTAACTTGACCCCGCTTGGCTGAGGGATAGATTATTAGCTCAACAAAAAAGGGATGGAAATCAGTATTTCCAATCGGCGCGCCAGCTCGTGTTAGGGTCATATAAATCTTCAGTACGGTGGCTTGGCATCCTTTGCACTGGTCTTGGCCGCGCGAAGCATCCTCGAGCACGCTGAGCAGGCTTAAACAGGTCCTGCTTCCCAGTCGCTGCAAAGCGATGTACCCACGCGCTACTGAAGATTTATATTTTGACCCAAAAGTTGAGCGGACCTCGATTGGAAATACTGATTTCCATCCTCTTTCTTGTTGAGCTAATTCCGGGATGGAGATACTTAACTCACATTCTCCTCCCAGCAGACTACGTCTGGGGTCTGAATTAATATCTACCCACAACAGCGTATGACTACCCTGGGAGTTGAATATAATGCTGACTCCCCACCATTTGCAATCAAGGTGAGTCCTTTACCCACCATTAAAAATCCTGATTAATGGGGGAGGAGCTTAGCTCGCGACCGAGATGGCCGCGCTTTAGCTCGGCTCCGTTCGCCCGCCTGTGTTTTCACATTTATCCTGCTGTAATCCTGCCCTGGGAAGCCCTGTTTGCTGTGTGGTAGTGCTACGACGCCCTGCAGGCACTTACCTCTTGTTCCGGTTCTCCTGGCTGCTGTGGATCCGGTGCAGTGCCCCCGATTGTCTTGGGGAGTCGGAGGCGGACTGGCCTGGATCTTCTTGCCGGCTCCCGGGCCGGACGGGGCCTGCGGGTCTACCCTCCGGGGCGCGGAGGAGGTGGTCGGAAGGCCGTTGTTCGTGTGGGCCGGAGGTCCTTCCTGACCGATTCCCGTGGGGAGGAGGCCTGTGGTGGAGGCGCTGCCTTCCGTGATCGGAGCTCCTCGTGTGTCCGGCTTGCTCTCCCTTTGTTCTCCGGTCCGGCCATTTTGAATTCGCCGCCCGGACTCGGAGAACGGGACCGGCGGCATTGGGTGGCTGGCAAGTCCCCCTCTTCTGGTGGCCCCCCTTCCTGCCCGGGGTGTTCTGTTGCCGGTCGGCGGGACTTTGTTTGCTTTGTTGCCGCCCCGGGGGAGATTTTCAGCCGCGCTGCCTTGTCAGACTCTCAAAATGGCGACCGACCCCGGTTATCCTGACCGGGCCTGGGCGATCGCTGGAGGCCCGCCGCGTGGCCCGGGTGCCGGATACTGTAAAGGTTTTCCTACACTTAAGGAGGTCCTGGACGCCCTGCTCTCCTGGCGGCTCTGTGTGACCGCGCCTGTCCTAGCTTCGGAGGTGGTTCCTCGCGGCTGGCCTCCGGGGCCCCCATGGTCGGATGTTACTGTGCCGCCGCGGGGTGCGGCTGGAATTATCCTGGCGGAATTGGCCCCGGCTACGACCGCGTCTGCTGATGTACGGAACTTGATGGAGCCTCCTCCTCCTGCGCTACCTTCTTTTTCTCAAGCCCGGGAGCTGGATTTTGCTTGGCCAGGCCTTCATGACTCTCCCGCTTCCTTTCGGCCGCTGCTGCCCGGCGATGCCTCCTGCGCTGGCCCAGATGGATCGGTTTTTCTGGACATATCCTTGGACTTGTGCCTGCATCGTTTGCTACACTTCGTGACTTTCCTGGATCTTCCGTGTTCCACTTCACGTGCCTTTTCCGGACTGCCGTTGGATCTTCCTGCTGTCTGTCTCCTGTTCTTCGTAGCCTGGTCCTCGCTGGACCGGACCGTTTCCTCTTTGGACAAACAAGGACAGGGCTGATGTATACTGGCATCTGTGTGCGGTAGTCTTGCACTGGTTTGGAGGGTCAACCTGTCCCGGTATGGTTCTGTGTGACTGACTGGTGCTCCTGGACTTTAACCCGATGTTCTTTGACTTCCCGGGGCCTTGGCTCCTCGACTCAGGCGGGTGGCTGGGTGTTTTTACTCCTGTCTCCCGGCCCTCCCCCGTGTATGTCTGTGTGTGTTTCCCATCCCTTGTTTCCTTCTCTTCCCTTCCCATTTTTGTCTTTTGATTCCGACTTAACTTTGTTCCGCTATATTTCGGGTTCTAATTAGGGCGACAGGCACGCTGCGGGGGGGGTAGGCCGTAGCCTTCTGCAGGGGTGCAGGGTGGGCTTTAGGGGTGGGTTGGGGGGGTCTGTTTATATTGGGGGGTCTTTTTCCTCCCTTATTTCCTCTTTTTCTGTTCTATGGCTCTTGTGTGTTCACTTTTTCGGGACTCCGTCTCCTCCTGTGTCCCCATGGGGTGTTTCTGTGACTTTTGCATTCCGGTGTGTGTCTGATTGTGGCTCGCTGATAATTCGGTATCGACTTTTTGCTACGTCGCTTGCCGGATTCTATTATCCTGCTTTAACTCCTGGGGGTGCGTGGTTTGGTGGGAGTCCCTTCTTTCGTTCCCTTTTTCCCTCTTCCCCTTTTTCCTCCTTTATGAGGGTCCCTTTATTTCTGTTGGGGTGCGTATCGTATTGTCTTTTATTATTTGGGCCTTTTTGATCATGTCTCCTCAATTTGGGTGGGGGCGGCGACGGGTAGGCGCGGTTTGATTGATGCCATTGTCATTTCTTTATATTCCGACTCTGTTTATACTCTTCGATAGCTATGTTTGTATGGCCTCTTTTCTCATTCTGTGATCATAAGATGGCGGCTTGCCGCGGCCCCTCCCTGGTTGTTTTTTTACACGGCCCATTGTTCTTCTGTTCCCCCGCCCCGCATTAGAAAATTAACCTTTTATTGTCCTGTTCTTGCTGATTGCTCGATGCCTTTTGTTGTTTCTCCTGTGCTCCTGGTGACATATCCTGTAGAGAACTTGTTTTTTCGTTTCCTACGTTATCTACCATGTGGTGGCCAGCCCTCGTGGGTTGTAGGCCCGTATTTGTGAGCTTTCGTTGTACAATAAAGGTTTAAAAAAAAAAAAAAAAAATCCTGATTAATTAGGGGGATTCTTAGAATGGGACAGTAATTTTAAGAAGAATAAAGAACTAGCCCACTGTGTGTTAAGAATATCTTCTAGGTCACTTGTGATTGTGGCCTTTTGGCTGGACCCAATAGGTCTTGTTAATAAACCCCTCACACACCAACCTGGCTGGTGTCAGCGCTCATCATCGGGGTCCAACCAGGCAGCCGAGTGCCGCCTGGTTGTGCTTCAACGCCTGACTACAGCGGAGCAGGTGTCGTGCAACAGTGTGATGTGGATTAAGGTGAATCTTAAAAAATACCTCTGGGAATCCTTACCTACTGTTTTATTCTTGGCGGCCCAGGGTATTGGTTAAAAATATGTGATGCAACTACAAATAGGAAGATTATAGCTACGAGTTGACTTATGTGTAGCGGTCTACATGTTTCAGTCCCTTCTTGAAAAATTGGGCGGGACTTTCGTCAGGACCAAGAGACAAGTGAAGTGAGTGGCACAAAGTGGTGCCACGGGTGATTTTATCCTACACACGCGCTAAGGTGTGTGGAAAAAGTGAAAGATAAAATGCAGAGTCTGTGTACTTACAGACCCTTGCTGCTGGCGAGAAAAATCTTCGCTATAACAATCTGGTCCAGTGTTTCAGGGCGCGGGGGAGAGGCACTCCCGTTACCAATTTGGTTGTAGAGTGTCCTCTGCGCGATACCTATATCTGGTCCCTCGGCGTCGCGGCCAGCAGTAATTTTACGCCCATTTTTTCCCTGTGGCGTCACGGAATGAAGGGAATAAAAGGCTCCTACAATCCACAACATTGAAAGTGATACTTCTTGTGCTATATCCCGTGAGCCCGCCTGGGTTTACTTAGGTGAGTCGTCACCGCCACAAGTACTACATTAATGTTTTGGCACTACTCCTCCAAACCCAAACCTGACCATTGATCCTTAATATCAACAGGCTGATAATCCCTTACCCAAGTCCTGATGAAGACCCGCACTGACCTCCCAACAGTGCAGATCCAGGGTTTAAACGTCGACATTACATTCTTTGGACCAGCTAGAGGATTCTGCGATGAGACTTATTCATTAAGTCCGCAGAATTACTTGAAACATTTTGCATTTCTGGCCAATTCTCCTCCCTCTCTCCTCAATCACCTCTGTATATATTACACCTTCACAATATCACTGAGCACTAAATGTCACCTTTTTCACATATTATATGTCACTATATGCCTTTAACAGCCGTACAAAAATTTAAATAGGGTATTTATAAATGATGCAATTTATAAAAGTGCTTAAAATACCCCATATGGTTTGTGTTTTGATTTATTATGATTAACTTGTTGTGACGAGGGGGACCCGGTAGACCCGGTACAACGAGACTTGACAACCCCCATTTCCTCGTCCTGTTCTCAGCGACCCTGCAGAAGGAAAGGGCCCTGGAACCCCTATCCGTCCCTGCCTTAACTTCCTCTGACCCATGGGAGGGTGACCATAGCTTCAAGTTTGCCCAAGCAAACGTTTCGAACTTGTTTAACGCCTGGGAACAAGCACACGCCGACAAAGACAACCCCACACCCCGATATCCCCGCTTTCTGATGAAAGATGACCTTCTATACAGACAGGGACATCCGGACGAACCTCTCCAGCTTCTTGTCCCGGTCTGTTTCAGAGAACAGATCATGTTCTACGCCCATACCCATCTTTTGGCCGGCCATGCCGGCAGTGAGAAAACCACCCAGAAGGTACTACGGAGCTTCTACTGGCCAGGTGTCTATAAAGACATAAAAACCCATTGCCAGACCTGTGACATTTGTCAGCGGAAAAACACGAGGAGACCTCCAGGAGTACCCCTACAACCCCTTCCCATAATAGGGACCCCATTCGAGAGAGTGGCTATGGACCTAATAGGCCCCCTACCCAAAACACGACGAGGGAACCAGTATGCGCTGGTCATTGTGGACTACGCCACGAGATTTCCGGAAGCCTTCCCCGTAAGGGCCCCTACCTCCAAGAATATAGCAGACAAATTTCTGGAGCTGTTTTCAAGGGTGGGGTTCCCCAAAGAGGTCCTCACAGACCAGGGTACCCCGTTCATGTCCAGAGTAATGAAGGAGGTGTGTCAACTCTTGAGCTTCCACCAGATCCGGACCTCCATATTCCATCCACAAATGGATGGACTGGTGGAGCGGTACAACGGGACCTTGAAGTCGACGCTGAAGAAAATGCTCACGGTGGATGGGAGTGACTGGGACTTACTTCTTCCCTTGGCCCTCTACGTGATCAGAGGCCAAAGACAGAGCAGTCTAGGCTGTTCGTCATTTGAAATGTTGTACGGACGACAACCTCGGAGCCTCCTGGAGATGACAAAAGAGGTGTGGGAGGCAGAACCACAAGCAGAAACAAAGACACTGTTGGAATACAGTCAGAACCTGAAAAACAAGTTGGGGAAAATAAGAGACCCGGTGTATTCACAGCTGGAAAACAGCCAGAGGAAACAAAGCACCCACTACGACAGGGGAAAGAAATGGAGACACCTCACCATAGGCGATTGGGCACTCGTGTTGTTGCCGTCCCTCACTAAGGGGTTCCACAACGAATGGCAGGGACCCTTCCAGGTTATGGAAACCATAGGAAAAACCACATACAAACTCCGCCTGTCCAGGAGAAAAACTCAGGTTTTTCATATAAACCTTCTAAAAAAGTGGTTGGGGGCTCCTCCTATAAGTCACCATCTTGCCATCCCTACAGGACTCAAAGAGGATACCACCCTAGACGAACTCGTGGTTAACAAAGACCTGAACCAGACTGAATAGGAGGGGCTGCAGAGGATTCTACATCCCTTCTCGCCCATATTTTCAGATATACCCAGAAAAACAGATCTGACCGAGCACCGAATCGAAACTCCGGTCGGAACCACTGTTAAGCACAACCCTACAGGATACCCGCGGCCAAAAGAGAGGCCATACGCAAAGAAGTCCAGGAGATGCTCAGACTCGGAGTAATCCGATCCTCACGCAGTGAATGGTCCTCACCCATCGTGATGGTGCCCAAACCTGATGGGAGCAGCAGGTTCTGCATGGCCTTTAGGGCCTTAAACGCGGTATCTTCATTCGACGCTTACCCCATTCCTAAAATCGACGAACTGATCGAAAAATTAGGTGAGGCCCAGTATATCAGCACCCTAGACCTGACCAAGGGATATTGGCAGGTCCCATTGAGAGAGGAAGACAGGAAGAAGACCACTTTCGCCCGCCCAGACGGACTGTATGAATTTAACGTCCTCCCCTTTGGCTTGCACGGGGCGCCCGCCACCTTCCAGAGGCTGATGAAAGAAGTCCTAGAAGAACATCAAAGCTTCAGCTCGGCTTATCTGGACGACATTATAATATTCAGCCCTTCTTGGGAGAGCCATCTTCTGCACCTGCAAACCATCCTACAACAACTCAAAGGTGCTGGGTTGCACATAAATTCAAAGAAGTCCCGAATAGGGTTCCAAAAAGTGAAGTATCTTGGATACATGCTCGGACACGAGATCATAGAACCCCAAAACGAAAAAGTCAGAGCCATAGCTGACACCCCTTTTCCCAAAGCCACGAAGGAAATGAGGGCGTTCTTGGGGTTGGTCAGTTATTACCGCCGCTTCATACCCTCATTTTCGGACATAGCTGCTCCTCCCACGGACACCCTAAAAAAGCAGTTCCCTGCCAACGGTTTCCGACAGCCCACACCAGAGATGTGGAAGGCGTTCAAAACACTGAAAAGGGTAATCACGACCAGTCCTGTGTTGTCCTCCCCCAACTTCTCCAAGCCTTTTATACTCCACACTGACGCTTCGGACTTCAGAATCGGGGCCGTATTGTCCCAAGAGACAGAGACAGGGATAGAACACCCCATACTATATATAAGCTGTAAGCTGTTCCCTAGGGAGGTGAGGTACCCAACCATCGAAAAGGAATGTCTCGCCATTAAGTGGGCTGTTGCTAAACTGAGATACTATCTGGAGGGGCACCAGTTCACACTCTATACGGACCACGCTCCCCTGCAGTGGATGAGTCGCAACGTATCCAACAATCCGAGGGTCATGCGATGGTTCCTTTCCCTCCAGCCCTTCTCCTTTCGGGTATGCCATAGGAAAGGGAAAGACAATGCCAATGCCGATTACTTGTCCCGTTTTCCTCTCCCCGATCGGGAGAATCCTAGGGGGGAGGTGTGTGACGAGGGGGACCCGGAAGACCCGGTACAACGAGACTTGAACCACTCGAATGTGAACGAAACCCTGTTGCTTTCACCCTTTGTCACACAGCACCCGGAACACTGGAAGGAAGACTATCACATTCCCCACCGACCCGAGACTGACCTCCGAGAAGAACACTGTTTCTTTAACTGGGCGGAACTAGAACCGAGTCACGCCCACGAGTCCGAAGTAAACCCCAGCCTTGACCACACACAGGTGTGTTCATCACCCGGAGGAGTAGGCGGTTTGAGAGACGGGGAGAAGAGCGATGGACTGGAGAGAAGTACGGGAGCTGAGGAGCTGAGGAGAACAGGAGGAGAAACTGAAGCGGAGAGCAGTGACGGCAGAGGAGCCCGGACCATCGAGGAGGAAGAGGCGGCTGGAGGCGAGCCAGGAGCGAGAGACGACGACTACAGCAACAAGCCAGGAGGCCAACGGGAAGGCGCTTCGCCCAGCCACACTTCAAGGGAAGTGTGGCTTGCACAGGTACGATCTCGCTTTTCGGGTTGGGTTGGACATAAGTGGAACAAACCACCCTGAAAACTCACACGGTATCCTCTGCACTAACCCCCACCCTTATCTGCACCGACACCGAGGACTTTGTGGTGTGTTTCTGCACATGTGATCCTCACTCCCCTCCCTACTCACTGTATATATATACTAGGACTAAAACTGCCCCATATCTCTGTTTTCCGAGCTGGAAGGCGCCAGAGCAGAGGACCGGACTACCAGTCCCAGAAGCCCTCGGGAAAGAAGAGGAACTGGACCGGAAAGACGCAGGGAGCGGCGTTCCGCCACAGAGGCTGCAGCTGAAATACCCCTTCCCTACTATCGTAAATTGATACATCGCAGACGTCTTCTAAAAATAAAGCCTGCATTGCCCACAGTACCTGTCTCTGTGAGTCTATTCCCATCGCATAGCCCACACTTGTCTAATTGTGAATAGTTTCTTGAAGAGCCCAAGTAACTTGAAGAAATTGTACGCACCCGACAGAACCAATTGTATTTTTTCCATGACTGCCCAGGGTCTGAGGGATACTGGGTTACACCATTGTAACTAAGCTGGACTGTAGTTTCAGGCAGAAACGGGACTGCCACCTAGCCCCACGACAATGGCAAAATCGTGGGCGTAAAATGGGAAACGAATCTTATGTTTACAGCCCAAGTACGTCGCATAGCAGTCTCATGCTTTGGTAAGCTGAGAAGTTTGAGGAAATTTCTACATCTACTACTGGAGAACTGCCCCAGAATCATTGTCCATGCCACAGTGACATCACGGCTGGATTATGCAAATTGTCTATACCTGGGACTACCTGCCTATCTGATTAAGAGTCTGCAGATGGTACAAAATGCAGCTGCGAGATTAAGAATAATAATACCGTATCAGCCCCACATCTCTCCGAAAATAAGACAGCTCCATTGGCTACCTGTAGCAAAAAGGATAGAATTCAAGGCCCTGACCATGGCCTTTCGGGCACTACGAGGCAGATGTCCTAGTTACCTTAAGCAACGGATATGCCTCTACCAACAAAAACGATCATTGCGATCGAACTCTCGGCATCTGCTCTGAGTACCTCGATATGCAAAGACACGTATTGGGGGCAGATCAATCACGGTAGTGTTGGCCAGACTGTGGAACTCTATGCCTGTTAACATGTGCCTAATCCAATCTGCAATGGAGTTCAGAAAGACTATGAAGACTTGGTTATTTAGCCAAAGCTAGACTACTGGCAACCACACTGTCCTGCTTGCCCACTATATCGCAAGAACACCTCTGTTTGAGGTAGCTGTTGGGCTCTACAAATATTGATATTATTATTATTAATAATATTAAAACTCAACCTAAGCACTCACAAAAAGAAAACAACAGAGTTCCAAAAAACATCTCAGATTCATATATAACATCAGTCATTTACTGACCTGTTCTGAACTGAAGTATGTAATGCAAGTCATGGTCATATATACAATTGAAAATGTAAAAACATTTTATTCACAAGCCTCCCAAGTACATGACTTGCACCATTAAAAGCAGCTCTCCCCGCTACTGCCTGCTTTATGCCATAAACACAAAAACTAGATCACGTCACTCCTGTTCGGAAATTATGGAACTAGTTGCTTCTAGAGGGACAAAGCACATTGAAACTCGAATACTTACAAGGCATTATACATGGGTACTTCAAAACACCTGGCATAGAAACTGAACTTGAACGGAGGAAGCAAAGAACTAACGAAAAAAGGCCCCCCTAAGCCTCAACCTTGGGAAATATAAGAAATTGTCTATCATGAGGCATACATTTTCAGGCCCAAAAAGTGTAGTATCCCTCCCCAATAAGATACGCCTCGCTACCTCCTTCACGATGTAAAAGTCTACCCTAAAAATCATCACCTTTAGCCTACCTCATCACTTTAAAGCTGTTGGTATTCCTCATGTGTGTAACCTGCATTATTCACATATGGCTGTTAACGACTTGAGACGTTGCTCACCATAGGCTTTTCTCTATATTCCTTGCAATGTTATTATGAAAGACCAGTCAAATATCTTTCTCTAACATGCATCTCTCTGGCATCCTTGCCTTTAGAGAAGATATCCCTATACAAGAGTAAACGAATGAAATAAAAATAAAAGTGGTCCCTGGCTCCCAACTCATACAAAAATAGCTTGAGTTCCCTAACTAATTAATGTGGTCACTTGATGCCTGAAGCAGATGTTTTCATTCATTTATACGTTTTTCATTCATTAATACATTAGTACGTATTTTGGCATTTGGCCTGAGACGGGAAGATTAATTACCAACCACTTGAAATAATATCAGTAATAATTTGTGGAATGTGTCAGGTATGAGAGATATCGGTATGATTTATTCCTGACCTATCCTCTTTTAACCGATCGATAATGTTCGTGAAAGTACATCTTCAAATAAACACAAGAACATCTGAATTTTGTCTTTTTTCTTTTTTTACTTGCAGTTATTTCATTTTCGCAGTGCAATAGATATACCTGTTTAGAATCAATCTACTAATTATCTGAAGCATAATACCATTCATTGTATGTATTGTAAACTCAACTATATTACACGAAAACAAGGACACATCCCACTTTCTCGAATAATCCACCTATTTGTCACTTTCATGTGCCATATAACTCTCAAACGTTTAGAAAATGCACAAAAACATTCTTCACAACGCACGCTGAATGTGCAATAGTTCACAGAACACATCTGTGCATGGACATTAGTGGTTTGTATAACATAACGACGTAGAATCCTGTAATAGTCAAAGCTAGCATGTATTTAAGCCTATAGTTAAGCGTGTAGTGCCGGTTTAGAGAAAATGGACACTTGCTCAAACCGATAAAATGCAGCCCATAGTACAACTTTCCTTTCCCACTCAAAGTTGTAGCCCACATGCACAGACACGCATTGGCTTGAACTTGTGTTAGAAGTGTGGGCTAATGAATGGAGAACATTGTATGTGGTGCCCCCTGCTGTCTTAGAAAGAGAATCCTATCAAAGTAACATCTAGGGATGAAACAATATGGAAGCTGGTCTTATGGCCCCTATGGTGACTACATTATTAGAATTAGGCTGGACAGCAAAGAAGTGAGTTATGAAAAGGAGTCAAAAGCTAAGGTTTTAAGTTACCAATGGTGAATTTAAAAGGCACACAGCAAAATATTGTTGTTAGAGACAGTATTTTAATTACATATTTAAACAAGCACTGGCAATGCACCAGGTCTCGATTTAAATGGATCTTGTATGGTAGTGTGAAGCATTACAAGCAAATATCATGGGAATAGGTATGCATTTGTGTGGAAGAAAAGGTTCAAGCTTAGGCATCTTGATAAATAAATACAATGATCACAGTTGTGTGGAGGGCAAGTACCTTTTAGTAGAAGCACACAACTCCTTCCCAAACAAAACATGTACTCCGGACTCCCAACATGTGGGATGAGCCAAAGCCCCTCTCTAGTGATGCTCACATAATTGTCTGCTGACAAAACCAAACAAACAAACGTGTACAGTGCTACATCTTTTATAAAAGACAAAGGCATCCAAACAGCACCACATTTAATGAAGAAAAGCCATAAATCAGTACTTAAAATGTAATCATATCAACAAGGTAAATACATCAAAGAGCCGCACATCTGGAGTATAACAAAAGAGCTATGTGATACCCCATCACCAAAACATAACAATTGGGAAATGTAAACACACTTGAAATGCCATGATCTTGATGTGCAGCCCATTCAACCAATGAAAAGCATTTGAAAAATAAAAATACTAATGTTTGAATGGGACTGACTAAAAGTCCACTTTCTCTCTGTTCTTCTTCTTATTGTACCTTTTTTACGAACTGATAATATAATATTCTAGAGAAAAAATGCTACATGCAGACATGGAAAGAATAAAAATTCACATGAAGTGTGTGAACAGAGAACTAAACAGGCTACACAACTGACAAGATTTTTAGGGCCAGGCATTCGGAAAATGTGAATCTGGAGTTAGCAATTGGAAAATGTTTACAAATAGCAAACTCTACTTCAATGAAGTGTCATTACCTTACAGTCACTGGGGCAAACTTACAAATATAGAGAAGCACACTGTAGGGGGCTAGTATGATGTCCATTCACTGCTCCTTAAACTAATAATTGGGTATAGTGCATGTCATGCCTGGCAAGAATTCATGTGACATTAAACACCTTTTGGGTAATGTCTTCCTGGTCATTCTAGGAAGTTTTGAAAAACTGCTTGGAAGTATGTGTGCTTCCAGGAGATTGATCCCATTCATTGACCCCGCAGACACTGAAGCACAAACAGTGGCATGTGCCATTATTACCAGAGACAGGTGCACTGTCCAAAACTGACACCTTATTTCAAGAAAGTGTGGAGGCTGAGGATAAAAATTAAACAAACAAAAAGTGATGGAAGGAATGCTAGAATTACCTCAACCAGTTGTTGCCACTTCAGACAGGAACCAACTTTAGGCAGATCAGCCTTATTCCTTCTCCACAAGGAATTGTCCCACTAAACTGCAAGTTACATCACCTCTGAACAAGTTCAAAAGCAATTTGAGTTAGGCTGTTCGTATTGGGGCAGAAGTTTATCTCATTTGCATACACATTGTTTGGAACGTCAAGGTAGGCCAATAAGCTATGGGCTTAAATGTGGCCCTGATGAATTGCAAGTGACCGAGATCCTTCCAGTCATTCTGCCCATTGCCCTTGAGTTTTAATCTGACACCTTATGTGACGTAAGTGTGCCTAGATATTGGTACCATGCCCACTGTGCCACAGGAATTAAGATGAACATCATTGATGAGGAAAAGGAAAGGATAGTTTGAGAGTGCTTGTGTTCCAGTCAAAATGGAACCTGGCCTGTCTTTCTAGATTAGACAGTTCCTGTCGCCATAGGAACGAAGGAGAGTAGTTGAGACACCCTTTTTCATTTGACAGTAGAAATCCGTTATAATCACAGGTAGTCTGCACTGACACATATTCTGTGTGACTAATACATGAAAAAGAAGAGGAGTATGAGATGTTGAAGCATCTTCTTGACTAACAGAAATCATGTGTACTTTAGAAATGTAACTGGCAAAGGTGTGCATTAATACTTAGTTAAGGGATAATAAATTAAATGTGTTTGATAATTGTGTTTAATATTACACTCATGATACTAATATTTTACGGTTTGCCATTTATAATTGTTAAGGTATACACCAAAAATAGGTCTTACTGCAGAAGGGCGAACATAATGTAACCTTGGCGCTTCTAATTTAGCTTAACGGTGTGCCTGAATTGCGTGACCATTTAATTTTTCAGCTGAAGTTTGAATGCGCATTTTGCTTGATCCATGCAATGTTGCATGTACCTTGTGTTCCCACTGCAGGTGGAAAAGGCTTCATTAGTTGAGAGGTAGAGTTATTGTTTCTAGTAGATTGAAAGGACTGGAAGAAGAATTGCAGTAATAGATGGGGGACGAGTTCTCGTGGAAGAAGGAGATGGCACCAATGACTTATCTCAACGTGTGAACATGGGGGCAGCGAGAGGAAGGTGGAGGATGTTGGAATAATGAAAATATGGTAGTAGACCTGTGGGCAGTGACGGCTCCTCCGCTATGGTGGAGAAGCCTTGTCTCACTGCTTTCAAGCCGTGAGAGAAGCAACAACATAAAATGATAATAACTTTCAGTTATTATCATTTATGTTTGTGCTGCTTTGCTTTTGGGGCTGCTCTGCTCTCGGAGCAGGGCAGTGGAGCAGTAGTTTGCCCACTCCTAAGTGCGCAATGACTGTTTGGTCAGCATGCATGGAGAACATGCCCACTCCTCCAGCCGCTGGCTGAGCGTCATTTCACAACACTCAGACTGCTCCCAACGCTGCATTGCAGCACTGTTATTGGCTTAGGGGAGGGAGCCTGGCTGCCTGCTTCCTGTTCCTGAAGTCGGAGGCAGGAGGGCAGGAGCTGAGATGCAGAACCCGGCGGCAAGGTAAGTTATTTTTTTTTATTTTGCTCCCTCCCTCCCGCAAAGGGGACCCCCTGCGCGACCCCCCTGTAGCCCACCTGCACCTGCCCCCACCCACCCGCAAGCCATGCTGGCCGCCACTGACTGTGGGAGGTTCCTTAAGTGTTTGCTTAGGTTGTAACGTAGTTAGAGACAGCTGACACTTCTGCTTTAGGATGCCTTGAGGGACAGACCTCCTCTTTGGCTTCTGTGGATTTATGCTACATTACCCAGGTTGGACTAACTCTAATGGAAGGCTCTGACGGCTGACATTTTTTTTCTCTTTACTGAAGCTTGTCTTAGACTAGGAGTTCCACTTTAGGGTAGTGTAGGGACAGTTAGGGGTTTAATAATGAAGAGTTGATACGATCCAACATGCATTTTTATCTCCTGATAAACTATGTGACTGTAATTGAACTATTTGGCTTCATCAAATTTACTTTGTATTTCTATACTGTTATGCTTATATTGATGTACATTAATCTGTTTCACAGTTTACAATCAACAAACTAACCTGAGTATAGTTGTCGACCTGAGTTCTTACATACCAGATTGGATAATTTAGATATTGTGAAAAGGAGTTTTGTCTTTACATCTTATGATGGACAACAAGAACCATTAACCAGGCTATTGAGGAGGACGGGTTCCATCTTTCCCAGAAACAAGACTGATTTGCATCTGGCTAGTCCCTGCAAGGACTGTTATAATGGACTAATAAAAATGGAGCTTTTGAATGATGTTGACTAATCACCATAGCATTTCGTTTGAACCTTTAGCAAAGCTTTAACCTTTCAACTTTTATTTAAGTTCTCACCAGTAAGTGTATAACCTCTACCATGTAAATACAACTATTGTGTTACCATATGCACCAAGATTAAGAGTATGGCAATCACGGCAGTCACTGGTCTTATGGAACCTAACCCATTGTGAATTGCATTGGCATGATACTTTTGACAGTTCCTAACATTAAGCACACCAAATGATGCATTTAAGATACATATTCCTGAGAAAACAGCGGGGACGTAATGTATTGGGCTAGGATCTTGTCAATCTCCACATGTGTTTATCCACCCTAGTTACACGAAAGATGTGTTGCAGTTTTTTTTTTTGCTTCTTGCCCTTTTCACAACTATTTCACCTTCATTGGCATGGTTGTGCATGCAGAAAACTGCTCATATTTATGGAGAAATATTATAAGTTTTGCACTATCAATAAAACAACTAAGAAAATTGTTTTTATTTGTTTCCTTTTTAGCCTCAGATATTGTGTTTTAGAAATACTAGCTTGATTCTATGCCTATATATAAGCACACACCTATTACAGGAACACTACAGCTCAGGACAATAGTGGAGTGTTCTTGGTAAGGGAGTTCAGATGGGGTACTCAGACCTCCACTGGGCTGCAAAATCAGATGTTTCCTAGGTTCACTACCAATGCTGTCAGTTATCTCCAACTCTTCTTCTGCCAAGCTACCTTGAGAGAAGTCTAGAAGCGTGAGTGGTTCTACTATGGTATGTTATGTGATGCTATGTTATGTTGTGTTATGTTATGTTATGTTATGTTATGTTAAGTTATGTATTGTTAAAATACAGCTAGTCCTGGGAAAAAATATGAGACGGCTCATCCTGCGCCTGAAAACAGAGAAGGTCCTGGTGGAGCTTAGAGTGGAAGTCCCAAATATAGTTCACTTCAGTGAGGATTCCCCCAGCCTCCAAGGTGGAGGCCCTACAGTATTAAAGATCTCCTAATTTCGTAACTATTCCAGTGAGTCCTTCAGTTAGTTGCTGAGACATCCAGTGCCTCCCTAGTGTGGCTGTGGGCCATAGCTGAAGCTGGGGAGGATTAAAAAGTAAGCTCCAGTTCTGCACTTGAAAGTTCTCTTCCTTAAATTTTTTTTTTTTAAAGTCGGCTTAAGTGGAATTGCTCTTGCTTTGATTCCCACTCTTTTCCTCTGCACATCAGTGGTATCAGCATTTCGCACGGTGCACTGATTTCACAAACTTAACCGGAGCAACAAGGAAGGAGCAGGCAAGTTCCACCTGCGTGCATCCTCTGGGGATCCTTCAACACAGGTGGCCTTCCCATGTTTGAGAGAGCTTTACTGGAAGGGGTGATTCTCTTCTTTAAAACAATACCATTATCAAATGAATTCTTGCTCATACATGACAGACACAGTGTTAAAAATTGGGTTACTGGTTGATGGGGGTGTGAATCTGGGTCAAGCAGCAACCACAATCCTTGTCAGGATGAGACATAAGCCAACCCTAAATTAACCTGTGCTCAACACCTGTTAGCTTGGCACAGGGCAGTCAGGTCTAATTTAGAGGCAATGTGTAAAGTATTTGTGCAACATTTCGAACAGTAATGTAGTGAAAAAACACCACACAAAAGTATCCCACACCAAGTTAGAAAAACAGCAAAATCTTAAATATAAAACTTGACAAAAACAACAAAATTCCAATTGTAAAACTGGAGATATCGGTTTTGAAGGTTTTAGTGAAAATAGCGAAAAAAAGCAAAAAGTGCTAACTGTGGATATCAGTTCTTGTCAGACTGGGACAAAGTCACAAGTTGAGGCAGAACGCGCCAGACTGGGGTAACATCATAAGTTCAAGTCAACCACAATGGAGCGCTGGCTGGCTACAGGGACCCAGTTAGGCCCCATGCCCAAAGTACCTTTAATCCTGGTTTATATATTGTTGCTAAGAACCGTGTTGCGCAGCCAAAGCAATGCATCGGTTCCAAGATGTGGCGAGGCTGCTATGCGAGGTCCTGCATCGTCATCGAGGATCACGTCGATGGGGCTTCCGATGCAAAGTCCGATGTCAAGAATGCAGCGTGCATTCGGTGTGATGTGTATTTCTGAAGAGCTGTGATGTGGAGTCCATCATCCTCGGTGAGGCTGCCATTGATAAAGGATGTGAGGGCCTGCACCAAGGATTCCTCATGCAGTGGTGGTTCTGAAGGAATTGCTGGTTGCTACGAAGATGCAGGTCTTTACGGCTGGCAAATCCACGCAGCAACGGAAATGTGTTGGTTCTGCTTGGGTTTGCACCGTGCAGCAGAGGAGATGCATTGGTTCTGCTGGATCCACAGAGGCTGGCAAAGCACCTTAAGACTACTTCTAAGGGTCCAGGACTGGGTGGCACCACTTGGCAGGGTAGACTCACAGATGTCAGGGTCCCGGTGCAGATGAAAGGTTGTTGGAAGCTTGTTGTGTTCCTGAGGCTTCACTTCAGGAGGCTAGCCAACTAGAACTTGGAGTCGCTCTGGTTTCAAGAGATTCAGATCCAGTTCTTCTTACCCAGGCAAGTGGACAGCAGACAGCATGTCAGCCTAGCTGAGCAACTGTTCCTTTAGATCAGCAGTCCAACAGAGTGTCAGTTTTTTAGGCAGCACAGCAGTTCTTCTTCCTTGCAGAGTATTCACATGTCCAGAAGTGTGCGCAAGTAGTGGTGTCTAAGGTCCAGTATTTATACACAGTTGTACCTTTAAAGTGGGGAGAAGCTTCTAAAGAATTGCCTTTGAAGTGCACAGATGCCCTGCCTTCCTGGCTCCAGACAAACTGCAGGGGGTTTGCAGCACTTTGAGTGGAGACTGGGCACAGCCTATTCAAGTGTAAGGGGGACAGGGCCCAACTCCTCCCTCCCATCCTGTCAGCAATGGCCCATCCAGTCACACTCAAGCTTCCCGTTGTGTTTGGCTGTCTAGGAGAAACACACAAAACCCAATTGTCACCCAGTCATGTGACCCTGAGACAGGCTGCAGACACCAAATAGCTAAGGCAAGACAATGTTACTTTCTAAAAGTGGCATTTTCAGAATTGAAATTTGAAATCTATCTTCGCCATACGTTAGGATTTCAAAATGTGATTATAATTACACCAAACTTAAAGGTTTCAACTCTTCCCATTTGGAAATTGCACTTATAAAATATAAGGTAATTCAAATGTTATCTTATGACAGAGGTAAGACTTGCATTATTGAAAAATAAATGTAAGCTTTTTCAGCTACCAGGACAGATACAACTTAAGAGAACATGTTCCGACGCTCTTACATTCTGACGTTCTTAAATACACTGCGCCCTGTGTTTGGGGTTGTCAAGGGTCACCTTAGGGATGGATTATATGTGTTAAAAAGGAAAGTTTGGACCTGGAAAAAAGTTTATTTGGCCAGGTCGAAAAGGCAATTTAAAACTGCACACACTGGCTCTATAATATCAGGCCTGAGACATGTTTAGAGTGCTGCCTATGTGGGTGGCACAATCAATGCTTCAAGCCCACTAGTATCATTTAATGTGCAGGTCCTGGGCACTTGTAGTGCCCACTTTACTAGGGACTTATAAATAAAATTAAATATGCCAATTGGATATAAGCCAATGTTACCATATTTTAAGTAGAGAGCACAAGCACTTTGGTGCATTGTGGCAGTAGTAGGGTGTGCAGAGTTCTAAGGCCAGCAAAAATAAAGTCAGCAAAAACAGGGGGTCTGAAGGCAAAAAGAGAGGGGAAACCCATGCCAAGGATGCCAGGTCTAACACGCACTGTGATCCACATCTCATCTATGCCGGCCTGTAATAATTCTCCTTTGTTATGGGATTGGTTTGAACCCCTTACACTTGAACATATTTTAACACTCTTGTTCAAAGCCAAATTTGGCTCTCTCACGGATGTATGCCCACATAGGATCTCAGTCACTCTGTAAGCAGTGATAGCCCCTGTTACTCTTTCTCTGTTCAATCATTCTCTCAAATCTGCTAAACTACCTTTAGTTTGGAAGACTGCTATGGTCTCCCACATTCTTAAAATACCTAATACGGATCCCAACAACCTGACCAATTATCATCCCATTTCCCTCCTCCCATTACTAGAGAAAATGCTTGTAAGCTAGGAAAACAAGCAGCGTATTTCTTTTTCTTGAGCAGCATGCAATCGTAGACCCCTCCCAGTCACTTTTTAGAGTGGCATACATAACTGAAACTGCATTAGTTGCTGTTAAAGATGCCATCAGTCTTTCTTTGGATGCAGGTAACCCTGCTATGCTTATGCAGCGGGATCTCTCTGTGGCTTTCCACACAGTTTCTCACATAATAAGACTGCATGAAATCGGTGTCAGATGCATTGTCCTGCAATAACTGGCCAATTTCTTAAAAGATGGGTGTCAAATTTTTACTCTGGGTCCCTTCAAATACCGGACAGTTTCCATCACCAAAGGAATGCCGCAGGTTTAATCTCTGAGCCCGACGTTATTTATTGTCTATGTTGACCCCGGCCCAGATTTTCAAAGTATCAGGTTGTGAAGTAATTTGTTACTATGACAACACTCAGCTGATCATTTCTTTGGGACAAGATACTGATGATGCCAGGTATCGTTTTCAAACCTGCATGAGAAACATTGCACCCTGAATGTCCAAAAAGCTCCTTCAGCAAATCAGCAACAAGACAGAGGTTCTGCTGTTTGGCAAAGCTCAACATCTCTGGACCCCAGACTGGTGGCCTTCCGAATTGGGATCGGCCCACTGTCCAAGTAAATCAGGTAAATATTTGGGTATCAATCTGGATCATGAATTATCAATGACAAGTCAAGTAGATACCATAAGAGGGTCATGTTTTGCTACCTTGCTGCTCCTGAGGAAAGTCTTCCCCTAGCTTCCTTCTTCAGACAGAAAAACTTTGATCCATGCTTTGATCATCAGCCGTTTAGACTACAGTAACGCCCTGCTCAATGCAGCCAATGAAACCATCCTGACTAAATTGGAGGTGGTGCAAAATACGGTTGTCTGGATGGTCTGCAATCGCCCGGCATGCTCTCCTTCTGCCCCCATGCTCCGTTCACTTCACTGACTTCCAGTCAGGAAGCGTATTGGCTATCAAAACAATGTCACAACAATAATAACAATTAAATGTTACATCAAATATGTTATGTTATGTTATGTTACAGGGGTTTGTAGAGGGCCTGGTTACACTGACCCAGTGTGTCCCCGCGCTAGGTACCAGAGCAGAAAAAAACCTAAGTCCACAGACAGTACAGCACTGATTATGTCTTTGGGAATAAGTGAGTCTTCAGGCCCTTCCGGAAGAGAGTTTCAGATTAAGGGAGAGAAGGAGAGACAAGTAGAGAGGGAAGGGGGAGAGGGGGAGTGAGAAGGGAGGGGACAAGGGTGAAGACGGAGAAAGAGACAAAGGGAAAGTCAGCCCGAAGACCAAATGGGTGGGTGACAGCCGAGGAGGTAATCCAAAGCCAGTCTCCCCTATAGCTCTCAAGGAAGCTGCAACGGGCATCGGTCGGAGAGATGGATAGAAAGGAGACAAGGGAGAAGCAGAACGGCAGAAATACGATGAGGGGAAGGTGTGCAAGACAGGGAGAAGGGGAGAAACTGTGCCCAAGGTCCAGCTGCACAGGTGACAGCCAGGGGATGATCCAAGGCCGATCTCCTCATTAGCTGAACAGAGCAGCTCCACCGGGCGCCGGACATAATGATCGGACTCCTCTGTCTGGAGAGAGATCAAGTGTACTCAGGGATTGTCAGAATAGTGCGGGGGTGGGGGAGCCATGGTCCAAAAGAATTCCAGATGACCTCTTGAGGTCAGGCACAGACCTGGGAGGGTTGTGTAAGTAAAAGTTCAGCAAGGGGGAAAAAAGTCACCACTGGCGGCCTTGTTGGGGTCAGGCATCCTGGGACCCTTTTCCACACCATGAGTGTGCCGAGAACGACAGTACTTTACAGGGCAGGAAAGGCCAGTCTCCCATTAGATTCTTCAAAAGGACACACGTGCTCCTTTCAAATAACTGGCAGCATCAGTGCAAGTTGATTAAAAACGCCCAGACTTCAGTGAGGTGGTAGCACGCCCCTTCTCGCCTGCACCGAGGGACTTCTCACCTCTATTGGACTCGGTGTTCCCTCTAGAAGTCCCGCTCATCCTGCTGCTCGTCATTGCAGTGCGCAGCCCCCCACTCAATAGGTGGACCCGGGGAAGGGGAATTACTCACTGGGCAAAAACGGAAGCCGGCAGCCTCATGATGCAGCTCCCATGGCACTGGGCAAGACTTCTCCGCTCGGCAGGTGCCATCTTAGCCTCCTCGTCAGGGGAACATCGAGGTACTCCTCTCCGAGTTATCAGATCAGAGAAGGGTGACAAGGATCTCGTCGCGTCGCACAAACACCATTCTAGGTGTGAAAACAGCGCGGCGGGATGCCCACTCTGGAAGTTGGGGCGAAGGCTCAACACGAAGCATCAGCTCCGAGCAGCCATGATGGGCTGGCTCCTCCTCCGGATTATCTTGCCTAAAAAACTTATTTGGTAAGTCCCCTCTGTATCTTAAAGACAAACTACGTTACTACTGTTCCTCTCCACACTAAGGTCCAGCGATAAGGCTTTGCTGTCTATTCCCTGTGTCTGAATCTCCAGTTATGGGGGCAGAGCCTTTACCTACAGTGCTCAAACAACATGGAATCAGCTTCCAATCTCCCTTCATGGCTATTCTGATTTCACTCAATTAAAACAAATTCTAAAAACCAACCTGTTTTAAATTATTAGTTGTGTTTTACCGTAGAGGTTGCACTATACTAAATGGATACAACATAAATTAACATTATCTGCAGTAAGCACAAATGCAGGCAGTCTTCCATACCTCACAAAACACCTATAAAGCCTGTCTTTAAAAGTTCAAAGCCAATATGCCTAGCTTCTGTCCCAATCCAACTGTTATGGCATTATTTTATCTGTCTCCTGACGAAAATTGTCTCTGCTGAAATGTAAGTTAATAGGGAAAAAGTTTCCTCTGATTTTGTTTTTCAAAGTCTCCCTCTTTCCAGTTTCAGTATGGTACTGTACTGTAATTGTATTGATATAGAACTTACTACCCTTGAAGAAGCACTGAAGCACTTTACGCCAGGAAGCACGCTGATTCAGAATACTTAAGAAGTTAGTGGCTAATCAAGTGGTTATTGTTGGTTACTGGGATAAGTCTTGAGCTCCTAGAGCAAACAGTTAGGGGCCGAATATGATGGCGGGCGGACACCGTACCGGGAAACCGGACCGACCACCATAGATGCGGTGGTCCCACCATAGGTGCGGTGGTCCCACCATGGAAATTAGGATGCCACTGCCATGCTGGCGGTGGCATCCCGCATACATTGCATTGTGGTTGGCCGTGCTGTAAACAGCACCCGCTACAATGCAATATATGCATGTCGAGCCTTTGCATGCACAACGTGGCAGGCACCGCGTGATGCCTGCCACATTGTGCATGCAAATGGAGGGGGGTATCATGGGTACTACAACAAACAAAAACTCCCTATCCCTTCTTTTTTGTAAGGAATGAGGATCTGTGTCTCACACACTCTCCTGTCTTAGCTTCATCATCATTCTAATCCCAATAATTGAAGAACTTGGCTGATTAGTAAGACCGATTGATGCAGGTTCCTTACCGAACCGAACAAGGTATATCATCAAATACAATAAAAAGAAGATTTCTAAGCAAGGTAGTTAGTTTCTTTTGATAATCTTCACATTAGATACCATGATGGGGTTCTATAGAGGTTACCAAATAATGGGGTGGGACGCATGTTAATAATGTTGTACTGTATATAAATATGTCCATGAAGAATATATGGTAAAAAATACCACTGAGATTATAATAAATGATATGAAATGTAAACATTGCGGAAATTATGAAAGTACTTAATGCAATGATGGTCCCCTGTTATATACACACTAGCTAAACAGATTATATGTCAAATAAAACCCATGGAATTAGGTTGTTTTATTAAGATTTATGTTAGTAGGAATGTTATAATATGAGTACCAGTACCAGTACATATAATAACACAATGTCTATATTCTTATTTAGATGTTTTTAAACTTGAAATTGTAGTCCTGAAGAAGGTGACGATCATTATTTGAACACCGAAACGCTGCGTCGACAGACTATTTCAAAAATTTGTTTTTAATTGCAACAAAAATCGTTTTTTAATATGTGATAATGAAATGTTTTTTAATGTTTAACATGTGTAACGATAATATGTTTACTGGTAAATAAAAAAGATTCCTAGTATATTCCACATTTTGCTTTTTTTTTGTTTTAGCTGTAATACATTGTTTGTAATCAATGTTTGGTAACTTGCTTTAGACCTCATAGCATAGCAATATTATCGGGCCCAGTTCCACTAGAGAGAGTGTCAGACACAGATCCTCATTCCTTACAAAAAAGAAGGGAAATGGAGTTTTTGTTTGTTGTAGTGTTATACACCCCTCTCCCTTTTCCAGTAAAAAAAAAGGTACCTCCTATATGATTGTTAGGTATCATGGGTACCCCACAAGGGCACCCCCAACCCCCCAAACCCTGGGGGCCCACAAAGGGCCCCTAAAATGTATCTCCGCCTGGCTTTCTATGGCGGAGTCTCCGCCATGGAAAACCCTGCACTGCCGCTCATCATGATAGGGACGGCGGTGTCTTGCAGACACCGCCACCATATCTGAGCCCTTTTCCGCCCGGTCGCCTTTTTGACCAATGAAAAACTGGAGGACGGTCTTTTCGTCCGCCGGGGTCCCCTCCTCCATCGTAATATGGCGGGGGAATTGGTGAGCGCGCGGTGGGAAATGGCAGGCGGATCGCCACCACCTGACGGGCGGTGGCGATCCGCCCGCCATTCTAATAGACCCCTAAGTGTTTTAAAAATGAATCCTGACAATGCAAATAGTAATTATTTTAAAAATGAGACCAGGCAATCTTATATAGAATATTTTTATCTACCAACTGTTCGCTGTTGCAGAAAATTAACAAATGGCTGGTATTTTTGTAGAAGAAAAGTGGCAAACCTGTAAATGCCTTACTGAATGAACCGTGGCTGGATTGGTCTCACCCCCGACCCAGGATGTATGCAGTGGTTGTGCATATGCGGAAAGTTGAAGTAACAGTTTGTTTTTTATGTCTCTTTTAGCATCTATGGAGAAGTTCTTTGAAGAAGCTATTTAGAGAAGTATATTGGATTGCAGCATCGAGAGCAAAGTGTTTTTTTACCTTTTCACTTCTTTAACACACCCAGACACACCCACCCTCCAAAGCTCTGATTTGTAAGCAAACTTCTGCCTTCTACATAGGACATAGTATTTCACAAGGAAACATTTAGACAGTTAACAGAGATGGCATCTCAGTGGATGACTGCTGCCCAGACCCAACTCAAGTAATGGAGGACAGCTCTGAGGCACGGTCTGATACCCAGGAAAGGTATGCCCACACGTGGGTCCCATGCACACCCTGCCACTCGAACCAAGCTATAGGCAACTGATGAGCCCTAGTAAGTGTGATACCAGTCTTGAGCTGCTTGTGTTCCAATTCTGGGACAGCCTGGCATGGTAGTTTGATCTGGAGTGTCTGGAGTGTTCCTATTGAAGCAGGGGCAAGACTAATTTGCAAATGGATGGGTTCAAACTGAGGTGACAGTGTGTGCAAACTACATTATTGCAAACATCTGGGGTGTTGCCTGAGTTATTACCAGTGCCTGAAATTAATTTAGGCATTCCAGTCATCACTTTATTGTACACTTTAGTGTAACACCCTAAGAGGTACAGGTATGTCCTGGCGTGGGTCCCAAGCTCAATGTGCCACAGAAAACATGCTATACCGACTGATGAGCCCTAATAAGGATGAAATCAGCTATGACTTGTGTTCCAGTTCCGGTAGGAGCTGGCCTGGCAGTTTTGTTCTGGAGTGTTCCTATTGGAGCAGGGTCATGACTGATTTGCACATGGCTGTGTTCAAACTGAGGTGGCATGGTGTGAAAATAACGATGGACTGGGATAAGGCCTGAGTAATTTCCAGTGACTGACATTAATTCAAGCACTCCGTCCATCACTTTTTTGTATACTTCAGTGCAATGCCATAAGTGACATGGGTATGTCCAGATGTGGGTCCCGTTCACACTTTACAATGGGACCTACTTGCCACTTGAACCAAGCTATACCCAACTGATGAGCCCTAATAAGAGCAAAACCGGTCTTGGGTTCTACTGTGCAAATGCACGTTTTATTCTCCACTGGGAACATAGATTTTACCTGTGTAGAACCCCTTCCCCTACACTCCCAGAAAATGTACTGATCTGTACCACTTCCCATCCTGGAAACAGATCTGCTCCAGCCCTTGTTGGTTTAAAAACACTACCTTTCCCAGAGAACTTCCATTTTTCCAACCTCTGGAGTGGGATTTACAGGTGAGGAGAACTCCACGTTTATGTTGGATATCTCTGGACACATAAGTGGGCTTAACCTTGCTAGGAGCCCTTAGTCAATCCCATTCAGATTAAAAAATATTCATTTGCACGTAAACTTACATTTGTGATCAAATTCACCTTTGTGAGTACAGCAAATTCCATGCTTACATATGGATTATTAGTCTCCTATTATTCACTCTTTACAGCTGCTTCCTATATTTTGAAATCATACTAATGTTCTGATCTGAGGAAACATGTTCCGGAACCCATATTTAATGCTTAAGTGAGCATATATAGCATATAAATACCTATATAAAGACTCATGAAGTCGTTACTTGTTTCGCCAAGCACAGTCTGACTATGTCCGTTCTGGTTACTCCAGAGACTGGCTTTCAAACAATAAAATTTTGCTAACAATCCTGTGGTTACATTTTTTATTGTATTTTCCTATATACTGGTGAATCATGGTATGATATGTACAAGATGATTCTCTAACTTGCATGCAGGAGGCATGAGGTAATTAAAACACCGTGCTCCAGAAGGAATGTGTACACTTTTACAAGTGAGACAGGGAGTGGGGAATGGGGCTGATATTAGATGCGATTCTAATGAGTCAGTCATGACCGTAAGGAAAAAAAAAGCTTATTTACTGACTTAGCAAAAATACCTAAGTGGTCTCATTGATTTATTTTCCATGGCAGCAAAACATAGCACAAGAACACCCCATTCTGTTTATTTGCAAAATCTGCTGTTTATTTTAAGATAATTACCTTAAAAAAATTACATTATGGATAGACTAACCGGATTTGAGATAAAGCAAACTGCCTCTTGTGCGCACTGTGGGGCAGCAAAGCTGCTCTCTCGTAACAATATTTTATTTTGCAGTTCCTTTTCTTTCCTGCGAAAGTCTATCGTTGTCAAGCACTGGACGCATGAAGGTCTGTCAAGTTTCCTTCTTGATTGCCCGAGGAAAGAGTGACTTGCTTAGTAGGCACCAGTGCCCCCCTTCACTTAATAGAACTTGTGATTGTTCTGTTCAAAAAGGCAAATGAGCTTTGGTCAGACGAATGGTGGCCACACAAATTAGTCACCCCACTGCCGTCTAAGAGGGTTGCAAGGCATTTGGGCATCCTCCTGATGACACCCTCACCATGAACAATCAGACTGATGTGGTCTTGCATTGGTATCCTTCGCTTGCTGAGGAGCATATAAAGGTGGACACCATGCACCGCAAGAAGGCCCTTGTACCTGCCAGTAGCGGCCCGTGGTGGGAGTGCTGTCGGGCGCTGACGTGGGCGGGGAGGGGCAGGGTGGGAGGGAGTAAACTGCGGAATACGGCCGCACAGAGGTAAGTACACAAACATATAAATAATACGAATGTCGTTGCGCGCGCTGCATCGCTACTGGTACTGGCTCTTCTTACAAATCGTTTGGAGCATGGTATTACACTTTAAGTTGCATTAAATGAGTCACGATTATCGCAGCTGCAAATTATTAAGAACACTGCAGCAAGACTAATTGCTAATCTTCCCTCAAGATCATCCTTTGGCCTGCTTTTGAGCTTCTTGCATTAGTAGTCTATCCACAAATGGATTATTTGTAAGCTTCTGTGCCACACTCATAAAGCATTGTATGGCAGCAGTCTAAGCTACCTTCACTCACGAGTTATCTTTTATCAACTTCAAAGGGCCCTTAGATCGGCAGATAGACCTCTTGCGACTCTACCGGTATTAACAAAGTTAGGAGTGGTGGCTGCTGATTTTTTTATTTTGTGCCTCTACCTTGGAATATGCTTCCCCTCTCCTTTCGGACCCGTAAAATATTGATAACATTTTAAAAATGTTGAAGACCTAGCTCTTTCGGCTGAGCATATGATAGGTAAATTAAGTTCTCCTGTAACTATTATCTTTCTGAAAAAAGTAGGTGTTTTCAGCTGCGGGATACTCTTTTGGGAGAGAGTAGTCACATTATAAAACAAACATTGGTAATGGATCAGTTTTGCCTATGTGATGACTAATAAGCTGTTTTTATCAATCACCGTCCGGGGCGAAGGGACAAAGGAAAAAGCTCCCTGGTAAATATCACAGGAGTGGAGTGGAGTGGATGTGGAGCAGTGGCAAGAGCTCCTGACTTAAGAGCTGGGGATTCCAGTTGAGTCTCAGCAGCACAACATCCTGGGGTTCTGGGCAAATCATTTAATCTCTCTGGGTGATAAATTGGGCTATATAAATATGCTCATCTAATTTAAAGTATCAACCAAGCCAAAAAAGCAAAGAGGCAAAACTTTATGAAAAAATAGACCCACCAACACGGATGTTAACAGTATTTCGGCAAAGGGAAATGGTAAATGCAGGAAAATATGCTACAGCCAATAGAAATGGAGGAAAAGTAAGTGGCAAGCACAGAAAACCAATTAAAAGCCAGGAAAGTGAGTTGCGGGATATAAGCATCTTTTGGGATTTATATTAAAAATGATAGATTTCACAAACACAGCTCAAGCGCTGTGCAGGCAAAACCTAAAACTGATATTTTTTCTTTTATGGTGAGAAAGTTAATTAGAAAGTTCTTGTTCTGATTCATCAATCTGAACTGCGTCTTTAATGAGGGTAACAATAAAAGATTTGAGATCCTCACCCTCTTTACCTTCCGGTACGTTTAAGAGGCGCAAGTTATTGCGTCTAGAATTGTTCTCCAGGGATTCCACTCTGTCACGGAGTGCAGCTTCGTCCTTCTTAAGTGTGGAAATATCCGCTTTAACTGCTCCCAAATCTTCTTTAAGTTCTTCCACAGAATTCTCTAAAACCACCATCCTTGAGCTTAAGATGTCCTGTTTTTTTCTCAAGTGACTCACAAAAAAGTCTAATTTCTCCCTGATTTGACTCCGAGATTGCGAATCCTTTTTAAATGTCAGATGCCATTGTGAGAAATAGCAACTCTAATGAGCTCCCTGAGGGGAGTCTCTCTTCCAAGGCTGCCCCCATTTTCTTATGTTGCTCCCAGCATCTCTCTCAACCTCTCCCGCAGAGTTAACCCCCTCAGTGCACCTTATTTGCTCATTTAAGCTCATGGCTGAGCTGTGTTCTGTAGTTTCTGAGATTCCAGACTCTTTTAACTGAATGGACTGAATGGTCTGCTTCGTTGGTAGCTCATATGAAGTACGGGGGTTTGGAGTCGCAACTGATATGGGTATAGGGACTAAACTAGAGTTAAGCAGGGGCAAGGGGCTTTCTGCGTCCATACCTAAGAGAGAAGGGGACTGCTTTTCAAACCTAGACTGCAAAAGACCTTCCCTGAGAGCTTCTCTCTGGTTTACCACATCTAAAACCTGTGGGAGAACTTTAAAATATGATCTTAGCGAGGGAGTAACTCTTACTTTGGCGTCTGCAGGGGACCCCTCTTTCTAATGCTTTTTGCACCTTTTCCTCTGTACTCCCGATAGGGAAAGGAACTGTCTTCAATACTGCCCTCCGACTTTTCACCTGGTATTTCTTTATTTTCCAAGGGTGCCTTATTGGTATCTTTACCTAATCTTCCTGCCCTGGATTCCTGTGTTGTGGGCTCTTGTGATGCCCCACGTTTCCTGCCTTTTCTGATTGGCTTAATTTGAGGGGTTTTAGGAGTTTCAGATGTTTCGCCCATTTTGCCAGTCTCACTTAACTTATTCACCTGTGGGTTATGGTTAGTCAGAGCTGGTTTGAAGGAAACAGAGTCCCCCCTCCATCTTAGACAGTAAGGTGCAGAGGACTTACCCGATTCAGGGGTCATCCGGGTTACCTCGTTGCCCTCGCCACCCTCGACCCTGTTTCCTTGGGGCCCCAATACCTTCTCGACCTCTCTTGTTTTGCCGCCTTCAGTCGGGCACAAACCGCTGCTCCCCACTGTGAAAATCTCGCTCTCAACTCTACCCGTCACCTCGGCCCCAATCTTCCTCTCCAGCGTGCGTGCAGCGGCGGCCTTCACTGTGCTGGCTCTGCCTGTAACGCTCCAGGAAACGGCTGAGGAGAAAACCCCTCGGATCAGCCCTCGAGCCGCGGACCTCCAGCCCCTCCTTAGCTCCAGGGCAGCCGAGAGCCAGCGCGGGAGGTCCAAAGATATTCCGATACACATCCCCAGATGGCTTGCGCAGATAAAAGGATAACTAAAGGGCTAACAGACTCTCAAAACAGTCAACCATGGCTCCATGGATGTTTTTAGCGTAATGCGCATCGGCAGAGCAGCAGAGCTACCGGCATCGGCAAGCGACCGCTCTGCTCACGGCCGCCATGTTCTCCTCGATCGCCATGTTCTCCTCAATGAAAAAATACTAACATCTGCTCTCAAACAGAAATCTTTGAAACTGTGGGACTTCGCCTTTGAGATCAGGTTGGATCTCTCACGCATTACTTTAGATCGTCAATGGGAGTTGGGGAAGAAAATGGAAGACTTTAAGAAATTAGGGGCTGTTGCCCAACTTAGATTCCCAGCACAAATGAAAATTATGTTTAACGACAAGATGTACAATGTGCATACGGTGCAGGAAGTGGATGAACTCCTGGAAAATCTAAAATAATGAACTCTTGTATAAGATATAAGTACACAGGATTCATCATATCAGCAAAAATTTTAGGGATAGGAACCTGGTTGCAAGAAGAAACTCCATCGGTAAACTCACATAGCAAATAGCACATATCACAATAGACTTAGCTATACTAGGAATGGATATGTGGGTTAGGGCCCCTAATGGTATAAATTTATTTTCTTAGCATTGCACTAGTAAAAGGCAAGAGTAGGGTAGAGCAGGGTTTACCGGAAGGCAGAATCTGGACTTGTCCAGGTAAATGGGGGTAGGGTTCTCGAGGGTGCAGAGGGAGGTGTGAAGGGTGGAGTTGGGGTAGCAAAGGTCAGGGAGCAAAGGGGTAAAAAAGGAAAAGCAAATCTCATTCGTCCTTTAACTTAGCAACGTTTTATTTGCTACTGTTTTTGGTTTGGTGTCGAAATTCGACAGGGGAGGGTTAAGTCAAAGCTCGGCTTTTCAACCCTCCATGAAGACACTACAATGTTTATCTTGGAACGTTTTTGGCCTCCGAGTTAGGAGCAGGAGGGACATTTGTTTCCAGTATTTGAAGGGTTCACCCGCACATATAATCATCTTGCAGATAACACACCTCCTGAAAGAAGAAATTACTTAAATATGTGGGAAGTATAGGTGGGTTGAACACTGTCTTTGTTCCTGTCAATCTGCCAATGTTAGGGGTGTTGCTATTTTAGATAAAAGACAAGTGAATGTTGGCATCCTAAATGTCATGACTGATGCCCTTTGCAGATCGGTCATAGCTAAGATATCTGTGGAAAGTACATTCATTACAGTAGTTGGATACTATGGCCCTAATCAGGACGACCCCTCAATTCTGAAAACAATCTTTTAAAATCTTTTGGGGTTCCCAGATATGACAATCTTAGCTGGAGATTTCAATATAGTACTGAACCCTATGCTGGGCAAATCCCAAAGTAGTAGGGCTAATGTCCTGTCCAAGTCTAGAGCCTACTTAAAGACTATGATGACGCAAAATGCACGTTCCGATATCTGGAGGGAAAGGTCGGGCCCTCAATTGGGGGTGTCTTTCTATAATCAAAAATATGGACACAAATCTAGGATCGACTATATCTTAATTAGAAATGACCTAAGAGGTAATAATACCAAAGATATAGGCTATATGAACCCCAGTTATCAGACCATGAGGCCCTATGGATGGATTTGGATTTTGCTTGTAATGAACAGCAGAGGGTTTGGACATTTGATCGCACACTCCTCCTAGATGAGGCTGCAACTGGCTATTTATCTCAGGAGATAAAATCTTTCATAAATATCAACATAGGTTCAGCAGATCCTTTAGTAGTATGGGACACTTTGAATTCAGTTTTGAGAGGTATAGTTACAAATAGGACTTCCTATAAAAACAGGCAGTACAGGGAGGAAATTGTATCTACGGAGCGCCAATGGAAAGAGGTGGAAAAAAAGATTATTAATGAAACCGATCAAGACCCTATCCAAACATTAGCAGCCAAACTGGAATCCTTGAAAGCCCTATTGGATAATAGAGTTCAGACTGGAATTCCCAATAGGTGGGAGGTGAGCAAGCTTGCTCACTTTGAGTATGGCGAGGGGGCCAGTAGATTACTCGCCTGGAAGGCCAAATCGGATAGAGTGCGTAATCTGATAAAACAAATAGATATTGCACTAACCAACAAATTGACATTTAAAGAAGAAGAGATAGGAGAAGCTTAACACACTTTTTTCAAAGACCTATATGATGAGGACAACAATATAGATAGCTGAATCAACTGCAATGGATCGCACACCGCTAGCCCCTCCTCCGGATCGCCCCTAAGGATTCTGGTACATATAGTTCATGATTGGTTCACCTCAGTAGGTGCAAGTGAGTATTTGTTGTTGTGAAGATCTCTAGACCCAAGACATGGCCCGGGTTTCAGGATATCTTCCCTCATCAGTAGAGAACGTATTTGGGGTGGAAAAGAAGGCCGCCAAGCAACCCTCACAGGCCTCGATGCCTGACCGGCACGCAGGTGCGTCAACAAGTACTTACTTGCACCTACTGAGGTGAACCACTCATGAACTATATGTACCAGAATACTTAGGGGCGATCCGGACGAGGGGCTAGCGGTGTGCGATCCATTGCGGTTGATTCTACAAATGGGCTCCCTTGAGCCTTTAAGCTGACGAGCTTCTGGATGACGCACCTGCGTGCCGGTTAAACATCAAGGCCTGTGACGGTTGCTTGGCGGCCTCCTTTTCCACCCCGAATACGTTCTCTACTGATGAGGGAAGATATCCCGAAACCTGGGCCATGTTTCGGGTCTAGAGATCTTCACAACAACAAGTACTTACTTGCACCTACTGAGGTGAACCACTCATGAACTATACGTACCAGAATCCTTAGGGGCGATCCGGAGGAGGGGCTAGCGGTGTGCGATCCATTGCGGTTGATTCTACAAATGGGCTCCCTTAAGACTTTAAGCTGACGAGCTTCTGGATGACGCACCTGCGTGCCGGTTAGGCATCAAGGCCTGTGACGGTTGCTTGGCAGCCTCCTCTTCCACCCCGAATACGTTCTCTACTGATGAGGGAAGATATCCCGAAACCAGGCCATGTCTCGGGTCTAGAGATCTTCACAACAACAAGTACTTACTTGCACCTACTGAGGTGAACCACTCATGAACTATACGTACCAGAATCCTTAGGGGCGATCCGGAGGAGGGGCTAGCGGGGTGCGATCCATTGCGGTTGATTCTACAAATGGGTTCCCTTGAGCCTTTAAGCTGAAGAGCTTCTGGATGACGCACCTGCGTGCCGGTTAGGCATCAACGCCTGTGACGGGTGCTTGGCGGCCTCCTTTTCCACCCCGAATACGTTCTTTACTGATGAGGGAAGATATCCCGAAACCCAGGCCATGTCTCGGGTCTAGAGATCTTCACAACAACAAGTACTTACTTGCACCTACTGAGGTGAACCACTCATGAACTATACATACCAGAATCCTTAGGGGCAATCCGGAGGAGGGGCTAGCGGTGTACGATCCATTGCGGTTGATTCTACAAATGGGCTCCCTTGAGCCTTTAAGCTGATGAGCTTCAGGATGACGCACCTGCGTGCCGGTTAGGCATCAAGGCCTGTGACGGTTGCTTGGTGGCCTCCTTTTCCACCCCGAATACGTTCTCTACTGATGAGGGAAGATATCCCGAAACCCGGGCCATGTCTCGGGTCTAGAGATCTTCACAACAACAAGTACTTACTTGCACCTACTGAGGTGAACCACTCATGAACTATACGTACCAGAATCCTTAGGGGTGATCCGGAGGAGGGGCTAGCGGTGTGCGATCCATTGCGGTTGATTCTACAAATGGGCTCCCTTGAGCCTTTAAGCTGACGAGCTTCTGGATGACGCACCTGCGTGCCGGTTAGGCATCAAGGCCTGTGACGGTTGCTTGGCGGCCTCCTTTTCCACCCCGAATACGTTCTCTACTGATGAGGGAAGATATCCCGAAACCCGGGCCATGTCTCGGGACTAGAGATCTTCACAACAACAAGTACTTACTTGCAACTACTGAGGTGAACCACTCATGAACTATACGTACCAGAATCCTTAGGGGCGATCCGGAGGAGGGGCTAGCGGTGTGCGAGCCATTGCGGTTGATTCAACAATATAGATAGCTCATCAGCACGGGATTGGTCATACCCGATCCATCCCCCAGTCCTGGAAAATCTAGAAGTGGAAATATCACAACAAGAGGTCAGGAAGGCACTTCATGCCTGTAAGTCTGGTAAGGCTGCAGGGCCTGATGGCCTGCCGGCAGAAGTATATAAAATTCTGGGAGAAGAGATAATTCCATTCATGACTACTATTTTTAATAAAATTCTGTTCGATGGGGCCAAACCTCCTACCTCGTGGGGTGAAGCTAACATCACAGTGATTTTAAAACCAGGTAAACCTTCCACAAACTGTGGGTCATATAGACCTATCTTGCTTTTAAGCTCAGATTATAACATTTTTATCAGGATATTGGCTGATAGGTTGGGTGCAGTTGCAGGAGATCTGCTGCATACTGACCAGAAGGGATTTTTAAAAGGCAGAAATCTTTTTGATCTTACGCACGACTTCATAGGCGCGATTGACTTTGCCTCTAGCTTAACAATCCCGCTGGAAGCAATGACGTTGGATGCAACAAAAGCCTTTGACAGGGTTAACTGGAACTATCTGACAGCTGTGCTTGAGAAATTGAATATTGGGCCAAAATGTAGTCGAACCATCAATCTTATATACAGTGATCCTTCGGCAAGACTGTTGGTTAACGGTAAATTGACTAAAGCCTTCCTGATTAGGAGAGGAACCAGACAGGGATGCCCCCTCTCCCCCCTCCTTTTCGACCTGTAAATAGAGCCATTTGCTCAGCATCTTAGGGAGGAGTCAGCTATCTTACTATTCAAGAGTGGTATTTGGGAGAAGAAGGAAGCCAGTATGCTGATGACATTGTTATTCTTTCATCAGATCTAGAGTCATCCTTCCCTTAACTCATCAGTTTAGCTAGGGAGTTTGGTCAAGTCTCTGGTTATGAAGTCAATGCTGAAAAGACCGAGATCATGACTTGGAACCTGCCGACATCAAACCAAAGAGCAGATGCGGTATTTGGGAGTTAAAATCGTCCCTAATATACAGAGGATTGCCAAGACAAATCTGTTGAATATTCTAAAGAGAGCCAAAAACTAATAAAATCCTGGGCCCACCTTCCCCTGACTATCTTAGGTAGAGTCAATTTAATAAAAATGACAATTCTCCCAAAAGCAACGTTCCTTTTTAATACCATCCCATTATACTTTGAGAAACTAATACTTGACAAATTTCAGCAATCCATTAATTCATTTGTGTGGGCCTATAAAGCAACTAGAATATCTTGGAAAAAGCTACGAGAGAAGGGAAAAAAGTGGTCTTGCACTCCCAGATGTTCAGTATTATGGTTGGGCGGTTCAATTAACCCATTCAAGAATGTTGCTAAAATCTCCAGATTCATCAGGTAGAGGGAGATGTTTACCGCCATGCTAGAACAGGCGGAGCTTCCACATAAAGATTTTCTTTTCAAATATGGAGACCAAAAATTCTTTAAAAAAGTAAGGCTGAAGGTTTTATGGGGCGCAGCTCAAATATGGGCTAGAATTAAAACATTAACAGGTCTAGAATATCATTCAAGGTTAGCTCCATTGTGGGATAGCCAGGGGGCACCAAGTTGCATGAAAGATATGCTGACTGTACCTTTAAAAACTGCAGGGTTAGCAATATGGGGAGACTTAGCTGCAGAGGGCTTTCTCCTCCCTTGGGCAACACTTAATGAGAAACTGGAAGAGGGCATGTCCAGATTTAAATATTTACAATTAAAGAGTTGGTCCCAGAATCTTAATAAAGCAATTGGGCTGGGGAATGCTCTAGAAGAACATCTGGTAAAAAATCTAGCAGGCAAGAAGGAGGTATCATTTTTCTACTGGGCAATTGAGGAGGCCATTGAGGGGGAGTTTAGATTAGCCGATGAGTTGTGGGAAGACTGCATACAGGAGATCGATTGGGGGAGCTATGGCAAACTTCTGACAGCACTTTGTTCTCAGTTGTGAAGCCATCTTGGTTGAGAGGAAACCATTACTTCACCACACGTAGGGCCTATCTATCCCCGGCAAGACTTTTTCCAACAATGGGCGTACTGGGATTGAAAACAAAAGGATGTTGTTTTGGACGATTACAGAATAGTACCTCGAGAGTGAAAGTTAATCCAACTAGTTTTAAAAAGTGTTTGTTCATTCTCAATAAGTCTTGGTGATAGAAAGGCCAAAATAAGTTTGACTATTTTCAAAAAATAAAAGGCATTGATACACAAGATGCTTATTCCAGTACGCCATAACTATTATTCCAGTTGATATTAACGAAATCTTGTAAAATTTTCATGAAACTCTGAGGTAGCCATTACTGAGAAGTGACTGGAAAAGGTGTTTTTTAGAAGTGGACAGTATCGATATTCCACAACTCAAGACAGAGAATATTATCTTTATCAGTATATGATTCTTCGATTAGAAAGTAATCATAGTGCAATAAATCAAAGTTGTCCTGAAAAAGGGGTTGATAATTTGATTGTTTCACTAAAACGCAGCGTCAACAGAGATATTCAGTTGAGCATATCAAGCCCAAAGGAATGCATTTTAGTATAATAACTTTTAGATGTGTTCTTCTTTTTTTTTAAATATGAGAATTTTGTGAAATTATAAATGTGTTTTAAATATTGCCAGATATTTGATTTATGAGGTAAACTATGAATTTGTAACTTGTGTATAAACTGTGTACATAAAGTACCTTGTTACCCACACATATTTGTGTTCTGTATGTACTCAATTGTTTTTATTATGTGCAAAATAGAATAAGAAAAATAATAAAAGATTTATAACGATTGTAGTTTTATATAAATATTCGCTTCATTTGGATAAAGGGCTTTTCAGATTTTTTGAATGAGAAAAGTTTTTTTTAAATAAATGTATTCTTGATTGATTTTAATGATTAGTTTTTAAAGCTTAATATATCTTTATGCTTTTTTTGTCTTGGATCATTCTCTGGGTTCCATTTCTACCGGTTAGAAAGAAAAAAATCTAGGTTTTAATTGAAAAGGGAAACATTTGTTGTTATGAGTATAAATACATCCCGTCCCTTTTATTTGTATTGGGGTGACTCCTTCGAATTTTTGGTGATTTCAAATAGATATACACCATTAGCTGCCCTAGATGATCCAAAGAGCTTACAACTGGAAAGTGTGGCTCAAAAACATAAGCTCAAATTAAGCAATTAGCAAAGACAAGGTGGTGCAAACTCAAAGGACAGAGAATTGAATCTCCTGACTAATTAGGTATTTGCCCTAAAACAATTAATTGGAGATCTAATGATACACCATAGTATTCATAAGAGCGGTACTAATGAGAGAACTATTAAGAAACATACCACAGAGAATACAAGTATAGGTCATGGTTGTAATTTACAAGACGAGCAGTCACATACACAATTCAAACTAGACTCCTTTAGATCGCATATTGGTACCACTAAACATTCTGATTATCCAACAGCAATCACATGGCCTGAAAAAAACAAGAGAAGTGCAGTACCAAACATATTTAGTAGCCATTTGAGGATAGGAGGGCCCATTATGACCAGGGATGAGGATACACATAAGATGTACCCGAACACCCACACTCCAAATAGTTCCCAAAATACTGCAGTTAGAGACAGCTGGCTGAACCACAGGTCAGACCAAAGGAGATTTCCAGCACTCCAGTCATACAGAGACTCCAGACCTCCCTTCCCCAACATTAAACCATGCATTACAACCAGCATAAGAAGGGAGCTTACAATGTATTTATGACAAATGTTCCCAATGTAAAAACAGGGTGATAGAGAAGATGAGGATGCTCTAAGGAACAAAGTGCTACTATGAATAAGGCATAGGTGCCAATGTTTATCCATTATAAGAACAGATATAATTAAAGCTGAATGTTTTCAGACTGATACTGGGAATCTGGCTGACATACAACTAACACCCCATTCTAAATCTATTGTAGATGGCTTGATAACCCTTCATCTATGCACACATTCCTTAATGAAATCTAGAATAAGATTTAAGCTAAATAACACTAGTTGTGAGTATAATGAGAATCATGGCATACATCGGAATCCATGCAATCTTTTGCACCCCTATCTGAACACTCACAACCTGGAAGCAGTAGAGTGACTGACTAGGTGGGCTAATATTAATGATAAGAATGGATCCACACCAAATACCTTTGGTGATGACAGAATATCTCTACAATGGCTGGCCAACTGGAAATACAAGAAATTCAGGTAGACAATAGAGCATCTTCTGATATCATGAACAGCAACAACATGAACCTTAACATAGTATTGATTCAAATCTCAAGGTATTCCCTCAAAATATCAGAATGATTTCTTGGAATGTAGCTAGGTGAAAGCAGAACATTTTAGACTGGATTGGCAGGAATATATAGGAAAGTTTTACCTTTGCCTATTCCAAGAAACTTGGCTAATAGGACCCCCTCATGAACTAGGGTACAGGACATTTAGATTTTTTTTAAAATATTTGTTTATTGCATTTTACAAAGCATAGTCTGCAATATCACAGCAAGGGATCCAATATAACTGACATACAAAAAATATATACCTATACAAAAAACAAGCAGTGTGAGACAGACCTTCTTGATATTCAGGCATGCTACTACATCACTAGGGGCCCGATGTAGGTAATTTAATTTTACCACTTCTTAAATACCGAATCATACCGATTCGGTATTTAAGAAGTGGTAAAATGGAGGGGGGGGGTGTAGGTATTTCAGAATCGGTAAATACCGAATCGTTGAGATGCGGTATTTACCGATTCTGTAAATACCGATTCGGTAATGCCCATTGATTCCTATGGGCATTGAAGCCCATAGGAATCAGTGGGCATTACCGAATCGGTATTTACCGATTCGGTAAATACCGATTGCAGCAAGGGTGCAGGGGGTGTCACTTTGACACCCTCTAGCATCCCAAATACTGGCATGTGTGCCATGTGGCACACAGACATGCCCTAAGGGCATGTCTGTCTGTCACATGGCATAGGTGTGCATGCACACATGTGCATGCACACCTGGATTCGGTATTTCACCACCCAATTGGATTGGGTGGTAAAATACCGAATTCTGAAGGCCTTTAGCACTGTAAACAGTGCGACCTACATCTGGAATTACAGAATCGGTAAAATTACCGATTCGGTATTTTACAGAAACGGTAAATTTACCGATTCGGTAAAATTACCGATTGTGCAAAATATTGGCCCCTACATCTCAATCACCAAATACCGGTCGGTAACGGCCGAATTCGGCCGTTACCGACTGGTATTTGGTGACCTACATCGGGCCCTAAGTCATGAATTATATAAACCATACATATTAAAGACAGTGCTCATGCTATTGGATTGCATGTTAAAAGGTAAAAAATTGAACAAGAAGAACCCAAAGAGTTCCAGGTATTTAGGCATTAATATTTGCCATAGTTACAGTATAAAACAAATAAAGGGCATAGCAGTTATGCAATCTCCGTTGAATGTCCGGTTCAGGTGTTTCCTCCTTTCGGCTCCCCTGTCTCTTTCCCAATCAGGTATTGCTGGTATAATCCTCAAAACCCCTTAGGGCGACACTGTGGCGGAAGTAGCTCATTATATGCGTCAGACTGCATTTTACAATAAAGCATATCTGCATTCCATCTGTGATGGGAGGTATGGGACCCTTCGCCCAAACCAAAGGTACTCTATGCTTGACTAGCAGCAATCCAATTGCCACCAATTTACTGCAAATGACTATTATCTCTCTGTCATAACCCAGCAGTGGGACCAGCGGGCTGGGCGCCAAGTGCTGTCCAGTGACCTCACTCAGTAGCGAAAATAACTTCTCCCAGAATGCCAAGATGCTTGGACACAGCCACGCCACATGGAGGAACTCATATAAATAAACAAAGTGGAATCCACTCAGGGTGATAGTGATCCCTAGAGTGATGGGGAACACACAGTGTTGTTTAAATGCCCCTCGCACACCAACAGGCCCCTTGGTGTCATGCTTCATCATCGGGGCCTTCGCACCCCTCTACGGGATGCGGCGTGCTACGACTCGCGAATACGCAGGAGCACTTGAAGTGAAATATGTGTGGGGGTGTGTGTTTTATATACAAAGGTGTGAGTGAGGTGAAAAAAAGTGAATGGTTAAAAAATACCTGGCACGTGGGAAAAAAATACTTTATTAAATCCCCGGCTGGTATTATTAAAATAAAAGTGCAGGGCGTGGTTTAAATAGATACGTATTAGGGTATCCAGACCACTGTTTCAAAAAGTCAACATGTCTGCACCATGAATCCAATTATATGCATGAGGGGCCTGGGCCACACTGTAGTATAATTCTAGATCTGGCGCTTCCAGTCCCCCCCACAGAGTATGGGAGAATCAGAGAGTCCCATCTAACTCTCGCTTCCCGGCCCAAGCAAGTTTAATTAAGAGTGTGCACAGCTTTCCAAACATGCTGCGTGGTAGCAGTATGGGGATGTTAACAAACAGGAATGGAAATCAAGGCATGATCACCATCTTCTTTAGAGAGACGCGCACTATCAAGGAGAAAGGAAGACTTATCCATCTAATAATGTTATCTTCCAACCTTGAGATAGCCGTCCCATAATTTTCCACTATCACTATGGTAGGGTCTGTGTGGAATTGTATCCCAAAAAATCAGCCCGGGTCTGAAGTCCACTGCATAGGAAAGTCTATCATAGTAGGGGCCGTCTTGAGAGTTTGGGGGAAAATGTGTGATTTCGTCCAGTTATTCTCAGACCTGCAAAGTCTCCAAAACTGTAGCAACTCAGTTAATACGGGATAAGGATGTGTCTCAGGGTCCCATACATACAGAAGTGTATCATCAACATATGCTGAAATTATTAACGGGTATCCTGGGAACCGTGACCCTCTGTGATTGTGGTATTCCCATAAAGCAGGCCAAAGGGTCAGCAAACATGGCATATAGAAGAGGGGACAATGGGCAGCCCTGATGAGTACCTCTTGAGATTGTTATAGGGGCGGTGACTACCCTTCCCAGTCGTATCCTAGCCGTAGTCAGGCTGTACAGTGTTGTAACCAGTTTGATATAGGTTTCCCCTACTACAATTCTCCGTAACACCTCCATCATGAATGCCCACTTAACAGAATCGAACGCCTTCTCGGCATCCAAAAAGACTGCTGTGGCCTTGACTCCCCGGTCTAGTATTTGAACTGTACCACATATAGGGCCCTATTATGATGGAGGACGGACTTGCGTCCGTCTGACACCCCCGAGGAAGAGGGACTGTCCGCATAGGCAGCGGCGGACCCTCCATGGCAGTTAGGATGTGATCGCCACCCTGGCGGCCACATCCTGTATTTTTAACATTGCGGCGGATGCTGCTTCAAGCAGCACCCGCCGCAATGTTAAAAAATGCATGTTTACCTTTGCATGCATGAAGCGGCAGGCACCGCGTGGTGCCTGCCGTTTCGTGCACGCAAAGGCAGGGGGGTACCATAGGTACCCTCCTTGTGCAACCCCCACCCCCCCTTCACCCCTGGGGGCCCGCAACAGGCCCCCTAACAAAAGACCGTATGCCTTTCCACAGCGGAAATGCCGCCGTGGAAATGTGGAATTTTAGTTTGTGAACTGAACATCATCTGCGCCATCTTGTCCATTCCTCAGACCCACGTATGAACATACACGATAGCCATTTTTAGGTACCATGGTCTCCCTGTTCACGATCAATCATCAGCGCACTTCCCTGACCCTGCATGCCTCCCCCATGCACCCCGGCTGACCCCGCACTCACATGCGCAATTCATGAACCCTCCTCTTCCGCATGACTCTGTCTTTGGGAATCACACCTTGCGCCTGACCAACACCTCCTTTCCTTCCATGAATACCCCTCTTTTGATAAACCCTCCCTCTACGCTCGATTATCCACACTGATCCTTTCTTTCATGAATACCTCTCCCTTGATGACCCCTTCCTCTGAGCCCGATTGTCTGTACGGACCGCTGGTCATCCCTTGGCCCGAGGATACAGTTTATTGCCCACCACTGTATGCACTCGCCCCTTTTCAAAGGAGCTACTATTGAGCATGACCTCCCCACCCCTTGAGATTCGATCAGGCGCACACATTCCAAAGGAATCGGCGAAACACTCAGCTGCGTGATAGCCCCCTCCTGTTGTATGGGGGGGGGCGGGGGGTAAGGACCTCTACTGTAGCCACGTGTTGGAATGAGCCGGAACTGGGGGGGGGGGGGGTACCGAGGATGTCATCTTTCGCTACTTCACAATATCTTTATTGTAATAAAGAACGGTCACATGTCGTAAAGCAATGTATAAAAGAATAGGTCTCAGAGAGGCTGTTAGAGAGCACCTCGAGACGATACCTTGTTGTCCGATCTGATGTGTTCTACTCCATCGGAATAAAACTTGTTTCCTGTCTTCCTGTCTCCAGCGCCTGCCTCTTTATTTGATAAATCTTCATAAGGTATTAGAGGCGTTTAACACCGGGCAAAATTACTTAAGAAACATCGACTAAATCGCCTGACCATTTTCCTGACTTTCCTCAATTGGCGTCCCAAGTGTGGGGCCCATCAGCGATACGTGGATCCAGTGGGAGAGGTCCCAACGACAGAGTGAACGACTGCAACGATCGGAAGAGCTCCTGTCCGATAGACCCTCGTCTGACAGCCGATCATCTGAACTTCACTGGTTCCGAGCAGATCTCTCCCGAGTGATCTACGGTCCTGACTGGGAACCATCAGGAGTGCGACGGTAGCAGCAGAGAGTAGAGGACGATCGGGCGCTGGAAGCGGAAGACGAGAAACTGTCCATACGGTCCGGGTAAGGTCGTGTAACACGACAAACTAAGAAATATTTGATTGTTTGATGGGAAAATACTAGTATTACTCTCCGAATTGTTGATTCTCTTGGAGATTCTCTGTCTGCAAACTGAGAGGGATAAAAGCATTCTCTCTTCCTTTGCATGCAGCGAAGGGTAGGTAACGCAGGCTTTTGCCCCCGTTGTAATCCGTCGTGCCTATTTTTTTCTCCCCCACTGATTGATTGTTTGCCCGAACATTGTTTGTTCGAGGATTGTTTTTCTCGAGAATTCTCTGTCTACAAACGGGGAAGGGTAAAAAGTATTCTGTCCTCCTTTGCAGATGGTGAAGAATAGGTAACGCAGGCTTTTGCCCCCATTGTAACCCGTCGTGCCTATTTCTTTCTCGCCACTGATTGTTTGATTGAACGAACATTAATTGTTCGATATTGGTTCTCTCTTTGGGTATTCCCTATTTGCGAATACTGTAGAATAGGAATATTCTGTCTAGTCTTCGCGAAGTAGTGAAGGATAGGTAGTGCAGACTTTTGTCCCCGTTGTAACCCGTCATGCCTATCTTCTCCCCATTGGTCAGTAGTTGGATCAACCCGGACCGCTTATTAGAGATGAACCATCCAGCTCCATTGGAAGGCACCCCTAATAAGGACATGTTCACTAAACAAGGACTAGTCGCTATAGCTTATAGTAAGTTATGGCATAAATATACGAAAAAGGACCCCGAAAGTCAGTGGCCACTGATAGGTTCCTTTGATGACCATAAAATAAAAGCGCTAGAAGCAGCTGTTAGAATAAATAAGGCAACACCCACTATGCTCGATAGTATGGGCATGTGGCGCAAAGAAGCAGAGCAACGAAGGAAAAGAGAAGAAACAAAAATAGGGAAAGAATTACGAAAGGCAGCCCACCTGGCAGCGAAGGAACTAGATGAAGAGATAAAAAGGAGAGAGGAAGTTAGACAAACGCAAGAATCGGGGTCGACAGGCCAATGCCCTGTTAGGACCCCCTCTACGCTCTACCCAGAGATGCCCTCCAAACAACGGGCAAACGACGAGTTACTGCTAGGTTCTCCGATCATCTACATGCCCCCTCCTTATGCCCCCTGCCAGCCACTGGCACAGCACCTACCAGTCCTGAGTGCGGGCGAGGCTGACCCTAGCGCTAGTGCCCCGGCTCTTACGGCCTTTGCACCAGCCACATCGGTAACAACATCAGATGAACTCAAGACTAGCAAGCAGCTAACGGCAAGACCAAATAGGTTGAGCAAAGATGAGCAGGATGGGATTGATAAGATAGCAAAGACACTGGTAGAACGGAAAGAGAGCGAAGAATATGCGATGGATATGTACAATTCACATGCCGGTAGCCACAGACGGCATTTCATTTTACGGTTCAGCTTCCACACCCTGAACACATATGAGGATAGGTATCAAACTAAGGGTCCTGCTAAGCTGACGGCTCTATATAGAAAGATCGATGTTGGAGATGGGACTGAGCATGATGTGACGGACCTCTTCATGCAAACGCTTGAGGTCTTCCGCCACCTCACTGAACAGAAACCAGAGGTCAAGATCACAGTCTCTGAAACGGCTGAGCCCCCATTAGAAGTAGCCAACACTATGATGCCTATCAGAGAAGCCGCCCCCTACTGGGTTCCCCCAAGAGGTCAGGGAACAAACGACGATATTAACCACGCAGATGCAAAAGGGAGGGTTGTGTACACCTGGGTTTACCAACCATGGGATCGACAAGATATTTTAACTTTTAGGCAAACCCTGCCCGATTTAAGAAAGAACCCGACAGCATTTTATACCGAACTAAGTACAGCCTTGGGCTCAACCATAATGACTCTAGCGGACATTGATTTGTTTTTTGGGTTATGTCTGCCGGCTGACGTGTGGAAGCAAATCCTGTAAGCCGAACACACAGATCTGTTCGGACATACCTGGAATCAACTCAGTGAGCTAGATGGACGACGAGAGCCCGGTAAGAAACCTGTAAAAGACATACTGGAACTCCCGGACAAAATAGTGCAGAAGCTAAAGACATTGATCCCAGAGAAAAAGGTAGACTGGTCGATAGTCACGGCTTGCCGTCAGAAACCCCAGGAAGACGTATCAGAATATTTCTCCCGATTTGAGACCGTGTTCTCCGACTACAGTGGCCAAGACATGACCACCGCAACCGGACAACACCTATTCGTGCAAAACTACGTAAAGGGGCTATTACAAGAGGTCTCCCAGAAGTTACAGACGAGCGAGAGTAGTTGGGGGGCCTCCAAACCTGCAGCTATCCTTCAGATGGCTCAGTATTACGAACACCAAAAGAACGAGAACGAGAGGGCGACGGAGAGAAAGAAAAAGGACTTAAAAGAACGAGTGATGATTGCTCAATTACAGGGAGTGACTAGAGGAAGGGAACAGTATAGGGGAAACTACCAGTCGAATGCCCCTAGAAATCCACCCCCTAGAGACCGAACACCCACACCCGGCGCTCCACGAACAGACCTCGATGAGAACCAGTGTGCGTTTTGCAAAGGATTTGGCCACTGGAAGTCTCAATGCCCGGTCCTCCGAGAAACGATTAAGAATAACGAGACAAGGGACATGACAAATGGCCCCAGGACAAGAGGGCAGGGACGAGGGCACACCCACGACACCAACAGTAACCGACCTAGCAGACCGAACACATTTGACCACCCCCGACAGAATCAATGCCAACAGTCCAGCTGCGACAATGCTCACGACTTTGCATAGGACTGCCAAGGGCGAGGGAGGGATCCAGTCGAGCTCTGTGTTGACCAGCAAGGTCCTTACGTCACCGCTAAGGTCCTGGGTACAAAGTCTCCATTTTTGGTAGACACTGGAGCGACACGTAGTGTATTATCAAAGCGACTGATTCCAAGGGCATCCTTGTCTGGCTCACACATTACATCGATAGGTTTCGATGGAACGCCCTTCACCAATCCCCTGTCTGTACCTATCTCCTTTGACCTAGGGAACAACCCCATTGACACAACGTTTCTGCTCTCCTCCAACTCCCCTGACGCCATTATGGGTATTGATCTACTAAAACATTTCCGAGCTACTATTAGGTGTTCCCCAGGTGGAGTCCGAGTCATCCTGTACGACAACCCGAGCATGTCCAGATCCTGCCCCGCACGACATATGTACTCTATCACTGATGCTGACCTAACCTTGCTCGACACCCTACCCCTGTACCTATGGGCCAGAAACGACTCGGATGTAGGACGAATGATGATCGACCATGTACACATAACTGTTCGACCAGACGCAATACTCCCGAAACTTCCACAGTACCGGATATCGCCCGAAGGCGAGAAGGCATTGGTAGCGATTATTCAGTCCCTGGTAGATGCAGGAGTGGTAGAGGAAGTGGTTAGTAATGTTTGCAACAGCCCTATCCTACCCATTGTTAAGAAGCAAGGTGAGGGAGATGAGAAAGTGTACCGCTTTATCATCGACCTGCGAGAAGTCAACAAAGTGGTGGTACCACAGTACCCCGTAGTCTCAGACATCACCACCATTCTGACCCTCATCCCGTCCACTGCCACCACCTTCACCGTTATTGATCTCAAGAATGCATTTTTCTCTATCCCCATCCATCCAGACAGCCGTTATCTCTTCGGCTTCACCTTAAAAAACAGTTTGTACCGATTTTGTAGAGCTCCTCAGGGCTACACTGAAAGTCCCAGCATTTACAGCCAGGCCCTCAAAAGACAGCTGGACACCGTCCAGCTACCAGATGGAGTGGTGTTGATCCAATATGTCGATGATATCCTTTTGGCGGCCGATACCACTCCACTTGCAATCACGGCCACTATCCAACTCTTGCACTTTCTTGCGGAGAATGGCCACAAAGTCTCCAAAAAGAAACTGCAGTTCTGTCAACCTCAAGTGACATACCTAGGCCATCTCCTGTCCAAAGAAGGGAGGAAACTTACACCCGACCGAATCCAAACCATCCTAGACACCCCCATCCCAAAAACACAGAAGCAAGTCCGTTCATTGGTGGGCCTTACCTCTTTTTGCCGACAATGGTTACCAAATTTCAGTCTCGTCATAAAACCCCTACTTTCCCTGTTGGCCAAAGATGTTCCCTTCCCACTCCCTTGGACCCCCGTATGCCAAGCGTCCTTTAAGGAGTTGCGAGACGCCCTTTGCTCGGCACCCATCCTAGGAACACCAGATTACTCCAAGCCCTTCTCTCTCTTCACTCACGAAAGGGAGGGATGCGCATTATCTGTTCTAACTCAGCCCATCGGCTCCAAACAACGCCCTTGTGCCTACTTCTCTGCCACTCTTGACCCAGTCGCCAGAGCTTTACCTGCCTGCCTTCGAGCAGTAGCCGCCGCTGCTGTCTCTATCCGTCAGAGTGAGGGAATTGTACTTTCAAACTCTCTCACGGTGTTAGTACCCCACGCAGTTGACACCCTTTTGAACCAGACCAAGACTCAACACCTGACTAGTGCACGACTGACGGGGTACGAATTGACTCTACTTGCACCCCACATCACTCTGAAGAGGTGCACGACTTTGAATCCTGCTACACTGTTGCCCTTGCCTGAAAATGACCCCGATGTGCCCCCTATACACGACTGTGTGACCCTCACGGACGAACAGACCAGAAGTAGAATTGACCTTAGAGACACTGCTTTTACAGATCCTGATGGAGAGCTATGGGTAGACGGCTCTTGTATCAAACTCCCAGACGGCACCACCTCAGCTGCCTATGCGGTGACGACAGCCCGAACAGTAGTTGAAACAGCCCGTATCACGCAACGATCCGCACAGGCGGCAGAGCTAATTGCCCTCACACGAGCATGTATCATAGCAGCAGGAACCACGGCGAACATTTACACGGACAGCCAGTATGCCTTCGGGGTGGTTCATCATTTTGGGCTCTTGGGGAGGGAAAGGCGATTCCTGACTTCCCACGGCACACCCATTCTCTACGGAGATCTAGTCTCCGCCCTGATTGAAGCAGTTCTCCTCCCCTAACGATTGGCAGTGATCAAATGCCAGGCACACAAGAAGGTGACGGACTTAGTTGGACAGGGAAACGCACTGGCCGACATCACTGCCCGAACCACAGCTGAGAATAGGACGACGACACGCATATATGTGACCAGGTCACAAGCAGAAAAATGGACTGACGCTAGGGAAACGATTAGGGACATCCAGTCGGCCAGCACACCTCACGAACTGACTGAGTGGGCACGGGTGGGTTTAAGGGACGACAAAGGCTGCTGGCGGACAAAAGACACAAACAAGTGGTTGCTGCCTGACTCATACTTTATCCCCATACTGACTATGGCACACTCCCCTGCACACATAGGTTCTGCCCCCATGATTGAACTCATTTCCAAAGTCTGGCACAACAACAAAATCCCCGACTCAGCCAAACGCCTGGTCCAGCAGTGTCTTATCTGCCTACAACACAACCCCGGGAAAGGAACTGTGGTACCCCGGGGAGGGTTTGGGACCCCCGACCACCCCTTTGAAGTCCTTCAGATGGATTACATCCAGCTGGAGAGATGCCAAGGCTTGAAGTATGTACTAGTCATTGTATGCGCCTTCAGCAAATGGGTGGAAGCCTATCCAACCCGTGATAACACTGCCATGACTACTGCCAAAGTACTACTGAAAGAGTTTTTCCCTCGCTACGGCCTTTGTCGAATTTTATGGAGCGACAATGGCCCCCACTTCATAGCTGAAGTTATCCAACTAATCTTGAAGGGGCTGGGGGTAAAGCAAAGGTTCCATGCGGTCTTCCACCCCCAATCCGCTGGCCTAGTTGAGCGACACAATGCTACACTGAAACTGAAACTGTCAAAAATAGTGGCCACCACAGCACTTAAGTGGCCAGATGCCCTCCCACTGGCATTGCTATCGATGCGCTCCACTCCCACTAAGCACCACTTGACCCCCTACGAGGTGGTGTTTGGGCGACCGATGAACCTCTGGACTGCCCCCAAACCAACCTCCATTCACGACGTGCCCGACGTCCTGCTGTCAGATTATTTGTGCAAATTAACTAAAACGTTGTCTGTCATTCATCAACAGGTGCAGCAGGCCATCCCCGATGCTTCCAGGGGCCCCGGTCACGATATCCAACCGGGAGATTATGTTCTAGTCCGAAACTTTCAACGGGCGAAGAGTCTGGAACCCCGGTGGACGGGCCCCTGGCAAGTACTGATCACCACTCGGACGGCTCTTCGAGTGGAGGGAAAAAGGCACTGGCTGCACGCCCATCACTGCAAGAAGGTCTCCTCGACCCTGACCACGACAGAAAACGTCGACGCCCAAGAAGAGCTCCTGAACAAGGACCGGCCATCACTGAACTGCTATCCTGATAACGAGGCACTTGAACTTGCAAAATTCTCTGATCCCACTGTGCCATCCCGGGAAGGGTATTTCCTGCGTCGAAAGGAGGGAGCTTCGGCTAAGTAGACCGCGGACTAAGTTAAAATCTCAGAACGGTGGCCTAAAACAACCAAGGGTCACCCGGAGAGAAGCTAAACAAAGTCTGTGGTTCTGCCCACTACCGAGCACCTTGAAGATGATGGAAGCGCCAGACAAGAAGATGATGGAAGCGCCAGATAAGAAGATGATGGACGCAATCGGAAATACCCACTATAGGAACCCAAAGGCTGACAATTTGCACAGATCAAAGACAATCGCCTTCTTCATTGTCTTCCTCTTTTGCCTCCTCCTCATGACTTCCTTCTGGATCTTGGAGGACACCACACCCGCTCATCAAATGTTGCCGACCACTGCACAGCCAACCACCATGAAAGAACATCACCTGATCTCCCTTTCGCCTCAGCTCCGAGAAAGGCGTAAGGAGTTCTGGAACAATTCCTTCGTGCAACTGTTGCACCAGCACAACCTTGCTACAAATGCCACGAACTGCTGGATCTGCGGGTTGCTCCCGCATGCCACTGAACACTGCATACCTTTCATCCCTTCTCCTTTCTCAGTTCACGGCTCCTGCCTCGCCTGGTTGATCCTCTTGCAGGAAAGCCACAAGGACAACGCCGCTTCTGGTCAGACAGTGTCACACTTCTACTATGGGTTCTGGCTGAACAAAACAGGAGGAACGTCTGCCCCCTTTTGTCCTGTGGCCTCAGGTTCCGCCTTCCTTATGAACATCCCTGCCAAAGAAAGAGTCGAAATGCAAGTGCTCCACAATCCAGCCAGACCCACCTTCTCCCACCTGCTGCCACCATGACCGTGGCCCTGTCTGTCATCAATGTCACAGGACACGTGTGCCTCGAAGGCCAGGGAACGCAGCTGGTGGGTCACAGTTCCCGCCGCATCACCAGAACATTGGTCTCAGTTGATCCCCCTTCCTTTGTTGCTTCTCCGAATATGTACTTTGTTTGTGGCACCAAAGCTTACACCTGGCTCCCGAAAGGTTGGAGGGGTACGTGCTACATTGCCTTCATTCTTCCTCCCACGTATGTGGCCTCAGCCTACCATCACCGACAAAAGCGCGCCGGAGATGTTGGACAAACCGACTCCACCGGAGCACAGTTCCTGGATGCAGCGAAGGGACTTGTTCCTCTGTGGGGACCAATGGCAAACAGCCGCGCTATCCGACATCTGACTCAGGCAGTAGAAACGACCATTAACATCACGGCTGGCATCCTCGCTAACAACACGGCCGAGCTTCAGGCAGTCCGCCTGATGGCTCTTCAAAACCGCCTTGTTCTAGATGTGATTCTGGCCGACCGTGGAGGAGCATGCCGCATCATCGGCTCCAGCTGTTGCACCTACGTGCCAGATAACTCGCCTTCAGTCTACAAAGCAATTGAACACCTCCACAGACTATCCTCAGAGGTTCACCAAGAGCAAGACGGATGGTCGCTTGGAGGCTGGTTTTGGGACATTTTGAAGGACTGGGGATGGAGGTTGATTACATTTATACTGATACCAGTCGTGGTACTGTGTGGGTGTTGCTTAGGTATTCAATGTTTGCCACCTTTGTGTTCACTCATCTCTAATTGTATGTGCCCTAAGACTTTGGACTTCAGAACTGAGCACATGAGTCCCCTCTATGAGATAGAAATACGTGGTCTTATGGGGATAGATCCGAATTGACAAACTGGCGAGACATGTTAAAAGGGAGGACTGTGGAATTTTAGTTCGTGAACTGAACATCATCTGCGCCATCTTGTCCATTCCTCAGACCCACGTATGAACATACACGATAGCCATTTTTAGGTACCATGGTCTCCCTGTTCACGATCGATCATCAGCGCACTTCCCTGACCCTGCAAGCCTCCCCCATGCACCCCGGCTGACCCCGCACTCACATGCGCAATTCATGAACCCTCCTCTTCCGCATGACTCTGTCTTTGGGAATCACACCTGTATTTTATTGTTTCATGAGAATCAGGCAATTTTTTGAATTAAGCACCAACCCAAGATATTTTGGCTACCCCAATTAATGATGTAACAAGGGGAGTTATGTCTGCTAAAGAATAGCAACGAACAAAATATTTCAAAAAGAAGGGTACAGTTTTACACGTGCTCCTACAGTCTAGGTCATATTGTTGTTGCTGAATCACACCTTGCGCCTGACCAACACCTCCTCTCCTTCCATGAATACCCCTCTTTTGATAAACCCTCCCTCTACGCTCGATTATCCACACTGATCCTTTCTTTCATGAATACCTCTCCCTTGATGACCCCTTCCTCTGAGCCCGATTGTCTGTACGGACCGCTGGTCATCCCTTGGCCCGAGGATACAGGTTATTGCCCACCATTGTATGCACTCGCCCCTTTTCAAAGGAGCTACTATTGAGCATGACCTCCCCACCCCTTGAGATTCGATCAGGCGCACACATTCCAAAGGAATCGGCGAAACACTCAGCTGCGTGATAGCCCCCTCCTGTTGTATGGGGGGGGGTAAGGACCTCTACTGTAGCCACGTGTTGGAATGAGCCGGAACTGGGGGGGGGGGGGTACCGTGGATGTCATCTTTCGCTACTTCACAATATCTTTATTGTAATAAAGAACGGTCACATGTCGTAAAGCAATGTATAAAAGGCTAGGTCTCAGAGAGGCTGTTAGAGAGCACCTCGAGACGATACCTTGTTGTCCGATCTGATGTGTTCTACTCCGTCGGAATAAAACTTGTTTCCTGTCTTCCTGTCTCCAGCGCCTGCCTCTTTATTTGATAAATCTTCATAAGGTATTAGAGGCGTTTAACGCCGGGCAAAATTACTTAAGAAACATCGACTAAATCGCCTGACCATTTTCCTGACTTTCCTCAGAAAGGCATACAACCGCAGCCATCCTAATATGCCTGGCGGTGTCTGATAGACACCGCCAGCCATGTTAGAGCTTTTCCGCCGCGGTCGGAAGGCGACCGCGGCGGAAAAGCTGCGGACATAAAAAATATCCCCCCGCCATCCTAATCTGACGGGGGTATTGCTTCAGTCCGCAGCGGTGAATCTGCATCCTCTGGCCCGGCGGTGGCTTCTGCCGGCCCGGAGGATGCGGATTAACTGCAATCCTAATCGGGCCCTAAGTTTGTAAATTTAAGGTGAGGTTGTGACCAGGGACAAATCCTGCATGCTCCGGTCGGACCACAAGTGGTACCAGCGGGCCAAAACGAGTGGCTAATATTTTGACGCATATCTTGTGTCAACGTTCAATAATGACAGGGGAACATGCTTCAGGCGGCTTCCTTGGTTTCAACAGCATGATTATCAGGGCCTCTCTCATCGAGGGGAGAATTATTCTGGTCTGAGCCATGCTTTCGTACAATGACATTAGATGAGGGACCAGTTAGATGTGAAAGGCCCTCTAAAATGAGACTGTAAGCCCATCCATGCCCGGGGCACTACCAGAGTGCATGGACTTAATCACTGCTTTAACTTCTCCCGGAGTGAGTGGGGCCATAAGGTGTTCTCTGTGATAATTTGTTTGCCATGTCATCTGGATGTGCTCCAAATATTCTTGGATATCATTGTCTTCTGGCAGGGACTGGGAGGAGTAGAGCTGGGAAAAGTACCTATGGAATCAATTTGTAATGTCTTGTCTATCGTGTAGTGGGAGGACATTTTCATTTAGAATTTCTGTGATAGTGTCTACTTCTCGCTTGGGACGTAATAAGGATGCTAAGGTGGCACCTGGTCTTTACCCCTCCCCATAGACCCTAGCTGTGGCATAGATCCATGGTGTTTGACTTCCCTGTCTGCTGTATCTTAGGAAGTCCTCGAGCGCTACTTTTATATCGCCCAAAACTTTAGCATCGCCTGTCCTTTGGAAAGCCTGCTCAAGAACTGAGATTTATTTCTCCAATTTTGATAATTGTTCCCTCAGTGACCGAAGCACTCCAGCATGCTTAGAAATAACAATCCCTAGAATATACATTTTAAATGCCTCCCCAATGGTGGTGAAACTGTCTACAGACCCTATGTTCTTTTTCGAAGAAAACCTCTATAGCCTCAGTGATTTATGCATTAAATATAGGGTCCATTGGTGAGTAAGGGGGCACCTCCAAAGAAAAGTAGGGGCCTGTCTAATAAGGCATTTCAGGTCTATTTGTACAAGAGCGTGGTCCGAGTAACTACAAGGGTGGAGGGCTCACGCCTCCACCTGTAGGAACAGGCTTGAGTGCCGAGCCGTGTTCGCCCCCTCGGCAGTCTCCCAGGCCCGGGACAGTGGCATAATGCCTGGGAGCCACTGGAGGTCAGCAACGCTCCAAAAGGCAGTGTTGGAGCGATCTGCTCGCAGGCAGCCTCCGCAGGACCAATCAGTCAAACAGCTCCCCTCCACACGGCGCTGTGCAGTACACAGCGCACTGACAGGGCGCTCACTGTAGTCCTCCAGCCAGTGATGCCGAGCACGCATCGATGAGGTCCCAATGAAGCCTGCAGTTATTTCAAGCTCTTCAGGGCATCGCAGGACCTCACAACCAGCCCCAGAGGCTACGCTTCGTCCTGCTTCTCGTGCCTTGATTTTGCGGTGCGGATGCAGGTATTATCAGCCTGATTCATGAAGCGAAATAGCGCCCGCAATCGCTGCGAAAATGCAATTGCGGGTGCAAATTACGGAATTGGCATTCAAGACCAAAATAGCGAATTCGCAAACACAGAATAGCGAATATAATAGCGATTACGCTATAATAGTCGCAGATTCCCGGTAGTCGAACATTAGCGATACGGAAATAGCGACCAACCACGGAATCTGCGAAATAAATAGCGAAACGCAATATATTCTCTATCGGCATTCATGAAAAATATACAATTGCGAAAAACCCCAAAATCGCAATTTTGCGCGGCGCAAATTAAGGACAACTCAAAGCAGGTGGTAACCATGAAAGCCATGATTAAGTAAAATTTGAAAAACCGTTGGCCAATCACCAACAGGTCCAGGCCTGACCAATCACACATAAGGACATTCAGCAGCAGCATTAGGCGTTCCACAATGCCAGGAATGTACATGGTGGTGAGGCGGCGAAGGCTACAGCGAGCAGCACGGAGGAGACGCATGAGGCAGGAAAGGATTTACCGGCAGCGGGTCACCTTGCTTGGCCAAACCAGAGAACAGATATATGCTAAATACAGGCTGAATGGGGAAATGATCATCTGGCTGATACATGAACTTGACCCCCTCATGCAGCACCCAACAAGGCGAAACAATTCGGTGCCTACACATGTGCAGGTATTGTGTAGCCTGCACCTCCTGGCCTCCGGCAGTTTCCAGGGCATAGTAGCGGCTGCTGGGGGGATATCCCAGCCCACCATGTCACGCTGCCTCCACACTTTTGTTGACGCCATGCTCACCCAGCTCCACCGCCACATCACATTTCCCACGAGCCAACAGGAATTGGACCTGACAAAACTACAATTTTACAATGTAGCCCATTTTCCCCATGTCCTCGGCTGCATAGACTGTACCCACGTCGCCATCTGCCCACCAGCTGCCACGGAGTATATGTACCGCAACAGGAAGTCCTACCACTCCCTCAACATACAGATGGTCTGCAATGCCAAGACCATCATCACTGACATTGTCGCCCAGTACCCAGGGAGTACCCATGACTCCTTTATCTTCAGGCACAGCGGACTCCACACACGACTGCTCAGGGGAGAGTTTGGGGAAGGACACCTACTTGGTAAGTACACTTTGTCGACAATGTCACATTGCTATGAAGTCACTGCGCTGCACAGGCAATCAACATCTGCTCCTCTCATTCAGGTGACAGTGGCTACGCCCTACGGGAATACCTCCTGACCCCTTACCTCAACCCTGCCACACCTCAGCAACGGCGCTACAATGTTGCGCACATCCGGACAAGGAACTGTATAGAAAGGACATTTGGGCTGCTCAAGAGCAGGTTCCGTATACTGCACAAGACAGGTGGGGCCATGTATTACAGTCCTGCTGTGTGCTGCCGCATTGTGGCTGTCTGTGCAATGCTTCATAACATTGCAACAAAGCGCCGGATACCTGTTGAGATCTCAGGCAGTGAATCAGAAGGGGACGACCGGCCACCAGCACATGCGCACCATGCACGCGGGGAGAACCCAGCTGAAGGCCACAGACGTCGCAACCACATCACAGAGAACAATTTCTAGCCCACCCTCTTCCCCCACCCCACAAATCACAATTGCATGCAAAATGTAATGATTACACAAGGCTAATGTGTGCTGCAAAATAAATATATTTGTTTCATTCACAAAAAACAGGTAATCAGTACAACTATTTACAACTAACAGTATTCCTTCATACTGCAGTGTGAAAGTACATGGCAGGCTTATAGTCAGCCTGTGCCAGTATTTTTCTGACAGAGTCAATTGCGCCTCCTGCACGTTATGCCCAAGCGCCTCTGAGGCTCTTCCTCATCCGGGGCACCTGTACCTGGCGTTGCCCTGGTGCTGCGCCTAAGTGGCGGGACTAGTGTGGCAGATTGGCTGCTGACGCTGGAAGCCCCCTCACTGCCATCATCACCCCCTACAGTGGCAGGTAGTGCAGGAGGGTGTAGTGCCGTTACCGCCGTGGTGAGGTGCTCCAGGACCCTGGTGATGTCCTCACAGCACTGTACTAGTTGGTGCTGCTGTGTGAGTGACCGCCGCGACAACTGTGAGGTGGTATTTGCAGCCACATAATTAGACCTGCTGTAGGAGGCCAGCCGGCTCATGAGCTGGTGGTGGCGCCGGCTTGCTGCACTGCGCTGCTTGATCATCGCAGCAGTGTTTGCCTCCATGGCTGCAGTCATGTGGCCCATGGCCGCGGTCCATGCGGTCTCCCACTCCGGCCACATTACGCCCAATTTTGTGCAGCTGGAGCTGAATGGCACCTTGCTGCTGTGACTGGCGCTGATGGATCCTCAGCATGCGTCTTTCTACGCTCAAACAGGCATGGCGCTGTCCATTGCCCCTCCTGCTGATTGGAGCTGTGGTGTGATGGCGAGAACTCCCACGCCTGCTCTGCTGGCCTGTCACAGTGGCTGGCCGCTGTGTTGGCGCTGTCGCAGGCCCAGATGTCGTAGCACCAGCTGCAGGTGGTGTCACAGCAGGCGTTGCTGGTGCGGCAGGGACTGGAGGCACATTAGTGGGGTGCCTGGCTCTGGCTGCGGGTGGAACGGCAGATGCAGGGGCCACAACGGTGGGGTGCCTGGCTCTGGCTGCGGGTGGAACGGCAGATGCAGGGGCCACAACGGTGGGGGGCCTGGCTTTGGCTGCGGGTGGAACGGCAGATGCAGGGGCCACAACGGTGGGGGGCTTGGCTGCTGGTGTTGTTGCAGCGGCAGGGGCTGGTGCCTGGGTTTCCGGTTGAGAATCCTCCTCCTGGGCCTCCTCATCTATCTGCAGCCTCTCACTGTCGCTGCTATCTGCGCCACCTGTGAGGGTAAGTGGATACTCATTAGTTGCATGTGACTGTCAGACGTGCTGATGTTACATGCATGCTGGGTGTCATTCCCTGGATGGCTGTGGATTTGCGTACTTTGGAACCTGTCTGGCTGCATTGTGGTACTACTACATTGTGGACATACTACATCTCCCACAATGCTTCAGGGCATTTCCTGAAGAGCAACAAAGGCATGACTAAGGGCCATTATGTGAGCCTATTTGGTCAGGGACGGTCATAGGGGACAGGGTCGCAGTCGCATGCCACTTACCTTGGGTGTCTTGGCTGGGGCGGGAGGAGTCCAGAAGTGTGACGCCAACGCACGCCTCCCTCTCAAGGGTGTTCTCCACCTGGTCCTCCAAGGGTGTGTTGGGAGGGACTGTAGGTCCGCCACCTCCAGTGCCCGATGCCTCTCCAAGGCGCTCCGCCACCCTCTCCTTGGCACGACCTCGGAGGTCATACCATCGCTTCTTGAGCTCCTCCAATGACCTATCGGCCACACCCACGGAGTTCACACTGGAGGCTATTCCCAGCCAGATCCTCCTTTTGTCTTGCTCTGGGACCTTCCTGGAGTTGATCCCAAAGAGTCTGTCGTGGTTGGCCACCACCCCTTCTATCAGATTCTCGAGCTCCTGCTCTGAGAACTTCAGCTTCCTCTTCCGCCCTGTGCTGTTGCTGGGGCCAGGAACAGGTTCCTCAGACATGGCAGCAGTTTGGTAGTAATTTCGCAATCACAAGATTAGCAGCTGCTTTCCGACTTGCTCCCTCGAGGTTTGCCTCACTGTGGTGTTTGGGGGTGGGAACTGCCTGCTTCCTGGTTGTGATGTCATCACTGTGCTCGAAAAGCGACTTCCCGTTTTCCCGATCGCGCGAGATTGCGACTCGCAATCCCGATCGCACGAGATTGCGACTCGCATTCCCGATCGCACGAGATTGCAACTCGCATTCCCGACGCTGGTAGCCGGAAATAGCGATTATTCTGCGATTATAGTTAGTCGCTAACGGATTTAGCGCCCGCGTGCGAGTCGCTTTTTTTCCCCCGTAATGTACATGAATTCTGATTTGCGAGTTCTCAATAGCGATTCGCATTTTATCGCTATTTGAGACTCGCAAATGCCGTTTTTCATGAATCAGGCTGTAATCCGGATACTGGAGGAGGAGCAATTCTATCTTGTGGCCATCTTAGAGCCAGGCAAGCTCCGCCCCCATCAGGGTTCAGGACATTTAGTGCTGGTGCAAAACCCTAAAAAAATGGAGACACTCAGGTAGGCTGTTATTATGGGTAAAGATCAACCTACATATCACTACAGACGGCCCCAACAGCGCTGGGATGCCTGGCTTCACCTGGGGTGCCCAGGAGTGGACATTTCACAGGGAAAAGCCAGGAAGGTTCCTAAGCGGTATACGGACAGCGCCGGGACACTTCCGTTGGAGGTAGCTGTGCGCTTTACAAATGCTGGCATTTACGTGAAGACCATAGATTCTCCAGATATTCTAGGGCTGAAGATGAAACCTTCCATCAGAATGTACTTATATGTTTTTATTGTCTATATAAGAGTGAGATTATTTTCTATAGAATCACCAGTGGTCCATCTGTTAGATGGGGCTTTTGAACTCATGGACCCAGATGGAGTTGCTCTTGTGGAGGGAGATATTAATTGCAGATTTGCACCCGTACTGGGGTTAATAAAAATGTTTGCGGAGGAAGACTTGGCCAGAGGAATAGCTCCATTAAGCATAAACTCCTTGGTGCCGTGTTCAACAGCGGCTATGCAGCTAGTCTACTTTATTATAGAGCGAGGGCTTGTAATGGTTGGTTCCCCTCAGATATCTGATGCTCCCCATACCTTTAAAAGGGGTATAAGTACATCTAGATTAGACTCTATTATGCTGATCACAGAACACTGGGATACCTAAAAGATTTCAAGGTGGACAATAGAGAAGAAAGTGTTTGTTTTCCACTATGTTTAACTATGACAGGGAGACTGATTGGCGCCTATACCCCTGACATGGGGAACATGTCCTCCCAATTTACGGTCAGAAATAACCACAGATCGGTGAAATGGTACACTATGTAACCATTCGGAAGTCCTTCCCTTTCCTGCTCGTAGACACCATGATCCCACCGAGGAGAGACACACTGGATGGGACAGAGGCCAGGGATGCAACATTTATGGTGAGTGATCTGGGCATCGCGCCCCGCCATATTTGAATGCTGCCGGTCACAACTGTAATTCTATTTGGATCGCTAACAGCAGTTACTGTCCTCATAAGAATTATGAAATCCACAGAAATACAGCAAATAGGTTAACTTTAACCCAGAGTTTTCTGCTTTTAAAAGCAACCAAAATCCCCAGGTGAACGTCCACCACAAAAGGAGGAATTACCATAGGAAATGCACCCAAAATTATAGATTTCCTTTGTAATGGCTCATTTCTTAGTGGACCCTCAGGATTCAACTTATAATGGCCCTGGTTTTCCCCATTTCCGGAATTACCAATACCCGCGACAGGAGTATTACGAGAAGTGGATAAAAACCATCCCATTTACTAGGCTACTCATAATGAGGGCCTAAATGGTGCTGCAATATGTTGCGATTCCAGGACACATGCCACTTTAGATTGGGACACAAAGGTCTCTCAGAAGATTTGCAGGGAGATGATGAGAAAGGACACCAACTATATTTAAGATGTCAGCAGTAACCCTGGGCGTGGTTCGCGTAGTAGCGCTACAAGTAGCTACGCAAAGTGCACTTCGCACTACACGAGCTACCCAAACTGCCTAGTGCACTGTGCAAAATGCTGTTCGCACTGATTGCACAGTGCTGGATGCTTGTCCGCACTGTGCAATCAGTGCAAACTGCATCTTGCACAGTGCAAGGGGTCGTTTTCAGCTGCTCGAGGAGATTACTACTCAAGCGGCAGCTTTCTCAACACGGACTGGTAGTTTCTCATCGCGAGCAGTCGCGAGAATAACCGACCACTCGCAATGAGAAACCTGACCTCCCCGCATTGAGAATCTCGCCGGGAGGTTTATTTTCCACGATCACGATCGGCAACTCAATGTTGCTGATCGCGAACGAGGAAAAAGTCTTGCCGGGAAATAATTTTGCTCACTCCCGGTCGCCAACTAGCGTAGTACTTCGCCCAGGGTTAGTCAGCAGTATACTCCAGGTTTGTTGACCCTTTCCTTTTTTGGTCTTGCTTGACAGAGCAGCTGTCTGCATAATCTAGTGTTTAAAGTATACATAGAGTAGGCTTTGAGCCAGCTCTCTTCATCTAAACGACGCAAAACATCATATACCACGAAGTCTAAAGCATTCACCACCTTTAAAACATGTCTGTACATCGACCAGTCTTTACCACTTCATTACTTTACCGTGCAAGACTTTACAACTATTTGTCATCGAGAAACTGGCATTGGACTTCGAATTCCAGAGCTTTCCTTATTGTTGCGCAGACTGGAGTTGGAATAGTAATGTATACCTCTTCAAAGTCCATTACTTTCCCCTAAGGCAAAGTGGCTGTCCTTTAAAAAGACTTGCGTGGTAAAGAAATGCAACAGTAAAGATGGGTCATTGTAAAGACGACGTTGTTAAACCATGCGCTGCAATGGCTTGCATGGTTCCGTCAGACATCCATTTAAGACCTCTTTAGAGAAAAATAAAAAAGACAGAAATCAGTTCATATGAATCCCTGCACGAGGAATTCTTTTCAGGATCTGCAAATACACTAATTATCATGACCATCGGGTTTTATGCCAGTAAGTTCCACTGAAAGCAAAGCGCTTATCTTATGGAAAAGTAGACAAGGGGTACATTGCAACTCAAAATATCTAGGGAATTTACCTTCAGAAAAAAATCGTTATTTTATTTTAAATCCATCTTTTAGTTCTCACTTAGAAAATTGATTTGACTGTCAGGCCCTGTATGCAAATCATGCAGGTCAGATTTATTGGGCTTCTCAGAGGGATGGTTGCAACAGATCTAGCAGGTTCATGTGAGTCATGCACATGCTCAAGTTTACCTGAGCGTCCCATTCTAATTGCTTGGCCCACTCCCAAATCCGTTGCGGATATGGTTGATAAAGCAGGGCTGAGGAGACCCAGCTTTACCTTCTTCACTGGTTCTGCTTGTAAATAAAGGATAAATACTACTGTTTGTTGCATCTGTAGAAATAAGAATGAAAAAATACATGTGATTGGCTCCAGAAAAAGAACTAAACTCATAAACTATATTAAGAGACTTGCGGCCACATGCATCATTGCACCCGTTTGCGATTCCTAAATTGCGAAAATTAAGGAATCGCAATTTAGAAATCGCAAACTGCTATGCATGAAAAATTCACATTTTTTTTGCGATTCTGTATTTTTCCTTAATTGCGATTCACAATTTGCGAATCGCAATTTAGGAAAACCCTTCCTATTGATTCCTATGGGCCAAAAGGCCCATAGAAATGAATGGGAAGGCATTCACATTTTGCGATTTTCAAAATGCGATTCGCAAAATGTGAATGCAATTTCAAGGGTGCGGGGGGGGTCCAAAGAACCCCTCCCTGCACCCCTGAAATGTAACTTTAAATGCAATTTACACACACACATGCCCTTGGGGCATGTGTGTGTGTAAATTAAAACTTTCAAAAATGCAATTTGTGCATATTTCAAAGTTTTCGGTAAATTTGCATGAAGTTCAACTTCATGCTAATTTACCACTTCCAAATTGCGAATTCGCAATAAAAAAATGATCATGCATTGCATTTAAGAAATCTGAAATTGCGATTTCTTAAATGCAATCGCAATTTTAGAAATCGCAACATGGTTGCGATTCCTAAAATTGCGAAAGGCATGATGCATTCCAAATTAGTCGATTGCATTCGCAAACGGCCGAAAATTGCGATTCGCACCGTTTGCGAATGCAATTGACTTTGATGCATGTGGGCATTGATGCTTGATACATTATAAACTGACATGATTTTGGTTAATGTTTGGTGTTTAATCATGCTTTCATTTTTAATATCAATATCTGTAGGTGACTGCGCTTTCACAAAATCTAGTAAATGGGGAAGCTCTGAATCATGGAAGTTAGAAATGAAGCAGATACTGTAAACTATATGAATGCAGCTATTATTACAGCAGTTATCACAAACTGTATAGAGGTGCCATTTTTAGGAATATTCCTGATATACTGAGAACATTTTTTAATATAGGGGAAGCGGGGTGAAAAATAGTAGGACAATCTTTTTTCAATCTGGTGTATTGGGATGTGACACTCTATATATTATTTCAAATAGTTGTATAAGTAATTTTTGTATCTAAAGTTGGAATGGTAATGGTTTAAACGTCCTGCTAAACATAGCCAAATACGTGAAGAATTGTGCGACGTTAGCAGTGAGTTAGTGTGCTTGCAGGAGAAAAATATCACTTATAGAGATCCAGGGTGGCAGACCAGATATGTTATAAATTAGTGGCTTGTTCGACCATATTGGGATCTACACGAGGAGTGGAAATTATTTTGATTCACTCGGGACAAATTGTAAAGACAGACTCACATACAGGAGGTCAGTGGCTAATCCCACAAATACTGATAGAAATTCATCTTCGTGTGATTTGCTCAATGTAAGGTTCACATTCAGATTTGTCCACCATTACTGATGCCAATACTTTGGATCTCTTACTTTGGGCTGGCCACGTAATCCTTTGTGAGTGACTTCAATTGCATCCTGACTCCAAAACAGATTTCACAAATCCTTATTCCTTAAGTTACATGTGGGATTTTCCTAGTGTTATAATTTTGTTTATGAAATCCTTTGTTCTGTTGATGCTTGAAAAGTATGCAGGGGTAATTATCAAGGCTTTACACTTTATTTCTACCCCTTGGGTGACATTCATGTATAGATGTGTTCTTAGTATTTTCAGCGATTATAGCAGATATTATTATAGATATTTCCCTAAACTTTCTTCCGCTCACAATCCATTACGTATCCTCGTTAAAGGCACAATATCTTAGTGGATATTTGAAAGTGAATTATTGACACATCTGAAATATATAAAATGTATGTCCCAACATATCAAAATATTTCTACTTATGAATGCTGTATCTGCAGTCACAATAATGGCATGGGATACGTTGAATGCTTTTATAAAAGAAGTAACAACAAGTTATACCTTGCAGAGAGATACAACGGTTATGGAAGAAGACATGAATACAAGACTGCTAATTATACATTTGGAGAGTGATCATAATGAAGCTATAAATTTGTTGACAATTTTGGGACATGAGATTCATGTCCAACTTGTAGCTTCAAAATCAAGATTGCTAAATCGTGCAAGAGAAAGGACCAGCTGCAAGATAATATGTAGGTCACTTACCTGTCCATAAAACCCAAATGGAAAAGACTTGGAGTGGGGTGCCCTGACTCTCGTTTGGTATCAGTCATCTATTTGGGATCATATGTAAATTGAATTAGGGGAAATGTTGCCATATGAAGTACTGAATTTCGTGGCATTGCTTTCCTAATAGTCTGATTTGGGAGTTGCAGCATTGTAAATATGACTATCCTATGGATGCTTCCCTTTCTATTTTATTCTGTTCGTGCTTTCAAATTCCTTTCTACGACAATGAGTCTGCTATTGGTCGTTTTATTCAGTGCAACAAGAGGTCTAGATTGGCAATTCGTTATATGAAGGTACCTCTCTCTAGGGGTGGGTCCAATTTAACATCCTATTTAAGCTCATTGCAGACTCTGACTTAGTGACTGACATCGACCAGCTATTTTGGAGGACTTCACTCTCCATACTTTGGCCAAGCTCTGCCATTTTCAAAATGCAAGGATGCACTGTATTGTCAAGAATACGGAGCACCCCTGTGTCTTCTCTAGTGCTGGCGCTAAAATTAGCTGCTTAGTGCCAACACAGTGACCCTTGCGCCATAGTGCAAGGGTGCCTACATTGAAGGGATCATTGTTTATATGCAGGAAGGTGTCCCTTCCTACCCTTAAACAATCAATATTGGCAATTTGCTACTTCTAATTGTGCTGTATTCGGCAGCACACACAGAAGTAGCAAATCACAATTATTTAATTATTGGTTGTGTGCAGAAAGAAACACCTTCCTGCACAAAAACAGTAGTTAAAGGCATTTTGCTCTTTCTATGTGTGCTGCAGTATGCATAGAAAAAGCAAAAACTAGGAGAAATAAAAGTATTTCTTCTTGTTGCGCCAGTATAATGTCTGCTTTTGCATGGCGTTCGTTTTTTGCGCTAACTCAGATTTACCGTCAAAAAGCAATGGGTGTTGGGTGGAACGCCCACAGCAAAACCCATTGCACGCCCCTTTCACACAGATACCTGTGTGAAAGGGTGCCATATTTACAAAGCTATGTTAAGCTGCAAAAAGTGGCTTAACGCCACTTTATAAATATGGAGCAGGGCAATGCGCCACCAGAACTTCGGTAAAAGTGATGTTCTGGTGGCCCAATTCCCTTGTACATATGCCCCTTCGTCACTCGGTTATTGCATACTCTCACAATTTTTTTGTTCTTGCTCTCCGTTCCTGCCCCCTACTTGACTCTGTCTTATCCTACCCTTTTTGTTTTGTTTACCTTTTGGAAACTATCTGTGTCAAGCTCCTTTCCTTCCTGTGTGTCTATGAACTGCTGCAGGTGTTGCTGCTCAAGCATTCTGGTAGGATTCCATTGTCATTTACCCTCTAGCGGGAATCGAGTCTTACTCCAGTGGGCTTCTCAGCAAATTAGTCTTTTACATCACAGCAGATGTAAAAGACTAAGGGGCAGATTTACAAGCCCCTTGCGACACTTTTACACCGCCGTTGCATCACTTTTGGGACGCAGCAGCGGTGTAAACCATGCGCCACGTTGCGACTTATTTACAACGTGACGCATCTAGGCAGATGCGTCGCGTTGTAAAGCCCTACGCCACATGAAACCTGACGCAGGTTTAATGTGGGCGTTCTGTCGCAGGGTGGGCGTTCCCTTGCAGGAAAGCCCTGTAAAACTGACGCAGTGAAATCTACAAGATTTCACTGAGTCAGTCTTACGACGCTGCTGCGTCAAATCCTTACGCCTGCTTGAAGCAGGCGTAAGGAGTGAGGCACCATGTTGAGTATGGGCAGCCCCTGTGCATTGCAGGAGTTGCGTCACTCTTGTGATGCGACTCCAGCAATGCTCCGCCCGTGCGCCTCAAGATGCGACGCATCTGTGGTGGTGCAAGGGGGGGGGATTATGTGACGCATCTGTTCTGGCGCATCCCTGCTGATTTGCAGAGATGCGCCAGAAGACGTAAATATGCCCCTAATTTAGGGCCTCCCCTGAGCTATTTGACTCCAGACCTGATTAAAGTTAGGCTAGAACTGACCCTGCCAAGTGAGTGGTAAGGCACAATTCAGCTATCAGGGTTGGGTCCAGTAGCCATGCGTGCAACGTGGTCGTTGACAGGACACATGTTATCGAGGTAATTTGTTAAGAAATGTTAAGAAAGACACTAGGCGAAATGTAAACAGCTTGTCAGTGAACATAATTTGGCGTGCTGTGACGCTGGCGGTCATCATTCTTCGGAACGGCCCCCCTATGCGTTCACAAAGGCAGGCGAGAAATGATGTGCGTGAAAACAAAAAGACCTTGTTGATTTATTGCGCATTAGCCAGTCTTTGAGTACTGCAGTAAGGGAAGTGGAACAGCTGTGCTAGTAGTTCAGAATTACTTTTCGCTTTGTCGATACATTTTTTTTCTTCCTTTCCCATCACCATAAAATAAAGGAAAAGTAGAAAAGAAATACATACACAAATACTTTTTAAAGTGGTTGCTAAAAAAAATGAAAACCCATATCTGTCTTTCCTGCATTACAGGCGCCAATGCTGAACAGATCTGTCAACATTAGGTTCAACATATTTCGGCTCCCCGGGGTTGTCTAGATTTGATACATTGTCCGACATCAGCTTGTGAAAAATGGCACTCGTTTATGAACTGATGGACCCCACCAAGAAGCGTGCCGTGCTGATTGATGCCTACGTGTGCTTATGAACAGATTCTTAGTAACTGCAGTCATTTGTAGAAACAGTCTAAAAACTATTTTGCTACATCTGTGCTTGCTTGTGCAGCCTCGCCGTACCCTGGATGTGAGTATTTTGGTGTCTTGGTGATAAAAATGATTGAATATATTCACATTATGACCAGGCCTCTTCTGAGCGAGGTCACTCGTGCAAATAGACTTGTATGTATGAAAAATATTTATCCCTTGATTGAAAAAATATGGGAGTTTTAAGGAGATTTTATGGTATTCAGATTGAGCACAATTCACAAAGCTTTTTCTTTACCTAAGTGTTACTCGGGTAGGATAAAACATGAGTTTGTGCTGGTGAATCCTAAACTTACAAGAATCTTTTTGATTGAACATTTCAGTCACATCCATTGAGACCCCGGGTACGGATGATTTTCTCCTGTTGCTAACGTAAGGATAGTGGTGAGAATATGGGTTGAGCCGTCCATCGGACAGCCAACTTCCACTGCAACTTCACCTCGGTCATGATGGTCATAGGAAATTAGGCAACTCTCAGCCCAGGCCAAACAACATGAAGGGCATCATTACCATCACAGGCAGACCCTCAAGTTGAGCCAGCCAACTACCATTACAAGCCTCACCAGCCCAACATTGGTACCTTCCCACAATCATCAGGCATCCTCCCCAAACCTACAATCATGCAGCACAGCATTGCCGACACAGGCAGACTCTTTTATCGAGCCAGCTAGTGTAAGTGAAGCTTATTACATGCTACATGCCACAGCACTACCCTCACCCGTATGGCCAATTGACCTTGGAGCCTGTGCAACCTCTAAATAATCATAAGCCTACTGCAAGATCCTCAAATGGAGCCAAACAGGAAAAAAAGGAAAGAGAACTATGTTTCTCGGCACCACCTGTGCCAATATGGTAGTTTTACCTCTGATATCGGGCCTCTGCAGATCAGCCAACCTTCAAGACAGCCTTTTCACAGTTGACAGATCCTAAAATTGAACTAACCAATGGCTGGTAGGAATAATGACGAAACATTCCAAAACGGCCTGTGCCTGTATGGTTACCAGACCTCTGACAATGGGAGCCATTTAACAAGCACGCCAGCATTCCTGTCACTGGAAGATGTCCTATCGAGTCAACAAGCAAAGAGAAAGTCCACTATGTATCCAAACAGTACAGCCAATAAAAGTGTGATGTTGGGCTTCTTTGACCAATCAAAACGCAGGACAGGATTCTCAACATCAGATAATCGTGTTGTACAGCCAACTAGTGACAGTAAACTGACAACCCACCACAGCCCCTCACGTGACAGAAGGTCGTGTGACTACTTATATCAGGCATACCTCAGCATAGGTGGTGGAGGGGCTGCCGGACAGAGGTTTCTGACGCCTGAGCCAGATTGGGCATCCCCATCTAGAATCCTGGTACTTCCCCTACCTTTAAAAGAGTTGGGATGCTGGGATTTTAAAGATATGGAAGTCTCACTAACTTACAGGTGTGGAAGCAGCTCCCCGTTTGTCAAACTAGTCTGTAACGTAACTGGTGCCCATGTAAAGCGCTCTGATACCTTCTAGTCTAGTTTGCGCTATATAAAATACCACACAAAAACAAACCTACAGCTGAATTCCTTTGTGTCTGCCTTCAACCCTCCTACTCACATTACATATGAGGTATTGGGGAGGCACAGGGTTGAAAACAATGCGGGGAAGCTCACTGTACTCTTTCATGCGGATGGTACATAGGGAAAAAATAAAAGGGCCCTTTTCTTCGGCAATAACTCTAGGTTTTAGGACATGAGTCAGAGTTTGGAGAATGAGAGCTCTGAACGGTCATGTGAAGTAGGCCGGATGGCATCAATAATGGTGCAGGGTACAGACACAAACAGCCAAAATCATGTCTTCACAGCTTAAGATCACCTGCAGTAACCTGTGGACAGTCCCAGGGCCTGGAAGGCAGCACTCAGAACCCTCTGTGCTTGGCCAAGGCTGTGTGCACAGGACTTCATTGCATGGTGACAGGCAATGGTTGAGTCAGCTAGTTGTGGCCACAGGCTGTGGTGGGAATGCTTGGTTGTATTCAGTGGGTGCCATCTTGTTCACAGGCTGATACAGCACCAAGAGCTTGGTAAGCACAGCCTTCGACCAGACCTCGAATCTATGGATGGGCTGGGCCTGGTTAAATAATTTAAAGAGAAAACTCACTTCTAGGACGTATGTCCCCAAAATTCCCCTCTATTTATAATGGTATGTTCACCATATTTTCACTGTAGCATCAAATCACAGACTTTGACCAGATCTAGTAAATATATTTTTTTAGTATTGTCTTTTTAATAGTGATATATGAATGCTTATCTTGTGATGGGTTTATTAACAGGATGTTGGACGTGTTTTGAAAACTAGCTTTGTTTTCTCCTTTAAAGGCCGCTAGATTGATCAGTTTTTCTTAAATTTAATTATTTGACCTGTGGTCTGAGGATCTTAAGAGGCTGTTGAATCCAGTGGTGCTGGAACAATTTTCATAGTGGGAGTTCTGCCATCAGTGTTAGTTTACTCAACAGTATAGCAAATGAGCCAAGCCCATTTATCAGGAAAATGGTAAGGGTGTAGTATGTAGCTGGTGGTGCATTTTGCAGCACACCATTACAAATATATTAATAAAGCATGGCGTGGTAGTGCACTGTTATTTACAGTAAGCTCATTTTCCATTAAAATGGCGTCTCAATGTGCGCAGACATGTAGCTTTACTGATAAAACTACACACCACACAAATGATAATGTGCGGAAAGCTGGTGTCAAATATTATTTATCATTTGTACAACACCAGTAAGGATATAGACTTACTGCTAGAGCGTTCTACATCAAAGCTGGGAAACCATGGTCGAGTTCGGCAACAACGCTCAACATCCTGTGGTTCTGGGCAAATCACTCATTCTCCCTGTGCCTAGCAAATAAAATGTGTCCTTGTTGTGTGGCGTTTTAGGCTCTGATTACATTTTCCCGATTCATGCCCTTATATAGGTACAATTCACGTTGCCCTTATATAGGAATAGAAATCCAGCCCTTATTTAGGCATAGCCCATGCAGCCCAAATACAGGCATGGCTACTTCCATCCGTTCACCAAACATCACAACGATTTCTTGGAAAGCCAGCTTAAGCCGTTAGGGACTTCCCCTTGTTTGAATATTGATGTCTCCAAGAACTCAGTTAGTTTTACAATGAACAACTATTCCCCAGGGGTTCATTCATGATGTTCATATGCCCGACTTTACATCATCCATGGCATTCCTAAACACCTTCAAGGTATAAATATACATTCACTTGCTATAGCAAGATACAGTGGTTCGGAGCAGTTCAAGTGCCGAAGGAAGCCGACTCTCCAAGCTGACGCACTGATCAGGAAGCTGCCCTTTTCTGCCGAGAATCCAGCTCCAGCGTTTCCGGCTCCCCTTGCGGGGTGTTGGGTAATCAAGCCCTGAGACAGAGAGACTAGACCTCCTTCATTGTAAAGGCAGTGGTCGAAGTGGGCGGGAACGGCAGGGTAAGGCGTGCCCCTACTTCTTTAATTCTGTAGATTCCGTTCCCCTACTTTTTTATTATGAACATGCGTCCCTGGACGTCAGAAATATTCTGTTCGTGGACGGGCGGGGAGCAGAGAAGGAAAAGGTCTCTGTCCCTTACTTCCTGCCCATACAAGACAAGGAAGGTGTCTGCTTCTGCTCTCCCGCTGGCAGCTGCCCCCTCTTTCTTACTCCTGTTCCCTTTCGTTCTGTCTAACTCCTTCCCACTTTTCCGAAAATCATGAATCAAGAAATGGTTCTCACCATCTCTTCCTGTCGTCCATTTGTACCCCTGTGAAATGGATGCAAAAAGGAAAAACACTTTTGCTGGAAATGCCGTTTTTACATTTTTCTATTCCAAAGTGCAGCTTTGGAAATAAAATGTTCAAACTCTGAAAAATAATTAAATAAAGCAATATGGAGGGGGGACATCACTGAGGGGGTACCTTGACGCAGCCGTGAGGGGAACGGCCAGATACCTAAAAGCGCCGTGAGGGCAACGGCAGTAGTTACGTCGGGAACTACATTTCCCAGCAACCCCGGGCACCCCGCACACCTGCCACGAGACCAGCGCGCCTGGAGGTGCTACAAAAGTCAGAGGCTGAACGAGCTTGTGTGGGGGACATCACTGAGGGGGTACCTTGACGCCAGCGTGAGGGGAACTGCCAGATACCTGAAAGCGCCGTGAGGGCAACGGCAGTAGTTCCGTCGGGAACTACATTTCCCAGCAACCCCGGGCACCCCGCACACCTGCCACGAGACCAGCGCTCCTGGAGGCGCTACAAAAGGCAGAGGCTGAACGAGCTTGTGTGGGGGACATCACTGAGGGGGTACCTTGACGCCGCCGTGAGGGGAACGGCCAGATACCTGAAAGCACCGTGAGGGCAACGGCAGTAGTTCCGTCGGGAACTACATTTCCCAGCAACCCCGGGCACCCCGCACACCTGCCACGAGACCAGGGCGCCTGGAGGCGCTACAAAAGGCAGAGGCTACTCTCGCCACGCGAGTTGCGCGCAGGAGCTGTCCGGGAGAAGCCCGGGACAAGGGCGGGACAGTCTACGGCAGTCCAAGGCAGGAACAGGCAGGGCTGGGCCGCACATCGTACATCTGCTGACAAGATGGGTAAGAGAAAAATGGTGCGACTGTGGATGAAGGGGGAAAAAAGGCTAAAGTTGCTAAACAATCAGACTCTATCATATCTTACCTCACCACTGCGGTTGGGGCGCTGTCTAAAGAAATCGCGACGGCACAGCAAGAACTGGGCTTATTAGCCGTTTCTCCCACCACATCACAACTAACCCAAGCTCATGTCATCCCCTTAGAGCCTGATGTTATTATAATGAAACCCACTCCTACCCCTAGCTTGACACAACAATGTGCCCCACAAGCTCCGCAACCCATAGTGACTCTAGATCCACCTGCAACTTCCGAACCGACATTGATAAAGAGGAAGAGGAAGAAGGGAGAAGGAGAGGGGGACACTGAAGCCAGAAAAGTGGAGGAGGAAACTTTGAGGGACCATCTTGATGCTCTTTTTGAGGAACGGATTGAACCTTTATTAGTGGGCATTGCGAAGGATATTGTTGACACTATGAACACATGCCTTGAAGGTTTGCTAAAAAAATGTGTTTTGATAGACGAATTAGTCAAAAAATTTGACAATGCACACAAAGGACCCACTGTGGGACCTGAAGGCCCCCCAAATTTGTTGGCAAAACCATTGTTACCATCACCCACTAACAACATCATGGCTGTAAATAGCGTAGGGCTAGTTACAAATGAGAAACCCCAATCACCCATACCTAACATATTACAAGGGGTTCCTCTCTTGGCAAAGGAGCACACGCACTTAGAAAGTAGGTTCCATCTAAACCTGCCCCCAGCTGTAGCACCTTTTGTGGCAGTTTTTATAGGGGTTCCCCCGCTAAGAAAAGGAGAGGTTGAATCGACCGCTAATCTTATGAGAAAGACTAAAAAATGGTGTGATGACTCCAGCAGTGGAGGATTAAATATTTCCTCCAGCATTATTTTGGCGAGAAGGGTGGGGAAGCGAGCCAAAGCTGTGAAAGGGGACTGTGTGGTGATAAATTTTGACAACGCTTACTGCCCAAATAGCTTGTTTTGGGATGGGTCTGATATCCGAGATAACGATACCCTTAGAGCAGTCCCTTTAGGGTTCTTCTATCCCCCAGCAAGGGGGTATGCTCGACCTAACATACATACAATTACAATCCCTAACATAGGGACAACGGGAAATGGGTGGCAAACAATACCTAGTAAGGCAAGGCAAAATAGACCTGTACCCAATAGTGAAGGCCCAAACCTGGATCTAGTAAATAGATTTGATCCATTAACCGATTTAGACACTAATGACTGACAACCAGCCTCAATATCGCCTCTAACATCAGTACCCCCCGAGGCGGCTACTCCCTCTTTATGTACATTCCTGACTTGGAATGTCGCAGGGACGAGAGCTAAAAGATCTAATCCAACATGGATTAATTATATCTCTAGACACCAGGTGATAGCCATCCAAGAAACCTGGGACACTTCACCAACCTTTCTATTAGATGGTTTTTCAAGCTTTACAGTACCAGCAACCCCAAGTGGTGTGGGGAGAGCGAAAGGGGGGCTTGTTTTACTATTTTCTTTGGAGTTAGCGGGGTCTTTTAATCAGTTGGACTCAGGTTCACCAAATATCCTGATAATAGAATGGACTGTCTCCCCAGGGTGCACCCTACTTGTTAATAATTTTTATAATGCATGAAGAGGACAAAGAGAAACGGATCAAGTGGAACATCTGGAGAATTTCTTGAACAATTAGAGTCAAAATACACTTATTCCCCTTGAGCTTTTCTTGATGGGGGATTTTAACACTCATAAATGTAAAATGCTGTGTCATTCAGGTGTTTCAGAGGGCCCTAACGGAGCAGACACCCCCCACTTTGAACACACCAAAACAGGAGAGGCGCTCGAATTACTGCTAGCTAATTTTAACTTGTATGAACCAGTTAACACAGGAAGAAATGAGATGGTACCCACTTATAAAGGCTCGCCAAATGGGTCGGTTATTGATTACATATTCATTTCCCCAGGCATTATTTTTAAGGTGAAAGATTACAAGGTATCTGTCTCACCACACAGTGACCACAACCCCCTGTCAGTGGAGTTACACTGGAGTGACTTATGGCGCAAGCAAGTAGGCCAAACACGGGTTTGCACCATGGCGGTGCCCAGTGACCAGGGCAGACGGCTTAAATGGGGCAGGGTTGTGGAGGATACGTTTATGAACAACTTACTGCCTAAAATTGAGGGCTCACTCGAAATTTGCATGGATCTTACCATCCCGAACCCCCAAATTATAGTAGCTTTTGATTTTATCTGTGCACAAATTGCTAAGGACCTTACAAAACCCTCACTAAAATTCCCTCCAAAACCCCATAAATGGTTTGACACTAAATGCTCACGGTCCTATAGAGCTCTGAAACAGGCCTTAAAGGCCGAGGTAAGAGATAAGGTAATAATTTCAAAGCTGAGACAGGATTATAAAGCAAATATTAAGGCAAGAAAAAATGAGATCAAAAACAATGCCTGGAATGATCTCCTTAACATAGATGTCCTTAGAGATAGTAAACAATTTTGGGACATCATAAATCATTCATTCTTTTCGGGGGATGATAACACAGCCATAGATTGTGTGATCCCTGATGAGAAATGGGTGTAGCATTTTAGCAACATATATGGTGGTAACCGTAATGATACAGTTAGAATAATGGAGGGGGTTCATTGTTTATCTGTAGTAGAGTTTACTGAGAAGGAGGTTCATAAAGCTATAATGGAGTCCTCAAAAAACAAGGCGCCTGGCCCCGACGGTGTGCCGGCGGATCCTTTTAAATATTGTCCGACACTTTGGTCTAAAGTACTAGCTAGAGTCTTTAAGGTAATAAATGAAGGATTCTTTCCTGAAACATGGGCAATGTCTATCATTGTACCCATTTTTAAAAAGGGTAATCGGGAGGACCCAGGGTGCTATCGTCCCATTTCCCTCATCGACTCTGCCTTCAAGATCTTGGGCAGAGTCTTATTGGTCAAATTGAGGGAAAATTTAGAACTATGTGGGGGGCTCTCGAATATCCAATATGGGTTCAGTGAAAAAAGGGGCACCCTGGAACAATGTTCCAACCTGCACCTCTTGGTCTCTAAATACACGGTGGCCGGGGAGGGGTCAGTATATCTGGCCTTTATGGACCTCTCCTCGGCCTTTGACCTGGTGAATAGGACCAAGTTATGGTCTCTTTTACGTGAGATAGGGATAGAAGAACATCTAGTGGCTCCTATTGCTAGTTTGCACCAGGACCTCTCTGCTAAAATAAGGGTCACTAGGGACGGTAGGTGCACGGAGAGTTTTAGGTCGGAGAAAGAGGTGCGCCAGGGCTGTATCCTGGCCCCCCTTCTCTTCACCATTTATATAAATGGGCTAGGGAAATACTTAGAAGCAGGTATGGCTGATGTGCCGCGTATAGGAGGAGAACAGGTGCCAGCTCTCCTATACGCGGACGATGCTGTGTTAATCGCCCGTACTGGCATTGGTTTACAGGCCCTTTTAGATCGTTTTGGCTCCTTTATGGAGAACCTTGACTTAAAAATTAATGTTACAAAGTCACATACTATGATCATAGGCCATAAAGGAAATAAGTTGCATGCCAAACCTTTTACCTGCAAGGGTGAGGTCCTCTCTAGGGTTCCTGTCTTCCCTTATCTGGGGGTCCTTTTTGACCAGAGAGGTTCTTGGGCGCCCCAGATTAAGGCAAAGAGTATAAGTCTAGCACGAAGTTCATCAGCCCTATTAGCGTTCACAAGAAGATTAGGGGCTAAACCAATGGAGGCAGTGATAAAAGTATATAACAGCAAGTGTATCCCCATTGCCATGTATGGGTTTGCTATGTGGGGCTATGCAAACCTGGATAAAATCCAGAGGGTGGAAAATGGGCTTATTAGAAATTTTTTATCCATTCCCAATTCCACGCCTACCTTTACGATCCATGAGGAAATGGGTTTGCCTTACATTACTGACAAACTGAAATTAGCACCACTTCTTTTTTGGACCAAAACATGGTTGAACTCCGAGCTAACACTAAATCATGCAATCCTTTAGGATGTAACCTCAAGGGATAATGCCATAAGAATACCATGGCTGAAATACATTAGATCTGCTTTTGCCGCGCTTGGGAGACCGGAACTCTTTAATGACCCAACTAACATCAAGAGGGAAGACATTAAATGGATTAAGCAAGAGTTTCTGGAGAGGGCACGTTTCGCGAGAGAGGAGATGGAACTGAGGAAACCCTCAGTACGGGCTCACATAGTTTTACCCATCACTCCCTCCGTGGAACCATATTTAAAAATCGTCACTAACCCACTCCACAGACTCCTGCTAACTAAATTTAGGCTGAATTTAATTCATTTTACACTTGGCAACTTCCCTGTGTGGTCAAAACCTGAAGATGGACCACCCTGTGACTGTGATCAGTTTTCAACCCAGGATACCCTCCATTTTATATTTTTTTGTGGGTTGTATACCACCGAGAGGGCAAAATATTTACTACCCGTTTTAAAGGCTGCTGGATTCATCCAAGTAAGGCCAGCTTTAATTTTTCTTCAATTGCTAGCAGACACTCAAACCATCTTTAGCGTTGCATGTTACTTAACAGCTGCCTTCAGATCAAGGAAGAAAAGAATATCTGGAAAAACTCTATTTTAATCTAAATCTTAAATCTGGTTTTATTTGTAATTTTAATCATTGTAAGTATGAGGACAAATGAAATTAATATTTTATGCCATAATTAGCAATCAAATCTTTTGCTGTTTTAAAACATTTGTATTGTATTGTATATTGTCCTTTTATGATTTTAACAAAAATCGAATAAAGTGTATTTTGACTGACTGACTGAATTAAATAAAGCAAGATGGAGTGTTCTTAAAGTGGCCAGATAATTTTTTTCAAAACTCAACACATTAGCGCCACTTTACAGAGTTTGCCAGTAAAGCGCTACTTTTGTTTTCTTGTCTTTCTTTGAACAGCATTGTTTTCCTCCAGTACCTCCTACCTGGAGGCAGGGCGGCGCTAGGCTTGGGCAGTGTGGGCAGCTGCCCAGGGCCTGGCACTCTGCCTGCCAGGATGGGGCCCCCCACAATGGCAATTAACACCCCACTAGTCCTCGTGTATGTCTGCTGATCAGACTGAAAGAAATGCTTCACAAACGGGCTCATGGGAGCCCCCCCCCCCTCCTGGGTCCTCTAAGGGATGGTGTGGGAAGTCCTAGGGGAGGGTACACCTCTCAGGCAGCCAGTTCAGAGACTCGACAGGGCGCCCATTGTCAGCACTTTAGCCCACACAGGTTTAACTCAGCCCCCAAGCAATTCTCACACCTTCAGTTCGAAATGGGCTGTACAAGAGTTGCTTGGGGTGGCTGAGAAGAGGAACTGCGGCCCAAGTGGAGTCTGCACAAAGCAGCTTCCCTGAGATCAGAAGGTGTCACTTATGTAGATTTCAGAGGCCTCCCACATTCCCTTTTGCCCAGGGCCTCGAAAATCCTAAGACCAGCCCTGCATGGAGGTACTGCAATACCTGGTTGATGGGTGGATTGGAAAATGAAATGTGTACAGCTGCTTTGAGTTCACAAATGTGGTCTTTTGAAACCATACTGCTTACGTTTTGTAAGCATATAAGCAGTGAACATTGAAATGGGTCCTTTCTGGGCCCTGTAGTTATGTCCTTAACTTTTCAGGCAAAAATACTCATTGATTTCTGAATAATGACTGTAAAAGCGTTAAGTTCACCATGTTCCTGCTTACATTTTACATGCTTTATTAAATCTTTCATTCCTAATGAGTGTTTGCTTTTTCCAGGATGTTGTTACCTTTTCTTTTAGCATATTGCTCTTGCCTAGTGTGCAATTTGAATTGAGTCGCATTCAGCTATTTATAGCAGGTCAAATTGGATTGTAGCTGAAGGCAGAATGAGTTTCTCTCAGTGAGGCAGTAGGGTGTTCAGTGAGGGAGCAGATGTAGCACTGGGGGCAGAGCTGCTAAATTTAGAACTGGGGAACCAGGTTCAGCCTTCATGAACAGTCCCCCAAACCACTCTCCCGAAGGTGCACATTCTCATGCTAGACCTTAGAAGGCACCAGAAAAGCCCTGGTGTGTTAGCACCAGCAGGTGGACCCTAGCAGTGGCAAGTGTGGGTTCACCTTGAAGGCTTGCCCACCACAATCAATACTGAATGTCACCTCCAGTCTTGCGGGCAGGCCTACGAAGTAGCAGACCCTAGAGCAACAGTGACTCTGTCACTGAGGTCACAGGGCCCCTGAGAAGAGCTGGCTTTACGGCGGTGTGACTGGTGTGACTGCAACGGGCGCTGACTTTGAGTGGGGGCGTCGTATATTATGGTTTTAAAAGCACTTGCTGCCTCCTTCCTGGCCGCCAGCTATTTTCGGCAATAATAAAAATGTCATGATAACTCTGATGAATAAACTTTTTCCTAAAGCGAGATCGGAGATTTGTCTACTGGAAGTTTTGACTCATGGAAAGATAGCGCAGAGGGTTAATGTGCCTGCTGCAAAGAAAATGTACCAGGCCCATCACAAAGTGCACATATTGTAAATAGGTCAGTGGGTTACTGCTTTTGTCAGTGAGATCCTTTTGCTACTTGCAGTTTATAAGTTAAAATCCTAACAAAGAACAGTGAGCTATTAACTTTCATCTAAGAGCTGCATACAAACTGCAAGGTATAAACTAGAGCGTTATGGTTTTTTCCCTAATCCTTTGATTATCCTAAAGTTGCAAAAAGTGTTATTTTTGATACAAATCAATAATGATTTTTAAAGAGAACTCCCAATCATGGTATTAAGTTTTAAATTCTGAGTTTGTGTTTCTCCAGGCCAATCACTATTAAACTATACTGTCTACTAGTATGGTTATCATGTGACTCATACACCTTGTAGTCCTTTGTCTTATGTAACATTTCCTATACAGTCATTTACACACGTAAAATTGATTGTCTCTGTGTATATTGCTGACGACAGAAACTCCATGGCTCGGAAACAAATGGCTTGTGCTTCCGCTTTTAAGCATTTTTGGGACATTCTGTGATTAAAATAAATTCACAAAGCGGAATATGTTTCTAATGTCAATAGTTCATATTAATCGTTCTATAATCATGTGTATCCATTGGTTGAATTAAATAACATAATAGGCTGTAAGTGGTCAGTGAAATGCCACACAAATACTAAAGATTGGGATGTTTTGCGCATCCTGGCCTCACCTCTAACTCTGCCCACTGATCCAATCCTGAGGTTATTCCCGCCCTCTGATTCTCCGCCCACAGTTCCCCTACTTTTTTTCCCCACTTCGACCACTGTGTAAAGGTATGGAGCTCATTCTTCCTGAGGGGCTATGGCCAGTAAGGTTTTCTGGGGTGGAGGTACCCTTTCAGATATCCTCCAAGTACCAGATTGGTCAAATGCTTCTACTTTTGTTAGATGTTACCTTAAACTTGTAGAACATGTAAGCAATGTATCATTGCAGAGCTTTAAACTTGCATAATGTAGCCTCCGGTCTTATAATGAAATGACGATTCTCCAATTATCATACAGAGAGAATCTTGATTTCATTAAAGACAATGGAGGCTGACCTTTGGTAGATTCTTGGCAAAAACAAAACCTATGCTAAACAATACTTACTTCTTCCCTCGTACTAGACCTAGATTAGATACATCAGGGTAGGCGTATTGTAGAAGCACAAGTGGAGTATTTTAGTCTATGTTATTTATGTATGTATTTTCATATGGTTTAGAAACCATACAATGCTCTTACAGTTGTATTTCATATTACTGTTTACGTTGTACACATTATTCTTTGCAGTCTGCATAGCGATTGTAGCAGTTGACTTCTGTTGCATGAGAAAGAAGACTGTTCAATAAACCTTTTATTGAAAACACCTGTCTCACTATTTCTCTGCAACTCTGTAGAAATAAAGTATGCCTGATTGACTGAGTAAAATAGTTATCTATTGTTTCTACGACTCTGAAGATATTTTCTAGTCCTAGGGAAACAAAGTTGTCATGCTTATGCGGTTGTCAGAAACTAATCCCTTCTTGTATATTCGAGAAAGTTTCTAGTGACCTCTGAGCTAGCTGGTACTCACAATTAAGTTTAGTATATTTGATAGAGACCTACTGACCTAAGTCATACGTCAAATCTATAGGATATATTATTCCAATGCGCAAAGCATATTGGGAATATAGGAACTACACTACATGGCGCCCAATGTTTGGTAAGGCACTAATTTAATGCTAGATACTAAAGTAACTCAGTCGTGCTTTTCTCAGAGACTCCTCTTTCCGTAATACTCGAATTGACGACTGGAGTGGGTAAAAGGATAATATCCGCCATAGCTGAGTAGGACGAAAAAATCCTATGTATTAGTTTTTGGTTTATTCAACAATGAAGGATATAGTGTTCCAAAATATTGTGCACCTTATCTTTGTTTCCTTGGAACTTGCTCTGCAAACTTTCAGTCAACAAAATGTCCCTCGATAATAATACAGAGGCTGGTGGAGCTACAGGCAACAACACCGTACAAACTTTAAACTTTACAGGTCTCCAAGAGACCGACGAAGATGCTATAAGCATTCCAGAAAATTTAAGGAAAGCCATCACTATAAAACTCATATGAAATGGCCTATCAGCAAGAGGTGGTAGGGTAGTTTTTATGATAGAGGCTTATGAATATCATCAGACAGAAGTATTCTATTCATGGATAATCTTCCCTGAAGCAGATCCAAGAACACAAGTGTTTCACTTTTACAAAGAAGATGACCCACCAACGGAATACATTCCTTTCGAGGAAATTGAAATTCCATTAACTTACCAAGAGCATGCGCTCTGGTTTAAAGGTGCCCTAAAACATATAAATCACATTACCAGGCTCTGTCCACAAGGTAGACCAGGAGCAACATGACTAGCTTTAGCCAACTACAGACCTGACCCTTACATTGAAGCAATGTCAGACGAAGAATTACTTAGTAATATTCAAAATTTAATAGAATCATATAGTTAAAGGTCTTTAATAAAAACACTCCTACTCCTCCTAAAAAGAAGTGGGAAAATAGTAAACAAACTTCTAAAGAGAAGCGTTCTCAATCCCGAGTTAGGTCTTCTCAAAAGGAGCCCTCTGAAAGGAGGTATGACCTCAGGAATAGGGATAATTTGAGAAACCTGATAGAAATCAAGATACTGATACATGTTCCTCTCGTACCTTTCAGACTTCGTCACAGAAATCCGAAAGATTAGGTCGGTCAGAAAACTAGGAAGAACTCGTGAAGTCCAAAGATGATCAACACTATCAGAAAAACAAGAAACCTCAATTCACCAAAAATAAGGTAGCAGGTCTAAAAATCAGACACGCAGATGATCTTGAGGCCACAACTCAAGAATGGGGAATGGGCTCAGACAATGTTGGACAGCGCAGCAGAAGTCACCATAGCTCGCAAGAACTTGAAGGATCATCTGGAGACAGTGGACTTGAATGAATACATTCAAGTTGGAACTGCAGACACCAGCGTTAGTTGTCCACATAGGTTATATGAAATACCACTCTGGATGGAGGGGGACATACCAAGAAAAGTGAGAGCACTCTTTAGGTAGCGACTCTCTCAAGGTTATGGCATTCTTCAAGCAGAACAATACTGGCCACCACAATTTGTCAGGGAGCGCCCACATGGCGAAGACATCATTATGCTAGCCTTCTCCAACGACATTCCAATTCATATAAAATATACATATGCCAGGAAATGGGCAGTAGCCCATACTCCTGTATTATATAAAAACCTGCGGCTTCTCCTCACCATAAAATCCAGTTGAATACTCAACCAAGTGCACAAAGGCAGTATCCGCTTAAACAAGAAGGTAAAAGACAATTCAGGGATATATTAGATCAACTTGAACACCAAGGGGTGATTGAAACATGCACTTTGTCAATGAACAATCCTTTGTTTCCTATCTCCAAATCAGACAATACGTATCCTCTAGTATTGGATTACAGACATCTAAATTTGTGTTGCAAAACTTTTGCAGCACAAAATGCACACAGTGCAGCATTAATGAATAACATTGTGCGTAAAAAGTATAAAACCACATTAGATATTTCTAACAGTTTCTTCTGTCAAAACATTGCACCAGAAAGTAGGTATTTGACTGCTTCCTCAATTATGAGGACACAGGGTTACTTCTGTCGTCTCCCACAGGGATTCAAGAATAGTCCTGGGTTATTTTCAGCCAGGGTAACGAAGTTACTACAAACATATGATGACGAATCTCTATCATATGTAGATGACATCTATCTAACAGAAAGAGGGCCCGATTCACAGAACTAACTTAAGACAAAATTCTAAACTTACTACCATTTTGGTATTCACAGAAGGCACTTACTCATTTTGGTATTCACAGAAGGCACTTACTCATTTCGGTATTCACAGAAGTTAGGAGTCCTAACTTTAGGACTCCTAAATACCTTCTGTGAATACCGAAAGTCTTAAAATTAGGATTTTTCTCAGTTTAGTAGTAGTAAAGTTAGGACTCCTAACTTTAGGACTCCTAAATGCCCTCTGCGAATACCGTTAGAACTCCTAACTTGAGGACTCCTAAATGCCTTCTGTGAATACCGAAAGTCTTAAAATTAGGATTTTTCTCAGTTTAGGAGTAGTAAAGTTAGGACTCCTAACTTTACTACTCCTAAACTGAGAAAAATCCAAATTTTAAGACTTTCGCTATTCACAGAAGGTATTTAGGAGTTCTAAATTCAGCAGTCCTAACTTTACTACTACTAAACTGAGAAAAATCCTATTTTTAAGACTATCGGTATACACAGAAGGTATTTAGGAGTCCTAAAGTTAAGAGTCCTAACTTTACTACTACTAAACTGAGAAAAATCCTAATTTTAAGAATTTCGGTATTCACAGAAGGCATTTAGGAGTCCTAAAGTTAGGACTCCTAACTTCTGTGAATACCGAAATGAGTAAGTGCCTTCTGTGAATACCAAAATGAGTAAGTGCCTTCTGTGAATACCAAAATGGTAGTAAGTTTAGTATTTTGTGTTAGTTAGTTCTGTGAATCTGGCCCAATGACTTGGATAGGCACTTGAATAGGGTGAATACAATTATATTGGGATTCGCCTCTGAAGGATAAAAATTCAATTACAAAAAATACAGAATTGCCAATCTCAATGTCCTATTCTTAGAATATGAACTTTCAAGTGAAGGCAAAAGCCTGGCAGCCAACTTTCTACAGAAATGTGCGCTGCTCAAACCTCCGAAGACGCTGAAACACTAACAGTCGATTCTAGGTTTCCTACATTTCGAAGGAACTTACATTCTAAACTACGCAGAAAGGGTTAAACCTCTCTAAGAATTAATCAAACCTGATTTTAAATCAGCTAATTGGACACAAAAACACACTAAATTTTTGCGTTCAGTCCAAACAGACATATTAGCAACAAAACATTTGCAAACACAAGTAAACGTAAGCAACTTAGTGATTCAAATCATTCCAGGACAATGCGGATTCACGGACTTAACTTTTAACAAAGGTGAAAAAGTACCAATAACTTACAAATCACACTTGTACACACAAGATGAAATTAAATTCACTTCTACAGAAAAAATTCTGACAGCGGTTCAAAGTGCAGTAGCAAAAGAGAGAGCCCTCGCACAGGGAAAGCGAATTATGGTTGTCACACCTGTACCTGCCTTAGAAGCAGTGACAAAAGCGAGCATTCTAAATGCTAAAGCTTTACATCCGAGATGGATACAATGGGTTAATTCTCTTGCTGCAATAGACGTTGAATACGTTTTTGACCCATATTTGAAAACACAAGCATTTCTACAATACAAACAAGAATGTCCTCTGCCTACTGAAATTCTGCCTCTAGAGATGTATGGATGTATAATTTATACTGACGAATCAGCACAGCCCACTACGGAGGGTAAACAAGCTCATAGTGCTGCGTGCGCGATCATTAACGGTCGTTGGCGCAATGGGAAATTCCGACCATTGGTCACTAAAACACAATTTTCTAGGATATTGTACAGTTCAGCGAGCTGAACTACAAGTATTCAAGATGGCGCTTGAAAATACTGATCGCGAATTCCCCACACTCATAGTGTGCGATTCGTATTACTGTGTTCAATCTTACAATGAATCCTTGCAGAACTGGATTCAAAATGGTTACAAAGATGGACAAGGTGGCACAATCAAGCATAAATTGCTTTGGGAACAAGTAGTTCAGTTATGACAAGGACTACAAAACACGTGGCGTTCACGTTGAAGGGAATTCATTGGCTGACGAAGCCACGAAGGCAGCTGTGCAAACGGCTTCCGTAGCTGCAATCACTCGTTCAAAAACGAAAATAGACGGCGAAATAATGCTAGCTGTCAATGCTTCATGCAAAGGCAGCGGTGCAGCATTAAGTCAGAACTATTCACTCAAATACTCATATATAATTGATGAAAACTCCGTTCCTTTTGCTCGAATCCCTGGAGTGGGGGATAGGGTAATTCCAAACAGGAGACATAGAGTAGCTTTGATACACGAAGCACATTTGGGAGAGGGTCTAATACATCAAGGTATCTCTAAATCAATACTAGAACTAAAGGAGACATACTGGTGGCCAGGGATGAATGCCCACATTTGCAAATAATTGCCATGACTGCAACAGAGATCGCAGCAGAGAACACCGCCAGATACCTGACTACAGTGTAGCCAGTCCAGTACAGACACCATTGTCAGACAGCCTTAGACTTTCTACACGCAGACGTCCCTATGGACAGATTCTGTCCCACAAATATTAGGACAAGATTCATTTGGATGTGGTCTCAGCGCTCGGCTGACGCTCGAACTGTTATAAAGGATTTGTGAGTCTTTATCAACACATACGCAGTCAGCACGCTACATTCTGATCAGGGTCCCTCGTTTAGTTCTCGAGCTTACAAGGAGGCCATGGCCAAATTGGGCGTTGCATTGCTGTACTCTAATCCATTCCATCCTGAGGGAAATTCGGTAGTGGAGAGAATAAACCGGGACATAAAGCAGTCTATAACAGCTAGGGTATTAGGCTCGGGTGACGGGTGGGTCAAACATCTAATAAGTGTTCAACGTAGTCTTAATAATCTGCCAAGAAGTTCTCTAGGGAGAATCACTCCATATGAAGTCCTCTTTGGGACCAGAATGATAATATCGGACGTCGATTGTCAGACTTCAGTGGTAGATCAAAAACCTTTTGATATCAAAGATTGTTTGGATGTTTTGCAGGACTTAAATGAAATAAGAACGAAACAAAGTAACATGTTCCTGAAGCCAACAACCGCTGAAGAGAAACCGACCATACCAGCAAGGCCTGTCTGGATTCCAAAGATTGAGGATCTAGTCAGAGAAAAGATCGTGGACAAGAAGGAATTTGGGCCTTCTTACAGACAACCAGGACCTGTCCTAGCAATCCACGGATCAAGAACAGTATTACTGCCGCCCCTTGCTGGTAAAAAGTACAGGTTCATGTCCATCGACATGGTAAAACCACATCATGTGGCCGATCATAAGCAGTAGGCCAAGTGGACTCCGCCGATGTAGCAGACACCCTAATCTGGCTACCATCCAAGAGGTTCAAACTGAGAGACTCATCTCCTTTGACGAATTTGCAGTGTGAAATGAAGGATCAAGCAACAAAGCTATGGAACTTGTACCTATTGAATCCCAAATAACAGTTCGTCAAGAAACACCTGTCTACAATGAAATAGTATCAGACTATACAAATGTAACAAGTGATCAAGTGGTTCCAGCGATTTCAACGAATCCTGATGCAATCCCTATAATTGACAGAACTGTCTCTGGCTATTTCACTAACTTTGATACGTTTTCCGAGGATCCCAGCGAACCTGAACCAACGCTAGTAAAAAGAACTTTGAAAGAACAAGCAACAGACCTTTTTCATCACTTGGAAAAGACGTATCTGGTTTTACCATGGATTGAACTTTGTATTGTGTTGGGTGTGCTTTTTCTTCTACTTTGGCTGACTCTGGTTATAACTTTGGGAATGCTGATGAATGGAAGATATGTTAAAAAGGACACAGTAAGTAAGAACATCAACTTACTACTCAAGCCACACAAATCATCTCATTGTGAACAAAGAGACTTGTCATCAGTGAACATCACAGCTTGCTCCTAGCTCTCCTTTACCAAGCTAAGACGTTCTTTCACCAAGTGCCCATACAGAAGCTCAAAAGGGCTGAAGCAAAACCCCTTCTGTTGTACCTCCCTATAGGTGAACAAAAAGCATGTTGATAGGATGTCACAATTATGCCTCATGAGTTCTGAAAGATCCATAATCATGTCCTTCAGGGTATGTTGAATATTTCAACCAACCCATTGCACTGGGGGTAGTGAGGGGTAAGGAACTCGTAAGTCACACCACATACCTTCCACATGGCCTTCATGTGCAAGGACATGACGTTGGTACCCGGTCAGTTACCACCTGCTTGGGGAAACCCACATGAGTAAAGATCCCCATCAGTGCCCTAGTCACAGTGAGTGCAGTCGCCATCCTCAGAGGGATAGCTTCTGGGTACCAGGTGTCATGGCCACCAAGTCCAGGATTAATCTGTTGTCCATGGCTGTCTTGGGATCCATAGACCCCACAATATCAATGCCTACTGCTTGAAAGGGGTGATTATGACTCTGTGGGAGTCTAAGGATCGAATTTACCACACCCCTCTTTCTAGTGGCAGGCACCCTGGCTACTATTTCAGGCTCCAGGTCCTTCTGATCACCCTCTCTGGCTACCATGGACCATGTGGTCAGGCACACCCACTCCGATTGTCCCAACATCTCAAAGTGGGATGAACTCACATCTCTTCCTCAAGGAACCTGAGCCCCCCACCACTTAAAGGCAATTTGAGCCACCAAACATTTGTGCTCACTGTTATCTACATCAACAACTTGGTGGACCACATTCTTGACTATTTGCTCTTCAGACACCAAATGACAGTGACACTGGTTCCTGTATCTCTCAGACTCTCCACCCACCTCACATTGATGGTCACCCACTGTCTGTACATTTTAGTATTATCAGGCATAAGCTTTCCCTGGACCGCCTCATCTTGACCCAGGGTCACTATAGTTACCTCAGCTGGCTTCCCATCACTAAGTGGGACCAACTCCTCCCCAAATGCTACGCTGGCCATCTCCAGTGATTGCCCACTGATGGGGACCTGTGCCATATGGGAAACTTGGTACACCCTCTAAAGTGCCCTTCCGTGCTAAAGTCAAAGTACTTAAGGGATCCCTTCCCTCCAGGCTTCCCTGATTGGAACTTACTCTTCTTTTTCTCAACAAGTGGTTGGGAATACTTACCCTGGGAACTATTTTGGGGCCCCTTAGAGGACTCATTGCTTTTATGTTTGCCCCCCCCCCTCTTCTGTTGGAGACATTGCCAACAACACACTCAAGCAAGGGCTGGGATTCAAGCTTAATACTCTTCCTAAACTTGTCCGAATATCTCTCTGGGGTAAGACCCTACCTGGTGATCAGGGCATCCTTCATGACAGGGTAGGTAAGCTCATTTGTGGGCTCTAGTGCCAACAATGTATCCGTCCCCTCCACTATAAAGTAGTTCCAAAACTTTCCCCAATCTCTCCCAGGGACCCGGCACATGTGGACAGCTGACTTATAACCCTAAAGCTATCTATGTATATCATCCTACTTGGTATATCTTTTCCTAGGTTCTTAGGTATGTGCACTTTAAAATCAGACGGCTCTTTAGAAATGCTGACACCATCTGTGCCTGGACTTGGCCTTCAACTCCAGCTCCTTCAAGCTCAGCTCTTGAGCTAGCATCATCTTTCTCTCGCCTATTGGCCAACTTATCCTTTTCTGCCTCTCTGTTGAATTTGGCTAGTTCCAGCTGGAGCTCCTTCTCATTCTCCATCTTGAGCTTTTCCTGCTCCATCTGATGATTCCTCACCTCCCATCTTCCTCTATCTCCTCTTGAAGAAACACAGCTGCTTGCCTTGGAAGGTGCTTGCCTCCCAGGTGGATCCTGATTCACAAAATGCCCATGAAGGCTTTGATCCTCCCTAGGCACACTATCATTCCCATCTTCTGTGTGCTCACCAGCTTCCTGTGCTGTCAGTCAGACCCTCTGTGCCTTTTGCAGCTCTTCTATTTTAGTGAGGCCTTTAATAGAGCATTTGAGCTCCTTGCAGTAAATTTTCAGTTGAGGTACTGTGTAGGCCTCCAACCTCTCCTGCTCAAATAGCAAATCTGCAGCTCAAACTGATGTCTCCCCAGCCTGAGACATGATTGTGGATCAAAATCAAGAGTTACAAAGAAGAGAAAAAATAAAACCAGTAAGTTGGGGTGTAATGGTCTGCAATATGTAGTGTACACCAATCACTGTATTCAATGTTAAAAAACAAGTCCTATCCTCACTGTAGATCACCAATGTTAGAAATGGGCTCTCTAGTTTGCAGTGGTTTGAACTGTGTCTAAGTAGGAACCCTCACTCTAGTCAGGGCACCGGACTCACACAGCTAAGATAACCCTTGCTCACCCCGTTGGTAGCTTGGCACGAGCAGAAAGGTTTATCTCAGAGGCAATGTGTAAAGTGTTTTTACACACACACACACACACACACAAAGTAACACAATGAAAGCACTATAAAAGGAGTTCACACTAGTTTACAAAAATGACCAACTTTTTTCTGAATACAATAAGACCAAATTGACAAAAATACAGTACATAAGTCAAAGTATAATTTTTAAACAAGTTTAGTTCATGGAAATCAATGGATTCATTTGCTTAGAACAAAGTACCTTAGATGCATCAAAAATCAAAGACAAAGCAAGGTGCATGTGAAGGAAGTGGCCAGATTCGGGTCACTTGGGTCACTGATGACCGCCTCTCAGCCTTCCCCAAAAATGGAGAGTCAGTCAGACAGTAGAGAATACACACCAATAATAGTTTATTCAGAATACACTCAGAGCGGAGCCCATTCTACCCAGTCACTAGGAGTGCTGCAGAGGGACTGGCATCAACAAGCATAACAATACATTATGTACATTTTAGAATCAATGAAAACACGCCCTCCATGTAATTTTCCAGAAAGATGTAGCTGGACAGTAAATTACTAAGGAGTAAGTTTCAGTCCTGAAGCCTGGCACACATTATGTACCAGTCAAGGTCACTTCACCTGTGCCAAAAGCCTTATATCTAAAGGAAAGGTATGCGTTAATAAGAACAGTGCATTCATTAGTGTGGCAGAACTCAGCTTCGAAGAAACATAACCCAGAAATAGCAAATAATTAGTTTAGATCATGATGCAAAATGGCGCCGGTTCCGAGAATTGCGCAGCAAATACTAACTAACATAAAACAATGCAAAAGCATACTTTTTATTCCTACACATGGGAGGTGAGGGGCGGAGAAGCAGAACGATGCATCAGTTATTTCGTATGCAGGGGATGTGATGCATAGGTTGCTTGATGCTCCAGGGAAGGTGAGGTGTTGGTTCCTTACTGCTAGGCAGGGGATGTGATGTGTCTGTTCCTTGCTGGCAGGGGAGGGAATTCATTTGTTTCTGGACACACAACCTCGGTTCCTTACTCCGGTGTAGTGTTGCTGAAGAATCAGGCACAAGAACAATGTGTTGAAAATCTAAATGCACTGCATCAGTTAAACATGGTCAAAGCAGGCATTGTGTTGATTCCACAGCGGGGAAGATGCCACTGTGTCAGAGCAGATGTCACGGACATCGGTGAAGTGGTGCTCAAGACTCACGTAGAGGTGATTCTTTTTTGCTTGCTGGGATGGCACGCTGGGGCTTGCGGTGAAAGCCAAGGTCGATGTAGCAAGTGGGAACTACACTTCAGTGTACGCAGAAGCAATGCGTCAATCTTGACAGAGCAGCCTCGATCTGGGCAGAAGCTGGGAGTCGTTGCATGGCTTTTCTCCCAAGATCACCAGGTTTCACTTCCAAATGCCCAGGAAAAGGATTTGGCACCACTTGACAAATCATGACCCTTAGCAGAAGAGCCAAGTCACTGGTAGGTGAGGTCCGTGATGACCCTGATACTTTTTAACAGGAGGTAAGCCCACTCAAGCCCTTTGAGAACCTTTGAAGCAGGATGCAGCAGGTAAAGTCCAGTCACTTCACTTCTGGGACAGAAGCAGCAAGCAGCAGACTAACACCTCAAAGCAAACAGCAGAGTGGCAGTCCTTTCTGACAGATTATCCAGCTTTTCTTCCTGGCATAATGTTCTCAATGCAGACGTGTTCTGTGTATATGGTGGAGAGGTCCAGTACTTATACCCATTTCAGCCTTTGAAGACGGTAAACTTCAAAGGAAAATTTTTGTAGTGCACATGACCCTGCCTTTCCCTGCCCGGGTTCCAGACATACTACTGGGGGATTTAGACGTCCTTGGTTGAGGACAGGCACAGCCCAGTTCAGGTGTATATGTCACCTCCTCCCACCGGTCTGGCTCAGGAAGACTCATCAGCTTGGTGATGGGCCATCAGGATATGCAGGGCACACCTCAGCTCCCTTTTGTGTGACTGTCTAGAGTGAATGCACAAACAACTCTACTGTCATCCTAACTCAGATGTGTATTCAGCAGAAAGGGAGAGACACAAAATGGTTCAGCAAGAAAATGCCTACTTTTTAAAAGTGGCAGTTTCAAACAAGAAATTTAAAAACCAACTTCCACCAAAAGATGTGTTTTTAAATTGTGAGTCCACAGACCCCAAACTAAAAATCTGTATCTATTCCCATTTGGAAGATACACTTGTAAGGCAGTTCCAGTGCTAACCTATGGGACGGATAGGCCTTGTTGTAGTGAAAAACATAATTAGCAGTATTTCGCTACCAGGACATGTAAAACACAACAGTACATGTCCTACCTCTTAAATACATTGCACTCTGCCCAGGGGGCTACCGTGGGCCTGTCTTAGGGACCGCACCTCCCCGGTGCTCTACATATTCAAAATAGGGGGTCTGTAACGGACCCCCAAGCCCTGGGGACCACCACCCCACAGGGCTTTTCATTAAGTGGGAGGAGGACCGTGCGCCCCCCTCATGGAGCCAATGATGGCCCTGGGGACTGTCACCCCCCAGGGCTAGCTCCTGCAGTGTCCCAGGGTGCCACGGAGCTGCATTGCAGAGTGTTGTGAAAAGGAGCATGGCCTCTGAACACCTCTCTGCAACGCAGCTCTCTGGTGCACACTGGAGGTACCTGGTGGGCTAGTTGGCCCCCAGGGGCCCTCAGGATTGAGGAGGAATTAATTCTCTAACCTAAAACGCGCCACAGGGATTGTTTGCAGACATGTCACCTCAGGCCACCCCCCCTTCCTTCACGATTGTGCAACCGAACCCGTGGCGAGTTGTTAGTTGGGGAATTAATTATCTTTCAATACTGAGGGTCATTGAGGGCCAACTAGCCCAACAGGTATCTCCAGTATGCACCAGGGAGCTGCGTTGCAGACAGGTGTTCAGAGGCCACGCCCCTTTTTACACCTCTCTGCAACGCAGCTCTCTAGCGCTTACTGAAGGTACCTAGTGGGCTAGTTTGACCCTAGGGACCCTTAGAATTCAAGGGGACTTAATCTCGCAACTTAGAACGGCCACAGAGCGTGTTTACACAGTGGGGAAGGGAGAGGACGGGGCCTGAAGTGACATGTGCAAACACGCCCTGTGGTGCATTTTAAGCTGGAGAAATAATTCCCCTGCAATCCTGAGGGCCCCTGGGGGCTACCTAGTCCACCAGGTGCTTCCAGTAAGCCCCACTAGGCTGCGTTGCAGAGAGGTGGTCCAGTTCGTTCAACTTTGTACACCTCTCTGCAACACAGCTCTGTGGCGCTTACTGGAGGTACCTATTGGGCTACTTGGACCCTAGGGACCCTCAGGATTCAAATGAACTTAATCTCCCAACTTAAAACGGCCACAGGATGTGTTTACACAGTGGTGAAGGGAGAGGACGGGGCCTGAGGTGATGTGTGCAAACACGCCCTGTGGCGCGTTTTAAGTTAGGGAAATAATGCCCTTCAATCCTGAGGGCTCCGGGGGGCCAACTAGCCCACCAGGTGCTTCCAGTAAGCACCACTTGCAGAGAGGTGGTCTAGGACGTGCCCCTTTTTACACCTCTCTGCAACTCAGTTATGTGGCGCTTACTGAAGGTACCTAGTGGGCTAGTTGGACCCTAGGGACCCTCAGGATTCAAGGAGACTTAATATCCCAACTTAAAAACTGTCACTGTGCGCGTTTACACAGTGCTGAAGGAAGGGGACGGGGCCTGAGGTGACGTGTGCAAACACGCCCTGCGGCACGATTTAAGAGGTAGTTTTAATCCCCTTGCCCTGTTATATACTAGGGGCTTACCGAGGAGGTCATGCTAATCACAAGGGGCTACTGTTCCATAGTGTATGTAGGTGTTTTCACTGTATTCTCAGTGCCTTTTACCATAGCACTGGCTCTAGGACTGGTTAGTCAGATTCAGTTATCACCAGTATACATCTGAAAAAGTTGAGGGTACAGGATGATTTTGCAACAAGGCTTATTTCTGCTCTCCTGTTTGTTCTTTCTGCACGTTTTCCTTCTTCCTGCACTTTTCTTTGAGGACTTCTGCTGCTTCTTTCTGCATTTCTTTTTTGTCTTTCTGTGTGTTTTTACTTCTTTCTTCACATGTCCTATCTCTGTAGGCATAGTTAGATATTAGCATTTAAAAAACCATTGAAATTCACTGAAAAACCATAGGTTTCAGGCACGTTATAGTTAGGTATTTGCATTTAAAAAAACCTTAGAAATTCACTGAAAAAACCATAGGTTTCAGGGGCGTTATAGTTAGCTGGACATTTCACTCGTACAAAACCATTGAAATTCCCCCGTTATAGTTCGTTTAGCTAACTATAACTTGCACGCCCGGAATGCACTGCAGATGATGTCACATATTACATCATTCATGACATGGTCAGTGACATCACTCATGACATCACTGATGATGGTTTTGTATGAGTGATATGTCCACCTAACTATAATGCCCCTGAAACCTATGGTTTTTTCAGTGATTTTTTTATATATATATATATATATATATATATATATATATATATATATATATATATATATATATATATATATATATATATGCTTATGATGTCGGAGTACAATAAGGATAGTTTAGTCAGACAACCATTATGAATTTTACATATGGGGAACATTGCCATCTAAGGATTTAACTTGACTTGAGGCAGGTGAAAAGTTCACTTGATATGGTGAATGTTCCGTCAGACATATAATCGCAGTATGGCTATGTTGGTTCGATTTTAATAAATTTGATCTCGCTCCCAAACTAGGCGAGGTATGCACACATTGTTTCTACTCTTGCTAAAATTGGCTTTTAAAACATATCTGGTTGTTTTCTTTTGCTAAACTTATCTGAGGGCTGGGCTTTTTCTGGTTCTTGACATACCTCGTGGAGCACTATGTCGAGATTGACAGACATTTAAAGCAAAGAAAACAATTCTTCCTGGAATCCCTGCCGTCTTTAACTCACGTCCGTCACAGCCAATGCTCCCTTTTCTTACTATTAATCCCTCAAAAATGTTCCTGCTCAATGGGTGCTACGATTATGAATAGTGCAGTCGGATTTTTTTCAGCAACATATGCTTCTTTTACTTCTAAAGGCAGGATCAGTTGATTGGAAGTGAGAGTTCACTTCCCCTACATTTTCTTTGTGGGTAGAATGCTAAGTATGGACAGTATAGATGGACGTCACTTATTCAGAGTCATCACCTTATTTAACAGGAACAAATCACGTTTTAAAATCAAATCTTATGGGTTTGAGTTACACTGTAAAAATCAGACTGGTAAGTATCAGCGTTTCTCATTTAGGCACTCACTACAAGTTTGTCGAACGAGGTGAGTTATTTATCACACATGGTAAATATCACATCAGAGTGAGGTGATTACCACGTTTGGTAAATACTTTGCATTCCGAGTTTTCAATAGGAAAACGAGACATAACCCGCAGAATTGTTTTTTAACGCACCAAATTCCCCTTTCATGCCACTTTTCTGTGCCTTTTCCTACAGTAAATGTTGCCAGGTTTGACCTACTAGAATTTATCGGGGGGAAAACTGTGAGTGTGTGATCCTTTTCAAACAACTCATGCTTCTGTTTCCCATGTAAAGGCGTGCACAGGGACCACGATTTAGCCACAAACTTGTAATGAGGTCCTATATGGTTCTCCTTCGTTACAAGTATGCAAGCATGTGAACCTTTAAAAATGGTGTGAAAATGTGTAGCATGTACAATGTCGAAATTAATAATATCGACATGCACATATAGCCCTTTCACCATCTCGACCACCACTATAAAGTCATGGTGAGTGTATGTAGGAGAAGACGGATTTCCTGTTCTAAATCCCCATTTCCTCTCCTTGATGATATACTGGTAGTAAAGAGATTGTTGAGTCAATATATGTTCGATAATAAACTTTAACATTATAGCTATCCCCCATGAAAATGTGACTTATACCTCCCCTGAGTAACACATCCCCCTAGTGTACAGTTCATAATCCTTTATGCTAAGCGTGAAGCATAGACACAGGTGACCCTGGAAGCTAAAGTTGAGGTTAAGAAATAAACAGGAACTAGTTCCTTTGAGGGGTTCCAAATCCTAATTCCAGCTTGGCAGGAAGTTTGGACCTGACTGGGTCTCTCTTTAGGAAGAACTGAAGTGTTGTGGGTCACAGCCTTCAAACATGTTGGTTACCATTTTCTGTAAACGTTCTGATACCCATGAGAATAAAGGAACAACATACTCTATTCAACAAATAACATAAATACTGAAGCAGCAGTAAGCAGGACATTCAGTTCTAGAGCATTTTGTAACTGTTGATTATTCTATAACTCGTAGATCTATTCTACTTCATCTCTGACCCTGTTCTTCTCTGTCCGCATCAGCAATGCGGTCCTCATATTGTTCCAAAAGCCTTTCCTAAGGGGTAAGTTACCCTGGTTACTCATCCAGCACCCAGCTGGGTTTTTATCTTTATGTCACATTCCTAACATTTTGTAGAATCCTCCCTTTCATTAGACAAAACGCCGATAAAACACAGCAAGAATCATTCACCCCCACTCTCATAATCAAAATGTTCAAGCCTTAAAAAAATAATTTGATCATATCCCAAACTCACAGAACTCTTGTGGCCAATGGTCCGTTTTTGCACGGGCAAAGTTTTTATATTGCTTCATTAGTTTTGCCCCTTAACCTTTAACTCACTAACTGTGCAACTCAACACCATGCCCAATTAAAAAAGTTAATGCATAGCAGCTAGGATTCTAGTTTATTTCTCAGTCAGTGTCTAGTCATGATATGGAATGCAATTGGCCCCTCTAATGAGGTTGTTTAAAATGATTTATAATTACACTCTCCGACCTGGCTACACTACAGCAGCCTTTTGTCTGTCATTGTATCACCCTTTCTCAAGAACCTTTTTCTTCTTCTTGTATGTCCTATCTACTTCATGCAAATCGTAATAGATGGGCCACGGCTCCTTGTTTTTTCATGGGAAGCAGGGCCGGACTGGGAACCAAAACCGGCCCTGGCAAAGTGCTCGCCCCTCCCGGGAGATTGAGGGGGGCGGCAGAGTTGTTTGCCAGGGCCGATGTTGGCCAATTTTAATACGGAGCCAATATTGTAGCTACGTTGCAAAAACGTTTCAGGAACAAAAACGGCCCCCACCCTGGCGGCCCACCAGGAAAACGCCGAGTGCCCGCTACAGCACAGTACAGCCCTGATAGGAAGCCAACTAATGCTACAGGGGATAAAATAATATTAGAACATTGGAATGTTGAGCTCTCTATTAAACACAATGGAGTACTCCGGGCTTGTAATGGCTGGTAGAAGCCTGGAGCATCAACATTCCAATGTTTGTTCACAGCTGTTGGTGTGCAAAAAGGACTCATGGAGTCTGAGTGGATTTCAACCCCCTCGGGCTACGCAAGACCTTTGTTTAACAAATTGAAACATTCTACCCTCTAGGAGAGGAAAGCTCTAATAGCCTTGGAGACCTCCACAGCAGGCTCTACTGGCCATTAAAGGCCCACTGCCTTGTTAACGTCCTGAGCTTGGCGGCTCTAAGGCTATATTGAAGTTCTTAAATATGTTGCTTCTTTTCAAGCACAAATCTTCTCTGTCACCTGGGAGGTTTGAAGTGTAGGTCCCATGGCAGAGGATTTATTCTCCTGATTACTACATAGTGTCCCGTTCACAAAACAATACCAAGCTTTTCTCCCCCATAGTTATTTTTAAGGTCTTGACAGCGACACCTATGTGTGTTTGACTGTAATTAGCTTTATGCAGATTTCATTGAGTAAATGTGCAACCACATCCCCTACTCTCTCTTCTCTCAAATGAATGAGGACAATAGACCCACTCTTACATTTCTATAGATGTGGTACGGCCAGTGCAACCCCACTAACGTCCTATTTTTTTTACCAACTCTTCTTTTTAGGCTTTGCCTTCATAAAAAACCTTCTGATTTAGGTAGCAATTTTTGACACCACTTCAATTAAACTCTGTACTTGTAAAACGGAAATACTTCTACTACCATTTGTCAATTGTGTGTAATAATTATTGATATTTCCAAAATTCACTTTTCCATTAATCAAAAACATGCAGCTTTTTGATTGATGTGTATATAGAGTATAGACACTTTCTAGCAGAACATTATTGATGGGATGTGTTATATAAGGTATGAATGTTATGTATGCATGTGATGATGATAATATTTATGCAAATTGTAAGAAATTGGGTTATTAGTTGGGGGGAGGTTGAGAGACTTACTCAAGTAATAAACACAGTCCTTTTCAGGGTAAACCACAAAAGTCATTGAATAAACTGGTGCTTAACCCTCTGGTAGCTTGGCACAAAAGCAGTCTGGCTTATATTAGAGGCAATGTGGAAAGCATTTATGCACCACTAAAACGGTAACAAAGTGAAACACAACACAAGAACAATAACATTTAAAAGATACAGTACATGTTTATAAATAAAGTGGCATCAAAATGACAAACATCCAATTGGTAATACCAGAGTAATACATTTTTAAAGTTTCAAGTGAAAATAGCAATAGTAAAACAAAAGCGAGGGACCTCGCACAACAATAGGATGGAGCACGGTTTTAAACTATCAAATCAAATCTCCCCTTAGGAAATGATAGTAACACATACATAAACTTCACACACTTGTTTAAACACCCATCAGGTTAGTGTCACACCATGAATTCTTCAAGCAAAACCAGTACCACAACAATATAAAGGAGCAGAAAGCTTTAATGGCGAGTTCACAGACTCAAACACCATTTCCCATTATCAATAATGCAGTGATCATATTACCTTCACACAGATTAAAAACACCAATTGCAACAAAAGAATAAATGTTGCATTGTGAACAAACCCCCACAATTCAGCACAAAAATAAAGTGTTTCAGTGACAAAGTATGTGCATACCCATCCCACTTGGGGCAGCATACTAAAGTAAGGGAAAGCAGCAGCGCAGAAAGAAAACGAAGGCGACGGCAGCATGGCAATTCCCCCGGCGGTTCCCGCAATCCCCTGGCAAAATCCCCTCTGATAATAAGGAGAGAGGTCGGTTGGACCTACTGAATTACCACCGGACGGACATTGTCACACGCTGATTCACATTACCAAATGGCCGAGTGCTGGTGCTGGTCAAGAGCGGGCTGGAGGGGCAGCGAGGCAGTGAGGCAGAGGATGGTGGCAAGACTGTGGTGCAGTGCTGAGGAGAATCAGCATTGGAATCAGTGCCTGAGTGGAGCCTTTTGCTGCAATTAACAAGCCTGCACCAGAATGGCTCACTAGCTGCATCAGCAAAAGAAACTAAGGCAAGTGAGCTAGGATACCAGGTGCTGGGTGGTGGATGGTGGTCTGGAGAACGGGAGGCGAAGGAGGACCATGGCGATCAGGGGCCTATGGACAAAAACCTGGTGAGTCAGGGAGAGTGGGGGAGAATGGATAGTGAGTCAGAGTCTTCTTTGAACTCACACTCGGCCGCACATGCCTGCTGGCAGGGAGGTAGCTGCAAGTGTGACTGCTCAACGGGGTGGATTCCTCCTTCCTATCCTCCCCCTTACTTCTCAGCACCTTGTCACCCAGATGAGGACGAGGGTGAGGATGTCAGTTTCAAGTGCCCTAGGACGGTTTTAAAGATCCCTCAAAGTGTCCGTTGGCCAAGGAAAAAGTACTGCTGGTCAAAAGTGGAAACAAAACTAACAAAGCCAATGTGAGATCACAGTAAAACGACCAGTAACGTCAGCCGTGCACATTGTGACTGTTGTAGAGTGTCGTAGCCTGGTGTGGTCCACTCACACAGATTAAGGCGTTGTCCAGTGCACCCGTGGCTGTGCACCTTGTAAAAGTGACAGCACATCAAGATAATCAACCATGTGATCGGGCAGGGTGAGGAAGACACTGGGAGATAAAGTTGCTGCCCTTAAAATACTTCCCAAAAGGCAAAAAGTTGGAAAACCAGCAAATCCAAATGGTGCAATTTGCACACTAAAGAGCCCATTAATTTCGCCTATAGCCTCCATGTTTGAAAAATCAGTGGAAACATGAAATTGACAAGAAACTCGAGAATTCAATTTTTTTAAGTATCCCGGGGCATCTTTTTGCACCTCAACCGGAGAAACCTTGGGTCTAATGACACTGCTGGCACCCCTACAAATCCCACAGTGGACAGGCACAAGGGGGGAAGAGCAAGTCCAAATAATTACTTCAGGGATACTAAATCCAAACTCCATTGAAATTCAAAGCCCATGCACATGGAGTGAGCAACCAGTATATCAAGACAAGAGTAACCAAGCCAGGGGAACCACTCTGCAAAATATTATTACAAAAAAGTGACAGTACATGCTGCACGAAAAGATACCAGCATCAAAACAGAGCATCAAGAGCTACTAACCGCCCCTAGCAAAATCAAGGGAGAAAGTATGCCAGGCAGTCTGGTTACAATGCAAAAGATTCAAGACCTCAACATCTCAATGAGCCTCTCCTCCCAAGATACTGAGCGTGGCCAAACAGTCAGCCAACAAAGCTTACAATCAATCACTGAAGATCTTGCACACTTATGGCTAAATTCATGCCTATCCTTTACAAACTTGAATGAGTCACGGATGAGTAAACCTGCAGTAGGCACACAGGAGATAAGGGTGGAGGCCCAAGGAAGAGAAGAAGTGGAGAATCAGCTACTCAGCGCAAGCCATAATGGCGGCCAAGATAAGACATTAGACTTTAGAGTCAACTCACTACCAAAACAAATTGAGAGATCTGGTAGAACTCCTAAAAAAGGGGCAAATAACAACAATAGCAACACTAATGGGCAAACAGAATTTATCACCCCGCTACTGCAAGCATTATAAACATCAAAAGCTACCTTTATAAAGCAGTCAGATAAATTGGACATACAAATTGATATAATAAGCGTCATCGCATCATATAAAGCTGTTATAAACACAAAACTCAATAATCTAACCAATCTAATTAAAAGAGTACAATCAATGTATTCCCCACAGGAACCAGCCTGCACATATGTGCCAATACTAGACAAATTGAGGGGCATATTAGCAATGAATTGCGATATTTATCGCAAAACACGCTTAGCGTGTTGTTTTTTCTTCGCTCCCTGTTGCTGGGTATGTTATCGGAGAAAACATGCTATTAGCAACGTTTTTCTTCATTGTGCTAAAATATCCAGCGATAGCGGCGAAATGTGTGAATATCACTGGAAATCCAGCGATATTCATGCATCACCGCCAATGGGGGCTTAACCTGACAATTCACCTCCCGTTGAATACACAGGTAAGTCATCCTATTAGCAGGCGTTAGATTCTAGCGATAATCACGCTTAGCGCAACTATTTTTATCGCAAAGCCTGCGTTGCTAATAGGCGATAGCTGTGTTAGCGACTGCTTTCAGTCGCTAACAGTTTGGGTACGCCGACTTTGCATGTCATTATCAAAATAAATATCGCTGACATGCAAAGCGTGCCCCAAACCGGTCGCTATTGCCTAAAAGCTGTGGCTAACTGCTGTTAGCGATAGCTTGCTGATAGAGTGATAAAAATATCGCCACTTTAGCGGGAAAAAGTCCAGCTAAAGCGGCAATATTGCCCTTGCTAATATGCCCCTAAGTTTCCTACCAACTATGCTAGAACAGATGCTTAGTCTGAACAAACGCTTGGTCACTCCGGCTATTAACTTAGAGACTGTTCATATAAAACAATCAGAGGCAATTCCAAGTCAGATTCAGCCACAGGTAGCTATAAATTCCACTTTAGAACATAAGCACGAATCTCATCTTTCCTTTGCTGTGATGGCAGGACATACAAGAGCCAAGCAAGCAGCAGCACATAATGTCACAACTGGGCAAACTGAAAAGAAGCCGACTCAATCGAGAAGACAAAAAAAGAAGGAAAGGAAAGCAAGAAACAAAATGACTGATCCTGAGCCTCAGCTAGGCATCAGAGTATATTCTATCTTCTCCAAACCCAAAGCAGTAGATTCCCAAGTAGAACACCTCACCAAAACTACATCGGATAGACCCCCATGTAACTCTACTTCTTCTAATGAAGGGTCTGGAGGTACGTATATAGACAAGCCTCAGGCCTCCAGAAAATACACAGAGGGCACAACTTCAACTGAAAAAGAGGTCTGCCTCTCAACATCATTTAAAGATCCCCTGAACGTGGAGTTACTGGGTAAACCCACAGTTGATATAGGAAGGTGGGAAAAACACTTGGATTGCTAAAGTGGCTGACGATGCAGTTAGGTGTAAGGAGCCCAAAATACATATGTCAGCCACTCCAACGAGACCGCAGATCGAAGTGACAAACCCTGTCGAATGCCCATTAATTGACACTGGAAACTGCAGTAATCAGGGAAAAAAATAATACAAATAATCAAATAATTTCTCCTATGGAAGTAAATACATATGTAGAGAAAGTGGACATAACATCTTCACCACTACAGCCATTAAAAGAAGTGATAGATTAATGCTATCCAGAAGTACTTCAAAATCAATGTAATGCAATAACACAGTGTTGCTCATCTCAAGGGCAACTAAGTTTTCGTATTCCAAATCAGGTCAAACTTCATTCAAGAACTGCAATGATAAGGACATAGAAAGGTGAATAGCACACTGTACTCAGGTAACTTAACAGATAATATGGACACCAGAATATGAAACGCAGGGCAGTCACGACATCTTGAATAGAAGCAAAATTTTGAAACTCACGGCTGAAATTCTGGAACTAAAGAACATTCAATCGTCAGACCTTGAAGCAGTCCAATTTCTTCCAGGGAACAACGAAAAACTAAAGAACAAACACTAACCACTTGGCAGACGCCAGAGCTAGCACACCTAAAATTAAACAGCTCTGATTGATTTTCAGTCTGGGGAATACAAATATCAGCACCTACTACACCCCGTTACCCATTTCCCCTGAAAGAAATTCAAACGCATCAAATCAAAAGGAAAGTAAATCAAACGGCAGTACCTTCACAGGTCTATTCAATTTTACAAAACACAAAAGTTAGGAGCGGTATAGTCCAGACCCCAGATAGATCAGTCAAAGATCCACATGGGGAGACTGACTCAAACTCAGACCAATGGAACTGGCTTCCCAGCGTACTTAGCAATAAGAGGAGTGACTGACAAAAGAAAGATAGGGTTGGTACCTCTGTATGTGGTGCTATACATATGCTTTCCTGGAATATAGCTGGGGCAAGGCAACTACTTGAGGAGGGCCTTCCACTTAAGGAGTGGGCAAATTGTGATATAATAGCTCTGCAAGAGACGTGGTCGCAGGATGAACTCCCGATAGCAGGCTTCACTCATTATACAGTAGCAGCACAAAAATGTCAGCAATATGGCCGTGCAATAGGTGGATTGACAGTCTACTTATCTACAGCTCTAAAAATTAAAACAGGACAGTTGAAATCTCCTGATCCTAGCATACAACTTGTTAAATTCTCAGATCAATATTCAGATAAAAAAGTACAATAATATTGATCAATTATTACACACAACCGAAGTTCCAAATTAAAAACGAGAAAAATGCTCTCCTAAGTGAAAGAATATCAGGTCTACATTGTGCTGAGCCCACATAGAATCTAATAGTGACAGGAGATTTTAATTCTAACCTGATATTCACGCCAAACGAAGAGGACCACTCAACTCAACAAATTTAAAATGCCTTCAATGGACAAATGAAACTAAAACAGATTGGTTCTCAATAATAAAAGATCACCTGGCTGAATTGGCAAACAAACCTATGAATAGGATCCATGCAAGCCTGGTCTCTCTTTTTAAACCAATTTACAACGAAAATGAAAGCACCCCAAGTTAAAGTTAAAGACACGATCCAATAAATGCAAGAGTTAAAAAGGGACCTAAAAAGATCACAAAGGAAGTTGCAATAAAAAAATATCGAAGGGATAACGTGGGAGATATTTCAACAATTAAGAAAACAATACAAAAATAGGATTTGGGCATTCAAAAAAGTGAAAACGGAGAGCTTTTGTTCCAAATTAATTCATAGCGTAAGGTATTCACACTCAAATCAATTTTGGCAGACAATAAATTAACTGACCTGGCATCGAAACATCCTAATTTCAAACGTTCAGGAGCAGGAATGGGACAACTTTCTCACACAGAAATTTAAACAGAAGTCACCTAGCATTCAGGTGAATCAATCGAAAGCAGATATTCCAAATAAGTTACAATTCCTGGACATAGGCGACTGTCAATCACTATCAATGGGCACGATTCAGTCACCAGTGCAAGAATTAGTCTCAATAATAAACCACTCCCAATTATACAACATAGGATATAACAAATATAATAATAAAGGCAAAAGCGACGGGCTCCTTTCCCGGATAGTATTCTGCAGGCAACTTACAAATATGACTCCGAATACTGGAGTATACATCTAGAGAAGCTTTATGCTGATGTTGAGATCAACAATCAAATTCCTGACAGCTGGCAAGGATCAATTATAACCCCTATTTATAAAGAAGGAGATAGAACTAACCCTTCAAACTACAGGCTAAAAACCCTACAGGATGTCGAAGCTAAATATTTTGCCTCACTTATCCTTGAAGATCTGGTCAACTGGTCAGGGGAACGCAATTTGATCCCAAAACATCAAACAGGCTTCAGAAAGAGGGTTGGAACTATCTCTAATATTCTATCAATCTCTCTAATAGAAGAAAATTTAAGAACAAGACACAGGATCTGCACCATTGTTTCATAGACCTAAAAGCTGCATTTGACAGTGTGGACCAGAAACTATTGTGGGCAAAATTAAAAGCCTGGGACATACAGAGAAAATCTTAAGGGGTCAATTGTTATTTTATACAGATACTAGGGTTAGAGTGAAACTTGGAGACAGTGCTAGAAACTCAAGAAAAGTGTATACTACCATGGGCCTGAAACAGGGGTGTGTGCTGACCCCGCAGCTCTTTAACCTATTCATATCAGACCTATCTAGAAAGCTCGATAGAATCAATTCACATTCACCATACTTATTTAAGCAGCAACTCTCGCACCTTGCCTATGCAGACATCATTGTTCTCTTGAGTCTGACTAAGGTTGGTCTGACCAGGTTATTAATGAAACTTTTTGAATTTCTGTCCACAAACAAGCTGGAACTCAACACATCAAAACCAAAAAACAATGCTTATTACCAACCGACTGGCCCCACAACACAACATCTGGCTAGAAGGCGAACTATCGGAGAATGTATCCAGCTACAAATATTTGGGATATTACATAGATGACAAGTTATCCCTTTGTGACCAGAAAACCGATATGACACAGCGAGCGGGGGTCTTAACATTCGCCTTCAGGTCATTGGCAAAGAAATTGGGGGGACCATCATTAAGGCCGCTCCAGTCAATCATATCCACCAAAGCACTACCAACCCTATCCTATGCTAGCGCTGCTATGCATGGGAAGGATTCTGAGATTCTTAATAACCTAAAGAATTTGGGCTAATGAATGAATCATTGGGTAGATTTTATACATATATAAAGGTGTGGTACCGGATAAAACAAAACGCAGAGGAAAACAGTCTCAAAGAATCATTATGGTTGGAACTGGAAAAGGATAGAAAATCGGAGGCCAAACAATTTTTGGACAGCGCGCTTAAGGCAACTTGTACTATTGATCTCTGGAATAAAAACATGCCTTTTCCATTATTCAAGCTGGCACGAAATAAAGCAGCAACATTTCATTCGCTGATATTGGACAAAGGCATTTTCTTCCATAGATCTCACTCGTGGCCAATGATTAATACCTACAATGTCCCCAAACTGGCAGCCTACCTAGATTCTACATTCCCTATCCACATAAAAAGACAACTGATGGCACTGCGGTTCAGGAAGTTCCCTACATTGGCTGATGCACCGTCCTGGAAGCACATTGAGTCAAAAGAATGCCGTCTTTGCGGCAGTCAATAGGAAGATTTTATTCATCTCATATGTCACTGTAGGAAACTACAACCAGCGAGAGTCACTTTCTTAAGGAGAGCTTTCTTGGATAGAGGAATAAGCTTGTGTAGAACTGCCATCATCAGAGGATTAGATGAAACTGACTCCCAAATAAACTGTAAACTGATAAAGTTTTTACGTGTTCATGACCAAGCACTGAAAGCAGAAGCACTTTAATGAGGTAATCTTAACAGGGGATGAAAGCTACTCCCACTCGCCATTGTACAGGGGAGGAGACCATAAAGGCGGTCATCTCCGATTACTTAAACTAACAAAGTATGCCCCCTTCAGTAGTATTGTCAGTACAATTTGTTAGTTAAGGGACTAAGAGACTTACAGATGTAATTTATGGCCAGATAGGAAGAAAATAGTAGACTGACGGCGATAATGTTTACTTTTATCACATGCATTTTATTGGTATTTTTGCATGTTCAGCTAGTGAAACAAGGAAGTAAGAGCAAAATTGATACGCGTTACACACTGATTTAATACTTGTTTTTTACACACTTTACGATGGATTTTATTCTGTAAAATGTTAACTTGTTTTAAATTTTGAGTGAAGGATGATGTTATGTACAAATGTTATGGTTTTAACTAACTATACAATAAACTAATAATAATACTAACATATTCAAAAAGTGCTGAATGGAATGGTTGAATTAATCTCAGCCACTCAAAATTACAGGCTGCAGTGCCAGGCCTAACATGCTTTACAGTGCTACCTTAGTGGGTGGCATAATGAGAGCTACAGCTTGTAGTATTTCGTTTACATGTTCTGGGTACCATTTACTATGGATTATTAAGTAAATTAAATATGCCAATTGGGAGTGTGACAATAGTATCATTTTTAAGTAGTACAGCAAAAATAGGGGAGTAAAGTCAAAATATCTAAGGGAATGCCACAAAAGAAATGTCAGGTCTAACACAAATAAACTTTTATACAAATAATTTTGTACAATCTCGGACTGCATGGGTTTTCCCATTTGTGTTTTGTACTGATGAGTGCAATTTATAAAATGTGTTTTCTAAAGCACATTATTTGGTGCTGAATAAAAATACATTTCTTAAATAGTACAAATATAGTTTTTCCTTCAATTATTGTCACATGAATATTTGATGTCCCAAACTTTAAGGGTCCTAGGGACCCTTTCACATGTTTTGAATAAATACACTATACACTATCTAGCAAATGGGATATATGCAGTTCCTTTACATCAATCTAGCTCCCTTTCATCAGTGCTCAGAAAAGGAAACATTTAAAAGCAGTTTGTAAATAGATGCTACTCATATAACTGGCTACCTATTTTGAAATTTATATTCATGAACCTGATATGGCTGGCTGCAAAGCTCTCTAACCAAATCAATCAATCAATCAATCAAACAAGACATTTGTAGAGCGCACTACTCACCTGTGAGAGTCTCAAGGTGCTGGGGGGAGAGGGGTGCTGCTACTGTTCGAATAGCCAAGTCTTGAGGTGCCTCCTGAAGGTTAGTAGGTCCTGGGTCTGCCGTAGAAGGATGGGGAGGGTGTTCCAGGTCTTGGCGGCGAGGTGGGAGAACCATCTGCTGCCGGTGGTTGTTCTTCGGCTGCGGGGGACAGTGGCAAGTGCGAGGTCAGCGGAGCGGAGCTGTCAGTTCGGGATGTAGAAGGTGAGTCGTCTGTTGAGGTATGCCGGTCTGGTGTTGTGTAGCGCCTTGTGTGCGTGGGTAAGGAGCTTGAAGGTGATCCTCTTGTTGACGGAAAGCCAGTGCAGGTCTCTCAGGTGTGGTGTGATATGACGTGGCGAGGGATGATGAGGATCAGGCGTGTGGAGGCGTTCTGTATGCGTTGTAGTCGTTTCAGGAGTTTGGCCGGGGCTCCTGCGTAGAGGGTGTTTCCGTAGTCCAGCCTGCTGCTGACGAGGGCCTGAGTGACCATTCTTCTTGTTTCAGTGGGGATCCACCAGTAGATCTTGTGTAGCATGCGGAGGGTGTTGAAGCAGGAGGACGATACTGCGTTGACTTGCTTGGTGATGGAGAGCGTTGAGTCGAGGATAAATCCCAGGTTGCGTGCATGGTCGGTGGGTGTAGCTGCTGTTCACCGAGCGGACGTACACCAGGAGTCAAACCATGCTAAGGGGTTGGATCCAAGGATGAGGACCTCTGTCTTGTCTGAGTTCAGCTTCAGACGGCTGTTTTTCATCCACTCGGCGACGGCTTTCATTCCTTCGTGGAGGTTGGTTTTGGCGGTGAGGGGTCCTTGGTGAGGGAGAGGATCAGCTGGGTGTAGTCGACATAGGAGATGATGTTGAGGTCGGGCAGTCGGGCGGTGTGGGCGAGCGGTGCCATGTAGACATTGAATAATGTCGGGCTAAGAGATGATCCTTGGGGTATGCCACAGATGATCTCGGAGACTTCGGACGGAAAGGGGGGAGGCAGATGCTCTGGGCTCTGCCGGAGACGAAGGAGGTGGTCCAATCCAGAGCTTTGTCTCGGATCCCTGCTTTGCGGAGGCGTGTGCGTAGGGTGCGGTGGCAGACAGTGTCGAAGGCGGCAGATAGATCCAGGAGGATGAGGGCCGCGGTTTCGCTGTTGTCCAGTAGGGCCCTGATGTCATTGTGGCGGCGATGAGGGCAGTCTCGGTGCTGTGGTTGGGACGGGTCCAGGATGTTGTTCTCCTCGAAGTAGCGGGTGAGGTGTCTGCTGATGGTCTTCTTGATGACCTTTGCGGGGAACGGGAGCAGGGAGATGGGCCGTAAGTTCTTGAGGTCCCTCGGATCCGCCTTTGGTTTCTTGAGTAAGGCGTTGAGCTCGACGTGCTTCCAGCTTTCCGGGAAGGTCGCGGTCTCTAAGGAGATGTTGATGGCCTTGCGGAGATAGGGTGCGATGGTGGCGCTAGCTTTGTTGTAGATGTGGTGTGGGCATGGGTCTGATGGAGAGCCAGAATGGATTGTTCATGATTTTTTATGGTGTCGTTGTTGTTTGTGTTGGTCCAGGTGAGCAGGGGATCGATGTGGGTGGTGGCCGCGGGGTCTGTGTTGTTCGGTGGTTGTCGGACGGTCGGGTCATTGAAGCTGTCGTGGATGTATGCGATTTTGTGATGGAAGAAGGTGGCAAGGGAGTCACACAGGTCTTGCATTGGTGGGATGTTGTTGGTGTTGGAGCTGGGGTTGGAGAGTTCCTTCAGGATGTTGAAGAACTCTTTGCTGGTGTGCGTGCTGTTGTCGAGTCGGTCCTTGAAGGAGGCCCTTTTGGCAGTTCTGATGAGGTGATGAGTCTATGGGTGGCGTTCTTGTGGGCTGCGTAGCTGTCTGGTGTCTGTTTGTGGTGCCATATATTCTCTTGTGTGCAGCAGGTTTGCTTGGAGGCCTGGAAGTCTGCGGTGAACTAGCTGGCTTTCTTGTTAGTGTGCCTGTTGGAGGGTTTCTTGATCGGGGCGAGAGTGTCGGCGCCCAATGCATCTTCGGGATCCTTTATTCTTAACCATTGGGCATATCGTCCTCCAAATCCTTCTTTGTGAGGGTGAAACCTCCTCAAAGTGACCCCTCATGCAGCTTATTGTGCTGTACCTGCAGACTAGTTGAATTTCCTTAAAATTACAGGCTCACTGACGTTATTTCTGAGGCTTTTTTAAGAACATCGGTTAAGAGAATTCCTGCATGTCATACATGGTTATTATCTATTTAGATCTAGAATCTAAGCATTGGGGCATATTTACAAAAAATAGCGCAGTGCAGCACTGCACATCTTTTTGCTGTGCTGCCCTACTTCAAGTTGAAAGGTCAGGAATCCCCATATTTACGATATATGGTGCATTCCCATCCTGTCAGCCAGCACCTGCAAGCAATTCGATGCCTAGTGCCAATGTAGGAACCCTTGAACCATGGTACAAGAGTGTCTGCCTAGTTGCCAGGATTGTTTTGTGCAGGAAGGGGCACCTCCCTGCACAAAGACAATCCATGGAGGCGTTTTCCTCCTTCTATGTGTGCTACAGAATGCAGCACAAATGGAAAGAGGAAAACATGAGGAGAAATGAAAACATTTCTCCTTGCCACACCTGCTCTGGGGTGCAGTAAGGTTTTGGCGCTGCCCCAGGTTTAGATGATTTTGAAAATCCGGGGCAGTGTCAACATCCATGGGTGTTGCATGTGAACACCCACCACAATGCCCATGGAATTCCTCCTTGACCAAGGGTAAGGCAAGGTAGCGCTTTGGCTGCCTTGCCTTACTCCAAATCTAGGAAGAGATGCAAAGTCATGCAGGGTGACTTTGCATCCCCTCATAGATATGATTGGAGCATCACAACCTTTCCTGGGGTGAATAGTCTTGTAAAAAATTACTGGAAATATTTGTTGTGCAGAAAAGTTTTCCTTTTAAAATTCACTTTTTGTCTGTGTTTTCCGTCTTAAGCCCTGCTGTTATCAGAATTAGATTCTGCTTTTTCTTAACTCTACAGCATTTGTGAAGGTCATTCTGTTTGCATAGTTTCTAAAAAAAAAGTCCTCAGCTTGGCACAACACTAATTAATAGCCATTCAAATATTTTGGACTGGAAGGGCTTCCTTCATGTACAAAACCTTTGCTAGACATCACACACACCTTTGTACCATGGAGCAAGGGTTTGTGCGTGGTGCTAGGCAGCATAATTGTATTCCCGCGCTTTGCAAGAGACCAGCAGCATTGTATTTTAAAAGATTTGGCACTGTCCTGCACTCTGCCTCTCATGCAATGCAACTCAGCAACTTTGCCTTATTCCACAAAATATTAGTAAATCTGCTCCATTACTTGTTTATATAAAATGTATTCATGTAATATGCCCGGAAAACAAGATCTGACTGTCCCTGTACAACAGTGGGCTACTTGGAAGGGTGTACTGGAGTGAAATGCTATTTTCCCAGCTGCTGTGCTTCTGCAACTAGAGTTGGCAGTCCAACGGTATGCATTGGGCCAAGTAATCTGATTTGCTTGTTAACTCATGAATCTGATGTTCATTGGATACTTAAAAATTATACTTTTATAGGAAGTTACAAAATGATACTTAAAAAATAGCTAACTCCATGATAAACAATTGTGTGGGCTGCCTTAGCCATCCTCATGAAAGCTGTATAACTCTTACCATATTTTGCTACAGCTGCCTCAAAAACACCAGATCATGTCACACCGTTGGGATTTCTCAGCAGAAGCCTATCTCACCCGTCAAGCTGTAGGTAGGGAAGGTTTTGTGGTTGCAGGAAACAACCTAGACTTGATTACTCAAAACCATCAAGAGGTCCTCTACATCTGGTCTGACTCACCACATGCAATAATTTTGATCGCTAAACTCATTGAACTGAAGAGCAGAGGGAATACCACTGCTAGGTCATGTGCAGAGAATTCAGTCTTGCTGTGAGAGGCAGCTGTGCTCTCACATTGTTCAAAGAGTAAGTGCTACAGAAAGAAACATATTTAACTGAGAGTAACCTTGGATCATCTTTAGGAGCTTGACCTGAGAAGCACGGACTTTCTCAGAAAAAATGTTTCAGCAATTATGCTTAATAAACTAAGCACACATCAATGCAGTCAGTGATACACAGGGACACACCCTGTTTAAGTAAAAAGGTACAATTTTAACAAGAAAAATATTATACAGATAGGAGCTCCTAACATTAAGGGAAAATAAAAATGGCACTATTGGAACCCAGTGCTAAAACCTGTTGCATATGAATTCAATACAATATTAAAAAAAAGAAAAATAAATAACAAAGGGCGTCATTTAAAGATGGTTGGATTGGAGATTTTCCGACTGACTTAATTGAGATTCCCTTTTCGCATTAAAGGAGGTGAAACAGCTTACTTTCTGACTATAAAGTTTGACCTGCATCAGCCATCAGAAAAGGCTGCCAGGACAGATGTAGCCATGCCATCAAAAAGCCTGCCCTCTTCAGAGCAGACCTTTAAGACTGAACTTTCCTACCTGTGATTGCCATGCAAAATATTGCCTTTTCAAACATGAAAAAATAAAACATGGTTTCCATGTACTGGAAGTGAACACCCAGGAAACCAGACACATTCATTTTTTGTTTTTCAGAGACATATCCCCACTTTGAGTCTTTGTTTCTAAAAAATAAAACCATAAAACATGGCAACCTTAAAAAAGTCTACAAGCACGAATTACATGTTTTACCGAAAGTGAAGCACTTATGCAGAAATATCCCTGCTAAGTTGGATGGAAACTCTAAAGGTGGCAGCTAAGTTGCGGGGGGGGGGCTGGAAGAAGTGGCATCTTCATTGCTTTAGCAGTTTGGTGGCTCACCTTCCAAAGTAATAAATAGGCGCCAAATGTCCCCCAAGGCATGCAAGCAACAAAGGCTACACTGGTGACCAACCAGTGAGTGCACATGATACAGTCCAAGATGGGGATATGCCATGGTGTGAATTTAGGGGCTTATTTACAAGCCCCTTGCGGCAGCGGTGCGGCAGTTTTAATATGGGCAAAAGTGACGCACCGGTGGAGCAAGGGGTTTGTAAATAAGCCCCTAAGTTCACAAATCCCTCATGGCACACAAGTTAAATAGCATCCCTTTATTTGGGGTGTCTCATGTTTCGATTGCAAGCCTTTTTAGATTCTAAGGGCCTCATTTATGAAAAGTGTCGCATCGCTGCGTGAAAACAGCGATGCGTCACATTTCACTGCACCCTCCTTGCGAAACCAATGATGTGTCATATTTACAGTGTGACGCATCATTGCGCAAGGAGTTACCGATACGTCAGTATTTCTGACGTATCTGTATGGCGCAAAAGTGACGCATTGCTGGAGTGTGTCACAAAAGTGACGCAACTCCAGCAATGTATCCTTTCACATGGGGCAAGCCACATGTGAAAGGGCCTGCGTCAGTCTTACGCCTGCTGTGAGGCAGGCATAAGGAATTGACGCATTTGTGTTATAGAAGTGGCGCAGTGAAATCATAGATTTCACTGCATCACTTCTACAACCCTTTCTTGCGTCAACATGCCCCCCTTGCATACATTATACCTGGCGCAGGTATAATCTGGCGCAGGGGTTTACAAAGTGACGCTTCTACCTAGATGCGTCACTTTGTAAATATGGCACAACAGGGCACATTTTTAACGCCACTGGTGCGTCACAAAAAGTGACGCACCGGCGGCGTAAAAGTGATGCACAGCCACATAAATGAGACCCTAGGTCCTTTAGAAACACATTCCACAATATATCTCAGAAGGCCACAGTAGACAAAAAGGCAACGCCCAACTTGAATAGTTCTACAACATCCTCTGACTTTCACAACAATGAACTTTGCATACTATCAGTTGTCTAGAAACAACTTCTGCTACAAAATCCTCACATCCCAGGTGCTTAGGTTTCCATGATGCATGTCACAAGCATGGAAAAAGCTGTCCTGCGCAGACAAATGCTCCTCTTTACCAAGGCCTAATGTTTAAATCAAGAACGTGTGTGCTGACAAACCTGAAGCACGTTTTCTTCAGCAGAATTTATGTGCTAAAAGGTTTGGCCAGCTATTCAGATTTCCATTACATTTTTTTCATAAATACTTTGGTAGATATTAATAATAGTCTTAACATTTTCTTTATTTTTACAAAAGTGGTTCAGATACTGTATGCTATATTCGTTTACTATTTTTCTGCTTGCTTTAGTGCATCCTAGGAGTAATATGCTGCCAACCAAAATGCAATGTGAGGATATACTCCTGAGAAATGTTTGATATCTCACGGTAGGTCACAATGAAGATTAGCCATACTTTTTCAAATTACTTAGGACCTAGCCAGAAGTGTATTTATTGTCCTGATGATACTTAGTGGGGTCTATGTACAAGGGAAGTGGCGGAGTATGGCGTTAGCCTTCCTGGCTTAACACCTCACTCTGCCACTTCAGAAACACATGGTTGCACCATATTTATAAGAATATGGTGCAGCCCTGCGTTTCACCCTGTGCTGAAGCTACACTTAGTAGACTAGCGCCAACAGAGGCACCCTTGCACCATTTCGGTGGAACGCCCACAGAAACACCCATCCCCTTTCACTCTAAGCATAGCGTGAAAGGGGGCCTTATTTACAAGGCAGCGTTAAGCCACGGTTAGTGGTTAAACGTTGGCTTGTATATAAGGCGAGGCCCATATCGCCATCACAACATCACTGAAAGTGTTGTTGTGATGGTGATAGGAGCTTGTAAATAATCCCCAGTAATCTAGTCTATGATGGTCAAAACATAAATAAAAAAACAGAGACATTACTGAATTAATTTTAGTGATGAGCATTTGAGGATCAATTGAGACTTTCTTTGCTGTTTTTTTAACGAAACAAACCACAGCTGTCACAAAGCCTTTTTGCTGTTTATTGGATTTTTTTTACTATGTATTTGATATTACTATAAACAAAGTTTTCTCATATACATTTGCCCCATTGAGACTTCTTGTTTTCCATTCATTTTTTGCTATATTAATTCAGTCGCCACATCTACATTTCTATCTTTCGCTTGTATCGTGATTCTTTAAAGATAAATAGATAACAAATGTCGGAGCAATAGTGGTGAATGTATCCCAGGGACCAATGTTACATTGTTTGTGAATGACCCAGTTTCCTTCGAAATAATGATTAGTCCGTGTATACTACTATCACTTGTTAGCAGCCGAAGACATATTTGACCACTTTTTTCAGTTTTAGTTTATCATGTAAATTTTTGGCACCTGCAAATCTGGGCTTCTATATGCTTAATTATATAATGGTTCAATTAGATTGGGCACATATAGGAGTGATCTGCTTTTCGATGGGAATACATTAGATGCTTGAGGTCTGATATTGTGCAGTTTGAAGAAAACAGGAGTCCTTCCTGGCTAGATATCTAAGTGATTACTCTTTCAGAGTTAATGCCCTTTTCATAAAGATTTCAGTTCCACCCTGTTAGACCTGTCATCCTTAGGGTGGTCTTTTCCTAAACCTTTTGCATGCTTACCTCCACATTTTGCTGTAGATTATTGTTGGCCTTAGGACTCTGAGCATTTTACCACTGCTGACCAGTGCTAAAGTCCCTGTGTGTCTCCCCTAAACATAATTACATTGGTATTTACCTGATTGACATATCTAGTTTACCTATAAGTCCCTTGTATAGTGGTATAGCATATACTCAGGTCCAGTAATCTAAATGCTACAAGTGGGCCAGCAGCCACCCACACAAGTAGACTTTCAAATCTGTCTCAGGCCCGCCATTGCAAGGCCTGTAAGTGCAGTTTACTGCCACATCGCATTTAAAATCCATTACTAAACCTTAAATGCTCCTTTTATTACCCATAAGTCATCCATAAAGTAGGCCCTAAGCAGCCCCAAGGACAGGGTGTTGGTAACTAAAAGGTAGGACATATACGTTCATGTTTTATATGTACTGCTATTGACAAACAGATGAATTCATGCTTTACTACTTGAGGCATATTCCTCTCATGGCCTAGTAATGGGAATGCCTTAAAACACTTTTAAACTATAATCCTTGATTAGAAAGGAGTAGTTAAATCATGTTTCATATCTTTGCAATGGTAATGATAAATCCTCTTTAGTGGTAATGTTGGATTTACCATTACTGTTTTAGAAATACCAAGCTTAGAAAGTGAACATGTCCCTACTCTTACTGCTCCATGTACCTTGCAGCCTGCCTGCAATAAACATTTGGGGTGGATGACAGTTACACTTTGTGCATTCCATCTAGACAGCCACAAACATAGGGAGGGTGGGTGTGACAGAGAGCTCCTCTGCATTCCTCCACATTCTGATAGTTTTTCCTGGGCAGGAAGAAGGAGCTGACACTTATCTCTGATTCAGCAATGTCCTGTGTCCCATATAAAGGGCTGATTATCCCCCACAGATAGCCTGGCAGACAGGGTTGAGATAAAAGGAGACTTGTGCACTTCCAGGGCTTGCTTTGATGTCACCTTCACTCCAAAGGCACACGTGAGTATAAGTATTGGGGCTCTAATCCTACCAAGACAGTACAATACTGAACCTGTAAATAACTCTGCTCGGATAACATGCTAGTAATGATCTAAGGCAATTATCCATTTAAGATTTTATTGAATGGACGCGACGGTGATCACCAGTGCATTGGCACTACATTTGGCAATAAATTAAACTTCTGGATGATCGTCAATACAATAATCTCAATATGAATTGAAGCCATTAGTTCCTTCAAAGTCTTCATCTAACAGATGCTACGGTGGTTATAATAGAGAAACATCTTGGCAATCTTGAATAAGACAATTCGAACCCTGATGAAGTCCATGTTGGACAAAATGCATTGGCTCGGCTGATGCATTTGACTACAAATAAAGAATATTTGAAAATAAGAAATCACAAGACTCCTTGCACTCCATGTATTTTTTGGATCCCATAACATTTTGTATCATTTGGGGAAAAAAACTTGTTTAATTACATGCTTGTGCATAATTAATGAAGGTTTCACGTTCAATTGTATGCTCCTTTTCAGAAGCTAAATACGTTGAGGGAAAGTCTTTTCTCTTATGTTTGTGACTTCTTAGCGGTCGGGTCACCGTGAAGTTGAGCATATCTCCTATACATATATGAGAATTAAATACACTGGTGCAGCCCCTATTGCCCACACTGATGTTAGCATAACTTCAAGCCTCAGAGATTAAACCTCTTCCTTTAGGCTTTTTCCATAGACTTACTCCAAACATTTCAGCAAATATTCCAGCAAAGAAGCCTTATATGCGAGAGTCTAGTGACTTCACCGAATTTCTAGGCCCCTTTGTCAGATCGAAATTGTTTGGATTGATATGTTGAGGGCACAGAACATAGTTCATCGCAGATAACCCCAACTGAATCCAAAAAATCAGGACAAAGCCCAGTGAACCCAATAGGAGCGATATTGCAGTCCAACCTATTTATTGTATTGTTCCTTCTTGCCAGATAGACCCCGGGGGAGAAAGATGACTTCGACCTCATCATATAGTGATTATTGTGGGGGAAACATTAGTTTGAAATCTTGGAATGTTGATGGATTCATTTTATAACCTCATATGAGATCATACGTTTGCAGGAGACCTGGCAGTTGAAAAAAAAAATTCCCGGAAGGTTACAAGACTTTTTTTTCTCCCAGCAGAAGGTCCACCCTCTAGCCGTGCAAAAGGGGGTCTAATTATTTGTATTCCACTTGACCTGGGTCCATCTATAAAATTGCTGTATTGGAATTCTAGAGTGGCTCAAGGCCAAAAGATAGCTGTGGGGAAAAAGCTGCGGTTTACACTAATACATTTTTATAATGCAGAAATTATGATTCAGGGCCCCTCAAATTTGTGCACCGATATTGGTCGAAGATCGCGAGATACCCCCATCTACCAGGCTTCAGAAGAAAGGCACATGGAGCAGTCTCCATATGGCTGTCAGTTAAATGCCCTTTTAAACAGTTATGACCTAAGGTTTACATTCCTAGACGCACTTAGGCCCCCTAATAGTATTCATCCACCTTCTTACAAAGGAAGGGGGAATGCCACTATTATCGAATTTATTTTTGTTTCGTCATTCATGGACCATATTGTAAGGGCCGATTGGCAACTCAGGACAATAAGATGGTGGAGTCAATAATGCCAACTGATCCGGGGAGGCGATTTCAGTCGACACTAACGTTCTTGACAGTTCCCTCTTTCAACTAAGACAAAAGGAGTTCATGAAGTGCCTCGATACATCTCCCTCAGACGAGGATGTAATTAGTTCCTTTGTTTTTATTGCTCAGTCAGTGGTGGGTTTGTTAACTGTGCCGGCAGTCCTTCCCTGTTTGGATAACCCAAGCTGGTTTGATGGAGGGTGCTCTAAGGGGGAAACATCCTTTACCACGAAACTTTTACAACGCGGTACCATTACCACGCAGGTTTTACAACGCAAGTCGTTACAACGACTTGAGCTGGAGGGCACTGTAGGATAGGGAATAGTTTAATTTACTATCCAACTCCTTCCCAACTATCCATGGGGACTGGAGTTGGAATAGTAAATTAAACTATTCACTATCCAGCACCCCCCAACGCAAGTCGTTGTAACGACTTGCGTTGTAAAACCTGCGTGGTAACGGTATACGTTGTAAAAGCACGCGTTGTACCATCATACATCTGCTCTAAGGCACTAAGGACTCTAAAAGCAGCTCTGAGAGAGATTCTGTGTAATGAAGATAGGGTAGCGACTTTCTGTAAAAACTAAAAAGAGCGCTAAAAGAGCAGAGGTGATCATTACAGAAACAAGCCTGGGAAGACCTGGTACAAGCTAGTGAACTAAAGGACAGCACCCTTTTCTGGAAGGACATAAATAACCCTGGTTTCTCTGAACCAGATAAACCGAGCATGGTACATCATATAACCCCGGTTCACTGGAAGGCACATTTCCAGGCCGTCTATAATCATGGTGAAGGAGAGCAAGATATTGTTGATAGGGTATGTCTCCCATGTGATGTGCAGATTAACTTAATTTTGGATGAGGTTAAAACTGCTGTTGAGGTACTGTTGTGTAATAGGGCTCCAGGCCCCCCCTGATCTGTTATGGAACAACATAGACGCCTGGGCCCCGATTTTGACCAGGGCTCTAAATGCAGCAGTGCAGACATCAATGCCTCAGTCGTGAGCCTTCTCTATCATCATCCCCATTTATAAGAAGGGTGAAAGGGACAACCCACAGTGTTACCATCCCACATCCCTGTAAGATCCCACTGTTAAGGTTATGGATAGGGTTCTTTTAAATAGGTTATCAGAATGCGCAGATAGTAACCAGATTATTTTGGAAATTTAATACGGCTTCAGATTAAGTAAAACAACAGTAGGCCAATGGCTGAACGTTTATCTGTTGATATCAAAATACACAATTGCCAAAGCAGGTTCTATTTATCTGGTGTTTATGGACCATACTGCGGCGTTCGACCGAGTGAACAGTGGTAAATTATGGGCTCTACTAGATGAGATAAGCGTCGAGCGCGCAATAATAAATGTTTTAATATCTCTATATGCTAATATATCAGCCGTAGCTCGTTTTACTCAGAAGGGAGGACTTACTGATAATTATAGATGTTCAAGAGGAGTGTGTCAAGAGTGCATTCTTGCCCCTTTTTTATTTACACTGTACATTAATGGGCTAGAATCCCATCTCATTTCACTGCATTCTGATACCCCAAGACTAGGCACTAGACCGGTACCAGTCCTGTTACATGCGGATGACGCAGTGCTTATAGCACAAACACCCAGAGCACAGCAAGTGTTAATTGATGGATTTATCTCCTTCATGAATAAATTGGACTTATCTCAGAATTTTACTAAATATTTTGTTATGGAAATGTGTGCCAGGGGACTAGTACAAAAACCAGAAGGCAGACACTGCAAATTTAGCCAAAGTCCTGACTTTGACATATTTCGGTGTTTTATTTGATGATTAATTAAATTGGAATAACCTAAAGGAGAAAAAGGCAAAGGACACAAATATAGTCCAGGGAGCTATAGCAAATTACGCATATAGACATATAGATTAGGTACATGGTCTCTGGGGGTGATTTAAAATTATATAATTCGTTTTGTATTTCCAAAGTCACGTACAGGAGTGAGAGTTGGGGCAATAAGGCGGTTAAATTACAAATCAACCAAAAGAAATGCTTAAGACGGATTTTAAAAGTGCCACAGGGAACAACCGCATATGCCGTACATGAGGAACTGGGGGTTAAATATATCACCAACTTAGTTGCAGTCAAGCCCCTGCTATGCTGGGTGAATGTATGGTTCAATAAAAGGCTACTTTTCATGAAGCAGTAATCTTGGATTGTCTTTCCTTGGATTGTGCATTGAAAAACCCATGTTTAAGATTTATTTAGTGCCCTTGGAAGACCAGATATATTTATGAATTATGAGACAGTGAAGAGGGAGGATAAAAAGTTAATCAAAGACCTATTCTTTAAAACAATTAGTGCTGAGCGTGAAGGTAAGGAACTTAATAAGCCTATGGTAAGAGCCCATGCTCTAGTTCAATCAACGCCGGGTATGGAGCCTTACCTTTCAATTTTAACCAATCCCCAAGAGCGTTGTTTTAATCACTTAATTTAGATTCAATATGCTTGTGGTCTTAACTGCCTCTCCTCCTGGTTTTCTAGCACGTACCGAAGATAGAGGGCCCTGTTGCTGCGGCAATAGGTCTCCACAGGATATTTTACATTTTGTCTTTTTATGTAAATATTTTAAGCACCCTAGACGACAATTTCTTAAACCCTTCTTAAAAGAAATGGGTTTCAAGCAAGCATGTGTTGCCCTTTTGCATTTGCAACTTTTACAAACTGATCGTACATTATGTGTTGTTACGCATTAATTAAGTGCAATGTTGAGATCAAGGATATCCAGATATGACTAAGATTGGGAGGGATATTATTGATTCATGCTTAGTTGATAGTAGAATGTAATGTACGGGAAAGATTTGAACATTTTTATGATTTTATTTATGCCATAGGAAATTTATAGAACTACTAAATGCTGATTCGATGTACTATTAAGAGTTATTTTAAAGATCAAGATTGTCTAGATCCCCAGGAGAATGATAGTGACATTTTGTGTGATTATTGTATGAAGAAATATGCTTTAATGAATTCAATGTTGGTCTTAATATATCATTTATTTTATGGTGGAGTTACTGCCAAATACAGATTGTATTGTGAATATTGTGATGACGGATCGCATAGTATTTTTCTTTTTTATGGTAGATATAAGGAAAGTTATGGCATGGTGATCCGACCAATCGCATGGATCAAATGAGTGTATTGTAACAGACTTATCTCTAGAAATAGCCCAGTCTAATATTGACCCTTTTGAGTGTGTTGGCACTGTGCAGGCTTGAGTAAGACTTAGGTCTGCAAGGAAATCTTTGAGTACGTTGACCTGTTTATCATTAATATCATCCCAATATAAATTAAAGTCTCCTAGGAATATATCATTGGTTTTGACATGTCTCTTAAATGTCAATCACCCATATACCCACTCATAATCCAATTCGCTCATTAATGCAGCCACTGATATAGTCACTCATACAGATTCCCACATACTGTCAGTGTCCCATAGAGCTAGTCACACAGACACTTACTCACACATACAATACACACACACTTACTTATTCATACATATACTAACACATGCTCACTCACCTGTACAGTTACTGACACAAGCACACCCTCACCCATACAGCCACTCTCATATTAACCCACTCACCAATAGAGTCACTCATATACTCGAACACTCACATATACTGCCTTTCAAATATGCAGTTACTCACCCATATACCACTGACACATCAATTCACTCACCGACACAGCAGCACACATACACAGTGACCTATACAGCCTCTCACAGATGCACTCACTAACCCATACAACCACTGACTCACCCACTCACTCATCTATGCAGACAGTCACACCTACCCTCACCCACCCACACAGACATTCATACACCCATACATGTACTCAGACAACCAAGACAACAAATCAATCCCCCATGCAGCCACTCATTTACCTATTCACACACTCATGCAGCCACTTAGACTGATGCAAACAGTCAATCATGCACTCACTGAATCATCCATACAGGCACACATACACCCACTGATTCACCAATACACCTTTGTATATATGTTAAACACTAATACACTTTTTAACAACACTCACAGCCACTGGATGATGTCATCAGTGATGTAATTTGTGACATCATTTGAGATATTATCAGTGATGTCACTGACCATGTCATGAGTGATGTAATATGTGAGGTCGTAAGCGGTGCATTGCGGGGGCCCGAGTTATAGTACGCCCAGCTAACTATAACTGCTGAATTTCTCTGGTCTTGTACGAGTGAAAGGTCAACCTAATTATAATGTTCCCCCTGTAACCTTTGTGTTTTTAGAGAATTTGAAACGTTTTTTGAAATACCCTTTCCGAACTATAACATCCCTGTAACCTTTGTTTTTTTCAGTGACTTGCTATGGTTTTTAAAGATCTATGGGGCATATTATCAAGACTCGGCAATAAAATTATCGCCGCTTTATCGGCAGGAAACTGCCGATAAAGTGGCGATAATGGGCTTGATAATATGCTCTATGGAATTCCAATCAAAGCTCTTGTTAGATGTGAAGGACATGTAGCCCAGAAAAAACAGCACATGAGTCCTTCTTCTTGGCAGAGTGTCTACAGGTCCAGAAGTCTGCTGAAGAGTTGTTTGTCTGGTAAGGCTTCATCGGAGAGTAGTACTGCCAGAAGAGCATGCCTGATTTGTAGGTAACGAAAAGCCTCAGTAGGGGCTAAGTCGTATGTACTTTGTAAATCAGTAAATGGAATTACCCCTCTGCTTGTGCATATATCTCCCACTGAGGAAGTCCTAGGAAATGGGGGAGGGTGTGGGGCAGATGGAATACATTCAGAGCAGCCTGTGTACGGCCCCAGGAGCACGAGTTCTCGATACGACATTATAGGTCTTAATGCTATGGTATAAATAAGGGAGGATAAATGTGTTGCACAATCACCTGACATTGTTAATTATTGTTAATACTATGTATAATGGACTATTGCCCCACAATCCTTCTCAGGTCAAAAATCAGGGACGAAGTCTACCCAGAAACTTGAAAGTAAATATTACCAAATGTATGCAGCTTATTGCTCATGGTACATCAAAATAACTGTCATGTGATGCACTCCCTTTTTTGTGTTACTAAAATGAAGTTTTAAAAAAAGGAAGGTCGGCCCTGGCAAAAGGTTTATTTTGCCAGGTTTAAAAGCTGCACACGCAGGCTGCAATGACAAACTTGAGATTATCAAAGTGCTACTTGAGTGGGTGACATAATCAGTGTTTCACACCCACTAGTAGCATTTAATTTAAAGGCCCTCGGCATTGGTAGTGCCACTTTACTAGGGACTATGAAGTAAATTAAATATGCTAATTGGGTACGAGCCAATTCTATCATGTTTTAAGGAGAGCACTTTAGCAAGGCTTAGTATTGTGTAGAGTCCTATTGCCAGCACAATCGAAATTAGCAATACAGTAGGGTTAAAGGCAAAATGTTAGGGTAGGAACCACAACAAGGAGGCCAGACCTAACAGTATTCATGCAACATGCCCCTATACAAAAATGTCCTACTTGGAAAGGTGTGCTAGAATTTAATGTTATTTCTTCAGCTGCTGTGCTTCTGAAACAGGAGCTGGCAGGTCATGGGTATGTTGTAGCCAAGTAATGCAATTTGCTTGTTAAGTTATGAATCCGATATTCATTGGATACTTCACAATTATAATGTTATAGTATTTCAAAATGATACATAAAGATCAACCAGTTCCCTGACAAAGACATGTCTGCCTATGTTAGCCCTCCTTAAGTAAGCTGAATAGCTTTTACCATATTCTGCAATAGCTGGCTCGAAAAAGCCAGATTATGTCACACCTTGGGGGTTCGTCCAGCAGAAACCTATCACGCTCATGGTTGCAGAATCAACCTAGACTTGATTACACAAAACCATCAAGAGGATCTCTCCATCTGGTCTGTCTCACAACATTGAATAATTTTGATTACTGAATGCATTGAGCCTAAGACCAGAGGAAATACCACTGCTAGGTTTATGTGGTAGAGGAGTCACCATTTTGCTGGGAGAGGCAGCTGTGCTTTCACATTGTTCGAACATAAAGGGATACAGAAATACACATACTACATTTGGAGTAACCTTGGCTCGTCTTTAGTAGCATGATCTGAGAAGCAAGGCCTTTCTCAGAAGAAATGTTTCAGTAATTAGCTTAACAAAGCAAACGCCCATAATTGAAGACAGTAATGAAAAGCACTTAAAGGGCCACACCCTGTTTCAGTGGAAAGATACAATTTTAAGAAGAAAAATAATACAAAAATGAATATGGATATGAGGTTCAAACATTATGGGAAAATAAAAATGCCTTTATTGGAACACTGTGCTAAAACCTGTTGCATATCAATTCAATACAATGTAAAAAAAAAATAACAAATGAAAAAGAGAGTTATTTAAAGGTGGACAGATATTCACTCCCCCCCCCCTCTGCAAATCAGCAGATTTTCCAGCTGACTGAGCTGCGGTTTCCTAGCCACATTAAATGGAGGGGAAACTGCTTAAGTTCTGACTATGAAGATTTCTGTTTTAGGTCGAGCCTAGAGTCAGCGCGCAAGCGCTGCACTAGGGAAGATATGGAGTCGTTCAGTAAGGGAGAGAAGCCCCACCCACTACCTCACCCATACTTTTCATTGGCTTGTGTGTTTGTCCTTCGTAAATGCTGGCCTCTGATTCATTATGAGGCGTGTTAATCCCTTCTTAGTACAGCCATGCACTCAATTGTATCATCCCATGGCTACTGGACCCTTTACTTGGTTGTTACATGTATCTCTAATATTTATTTATTGAGTTGTTCTAGCAGGATGTGCTTTGCTTACATTTGGCGGGCCACGCCCCTTCCACTTTCAAAGCAGGAAGCAGCCAGGACAATAGCGGCCATGGCGGAACACAGGGCTGCTAGGATCCTGCCGGGGGAGCTGCCCGCTTCCTGCATTTATGACCGCAGGAGCACCATAAAAGCGGCAAGCCTCCCGAGCAGCCCTGGGAGATGCTGGTTGAGGAGATTAGAGATGGCGCTGTGGCTGCACGCTGCTTGTCTCACCACCCTTTCCAAAGTGCACCTACTTCTCGCACACAAGAAGTATGTCTTCCCTACTACAATAGCACTATTCCTAATGCCTCACTTTATCAAGAGTGGGGCTAATACTGCCCCTATTTGTGCACTCCCAGCAGGAGCCCCTGGCACATTGTGTGCGCTGCACTCCAAACAGAGGCCCTCTAACGGAAGCAATGCTGTGTAAGGGGCCAAGACCCCGTCTGACACGGATCCCAGATGTTGCCGAGCCCTAGGGGCAGCCCGTCACAAGCTCTCAGGATGTCTGCAGAGACCGACATTATCAGATCCCTGCAGCTCAAGACTCCGTCTTGTCACAAAAAGCACGCATAGAGTATCTGTGAAAGCTTTATTTGTGCGGGAGCGTCAAATAACGAGGAAGACTCTGCACATGTTTACAGTTCAGTGAATACATTATTCGTGTTTCTGTGTTTCTATCTTTCCCTGCTTAAAAATGTATCAAATACAGGCTGACTCCACGTTGCTGTTTTTAACTTTTTTGTTTTCTGAATCCCATCATATTGGTTGAAATAAAATGCCAAAAATAATATGAAGTGTTGACATTAAGATGAGAAGTACATTCTGAGCTGAGTAAGTTATGAACAACCGGAGATATGGGTTTTGTACTAAGACTGTGGTTGAAATCATTTTTAACAAGCCTGAGCAGAATGTATCTTTCCAGATCACTTGCTGCATGTTGTGTTCTTCCCAGAAATAGAGGCTTAGCAGAAATACCACCCCACATCCTTTGACAGCTTTGACATGATTCTTTGTACACTTTGAGCAGCTATTGTAAGTTTTGTACCCTCTGTTCAAAAATCCAGGTTGCAGTCTGTTGATTAAAAGTGATTGCCAAAAGGCAAAAACAACCAGCCACTAAAAGTAATAAAGCTTAAAAACAGTATTTTAACATCAGGGCCATGGGAATTATGCGGCTTGGAAGGACCAAATTATGTGGAGGGTTGACTAAATTATGGAACAAGATAAGGCAAAATATGTGATGTAATAGGGCACATGTTCTGATAGTATTACTTCAATATTTTGTCATTTTTAGGTCGAGCCTAGAGTCAGCGCGCAAGCGCTGCTCTTGTGAGGAGTGTGCTTGGTCTCTTTCTATATACGTTGTCCTCTACAGACCAAAAAGTGGATGCTTGAGGCCCAGACACTTAAGATTCTGGCATACTGCTGGAATCCCAATATATTTAGCCAGGTAACCCGAATGTTAGTGGTTTGCTTGGTTAACACCAATACTATTTACATAGGGTACAAAGAGTAATGAGAACCCGGACACATGGTGTCTTCTCAACCATGAAGCAAAAATAATTATTCCAGAATTGAAAACAACCATTAGGGTTAAAATGCAATGTATATTACAATAGTAGTCAATTCAATTCAATTCAAAAGACCTTTATTCGAATTTCATAAAATTCATAAAAGCACATACGATAAAAACAGTCCCAATCTCCATACAAATCTATTTACAGTCATCATGATTTTTAGAATAAGTTACAACTCTCGTAAGTCAAGTTTTCAGGGGTTTTCCATCGTTTTACGTACACGGGTTATCAGTCTCAGGAAAGTGCTAGTTCGAAAAATCAATTTGTCTGTATCAAAAGAAAGCAACATTAAATAAGACCCCCCCAATGAGAGGGGTCTTCGTTTTCTAAAATATGGTGATAAAAACCATCTAATATACTTTAAATACAATTTACAGAATAATAGGAAATGCAAATCATTCTGTGTGCTTATTCCATCACACGGGCATGATTTGTAGTGTGATGTCTGATGATAACCCAGAGGGAAGCCCAATAAAAATTTCACAGAACCCGCCCTTAGGCGGAATAACAACGATCTTTCCCAATTAGTCATGGGGAGAATGAGATAGGATGGAAGTGCTTGCCTGTTCAATTCATTCCCAATATAGGTCACAACTGATGATTTAAGTGATTCCTTTCCCATTCTTTCCGAATTATACAGTGCATATAATGCGTATTTTACCTCATTTTCATCTTTAGGCTCTATTCTGGATGGGTCAGAAAAAAGATCTCCCCTACCCGCAGCCGCAGAGTCTTTAAAACTCCAGAAAGCCAGGGGATTGCTAAGCCCTTTTCGCATTTAAGACAGTCATTTATAATATCCTGTGTTAGGGCATCCAAGTTATTCCTCCAGATCCTAAGCCAGAATAAAGCCGGTCTAGTCCTAATAAAATCACATGTATACGGGATATTTAGTTCCTTGTGGCAAATAAACTCGGAGGATGAGATTGGGGCAACCAAGGTTTTTCTGCAAAATCGGTTTTCTTCTCGTTGGATGCTAGGATTATTTCCCAAACCCCAAACCTCTGCCCCGTATGTGACTACTGGTATGCACTGTAACTTAAAAATTTTTAAAATAGCTTTGGTGGCACCTATTTTCTTTGGGCGTGGCAAGGTCAAGATGGAATTGATGGCTTTTGAGATCTTGCCCGTGGCGTGGGCCAAATGCCCACTCCATGAGCCGTTCGCAGCAAAAACCAACCCCAGATACGGGAATGTGCTCACAGAATCGAACTTATCTGTCCCCACATGTATGGTGTTAAGCTTCCATTTCCCTGGGCCACATTGCATTTTTTAAAATTCACGCGCAGATCTAAAGCCTCCATATATTGAACAAAGGTTTTAACAAGTAAACGGAGGGCATTAGGTGTGCGGCCCATAAGGACCGCATCATCTGCGTATAAAAGAACCGGTAATGGTTGCCCCTGAATTATTGGCACATCTGAAGTCACCTGTTTTAAAGATTTAGCTAACCCATTGATATAAATAATAAAAAGCAGGGGTGCTAGAACGCACCCCTGTCTAACCCCTCTTCCTACTTTAATAGCCCCAGAGACTTCCCCACCCATCCCAATCCTGACTTGCGCTTTGAGGTCAGTATGGAGATAGGCCAAAAAGTTAACAAGAGCCTCATCTAGTCCATGGTCCAAAAGAATGGACCAAAGTTTAGATCTGTTGACTAGATCGAAAGCAGATGAGAGATCCATAAATGCGAGATAAATGGGGGACGATCGAGCAATGTTATACTTATCAATTACCAGCTTCAAATTTAAACATTTCTCAACCGTACCCACCCTGCTCCTAAACCCCATCTGACAGGGGTCCAATAATTTGCAATCTTCTGTCCATTCCAACACCCTGTTATAAAGGACTCGCCCCAGAATTTTTAAGGTATTGTCCAGGAGCGAAATCGGTCTATAAGTGACCGGGTCTGACCTATCGCCCTTTTTAAAAATTGGAACTATTGTGCTAGTGGACCAGGTATTGGGCATAGGCACTGAGGGCAAGCTATTAAAAACATTAGGTAAGATCGGTGCCCATAAATCCGGGCTAAACATGATAACATCTATTGGGAGTCCATCAGGACCAGGAGCCTTATTACCAAGGCTCTGTCTGATGGCTACTTCTACCTCGTGGAGACCAATCTGTAGACAACATAGTTGCCCATGAACGAAACGTATTGTTTCCTCAATTGGTGTGGCGTATATTTTAGTGAAATGGGCCTCCCAGGCACTGCTGGTTATGGTGCAACTGGTTAAAATTAATTGTTTGCCCATATCTCGCATTTTCCTGACGGCCGTCCAGAAGGGGTCACTGCTCTTTTGGTTTGCACTTCCGACCAGTGACTCCCACGGCTCCGTCAGTAATGCAGCTTTCCGCTCAGCAATTTTAGATTTGTAATTTTTCCTAGCTGCATGTACCTCTGCTCTACATCTAGGTTTATTAGATAATATCCTACGCAAAGCCCTATTTGCTAATGAACAAGCGGAGTCGAACAACATTGGGTCTTTCTCTTTCTTTGGCAACGGTACTAATAAACAGGCTTTTATAACAGAGCACAATTTGCCAAAGTCCGCAATTATCCTAAAACAATTCCCATCAGGGGATAAGCAAGAGTTAATCAGATGGGAATGTTCCTTTTTCACGGTTTCTAGTATGGCCCCGCTGTCTACTCCCCTCCATTTCAATCACAGACCATCTCCCGTAGGGGTAATGTCTCTTGCACCATTTAAATTAGCATATACAGGGCTTGGCCCTAAATGTAGGGTAACTATAAGAGGATTATGGTCTCCAAATGATGTTTCCAACACTGTTGACTTTGTTATACGATCTATTAAATGAGGGGACATAAAAATAAAATCAATGGTTGAAAAACAATCTCTACCTCTAAATGTAGGGGCTTGCTGAGTGCTAAAAATGTGACATGCTTCCAGGGCATTACTAAGGATATGCTCAGTTAACAAGTTATCCAGTTCTAAACCCCTTCGCTCCGCTTGATCGAATTGAGTTTTTCCCTCAGAATGATGATTCTTTATCATTTTCGCGTTGAAATCCCCCCCAATGAGGATCCCTATCTCCTCATGTATGTCCAAGTTTTGTTCCAAATTGAGTAAAATCTTGGAGAGCCCTATGAGATTCTTATTTGGGACAGAGTTAAAATCAGTATTATAACAATTTATTAAATACATCCGGGTATGTCTTTTGAATTCAAGAACCTGTACATTCGGGTTCTCAGTTGGTATATCTCTAATAGTGCCACCAGCCGATATTTTAATCCCAATGAATAGTCCACCCACTGCGCGACCAAAGTCAGGCTTGGGTGCTGTCACACTAAAGCAGTGGTAGCCCTCTAAATATAGGTTACCTGTAGCCCATGTCTCCTGAAACATAATAATGTCTTTGCCATCCAATAACTCTACCCACTGCTTATCTGACAATCTTGGTTCTAACCCAGCAACATTCCAGCTAAGGATTGTTAGATCAGAATTACTAGTAGGATAAGCTAGCTTACTCCTAGCACCTTTGTCTATACCTAACTCCGTTTTTGTCGATATTGGGTTTACATTCTCTTGTGTTACTGTAAATAAGGGAGTATAATCATGCACTACTATTCCCTTAGCTGATTTGACTTTAGTAGATGCTGGGTATTCCCCTTTTCCGCTTGCCACCTGTGCTTTAGTATTACCCCTATTTTTTCCCAGTCAATCTTGATCTTCCAGGTTTGAAAAAGCTTGTTTAAACCGATTGTACGTTGGGATATTATACATATACCTCACCTCATTCCGGGGCATATTTTGGTTAAGCCTTAAATCGGGCCTATCTCTTAGGTTGTACTGGGGGGGGGGATAGGAAAACATGAGTGAAGCAATGAATACATTGGAGATGTGGCCTGATGACACATTGAAAGGTTATTCCTACGATTGAGATTTAGGTCCATTAGGTGCCTATAAAAGTAACCTAGGGGGAGCAAAGTTGTATTAAACTCCCAGGATGAGGGCAATGGGGCGTTGGCAAGCGTATTCTGGGCCCATTGGGGGGATCTAAAGTTTATGATTATACAGTCCCCATCAAACATTTTTCTTAACGGGCCCACCCATCCCACTCTTTGTGTTAAGATGATCTGATCCGATTCTTCCATTGGAAAGTTACAATTTACAGATAACCAGTGAAGGGTTCTGTTTTTAAGGCTTGCAGGGTTTTCTTCTTGGCCCTTCCTCAATTTAGGAACGTTAAGTAGGACCACAACATAGGCCCCGCATTCTGGGGGTAGACTGATGGCGGGCCGGGATCTGTCTCACGTTGGTTACTAGGGTTTGGTCCTCCTTGTCTGCTGGACGGTTCTGGGCTTCCTTATTAACTTATCCAGCAGGTACCCTTTTGCTTTTGTCAGTGGCTGGATTTATGCCTTCTGAGCTGATTACCTTTGTCGCATTGGGTTTAGGTGTCAGTTTCGCTGGGGGTTGAGTATTTACTAAATTTTGACTTGTACTAGGGATTGGGGCAGGGACTTTATTACGGACATCTGTCTTTGTATTGGCTACATTGTTTTTGGCCTTAGTTCCAGTAATTGTCCCTGTATTAATTTTACTTATTGGACTAAGCCTTGTACCAAGTTTTGCTACATGTTCGTCTATCACTCTCAGCCTCTTTTCAATGGTTGAGATTTGTAAACTAATGGGCCCAAATCAAGTAGAAAACAGGGTCTCCATCCTCCCCCAAAAACCTACATTCCCCAACACTACACTGGCCTCTAAAGTTTGGGTATCTATGTCATTAGACTGTCCCTTCCCTTTGTCCCCTCAATGCCCTGCAGGGCCAAAGACCCCCCTCTGTAGCTTACGCCCACCTTTGCCCCTTTGTTTGTTTGTCACGGGTTCAATAACTCTATGTTTCAATTTACTCTTGGCCTTTTGCCCCCTAGTTCGTACTGGTATGCTGACACTATTGCCCACATGCATCAAAGTCAATTGCATTCGCAAACGGTGCGAATCGCAATTTTCGGCCGTTTGCGAATGCAATTGACTAATTTGGAATGCATCATGCATTTCGCAATTTTAGGAATCGCAACCATGCTGCGATTTCTAAAATTGCGATTGCATTTAAAAATCGCAATTTCAGATTTCTTAAATGCAATGCATGATCATTTTTTGATTGCGAATTCGCAATTTGGAAGTGATAAAATAGCATGAAGTTGAACTTCATGCTAATTTACCGAAAACTTTCAAATATGTACAAATTGCATTTTTGAAAGTTTTATTTACACACACACATGCCCTTGGGCCATGTGTGTGTGTAAATTGCATTTAAAGTTACATTTCAGGGGTGCAGGGAGGGGTTCTTTGGACCCCCCCTGCACCCTTGAAATTGCATTCATATTTTGCGAATCGCAATTTGAAATTCGCAAAATGTGAATGCCTTCCCATTCATTCCTATGGGCCTTTTGGCCCATAGGAATCAATGGGAAGGGTTTTCCTTAATTGCGATTCACAAATTGTGAATCGCAATTAAGGAAAAATACCGAATCGCAAAAATAAATGCAAATTGTTCATGCATTGCAGTTTGCGATTTCTAAATTGCGATTCCTTAATTTTCGCAATTTAGGAATCGCAAACGGGTGCAATGATGCATGTGGCCGTATTTTCCTTATCCGAATTTGCCATGTCAGTGCTTGGGCACACTTCTATGCCCTCTAATTGTACTGAGTCATCTACTAAAAGTGGAAGAGAGTCTTGGCTCGAGTTCGTGTTTGACATCGGCATAGTAGGGGTTGATGAGAGCCTGCTTCCTGTCTGGAGATATTCTGATTGCACCATATCCTGAATTAAACAGTTCTCCTTTGGTTCAGCTCCAGGAAGCCCTGTATATGATGCGGCAAGCAGAGAATCAGATGAAGTATCTAAATGCATAAGTGGGAGCAAACTTGGTGGGAGCGAAAGGCGTCTTTCGGTGTTCTCTATGGCTGTTGCCACAACACCGATGGTCTTCTGTAACATTTTATCTATTGCCGTAAGGCTTGGTAATGGGGTGGTGGTAGTGATTGTAGGTGTTTTGTGCCTATTCTTTGGCCCGGGTGCAACCAGTATTCTTTTGCCCATAATATATATTGTTCGGATACACCCACAGGGAAAGTATACAATAAAAGGCTCCCTGCAGGCAACAGATCGCAAATTACCGCAAGGATATGGATACAAGTCCGGATAATGTCACTAACCTGGTAAGCTGATGACTCTATAATATGTAATATGTCCTACCAAGGGGGGTGGCCCAACCCAACCTCGGCCTGCCACAGACTGCCCGCCCTTGCCCGGGCTTAGCCCGGCGCACGGCGGCACACGCCCGTGCGCGTCCCGCAGTGCGGGAGGCGTTCCTTCCTCTTCAAGCGCCTCCGGGCACGTTGGGGGCGTCGATGTTCCTGCGCCGGTCCCCAGGGCAGCTGGGAGATGTAGTCCTGCTGCGGGTGGGACCGGCGTATGCTATGGCTGATGGGACGCTGGTGGGACTCTGGCCGTTACCCTCACGGCGTGGCTGCTGGTAGGTCCAACCCGGCAGCCGTTTACCTCACAGCGTGCTGCTGCCCAAAAGCTGTGTGCCCCCAGGAGCCTTCGGCGCTCATTCCTCTTCAAGCGCCTCCGGGCATGTTGGGGGCGTCGATGTTCCTGCGCCGGTCCCCCAGGGCAGCTGGGAGATGTAGTCCTGCTGCGGATGGGACCGGCGTATGCTATGGCTGATGGAACGCTGGTGGGACTCTGGCCGTTACCCTCGCTGCATGGCTGCTGGTAGGTCCAACCCGGCGGCCGTTTACCTCACGGCGTGCTTCTGCCCAAAAGCTGTGTGCCCCCAGGAGCCTTCGGCGCTCCTTCCTCTTCACGGGCCACCGGGCGCGTTGGTGGCGTCGATGTTCCTGCGCCGGTCCCCCACGGCAGCTGGGAGATGTAGTCCTGCTGCGGGTGGGACCGGCGTATGCTATGGCTGATGGGACGCTGGTGGGACTCTGGCCGTTACCCTCACGGCGTGGCTGCTGGTAGGTCCAACCCGGCGGCCGTTTACCTCATGGAGTGCTGCTGCCCAAAAGCTGTGTGCCCCCCAATAGTAGTCCTTCTAATGGTGTGTTGCTTAAATATGCATTGTTGCAACATTTGTGCCCCAAAAGAGGTATGTTTATGCATGCTTGCAAATTAATTATGACTTTCCCGAAATTGATATCACATGAACAGATCTGACTTTAGAGATTATTAATGTCATTACCAGGCCAACACGTAGTGTTGTCACAGCTGGAGATGCTGTCATTAATAGCCCTTATTAGCAGTTGGCAGGCACGAACAAAACCAGCCTCGTTGCAGTAATGTGCAATAATGTGGTGCACCGCTAAATACTTATAAGGTCCCAAAGACGAGACTGATTGGACTGCAAATGCTTGTTTAATTTGTGTCTATAACAAAAAACAGAAAACACGGCCCTCTTAAAATAGTGTACCGACAGGCATTACATTTTTGCCTATAGTGATGCACTTACGCCAAAATATCCTTGCTGAGTTGGTGTGAAACTCAAACTGTGGCAGGTAAATTGCTAAAGGGCTGGAGGAAGTGGGCAATCCACTGGTTTAGCAGTTTGGCGGCTCGCGGCACGCCTGCCAAATTTATACAAAGGCTCAAAGTGCCCTGCAGAGGCATGCAAGGAACAAAGACTCTTGTGACCAACCACTGAGTGCACACGGTTGAGTACCTTGGGATTTGCCATTGTGAAGGACTAACCTCAGACTTGGATGACAAAAAATATTAACTGCATGCAGCAAACCTGCAGGCTACATTAGAACAGGGCTCAGGGATGTTCAGTGTGTTATGTTGGAGGCCTTGGCTAACACCGGGGATCTTATTGTAAAAGCTCTAAGAAAAACAAAGGTTAAAGGTCAGTCTATAATTGCAAGTGTCCAGTTTTAAGTTGGTGGTTCTGCCTTGTCAGCTTGCCTACTTTCAGATCTAAACCTATTAAGGAGCTTGAAACTATCAGAAATACAAGGTCATGGCTATATTAATTGAGGTCGCCACATAGTTGAACCGACTTTTCAATGACCCTGAACCAAAAAATGTTACAGACTTAAAAAATCTCCGAGAGGTTTGAGAGTAAACAATAGCCCAACTAAGCCTTCAACCTTAGAGCTGTCATCCGATACAATAGAGAAAATTCACACAAAATATAACTTCAAAACAAAAAGTAAAGTCATTTTTCGGTGAGTTCAGGCTTCTTAGAAAATGTAATTGGAGAATTTCGCTTTCACAGGAAACAAGTTTGCAAAATCCTCATTGCACACACGTTAAATTACATCTGTTTACTTGGAGTGCCTTCTTTTTTGGTTGCAGAGCCTTCTCAGACTCTAGGGGATCAGATTTATCAAGGGATTTCATTGCCCTTGCATACTGCAGGGTGTCACTAGGGCAACACAATCCCTAAGTCAGATTTGGCACTGCGTTGCTTGGCAAATCTGGGTGTATATACATACAGCAGCACTGCCTTGTATTAATCTGCCCTAGGAAGGTGTTCCATAGGTTGAGCATAGGTGTTTCCATGCATCCACCCATGGATTTTGGCGCATTCCCAGATTTATCAAGTCTGGCCAACCTGGGAATGCGTCGAAATGCTACGCCTTCCCGTGGAGTGGTGCACCTAGGTGAAATATCTTTATTTCTCTTCATTGTTTCCTCTTTCTAAAAAAGCCTCAGAGGATAGTTTTGTGCAGGCAGGTGTCCCTTCCCCCACAAATACAGCCCTGCCTGCAATGCAGGTACACATGCACCATGGTGCAAGGGTGTCTGTGTTGTCATTTGGCAGCAGATTGTGCACCAGCGCAGGCAGAGAGCGGGAATGGGTCATATAGTATTTATTTATTTATTTAGTAAGAGTTTTATATAGCACAAACTAGACCCGAGGATATCAGGTATCAGAGGGCTTTACATGAGCACCAGCTTTGTTACAGATGGACACATTCATTTTGTTAGGTACGGGGAGATTAAGTGATTTGCCCAGAATCACAGGATGTTGAGCATCGTTGCTGAGGCTCAAACCCAGTTCCCCAGCTTCTAGGTCGACCTCTCTAGCCGTAAAGCTACACCCTCTCCCATATATTGTTAAATATGGCACATTCCTACCCTCTCTCCCTTTAATGCACTGCAGCAAGTTGTCTTGCAGCATTGCATTGCATTGCATTGCATTGCATTGCATTGCATTGTGTGAAAGTTTGATAAATCAGGCCCTTGGTACTTTAGAAGCACATTTAACAATATGCATCTCAGCGGCATTCAGTAGACAAAAAGGCCACACACATCTTGTCCATTTCTACAAAGTCGTCTTACTTTCACACCAGTGAACTTGCCATGCTGTCAGTTTTCCAGCAGCAACTTCTGCTACAAGATCTTCACTTCCCAGGTGCTTAGTTTTCTATAATACAGGTCCAAGCATGGAAAAAGCTGTCCAAAGCAGATAAATGTTCCTCTACATTATGCTTAAATCAAGTTGCGTGCTCATAAACTTAGAGTAAATCCTCTTCAGTGGAATGTATATGCTAAATGGTTTGGGCAACTATCCAGGTTTCCATTTATTTTTTACATAAATCCTTTGGTAGAAAAAAAATGATAGTAATATAATTCCCTTTATTTTTGCTAAAGTATAAATCCGTATTTGTAAAGCACGAACTACTCACCCTTCCGGGTCTCAAGGTACTGGGGGCCGTCGTGGAAATTAAGGGAGCTATTGCCCAGAGTCACATGGTGCTGAGTGGAGCTGATAAGGGGATGGAACCATGAACACTGTGCACCAAAGGCAGCTGTCTTGGCCGCTGCACCAAAGTTGTTCATACACTTTATGTCTTAATCTTTGGCTATTTTGCTGCTTGCTTTTGTACATCTTAGGAGTAAACCTTCAATCTGTTGCCCATCAAAATGCAAGGAAAGGGTACCTTTGAGTAATGGTTGGTTTGTCACTTTGGGTCCCATGAACTCGTGTTTATGGAAGTTTGGCCATACTTTCTCTTTTCATTCCAGACTTTGCCAAAAGGTAATTTGTTGCCCTGACGAGCCTTGGTGATCTAGTCCCCAAGGGTCAAAACATAGACAAAAAATGCAACTGCACAAAATGCACTTTAGTGATGAGCTTTTGAGGTTCAATTAAGTCTTTATTTTGCTCTGTTTTGAATGAAAAAACACAGCTCAGTCATAAATCTTTTCTTCTATGCATGAGATTTGTTTTGAAGCTTCACATACCGTCTGCAGTTTTTAAAATCTTGTTTGCTTGTTTCTGTACTAGATTTGACGTGACTATATTATGTGTATATACATTTGCCCCTTGAGTCTTGTTGTCTTCTATTCATTCTTTGCTACATTAATTTAGTCTGCATAGCCAAATTTGTACATGTTCTTTGTATTTAGATTCTCCAAGGACAAGCAGATAACATATGTTGATTATTTGTGGTGAATGTATCTTTGGGGACCAATGTTACATTGTGTATGAATTATCCAGTCTCCTTGGGTGTAAGGGTTATTCCTGATATACTAGTATCATTCGATTATAGCTAAATACATCTTTAACCACTCTCTGCTGTTTTAGTCTGTCTTATGATTTTTAACTCCTGCTATTCTAGGCTTCTTTATCAACTAGCAGGTCTCTTCAAATATACATAACACTGAGACACTATTGCAGACAAAGTCTGTGTCTGCCCTTGTGGAAACCCATCCAATGGCAGCCCCGACTTCCAGGTCTAGAACCTCCCCCTCTTCTGTTGAGAGCTTCCTGACTTTAGCGACGTCCACAATAGCACCTCCGTTGCAGCGGTGCGTATGACACAAATATTTATTTCCTATAACTGTGGATTACTTTTTGCCTTTTCCGTTGAAAAATTTGCTTTTCTGATTTCTTGCAATTTATTTTACTCATTTAAATTAATATGCACATCTGTGGTTTACTTTCACGCTCTATATTTACGTGATAATTTATCAAATTGCCTGACACTTTTAAACTATCTTGGTTGCAATACGTCATACTGGATTTGCTCTTGAACACCTGCATTGCTTACTGATCACCAATCACCAATGATTTACGATATTGGTGCTTCACTTTCAAACCTCCAGACCACATTGTACCTCCTGCTGGACCTAAATACAACTCAATCCAGCCCATCTAGTGGTCTGGATTGTGTCCAGCATTCCTCTTGTGTGAGACACTCCTGCTTATATCTGACATCTCGTCGACATAAACCTCTCTGCCTGTTATCGTTTAAACTGAACATATTCCCTCCTAAACATTAGATTTGGCCGTTGATTGTGAGCTGCTTCCTACAGTACCTCCAAAATGGCTGGCTCACTAAAGTGAGAGATATTACCAGTTCACCACAGTACAAGTAACCACAAAGTGGCTTAGTTAGAGCGCCAGGGCTCTGATGCAATCTAGGGAAATGGGCCCTATCTCCTGGTTTGGTAGCACACAATATCTATAAAACAGGGTGCAGTGGACACGTCACTCCTGTGAGCCCTGGTGTCATTGCACCTGCTGCCGTATAAGGAGCTACACTCATACACTCATATCAATGGATAATTCTGCTGCCATTACCCCCAGGTCCCTCCGTCCTCGACACCTTCATACTAAACAAGTGGAGATGACCATCTCCCGACAGAAAAAAACAAGAGGAATGCTGGGACACTAATACTGCCCCTCCCCCCGGGAGTACATAAGCAGTACTTACCCAGCAGACCTCCTGTTCTTTTTTTCTGTCTGTCGACAGAGTTGATGGTGTGCTGGTGCTGCTCCTGCTGGGCTTGAGTGGCGGTGCTTCTCTTCTCCCCCCGCCCTGCTGCCTGGCTGTGTGGGCGTGGGGTTCCCTGGACTGCCTCCTGGCCTGCCGGGCTTGCTTGGAGTCAGTCTTTCTCTGGAGCCGGTGTTTGTATTGGAGTGTTCCCGGCTTTGCTGTGTGCTGCCTGCACCTACCGGCCCTTTGTGGCTGGTGCTGGAGTTTCCGGTTGCTTCCGGGTCGCGGGCTCGGCTTCCCGAGCCTGGCCGGGGAGCCGTGCCTTGCTGGATGGGCTCCTGATGGACTGCTGCTCGGCGGTGCTGTGGGGGCCTTGATCCTGGGGTTGGCCCCCACTCCTGGTGAGTCCCGGTTTCGGGATCCCTTTTTTTTCTTCTGCCTGGAACAGCTCTTGCTCCGTTTTCTTTCAGGGGCCCTGAAGTGACATTTCGAAATTCTTGTTCGTGTGTCTTTCATGCAATGTGATTATTTCTTTCTCTCTTATCAACATGGGAATCTGTTTTGGAGCTGGGAGAGGCTGTGATTTTCTGTGCATTCTCGGCTGCTCCTGCACTGGAATACTTTCGGGTTCGGTGTGTACAGGACACTTATTTCGATATTGCATGTTTCAGCTCAGAACGGATTCCCTTTCCTTTAATGGCAGCTGGAACCTGGCCTCGCTTCTTTGGCTCTGTGCTCACTTCTCTCCTGCCCCGGAGGGTGGGGGGGCTGCAGGGGCTCCCGCTCAGCTGCTGTTTGGTTCTGCTGTATGGGTTACCCACGCTGTGCTGCTGGCAGCGCTGGGGTGTTTCCTGTTCACATTCCTGATGTCTCTTTGGAGTGTTTCTTCCTGATGTCCGGGGCTGTGTTTCTTCCGTCCCTGTGGTGTTCATTGCACTGTTTGTGGGACGTTCCTTTTGGTCATGTTCCCTGACCTCTGTTCCGATGCATTGAGGGGTGTTGGCGCCATTCTTGCTGTGTGTTGGTCCTCCCTTTGCTGGCCCGCCTGTGTCGTCTGCTGTGGGGTGTGGTGTTGGCCTCCTGGCTGGTGCAGTCCCCCTAGAGTTTTGTGTGCCGGGTTTGGGTCTCGGCGGCAACACGCAGCGCCCTGTGCTTCTGGGCGGGTCACTTATTTTTCCCATGGCCTTATAGCGTGTTCATGTGTCCTCATGTGTCGCGCCTGGTGCCTTTGCTGCCCCTTTGCCTCTCCTTTGCCTTGGGTGTCCTGGGCGCGGTGCCTCTGCTTTTCCCTGAGCTTTCTGTGCTCGGCCGGGAAGGGGGGGAGGATGTTCGGGGTTTTGCGACCCTGGTATGCCTTCTGTTTTTTTGCTTGCTTGTGTGGCATGCTTATGGGGCGCTGGGGTGTCTTGTCCCTTTGCTGCTTATGTTTGTGTTTTTGTCACTTTACGTTTGCGGTGGGGGCCTTGTTGTGTTGTTGGCCCCCGCTCTGGCTGTTTTCACCCACACTTTTTTTCTTCTAGGTGCTGCGAGGCGCTGGGCTCCGTGGTCCTTCTTGTGCCTCTGGTGTTGCTGGCGCTCCTGCCCGTGGGTTCGAATCCGGCCGCTGCTATCCTGCTGTCCGGTGTTGGTGGGTCCTCTGTTCGCCTGCTGGTGCCGGTCCTGGGGTGATGACGGGTGTGCCTTCTTGCGTGTGTCTTGTCCCTGGGTCGGTGCCTCCTGGGGGTGCCGGGGTTTGTTGGGGGCTTGCGTTCAGCACTGTGCTACGTCCCGTGTTGCTTTTTGGGGTGTCCTGCTGCTGTCTCTGGAGTCCACGCTGCTTGCCTCCTGTGTGGCTTGTTCCTGGTCTACGGCCTTGCCGCTGGCCCGCCCCGGGTCTGGCTGTTTTTGGATGGTGGGCGTTCCGAGGGTCTGCTCCCTTTGGTTCTCTTCTTCTGGATATGCCCATGCTCTTGGCGGCTCTGTGGGCGTTCGCTCTTTCTGTTTGTGGCTTGCCTTGGGTTGGCGTGGGTTCCGGTCGCCTCTGTGGTGGCTGGTTCCTTTTTTCTTCACTGGCTCTGCCTTTGCTTGCTCCTGGGGTTCCCTGCGTTGTTGGGGTTTTCCTGCGTGCTTGCTTCCTCCTTGCTCTCTGCTGTGTGGCGTTCCTCTCTTCTTCGGCGACGGCCTGACGGGGCCTGACGGGGGGGGGGCATTCTGTTTCCCCCTCTGCTTCGGGATGCCTACCCCGCCTGGTGGTGGGTCGGTGTTCCTGCTCCCCGGGCCGGTGCAGGGGTGGGTTCCTGTGGACTCCCCTGGTTCCGGTTGGCCTGCCGTGCTGTTTTCCCTTTGTGGCCTTGCCTCCGCTGCGGGCTGGCTGTTGTGGCCTCTGCTCCGCTTGGGTGTCCTGGTTCTTCGCTTCCTGGCTTCTGTGTGGTTGGTCGCCTTTGGGGCTCCTGGTTCCGGGTCCTGTTCCTCCCGTCCCTTGGGCTGTGCCTGGTTCTGCTCATGGGTGCTTGCCTGTGTCTTGCCCGGGGCTCTTTGGGGTTGTCTGATCCCTCTGCCTGCGCTTGGGTGGCTTGTGCTGCCTTGGGTTCGGCTGTTCTGCTTCGGCCCTGCCTGCTCCTGTTCTCGTCTGTTCCCTGCTTGGTGCCTGTTTGTGGTGCCTGCCTGGGTCGTCCTGTTGGTGTGGGCTTCCCTAGCTCCCGCTTGGGGCTTCTGGTGTTGTCCGGGGGCTTTTCTGTGTGCTTGGCCTAGCTGCTTCTGCGCTGGCTCCCCCTGGGCTGGCCTTTGGCTGTCTGCCCCTCCTGTTTCTGCCGGGGTGCCTGCCTGGTTTGTTCCTGCCTGGGGCCTCCGGGCTGCTGCCCGTTCCTGTCATGCCTCCTGTTCTCCGGGTTGGTGTGCTGTCCCCGTGCTCCGCTGTCTGCTCTGTGTTGTGCTTGGTCGGGCCGGGTTGGTCCCTGCCTGGCCTTCTGGGGCTGCTGGGGGCTGTTGGCTTCAGGGTCCGTCTCCTGTTGGGGATGGTTGCTCCCTGGGTTGTTCTGGTCTCGTCTGGTTCCCTTGGTGGGTGCCTGGCTGAGGTTTTGGCTGGGGCATGCCGCTCCTGCTTGTTGGGCTCCTTTTTGGGCTCTGCTTCCCTGCTGGTGTCCCTTTGGGTCCTGGCGGGGTGTTCTGCGTTGGGGCCGCTTCCTTGTGGTTCCTTCTGGACCTTCTCCTGCTGTTGGTTCTCTTCCCGGACTTGTTTTCCCGGTGTTGCGGGCCTGTGTGGGGTTCTGTGGCTGCGGTTCTGCCGGCTTCTTGCTGGTTGTGTGTGGCTTCGGGCTGTGCCTTCTGGGTTTTCGGGCTGTGGTGTCCCTTTTTTGGCCTGCTCTGGAGGTTTGTTGCCGGCCTTTTCCGGGTTCTTTCCTGGTTCTATGGTCCTGGCTCGCTCCTTCCTCCCTTGCTTTCCCGGGCTTTGTTACCGGTGTGGGTCTGTTTGGTTGCCCCTCCATCTCTGGTTGGGGTGCTGTTCTGTGGTACTCATGCCTCTGCGGGTCCCTCCCTCCGGGCTGCGGGTTGTCTGTGGTTTCCTGCTGCTTGGTCCTCTGCTCTTCTTCTGGGGTTTGCTTGGGCCTGCTGTTCCTCCTGCGTGGTCGGGTTGCTTGGCTTTCTTTTTCCCGCTGCTCCTGCCCTTGCTGCTTGCCTGGCCTGGGTGTGGGGTTCCTGGGCGGTCGTGTGTCTTTTGGGCGCCTTCTTTGTGCGGCCCTCTGTGCCTCATTGGGCGGCTGCTGGGGTTTCCCAGTTGCTGTGTGCTCCCCTCCTGCCTTGTGTTCCTTCCCTTTGGGGTTGGGGTTTTCTGGGCTTGGGGTCGCTTTCTCTGTTCCCGACCTGGTTGGGTTTTCTTTGTTCCTGGTTTCCGGTCTTGTTGGCCTCTCCTTGTTTGGTGGGCTTTCGGCTGGGTTCTGGGGTTCTTCCCCGTCCCTGTCTGTTGGGTCGGGTTCTCGGTCCTGTTCGGCTCCTGGGTGCTTGTTGCTTCCTGGGCCTCCTCGGCGGGGTTTCCTCCTCGGGTCTCTTGGGCTCGAGTCCTTTCTTTTTGGGAGTTTGGCCGTGTTTCTGGCCTGTGCTTCTCCTTCCTTTTTGGGCTGGGTGCTTGTGCCTGCGCTCTGTTGGCCGTTTCTTCCTTGGCTTTCTTCCGGGTTGTCTCGTCTTCCTGGTGGGTCTGCCTGGCCCTGTGTGCCTTCCTGCTGGTTTTGGCCTGACTGGTCTTGGTGTTCTGGTCTGGGTTCCGGTTGCCGGTTGCTCGGGTTGGCGGCCTCCTTTATTTGGAGCCCTGTTTTTTTTCTTTCTCTCCGGCCCTTGTCCCTGCTGTCCTGTTCTGGGTTGCGGGCCGGTTGTTTCCTGCGGTCTTCCTTTCCTCCTTCTCGGTGCTCCCTTGGGTGGCTGCTTTTGTTGTGGTTTCCTGGGTGTGCTTGTGCGTGCGGAAGGCCGGTTTTTCTGCTTTGGTATTCTCCACTTGTTTAGTATGAAGGTGTCGAGGACGGAGGGACCTGGGGGTAATGTCCTATTACTTACCGGTAATCTTCATTACTCCGGGTCCCGTAGTCCTCGACACCTTCATACGCCCCTCCCTCCCTCCCGGGCGGCCGGCCTTCCTGTCTGGGCTTGTTAATACAGGAGGTCTGCTGGGTAAGTACTGCTTATGTACTCCCGGGGGGAGGGGCAGTATTAGTGTCCCAGCATTCCTCTTGTTTTTTTATGTCGGGAGATGGTCATCTCCACTTGTTTAGTATGAAGGTGTCGAGGACTACGGGACCCGGAGTAATGAAGATTACCGGTAAGTAATAGGACATCCATCTCCACGCTTGCGTGCTTTTGACCCACTGTAGAACTGATGCCGTCTCCCAGACCACAATTTGCTTATCCCCCTTACATGGTTGACAGACCTCCACTAGCGATGACCCCATACCCCATTACAAAGTTTCGATTTCCAGACGTTCTCCTTCATAAACTGCCCATGAAATGTGAGCTCCTTTACCTCAATATATCTGATCACACTAAGCAAGGGTCGGATCTCTGTTCACTGTGGCTCGCTGACACAGGATAATGAAAATGTTTTTTTTTTTTTTTGTTTTTTTTTTCTTTTTCTTTTTTTGTCCTCATTAGCCATATAGTCGATCCAAATGTGCTCCTGGCCACAAGACACAAGACTCGACCCCCCCTGTAGCACCGAGGAGCCTATTGATTAGCTCCCAGTACCCAGGGAGTCAAAACTGGATGCCTCCGGTCAAAGCTTGGACGGACACTCTCCCTTCGGGCCAATTTGGCGTATAGTCCAACGACTGTGTGGCTTGGGGTGCCTCCCTTTGGACAAGGAGATTTTAAGGCCTAATCATCGGACCCGGGGAAAAAAAAACAAAAAAAAAAAAAAAAAAAACCCCGGGTTGTCTAACTGTTCCTTCTCCATTCAATCAGAATGTCCCAAAAACTCAGTGATTGGGGGCTACATGTTCTAGTTAGGTCGATCTTCGATGTTACATATAGTGAAGACAGCCACTCTGCATGTGTCGGGGGGTTTATATTAGCCCAGTTTTTACAGATTTCTCTTCTTGCTAATAGTATAGCATAGAATAAGAACTTTCTTTCTAACCCCCTGATGCTGTTGTTAGGCCAAAAATGATTAAAGGCCAAGACCACGGGATAGGTGTTCTGAGAATGGATTCGAGTGTTATCCTGATTTCTTGCCAAAAGATGGCAATGTTCGGGCATTCCCAGAACATATGGAGATCTGAGGCTGCTGGGTAGGAGCATTTACTGCAACATTTCCCGGGTTGAAATTTCGAGAGCCGCTTAGGGGAATAATATGCCCGATGTAGCGTGAAGAAGTGATTACGCCTCAGCCATGCTGGCTTGATGATTTTATAAAGGAGGGTAAAAGATTCCTCCCATATGTCTTCCATATGTGGGTCTCCCTCTACACCCCAAAGTTTTACCGGGAGATTGGAGTCGCTCTCTCCATCCTCTATAATATGCCAGTAGAAAAGCGCGACTTCCTTTCTTCCCGCGGGTCTCTCCACTAAGGTGTTTTCTAAGGGGCTATAGTCACCCATCATTGCTTTTTTCTTTGTTTGAGATCGAAGCCAGCTGGCCAGTTGTAAATGTACTATCCACGCTAGTGGTGATGTTACCCTGAGTTTGAATGAAGCCCAGTCCATGAAGGATCTTTCCTCCAGCAAATCCCCCCATTGTGTTATGCCTGCATCGACAAGGACCCTTTTAACTGTAGTAGAGTCTTGTGGTGACAGCCCAGGTAAATCCCAGATCGGTGCATATTTAGATAAGTATCCTATCCCGGCCTTGGACTTAATTTGGGACCATTCTTTTATAGTGCCCAATAATGACTTTAGTCTGACTTTCTTGAAAAACTTCTGATGGCCAAACTTAAACATGAAGCCATTCAATGGAAGGTCCGAACCCAATAGCATTGCCTTATACATGAGGCCATTTGCATTTTCCCAGGGGATCTTAAGTAACATCCTGGAATGAGTCAGGTGGAATGCCCAAGCGTAGCTTTCCAGGTCTGGTAATGCAAGCCCCCCTTTTTCTCTCCTCCTTCTCAGCTTTTTCCAAGCCAGTCTGCTGGATTTATATCCCCAAATAAATGAGTTAATGTTTTGTTGGCATTTTGCAAGTTGTTTGGGGTCAAAATTTAACGGAATAGTATTGAAAATAAAAGTATATTTCGGGAGAATGCTCATTTTTATTAGGCTGGTTCTCCCGTAGATGGTAATCGGGAGAAAAGACCAAGCTTTCATCAAAGATTGTGATTCGCGGGAGATCCGAGCTAAATTGTTTTGAGCCAAATGATCCAGGTCTCTAGTTATTGTAACTCCCAGATATCTCATTGAGGATTTTATCGGGAGTTGGAGATTGGAAATGTTCCAAGCCATGATTTCCGTTTTCCCGGCATTTATTTCGTATCCCGAAAATTTCCCAAAATCCTCCGCCTTCTTTATAACTGCAGGGAAAGCCAAAGCAGGGTCGGTAGTATAGATGAGTATATCATCGGCATATAAGCTGACCTTCTTTTCCCAGCCTGAAAAGATGAAATGTGGAATATTGGTGTCCTCCCTAATGGACTGTGCAAACGGTTCTACGTATAGATTAAAAAGGAGGGGGGATAGGGGACACCCCTGCCTTGTTCCTCTGCTAATTTTAAAAGGAGTTGTTTGCGCGCCGTTTATTAGTAGGGATGCTCTAGGGTTGTTGTATAGTAGTCCAATAGCTCTGCAGAATTTGGGACCAAGATGGAATTTCCCCATTATTATGTTTAGATATTCCCAGTTTACCCTATCAAACGCTTTGTTAGCGTCTAGTGTCATGATTGCCAGGGGTAATCCAAAAGTTGAGGCAATATCCGCGGCTCCTACCAAATCATAGGTTAAGTCGGCTAATTGCCGGCCTCTGATAAACCCCTTTTGGTCGGGGTGGATAATCGATCCAATCTCGCCTCCCAGTCGTGCTGCCAGTATTGACGCAAAGATTTTATAATCATTATTGAGAAGCGAGATTGGACGATATGATCCACATTCGGTTGGGTCTTTACCTGTTTTTAATATTAAAGCTATATTTGCTTCGCCCCAAGAGCTCGGTGGTGTCTCCCCTCTGATTAGTATGTTGTTAAAGAGGGTCGTAAGGACTGGAGTAAGGGAGGATTTAAGGGCCCTATATAATTCTCCTGGGAGACCATCTGGTCCCGCGGCCTTGCCCTGTGTTAGTTGTTTAATAGTATTATTAACTTCTATTTCCGTTATTTCTTCATCTAAATTTTCACTTTGGGAGCTGTTCAATTCTGAGAGAGTTATACTATCTAGCCATTCATCCCTTTCGTCTGGACTGGCAGTGAGTTCTTCTGTATAGATATTCCGGAAGAACTCGCTAAAAGCTTCCCCAATTTCTGTGTCTGTTGTCCTGCTGATAGTTCCCCCAACCACCCTCACTTCTTTGATGAAATTTCTGGACCGGTCAGCTTTTATTTTCCAGGCCAGCAATTTACCAGCTGATTCGCCATATTCAAAATGCGCGAGTTTGCTGGCCTGCCATCTTTTGTTTAACCTTCCTTGCAATAGGGTATCTAACTTGACTTTTAGTTCTGTTTTCTCCTCTTGGTTATCAGAGGGGGCTTGATCTGATGCCTCCAAACGGGTCAGTTCTTGCTCTATATGTAAGATCTCCTCCCCGTATTTCTTTTTCCTGTAAGAGGCCCTACTGGTAATGCAGCCCCTTATAAAAGCTTTCCAGGCCTCCCATACCGTGACCAGTGAGGCAGAGCCTATGTTCCGCTCTAAGAAGGAGACAGTTTCCTGTATCAAATGGTCTTTCTCCTCCTCCTCCAATAGTATTGTTCGATCGAAAGACCAAGATGAATGAATGGATTTCTGCTCTAGTTTTAACGAGAAAAAGATAGCGGAATGGTCTGAAAGATGCAGAGGTAAGTATGTTATATTTTTGATCTGGTCTTTGAGGGAAAGGCTAAAAAGGGCATAGTCGATTCTAGATTTATGACCGTATTTATAATTGTGAAAAGAGACTCCCATGGCTTTGCCAGCTCTTTGTCTCCAAAGATCGTTTAAGCCAAGGTTAGACATGCATCTAAGAAGTGTATCCCTCATGTTGCTGTGAGCTATGGCTCTGGAAGTGGGAGATTTGTCCAGTTTTGGATTTAAGACAAGATTAAAATCGCCCATCCATATTATGGGGTCGGCACAAGAAATGAGGTGGTTCTGCAAAGTATTTAAATAAGAGGGATCGTCCTGATTAGGTCCATAATAGCTAATAATAGTAAAACCCCTCGAATATAGTTGAGCGTTAACTATCAGCCATCTGCCGCTCACATCTGTTTTCCAGTCCGTAATCTGGGCCCCTGCTGCTATAAGACACTAAGCATAGTGACCGATAAAAGCGATAATATGGGCATGAAACAGGAGTTCGTCAGAGACGACAAGCTGGCAATACATCCTGCCAGTGTAAGTTGGGGGGGGGTTTCCAGGGGTGGGAAAGGGGTGGCAAAATATAAAAGTCCTCATAAACTGAACCTTATAACCATGAAGAGTGTCGATCCAAAGATGCTTCATAGCTATTGTATGGCCAAGACAGAAAGTGACACAGGAAATGAAAGACAGCTAACCGGCAAAAAGGTATTAGAGTCGAGGGTTGGAAAAATCATGATAAAGAGGCTATTAATTGATGTCAGAAATTAAATTTTTATCCTGGAACGTTAATGGTCTGCGAGTTAGGGCGAGGAGAAATAAAATCTTACAGTATCTTCGAGACTCACCCGCGCAGATCATGGCGATCCAGGAAACGCATCTAAACAAACAAGAGATTACAGACATATTTAAAAAACTCAAATGGGTTGATAAATTTGTAAGTACGGACCATAACGCTAGCATTCGCGGAACTGCCATTATCTTCAAAACAGGATAATGAAAATGTTAAACTAACTACACAATACCCATACCCTACTCATTAATCTATGGGTATCATCAGCTTCTTTAATCACAAAGAACCTAGATTTAATATTCAAACATATCATTCATTTAAAAATGACATCGAAAATGTAATCCTTCATGTAATTGAGCGATCTGAAGCGCGTTTACAAGGTAACGTAAAGGCAGATTAAAACATAATCTGAACAATTACACCAATTTAAGCTTGTTTTACCATTTAAGACCAAATAATGTAACTTGATCATATAATCAATCATTTGAAATCGGGTAATATTTTATTTCAGTGTGTAGCCCATTCCAGTTTACTATTGACCACCATGCGGAGGCAGAGTATACAGGCATTCATTGAATTAGGGGGTTCGTTGGCAGATATACCAGAGGCACCCCTTAAGTGTTTTGGCAGCTGCCCAACATCTGCAAAACTCTAAATGTCCACCATAGATTTGTATGGCGATGAAGATTGTTCCTGCTAAGGCAGTCTAAAAAGCACAATATGCAGGAATTTAGAATGGCAAAAATTAGATGAATACATTTTAAGAGTTTACAGCTCTGGGTTATCTGCTGTGCTCCAGTCATCTGTGCCAGAGACCATTGTTTAAATCATCACTTTGTTTGCCTAGTTCCTGGAAGAGCATGAGTAACTGCAGAGATCGCTCTCATGGATCAATAAACATAAGACAAATATGCCTCTGTGGATCCTAACTTCCTCCTAGTTCAATGTGTTGTTCTCTTTGCCTGCCAGGGGTCTATAGTTATCCTTGGATAAAGCTCCCTTTTATCTCCTTGCTCTGTCTTCAGATCCAGGCCATTTTGATTGCTGTTACACTACTCTGTGTGAGAATCTTACTACACATTAATTTCCAGTTATTCTGAATTCTACTATTCCCCCACTATCTCATTGTCGGCACCAAAGACCACAACCACAAGCCATCAAAATCCATGAGTATTGGAAGTGGTATCACACATTCTGATGACATACCAGTGTTGACACTTTGTTCAACACTGAGACCTAAATTAAATTTACATCTGAGTGCTCAGGAATGGGCATGCAGTAGAACTACGAGAACGTAAGCATGACTCTCGGAGTCATGTATACCTTGTTTTGTTTCTACTACCCCTTTGATCCCTGACACCAGAGGGAGCAAGGTTAGTCACATGGGTATGAAATGGCAAGGCCCTTGTCTATCTCACTGATGTCTGTGCCACAGTCTAGGGTCTATAGTAGTAGAAAGTACAAGGTGGTTGCCTGAGTGCAGCCAGTCCATGATGTCCATGATGTTTTTTTCTCAGTCCACACTTAAGTTGCATTGAATACTGTTCATCTATAGGGCCTTTGTAGCTTTAGATGGTTAAATATCATCAAACATTTACAAAAATAATGAGGCGATGAAAACTAAGCATGAGCGCAAAATCCGTTACGCTCGCGGATTTTGCGAATTTTCGGTAAATCCGCGATCCGCGAACTCTCGCGAATTTACCGCAAATTCGCAAATCCGCGAGCGGCGGATTCCGAGGGCAAAAGTTCAAGCCTTGCTGGCCTGTTGTTGTAACTATTTTACGATGGCGCCGGCAAGCTGCCAGCGCCATCCTAAAATAGTTACTAAATTAGCTTCAACAGGAAGCACTAATAGATAAAATAAAGCAGGCGCTCGTGCATCTGCTTTATTTTATCTATTCGAGCTTCCTGTTGAAGCTAATTTAGTAACTATTTTAGGATGGCGCTGGCAGCTTGCCGGCGCCATCGTAAAATAGTTAACAGGCCAGGCAGCTGTGCCCTCTTCCCAAATATACCATCGAAAATCGGCTGTGATGCTGGACAGAGGCCTTTGCATCCTTGACTTTCACGAGCGCAATCCTCGTGCTGTTCCTGTGGCCAGGAGCTTTTATAGCTCACTCAAGGGACCCCTGCGCCCTTCGGCGCGATTGCATAGTAACACACACCTGGTCGCTGGAGACAACTCTCTGGCACTTTAGGCAGCTGTAGTGTAGTGAAAGCACTATACATTTACTCAACGAGGTATGGCACAAAACGGTGGCGTCTTCTTGAATAAATATGAAGGGCAGGGTTCATTCTGGCACGATGGTCCTGGCACAAAAATTAAACCTCAACCGGAAGCACTTACAGATATCATTTAAGCATGTGCCCTAGTTGAAGCTTAAATTCAGTGACTCATTCATCGGCCCAAAAAACAATTGTGAGCGTTGTCAAGGCTGGGCAGCTGTGCCCTCTTCCCAAATATACCATCGCTAATCAGCTGTGATGCTGGACAGAGGCCTTTGCATCCTTGACTTTCACGAGCGCAATCCTCGTGCTGTTCCTGTGGCCAGGAGCTTCTGTATCTTCATCTGCTGCTCTGATCAGTCTCTGACCTTTTATACACACAAGAGGCATGTGCACTCGCATGGAAGCCCCGCCCCAAATCCGCAAATCCGTTAATCCGCAAATACGCGGATTTTGCAGATCCACGATCCGTGAATACGCAAATCCGTGAATCGTGGATCCGCAAAATCCGCCCATGCTTAATGAAAACCAAAAAATTTATAGATAATGTTGCACAAAATATAAATTTACCAAAGAAATGAAAGTAGAGCAAATGATATATTAGATAATCAAACTTCAAAAATGATTATGAATGCAAGGGAAAGGAAACTAAATGAAATATCACAAGTACAGTAAATGGATCAGTTTAAGATTCTGAGGGCTGAAAGTCATAACCCATCAAAGGAGGACTCAAGTCCCAAAGTGATGGAAGTATTCGGCTCATAGGACCTTTTTAGGTTTTAAGAGTAGATCACAGCCTTCCAAGGGTGCATAATCACCTATCTAAACAATTGGTCAGAGGAGCCTTTTGATGCTTTCATTGTCTTCTGTCAATGGCATTCTGCTTCTCTGTGTCAGGAAGATTGCTTGTGCTCCATGCAAGAATTATGCTGTCAAGCGTCAAAGATCACGTTGTAAAGGATATACTCCTGAGGAACTACAAATCATATGTCTGGATTGCTTTGGGGAGTACTTCCTGTAGACGAAAGCCAAATTAGTTGTGCATGGTCGCCCAAGATTCATTGGGCACTGGATTTCGAACATTGATCAGGGCTATGTTTTGCTTGTCCTCTATTAAGAACTTGACTCTTTTGCCCTTCTCTGCAGTCATTTGCTATTGGCTTTCAATCCTGTTGGGGCTTGTGCCCTTATTAAAGTCTGTGAAAAGATCAGTTTAAACACATGTTCAGGTACTACAGCTGCCATTAGCATACTGGGTAGAGTATGTGTGGCTTTGTCTACAAGAACATCCACAGGAGTAGCAGAAATTGTATTTCCGCTAAGGAATGCTGTTATATATTGGCAGTAATATTTTATGTTTGCTTTCAAATGGCATGTTAATAGCTTATTTCCCTCCTTTGTTTTTTATGTCGTTTTGTCTGAAGGTTGTGGAAGAAGTGAGTCTGAAGATTGTGAAAGGAAAGCTGCAATCCTTTGATTTGCTATCTCTGTGGGTTTTGAGAGGTGTACCCTCTCTGAATGAGCTCTCTATAGTTCTGACTAAAGTTTTGTGAACTCATTCCTTTATGACCCTACTGCTGCTAGAACCTCTGCATATGATGATATGTGGAGCTTATTAAAAGTGTTCAAATCAATCTCCTTCTTAGTTATTAGTTCATAAGTAGGTGAAAAGTGGCCTTTGGACAAAATTATTGTGGTACAAGGGTTGATTGTTGGGAGATTGCTCCAAAATGCTTTGCATTTCTCCTGGTCAGGGTGATCTGGGCCCTGTGACAACTAGAGTCACTGTATGGATCTATCTCGTGAATATGAAATACCTTCAAAAAACAAGGTGCAAGGGCTGTTTAGCAAAACAGGAACAGTTTTTTATATAAACATTGCAGTAGGTAGAACAGTTACAGGTGCAGTGTCTGAGAATGTCTCAATTTACAACCGGTCTGCAGCCCCTTTTATAGAGTTCAATGTAGGCAATAAAAGTTTCTGGTGATCCATGTATGGTGAGGAATGTACGTTGCTGCCTTTGGAGTTATACATTAATTATCTAATAGAAAATAAACGTGAGCCTCAACCTAGCATGGGCACAATGTGACCAGTGGGTAGTATGTCCATATGTCTGGAATGGGGAGTGTATGAACACTGTGTGTGTTGTGTCCTGATTGACAATAGGTTTCTAACTCATGTGGCATCTGACTTTATGGTGTTTTAGGTGATTGCATACTCCCTCTGCGTATTTTATCAGGGCCAACCTCCCTTGACCATTGTAGTGTCACTTCACCTATCTGTGGAATTGATTTAACTGCTCCCATTCATACATTTGTCTGCCAGCTACGTGCCAACCCACCTTTGACCTATCAATCTGTGATCTCTGACATAGGTCTTAGAACTTGCCTGACTACATATTTGTGAGTTGGGGTTGATGTGTGTTTTGAATGTGGCTTGTCACCAATAAGCCACACCCAATCACTGCACTCCAACCTGGGAGGCAAATATATCATTACACCGTAGAATAATATATACACTTTTGAGCATGTCTTACCACCCCTGGCACAGCAAGACTTCAACACAAAACAAACAGCACCTTTTTAAAAGGAGTTTTATTTAACAAAATGCAAAGACTATCACTTTTAGAATAAGGCTTGGGGTTGATTACATAATACTCTCTAAACAAAGGCTGTCTCTGATACCAAATGCATTAGATTCAAATATACGAAGCAAACTTATAATCTAAAGGCATGAATAAATAACTGAGCAAACTTATAATCTAAATGGCACGAATCAATAATTATACTGATTAATAAACTAGCAATAACTGATATAAGGTAAGATACACTGGACGTCCTGCAAGAGATCAAAAAGATTATATACAGAGTAGAGGATCACTCTGGATGTGCACCTCCCACACCACAAAGAAAACACCTCAAACGATCACAGCCACTGGCTCACATCACAATGGCAATAACCACAAAACTCAATACATCACCAGATGCATACGCTGCCCACTTCTGGCCGGGGGAAGTCTTCACACAGCAATCAGGGTTCAATCCAAGATAGACACGTCTGCCCTAACTCGGAATCCAAACTCCAAAACTTCCACCAGATCAGTGGAGGTTCCCCCTTTTAATATAAGTCCAAACATAACGACGCTTCTAGCAAACCTCACCCTCTCGTTCTCATGAGAGCCCCTACCAGTCTGCTCCAAGGCCACTGCATCGGTTGATCAGGCCTTTGCTATGGCTTAGAGACGGACCATGTACATTCCTCTGATAAGAACCGGTTTCCCCCAGTCAGAAAAGTGTGAAAAACAGGAGGAAAGCAAAACATGCCCTCTTCAGCTCGGCAGCTGCTTGCAGGACAGAAGAGCCCAAAGCAAGATGGAATTGAAAAGCAAGATGACATGAGAGCATGTCAAAGGCAATAGTCAGCACTGCCATAAAGCAAGGTAAAGTCAGAAAACAGAATGGTCAAAGCCAATAGTAAGAACTCATAATTCTCACCAATACACAATACAATACACATTCCTGCACAACTGCACACCTTCAAATACACATCCCCCACGCTCTGCTCTTGGCAAGACTGTTCCACTCCGTAACAGCTCCCACTGAAAGACAGCAAGATTACAGAACAGTAGAGAAGCAGGCAAATGCAGGACCATCCTACATTAAGGCTCCGGTAAAATAACACAATAAAATCAATTAAAAAGGTGGTAGTTGGAAGTCATCATAGGGTTCCAGACTATAAACGTGGCTCTTTCACTACAATGTGGAGTTCACAATGGATGAATTTTTTAATAAAGATGTGATTTTGTTCTCATAAATGAAAGTATTGCCTTTCATATTTGGATCAACTTTCCCATATTAACAGATCAGTAGGACTTAAAAAGCTCACCTGAAGGACATAAAGAAAGAGAATCCTTTCCTAAAGATTTCCTTGTTTTCCAACTCCCTCCTGCCCTGTTTTAAAAGAGATTGGATTCTTAATTTACTCTTCTCAAAATTATGGGCGACAAAGGATGCGGGTCCAGTGCTCTGTCCTATGTATCCCTTATTCTTATTTGAATTGGCCTTTGAGCAGTGGTTGCCTTTGCTCTCCCGCTCCCTTTCCCATTTTCAAATGTTAGCAGAAGTGATTGTGCATTTAAGTGGTTAGTTTTCTCAAGTGTCCTCCTTATTGGTGGTTGACAATGGCTCTTCATTGGAGAGCATCAATCCAATAATAGGGTGGAATCAGGGGCCTTCTGTTTGTGAAAATTTCAGGTATTGTGATCTGCACTTCTTTGTACAATCTAAGAACTTATTCAGAATAGTAGTGTAAGTGGGGGGCTTAGGAGTGGAGGTTAAAGATGGAAACAGGGGTAGAACCTCTGGGTAACAGTACCTAGTTGTTTCCCCATTTCACAGGTGTTTGTTACGTTTCTGTTACTACCCTTATGAAGTGAACAAAATTATCATACACTCTAACTTCACATCCCCCATTTAATTTAAAACAGTGTAATATTTATCCATTATTTATTGTTCCTGCATTTAGGACTGTATAGAAGGTGCCAAACATTTTGCAAACTATATTACCAATTATCAGACTCTGTGTGTAAAGTAGACAGTTCCGTTTCACAACATCAAACACTATTTTAGCCCAGGAGAATGAATTCTCTGAAATATTTTTTAGATCTAAACTTTAATCCAGCTTTGAAATTATGGTAAAGCTGCATTACTTAATTCGAGAATGTATCCTGCTTTCCTATTGCATACTATTGAAGAATATGGCCGGAAAGGGGCCATGTGGCCATTTGCAAAACTCTCAACCAACTAAACTCCGTTTGTAGAAGGCTGACAGTGATGCAGGGATTTGGAGATGCCCCGTAAGTTCTTTTTTCATAAAGGATACTGCAAATTTGCTACAAATCCCTTCATTTTCTTTGTTTGTGTATGTGTGTATTCTTTAGAGCTCTGTTTAATGCTCTTTGTCATGCTTAACATTCTACATTACATTTAATGATTCCTAAAAAGTATTCTATACTAGGTTGTGGAAATAATTATTAGGCATTTTGCAATCAAAACTTCTAAACAAAATTAACACCACAGACCAGTACTCAAGACCAACAGGTAATCAAAATATACATTCAAGCTGGATTTTTTTTAAACCAATGTTCTAATCAAATATCCATTTTAGTTGTAATAACTCAAGTGTTAAATTAAAGTATTCATACATATATATTTTATTTAATAACAGATCACTAATACTCTTCCTCACCCTTTAACCCTAGATCCCTTACATCCCACTCCATAAAAATTACTTTGCATATTTTAAACAAATATGTATTTTAATAAATATAATTTAAATATTCAAAGTATCAAAGTATTTATACACAGGTATTTAAATTTTAATACCTCAGTTTTAATGCACTTCCCGAACCATTGTCCCTCAATCCCTTATGTCCTTTGTCCTTTTCCTAAAAACAATATATTGCATATTTTTAACAAAAACTCATTTTAAAAATGAAAAATGTAACTACATAATTAATACCTGGGTATTTTAATGAATACCCAAGTAATAATATGCTTCCTCACCATTACCTGTAAATCCCTCATATCCCACTCCTTAGTAATTATTTTACATATCTTTAACAATTATGCATTTTATTTTAAACGATTAAAAATTCAATTAAATCATTTATACACCAGTGTTTTAATTAAAACCAGAATATTAATACACTGCCCTCTCATTAGCCCTATATCCCATATATCCCACTCCATATTAAATGCTGTTCATATTTTAAACCAGTTTGCATTTTAATTCTAATATTTACATATTTATTTGCAATATTAATACCCAGGTTCTTCAATTAGTACCATAGAATTAATACATTTCCCACTCATTAACCATAGATACATTACATCCAGATTCTTAAAAATGATAATCAATATTTTAGATAAATATGCATTTACATTTTGTAAACATTATTCATACCTAGATAATTTAAATATTACCTGTGTGTTAATGCTCATCCCTATTAATTACCCCAGATACCTTATATACAAAACCTAAAACAATTTTCAACAAATATGCTAAAATAACACTAAATAAAAAGATGTGTTCATAAATAAATAAAAATTTAAATGACTCAAAAATAAAACTTAAAAACACAATAACATATACATACCTATACTTACCATTATGCATAGTAAAGACATGCTTGGTAAAGGCCTATGTGTGATAAAGACTGCATTGTAAAGGCACTTCATGGTAAAACCTGTGTGGTTAAGGCGTTTTCCCTCCATCGGCTTTGGAAGTGTAAACAGTGAGCTACTAAGTAAAACATTGGGCTACTGCACTTATTATTTTACAAATTAAATCTCAATCTTACCTCATTGCTGCGTCATCAACCTGATGAGCATCTTGCAGACAGAGAAAATATGATTTTATAGATGTGAGGACACTTTAGACCTTTCTTTTCTTAATCTGATTGATGAGGCAGTCACACAGTTAAGACATTCTGCTTTTTCATATCGAGTAGAAAAAGGATTTAAAAGGGGGGAAAAAGGGGTGATTCTATGGATATTCTGTTAAGTGCATGTAATTTTAGACAGGTGTCTAAATGAAAGCTGATCAAATGGGGCAAACCTAAATTTAGGGTACATGATTACAAACAAAACTTGATGTGAAAAACCTTTTATTCAAACAAGAGTCACAGAGGAGTAAAAAGTTCAAAACATGAATATTTGAATGTCCTTTTTGTTTCCCCTCTTCCTTCATGAGCACCAGACCTTGTAAGGCAACCTTGTATAGGGTTAGTCAGATTTGTCTGCCAACCTTACAATAGTTTTTCATTTCTCTTTGTTGTCTTCAGAAATAAGGAATCACTTGTTTACATAGGATTTCTCACTGAAGAAGGGTGCTCGGGGCCTCTAGGTGGGGATAATGATATCTTCAGAAAAATATGCAAAAAGACTGGATCTTCTTGCAATATGGAAACCTTCAAAGCAATTCCTCTATTTCTATCTGTTAAATGGAGAACTGGAAAAGGATTTAAGCAACCACTCAGGTCCAGACCTGGTGACATTCTAATGCTATTTCTCTGCAGAACAATGTATTTTATATTCAGTTACCTTAAATTACATGTCTTTTGTGGATGTCTTCATCATGACCTAAAATTATTGAATCTGCACCTCTTTGTAAATGGTGCTATCAGCTGCTAGCCCTTTGGGGTGTTGATTGGTGTGAAACTGGGCCCTCAACGGGCCTCCTTTAATCACTGATGTGAGACTGTGCTTCCAGTGGACATGTGTTCAAAGGAGAATGTTCTGTTATTCTCTTGGGGGCATGGTTTTAAGCTAATGTGGGACACCCATTATGGAGCCCATGCTCAATATAACCAAAGTATATACAAAGACAAAGAGGTGCTTGGAAGACACATATGGGCATATTCACAAGGACCGGCGATACCTATCGCAAACGCAGTGTTTTTATAGCCGCCTAACCCTGAAAACTATCGCCATGTTAGCGGCGTATTAACAAGCTTTTGCAACAAGGTGATACTATTAAGGAATGGCGGTGAAAACTGCTGCTAACATCAGCACAAAGGCGATAGGAAATCTGGCGTTAGTGGGCGAAAACTACTGATAGGCCCAATAGCGGCAAAAAACCCCAAGTTAGTCAGTCCTACATGAGTTTGTTTTGCCTCTAATGCAAAAAATAGCCTATCAGTCAACATCCAAAAGAAAATAGGCATAAAAACAAAAATATGGAATGTAGCAGCCGGGGCAAGTGCAGCACACCTCAACAACCCCTGCAAGCTACCCAACATCCAGGATGACCTGGATGAAAGCCAAGAGGCCTCCTTGGGCCTGCGTCTGGAGCCTGGATGCCTCGCTGGACCTACGTCTGGAGCCTGGATACCTCGCTGTCTTACCAAGTGAGACCAAATAATGTAACTTGATCATGTAATCAATCATTTATAATCGACAATATTTTATTTCAGTTTGTAGCCCATTCCAGTTTACTATTGACCACCAAGCGGAGGCAGAGTGTACATGCATTCATTGAATTAGGGGGTTCGTTGGCAGATATACCAGTGGCAGCCCTTAAGTGTTTCGGTGGCTGCCCCACATCTGCCAAACCCTAAATGCCCACCATAGATTTGTATGGAGATGAAGATTTTTCCTGCTAAGGCTGTCTAAAAACACATTCTGCAGGAATTTAGAATGGCAAAAATTAGCTGAATACATTTTAAGAGCTTACAGCTCTGGGTTATCTGCTGTGCTTCAGTCATCTGTGCCAGAGACCATTGTTTAAATCATCACTTTGTTTGCCTAGCTCCTGACAGAGCATGAGTGACTGCAGAGATCGCTCTCATGGATCAATAAATATAAGACAAATATGTCTCTGTGGATCCTAACTTCCTCCTAGTTCAATGTGTTGTTCTCTTTGCCTGCCAGGAGTCTATAGTTATCCTTGGATAAAGCTCCCTTGTATCTCCTTGCTCTGCCTTCAGATCCAGGCCATTTTGATCGCTGTTACGCTACTCTGTGTGAGAATCTTACTACACATTTATTTCCAGTTATTCTGAATTCTACTGTTCCCCCCCTATCCCATTGTCGGCACCAAAGACCACCACCCCAAGCCATCAAAATCCATGAGTATTGGAAGTGGTATCACACATTCTGATGACATAACAGTGTTGACACTTTGTTCAACACTGAGACCTAAATTAAATTTACATCTGATTGCTCAGGAATGGGCATGCAGTAAAACTACGAGAACGTCAGCATGACTCTCGGAGTCATGTATACCTTGTTTTGTTACTACTACCCCTATGATCCCTGACACCAGATGTAGCAAGGTTAGTCACATGGGTATGAAATGGCAAGGCCATTGTCTATCCCTAACTGATGTCTGTGCCACAGTCTGGGGTCTATAGTAGTAGAAAGTACAAGGTGGTTGCCTGAGTGCAGCCAGTCCATGATGTCCATGATGTTTATTTCTCAGTCCACACTTACGTTGCATTGAATACTGTTCATCTATCGGGCCTTTGTAGCTTTAGATGGTTAAATATCAAACATTTACAAAAATAAAGAGGACATGAAAACCAATAAATGAATAGATAATGTTGCACAAAATATAAATTTACCAAAGAAATGAAAGTAGAGCAAATTATCTATTAGATAAGCAAACTTCAAAAATTATTATGAATGCAAGGGAAAGGAAACTAAATGAAATATCACAAGTACAGTAAATGGATCAGTTTAAGATTCTGAGGGCTGAAAGTCATAACCCATCAAAGGAGGAATCAAGTCCCAAAGTGATGGAAGTATTCAGCTCATAGGACCTTTTTAGGTTTTAAGAGTAGATCACAGCCTTCTAAGTGTTCATAATCACCTATCTAAACAATTGGTCAGAGGTGTCTTTTGATGCTTTCATTGTCTTCTGTCAATGGCATTCTGCTTCTCTGTGTCAGGAAGATTGCTTGTGCTCCATGCAAGAATTATGCTGTCAAGCGTCAAAGATCACGTTGTAAAGGGTATTCTCCTGAGGAACTACAAATCATATGTCTGGATTGCTTTGGGGAGTTCTTTCCGTAGACGAAAGCCAAATTAGTTGTGCATGGTCGCTCAAGATTCTTTGGGCACTGGATTTCGAACATTGATCAGGGCTATGTTTTGCTTGTCCTCTACTAAGAACTTGACTCTTTTGCCCTTCTCTGCAGTCATTTGTTATTGGCTTTCAATCCTGTTGGGGCTTGTGCCCTTATTAAAGTCTGTGAAAAGATCAGTTTAAACACATGTTCACGTACTACAGCTGCCATTGGCATACTGGGTAGAGTATGTGTGGCTTTGTCTACATCACAGGAGTAGCAGAAATTGTATTTCTGCTAAGGAATGCTGTTATATATTGGCAGTAATATTTTATGTTTGCTTTCAAATGGCATGTTAATAGTAAGGGTGGGCGTAGTTCACGAAGTAGCGCTACGCCAAGCTACGCGAAGTGCACTTCGCACTACGCGAACTTCACGTAGCACTACGCGAGCTGCGTAGTAGCATGTTCGTGATCCAGCGGGCTTTTGGAAATATGTCATAAGCAACGCTACCCAACTCTACTATATACACCATCAATCAATAAACTCTCATAAGGCCCATAAATCTAACATGACATATTATAACCAACTGGATCATGTGACCTAATTAACCTATTCACAAATTATATACATTTATATACAACCATGGTAAATGAATTCATCATACTTCACAAACCTACAAGCTAATTAAGCCACTGTGGCGATAAGATCTAGCTATGAATAACCTATACATATGAAAATAACAAGACCAGCTTGATTTCCAAAGTAAGATTTTTATTAGCTACTCATTTGGAAAATGTATTAGAGATTTTATGAAAGCATTTTTATTTGAATCATTGCAAATAGTTATGGCAATTTTATTATGAATCAAAATTATTATTGCAAATGAAATTATCAGTTTGGCATTTTTTCAAAACCTAAGTCCCTAGCTAATGCTAACTATAAGGAAAATTAAAGAGTAAAGTCTTTGAGGGCTTCTTACGTGTTCCAAGAGATGTCCAATAGCGTAACGCCCTCATCAAAAGGTCTGCAAGGAGAAGCATAACTCTTCCACGGAGCAAGAGTTTTTATACCTTTCTACGCTAAGCTAATCTAAATGCTGAAATAAAACCCTCATTGGTCCAAAAGTGACAAGCGACATGTCACCAGATTTCAGAATTACAGTTCCGTCATCATTCTTAGAGACCATTGTCTCTAGTTTTCGAAAAACGCAGTTTCCTCCAGTTCGCAACATTTGCAACAAAATGAAGTTTTTAGCTTCATCGGATGCGTGAATGTCATAAGCCTTTCGCCGGTTCCTGGCCTTGGCCTTGTTCGGCTAAGAGAATGTCATCTCAGCATAACAAACTTTTCAGACGGAGAAAACTGTAGCCATCATGGACTCATTCTGGCTCCAAGCAGATTTTTGCAAGCACGGAAAGTTTTCACTAGGCCCAAAGCCTCTTTATTAACTAATGTATAAACAAACACAAGAAAATAATTAATGCGAGAAATATAATTTGTTCTGTTGCCACCCTTTATTGCTAATAATTAACCCATTAGTCTAAGTTACCTAGCAGAAGCAAACAAATAAAGCAGCATTTTATATCTACCATTCTTCATTTTATCCAGCAAGGTTCTTTATGCACCTATAGAGAATAGAGTGACACCACATAGACAGGGAAGCAAAATAAGCACATGCCATTTATTCTAAGCAGCTGCAGTTAATTTTTGACATAACAAATAGACACGATTAATTTATTATTTTCCACAAACAAGGAAATGCAACATAATGCACATTTATGAGCACAGATGTTAGTATCCCGTGTTTGTCAGGTGTAGATGCAACTTAAACTAGGTTGAATTAATACATACACAACACAACTGTTAATTTTATTATTTTATTTATGGAAGTGTGACTTCACGAGTTGAAATGAAAAACATTTCTGAATCTCGCTCCATCAACTCCCTCATCTGGTGATTAACCAATCACCACACCACACCCAAAAATTTGGTAAAATTTTTATCTCAAAAGAAAATGGTTCAATTTCATTCTGTTAGTATTTTCTAAAGACTAGTTTCAGCAAAATCTTTACAACTCTCATATTGAGCTCTACGCAACTCTTCAAGCTCTATCTCTCTTTCTTGTTCCTTTTTGATTGTGTAAATTCTTCTCTTTTCCCTCATGTGCTTCTTTCTTTTGTGTAACATGCAACTGATCTTTGTCAAAACTATCACAAAAATTATCACATACAAAGGTGTTAGAATCTTGCCAAGAACTGATCCACCAATCTCTTGAAACCAGGTTTTGATTGCTTGGAATCTTTTTGAAAGACGTTCTGAAAAATCATCTTCTTCTAAGGGGACTATTTCTGAGTGCATCTCTGTGATGTTTCTAATGTACATTTCAATATTCTTACTCTCATCTGGAATATAATTCAATTCAATTCAATTCAAAAACCACTTTATTCGATTTAGTTAAAAATCATAAAAGCATTCTACAATCAATTTAAATAGGGCAAATCGATTTCATGAAAAGTTACATACAGCAATAACAATTTTATACACAGTTTAAAAACAGCTAAAAAAGAGGTAATTATTAGCTAAAAATTACAGGTACAAAAAAACCACATTTCATCCTCCAGAGCAAACCCCTATGTTACATTTGCATTCGCCTCTTCCTAATCCTAACAGCAGCAACAAGATAGTTAGCAACGCTAAACATAACTAAAGGTGAGTCCAACATTTGGAGATACAGGAGGGCTGGTTTTGCCTGATGAAAAGCTTTGTCCTTCAATAGAGGCACCAGATATTTCTGTCTGGGCATAATGTAAAAATGGCAGAACAGCATAAGGTGCATATTATCTTGCAGTGAAAAATTGTCACAATTACACACAGGTGCATCCTCCTGCTTGTACCAGCCTTGGCTGTCACAAAGAACCGTATAAATCTGGTTGAACCGGAATTTTACCAGAAGCCACCTATGAAAAGGGATGGTAACTATGGCAAGATACGGTTGTATAGCTAGGCAGGTAATAGTCAAAAAATGGGCTCTAACCGTGGGCTTTGTTAGTTGGCATTCCTCTCTCTCCAAGGTTTTCAATTTAGAGAAATTAAGCTTAACCCAATCTAAATCAGATTTCTTTAAACCCAGAGGGGCGGAAAAAATCTCGGGACGACCAAGTTCCAAAGAACACTTTTGAATGTATGACAGCCAAGCAATTTCTTTGAATTTGTCCAGTTTTAAACAGTCCCTCAGTATTTTATGATTTAAACCAAGGTTGTTATTGGTCCAAGTCCTAATCCATAAAAGTATAGGTGCCATTGAAAGGATATCGGTAATATACCCTAGACCCAGCTCCTGATGAACTGAGAACGTGGCTGTCGATTGGGGGAGCCCTAGTATAGATCAAAGGAACTTATTTTCTTCCCTTTGAATGGTTTCACTGTTCACATATCCCCACAGACCTGAACCGTACCTAGCTATTGCCACAGTTTTTGCCCTGTACAAGCTTAATAAAGCACCAGTCGGCTTCCCAACAAGTCTCCTAGAAAAACTTAAAATTGCATTTGCCGAGCTCCTAACCGCTTTAGTTTTGGCTGTAATTTGGGGAGCCCAGCTGCCCTTAGTATCATAAATTACTCCAAGGTAAGTAAATATTTTGACATTAGTGATCACTTCACCATTACAAAAAAACAGTTTGGTATTGTTTTTAACATCCCCGAATGCCATAACATGAGATTTGGAATTGTTTACCACTAAGTCAAGTGAAGACATAAAATCGCTAAAAGCATTTAAAAGTCTCTGCAGGCCTAAGTGTGTCCGAGCTATCAAAGCAGCGTCATCCGCGTACAGGAATATAAGTACAGCAAGGCTGTACATGTAAAATGCCACAGACTCCTCCCTCTTTTGCCAGGAGTATGTCTAAAGCAAGGCGATTTTGCATCGCCATTGATCTGACCGCAATGACCTCCACATCCACTAACTGAAAACCACCTGCTGTGTCAGTGGACAATCTGTCAACAATTGTGGATAATTTTCTGATTCTTCCTGCATTCAGGGTTATACCCACTAAAGGTATCACTGCCTCAAAGATGTCTCCCAAAATTTCTGAGAAACTTTCTCTCCTATACCTGTTTGCATGGCTACTGATTTCAAAAGAACCTTCTGCATTTCTGTCAACATGAAAAATCTTGGGGAACACAAGACCAACAAAACATGTCCCGTACCAATGGTCTGGGAGATTATAATAAGCCTTATCTCCACAAACAAAATAAATCCCAGGAAAGATTGGATCTCTACCACCTTTGAATCCCCAACCCCCCATGATTTGGTAAGTGTCCTCACAATTACTAGCTCCTACAAAATATTTATCAAACAGTGTATTGTCTCTCCTAATGCAAAGCTTACCACTAATTGGTTTGTCTATGTGAATTGCAACATTATCAAAAGATTTGCCATTAAGCTTAGCATCCTCCTTTTGCCAGAATTTAGATTTGGTCTGTTTGACCATCTCATTTCTTTTGTAAATCGCCCTTCTCTCCTCAACAAGGTTCAGGAAAGTCTTTTCCTCAGCTCTCAATTTGCAAGTTAAATTGTTTCTATAAGCGTATTCGTAAGTCAGTTCATTAGTTACTAAAAAGAAATCCCTCATCTGTTTAGCTTGTTTATGTTTATTTAAAGCATTCTCTATTTTCAGGTTAGCAAAGATCTCATCGTAGTTGGAATAATAATACTCCAACCGACCAGTCTGGTAAAATAAGCTAGCTATCACACTGCATGTTATGCCATAAGTAAGAGGAAGCATATTGTATGTCACTCCCTCAGAGACAGAAGCAGGCAACTTCACACAGATATAACAATCTTTGACACCCATGACCTTAACGTACTCTCCCAAAAGCCTTGAAAATGTATTGCTAGAAAAATCACCAACAGACCTGTCCTGATGAACATCTGGTCTGTAATCAATAACCTTGTTAGCTTTGTGTGTTGCACTATGTTTGTCTTGACTAGCTGAAGCTTTGCTTGTCATATTGACCTTGTACCTCTCCTTATCGATCCCGAAAGGAAAGATGACAGCTAAAACTAACCAGAGCAGAATTAATATGAGCACACACACCAGAGTCATCTTACAGCATTTCTTGAAAATTGAACATTTTGAAGTACTACGCGCCATTACATAAGGCATCTTTTTTTTTTTTAAATAAACTTATTTACCTAAAAGAGAAAACAAAAATTTTCAAAATTTTCTAAAACCTCACACCCCCCTTTTAAAATTTTTTTTTTAACCCTCTAACAATTTTTCTTCGACCTTGCGTCACAAGTTATTCTCCAACTAAATACAATTTCTTCGACCTTGTGTCACCTAACACAACTTCTTCAGCCTTACGCCAAACACAGAAACCTAAACTTAATCCTAAATTCTAACAGGTTAGTACTTCAATCATTGTCACTAATTTCCTCAACTTCTTCTTCCTGACTACTGCTGTTTATTTCAATTACAGGTGGTATTATTATATAAGCCCATTCAGGAGACTTATATTTTTGATTCGGTCTCAAAACTCTCTTTGTCTTTCTAGAAATCACTTCTATTTTCTTTCCTTTCTCAGCTTTCTTTTCAGGATCCCCCTGACTAGTGATCTCATTCACCTCCTCCTTCGATCTTTTCACTAACCTGACTCTCAACCCTCCGTTTTCAGATGGCCAGGTCTCTCCTTTCCTCAGGATTTTTCTTTTTGGCTCAGACTCATTACATTCTGTTTTCCATGATCTTTTCTTCACTCCTCCTTTCTGACATTCTTCATCACTCTCTCCAGAGTCACTGTCAGAAATTTCAATCGTTATCCCAAGATCTTTTCTAATCGGGAGCCTTACTCCGTTAGGAACAGCACTCTTTCTCCCATCACTGGTACTCGGTAATTCGTCTTCCTCCAATTCTTCAATCACCTTAAACTTCCCAGATCCGGATTTCTTGTTCCTGCTTTCAGAGCTCGTTATCTGCCTTTCGATACCCTCATGATCTTTCTTCTGAACTTGATCAGACTCTTCTGTTGTTTCTTTTTCTTTTCTTGATTCTTTATCAGGTTCTCTCTCTTCACCTGTCTCTTTTTCTGTTTCTTCTGTTGATTCTTTATCTAGCAGATTATTTTCATCTCCAGAATCTATTTCAATAATCTTCAAGTCTTTTCCAATCAAATCTCCATTCACAGATGGTTTCTCCAGATGTCGACCACTCTGTCGATCTTCAATATCTGGATTTCTTTCTACTTCCTCTTCAGAGTCTGAATCATCTGTCGTATCACTCTCCTCATCAGAGTTTTCAGGTGTAGGTATTGGAATAGTGTGACTTGGATGTATCCACCTTTTCAATCCTCTACACTTCACTGCATTCGTTGTAACAAGGATCACCTGCCTCGGTTTCTGCCACCTCGGATCAAACAGTTCCTTCTTCGGTGAACTTTCGTTCTGACCCAATCTCCAGGTCTCAGATCATGTGTCTGCACTTTGTCTTTTGATTGTGCTTCAGTTCCCACCTGATTAGACACAGAAGTCACTACGTCAGACAGACGCTTGCAATACTCCAAAATCGCACTGTCATTAATGCTTAACAGTTTTCCTACAGGTACATAAGCTTGCCTCATGACTCTACCCATAAGGATTTCGTGAGGACTCAGACCTGTCTTTTTATCTGGTGTACTTCTCAAAGTCATCAGAACAAGTGGAAGAGCATCTGTCCACTTTACACCTGTATCAAGACACATTTTTCCAATTCTATTTTTTATTGTTCCATTAATCTGCTCAACTACTCCAGATGCCTCTGGTCTGTATGCACAATGTATTTTCTGCTCAATGTGTAATGCTTCACAGATCAATTTAATCAGTTTGTTATAAAAATGTCCCCCTCCATCACTCTCAATAGTGACTGGGAAACCATACCTTGGTATTATCTCTCTAAGAAGCAACTTTGCCACTGTAATTGAATCACAATGACATGTGGGAAATGCTTCTACCCATCTTGAAAACAAGCACACAATCACCAAAACATATTTCAAACAATTGTGTATGGGCATCTCAATGAAATCCATCTGTAATCTGGTAAAAGGACCACCCTTCCGTCCAATGACTCCCGTTCCCACAACTGATTTCCTGTTTGGGTTCATTTGTTGGCAAGTCAAACACCTCTGACAAAGAGACTCTGCAATTGTCCTAAACTTGGTATTAAACCATGTCTCTTTGAAAAGCCTGATCATAGAGTCTCTCCCAATATGACCAGGACCATGATACATTCTGGCCATGTCAGCAATCATGCAATTTGGTAAGACTACTCTGCCATCTTTGTAGGTCCAAACACTATCCTCATCTCGTGGCCTACATTCTGCTCTCAACCATGTGTTTTTCTCATCATCGTCAGCTTCATTTTGTAAGTCCCTAATTTCTTCCCATGTCTCAACAACAGATGTTAGCATTAATGAAATTGAACCAAAGTCTTTGTTTTTTCCCCGATTAAGTGCATAATCATTTTTTGCACAAAATTTTTCCATTTCGTCTGCATAATTATTGCCTCTGGTGATAAAATCTTCACCTTTTTGATGTGCTGCGCATTTTACCACAGCAATCTCCTTTGGCATTTGAATGCCATCAATTAATCTTTTAATGAATTCTGCATTTTTGATTGGAGAACCTGCTGATGTCATGTAGCCTCTCTGAGACCAGAGCTGTTCATAAACATGCACAACTCCGAATCCGTACTGACTATCTGTTATTATAGTAACTCTCAAGCCTTTTGCTATTTCACAAGCACAAATTAAAGCAATTAATTCAGCCACCTGTGCTGAACGAATTCCTTCTAGACATGAAGCTTCTTCAACATCTGCTACTGTGCAGACCGAGTATGCTGCTTTCAAAACACCTCCCTCTGATCTCAGACAGGAGCCATCCACAAAGAAGACAAGATCTGATTCAGGCAATGGTACATCTTTAATGTCCTGCCTTGGCTTGGTACAGTATTCCATGACATCCAAGCATTCATGCTCCACGTCATTTTCGTCAATATTTTCAGTGTCAGGTAACAGTGTGGAAGGATTTAAATTCACACACCTTGCAATTGACACATTATCAGATCCCAGAATAATTTTCTCATATTTGGTTAGTCTGCTGTTTGTCAGGTGCTGCGTTTTACTCCTTGTAAGGAGAATTTCACCTGAGTAAGGAACATAGACTTTTACAGGAAATCCCATTATTATTCCCTCACTCTGTTCCAGGCTAACACTTGTTGCTGCAACTGCTTTTAAGCAACCTGGTAATGCCTTTGCAACCAGATCAAGAACTACTGAGAAGTAAGCAATAGGCTTTTTCATGCTACCATGTCTCTGAATTAACACAGACAAAGCACATCCTTCTCTTTCACTGCAATACAGTTCAAAACCTTTTTCATAATCTGGCATACCTAGAGCTGGAGGTTCACATAAGCTTCTTTTTAGTTTCTCAAAAGCTTCCAACTCAATATCAGTAAGAACAATTGGATCTTTTACATCTGATTTTGTCAATCTCAGTAGTGGCTTCGCAATTACCGAAAATCCACTAATCCATTGACGACAGTAACCAACCATTCCCAGGAACATTCTCACCTGTCTTTGCGTTTTTGGAGGTTGCATTCCTTGAATCATTTTGATTCTCTCGATTGTCACCTGTCTCATTCCTTTTGCAATTCTATGACCAAGGTATTTTATTTCCTGTTTACAAAACTGCAACTTTGCAGGAGACACTTTATGTCCCTCGTCTGCCAAATGATTCAAAATTGTAATCGTGTCTGTCACACAATTGTCTCTCGTCTTTGCTGCGATCAACAGATTGTCAATATACTGTACTAATGTCGATCTACCTGGCAAATTCAAATCTTCCAAAGATCTCTTTAACAGTTCATTAAAGATAGAAGGACTTTCTGTATACCCTTGAGGGATTCTGCACCATGCGAGGGTCCTACTCTGGAACCGGAAAGCGAAGATTTCCTGGCTTTCTGGATGCAATGGAACAGTAAAGAACGCATTGCAAAGATCAATGACAGTATACCATTCTGCATCATGCGGAATCTGGTAGAGAATGACAGCAGGGTTTGGAACAACTGGGCAACAAGGAACTACAATCTGATTAATTTTTCTCAAATCCTGAACTATTCTGTACGTTCCATTTGGCTTTTTGATTCCCATAATCGGTGAGTTACAAGGACTGCTCTCAATTTCTTTCAAAACACCTTGCTTGATGAATTTTTCAATTACAGGAATAACACCCTCAATCGTTTCTGCCTTCATTTAATATTGAGGAATGTTTGGAAAATCTATTCCCTGCTTCACTGTGATTTTGACTGGATCGACATGTTTCATCAGACCCATCTCATTTTCAGTCAAATCCCAAATGTCAGATTTAACTGTCTCTTTCAATTCCTCTGGTAAATTTTCTTTATCAAAGGTAGGAAACAATTTTTCCTCTTCAGCCTCAATCATCAACATCGTCAGTCTATACAACCCATCTTCCTCCATGGTTTGTAATTCAATTCCACCAGGTGAACAATATATTCTGCAATTCATTTTACACAATATATCTCTTCCTAGTAAATTCACTGGACTGCTATTACAAACTACAAATCTGTGTTTGTCTTTGAAATTGCCTATTTCCACATTCACAGGATCAGTAAGATCAGTCTTCATTTGTTGATTGCTAACTCCAACTACTTGGATGGTATCCCCAGAGAGAGGTAGGTTTTCAATTTCAACTGATCTAACAGTAGGACGGGTAGCACCAGTGTCCACAAGAAAAGTGATCTCTACATCGTTCACCTTTCCATTTACAAATGGACCAGACTGGTCAACCTCAAGAGTGGCTCCAATTACACACTCTTCCCCCTCTCTCGGGCACCGTCAGAAGCAGTCATCAGAATCGCTTTCTTTGTTTCCTGTTAACAAAAATTGTCCTAATGCACTTTGCAAATTTGGTCTTTGATTTCTTATTACCTGATCACATCCGCTGAATCCAATATCTGGATTCAATGTTTGACCTCCCCCACAGTTAGGAAAAGTAGGCAATGGAATCTGATTCTGCTGCTGGGTCAACTGCTGTTGTAGCTGTAGCTGAAGACTCAGTTCACTCATTTGACGCTGCAGCTGCAACTGTTGCTGCAGATCAACATCATTCTGCATCTGTGGGTTAAATGATGCGTTTTTAAATTTTCTGGGTGGGTTTTTGCACTCGTTTCTCCAATGTCCAATCTCCCCGCAGTTAAATCAAGGCATCGTTTGTTTTAATTTTTCAATTTCTGGATTAAACTTTGGCTTAATAGGATTATTAAAATTACTTTTAAACTTTCCTTGACCCTGATTCTGATTTTGTACGAAATTTCCATGTTGCACAAAATTCCCATTTTTATTTTCAAGACTTGCAATCTGTTGCTCAGCTACTTTTACCTGTGCCCACATTGCCTTTTCTTTTAACTTCTTTTGCTTAGCCTCTAACTCATCACTGCAGTATTTTGCCTTTCTCAAAATATCATCAACTGAATTTGATTGCCATCCGACAATATTATTCCTGATCATTTCTCCAATTTCTGGTCTAAGACCATATACGAACCTATAGATAAAATGGCTCATATCCTTTTCATCTAATTTTTCATAACCACTGTATTGCTTGAAAACCAATAATAATCTTTCATAGAATGAATGAACTGATTCTTTCGGCTCTTGGTTTGTTCTGTCTATTTTAACCCAATCTACTTCTTTTGGGGCAATTTTTTGTTTTAACCAGTAAATCACTTTTTCATAGAATTCCATGACCTCGGGTGCTGGAGCACCTGTCTCTTTAACTCGATCTGGTTCAGCTTTTGGCCAACCCACAGCAATTTTGCATTCTGTCCATAGATCTGATGGAACAACTATGTCGAAAAAGCCATCCAGATCAATCCACAAAACTTTTGAAACTTTAATAAACCTGTCTGCTTGTCGGTACCATTCCACAGGTTTCTCTCTCAGCCGAGGAAAATCATTAGTGAAAAGCAGAATGTCCTGTCTTGACCAGGGAACATGTACATACCCTCCACCTGCGATTTCTCTCATTGGAAACTGTTTAGACAGATTATCCAACCTATCCAACCTTTCATCTTCCTTCTTTTTAGTCCATTTCACTCTCCATTTACTCAACTCACCCAATTTCTTGATATAGACAATCAATTCTTTTATGTGCGTAATTCTTCCTCCTGTATTGAAATTTTCAATGTCTTTCTCTGTAAAATGTAATCTATAATGCTTTCCCAGGTTTTTCTGTTTGTTCAAATCAATTTCTAATTCTTCTGCCAGTTCCTCCAGTTGATCATATTTATTCTTTATTTTCCAATGCATGCTTTTGCTGATGAACAGGAGTTCATCATCTCTGTAAAATTTTAAACTATCCGGACCAATTGTGCCAATTAATAATTCTTCTAAATCTGCTTTTAATTTAGCAACATCAAGTTTTGAATTCGATTCTCTTTTCTCAGGAGACTCAGCATCTGACTCTGCACCCATTGGTGTCTGGTTAAAAGAACCTTCATTAAAAGTCAAGTCAGGCATCCTTGATTTTTCACGATTAATTTCAGATAAATCTGAATAAAATTTTTCAGCTACTTTTTGAATTTCTGCGTTTAATGGAATTGTTAAACCTGGCTGTTTAATTTCCTTTTGATCGAAAACAGGCTGAACAGGACCAATCGTTACTGGAACTGTCACTTCTTCCATGCTCTTGGTTATTTGCTGAATTAATTTTTCTTTCGATCGCAGATATTCTGAAGTATTTACAACTTCCTCAATCCTGTCAGTTCTCATCAGATTTCTAGGGGCTTCCCTTTCCATTGGAAAACTTCTGCTTTCATTATAAGCAATAGAATTAGTTCTTGTCTCAAACTGTTCTGGAGTTCCAAAAGATTCGCAATTATTTGGGTACAATTTTGGAGAGTCATTTACTGGGGGTGCACTAGGAGTGGTTCCGGCAGAAACCGTTGGGGTAGACCAAGAACGAGGCTGTCTCAAAGGGGCATTTTTATTATTTGTCGTAAAAATTTCTTCTAAGACTTTATCCTCTGTTTCGTTATCTATAACAATATTATTTTTCTTTTCAGATCTCTTTTCACCTGGAGACCCTAAAACCATTTCCCTAATTAAATAGAGACCATCGCACATATCTCCCTGTCTCCACATACGCATTCTATCTTCATGCGTTTCTCGTCTGTAACTCGGTGTTTTTGGAGGTCTCTTAATCCCATTTGCTTCTCTCTGAAGTTGAAACATCTCATCCTCCCATTCAACCAAAGCTTCAAATTGTGTCGGTCTAGGCCGTGGTACTAGAGCTGACATTTTCTCTCTCAGATTTCTTAAAACCTTAACATTGAATGAACCATCATCCGGCCAAGCCAATACACCGTCGTCCTTTGTGTAATTTTTCCAAACATGATTGCACAGTGCGGACAAGCATCCGGCACTGTGCAAGCATTGAAAACGGCATCTTGCACAGTGCGAGCTGTAGTTTTCTGCTGCTCGAGGAGATTATTACTCGAGCGGCAGCTTTCTCAACGCGAACAGGTAGTTTCTCATTGAGAGCGGTCGCGAGCATGCGCAACCACTCACAATGAGAAACCTGACCTCCTCGCGTTGAGAATCTCGCCGGGATGTCATTTTGCTTGCTCGCGGTCACGAACATGACGTTCAGGACCGCGAACAAGCAAAAAATGAGCGCTGCACTACGCTACGCTGCACTACGCATGTTCGCACTGTGCTACGTGCCGCTCGCGTAGTGCGAAGTTGCAAAAACTTCGCAAACTCCGCGAGCGGAGCGTAGTGCTTCGCCCAGGGTTAGTTAATAGCTTATTTCCCTCCTTTGTTTTTTATTTCTTTTTGTCTGAAGGTTGTGGAAGAATTGAGTCTGAAGATTGTGAAAGGAAAGCTGCAATCCTTTGATTTGCTATCTCTGTGGGGTTTGAGAGGTGTACCCTCTGAATGAGATCTCTATAGTTCTGACTGAAGTCTTGTGAACTCTTTCCTTTATGACCCTACTGCTGCTAGAACCTCTGCATATGATGATATGTGGAGCTTATTAAAAGTGTTCAAATCAATCTCTTTCTCAGTTATTAGTTCATAAGTAGGTGAAAAGTCACCTTTGGACAAAATTATTGTGGTACAAGGGTTGATTGTTGGGAGATTGCTCCAAAATGCTTTGCTCTTCTCCTGGTCAGGGTGATCTGGGCCCTGTGAAAACTAGAGTCACTGTATGGATCTATCTCGTGAATATGAAATACCTTGAAAAAACAAGGGACAAGAGCTGTTTAGCAAAACAGGAACAGTTTTTTATTTAAACATTGCAATTGGTAGAACATTTACAGGCGCAGTGTCTGAGAATGTCTCAATTTACAATCGGTCTGCAGCCCCCTTTTATAGAGTTCATTGTAGGCAATAACAGTTTCTGGTGATCCATGTATGGTGAGGAATGTACGTTGCTGCCTTTGGAGTTATACATTAATTATCTATTAGAAAATAAACGTGAGCCTCGACCTAGCATGGGCACAATGACCAGTGGGTAGTATGTCCGTATGTCTGGAATGGGGAGTGTATGAACACTGTGTGTGCTGTGTCCTGATTGACAATAGATTTCTAACTCATGTGGCATCTGACTTTATGGTGTTTTAGGTGATTGCGTACTCCCTCTGCGTATTTTATCAGGGCCAACCTCCCTTGACCATTGTAGTGTCGCTTCACCTTTCTGTGGAATTGATTTAAGTGCTCCCATTCATACATTTGTCTGCCAGCTACGTGCCAACCCACCTTTGACCTATCAATCTGTGATCTCGGACATAGGTCTTAGAACTTGACTGACTACATATTTGTGAGTTGGGGTTGATGTGTGTTTTGAATGTGGCTTGTCACCAATAAGCCACACCCAATCACTGCACTCCAACCTTGGAGGCAAATATATCATTACACCTTAGAATAATATACACTTTTGAGCATGTCTTACCACCCCTGGCACAGCAAGACTTCAACACAAAACAAACAGCACCTTTTGAAAAGGAGTTTTATTTAACAAAATGCAAAGACTATCACTTTTAGAATAAGGCTTGGGGTTTATTACATAATACTCTCTAAACAAAGGCTGTCTCAGATACCAAATGCATTATATTCAAATATATGTAGCAAATTTATAATCTAAAGGCATGAATAAATAACTGAGCAAACTTATAATCTAAATGGCACGAATCAATAATTATACTGATTAATAAACTAGCAATAACTGATATAAGGTAAGATACACTGGACATCCTGCAAGAGATCAGAAAGATTATATACAGAGTAGAGGATCATTCTGGATGTGCACCTCCCACACCACAAAGAAAACACCTCAAACGATCAGAGCCACTGGCTCACATCACAATGGCAATAAGCACAAAACTCAATACATCACCTGATGCATACGCTGCCCACTTCTGGCCGGGGGAAGTCTTAACACAGCAATCAGGGTTCAATCCAAGATAGACACGTCTGCCCTAACTCGGAATCCAAACTCCCAAACTTCCACCAGATCAGTGGAGGCTCCCCCTTTTAATACAAATCCAAACATAACAACGCTTCTAGCAAGCCTCACCCTCTCGTTCTCATGAGAGCCCCTACCAGTCTGCTCCAAGGCCATGGCATCGGTTGATCAGGCCTTTGCTATGGCTTAGAGACGGACCATGTACATTCCTCTGATAAGAACCGGTTTCCTCCAGTCAGAAAAGTGTGAAAAACAGGAGGAAAGCAAAACATGCCCTCTTCAGCTCGGCAGCTGCTTGCAGGACAGAAGAGCCCAAAGCAAGATGGAATTGAAAAGCAAGATGACATGAGAGCATATCAAAGGCAATAGTCAGCACTGCCATAAAGCAAGGTAAAGTCAGAAAACAGAATGGTCAAAGTAAGAACTCATAATTCTCACCAATGCACAATACAATACACATTCCTGCACAACTGCACACCTTCAAATACACATCCCCCACGCTCTGCTCTTGGCAAGACTGTTCCACTCCGTAACAGCTCCCACTGAAAGCAAGATTACAGAACAGTAGAGAAGCAGGCAAATGCAGGACCATCCTACATTAAGGCTCGGGTGAAATAACACAATAAAATCAATTAAAAAGGTGGTAGTTGGAAGTCATTATAGGGTTCCAGACTATAAAAGTGGCTCTTTCACTACAATGTGGAGTTCACAATGGTTGAATTTTTTAAAAAAGATGTGATTTTGTTCTCATAAATGAAAGTATTGCCTTTCATATTTGGATCAACTTTTCCATATTAACAGATCATTAAGACTTAAAAAGCTGACCTGAAGGACATAAAGAAAGAGAATCCTTTCCTAAAGATGTCCTTGTTTTCCAACTCCCTCCTGCCCTGTTTTAAAAGAGATTGGATTCTTAATTTACTCTTCTCAAAATTATGGGCGACAAAGGATGCGGGTCCAGTGCTCTGTCCTATGTATCCCTTATTCTTATTTGAATTGGCCTTTGAGCAGTGGTTGCCTTTGCTCTCCTGCTCCCTTTCCCATTTTCAAATGTTAGCAGAAGTGATTGTGCATTAAAGTGGTTAATTTTCTCAAGTGTCCTTCTTATTGGTGGTTGACAATGGCTCTCTATTGGAGAGCATCAATCCAATAATAGGGTGGAATCAGGGGCCTTCTGTTTGTGAAAATTTCAGGTATTGTTATCTGCACTTCTTTGTACAATCTAAGAACTTATTCAGAATAGTAGTGTAAGTGGGGGGCTTAGGAGTGGAGGTTAAAGATGGAAACAGGGTAACAGTACCTAGTTGTTTCCCCATTTCACAGGTGTTTGTTACGTTTCTGTTACTACCCTTATGAAGTGGATACAATTATCATACACTCTAACTTCACATCCCCCATTTAATTTAAAACAGTGTAATATTTATCCATTATTTATTGTTCCTGCATTTAGGACTGTATAGAAGGTGCCAAACATTTTGCAAACTATATTACCAATTATCACACTCTGTGTGTAAAGTAGACAGTTCCGTTTCTGAACATCAAACACTATTTTAGCCCAGGAGAGAGAATTCTCTGAAATATTTTTTAGATCTAAACTTTAATCCAGCTTTGAAATTATGGTAGAGCTGCACTACTTAATTCGAGAATGTATCCTGCTTTCCTATTGCATACTATTGAAGAATATGGCCGGAAAGGGGCCATGTGGCCATTTGCAAAACTCTCAACCAACTAAACTCCGTTTGTAGAAGGCTGACAGTGATGCAGGGATTTGGAGATGCCCCGTAAGTTCTTTTTTCATAAAGGATACTGCAAATTTGCTACAAATCCCTTCATTTTCTTTGTTTGTGTATGTGTGTAATCTTTAGAGCTCTGTTTAATGCTCTTTGTCATGCTTAACATTCTACATTACATTTAATGATTCCTAAAAAGTATTCTATACTAGGTTGTGGAAAAAATTATTAGGCATTTTGCAATCAAAACTTCTAAACAAAATTAACACCACAGACCAGTACTCAAGACCAACAGGTAATCAAAATATACATTCAAGCTGGATTTTTTTTAAACCAATGTTCTAATCAAATATCCATTTTAGTTGTAATAACTCAAGTGTTAAATTAAAGTATTCATACATATATATTTTATATAACAGATCACTAATACTCTTTCTCACCCATTAATCCTAGATCCCTTACATCCCACTCCATAAAAATTACTTTGCATATTTTAAACAAATATGTATTTCAATTTTTATAAATATAATTTCAATATTCAAAGTATTAAAGTATTTATACACAGGTATTTCAATTTTAATACCTCAGTTTTAATGCACTTCCCGAACCATTGTCCCTGAATCCCTTATGTCCTTTGTCCTTTTCCTAAAAACAATATATTGCATATTTTTAACAAAAACTCATTTTAAAAATGAAAAATGTAACTACATAATTAATACCTGGGTATTTTAATGAAAACCCAAGTAATAATATGCTTCCTCTCCATTACCTGTAAATCCCTCATATCCCACTCCTTAGTAATTATTTTACATATCGTTAACAATTATGCATTTTATTTTAAACGATTAAAAATTCAATTAAAGCATTTATACACCAGTGTTTTAATTAAAACCAGAATATTAATACACTGCCCTCTCATTAGCCCTAGATCCCATATATCCCACTCCATATTAAATGCTGTTCATATTTTAAACCAGTTTGCATTTTAATTCTAATATTTATATATTTATTTGCAATATTAATACCCAGGTTTTTCAATTAGTACCATAGAATTAATACATTTCCCACTCATTAACCATAGATACATTACATCCAGATTCTTAAAAATGATATTCAATATTTTAGATAAATATGCATTTACATTTTGTAAACATTATTAATACCTAGATAATTTAAATGTTACCTGTGTGTTAATGCTCATCCCTATTAATTACCCCAGATACCTTATATACAAAACCTAAAAAAATATAAAATCAATTTTCAACAAATATGCTAAAATAACACTAAATAAAAAGATGTGTTCAAAAATAAATAAAAATTGAAATGACTCAAAAATAAAACTTAAAAACACAATAACATATACATACCTATACTTACCATTATGCATAGTAAAGACATGCTTGGTAAAGGCCTATGTGTGATAAAGACTGCATTGTAAAGGCACTTCATGGTAAAACCTGTGTGGTAAAGGCTGTTTCCCTCCATCGGCTTTGGAAGTGTAAACAGTGAGCTACTAAGTAAAACATTGGGCTACTGCACTTATTATTTTACAAATTAAATCTCAATCTTACCTCATTGCTACGTCATCAACCTGATGAGCATCTTGCAGACAGAGAAAATATGATTTTATAGATGTGAGGACACTTTAGACCTTTCTTTTCCTAATCTGATTGATGAGGCAGTCACACAGTTAAGACATTCTGCTTTTTCATATCGATTAGAAAAAGGATTTAAAAGGGGGGGAAAAGGGGTGATTCTATGGATATTCTGTTAAGTGCATGTAATTTTAGACATGTGCCTAAATGAAAGCTGATCAAATGGGGCAAACCTAAATTTAGGGTACATGATTACAAACAAAACTTGATGTGAAAAACCTTTTATTCAAACAAGAGTCACAGAGGAGTAAAAAGTTCAACACATGAATATTTGAATTTCCTTTTTGTTTCCCCTCTTCCTTCATGAGCACCAGTCCCTTGTAAGGCAACCTTGTATAGGGTTAGTCAGATTTGTCTGCCACCCTTACAATAGTTTTTCATTTCTCTTTGTTGTCTTCAGAAAGGAGGAATCACTTGTTTACATAGGATTTCTCACTGAAGAAGGTGCTCGGGGCCTCTAGGTGGGGATAATGATATCTTCAGAAAAATATGCAAAAAGACTGGATCTTCTTGCAATATGGAAACCTTCAAAGCAATTCCTCTATTTCTATCTGTTAAATGGAGAACTGGAAAAGGATTTAAGCAACCACTCAGGTCCAGACCTGGTGACATTCTAATGCTATTTCTCTGCAGAACAATTTATTTTATATTCAGTTACCTTAAATTACATGTCTTTTGTGGATGTCTTCATCATGACCTAAAATTATTGAATCTGCACCTCTTTGTAAATGGTGCTATCAGCTGCTAGCCCTTTGGGGTGTTGATTGGTGTGAAACTGGGCCCTCAAAGTGCCTCCTTTAATCACTGATGTGAGACTGTGCTTCCAGTGGACATGTGTTCAAAGGAGAATGTTCTGTTATTTTCTTGGGGGCATGGCTCTACGCTAATGTGGGACACCCATTATGGAGCCCATGCTCAATATAACCAAAGTATATACAAAGACAAAGAGGAGCTTGGAAGACACATAGGGGCATATTCACAAGGACCGGCGATACCTATCGCAAACGCAGTGTTTTTATAGCCGCCTAACCCTGAAAACTATCGCCATGTTAGCGGCGTATTAACAAGCTGTTGCAACAAGGTGATACTATTAAGAAATGGCCGTGAAAACTGCTGCTAACATCAGCACGAAGGCGATAGGAAATCTGGCGTTAGTGGGCGAAAACTACTGATAGGCCCAATAGCGGCAAAAAAAACACGTTAGTCAGTCCTGCATGAGTTTGTTTTGCCTCTAATGCAAAAAATAGCCTATCAGTCAACATCCAAAAGAAAATAGGCATAAAAACAAAAAATATGGAATGGAGCAGCCGGGGCAAGTGCAGCACACCTCAACAACCCCTGCAAGCTACCCAACATCCAGGATGACCTGGATGAGAGCCAAGAGGCCTCCTTGGGCCTGCATCTGGAGCCTGGATGCCTCGCTGGACCTACGTCTGGAGCCTGGATACCTCGCTGGACCTGCATCTGGAGCCTAGAGTGGGATGCGGAGGAGCTGTCGAATCGATGAGCCATGGTGGTAGACATTGAGGCACGATGATCGCCCGTACCTGGTGGTGAAGTCTGGCAGGCCGCACGGAGACATGTTGCTGACCTGTGTGAGAAGACCATCTTGCGCACCTTGGAGCTGTTAATAGTAGAGGCGCTTCTGCATCCCAACATAGGGAGGTCTGCATCGCATACTATGATCCACCACTACACCGGGGTGCACGGAGGGGATTACCAACGGTGGGTGCTGCCTCTCTGCATCACAGGCCAGATGATGTTGGGCTGGCCGGACGCTGTGGAGGGTGAGGCCCCTGAGCTCCGCCGAACATGTGTGATGGGATCGCTGCAACTTCACGCCTAAGGGAGCCCTGCTGCATTAACTGCACAGAAGGTTCACCAGCGGACTTGGCGGCGACTGCTGTACCCAGGCTTGTGAAATCCCACCGGGCTGAGGCTCCTGCTGGCTGAGTCACAGATTTGGAGAGAGTGCAGAGGATTGCACCACGGTGTTAATGTTCAGGTAAGTAGAAGGTGGGACGCGTAGCTCAGGACGCCTGGGGATCTAGTTGCCCAGGCCTAGCACACGTAGCTGATGTACCCCGATTAGCAGCTCATCTGCTATGGTAGAAGAGCGTCGCCCCACTGCTTTCAAGCAGTGCAGAAGAGGAACAATCATCACATGTTGATAACTTACTGCTGTAACCGTGCTATGTTTCCTTTGCAGGTGGGAGAGTGGGTAGGACTCCTCCAAGCACTGGGCAAGGCATGGGCAGATTGGCTTGCCCACTCCAGTGCGCAATGACTGTTTGGTCGGCCCACTCAGGCTGCCCAAAGCAGTCATGCGCACTTCCCTGTTTATAATGCAGGCTGCATTACAGCCTCCAAGGAGAACATGCCCACCCCTCCAGCCCCTGGCTGCATGCCTTGTACCGTTGCCAATTACCAATTCCACCGCTGCATCGCAGTGTTGTGATTGGCTCAGGGGAGGGAGCCTGGCTACCTACTTCCTGTTCCTGGAAGCAGACACAGGGGAGCAGGAGCAACGAAGACACTGGTCCTGGCTTTGAGGTAAGACTTCCCTTATTAAAATATTTACACCACCTGCTCACACACTCATCCCCGCATCCACGCCCCATCCAGTGTTCTCCCCAGCGTTTACCACCTCAAGCTGTCCAGCCCCTCCAGCACTTCTCTATGGCGGCCGCTGTGTGCCATACACAGCAGCTGTACCACTTGTGTGCCAAAGGCACATACGTGGTTTTCGACATATGCCAGAATATCGCATTCCATTGCAATGGTAAACAACATTTACGACGATTCTTTTTCTCCACGGGGAATCACAACGCGGTCGTTATCACAACCGCGTTGTGATTCCGCATACCATTACTCCGCAAGTCGTAACAACGACTTGCGGAGGGGGGGGGGGGTGTTGGATTTAGAATCCAACACCTTCCCTAGTGTCCGCACAGACTGGAGTTGGAATAGTAAATTATACTATTCCAACTTTCAGCGCCCCCCCTCCGCAAGTCGTTGTTACGACTTGCGGAGTAATGGTATTCGGAATCACAACACGGTCGTGATTTCCCGCGGAGGAAAATAATGCGGGAATTCATCATATATTCCATTGCAATACATACTAATACTAGGCACATTGCAACAGTAGAGTAGGTGTTGCATAGCGGAGACAATAATATCACTAATCCCACTTCAATGAGTGCAACCCAACACTAACCTTTGCACACCAAACCCAACCGTGAGCCCTGGAATTCCTTTTTGAGCCCCCATAACTCAACCAAAAATCTAATTTGACCCAAATGCACACCCCAATTTCCATATTGTACTCCAAAACACACCTCAATGTTCATATTTTACAACCGAAACCCATACCCACCCGAAAAAATGTAAATGACCCCATTACTGACCACACAATGCGTTGTAATCAAATGCGATGTGAAGGCACCTGTGTTGTCGGTGTTGCGTTGTTAACGATGTACTGCCTGCGTTTTAATGGTTGTCTCCCGTGCCAAAGGCAAACCATAGGCTACGCCATTTGCATCCGTCAGCCCCTGGACCACGCTCAGCACCAAGGAGCCTTTCCTCTTGGACACTCCAGCGCTACGAAGACAGCACCCTCCTCGCCACCAACACTGGACGCCACCTCGCCTGCCAGGACCAAACTCTGCTCCGGACCAGACATCGCCATCACCATTACTGACGGATGCAGTATCACCCGCAAGAGCAACCCGACCATCAAGGAGGAGGCATTGCCATCACCTACAGAAACACACTCTGACTGACCATGCACTCTAATGACCCAAGGATGACCATGGGCCACTTCAACTCCCAGATCCGGACCAAGCCCGAGCACATCCTCTGCTGCAACCTCGTGTGCCTGCACCCCATTCTCCAATACCATTGTAGACCTCATTGCACCCCAGGTTCTCCCATCCACCGACGACATCCTACTCAGTGAACTTAAGTTCCACCTGGACAACCCCAGTAACCAGCACACCACCCCCTCCTGGGCAAGGTCCCCTACATCAGATGCAAGAAGTAAGTCACCTCATCAAGCCACATAGCAGGACACACGGTGAAGCATGGCACCTCCGCCAGCGAGAACTTCAACTACAGCCACAACACCGGACTCTCCTGGAACGCCCATCATTAGTAACATCACGTCTTCACGGTGCCCACCAGGCGCCACCGCCATCATCGCACCCCCTCACAGCTGGATCAAGGCCACCAAAGAACGTCTCATCAACTCCCTTCGCACCAACACTCCACAAATGCTTCCAAACAATGACACCGCATCGTGCAACCACCACTGATGGATCTCCACCAGTGCCAACATTCGGGCACCCCTTATGTACCTTCCGCCTGCCTGATGGCAGGTGTGAGGGTGAAGCAGTGCCACAGGGATAGGCAGGCCCCATGCATTGATGGAGTTGCGTCATGGTTGTGACACGACTACAGCAATGCAAGACTTTGGCACAGGCAGATTCGTCATTCCTGACATATCTGTCATAACTTGTGTCATGGAGCGCTGTCCAGTGTATGAAGCGCATCCATGCTTTCACAAGAAGGGCGTAGTGAATAGGGTTGCAACGCTGTCTTATCGCAGCGCGGCAACACTTTTCATGACTGTGGCCCAGGAATGCACACTTCAACTTATTGATGGTGCGCATTCCTGCCCTGTAGTCTTGTCGCAGGAAAGCGCTGCAAAATTGGTATCAGTGTTGTCCAGCACCAAAACGTTCTGAGATAAGGCCCCAAGTGTAATCCCCATTTTTAAGACCAGCAATTTTCTGGTCTTAAGTAAATGGCTCTATCTAACTGCAGTTAGAGACAGTTTTTGTTGGTCTTCAGAACTTCAAGGATCCTCTTGTGAATATGGAGTAGTGGGGTTTGCAGCCGGTTTTGCACGGGAACGCCTCTCCTGCATATAATTATCGCTAACAGAAGTAGCAATATTTACAACGGACATTTTCACCTTAAAACTGTTGCTAACAGCTGTTAGCGACAGCTTGGTAACAGGGCGATAAAATTATTGCCGCAGAAAAGTGCCGCTAGCACGGCGATAAGTTCTTGTGAATATGCCCCATTGAGTGTGTGCTACAAAGGAGGTGACATACTTAGCACAGACTCACAGGGAATAGCTTTTGATGGAGCACAGTAAGTCTCCTGGAGGTAGAGTCAAAGACTTCATCAGAAAGAGGTGTAATGGCCCTTTCTTAGTGCTGTGTCAGTGTGCTTTCATTTCAAACACTGACAGTAAACCTAAAAAGCTTGAAGAAAGTAGGCGCGGTCTGAGACTGTAAACTTTTTATGGGGCTTCCTTGGGATTCTGTAGCATTACAGCTGCACTCAAATATAGGGGCTAATTACGATGGCGGGCGGACATCAGTCAGCCCTCCATTGTTGTGGTGCCGTGAATGTCCGCTGGTAAGTTGACGGTCCCGCTGGGTGAATTAGGATGTGCCTGCCACTATGCCGAGCGCATCCAAGGCCCTGATCATTGCAGGCACTGCTGCTGGCTGCAGCACCGTTCGTAATGCCAAAAAGCCAGGTAGTGCATTTCCATGCACAATGTGGCAAGCACCAGTTGGTGCCTGCCACCTTTTTCATGGAAATGTAGGGGGTACCCATTGCACATACACCCTTCCCACACACAGAGGGGGCCTGCAATGGGCCCCAGAACCCAGCCTCCGCCTGCCTTTCCATGGTGGTTCCACCACCATGGAAAGGCGGGCTGACGCCAGCATTTTAATCTGGCGGACGCTGCCAATTTCACCCATGCTAACCGCTCTGTCAGGCAAGCGTGACGATTGCCTTGTCGGAAGCGTAGAAGACGATCTTTGTGACTGCCGCGGTCACAAAGTGATTCCCCCCGCCATAAGATTGCGCCAGGGGGAAATGGGAGTCAGATGGTGGAGGGACCGCCACCACCGACACGGCGGTGGTGATCCGTCCGCCATTGTAATGAGCCCCATTAAGCAATAAGTGACCCAACACTGCTTGTCTGTGTGCTGCAGACTTTCAGCAGATGTGCTTTGAGTTAGACTTTCAGCGAGGTACTTGAGCCTGGATTATGCATTGAACAACTAGTTCAAGTGCACCAAAACTGGGGTGGTGCATTGCTTTCATAATTAAGCCACAGGTGTCAAGTGACATATCCAAACGTGCTTAATTTGCCTTTGGAACGATTCCTAAGTTCAAACGACCACTCAACTCTTTCATTCGGTACAGCTGACAAGTAGTCAGCTGTACCGACTGTCCAATTGCAATACAATCACTTTGCACACCTTCGTAAACATGTCTTTTCCTATTGTGGCTTGTGCTGAAGCCCAGAAAACGGCTGCAGCACAAGCTGCAATAGATAAAGGGATGTTTTCAAACATCCATGAACCGTGTGCCAGGTACCATGTTGTGTCTGGCACCCGGTGCATAGATGTTTGGGGGGCACCACATGTGCACCCTGCCCTCATAGAGGAGGCTCGCAGGAGATGGGGGTCCTGCTAGGGGTCCCCAAAGGTCTTTGCTGTTTGCCATTATATGGCAGTGGGACTGCCATGTAAAGGCAGAGGGAAAGAGACACCCTAATTCCTAGGCAATGCCACCGTAGGCACTGCCTCCATTGTAGGAATTACTGTCCTACCACAGCCCAACTGGCTCCTTGAGCCTCTCTGAGGCAGCGGTCATTCCCCCAGCCTAAATCACTATTTGCAAAAGCAAGATACCATTACAATCACTAGACCTGGTGGGGAGCATATATATGGTTTATCAGCTGACCAAGAAACCAAGTTACACAGAGCCAATAATTGAGCTGCATCTTACAATGGTTTTTTCAATGGGTACCAAGTATAGAGCAATTCATATGGTAAAATTTAAAGAGTGCAAAATGAGTATAAAAGAAACATATGTGTTTTTGAAATCACACCAGAAACTGAGTTTAGGAGCACTGGTAATTTATATATCTCTGAATTTGTGGGTACTCATACTAGGAAGTGATTCTGAAGGCATTTTTCAAAATGCCTTTTTTCTCACACACTAAATCACATTTGGAAGGCACAAATGCAGAAAAATCCAATTGTTGAACAGAAATGTTATATTATTTTGTGTTACCAGATGTCTACAGATAAAAATGGAACCTCTCTTGTCTGAGTATACCTAGTGCATGTGACAAGAAAGGGCCCAAATTGCAACATGGATACATCACATTCTTCCTCTGAAAACTGACCTTTCTTTTGCAATATGGTTTATTGTGGATTTTGGTCCCTACTCAGCTAGCTTCTAGAGAACCATAGCACACCTCCACATTTTTTAAAACAAGACACCTGGGGAAATCCAGGGTGGGGTGACTTGTGTGGCTACCACCAGGTTTTCCTACCCAGAAGCCCTTGTAATCCTCAAACTTTGAGTAAAACACATATGTTTTCACATTTCTGTGAGAAAACCTTCTGGAATCTGAGAGGAGCCACAAGTTTCCTACCACCCACCATTTCCCTAAGTCTCCTGATAAAAATGTGTGGGTAGGCCTGGTGACAGGAAGGGACCAAATCATAACATGGACACATCACATTCTTTCACAGAAAATGTACCCTTTTGTTGCTATGTGAATAGCTGTGGATTTTGGGCCCTATCTCAGCCAGCATCTAGGGAAACCTAGCAAAAGTACACTTTTTTAAAACTAGACATCCTGGGGTTACCACAGTTGGGGTTACCTGCGTTGCTCGCGCCAAGTTATTGTTCCCAGAAGTCCTTGCAAACTTTAAACTTTGACTAAAAACACATATTGTCCTCACATTTCTGTGAATGGGAACTGAGGAACGCTAAGTGATAGGAAGTTTCTAGTTCCCTGTTTTTACGAAAAAGAAATGCAAGGAAAGTTCTTGATTGTAGGCAAAGCTGTTTGATGGACATTGTGGGTAAGACAATATTGTGGGATCTACGCAAAGCACTCCAGCCTGGATTTCCCTACATTTCTCGTTTTCAGAAATGTCGGAGTCTGGTAGGTTTCCAAAGGTGGCAGCCTACCCAAGATATTGGGATTGAGCCCTCCGCTCCTGGCCCTTATCTAAAAACAAAACCTAAAAGAAAATGAATCTAATGCAGTCTTGCTTGTCATTAGGATGAGATGTTTTGGTCCACAGGGAAGCAGAAAGACTGTTGAGGCTTTAGAGGCGAGGGTCGGGCCTGATGTCAGGATGGGTAAGACCCACCCTATTATTAAAATATATATATATATATATTCACGAAGAACTCCAAAGACGCCACTTCCAACCACACAGATCGGCGAAGCGCTAAACAGGAGACGGACCAACAGATTGAATAACAGTACTTTAATCCAGGTTAGATGTTAATTTGCAGGAAATGCATAACGCGTTTCGGGTTACAAGCCCTTGTTCACATGCATAAAACTGTCTGTTACATCTTTACTTTTTATAATGCCAAGTGAACACTGGTGCAAGCCCCTCCCACACATCATGTGATCATAGACAAGGTAGACATACTTCTCGCCGCGACATGTGCAAACAAGCTAAATAAATAGTATAAATACTTGTATCAAACATGTAATCATTGTTTGTTTAAAAGCAATAAAAACTATTACCGGATAAATGCGTTAGTTGCTCAAGTTCTTTTCCATTTTGTCACAAACAATCAAACACCCATGAAAATCATGGGTGCGGCGGACCCTTATTCATTGTATGTCACTAACTTATTTAGGGGTGGGCATAGTCCAGTGCATAAAGTGTAAAGTGCTAAAAAAGTGTAAACAGTGCATGTCCTAAAGTGCAAAAAATCACATTGATATTACAATCTATTTACAAGAGAAGAGATAAAGTGCATAATACATGATAAAACTACCTGCATTGTAGAAATGGTTATTCCATGCTAACTACACAGATGGACAAAAGTCTCATTCTGTATGATAAAAGCTTAAAAAAACATTTCATTTTATTAACAGGGTTCATCATAAAAAGTGATAAAAAGTGATACTACCAACACCCTGTGTATAAAAATAGTGCTAAAATTTGATAATATCAAAAAATTATTTAGGTTAAATATATTTATTTATACAAAGGGGTTGATACAGATGTAGATTGAAATCCCTGGCTAACAGGGATCCTGACTAGCCAGGGCAAACAGAGCAAATATGTATCCAAATAATTAACCTTAACAACTGGTTCTGCATACCCCTTGGTAACAGGGAACCTGACTACCAAGGGTGACATAAATCATATTGATTCACAGGAGATCAAACACAGAAAATATCAGATAGTAACATTCAAGGACAAGCCTATAGAAAAGTATGTAAATCTTCTGTATTGTTGAGGCCGTTTGGCCACTTGCTATCGAATTCCAAGATCATGTTCGATTCGAGTTGTCTGAGCCTCACCTCTCTGTTACCGCCTCTTCTCAGTTTAGGCACCGCCCCTACAACAAAGTATGTTAAACAGTTAATATCTTTATTGTGTTTCATATCAAAGTGGCGGGCCACTGGGTAACTGGGGTCACTGTGCAAAATCGCACGTAGATGTTGCAGAATCCTAACGTGCACCTGCTGCTTGGTACTACCAATATAATTCAAGCCGCAGGTGCACGTCAGGACATATACTGCAAATTCTGTCTTGCAGGTATATTGGCCACAATTCCAATTGCCTTATCACTGAAAGGGGTAGTGTAGTGAGTTTTGTTTACCCCAAATTTACAGGCGCGGCAACTGGAGCATTTACGGAAACCACCTGCAGATTTTAACCAATTCGTTTTTTCTTTTAATTCTGGACATGGTTGATCCAGAACCGCGCCCATATTGCGCGCTCTACGAAAAGTTACAGTAGGTTTCTGTGGTAGAAGGGCCCCCAGAATGTTATCAGATAAGACAATAGGGCAGTTCCTATTAATGATTTTTCTGATCTTGCGCTCCTGATCACTAAAAGAGGTGATGAATCTAGGGCAAGGTTCAAATTTCTCCACTGATGAAGTAGTAGGTACTGCCTCTTCACAAATGACAGGTAACAGGCTTTCACGGGTCTTTAAGTCGGCTTTAGCCAAAGCTCGGTCAAAAGTTTTCTTTGAGTATCCCCTTTCCCTCAGTCGTACTTCTAATTCCACCAAACATTGCCTGAAATCCCTCTCAGAGCTGCAAATCCTTTTTAATCGGAGAATTTCTCCATAAGGAATGCTCTCAATAGTGTGTTGTGGGTGTAGACTGGAGGCATGCAAGGTAGTATTGCCTGCGGTAGGCTTTCTAAATAATGTGGTTTGTAGTTTCATTGAGTCATCAATATAGACTTTAACGTCTAAAAACTCCACCTGGCTTGCACTAATGTGCGATGTAAACTTTAAATTCAGGGAGTTGTTGTTAATTTCCTCAATGAAGGAGACAGCTTCCTCCTTTGTACCTTGCCACACAATAAAAACATCATCAATGTACCGCAGGTACTTAATTACTTTTTCATTGACCCACACTTTGTGTGTCACATTGAGGACCCACTCCTCCCACCAGCCAGCGTGAAGACACGCATAGCTGGGGGAGAAGCAGGCCCCCATTGCCACGCCTCTCCCCTGTCGCCAAAATTCCTTCCCAAAAGAGAAATAGTTGTTTCTAAGACACCACTCTATGAGACTCAAAATTGCCTTATTGTGTTGGTAATAATATGCGGGTCTCTGGCTCAAGAAGTATTTTACTGCATTGAGGCCATCTTCATGTGCTATACTCGTATATAAAGATTCCACATCAAGTGTAATCAGCAACATGTCTTCCTGCCATTCAATTGATTCTATTTTCTTGAGGAAGTCCGTGGTATCACGGACATAGCTGGGTAGTTTTTTGACAAAGTCCTGGAGGAAGAAATCTATGTATTGGCCCACCCTTTCACCTACAATATTTATTGCAGATATAATAGGTCTACCAGGCATAGGTCTGATGTCTTTATGCACTTTTGGTATCAAGTAAAATGCAGGGAGGGTCGGGAACTCATTATGCAGGAACTTGAACTCATCTCCCGAGATGAGTCCTTCCCTGCGCCATTGTGATAATAATTTATACAGATTCTCACAAGCTTTACCATAGTCCTTATTGCTAGTTTTAACATAGCAGTTAATGTCATGTAATTGTCTATGGGCTTCCGTGATATATTCTGTTTTGGGCCATAAAACCAAGTTCCCACCCTTGTCCGCAGTCTTGATAACAATGTTAGGGTTAGTGCTTAGCTTCTTCATAAGGGCATAGTAATTAGCATGTTGTTGATTAAATACTTGCCTCTTGTTGCTGTTGGTCGATTTGTAAAGAGATTTGATTTCCGTGGTGATGCAGTCATGAAAAGTATCGATCGCATCTTTTGCCATCAAGGGGACAAAGTCTGACTTGCCTTTAAACGGAGTTAGCCCTGCTCCTTGTTGTGTCATATGTATTTTACTCAGTCTTCTTTGACTATATATATAACAAATTGGAGCAAACTCCCTCTCTGACCTCCAAAAAGGTAAGAATACTGATTTGTCTCTTTTCTGCAGCGGTATGGCCAGTGCCAGAGTGCAACTTGTGCACCCCTTTTTTTGCCCGAATGCTAAATTCTCTGTGTCTAGTGGGTCATCTACCCCCCGGGGGCAGTTTTGGAGCAACTGCCCTAATTGTGACGAACCTCCAATCTGCCCCTTCTGCAGTGGGGTTATGATTGAATTCTAGGGTAGGCCTTCCCATTATTTTGTTTCATTGGGTGCCATTTTTTAATTCCCTGGTTTTTAGAATAATTTCTGCCCCCCTGGAGTTGTTCTACAGAGGTATGCACCCTGTTGCAGCAGGAACCACCATCTTAGTCAGAGTAAGTCAGAAACACGCCATAAATTAACCTGTTCTCACCCTCTGGTAGCTTGGCACAGAGAAGGCAGGCTTAACTTAACAGGCAGTGTGTTAAGTATTTGGTGAACAGTCCAAACCGTAAGACAGTGAAAACACCACAAAAAAAGATTCCACACCATGTTAGACAAATAGAGCTTAATTTAATTAACAAAATAAGAGGAAAATGACAAAAATCGAATAAGTATAACCGAGGGTTCTTCAGAAGATGGAGAGGGAGGGTGTATCAGTGATTCTGTTGGCACCTTTTTGGCCCAGACTCCCTTAGCTTTATTTTCTGATGGTTCTCTCATAGGGTTGGTTTTTCAAGTTCCACCCAGCCCGTCCCCCTTACAGTTTCTGGCGATGTCTCCGAATCAGTTGCTCCACCTCAGTCTAACTGCTTGGATCTTGAGAATTTGAGTCTGGTTTCTTTGGGCTGTTCTGCCCAGGTGGAGGAGCAGATTCAGCACTCTAGGAAGGATTCTGCCATGGTTTCCTATAGAAAGCATTGGAACGACTAGACAGATTGGGAAGTTGGGCTCTCTGGTCATTACTTAGCCATATCTGCAGATTTATATTACCAGATAGAGTGATTCTTCGCCCTGATTCCAGTTTTATTCCTAAGTTTAATTCTAAATTTCATGCAGAGCAAGAGTTGAGTCTGCCTGTATTACAGGGAATGATCTGCAGCTGGATCTTTCCTCCTTTAATATTAGATGTATTTGTGTGTTATTTAGATCACATTAAGGCATTCAGAGTTTCCAATTCTTACTTTGTTGCTTTTGTAAGTATTAACAAAGGTAAACAGGTGTCTGCTTCTACTTTGAGTCGATGGAGTTCACAAGCTTTTTCACAGGCCTAAAATTCAGTTGGTGAGTCCCATTCTTCTCAGATTCAGGGTTGTTCCACTAGGTTCTGTTCCTGGACAGGGCCAGACTGTCCGTAGCGGGCACCTGGCATTTCTCTGGTTGGTCACCAGGGTGGGGGCTGGTTTTGGGCCCCTGGGGGTTCCATTTTCATTGCCGGACTGGCAATATCGGCCCCCAATAACAAAATTGGCTGAAACCGGCCCTAGGAAACAGCTCCCCCCCCCCCAAAGCCCGGCTGAGTAGTTTGCCAGGGCTGGTTTCGGTTTACAGTCTGGCCCTGTTCCTGTGGTGAGGTTGATGGGCTGTATATTCAGGAAATATGCTGGGCTGCCACCTAGACTTCCCATCACACGTGCATTAAACATTACAGGTTGGATGTGGTGACTGACCCTTCGGATAATTTTGAGTTAAATGTAGTTAAAATAGCAATGTGATGATTGTTGTCCCTGTATACAAATTCTTTTTTGTGACATCTTAAGTTGGTGCAGTGTGTTTTGTTCACAGCTTGTGATATCCTCACGTTGTATTCAATGGGACGAGTGGGGCCAATGAGGGGGTGATGAAACCATTACTTACCAGTAACCTTCATTACCTCAAATAAGGTCTCCCTTGTCCCAGTCAGAGCCCCTCTCTCCCTCCCTGGTGAGTAGTTCTGCACTTCCTTTCTCTTGTTTCTTGATAATCACAGAACAGGCCGGGAGCCTTAAGTCCATGTAGGTCATAAACATAAAGGAAGAACTCTTATTTAGAAGCGTGGTAAAGACTGTGGTGGGCGTTGTATTGACTGGGATAAGGGGACCTAATACGGGGTAATGAAGGTTACTAGTAAGTAATGGTTTCATTTACTTCTGCATATTTAAATTTAACCTATTACGAATTCATCCTGAATGCATGTTCAGATTTGCTCTCTAAAACTTTAAGACAGATTTATCAAGACTTTGCTGTGCACAAAGTCAAGTACAGCATTGCAAAGTCTAGAGAGATTTACTTACAAGTGAATCCTTCATTGCACTTGGAAATAATTTTCCATTATTCACTGTATATATCCAAGCACCATTCTCTATGCGCCGTTTATGCTGACCACAATTGTCACTTGCGTCGCCACCCTGTACGTCACTTTCACACTTTGAGCACCAAGTACAATTTGGGTTGTGTTGTTATTTGTCTACCTACAGTGCTGTTACAACTGTAAATTGCCTAACTACTTCTATCTATTACATGATGCCATGAGCACATTATAAAAAATTCATTGAGTCTCCTTAATTCTGTTCTCATAATGCTTTATACATATGTTTTTATTTGAATTTCAGTAATTCTTAATTTAAGAAAGTACAAACTATATCAAAAGAAAACTTGAAGACTAACTAAATGCGTGTCTCATTTAATATTGTAAGAAGCCCAGGGTACACATCTTTCATTAAAAAAGATGCCCTCAGGCCTCGTTAGGGACAAATGCTAAACTTGCATCTCTCACCGTCTTATCGTGCTTTGTACCATCTCTGACAAGGCTTTAACGTTGAAGAAATACATATTTCAGATTGTCTAAACCAGACAGGATGCATGCTGATATCTTAGCGTGTTGCATTATTGGCTGTGATTTGCTTTTTGCAACACTACAACTAAAGAAATCATAAAAAAACGAAAGCTAAAAATCTCCATTAAATAAAACATACAACCAGGTGTCTCAGCGCACAGTACATTTCAGTAGTTACAAATATCCATCACAAACATTACATTTGAAGGCTCAAAAGACGGTTTTCATGTTCTTGTGCAACTCATCCCACCACAGCTAATCACGGATGGTAGAGGATAACAGTAACATGGAAGTGGCACGCTGTAGTAATTAAGGATGAGCTGAAAAAGAAACTCACTAAAAGAAATTTACATTTTGGAAACCAAAACATGCTCCCAAATTTATGAATTCAGCAAGGCACCTAAGGCTGAAGATGGAGGAAAAAAGGATATGGTGATAACCATGAGAGACAAATCAGTTAAGGCATACCATACCACAGCTAAGGTAAATTGAGCATCACTTGTACTATCTCCTTAACTGGTTTCTGTCATGCTGAATACAGTTCTCAACACTGCCTCCATAAAGACCACAGGATGCTTATTTGAGAAAAACTAGTGGCATACACGGCTAAAATAGCTAGCAACAAGTGGCATTTTTCTTGTTCTCTACTGAAGTCAGTCCTCTTTTCCATGGAGGCTGTTGAATTAACATGGAGTTCAATGGGGGCAGGGACTTTGTGAAATGCATGATAAAATGAAATGAAGCCCATCAGCTAACTGGAGATGGAACATTGTGATTCTCAAGATGCAAACTTTGTAACCCAAAATTACAACCAGCTCCTGAGACTTCAACATAAGCACATTCCTCTCAAGATTGAAATGAACACCAACATGTCAGCCACCATGTACAGCACTTAGGTTACTACTAGCTTAAGTGCTGTACATGGTGGCTGACATGTTGGTGTTCATGTTTTTATTTGTCTTTTCATTAATACCAGTTGGGATATTGTTTGTTTACTCTGATTATCTACCCTAATCCCAACGTGGTTGACGGGTCATTCTCCTGTAGTATTTTACACTATAGCGCAGCGAGGCATTGCATAATGAGTTGGACTAACAGGTCAGTGAGTGGGCCGGTTTTGTGACTATTTGCGGACCTTTTTATAGTCTCCAGGGCAAGTATTTACTGTTGATTTCCCTGATATAAAAAAAATGCCCGAAGCAAGCTCACATTTATGCAGTCTTCTATTCCTTGCGAAACACATACACAGCTTGCCTTTACAAGTCAAAAACTGCCTAATTTGAAAACATGGGTCCCTTTTTAAGATTTCAAATTCACTAATGATGGGAACTTTTATTTCGGTGCCCGGGTCTATTTTCTTTCCAAGGACGACCCTGAACAAGGGCCTCAGTCTGTGGGCTACAATGGTATCGTTTTAAAATAGAACATTATCAGTTAATACGCCCTATCGTTATGAAAATGTTATTTGAATATTCGGATAGTATGAAATTTAGATGAACATTTATAACTTACATATAATAAGTTTGTAGAAAAAAATGAAGGGATGCAGGGGCATATTATCAAGAGGGTTTATCTCCGCTTTTTTGGCTTTAAAAACCAAGAAAGCGGAGATAAAATTATCTCCCTATTACCTAGCTGTCGCTAACAACAGTTAGCGACAGCTAGTAGGAGATAGCGACCATCTCGGGCCCCACTTTGCATGTCAGTGATATTTATCACTAATGACATGCAAAGTGGGCGTGCCAAGATGTTAGCGACTGGAAACAGTAGCTAACATCGCTATCTCCTATTACCAACTTTTGGAGATATTCGCGCTAAGCGCGAATATCTCCAAAAGCACCTGCCCTGAGCAGTTCTTAGCCATGTTATCCAATGGGAGGTGGATAACATGGCTAAGAGCATTAGCTCGGTAATGCATGAATATCGCTGACTTTTCAGCGATATACATGCATTGCGGCCGTTTTTTATCGCATTTGCGATAAACCTTGGCAATACCAAGGTTTATCTGCGATAAAAATCGCCACAGCTCAGCGGTAAATTTTTGTCTCTAACCGAGCAATAGCGATAATTATCGCTATTGCTTGGTAATATGCCCCGCAATGCGCAAAGATGTATTTACAAAGAGCAGTCACAGTAACAACACATTCAACAAACAACGTGTGCGCCTTTAGATAAAACAAGTCCCTAGATTGCAAGGGACGGATCTAACCTCGTCGTTTAAAAAGTAGGCACATCCATTAAAGTGAACACCTGCACTTCTTTTTTTCCCGATTTAAACAACAGAGCACAATTAACTGATAACTTTTTTCATAATTTACAAAATCATACATTTGGTGGTCTTAAGAACGACGGTTACGTCAGTCACAAAAAGCTTGACAACAAAGTCAAAACCTAGAGGGGCAGATTTACAATTACTGGCGCATCCCTGCATTTCGGCAGGGATGCGCCAGTAATTGTGCGCCGCAGCTCCGCCACCCTTGATGTGCCGCATTTACAATGCGGCGCACCATGGGGCCAAAACGGCTCAGATGCGTCACGTATCTGTGCCGGTGACGCATCTGTGCCGTAAAAGCGGCGTATTGCTGGAGTTGAGTCACAAGCGCCATGCAGCTCCAGCAATGATCAGGGGGCCCTATGTGCACAATGCTGCGTCAATCCTTATGCCTGCTTCAAGCAGGCGCAGGGTTTTGATGCAGCATGGGCCCAAAAGTGACTGAGTGAAATCTTGTAGATTTCACTCTGCCACTTTGTGGAGGCGTTCCTGCGCCGGAACGCCTCCCCCTGTGATGGTACGCCTCCTCTAGCGCAGGGCTTTACAACATGACGCATCTGGGAGATGCGTCACGCTGTAAATACCCCACACCATGGCGCATCTTTTGCAACGGCTGCATAAAAGCGGCGCAAGGGGCTTGTAAATATGCCCCTAAGAGCCTGGGGTCCAGGGGTACCAGGAGTACAGGTGAGACTTTTGAAAAAGGGTGTTTTAATTAACTTTAAATCCCAGATGGCAGAGCGAATGTCAGGGCTTGCCTATAAAAACGTAAACCAGAAAACGCGTTTTTTTTTCATCAGATCAAGTAATTCAAAAGGAATTATTTCTGAGGGCGTTTTTGATACTCAGGAAAAGTGTTTGCACATCTCATAAACTGCAGAGAATCTAGAGGGAATGCGAGAGAAACATTTAAAGTGATCCAGTGCTTGAAGTAGAAATAAAAGTGTCACTTTTAGCAGCATCTGTGTTATGTGAAATATTCTTGAATGCAGCAGGACGGGGCGAGTCTCAAGTGAGGCAGGCTCATGCGCTGGCGGAAAGAGAAAGAACAGCCTTTTCTCCAGTGAAACAGCAGCCTAATAGCTGCTAGTATAATGTTCGCATACCTACAACTAAACGATTCTACCTTGGATTTCACCTCCTACTGCCTTGACAAGAAAAAACACGCCAAATATTTTACTGTTCGCTGGGATATGATTTGACAATATTTCTATTAAGTCTTCCTCACTCAGGGGCATTATATCAAGAACGGCGCTATAATTATCGACGCTTTGGCGGGAGGAAACTGCCGCTAAAGCGGCTATAATTTTATCTCCGGCCTTGATAATATGGCCCTCAGTTATTTTATACAAAGTCGAGAACAGTTACAGGGATAAATGTATGTATCTGTGGGGCATATTACCAACAACTAGCGATAATTATCTCTATGTTGGCTTAGCGGCAATATTTTCATCGCCGAGTTGCGGCGATTTTTATCGCTTAGGAACCTTGTTATTATCAAGGTTTATCTCCTAAGCGATAAAAATCGGCCGAAATGCATGAATATCGCTGAAAAGTCAGCGATATTCATGCATTACCGAGCTAATGCTCTTAGCCATGTTATCCACCTACCATTGGATAACATGGCTAAGAACTGCTCAGGGGCAGGTGTTAGCTTTGGAGATAAAGTTGGTAATAGGAGATAGCGATGTTAGCGACTGTTTCCAGTCGCTAACATCTTGGCACGCTCACTTTGCATGTCATTAGTGATAAATTTCACTGACATGCAAAGCGGGGCCCAAGATGGTCGCTATCTCCTACTAGCTGTCGCTAACTGGTGTTAGCGACAGCTAGGTAATAGGGAGATAATTTTATCTCCGCTTTCTTGGCTTTTAAAGCCAAAAAACCGGAGATAAACCCCCTTGATAATATGCCCCTACATTTTGCTTGAGGGTGAAGAATGCATCGTGAGCGCGATAAAGTTATACTCTTTTATATCTGTTGCAGTTACATGCAAAAGAAGTTGCATCAAAAACTTGCTACAAGTTGCTCAACTACCAGAGCTGCCACATTTAGAACCAGGAAGGCAGATTCGAATCCCAATGCTCCCACCTGATATGTTCATCTGTATACTAAATAGCTCACAGTGCCACTATGAACCCCTTTTTCCAAGGAGCAAATAGTTTCTGGCAACTATAGAACATGACAATCCTGCCCTCAGGGATCGTGGAAACAATACAGTACTTTTTGCTCACTTGTGCTCACTTTGTCTCAGAGAGATGCACAGAATAAACGATGGGGACGTTTTCAATGAGCATTCATTGAGCCAAAGTGATTCTAGTGTAAAATATAGATCCATGACAAAATATCGATTACAAAATTATCTACCTACAAAAATATCGCGACAAAAATATAGATTACAAAAATATCGACATCCTATCTCTAACAAGCTAAGAACAAAAATATCGAAAATAAAATATCGATGTCCAAAATATCGTTTTTAAAAAAAATTTGTTTTTTTAAAATTAAAAATAAATGTAATATAAACAAAATAATACTTATAAATGTAATAAAGATAGTTAAAAATATATTAAAATATTTAAAATTAATAAATAATTTAATAATAAACAAATAATAAGATAGATAGAATTCATAGTGGAGTTGTGTGGCTCACTGGTTAGAGGCGGCAGACCTGTAAGCCGAGAACGGCCCGGGACCAGGGTTCAATTCCTGACGCGGCAGGGTCTTGGACCAGGGTCAACGGACTCGATAATTCTCGCCTCAGTGCCTACACAGGGAACACACTCGGTAACTCTGGGCATTAAGCTTGCCTCATCTCTACAACGGCCCCCCACAGACGCCGGGGATGCCTGGTTTCACCCTGGAGATACCCAGAAAGGGACCAGGACGGGTTCCCCAGCGGTCTACAGCGCCAGGGCACTCGGGTAGAGTAACAGTGCACTTTACAAGTATCCCACATTTATATAGTATATACTTCATTAATAATAACTCGAAAAATTATTTTAATAACTTATAAATAAATAAAAATATAATAAATTACAAATACATTTATACACATAAAATAATAATATAAATAACAATTAATAAAAATGTAAAACACATTTTAAAAAGTAAGTAAATGTTGGATAGCGCTGGGGTAAAAATTACTATTCCCACTCCAGAGAGTGCAACAGTAGGGAAAGTGTTGGAAAGCGTAGGGGTAAAAATTACTATTCCAGAATGCAACAGTAGGGAAAATGTTGGATAGCGTAGGGGTAAAAATTACTATTCCCACTCCAGAGAATGCAACAGTAGGGAAAGTGTTGGATAGTGTAGGGGTAAAAATTACTATTCCAAATCCAGAGAGTGCAACAGTAGGGAAAAAGTTGGATAGCATAGGGGTAAAAATTACTATTCCAACTCCAGATAGTGCAACAGTAGGGAAAGTGCTGGATAGCGTACGGTAAAATTACTATTCCCACTCCATAGAGTGCAACAGTAGGGAAAGTGTTGGATAGCGTAGGGGTCAAAATTACTATTCCCACTCCAGAGAGTGCAACAGTAGGGAAAGTGTTGGACAGCGTACGGGTAAAATTACTATTCCAACTCCAGAGAGTGCAACAGTAGGGAAAGTGTTGGATAGCAAAGGGTTAACATTACTATTCCAACACCAGAGAGTGCAACAGTAAGGGAAGTGTTGGATAGCGTAGGTGTAAAAATAACATACTTATAAATAAATGTATTTTTTAAAATAATAAAAAACTTAAATATTAAATAAATATTAACCATTTACAAAAACCAATACATAATTATTAAAAACATAATTAGCAATAAATAGGTAACTACAAAAATTAATAAAAATACAAATTAATAATAATTAATAACCAAATATTAATTAATTAACAATAATATAATTAACAAAACAATTAATTAAAATACATTATTACTTAATTACATTAAAAAAACTTCCCACCCTATTCTCCTATAAACCCACAACCCGCTACAGATCATAATTATCTATTAATAAATTAATAAAAACAAATTACCAATTAATTAAAATTAATTACAAATTAATTAAAATTAATTTATAATTCCTAAAAATTAATAATTAATTTAGTATAATTACATTACTTCCCACCCTATTCCCCTATAAACCCACAACCCGCTACAGAACATAATTATCAATTTATCATTTAATAAAAATAAATTATCAATTAATTCAAATTAATTACCAATTAATTCAAATTATTTATAATTCCTAATAATTAATAATTAATTTAGTATAATTAAATTACTTCCCACCCTATTCCCCCTATAAATCCACAACCCGCTTCAGTACTAAAATACAAAATGTAATTAAATTACATAAATATAAATTAAAAACATAATAAATACATAATAATATACATAAAAATAATATAAAAATCGATATTAGTAACATCAAATTTTTTAACATCGCTATTACTAAAATCGATATTTAAAACATCGATATTACTAATATCGATATTAAATCTATCAATATAACTTACCTTCTATATTATGTCCCTTCGATTTTTAAACATCGACATTATTGTATGTGGATATTTATAAATCGATATTTTGTCTGCATACCGTAAAATATATGTGCTGCAACAACCATAAGGCAGAAACAGATATAAACAATTATAAGCACCAACAGAGTAAATGGATGGCAGATTTCTACCATAGTGCTAAAACACTAGATATATGCAGGTATATAGATACATGACAGGAAAAATACGTACTCCTTTGATGCTAACCCTAACTAGATGTACCAAAATGTACCTAGCATGTATGTAGGTTAGAGCCCAAAATCCCCCTAGGAAAGTACCAACCACATTACCTGGTGTGAAAGAATGTAGGATCCCGTCTTGGTCTCGAGCTGACAACCTGCAAGGGATGTTAGACCACTGTGTGCTTGAGTATCTACGTGCAAGGACCTCAGCGTCTCGTGTCAGCATGGAAGTCTTTCTCCTCTGCCTGCCCCAGCAAAGATATGGTGCTTGTATACCCAATAGGTACCCGCAGGATTCTACTTTGATGTGTCATGTTGGCAGAGGATGACAATTGTGATGAACCTTGTACACAGTTATTATGCAGAAGATAGCAATCCTGATGTGACTCTGAGACTCTTCATGCATAATAAATGAGGCCAATTTTCAGGTAAAACCACACAACATTTATGCAGCATCTAAGAAGGTAAAAGGTCAGCACAAACCTGTTATGTAGTACAATGGCAGGGGAAATGTATGGGGAAAGGTTAGGTGACTACCAAAGCCTATTATTGGGTACATTAGAATATCCTAACAATAGTTCTACTTTAGTTTTTTCTCTAACATTATGAGGCATAAGTAAGTGAGAATACAGAGTGGACGGTTTAGTATGAGCATGTAAACCACTAACAGGTGGGGGTCCAGGAGAGGTAGGAGAAAGAAATTGAGAAAGTGGAAAGAGCAGAGTGTAGGAAAGTATATTTGGTTTAAAATGAAGAAGGAAAGTCAAAAAGACTGGTGTGGGAATGGAATAACCTCACCCTGATCAAACCGCTAAAATACTCAAATTAGACATTTATGTCTTCAAGAATTCCAATGTCTTTTACCCATGTGTTTTGGTTTGAGTGGAGTGGATAAATGTGGTGTGTAGTGATATTATCTGGGTTGTATTGGCATTGTTAGTTGTGGATTATGTATTCTGGAGTGAAATAGTGAAAAATCTTTATTGTTTCAGTTAATAAAAACCATACAATATCGAAAGTACTTATATTCTCTGTATCTTAAAAATGTTTTTTTGCAAAAGATTTCAAGAAGATTATATAAAAGTGATTTCATACAAAAGTGTACAGTGTTGCTGACTTTCTAACTAAAAACAAAACATAAAATCCTTTTAAAACCTATCTAACCTATTAAAACCGGAAAATGTAGACCAATTTATAATTGTCAAGAAGCAGGGCTTCCGTACTTATTTTAGTCCCAATATTATAGTCAATAATGCAGTCCCTACAACCAGTTCATATTTGTTCTTTGCTGATGGACTTCACATTTTTCTTTTTTTGTTTTAATACTTGCCAAACACTACCCCATCAATGGGATCAGGGTTTTGTTATCCTTTTTCATTATTATCTGTTCGTATCGTATCAGAAATGTCATCACCTTACAATTTAAATAGGAATCTGTTGCGTCCAAACCCTTGATTATTGCGGTTCTACAAGACCTAATACCTCTCTCATTAAATGCCTTTTTCAAAAACCACACCAGAGTCAACCTTAAACCAAGACATATACAAATAAGATGAATGAGGTCCTGCTTCTCAGTGCCACATAGTGTACATGATGTAGGCCCATTGTATCTCCATTTGGGCTGATCCGCTAAACTTGGTAGTAGCCCAAACCTGGTGGCCATGAGTTTCAGTTTTAGGTAGTATGAATATGTTGTACTCAAATATTCAGCCGGATGTAATTTTGTATAGGACTGTATTACCATCCAGACGTGAGACCTCTTCGCAAATTATTTTTTTTCCTCTATTAATGCATGTAATTTCTCCATTTTGTTTACCACTTTACGAAAAACAGGAAAAGAGGGGGACTGTGCCCAAAGTTCTTTGGACTTTGTTTCTTCCATGGCCAATTTCAAAAACTTGCCATAAATGGAGTGCTGCTCTTCTTCCTGGGCTCGCCACAAGGCATCGTGTAAAATGTTGGCTCGACTCAACCAGATTTTATTCCAGCTCTTGACATATGCATAGTTTCTCCCAATCCCTTGATGGATAAGGCCAAATTCGAACCTCACCTGTGCTTTTGACGCATTCTGCTTTAACTTAAAGACCCTTTTGTGTGTTCTCACTTGAATCTTAGCCAATTGTTCACCATCTGTTCCGTGTAGAAGGACGCTTCTGTCGGCATCAATTTGGCAGCCGTTACGTCTAATAAAGGCTTTAAAGATGGACCCTTTAGCTTTTTTGAGAGGGCACACAATGCGTTTATTAGACCATTAACTTTTGTTTCCAAATATTGTTTATGTTTTTGGAAATTTAAGCGATCATCAATGTACAGCCCTAGATAATTGTAGTTATTAACTACCCCTAATATTATTTCTCCCAGCCTGACAGGAAATTTGCGTCCTGCCCACTTTGCAATAGTCATCGTCTTTGTTTTCTTTATGTTGATTTCCAAAGCATTGACCTTTGAAAATGTCGCTAGCTCGTTTAATGATCTTTGTAAGCCAACCTGTGTCTGACTGAGTAGAACAATATCATCAGCATAACAAAGATGTGTTATCGGCAATGGACCCAGACGAGGTGGATGAGCATTTGTCTCATTTAATTTCATAGAGATATCCGCCATAAAAAGATTAAATAAATGGGAGGCTAGTACGCAGCCTTGTTTAGCCCTATTGCCGTGTATTACCCTTAAAATTCTCATACCATTTTCAATTTTTATTCGTATCCAAGTTCCAGTATACAATTGAATAATGGCATGGAAAAGTAATTCTGGGAGACCCATTTTCTTCAATTTACACCACAATAGCCCTCGCTCTATGCTGTCAAATGCTGCTTTAAAATCAATGAAACAGAGCTGTATTTTTAAATTCAAAAGTTTACACCTTTCTGCCATCATGGTCAATGCCAGTATATTAGTTGTTGTTCCGAACCCCTTGCAAACTACGGTTTGATTCATAGGAATCAACTTATTTTTAGTAGATCATTCTACTAGGTCCTCCAAGATTAATGAAGCGTAATATTTTGCTTCCACATCCATTAGAGCTATGAGCCTACAATTTGCAGGATCCGATCTGTCTCCGCCCTTGAATATTGGGTTGATTATTGCACCTTTCCAACTCATCGGCAGATTAATTGATAATTTGGAGTGGATTTGTGTAGTGGAATTATGTTGCATGGTGTGCAATGGAATTATGTAGATAGTAATTATGTGGTAGTGAGTGTACTGGAATTATGTGGGATGGCATTCTGTGTCATGGAGTGTAATTATGTGGAATGTTATTTTGTGTTGTAGAGTGGTATGTAGTGGAGATTAGTTCAACACATTATATGTTACTTTTCCCTCTTCACAAATACCACTCTGCAGTGATAGACCGAGGGCACATGCACATCTTTCCGCTCCCTGGCTGCACATCTGTAGACTGTTGTAACGTTTGGCTCACTGGAGCCTTTTGTTTGCTGTATGTGTTTGCTAACTTCTGGCAGCTGGGGGCACCTCTTGTAGCCTGGCAGGTGCTCCTCCTGGCCAGAAATCTTTGGAGGGTTGGTGGTGGTGATCGGAGGGGGCACCTTGATGTGCAGATCCCCTTCACTTCTCTTGATAGATTTCTGGTCTTAACTTCATGGGCAGGCAGCATAAAAGAGGAAAACCAAAATGAAGCGAGCGAAGGGTACAGTCTGCAGACAACGGGAAACCCTTGTCACTCACTCCCAGACAGCACAGGCGATGGAATGCGCTTAAAGACAAAATATTAACATATTATGCTTTCAGCAATGAAGATGGGTCGTTTAACTGTTGGCAATAAAGTTGCCTGTTTTATTAATTGGGTAGTTTGGAGTAAGGCACCCATTCCTTTTTTTATTGTATTACCCAGACTGGATAGTATCTGAGAGCTTCTACTTTTGCAGAATAACATAGATTGATGCATGTGGAAGAATAATTCCAAGATCACAAAGTTTAGTGTGATGAGCTGGGATGCTAGACTTGTGCAATGCTGATAGGTAGTATGCTGTGAGTCCCGCTGTGGCACACACATGCAGTGGGGTCTCTAACCTATAACTTTCATCCTTATAATTGCTGCAATATTTATTTAATTAGGACCTTTTCTGTAGCTCTGAAAGGTCGCCTTCCAGACACTTCAAAGTGCTAAATTCTGTGATACTCTCAAAAAACAAAATTGGCTAAGAGTGCATGCCAGCATGTGTGATGCTTCTATCTTCTGCCGTTTACAGTGACTTGTGATCTGAGCCAAGGGCCATGGAGTGGACATGGTGCAGACACGCCCCCTCGTCCTTCCCTCGATGCCATGCAGGGTTTTAGGAACTGGCACAGGGCCTCTTCAAAGCCTACATCCAAAACCATTGGGAGCTCTGTGAAAACTTAATGTGTCCAATGCCATATTCGTACAGGCAGTGGAGCAGGAGTGTTAAACACTGCTTGTAGCTCTGAGGCAATGAATATGAACAGGCGACACCAGCTCCTTGTTCAACTGGGGAAGCACTCTCTCATGCCCTTGGAATAATGGCCAATACCCAGGCTCTACCTCTAGTGCAAGATCATCCAGGTTCCAACCCATAGCATACTTGCAGCTGTAAAATGTGGCATAGCATCCTTGTTGTGTTTTATATAGTGTCCTGACATTTTGTCTTAGGCACAAGCAGTCACCAATGACATGCTATCTCTGGGCGTATAGACACATCAACTCAAGAGTACAGCACAGAGTAGCAGTGTCCCTGTGTGAGTGCCACTTTTCAAGATATCCACAGAAGGTACATTTATGTACAATGAATGTAAATAAACCTGTTTACATGGTCAGTGGTAATCCTGAAAATATGGTATGGATTAGTAGTGCATGTTCAAAGTAGGGCAAAACAAGCCCTATTCCCCTTCAAAGGAAGCCCAATTCAAATGTCTTACCAGAATGTAGTAATTTAGTAGATTTATTATGTTACATGGAAAGAGAGCCAGTGTAACAATCAACTGGCTCTAACAGATATCATCTCAAGAATGGCCATAAGACATTCTAAGGTAACCAAGCACCAGTAAATGCATTCTAATAACAGCATGACATGAATTAAAGTGACAGCTTACTACACAGAAGCAGCCCAACAAGGTCGCCATCCAAAAGTTAAAAAAACCAAGCCCAATCACCCTGAAAAGGAAGCCCAAAACCAAACAAATATTTTACCTAAGGAAGCCCAACTGACGATTAATATCCAAAATTGCAACAAAGGTGAAATAAAATACAAGCAATGGAGCCGGTGCCAGTACTAACACAAGTGTGGCATTAAAAGGAGTTGGGAGGGAAGAATGCTATATTGAAACATAAGCAGCTATGGTGCCGAAGCTGAATACAGGCAAACAGTAACAGAGCAGAAAACCAAAAAAAAAAGTCCCTCAGAGAACAGATAAGCAACCATAGCCTAATGATACACTACTTAGTGCCTGCTCCATGGGAGGGATGGAAGAGAAAATTGAAGGGCAAAGAAGAAGGACTGACCACTAGCAATCATGATTTTTTTGAAGAACATTGACATAGACAAGTGAAAAGCAATTGTAAGCAATGGGCGGAGTTGAACCCCACAAAGCATTAACAACAGGTCACTAAGTGACAGCCCAACCACTGTCTAGGCTTCACCTTAAAAGCACAGAGGCTGACCTTGTGTGCTCTAATATGGTGCTTATGTAACGTTCTCTATTGCCATTTGGTTAAGTTGGTGCTGTATAATAACTGAAAATTAAAACAAAAAATGTGATGCCCTCAAAACAGAGTTGAAGTATTTTAATTTTCAAGATGTAATATAAAGAAAGGTGCAGAGAAGACAGACTCCCACTAGCTGAGATGCTGATACTTGGATGAGTCAACACACACTTGAGCAAAGGGTCTGGCATCACATCTCTTTTTGGAGAAGTGACACATCTCTAAAATCTTTGACATCTACCAAGCAGCAGTGGCAAGGCACACAAAGGCACTGTACTCAATCAGACTGCCTTAAACGCGCAAAATGTTCCCAGGCTATTATATGACCCAAGTGACCCATTCCATCTACTGTGCTGGAGTTATATCTTACCCGACTGATGAGTTTATGGTCTGGGTCTCTCTGTCTCATTAAAGAGCAATGACATGTTCTGCTGCCAAACTGATGTGAGTAATATGGAGTTTACTAAGAGTAAGTCAGAATGACAAAATACTGGGAAACACTGGGCCTTATTTATGAAGGCCTTGCGCCGCAGGTGCGTCACTTTTTCCCATTTTAAAGGTGGCGCACCGGCGGCGCAAGGCCTTCATAAATATGGCCCACGGAGTCCTCCACGTCTCAAAAACAGATCCATGGTAAAACACAAAATTGACACTTTTAACCTACTAGCCGAGAGTAAAGTCGATATATTGCTTCTTTCAGAACCCCAGCTCTCAGTAGAGTTGATTACTGATATTTTAGCTGCCTTACCTGATGAATGTTATATTTTTAACAAAAATAGCTCAACTAACATGAAAGGGGGAGGAGTAGCAGTAATTCATCAGTTACTCACAATTGATGGAAATTTCTGTTTTCAATTACAGGCCAATAATTCAAAAGCAGATTCCAAGGACTAATCATTTATTGAGTTGAGGGCCTCTTTAACCTTTTACCTGTACCATGCATTATAAAGGTCGTACACTGGAGCTGGTCTGGAAATGTAATGTTAAATTATTAAATCTAAATATCTCTGATCACACCATTTCCTGATTAAGTTCAAACTTTTAGCAGTGGACATACAAATACTACTTGTAAGGAAATGTAACTAATCTGTGAATGGCAACGCATAAATTCATGAGTTAACAACACTTAATGAAACAGTACCTGATGGGTTCGTCTGATGACAAAGCGGAAAAGGAGTACTCAGATTGGCTAATGAAAGCAGGAAATTTACAAGCCTGTTTAAGAAAGTGGTGTGTAATTAACTGGCCCAAATCTTCTCCCTGGTTCACACAAGGTGAAAGATGCCAAACTTCAAGCACGGAATAGACAGAAAAAGGGTTTTGGGATCATGAATGAACATTATTGAGATAGAGTCACTCATAGTTTTATTTAAGTGAACATTTTTTCATTAATAAAATAGCATTAAGTAGAGAAAACATTGTTAAAAATGTAAGTGACATAAAGATAGTAGTACCTGACATTAATCCCTCCTGTTTTTTTTCATTTCAACTTATATATGAACAGTGTTTGAAAGAACTATGGGAAAAGTTAAATCCAGTTCACTGCTGGCTCCCTGAACCCCCACCAACCCCACTCAGCTGTCATAAAAAAACGGCAAAAGCAACAGAGGCCCCCAAATTGACTTTACTGAATAAATCCTTGATACAAGGCAACTAGCTAAATATCTGATCTGACCACCTGTTACTTCACACATGTAGAGTGAGAACATAATGTAGAGTGGGCAGGAGCATCTCCAAATAGCCAGAACAAAAAGCTACAGGATCAACATGACAGTCAGGATGTAGAAGTACAGGATGTATCAGCCAATGCTCAGCATCGAGTAATAGAAGAGACATGTATTAACCTATGAACACCTACATGATAAGCCATATTGTCAAAATCAGTACATAATATGCATGGCAATATCACTACACATAACACACATGGACTGGAATGAATCTGTAATAGTGAGCAAAAGCATTTACAGTTGTCCTTTCTTTTCACTTCCAGATGACTCTGTGAATAGGTCACTGTGGCATGTTTAGTGAACGTAAACGAGTTAGCCCATATAATGCCATTGTCACCTATATACATATCTTGGCTTTTTGGAATGAAAACCATTAAAGGTGTTGTGCAAAAACCACACAGCTACTAGCTCATGGTATATAGGGACTTAACGGTGGCCCCACCAACTTTTATCTCAAGGTGGTCCAGGAGATCTCGCTCCTGGCTGATGACATCTGCCCACCGGTGCTTGAGTTAGTGGACACTCCGCTGAACATTGAAGATGTGAGATAGCTGAAACAGCAGCTTCTCCAAATGCTGGTGCCTCTCACTGGCTGGGTATCCCTGGTTGACACAGCCTCCATTGCCGATCATCTTGGGCATACACCTGACTATCAGCCACAGCAGACCCCCAAACTCATCCTCTATCAGGTTCTTGGCCCTGCCCCGTCTGAAATTTGTCTAACCCCAAAAGCATTCCTAAACAGAAAAACGATGCCTTCCCTCTACCCCTACAACTTTAAACCCCTATTTGTACAAACACCCAATTATACACTACACAAAGCAACACAAATTACAATGACAAAACAAAAATGACACTTTGGGGACACAATAAGGACAGCACAGACCCAGAAGACCAAGAAACAGCACCAAAATCTCCAGCAGACAACAAACACCTCCACCAGACAGCACAGACAAAAAGACTGTAAATGAAAGTGAAAGGGACTTCACACTTCCTGATTTGCAGCATGGCTAAGCCATAGCGTCATTTCCTGTGTGGATGCATTACATTTCAGACCTATGCAACACATTTCCGACTAAAGCGTCATCTTTATCAGATGCTTTGCTAGGGAAATAGCCAAGGTGCGAGTTACACACAACACATGACAATTCCCAAAGCGGTGTTTATGATGCTTTTGCGTTCATGCGTGGCTTTCGTCTGATGCTCTTCTCAGTGAAGCATCACGTTTGCTATAATTGCATCACCTTTCCTACTAGAGTGTCATCGTTCCTACTAAAATGTCATGTTTTTGGGTAAAACAAGACTTTTACTACAAAAGCATCACATTTACTACTAAAGTGTCTTGTTTCCCTACTAAAATGTCACGTTTCCTCCTATAGTGACACTTTCCTACTCAAGTGTCACATTTACTACTATAGTGTCACGTTTCCTACTGTATTATCTCATTGCCTACTGAAGTGTCACATTTACTACTATAGTGCCACGTTTCCTACTGTATTGTCACATTTCCCACCAAAGAATTGTTTATTTCTGACATTTTGCTAGGGAACTAGCCAAGGAGCAAGTTACACACAAAACATGGCAGTCCACAATGCATTGTTTCTGAGGCTTTGACGTTGATGGGTGGCTTCTGAACGATGGTCAGGGTGCAATCCGTCACACTATGGTCCAATGTGTACTTTTTTCATTGATACATCTAGGCCTTTGTGGGTGATGCCGTGTATTGATTGGTGCAATGCAGGTAAACACTCTCAGAGGTCACTTTTCTTGTTCACATTTGCTTGGCTGACATGCTTGAAGACTTGGGATGTGTTGCATGTGTATGTCAACAGTGCACATATGTGTGACTCCTTACATTCATGGTGAGGACACTATGACAGGCAATATATTGCTGTGAGATACACAGACATATTTTCAGGCATATATTGACATGATCAAATTGACTTACAGTTAGTATAATGCTTGCTATAATGTAGGTATCTGTGTTGTTGGCTTGTTTTGTTTCGTGGGCCTATGACATGAATCCAAATACAAGTAATGGGTTCAAACATTTATTGTCATGATGGACATTCTGTACATACTGGTTCATGGGTTATCCCAGAACATGTTGTTCATGCAAAGAAATATTGCACTATGTGTGTGATGTGTGTGCGTCCATGATTTCCAGACACAGTTTTGTTGTCTCCACCATCTGCCTCCTCCTCCTCGATTGGTTCCTGCTGTTGTTGGTTCCCGTCCCAAGGAACATTAACCCCCTGAGATATCAAGGCAGCAGAACTTGGCTTTGAGCAGTCCAAAGCTTTGCTCCACAATGGTGCATGTATTAATGAGTGCCTGTTTATAGGCCTTCTCTGTGCCGGTCTGGGGGGTGTCCATATGGGATCATTGCAGATGGCTGAAGCACATATACTTGGTCATCTGGAAGTGAAAAGAAAGGACAACATATAGGTGTTCATATGTTAACACATGTCTCTTCTATTACTCTGTGTCATAGCACATGCTGAGCATTGGCTGATACATCCTGTACTTTTACATCCTGACTGTCATGTTGATCCTGTAGCTTTTTGTTCTGGCTATTTGGAGATGCTCCTGCCCACTCTACATTATGTCCTCACTCTACATGTGTGAAGTAACAGGTGGTCAGATCAGATATTTAGCTAGTTGGTCCTCCCAAGGTAGATAGTGACATAGCAGACTTGCATAACCCTGACAAATGCATATGTCCATGTTAAACCACAGATGTGGGTAGTGGGCTACATGATATTGGCTCAGGCCTTTAAGGGTACATTGTTAGCCAGTGCAGTTGATGTGGTTCCATCCATCCACATAGGATGAATGGATACATTGCATATGAGTGACATGGTGTCTATACTGCCATTGCCAGATTAATAGGTACTTGTCAGAGCGCCACAACATTGTGTACCTGTTCAATGGCACTGTTCCCACTATGTGGACATGATAATTTCAGAGTGGCACTCAGCAGTGCAACAAAGCACCTTTCTGCACTGCAGGATGGCACTAAGAAAGGAAAGTAGTGCACAGCATTTAGGCCATACAGCACGCTCCTGTTCATTAAGACCAAACATGCACACAAGTTGCCTAACAGATGTACGCTCACACTTGCACCACTTGTGGTTAGGGGCCTGCATTGGCTGCAGGATTGTGTTTGTGTATTAAGTGCACCTTCCTGCACAGGGTGTTACTGCAACAAATGATGGACGGAATACTGAATGATTCAAACATTGTCAGCCCTAGTGGGAGAGTGTGCCCAGATGTGGGTCTTGTGCTCTCCATGACACTGGAGTCAAGCTATCCTGGCTGATGAGGGGTGAAACCCCGAAAACGGTCCTAGGATGCTTGTTTCCAGTTCAGGGAGGTCTGGGCCTGGCAGTTTGGCTGGACAGTTCCCATTGGGTGCAGGGTCAAGAATGATTTGCACATGGCTGGGTACAAACTGGAATGGCATGGGGTGCAAAAAAACGATGGATTTAGGTCCAGATCTCTGTACTGGGGTGAATGTATGACATTGTTCTGCATTCTGTCCATCAGTTCTTCTTTTTGCATTTGTTACCCCGAGTGGGATGGGTATGCCCAGACGTGGGTCCCGTGCTCTCCATGCCACTACGGTCAAGCTATCGTGGCTGATGAGGGGTGAAACACTGAAACCGGTCCTAGGATGCTTTATTCCAGTCCAGGGAGGACCTGGCCAGGCAGTTTGGGGTGGACTGATCCCATTGGGTGCAGAGTCAAGACTGATTTGCATATGGCTGGGTACAAACTGGAATGGCATAGGGAGCAAAAAGAGCATTTGATGGACAGAATGTCATACATTCACCCCAGTATAAAGATCTGGGCCTAAATCCATCGTTTATTTGCTCATTCCAGTTTGGACCTAGACATGCTGGGGTGAATGTATGACATTGCACTGCATTCTGTCCATCATGTGTTCTTTTTGCCTTCCTGCACAGGGTGCAGCCTCAGAGGCTTGATCATCTATGTATATATGTCACAGAACATAGCATACATAGGACATGGGAGTGAATTGGATGACTTCATTTTTTTTACTGTTACAAGTCAGTTGGGCAGACCACTTGATTTGTTACATTGTACAGTTTTCCTGTGGTGGGATACGTGACATGCCTGATGAACAGTGGGAGGGGCATGGCAACACCCCCTTACACACAGTGATGCTACACATCATTTTGGCCAGAGATACATTGCTCTGTACCTTTACACCATTCAACTGCAGACTAAGTGGCTTTGCATGTTTTACCATGTATGATTTGGCGGTTTGCATCACACATGTAACATGATGCACGGTGCATGTATAAGGCACTACTTTTATACTTATGTCCCTATCTGCATTGACAGAAATAGTAATGGGTGTTATGGCATCCATTTCTAACTATTAGTGGGTCTGTTAGGTACTTGCCTTTCCTACAAGTAGGCCATTCCCATATTGGCTATCCTGGAAGCAGTCATTTATTATGGAGTTCTGGAATATGTATGTATCATGCACACTAGTGGGATATTTGGCCAGCACATTTGTAAATGACCCGTGATGGTCGACAATGGCCTGCACATTGATGGAGGGAGTGTGGTTAGTATTCTGATAGAGATGGGATGTTGCAACAAGGGAAACCAGTTGCACATATGTGCAGTCCATGGCACCCAGCACATGTGGAACCCCAGCAATGGCATAGAACCCTTGTTTTGTCTCCAGCTGCAGTTCATGGGAGTTGGGTAAGAGGAAGTGGTGGGGTGTCAACTGAATGATGGCATTGAGGAACGAGAGAAAGAAGGAGGAGAAAGATGGCTGGGAGGTTCTGGCCACTCTGACAGCTGTCTTGAAGGACCCCGAAACCTGCATGTGTAGTACCACCATGAGGGTCTGTGGAGGGATGTTGATAGAACTGGCAGCTGGTGGCTCAAGCCTTGACGCAATCTGTTGTACCAGCTGTCCAATGGAATCCCTTCCCAGCTGGTAATATGTGATGACCTCATCCTTTCCTGAGTCCAATTAGGGTAGTCTGCAGGTGCGTAAACATGCTTCCTTCTGCTGTATTGCCTTTGTGGTTGTGAGGGCAGTGGTTTGGGTGCGGGTGGTGGTGGTTGTCATCTCGTTGGGATAACCAGCTGCAAAATAAGCACCTCCATGTTGTAGTTGAGGTTGCCACACTGTTCTGTCTGGCGTCTCTTTATGTACCAATATAAATGTGTAATTTCCTATGTGTGGGTTTCTCAGGTGCAGGATTTTCAATGCTAGCGGACCTCTGCGTGACTCAAGCCGGCGATGTGTCACTTTGGTAAAATATCACAACTATCCATGCATCTGTTTTACAGTTGAAATGAAAATGGAACACAAACCTTTCATATTTTAATAATTACATGACACAGGCGGTTCCGATGCAGGCTCTTTTTGACACAGGACCCCCGAAAGTGAGGCATCCTCTAACATACGACTGCGACTGCGTCACCCACCAATGCATCAAACCTTTTAATGCATTGGTGGTGTAGCTCCTTGTAAATAAGCCCCTGAGTTCAGGTTTTTCAGGAAAAACCTAATAACATCGCTTTTTTACACAAGCTACTGGCACAAGATGCCCTCCTTTTGTTTTACCTTCAAAAGAAACAACCCCAATCCAAAGCCATTGTAAGGCTCTTTTGACAGACGAAGCAAAGGAACATTTTAACATCTATACCATGTTGGCAATTAACTGAATGTACTGCATGTAGGTGAACTCCAGTACCTCCTGCTGATGGTCACTTAGGGGGGTTCCCTAGCATTTTCCTACCCATTTACCTACTCATGCCTGTCAATTATGCATTGTACAGTGTACAACAGACAATGGTATCTGTAGTATCTTGTGAGTCAGAGATAACGGACCTCTTTTGGCTCCTGACGTACTCCGTAGAACAGTGACATAAGTACTTGAGTGATGTAATTCAATATGCAGAATGTTCATTTAACAGTTACATGCTGAGAAATAAATCAGTGTAATACCAAGCTCTGTGTGTGGTATCATCGGCATCTGCAGAAATGTTTTCAGGTGGGAGAGCATAATTTTAACGTCATCCATTCTCCGGCCCTTTCCAAACAGTAGCACAATCTTTAAATTTTTTCGAAGGCAAGTGAAAAGTACAGGGGTGGCAAGGGCCCCCTCTTTACCCTGTCCTCGCGGACTCCCATGTGTGGCATGATCATTTGCATGTACTCTGGCTGGGGAGAATGCTACAGTACCCATGACTCTTCGCTCACTACAATCACTGATTTTTAGGGATTCTCCCTCACAAAGCAAAATATAAATCTTAACTGTGAAATGAAAATACAGGCTGTTAAAATCGCTTTTTTTTCCATATCAGAGATGTGTGTAAGGGTCTCACGTAAAGGTCTGCAGTCAGAATAATAGCCAGCCCATTTTGATTTTCTCTCTTTCATGGTTGCTACTTTCTCTGTTGCAGTTCCTTCAGGAAAAGTGGGAGCGGTATCAGATGGAAAAGGAGTGGTGGCTGCCAAATACAAAAGGTGGTGGGTGGGGGAGGTGGGGCACATGAGAGGGGGAGCGCAGGGGGTGAGTTTAAAACATGTACCTTAAGTTGCCGCTCATGTCACGCCTGGTGTTTCCTTTACCTTGTCCCAGCAAGCACTGGGGCTGCATCAGACTCCCTGTCCAATCCCCACACTATAGAGCAGCACAGGTATTGGCCTGAGCAGGCTGGAAATATGCTCCCCTCAGGTCAGGGAGTCTGTGGGGTTTCTCCAGCCTGGCTATTCAAATCAACCAGACTCGGAAACCTAAGTGCACATGTGTGTTTTTGTTAGCCTGAGATGGCCAGCCAAACAAATATGTGCACTTAGACAGTGCACATAGCACTCCTCCTACCACCTCCCATGCCCCGGCCCACCCCTCCCTGCACATGCTGGATGAACCAGCTGCTTGAAAATAAAACAATAATCAAATATCTATCAAACTGTAAATACCTACAAATAAAGAGTTGGATCCAAGTGGTTGGAACAACTGTTGGTTTTTCAAATGAACTGGAGACAACCTTAAGGAAGAAAAGTGGCAAAAAGAAAGAAGTAGCAAATCTATAATGGCTCCTTCTGCTTTTGGTGGATGGCGACTTCAATCTTCCATCACAGCTGCGGGGAGAGTGCTCGCCGGGATCCAGCACGGAAGAAATATGGTAAATATCCTATATTTTTTATACTCCACAGTTCAAGCTGCACATTTAAGGAGGAACCATATCTTTTGTCTCCACAGGGTATATTGGTCTCCTTTAAACTCTCTAAATTTGTGAAGGGTACTATCCCGTGCTGTCCAAAAGGATCATGACATATGTTTTTAGGATGCCCAATGTTACAGCATTTTTGGTCCACTGTAATTAGAGGTATGGAAGAAATATTTGGTGTTACTATTCAGGTGAGTATAATCTTGGTATTCTTTGGGGTTTTTCCAAATTATGAATTACTTTCACTAGAGGTAAACAAACTACGGGGCATATTATCAAGAACGGCGTTATAATTATCGCCGCTTTAGCGGAAGGAAACTGCAGCTCAAGCAGCGATAATGGCCTTGATCATATGCCCTTGTGAATTCCCATGGAAGCCCAGGTTCACACCAGAACCTGGGCTTCTATGGGAATTCACAAGGGCGTAATATCAAGCCCATTATCTTTGCTTTAGCGGCAGTTTCCTGCGGCTAAAGCGGCGATAATTTTATCTCCGTCCTTGATAATATGCCCCTATGTTTTTACCTAAACTTACTTGCACAGAGAGAAATTTGTAAACTCTGGATTAAAAACATATATCCACCAGTTTTGGAATGGTTAACTTCTATTAAGTATTCGATGAAGCAAGACAGGGTTGTATGGAAAAAGCAAAGATTTTTGGCACGATTGATTTACAGTAAAAATATCATAAAGGGCTATACCTACCACATAGCCCCAATACCATTACCAAATAATCAGTCAGTTGGCAGTGAAGAAGGGTCAATCGTTTATTAAGCAAATACTCTATAAAGGAGCCTCTCCAACCTTCACCCATCAGGTGCACGGAGAAGACTGCTGGCTCACAGTCAAAGCCAAACATATATACTTTCAGTTCAACCCATGAATTTACCGTAAATGGAAAAACACCACTCGGCCCTTGGGCCCCAAGGAAGGACCATATATGGCACACATGATTGGTTCAAAGCTTTACTATTTATTACTGGAAAGGTCAGGAGGGGTGACTCCCTTTCGTCCTGGTGCCCGGGAGTGTAGGCACGGCGCCTCCAGGAATGCGCTTATCGCACCCAAAGCCAGATGCGACCTTGAGTCCCAAGACAGAGGGAAAACTGTTACTTTCAGCTGCTCTCAGTAACTCAAATGAACTGGGACTTGACAACTACTGGAGAGTAACACGTGATCACAGCTTGTGTTCTGACACAGAGAAAAGAAGATGGCGTCTGTATGGTTCTCGGCCTACTCTATTAATAGTAAACAAACAAAAAAATAAACCTTTTCCTACCGGATAAAACATATGTGGGTTATGTTGCATGCATATACTGAATAAAGGATATTTAGATACATCATGCTAACACAATATGTATATGTCCGATACTCCTCGTGTATGAAAAATCTAATTTTTATCCCTCAGAACGACCCTTTTAACATGATGTAGCTAACTAAAAATGGTTTAGTCTTCAAATATCCCTTTATCAATCTGCATTATATCCTTTATTTCTTGCTGAACTAATTGGGCTTTTACCGCCGCTGGGGAAGGACAGGCCACAGAGGAGGTGAGTTAAGCAGCACAATTAGAGCAACATGCAGGCCCACATTGTAAGCAAAGCCAACAGGTGAATATGATACCGGCTATACCTGCCAGCACCATCCTAATCTTCCATCCCCAAGTGGACAACAGACCCCAGAACCAACCAGAAAGGGACCAGGTACCAGTTTCGGCGTGCACTTCAGATCCCAATTGATGTAACTTTTGAATGGCCAAATGAACAGAGGGGGCGGAGTCAGGGATGTATACGCAACAGGAACTGCTGATTACGCTGCATGCTGCTCCTCGATCAGCCAAGATAACATCTAAAACCATACGATTATAAGCGAAACGAGCCTCGTCACTTGTAGCTCTACAGTTAGATTTGTCAATATGCCCGCAGTAGTGTTAATCACCCTTTCAACTAGTCTGGACAAATGCCGTACTTCCTTGCTAGTGATTATGGGTCCCCAAATAAGAAATACTCCCTTTACGATGTCAATGAAATGCTGTTCAGGGGTATCTGTTTGGTCTATCTCAGTGGTATCTATCCCTCTTTTATCCCTAGTAAGTGTCAGGCTTCGTTTATCTAAACGATGATCCTTGTGATAATTAGAAGGGGCTATATAAACTAGAGGGTACAAGAAAGACAAGTAACAACGGCCGGCCCAGCCAAGGGGAAGCCAACTATAGGCATTTTCTCCACAGACGAAATATACATTAGGGGGAGTCAACAATGGTGGACTTCTAAAGGTACATAACCGATAGGTATAATTGCAACGACTGTCCCCTACCGAGATATATCCTGCTCCCTGAACACAAAATGCAGAGGTACTATTTAATATAGGTACTGGAATAGCCCTATCATCTGTAACATTTCTTTCCTTAAATTGTTGAAAATACTGGGTGAAATTAAACTCTGCAAAATCCAAAATGTCATTCTTTAACCAGGTGATGTTTTCATATGTCGTATACATATTCATACACACATTCGGATCTAAGAATCCCTCTCCATCATTTCCCTCTGAGTCAAATCCTTGATGTACTTCTATATATGCTAGAATCATCTCATAATCCTTCTCCGAATATCTTTGGGTATCTACTGTATAATGCATATACATCATAGAGAGTAATTTAAACCAAGCTTCACAACTTCCTAAATAAGACAGGGGTAAAGATATAAATAAATCGTGCTTGTGCATAACAGAGGGCAGAAGGCCACAGACTCAACAATCCGTTGTATTGGTAACACTGTGTGTTTGATGAAGCATTTCAACAAATACATTTTTCCTGTAAATCTGACGATGCCTTTCCTTATGTGGGGCCAAGGTATAAAATGCATGTTCTGGAGGTGGGGCAGTAGTTCCTAAGATAGTATGCATAGGGTGGCAAAATTCTAAATATACAAACACTCCCATTAATATTATTAACAAGGTCGCTATAATGACCACAAATGCAACCTTAACACGTTGGTTCCAACTAGAAAAGACAGGCTCATTTACAGGGAAGTGACGTGGTGCAAAAGGACGCGCTTCTTCGGGGACAAAAGGAGCAAAAGGGTACATGCTAGCTAAAAGTCAAAAAATAAACTCGGTGATGCAGTCCAAACTGCCAGAGGGTGCTTCTTTCCTGTGTCCATCTAGAGCCTCACAGGCAGGCCCCTATCGTTTATCACAAATAAGACCAAGCAAACCTCTCACGTTGGAGTTATGTTCTCACACAACCCTTGGAGAAAACACAACCTGGGCCCTTTTTTCACAGGGAAAAATTCAGTCTTTCTTTCTGAACAGAGCAAGCAAATGTTCAAGGCTCTTAGCGTGTTCAGTCCAGTGACTCGCTCAGTACCCCAGAAGTGTATCTAACAAACCCTAGTGCTCAAGTCTCTCCCTATCTCCTACCATCTTCACCTGGGGTACCGTGTCGTTTTCTAGGCCGTAGATTGTATTGAACATGGCCAGGCGGTCCAGATCAGGAAACAAAACAGAGGACGGCGAATCTGTTGCTGCAGGGATACTACAAGCCTCTTGTTCAACTGCAGGAGCAACAGAATCTGGGGCAATCACTTGTGCAGATGACAAAACCCCTTCCTGGCCCGGTGCTCCTTCTCCTTGCCCTTCTCCAACTTCCTGGGCATCAGAAAAAGGAGCAAAGCGAGGGGCTCGTTCACTTCCCTGGATCAATACTCCTTCTTGGTTTCGCTGATCATAAAGAAGCGGTAGGGGCAGTTTCTTACGTGCGAGACATGGATTCAATGTCTCTTGCCGTTCACCTTAACCGCCGTCCGCGTGGCCAGTAGAATCTAAAAAGGCTCGGACCAACGAGGGTCCAGACTGGATTTCCGCTGATAGTTGCGGACCAGAACCCACCATCCTGGTTCCAAACGATGTCCGGGACCCTCCGGCAGGGGCTGCAAAACTGCAGAAATCTGTTGATGAATGGAACGACGATCTTAAGTCAAGGCATACAGAAAATCTGTCATCATAGGGTATTCAATATCACGAAACGTTCTGGGTCTCGGGACGCCCCAAACATTGCCAAGGCGCTCAAAGATCACCTCATAGGGAGATAAGCCAGAATGGGAATGTGGGGCAACTCGTATTAACATCAGTGCTAGTGGTAGGGCATATGGCTACCTCAACCCAGTATTTTCTTGAATCTTTGCCAGTTTAAGTTTCAGTATTCCATTATACTTCTCGACCAGTCCAGCAGACTGAGGGTGTCGAGCCACATGGAATTTCTGCTTAATGTGTAACCCATTACAAACATGACTGATAAGATCTGCATTAAAGTGCCCCCAGTTATCACTCCAGATCACCCGAGGCAATCCATAGCGTGGGAAGTATTCTTTTATCAGAGCATTTGCTGTCGCCAGAGCAGTGTTTTTTTTGGTCGGGTAGGCCTCCACCCATTTACTGAAGTCACACACCACCACCAAGACATACTTCAGATTATTCACACGCTCCAGCTGGCTATAATCCATTTGGAGCACTTCAAAAGGCAAGGATGGTGGTGCAGAATTTCCACTCAGAACAGGTTCCCCACCTCCAGGATTATATCGTAAACAAACCATGCAATATTGCACCAAATGAGCAGCAGTTCTTGGGATAATAGGATTATTCCACACAGGGTCTAGAAGTTCACAAATACCCTTTACCCCAATATGTGCTGAGCCGTGTGCCATGGTCACTACGGCATTCACTAATACATTAGGCAACAACCATCGCTGTTTCTCAGATAAATCAATCCAGCAATCATTTGCATCTAATTTCCCCACTTCCTTCTCCCAGTGAGCCAGTTCAGCGGGGGTAGCTTCTTTCTCTATCTCTTGGACACTCTACATTGTATTGTTAAACATTTCCGGCTCCACCACCCACCTAGCAAAAGTAGTCACGAACATTGAGGTCATTTTGGATTTTGCAGTTTCTTTAGCTATCTGATCAGCAAAAGCATTACCTTCACCTACTGTATCCACCACTGTCTTATGTGCACTGCATTTAACTCAGACATGAGTCCCTTGCTCACTTTGCCACTGGATTCAAGCAAGCCTGGCTGAAGACGGCTGAAATGCCAGAAACCGGTTCCAAGGAAGCTTGTTTCCAGTCCAGGGAAGGCATGGCTTGTCAGTTCGGGCTGGACTGTTCCTATGAGGCACAGGGTCAGACTGATTTGCATATGGCCATGTCTGAACTGGGGTGGCAGAGTGGGCTAAAGAACGGTGATGGATTAAACCCAGATCTGTTGGCTGGGTGTGAGTGTTTGATTGGTTCAGATGCTCTGTCCATCACCACCCCCTTTAGTACCGCATTTAACTACGGCCACCATTTCTGGTAACGTCAATGTTGTCAGTAATCGTAGAATCAAAGGGCCTTGTTGTATTCTCTGACCATGGGAAGTAAGAAAACCCCTTTCCGCCCACAGTCGGCCAAAGCTATCAGCCACGCCGAAGGCGTATTGGCTGTCTGTGTAAATATTTACTCTCAATCCTTTACTTAACTCACAGGCCCGAAGCAATGCCACTAACTCAGCTGCCTGTTCTGATTGACAGGGTACTCGGGAAGCCTCAACCACAGTGCGTAGAGTAGTTATCGCATATGCATCATATGCAGCAGTTGTCGTGCCATCTGGTAAATTGAAACAAGAGCCATCGACATACAATTCCCCTTCACTGTCAGATAGAGGAATGTCTGTGATATCTACCCGTCCCTTCGTCTCTTCCTCTGTCCGAAATATACAATCATGTACATCATTGTTTTTCTCGATCGAAGGGAGGGGTAGTAACGTGGCAGGATTCAGAGTGGCACAACGTTTAATTGTAATATGGGGAGCAAACAAAGTCAATTCATAGCCTGTAAGACGTGCACTCGTAAGGTGCTGGGTCTTCGTTTTGTTCAGTAATGTATCAACAGCGTGCGGTACCATCACTGTAAGGTCAGTATTTAAAACTAGCCCTTCCGACTGTCAAATGGCCACTGCGACTGCAGCAGTAGCCCTTAAACAGCTAGGAAGTGCTCTGGTGACGTATCCAACACCGCCGAGAAATAGGCACACGGTCTTTGCTTAACACCAAATCCTTGTGTCAAAACAGAAAGCAAGCAACCGTCCACCTCGTGTACATAAAGCACAAAAGGTTTTCGGTAGTCAGGAGTACCCAAGACGGGTGCAGAACAAAGATTTCAAAGAATCAAAAGCTTTCTGACACTCATCAGTGCAGGGTAGAGGCTCATGCACATTTTTAGTGGTTAAGTACAGGAGAGGTTTAGTGAGAAGCACAAAATTAGGAATCCACTGGCGACAGTAAGAAGTTATGCCGAGAAATGCACGAACATCACGCTGAGTACAAGGTACAGACATGTTAGAAATGGTAGTCACACGATCAGGGGTTAGTCTCCTCCCCTCTTTTGACAGTAGATGACCAAGGTAGGTCACCTCCTGTCGACAATATTGAAATTTGGAAAGAGATACTTTATTACCATTAGCCGCCAAATGAGAAAATAATTTAACAGTGGCTTCTTTACAACCTTCTTCAGTGTCGGAAGCCACCAACAGATCGTCGACATATTGCAAGGGCACATTACCAGGAGGCAAGGTCAAGTCATCCAATAATGCTTTTAGAGCTTGACTATAAATACTAGGACTCTCAGTGTACCCTGGGGAGCGTGACAAAACCGGAAGCTGCGACCAGATAAGGAGAAGCCGAAAATATGGCGGCTATCAGGGTGAATTGGAATGCTAAAGAAAGCATTCTTTAAATCAATAATGGAAAAATATTTAGGAGTGGGAGGAATCATCGTGAGGATAGTAGTGATGTCAGAAACCACAGAGTATTGCGGCACCACTATCTTGTTAATTTCTCGTTGGCCAGTTACAAAGCGGTAAGTATCAACATGGTCAGGATCGCTCCCGACAGGGGGCTTTTTCAAAATCAGTACAATGGGACTGTTGCATGAATTGGCAGCCGATTCCTCCACCACACCCTTCTCGATCAAATCTTGTATGATGGAGAGCAAAGCTGTCTCTCCTGATGGAGAAATATTGTATTGAGGTATCCGCGGTTAACAATCATTTTGTTTCAAAGTAATAGAAAAAGGTGGAATCTTTTACAATCCTACATCTGTGTCTCCAGTGGCCCACAGTGTCGCTGGGATAGCAGCAAACTTAGGAGGGAGGGGTTCATTTTTAGCGAGCACTGCAACGTATGTTTACCAGGGGATTGTATAGTCAGATAAACACCATCAGGGGAACAATGAATTTGCGCATGCAATTTCTTCAACAGGTCCAATACCAAAAGATTCTCCCCACAATGTGAAGTCAACAGAAACGGAGCTGTAACCGGACCAATTGTAAACAGAATAGGTTTAGAAATGGGGCTCACCACCGGAATTCCAGAAAATCCCACCAAATTATTATTCTGCCTGGACAGAGCAGCCCCTGGGACCAGCGAACGAGAAATGGAACTATCCCTCGCACCCGTATCAACTAAAACGTTTTCAGATGTCCCCATCAGCCGCCCTTGCACATAAGGACCTTGCTGATCAATGGGTACTGACACCTGGCCCCCACTCTGTCCTTGGCTGTCCTATGTGTAAGCATACCCTTCGGTCCCATCAATCACACAGTCTTCGTTATAGTACTGCCTACCTCTCGGATTATCGAAATAATTCTTTTCAGATTCACTCCTGTCTCCGCATATCACTCCGATCCACACCACTTCGACCTCTTCCTCTCCCTTTTATTGCCCCATTCTGAGCCAGCAACAATGGACATTGAGATCGCCAATGGCCTTCCTGTTTACAGTAAGCGCACTGGTTTATTCCTAAAGCGAAAGCTGGTCCTCCGCCTCGCCCGGTTCCCGCCCCCCTCGGGACAAACCCTCTACCGCCTCTCTCTCTGCCTCGTCCCCTAATGACTTGCTGTAACAACACTCGTGTCTTAAGGTCCTTTGCTTTTTTTCCGTCTTATCCTTACTCTCATTTTCCCTATGTTCGTAATACTGAGCCATATTTAGTATGACCGCAGGTGTAGAAGTGGTCCAAGTACTCTCAGCAGCTTGTAGCCGCACGGAAACTTCTGGTAACAGATTTGTCACGAAACGATTAACAAATAAACTTATACCACCCTCCACTGACAAATCTTGCCCACTAAAGTCAATGAATATACCCTCAAATCTAGAGAAGAAATCCAAAACACTTTCGGCCTTCTTCTGCTTACACGCTCTCAATTTGTCCCAATCTACCTTACGGGGTGGAATTAAGGAATGCATATAGGTAATAATCCGACCCGGTAAAGCCAATAGTTCGGGTTTTGGTTTATCACCAGGCTTTCGATCCTTATCCCAATCTTTAATCTGATCCCAAGTCCCGCTCAACTCTGCGGCATGGTCCTGGTCATGCACCTGACGCCACACGTCAACGGGGACTAGTAACCCAAAAAATAGCTCTATGTCAGCTAGGGTCATAACAGCTGAGGAGGCCGCTTCTGTAAATGTTTTTGTATTTATATAGCGCCTTCTACCCTGAGGTCTTGTAGCGCTGTATTCATACCGCTGTGGAACCTTTCCTGGCTTTCCTGTGAAATGTCCACTCCTGGGCACCCCCAAGGTGAAGCCAGGCATCCAAGCGCTGCTGGGGCTGTTGTGGAGATTAAGCAAGCTATTGCCCAGAGTCACAGAGTGGGACCCATGATTAGACTAGGCACCGAGGAGAGAATTGTCAGGTCCAGGGAAATTGTGTCCAAGAGCCGCCGAGGCGGGAATTGAACCCTGGTCCTGGGCCAGACCTCTGCATCAGGGTCTGCCACTCTAACCATTGAGCCACACTTCTCCACAGAACTTACAGCTTCTGTTAGCTCTTTATGGTAAGCCGTAGGGTATTTTTGGAGGTCAGGGAGTTGTGACTTTAGTTAAAGGACTTTACTCCTTTTCTAAGGGGTATAAACCCATTGTTCTTGAAATCCTGCCTCCACACGAGGTCTAGTTACCACATTCTGATAGTTTCTTAATTTCGGTATTGCAGGATGGATGATAAAATGGTCTTCCCGCATAGGGTCCTGGGAGTCCCAGGTTGAACATTTCGAGTGCATCCGCCCTCAACAATTCAATAAAACCTCGACCTTCCTGTACACTTCCTCTAGTTCTAATTCAGACTTATGAGCCCGGTCCCGAATGTCATACATCACTTGTGGGGCCTTCCCTCCCGGGAAACACTGCTCCCATAGAGAAATAAGACATATGGCCATGTGCTCTAGGGCATGCTGCTGCATAACGGGCTCATAATCTCGTAGTGTACTCCATACATCAGCTAAAGTATAAATAGGATTGCGCATCCACTGGGATGACTGAATCGCAATCGTCTGGTTTTCTTCTAGTCCTACCGCCGAATGAGTAAACAACCTTTGTGTGCCAAGATCCCCCGGAGCACGAGAGGGAGTAGGGTCAGCTAGAGTTGGGGTTGCGCTTAAGGACTGGGAAGCCCAAACAGAAGTTGGGGGAGACAAAACAACTGTGGACATAGTGGGAGACTGCAACGCATCAGGCCATAACGTAGCCGATCCAAATACTGAGGGAGATAAAACAGAGGAGGTTCCCAGAGGGACGGGGGAAGAGGAAACAACAGGCCCAGAAGCCGTTGGAGCCGGAGTTAAAGGGACCGCAGGATATATGCGTTGTGGAGCATAAGGGGGAGGTGGACGCTCATCCAATAAATCCTCTATCTCATCCTCTGGCTCAGTCCTAGTTACGTAGCTTTTATCCACCTGTAATCTAAATTGTCTATCTGTACAATCAATTCCTTTTTCAATTTGAGCTTTATCGTAAGCTATGGCTTTCTGTGTAATCGTCTAACCTCCTTTCATTTTACATAACTTTTCCTTCCTGATGCGTCTACTCTTCGCTTCCTTCTGCCACATGTTTAAAGAATCAAACATTGCCTGCCGACTTCGCATAGAAAACAATTGATCCTGCAAGAAATGTATCTTTTCTCATCAAAGGACCCGGTTAAGGGCCATTGCAGTTCCACATTGTCTTTAGTATAACCGTAAGTCTAGCGTAATGGCATTTTCCAAAGAGCACATTGTCATTTCCCTCACAATGCTTTTGCTTATATTCACAGTTCATGAACAGGCTCAAAACGGCAACTCCGAATGTAAGTTTGTTTATCCGACCGTGTTTACAAGCTTTCACGAGCACGTTTTTTCTCACTTTATGCTCGGTTTTACCCTCACTTTTTCCACCCGATCCATTTTTTTACACCACCTCACGCTCAGCTCACAGATTCGTTTGACAATGACACACAAAAAGATTAAATGTGTACAATGTATTGAATTTGTTGTTTCACGTGATTACGTATAGCAGCTATGTCCTTGGTATTTTTTAGATAAAGCTCCCAGAAGAAGGGCGTGACAGCCCGAAATGCATTGGAGCCCATGGAATGTTTCTGAATGAAAATGAACATGATTTAAAAGGAATGAGAATAATTCCAATTATATGAAATAAGTATTCAAACAAAATAAATTGCAACTTTGAAAGAAAAAGTAGAGTCCTTCTTATTATGAGGAACCAAAGGTGTGCCCTAATAGGGATGCAACCAAGCTTGGAAGCACAATATTGACCTATTTAGTATATTTATGCCTTAGCGCATTAAACAGAATGGGAGAAATACCATGTTTGACATACATATCATAACTAGGGCTGCCCTCTGGCGGGGCAGGTTGACTTTCATCCAAACGTGTGCCTTTCCGGCGACAACAACATCCAAAACACAATTTACTAAAACACGGCATAATGATTGTTGACAGTTAAATCTCATTCAAAAAACAATCTTTCAAACATGGCCATGTTCACACATCCTCACCATTGTCACTTTTTCTCAAAAATCGAACACAGACAAAAATTGTCCGCCCTCGACGCCAGACACCCACTGGAAACCTGCTTCTACCCTCGAAAATCCGGTTTTCGAGGGTAGAAGCAGGTTTCCAGTGGGTGCCTGGTGTCGAGGGCGGTGTGCCAATTACGCCACCACCCCCCTCCTGCGATCCATGGTGTACTTTATTCTCACCATTCAAGTGCATAATACACTAACTTTGAGGTCTCCCAAACGGGGAGCACCATAGGAGGTTGGCCCTCCATCCACATGCACCATTTTACACTATGTTTACTTTCACGTCCCTAGGTCAGGGTGGGCCTTAGCGTGTCCATACCGCCGGGGTTTAGTCCACATATGTCCTGATAAATGCCTGGTAAATTCACACCGTTTCAAGGCAGAAACATGTTGACTGACTATTAAGATATTGAAAATAAACAAACAATTTATTTGGCCTAATTTCCACACTTTATTTTTAATATGGCCAAGTGATCAAACATTAAACCCTTTTTTTGATACACTGCAGACATTTTTAAACATCACTATCATTTTAAATCACTCACTTCACGTCTATTCACAAAAAAACCTGCTCCACAGTAAATCTGGCGTTGAAGCACACTGGGGAGGCACTCGGCCTCTCCAGTGGGGCCCGATGATGAAGCATGTCACCAACCAGGTTGTTGAGTGAGGGCTTTCCATACATACCTGAGTGGGGTTGTGTATCCGTTCCATATTTTTTGCTCCTTTCTGTTATAATAGATTTATTTCTGGACACTCTTTTCTTGTTGAAATGAGTGAACAGATAGCCACACAATTGAATACTGTTTGGTGCAGTGGAGAATAGTGACTTTTTTAGTGCTATGATGTCCCAGCCTGTGACTATCCTAGGGTCTGATTACGAGTTTGACGGACGGGGTTACTCCGTCACAAACCTGATGGATATCTTGTCTGCCAAATTACCATTCCATTACCTGTAATACCGCGGACGGTATATCCACCAAACTCGTAATCTGGCCTTAAGTCACTATTTTTTAAACTTACATTACATACAGTATTACATAGGTTTCTATAAAATGCACATCATCAATAAATTACATTTTCAGAGACATCTCATTTTTGCGGGAACTGCAAAGGTGGGCAAATAGCCCATATTTTGTTTGGATGTATGTTATCTATCTATCTATCTATCTATCTATCTATCTATCTATCTATCTATCTATCTATCTATCTATCTATCTATCTATCTATCTATCTATCTATCTATCTATCTATCTATCTATCTATCTATCTATCTATCTATCTATCTATCTATCTATCTATCTATCTATCTATCTATCTATCTATCAATATATCTATCTATCTATCTATCTCTCTATCTATCTATCTATCTATCTATCTATCTATCTATCTATCTATCTATCTATCTATCTATCTATCTATCTATCTATCTATCTATCTATCTATCTATTTATCTGTCTGTCTGTCTGTCTGTCTGTCTGTCTATTGGTCTATCAATTTGTCTGTCCATCCGTTAACCCGTCTGTCTGTCTCTCTATAGATCTGTCAGTCTGTCCGTCCATCCATCCATCCATCCATCCATCCGTCCGTCTATCTACATTGTGTCCGCGAAATACTAGAAGAAACAAAGTGCCCGCTAATGAAGTGTCAGATTTGACTCGTTCTTGCACACAGGTGCAAAGGCTCAAAACGGATGCTTGCGTTATGGAAACAGATTTCGAGCAGTGTGTATAGTGCTTTGGGTACTTGATTATAGGTCCACTAGGAAAACTTATTTCCAAACTCAAGAATTCCTGGTGCTCTAAATTATGTAGTATTCATCTACATGATGCCAGAATCCAGAACTTACCTCAAAAAAGCGTGTTTACAGCCTCCCATGTGCATCAGGCCACGTATCACAGCTGCTAGCGATTACTGCCTGACATCTCAAGTATAAGCTGAAGGCCCTTCCAGGTTCAACCAAGGGGAATGAATTGCGTTTGCAAGGCTGGTTAACACAAATCAGCAATTTCTTAACCTCTGTGGATTATTGTGTGACTATTAGAGAAACAGAAACATATTATGTTCTCAATATCATAATGACACAATCGTGAATGAATCCCTTATTGTCTGCCATTCAACAGTTTTTATTTTTTTTAGTCAAGTTATACATTTCTCCAGTACCCCACTTTCAACTGATAATCGCAAGACATGGGGTGCTAAACGTGACTATAGTGGATAATGGCTGTGCACTGCTTAGTTAATATAAAGTATACTGGTATACCGTGCTCCTAGGATTACTCCCCGTAAACGTGACACCTGTGGAGGCAGCAAGTGCCTTTGGTGTATAGAAATAAATTGTGAAATTCACCACACTGTATTTTTTTAACATGCTCTAAGAGGGGCCAGATTTACTAACGTTTTTCACCGTGTTTGTGTTACTTTTGTGATGCAAACCTGGTGTAAAGTGCCTGGGTGGGAATTACTATTCAAGGCCAATCAGGATTTACATTGATAGTATCCAAAAGTAACACAAAGTTGCTCTATGCTCTGTTTTGCATTATTTCACGCCCATCCCATGGAAGGTACATGGGAGTTGCCATGCACCTACCCATGGCTTTTGATGCAAATCCCTATCTATAAACATTGGTAGAAGGGAATTTATACCAACATTGTACTTTTCATGAGGCAGGTGTAACGAGGAGATGTTTTGATTTCCCATCGTTTGCCCAACTTTACATGTGTTCTGCATTTTATAGTACACATACAAAGTTGAAAATTCCTTAAAGCTTCAGAAAACGCAAACACCTTTGCACTATGGCGCAAGGGTGAGTGCGTTGGCCCATAGCAGCCAAAAGTGCACCAGTGCTGGGGGAGAGAAAAATGTGCTGTATCTATGCACATATGGAGCATTTGTTGTCTCTCCTTTTGACACAAGGCAGCACAGCAACTTTGGTGCATCATTGCCTTGTTTCAAAGAATAGTAAATTTGAGCTTCAATATTCAACGCAAATCTGGATATGTGTTGGATAGTATCCCAAAGTAACACAAAGGTGCGCAATGTGCAGCCTTGTGTTACTTTGCATTGTGGAGAGGGTCTATGGGTGATGCATGGGTGTTTCACTACAACAACCCATGGCTTTTGGTGCATGTCGCTATCTACAAAGAATCATAGATATGGTGAAAGCTCAAGGAGGAGAAATGTGTTGTTTATCCTTGTCCACTTTTCCATGTGTGCCGTATTGTACAGGGCACAAACAAAGCGGAAAAAGCCATAAAACATTATCTCTGTACTGGAAGTGACCACTTCTAGTAAAAAAAACCTATGCTTTAGAGCATTGGTATTCGCAAATGTTTTCCCGGAGACCGAAAACTATCGTCTTTGGGTTGACTGAAAGTCGCACTGATGCCAGCAGGATGGCAGTCTAGGGTGGGGTGGGTGGAGTAAAGTGGGTGTAGGGGAAGCAAGTACGTACATTTAGTGGCTGAACTGAATTGCACTATGCAGAAGCAGAAAACCTGGGGTGAATCCCAGCTTCTCCACTTGACTAATTGTGTGATCTTGGACAATTGTTTTATTTCAATTTTCCTACTTTTTCTTCATTATCACATGTAAGAAGACCTTAAAATACATGACTTCAGAATGTGTGCTGTAGAAAACCTCCTCTGTTTTTGATTTAATCACAAATGGCATTGTTGCTAAGGGGGGAGGAAGCATGAACATTTCTACATTCATGTTTGAAAACTATCACTTTCATAAAAAAATACTTCTGAATGCACTGCTATAATCTGATTTACTAAAGTGAAACGGTTCTGCAAGTTAATGAAATACTCTTTTTGAATATTGAAGAGCTCATCACATTTTTTCTTGTTTGCTATCTTTAAAATGATGTAACTCAAGTTAAGGGGTGCAGTAAACCCTAGTTACTTCTTTTTTTTAACTTCAATTAATCTTCAAATAAACGCTTGCTGTTTATTTAACATTTTTTGTATGGTCATATTTACTCCAGTAAACAAGTCTAGTTCTGCTGTTGTCCTCGGGCCGTATGTAAAAATCAGGAGGGCCGCAGGCGGCCCCTGTGCCGTACTTTGAGTATCACTGCCTTAGAGAGTTCAGCACTAAGTAGTAAGGGTGTCTGCATTGGCACAGTCTTCCAGAGAGGTGCAGAAAGGAACACATTGTGTGCAGAAAAAAAGTAAGAGAGGTACAGAATCTGGCAAAAGAGGTGCAGGAATAGGTAAGGGAGGTGCAGAAAGAGACACGAGGGGGCAGAAAGAGACAAGAGGGATACAGAAAGAAGCAACATAGGTGCAGACAGAGCCAACAGAACTGCACTAAAATGCAACAGGGGTGCACCAAGAGGCAAGACAAGTACAAAAATTGAAAGCAGCAATCCTTCCCATGTCACTGTTGTAAGTCTTACCATATTCCTGAAAGTATACATGCATGTGTCCATTCCTTTTGCTTGTGGCGTCATATATAAAAGAAACAGAAAAATAGCTGTATACCTGTGTTTTAGACATCTATCATCTAAAATGTGTAACAAGTAGGAGAATACATGTACCAGTAGACACATACCTCAGTCACAAGAGCACGCAGAGCTTCAAAGTTGACCAACTACACTTCCCATTTCAAGCAGACACTTACATTTATATTGCCTACTTCAAATGTACCTTTCCAGAGACTCATACAAAGTATCCTAATCACTAATCCCTCTACAAATATGTCTTAAAGCTCACTTTGTTTGTAGCTTCAGTTTTCACCGACTCCTGAGAATGTTGGTCCTAGCCAAATTTAAAATAGCTATCCTTCCCATGTCACTGTTGTAAGTCTCACCATATTCCTGAAAGCATGCATGCATGTGTCTGTTCCTTTTGCTAGTGGTGTCATACATACAAATAAACTTACAAATAGTTGTATACCTCTGTTTCAAACATATAGCATATTCAGATGCATAACATATGTGAGAGTGCATGCGCAATTCGAGACAAACCTTAGTCACATGACCATGCAGACCTTTAAACTTGACTCGGTGCACTTTCCATGTCAAACAGAAACCTACATATATGCACCCTACTTCAAGTATACCTTTCCACAGACTCAAACAATATAGCCTAATGGGTGGACCCTGGTACTCGTCCAGCGGTCCCCCACCTGAGCAAGCTTCCTAGGGTCAGTCAGCTTACTATCCATCATATGCTGGTGCAGCTCTGGAACACACAGAGTACTCAAGTGCTCCCAACTAATCAAGTTGTAAAACCCTTGGTAATCAGTTACCTTGTTGCCCTTTATCCAACTATCCAGTGCTCTGCAATACATGTTCTCACACTCAACCCATGTATTGGAATCAAGTTTCTTGAAGGACCAAAACTTTTCCCTGTACTTCTCAGGTGTGAGCCCATACCTGAGGCATACAGCCTCCTTCATATAGGGATAGGTCAGAGCACCGGCTCCTTCCAAAGGTGTCAGAAGGTGACACCCATTGGCCTCAAAGTGTTTCCTCAGGCCCACCCCCCAATGTTTCTCAGGGAGCTCATTCATATGTAATGCTGCCTCATAAGATGCAAACCATGCATAAATATCCTCCCCATTCTGGGAATTCGGTACTAGGTCCTTGGAAATGTAAACTTTACGCCTTTGCACTGGCTGTACGCTGCCGCTATTTGTGCGGGACTCTGCCTGTTTGGCCTTGAGTTCCAGGTCTCTCATGCTCAATTCATGTCCAAAAAGCAACTTCTTTCCTTCCAAGGCACTAGCACTCTGGCTCTCCTCTGCCTTGTTCTGGATTTCCATTTCCATCTGTTTGATATTGAGCCTCAGGACTTCCAACTCATGCTCTCTGGACACTTTTGTTCTCCTCTGTTTCCTCTGAGGACACATTCCTGAATGAATGATAGCAGCCAGCCCTAGAGGCTGCTCTCCCAAAAGGTAAATCCTGGTATCTGAAATCGCCATCTGGCGCACACCCATCCACATCTGCATCACTACCCTCCTCAGCTTGTCTGGCCTCCCACCAGGCCCCTAAGGCCTTCTCTAGCTCCTCTTTTCTAGAGTTGCTCTTCATGGGACATCCACAAATCTTGAAGCATTGCTTGAGTTGCTCTACTTTGTAACTACTTAACATTTCAAAGTCAAACTCCAAATCTGCAGCCTCACTAGCTGATTTATCATTCAAAGACATTGTGCATGGATACTTCAAGGGTTAGATCAAATAGAGAACCCCAAGGAGAAGACAGTCTATGTGGCTCAGGGTTGTACCTGGAAATGGGTGGCAATTTGGTCAAAATGGAATGAATACCGTGGCAACTTATGCGAACCTCCCCTGATCCCTTCCCGTGATGAGCCATTAACACCATAAATGTCTTATTTATAGCTATCATCTTATATACTATGCCTTCAGAAATGGTATGTTTCTAGAACAGTCTGTGAATGCAACACTGTAATAACTGTGAATCTATGTATAATGACCAAAATGTTTATTTCTGCAAGTAAAAAGAATTTTAAAAAAAATAGAGAACCCCAAAAATAAACACAGTATAGGGTTGCGTAGTGGCCTGCACTAAACTAGTGATGTACAGCAATCACTGTGGGTCAAGTACAAATATAAGTGAAGCTGACCACCAATGTTAGAAATGGGGGTCTCTAGTTGACAGAGGTAGGTACCTTTGTCCAAATAGGGATCCTGCTTCTAGTCAGAGTAAGGGGGATTCACACTTTAGATAACCCCAGCTCACCCCCGGGCAGCTTGGTATGAGCAGACAGACTTATCCCAAAGGCAATGTGAAAATAATTTCTACTCAAAACACACGGTAAAACAGTAATAACACCACAAATGGACACCACACCAGTTTTGAAAAATAAAGTATCTTCATCTAAACTCAACACGTCCAAAACGCAAAAATACAACATACATGTAATATGAATATGACTTTGAAAAGGTTTCAAACTACTTGGTACATAAAAAAATATGGATGCGTAATTTCTCTCAAAGTACCTATAGTTGCGCCAGAATTCACAAGGCCAAACCGCCACAGAGATGGGAAGCATTGAAAGAGATGCGTCAGTTCCTGAGACCATGAAGAGGCGATGTGACAGTTCCGCTGCACGCAGGAGAAGTGATATGTCAAATCCTGCCTATAGGGGGAAGTGATGCATCGATTACGAGACGGTTCTGGTCCTCAGGTGATGCGTCGGGAAAACTTGCCACATGGGTAAGATGTGTGGAAATCTGGGCTGCGTTGGCGATAAATGCAGTGACTTTAAGCGGCTCTGCGTCAGTTTCTTCAGCTGTATTGGTTCTTGCAGCAGCACCAGGCACTGCATCAGTTTTGGCAGCGGCGTGGTGAAGCGTGGAGATTCTTCTTGCACACTGGCGCTGCGTCGGAAAAAACACCAGCCACAAGAAGAGCGATGCAACAAATTTCTTGTAGTTGCGTTGCTCTTCCAGCTCCCAACTGCAGGAACAGCCTTCCGAGGCCCATTACAGTCACAGGCACTTCCTGGCAGGTCGGAACTCCCAGCAAGGAAGTTTGGGGGTGCTGGGGGTGAAGTATTTGTGTCCCTGAGACCTAAGAACAGGAGGCAAGCTCTACTCAAGCCCTTGGAGATTTTTCTCAAGTAGGGGGAACACAGCACACACCAGTTTTTCCATCTCTTCTCCTTGGCAAAGGTTCCTCTTGATTCCAGAAGTAGTGTAAAGCTCGAGGGTTTTAGGTCTAATACCTGTACCCCAAAATGTCTTTGTTCTCTTTGTGCAAGGGTCTCTCCGCCCAGTCCAAACCAGTTCTGTCGTCACTGTTGCAGTATGACCACAGGGGGTGGAGACAACATTGTGCAAGGGAGACAGGCTCTATTCAGGTGCAAAGAAATATCCTCCCATTACTCTAAATTCAGCCAAGGTCTATTCAGCTCAACTTTGAGTCCTCCAGGAAGAGTCAGGCACACCTCAAGCCCCCCAGTGGCTATCTACACAGAATGCATATACCCAGTCCCTGTCACTCTAAAACCAGACAGTCAATACACAAACAGGCAGAGGCTGTCAGCGTCAAGGCCACTCCTCTGTTTTCATGTGATGCCAAAAGGGGTCCACCTCCAGACATGCATTGCATTTAAGAAATCTCAATTTGGGATTCCTTAAATGCAATCGCAATTTAAGGAATCCCAAATTGAGATTCCTTAAATGCAATGCATGAAAGTAAAAAAAATAGCGAATTCGCTAATAGGGGGAGCAAATTACCATGAAGTTGGACTTCATGGTAATTTGCTAAAACTTTGAAAAAAGCACTTTTGTGCATTTTTCAAAGTTTCATGTTACGCACGCACATGCCCTTAGGGCATGTGTGTGTGTGTGCAACATATGTGCATAGATCAATTTCAGGGGTGCAACAGGGTGTCAGTCAGTCAGTCAGGATTCTTTATTCGATGATTAAAAATCACCATAAAAGTACAGACTTACAATATACACTCATTTCATTAAAAAAAACAATTAAATTAACATCAATCCTGATGTGAATACAGCTAAATCACAATGTGTTAAGAAAAAACATTATGGACCTTTAAAACCAATATCAGAAGTCTCACGGTCCCCCCCCCCTCTAGTTGCCCTCAATCGAACAGCCACTTTAATAAAATTAATAATACAGCACAGTGTAAGGGGATCATTCGCCTGTTGTAAATAAATCAAGGCCTCTTGAGCGCATTTTATGTTTGATTTTTTTAAGATGTCTACCAAGAATCTGCGCCTGGGTTCAGAATAAAATGAACATAACAATACAAAATGAAGGGAATCCTGCGGAGACCTACTGTCGCAGCCGCAGGATCCCTTCTGCTCAATTGAGGGGGAATACCCTAATGGTGATCCCAATAATTATGGTAAAAGATTGAGCCTAACTAGGTTCATTAAAAACCTATCCTGAACATTGTGTATCAAATATAAATAAGGTTCCATTCCTTCTGTAGTCTTTACAAGGTTATAGGCACACACCGTAGTTTTAGCCCTATCTAGCTCTGTTCTTTGTGTGGCTGTGTGTGCCAAAAACATTTTTTTTACAATCATCTTATGGTGAGGGATAGTTGCTGACGGGTCGGCAAAGAGGTTCCCGAGGTCCAGAGTGTCCTAACCGGACTTGACATAACTGAGCCACGGGATCCGCGACCATTTTTCTCTACCCAGGCAGTCCTTCATTATTTCCCTACTTAAGGTCGCCTCGGGATTTATCCAGATTTTTAGCCAAGCTAAAATTGGCCTGACTTTCACCAAGTCCTCAAGATAGGGTATCCCTAACTCCCTGTGTGCAATGGTTGCAGCTAGACTGTGTGGGGCTTTCAGGATGGAGCGTAGATGTTTGCTCTCCTCCCGCTGCAGTTGTCCGATATTCACAAAGCCCCACACCTCTGCCCCGTAGGTGACTTTGGAGCAACACATGGAGTTATACAGATTCAACACCTGTTCAGGGCACCACCTCCCCAACCTCCGACCGTAACCTGCAATAGCTCCATTGGTAACATTCATCTTGCGGCAACGTTCCTCCACCAGGTGGTTAAATTTTAAAGACCCGTCAAATAGTAAGCCCATATACAAGAATGATTTAACCTTCTCTATCTTGTGGCTCCCTATCATAAATGTACATTTGTTGCATGGTTTGTTACCAACAGATAAAACATACGATTTACCAAGATTAACAGAAAGATCTAGAGAACCCATAAAAGATACAAAACCATCAATTAAAATCTGTAGACTCTTAGGTCATCTGCGTAAAGTAACACAGGAACATGACGCGTCCCTACTCGTGGGCAATCTGATCCCAGCTGTAAAAGGTGCTGCTCTAGATTATTAATATAGAGGGAAAATAAAAAAGGTGCCAAGATGCAACCTTGGCGTACCCCACTACTACAATGGAAGGAGTCAGTGCATCCACCCTCCGTATTGTACCTAACTTGCGCTGAGGTATTATGGTGCAATTCTCTTAAGATGTTAATAAGGCCGACCTCTATCCCCATGCTGGTCATCATGTCCCAGAGCTTGTCCCTATTTACATGGTCGAATGCAGCTGCCAGATCCATGAACACCATATAAATGGATTCCGTGTTGGCCTTAGTGTATTTTGCTGCTAGCATATAGAGGTTCAAGCACTGGTCGCTCGTGGACCGACCCATCCTAAAACCGTACTGTGTGTCTGAGATGATATTATTTGCCTCAGTCCACTCCAACAGCCAGTTTAGTATCCCCCTCCCCAGAATTTTAGCAGATACATCGATCAGGGAGATAGGGCGATAACATTGCGGGTCATCCCTATTGCCCTTTTTAAAAATAGGGACGATAATGGCCGTTGACCAGGAGGGCGGTAAGTCATGACGGATTGCAATGTTAATGACTCTTGTCATTATAGGGGCCCATAATTCCACAGAGCTTAGGAACAAATCAGGCGGAATTCCATCTGCAACAGGGTGTCATTTTGACACCCTTGCACCCTTGAAATTGCATGAGCAATTTGCGAGTACCTACTGGTACACTCAAATTTCTCATGCAATCTCCAATACATTCCTATGGGCCTGGATGCCCTTAGGAATGAATGGGACAGCATTCCTTATTTGCGACTAGCAATTTGCGAGTAGCAATTAAGGAATGTTTAGGAATCGCTATTTTAATAGCGATTCCTACATGCATAGGCTTTTGCTATTCCTAAATAGCGATTCCTTAAAAAATCGCTATTTAAGAATAGCAAAAGGCTACGTTGATGCATCTGCGTTAACCATTCCTTCCTATGGATCTACAGGCCCATAGGAATGTATTGGAGATTGCATGAGCAATTTGCGAGTACCAGTAGGTACTCGCAAATTGCTCATGCAATTTCAAGGGTGCAAGGGTGTAAAAATGACACCCTGTTGCACCCCTGAAATAGATCTATGCACATATGTTGCACACACACATGCCCTAAGGGCATGTGTGTGCGCAGCATGAAACTTTGAAAAATGCACAAAAGTGCTTTTTTCGAAGTTTTAGCAAATTACCATGAAGTCTAACTTCATGGTAATTTGCTCCCCCTATTAGCAAATTCGCTATTTTTTTTACTTTCATGCATTGCATTTAAGGAATCTCAATTTGGGATTCCTTAAATGCAATCGCAATTTAAGGAATCTCAATTTAGAGATTCCTTAAATTGCGATTTTTGCATTTGGGATGATGCATCCCAAATGCAAAAATACCGGGGGCAAAGGGGCAGATTCTGAGAATCTGCCCATTTGCTCCCGGTTTTTACTTTGATGCTTATGCCTGTAAGTGATGTATTTGCATGTTTGTTTTGTTTATATTTCAAGTAGGATGCCAGCATCCTGCCCACTTTGTTTGTGTCACTGAGTTTTAAGCTCTTTTATGGAATAATCCAGATTCAAGCTCTGGAGCTAAGTATCCATCAATATTCATATTTCTTGCAGTTAAAAGTGCGTAATAATGTATCATCCTTTAAGTTAATGCGTTTCAACCCCAAATTTTTAATTCCTTTCTCTAGTTCTCACAAATGCTTATTTTCTTAACCCCTTGGCTGCGGCAGTAATTCCGCCGCAGCGCTAGGGGGGAGGAGGGGGTGCGCGGCTCCGCCATGCTTGTGACGGAACCACTCCGTCACGAACCTCGGGCGTGCTGTGCTTGTGACGGAGTGGTTCCGTCACGACCCCGTCTGCTCGATGGAACGATCAGTGCAGGCGTGGCGGCCGGGCCGTGACGGAACCACTCCGTCATTAGCACAGCCCGTCCGAGGCTGGTGACGGAGTGGTTCCGTCACCTGCACCCAAAGGGGTTAATTCATGACTGCCCTTATTTTTATAAGTTCACCTCTAAACCCTTTAAATGTGCCATACATTCTAGAGATAATACATTGAGTAAGGGTTGGAAAATTACAAACTTAGTTGAAGACTGTTATCATTTTCTCATTATTTTCATTTAAAATAAAGATTTTTTTCTACTGTGTCAGTAAGGTAGGCTGTAGTGTCTCTACCTTCAATTTTTTTAGGTGCAGGCATTTCATGCCTCTTGCTCTTTGGGCTCAAATTATTGTCCTTAAAAAATTAGGAATAGAGGGCATGTGTCCTATCACTTATCTAGACCCATATTTACCAATATTTCAGGCAAAGCAGAATTGAAATGTGTTGTACAGAGCCATATATACTAACACTGAACCACTGCTGTCATCCCTTGCGTGGTTTGTGTGACCCACAGTGTTGCATCATGATGCAGAGGTGAGCCTGTGTTGTCTAATTCTGGACTTGTACCCAAAACATTTCCTTCGACTACAAATTACCATGTCTAGACCTTCTCAGAAGGACTCCACACATTGGATGTGTGCTGTGTACTGCAGCACACATGCAAATAGTTACTTATTTTAGTTATGTTAAAAATTAACACCTTTTCTCTTCTTCACTTTGATTCAAGAAGTTATTAGTTGTTGACACAAAGCACAGTCTGGCTATATTAGCAAGTCTTTTTGTCAAAACCTATGGGTTTTTGCGGTGCTCTGCACCAGTACCACCCTCTTGAAGTAAAGAGATGCAAACCAACATAAACAACTGTTGTGCTACGAAAAAGTTGTGCTGGATAGTAAATACCATGCTCTGCTTCGCACTGCTTTGGGTCAAAGGCTGTGAGTATATGTTGTTTCTGATGAACTAGTAAATGTTTTTTTTAATCCTTTACAATATTTTGTATATCTATTTTGGCCATATTAAGGGGACGGTTGTTGTAGGAAATTGGATACTGGTTGGGGGGGGGGGGTAAACCCCTGCTTAAGCAGGAACCACAATCCTTGTCGGGTAAAGTCACAAGCAAACTCTAAATTAACATGATCTCATCTCAGAGAAGTCGGGTTTAACTCAGAGGCAATGTGTAAAGTACGAGAAAAAAACACCATAAATAAGATTCCACATGAGATTGGAAAAATAGAGTCGATTTTAATAAATAACATGACCAAAATGATAAAAGTCGATTCAGTAGAACTGGAGATATGTAATTTTAAAGGCTACAAGGTGCCAATAGCACCTAGAAGCACAAAGTGTCACCCGTGGCTATCTGGTTGTGCAAGAACGGGAGAAAGTAACAAGTTTAGGCCAACTGCGATGGAGTGCGCTTAGTTCACCTGAAAGAGTTGCCTTCAGAAATAAGAAAATGACATGTATTTAATATTTTGATTTGACATGTTTAATATTGTTTCTTTTATTTTTATTTTCTTAAGAAGATGTGCAACTATATTTTTAACATATTAGAAGGTGGTTTAATCGATGAGAGTAATGGTCCAAGGTCCTGAAAATGCTGTGTGATGGAGTGACTCATTTGTCATTGAGCAGGTGTGCAGCCACTGATTCGGTTGGTGTCGCCTCTATACTCATTGTTAATTGGCTGATTCTTCTTATTTGTCAACTGTTCTGCTTTCATAATTCATTTGAACATATTTTCCTTTCAATCGAGGAATTCATATTCTACCCCTTGATTGAGACTCTGTTTTTACTAATTTATATATGGGTGAATGGCCAGGAATGTTTAGATTGCTCCACAATGTATCCACTACTCTAATTTGAATGTTTCATAGGATGGGGGTTGAACAAATGACCAATAAAATGGAGTTCAACATCCTGGGTGCACTGCCCGAGAAGGACTACTAGAGGTATGACGTGCAAGATTGAAAATATTCCTTGCCTTTATGGGAGATCACTTCAGTGAGATCAGAATTGACAAGATGTGCGAAACTTTCTTGAGCCAGCCCATGGTCAGCCTGAGAGCGGATTAAAGGTTTTGATTAATAGAAGAGACCACTGTTTCAAATTAAAAGGCATGCAGTGCTCTCAGTAGTGTAATATACTCATTCAATAAATACCCATTCAGTTTGTTTTATCTCCAGTACATGCTCAATGCAATCATTTTAAATGTGTTAGTGTTATTGATTGCTAAACTGACGAAGGGCTCCTTAATCAGTGGATTATTCCAATAAGGTACTTCTAGTCAGTCACTGAAATGGACATTTTATACAGTTGTTTTTGAAGTCTACTATGCCAAGCTGCCCTCAGGTGAAAAACTATTGCTTAAGCATAGTGGCATTTTAGCACAATGACCAGCAACATATTAGATTGTAATTACAGGAGTGGATCATGGGTCATGCATGCACAATATGCTTAACATTCTGTATACCCATTCAGAGAGTGAATCCGTAAATGTGTTGCATTGCTTCCCTCTTCACCAAAAGATGTTTCATTCTCCCCAAACCAGTGGTAGAAGAAGAGCTGCAGCTTTTTTCATCAGATTCTGTAGCAGTGTAGCCCCAACAACATGTTTTGTCCACTCCTTCAGTGTTAAGAGGTGGTAGATCTGGGGCAGTTAGAGGGAAGTGCTGGTGAATTGGGCAGCACTGGTATCAGGTGCAAGCAGCAGGACTGAGATTGTTGCAGAAGACACACTCCCAGTATAGAAACTTACAGAGTGCAACTACATCTTAAGCTGCCTGTGAACATAGCTGTTATGTTCTGCAAGTAATATCTTGCCCCAAGAGCTACGCAATGCACAACCCTGGAAATCAATTGAAATATTCAGACAGTTATATTTGCAGTGGACATCAGGGAGACCATTCCATATGGTCAGGAAAGTTGGATTAAATAGCAAATTTGCTGAATTATAGGCAGTTTAAGTTAATTTGAGAAGCAAATGAAGATCAACACTCATTTGCACGATGGCTCTTTGAATCTGCATCCTTTTTGGGAGTAGCATCCAATATGTAAAGCATGCTAACTGTGATGAATATGGAATTTGGTTTAGAGACTCATTTTGTTCACGTTTTTATTTTTGGCAGCTAAAAAATATTTGCTTTCTACTGAGAAGGACCTCCATAATATGCTGGTATGATAATTGATCACGTTACAATCATATCAGGATCTGAAGAGCTTACGTGAAATCACCTGTTTTCAGAAAGAGAAGAAGCATTTAAAGCGCATCACCTAAGTGGGACAGGTATGTCCAGACTTGGGTCCCGTGTTCGTCATGCCACTGGATTCAAGCTATCCTGTCTGATGAGGGGTGATACCCATAAACCGGTCCTAGGATGCGTGTTTCTGGGCTGGGGAGGACCTGCCCTGGCAGTTCGTGCTGGACTGTTTCCATAGGAAGCAGGATCAAGACTGACTTACATATGGCTGGATCCAAACTGGAATGGCGTGGTGAACAAAAAATGATGGATTTCGGCACAGATCTCTGTACTGGGGGTGAATGTTTGACATTGTTCTGTATTCCGTCCATCAATTGATCTTTTTGCATTTGCGGCCATAAGTGGGACAGGTATGCCCAGCCGTACGCCCTGTGCTCACCATGCCACTGAAGTCAAGTTATCCTGTCTGATGAGGGATGATACCCAAACTGGTCCTAGGATATTTGTTTCCTGTCCAGGAGGACCTAGCCTGGCAGTTCGGGTTTGGCTGTTCTCAAGGCAGGCAGGGTCAAGCTTGATTTGCATGTGGTTCGGTCCAAACTTGAATGGCGTGGCGAGCAAAACATTGTTGATTTAGGTCCAGATCTCTGTACAGGAGTGAATGTTTGACATTGTTCAGCATTCTGTCCATCAATTGTTCTATTTGCCTCAACCAGTTGTACAATACCTAGGTCAGCTTGAGCATCCTCAAAGCCTGAGTTGTTTTAACACTTCCACATTCACAGTGACCAAAAGTCATTTTCAAAGATCTATGTAGAAAGAAGAGAATGAAGGTGGAAATGGGATTTCAAAATTCTCTGTAGCATGTAAGATGTCAAACATGGGTTTATCTTCATAAGCAAATGCTTCTAGCCGCTCAGATAATTTTCCTTCCGGGTTTATCTACTGGCATAGCCAGGCTCTTAGTGGCTTATTTACAAGCCCATTGCACCACTGGTGAGTCACTTGTGTTCATGCACTGGTGGTGCAGAGTGCAGACCCATATCTACGAGGCCATGCAAAGTCACCTTGCATGACTTTTCTCAGCCGCGTAGATATGGAGTAGGGCAAAGCAAAGTCACATTCTGCAGCACACATAGAAGGAGGATATAACCTCCATTGATTATTTTTGTGAAGTAAGGTGTCCCTTCTTGCACAAAAACAATCATTCCTTCAATGCTGATACCTTTACACCATGGTGCAAGGGTGCCTGCATCAGTGCAAGGCTGCCAATTGTGACCAGCTCTGTGGAAGAGGATAAGAATAACCCATATCTATCAGATAGGAGCCCAATTGGCTGCCTTGTGCCAGCGCAGGCACAATTGCATAATGGTGCAAGGGTGTCTGCTTTGTAGGAATGATTGTATTAATACAGGAAGGCACACATTCCTGCACAAAACAATAAATGGAAGTGTTTTCCTCTTTTTATGTGGGCTAGAGAATGCAGCACACATTGAAAGAGAAAAAAACAAGGAGAAATAAAGTTATTTCTTCACGTTAAGCCTCCCCTGGGAAAACATAGGTTTTTGACTCATTCCAGATTTACAAAATCTTGTAAATCTGAGAATGCGTCAAAATCCATTGGTATTGCATGAGAACACCCACAGCAATGCCCATTAAAGCAATGTGTTGACTTGCGCTGCTTTTCCTTACTCCAGATCTATGATGAGTAGAGAAGTAGAAGTGCCTTCGCGAGACCTCATAGATATGGGTCTGGATTCTGTGTCGAGAGTGCAGCAAAAAAAGTGATGCAATTGCGGCTCAATGGGTTTGTACAGAAGCCCCTTAGTTTCTTCATGATGTTAGTGGGGTTTGGTGCTTTGGGGATTTCTTCAGCACTAAGGGCCAGATGTACGACCATTCACTTTAGCAAGTCACAAATTGCGTTGAATTGCGACTTGCAATTTGCGACTTGCTAAAGTGAATGTACAAAAGTGTCTCAGACACTGTTTGCGATTCACAATGGGGTCGCAAAGTGCATGCCTCATAAATATTCATGAGACAAGCACAATTTGCGACCACAATGGGAATGACTAGCACTCCCAGGGATGGTGGTCTCCTGGGGTCTGCAGACTACCAGGTTTGTGACTGCTTTTTAGGTCTCTGCTATAACGCGCTGAAAAGCGCGTTCTCGCCAGAGAACTATTGTCGGCGTCTCAGCAGTCTGAGAACACCAAAGTGAGACAAGACCTGGCCGCGCGCAGCGTTTCCCCATAGGATAACATTGTGCGCGCGGCCAGGTCTTGTCTCTACAGCATTGCATGCAGAGCGGATCGCGTCGCGGGCCTCTCTGGAATGCAGAGGGAGTCTGCAGAGAGGCGCGCGGCGCTGATAATCAGCCATGCTTTTTTTTCCGTGCCGTCTCTGAGCGTGGAATGCGGCTGGATTCAATCAACGCCAGTGCTCTTAATCGTCCTTGTTAAAAACGCGGGGAAGCAACTCAGTTGAAAGCATGCAGTTTACAAGAGTTATATGCTACAGGAAGAACAAAAAAACACCCTGAAAATACTTAACACACTTTGATAATGCAAGATTAAGCAAAACGTGCACTATAAACAAGAAGTAAATTGGTGCCATGGATTATTTTAATGCGTTGTACTTAAAGCCTTGTCTCTGTGAGCAATCTTGTGCGCCACAAAGCAAAACCTGCTCTGACTAAAAGATACAAATTAACAGATTTAAACTGTACCATATATCGAAGTTTATTTCTAAAATGCAGCATGCATGATACAGAGAATGTCGATCGCCATCAGCCTCAGAGCAAGAAGCCCATTTCCTAAATGTTACAACAACTAGATCACAGTACCACGCAAGGAGCAGTGATGTAAGTGACAGGAGTGAATCTCATCTTTCAGATCTTAAACGGCTGGACTTATAAAGTGAATTTAATCCTAGCATCAGGATCTCGTAAACACAGATCCTTTGGTTATTTTGCTTAGAGCGGTGGGATTAGAAAATTATTTGTGTCAGAATGGTGAAGAGCCGGCACCCCACAGGCTTGCACCTGCAGTACAAGGCCATAGTCGTTTCCCCCTGTGGGCTCACACTGTTAACAGTTCCCTTGCTTCCACAAAGAAGTGTTTGAACTGAAACCTATCTCTGTTGTTTGTGCATTAACTATCTACTGGTCGGTCCGTCCACTTGTTACTTTTGCTGTTATCTTTCCCTTTTTTTGCTTCCTGGACAACAATAGGATGAAAAGCTCTTACTTTAAAAAACCTTTAAAAGTTCATGTCATTTCTTTATGGTGATGTGCTTTGAACGGAGGGACACGGGTCGTATATTTAAAAATGATTGCACCAAAAACTACCAGACAAGTGTACACACAGACACCACCACTGCCATACACACACGGATACCACCACTGCCATACACACACGAATACCACCACTGCCATGCACACACAGACACCACCACTGCCATACACACACGGACACCACCACTGCCATGCACACACAGACACCACCCTTCCCATGCACACACGGACACCACCACTGCCATGCACACACGGACACCACCACTGCCTTACACACACGGATACCACCACTGCCATGCACACACAGACACCACCACTCCCATGCACACACGGACACCACCACTCCCATGCACACACTGACACCACCACTGCAATACACACACGGATACCACCACTGCCATACACACACGGATACCACCACTGCCATACACACACGGATACCACCACTGCCATGCACACACAGACACCACCACTGCCATACACACACGGATACCACCACTGCCATGCACACACAGACACCACCACTGCCGTACACACACGGACACCACCACTGCCGTGCACACACGGACACCACCACTGCCATGCACACACGGACACCACCACTGCCATGCACACACGGACACCACCACTGCCATACACACACGGACACCACCACTGCCATGCACACACGGACACCACCACTCCCATGCACACACGGACACCACCACTGCCATGCAGACATGGACACCACCCGTGCTTAATTTGTAAAAAACAAAGTGCCAGGGCTTTCATTTGTAAAAAATTAAGTGAAAGGGCACTCGTCAGGAGGCTACTGTAGTTTGCCATACACATTACGCGACTTTGAGCTATTGGCATTGTAAATGACAATGACTTTTATTTATGTTTTGGTTTTTAAAACATAAATAAAAAACCTTGTCATTTACAACGTCAAGACCTTAAACTCGCGTTCATTTACAATGCTAATAGCTCTAACTTTTGCAATGCCGAGACCGTTGCGTAAATGCTTGTTAAATAAAGCTACTAACAAATAGGGCTGGCTCTAATCAGTAAGGCTGAGCCTTGAAAGCAAAACAACGGAGGAAAATGCCAGTACTGATGTTTTCATTTAGCAGAGACAATCTTCGAATTCTTTTTTAGGAAGAGGTCAACCCAGATCAAGAGCCAAAACAAGATATACGCAACCTTGGGAAATGACAACCCGCCGCCCACATTACAAGAACTAGCGGTGTCCCAAATATATTAAATTTATCTCAAAGAACCTTAACCACTTGGATGCTAAGGCATCTCGAGGACCTTAATGTAATTTCCATTGAAATCAATGGAAACTCCATGACGAGTTACCCTTGTCATTAGCATCCAAGAGGTTAAATGAGGCAGAAAAAAGTGTCCTCTCGAAAGGACTTTCATTTGTGCCATCTAGGAAAACTGACTTTATGAGAATGAAAACCGAATTTATAGAATTCTGCCGCAAATTGAGGTTGACTGTGTTTTTTGCAGATAGTCCAGTGACTAAGACATCTGAAGTCACCGGTCTACGGAAAAAATCGACCTTTTGCCCCCCAGGTAATAAGATCCTCAAAGAAATCATTGTGTTTGAAAAAACTGTATTATCTGCCATCTCTGAGATGGAAAAACAAAAGAAATTCGTTAAATTCAACATCTCAAAAGAGGAAACAAACGCTCTGACAACTTTGCGGAATGATCCCACTGTTACCATTAAACAATTGGATAAAGGCGGGTCGATTGTGGTCTGGGACACAACTGAATATACGTCCGAGGTCATGAGGCAGCTCAATGACCAAGCATGTTATCGGAAAATTGAAAAAGATCCTACAACTGTCCTACAAAATCAACTGTTCGCTCTACTTAAAGAGGGCTTTGAACAAGGCTTCCTAGGTCCAAATGAATACGACTATTTACAGAATAAACATCCCAAAGTCCCAATGTTTTACATCTTACCAAAAGTCCACAAGAGCCAAACCAACCCGCCCGGAAGACCGATTGTGGCGGGTTGTGATTCATTATTAGAACCTATTGCCAAATATGTGGACTGTTTCCTAAAACAATTTATGGACCGTGTGATTTCTTATATACAGGATACCACTGATTTCATAAAAAAACTGGAAACCATCAATTTCATCAAAGGGAAGGATTTACTAGTCACAATGGATGTGACTTCCCTATACACACAAATACCCCAGGATGAAGCAGTGGCAGTGCTCTCATATTTGTTGGATTTAAGACCTAGACCGATTCAAGTCCCCACACAATTTTTGGTGGATCTGGCTTCTTTCGCCCTTAAAAAGACCTACTTTTGCTTTGGCAAGGAGTTCTTTTTTCAAACGAAAGGGGTAGCAATGGGGTGCCCTTTTGCCCCAGAGTTGGCAGTACTGTTTATGTCACTCTATGAAGACACCTATGAACATAACAACAACCCATTTTCTGAATACATTGTAACATGGCTACGTTTCATCGACGACGTGTTTTTGATTTGGTCAGGAGGTGAAGAAAAACTGGGACTCTTTCACAATTGGTTAAATGCCAGAACCATCGACATTCAATTCAGTATGGTTCATTCAGAGAGTAGAATATACTTTTTGGATGTTGAAGTCTTTCCAGCTGAAGGTAAATTGGCGACTTCACTTTTTACTAAGCCAACCGACCGAAACAAGGCCTTGCTGTTTTCCAGCAATCACCCTAGGAGCCTAAAGGAAAATCTGCCTTACGGCCAATTTCTACGCGTGCGAAAAAATTGTTCTTTCAATGCAGATTACAATTTGCATGCTGGCAATCTAGTCAAAAAGTTGTGTGAACGAGGTTACCCAAAAAAACTCATTCGAAACTCAATGAAACGTGCCAGATGGACCCCTAGGGAAAGCCTACTTGTACGTAAAAAGAAACTACAACTGAAACGTCAAGTATGTGTCACTACCTTTTGCCCTCATGCCAACAAACTTAAAAAAAACATTGGACAGAATTGGCATCTGGTGAAGAACCTGCACGAGAGCTTACAGGAGCTTCCCCTGTTTGCATTCAAAAACTAAAACTGCATTGCCAATTATGTGGTAAGAGCTGCCCCCCCAAAGGAGTTACAACGCACTTTAAGACAACTTATGGGTTTGACCCCCATCACAGGTCACCATAAATGTGGGACATGCCTTTGTTGTGACCTGACTGTGGAAGGCATAGTCTTCCAACATAATGGAATTTCCTGGAAACACGAAACATTCAGTAACTGCAAATCTAAATACGTAGTTTACGGAATAAAATGTCCATGTGGACTCTTGTATATTGGTAAAACCAACCAGGAAATCCGTCAAAGGATTTCACAACACAAGTCCAGAATAAAACAGAAAGTGGAAACCGCCCCCCTGGTTAACCACTGGAATAGATTCCAACAGCACATTACTGATCTGAGATGGACAGTCATTTCCAAAGTGGAAAAAGATCCCTGTGGAGGTGATTGGGACTTGAAAGTATCCAGGAGAGAAGCCCTTCTGATTGTCAAATTCGACACGGCTGTGTCGGGTTTAAATGAAATGTCCGAAATTTACAAGCTTTAAATCTGTGTTTTCTTGGTAGCCATTCCTCTTTATTTCATTAGTTGCTGGTCACCACCACGGCCCTGATGCACTGTGTTCATATATGCTGTGATTTTTTATATCTACAAGCATTTTCTACTTTGATCCAGGTTTTTTCTGGTGTATATAGCAATTTGATTCGTTTTCCACTTCTAGTCCCCGTTTATTGAAGTAAGATCAGGCTCGCAGTAAATTGGTCGTAGTCTTCGCGCCATTGCGACTACATTACCCAGCGTCCCGTCGGCCGCGCATGCGCAATGCGTTGTGTGCTGCCATTGACGATTTGTTCGTTCATTGAGTCAGAGTCGGCTTTCTAACGGTAAGAACTCGGTCCGTCCTACCGAATTATTTTCCATGTGACTTTGGACCACAGCCAACTCAGCCCTAACTGCGCCGAATGCTGTTTTTGTTTTGGCAGAAAAACGGCGTTTTGAATTAATCCCCGACGCTGCGAATTGTACTTTGAGCTCGTTGCAAGCTGACCAGGAATTCCGCGCGGTAAGAATATCAGAATGGCTCCAGCCATCGCGCGATTAGGTGGGTTTGTTAACGTACGATGTGCACATGTTCTAAAATTTACGTACATTGTCTATTAAGGTCACCGCCCCATACTGCGCCTGTGTTGAAGATTCGACTAGTGCTATCTTGGGACACTTGAAACTCCTTATGAGGTAATTCATTTGGCTATACGATGCTCAGGACATGCATCAGGGACTTGTTAATCAGAAGTGGTATTAATACCCCCCTCTTTTGTTGATTTCTTCCTCTTTCTCTTTTTCTTTTCTTTTCATTCAGGAGTCTTCATAATTCTTCATTGTCCATTTGATGGGTAAGCTGGAGCTGTGGTTTTTGTGTAGTAGTGCCCTTGAGGTTTTAGTGGTCCCCCCTGAAAGTTTGAATTACCAGCTGAGATTTGGTTTTTGTTCCTTTTTTGTTTCCTCTGCAGAGTGTTCTATGGCCCTGAAGAGAATCCTCCCATTAATTAGGATTCGAAACGCGAAGGCTGTGTCGGTCTTCTTTTTTGATCTTGGTGCCTAACCAATTGGCTCTAGTACCTGTATTTATACACTCATCCAGTACTAAAAGTTTGTTTGCCAATCAATCAACAAGAAGTGAAATAAGAGCAGTGTATTGTTTACAACTTTTAGGAATTGTTTAATAATTTGATAGTAGACCCTACAATTTCTAACTGGCCCATTGATTTCCAGTTTATGTGTCTTTTATGGTTGCTTGAATGAAAGTGGATTGAATGTGATATGTTTGAAGAGTGATGATATGTTTGAAGTCTTTTTATTGTCTTTTGTGTCCTGATTTTCACTGTTTGATAAGAATATAACCCGAAACAGCGCAGTAAAGTATAAATTGTGCTTACTTTTGAATAATTTTTGAATAAAGAGCTATTGAATAGCACCTCCGGGTATTGAACTGTTGTTTGTACTTTGGAAAAAGTCTCTGCTAAATGAAAACATCAGTAGTGGCATTTCCCTCCGTTGTTTTACTTTTAAATAAAGCAGCTTTTTTTAATGCAGCCCATTTTCCTTTAAAAAAAAAATGAAACTTTTCAGTTTACTTTTTTAAGGGCAGGCAGTGGTCCCTGGGGCCACTGCCTGTTCTTAAAAAGTATTTTCGCACACACTCACAGAAGGGAAGGGGTCCCTTGGGGACCCCTTCCCGTTTGCTTGTTGTTTACCACCTACTTGAAGTAGGTGGTAAACTGCGAGTGTTTTGCAGCCGCAAATGCGTTTGCGCCCCTTCCTAATAGCGAGAGGCGCAAATGCAATTGTGAGAGTCAGAGACTCGCAAAATAGCGTTTGTACATGCCAGGACCCTTTTTTGCGGTCACAAACGGGCCAATCTACTGTTTGTGACCACAAAAAAGGGTTGTACATTAGGTCCTAAATTTGACATCAATGTAAAAGGTGGCCGAAGCAGGTTTTTTCACATTGGTAGGTTTTTTCTCCTAACTGTGATCATGTTATGGGGGCACTTGTCATATTTTACATAAATTATTCTGTGCAGCGTGGCATTGTGGCTGCTGGGAGGAATCACCCTTCCTTCTGGCAGTCTAGAAAGGGAGCTCAAAATACCTTCTTCGCCAGGGCCGGACTGGCTACCGGGCAGTTGTGTGTGCTGCTGTGCTGGGGGCCAATTTCGTTGATGGGGACCTGCGTGTGCAAAACGAAATTCATTTTGCTTTTTTTATTTCAAATCGCACGCAGGTCCCCATCAACGAAATAAGCCCCCACCACAGAGAAATTAGCCCCTAGCTCGGCAGCACACACAGCTGCCCGGTAGCCAGTCAGGCCCTGTTCTTCGCATCCAGTCCTAGACAGATCAACACAAAGTTGAATGGCTAGAGCTTTATATTCCTATATCGCTTTCATTAGACCTGACAGAGTTAGGGCTGTCTTCTCACAAACATTTTGCCTACATTCTTCACGTTTCTGTCTTCATTGTTGCTGGTTTTAGGACTCAGTACACTTTACCACTGATAGCCAGTGCTAAAGTGCTTGTGCTCTCTCCTCTAGTTATGGTAATATTGGATCACACCCCAATTGTAATATTTAATTTACTTGTAAGTCCCTAGTAAAGTGCACTACATGTGCCCAGGGTTTGTAAATTAAATGCTAGTAGTGGGCCTGAAGGACTTATTGTGCCACCTACTTAAGTAGCCCTCTACCCATGGCTCATGCCTGCAATTGTAGAGCCTGTGTGTGCAGTTGCCACTGTCATATCGATAAATCTCTTTCGAGGTCCACACCTTCCCTATTTATCCATATGTCAACCCTGTGGTGGGCCGTGGATAACCCAGAGGGCAGGGTGCAATGTACTTAAAAGGCAGGACATGTGCCTTTAAATTTTACAGGTCATGGTACTGAAAAGTTCTCAAATGTGTTTAACATTGATAGGATAGGATAGCTTTGGGATTACATTATTACATTTTTTAAGTGTAAATATCAATTGTGAAGAGATAGACCTTTCAACTTTGGTGTCTCTGGAATCAGAATTAAAGTCACAACTGATGGTGAAGTTTGATTTTAAATTGCAATTCAGAAAATGCTACTTTTAGAAAGTTGGCATTTTCTTACTTATGCCATTTGGTGCCTGCTGCCTGCCACTGACACACATCTGTGGGGGGTGACAGCTGGGCTTTGTGCATTCTCCCTAGACAGTCACACACAATTGAAGCTCAGGTGTGACTTGATGGGTCATCTTGCGAGGATAGGAGAGAGGAGGTGGACCCAGCCTCACTTACACCTGAATAGGCCATGTACTGTCCCCACACAAAGCTACATACCCGCCTGTAGTGATTCTGGAGCCAAGGCAGGAAGGGAGGACCTCTGTGCATTTCAAGGACCTGTCTTTGAAGTCTCCCCTACTTCAAAGGCACAACTGAGTATAAGTACTAGAGAACTCTGACAACACTTCGGTACACTTCTGGACCTTTGAAGACTCTGCCAGGAAGAATAACTGATGTGGTGCTGAAGGATTGACACTTTGCTGGATAGCTGCTTTGCTGCACTCCTGCCTTGCTGCCTGTTAGATTTGGGGGTGTCTAGTTGGCAGAGGTAGGTACCTTTGACCAAATAGGGACCCTTGCATCTAGTCAGGGTAAGGGGGTACACTCCTAAAATAACCCCTGCTCATCCCTTTGGTAGATTGGCATGAGCAGACAGGCTTATCTCTGAGGCAGTGTAAAGCATTTGTGAACACATACAGTAACCCAGTGACAACACTACAGATGAACACCACACAACTTGTGGTATAAAAATAAGTATTTTTATATAGACTTAACACAACACCACAAACGACAAAAATCCACAATACTGTACCTAAAAATGGTAAAAATAGCTTAGTTCTCTTTAGATGTAAAATGCAACACTTTGAGTTCAATGTACCTTTCGATGCGTAATGTTATACCACAAATGTGTTACAGGAAAGGTGAAGCGTCGGTTCCTTACACGCAAGAACGGTGATGCACCGGGTCCCTACTGCTGCGTAGGGGTTGCGTCGGTTCTTCTCCCCGTGGGGAGGTGATGCCTCGATTTCTTACTGCGCTTTCGTAGCGATGCGACCAGCAGCGCCGTGATGCGATAAAGATCCAGTGCAATGAAACAAAATGGCTGTGCGGCGATTCAACGATTCTTCTGAGCCGTGACAGGCCCTGCGACACGCTTCTCTAGTGATGCGTTGGCGTCTGCTGCAACGGCGACACTCTTCTCCGGTGATGCGAGGCGTTTCGGATGATGAGATGGCGACAACGGAGGCACACTTCTCCGGTGATGCGACGGCGTCTGCTGTGATGGTGACACTCTTCTCCGGTAATGCAATGACAATGGCTGCGGCTCCCAGCAGCACGCAGTGTCTCAGAAGGCCCAGCTCACCAGCAGGCACTTCAATTCCCAGCAAGGGAAGGCAGGGGAGCTGGTTGGTGAAGTCTGTTGTCCCTGAGACTTTAGCAAGAGGCAAGCTCTATCTCAAGCCCTTGGAGATTCTTCACAAGTTGATTTGAAAGTAGCACAAAGTCCTTTCTTCTTTCTTTGGCAGTCAGGCAACCACTGCAGGCCAATCCCCCAAACAGCACTCAGCTTAGGGATAGTCTCCTCCTTAGTTTCTCTGGTTCCTCCCCTCAGCAAAGGGTCTTCTCGCTTCCCAAAAGTGATCTAAAATCTTGGGGTCTGAATCCCCATATTTATACTAGCAAATCCTTTGTCCTCTGAAGGTAGAGGGTCCTGTACCCAGTCCAAACCAGTTCTGTGCAGTCCTGGAGCATTTTGTTGGCAATACTTCTTCTTTCCTTTGACAGTGTGGGCCAGGGACATCAGACGCACCACAGGAGGTGGAGCCAGCATTGTGGAAGGCAGACACAGCCCTATTCAGGTCCCAGGTGCAACTCCTCCCACCCATCTACATACAGATAGCTCCATTCAGCCCTGAGCTGACTCTCCCGGTCTCCTGGAATCCCCCAGCCCCTGTCACTCAAACTCCAGACAAGGAATACACAACCTAGCAGAGGCAGGCTTGGACATTTAGGCAAGAAAATACCTACTTTCTAAAAGTGGTATTTTCAAACACAGAATATTAAAACCAACTTCACTAAAAGATGTTTTTTATCATTCTAGTTCAGGCATACTAAACTCGAATTTCCACCTAGTTTCCTGAGCCAGTTGGGATTATAACATGTAATAAAACTGCCCATTCTGGCCAATGGGGAACAGGTAGCCTTGCAATAGTGAAAAAGGAAAATGGCTGTAATTCGCTTTCAAGACATGCCACACACATCAGGGCATGCCAACCTTTTACCTACAATGCACCCTGCCCTGGAGCCTACCATAGGGGTGGCTTATATGCAGAAAAGGGAAGGTTTAGGGACTGGCAAGTCAACATGGCAGTACCAGACTGCACACAGGCTCTGCAATGGCAGACCTGAGACACACTTTTACAGGCTGCTTCTGTGGGTGGCACAACCAGTGCTGCAATCCCACCAGCAGCATTAGGTTTACAAGCCCTGGGCACACTCAGTGCACTGTACTAGGGCCTGACAAGTAAACCAAACTAGCCAATCCTGGAATCACTACTCCATACATCAATTTACCATAGGGATTGCATATGCACTTTAGCACTGATCAGCAGTGGTAAAGTGCCCAGAGTCATAAAACAGCCAACAACAGGTAAGAATAAATACAGGAGAAAGGCAAAAAGTTCAAGGATGACCCTGCAAAAAAAGGCCAAGTCCAACACAACCCCCTTCCATCCAAAACGCAGAGGAGACCAATCACTACCCTGATGGGCTTCTCTGCTTTGGGCGATAGAACATGGACGCTCGCCTGCAACAGCCGGGGCATATTCCACTTCTACGCCAATCTGAACCTTTTTGGCTCAGTCTGTCCATACTCTCAGGGCCCACCCTGCTAACCCATGGAGAACCCTTCTCCTCACCTGTGGACATCTTCTGTGCAGCACCTAACCTTAGCTTGCTCACAAGTGTTTCCCAACAGATAGACAGCAAGCCACAGTGGCCACTGACAGTAGTCAGTGATGAGACCCAGGCCTTATGCCTCTCAGGGCACTCAAACCTCTGTGGCATCAGAGAGTGGGAGGCAGTAGCCCCAGGTGCTTGGTACCCTTTGTCCATTCTTCCTCCTTTAAGGTCAGGTATGACATCCTTACACTGACCCACCAGCCCCGGGCCTGCACCAAGCAGCTGGACAAGAGACTGGGGTGGGCTCTCCCACACCCGATCCTGATCCTCAGGGCTCTGCACCCTCCCACTTGGAGTGGTACCCCCTTTCAGAATTGTCAGGGTGCCTGTGGCAGGTGTCCTGCACAATTCGCCCACCAGTTCAAAAGTCCACATTTGTAAAGCGCACAATCACCCGTAAGGGTCTCTAGGCGCTGGGGGCCGTCGGGAAGATTAAGCGAGCTATTGCCCAGAGTCACATGGTGCTGGGCTAACCTGCCGCCGGAGCCGGGGATCGAACCGTGGTCCCCAGATTCCAGCGTCAGTCGCCCTGGCCGCGGCGCCACACCTCTCCCACGTTCACGTTCAGTTCAGGGGTTCTATCCTGCAACTGGGCTTCCAGGTCAGAGGGGACAACCTGAACCTGGCCCTCCAACCTAGGGTCTAAACCCTCCAGTTGAACTGGGGTCAGAGCCGAGGACTCCCTCCCTCTGCACCCCCTTCCAGAGTACTGCACCCTCCCATCAGGAGTGGTACCCCTAGAAGACGAACCAGTCAGGCCACTGTTTACAGTGGTCCCACCCTCCAGGTCAGACAATACCTGAACCTGGCTTTCTAACCCAGGGACCAACCCCTGCGGTTTAACACTTGCCCGGCGCACCAGGACTTTATTGGGAGCACATATGCCCCCCCCGGGGTGACACATAACTCATGTGTTGTGTGACAGTCTGCCTGGCACAGATTTCCCGACCCCTGTCCATCTAACAGTGTGTGAAGATCCCCAGGACAGACATGGTGTCACCATGGTCACTCCTTGGTGACTCAGCCTTTCTGGCAGGCCCCTGACCCATTGGTGCTTCCACTGAGGACTCTTTCCCCCTCTCACCCCCCACTCTGGACTTCTGCACCCTCCACTTAGGAGTGGCACTGCCAGACACTAGAACTGATGGAGGCCTGCTTGCAGACATTTCCAGTGCACCAGACACTAGGGGATCCCCCTCAACGGGCGACCCATCAGGACAGCCTAGGCTCCCGACCTGGTGTTCCCTTAAAGAACCATCCAGGCTCTGAGACTGGGTTTTGGGTACCTTGGGACATGCAGCCCCACACTCACTCCTTCTCCACTGAGACAGGACAGGAGCCCCTACACCCCACCCACTAATACGGGACCTAGCTGGGCTACTCTGAACCACTTCCACCACTCTGGGTTGCAAAGAAACCTGCGACACTCCCCTCGGGATCACTCCCCAATGCCTCTTCAGACACTCTGGAATCCACCAAAAGGTCTGCCTCCAATGCGAGTTCCCTGGAGTCAGAGAACTCACTCTCCAACATGTGTTGGCAAAGCTCTGGAAAACAGGGACTTACAATATGCTCCCCCACAATTGGATCACACAGCCCCTACAAGGGTTAACCAAACTATCCTTCACCGCTTCATCCAGTGCCTCGCACATGTACTCCACACCACTCTCTTGAAATTGGCAAGACAGTATCTGACTGTCTCTGTCACTCAACCCACACTCTTCTGGGCAGTGTTCACACTCACATACCAGGACTTCAACCTTGGGGGAACCCCTTTCCCTGCACCTCTCATCTAGAGTCAGTAGAGTGTCACGCTCTCCCTGTAAGCCACGCCCACAGCGCACCGGCTGGTGTAAAACCGCCCTTCTCTTCGGACCTGGTGAGACTCTTCTCTTCTGCACCCTGACACCAGCGGATCCCAGGACCTTTTGCCTTTACCGACTCACCGACTTGCTCTGCCCCGCATCCTGAGCACCGGACACTGTTCGCCGGACCCGCTCCGCGGGTCCCGCTTCACAAGGGCAGCCAGCGGGGGTCTGAGGCGGCGAAACAGGGCTGCGAGCGTGACGGCGGGGACTCCATTGACCAGGAGTCCCTGCGTGGCCAATTGCTGACACCTGGCCCGCTCTCCCTGTAAGCCACGCCCACAACGCACCTGTATATAATCAGTACAACACCCGCGCTCGTGGGACACGCGCGGAACGAAGCGCGGAGCGAAGCCCGCGTAAAGGGCGGGCCGTTTGAGGCCGTTCGAGGACGGCAGAGGCCGGGACCGGGCCACCCCTCTTGGCAGAATCATTCCATTATCCCACCCATTCCCCAGGCCCTGATTACACTGAGGTCGAGATGTGTACCAGGGAAACAAGGAGCAAATCCTCGCAGGCTGCGGCAGGAGCCGCTAAAGGTACCATCGACAACTACTTTGTCAAGGCAGGATCACTCCTGATAGACGAAATCACTGTGCTTGAAAGACGCATTTCCCAGGAAATCGACTGGGTAAGGAGATCATCAATGGGCCCAATGGCTCTGGCTAAGACTCCTGAAGGAAGGCCAGAGGCTAATAACTCTAACCATGAGGGTCTGGGGTTAACCAGTCACCTATCAACCCAGACCTCACTAGGGAGGCCTTAAATGATCTCGAGGATATGAGCCTAATGACTTTACCGATGGGCCAAATACCACCTACCCCACTCCTATCCCCCAATCCCGACTCTGCCATAGTCACCACTAGCGAGAATGTTTCGGATCTTTTAAGGGGAGCAAGGGAAGGAGCGATTCAAAAAAGGAAGAAAGGGGGGCAAACCAAGGGAGGATGCAAGCCAAAAACATCTAAGTCCATCCCCAAAAAGGATGTGCAAGCTTTGGTAATAATACCTTTGGTCAGTCTTCCAAGATCAGTGCGGAGGCCCCACCAGTACTTGTTGTAGCAACGGGCACACTTTCCCACCCCATCAATACTTCAATGGATTCCTCTAGTGAGGATATAACACTTACAGACATAGGTACACTTTTCAGGTCTCTCCTAGGCCCCCTTGAAGCCCGGATGATAAAGATCAAAGCCAGGCTGGTCAACATTGAAAAATCTACAGTCCAGCTGGCAGATAGCCTGAAAACAGAAACTAAGGGCGTTAAAGGGGGGTTAGATCCCAAGCTTAAAAAGGGTAGTGACCCTACAACCTCAACGAAGAAAAATGGCTCAGTTAATTCCCAACATACACAACACAAACCGAATCAAAATAAGACACCGCAACCCTTGGCTACTGCAAACAAAATCATCCTACCTAAACAAACCCAGGCACCACCACACCCTCCCCCAAATATAACTGCACACCCCAAAGATAATGTCACTTTCTCAGACAAATCGCAGAGTGATCTAAAACCCCTGGAGAACATGCCAAATAATCTACGTAAAATGAAACCTGTGAGCTTACCACCTGAGGCGTCCCCTTATACAGTAATCTTGGTGGGTGTACCTGAGTTAAAATCTACCGCCATAGAGACGACTGCCTCCCTTAAGAACAAAGTCATCAACTAGTTGTCTATATATAGACCTCTCCCGCAAGGCACAACTAGTGACGTTCTCATGGTGAGACGGACTACCTGGGTTGGAAACACGAGAAAAACAATCAGAGGCGATTGTGTGGTGGTTAGTTTTAGAGAACCCAGGACAGCCTCCTACATCTGCAGCTGGGCTCCCGAAGACCAAGAGAGCCAAATCCAGTCTCTCCCTCTCTCATTCTTCTACCCATCGAATATGTATACATTAGAAGACCAAAGATGGGGGCATCATCAAGAACTATTGGAAGAGTGGGAGAACAATCGTGCTGGGAGGAGGGACACTCATTATCATAGTAGTATGGTCCCCAAATATTTACCCCCATATGGCGACGAAGAGGGATGGGAGATTAGCACTAGGAGGAGGGGCAGGTGGGGGGGAAGAGCGAGAGGAGTCCCGGGGCCATATAGAATTCATCAGCCAGCCTACCTCTCTACCTCTAATAGGTACAGCAGCCTTGAAATGGTTGACTGACTGCTTGAGCCCACAGGTAGGGATCAGCATCAATTCCATCCAATAGATGGTAGTGAGGATAGAATCATCTCCTGTGATCAACCCCAGGTTTCACAAGAAGGGATAACTGCTCCTAATGGTCTTATACAGTGCCAGGATCCCGGTCTCTCTAAAGCTGATACATTGGGTGTTGGTGGTAATTTAGGGGCTGGTCAGGGGGAATTGCTACAATACCCAATGGTTAACCTCGTCACAAAAGAGAATGAACATCTTGGCACCGTCTTACCATCTTCAAGACCTCCAACACTCAACCTGATTTCATGGAATATAGCTGGGCTGGGTAATAAAATGGATTGCCCGGAGTGGGCTGCTTTTATTACCTCAAAAAGTATCTGCCTCTTCCAGGAAACTTGGGCAAGAGAGGAGCATACATGCCCGGGGTTTGCAGTGTTTTCAAAACCCGCTAAATGGGGGGGAAGGGGACGGCCGTCAGGAGGGTTGGCAACTTGGGTAGCCTCTCAACTAGGTTGTCAGGCCAGACGACTAACAGTTGACTCCGACGACATATTACCTGTCCTGTTAGAATGGCCAAACTCCATCAAGCTGATGATAATTAATGTCTATTTGCGACCTGTAGTTCTACTACGCGAATCGAATACCATTGAGGAACTCTCAGCTTTCTTGAGTGAAATTCCAAGAGACCTCCCATATGTGGTTGGAGGGGACCTGAATTCGCACTATGAGCCACTGATTGGCCTTTTTGATGGACCCTCCCTAGAGGAGGATTCAAGATGGCTGATACCTGCCACGGTGGCCCCTCCACCAAGAGCTTGGACTTCCCTTGCATTGCAGATCACCGCCCTTACCCTTAACCATGGTTTAAGGGCTTGTAATGGGCATATTAAATCAGATATCCCAAGTAAATGCACCTATAATAAACCAGGAAGGGAATCCAGACTAGATTATGTCCTAGTCCAACTGTCTTGTTGGTCACGAATCATAGACTTCAGGGTATTGGATAGAGGGGATAGTGATCATAATGCCCTCGAACTTGAATATGCCATGCCTGGCATCGAGGACACGGGACAGGACAAAGAAAGTGTAAAGACAGGGTTACTCCTGGAGAACAATAGGAGGAGAGTTAGGTGGGGAAAATTGGCCACAAGTGGCGATAAGTTACCCAGGCTTTATGCCAGAATTACCCCTGGGCTGGAAAAAGCATTTGTTCTTGGTAAGAATCTTGGGAATGGGGAAAATAGAGATCAGTTATGGCGAATCCACGGCGAAGTAATAAGTACCTTGGAGTTAGATCTCTTCGCAAATGGCACTGTTAGAACTAGCGGGATACATAAAAAGTCCTGGTATAATGCTATATGCCGGGACTCGAAACGTGATCTCCTACTCGCAATCAAGGCGCATAGATGCCGGGAGGAGATACAAGCCAGAAGACGGGCATATAAGATACTGTTGGCAAACGCCAAGGCCGAGTGGGATCAACAACACTGGGAGGAACTCTCTGGTGCATTAGCCACCAAAGACTCTCGTAAATTCTGGCGGTTAGTCAAAAATTGTTCAGACGACCTCCCGTCGGCAATTGAATCCAACATTGCCCGAGCGTCTGGCAAAATCACTTTCAGTCCCTATACACAATAGAGGATGTGGCCCTGAGTATACCCCACCGAATTTTGGCGAGTGACCAGGAGGGTGAACCCTTCACGGAAAAAGATGTCCGGGTAGCAATCGCGGGCTTGGCAGCAGGCAAAGCCCCGGGGCTCGATGGGGTGCCAGGAGATCTTTTCAAGCAGGAGCCAGGGATATGGGCCCCCTATCTCCTGCTGATATTTAATGCGATCCTCAGGGGAATGGAGGTCCCGGATACTTGGCTGGGCGCAGAGGTGGTCCCATATTTAAAAAGGGATCCCCTCTGCTCCCAGCCAACTATCACCCAATAAGCCTCATCGATGTATCTCAGAAGCTTTTCGGCAGGCTAATATTGGACCGCTTGCAGAATTGGCTTGAGAAAACAGATACCCTGAGCCCATACCAGGCAGGATTCAGGAGGGGGGTCTCTACAATTGATCAAATATTTAGATTAAACCTCATGTATTGGAGGACTGCATTGATCGAGGGCGGCACCTTGTACACGGTTTTCGTGGACCTACGTGCCGCCTTCGATCTGGTGCCAAGACCAAAATTGTGCCTCTTTGTGAACGGGGTAATCGCGCACCTGGCAGGGAGTGCAAACACCGACGCCCCAAAATTGACTGGCAGCAGGGTGCCCGCAATTATGTTTGCGGATGACACCCTGCTGCTGTCCAAATCCCCGATGGGCATACAGCGGGTGTTAGACGGTTTCCTGGAATTCTGTACAGAAAGGGGACTTGAAATTAACCCGCAGAAAACAAAATTCATGATCCTAAACCCCACGTCCTTCAAGCGTTCAAACCCCTTGCTTGGCACAGTGCGCTTGGAAAGGGTTCACACAATAGAGTACTTGGGGATAACCCTAAACCAAAACCTCACGTGGGGGGAACGCCAGATCAAGGCGAACATGAAGTTGGCCCAGAAGGCGGGTGGCATTATGAGAATTGCGACCAAGTCATCATATCGCCCTCTCAGCCCTGCTATCCAAATTTACAAAGCACAGGCACGGGGGGGTGTCACCTATGGGGGAGAGATGTGGGGCCATATTCCATCGTCCGTTTTGCTAACCACAGAGAATACATTTCTGAGGCAGCTGACTGCTCTCCCCCTAAGCACTCCACTCCTGCCCCTGAGATTGGACCTGGGTCTGAGACCTATTACGGAACTAGGGCTCAAGCCACTAACATTTTGGCGTCGCCTTTGGAGCAGCCAAGATCTTTCCTCCTATAGATCCGAGTTACAGGAATTTTTATCCCTACCCAATGCCACCAAGATCCCTTGGCTAAAATACATCAAGAGAACTTGCGAGACCCTTGGACTACCAGAACTCTGGTCAGACCCGGAAAGCACAAGTACCAGGATTCCAAGGAAAGCGCTCTCCAGAGGATACTACGACAAAATGCTTCTTCGAGCCCTGGATGGCGCACGCGAGGGTTCTCTGACACACTGCTTTATTACAACCAAAGACTCATATAACCTTGAAAGTGTTTTGGATGACATGACTCCTGCCCTAACTAGGAAACTATTCCTGCAATGGAGGTACGGGACCCTTCCTCTAATGTCTTTCACCAAAGCATGGTCCGCCCGGTCTCCCACAGAGATGTGCCCGGCATGTGACCACATAAAGGAGAACGAGGTGCATGTGATTTTCTTTTGTCGAGCCTACCAGAAAAGCAGGAAATTTTGTCTCGTCCCCCTTCTTAAAAACTTGGGTTTTAGAACATTTTTACCCGCATATAGAGTTTTAAAGACAGATTTATCGCCGCCAATTGTGTTTGCTTTGGCAAAATTTTTAACTGCAATGTGGCATATCCGGAACCGATTGATAAAGATGGCTGGAGACTCTTGAAAACTCTTACCCCTTGATTCACTGTCACCCCTTCCATTATCATTCTCTTTCTTTTTTGTTTCAATTCTCCAATGTATTTAATACCAATGACTCACTTATACTCTGGAATTTTAACTAATGTGGTAATTTTGTATATCTTTTATGATCATGTGATCGAAATAAAGATTTGAAATGGAATAAAGCAAGAAGTGCCCTGCTGAAAATTTTGCTGTGCAAGGAACTCTAAGGCCTGACCTATGAAGACTGCACCATCTGAAACTATAGTCCTCTGGATTAACTTGCTGCCAAAAGACTCAAGAGTGGGACTCCCTGCAAGCTACAGGTTAACAGAGCTCACCTGGACAGCCCCACAAAGATTTCTAAGCCTGGAATACCAGTGGATTTGTAAGGGTTTTGTTCAAGGGGATTGCGGAATTGAAGTTTCACACTTTCACGGACCCTCTTGGAGATTCCAGAACCTTGGATTGTGTGTTGGATACTTTGGGACCCGCAAGCAGAAAGCCAGGAAGGTGTTCTAACTGGACCCCGCTTGCTGAAGAAGACGGCCCACTACAGTGGTGAGAAAATTCTTCAGAACTATTTATAAAAGTGTGTCCCTGACAGAGAAAACAAAATGACTTAAAGGGGCACTGTTGGTTTCTAAGCACTGGAAAGTGACTAATCTTTAAAAATTCATATCTGTGGTTCCCTACAGTGGAATATTTTTGTTTTGGTGTCATTTAAAAGATAAAAATATTACCTAATTTTATAAATTGGTGTTGGATTTTTATTTTGTGTTGTGTCTTCATTATTTACTGAAATGGTGTTTTTTAAATGCTTTACAAACCTGTCTTTGAAGTTAAGCCTGTCTGCTCGCAGCCACGTTACCAAGGATTGAGCAAAGGAATAATTTTCTAAGACATATGCTGAGTCCTATCATGTGTTAGTGGCCTTATTGCAAGTGGCAGATCTACATTTGCCCCTACCAATAACCCACTTTCCAACAGAGTGCATATGCACTTTAGCACTGATCAGCAGTGGTAAAGTGCCCAGAGTCATAACACAGCCAACAACAGGTCAGAAAAAATACAGGAGGAAAGCAAAAAGTTCAGGGATGACCCTGGAAAAGGGGCCACGTCCACCACTGCCCTGTTGCCTGCTGTTCTCCTGCCTGGGTGAGCACTGGATCTGTATCACTTGAACCAAGAGTGACTCCAAGGGCTAGATGTCTTCCTTCCTGATCTGAAGTCTCAGGGACATACAAGACTCACAACACACCTGCTGCTGCACCTGGATTCTGTCATCTGTGGGTTTGACCTGCCAAGTGGTGCCCCCCCTCAGTCCTGGTCCCTTGGAAGTGAGGCTCCAGTAAAACAAATACATCCTATGTTGAACCATTGCCCGTGTCGCATCACCAGAACTGCCTCATCACCTCTACTGCCTGAATCGACCTGATGCATCACCTACGGAACAAACACTGTGTGACACTCTACTCGGCTCAAGGTTATCGCATCTCCATCAATGGCAGCCTTAATGTCAAGGTAGATGCCAGAAACTGTGCATCAAAGACCCTACACTCATAAGAGCTGATGCATCACCAAGGCTGCACGGAGCAGGGCCAGCGCATCGCTGCCACTGCTAGGATCTACCACAAGACATATTGCTTCAACATAGATGCATCACTTCAGCTGCATCCCACATCCTCATTGTTGACAGGATCTGCAACGTAACCCAGACCATGGTACTTTTGCTTAGTGGGCCCAATCTGGTCCCTGGAGCTGGCCTACGCTCCATTGCGGTCAACCTGAACATTTAACTTTTCCTGGTCCAGTGCGATCAGATGTCCCATGTCGGATCTTAGTGCTTTTTAGTGCTATTTTCACTTTTGTAGGAAATTAGGTTTCTGGTTGGCAGAGGTATGCACCCTGCCCAAGCAGGAGTCACAATCCTAGTCAGGGTCTCTTACAACATACCCTAAATTATCCTGTGCTCACCCTCTGGTACCTTTACACAGAGCAATCAGGATTAACTGAAGAGGCAAAGTGTAGTGTATTTGTGCAACACATCAAACAATAATGTAGTGAAAACACCACATAAATATCTCCACACCAGTTTAAAAAAATAGAGAATAATTTTATAAATAAAACAAGGCCAGAACGACAAAAACCCAATCAGTAGAAGTCGAGATATGAATTTTCAAAGATTATATGCAAAAATAGCCCTTAGAAGTAGTAAGCACTTAAAGAGTTAATGGGTCTCGATGGACCGGGACAAAGTCAAGAGTGCAGGTCGACCACGAAGGAGCGCAGGCCGGATACGAGATCCACACAGGGCTGGATGATCACAAGTAGCTTGATCCTGGTCACACACAACGAGATTCAGGGTTAAGCCGAGTAATGAGTCGGGGATCCCGCATGCAGTTGGGGTGATGCACCGTATTTCTCCATGCAATGGCGATGATGTTTTGATTCTATGAGTGATGTGCCTGTTGCAAAGTGCAGCGGTTCCAAATGCAACGCACTGGGTTTCTCCACACTATAGAGGTGGTGCTTCGATCTTTTCCATGTAGTGGTGGTCATGCATTGATTCTCAAGTGGTGGTTTAGAAGGCAATGCGGCGGTTCCAAGTGCAGTGTGTTGCTCTGGTTCCTGCAAAGGTGGCAATGCCTCGATTCCAATCTGCGCAACGGTGTTGATACGTGAGTTATGGAAAACGCAGCACTTTCAAGATCCCAGGACTGGGGTGACACCATTTGGCAGAGGAAGACTTACAGCAATCAAAGTCTAAGTGCTATTTGTAGGTTTAATAGAAGTATTTGATATAACTGAGACTTCAGAACAGAAGACAAGCCAACAAGCCCTTGGAGATACTTAGGTTCTGGGATGTAGAGATGCATGTCTGGTCCTTTTTACTCACAGGCAAGAGGGCTGCAGGCAGCAGACAAGCACAACCCAGCTGTCCAGCAGAGTGGCATTCCCTCCAGCATCAAAGTAGTTCTTCTTCCTGGTAGAATGTCCTCAGTTCCAGAACTGCTCTGAGTTAGTGGTGTCAGAAGTGCAGTACTTATACCCAGCTGGGCCTTTGAATTGTGGAAGACTTCAGAGAGATGCCTTTGAAGTGCACAAGTCCCTGCCTTTCCTGCTCTGGTTCCAAATTCACTACAGGGGGGATTCAGCCAAGACAGAGCCCTTTCAGGTGTGAGTGTTAGCTCTCCCTCCCGTCCTGCCCAGGATGGCTCATTAGGATGTTGATGGCCCATCAGTGATACCTAAATTCCCTTTGTCTGTGACTGTCTAAAGGAAATGCACAACACCAGCTGTCTCTCATAGGCCTTGCAGCAGTGAAAAACGAATTTAAGAGCATTTCACTACCAGGACATGCAAAACTTAAAAGTATATGTGCTACTTTTTAAATACACTGCATCCTGCCCATGAGCTGTCCAGGGCCTACCTTAGGGGTGACCTATGTGTAATAAAAAAGGAAGGTTTGGGCTCGGCAAGTGGGTTAACTTACCAGGTAGACATGGTAGTTTAAAACTGTACACACAGGCTCTACATTGGCAGGCCTGGGACATGCTTAAATGGCTACTTAAGTGGATGGCACAATCATTGCTGTAGGCCCACTAGTAGCATTTAATTTACATGCCCTGCACACATGTAGTGCACTTTATTAGGGACTTATAAGTACATTATTATTGCAAATTGTGGGTAAGCCAATGTTACCATGTTTTAACTATAGAGTACATGCACTTAAGCACTGATTAGCAGTGGTAAAGTGCCCAGATTCCTAATGCCAGCAAAAACAAAGTCAACAAAACAGTACAAAAAGGAGGTGTAAAGGCAAAAAAGTAAGGGGATACCTCACCAAGCATGACAGGGCTTACAACTTTATTCTTTAAAAATTAATATCTTGATTACTACTTATTGGATTTTCTTCATTTTCAACTTCTGTTATTAATTCAATTAAATTCTATTTTTCACTGTTTTCCTTTTTGAAGTGTTGAACAAATACTTTCATTATACAGATCAAAGAGAGAGAGAGAGGACTAGGTACGCTAGTCCGTATCCCCTGTGTTATATGTAAATATCAATGAGGACTAGCTAAATTTAAGGGGGAAAAGTAAAGGGTGACTCAGGTACGTCAGACAATGAAAGGAAAAAAGCAATGTTTTCCTTTGAAAGCCCTCACCCACCGACCTAGTCGGTGGCATGCTTCATCATCGGGCCCACCACAGTGGCACCGAATGTGCCCCGGGTGTGCTGCAACGCCAGGTGACTGCGGAGCTGGTATATTGCTGCGTGTGCAGTGAAGGAGTGAGAAGTGAAAAGTTTAAAAAGCTATACAGGCGGTCCCAGCACCCGAGGGTTAACAAGTATTTAATAAACTGGGCCTCCGTTAGCTGTTTAAAAAGGCGAAAGGACAAAGTGGAGTGAATGATGATCTCCCATGTCCAGTGTGGTCTACATGTTTCTGCCAGTGCCTTTTATATTATAAGCTGGCTTTCCTCAGGACCAAAGAGTAAAGTGAAAAAGTGCAGTTAAATAATAAACTAATAAACTATATTAAGTGTTTGTGTTATTTCATTTGCTATGTGTCGCGCTCGCTAAGGCGCTGTAGCTGTTAGAGGGGGATTCCCTCAAGCTTTTCTACAAAAAACACATAGGACAAAGACAAGACGTACAGGGGAGAGTCATGTTAGGATGGCATTTCTTAGAACTCATGGTGGCCGGCTCATAGGGTGGTGTACGGCTTAAATCCGGCTAGGGTGAGCTCATAGCAATTGTATGAGGCTAGTGAGAGTATAAAAACAACCGTAAGTGGGTAGTGGTGGGCTAAAAAACGAAATCACAAGGTGAGGTACAGGAAAGTACTGGTACTGGGTCCTCACTCTGTTATTTCTTTGTAAAAAGCCTCATGGGTCGCCTGGCAGAGAAAGAGACCCTGTGGAGATAAATGAGGTTCACAAGGCTGTCTAACCTGTAAGGAGAGAAGAGTTTTTGGCTTACCCCATGTTGTTGGACAAGCGGTTTTACTCACGAGTAGTTCGGTCTGGTTCCTCCTTGGACCTATTCGTCCTTCTGCGGCGCCCGGTGTGAAGTGAATGGGCCGCCTCGCTTTGTATTTATATTGTTTGTTTGACTCGATGCACCTGTTCAGGTTAGAAAGAGGGAGGGGTGCGCGATAAACGCTGTCTCATGGTGAGTCTCGCTGCGCATGTGCAGAGGAGTGGTGCGCATTACCAGCGCATGCGCGGTTGGCTGCTGTAGCTGTCTTTATTGTGCGCATGCGCAGAGGGAAAAGCGCGTTCGAACCGGATCTTAGGTTTGCCGGTACTGTCTATTTCGACAGGGTCAGTTACATGAGCATAGATCACGTGACTATATCAGCAAAATGCGTTTCTGCCGCTTTGGACAGACTTAGAAGGAGAAGAATGGGCTGGGAAGGGGGGGCTCATGCAGGAGCATGATGGCACTGCTACCTGGAGGGTTTTGCAAGAGTGTCTATGTGGCCAGACTGTTCCATGGAATGGAATCGTTAAGGCCTTGGGTATGGGTGGAAAGACGATAAATCCAGCGTTGTTCTTTTTGCAATAGGAGTTTCTCATCCCTAAGGTTGTCAAATTTCTCAATGACAGTCCACGTGAAGTCATTGGGTGTGTGGTTATGGGTCAGAAAGTGGTCTGTGAGCTTACTGATGTTTTTCCCACATCTTATGGTGCTTCTGTGTTCTGTCATTCTTGTGCGTACTCTCCTGGTCGTCATGCCAACGTACCGGAGGCCACATCTGCAGGTAATCAAGTATACTAGATTGGAAGAGTTGCAGTTTGTGAACTGTCGTTGTGTCCAGGTCTTGCCTGGTTCCAAATTCAGTGTTTTTGACGGGGATGTCAGGTGGCATAGACTGCAGTTATTACAGGGTTGGTGGCCAGTGATCTTTGGCAAGCCCCATGCATTGGTGATGGTGTTGTCTTTTTCTTGATGTTTGGGACGTGGTCTGGTATTCACAAGTTGATCTCTTAAGTTGGTGGCTCTTCTGTAGGCGAAGCGAGGCTTTTCCCACTGTCTGGTGCCAGAGTTTATGATTTTCCAATTGCGGTGGATGATGTTGGACACTTGGTTAGATGCTGTGTTGTACGTTGTTACACAGGTTAGCACAGGATCTTCTTCTGGTTTTTGAACTGTTTCTAGGAGAGCGACCCTGTTTTGATTCCTTGCTCTTTTACAGGTTTTGTTGATTATCCTAGAGGGATAACCACGGTCCCTTAATTTGTGCACCAAGTCACTGGATTGTTGCTTGTAGTCTTTTATGCTGCTGCAGTTTCGCCTGATGCGCAAGAATTGCCCATAGGGTAAGTTTTCCCTCAGGTGTCGGGGGTGAAAACTATCAAACCTGAGCAGGGAGTTTCTTGCTGTGGGCTTGTAGAAGGTGGTGGTGGAGAGTCCTCCATTCTCTGGTCTGATGTTCAGGTCTAAAAAGGGTAGCTCCGTGGGACTGCTAGTGCATGTGAAGCGTAGGTACGGGTCTAGTTGGTTGACCCATAGCATGAATCTGTCAAGCGACTCCTGGTTGCCATTCCATACTATGAGAATGTCGTCGATATAGCGACGCCACACTCTGATGTTGATGGAAAAGGGGTTGGTTGGGTGTTGTATGTGTGTCTCCTCGAAGTGGGCCACATACAGTCCGGCCACACTGGGAGCAAAAACACTGCCCATAGATGTACCATTCGTCTGGAGGTAAAAGGTGCCCTCATATTCGAAATAGTTCTCTTTGAGAGCTAGTGCTGCGCAGTCTAAGATGAAGCTGCGGGGCGTGTTGTAAGTCCATGTGTTGGTCATGAGGACATCGTGCAATACCTTGAGCGTAGCGTCTTGTGGGAGGCTAGTGTATAGGGATTCTATATCTAGTCCCACAAGTAGTTCAGTGCTTGGATCAAAGTTGATTTCTTGGACTATTTATGTCCCAAAGAAATAAAGACTCCTTATTTCTACACGGTCCCCAAAGTGCACAAAGGCACCTTTCCACCCCCAGGGAGACCCATCGTGTCTGGAATCAAGTCTTTGTTAGAACCGCTATCACGATTCTGTGATTTCTTCCTCAATCCCCTAGTCCAACAGACCCCGACCTATCTTAAGGACACCAAACATTTACTAAATGTAATCAAGGAAATCAACTTTGATCCAAGCACTGAACTACTTGTGGGACTAGATATAGAATCCCTATACACTAGCCTCCCACAAGACGCTACGCTCAAGGTATTGCACGATGTCCTCATGACCAACACATGGACTTACAACACGCCCCGCAGCTTCATCTTAGACTGCGCAGCACTAGCTCTCAAAGAGAACTATTTCGAATATGAGGGCACCTTTTACCTCCAGACGAATGGTACATCTATGGGCAGTGTTTTTGCTCCCAGTGTGGCCGGACTGTATGTGGCCCACTTCGAGGAGACACACATACAACACCCAACCAACCCCTTTTCCATCAACATCAGAGTGTGGCGTCGCTATATCGACGACATTCTCATAGTATGGAATGGCAACCAGGAGTCGCTTGACAGATTCATGCTATGGGTCAACCAACTAGACCCGTACCTACGCTTCACATGCACTAGCAGTCCCACGGAGCTACCCTTTTTAGACCTGAACATCAGACCAGAGAATGGAGGACTCTCCACCACCACCTTCTACAAGCCCACAGCAAGAAACTCCCTGCTCAGGTTTGATAGTTTTCACCCCCGACACCTGAGGGAAAACTTACCCTATGGGCAATTCTTGCGCATCAGGCGAAACTGCAGCAGCATAAAAGACTACAAGCAACAATCCAGTGACTTGGTGCACAAATTAAGGGACCGTGGTTATCCCTCTAGGATAATCAACAAAACCTGTAAAAGAGCAAGGAATCAAAACAGGGACGCTCTCCTAGAAACAGTTCAAAAACCAGAAGAAGATCCTGTGCTAACCTGTGTAACAACGTACAACACAGCATCTAACCAAGTGTCCAACATCATCCACCGCAATTGGAAAATCATAAACTCTGGCACCAGACAGTGGGAAAAGCCTCGCTTCGCCTACAGAAGAGCCACCAACTTAAGAGATCAACTTGTGAATACCAGACCACGTCCCAAACATCAAGAAAAAGACAACACCATCACCAATGCATGGGGCTTGCCAAAGATCACTGGCCACCAACCCTGTAATAACTGCAGTGTATGCCACCTGACATCCCCGTCAAAAACACTGAATTTGGAACCAGGCAAGACCTGGACACAACGACAGTTCACAAACTGCAACTCTTCCAATCTAGTATACTTGATTACCTGCAGATGTGGCCTCCGGTACGTTGGCATGACGACCAGGAGAGTACGCACAAGAATGACAGAACACAGAAGCACCATAAGATGTGGGAAAAACATCAGTAAGCTCACAGACCACTTTCTGACCCATAACCACACACCCAATGACTTCACGTGGACTGTCATTGAGAAATTTGACAACCTTAGGGATGAGAAACTCCTATTGCAAAAAGAACAACGCTGGATTTATCGTCTTTCCACCCATACCCAAGGCCTTAACGATTCCATTCCATGGAACAGTCTGGCCACATAGACACTCTTGCAAAACCCTCCAGGTAGCAGTGCCATCATGCTCCTGCATGAGCCCCCCCTTCCCAGCCCATTCTTCTCCTTCTAAGTCTGTCCAAAGCGGCAGAAACGCATTTTGCTGATATAGTCACGTGATCTATGCTCATGTAACTGACCCTGTCAAAATAGACAGTACCGGCAAACCTAAGATCCGGTTCGAACGCGCTTTTCCCTCTGCGCATGCGCACAATAAAGACAGCTACAGCAGCCAACCGCGCATGCGCTGGTAATGCGCACCACTCCTCTGCACATGCGCAGCGAGACTCACCATGAGACAGCGTTTATCGCGCACCCCTCCCTCTTTCTAACCTGAACAGGTGCATCGAGTCAAACAAACAATATAAATACAAAGCGAGGCGGCCCATTCACTTCACACCGGGCGCCGCAGAAGGACGAATAGGTCCAAGGAGGAACCAGACCGAACTACTCGTGAGTAAAACCGCTTGTCCAACAACATGGGGTAAGCCAAAAACTCTTCTCTCCTTACAGGTTAGACAGCCTTGTGAACCTCATTTATCTCCACAGGGTCTCTTTCTCTGCCAGGCGACCCATGAGGCTTTTTACAAAGAAATAACAGAGTGAGGACCCAGTACCAGTACTTTCCTGTACCTCACCTTGTGATTTCGTTTTTTAGCCCACCACTACCCACTTACGGTTGTTTTTATACTCTCACTAGCCTCATACAATTGCTATGAGCTCACCCTAGCCGGATTTAAGCCGTACACCACCCTATGAGCCGGCCACCATGAGTTCTAAGAAATGCCATCCTAACATGACTCTCCCCTGTACGTCTTGTCTTTGTCCTATGTGTTTTTTGTAGAAAAGCTTGAGGGAATCCCCCTCTAACAGCTACAGCGCCTTAGCGAGCGCGACACATAGCAAATGAAATAACACAAACACTTAATATAGTTTATTAGTTTATTATTTAACTGCACTTTTTCACTTTACTCTCTGGTCCTGAGGAAAGCCAGCTTATAATATAAAAGGCACTGGCAGAAACATGTAGACCACACTGGACATGGGAGATCATCATTCACTCCACTTTGTCCTTTCGCCTTTTTAAACAGCTAACGGAGGCCCAGTTTATTAAATACTTGTTAACCCTCGGGTGCTGGGACCGCCTGTATAGCTTTTTAAACTTTTCACTTCTCACTCCTTCACTGCACACGCAGCAATATACCAGCTCCGCAGTCACCTGGCGTTGCAGCACACCCGGGGCACATTCGGTGCCACTGTGGTGGGCCCGATGATGAAGCATGCCACCGACTAGGTCGGTGGGTGAGGGCTTTCAAAGGAGAACAAATACTTTCCACATTGTCTCTAAATTAAGCCTGACTGCTCTGTGTCAAGTTATCAGAGATAAGAGAACAGGTTAATCTAGGTTTGCCTGCTTCTTAACCTGACAAGGATTGTGGTTGCTTCCTCGCTTGGGCTCATACTCTAATTAACCAACAACCCAATATCGAATAGCTTTATCTTGCTAGCTTTGTGCTTAAGAACACCTTATTCAAACTGAGGAGAGTTGATCAGTGGTGAGGTTTAAGAAATAAAATATTGAGATATTTCATTTGGCATGCACCAATAACATTGACTCACGATTGTTAAAAGTGTCAGCATCAAGCTTCCTTGTCTTAGAATTAAGTGCCTGCATTGTGTTTCTTGCTACCATCTCAGTAGAAATGTAATCTTCATGTCCCAAACCGTCCTCGGGGATCTTCTCACCAGTACCATCTTCTGTTTACAAGATCGATATACAAAAACAATGAGAATCATAGTTCGTTAGGCAGGTGCTGATAATTTGGAATGCACTTGGGTAGTTATAAGCCTTTTATTTACATCCGTTTAAAACACTTCAAAAGAAGAAGTTGCAGGCACTCACGGGGTTCATAGCTCAAAGGTTTCTTTAATGTACATGAGCGAACGCGTTTCGGCTGTCCGCCTTTCTGAACGCTCGTACATACCCTTTTATTTACGGACTACATTTTTTTTGTTGATGGCATCTTATCCTCCGGTCCCGGCTTTATTTTTATCTTATGGTTTGGTTACGGCATGCTGCCGCCTAGATGCAATTAACTTTACAGTGAATGTCCTATAGAGATTTAAATGTAAAATCATATCAAACCATTACAGTCAACCCTCAACAACAAGGAGACACCTCCTAAACAGTATTGCTTGGCTCGCAGTAATCTGTTAAAGTGTGTGCTTGTCTATATGCACTGAGGCCATCTTCTGCAACATACATATTACTTGCATGGTGATTACCAGCTTCCATGTGTGCATGCATGTCCTGATTTGTAGAGGAAAGCTGGAACTGTTACTACTTATTTTATTTGGACCATCATGTTCTGCGCTGAGGGTCTCTTCACCTGCTCAGTCTTCCCAGATGAAACTGATGCAACTTATCTACAAGGTTCCTGGTGCTGGTTACCAGGGGGATGTGTGTAACTAATGGAGAACTCAGATCAGCTGGTGTTTTGGCAACAAGGCTGAATCTGACTGCGTGCTGTTGGAGGGCAGGGACAGCAGATGGTGATATGATAGACTAGAAGGGCCTGGTACAATGAACTGCGATGTTGGTATGTCTCATAAAAGTAAAAAAACTGATTACACTCAATCTTTTCTAGCTGACTTTCTCCTAGTAGAAATCAACTGAACAGATGATGGAGCATAATGGAAATTCTACCAAATAAGAACATCTTTTCTTGAAAAGAATTAAAAAAAGTGGTGGGAGACACCAAAAGGAAGGGTAGATTCCTCTATACAAGAGGCAGATGGGAGTCACATGGTTGTACTTTTCTGCTCTATGCCATTCCTTCTACGTGAGTGAGAGAACGCTAAACCATAAATAACCATTTTTCACAGCTCATCCAAGCAAGCACTTGTGTTAAATTGTTAAAGGTTTGGTGGTAATGTATGATAATAAACATATTTACCAATTTTTGCATTCAAGACATTTTCCTGTTTCGGTTTCTGAAAACAATCATGCCTCACCAGTGGAAAGAATTGATAGCAGAGTGTGGTTTAGCCCTGGTCTCCATGGATGTTTCTGACAACTTTTTCAGGCCCCAGAACAATGGCTCAATTGAGGGCAAAACAGAAGCAGAGAAGACACCTTAGTTTGGCCTCACAAAGAAGGCAGGAAGGATGTTGTGCCGAGATGAAAGCCCTTTCTTCAATAAAGGGAAGAGGAGAAAGCCCACTTTGCAAGGCAGTATTTATCAGTAGTGAAGCAGGTGCAGTGACACAGGGACACAGGGGTCAGAGGGGCTCATAGCATCACAATGATGTCTGCCTCACTTTAGGAAAAGCACATCACATGGGGCTTATTCTCCTTACTAGTATTAGGGCAGAGGGCACTTTTGCAGAAAAAGGACAAAATATAGGAGCTTTTTTTCTTGAAAATATCAAAGAGCCTGTTTCAAGATTGGAGTAATGATCAGGAATAGTGAGGAAGGGATGTAAGAGGGTACTAGGAGCCTCTGGTATCATTAGTGTACCAGGTGCAGTTGCCTTGGGTCCCAGGAGTGTAAGGGGTTCACAACACTCCAATTACGGGAGTAGTATTTTTGGGTCAATTACTGGTCTTTCTTGATGCACTTGCTGTTTAATAACTCTCAGCTTAAAGGCCTCATTATGATGGGGCTCGGAAAGCCTCCGACCGCAGTTCGGAGGCTTTCCGATCTTCAGCGCAGTTTCAAAACCAAGAGCCTCATTACAATGGAGGCTGTCAGTTTTGTAACCGGCCGGACATTCTGGCTGGATTTCAATATGCTCAAGGAGCTGGTCTGCCAGTTGGAACTGGCACATATTATCTATGGACGGCGTTTTACGCAGTCCGGATTACGATATTGGTTTCCTGCAGGGTTTCCATGCATGGCTATCAAAAAAAGACACCCTGTTGGAAAGTAACTTTTTGGACTCCTAGCAATTCCCCCTTCAGCCAGCAGCCTCAGGTTGGGGGCCAAAGGGGGCACCTATGGTGCCCCCTGCGCATCCCTTCAATGCGTGGCAGGCACCAAGAGGTGCCTGCCACGTGGTGCAGGAATCAACATAAACTCCCTTTTCTGTATCCGAGCTTGTGCTGCAGCATGTTTCCAACTGCAGCACAGGCTCCCATACAGAAAAGGGAGCTTGCAACCGCGCCATGTGCTGTCGCATCAAAATTGAGCGGTAGGGACCTCGGTGTCGGGAGGAAGCAAGCCCGCCCGACATCGAAATATGGCCCTTAGTGTGGTTTATGAGCTACATAAAACGTACCCCTAAAATGATCTCATAAGCCCATATCCCTGCACTCAGCCCTGTCCTTCCCATCCCCCTATACTTGCCATAATGTTCTGAAGGGGGTCCCTACTTCCTAACATTTTGCATATGGGGCGCTCAGAGCAAAAATGTTTGACGACAATTGTACTACATTCTTCTGGAAGAAAGCATGGCACACATGCTCAGTATAATTCTCTTTGTCAACTGCTTATCATTGCTCTAAATCATCAGGCTGTCTAAGCTGTGCAGGCCGACCGACACGTCCCCGCAGGGGGCACAAGTAAGAGGGCGGCCCCCATAGTGCCACAAGATGGCACACGGGGCAGCCCAGCGCTTTGAGACCCCGGAGGGTCCAGCGCGTCACTTCCTGCCTGGTGTGGGCGGGGGAGAGTATATATGCCTCCCCCGCCCACCAAGCGTCCTCTTTGTCCGCTGTCCCCTCACCCTGACGCCGTTTCAGTCTGGACGCGTTGTCCTATTACGCCGGGGGTCATTGTGCCATTTGTCCATCGGGTCTATTAGGTGAGTCAGGGTTGAGTGGGCTTTGCTTCTTTGTTACCTTCGGGGTTGTGGCTCTTCATGCGTGTGTGGATGAGAGCTGCCTCGTGGGGCACGGCCTCCCGGCGGGGACTCGGCATGGGCGCTTTGAGCTGTGCATAGTATGTAGGGCCCGGGCGTACTGCTGGCAGTGCCGGGGGTCAGTTCTGGGGTGTGTTTGTGGCGGGAATTGGATGCAGTGGTCGGAGCAGGGGCCGCGACGTAGTGGAGGATCAAGGCTCCTCATCTGCGCCTGACACAGCTTTGATGCAGGAGGTTGTTGGCTCGAGATCGGGTATAGGATGAGTATTGACCTTCACACGGGTGCTCTTTTTTTGCGGGATGTTTTAGGATGTTGGTCTTCCCCCCTCCCCGTTTATAAGCATCACTAGCGTTTGGCCAGGCAGGGATACAGGACGCCTTTCTTCTTTGGGTTCTGTTGCCGTTTATCCGGACCAGCTATCCACCATTATGCAGTCGGGCAAGTCCTGGGCCCCGGGGGAGAGCTCGAACTCAGGGCTTCCCAGGGCTAATTTTTTGTCTTTTTAGTTTCCGACCCTGTAACCGAGCACGGGGAGGGTGCTGGTCTTGGTCAGTTGATTACTATTCACGCACAGCGCACGTGGGTTATGGCGTCCGGGGGTGGACACTTTTAGGGGCACCATGGTCCGGCGCTTTAGTGTAATGGCGCCCAGTGCGGCCATTGGTAGGGGCAGCTTGTTTCTGTTGTACGACCCAGGTAGTTGATGGCGACTGTGTTCGGACATTTTAGGAGCACTAGTTGATGATGACCGGCGCTTGTGGGTAGGGGCCCGATGCGGTCATTTTTTGCGCATTTTCTCCAGAATGTCCGGTGTATGGGGACTGCGGTGCTCGAGTTTCAGCCATTATGCTTCGTTTTATTCTTTTGCAGGGAACATGCACGCCGGCTTTTCTTCTATTGGAAGTTGTGTTGGATTTGTTTTAGGCTGCAGCTGGCGGTGTTGCCGCTTGAGGTCTGACAATAGAGGGGTCAGCGTTTATGTTTTACCTGTGCCGCCATCAGGGGCTATTTTCTCGCTTTGGTGTGCACCGAACGGCCTTGTGGGCCGCACGTTATGGTAAGCACCAGGAGCGAAAAGAGATGCGGTTGGTCTGCTGGTTCACCACAGGCCTCTTACCATCAGGTTGGGTTTTACGGCCGCTTTCCTTTTGTTGCACTCTGGCCACCTTTTCGGCTGCCCCCCTTTTGCAGTACATGCAAGGTCTGTTGACCTCGCTTTCCTTGGTTCGCTACCCCCCCCTTTGGTTTCCTAGCGGGGCCTCGAGGTGTTTCCTTCGGCTGGGCTTGCGAGCTGGGCAGGCGCTTCCTAGGTTACTCAACGGATTCCACTTCCCCGCTCATTCAGGGACACAGCTTTTAACTGGCTTCCTTGTTCCGTCTCACAGCGCTGGGGGGGGGCCTTTTCTGGTTCTTGAGTGTGCTTGTAGTGCGGAGTGTGGCGAAGTGGCACGCGCGCCTCTTTTCTCATTATGGGAATTTTCGGAAGTGAAATGCAAGGTGACGCTCTCAGCGGGGGCATTCGCTGAGGTGGGCGTTTGCTGGTCAAGCGGCCAAAGTATGGGTTTTCAGCGCCCTGCTAACCACACTTTCCTCGATATCAGCGGAGCTGTACTATTTACGGGATTTATCCAGGTACTCTCGAGCCTCTCATAAGGAACCCCATAAGAAGGGTGTCTCCGCAAGTGTCTCTTAACAGTCGCTTCTACCAGTTGTCCTCTTCCACCACCCAATGTGCAGCATTTTGCAGCTTAGTGGCATAGTAGTACAGTTCTATGTCACCCTCCTTTTAGTCTAGCTTATGCATAGGCAGCGCCACTCTGCTTCTCTTTCCTGCCCGCACTGAGAATATCGGTAGGCTACTCAGTAGTACCTTATAGGTGGCACGCGAAGCATGTGCAGCGAATTTTGGATTATGTAAAGGCATCTGGACAGGAAGGTCATTATTTCCACCGCTATCAGCCCCACCACCGAGAGCGCCTTTAGTGTCATTTTTATTCAACTGCAGCTTCTACTCTGTGGTGTATTTAGCAGTCAGGGTGATTCATGTTCCCACACCCCACTAGGCCCGGGCCCCGCTCTCCCCAAGTCGGCCCGAGAGAGTATCACGTTTTTAGTTTACGGCCGACTTTTGCGTGTCCCCGGGAGAAATGGCGTACACACGGAGGGTCGTTCAGCTTCTTTCAGGTCCGAGAAGGCTGAAATTGATTTGGAAATTGTTGTGGTTACCGGGGCTCCGAGATCGTGGTATTTGCACTACACTGTTTGTAGCTTTCCAGTTTTTACCCCAGTTGCGGCATAGTATTTCTGCCCAGTGGGTAATGGCACCCGGGTGCGGCCATCTTGGGTCAGGTGCGGCTTAGGTGGCAGAGGGGTACTGACCACTTGGGTAAGGACGATCGGGTATGGCCATCTTGTGCTTCACTTTCATTGTTCGGGGGGCCGTGCTCCGTGACTTTGCGGTGGAAGGTCTAATCGCATCTGGCAAAGTTTGGCGTCACATGCGAAGGAAGGTTTCCTTGCAAATGGTATTGTAGGCGTCACATTTTACGAGTGGTATGTGGACTTGTAACGGGTTATGGGTCTCTGTGGTTGCGCCAGTTTTTAGGCCGTTTCGAGAACAATTTTAGTGGTGAGCGCGCGGTCTAGGTGTCGGTTTGCCGCGCGGCGAGGACGGGAATTACAGTCCAGAGGTTGGATATGTAGTCTGCTTTTCTGATTCTGTTACAAGCCGGTGATCCTATTTTACCCTTGCACTGAGACGACACTATATCTGTTATCGTGTCAAGGAGGGCTCCCTATACAAATGGGGATCTGGTTAACTAGCCTATGATGCTTACGCCCAGGTGGTTGCAGCGATTTTCATGGGGAGCCGTTTGTCCATCAACTTCCCGTTAGCACATGCTGCCCTCTCATGTTCTATTCACCGGAGGGTTCTGGGGGCTGTGCCACAAGGGGGCCGTGCCCCCGTTTGGGAAGTGCAGCTGTGGTTGCTTGCGGACGTCTCACGCAGAGTTCAGCATCCGGACCTTCTACAGTTACGGTTGCACGTTGTTCTCCTCCGACTGCGGGGGGACGCGCCCAGGGTATGGGCTGCGTGTTTCTTCTTTCCCGATATCGGGTGCATTGCTCTTGGTGCCCTCCTCGCAGGCGAACGTTCAGCACCGCCTAACGCCTCATATTGGTACAACTTGACATTCCTTTTTCAGCCTTTGTAGACGTCAGGTCTCTTAGCATTCAGGGCACAGGAGGATTTCCTCATTGTGCAGGCTTCACGTTCCTGGGCGTTCCTTGTTAGTTAGTTTACGGCAATGCTGCTAGTTGCTCTGACCACAGAGCTCTCGTGTTACAGGCTACGCTGGCACCTGTACAAGTCGTAAGTTTCGCGGAGGATGCGCTCAGTGTGTGCAGGTGCCCCTGTCTTGCGCTGTCTGTTTTTTGGACTTATGGGGATGAGGTTTATTTTCTTTCCCCTCCCTGCTGCCTCTCACCGCAGGCTTTATTTTGCTGTCACCCGGAGGTGTCAGTGCGCTTCACAATAGGAACGGACCTGATCTGGTTGCGCAGTGGACCGATGCATCCACGGCAGGGGTCGATGCCGACCTCATGGTCACCAGTTCTATCCCTGGCGGGTCTACCCAGCCTTGCATACATCCGAGGTTGGTAAACGAGTACCTTTGAGTTGGGTAACAAGACTCTCCTGTTATTCAGCGCCTCGAGACCGTCGGATGGAGATACGTGTGTTATCAAGAGTACATAGTTGGTATTTCAACTAGTGCTATTTACATCTGTACATGAGAGCAATATAAGTAGCCACATTTCATAGCAGATGCTAAGTTACAGGTAGTATGGGACTATTGGGAACAAACAATAGGGTGTTTGCATACGGCACCTTACACGAGGATATGTGACATGCGTGCAAGTTAATTCCTTAGCGGATGCCGCAAACATCTCCTTCCGAGAATGTTATGTGGTCAACTATTTCTAGTACCTGGCAAGCAGGCTTGGCCTTGGTAACATGGCGACAAGGTTGTCCCCTGTCCCTTTGCAGAAAAATTTATATTGGTAGAGGAGGGGGGTGCGGGGTTGCTCACGGTTTTGGTGTCTACAAAGCAGAAACCACGTTGGTGAACGACCCCACTGACTCAGGGGGTCACCTGTACTTTACAAGGATTGGGCCTCTTCACACTGGGGGTGTGGGGATGTGGGCGCAGCTGAGCTGAGCGTAGGGCAACTATAAAGACGTGTTCCCTGTCCTCTCCAAGTCCCTATCTAGGGGGCTGTTACCTGGGCATGCTCTGGGCTGTATTCAGTGCCCGTATGTCATGCATGTGTACGTACGGGCACTGCTATCACTAGAACCACTTACTCATGCGTCTGCCAGTACCTCTAGTACAGGCATGCCCCTTTCTCTCACTCAGATGGAGGGACGGCATTCAAAGGGGCTTTTCAGCATGCCAGGGCATGGTTTGTTCAACACTCAGGGTCTCTGTTACACAGCAAGTAGGGTTACTTGGGATGAGACTACAGCATTTATGCTTGTTACGTGTTGTATAGGTCACCCCACCGCGCTGAAGAAACTGCACGTCCCACTAGGGCCACATGGACTATCACCAGGTATAGGGTAATCACACTGGGGTGGGGGGGGGGCAGCAAGCTAGGGTAAGCTTAACATAGCAGGTGTTTTCAGTGCTATTTCGGGTGGTTTCCTCCGGTTAGACTACTGATGAGCCTGGCCAGTTTGTTGGTTGCTAGGATTTAATTGGGGCGTTCGCCCGTTAAGTACTGGCAAAAGGTGGGCATCTCCTTGATCCACGGTGAGAATTTTCACTTGCGTTGTCGGTATACTATTGGCTGCCTGGGCACATATTGCATCCCTTGTGAAATATTGGAATGGGTCCCTCTGTTCAGCAACTGGGGCGCATGTAAGGGGCTCAGATTCGGGGATTCAAGGTAGCAAATTGTATGCTATAGGCTGTCTGGGGCTGGTTTTTATCGATTTGTTCTCCCTTCCAGTAATGCCAGTTTCATTCCATATAGTTGATAACGCAAGGCAGGCTGGTCTGTCAAGGCTTCGAGCGGATGCAGGGGAAGAACACACTGGGGCCAGGGCGTGGGCTCTGGGCCAGCACGCCCAAGCCTGGAGTGTAACATCCTGCCATTTTCAGAACAACCGGACCAAGTACACAGGCCTCTGATAAGGACAGGTGTGTGCGGAATAAAGGACTGCAAGGGCAGTCTCCGGTCCTAGGGCCTACTCGCTGTCCCGGGTTATGTGCTCTTGGGGGCAAGGTGGCAACCGGGTTCAGACTGCTTGTAGGGGAGAAGCAATCTTAGGCGTTACGGTTCTGCTAGTGTCATGACACTTCTTAGGATTACACACTGCAGGGGAGAGGGCCTGTCCAGGTGAGCAGGGGCAGCGTGTCAAAGTTTAGGGTTCCTGTTGGGCGCCAAGTTTGGCCCACGAATTACTTTCACGTAAGTTCATCACCAGTCTAATTTCCCCAGGCCCAGGGCCACTAGGGGGAAGCGAGGTCCACTTGTACAGTTTAGGTTCCTGTTTTGACTCTCTTACTTCCTCCAGCCTGTCCCCACCGGGACATCCCAGCTGGCTCCGCCCCAGGTCTAGCTGACCCTTCAAGACTCTTTCTTCTTTAGTTTTCTGGACAAAGGGTGGGGCGTTTAGGCCATGTTGGCGATTGTGTTAGTGAATTTACGGGCAGTGCCCGGATGTTTACAGGCTCTTGTGACAGTCTCAACGTTATACAATCTTGAGTTGGCACATAATGGATGACAACTGGCTAAGTCCTCTGGTAAGCTTTCGCCAGGACAGTAATTTATTTCAGGTTTCTCTGGTACTAAGCAAGGTCTCGCTTTGCAGTTTTCACTCACCAGGAAGTACAAGTGGTCTAGTAACTATTCTCCTAGTGGCTCCACCAGGTCATACAGACGAGTGCCAGTGTAAGGAGGATGAATTACACACATGATATCACGAGGAGACACTGCACTCATTGTTAGAAAGGCGTTGTCTATGTCTTACTGGCCTTCGCACATGTCAGAAGAAGTTTGCGCCTAGACAGTGGGCGGTCCAGCCTATATATTATGTTAAGGTTAGCAGGCATGCACCAAGAGATGGTTCCGCTAGATCATCCTAGACAGTCTTCAAGTTCCGCCCTTTAGACAGGTTTTGGCAAATGCGACAAACTGTCTTGTTTGGTTGGGGTGCATTATGTTGAGAAGAGCATGGGGGAGAGCTTAGTTTGGCACATTTTGATGGAAGTAGGCTTGTCGGGCATCTCACTGCTCTCTTATCAGGCATGTTTTCGGTCATTGACCCCCCTTCAGGTTTCACTGTAGGTTCACCTTCCCCAGGGCTAGGTAGTCAACTAAGGGGAGGGGATTGGCCTCCGACAGGCCTTGCCAGGTCAGGGGTAGCCAATCCCTAGCTAAAGCCTGTGGTGGTGTTAGTGTTCGAATCTCAGTCTGGGGGTTCTGGGCCAGTTTTCCCTCGCCTGCGTTGCGGGGGGCAGCGGGCTCTAGGTGCCTTCAGGATCAGGCAAGGGTATTCTGGACTGAGGTGCGTGTCACTGTATTTTCACTTTCACAGACGGGTTCCAGCGGTTACTCCTTATCCACCAATTAGGGAACCTTGTGACACACTATCTTTAATCGACACCACTCCGGTGTATATATAAGGGTCTCAAGGGGTTAGCAGGGTCCCGGCTTCTGTGACCAGGCGCTTGTTCAGCAAGCAGCGTAGGTTGACACGTTGCAAAATTTTGCAGTGTATCATGATCAGGACTCAATACTCTTAATCCCCCCATACTGACCGTGACACCTAGTGTGTGCACTAAGGTTCGTTTACTATGGATTGCGCTGGTCATTGCAGTATGTTATGGCACCTGATAAGAACGACCAAAATGAACTTACGGTGGGTTTTGCCACCAGTGGGGGACAGGGAAATTTCAGTGGTCAGACATGTCTCCATCTCTGTAGGCAAGGCACTAGTCAGGGGAGGCGCTGGAGCCAATGCGCAGGAAGTCCTACGCTGTGTGTAATTCAAGGGGCAGAGGAGACAGGGCGTCATTAGACTTGGGAGACCTTACGCCAAGTGCAAGGGGCTTCGGGAGAATATTTTGACACTCCCGCCCGATTTACCTTGGACCGATTCTGGCTGGTTAGGGGAGAGGCCCTAGAAATAACACGCTAGAAATAGAAGGAAGAATGCCGGCCTTGGTGGGGGGCCCTGGCTGCGACGGTCGCCACACCCAGGGCTGTGGCGGAGTTACAGGGCGATCCAGAGGCGGAAAGGTACCCGGGAGTACCCTCTTCAGGAGCACAAAGGATGCTGAGGCCTAATATCCCCAGGAAGTCTGTGCGGTGGCCCTGGGGGTGCGATGGCGCCCCGCTATCCTACGGGCGGTTGGAAACCTGTACAACCGGGGGTCGCTTGAACGCTCCGTCCCTCGTAGGGGGGGGCGTGAGCAAGAGGGTGGACCAATGGTTCACCGGAAATGGGAGGGGCTATCTCCTCACCACAACTGCTAAGCAACGATTGACTAAGGCCACGTTGCAAATTGGCCCATCAGGTGGTAGGCCGCGAGGGGCGGCTTGCCTTTGGATCGTCTGTAAGATAACCCACCTTGTTGGCATGTGTATATGCTAATAAACCTGCAGCTACTTTTTTCCAACAAAAAGTTGTCTTGTCTGCTTATTACTGCCACATGCATGTTACTGTGAGCGGGCTGGTGAGTGGGCCGATATTGGCACTATGTGACCTGGCTCAGCTACTACAGAATTTTGACCGGAAACAAACATGCTGGTGTTCTGTCAAATAACCTTCACAACGGTGCCTTATTTCCAACAAAGAGTCCTACTGACAGCGTGGTCTAAACATCATCGTCCCCGGTGGAAATTTTAGCGCACAGAGATGAAGCACTTAAACAAGCAACGTTTCCCGGATTAGTGCACGTTCCCACACTCTGGTATTTGCAGTCTTGTCTGTCACAACCTCAGGCGCTGGATTCCGACACCGAAAGGAATGGGAACGTTCCATGCGAAAATTCCAGTTTGCAAGTCACACATGAACGCTTTAAGCTGCCATTCTCGCCGTCCGTGAATTACTAGGTTGCTTTATTACCTCAACGTGGACATCTCTTTCTCAGAAATCAAGGCCTATATTACAGACCCACACCACGCAACTGCGCCCTGTCATTAGAACACGTTTACTGTCGCACTCGCACTTGTTAAAAAAGCACGAGCTCTAAAAACACACAAGTATGGCTGAGAAAATAAAAAAAATATATTATGCGCAGCATCAGTTCAGCGATTTACTGCGTGAGGGCAACATAAGGTATTTCTTGCCGCAGGACGTGAGTAGTTATCTAGATGGTAAAATAGCTTCTTTGGGCTCAGTATCACAAAGCAAGGATCTAGTAAAGGGATCGTGACGTAATTTTATTACACTCTTGACGATACTTCGGAGTAAAGTGGACATTTGTGTTTAGTAGAGACAGAATGCTGCCTATAGTGCTTATCTTAACTGATATGAGCCTTGTTCATGAAACCACAGTCTCTCTGCTAAATCCATTAGGAGTCAGATTGTATCAACCCGAGAACCGGCAATGCTCATTTGTCTACATTTTGTAAAAGGATACATGCGATTGTTTAACTGAGCCCCAGGGACGCAACTGAAGTAGAAACATAAAAACGTACTACGCCTTCAATAAAACTATCTTCCAGGTCAAATACCTCCGTACTCATGTGGGCCCCTGGCAGCCAATGACATCACAGACATCTGCCTTGAATGGAACTTTGAGCTGCCTGTGAGCTATTGCACTGAGGTCAGGAATCTCGAACATTACCGTTAACCCTATGCGCATTTAACCCTAAAGATGTAAATATGTACTAAACATACAGAAAGGACTTGCAAAACAACCTTACTGACTCATAAAAAATGAAATACGGCGAAGATGCCCCATATGAGTCACTTTTGCACCGCAGGTACCATACTACAGATATGTTACTGTCCTTGTCACCCTAATGGAGTTTATCGGCATTATCACAAATATTTATCATTTTTATTATATATGTAAAAAAAAAACAAAATGTTATCTTCATCATAACACTCCCCTTGATTCTTCAGGCTAAAGTATCACTCCAGTATTAAGTGGAATAAACAGCTAGTGTTCTTGTGAATTTGTGAATCATTAAACGAAAGTCTACAGTTTGCTGCCTTCTTTGGCAAACATATTTTTCATGTTGCACTAAATATTTACCATGACAAGTAGGGCAATAAAAATAACCGTTTTTAACTTCCAGTGAAAGCATTTAATTGGTATGTGCTGTTTCTTTTTGGTAAATATCATGTTGTTTTTCGTAAACTTTGGTACTATACTGTGAAAAAATACAAACCCAGGGGAATATTCTCAAGGCCGGCGATACCTATTGCAAAAGCCAGTTAGCAGCAGTTTTTTTATCGCCGCCTAACCCTGAGAACTATAGTCATGTTAGCGACGTATTAACAAGCCGTCGCTACATGGCGATAGTATCAGGGAACAGAGGTGAAAACTGACGCTAACATCAGCGCTGTGGCGATAGGAAATCCTGGGTTAGCAGGCAATACCTGGAAATAGGCCCATTAGTGGCCAGAAAACTCACGCTAGTCTGCCCAACTTGCATTTGCTTGCCTCTAATGCAAAAAATAGCCTATCAGTCACCTTCCGATATAAAATAGGCACAAAAAACAATTACATGCAGAATGGAGCAGCCAGGGCCAAGAGCAGCACACATCAACAACCCCTGCAAGCCAGCCAACATCCAGGATGACCAGGATGAGAGCCTTGATGCCTCGCTGGACCTTCGTCTGGAGCCTGGATGCCTTGCTGGACCTCCGTCTGCAGCCTGGATGCCTCACTTGACCTGCAACCAGAAGCCTGGATTCCTCGCTGCACCTGGAGCCTGGATGCCTCGCTGGACCTGCACCTGGAGCCTGGATGCCTCGCTGGACCTGCGTCTGAAGACTGGATGCCTTGCTGGACCAGCGTCTGGAGCCTGGAGAGGGATGTGGAGGAGCTGTGGAGTCTATGAGCAGTGGCGGTAGACATTGAGGTGAGACGATCGTCAGTACCTGGTGGAGAAGTCTGGCAGGTTACATAGAGACATGTTGCTGACCTGTGTGAGAAGACCGCCTTGCAACCCTTGGAGCTGTTAATGGGAGAGGCGCTCCTGTGCACCAACGTAGTCCGCATTACATACTACGATCCACCACTACACCGGGGTGCTCAAAGGGGATTACCAACGCTGTGTGCTGTCTCCCTGCATCACAATCCCCATGATGTTGGACTGGCCATATGCTGTGGAGGGTGAGGCCCCTGTGCTACGCCGAACTTGTATGGCTTGAGCGCTGCAACTTCATGCCTAAGGGAGCCCTGCTGCATCAACTGCATTAGGAGGTTCTCCAGTGGACTAGGCGGCGACTGCTGTACCCAGCCTAGTAAAATCACACATGGCTGAGGCGCCTGCTGGCTGAGTCACAGATTTGAAGAGAGTGCAGTGGATTGTGCCACAGTGTCAATGTCCAGGTAAGGAGAAGGTGGGACGTGTAGCGCAGTAGGGCCAGGGGCGAGTTGCTCAGGCCTATCACAAGTAGATGATGCATCCCGGATGTATGACGTTACAACGCAGGCTATTACAACGCCTGCCTTTACAACGCGCTTTTTACATCGCAAACCTTTACAATGCATAGCGCTTAGAGGTGCTGGATAGTGAAAAGTTTAATTTTCTATTCCAACTCCAGTCCCTGTGGACACTAGGGAAGGTGTTGGATAGAAAATTAAACTTATTCCCTATCCTAGAGCGCCCCCCAGCGCAATGCGTTGTAATGGTTTGCGTTGTAATGACCGCGTTGTAATGGTAGTGCATTGTAAAAGTTTCGTTGTAAAGGTTGTTCACCATGCATCCCCAGTGGGGGTGATGAAGCAAAGCTTCGCATATTTTGCGGCTTGCCGAAGTCAAGAACCTCGTTTATGTGTAATAAGGTAACAAAAGCGTATGTTTTACTAACATTTATTTTGTTTAGGCAAAGTTCCCGAAGCTTGCCTATGTGTATTTCTAATGAATTTAATCCGTGTCCTTTAATATGGCCGCCGCTTGTATTTTAGTTACTGCGCATGCGTCAGCCACACTCACGTGTCCTGACGCGTCTGCAGAAGTGGAGGGAAAGTTATGCGCATGCGTAATTCATAGCTGTGCTTATCATATGGTACTGCTCGTGCCACTGCTCTTGTGATTGTGTCAATGTAGCTAACATTTAATGCAATAATTTTATTTCTTGATGATGAGTTAAAAGTACAAACCCTATGATGTATTTTCATAATGACATTGTTATGTATTAATTTGTTTTCGCTTACTTTTCATGTACCGCGGGGAATGGGGGTCCAAACTGATTGGGAGCCATATTGACGGTCTCTTCTGCGCATGACCAGGGAGCATTGAAAGGTGGCCACTTTGGACAGTGGAACTCAGCCAGCTGGCAGCCACAGTCAAGATGCGCCTGGGAAAGCCACCTCTGCGCTACGAGAACGGCGAATGTTGCTCCTCATGTGTTACAATGTTAATATTCTGCACAGTTCTCATGAGAACCCCAAACCTGCTAGGCGGTACCCAAATATGTTAATGAAGGCTTCAAATCGTGTATTGTGATTGGTGTGTTACCCAAATCCTACCTTAGGACCAATCGAAATTGAGGGATTCTGACACTTTGCAACATTGGGGGGTGGTACACTGTCCCCAAACTGTATATCTACCCTGGGTTCACCTAGTGAACCGTCCGACTTGTCTGGTTTAGCTGACCTGTCACTGACCCAACGCACTCAATAGGTGACTGAAGATACAGAGCGCTGCGGAGCACTCTGTCCGAATTTGACCATAGGCTAAGGTTCTACTGAACCTTAAAGTGCTGGCAAAGCACTTAGCTGGGAGTTCGCTGACCCAATCGGGGTCTTGATCGATAGCTGCAGAGCGGGTGGAGCGCAGGCGTTGCTTCCGAACTGTGGGTTCCGGTCCTGTCCTGAAGAGGGTCCTGTCCTGAGGGTTTGCTGTCCTGTCCTGAGGGTCCTGTCCTGATTCCTATTCCGAGGGTATCCTGTCCTATCCTGGGTGTCCATTCTGCACCTGCTGTCCTTTGAGGGGTATCCTTCCTTGAGGGTTTCCTGTCCTTAACTGACCCGTGGCCAGGGTTTGGTTTCCACACCTTTCTAGGTAAATATTGCTCTGAAAACTCTTAAAATCTTGCACCTTCTGAATTTCTAACTTTTGCTTTAATAAAGTTCAACATTGCACATGTGATATTTTCCATGCCTTTCTGCAACTATTGAAAGTCATTTATATTTTTCCATAAGTTTATTCCTATGTCTTCTCATTTGTTAGAAATTATATTTTGCATAGCAGTGTGTCATTTCCTGATATGGTCTAGAACTTCATTGCCTAGATTGTTCAAAGGCCCATTCACCTTAAGTGAAGCGTGTTATTCATTATAAGCTCTCCTATAGTCACCCACACTTAGGCTATCCCTGTTTAGATAATACTGACTTGCATAGTATCTTTTCTCGTTACATTTTATTAGTACTTTGATGATTACTCTGTCATTATTTCTTTATGCCTATGTGATTTACGTTATCTTGATTATTGATTGCCTTGTTTTATTGTACCTCATGCAAGAAAATAATGAACTTTAGATAAACATTTTAAAACTTCCAGTTGTCCGTGGTCATTTAAACAGTATTTGAATGTTATTGGTTGGGTTTGTATTTTGCTGCCTTTCTTTTACAGCTAGCTCCCTGATTCATTGTGGTCATTAGGCACCCGCATCGGTGGATGGTAAGTCGGGTGCACCAAAAATTGGTAGCAGGGAACACACACACATCAACTTGATAGAGCTCGTGAAGTCACCTGATCGATGTATATGGTGATTTGAAAAGTATATGGGCCCTGAAGCCGGAAACGGCGAAAACTATTGGTCGGGTGGCCTCGCGCGCTCTATCAGTTTTCTGGTAGCTAGAGGATGGTTAGGGACTAGTTGAGAGTAAGGCAGGGATTAGTTGGACTAGTTAAGTCGGAAGCTGCTATTATATTAATGCTGCTATAAGAGCGGCTGTTCTGAGGGAACTGATCACTCTCTTGTGAATACGCTGCTGAAATTCATGAATTACTGTATTGCCATTATTCTTGTTCTTATATTGTTATATGTACTAATCCATGCAATTGTCAATCGTTTGGTTGTATGTTGTCCGAACTCCCCGGGGAATTGAAAGGGCAAGTGGTGAATAGAATCCATTGTCCTGAGGTCACAGGTTCGAGGAAAGTTAGGTGCAGGTTAGGATAACCGGGAAGCACTAACTAGGGTTTTCTGAATACATGTGTGAATAAATGACAGTAACGGGGTTCATTGGCAAAATTCCCATAGTGGCGTAACCTAGTAAGGGTCACATCGGAAGAGTAGCAGGTTCCTCGGAGCTAGCGTGAAAGCAGAGGGGTCCGCTGAGAAACCTTAAACTCGGAATATATCCCGGAAAGAAGTGGATGAGTTTAGGGGAATAACAGGTTCACCGATGCTAGAGTGAAGGGTAGGCGGAAGAGATCTGCCCGCAGCGAGTGAAAAGTAAATGGAAGTAGTTTACTTGCAGTAAAACAATTCTTTCTCTGTCTAGACACTTGAGCACTGTGGCGAATGTGTATTTGTTGTAAAATAACCAAGCACTGAGCACTTTAAAAGAAAGAAAGTTTCCGTTACCTTGTGAAGGGAGGGAGTCAGTCGCGAAGCGCCTCTGACGTCACTCTGTGCCGCGCTGGGATTGGTAGAAGCAGCGGGCGGGTAGCGGAGCTGGAATTGTAAAGGAGGGGTGAGCGCCGGAGCGTGGGAACTGTCTCACGAAGGGGCCGCGCACCCATTGGCGGAGCTTATTTAGTGTCGCGCACCCATTGGTTGCACGAATTTCTGACGCACGTTCTGATTGGAGGTAGTTTGTAAACAAAGTTTAGCGCAGAAGTCGTATGTGGCACTCGCAGACTACAGGAACTCGACCTGATCCAAGGCACCTAGGGTTTGAAAGGGATCAGTGGAAAACTAATAGATACGATATTATGTACGGAACCAAGAGAAAATTGTCCCTTGTAAGTAAGGTGAAAAATTATTTTAAAACGGACAAACCGATTAAATCTAGGGAAGGTGTTCTTGTCCCACCACCTAATACTCCTGCCTCATTCATGATGTTTGACCGAGGGTACAATACCTGTGTGTGGTTGGAGAATTGGGTGAAGTACACAAAAGATGACGGAGTATTGGCTTTTCCGTTAGATGGTACTTTCAATGGTAGGATCTTATTTAATTTAAGAACCCGAATGAATGAACTGCATCCCAGACCGAGACTAACGCAGTATGAGGCATTAGAGGAATGGGAGATTGAGGCTTTCGAAAGAGAAAGACCCCGAATGGACAAGGGTTTGACCAAGTGGTACCCCAGGCAGAAACAGGAATCCAGGGATAAAAGGATGAAACAGTGGAGGCAGAGCATGATTGTTGAGGGTCTGTTTCCCATGATGCCGGCATGTCATAACATTGGAGCGGGTGAGAAAAGTACTGAAAAATGTAAGCATTGGGGGGCCCTGGGGGATTCAGATGATGAACTAATAGATGACATCTGTACCAGAAGTCCGCCACCTTACAATGAGGGAACCCGACCTTCCAGTGTAGGAGATGTTCCCCGACGCCACTTCCTAAAGGAAGAAGACAGGTCCCTGGGACTGGGAGGGGGTGGTCAAGTATTGCCCTATCCTGAAAAACCCGAACCGACGGAAACCAGGGATATATATCCCAAAGTGCCCGCGAGCCAGGAAGAAAAATATTCACGTACGAAAATCTTTTTTCCCAGACCCTTGTATGAAAGCGAAGAGAAACCATCGAATTCAGGACTGCCTTTTGTTCAACCTCCATATGGGGAAGAGCGCAGGTCCTTTAATACTGGAACTTTATTCCCGAAACCTAATTATGGGGGAGGACCAAGTGAAACGCATCCTACTGCCCCGAGTTTTACTCCTCCGTTGACCCCACAGATATTACATGACACAACTTTAAGAAGGGTACTAGTGGAAAAGGAGCAAGAGGCTCTAGCTAGACAAAGGACAGAAATAATTCAGAAAATCTCCCAGTTAAATACCAGTCCTGAGGCATTGACTATTCCAGTAACTATTGGACCGGTGGTCCCGTTATACGGAAATGGTCAGGGAAATCCGATTACTCCAGTTATGACCCCAGTCATGGCAACCCCGAGACAGGAACCGATCATCATAGATGATCAGTCCAGTGAGTGCGAGTCTGAAGTTGCGTTCTTGGAATTGCCAAACAAACAGACTGGAAAGGGAATACAGCAGAGGCATAACCCTTTTAATACAAAAGAAATTAAATTAGAGACAGCAACAGGTACTAGGAATGTCTCTCTGGTAACTCCGGATGAAATTGAGAGTTGGAGTCGTGAATTAGAGAAGCAGACTCCGCAAACAAAACCTTTAGACCTCTACAAGCTGAGGGTCGAAATAGAAGAATTAATGGCAGGAAATGTGGGGTTGGATCGATTGAATACCTACTCTGAAGAAGAATTGTCGTTCATATGTAAAAGCTTTACAAGGAACACTAGAGTGCTCCACGAAAAACTGACCGAAACAGCAGTTAGTATGGGGGTAGATATCTCAAAATCCAAGCCCTTACAGAAACCGTACAGAGCAGACTTCTCAGACAAAGATATAGAACACCTGAATGTGGCAGGGAAGAAGTTGCAGATTAAAGAATTAATGGGGGTACTACAGAAATGGGGAGATGTGGAAAGATGGAGAAGCAGGTGGGCGAAAAAGAGAGAAGAGGTTCGCTCCCGACAAGTGACTCCTGAGTTTGCTTTAAGAGAGGTAGAAAAACCTGAGCAGTTATGCCCCATGCGCGAAGTTCCAGGAGGGAAATATGTGCATGTGCCCTGGTCTAGGCAGGATATTGTGTCCTTCACGAACGATTTTCCAAAATTACGAGAGAAACCGGTTGACTGGTACAGGCAGGTGGAAAGGTTCGTGAAGGTACAGAAATGTCTGTGGAAAGACCTGGATGAGTTTTTCGACATTGTGGTTCCAGTAGATTTATGGACCCAGTGTAAAATAAACATAGACTGGCCGAGTGAGGAGTACCCAAGAAATAAAGAAACAGGGGAGCCATCAAAGGATGTCATGCGAAAATATGAGCAGGTAATTCAGCACTTGAAAGAAAAGGTGCCCGCAAAGGAAACTGATTGGACAAAAATAGATAGAACAACACAGGAAAGGGACGAGACAGTGCACTCCTTCTATGAGAGGTTATTGCAGGTATTTAAAACATACAGTGGTATTGATAACATCGACCTGAAGGATATGACGCACTTTATTTACAGGTTTGTAAATGGTTTAAGACCTGAAATTTGTCAGTGGATAAAAGATAATAAAATCTGTTGGCATACTAAGAAAATGGATGAGGTCCTGCGGTACGCTAAGTACTGCGAGGATGAGATGGCAGAAAAGAAAAAGGCCCTCAAGGAAAAGGTGATGTGGGCTCAGGTGAAGCTCGCAGAACAGCAGGAAAAACAATTGAGTAACATGGTTAAAAATGCTGAGAACAAAGGTCCTGGGGGAGGGGGTGGAGGAAAGCCCCGGCCCAAATTTAGCAGGGAAGAGGCTATGAAAAAATTTCCCTGCCATCAGTGCGGCGAAATTGGACACTGGCGAAACGAGTGTCCCCAATTAGTAGATATTAATGAAAAAACTCCTGATTTAACTCCACAGACGCAGAAAGAAAGACCAAGAAAGACTCAACCCCAGGTAAAAACAGTTCAGGTGCCTCGAGCACCCAAGCAGGTATACAGGGGAAGACAGGCAGAAGATGAAGAGATAGAAGTTTGGGAAAGCGGGGAGAACAGAAATACAGCAACTTCGCAGTATCTGCTGAATGATACCTTCCTTTGTAATGATCAGGACTGACGGGGCCTGAGAGGGGAGGACGAGGAGTGCGTACTTGGCGCTTCCTTGCCGGTAGACCAGTCTGGACCATATATTGAAGGAAAGGTTGACGGAAATGATGTCACCTTTCTGTTGGACACTGGCGCTACCCGTTCTACTGTAAGAACAGTGGACGTTCCAAACCTACCCCTCTCGGGAGAAAATATCCAAGTAGTGGGTGTATCTAATCAATTGATTAGTACTCCTGTTACCGAACCAATGGAGATTTCAATTGGAAATTTTAAACAGATGCATAGATTTGTCGTCTGTGACACCAGTCCAGTGAATCTACTGGGTCGTGATTTGCTGTGCAAAATGAACTGTACCATCTTTTGCACACCAAAAGGTGTTGAAATACAGACCCCAGATGAAGATGGCATTTATAAATTATTGTTGCTTAGACCTGACTCAGAAATTAAAAGATTGACCCTGCAGGACTTGCCCCAAGAACTCCAGGAAGCCGTAAAGCCAGAGATGTGGGATTTCACTGGAAAAGATGTGGGGTTGATGAAAGATGTGGACCCCATACAGATAGCCATCAAGGACAATGCAGTATATCCTAACACTAGGCCCTACCGAATGAATGCTGAAGTGAAAGCAGGTGTCACTCTGGAAATACAAAAATTATTAGAAGGAGACATCATACAGGAAGTGATGAGCAGCCCATGTAACTCACCGATTATGGGCATCAAAAAGCCTAGTGGCAAGTATAGGGTAGTGCAGGACCTGAGAAAGGTTAACAAAATTGTAGTTCCTTGCTGCCCTATTGTCCCGAACCCTGCAGTGATATTGTACCAGATTCCTTGGGATGCTGAATGGTTCACTGTGATTGATTTATGTCATGCATTTTTTTCGATACCCCTGCACCCCGACAGCAAATTTCTTTTCTCATTTGCCTTCGAAGGTCACGTGTATTGTTGGAACCGGGTCCCTCAAGGGTATACAGAGAGCCCCTCTATCTTTAATCAGATCTTGAAAAAATGTCTAGAGACTTTGATCTTACCTGGGAACTCTGTGTTAGTGCAGTACATAGACGACCTTCTACTGGCGTCTAAAAGTCACAGGGACTGTGTAGTTGACACCATTGCCCTCCTAAATCATCTGTGTGAGAAAGGGCATAAAGTGGCCCCTGACAAACTACAGTTCTGTGCGAAATCAGTAAAATATCTAGGACACCAGATAGAAAAGGGTGTCAGAAAAGTCACATCAGAAAGAGTGAGAATAATTCAAAAGATGCAGTTACCCCGTACTCAAAAAGATGTCAGAATGTTCCTGGGTGTATTAGGGTACTGCAGGCAGTGGATTCTGGGATTTGCAGCCTTAGCCAGGCCCTTGATAAAAATGACCACGAGAGGAATGCCAGATGTTGTAGAGTGGGACGATGAAAGTCTAATGGCTTTCACAAGACTGAAAAACTGTCTGTGTACGGCCCCTGCGTTGGGAATGCCAGATTATTCCAAAGAGTTTGCCCTATTCTGTGACACTCGCGATAATTGCGCATTGTTAGTCCTGACTCAAGAACATGGCACGACCAGAAGGCCTGTGGCCTATTTCTCTGCCACTTTGGACCCAGTAGCTGCTGGGTTACCAGGCTGTCTGAAAGCAGTAGCTGCTACCTGTGCAAGTTTGGAACAGAGTGAGTCCATTGTCATGGGACATCCTGTGACCGTGTATGTTTCACATGGAGTGGTAATTCTATTGACCAGAACTAAAACACAGTATCTCACCCCTAGTCGGCTGACTAAATACGAGAGGATTCTTGTGGGTGCAGCAAATGTAAGCATTGTTAGGTGCGGTATTCTGAACCCTGCCACCTTACTCCCCGACCCCTTGGAAATAGAAGGTGGGGATGATGATGAACATGATTGTATTGACCTGACAGAGTTCAGTACTAAACCACGCCCAGACATAAAAGAAACGCCATTGCCTGAACATGATAAAGAACTATTTGTGGATGGTTCTTGTCTAAGACATGAACTAGGAGGCTTGAGTGCTGCTTATGCAGTAGTGTCTTTCACAAAAATTGAAGAAGCAGGTTACCTATATAACATCAAGTCTGCACAAGTAGCCGAATTGATAGCCATGATAAAGGCTTGCAAAATTGGGAAGGACTTACGCATAACAGTGTATACTGACAGTCAGTACTGTTATGGAGTTGTGCATGACTTTGGCCAATTATGGCTACTGAGGGAATTCATGACTTCCTCAGGTACTCCCATTCGGAATGCGAAGGTTGTTCATGACCTTTTAGAGGCCATCCAGTTGCCCAAAGAACTGGCAGTGGTAAAATGTGCTGCTCATCAAAGGAGCATGGACAAAGTATCACTGGGAAACGATTATGCTGATCGAGTGGCCCAATGGTGTGCCAAAGATCGTATATTGTAAATCCAAAACGAGGGGGGCCAGGAACCAGCTGCCAGCTTCAGGTGTTTGAAGAAGTGCCTACGTGGGATGAAGTGAGAGAGTGGCAGGAATCGGCTCCCTGGCAAGAAAGAGAGAAATGGAAGGAGGATGGGTGTAGACCGAGACGTGTGGATGGTGTGATTTTGGGCCCAACTGGTATGCCTGTGTTACCCCGACACTTGCTTGGCACAATGGCAAGATTAATACATGAAGGATCACACATTGGTAGGGATGCCATGATTCTGGTATTTCAACAGACTTGGTACAGTAAAAAGTTCAGGAAGGTAGCAGAGTCCCTCTGCCAGAGGTGCCTGTCATGTCAACAGATGAACCCAGGCAAGAGGACAATGGTTGAACTGAGCAGGATTGGGAGATCAGGGGGTCCCTTTGTAAGGATACAGATTGATTTCATCACCATGCCCCGTTGTGAAGGGAAACGATATGTCCTTGTCATTGTTTGCGTATTTTCAAAATGGGTAGAAGCTTACCCTACTCCTCAAAGTGACGCACTGACAGTAGCGAAGTGTTTACTAAAAGAACTGATACCTAGATTCGGAATACCATACATTATTGAATCAGATAAGGGTGGACATTTCCAGAATGACATACTGGCTGAACTCTGTAAGGCCTTTGGAATAAGGCAGAAACTGCACTGTGCATACCACCCAGAGGCTTCTGGAATAGTGGAACAAGTAAATGGAACTATCAAAAACAGACTAGCAAAGCTGACAGATGCTACTGGCATGACCTGGGTGAAGGCCCTGCCCCTGGTCCTGATGGGACTGAGAAGTGTTCCTGACCGCAAGACAGGCCTAAGTCCCCATGAAATCATTATGGGAAGAGTGATGAGACAAGCATGGGTGCCAGGAAGCAAACTGTTGAGTATTACTGATGATTTGGTGCTTGAATACTGCAGAAGATTGGGTGACCAAGTGCGTTCTATCTCTCGCCAGATTGGAGACGACGGCATCCTCAATCCAACGACTCCTCTCCACAGCTTGGTTCCAGGAGATTGGGTCAAAATAAAGAAGCACACTCGATCGAGCTGTCTGGCACCAAGGTGGGGAAAGAAACGCCAAGTAATCCTGGTGACAACCACTGCAGTGAAGGTCGCAGGTGTTCCCCAGTGGATCCACGCTGGACACACCCAGAAGGTATTGCCAGACAAAGGATTTGAAGAAGAAGGGCAACCAGCAGAGGACCCTGAAGGAGCCAGACCAGAAGCAACTGACAACGAGCAGCCCAGCACCAGTCAGGTTGCAGGAACAGCAGACGTTGGCCCAGGAGTAGTTGACTACGAACTGCCAAGAAACCAGCCTGTGGAAGAGGTCCAGGAAACTGAGCCAGGAGTAGCTGAAGACGAGCTGCCAAGCATATGGCCAGAAGAATGGATACCGATGATTGATCTGACCGAAGATCCTATCAGAACAAGAGAACGACTTAGTGAAGGGAGAGAGTGGACTAGTCAGGAAAAGCAAGGCACAGGCGAAGAACCTCAGCCGTTTGAGATTCAAATCAAAACTGAGGAAGGAGAAGGTCAGACAGGGACAGAGCAGGTATTCGATACACCACCGCTAACACCTGATGCAGATAAGGGAGAGACTAGAAATAGAGTGATAGTTCGAGCAGAAGAAAATCAAGAGATCGAAGTGCTTGAACAGGATCAGAGAGGGTTAAAAGAACGGGTTCAGGAAACAGAAACAGAAACAGAGACAATCGAAAGCCAAAAACAAAATATTCCTGAACAAGGCCAGATTAGCAACCAGGCAGAAGAATTTGATGCTAGCCCTGGAACTAGTCAGATAAGGGAAGTAGGAGAAGAAAGTGGAGAAGAATTACCACAAGATAAAGAGAACAAGAGAATAAGAAAAGAAAGTGAAGTCCAAGTACCGACTAAGAGACTAAAGAAAAGAAACAACCTTGAGCCTAGGTTTGTAAAAAGATTGAGACTAAGGATAAAGACAGTGGAAGAAAAACGTGCAGAAGCAAGAAGAAGTGCTCGGATAGCAGAGCAAGAAGAAGACTCTTCCAAAAGAAGGAGTGAGCGAATAAAAAGACAAAACAAAAAGTACAAGTCTCCTGAATGGACACTGGTTTTGGAGGAGCTTGAAGATCTTGATATAACTGACGTGAGCGACGGAGAGCCCGTCCCTGAGTACTCAGCTGAAGAAGAAGACGAACCACCGTGAATTTGCACAAAGTAAGCTAGTTGTGTAAAAAGCCAAAAAGAGGGGTGAGAACACTCCTTCTGAGCCAAAATGTCTGATTCAACGGTGAATGGTAGACCTAGTTGCAGCCGTTTTAAGACGTGTTGCAAGGTGTGTATATGTAGTGTAGTAGTACTGATAGTTATCTGGATAGGATTAACAATTTTCATTCCCTTTGCTGTAAGTAAAGATACTAACAATGTCCCTACTGAAGTTGTAAATACTGATAATGAGGAGCTAACAACACAGAGTGTAGCACGACATGAAAGAGCTTTGAGACAAACAAAACAGAACTTAGAAGCATCAGATGAGGGAGGACTACATTATCATGGAGTTAAGAACAAGACACACTTAAACGTTTTCGCAAACTTATTAATACACTATGTAGAGACTATGGAAATTGAAGATTGCTATGTCTGCATGAAGCTACCTACTTCTGTGGCTGAAGGCGTGACATACCATCACCTGCCATTGACATATGGAATCTCCTGTAGCATTTTAGCCAGTTTATTTTACAAAAGGGGACCGTTACAGTATTATTATTCTAACAATGACGTGATCTTTTCTGAACTTCCTATACGTGGGAACTTGAATCCTGTACATACCAAAACTGACACCATAAGATATATGGGAGACTACTTTCTGACTATAGGTAACATTGACATAGCAGACGCACACAGAGATAACTTGACTTGTTCTTTGCGTGAGCAGGAAAAAATGTTCCTGAACATGGCAGAGAAAAGGAGAATTAAAATTCAAAAGAAGGCTAATGACGAAAGTCAGAAAAAGCCAAAGTGGGCAGAGAACATGGAAGGCACCTCATCTGGTGGAGCGGGTCCTGCTCTGTTGCTGGATTTTGAAAAGAAAGGCAAGCTATGTCTTCACCGCGAGAAGACTAGCTATTATAATAATGTTTTCATTGGTTCCAGTGAATGCGAACATAATTACAAGGTAATTGGAGGTTGGGGTTTCAAAAATGGGTCAGAGCCTGTGTTTCCTGGAATTTATTATATTTGTGGGGACAAGGCTTATTTCAAATTGCCGGATCACTGGTATGGAAGCTGCTACTTTGGCATTGTCTTCCCGAAAATATACCATGTGAATGGAAAAGCTGGAAGCAATGAAGATACTAATGGCTTAGTGCGTAGTAAAAGAGAAAGTATAGGTGAAATTATGGGTAGTATTTTCAGTGCACTGATACCTGGAGTGGGAGTGGTTCTGAACACTCACAGAATTTGCAAATTGTCTACTATAGTAGATGTGCTGTCTACTGAAACAGCTCATGGATTTCTGCTGGTCAATACCGAAATGGTTGCGATCAGATCAATGGTTTTACAAAATCGACTTGCTCTTGACACCTTATTAGCGAAAGAGGGCGGAGTCTGCCGGATGTTGAAGGCGCAACATTGTTGCACTTATATTCCGGATAAAAGTGTACAGATCAAAAGATATGTGAAAAACATTACTAATTTGGCAAAGGAACTCAAACCACTCGAGGTTGATAGTGCCTGGAAGAGACTGGTAGATGGTCTCTCAAATGTAGGTCATTGGCTTGCTAGCATAGGTAAAAGCTTATTATTCAAAATTCTGATGCCAATTGGTATTATAGGTCTTATTATACTTTCCATTTTCTTATGCTGTAAATGCCGCAAGCGCACCAAAAAGCACGAGGTAAATGCAAGAGGAGTGAAACGAAGTGTGGATGAGATTGAATTAGAGGAAGTGAATGATCAGATATACAAAAAGGTGAAGACTTCTCACCCTGCTAAAACTGAGAGAGAAAAGTTAGAACGGCTGCTGGAAGAAATAGAACTTTATAAAGTATGAAAGAAAGTTGGCATCTGGTTCCATTATAATTTGTGATGATAGTAAATATCATCAAAGAGGGGATTGATGAAGCAAAGCTTCGCATATTTTGCGGCTTGCCGAAGTCAAGAACCTCGTTTATGTGTAATAAGGTAACAAAAGCGTATGTTTTACTAACATTTATTTTGTTTAGGCAAAGTTCCCGAAGCTTGCCTATGTGTATTTCTAATGAATTTAATCCGTGTCCTTTAATATGGCCGCCGCTTGTATTTTAGTTACTGCGCATGCGTCAGCCACACTCACGTGTCCTGACGCGTCTGCAGAAGTGGAGGGAAAGTTATGCGCATGCGTAATTCATAGCTGTGCTTATCATATGGTACTGCTCGTGCCACTGCTCTTGTGATTGTGTCAATGTAGCTAACATTTAATGTAATAATTTTATTTCTTGATGATGAGTTAAAAGTACAAACCCTATGATGTATTTTCATAATGACATTGTTATGTATTAATTTGTTTTCGCTTACTTTTCATGTACCGCGGGGAATGGGGGTCCAAACTGATTGGGAGCCATATTGACGGTCTCTTCTGCGCATGACCAGGGAGCATTGAAAGGTGGCCACTTTGGACAGTGGAACTCAGCCAGCTGGCAGCCACAGTCAAGATGCGCCTGGGAAAGCCACCTCTGCGCTACGAGAACGGCGAATGTTGCTCCTCATGTGTTACAATGTTAATATTCTGCACAGTTCTCATGAGAACCCCAAACCTGCTAGGCGGTACCCAAATATGTTAATGAAGGCTTCAAATCGTGTATTGTGATTGGTGTGTTACCCAAATCCTACCTTAGGACCAATCGAAATTGAGGGATTCTGACACTTTGCAACATTGGGGGGTGGTACACTGTCCCCAAACTGTATATCTACCCTGGGTTCACCTAGTGAACCGTCCGACTTGTCTGGTTTAGCTGACCTGTCACTGACCCAACGCACTCAATAGGTGACTGAAGATACAGAGCGCTGCGGAGCACTCTGTCCGAATTTGACCATAGGCTAAGGTTCTACTGAACCTTAAAGTGCTGGCAAAGCACTTAGCTGGGAGTTCGCTGACCCAATCGGGGTCTTGATCGATAGCTGCAGAGCGGGTGGAGCGCAGGCGTTGCTTCCGAACTGTGGGTTCCGGTCCTGTCCTGAAGAGGGTCCTGTCCTGAGGGTTTGCTGTCCTGTCCTGAGGGTCCTGTCCTGATTCCTATTCCGAGGGTATCCTGTCCTATCCTGGGTGTCCATTCTGCACCTGCTGTCCTTTGAGGGGTATCCTTCCTTGAGGGTTTCCTGTCCTTAACTGACCCGTGGCCAGGGTTTGGTTTCCACACCTTTCTAGGTAAATATTGCTCTGAAAACTCTTAAAATCTTGCACCTTCTGAATTTCTAACTTTTGCTTTAATAAAGTTCAACATTGCACATGTGATATTTTCCATGCCTTTCTGCAACTATTGAAAGTCATTTATATTTTTCCATAAGTTTATTCCTATGTCTTCTCATTTGTTAGAAATTATATTTTGCATAGCAGTGTGTCATTTCCTGATATGGTCTAGAACTTCATTGCCTAGATTGTTCAAAGGCCCATTCACCTTAAGTGAAGCGTGTTATTCATTATAAGCTCTCCTATAGTCACCCACACTTAGGCTATCCCTGTTTAGATAATACTGACTTGCATAGTATCTTTTCTCGTTACATTTTATTAGTACTTTGATGATTACTCTGTCATTATTTCTTTATGCCTATGTGATTTACGTTATCTTGATTATTGATTGCCTTGTTTTATTGTACCTCATGCAAGAAAATAATGAACTTTAGATAAACATTTTAAAACTTCCAGTTGTCCGTGGTCATTTAAACAGTATTTGAATGTTATTGGTTGGGTTTGTATTTTGCTGCCTTTCTTTTACAGCTAGCTCCCTGATTCATTGTGGTCATTAGGCACCCGCATCGGTGGATGGTAAGTCGGGTGCACCGAAAATTGGTAGCAGGGAACACACACACACCAACTTGGTAGAGCTCGTGAAGTCACCTGAGCGATGTATATGGTGATTTGAAAAGTATATGGGCCCTGAAGCCGGAAACGGCGAAAACTATTGGTCGGGTGGCCTCGCGCGCTCTATCAATGGCACTTCCACAATGGTGGAAGAGCGTTGCCCCACTGCTTCAGGCAGTGCAGAAGAGGGACAATCATCACTCGAAGATAACTCAATCAATCAAAGCAACAGGGAAATTGTAAGCGCGCCCCTCACCCAGAGGGTCTTAAGGTGCAGACGGGGGGGGGGGCGCAGATCTGTTAGCCGAAGAGCCAGGTCTTGAGGGTCTTCCTGAAGGTGTTCAGGGAGGCGTGTCTGATGTCTGCCGGTACCTTGGTCCCGGTCTTGGATTTAATGTGGGAGAAGGATCTTCCACCTGCTCTTACTGTGTGGATGCGAGGGTTTTCAGCCAGTGCGAGGTTGGAAGATCGGAGGTTTCTTTTGGGTCCGTGGAAGTTGATTCTGTTGTTGAGGTATTTGGGTCCGTTGTTGTGTAGGCATTTGTAGGTGTGAGTGATGATTTAGAAGGTGACGCATTTCTCCAAGGGGAGCCAGTGGAGACTTCATGGTTGTTGGCTGATGTCTTTGTGCCGGGGGATGCGAGGACGAGTCTGGCGGTGGAGTTCTGTAATGTCTGGAGTTTGCGGAGTAGGGACTTGTTAATGCCGGAGTAGAGTTTGTTTCCATAGTCCAGTCTGCTGGTGATGAGTGTATGGGTGACTGTCTTCCTTGACTCCGGGGGGGTCCATTTGAAGGTCTTGTGGAGGGTGCGAAGGGTGTTGAAGCAGCTGGAGGAGAGGGCGTTGACCTGTCGGTTCACAGTGAGAGATGAGTCGAGTACGATGCTGAGGTTTTTGGCGTGGTCCCAGGGGGTAGGTGGATTTCCGAGGGCAGTTGGCCACCAGGTGTTGTCCCATGCTGAAGGGGTGGTTCCAAGGACGAGGACTTCTGTCTTCTCAGTGTTGAGCTTCAGGCAGCTTTTGGTCATCCAGACTGCGACGTCTTGCATACCCTACTGGAAGTTGAGACTGGCGATGGTGGGGTCTTTAGTGAGGGAGAGGTTGAGCTTGGTGTCATCAGTGTAGTATACGATGTTGAGGCCATGTTGTCGGACGATGGCAGCGAGGGGGGCCATGTAGATGTTGAAGAAGGTGGAGATCAGAGATCACTCCTGTGGCATACTAATACTAAGCACATTGCTACAGTAGAGTAGGTGTTGCATAGTAGAGACATAAATATCATTATTCCCACCTCAGTGAGTGCAACCCAAAACTAACCTCTGCACCCAAAACCCAACCGTGTACCCTGGAATTCCTTTTTATGCCCCCAAAACACACCCCAATTTTCCTATTTTGCCCCAAAACTCACCCCAATTTTCCTATTTTACCCCAGAACACACCCCAATTTTCATATTTTGCCCCAAAAACACCCCAAATTCCTGATCAGACATTCAAAACCTATACCCACCCGAAAAACTTTTAATCACCCCATTACTGACCTCACAATGCATTGTAATCAAATGCGATGTAAAGGCACCTGCGTTGTCAGAGTTGCGTTGTTAACGATGTACTGCCTGCATTGTAATGGTTGTCTCCCATGCCAAAGGCAACCCATAGGCTACGCGGTTTGCATCCGTCTGTACCTGGACCGAGCTCAGCACCAAGGAGCCTTCCTCTTGGACACTTCACCACTACGACACCAGCACCCTCCTCACCATCAACCCTGGACGCCATCTTGCCTGCCAGGACCAAACTCTGCTCTGGACCGGACATCGCCATTGACATCACTGACTGCTGCAGTATCACCCGCAAGGAGCACCCCAACCGTCAAGGAGGAGGCATTCACATAATCTACAGAAGCACACTCCGAATGACCACGCACTCTAATAACCCAAGGGTGACCATGGACCAACTTAACTCCCAGATACAAACGAAGTCCAAGTACATCCTCTGCGGCACCCTCATGTCAGGCCATTCTCCAATACCATTGTAACCTCATTGCACCCTAGGGTCTCCCAACCACAGATGACATCCTACTTGGTGGACTCAAGTTCCACCTGGACAACCCCAGTGACCAGAACACCACCCCCTCATGGGGAAGGTCCCCTACATCAGACGCAAGCAGCAAGTCACCTCAACAAGCCACATAGCAGGACACACGATCGAGCATGTCACCTCTGCCAGTGGGAACTTCAACTACAGTCACAACACTGGACTATCCTGGAACGACAATCATTGGTAACATCACGTCTTCACCTTGCCCACCGAACACCACCGCCATCATCGCTTCCCCTCGCAGCTGGATCAAGGCCACCGAAGAACGTCTCATCAACTCCCTCCGCACCAACACTCCACCAATGCTTCCAAACGATGACACCGCACCGCGCTACCACCAGTGATGGATCTCCAAGAGCGCCGACATTTGGGCACCCCTCATGAACGGCACTGCGTCAGTGTCTTCTGCCTGCCTGATGGCAGGCGTGAGGGTGACGCAGTGCCACCAGGATAGGCTGGCCCCATGCATTGTGGAGTTGCATCATGGTTGTGACACAACTGCAGCAATGCGTGACGTTAGCACAGACAGATACGTCGGGATTCCTGACGTATCTGTCATTACTTGCATCATGGAGCTCTATCCAGTGAATACAGCGCATCCATGCTGTTGCAAGAAGGGTGTACTGGGAAGTGTTGCAACGCTGTCTTGTTGCAGCGTTGCAACACTTTTCATGAGTGGAGCCCAGGAATGCGCACTATCTTATTGATGGTGCGTATTCCTGCACTGTAGTTGTGTCACAAGGCAGTGCTGCAACATTGCTTGCAGCGCTGTCCAGCACCAAAACCTGCTAAGATGAGGCCCCAAGTGTTATCCCCATTTTTAAGACCAGCTATTTTCTGGTCTTAAGTAACTGGCTCTTACTGCAGTAGAGACACCGTTTTTTGGTCTTCAGAACTTCAAGGATCCCCTTGTGAATATGGAGAAGTTGGTTTTGTGGTCGTTTTTGCACATGAATACCTCTCCTGCATACAATTATCACTAACAGAAGTGACGATCTTTACAATGCACGTTTTCGCCTAAAAGCTGTCGCTAATGGCTGTTAGCGATAGCTTGGTAAAAGGGCGATACATGTATTGCTGCTTTAGAGGCAGAAAAGTGCTGCTAACCCGGCAATAACTCCTTGTGAATATCCCCCCAGTTCTTTCATTTCACTCAGATACTCTGGGGTATATTACCAAGCAATAGCGATAATTATCGCTATTGCTTGGTTAGAGCCAAAAATGTATCACCGAACTGCGGCGATTTTTATCGCAGATAAACCTTGGTATTACCAAGGTTTATCGCAAATGCGATAAAAATCGGCCGCAATGCATGAATATCGCTGAAAAGTCAGCGATATTCATGCATTACCGAGCTGATGCTTTTAGCCATGTTATCCACCTCCCATTGGATAACATGGCTAAGAACTGCTCAGGGCAGGTGTTAGCTTTTGGAGATATTCGCGCTTAGCGCGAATATCTCCAAAAGTTCTCCAAAGTCCTAACATCTTGGCATGCCCACTTTGCATGTCATTAGTGATAAATTTCTCTGACATGCAAAGTGGGGACCAAGATGGTCTCTATCTCCTACTAGTTGTCGCTAACCAAAAGAGGTATAAGTATTGGACCGAGTATTGGACCGAAAACCCCAGCCTTTTAGAACAATTCTGGATCAAGAGGAGACTCTGCCAAGGAGAAGAGCTGAAGAGCTCTAAGGAGGAGTGCCGTCTCTTGTGTGTCACTTTGCCGGGTTTGCCTGCAGTTGCAGCTCTAGCTTTGGAGAGGAAAAGGACTGGACTTTGCTGTTTATCCTGCTTGTGAAGTTTCTCCAAGGGCGTGTGTGTGCTTACCTCTTGTTGAGAAGCCTCAGGGCCATCAAAGACTTCACCTGCATCAACCCTGAACCCCACTTCCTGGAGTTCTGAGCTACCAAGTGGTGTCAATTTGGGGTTGTTCCTGCTGCAAAAAACTACAAACATCTTCAAAATCAACGCTTCGCCCTTCCAGTGCCTGTTTATGCAATGCAAGTACAACGTGGGGGAGTGATTCCGTTTTGGATTGAACAGAGGCTGGAATCCTAATACATGTATAAAGAGAAAACTACCTCTGACACCATAGATTAAACAAACGTAATTGTACCCAAACGATTTTTTTATTATCTTTGGGATACATTCATTTGTATTTGTCTCAATTTTTCATATTGAATTTACAAAACAATCAAACCTGTCACTGGACAGACTAGACCAGAACTTTCTTGTCTTCTCTTATCAATATATACACATTAATAAACAATGAGGATTTTTTACAAAGAATAAAGTGCTCATCAATTATATACAGTGAAGAAAACTGAAACATACAGTGAAATGTACAGTCAAAAATATATAAAAAATTATTCTAAAGTACATCTCGTTAGGTAAACAAAGTGGTCCTACTAATTTCTGTCATCATGGACTGGGGCATGGGCAGATTCCTATGTTTACTGTCCTCATGCTCAGGTATTTTTCTAGCCAAGGGGTCAAAGCTGGTAGTCAGAACTCGAGGATAGACCCTTATGTTATAGGGTCTATATAACCAAATTTCAAGACCTAATTTAGACTCGGTTCTGCATGGAACCTCTCTCAAATGGGGCCAACGCGTTTTAACCTTCTGGGCGGCACTTCTTTTTACGAAGGTCTTCGTCAGGGATGGTGAGTTTTTCAAAAGAGGACATGTGTACTGTGTCAAATTTTTGGGAACCAGCCGGGTTGGATTGTATTGCTCTTATGTTCCTTTGCTGTAGCGTGAGCTTATGGCTTCACATATCCCGCGGTGCCATTTTTACCTTCGGGGGGTCGCCATGCTTCATAAACTTCAAGAGGTGGCAGGGGGCATACTGGCGGTATCTCGGTGCAGGCAGAGCTTCGTTTGTCCAATGACGCGTCTCTCAACAGGTGATCGGGCTGGTCCATATTGATAAGAGCAGACAAGAAAGTTCTGGTCTAGTCTGTCCAGTGACAGCTTTGATTGTTTTGTAAATTCAATATGAAAAATTGAGACAAATACAAATGAATATATCCCAAAGATAATTAAAAAAATTGTTCGGGTACAATTACGTTTGTTTAATCTATGGTGTCAGAGGCAATTTCTCTTTATACATGTTTATGCAATGCAGCACTGCCATCAGGGCAAAGTTTCCAGGCACTGTCACTCTGCGACTGAAGAAATCAACGCAGCGCCTGTCCGTGGGCAAAGAAACCACTGCAGCATTAGTTCAGAGCACCTTGTCTCCAAAGTCCAAGACCACCGCACTGATTCCTACGCATGCCCTGCAGTGGAGCTGAAAGAACTAACACATCGTGGGACCGCAGCTGAAGAAATAGATGCAGCACTTGTTTGCAGCATTGACTTCCAGTGTGTCCAGATTTCCACCGCATCACCCACAGACCAGAACCATGTTCTATTTAGATGCATCGCTCTCCCTTATAGTCCGGATTCAATGCAACACTTCTCCTGCGTGCACCAGATCTGACGCATCGCCTCCAAAGGGACTCAAGAATCGACGCATCACTGTTTTTTCCGATGCTTCCCTACTCTGTGGCTGTTTTTCTTTGCGGATGTTGATGTATCTAAGGTGCTTTGTGTAAGATCACGCATCCATAGAAATCTATGTATAGACGTGCTTGGAACTAAGGGTGGGCGTAGTACGCGTAGTCGCGCTACGCGAAGCTACGCAAAGCTACGCGAAGACGTTCTCGCACTACGCGAGCTTCGCGTAGCTTCGCGAGCATGCGTAGTAGCTTGCTGGTCCCGTTCGCGAGCCGTTTTTCTTGCTCGGGAGCGTGTAGTGCGTGGTCGGGGCGCTGTCTGCGTGTTCGGGGAATTGTAGCGTGCGACCTTACCCATGTGGTTGGGCTATGGGCGCGGCCATCTTGTTTTTTCAATTGTCCCGCCCGCCCGCGCCCCCTATTTCCTCTTCCGGGTCGCGAATAACGCGTTCGCGCGGTGCACGTCTTGTTCGGGAACACAACTACTTGTTTACACTGACAAAGTGCGTGTTCGCGTGAAATCTCGCGCGAACTTACCCACGTGGTGGCGATGGGCGCGGCCATCTTGTTTTTCACACTCTATGCTATGGTTCTGGGCCTAGTTTTCTATCCACCTTATATCTCTTCAATCCTTACATCTTTTCACAGTTTTTCTTACTTTTTTTACTTATCATCTATCTCTCTCTGTCCCTAAGTTTATATTTTGCATTTTATTTTTACTTTTCCACCTTTTTTTAGCTTTTTTACTGTTTTATTTTATTTCTTTATTTAAGCTCCTACTTCTTCCCTCTAACTTTCTTTTCCACCTCCACCTCCACCCCAGAACCATGGCAAAGGGGAGCAGCAGAACCGTCTCGAAGGGCAAGGCGCCTGCGCCCAAGAGCCGGCTGCCTTGCGGCAGAATGCGCCCATCAGGGGTGAAGGCCCGGAATCTTTTCGGGGAGGCGGAGGTGGCTGCCCTGGTTTTTTTCATCCAGCGCCACCTCCCCTTGACCTTGGCAGCAGGCGGCAGGCCAGGGTCTGGTTACCTGCCAGAGGAGCATCACCGCCGGTGGGCGAAGGTGCGCCAGGCAGTCTACCGTCGCTCAGAAATCCGGCGCACTCACCAGCAGCTGGCCCACCGGTGGGCAGACATTCTAGACAGGGAGCAGGACCTGTTGGACCTGATAGGTGTTGAAGTCGTGGGGATTGGTGAGTAGCTAGTAATATTAATAATTTAATATATATTATAGTAGTACAAGTATTGTGTATAATTCTTGGATGAATAAGTAATGTTTGCGGGTAAAAATAAAATTGAAATGCCGACTTACTGACCAATTGGCCCATCTGCATTCTTGAATAGGTGGTGTAGGTCAGGTGGTACTGGCTTCGTTAGTATTCTGCAATCAGAATGTTTATGGCACATTTGATTAGTGTTCTATAAGTAGACGGTCTGTGGATCTTGCAAGCCAGTAGTCATTTATACTTCGAAGTCAATTTGATTGGAATTGTTGTTCCCTAAAATGTTTGAGAGGATTTTTGAATGAGGTCTTTGTTTCACAGCACTTAATGCTTCTCTTTCTTTATTATTTCTTACATGATCAGCACCACCCAAGGGCAAGAAGAAGACGGGGTCCGAGTTGGCGGGACAACCACAGGAGGAGCGCTCCTCTACCGCGGATCCTGCTGCTGGCCCCAGTAAGTCCTACAGTGCTTATATTATTAACGATTATATTTCCCTAACTTTTTAACGCACCTTATTTTTTCCAACCTATTAATCCTCCTTCGTAATTCAATGTTAGCAAAACCATCTTTGGTCTTACATTTGTTTTCCAAATTTTGCGTAACTATCCAATGCCATCCCTGACTTTCAGTTCCTTCAAACTGCCTCTGCCCCTAGAGTCTCTGTGCTACTACTATTAGACTGTGTGTAGCTAAGCTTGCCCTGTTGGCCACTCTTTAGTTAAGGTATTCTTTTGAATAAAGCTGTGATAGAATAGCTGTAGCCATTGGGTCCACTCCTGTCTTTTGCGTTGTCCTCTGTAATCTCCAGTCTCTCAATTCCCACCAACAAAAATGCACAACCAGATGTTTGCCTACTAATATTTGTTCAGTTAGTATACTTCTACTACTGTTGTGGTTATTATTATTCTCTCTCTGCACATACACAACTATGTACAAGAAAAAAATAGGATGTTGTTGATGTTGGTGATAGGGAGGTTGGACCTTACACCCTGGTCACAGAACTCAGTCAGAAGAACCCATAATCCAATGACCGTCTAGTCTACCTACCTAAGTGTCTCGGTCATAGCCAATTGTCCCACTCCCGACCCCCACACGAAGATAGTTAGATATACCCAATGATTTTAATACACAACCCACGTCAGAACAGAAGAAGAAGAGTAGAAGACCCTTTCGCTCACTCACTCGTTTCAGTCGCCAGCACCCCAGACACTGAAAATATACCACAGAGTCTACGTGCAGGTTCAAAAACTTTATTTTTTGTAATAATTAACAAGCTTTGTATTGTTGTAACTTGGAAGTATTTCAATGAGAAACATCCTGCTCCACCATGCAAAATGAAGAAGATTAAATACTTTACATTTTGTACATCTAGTGCACGATAGAGTAATGTGTGAATTGTGGGAGACATCTTTCGAAAGCTCTGCAAATCCCTTGTTTCGTAGAAGGCAATCTTCTCTTCTCATCTGCCTATGAGAAAAATGTTGCACGTTAGACAGTGAATACAACTATGCCAGTTTTTAGCAGTCATCACATGGCAACAAGTGCAACATTATGGACTAACAATACTGGTTCGTCAATTGTATGCCAGACTCATGTGGCCTCAATGGTGTCTTTCTTACTGTGCAACAAGCTGCAAGGTAGCATGGGCAAAGCAGTAGACACGGATCAAAAAATGGTTATATGGCTCAGGCTAACTTTCCAAAGACTATAGTAGGAGTAGATTAGATGACCCTAGGGACCATCTAATAAATTAAAACAAAACTCTGTCTAATGTGACTGCTGTAAATTGGACGCAATTTGGACAAGTTACACTGTCACAACGATTGTTGTTGTACGTAACTGTTTTTTCAATCTTCCTTCCTGGTGAAAAAAGTACAACTAGTAAAATAGGGGGCGGTGTGCAGGCATCTAAAAAGCTGTACTTGTTTTTACAGGTGCACAATCAATACTAACCACCAGTGCTGACGGGGCCAGCGGCGAAGAGATTGCCATCCAGGAGGGGACAGAGGACGCGGCACCTGCAGGAGCATCAGTGGGGGAGGAAAGTTCAGCGGTGGGCGGTGGTAAGTTATATTCATAACTTATTTGCATTACTAGGTGGATGGGGGAAATTTTTTTCCTCACTGTGCTATGAGACTTATTAGGAAATTATGAATTTGAAGTTGTACTGGACAAAATACAATGGTTGAAGAAGACACCCTTTGTAGCATTACCAGTTTGAGTTGAGTAAACAAGGCCTCTTCCATCAGACTCCAACTCAGCTGTGTAACTTTTGGAGAAGACTAAAAGTCAGATCAGATGACCTGAGGGATGTGTTGAACAAAAAGGGAAAGAAGTGAACTAGGGTGGAAGGAGGAAGGACTAAAGAGATGTAATAATAAGACAAACTACCATAGAAGGATACTTTGTACGGTTCATTCACATGGCTGATATAAATTGGATACATGGGTTGTTAAAGGATGGGTAGAACTGCAAGGTCAAAGAAAATGCAGGCCTGGTTGGGCAAAAGAATATGGGTGCATGGATACAGTGGATAGCAACAATCATGAGCGGAGTTTGTGTCAATGAAACCCAAGGCAAGGAAGGAGTGGACGCATGGGGTGGTTGCTGGTGAAAGTGAAACCAGGTAAGCCGATAATAAAGAATGATAGACATTGACTTTTAATAGGTGGATGCCCCCTAAATGTATTTGTACATTCATCATAGGTGAAGACTGTCACTGGAAGCAGAGTCTTACTTTGAAAAACTAAAAGGATACAAAAAAGACTTTTGTTCTTCTTATGTGTACTCAAGGCCACCCAGTACTAGGGCAAGTATAATGCCGGAAAAAACTTCAATAAGTGCTACAGGCAGGGGAAGCAGGAGGACAGATTAGATAGATACTAAAAGTAGACACCAATTGTATGTACTGCGCTTGGTAGTGCTACTATGCCAAAATGTACTGTTGAATTAATTATGAAGAGTTTCAGTTACAATTCTGTTTCTTTTTTTATAGATACTCATACTCCTTCCTCAAAACCATCGCGGAAGGAGTTGGCAGCCAGGGCCCGGCAAAGGAAACTGCAGGCCATTGTGGAGGAGTACCGCAAGCTGGTGGCTGAGGCTGAGGAGGAGGAGGAGGCGGCGGCAGCAGCTGCTGCCTCTTCCAATGCGTCTGGCCCCAGCAAGGCTCCACCTGCAGGAGTATGGCGCCGTGGCCAGGCAGCCGCTCACCGCCGGTTTTTAACATCTGCCACCCCAACACACAATGGATGCAAATGCAGGTGCCGTGCTTTTCGGCAAAAACTTCTCCTCCGGATGGCCCAGCTGGAGGACCAATTAGAGGAGCGCGTAAAAATCATTGTGGACAAACACCTTAAAGCCCACCAGCTGTAATGGACCCGGACCCTGTTGATTGGCCCTTTTTTAATACTTTTGTGGGTGGGTGGGAATTGGGTGTTGGGGTTATTTTTGTGGGACATTCTTTGGACTTGGACATTGGTTGGGGTTAGGGTGGGGATAGGAGGATATTATTTTTATACATGAATAAATGTTATTTATTTTCAACTTATACACATATGATATGATGTTGTTTTGTGGTGGGGTTACTGTTGTACGTCACAAGGTTTACTCTAGATGCAGGGCAGCGGCCAGTGTTTGATTGAAATACTTTATTAACTGACCAGATGTGTAACATGCAAACAGATAGATGCTGTGCCCCTCACTGAAAGCTATATTTGTCCTATTAGTACTACCAGCCTCTCCTCCAGTATACCTCCCAGCAAACTTCTCTTCTTACCTGTGGTTGATGTTGATTACGTTTGGCACCGCAAGGGCTAGTTGTCAGGGAAGAGGAGCTCGTCCTCAAACCCTGGTGGTTCTTCTGACAGAAGTAGGTCCTGTAACCCAATACTTATTTCTTCCGACTCGCTCTCCTCTTCCAGCTCTGATTCACGGACTTTGTAGTCTGGTGGTATCAAGTGCTGGTTAATTTTTATCATGGTTAACCGCTCCACGCTTTTGGGCGAGAGACTGGTCCTTCTCACAGTCACAATGGCACCAGCAGCACTGAACACACGCTCAGAAGAGACACTTGCAACAGGGCAAGCTAGATACTTTATCACCAGCCTGCTAAGCAGTGGCCATTGGCTTCTTGTCCTATACCAATACACCAATGGGCTTTGCTCCATGAACACCTCTGTTGTGTCATCCAGATAGGCCTGGACCATCCGCTCAATGTTCATTGGTGCTCTGGTTTGCTCGTCCTCTTTTTGCTTTGCGGCAGCAACGGACTTCCCCATCCCTTTCTGTAGAAACCAAGCAGCTATTTTTTTGCTTGTGTCTGATGAATCAGATCCTGTTGGTGTTATTGTTTGTGTTGGTGACTGCTGGGAAGCAAACGCACTGCTCGCATGCTGTGAAGAGGACCTTGACTCTGTAGGATGCTCAGTAGTACTTGCACTGTCCTGGGCTGGCACTGGCAGGCCTCTAATTGAGAGCCGTTCGTTTTCTAAATCAGTGGCTTCCTTGGCTATTACAGTTTTGTACTTGGAAACATCCTCTTTAGAAAAAGGAATTAATGCATTACTATTCACAAATAATTTGTACCTTGGATCCAAAATTGTGGCAGTAATGTAATGTTCATTTGACAAAATCTTATTTTGAATCCTTGTATTCTGAGATAAGCGCTTTGCTAAGGACTTCGCAAAATTAAATGCTTCACGTTTTCCTTCCATACCTTCGTACGTTTCAGACACCTCCTTCAGCTCTTGCTCAAGCATGTACAACAGTGGGATTGCTTGGCTCATAGTACAGTCCTCCCTGCTGACTGCACGTGTGAAGACCTCAAAAGGAAGTAGCATCTCAGTCAGGCATTTAATGAGGTCCCATTGCCACATCTCAACGGTCATGTCTTTAACAGCAGTATCCCCTGATCTTGTCATGACATATGCATTGAGTGGTATGTACTGCTCAAACAGCCGTTCGAGCATGTAATACGTAGAGTTCCAACGTGTTGGTACCTCCTGAATGAGTGCTTTGACTGGCATTTTATAATCACGTTGAATGACCCGTAGCTGCTTCCGGGCTTTAAAAGAATGATTGAAATGCGTGCAGATTCTTCTGCAAATGGTCAGTAAGTTGCTGACTTTGCTTTCACTTTTCAGAAAGTCTTGAACCACAATGTTGATGCAGTGTGCCAAACACGGGACCCTGAAATAGCCGCCATCTTCCATGGCCTTAACTACATTACTGCCATTGTCGGTGGCAACAAAACCAATATTGAGGCCTCTTGGTCGCAGCCATTCAAAGACCTTGCTGTTGAACTCATCCAAAATGTTTGCAGCAGTATGCGATTTCTCCATAGCAAACATGGCTACAGTTGCATGTTTGCGAGTATCATTAAAAATCTCATTAATGTCAATGCCTGTAGATATCTTGTCTCTAACACCTGAAAAAGAGATCCAGTGTGCTGTGATGCACATGTAATCTGTGGCTTGACTACTGCTCCACATGTCTGTTGTCAGGTGGATACTATGCACTGCACTCTGCTGCAAGGTTTTTCCAAGCAATTCCAGCACGTCGTGGTGTAGTGCTGGAACAGCAACTCTGGCAAAATAGTAGCGGCTGGGAACATTCCATTTTGGGCAGAGAGTTGACACAAATTCCAGGAAACCCATCCCTTCAACAAAAGAAAATGGGAGAAGGTCCAGTGCTAACATTTTAGCAAGCTTAGCATTGTATAAACGTGCTATTAGGTGGTTGCGCTCGTACTTTCCCTCCTGCCTAAACATGATAAGAATGGTACGCTGCTGCTTGGTATTTCTTTCAGATATGCCCAATGCAGTACTTCGTGTCGCAGACTTCGCACCCGTACTCCTTGGTGTCTCCGGCTACTCGTACTCTGGTGCCACAGAGATGTTGCTGATCCGGAGGATCTGGGTTCTACCACTGCAGTGCTGGGGAGTGGGACAGGGGTACTTGGTGTACCACTAACAGATAGAATGTCTCCCTCTTCTTCCTGTGTGTTCCGTGGACCTTCTACTGCTTCCCCACCAACATTAATGGTTCCAGTATTCATGATACGTAGGTGGTCCTCCCACTTGATTGCGTGGTGTTTTTTCAAATGGAAAAGGGGTTATTACTAGACGCACAGCTTGTTCATTGAAATTCCTTTTCTGTAAGGTGCTCCGGAGAATCGCCTTCTGGCTAGAGGCGTGGTAAATATGGGGGGGTAGCACTCTCCAACTGGAGAAATGTCCTCCGGGCTCCTTGCAAAGTCCTTGTAATAAGGTTTCTAACTGTTCTGTAGTATAAACAAACAAGTTCAACTGTAGGTGATATTCCAACTTTTAATCTTGTATTCTTAATGCATCTCGTTGTGTTCACAAGTATACATTCTGAATTGGCGTATCAGTTCATAAATGCACTCAATAATCCCAATGCATTTCGGCATGTAAAACGTGCCTTCTTCTGGGGATACATTCTGTCAATAAAGAAAAAATATATATGTAGATATTCCCTAGTTAATAGATAAGTTACAAAACTAAAACGTAAAACCATGTGAATTACCGGTGATGCGGGAGTGTGTCCTCGTGATTTATCGAAGGGACTGTCAAAATTGCGCGTCCGATAGTGCGTATGTAAAGTAGAAAGCCCGTGGTTGACATTACTAATGGAAAAAACGTGGTAGGAAACGTGCCTGATAATAAATGCCTGAACCGCTGGTGATTGGTAAAGCATGCGAAAAGTGTATGAACGAGTGTCCCCGCGGTATAAAACCCGTCATGCGTTCGAGGTGCTTTGAGTGAAATCTGTGCTCTTTACAAAGGCGCGAAGGTAAACAAGTGATAGAAATTTCAATGTGCAGCTTACCGTGATGTGCAGTGAAGTTATTCGCGCAGGGTGTTGCGGTTATCGTCCGGGTTAGTACATGTCTGACCCCCGGATGTGGTAAAAGCCACTGGTTCCGAGGCAACGTAAAATACGTTGTTAAAGGTACAGAGTGTCAATTAAACGACACCAAAAAAAGACTTCCCGCATTAGCTTAGTTATTTTAGAAAACAGATTAGACAATCGAAAAAAACGTAAACCTGACAAAGTAAAACGAGAATGAGATATTACACATCCTAATATGTCTACTGGTAACCAACAAAATAAACATGATATATATAATGGTGAATAACGAGATAGACGTATGGATAAATTTAACCATAAGATATGTGATGTGAACTAGCCTACTAGAGGGATCTAGAAGACACGGCTACTGTAAACCTAAAACTAAATTTCACTGGAGGATTAACAAGGAATCAATCTGATGAAAGATTAATCTAATAAGAAATTAAATAAAATCTTATCAAGAAATACCACACTGGGGTATAGTGTATAGATATATCATGTTTATTTTGTTGGTCACCAGTAGACATATTAGGATGTGTAATATCTCATTCTCGTTTTACTTTGTCAGGTTTACGTTTTTTTCGATTGTCTAATCTGTTTTCTAAAATAACTAAAATAACCACATCCGGGGGTCAGACATGTACTAACCCGAACGATAACCGCAACACCCTGCACGAATAACTTCACTGCACATCACGGTAAGCTGCACATTGAAATTTCTATCACTTGTTTACCTTCGCGCCTTTGTAAAGAGCACAGATTTCACTCAAAGCACCTCGAACGCATGACGGGTTTTATACCGCGGGGACACTCGTTCATACACTTTTCGCATGCTTTACCAATCACCAGCGGTTCAGGCATTTATTATCAGGCACGTTTCCTACCACGTTTTTTCCATTAGTAATGTCAACCACGGGCTTTCTACTTTACATAAGCACTATCGGACGCGCAATTTTGACAGTCCCTTCGATAAATCACGAGGACACACTCCTGCATCACCGGTAATTCACATGGTTTTACGTTTTAGTTTTGTAACTTATCTATTAACTAGGGAATATCTACATATATATTTTTTCTTTGTTGACAGAATGTATCCCCAGAAGAAGGCACGTTTTACATGCCGAAATGCATTGGGATTATTGAGTGCATTTATGAACTGATACGCCAATACAGAATGTATACTTGTGAACACAACGAGATGCATTAAGAATACAAGATTAAAAGTTGGAATATCACCTACAGTTGAACTTGTTTGTTTATACTACAGAACAGTTAGAAACCTTATTACAAGGACTTTGCGAGGAGCCCTGAGGACATTTCTCCAGTTGGAGAGTGCTACCCCCCCGTTTTTTCAAATGGGTCATTTGGCCTTCGGTACCATAGTTTGTGCCAAGCTTACCACGACGAACAGAGGAATGACAAATGGAACATATAGCAATGTTGTCCTCATTTGCGCTAACTGTAAAGAAGTCCCACACTGGGGAGCTTAACTTTTGTCTCCTGCTAGAGGTGCCACTTCCAATGCCGGATGAACTGGAGGTTGTGTGGTGAACTGCACTATGTGGCTGCGCAGTAGTACCACTACCTCCTTCTGCTGAGGTGGAACTTGTGCTGGATGTGGGACGCTGCTGGCTGTGTGCAAATGTAAAAATGGAAGCTGGAGGTAGTTTTGGTGTGGCCTGTGTTGGTGGTATGCGTGCTACTACATCCGTAGTCGCCGCCATTCTTGATAGGGTAAAAATTTTGGTCTCCATGTCCTCAGGGCCAGGAGTAATGCTTGTGATGTCTGGGTCTGACTCATCATCACCATCATTATCATTATCCGGCTGCTGAACATTGCACTCCATAAGTGGTAGGCTTCCTGGAACATTCCTTTTCCCTAGCCTGGTCTTCTTGGGATGTCTCTCCCTCTCATGCTTAGATCGTTCTGGCTCCCAATTGAGATCAAGATCATCAGAAGGGATGCTTGGCGAAGAACTCAATGGACTAACCCTCCTTTTCCTTGGTGGGGATTTGGAACCCAATAGATCTCCTGCAGGATGTGCTACCTCTTCTTGCTCTGCATCAGGCTCAATTTCCTGAACTGCCCTGACTTCGGGAGGAACAACAACTACTATTGCCAGTGGTGGTTCTTGAAAAACTATTGCAGGCGGTGGTTGTGGTAGTTGTTTTGATACATACAGTTGTTTTTGTTGAACATCTACTATTGCGGCTGGTGGTTGTGGAACTACTATTACAGGTGGTGGTTGTGGTTGTTCTTTTCGTTGAGCATCTACTATTGCAGGCGCTAGTTGTTGTTCACCACTTTTCTGCTGTGTTCCCTCTTGCGTGGAATGTGTACTACTTTGCGATAAGTTCAGGTGATGCTCAGTATCACTGCTTTCCAAGATTAGGCTGGCTACCTCTTCCCCACTCATCTGCTTGGGCCTGGGGTGGTGGCTTGGGCCCACTGATGCGGTGGTGCTGGCCCCAGCTTGGACCCCAGTCACTGCTGCTGCAGGCGTACTTTTTTTTTTCCCAAAAAAGGTTTTCGGGTCAACACCAGACTTAAGTGTCAGTTCCTTCTTCTGCTCTTCATTATTCTCAGCAACTATTTTGGAGGACCTGGTACCTGCTTTCTTTGGGCCCATCTTCTTCAGATGTCAGCAGCAGCACTCAGTTGCACAAGTTGCTGAGAATGATGTCTGGTCAGGTTAGTCACTCACACCACACGTGACGTAGTACAAAAGGACGCCCGTCTGGCAGTAGAACAGGCGATGAATGATGACAGACACCTCCTCCAGTCTTTTGTGCACCTACAAGCAAAGAAGGCAGAACAACATCAGTCAAATATGGATTTATTTTAGCTTTAATTACTACTAGAAGTATTAGTACATCCAGTAAGAGTAAGAATAGAAAAGAATTAAAATGCAAATGTAGTGGAAGTGGAACTTGTTTATCCATAATTTGTGCATCATGGATGCAGCATCAGTGACCTGCAGCAGATAGCAATGGGGATGTGAACAGTAGTAAGCCAACAGGAACAATGGCAAGACACAGGCCAATTTCTCAAAAACAAAACGGCACACTACTACTACTACTACCACAACAGCTCCACATGGGCACTCATCACAGGTACATGGGTAAAGGGCAAAGTCCAAAAAAAATAAACTCAACCAGGCCTATATCCCTCCCTATATGGCCAGAAAAAGGAGGATGCATACATCACAGCTTAATGCAAAAAAAAAATCCCCATGGCTACAAGGTTTGAAAGTTACACATCAACACAAACAACAAAGGCATTTTGGAGTTTTCCCCCAAAGAGTTAACTAGTTAACTACACCCCAAACACCACATCTGAAAATTCAATGCATTGCCACCCATGCCCTAAATGATGTTACATTCAAACGACAAAATGGAAACCGCTACAACAAGCATCACAGCTGACTATCTCTGGGACTCTAGGCCTACTGGCAGAAAAAAATCACACAACTTTGGAGGCCTGCGGCAAACAGGATGGAAGGTCACACAAAATGGCCGCCCCCACATGGCCGGGCCAGTGCCACCCCCAAAAACAGGAAAAGAAAGAGAAGACAGACAAATAGACAATACATTCCTATGGCAAAAGGACAATGCTTGGCTTGACAACATGGCCGCCACCAAGCCGCCCACATGGTCAGGCCACCCTCAAACAACAAGGTACATAGAGGACAGAAACAGTGAGTGGTCCATGCTCCAAAAACTACGAGCAAATGACAACCTGTGGAGTTTCTATTAGCAAAATGAACAGCATCTACATTTTCGGGAACTTTTTAGGCAACTCGAGAGATATTGCTCGCGAGAATGCAAATTCGGCGTGTTCGGCGGCGCGAACTGAACAAAACGTCGTGATCGCGCCCCCGAGCACGCACATTGAGCGCGCGAAGATGACAAAAACTGTAAGGTCGCGTTGCAGCACTGTGCAAACATACCAAAACAGTACAGGCCTCCCTCAATCATAATATTTAGGAAAGATTAAGAAGCACAGAAAACTGTAGTTAAAAAAAAACATTTATACAGTACACCAATTCTCAAACTTACTTGTGAAAGAAAAGTTTAAATCCAAAATTCCTCAATAAATCCAATTAAATGCTATGATGCAGCAGACACAAAGAGTGATCCTTCCAGCTCCAATTCCAAATGAAAGTGAACACCACATGGACAAAGCACTGGGAGGAGCCTGGTGGACAGGAACAGGAAGTTGGAGATTTAGGGGCACTTCCTTTCTCTTGAAAAAAAGAGTAGAAACAAAAAGAAGACTCCTAGCCCAAAAAAACAGCCAAATCACAATCTGAGGGATTAAATGAACATTTTAGAGAAAATTTTAACATGCTCGAGAGATATTCTGTGCCAGATTGCAGTTTCTGCGTGTTCGGAAACGCAATCTTACCAACATAGCGCTGTAAGAAGATCGCGCGTCCTAATGACGTGGTCGCGCGTCCGAATGACGTCATCGCGTTCTCACAGTCGGGTTGGATTGTGCGGCCGGATTCCAAACATCGTAGCGAACGCGACCGGGAGAGAAAAGCGAGAAAGCGAACGCAGAACCACGGTAAGTCTTTACCGCGCACGCGAGAATGCTATTGAGCGCGCGAGGAAGAAAAGTCACTACGCAACGCTGTAGATTGCGAAGTAGACGACAGCTTCGCGCTCCCGACGAAGCGCGAAGTTGCCAAAACTTCACAAATTCCGTGAACGGAGCGTAGTTCTCCGCCCACCCTTACTTGGAACCTGTAGAAAGTAATATTTTGAGTACTGTATGTTGGATTTTTGTCATTTTGATCGTGTTTAATTTAACTAAAGATTGTTTATTTTTCTAAACTTGTGCGGTGCCCATTTGTGGTGTTTTAACTATTACTGTATGTGTTATGTACAAATACTTTACACATTGCCTCTAAGATAGGCCTGACTGCCTGTGCTAAGCCACCAAGGGGGTGAGCAGGGGTTATCTAGGGTGTGTAACTCCCTTACCATGACTAGAAGGAAGGCATCCTACTTGGACAGGGTGCAAGCCACTGCCAACTACAGACCCCCATTTCTAACAGTTAGTACAAGAAAATGTCAACTTTCTAAAAGTAGCATTTTCAGAATTTTGGATTAAAATCCGACTTTGCCATTAAAGAGGGTTGTACAGAAGAGATACCAATTCAAGCTGCCGACCCATGCACACATTGCTCTGCACAACCAAGGAGACCATCCTACAATAACCACCACCTGAACTTCCACTTACTGTTGAGAAGATTACACGCGACCTCCCTATCACTTGTCCACATGCCCTACACCCACTGAAGAAGAACTGGAGGTTGCTGCTTCTTCTACATCTTAGCAAAGACCTAGAACAGATTCCCAATGCAGCTCCAGACTATCACCTCACTTCCAGAATTCTTAAGGTCCCTCAAGACCTGGGTGTTTGAATAAGCCTTTGGGACCTTCAAGCACCTGGATGCCCTATTGGGTGTTTAGCTGTGCTATATAATCTCTGATTGATTGATTGATTGATACATTGAAATTCTCTAGACATCAAACTCAATATTCACATCAGCTCTCAACTGAAAGTTACCACTTAATAAATGTAATAGGGAAACCCAATGTTATTCTATGGGAAAAGTACGCCTCATAGCAGTGAAAAATGAATTGAGGAGTTTTTCACTACCAGAACATGTAAAGCTTAAAATTACATGACCTACATTTTAAATACATTGCACCCTGCCTTCTGGGCTGTATAGGGTCTACCCTAGGGACAACTTCACTGCACTGAAAAGGGAAGTTTGAGCCTGGCAAGAAGTTTGGCTTGCCAGGTCAAAATGGTAGTTTAAAACTACACACACAGGTTGCAATGACAGGCCTCAGACATACTTAAGTGGGTGGCACACTACATGCGGCAGGCCCACGAGTAGCATTTAATTTAAACGTGCAAATTTGATGTAAGCCAATTTTACCATGTTTAAAGCAGCGAGCACAAGCACCTTATCTCTAGGAAGCAGTGGTAAAGTGTGCATAGTCCTAAGGTCAGCAAAAACAGATTCACCAAAAACAGGAAGGCTGAAGGCAAAAAGCTGCAGGAAAACCACACCACGGATTTATAATAATTGAAATGAACCTCTTAGTACAGAAAGAGGAATGAAAAATTACATAGATGTCACACAATCTCCGGCTTTGGCCAATAGAGCTACCTCTCGAATTACTGCAACCATAATGGTTAAAGCAGCAGACATATCACTTAGGTTACATAGGTTGAGAATAGTTATCTGCTATCTGTCAGTAGCTTCAAAGTACCCCTTGGAGATAAACATGTGTTACAAAAGAAGTTTTTTTGTTACAACAGTGATTTCCATCAGAAGATTTCTACAGATGCTCACCATATGTAAGGGATTCCCCTATGATTTCAGAGATGGATATCATTTTCCTGGGAAGGCTGGCAGGTGATAGGGTGTAGGGATTTCCAGAACAATAAAACATGAGGACATTCATAAATTTGATGTATTAACGTACCCGTTTCAGTAGAACAGGACCAACAAAGTGGGTAAGATGTTGGGGAAAACTTACAAATGCTAACAGGAGTAATAATTACTCTATGATAAATGAAATACAGGGATTGTGTTATGCGCGCAGCAGGAGAAACTTTAAACAACTTAGACCACAATTTTTCCCATGTTGTGACAGATAAGGAAACGGATAAATCATGTACCAAAGCAAGTTCAACAGTTGACTTAGAACGATCAATAACATTAGATAATAATAATTTATATATAAAAGCGGCTTTAGGTCTGTGGGTTGAAAATAAAAGATATAGAGGAGAAGAAGGGGTTAAAGATGGAAAATCAGGTGGGAGTGAATAAGTGTTTAGGTGAGATTGTATGGCTGTAACAATCATATTATATTCATTAAAAAATGAATCAGGCAATTGGTAACTTAATTGCAATTTATGAAAGGGGATAATAGAAAAATTATGAAGAAACTGATGCATAAAAGTAATATTCTTTTCCTTCCAGTATTTGTAATAAAAAGATTTGCCTTTGTATTTAATGAATTCATTATACCATACACTAGATGATAAAAAACATTGGAGAGGGGTCAAATCTTTGGAAATTGTATTGTAGAGTAAAGTCTGGGAATATTTAAAAACTGGAGTTTTGGAGAGGAAGGTACAATTTGACATAAAGATAATATTTTGAAAGGAAAAGTCCTTTAGCAATGACGGTTCAAAAATAATCCATTTAGGGACAGGGATATCCAAAAAGTCATATGCTAATGAAAAGGATTGTTTGATTAAAAAGGCTGAGTGATATGCTTTAAAGTTTCGAAAACGGACTCCACCTTCATTTTTAGGACGGATGAGTTTTGTTAGAGCAATATGCGGATGTTTGTGAATCCTCGAACAATCATCATTTTAATGGTGTCTAGTCTACCCCAGTATGAAAGAAAGAGGGGACACCATAAAAGGAGGAGTGGAGTTTCTTCACTAGGGCATCAAAAGCATACTTAATAGTGTTCTTTAGGGTAGGAGCAAACCAAATGCCAAGGTATTTAATTTTGGAGGGACACCAAGTAGAATTAGCATTATTGAACATAAATTGACAGAAAGTAGAATTTAAGGGTAGAACTTCTGTTTTGGATAAATTAAGTTTATAACCTGAGATGGAGGAGTAAAGCTGAACTTCATTTATAAAATGTGGGAGAGAGTCAACAGGGTTAGACATATATACGAAAATTTCGTCTGCATAGGCAGATAGTTTAATTTCATCCGAGGCAAATTTGAAGCCAGTAATCAGAGAATTAGTTCGGATACGCTCCAAAAATGGCTCAAGACACAAAATAAATAATAAATGGGAAAGAGGGCATCCCTGCCTAGTACCTGTAGTTAAAGAAAAAAATTTGGAGAAATAGTTATTGACAAAAATACTGGCAGGAGGACATGAATACAAAAGTTTAATGTAAGAAATAAAAGAAGGGCCAAAACCAAACCATTGGAGAGTTTGAAACATGAATTGCCAATTTATACGGTCAAATACTTTTTCCGCATCTAAAGAAAGGGCAGCAAGGGGATCCTTAATTTTTTTGCTAAGAGAAATAATATTAGTAAACATTCTAGCATTATCAGAGGCTAAACGACCCTTGACAAACCCAACTTAATCAGTTTTGATCAAGAGAGGGATGACATTATCAAGACGGGTTGCAAGGATTTTAGCGAAAACCTTACAATCGTAATTAATTATTGATATAGGGCGATAGTTTTTACATAAAGAATGGTCTTTATCAGGTTTGGGGATTATAACAATCAATGCATCCATAAATGACCCAGCAGCTTTGGCATCAGCAATGAAGGAGTTAAAAAGTTGTAAAAATTTAGGGGCAAAAATAGAATGAAAAGTAGAATAAAACTCCACAGGCATTCCATCAGGGCCTGGTGTTTTTGATTTTTTCAAATAGTGGATAGCATTATTCACTTCCTGAAGAGTAATATCTTTCTCTAGTGAGTTAAATTCATCAGGGAGTGGCGGAGGGGGGAGGAAGACCAGAGAAAAATAATTTTAAGTTGGGATCAGAGGGAAAAGTGTCATCAGAATGAAGAGACCGGTAATACTCATGAAAAACCTCAGCAATCTCTTCATTCGATGAAACATGGCATTTATTAGCTTCGTTAAAAATAGGGCCAACAGTTTTTCGTTCAGATTGAACTTTTAAGTAGTTTGCCAACATCCTACCCGCCTTATTCTGACCACCATGATATTTGGATTTAAATTTAAGCAGAATGTTACAAGCTTCAGTTGTTGCTAATTTATTGAGTTCGGTCTTTGCTTTTATTAGAACATGAAGGGCATCAGGAGATTTAGAGGTAAAATAGTTGTGTTCTAACGTTCTAATTTTACGTAATTGATCCTCATATTTGACTCTTGAGGCCTTCTTCTTTTTTGAAACATATGAAATAGTGAAGGCACGGAAAGCTGCTTTGAAAGCATCCCAATTATTATGAATAGACGTAGCTAATGGGTCATTAAAAACATAAAAATCATTTAAAAAGGTAGTAATTTCTTTGAAAAATGCTGGATCAGATAGTAAAAAAGTGTTAAACTTCCAGCGACTAAATTTGGAGGAGGTAAGTGTAAGGTCCAAGACTGCATAAACAGGTGCATGATCCGAGAAAAAAATGGATCCAATGTCAGATTTATGAATAGAGGGAAGAAGGGATTTACTGACCAAAATATAATCTATTCTAGAACGGGTGTGATGCAGATTTGAAAAAAAAGTATGTTCAAGTGAATCCGGATTACAGGTTTTCCAAACATCATATAATGGACGAGAAGCAATGGCCGATTAGAATGATTTGTGAGTTTTGTCAGGTTGAAATTTGCATTTGTACAGTCTATCAGAAAAAGGATCTAACCATTGGTTAAAGTCACCAGCTACGATAATATTGGGACAATCAATTGAGTAGAGAAGGATCTTAATATCGTTCCAAAATTTAGGATCTGGTTTGACAGGACTATATATTTAACAAGACTACTGTCTTGTTTTGTATCACAATCTTAGCCATTATCCAACGACCAACATCATCATTTTGAGTAGGTAAAATTTGGACCGACAAAGCTTTATGAAACAATATTGCAACACCCCCTTTTTTGTTAGAAGTAGGAGAAAAAACAACCTGCCCCACCTATTGTCTTTTCAACTTTAATGATTCCACATCAGAACAATGAGTCTCTTGAGGAAAAGCAATTTGAGAATTGAGTTTAGATAAGTGGGATAGTACCTTTTGTCTTTTGACTGGATTACCAAGACCCTGGACGATCCACGTAACAAAATTACACATGATGGAGGGTTGGAAGGGAGGAAGACACGTGGAGCATATACACTGCAGGGATACGACTACAAGAAAAAAAACACCATACAACAAAATTACATAAAGAACATCCAACAAGAAAACCCACAGAACTAGAATACATTAACTCCAAAATAATTAAAAAAAAGAATAATAAGTGAATAGGGAAGGAAAGGAAAAAGAAAAAGAAGAGGAAAAAATGAACGGACAAGGGAGAGCTAGAAATAAAATTAGAGGTAATGCATGAAAAAGAGGGTAAAACAGAGAATGAAAAAAAGGGAAAGGAAGCAAAAAAAGAGAAAAGGAACCAACAGATCAGGGTAAAACAGCACGACCTGTAAAAAGAAGAAAGAGCAATAGAGGGAGAGCATGTTGGCGTAGAGCGGAGCGGATCTCAAAGGAAAAATTAGGGAAAAGAATAGGAGCCTAAAGGAGTAGAAAAATGAGATAGAAGATGATAAGAAAAACAATAGAAGATAAGAGATGGAAAGTGGGAAGAATTCATGATAATGAAGCAGAAGAGCACTGGGAAATAATGAACGCATATAAGTCAGAAGAATAAAGGTGAGAAGCTGGTAGGGAGAAAGAAAAAGGAAAGGATCAGAAGAAAGAAGATCAGGAATTAACAGCCATTCCAGTTGATGAGAGGAGCGCAGGAACATTTTCAGCTTTTCAGGATCATCAAAAGATTGTGAGTGCCCTTTGAGAGTGATTTTGCAAAGACAAGGATGAAGAATTCCATATTGAATATTATGATATCTCATCTGTGGTCGCAATGCAAGGAATTCTTTCCGACTTGCATTGGTGGCATTAGAGATGTCCTGTGAAATAAAAATGTTATTACCAGACTAATTAAGACGACGCTTAAGTCTAACAGCCTTCAAGACGGACATCAATTCAGTAAATTCTAGAAAAAGCATAATGATTCCACAAGGTTTCGCTGGGTTGGAAGTAGGTCGGCCCAGACGATGTGCTCTTTGGATATTAAGGGGTGCAGTTGTGGATGGAAAACTCAAGAGTTCAGAAAGAATTTTTTTTTTTTTTAAGTAAAAGTACCATATCGGAGAACATGGCGGCTAGCGGGTGTGGCTAGTCGGGAGACTCGTGAGTCTCGGGTGTCTGTGTTGTACTGGATGTGAGCGGAGCAGCTGCGGAGCAGTGAACGCCGGAAAACGGAGACTTGACTCTTTTTCTGTTAACAAGGGAAGAAGCGCTTACCTTCGTGATTGTGCAGCCGCGGAGGATATCTGGATGTGTTGATTCGGCCACCACTACCGCGATTGACCTAAGCAGGCTGTGCTGACGGGAAGCGGCTGGCGGGCGAGGCGGTAGCCGGGCCGGGCTGTGCCTATCGGCGGAGACGTGGGGTGGTGGTGTCGGTGCACGGAGCACGGAGCGGAGGTCTGGATTGTGTGACTTCGGGCCGTTTTGGGTTTGAGGAGAGAGAACCTTTTTTCTTTGGACCTGCTGGGATGCGGTTTTCTTTCTGGATTGAGTCTCGACACGTGGGGGAGTCTGGAGAGGATTATTTACACTGACACGGCAGGAGCCGTGGCACCCCCTTTCTCATGTACTGCTGCTACCTGCAAGTCAAAGGTAGGATTACACGATGCTTCAAAACAGCGGTTAATACGTTGGTTTAAAGCAGCACACGAGCTCAAGATGGGGAGAAGAGCTGTATATAGATATAGTCTTCGCTGCTCGGGGGGGTTGTAAGGAATTCCTTAAATTAAAACTACCAAGTCCGCAATGCAATGGGTCAAGTGGGTCCTTCTCGAATATAGTTCCATTAGTCTCTGACCTGTATATGTCAGACAGGGAGACCCAAGGCTCCCAGGCTTCGGGATATACCCTTAGAAGCAAGGGAGGGAAGCAGCCCACTTTAAATGTTCCCCCAGATACTCCTTCCTCAGCTAAAGCTAAATCCAAGGTAAAATCTTTAAAGAAAGCGGGGAAAAAAGCAGCTAAAGCCCAGAAAGTAGTTGAGAAGCCTAAACCACCTCCTTCCTTGAAGGCATATTTTAAAACTGTGCCCTCAGTACTGGAGCTTAAACTGTCGCAAGAGGCTTTAGCCGGGGTATCTAAAAGGGGGGTACAAACTACTAATAAATACCAACTTTTGGAGGGGTTAGAGATGGACTTGGAGCACGAGGAAGCCTCTGAGACAACAGAAACTCCAAAACAAAATACTATATATAGTTCTGAGGACAAGGATTCTGTATCAGTCGAAGAAGTATCAGCGCATATAATGAATGCTAACAGTGAGGACAGTTATTTGCCAGCATCCACAGACATATCAGACATGGACCATTCAGTAATAGCAATGCTAAAAGCCCTGAGTCTTGAGGTTAAAAGTGGTTTTGAAGCGACATTAATCAACCAGCAGGAGATAAAGGAGAAATTCGACGCATTAGCCGCTAGAACTACTGAATTAGAAACCTCAGTAACGGAGTTAAAAAAGACTGTTACTCAACATAGTAAAAAGCTCGAGGATCTCAGCCTGAGAGAGCAAGGTCTCCAAGAAAAAATGGAGTCTTTGGAAAATGCACAAAGGCGAAATAATCTGCGTTTGTTAAAAGTTCCAGAAGGGGGAAACATTAAAGCCTTTGTCGCCAGGTTGATCAAACAATCTATTGAACTTGACATATCAGAAGAAGAAATAATAAAAGATATTCAACGAGTTCACAGAGACCCATTCAGGTTGAACCCAAATAAAAGCAGACCAAGGAAGATCCTGGTATACTTTTTGACTTATACCCTAAAAGAAGAGATCCTTACCAGGGCGTTAAGAGCTAGTGAACTCCTGACAGATGGGATTTCTTATCAGATTAGATCTGATGTGTCCTCCATTACAGCTTCTAGGCAGTGGGAGCTTGGTAAATTGCTAGAACCTTTCAAACGGCTTGGCGCTACTGCTCAGCTCAAATTTCCGGCATCACTGAAAGTGATGTATAAAAATAAAATGAAAGTCCTAAAAAGATTGGACGAGGCAGAAGAATATCTGCAATTACTTACAGATGACAACTTAAGAGAGCAAGACAATAAACGTTAAGGTGTTGAAAACCTTAGCTTATGCATCAATCATTACCAACTCTAGTCATATATTCTTACCGCTCTTAACATATATTGAGTAGACACCCGAGAAGATGAAGAGTCTCAAGGCCTAGGTAGGCCAGGAAAAAGGAGGGGGGTTCTCCAGGGGAGCACGGGAGGGGCAGGACAGGGGGTGGGGGAAGTGAGGGCACTGGGTGGGGAGCATCTGGGGAAAAAAAAAAAAATATGTCCAATTCGCCATTTTCAAAGTCTCATTGGGTACACCTTTGTCATCAGAAATAGAGCAAGGTAGGGTAGCATATTCATCATATATTAAGATTCTTTCGTGGAATGTCAATGGGCTGCGTGTCAAGCATAGGAGAGAAAGAATTTTTCAGTATTTAAAGGATGCACCTGAAAACATTTTAATTTTACAAGAGACCCACTCCACCGAACAAGAACTTAGAGATATTTTCAAGGGAAAAAAGTGGATCCAGCAGGTGATAGTCACTTCACAACAAACTGCTACTAAAGGGGTGGCTATATTGATTAAATCTAATCCCGAGATAACTTTGTTACAATCTAAATCTGATAAAAACGGGAGGTGGGTTATAGCGAAAATAAAGCAACACGCCAACAAATTTACGATCGTAGGCTACTACGGTCCTAATCTGGATGATACCCTTCCTCTTAAAGACCTCTTTGTAGAACTCTTAGATTATGAGGATCCGGTGATACTGGCAGGAGATTTTAATTTAGTACTAGATTCTCAGCTAGATAAATCGACTACCTCAAGGACCTCACATAACCCCAAAACTAGAGCTATATTACTAAATGCGATCTCCCAGTTTGGCTGGAAAGATATTTGGAGACACAGGAATGGCACAAAAAGAGAATTTACATTCCACAATAAGAGATTACGGCATAAATCTAGGCTAGACTTTTTCTTGATCGCAGAACATCTAGGTCAGTATGTGGAGGAGATAAAACATCTTGGGGCCCACATTTCAGATCACTCAGCGGTAGCTCTAACTCTAAAACTGTCAGGTCCACAGTTGGTTAAGAGATGGACTATAGACAGAAGTATTCTGCTGGAAGAAGAAGTAATTGATAAATTGCTTAAGGTATCAAACAAGTTCTTCACTCTCAATCTAGGTACTGCTACACTCCCGGTTGTCTGGGACACATATAAAGCCTTTTTGAGAGGGCAATTATTAGCACTACAGATTGCAAATCATACTGCATATAAGGCGCAAATATCACAGATTGAAGCGAGAATCAAGGTTCTTGAACAAGCTGTACTAGACCACAGCCTGACAGATCAAGAGAATAATAAGAAAGATTTGTTATCATGCAGATTACAGTTGGAGCAACTATTAGATGGAAGGCTGAGAAAACGTTGGCAAGCTAGTACATTGGCACACTTCGAATACGGCGAGGCCAGCAGAAAACTGTTAGCCTGGAAAACAAAAAAGGACATTAAGAAGAACTCTATTAAGGAAGTGCAGATAGCAAATACGGATGTGATCTCAGATAAAAGAACAGAAATTGATCAGGCACCTTTTCATCATTTTGAGGAAGTTTATAGAGAAGATCTCCTTCCACAAAAGCAATCAATACAGTTATGGTTACACCAATATCAGGTTAAAGTCTTAGATGATCAGGCCTCCAACAATCTTAGCAGAGGATTTAGTTCTACTGAAATAGCCTCGGCGATAGATTCCGCCAAGAGAAGTAAGGCTCCAGGCCCTGACGGGCTACCCTCTGAGATTTATAAAGTGCTAGCACCTGTATTAATACCAGTTTTGAATATGCTTTTCACCTCTATATACGAGGAAGGAGGCAAAATCCCTCTTTCTTGGAATGATGCCATAGTGGTCCTTATCTTAAAACCAATGAAGAAACCATCCCAATGTGATTCATATAGGCCTATCTCCCTCCTTAATACTGATTATAAGCTCATGGCAAAAATATTAGCGGAGAGGTTAAACGGGGTAGCAGGGCAATTATTACATTTAGATCAAAAGGGTTTTGTCAGAGGTCGCTCTATACAAGATCTTACACAAGCCTTGGTGGGTGCAATAGACGTTGCTTCACAATATAAAGTCCCACTAGTGGTTATTACATTAGACGCCGCAAAGGCTTTTGATCGCGTTAACTGGGAATTTTTGGTTAAAGTACTAGAAAAGGTCAATTTAGGTAGAAATTTCTGTAGGACAATAGCAGCATTTTATCAAGCTCCCACAGCTAGAGTATTATTAAACGGGAGTTTATCTCATCCCATAAAAATTCAAAGAGGGACAAGACAAGGATGTCCGCTTTCACCCTTGCTCTTTGATTTATATATGGAATCATTCGCAGAAAAGATTAGACAAGATCAAGACATCCCACCGTTTAAATATAACAACTGGGTTAAAAAAGTTGCTTAATACGCGGACGATTTGATGCTATACACTACTGACCCTATCAAATCTATCCCTCTTATATACAAAGCAGCAGAGATGTTTGGTCAAGTTTCTGGATATCTGATTAACCAATCTAAATCAGAATGTATGTTTTGGAATATAATCCACGCAAATTCTATCTCAATTTTGAAACACCAAATCAGATATCTGGGAATTCAAATCACACAGGACATAAATCAACTTTCGGAAAAAATCTCCATAAAATAGAGAAAGAAATCGCGGAATCCCTAAAAAGTTGGTCATTTCTTCCTCTGACCTTAATCGGAAGAATCAACATAGTAAAAATGATGTTGCTACCCAAACTAATATATATATTCCAGAATATTCCACTGACCTTCAAAGAAGCCAGACTAAAGAAAATTCAAGCTAAATGGAACTCCTTTATTTGGGCTTCAAAAGGCATAAGGATTTCCTGGAAAAAGCTCCGTAGAAAGAAAACCAAGGGTGGTCTATGTGCACCAGATCTGAGAGTATATGCCTGGACTTTATTATTGAAGGCAGGACTAAGACTATTCGATAACTTAGGGAACACAGAGTCAGACTGTATGTTCCAAAATATGTTATCTGAGATCCAGGGAGGATCTAATGCATTTTTGTTTAAGTTTGGAGATATGCGTTATTTTAAAAAAGTGCGTTTAAAGATTCTTAGAGACATGGCATATGTGTGGGCTAGAGTCAGGAGAGCACTGAATATCCCATATTACTCTGCTATGGCCCCAATATGGGACTCACCGGGCTCTCCTGAATGGACTAAAGACTCACTATCTATAGCTGTACAGAGTTCAAACATCAGAACATGGGGTCAGTTATTGCCTGAAGGGAATCTTTTGAGTTGGGAAGACATTTCTGCCCTTACGGATAAAAATGTATCCAAATTTAAGTACCTACAAATCAAAAGCTGGACCCAGGCTGTAACAGAGGAGAAAGGTGTTAAAACTGTATTAGATGAGCTTTTAATGAAGACACCGAGATCACTCAAAACATCAGTCCTCTATTGGACAATACTCGAGGAGGAAGACAGAGATTTCGCCCTTCCAGAACAGCTATGGAGGGATCAAGTACCGGACGTCGACTTGCAGACCTTATGGCAAGTATCCTTTGATTTACTACATCTTACGGTCTCACCTGCCAATTTAAAGCGGAATCACTTGTCCTCTCTCCATAGAGTATATTGGTCTCCAGCCAGGCTTGCTAAATTTTCGAAGGGGCCTACTCCCTGTTGCCCAAAATGCAATTTGGAAAAAGCAGATGACCTGCACATGTTCTTGACTTGTCCGCACTCAATGAATTTTGGTTTGAAATACAAGAAGGTATGAAAGCCCTCTTTGGGTATGAAATACAGGTTAGTACGCAACAAGTTTTTTTTGGAATTTCTTTTAATTATGAAAATGTACCTCGTGATAGTAACAAGTTATTTTTGTACTTAATTGTCTTGGCCCGTAGGGAAATATGTAAACTCTGGGTGAGCACCACTGTCCCGATATATGCAGATTGGATAAGGGCAATCAGGCATACTCTTAGTCTGGATAGCATAGTGTGGAAGAGAAGGAAGCATTTTTGGACCCCCTGTATAATTTGGCTCGATGGATTATAACAACTTTGTCCAATGATTATGCCTTTTTGCGGAAGCATCTACCCTAAGATCAGTCTAAGGGTCTGGTAAAGTGCGAGACTGAGCTGACTCTCTACATGGTGGAACCGTGAGATCTATACTGGGTGTTCGCAGAAAGAGCTTCCATAAAGATTCTCGGTATAATCAACACTGAAAATATCTTTATCGGCGTATGAGGACAAAAAAAAAAAAAAAAAAAAGAAAAAGTACCATATCTGGACCTTCAACATTTTCCGGCAAACCATACAGGCGAAGGTTATTGTGACGATTACGATTTTCCAAATCCTCAGTGTGTAGTTTCAATTTATGGATTTCCTGCTCCAACAATGGAATTTTTGTAGAAAAATCATGTAGGCCACTGACCCGCTGTTCCAAGTCTAATACCTTACTTTCTATGAGAATCCATCTCTCCTCAATTTGTTGTCATTTCTCATTAGTTGCAGACATGAAAGGCTGAAGGCCTCGAACTTCATCTAGGATAGAGTCTAGAACAGAATTTGGAGAGGAATGAATAGGAGATGGTGGGTCATTTTTATGACGTTTAGGTTTCGTGCCCGTGATGGAAGAGCGAGCAGAATGTGAATCATTAGCCATGTTAGCAAGAGTGACAGGAAGTCTCTGTAAATAACACAAGTTGCAGACTCAGCAGGAGTAGAGTACTGGGATTTACAAGCAAAAAGAAAATTGGCTTAAAAAAAGCACAGCAAATATTCATCAAGGAAAAGCCAGAGAAAAGCAGAATTAACACTTTGTTGTATTTTGATGTGGTGTCGAGAAAAATATGAAAGACCTAAGCTCAGCGGCTATGAAATAGCGGCCGCTCACGTCTACAAGTGGTACCACAAAGAGTAGGGCTATATCGCCAGCTGAAAAATGTACGTCCATGCATACCTAGCTCGATGCAAAGGACCGTAAAAATAAAGCAGTAAATCCACAATTAATAATAATTCCTCTTAATTAATAGCAAGGCTAGTCAAAGCAAAACAAGTGTCACAATAGCTGGTCACAGTTGTTGGTCGAGTGGAAGAAACTGTAGGGATATTGTAAAAGAAAGGCATGGCATAGAAGCATTACCATGGCAATACAAGGTAAAAGCAGCAAGTAAAAAGTATATTCCACACATGGCTGCTTGAAGGAAAAAACAAAAACTGCTCATTTCCTTGAAAAGAAAACGCTGCATGAGTAGCAGAAAAGAAGAGTAGCAGGCTAAAATTATGCCAGAAGAAACAAAACAATGAGTAGTGAGTAGAGAGTAATTTTACCGGAGCATGGCAGGACTCGCGGGTGCGGCGACCTAAAATGGTTGCAAATTCTAACATTTTCATATGTGTTTTTGTCATGTAATTTACCTCAGGATATTTAGACAGGGCTACAGCCCAAATGGCTCAATGGAATTCCACTAAATTTGGGAAAATGGTAGGGACTGCTATGTAGTAGGGCCTATTCTATATTTGGTGAAAGTCTCTCCAGTGGTTTTTAAGTAAATTAACTTCCAAACATTTTTGGGGGCGCTTACCCGTGCGTGCCCCGGTATGCTCACCAGCAGTGCTACGGGAGTTCTCCATCTTGTGTTTCGGTAGAATTGAGACACAAGATGGAGGACAAACAACGTTGGGAATGGGTAAAAGGGGGCACGGTAGACCCCCCCTGACCCCCTAGGTTTTCTGAGGGGGGCTTAGGAGGCCCATATAGGCCAAAAAAAAAATTTCTTTTTACATTTTTGCGGGGGGAACGCCCGGTACGCACACCGGGAAGCGTACCGGGGAGCGTACTTTGGTGAAAAATCGTGAAAAAAGTTAGAGTAAAGTAATTATTTTGAGTGATCAGAGGTAGGGTAGCCCTGAAAAGAGCTTTTGGTTTCTGTGCTTGATTTAGGTACCTACAAGTAGGTTCCAATGCACAGTCTTAAATTCAGGAGGAATATTCTATACCCCTCATCTGAGAAGTGCACACCATCTCCTCTGTAGATATCTTGCATGTTGTAACGCAAGTTATTGTTGTATATTGAACCCATTCCATAGTCTCTCATGTAAGCAGAAACAGATTTATTCACATGTTTCCGTGCTTTTTCAAATTGTGGACAAAATTGGTTGGACCACTTCCATTTCTGTCTTTGGCATATATTGGAATATACCAAGGCAGTTTGTGGAAAAAGTGCCATCAATTGCCCAAAGGTGTCCTTTAAAAGCATTTCCAGACCTACCCCAGTCAAAGTGCCTAGGTCGTTTCCACCACAGTGCACAATTATGAGGTCAGGGCGTGGCAGATGGAAAAAGGTTTTCACCAATGGTATCAATTGGTGACATCTCAATCCTCTTTGGCCAATCCACTTGATGTCTACATTTGGTAAATCAAGGTTGTGAAAATTTCTGATAGCTGCGTACCTTTGAGCCCAGTGGATGTAGCTATGTCCAATAATCCAGACAGAATACATGGTGAGGGGAGGTTCTGGTGCAGTCAGATGAAGTGTGGGAATGAAATGGCAGTTGGAACAGTAGGAGTTTGCAAAAAAGAAACTGTGGAGTTTCAGTGTTCTTGAATCACAAGCAATGATTGGTGGATTCAGATAGTTGAAAACTGAATGTTAGGGTGCATGGTTCTGTTCTGTGAAAGAAGTAATTTGAATGGTTAAAAAAAAGTCATTTAAAGAAACATTGCACCGGATAAGCTGGTGTATTGAGAGGTCAAACATCCTTGCTGAGTTCATTTGCAACATTGTAGAATGAAGTTTAAAACCTGAGAGCTCAGTGAGGAGGGAGTTGCTATGATAACAGGCAGAAAGGGCTGACGGGGGAAGGGTGTTGGTTTGAAAATAGTGAGGGAAGAGTTTTAATTGGTTAACATGAGGGATATGTGTGTAGAATTAGAGGTTTTCTGTGCCATTCATGGTTGCAGTGTCTGGAGTGCATACCTTTTGCTCTGCTAAAGAAATATTGGTGTGTGTGTCTGACACTGTTCTCAATCTCCCAAAGCATTTGTAAAGGTGAGTAATGATTCATTTAATATAGATAGAGACGTGTATGCTCTATGGAGAAGATTTGGAAGCAGATTGTGGTTTTTTAATGTTGCTTTGTGTCATGTTTTTGATAATACTTGGTAAAAAGATTTTGCTGCATAGAGGAATTGTATGTTGTAAAATTGTGAGGTTTCAGTAGTGTTATTGAATGCTTGTACATAGGACCTGCGCTCTGTTTCTAAAATGTTATTTAAAAAACGATTTTGGGGCAAATGAATGGCTTTTACATTTTTGAGAAGGAATAAATAGTGTCTGCATGATTAAATAAATATATTTGAACCTTTCACAATGATGTCACCTGTGTTACCTCAGATTAGGAAGCAGATTGAGCTTCTTTCTTGTTGGTTTGTGTAATGTTTTTTGATAATGCTTTGTATCAACATTTGCAAGATAGAGGAATTGTATTTTGTAAAATAGTGATGTTTCATTAGTGAAATTGAATGCTTGTACATAGGACCTGTGTACTGTTTCTTAAATGTTATTTAAAAAACGATTTGGGGGCAAATGAATGGCTTTTACATTTTTGAGAAGGAATAAATAGTGTCTGCATGATTAAATAAATATATTTGAACCTTTCATAATCATGTCACCCCTGTTACCTCAGATTAGGAAGCAGATTGTGCTTTTTTCTTGTTGGTTTGTGTCATGGTTTTCGATAATGCTTGGTATCAATGTGTGCAAGAGAGAGGAAATGTATTTTGTAAAATAGTGAGGTTTCAGTAGTGAAATGGAATGCTTGTACATAGGACCTGCGCTCTGTTTCTTAAATCTTATTTGAAAAACGATTTTGGGGCAAATGAATGGCTTTTACATTTTTGACTAGGAATAAATAGTGTGTGCATGATTAAATAAATATATTTGCACTTTTCACAATCATGTCACTTGTTTTACCCTAGATTAGGGAGCAGATTGTGCTTTTTTCTTGTTGGTTTTTGTTATGTTTAATGATAATGTTTGGTATCAACATTTGCTAGATAGAGGAATTGTATTTTGAAAAATAGTGAGGTTTCAGTAGTGAAATGGAATGCTTGTACATAGGACCTGCGCTCTGTTTCGTAAATGTTATTGGAAAAACGATTTTGGGGCAAATGAATGGCTTTTACATTTTTGAGAAGGAATAAATAGTGTCTGCAAGATTAAATAAATATATTAGAACCTTTCACAATCCTGTCACCTGTGTTTTCTCAGATTAGGAAGTAGATTGTGCAGATGAGGTGAGGCATGTCCAGGGGTGCAGAGGAGGTGAGGCCTGTGTCCATGAGTGCAATGGAGAGGACTCGCCTCCTCTGACCCTTGGACAAGCCTCATCTCCTCTGTGCCCCCTGGACAGGCCTCAATGTATTGGGTATAATTGATGGTAACAGGGTGCAGATGAGGTGAGGCCTGTCCAGGGGTGTAGATGAGGTGAGGCCTGTCTAGGGGTGCAGATGAGGTGAGGCCTGTTCAGGGTTGCAGATGAGGTGAGGCTTGTCCAGGGGTGCAGAGGAGGTGAGGCCTGTGTTCAAGAGTGTAGTGGGAGAGAGGCCTGCCCAGGGGTGCAAAGGAGGGGAGGCCTGTGTCTAAGCGTGCAGTGGGGGAGAGGCTTCATGAAGTCCAGTCCACTGCACTCTTAGACACAGGCCTCACCACCTCTGCTCCCCAGGACAGGGCTCACCTCATCTACACCTCTGGTCAGGTGTCACCTCATCTGCATCCTGTTACCATCTATTATACCCAATACATTGAGGCATGTCCAGGGGGCACGGAGGAGGTGAGGCTGGTCTAGGGGTCAGAGGAGGTGAGTCCTGTCCACAGCACTCTTGGACACAGGACTTACCTCCTCTGCACCCCTGGACAGGCCTTTCCCCCACTGCACTCTTGGACACAAGCCTCACCTCCTCTACATCCTTGAACACGACTTATCTCCTCTGACTCCTGGGCAGGCCTCACCTCCTCTGCACCCCTGTACAGGCCTCACCTTATCTACACCCTTGGAGAAGCCTTTCCCTCAGTACACTCTTGGACACAGGCCTCACCTCCTCTGACCCCTGGACAAGCCTCACCTCATCTACACCCTTGGACAAGCCTGTCCCCCATTACACTCTTGGACACAGGCGTGACCTCCTCTGACCCTTGGACAAGCCTCACCTCATCTGCACTCCTGAACAGGCCTCACCTCATGTGCACCTCTGGACAGGCCTTACCTTATTTGCACTCTGTTACCATCAATTATACCCAATACATTTAGGCCTGTCCACGGTGAAATGGAATGCTTTTACATAGGACATACACTCTGTTTCTTAAATGTTATTGGTAAAACGATTTTGGGGCAAATGAATGGCTTTTACATTTTGGAGACGGAATAAATAGTGTCTGCAAGATTAAATAAATATATTTGAACCTTTCACAATCATGTCACCTGTATTGCTTCAGATTAGGAAGTAGAATGTTCAGATGAGGTGAGGCATGTCCAGGAATGCAGAGGAGGTGAGGCCTGTGTGCAAGAGTGCAATGGACAGATCTCACCTTTTCTGACCCTTGGACAAGCCTCACCTCCTCCGTGCTCCCTGGACAGGCCTAAATGTATTGGGTATAATTGATGGTAACAGGGTGCAGATGAGGTGAGGTCTGTCCAGGGGTGTAGATGAGGTGAGGCCTGTCCAGGGGTCCAATTCATGTGCCCTAAATTGATTTTTAATTAATATTTAAAAAACAGAGCATAGGTCATCTGTACAAGCATTTCATTACACTACTGAAACCTCACTCTTTTACAAAATACAATTCCTCTATGCACTAACATTTCTTTACCAAGTATTATCAAGAAATATGACACAAAGGAAGAATACAAAAGCTTAATCTGCTTCCTAATCTTAGAAAACATAGCTGACATGTTTGTGAAAAGTGCAAATATATTTATTTAATTATGCAGACACTTTCTAATCCTTCTGAAAAATGCTAAAGCCATTCATTTGCCCCTTAATCGTTTTTAAATTAACATAAAAAAAAACTGAGCACAGGTCATATGTACAAGCATTCCATTTCACTACTGAAACCTCAGTTTTTTACAAAATACAATTCCTCTATGCAGCAGAACATTTTTAGCAAGCATTAACAAAAAACATAACAGAAAACAACAAAAAAAAACAATCTGATTCCTAATCTGAGGAAACACACCTGACATGATTGTGAAAGGTGCAGAGGAGGTGAGGAAAGCTTAAATGGCTTTCATGATTGTGAAAGTTGCTGAGGAGGTGAGGCCTGTGTCTAAGAGTGCAGTGGGGGAGAGGCTTTATGAAGTCCTGTCTACTGCACTCTTGGACACAGGCCTCACCTCCTCTGTTCCCCTGGACAGGCCTCACCTCATCTGCACTCATAGGGGCCGATTAGGATGGCGGACGGAAGAGCCACCGCGGCCCGTGAGTAGGCGGAAAAAGCCTTTTCCGTGTCCGCCTGCCGCGGATACTCCGTCCGCCATATCAGGATAGGAAAACGTGTCAAATTTCCGTCCGCGACGGAAAAGCACGCTCCGCCGGCCAACTACACACGACCACGCGGCGGACGGAACACATCCGGACGCTCCGCCGTACGCACTGACGTCTAAGACCATCCCCCAAATCAAGATGGCGGAAAACACACATAAAACCGCAGCGGAAAAACAACCTGTCTTAACACGGCGGAATCCCCACAGCGAACATAGGTGACACAGCCGAGATACCCACCGCAAGCTGACCACCACCATGGACCCGGCGCTACACGCTTTCCCGATGCTCTTCGCGATCCACCACGTCCTAGTCATGGCCTACTATGGACGACGACGCAGGTAAGGTACAAACCATTGGCTGTCTGGAGGGGAATACCAGCAAGGGACGTGACGTAGGGAGGGGGAGTGTCATGTTACCGAAACCACTGATGAGAAGCATATACGAATACACATTTGCAGTACGCAAGCAGGAATGACAACGACAGACCACGAGACTTGATAGACTACCTTTATTGTCCAAAATAGGGGTCAAATCACAGTGTATGCGTGAGCATGGGCAAAGTGGGCACCAGAGCAGGTACAACATAGCAGGCAACGAGAGGGCAGCATGCAGTATCAGAGCATCAACAGGGCATTGTGCAGTACAGAGCAGGTACATCACAGCAGGTAACGAGAGGGCAGCATGCAGTATCAGAGCAACAACAGGGCATTGTGCAGTACAGAGCAGGTACATCAGAGCAGGTAACGAGAGGGCAGCATGTAGTATCACACCATCAACAGGGCATTGTGCAGTACAGAGCAGGTACCTCACAGCAGGTAACGAGAGGGCAGCATGCAGTATCAGAGCATCAACAGGGCATTGTGCAGTACAGAGCAGGTACATCACAGCAGGTAACGAGAGGGCAGCATGCAGTATCAGAGCATCAACAGGGCATTGTGCAGTACAGAGCAGGTACATCAGAGCAGGTAACGAGAGGGCAGCATGCAGTATCAGAGCATCAACAGGGCATTGTGCATTACAGAGCAGGTACATCAGAGGCAGCACAACTACGTGTCCCTACCAACCCGTCACAGGGACCACAAGAGTGGCACGCAGTTCTCAATGGACACACCATGTGAAGTAACATTTGAGTGAAGTGTACAGCACCTCACATCACAGATTCAGGGGGACTGCGTGAACTACCTGCCTCGGACACACTGGCAGCACCAGCAACAGGAGTGTGAGACACAGCCACAGCCCGAGTGACACACACATGGGCCACGGACCCAGACACACTGGCAGCACCAGCAACAGGAGTGTGAGACACAGCCACAGCCCGAGTGACACACACATGGGCCACGGACCCAGACACACTGGCAGCACCAGCAACAGGAGTGTGAGACACAGCCACAGCCCGAGTGACACACACATGGGCCACGGACCCAGACACACTGGCAGCACCAGCAACAGGAGTGTGAGACACAGCCACAGCCCGAGTGACACACACATGGGCCACGGACCCAGACACACTGGCAGCACCAGCAACAGGAGTGTGACACACAGCCACAGATGTAGTCACTGACACGTGAGCCACTGACCCAGACAGACTGCCAGCACTAGAAACAGGAGTGTGCAACACAGCCACAGATCTTCTAACTGACACGTGAGCCATAGACCCAGATATACTGCCAGGACCTGCAACAGGAGAGGGCACAACTGACACTGTGCCACCATCTGATACATGAGAGTCAACTGCACCAGCGCCACTGGGACAACTGAAATGATGAGCCACAGGGCTGTATGGGCCAGGAGGCAGGGTGGGCCTGGGAGCTGGGGATAGCTCACCTAGAGCCAAATCGGGGTTGGCAGGTGTCAATGGTGTGTGTCTGCGTTTCTTAGGGAGGTGTGAGTGCACCCTGGACAGGACAGGACTGCCAAGTGGTGGGGACTCCAAAGAATCACCACCCAGCATAGGTGGAGCAACTGCTGCCGGGGATCTGCTGCCGACGTGCTGGAGCCTGCTTGTCGTTTGCTCTGTGCCTGCCGCCTGGACTCGGAATGATGTGTAATGGGGGATGCAACAACAGGGGACACCCTCCTCTGCTTCTGACTGGCCTGGATGGGAGTGGAGGTATGGGGGGACTCCGCCGCGGAGACATCAGTTTGGCGTTTAGTAGAAAACATCAGCCTCAGTGCAGCCAGGGGTGAAGTATGCCTGTCCTTGATAGCGCCATTGTCCATGCTAGATGCCTTGTCCGTAGGATGTGCCTTATCCTCAGGTGGAGTGTTGTCTCTGGATGTAGCCTGTGCCCTGCTCGCCGCCCTGTTCCTGCCAGCAGACTTGTCGTCTGTGGTGCACCTGCCTCCAGCAGACACCTGCTCCCTGTGTGTGTCCCTGCCCTTGGGAGTGTTCCTATCCACTGCTGTGGGCCTGCTCTTGGGAGTCTCCCTGCTCTTAGTAGGTGCCTTAGTCTTCTCACTGTCCTTGGGAGTGTTCCTATCCACTGCTGTGGGCCTGCTCTTGGGAGTCTCCCTGCTCTTAGTAGGTGCCTTAGTCTTCTCACTGTCCTTGGGAGTGTTCCTATCCACTGCTGTGGGCCTGCTCTTGGGAGTCTCCCTGCTCTTAGTAGGTGCCTTAGTCTTCTCACTGTCCTTGGGAGTGTCCCTTACCTGTGCTGTGGGCCTGCTCTTGGGAGTCTCCCTGCTCTCAGTAGGTGCCTTAGTCTTCTCACTGTCCTTGGGAGTGTCCCTTACCTGTGCTGTGGGCCTGCTCTTGGGAGTCTCCCTGCTCTCAGTAGGTGCCTTAGTCTTCTCACTGTCCTTGGGAGTGTCCCTTACCTCTGCTGTGGGCCTGCTCTTGGGAGTCTCCCTGCTCTTAGTAGGTGCCTTTGTCTTCTGACTGGCCTTGTCCAAGGAACAGTCCATGGACATTTGAGTATCCCTTGCCTTGGGAGTACCTTTTGTGTTGAATGCCTGTGTAGCTCCGGAAGGCATGTCCCCCAACAACACTTGTGGATCTTGTGTGTGTACTCCAGTGCATCTGACGTCGTCTACGTGAACAGATTTAGCTGATCTAGGGGATGGGGTCTGTGCCCTGCGTGCCCTGACGTGCTGTCTGACGCTGCTTCTAGTGCAATAACCTGTATTTGAGTCCTGCTCTGAATAATCACTACCCCCTGAGACATCCAGCGGTGTAGATGGGGAAACAGAAGTAGCACCCTGTTCATTCGACTGTACTATTGCAGACGACACACTGCTTGCCAATGACTGCACTGTCCTGTGTAGACCTGCAAGATCGACATGCATCCCTTCCATGAATGCCACCACCTGCCCCAACTTCCTATCATGGTCCTGGAAAGCATTTGTCATATTGGTCTGCCCCACACACAGCTGTCGCAGCAGATCAACGGCCTCAGCACACAGTGCATTTTGGCTCACCGTGGCAGGGGCAGCGGTGCCTGCACCGAACGCCACTCTGCTCCCCCTACTCCTCCGGCCACGAACAATACATGGTGCAGTTGGCGGAAGTGTGGGCCCTGTGTGCTGTCTTCCGACAGAAGGTGATGAGTGCCCACTCCCAGTCTGTGACAACAGTGCAGGCTCACCAAGAGTGTCCGACGAGGAGGACGATGGTGTCTCCACATGCGAGTCCTCAGGGACGGTCCTGTCCCCCTCTCCGGCGCTGGCCTCCTCCGTGTCAGTCTGCGTGTGTGCGAAGTCTGATCCGGACTCATTTCCTCGGCTACTCTCCACCGTCTGTGGCTGAGTGTCCTCTGGCAAAGCTGAAATGCACAGAAAAGATGTGTGAGTCATGGGCACACTCACGTACAGAAGGAACAGGATAGCCAAATCACATAGCAGACAAAGGTTTATGAGCCCTCATCCTGCACATGGCCCACCCCTACCAGTCATCCTCACATTTTCTGCCATGGGGCCATGGACCACTAGGGGATGTGCTTTAACACTCAACTACTAAGCAAGTGGCGTGTCAACATGGCGGACCTGGATGTCAAATGAGTACCACCCAATGGGACCAAAATGCCATCACAGGCATACATACGCAACACGGAACTCAATAGTGTGTCTGTGCACCAATACATGCATAGCACTCACAAGTTTCCTACACAGACAGTATGCTCACCGCTAGTTTGCTGTTGATCGGCACTCAGACGTTCGGCCAGTTCAGGATGCGTCACTGCAATGATACGGTGCATGAGAGGGGTCATGGAGCGTCGGGCCAGACGGGGCGTCCTTGGAATCAGGCCCAGTGTTACTTCCGCTACATTCTTGCTCAGCCTGGAAATGTCGTCCCAGCGTTTGTGGCAGTGTGTATGTCGTCTGTTGCACACCCCCAATGCCCGTACTTCCCGTGCTATGGTCCTCCACAGGTCCTTGCGAAGGTGCAGCTTGACCTACCATGATGGGAGACAAAAGGGTTTAAGTCAGTGGACAGGTGGCCTGTCACACACATAGGGGCAAGACGTTACTGTCAGCAGCCATGCAGAATCAGGAACATATGTCTAGCCCACACTACACAGCTAAGATAGAAATATGCCTGATCATTTGGCCCCCTCATGCACACCAACATGTCCCACACTGCACTTACCACCCGTCCCGGTGCGCCGTAGAGGCGTCCATAGTTGCGGAGTACACCGTCCACGAGGACATCAAGCTCCGCGGCGGTGAAGGGTCGAGACCGGATCTCTTTGCCACTCGACATGGCAAGATCACGGAGTATGGCACTAGAGCAGCAGTCGGTGGTCAGCTCAGCAGCAGCAGCAGCAGGTCGAGGGGATGGTCACAGGCAGCAGTCGGTGGTCAGCTCAGCAGCAGCAGCAGGTCGAGGTGATGGTCACAGGCAGCACTGGTCCCCAGGGTAGGAAGTTTCATGTTGGCCAAGACACATATATAGGGCCCTCAGCACGTGTCAGTGGCATACGTCGCCAGCAATTGGGTCAGTGGCATACGTCGCCAGCAATTGGTCAGCCCTGGAAGCGTGATCGTGAAATGGGCCAATGACTGGCCCTGTTGTTGCGGTGCACAGCTTCCGCTACTTGCGATTGGCCGTATGCGGCCAGCGTCCCTCTTCCCATTGGCTGCATGTGCAGGGACCGTCACGGGCACACATCGGCAACCGCATGTGCAAGCTTCAGGCACGGATGCTTCAGTTGCAACAATGTACTATCACTGGCGCCTCCATGGCGGTGCACGTACACAGCGGGGGAGGTGCAGGCCTATACACCCTGCAGATGTACTCAATGGACATGCCAGTTCATGACCCCCCTTACAGTCACCTTGCATCATCCACCGTACACCGGCCGGAGCGGCCGGCCCATGAACAACCGCCGTGCCCGGCCATGAACACAACCGCCATGGCCGGGCACGGCGGTTGTTCATGGCCGGGACCGGCGGTTGTTCATGGCCGGGCACGGCGGTTGTTCATGGCCGGGACCGGCGGTTGTTCATGGCCGGGACCGGCGGTTGTTCATGGCCGGGACCGGCGGTTGTTCATGGCCGGGACCGGCGGTTGTTCATGGCCGGGACCGGCGGTTGTTCATGGCCGGGCACGGCGGTTGTTCATGGCCGGGACCGGCGGTTGTTCATGGCCGGGCACGGCGGTTGTTCATGGCCGGGACCGGCGGTTGTTCATGGCCGGGCACGGCGGTTGTTCATGGCCGGGACCGGCGGTTGTTCATGGCCGGGACCGGCGGTTGTTCATGGCCGGGCACGGCGGTTGTTCATGGCCGGGACCGGCGGTTGTTCATGGGCCGGCCGCTCCGGCCGGTGTACGGTGGATGATGCAAGGTGACTGTAAGGGGGGTCATGAACTGGCATGTCCATTGAGTACATCTGCAGGGTGTATAGGCCTGCACCTCCCCCGCTGTGTACGTGCACCGCCATGGAGGCGCCAGTGATAGTACATTGTTGCAACTGAAGCATCCGTGCCTGAAGCTTGCACGTGCGGTTGCCGATGTGTGCCCGTGACGGTCCCTGCACATGCAGCCAATGGGAAGAGGGACGCAGGCCGCATATGGCCTTTGGGAAGTAGCGGAAGTTGAGCACCGCCATGGCGGCGCCAAATATGTGATCTTGTCAGACGCTGCACCGTGATGTGTTGTGTGCAGTTGCGTCATGAGGGATGTGAGCGTGATTGTGAAAGGTCATATGTCATACAATATAGCATGTGTGTCCATACAATGGACATCGGTCGGCACACAATGGGCAACAGATGTGCATTTGTACGTGTTGACGTCGGGTTTGACCCTACAGACGTTGTTACATCTTCACAACTACACAGTACATCACGGCTGTGTGGCCAATTAATGCATCTGTTGTCAGTTTCTTGTTGTGTCGAGGTGACTACAGTGGTGGTGGTACACATGCATTCCGTGTATGTGATTTCTACGTTGTGTCACCATGCATGTCATTACCGTATGCACATCATCATTGGTGGTGGCATTTGTGCTTGATGACATGGCGTGTGTAAACTTATCGTTTGTGTGCATGCAGTTGCATGAGTGTCTGTGATGTGTCTACGATACATTAGGGTGACGACTGAAGTTTTGTCAGTAAGGTACACATGTGATGGAGTTGTACACGTATGCGTCGTTTGTAAGTTGACCTAAGTTACATCTCTCTCCCACACAGGAGGGCTCCAAATGTGCATCGCCCATACACTCTGCTGGAGGATATGGTAGACGAGGAGGTGATTCGGAAATTCAGGCTGGATCGACGTCGGTTGCTGGAGCTTGTGGCTCAATTGTCTCCTCATCTGCAGCCACGTAGAACGTATCCTGGCTCGTTTACACCCACTGCAAAGGTCATGGCGGTACTACATTTCTTCACTACTGGCACATTTCAGTATACAGTTGGAGGTGCCGGGGGGATGTCACAGGCCATGTTCAGCACGGTTCTTCGGGATGTGTTAACAGCTATGATGCTGTACAAGGATGAGTACATACATTTCCCACGTCCGGAAGAGTTGCCAGCTGTCAAAGCTGGTTTCTATGCACTGGGCCACATACCTCACGTTGTGGGCTCAATTGATGGCACGCACATCGCGCTCATTCCACCACGGGCACGCGAACAAGTGTTCAGGAATCGCAAACACTTTCATTCGCTGAACGTGCAGGTGGTGTGTCTGGCGAGCAACATCATCTCCCATGTGTGTGCAAGATTTCCTGGATCCGCACATGACGCCCACATCATGCGGACCAGCAATGTCCCACGACTCATGGCAAATCTGCCACCTGGTCAAGCGTGGCTTGTTGGTGAGTGTGCAGTGGGGACTCTTGTGATCTCTGTGTTGCATGGGGTACCCACCATATCTTGTTCTGATGTTTGTCTCTGTCATCCCCCTACATAGGCGACTCGGCTTACCCAAACCGGCCCTGGCTCCTCAGTCCCCTACGTAATCCGAGTGAAATGCGGTACAATGAGGCACATGGAAGGACACGGAGAGTCATCGAACGTACCTTTGGACTGCTCAAGTCTAGGTTTCGGTGCCTCGATAAGACCGGAGGGGCCCTGCCTTACTCACCAGGAAAAGTATGCAAGATCGTGATTGCCTGCTGCATGCTCCACAACCTGGCAGTACGCAATGACATTGAACTGCTGTTGGACCCTGAAGACGAAGGAGTTCCTCGGCCTCCCATCCCACCCATGTCGACTGATGAGGATAGTGGTGAGGAGGAAGGTGTGGACCAGAGGCGCCAGCTCATTGATCGCTACTTCCCTTGAATGTGAGTATCTACCTCTAGTGGCGGTTGACAATGCCTCATGTATGTTTTCTGGTGTTGTGTGGATATGGTTGATCAGCTGGGTGTGGTTTGTGATGGTTGCACATGTGTGTCTTCATGTCTTTGGACATAGGAGTGTCCATGATGTGTGTGCTCCCATCCCATGCTTGTGTGATGGTTGTAGTTTGTGTAATGTTGCTGTGCATTGTGTTGTGATGTGTGTGAATCTCTTTACTGACGTGTGTTTGCTGTCTCTGGTTTTCTCTAGGTCACTCCCGCAGCGCCATGATCATGTGCGACTATGATCCCTGTACCTGTTTACGTCTGTATCTGATGGCAATCATGTGCATAAACATGGAGGCAAAACATCATTGTGTGAGTAAATGCAATTTATTGACAGGTTGTGCTTTTGTGCTGGTGAATATTTACAAGTAAGTGGGGGGGAGGGAGTTGGAGTTGAAGGTAATGGCAGATGAAATGTCCGTGCTGACACCACATTGGGGGGTGTCAGGCTAGTCCAGCAGACCAGTGGCAATGATTGTCTATGTGGGACAGGATGGTTTGCAGGGTGAATGTCTGGCACAGGCAGTGGCATTGTCAAGGTCGTCCCCTCTTGGAGCGTGTGCCTGGCGCTCCAACACTGCTCTCAGCCACTTCCTGCCTCGGCCGCCCCCTCCGTCTCGGAGGTGGTACAGAGTCAGCTGGGAGGGCAGGTTGGTGATGGGCCACATCCGTCGCCAGGGGCTCAGGTGGTGGTGGCGGCGGTGGAGGCGGAGGCGGAGGTGGCGGGGGAGGCGGAGGTGACGGGGGAGGCGGAGGTGACGGTGGCGGTGGTGCTGACACACTTGGTGGAGGGGGGGGGGGTTGTTCCGGCCAACCCATTCCCTCCACATCGTTGCCTGCTGGCCCATGATCACCAACATCTGGCCAAGGATGCCAGAGATTTCGCGCAGGATGTTGGTGTTGTCCACTGAGTCCTGGTGAACACGATCAGCGTTAGCCTGGGACCGGTCGTATGAGGCCTGGCACCTGGCAAGAGCTTGTAGGGACTGTGCCACTGGCTCGGGTAGCTGTCCCTCCTCTGACCGGCGGTGTGTGGCTCGCCTGATTGGCAGTTGTCCCGTTGCCTGTGTTTGTGGCCCACTCACCCTGCTTGTGTGTGGGGCCGTTGGACCAGCGTTGCGCGCTGGGTCATGCTGGGTGGCACCGGCAGGAGTCGTGGTGCTGGTGGTAGTGGTGGTACTGGTGGTACTGGTGGTACTGGTGGTACTGGTGGTGGTGGGGACTGTGCAGATCACAGAGACAGGTGCCGCGGGAGTCACACATGCGACGTTGGTCGGTCCCAGGAGTCCCTGTGAGCCAGATGGCCCTGGCTGCGTGCTTGGTCCCGCTCCATCCTCCGCCCCGGAGCTGCCTGTGTCGTCGTCAGCAGAGAGTCCTGTAGGTGTGGGTGGCGAGGCTGGCGGCCGGGTACTGCTTTCCCCAGTCAGTTGACGATCACCTGAGGGACAAGATCGAGCTGGTCAGTAATGTGGACAGTACATGGTTACATTGATTTGTAGACATTTCTGTTTCCTGTCGCACACACCCCACCCTCCACCACCACCACCCTCCCCGTGAACATGGGGGCCTGTTGGGAGTTGTAGTTTGGGCCTCTCACACACCCCACCCTCCACCACCACCACCACCACCACCCTCCCCGTGAACATGGGGGCCTGTTGGGAGTTGTAGTTTGGGCCTCTCACACACCCCACCCTCCACCACCACCACAACCACCACCCTCCCCGTGAACATGGGGGCCTGTTGGGAGTTGTAGTTTGGGCCTCTCACACACCCCACCCTCCACCACCACCCTCCCCGTGAACATGGGGGCCTGTTGGGAGTTGTAGTTTGGGCCTCTCACACACCCCACCCTCCACCACCACCACCACCACCACCCTCCCCGTGAACATGGGGGCCTGTTGGGAGCCATGGACATGTTAGTGTGTTGGGGTCCGACGTGCATGGGTTGGGGCGTGGGGGATGTTTATTCTCAGTTGTGTGAGCCTGACCATGTCGTGCTGATCGTGGTGCTTGGTTTGTACTCACCAGTCTCTTCTCCTTCGTCAAGGCCGTCTAGGCTCTCTGGGTGTAGTATCACCAGCACCTTCTCCTCCCAATCGGTGTAGGGTATGGGCTCCGGGGGTGTGCCACCGCCAGTAAGATTGGCTCTGGCGTGGTTTTTCGCTCGGATGCCCTTGACCCTGGTCTTAAGGTCATGCCACCGCCTCTGAATGTCGTGCTTCGTCCTCGGCACAGTCCCCGACGCATTCACCCGAGTGACGATCCTGTCCCACATGTGGTTCTTTTGCGCCACGGTCGTCTGCTGGACTTGGGCCCCGAAGATGTTGGGCTCCACACGGATAATTTCATCTACCATTACCCGCAACTCTGTCTCCGTGAATTTGGGGTTTTTTTTGGGTGCCATAGTGTGTGGTGCTCAGTGTGTGAGTTGAGTGAGTTGGGAGGTGCAGGTGTGTGGTGTGTGATGTGTAGGATTTGTGTGGTGGGTGTTTGTGTGGTGGGTGTGGTAGGGTGGTGGGTGGGTGTCTTCTATGTGATTTTATGTGAGTTAGCAGTGTCTCGAATGGCCCTCTTGCTGGCAGCAATGGTGTGGTGCAAGGGATTGTGGTTGTGTGGGGGTGTCTTTTTGTAGTCGTGTCTCAATGGTTGTTGCGAGTCAGGTGGTAGGTGGGCGTGTTGACTTGTGTGCATTATTGGATAATTGGGACGTGTCATGGTGGCTTGTGCTTGGGGGGGGGGCCTTGTCAATGTTCGTATGTTTGCTTAGGACTTGCGGTGCACTTTCATACATTTGTTAGGCGCTAGGGATGTTGTGCGTGTTGGCCTTCCGCAGTGATGCTGTGGTTCTCGTAGCATTGTTTCCGCCGCGGACGTGGATGGCTGTGAGTTCCGTGGTACGGGCGGATTCATCCTAATTGCGGCCACGGAGTATTCTCAGGTATGGCGGTACATGTTTTTTTTTCCGCGGTCATTTCTGTCCGCGGCAGTGGTTGTTCATTGGACTCCGTCCGCCGCGGACGGACTTGGTTGTGTTCCGTCCACTGCGGACGGTGTTGGTTGTGATCCGTCCGCCGCGGTCGGAGTTTCGTGACATGAATATCCTAATCCCAACCGCGGTTTCTCCGCGGCGCAGCCGGGAGTACAATTTCCCCCACCATGGCGGACAGTACCCATTTCCGTCCGCCATCCTAATCGGCCCCTTAGTTAGGCCTCACCTTATCTGCATCCTGTTACCGTCAATTATACCCAATACATTGAGGCCTGTCCAGGGGGCACGGAGGAGGTGAGGCTTGCCCAAGGGTCAGAGGAGGTGATCCTGTCCATTGCAGTATTGGACACAGGCTTCATCTCCTCTGCACCCCTGGACAGGCCTCACCTCATCTGCACAATTTGCTTACTAATCTGAGGAAACACAGGTGACATGATTGTGAAATGTGCTAATATATTTTTTTAATCATGCAGATACTATCTAATCCTTGTCAATAATGTAAAACCAATTCATGTGCCCGAAATCTTTTTTTAGAATAACATTTAAAAAACAGAGTACAGGTCATATGTATAAGCATTTCATTACACTTCTGAAACCCCACTCATTTACAAAATACAATTCCTTTATGCACCAACATTTCTTTACCAAGTATTATCAAGAATGTATAAGTCTCTCTTATATTCTCTTCCTGACTTACTCTATTTTTCCACCTGTCCCCTTCTAACACCCTCTCTCTGACTTATTCCTTTTTACATCCTGACTCTGTGTTACACTTTCTTACACTCTCTCTTTGACTTACTTTCTCTTACACCCTGTCTCTGATTTATTTCCTCTCTCTCTTTTTTACAGCAATTTCTAAGTCATACTCTCTCTTACATCCTCTTCCTGATTTACTCCGTCTTACAACCTTTCTCTTTGTAACATTCTCTCCCTGATTTACTCACTAGTACAACTTTTGTCTGTTTTACACCCTCTCTCCCTCTTTCAGACTTTTTTATTCTCTTCCTCTTACACCCTCTGTCTGACTTACTCCTTGTTACATCCTCTCTCTGATTTACTTCCTCTTACACCCTCTCTCAAACTTACTCTCCCTCTCTACCTTTTACAGCCTCTCTCTGTTTTAGTCTGTTTTACATCCTCTCCCCTTCTAACACCCTCTCTCTGTCTTACATTGTCTTACACCCTCTCTCTGTCTTACACCCTGTTACACCCTTTTTCTGGCTTACTCCCTTTCTCCCTTTCTTTGACTTACTCCCTCTCCCTATTACATTATTTCTCTGTCTTACAACATATTATACACTGTCTCTGTCTTACTCCTTCTCTATGTTTTACTCCCTCTACCTGTTTCTTTGTCTGACTCTCTCTGTCTTTTTGTGTTACTCCCTCTAGCTCTTTTTCTCTGTCTTACTCCTAGTTACATAGTTGCTGTGGTATAAACTTAGATATGTTGTAAACTAGTGTTTATATCGTTTGCTTATTGTCATTGCTTTGTTGTTTGGTAATAGTGGTCTATAATGTGTTATTTTTTTCTTTACCACAGATTGAAATCAAGATTTCAATAGTAAGGAAATATGCCCTCAAGGCAGAGGAGAAGGAAAGATGCCAAGCGGAAAAAATCAAAAACAGCAACGGAATTAAAGCACTCCCCTACAACAAATACTTCAAAAAACAGAAAAAAAGCTCCTGGTAAGACAACTAAGTCTTTCTTTCGGAACATATGTAGATAAAAAAAAAAATGTTAATGGGAATGTGAATATACAGAAGGAGAGAGCAAATTTGAAAAGGAAGGAGAGGCCCCCAAAAATGTTACTACTGGAGCAGGAGAGAACAGTATGTATAGGAATAGAAGGCAAAACAAATTTAGGGACATTCGTAGACGAATGTTTCGCAATAGGGTAGTTTTAAATTTGTTAAAAAATGTTAAGAAAGGTAAACAGAGAGCTGCTTTTTACAAGAAAAAGAAAAGTGTAGAGAAGATTGTTGATCAGGCTTTTGAAGTTAAGAAAAAATTATTTATTTTAGTAATCAATAGAATTAGGATACTTAACAAGGCAATTGATGTTTTCAAATCGAACAGTAGATGGAAAAGAATAGTTAATCGGACTAATTTTTGTGACGTTTTTTCTGGAGAATGGATGCATAGTTCAAGTTGTGAGCCATTTTTTAATGAGGAGAGTTACTTCCAGGAGAATGCTTTGGTGCATGCAGTTGACACCAGTGGTCGAGCATATGAGGTGAAAGATGGTTGTCCGATTGAAAAAGAGAAACTTGTGTCTAGAGATGCAGAAGAGGTGTTAGCTGATGAAGTTTTAGGGAGACGTACTAAGGGTCCAGTGTACACTTGGAAGTGTAGTAGTATTTGTAGTGTGCGACAGGATTTAATCGATTTGCTTCGTAATTTCTTACGTACATATAGTAAGAAAAGTCTAAAACAGAAAATGAGGTTGTTTCAAGACATAGATCCTTGCAGAGTGAGAGAAAACACAGGTTTGCATGGGCATTCACTGGCTTGTCTTTCTAGAAAAGTATGTCAGAGTGTTTTACATCATTTTAGGATGTTAGCAGTGCATCAAAATAAAATGAGGAAATTAGTGAGAAGGTTGTATTATGCAAAAAGTCCAGCACTTAAGCATAAACAGTTAAACAGTGCTCTTTGGCATGGATCTGAATTAGTTGTGATGAACATTTGTGAAGAAATTGAGTTTTGGTATTTTGGTGAAAAAGAGGACAGTGTAGAAATTGACACAGTAATGGAAGGTAATGTGGAAGACAATGTACAGATTTCAAGTACAGAAAAGTTTGACCAGGAAATTACCAAGTTTAAGGTGAAATCAAGTGAAAGGCCTAATTTTACTTGTGTGTGTTGTCGACGGACTCATTATAAGATTCAGACTAGGTTAGTTGATTTATATGCAAAAAGTGAAATGGAAAATAATAGTGAATGGAAGAATATTGCAACTTACATGTTGGTGGAGAATTCTTTTGATTTGAGTTCTGATCAGCGTATTGGTAATTATTGTTTAAAAAAATTAAATGAAAACAAAATGCCTGCTAGAGCTGTTCATAATAATCTTGAGTTGGTAGACATTCCTTCTGAATTGATGGATTTAAATACCTATGAATCTATTTTGATTCAATGTGTCCATCCTTTTCAGGCTATTGTTCGCATGGAGCCTAAGATAGGGAAATTGCCTCCTTCAGATTTACAGAGAGGATTAAAGGGAAGAGTTGTTTATTTGCCTCTAGATTTCAAGAAAAATATTGATACAATTGGTAGAGAAAAAGTGGAAGAGGAACCTCTGGTTATTCTAGTTAATGGGGTTCCGACAAAGAGTAAGAAAATCTGGCAAGATTTAGTGGATGTTAGGAAAGTCAAAAAGGCAACGTTGTATTTGGTCAAAAACAATGAGTACTACAAACTTGTATGTGTTGGAGCAGAGGAAACAGCTGCAGAAGAAGACAGTGATTGTTCAGCCGGCCAAATTGAAAAAGTTGATGTGTCTAGAAGTGAAGAAATATATGAACATTATACTGTTCATCCTTTGCATTCCAAAGAAGTAATGGGGAATGCAATTGACTTGTTTCAAATGAAAGCAGCAAAAAGAAGTCCCATTAGTGTATGGGAAGAAAGTTTGGAAGCTCGTTGTTTTCCACAGTTATTTCCAACAGGTCGAGGTGGACGATATGACGATCGACCAGTTCAAATTCTTGTATCTGAATACTGGACTTTAAGATTATATGCTGAAGATCCAAGGTTTCGTCAATGCATTCCATATTTGTTTCATCTACTGTATGAAAGTGACTTGTCTGGGCTTTCCTATGCAGTGAACCATATACTGAAAAGTGGAGCACATCTGCAAAATGTTTCGGCGAGGGACTTTATGGAGAAAGTCAATCTGCAAGACAATATTTTGGAATCTCATCTAATCAATCTCATGGCATGTCAGCGTGGTACAAACGAGTATTGGTTCCGTCGTCATGGGGAATTGAAATGTATGCTAAGAAACTTAGGAACTCCTTCATGGTTCCTCACTCTTAGCTGTGCTGAGTATGCATGGGACGACTTACTTCAATTTCTACGAGAGGCAAATGCAAATATACAAAATATAGAATTCAAAACACCTGGAGAACTGTGTTCTTTGGATCCAGTGAATGTATGCAGATATTTCAATCATAGATTTGAAGCTATGATGTCTTTTATTACCAACAAAAAAAATCCTCCCCTTGGAGAGGTTTTGGATTTCTTTTGGAGAAAGGAGTATCAAGCGAGAGGTGCTCCTCACATACATATGTTGTTATGGATTAAAGATGCACCCAAATTTGGAACAGATTCGGATGACACAGTGATGAGTTTCATTGAAGAGTATTCAACATGTGCTGTTCCGAAAACTACCGAAGAAAACAGTTTAAGGCAACAAGTTTTACGCTTTCAATGCCATCGTTGTGGAAAGTACTGTCGTCGAAAATTCAGAAACAAGGACAAGTTCTACACAAAATGTCATTTCGGGTTTCCACGACCAGTGATTTCTAAAGGAAGAGTAAATAATTTGATGTCTTCTCTGCGACATACTGTGACGAGGAAATCACCAAAAAATACATACAATTTAAAAAGAAACGAAGAGTCCAAGTACATCAACGACTACAACCCAGTGATTTTGTCCATGTGGAATGCTAACATGGATATTCAGTTCGTTGCTGACAACTCTATTGCTGTGGCTCGATATGTGACGTCTTACATCACAAAAAAAGAAAAGACAGAACTGAAGGAAATGTGGGAGGACATTTCACATGAAAAGAGTATAAGTAAAAAATTATACAGTTTCAGTCTGAAGATGTTGTCGCATCGAGAAATTGGAGCATATGAATGTTCTGATCGGTTATCATCAGCAAGTCTCTATGCCAAATCTAGAACAATCATTTGGGCGAGTCTAGGTCTTGCTGCAACACGAAACCGAGTTTTGAAATCTGTACAAGAAATTGAGTATTTGGCGGAGAAAGAACCAAACAGTACAGATATTTTGAAGACAAACATGTTGGATACATACTATTCAAATAGAAGTAGTCATCTTGAGAACACTTGTTTGTATGAAGTTCTGCAAAACTATACTTATAAGAGGAACATCACAGAAGATATGAATAATGGAATATATGCTGTCATTGGGTGTGAAGGATGTCTAGTGAAGCAGAGAAAAGGCCATTTGATTAATCATCGAAAATTGAGTTGCGAATCTCCAGACAAAAGGGAATTTTATTATTTAGATCTTTTGCAACTCTTTAAGCCATGGCGTACAGAAGAGGAACTACTTGGAGATTTTGTCTGTTACGAAGATTCTTTTAATGCAACCAAGGATACCATAGAATATCCTGTTTTTCCAAATTGTTTGCAAATGTTGAACGAAGAAATAGAGCAAGAAGCCACATTTGCTGCAGAGATTGCTAGAGACAGTTCTCAAGACAGTCAGAGTTCTACTTCATTGAGTCAGGATCCACTAGGAGAACCAATTATCCAAAATGAAGCTGCCACTGCCATGGATGAGGTGGAAAGAGCTATGGAACAAGCTCAAAAGGATGTAGTTAACTTAGAAGATTTGGTGAAACAACTAAACGTTGAGCAGAAACAGATATATGACGAAGTCACAGAACAGATTGAACATGGATTCAGTCATGAGAAAAAAGAGTGCTCATGTACATCATTTAAGCCTGTTCGACTGTACGTGAGTGGAGAAGCGGGAACTGGAAAAAGTTTTCTGATTAAAGCAATTGCAACTTATCTGCAGAAAAGGACTGAATCACCGCTGTCTTGTGTTGTAACCGCTCCAACTGGGCTGGCAGCACATAACATTAAAGGGATTACTTTACATTGTTTACTGATGCTACCAGTTGAGCATGATAATAAATTGCAATACCACAAGCTATCTGGAGATGCATGTTCTGAAGTTTCCAGAGTCCTGAAGAAAATGAAACTTCTTATCATTGATGAAGTAAGCATGGTCTCAAATCTAATGCTTGCTTTTGTGCATTTGAGAATGCAAGAAATTCTTAGAACAGAGTATGATGTGTTATTTGGAGGGAAACACATTATTGTTTTTGGAGATCTACTGCAGTTGACTCCAGTGAAAGGACAACCAATGTTTAAAATGCTCATGCATGAAGATACCAGGAAGTGCCTAGGAAGCATTGGAAACGTTAATATATGGTTAAATTTCAAATATGCAGAACTGCTTCAAAATATGCGACAGGCAAAGGATGAAGATTATAAAAATATTCTACAAGATGTAAGAATCGGAAAAGTAAGTGAGCATGGGAAAGAAGCTTTACATGCACGATTAATTTCAAATTTGTATCCAAATGAAAACATTCTTCCAGAGAATATTTTTAAGAAAATTACTGAGAACAAATCTGGGATATGTTTGATGCCAACTCTGCAAGAATGTTCCATCTTCAACAACAAAATGTTAAAGTTAGAAAATGAAGAAATTGTGAAACTGGAAGCTATAGATAAAATAGAGCATATGGGAGCAACAATTATTTTGTCAGAAAATTTGAAATCAAAATTGGATTCATTGGAGAAGAGTATATCTAAAACTGCTGGTTTTGAAAAGACTCTGAATGTGTGTTTAAATTGTCGTATCATTTTGAGAAGGAATTTAAATGTTGAAAGAGGTCTGGTAAATGGAGCAATGGGTCATGTTGTTGATTTTGTGAATTACAGAAATAGAGATGGAATTGAATTTTTAAAAATTAAATTTGATGGCTTTGAGCAAGTACAACAAATCAGTTGTTGTTCTGCTAGATTTTTGCTTGTGAAAGACTTATATGTTCGCCGAAAACAGTTTCCTGTTTGTTTGGCATATGTGGTGACAATTCATATATCTCAAGGTTTAAGGTAGTGCTTTGGTGAACATTGGAAGTTCTGTGTTTAAAGAGGGTATGGCATATGTGGCAATATCACGAGTCACAACTTTATCAGGATTGTACTTGATTGAGTGTGATGAGACAAAGATTTGTGCAGATCTAGATTGTGTTAAAGAATACAAAAGGTTAAGAAGAGAGTATGCTCCACATTTTCCTCAATATCCTCAGTTTGAAAAATGTGTGGTAGGCCAAAAAAGAAGAAATGAAAATAATTGCAGTGAGGTAGTAGCAAAAAGACAAAAAGTAGATGAAACTGTAATTGTAAGCAGAAAGAAAAAGGATTCTGTTGAAGATATTGTTGGGTTTCAGTTTGAAAATAGTTCTGGTGTCAACTGCTATGCTAATGTAGCGGTCAATGTTGTTTTTTATCTTCAAACTTTACAAGAACAGATTGTTGAAAATCGGGATCAAAGATTCTGCTGTTTATTGAATTCTGTGTTTGAGAAATGTAGCAGTGATAGAGCAAAAATAGAAAGTGTTTCAGAAATTCAAAATCTTTTAGACATATGTTCTGGTCAAAAACAATTTTCACAGAATATTCAGAAGGATTGTCAGGAATTTTTAATGTATGTGTTTGATGTATTGGAAGATGAAGGTGTAGATGTAAAAAATCTTTTTAGCCTTTCTTATCAATGGCAGCATGACTGCGACAATTGTAGTTTATCAAGTAGTACTAGAATAGACGCTGAAAGATTTATATATTTGACTTTACCAGACTGCAAATCAGTGTCTTTTAATAATCTAGTTAAAGCAGATGATCATAATATGGCGTGTATCCAATGTAAGTCTGCAATGCTGTCCACATTATTTATACAAACTTATGGTCAGTATGTCATTTTAATGTTCCAACGATGTAGACCTGATGGAACTAAATTGAAACTTCTATTAAAAATTTCGTGGCTTCTCAGTTATCAATTTCAGGAAGAACCTTTGCAACTGTAGCTATTATTTATCATGACGGTCCTTCGACAACATCAGGACATTACACATGTTATTTAAAATGTCAAAAAGGGTGGAAGCTCTGTAATGATACTCATTTGACTTTCAAACAACGTTTGCCTTTTGACTTAAAAAAATCATACCTAGTGTTTTTTTAACCGAAATTTAAGTAAAGGTAATTGGCCTATGAAGACGGGAGCAGTTAATAAAAGTTAGTTTGCTGTTTAAAATTATATTGTGAGTAAAAGTGATCAAGATAATATAAAAATTCTAGTTGTCATATAGGTACTGTAAGTGGATCTCATAGTAAGTGATATCAGTATTATAGGAAATGTTGAACATGAGTGAGCCAGAGATGGAAATATGAATATTTAAACATTGTGAAAATGTTGTATGAGCTTTTCTTTCAGAACGTCGGGAAAACGGTAATTTCAGAGTTTGTTTTGAGTAATTTGAAAACATACTGATACATCTGACACTATTTGGCCTTAAGGAAAAGTGAAGGAATGAGTAAAGATTCATGACTGAACACAAGGAGGAAATGAAAACATTGAAACATATTTCAGATGTTCTTGGAGCTTTTCTTATAGAAAGTCGATGAAATGGAAGTTTTAGAGAACAGCAGAGTATTTTCCAACAAAAAGGACCTTCATGATGTACTATTTGGCTTAAAGGAAAAGTAAGTGAATCAAAGATTAGTGTACATATGTGATTTTTAAGTTTATGTGAGTTTTTTTAAACACAATCTTTTCGATTGTGGTTTTTTTTCCCGCTGTCATATGATGAGTAGTTTGAACTCACTGTTTTTAGTGAAATTCAATATATTCTGCGAACAGCAAAAATAAACTATCTAACATGTTGTACAAGTTATTCCATAGTTTGTATTGTGTAATTTATATTGTATTCACATTGTCTCACACTCACTTTCCTTTTTGCACCCTCTTTCAGCTCTCTTTACTCACTCACACTGCCTTTCTCTCACTCTGTTTCACCCCCGTTCCTTTACTCCACTACTTTCACAACCCCTCATTTCCATTTCAACTGTCTGCATCCCCTCTCTCCCTTGCATCACTTTTCAGCTTTCAGTCTCTCTGCTTTACTTCCCTTTTCCGTCTTTTCCTCCTTTGCTCTTTTAGTAATTCCTCTTTACTCACTCACCTCTTTTGTCGCACTCTGTCATTATAACTCACCCACTCTCCCTCACTTATCTTTCTTTGCTCCTTTCTTTTGTCCTCTTCTCTCTGTTTTTCGTTCACTACCTCTATGTCCTCAGTCCCTCACTCTCCTTGTGTTATGCTCACTTGTGTTTATCTACCTTCTATCATTTCTCTTACAAGAACTTCACTGCTCCTCTCTCATTGTTCTTCACCCCATTTCTTTTACTTCGGTTCCATTACTACCCCTCATTTCCTATCTTTCAGTGACCTTCTCTTTACTTTCATCACCGAATCACATTCTCTCAGTACCACTGATTTAGTCCTCTTCCCCTCTCTTTCCTTCTTTTGCTCCCTTACTCATTTTCCTTTCCTCACTCATTGTACTCCACTTCACTCAGTCCTTCCCTTAGTCCCTCTGTCTACTAACTTCCTCACTCCTTTTCCCTCAATCCTTCTATATTATCCTCACTCCCTTCATCCCTTCACTCTGTGACTCCACTTCACTCACTCTCAGTCATCTTCCATTCCTCATTCTTGTAAATGCATCCTCAATCAAACTCCTTTCCCTCTCACTCATTCCCCTTTTACTTACTCCTCTTTCCTGATTTAGTTTTGCTAACTCACATTCTTTTAGTATCTTTCTTACCTTCAGTTCATTTCTCTCTTCTTCTCTTCCTCTCTGTCACTGAATGTATCTGCCTTACTCTTAATAATTTGATCTCCTTCTATTTCTTTTTCCCTCTTTTTGTCCTTCTACATTACTTTATTTCCCTTTCTGTGTCCTTCACTCTTACTTTATTTCTTAGTACACTTTTATGATTTTTAACCTCTTGACCCGTCTCTTCTATTTTAAAATATATATTTTACTAATTATAACTTATTTTTTCTTCTCTCTTTCACAGATACAAAGTGTAGTAAAAACATGTAATTAAGTTTACATTAATTATATGGTAAGTGTGACTACAAAAATGTAGTTGGTCATCACCCTTTGCTTTAACCTCACTACTATTCTCTCACCCTACCTCACTCCCGTTTCCTTACTCTGCTTCCCTCACTTAATCTTATCCTCCACGTTTAATCCTCTTTCCCTTACTCTCCTACCACATTCAACTTCTTTCAGTCCCCCTGCTTTACTTCCCTTACCCTCTGTTCCCTTCCTTTGCTCCTCACTCATTCCATTTCCCCTTACTCCACTCCTCTCACTCCTTCTCTCAGTCCGTCTGTCCTCACAGTTCCTCACTCCCGTTCCCTCACTCCGTCTCTCTTACCCTCACTGTCTCTGTCCCCTCACTCTGTCACTACTCTTTCGTCATGCTCACTCCCTATAACTCACCCACACTCCCTCACTTATCTTTCTTTGCTGCTTCACTCAGTCCCTTTCTGTCACACCTTCCTTTTCTCTCTCTGTCCTTTCTCTCTGTCACTCCCCATTTCTTACCCTTATTCACTTTTATCCACCCTCTTTCACCCCTCTTTACTTACACTCACTGCTCTTTTCTCACCCTCCCTCACCGCTGTTCATTTACTCCGGTTCCGTCACTACCCCTCATTTCCCATCCTTTACTCTCCTTCCCTTTACTTTCAACACCCACTCACATTCTTCCAGTACCTCTGCTTCAGTCTTCTTCCTCTCTCTTCCCTTCTTTCGCTCTCTTATTCATTTTCCTTTTCTCACTTACACCCTGTTACACCTTCTCACTGTCTTACTATCTATTACACAGTCCCTCTGTGTTGCTCCCTCTAGCTCTCTTTCTCTTAACATCACTCTCTCTGCCCTCTTCCCTCATGCTCACTCCTTCAATATTTATTTATTTATTTTTTTGGGTGCGCGCCCCGGTGCGCGTACCAGTACGCATACCCTGGAGGAAAAGGAATGACAGAGTTTTTAAAAAATGGAGCATTTTTTTATAAATTGGAGGTAGTTCTAAAAAGAACTGTTTTTTAATTCTTTTTGTTGTTTTATATTTTTTTTATTATTTTTTTTAACATTTTTGACTTTTTTTGGCTTTTATGAACAATTTTATATTTTTTTGTAATTTTTATGAGGACAAACAAAAAACAGGGAATTGTAAACGGCTGAACTGGAGCAAAAAAAATCAGGAAAAAATTAAGGTTTCTTTCTGCAGTTGTGGTTGTCTCCAGCACGGTTGATTAGTTTGACACTTTGCTCTCCATAGGAAATTGTAGTCCCGCAAAATTTACAAACTATTTTATAATCTCCAAACTGGGGTTGGATATTTGGGACCATCTCCCTTGTCTCTGGACCCGATGGAGTGGGTTGTTTTCTTTTGGAGGTGCTGGGAGAAGATTGGGGAGGGTTTCTTGTTAGTTCTCTGACCTCTACCGCAGCATAGTTGTTTAGGTGCAAGCGTTGCATATGGCGCATCATTGTATGGTTGCCAAATGAATACTTTTTTGCAGGGTTCCCCCTGGAAAGTACAGTGCCACAGATGAGATATGTGACTTTTGCAGCATTTACTTTCTTTTGTTCCCTTGGAATTTTGAAAAACTCCCACACAAAGTGCTCCTTAGGTTTATAGGGGGCATTATCTTCAGGCAGGAACTGCCTCTCCTCCTCCTCCTCCTCCTCCTCCTCTTCTTCTTCACCACCACTGTGGTGTTGTGGTGGTCCTTGTGGTGGTGGTGGTGGTTGAGATGCTCCTGCTGCTGCTGCTAATGTAGCCATTTCTCAGGTCTGCAAACAGGTCGTTCTCAGTCAAAGTGCAAAGTGAGAATGAGGAAAAAAGGTGGGGGCTTTCATCATTTGGAAAAAAACTGCTCTGAACCAATGAAAAGTGTTATTTTCAGGTCACATGGCCCGACGCGCTTACGCTACGCGCCCCGGGGCGTGCCCGGGGCGCTTACGTAGCACGATCGTATCCGCTCGGGCGTTTCCGGGTGCGCTTACGCCGTGCGTCATAACACGCATCACGCGGCTACGTGATACGTCACAATGATGTTTTCGTTCGCGGCAATAGCGCTAACGGGACGCTCACCGGTACGCGCACTGGGGCGCGCCGCAAGACTGCGCTTACCGGTGCTCTCACCGGTACGCGCACCAGGAGCGCTCCAGGGCAAAAAAAATAAAAAATAAATAAACATGAACAATATACATAAAAAAATAGTATTACATAAATATACAATATAGGATTCATTATAAAAAATATTAAATTTCATAGCTATAGAAATTTGCTATTAAAAAACCTTTGATATTCACAGAAAAAACATAGGTTTGAGGCCCTATATATAGTTAGGAATTAGCATTTACAAAACCTATGAAATTCACTGAAAAAACCATAGGTTTCACACCAGTTATAGTTAGGAATTAGCAATTAAAAACCTATTAAATTCACTGAAAAAACCATAGGTTTGACACCAGTTATAGTTAGCTGGAAATTTTATTGACATAAAACCATTGAAATTCCCTCGTTATAGTTAGTTGGACTCACTATGACTTGCGCTCCTGCAATGCACTGCTGATGACGTCACATATTACATCACTCATGACATGGTCAGTGACATCACTCATGACATCACTGATGACACCATCCTTGTGACAGAGTGACAGACCTCCTTTCAGTGTAATGTAACCCTTGAAACAAATATTCAAAAATAGAAACTAAAATTTACAAAAAAATGGAGATACCAGTTACAACAACCAATTCAGTAATTCCACCATCTATATACCCATCCACTCATTCAGCAACAGTTCTATATAGTCACTCATACATATACTCACTCATGATATGTAGTGATACACCTATACATCCTGTTACACACCGACAGTCATCCAAAAGCTACTCACACACATACTCACACATGCAAATAAACTATTGAACATCCATTTATTTGCATATACAGCTATACACACACTACCACCTTACTTCTAAGGAAACGTATACATACTTACTCTCTTAAACAATCACTTATAGAAGCACATACTTATTTAAACAGGAACTCTTACAATCTCTCACTCTCACATATACTCACTTATATACATCAATACTCACATATACTAGATTAAAACATATGTAGTTACTGATAAAGACACTAGTGAGACAGTCATTCACTCACTAACACACACATATACACACTCATCCACCCATACAGTCCTGCACATATGCTGTCTTCAAAACACATACAAACAGTGAGTCAGTCATTGATGCATCTATGTGCTAAGTAATACCCCCACCAAACCATACAGACACTCATACTGATACTAAAAAAAACATCTAATAACCCATATACACACACATGTAGCTACTCACCAACCCATGCAGCCCCTTATACACAAAGTGAAACACTGATACATATATTTAAATATTTAAACATTACTCGCTAATATATGTATTCACTAAGATACACTTAATAAGCCAGTTAACCAATCCATTTTTTTTTAAAAAACATCCATTTAGACACTTATTTAAACATTTATTCTTCCATCGACCTTTACATATACATATACATATATAAAACATATTTATTTTTCAGAAAGACACACATTCACTGGATGGTGTCATCAGTGATGTCATGAGTGATGTCACTGACCATGTCATGAGTGAAGTAATATGTGACGTCACCAGCAGTGCATTGCAGGCGCACAAGTTATAGTGAGTCCAACTAACTATAACGTGGGAATTTCAATGGTTTTATGTCAGTAAAATTTCCAGCTAACTATAACTGGTGTGAAACCTATGGTTTTTTCAGTGAATTTAATAGGTTTTTTAAATGCTAATTCTTAACTATAACTGGTGGGAAACCTATGGTTTTTTCAGTGAACATATATATATATATATATATATATATATATATATATATATATTCACTGAAAATCCATAGGTTTCAGGCCTTATATAGTTAGGAATTAGCATTTAAAAAACCTTACAAATTCACTGAAAAAACCATAGGTTTCAGGCCTTATATAGTTAGGAATTAGCATTTAAAAAACCTTTGAAATTCACTGAAAAAAACCATAGGTTTCAGGAGTTATATAGTTAGGAATTAGCTTTTAAAAAACCTTTGAAATTCACTCAAAAAACTATAAGTTTTAGTGGTGTTATAGTTAGCTTGACATTTTACTCATACAAAACCATTGAAATTGCTCCTATATAGTTAGTTGTACTAACTATATTTCGCGCACCCGCAATCCACTGCTGATGATGTCACATATTAGATCATTCATGACATGGTCAGTGACATCACTGATGACATCTCAAATGACATCACTGATGACATCAATGATGACGTCATCCACGTGACAATCACATACACCTTTTCATACACTATTACAATTTTTCATCACTCTTTGTAAAATACAGAGTATCATATTTAAATCCATTGTCACAGCAATACAAGTATCTAAAAATCCACTCAGTGATTCATAGATGTATACACACATCTAATCACTTACCTATGGATTCACTCATACATGCTGTCAATGAACAATAGAACACTATAAAAAATACTTATACATCTATATCGACATTAAATAACAGCACGCATCCTATTCACATATGAAGTCATCCTACTCACTTACGCAAACAATGGATCCTACTTAAATATTTACTTAGCAAAACACTTATACAAAAACCACTTCTATTCATTTAGATAGTAAGTCATACTTAGTGAATTATAAAATCATCATTACAAGTATACAGTTATCCATACAGTCACTCACACAATCATTGTGTCTTATGTATACTTATTTATATACAACAACTGACACACACACTGCCTTTTATTTTTCTAGTTTGTTGGACCTGTACCATTGAGAAATATATTTGCTCATCACCACACCCATAAAGATATTCACTCACCCAAACAACTGTTAGAACATGTAGTTTTAACTTCATATATCTACTGAATCAACTATTCACACATCTTTGGACAGTCACACACCCCCCACCGAACCACACACACTTTCACACTCCCATACAAATACTCAGTTAACTAATCAATAACTAATATAGACTTTCACATAGCTAGTAACCAACTGTAGAATCAGTTTACACAACAACTGACAAAGTGATACAGATATTCACACAGTTTAGTCACTATCCACTATATTTAGTGAGACATTATAAATTGGTCAAGTAAACAGTCAATTACACTGCTACTAAATCCTCCATCCAAATATTTATTTATATATATCCACTTATTCCTCAATGCAAATTGCTATATATATAAAGCATATTTAAATAACGAAGCAAATCACATTCACTGGATGATGTCATCAGTGATGTCATCAGTGATGTCATTTGAGATGTCATCAGTGATGTCACTGACCATGTCATGAATGATATAATATGTGACATCATCAGCAGTGGATTGCGGGTGCGCGAAATATAGTTAGTACAACTAACTATATAGGAGCAAGTTCAATGGTTTTGTATGAGTAAAATGTCCAGCTAACTATAACACCACTAAAACTTATAGTTTTTTGAGTGAATTTCAAAGGTTTTTTGAAAGCTAATTCCTAACTATATAACTCCTGAAACCAATGTTTTTTTCAGTGAATTTCAAAGGTTTTTTAAATGCTAATTCCTAACTATATAAGGCCTGAAACTTATGGTTTTTTCAGTGAATTTGCAAGGTTTTTTAAATGCTAATTCCTAACTATATAAGGCCTGAAACCTATGGTTTTTTCAGTGAATTTCAAAGGTTTTTGAAATGCTAATTCCTAACTATATAAGGCATGAAACCTATGGTTTTTTCAGTGAATTTGCAAGGTTTTTTTAAATGCTAATTCCTAACTATATAAGGCCTGAAACCTATGGTTTTTTCAGTGATTTTCAAAGGTTTTTTAAATGCTAATTCCTAACCATATAAGGCCAGAAACCTATGGTTTTTTCAGTGAATTCGCAAGGTTTATTAAATGCTAATTCTATTAGCGGATAACGTTTTTATATAATAAAACTTTTTTAAATCTCAAATGCCTGCTTTGCTAACAGAGTTTTTAAGCACAGGCTCTTTTGTCTCTGGTGGCCATCTTGGGAGACTGCATATCAGAATTTTTTTAATGAAATTTAAGAGGATTTGAGAAGTCACTAAAAATGTGCCCTAATTTTTCTTTCTTCAGCACTAATCATAATTTCTATGGCAAAATGAACCCCCTCATTTTGTTCCTTTGCAAATTAAATGTTTCAAGTGTTAACACTTTATTCCAATCAGGATGACTTCAGGTGTGCCATACTTGTGTCATAACTAAGATTGTTAGCGCTCTAGTTGTTCTTTAGAACACTCTGGGACATTCTGTCATTGGGCTATAGTTGGGCTACATCTGGCTGATATTTGGGCTACATTTGTTTTTTTTGTCTCTGGTGGCCATCTTTGGGCTACATTGGGCTACATTGGGCTACATTTGGGCTCTAACATATATATAGCCCAATGTAGCCCAATATATATTTTTCAAAGTAAATTTTCGTAAAAACCACTGGAGCACATATCTTGAGACATAGCAAAGGCACATCGGGCTACCAGTCCCTACAATTTTGCCAAGTTTGGTGGAAAACCATTCAGCCGTTCGGGCTAAAAGTGAGTCCAACCGCCCTATAGAAATTAACATGGGGAAAACACGTTTTGGAACCCCCCTTTTATCTCGGCCCCCACTTGATGAATCCCCCCCAAACTTTCAGGGAAGGACCGGAGCACCGCGAGGCAAAGTTTAGAAAAATTTCAGGAAGATTCCTCAACCGGCGCCAAAGTTATTCCCAATAGAATGTTGCGATTTCCCTAAGGAAAACAATCCTAACTATATATACCTACTGGCTATCGCCAGTAGGTAATATATATATATATATATATATATATATATATATATATATATATATATATATATATATATATATTGTAACCAAAGGCCTTGCAGCTTGGGAGAACACTCGACGGCGCTCATGTGTGATGCAGCCTCCTTCCTTACTTCACATAATTTTTTGTTTTTGCCCAACGCGTTTCAAGGTAGAAACCTCTTCTTCTGGGGCCTGGGGCTGTGAATGAAAAAACATCTGAGTCTCGCATACCATTTCAGCAGAAGAAGAGGTTTCTACCTTGAGCGCCGTCGAGTGTTCTCCCAAGCTGCAAGGCCTTTGGTTACAATATTTTATACGGTGCCTGACCGTGGGGAGATGCACCATCATTAGCTGGCAGAGACAAGGAAAGCCAGCTAAGTGAGGCTTCAGGATTAAACCTTTTAAACCTGCTGAGCACGGCGCTGAATATGCTAACTAAGCCTGCCTGAATGAAAAACAACCTACTAAGGTAATAATATGAACTAAAAAGGTTAAAAAAACATTGAATTACTATCTGACTCTCGCACTGAGAACTAAATGTCCCATCATGCACCATAATGCCTTGAACTGTGCCATACATCATTGGAGGGAGCTGCAAGAATGAAATAAAACCGGAAATGGTATGCGAGACTCAGATGTTTTTTCATTCACAGCCCCAGGCCCCAGAAGAAGAGGTTTCTACCTTGAAACGCGTTGGGCAAAAACGAAAAATTATGTGAAGTAAGGAAGGAGGCTGCATCACACATGAGCGCCGTCGAGTGTTCTCCCAAGCTGCAAGGCCTTTGGTTACAATATTTTATACGGTGCCTGACCGTGGGGAGATGCACCATCGTTAGCTGGCAGAGACAAGGAAAGCCAGCTAAGTGAGGCTTCAGGATAAAACCTTTTAAACCTGCTGAGCACGGCGCTGAATATGCTAATTAAGCCTGCCTGAATGAAAAACAACCTACTAAGGTAATAATATGAACTAAAAAGGTGAAAAAAACATTGAATTACTATCTGACTCTCGCACTGAGAACTCAATGTCCCATCATGCACCATAATGCCTTGAACTGTGCCATACATCATTGGAGGGAGGTGCAAGAATGAAATAAAACCGGAAATGGTATGCAAGACTCAGATGTTTTTTCATTCACAGCCCCAGGCCCCAGAAGAAGAGGTTTCTACCTTGAAACGCCTTGGGCAAAAACGAAAAATTATGTGAAGTAAGGAAGGAGGCTGCATCACACATGAGCGCCGTCGAGTGTTCTCCCAAGCTGCAAGGCCTTTGGTTACAATATATATATATATATATATATATATATATATATATATATATATATATATATATATATATATATATATATATATATATATCCAGCTCAAATTTAAGTCCCTGGTAAAAGGAAAGAACGGGCCGCACTCGCAGGGATACTTTGCTCAAATCTTTATTCGAGCATCCGTTTCGGGCAACACAGGACGCGTTTCGGCTTTGACGCCTTCTTCCGCTGTGTATAAAGTGCACATAAAATCAAAACGCCATTTAAACTTCCCGCCAGCAGAGTATCCATCACACAATTCATTGGCATAGAAAGTGGACTTCACCGTAAATGATGTATTCAAAGCGAGCGCTATCTTTAAACATAAGCATTTTACATTCTTGTTTTGCTCGTGTTCTGGTATTGCTATGTATTCATTATACCAAAGAAATATCACCATATTTTCTATCAGTAAGTGCACAGAATCTATTTACAAGAACTCTATTAATTCCTTGTTAGAGTGTCCGAAACCTAAATCAAATAAATTCTCAATGGGTATATTTTCAAAGAAACGGAAACTATGAACATTTTACCATGATTCAACAAACAATTAGTTCCATCTTACTGTTTCTTACCCAAATTCTCAACACAGAATCTTGATGTAACAAACATAATTGAGCCCTGAATGGGCTTACTGTTTTGCACTTTTGACTCCAATAACAAAACACTAGAGAATTAATTCATTGGAAAACTAAATAAACAATTCTAGTTAATATCTTCTACAGGCGCTAAGTTGCATGATTAAGTATATTAAACAACCATTAAAATAAAGCAGCAGACATCTTCATATCTAATCATTTCATTATTCAGCCCGGAGTCAATATTCAGCATGTCTCTACACCTCCAGATATTTCCTATCCCAAGTGAATTGAGAGCTCTTCCTCAGTATTTAAGCCAGCTGGAATCACCATTTGCATGTCTATTATAAACCTAGGCTCAAGTCTTCTAAGTTTTAATTTGCGGTTACCACCATGGTCACTGGCAGGGATGTGATCTAAGCAGTAAAAATTAAGAAGTTTCCTATCACTATTGTGATGTTGGGCAAAATGCCTAGCCACAGGATACGAAATATCCTTGTTCTCAATTGCCCTGGCGTGTTCCCTATTTCTCTTTTTGGCTGGATGTATAGTGCTGCCTATATACTGTTTAGCACATGGGCATTACAGGCAGTATACACAGAACGGGGTTTTACAAGTTAAAAATATATTTATCAATTTGACACCTTTCATCCCTGATATTGTATATGAGAGAACTCTGGGACTGTTTTTGCAAGCCTTACATTTAGAGCATGGAAAAAAACTTGTGATGAACAAATGGAATTGGCTCATAATGGCTACTGACCAGCAAGTCTTTTAAAGACTGACTTCGCCTGCATGTTATCTGTGGATAATTAGGTAGTGTCCTGCCTATTACCTGATCAGTTTTTAAGCTATGCCAATTATGGCACAACATTTTTCTTAGGGTCCCTGCCCCATTTGAATAGATGGTGATAAATTGACATGTATCATCTTCTCTCGTGACTGGCTTTTCCCTGTCTTTCAGTAGGCAGTGTCTCGGTATTTTCTCAACTTTCGTTAAGGTTTTAAGCAGTAACTCCTGATTGTAGCTAGTGCTCTAAATCTAACTATTGCATAATTCTCAGCAGTACGGTAGTCACCTACGTTAGTACAATTTCTTACGTAGAAGCCCCCCATATGGTATGCTGTCCTTAAGATTTTTCTGATGACTACTTGAAGCTTCTAGAATGGAGTTACCAGCCGTCTCTTTCCTGAATAAAGTTGTACAAATCCTGCCGTCATGAACATACACTTTAAGTTCTAGGAAGGAGACTTCTTTTTTGCTTAGCTGCCCACTGAAGTGTAGATTTAGGGAATTCTTTTGTTCAACTCACTTATGTATTTCTCAGCATCTCTCTGTGGAATTTTCCATAAAATAAACAAATCATCAATATACCTGTGCCAAGATATAATACATTTGACCCATTCACTGTACTTGTCCGCCCAGGCCACCTGCTTCTCGCTCCAGCCTACGAATAAATTTGCGTAGCTGGGGGTGAAGCAGGTGCCCATTGCGGTGCCCCGTATTTGACGATAATGCTGTTTTAAAAAAAAATAGATATTGTTGGTTAGACAGAAACTGGTAAACTCAATAAGCATTTCATTGTGTTCAGTTAGTTGCAGTGATCTCCCCTTCAGGAAATAGCGTATTGCTTCTAAGCCCTTAGTGTGTTCAATTGCAGTATAAAGGCTAGTCACATCCAACACTATCATTACCATATCTTCCTCCCATGGAGTGTTTATAATGTTCCTGATGAAATGTGTGATATCACGTATGTAGGAGGGTAGCATCCGCACAAAGTCTGACAGAAAGTGATCCACAAATTGTGACATGGCCTCGGTTAACCATCCAATGGAGGAGACTATAGGACGCCCTGGTAGTCTAATGGCATCTTCATGTAGTTTTGGCAGATGGTAAAAGGTAGCTGTTACTTGGTGCATGCATGTTAAAAATGTAAACTCATTATCGTTGATCATGTTTTTATCCGCCCATTTCTGAATAAGTTCATGATATTTATGGATGCTAGAAATGTATTCATCCTTGGTTATTTTCAGATAACATTCAGTATCAGATAACTGCGGAAGTGACTCCTTAGTGTAGGATTCACGAGATATCAAAACAACGTTTCCTCCCTTGTCCGAGGCTTTACATACCAGGTCTGGGTCACTTTTGAACTGTTGTAGCGCTTGTCGTTGTTTCTTGGTTAAATTCATAGGTTCATTAGATGATGATGCCAGCCTCATTGCTAGCAAGTCTTTCTTTACTGAGTCCTCGAATGCATCGATTGTATCATAGGGGGTCATCGGAATATAAGTTGACTTTGGCTTAAATGATGTTCTTACTGATTTTTGTTCTATTCCGTAGCCCCTAACTTCTGACATTGTTGATGTTACATCTTGTGAACTGGAGGGTTTCTAGCTTGAAAGGATTTGTAATGTCCTTAAATCTTCCCCCGTTGGGAAAGTTGGTCCCATTGCCTGTTGACTTTCTTGGGAATGTGCAGGAATTGCTGCAACCCCTTGCGGTTGCAGCCATCTCATCTTGAAAAATTACTTTAGTTTTAATTTTTGAGTAAAGAGGTAGAGGTCTATCTGGGTTTGAGTGTATTCAAGTCTTTTTGTGGGGCAAAAAGTCAGTCCTTTTTTGAGTACTGTTTCCTCATCCTTAGTTAATCTTTGTTTGGTCAGATTAACAATGGTCAAGTCGTGGGATGACTCTACCTCTTGGATCCTCTCTTGCTGCGTGTCTAGCCCGCTATACCTTGTTGTTGATTTGTAGCAGGCGCCCCTTCACGACTTTCTTCGATGTTCTGATGCCTTTGTTCTGGGGGTTTTCCTCTTCCTCCTCGTTGCCGTGAGTTCCTCATCAGCTGGAGCTCCCCGAAAAAACAGCCTTTCGTAGCCAGACTGTGAGCAGCAGCACCTGTGAGTTCTTCACCTGAAAGTTCCGCATCTGTGCTCACAGCGGATTCGGCTGTCTCTTTGACTTCCACATTCTGGGGGGCTGTGCTTCTCAGTACACATCATGGGGCATCGCATTTTCTAGCGAAGGTCAGTACCCTTCCTTGTTCATAGTCTCTTGCATCTCGATTAAACTTAGTATGTTTACGCAATTTTATTTTTTCTTGATAGGCAATGAGGAGTGTTTTAATTTTTCCCCCGCAGGTCTTCCTTTGTTGCGGTATCTTGGTCAAGAGCAATCATTGCTTCAATTTCTTCAATCTCTTTTAGGCATTTTTTGCGGTCGCTTCACGCAAACTTTATTAATATTTTCAACAGTCCAGCAGAGGCTTCTGTTGCATACTCTGACCATTCTTCTAATAAGGCCGGGTCCGGGTTCTCATATGATGGTATGGTATATATTCTCAGCCCGTGGGGAATACGTTTCACCTCGAGATATTTTTGCAGCGTGGTGGATCTCCCGTTCCATCAGGTATTCTAGTTTCTTGAATTGTGTTTGCAAGGAGCTCGGTGTACCATCGCCTCGGTTCCGATCTGCTCTCTGCATTGCTGTACACGTAAAAACGTCTGCTGCTTCCTCGTTACAGGATGCATCTGAAAACATCTTGTGGCGTATAGCGTGTGCACTTTTAAAAGGAGATAATAATCTTGTTCCTGCTACACTCCAGCTACAGTCTCTGCATATGGATACAGTAATTTCACAAAACCGTATTTGTTATACAGATTGCTCAGCAGTCGGCGGGCATGGTCACCAACTCACCACACCAGTTGTCCTTCCGTAAATCCTCCAATGGGTTGCATGTTGTTTTGTAGCGGTGCTCTGCGACGAAAGGTTAAAGCTCCAGTTTCCTCCAAGAAAGCCGCTTCTGAGCACTCTGGGGTGGGTGCGGTCCGAAACCGCGGCGGTGGCTCGGTGTAAATTATCCAGCTCAAATTTCAGTCCCCGGTAAAAGGAAAGAACGGGCCGCACTCGCAGGGATACTTTGCTCAAATCTTTATTCGTGCATCGGTTTCGGGCAACACAGGACACGTTTCGGCTTTCGCGCCTTCTTCCGCTGTGTATAAAGTGTACACAAAATCAAAATGCCATTTAAACTTCCCACCAGCAATGTTTCCGTCACACAATTCATTGGCATAGAAAGTTGACTTCATCGTAAGTGATGTATTCAAAACGAGCGCCATCTTTAAACATATGCATTTTACATTATTGTATTGCTCGTGTTCTGGTATTGCTATGTATTCATTATATCAAAGAAATATCACCATATTTTTTATCAGTAAGGGCATAGAATCTATTTACAAGACCTCTATTAATTCCTTGTTAGAGTGTCCGAAACCTAAATAAAAAATAAACCCTCAATGGGTATATTTCTCAAAGAAACCGAGGATATGAACATTTTACCATGATTCAGCAAACAAATAGTTCCAGCTTATTGTTTCTTACACGAATTCTCAACACTGGACCTTGATGTGACAAACATAATTTTATATATAAATATATGCACTGAAAAAAACAGAGGTTTCACACATGTTATAGTTAGCTGGATATTTCACTCATACAAAACCATTGAAATTCCCCCATTATAGTTAGTTCAGCTAACTATAGCTCGCGCACCCGAAATGCACTGCTGATGACGTCACATATTACATCACTCATGACATGGTCAGTGACATCACTCATGACATCAATGATGACATCTTAAATGACATCACAGGAGCCTCCAGTATGTGCCAGAGAGGTGTAAATTAATTACTTTGCCCCGGGGGTGGTGGTCCCTGGGACAGTGTGGGGGGGATTGTGGCCCACCACACTTCTTTTTCACTATGCCCCCAGGATTTGCCCCCCCCCCGGGGGTAATTTGAAAAAAAGCAGACTGTTTTGTACCACGCGATTTTTTGAAAAAAAGAAAATTTGGCCTTGGGCTGACCACACCTAGGGGGTCAGGGTGTTTCTACCCTGCCCCCTTTTTGCGTTCTACACATTTGTTTTTCTGCTTTCTTGTGCCTCGGTCTACCGAGCACAAGATGGCTGCCAACACTTCCTGGTTTGGAGTGTTCACAGCCAATGAGCATGCAGCTCGTGGTCGGAAAGGTACGAGTACCGTATGAGTACCGTAGGCATACCCCGTGATTTTTGCCCCCCCCAAAACAATTGGGGGGCCTTGGGGGGTCCTTGTGGGACCCCCTGAGCAGGCCTAAGGGGTCAGGGTGTTTCTACCCTGCCCCCTTTTTACGTTCTACACGTTTGTTTTTCTGCTTTCTTGTGCCTCAGTCTACCGAGGCACAAGATGGCTGCCAACACTTTCTGGTTTGGAGTGTTGACAGACAGTTGACAGCCAATGAGCATGCAGCGCGTGCTCAGAAAGGTACGCGTACATACGAGAACCGTTAGCGTACTGTACAGAGTACAGTACAGAGTACGGTAAGCTTCTATAGATATATTTATGATTTTACTTATGATTTTCTCAGGAACTACTGAACGGATTTACACCGTTTAACAAAAAGCGTGATCTGTGAACCAGACTCTACCTCTCTGCCAAATTTGATGTAATTCCGTTCAGCCGTTCGGGCTGTAGCCCTGGCTAAAGGTCCTATAGAAAATAGCATGGGGAAAACACGTTTTGTGACCCCCCTTTTTTCTCAGCCCCCGCTTCACGAATCACCCCCAAACTTTCAGGGAAGGAGAAGAGCGGAGCAGGCCATTTTCTTGAAGAAATTCGCGAAGATTCGTCCACCGGCGCCAAAGTTATTCCAAATAGAATGTTGCAGATTTCCTATGGAAACTAGGTTTTAACTATAAATACCAGTTGCCAGTAGGTAATATATATATCAGGCCAGAGAGAAACAAAAAGTGATAATAAACTGACCTTGTGTACTGGATAAGCTGTGTGGTGGTCCTTGTGTCCTGCGAGCCGTGTCTGGAGAAGCAGGAAGGAATGGAATATATATATATATATATATATATATATATATATATATATATATATATATATATATATATATATATATATATATATATATATATTCACTGAAAAAAACATAGGTTATACACCATATATAGTTAGGAATTAGCATTTACACAACCCTATTTTACTCACACAAAACCATTGAAATTCGCATATATAGTTAGTTGCACTAACTATATATCGCGCACCCGCAATCCACTACTGATCATGTCACATATTACATCATTCATGACATGGTCAGTGACATCACTGATGACATCACTGATGACATCTCAAATGACATCACTGATGACATCACTGATGAGTACATCCAGTGACTGTATGTTTCTGTAAAGTTAAAATATGTCTTACATATTGAAGAATGAGTGGATGTATAGGTGTCTGGATGAAGGATTTAGTAGGTGCATGACTAACTGTATGAGTGAGTGATTAAGTGTGTCTCACTGAGTGCATGGGTTAGTGACTAAACTGTCTTAATTTGTGCATCATTATGTCTGTTGTTCTGTAAACTGCTGCATGTGTTGATCAGTAGCTATATGAGTAACTATATGGGTTATTGATTGGTTGCCCAAGTATTTGTATGGGAGACTGAGTGTGTGTGTGGGTGGCTGGGAGGTGTATGACTCTGTGCATAGATGTGTGAGCAGTTGATTCACTAGATGTATGGGTTCAAAAGTGCATGTGGAAACAGCTGTATGGGCGGTTGACTGTGTGCATGAGTGTATTGGTGAGTGAATGGATATCTCAGTGCTACATGTCAAAGTAAGTACATATGTAAAACACAGTACATGTGAGAGTTGACATATATAAATAACTGTGCATAAGAGCCAGTGAATGTGTGAGTGGCTGTATGGATCATTGTGAACTTGTATCCGGGATTGTATAAGAGAGTAAATATGTGTTAGTATATGTTTGAATAAGTAAGGTGTGTATAACTGTATAGTTGAGGAAATGGAGGTGTGATTGATTCTTTGCATGACTGATTAGGTGTGTGAGTAACTCCATGGATGAGTGACAGTCTGTGAGTGTCTGTTTACACTGAGTGTATCTAAGGTTATATTAGAGTCTGAAGAGGTTCATCGTATTATCACATGAATGATGTCATCAGTGATGTAATCAGTAATGTCAAATGAGATGTCATCAGTGATGTCATTTGAGATGTCATCAGTGATGTCATCAGTGATGTCATTTGAGATGTCATCAGTGATGTCATCAGTGATGTCACTGACCATGTCATGAATGATGTAATATGTGACATGATCAGCAGTGGATTGCGGGTGCGCGATATATAGTTAGTGCAACTAACTATATATGCGAATTTCAATGGTTTTGTGTGAGTAAAATAAGGTTTTGTAAATGCTAATTCCTAACTATATATGGTGTATAACCTATGGTTTTTTCAGTGAATTTTCAAGGTTTTGTAAATGCTAATTCCTAACTATATATGGTCTATAACCTATGGTTTTTTCAGTGAATTTCAATGGTTTTTTAATAGCAAATATCAAAAGCCGTAAAATGTATTCTTCTTTTAAAGGAAAAATATATTTTATATGTTTTTAATATAATTTTTTTATGTATATATATATTTTTTTATTTTTATTTTTTGTTTCGCTACCGGTCCGCGCACCGGGTAGCTTCTCGTTAGCTCAATTTGGTGCCGCGACCCGGTCCGCGAACCGGTAAACGTTCCGTTAGCGCAACTGCCGCGTTAGAAAACAACATCGTGACGCGTCGCGTAAGCGCGACGTATCGCGTTGCCCCGTAATGCGTCTTATGACGCGCGGCGTTAGCGCACCCGGAAGTGCTCCAGAGCGCGAACCGAGGCGCGAAGCGCAGCACTCCGGAAGTGCTCCGGGTGCGTAGCGGGACGCGTAACGTAAGCGTAACAAGTCATGTGACTTGTTAATAAAACTTTTTATTGGTTCATTTCACTTTTGGTTTCCTAATGATGTAAGGCTAGGTCATGTGACCTAAAAATAACACTTTTCGTTGGTTTAGAACATTTTTTTTCCCAAATGATGAAAGCCCCCACCTTTTTTCTCACTCTGACTTTCAACTTTGTGAGAGGAAGACCTATTTTCATTATTAGGAGATGGCTTCAACAGTAGCTGCAGCTGGTGCACCCCCACCACCACCACCACCTCCAAGGAAGGAAGGACCACCTACCCAGTTCCTTCCCAACCCTGAGGAAGAGGAGGAAGAAGAGGAAGAGGAGGTACATGAGAGAGTATTCTTGCCTGAACAGCCCCGGAAATCCCACCACAAGGACAATTTCATTTGGCAATTTTTTACATTCCCTGAAGGCCAAAAAAAAGTCAATGCCCGTCTTGTGACATGCCTGATCTGCAAAGGAGTTCTGTCCCGAGGCACAGATAAAAAATATAGTTATGGGAACTACACTATGCATCGCCATATGCAAAGGTGGCATCCAATAAATTACAGTGTGGCTGAGCTGCGTGACCCACGAACTCCTGTGGCCACCACCTCAACACAGGAAAGTCTTTCGGGACCAGAGGCGAGGGAGATGGTCCCCAATATCCAGAGCAATTTTCAACACATCAAGCTAGTGTGTAGATATTGTGGGGGACTACTTTGCTACGGGGAGATGAGTGTGATTTTAATGAACAGAGCATTTGAAAATCACAAGTGCTCAAAACGCCCCAAAAAGTGATTTTTTTTTTGCTCCTGTTGAGCCGTTTCTAATGCCTGTTTTTCGTTGTTCCCCCTCAAAAAAACCATAAAAAATTTAAAATTGTTCAAAAAATTCCAAAAAAAAAAAAATGTTCAGAAAAATAATAAAAAAAATATAAAACAACAAAAACAATTAAAAAAAGTTCTTTTCAGAACTACCTCCCATTTATAAAAAATTGTTAAAATGTTTAGCACTCTTGCAATTTCTTTTTTTTTGATTCGCTTCCTGGTTCGCGCGCCGGTACGCAAACCGGAAGTGAACCAAAAAAAAATGAAAAAAAAATAGAGTGAATATAAGGGAAGGAGACAGAGAGAATAATGTTAAAATAAAGACAGCTAGAGGGAGTAACACAGAGATACTGTATAATAGATAATTATACAAGGAAAAGTTATAAGAGGGAAAAATTGAGAAAAAGAAAACAGAAAAGGAAGTGAAGGAAAAAAAGAGTGTAGAAGAATAATAAACAAAAGTTACTTGGAGAATGTGAATGAATCTTCAAATTAAAAAGAAAGAGAGTAAAGGATGTGGAGTAAGAGGTAGGGATAGAACCGGACTAAAACAACAACCCTGAGAGAAGGTGTTAAAAAAACAGTGAGTGAAAGTAAATAGGATTAAAACATGTGGAATGACAGAGAGAAAAAACAGAAAGAAGAAAAGAAGAAGTGATAGAAAAAGAATAATTGAAGCAGCAAAAAAATGAAAATAAGATAGTGTGCTTGAACTACAGAGAGAAAGCATGAAGAACAACTAGTAAAAGAGTGAAGAGACAGTGACAGTTTTTGTTAGAAAGACGGACTGAGTGAAAAGGAGTGAGGAACTGTGAGAACAGAGGGACTGACAAAAGGAGTGGAAGGAGTGGAGTAAGTAAGTAATTGAAAAGGAATGAGGGAAAAAGCAAAGGAAGGAAACTGAGGGTTAAGGAAATAAAGCAGTAGAAGTAATAGAAGTTGAATGTGATAGAGATGTTTGGGAAAAAGTACTAAATACTTACTTTATAGTTGTTGTTAACTCCATCACTTATAATTTTTTTAATTTCAATCTGTGAAAGAAAGAAGAAAAATTTGAAAAATATTAAAACATGTATTTAAAAAATAGAAAAGACAAGGCATAAGGTTGAAAGTCATACAATTTTACAAAGAAATAAAGTTAGAGATAAACATTCAGAAAGGAAAATAAAGTAACAGTGAAAGACAGACAGAGTCAAAAAGAAATTGAAATAGAGTAAATTACTAAGTGAATAAAAAGGAGGATAGATTCAGTGACAGAAAAGAAGGATAGAAGAGAAAAATAAACTAAAGATGTGTAAGATACTAAAAGAATGTGAGTAAGGTAAACTAAATAAGGAAAGGGTGAATAAGGAAAAGAGAGTGAGGGAGAGAGGGGACACAGAAAGTGAAGGAAAGAGTGTCAGATACAGACTGAGTGAAGCAACAAAGAAAGATACATGAGTGAAGGTGAGTTAAACTAACTGATTGCAACAAAAAAGGAGAACCCAAAATTATTTAATTTCGAAAACAAAAGGGAGAAAAGATGGAAAAGAGAACCGAAGCAGAGGGTCTAAAAGCTAGAAAATGGTGCATGAGAGAAAAGAAAAAAGCAGAGTTGGAATAAGGAAACAAAGGTTGAAAGATAAGTGGAGTTAGAGAACAAGGGTGAAAGAGAATAAAACAAAAGGCAATGTGAGTATGTAAAGAGAATTGATATAAGGTAGTAAAAGACAAGTAAGCATGAGACAAGATGAGTATAAATTAAAAATCACAATACAAAATATAGAATTAATTATACATATTAAATGGTTTATTTTTGCTGTTCTCAGAATATATCAAATTTCACTAAAAATAGTGAGTTGAAGGTATTCATCATATAACAGCGGGGAAAAAAAACACAATCAAAATGATTGTGTTTAAAAAACCCACATAATATAACAAATCAGAAATCAGAACTCATCAAAACTACCCTTACTTCCCATGACGTCGAATGATATGCGATGAACAGCTTATACTCTGTTGTGCTCTAAAAAATCCGTGCCCGCCACTTTCTGAAAGAAAAGCTCTTTCTTTTTGAGTAATATGTTAGAAACAATAAATGACTTTTTGCTCTCTACCACACTTCTCCTCAAGGCCAAATCGTGTAAGAGCCAATTTAATCTCTTCGAGTTCCTAAAAGCAAATCCCGTCATTTTCTTTTTCCCCGACTTTCAGAAAGAAAACGTCCAAAATCACTTTCACAATCTTGTACTAATAATATCTCCCCTTCTAGTTTACTCATATTTCACATTTCCTATAACATTGATACCACTTACTATGAGGCACACTTACACTACCTCTATTACTTTTCCAATTTTTTCATTCTCTTGATCTCAGTTACTAACAAAGCAATTTTAAACAACAGAGTAAATCATATCAACTCTTTGAATCATTATAGGCCACTTATGTACCTCTATGACTACTTTACATTTTTAATTATCATGATCACTCTTATTCACAAAGCAATTTAAAACAGCAGACTAAAATTTATCAACTGCTCCAATCTTCGTAGGCCACTTTCCTTCCCTAAAATTTTGGTTGTAAAAACACTAGGTAAGAATTTTTTAAATCAAACGATAAATGTTTTTTGAAAGTTAAAACAGAATCATTGCAGAATCACCAGCCGTTTCCAGATTTTAAATAAGCTGTGTAATGTCCTGAAGTTGTTGAAGGACCGTCATGATATATAATTGCTGCAGTTACAAAAGTCCTTCCTGATATTGATAACTGCGAAGCCACAAAATTTTAAATTAAAGTTGTCAATTTAGTTCCATCAGACCTACATCGTTGGACATACTGGCCATAACTTCGTATAAATAATGTGGACAGCATTGCAGACTTACATTGGCTACACTCCATGTTTTGATCGGCTGCTTTTACTAGCTTATTAAAGGATACTGATTTAATGTCAGGCAAAGTTAAATATATAAATCTTTCTGAGTCTACACTAGTAGTACTTGATAGCCTACAGTTCTCGCAGTCATGCTGCCATTGATAAGAAAGGCCAAACAGATAATCTACATCTACACCTTCATCTTGCAAAACATCAAGCATATACATTAAAAACTCCTGACAATCCTGCTGAATATTTTGAGAGAAATGCGTTTGACCTGAACATTTGTCTAAGAGATTTCGAATTTCAGAGACACTTTCTATTTTTCTTCTATCAGTGCTACATTTCTCTAACACAGAATTTAACAAACAGCAAAATCTTTGATCCGAATTGACCACAATCTGTTCTTTTAATATTTCTAGAGAAAAGACAACATTAACCACTACATTAGCATAGCAGTTGACATCAGAACTATTTTCAAATTGAAAACAAACAACATCTTGAACAGCATCCATTTTCTTTCTGCTTACAATTTCAAGTGCATCGACTTTTCGTGTTTTTGCTACAACCTCCCTACTATTGGTCACATTTCTTCGTTTCCGGCCTACCACACGTTTTTCAAACAAAGGATATTGAGGCAAATGTGGCGCATACTCTCTTCTTAACCTATTGTATTCCTTACCACAATCTAGATTTGCACAAATATTTGTCTCATCACACTCAATCAAGTACAATCCAGATAAAGTTCTGACTCGTGATAATGCCACATAAGCCATACCCTCCTTGAACACAGAACTGCCAATATTCACCAAAGCACTGTCTACACTTAAACCTTGCGATTTATGGATTGTCACCGCATATGCCAAGCAAACAGGAAACTGCTTACGGCGAACATATAAGTCTTTAACAAGCAAAAACCTAGCAGAGCAACGACCAATTTGCTGTACATCCTCAATGCCATCAAATTTAATTTTCAAAAATTCAATTCCATCTCTATTTCTGTATTTCTCAAAATCAACAACATTACCCATTGATCCATTAACCAGACCTCTTTCAACATTTAAATTCCTTCTCAAAATGATACGGCAATTTAAGCACACATTCAGAGTCTTTTCAAAACCCGCAGCTTTAGATATAGTCTTCTCTAATGAATCCAATTTAGATTTCAAATTTTCAGACAAAATAATTGTTGCTCCCATATGCTCAATTCTGTCAATAGCTTCCAGTTTCACTATGTTTTGGTTTTCTAAAATCAACATTTTGTTGTTGAAGATGGAACATTCTTGCAGAGTTGGCATCAAACATATCCCAGATTTCTTCTCAGTAATTTTCTGAAAAAATATTCTCTGGCAGACCGTCTTCATCTGGATACAAATTTGACAATAATCGTGCATGTAAAGCTTTCTTCCCATGCTCAGTCACTTTTCCAATTCTAACATCTTGTAGAATATTCTTATAATCTTCATCCTTCGCCTGACGCATATTTACACGCAGTTCAGCATAATTGAAGTTTAACCATATATTGATGTTGCCAATGCTCCCTAGGCACTTCCTGGTATCTTCATGCGTAAGTAGTTTAAACACTGGTTGTCCTTTCACTGGTGTCAGCTGCAGAAGATCACCGAAAACAATGATGTGTTTGCCACCAAATAACACATCATACTCTGTTTGAAGAACTTCTTGCATTCTCAAATGCACAAAGGCAAGCATGACATTGGAAACCATGCTTACTTCGTCAATGATAAGAAGTTTCATTTTCCTCAAGACTCTGGAAACTTCACAACAAGCATCTCCAGATAACTTGTGGTATTGTAATTTGTTATCATGCTCCACTGGCAGCATCAGTAGACGATGCAAAGTAATACCTTTAATGTTATGTGCTGCCAGACCAGTTGGAGCGGTGACAACACAAGACAGCGATGACTCAGTCCTTTTCTGCAAATAACATGAAATTACTTTAATGAGGAAACTTTTTCCAGTTCCTGCTTCTCCACTCACGTACAGTCGGACAGGCTTCAACGATGTACATGAGCACTCTTTCTTCTCATGACTTAATCCATGATCAAATTGGTTGGTAACTTCGTCATATATTTTCCTCTGCTCAACGTTGAGTTGTCTTTCCAAATCTTCTAATTTAACCGCATCCTCCTGAGCATGTTCCATGGCTCCTTCCACTTCAATCATGGCAGTGGCAGCTTCATTTTTGATAACTGGTCCTCCTAGTGGATCCTGACTCAATGAAGTGGAACTCTGACTGTCCTGAGAACTATCTCTAGCAATCTCGGCTGCAATTGTTGCTTCCTGCTCGATTTCTGCATTCAACATTTCTAGATATTTGGGAAAAACAGGACATTCTATGGACTCCTTGGCTGCATTGAAAGAATCTTCATAACAGAGGAAATCTCCAAGCAGTTCCTCTTCTGCACGCCAAGGCTTGAAAAGTTGCAAAAGAGCTAAATAGAAAAACTCTTTTCTTTCAGGAGATTCGCAACTCGATTTTCGATGATTTACCAATTGGTATTTTCTTTGCTTGACCAGACATCCCTCACTTCCAATTACAGCATACACTCCTTTAGCAATATCTTCTTTGATGTTCCTCTTGAATATGTAATTTTGTAGAACCTCATACAGACAAACATTCTCGAGGTGACTGCTTCTATTTGGATAATATGTATCCAACATGTTGGTCTTCAAAATATCTGTACTGTTTGGCTCCTTCTCCGCCAAATACTCAATTTCCTGTACAGGTTTCAGAACTCGATTTCGTGTTGCAGCAAGACCAAGACTCACCCAAATTATACTCCTAGATTTGGCATAAAGACTTGCTGAAGATAACCGATCAGAACATTCGTATGCTCCGATTTCTCGATGCGACAACATCTTTAGACTGAAACTGTACAACTTCTTACTGAGGCTCTTCTCATGTGAAATGTCATTCCACATATCCTTCAGTTCTGTCTTTTCTTTTTTGGTGATATAAGACGTCACATACCGAGCCACAGCCATACAGTTGTCCGCCACAAACTGTATATCCATGTTAGCATTCCACATGGACAAAATCACTGGGTTGTAGTCGTTGATGTACTTGGACTCTTCGTTTCTTTTTAAATTGTATGTATTTTTGGGTGATTTCCTCATCACAATATGTCGCAGCGAAGACATCAAATTGTTCACTCTTCCTTTACATATCACTGATCGTGGAAACCAAAAACTACATTTTGTGTAGAACTTGTCCTTGTTTCTGAATTTACGATGACAGTACTTTCCACAACGATGGTTTTGAAAGCGTAAAACTTGTTCTCTTAAACTTTTGTCTTCCTTTGTGTTTGGAACAGCACATGTAGAATACTGTTCTATGAAACTCATCACTAAGTCATCCGGATCTGTTCCAAATTTGGGCGCATCTTTGATCCATAGCAGCATATGTATATGAGGAGCACCTCTTGCTTGATACTCCTTTCTCCAGAAGAAATCCAACACCTCTCCAAGAGGTGGATTTTTCTTGTTCGTAATGAAAGACATCATAGCTTCAAATCTATGATTGAAGTACCTGCATACATTGACTGGATCCAAAGAGCACAGTTCTCCGGGTGTCTTGAATTCGATATTTTCAATGTTTCCATTTGCCTCTCGTAGAAATTCAAGTAAGTCTTCCCAGCCATACTCGGCACAGCTGAGAGTGAGGAATCATGTGGGAGTTCCTAAGTTCCTCAGCATACATTTTAAGTCACCATGACGACGGTACCAATACTCATTAGTACCACGCTGACATGTCATGAGATTAATCAAGTGAGAATCCAAAATACTGTCTTGTACATTGACTTTATCCATAAACTCCCTTGCCGAGATATTTTGCAGCTGTACACCACTTTTCAGGATGTGGTTCACTGCATAAGACAGTCCAGACAGATCACTTTCATACAGTAGATGAAACAAATAGGGAATGCATTGACGAAACCTAGGATCTTCTGCATACAATCGTAAAGTCCGGTATTCAGAAGCAGGAATTTGATCAGGTCGCTCATCATATCTTCCTCCTCGACCTGTTGGAAATAACTGTGGGAAACACCGAGCTTCCAAACTTTCCTCCCAAACACTAATGGGACTTCCTTTGGCTTGTTTCATTTGAAACAACTCAATAGCATTCCCCATGACTTCTTTAGAATGCAAAGGATGAACACTATAATGTTCATATATTTCTTCATTTTTAGAAGCATCTACTTCCTCTATTTGTCCAGCACACAAATAGCTGTCCTCTTCTTCACTTAGTTCGTCTTCTGCAACACATACATTCTTGTAGTACTCATTGTTTTTCATCAAATACAACGTTGCCTTTTTGACTTTCCGAACATCCACTAAATCTTGCCAGATTTTCTTACTCTTTGTCGGAACTCCATTAACTAGGATAACGAGAGGTTCCTCTTCCACTTTGTCTACACCAATTGTATCAATATTTTTCTTCAAATCCAGAGGCAAATAAACTACTCTTCCCTTTAATCCTCTCTGTAAATCTGAAGGAGGCAATTTCCCTGTCTTAGGCTCCATTCGAACAATAGCCTGAAAAGGATGGACACTTTGAATCAAAATAGATTCATAAGTATTTAAATCCTTCAGTTCAGAAGGAATGTCAACCAATTCCAGATTATTATGAACCGCTCTAGCAGGCATCCGGTTTTGATTTAATTTGTTAAAACAATAAGTACACATACGTTGATCTGATCCCAAATCAAAACAATTTTCTACCATCAAGTATGTTGCAAAATCCTTCCATTCACTATTGTTTTCCATTTCACTTTTTGCATATAAATCCACTAACTTAGTCTGATTCTTATAATAAGTCCGTCGACAACACACACAAGTGAAATTAGGCCTCTCACTTGATTTCACCGTAAACGTGGAAATTTCCTTGAGAAACTTATCTGTACTGGAAATCTGTACACTCTCTTCCACATTACCTTCTTCTACTGGGTCAATTTCAACATTGTTCTCTTTACTAGCAAAGTAACAAAACTCAATTTCTTCACAAATATTCTTCACATCTACTTCAGAACCATGCAAAAGAGCAGTGCATAATTGTTTAAGCATAATTGCTGGACTCTTAGCATAATACAACATTCTAACTAATTTCCTCACTTTATTATGATGCACTGCTAGCATCCTGAAATGATGAAAAACACTCTGGCATACTCTCCTGGAAAGACAAGCCAATGAATGACCATGCAAACCTGTCACTTCTCTCACTCTGCAAGGATCTAATTCTTGCAACAACTTCATTTTCTGATTTAAACTTTTCTTATTAAATGTCCGTACAAAATCACAAAGCAAATTGATAGAATCCTGTCGCACACTGCAAATACTACTACACTTCCAGGTGTACACTGGTCCCTTAGGACGTCTTCCTAAAACTTCATTACCTAACACCTCTTCTGCCTCTGTTGACACAAGTTTTTCTTTTTCAATCGGACAACCATCTTTCACCTCATATGCTCGACCACAGGTGTCAACTGCATGCACCAAATCATTATCCTGGAAATAACTCTCCTCATTAAAAAATGCCTCACAACTTGAACTATGCATCCATTCTCCTGAAAAAACTTCACAAAAATTACCACGATTAACTGTTCTCTTGCATCTACTATTTGATTTGAAATCATAAATTGCCTTGTTTAGTTTCCTAATTCTATTGATTATCAAAATAAATAACTTTCACTTAATTTCGAAAGCCTGATCAATAATTTTCTCAACATTTTTCTTTCTCTTATAAAAAGCCACTTTCTGTTGACCTTTCTTAATATTTTTTAACAAATTGCCAATTATCCTGGTGCGGAACATTCGTCTACGAGTGTCCCTAAACAGATTTTTCCTTCTACTACCATGCACAGAGTTATCTCCTGCTCTAGCAGTAACATTTTTGAGTGGCCTTTCCTTTCCGTTTAAATTGGCTCTCTTCTTCTGGACTAAAACATGTCCTGTAGTGATACTTTTCCGTCTGCAAATGTTTCTTAAAAAAGATTTTGTTCTCTTACCCGGAGTTTTATTGGTGACTTGACAATTTTTTATTGTAGAGGACTGCTGCAAAGGTTTACCAAGGTGGGGTGTAAGTCGCTTTGCTTCTTTTCTTTTTCTTTGCCTTGAGGGCATTTTTGAATTTTTCTAAAGATCTTGAGTTGTATCTGTGGAAAATATTTTTAAAAAAAGGTATTAACCACTATTTCCAAACAGTAAACAAATAACAGTAGGCAAACAATTAACACACTAGTTGAAGTATGAAGGTGTATTTACAAAACACTTGCACCACTTTTGCGTCACTTTTAACATCAGGAAAATAACATGAACGTGGCTCAAAGGCCTTGTAAATATGCCCCATGCTGGCTATGAAACTCTAGCAGTACATATCAAGAAACCTAATTTGACTTCAAGAAACGTTTTTAAACACATCAAGTAAGCAAATTATTCACCCAGATTCACGGGGAAGTGACTTAAAATGCCCTAACACACATGAGGGCATATTTTACAAGGCCCTTGCACCACTTTTGCGTCACTTTTAACATGGGGAAAATACCGTGAAAGTGGCTCAAACATGAGAGCGTATTTACAAGGCCCTTGCACCACTTTTGCGTCACTTTTAACATGCCAGACACATGGAGCGATGCAGTGATAACAATCATTTTAAAACCAGGAAAAGACCCCAAAAAATGTGAATCATATAGGCCGATATCTCTGCTCAACACAGATTATAAAATATTCACTAAAATAATGGCAAAAAGATTGGGGAAGCTTACACCGAAAATCATACATCTAGACCAAAAGGGCTTCACAAAAGGAAGACAATTACATGAATTATCTCATGAACTTATTAGCGCTATAGACATAGCTGTGTCAAAACACATCCCTCTCACAATATTAACTGTCGATGCCGCAAAGGCATTCGATAGAGTAAACTGGGAATTTCTGAATAGTATAATGATTAAAAATAACCTAGGGGACTCCTTTCGACATGCAGTAGGAGAAATCTACAAAAACCCTAGATCAAAAATCCTGGTTAACGGCAACCTTACGAGTAATATCAAAATTGGCAGAGGCACTAGACAGGGGTGCCCACTCTCTCCCCTACTTTTTAATCTATACATAGAACCCTTGGCAAACAAACTTATAAGCTGTAAGGAAATAACTCCATTCAAATATCAAGGCTGGGTAAAAAAGTTAGCACTATATGCAGACAATCTGATGCTATTTACTGACAACTATATAAAATCTAAACCAGCTATCGAAGAAATTATAAGTAACTTTGGACAAGTGTCAGGATATTCGGTCATCACACAAAAACAGAAATAATGACATGGAATACACAGCTAAACTGCCCCAACATAAAACAAGAGATAAAATACTTAGGCATCTTGGTAAATCAAGATTTAGACAAAATTGCACAAAACAATCTAAATAGTGTAGCCCGGGATGTAAGGAAATTACTTAAAATATGGGCTAGCCTACCTCTAAGTTTTATAGGAAGGTCTAATATTATAAAAATGACTATACTCCCAAAATATACCTTTTTGTTCAATAATATTCCATTGGAATTCAAGAAAGCCGCATTAAAAAAACTGCAGGGAGAGATCGCGAGTTTTATTTGGGCGTCCAAAGGAACCAGAATTTCGTGGAAAAAATTAAGGAGGAAAAAAGAGAAAGGAGGAATAGCAAGTCCAGACCTAACAGAATACTATAGAGCCTTTCAATTTAAAAACATACGATCTCTCCTAAAAATACACCAGTATTATCCGGAACACCTCAAAGCTATGACTGAATCGGAGGACCACTTTCTTTTTAAATTTGGACACCAAAAATATTTCAAGAAAATCAAGTTAAAGACAATAAAGGAAGCGGTTAAACTTTGGATACAAATTAGAACAATCCTAAATATCCCTTATTACAGTACGATGGCACCGATATGGAACTCCCCCGGTACACCGGATTGCTTAAAAGACGCCATGGCCACCCCCTTAAAACTAAACAATATCAAATACTGGGGTCAACTTCTAAACGGGTCAACTTTAATCTCATGGGAAGAAATGCACAAGATCTCAAATGGTTCAATATCAAAATTTAAGTTTTACCAATTAAGCAGCTGGGCAAAGACAATACCAACACATGACAAGGATAGCAAAACTATAGAGAAAGAAATGATAAAAAATCTACCCATAAACAAGGAGATATCCAAGTGGTACTGGTCTTTAATAATGGAGGAAGATGAAAGTTCCCAGACGGCAGTTCAAATCTGGGGGAAAGACCTGATTACAGAAGATCTAACTAGTATATGGGAAGACTCAATAGAGAAATGTTGGTCAACATTAAAATCAGTGGCACTGAAAAAGAATCATCTTTATACTTTGCATAGAGCGTATTGGACACCAAAAAAACTTTCAAAATTCAAAAACGCAGGTATCAAAAAGTGCCCTAAATGTGGAGAAGAAAAGGCAGATGACGTCCATATATTCTGGAGTTGCCCATCCTTAAGAACATTCTGGGAAGAAGTTGGTAAGACGTTAAATTCGATATTTCTGAAACACCTAAAAGTAAGTACAACCCTTATTCTCTTTGGTATTGATAACACAACAGAGAATGTTAAATTAACGGTAATGGAAGTAAAGCTTCTTTTTGTAATAATGGTGATCGCTAGAAGAGAGATCTGCATTAAGTGGATTGGCCCATCCCCTCCGACACATGGAGAGTGGATGAACTCAGCTATTAAGATAAATAAACTAGATAAAAGGGGAAAAACTAGCAAGAGGTTTAAATATTGGGAGATTATGGAAAAATATCTGACCTCTGAATAACACACTGTCCTATGATTAAAGCGAAAGCATAATCTGGTTAAATGAGTATGATACTCATAGAGTAGCCAAGGTGGCTAGCTCCCCTCCTTTTGATTACAGATATGTTTATATGTAAATGGAAAAAGGAACTCCTCTGACTGAGCAAGATAAGGGAAAACTCCCCAGACAAGAGAGAACATGGGGCAGTGACGGTACAGAATCTTGAGAGGCAGAATCCAAATTTTTTCCATACACATAAAGTTTTTTCGCAATATGAGGATTAAAAAAAAAAAAAAAATGGGGAAAATAACGTGAAAGTGGCTCAAAGTCCTTCTAAATATGCCCCATGCTGGCTATGAAACTCTAGCAGTACATATCAAGAAACCTAATTGACTTCAAGAAACGTTTTTAAACACATCAAGTAAGCAAATTATTCTCCCTAAATCATGGGGCAAGTGACTTAAAATGCCCTAACACACATGGGGGTGTATTTACAAGGCCCTTGCACCACTTTTGCGTCACTATTAACATGGGGAAAATGACGTCAAAGTGACTCAAAGGCCTTGTAAATATGCCCCAAGCAGGCTATGAAACTCTAGCAGTACATATCAAGAAACCTAAATGACTTCAAGAAACGTTTTTAAACACATCAAGTAAGCAAATTATTCACCCAGATTCATGGGGAAGTGACTTAAAATGCCCTAACACACATGAGGGCATATTTTACAAGGCCCTTGCACCACTTTTGCGTCACTTTTAACATGAGGAAAATAACGTGAAAGTGGCTCAAACATGAGAGCGTCTTTACAAGGCCCTTGCACCACTTTTGCGTCACTTTTAACATGGGGAAAATAACGTGAGAGTGGCTCAAAGTCCTTCTAAATATGCCCCATGCTGGCTATGAAACTCTAGCAGTACATATCAAGAAACCTAATTGACTTCAAGAAACGTTTTTAAACACATCAAGTAAGCAAATTATTCACCCAGATTCATGGGGAAGTGACTTAAAATGCCCTAACACACATGAGAGCGTATTTACAAGGCCCTTGCACCACTTTTCCGTCACTTTTAACTTGGGGAAAATAAAGTGAAAGTGGCTCAAACATGAGAGCATATTTACAAGGCCCTTGCACCACTTTAGCGTCACCTTTAACATGGGGAAAATAACGTGAAAGTGGCTCAAAGTCCTTCTAAATATGCCCCATGCTGGCTATGATACTCTAGCAGTACATATCAAGAAACCTAAATGACTTCAAGAAACGTTTTTAAACACATCAAGTAAGCAAATTATTCACCCAGATTCATGGGGAAGTGACTTAAAATGCCATAACACACATGAGGGCATATTTTACAAGGCCCTTGCACCACTTTTGCGTCACTTTTAACATGGGGAAAATAACGTGAAAGTGGCTCAAAGTCCTTGTAAATACGCCCCATGCTGGCTATGAAACTCTAGCAGTACATATCAAGAAACCTAAATGACTTCAAGAAACGTTTTTAAACACATCAAGTAAGCAAATTATTCACCCAGATTCATGGGGAAGTGACTTAAAATGCCCTAACACACATGGGGGCGTATTTACAAGGCTCTTGCACCACTTTTGCGTCACTTTTAACATGGGGAAAATGACGTGAAAGTGGCTCAAAGGCCTTGTAAATATGGCCCATGCTGGCTATAAAAATCTAGCAGTACATATTAAGAAACCTAAATGACTTCAAAAAACGTTTTTAAACACATCAAGTAAGCAAATTATTCTCCCTAAATCATGGGGCAAGTGAAATATTTGTTTAAAGAAGCAGACACCATTTTTTCCTTGTCATAAATTTAAAAAGCATTCCTTTTCCTTAAAAACGATGTTCAAGTCATAATTTGAAAACACAGCACAGCTCCTATGTACAAGCACACCCTTTCAGTACGAATACTTCACATTATCTCCAATTACAATTTCTCAAAGAAACAAAATCTATTTGTAAAACACTTGACACAAAGCAACATTTTAAATACGCAACTTTCTTCATAATTTTCTCCCTAAAGCATACTATTCTCTATCTAAATTAAATGAATCTTTTCTCACCTTAGCAAATACTTTTTGAGTTTCAAAACAGTCTCAGACACACACCACTTTTTCTTTAGCAGAGCAAAGGGTATGCACTCCAGAGGCTGCAACCAACAAAGGCACAGAAATGCTGTAATTCATCACACATATCTCTCATGTCACCCAAAACTCTTCCCTCACTTTTTTCAAATCAACACCCTTCCCCCCTCTGCCCTTGCTGCCTTTTTTTCATAGCAACTACCTCCTGAAAGACCTCTCACACAACAATGTTTCAACTGAACTCTGAACTCTCAGTACACCTGCTTATCCAGTGCAATGTTTCTTAAAATGATTTTTTCTTAACCATTCAAATTACATCTTTCAAAGAACTCATCCATGCACCCTAACTTTCTGTTTTCAGCAATCATAATCCACCAATCACTGCTACTGAATCATTAGCACTGAAACTCCACAGTTTTTTTCATTACAAACTCCTACTGTTTCAACTGCCATTTCATTCACACACTTCATCTGACTGCAGCAGAACATCCTCTCACCATGTTTTCTGTCTGGATTATTGGACATAGTTACATCCACTGGGCTCAAAGGTATGCTGATAACAGAAATTTACACAACCTCAATATACAAAATGTGGAAATCAACTGGATTGGCCACAGAGGATTGAGATGTTACCAATTGATACCATTGGTGAAAACCTTTTTGCATTTGCCAAACCCTGACTTCATAATAGTGCACTGTGGAGGAAATGATTTGGGCACTTTGACTGGGGTAGGTCTGAAAATGCTTTTAAAGGACACCTTTGAGCAATTGATGGCACTTTTTCCTCAAACTGCCTTGGTATATTCAAATATATGCCAAAGACAGAAATGGAGGTGGTCCAACCAATTTTGTCCACAAATTGAGAAATCGAGGAAGCATGTAAATAAGTCTGTTTCAGCTTACATGAGAGACCATGGAATGGGCTCCATCTACAACAATAACTTGCGTTACTACATGCAAGATATCTACAGAGGAGATGGAGTGCACTTCTCAGATGAGGGGAACAGAATTTTCATCCTGAATTTAAGACTATGTATTGGTACCTACTTATAAGTACCTAAATCTACCACAGACCCAAAAGCTCTTTTCAGAGCTACCCTAACTATGATCACTCTAAATACATTTTAAATGTAACTTTTTTTTTACTAATTTTCACGATTTACGCTTTCCGGAGCGCTACCCGGTTCGCGCACCGGACGCTAACCGCGCGAAAATTTGAATTTTTTTTTTTGGACATATATGGGTCTCCTCATCCACCCTCACAAAACCTAGGGGGTCAGGATATGTCTCCCTTGCCCCCTTTTACACAATCCCAGCATTGTTTAGCATCCATCTTGTGTCCAAATTAGACCTTAACGCAAGATGGCGGACTCCCGTTACGCTACCGGTAAGCTACCCGGTTCGCGTACCGGGTAGCGCTTCCACCGCGAAAAATCGAAAACATTTTTTTTTTGCCCTGCGGGGCCCTTCAATAGGCCTCACATCAATCCTAGGGGGTCAGGAGGGGTCTACCTTGCCCCCTTTTATTCATTTCCCCCTTCGTTTATTTCCACCTCTTGTCTCTCGATCCTACCGAGAGACAAGATGGCGGCCGCACCGGACTGTTTAGAATGTTGACGGTCACCGGAGAGCCAATCCGCTTCTCCTCGCAAAGTTCCGTTGCGCGTCAGGTACGCGAACCGGGGCGCTAACCGGGACGCTGTCACAGATATATATATATTTTTTGAACGTTAATTTCTCAAAATCCACTGGAGCACATATCTTGAGACCGAGCAAAGGCACATCGGGCAAACAGTCTCTACAATTTTGCCAAGTTTCATAGAAATCCATTCAGCCGTTCGAGCTAAAAGTGAGTCCAACCGCCCTATGGAAATCTCAATGTTAAAAACATGTTTTGGGACCCCCCTTTTTTCTCGGCCCCCGCTTGACGAAACGCCCAGAAACGAAATGTGCCATTTTCCTGAAAATTTCAGCCAATTCCGTCCATCAACGCCAAAGTTATTCAACATAGAATTTTCAGAAATCCCTATTCAAAAAAATCCTAACTATATATACCTACTGGCGACCGCCAGTAGGTAATATATACATATATATATATATTTGCAGCAATTTCAGTAACACGTGCTCTCAGATTCTTGAACAACAAGAGTTTATTCGGGGGTAACACGTTAAGGAAGCGGACTTACTTGATCACACGAGGAACCCGGTGCATATCGTTTGTTTACATAGAGACAGTAAAAGTAGTCAAAAGAGGACTGGAAACATTACAAATGCATCAGCGGCCATCTTTAAACATGCAATTGTTACGAAATGTAAATCGACTCGCAAATCTTTCTGCACTGAATGATTGTATGAACACAAAGTTGTATCTGCATATTCTGTACTTAACCTTAGTGACAGGAGAAAGAGATCGACAGTGCTATTATATGCTGCAAAGTGCCTGGGCAGAGATGTGCTTCAAGAGAACTGATTGTTTCCAGACGGGGCTGGCAGAGTATAGCCCAGTAAAAAAGCTAGAATCGGCTGTAAAGAGAGACTGCATGGCCCATAGAGATAAGCGTGACACTGTGTCCATGTGGGAGTGCCACAGTTATACTCTAATTTCTTGTGCATTTGCTCTAGTGGCGTGATATAATCAAAAGGGGTATTGTGCATGCAGTACCAGTTCTGTAAGAACAATTTCATACTGGCGCCAAGTGGCTAAAGAAAGAAAGACTACTTAGTACTGTCCAAAGACAAAACTATAAACAGTGATAATGGTGAAGATAAGAACATTTAAATAAAGTCTTATCTATACTTCAGATGGTGCCCTCTTTGGAGAGGTGAAGAAAAGGGTAGGCGGCCCGTGAAATGCCCGGGAGTGTTCGGTGGGCCCCTTCCTTTCCTCTTGTGAATAGAAATGGAAAAAGAACAATGGATTAAAACATTAAAATATAACTTTTGCATGTACTAGTTCATATTCCTGCAAGAAAAGTTATATAAATGCAAAAAGCAGCATGGAATGTGCGTGCAGCTACCTAGGGCTAACTCAAGACCCCCTCATGTACCTCACACTATTCCTCAATCAGATGTGTGGCCAATTTCTCGTATTCGTTATGGCGATAGGGGTATCTCATCTCGAGTTCTAGAATCCATCTTGGTTCTTTTTTCCTGAGTTTCAGCTCTCTGTTGCCTCCTCTTGAGCTTCCTAGTACCTGTTCGATAACAAAGTAACTGAGAAGTGAGCTATTGGCTAGGAGATATTCAGCAAAATGTCTGGCAACTGGGTACTGGGGGTTCCTGCTGTTGATGGCCCTGAGGTGTTCTAGTACCCTTTTCTTAGCCATGTGCGTGGTACTTCCTATGTAATGTTTCTTACATGGACATGTCAAGATGTTAATTACATAATTAGTGCTACATGTCAAGAATTGGGAAATAGTTTTCTTCTTTTCTTAGTGTGTCATGCTAAATTCTTTTACCATGTGACTTGATCTGCATGCCTTGCAATTACCGCAAGGGTAAAAACCCTTGAGGTCATGCGTGCTGGTGTTGTGAGGTGTAGTGATGTCCCCTCGCATAAGTAATTCTGGGTCTGTCACTAATGGTGGGTCCTACGATGTTATCACTTTTCAGGATATTGCATTTGTCAGTGAGGTTTTTTGTATTTTGCGAGAGCTATTTTTGTAAGTGAGGATATACCTGGTCTCATGAGAGCTGGTGTTCTTTTCTTTGTCACAGAGGGTAGTTGTTCCGTCAATACTCTTGAGTCTACTGACTGCTCTGTTCAGCACCCATTCCGGGTATCCCCGCTCTCTAAAGCGTTTAATCATGGTTTGTTCCTCTCTTTGATAGTTTTCTTCAGTGCTGCAGTTTCCTCTCGCTCTCAGTAACTCACCGTACGGAATGCTCCATTTGAGTGTATCGGGGTGGTGACTAGGAGCGTTAAAAATGCTGTTACCTGCAGTATCCTTCCTAAATAGCCTTGTTTCAAGTTTGTTATCAACTACTCTGACTTCTAGAAATTCGATTTCTTTCTTGTTGATATTCTGTGTGAGTACTATATTATAGGCATTGATGTTAAGTTTCTGGATAAATTCATTAGCCTCTTCCTCACTGCCCTCCCAGATTACAAAAAGGTCATCGATGTAACGCACCCAGCTTTTGACCTTCTTGAAATCCTGGGATAGACGTGCGTCCTTCCGGATTTCTTCTTCCTACAAACCTAGGAAGAATCCTGCAAAACTGGGGGCTAAACATGTAACCTTGGCGGTCCCCAGTATTTGTTTGAAGAGTACACCATTAAACATAAAGATGTTGTGCGGTAGGCATAAGTACATTATATCAGTTATAATCCTGGTATGTTCCATATACACTATGTTTCTGGCACTTAAGAAGTGAATGGACGCATGAATGTCTTGATAGTGATCAATAATGGTGTAGAGACTTGAGACATCCATAGTGAGAAACATGTAATTTTGTGTCAATAATATATCACCAATTTTACACAAGAAATCTTTTGTATCTTTGACATAAGAGGGAGTGTGGTCACATAGCTCTGGAGGAAATGATCGACATATTTTGAAATGTTTTAAAAAACACTCCCCAAAGATGAGACACTCGGTCTCCCTGGGGGTACAAGGGGATTTTTATGCACCTTCTGGAGGAAGTAGATGATCGGTAATTTGGGGTAGTCTTTTTTCATAAATAGGTATTCCTCCCATGTTATCTGGCCATCTTCTTGCCATTTGGAGAGTTTGCTCCAAGTTGCTAGGATGCTATTATTATACGTTTTAGTATCTGTCCTTACGTAGAATCTGGTGTCGTTTAATTGTCTGTGTCCTCAGCAATGTAAATGTTCTTACTCAAAAGTACAATGTTCCCTCCTTTGTCCGTGGGACGGATGATAATGTCTTTGTCATTGGCCAGCGAGGAGATGATGGCTCTCTGTTTGGTTGTCAGGTTGCCTGCAGCAAAGTTATGTGCAGATATGGTGTGTTTATGTTCAATAAGTTCTTTGGTGGCATCGTGAAATGTATTAACGTTGTCATGCGGGAAATTCGGATAAAAAATAGATCGGGGTTTGAAAGGGGTTTTGGCAGCCCTGTCTGTGGAGACTTCCTCCATTTCATATCTGCCTTCAAGCTCTTGCATGGTGGTGAATACTTTAAAGTCACCAATAGTGAGACTGGTTAGATTAGAGCTAGACTGGCCATGTGCTGTGTTGCCTTTAAAAGACTGCCATTTGGTAAGCATAAGTTTTCTGACAAATTTAAAAATGTCTATTCTAGTGTCAGAGTAGACAAACATTTCCGTGGGACAAAATGATAACCCCAGACAGAGGGTGCTTTTTTCGAGAAATGAAAAAGTGAGTGGTTAAGTTGATGATAGTTTTATTTACCATGGTTGTGTCCATCATGGTTACTTCCCCTTTCTAATGCCCCGTCCGGTTCCCACTGGCTTTGTTGCATTTTCTTTTATGTATCTGGTGTTTTCGCTGACTTCGTCGGTGTTTACTTCGCCCCTGCCTCTTCCTCTTCCCTGTCCTCTTCCTTTTCCTCGTCCCCGTTGGCCTCTTCCTCTCGGTGTTGGTTGGGAGGTTGTATTCACCGATTGTCGCCCCCTCCTCAGCGTTTCGTATTCGTCTAAAAAAGTAGCTGGACGTGTTAGAACTTCTACTTCTGAGGTTGTGCTCGAGGTATGCACTGAGACGTCTGTTTCTGAGTCGCTGGTCATGATGTCTGGTGCCAGCATCCTGGTTTCACCTAGTTCATGTGCTAGTTCACGATTGGCAGTGGTTTGTTGTGGTTGAAAGTAGTACAGGTGATCATATTTCCTGCTATAGGTAAAGATCTGTCCACTTTCGTAGTCTGCACAATCACGATGCAGTTTCCATTGCTTTCTGAGTTTGATGCCATCCTCATATTGCGTCATCTTCCTTAAGTACAGGATATGCAGATACAACTTTGTGTTCATACATCATTCTACATTTACAACTGTATATGTATAATTTGATGTGCAGACAGACTTACGAGTGGATTTACATTTCAGAACAATTGCATGTTCAAAGATGGCCGCGGATGTGTTTGTAATGTTTCCAGTCCTCTTTTGACTACTTTTACTGTCTCTATATAAACAAACAATATGCACCGGGTTCCTCGTGTGATCAAGGAAGTCCGCTTCCGAAATGCTTTACCCCCGAATAAACTCTTGCTGTTCAAGAATCTGAGAGCGTGTGTTACTGAAAGTGGTTCAAAAGTTGAATGCCGGTTTGTGCACCGCCGGCGGCCATCGCGCCACCGGTCGATGGGCGGACCTTCCAGAAGGGGCACCTGATGCTGGATATAAATATATATATCAAAGCAATCTTCTCCTCCATTCCGGATTCGAAACACAGGACACAGCAGGGCTTCATAAGTTGATTTATTGGGAGGCTTGCATGACTGGTTTTGGCTAACTGCCTTTATCAAATGCTGCAGTCCCAAACTGTGTCTCACCCACTTGTCAATCTTTAAAGCAGGCTCCTCCTTCCCCAGTGGTGGTTGGCTCACCTGCACCTTGTTCCCACTGCCTGCATGAGTAAACAGGAACTACCAGTCCTATAATGCCGCAAGCTGGTACTCTGGTGCAGTGCGGTGGGGAAACACACAGAAATGTAAAATTATTTTTGTTTTTTTGCAATTCAATGTCCCTTACTTTCATTCACCAGCCTCCGTGGGTTAGAGATATTGGAGGCGCAGGTACAGTGACAACGTCTCTGAACATAATCGAGGCCCGCTGAAAACAAGCCTTTGTCATGATATTTCGGAGGCTGCAGTGGCGGGTCAAAGGAAATATCCGATACCTCGTCTACAACAACACAGTTCCCATGTTTCCTTGACCGCAAATCTGAAAGGGACCTGTGTGTGCGCCATAGGCAGCGCGTTAAAATCAAAGCAATCTTCTCCTCCATTCCGGATTCGAAACACAGGACACAGCAGGGCTTCATAAGTTGATTTATTGGGAGGCTTGCATGACCGGTTTCGGCGAACTGCCTTTATCAAATGCTGCAGTCCTAAACTTTGTCTCACCCACTTGTCGATCTTTAAAGCAGACTCCTCCTTCCCCAGTGGTGGTTGGCTCACCTGCACCTTGTTCCCACTGCCTGCATGAGTAAACAGGAACTACCAGTCCCATAATGCCGCAAGCTGGTACTCTGGTGCAGTGCGGTGGGGAAACACACAAAAATGTAAAATATTTTTGTTTTTTTGCAATTCAATGTCCCTTACTTTCATCCACCAGCCTCCGTGGGTTAGAGATCTTGCAGGCGCAGGTACAGTGACAGCGTCTCTGAACATAATCGAGGCCCGCTGAAAACAAGCCTTTGTCATGATACTTCGAAGGCTGTGGTGGCGGGTCAAAGGAAATATCCGATACCTCGGCTACAACAACACAGTTCCCATGTTTCCTTGGCCGCAAATCTGAAAGGGTCCTGTGTGCGCTCCATAGGCAGCGTGTTAAAATCAAAGCAATCTTCTCCTCCATTATATATATACACACACATATGTAAATATATTTTTTACATCTGCATTAAAAAATAAAATGTACAACAAACAAAACTGCACAAAAATGCCCAATATATCAAATTTATTTATACAAAAGAAGTATATAATATATGAAAATATGCTTTACTAAAACATCTTCAACATTTCATAATGTATACATATTACAAATATCAAATTAAATTAAAAAACACATAATAATAATGTAAATTCAAACAATAATAATTCAAACAAACCAATGTATCCAATTTATAAAATAGAAGAGAAAGCATTAAACTCAGGCTAGGTAAAATGTACTATTCCCGCTCCAGTCAGTGCAACAGTAGGGAAAGACTTGGACCCTGGAATTTACTATTCCCACTGCAGTCTGTGCAACAGTAGGGAAAGTATTGGACACAGGAAGGGTAACATTTTCTATTTCCACTCCAGTAGGTGAAACAGAAGAGTTGGACTCAGGGGGGGTAAAATATACTATTACCACTCCAATTGGTGCAACAGTAGGGAAAGCGTTGGACTCAGGAGGGGTAAAATTTACTATTCCCACTCCAGTCTGTGCAACAGGAGAGAACGCGTTGGACTCTGGTGGGGTACAATTTACTATTCCCACTCCAGTCCGTGCAACTGTAGAGAAAGCGTTGGACTCTGAAGGGGTAAAATATACTATTCCCTCTCCAGTGGGTGAAACAGTATGAAATCATTGAACTCAGGAGGGGTACAATGTACTATTCCCACTCCATACGGTGCAACAGTAGGTAGAGCGTTGGGCTCAGGGGGGGTAAAATATATTATTCCCTCCCCAGTGGGTGAAACAGTAAAAGCTCCGAACTCACAAGTTGTAAAATGTACAATTCTCACTCTAGTCTGTGCAACAGTACAGAAAGCGTTGGACTCAGGAGGGGTATCATTTATTATTCCCACCTAAGTCAGTGCAAAAGCAGAGAGTGGGCAGTTCACTTCAAGCAAATAACATATTTTAATAACTATTAAATAACAAAAAATATAAATATATAAATTCAATAATTATGGGCCTAGTTAGGATGTTGTCGGGACATCCTTGGTTTGACTACTGACCGCTGCATTACGATTACGGCATTCGGAAGTCAAACTGACTGGTTATCCTGGCTGGCTTCCGAAGGGCTCAAGGAGCCCATTGGCCAGTCGGAAACTGCAACATAATCCCTTAGGGACGGCTTTTACGCCGTCTGGATTAAGAAGTTTCAGTCAGGCTTTCCATGTCGTGCTTTCTGACATGGAAAGCCTGTCAAAAAGAGACTTAGGGGGTCCCTAGTGGGCCCCCATCACTCAGCGGCCTCTAGTTGGTGCCCCACTGTAAATCCCCCTGCACTGTGTGCCAGGCACCATGAGGTTCGTGCCATGCGGTGCAGGGATTCACAGAGCCTCCATTTCTCTATGGGAGCTTGTGCTGCGGCCGGTTTCCGACCGGAACACAAGCTCCCATAGAGAAATGAGAGTTTGCGACCACACTATGTTGTGACAGTCGGTGCGGACCTGCCGACCTATGGTCAGTCGGTTCTCACACCGAGACAGTGTCAACTGTACACAAGTCCGCCCAACATCCTAATATGCCCCTATAAGTCAAAATTTTAACAAAGCCACCCTATACCTCTACAAACTGAACAGCGCACAACTAAATATAACTTAACAAATATGATAATTTACATTTTACATAATTATCAATTTAATAATTATTAACAAATTAACAATTGATCATCAATAAATTATTTCTTTATTAACTTCCCACCCTGTACTCCTAAAGGCCTAACAACCCACACCTAACATATATCTTAAAAATGATAAGAATTACACAATTTACAGAATTAATTATCAATTCAACAATTGATAATAATTAACTAACCCTTTACCCCTACAAACCCAACAACCCACACCTGAAATATAAATTTAAAAAAATCTTAAATACACAACCTACATAATTAATCATCAAATAAATAATATTAGTAATTATCATTCATTACAAATTATTTTCACTACACAATTTACATAATTAATTATTGATTAAATACTTGTCGTTTTTTTGTAATTATAGTTCAGTTACTTCCCACCATTTACCCCTACAAACCCCACAACCCACACCTGAACTATAATTAAAAAAATATATATATTCATACAATTTACATAATTAACAATTATATAATGAATATTAACTTTAAATTAAATATAATTAAAGTACTACCCACCCTGTAACCCTGCAAACCCCACAACCCAGTAAGACACTAGAAATTACAGTTCACAAGAAAATTGAACTTAAATACAACTGGATACTATTGTAGCAGTAGGACAGTTGTGTGGGTTTAAGTCACTCAGGAACCTCAAGAAATTAAAGTAATTTTAGGCCCTGATTGCGATTTTGGGCAAACCGGAGTCCGTCCGACTTCGTTCTGGAAATGGAACCAAACAACCTCCTGTCATCGGTTCCAGCCCAGCTATAAGGATGTGACTGAACCCTGTTCGGTCGCAATCCTATACTTTGCTATGGGAGCATGCATTCCGAAAGGAATGCATGCTCTGATAGCAAAGATCAGAGGTGCAGTTGATCCCTGCATCCCGTGACAGGCAACTCAAGGTGCCTGCCACGGGCTGCAGGGATCAACAGAGGGGCACCTAGGCCGCCATTGGGAAGCCTTGCTCCCAATTGGGCCCTGCTAGGGGCCACCAAAGACAGATTCCCAATGTCTTTCTTTTTCAGAAAGGCAGACACAAAGAAAGAGTGGGAAACTGTCATTGTTATCCCTTGGCCAGAAAGAGCCGGCCGATGGATTACTGCAGACCTTCCAAATCGTGGACAGGTTCTCCAAACCCGTTGTCAACCATTCGAAACTCCTGTTTGTAATACTTTCTGACCAACTCCATCAGAATGGGTTGGTCGGAAATTATTATAAACAGGAGATTACAATGCGGAAAAGTATAGCTCTGACTCAGTGTCGGAGCCATGCTATACCGCATCATAATCGGGCCCTTAGTCTTTGCTGTCAAAGGTGTAGGAAAGTTAAACAAACAGAAGGAGGTGAAGGAGAGGCTGTGTGGAATCAGAATAGTTTCATTATGCAATGATGCTGTGTAGGTTGCAAATTATGGTGTAAGTGATTTTGAGAAGTGTTAGTGGCAGGTTAACAATTCTTTACTTTGAAAGTGCTGGAGGGATACGTAAAGCAACGTGTTGGTTGTGTTTAAGGGGTTGTTACACATGTAGATAAGTGCATGTGTGTTTAAGGAAAGTTCCTATTAAATGTAAAGACTTTGCTTTGCCATTGGGTAGGTGTGACTAGTGGGCGTTGGATCACACTATTGTTGTGGTCTGTGTGTTAGTCAGTTGTGCTTGGCCTCGTATTACTCATATTTGGTTTGGCTATTCCATCTGCAGTGTCATGGTGGGTTATTAGTTAAGTGTTGGTTGTCTACATGGTGAAGCATGTGACATTTGGAGATGTGAATGCTAAGATGAAATGTGGAAGTGTTGGTGTGGAATGTGGAATGTATATAATGAACGGAACAGAGAAGAGTGGCTGGTGAGTAATTTGGTTCAAGTGTTTTAGGTATTCGTCGTCTTACCTTTTGTTCCTATGCCTCAAATGTCTCTGCTGTCAGAAACTCTTTGGCACTGGCCCATCAGCCATTATAGGAGAGGTGTGGCGTAGTGGCCAGAACATCTGACTCGGAGCGTGGGCCACGGTTTTATTCCCGGCAGAAGCTAGCTCAGCATCATGTGACTCTGGGAAATGTAAATGTAAATGTTGTAGTACTTGTATAGCACCCGAATCACCCCACATGGGGTCTCTCCGGCGCTTGTGCGAATACCGCTGTGGAACCCTTCCTGGCTTTTCCCTGTGAGGCTCTCACTCCTGGGTACCCCCAAGGTGGAGCTAGGTATCCTAGCGCTTTTGGGGCCGTTGTGGAGATTAAGCAAGCTATTGCCCAGAGTTGCAGAGTGGGACCCATGATTAGAATAGGCACCGAGGCGAGAATTATCAGGTCCGAGGAAATTGAGCCCGAGACCCGCCGAGGCGGGAATTGAACCCTGGTCCCGGGCCCAACCTTTGCATCAGGGTCTGCCGCTCTAACCATTGAGCCACACATCTCCACTCACCTAATCTTCCCGACAGGCCCCCATAGCCTTGAAACCTCAAGGGGTGATATATTCGTGCTTTACAAAAGTGGATTATTATTATCAGCCAAAATGCTACCACTTTCAAGGCATTGCGAGGCCTGCACTATTTGGTAAACATTGGGCGGGCTTTCAAAAGGCTATGTTACCTGTTTGCGGCGGTATATACTCTATGGTAATCATAAACATGAAAAAAACAGAACAGCCTTCTCAGCCAAGCCAATATGCATCTTTAAATATGACTGATGGTTCACCAGTAAGTAAGTAAGTAAATTCTTTATTGCTTGATTAATAAAAATCTTTGCAATTGTTCATAAAAATACTTGGTAAGCACCATTCAAAGTACATAAAAGCTAGATATAAAAATTAGACATTTCATACAATCACATTAGTATAAAAACATTTCTTAATTTGCAATATTAATAAATATGAAATAGAATCAGTGTGTGCAAAAGTGCATCCTGTGTTGACCTTAAGTGAGAAAAAGTTAAACCCAATGAAACCTGTGAGGCACTGTCCGTGAGTAGCTTTTGTAGTTGCAGTAGCAAGGAAGTCAAAAACTCAGACCAGCTTTTTGCCAAAGCCTCTGCTGACCTAGCTTTTGGTAAGTCATTTACGTTCCCTTTACTTTTCTCCAATACATTATCAACATGGTCGAGGGTTCTAACTGCCTATCCACTCCAACGCCAACTATTCAGTCACTCCAGATGAGAGATGTTTTGAGTGAAGCCCAGAGGAGAAGGACCCATTGATTTATTTACTTAGTTTTGTGGCAATGAACTGCAGCGACTGATCATACAGCCGCAGTGATCCGATGGGAGTGAAATCTCACACTTTTCAAAGGAACGGCTGCTCATAGTACCTCCGCTTAGACTTCAAAACTTGAACATGTTTGAAAAATAAAGGATTATAAACTAGTACTTGGAAAAATACAAATGTATTTTTAGTAATATAGCCTGCCATTTTGCAGATTTTGATTAGTTGAACATCAATACTCGTAGAATGGTTACAAAAGCAACTGTATTAGGCGTAATCTTTTAAACAAAGTAAATGACTGAAGAAAGAAGCAGTGAATAGAACGAGCAGAGGTTAAAGAACACTAATGATAGACAGGATGTAATGCTCTTGTCAAAAGGAGCTTAAATCATGTTTATGCAGTTGCAGAAATCCCCTGAGGTTTAAAATTCAACATAGGGTACCATAGTGCGTGCACTGAAACGACCTCTGTACGAATGCCGTGTGAAGTGTGACAAAGTGTCTTCTTTTTAGGGATGAAGCACTGCAGGCGAGGTCCTGCTGTCTACAGATAGAATTCCAGAATTCCTATTTCAAGAGAATACAGCTGTTTTCAAGAAAATGACAAGCAGTGTTAAATTCATAGTTACCTGCCTCTCAATGGTTATTATATAAATGAATGTCAAGTGAAAAGTGCAAAATACAACTTTTTAACATATCCCCCAACCTGGAGCAAGCTCTATGAATTGAGGCACATATTCATGTGAGGGTTGTGTCAAGTTTGCACCACGCGACGTGGTACATGCCTGACACAAACCTCTCAGTCATATTTTTTGAGCCCCTCAAAGCCACTGCGTGGCTCTCAGTGGCTTAAAAAATCTGAAGTTCAGCAACGCAGCACAGTTGCTGTGTTCTGCTATTCTGCCCTGGGTAGGCATTCCATGGGCTTTGCGTGGATAGCAACAGAGCAAAATAAAATGATGGACAGAGTGTTGAAACTTTTCATACACTCACGCCCCGGTTGATGATGAGTGATACTCCGAAACCGGTCCCAAGATGCTTGTTTTCCGGCCCAGGGAGGTCCTGGCCTGGTAGTTCAGGCTGGACTGTTCCCATGGGGAGCAGGGTCAAGGCTAATTTGCATATGACTGGATCTAAACTGGAATGGCATGTTGAGCAGAATAATGATGGATAAAACCCGGACCTTTGACAGGGGGTGAATGTTTGACAATGTTCAGCAATCCATCCATCCTCTTTTTGTGTTGCAACTTTGAGCAAGTGTTCCCACCCGACTCCAGAAATTTGCACTTTTCCAGGGGAGGTGTAATGAGGAGAAATAGCTCTATTTCCCCTCAGTTCTTCCTGTTCTATGTGTGCTGTATTCTGCAGCACATATAAAAAGAGGAATATGCCTCCCAGGATTGTCTTTGTAGGGGCACCTTTCTGCACAAAAACAATCCTGCATGTAACACAGGCACCCTTGTACCACGGTGCCTGAGGGCTTGCATTGGCGCTAGGCTTCTTAAAGGGCACCTGAGCAAAGGAAATGACATTGATTTAAATGAGGCACATTCCTGCCATTTGCTTGTCACGCAGTGGCGTGCAGTAAAGTGACTTGATGCACTGCATTGCGGTTTTTTCCAGATAAATGAGGCCCTGAATATTTGCATCCTGTGTAGTGCACCAGAAAGTAAAAAAGTACCACACAGCCTTCATCGGACATGCCCTGTGTGATGCATCAGAATCATCTATGGTCCTAGCTTTTGAAATTGGAATGATAAATTAGAATGTTACATCCAAAATTTAGCAACATTCTTTTGTGCTACTTTTCTAGACCCCAGTCCTCCCAGAAACTGTAATGTCACTCTTAAAGCAGCAAAATAAGCTGGAGTTGCAAGTGTCTGGGACCCACTTTAAGATTTTGTTCATTCTTTTTAGAGCAATCAAGGGCTAGGGTTTACACAAATCCCTCTTGCACTCATAAGGATATGCCATCTTTTTATTAGGCATGTCTTTGCTATCTCTTGTGACTCCAATAATAATTTATTTGAAAATGATGTTCACTATCCTTCATTTTGCTAGGTGGCTACAGCAATTAAATTAATTGTGCATGATGGGAGTTCTAAGGACGTAGTTGTAGCAACTAAAAGCTTATTGCAGAAAAGCCACAGCAGCATCCTCTAACTGCCAAAGATATGGATGTCCATGCTTCCCATAACAATCTATGTATTTCCTGATATCTGCTTCAATTCTTGATCAACAAATAATTGAATGCCATGGGGTTTAGTCCAATTGCCCAAAGCTCTACAGGTCTTGAAGTTGAGGTGACATCATCTACTCTGCTTTTTGGACTGATGGCCTGAAAGTTTTCCCCTCGAAACAACACAAAATATGATCCAACTCATTCTTGCAAAACTATACAAGAATTTATATTAAAAAAAACCATTCAACATTAGTGAGCTGATTACGAGTTTAACCGTCCAACCGCCTGAGAACTGCATCTGCGTCATCTACGACACCTCTGCGCCGGTGATCTACCACCCGCTGTATTATGAGTTGTGCTGTCTGAAACCCCAACCGCAGCCATGGTGGTCTACCGGGTATAGCTGTAATTGTGTGCGGACCACCCGCTTAGCATATTATGACTAAAGAGTCGTACTCAAGGTCTCCCAGAGGTGGTCAACAAATAGCAGCTACCTAACGGCAGTTGAACGCCATGGTACACGCTAAAAAAAACACAACAGTGACCATTGGATGGATTTAAAAACTACATATCTGAGGTGCTTTGGCAAGTGAACGCACCTGCAAATTACACTATAAAATACACTCCACCCCTGACCAGCATTCTTTGCTTCCAAACTGCAGCCCACACATCTGGCACTAGCATTTACTGCATTTTTACATTTTTACATAAGGCACTCTTTTTTTTCATCTTTCCATTGGCATCTTTTTACCTCTATTATTTATTTGTTTTTCATTCATTAACTCACTCACATTTTATATTTTCACCATGCCTGGGAAAAAACAAGTTTCAATGAACAACAGTTGATAGTCATGGCGGATCAAATCATTAGAGTAGAACTACACATTTTTGAAACCGAAGTCCAGCAGACTCCTCTCAGTAGAATAACTGAAATGTGGTACAGGATATTCAACAGAGTGAATGCTGTTGGTACCACCCGACACACACAGGGCAACATTAGGAAGAGGTGGAACAACCTCCGGCTGAGGGTACGTACCAACTACAACAGCCATCATCGGGCAGATCAAAGGACTTGTGGTGCCCTTCCCAGTGCACCATTACAACTCTTCATCTGAGAGGAGACGGTCTTGGCCGTCCTGCATACTGAGGGCTTGACAGGAATAGAGGGGGAAGTGGACTCTGGTAAGCTACACTTTAATAATTGCCACAATATAACAATGCCCTGTTTGCTCTCAACTCTGCTTTTGCTATTGTGTTCTTTTTGTACTTTCCTAACATGCAATACTCAAAGTATCTGAGATGCCAATTTGTCTGTGGCAATGTATATTTCTGCATATAAGAGCATATGTATCTAATTCCATGAGATGCCACATAGTGCATGCTGTCTGTAAGTGCATTACTATCAAAATATCATTCCAGGACCAATGATATGTGTTAAAATGTAAAAGTGTGGTGAATCCCAAATGCATGTTGCCAAAAGCTATGGTACAAAAACTGAATGTCAAGAGTTGGTAAAGTGAGATTGAAGTGACTACAACTACCATGAGGCCCTCTCACTCCAACTCTAACCAATATGTTAGACAGCTTTTGCCCCTTCTCACTTGTCCACCATGATACAACTGATCTACACTAGTCATGCAGGTTACCATTTGTTAAGTATTGGTAAAGTGAGATTGAAGTGACTACAAATACCATGAGACCTTGTGATTGTAATTCTTACCATTATGTTAGACTCCTTTTACCCCGTCTCACTTGTCTGCCATGTTACATCTGATGTTCAATTATCATCCAGCCTGCCATTTGTCAAGTGTTGGTAAGTAGAGATAGTAAAGCTACCACTGTCGGTCACTCCCGCAACACAAGAACGATATCTATGACCTGCTATCGGGCTCTTTACCCGACACCATCTTTCTTACCGAAACGTGGCTAAATGATAGCTCAGGCCCTGATATCGCTGGTGCTCTCCCCCATAACTACGCCTTTTTGGGGAAAAATTGGGTGGGTAAAGAAGGAGGCGGGATTGCAATCATATATAAGGAAAAATATAAATGTAAATGGAGCAATCTAGATTTTTCTGAATGTGAAGCTGGCCTATTTAATCTATGCCTTTCACCTAACTTTACCCTCTCGGGCGTACTGATATACCGCCCCCCAGGACCAGCCAGTGCATGGGCTGCATCCCTTTTGGATCATATTGCACCGCTTATGCTTCAAGCTCCCAAATTTATATTAGTGGGTGACCTAAACCTCCATCTGAATAACATTTCATTGCCGATTTAGCAGCCCTAAACATCATTCTCCATAACTCGGGCCCCACCCATAAGGCAGGAAATATGCTCGACCCATTTTTTTCCAATTTAGACACTGTCCTATGCAAAACGGCTATCCCAGTCCTCTGGTCTGACCATTTCTTGGTCGAATTTCAAATTAAACATCAGCAGCAGTGGAAAAATCTACCATCTGGGCTGACTAAAGGCAGAAACTGGAAAAACCTAGACATAAGTAAACTCAATCTACTTCTTGAGAATACAAGACCAGTTGCTTTAATCACTACTCTGGATGAAGAAGCGGCCATTCAATCTTGGCTCAGTTCATCCATTGACATATGCCTCTCTCTCTCCAAAAGGAAAGCCAACAACCACTACCTCCCCGCCCCTTGGTTTTCTGAAACGCTCTAAAAAATGAAAAAACGAAATGTAAAAACTTAGAGAGGCAATGGCGGAAATTGTATGACCCTAAAATTAAATCACGGTATAAGCTAGCCTTAAATAACTATCATCTACTTTGCCGGAATGCACGGGCAGAACATGCTAACCGCACCATCCAAGCTGCCCAAAACTGCCCAAAAACACTCTTTAAGGTAGTTAAAGAGCTCTCTGGGGACTCATGTCATCCCAAGCCCCCATGCCTGGATGTCAAACACTGTAATGATTTAGCAGAATTTTTTGTTACAAAAATCAGCACTATCTACACTGACTTTGAAAAACAGGTATCAGCAGAATCCCCCCTCTCTAAACAACCCCCTCCCAGTAATATAGGGGCATCTAACAACAATGCTGTCTTGGATCATTGGGCCCAACTGGACACCACCTCCTTTTGTACAATTCTGAGCAGCATCAAATCCGGTTCCCCAAATTATCTGTTTCCCCCCTCTGTTCTTCAATCTCTAAGCATTCCGACTATTAATATAATTATGCAACTATTAAATTCCTCTCTATTGGAAGCTAAAGTTCCAGCAACCTGGAAACATGCCATGATCTGCCCCTATTGAAGAAAGCGAGCTTGGATCCGAAAATACCATCTAATTTCCGCCCCATCTCCCTTTTACCTATCTTCTTAAAAATTCTGGAGAAACATATTAATGCCCAGCTTGTTGAATTCATTGAAACACACAAACTCCTGCATGACTCCCAGTCTGGATTTCGCGCAGGCTTTTCTACTGAGTCCACACTACTGGGCGTTACTGATAACATCCGCCATCAAGTGGATAGAGGTGAAACCGTGGCACTTATTCTCCTTGATTTAAGTGCTGCATTTGACACTGTATTTCACCCTATCCTCCTGAAAACCCTTCAATCATGTGGCGTTACGGGCCCGGCCCTAAAGTGGCTATCAAGTTTCTTGACAAATAGGACCTTCCAGGTTTTTTCTGCTTCCTCTAAATCCAAAGTTCGTGGGTCTCAGTATGGAGTCCCTCAGGGCTCCATACTTAGCCACCTGCTTTTTAATATCTATGTCAGCCCTTTAGCTGCCATTGCGGAACAAGCAGGGCTCACGGTGTATTCTTACGCCGATGACACCCAGCTTATTTATTCTTTTTCAACCAAATCAAATAATAACATCTCTTCGCTGAGATCTGGGTTGACAAGCATTGCAGACTGGATGCATAACAACAAACTAAAACTAAACGGTGATAAAACCGAGCTACTTCTCTTCGGCAAAAATAAAACCCTCTGGGGCCCCCAATATTGGCCCCCTCAGATGGGGCTACCCCCCTGTACAATCTGCCCGGAATCTTGGTTTTACGATCGACGACCAACTAACCATGAGGCAACAAGCTGGCAAGGTAGCCTCTGTATGCTTTGCCATATTGAAATGGCTGAAAAAAATACTGTGGATGCTTCCTCTGCCCACTCAAAGAACAGTAGTCCAAGCCCTTATTACATCTAGGCTCGACTACGGTAATATTCTGTATCTAGGAGTGTGAAAGGAGGTACTACACAGGTTACAGGTAGTCCAGAACAATGCCACCAGAATGCTTTGCAATCTCCCAACCAGAACATCTGTCTCAGCTGCACTACGCGATCTTCACTGGTTGAAGATTGAAAATCGCATCATGTTTAAAACTCTTTGCTATGTGCATAGGATTAACTAGCACCTCATTACCTTCAGGCATTAGTGCATCAATACCGCCCCTCGCGATCACTCCGATCTGCCAATCAGCACAATTTTCAAATCCCGAGGATCAAAAGAACTAGAATGGGGGGGGGGCGCTCTTTTTCCTATTTGGCCCCAGCGCTCTGGAATTCTATGCCGTTTGCATTTCATATTGAACCACAGTACCAGACGTTCCGCAGGGACTTGAAAACCTGGCTTTTTATCCAATAGACCTTGCACTAGTCATCTGTCTTATGTCCTGCGCATCTTTAGCGTTCTTAGCGCCGGGAAACCTACGGGTAGCTGTTGCGCTGTATAAAATTAATAATAAATAAAATACCACTACTACCATGAGGCCATGACACTCCAATCCTAACAAGATGCTACACTGCTTTTGCTACTTCTCGCTTGCCTACCATGTCACTGCTCATCTTCACTATTCATGCAGCTTACCATTTGTCAAGTGTTGCTAAAGTGAGATTGAAATGACTACAACTACTATGAGGCCTTGTGACTGAAACTCAGACCAAGGTGCTAGACTTCTATTGCCCCTTTGTCACTTGTTACAACTGATACACACTCATCATGGACTGTGTAATGTCAGAATATACATCTGAATACTTTACTTGACGGTGTCCTGGGCTCATCAACTGAAACTATTGATGGCATGAGTGACACCATAATAATGGTGTACCCCTAATATATGTGAGCCATGAAGTAAACCCAGACCATTAGCACTGCCAGGTGACCCCTTGACTTTGCACTTCTCACACATGATGAGCAATGCTAGGTGTACACCCAAGCTAGGTGTTTGCCTTTATTAGACACAGCTATACCTTGGAATTGGCAAATAAACATGTTATGACTACATTGTGTTTGAAACAGTTGTTTTGGAGATGGCATGTCTATCTCTAAAGCAAAGAATTCCACATATCTGCACATCTAATTAGCTGATGAAATCTACTACATCTATTGAATGTCAACAAATGACCACACTAATCTATCTATTTGGTTCAATTCCAGGTCCATATTTACCTTGACACAAACAGTGTGAATGTAGATATCTCACTTCCACCAATTACAATGTTATCTATCTCTCAACAGGTTGATCCACCACTGCTCCAGCACAGAGGTTGGAAACTGATCAGAGTTCCTCTCCACCCCAGGACAAAGCCCTCAGCGATGACAACGCTCCTGAAAAAGGTGGACGTGGATGATGGTCCTGGCCCATGTGGTCAGCCTGGGCAAACTCCAACAGTGAGGCTCACTGTGACCACTATAACACCTCCCACCACGACTGAAACATCACAGCCAACCATTCCCCCTCCCAACCTGTGCACCTTGCACAGTCAGTACAATCCTGTGCCCCCAGTCCTGGATTCTAATACTGCTAACAACACCCCAGTCACGGAGGAACCTGGACCCACTGGGTAGGTGCAGCCTGTAACAAGAACACATGGCCATGGGGGTTGGTGCAAAGGGAGGGTACATGTGGGCCTACAGAGTGAGCCCACTGAGGCCATGGACACCCAGGCTGTCATCATCCAAGTCCTGGGAGTCTATCAGGACTCCCAAAGTGTCATGGGCCAGGTATTGGTGGAATCCAGGAAATGAAGGAGCTACTGATAGACACACACTGGGAGGTTGCCCGCATCCACACTGAGGTGGCCAGCATCCGCACTGAGTGGCCTCCCTTGTTGGGGTGCTGCGGGACATAAACACCACCATCTGCATGACATTTCCACCTGCATTTACTCCTTCCTGTGGTCCAAATACATCCACACCATCAACATCTGCCACAGTGACAATAAGGGAGGCCCTGTCAGAGTACGGCACACCTGCAAGTGCCCCTGTCTCAGAAGCTACTAGATTCCTCCTCTGTCAGAGCGAGCTGATGTCCACAAAAAAACCCAGGAGCTCAAGATAGCAAGACAACCACCATCGCCAGTAAGAGACCTTGACCCTAATGTCCTCCTGTGTGTGCTACACAATAACTTTGTACGACTATTCCTGCCTACTTTTGCATATATGATAGGAGGAGTATTGGATTTTGGACTTTTCACCATTTGGACTCTACTACAATGATTTCACCCATCATGACTGAAGATTTAACTTTTTGTTTGCAATGTTAAATCTTGAGTTAATTTCTTGATCTTATCCTTGTTCATTTAAAAAAACACACACATCACCAAAGCATTGTTTGCGGTTGTAATTCTCACTTATAACAACGCTAATGTACTACCATGTGAGCTTTGCAGTGTCAATACTAGGAACATCTGGAAGCATGGATTGTTGTATGTAAAAAACATTAAATCAGGATCACAACCATGTCACAATCACACATACATACAATTGTCTGGGCTGATTACATCATTATTCCATTGTTCAAATCATATTCTGACATGATGTCAGACGCATAGCAAATAAGACATGACTCACATAATCTCTTGCAGACTTTCCCAACATGGAAGGTGGGGATACATCAGACAATATCTGACACAATAGACAAATACAAATTACGTCTACATCATCAGCTGGAGCCATATTGCCTACCTCACAAAAGCAATCCTACATCAAATATACAGATGAACAGACACATTGGTACAACAGTTTCTGACCACAGGGTGATTTCAATCAAGTGCTGCTTGCATCTGGTAGAATGACACAAACAAATGTCAATGATGTCCTACAAGCACTTTGGCCTACAATAAGGAGACACATCAACAGCTACATACAGTTCATATACAATCTTTGGCTCGGAGTCAAAAAATTGCACCCCCCTGCCCCAAGAACATCCGGCAAGAAATTGGAACAGATTCGATATTCCAGTCCTATGCAATTCGCTAGTCGCCACCTGCCCGTATCTCTCTGGCTTATTAAAGCCTGCGACCCAGTGGCTCCCCTGAAGCGGATCACCATCAACCGCACTCATAATGCCAACAAGTGGTTCAGCCCCGCTCTCAAAGCTAAGAAACTGGAGCTACGGCAGGCCAAACGAGCTTGGCGAAGAGCCTACTGCCCAACCCAGAAAAAACACTACATCTTCACCCTTAGCGAATACAAACAAGCCATTCTGGCAGCCAAGACAGTTTATTTCTCGGAGCGCATTCTTACCGCAGAAAGTCAGCCGCGTGAGATCTTTGCCACCGTCCACGAACTGGCATCCTCGGAAAGAACTCAATCTAAGATCCCCCCTCTCAGGATTTATGCGACTCACTCAATGAATTTTTCATTGATAAAATAGTTCGTATCAAAGCCAATATTCCCCCCCCTTCGCTCACCTTTTCCCACCCCCAGCCTCCCGTCAACATTGCGTCCTTCACCTCCATCCCGGCACTCACCAGTAAATCCTTGCCCCCTTTACTCCGTCGCGTCAAGTCGGGCTCTCCAGCTGACATCTGCCCGGCACGTATTCTTCGTCAGATCTTTCTCGAATGCCCATACCCTGCCCTCACCTTTCTCAATGATTGTTTTACGAATAGTCTCGTCCCTGTTACTCTTAAAACTGCCATAATCCTTCCCATTTAAAAAAAAAACGGGGGCTGATTCTTCCTCCCCGGCAAACTATCGCCCGATCCCCCTCCTTCCCTACCTGGGCAAGGTAGCTGAGTCCCAGGCACTCAGCGCTTTCATTGAGGACAGCAACTACCTTTCACCCTGCCAGGCGGGCTTTTGCCCCGTCACTCCACCGAGAAGGTGGTCATTTCGGTCATGGACCAACTCAGGGAGGGGCTCGATACCAATACCCCCCAGGCCCTTGTCCTCCTAGATCTGTCCGCCGCTTTCGACACGGTGGACCACTCCATCCTTTTGTCCCGTGCCGAGGCGGCGGGCATAGGAGGCCAAGTATTGACCTGGATAGGCTCCTTCCTAGCAGACTGCACCCAGGCCGCCCATCTGGCCAAATTCACTGCCCCGCCGCGCAGGGTGCAATGCGGTGTCCCCCAAGGCTCCTCTCTTTCCCTCTTATTTTTGCACTCCAGCAAATGGAGGTCACAGTCTACAACTATGCTGATGACCTCCAACTCATCTTTAATTTTTCCTCTCCCTCATCCGGTGTCACTGCCTTCCAGTCAGTCATGCTTTTTATCCGGGATTGGATGAATGCCAACCACCTGAAACTCAACCCGGATAAAACTGAGCTGATCTTGACTTGAGGCAGTGGTAACCCCTGGTCCCCCTTTTACTGCCCCCCCCCCTCGGCCCACCCTCTTCTCCCTCCTATTCTGTTAAGACTCTCGGCCTCACACTTAATCATCATTTGACTCTGCACTCCCACATTAGTTCTGTAGTATCCTCCTGTTTCTTTACCCTTCGCACTATAAGGAACGTATCTCGGTTCTTCTCCCTTTCTGCACTTAAACTAATTGTTATGGCCATGGATTTATCCAAAATCAATTACGGGAACATTATTTATAATGGTGCCCCCGCCTATGCATTCCAACGCCTCCAGCTAGTGCAGAACCAGGCAGCACGCCTGGTACATGGCCTTTCCAAATTTCATCACTCGTCACCCCTCCTTATTTCCCTCCATTGGCTTCCCATCAAACAAAGGGCCCTTTTCAAACTTGGCTGCCTCACTTTTCAAGCTCGGATGGGCACGGCTCCCGCATTCATCAACTCCGCCATCGCTAACTATTGCCCTTCCAGAGATCTTCGCTCATCCACCAAATCCTTACTAGTCATCCCCCGTTTTAAGAAATCTAGATCGGGAGGCCAGAAATTCATGGTTCTTGCGCCCACTTTCTGGTACACCCTTCCGCCCCACATCAGATTCTCTTCCTCCTACATGGAGTTTCGCAGATCCCTGAAGACCTTTCTGTTTCAGCAGGCTTTCGGCCTATAATCCTCCCCTTTCCTTATGCCCAGGTTCCTCCACTAGCGCCATGAAACTGCATTGTGTACGTGCGCTTTACAAATTTCAAAAATTCAAATTCAAATGAGGAATTAGCCAATGTGAAGGCAGGATAGTGTGAATTGGGCACAACACAGCATTGTGTTCAATCATATGGTGGCACACATATTGCATTAGGACCAACGCACCACAAGGAACAAGTTTAATGAAAGCCAGAAAATGTCTATTCTATAACTGTGCAAGCTGTCTTGGTGCCGGCTTTGTACACCCAAACACAGTGACAGACATTCCCTGGAGCAATCCATTTCCACTTCATACATCTGAACGGCACAATATACCTGCTAATGTTGCACCTCTGAAATGTCCAAATTAAGTTGACACAGTGAAGGTACCTAAAGCAGACCAAAACATAGAGATTAGCTAAGAGAATATACATATGACACACATCCATAAGCCATTTTCCCACCTTTACTCAACAGTGAGTGATAGAGTTCAGTCCACAAGATTATGTAACTATGCCAAATATAGCTTCACTACATTTTAGTTTGGATGAAACACTGGCAGCAATAGACGCAGTAAAACCGGGGAAGGCACCAGGACCAGACAAGATACCAGGAGACCTATGGAAACATGATAAAGAGGTTAGGGGCCTCTATGTCAATTTTATATGCAACTCAGTCGCCGCAAGTGCATCTATACCGACATCATGAAATGGGCTGAGATTGCACTATTTTTTAAAAAAGTAACCAAGACCCTTTGCACTTGGATAGTCCAATTAGTTTAATTGATGTTTTACAGAAAATATATGCACGGCACATTTAAAAAAAATTGAATGACTGGATTGAGGAGAATAGCATGTTACCAATGTATCAGGCTGGTTTCAGAGCTAAAACGAGTACAATTGACCAAGGGCCAGATGTAGGTGTCCAAATACCGGTCGGAAACGGCTGAAAATACAGATTTCCGGCCGTTTCCGACCGGTATTTGGACATTGGTATGTAGGGGGTTTGAAAAACCTACAGATTCAGCAATTTAACCGAATCTGTAATTTTACCGAATCGGTAAAATTACAGAATCTATAAATTTACCGATTCTGTCAATTTTACAGATTTGGTAAAATTACCTATCGATAAAAATACCGAATCTGTAATTTGCTATGTAGGTAGCACTGTTAACAGTGCTACAGGCCATTCAGGATTCGGTATTTACCATGTAATACTATTACATGGTAAATAACGAATTCCTGTGTACATGCACATCTGTGCATGTACACCTGTGCCATGTGGCACACAGACATGCCCTAAGGGCATGTATGTGTGTCACATGGCACACAAGCCCGAAACAGGGGTGCAACAGGGTGTCAAAGTGACACCCTGTCCCCCTTGTAAAATCGGTAAATTTACCGATTCGGTAATCACCGATTCGGTATTTGCTATGGAATCCTATGGGCTTCAAGGCCCATAGGATTCCATAGCAAATACCGAATTGGTAATTACCGAATCGGTAATTACCGAATCTTACCGATTCGGTATTTTTACCGAATTTTTTACCTATATAGCAATTACCGAATAGTAAATACCGAATCGGTAAAATTCGGTATTTACCATTCGGTAATTTGCTATTACCTACATCTGAGCCCAGGTCTTTAGATTGTTCTGCATTAGTTGGAAATGCACAGTATTTAAGAATGGTCATCTGTATATCCCCTTTGTTGACCTAAAGGCCGCTTTCAAGCTCATCCCTAGAAATCTCCTCTGGAAATCCCTAAAAAAACAAGGGGTACTGCGGGAAATACTCTTGCAGATAGTAAGATTGCATGAGGACAACTTTACAAGGGTCAGATGGGGTCCGGGGTGTGAACTATTCAGGTTACCAGGGGCGTAAGGCAGGGATGTGTGCTGGCACCCACCCTATTTTCATTATATGTAAATGACATTCCTGAATATCTATTGGGTTGCGAACATGATTCTCCCAAATTAGGGGGGTGCCTGTACCGGCACTTTTATTTGCAGACGACACCATCTCAATATCCCAAACCCAAAAAGGCTTACAAAGCTTAATATATACTTTTGGGGTTTATTGCGAGGCTAAGGGTCTGGAAATAAATTCTAGCAAAACAAAATATATGGCAGTTAATCCACATAAATCTTTTGAAAATAATTTAACTGTCAAAAACCAGAAGCTAGAATATGTCCATAATTTTAACTAATTAGGTATTACTTTGGATACCAAAATGACTTGGAAACCACAATTGGAGAAAAGCAAGACTATTTTATACCAAAACTCTCTACCAATAGTAAAAAAACATGAGAGTAGCACGTCCAAAGCGGTATCCCCTGCCCTTGAGTTAAACTAATACAGGGCACAATCGGCATCTTTATATCGGGCAGAACTGTGGGGCCCCTCATGTAATAATACTTTCATGGTGGGTGAAAACAAGTTTTTTAGGAAGTTATTGAGCCTTCCAATGTGCACACCGCTAATACCCATTATAATGGACCTTAATGTATGCTGCACAGACTACCAGGCAATTTTGCGACCATTATTGTTCTGGGTGTGTCTGTGGTTCACAGCTGAACTCACCCATTACAGAGAAGGTTTAGAGGAAATCTTAAAGCTCAAAAGTGGTATAGGTTTACCATGGTTGAAACATGTCTATGGTTGGTTTCATGAGTTAGGAATTAAGCACTTTTGGGAGGACCCTGCTGAACTATCTATCAAAAAATACATTAAAGCTTACTTTTTGGGCTTACATTCAAGACAGTTTGTCCCACAGCTCAGCTACAGGCACACTAACAATCCAGTTCCTTTCAATGAAACCAACCTGGAGTTTTGAGTCATTTTTGGATGAAGTCCTGCCACAGCTGGCAAAATCTTTATAACTGAAATTTCGATACGGTGTATTACAGACAAATTCGAACACTTCAAAATGGGCCCATAAATATGAGAACGAAAGTACTGAGTGCTGTGCTCTATGCCATTCGGGTGCAAAAGAAAATAAATTACATCTACTATTCTTCTGCCCAGCTTACATAAAGTGTAGAATGAAATGGTTTAAACCCATTTGCCGGCCACTGGGTATAAGATCCTGCAATGAGGCAGAAAGAATACGGAGAACAGACGCATCACAAGGATTAGTTTTCTGTGTTAGTAGGTTCCTGTTAGGTGTGAGTCTAATAAGAAAAAAGGAAGGATTGAAATTATAGCTTAGTATACATGAAGTATTCCGGTTTTGCATTTGTACTTTCCTCTTGTAGATATGCAACTCACTATCAATACTATTTTAGTCCTGTATTGTACTATAGAAAATGTGTTCCTCTCTGTATAGTGTAACTTGTATATATTTTGTAATGCCCTTTCTAGTTGTAAACCAGGAAGTTAATTTTACCGATGCCAGAAATTAAGTTTTAGACTTGCTAATGAGATTTGATGTAACTCCTCAATGTTTTAAACATTTATTTCCTTAAAACTAGTAATTTTAATTATATTTATATTTTTTAACTGCTATGAAAGGTCTTGTATTGGGAACATGATTCCTAATAGGTATGCATTGGTCTAGAGGTACCTTTGAAAGGTTATTATTATTTGATATGTTGCGCGAATTGTAATGTATGGTGAAGCGCTTTGTGGAAAAACAAATCTTTGCTGTGTGACTGATTTATAATTGCACTGCTGAGCCTCTGACTTTTATGCTTCTAGTTTGGACCTGCGCTGTAAAACGATCTATGTTAGAGCGCGAAGTAATTTTTAGACTCACTGCAGCGATTGATTTTAAAATTGCACTGTGTGTTGGCCTTGTAATTTTATTGGCACCCACTCACCATTGAGGCACTCATTACCCCTGTAGCCCCGTTTCTACCGCAAGCGCTAGGCTTGTTTATGTGGAGGGTGCAGGGCAGGACCTTCTTCCGGCTTCCAGGCCGGGGCAGGCACTGATTGGGCGAGCGTGTAGAGGCGGAGCTGATGACTAGCCCGTCCTCTACATAAACCAGATGCCCTCTATGACGCGCAGCGAGTATGCGCAGCGCCCGCGCCGAACCCGCGCCAAAGACGAGCCTAAGACCAGCCCTTCTGGCCCATCCGGGCCAGGCCGGGTCACAGGGCAGGGAACTACGCTACACCAGTCCCTTCAAATACAGGTATGATGTCCTCTGAGCAGCTAAGGGCCCTTCGTCCAAGGAAAAATGTTGAGAGCACTACACTCATGCCATCTCACATTGGTAAACTTTCCTGTCCTAAATGCGCGCTTACTCTCACTGATTTCCAACCCTATCCAGAGATAAGCGACGGTACTATCAAACAGGGCCATCCCCCAAAAAAGAAAATGTCTGTGTTTACGTTTTACAGTGTAAACTGCCGCTCGTTACCGCAACACAAACTCGACATTTTCAATTTATTACTAGACAATAAACCCAGTGCTATTTTCTTGACAGAAACCTGGCTTCATGATGGCGCAGGGCCTGACGTGGCTACTGCTCTCCCTCCTAACTATGCCATTGTTAGAAAGGACAGACTTGGGCAAGTAGGCGGGGGCATTGCAATCATCTACTGTAGGGATCTCACGTGTAGCCTCGATTCAGTTGACTTCCCTGACTGTGAAGCCGCGTTTTTTAAAATCTCCCTTAACCCCAATTTTACATTTTCCGGACTTTTGATCTATCGGCCACCAGGGAACGCCACCTCGTGGGCCGCAAATTTAGCAAGCCTTATTACACCCTTTCATCTCACCTCCAAAAACTTCTCATTGATAGGAGATCTTAATTTACACCTTGACGACTTAGCCAATGTCTCCTGTGTGAACCTTTTAGACGACCTCACAGCTCTGAATATGAAATTGCTTAATTCAGGCCCCACACACAAAGCTGGTCACCGTTTAGACCCAATTTTTTCTAATTTGCATGAACTAAAATGGCTAAACACGACCCCTATTTGTTGGTCTGATCACCATCTCATTTTTTTTAACCTCACATTAGCAGCATCCTCCCAACCATACCCTGTCCGTCCAGTCACCTTCATGAGAAACTGGAAAATGTTGAACATTGAAGAAATGAATATTACCCTGGCCAAAAATCCCCGTCCATGTCCACGAAATGGAAAGTATTGCCCACGCAACTCACACATGGCTTGGGAACGCAGCAGATGTTTGTCTGCCTCCTTCCCACTTTAAGAGTAATATTCATCGCCCACCAGCTCCGTGGTTTAGCGAGTCTCTGACAGTGTAAAAATCTAAGTGTAAAGCGCTTGAAAGGCAATGGCGGAAAAACTATGACCCCATAAAAAAAGAGGTATATCGAAAGGCTAGGAATATCTACCACACTGCCTGCATCAAAGCCAAAGCCCTCTACGTAGCTAATACTATTAACTCAGCTCCCAATAAGGCTCGGACGCTTTTTAATACCGTTAAGGAATTGGCGGGTGAAAAATCTATTGCTGCGGCTTGCCCACTAAACGCCCAACAATGCCAAGATCTGGCCTTCTTTTTCACAGAAAAAATTGATAAAATCATTACTGACGTCAATAAGAATATTCCAGTCAACGTCCCACAAGAAGAAGATACCACTCCTGTGAGAACTGAAGGATGTATGTTGGAACACTGGCCTTCCATCACCCTCGAGACTCTGAGGTCCCTCCTCAAATCCATCAAGTCAGGCACCCCTCGCGATCCGATTCCCATTAGTGTCCTAAATCAACTGGACAATCCTTCCTTAAGCATCATTGCCGACATGCTTAATTCTTCCCTCCAACTCTCTACGGTCCCCTCGCTATGGAAACACGCCATGGTCAGCCCATTATTAAAGAAACCAACTGCCAATCCCGATATCTTAGCTAACTATCGGCCCATATCTCTTCTCCCGGTTTTTTCTAAGATCCTTGAGAGACACATCCATGCTGCCCTCACCACTTTTACTGAAGACAATTCCCTCCTACACCCCTCTCAATCGGGTTTCAGGGCAGGCTACTCCACCGAAACTGCTCTTCTGGGAGTGACTTAGAGGATTAGGAAACTCATAGATGATGGCCAAACGGTCGCACTCATCCTGCTGGATCTGAGTGCGGCCTTTGATACCATTTCTCACAATAATCTACTAGCCACGCTCAGGAGAAATGGTATCGGTGGTGCAGCACTGGAATGGATTAGGTCCTTCCTTTCACAACGTACGTTTCAGATCGCTTCTTCCCTCGCATGCTCTGAGACGTTTAGTGCCCCACATGGAGTGCCCCAGGGCTCGATTCTGAGCCCTTTGTTTTTTAACCTTTACCTTCGCCCATTAGCTGATCTAGCAGAAAGGTCTGGACTCTCCCTAATGATTTATGCGGATGATTCGCAAATTATTTTTTCATTATCAAAGTCCGATCCCCTTGCCCCTTCCTTACTTAAACTTGGTCTCCAAGAAATCTTCGGCTGGATGTCTAACAACCAGCTGAAGCTAAATGGGGAAAAACTGAGATTCTCCTTTTAGGTAAAAACAAAGATTTATGGAGTTCTTCCCACTGGCCGCCCATCTTAGGCAACCTCTCCACACCAGCCACTCAAGTTAGAAATTTGGGGGTTACTATCGATAATGCACTTTCTATGAAACAACAAGCAAATAAAGTCGTTGGCTTATGCTTTACCATCATGAAATGGCTGCGTAAAATCTTGTGGATGCTGCCCCCTGATACCCAGAAGACCGTAGTCAATGCACTCATTACATCTCGGCTTGACTATGGCAACATCCTTTACCTGGGCTCAAATCAGGCGGTCCTAAGACGGCTGCACTTGTCCAAAATTGCGCCGCAAGATTACTGTGTAAAATTCCGAAAACCACCAGGGTATCGAAATACCTTAGGGAACTTCACTGGCTCAGGGTCGAGAACCGGGTTAGGTTCAAAGCCCTGAGCTATATGTTCAGAATCAAAGCCGGAACGGCACCTAAATATTTGCAAGAGCTAGCCAGTCCTTACCTTCCTACACGAAATCTGCGCTCCCTATCAGCAGCCAACTTTGGGGTGCCCAGATTTAAACTGGCAAGAATGGGAGGGAGGTCCTTCTCCCATCTAGGACCCACCCGATGGAACTCACTCCCTTCTCACATCCGTAAAGAGGACAATTATGCAAGATTCAGGAGAAACATTAAGACCTGGCTTTTTGAGAAATGATTTGTCCACTTTCTGCTTTCCATACCTTTTTGCTCATCTCTAATGTCTCGGCGCCGGGAAACCCTTTGTGGGTAGCTGCGCGCATTACAAATGCAAAAAATAAATAAATAAATAAATTGTGATATGCATGCACATCTTTTATGGTTTCTACAACCAAAATTAAGATTAGTTGAATTGAATTGAATTGACACACATCAAATTGTCAACTTCTATAGAAAAAAAATCCAAAACAGCATTTACAGCTGAACAAAGCTGCACTTACAATACAAACACATTTCCCTAGATGTTTCCAGACCCATATAGTCCTAGTATCTAGAATTACCATCCTCCTCACAACATCACTACAAGAGTTGCAAGAATAGTCAAAGTCATCACATCACACACCATACTTACACTCAGGCGAAGTAGTACTGGGCTAGATCCTAACACAAGTTAGCTCTTTCTTCTTCATCACAATCATCATCTTCATTTGGCAGTTCAGGTCCACACCCGGTGGCTCTTCATTACCTGCATCCTCTATGGTGTAAGGTATGTACTGTTGCAGGGCAATGTTGTGGACTATGCAGCAGGCCACGTTGATCTTACACACCTTCCCGGGTGAATAGAGGAGGACAATCTGGTCCAGGCAGCTGAATCTGGCTTTCAGGAGTCCAAAAACCCGCTAAACTGGCAGCAGTGTTCTTCCATGGCCTCATTGAAGCGGACTTCCAATGGCATTGTAGGATTTCTCAGCGGTGCTAACTACTGTGGCCGGTTAGAATTCGGGATATGCTGAGTATTGTAGATGGAAAATAGACAGAAGGGCAGCATTTAGTTACACACTTTCAGATCATACAACCTGACATTTCCCACACAAACTTAGACCACATCACACTTACCTGCAAGCCAGACCCTCTCCGGTAGTAGTTGTGACATCAGCTGGTGTATGGTACTGTTTTGGAATACAAACACATCATACGCAGATCCTTGGAACCAGGCACAGACGTTTGAGATGTACAAATCCGAAAGGCCGACAACTTGCATGCTGATAAAATGGAAGTGCTTGCAGTTCCGATAGACTTGCTCTGTGTTGTGTGGTGGTACTAAGGCAATATGTGTGCCATCAATAAATCCAATTACACATGGGAGGTGATCAAAAGAATAGGAATTCACCTTCACAGTGGCTAAATCCTCACATCTCGGGGACTGGATGTAGCTGGCTGTGTGTCTCAAAAGTGCTTATAGCACCACTGTGAGTACCAAACTGAACATAGGGTATGACATTCCACCTGAAATAGTCACAGTGAATTGAAATGAGTTTGTGGCCAAAAATGTGACAAGAGGTGGGATTGATGTAGGATTATTGATGTGAAGTAGAAGGTCAGGCTCCAACTAAATTACATAAATCCAGGATAGTTTGACGATTCAAACTAATTTTCTGAATTACATGTCGCTCTTTCATGGTGTGTCGATCTGGAAATGGGCAGTACACTGGAGCTTGAAATCTACTCTCTTTCCCAGTGTACCCATGGTAGGAGTAGCACAAAAATGTATATTGGTCATAGTGTGCAGAGTAAAATATTTGAAGAGTAAGGCAAAAGTCATGTGTCTGAACATGAATGCTTCATGAAGCACTACACATTTTACATTTTACATCATCAATGTCAAATCTTAAACATCCATCAGTTATCCTCAAGGTGGCCTTCACTGGTCTGTTATAGAACTGTGCACATCATCAACAATTCAGAAAATGTAAGTTGCCACTACAATGAGGGTAGCACAACTTTCCATGTGACATACCGCCCAACGTGGTATACAGTGTGCTGCACACATTGTACCTATGTGCACAGTAATGCACTACACTGATAAAGTTTTGTACTGCGCAAGACATGGGAATGGAACATTTCAAATGTAAGCATGGTTGCTCTTATTTGTAGTGGTGGTGATGCACTTAAATTCACTAATACAGTGTTCCCAACCTCTAACATGGAGGATGCCTGACCTGGCTAATCGGACATGTTGAACTTATGCTGCCGGCGGTAGTCGACCACCTAGTAGATGGTTACATGCATGGTGGTCACAGCCATAGGCTAACATTGGGGATAGTGGTGGTCGCTGCCCAATTGCTGTGTGCGCCGATGCTGATGACCGCGTATGTGGTGTACATGCGCACCGGTTGGAAACAATTCTCACTTGCCTCCTGACAATGCTGCTATCAACACCTCCTCCATTTTAGCTGCTGTTTGCCACCTCTGGGAGCTATAATAGCATGCTCTACAGGGGCCTTGGCCCCCCCTTCACTGCAGAGGAGCTGGATGCCCTGGTGGACCCGGTTCTTACCCCGTATGCCAAGCTCTACGGCTCACCAGAGGAAAAGGTATAATTCTCAAATTCATATTTAACTCCATTTCACTGGTTCCTTTCTATTTCCATAGGCGACCATGTGCCTCTGAGTATCAGAGTGCAAGCACTATGTTGATTTCATAAATTGTGTGGCCCGTACATAGGGCACACATGTGATGGACTATGGGGCCCTGGACTTTGTGGTGAGAAGGCCACCTTTACAATGTGTGATTTCTACATGTGTTAAAGGCATATCTCTGTGCAGTGATCAAGTTCATAGTAGCTGCAATCACTTCTCAAATTACAGCATGGTACATGTGCATTGTTTTGTGTAGGCTTTACAAAATGAGCCATATATGTATACTGCTATTGGGATTTGAGATTGATTTAGCCAAGTGTACCATCCCAGTGATCACTCAGCCCACATCAGACTTTACAAAAGAGTTGTCTGAGAGGTAGCTATACCCCACAGACCCCTTCAAAGTGTCACACAAATGTATGATCACATATGCAATGGGCAGAAGTTTAACTTTTCTGTATTAAAATCCTGGAGATGTGAGGTTCGTGTGAGATAAGTAGCCTCAGCCTGCAGAGAGCAAGGCCTGACTGTGGCAGGAGAACTGTTGCACAGAGTAGTGTCCCTGTAGACCTGATGATATATGAATGCTCCCTAATAAAGTTACCTGTACCACTAGTAACCCTTATAGTTGTTACATGGACAACATAAGGCATGGTGACTGGGATGATCACCTGACCTTATACTTCTTTCCATTTGCCCACAGTCTCAATATGTGTCTGTCACTAATGCCTGTCCCCTTACTCACACTGGTCTTTTGACATTTTTCTAATAGCGTTGCTTACGCTGTACAGGCCTATTGGCCATCTTAGAAATGAACAGTGTAGATAGTGGGTTACTTTTGAATAGATGTAGAACTGTAAATCATCTGCTTAGCTTAAGTATTCCCAATCACACTACATATACAATGGCATGTTCGGTATCATCCCAGTTACAGTGCCACACATGGCAAAAGGGGTGTCCTATGAGGGTGGGACGAACAACACAAACTTTTTATGCCCACTCTTGTGCTGGCTGTGGCATGAATAACAAAATAGACTGACCATTGGCCTTTGTGTGTTTCATCCATGGAATAAAACCTTTCCTAATTGCGATGACATTGGTCCGGCCATTAATTTCTCGAACTATTTGATTTTATTGTATAGTTAGTGATGTGTGAGTATAGTTGTGTTTGTTTGATCCTTGATTGCTACACAGGACAAGGGGTCATATTGGATGAATATCTTTGTGGGATGACATCCAAATGGGGAAGGAATTGCATTGGGTGACATGTTATGTGGAAAGTATTTCAGCTTTGCCTGACCCCTGTCATCGTAATTTAGGTTGCACTTCTCCCTATGATGTAGGTTGGATATGTGTTTGATGTGTTGAAGTTAGATAAGTGTGTATTCACACATGGAGGGTGTCAACTTTTTATACCTTTGTGGAGTTCTGCATGAACATGTGCCCATTTTGCTGTGTGTACCTTCCATCTAGAGGTATGCCACATGCTGTTTGTACTGTGTGTACTTTCATAGGTTGCACTTACCCATTGCCTACACATGCACTGCATCAGTTGTCCCTGATATGCAGTTCCCATGTCCAGTGCACATGGAGTTTGTCAGACATGTGCAAAATGTACAGTGCTTCAGGGCCCCAGTCTTTCAGGGTTCCCCCTGATTGAAGCATTGCTAACATGCAGAGAGTGTTTCCATTGTGCCCTTAGAATGGTTCTCACACTGATTCTATGTAATTCCATTGATTGGCATTTCTTTTTCAAGCAGCTGATATGTGAGAGTTCAATACAGTGTTGTAGCAGAGGTGTATTTCTATTTAATGACACATCCATACAGATATTTCTATGACATCAAAACATGACATGGGGTGTGTGTAATGTGAGTGTGTCACATTCGCTATAGAGTCTTGTTTAGTGTTGGAGTGACAATACATTGTGGTAGTTGCAGTCACTTCAATCTCACTTTAAAAAGACTTGACAAATAGTAACCTGCATGATGAATGAAGATCAGTAATGACATGGAAGACAAGTGAGAAGGGGCAAAAGGGGCGTAGCATCTTGGTTAGAGTTGAAGTGACAAGACCTGATGGTAGTTGGAGTCACCTCAATGTCACTTGAGCAACACTTGACAAATGGTAACATGCACAGTGAGTGAACTTCAATAGTGACAGATCAGACACGTGAAAAGGGGCAAAAGGAATGTAGCATCTTAGTTGGAGTGACACATGTTCATAGTAGTTGTAGCCACTTTAATGTCACATTAGCAACACGTGAAAAATGGTAACTTGCATGATGAGTGAACTTTAGTAGTTACATCGCAGACAAGTGAGAAGGGGCAAAAGGAGTGTAGCATCTTCATTAGAGTTGGAGTGACACAGGCTCATGGTAGTTGTAGTCACTTCAATGTCACGTTCCCAATACCTGAGGAGTAGCAAACAGTATGACTATGGAAGATCAGGGGTACCATGGGAGACAAGTGAGAAAGAACAAAAGATGTGTAACAGACATTTATAGGTGTGATATTGTTGAGGAGGTCCTGTTGTGGAACACAAAATAACACACACATCACTATCACTGTTGATCATTTGCAAGCACATGTCCATTTGTTTTCAGTGTGCCTGTGCAGTGCCAATGTTTTGACCTAGAAGGGCTTCCTACAGATGTATCTATGTAAAAGTGCAAATTACTTAGGGACTCCAAATCCCTTGCCTGGTCCTTTACAGGGCATCGTTTTGCAGAGGACTCTGTAACAAAAGGTAGTCATAATGGACTGGATTTTGAACGTGGTGGTGAAGTTGCAGTATGTGTCTGATGGTCTCCATTACAGTAAAAGACGAGTAGAGGTTAGTTTTGGACTTATATACCTCCCTATCCGCCGTCTCAGATGTGATGGTTGGACCGCCCGTCATGCCGACTGTAAAGCAACTTGTAATTGGGTGAGCAGTTTCACTTGTGGTCCGAGACTCCCACAGCCTCGTAGGCCCACTCTGCAGCTGTTGCGCTCGGATTTCGATCACGGTGTCGGCGGTTCGGCAGCGATAGTATCAAATCCAATCAACCAAACCTCATAATGAGGCAGTCGGACCGCCAATCTGGCCGCAATTGGACCGCCACTACTGAAAAGGCAGTCAACGGACTGACAAACTTGTAATATGGACTTGGTTTTTCTTTAGTTTCCTGAGTTCAGAGCATCAGACTTATGCAATGAGCCAATGGTTCGACCAAAAAATACTATTTCTGTTAGAAAAGATATAATTTCAGACTGAGAGTGCCTTTAATAGGGCCTATTCACAAGGGAAAATGTACCTGTGTAGATTAACTCATATTTAGAGTTACTTATGCATTTTGTAGTAACTTTACACGTTTCTGCTATTCCCCATTTCTGCGTGTAAATTTACTATGAGCGGCATACTTCTATACATCCACTTGCTCAAAACTAGATGTGGAGCATGCTGGTACAGCTAGTAAGCTACTACTAGTAACTTTTCACATGTAGGTAGTGGTCTTCACTATCGAAGCGGAGTTCTCCACATGGTAAGATAGAGGGAAAATAGTAAAGCTTAATATTAGTGTACATATTTCAATGTAAAATAAAAATGTAAATTAACTTTACATTTTTACTGTTAACCGAGAACAAATAAAATAAAATATTACATCACATTAACTCATCAAATTAAAAGCTTAGCAATTTAAACATTTTATTTTAATTAATAAATATTACTATTTAAAATAATTAAAAAAATAATCCCACCCCTATTATCATTTTTAGGTTATACGACAGTACCACTTATGCCATTACAAAGAGTGCCTTTAATTAAATTTTATTTGGAGGGACTCCAACCTCCCTTTTTTACTTCTAACCTAGCTTTGCCTCGTCCCTACGCTAAACCCTTCATTTCCCCTTTCCGTATTTTAGTCCTACCCACTCCTAAACCCTCAAAATGACAATTACCTCCCTTTACCTCTACACACCTTTAAACCTTAAATTTACACTTCCATGGCCCTTTCGTCTACCTGTCCATAAACCCTTGTATCACCCATACTGCCCTTTACCTCTGACTATCCCTAAGTCCTAAAATTACCCTTACCTCCCTTTACCTCTACGCACACCTAAACCGATTTAAAAATAAAAACATCGGGCCCAAAACACAGAACTAACTTAAGACTAAATCCTAAACTTACTACTTTTGGTATTCACAGGCATTTAGTAGTACTAAAGTTGGGATTCTGTCTTAAGTCTGTCCTAAGTCTGACTTAAGTTTGTCGTACGATTTTCTTAAGACTGTCTTAAGTCCGTCTTAAGTCTGTCTTAAGTCTGTCTTAAGTCAAACTCAAGTCAAACTTAAGACAAAGTCGAAACTTTACAAATACTAAATGCCTTCTGTGAATACCAAAAGTAGTAGGACAGACTTAAGACAAACTTAAGACAGGCTTAAGACAGACTTAAGACAGACTTAAGACAAACTTAAGACAGACTTAAGACAAAATCCTAACTTTACTACTACTAAATGCCTTCTGTGAATACCTAAAGTAGTAAGTTTATGATTTTGTCTTAAGTTAGTTCTGTGAATCAGGCCCGTAAATAATATGTTTTAAAAAATATACTATGCAGCATGGCAAAGTACTGCGTGCTCAATGTACAAATACCTACCTGCATGGTAAACACTGTATGGTAAAGATCATGCATGGTAAAGCATCTGTGGTAAAGGCACTTGCCCTCATTTTTACATTTAATTATAATTTTGTAATTTTATGAACTTATTTGTTTAATTTTTTCATTTTCATTTTGTACTAGAAGGTTAAAACATGTACTTAAATATTTTTAAATAAAAACTGTGATGTATTGACTTAATTTTTTTCCAAATATTTTAAATTCAATTTATCTTTTAATACTATGGGCCTGATTACGAGTTTGGTGCACGGGTTACTCTATCACAAATGTGACAGATATCCCATCCACGGTATTACGAGTTCCATTATATTTCATTGGATATTATGGGACACGTAATATCGCAGACAGGATATCCATGAAGTTTGGGATGGATTAACCCTTCCACCAAACTCGAAATCAGGCCCTTAGTTTCTGAGTGAATTTTAATTCAAACACAATATTATATTTAACCTTATTTCTATTGGGGTGTTATTTTAAGTCCCTGTCTGCATTTTTTTCTAAGGGTGTGTGCTGCTGTGAGTGGCCAAGTGTGGTGCTGGACTTACTCCAAGATTAGGCTACTGTATATTTATTACTTTTTGGGGTCCTTTTTGGCCGTAGTAACTTTAGAAGCACAATTTGTGTATAGCAACGACCTTACTCTTTTGAAGGTAGCTGTTTATACTTGCATTTATTTCCCTAAACCCCAGCCTATCCCTCCCTAATCCTCTCCAATTTTGTAGTAAGTATTCCCCATTTTTCAACCACTGCCCCAGGTTTCTTCAACATCTATTACTAAAATGTATACCTATGTCTGTGAAGGTCTCCGTAACAGAGGCAGATATTTCTGCAAAGAAAAGATCGTAATGGTGGAGGTGAAGGTCACCACACACAGATGTACTACAAAGTACGGATGTATGACGTTACAACGCATACTTTTACAACGACTACCATTACAACGAATTTTTTACAACGCAAAAACTTTTACAACGCATACCATTACAACGCAAGACTTTACAACGCAAGTACCTTTACAACGCATACCATTACAACGTAAATATTGGTAAGTATATAATATTTTTTTATTATAAATTATTTTAAATTATTAAAATATAATTAAATTGTATTTAATTTTATTTAATTAATTTAATTTAAATATAATTTTAATTTATTTTTACAAATTAACCCTGTACCCCAAAAACCCAAAACTGAGCCTGCACCCTAAAAATATTTTTTTTAATTTAAATTAATTTAAATTATAAAAATATAATTAATTTTTATTTAATTACATTTAAATAATTTAATTTAAATATAATTTTATTTTATTTTTACAAATTAACCCTGTACCCCAAAAACCCAAAACTGTCCCTGAACCCTAAAAATACCCCTTTACCCAAAAACCCAAAACTGACCCTGAACCCTAAAAATACCCCTTTACCCAAAAACCCAAAACTGACCCTGAACCCTAAAAATACCCCTTTACCCAAAAACCCAAAAATGACCCTGAACCCTAAAAATACCCCTTTACCCAAAAACTGAAAACTGACCCTGAACCCTAAAAATACCCCTTTACCCAAAAACTAAAAACTGACCCTGAACCCTAAAAATACCCCTTTACCCAAAAACCCAAAACTGACCCTGAACCCTAAAAATACCCCTTTACCCAAAAACCCAAAAATGACCCTGAACCCTAAAAATACCCCTTTACCCAAAAACTGAAAACTGACCCTGAACCCTAAAAATACCCCTTTACCCAAAAACTAAAAACTGACCCTGAACCCTAAAAATACCCCTTTACGCAAAAACTAAAAACTGACCCTGAACCCTAAAAATACCCCTTTACCCAAAAACTGAAAACTGACCCTGAACCCTAAAAATACCCCTTTACCCAAAAACTGAAAACTGACCCTGAACCCTAAAAATACCCCTTTACCCAAAAACTGAAAACTGACCCTGAACCCTAAAAATACCCCTTTACCCAAAAACTGAAAACTGACCCTGAACCCTAAAAATACCCCTTTACCCAAAAACTGAAAACTGACCCTGAACCCTAAAAATACCCCTTTACCCAAAAACTGAAAACTGACCCTGAACCCTAAAAATACCCCTTTACCCAAAAACTGAAAACTGACCCTAAACCCTAAAAATACCCCTTTACCCAAAAACCCAAACATATAATATTTTGAAAATAATTATATACTTACCAATACTTACGTTGTAATGGTATGCGTTGTAAAGGTACTTGCGTTGTAAAATCCTGCGTTGTAATGGTATGCGTTGTAAAAGTTTTTGCGTTGTAAACATTTCGTTGTAATGGTAGTTCGTTGTAAAAGTTGCGTTGTAATGGTTGTTTCCCACAAAGTACACTTTGTGAATAGGCCCCAATATTACGAAGAGTTCTAAAAAGTTTCAAAGCTTTTATGTTCAAGCCTCTCTCTTCTTAGTTGAAGGTACACTAATGTATTCCCAATATGGTGCCAAGATCAGCACTCACTGCTTTTTACCAGTGAACTTTCCCATTAGTTAACTTCTCCTTTCCACAAAAACACACCATTGAATTTACTTAAGGTGTTTTCCAGATATTTAGCTTCTGCGTTGTGCCTTTACATAAGATTGTAGCGTGTAGAGAGGTTGATGTGTTCAAGGTCCTCAGCATGCTGTATGTAACACAAGCTAGTCATCAGGAGGGAAGTCCAAGCCAAGATAATCTACCTTGTTGCAAGGTTTAGTCTTCCTATGATGGAGCCAACGTGCCTTAGATGACTACCTTTTCCAAAGTTGAAAAGTTAAATTATCAATGAGCAAAATGCACCTCTAGCCAACAGGGTATGGCTACCATTTGCAAAAAAGTAGCTTAGATTTGGGTTTTTCATGCCTGGCTATCATTGGCTCAAAAGCTTAAGCCAATTTGTTCCAATTTTCTGTCTAAACCTTGCATGCAAACAGAAAATGATCTATGTAGTGGCCAGTCTCTTCATGCACCCCAGGGGTGCAGCTTCACAGGAGGTGTTTGGGGTGTTACTTGCCTCCTATTAATGTCTTTTCTGGCTATCAGTTGGGTTCAGGTTCTTTCAGTCGGTATGGTGAAGTGTACACACAAAGAGATTTTGGAACGGAAGAATCGCTTGAAGAGTGTGTTTATTGCAAAAAAACTGCCCATTATGCTCATCAACGGGGTCCTTGAGCTGGTCGGAAATGCCATTGACAGACCCTCAGCCCAATGTCTTCACCCTCCGCATCATAATATGGCAGGCGGACCGCTATATGAGATGCCGGTGAGTTGGACACCGGCGTGGCGTTGGTGTCGGCCCCACCGACATCATTAGGCCCTATGTTTTTCAATTTATCATGTATTCATCTGCTTTTTTATTTGTTTTAGGATATTTATATAAGAATTGGAAAAGTGTCTGGTAATTTAAATGAATCACAGTTTTGTTTGTTTGTTTCTTTATTTAAAAATATTTATCATTCCTATTTTTAATTAGCAGGCAATTCTGTTTAGAATGTTTTTCAGTTTGATATTTGGGAGCTGATTCTGGGAGTTTGTGTATTGTTTAGCCCTAAATTTTAATAAAAATGTGTGTTTTTGGGAAGTTTTAAATTGTGTTGATGTTGAGTATGGTAATTTTGAAGTAGCATTTGTGCTCTTGATTCTAGACATAGTAGGCCTTTGTTGTTTTGAAAGAGTTTTACTTTGCTTGCTAGGATTCAATGTATTTATTTAGTTTATTTAGATATATTTGGCTTGATTGGTAGAGCACTACTTAAACGTGCCATTCATTATCAATGTGTTACATTGTATTGACATTAGTATATTGTCATTAGTGAATCAAAATAGAGAAAGCGGAAATCCCACTTGCAGGTGGAGTTGTGCACAATGTTATCACGACCACAATGGTCTCATACTTGTGTATTCATCCTTCTATATCGAAAAAACTTTTTCAAAACTCTCTCAGAAATTTCACTTCATTTCATTTTTATTCTTTGTCGTTTTTCAAAGTGAGTTCAATTAATCCATTCATTTTAGGCGATTAATTACTTAAACATTTAACTTCTACCCAATGCATTTCGGGTCGAGGTTGACCCTTCCTCGGGGGTCTGTGAAGGAAACAAGGAATTTTATGAGCATTCCAGCTATTACTTCACGCTTTCACTGTCATCAACTTATGGCTATTCAGTCTGTTTATAGCGACAAGTTAGAATACATTCATAAACAAAATTCAACATTAACCTTTGTGTTCAAGTGAATCCAAAACGTGTCCCATTGCATTTTATGATACAAACAAATTTCCCAAACATTTGAGCTTATTTAAAAAAACGGACCGATCAAATTTTACTCGAAAATTTACAATTACCGTGAATTGGTGATAGCGTTACATTTTCACCCTGTTAATCAACAAAAATCAAGTTTACCGCGATAAAGTCAACCCGCTATGCCTACTCACTGTTAAATGTCCAGAGTTACGCGCCGTTTCTGCTCAACCAATCGCTATGTCTAAAGCATGTCCAAGTCTGTTATTACTGGTACCTATCTCCCTGATTGGTTCAAATTGTGGTCACGTGATCGCTACTCGACTCACGGTGAATTATAATGTTAATCTAAAGTCGATGTTGTTTTAAAACCACAACAAATGCGGTATGGTATTATAATTGAATCGTAAACAGTTATTTCAATGCCACTTCATATTTACATAATGTCAAATTAAACCTGTTAGGGATTAAAAAAAATGTTTCAACCAAAACGCAATGGTTCTCACATGTATAAAACAAATGTACAAAACAAAGCCCAACAATATATTGTCATTAGTACCATATATTATAGTTCTTTTAACCTTATTGTGATTGTCAATTAGTAAAAAGGTGTCTTTTTTATGTGTGATTAGCATGTTTTATGGTATGGCTATTTCTTCATATTTTCATGGTGCTACTGGTGTTTCACTTGATTTTGTACATCTTCTGGTAATGTATCTTTTCAGATTTGGAATGCCTGGCAGTAAGTCTGTTGCCTGTTTGGGAGCATTTGTATTTATATGGTGAGGTATTGTTGCTGCTGGCTCCTGTGAGTGTGTTCTGGTCTCTTTCAGGTCACAGAACTTTCCTCCCTTCTGTTTTTTTTATATTAGTGAGATTATTATGTTTCCTAACACTTACTACCTTTTTATTTTCATGGTAACCCTGCCATAGATTGTGTTAGAGTAGTATTTGGTGTATTTCCAGTGTGTTTTTTCTTTGATAGTACTCTCCTTACTATAAGTATATCCTCTATAACTTATTAACAGCTTCCCAATCTTCGGATTTGATGTTTGTTGTTGATTCCAACATTTTATCCATGTGTTTTAGAAAATGCAAATTATATATTAATTATTTTAAAATATGATGCGTGTTATGTTTATTTTAACATGTATACATTGTATCTGCACATTTTAATTTGTTTTTGTGTGTTGTCTTTACATTGCTTTTTTTGTGGATATTTGTTTTGGAGGGTTACTGTTTGTTACTGTTTTTGGTGCAATTTTTTGTGTGTTGCAGCCTGTTGAGAGGATGTGATATGCCAGTTGTACCAGTTTATTTTTTAATTTTACTATTTATTTGGAGTTCATTAGTTTTTTTAATTTTTTTAATTATATCTGCACAATATTTTTACATTAAATGTTAACACTGTGGGTTGATGTTCCTTTCTTTTTTGTCTTTTGTCTACTTGTAGTAAATGAAGATGTATTTTGGAGACAAAATATAGTTTTTTGGGTATTTTGGTATATTTATGTAAAAAACTATTTGATGGTTTGTTTGGAGTGTACTTAGATTTTTTGTGCTACTTATGTTAATGGCTAATTAGGGTTTTTATTGTAAGTGTAATGTATATTTATTTATAATTGTATATGTATTTATATATTTATTGTTATTCAGTTTTTTTTAAATAATGTAATTTCCCTTTTTTTGACAATTTCAGTTTTTAAAGTATCTGTTATGTTTTATTAGTTTTAATGTAGTGGCAATATCTGGTTTTCTTTTTTTGTTTTTGATGTTGTATTTTAGACATTTTTTCAACACTTTTTTTTATATTTGTTTTCTTACCGCATAAGTAAAGAGATGTGATATTTAGTTTGCAAATTGTTTTATTAGATTTTAGTATTTTGCTGTTGTTTTTCTCAGTATGGTGTCATGCAGACACCCTGCGACGATCACAAATCTTTCTATAGTATCTGTGTTTTTTGTTCCAGCCCAAGCACTTTGGTGATGACTTTAAACATTTGAGCAAGTGTGCTTAACTGATGCTGTTAAATGGGGTATAAAGCAAATTGTAAAACCATGCAACAGTTTATCCGCCTCTCTATTTTCTTGTACCTTACTATTTAAAGCCTTCTCTAGTTTATCTACCATTATCAAGGTAGGCAGTGCTGTGTTTGTCCCTCACAATAGGATCGTGCATTGGAAAACATTTGTTGGCTTTGTAATGATAACTACTTTTTAGGGCCTTTTTCATTGTCAACCTATTGCCATAATTACTCTGTTTTAGGTCTCATCCTGGTATTCTTTACCCTGCATGACTATCTGCACACCTCTAGCACTGCTGGAAATGCATTCATGCTGGCCATTTAGATGAGATACCCAAATGCAATATTAGCACAGCCCTATCTTCTTAGCATTGCTGCATTTTGATTCCACCTGAAGAGTGGAGGCTCTTAAAGAGACTGAGCCTTTCTTTTACCGCCACCCTGTACTTGTAATGCATCTTACCCCAGCTGAAAGAAGGGTGCATTTCTTTACAGTTTCTGAACACCTCATTGTAATTTGTAATTTCCGTATGCAATTCAAATGCTACATAATTCTCTCTTCAACCAGGATGGGTTAAGATTGTTAAAGTGTACCCAATTTGTGTAGGTGCACACACTTCTTTTTTTAGGCACATTTTCCAGGATATAATAAAAGACTCCAAAGCGACCTAGAATTTAAATATCCCCTACTTTGTCAGCAAAGTGCATATGAAAAAATTTGAAATTTCATCAAATTTTCAGTAGCTTTTTTTATAGGTTTATTTACACTCCATCGAGGCTACTGCCTTTTCAGATATGTTTCATTTAAAAAAATAAAAAACGAAAGGGTATTTCAATAGAGGTCATACACCAAAATGACCACACAATTTCTAAATGTCTTGAAGGTTATTCAGTACATCAGGAAAAATGTTGAATTGTCTTCACATGATGCTGACCTACTCTATACCAACATTCTGCAACCAGTGTCTAGTAGTGTAATAGATTTCTCTCTGCAACCAGAATCTTAAACCTTGAGCCAAAAATAAAATTCTGGTAAGTTTTTTAGAGGATAGCTTCTAAATTTGGGAAACCTCTGTCAATGAACCAAGTAGCTTTAAATCTAAGTCTGAATGTGATCCAAACCTTCGGTATATAGACATCTGGAACAAGAATTTCTTTGTTGAAAGAACTTTGTGGTTAATACATGTTTGGAAACAGAAGTATGCAGAAAGGGACAGACATCAACTCTTTTTGGAATTTAGATGTTAGTATCTGAGTTACCTAAAATAAGTTAAACAGTGTGGACAATTTTGAATGATCTGGTCATGATCAGTGGGCCTTGTGTCTGCGGTAGTGGTGTACGGTGTGAAATGATGAGCCAAATAATGTACAGTCTGACCAATTTAGAGGAAGGATGCTTGGTAGATGTGAATGGCATTTGCTGAAGGACTAGGACTAGATTGTTACATTTTCATTGTCTTGGAAAAGTGAATTGTAGGTAGGTGATAAAGTAATGAAATGCTGCCTTTATATTTTTTTGGTAGATTCACCTGGGTGGCTGACAGCTTCAATGTAGCTTCTGTTTGTGTGTGTATGATGCTAAAGCTAGGTGATAGGTTGGTGAATTTATGAATATGCTGTTCAATTGTGTGGTCAAGTGGTATGGCTAACCAATAGATCATATCTGTCAGTCTCATTCTGAAATGGATGTCAAGCATCTGCTTAAAATGTAACCCGACCAAGAAAGAATTCTTCTGTTTTACCAATAGTAACATAATATCACAAATTCAAGTATTGCGCTCTAAAATGAACCCTAACAGACTAATCTGCCATCTGACAACAAATGAAACATTATTTAGGGCCTGATCATGATAGCAGGTGGTCGGGCCACCGCCCGCTAGCGTGGCGGTCAGGAGACCACCTGACAAGCAGGCGCCGGTCCAACCTTCACATTGCGATATGACCCCCGAGCTGGCATTTGCGAAGTGCTCATTTTCACGGGGGCTTGTGCTGCGGCCTAGGAAAAGGGCAGCAGCACAAGACACCATGAAAATGTGCACTTTCTGAACTTCCACATGGTGAATGGCACACAGTGTATGGAGATGCATGGGGGCATTACGTGTGGCCTCGGGCCACTTTACAGTGGTCCATGACGGACAGGGGCCCTGTTTGGGGCCCCCAAATTCTGTTTCCGGCAGTCTTTTAATGGTGGTCTTCCCACCATGAAAAGGCTGTCAGAAAGGGATATTGTAAAAAGAAAAACAAAAGGTGATGATGGACGGAGCGTTGACAATACAAACACTCAACTCATCTGGGTTTAATCCATCACCGTTCTTTAGCTCACTCCGCCACCCCAGTTCAGACATGGTCATATGCAAATCAGTCTGATCCTGTGCCTCATGGGAACAGTCCAGCCCGAACTGCCAAGCCATGTCTTCCCTGGACCGGAATCAAGGTTCCCAGGACCGGTTTCTGGCATTATATTGTAATCCTGACGGTGGTGCCTGCTTCGGCACTGTGTCATTAGGGACTATGAATTCATCCGCCACCCCATCAGGATCTCTGATCCTGGCGGAGTCTGCGGTCTTCCCCCCCCCCGACTGCTGGAGGTCTGACCACTGGTATTGTAATCTGTAGGTCGGACCGAGGAGTTGTCTGCGAGGGAACCGCCACAGATGACCTATTGGTGGTAATCTGCTTGCCATCATAATCAGGCCCTTAGTTTCATCCGGGATATCAATATTTCCATTAAAGAACACATTGGAAAGCAGTTTACCAACCCAACTACCAGAGTAAAGTAAAACACTACAACCTGGAAACCAACTTCACAGCAACTATCCAAGCCTTAGTCCTCTCACACTTAGACAGAGGATATACGTTGTTCTGCCATATCCAAAATGACACACTTTCTTCCGCAGAGAGGCATCCTACATGCAGCAGCACATCTAGTCAAAGGTCTAAAGAAGTTTGAACGTATCACTTCAACCCTAATAGAATGTCACTGCTTACTATGCCAAGTCTGTATCATCTTTAAAATAAGCTGTTCCACACCTAAGGACACCTTACCCAGTACCCATATAAAGCTGACAGAGGAACTAACTGCCTTGTGAACAGCGCCATGCCAGAAAAGTAGGGTTTCTCCAAAGTGGAATTACAATTCAGTAACATAGGGGTGAAAGTACTGGTACCTTTGGCAGTCATAAACCCTGTAATTTGCTGAATCACAGGGTTTGCAACCACAGATGGGCTATTTGTAATATGCAAACCCTATTTTACGAGTTGGAAAAGTTTTTCTCACTCAAAGAATGGGTTCTGGAGCTCATACCGAGTTACGTTTGAAAGAAGCATTCAGAGGTGTTTCTTTTAAAATTGTGATTCTACATTGATTGTTTCTATGATTTTGACTGCAATATGGAGTAAAACCATTGACCAGTTATGGACTCCTCAAAGGAAGTAGTAACTGATTTACAAGAGGGAAGGGATCCTTTCAGAGCCCTCTCTCTTCATGTGTCATTCTCTGAGCCTTGGGGAAAACAAATAGTGGTCAAGAGTGCTGCACATGAAGGTTCCTAAAATGGAACATGTTTTTTAAAGGAGAACTGGTTCCTTTAAGGAATATGGAACATTTTTTAAAAAACTGATTGCGTTTTGGAATGCAATCATAGGGAATGTGGTCTGCTATCCCCTGTGATTGCAGCTAATTACAAAGGGTCACAAATAATCATGTACGTAAATTAATATAAATTAGACAGGACTTTCTGCAAATCCCTGTGATTCATTACTTTGTGAATTTACCTATTAGTACAGAAGTTGAATTGCAAAATCCTTTTCCATCCTCAAAAGGTCTGCACAATTTCAGAGCACTTGTTGGAAAAGGAGTAATACTACTTTGGTCCTTTGGCCCATAGACTTAAGGCAGACAATGAGTGAAAATGAATGACTATACTTAGGACCTAATTACTAATTAGGTGTTCCATAGGTCCGCCAAACCCATTGTCGCGGTCCCTGAAGCCTGACTGGCGGTCCACCCATCTTGTTATGACTACGGCGGTAGGACCGACACAAGCCCACTGACACCACCGGGATCATTGATCCTGTGGTGGTAGCACAGCGGTCAGAGGCCCAAATATGATGGTAGTGCAGCTGCTACCCCTTCAAGCATATTATGAGTTTCCTCACTTTCCTCCTTTTCATGGCAGTGAGCCTGCTATTAAAAGGGTGGCGGTGAGGAAACTAAGTGGGTCCTATGGCACCCTTTGTTGCCTCTAGGCCTGGGGGTGCATACATGGGGGCATATAGTGTGCCCCCTGTCTGTATGCACCCCCATTTCCTGCATGTCATGGACTGCACAAAGTGCTTTGGTGCTCACATTACAGTGCCTTTCTAAGGCTCAGATATGAGCCTTTTGAAAGACACCGCAGTGGGACAGCCAAAGCACTGCCCGCCAGACAAAAAATGAACTTGTGATCTGGCGGGTGGTGTGCGGGTGAGTTTGGTGGTGTGGCAGAGGGGCGCTGGCTTGGCGACCTGCTGCCACACCAACATTCCCGCAATCTAGTAACTAGGCCCTTATTAGCCATGAAACAAGACCGACGGAAGTACATGAATACAAGTTTGATTCCATTTTGCTATCATTACATTGATTCTGAACCAAATTGATCGAATAAAAACAAACGTGAAAATATTTTGTAAGAAAAATTACAGCTGTAAAATATATGTTATGAAATAAGCAAAGAAAATTGAAAAGATTAAATAAAGAATTCAGATATGGCATTGAACAAATATTGGTGGTAACTGGATTCAAAAAGGGGGAGAAGGTGGTTTACTTTCCTACTCGTAAAAATAGTATAATTGCTAGCAGTACTGCTGGTGGGAAGTGTGGTGGAAGGATAGGAAGGATATATGATGTAACAACAGGATCATTTAGATCGCAGTATATTACATCGCTGTTTTTACAACGCAAGTCGTTACAACGGCTTGCGCTGTAGGGCGCTGAACTTAGGAAAAGTATGATTACATATTCCAACTTCAGCCTATGTACGGTAGGGAAGGTGTTGGAATGGTACATCACACTATTCCTTAGTCTAGAGTGCCCTCCAGTGCAAGTCATGGTAACGGCTTGCGTTGTAAAAGCAGCGATCTAAATGTACTGCGGTGTTTTGACCACGTTGTTTAGGTCGTTTCCCGATAGGAAGAACCAAGAGGGACTAAAGAGTAAGGAAGTAGTGAGGAAAGAGGGAATTTACTCCATTTGAAATAATATGAATCTTACAATGGCAACGTTTATTTTGAAAGGAATCTAGGGGGCAGATTTATCAATATTTCAGACAACACAACGCAGCAACACACCTGCCCTGCGCAAAAGGGGGAAGTCGTAAATGTGCCATATTTAACATTGTAAGGGCTATTTCTGTCCGCTCCTTGCACTGGCGCATTTTTGGCTGCCTAGCGCCATCACAGGCACCCTTGAGGCATGGCGCAAGGGTGCCTGCATTTCAGGCAGGATTGTTTTGTGCACAAAGGTAGACATGCCTGCACAAAAACGGTCTTACAAGGTTTTTTCCTCTTTGGCTTCGCAGAGGGCAGCAGACTTAGAAAGAGGAAATACCGAGGTGAAATTAAGAGATTTCTCCTTGTTATGTCTTCCAAGGTCAAGGAGTAGCATTTTGATGCATTCCCAGGTCTACCACTCAAGGTAAATCTGTGAATGATCCAAAATCTATTGGCGGATGTATGGAAACACACATGCATCTCTCATGGACCTCCTGCCTGGGCAGAGTAAAACAAGGCAGTGAGTTGCGCTGCCTGGCAATACTCCAGATTTACAGAGAACCGCAGGGTCATGCAAGGCGGCCTTGCATTGGTTGTTAAATCTGACTTTAATGCTGCAATGCCCTTGCCTTACCATGCATGATGCAAGGGCATTGCAACACTTTGATAAATCTGGCCCTAAGTTTGAAGCAAAAAACACATTTATAGTGGAAATCCACCTTTTGACCATCTGACAAAAATCCTTTTTTCAAACCAAATGATTTAAACTATTCACAACCTGGAAAACCTAATTGTCTCCCTCATATAGGCCCACATGCATCATTGTTAATTGCATTCGCAAATGGTGCGAATCGCAATTTTCGGCCGATTGCGAATGCAATTGACAAAATTGGGATGCATCATGTTTTTCACAATTTTAGAAATCGCAATCATGTTGCGATTTCTAAGATTGCGATTGCATTTAAGAAATCGCAATTTGAGATTGCCTCTAGGCCCATAGGAATCAATGGGAAGGGATTCCTTAATTGCGATTCGCAAATTGTGAATCGCAATTAAGGAATTTTACGAAATCGCCAAAAAAATTGCGATTTCTTAATGCATAGCCTTTTGCGATTTCTTAATTGCGATTCCTTAATTTTTGCAATTAAGAAATCGCAAACGGCAACAATGATGCATGTGGCCGATAATGTGATATGTGTCCGCATAAGTTATTGTAAAAGTCCCAGCAAAATCGATGGGAAGATAGGGAAACAGGCAGTCTGTTGTCTCTTCGAAATTAAAGTACAATAAAACTTGATATTTTGCCATATGTATATAATGCTGAAACAAGGTTTGATTGTTACAGGCCACTCAATGTAAAAAAGGCAGACTGTTTTTTCTTTGGTCCCTACATAAAATAATAAAAGCTCGAAACGATGACGCCATAATTACTTTTCAAGGAGGTAACTTTATAACAAATAATGTGTTCGTAGGTGGTGGTGAGTCATTTAAACTGTATCTTGACTTCTAACCGCAAAATAAATGACTAAGTATAAAAGTCCAAAAAAGACGGGTTAAGATCATCTTTCAGACACCAAGTCGGGAAAACTGAGAGTCTAACAATTCAGACGTGCAAAGCCAATGAGGTAATCGTGTGGTTTGATGTAATCCGTATGTTTTGACAGTTGAACTCCACTTTTTTGGGAATTACAAGAAAATGTGGTCTCCAGTTCCCGGCAATGTCCAAACAGCAGACACATAGAAGGACGACTTCCTAAATCGCCATAAGCGCTGGGAATGAAACTCAGCCAACAACTGCTCATACTGCATAGGGACTTTTTTCAGTGGGATCCGAAGTGGTGTTCAAATCAATAATATTCAGAGTCGTCTATTGCATAAGTGAACTCGTCACCTTTAAACACAAAAGTGCTTTTGTGAAATCATGACTGAACATTGTTGGCTGCCTTTACCTCTTCAATTCGGATATAAGTTGCACTCAACAATTGTGATTATTTAGTATGAATTAGAAATTGGAAAACTATTTAATGTATATTAACCACATTTATTTTGCTATTTTAACAGACCTTCTCTGTCACTTTTTGTTTCTTTTAAATTTGGTAGTTTTCTAAATTCAAAAGAGTATACATTGTTTTATTGTCAGTAGATGCAGGTGAACGCCTTGCATAAAGTGCAACATGTTCACTGACCAGCACACTGCCTCGTTAGGTCTAGCTGAGATAGCTTTAACCCCTTCACTGCGGCCTTCACTGCGGCAGCTATTCCGCCGCAGTGCTAAGGGGGCGGGGCGGAAGAGCGGCGGGCGCATGCTGGTGACGGAAACGCTCCGTCACCAGCGTCGGTTGCGCTGTGCTTATGACGGAGCGGTTCCGTCATGGCCCGCCCGCTAAATAGAACGTTCAGCGCAGGCGCGGAATCCGCGCCGCGCAGGCGTGCCGGGCGGGCCATGATGGAACCGCTCCGTCATCAGCACAGCGCGACCGCGGCTGATGACGGAGCGGTTCCAACATCAGCAGGGGAGGGGTTAAGCATCGGATCCTATTAAAACAATACATCATATTGGGCAACTTAACAGGCAATGGGTCAGCCTCAGACACAATTGTTTAAAGATCATATATAGCCATTTGGTCTTGGAACTGTCATTTATGTTCAAAATATTTTATTGATTGTTTCCATAAAAAGAAATACAGAGACCAAAATTAGACTCAAACGAATTACCGAATTGAAAATCAATAAAAAGGAAAGATTACATTGGTGGGAGATATTAAGGTGGAAGCAATACATTCAAAATGGCGTTCCAAGCACTGTGGTAGTCCTCTTTGAGAAGATAGGTGAACAGTAAATCCATTGCACCCCGCCCCCGCAATTAATTACAGGGACGGCGAATTTAGCTGTTTCCATCGAGTCAGGCGAGGCCGCACCCACAGAATACAGTGGTGCACAAGCAATACAAAGAACAAGAGCAATCGAGGGGCCACATTTACATAAAACAGACAGAAGGCTAGCTCGAAGTAGAGCCTGCAGGCCTTTGCCATTTGAGGAATAGGAACACAGTTTTCCAGAATCAGTGGATCCATTGAACCTGCATTCAGAGTCCACGACCAGTTCCGAGTCCTGAGGAGAACCTCGAAACCAATGGGGGTTCGAAACGCATTCACTTCTGAATACGGGGTATTCTTGATGGGCTGTGCCACGAGGGAATTAGCCAAATTGTATTTCCCCATTCTAGGCAACACCCCAGTAGTGTATGTAACCCCATGTCTCACTCACAGGCAGGACAATAGGCTTTCACCTGGTTACGAGACAGTGTCCGCCTAGTGTGTTATTCCAAATTCAGGACTGGTTAAGTGTCTTATGTTTGTATTGTCATTGTATTATTTTTGTACCTAAATGTCTCTTGTCATGTTTTTTAAATTTGCTTTGTAGTTGGTTTTGAATTTAAGTATGTGTTAAAATGAGTATTGAATGACATTGTGTATTTCAATTAAGTGTTGTCCATTCTAAGGCATGTATAATTGAGTTTGATTGTCTTTTGTATGAAAATACTACAAACTAAGCTGAATAAAGCTTGTGCACTTTAGAATCGTTGGTCTAAGGTGCCCATCAAATGTATGGTTAATACTTTGTTTGTTTTCAATTAGTATAGTGGTCCAGTCCATGGAGTTAAGGACCTAAACCTTGCTTGTTTATACTACTTTCTAAAAGTGGCATTTTTAAACCCACAATTTAAAAAGCATCTTTGCTAAAAGAAGAATTATTAAATTTTAAGTTCAGAGAACCTAAGCTCCATTTTTCTATCATGTCCTCATGGGAAGTTATACTTGTAAGATGTTACAAAGTATCTTCAATGCATTCGTTTGGGTCAGATAGCCTTTTCAATAGTGAAAATTGAAATACACAGGGGCGGATTTACTAGGAAAGGAACTCAGTGTGTTCTGCAAGCCATTTAGCTATGCCATACTGAGTCACTTTCAAAGCACAGGGATGTGACATATTTACTAAAATATGTCGCATTTCTGTGCTTCCCCCTTTGCTGGGGCACTAACTGCTACCTTGTGAGGGCACAGGCACCTTGCACTATGGTGCAAGGATGCCTGCGTCGTGGGGAGATTGATTATGTGCACATAAACAATTAGAAATGGCTTTTTCAACTTCTATGTTTGCTGCAAAAGCACACATAGAACTTGCAAAACAACATTATTTTACTGATTGTTCACGTGCAGGAAGGGACACCTTCCTGTACATAAACAATCACCCAGGGTGATTTCCTCTTTCTATGGGTGCAGCACGGAGAGAAAGAGGAAAAATACGAGGAGAAATGAATACACTTCCCCTCGTTGCGCCTCCCTAAGCTTCCCCTTGGGGAGGCGTAGCATTCAGATGTATTTCCAGATTTATGATTTCTCGTAAATCTGGAAATGTGTGTGGTTCTATGGGTGTTGTGTGTTGACACCCACAGCAACACCCATGGAACGTCCCTTTTACTCAAAGTGCTGCGTGCAAAGGGGTTATATTTACAAGAACAGGAAAAGTCATGCAGGGCGGCTTTTCCTCTCCTTGTAAATATGGGGCACTAAAATGAACTGCCGGTGCGTCACAAAAAGTGATGCATGGGTGGCGCAAGGGGCTTGTAAATCTGCTCCACAGTATTTCACTATCAGCACATGTCACACACACACAGGACATGTCCTACCATTGACATACATTGCACACTGCCCAGAGGGGTACATTGGGCCTACCCGAGGGGTGCCTAACATGTAAGATATAGGAATGTTTGGGCCTGGCAAGTGGGTGCATATGCCAGGTCGCCATGGCAGTTAAAAACTGCATGCAGACACTGCAGTGGCAGGTCTTAGACACATTTGAAAAGCTACTTGTGAGGGTGGCACAACCAGTGCTGCAGGTCTACTAGCAGCATTTGATGTAGAGACCCTGGGCACACACACTGCACTAAACTAGGGACTTAGTAGTAAATACAATAAGCCAATTAAGGAAACATCAATCTAGTTACACAATTTACATGGAGAGTATATAATATGCACTTTAGCACTGATTAGCAGTGGTAAAGTGCCCAGACCTCTAAAACTAACAAAATCAGGTTGGGAAAAGTAGGAAGAAAAAGCGAACAGTTGGGGATAACCCTGCAAAAAGGGCCATTTCCAACAATATTTAGTTCCCCATAAGTTATAGTCCATTTTATTGGAAAAGGGTGACCGCTATTCTCATGCCTTGTACTGTTTCCTGCTGCATTTGTTTCTAGATTGAGATGTAAATAATTTGTTGTCCTTAATTTATAGTATTGTGGTGAAGAAAAGAACACTTGGCTAGTTGTAATTCAGTGCCTCAATGATATTTAAGTTGAAGGGGAGTTGGGAGCACACTGCCTCACATCCCAACACAGTTCGCCCCTTTGCATTATTGTAAATGCAGTACACAATTAGTGCTTACTTCACTATTACCTGTAGTTTCTCACCAAAGTTGGTGCAGATAGTGAAGTACAAATCTAGACACATGTTTCTGGATTTCAAACTTCATTAGTAGAGAAGAAAAACTATTTCTTCTGGGGTTGCTGGAAATGCTGTCAAGGTCTTCACATGTCTCTGTGCCACTCCCAGGCAGACAGGTGCATCTCCAAGGCATGTGAGTTTGCTGGATGAAGGGAACCTTCTAAATAGAAGGGGGTTGGGAGCACACTGCCTCATATCCCAGCACACTTTGCCCCTTTGAAGCGATTATTTCAACATTGTCTGTAGTTTTTCACCAAAGTTGGTGCAGATTCTGCTGTACATCTCTAGACACATGCGTTTCTGTATTTCATTCATCAGTAGAGAACAAATATTGATTTCATCTGGGGTAGCTAGAAATCCTGACAAAGGCTTCACAGGTCTCAGTAGTATCTATCACTCACAACCAAACAGGTGCATCTCCATAGATCATCAGCTCGCTGGCTCAAGGGAGCCTTTTAAACAGAAGTGGGTTAGGAGCACATTGCCTCACACCTGTGCACAGTTCGCCCCTTTGCATTATGGTAAATGCAGTACACAATTTGCACTTACATCATTATTACCTGTAGTTTCGCAGCAATTGGTGCAGATAGTGCTATAAATCTCTAGACGTCTGTTTCTGGATTTCATCTTTCATCAGTAGAGAGCACAAAACAATTTCATCTGTGGTTGCTAGAAATACCACCAAAGTCTTCATAGGTCTCAGTACCACTCACAGGCACACAGGTGCACCTACACAACTCATCAGCAGGGTCAAGAATGATTTGCATATGGCTGGGTCCAAACTGGAATGGCATGGTGAGCAGGAAATTGATGGATTTAGGCCCAGACCTCTGTACTAGGGTGAATGTATTACATTGTTCTCCATTCTGTCTATCAATTGTTCTTTTGCATTTGTCACCTCGACTGGGACCGGAATGCCCAGACATGGGTCCTATGCTCTCCATGCCACTGGAGTCAAGCTATCCTGGCTGATGAGGGCTGAAAGCCCGAAACCTGTCCTAGGATGCTTGTTTCCAGTCCAGGGAGGACCTGGCCTGGTAGTTTGGGCTGGTCTTTTCCCTTTGGGTGCAGGGTCAAGACTGATTTCCATATGGCTGGGTCCAAACTGGAATGGTATGGTGAGCAAAACAACAATTGAGTTAGGCCCAGATCTCTGTACTAGAGTGAATTTTTGACATTGTTCTGCATTCTGTCCATCAATTATTCTTTCTGCATTTGTCACCCCGAGTGGGACGGGTATGCCCAAATATGGGTCCCGTGCTCTCCATGTCACTGAAGTCAAGCTATCCTGGCTGATGAGGGCTGAAAGCACAAAACCAATCCTAGGATGCTTGTTTCCAGTCCAGGGAGGACCTGGCCTGGTAGTTCGGGATGGACTGTTCCATTTGTGTGCAGGGTCAAGACTGATTTGCATATTGCTGGGTCCAAACTGGAATTGCATGGTGAGCAAAAAAACGATGGATTTAGGCCCATATCTCTGTACTGGGGTGAATGTATGACATTGTTCTGCATTCTGTCCATCAATTGTTCTTTTTGCTTTTGTCACCCCGAGTGGGACGGGTATGCCCAGGCATGGGTCCTGTGCGCTCCAAGTCACTGGAGTCAATCTATCCTGGCTGATGAGGGCTGACAGCCCGAAACCGGTCCTAGGATGCTTGTTTCCAGTCCAGGGAGGACCTGGCCTGGTAGGTCAGGCTGGACTGTTCCCATTGGGTGCAGGGTTAAGACTGATTTGCATATGGCTGGGTCCAAACTGGAATGGCATGGTGAGCAAAACAACAATGGATTTAGGCCCAGTTCTCTGTCCTGGGGTGAATGTATAACATTGTTCAGCAATCTGTCCATCAATTGTTCTTTTTGCATATTATTATTATTAAGTAATTTTATAGAGTGCACGGCTGCCCCAGCAACATGTTGCAGCATCTGTTTGAATGTTTGAACAGTAAAATAGATGAATGACTATTTCATTCAAAGAGCAGGGGATGCAACTGGGAAAGCTATGACTGTGGATGCAGACAAATTGGGCCTATTCAATTGCCTACCACAAACACTGCTCCCGTTTGAGGTTTTCACACAGGATGTTGTCAAGGAGTATGATGGGCCAAGCTATCCCATTGTTGCATCTGCTATAGTACCAGCTACAGAAGGTGTCTGAGAATTTTGCACTCGCAAGTGTGAATGAAGACACACAGGGACGTTTCTTGATTAAGAGCTTAATCTTTCACTTGGCTTGTAATGTGAGGATGCAAAATGGCATAATTTCGTCCAAAGAGTACCTCTGGGCCACAGTATGTGATCCACGGTACAAACAAATTCTGCCCACTTTCATTCCTTTTAGTGTTCAAAATGCAAGAGGTGGATTGTTGAGCAAGCCGAGACCTGTAAGAATGCTGAAACTTAGAATCCCTCTCTGGAGAGCTCGGGCCGCCTTCAACTTCCAGAGAGGGCTGTCTTGCTGTCACACAGCAGGCAACACCAGCAACATGAATAGTACACAACCTCTGCATTGACTTCGGATCAAAAGGCAGGGTTTAAGTCCTGGGCAGAGGCGATGGCAAAAGAGATTGAACAAATGACAACACCAACGACCATTCAAGATAGTTCCAGAAGTATCTGGATGATCCAAAAGAGGTCTATGTGGATCAAAACGCAATGATGTATTGTTATGGGAAGATCTGCCAATGTCCAGAGCTCAGCAGGCTGACAATAAAGTGTCTGGCTTGTCCCACAGCCAGTTTGCCTGCTGACTGTGTGTTCAGTGCAGTGCACTGGTGCAGTTCAAGTTCAAGTTCATGCATTTATAAAGCGCACTACTCACCCAGAGGGTCTCAAGGCGCTGGAGGGAGGGGTTTACTGTTTATCGAATAGCCATGTTTTCAGTTCTTTTCTGAAGGAGATGTGATTCTGAGTACGGCGGAGGTGGGTGGGGAGTGAGTTCCAGGTCTTGGCAGCCAGGAAGGAGAAGGATCTGCCACCCATGGTGGTTTTTCGGATGCGCGGGACTGCGGCGAGGGCTTGATTGGATGATCTTAGTTGGCGGGTGGGATAGTAGAAGGACAGTCGGGTGTTGAGGCATTCGGGTCCTAGATTATAAAGGGCCTTGTGTGCGTGGGTAAGAAGGCGGAAAGTAATTCTTTTGTTGACGGGAAGCCAGTGGAGGTTTTTTAAGTGACCGGTGATGTGCTCTTGGCGCGGGATGTCTAATATGAGTCTCGCTGATGTGTTTTGGATGCGCTGGAGCTTTTTCTGCAATTTTGTTGTAATTCCGGCGTAGAGTGTGTTGCCATAGTCCAGTCGACTCGTGACCAGTGCATGGGTGACAGTCTTTCTTGTTTCGAGGGGGATCCAGCGGAAGATCTTTTTGAGAATGCAAAGGACGTTGAAGCAGGAGGACGATACGGCGTTGACTTGTCTGGACATTGAGAGGGAGGAGTCTAGAATGAAGCCAAGGTTACGTGCATGGTCTGTGGGTGTGGGCGCAGATCCCAAAGCGGAAGGCCACCGGAGTCATCCCAAGCTGAGGGGGAGGATCCTAGGATGAGCACCTCCGTTTTGTCTGAGTTGAGTTTTAAGCGGCTCTGTTTCATCCATTCGGCTACTTCTTTCATACCTTCGTGAAGGTTGTTTTTGGCGGTGTTGGGGTCTTTGGTGAGGGAAAGGATGAGCTGGGTGTCGTCGGCGTAGGAGATGATGTTGAGGTTGTGTTGACGTGCGATGGAGGCGAGGGGGCTCATGTAGACGTTGAAGAGGGTGGGACTGAGTGAGGAGCCTGGAGGTACGCCGCAGATGACTTCGGTGGGCTCTGAGTAGAAAGGGGGAGTGGGACTCTCTGGGTTCTCCCGGCTAGGAACGAGATGATCCAGTCCAAGGCTTTTCCTTGTATGCCGATGTTGTTGAGGCGTTGTATGAGGGTGTTGTGACAGACAGTGTCGAAGGCGGCGGAGAGGTCGAGTAGAATGAGGGCCACTGTTTCACCGTTGTCCAGGAGTGCTCGGATGTCGTCGGTCGCCGCAATTAGGGCGGTTTCGGTGCTGTGTTTGGCTCGAAAGCCATTCTGTGAGGGATCCAGGGAGTTGTTGGATTCAAGGAAGGCTGCGAGTTGGCTATTGACGGCTTTCTCGATGACTTTGGCCGGGAAAGGGAGGAAGGAAATGGGTCGGTAGTTTTTCAGATCTGAGGGGTCTGCTGTTGGTTTTTTCAGAAGGGCGCTGAGTTCGGCGTGTTTCCATATTTCTGGGAAGGTGGCGGAGTTGAAGGAGCAGTTGATGACATCGCGGAGTTGGGGAGCGATGATGGAGTCAGCTTTGTTGAAGATGTAGTGGGGACAGGGGTCAGAAGGTGAGCCAGAGTGGATTGAGTTCATGAGGCGAATGGTGTCTTCAATGGTGATTGGGTTCCAGGAGTTGAGGTAGTTAGTTGGAGGGGTGGGATCTGAAGGGGGTGGGGTGAGTTGGTCATTGGGAGTATTCTTGAAGCTGTTGTGGATGTCAGCAATTTTGTTGTAGAAGAAGGAGGATAGCGCATCGCAGAGGTCTTGGGAGTTAGTGATGTCGTTGGATGCTGCGGGAGGGTTGGTGAATTCTTTGACGATATTGAAGAGTTCCTTGCTGTTATGAGAATTGTTGTCGAGACGGTCCTTAAATGTTGATTTCTTGGCGGATCGAATCAGTTGGTGGTGTTTGCGGGTGGCTGTCTTGAGGGAAGCCATGTTGTCTGAGGTAGGTTCTTTTCTCCAATTCTTCTCCAGGGTGCGGCATGTCTTCTTGGATTTTTTAAGGTCATCATTGAACCAGGGAGCTTTTTTGCTGGATGATTTCGACTGGTGTTTTTTCAGGGGTGCTAGTTCGTCCGCACTGTGGGTAATCCATTGCCTGAGGTTGGTGGCCGCTAGGTCTGGGTCCGTTGCTAGGGTGGGAGTGTTTTGGCTGAGTGATGTGAGGAGTTGGTCGGTGGTGATTTTGTTCCATTTTCTTCGGGGAATGGGTTGTGGACGGTTGTGTGTCAGGGTTGTTTTATAGCTAAAGTGAACACAGCTGTGATCCGTCCAGTGGAGAGCTGTAGTGTGATCGAAGGAGATGTGCTTGCTGGAGGTGAAGATAGGGTCGAGCGTGTGTCCGGCTATGTGAGTGGGGGTGTCAACAAGTTGTTTGAGTCCGAGATTGGACAGGTTGTCCAGGAGGGTGGTGGTGTTGTTGTCGAGAATGTTGTCAAGGTGGTAGTTGAGGTCTCCTAGAAGGATGTAGTTCTCGGAGGCGAGGGCGTGCGGGCTGACGAAGTCAGTGATGTCGTCGCTGAATTGAGATCGGGTGCCTGGGGGCCTGTAAATGAGGGTTCCTCTAAGTGTGGTCCTGGGGTCGGTGTGGATCTGAAAGTGGAGGTGTTCGGCGGTTGCAAGATTGACGTCAGAGCTGGTTGTAATTTTGATGGTGTTTCTATGGACGATGGTGATGCCTCCTCCAGTTTGATCGGTGCGGTCTTTTCGAATGATCTTGTAAGTGTCCGTTATGGCTATGGCGATGTCGGGGGCAGAAGATGCATTCATCCATGTTTCAGTAAGGAAGGCGATGTCAGGTGACGCAGTGTCGATTAGGTCCCAGAGTTCGGTTGCATGTCTGTGGACCGAGCGGGTGTTCAGTAGGATGCATTTCAAGTTGTTGGGTTCGGAGCTGTGTGTGGAGGAAGTGTGTTTGGTGAGGGTCCTGATGCAGTTGAACTTACAGGAGAGGCAGGAGAATGGGCCGTGGGTACGTCCTGGGGTAGCTTCGCAGCAAAGTGGGGTGCGTCCGGCGTTGAGAGCGAGGAGAGTAGCGGCATCATAAGTTACTCTGGGGGGTTGGGAGCGGCATAGAGCAGGGGACGGGCGCTGGGCGCGGTCCAGGCGCGGACGGGCGTAGACGGGCTTACCTTTGGCGCACCTTCAGCGCGGCCGCAGCGCGTGGACGCTGCCCGTTGGGTCATTGGACATAAATGGAGAGTGGAGGGGGCGGAGCGTTGGCGGGGCAGCTGGGAGGCGGGAGCTGGGAGGAGACACGGGCACAAACAATGTAAACACACACTCCACAAAATGGCAGCCCGGTAGCAGAAACGAAACTGGGGCACAGCCGGAGTGCGAGATAAGGTACACCAAATGTTAAAATATTTCAAACACAGTGCAGGCGCTTTTAACCTTCCCCGCAATGCAGGCCAATGAGCATAAATTAAGTAGGCACTAAAATGATGTCAGGCGCGATACAAACGCTGTAATAGGGCAAGCTGGCATGAAATAAATATTAACGATACCAAGCGCTGCGTGCACTACGAGGCGCTCAATCAGGACAACCAGGCAGCAATCAGGGCAATCAGGTGGCTGGAAGCGAAGCGTCTGTAAGGAGGCAAAGCGCAAGTGGAGCAACCGCTGTGATTAAGGGAGAAGGGCTACCCTCTCACCTCAAAATGTGGGGAGATTAACCATAATCAAAATGAACCAGCATTTCATACCACACAATTATATAGTTCATGAAACAGCACGGGAAGAGAAGGAGGATGAATGGCCAGTAATCAAGTGTTTAAAATGATCAACTTCTGGGTGAACCACCTGAGCATGACAGTGCCATCATAGAACATTTCAATTATTTCTTGTTGAATTTCTTACTTCTTATTTTCCCCCAAAAAAGTAGCTAGTTAAACATTATATTTGTGTCAGAATTATGACATTGTAGACAATGCCTGCCTCCTTCACATGCCTATCCTTTTGTGCATCACATAGCAGGGCTGACCCAGAAGATCACTGAATTACAAAAGTGCCAATACCACATTCTAATGTGTTTCCTGCATCAAAGGTACAATTGTGGACCTACTACCTAACCTACACGTGCTTGGATTGGACAAGGTAACAATTATTGCATACATGAGTGAGTGATTGTGAGTGATAATTCATGATTTAAGTGGTGGCAGACAGTGAGGAAAAGTACTCAATTAATAGTAAACTTGATTTTGGTGAATTGCAACGGTTGGTGCCTGAGGGGTGATCATTTTTCCTGAAGGTGACTGGCCTTTAGAAACCTACTTAGCAAAAATTTACCTTTATGGTCTACTCCTTTTTTTGGGTTCTTCAGGGACCAGATCTGTCACTTTAGTTAACAAACACACACCTATACAAAATACTGCAATGATGTTTCCCTACTTGTTCTTCAACCGCAGTGCACTAAACAGCTATCTTGCTTGGGTCAGGACTGGGATGGAGTTATTTGGACTACCTCATTAATACCTAGAAGAAGGAAGTTATCCACTTTTAAGGGAAACAATGACTCTGAGGGTTCTTACTCAGCTGTGTGGAATGTAGTTGCCTGTGATCCTTTTGATTAATCCTGCAGTTGGAGATCATCTAGGTGGGAGTGGGACCTCACTGCAATGCCTTTCCTATTAGCGCACTACCATAAAGAAGGCACCTTCATAAACCCTCCGGAAAGTTGTTGGAAGATTGGCAGAGGGAAAAGCTGCCAGCCATCACTTCATTTATTCAGGTAAGAAAACTATTGGTTGAAGTGTACTATGTAACTAACTTGTACTGCAGATGAGATAACTCAATTGTTTATCTACTTATCGGTAGGCAATATAGGCTATGGCAGCATACTCTCCTAGCTGGCATGCACTTTAAGAAATAGTGAAGACCGGCTAAGCGGAAAGGCATAAGTGCAAAGATGAATAAAATGCAAAAAATTCTTCAGACATAATAATAATAATAATAATAATAATAATAATAATAATAATAATAATCCACATTTGTAAAGCGCACAATCACCCGTAAGGGTCTCTAGGCGCTGGGGGCCGTCGGGAAGATTAAGATAGCTATTGCCCAGAGTCACATGGTGCTGGGCTAACCTGCCGCTGGAGCCGGGGATAGAACCCTGATCCCCAGATTCCAGCGTCAGTCGCCCTGGCCGCGGCGCCACACCTCTCCCTGAAGTGGCATATGAAGTGGATTATAAAAGATTTCCCCTTTAATAACATATGAAGTCCACCCTCTCCATCCACAGCAGGCCCACCCCTCGCACACATTTGATCCCCATCCCCGACGAATGTCCAAAAGAAATATACATCATGTCCAAGTTTCTAAAAGTGCCCTGCCCAAAATCCCATCCTTTCCACCCACGAAGACTCTCTCTACCACCAAAACAAAGAATTTAAAAAATGAGCTAGTTCAGGGCATTCTCTATGAGGGACTCCAGATGTCGGATGCAGGCCTTGAGGTTGGACATTCAATGGCCCAAATGTGCCAGCTCATGCAGCAGGCAGTGATGGTGTACTTGGTCTGAAAGGGGAGTGGCACGGGACAGACGCGTGCAGCTCCAAGCTGCTGGTGACGCTGGTGTGGCCTGGAGGCTGAAGGCAGTTGGCCGGTGGAACTGGGCCCAGGAGCAGAGGCATATGCTGGGCCCACCTCATCCACCAGCCACTGATAGTAGTCTCTGTTGGCCTTCAGTCTCTACCACCAGGGGAGGGCCATGATCTCCTGCTGGATCATTGGTGGTGGTGGGCAAACAGGACTAGCTATACCAAGGAAGAAAAAAATAAATAAAACAGACACATTACAACAAATGCTCTATGCAAAACGTGTTTTTTAAAATTATATAATGCCACAGTATAGGTGCATTTACTGGTCCCCTACCACCATTGGAATTTTTAATGTGATTAGGAAAGTCAGTCATAGGGCTATGATTTTAACAACATATGCCTCACATTAAAGCACTGACTGGCTGAAAGGAGGCAGAATAAGATTACAAAATGTGAATGATTTTTTTTTCTTTTAAAGGATTTTCTAAAAAAATGTACCCACACAGACACTTTGGGCCAAATGTACAATATTTTGACACAAGACAGTGCAGTAAGCCTTCTTGCTGCCTTGTCATGGCATGAATGTGCTGTATCTACAAGATACAGCGAATTTCTGTCCTTCTCCCCTGTGCAGAAATAGCAGGTGTGCACCAGCGCAGATACCCTTGCATCAGTTTGCAAGGGTACTTCCGCAGAGGGGTTGATTATTTTGTGCAGGAAGAGACACCTTCCGCCACAAAAACAATTGTTAAAAGCATTTTCCTCTTTCTATGTACGCTGCAGAATGTAGCATGCACAGAAAGAGAAAAAATGAGTTTCTCCTCCTTGCACCATTCCTATTCCTCCCCTGAGGAGGCGTAGGATTCTGACAGATTCTCAGGTTTACAAAATGTTGTAAATCTGGGAATGCTTCAGATTCCATGGATGTTGTTTGGGAACACCCACAGCAACACTCATGGAAAGCCGCTTTCACTCAGTGTTTAGCGTGAAAGGGGCACACATTTACAAGGCCATGAAAAGCCACATTAAGTGGCTTTGCTTTGCTTTGTTCTTATGCTGTGGCACATTGCTCCACTGGATGATCAAAAAAGTGATGCTTCGGTGGCCCAAATGTGCTGCTAGGGCCTCGTAAATGAGGACCTTTGTCTGGAAATAAAACCTCTGTTTACAGAGTAAGGCATCATCTACTATGGAGTATAAGTATTCTATTCTTGTTGTGCTAAATAGTGGACGTGCGCTCACTAGCGCATTGGGTACATATTTGCTACTCTCTTCTGTTTGCCACTGGGGCAGCTGCAATGGACAAAAAATTATCTCCAATTCCAATAGACATGCTCTTCTGAAAATGACTTTCAATTCTACTCTGCTTCTAAAGAGGCAGAAAATTAATATTATGTCAGACTTCATGTATAACATGCGGTTTACAGATATTCTGTCTGCCATAAGAAGATGGTGAGTTAAATGATGCACTGCAGTACAGGTAAAGAAACTGGATATATAGATTTTATTAGGCACATTCATCACAGAGAATCCCATCCGCAAAACACGAAATCACAGACCCTTAATCCCAATTTACTTCCTGGTTTGTCCCTCAAACACAAATGATTTAAATCAAATATATTCACCTGGCAGTAACGGATGGAAACTTGACTTGTGGACTGATTTAGACTAGAGTTTGGCAGAGGGGTTACTTCGTCACAAATGTAACAGATATCCAGTCCATCATATTACGATTCATAATACAGCAGCTTGGATATATGTTACTCTAAAACGTAGGCTCATAGTCTGCTACAGCAGGATTAGGTACAAGGAAAGGGCCAAGGTGGTACAGTAGAGGTTTTGCCATAGAAAAGTGGGGGAGTGGTTCACTCCGCCACAGATCTCCGTGCCCTGGACCCCAGACACAATAACAGCTCTGCCTCACAACTCCTTACTCCACAGTGGAACTGTTCACCTGCCTCCGTTGCCAATTCACTGCCATCTCAAGACTGGTCACCCTTGCAGAAACCTTAGCCAAGCCTTCCCTGCCAGCCGTTACCTCCCCGGAACCACTCCACTGCCTCCTGATCAAAGACAGATCACTCTACAAACATGCCATAGAAGTCTGGGACACTATCTCCATTCCCGCCCCCGATGTGACCTTCATCACAGAGACCTGACTCAACCCTGCATTGGCCCCTGACATCGCCACCACAACACTGAATGGCTAACAGATGAAACACTGGTGCTACATCAACAGACACGGAGGTGGCATCACCATCATACACAAGAAATCAATCATCTGCACCATTACCGAAAACAAAACCATGCAAATCATGCAACACCTGAGCTTTGAACTCCACACTGACTACAAAACTACAGTCAAAGGCACCCTTGCATACATATCCTCAGGACAATGAACCAACCTCAGCAATGGCATTACAGAGTTTATTACCTGCTTGCCATTAAATCGGAACACCACGTCTTCCTTGAAGATCTCAACTTCCACCTGGATGACCCCACAGACACCAACTCCACGACCTTCTGGAAGAAATGTACAACATTGGCTTATGCAGCTTGTCTCAGACCCCACTCACAGAGCAGGACACACGCTGGACCCTATCTTCACGTTCAGCGACAGAGTCTTATTTAGCACACCACTATACTCAACTGGTCTGACCATTTCATCTCCACTTCATCATTGCTGGACCACCTGCACCACCCCCAAACAACACTGCGCTCCCTCCCACCCTGGGACCAAAGTCATGAAGCACCAATGGATTGATGCCCCCGCATCACCCAGCGAAATGTATTCACCAACCTTAACTGGGAAGTAACAAACTTCAATGCCTGAATCACCTGTGCTGTCTAAGTCAACCCCACCAAACAAGCCAAAGCGCACAGATCCACCACATGAGCAAGTGGTATAGCCCAGATCTCAGGGCAGTGAAACACAGATGCAAACAACTAGAAAGAAGATGGTACACCAGCTGTTATGACAATGACGAGCTACCTTCAAGTCCCCCCTAGACAACTACCACCACCAACTCAAGGACATGAAAATGGAGGTCCTGGTGAATTGCATGAAGACCAGCACCAACCAGACCAAGGAACTCTTCACCATCTTCAGAGAGTTCACCAGTCCATCAGCCTCTGAAAACTCGATCCTCCCCTCTAAGGAACTCTGCAAAGCTCTAGCAGACCACTTCTACAACAAGATAGCCATCAGCTACAGAAACTTCAACCTACCAACCTCCTCAGCCTCCCCACGGCCATGAAGACTGCCACAGCGCACCCTCTTTAACACATTAGAACAGCTCAGCACACTGAACACCGCTGCCTTAATGAACTCTATCCACTCAGTAGCACCCTCCAAATAATGCCCCCATCGACTGTTCAACCTCGGAAGCGACAAGATGAACCACCTGCCCACCACCATCCTCAACACCTCCATCACCACAGCCACCTTTCCCGATGCCTGCATACACTTAGAGGTTAGACCCCTCCTCAAGAAACCCTGCGCAGACCCCAACGAGCATCAGAACTACTGCCTTATCTCTCTGCTCCCATTTTCCCCAAAATGATGGAGAAGGCCGTCAGCCTCCAACTCATTAAACACCTGTAGAGAAACAACTTGCTACACCTCTCCTAATCAGTTTTCAGAGCAAACCACAGCACTGAGATGGCCCTGATCACTGCCAAAGATGACATCTGCACCCTACTCGACATAGGAGGATCGAATGCTCTGCTACAGCTGGACCTCTCCGTAGCTTTTGACACCCACTCCTACCACACACTTCAAATGACTGTACCAGATTGGAATCAAAGATGACACTCTTAGATGGATGGCATCATTCCTCATGGGGTGCGCCATTACAATCTACCCCTCTCCCTTCACCTCACAACCCAAGTACACCATTTGCAGCGACCTTCAAGATTCATTCCTCAGTCCAACACTCTTCAGCATCTACATGACACCACTAGGGAACATCGTCAGAACCTACAGCATCAACCTAATTTCCGACAACACCCAGATCGCCCTATCGCTCTTTGCAGACCCACCTCAACAAAGACTACCTTCCATAAACTGTATGTATAATGTCTCATCCAGGATGAAGGACAACTGCCTGAAGCTCAACACAGACCAAACTGAAGTTCTGATCTTCGGCAGACACACCACACTCTGGAATGACTCCTGGTCTCTGAGCTAGTCCCACCACTACGAAATCCAACTTTCACAACTGTTCGAAGAACGTCTCAGCCTTGATACAGGACAAATGCCTGAAGCTCAACACGCACATAAACAAAGTGCTGATTTTTGGCAGCCACTCCTCCCTCTGGAACAAAACCTGGTGGCCTTCAGAACTTGGACCCACCCCCACACCAAAAGACCACTCCCGTAACCTTGCCATCATCCTAGACAGCAAACTCTTGAATTAATAACAGGCAAATGCAGTCTGCTCAGTCTGCTTCCAAACTCTCTGCATGCTCTGCAGAATCTTCAAGTGGCTCCCCATTAGCACAAAAAAAACTGTGACACAGGAACTCATCACCAGCCGCCTGGACCATGACAATGCACTCCATGCAGGCACCTCCAGCAAACTCATGAGAAGACTCCAGATGAACCTCCACCAACTGTCCAGTATCCTGTGCTCTGCCCACCTCACCCTTGTTCAGACACGCACATCAGCTGCTGATGCACTGAAGGACGCTCCTTCTCCCACCTTGCCGTCAAGTCCTGGAACATCCTCCCCCTCCACCTCCAAATATCACCCTTGCCGACAGACGACAGGAGGAAGCTCAAGACAAGGCTGTTTGACTGAAAACTGCAGCCCAGTGCCTGGAAATACTCACAAATGACAAGCTGCACTGTACATGTACCAGTTGATTGATTGCTTGATTGATTGATTGATCGTTTGATGTTGCTTAGGCTCAGTCACTCACTGTAGTTGAAACTGAAGTTGATTAATGTCTAATTTGAACAAAGGTGAATCCATTATGGCAGCCATATGAAAAACTTGTCCCATAACATGTAGCTCATACCATAAATGTTATTTTCCCATGTTTCTGGTGGGCTGGAACAGAAGGACTTAGGAATGAATAAAGGAGTGCAGAGCTAGGAGGTCAGAGTCTCAGTGGGCACTGGGAGAGAAGAGAAAGACACCTTGCTTTCATTAAGGTTTGCAATCCATTGAAAGCATTGTAAATGCTACATTAACAAAAGTAGGCGCACATTACACAGCCAACACTGCAGTGCCGGATTGAACCATACAGCAGTTGGGAAGCAACTAACGAAGTGCCATGGGCAGGGACATCATGGGTGAATGGTGAAGGGTGTCTGCCTCCCTTAACAAATACAGAGAGTACACCAGTAATTGTTAAAAACCAAGCAATGTGACTTACCATTGCCCACACCTACCACTGCAGGGACCCCCCTTCAGCTGCTGCTGGTTTGCTGGTGCTGCTTGCCCCATCACTGGTGACCAGTGCGGCTAAAAAAAAGCATTACACATTTTAGGTGCCAGATACACCTCCCCATTTATTTATTTTTAAGAAAAATACAACAGCAATACATGACTACACTTCAGTTGGCACTATCTCCTCCTCTGTTATTTAAAATATCACTTTGGGCATTTTGCTGGTTGACAATGCTAGAGAAGCCAGTAGTCAAACCAACCATAATGAATGACAGATATGTGATGACTGTGAGTCATTCAAAGTACAATGAAGGGGTAGAATAAAATGTTAAATAAAGGACATATGGTTTTGGTTGGCAAATGCAATAAGACTGTCCTAATACTACTCTCCTCCCGTGCTGTACTGTCATCGAAACTTCTATATAATAATACATACAACACATCATTGGGGGGGCACCATAACCATGGCTGTTCTTTCGTCATTTGAGCATGAGCAAAAAATAGAAATCTTTCTCAACAAACATACATAGAAGAGCTTGCTTGGGTCTGCAAACTCTGCAATCTTCACAGTAGACTACCTAATCAAATATCTTAGTCTCACAGTACCAGTCTACAGGGTATAAAGTTATGGGGGAGAGACAGCATGACCAAGCAGAAGAAAGCTTATGATATAGATTAGTAAAGCCACAGGAGGAAGTCAGCTACAGAAACAAGAATTATAGAAAAAAGAATAATGAAGGGGAGATAACAAGAATAAACATTAAATAGAACAAGCATTTAAAAAAGTCAAAGTATAACAGAATGGAGGAAAAATGTATCTAATGGGGAGAGGCAAAAGTTACTAGGGGTCAGCAGAGCCATCTGCCGCAATGCTGGTGGTGGAACTTCCACATGCCACAACACTGGTAGTGGCACCCTCCTCTGCCTAAACCTCTAAGTTCTCTTCTTGCCCGTGGTTGCTGAAGAAGTTAACAAAAATAGATTAGTGGCACAGTTAATTTCCTCGGGCCCGATTAACAGAACTAACTTAAGACAAAATCCTAAACCTACTACTTTTGGTATTCACAGAACATACTTACTACTTTTGGTATTCACAGAATGCACTTACTACATTTGATATTCACAGAATGGATTTACGACTACTACATTTACGTCCACACTAGGGCTGGAGATTCTGGTCTGGTGGTGGAGATTCCGGCCCGGAGGTTGAGATTTCGGTCCCGAGGTAGAGATTCCGGCCCGGTTGTGGAGATTTCGACCATGGCTAAGTCTCCACCACCGGCCGGAACCTCCACCTCCGGGCCGGAATCTCCATCTCTGGGCTGGAATCCCCACCTCCGGGCCAAAATCTCCACCCCCGGGTCGGAATCTCCGCCACCGGGCCGGATTCTCCACCACTAGGCTGGAATCTCAAACATAAAAAAATCCCTAGCATGAGATATCCCAAAGACATTGGAGTGGTTCCGGAAACTTGCCTCCTCAGGAAGGGTCATGTAGTGGGTGCAGAGTAAGCACCTTAGGGATCTTCCTTGGAAGGGGTGGGTTTGGGAAGGGTGGTGGGTGTGGTCTTAGGAGGGGGGAGATAGGTGGGCTTGGGTTTGAGAAGAGTGGGTTTTGGTTAGGGAGGTGTGGGGTGGGTTTGGGCTTGGAAGGGGTGAATGCCAGAGCAGAAATCAAAGCAGAACTAGGATAACAGGTGGGAGGGGTGGGTGAGGATTGTGTTTTGAAGGTAGAGGGAGCTAGCATGTGTGATGTGCCTGTATTTGTCTGTTGGGAAGTTGCATGTCAGGCTATATGGTATATGTTTTGTATGTTTGGGGGTGTTTGTTTGGCAGGTGTGTGGTTTTTGGGTTAGTATGCGCTTCTGGTTTGGTTTCTGTTGTTTTGGGTGTGGGTATGGTTTTGTGTGAGTGTGTTTGTTTAGGTGACTATGTGATTGAGACAGTTGGTCTGGTTGTAGTGCTTGTGGGTGTGCTTGTGGGTTTGGATGTGGTGGTGGTTGGGGTGGTAGTGGGTGCGTTGGTGCTTGTGGGTATGCTGGTGGCTATAGGTGTGCTGTGGTTGTGGTGGTTGTGGGTGTGCTGGTGGTTGTGTGTGTGTGCTGGTGGTTGTGAGTCTGCTGGTGGTTGTTGGGGTGACTGGTGTGCTGGTGGTTGTGGAAGTGGGTGTGCTGGGGGTTGTTGTTTGGTGGTGTTTGTTGTGGGCTTAGGGGTGGTGGTGGGTGCGGTGGTTGCGGTAGTGGTTGTGGTAGTTGTGGTAGTGGTTGTGAGTGTAATGTCAATATTGTCTGTAGGTTGTTGGTGTGTGTGCTTGTGCTTTTCGAGTGTTTCTGTGTATGTGAGAGTACGCTGCTTGTGTGTGTTGGAGTCGGTGGTAGCGAAGCAGTGAGTGTGCTTGGGATAGGGGTGAGAGTGGTTGGAGGGCTGCAATCAGTGGGGAGGCTAGTCCTGTAAATATTTTCTGCAGGTGAGGCGTAGCACTATGAATGCCTTCCAAGTATGCTACCATTTGTTGCATATGGCAAGTGAGGCCCTGAATGGGATTCAGGAGTGCAATCTGGCCTACAAAAATGCTGCGTGGGAGGTCAATAGCCTCCCCACTCAGCACAGCTGGGGGAAACATGAGCTGGTGGTGAGGTGCATGTGGTTAAGGTAGCCACAGTCCTTATACAGGGGTGGGTATGGCCAAGTTGAGAGAGTGAGAGGGAGGATGGAGATGGGTCTCTGGGAGGCAGACAAGGATGCAGGTGGAACAATTCCTGTAAGGTCCAGCACCACTAGGGGCTGCTGGCTTGTGGAGGCATCCGAAGATGACGAGCCAGTGGCCTCCATTGCTGTCCCCTCACCCTCTGTGCCATGTGTACATTGGTGTCTGTGGTCTCAGGACCTGAATCAAAGTGGCCAGCTGCTTCCCCACCTTCACAGGCACTGTCCACTTCGCCTGGCACTAAAGATGCTGAAAAGACACCATACAATACTGTTATTGTATCTGTGTTAATAGAACAGAGCATGAAGGTTTTTCTAAAAACAATAATACAATTATCAGAAGTCACCTGCTTCTGGTTTTTCAAACTTTGTTTGATTTTTATCATTATCTCCTGCATTTAGGGAACATCTTCGGAAACCATTTGGTCACCGTTTTGAGTTTTCCCCATATTGCTATTGTTTTATTGTTGACCGTTCAATTATTTAAAATCATTACAGTAAAAATAATAAAAAACAAACAAAAGTGAAAAAAAGCTAAAATTTGAAGCCCACCCCTCCTTTCTCGCCCACCCCTGCCGTCCCCCTCCCCCTCCGAACTGCGAGTCTTTGGAACCCATTTTCGCCATAACGCTCATATAATATTTATGATCTTTTCATTTTATCTTTATAAATTCTCTACAGGAACTGTTGAGCACCTCTGAATAGTTCAGAATTGTTGTATTGAATAGTGAACTTATGTCACTAAATATCTTACAAAGCAAAACTGCATTTGTATTTTAGGCACACATTGGTACAACAACCCAGTAAATATTTCACATACTGATTCACATACGATTTACAAATGTAAAAATATAAACCAAATCACAATATGCAACAGATTAAACCTTGATTCCTTTCTACACATCTTTCATGAGTCTTGAGTTGAGCCTTATTTGGAGTTTGCCATATGGGATACTCCAACATATATGTAATGGAATATTCCATCTGCCAAAGTCCCTTTAAGTTTGCTATTCTGTTTTATCATTGACCTATCATCTGGACATGACAAAGGAAATATAAAAATGTTTGCCTATCAACATATTTATTTTAAACCGACTGGCTTACATGCACATTTGTTAAGGAGTAAGGCATCATGCAAATCTGTCACTTTTAGCATACATTAAAATGTTATTCTTGATGCAAAACATGTTTTTGATATGTTCATAATAAAAAATGTAGCCTTTTAACCTGTTGTTTCAAGTCATTTTGGCTTACATGCTTGCTATTGTTTGTCTATAGTACCAACTCACCAAAGTGACGTTTGGAACTCCCACTGTATCATAAGTGCATTTTATGATATGTCAACTGTAATAGGGCTATCGTAACATCATTCAAAATAGTGAAGGAGCATGACACCTGACACAATCATACCTTGTGGCCTGTTTGGTGCAACTGTCCCTTGTGGCATCACAGATAATCATGTATATTTGTTGTATAGGCAGGCATGCCTGCTCAAAATAGTCCTTTGGGAGTGATCAGAAATCTTGTGTTATAATTTTTCTACAATTTAATGTACATAACACATCATCATTCACCTTGTGCAAAACCTACTCATTCAGGAACTTTTCTTGTGCGTTGGACATGTGTGACCTTAATGTTGATGCCATAATACTCTGCTGTTTCAAAAAACAGATATTTTAAATGTTAAACTGAAACAAGAATGTAACCCCTTGATGCTGCTGTTGGGCTCTCAACTGCCCATTCAGTGCCGGATAGGCCACAGCAAGTGTGCGGGCCATTGGGGGTTCGGCGCACGCCGTTCCCATGCTGGGAGGACGGCCCGACCTGGACTTCAGATGAGTTTTTGTTCCAGCATCGTAGGTCCTCCCTCTTCTTGTGACAATGTATGCTGCACTGCTTGTAGACCCCCAGGGTCCACACCTTCTTGGTGATGGCCTTCCTTACGGTATTCTTCTGATGAGCGCTGACCTGTATGGATACAAGAAATGCAAGAAACAAAATTTGCTTTGTGATTTTTGGTTTGTCTGTGTTAACCCCTTCGGTGCGTCGGACGGCCATCGGCCATCCGACATCACAGTGGGCATATGTGGAGGACGGCCGGGGGCCATCCAAACCATGCCCACCCATTATTTCACCTGCACCGCAGCGGAATTCATGCTGCGGTCAATGGGCTACTGTAACATCATTGTTAGAAATTAGTCATAAGCATTTGTCAAAAGTTACAACACAATATTTTATTTTCTCATTGTGATAAAAAATGTAAAAAGCACATTTGTAGTAACATTTAGAATACCCTTATGCCTTGTCATGTCCTAATGTTCCTAATCTAGGCCAATAACATCATCTAGGCCATGGGTATTCAACATTTTCTGCAGTGAGATCTACTTTTGATCTGCGGATATCATTGTGAACTACTGAAGACTAAACAACTGATGTATTGTTAGCAGGCACCCCAACACTCAGCTTAATAGACTTTAAGCCTAATGTCCATAGAGAAAGATACTATGGATTTAATTAAATACTATGACTAAGGGCGCTATGAAGGGGCTGCCATGTATGTCAGCCTGGCTGATGATGGCTGATTAGCCAGAAACCGGTCCCAGGATGCTTGTTTCCCGCCCAGGGAAGACAAGGCTTGGCAGTTTGTGCTGAAGTGTTCCCACGAGGCGCAAGGTCAGACTGATTTGCATATGGCCATGTCTGAACTGTGATGGCGGAGTGAGCTAAAGAATGATGATGGATTAAACCCAGATCAGTTGACTGGGGGTGAGTGCTTGAAATGTTCAACACTCCGTCTATCATCCCCTTTGGTTTTGCTTCGTTCGCCCTAAGTTGACAGGTTATGCCCAGAGGTGGGTCCCTTGCTCACTTTGCCACTGGATTAAAGCTAGCCTGGCTGATGACAGCTGATTAGCCAGAAACCGATCCCAGGATGCTTGTTTCCGGTCCAGGGAAGACATGGCTTGGCAGTTCGGGCTGGACTGTTCCCATGAGGCACAGGGTCAGACTGATTTTCATATGGCCATGTCTGAACTGGGGTGGCGGAGTGAGCTAAAGAATGATGATGGATTAAACCCAGATCAGTTGACTGGGGGTGAGTGCTTGCAATGTTCAAAACTCTGTCCACCATCCCCTTTGGTTTTGCTATGTATGACAGTGGAAGTGCCATCTTTGTGGATGTATGAACATGTGTGCCTATGAATGGGATATATTTGCACGGGTGACAGAGAACCAAAGTCACATGTACTTGCTGCACAGGACATACCTTTCGACATATTAATTTACTTCCATTTAAAAACATTCAGTCACATCATTGTGTTCACATCTCCAAGATTGAGTTGACAAGGACTTTTATATAATAGTAAAATACCTCAATGCTTCACCCTTGTAACCCAACCCCAGCCTTACTCAAATATCGGAATGAGCACTGCTTTTTATCAGGTCCTGCTATCTGCAGCCTGATGATAATAATGTAAAGTGAACATAGTACTCTCTTAACTTTTAAAGTAAAACATGACCTTGAGCTTATTTTAAAATCTACCCAAGACTGTGAGCTACTCTGAAGGTGTCTGAAGGTGTCCTAAAAGAAATTGAATATCATGATTATTGAATTCAGTGGTAATAATTAATTACACAGTTTAATTTTCTTACAAAACTACTTCAAATAAACAGGTAAAAAGAATGTGTAACTTTACATGAAATCTACCAACCAAACAACACAACCCAATGGAGAGGAGAAATTTATGGCCTAGCAGGCAAAAAAAACATACATTCACGCAACTTAAAAAGATATTTAGAATTAGTAATCATATCAACAGTGTAGAGTTGATTTTTCACTTATACCACTTATGTTTAGCATACAAATGTACCTGCCTTAAAATGCTTAGGTCAGCAAACTTTTATTTGTGAAACTAATTCCATCAATTCAATTACATAACAAGAAAAGGACAACTTACAAAATTCAACACAAACAATTCTCAAAAGAGAGCATTCATTAGAGATTGATCAATAAATGACACTGTACAATATGTGAAAATATGATAGAGATGAGAGAATGAGCAAAATGACATTAAAAAATTATTTTCACTAAACAGAAATGAGGAATCATTGTAGTTATGTTGATGAAACATTGGCAACACTTGCAAAATTGTAAATTTAACATACCTGTGAAAATCTGGTGTAAAGATAGAAAAGACATTTACTATATGAAACATGTATGTATTTTGTAGTTTGGTGTACAAACACCATAACATCATGTGAAATGTAATGGAGATTGAAAGCTGTAACCTTATATTCAACACAAAACATTAAAACAAACAAGCTAAACAAAGTGTTAATGATATACTTAGGTGTCTATGTGTGAGCAGATTGTTTGCTACAGCATCCACTCTGTCAACTATTCTGGCCTACATTTGCCTTTTCTGAGCTATGGTTGTATTTTGGATTTGGGCTGCAAACAATTGTGGCTCTACTCTAATTTCATCCACCAATTCTCCCTCTGTAAAACGGTTTTTTTTTCCTCCCCTGCCAATATAATGGAATTCAATTAAATGAATTTGAGAACCCAGAATAACAAGAAATTTAAATGTAAAATGCACAAGAATCAGAGGGAGCAAAATAAAAACCCTGAATACCCTGACAAAACTTTTCCAGGAAAATGTTGTGCTGTGTTGGAATGGCAAAGGATCATGATCTGAAATGGAGTGTGTTTTATAGGGTAGTATGCAGGGCAAATAATTTGGCAAAACACATCAGGTGTGTGATGTTAGCATTGATCCTACAGCCACAGGAATAGTCCAATGTTGACCACATCCCACGACAGCCTCACACCGTTGACAACCCACTGCTTGAACACTGCCAGGACAACTGTGAAATCTAAATAGGCCTTGCACAATCTCACACCCTAGTGGCAAGGGAGAAATGTTAGCCAGCAGAAAAGTCTACTGCATCAACAGCAGTGAACTGTTTACACGTCGGGAAACACTCTGTTGACACAGGCACCAGTTCAGCCAGCACACATCTAAATAGGTATGGGTGGGATTCCAGCAGCTTGGCTGAGTACTGCTAAACTCCGCCATGGAGGTACAACTGTAATCACTTTGAGATGTAAATCAGGCCCTTCATGCAGAGTTCTCATAGCTGCCAGAGCTGAAGAGCATGCCGATCGACAAGCTGCTGACATGGAGGCAAGAGGTGCCTAGAGTGAGTCAGTCATGGACATGAAAAGTTAGCCAAAGCAAAAGGCAGAGGGACACAGAGTGATGTGTCCTTGAAAAAAGTAGTTGTGCTTCAGGTGTGGACTTTTATTTCCACATGAAGGTAAATGTCCCGCCATTAGAGAGGTTTGCAAAGTCTCTGGGAAGGAGAAACATTTTGTAATGTAGACAAAATGGCTGCCAGATTGCTTCAGAAGCAATGTTCAAGGCAAGCGACTATTCCAGTTGAGGCAATTCGATACCATCTAAATCATCATCAAAAAGTTCTGCAGTAGCAACATCAAGTGAAAGTGAAGATGATGGTTGTGCAATGTCAATATTTACCTCAGAAAAATTTGCTCATGTTGGACTGGCCCCTTGTGAAGAAAAATGACAGTCAAAGAATAGTCAACATGAAAAAGCCCCAAATTCATTTAAATATTGTCCGAAGATTCCATTAAGAGTAAATGGTTGCTCAATACCTTTTATAATTGACAGAGGTAAGTTGATAAACATAATGTCTGAGGAGAAATACAATTAACTATCTCCATTGCCATGACTTACTTCATAAAAAACTAAAGTGTATACATGGGCTGCATCGATGCCATTAGAAAGTCAGGGTTCATTTGTAGCAACGATGAAACACATGAAAATAAAAGTACAGGCACCTGCTCATGTACATTAGGGTATGACGCCAAGTGCCTGTTTATTAATTTTCAGCACAGCTGCTGGTATAGGACGGATATCAGTGTACTACAACATGACTGCTCATCATGAAATAGTAACTAAGTACCTTTTGTTGTTTAATGGGTTAGGAAAACTCAAGGCTATGAAATACAATTACACATTAATGAGGACGTTCATCGTATTGCTCAAAGATACAGACAAATTGCATTTCATTCACAGGAAGCTGTTGACAAAGAACTTGAATCATTGTTTAAACATGATATCATTGAACGTTCCAATAGTCCAACGCCCTGGGTTTCTCCCATAGTGGTAGCGTCTAAAAAGGACAGTGAATGAGCTGTATGTATCTGCAATGATATGTTTCAAGCAAACAAGGCAATTGAACGAGAACGACATCCAGGTCCGCACATTGCCGACATGATAACATAATTGAATGCTTTGAAGGTATTCTCTTGCTTTGATTTGAATAAATTATATCCTCAGTAGGAAATCGAGACAAATTGCAGGCACGTTGCAACCTTTTCTAAATTGTAATTATGCCTTTTAGTTTTAACTATGCAGCTGTCTTTCATCAAAAAACTCTCAACACACCTTAAACATGTTAGAGATGCCAAAACATATATGAGGAAGAATTGTTGGTGACTACTTCGACAATTCTCTTGACAATGGACATCACCTGAAGTTGATTGTTGATGAATACTCCCGTTTTCTATTGATAAAAGATCTCTCATCCATCACTCAAGAGAAAGTCATAGAGACACCCCATCTTTGTGACATGGGGTGTTCCTGCGATCTTAAAATCTGGCAACAGCCCACCTTTGAACAGTTGATAATTCAGAAACTTTTTCAGTCATCTTAATGTGAAACATTAGAAAAACACACCTCTATGGCCACAGGCCAATGGCCTTGTTGAACGTTTCATGAGTACTCTTAAGAAAGGTGTTCAGTGTCTGTATTGGAAAAGATTGGCCTTCAAACTGTGTTGAATTTTACTCCATTAGTTTTCCATTCGACCCCTCTCTCAACCGCAGGTGACAAACCTGCCACATTGATTTTCGGGAGAGCCATGACAACCAAGTTACCTCAGTTGACCAACAGAAGATCAAGTACTCAGGAAGAAACCCATATAGGAGACTTGGATCATGAAAGGAAAATGAAGGCCTATGTAGACAAGGGTCAGAATGGAAAATGTTTTACTTTTACTAGAGATTGTTTGTCAGTCTAGAAAATGAAAATCTGATGCTCCCTTTGATTCTGAGCCATTTCATGTTGTGACCAGCAAAGGACCCATGGTGACTGCCCAACGTCCTGGGAAGTCCATTGCACGGGATTGCTCACATTTCCGACATGAGGCTCATCGCTTATCAGGCACTGATGTCAATGTAGAGACTGGATATGAAAGAACAATTGAAAACCCCCTGGCTGCTGTTTTTCCTACATCACCAGCACAGATCAGGGACACTTCGACTGCCTGTCCCTAGTCTCCGAAGACACATGTTATCAGAGCACCATGAAGACTCATCAAAGAGCTATCATTGCATTTAGTTGTAAAAATGTGTCATTTTTATTTAACAGTGAGGGTAATGTAGTTTTATTTGAGTTAGCAATGATAGAACCCTCTTGGCTCCTGATGGACGACGTAGAACTGTGAAATAAATGTTAGAGCATAGTGAAGTAAATGCAGATTTAAGAAAGTTGAGTTCACGGTTACACGCAGACAAATGAAGACGTGTTATACTAAGCTCTTTGTGTGGAATAGTCCTTTGCGTGCACTCAGGCTCAGTAGGATAATACACTTTAGATCTGACTGGAGCTCCAGCCTGAAATACCCAACGCGTGGCTGCAAGACGGAGAAGAGGCTCCTCAGGAATGGTCACCCAAAAACCATGGCATAGGGCAGTGAAGTTCAGGCCACAGCAGGTGGCAGGGCTCCAGCGATCTGTGATCGTTTGGATGTGGTGTGTCTAAATAGAGCCCAAGCCTGCTAGTCCCAGACAAGAACTTGCAGACAGTAGAAAGGTTCCTCTGGGAGAGGTACAGGGATACCAAGCAACAGTCTAGGCAAAGCTGTATGTAGTGAATTAAACCCCACTCAAATCTCACCCACCAAAGCTGAGCATGAGCTGAGACCAGCAACTCCAGTACCATCTGAAATATAAATTAAGGTCAGTCATCGGGTAGGTTAGCAAGGACAGTTCCACTGTGTTCCAGACACCTAGGAACTCTAGACAAAACTCCACAGAGGCCCACATCTGAGTTTTGTAACCTTAAAGGCTGGGTGGCTGACTAGGCTAGAGATCAACACATAAGTCTTTTTAGTATTAACCCCTTCGGTGCTCATGACGGCCCACAGCCATCATGCGTCACGGTGGGCATGTGCGGAGGATGGCCGAGGGCCGTCTGAATCCCACCCACTATTTAAATCGCCCGCACAGGACTAAAATGTGTGCAGTGCCGAAGGGGTTAACAGCAGGTCAATCCTTGAGGAAGAAAGCAGGGATGGGTGCAAACCAACAGGCTATTCAAAGATTGTGATACAAAGCCTCAAGAGGTTTTAACAGAGAATTCATGTTGGCAACCATCTTAGGTTGTATGTCTACCAAGATTTCCCTAACAAGAACCAACCCAGATGATACATTCAGCTTAAAGAAACATCTCGATTGAATCTGTCAAGATCACACAGATAGCTCCTGATACATAGGGGCATTTGTATAAGCCCCTATCGCCACCACAATGTCACTTTTAAAAACGTTGTGGTGGTGATAGGGGCTTAGCCTTATTTACGAGGCAGCATTAAGCCACTTAATGTAGCTTAATGCTGCCTTGTAAATAAGGCATCATTTCACACTATGATTAGCGTAAAAGGGGTGGAAAGTGGGTTTTGTGGTGGGCGTTCCACTACAACACCCATTGATTTTGACGCTGCCACCTATACACAAGGGCAGTGTACATAGGAGGCAGCGCCAAAATTAAGATCAGCCAAAACCTGGTCTTAAGTTGGTGAAACGAGGAGAAATGCATTATTTCTCCTTGCTTTTGCTTTTTCCATGTGTGCTGCCTTGGGCAGCATACATGGAAAAAGCAAACTGCCATGGATTGTTTATGTACAAGAACGTCCCCCTTCCTGTACATAAACAATCTTTAAAACAATGCCATTTTGTGACTTTCATGTGTGCTGCATTAAGCAGTTCACATGAAAGTGATGACATGGCATTTCAATATTGTTTATATGGAGGAAGGGACACCTTCCTACACATAAACAATCCTCCCCTGCACACAGACATCCTTGCACTATGGTGCAAAGGTGCCCACCTTGGCGCAAACTGCTAAGTGTAGCGCCATCGCAGGTGGAAACGGATGGCAGCACCATATCGTTGTAAATATGATGCAGCCTTGTGTTTCAGAAATGGCGGGTGAGGCGTTAAGCCATGGCGGCTAATGCCTCACTCCGCCAATTCTATTGTACATATCCCCCATAATGTTCAAGGGAAGCAGTGTTCTCAAATCCATATTGGTTTTAAGCTATAATTGTGTGTTTGTAAATTGAATGGCAGAGTATAAGCTTAACCAATCACTGCCTACGCGATGCATAAAACACTACTGACATACGCTTGAAATATACGTTAAAATGATACAGTACAGCATCTGTATAAAATTAATGTACATGAATTCCTTATCTGCAGCCAGCTTAACAAATCTGAAAATATCATCATATATCACCGCAGATACGCCCACATACCATTTGCACATGATTTAAATAAGTTATCTTGATGCCAAGAGTAAAGATTATCAAACATATATTGCACGGTGCTGAAAGGTTGAAAATCTATTACAAATGTTCTGTAAGGGAGATGCCTGAGCAGCATATAGCAGCTGGTCATGATGCATTCAGCTCGTTTTTCACATTCCCATATTTTAAACTTACTCCCCACGCCCACTGGTTATTGCCATCCCCAATTTATATCTAAGAAGAAAATACAAAATACGCCAAAACAGGCTAATCACGTTAAACCAACAAAAGAATGGGAATTTGTTGCAATCATGACTATTGAGTAGGAAAAAACTGCAGTGAATAATAATAACACATGGACATTCAGGTAAATGCATGATCTTTTTTTATTGCGTATTTTTCAACATATAAGATCAACCTTCAGAAGAAACATTATTAAAATCAGTAGAGTACGTTGTTTTAATTGAATGCAGAGCAGAGAAAAGGAGGAAATTCAATAGACCGATATTAAAGTAAATCATAGAATAAACAAAACAGGTTCCTGTATGATAAATTGTTTTCATGTGATATACATAAAAGAAGAATTGAACGTTTTCTGACATGCTTTCTCTGGGGATGCCTGTCATCAGTGTGTATGTTGAGTCCTGGGGTAGCAATAGCTAGCAGTCACAGGCTTCTCAGAGAGGTATTGTGGGGGAACAAGGGCAGAGAACCCAACAATCGAACTATATACACAATAATGTGCTATTCAGCCCAGTGCTTACATTTATGAAAAAATTTACTTTTAATCTCACTGCAAAACTAAATATTCACAATCCAAATGACATATCATACACAGTTGTAAGTTGCACAGGCACTCCAATTTACTTTCCCGGTAACCTTATTCTCTTTCCTTGTGGTTTAGATCCCGCTTTTACCTTCCCCTCTACACTGTGGGCATAGGGAAGAATTAGGCTCAAATGCAGATATCTCAAATGTTCTCAAACGTTAACTGATTTCAATGTCTATAGTAGTTTTTGAGCTGAAAGTCTCAAGTGGGATGAGACAGGCTTGTCCATGCACCACAGTCATCCTTGTCCACAGGTACAGCTAAGTCCTGGGGTCACCTGTTGGTACTCAGTGGCATGATGATCTTCGCAGGCTTTGATCTGGGAGGCGGACCAGTTTACTAGCACTATTTTTAAGCAGCATATGTACTTTAGGTCCATTTGCAGCCTGACTCTTAGCTTGCGATGCTTGTGGTTTCAATGCCAAGTCCTCTGGGGATGGACAACGGAGGCAGTTTCAACCTACAGGTCGTGTGGGGCTTTCCATGGCAACAGCAATTTGATCACCTTCTTGCCTGTGGCAGCAGCACCACTCACTTGGCCCACAGTGTCCCTTGTTCTGGCAATTTCCCATTCAAGGCTACTCAAGAATGCAAAGAGAGGCCCTTTCACAGCATGTATACCTTCTGGATTGCTTTCTTGGGGTCATCAGTGACCACGGAGTGCTCCTCACACTGGACCCTCATGCTGGACCTCTCCATCTGGACAGTATAAATTGCTGCAGTGCCAGGCACGCTCATTCACTCTCTCATCAGGGAGGTATGTTTCTTCAGGTAGATACACAGCTGTTTCTGCAGAAGGAAATTACCTCAGGTACCTCTGGTATACCAGCTGTCAGAAAGACATCATCCCTGGATACACAGCAGCTCTTTGAGTAATCTGTGGAGCACTCCCTCCCTTGGCCAAGAAGAAACCGGGGGTTCAGAATAGTTCCTGCCTGGGGTCCAGTCCTTGCGCGCCAGCCACTGCTTAGCACAGCCAAAGACTCTGTCCGTGGGGAATGGGCACCCAGCCATGAACCCAAACCATCACTGCAGAAGACTAGAGGTTGTGCATAGCAGGAGGTTGGCTGTCCGTAGTGGGTTGAGTGAAGGGACTTACTGGATGAAAGGCCTTACAGCCAATCCTCTGCTGCGCAGTGCTGAAGGTAGTACTTAGCAAGGGTGTAGGCTGTCTGTACAGAGGCTGGCTGCAGGCCCTGCAGCCAACCCCTGCTGTGCAAAGTTAAAAGATGTGCACAGCATGGAGTTGGCCATCTGGGGCAGGATTAGATGTAGGGCCTAGCCAGAGGCCTGGCACTTCAGCTGACCTCCCTCTAAACCCAGCAGAAGGTTGTGTGCAGGCAGGGGTTGGCAACAGCTGGGGAGGTTGACTGCTTTGACTGGCCAAAGTCCAGGTCTTGCGACTCATCCTCCAACTGAGCACACACAAAGGCCATGCTTAGTGAAGGGTTGGCTACCTATACAGAAAATGCCAACAGGGCCTGGCCCTGTGGCCAACCTCCCCAAAGTTAACCCACAGAAGCTTGGCTGCTCTCAGGGTTTGCTGCTCATGGGGGGTAAACAGTCTTTGAATGTGCACAGCAGGAGTTAGTCACCTATGGTGGGACTGGCGGCCCACTGTGGGGGTTTGACGCAGGACCTGGTTAGAGGCAAGACTCTTTTCAACGTACTTATCCACTGCACATAACCCTGACCTTCCACTCTTCAATATTCCCATCTCATTTAGAGATGAGCAGACCTTAAGTATTGTATTGCTGGTGCACCCGTTCATATTACAATAGAAGACTTATAATGGCGATGTAATATATTACTGCCGACATCATCCTAGCTCCTTCTTTTCAAATTACTCTATAAACTGCTAGATCATTTTTAAAACAACGTTGGAAGAAAAGGGCCCACAATCATATACAATTTAAATTGACTATATGTACATGTGAACAACAGTACACAAAAACTGACTGCCTAGTAAGGATATCGGGAGAAAGAACAAATATAAGGGCTCAGGAGACCTCACTGTATCAGGATGAAGACCCTCACCCACCAAACAGGTGAAATGCTTCATCCTCGGGCCTCTCTTTGCACTAATCAAGATCAAGCAATCAATCAGGGAATTTTCAAGCGAGCTACTCACCCGTGAGGGTCTCAAGTCGCGGGGAGGGGGGTGCAGTTCTGAGATAGCCTAAGAGCCAGGTCTTGAGGCTTTTCCTGAAGGTGTGCATGGTAGGGGAGCGTCTGATGTTGACCGGGATCTCGTTGCAGGCCTTAGCTGTGGTGTAGGAGAAGGCTCTTCACCCGCTCTGGTTCTGTGGATGACATGGGTTTTTGCTAGGGCAAGGTCGGCGGAGCTGAGGTTTGTTTTGGATACATGGAAGGAGACTCTTTTGTTGAGGTATTTGGGTCCGGTGTTGTGGAGAGATTTGTAGGCATGGGTGAGTAGCTTGAAGGTTACTCTCTTCTCGACGGGGAGCCAGTGGAGGTCTTGCAGGTGTTGGGTGAAGTGCTCATGTCCTGGGATGCCGAGAACGAGTCTGGCTGTGGTGTTCTTTGATGGTTTGGAGTTTGCGTAGCAGGGATTTGTTGATTTCAGTGTAGTGAGTGTTTCCGTAGTTCAGTCTGCTTGTTATGAGTGTGTGGGTAACGGTCCTTCTGTCTTCAGGGGGGATCCACTTGTAGGCCTTGCAAAGGATGTGGTGGGTGTTGAAGCAGGTGGAGGTGAAGGCATTGATCTTGTGGGTCATGGTGAGGGCGGAGTCGAGTATGATGCCAAGGTTACAGGCGTGGTCCGTGGGGGTGGGCAGGTTGCAGAGGGCGGAGGGCCACCAGCTGTTGTGCCAGGCTGATGGGGTGGGTCCAAGGATGAGGACTTCTGTCTTCTCCGAGTTGAGCTTTAGGGAGCTGCTGCTCATCCAAGTTGCGACGTTTTTCATTCCTTCCTGGAAGCGGAGTCTGGTGATCCAAGTGCAAACTTTCTACCCACTATGATGTTCGAGAGCTCTCATGGAATTCTTTTGTGATTTGGGGTTTTAGGTAAGGCACCTAACATGTAGTCAGTGTGTGGGGGATTTGCAAAAGGGAAGTTTTTGTATTCTTCCTTCCTGTTTACATATTCATGTGGTACAGTCCTCTCCCCCCTTTTTTACCCTTCCCTGTTGGTATGTTCCACCAGAGCTTGCTTTAAAATGTTGGCATTTCTCAGGCAGTGTTGGAGAGTGGGTGACAGAATAAAGACAGTTCTTACCTTCTTCTGCCCCAAGTTTCATCTTTATAACACTGGCAACAAAACCGGCGCAGGGGACTGTGCTGTCACCTCCCCTTTCAGTACTCTCTCCATTTGCTTCTATTTGAGGGTGAATTTAATGTACTTTGTGGTGAAGATTCCCTCCTCATGTTGATGAGGTGACGGATGAATAGTCCTTGGTGCCCGGTACTTTGATGACGGTCATGCTGTTATGCTGCAGATGGTGAGGGTCCTGGTGGAGAACGCTGTGTACTAACTTCAGCTGCCCAGGAGTCCAGGAAAGCGTGAGTACAACTGTGGGTTGGTGGCTTCGCCACACAGATCGTGGTCCTCTGCGTATGCTTCCTGGATGCTTCATCCCTGACTGTGCCTGACCCTGAATTCTTGGCTGTGTTATTGACCTTTGGTGCCAGTTCCTGAGGAGGCTAATGTTCTGTCATCGGCTGCCCTGTTGCTAATGACCGAGTCCTTGATGTTCACGAGTGCAAGTTACAGAGGAGGCTAGTGTTCTGTCATCAGCTGCCCTATTGCTTCTTACCGAGTCCTTGATGTTCGTGGGTACTAGTGTGCCCCGGCTTTGCCGATTCAGGAGGAGACTTGATTCCTGTACTGTGCCTTTGGGGTACATGGTGCTGTGTGCACTCCTGCAGCTGTGATTCCTGTCAGTGGCTTGCGGCGTTGCGCTTGTACGTGCAGTTGCGCGGCCACCTGTCATCCTACAGTTCCGTGGTATGTGTCTGGTGGGGCCGGCGGAATTTTGTTTGCTCACAGAAGGTCCCACATAGCCCTCCTTCGTTTGACTGTTTCCCCTACTGTGCCCAAGGGGAAGGCGGTGATTTGTTTCCTTAGAAGGGTTTCCGGCGCTTTGGTTGTTGCCCATGTTGTTCATCCTGACTGACGCGGACATTTACGCCCCAGCCGCCTTTTCGGTATTTTCCGCGTCACTCGAAGCTCAAATATTTGTGCAGCCTGAGCGTTCTCCCTTTTGCCGCCCTCTCGAGTTTCTACCTCCAGAAGTTAATCAACACCCTGGCCGGTTTCCCAAGGATCTTCGTGAGGTACACCCGGCGCTCCAGCTCCTCAGGGCCGCCTCTTCAGGGAGTTCCTTCGAGTTTGCTGAGAAGCAGTTCTTTCTATACTCACGTGTCAAATTTCTCCCCAAGGACCCAAGTAAGACTTTTAGTTTTTTCCTTTTCTCGACATCCTGAAGCACCTACATTCTGTAATTGTCCTTTGGTACTTTTCATTGTTGGAGCAACCTTTGGTGCCACGCATATTTGAACCAGGAAGGAGTTTCTATATATCCATTACCTTTGCAGTGTATGTCTCAACGGTGATACGCACACCTTACTATCAACCTTATGAAATTTATTTACTCAAGCATCTCTGTCCACCATTGAACTTCTGCTCTCGCCAGTGAGTCACTACATTCTTCACGGTGATTCACACACCATTTATATCTTCATACTACAGCGGTAATCGCCTGTGCCTAATTCATTCCATATAGGACATGTAGACATTCTACTTTAGGTCATTTAACTTGTAGTATCCTTACAGAGTCGCTCCTTCATCCTGGGTAATTGCTTACTTCTATTCTCCTTTGTTTTTCTCTCAGGTTATTCAGGATACCATGCTCTGATTGTACTTACGTCCAATGTTGGGGTGTTTTTGATCTTTTTGGTACATCCTAGTTCATATTTGCAGTGATATCGTACAGTCTGTGATAATCTGATTCAGATAGTATTTACATTGTACCTCTAGTGCTTTACATACATTCAGATTTGTACTGTTAGTACGTCAATAGAGCACCTAATTGATTTCATATTAAGTGCGCCCCACCCTCAGTACAGTGTCCATATATTCTAATCTACCTTATGATGTATTAGACTTTGGTAGGACCTCCAGCCATTGGGTGCCACTGTACCTCTGAGTAAACTTAAATAGTGAGCACTTACATTGTACCTCTTCCTCCGTTCTTAGCTTTTAGGGAATCCTTCCCGTAATCCTCCTCCATGGCTGCTTCGTCCATGCGTCAACCACCCTCCTTTTTAAATGATATTGGGGATCCTGTAATCCATTGGAAGGATTGGATTAACCTGTTCGATTCCTACCTTAATGCCATTGGGGGGAAAAGTTCTCTGCTGTTCGTAAACAACATGTCCTGTTGCACAACCTTGGTGTTCAAGGTAGAAAGATATATGATACCCTACCTGATCCCGAGCTAGAAGATGATGAGGTTGATTTGGATGTTTTCAAAATCACTCTTTTGAAGTTGGAAATTCACTTTGGTGACAAAGTAAACGTTGTCCTAGAAAGGCACAAGTTCTTTACTCGAGTGCAAGGCAAACAAGAGTCGGTTAGCAATTACATTGCGGCTCTCAGAGGTCTAACTCAATTATGTGAGTTTGGGAACTGAACGACTCCCTTATCAGGGATCACTTAGTAAGGTGTACCCACAATCCTCGCATTAGAGAGAAACTCCTATTTAAAAACCCATCCTTAAAAGAAGCTATTAGTATGGCACAATATATGGAACACACTGCTAAGTGCATTTTAGAAATGAACCAACCCAAAGAACCGGCCTGTAGTGTAGTTAATGCCAAAGGGTATCAGGATGACAACAATGACAGTGAGATTTTGAAAGTCAAAGCAAGAGAAGTCAAGACAGATAAATCTATGAGTTTAACTGACGGGTTAAAATGTTTTAGGTGTGGCAGCAGTAACCACCTTGCGAACAATGTTCATTGCACTTCCCGCAATGCAACATGTATGAAATGTAACAGGAAGGGGCGTTTTGCAAGAGTGTGCAGAGAGGAGGAGAATAACCAGGTAAAACTAGTTTGCAATGGAGAGGAATACTCTCCTCGGTACGTATTTCAAGTAAAAAATGTGGATGTGAAGGCTTCAAAGGGTGATACTTTGCAATAGCTGTATCCTGAATGTACCATTTTCTTGAACAAAAATCCTTTGGTCGTTTACGCAGATTATTGTTCCCCATTTACTATGATTAATCAACATGAGATGGATGATATTTTTAGTATTTCCAGTATTAATGTGTTAAAACCTGATGTATCTCCTACTAGTTATGCTGGGTGACCCATACACCTGGGGCCTCATTTATGAAAAGTGACGCATCGCTGCGTGAAAACAACGATGCGTCACTTTTCACTGCGTCCTCCTTGCGACACCAATGATGCGTCATATTTACAGTATGACGCATCATGTCGCAAAGAGTTACAGATACGTAAGTATTTCTGACGTATCTGTAAGCGCAAAAGTCATGCATTGCTGGTGTGTGTCACAAAAGTGACGCAACTCCAGCAATGCGTCCTTTCACATGGGGAAAGCCCCATGTGAAAGGGCTTGCATCAGTCTTACGCCTGCTGTGAGGCAGTGTCCTAAAAGTGACGCAGTGAAATCTCATAGATTTCACTGCGTCACTATTACGAGGCTTTTTACGGGGGAACGCCCCCTCTGCATACATTATACCTGACGCAGGTATAATGTAGCGCAGGGGTTTACAAACTGACGCATCTGCTTAGATGCGTCACTTTGTAAATAGTGCCTAACAGGAGGCATGTTTTACGCTGCCGATGCGTCACAAAAAGTGACGCATCGGAAGCGCAAAACTGACGCAAGGCCTCATAAAAGAGGCCCCAGGTGGGCATGGTAGAGATGGATATAGAATTCAGAGGAAGGTCCACCAGTGGTTTGGTTTATATTGTAAAAGATGGGTCAAACCTAATAGGCTGGCACCATTTAAAAGAGCTAGGAATAATGCTTGACCCTAATAATGTAGATCAAGTTTGTCTGAGTAGTGGTAATTAGTTCTTGCATCTGCTTTAACACATATTGTAGGGTAGGTTTGTAATGCTGTGGAATGTAAAGGAAAGCATGTCAAAGTATCCAGAGGTGATATAGTACCTTTGGTCTCGGAGATTGGTAATATGCTTTCTAGCGTATTTTCAGGTCAACTTGTTTAGGGATCTAACTTGATACGGAAATTGTACTTTTGTGACCTATGAACTACTGCTACCCTGTTTATACTTGTTGTTATTCTTTTCGTCACTGTCCTTGGCCAGTGGTGGATGCCCCTTTTCCCCTCCCTGTTCCTCTGTCACTGTTTTGCAGGTTCTCCAGGTTGTATGCTGGCTCCACGACGACTCTCCCCTGACATCATCTGTTTTTTTCTTTCCTTACGTTGGCTAAGGGAGATGTGTTTATTCTTCCTTCCTGTTTACATATTCAGTTGGTACATTCCTCTCCCCCCTGTTTAACCCTTCCCTGTTGGTATGTTCTGCCAGAGCTTGCTTTAGAATGTTGGCATTTCTCAGGCAGTCTTGGAGAGTGGGTGACAGAATAAAGACAGTTTTATCTTTATAACAGAAGTCTATATAAAACTATCTTCCTACCCATAGGAATTCTCTTTTATCATTCAATAGTTATGAGCCCTACATGATAATTTACTTGTGTGCCAATTTCTCAAATTACAAACAAAACAAAGCAAAGATCTTGCAAGAACAACTACATCAAAGAGCCTCACCCATTATCTGTCTGCCCCAGGACTGTTGTCGCTGTCCCTCTTCAGAGCACCACAGGGTGGCGCTGCGGCAGACTTCCCAACCAGCGACTCAAGCTCAAGAGTGCTTTTCTCAAGCCTGGGGGTCGCACCACAAGACAAAGTCAGCCCTGAAACCCCTGTGGAGGCAGTCCAAAGGGGATTGCCATGGCCATATGACCCCATAACTGAGCTAATAATACCAGAGAGAAGCTACCTCACCACTTGCAAATGCATGAAAGCACACAGAATTTCAAGTTGTGAGGGAGCAATAGCAGCCATCTAATTGCCAAAAATGAATACTAACCTGGAGGAATAATCAGTGTTGTGCCCAAAAGAGTACAAGTTCTGCTACGTGAGTCCCAAATTATGCCTTCCGATAACTGCATCAGAAAATTTGGAGCTAAAGCAGGGAGCAATTTGCACAGCGTGCAGTCGGGCAATGGCCGAAGGCCAGTGTCTCAGTGCCCTGTGTGGGTCTGTTTATTTTTCCTTTCCCAGCCCACAGAGGGCACTGGACAGTGAAAGTAAAGCTGCCTCGCTGGGGTGGGTCATGTGATTCAACCATTGATCGATGAACAGCTGTGGCCTCTCTTTGACCCCCTGCCAATCAATCACCCTGATGGTGGACTGGGGAGTGTGTAATTATGTGTGAGAGTCGGCCTTCCTAGGGCCAAGTGTTGCTCAGGCCATTGACCATCCTCACCTCGGCCCCCCTTGGGCTCACGCACCCCAGAAACTGTTTTTATATGCACCTCACCCACAGCCTATCTCAATCAGGGCATGGTGGGTGGGGGGGTGGATTAATGCTGGGGCCTCACTGTGGGGGCCAGGTGATGTTGTGGACTTAGTTCATCTTTAACTCAGCCCTGCCCCTGTGGATGGCCCAACAACTGTGTCGTATGCCTATCCCCTCCCCTGACAGGCCATTGCCCTGAGGTAGTAGAGGCCTGGGGAGGGCTTGAGTAGTTTAGTAAAAGAAGGGGCCTCGCAGTTATTCTGATGCTCAGGGAATGGAGGGCTGGGGTGGGCTTCAGTAATTTAGTAATCAAAGGGGCCTCACTGTTGTTCTGTTCCTCAGACCGAAGGCCATTGTCACTTTGGCCCCAGTGTCCTTCGAAAGAACAGTATCCTCCCACTTTCATGCTTTGCGAGTGCATAGGCATATGTGGCCTGAAGGTCAGAGTTGCAGAGATAATCAGGTTTGAGTCCCGGCATCTGCTCAACATCTTGTGATTCATGTAAAATCACTCCATCTCCCAGGCCCTTAAATAAAGAAATCTGATCTTGTGCACTGTAATTAGTGCTCATGAATAGTGCTCAAATCTCCTTTGCCTTGGGCTGAGTTCACACTATATAAAACTGTCAAAAGGAAGAAAAGCAACAAAAAATAACCATGTGTTCGTGTTTTATGATTCTGCAAAGGGAACATGATAATTAAAGAGGACACTTTATAAAAACACGTACGGAATTTGTAACACAACTTTTCTGCCTTTGTTTAGTTTAACTATCAGTCATCAATCATTTAAGCAGCTTCAGAATACATTTGCAGTTCTTCCTCTTATGTTTACTGTTCAAAGTACATACTAAAAAAATACTGGATTTGGTTGATTATGTTAATTTTGGACATGCCAGAAAATGAAAATACAAGCCACACCAGTAACAAATCATCCAAGTGGCAAACTTAACCAGATCAGGTGTTGTGGCCATTTCACCTCACCCACCTGGCCAAAAGGTAATTAATGTCTCTTTTTTCACAAAGGAACATATTAGGTATTTCATTAAACACTGATGCAAAATTTCGATTTAATTCCCCTTAGTGCCTCACTGTCTGGATTTCCTATGTTGTGGAGTCTGCTCTCTCACACTTAAGTCATTCTGTGCCTCTTGTTGGATGAACCATTCTACTTCTAGAGGAGTCTAAGCTTGCACTAAGATAACATATTGTTGTGTTCAAATTCTCCAGTGACTCCCTCCTCAGCATGCAAGGGGGGATTTTGTTGGGTGATGTTAGTGGCTTTCCTTCCCCTCCCAGCAGAAAGGGACACTCACATGTCTTGCCTGACCTGTATATGGTCACCTACCTCCCTCACTGCCTTCATGAGTGGGAAAACAGGAGGTCAATGGGTTTCTGTCTCACTACCCTGACCAAACCCCCTTTCTCATGCAGCCAGTGAGGTGCAATTTCTGGATTGAAGTGGGAGTGAGAATTCATAGATTTCCATCCTGCCTCCCGATTACCACGCCCACATTAGTCAAAGCGAAAACCTTCCCAGCCCTCAGGTGCCCAAAAAAACTGCCTCAGCAGGCTGCTGCTTTAGCCTACATCTTCATCTCTTTAGGCCCCAACCTTTTCCTCCCCTTCCCAGGAGGAAGGAATCCATTCTTAGACCTTCAGTGGCCCAGTGCAAGTCATGAGTCTTAGGCAGAAGAGAGTCCTAACCCTCCCATACAGAACTACAGAGTGTTCACTTAACATTTTCTATTCAGTTACTACTCTAACCAGATGCACCACAAGGCCAAGCCCCAAATGAAGAGGGCCATCTAATCCCCATTTGCACCCTAATCTCCACAGGGCTGACCAAAGAAGGCTGAGTAAAGCAGTACTCAAAGCAACATCCAATGCTCATCAATTGTGGTTCCACCACATCCATAAAATCCTGTACTAGGCTCAGTGCAGTAGGTCTGCCACAAAGCTTTACTCACTTACCACATCCAGCACTCAGATACACAGTGTATTGCTAGCTGATCCCTTCCTCTGAAACATGAAGAAACAGCTAGGAACTATTTTTATGGATTTTGTACCCAATTATTGCAAAATTAAACTGATTCATTTGTGTGCCAAACTTTTAGCTCTATTTTAAATGCTTCTTCCAAAATGCTGAAAATGTACTTATTTCTCCAGGAATATTAATTTAGTAACTCTTGGTAAGTTTTTTGCTGTAGTTTGTAAGTCATTCTAACTAGACTCTGTTTTAGGTTCTAGGCCCGAATGAGTCAACATGTGTGTGTGTGTTGATTTCAGGACATGTTTAAGACTTTGTAAAATGTGCTTTCACAAAATAGAACTGTTTGAGCCTCATTCTACGCTAAGCCCCACTTAAGGTCTAAGGAACATTTGCAAACTTGACATTTCTTTCTCTGTACAGCAGGATTTCCTTTTCTAGCATGTTGAAGTTATATGTCCTTTTTGATGATATTCTATGATTTTCAAGCTTATTGCCATCCATAGATGAGCTTTCCGCAAGATAATTGCCTTAGTCTGTTTACGGGTTTAGGCCCTGTTATGTCCAAACACATGGCTCTATTCTGCCTACAAGAGGAGGGCCATTTCGTATTGCGCAACGTTTTCTGGTTGGGTGTGCTTTGCTATCTTGCATGTGGCCCACAGAATGTTCTTCAGGTTTGATGTTACAGCATTTTTCTTAAACATGGAGTGGCATTTGAAGAATTGTTAAGGAACATTTAAACCAATATCACCACAGTGAGTGGGACCCAGCAGAGATCCAAGTTGAAAATTTTAGTGGGGACCATGCCAGTAAGATTGATATGCTCAATTATAAAGACAGTAGGGATGGTGAGATGGCTAAGGAGTTGTTAACCTTTTCCTATATGGAAACAACACAAGCTCTTAAATTAATGAAGAAAGAAAACGCACTCGGATTGGATGTCATACCTGTAACTTTTGATTTATCACACTCTGAAGTGTGGGTTCCATATCTGAATGCCTTGAGTAATGCCATTATGGGAGGTGTAGATATGCCCCCCTCATGGTGAGGTGTGGTTATCATCCCAATATTTAAAGCAGGCAGAAGAGATCTGCCCACTAACTATAGATCTATATGTCTATTAGATAACAGCCAAAAAGATTTTGCAGGTAGGTTCTGGAAAGGCTTTAAACTTGGATATCTGATAATCTAATTCTTGAGGACGCACAGACGGGCTTTAGAAAAAGAGTTAGTACCATCTGCCAAGTTTTCCACTCAAGGTCATATGCTGAAAGTATGTGAGCTTGAAGAGAGAGCACTTGTATGTTGCCATCCTAGATCTGAGGTCAGCATTTGACCTGGTCCTGAGGGACAATCTTTGGAGGGTATTGGATGCCTGTGATGTCCCTGAACATCTTCTCTGGATTTTAAGAGCCCCTCACACCAAATGTATGCCCGGGTGAGATGGAGTGTGGGAGGCCATTTGACTAATAGCATCCTCATTAATCGAGGTGTGAAGCAGGGCTGTGCACTTACACCTACTCTATTTAGTCTTTATATTAACGGGGCAGTAGGACGGCTATCAGATTGCAGGCACGATGCAGCCAAGTCGTCAGGAATAACTGTGCCAATTTTAATGTTCGCTGATGATACCCTGCTTATTTCAAGAACCCATATGGGTCTGCAGGCGGATTTGGATGCTTTTGTGACCTTCTGTAAAAACAGGGTTTGGAGTTAAAATGGGAAAAATCAAAGTATATGGCAAATCATTCACATAAATCCTTTAGAGGCAGAATAGCCATTGAAAATGCCCCGATTGAACAGGTAAAACACTTTGACTATTCAGGATAAGGCTGCCTTATGTGATATGAGGAGATGTAATTGTTATAATCATATGGAATATAATGATGGGTATTTAAAGACATGGAGTGTGTTGTAATTTGCCCATCAAAGTTGTTTTAACTGAGGGGCGTGGCTTGCGCGCCGTCACGGAATGGCGGCTCCCGTGTGAGCTCCGGCGAGCACTGGGCTCGGACTCAGTATTAACCTCCTCGTTCCCGACATTGATGCCGGAATTCGCCGCCCTGCTGTAGCGGAACATGGTCCGCTTCTTTTCCTGCTGTTTTGGAGCGTATTGAGGCGGCTCTGAGGGTGCTCCGACTACTACTTGTCCTCTCTCCATCGGGACGCGAGCGGCCACCATTTTGTGCTGCCGCGCTCGCTTTCCTCACAGCCACTAATCTTCACGGAGCCCCATGTGGAGACTGCCTCCAGCTACATTTTATAGCGCTTCAAGGCTCAGGTATGCCATGAATGGAATTTTACTTTCCTGCGCTGGGAATTTTTTCACTGCCATGTGACTTTATTGCTCAGCCTGCTTCTTCCCCTCAGGTGGGACGGCCATTTTAGATCTGTGGAAGTGACTCGGGAGTCCTACTGTTGTCTTCAGCGGCATTTTGGATATTCCTCCGTGTCTTTTCTGCTGTGTTTTACTTGATAAATGACTTCAAATTTTGGACTCTTTCTTTTTCCATTACGCTTGTTGAATTATCCTCCATATTCTCTTGTGGGGGCTTGGTCAAGTCTTGCGCTAGACACTATTTGCCCTGTTTGAACCGCCTGTGCGTTCCACCTACTACACAGTGGCTTTCAGTCCTTTCTCCTCCTTGTTGGCCCTTCGCTATTTGCCCACAGGGTCGTATTTCGCTATACTTAGTACCTGGATTCTTCTTATATTCTTGGTTTGCACCTATACCATCACCATGGCTCATGATGCAGGTCACCTAAAATCCTCTCACACAGGTACGAAACCGAAACGTCTTAAAAACGACCCTCCTTCTCCAATTAGTACCTCTTCAAACCCTGTGTTGGACTCCATCTTAGAGGAGGTTCGTGGGCTTCAACCCTTCATGTCTGCTACCAATGAAAAACTCAAACAAATTGAAGACAGATGGGTCGTCATGGAGGAAAAGGTTACGGATTTAGAGCAGCGCGTCAGCAACATTCAAGACTTATCAACCAAGATCCCCCTTCTGGAAAAGGAAATCCAACAGCTGAAGAGACACGCAGAGGACCTTGAAAATCGTAACAGGAGGAATAACCTACGCGTTTATGGAATTCCGGAGAATCTTGAGGGGCAGGACATGGTATCTTTCATTCGCAAGTTTCTTCAGGACCTTCTTGAGCTCCAACCTGCGTCACACCCTCTTAATATCCAAAGAGCTCACCGACTTGGCCGTCCCACCTCCAATCCATCCAAACCTCGTGGGATCATTCTTCTCTTCCTTGAATTTACTGAGCTAATGTCTGTTCTTAAAGCTGCGAGACTTAAACGCCGCCTCACATGGTCAGGCCATAATATCTATATTTCTCAAGACCTGTCCAGTGCAACGAATGCTCGTCGCAAGGAATTCTTGAACCTTCGTTCTCATATGCGGGACATGAACATCCAATACGGCATACTCCATCCTTGTTTGTGTAAAATCACTCATAATGGCCGTACCCGTTCCTTCGATGATCCTCAGAAGCTACGTGAATATCTTCAAAGTGTATCTTCTCCTACTATGGACACAAATGATTGATCCTGTTATATGCATGCTAGTCTTGCTGTCACTTGATGCGCCTCGTGCGATTGTTTTCGCTTCTTGATGTTTTGTTTCTGTTTTCATTTTCTCCATGAGGTTATGTTTTTCGTCTTCTTTTTCTGCCCTCTTGCTCTCCTGTTGCTCCGTGGGGGTTTGTGTTCCCTTCGGCGTATCCTCGTCCTCGATGTCTTGGTGTCTCTTCTTCTCTCAGATCTGGCTTTCTTGCCTTGATCTGTCTCTTTGTTCTCTTCCTTTCTTCCCTTCCTTTCTTCTCCTCTTCCTTCTTAGTTTTATCTGGTTCTATTCTCTTTTTTTCAACTCTTCCTTTCATATCTTGGCGCAAGTTTTTTTTCTGTGTTTCTGTTCTATTTCTTTTTCCGTGTTTGTTGGCATGCTGTCTTTGCTATGCTCACGTTTGTTTTTTCATGTTGGTTTCCATTTATTTGGCATTTGTTTCATCTGTAGTCTTGTTATTTCCATTACCTCCCATTGTAGTTGTCCTCCTGCAGTGTGGTGGTTCCTGATGTCTTCCCTTTCCCGATCCTCTCATCATGTGTAACTTTGTAACGTGGAATGTTCGTGGTTTGGGTCACCCCGTCAAGCGTCAAAAGGTATTGTCCCATTTATCCAAGCTAAATTCTCAAGTTGTATTTCTTCAAGAAACTCACTGTTCAGATGTTGAGTCTTCTAAACTAAAAAGGCAATGGGTGGGACAAGTGGTCTTTTTCCCTGCCATTGAAAAAAAAGGTGGTGTCGCCATTTTATTTCATAAAGGTTTAAATGTCCAAATTCTCTCCACAAAATCAGATGATGAAGGTAGATGGATTATGGCTACCGTTGTTATCCAAAACAAAACTTTGGTCTTATTGAATGTATATGGCCCGGTTCGCCCTGATCCCCAATTTTGGAACTCCATTCAAAATTCTCCTTTCCTCCATTGATTGCCCTAATATTGTCATAGCTGGTGATTTTAACCAATGGTTGGACCCCTTCTCTGACAGACTCTCTACGAGCAAATTTCACCCTGATAAGACGCATAAATGTTTCCAATCGGCTATGACTTCCAGACCTCTTTTTGATGCCTGGAAAACTTGTAATCCTGATTCCCTTGAATACACCTTTTATTCTAATGTCCACCATACCAGATCTAGGATTGACTATGTTCTTGTCAGTAAATCCCTTCTCCCTACACTTCAGAAGTCTGACATTGGATCTATTTTTATCTCAGATCATGCTCCCGTTTATGTCACACTTGATCTTGCCCTCACCTCCTCTACCTTTAGCCGCTGGAAATTTAATACTTTCCTTTTGTCTGATGCTGTTTTTGTTGAAGAAGTTAAGAAGTTTATAGCTGAGTTTTTTACTTTTAATGTCCCGACTGATACTTCTACTCCTAACAACTGGGATGCTTTTAAAGCAGCACTACGAGCCTTCACAATTTCTTATGTTTCTAAGAAAAGGAAAACCAATAGACTTAAATACGCTGCTCAACTTACCACAATCAAACATTTAGAATACTCTTACTTTTCCTCTAAAGACCCTAATGCCCTTCTTAACCTGATTAAAGCTAAATCCGACTTGAATAAAATTGCGACTGTTGAGGCCTGCAATACCCTGTTGAAAATTAAATCTAAATTTCATGGGGGTCAGAACAAGGCTGGTAAAATGTTAGCGAATTATCTTAAAATCAAGTCTGAACGCAAATCTGTTGGTCCCATCCTTAATGAGTCATCTAACAAACTTGTCTCGTCTGATGCAGACATTGCTGATGTTTTCCATAATTATTACCAATCCCTGTACACGGATGACACTCACCCTACTGAACTTGATTTATCCTCTTTTTTTGGTAACCTCCCTCCTCCTCCTTCACTCCCTGATGAATTTGCTCAACTGGAGGTAGACATCTCCTCTCAGGAGATCCTTAAAGCTATCAACTCCCTGAAAAAATCCAAGGCTCCTGGCCCTGATGGCCTACCTATTGAATTTTATTCCACCTTTCATTCCATTTTTGTTCCCCATCTCCTCCAACTCTTTAATTCTTTCATAGCAAATGCGAAGGCCTCCGGTTCATTTTTAGATGCCCTCATAATTATCATTCCTAAACCTGACAAGGACCATTCCTTTTGTAAGAATTTCCGTCCCATTTCCCTGATAAACTATGACTGTAAAATTTTTGCCAAAATCCTTGCTTCCTGACTGGAATCCATCATCCCCCTATTGATTAAAACTGACCAGGTAGGGTTTGTAAAGGGTAGGCTTGCTGCAGATAATGCTCGCATGTTTGCAAATGTTATTTCTCATGGCAAACATTATGGTTCCCCCCTCGCAGCTTTGTCATTGGATGCGGAGAAAGCCTTCGATCGTATTAATTGGCAATTCATGTTCCGTTCCTTGAAATGGTTTGGGTTTGAACCCTCTTTTATTTCCCTGGTTAAACTTCTTTATTCAGCTCCCCGGGCTAGTATTTTTGTAAATAATCAATTCTCCAAATTCTTTCCCTTATCCAGGGGTACAAGACAAGGTTTTCCTCTCTTCCCTTTACTTTTTATTCTTTGCCTTGAGCCCTTTTTGGAAAGAATTTGTTCCAATCCTCTAATAGCGGGTTTTAAATCCTCGGCCATCGAGACGAAGATCTCTGCCTATGCGGATGACATCTTGGTCTATATGGCTAATCCAGAACCCTCTCTCCCACCATTTTTGAATGAAGTTAGTTTATACTCCGCTGTTTCTGGGTATAAGCTTAATTTATCCAAAACAGAGGTCCTTCCCTTAAACTCCTCCTGTTTCCATTACATGTTTGCATCCACTGATTTTGCTTGGTGTCCTTCCAAACTCAAATATCTAGGTATATGGTTTTCCTCATCGCTTGTCGATACCCTTAAACTCACATTTGCCTCTCTCACTAAGAAAACTGAGTCTCTTCTTCAGACGTGGTCCCCATTATTTTTATCACGGTGGGGCAGATTAGACACCATCAAAATGATGATCACGCCTCATGTACTGTACACTGTCTCCATGCTCCCCATGAAAATTCCGAACTCGTATTTTATTAAGTTGAATTCCATTTGCTCAAAGTTTTTATGGAACAATAAGCATCCCCGCATAGCTCTATCCAAATTGATACGCCCTAAGAATGAAGGTGGGGTTCGATTCCCGGATTTTAAAACTTACCACACTGCTTTCCTTATTAAACAATCCTTTTCCTTAGCTTTTGATTTCTCTGATACCCCTGTCCCTAAATGGATTACACTTGAGCGCTCGTTACTGAAGGATTTTCCTTTTCAACACACAGTTTTTATGTCCAATTGTTCCTTCCTGACTAAGCATCCTGTATTAAAATACTCCCAAGTACTATTACATAATGCATTTGCCAAAGACTTGTCCTCTCTACAAAGTTTTTTGTTATCTAGCGTATGGTATAATAGACATCTTAAGTACAAGGGCAAATCTTTCTACTACAAGCACTGGAAAGAAAAGAATGTTGTATTTGTTCACCAATTTTTCTCTAATAATTCCATTGCTCCTTTTTCGGAACTGCAAGTTTTGTTTAACCTTCCTGCAGCTTACGTCAAAGAATACAATATTACTGTTACTGCTTTATCGTCTCACTTGTTAACCCTTCCTGCATTTGATACTCTCCCTTCTTTATCTCCTCCCTCCCCTTTCTATCCCTTATTTTCCCTGCAACAACCTAAAGCTTCCCTAGTTTATAAATTATTATTGTCAAATGCTCAGATTAGGCCTAAATCTATTACTGAAAGTGCTTGGGAACTTGACTTATCTATTTCTCTACCTGTTGATGTATGGGACCGTTTATGGAGTAAATTGTTTAAGATTTCAGTTGCTGCTCGTATTACACAATCGTTATTTTTTATTTACCATAGAGTTATTATTACTCCTGTGAGTATTGCTAAGTTTTCTCCATCCTCCAGTGATCTTTGTTGGTCCTGTGCTTTGCAAACTGGTACACTCAAACATCAACTGTTTGATTGCCCCTCAGTTTTACGTTTTTGGAATCTTGTTTGGAATATTTGCATGCGCATGTTTCATTTTTCTGTTCCATTATCGTTTACTACTGTATTTTTAGGTTCTGACTACGATGGCCTTGATATTGTTCCATCAAGTGCAAAATTACTTGACTTGTTTATTGCTCTTGCTTTCAAAGTTATTCTGTCTTGTTGGAAAGATACCTCCACACTATCTGTTCACACTTGGTGGAATTTCATATGTGATGAACATCGAATTGCCATTGCCTCCTCTTCCTCTTCTATACCCTTGAAAATTAAATCTGATCTTCTCTGGCTTCCACTATCTAACTATTTATCTTCTCTTTCCTCCGTCTAATTATTGTACCCTCTTCTCTTCTCTTTCTTTCTCCCTTTCCCTTCTCTTCTCTTCCTACTTCTCTCTTTCTTTTCTAGCTTTCTTTTCTAATTTCCGTTCTCACTTCCCCCCTCTCATTCCTAAATGTTTTATTCTTCATAGTCATTTTATATCATCTTTATTACTTTATTTGACTGATATATGTGACTTGTTATAATTATCTTGTATGTTCTTAAGACGAAATAAAAATTTCTTAAAATGAAAAAAAGTTGTTTTAACTGTAATGATGAAGTTGTCTATAATGATCTGAACTTTTTATATATTTATGAATGTATTTAATGTATTTAAAGTTATTTTGCGACCGGCTATATATCTATTGTATATGATAAGTCTGAATAAATATTGTATTTCTGTGATGTTCATATCCTTTTTAAGGTTTTTTAGCCAAAATAAAGTATTATTATTATACCTACTAGTTGTTTGGAGGCCACTTGAACCATGATTCTGAGAACAGAGAGTGTTTATTGCATCTTCTGAATTATGTGTGGCATTTGCTACATACCCTCTTTGGAAAAGTGAAGAGGGTTCGCTTTGAATTCCCATAGAAGCCTAGGTTCTGGTGTTAACCTGGGCTTCTATGGAAATTCACAAGGGGATATTATCAAGCCCATTATCGCCGCTTTAGCGGCAGTTTCCTGCCGATAAAGCGGCGATAATTTTATCACCTGTTCTTGATAATATGCCCCTATGTTTTTCTGTATACGAACATGAATTGCTGGCTGTAGAACAAATTTACTATTAGATTGTAAGAATACTTTTTTTCAGCATTCTTTACACCCCAGACTGCCTTTTCCTCATTTGTGAATACAAAAGAATAATTATAAGAATAATTTATAAGAGAAGTAACATCGATTTCAAAGCTGCTCTTTTTACCAAACATCACTCAGTCCTCTGAGGAAACCCAGCGAAAAGCATGACTAGAAGCAGCAAATTTTTAGGTAAAAGACATCATATACCACAAGAATTGTATTTTATGTATGTTACTCGTTTTGGATATTGTTGTTTTTATTATTTCTTTTTTCTGTTGGTACAGGTTATATAATCTAGAGCCTCCGTAATGAATTTGAGCATGACAAGTATCTACATGAATGTCAAAGACAGTAATGAGATTGACTCTAGTCTTGTGCAGTTAGCCTAGTGGGGACTTTAGGCAACAGCCACATACATTCAGGTAACTGATAGCAAATTATGCTGGCTTGAGGTAACTTTTTAGTTTTTTGGGGAGTATTCTTTGGTAGGTCGCAATCCAGTGATATTTTATTTTTACTAGATCTTTCCTCTACCCACTCCTCTATCTGATGTGAATCAGGAGTTGACCAATATCCAAAGAAAATTCAAATGCACTCTAGCACTTCAGGGATATTCCTGTAAAATACTGTAGAGAAAAGATGCATACTTTCAGGTAAATAGCAGGTATTTTTGATTGAGACACATTATAAGTTTTGGAGATTTTGTAAGAGTACTTTAAGTAGGCGACATTTAGGTATTATATTTGTTCTTTCTATACTGTAGCAGTTTTGTATTCTGGAGTCCTCCACAGTGAAGCTGGAAAAGGACATTATTTATATGAATTCCAGACCCCTTGGTGCTGAGGCAATCTAGCCTTACAGAGAGAGCCCAGCAGTAAAAACCTTGGAGAAGCATTTGTATACCTAGGTAATAGACTACACATTGTGATAGGTCTAGATATCTCGCTTTTGGGATTTTTACAGCATATTTTTGTTGTCCCTAATCAACTATTTATTATTTATGTCCTTGCAGGTTCTGTGTTTCACAATGTCTCCTCTATTGACCAGGGAAAGAAAATAATGCTCAGAAATGTAAAATCAATTTTTAGCCCTATGGATATTATCCAGCAACTATGTAGGGCAAAATCTGCATATTTTAGATAAAATACCAATCATTGTGAACGGGAATAATTGTATATATCTGTGAATTTGGTAAACTTATCCTGTGTAGTTCTCATTTCTCCTTCTGTTTATATTGTAGGTTCTCTTCCAGTAAGTCAGGAGAAAGGAATAATTCTCTGGAATTAGAGAGGTGTTGCAACAAACACAAACTATACCTGCAGGTAAAATGATAGATTTACCTGTATGTTTACAACCTGCAAGATCTATTTTATGTATGGGTAAGAAGTAAACTTACTCTCTTTATTTTTGCTGTTGTAGGTTATGTTCCCCAAAGTCCCTTCTTTGTGGATTGGCTGGAGAAGAACCCCGAAGATTTTAAGACCTATTCTTTCTGGGCCGCTGTAGGTTCTATTCCCAAATATCCTGACCTAACCCTTTCCCACTTGACTGTGTGTGAAATTTCTGATTTGTTTAATGATCAATGTCCAGCAAAAAGTAGGTTGGTAATGGATATCAGTCCATCTTGTGCAAGATGTTTTGTCTTCAAGAAAGTATAAACAAAGGTAATACATTTTGAGCTTCAGTTATGGGGATGTTTCAGGAATACTTTGGTCAAAATCCACATACATTTGGGTTCAAGCCTGACTTTTGAGGGCACTAGATTTTATTAATTTTGGGGAACTTTAGATTCTGCTTTCCATAGGTGGCTTATACATGCTTTTTCTCTCTCTCTTTGTTATTACTGGTTTAATTCACAGAGGCCCAGCCAAGTGGATTATAGAAGAGCTAGCACAATTAAGTCATTAAGCAAAAGGTGCTTACATTCAGGGGAAAGTACAAATTTGTTTGATTGTTTTGCAAAATGTTTTTATGGCTAATATGCAAATTGTATTTCTTTGCTGTTGTCATTAATGGTTCTATTCTCCTAGGCAGAGGTTTAGAGCTGCTCTTCCTCTTTTGTTATTACATGTTCTATTTCCAAAGTTTCCAGTCTAACCCTTTCCTGCTGACTTTGTACTAGATTTCGGATTTTTGTGATGATCAGTGTCAAGGACATTGATGGTTGGGAAAGAGTATCTAACTACATTGTTCAGGGCATTCAGACTGCAAGTATTCCGTTTTCAGAACTGCAGTGCTCCTAGTCTTCACCAATGTTATTGGCTCTATAAGCTTTAAAATGCTTAATTGACTAAACATTTCTCTACAAATGAGTCCTCTGAGAGTAACCAAATGGTGTTTCATGAAAGGGCACACTCTGCGAATGTGGAGCACTTTTTTTGGCAGTGCCCGGCCGGTCCAAATTGTGATCCCAATTCGACCCTGGGCTCAAGGGATTTGCTTCCACTTGTCCTTGGATGCAACAGAAAGCGTGTTTGCTGGTGTACGTGCTGATGCTTCATGGGTGGTTCTACAGCTGTCACATCACCGGGTTGTTCTGCTCCTTCCTCCAAATGCCCAGAGTGTGGAATGCACTGGGCTGCTGGCACTCAGGGCCTGAATTGAAAAATGAAAGGAAAGTGATGTTGGCTTTGCATTACAAATTAAACACATAGAAAATCTCTGATTGCCAAACTTTATATGGAAAACAGTGGAAGCAGGGAATATAGCACCCCTAACACTGTCAACAAGAACAAACAAATGTATCCGATGCATTGCCCTCAATAGTATCCTATGCATTGCCTTGATCCTCTTGGCAGTGTTCGGAAGCTTACCTTCCTGTGCTGGCTGCATTTAAAGCGGTACAAAAGGGGGTGGTGATGGACGGAGCATCTGAATCAATCAAACACTCACACCCAGTAAAAAGATCTGGGTTTAATCCATCACCGTTCTTTAGCCCACTCTGCCACCCCAGTTCAGACATGGCTATATGCAAATCAGTCTGACCCTGTGCCTCATGGGAACAGTCCAGCCCGAACTGCCAAGCCATGTCTTGCCTGGACCGGAAACAAGCTTCCGAGGACCGGTTTCTGGCATTCCAGCCGTCTTCAGCCCGGCTTGATTGAATCCAGTGGCAAAGTGAGCAAGGGACTCACGTCTGAGCATACCCTGCCACACTTATGGCGGCCAAAAGCGGTACAAAAGGGGGTGGTGATGGACGGAGCATCTGAATCAATCAAACACTCACACCCAGTCAAAAGATCTGGGTTTAATCCATCACCGTTCTTTAGCCCACACTGCCACCCCAGTTCAGACATGGCTATATGCAAATCAGTCTGACCCTGTGCCGCATGGGAACAGTCCAGCCCGAACTGCCAAGCCATGTCTTCCCTGGACCGGAAACAAGCTTCCGAGGACCGGTTTCTGGCATTCCAGCCGTCTTCAGCCCGGCTTGCTTGAATCCAGTGGCAAAGTGAGCAAGGGACTCACGTCTGAGCATACCCTGCCACACTTATGGTGGCCAAAAGCGGTACAAAAGGGGGTGGTGATGGACGGAGCATCTGAATCAATCAAACACTCACACCCAGTCAAAAGATCTGGGTTTAATCCATCACCGTTCTTTAGCCCACTCTGCCACCCCAGTTCAGACATGGCTATATGCAAATCAGTCTGACCCTGTGCCGCATGGGAACAGTCCAGCCCGAACTGCCAAGCCATGTCTTCCCTGGACCGGAAACAAGCTTCTGAGGACCGGTTTCTGGCATTCCAGCCGTCTTCAGCCCGGCTTGCTTGAATCCAGTGGCAAAGTGAGCAAGGGACTCACGTCTGAGCATACCCTGCCATACTTATGGCGGCCAAAAGCGGTACAAAAGGGGGTGGTGATGGACGGAGCATCTGAATCAATCAAACACTCACACCCAGTCAAAAGATCTGGGTTTAATCCATCACCGTTCTTTAGCCCACTCTGCCACCCCAGTTCAGACATGGCTATATGCAAATCAGTCTGACCCTGTGCCTCATAGGAACAGTCCAGCCCGAACTGCCAAGCCATGTCTTCCCTGGACCGGAAACAAGCTTCCGAGGACCGGTTTCTGGCATTCCAGCCGTCTTCAGCCCGGCTTGCTTGAATCCAGTGGCAAAGTGAGCAAGGGACTCACGTCTGAGCATACCCTGCCAAACTTATGGCGGCCAAAAGCGGTACAAAAGGGGGTGGTGATGGACGGAGCATCTGAATCAATCAAATACTCACACCCAGTCAAAAGATCTGGGTTTAATCCATCACCGTTCTTTAGCCCACTCTGCCACCTCAGTTCAGACATGGCTATATGCAAATCAGTCTGACCCTGTGCCTTATGAAAACAGTCCAGCCCGAACTGCCAAGCCATGTCTTCCCTGGACCGGAAACAAGCTTCCGAGGACCGGTTTCTGGCATTCCAGCCGTCTTCAGCCCGGCTTGCTTGAATCCAGTGGCAAAGTGAGCAAGGGACTCACGTCTGAGCATACCCTGCCACACTTATGGCGGCCAAAAGCGGTACAAAAGGGGGTGGTGATGGACGGAGCATCTGAATCAATCAAACACTCACACCCAGTCAAAAGATCTGGGTTTAATCCATCACCGTTCTTTAGTCCACTTTGCCACCCCAGTTCAGACATGGCTATATGCAAATCAGTCTGACCCTGTGCCTCATGGGAACAGTCCAGCCCGAACTGCCAAGCCATGTCTTCCCTGGACCGGAAACAAGCTTCCGAGGACCGGTTTCTGGCATTCCAGCCATCTTCAGCCCGGCTTGCTTGAATCCAGTGGCAAAGTGAGCAAGGGACTCACGTCTGAGCATACCCTGCCACACTTATGGTGGCCAAAAGTGGTACAAAAGGGGGTGGTGATGGACGGGGCATCTGAATCAATCAAACACTCACACCCAGTCAATTGATCTGGGTTTAATCCATCACCATTCTTTAGCCCACTCTGCCACCCCAGTTCAGACATGGCTATATGCAAATCAGTCTGACCCTGTGCCTCATGGGAACAGTCCAGCCCGAACTGCCAAGCCATGTCTTCCCTGGACCGGAAACAAGCTTCCGAGGACCGGTTTCTGGCATTCCAGCCGTCTTCAGCCCGGCTTGCTTGAATCCAGTGGCAAAGTGAGCAAGGGACTCACGTCTGAGCATACCCTGCCACACTTATGGCGGCCAAAAGTGGTACAAAAGGGGGTGGTGATGGACGGAGCATCTGAATCAATCAAACACTCACACCCAGTCAATTGATCTGGGTTTAATCCATCACCGTTCTTTAGCCCACTCTGCCACCCCAGTTCAGACATGGCTATATGCAAATCAGTCTGACCCTGTGCCTCATTGGAACAATCCAGCCCGAACTGCCAAGCCATGTCTTCACTGGACCGGAAACAAGCTTCCGAGGACAGGTTTCTGGCATTCCAGCCGTCTTCAGCCCGGCTTGTTTGAATCCAGTGGCAAAGTGAGCAAGGGACTCACGTCTGAGCATACCCTGCCACACTTATGGCGGCCAAAAGTGGTACAAAAGGGGGTGGTGATGGACGGAGCATCTGCAAAAAAAACCTGCAAACCAGTCACCCTTGCACCATGGTGCAAAGGTGTCTGTGTTGGTGCACGGCAACCCATTGTGCGCTGGTGTAGTGGAAAAGGTCAGGAATGTGCCTTATCTAATAGATACAGCGCATTCCTGCCCTTTTCTTTTGCCGTAGGGCAGCGCAGCAGCAAGGCTTGCTGCACTGCCCTACAGCAAAATACTTAAATGAGGCCTGTTTGGCTGCATGGGCATGCTACTGCTTGTTCAGGCTCATACCTTAGTCTACCAATAAAATCACTCAACCAACTTCAAAACTGTATGTGCTGCTGCAAACACTTTATGTATATATTCTGTATTTTTGTTTGCATTTCGATTATATTTTGGTTGTATTTACAATAGCTTGATGAAACTATGACTACCCAAAAACTAAAATATTGATTAGAATATTTGGACATGTTCATATTTTAACATGAACATGTTTGAATATACTGTTTCATCATCATTTACTATGAGAAGCATTTAAAGACAGAAATGTCTAATGACTACTACTATAACACGATGAATGCATCACTAATAAATGAGTCCTGGCTTTCATGGATCTGTCTTCCGCATTTGATTGCGTAAACAGGGGAAAACTTTGGCAGATCCTATTAGCCTAAGGGTAGATAGGGTTTTGGTCTCCTTTCTCTACGATCTTCACTGGGACACCAATGCGGTAGTGTATTACTCATCAAGCTTGAATGTATGTCGCTCATTTCCCGTAAGGAGCGGGGTCCGTCAAGGCTGTATATTGGCCCCATTTCTTTTTAATCTCTATATCAATAACTTGGCAGCGAAAACTGGGGACATGTAGATGTAAAGGATGTCCAAACTTTGGAAAACAAATTTTTGAGAAGTTTGTTGTCAGTCCCTCAAAGTATTTCCTCTTTTATTGCCCACGAAGAGCTGGGAATGCCCTATATCACAGACCAGATAGCTTTACCCACTGTCACTTTGGCTAAAAACATGAGTTAAGGAGGGGAACTCGCTAAACAAGCCAATCCTCATACACTGTCTATCCTTGGATCAAGCACTAAAGATACCCTGGTTGAAATATAGTAAAATAAATTTGGGAAGAGGTGACCTCTTTTCTAATCCTGAGGGAAACTGTAAAATAGACGTACCCACCCTGAAGATGGCATTTAACAAGCCCAGTCCACATTAAGGGAGGAGAGGGAGCTCATGAAGCCAAGTTTTTGCCCCTTTGTTATATTAAGGTCAACAGCGAAAGCGGAGCCGTATATACTTGGTTTACTGAACACTCACATTAGATTTCTTCTCACCAGGTTCCGGTTTGACTTGTTTTATCTACTTCTTTCTTACCCAAGGGGCGTAACCAGAGGGCAAGTACTCCCACCCTGCGGCTCCGTTGGTACATCTCCGCAGGAAATGCTTAATTTTACCATGTTTTGTCCATTTTATGACACCCCGAGTAAATCATATTTAATCTCACCTTGAAGCAGGCCAACTTTAAACAAATTCAGTCTACACATTTATTTCTCCAGATTTTGAAAGGCAATACCGTATTCCATGTTTTAAGCTTTTTAAAATCTGCCATCAAACTTAGGGCGAGCTGCGATTAGTTGGGTCGCTCCCTACCATTACCTTCTGGGCTCATGCACTTGTATAGCCAAAAGAGCATGGACCTGGCTATTAACTTTTAGGCTTTGTTTTTAGTAGCTTTACTTTAACATTTTTGGTGTCTGGTATTTTAGATGCACTTTGTATATATTAGCCGAATTATGAATTTGCATAGGCTTGTCCTTAAGATTGTATATATTTTATCCCGCCATTTTATCTTAGTTGTTATGTTGGGCTTTTATAGTTTTCTTTGATAATGATGATGAGTCCGCTTACTTTGAAAACAAAGAAACCAATGAGGCTGACACATGACTGTCAGAGGTCCTAAACATAGAGAGGAAATCCTTTACGAGGTTCTGAACGAAAATGGCAACACAACCCCACCAAAAGCAACCTCACAGATCTATAAATGACCAGGAAGAAATACAAGGAAACACAGTTGGTGCATGAGCTGCCTATGTAAGACGCAAAACAGAATCAGAAAAAAAGCGCAATGAGTTGTCTGTGGGAAACTATCTTTTCTGTTCTATATCTCAGCAGTAAAATGCTTTGAATGCGCAGAAATGTATACTGAAAATATTGTTAAAAGCCGAACAGACAAAGCAGCCTCCTTCCTCACCTCCTGAGCTGCTTCCATAGTCAAAACCCAAATCTACCTGCAGCGTGCTGTCAGTGTTTCTGCCCTTTATTACTGGAAGACCCTTAAACCTATGGGGGGATTCGTACAACAGAAGTGGCAGACTGAGGAGTTAGCAGTCATGGCTTAACGCCTCACTCCACCACTTCAGAAACGCAAGGCTGCACCATATTTACAACAATATGGTGCAGCCTTTCGTTTCCCCCTGCGCTGGTGCTGCATTTAGCAGTGGGACCTTCCTGTGCATAAACAATAAAAGACTTTTTGCTTTTTCAATGTGTGCTGCACAAGGTAGCACACATGGAAAAAGCAAAAACAAGAAGAAATACAGCATTTAATTTCTCCTTCTTTCTCCAACTTAAAACCTGGTTTTCCCTGGTCTTAATTTAGGCACTGCCTTCTATTTACGCTGCCCTTGTAAAGAGGGGGCAGTGTCAAAATCAATGGATGTTGAGGTGAAATACCCAAAGCAATACCCACTGCCCACCCCTTTCACGCTAAGCATAGCTTGAAAGCGTGCTTTATTTACAAGGGAGCGTTAAGCCACGTTAAGTGGCTTAACGCTGCCATGTAAATAAGGCGAAGCCTCTATATCAACAGAAACGTCACAAAATGGGATGTTCCCGTGGCAATAGGGGCTTGTATGTATGTCCCCAGATGTCACTCTTAAAGAATCTAGATTCATGGACAACTAAACACCTACACTCATGATGAAGGAGTCTTTCAACAGCATGGGTCTGTTCTGGTTCCAAATCATGAATAACTATATATCTCTAGAATAATCTCCACAATGTCTGACAGGAGGGCAGGTTACATTTCCATTTGAAGTAGGAGTGAGTGATACTCACATCTACCAGCCTGGTATATCGTAAGGATTTTGGGGGCCTTGGGCCAAACGCATTTTGGGAGCCCCTGTTTGCAACAGTTTTCAATGTATTATCCAATTTCAAATCTGTCATGCTCTCTTTGCCAGGTCACTGACAGTGCACAGGCACACTCATCCAAATTCTAAATGTGTTTATATGTAATATTCAGGGATAGTGATATGTGTTTTCGATAATGCAACACAGCATCACCTCCTCAATATTACTGCAACTAATCTCTGTGACAACCTTCCATTTCTCATATTAGAGATCTTGTTTTGATGTAAAAGAATCTTTTGTATGGATTTTGTTGTAAACAAAACTTTTCTCTGCAAAATGTCCATAATAGAATTTCACACATCACCCATATTAAAAATAAATTAAAGGGAACCGGTATTTCGAACAGTCTGGCTGAGAATTATTCAAGGACACCAGGGCAAGAGTTTCTGCAGAAAAGAGCTGACCTTAGCATGGGTCTCCCTGAAAGGCTGGCGCCCTGGGCCAGAGCCCACTTTGCCTATGCCGTAAAACGTCTCTGCTACCAGAACCCTCAGTCCTAGTGAAATGCAGGCAATAGCTGTGTCACTATCACTTTAGGTTCTTAGAAATGACGGCTACCAGCTGAATTCTATACATGTATCAGTGTAGTGCTGGCACCAAACTAGCTTTTCCCAAGTCCTGGCTAAAGAAGGAAGGGTCTGGGGGGTGCGTGGTTCGGCATCGGCCAAGATGGCCGCCTGATGCTGAAGCTCCATCACACCGGAACCTACTGCGTTCTTCAAACGCATTTCACCACATTTCTTGGCACCGGACATCGCGTCTACTGACAGCGGAACATCCTGTGAGCATGGTGAGCTTTTGTAGACTTGAAGTGCAATGCGTTTAACTTCAATTGTCATGCCATCTGAACGCCTCAGAGCAGCCGCCATTTTATCTTCAAAGCTTTGCTAGCCTCTCTATACGTCAGGTTAACAAAAGTTATTCTTCAGTCGGCCTGTATATTATGGCTCCCCGAATTACTTTCCATGCTATGCTCGGTGATTTCATACCTCCACAGTGTTGTTTTCACTGATTTCACCTCCCTGGCTTAATTTCAGTGGATTTTTTTCTTTCAGAGGGGCTCCACATGCTTTTCTAGGAACCAGGCTCCTCCTCTGCTTAATTAATAATGCAGGACTATTCTTTCTTGGCTATTGCTCATTCATGACACTGCTGCAGATTGTCTTTTCCATGAATTGTTTTCTTGTAATCATTTCTTGCAACTACTGAGGAAGTTTTTTATTGCCACAGTTATCTTCTCTTTCCACACATACCGTGCATTGTTTTATCTGGTTGATAAACGTTTATGGGAAGGTTACGCAAGCCAAAATTTGTATTTATACCTAAAGGCCACACAACAACAATGCCTACACCTTCGACATTAACTACAGCTTCATTCCTTGCTGAAGACATGGCTGGAGTAGCTACTGCTCGCACTCCTTTGTCACAACCTACACCACATAAATCCTCACCCATCTCAACTTCTAAGCAATTGAAGGAAGATCCTCCCTTTCCTGAAAAGGCACCACCCTCCATCTCCTTGGAGCTGCTGATGGAGGAAATTTGTGCTTTGCGTCCGTTCATGGAAGAAACAAATAGTAAAATTTTACTTCTGGAGGAAAAGTGGTCTTTACTGGAATATAGAGTTTCAACAATAGAACAACAACTTTTGTCTATCCATGGTGACTCTCAAAGGCTTTCCTCTCTGGAGAAAGAGGTCGGTAGACTTCAACAACATACTGAAGATTTGGAAAATCGCAACAAGTGGAATAACTTACGCATTATTGGCTTGCCTGAAGCTTTAGAGGGTGAAGACCTTGTCGCCTTTTTCTCTTCATTTCTTCCGAAGCTATTAGACATGCCTCTTTCAACGTCCCTTAATATCCAGAGAGCCCACAGGCTTGGTCCTTGTCCATCACTTTCTTCATCCTCGAACAGACCCAGAGGAGTCATCCTTCTATTTCTGAAATGTTCTGACTTACTTTCCATTCTTTCTGCAGCTAGAGCTAAACAACACATTTCCTGGCTGGATCAGAAGGTTTTTCTATCTCATGATGCCCAAAGCTACAGCAGCCAGGCGGAAAGAGTTTCTTAATCTTCGACCACCATTTCGCTCTCTTGGAGCTCGCTATGGCCTTTTTTCTCCCCTGCATCTTTAAGGTGACTTTCCAAAACCGAACTTTGTCCATTGAATACCCTGCTGAACTTAAGAAATTCATCAATTCTCACACTACAAGTGACATGGAAATAGCTGGGCCTTCCAATGGTTGACAAGTTTTATTTCTATTTGCATAACTCTCAACTTTTCTCCAATACTGTGATCCTATAATTCTAATGCGTTTATACTTGTTCCTCCTTTCCCTTTTCCACTTCTTACATTTATTAACATAGTAATTTGTTTGTACTTTTTCTCGTACATAATCTAGTTTTCATAAGTCCTTCTTATAGTTAATTGCCTTCATACTCCCTTGTATCTTTCTGCAATTTTTTCATTCTTCTTATTTCTTAACAATTTTCATTGATTTATGTTTTATTATTACAGTCCATATTAATTTTATGTGTTTCCTAGTTTTGTCAAATGTGTATTTCCTATTGTCCTCTCAACATTTAAGACATTTATTTAATCCCTTTTTTGTATTCTAATAGGTTCTTCTATTGTATTTAATTTGTTTGGTCCGTATCAATATCCCCTTCTGTTCCGGTGTGTTACGTACTTCGTGGTTCAGGCATCTCATCTTCCATACGTTATCATTGCCCAAGTGTTTTCATGTTTCTTTCCCCTTCAGGTATGTTTTTTCAGTTGTCCGTTTTTGATATGTACTGTCTCTCCTTGCTCCTCTTCTCTTCTATCTGATACCCCTTTTTTCTTACCTAGCTTTCTTTCCCTTTTCGCCACTTGGTTCTTCTTTCATGTTCTTATTTTTGTATATTTTGCTCTATTTGTATCTTTAATGTTGCATTTAGAGTTACTTCCTGGAATGTGAAAGGTTTTATTAATCCAGTTAAGAGACAGAGAATTCTTTCCCAACTCGCCTATTATAACCCTGACTTAGTACTCGTACAAGAGACCCATCTCACAGAAATGGAGGCGGTAAAATTAAAAAGAGGTTGGGTAGGTACCGTTTTATTCTCTCCCTCAGCTAATAAAAAAAATGGTGTCATAATTTTATGTCATAAGAAATTGAACTGTAAAGTGTTATCGCAAGAAACTGACACAGAAGGTATATGGTTACTAGGTACGTTGTTAATTAATACTGTTTCTTTAACTGTTTTTAATATTTCTGGACCTACACATCCTGATTGTTTCTTCTGGCCTCTGATTACGCAAAAATGTATCCAATTTCAAGATGATCTTTTCATACTAGGAGGCGATTGCAATCAAGTTGTAGATCCATTTCTTAATGTCAATCTCAGGTCTTCTATGTTCCCCATAAGACCCATAAGCACTTTCTCAACACTATTTCCCAAGCACATCTTATAGACTCTTGGAGACTTTCCCCCCTGATTCTCTGGATTTCTCCGTTTTCTCTCCCCCTCACGCATCCTTTTTGCATCTAGACTATATCTTTCTCTCTCAATCCTTATCTCAAAATGTGCTATCTTCCTCTATTGAGCCTATAGTTATTTCTGATCATGCCTCAATTATAACAGATCTTGATTTGCTCCCTCCGCATCCCGGATCCTCTTGTTGGTGTTTTAACAATTTCCTTCTCTCAGACCCTCTTTTCTCTTCCTCTTTTCACTCCTTTGTAAGTGAATTCTTTGATCTTAACTGTGACCCCAATTTCTCCCCACATATCATATGGGATTCTTTTAAGGCTACTGCATGAGGCTTTATTATAGACTTTGTCTAAAAAAAAGAAATGTTTTCATCAGCAACAAAAGTTCACTTTGGCGCATGTTAAGCCATTAGAACACACATTTTTTACTTCCTCGATAGATTTGGTCTCGCCAGAATTGATACGTGCTAAACTTGCTTTTATTAAAACTACCACTGACAATGCGTCATCCATACTCATTCGTAGTAGCGCTCGTTATTATGGTGGTCGTAATAAAGCAGGGATGCTCTTGGTGAATTTTTATTCTTTAAATGACTCCCTCTTGCATAAAGATCAAGAAATACCTAATGCATTTAAACTTTTTTACCAAAGTCTTTATACTCCAGAATCTCCTCCTTCCTCTTCTCTTATTAAGACATACCTTGATAAAATTCCTCCTCCCTCTACATCTCATCTTAATCTTTCTGATCTTGAAACAGGTCTGTCCCTTAATGAATTATCCATTGCCTTAAATAACCTCACTAAAGGGAAGACTCCCGGCCCAGATGGTTTTTCTGTTGAATTTTATTAGCACTTTTCTGATTTATTACTTCCGAAACTCACTTTCCCACTAATTTGTTTTAACTGGTTAAACAGAAGGCACTTTTCAGGAAGCCACAATTTGCCTCATACATAAAGAAGGTCGAGACCATAAGTATTGTAAGAATTATCAACGATCTCCCTGGTTAATGATGATTATAAATTATTTGCTAAAATGCTTGCTTTACGTTTAGATCCCCTCATGCCTCATCTTATTGGTAAGGAGCAATGTAGTTTTGTCAAAGGAAGGCTTACCTCTGATAACTCTTGTCTTTTCCTCAAAGTTTTAAATAAAATTCCCTCCCTTTCCACTTCTCTGGCGGCCATCTCTGTTGATGCGGAGAAAGCATTTGACAGAGTAGATTGGTCCTTCCTATTTGCCTCATGGCAATGGCACGGTTTTGGTCCCAAATTGATTTCACTTATCTCTTTACTGTACTCTGCCCCCAGAGCTTCAGTATTAGTCAATGGTCAAGTCTCATCTTATTTCCCTCTTCAACGAGGAGTTTGTCAAGGATGCCCTTTATCCCCTCTTCTCTTCATTCTAGCTCTTGAACTCTTTCTGTCCTCTATTCGTAATAATGACTCTAACTCTGTTTTTTCTTATGGTCACCAAAAGCTAAAACTTTCCGCTTATGCGGACAATATCCTTTTATTTATTTATACACCTGAAACCTCTATTCCCCCTTTATTATATGAGTTTGACTCCTTTTCACAGGTTTCTGGTTATAAAATCAACTCACAAAACACAGAAGGAGGGCCTAAAGGGATAAGTTTAAAGACCTACGGACCCAATCCCCTATTTCAATTTATCAACCACTAAAGAAATTCAAAGTCTGTCAAAAAAAGGGGGGGCGTGTTCCTCAATAAATGGACACTCCAAATCTCAAGTACTCAAAGCTAGAGATTCAAGCTAGAGATGCAGTAAGGGTGGCCAACATTTGGATGGCCTCAAAGAACAAGAAAACAGGAAAAAACTCTGCCAGGGATCATTGATGTCCCATCATTACACATTGCGTGTCCAGTTTCATCAACTGGGCTACCAAATAACTATACTTCACCCTACCTCTAGCCAGGAGGGGGATAGAAGAAAATAGTTGTATCCTCTTTTGTAGAGTTTTTTTACAAGAGAATAATATAGGAGGACAAGACTCCTTTGAGTAAATAGTGCAGTGCAAAAAGAGAAAAACAGAAATGTGAATTAAAAAGGATACGCATCGGAGACGTAATTGTCACTAACACTAAAAAGTGTGGCCTCACATATGTCTTCCCATCTAAAAACAGTGAAGGAAAAAATCAAGAACAGTTGAAATATGGCACTGCTGTTATGGTCTTATGCTCTTATGGTCACTTACGTCTCCGATGCGTATCCTTTTTAATTCACATTTTTGTTTTTCTCTTTTTGCATTGCACTATTTACTCAAAGGAGTCTTGTCCTCCTATATTATTCTCTTGTAAAAAACTCTACAAAGAGGATACAACTATTTTCTTCTATCGCCCTCCTGGCTGGAGGTAGGGTGAAGTGTAGTTATTTGGTAACCCAGATGATGACACTGGACACGCAATGTGTAATGATGGGACACCAATGATCCCTGGCAGAGTTTTTTTCTGTTTTCTTGTTCTTTGAGGCCTTCCAAATGTTGGCCGCCCTTTCTGCATCTCTAACTTGAATCTGAAAAATTCTTTCAGACTATCTTCTGTACTCTAGCTTTGAGTACTTAAGATTTGTAGTGTCCAGATATTGAGGAACACGCCCCCCCTTTTTTTTGACAGACTTTGGATTTCTATAAAATCAACTCAGATAGATAAAACAGAAATTCTCCCCCACACAAAATGTTGTCTTCCCGACTCCTTTTCCTCCACTGGTTTTGCCTGGAATAGTTCAAAAATTAAATAATTAGGTATATGGTTTTCCAATTCCATTGCTTCTTCAATTAAAATAAATATGTCTGCAGTTTTATCCTAAATTGATAAATTACTCTCTTTTTTTAACCCCCTTTTTCTTTCTTGGTGGGGCCGGTTAGATTTTATTAAAATTATGATTACCCCTATTTTATTTTATACACTCTCCATGTTCCCCATTCCTTATTCCTACCCTTTACTTTAAACATATTGATTCCTTTCTCTCTAAATTTCTTTGGAAAAACAAGAAAGCTAGAATGGTCTTACCTTTTCTTCGTAAGACAAAGTCTAATGGTGAGGTGAACTTCCCTGATGTTTATCTCCATCACAAATCTTTTTCCCTTCGGCAGGCCTCGAAATGGCTCTTCTCTGACCCTTCTCCTTTTACTCCCTTCTGGATCTCCAGTGAACAAACTTTATTATTACCCTTTTCTCTCGAGGAAATTATAGCTTTTTCTTCCAATACTCCTCATACCTCCCTCCCCCTATTTAGGTAAACGTGTTCCCTTTTGAAACCTTTGGGGCAACCCAATCCCGTCTCGAGGGAATCCTTCTTAGATTCTTCTATTAGGCATAACTCTCTTATTCTCCTTAATAACAGACCCATCTTATCGAAAGCATGGAGATTAAAACGCATCATTTGGGTTAAACACCTTTTCAATGGTCTTTCACCATGTTCTTTTCCCCATTGCCCCCATTCCTTTTTATATAAGTTTACTATTCTTATGGCAATTATTCTTGATGTTTACTATTCTCTTCCCCCTTCATCTCTCACTGAAGTCCAAAACTCTCTTCTTAAGATACTCCTCTCTCTACCCAAAGCCTCCCTTATATACAAATATTTCTTAGCCCCCAATCCAGATTGAGCTAAATCCAAATTGTAACTCTCTTGGGAATCTGATCTGGGATGCAAATGGACTGTCATCTTCTGGGATAAACTCTGGTCCAGATCTCTAGAAATCTCTTGCTCTGCTTCTCACACCCAATCTGTGTTTTTTCTTTATCATTGACTTTATCTTACCCCTGCTTCTATAGCTCACTATTTTTCTTCTACTGATTCTAACTACTGGACCTGTTATTCCTCTAATGCTAATCTTATACATCTTCTCTTCCTCTGTCCTTCGGATTCCAACTGTTGGGGGAAGGTTTGGTCATATATCTCTCGCTTGTTTCAGATTTCCATCTCTTATTCTATACCCCTCCTATTCGCTGGCAGCCTCTCTGATACCTTAGATATACCCTCACATAACCATGGTCTCTTCGATCCCATGCTTGCTTTAGCCTTTCAACATATTTCTCTCAATTGGAAAACCCTTACAAAACTCTCTATACAACACTGGTGAAATAGTCTCTGCAATTTTCATAGACTTGATGTTGCTTTCGCCCCCTCCTGTAAACCAATGGCTAATAGAGATCTCTCTTGGTTACCTCTGACTACTTATTTAGATCAGATTGTTTAAAAAATAATTCTCCTCTAAATTCTGAACATTTCATACCCCTTTGAATGCTGTTCTCTCTGTTCTCTTCTTTCCTCGCCCATGTTGATTTAGTATATGGAATTAATTGACCAATAGTTCATTCACATTCCTTTGTAATAGGCAATGTAATATGCAATCTTCTTTTATGTCAAAGTGTTAAATTTTTCCCTTTCCCTGCCCCTGCTCTGCCTCCCTTCCCTTCTACCTTCACTACTTCATATAAAATCTTAAAAATAGCTTTTATTCTTTTCCTCAATGTACTAGCCAACTCTTCTGTTATTCCTCTACTTTGACATTCTGATTCTGTATTGCTGGTATTTATATCTTTATTGATTATCAAATAAAGCTTTTCAAACATAAAAAAAGAAGGAAGGGTCTGAGACTGTTTGGAGAGGTGTTCTCTGTTTTAATGCCAACGTCAAACATGGACCCAATCTTAGGGAAAACGAAGGCTGAAGTCTTCTCCTAATTAAAAATGTTAAACATATGCCACAGTCCGAGGCAGTGGGTTAGTGCTGGGGTTATTTGTTTTAGTTTGCATCAAACATGATAGATTCATTAAGGGAAGAGGCGTTTATAGAAGCAGGCTTTTATATACTTTGATCATGAAAGTGAAGATCTTAAGTCAACTAAAGCAATATCTTGTGATTTAGGGAAAAAATCTATTTCGATATGAAGGATGATGCCTCCTTTTGCATTGATTAATCTAGTTTCAAAAAGTGCAATACTTTTTCGCTCACCCTCTATCCAATAATCAGAGGTACTAGCCACGGCTGGTACCACTCTCTTGTGATTAGTTATAGGAGTGGCATCACTTGCAATTAAGATGTACCTGAACAGAACATTCCAAATGTAACCATGTTATTGAAAGAGAAAATATTGCATCAATAAGAGGCAAACTATTTTTCATTAAATGGATAACTTCTTGCGATCTATGGCTTTTACCAATTTTGTGAAGATGAGAAAAGCAGTATAAAGTGTTACATAATGTTTGTATATATGGCTGTGAGAGGTGGTGACTGAATCTGATTGCTAAGATGTACTAGGCGTGTGGTTAGTGACCTTGTCATGCTATGTCCCTTCCGTAATACATTCTTGATGACATTCTGGCCACTTGTTGCATAAGAGTGACCCATACATAACTGATTGCGGGGATTCTTGGTGACCAACAAAAATAGTAGCTCTGCCTTGATATATTGTAGCCATTTGTGGTGACATCTGTTATGGTATGTTATGTTAAAATCATTTATACACCAAGCGGTTTCATGGCGCTGTGTACTACTGTTGGCATAATAGTTCCCCATACCTTTGATTTTGGCCAATCTTGGAAACTGTCCGTCTATCCTACTATATTATTGGTCTAAGCTTGACATGTAGTATGCATTTTTGGACACATTCATATTATGGCTGACATTATACTGCCTAGTAATTCATATTGGGGATATCCCAGCAACAATCCAAGTATTATGCACATAACAATAATAACAATGCTTTATTGTTTGATTAATAAAAAATAATTACAATAACGATCGTCCATACATTCATTCTCACATTATAGTAAAAGACAGAATTATATAACAATAGATAGTTACATTATTTACACTCACTAAGATTTCACTGGTTTCTTCATCCACACTACTAGTTTTTGTCACGATTTATGGGTATCATTAGTACAACCCTAAGTCCCTTAATGACTTCACATTTGTCAGACAGTGGTAAATGGTTAACAAATATAACAATAAATACTTAAGACTAACATAGTAATCCCTGTTTGACAAAATATGGGCACTCTAGGTAACAGTCAGCCTATCCTTAGGATAATATTGGTCGTACCTTCTAGACTGTGGACATTCTTTTTAAACATCTTGCTATCCCTGGCATATCATTGGCCAGTGCTTAATGGATGGTGGATATTTCACAACACACTGGCTATCCCTGCAATAATCTTGACCCATATTGATGTATCATGGCCATTGTTGTTGACAGTCTGGCTGTCACTGGCACAATGTTGGCTCATTTCTTACATAGTGGACATTCTCGGAAATATGCAAGCTTTACTCCCAAAAAAGTGGACCTTCCTTGACCTATAATGGGCATTTGTGGTGATGTTTGGCTATCCCTGGCATAACAGAGCTTGTTTCCGACACATTATGGGCATCTGATCCACCATTCTGGCTATTAATGGCATAATAGTGGCACCTCATTTTTCATAATAGCGCCATGTCATTTTTATTTTCTTGATGTTCTTGAAATAAAGGTGGCTATCCGTTGTTTAAAGGTGGTTATACCCCCTGTCATAGGATGGTCATCCCTGTTATCTGTTTCTGAAGATGAATGGACTTGAAAAATATAATTTTCTATGTGTCCTAGTAACATATGTGAGCTTAGAAACCCCATCTTTTTACCGTTTACCCTCAGTTCATTGAATTGTTAGACTGGAAAAATAGTTTTTTGACTTCTGGGCAGGCGAAGTATGCTGTGCAGATCCATGCACCCTTAGCCAAACATTATTCTATTTTTACAGTAATGTTCTGAATGTTTCACTTTTTTGTAAGCTGGTTGAAATGTATCTACAAAATGTGCAAGCTGATTAAAGTTCAAATTCTCAATGTAGGACAGCAGAGAATTTGACTCCTTATACATTTTGGACTAAACCTGTAATAGGGTCTCAAACATGCTCAGTGACTGCAAACGCTATATTGTGGCTTCAAAGTAAAGACAATGCAATTTTTTCACTTTAAATATCATATTCAACACTATAATGTGTCAGCGTTAACTGTGTTTTTCAAATGTTATGTACAGCTTTCTGATATGTAAATGTGCAAATCAAAAGAGTTACTGTACATGCTACATAAAACCTAGTATTAGCTTACAAGCCACGTTTGTGCATGTAGCAAGTTTGAAGTTTAATTTTTGTCTTAAAATCTATTTTTACTAAGCTTCTGTGTAACTTCATGGCATAAGGTAATTAAACAAAATCAGTAGGGTATTTGGACTTATTTTACTATTGTAACGTTGTCACATTTATGCTCAAACATTTGACAAGTCTCAAGTGATGGCTTTAGCGCTTCTCTATATTTGGACTTCATGGAGTTTAGCGATAATTACTGTTATTACAGTTCATTATCCCTCTAGGAGGCCACCGCAAAAAATGTAAAGTCTATTAGGAACAAAATACTTCTTGTGAGGCAGCCAACCCCTAATGTCTCCTCTCCTTCGCAATAGATTCAATAACAGGTTGCTCTTTTAACTGAAAGGGACATTGTCAAAACGAAAGTGCGAGAAACATACAAAGTAAAAGCAGAAACATAAAATGGTAGTTATTGCCAGAAAGCAGTGGGGCGATGCTCCTCTGCCCTAACGGTGGAGCCGCCCCTGCTATCAGGGTTGCAACGCTTGACTTTGGCAGGAGTTGTGAAACAGCGGGGCATATTTCTAAGCCCCTATTGCCACAGGAATGTCACTTTTGTGACGTTCCTGTGGCGATATGGGCTTCGCCTTATTTACAAGGCAGCGTTAAACCACTACACATGGCTTAATGCTGTCTTGTAAATAAGGAACCCTTTAATGCTATACTTAGCGTGAAAGGGGTGGGCAGTTGGTGTTGGGATGGGTGTTCCCCCACAACACCCATTGATTTTTACACTGCCCCATATTTACAAGGGTGGTATAAATATGGGGCAGCACTAACATTAAGACCAGGAAAAACCTGCTCTCACCCTGGGGAAATGAGGAGAAATGCTTCATTTATCCTCATTTTTGCTGTTTCCATATGTGCTGTGTTGTGCAGCACACATAGAAACAGCACAATGCCATTAACTGTTTATGTGCAGGAAGTTGTCCCTTCCTGCAGATAAACAATCATTAAAAAAATGACGAGTTGCAACTTGTATGTATGCTGCGCAAAGTAGCATACATAGAAGTTACAAAATGTCATTTCATATTGTTTATGTGTAGGAAGGGACACCTTCCTGTACATATACAATCTAAGGGTGGGCGTAGTAGGCGTAGTCGCGCTATGCGAAGCTACGCGAAGACGTTCTCGCACTACGCGAGCTTCGCGAGCATGCGTAGTAGCTTGCTGGTCCCGTTCGCGAGCCGTGTTTCTTGCTCGGGGCGCTGTCTGCGTGTTCGGGGGATTGTAGCGTGCGACCTTACCCATGTGGTTGGGCTATGGGCGCGGCCATCTTGTTTTTTCAATTGTCCCGCCCGCCCGCGCCCCCTATTTCCTCTTCCGGGTTGCGAATAACGCGTTCGCACGGTGCAAGTCTTGTTCGGGAACACAACTACTTGTTTACACTGACAAAGTGTGTGTTCGCGTGAAATCTCACGCGAACTTACCCACGTGGTCGCGATGGGCGCGGCCATCTTGTTTTTCACACTCTATGCTATGGTTCTGGGCCTAGTTTTCTATCCACTTTATATCTCTTCAATCCTTACCTCTTTTCACAGTTTTTCTTACTTTTTTTATTTATCATCTATCTCTCTCTGTCCCTAAGTTTATATTTTGCATTTTATTTCTACTTTTCCACTTTTTTTTAGCTTTTTTACTGTTTTATTTTATTTCTTTATTTAAGCTCCTACTTCTTCCCCCTAACTTTCTTTTCCACCTCCACCTCCACAACAGAACCATGGCAAAGGGGAGCAGCAGAACCGGCTCGAAGGGCAAGGCGCCTGCGCCCAAGAGCCGGCTGCCTTGCGGCAGAATGCGCCCATCAGGGGTGAAGGCCCGGAATCTTTTCGGGTAGGCGGAGGTGGCCGCCCTGGTTTTTTTCATCCAGCGCCACCTCCCCTTGACCTTGGCAGCAGGCGGCAGGCCAGGGTCTGGTTACCTGCCAGAGGAGCGTCACCGCCGGTGGGCGAAGGTGCGCCGGGCAGTCTACCGTCGCTCAGAAATCCGGCGCACCCACCAGCAGCTGACACACCGGTGGGCAGACATTCTAGACAGGGAGCAGGACCTGTTGGACCTGATAGGTGTTGAAGTCGTGGGGATTGGTGAGTAGCTAGTAATATTAATAATTTAATATATATTATAGTAGTACAAGTATTGTGTATAATTCTTGGATGAATAAGTAACACGGTTACTGGTGCGCTTTGTTACATTGCCGATGAATTCAGTCTCAAATTCTTCTGTTATTGTATGACACAGGTGCTGCTCGCCACTTCTCTTACTGGTTTGTAACTTAGCGCTAGCTTGGGCTGCTGATTATTGATGTTAGAGTTTTTAGAGAACTGAAGTTAGTTGATGCTATTGCTAGAGTCTAGTGAGTCCCATTGTCCTTTAGTGAAATAGTGGTGGATGGATAGTATTACTTGCTTCATATTTTTTAACGGTCTACATGACGCCTCCTCTGTCACTGAATGCTTAGTTAGTTCTTATTTACCCCACCCCTCCATAGAACCGGTTTGAGTTTGTTTACTGAGTGGTAGGCTTAGCACAGCAATAGCATGATCAGGTGAGTCAGTAGCAGTTCTGACGCAAGCAACCAACAATTATGTGTATGTACAAATTTATGCATGTGTCCTCCATCTCATCATCTATGCATGTTTGCGGGTAAAAATAAAATTGAAATGCCGACTTACTGACCAATTGGCCCATCTGGATTCTTGAATAGGTGGTGTAGGTCAGGTGGTACTGGCTTCGTTAGTATTCTGCAATCAGAATGTTTATGGCACATTTGATTAGTGTTCTATAAGTAGACGGTCTGTGGATCTTGCAAGCCAGTAGTCATTTATACTTCGAAGTCAATTTTATTGGAATTGCTGTTCCCTAAAATGTTTGAGAGGATTTTTGAATGAGGTCTTTGTTTCACAGCACTTAATGCTTCTCTTTCTTTATTATTTCTTACATGATGATCAGCACCACCCAAGGGCAAGAAGACGGGGTCCGAGTTGGCGGGACAACCACAGGAGGAGCGCTCCTCTACCGCGGATCCTGCTGCTGGCCCCAGTAAGTCCTACAGTGCTTATATTATTAACAATTATATTTCCCTAACTTTTTAACGCACCTTATTTATTTCAACCTATTAATCCTCCTTCGTAATTCAATGTTAGCAAAACCTTCTTTGGTCTTACATTTGTTTTCCAAATTTTGCGTAACTATCCAATGCCATCCCTGACTTTCAGTTCCTTCAAACTGCCTCTGCCCCTAGAGTCTCTGTGCTACTACTATTAGACTGTGTGTAGATAAGCTTGCCCTGTTGGCCACTCTTTAGTTAAGGTATTCTTTTGAATAAAGCTGTGATAGAATAGCTGTAGCCATTGGGTCCACTCCTGTCTTTTGCGTTGTCCTCTGTAATCTCCAGTCTCTCAATTCCCACCAACAAAAATGCACAACCAGATGTTTGCCTACTAATTTTTGTTTAGTTAGTATACTTTTACTACTGTTGTGGTTATTATTATTCTCTCTCTGCACATACACAACTATGTACAAGAAGAAAATAGGATGTTCTTGATGTTGGTGATAGGGAGGTTGGACCTTACACCCTGGTCACAGAACTCAGTCAGAAGAACCCATAATCCAATGACCGTCTAGTCTACCTACCTAAGTGTCTCGGTCATAGCCAATTGTCCCACTCCCGACCCCCACACGAAGATAGTTAGATATACCCAATGATTTTAATACACAACCCACACCAGAACAGAAGAAGAAGAGTAGAAGACCCTTTCGCTCACTCACTCGTTTCAGTCCCCAGCACCCCAGACACTGAAAAAATACCACAGAGTCTACGTGCAAGTTCAAAAACTTTATTTTTTGTAATAATTAACAAGCTTTGTATTGTTGTAACTTGGAAGTATTTCAATGAGAAACATCCTGCTCCACCATGCAAAATGCTGTACATTTTGTACATCTAGTGCACGATAGAGAAATGTGTGAATTGTGGGAGACATCTTTCGAAAGCTCTGCAAATCCCTTGTTTCGTAGAAGGCAATCTTCTCTTCTCATCTGCCTATGAGAAAAATGTTGCACGTTAGACAGTGAATACAACTATGGCTGTTTTTAGCAGTCATCACATGGCAACAAGTGTAACATTATGGACTAACAATACTGGTTTGTCAATTGTATGCCAGACTCATGTGGCCTCAATGGTGTCTTTCTTACTGTGCAACAAGCTGCAAGGTAACATGGGCAAAGCAGTAGACGCGGATCAAAAAATGGTTATATGGCTCAGGCTAACTTTCCAAAGACTATAGTAGGAGTAGATTAGATGACCCTAGGGACCATCTAATAAATTAAAACAAAACTCTGTCTAATGTGACTGCTGTACATTGGACGCAATTTGGACAAGTTACACTGTCACAACGATTGTTGTTGTACGTAACTGTTTTTTCAATCTTCCTTCCTGGTGAAAAAAGTACAACTAGTAAAATAGGGGGAGGTGTGCAGGCATCTAAAAAGGTGTACTTGTTTTTACAGGTGCACAATCAATACTAACCACCAGTGCTGACGGGGCCAGCAGCGAAGAGATTGCCAATGCCATCCAGGAGGGGACAGAGGATGCGGCACCTGCAGGAGCATCAGTGGGGGAGGAAATTTCAGCGGTGGGCGGTGGTAAGTTATATTCATAACTTATTTGCATTACTAGGTGGATGGGGGACATTTTTTTTCCTCAGTGTGCTATGAGACTTATTAGGAAACTATGAATTTGAAGTTGTACTGGACAAAATACAATGGTTGAAGAAGACACCCTTTGTAGCATTTCCAGTTTCAGTTGAGTAAACAAGGCCTCTTCCATCAGACTCCAACTCAGCTGTGTAACTTTTGGAGAAGACTAAAAGTCAGATCAGATGACCTGAGGGATGTGTTGAACAAAAAGGGAAAGAAGTGAACTAGGGTGGAAGGAGGAAGGACTAAAGAGATGTAATAATAAGACAAACTACCATAGAAGGATACTTTGTAAGGTTCATTCACATGGCTGATATAATTCGGATACATGGGTTGTTAAAGGATGGGTAGAACTGCAAGGTCAAAGAAAATGCAGGCCTGGTTGGGCAAAAGAATATGGGTGCATGGATACAGTGGATAGCAACAATCATGAGCGGAGTTTTTGTCAATGAAACCCAAGGCAAGGAAGGAGTGGACGCATGGGTGGTTGCTGGTGAAAATGAAACCAGGTAAGCCGATAATAAAGAATGATAGACATTGACTTTTAATGGGTGGATGCCACCTAAATGTATTTGTACATTCATCATAGGTGAAGACTGTCACTGGAAGCAGAGTCTTACTTTGAAAAACTAAAAGGATACAAAAAAGACTTTTGTTCTTCTTATGTGTACTCAAGGCCACCCAGTACTAGGGCAAGTATAATGCCGGAAAAAACTTCAACAAATGCTACAGGCAGGGGAAGCAGGAGGACAGATTAGATAGATACTAAAAGTAGACACCAATTGTATGTACTGCGCTTGGTAGTGCTACTATGCCACAATGTACTGTTGAATTAATTATGAAGAGTTTCAGTTACAATTCTGTTTCTTTTTTTATAGATACTCATACTCCTTCCTCAAAACCATCGCGGAAGGAGTTGGCAGCCAGGGCCCGGCAAAGGAAACTGCAGGCCATTGTGGAGGAATACCGCAAGCTGGTGGCTGAGGCTGAGGAGGAGGAGGAGGCGGCGGCAGCAGCTGCTGCCTCTTCCAATGCGTCTGGCCCCAGCAAGGCTCCACCTGCAGGAGTACGGCGCCGTGGCCAGGCAGCAGCTCACCGCCGGTTTGTAACATCTGCCACCCCAACACACAATGGATGCAAATGCAGGTGGAGTGCTTTTCGGCAAAAACTTCTCCTCCGGATGGCCCAGCTGGAGGACAAATTAGAGGAGCACGTAAAAAATAATTGTGGACAAACACCTTAAAGCCCGCCAACTGTAATGGACCCGGACACTGTTGATTTGCCCCTTTTTTAATACTTTTGTGGGTGGGTGGGAATTGGGTGTTGGGGTTATTTTTGTGGGACATTCTTTGGACTTGGACATTGGTTGGGGTTAGGGTGGGGATAGGAGGATATTATTTGTATACATGAATAAATGTTATTTATTTTCAACTTATACAGATATGATATGATGTTGTTTTGTGGTGGGGTTACTGTTGTACGTCACAAAGTTTACTCTAGATGCAGGGCAGCGGCCAGTGTTTGATTTAAATACTTTATTAACTGACCACATGTGTAACATGCAAACAGATAGATGCTGTGCCCCTCACTGAAAGCTATATTTGTCCTATTAGTACTACCAGCCTCTCCTCCAGTATACCTCCCAGCAAACTTCTCTTCTTACCTGTGGTTGATGTTGATGACGTTTGGCACCGCAAGGGCTAGTTGTCAGGGAAGAGGAGCTCGTCCTGACAGAAGTAGGTCCTGTAACCCAATACTTATTTCTTCCGACTCGCTCTCCTCTTCCAGCTCTGATTCACGGACTTTGTAGTCCGGTGGTATCAAGTGCTGGTTCATTTTTATCATGGTTAACCGCTCCACGCTTTTGGGCGAGAGACTGGTCCTTCTCACAGTCACAATGGCACCAGCAGCACTGAACACATGCTCAGAAGAGACACTTGCAACAGGGCAAGCTAGATACTTTATCGCCAGCCTGCTAAGCAGTGGCCATTGGCTTCTTGTCCTATACCAATACACCAATGGGCTTTGCTCCATGAACACCTCTGTTGTGTCATCCAGATAGGCCTGGACCATCCGCTCAATGTTCATTGGTGCTCTGGTTTGCTCGTCCTCTTTTTGCTTTGCGGCAGCAACGGACTTCCCCATCCCTTTCTGTAGAAACCAAGCCGCTATTTTTTTGCTTGTGTCTGATGAATCACATCCTGTTGGTGTTATTGTTTGTGTTGGTGACTGCTGGGAAGCAAACGCACTGCTCGCATGCTGTGAAGAGGACCTTGACTCTGTAGGATGCTCAGTAGTACTTGCACTGTCCTGGGCTGGCACTGGCAGGCCTCTAATTGAGAGCCGTTCATTTTCTAAATCAGTGGCTTCCTTGGCTATTACAGTTTTGTACTTGGAAACATCTTCTTTAGAAAAAGGAATTAATGCATTACTATTCACAAATAATTTGTACCGTGGATCCAAAATTGTGGCAGTAATGTAATGTTCATGTGACAAAATCTTATTTTGAATCCTTGTATTCTGAGATAAGCGCCTGTGAAGACCTCAAAAGGAAGTAGCATCTCAGTCAGGCATTTAATGAGGTCCCATTGCCACATCTCAACGGTCATGTCTTTAACAGCATTATCCCCTGATCTTGTCATGACATATGCATTTAGTGGTATGTACTGCTCAAACAGCCGTTCGAGCATGTAATACGTAGAGTTCCAACGTGTTGGTACCTCCTGAATGAGTGCTTTGACTGGCATTTTATAATCACGTTGAATGACCCGTAGCTGCTTCCGGGCTTTAAAAGAATGATTGAAATGCGTGCAGATTCTTCTGCAAATGGTCAGTAAGTTGCTGACTTTGCTTTCACTTTTCAGAAAGTCTTGAACCACAATGTTGATGCAGTGTGCCAAACACGGGACCCTGAAATAGCCGCCATCTTCCATGGCCTTAACTACATTACTGCCATTGTCGGTGGCAACAAAACCAATTTTGAGGCCTCTTGGTCGCAGCCATTCAAAGACCTTGTTGTTGAACTCATCCAAAATGTTTGCAGCAGTATGCGATTTCTCCATAGCAAACATGGCTACAGTTGCATGTTTGCGAGTATCATTAAAAATCTCATTAATGTCAATGCCTGTAGATATCTTGTCTCTAACACCTGAAAAAGAGATCCAGTGTGCTGTGATGCACATGTAATCTGTGGCTTGACTACTGCTCCACATGTCTGTTGTCAGGTGGATACTATGCACTGCACTCTGCTGCAAGGTTTTTCCAAGCAATTCCAGCACATCGTGGTATAGTGCTGGAACAGCAACTCTGGCAAAATAGTAGCGGCTGAGAACATTCCATTTTGGGCAGAGGGTTGACACAAATTCCAGGAAACCCATCCCTTCAACAAAAGAAAATGGGAGAAGGTCCAGTGCTAACATTTTAGCAAGCTTAGCATTGTATAAACGTGCTATTGGGTGGTTGCGCTCGTACTTTCCCTCGTGCCTAAACATGCTAAGAATGGTACGCTGCTGCTTGGTATTTCTTTCAGATATGCCCAATGCAGTACTTCGTGTCGCAGACTTCGCACCCGTACTCCTTGGTGTCTCCGGGCTACTCGTACTCTGGTGCCACAGAGATGTTGCTGATCCGGAGGATCTGGGTTCTACCACTGCAGTGCTGGGGAGTGGGACAGGGGTACTTGGTGTACCACTAACAGATAGAATGTCTCCCTCTTCTTCCTGTGTGTTCCGTGGACCTTCTACTGCTTCCCCACCAACATTAATGGTTCCAGTTTTCATGATACGTAGGTGGTCCTCCCACTTGATTGCGTGGTGTTTTTTCAAATGGGTCATTTGGCCTCCGGTACCATAGTTTGTGCCAAGCTTACCAGGACGAACAGAGGAATGACAAATGGAACATATAGCAATGTTGTCCTCATTTGCGCTAACTGTAAAGAAGTCCCACACTGGGGAGCTTAACTTTTGTCTCCTGCTAGAGGTGCCACTTCCAATGCCGGATGAACTGGAGGTTGTGTGGTGAACTGCACTATGTGACTGCGCAGTAGTACCACTACCTCCTTCTGCTGAGGTGGAACTTGTGCTGGATGTAGGACGCTGCCGGCTGTGTGCAAATGTAAAAATGGAAGCTGGAGGTAGTTTTGGTGTGGCCTGTGTTGGTGGTATGCGTGCTACTACATCTCTAGTCGCAGCCAATCTTGATAGGGTAAAAATGTTGGTCTCCATGTCCTCAGGGCCAGGAGTAATGCTTGTGATGTCTGGGTCTGACTCATCATCACCATCATTATCCGGCTGCTGAACATTGCACTCCATAAGTGGTAGGCTTCCTGGAACATTCCTTTTCCCTCAGCCTGGTCTTCTTGGGATGTCTCTCCCTCTCATGCTCAGATCGTTCTGGCTCCCAATTGAGATCAAGATCATCAGAAGGGATGCTTGGCGAAGAACTCAATGGACTAATCCTCCTTTTCCTTGGTGGGGATTTGGAACCCAATAGATCTCCTGCAGGATGTGCTACCTCTTCTTGCTCTGCATCAGGCTCAATTTCCTGAACTGCCCCGACTTCGGGAGGAACAACAACTACTATTGCCAGTGGTGGTTCTTGAAAAACTATTGCAGGCGGTGGTTGTGGTAGTTGTTTTGATACATACAGTTGTTTTTGTTGAACATCTACTATTGCGGCTGGTGGTTGTGGAACTACTATTACAGGTGGTGGTTGTGGTTGTTCTTTTTGTTGAGCATCTACTATTGCAGGCGCTAGTTGTTGTTCACCACTTTTCTGCTGTGTTCCCTCTTGCGTGGAATGTGTACTACTTTGCGATAAGTTCAGGTGATGCTCAGTATCACTGCTTTCCAAGATTAGGCTGGCTACCTCTTCCCCACTCATCTGCTTGGGCCTGGGGTGGTGGCTTGGGCCCACTGATGCGGAGGTGCTGGCCCCAGCTTGGACCCCAGTCACTGCTGCTGCAGGCGTACTTTTTTTTTCCCCAAAAAAGGTTTTCGGGTCAACACCAGACTTAAGTGTCAGTTCCTTCTTCTGCTCTTCCTTCTTCTCAGCAACTATTTTGGAGGACCTGGTACCTGCTTTCTTTGGGCCCATCTTCTTCAGATGTCAGCAGCAGCACTCAGTTGCACAAGTTGCTGAGAATGATGTCTGGTCAGGTTAGTCACTCACACCACACGTGACGTAGTACAAAAGGACGCCCGTCTGGCAGTAGAACAGGCGATGAATGATGACAGACACCCCCTCCAGTCTTTTGTGCACCTACAAGCAAAGAAGGCAGAACAACATCAGTCAAATATGGATTTATTTTAGCTTTAATTACTACTATAAGTATTAGTACATCCAGTAAGAGTAAGAATAGAAAAGAATTAAAATGCAAATGTAGTGGAAGTGGAACTTGTTTATCCATAATTTGTGCATCATGGATTTAGCATCAGTGACCTGCAGCAGATAGCAATGGGGATGTGAACAGTAGTAATCCGACAGGAACAATGGCAAGACACAGGCCAATTTCTCAAAAACTAAACGGCACACTACTACTACTACTACCACAACAGCTCCACATGGGCACTCATCACAGGTACATGGGTAAAGGGCAAAGGCCAAAAAAAATAAACTCAACCAGGCCTATATCCCTCCCTATATAGCCAGAAAAAGGAGGATGCATACATCACAGCTTAATGCAAAAAAAATCCCCATGGCTACAAGGTTTGAAAGTTACACATCAACACAAACAACCAAGGCATTTTGGAGTTTTCCCCCAAAGAGTTAACTAGTTAACTACACCCCAAACACCACATCTGAAAATTCAATGCATTGCCACCCATGCCCTAAATGATGTTAAATTCAACAGACAAAATGGAAACCGCAACATCAAGCATCCCAGCTGACTATCTCTGGGACTCTAGGCCTACTGGCAGAAAAAAATCACACAACTTTGGAGGCCTGCGGCAAACAGGATGGAAGGTCACACAAAATGGCCGCCCCCACATGGCCGGGCCAGTGCCACCCCCAAAAACAGGAAAAGAAAGAGAAGACAAACAAATAGACAATAAATTCCTATGGCAAAAGGACAATGCTTGGCTTGACAACATGGCCGCCACCAAGCCGCCCACATGGTCAGGCCACCCTCAAACAACAAGGTACATAGAGGACAGAAACAGTGAGTGGTCCATGCTCCAAAAACTACGAGCAAATGACAACCTGAGGAGTTTCTATTAGCAAAATGAACAGCATCTACATTTTTGGGAACTTTTTAGGCAACTCGAGAGATATTGCTCGCGAGAATGCAAATTCGGTGTGTTCGGCGGCGCGAACTGAACAATACGTCGTGATCGCGCCCCCGAGCACGCACATTGAGCGCGCGAAGATGACAAAAACTGTAAGGTCGCGTTGCAGCACTGTGCAAACATACCAAAACAGTACAGGCCTCCCTCAATCATAATATTTAGGAAAGATTAAGAAGCACAGAAAACTGTAGTTAAAAAAAACATTTATACAGTACACCAATTCTCAAACTTACTTGTGAAAGAAAAGTTCAAATCCAAAATTCCTCAATAAATCCAATTAAATGCTATGATGCAGCAGACACAAAGAGTGATCCTTCCAGCTCCAATTCCAAATGAAAGTGAACACCACATGGACAAAGCACTGGGAGGAGCCTGGTGGACAGGAACAGGAAGTTGGAGATTTAGGGGCACTTCCTTTCTCTTGAAAAAAAGAGTAGAAACAAAAAGAAGACTCCTAGCCCAAAAAAACAGCCAAATCACAATCTGAGGGATTAAATGAACATTTTAGAGAAAATTTTAACATGCTCAAGAGATATTCTGTGCCAGATTGCAGTTTCTGCGTGTTCGGAAACACGATCTTACCAACATAGCGCTGTAAGAAGATCGCGCGTCCTAATGACGTGGTCGCGCGTCCGAATGACGTCATCGCGTTCTCACAGTCGGGTTGGATTGTGCGGCCGGATTCCAAACATCGTAGCGAACGCGACCGGGAGAGAAAAGCGAGAAAGCGAACGCAAACCACGGTAAGTCTTTACCGCGCACGCCAGAATGCTATTGAGCGCGCGAGGAAGAAAAACTACTACGCGACGCTGTAGATTGCGAAGTAGACGACAGCTTCGCGCTCCCGACGAAGCGCGAAGTTGCCAAAACTTTGCAAACTCCGCGAACGGAGCGTAGTTCTCCGCCCACCCTTAATACAATCCTTCCCCTCAATGCAAGCACCCTTACACTAAGGTGCATGCGTGGCTGCGTTGGCGTTAGGCTGCTAAATTAGTGCCAGCGCAGTGAGAAACGCAGGGCTGCACCGTATTCTTGTAAATATGATGCTTCTCTGCGTGTCAGAAGTGGTGGAGCACAGCATTAAGCCAACAAGACTAACGTGTCACTTCTTTTATGAATATGCCCCAGAGAGTGAGACTACTTAGCAAGTCACAGGTCTGCCTTTTCAGAAATCTGTAGCACATAGAATAGTTGCATAACTTTTCCAATAAGGCACATGTGGGTAATGAAAAAAGTGTCACGTCAAAGTAATAGTTAGGCATAGGATGAGAGGGAACCTTAGCTGGATTGACTTATCGACTTTCACCAATCAAAGCTTAGTTCAACGTTTTAAAACTGCAGCATATCATTTTCAAAGAAAGAGCCTTGAACAGGAGGGAGGAGAGTCATAACCACCTATTTGGAAGAATTACCATATATCCTATAAAAACTGCTGCTTGCATTATATTGCACAGTTTGGTAGAGTGTAGAAGGCTGCCAGGAATCCAAGTCAGAGAGTCTTCAAATAGACAGGGGGTACTGGGCCCCAATTAAAACAACTAGGACCTTTCAACACTATACTGCAGAGCCCTGAACTGGGAACCACATACCCGTTTTTAGCACTTGACTCTCAATGTACCAATGCAGAGCAGTCCAAAACTTACCCAGATGAGGTGCTGTCAGCTAGAAACTCAGCACACACTCATGTAACAAATAACACTTAATAAGTTGCTGTTGACCTAGGGTTTTACTTACAAAAAGGAATAGTGCCTTATCAAACAAACTACTGAATACTATGCACAAATTAACAAATATATAAACAAAAATAGGAGGTAGAAATGGCTATGGTAATACCCTCTAAGTGGCATTAAAACCAGCAGGAGGCAAATACTAAAGAAAGGTCCCACAGATCAGGTAACTTCCTAATGAACCCTGGACCCACTGCACTGGAAGCAGTTCTAATGGCCTATGTACTAGCAAGCTCTGAACCCTCAAATTATAGTAGCTCTGTTATATGCCTAACACAACATAGTGGGTGCAGATATAAAAAGTGAGACCTACTGACATTGTCAGCGTGTCACCCAAAAAATGAAAGGCCACATTATAGAGTCATAATATAGCTGCATCAATATTGAAACATTCCAGGATGGCACCACCTTTCATTGACATTCATAAATATAGAAGAGTGTATTCATTCATCAATGTAAACATCAATAAAGTTTTTACTGTGAAATATTATGCATTATAGTAGCCTTTAATCTAACTTCCATCTAGCTATAAAGCAATTTCACAACCTGGCAATAAAATTCTATGAACCAAAAACTACAATGCCTGAGTCGCAGCTAACAGTATGTAAAAAGTAAATAGAACATGCTGTCTCTCACTTGGGACATGCTTCCAAAATTAAAGAAGGGCTCTAGTGGGATGTTGGTAGTGCTCTGTGCCAAAGCTAAACAACTCCCTGTGTACTTGAGTAGTGCACCAGCTCTCCTGTAAAAAACTGAAATTCTGTTGAGCTCAGCAAGTGCTTATGATGCAACATTTCTGGTCTGCAGTGCTCTCTTTGATGAAAATATGAATCGTGTTTCATTCTCTTTTTTCCTTCTCTTCCAAACGTGTATTGCTTTCAATTGTGTGCAGGGGTGTAATTGAGCCCCCAAGCTACAGCCCCTCCCCTCAGCACAGCACTCTGGCTGCAGAGCTCCTGGTGGAGCCCGGAGGGAGCCCCTCCACCTGCCTTGCAGGGAGGATCCCTCGAGTTTCGTTACACCAGTGATTGTGTCCAGTGTTCCTCCCCTACTGAGGGGCACTGGTGGCCTTTTTGTGGAAGCTGCATGGGAGCTCACACCTGTATAGCCAGGCCAGCTCACTCCACTTCCCAGTAGATGCTTCTCTACTGGCAAGTGTGCTGACATCTTTCTTTCTCCTGCTCACAGTGACTATGGACAGTAGACTGGTATTGTGCTCTCACACATTCCCCATTTCAGAGCAAGGGATGAAGCTTTTCAAATCACGGCGGTCTCTGCTTCATGGTTGCTAGGCGGTGGGGCTTCCTAGGTCCAGTAATAATTCACTATTCCTGGGGCAATGGCCCTTCCAGGGAGTGGATATTTTGGTGGCAAGGGGAGTGGCACATGTGCTCCAAGTCCTGCTTGTTGCTCAGGTAAACCCACATGATCTTGGTCTCTTGGGGTTAAAATAAAGAAAATGCTCAATGTAGCTAAGGTTGTCTTAGCCAAGGGGGCCAAGGAACTGCTGCTCATGGGTAGTGTGTTCAGATTGAGATACCCATCACCCTGTTTGCCTTTTATAACAGAAAAAGGTGTGTTTTGCTAATGAGGTTGTGCTTCAGTCACCAGAAAAGTTTAATTGTGGCTTCCTGGCCTCTACATTTGTAGTAATTCACTTGGAGGTGACTTCTAACTACCCTCCCTTTGTAGGAAAGAGTTTAGGACCTGTCCACCTGCCTCCTATAGCTCTTACCTACATTTCAGGGCTTTGCCACTCTTCTGTTGGACCTCAAGGCAACTTATACTCTATACCTGCACACCTCAGGGCCCATGTCCTCCTGGGCACTTGCTGTCTGTGTGTACAACAGGAGTCAGGGAGGATTTCTCTCCAGAATCAACTTCCACAGGGCCAGTCCACAGAACGTTCAATGGAACCCTCTATTCTAGGGTCCCTAGCATGTTCACCCTCTACAGTACGTCCAAAAGAGTGGGGATGCCTGTGACTATGGCCCTCGAGACATGTAAAAACAGAGTCCAAGTCTGTTCAAATCCAGTGTATCCCTTCACTCCAGACAGGTGTTGATCTAACTTAGTCTATTCTTCTTTGTCTTCTGCAGGCTCAGTGCTTCTCAGAGGTCTTCTCTTGCGCAAGGGTGCAAAATGTTGTAGAACATGGGCTTATCTGCCCAAACCAGAGAAGCCACATCACCTCTCTTCCTGGATCCATTGCCCCTGCACTGCTTGATGGACCTTTTCTAATGTAACAGAATCAACTCTTTGACATGCCTCCAGATGATTCAAAATGTTAATTAGTTCCCTCCAAAATTCAAAGGAGATACTCTCCTGTACGTGGTGCCAGAGGTCTAGCTGCCTCCCCTTGATTCTGTAGAGAATGGCATGCCCAGGTTTGTCAACAAGTATGAGTTAATTAGCCCATGCAGATTTCTCCCTACCCTCTTCTCCTGACAGGTGAAGGCTTAATCCCCTCGAAATTGGCCTACTGTGTGTGTGGGGAGTAAGCCTTTGGTATTCCTGCTGGCCAGCTAATTAAGTAGCATGGCCTTGCTGAGTAGTTAAAAACCTGATTCCCATTAAGGAGATGACTCGAGAAAATTGTGTAACACCCACAGTGTGTGAGGAGTGCAACCATAATGAAATTAATATTTTTGCGATTGGGGCCTTTTGATATCTAGAGAACCAGCCCCTAAGCTGTTCTATAGGTACTATAGACTCACAAAAATGCAGTATAAACTCATACTGCAGACAAAGAGAAGTGAGGATATGGTCAAATAAATTGTAGGGCTGCACAGTCCATAATCAATTTATTAAAGGTCCTATCTGTGGCAGGTTACCTGTGCACAGATACCAGGCTCAATTAGACAGTAGCCCCACTTGCTCAGTCCACACATGGGCGCACACTGTACATACATATATGCGCACACTGGTTCATGCATACCCAGTGCAGAGCATCTTATCCCAACTTCATGGCTGCAACTTATTTCTAAAAGTAAAAATGCCTAGTCAGTTAACACTCAAATTAACTTTAGCAAAGCGTACAGTGAGAGAGACTTTATAAATGAAACTCATTCACAGCAGAGATCCAAAACCAGGTGGTCCAAAATCTCTAAAAGAAGTAAAGCAGGTCAGAACACAATTCAACGCACAGATCCTATGGAGAGAGATGGTTAGAAGCAAGTGGCAATTTGACATATCTTTGGCTGTGCGCTTGGCTTAAAATGGTGAGAAAAATGTTCACTGCTTGAACCCATGGACAAGAACACTTCCATAATAGCATGGGGGATTTTGCAGCACAAGGAAGAAGTTGCAGAACTTTGATAACAGTTGGAGCAGTTATAGCAACTGAAATCTGTCCATATGCGAAGCGGAGACAGTCCTGCTGATTTGGACATTTTAATATCAACTATTTGTGCTTGTTGCTACAAGTAAATAACTGGTTTTGAATTTGTTCTCTCAGATTTATTCTCTGGAACATTGTTTTACTTAAGAGTTAAAAATGGGGGGCGTGGCTTGACGCCAACGAAGGGGGCGTGACTTGATGCCAACGAAGATGGCCGCTCGTAGGAGAGCTCCGTAGCGGCTCTGCGAGAGTGACAGCCTTTCCACCAGTCCCACGCTGCGTTACTGCTTCCAAATGGAATCCTTCATTTCATTAAAGGCACTGGAAGCCTTTTCTGTATTTTCTTCTTTGCGGGTGACGTCTTTGCTTCTCAACTGTGGCGGAAGCGTTTCCCTCGCAAGCCTCGCTCTGGCCATTTTGTTTTTTCTTCAGAGTCGACCCGCACTTTTACATTCTCAATGGAAACGGGTGCATCTTGTGGACAGAATATAACATGTGGACTACATTCTAATGTTTCAATTCTCCCTTCTATTTATTGAGCAACATTTATTTTGTGAAAAATAATCAAGCTGGGCATTGTTTATTTTTATTAATTGACTCGGCATTACATTGCCTTGAATTCTCATAGAGTTGCGATGACTGGCTTATTGTAAAAGGAACTTCTACAACTGTAAATCTCTGATTTCGCCTCAATGGAAACAAAACTAGATTTTACCATTTTGACAGTGCCAGTTTGTCACGGACAATACGCTTTTCTCCTTGCATGAATTTTGATGCTTGTCACTATGTTTAAATATAGTCCCTTGTCAAACAGCAGTGGGCTATAACTAAGCTGAGCTTCATTATAACTTTGGACTTTTGCCTAATTTATTGAACTCTACTGGAATTCTTGTTGTTATTTCAACGATGGTTTCTTTTGCTGCTACGATACGTATCTTTTCCACTTGGTCTTGCTTTTTCTGTGTATCCAACACTCACTCATTATTTTATGGGGAGAAAAAACTTCTCGTCATGTCACTGGTTCGTCATTACCATTCTTGTCTTTGGCAGATCATAATGCTTATTGTATTCTTTCAACGAATATGGAGAACTCTGAAAGTACCTCACCACTTACCAATAAGGACACCTTGGTAGCTTCATCTAACATTCTGCTACCCACCAACAAACTTAGTCCTAAACTGACCACTTCAACTCCATTATCCTCTGGTAAACACGTCAAAAAAGACCTTCCCTCACCTACCACGTCTCCTCAACCAGGCACTTTGGAAGTACTTCTTGAGGAAATACCAGCCCTTCGACCATATATGGAGGAAACAAACATAAGACTTCAAGCCTTGGATGACAAGTGGTCTACTATGTAGACTAGGGTTATGCAGAATGAACAGCAAGTTGACTCTCTGCAGGTTATGGCGAACCAGGTCCTTCAATGAAATCTGATATTACGATGCTCCGGAAACATGTGGAAAATTTGGAAAACTGCAACAGGTGTAACAATTTGTGCATTTATGGTCTGGCAGAAGGTTTCGAAGGCTCAGATGCCATTTCATTTTTCAAATCTTTTCTCCCACAAGTTCTTGGCTTGCCTAACTTTCCTGCTTTAAATATCCAAAGAGCACATAGTTTAGGTCATATTCCAACCATGGAAGCTTCTTCATCCAAACCTCGAGAAGTTATTATATACTTCCTGGAAATCACAGATTTATTCAGGGTCCTACAAGCAGCTAAATTCAAAGGCAGTATTGCATTGCAAGGCTCTAATCTCTTTTTTGTGCAAGACTACGCCAAAGAAACAGCAGACTGAAGAAAGAAATTCCTGGAAATGAGGTTAGCACTTTGTTCTATCAATGCCAGATTTGGCCTCTGTCACCCTTGTTTGTTCAAAGTAACTTATAAAAATAGAACAACAAGTTATGAGGATCCTGCTATATTACAACGATTCTTGGAGCAATGTAGAGAAGAAGATATGGATGTTTTCGGACACCCCACTGTTTCATTTTATGCTTTCATTTGTCCATTATGTTCAGTTGCTCGGATTTTGTTGATTATGTTGTTTTTGTTCTGTTTAGTTAAGTCTCTTGAATTTCTTCATGTTATACACACCTGTTGTGTTTTCTCTTTTTATTAGGTGCGGTATTTCTTTCATGCATACCTATTTGTTATCACTGGTCTGTTTAGATGATGTGCCCCCTCCCCGGTCTGCCCTGGGTTGCCTGGTCAGTTATGCCATTTTCCTTATGTGGCTTCACCATCCTCATTTGTTTCATGATTTTTGTAGTCGGTCGTTATGTTTTTGGAATCTATGGTATATGTTTCTTGTTTATCTTATCTACTCCACCAGTTTTGACTGCCTATGCGTCCTCCGCAAGATTTTCAAATGGATCCACCTGGACGCAGGAGAACCATCACCCATTCACTTGTAACAAGCAGACTGGACTGTTGCAACGCCCTATACTCCAGTATCAACAGAACCCTTCTACACAAACTCCAAACCATCCAGTATGCGGCAGCTAGACTCATCCTCAGGACAACACGTCACAAACGCGTCACCCAACACCTACGAGACCTCCCCTAGCTCACCGTCGAAAAGAGGATCACCTTCAAACTCCTCACCCATGCCTACAAATCACTCACCAAATACCTCAATGAAAGATTATCCTCCATGCACCCAAGAGGAACCTCCAATCTGCCAACCTCGCCCGGGCAGTGGTCGCCTGCATCCGCAGAAACAGAACAGGTGGGAGAGCCTTCTCTCACATCGCAGCCAAAACCTTAAACGAGTCCACCGTGAACATCAGATGCTCCCCGAACCTACACACGTTCAGGAAGGACCTCAAGACCTGGCCCTTCAACTGATCTGGAGCTGTTGCCCCCCCCCAGCGCCTTGAGACCCTCCTGGGTGAGTAGCGCTCTATATAAATCCCTGATTGATTGATTGATACTCGCTGCTTCTTCTTTTATCACTTTACCTTTCCTTTTTCAATCACTTTTCTTCTTTCATAAATGTTTTTTCCTGTTCGCTTTTCTTTCACTTTTCCTTCATCTTCCTTACCCATCCCCACTTTTCTTATCCTCTCTTTTTTCATAACCACTCATCTCTTCCTCTATGCTATTCATCTTTGCCGGTTTGGTATTGCAAACTTTGTGCTGAACATTTTTGCATATATTATACTGTTAAATTATGGTTGGTTTAATTATTGTTACACACATTCTATGTCTCATAATTTTATGTAGATGGCTTTAAAACCTGTTTCATGGAATGTTAAGGGTTTGGGCTCTCCTATAAAATGTCAATGGGTATACACTCATTTATCTAATTTAAAGTGTGGCATAGCTTTTCTACAAGAAATTCATGTTTTAGAAAAAGAAATCGCTAAACTTAATCGACAATGGGTTGGCCATGTTTTTGCCTCACCAGGTATGGGTAATAGAAATTGTGTAGCAATTTTATGTCATAAACGTCTTGATATAAAAATTCTTTCACAAGATTCCGATGATGGGGGCAGATGGGTTTCTGTTTCACTGTTATTGAATAATATTCCTTTGACTCTTTTTAATTTGTATGCACCTACTACACCAGATTCAAATTTTGGGCATACAATATTATCTAAATTGATGTCTTTCCATGATGATTATCTGTTAGTTGGTGGGGATTGTAATTTGGTTGTAGAGCCTATCATTGACCGCAACTCCAGATTCATTCCCTCTCCTATGCACTCTCAATTCACTTCTTCTATTCAACAAAGGTCACTCATGGGTGGTTGGCGGTTATGCAATCCTACCCTTCGAGAATACTCTTTCTTTTCTCCAGCACACACTTCCAAATCTCATTTACATTATCTATTCACCTCAAAAGTATTGACACAACATATCACAAATTTAGATATTGGTTCCATATTGATTCCTGATCATGCCCCTGTTACTTTAGATCTGGATCTTCTTCCTCCTACTTAAGGTATATGCAGATGGAGATTCAACAACTCCCTCCTACTAGATTCCAAGTTTACACAGCACTTTGAATCTTTCATCACCACTTTTTTCCTTGTGAATGAAACTCCATGTATGTCTCCAGAGATTATCTGGGATGCCTTTAAAACCAGCCTCCAGAGATTTTATCATCTCTTTTGTATCCCAATGAAAGAAATCTTCTTTACTCTCTTTACAGTATCTTTCGACATGCATTAAACAATTAGAAAATTCCTTTTTCCTGCAAATTCTAAATCATCAATACCAAATTCCAATTCAACAAATTATCTACTGAAAATGCTAACTCCTTTTTACTAAAATCCTCAGTCAAATATTATGCGGGGCAAAAGAAAGTGGGAAAATTTTAGCTAATTATCTTAAGGTTAAAAAAGAACGCACCAAGATTAGTTCTATCCTTTCTTCTAACAGTCAATTAGTTTATAGAAATGAAGACATTCTATCAGAATTCACTCAATTCTTTCCAAATCTTTACACTCCTGAATGCCCAGTATCTCCAGATGCTATACTTCAATACTTATCTTCTCTTAACCCTCCTTCCTCTTCTGATCTGGATTTTTCAGTATTAGATGATGAAATCCGAGAATTAGATATCCTTTCTGCTATTCGATCAATTAAACGCGGTAAAGCTCCAGGTCCTGATGGCTTTACAATTGAATTCTATTCTTATTTCTCTCGTGTTCTTACTCCTAAGCTACACCAATTATTTAATTTCTTTATCTCTTCCTAAAAATCCTGTGGCTCTTTTAAAGAAGCTTTGATATGCCTTTTTCCCAAGGAAGGTAAAGATCATACTCTTTGTCAAAATTATAGACCCTTTTTTTGCGAAAATGTTAGATTTACATTTACACTTAGAGAAATTTTTACCTCTATTAATTGGATGAGAACAATGAGGATTCATCAACGGTAGACATCTCTCAGATAACACTAGACTTTTCTTTAATGTCCTTACTAAAGCCAATTTGTATTAAGATTCTTTAGCGGGCATCTCTTTGGATGCCGAGAAGGTTTTTGATAGAGTCGGTTGGTCATTTATTTTTTCTACTTGTCATGGTTTGGTTTTGGTCCTAGGTTTATAAATGATGTTTCCTTACTTTACTCATCTCCTGTTTCTTCCATTTTAGCTAACAGTCTTATCTCCACTTCTTTTTCTCTATCTCGTGGGGTAAGACAGGGTTGTCCTCTCTCACCTCTTTTCTTTAGTTTAGCTCTTGAACCTTTTTTAATTAAGATCCGTTAAAATTCTCAGATTACAGGTTTTAAATATGGCTCCAGTCAATTAAAACTCTCTGTTTATGCAGATGACATTTTACTTTTTCTATCACAACCACTAACTTCTCTATCTGCTTTCTTATCATAAGTGCATTCTTTTGCCTCTGTGTCTGATTATAAACTAAATAGTGACAAATGTGAAATTCTCCCATTAAACAGACTATGTTTCTCAGTAGATTATATTTCTTCAGTTTTTTGTTGAAACTCAGATAAAATTAAGTACTTGGGTTTATGGTTCAAGTCTTCCATTAAAGAATCCATGGTAACAAATTTAAAGGAATTACAAATATTATTGAAAAATGCTACATCCAGGTGGAATCCCATGTTTTTGTCTTGGTGGGGTCGCCTTGGCACGATCAAAATGATGTTGGTTCCGATAGTACTTTTTTACATCTCTAATCTTCCCAGAAACATTCCTAAATCATATTTTAAATCAATTTATTCTATTCTATCAAATGTTTCTATGGAATAATAAGAAACCTTGCATATCTTTACTCAAACTTAAAAGACCAAAACAAGTAGGTGGTGTCAATTTTCCAGATTTTCAATCCTATCATATTGCTTTCTCTCTTAAACAAACTTCTTTACTACTTCAAGAGGACGGCAAGTAATCTCTACTACCGTTGTGGACTACTGTTGAAAAACAACTTCTTCAACCTTTCTCCTTCCAAGAATTTTTATTCTTTACTCATCGTCCTTTGTCTTTCTCACTTCCCATTAATAATAATAGTTTTAGAATTTTTCAGCCTTTACCTACTATAAATCTCTCTCCTAAAGTTCGTTTCTGCAATCTTCACTATGTTATAATAATCATTTTAAAATTAATAATAGGATTATTTTTTAAAGGATTGGCATGCTAAGGGATTTTTCTGGGTATATTAATTATTTCAAAATGATACTTGTTTAACTTTTTCAGCTGCTCAAGCGTGTTTTTCTTTACCTACCATTTAAATATACATCCCTAATTTAGCACTCAATATTTGTTCATCAAATTCGCCTCCCACTATCCTCTCTGTCTTGTCTCTTTCACCCTCACCGTCTCAAGTTTATAAACATTTATTCGCTTCTGCAATCATCCGAGATAAAACAGAGGTAGAACTTCAGTGGGCGGTTGATCTTCAACTGTCCCTCTCTATCACGACTTGGAATAAGGAGTGGATAAAAATTAGGAAATCCTCTAGGGCTGCTAACACTACCCAAACCTTATTTTATATTTATAACAGACATTTATTGACCCCTGTTTCATTGCATAAAAAAACCCTACTCTTTCTTCCTCTTGCTGGTCTTGTCACTCACTCTCAGCTGATTTACATCATATGCTATTTACTTGCCCTCATGTTCATAATTTCTGCAAACTAGTGTGCAAACAAATTAATAATATATTTCATACACAGCTCCCTTCAATTTTGTTAACTTATTTCTTGGTAGTGCATCTCAAAAATGGGAATAATGCCCAAACAATTTTTTTATATTATAGACCTACTTCTTGCAGTTGCTTTTCAACAAATCACTAAGGCCTGAAAGAACACCTCCAATATCTCTTTTCAAGCTTGGTGGTACAGAGTTTGCTATAATCACAGGTTGGACAGGGCATATGTTTATCCCATCCCTCTTGCTATAAAGCGAGAATACCTATGGTCTCCTATTACTCGCTTTCTTGACTTATGTGCAAATATAGCACGCACTCATAACCCCCGAATTGAAGAAGTTACCAAACCTCCATTAATTCATGGCTGTTGTTTACTGTTGTATATTTCTTTCTATATTCCTTTTTAATATGCATTTTGGTAATTATTATTATTTATATAAGTGGTTATGCTACAGATCCCTTTACCTCTCCTCTCCCTTCCCTTATTTATTTCTTTACCTCCTTTCCCATATTACCTAACAGATTATAGAGTTAAGGATTGTATTTCCTATTTCTATGCTTGTTGTATTGTTTTTATATTATATCAATAAACTTTCTTTTCAACAAAAAAAAAGAGTTAAAAATAGATAGCTACCACGCAAGTCCACCTTTGAATTGGGCAGAATTGGGCGGGGAATATATTGCATATGGGTAATTCCATTACCCCATGGTAAATCATTTGCCATGCTTGGTAAATACATGATTTGATTTGATTTTGCGTTTTATAGAGCGCGACGTGTGCCCTAAGGCGTCTTGGCGCTAAACCTAGTCTGGGAAGGCTCACGTGCCAACTAGTCCTGTCGAATGAGTGGTTAGTTTGTAAATAGCCAGGTCTTGAGTTGGCCTCTAAACTTCATCAGTGAGTCGCTGGTTTTAATCTGTAACGGTAGGGAGTTCCATATCTTAGCTGTCCCCACTACGAAGCTCCGTCCCCTCCAACGCATCTGCTTGTACCTTGGTACTACCAATAGGTGGGATTGTCCTGATCTTAAATTTCTAGCTGGTACGTATTTCTTAAGGTGAGTTCTAAGAAAGCGGGGTCCTTTTCCCTGCAATGCCTTAAAGGCCAGACACTGTGATTTAAAAATGATTCTCTTATGTACCGGCAGCCAATGGAGCTCCTTTAGGCGATCCTTTATTGGCTCAAATTTTGGGATGTCCAGGATCAACCTAGCTGCTGCATTCTGCATTCGCTGGAGTCTCATTAAAAGTTGCTTCTGCAGACCCATGTATAGCGCATTTCCATAGTCCAGCCTGGACATTGCTAATGCTGTTACCACTGTTTTTAGCGAGTCGATGGGTAGAAATGGGCGGACCTTTCTTATAATTTTAAGGATTCCCCAAAATGTGGAAGTGAGTTTATTGATTTGACATTTAAAGGTCAGGCTTTGATCGAATATGACCCCCAAATTTCTTACCTCTGATACTGGTAGTGGGCAGTCACCCAGTTCATCCGGCCACCAACTTGGGGACCAGAAGGGTGTGTGGTTACCCAGTAACAAGACTTCAGTCTTATCACTGTTCAATTTAAGGCAGTTGTTCTTCATCCAGCTGTTAATCTGTAACATACAGTTATTAAAGCGTTCTGCCGTCTCCTCTCCGTTGTCTGACACAGAGATCACCACTTGTGTGTCGTCCGCATAAGATATAACCAAGAATCCACATTCTCTAATAATTACTGCCAGCGGGGCTGCATAAATGTTAAAAAGGGTAGGGCTCATAGATGAGCCCTGGGGGACTCCGCATGGCAGGTTAAAGGCTTTGGAAGTATACCCATCCATCTCCACCTTGAACGTCCTATTTTCCAGGAATTAAGTCATGACCTTAATGGCACTCCCCTGAAATCCTAAGTCGGCCAGTCTTTTAAGCAAAATTTGGTGGTTGACCGTATTGAAGGCCGCCGATAGGTCTAGTAAGATCAAGGCAGCCTTCTTACCCTCATCAAGAGTTATTCTTAACTCTTCAGCAGCCATTACCAGTGCCGTCTCAGTTCCATGGCCCTCCCTGAAACCATACTGAGAATGGTCTAGAAGTTCACCCTGAGCGATAAATCAATCAATCAATCAATCAGGTCATTTGTAGAGCGCACTACTCACCCGTAGGGTCTCAAGGCGCTGGGAGGGGGGGGGTGCCGCTACTGCTCGAACAGCCAGGTCTTGAGCTTCTTCCTGAAGGAGAGGTGGTCTTGGGTCAGGCGCAGATTGGTCGGGAGTGAGTTCCAGGTCTTGGCGGCCAGGTAGGAGAAGGATCTTCCTCCTGTTGTCGCTCTTCGGATGCGGGGGACGGCGGCGAGGGCGTGGTTGGTTGATCTGAGGAGGCGCTTGGGAGTGTAGAAGTTGATCCGGTTGTTGAGGTAGCTCGGGCCTTGGTCGTGTAGGGCTTTGTGCGCGTGGGTGAGGAGCCGGAAGGTGATTCTCTTGTTGACCGGGAGCCAGTGCAGATCTCTCAGGTGTCCGGAGATGTGGCTGCGTCGGGGGATGTCGAGGATGAGTCTCGCCGAGGCGTTCTGGATCCGCTGGAGTCTCTTCTGGAGTTTGGCAGTGGTTCCGGCGTAGAGGGCGTTGCCGTAGTCCAGTCGGCTGGTGACGAGGGCTTGGGTGACCGTCTTCCTCGTCTCGGTGGGGATCCACCGGAAGATCTTACGTAGCATGCGCAGGATGTTGAAGCATGACGAGGAGACGGCGTTGACTTGCCTGGTCATGGAGAGGGAGGAGTCCAGGATGAAGCCCAGGTTGCGTGCGTGGTCCGTCGGTTTGGGTGCGGTGCCCAGGGCGGGGGGCCACCAGGAGTCGTCCCAGGCGGAGGGCGTGGAGCCCAGGATGAGTACCTCCGTCTTGTCTGAGTTCAGTTTCAGGCGGCTGGTCGTCATCCATTCGGCTACGTCTCTCATCCCTTCGTGCAGGTTGGCTCTGGCGGTGGCGGGGTCGTTGGTCAGGGAGAGGATCAGCTGGGTGTCGTCGGCGTAGGAGATGATGTTCAGGTTGTGTTGGCGTGCGATGGCCGCGAGGGGGCTCATGTAGACGTTGAAGAGGGTTGGGCTCAGCGAGGATCCTTGGGGTACGCCGCAGATGACTTTGGTGGCCTCTGACTTGTACGGTGGTAGGCGGACTCTTTGTGTTCTTCCGTCGAGGAAGGAGGTGATCCATTCCAGTGCCTTCTCCTGGATTCCGATGTTGCTGAGGCGCTGTACTAGGGTGCGGTGGCAGACAGTGTCGAAAGCCGCGGAGAGGTCCAGGAGGATGAGGGCCGCTGTTTCTCCGTTGTCCATCAGAGTTCGAAGGTCGTCGGTGGCGGCGATGAGGGCGGTCTCGGTGCTGTGGTTCGCTCGGAAGCCGGACTGTGAGGGGTCGAGGGATCCATTCGTCTCGAGGAAGGCGGCCAGCTGTTTGTTGACGGTCTTCTCGATGACTTTGGCCGGGAACGGGAGGAGCGAGATGGGACGGTAGTTCTTGAGGTCGGTGGGGTCTGCTGTGGGTTTCTTGAGGAGAGCGCTGAGTTCGGCGTGCTTCCAGCTCTCAGGGAAGGTGGCGGAGTCGAAGGAGGTGTTGATGATGTCCCGCAGGTGGGGTGCGAGGACAGCGTCGGCCTTGTTGAAGACGTGGTGAGGGCAGGGGTCAGTCGGAGATCCGGAATGGATGGAGTTCATGGTGCGGATGGTGTCTTCGGTGCTGATCGAGGTCCAGGTGCGGAGGGTGGTGGATGGTGGCGTCGTTGCGGTTGTGGCTTGCGTTGGTTGGTTGTTGAAGCTGTTGTGTATGTCCGTGATCTTGTTGTGGAAGTAGGACGCGAGGGAGTTGCAGAGGTCTTGCGACGGTGTGATGTCGTTGTTTCCGGCGTTGGGGTTGGAGAGCTCTTTCACGATGTTGAAGAGTTCCTTGCAGTTGTGTGCGTTGTTGTCCAGCCGGTCCTTGTATGCATTTTTCTTGGTGGCGCGGATCAGTTGGTGGTGTTTCCGGGTGGCGAGCTTGAGGGTGGTCATGTTGTCCGTCGTTGGTTCCCTTCTCCAGGCTTTCTCGAGGGCTCGACAGTTCTTCTTGGAGCACTTGAGTTCGTCGGTGAACCATGGTGTTTTTCTGCTGCAGGATCTGCAAAGGACGTAATCTGTCAATTGATCAGTCTTTCCAATACCTTGGCCCCGAAAGGGATCCTCGATATTGGCCTGTAGCTCTTTGGTGCTGTTGGGTCTAAATTTGCCTTCTTTAGTAGTGGTCTGATTGAGGATGACTTCCATACCTCAGGATAAGTACCTTCTTGGATAATTTCTGTGAAGACTTTCCTAAATTGCTCTCCAATAATCTCTGAATGAAGATGAATGATTTTTTGAGGACAGGGATCTGACGGAGCCCCTGACTTTGTAGATTTAATTGCTTGTATAACCTGTTCTTCTGATGGAGGGAGAAATCAGAGTGTTGGTGCATTAAATAGCTGGTTTAAATGTGATGATGTTGTTATTCCTGTTTGTTTGTTGGACTGTTCTCTAACAGTGTTTTAAACCTCTTCTACCTTGTTGACAAAGAATTCTCCTATCATGTCACAGAATTCAGGATTTTCTATTCTTTGGGATATTTCTGGCAATTTAGCAAGTTTTTTCACCGTGATGAAGAGCTCCTTGCTCGAGTTTTTTGACTCCGATATCTTTTGGGTGAAATAATTACTCTTTTCCCTGATGATCAACTTTTTATAATCTAGTAGACTCCTGGCATTCTCTCCTTTCCCTACCTCCGAATAGTCGACTCTCCAGGTTCTTTCCAGTTTTCTACATACTTTTTTCTGGGCTCTTAGACTGTCCGAAAACCACGGTTCAGATGGCTTCTTCCTTTTTTACCTTAGCCGTTTAATGGGAACATTGATGTCCACCGCATCTCTGATCCATAGATTTACATTATTGACCATGTTATTGATGTCACATGTTAGTGCAGGTTTAGTTATGTTCAATTGGGATCTAAATTCTATATGATTTATTTTACTCCAATCCTGATATCTGACTTCACCCTGACTGGCTGATAAAGTTGTTGATACCGGAGCCCCTGATATATTAAATACAATAGCTTTATGGTCAGTCCAGGTCACTGGGATGACTTCCAGTACACTTAAATTGTTGTTAGACGTAAATATTCCGTCTAATGTATGTCCTGCTTTATGCGTGCTTTGGTTGACCCACTGTTTTAAAGAGAAACTGGACATTCCTTCAATGAAGGTAGCTGTGTTCATGTCTTCTAGCTTTTCTAAATGATAGTTAAAATCCCCAAGGACTGAATGAATGAATTCTGCATGTTGGCTGTCTTTTTCCCTTGCCAGAATCTATAGGGAGGAACTGGAAGGGGGTGAAAATTATCACAGAACTCGTAATTCTGATGCCTGCCTGTGTAAGCAATAGTTATACCCGGACTCTGAATCAGAGTAAGGTGTATGAAAGGGTTTATCCAACTTTTGGGCTTTTTTACAAGCCCATTGCGCTGCCGTAGCTTCACTTTTATTGATGCACCGGCAGCGCATTGGGCTTCCCCATATTTACAAAGCCATGTAAAGTTACCCTGTGTGACTTTTCATGGCCTTGTAAATATGTTTCCTTTTCAGGCATAACTCTGCATGGAAGGGGAGTTCCCTGGGTGTTGATTTGGCTTTTCCCACGCAACATCCATGGAACTTGACGCATTCCCTGATGTACAACATTTTGTGAACCTGGAAATGAGTCAAAATCCTATGCCTCCCCAGTGGAGGTGTAAGGAGGCACAACAAGTAGAAATACTTTTATTTCTCACGTTGTTTTACTCTTTCTATGCATAAAGAGGTATATGCCTCTAATGAGTGTTTTTTGTGCAGAAAGGTGTCCCTTCCTGCACAAAAACAACCATCCCCTTAGTGCAGGCACCCTTGTAAAATGACGCAAGGGTGTCCGCACTGATGCAGGGCTGCTGTTTGTGCTCTGCCACAGGGAGGACAGGAATGCATCGTATCTTGTACATATGGTACATTCCTGCCCTTTTATTGTGACACACGGCAGCGCAGCAGGTAGGCTTGAACCACTGCTGTGTGTCAAAATATTGTAAATGAGGCCCTTTGTGTCTACTCAAAAATGCTTTTGCACATATGGGCCTTCGTTCTTAACTTGTACTGTGAGTCCTATTGGCTGTTTTCAGACACATAGACAACTCCCTCTGTCGTTAATTTTGCTTCCAGCATTGGCCTTTTGAATAAAAAGGTTTGTCAGTTTGTTGTTTTAATGACTCCTGATCCCATATCAGATGTTCTTAGTTTTATTTAATTTTGTTTTGCTGGCCCTGTTCATTTACTAGATTGAATATTCTTGGTGGATGGCTTTACTCCTTGCCCCAAGCGGGGACGCCAGACTGACGCCGGAGTTACGCCAGAGTTCAGCCCGTCTGCGCCCGTCCGCGCTGAGGACGCGTTGCAGGACGGGCTGGACCCTGATACTCCCGACTTGTCCGCTCCGTCTTCCAAGGTCGATCTGTTTCGTGTCTTGCTGTCTCTTAGACCCCCTGTGAATCTTTGCCATCATCGGCTCCTCCCGGAGGTTTCACATCAGGCGCGGTCATGCCCCTCATGTAAAACATCTATTGACTTTTCTACACAGGCTACTAGGAGTCCTGCTCTCCCTCTCCCTGGTCGACCAATCGGTCAACCCAAACAGGGCTTTCTGATTAATGCACGGTCTCTGATCAAACATGGGATAGATTTTCATGATTTTGTTAGCATGAGGCAGCCGGACTGGGTCTTTGTCACCGAGACATGGGCCTCGGACTCCTCTGGCCACGACCTTCTTTTGGCTATACCGGAAGGATACGCGTTTCAGAGGTTGGATAGAGTGCGTTGTAGAGGTGGTGGATTGGCTATCCTTTTTAAGTCCACACTCTCTTGCACTGTAAAATCTTTATCGGTTTCCACCGATCCATTTGAGGCCCTATACTTTAGTATTGTGTGTGCCCCGTCGAGTTCCTTCACTGGAATCCTCGTATACAGACCTCCAGGCTCCAGAACCAATTTCTGCTCCGAGCTTTTTAGAATTCTGGAACCCTACTTTGGTAGTTCTCATTTTACCATTCTCGGTGACATGAATTTTCATCTAGAGCATAGGGCTTCGAAAGACACATCCTCCCTGGTTAATTCCCTGGAGGCATGTGACTTTGTCCAAAGGGTTCTTCATCCGACTCACAAGGCTGGTCATACCCTCGATGGGATATTTTCTAATGATTCTAGACTAACTGTCGGCACGCCTGTGCCGATAATTTGGTCTGATCATTTAGCAGTTCCCCTGTCCTTAGACATTCCCTGTCTTGAAGGTAATCTGGGTACCAACAAGAAATGTTTCAAAAGAAACTTCAGGAATCTTACAAATGAGGCTCTCGCCCCTTTTATTCAAAATACTAATATCACATCTCAGCGGATGGTGGATGAGGTGGCACAAGAACTCATCGACTCTATTACCGAAGCCGTAGATGAGCTAGCCCCCCCCTCTCTTAAATTTGTAGCGCGACAGAAGCCAACAGCTCCTTGGTTTACTGAGGCACTGAGGCTTCTCAGACAAAAATGCAGAAAAAAGGAACGGGGATGGCGCAAATCCTGGGACCCTAAAGATAGAGAAGCCTACAAGGTCATGTTACGAGAATATAAGAGCAGAGTGATTAAGGAAAAACAGGATCACTTTACCAACCTGACCTGTGCTCTCACGTCATCTAAAGAGCTCTTTAAGATCGTGGACTCTCTATGCTCTCTCCAGGCACCTGATCCCGTGGTTGCATCACAGGAGCTATGTAACAACATCTCAGATTTCTTCTATAATAAAATAGATGATATCTATCTAGCTCTACAATCACAGAGGATTTCTCTGAGTGAGGAGGACTCCTCTCGAGTCAAACTTCTGGAATCTTGGGATGCGGATACTCCTCAGGTCCTTAACCATTTCCCTGCGCTCTCCCTGGAGGGACTCAATCTCCTCCTCGACAAAACGAAATCAGCTTCTCCGCTGGATCCGGTTCCTTTGAAAATACTAAAGGACCATAGGGACATCATTCTTCCTCCGATGTTGGAAATTATGAATGGAGCCATGGAACATGGTATTTTCCCGGTGGCATGGAAGAGAGCTATTGTAAAGCCTCTTCTCAAAAAGCCCTCCCTGGATCCCGGCATATTGAAGAACTTCAGGCCAATATCCCTCTTGCCGGCCCCTGCTAAGATGCTGGAGGCCCACTTGAATTATCATCTTTCCAATTTCCTTGATGCTTCAGGGTTTTTGGATGGGTCCCAGCATGGCTTTAGAAAGCTACATAGCACGGAATCTGCTTTGACCAAAGTCACGGATAATATTCGCAGGAAAGTAGAGCTGGGGCAAACCACCGTGCTTGTACTGCTGGATCTTACAGCTGCATTCGATACCCTGTCTCCCGACACTTTAACATCTAGGTTAAGGGAGACAGGGGTAGCAGGACCGGCCCTCAGTCTCCTGAGCTCCTTTCTTCACCAACGAGAGCAGCGTGTAATGCTAGGAGAGTACCTCTCCCCTGTCAAGTCTCTGCAATGCGGGGTGCCACAAGGGTCGGCATTGAGTCCGACCCTGTTCAATGTCTACGTGGCCCCCCTTGCAAGACTAGTAAGATCTCAGGGGATGGAGGTAGTGTCGTATGCCGACGACACGCAGATTATGGTGTCCCTGACCCACTCTGTTAATGTCACCGCGTCAAGCTTTAGATCCTGCATGCAACTTGTTGCAGAGTGGATGATTCTCAACTCACTAAAGCTGAATGGTGACAAGACAGAGGTCCTGGTCTTTGGCAAAGACCAGGGCATGTGGTCGGGTGAGTGGTGGCCTTCATCTTTAGGCATCTGCCCCACTCCCACACAATCTGCTAGGAACCTAGGCGTCATCTTTGACACTCGGCTCTCCATGGAACTCCAGGTCAATAGGACGGTGGCCACCTGCTGGGGTGTCATTAGGACTTTGAAAAGAATCGTCCACTATCTTTCCCCTCAGGCACGGAAGCAGGTTGTGATCGCTCTTGTTGGCTCAAGGCTCGACTATTGTAATTCACTTTACGCCGGGGCCAACAAGGGCCTTCTGCAGCGCCTGCAGGTTGTACAAAATGCGGCGGCGCGTTTTGTTCTGGCCCTGCCTTGGCTGTCCTCTATGACCTTGGCTAGGAAGAATCTCCACTGGCTCCCTGTTCCTTCCAGAGTCCTGTTCAAACTTCTCTGCCTCACATATAGTGCTCTGATGGCAGGCCCAGCTGATGCCCTTGGATCTCTGCTCACCAGATATGTTCCGAGCAGATGTTTACGCTCGCTAGAGCTAAACCAACTGGTTATTCCGCGAGCTAAGAAGGCTAGATGGGGGAGTAAGGCCTTTTCCATCCTGGCACCCCAGATCTGGAATACACTTCCCCTGGAGATCAAATTACTGCCTTCACTTGATCGCTTCAGGAAAGCGTTGAAAACTTGGTTTTTCACTAAAGCATATCAGTAAGCTCCTGTTTCTGACTGCCGTCAGCTAGTTGTTTGCGTTAGGCGCCTTGACGCCCACTGGGCATAGTTGCGCGTTACAAATGCCATTTCATTCATTCATTCATTCAAGCGATGAATTGAAGACTGGTCATACATCACCAAACCTCTAATAAAATGATACGCATAATTTCTGGGTGAAGCAATAACAATGTTAATCTAAATGGTTCTATTATATTTCTTGGTTAAATGTCTGTATTTTTAAGTAACTGGAAAGACAAAGTTTTGTACCAAACTATTACATTTTGGAAGCATATTGACAGTTAATATATGAGGGATAATTAACACTGAGTTTGGGAAGTTTATGTTGATTTTGATTCCCTTGTGCCAGACGGCACTTACAGAGGTAGCTGCTATTTCACAACTTGGTGCAGTATATTATCTTCTCTGTTGATAACCTGTTCTGTGATATTAGTACTGCTTTATGTATTTCTGCCACAAATGAGCTGAGATCTAGAGATTTGTATTACTTTTTATGGTTCTACCGTTTCTCTTGCAAGCAGATTATGAATCATGATATATGAATGTGAACTACTTGGGAGAGAAAATGTGAAAGTTTATATTTTAACTGTCTTTAGTGCATATAGCTCTTTTGCCATTAATTAGAGAATTTGTTCAGATAATTCCTCTTTTCAGGACTGATTTTCTCAGAGATTTTCTGAAGAGGGTGAGCCTCAACAAACCTGGGAGGGTACAGCTTGTCTGATACAGCACACCATTATTGGAATATATCATTGCAGTCCCTTCAGAACCCTTGGATTACAAGCCACTTGATGTGAAAATAATACAATTAAAAGAACTACATTGCCCTGCTTTAAAAAATATATATTTTAAGTGGGAATTCCTACCAAGCGCTCCTTACTTAAGCCAGGATCACTTCCTTTGCTAGCGTGCTCATGTGATTTTGAGGCAGGAATGTATGCCCCACCTCATTCGTAGTATGTAGCAGGCATTGATTATATAGCTCCCATCGCTATGCAAATGTGTTTGTGATTTTCTTACAGACTACTAGTGACTGTTTCAGAGAACCTGAAAACCCTTAGCTGCAAATTAATGTATTCATTTCCTAGGGGAGTAGTTTCAATTGAAAACTTCCCAAAGACTAGGTGGCACCCATGCATCTAACATGGATGTCCACTTTCCTATTCAATACCATTGTGATTGGGATTGAGACCGAAAAACAGATGTGTGATTTTTTTTGTATGGTTCATATTTTATTTTATTTTAAGATATCGTTGTGAAGCAATAAGACAGAATTTTGAAGAGGATTCTTTGAACATTTCTTTAGAGTGAGAATTCATAGAACATGAACAACTTTTTTTCTGGCCCCCTGCAATGGAAGGTTATAGGTGTCTGGAAATAAAAGGAATTAGGATTAATTTCAATTTACCAATTACAATGTAACCCATTTGGCCACACAGTAAAGCTCAGAGTTGATTAATGGGATTAAGTATGGATTTATTACAAATTCAAAGTCAAGCTGATATACATCAGTCATAGAAACATAGTATAGAAATACAGATTCACCAAGAGATATCCAAATTGATGTCCAAAATGTATCCTCAAAGCAAGCAGCAAATGAGCAGTTATTTTGCTACTATGCAGAAAATGAGAAACAAAGTTTGGTGAGAAGTTTGAAAGTTTCGATCCTCTTGCCTATACATGAGGTTGTCCTAGAAGATCTGATGATCTGTATTCTGAACTAGAAATCAAGGAAATCCTATTAAATCAAGGAATCATAGAGAGGTGTCAGCATAGCAGAACATCTGTAGCAGTTCTCTAAAGGGAAAGAATGTTGTATAGCATAAAGTCACACAACAGAGATGTCGCAAAAAGGTCTGTACCATTCAGAGTCTAAAGGGAATCTGAACAAAGTTAAGGTGTAATCCCCAATTAAACTCACAACAGAACCCTTCAAGAATCATGTCACATGCCTCATTAATTTCCATCTTCAGACAACAAAACTTGGCAACTACACTCAGAATTTCTTTCTGTTGGCCTACACAGTAAAACATCCTTTGATTCCTCCCGTCTCCCTAATCCACTCAAACAGTGGTCCTCCCTTCACTCATTAAATATTCTTATCCTTGCCAAAAGATACTTCGTTTGAACCTCGCTATCTCTTTCACACATCTCTTTCTTAAAACATGAGCTCATGCAACTGCACCTGCAGAGGGGAGAAAAGCAGTGCATCCAAAGCACACATTCACGTTAGGTTAAAACTTTAAGAAATCCCAGTGCTTAAGGCCTTTGGTTAACTTAGTACAGCAGTGTCTCAGTACACACTTGAATGTAGAATACAGATATATTTGCGGTTACGGTACAGATGTAAAGCGCAATTGAAATGTATACATTTTCAGTTATTAAATACACAGAGAGCATTATTTAAATTAATATGCAGCTATATATGAATTAAAAATGTTAATCAAACAACAGAAATGTAAATATATGTGAGAACTGCAACTCATTGTTCCTACAAAAGAAAACATTATTACATTTACTTAAATATTGAGATTACACGGGAGAATCACTTTCTGTAACTGCTCAAGTGCACTACATTACATTATTAAGGTTAAATAACATACGTACATAAGGCTATACTTAAGTATATATGTGTCCTAGTTGAACATTTAAGGGTGGAGACAAAATTATACTGATCCAAGAGGGACCTTCCTTTTGATAAGGTTTTTACCAGTTGCATTGTAAATTGGTGAAGGAAAGCTTGTATAGAATGAATGCGTTTTGTGAAATGGGTAACAGTGATACTAATTTAAGTGATTGCTGCTAAGTGTGAATTAAATATGAGACTGCTCAATAGATCAGTGTTGTATGAATAACCATCTCTCTCCTCCAGGTCAGAAACAACAGAATTGAAAAATCAATTTGTTAGTTATGGGGTTAGATACACTTCATGGCAGATGATTTGTGTATAATGATTCTTATGAGAATGGTTAACGAGAGTGAAGGAGTGACAGATAAAGGTCCCTTCTGACCACTGCTTTTGTTTTTGTAGCAGAATTCTCAACTCAATCATTCTAATGGCAAAAATGCCTGTGGTCGACGTATAAATCCTCTTCTGTCAATGTGGAAAAGTAAACTAGGTGTCAAGTCAAGTATTTTTATAAGATGTCAATAAGCCTGAGGTATCCAGTCACTAGCAACAAAACAAAGACAAGACATACATATTCTCAAACTAAGAACAGATTAGATTCCAGCCCCTTCCTAAAACTAATTGAGCTACGGAAAGTGGGAGATCATTACACACCTTGCTCCCCAATGCTAGTACCATCCCACAGTACCATCCTACCTCCTACCACTTTCCATTTGCACCAGATGATCAGCAACTATCTCGTAACCATTGCACTCCTTGCCCACCCTGTTGGTGAAGAGTAAGCTTAAATCTCCAGCAGTTGATTCCACTCTGATGTATACATTTCTGTATCAGCACCAATGCTCAAAAGCTCATGGGAGCAGAAATGGGCAGAGGACAGCCTCCAAATTGTTAACCTAATGTGCTCACCCTGAGTTTAATCTTTGATCACTCAATTTCCCTATGTTTTTGTGTGCACTCCATTTCTTTATGAGAAGTGGTGGCAAACATACAGCATCTATAGTCCAATTGGAATCTCACAAAAGTTAAGAATGTGGAGCATATTTCCATCTATACAGAAAAGTCTAATCTTCGCCAGAGGGTGGCTATAATGGCCACGAATCTTGGTTGAAAATTGCCATTGTCACAGGTGCTAACTCCTGGTCCAGCCGCCACTGGCCCAGTGCATTACTGACCACCCTTTTCAAGGGTATTGCCACTTGAAATGTAATTTGTGCTGATGTGTCAGCAATCATACCGTGCAGAATTGTGACTGCCACCTGTGGCTGCCCAGTTATCCCCCCACCATCACCAGCACAGCCATCACTGGTACCCCAAATGCTGTGACAGTATGCCCCACCTGAGTGGCAGACTACAGTGATATTCATGGATACACTTCAGGATTCCTGGATCCTGGGATTTAAGGATCTACCACAGGATTAAAGGGCCCCATGATTCAAGGATCTACTGCAGGATTTGATGATTCCACCGTTTTTAAAAGCAACACTCATGCTTTTGACCAGATACTTGGCCTTCCTCCCTGTAGATGAGAAGGAGCCTCTGCTTGTGATCTGCTCTTCACCTGTTTTCCTGACTCTTAAGTTCAGCCAGTCTCCAAGGAGGATACTAAGTTCAGCTTCTTAGATGCTGTCTGTGTGCATTTTGTAACTTCTTTGCAGTGTCACTTCAAAGGATTTCCTTGAGATCTTGGAACAGTGTAAAGAATTCCCCAGCATCCTTGGAACTCTTCAACCTCTTCTAGTGCGGTCTTCAAAGGTTTCATATTAAGGAATAATTAGGGAGCATTTTTTTAATGTTTATTTTATTTATAATTTTATTAAACATAAATCAAGTGCAGTACATACATTACTTGGGTAGATATATACTTATACATTGTGTATGATATTATGAAGTACATGACAGTGTCCATAGCAGTATAATGAATATAGGTCTACATTCAGTTGTTCTTATTCATTAACCATTCATTACAGTCTATCAGTGATTTTCGAACTGAAACTTCATGCTTCCAACCAACTTTGTGTGTTCCCTATATCTTGTTCATACGTGGGCCAATTAGGTGTACAAGTAGATATGTTTTAAGGGGGTCCTATATATCTCTGGAACGTGAAGCTAGTGGGACGAGTTCCGCGTATGTAAGTGTTTGATCCTGCCAAAAGATCTTGTCTCTTATCCAATCTTGAAACTTGGGTGCCCTGCCTCGTCCCCATCTACATGCTATACGCCGTTTGGCTAACAAGAGTCCCAGAGATATAAAGCGTTGGTACCCAACATCTGTGTTCTCCGTCTATCCCAGCAGGGCTAGCAGAGGTGAAGCCTGGATTGGAGGTGAAGCCATCTTTTCTAATGATAAAAACACGTGTTGCAAGTATTCCTGTATAGTGCTGTATTTCCAGGCAAGGTGCAGAAAATCTGCCATCGCTATTGCACATTTGTCGCATTTGTCATTATCTCGCAATTTATATTTGTACATTTTGACAGGAGTGCAATATGTGCGGTGCAAGAATGTATAATGCGTAATGCATAGATGACTACTAGAGGATATTTGGTTTGTCTGGGTACAACAGTAGAAACATTGCTTGTCCATTGTTTCCTGTCCAATGGCTGTAGCCCATCTGTCCCTAGCAGTGCATTGTTCTCGGACTTGATTGGCATATATGCTGTGATATAATGTAGATACCATGTGTGAGGCTGTATCACATTGTAATACCGTATGTAGTGGAGTAAGTTCTTGCGGATATGAAGGTGTATATTCTTTTATACCTCGTCTCAATATGACATACAAATATGTCCATGGGAGAGGGTGTCACTTTAGTGAACATCTGCTGCATTGTGCGGAACTTTCCATTTAGATATGTCACCCCAACAGGTTATATTAAACTTAGCTTTAGTCTTTTTGAAGGCCCCTTCTTGTAACACTGGCATCTTTGGATGGTACACTAGGGGAAATAGAGATGAGTGCAGCAAAGGTGCTTGTATACTCCTGGCTATGTGCTGCCAAGCTTTCACCGTGAGTGTAACTGATGTCGGGTCAGATTCTCGAGGTGCAGTCATGCTCAATATCGCACATTCCAGGGGTACGGGGTCTGCAAGCCATTGTTCTGCTGCCACTTGTGGCATGTATTTAGGAGGATGAAACCAGTAGTGTGCGTAATGAGCTTGTGCGCAAATATAGTACAGTTCTAGATTGGGGATATCAAACTTTCCCTGGGGGTAGGGCCTGGTGAGCATTTCCCATTTTAAACTAGGTTGTTTGCCACCCCATGTGAGCTGAATCATCTCTGTGCGCAATGCTGTAAAGAAGTGTCTGCCAGGGTCATATGGGATGTTCAAGAATAAATATAAAAGTTTGGGGAGAATAATCATTTTAATAGGAGAAGTACGCCCTGCCATAGATAGTGGAAGTGAGATCCATCTTGTGACACAACTGGTGATGTTCTCCAATGCTCTGCCGTAGTTTAAACGCATCAATTCAGCAAGGTCAGTGGTGATATATATATCCCTAGGTATTTGACCTCCGTGTCACACCATTCTTTGGGGAAGTCAGGGGTGAATGCTCTCGCAGGTGTCGTGTGTATAAAAATCTGGGATTTCACTCAATTTATGTGTATTCCAGAGAGTTCTCCAAACCGTACAAATTCACACAACATAGGCTTGAGGTTCTGTTGGGGATCTCTAAGATAAAGGGTAATATCAACTGTATGTAATGAAATAAGTATTGGGCGCAGTTGACAGAGCAGTGCTTAATTTTGGTGATGTTGTCCGATTCTGGTCGCGAGGAGTTCAATCGCCAGCGCAAAGAGCAGGGGGGAGAGGAAGGCACCCCTGACGGGTGCCCCGCGTGATAGAAAAAGGGAGTGAAGCCTGCCAATTTATTAGGACCTTGGCCATCGGGAAGTGTATAAAAGACGTATCCATGCCAGGAATCCTTTAGGTATCCCTATACATTGCAATTTGACAAATAAATAATCCCATTCAACCGAATCAAACTCCTTCATGGTGTATAAGAAGACCTCCACTAGGGCCAATTGGGGGTCTACATTTTGTAAAATAGAGAATAGTGTACGAAGGTTGTGAGATGTTGCTCTCCCCAGAATGAATCCGGCCTGGTCAGGCAACACTAACTTCTCCATTTAACAGGCTTAATATGGTAGCCAGTATTTTGCCGAGAATTTTTGCGTCATTGTTGATCAGAGATAGCGGTCGATAAGAATCACATGCATCCGCAGGTTTACCGAGCTTTAGACGTGATGTAGTGAGAGCCTCTCTCATAGAGCGAGGGAGAAAGCCTGCTTCTTGAGCCTCTTCATAGACCTCTTTCAATATGGGAATCAATTGATGGATGTAAGTTTTGTAAAAGTCTATCGGAAGACCATCTGACCCCGGGGCTTTTCCTGACTTCGTCTGCATGATTGCAGCTCGTATCTCATCGTTTTCAAGGGGGGCAGCAAGGAATTCTTTCTGTGTGTCCCCCAACCAGCCAAGGGCTATATCCCTCAAGTAGTTAGATAGGTCAGGTGGCTGCTTTCTTCGAGAGATGTATGAGTTCGCATATGTTAAAGATGTCTTGACGGTCTCTATACCGTGTCCCATCTCATCCAGGATTTCTATCACAGGATTGGAGAAGCAAGCTGTGCGAATTTCCACTGCCAGGGCCCTGCCTGGCTCTTCACCCTCCCCATATCTACGTGCCAAAAAATATTTCCCCCTGAAGCGTATTTCTCTCTCTGCAGTATCTTTGTATTCGGAGAGTTTATCCCTGAACGCCACCTGAAGTACCCTATTTGTGTCTTGTCCCATTTCGCCTTCCAACTGCTTTAGCTCTCCCTCCAACTGTCGCAAACTAGGTCTTATGTCCCGCAAGACTCCAAAGCTCTTTGCTATGCAGGAGCTGTGCATTGTGACGGTAAAGGTCTCCCAAATTGTGCCCATATGTGTGACTGAGCCAATATTTCTCTGGAAGAAATCTTTGAATTCTTGTCCCAATTCCGACTGGAAGGTGTTGTCCAATAATGCCTCTGGTACATGCGTCCAACTCCTAGAAATAGTGGTCAGAGCTGGAGGGGATATCAACAGTTGTACCGGGGCATGATTGGAGTAGGTTTTGTCTAGGTGCTCTGCATTAATTATCCATGGGCCCACTCCTCAGGTTACTACCCAGTAGTCCAGCCTAGCCCATGTTGAATACATCTTTGTATAATGTGTGCCTTCTCTATTTACAGGGTGAATGTGTCTCCATGCATCGAGAAGGCCATGATCAAAGAACATATCTGCCAATATGCTGTGTGTTTTGGTATAATGATGAGGGAGAGGGTTGGATCTGTCGTTAATTGGATTAAAAGCTGTGTTAAAATCCCCTCCCCATATGATATGTGAGGATCCTAGCTCAAGGACTTGTCCCCAAAGAGTAGTGTAGAAATTTTGGTCATCTGCATTCGGCCCATAGCAGCATACCAGTCTAACAGACTGTGACCCCAATCTGCCCCATGTCATGCAGTAACTTTCTTGCGAATCGTGGCTCATCCCTTCCAAGGTAAATGGGGTATGCTTCTTAATAAGGATCACAATACCTCTAGAGTACGTGAAATACAAGGAGAAAGCTCTATATGCAGCCCATTTACTGGCAAACTTGGGAGTATGGCGTGGATCGAAATGTGTTTCCTGAAGCATGGCAATGTGAATTTAGTGTTAATCTAGATATGCCAGTATTTGTCTACGTTTACGGGGGTCCCCCAAACCTCTTACATTCCATGTCAAAAGTTGGATTTTTAGCACTTCAGTTTTTTGAGCCAGAAATCATACTTATCGTGATTTGTTCTGGACCTAATTCTGCCTATGTACGTCTCTGCATGTAACAGCAGGTCTACCCGTTTCATAGCTTCACTTGTTTAAATGCAAAACAATGTTCCCCATCCCACTCCCACCCACAACAGCACCCCAAATGTGCTGGCATTTCGCTGCCCACCCATCACCCAACCAACCCTACCCACTAAAAACTGTTTAAAATTCCCTAAACTTCTTGGGTGAACACCCTTGGGGGAACGCAAGAGGGCAGACGAGATTCTCCATTCTCCAACAGGCATTGGGATAGCCTCCAGTTAAACTGGGGGGGAGAGGGGGTGCACGGCATAGTCCATGTTACAGTCCTATCTCTTACAATACCCTCAACCCCTCAACTTTCACTTTTCCAAAACTACTTATCTGACTCCAGCATCCTGGTAATGTCCTATTCAAATGATGTATGTTGCATCACACCCTGTGGGAGACAAACCTCAAACCATAGGCCCTCGCCTTAAACCTAAGGAGGAGAAAGGATACTCCTTCGATCCGGTCTCAGCTTAACCATGTCAGAGTGCAAGACGCACTTTCCTTTAAATTTTAGTCCAGCTTGGGGATGCAGATTTGGATGCGTGTTCCTTCGCTTCTCGTTGTGAAGTTTGTCGTTTGAAAAGCTTGAGGAAGTTGTCCTCTTGTTGCACATTTAGGAAGAAGTGTTGTTTAGAATGGTGCGTAACTTGCAGGCGTGCCGGATACTTTAGAGCATAGTCAATTTGTGCCTTGCAAAGTTTCTGTTTGACAGGAATGAATTTACGTCTCGCCTCCTGCACTGCCGCTGTAAAATCAGGGTATATGGTGAAGTCGTTGCCTTCACACCTCAAATGTCTCTTTTCCCTGGCTAATTTCAAAGCTATGAAAATTGAGTAAGCAGCCTATGATCGGTCGCGATTGCTTCCTGGGGGAGGTCTTGGGCCCAGCAAGCGATGTGCTCTTTTGATTATCATCTGAGAGGAGAAGGCTTCAGCGCCAAACGTTTCTCGCAGTAGGCGTTCAATGAAATCTTCCATGCTTTCCGTATTTGTGCTTTGCAGGATACCAATTACATGTATGTTGTTGCGCCTACTGCGCGCTTCTGAATCTTCATTTTTCACGGTAATTACTTTGAGAATCTTGTCCATTTGTGTGACCTGCTGTCTCATTTGTGTCGTGGTGTATTCATTGTCTGATATTCGTCTCTGTCTCTTTAATTCATTCGTCATGTTTGTCTAGTTTGTGAACTATGGAGTCCATACGATTTGTCATGGAGTCCATTTTACTCCCTATGGAGAAAAGGCTGTGTGGCATAGCAAGCAGAAAACTTTTTACATCATCCTCTTGGGAGGTCAGTGGCTCTTGTGTGCGCTCTATGCTGACATAGTCTTGATCATCTGAACTTGCGCGTGCAGCAGTTTTTATAGATTCGAAGGGTAGCTTGGACTGTTTGCCATCTGTCTTCTCCATTTCAGTACAGATGAATTGCAGCTATGGCAGTCTGGCCCAAGGAGCAGCTTGATAGAATGCTTTACTGCCATGGGGTGCGTATCCATGTACGCTGACGCAAGGCAGTAATGACATCACGACCACGAGGATACCTCTACTGGTATGTTGCACTATGCTTATCCACTTCCAAAATATTGTCGCATTGATGACTGGAATTGCTTTGCTCTACAGGTCAATTAGCTTCCTTGACCGTGAACGTGTGTCACAGAGGTGGCTGCCATAACAGAAGTTGTAGAACATGTCTGTGCCACGGTTTGGGGGCATCATCCAATTGTTCAGACGAGTATGATAGTTCTCCACCTCTATATCAATATGGCCCACTGAGTATCTTCGTGCGTGCAGGCTCTTGTTTGTGGTGCAACACTTTCACTTTTTCTGCCTGTACTGGAAACTCCAATGCGTCTAAACGGGCAACTTTTAACTGATACAGGCTGTGTGCGCTCACTTTCCTTGCTTCTGTATCACAGGGTAGCTCTTTCAGAGAATTGCGTTTGGTTATTGTGGTATTTGGCTAATAGGTAGATTCCTACGAGGCGTTACTGGTAGGTCCCCCACCGCTGCAGGGTCTGATTTCAACGCCAGATCCGAGGGGGGATATTAGAGCATGAGTGATCACTAGGAGTCATCGCAGATTCGTCCCCTCACCGCTTCAGTGCATCCTAACGATGACCTGGAAAGAGGAAACATAATCCGTGCTGTGCCGCCCCGGTCTCTTTATAATGATGGTTGCCGCTGCTCCATCCGCTGTGTGTTCAGCGAGACCCAGTCACCATGTGGAATCCTCAGGGCTCTCGTAGTGGCCAAGGCCGGTCACGCCTCCAGCAGCGTTCACGGCGGTATCAGCGTCAAAAGTGGAGCAAGGAACACTCGCGCCCGGCGACATTCCCTTCGGCCAGAAATGGGATCGATAACTGCTGAGAGGGTAATAGGCAATTATTTTTTAGTTATTCTGACATCTGTGGACAGGTTAAAAGCCAGATTATGCCGCCGAGCAGCAAGAGCCTCACTGCAGTGCGGCCATCTTTGTCATGCACCACCTAGCGCCCCACATTGATTAGGGAGAGTTACATTTATTTGGATTGTGAAACTATTGTTGGATACTTGCCCCTTGCACTTACGTACTGGAATTTTGCCTTGTGTTCTAAGTTCCAATGCAACAAATGTTTCTTGGGCCATTGCAGGGCTGTATCGAAATCCTGAGGGATCCAGTGTTTTTGTTCAGTGCTTCAAGCTGTGGAGCTTCAACATCTGTATATAGGACATTGGAACAGAACCAGTCTCACAACAATTCACTTGGTTCTAGCCAGAGAAAGGGATTATGGTACTGATTTCTATAATGTATTAGTTCCTACAGAGATGTCTGGGGAAACATCATTTTCTACGAAGGCATCACCACGCATAACGTTTACCACGGTACACTTATCACGCAAACGTTTTTTCAACGCGGGTGCCTTCCACGACCGTCTTTACCATGCAAGTACGTTCTGCATGGGTTGGGGGGAGATGTGGTATTCCTTCCAGTCGTTCTGCGTGGGCTTGGGGGGGCTGGGGGGGGGCCAGGGGGGGGCTGGGGGGGTCTCACCCCAAAAATAACAAGCGGGTTAATTAAATAAAAAAAACGCACATTATTTTAAAAGTAAAAGGAAAGAGCCTCCCCCAAAGACGTGCCGTGTACGTCAAAATAGCAGTCCTTTTTTTATTTTGGTAGACGTGTTTTGACGCTTGTTTCCATGGTGGATGGAAGTAAGGGCTGCTGTTGAAAGACGTTCAGGTAAGACGTTTCTACGCGTGGTATAATCCTTCGTTGTAAATTGCAGCGTGGTAAAGCCACTTGCGATGTAAAATTCGCGTGGTAAAGCCATGCGTGGTAATTGTAAGCGTGGTATAATCATATATTCAGATCTCTGAGTATTCTTTCAGGTCCTGCAAAAAAAAAATCCCTTCTTGTGAAAACCATGTAAAAGAAAATAAACTGCATGCAGTTGAAATTGACGTAAGGGGATAGAATAACAGTAGTGTTGATTCCAGTTGACTTCATTTGTAGAGACAAGCTGTGTGACTACAACCCTACGATGTCTCATGGATGCATTCTCTCCTATCACTATCCGTCTCCCTGCCGTCTGAATCAAGCACAGTATTGATGTGCTTGGCACTGTTAACGGGGAAAGAAACTGGTGGGTTTGACTTTGTTCATTCAGCAACATTTGGATCTACATGTTACTCTGGCAGACATGGTCTTCCATTGACAACTGACTGCCAAAATGTTGCCAGGGTTTGAAATCTTCGGAAGAGACCAATTACCATATCTTTCTCTTTTCAAATCTTATGGCACTTGGCTAGATGTTTTGTTGTAAACCTAGAGTAGACAACCAATAGCTCAGTGTAGTTCACATTGAGAGTAAGCCAGAACGGCTGCATTCATTTTTTTTAATCTATTCAACAATTATGACAATGATAACAAATCGATATTAAAATCCGCTCTCAGTGGATGCACCAGCTTAGTATACTCCACGTAGATGTGTAAACCTATGGAACATGCAACTAGCTTAAAAATTAAACATTAGCACACTAAAATGCGCTGGGGAGAGGGGGAGCCCTGTGGGACCCACACCATGACAAGTTAGCTAGAGCACATGAACTATCGTTGGCAACCTGCAAGGGTCTATAAAAGTAAAAAGAGTGGAACCACAGGAGACAGTCCCCCTGCTACAGATAGTGACTTGTTCAGGGGGGCACAATTGATGATATAAAAAAACACGAAGATCAAAAAGCACTAAAAGTAGTTGCAGTCTCAAAATGATTCACTGAAACATCCAATAGGGCAATCTTAATTCTAAAGTGGACACTAAACCTTCATTGTCAGTTCCCTATAAGCTTGTAAGCTTCCAAAATGTACCTTGATTGCTCACCTTCTCCTGTGAGACATTCATAGGAATCTGAGTCCCTGCACTGGGCCCATAAAACTAGCAGTTTCCACAAGATGAAAGTTGGACTTCTTTAGTGGTGGTGCCATCTACACCTGCTCCAAAAAGCTACACACAATTTGTGTGATATGAGTCACTTCCATGGGAATGAGAACATTTTTCATGGAAGAAGGGCACGGGTCACTCAGGCATTGGGTAACATTCATACCCTCCAATTTACTATCTATTTCAACAGGTGTTACAAGACTAAGTATTGGGACCAGGCTTCTCAGTGTCAAAATGTTAAATACCACAGAAACAGAATCACAATTCAAAATAGCAGATCACATCACACCTACCGTAGACAAAACAATTCTCTTGCAAATAATGCCAACTCTATTTAGGGGAAAGTATTAAAAGGCTTCTCAGATAGTCTCCTGGGAAGAGCTGCAGACCCCCACCCAAGCCATTAATGGCCCTAGAGAGCGCACTACAGGGATGACATTTGGTGTAAAAAGGGAGGGGAGACACTCAGCCCCAGTCCTTGAGCCTCTAGAAGCCTCGGGGACTCCGTCCCTGGGGCCAATCTGTGCAGCCTCCCTCCGCAAGCCTCTTTAGGCTACTGGGAGCACACTCCTGGTTCCAAAATTTCTGTAAATAGGAACGGAGGTCATGCGGACCCCCTCCCTGAGCTATTAATTGCTCCCGGGCCCCATTTCCCAGGGCTGGCTCAGTAGCTATATCGAGAGGAGCCCACCCCCGGAACATATAGGTGTTCCAGGCTGCACTAGCACAGGCAGGAAAGCCTGTATTTGCTCTTGCTTGGCGGGAGCATTTTTTAATTTCCTGCCAAGCGGGAGCAAACATTAAGGGGCAGATTTATGTTGGGAATGCGCCACGTTTGCGTCACGCAACTGCGGCGTAAACGTGGCGCATCCCTACGACCCATTTACAACGTGACGCATCTAGGCAGATGCGTCACGTTGTAAAGCCCTGCGCCCCTTGTGGGCGTTCCGGCGCAGGGTGGGCGTTCCGGGGCAGGTGCGCCTCGCAAAAGTGGCTGAGTGAAATCTATAAGATTTCACTCAGTCACTTTCAGGCCAATGCTGCGTCAAAACCCTGCGCCTGCTTGAAGCAGGCGTAGGTCTTGACGCAGCATTGTAAAGATGGGGCACCCCCGAGCCTTGCTGGAGCTGCGTCGCGCTTGCGACGCAACTCCAGCAATGCGCCACCTTTACGGCACAGATGCGTCACGCATCTGTGCCGTTTTTGCCCCATGGTGCGCCGCATTGTAAATGCGGCGCACCATGGGTGGCGGAGCAGCGGCGCAAAATAACTGGCGCATCCCTGGGGATGAGCCAGTCATCATAAATCTGCCCCTATGTGCGCACAACCCAACTATTGGCGTGGTGCCCTTTTGTTTGGCGCATCTGGGGGAGGTACCAGTTGAATCTCTTGTGATACTATTTAAGTACTACTGATGTGCCTCCTACTGAACCTGGCAATTCTAAGATTTGGACGAGGTAGGCTCACTCACGTAATGTGACATGTTTCATCTTGGGCCACCTTTTCCCACCCTTGTAAGACGGCACTGATGCAGGCAGGGAAACAGATCAAAATATTGCTCCTGACTGGATGGAGAAGCTCCCACCGGACGGGAGCACTGTTGGCTTTCACTGCATGCATGGAGCCAACTTGGGCCACTGGGGCCTTTTCACTCCCCCCGTGCACCCCAGCAACTATATGGTGGGTGTTCTGGGTGAGTACCAGGCCACCCACCTGCAAGGTTTTAGGGCCAAGTGAAGTGGGATCCCAAGGCAGATAATGGCTCCGGGAAAGGGGCCACACGGTCCTCCTCCCCTTTATTTAAATATGTGGCCACAGGGGATGGGGTCCAGGGGCCGATAACTGCCTCTCCTTTATTTTACCAAGTGGCACCGGGGGATGGGGTCCTCAGGGCGTTAACAAGGCTTGGGGGGATAATGTGTAGCCCCCCTTTAATTAAAAAACGAATGCCCCTTGGGGCATGGGGTCTCCAGGGCCTCACAAGACACTTGGAGGGGTATGCGTGGCCCTTTCCCCTTTAATAAAAAAGTCCCTGGAGGATGGGGTCCCCAGAACCTAAAGAGGCTGGGGGAGGGGTATGTGCGGCTCACTTCCCATGCAAAACCATTTGCACCTATGGGCCTCTAGGCCCATCAGAATTAATGGAGTGGTATTACTTAATAGCTATAACCTAATTGGGATTGCGACTAAGTAGGAATCACTATTAGGTAATGACTATTTTTTTTACATACCATTTTGCATTCCTTAAATAGCAATTACCTAAGATTTGCTATTTAGGGAATGCAAAATTGATTTTTGATACAAGTGGCCCTTATTCCTGTGTGATTCCCTGCATTGGTTGCTTTCTGCAATTCTAATACAAATCCATTGGGTGGCATGTGTTTGGTCTGTGTCTTACCTCAAAACTTTGCAGGTGTGATTTTGAGCCTTCTTGATTTGTAGCACTACTTTGACAGAAGGGCATTTCATTTTGCGAATGAGACTCCATCCAAGCTACCACATTTTTGGGTGTATGATTGTATTTTCATTGTCCACCCTTCAACACTCCTTGATTTTCTCTCTTTCACATCCATCGCAAATGGCCATATTTAGCGATTCACACCATTTACGAAGGCAAATGGTTTCATACATGTGGCCCTCAGAGATTAAATAAATTGCATCATGTGATAGCAAGACATACTAATAAAGCAATATAAAATAACTATCATACTCCTAAACAAAGCATAACACATTATAAAAATATGCTAAGTTCTTGCCAAAGTTCATGCACAACCACTTGGAAAAACTCACATCAAATTCCAGCAAAGAAGGCAGGGTTTATTGACTATACCTGTTCCACACCCTAGGCACCTACTGTGAATCTATGCATTGATCAATCACATACAGGTCTGCACCAAAAGAAACACATCCAGAGATTAAACAAGCTCGCCACAATGGTGGTGTTTTCCTTGTAGCACTGGCTCTGGTTCTTAGGAACATCTTACAAAGGAGAGAGAGAGAGAGAGGATGCTCAGGGAAAGTATCGTCTTATTTGGAGTGGCTAACAAAAAGATGGAAAAATTAAAAAAGATTCTACACATCATCCCGGACATGGTATCAGAATGGGAACTCGGGTTAATTTAATCAAGAGCCCCCTTCAGTGATATTTGTGCCCACGTCAAGGTACCGGCCGCACTGTAAATTTTTGCCACAGAGGGAAGGCTACTATACTCCCCAGAAGTGAGAGTAAGTAAGATTTCCATTGTCTACCATGTTGCACAATATTGCTTTGCAATATGCATTTACATTTACATGATGTCGATCCTGAGCAGTTCCCAGCCAAATCAAGAACCTCCTTCAAAACCAGTGCACAAGGACATGATCTACATGTTCTAAATCAATTTGTGGCTTTACATTTCATCTGAATTGCATATCTGTTTGCATACTCTCACTGAACAACAGTGTAGAGTCAGTGATAACATATGGAACATACCTCAGCTACACATACCATCCTGAGATACTACTGCCCCCTACACACTAATGAATCTGAAGGCCATGCCAATGTAACATACCCACGTGTTCAAAAATATAGATGCATATGTTTAGAAATGTCCATACACATGAGAACCTCCTTGAAGTACTCAGTTATATAGACATGGATGGTGGAACTAGTGTTTCATCAAATACACAAAAGGTGTTGGGAGGAGGGTTGCAATAAGTCCTCTTCTGTGTGTGATGCAACGCCCTAAGGGTATGCCCAGATGTGGGTCTCTAACTCACTGTGCCTCTGGCATCAAATTGCAGGCTACTGACGAGCCCTAATCAGGGTGAAACAAGTCTTGGGTTGCTTGTGTTTTGGTTCGGGAAGGCTTGCAGTTCAGGCTGCATTGTTCCTAGTGGAGCAGGGTCAAGACTGATTTGCATGTGGCTAAATCTAATCTGAGGTGGCGTGGTGGGCCAAATAATGATAGGTTAGAATATTACCCAAGTGACTGCCATTGGTTAGACAAGTTGCAAGTATTTTCCCATCATCTTTTGTGTGTTTGATGGAACATAAGTGTTTACCATCTGACAAATTTCGCATAATGTGAGTAGTATTCCCTCTACCAAGTGTAAAATTGTGAACGCATTTTTACATAAGACTAATGATTTCAAAGGCTGCACATGATGTATTATTGAAAAGACACTGTCAAATTATGAATCTGTTTCATGTTCCATCTTCATTCTTCTTTAACCTATTTTGGACTTTTTTGCAGTTTGTAGCTGCTTACAATTCCCCAGTCTAAAATGTAACATTATGCTAACCAGGCATACCTGGAAATGAATACTGCATAAGAGGCCACATTGTCTATTCCTGAGCCACCCAGAAGATTGTAGATAGCATAGACTTCCATTTTACTGCTCCAAAGTCAACAAAGTTCCCAAAATACCACAAAGGCTTCAAACTTTATCCTGCAGGAAAGTAAGTTCTTTGAAGAGCACAAGGCACAAATGTCCGTAGAATGTTGGGTCACCCTGTCGAACTTGTGTCTCAGAGAACATTTCATTATATCATCCCACTGTGATGTTAGGAAAGTATTTGTGGATGAGTACTGTTACTGTATGGTAAGCACGGCATGCCAACCTACATACAAACTCCTCATATTCAATATGATGTCATGGTTAGTTACACAATATGCCTTGGGAATAAAACATTAGCAAATCAAGAATGCATTTGTATGTAATTCTAAGACTCATCCATCAGAGAAAATGAGTTGTCTGTCAATGTTCGTGACACAATTAGGGGCTGCTTTGATTTCATAGCTGTAAAGCAATTATATATACAATGTCTTTAATGCAGTAGTCACACAGGTCTTGTGTATGCGACTATAGCAATCTTGTCACACAGGAATTATATTCCCATTGTTGTTGTTCCCGGAGGCTGATGAAGAGCACATCAGTTTAGGGGATGCACCCAGGAGACATGAGAACATAACATGAGACAGTATGGTTGTGCAGTAGATACATTTTATACTCGTGAGAAATCAGGTATTTGGTTGGGGTGAAACCCTAATCAAGCAACAACCATAATCCTCATTTGGGTAAACCACAAAAGTCACTATATTACCCTGTGCCTAAAGCTCTGGTAGTCTGGCACAAAACAAGGCAAGCTTTATTTAGAGGCACTGTGTAAAGTGTTTAGGCAGCACTCAAACAGTGATAAAGTGAGAACACAACAGAGTAAAAACCCCAAACATATTTAGAAAATTAGATTTTTATGTAATAAGCAACCTGAGATTGAAACGGCAAAATTCAAATCAGTAGAACTGGAGATATTGAATTTAAAATGTTTAGATAAAAGTAACACCAAAAGGTGCAAAGCGCCAACTGAGGGTATCTAGTCACACAGGACTGGGACAAAGTTACAAGTTCGAGCTGACTACGATGGAGCACAGGCTTCGCACAGAACTTGTGAGAGGCCTGATCGGTGTTGCTTTGTGATGCTTCCCATCATCCAGCGTCGATTCTGATGAAGGTGAGTGGTGAGGCTTTGAGGGTCTTTGCATCGATTGGCTTCAGTTATGATGACGTTTTCCCCTCTGTTGCAGGGCTTTTACGTTGCTCAGCGTCAGATCCTATGAAGCTTTCAGCTGTGAAGTGAGGCTTTGCGGGTCTTAAAGTTTGTCAGTGATGGTTCTGATGAAACTTGCAGCTGTTTTGCAAGGCTTTGCAGGGCTTCACAGCACTTTCTGTCACATTTGATGGAACGTTCACTTAGGCAGGAGGAGTTCTCTCTGAATCCAGGCAAGGGACCAAGACCTGTGGTGGCACCTCTTGGGCATCATAAACTCACTACAGCAGATGCCAGCAGGGATATGGCAAGTCCAGTGCAGCCGGTCAGCTGGTAAGTTGCAGGGAGGACTTTGGAGCTTGTTTTTCCCCTTTTGCTGAGAACAGGAGTCCAGCCAGCTTACCCTTGGAGTAACTAAGCCTGGGATTAAAGGAGCAGGCCCTGTCTTCCTTCTCAGAGACTAAGGCAAGCCGCAAGCAGCAGGGCAGGCCTTCTTCTGTAGTGCGAACACATTCAGGACAGTACTGAAGAGTGGGTCCCAGGGTCTAGTATTTATACCTCATGCCAGCTTTGAAGTGGGAGAACATTCTAGACTCTCCCTCCCCATCTGGTTCTGGAATTTACTTCCTTCCCCTGCCCAAGCCCCAATATGTCTGGAGTGACAAAAAGTTAGTGTGAAGTGTTTCAGAAGTGCAGGAGACTGCCCCTACTGAAGTACACGTGTGGTAGGTGACAGCTCCACTCCACCTGTCTTCTCAGGATTGCTCATCCTACCAACACCCAATCCCCCTTTATGACCATATATGGGAGGAATACACAAACTGCCAATTACACCTAGTCATGTGACCCAGGACACAGGCTGCAGTCAGCAAATGGTAAGGGCAAGAAAATGCCAACCTTCTAAAAGTGGCATTTTCAGAATTGAGACTTAAAATTTGATGTTCACATTACAGATGATTTAAAATTACGATTCTTTAGAGACTAAAAGAACATTTCTACATGTTCCCAAGGAAAGGTTATCATTTGTTAAATATAATCTGGTAACCTAGGGGTAGATGTATCAAGCCTTTCAGCGATTCGCAAATCGCAAAAGGCTTTTTTGCATTTTTTGAAATGTAACAAAAAATCGCAAAATAAGGAATCCGAAAAATTTGCGATTCCTTATTTTGCTTAAGCATTTAAGGAATCGCAAATTTTGCGATTCCTTAAATGCGATGTATGTGGGTTTTAGAAATTGCGATTTTTTTGGTTAAGAAATCGCAAATTACCACCAACTTGTAGTTTGTGGTAATTTGCGATTTTATTTAAAAATGCCCTGTTTGGCATTTGTGAAGGTGGCATGTGACGCACATACATGCCCATAGGGCATGTATGTGCGCCATATGCAAACACATGTAAATTTCAGGGGTGCAGCAGGGTGTCTTTGAGACACCCCTGGACCCTTAAAATTATTCTTAATTTGCAAATTCGCAAATTGCAATTCGCAAATTAAGAAATACTTCACAATCATTCCTATGGGCCTCCTGGCCCATAGGAATGCACGGGAAATTATTCCTTAATTGCGAATTCGCAAAATGCGAATTCGCAGTTAAGGAAGACTAAGAAATCGCTAAAAAATAGCAATTTTCTACATACATTCCATTTTGCGATTTCTAAATAGCGATTCCTTAAAAAACGCTATTTAGAAATCGCAAAATGGAATCTTGATACATCTACCTCCTAATGCTATACAATAGGACAGTAATATAGTAACATATATTTATTATGCATGATTAATGGAAACCATTTGCATACACAGTCACTTTACAAATTTGACAAATTAAAACAAAATACAAATATTTGTTTGTCCTTATTTTTTTCTCTTCCCTTTATAAAAAAATATATGTGGGGTACATGATGCTATGCAAAGTATTCCCTACAATATATACATATTTTTTGCTTTGTTTTATAAGTCCCTATTGATTGTCTGGCTTTTCTTGGTTCCTGTTTGGTTAAGAGAGGGTTTTAGTGTGTTTTGCTTGGAGTAATAGCATTCTCTGGGATTAAGAAGTTGTTATGGTGGTCTCTCTTGCTCCTGTTTGGAAAGTCTAGGATCCTCGAATGTCAGTTGTTATTTTACACTCTTGTAAAATCATAGTGTGATAATGTTTGGGCAAGTCCCCTATCAGCTGTGCTGAGAAACTTTGTGAAACTGCAATTAATTTGGGTTTCCGTTGGATTAAAAAAGAGCTTTTCTGCCTGCCTACAGGACTTAATGCATTTTTGTTTGAAGATGGAGAAAGCAATGCACGCCTAGCGTCCAGTAGACCTGGGCAGATGCAGATTATATGCACCAGATCTTAATTTCCGTTGCCGCAAGGGTGGCAGTTGTGCTGTCCAGGTTTCCTTTCCCAGGGCAGTAAGTGCTGGAGTATCGGAAGGATAGTAGAAAAGGTAGGGGGAGGAGGAGGATGTAAGACTAGGTCGCCCTCCTTACACGTGCAATAAAAGTAAACCCAAGGTATTGGGTTCTGAGACCTAGCTTAAGGCTGTGGCCCCTGACCAATATGATCAAGAAAGAGCCTGGAAGAAAGAAAAATGTCTTTCTTGAGTCCCCTCACTCACCAGGGTTTCCCCATGGTGACATGCTTCATCATTGGGGCCATCCCCGCTCTCTACGAACTGGGGCGGGCTATGACTTGCGGTGTTATGTAGGAGCACTTTTTTGTGGAAGACTATGTGTGGTGCAATGTGTAGTGGAGTGGGTAGAGAGTGATTAAAAATACCGTGCTAGAGGGCCTAAACAACTTTATTCCTGCTCCTAGGTTGGTATGACTAAAAATGGGGTTGACACTGTGAAACCTGTCTTTAATGAGAAGGGATTCAGTGTATGGTCGACATGTTTCGAGCTTCCCCTAGCTCTTCCTCAGGACCACACAGGAACCAGCCCTGTGTTTGCCACTACTGTATAGACCTTAATAAGAAAATAAAGATGGTGGGAAAATAATAAAGATGGTGAAAAAGTGAACGCTGCTGCTAATAAAGCATGCTTTTTAAATAGATACGATCGCTAGTTCTCGTTGTATATTTGGTAATGTGCGTGATAGCACTTCATGATCTCGGGGGCGGTGTTTCCCTGTGAAATAATCTTCAAGGTTGGGGACGCCGCATCTGGGCACCTATACCACTACCCCGCCGGACCGCATCTTCCGGTAACCATCCCCCTGGCTAACTGGCCATCTAAAAAGGGGGCTCAAATGCCCTATGTCCAGAGAGTCAGGGCTGCTGCCTAGGCAGCGAAAGTCAAGGTTGCGCCACTGCGCCAAAACCTAAACGTTGCAGCTGCCCACTACTTGCTGGGCAGCTGAGAACAATAAACTGGAGGCCTAAATGCTGCAGCTGGCACTAAGTGCTGCGCAACTGTGGAAGGCCAAGGTAGGGCGAAGGAGTGCATCTCACTTCTAGATTCACAAAGAACAGGTCCACTGAAAGAAAGAACCTAAACGGTGCAGGTGCCCACTACTTGCTGGGCAGCTGTAAAAGGAAAACTGTGGCATGGACTCTCACTGGTCCTTAGAACGGATTGCGCCAAAGGTGGGAACCCTCTAGGCTCTAGAACAAATCATATCCCCTGTCGTGGGGTAGCCCTCTCACAAGTGGGGCTGCCCAGACGCTGACAATGCGCCTCGATATGGCCCTAGGCGCGGGGATCAGCACGGGCTCCTCTGGGGCTTTTCACATAAACAGGGCCCCACTGGGGCTTGGTAAATAAACTCTGCCCCAGGTTGGAGCGTACTGGCTCCGTCATTTATCGGAAACTGTTGGAGACATCTAGGCTCGGAAAAGAAAAGCTGGGCAACATTTGGAGCCATCTGGCTCTTGAAATAAAGGTGCCCCACCATTGGATCAGCCCTCTGCCAAGTGGGCTGCTCTGAGGGAGGCACTGGCATGGTGCCTTCATTTCGCTCCCCCCAGCCGGCTGTACTCACCGGCTCGTCCGGGCGGAAACTCCTTTTTTCGGGATGCGGCAGTACTTCTCCTGCGGGGCTCCCCTGGACTCCTGGGAGCCCTGCACTGCCGTTGTTCTCCTGATTCATCGGGCCCCCTCCTGGGACCCGGGGCTTCCTTCATCTGCCACCACTGTGGGGCTCTCCCTTCCACATGGGAGCCCCGTGAGAGCACTGGTTGGGCGTCACGTCCGCTTCCGTCCAGTGGCCCCGCCCACAAACAGGTGGGCCCCGGCGGCGGCAGCAATCGGCACCTCACATGAGGGGTAGGCACCCTTGGAAATAAAAATAAACAGCGGGGTGGGCACCTGCGATAATTAAGATAGGCATCCGGGCAAAATCGTGGGGTGGCACCCACGTACCATAAAATAAACATGGCAAGACACAGGGTGGGCACCTGCGCACTGGAACTCCACATAAGCAGGGTGGGCACCTGCAAAAGCCTACAAGGAGGGGGGAATCCCAACGAGGGGGATTCCCTCAGCGAGGGCTGCAGCGCCACGCTGCTCGGCCCCTAGGCTCTCCCTCGCTAATTTAAAGAAAGAAAGCAAAGCGTTCCCATGGAGCTGGGCAGGCTGTAAGAAGCCTTGGCAAAGTCAGTATCAAGTAAAAAGGTCCAATGAAGTCCATCAGGCATCCAGGGGCAGGGCAGGGCCCAGGGAGGCAGGCATTCCCCTGGGCCCCAGCAGCAGCACGCCCCTGGTAGATTCAAGTCAGGAACAAGAACAAAATCATGGGGTCACAGCCCCTCTTTTATACACATATTTCCTTTGTCTCCAAAGGTTCAGGCAAGGGGCGAACCAGATGCAACTAGTTCTTGAGCATTTTGTTTTGCTCATGCCCTCTCCCTATTCACAGGACAGGCCAGGGCCATCAGACACACCACAGGGGGTGGAGCCAGCATTGTGGAGGGAAGGCACAGCCCTATTCAGGTCCCAGGTGCAACTCCTCCCTGCCATCAACATGCAGATCTCCCCATTCACCACCGGGCGGATCCATCCTGACTCCTGGAGCCAGGCACACCAGCCAGCTCCAGCCAATCACAAGCCAGACAGTCAATTCACATTCACTGCACAGACATGCCAACTTCTAAAAGTGGCACTTCTACACTAGACACAATTTATCTGCGCACATCATCGCGCAGCATTTAATCTCACGAGTTTGCACATACCAAACTCGCCCCTGCACTCCCCACACATCAGGAACCACCATGGACACACATATTCCCCATGCATTCCTATGGGAGGGCAGGCCAATCTCACCACACACACTCAGAGAGCGCACGCACTTTACACTGGGCCACAGTGCTAAAGTGCGCAGAGACCAGAAATCAACTAACATCATGTCATTATTAAAGGCAAAAAGTTCAGGGGTGAACCTGCCAAAAGGGCCAAGTCCAACACCCACCATCTTTATTTTCCTATTAAGGTCTATACACGAGTGGCAAACACAGGGCTGGTCCCTGTGTGGTCCTGAGGAAGAGCTAGGGGAAGCTCGAAACATGTCGGTCATACACTGAATCCCTTCTCAATATAGACAGATTTCACAGTGTCAACCCCATTTTTAGTCATACCAACCTAGGAGCAGGAATAAAGTTGTTTAGGCCCACTACCACAGTATTTTTTATCACTCTCTACCCACTTCACTATACATTGCACCACACATAGTCTTCCACGAAAAAGTGCTCCTACGTAACACCGCAAGTCGTAGCACGCCCCAGTTCGTAGAGAGCTGGGATGTCCCCAATGATGAAGCATGTCACCATGGGGAAAAGGTAGAAGCGGAGAACGGCAGGGCCCGCAGCGGGGTCCGACACAGCCCGTCCTGAGCGGAGTTGCGGCCCCAGACGTGTAATCCTCCCAGTGACGATATCGCCATGACACAGCGGGATACACCACGGTTGTGAGGAGGGTGCCGCCGCCACAACCCTGGGACCGTGGGTTGTTGGTGAGAGCGGCGTGCTGGCACGTTGAGCTCCGATCAGGGAGAGGGCGGCTTTCCTGGACAACCGGGGTTATAGTAGGAGGGGTCCCAGAACGAGAAGACCGATAAAGTCACAAGTCAAAAGAGATTCAGAGATATCCATAAAGTTAGGAGTACAATGTTGTTTATTCACAGAGTACTCAACCACACATTGGTATACATTGCATGAAAATATCAATTAGCAAATAATTGTGCCCAAAAAGGGGAGGGGTGGGATAGAAGAGGTAAAGTAGTAGGAAGTGGTGTAGGATAGGGAACGTGGTGCAGGTCAAACATACTTATTTACAGACAGACAAAATCTATATTGGCTTCCCACGGGAGCCAAACATTAGTACCACAAATGTTCATAGAGTTTAGAACAACCAAACTTCTGAGGTCAGCAGTTTAATTCTTACTAGGGGTAGAAGCTTATACGGGGGTAGTAGTCTACGTTTTGACCCAGATAGGTGTAGGGTAGGTGTTCCCTTACAAACGGGTCTTCATCAGGGCGGGAAAGGAGGGATTGGGCAGAATTCCTAGAGAAGGGCATGAAAATAAAATTAGAAGGGTCCTTATGGGATCCCAGAGAAATAGGTAGACAACAGAAGATCGTTGTGTATAGAGGACCGTTACATGATTGGTACATTGATTGCCAAGGTAATATTACTTATGAGATGAGGCCGGACCGGCACAAGTAAACAAATATCATCATAATTATACAAAAAACATAAATGAATAACGGGTTAAATCCATTACTGCAGGGGACTAGGCATGGGAGAACTTACTGCTTGCAATAAAGAGGCTTCAAGGTAAGTGATCGGGCTGTCAGGAGGCTTTCGAGAATTAACGCGGTCCTCTAGAGGGGTAAATAAAATCACCATGATGAGAAATGTTTTCATCTTTCAGAACTGCTTTTATTTACAAACCAAGGGAGTTGCTATGGGGGTTGCCTTTGTCCCCGATCTGGCTATTATCTTCATGTCAGCCTTCGAGAATAGCTTCATTCTAAATGATTCCAACCCCTTCTAGCCCAGTATAGGGCTATGGATGCGCTATATCGATGACATCCTTTTGTTTGGTCTGGGAATGAATCACAATTAACAGCGTTTCATACATGGCTCAACATGAGATCTTGTGATATTCAATTCACTGTGCAATCTGATAATAAGATGATTAATTTTCTTGATCTATCCATCGTTGCAGACGGGGAGGTCTTACACACAACTCTGTACAGAAAACCGGCGGAACGCAACTCATTACTACAATACTCCAGCCATCACCCCAGAGGATTAAGGGATAACCAGCCATTTGGGAAGTTTCTGCGCATCCAGCGTAACTGTGAATTGAATTGCTCGGGTGTGGCTGTGTGTGTGTGTGTGCCCAGGAAGCTGTCTTGTGTGCCCGGGCACACACAGGCAGGGTGAGATGAAGAGGGTGACAGAGAGAGGTAGAGGGAGGGAGACAGAGGCAGACAGTGGGGGAGAGCGAGGGAGGGAGGGAGAGGGAGGAAGAGCGAGGGAGGGAGGGAAAGAGAGGGGATGGAGAGAAAGGGAGGGAGACAGAGGGAGGTAGAGGGAGGGAGGGAAAGGGAGGGAATGGAGAGAAAGGGAGGGAGACAGAGGGAGGGAGAGGGAGGGAGGGAAAGAGAGGGAGACAGAGGGAGAGCGAGGGAGGGAGGGAAAGAGAGGGAGAGGGAGGGAGAGCGACGGAGGGAGGGAAAGGGAGGGAGAGGGAGGAGAGTGAGGGAAGGCGGGAGGGAGACAGAGGGAGAGGGAGACAGAGGGAGAGGGAGGGCGACAGAGGGAGGGAGGAAAAGGGAGGAATACAGAGGGAGAAGGTGGAAGACAGAGGGAGGGAGAGGGAGGGAGGGAAAGGGAGGGAGACAGAGGGAGGGAGGGAAAGGGATGGAGAGGGGAACAGAGGGAGGGGGAGAGGGAGACAGAGGGAGAGGGAGACAGAGGAAGAGGGAGACAGAGGGAGAGGGAAGGAGGAAAAGGGAGGAAGACAAAGGGAGAGGGTGGGAGACAGAGGGAGGGAGAGGGAGAGAGGGAAAGGGAGGGAGACAGAGGGAGGGAAATGGAGGGAGAGGGAGACAGTGGGAGGGAGGGAAAGGGAGGGAGAAGGGGACAGAGGGAGGGGGAGAGGGAGACAGAGGGAGAGGGAAGGAGGGAGACAGAGACAGAGGTAGAGGTAGCGAGGGAGGGAGTGGGAGAGGGAGGGAGGGAAATGGAGGGAGGGAGAGCGAGGGAGGGACGGAGGGAAAGGGAGACAGACAGAGGGAGAGTGAGGGAGGGAGGTAGAGGGAGGGAGACAGAGGGAGGAAAAGGGAGGGAAAGGGACAGAGAACAACGAAAGGAGGGAAAGGGAGGGAGAGGGATTGAGGGAAAGGGAGGGAGGGAAGGGGAGGGAGAGAAAGGGAGGGAGACAGAGGGAGGGAGAGGGAGGGAAATGGAGGGAGAGGGAGGAAGAGGGAGGGAAAGCGAGGGTGGGAGGGAAAGGGAGGGAGGGAGAGGGCGGGAGAGCGAGGAAAGGCGGGAGGGAGACAGAGGGAGAGGGAGGGAGACAGGGAGGGAGGGAAAGGGAGGGAGATAGAGGGAGAGGGAGGGAGAGGGAGGGAGGCCGAGGGAGGGAGGGGGAGGGAGGGAGGGAAAGCGAGAGAGACAGAGGGAGGGAAAGGGAGGGAGAGGGAGACAGAGGGAAAGGGAGGGAAAGGGGGACATAGGGAGGGGGAGAGGGAGACAGAGGGAGAGGGAAGGAGGGAGAGGGAGACAGAGACAGAGGGAGAGGTATGAAGGGAGTAGAAGAGGGAGGGAGGGAAAGGAAGGGAGATCGAGGGAGGGAGGGAAAGGGAAGCAGACAGAAGGAGAGTGAGGGAGGGAGGTAGAGGGAGGGAGATAGAGGGAGGGAAGGAGATGGACGAGATGGAGGAAGAGGGAGGGAGGGAGGGAGAGGGAGAGTGTGAAAGGGAGGGAGACAGAGGGAGGGAGACAGAATGAGGGAGACAGAGGGAGGGAGACAGAGTGAGGGAGACGGAGTGAGGGAGACCTCAGAGTGAGGGAGAGGGAAGGAGAGAGAGGGAGACCTCAGAGAGAGGGAGACCTCAGAGTGAGGGAGGAAAAGGGAGGGAGACAGAGGGAGAGGGTGGGAGACAGAGGGAGGGAGAGGGAGGGAGGAAAAGGGAGGGAGACAGAGGGAGGGAAATGGAGGGAGGGGGGAAAGAGGGAGGGAGGGAAAGGGAGGGAGAGGGGGACAGAGGGAGGGGGAGAGGGAGACAGAGGGAGAGGGAGACAGAGGGAGAGGGAGGGAGGGAAAGGGAGGGAGACAGAGGGAGGGAAATGGAGGGAGAGGGAGACAGAGGGAGGGAGGGAAAGGGAGGGAGAGGGGGACAGAGGGAGGGGGGAGAGGGAGACAGAGGGAGAGGGAGACAGAGACAGAGGGAGAGGTAGGGAGGGAGGGAGTGGGAGAGGGAGGGAGGCAAAGGGAGGGAGGGAGAGCAAGGGAGGGAGGGAGGGAGAGCGAGGGAGGGACGGAGGGAAAGGGAGACAGACAGAGGGAGAGTGAGGGAGGGAGGTAGAGGGAGGGAGACAGAGGGAGGGAAAGGGAGGGAAAGGGACGGAGACTGACAAAGGGAGGGAAAGGGAGGGAGAGGGGGAGAGGGAGGGAGGGAAAGGGAGGGGAGGGAGAGAAAGGGTGGGAGACAGAGGGAGTGAGAGGGAGGGAAAGGGAGGGAGAGGGAGGGAAAGCGAGGGTGGGAGGGAAAGGGAGGGAGAGGGTGGTAGAGTGAGGGAGGGAGGGAAAGGGAGGGAGAGCGAGGAAAGGCGGGGGAGAGAGAGGGAGAGGGAGACAGAGGGAGAGGGAGGGAGACAGGGAGGGAGGGAAAGGGAGGGAGATAGAGGGAGAGGGAGGGAGAGGGAGGGAGGCAGAGGGAGAGAGAGGGAGGGAGGGAGGGAAAGGGAGAGAGACAGAGGGAGGGAAAGGGAGAGAAAGGGAGACAGAGGGTGGGAGGGAGAGGGAGACTGAGGGAAAGGGAGGGGGAGGGGGACAGAGGGAGGGGGAGAGGGAGACAGAGGGAGAGGGAAGGAGGGAGAGGCAGAGGGAGACAGAGACAGAGGGAGATGTAGGGAGGGAGGGAGTAGGAGAGGGAGGGAGGGAGAGAAAGAGAGATCGAGGGAGGGAGGGAAAGGGAAGCAGACAGAGGGAGAGTGAGGGAGGGAGGTAGAGGGAGGGAGAGGGAGGGAAGGAAAGGGAGGGAGAGGGACGGAGAGCGAGGGAGGGAAGGAGACGGATGAGGCGGAGGGAGAGGGAGGGAGGGAGACAAAGGGAGAGGGAGAGTGGGAAAGGGAGGGAGACAGAGGGAGGGAGACAGAATGAGGGAGACAGAGTGAGGGAGACAGATTGAGGGAGACAGAGTGAGGGAGACCTCAGAGTGAGGGAGAGGGAAGGAGAGAGAGGGAGACCTCAGAGAGAGGGAGACCTCAGAGAGAGGGTGACCTCAGAGTGAGGGAGGAAAAGGGAGGGAGACAGAGGGAAAGGGTGGGAGACAGAGGGAGGGAGAGGGAGGGAGGGAAAGGGAGGGAGACAGAGGGAGGGAAATGGAGGGAGAGGGAGACAGAGGGAGGGAGGGAAAGGGAGGGAGAGGGGGGCAGAGGGAGGGGGAGAGGGAGCCAGAGGGAGAGGGAGACAGAGGGAGAGGGAGGGAGACAGAGGGAGGGAGGAAAAGGGAGGGAGACAGAGGGAGCGGGTGGGAGACAGAGGGAGGGAGAGGGAGGGAGGGAGAGGGAGACAGAGGGAGATAAATGGAGGGAGAGGGAGACAGAGGGAGGGAGGGAAAGGGAGGGAGAGGGGGACAGAGGGAGGGGGAGAGGGAGACAGAGGGAGAGGGAAGGAGGGAGAGGGAGACAGAGACAGAATGAGAGGTAGGGAGGTAGGGAGGGAGGGAGGGAGTGGGAGAGGGAGGGAGGGAAAGGGAGGGAGGGAGAGCGAGGGAGGGAGGTAGGGGGAGGGAGACAGAGGGAGGGAAAGGGAGGGAAAGGGACAGAGACTGACGAAGGGAGGGAAAGGGAGGGAGAGGGAGGGAGGGAAAGGGAGGGGAGGGAGAGAAAGGGAGGGAGACAGAGGGAGGGAGAGGGAGGGAAAGGGAGGGAGAGGGAGGGAAAGTGAGGGTGGGAGGGAAAGGGAGGGAGAGGGAGGGAGAGCGAGGGAGGGAGGGAGAGGGAGGGAGAGCGAGGAAAGGCAGAAGGGAGACAGAGGGAGAGGGAGACAGAGGGAGATGGAGGGAGACAGGGAGGGAGGGAAAGGGTGGGAGATAGAGGGAGAGGGAGGGAGCTAGAGGGAGGGAGAGGGAGGGAGGGAGGGAAAGGGAGAGAGAGGGAGACAGAGGGAGGGAGGGAAAGGGAGGGAGGGAGAGGGCGGCTGAGGGAAATGGAGGGAGAGGGGGACAGAGGGAGGGGGAGAGGGAGACAGAGGGAGAGGGAAGGAGGGAGAGGGAGACAGAGACAGAGGGAGAGGGAGGGAGGGAGGGAGTAGGGGAGGGAGGGAGGGAAAGGAAGGGAGATCGAGGGAGGGAGGGAAAGGGAAGCAGACAGAGGTAGAGTGAGGGCGGGAGGTAGAGGGAGGGAGATAGAGGGAGGGAGGGAGAGGGAGGGAGGGAATGGGAGGGAGAGGGATGGAGAGCGAGGGAGGGAAGGAGACGGACGAGACGGAGGGAGAGGGAGGGAGGGAGACAGAGGGAGAGGGGGAGTGGGAAAGGGAGGGAGACAGAGGGAGGGAGACAGAATGAGGGAGACAGAGTGAGGGAGACCTCAGAGTGAAGGAGAGGGAAGGAGAGAGAGGGAGACCTCAGAGAGAGGGAGACCTCAGAGAGAGGGAGACCTCAGAGTGAGGGAGAGGGAAGGAGAGAGGGGGAGACCTCAGAGTGAGGGAGACCTCAGAGTGAGAGAGACCTCAGAGTGAGGGAATGAGAGAGAAGGAGACCTCAGAGTGAGGGAGAGGGAAGGAGAGAGAGGGAGACCTCAGAGTGAGGGAGAGAGAGGGAGACCTCAGAGTGAGGGAGACCTCAGAGTGAGGGAGACCTCAGAGTGAGGGAGACCGAGGGAGACCTCAGAGTGAGGGAGACTGAGGTAAGGAGAGAGAGGGATACCGAGGGAAGAGAGAGAGCGAGAGAGGCAGTCAGAGTGAGTGAGACAGCGGGGGAGAGGAGTGAGACAGTCAGAGTGAGTGAGACAGAGGGAGACAGAGAGACAGGGGGAGAGATAGGGAGGGAGAGACAGGTAGAGAGAGGGAGGGAGAGGGAGAAAGGGAGGGAGACAGAGAGAGAGAGAGAGAGGGAGGGAGACAGAGAGAGAGAGAGGGGGATGGATACAGAGAAAGAACGAGAGAGATGTGTGTATGCTGGGTTTGGTGGCTCATTGGAAGAAGGCGTCCGCTGCAGGGACCTGTGATCAACCTCATGGTCACAGGTTTTTTTTGTTGCTCTAGCCTCGCCCCCTCCCCCACTGACCCCGCCCCCACCGGTGCAGGCCTCGGACACAAAGCACACTGTAAATTTGGCCCCTGAGAGAAAGTTTGTGAGTACCCATGCTCTAGTACATCATGACATTGGCATATTATTTCACAGGATACTTGGATACATAATGGCAATGATTGGCATGTGAGTGGAAAATTAATTCAACAAACAATAGCTATTTTTAGCCTTTGGTGGGGATAACTACAAAAATGGTCCTCACTCTTTGAGCTTTGCATGTATAATCAGACACTCACACGCAAATGGCTTAGTTCATGAAAGCAAAACCATCTTTCAAATTTAGAACAGTTATTTTAACACTTGAAAATATATTTACTCACACAAGAATCTGTGTGAGTAAACATATTCTTATGGGTGGGTGTTTCTGGGTGGAAACATCCTCGAGATTTGTTCGCAGGAATGCATATACACTTTTGATGGTATTCGCAAATGCTTTTTCTATCCCTTGTCATCTAGAAAAGGGTTTGATATTTACTAATTAAAACCGTAGGAGTACATCCTTTTCTGGGGCTGATAGGGGAAGAGACTAGCACATAAATGTAATGGGGGCATACGGATACAGGACTTTTCAGTGTAGAGAGAAAAAGAAAACAATGTCAATTACATTCTTTTTTGGGAGAGAGGGTCTTGTTTGTGTAAATATCCAAGCGTTTATCGCATGTGTGGAGAGGGAATTTATGAAACTGCTTGGAAAGAGAATCCACTTCACGTTTTCAGGTATAAGAAGTGAAATAGTTATGAATTTCTGAAAGGTGTAAGGAGCAGTTTTAGAATTTGGCGGAGATGCTACTCTACTCTGTCAAAAGAGTAGCAGAGCAAAATCGTCTGAAACCGGCCCTAGCTAGCAGCTCGGCCACAACCCCACTCCCGACCCCTGGGGGCCAGTTTAGCAGTTTGCCAGGGCCGGTGTCTGTTCCCAGGCCGGCGCTGAGTATGAGCTGTTGGAGGTTAATACATAGCACTGTCCGCTCTATTTAGAGCCGTAAGTGGGGAGTAAAAAGAATATTACCCCACACCAGGGAAGAAAGCTCCCATGATGTGGTGGGGCATTAGTTTTACACTTTGCAATAACACACTCCCGCTTGACAACTTTATTTTTGGAAACATTTCAAACTTTGTGTTTTACCGACAGCCGTCATGTTCGAAGTAGGCGTCGGTCAAAGGTTTACAATTCTGTCAGGAACTGCTGTGAATGGTGGTTTCTGGCAATGTTAAAGGATGTGCGCAGGACTGACGGAAAGTTTGGTAGATTGCATGTCCATCAGGAAGACAGTGTATATTACTCCATCGCTGTGATAGGCAGACAACCGTCCACCAAAATCTTCATCAAGCCCCAACCTACACCGTTACAATGTTATATTCCAGAGATGGAAGGGGCATATTATCAAGAAACAGCGTTAAAATTATTGCCACTTCAGCGGCAGGAAACTGCTGCTAAAGCGTCAACGATGGGCTTGATAATATACCCTTGAGAATTCCCATAGAAGCTCATGTTCTGGTGTGAACATGGACTTCTATGGGAATTCTCTACTGCATATTATCAAGCCCATTATCGCTGCTTTAGCTGCAGTTTCCTGCCGTTAAAGCTGCGATCATTTTAACACCGTTCTTCATAATATGCCCCCAGGTTTGCTAATTTCTTGAGAATTAGGCCAATAATAGTGATAACACCATATATGTATTTAATAAAGTGTTTTATCAGTAAGAGAAAAATTGTATTTTGGAACAAATAAGCATCAATAAGCAACACAAAAGTATAATTTAACTAGTCTATATTTGGGCAAAATGGTAAACGTTTGAGACGATGGGAAACTTTTAATAATAATAATAATCTTTATTCGGCATATATAAAAAATATGACCATAAAAGATACACATTCATCAGCACAACAATACAGTACAACTATCATCATGGGCAGCCAGGGCACCACATCAGCATAAGAAGCAATGTTCAAAAACATCTTAAAACATCATAAAAACATTAAAAAACACTAAAAGGTGTACCACACACTTTCCCCAGTAATGCACCAGGTGCTTAAAGGACTCCTCCTTTTATGTTCCCCTCGTATTTCTTAGCTTTACTTCGGATCTTAAAAAATTTGTGACACAAAGTAATGTAAAATCATCAGGGGACAGTTTTAAAAAAAGTTGGGCCACCCGGGCCTGCTTAAAATGATGTTTCCTTAAAAGCCCCTTGAGATGCACTCTTCTCAGGAATGAGTAATATGAACACAGGTGCACAAACTGAAGGGTATCCTGTGGAGACCTATTGTTACAGCCACAGGGCCCTTTTTGTTCTGAGTGTGCCATATACCCGCTGGTACAGCCAGTAAGGGGTGTAACAAGTTCAGTCTGAACTGTGTGATTAAAAATCTGTCATGAGCACTGGTAAGAATAGTTAAATAAGGTTCCATGCTTTAAGTCGACCTAATTAAAATATGATTTCTGACCGAGGGCTTTTTCAGTTTGTTTGCCTCCCTTTGGGCCCCAATTAATTTTAAAAACTGATCTTGAATAAGAGCTTTATTCCATGGGCTGACCTTGTAAGGGAATCCTTTACATTTTTTAACCATGGGATTTTTAACCCATGATCCAGGTAGAGACAGTCTTGAGTTACTTTCCTATTAAAACCTGTCTCCTCATTGGACCACATGTTCACCCAGCACAGGAGAGGTTTCACCGCCACAAGGCCAGAAATATACTTAGACCCCTAGCTCCTCATGAACAATACATGAGGGGGTACTTTAGGAGACTTTCAGCAACCGTCTGAGGTACCTGTTATCTTCACTCTGTATTTCACTTGTCCCGGTAAAACTTCACACCTCACTAGAGTTTTTGAGCTACAGAATGAGTTATAAAGTTTTAGGATGTGAGAAAAAGATGTAATTTCTCCCGTGGGCTTTACCATACCTAGACACTTACTCTCCACTAGCTGTTTAAAACTCAATTTTACATCGAACAGGATGCCCAGGTATGAAAAGGCTGGTACTTTTCCCAGTGTGTGTGTGGTGACTACATAAGAGTTTGCCTTCATGCTCCATTATGTAGGATTTAGGTAAGTTGGGTGTCAAATCCAAATCATTCATAAATCCCACAAACCCGTCTAGTAGGATTTTCAAAGTCTTGGGTATACGAGCAAGGAGGACCACGTTGTCTGCGTAAAGTAAAACAGGGACTGGTCTTGAACCTACTTTGGGGGAGTCAACTTGTAATGCGGTTAATGCCAGGTCAAGACCATTAATATATAATGTAAATGAAAAAGGAGCTAAAATGCATCCCTGACTGACCCCGCTTGAACTAAAATGCATCCCTGTCTGACCACGCTTAAACATGTGAAGTCTTCCCCTCTTGCATGTATCTTACTGCAGCAGAAGTATTAGAGTGTAGAGCCATGAGTATATTAACTAAGGCTGGATCCACCCCCAGTGATCCCATGAGCTTCCACAGTTTTGGACGATTTACACAATTGTTGTATATGAATTTAGGACCCTAGTGTAATTTTCCCGATTCATGCCCATATATAGGTATAAATCACCCTATCCTTATAAAGGCATAGAAATTATAACCATATTTAGACTTAGCCTATGCAGTCCAAATACAGCATGGCTACTTCCACTAGTTAACTTCCGAAAATCCACAACGATTTCTTGGAAAAACCCACCTTCAGCAATCAGGGACTTCCCATTGCTTGAATATTGATCTATCCAAGAACTCATGGAGTTTTCAAAGAACTGAGTCTCTGATGACGTTATTATGTCCAACCTTACGTCAAACAAGGCACCTTCAAGGTATAAATATGCCCACATTTGCCCAAGCAAACACACGGTGGTTTGGAGCAGTTCGACTATCTACTTGCCTGACGCCCTGGTACATCAAGTGCCGAAGGAAGCCGACCCTCCAGCAGACGCACTGAGAGAGACGCTGTCTTTTCTCTTGCCAAGAAATCCAGCTCCAGTCTTTCCAACCTACCCTTGCGGGTTGTTGGGAAATCGAATCCTGAGAGAGAGATACCAGACCTCCTTCATTCTAAAACCAAGGTACGGAGCTGATTAGACCCTTAGAAAATTCTTGGATTAGATTCTTGGCAAAAGAATACTGAAACTAAGCTACACCTCACTTACTTCTTCCCTTGTACTAGACCTAGGTTAGGTACACCGGGGTAGGCATATTTTAGAAGGACCAGTTGAGAACTTTTAGTCTTTTTTTATTAATGTATGTATTCTATGCATTTTATGGCTTAGAAACCATATCATGCTTTTACAGTATTATTTTATAATACTCTTTGTACTGTACGCATTGTACTTTGCAACCAGTATTACGATCATAGCAGTTCATCTCCTCTATATGAGAAAGAAGACTGTTCAATAAATCCTTTTTATTGAAAACGCCTGTCTCTTTTCTCTGCACCTCTGGTGAAACGAAGCATGCACGATCGACTGAGTGAAATAACTATCTATTGTTTCCGCGACTCTAGAGATACATTTCTTATTCTTGGGAAACAAAGTTGTCATGTTTATGCAGTTATCAGAAACGAATCCCTTCTTGTGTATTCGAGAAAGTGTCTAGTGATCTCTGAGCTAGCTGGCACTCACAGTTAAGTCTAGTATATTCGATAGAGACATAGTCGACCTCAGTCCTATGTCTAATCTATAGGATATATTATTCCAATGCGCAGAGCCTATTGGAAATATAGGAACTACACTACACAGTCAAATGCTGCAGTGGGGTCCATCAATGCAAAATAAAGCCCCCCGTCTTTGGCTACAGTATACTTCGCCTGGATCAGGTAGAGATTTATACATTGTGCAACCATAGATTTGCCGGTCCGGAACCCATATTGGACTTCCATTACTATTCCATGGGTCTCTAGCTAGTCGGACAACCTATTCAACACCACTCTGCCCAAAACCTTCGCTGTTACATTAATAAGGGATATTGGGCGGTAACAATGTGGGCTATTCCAATCCCCTTTCTTGAATATCGGGACAATGGTTGCCGTGGAACATGAGGGAGGCATTTCTATTGAAACTGACACGTTTATTACCCTAACCAAGATTGGTGCCCATACCTCTAGATTGTCACGGAACAGATCTGGTGAATCCCGTCTGGTCCTGGGGCTTTATTGCGCGTGAGACAATCTATTCCTAATCTCACCTCATCTAGGGTAAAAGAAATAACGCCAGTTCTCTGGGCCTTGATCTGTAACTGTGGCTCGACTCTTCTCGGTGGCTGATTATACAGGCCCTCATAATAAGCCGACCATTGCTCAGGTAAAATATTATGGGTCATACATAGACTGTTTAGATATTTAAAACAGGGGTTGTTTATAACCTTCCAAAATCAGGTGGAATCCTTAAGCTCAGCAGCCTCTTCTAGATCTTCCCAAGCCTTCAGTTGTAGTTGGCTTGTTTGTACATTTTGCAGCAGGTCGTAATCCACCCTTTAGCTCTCGGAAATTGTTTAAGTGGCATCTTTAAAACTCCGAGGGCTTTTGAGCACTGCCCATCAAACCATCTTGGCACATCCCTGAGGTGTGTAGGTGCATGTGCTTTTAAAAGGCTATCCAATAACTGCGCGATAGCTGTATATGACTGAATTAAATCCTGTCCCTGTGTATCTAGATCTAAACCATTCTGTATATCCTGCTGACATCTCCTAAAAAGGGATTTATTAAAAGCAGCTGTGTCAACCTGCGCCCAATGCAGGCCATCTTCCTTGATCCATCGCGGAAATCAACACCCCCTTCAGACTGTGTGGGACCAGATGGTGTCTTGGAGCAATAAGTTATAAAGTTGCCGGATTGTGGTCACTAAATACTCTATACCTAATATTCAAACTAGTAATAAATCTCCTCACTGTATGAGAGACAAAAAAATCAATAAAAGATGCACAGCCTCTACCCTTATACATGGCGGGCACAGGTGTATCTGGGTGCCCGGCAATCAAATCCATTGTGTGGATCAGTACAAAGGTATTTAAAAGCATGCTCAGCTCCCTTCCTGACTTGGTGTGCTCCATGTGAGGCCTTTTGCTTACTGTACATATCTGCCAATCACATTCAGTCACCCTCAAGTTAGGACACAGGTGGCAATTAAAGTCTCCCACTACAATTAGGTGGGCTTGGGCACGTCCTTCTGCTTGCAGTTTCCCTCAGCAAAGACTTAGTTCCTCAAAGGGTTTTGAGCCTTGCAAGTTGGATTAGCGTTATAATAATTAATAAATGCCAAACGGTAGTTCTTGCTCAGAAATTTTAGATCCTGTACTACTTCCGACTCCCATGGGATCAAATTCCACCTGCCCTGTATCTTTATATCTACAAACATTATTCAGACCCCAGCTGTCTCTCCCTGCAACAGACCTTCTTGCTGGGGAAAAAAAAAATTGTGTACCCTTCTATAAAGAAGGTATTTACTGGTTCCCATGTTTCCTGGATGGCTATTACGTCAAACTTTCTAATATAATGGAGCCACTGTTCGTCCTGAAACTTACTCACCAAACCTGCCATGTTCCACAAGATAAGTTTTAAGTCATCCCGATTCCGCCTCACCTGGTGGCATGAGGCATCACTCTTATCCCCATCTATACCTGGAGACCTGCATTCCCTAAGGTCCCTATATCCTTCAACATGGGTGTAAGTAAATCCCCCATCGTCATCAGCCACCTCCCTCCCCCCTTGGACCTTGGTATGTGTTGCCTGATTACCCTTCAGTCTTGTCGCTCTCACTCCCTCTACAAGTCAATCTATGATGGTCAGTTCCCTCATTGGAGCGAAGGCTACACTTTCTCAATATTCGACAGAGATACCTTAATGTCGGTGACCATGCTTGATAGTTCACTTAAGAAATCCTTTAGGAGGCCAGTCACCAATGACACTATTTTTCCCCTGAGAGACCCCCAAAGTTCTTCTACGTCCTTGCCCGACCCCATAGTTCCCTAGCATCCAAGTCTTTAAGATTATCCTTCGCCGCCTTGGGCGCTAATTTTCTCTGCACCTTGCGCTGTCTCTTTGGGGCTGGCGGACCACTCCGCTCCATACATTGACTAGTGGAGAGTGCGGCCCTGCTCTGCGTGATCTGCCCCACTTCTTGGGTATTCGAACTGCTACTGGTACTAAGCCTCTCGTTTGCGTTGCAGGTCTCTTCACCTTTCTCCCCCTGCCTCTGGCAAGGACGGGGCTGCCCTTGGCCCACCCGCATACCGCGCTGTGGGAGAAGACCAGCGCTTTTCAGTGCACCACAGCAGCAGCGCGCTCCTCCCTCCAGGGAGAGCACGAAGTCCTGGGACCTGGAGTCCCCTTGAAGGCAAATGGCAAGTGGCTGGACAAGCGCTACCCGTGCCGCAGGAGAAGACCTGTGCTTTTCAGCGCACCACAGCAGCAGCGCGCTCCTCCCTCCAGGGAGAGCATGAAGTGTCCTGGGACCTGGAGTCCCCTTGAAGGCAAATGGCAAGTAGCTGGACTTATTTGAGTAAATGTGTGTATTTACTAGGTGAAAGCTGGTATTTGGTGTCAAACTGAACATATATTATGAAAGTAATGTGGTGCTGTCAGACAACCAGATTAGTTTGATTATAACAAAAGCTGGAGTTTCAGGGACAATGGATGTGTTTTCAGGAAATCCAAGACCAATGTTTAAACAAGAAAAATAATGAGTTGGTTTGCTGAAAATAGAAAAATGATATTTTGGAACAAAATATTTCTGATATTTGACTGATAATTCATACTAATTTGTGGACACTTATGCGTGATGTTGTGACATTATTTTCTTGCTCTTAGTGGGCTCTTTTTGTGGTTTGGTGGTTACTTCATGACACATAAGTGTAGCTTCTAAAATGCCTACAGTTGCATGTTTATATCTTTACCTTTACTATATATGACCGCCGATTAATGTAAGTGACTTAAAGATTGTGATAATTTAACAAAAAACACTCAACATATTTACAACAAACTTGGCATGAAACTCGCACACCAAATGCAATGTTCATGACCCCACCCTTAATTTGACAGATGGAATTACAAATGGTTTAAATTATTCTATAGGTGAGATTATGAATTACGTCAACAGACAGCTAACCCAATACCTCGAAGGAAACAGAAAGCTTGACCCTTCCCAGTCAGGGTTCCACAGCAACCACAGCACCGAGACTGCCCTCATCGCCGCCACCGACAACATCAGGACCCTGCTGGACAGCGGCGAGACCGCAGCGCTCATCCTCCTAGACCTCTCTGCCGCCTTCGACACCATCTGCGACTGCACACTATGCGCACTCCTCCACCCCGCAGGGTTCCGAGGCAAGGCTCTGGATTGGACCACCTCCTTCCTCTCCGGCAGAAGCCAGAGCATTCGCCTCCCCCATTCCGTTCCAAAGCCTCCGAGATCATCTGTGGAGTACCCCAGGGATCCTCCTTCAGCCCGACGCTGTTCAACATTTACATGGCCCCGCTCACATACGTAGCCTGACAGCACGACCTCAACATAATCTCCTACGAAGATGACACTCATCCTGATCCTCTCCCTCACCAAGGACCCCATCACTGCCAAAGCCAACCTCCACGAAGGAATGAAGGCCTTCGCAGACTGGATGAAGACCAGCCGTCTGAAGCTGAACTCGGACAAGACGGAGGTCCTCATCCTCGGCTCCAACCCTTCAGCCTGGGACGACTCCTGGTGGCTAACAGCACTGGGGGCAGCCCCGACACCCACCGCCCACGCATGCAACCTGGGAATCATCCTCGACTCAACACTCGCAATGAAAAAGCAAGTCAACGCCGTCTCCTCCTCCTGCTTCAACACCCTCCGCATGCTCCGCAAGATCTACAGATATCAGCAGCAGACTTGATGACGGAAATGCCCTCTACGCGGGAGCCCCAACCAAGCTCATCAAACGACAACAACGCATCCAAAACACCTCCGCATGACTGATCCTCGACGTACCATGCCACGGCCATATCACCCCCCAGCTGAGAAACATGCAGTGGCTCCCCATCAACAAGAGGATATCCTTCAAGCTCCTCACCCACGCACACAAGACACTCCACAAGACTGGCCCAGCCTACCTCAACAGATGGCTCTCCTTCTACGTCCCCAACAGCCAGCTATGCTCTGCCGACCTCTCACTCGCCACCGTACCATGCATCCGAAGAACAACCACGGGTGGGAGATCCTTTTCCCACCTCGCCGCCAAGACATGGAACACCCTCCCACTGAGCCTACGACAGATCCATGACCTGCTGACCTTCAGGAGGATACTCAAAACCTGGCTGTTTGATCAGTAGTGCCCCCCCAGTGCCTTGAGACCCTTGCGGTTATGTAGTGCGCTTTACAAATGATTGATTGATTGAGAAGTAACACTATCACGCTATCCATGGCATATAGTGTCATGAGTGGCTCTTACTGAATAATAAATCATAACATGTGTACTTGTATAGCACACACTTACCCGTAGACCTCTTGGCACTGAATAACAGATGTTTATTGTGGACCCAGTGGTGGTTCCTCCACTAAGGTGGAGCAGCTTCGCCCCCACTTCTTTTTGCAGTGAAAAAAAGGAAAATATCATTATAATAACTACATTATTATCATTTTATTTGTTCCTGCTGCAGCGTGTCAGTGGGTCTGGCGAATCTGCTCTGCTCTCAGAGCAGGGGGAGGAGTGGGGTGCACTATGTAAGTACTCATGAATGTTTGACCGGTCCTCTCGGGTTGGCCAAACATTCATGCACACTATACATGTTCTCCATGCAGACTGGATTACAGCCTGCATGCAGAACATGCCAGGCGCCCATTTCCTGGCAGAGCACCAACCATGGCGCTCAGGCTAATCACAACGCTGCATTTCAGCATTGTGATTGGCTATCGGGAGCCTGGTAGCCCACCAGACTCGTCCTCAAACATTTCTCTTTTGAAACATAGGGGCATATTACCAACAACTAGCGATAATTTTTGTCTCTAACTTGTTTAGAGACAAAAATTATCGCCGCACATCGGCGATTTTTATCGCAGATAAACCTTGCTATTAGCAAAGTTTATCGCAAATGCGATAAAAAACGGCCGCAATGCATGAATATCGCTGAAAAGTCAGCGATATTCATGCATTTTCGAGCAAATGCTCTTAGCCATGTTATCCACCTCCCATTGGATAACATGGTGAAGAACTGCTCAGGGCAGGTGTTAGCTTTTGGAGATATTCGCGCTTAGCGCGAATATCTCCAAAAGTTGGTAATAGGAGATAGCGATGTTAGCGACTGTTTCCAGTCGCTAACATCTTGGCACGCCCACTTTGCATGTCATTAGTGATAAATATCACTGACATGCAAAGCGGGGCCCAAGATGGTCGCTATCTCCTATTAGCTGTCACTAACTGGTGTTAGCGACAGCTTGGTAATAGGGAGATCATTTTATCTCCGCTTTCTTGGCTTTTAAAGCCAAAAAAGCGGAGATAAACCCCCTTGATAATATGCCCCATAATTTCCTCCCTTTACATGGTTGTGTTCGTGGGCTACTTCAACTTCTTTAAACATATGAGTGAAATAACAACACTGTAGCAGAATGCAACAATCTTCTTATATCCTCACATTAAGCTAATGATAGGGACCAGTTTAAGACTCTATTTCTGATAAACCTACTTTACATGTGTGCCCACATAAGTTCGATATGGCCATATTTTATTTTACACATTCCATATTCCTGCTTGCATACGTCGTTCGTGTCCTTTTGTCCTCTCAGTATTCATAATGCTGGTACATTCAATAGATTCTGAAAGAGAATTTAAGAAGCCAGAACTTGTTGATGGTGTTCTTCCTTTACCCTCTGATGAAGCAGGGTTTTCGCGAAATGAAACCTGCTGGAATTGAACTCCCATAGTATGAAATCATTAATCGTGTGGTGTGAAAACAGCATGCGAAAATAGCTAACATAATAGAAAACAAAACGGTGCAAGCACCAACTACAATGCTGGAGTAGGCTGCAAATGCTTATGACGAATGAAAATAAAAGGACTAATGCTACTTGATTGTTTTATACTAATATGCCATGGAAATAACATCAATCTGGAATGTGCATGGGTAAACGCAACTCATAGGGTGGGTGCGTAATGGTATAGCAATATAAGTGATTAATAATGAATGTTTTTGTTTTCTGTAGAAGTAAGGCCTTCTGCTCTGCAGAAAAATAAAGAGAGACATTTTAGAAAATAAATGCAGGTTTAATCTGAGCGAGAAATGGAAGGTGGAAAACTCTTTGTCCTTTACGGGTCCCGTGTGCCTGCCAAAGTTTGCATGGACAAACAAAATAATCTTCGGAACATTTACTTAGAGAGCGACGCACATGAATATTTGAGGCACAAAAGTTGTTACATGACCAAGATGTAGGAAAGGTGTACTATGGCGGCAGCTCAAATTTGTATTTTCTGGGCTGGAAGTTGATAAAATGAGTAAAGAAGGCAATGGACAGTCTTACAGAAGTGTATTGTCGAGAGTGGTGTGACAGTACTGCACCTTCCTTAACCAATAGAATGAAGAGAAATTTTGAGGGTTGGTCTTTTTAGGTTTTAGAGTATAATATTAGGGATCCGGTGGGAGGGGTTTAGGTGGTTGCATAATTCCTTCTTTGCAAGAGGAGAAAGCTGCATTGCTGTCTCCTATTCCTATTTGGGCTGGCTGTTCCTGTCTGCTAAATCCTGACATATATGGGCCTGATTAGGATTGCGGTTTTCCCGCATCCTCCGGGCCGGCGGAAGCCACAGCCGGCCCGGAGGATGCGGGAAAACCGCTGCGGACTGAAAAAGACCCCCGCCAGATTAGGATGGCTTGGGGATCGTATTTCAGTCCGCAGCTTTTCCGCCGCGGACGCCTTCCGTCCGCGGCGGAAAAGCTTCAACATGGCTGGCGGTGTCTATCAGACACCGCTAGCCATATTCGAATTCCTGCTGAAAGATGCCTTTACACGGCGGCATTTCCGCCGTGTAAAGGCTTACGGATTTGTGTTTGGGGGCCCGTTGCGGGCCCCCGGGGTGAAGGGGGGTGGGGGGTGCACATGGGGGGTACCTATGGTACCCCCCTGCATTTGCCTGCACAAAGTGGCAGGCACCGCGAGGTGCCTGCCGCTTTGTGCATGCAAATGCACAACATACATTTTTATCATTGCGGCGGGTGCTGCTTCAAGCAGCACCCGCCGCAATGATAACAATACAGGATGTGAACGCCAGGGTGGCTGTCACATCCTAATTAGCACGTAGGGACCGCCGCTGCCCCTGCGGACGGTCCCTCCTTCTCTATGGTGGCGGACGGACTCAGGTCCGTCCGCCATCATAATCGCCCTCTTAGTCTTTGCTCTTCAACTCTTCTTGAGGGGCCTTGCTGCTCTCATGGCCGGAGAGTAGTTTTCCTAATTACCTTTGTGGGTTAGTATAATATTCTGAATTTCACAATAATTTTGCAAATGTCTAAGTCTCTGATCTTTTGTCTCCAGGCCTATCCACTCACTCATTGAATTGATGTTGAGATGTATTGCTGGCATTTCTATTTATTGTTTCTTGTGTGGTAATCGATGGTTCGAGCTGTATTGTTATGATGAACAAGCACATTATTTAGATAAAGCATTATAAATATACAAGTGAGTTTGTCTTCACTTGGAGTCATTAAATTTAGATCATAATGAGTATTACTAGTTCCAGGTATTAGTTTGCCAAACTCTGATTACATAAATAAAGATCGCATTTACATAAATAAAGAATGCATCTACATAAACTATATGAGAGGATGATAGGTTATGTTATACATTTTTATATAGCGCGCAGCTGCCCCAGCGAAGGGGCGTCCCAGCGCTTATCAAGAGGAAAGAAGAGCACAGACGCAGCAGATGTGCAAGAAGGAATAACATAACGGCGCTGTCTAGCAGAAGAGATGAGTTTTAATTGCTTTTCTGAAAGCCAGGAGATCATTCAGCCCACGTATCTGCGGTGGTAAAGCATTCCAGAGTTTTGCAGCCATATGTCGGAAGGAGCGTCCTCCCATCCGGAAACGCTCTATTCGGGGAACCATTGCCAGGTTCTGTCCTTCCGATCTTAGAGTTCGCCAGGGAGTATACTTGGTCAGAAGAGGGCATAGCATGGAAGGAGAGGCAGTTTTCAGGATTTTAAATGCAAGGTATAAGGTCTTGAATTGAATCCTCTTTTCCACAGGAAGCCAGTGGAGTTTGGTGAGGGTGCTTTCCACCGACTGGAAGCGGGGGAGCCCTGTCAGGGCTCTAGCAGCTGCATTCTGCACACGCTGAAGTCGCACCTTCTCCGTCTGGTTGACCCCTAGGAACAAGGAGTTCGCGTAATCCAGCCGTGAGAGAATGTCAGACTGCACCACGAGCTGACGTGTGGGGGGGTTGAAAAATTTCAAGATTGGCTTGAGATTTCGCAGGATTCTAAAGCAAGTTGCAGCAACTTTCTTTGTATGGTAGACAAAATTCAACGAGGAGTCGATCCAGACTCCAAGGTTTTTTACTTCGCTTTGTGGCTCAAGGTGTTTGCAATGATTGTCCGGCCACCATTTATCACCCCAGGCTGAGGCTTCTTTACCTACCAACAGGACTTCAGTTTTTTCAGCGTCAAGCTGTAGGTAGTTAGCTGTCATCCATGTGGTTACTGCGGTAAGGCCCTGTCTGAAGTTGTGTGCCTTCACCCTGGATTCATCACTCAACATCACCACCAGCTCAGTGTCGTCCGCGTATGAGACTATAGACAGTTCCCATCGTTTAGCGACCTCAGCCAGTGGTTGAACGTAGAGATTAAAAAGCGTCGGACTGAGCGCAGACCCCTGGGGCACACCCTGCTCAACTACTCGTTCTTTGGACAGAAACGAAGGGGTAGAGACCCGAAAGGATCTATCAGTCAGAAATGATTTAAGCCATGCCAGGGCCTGTCCTGTAATCCCTGCCTCCTCCAGGTGATACAGCAGGACCTTGTGTGAGACAGTGTCGAAGGCAGCACTGAGGTCTAATAAAATCAGTGCTGCCGTCTGGCCGGAGTCCAAAATGGTCCGGAGGTGTTCCGTCACACTAAGGAGTGCGGTTTCGGTGCTGTGGCCAGCACGAAAGCCGTGTTGGGAGGCATCCAAGTATTGTTGGAGCAGAGAAATTTTGTCAGGGTGATGTTGACATGGGACTCAGCCACCTTCGCTGGCCAGGGTAGCAGTGAAATTGGCCTAAAACTCTCCGGCTTAGTGGGATCCAAAGTAGGTTTTTTAATGATGGGAGACACCCATGCCTGCTTCCATCTAGTGGGTAGTGTGGCTGTAGCGAATGAAGAATTAATGATATTTCTTAGGGGATTGAGAACCAGAGTATCTGCTTCTCTGAATTGCGTGGGTTTTAGTGGGTCTGCCGGGCATCCTGATTTAATTTTCCCACAGAGTCTGAGAAATTCCTCTTGGCTCAGCTCGGGTATGGGCATAAGTTTACTAGTTGTCTTATTATTGGTAGGAGTAAGGGTAGGTGTATCTGGAAATGTAATGCAAATCTTACGGACTTTGTCTATGAAGATGGAGGCCAAATTCTTGCAAAGTGCGTGGGAAGCAGTAGTCCCCTCAACCACTTTTTTGGCACTCAGATCCTTAAATTTTTTTAAAATGACCTTAGAGGGATTCTGACTGTTGTTTATCTCAATGGCTTAATATGCCGCACGGGTCCTACAAATATGTCTATGATAATTTTTTTGTGTACGGACATATTGGGTCTTTAGCTCTGGGGCGTAGGCCTTCCTCCATTTACGCTCAGCAGCTTTACATTCTTTCCTAAGAGCAGTGAGCTCCTCATTAAACCACGGGCTGGACTCCTGGGAGCGTGCTCTTATCCAATCTGCTGGAATCAGCGTATCCAGGGCCTGGTTTAGCCAGTTACAGAAATTTTCATATCCCTGTTCGGTGTTTTCACTGTTTTTAGGAGGGTTGGCTTTAAGTAGGGTATAGAAGTCTTCCAGTCGTAGCTTCCTCCAAGGGCGCTTTCTCACCCTTTGGGTGAGACTCGAGTTAGGTGTGTCATGAGTAGGTAAGGACATAATCACCAGCATGTGATCAGTCTAGGTCATGGGAATTGGCACTTTTGCCGTTGCTTCTTCTAGGTTGGTGAAAATAGGGTCTAAGAGATGGCCTCCTTTATGGGTAGGGCCCTGTACCAGCTGGGAAAGCTGAAAAGCGGCTAGGTCGGCAAGCAGGCCGCGAATCTTATTGTCCGTAATAAGGTCAAAATGAATGTTAAGGTCACCAAAGATGTTAAAATTGGCTGTCCCTAATATCAAGGAGCAAACTGTCTCTAGAAGAGCTTTAACAAAGCTACTGTCCTGCCCTGGAGGTCTATAAATCAGGATTCCAGATATAGTAAGGTGGGGGTTTATCTTGATACTGTAGCGAGCGCATTCACTTCCCGCAATAATCAATTTAGTGAACAGGCATGCGTAATGAGATTTAACCATCACCACAATGCCTCCCCCCCTGGTTTGCCTATTCAACAGGTAGATAGAATATCCTACAGGGGTAGCCATGTTAGCAACTGCGTTCATATCCTCTTGTATCCAAGTCTCTGTGAGGAACAGGATATCAAGGGAATATTCTTTGACAAGGTCATGGACTTACATATAGTGTTTCGCTAGAGATCTTATGTTAAGCTGTGCTACCAAAATTTGTTGCTCGGGGCAGGCAGAGATGAGAGATGGAAGAATGGTGGGTCTCGGAAGAGTGAATCCACAGGTACATTTTGAGGTGCCCCGTAAATGATGAGGTGATGTCCTAACGCATGGGGCTGTCGAGGTGTTAAGATCTAGAAGGAATTCCCTTGAGTAGGTGTGTCTTTCCCCTTCCCTATTGCCAGGGTCCCTGGCGAGAGGCGACGTACTGGCGCGGACGGGCGCAGACGGGCTTGTCTTGGGCGCGTCTTGGGCACGCCATTGGCGTGCCCGCTGCGCCCGTCCTCTGTGCGCTGTGATGGACATCCTACTTAAGTGGTAACAGGGCCCGTCTAACTGGTGCAGGATGCACAGCGGAAGTCTAGTCACTTCCGGTGTGCTCCTGTGTACAACTTCCCTCCACAACAAACTGACCGAGTCAGCGGTGGAACGGGGAAGCGACGGTGAGTGAGTTTTAAAAAGTTGGCGAGTGAAACATAAGTTTAAAATCACAAATGCTACACAGCAATATCACAGCAATATCTCAGGAATGCACAAATATTCAATCAAGCGCTGTGCGCGTGTCTCCTTACTCTTAATGTCAGCTGGGAGAGCAGGCTACTGCTGTTTAAATAGTGCCGGGCCCCTAACTGGTGCAGGATGCACAGCGGAAGTCTAGTCACTTCCGTTGTGCTCCTGTGCACAACTTCCCTCCACAACAAACTGACCGAGTCAGCGGTGGAACGGGGAAGCGACGGTGAGTGAGTTTTAAAAAGTTGGTGAGTGAAACATAAGTTTAAAATCACAAATGCTACACAGCAATATCACAGCAATATCTCAGGAATGCACAAATATTCAATCAAGCGCTGCACGCGCGTCTCCTTACTCTTAATTGGAAATTGGTAAGTTTTGGTACTTCACTCAGCCAACGTGAAAGGGCTTGTTGGGTAATGAATTAGGCCCAGGTAATGGAAATTTGTGAGTCCCAGATTGCCAGATTACCTCTGCCTGATGTATTGTGATCTGGAATCCTTTGTGAGTCTCAAAACAGATATTTATGCTGCTACAATGTAATCCTCAATTTCGCTGTTTAAAGAAAGCTAGTCTTCTCCCCAATTTCTATGAAACACATTTTATTACTGCTTAGCCTGGTCTGGCTCCTCGTAGACTCTGCTGCCAATGACAGGCTCTCAACAACGTGTACCAGCACCCAGATCCAGCTGGGCAAAACCCTGTACCCCAAGGGATGCCTCTCAGGTCCTGAACACTTAGTTTGGCCTCAGAGATGCTGAATTGAAGCTTTTGGGCTCTTTTTGACAATGAACCTGCCCTGTGGTGCCAAATCCTTGTCAGTTGCACACCCCTTCAGTGTGAATTTCTGTCAGCCTGACCGCTCACGTGGAGTGCCCGACCATCCATGATAACATCAGGATCTTAACGCTACAACAAAGACTGCCCACAACATCCAGCCTGCTCTTCGCATTACATCGACTGCTATCCGTGACACTTCCTTGCGTCTGGCGTTCCCCTCCCTTGTGAGCTGAACTCTTGGTGCTGGACAGAGAAGGTAATTTTTCAGCTGGATGAACCTGATACCGGTATCAAACCTGCACTCTATCATGGTCAGCCTGAACTTGTGACTTTCTCCCGGTCTCAGATAACCCGCTATTTGACCCTTTGTGCTTTTTGGTACTATTTTACCATAAAATCTTTTAAAAATCATAACACAAGTTTTACTGATTGAACATTTGTCGTTTTGGTCTTGATGTATTTTTTACATTTTGCTCTATTTTTCTAAACTGGAGTGGGATCATTTATGCAAGTATTGCACACATACTCAATACATTGCCTCTGACTTAAGCCTGACTGCTCTATGCCAAGCTATCTGAGCGTTGAGCACAGGTTAATTTAGGATTGCTTGTGACTTCACCCTAAGAAGAACTGAGGTTGCTTCTTTACAAGGGCTCAGACCCCAGTCAACCAACCCAATTTCTTACAATAAGCCATTAAAATTATGACAAAAAGTAATATTAAACTGTTCAAAATACTTCGCAACCTGCAATCCTCAACTGCTACAGCTAACACATTATCCCAACAAATCGCAAATGAAATACTCAAAAAGATATAAAACAAAATATAAAAACTATGAACAATTAAACTAAACAACACAATATCTCCTTATAGCACACAACCAAGGACTATATTGATTGTTAAAGGCCTGAACCTGTGTTATAGACCTGAGCCACAGACAAGGCCCTATAATGGGGTACAGGGCCTTTAACAACCGGTGTAGCTTGAGACACAAGGGCTGTAAGGCTATTGGATCATGTTACCCACTTAGGGTAGATGCTCTAAATTATAAATGGATAAAGGGAAACACAAACTCGGCTTTGTTGGAATAGAAGCCCTATTCCACACATTATTGAACCCAAATCACTAATTTTCTTCAATGGAGATCTCAATATTCCAATGTTCTAATATGAATTAATATATGGTTGAACCACAAATAAAAATCATTAGAAATTGCTGCTAGGTTGAAGACTCTGGTTATTGTGTGATTTTGGGCCACCAACAAATGTTATACAGCTGCATGAGCAGTATAGTCTCAAGAACGTAAGGGTGTAATAATCGGATAGGTAGGCTTTTGTACAAACTTTTACACATGAAAACATTGGCATCTATTTCTATTTTTTCATGCTTTCACTATTTTTTGATTTCAGCTGTTATATTCTTTGGGAAAACCACGAGCGATGCGCAAAAATGAACTCTTGCAGAAAATAAATTGTTGTCTACTTTTCAGAAATATATAGTTTTCTGGTTTCACCCAAATTCTTTATTCCTCTTTTCCCCACAAATTAAAAGTAAGAAGAAACAGCAAAATATTAAATATTGAACACCACTTAGAAAATTGCAAAAACAGTGGTTAAAAAACGATTAATTCTATGACTTTACCTGTTTCCAAAAGATGGGAAGAGAGAAACCTCAGCACAGCAAAACATTTGTTGATGCCCCTATTTAGCAAAAAAACACAGGGCCTCATTTATGAAAAGTGACGCATCGCTGCGTGAAAACAGCGATGCGTCACTTTTCACTGCGCTCTCCTTGCGAGACCAATGATGCGTCATATTTACACTATGACGCATCATGGCGCAAGGAGTTACAGATACGTCAGTATTTCTGACGTATCTGTAAGCGCAAAAGTCACGCATTGCTGGAATGTGTAACAAAAGTGACGGAACTCCAGCAATGCGTCCTTTCACATGGGGAAAGCCCCATGTGAAAGGGCTTGCGTCAGTCTTACGCCTGCTGTGAGGCAGGCGCAAGATTTTGACGCAACAGTGTCCTAAAAGTGACGCAGTGAAATCTCATAGATTTCACTGCGTCACTATTACGAGGCTTTTTGCGGGGGAACGCCCCCTCTGCATACATTATACCTGACACAGGTATAATGTAGCGCAAAGGTTTACAAAGTGACGCATCTGCTCAGATGCGTCACTTTGTAAATAGTGCGCAACAGGAGGCATGTTTTACTCTGCCGATGCGTCACAAAAAGTGACGCATCAGAAGCGCAAAACTGACGCAAGGCCTCATAAATGAGGCCCACAGCCTTTTTGGTATAACACATTAATCATTTGCTTTGAAAAAATCACAATGTTGCCACTTTTGCTATTTCCCAAGTTCCCTGTGGAGTAGACAACAAACCATCAATACCTTTAGAATTCTCTATATGTGAGTAGAAACAGAGCAATTTTGGTCAGGATATATTTTGTGGAAAAAAGTTTGAAGGCTCAAGTACGAACTGCCAGACGATCAATAAAGGGCTCAGTACTAGAAGGAGAGGGTGTGTAGGTGGGATAGAACGTGCGAAGGCTCAGAACTTAAAGGAGTGGCGGGACAGTGGCTGCTTTCAAAAATAAAAGACGTTGTTCAATAACTTACATTGGAATAAGCATCCACTGATCCTCATGAAGTCAATCACACACATTGACAAGGTGAAAGCTGTACCAGGGGGACATCTTCTACGATACCGCTGGGTTACCACCTGTTGGGGAGTCAGAATCAAACTAACTAAAACTAATGGTTAACAGGCAGTTACCATCACAGCCCATTGATATATTCATCTTCAATTTAGTAGGAGGATGGGGACGCTCCTTTTTCCTCCCTTCCACCTACAAAAACGCAATCCATCAGACATTTTGCAAAACAGAAGGTCATTTCTGACTCACAATGTGCCTTTGCTAAATTATCACTAGCCTTTTAGTGGATATAAAGCCTGCTTTATGTGATCCTCCCCTTACGATAAGAGAAAGGCTATTTTGCTGTCTTTCAAAGTTGCTTAATTTGCTGCCGCTGCCTGAAGATTTTGTTTTTGTTTGTAGTTTTGTTTAGCACGAACCCTTTACATGAGCACCAGTTGCAATACAGATGAACCGATTCATTTTTAAGCATGGGGAGGTTAAGGGCCGCATTTATGAAAAGTGGTGCATCGCTGTGGTAAAACAGCGATGTAACACTTTTCAGTGCGCCCTCCTTGCAACACCATGGCAGTGCTATATTTACTGTATGGTACAAAAGGGGGTGGTGATGGATGGAGCATCTGAACCAATCATACACTCACACCCAGTCAAAAGATCTGGGTTTGATCCATCACCGTTCTTTAGCCCACTCTGCCACCCCAGTTCAGACATCGCTATATGCAAATCAGTCTGACCCTGTGCCTCATGGGAACAGTCCAGCCCGAACTGCCAAGCCATGCCTTCCCTGGACCGGAAACAAGCTTCAGAGGACCGGTTTCTGGCATTACAGCCGTCTTCAGCCCGGCTTGCTTGAATCCAGTGGCAAAGTGAGCAAGGGACTTACGTCTGAGCTTACCCTGCCACACTTATGGCGGCCAAAGCTGTACAAAAGGGGGTGGTGATGGATGGAGCATCTGAACCAATCAAACACTCTGACTGGGTGTGAGTGTTTGATTGGTTCAGATGCCCCGTCCATCACCACCCCCTTTTGTACTGTATTTACTGTATGGCGCTCCATGTCGCAAAGATTGACAGATATGTCTTGAATCCTGACGTATCTGGTGGTGCAAAAATGGCACATTGCTGGAGTGTGACTGGAAACAGACGCAACCCCAGCAATGTACCATTTCACATGGGGCAAGCCCATGTGGGGCCTGCGTGACCCCTTACGCCTGCTTCAAGCAGGTGTAAGGAAGGATTTGACGGTGAGGCCTACAAGTGAAAATCATACATTTCACAGCGACACTTCTATAAGCCTTTTCTGTGCCAGAACGCCTACCCTGCATGCATTATACCTGATGCAGGTGTAATGTGTCACAGGGGTTTACAAATTGATGCATCAGCCTAGATGCGTCACTTTTTGAATATGAGGCAGTGTGATGATTTTTTACGACGCTGCAGCGTCACAAAAAGTGATGCAACAATGGCATAAGGGCCTGAAAAATAAGGCCCTAAGTGATTTGCTCAGAATCACATGATGCTTCAGCCTGGCTCGAACCTGCTTCCCCAGCTTCAAAGTCGACTGCTCTAGCCGTTAAACCATATCCTCTCCCAATCTGATATGTTCCGAGTAAATGTAATATTAACCCCTTCGCTGCGGCCGAGATTTTTCCGCTGTGCGGTAAACAAAAGAACAGGGCGGGGCCGTGACGAACCCCAGCCGTCATCCGCACACACCTACCGCGGGGCGTGGCGGCTGGGGTTCGTCACCAGCATGGGAGGGGTTAAAGAGCAGTAGCTCTTTCATGATAAGCTGTGGCTCACGGACTTGAATTGACTGTCAGCCAGAATAATATAAAACTTAAGTGAACATGTAATCCACAAAAGGTACATTTTTAAAAACCTACTTTCAGTGGACATTTATTCGATATCACCCAGAGCACTTGGACTAGTGCCAATCTGTGCAGCTTCTGAGGAAATTAATATTGATTAAAGAATAAAGTCATTTATGTAAGAGTTTAACCTGGAATTGCGTAACATTTTCCCTTTACATATCACTCACTAACATGAGCAAATTGCTGGGCCATCTGGCGGCAAGAGGTCCCTGAAAGAGAAAAAGCTTCGCATTACTTTCCATCGAGGTATGTTTTTAATAAAGATTTTCGCAGAGTGCTGTTGACTTAAAGAATCCCCAGCCGAGATAAGTATTGAAAAATGATGTTGATGCTAGGATTAAAACGCCAAAGGTCTATTATACATCTGAAATCGATAACAGATCACTTTGTATTCACCACTGGACTTTGACATCACCGGTAACTTCATTCCAGCTGACACCACGCACTTGTGTTTGAGGTGCGACTTCTAATACCTAATGGCTGAAAGAAAGGTGAAGGAGTCGGACGTATCCATTTTCGAAGTTTGTTCAGAAAATATGGCTATCCAATTCACATTCTCAAACTGAGAACCGGTTTAATATCATTTCTCCCGGGTCCACACACTGAAAAAATATGTTAAGCAAAACTGCTTCGGATACTTCGGTCAGTCACATATTTGTATTTATATGTGTTTGTTGCATTAGCACTGTCCGGATTCTCTCTGGATTTTTGATCTCAGGGTCGACTGTTCCATTTTGTTGTAGACCTTTTTTCAGATGGAAGCGTCTTTTTGAAGGCTAATTAAAACATCTGCTTTACCTTAAATTCAATATATCGTACTAATCGGTGATTGTCTGCTCGATGGGCCACCTTCGTCACAGTCCTGGTGTGACTCCTCACCTTCAAGAGAGGCATTTATTGTTTTACCACATTTATACATACAAATGCCTTCAATAAAGATTTAAATATTCAACCACCCTGTAGTCTTTTTACGATGTTAAATCTCTACTCTGAGCATGAATTCTCACCCATCCTCCTAGAGCACCTGTGTATATCAAGCATCTCATCAGCTGGGAGGGAGTGTTGGGTTTCTAGGACTGTGAGGAAAACATTCTCCATAAGGTGACCCCAAGATCACTAAGGAATATAGGTGCATATTATCAAGGAATGGCATTATAATTATCGCCGCTTTAGCGCAGAAAACTGCCCATGTTCTGGTGTGAACATGCGCTTCTATGGGAATTCTCTACACCATATTAAAGCCCATTATCGCCGCTTTAGCGGCGATAATTATAACGCCATGCTTGATAATATGCCCCTTAATTTGAAGCAGACACACTACACTGCTTGATCAATCCAATTACATGTAATGTGTTTATGAAAGTATTTTAACTTTCCTTTAAAGTCGTAGAACAGCCTGTCCTATTGGGCCAACGCGCACTTTTGTATTTCAAAACCTTACTTTTCAATGTATATGAAATGCATGAATTATTTGCTTATATTTTTTATTCTTTTGCAAATTTTTCATTAGCAGCAAAGAAGACAAAATCCTATGATAGCTGCTTTCGCTTAAACATTCTTCCACTTTGACAATGAGTTCCATCTCAATCATACATGTTTGTTTTAGCGTGCTCTGACAGGTATCAGATATTTTTCAATCCTGAAAAAGAGGCATTGACAATTTAAAATTAATGGAGATAAACATCACATATTGGAAATAATAAGCAGTGACATTGTTACAAAGAAATATGTGAATAATTGTTTAATTATATTTCAAATACTAACATGAAAAATTGCATGAAAACTATGAGTATTCTTTGAAAGGTGTCCATGTCAGCCCGCAGGACAGACTGTTTAGCAGTTTGAAGGATGAATATATTTTGGAGTAGAGACAGCACACTCTCGGTGGAGAAACTAAAAAATTATTACTGTAATAAATGTTTGAAAGAAAAGTTTGCAGATCTAAGGTTGGACGATAAAAAGACTCAGCTTTCATAACTGACTTTACAAATGCGAATTTGAAATTAAAATGCACAATGTGTTTCGTAATGGGTATTACTATTCAGGGCTGGACTGGGAACTGAAAGCAGCCCTGGCAAATTTTGCCAGGCCAGCCCCCGTCCGGCGCGTAGCGAGTGAGCCAGCCCGACCGCTACTAGGGGGGTTTGTGGGTGTTCTACCCCGAAGAAAATTTTAGAAAAAGACAGACCAAAATGGTGAATTTTACAGCACATTTTTCATTACATATTCAATTCTATCAACTTTCAAAGCACAGTAAATAGTAGATGAAGACCTTAAAGAACATCAGGTTACCCACCTAGTCATATGTACCCATTGACATTCTTCCAGAAAGCACCAAAAATAGCCAAGTAGTGAATCAGAGAGAACAAAGTAAGAGTGAGACCACAGTGAGCAACCACTACTAGGGGGAGTTTGGGTGGGGTTATCCCCCCAAGAAAGGTTTGGAGACAGAAAGGACAAAACAAAGCATTTTTCAACACATTTTCTCTACTAAACAGCACTGATGACATCACCATGTTTGCAACGAATGAGGCAATTCCAATAATTGATCACGTCGTCCATGTACAACTGAGCCACTTCCTAGGTATAATGGATGATTCCATCACAATGCCCTTGAGCCAGAGAATAATTAAAGACGTCATCTTTGTGTCATGGTCTCTCCTGGGCAGGGTGCTTGTGGTCGCTGCAGGGGTGCAGTGCTGCCAGAAGACCACATGCCATGACAATAGGCGCTACTCTTGTTTCCCAGACATTACCTTGCATTCGGTGACATACAGTTTCGTTTTTTTCGGTTATGGGCCTGGGTCTTGATTTTCATGCAAAGTGCTGAGGCTAAAAGGTCATGATGGGGTGAAAGCATCACACGCTGGTCAGGAGTCATTTTACAGTCTGTTTTTCAAAGCAAATCCCAATTTCATCAACCAGTGGTGAGAAAAATGAAGACAATAATTGTTTTTGACACATTGTTTTGGCCTCTTCATTAGCTACCACTCACTACACCTAGTCTCTGTATGTGTGTCCATATACTTGGGTCTACAGGGTACTGCTGACATGATGCCAGTTACCAAGTGGCTTTTCCTGATGCCACCAACTTTTTTTACCATCCCCCTCCAGCCTCTGAACCAGCAGCATCCCATGGTGGTACACACATCAGACTGCCCTTCCATGTGTGAGCACCCCTTAACATGTGGGTACAGCTCTCGCAGCACCCACTCCAAGCATCTTCGGTCACAAGGTTTGCTGGCCTGGCAGTGTGTGCGCACCAACCCAATGCCACCTTCTCTTCATCGTGGGGCATGTAGCATGCAGGGTGCCTAGTATGTTAAACCACTGTGACGCACATAACCCCAGCACCTAATCTGCACAGACTACATACAAGTCAATCATGGCCAGCACACTGTCCGTGCTAAACATATGAAGGAAAACAGATTTTCACACACAGACGTGGGAGGACAGAATACAAGCATCATCTGTGTTTTGAATTCTCATTATAAATGCTTCTCTTTAAAATACCATAAAAGAACACCAATATAAAAATAAATACAGGACGGCAAGTACCAGAATGCACTCTGCCTTGCAGAAGTACTTTATACAACAATGCACACTGTACATACAGTTTTGATTTTCATTTTATAAACGCAGGAATTCAAGTTCCATAAAGCAATATCCCATGAGAAGGTATGATATAAAAAAATCATGTAATTTTGAATTTCATTCTGATTCTGTAAGTACCAGAGTGAAATCTATCAAGAACAGATATGCTACAAAAATACAAACTGAACATGTTAGTTTGATTTTCATTTTATAAATGCAGGAGTACAAGTACCAGAATGCATTATTCCTCCTACGTGTATTATATCGTACACACCAAGTACATGCTCTGCTGGTTTTCGTTTTACAAATGAAGGGCGACAAGTATCAAAATGCATCCTAGGTCAATTATAGCATAAAATACACTGTACATGTTATTTTCATTTTACAAATTCAGGACTCCAAGTACCAGCATGCAATATTCAATGTACATGCATGATATAAAACAATGCACACTGTTATTTTGATTTTCTTTTTACAAATGCAGGACTGCAGCTACCAGAATGCAATATTGCATAGACAAGAAGAACACAAGCTGCTTGTGTAGTTTAGATTTTCCTCCTATGAACGCAGGCTACAAGTATCAGCACACAAACTGCAAAACAGGGCAAGATAAGTTGTTGTAAAAACAACTGAGGTGGTAAATCGCAAATCTCTAGTCACACACTTACCTGCTAAAAAAGGAGAGACGCTATCTCTCTTACTCAGCACCCCCTCATACCCCAGGACCTAAGCTACTCACTAGCCAGGCACCTAGGAGGCATCACGTGGTTCTTGGTAGAGCTATAGATACTCATCACACAGACCTAGCTGCAGATAGTGGTGTGACGCAAACCCCCCTCCCCCAGCAAAATGAGCTGAGGGGCCACTGAAACTCTCATACCTCACAAACATTCTCAGTATGGAGGCTGAAATGGGGGCCCTTAAAGGTGGAATGACACCACCACAAGGGCCTGCGCTGGGCCCCTGGCTGCAGAGAGACATGAAGGCGTCATGCCAACGCTATGCAAATTATTAAAATAAATGAAAACATATACAAAAGCTTTTTGTGAATTCATTAATATGTGTGAAATTTTGCATACATTGAATATATTGATGTGATGCACATCCCTTTATAACTGAACACCTCTTTGCCAAGCAGTCCTTTCATTATGCTCTGAAGGTAGGGCTATGCTGACCTGTTACAAAGCCAGCATAACAAAACACAGCAAGCCACAACAAATGCGCTGTTTGTCTGAACCAGTTTCCTGTGCCAGTCTCATCGCCTCCAGCATGGCTTGGATGCGGCATGAATGCTATACTGGATTGCATTTGCATTGCCTGCAATTCAAACGGCTGGCGTCCAGTCGTAATTAAATAGACTCACCTGCGGGCCTCTCTTTCCCAGTCCTGTCTCTGGCCTCTGAGATGCCTGCCTCAGAGTCATGCGTACTTTTTAATGCGCGAGCCCAAATGCACATGTCATGATGAGCGTCACCAGGCAGCAGAGACCCCACCCTAAGGTCAAACTAACTGTATAACCCTGGTGTGCGGAGGCGGAGACATCTGCGCGCTGTGCGCGTCTACGACTATATGAATGTCATCATGGTCAGGTCAGGTGGTTTTTAATCAGTGGTAAAAGTGGGGGGAGCGGAGACTCCAAGGGGAGGGATAACCCTAGGATTGGATCAGTGGGCGGAATCAGAGGTGTGGCCAGAATGTGCCAAACATCCCAATTATTTGTATTTGTTTGGTCTTTCACCGACCAGTTACAGCTTATTGTTGTATTTAATTCAACCAATGGATACACTTGATTATTTAATGTTTAATAGGAGTTATTGGCATTTAAATACATTCACAAAGTGGCATATATTTCCAATCACACAATGTCCCAAATATGCTTAAAAGTGGAATCACAACCCATTTGTCTCCAAGCCATGTAGTTTCTCTCATTAGCACTTCTCCTCCCTTCTTCCACAAGAGCAGCCCAAACATGAATGGCAAAATATCCTAGTTTGCAAATGTGTTCTATATAATTATGGCTCTGCCATATTTGCCACATTATACATCATCAACTGCATAATCTTACAGTTTTAACTAATCATTTTTGTAGCTCAAATGGATAAAAAGTTATTAAAAAACATGACTTGAGTTGCCGCAAAGTGGACGGCCCTTGGCAAAGGTTGACTTGTCACTTTTCTCACTGCTACATTTGTATGTTATACTGATACTAATGAGGCAGAATCTTTACAGAAACTTAACATGTGTAAAATGTCTAAATAATAAAGTATAAGAAAATATATTGCATTATGCTGCAGCATTTTTTTTGTTGCATAATTTCGTCAACTTAGTTTGGTGCGCATGCACATCCTGCATTGCCGATCCTTGGTGAGTTGCAGCTACTACTGCTAAAACAAGGCCAATGGATGTACCAATGGGTGTGGTGGACTGGCCTCGATGGCAGGGCCGGCTTTAGTGCTTGGGGTGCCCTTCGCAACAATGTTTGTTGGTGCCCCCAATGATCACCTATGCCTCGTACTCCCTCACTACCACCCGTTAACAGTCCCCCTCAAGTCTCCATAACCACACTCTCTCAGATGAATTTAATTTGATTTACAGTGCCACTCATACCAGTGTACGGTGTCAGAGCACTTTACATCACATACACTACACAGAGACAATCATTTATATGTGTGTAAATCACTATATAGGAAATGTTACATAAGACAAAGGAGTACAAGGTGTAGAAGCCACATGACAACCATACTAGTAGGCAGTATAGTTTATTAGCTCACTGTTCTATGTTAGGAATTTAACTGATAAACTGCAAGTAACAAAAGGATCTTTCTGACAAAAGCAGTAATCTACTAACCTAGTTAACATTATGTGCACTTTGTGATCTGCATGTTCTTTGCAGCAGGCACATTAACTCTCTGTACTACCTTTCCAGGAGTCAACCCTTCCACTACACAAAACTCAAATCTCTCTCTAGAAAGAAGATTAATCACAGAAGTTATCATGACATTTTAATTTTTTCTGAACATTGCTGGAGGCAAGGAAGGAGGGAGCAAGTTTTTTTAACCCATAATATACTTGCAAACACTACGCACCCACCAGAAATAGGTACCCAGTGTGGTCACACCGTTCGTACCGCCCTAACCTGCTCAAGATTCATGTGACCTCAGTGACAGAGTCACAGTGACTGGATCACTGTTGCTCTAGGGTATACTGCTTCATAGGTCTGCCCGCAAGACTGGAGATGAAATTCAGTATGGATTGTGGTGGACAGGCCTTCAAGGTTAACCCACAATTGATGCCACTAGGGTACATCTGATTGTGCTAAGACATCAGGCCTTCTAAGGTCTAGTGGCGCCTTCTAAGGTCTAGCATTGTAATATGCTCCCTCAGTAGAGTGGTCTGGTGGACTGGTCATGAAGACTGAACCCGTTTACCCAGTTCCAAATTCAATAGCTCTGGCCATAGTGCCACACCCTCTCCCCCACTCAACACCATACTGCCCCACTGAGAGAAACTCGCACTGCCTTCAGCTACAACCTAATTGTGCTGCGCTATAAACACTTGGATATGGCTAAATTCAAATTATGCACTTGATAAGAGTAATATGCTGCCTAAATAAAAAAAGTAAAAGCACACACTCATAGAGAATGAAAGATTAAGTAAAGCATGTGAAATGTAAGCAAAAACAACATGGTTACCTTAATGATCTCTCACTCACTATTCACAAATCAGCCAGTGGTTTTACCTGAAAAGTTAAGGACATGACTACAGGGCCCTGAAGGGAACCGTTTCAATGTCCATTGCTTAAATCCTTACAAAACAACGTAGTCTGGTTTAAAAAGAGCACATCCATTGTGGAAAAGTAAATTTTGCCATGTTCTGTGTCCCTACGTGTCATCCATCATATGTTATGTGTGCATGATTAATATGCATATGTATTCCCCATGTTCGATTAAAGACGCAATTATAGCTGTGTCCACCTCTAGTATGCCAGTTTCCAGTTCTCGTGAATACTACGAATATCAGGCCTATTTAAAGTTACGTTGCCACGTTTCTCAGTGTGCACGTTATTCCATTGTAAAGTCCCCGTTTCTATGCCTCAAAAGGGCCCGGACACCAGATTCAGCTCCTGTCTCCTGAAGCCCTCGCTGAGGAGCGATACAGCCCCCACCTGTATCCCTGACCCTTCACTTACTTCCTGCCTCACAGTGCCCGGTTCAGCCTGGCTCTGCCTCTGAGTCTGCCAAGAGTATGTTATGATCCTAGTTATCAGTCCAGCCCTCCTTCTCTGCATTCCTAAGCTACTGAATCGCATCAATAGTTTCCGTCATTGTCTAGCCTTTACGTCTCCATGTAAGAGAAATACTGCATTTAATGGTCAATTAATATTCTTCATCACGCACTACATGTAGAATAATGCATGCACTACTCTTAGAGTCCGTTAGCCTCTCCCCTCCTGACTCTTAGTTTATATCAACATGTTCTCTAAACATCAGATACTAGATACTGTTTAGGTACATGTCGCCCTGACTCTCCAGACTTCAGTCTCTACTCCTAGCACAGAGTTCGTAGCCCCCAGCTTCTCCTAGTAACACGTCATTGCCAGTTTGCGCGCACCACTAGGTTAGAGGTCCCGGCTCCTTAGGTAGCCCCCTCCATGTTTCCGCCCCATTCATGACATATTCTGCTACGTTTGCATCACCTGTCTATGTATACGCCCTGTTACACCCACTTTCACCCTTATCTTTCGCGACTGCTACGCGTCACACCCTTTGCTCCACCCACTGCTCCGCCTATCATATGTACTGTAATGCAACTGTTTTACTATATATGCTTGTGTATTGTTATTAAATGCTAGCGCGCTCATCCCAGATCCAGCCCCGGCAGCTGCCGGGCCCTGCCATCCTATTCCTGTGCAGGTTGTCCTGTTCCGGTCCTTATGCTGTATTAAACCTGCAAAACTCCTACTACCTCGAATCTTGACTCTTATTTATTGAGCTATCTGTTATTGCTATGCCTAGTCAAACCTAGATCCGGTATTATTTATTTATATACCACATAATGGCGCCCGAATAGGGACTTGCCCTTTCCCCACGCGCCGGTGAAGCCACGCGTGCCCCCTGACCCTCTGCAGCCGTGACGGAACCATACCGTGCACGTGCAGATATTTCTGCTTCAAGTATCCCTCAGGCCCACGGAGGAGACGGAGGTGGCGGTCCAGCATCCAGACGAGGCGGTGGAGGAACGCGGCGAGTCCCGACCAGAGCCCAAGCCGAGAGTCCAAGGTCCGAGGTATCCGGAGGCCCACCCGTAACAGAAGCTCGAAGTTCGTCCGTCCGGCGTCGAAGCAGTCCAGTCCAGTCCGAGGCCTTCCGTTCTTGCTGCCCGGTGAGTACCATTGCTGGGGTGGTATCTAGACAGGGTCAATCTAATTGACTCTGGTCCGTGGGTTGGTGGTACACAGACCCCCAAACGAAGTGTCCACTTCGGTGGATGCGGGTCCTGACGTGTCTCTTTATGAGACCGGTAAGTTTCGTACTGTTTCAGCAGTACATCTAGTTTCTGTTCTAGTCAGTTCTGTTCTCGAGAAAATTCATGTATTCTGTTTTCAGTATTCCAGGTAGTATTCTGTTCGAACTGTTATTTTAAATATTTTTCATGTATTTTAATGTCGTGGTATGAATGTGAAGTAATTATCGTGTTCATTGTGTATTGTATTGTGTCTAGATTACAGTTCAGTCATGCCCTTATTCTCGAAACTACGTCAGTTAAAAACTAGAAAAGGTCTGCTAGAAGCAGCAGTTCCTGTCCCGCCTAGGGACAGTCCAGGTCATTTTATGTATCAAAAACATGGCATAAGTGCCATACTATATCTAGATTTATGGGTAGAGTATACCAAACAGTTAGAAGAAAAGTATAGATGGCCCGTATCGGGTACATGGGATGCCGAGTGCATCATGAGAGTAGAAGAAGCATTATGGAAAAAGAAAGCCAGACAGTCACAGAAAGATGCCATCGAGTTATGGCGCAAAGAATCTCATAAAAGAACCGAAAAAGAAATCAGAAAGTCAGAACTAAGTAGAGAATCCTTGGAACGAGCCCAGGAAAGGGAACTAATCGAGATAGGTGAACGAGTTAAAACAGAACAGTCAGACAGACAGAGGCATGCCCTCATCAAGGGTATGTATCCTCTTCTTGCCGAGGGCTTGCCAAAAGCAACCCCGGAGGCATCCAGTAATTCTCCGCCACCACTAGTTCCGACTAAGCTACGTCACAAACCGACCGCAGCTGATATTTTCATCTCGTCCTATTTGGACGACACAGTCCCGGAATATGCAAATTCTGTTCCGCCAGTCCCTGTAAATCAGGCAATTCCCGCTCCTCCAGACACCGGAGTACCTGTTACGGTACCCCCGGTCCAGCCCGCCATACAAGTCCAGCCTGCATTTCCATTTCCCACTCTGCCAGGACGAAGAGCATCAGTAGACGACTCTAGTTTAGGGGCCGCAGGGGGAGGTCCTCCAGGAACCCCGCCGCCACACAAGCGTTTAACGTTAGCCGAATTACATGCACAAGCGTCACAGCGTACGCCCAGATATCAGTCTGTTGCAGAAATAAGAAAAGCCCTTACCGAATGTGGCTACGATCCAGTCCCAGGCGAGGATAATATGGTTTTATATTCATTACGCGTGAGAAAGGTGACCGAGTATCTAGTCACCCTACCAGATATGAAAGAAGATCTAGACAGAATATATCGTTTCATCCGTACAGGGAATGATCCAGAAAGTATTAGTGACGTCATGTGCCAAAGAAAAGTTGAAGTCCAGCTCATGCTATTAAAGTTTCTGATTAATTGTTTAATACGAGAACAAGATCATCCGACCAAAGATCGAGCCGAAATGAAAGTCCTGACAAGGTGGAGTGATAATATAGCCGAGGGTAAGCATAAGACCATCAGTAGTATAGAGAATATGTACAAGAAGATTCGTAAAGAAATAATAAGGATACATGAACAACGCAAAGAAACACGAGTAAGCGAGAAAGAAAGTAACTCTTCTACTGAAGAGGTAGACGACGAGAATCCCGACAGAATAGCGTATGTAGGAAAATCTAGATTTCCAGATCGCCATTTACGTCTAGAATACAAGCCAGTTTTTCACCATCCAGCATCAGAACAAGGTTCTCTAGAACAAGTATTTCAAGCTACCGATCACATTCTGAAATCACGAATCGTTTATAGCGAGTTAAGTACCATGCATGAACAAGAACTAGTCCGATCAGCAGTCCGATGGATTACTGATTCTACCACTTTTCCAGACGGAATAGTGGCACAAATGTTTCTGAAAATGCCCCCAGCCGAGCAACGACTGGTGGGTATGTATATGATCCAGCACCTCATTACATTGTATGAGGATCAACATTCTGATCCAGGTCCGTTACACGATGTCCTGAACGAGTTACTCCAGTATAGATGGAAAGGTTTAGGTACCGATTTAATTAGTGTCATTCTAGAACAGCGCCACAAATACAGAACGTTTTTGAACCCGCATTTTGTTCATGTCTCACCCCCAGAAAGTAAACCCTTTTACATAGACAGACAGAATCCGTTACGAGAAGTACATCCAATTAAGACAGACGATGGTGAAATGCAACGAGTGTTTGTTTACACCCCGATCACAAAGATGGAACTCTTAGAGATGAAAAAGTTAATTCCCTGTCATGATAAAGATCCAGCAGGGTTCCACCGAGAATTAAAAGACATGCTCCGTATGGGAGAATACACGTATCCAGATATCATTAAAATGTTAAAAGTCTTGTTGCCCGCAGGGGTATATGAGAAACTCAAAGAAAAAGAATGGGAGGTGGGAGAGAAAAAGATCGATTGGGCAGTTCTAGAAGCCGAAGATAAGGCACGAGTACCAGGTACCGGTCTTGGAGATAAATGTAAAGAATTACCAGAATTATTAATACAAGTTTTGCCTAGATTATTGACAACTAGAAAAGAAGACTGGGATGCAATCTCAGCCTGTAAACAGAAACAAGATGAAGATATTAGTGATTATTATTCCAGATTTGAGAAATGTTTTAGCATCAACAGTGGCCTCAAGACAAGTAGTGAATCATACCCTCATCTTTTTGTTACTAAATTAGTCGAGAATTCAAGTCCACAAATTAAAAACCGAGTTTTGAAAGTCGAAAGTACCTGGCAAGCTAATACCCCGTCCCAGATGTTACAGATGCTTCAATACCACCAGAATAGAATCAGAGAAGAGCAAGATCACGAGAGAAAACGTATGAAAGACACGAAAATGAAAGTACTAGTTGCACAATCTGTTCCTCAAGACAGTCAGAAGAGGGGACCAAATCAAGCCAGTCATCCTGCAGCTCCCGTTAAAGGGAACTGCAATTATTGTAAACAGCCAGGTCATTTTATAAACGAGTGTGCAGTTCTGAAACACAACATAGCTACCGGTAAGACTAAAGAAAGACCACGTCCGCCTAGACAAGAACAAGTTTCACAGACTTCTCAGTCACAGAATGCACAACAGACAGTTCCAGCACCGCAGCCTATTGCTGCAACACAGCATGTTACACAGCAGATGTACCAGTATGCACAGTCCGAGTATCCAGAGTATCAACCGTATTCATGAAACAGCCTAGAGAGGGAGGTAGGCTTGCCTCTCATCGAGATACCTGTAGATCAAGAAGGTCCCTATGTTCACAGTCAAGTATTAGGGAAAGACAGAAAGTTTCTGATTGATACAGAGGCAAGTAGGACCACTATAAGTCACGCCGAAGTTCCAGGGGCTCCGCTCTCAGGCTCTAGAAATGTTTCCCTTGGATTTTCAGGAAAGCCTATTGTAAATGAAATATCAAAGCCAGTTACTCTAGAAGTAGGTCCATTGTCCCGCACTACTGATCTGTTACTTACGAAGTCATGTCCAGAGAATTTGTTAGGCATTAAAACACTGAAAGAGTTAGGTGCAGTTATATGCTGCTCCCCAGAGGGAATACGATTGTTCCTACGCGATTTCAAGGGTCACTATGTATTACGAGATTTTGATCCCAGATTGTCCAATGTTCCGCAGCATCTATGGGCGCAAGGTCCAACTGATGTTGGTTTTATGCAAATCACACCCCATCGTGTGACTCTCAAGCCAGGTGTAGTGTTACCACGAATCAGACAGTACAGATTGCCACCTGAGGCTGTAGCAGCCTTATCCAAAATTATTGACGAACTCATCGCTCAAGGAGTAGTTGTAGAAACTGACTCCAATGTATGTAATTCTCCGATCATTCCAGTCATGAAACGTACTGATCCAAATGCACCCCCAGTATATCGATTAGTGATTGACCTTCGAGAACTCAATAAATGTATTATTCCTCAGTACCCAGTTGTCCCAGATATCTCTTCCCTATTGACAGCCATTGATTCCGAAGCCTCATTTTTTTCAGTCATAGACCTCAAGAACGCGTTTTTCAGTGTCCCCATTCATCCAGACAGCCAGTTTCTTTTCGGATTTTGTTTAAATGGAAGGAGCTATATGTTCACACGCGCTCCTCAAGGTTTCACAGAAAGTCCTAGTATTTATAGTCAAGCACTCAAGAGACAACTAGACAACATTCACATGCCAACTGACACTGCCCTGCTCCAGTATGTCGATGATCTACTGATCACAGCCCGTTCTGAACGTGCTTGCGAGCCAGCATCCCTTACAGTCTTGTATTTCCTAGCCGAGATGGGACACAAGGTGTCCCCTTCTAAGCTTCAATTCTGTGTCCAGCAAGTGATCTACTTAGGACACTTACTGTCCAAGAGGGGTAGGCAGTTGACACCAGACCGTATCCAGTTAATAGCGAGTCTTCCTCAGCCCAAGACCCAGAAGGAGGTACGTGCTTTTATCGGCCTTACTTCCTATTGCAGACAATGGATTCCTCAGTATGCATTTCTAGCTAAACCACTGATACAGTTAACAACACAGGAGGCAGCCGTATCGACTGTCCTCCCTTGGACATCTGAACATGCACTTAGTTTCAATGAGTTAAAGAAAGCCCTATGTCAAGCTCCAGTTCTAGCAACACCGAACTACAGTAAGCCTTTTACACTTTTCGTCACAGAACGCGAAGGTACAGCATTATCTGTTCTCACACAAGATCAAGCAGGACAATACAAGCCATGTGCTTACTTTTCGAGCACATTAGATCCTGTAGCCCAGGCTCTGCCTGCGTGCCTCAAGTCAGTTGCAGCCACAGCACTAGCTATCAGACAAAGTGATTCCATAGTATTAGGACATTCCTTGACAGTACAAGTCCCACACTCCGTGGAAGTTCTTTTAAACCGAACACAGACTCAGCACTTGACAATTGCACGTTTAACAGGTTATGAATTGACACTGTTCCAGCCACACATAGAAATCAGACGCTGCAACGTTCTAAATCCTGCAACACTGTTACCGTCAGTTAATTCAAATCCTGCCACACACGACTGTGTGGAAGTAGTTAATATTATGACTAAGCCAAGACAAGATCTGACAGATATTCCATTACCAGATCCCGACCTGACACTTTATGTGGATGGTTCATGTATGAGAACAAGTACAGGAGAACTAGTAGCCGCGTATGCAGTGACTACTGACACTGAAGTTATTGAAACACACCGTATTGACACCCTGTCTGCTCAAGCAGCAGAGCTAGTTGCTCTGACACAAGCCTGCATACACGCCAAGAACCTGAAAGTTAATGTTTACACAGATTCACGTTACGCATTTGGAGTCGTACACGACTTCGGAGTGCTCTGGCAGGAGAGAGGTTTCATGACTTCTCATGGAACCAAGATTCAGCATGGTCTCCTTATTCAAGCTCTGTTAGATGCCATACACTTACCGACATCCATTGCTATCATGAAATGCAAAGCACATGCGAAAGTTACTGACACTATTTCTCAAGGTAATGATCTAGCAGATCGCACAGCCAAGCTTACAGCACAGACACCAGACATTCCAGTTAATAAGACACCGACATACACTCCAGATCTGACTACCTGTATGACAGTTAAGGACCCCACTCAAGATGTCATAGATATCCAGTTACATGCTACTCCCGATGAAATCAAGAAATGGTCCGAACAAGGAGGGGTCCAGACAGATCAGGGATGGGTAACGAAGGGTAAAGCCACATGGTTTCTCCCCGACTCTATGGTTCAAGTCATTATCAATACCGCACATAGTCCAGCACATTTAGGAGAAAAAGCTATGTTAGACAGTATCCAGAACATTTGGTTCAACAAGCATTTACGAGCTGCAGCCAAGCAGAAAGTCCGTACCTGTATGATATGTTGTCAGTTTAATCCAGGTAAAAGTGTTCCGGTGGAACAAGGTGGATTCCAGCCCGCTGACCACCCTTTTGAAGTCCTCCAGATGGATTATATTCAGATGGAGCGATGTCGAGGTTTCAAGTATGTCCTTGTAGTGGTATGCGCTTTGTCCAGGTGGACAGAGGCATATCCAGTTCCAGATTACACAGCCGCGACCACTGCCAAGCAGTTGGTTCGTGAGTTCTTCCCCCGTTACGGACTCCCTAGGGTCGTATATTCTGACAACGGCCAGCCATTCTCATCTGAACTCATGAAGCACGTTTCCCTTTTGTTAGGGTACCAGTGGAAGTTCCATTGTGTACGCCATCCTGAAGCAGCCGGTCTCGTAGAGAGACATAATCAGACCCTGAAAATCCGAATTGCAAAGGTTTGTCAAGAGAAAGGTGTGGACTGGCTAATAGCTCTGCCAGTTGCCCTGTTCTATATGCGCATGGTCGCACATTCCAGATCAGGTCTGTCCCCGTATGAGGTCGTTTTCGGCCGCCCCCCTAACATGTGGGGTACTCCTAGACCTCGAAGTATTACCGATGTTTCAAGTAATATGCTGACAGATTACCTAGCTTCCTTGATGTCTGCCCTCAACTCTTGTCGTTCACAGGTTGCCGCCGCATTTCCAGACAATACCGAGGTGGCACCGCATGAAATCGTTCCCGGATCCATGGTCTTAGTGAGAAATTTTGATCGCTCAAGTCCGCTGGAGCCTCGCTGGAAGGAGCCCCGACAGGTCCTCCTGGCCACCCGTACAGCCGTGAAGTTGGAGGGACGCAAAAGCTGGGTGCATCTTTCACACATCAAAAGATTTTATGGATTGAAGCCAGTCTCAAAGAACATTTCCCAGGATTTAAAGGACTGCCAAAGTACTATTCTTAAGGACTGTCCCGCAAAAGACACTGATACTGCACCCTCCCTGTTAGAGACAACTCCGCAACAGGAGTATAAGAAAAAGTTAAGGTCTAGTAAAATAAGTCAGCCAGTTTGATTGTCTAAGTCCTCCCCTAGGTGAAACGGTTAGACCGGTTTCTGACATGTATAAAATAGACCCCCATAGTGAGAGAGTTAGTCAAAACTCAATCCGATGTATCGTTTTTCTAAGTTTCATATTATTTCTCAGCATTATGATTTCCTGCACCAGTTATGCATTTTACTTGTATTTTCCAGTTTCTCATGTAAATAAGTCTTCTAATGTTACAGTAGAGCACACGTTTAGTGATCTGCCTCCTCATGAACTCTCTTACCGCCTCGCTATGCGTAACAATTCTTTTATCCGCATGTTACATTATTCACACCAGACCAGCAATGCCACTAATTGTTGGGTGTGTGGTCGACTCCCCCCTTTCCAGACACCGAAGGGAGTTCTGCCACTCTTTCCTTATCCATTTTCTCATAATGGTTCGTGTGGAGCATGGTCCACGTTAACGTCATCCTCAACAGATATGTCTTTTCTTAACAGTACATGTTTTCCAGACAAGCAAGGTCTTCCCCACAGAACAGGGTTAGATCTAGAAAATGAAGTTTACAATTTAGGTAATTATTCTTCGAATTTCATGGTCCTGAATGTTCAGTCTGATTCTACTCCAGACTTACCTGCTATTTCAGTACTACCAGTCAAAGGCGAATTATGTGTCCGAAATAATGGTTCCGTACATGTAGGACACAGCGATTGTACTACTATTGTCAAGTATAGTGACAGTGGGAAATCTATTTTCAAAGCTTCACGTCATTCTTATTTTATTTGTGGTCAAACCGCATATGTTCGTCTGTCCCTCGATTGGGAGGGAACCTGTTACATTGCCTTCCTACTGCCACCAGTTTTCCTAGCCACATCTGATTATCATAGAAACACACATCTAGTACACCTTAGACATAGAAGGGAGATTGAGTCCCCAATTATCGATTATACTGAAACTGCTCTAGAACAGTATACAGATTTCAATAGAGGTTTCTTCTTCTTTATAGGCCCTATCCAGAACAGTAAGCTAATCCGTAGGTTAACCAGAACCCTTGAAGCTGTAGTAAATGAGACTGCCTCTGCCCTAGGTAACTTGACTGAAGAGCAATCTGCTATGAGATTTGTCGTTTTACAGAATCGTCTCGTCCTTGACGTCATATTGGCCGATAGGGGCGGGGCCTGTAGAGTCATCGGATCTAGTTGCTGCATTTTCATTCCAAATAACGCACCGTCTGTTTATTCAGCTATAACCAGACTCCATAAAATTGCCCATCTGTTACACCAAGATCCAGGCACATGGACATGGTCCGGTTGGTTCTGGAATATAATTTCCGCTTGGGGATGGAAAGTCTTGTCCTTTCTAGGTATTGCAGTAGCGATCATATTCAGTTGCTGCCTCTGTTTACAATGTGGCCCTGCGATTTGCGGCATTTGTGCTACCTCTTGTGTTCCTAGTCCCAAGTCCCGTCCTAAATCCAGTTCCAAGAAAACTCGAGACGAGCAAATGATACTGTATGAAATGATAGATGGTATCATGAATATTGATGTTTCCTGATGGAAACGTAGTGACAAGGAGGGAATGTGGAAAAGTAAATTTTGCCATGTTCTGTGTCCCTACGTGTCATCCATCATATGTTATGTGTGCATGATTAATATGCATATGTATTCCCCATGTTCGATTAAAGACGCAATTATAGCTGTGTCCATCTCTAGTATGCCAGTTTCCAGTTCTCGTGAATACTACGAATATCAGGCCTATTTAAAGTTACGTTGCCACGTTTCTCAGTGTGCACGTTATTCCATTGTAAAGTCCCCGTTTCTAGGCCTCAAAAGGGCCCGGACACCAGATTCAGCTCCTGTCTCCTGAAGCCCTCGCTGAGGAGCGATACAGCCCCCACCTGTATCCCTGACCCTTCACTTACTTCCTGCCTCACAGCGCCCGGTTCAGCCTGGCTCTGCCTCTGAGTCTGCCAAGAGTATGTTATGATCCTAGTTATCAGTCCAGCCCTCCTTCTCTGCATTCCTAAGCTACTGAATCGCATCAATAGTTTCCGTCATTGTCTAGCCTTTACGTCTCCATGTAAGAGAAATACTGCATTTAATGGTCATTTAATATTCTTCATCACGCACTACATGTAGAATAATGCATGCACTACTCTTAGAGTCCGTTAGCCTCTCCCCTCCTGACTCTTAGTTTATATCAACATGTTCTCTAAACATCAGATACTAGATACTGTTTAGGTACATGTCGCCCTGACTCTCCAGACTTCAGTCTCTACTCCTAGCACAGAGTTCGTAGCCCCCAGCTTCTCCTAGTAACACGTCATTGCCAGTTTACGCGCACCACTAGGTTAGAGGTCCCGGCTCCTTAGGTAGCCCCCTCCATGTTTCCGCCCCATTCATGACATATTCTGCTACGTTTGCATCACCTGTCTAGGTATACGCCCTGTTACACCCACTTTCACCCTTATCTTTCGCGCCTGCTACGCGTCACACCCTTTGCTCCACCCACTGCTCCGCCTATCATATGTACTGTAATGCAACTGTTTTACTATATATGCTTGTGTATTGTTATTAAATGCTAGCGCGCTCATCCCAGATCCAGCCCCGGCAGCTGCCGGGCCCTGCCATCCTATTCCTGTGCAGGTTGTCCTGTTCCGGTCCTTATGCTGTATTAAACCTGCAAAACTCCTACTACCTCGAATCTTGACTCTTATTTATTGAGCTATCTGTTATTGCTATGCCTAGTCAAACCTAGATCTGGTATTATTTATTTATATACCACACCATAAGCACAGAGCCATGGTACACATTTTCGTTTCCAATCCACCCATCAACCAGGTATTGAAATACATCCAGGTATGGTGCACTTCCCCACCTGGGGACAACAGTGCTGTTCAAAGAAAGACGAGAAAACAAAAGTATCGCTACACTGCAAAGTCTGTAAAGTGAGGCTAATGTGTTTGGATGTGAATAAAACCAATCTGGCCATTTTGCAACGACTCTGTCTTGCTCTGTTTAGTTATACATTTATTTTTCATATTTAAAACCTTGTATTTCTCTCCATCCTGAGGCTGCTCTTTGGAGTAGAAAAATGTTTGATAAAGGGCATTTTCCGCAAGGGTTTTTCTTTTTTGGATCAATTTCACAGGGAAGCAACTAAATGAAAGAAGGAAAGAGAGGTTGTGAACTGTTTCTTCAAGTCACAGTTTTCAGTAAGTGAGGAGCAAGACAGAAAGAGGGGGAATAATAGGAAGGGGGGAGGGGCAGCTGCCAGCACAGAAAGCAGAACCGGCCCCCTGTCCCAAAACCGGCCCCGACTCCATCCAGCCTACCGGGGGATAGCCTGGTGCCCGGACTTTCCAGTCAGGCTCTGTTACTAATTGCAATGAAAGCATTGAGGCATCATGACTTTCAGAGGAAGTGGAGTGGCTGAAGAGGATTTTAAGGAATTAAGAAATGTTCTGTGACTGTTTTTGCAGTTTTAAAACATGGCAGCCCCAGTGTAAGCTTTGAAAACTTGTTCATTTAGGGAGTGCTGAAAAGTGGTTCCCCAGACCACTTTATCCAAAACTAATTTTGCATTCACAATTGTTAGAAATTGTGTTTCTGGTTGACAGAGGTATGGACTCTTCCAAGTAGGAACCACCATCCAAGTCATGGTAAGTGAAGTACACACTAAAAGTCTACCTGTGCTCACCCTCTGGTAGATTGGCACAGAACCGTCAGGTTAAAGTGAAGAGGCAGTGTATAAAGTATTTGTGCTCACACACACAGTTGCACAATGAAAGTACCTAAAAAGTACTGCATGTTAGTTTAGAAAGATTAGTGAAACAAGACCAAAATGATAAAAATCCAAAGTACACAATTCAAGTTATGAATTTTGCAAGATAATATTAGAATGCAGTGCTTAGAAGTAAATAACTCCAGCTGTGGCTATCTGGTCGTACTTGGATGAGGCAAATCCAAATGTTTAGTTCAACTGCAATAGAGCACAGGTTGAAAGGAGTCATGCATACCCACTGACAGTACCTTTGATGTGTCAAAGCTTAGGGGTGATACATTGAATGAAGGAGGGGATGTGTAATTTCTGAAGTTGGGCAATGCAGTTGATGGCTCGATGTCAAAAGCGATGTGTGTCGGTCCGAGGTGTCGACGTTGAACCACTGAGCTGTGGGCGATTGGCACAAAGGCGCAAAGGGCCAGCAATGTGTCAGAATTGGGGACATGATGTAGCAGATTTCGCAATGTGGTGTCCAAGACTCATACAGCAGTGGTGATTTGGAGGCGCTGCATTGGCAAAGTTAGGGTTGCATTGTAAGTCAAGGTTGTTGCATTGTTAGTCAGTGTGCGGTGTCCACGGCTTTGATGCAGGCAGTGATGATGCGTCAATATCGCATAGAAAGATGCCAGATCCTGAATGACTTTTCAGTTTCAATGCGTTGGTTTCTTGGGTTGCAGCGCCAAACACTCACTTCCAAGGGCTCAGGAAAGGATTTGGCCCCACTACATAGAGCAGGACTTACAGCAAAGGAGCTCAGATGCTGCTAGCAATATGCAAGTGAAGTCTTTAATATGAGATTCAGAAACAGGAGGCAAGCCCAAAAAGCCGTTGGATTACCTTTAGAGATGCAGAATGTAGAGAGTCAAGTCCAGCCCTCTCACTCCAAGACAAGAAGCAGCAGGCAGCAGACCATCACAGCAAAGCAAACAGCAAAGTGGCAGCCCTCCTGGCAGGACAATAGCTCTTCTTCCTGGTTCTAAAAGTGTTCTGAGTATATGGTGTCTAAGGTCCAGTACTTATACCCATTTTAGCCTTTGAAGTTGTGACACTTCAAAGACCCAGCTTTTCCTGCCTGGCTCCAGGCGCACTACAGGGGGAGTGTGCAACTCTTTGTGTGGGGACAGGCACAACCTTACTCAGGTGAAATTGTCAGCATAGAAATATGCCAGTTTCCCGAACAACGCTTTAGTGTTGATGCACTCGCTCACTCCAGCTCAGGAAGACCCATCAGTCTGGTGATGGTCCATCAGGATATACAGGGTACACTTCAGCTCCCTTTATGTATGACTGTCTAGAGGGAATGCACAAAACTAAGCTGTTGTCCAACCCACACATGTATTCCAGAGACAGGCAGATGCACAGAATGATTAATGTAAGAAAATGCCAACTTTTTGAAAGTGCCATTTTAAGACCTGCAATTTAAAAAGCAACTTCACAAAAATATGTGTCTTTAAATTGTGAGTCCAGAGACACCAAATATACCTTTTCCATCATTCCCCAATTGGAAGCTACCATTGTGAAGTGTCACAAGGCAGCTCCAAAGGGCGATAGGTCTTGCTGCAGTAAAAAACAAATTCCTCAGTTGTTCACTACCAGGACATGTAAAACTCCAAAGTACATATCCTATGTTTTAAATGCACTGCACCCTGCCCATGGGGCTACCTGTGACCTTCAGTAGGGGTGACTTATAAGTACTAAAAGGGAAGGTTTGGCCCTGGCAAGTAGGTGAACTTGCCACGTCGAAATAGGAGTTTAAAACTGCACACACAGGCTCTGCAGTGGGTGGTCTGAGACACGTTTGAAGGACTACTCATGTGGGTGGGGCAATCAGTGCCGCAGGCCTACTAGTAGCATTAGATGTACAGAACCTGGGCACATATAGTGCACTGTACTAGGGACTTATCAGTAAGTCAAATATGTTGATGAAAGAAAAATCAAATCCCATTACATGTTAGACACATGACACATACACTTTAGCACTGGTTGGCAGTGAAAAAGTGCTCAGAGTCCTAAAGCCAGCAAAAACAAAGTTCAACACATAGTCAAAACAGGAGGTCAGAAAGCAAAAGTCAAGGGACACTGCCCAAAGATGTCAGGTCTAACAACAAAGTACCTTTATTTGCAAATGTATGACTATGTCTCTTTAAAGCTCAGAGATCACGATAAATGCATATTGTGAATGTGGGACTGTAGTTCTGTTCTCCCATGCAAACATTAATGCCAGCATTTGTACATTTTTTAAAGGACTTACAATGCTATTACTGTATCATTAAGATTCAGGAGCCAGGCAGTTTGTGACTTTTTGTGAAAAATACTTTTTGAAGGGCGTGGTCTATGAGGATTCCTTGCACAATAATGAGGAAGTTTGGTCACTGCACAATACAAAAACTGCACTGCAACAAGCATATTAACTCTTAGTAACTCTTAGCTTTTTTTCTTCTAACTATAATCCATTCTTGATCTCTGTCTATATGAACGCTGAACCGTAACCATTTAAGTTTATAAAATTCTGTTGATAAAGGTTTACTGGATTCTATTTGTCACCGACACCACAGTTCTCATGCAGACTTTGGAGGAAACTGAAAGTTCTCCGTTTCCCAGTGGAAACTCTAAATATTGAGTAGAGTCCACCAACGGAATTACATCAAAAATATTTTGCCTACGGCAGAGAAAAATCAGCCAGAAGTTTATACTCCAGAAAGGGATCCTGTTTATTTTCCCCCAAGCCTAAACGAGGCCCAATATCTTTTATTAACCAGTTCTAACCCTTGCAGAGAGACATTGCACACAGATTTCATCCTGCTTCTTTGGCTGGTAGTGCACATATTAGCAGATAGCATCACTGGCAAAGAAGTGAGATGCCACTTGTGTGCATGTTTTAGCATCTAATCAAGTATGTTAACCTTGGTCCTAGGCACGCACTTGAACACGGTCAGGAGCTGATGGTCTTTTTTAACGCCCATACAATCAAATGATGTAGCCATGATCACTGAACTTTGGTATGAGAGCATCATCAGGACACAGTTATCTGACAGATGTTGAAATATCTAAATATTTCAGATCCTACCATATTTTATTAAAGAGATGCTAGCACTGGCATCTATCCATATGCCACAGTGGTCCATGATTTCTACAGTAAATAGTCTTACAATCCCTTTGTAAATAATCTAGATTCCACCCATGCGAAGATAGTTGCTAATAAAAATAAAATGAGGCAGACCAAACACACAGGGTAAGTCTCTAATTTAAGCTGTAAATATTTATATATTCACACTTTTTAAAAGAGAGATTGTATTCTGTCTCTGCTCACTTAAAAGGAATATAATGTCTAAATATACCAAATATAAATAGGAATGTACCAACTCATGAATACATTTGATGACAGAACAAAAGAAACGGCGGATTTGCATAAGACAATCAGCACATCGTAAAATATCCCCTTGTTTTTATCAATCTCGTCCGTATTAATTGAATTACTCTCTTGGAGTGCAGAACTGATATTGTGCTCATCCACCTAAAGAACTAATCTATGATCATCTACCCACACCAGGTATGGCAGAAAATCAAATACATTTAGCAAAAAATACCAGTGCACATCCTCTTCTTAATAACTGTTATCCAATGGGCATCTAGCCACAAACATCTAATATATCCAATTTACGTCAGTCCGTAATTAAGGCACTCAAATTTCATCAATATTCAATATTCTTTTATTTTCTTGTCACAGCCAGCCGACGCGCGTTTCGCCCTTCCCGGGCTTTTTCAAGGGAAATGGTCGTTCAGTTGGACCCTCTGTATTTTCTGCATTGGTTTGTCACTATATGCTTGGCAATATTGTTCCTCCCGGCTTCTTATTTTCAAAACGTGAGGTTGCTGTAAGTCATTTTGTTATCGATCCCCATATGGCTATTGTAAGTTCAAAGGTTTGGTCTTGGAGCCTTGATAAGTTCCATCGCCATTACGCGTGTAAGGTTTCGGGAATGGTGCCTTCTTTCCGTGTCTCTCTTACCAAAAGAGAGACGCGGAAAGAAGGCACCATTCCAACTGAACGACATATATTAGATGTTTGTGGCTAGATGCCCATTGGATAACAGTTATTAAGAAGAGGATGTGCACTGGTATTTTTTGCTAAATGAATACATTTGATGGTAGGGGCCATATGCAATGGGTGTGGTTGTAGGCCATCTCTAATCCTTGTGGATACTTGAAGAATGCATCTTACTGTTGAGGACATTCTCATGAATAAAGATGCTCAGCCTAGACTTCAAAGTGAATGAATTAAGCACTTAAGCAATTCTACTGAGCACTCTGACTTATTTCTCCTTTACTAAAGTAGCATTAAGATCTATCTATCTATCTATCTATCTATCTATCTATCTATCTATCTATCTATCTATCTATCTATCTATCTATCTATCTATCTATCTATCTATCTATCTATCTATCTATCTATCTATCTATCTATCTATCTATCTATCTATCTATCTATCTATCTATCTATCTATCTATCTATCTGACACATCATCTACCTATCCATCCATCCATCTATCAATCCAGCTAAACCTTTGATAAAAAACATGTGTGGGCTTCTGTGCTGGTTTTGAAAACAGCCTGGTACCCAGGGGCATTTTGTTTTTTAAATGAAGGGCTCCTGAGGTTATGTGAGCCCTGGGGACCACCAATTTAATTTGACTTTATTGATTAAAAAGGAGGGGGACACATTGGGCTTCCTTCCATGGGCTCTCTAAGCCCAGGAAACCACCACCTCCTAAGGAAACATTGACTGGGGACCACTCAAACTCCCTCGAGACCCAGGGACCACCACCTCCCAGGGGACACAAAACACCTAATGGGGGACCTCTGAAACACCAACTCCCCAGGGCTAAATAGTTATTAGAAAATGGAAGAGGGGCTGCACTACCCACCTCCCGGGTCACACAGGGCTCCGGAGACCACCACCTCCCTGGGGCTGGCCCTGAAAAGTAAAGGAAGGGGGCCATACATGGCCATACAAGGCCCTGGGGACCACCACCCCACATGACCGGCTCCTGCTATGGCCTGGTGTACCCACCCGGGGACATAGCTGTTTGCTTTCGCTTATCGGGAGCAAGAGCAACCACTCCGGTTCCAGTGGGCCCTGTGCTCCTGTCCGCTGGAATCAGAAGTTTCATCTCTTTCCCTGCCCACAGGTATGCAGGCAGGGAAAAAGATAAAACAGATTGCTCCTGCATTGAGGGAGCTGCCTTACCAGCTGCTCCCTCCGTGCAGCAGCAATGCCGGCTACCGCAAGAGGTGGGAAACCGGCTGGGTCCATGGGGGCATTGAGGCTCCCTCCCGCGGTTAAAGGGAAAAAGAGAAGAAAGAGACAAAATAAAGGTCAGAAACTAGCAGAAAGAGGCAGAATAAAGGTCAGAAATTAGCAGAAAGTGGCAGAATAAAAGTCAGCAAAGAGCAGAAAGAGGCAGTTTGAATAAACAGCAACAAGCAGAAAGAGCAAAATAAAGGTGAGAAACAAACAAAAAGAGGCAGAATAAGGGTCAGCAACAAGCAGAAAGAGGAAAATATAGGTAAGAAACAAAAAAAAGAGGCAAAATAATGATCAGCTACAAGCAGAGAGGGACACAATATAGGTGAGAAACAAGCAGAAAGAGGCATACTAAAGGTCAGAAGGGAGCAGAAAGAGGCAGAATAAAGGTGAGAAATGAGCAGAAGAGGCAGGATAAAGGTCAGAAATGAGCAGAAAGATGGAAAAAAAAGGTGAGAAATGAGCAGAAAGAGTCAAAATAAAGATGAGAAATAAGCAGAGAGAGGCAAAATAAAAGTCAGAAACCAGCAGCAAGAGCCAAATAAAGGTGAGAAATGAGCAGGAAAAGGCTAAATAAAGGTCAGCAACGAGCAGAAAACTGCAGAATAAATGTCTGAAGGGAGCAGAAAGAGGCAAAATAAAGGTAAGAAATAAGCAGAAAAAAAGCAAAATAAAAGTCAGAAAACAGCAGCAAGAGGCAAAATAAAGATGAGAAATGAGCAGAAAAAGGCAAAATAAAGGTCAGCAATGAGCAGAAAGAGGCAGAATAAAGGTCAGAAGGGAGCAGAAAGAGGAAGAATAAACGTAAAAAACAAGCCGAAAGAGGCAAAAATAGAGGTCAGAAACGAGCAGTAGGAGGCAAAATAAAGGTGAGAAACAAGCAGAAAAAGGCAAACCAAAGGTCAGGAATGAGCAGAAAGATGAAAAATAAAGGTGAGAAATGAGCAGAAAGAGGCAGAATAAGGGTCAGAAATGAGCAGCAAGAGCCAAAATAAAGGTGAGAAACAAGCAGAAAGAGGCAAATCAAGGGTGAAAAACAAGCAAAAAGAGGCAAAATAAACATCAGCAAAAATAGGAAAGAGGCAAAATAAAGGTCAAAAGGGAGCAGATAGAGGCAGAATAAAGGTAAAAAATCAGCAACGAGAAGAAAGAGGCAAAATAAAGGTCAGCAACGAGCAGGAAAGGCGAAACAGAGGGCAGAAAAAAAAGCAGAAAAGGCAGAAAAGAAACAGAGCAATGGGGGGCAAAACAGAGAGCACTCACAAACCCACCCAGACCCACTCTCACACTCTCACACTGACTTACAGACCCACTCAGAGACTCACACCGTGGAATAAAAAGCCTTTTTAGGGGCTCACTAATGCAACGGTCCTTAAACCAACAAAGAAGAAATTGGCACAGAAGCTATAATATCAAGGAAATAGATTTATTATCCTCTCATGAGTGAGACTACGTCAATACGGTACCCTCAGGCCACCCACCATATGAGGTAGTCCGTGGAGTACAGAAACCATGGGCCTTTTATACTGTGATAGTTGCAGTGTAAGCATGGAGGTTCAAAAAGAGGCGGTACAAATGTACACATGAATAGATATTTCACTTATAAGGGCACATGAGAATCACTTGGTCAATAGAGTGGGAGGAGTAACAAAAACCCTTACATCAGTTGGAATAGCCTGACAGTTATACACTAAGACAGATGCATTCTAGCAGCTACAGGCCTTTCTGAGCATACATTGCTCTGGCTCAGTGCTGACGGAGTTAACTGTAACTGATGACTTAAGCAGAATAGAGAAGCAGGCAACAGTAAAGAGTGGAGAAGCACATGGCGAGTACATGGCTAACTAAAATGGTTGCCACAACTAAAATGGCTTCAGTTTATGCTAACGGTAATTTCTGCTAGTTTCCACAGATGGCCGTTTTAGCATTAGCTGAAGACATCTGCCATACAATAGAGGACATATGAAAATTGTCTTCCATATTAATTAACATCTACTGGCTAATGTCTTGATCAGTTACTGATTGGACATTTACTTTCAGCCCATTTTGTTTAACTGGTGTTCAAGAAGTGCAGGTGGAAATACATAGGGAACAGAGCATTGGGCCACATTGAATACATAGGCAGCAGAAACAAAACATTTAAATAAGTATACATAAAGCGGATAATATTTTCCAGCCCCAAGCTGAGAAAAGAGTCCATAAGCAGCCGGTCCAAGTCCATGTCCCTGAGTTCTAGTGGATTTCAGTGGCTATTTTATTTAGTTTGGAAATAGCCAACAGCATATGCCTGATGCTATGTCTAAATAAAAACATTTTATTGCACAAAAACAATCTTTGTGTTGGGGGACCAGGAGGACCAAATAGGCCATGGGAATTAGGACGAGGAGCCACAAAGGGCTGCTCCTCCTCAAAAATAGGACGGCCAAAGGGGTACATTGCTAAAAAGTACTTGAAGAATAGAAGCAGCTGTACAACCAGCCAAAGGGAAGCCTGTGTCCGTCTGAGCCTCACAGGCAGGCTCTTATTGTTTTCTCCCACGGTGAAGCTGCACAACTTGCAACTCAAAAAAACAATTACGGCCCAGTTTGAAGAAGAAAACCACGATCCTGCACAGTATCTCAGGCAGTGTACCAGTATTCTTCACTTTAATCTAACAGGCACCAAAGGCACAGCACCTCTACTCTGAACTTAAGTCCTTCCCTAACTCCTGTGTTGCTCCGCTGGTGCACTGCTCTTTAGTCAGAGCCAAATATTTTACCCAGTATGCCCAGGCACCTCTTGATCAACAAACAGAGGTGCAGACTTGCATTCACTTGGGTACCAGGACTCAGAGGCCTGATGTAGGAATATCTAAAGCAACCCTTGTTTCAAAGGAGGACACCTCAAGCAAAAGCCTCCTTGCTGTCCTTTTCGGTCTGTGACTCTCTCAGCTGGTCATCAAAAACTGGAGCCATGCAAAGAATTCTCAGTCCTGAGTTGTGACCCCGACTTTCAGCCAAAACAGTGGCAGGGGTACACACTTCACGTTGTGTTACTAGACCATGTGCTTCCAGCCTTCTACCTTCACTGTGGTCCTTGTTGCCAGCAACGCCTGTGCTGGTTCCCTTTACCTCGGCTCCAAACTGGATCAGCGCTGACTCCACAGTCTGGATCTGATGTTCGGGCCCTCTGGCAATGGGTGTAGGGCAGCAGATATCTATTGGTGGTCAGAAGAAAAGATCTTTAGAAAAAGCATACAAATAATCTATCAACAGAGAGTATACTCTATTTCAGAAAACTTCTTTAATCTTGGGGCGCCCCATACATTAGCAAGGCACCCAAGAACCACGTCATCTATCTGACAGTAAAAAAAATTAAAAAACACCCTGGACCTATTAGCGAGTATAAAAGGAACTTTTTGGTGAACTGACAAGAGTAAAATGTTACACGATTTGATTTGTTTCTCCCAATCCCAGGCAGCCAAGGAAGTCTACTTATGAACCTTCCACTACTTGTACAGGACTGCATACACTTCTAATATTATATTTCTCACGTAAAAACACCTACATTTTATGCTCAGGACCATGCTCTCATGTTATAGGCGGGGCGGGAAAATCTAAATACTGCTGATTTAACAGGGAGCCTTATTACATAAATAACTAACAAAACCTCAACATAGTGGGTACATGAATTTCTCCAGCAAAACCTACTGTGGCAAACAGAGTCCTATTAAGCAATATTTTCCTTCAAAATGTTTGCTGAGGATCACACAGGCGTCTTTCCTAACATTGTGAACCCTTGTGCATTCTACTTTTCATAATCTGGAAAATGTAATATCATTTTTAGAGAAAAAATTATATTCACCAGCTCTAATAAGGGCTGTCAGCTCAATTACACATGTGGCACAGCAAAAGGGGTTTACCCAATATAGTCACTGGGACCTGGGTGCTTAAATGGTACATATAGAAAGGGGTCCCAGTACATAGAAACTTTAGATCAGAAATATTGGAAAATAAACACAAAAATAAATGTATAGCATAGACACACTGGTTATTTAATCACAGTGTGTATTCAAGGTACAAAACATATGGCAAACAATCATTATGTCATCATCATAATAAAACAGTGCCCCAAATAGTGAGAGGGTAAGGAGGGGTGGGTAGTGCAGTGTGAGAAAAGTAGTGTGAAATTTCAGCACAATCTAAAAATGCAATATCAATTTTGAAGCTACGCAAAAATTCATAACTCAACCCAGGCTTCACCTTAGAGCCAGCTACAAGAGAGACATACAATGTTCGTATCTTATTCGGTTGAACAACATGCTGGAAACGCTTGTATGAATATCATGAATACTTAGTTGAACAAGCTGTTTAGAAGGTGGAAAATCAGTCAACGTTTCGACCCCAAAATAAATGGTAGGTAACCGTTGGGCCTTAGAATGGGGTCTTCATCAGGACATGGGCGGTGAGGCAGGGCAGGCAGCTCTAAGAAAGATAACTGGTAATAGGTAAACTAAGAAAATACAGCCTTAATCTGGAAATATCTGGAAAAGTCTGAGGGCATTTACCATGGTGAAGACATCAAAAGGTTGGGCCAGAGGGCTCCAATCCAGGCGGGGCGCAAAATAATCTAAAATTACAAAAGAATAAACTGGTATCTCGAAATCTGACTAAGGTACAAATCAGACAGAGTACCGGGGTCTCAATCAATAAATACTCACAGGAATCAAAACAAAACTGTCACCAGAGAACGTTAATTAATATGCTGGTTATAGATTGCCAAGCAGGTCAAATTGAATGCTATAAGAGACGGAGAAACAAAAACCAAAAGGCACCATCAATGGTTGTGATGCAGGGGGCGGAACAAGTTGTAGCTTGCTTGAGGTCCAAGGGACCTTGGAATACTCACAATGGGTGATAATCACTTCTAAGGAATTAGAAAAGCCGCTGCAACTGTCGGCATCAACTGAAAATAGAGAGGGCAAGGAAATTGGAAACGATCGCTACAGCCACAAATTCACCTTAGGACTTAACGGAATGCTGAAAAACGGGGCAAGCCCCTAGGTACAAAATACGCTATGTTGGTCGAAATATCTTTGGGGTGGACCGCTGTACGATGTATCCGTGACTGCGTACGCCGTGGAATGAGCAGTTACCGGCATTGCGGGCTACAGCGGTTTAAGAAGCCGCTGCCTGGGCGCATGCACGTTCTCTAACGCGTAATGCGTACGCGAAAAACATGGAAAAAAGACTTTGGCTAGAATGAATGTCTGCAACATGCCAGTGTAAGCGGTTGTAATTATGAAAAAAATTCAAAAATCGGTCATTGATTAAATCATCACAAGGAAGGTATGTATAACGTGCACCTCTTACAACATAAGGGTGAAGACGTTATTGAACAGTAATAGCCCATTAGTATTGGCAACACACGGGTAAACATTGTAAAGAAATCAATCATCTCTTCAATTACTTGAATGAAACCATTGAGGATGCGAAGAAAAGTTCGAGAGATATATATTGTCTCCAGTGGATGTTCAAAAACATATTGTGAGGGCACAACATGCATGATCAACAATTATAAATATATATGTTAATTCCACACTATTAGACGGTGTGTTTAAATGCAAATGCGTACCTCTCCGGCATGAGGGTAAAGGCGTTGTCACTTGGGTGAGCTAGGTGTATCATCACTTCTATGTGATACATTGTAAACGCGTACCTTTCTAGCATGAGGGTAAAGGCGTTATGGTGTAGGCGTACTTGTCATGGTAGGTCTATTCTGAGATGTAATCTACCGGTGATTTGAGAAAGATTGGAATACAGTCTCAGGCCTAGTAGTGGATATTCAGAGTCCAATTGCAAAAAGAAGAGGACCCCTGAAAAACTAGTATGAAGTACACCTAGACAGGGAAATACACTAATGTAAGCTTTCTAGGGCTACTTCAACTCAAACAACTCCTTTGCAATTGATTAAAGGAAAACATTAAAGTGACACTCTACAAAGATGCTGATGTTTAGAAAAATACATTTACTTTATTCATATGATATTCTGATTATAAATTTATAAAACATAATAAATTTACATACAGAGACAATAGCAATAATCGCACTATAATGGTAGAGACTTTCACATGCGCACAACGTACATACCACATTCATACTATCCTACATAGAACTCAATTCATACACAAATAATAACAAAATTATGACAAAATGTGCAAATTAGGATGATGTACAATCTATATAGATGAATTGATAAATCTTTTTTTTTTGGATTTTTTTGGGGGGGGGAAAGGGTACAGGTCTAACTCGATGCGCGTTTCGACTGAAACACAGTCTTCATCAGGAGTTTAAGATTATAAATGTTGTGCTGTATGGAAAGAAATTATATACATATAATCTTAGACATACAATAAACAGTGTCACTTTTTAGTTACTAAAAACAATTGATGCATAGACAAAGTGAAAATTAAAAAACTAGGTGAAGATTAAGAAACAACTGCGGCCTATCAGGAATTAAAACCTGTATGGTAATGTATCACAATTCCTTTAAAGGAGCTTGTGCCTTTAAACAATAAAAAAACATATATTTTATATATAGTAGGGAGAGTGATTAAATACATATTTTTCTAACGATGACCCTATATAACAGAGAAACAGAGACAAGACGGGGGGACACTGGGAGGGACAAGGGGAGGGAGGGGGGGAGAAAGGGTTGGGTATGGGACGGGGGTGGGTGGGTGGAAAAGAGGGGGGAGGGGGAGAAAAAAGAGAGGAGGGACAGAAAAAAGGGGGGAGAGAGAAAAGGGGCAAAAGGCGGAAAAAAGGGAAAGAGAAAAGGGCGGCAAAGGAGGCTGAAGGAGATGGAAAAAGAGGGGGATGGGGAAAGAACAAGGAAAGAAAAAAGACAGCATAGCAAAGAAGGAGAAAGAAAGAAGGGGAAAAAAACAAGGAAGGCAAAAAAGAAGAGGGGGAAGAAAAAGAGAAGAAGATGATAGTGGAAAGGAAAGTTGTTACAATTAGATTAAAATGTCCTCACCAAAAATTCTCAAGGAATTGTCTCCAATACTTGGAAGAAGGCAGCAGCTGAGTAATTTTCCATAAAGAACGTTTGTTCTGAATAATTAAATAAAAAGTAAATGGAAAGGAGATGATAAACTGAATAACAGGAGAAAGGGCCTAAACTGCTTAGTTTAAATGTGATGTCTATAAATAATTACGTAGAGAAAAGGAAGAATTCTTTGGAATTAGCTGGTCTCAGAAACCGCAGTGGCGAACACGTAGATGAAGATGATCGATGTTAAATAAATTCTGAAATATCAAATGTCCATGCAAAAATGATCCTATACATCCCAGCCTAGAGGAAAATATAATACAAAGAAATGGGGAGGGAAAAAGGGGGGATCACATTACATATAAACTGCCACTGCGTTAACGCTACCTTACACTAGAAGCAACCAAAATATGAGGTTAAAAGGATATTCTGAATTACCTTAATTAAGGTGAACCTAACTCGGGCCCGAGGAGGGCGCACAGCGACACACTGAGGTGGGTAACTAGGAGATTTTAAACACGACTGGGCGGTTCAAATGAACATGATGTAAACGAGCCACCAGTTGGGGAAGAACACAGAGCGATAGGCTGTAGAAAAAGGGGGAAGGAACAGAAGGTAAAGATGTGATGTAACACAGATGGATTTAAAGCATACCACGCGGCTTGCTCAATAACCTAAAGGGCTCTCCGCAAATAAACGGGGTCAAGGAAAATAGAGCGTCACTACTTGCCGTTTGAAGAACAAACGCGAATGCAAACATATGAAAAACGGCAAGAAGACCGATAGCTGGAACTTTCAATGTGCTGAACTACTATGTGTGTGTTTAAAATAAACACAAATTACTAAATATTAGTAAAGGGATAAGTGACTTCTTTAAAGTGTCTGCACAGAAATGCTTAAAAAAAGGCGGACCTTCTAATCACAAACTTACCGATAAGGATGAAAGCGAAGATAGTGTCTGGGACCAGGATGCTAAATGGCACGAACGGAACAGCTGCCCCGTGGAGTATCAAACGTTCTAAGCCACACCAGGGGTTTAAATGTTAGGAACAGGTCATGTGACATATCACATGATAAGGGAGGGGCGGAGCCAAACCCATACCTATGAAAAATAGCTAAAAGAAAATAGAAGAAATACTCAAAGAGATGACTCAGATGTTAAAACGACTAAACAGGTCTAGTGAAGGGAAAACCCAGAGTTTGTACCAAGAATGTGGATAATCACATATGTTAAAGAACTATTGACAGACCATCTTATCAAATCCAAGAAGCTGAATTCGCAGGTTAATAAAGATGATGGATTATTTCTATAATATCATCAGCCGATGAAATAGTGGTAGCCGGTGGAAACTAGAGTAGAGATTTTAACCAGAATGAAAAAGAGTAACCAACATATATGGCCAAAAGAATGTATATAGAAGATGTCATAAACGGATTAATTTAAGGTCAACATTTTCACCCTATGTGCAGTCAACCTACTTAAGCTCTATATTCTGTCAGTAGTTGTACCTTATCGCTTGAGCCCAAGGTATGTCACAGTTAAATCCATTAATATGGGATTTTAAAAAAAAATCCAAAACACCTCACGTCGTTTTCTAATTGGTTCTGCTAATTGCGCATTTTTAATTTAAATTTTCTCCAAGATGATCCATCTAATATCTTTTTCCTGATGGTTCTGCTCAGCAAAATGTTTAACCATTGGTGCCGAGAGTTTTTTTGTTTTAATGGCAGAGCGATGTTCTGTGAGGCGTGTGGAGAACTGTCTGGAAGTTTAACCAACGTAGCCCTTGTTACATGGGCAGAGTAACAAGTATACAACGTTGTCTGTTTAGCAGTTGGTGAACGTTCTCAATTTGATTTTGTTGTTGTTATACGTGAAGTTTTCAGAAACTATGGCTCCATCACATGCCCAACAGTGAGAGCATTTGTGATTCCCTGTGATGGTATGGTTACCCCTTAGGGAGTTTTGTACAAACGGGACATCTGTTCGCATCCTAGAGTGAACTACTGAATCTTAAGTTTGTTATTAGGATCTGAATTTGTGTTCAGGATATGCCATTGAGAGTTTATTGTCTGCCGAATTTTTTCATTCAGTGTAGAATGTCTGGTTATGCATCGCTATTGGGGGGCATTTTTCCTGTTGTTGGTTCTAAGAAGATGGTCCCGGTCGTAGAACCTCGCCCTCTTACCAGACACCAATGATACCCACGGTCTATGAACTTTTGTTTCATTACAATGGCTCTGGTGTCAAAGTCCAATAAGCTGGTACAGTTACGCCGAATGCATCAAAATTGGCCCATGGGTATGCTCTCACGTTGTCATCTAGGATGGTAGCTAGAAAAGTGTAGCAATGTATTTCTAGCTGTTGGTTTTGTATATAGATCCTCTTGTAGGGTGGAGTCAACTGCTTTAATTTCTATATCTAGAAATTCTATTCGTCCATCATCTATGTTGGCAGTAAAGCGCAAATTAGTGTCACATAGGTTAATCCATTGTAAGAACTCTTGGAGTTTGGTTTGGTCATCCTTCGATATAAATAGTATATCGTCGATATACCTAGACCATTCATGAATGGACTCAAAGAAGGGGGCTATTTCATTGTGGATATACTGGTGTTCAAAAAAAGCCATGTAGATATTCACAATGGTGGGGGCACAAGATGCCCCCATACTTACACCCTTCACTTGTTTATTGAGATCCCCATTGAACTCGAAAGTATTTTCATCGATTACAATTGTCAAAAGGTCAACTATAAACGGAACATTACATTCGATACTATAGGTGAGGATGAACCATTCCACTGCTGTGAATGCCTCAATCTGAGAGATGTTACTATACAATGATTCAATGTCCAAGGATACTAGAGTGTCAACGTGTTTATTGAAGTTTAGACCTGCAGTTTTTGAGATCATATACTTGGTGTCTCTTACATACGATGGTATTTTGGAGACATATGGACATAGCACTTTGTCGATGTATTTCGATATGTGCTCTGTAGTTGAACCTATAGTAGTGACATACGGGGTGATTCCACATTCAAATAATCGCTTTCCTGCTGGCATATTATGCCCTGTGCAACAGCATTATTGATAAGAGTACTGATTTTACGAAGGACTCTAGAGGTGGGGTCTAATTTGATCTTACGATAGTGTTCAGGATTCATAAGGAGAGCATTCATTTTGGGTATATAATTGTATGTATCAATAAGGACAATACCGCCCCTTTATCACAGCTTTTCAATGTGAGGTTACGTTGGTTTTTTAAGGTGTTCAGGGCGAATAGTTCTTCCTTGTCCAGATTCGGTGTAGGTTTAGGAATATATTCAATATTCCTCTCTAGTTTTTCCATAACTACTGACTCAAAGATGCCCACCTGTGGACCAACTTGGTCCAAACTTGGAGTAAACATTGAGTTTGGGCGGAGGCCTGTAGAGTTATCCTCAAGGGTGTTTTGAGGAGGTCTATTTTCAAAGAACTTTTTTAAATGGATCTTTCTAAAAAAGGAATGTAGGTCCTGGAAAGTCTCGAAAATGTCTGCCTTTGCAGAGGGAACAAATGATAATCCTTTAGATAGATCGTACAGCGGTCCACCCCAAAGGTATTTCGACCAACATAGCGTATTTCGAACCTAGGGGCTTGCCCCGTTTTTAAGCATTCCGTTAAGTCCTAAGGTGAATTCGTGGCTGTAGCGATCAATTACAATTTCCTTGCCCTCTCTATTTTAAGTTGATGCCGACCGTTGCAGCGGCTATCCTAATTCGTTAGAAGTGATTATCACTCAATGTGAGTATTCCGAGGCCCCTTGCACCTCAAGCAAGCTACAACTTGTTCCGCCCCCTGCATCACAACCATTGATGGTGCCTTTTGTTTTTTGTTTCTCCGTCTCTGATAGCATTCAATTTGACCTGCTTGGCAATCGATAACCACCCTATTAATTAACATTATCTGGTGACAGTTTTGTTTTGATTCCAGTGAGTATTTATTGATTGAGACCCCGGTACTCTGTCTGATTTGTACCTTAGTGAGATTTCGAGATAACAGTTTATTCTTTGTAATTTAAGATTATTTTGCGCCACGTCTGGATTGGAGCCCTCCGGCCCAACCTTTTGGTGTCTTCCCCATGGTAAATGCCCTTGGGCTTTTCACGATATTTCCAGATTAAGGCAGTATTTTCTCATTTTCTTAGTTTACCTATTACCCTTTATCTTTCTTAGAGTTGCCTGCCCCGCCACACCCCCCACGTCCTGATGAAGACCCCGTTCTAAGGCCCAACGGTTACCTACCATTTATTTTGGGGTCGAAACGTCGACTGATTTTCCACCTTCTCAACAGCTTGCGCAACTAACTAATCATGATATTCATACAAGCGTTTCCAGCATGTTGTTCAACCAAATAAGATACAAACATTGTATGTCCTCTCTTGTAGCTGGTTCTAAGGTGAAGCCAGGGTTGAGTTATATATTTCTGCATAGCTTCAAAATTGATTTTGCATTTTTAGATTGTGCTGAAATTTCACACTACTTTTCTCACACTGCACTACCCACCCCTCTTACCCTCTCACTACTTGGGGCACTGTTTTATTATGATGATGACACAATGATTCTTTGCGCTATGTTTTGTACCTTGAACACACACTGTGATTATATAACAAGTGTGTCTATGCTATAAATGTATTTTTGTGTTTATTTTCCAATATTTCTGATCTAAAGTTTCTATGTCCTGGGACCCCTTTATATACGTACAGCTCAATTACACAGACTAACTAATAAGAGGCTAGTAATACCCTTGCAAAACAGTATATAGCATAAGAATAACATAAACAATAATGGTGTTATCACCTGAGAATTTTACAACAAAAACTACCCACATATAGTTCCCCTTAAAGGTCAAATAAGGGAACCTCAATTCAGACTACTCATCCTTTCATAATTTCATCAGACAGGATGGGCAGTAACATGGTGTCTTTTTTTAATTAAATTTATTAATCTTAACAATTTTTAAACAGTATTACTGAATAGCTAATTAGACATCTCATGGCGGTTCCTAGACAGCTCAGACAGGCTCAAGAGAGAGTGAGAAAAAGAGAGAGAGAGAGAGAGATAAATCAAGAAAGATGACAATGTGTTGCTTAATTTTAAATACACTTAATTTGCCCATGAGCTAGTCTCCTTCCCCATTCGACAGTAGGTAACCAAAACAGGTGACCCCCTGTCGTCATAGGAGCAAAATGTACATTACCTGTAGTGTTTTACCCTGCAATATTAGAATCAGGAAATTTAATTAATACAAAGAACTTCGTTTATTAAACTACTCTTCAACATTACAAGCTTTCATAGTGTAATGTAGAAATCACATACTGTCACAACGGCTCCCTGCGTTGACATTTTACGTTCAGTAGTGCTGGTCAGTTCTAAATACAGAACTTGGCCTTTGACCCTAAAACCTGTTGTCCCCTGTCTAAGCAAGGATATTCCATGTGGTCTTTTCAATTCAAAGTAACTCTGGAGAAGCACAGCTGAAAAGCAGTCCTGTTCCGTGCCTGTGTGCTGATAATTTTAAAGGTAGGATGCACTTTTGCCGTCTTATTTTTGTCTTTATTCCTGTGAAATGTGCATTCTAGCACCTAAAATCTTACTCAAAAAATTTCAGTTTTCTGAATACCATAGTGTGCCCAGAATTCTTGTGCATTAAGGTAAAAGACTGCAAAAAGGCTTGCAATGTAATTTACATGTTTGTACAGTTACTTGTTGCTTAAATTGTAAGTGCATTTCAAACTGTAGCCAGTAGGCCATACCAGGAATCATATTTTAAGATTGTCCCTAAGATTCAGTAATATTGTCATTGATAGAGAAACTAATATTCACCTTTTTAATTTGGTTCAACAACATATTTTAACTAGTTGGAGTGTAGCTTGGGAGCCATGTGTTATTTACTCAGCTGTGTTTCACAACCAGCAGGCGTCAACCTCTACGATTTTTCAGGAGAAAAACCCTTTGCTGTATTCTAATGTCCTCAAAAGTTTGTAAACCATTGATTACCTCTGTCTGTTCTGACGAACAGCTTCCTTTGGACAGACAGCTTTGAACAGCTGTTTAAAAGCTCTTTTTTCTAGTGCTGGGAATGAGCACGTTTCAGTCTATTTAAAACCCAGGCATTCCAAGCCAGTCTATCGTTCTGCAATGTGAAACAGAGGCGCTTTTATTTTAGCAGCAACTAATTACTCAGATAATGTGAATACCTTTTAATATTTATAATGTATCTAAGGATAATGCTGTAACATTTTGATTTGAGTCCTAGTTGTGTAAGCACACAAATTTGTTTTATTTTCTCTTTCTATGAGGCCTATTTTTTCCCTATTGAGTGTTAATTCTAATGTTTCTTTACCATTGTGGCAATATTCACACATCTATACTTTGTAACTGTTTTACTTTTAATGGTAGCGTACAGCTATTTAGCATATGTTATATAACTCATTCCTTAAATTTTAAAGTGTAATTCTTTCAAAGACATTTGCAGAACACAATGACGACAACAAACCAAATTGAGCTAATTCCAGACATTTTCAAGAAGGGGTCTACTCACTCTTGTTGAGGCAAGCCATTCTTACACAAAGAAATACGGTCACTACTCACTCAAGTCAAGTCAAGTCAAACAAGCTTTATTCGGATCATACAAAATGTCCACAAAAGCATACTATACAAAAATTCTAAAATCCATTTATAGTTAAAAAGGAAACACATCTAAATTAAAAAACATCAGGAGACGCCAATCCATCGCATAGATTAAATGAGCACAACGCTAAAAAGGTGCGCTAACATTACTCATAATTCAATCTTTCTAAGTGAACAAGTTAATTCCTTTGTTTCATTGCCATCATTATATAACAAATAACTGTGTTACATACTGACATTTTTTCCAAGTTCCGCAGATGATTAAAAGCAGTTTTATAGGAAAACAGGCTGTTAATTTAAAAAATGGGATGGAGATACATTTTTCTAATTTCTGTATAAAACTTACAAAACAATAAAAAGTGAAGGGTACTTTGTTTAGACCTGCCATCACACGGACAATTCGGCATGATGGTGCACCACTTACTCCTTTTTGGAAATGCAAATAAGAAATGTAAAGTGCGCAGTCTTAATCTGATTAGGTAGAATCTATGTTGTACATTGGTTACAAAAACGAGCTATTGTTGTAAACCCGTAACCATGGGACCCTCAAGGTAAGAAGTAACTGTTTTCTTAGAATGTAAGGCCTTGTGTCTACGGGCGGCCCTTACACTCAGGAGACTCCTTTTTAATTCAGCCTTACTAGGGTGTTGTGCATCTCCCGCTAAAAAATCATTTACAGTTAAACTACAATCCTCCAGAAGATTGGCAATATAGCTTCACCAGGGTATTGTTTTACAACCATCTTGAGACAAACAATCTAAGATAATATCCCTCGTAAAATGAGTTTCTTCCCTAACCCAGATACGATATCACAAATTTAATGCGGCCATACTAATTAAACCATATATGTACGGAGTTCCAGTTTCCCTGTGCACTATAATTGAGGGTGTAGCAACAGGGACAGCTAGCAAGCTTCTTAAGAAGTTGTTTTCAAGGATTTGTAATGACAAGGTATCGATCTGACCCCATAGGGCCCCCCGTAACAACTCCCTGTAATGCACTTCGCTCCGTACAATTTAAGAATCTTCCGGACAGGTTTATTACCAATTTTTTGGGAGAATCTAAAAATGGCCTCCACTATTTTCACGAATTTCAACTTACATAGGGTTAGGTGTTTATTGCAATTACCCTTACTATTAAAAAGGATTCCTAAGTAAGACAATGTAACGGTTCTCTCTATCAATGTCCCGTTGATAAAATGGGATTTTGTTTTAATATTCTTTTTACCACAGGACATTACCAACGTCTGACTCAGGTTAATTTTGAAATGTTTCTCCTTTATAAAAATAGTAAAATTATCCATCAGGGTCTGTAAGCGGTTTGCTGTTCTAGAAATCAGGACAGCATCATCGGCCTACAGTAATGGGGTGTGGCCTGCTTACTAATCATTGGGTCATCTACCCCACTGTTCTGTAATAAAATGTCAACACCATTTATATAAAGTGAAAGCAGTAGGGCGGCAAGAATACTGCCCTGTCTTACTCCACGGGTGGTTTTAAAGTGCTTCGTGTATTCCCCATGTATTCCGTAGCGTATCCTTGCGGACAGCTGAGCATAGATCTGAGATAGGAAACTAACAATATCATCTAGGGCGCCCATCCCACACAGTGTCTCCCATAGCTTTGAGTGGTTCACCAAGTCAAAAACGCTTGATAAATCCACAAAGCAAAGATGGAGGGAGCCCTCCCTCCCAAGGGTATATTTTCCTATTATTAGATCCAGATTCAGGCACTGCTCAATTGTACCAACACCACTTCTAAAGTCATACTGTGCATTTGATAAAATATTATTTTCATTTGACCATTGCTCTAACCTGGCCAGCAATATTCGGCCCATGACTTTAGACATTGAGTCAAGCAAAGATATTGGGCGATAGCAACTAGCGCTACTTCTATCACCCTTTTTAAAAATGGGGACTATCAGGCTCTCCGCCCATGTAACCGGTATCACCCCGTCAGTTGTTGCATTGAAGAATCAAAACAAAACAAGTACCCTAAGGTCCATATTGTGCTTAAATACATCAATTGGGACTCGGTCGGGGCCTGCGGCCTTACCACTGGAGCTATTCTTAAGGCTGCTCTAATTTCATTTTAAGTTATGCGCCCTACGTTAGTTTTATTTATGGGTATTACAATGTTGTCCTGGATGTTTACAAATACCCTGTTTGGACTCATTAAAAATTGCTTCGAAGTGGGTTAACCATTCCTCGGGGGTCACTACTGTATCAATCTTTACTGATTACACCCTTTTAAAGAAAGGTTGACCCAGAGTTTTCCAAAAAAGGACCGAATCTTTGGGCTCGGCTGCTTTAATTAGATTCTCCCACGCATTTTCCCTTATCTCCGTTTTTCTCTGTTTAAGGGCGTCTTTAGATAGTTTTCGTTGCGTGCTAATCACCTCCCTATTACGTGGGATCATTTTTAGTGCCGACTTTAATTCTCTAGTTAATCTAGAACAAAGGTTTTCAAACCATCTTGGGTAATTTGATATAGTTTTCTTACTTTTCCTTCGTAAGTTATCTGAAATTACAGTAGAAATAGATTGAAAGGCCTTAACAATATCAAAGCTACTTGTGGAATCATCCAAACAAGTACCAATATGATCTTTTATTTTTAATAAGATTATGTTTGTAAATACTTCTGGGTCCACGCCTGCCCATTTAATTGAGATCCCATTTTCCCCATGTGTTTTATGCCCACATCTTGTGTACCTGCTTGTAGTTTTTTCTAGGGGGAGTTCTTAAGCTTATTAATACTGGGTGGTGATCGCTCAGTAGGCTTGGGGAAACAAAGCATTCTAATATTAAGGTCCTTAAATTTATTGAAGTGATAAAATGATCGATACATGAGGATGACCTTACTCCTTCAAATGTATAGATATTGGGCCCAATTCACAGAACGAACTTAAGACAAAATCCTAAACTTACTACCATTTTGGTATTCACAGAAGGCACTTACTCATTTTTGTATTCACAGAAGGCACTTACTCATTTCGGTATTCACAGAAGTTAGGAGTCTTAACTTTAAGACTCCTAAATGCTTTCTGTGAATACCGAAAGTCTTAAAATTAGGATTTTTCTCAATTTAGTAGTAGTAAAGTTAGGACTCCTAACTTTAGGACTCCTAAATGCCTTCTGTGAATACCGAAAGTCCTAAAATTAGGATTTTTCTCAACTTTACTACTACTAAACTGCGAAAAATCCTAATTGTAAGACTTTCAGTATTCACAAAAGGCATTTAGGAGTCCTAAAGTTAGGACTCCTAACTTCTGTGAATACTGAAATGAGTAAGTGTCTTCTGTGAATACCAAAATGAGTAAGTGCCTTCTGTGAATACGAAAATGGTAGTAAGTTTAGGATTTTGTCTTAAGTTAGTTCTGTGAATCGGGCCCTTAATCTCTATCTCCCCCTCTACTTCCTTTTAAAATCTTCTCTGTAATTTCCAGATTATGCTTGGACATAACAAAATTAATATTTTCACCATAGTTGTTATGTGGGAAATGTGCAGAAGCACTACCTAGTTCTTCTTTGTAACCACATTGAATTCCCGCTATACGATTACATGGTTCTAAATTAAAATCCCCCGCCCAAATTAGGAAGCAGTCCCGACCTACATTCTTCATGAAGTCCCTCAACTCGTTATCCAAAGATATGATGACCTCATGTCTCGAAGCATTAAAACTGTTATTGTAAAAATGTATAACGATTATATCCTGTATTCCTTCTACGAAAAAAAATAGAAACTGAAAGTTCGGCGACTTGGTGTAATAATTTTTTAGAGTCAACCTAGAAGACAGTGAAATAAGTGCTGCTAAACCACCACTGGCCCTACCTGCCTTTGATGGAGTAGCATTAGTTGTAATAGTCTTAAAACCGTTTACAAAGAAAGCATCCGTAAGCCATGTCTCCTGTATTAAAACCACGTCACAATGCTCAAAAGTTTTATACCACTACTCACTCATACAAGTACTTCACAAGCATCACCACCGGTGCCAGTCCACAAACCACATAGACATTCCAAAAAAAACAATCAATCCACAAATCAACACTTAGGACAAAAGCAAGAGACAGCCCACAGACTGTACTCAGACTAAACCATTTGTAAATACCAATTGTAAGTCATATTTACAAACAAAAGGGCTCTAAAAAAATAGTACAGACATTACACCAAGACAAGTAGACTGCTGAAAAGACTGTGCCATGTTCAAAAAGACAGACTCAAGCCCCAGACCTTTTCCAAAATACACCAAATTACCAATTGAACTGATGGAACACTCAAAAGCGCTCCATATCACCATTTACGAATTTTACTAAAGTAAAGTAAAGTAAAGTCCACATTTGTAAAGCGCACAATCACCCGTAAGGGTCTCTAGGCGCTGGGGGCCGTCGTGAAGATTAATACGAGCTATTGCCCAGAGTCACATGGTGCTGGGCTAATCTGCCGCCAGAGACGGGGATCGAACCGTGATCCTCAGATTCCAGCGTCAGTCGCCCTGGCCGCGGCGCCACACCTCTCCCCTACTAAGTGCGTAGATCAGAACCCTCCTTAGGGCATTTGTTCCACAGTTTCATACATTATGGAAGAAATACCATATTTAATGTAGATGAACCTATTTAGGTATCCCCTCTAGGGAAGTCAGCTGAGTACTTTCTAAATCCATACTGGTACCATCAAAATGCAACACATTCTACGAAGTGTGCTAGGAGTAGGCATGCCAAAAATATTACAATGCGATGTAATATAATCAAAGCATATTTATCCTGAGAAATATCCAAAAGTAGGGAAAAATCTCCTCATTACCTGCCTTTATTTGCTGCAGCAACCAAACAAACAAACCAAAATCTTGGTCAAGTCATTCTAAAACAAGATTGTTCCATCGCGACCTTACCAAACAAAAGTCTCCAGCTTCAACTGCCTAGTTCTGAGTGACCTAACGGTTGTTTTGAAATACTCACGCCAAAGAAGATCTAAGTCGGGACCGGCCATCACCTAGAGGGTCAGATCGGGAAAACCAGAGACCACATCGGTCTGCAAAGACAAAGGGTCTTCTCATGCAGGGTACCTTCCTCAGTCGATTCCTACCTTCCGTCATGCCTGCACTCTCAGATGGTCGAATCTCCGATGAATCTCACGTTCAGGGGTCAATTTGTGGAATAAAAAGCCATTTTAGGGGCTCACTGATGCACCGGTCCTTAAACCAACAAAGAAAAAATTGGCACGGAAGCTGTAATATCAAGGACATAAATGTATTAACCTCTCATGAGGGAGACTACGTCAATACGGTACCCTCAGGCCACTGTATGAGGCAGTTCATGAAGTACAGAAACCATGGGCCTTTTATACTGTGATAGTTGCAGTGTAAGCATGGAGCTTCAAAAAGAGGCGGTACAAGTGTACACATGAATAGCTATTTCACTTATAAGGGTACATGAGAATCATTTAGTCAACAGAGTGGGCGGAGTAACCCTTACATCAGTTGGAATAGCCTAACAGTTATACACTAAGACAGATGCATTCTAGCAGCTGCGGCCTTTCTGAGCATACATTGCTCTGGCTCAGTGCTGAAGGAGTAACTGTAACTGATGACTCAAGCAGAATAGAAAAGCAGGCAACAGTGAAGAGGGGAGAAGCACATGGTGAGCACATGGCTAACTAAAATGGCTGCCACAAACAAAATGCTTCAGCTTATGCTAACGGTAATTTCTGCTAGTTTCCACAACACACCCACTTATAGACTTATTGAGACACTCATGCACTCACTCACACACTCACTGTCAAAGGTTAGTAGTTACATTTAGGAAATAAAATTCAAATAAGCCAGAGAAATTCACTCCAAAAACCAAAGTTTAAAGGGATGTTATAGTTAGGAAACTACATTAAAAAAAATATAGAAATTCACGGAAAACACTAAGGCTACAGGGACGTTATAGTTTGGAAATAGATTTTTTTTTAAATTAGAAATTCACTGAAGAAACTAAAGGTTATAAGAATGATATAGTTAGGCTCTGATTTCACTCATACAAAACCAGTGAAATTCAGCAGTTATATATAGCTGAGCTAACTAAAACTTACGCCCACAATGCACTGCTTATGGCTGTCTGAATGGGTCTGTGAGTGCAGTGACAGTGTATGAGTGGTTCTGTGAGTAGGTGCATCAGTGCCTAAGTCTGTTTGTGAGTGAGTGTGAGAGTGTCTAGGCACATCTGTAAGTGGGTGCATGAGTGTCTGCGTGGGTCTATGAGTATGTGTGAGAGTGTCTGAGTAGGACAACAAGTGGATGTCTGAGTACGTCAGTGAGTGGGTGTGTGAGTAGGTCTGTCAGTGGGTGTGTGAGTGTGAAAGTGGGTATATAATTGTCTGTGTGGGTGTGTCAGTTGCTGTGCCAGTGACTGGGCCACAATGTTCATAGTTTTGCACAAACATCTACTCAAGTGTAGTACTTTCTACTGGTTAATCACTAAGTACCATCTCCTTGGGTAAATGTCCCATACGTATTCTATAACTACAGCTGCATAATAGAGCACAAGGAAATGTCACCAGTGATCTAGAGGGCATTTTGGCAATGTAATTGTTCCTTGTGAATCTTTATCCAGAAACCTGTGATAGCATGAATCTTCCTATTGAGAAGGTGGCAATAGTATAAAGAGCTAAATCTCCACAAAACAAGGGTCCATCTTCTTAACTATATGAAGTAAGTGCCCCACAGCCCTTTCACTATTTAAATTTGGCCATGCCCCAGGGAGATGGTGGGCCCCAGGGCAGATTATGACCTAGGAGGGGGCTAAGAAGACCCCTTCCCCCTCTCTTCAAGTTCCTGCACCCTAGGAGTTGGTGGTCCCTAGGGCAACTTATAACTAAAGAGTGGCCCACTTCCTATTTTTCAATCAAGCCCCGGGAAGGTGGTGGTTCTTGGCTTCATAAAAGTTCAATGGAGTGAGGCCAAGGGCCCGCCCTTCTCTTATTTTATTGATCACCTGGCACAAGGGAGGTGCTGTTCCCCGGTGCCCATAGCGTCAATGGAGGTCGCATGTGCCCCGCCCCATAATATATATACTAAATAAGCCCACAGGACCCAGTCCACATGGGTAATGTAATAGAAGCAGGCATTAGAGACCTTACATATTCTTTTATTTATTTTTTGCTACATATTCACTGATCTCTGCATTTTCACAGCATGACCATGTCATGAATGATGTAATATGTGATGTTATCAGCAGTGCATTACGGGGGCACTAGTTGTAGTTAGCTCACCTAACTATAACAGACACATTTCTCTGGTTTTGTATGAGTGAAATGTCCAACAGTGAATTTCAAAGGTTTTTTTAAATGCTAATTTCTAACTATAACGTCCCTGAAACCTATGTTTTTTGAGTGAATTTTAAAGGTTTTTAAATGCTAATTTCTAACTATGATTCAGAAAAGGGGGTGGTGATGAACAGAGTGCCTGAATTAAGCAGACCACTCTTACCCAGTCCAAAGATCAGGGCTTGATCCATCACCGTTTTTTAGCTCACTGCACCATCCCAGCTCAGAACTTGGCTATATGCAAATTAGTCTGTTCCTGTCCCAGTGCATGATGGGAACAGGGCAAACCAAACTACCAAGCCAATTCTTGTACTGGGAAGGAAGCAAGCTTCCGGGGACCGGTTTCTGCCATTTCAGGCGTCGTTGGCCCGGCTTGCTTGAATCCTGATGGTGCAATGAGCAAGGGACTCACATCTGAGTATACCCTTCCACGCTTATGGTGGCAAATGATTCAGAAAAGGGGGTGGTGATGAACAGAGTGCCTGAATTAAGCAGACCACTCTTACCCAGTCCAAAGATCAGGGCTTGATCCATCACCGTTTTTTAGCTCACTGCACCATCCCAGCCCAGAACTTGGCTGTATGCAAATTAGTCTGTTCCTGTCCCAGTGCATGATGGGAACAGGGCAAACCAAACTACCAAGCCAATTCTTGTACTGGGAAGGAAACAAGCTTCCGGGGACCGGTTTCTGCCATTTCAGGCGTCGTCGGCCCGGCTTGCTTGAATCCTGATGGTGCAATGAGCAAGGGACTCACATCTGAGTATACCCTTCCACGCTTATGGTGGACAAAATGATTCAGAAAAGGGGGTGGTGATGAACAGAGTGCCTGAATTAAGCAGACCACTCTTACCCAGTCCAAAGATCAGGGCTTGATCCATCACCATTTTTTAGCTCACTGCACCATCCCAGCTCAGAACTTGGCTATATGCAAATTAGTCTGTTCCTGTCCCAGTGCATGATGGGAACAGGGCAAACCAAACTACCAAGCCAATTCTTGTACTGGGAAGGAAACAAGCTTCCGGGGACCGGTTTCTGCCATTTCAGGCGTCGTCGGCCCGGCTTGCTTGAATCCTGATGGTGCAATGAGCAAGGGACTCACATCTGAGTATACCCTTCCACGGTTATGGTGGACAAAATGATTCAGAAAAGGGGGTGGTGATGAACAGAGTGCCTGAATTAAGCAGACCACTCTTACCCAGTCCAAAGATCAGGGCTTGATCCATCGCCGTTTTTTAGCTCACTGCACCATCCCAGCTCAGAACTTGGCTATATGCAAATTAGTCTGTTCCTGTCCCAGTGCATGATGGGAACAGGGCAAACCAAACTACCAAGCCAATTCTTGTACTGGGAAGGAAACATGCTTCCGGGGACCGGTTTCTGCCATTTCAGGCGTCGTCGGCCCGGCTTGCTTGAATCCTGATGGTGCAATGAGCAAGGGACTCACATCTGAGTATACCCTTCCACGCTTATGGTGGACAAAATGATTCAGAAAAGGGGGTGGTGATGAACAGAGTGCCTGAATTAAGCAGACCACTTTTACCCAGTCCAAAGATCAGGGCTTGATCCATCATTTTGTCCATCATAAGCGTGGAAGGGTATACTCAGACATGAGTCCCTTGCTCACTGCTCCATCAGGATTCAAGCAAGCCGGGCCGACGACGCCTGAAATGGCAGAAACCGGTCCCCGGAAGCTTGTCTCCTTTCTGGTGAAGAATTGGCTTGGTAGTTTGGTCTGCCCTGTTCCCATGATGCACTGGGCCAGGGACAGACTAATTTGCATATAGCCAGGTTCTGAGCTGGGATGGGGCAGTGAGCTAAATAACGGTGATGGATCAACCCCTGATCTTTGGACTGGGTAAGAGTGGTCTGCTTTATTCAGACACTCTGTTCATCACCACCCCCTTTTCTGAATCATTTTGTCCACCATAAGCGTGGAAGGGTATACTCAGACATGAGTCCCTTGCTCACTGCTCCATCAGGATTCAAGCAAACCGGGCCGACGACGCCTGAAATGGCAGAAACCGGTCCCCGGAAGCTTGTCTCCTTTCTGGTGAAGAATTGGCTTGGTAGTTTGGTCTGCCCTGTTCCCATGATGCACTGGGCCAGGGACAGACTAATTTGCATATAGCCAGGTTCTGAGCTGGGATGGGGCAGTGAGCTAAATAACGGTGATGGATCAACCCCTGATCTTTGGACTGGGTAAGAGTGGTCTGCTTTATTCAGACACTCTGTTCATCACCACCCCCTTTTCTAAATCATTTTGTCCACCATAAGCGTGGAAGGGTATACTCAAACATGAGTCCCTTGCTCACTGCTCCATCAGGATTCAAGCAAGCCGGGCCGACGACGCCTGAAATGGCAGAAACCGGTCCCCGGAAGCTTGTCTCCTTTCTGGTGAAGAATTGGCTTGGTAGTTTGGTCTGCCCTGTTCCCATGATGCACTGGGCCAGGGACAGACTAATTTGCATACAGCCAGGTTCTGAGCTGGGATGGGGCAGTGAGCTAAATAACGGTGATGGATCAAGCCCTGATCTTTGGACTGGGTAAGAGTGGTCTGCTTTATTCAGACACTCTGTTCATCACCACCCCCTTTTCTGAATCAATTTCTAACTATAACATCCCTGAAACCTATGATTTTTAGTGAATTTCAAAGGTCTTTTAAGTGCTAATTTCTAACTATAACATTCCTGAAACCTAAGGTTTTAGTCAGTAAATTTCAAAGGTCTTTTTTAAATGAAAATGTCTAACTATAACGTCCCTGAAACCTGTGTTTTTTCAGTGAATTCCAAAGGTTTTTTATATGCTAACTTCTAACTATAACGTCCCTGAAACCTACATTTGTTTCAGTGAATTTGTTTTTTTTTTAAATGCTAATTTCTAACTTTGCCTACATAGGTAGGATATGTGCAGAAAGAGGAAGAAAGGTACAGAAAGAAGCAAGAAATGTGTGGAAAGATCCATTAGAGGTGCAGACAGAGGCCTTGTTGCAAAGTCATCCTGTGCCCTGGGCACCCCCCAACTTTTTGCTGACTGCTACTGGTGGCAACTAAATCTGACTGACCCTGGGCTCTGCGTAACAATGCTTGGAGCCAGTGCAATGCTGAAAGACACTTAGAATACAGTGAAAACACCTACATACATTAGTGTACACTATATGTTGGGGTACCCCTGTGGTTGCCATGACCTCCCCTGTACGACCTTAGTACATAATAGGGCAGGGAATTAAAACTACCTCTAAGTCCCTAGCATATAATAGGGCATGGCAATATAGAGGCCAGCAGCCCTTTTCTGCACTTATATGTGAACTGCTGAGCCTGAAGTCAGTTTAAAATCAACCTAATTTGTGAAGAAAGAGGCAATAGAGGTGCAGAACAAAGCATAAGAAGTATAGAAAAAAGCAATAGAAGTGCATAAAGAACCAACAGAGGTGCAGAAAGAGGCAAGCGGGGTGCAGAAAGAGGCAAGAACAGTGCAGAAAGAACCAAGAGACATGCAGGAAAAAGGAAGAAGGGTGTAGAAAGAGGCATGAGGGGTGCAGAAAGAAGCAAGAGAGGTGTAGAAAGAAACAAGAGAAGTGCAGACTTTTTGCAACAGAGGTACAGAAAGAGGCAAGTGGGGTGCAGAAAGAGGCAAGAGAAGTGCAGAAGGAAGCAACAAAGAAGCAGAAAGAGGCAAGAAAAGTGCAGAAAGAGGCAAGAGAGTTGTAGAAACAGGCAAAGGAGGTACACAAAGAGGGAACAGGGATGGGCACAGAAGGCAAGAGAGGTATATAAAGAACCAACAGATGTGCAGAAAGAGGCAAGAGGGGTGCAGTGCAGAAATGTGTAAGAGATTAGCAGATAGAAGCAGGAGCAGTTCAGAAAGAACCAAGAGAGGTGCAGAAAGAGGCAAGAGAAGTGCAGAGAAAAGCAAAAGAGGTGCAGAAAGAGCCAACAAAGGTAAAAAAAGAAGAGGCACATGGTGCAGAAAGGGATAGGAAAGGTACACAAAGAGGCAAGAAGGGTACAGAAAGAAGCAGGAGGGGTGCAGAAAGAAGGAATAGAACTACAGAAAGAAGCAACAGAGATGCTGAAAGAGGCACAAAGGATGCAGAAAGAGGCAATAGAACTGCAGAAAGAAGTAACAGAGGTACAGAGAGAGGCAAGAGTGGTGCAGAGAGAGGGAAGAGAGGTGTAGAAGGAGGCAAGAGAGTTGCACAAAGAGGGAAGAGGGATACAGAAACAGGCAAAAGGAGTGAAGAAAGAAGCACATGAGGTACAGAAAGAGGCAAGAGAGGTACAGAAAGGGGCACGAGAGGTGTGGAAACAGGCAAGAGAAGTATTGAAAGAGACAAGAGAGGTGCAGAAGGAGGCAAGAGAGCTGAAGAAAGAGGCAAGAGAACTGCGGAAAGAGGCAAAGAGTTGCAAAAATAGGCAAACAGGGTGCAGAAAGGGGCAACAGGTGGGCAGCCTGAGGCAAGAGAGGTACAGAAAGAGGGAAGAGGGGTGCAGAAAAAGGCAAGAGAAGTGCAGAAAGAAGAAACAGGGGTGCAGAAAGGGGCAAGAAAAGTGAAGAAAGAGGCAAGAGAGGTGAAGTAAGAGGGAACACGGGTGCAGAAAGAGGCAAGAGGGGTACAGGGAAAAGCAAGTGAGGTGCAAAAAGAGGCAACAGAGGTACAGAAAGAGGCAAGAGAGGGACAACAAGTATAATAGTTAAGCAGAAAGAGGCAAAAGAAGGACAGAAAAAAGAAAGGTGTAGAAAGAAGCAACAGAAATGCAAAAAGTGGCAAGAGAGGTGCGGAAAGAAGCAAGAGTGGTTTGCACACCACCAGTACCAATTTAACACCCACATTTAGCAATAAGTAACAGGTGACCATTCTAGGTTTGCAAAGGGCCTTCCACCATGATGTAATACTTGTTGCTGAATTTTTGGTAGTTTGAGCAGTTTGAGCTAGAAACAAGTTTTTTTCAAATCTGCAGATTATGCATTAGATGATGGATTATGTGGCAAATGCACAAAATATATAATTGTGCAAAAGTCAGTGCAGCCAAACAGTCACATAATTCTAGTGGCCCTGCTGATACCTCTGACTAAGTCCAGAAGTGCTCCTCATTAGTTCCTTTTTGTCTGATTCAGTTTATGGTTTATCTTCTATGGAAACAAGGAAGACTAAACCTGAGGTTACCACTTCCCAACAAAGCCTACTGTCATGTATCATTTTAGGACCCTATTGTAAGTTTCCCGATTCATGCCCTTATGTAGGTATAAATCCCCATATCCTTATATAGGCATAGAAATCATAACCATATTTAGGCATAGCTCATGCAGTCCAAATACGGCAGGGCTACTTCCACTAGTTCCGAAAATCCACAACGATTTCTTGGAAAAACTCAGCTTCAGCAGCTAGGGACTTCCCCTTGCTTGAATAATGATTTGTCCAAGAACTCATGGAGTTTTCAAAGAACTGAGATTTTTTGATGACGTTATTATGTCCAATTGTACGTCAAAGTTGGCATCTTCACGGTATAAATATGCCCACACTCACCCGAGCAAACACACGGTGGTTTGGAGCAGTTCGACTATCTACTTGCCCGACGCGCCCTGCTACAGCAAGTGCAGAAGGAAGCGGACCCTCCAGCAGACGCACTGAGAGAGACGCTGTCTTTTCTCCTGCCGAGAAATCCAGCTCCAGTGTTTCCAGGCTACCCTTGCGGGTTGTGGAAATCAAGTCCTGAGCCTGACCTTCTTCATTCTAAATTAAGGTACGGAGTTGATTAGAGCGCTCTGCATCTTTTTAATTATTAAGACTTTCTTTGCTTTTAAAATCACTGCGCTGCGACCCTTACCTTGCCAGCGCATTAGCTCCGCCGTCACCGCCTCCATAGTCCTCGGTCCACCACCAAGCCTTTGGATTGCTGTGGAGGGACAAGGGAGGAGATTCGGGGCCCCGGAAGTGATTCACTACTTCCGGGCTCATCTGCCTATCCGACCCCCCTATCAGACGCGCTCATTGGCTGCTTAACACCTATTTAACAAGATGATATACAAGTCGCGCAGCGGACGAGCGCAGCGGGCGTGCCGGCGGCGCACCGAAGGCGCGCCAAAGGCAAGCCCGTCTGCGCCCGTCCGCGCACGGACGGGACCTAGGGCCCCTTCCCCTGTGCGTTTTAATTTCACTTACACCTTTGTTGAACTAATGAACCTTCGGGGACCTTGGACTATCAGCGGTGAACTTTGTGAAAGCCTTGCCACCACTGGAATCTTATCTTCGTCTCCTTACACTCCCCCTGCTCTCCTGGATGGTTCTCATAATTCTCCTATCACAACAACACACCCTGCCTCGATCCCTTCCAAACTTTCTATTTTTTATCTAAACACCCGTTCATTAGCCAAACATCAGGTCGAGATTTTCCATCTACTCGACACCCTCCACCCAGACATCCTGTTCCTTTCTGAAACCTGGCTATCATCGGAGTCTACACCAGATATTCTGGCTGCCCTCCCTGATAACTATTATATCCTCCAGGCCAATCGACCAGACAGGAAGACGGGGGGAGGAGTTGCTGCCATCATTGCTCACTTACATATTTTCACCTCCCTCACTATCCCTGACACTCTGCGGGCTGAGATTCTTGCTGTCACTCTGCACTCCAAAAATTTTCAATTGGCTTGTGTTCTCTGTTACCGCCCTCCCAATCCTTCCCTAAATTTTGTGAAATTTTTTAGTAATCTTGTTGCTGAGCTGGCAATTAATCATGCCAAGCTCCTCATTCTGGGGGACTTTAATTATTGGCCATATGATCCCCTTGAGAGCCCCTGCTCTAGACAGTTTAGGGATCTGCTTTCTGGGCTAAACTTCTCAGAACTTGTCACAGTAGCGACACATATTAAAGGACATACCCTGGACCAGGCCTGGAGCCTCAACTTAGACATTTTTGAGCTTCAGGTTTACCCTTGTGCCTGGTCTGACCACTATTCTGTCTCATTTTCTATCAGCCTGCCGGCCATTATATCTACTCACTCGGCTGCCCCCGTTTTGATCCGAGATTGGAAGCACGTAGACATTCCTTCCATCTGTTCCAATCTCACTTCCACCCTCTCAGCATTTCCAGATCTCTTGGACACCCAATGTCCGCCACATGTTCAAGCTGACGCTCTCTCTTCCTGGCTGACCCAGGCGAGAGATACTTTTTCCCCCCTTAGGATTTTAAAAAATGAGCGACCCCACGACGCCCAACTTTGGTTCACCAAAGACCTCGGGGACAGGAAGCTCGCTCTGCGCCAATTGGAGCGCAAGTGGAGGCTCCACTATTGCCCCCTTAAGAAAACCCTGTTCCTGAAGGCCTTACAGGACTATAAGTCAGCAATCATGGCGGCTAAATCAGCACATTTTTCGGCGAAAATTCTTGGGGCCAGTTGCAAATCTAAAACCATTTTCTTCATTGTGGATGAGCTGGTCAAACCTGACCGCATCATCACTAAATCTCCCCCATCGCAATTTCTCTGTGACGCTCTTAACAGTTATTTTATTGATAAAATTGCAACAATTAAATCCAGTATTCCGGTTGCTACCATTACACCACACCTCCCCACAGCTGCCCCTTATCACTCGTGCTATTTGGCATTCCCTACTCTTACTGAGGACATCTTCTTCTCTCTTTTAGGGAAGGTGAAATCGGGCTCGCCTCAGGATTGTTGCCCTCCTGATATCAGTCGTGAGATCTATCACAATATCCCCACACCCCCTTTAGCCCTCCTGAACAATTCCCTTTCCTCCGGAGTGGTTCCCCTTTCCTTTAAAACGGCGGTGGTCTGACCAATTTTGAAAAAACCTGGTTCCGATCCCGACATTCCTTCCAACTTTCGTCCAATTTCCCTCCTTCCCTACCTGGGTAAAGTTTTGGAAGCCTATGTGGGTAGCTGCTTGAGCAACTTTATTGAATCCTCTCACTTCCTTGACCCCCATCAGGCCGTCTTCAGACCCCAGCATTCCACCGAGTCTATCGCCTTGGCCGCTAACGAGGACTTAAGAAGGGGGGCGGACCAGAACATCTCTCAGGCTTTGGTGCTCCTGGATTTTTCGGCGGCGTTCGACACGGTTGATCACTCCATCTTACTTGAACGTGTCGAGCACGCCGGCATCCAGGGGCTACCACTGAAGTGGATCGCCTCCTTTCTTCAGGATCATACCCAAGCTGTGTCCCTTCCACCTTTCTCCTCAGTGAAAAAACATCTTACCTGTGGAGTCCCGCAGGGCTCCTCGCTCTCACCACTTCTTTTTAATCTTTATATTCGCCCCCTCATCTCGGAGCTTCAACAGAAATCGGTCACCATTTTCAACTACGCGGATGACCTTCAGATCATCTTCAGTATTGATTCTTCTCCGTCCTCTATACAACATGTCCACTCTGTAATGAATTTTATAAGCTCCTGGATGAATCATAATCAACTCAAACTTAATCCCGACAAAACGGAGTTAGTTCTCACTGGTCCACACGACAATCCCTGGAGTTCGCTCTTCTGGCCTTGCTCACTTGGTCCCTCTCCATCCCCGGTTGACACTGTCAGGAGCTTAGGGGTTACTATCTCCAAAGATCTTTCAATGAGGGTTCAAATTAAGACTGTGGTTTCCACTTGCTTTTATCATCTGCGTCGCATACGGAAAATCAGCAGATTCCTCACCCATGAAGCTCTTGTTCAGGTCACCCTGGGATTGGTCATCTCGCGAATTGATTATGCAAACTCACTATTCGTGGGTATCCCAGCATATCAAGTAAAAGATCTCCAACTTATTCAGAACCAGGCAGCCAGGTTGGTCTATGGATTGCCCAAATCCACTCACACGAAGCCCCTGTTAAAGAGCCTTCATTGGCTCCCAGTGGCCCAGCGCAGCCTTTTCAAACTTGGCTGCTTGATTCACAAAGCTCTTTCCTCTCTGGGACCCGCATTCATCTCTTCCCTCTTACATCGACATGTTCCTCAGCGTGACCTCCGTTCATCCACTCACAATCTCCTCACTGCCTGCTCCTTTAGGGGGAAAAAGCATGGAGTATTGCAGTTTTCCTCACAGGCCCCTCTCTTTTAGAACTCCCTCCCCCTTGCACTGCGTCTTCTCCCCTCTCATGCTCATTTTAGAATATCCTTGAAAACCTGGCTCTTCTCGTCTGCATTCAACTGAGTTCCCCAGACCAGGCTTAGACAGCTAGCCCATCCTAGCGCCAAGATACCGTAGGTGAACGTGCGCTTAATAAATACCATTTACCATACCATACCATGCCCTTAGAGAATTCTTGGGCAGATTCTTGGCAAAAGAATACTACATTTATGCTACACCTCACTTACTTCCTCCCTCATACTAAGCTTAGGTTAGGTACACCGGGGTATGCATATTTTAGAAGCATCAGTTGAGTACTTTTAGCCTCTGTTATTTATGTATGTATTTACATATGCTTTAGGAACATACAATGATCTTACAGTATTATTTTATTCTACTATTTATACTGTATGCATTATATTTTACAAAACAGTGTTACGATTGTAGCAGTTCATTTCTTATGCTTGAGAAAGAAGTCTGTTCAATAAAACCTTTTATTGAAAACGCCCGTCTTTCTACTTTCTCTGCACATCTAGTCAAACAAATCATGCAAGATTGACTGAGTGAAATATCTATCTATTGTTTCCGCGACTCTGAAGATACGATTTATCTTGGGGAAACAAAGTTGTCATGTTTATGCGGTTGTCATAGACTAATCCCTTCTTGTGAATTCGAGAAAGTTTCTAGTGACCTCTGAGCTAGCTGGCACACATAATTAAGTCTAGTATATTCAATAGAGACCTAGTCGACCTCAGTCCTACGTCTAATCTATGGGATATATTATTCCAATGCCCAGAGCCTATTGGGAATATAGGAACTACACTCCACTACCATACCACATAATTACTCTCCATACTACATAATCCCACTATACATAATTTCTGTGCACTAAATACCACATACTTTCTATCCACATAATTTCCCTGCACAACATACCATATAATTTCACTACACACAACGTACATCCACTCCACTCCCAAATCTTTTGTAAAAAATGCTTACATTTACAACGCCAGTAGTTCTAACTCTGGCAAAGGCGAGACCTATTACATTGCAAATGCTTCTTTAACTAGCAGTTGCATTTGCAGAGTGGTGGAGAAAGGGGACTGGGCCTTTGACCATAAGAGGAGCAAGCACAAGCGCGAGAGCCTGCCATCAAGCAGGTCTTTGAGCCCGCCGGTCACCCAGCGGAAGCCATACTTTGGCACTATTCAGTTGCAGGTACAACTGACCTGTGATTTAGAAGAAGGGTGAGTTATTTACCTACCCTGAAAGGGTGCTTACAAAATTAGCAACCTATTAATTCTTACTAGGTTCAGAAGAAAGCCCTCCAACCCCTCCTTAAATGGGGCTGAAACGTGTGGACCTGACCTTTTGCTAGTACCACATGGTGCTAAAGAACAGTAGCATTTATATATACGCACCACCATTCTTTTACCCTTGCCACCTCTTCTTCTGAATAAAGTGTGTTTAGGAGGGAGAGGGAAGCAATTTTAACTCCCTTCATTTTCATTTTTTGTTACCTAGGGCCCCATTAGGATGTCGGGCAGATCGCCATCACCACGGTGCCTACCACGTTGTGCATTGGAGTGCGCGACGTGCATTTTTAGCATTGCGGCGGGCAGTGCATTCAGCACCGCCCGCCGCAATGTTAAAAATGCGGGATGCGCCCGAAAGTTTGGCGGGCGCATCCTAATGGCTCCCACAGGACCGCCGCCCTTATGGCGGGTGGTCCCGTTTTACGTCGGTATGGCAGGCGTACAAAGTTCACCCGCCATCCTAATGGGCCCCCTAGTCTCTGATCACTACTGTCAAAACCAGTGAGTCAACCTCTAGGTGGAGGGCAGCATTTTACAAAAAAACCTGATGATTATGCTCTCACGTTCTAAGAGAAGCGGAGAATCAAGATATACTGCTCTGAACGCCCCTGTACCTGAATGAGGGTTTTTAAAGTTGGTTACCATACCTGACCCTGGGATTACAGGTCCAAGTGATCCATTCTCCCATTGATTATTTACCTTGTATAGGAAGCTGAATGAATCACAGCTTATTCCTCCCTCCTTTGATTACACAAAATGTATAGCCAGACAATGTAGGAATCCAATGGATGACATCACTAATCTTCCCCATGTAATTGTCTTTACCAGTGTCATTGTTAGCTTAACTAACACCACAGTCAGGGCCTGGCAGTAGCACCACATCCATCTAGTTAATCCTTGTACCAGAACACAAGTAATGTTCAGACTCAAACCATTCTAGACTGTTGTGCTGGTTTTAAGCAAGGTACCCATGTGTTTTGCCAAGTCCTACTGGTCTGTAACGATCACTCAATTGTATGATTGATAATAAACTGTGGTCACACAGAAAGTGCACACTGGTTATAATCAGCAGTCCTCGGACTGGTGCCAGAATAATAAATAAAGGGGCATATTACCTAGCAATAGCGATAATTATCGCTATTGCTCGGTTAGAGACAAAATTTTACCGCTGAGCTGCGGCGATTTTTATCGCAGATAAACCTTGGTATTACCAAGGTTTTTCGCAAATGCGATAAAAAACGGCCGCAATGCATGAATATCGCTGAAAAGTCAGCGATATTCATGCATTACCGAGCTAATGCTCTTAGCCATGTTATCCACCTCCCATTGGATAACATGTCTAAGAACTGCTTAGGGCAGGTGTTAGCTTTTGGAGATATTCGCGCTTAGCGCGAATATCTCCAAAAGTTGGTAATAGGAGATAGCGATGTTAGCGACTGTTTCCAGTCGCTAACATCTTGGCACGCCCACTTTGCATGTCATTAGTGATGAATATCACTGACATGCAAAGTGGGGCCCAAGATGGTCGCTATCTCCTACTAGCTGTCGCTAACTGGTGTTAGCGACAGCTAGGAAATAGGGAGATCATTTTATCTCCGCTTTCTTGGCATTTAAAGCCAAAAAAGCGGAGATAAACCCCCTTGATAATATGCCCCAAAGTGTCATAGAAAAGACCCATCCGCACCATGGTTTTCCCAAGAACTAAAATCTTTCCAACAGAAATGTAGATTCCAAGAGCACAGGTGGAGATAAGAGTATTGCACGGAAGAATGGATTAAATGTAAAAAGTTCCTTGTAGAGTATAAGGACCTAATTATAGCAGCTAAGTCTAAATACTTCAGCCAAAGATACCACCAGGGAGCTATTCAAAATTGTTAAGTCGCTGGCGAACTGAAGTAATGGCAGTACTTTCAAACGTTACCAAATACTCAGCAAAAAGCTAGCAAAAATTCAGACCAAAGTTAGTACTATCTTTCAAGAATTCAATCTTACCCTTATGTATAGGAGGGGCTCTGAGCCCTGCAGAGGGGCTGGACTCACAACAATCCAATGAGGGCCTAGACACCCATAAAGTTTAAAGCTTCACCCTATTCACTAAAGACAAATTGACTAACCTTAGTAATTCCATCAATTCTGGGGCTCCCTCAGACCCCTGTTACCACCAGGTCTTTAATGTGATATCCAGTTCAGTTTGTGGTCCACTTATGGAGTTACTAAACAAGATACTGACCACAGGACAGTTTCAGGCCGTATGGAAAATGGCCTCTATTCTGCCTCAGGTGAAAAACCCCTCTTTGGACCCAAAAGATGCCTCTGAGAAACTGAAAACGGTAGTTGACAGGGTGGCAAAGCAGTACTGGTTTTATTAGATCTATCTGCCAATTTTGATACATTCCACCATTCAGTCTTTATAAATCTTATCTAATCACTCAGTTTTAGAAAACTCAGCATTGGCCCTGCAAAGCTTGTTCTTAAGTGAAAGGCAATAGCAAGTGAAGATGGGAGATTCCAGTTCCGCTCCCTTCTCCCTCCCTAGTGTAGTGTGGTGCCTCAGGGGTCTTCTCTTAGCCCTACGTTTTTCAATATCTATGTTATCCCTCTGGTTAATCTCATTCACAGCTATGGACTCGCAGTCTTCTCCACCGCTGATGCAACACACAAAATGTGGTGTCTATATCATCTTATACCAAAGAGGAGGCAGAAAATGTCTGTAGCTGCATGTCTCACAATGGAAACTGGATGCAAAGAAACTGCTTGAAGCTAAATTCAGAGAAAAAAAAGGTCTTGCTTTTTGGAAATAAGTGCACCTTCTGTAAATCGTCATGGTGGTCCTCTGACCGAGACCCTCTTGCATTGCAGGGTAAAAAAAAGAGAAACCCAGGTGTCATCTTTGATACCAAACTATGCTTCTCAGAGCAAATAAACCAGAAGATCTTTCCATTAATTCCCCAGGACCTACAAAAGACAGTGATGATGGTGCTCATCATCTCGAAGATTGACTACTATAATGTCCTGTACTTGTGCACTCATAAACAGCTGGTTAAATAACATTAATCTTTACAGAATACTAGCTTCTAGAATACTTTTAAAAATTCTCAAGTTAACACCCATCTCTCAATCATCGCATGGTTTGCACTGGCTCCCTGTCAGGAAGAGGATCAGTTTCAAGGCACTGTGTCTGATCTATAAGCCCTTCATTGGCACACTTTCAGAAATTGTTCTCTTGGTACACTCTCAGCAGATACCTTAGATCCAGCTCAGCTGCATTGGTAACTGTCCACAGAATAAATAAAGCAAGATGAAGTGGAAGGATGATTTCCTTCTGTGCGGGGAAACTCCCAACCCAACCTCTTGCAGTTTAGGAAGCAGTTGAAGGCCTGGCTTTTTACTGAATCATCTTATTGAATTTAGTGCCTTGCTCCTACTTTGCTGTTTTTCTTACGTCAATCCACCAGTGCTAAGATACCCGTGGGTAATCGTGCAATTTACATTACATTACAAAGTTTTCCAAATAAATACTGCAGTTTATGGTGTAGTCATAGTCTAATACATAATATACTTTCAAAAATCCACATTTTTGTTGTACATACAACAAGGATAACCAACTTCCACTATCATGTCAACAAAGAGTTCTCTGAAAACACCTGAGAAGTTTAGACGAGGTAATGCAAGATTTCTAGGCACATGCAGATTAAATATGCCTTGTTGGTTCCTGATCTTGAATCAACAATTTTGCTAAATGTAAATATGTTTTCTTACTGCCTCTTTCACTTATATGCTCAAGGTTAAGGGTTTTCTATTGTAGTTGTTATGTTTGAATTTGCAAACTACCTACATAGCAAATATGGAACTGGCTACACTACAATTGTTTCACCGATGCAGTAGTGGTCCAGTTGTATTTTAGATGATTTCTTTTACAGCAGAGACAAACATCATCATTTTGCTCAACCATGGCATACTCTGGCTAATGTGATATTGGGATCCTCAAGTGACTATAGGACACATCAGGCATTATCCAATAACAGTAACTGAGTGGTTGTGATAAACCTCACCCTCAAATGACATTCTGTGACTATTTGTGGAGTGATGTACAGCACTGCATTCCTCATGTAGCCGTCCCATCAAAAACGACACAGAATTGTAGTAAGTGTAGGAAGTGAATGCTGGGAAGTTTAGCTGGTAATGTGTAAATATATGGAACAAATGCACTACATGTAGAGCTTTGTATGCTGTCCAAGTGCAGAGAACGTGCTAGCTGGTTCATATGGGAAACACAACCCATTTTTTTTTTTAGAAAAGCTCAGATGCAATCACAAATTGGGCTACCACAAGGTGGAGAACTTGTGCAGAGAAAGGGGAATGCAAGACATATGCAATGAAATTTACAACAGCAATCACATTTGTGGTATTATTGGTTATCACTAAGTCCAGTTTCACCTGTTGACTGCTATTTACCAACTAGTTCATTTTCTTCAATAGGTCACTTCCTTCATGGACTCTTAAATCAAAGTAATGAATACTCTAAGCAGATTGTTCGTGAGCAGCCTGCTTCTGCCTGTATCTAGAACACCTGTTGTTGTGGTCAATCCTGTGGTGATCTTTGTTTCACAATGGATCCTTCCTCCTTTTCAACAATAGCCTGATTGTTCGATCCAAGTGCACATGTGCCAGGAAAGTAACTACAACTCTGAAACCCTAATCACGATTAGATCCCTTAAACACTGTTGCTTTATGCAGGGGCATCACAAATGGTCCATTGGCAATTGTATTGCTAGCTTAGCATACACCAGACATATTTGATCGTTTTTCCTTTGATATCGCTGACATTGCATTGCTGTACATCACAATTAGCCATTTGAGAGTTACCATTAGCTTGCCCAGCTGTGCCACTAGTGCTAGCCTTTGTTCTTTGTGGGATGTATTGTATTTCTCTCACACCTCAGGGTATGGTGGTACATTTGTGCCTTCTTCAATATGTGTGTTATTTTCCAACAAATGTAAGGGGTTGTTTCCCATAAAGTAAAAGAGAGATACATTAACCTTGCGTTTTTTTCAAGTTTCCTACACAATGTTTGATATTACCATGCGCAGGTGGAAATATCTATTTTTAATTTCAGTTGTATTGTTCTCTGATGGACATGAGTAGGATGAACAAAATCTCCTACACCATTGCATAACGTATATTTATTTTGGTGGTATTAGCATTGGCACGGGAGTTGTTAGAGTAGAGATTGATCTCTCTATGAAACTGTCCCTGGGGCTATGCCTTCTAGCTTCATCTTGTACATTTGTTGAGGTTGCCACTCACATGTACGTATTCAACATTCCCTTCTCTGGGGATGGGATCACTAGCAGATCTGTTAAGGAATTCTTGCTATGCTATCATAGGGGAGTGAAAATACTCTTGTCATCCTCATCTTAAACGTCTCTTTAGAAGGACAGGGAGGAGTGGGATGTGAGATACCAGTCTGGAGCAAATTTGCAAGTCCATTGATTTTTAAAATATAACAATTCTCTCTGACCTTCTCACCTAGGAGGTTCCGGGCCTGCCCCAGGTTCTGTGAACATATCTTTCTCAGCCATGTCTACACGTATACACATACCACTGTACAGCAAGTGTTAACACAGAATGATGTGTTACCTTACAACTATGACCTTTAGACATGTACATTTTGAATAAACTACAATACAGTGTCTGATGCAGTGCTGTTTATTAAATTTAAATTGATGATCCATTCCTACCACTAAAGTCTTAAAGATTTTATAAAGTTCGGAAGCGAAGCTCTTTTTTTTGTTCATAGTCAATCCCAATGACCTTTTCTATACCTTTGTAAATGTCTCATTCTTTTGGTTATAAACTAGATTTACAAATACGGTAAATTAAGGGTTGCACAGTATGCACATACACATCACACATGATTTTGAGTACTAACCTAATTCACAAACCTACACGTTTAGAAGCAGAGATTCAAATGTACCGATGATAGGTCTATATGTGTATCTGATTCACAAATGAATTTCCCAAAGAAGGTAATGCTAGGGGAAACTGTGTTCTTTTGAATTCTCAGCATTTATAACAATCAGACATTCTGCCCACAACAGAAAGTGGGTCTCCCTTAAGTGATCTTGACTCTTTGGTCAGACATGATTGAGTAAACCAAGGATTATCTCAACAGAGGGTGAGTGGTTTGAGTCTAGATACAGACAACAATATACAACTGTTATCAAATACCATGCCAAAGTTTTGTCTTCAGTGATGTCTTATATATATATAAATATATATTAAAAAAGCAAAATGTGATTCGCAGGATTCATGAGACATGATAGCTAAATATATGTTGCACCAAACCACACACATCAAGCCAGCTGAGCTGGCAAAGCCCCTTTGGGTCCACTTGCAAGGTCCCAGGACTAGGGTGGCACTACTTGGGGGCAAGACTCAGAGCAGACTAAGTCCAGGTGGTGGGTTCAACATGAAATGAAATTAAATGAAAAGGGATTTGTAAATTGCTCTTAACCCGCAGGTATCAAGGTGCTGCATCTTAAGAATTCCAAAACCCTATCCAGGATCCCACGGCGAGATATGTAAGACAGAAAAAGAATATAGCTCTAAACTACAATAAATAGCAAAAAAAAGTGAAAAGGATGGAACAACTAATCCAATACATCTAGAAAGTCCAAACCTAGGATGTGAAGTCAGGTGTTTAAATGTTTTTAAAAGGAGACAAAGGAATTAGTCTCAGTGATGGAGTTGGGCAAGATATTCCATACTGTAGCAGTTGCCACAGAGAAAGAACAAGTACCCCATCTTGCCTTTGAAAATTTAGGAATTACAACTTTCCTGCCCGAGGCTGATGTCAATTGCCTGGTTGGCTTGTAGCAATGAAAGGCAGACCCAATTTCCAATGCTCTTTTATCATGAAGCACAAGATGCACTGTACTAAGCGCCTTGAATATTACACTCTTCCTAATTGACAGCCAGTACAGATTCTGAAGACATTCTTTCATGAAAATATGTTTTAGGATGTTGAGTATGAGCAGCGCAGCACATTTTGCACCGCCTGAAGTTAGACTTACAAGAGAGTAACTATTGATATTCAGATACAATAGTCAAGACTTGAGGTGATTAACGCAATAGCCACTGCTTTAAGAAGTTCATAGGGAAAGATCTTCTTGAGGACATGAATAATCAGAAAGCAGTGCGATTTAACTGCAGATTTAAATTAAGAGTGGTATCAAATAGTATACTAAGGTTTTTAACAGAATCCACAGGGGACCAAACAGAATGCTGGGCTCCAAAGCCCATCACTTTGGTCTTGTCAACATTAGACTTAAGGAAATTCTCCTCCATCCAGTGGATCACCTCAGCCATACAGCATTTAAAATTCTCAACTGTTTCTGAAAGATTATCAGTGAAAGGCACAATAATTTGAGTATCGTCGGCGTATGACAAAACCTGGAAGCCAAAAGATCTCACTAACGCTACCAATGCAGTGACACAAAAGTAGAAAATAGTGGGGCTTAACTTGAAGACCTGCGGTTCTCCACTAGGGAAGCTGAAGGCCTTAGCCCTAAACTGATCGCAGCTAACAATCTGATGTCTCTCACCCAGAACAGAGTGAAGCAATTCCATTGCCTTGTTGTCCCCCTACTTGCTGTAGATGGAAAGATGGTATCAAAAGCTGCTGACAAGTCCAGTAGGACTAAGACAGCAGTACCCCTGGTCCACATGTATTCTCTTTGCATTAGTGATGACAGTGAGAGCTGACTCTGTATTATGACCACTTCTGAAGCTGTCTTGGGAAGGGTCCAGAAGGTCATGATCAGTTATAAACTTCACTAGTATGTTATTTAGGTATTTCTCAAGTATTTTCGCAGTGGTGGGAAGAAGAGAGCTCGGGCAGTAATTCTATAATTCATTAGGGTGTACGTTTGGCTTTTTAGGGAGTGGGATAATGCTGGCCTTCTGCCATACCTCAGGAAAAACCCCACATCATAAAATGTGATTGAGAATGTTTTCCAAAAACTGAGCCACAGTATCAGGAATCAACTGCAGAACTTTCAGCTAGCAGAGGTAATTGGAAAACGTAATTTAATCCCCATAAGGATTTCTATGACCTGAAGAGCTGACATTGAAGGAAACAACAAGTTCTGAGGTGCACCACCAGAAATATCTTGGCCGAAACCATACTCCACATGGGTCTTGACCGAGTTAAATTCAGCATAAATGCCTGAGATTATTAACCATTAAAAATGGATCGAGACTGTCACAGAAAGCTTATGAAGCATTGATCTCTGTCTTCCTAGGGGAATTAGATAACTTCTTAACTTTTTTTAAACGTTCCCTAGCAGAATTTTAGCTAGAATGATTTCAACTGTATAATAGGCAGATTCAGCTATAAAAAATCGCAGCCATGTATATGACAGGAAGGGCTTTATGCTCTTCCTTCTCCTTAATATCTAGTTTAGTTTGCCACTGTCTCTCCTGCCTATGGCAAAGCTGCCTCAGTACTCCTAGTTCCTGCTAGAACCATGGGCAGACTCTTTTCTCTTGACTGTAGCCTGTTCTGTCCCTCAGACTTCTGATCAGGATGCTAGCCACCTGGCCTTTGGAGTCATTCTCGTGGTCCTGGGTTCAAGATGCAGGTCCAACCTTTCACTCAGGCAGCAGGGCTGATTCAAAGGCCATGAGCAGAAAGGAAGTGCAACACACATGGTCGACACGAGGCAGCGCGTGGCAGACAAAATGGCTGCCATGAATACAAAATGGATGCCACCAAATGTCAAGTTATCGGTCAAAACTCGATGTCTTTTGCTAACGCTCAACTCAATTGACGTCAAAATACAATAGACGACCCTTTTAGCATTAGCTAAAGACATAAGCTCTTCTAGGATAATCTATGCATTCATCTCGTATATCTATGCACATTATATTGGTTACTTCTTTGTCCACCATTGTTGCGCTTTTACGGCATTTCGTCTGGACGGTATACAGGCAGTTGCACATAGAACACAGCATTGGACCACAGTGTATACATAGGCAACAGGTGAAAATCAATGCAATTGCAACACACAGGATAGTCAATAGTTTCCAACCCCAAGCAGAGATCAGAGCCCAAAACCATCCCGCAAATCTCCAGGTACCATTCTTCTCATGAATATCAGAAGCTATTTTATGCACTTTAAGAATTGATTCATAAACGGAAGGCGAATTATCAGGTATATACACACAACAACTACTTCCGATGATTTTACATGTTCCTCCTCTATCAGCTAACATGACATGCAGAACCATACGGTTCTGAAGAGTTACAATTCTAGCGACTTGTAGTTCCTCAGTAATGTTACCAAGTGCTACAGCAGTTTCATTGGTGACAACTTCTACTACTCTAGTTAATCGTCGTATTTTCCTGCTGTTTAAGGCAGCACCTACAAACGGGAACAGACCTAAATAAAAATCAACATATTGCTGCAGACTAGTATCTGTTTGATCAATGTCATCAATTCGAATTGTTCGCTTATATCGATTCATAGAAATATTTTGAAACAGTTTAAAATCTCGGTGATAAGAAGCAGGTGCAAGGAAAACAGGTGGCAATAGGAAAGATACATAACAGACACCAGACCACCCTACAGGCAATCTATGATATCCATTATTTCCACATACTAAATATGTATTATGTGAAGCCAAAAATGTACTATCGTTTATTCCATCCATATTTAATACAATAACACATTCACTGGTCCCTACTGGAATTCGTCCAGTACTTTGCACGCATAAATTTGCTCTGGTTCGTGTTACAGTAATCACAGATTCATTGTTTGTAGTAGAGTCTCTCGTATGGGTGAAGACATAGGGTGTAGAGGCATTGTCCGGTCGATATTCTTCCCACTCCCATAAAGTTCCATTCGCTTGAGGATAACCATGTTCATCTTGATAACACTCTTTATTCAAGCGAAAAAGAAGTCCACCTACAGTAGGTTTTCTGTTCGAAAAGAGAAGCGTGTACCAAGCTCGACAAGAACCATTATGCGAAAAAGGAAGTGGAATAAAAGGTGTTCCACCTTTCTTCTGATGTGCTGGAAGCATACCACAAATCCAGCAGTTCGTAGTATTTGTGGCATCATGAGTATGGTGCAGCATTTGGACAAAGGTATTATTCAAATAAGATTCTCGATGTTTGTGCTCATGATTGGGAAGAGTGAAATGCTGATGCTCTTCCGGAGTCGTAGTAGTAGGAACCATAAGAAATGTTCGAGCAGGGCTCTCTATCCCGATCGACCAGGTAATTACTGCAAGGACTATTAAAACAATAAAAACACTCAATACTCCCAAAATTCTTTTCTTAGTAGTATTCATAGTCTCAAAAGTCTTCTTCAAACTAAAAAACAGAAAAAATAAAAAATAGTCAATGAGCTCTTTACCCTGGGTAGACGTTGGTTTCTTCGCCACAGGTCAAGACAGGTCTCACTACACTACGCAGGGATGATACCCCTCCCTTGTCATATCGGCTCTCCTTTTCCACTACCCAGAGCGGTTGCTCAACCAGTCTCGCAACAAAAACCTTCAAATCTTTCTTTTTTATCTCAAATCATAGCGTGCTGCTCCAGAAGTCGTGTGGTCCGGGAAGAACTCCGCAGGTGATACAGCAGGGCCTTTCTCCATAGTTAGGATATCTCGGTGATCAGTCAAAACAGCAGGTTCCACCAAGGTCGACAATACCTTGCGGCAGTGGGTACTATGGACCCAATTACGTTTGTTGGTTATCCGGACTGCAGTCCTCGTAGCAAGAAGAACTTGCTCTGGGCCACGCCACCTTGGCTCCAAGCTGTTCGACCTCTCGAATGATTTCACCATTATGAAGTCGCCGGGACGGAGTCCATGGCCCTCACCTTGGGATTTGTCCGGGACGCTTCTCGAACCTGTTGATGAATAGAAACCAAGCTGTCAGTTAATTGTGCCAAATAGTCATTCATTAAAACACAAGGTACATCATACACAGATCTTGGCTTCGGAACTCCCCAGACATTCATCGGCCGTCAAAACACCACCTCGTACGGGGTAAGACCAGTTCGAGAATGTGGTACTGATCTGATGGACAACAATGCCAACGGCAACGCATCTGGCCATGTCAACTTTGTGGAGGCTTGAATCTTTGCAATTTTGAGCTTGAGAGTGCCATTGTACCTCTACACCAATCCTGCAGATTGTGGATGGAACACAGCATGGAATTTCTGCTTGATGCCTAATCCCTTCAGGACATACTTAATAACCTCCCCAACAAAATGAGGTCCGTTATCATTCCACAAAAGTCTGCAAACACCAAACCTCGGGAAGAACTCCTTCAGTAGCACTTTAGCAGTAGTAATAGCCGTATTATCTTTCGTGGGTATGCCTCAATCCATTTACTGAAGGCACAAACCACCACTAGGACATACTTCAAATTATTACACCGCTCAAACTGAATGTAGTCCATTTGCAGGACTTCAAAAGGTGCAGTTGGTGTTACAAAACCTCCAGATGGAACTTGCGTCCCCTTTCCAGGATTATATTGCAAGCAAATCAAGCAGGATTGCACTACTCTCTTAGCTGTGTTAGCAATCTCAGGATGCTCCCAAACTTGCGTAAGCATTTTCGTCATAGCAAGAGCTCCAACATGTGCCACACCATGTGCCATCTGAACCATGGGTTGCACGAAAGCTATAGGCAGCTTCCATCGATCCATTTGCTTGTTTCTCCAGCAACCTTCATCATCTAACTCTCCTTCTTTAGACCATTGTTCACGTTCTTTATCAGAAGCTGTCTTCTGTATCTCTCGCACTTCCTGCCTAGCATCGTACCATCTTTCAGCTTGTGACTTCACTACATACATAGAAGTGGTATTTCTCTGCATGGCAGTCTCACGAGCTATACGATCTACAAAAGCATTCCCTTGACCAATCTTGTCTGTGATTTTCTTGTGTGCACTGCACTTCACTATAGCAATTTTCTTCGGCAATGACAATGCAGTCAGGAGATTGTGCACTAAATCTCCATGCATTATCTGCATTCCATGAGACGTAAGAAAGCCTCTTTCCTTCCAGAGTAGGCCAAAATCGTGCGCTACTCCAAAAGCATAGCGGCTATCTGTGTAAATGTTCACACACAAACCAGCGCTGAGCTCACACGCTCGCGTCAGTGCTATCAGCTCAGCTGCTTGAGCCGATTTCTGTGGTATGCGAGCTGTCTCCACTATTGTCTCAAGTGTGGTGATTGCATATGCGGCTGAGGTCGTACCATCCGGTAATTTCAAACAAGACCCATCAACCCACAATTCACCATCTACACCTGGAAGGGGCGTATCTTGTAAATCAATGCGGCCCTTTGTCTGTTCTTCAGTCAGAAAAATACAATCATGCGTTTCTTGTGACTGAGGCTGAGTCACCGGATATGGCAATAAAGTAGCTGGGTTCAAAGTTGCACATCTCTTTAATGTAATGTGGGGAGCTAACAGTGTCAATTCGTATCCTGTAAGACGAGCGCTAGTCAAGTGCTGCGTCTTTGTCTGATTCAAAAGGGCATCAAGAGCATGTAGTACTAACACTAACATTTTATGTGACAAAACTATTCCCTCACTCTGTCGAATAGATACCGCTGTTGCTGCAACTGAACGAAAGCATCCAGGTAATGCTCTAGCAACAGGGTCAAGAACTGCAGAAAAGTATGCATACGGGCGTTGCTTATCGCCGTGTAACTGGACCAACACTGATAATGCACATTCATCTTTCTCGTGTACGTAAAGTGTGAAAATCTTTGTATAATCTGGTGTGCCTAAAACTGGTGCTGAACAAAGAGCTTGACGTAACTGTTGGAAAGCATTTTCACATTCATCTGTCCATGGGAGGGGTACAGGGGTATCTTTCGTCAAAAGTACTAACAAGGGCTTAACAATGTGTGAAAATCCCAAGATCCACTGTCTACAAAAGGAAGTAAGACCCAAAAATGCACGTACTCCTTTCTGTGTGGTAGGAACTGGCGTATCTAATATGGCTTGTATGCGATCTGATGTCAATGCACATCCCTCCTTAGACAAAAGGTGACCTAAGTAGGTTACCTTTGGTCTACAATATTGCAGCTTCTTTCGAGAGACTTTGTGATGATGTAAAGCAAGAAAAGAAAGCAAAGACAAAGTACATGTTTCACACTGCTCCGGGGTATCGGCTGCCAACAAGATGTCGTCGACATATTGTATGAGAGCCACAACTTTGGTCAATACAAAGGAATCAAGTTCCCTTTTCAATGCTTGACTGTAAATACTCGGACTTTCAGTGTAACCTTGAGGAACTCTACAAAATCGATACGATCGATTATTCAAAGTGAAACCGAACAAATATCGGCTATCAGAATGAATAGGGATCGAGAAGAAAGCATTCTTCAAATCGATTACAGTAAACGTGGTAGCAGTCGGAGGGACTAAAGTAAGAAGTGTGGTAATGTCTGAAACCACAGGGTATTGTGGTATCACTATCTTATTCACCTCCCTCAAATCAATAATGAACCTGTAAATTCGTGTATGTGAGTCTTTCTTCAAAATCGGAAGAATCGGGCTGTTGCAAACATTGTATGGGACCTCCTCAACAACCCCAACTTGTATCAAATCATGAACAATTCGTATGAGTGCTTCCTCTCCCTCCTGTGAAATGCGATATTGTGGCAAACGAGGTAACACAGCTCCCTCCTTGACACTAATCTGAATCGGAGGGATAACCATCTGACCCACATGGGTGTCTGAGGTAGCCTATAAAGATGCAGGAAGTGAAGCCAATGCAGCATCTTCTTTAATCAAACAGATTCTATCAGATTCAATGTAATTATCATTTAGAATGACACGCACCCCTTCAGGAAAACATTGTATTGTAGCTCTAAAGTGTTTTAACATATCATGGCCAAAAATATTATCTGGAGTTTTCGGGGAAAGTAAAAACGGACATGGAGCATCAAATTTATCAACAGAAAATAAAAGTGGCTGAGACAATTGGCTAAGGGAAGGTGTTCCATCGAAACCTATCGAAGTAATAGTTGTGCCAGACAGGGGAGCCCTCGGAACCAATTGTTTAGACAAAGCGCTACGTGTAGCTCCTGTATCGACCAGAAACCGATCAGTAGAGCCCAAAACATGTGCTGTAACATAGGGACCCGTCTGATCTACTGGAACTTCAACTGATTCCTTACCCCATCCTAGGCAATCCTATGCATGAGCATAATTGTACAGATCAGGGTGAACATAATCAGATACTTGACATTGATTCCGCTTATCAAATGTGTTCTGTCTTTGTTGTGGACGTGAATTCGCATCAGATCTGACTCGATCATTCGTATTACCACGAGGCACCAAGAAACCTGAACCAGGTCTTCCTTGGCCCCGCTCCCGAGCTTCTTGTTGAGCATAAAGCACCGGGCAGTCTCGCGCCCAATGGCCGTACTGTTTGCAATATACACATTGATTCGGAGCTATGTCTGAACGGCCAGAAGAAGTATTGGAAGATGGTCGGCCACTTCTATCATAATTTCTGTTGAGGCCCCGATCGTATCCTCTAGAAGGCGGGCCATACACTTGAGCCAACATAACCTTCGTTTTTAACTCTTTTGACTTCTTGTCCTCAGTCCCCTTCGCCTCCGCTTCCTGGCGCTCGTAATACTGAGCCATCGTCAACACAGAGGCCGGAGAGGACGTAGTCCAAGAACTCTCACTAGCTTTTAACCGACTCGCTATACTGGGTAACAAATTCGAAACATATTTATCTACAAACAGATGTCTGCCGGTATCGTCAGTAAGAGACTGACCACTAAAATCGTGAAAGGCTTCCTCAAAGCGAGTAAAGAAATCAGAAACCGATTCATCTGTCTTTTGTTTACAGGATGCTAAAACAGTCCAATCAATCTTTTTAGGGGGAATGACCGTTTTGAGTTTAGTTAAAATGGCTGCAGGAAGATCTAGTATCAGTCTATGTGGTTTTTGGGCGGGCTCTCTATCCGCATCTATGCGCTCTATCTCTTTCCATTCGACTCCAAGAACAGCGCGATCATCGATTTTACGAACGGTCCTCCACATATCTGGGGGTAAAATAAGACCGAAAAACAAATCTATATCACATAAAGTCATAACACAAGAATTCAAAGCACCCTCAACCTCTTCATAAAAGGCAGCTGGATTTTTACGCGGATCAGTTAACGCATTTTTAAGTGCCATTACATCTGCTCTATTCCAGGGAGTGTAAACCCAATTATAAATGAAATAGCCCTTTGCATCGGCAGAATATTTATCATCATTATCACCCGCTCCTTTAGGAGGGATATACAAAGGCGCGGCTTCCCGCATGGGTTTCATGACAACTGGTATCATCTTATCTGTCACGAAGATAGGACGTTGCGTCTCTCCAGGCGGATTGGTCTGTGGAACAGCGTTCGCAGCCTTCTCTGCTCCTTCAGATGCCTCGCCTCGTCTCGTATTTTAACCAGTCGTCTAATGAAATCGGGTGCCTGAGAAAAAACAAGAAGACCATCACGTATTTGTTTATGATCATTTGCAATATCGACAGGTTCTAAAACGTCGGAATATTTCCGAAACATCTCAACTACTTCATCAGCAAATGAGGCAGTGAAATACATTTGTTCTTTCTCTGTCCAATTCTGTATATTAGCGGAAAGATCGGCAGCAGAATGTGCGCTACGCAATGCTTTACGGGCAGCTTGTCTGATTTCAGCCGATCGTTCTACAGACAGTAAAGATCGGGAATCCCGCGTTTTCTGTCGTTCCGCGTCAGAATCCTCGTCATCCCCGGACGGAGCAGACGAAGCGATATACGGAGGTGGAGGTCGATCTAATAACAAAAAATCATCTTGTGGTTTATTAAGGACAGGATAGAGAGGCTGATGGACAGGATATTGGCCAGATATCTGTAACCTTCGTTCTTTTTCCTCTCGTTCCTATATTTCTTTTGTTTCTTTCGTAACTCCAGCGCTTTCTCATACACAGTCTTTCGTTGTTCTTTCTCAATCAACGCTTGCTCACATTTCTCCTGCTGTCGTACTTCTTTCTCCCACATTCGCAAACTCTCAAACATATCACGTCTAGACTTTCGCTCAAACAAACAGCGCTCCACATATTCAACCTTTCGCGCATCAAACAACCCATGCAATGGCCAACGTAACTCAGGATCCTTTTTTGTGTATTTGTGCCACAATGTGCTGTACATTATGGCAGAAAGACCAAACTTCACATACATATCTCGATTAGGAGTCCCCTCGGGGGGAGCCGGCTGTGATTCTTCAAGTCGTAAACTGGCGCCACCAAACAAGCAGCACATCTTACGAAGTGCGCGGCAAACAGGCATGCTTCAAAAATAGTGCAAGATATACACTACCATAGGTAAAGAGCGCTTAAGGTACTTTCTTAGTACGACGCGCTATACATAGAAAGGGCGGAGAAAGCTCAGTGCATCGCCTGCCTATATGAATTGCAATCCATATATTGCTAAACATAGGACCCAAAATCAAACCAAAGTAGACAAGTCTATCCAAATACAAAGTGCTCGGGCAAGCGTTCCTAAAACTGCCTTACCAATACAAGAGCTTCCAAATGCCAAAACCTACAACAAAGCGACTCTTACCAATTGTAGGCTGTCCAGATTCCAACTGCCAAGTTTCAAGTTCGACCAAACAGTCACTGCACGGCAGACCAGCAGAAGAGATCTCAGTCGAGGACCGGCGCCACCTGGATGGTCGGATCGGAAAGTAAGGAAGGAACACCTCGGATACCAAGAAACGGGTCTTATCTGGTAGCGATCGCGACCTCAGCGAAGTTCCGAAACTTCATCGCGACCAATCCTTCAGGCATCCGAGTCGCCGATGAGCCCCACGTGCCGGGCGCCAATTTGTCGTACAGGCCTCAGCCTGGCCCGCTAGTGCAAGGGGTTCGCGCACAAAGTCCTCAGACCCAAAGGAAAAAGTTGGCACGGAAACTGGAATTGCAAAACATAGAATTTATTACACTTCATGAAGTGGTGCTAAAGTTCAGACAGTACCCTTCGGCACTATGAGAAGTAGCACACAGGGCACCCGGACACATGGTTTATTTATACCCACACAGGGGCTCAAGAGAAGGCGGTACAAGCACAAAAGCACATTTTATGTCCATACAAGGTAATATCGAGAGGCAGAATCGATCAGTGGGAGGAGTTAACAGTCGTGGGGTCTCGGCTAACACATTCCAATCTAGGGCTAACCATTAGCAGATGTGGACCCTAACGGTCAGTGGCAAAACACAGAGATGCTATTATTAGACTGTTGCCGGGCAGATTCAAAGGCCATGAGCAGAGAGGAAGGACAACACACATGGTCGACACGAGGCAGCGTGTGGCAGACAAAATGGCTGCCATGAATACAAAATGGATGCCACCAAATGTCAAGTTATCGGTCAAAACTCGATGTCTTTTGCTAACACTCAACTCAATCGACGTCAAAATACAACAGGGCAACAGGAAGCAGGGCAGCAGAGTAGCAGTCCTTCTTGCAGAGCGACAAAGCAGTCCTTCTGAGTCTTCCTGAGGTCTAGAGGTATACTGAAAAGTGGGATCTGAGGGTCCAATATTTACACCTTGTGCCCACTTTGAACTAGAAGGTTATGAAGGTTTTCACCCCAGAGGTGTTTAGAATTTCCTGCCTCCCTGCCTTTGACCATTTGTTACACTGTCTTGTAGCAATACACAAAGACCAACTGTTGGCCACACCTACTAATTTGACCCAGGATACAAGCTGCAGATACAAATGGTTAGGCAAGAACATGCCAACTTTTCAAAGTAATATATTCTGAATTGTGACTTAAAATCCAACAAAACAATGATGGATTTAACCCAGATCTATTGAATGGGGTGAATGTTTGATTTTGTTCTGCATTCTGTCCATCATGTGTGTGTCTTTTACTTAAAATCCAGCTTTGCCATTAAAGAGGGATTTAGAGTACCATTCTTTAGAGACCAAACCCAGCATTCCTACCTGCTCCCAATTGAACGTTTTTGGGTATTTGTTGTATTAAGTTAACCCAATGTAATCCTAAACCAAATTTGGCAATTTTTCACTACCCGCCCATACATTACTTAAAAGTACATGCCCCTGAGCCGGCCTAACAAGAGGTTTATCTCAACAGATTGAAATGACAATGTGCACACAGGCTGCAAAGGCAGGCCTGAGACTTTTAAAGGACTATTTGAGTGGGTGGCACAATAAGTGCTGCAGGCCCTAGTAGCACTTCATTTGCAGCCCCAGGGTATATGTTGTACCATTTTACCTGGGGCAAATAAGTGGAGTAAATGTGCTGATTGGGTGTAAGCCAATGGTACCATGTTAAAAGAAGATAGCACAATCACTTTAGCACTGGTTAGCAGTGATAAAGCGCAGAGTCCTAAAAGCCAACGAAAACTGGTTTAGGAAAAAAAGGAGGGTAAAGGCAAAAAGTTTGAGGATGTCCTAGTAGAAAGGGCTAAGTCCAACAACAGGCAACATTTGTGTTTTAGACAGTAGCATGCAGTTACACTTTGAACTGCAAGACGCTGACTTTGATTGTTTCAGAGGAGTATGTGCTTTTGTTTGCATCCCATAAAATATTACTGTCAGGGCTTTCGAGTTTATCAGGTGTCATAAATAAAACCTAATCGGAGTTTTGGGGGGACTAATGTGGAGTTTGGTGCTTTGCTTACCACTCGAAAATCCACATGTCATGGTAAATACCGTACTGTTTTTCCCTGTTAAATTCCAGTACGTTTGACAGGCCGAAATTTAAAAAAGAGTTGGGCATTTAAGGCACTGAGTAATTATGGAGTGTGATAATTACCGCACGCCATATTTAGGATTCGGGCCATTGCACAAACAGGTGTTGGACTGTCTAAGTTTTATACTGAAAACAAAGTAAAATGAAAAAGTCTTCTGTCGATGCTCAGGCTGCACCTTTCGAAACGCATATGTCTTACGCTAGAGCTAATATACAGATTAATGATAGTTGATAAATCTTAGCCTGTCTGTGTAGTAAAACCGAGCAACCAAAGCTGTGCTGTAAATGATACCTAAAGTAACAAGCATTTGCAATGCAATAGGTCTCGCATTAGGAAAGTTTGAGCTATTGGTCTTGTAAATGACAATATTTTTATTTATGTGTTGGTTTTGAAAATAGCTAAATTAATAGCTTTGTCATTTACAATGCCAATAGTTATAACTTTCACAAATGTGACACCTATAGGATTTGTAATGCAACATGTTTTGTATTTACATGACTTAGATGTATTGATATTACAAATAACAATGGCTTTTAATTTTTGTAAACAATTAATACTTAAATAAAAGTGATTGTAATTTATAATGGCAATAGCTTAAACTTTTGTAAATAACTTTTGTGAAGATTATGTTCAGTGTATTTTATTGTGACGAAAATCCAAGAACAGAAGTGAAATATTAACATCTTTTTGTGACATTTGTAATAAAGCTTGAAACATTGAGAGAACCTATTTGAACCAGTTGTTGTTTAATGGTTGCACAGATTGATGCTGTGGCGGGGCGGAGTGATGTTGTGGTGGCGCTGAGTGATGCTGGGGTGGTGCTGAGTGGTGCTGTGGGGGGGCTGAGTTGTGCTGTGGTGGTGCTAAGTGGTGCTGTGGTGGTGCTGAGTGGTGCTGTGGTGGTGCTCAGTGATGCTGTGGTGGTGCTGAGTGGTGCTGTGGTGGTGCTGAGTGGTGCTGTGGTGGTGCTGAGTGATAATGTGGTGGTGCTGAGTGGTGCTGTGGTGGTGCTGAGTGGTAATGAGTGATGCTGTGGTGGTGCTGAGTGATGCTGTGCTGGCGCTGAGTGATGCTGTGGTGGCGCTGAGTGATGCTGTGGTGGCGCTGAGTGCTGTGGTGGTGCTGAACTGGTGCTGAGTGGTGCTGTGGTGGTGCTGGGTGGTGCTGTGGTGGTGCTGAATCATGCTGTGGTGGTGCTGCTGAGTGGTACTGTGGTGGTGCTGCTGAGTGATGTTGTGGTGGTGCTGAGTGGTGCTGTGGTGGTGCTGAGTGATAATGTGGTGGTGCTGAGTGATAATGTGGTTGTGCTGAGTGGTGCTGTGGTGGTGCTGAGTGATGCTGTGGTGGTGCTGAGTGATGCTGTGAGGGAGGGCTATAGATAAATAGAGCGAGGGCGGTAGAGTGAGTGAGGGCGGTAGAGTGAGTGAGAGCGGTAGAGTGAGTGAGGGGGTGTGAGGGTGAGGGGGTAGTGAGGGTGAGGGGGTGAGTGAGGGGGTGTGAGGGTGGGTGGGGTGTGAGGATGGGTGAGGTGTGAGGGTGAGGGGGTGTGAGGTTGAGGGGGTATGAGGGTGAGGGTGTGTGAGGGTGTGAGGGTGAGGGTGTGTGAGTGAGAGTGTGTGGGTGAGTGAGGGTGTGTGAGGGTGAGGAGGGTGAGGGGGTGAGGGTGAGTGAGGGTCAGTGAGGGTGTGTGAGGGTGAGCGGGTGAGAGGGTGTGTGAGGTTGAGGGGGTACGTGAGGGTGAGGGGGTGGGGGAGGGTCAGGGGTGCGAGGGTGTGTGAGGGTGAGGGGTTGTGAGGGAGTGTGAGGGGATGTGAGGGTGAGAGGGGGTGTGAGGATGAGGGGGTGTGAGGATGAGGGGGTGTGAGGATGAAGGGGTGTGTGGATGAGGGGGTGTGAGGGTGAGGGGGTGTGAGGGTGAGGGGGTTTGAGGATGAGGGTGTGTGAGGATGAGGGGGTGTGAGAGTGAGGGGGTGTGAGGGTGAGGGGGGGTGAGAGTGAGGGGGTGTGAGGGTGAGGAGGTGTCTGGGGGTGAGGGTGTGTGAGGGGTTGTGAGGGTGAGGGGATGTGAGGGTGAGGGGATGTGGGGGTGAGGGGGTGTGTGAGGGTGAAGGGGTGGGTGTGAGGGTGTGTGAGGGTGAGATAGAAAAAATCCAGGCTGTAGATACCATGCGTAGCAAATGGTAAATGTAGCGAGTATTATCTACGATATGGGGAACAACCGTGAGTTCTAAGAAACCTGCTCTGAAAGCTGTCACTCGTAAGGGATGTCTCAAAAAGTGAAATCTGAACAGACACTCTGTATTGAAAGATTAGCTGAAAGGCATGGAAAAGCGGTGCCTGCAGTAATGTGTAAATAAACATAATATTCTAAAAACAACGGAAAAAGTGTGACCACTGGTTACATGGGTGTGGCATCCGGGGCAGTAGGAAAGGCTTTAGTGCATTGTCATCCTGATAAAGTTGATGGATGCATCAGAAAGAATGGGCAAATGGCATAACAATGTGAAGTCTAAACTAAGAGACCACGGCGCTGATGGTCCCCCCTTTCGTCATTTTCAGCGGCTATGGAAGACCTCGGTGCTCTGCCTGTTCATCCTGCTAAGGTTTCCCATGTGCTACTATCTTTCGGGGTCCCCAGAGCGGCTGTGGAAGAGGTGTGCTGGCACTTGCACGTCGCATCAGTCCTGGTAGGGGCGGGCAAGTTAGAGCAGCAGGGAGGCGCCTGGCAGAGAAATGGCAGCAGAAGCGCTCACCAGGACGCTTGCAATACGGAAGGCTACCAAATTGCCTATTCTCCGGGGGAGTGCGCTAAATAACATTAAATACCTTTACAAGGTGACATTTCCTTTACATGGTGACATTTCCTTTTGATGTTCCCCACTAAACTAATTAACGGAAGTACTGTAAAGGGTTTGTGGGTGAGACGCAATGGAAACTCTTATCAGCCACATCTCTGCAGCTTTAGAATGTCTTGAAGACCACCTCTGCCCAGCTGCCGCTTGTGCGTTAATTAAACTCGTGAGTGGCGAAAGCAGCTTTCTAAAACAAAGCAGCCTTTCTAATTCTGCCCACGTTTAAAACAAGGAAAACTCGGCCGTACACATTTGCAATTCCGTTTTTTACGGATATTAAGCCTTTCATGTATTATTCCTGCGCAAACACCATGGAACTTTGTGAACAATATTTCCACTGCAACGCTAATAAAGATTATTTAAAGCAAAACATAGAAACCGAATGAATATGTCGAAGAGCGCCTAGAGGTGGATGGGCTATAAAATGTGCACTACTATTAATCTGAACTAACATAAAAATCAATTCACAAAACATCAGGGGCTATATTATCAAAACCTGCACCAGTGCACGAGTTTGCGGTGTAGTACCTGTGTTCGTTTTTGAGCCTGTGCCCATGATGTTTTGGGATCTGTTTTTTAAATTTTTTTATTTAGATATATTTTATTTTTTCGCCTTGGACACATGGTCGCAATTAAGTTTGGGAAAACACGTTTTTAGCAGGTATTTCAAGCGTTCTAATAATGCGCACATCGTGCAAGAGGCCCTTGAAGAAACACGCAGCTTGCATGCGCACATGCGCCATTGATACACAATGAATGACCCTTTCTCAATGCGAGTTCCACATTTGTTGACAACAATGTGTAAAATTAGCAGCACCAGTCACACAATGTATCTGATGAACTACGTAGATTGCACTTGTACCATAGCAGTTTGTAGCAACATTTTCAGAATCAGATGAGAAAGGCAAATGTTTTTTTGTATCATTGTTAACACACTTTACGAATTGAATAAACATTAAGCACAGCAGTGGGAAAGCGTCCAGACATACTGATAAAGCAAATCTACCCCGCTGCGGCAAGCAGTAATGGCCAGAGCGAAAGCAGATGGAAAGGGAGACAAGGTGAAGAGAAGACAAGCATGAAAACAAGACGGAGGGCATTGCTGTGGGGGGGGAGGAGAAATGCGACACGGCCGCAGCAGGGGGCGGAGCGGGGAGAGCGGCGATGAGGGAGAGTGAATAGTGTGAAGCAGCAGGGGCCTTTGAAGTGAAGCTAAGCTTCACTTCAAAGGTGTGGGAGGAGTGCAGCTGAGGCAGAGCGCACGCTGGGGAAGCTTGTGGGGCGGAATGGAAGAGCTGCTGGGGAACAGATGGCTGGCGATTTGATGCTGTGCACGCGCATTTTAGGTCAATGCGCTTGCGCATTGACCTAAAAGCGCACCGGCACAGCATCAAATCGCCAGTCTAGGTAAAGTCTGTTTAAGCCCCTATAGTCTCGCTCCGCTCAATGCGCATGCGCATTGAGAGGCGAGACCTAAAAATGGCACCCAGGGGTGCTAAACAACATTTCGCCTCAAAAGGTTAAAGTGTCATTGAGAAATGCTATTCAAGAACTAGGCCTGTAGAAAGTGAGCCGCCTCAGTCTTCGCTGTCTACAGCATCTTTGGTGCAGCCCTGTGCACAAGAAACATGATGGCAGGCTGTAACAATGTCTTTACTTGTAAGAGGGTGGCTACTTAAAGCAACTTCTCTTCAGGTAGGGATTAATATGCTGGAGAGTCACCGAGAATCAGTGTAAAGGAAAAACTATACACATCGCAAACTGCCATGGACTTGATCCAAAATGTGAAGAGCATTTCAGGCAACCAATGACTGTAGGGAGCTGACCAAGATGGACTGACTCAGGCATGTACACAACAAAAGGTCAATTACTTTAGAAATACTCTTGTCAGACCCATATTGCTTTTCTAGTGGCCTACAAAAGGCTATTTACCCAGGCAGTTCCACAACATAGAATCTTTCAAACACGAATTATGCAAAATTCATACCTTTTTATTAAAAGATTTTGTCATGTATATACAACATTTTCAAATTTTTTTGTAAAATATATTTTGTTACTTTTCTTAAGAGATCAGTCTGTGCAGACATGTACAATTAATTACAAATATCAATTTAGTAGAAAACATTTCGTATTTCACAAAAACAAAGTGAAATTATTTACAGAAAAAATATTCCAAAAGAACATTCCAAAAGAACTTGAAAAGATCACTTTATGGCTTCATGCATATAACCCCACAAACAATCATCAAGGAGTCCCTCTCACCAATCAGTACACTTTCACACAAGCAATACACCCGCACACAGATGACAATCCTAGGGAAACTTCTGCTTCTTCATATGACATTCACAGTTGGTAATTCTGTGGATTTATTCAACCTTAGAAATGTCCACTCATGTGTTGTCTTTGGAAGATTTCCTCCATTTGGTCGGTCAACGTACGTTTCGGTGGATAAGCATTACAGACACCTTCATCAGGACCACACTTGGTAAGTAGCAATTCCAAAAGGTGGGCGGGGATTCTCTGTGGAATAATAAGAAAATACAATTGTTTTCCAATTGTACAATACCTGAAGAAACTACCCAAGGCGTACTAAGTCAAAAGTACTATCGATTTAGATGAATGGCATCCTTTGGTGCAAAAACATTACAAGTTCTCTCAATTGAAATCAAAAAAGTGATAACCGAGTTGTGAATTTATAACTATATTCACCATGAGGGACCCTTAAGAGTGCTTCTAACGTGTAGGGTTAGTGAAACAGTGAAGTTTAGAAAAAAAGTTAATTTCCTTTTAATTCCGAAAGACTCTGGCTTTGGATAGTGGCAATTGGTGTACCCCTAGGACATCGTGTACACAACATCTGGAGTCATTGCAGGCACTAAATCAGGAGTCAATACTGCACAGGTAAATGCTCTATTGAATTGCACCTGAAATGACTACATCACAGTAAGATTAGTTTGCAGGTAAAATAGTGTAAGTATAAAAGGCTAAACATATTTTTCACTTTTTATGCTCGTGGATGGATGGATAAATAGATAGATAGATAGATAGATAGATAGATAGATAGATAGATAGATAGATAGATAGATAGATAGATAGATAGATAGATAGATAGATAGATAGATAGATAGATAGATAGATAGATGGATGGATGGATGAATGGAGGGATGGATGGATGAATGGATGGATGGATGGATGGATGGATGGATGGATGGATGGATGGATGGCACAGTTCATTCCGTTTGTACTAATTGTACATAAAATGTGCCTACATGCTCCCATTTTAAATATTTTAGACCAGTTCACAAATGCCTGTAAGAGTACATAAAAGAGTACTATAGGATTACTAGTTTATGTACTCCTGAGGCTTTTGTGAATATCTCCTGGCGTTTCCAGCTTTTCTTTTCTTTGAGCAATCATGTCCAGAATGTTTGCCTAGAAATCGCAATGTGACAAAATACAATTCGATTTCTTTGGCTGCTTTCGATAAAATGTACTAAAATTGCTTCCTTTATAATATCTGATCTGTTAGGCTTCTCCTCCAACTCTGGGAGACAGTGCATTGAAGAGGGTGACAGGAAATTGAGATTTAGGGAACCGCACTAAAGTTCTATAAGTACTGACAAAAATACAACGTTTACGCCTACTACCGTTGGAAGCATTTCACACAGATTTTCCATAATTGGGTCCGTTGGCAACCCCTGTTAGCAAACATTTGGAAAAGTAACGACTTTCCCTTAAGTTGTGCCAACATCAAAAGTTTGAATTTACCTCTGTTAAATTCATAGATATTCCTTTAATGAGTTTAAAAAACGTGAAAGATTTGTATACCAGATTTCATTCTAAAATAACAGGCTCTGTTTTAGAAGAAGAGTGAAAAACTAAATTGCCAAGACTTGTTAATATATAGCACAATAAAATGCTTGGAAGGAATTATAGAAAAGAAAGACTGCTTTGAATGTGTGCCCAGCGGGGGATGTCTTTTTTAACGTAGCACATTTTTATACGCAACCATCACGATTTCTTTCAAAGAAAATCATTTCTGAACATGTGTCAATTGCATAAAAGCAACCTGCAATGCAAAGCAAATTGAATCCGCTCTGTTGCCTGCAATTATTTTTGGCCTAGGTTTTGTAATGCAGTCACTGTTGGAAAGTTTCTCATAAGTTTTGTCGCCAGACAGTGCTTGTGTTGAAAGGTCTACCAGGAAAGGATAATATTCAACCAGACAGCTTTTTAGCGTTTAGCGGTTCATTCAAATTAAAACTGCGTAAACCGATAAAGAAGCATTGCGACAGTTTTACCTCATAACACACAGAACTAATTCTCACTTTGTTCCACGAGTTCCATTCTTTTTCATCTACAACATCCGAGGTTAGATTCGTGGAACTACTTTGCATTAAGAAAGAGAGCCTAGCACCAAGAGGTAGATTTATCAAGCAGCTGCGTCACCCTTGTACCATGCAATGGGACGCAAGGGCGACGCAACTACTATGTAAGATTTATCAAGCCACACAAGCCACCTTGCATGACCCTGCATGACTTGATAGTACCACAATGCAGCCAAAGTCACTGAGCTGCGTTACTCTGCACCATGAAGGCGTTCCACGGGTGGAGCATGGGTTTTCCAGCACTTTCACACTCATTCACAGATTTACCATTAGTGGTAGACCTGGAAATGTGTCAAAATGCTACGCCTCCCCAGGGAAGGCTTAACCAGGGGTATTATCATTGTTTCTCCTTGTTTGTTTCGTCTTCCGTGTGTGCTGAATTCAGCAGCACACAAAGAAAGAGGAAAATGACTCTCAGGAATGTTTTTGTGCAGGAAGGTATGCCTTCCAGCACAAACACAATGCTGCATATAATTCAGGCCACCTTGCACTATGGTGAAGGGTGCCTGCATTGGCACTAGGTAGCCAAAGGGATTCTGCGCAAGTGATGGACAGTGCACCATATCATGTTAAACACTGTGCATTCCTGCCACTTCCCTATCCCGCAGTGCAGCACAGCAAGGGGGCTTGCTGTGTGAAATAGTGGTAAATATGCCCCCAAGGGTATGGCTTTGCAAATCAAAATCATGGGCCCGGGTGCTGAGTGAATTATAAAACACAACAATAATCAGGGTTCATAGTGCCCCTCAGTTCTTTGCACTCTGTACAAAGAAGTGCAAGTGTTTTTTTAGTATTGTATTTATGCACATTGTTTATATTGTAATTGGTCATTTGGGGCCAGATGTACAACCCTTTTTTGCGGCTGCAAATGGGAGATCCTCCTGTTTGAGACCGCAAAAAAGGATGATGGCATGTACAAATGCTATTTTGCGAGTCACTGACTCGCAAAATAGCATTTGTGACTCCCGCTATTAGGAAGGGGCGTCCCTTTCTGATAACAAGTCAACATGCCATTTACAATTGTTTTGCAACCACATTTGCGGCCGCAAAAACCACTCGCAAACGGGAAGGGGTCCCCTGGTCCACTGCCTGCCATTAAAAAAATTAAACTGAAAAGCTTCTTTTTTCTTTTTAAATGCATCCCGTTTTTTAAGGAAAACGGGCTGCATTTAAATTAAAAGACTGCTCTTTTTAAAAGCAGTTCCAGACATGGTGGTCTGCTGACTCCAGCAGGCCACCATCCCTGGGAGTGCTAGTCTTTTCTAATGGGGTCCCAAATTGCGACAGCCTCGTCAATATTCATGAGGCATGCAATTTGTGACCCCATTAGGAATCACTAACAGTGTCTGAGACACCGTTATACATACCAATTTACGAGTGGCAAATTGCGAGTTGCAAATGCAACGCAATTTGCGAGTCGTTAATTGGAGGGTCGTACTTCTGGCCCAAAATGCTGTCCTCATTCATTCTGTCTCATGCTGCTTTATGGGGATTCTAAGTTTGAAACTCTGGGGAAGGTTTTTGGCAGGTGAATATGACGAGACGGCTTGTGGAGTTTTGCTGTTTGATGGGCTCCTGTACAACTGTATTTACTTGTAATTAATAAACTTACCTGCTTTGACCGTACCACAGCATGTCCAGACTCATCATTCCGAACCTCAACAATTTGATGACGAGCTGGTGGGACACTGCCTTGCTGGATCTTCTATGCATTTCGTTGTGGTCATAGATGAGCGGCACCGACATTGGAGTCCTCATTTATGGACTAAAAGTGGTTCAGTCCAGCAGAGTGGGCGGGATTGGAGGTCAACGTTTAGAGGTTGCGGTTTCACATTTTCAGTTGGGCACATGGTTATTTCTGTGGAGCCTGAACAAACAGAAGTGGACACCGAGTGGGTGAGGCTTCGATGACGGGCAGGTCAGTCAATTTACAAATGCACATTTTATGTCAGTCCCTGTTCTGTGAAGTTGGAAGATGGACAATAGCGTTTTAAACATAGTCAAATTCCACTTCATGAGTTTCAGAATAAAATTATTGCCAACAAAGTGGAAGAATCAAACTTGGTATTGCATGAATGGAATTATATATGTCTTCTGATAACTTGTCTGTACCACAGGACCAATCTTTGGTTGATGGAGTTCCAGATGATTCTCTCTCGTCTCATGAACCTGTCCCAATTGCTGATAATTTATTTAATCCAATGATGCTGTCACATAATGTGGTCATGTGAGTAAAAAATCTGGTTATCTGAAATAATGTTAAAAGTAATCCAATTGTATTTTATTTTATTACATTATTATTTATTTTTTATTAATATATTTTTTTATTATTATTATTATTATATATATATATATTTTTGTCAACAGAGGGAACTTTTTGTAGCCTGAATGTGCTTTGTTTAGTATTGTATTGATGCACATTGTTTTCATTGTCTTTAGCAATATAGTGCTATCCTCATTCATTCTCTCTTCTACTAGTTTATGGGGATTCTAAATTGGAATCTCCGGGGAGAGTTTTGGCAGTTGGAGATGATGAGACGGCTTTCGCAGGTTAGTTGTTTGATGGGCTCCTATATAAGTGTATTTGCTTGTAGTTGATAAACTTATCTGTTCTGGATGAACCACAGCTTGTCCGGAATCATCATAACACACCTCAACAATCAAAAAACAGCAGGGTTACACTTGGATGCATTGTTGCTTGAAGAGGAGGTTCTTCAGTTCTTTCCTGACAAACAGAACGAAAGGAGATTTCCAGATTAAAGTGCTGAAATGGTTAATTAATTTCAACAGAAGATGTTTGGTGGGGATTTGCAAAGGCTGCATTAACTTCTCTCTATAACAAGAACATCCAGATATCTAGCCTGCAGTTCTCCAACTGTTGCTCTCAACACTGTTTCTAAAGAACACATTCTTAGTTCTATGTTTCACAACCAAAACAAAAACCGACAAGTATTAGGAACGAGGGTATAAAATAATCACAGACCTCTAGACAAATGCTGAAACCATTACATAGGACACCACTGAGAGGGCCAGGCCCTTTAGATCTAGAGACACACTCCAATGGTTATTTTTCGCAGCAAAAAAGTGTAATGGGGAGAAAAGTCGTTAACAGATAGTTAATTAGCCAATAATTCTCTTTGATACATAATAACCCAGTGACAAGTAAGTACGGTAAGTTAGTTTAGTACACAGCCAAAAAATACCTGGAAACAGAGATACCTAAACACGAGGGTATAGAAATGCAAAGGAATTAGCACGAAGCCAAATATATGCTTTCAGTTTAGACGATGCAACATGAAAAAGACTATAAATTCCAGAAGTAGGATACAGTAAATCAGGATGCATGAGTCCAAATTTCCCTGCATCGAGGGCTGGTGGGTGAAAGTATTACATCTATGCTATCTCTAACACTAAGATGACATTCCTATGTTACTGGGTAAGCAATTTAAGTCAAGAGGATTTTAAGATGTCAGTGTTGGAGTCTTCCCAAGGCTTCTGTCCACTGTCAAAATGGGTCAGGCAGCCCAAAGCCACCATCGCAAACAAAGAGCTCATTCTGGGATGCTCACTCTCTGAAGGCAAGAAAGAAGTGGAGCTCTTTTCCTAGTTTGAACAATCATTTATCCACAGGTAGAACTCCCGATGTACACTTCGCACACACCGTCCATTCTGGGTACATTCCTGAGCGTACTTTTCCAAGGTATCGCCCATGTACCTTCCTCGTAACAATTTTTCCTTGGCTTCCAGGCTTTCTCCCATGTGAATCCCAAATGGCCTTACTTTATCAACTCATCACACAATTGTAACTTCTTCTCTCCTTGCCTAACTAGTTAAATAAAGACATTATTGTACGTAAAAGAACACTTCCTCACCTGCGATACAAACATGAGAAAGAACAGCTTCCACAGCAAACATGAAATTCACTTATTAATTCTAAAGCAAGAGTTGTCAGGGACTTGCACTTCAGGTCTACGATTTCAGCTAACATAAGAATGCATCACATAAACTTCATGAATTTACATGATCATTAATACATTTCCGACTAATGCCTTTACCTATGTCTGAAATGTCACATTAATAAACACTTTTAGTACATATGTATTTGTCAGTTTCAGGACACATGTTCTTCATGTTAACGTTTTCGGCTAGATATATTAATTTCCTATGTAAATTCTGCATGCTACTTGTCGATAACCTAAAATACGTCACACAGTTACGTCGATATATTTCACAATTCTAATACTTCACGTTAATAGAATTGCAAGATTATATGCGGGCACTCTACACATGCTAATACTGCACCCTTCAAATGAAATGAGATTTCTGCACCATCAGTTCCCGCCTCTGAGGACGTTGTCATCATAAAACCCTTCAAAACACAACTGCAGAGTGAACCAATCTAAACAAATGTCTTAGATAATCTTCTCTGTCTGAACTCCTCCATTTGTTTCAAATTCTCTTAGTGACTGTCCTGCAGTCTTTCCAACCATCGCTCTCTTTCCCTTAAGGAGTTCTTCATTTGCCACACTTTTTACCACTTAGACGCCCTTATTATTCCAACCAGGACAATGATAAAGATTACAACAATCATTATCGGTTTCAAGATGTAGCCAAAAATTCCACTTTCCAGATTTGCAAACCAACTTCCAACTGCACCAAATCCCTTCACAGTTTTATCCTAAACTGCTTCAGCTGCCACGTCCTGTATTTCACGACATATATCAGTGATGTGGAGAAGTGTGGATCACTGGTTAGAGGAGGCAGAACCTGAAGCAGAGGTCAGACCAGGGACCAGGGTTCAATTCCCGACGCGGCAGGGTCTTGAGCCCAAATGTCCACGGGCTCGATAATTCTCGCTTCGGTGCCTACTCGAATCACGGGTTCACACTCTGCAACTCTGGGCAATAGCTTGCTTAATCTCCACTACGGTTCCCCCGCGGCGGGATGCCTGGCTTTCAACTTGGGGATGCCCAGTAGGGGTTCTCTCACAGGGAAAAAGCCAGGGCGGGTTCCCAAAGCAAGCGCCTTGAGACCTTTCGGTGATAAGGCGCTATAGAACCTTTGACATTTGACATTGACATCTATTAGGGATATAAGTACAACACTGTTGGACCTTCAGCATCTGACACACTCCGCATTGTTTTGCAAGTAACACATATAAAGCAAGTTGGTTCTGCATCACCATCGCCCTTAACAAGAACATCTCTCCATCTATGACTAGCAAAGACTGAGCTGTGTTAACAGATAACTTACCCACTAAAGTAGACAGCATTCTAATCTTGATGTCATTAAACACCACCCCTAAACTAGGTATCACCACTCCAAATATATCTCCCACAACCTCTCCAGCAGTCAGTCCATGTTACTCCCTGCTGACTTTCCTTCAGATCTCTCCAAATCATCCACATGGTATATTTTCGGAAACACAACTGCCAAATAACAAGTACTGTACCCTTTGCTCGGTAGTCAACAAACGCATTCTTCCTGCACACAAAATATACTCCTGGTACCATTCAAACTGACTCTAACAAAACCATCTTCCAAGGACCACTACTAAAGAAGATATGATCACACACAATTTGTCCCACAAATAGTGTATCGTAATGTCTCACAGCTTGACGAATGCAAAGCTTGCCTTGTTATTGCCAATCTAAAGCTACAGGACCTGAACTTCCTTTAGCCTTGTGAGCTAACTCCTCCTTGGTCCAATCAGAACCCTTGTCCTTATTGTCAACCTTTCTGACAATTCCCCAACGTCTATCTTCTTCTTGATCTATGAATTTCTTTTCTATGTCTGTTAGTATGCATGTTAGGTGATGTCTATGCGCATAAGCAGGTTCTAGTGTCATTGTTGGTGAGAAGCAATTTTAAATTCTTTGTATTCTTTTATAATAATCCTATTTATTCAGGTGTTTAAATACAGGTATTTTTGACAGTACCATGTCATAATTTGAAAAGTAATACTCGTAATGGCATTTTCCATAAACCATACCAAGGAGTAGACTACAGATAATAATATAAGTCAAGGGTAAGTATTGATATCATATTCCCTCCTCAACTGAAGCAGATAATTGCAAGCACACGTAGAAACCTCTAACTTCCATAGTGTCAACATACTCATACAGCAATTAGCATAAGTATTCAACATATAATCACTCTTGGATAGATCTACATGAAGAAAGTGACTAGTTTGTTCTACTAAGCCTTTCTCAGATCCTAGTGTATCCTTCTTTGAGACAGCAGTGGTAGGTGCGGATGTCATGTGTACTCCCACCCCGTCCTGCTTGTGCTCAGGTGAACTTAAAATTGACTCTATCACAACTATAGTTATTACTACAACTATCACTACAATGAGTGCACCTACAATACATTTGTAACTGCAACACAAATTTCCAGACTCCATTTTAGAGTAGATCAGATCACAGTTCAAAAGAGCATCAACACACAGAGAGTGTCTTTTCTCCACCTCTACCCACATATAACAATGTTCTTCAGCAACCTTCTTTTTGAAATCTTGAAAAGTTCCTTTCAACAGTCTCTGGTTACAGTATTTATATAACTTGGAAGACTTCCCTAACCCTCTTTCTGCTTCATCTTCTTCGTCTTCTAGATAGATATCCCTAAATGTATTCTCCTTCTGCTTGGGCATTGGTTACCTTCTTCAAATAAATAGTTTACAGTTCATAGTTCAATTTACAACCCTTTATCAGCTCAGAGCCAATCTCCTCAATGACTTGTTGTAACAGTTCAGCTCTCAATGCTGCAATCCCTTGAGAAGACTGTGGTGCTCAGAAGCTTGAGATTTCAATGTCTTCCAGAATCAGAGACCATAAGCCACTTATCCGTGATGGAAAAGGCACAGTCAACAACAGAAGTGCAGTGGCTTCAATCCCAGGATCTCTTAGCAAGATCTCGACAATCAGCACCACAATCTCAGACCTCCAGCATTTGTAACCAGATAAGTCTACTCGGGAGAGGAATACCTCTGGCAAGGCACTCAAGTTATCCCAGACCTTCTTGCACTTCCTGAACTTTGCTCAATCTCACTTAGAATGGACTCTGAAGATCAATGTGTTGGTGCAATTTCTCTTTCAGATGCAAGTCTCAAGTTCCTTCTTTTCTTTCTCACAGGGCAGGTTTCACCAGCAACATCTTTCTTTCTTAACTGCACACAAACGCTTGTCACACCAGTCTCTTCCACTGAGTCAGACTCTCTGTCACACGCAACGTTACTGTCTCCCTCAGAGCTTATACCAGGGTCTTGTGTAGCTTGACCCTCCTCAGATTGATCTGTTGTGTATCCAGCCTCTTCAGGTACAGCTACAGCTTTTCTTGTATCCTCTCATGACTCCTCTGTAACATCTGGAAGTACTTCTGAGAGAGGACCTGTTTCATCGTAGGGACCCGAGACTCGTCAGGTGTGGGAGGCATGGACTTAATTCAGCACTCCACCATACTTCACAGCAGTTGTAGTCACCAATATCACTTGATATGGCCCACAACAGCGAGAATCAAGACCGTTTTTCCCCATGTGCTTTCTAATGAGAACCCAATCTCCGGGGTTTAGGTTGTGGCAGAGATCTTTTAAAGTCTGTGCAGTCGCTGCTTCAACCTGATGAGACACAGAATGAACCAAGTCACCCAATCCTTTACAGTAGTCAAAGATCAAATTATCTGTGATGTTAACGCATTAACAGGCACTGTAGGCAAACACATTGCCATTCCCATAAGTGTCCCATGAGGCAACAACCCAGTTCTCCTGTCAGGAATGCTGCACAGACAAATTAGCACTAAAGGTAATGCATCAGGTCATTTCATAAATGTTGAAGCACACACTTTAGCCAATCTCGATTTCTAAGTACCATTGCTTTTTCCCACCATTCCTGATGCCTTTGGCCTGTAGCTACAATGTAGTCTTAGATCCACATTCAAGGCGGTGCACAGCAACTTCATAACTTCAATATGGAAGTGTGTACCTCTAAATGATTCCAATATAGTTGGAAATCCGAATCTAGGAATGAGTTCCCTCAGCTACAACTTATCTACTGCTACACTTTCTCATCGGGTAGGCTTCAACCCATCGAAAAAAGATGCACACAACAACCAAAATGTATCTCAATCCATTACACACAGTCATCTTAACAAAATCCTTTTTGATTAAAGGGACCCCCTGATCTGCCAATGTGACTCAAGGCAACAACTGTTTTCATCCCAGCATTCATTTGTTGTCATGTGATACATAGATGACACAGAGCTTCTGCAATCACTCGAAACCTTGGATTAAACAAAGTCTGTCTGAACAATCTCACCATAGCATCTCTTCCTATATGAGCTGCTCCATGAATTTGCCTTGCCATTCGATGTAACAAACAATCCAGTATTACTGCCCTACCATCAGCTGATACCCAAATGCCATCTGTCCCTTTCTCACAACCTGATCTAATCCAACTCAATTGTTCCTTGTCTTTGACCTCCATTTGCAAATGCCTCACTTCATCCCATGTGTCTGTAGCTGCTAGTATCATGCTGAGTTTGGTCTTCTCTGTACTCTCTCCAGCATATTACCCATAGAAAACACATGGATGAATAGCACAGAAACTTGCTACTTCGTCGGCATACCCTTTTCCGATGGTAACAGAATAATTTCCCCTTCCAGAGGCTGCGCATTTAAGGACAGCCACTTCTCTTGGCAATTGTAGAGCTTCCAATAGTTGTCTCACATACTTCCCTTTTCGTATCGGGGAATGCCAAATGACGTTAGGAACCCTCTCTGCGACCATAGCTATCCAAAATCATGAACTCCACCGAAACCGTACTGGCTAACGGTATAGATGATGACTTTGCTCAAAGACTTGACATGCACGGGTCAAGGCAATGATTTCAGCCACTTGTGCGGAGTGTACTCCCTGTAAGCAAGCAGCTTCCACCCCTCCGGAAATGGTAGAGACAGAAAACACTGCTCTAAAATTTCCCTGATTATCTCTTAAGCATGAACCATCAACAAAGAGGATTTGCTCAGGATCAGACAATGGCACATCGACAATGTCAGGTCTCAGTTTCTTACAAATCTCAGAGTCATCCAGACAGTCATTGCCTTCACACTCTTCCACATCAGCATTTGGAACAGGTAACAAGGTAGCAGGATTTAACACAGAACATAGTTTCAGAGTAACATTTTCAGCAGCGAGTAGCGCCTGTCTGCACCTTGTCAACCTGTTATTTGTCAAATGCTACGTTTTGGTTCTCGTCCTCAAAACCTCAACTGAGTGTGGTACATATACTGTAAGAGAATAAGCCATCACAATGCTTTTACAACGTTCAATGCTGACACCTGTTGCAGCAGAGGATTTGAGACATCTGGGCAATGCTGAAGTTGCAGGATCTAGAGTAGCTCAGAAATAGACCACTGGTCTACGGGCACCTTCATGTGTCTGGGTGAGTACAGATAGAGCACAACCTTCGCTTTCGTGGCAGAACAGTGAAAATAATTTGTCATAATCAGGCATTCCTAAAACTGGAGAGCAATAGTTGCACTCTCTCAACTCCAGGAAGGCAAGCAGACAGTTGTTATCCCAAGGTACCGGTTCACATACATCCTTGTGAGAAAGCATCTGCAAAGGTTTCGCCATTAAGGAAAAAATTAGGAATCCATTGTTGCATTAGCCAACAATTCCCAAGAACATTCTGACCTCTTTCTGGGTATAGGGTGAATTTACTTACATGATAACTTCCACTCTTTCTGGTGACACCTTTATTTTACCCTTTTCATTTCAATAACCCAAATACTGTACTTCATTCAGACAATACTGAAGCTTACTTGGAGACACTTTATGCCCATTGTTAGCCAGATGGTTCAGTAAAGCAATGGTATTATCTAGGCATGGGCGGATTTTGCGGATCCACGATCCGCGGATTTGCGGATCGTGGATCCGCAAAATCGGCGGATTTTGCGTATTTGCGAATCCGCGGATTTGGGGCGGGGCTTCCATGCGAGTGCACATGCCTCTTGTGTGTTTAAAAGGATGCAAAGGCCTCTGTCCAGCATCACAGCTGATTTTCGACGGTAGATTTGGGAAGAAGGCACACCTGCCCAGCCTCGATGACGAGCACGATTGTTTTTTGGGCTGATGAATGAGTCACTGCATTTGAGCTTCAACTAGTTCCAGCGACCATGTGTGTGTTACTATGCAATCGCCCCGAAGGGCGCAGGGGTCCCTTAGGTGAGCTGTCCATCATAGTGCGTCAATGGCGGGAAGACGGTGCACACCGCGAGTGTGTGGGCGGGGCTTCCATGCGAGTTCACATGCCTCTTGTGTGTTTAAAAGGATGCAAAGGCCTCTGTCCAGCATCACAGCTGATTTTCGGCGGTAGATTTGGGAAGAAGGCACACCTGCCTGGCCTGTTGTAACTATTTTATTATGGCGCCGGCAAGCTGCCAGCGCCATCCTAAAATAGTTACTAAATTAGCTTCAACAGGAAGCTCTAATAGATAAAATCGAGCACCTGCTTTATTTTATCTATTAGAGCTTCCTGTTGAAGCTAACTTAGTAACTATTTTAGGATGGCAATAGTTACAACAGGCCAGGCTTCAACTTTTGCCCCGGGCCCGGATCCGCCGCTCGCGGATTTGCGAATTCTCGGCAAATTCGCGGGCGATCGCGAACAAAGAAAATAAACCTCCCGGCAAGATTCTCAACGTGGTAAGGTCAGGTTTCTCATTATGAGTAGTCGCGTATGCTCGGGACCGCTTGCGGTGAGAAACTACCAGTCCACGTTGAGAAAGGTGCCGCTCGAGTAAAAATCTACTCGAGCGGCAGAAAACGACAGCTCACACTGTGCGAGATGCCATTTTCAATGATTGCACAGTGCGGACAAGCATCCGGCACTGTGCAATCATCGCGAACAGCACACTATGCAGTTTGCGTAGCGCTACACGTAATCTCGCGTAGTGCGAAGTGCACTTCGCGTAGCTACGCTTAGCGCAACTACGTGAACTACGCCCAGGGTTAGCTATATTTTCCACTTGGCTTCTGTAACCCCATAATAAGAGAACTGCACAGATTTTCCATGATCTCCTTTAGGATGCCCTGCATTATCATGGAGTCAATTACAGGTGTGGTCCCTGCCACTGTTTCTGGAGTCAGAGTGTACTAGGGTGTTCTCAGAAACTCTCCATTTGGCTTTACCTGAATGAGGACGGCTCAATGTCTCAAATCAGTTCAGTCTCTTCCCCTTAGAAGTCCCATTGCACGGGGGTGGTGTCCCTGAGATCAAGCAACATGTCTTCCACTGTCAACTAAGGAAATATGGCGGTATAAAGATTCTGGTTTAAAAGCAATGTCCTCATCATTAGTCTGCAATTTGATTCCTTTTGGTGCACAGTAGATGGTACAATTCAATTTGCACAATAGGTTACACCATAGTAAACAGACTGGACTCGAATCACACACCACAAACTGATGATGATCCTGAAAGTTTCCTATTTTTACAGGTACCTCTTCTGTCAAAGGGTTCATCATTCTCTTGTTAGAGACTCCTTCAACTTGGATTGATTTTCCAGAGAGGGGCAGGTTTGGGGCTACTGCAGATCTCACAGTAGAACGGGTAGCACCAGTATCAATCAAGAATGTAATGGGATGACCATCTACGTCTGCTTATACGTATTGTCCACTCTGGTCTACCTCCAAGACTGCGGCAAGTGACCAGTCTTCCTCCTCCCTCAGGCACGGTCATAAGGGCGGGTCCGGATCGAATCCGTCCATAGCTTCCATCAAAGGCATTTGGGGATATGTCCGAATTCCCTGTGGAATTCTCAGAGGCTGAGGTACTTACACTAATGGATTCCTATTCCCTCCCGCATTAAATTATCTTGGCCTGGTTACTGTCAGTAACTGATTTACTCTATCTGCCACCTGCACTAGCTCTCCTCCCTATTCTTGGTTCGTAGGATTAAGGCAACACTTGCGCTTCAAATGCCTGATCAAATAAAAAAAATGACAGGCAGTGGTCTTCTTCAGAGTCACAACATCTACCCCTGTCTTCGGATCTATAGAGACGTCTCTTCCTCTTCCCTGTCTCGTCAATCCTCAAACTGTAGGTACTTGTACACCTCCTGAAACATTCCCCTGACCACGAGCTAGAGCTCCCATTATTGACTGCACCTGCTCTCCCTTTTGGGCATTATGCATCTGGACTAACATCAATTTTCCCTTAATTCACCTCATCACTGCAATACTTGAAAGGGAAACATCCATTCCAACAGAGTCATTACATCACACTGTCATTACAATGCAACTGTTACAATGCATCTGCCTTTACATCGCATGCCATTACAACGCATGTCATTACAATGCATGTCCATACAACGCATGCCAATACATCTCATTATATGGTAAGTAATGGAGATTTTTTAGTTTCAGGGTGTGTATGGGATCTGGGGTAGATGGGAATAGTAATTTTGACCCCTACACTATCCAACACTTTCCCTACTGTTGCACTCACTGGAGTGGGAATAGCAATTGTTACCCCTACACTATCCAACACTTACCCTACTTTAGCCCTAAAAGTATTATGCATTGTAATGGTATGCATTGTAATGGTATACATTGTAATGGAATGCGTTGTAATGGTAGTTTTCAAAAATGAGTTCTAATGGCATGCGTTGTAAAATCATCCGATGTACTGGTAGTTGCGATGTAAAACCCGCATTGTAAAAGCATGAGTTGTAATTGTTCGCGTTGCAACGTCATAAATTCTACTGGTCAATCATAGGACTTCATCTACTGACTTATTTTGCCAACAGATTAGGTGCTGTGGGATCATAAGGCTGATCTCCGGCCTCCATCCTGTGTCACAAATATGGACACAAATGTTTCCATGTCTTTACGGTTGAGCATATCTAACCCACTGTACTGCTTAAAGACTTGTAAAAGCCTCTCGTAGTAGGCATGTACTGACACTTTAAGTTCCTAGGTTGTTCATTCTATCTTAACCCAATCAATGTCATATGAGGCTATTTTGGACTGCAACCATGTGATCACCTGATCGTACTTCTTCATAACCGACGGTGAAGGACCATGAGTTATTGAGTCCTTCTCTGTTTCAGCACCAGGCCACTCAACAGCTATCTTTCAAGCAGACCATAGATCACTAAGAACCACAATTTTGAACAAGCTTATGAATTCACATAATCATTAACACATTTGCAACTAATGCATCTACCTACATATGAAATGTCATATTATTAAACACTTTTAGTACATAAACATTTGTCAGTTTCACAACACATGTTCTTCATGTTAACGTTTTCTGCTAGTTACATTAATTTCCTATGTTAAATCTCCATGCTACTTCTCGATAACCTAAAGACGTCACACAGTTATGTTAAAACATTTAACAATTCTAATACTTCCCGTTAATAGAAGGGCAAGATTTTATGCGGGTGCGCTCTACACATGATTATAATGCACCCCTACAAATGAAATGAGGTTTCTGCTTCATCACCACCAAGTCTATAAAGTATGCAGGGTTAAACAGGGTCAAAATGGGACAATAGGCCAGGGGCACTAAAATAAAAGTGGCCCGCTAGTAAATAAGAAAGTTATAAATTGGTCCATGTTTACAGATTGCTGCAGCTTTGAAATTGTAAAGACATGCTGTATATGTTTTGCAAGGTTAAGAAGTGTGCACGGATTTGACCATGCTGAAGATAATGTTTGATTTAATATTAGGGAAAACAACAGTACAAACCAGCCCAGCTGACCCTAAAACAGGCCCACAAACAAAATAAAAAGTGACCCACACACTGACCTTTCAGACCAGCCCATCGTACACTGCCTGATTCTCCTACATCCCAGTCCCACCCTGGGGTTGAAGCAATGATGAATATGGGGCAGCACTGGCTGCAGCTCTCTTTTGCACCTTAATGTCATGTGATTCTGACATCACAAAGTTGATATTTGCTTCTGCAGTCAATCCTTGATGGTAGCTGTTGCTCAGCAACTAGAACGTGCTACAGCAGAACAGAATACAGCCTTTTGCTGTTGGTCCCACTCCGTATTTGGGTTCAGGCAAAGAAAGTAAAAGAAATTGATCGCAGGCACCCCTGACGTCACTCTCCATAACCGTGAGCCGTGTTCCTCCCTGCTTGCTCCACTCCTGCCCACCCGAGCATTGCCAAGAAGTGGCGTTACCATGGAGCCGCGTCTCAGCGCAGATTAAGGAGGCCATCTTGTGTGTCATTCTCTCGCCGCATCGGCGCGCTGCTGCGCATCCTGTTTAAAATGGTCTGCCGGGCCAAAAAACAGACCGTAAAGCTGGATTGTGGACCGCTTGCATGGTCAGAGAAAGGGAGAGCAGTAAAAAAAATGCAGTGACATGTTCATACCAGCATAAATATGGCAGATGATGGCAAAGCAGAAGATAATCCTTTAGACCCCATTGATGGGGATAAAAAGAGAAATAATGATGATATGGCCGCAGAAGAAACGAAAGAAGACAATACAAATGCAATAGACACAAAAGAAATGCAGTAGACGTAAAAGAAAGAGTTAGTATCACAGGAACGGAAAAAGAAGATACAAACACAAGTGAAAAAAGAGAAGCTGGCAGAAAAAGTTTTGCAGAACTCTCAAATTCGTCTTGAACATGTGTCTCAAACACCTTCAAGTTACGTTGAAACTTTACCGAAAACAGTGAAAAGAAGAATTAATGCACCGAAACAACTGCAAGTGAAATGTGCCCACATAAAAGCAAAGTTTTAAGAAGAGGTTCATGAGCTGGAGTTAAAATATGCATCACTGTACCAGCCTCTCTTGGAAAAGAGACGAGAAGTTATCAATGGTGAAGTTGAGCCAACAGACAAAGAATGTGAATGGCACAGTGAAACAGAAGATGAGGAGCAATTAGCTGAATCATTAAAAACAAAGGCATCAATAATCAAAGAAACAAAAGATGAGATATATCATAAGGAGTCCCAGATTTTTTTGGGCTGACAACATTTCGAAATGTAGATCTTCTATATGATTTAGGTCAGCCACTTCCTATCCTATGCCAAGCAAGATCAGACTTGTTTCATTACCTGGTGCTGTACGTGCAATTTAGTGGATCAGAGAGCCTATGATACCAGAAGGGCTACTGAGAGCCTAACTAGAACAAGGACAGATAACATAGAAATGGGACTGAAAGTCCAGAACCGGGAAAGCCAAGAACTGGGGGAGAGAGACCAGAACCAGAATCGGCAAGGGTCAAAGGTCCCAGAACCACGATGGAGAGCCGTGACAGAGAGCCCACAACGGGGACAAAGGTGACAGAACCAGAACCAGGAGGGGACAAAAGTCCCAGAACCAGTACCAAGAGGGGGCAAAGATCCCGAACCACGATGAACCATGACAGAGAGCCCACAATGGGGACAAAGGTCCTGCAACCAGAACCGGGACAGATAGTCCAAAACTAGGACAGAGAGTCCAGACTCAGGAAAGCAAACCAAAGCCGGCACATGGAGCTCAGAATGGGGACAAAGGTCCTGCAATTAGAACCGGGTCGGAGAGCCCACAGAACTAAGACAAAGAGCCCAAAACAAAAAAAACAACAAAAATGGTCCAGAGAGTTCACAACCAACACAAAAAAGAGGCCCAGAACCAAAGAAAGAGGCCCATAGCCTGAGAAAGAAGTCTAGAACCAGAAAAAGAATTCTAGAACCAGAGAAAGATAATCAGAACCAGGACAGCTAGTCCAAAACCAGGACAGAGAAAGAACTGGTTTCAACAATTTCTTCAGGAACATTAGAGCCAGATATTTTCAATCGAAAGCATGGAGGCATCTGTTGAGCTGTTCATCTTCAACTCAAAGCGGAAAGCGGTGGTGGACAGAGACAGATTGAAGAAAGTAAACTGTCTCTTCCTGTTTTTGCTGGACAAGGACAGATTGGAGAAAGTAGACTGTCTCTTCCTGTGTTTTCTTCTGTCTAAGGGGAGTAGGTGGTGGTGATGCCTGTTGGTTGTTTTGGTGATGTCCCTCACATCCCCCTTCACCCTTGACCCCGAAACGCTCCTTTGCCTTTGCGAACCAAAAAGTTTAAGACATTGTATACCTCCTACCTGTCTTAATTATTATTGTTGTTGTGTCCCATACATTAAGCTTCATTTTGTGTTTTGTTTCTTTATTTCTTTTTTCTCTGTAAAGGAGAAAGATATGATATATATTTGTGCTTCTCTCAACAGGGACACCTGTGGTCATTAGGCCTTCCTTTGTGTTCCCATCTCCCCAGCCTCCCAGAATACCTGTGAGTGGTCTAACTTGTACTAGAGTGTTCTACTCTTGTCAGTTGATGGTCTGGTCAGCTGGCGAGGTGTGCGCTTAGCTGTGCTCTTAAATAAAACTACTTGTGACTGAAATGGATGTGTCCTGAACTTACTTACAACAAATACCCTTGTCAAACACTTCCAGAGGTAATCTTTGAGGATCGACGTAGGCCATTGAAGTCCTGCGGCAGCGCCTGTAGAGAGTACCTCGATGGCAGCAAATGCTATTAACAAGCCATTCTGCCATTCTGACTCCAAAACTGCAATTCAATCAATCAATCATAGCATTTGTAAAGCTCGCTACTCACCCGTGAGGGTCTCAATGCGCTGGGGCGGGAGGGTTGCTGCTACTGCTCAAACAGCCAGGTCTTGAGGTGTCTCCTGAAGATGAGGTGGTCCTGGGTCAGTCGAAGTTGGACAGGGAGGGAGTTCCAGGTCTTCCTCCGGTGGTGGTTCCGTGAATCCGTGGGATGGTGGCGAGGGCGAGGCTGGCGGAGCGGAGCTGGCGGGACGGAGTGTAGAACGTGAGGCGAATGTTGAGGTAGTCGGGGCCTATGTCTTGGAGAGCCTTGTGTGCGTGGGTGAGGAGCCTGAACATGATTCTCTTGCTGACTGGAAGCCAGTGCAGGTCTCTCAGCTGGGTGGATATGTGGCTGTGGCAAGGGATGTCGAGGATGAGGCAAGTGGAGGCGTTCTGTATGCGCTGGAGTCTTCTCTGAAGTTTTGCTGTTGTTCCTGCGTAGAGGGCGTTCCCGTAGTCCAACCGGCTGGTGACGAGGGCTTGGGTGACGGTTCTTCTTGTTTCGGTGGGGATCCATCTGAATATCTTTCGGAGCATGCGCAGGGTGTTGAAACATGAGGATGAGATGGCGTTGACTTGCTTGGACAGTGTGAGCGTGAAGTCCAAGATGAATCCCAGGTTGTGTGCATGGTCCGTGGGTGTCGGTGCGGCGCCCAGCACGGAGTCGTTCCAGGCGGATGGGGATGGTCCCAGGATGAGGACTTCCGTCTTGTCCGAGTTCAGTTTCAGGCGGCTGAGCTTCATCCAGTTTGCGACGTCCCTTATTCCTTCCTGGAGGTTGGTCTTGGCGGTGGCTGGGTCTTTGGTGAGGGAGAGGATCAGCTGGGTGTCGTCGGTGTAGGAGATGATGAGGTTGTGTGCGCGGACGATGGCGGCGAGGGGGCCTATGTAGACATTGAAGGGAGTCGGGCTGAGCGAGGATCCTTGGGGTACGCCGCAGATGATCTCGGTGGACGCGGAGTGGAAGGAAGGAAGGCGGACTCTCTGGGTTCTGCCGGAGAGGAATGATGTGATCCAGTCCAGGACTCTTCCTTGGAACCCTGTGTTGTGGAGGCGAGATCTTAGGGTGCGGTGGCAGATGGTGTCGAAGGCAGCTGAGAGGTCAAGGAGGATGAGGGCGTCTGTTTCCCCGTTGTCGAGCAGGGTCCTGATGTCGTCGGTGGCTGCGATGAGGGCGGTCTCGGTGCTGTGGTTGGCGCGGAATCCGGACTGGGATGGGTTAAGGAGCCATTTGCCTCGAGGAAGGCGGTCAGCTGTTTGTTGACGGTCTTGTTAATGACTTTCGCTGGGAAGGGAAGAAGGGAGATGGGTCGGAAGTTCTTGAGGTCTTAAGGGTCCGCTGTGGGTTTCTTCAGTAGAGCGTTGATCTCTGCGTGTTTCCAGCTCTCTGGGAAGGTGGCAGCCGAGAAGGAGTTGTTGATGATGTTCCAGAGGTGGGGTGCGATGACAGCGTCTGCTTTGTTGAAGATGTGGTGGGGGCATGGATCGGACGGTGAGCCGGAGTGGATGGTGTTCATGACGTGGCGGGTGTCTTCAATGCTGATGGGGTTCCAGGTGTTGAGGGTGGCGGTGGGGGATGATGGTTCTGTGGCTGATGGCAGAGTCTGGGCACGGAAGCTGTCGTGTATGTCAGCGATCTTGCGGTGAAAGAAGGTGGCGAGAGCGTCGCAGAGGTCTTGCGATGGTGGGATGTCATTGGAGTTGGCGCTGGGGTTGGAGAGTTCTTTCACGATGCTGAAGAGCTCCTTGCTGTTGTGTACATTGTTGTCTAGGCGCTCCTTGAAAGAAGTCCTCTTGTTGGTGCGGATCAGTTGGTGGTGTATGCGGATGTCGTTCTTGAGAGCCGTCTGTTGAGAGCCGTTTCTGCCGTCTATTCGCGGCCCCAGGTCTTCTCGAGGGTTTGGCAGGATTTCTTAGAGTCCTTGACTTCGTCAGTGAACCAGGTGGCTATTCTGTTGCCGGGCTTGCCAGGAGGGTTCTTCAGTGGTGTGAGAGTGTTGGCGCAGTTGCTGATCTACTGTGTGAGGTTGCGTGTGGCTGCGTTGGGGTCAGTGGTGCGGGTTCTGGCTCAGTGACGATGTGAGCTGGTCGGTGGTGATTTTTCTCCAGCTTCTGCGGGGGATCTGCTGCGGGTGGTGGTGGGATGTAGTCTTCTTGAAGGACAAGTGAATGCAGCTGTGGTCGGTCCAGTGGAGGCTGGTGGTGTGACTGTAGGTGACGTGGTTGCTGGAGGAGAAGATGGGGTAGAGCGTATGTCCGGCGTAGTGGGTGGGGGTGGTCACCAGTTGTTTGAGTCCGAGGTTGGCTAGGTTGTCAAGCAGGGTGGTGGTGTTGTTATCGTTGAAGTTCTCCAGGTGGAAATTCAGTTCCCCTAGGAGGATGTAGTCTGCGGAGGCAAGGGCGTGCGGGCTGATGAAGTTGGCGATGGCTTCGCTGAATTGTGTACGTGGGCCCGAGGTCTGTAGATGAGGGTTCCTATGAGGGTGGTCTTTGGGTCGGTGTGGATCTGGAAGTGTAGTAGTTCCTGCGGTGATGAGAGTTTCCTCGGTGGTGGTTGAGACACTGATCGTGTTCCTGTGGATGATGGGGATTCCCCCTTCGAATTTCTTGGTACGGTCTTTCCAGGTGATCTTGTAACCGTCCGGGATGGCTATGGCAATGTCGGGGGCTGAGGAGGCATTCATCCATGAGGAAGGCGATGTCCGGAGCTGTAGTGTCGAGGAGGTCCCAGAGTTCGATGGCATGCTTGTGGGCGGAGCGGATGTTGAGCAGGATGCACTTGAGGTGGTTGTTGTTGCCTGGTGCTGAGAGTGGGGTGAAGGTCCGGAGGCAGGTGAAGTTGCATTCTCGGCAGGCTAATGGTCTGTGGGTGCGTTTCGGGGTGGCTCAGTAGCAGGTGGCTGATCGGCCTGTGTTGAGGGCGTGGAAGGTGGCGGTGTCGTATCTCAGTCGGGTTTCTTGGCTCCGGCGGAGGCCAGGGGTTCTGGGGCTGGGCTCGGTCCAGGCGCGGACGGGTGCAGACGGGCTTGCCTTAGGCGCGCCTTCGGCACGCCAGTGGTGTGGCCGCGCAGCCGCCTGCATTATGAGGGGACGAGGGAGGGAGGAGCAGCAGCTGGGAGCGTGGAGCGGGGACGAATCGGGTCACGGGGGTGGGGCCGTAGGGGAACGCAGCGGCGGGAAACACGGGCGGCAGGAGGGGGGAGCGGTGGCGAAAAACAAGAAATGGGCACAGAAGGCAAACAAAAACACAGTGGCAACTACGGAGGGGCACAGAAGGTAGACAAAAACAGTGGCAAACACAGGCAGCAGATAACAGAGACAGGGGCAAACTAAAGGGCAGAGACTACGAAGAAGGACAAGTACAGACAGTAACAGTAACAGATAAAAACAAAGAAGAAAAAAGATAAATGACAGTAAAGACATACGAAATACTTACAGGCCCACCACTGGGCCACCAGGGATGAGGCGCAGGCAGGAGCCTCCGGGTGGAGGAGGGCCTCGAACGCGCAGCAGCAGCAGCGAGGCTCGGGGACACAGCGCCAGCAGGGTGTGCTAACGCGGTGAGGGAGCGTCCCGGCCTGAACCAGGGCCTTGGGTCGCAAGTAGGTTTGAAGGGTAAACAGCCATTACAGCGCAACTTTTAAACCGTACACCATTACATTGCAAGCGTTATAACGCATGCAATGTAACAAGGCATAGCCATTACAACGCATGTTATTACATCACATGCGCTTTGACAACGCATGCAATGTAATGGCAATCCAATTCATTGTGAGGAAACTGAGGCTCTTCTGTTTCCTCACAACAGCGTACATCATGCACCGCCCCATAGCCAACGTAAGGCGAAGCAGGAACCAGGGAGAGGAACCACGAGGAGAGCCAGGTAAGGGGGATTGGGCCTGGGGTGGGGGTAGTGTTTTAGGGTTTGCGGTAGTGTTGTGGTGTTTGTGTAGTGTAGGGTAGTGTTTTAGGGTTTAGGGTAGTGTTGGGGGTTGTGCAGGGTAGTGTTTAATTGTACGGAGCAGACTGGGGGTCAGGGGAGGGTTATGCTGGAGGTAGCGTTTTAGGGTTTAGGCTAGTGCTGTGGTGTGTGTGTAGTACAGGGTACTGTTTTAGGGTTTAGGGTAGTGTCTGGGAGTTGTGCAGGGTAGTGTTTAATTGTAGGGAGTGGACTAGGGGTTGGGGAGGGTCGTGCTGGAGGTAGTGTTTTAGGGTTTAGGGTAGTTCTGTGGTGTTTGTGTAGTGCAGGGTAGTGTTTTAGGGTTTAGGGTAGTATTGGGGGTCATGCAGCGAGTGTTTAAGTATAAGGAGTGGACTGGGGGTTGGGGAGGGTTGTGCTGGTGGTAGTGTTTTAAGGTTTAGGGTAGTGCCGTGGTGTGTGTGTAGAGCATGGTAGTGTTTTAGTGTTTAGGGTAGTTTTGGGGGTTGTGCAGGGTAGTGTTTAATTGTAGGGAGCAGACTGGGGTCGGGGAGGGTTGTGCTGGAGGTAGTTGTTTAGGGTTTAGGGTAGTGCCGTGGTGTGTGTGTAGTGCAGAGTAGTGTTGTTGGGTTTAGGGTAGTGTCAGGGGATCATGCTGCGTAGTCTTAATGTCGGAAGAGTACTGGGGGTCAGGTAGGGTCAAGCAGGGGTATAAAATTAGGATTTAGAGCTGGGCAGAGTACTGTCACTTACATTGCACACCTTTACCATGAGTATAGCTTTACCATGCATGCCTTTGCATTGTAATGGTATGCGTGGTAAAAGTATGTGATGTAATGGCATGTTGTTGTATTTGCAATGCGATGTAATAACAGCATTGTAATGGCACGCGTGGTATTAGTACGCGTTGTAATGAGTCATATTCAGTTTGAAGACATGGGCCAATCCAGAATTAGCCAGGAACCCACAGGCAAGTAGCTCTCACCGACTTTCACTTCTTAGTTTCAGATGTGCCTCAGGTCACCAGTGTCTATTCAATGGAAGATACAATATAGTGTAGTGTGTGAACTCCAGCACGAAATCATACTCAGGAAACAAAATCAGGTAGACCCTCAATTGAGGATTTATTTACCGACTGAGACCCACGGCCACTCCCAGGGAAGTCTCTGCTGTGAATGCCTGAAAGCAATTCTAGAATACCCAAACCAGATGACATCCACAATACTCTGAATACCTAAACACTATTGAGCCCATTATGATAACGGGCGGATCGCCACGCCATACGGGCAGTGGCAATCCGCTCGCTAAAAACCACCATCCACTCCCTAATTCCCCCCTGCCAGATTACCATGGTGGGGGGGACCCCGGCAGACGTAGAGACCGTCTGCCGGTTTTCCGCCCGGTCGCAGAGTCAACCGGGCGGAAAAGCAGCTGACATAGTGGCGGTGTCTGGGAGACACCGCAATCCATATTAGCATGTGTTTGGGAAAGGCAGGCGGTTTCTGCCATTGGGGGCCCGTTGCGGGCTCCCAGGGACTCTGGGGGGTGGGGGGGCACATGGGGGGTACATATGGTACCCCCCAGCAGTTCCATGCACAACATGGCAGGCACTGCGCGGTGCCTGCCATGTTGTGCACGGAAGTGCACAACATGCCTTCCGGGCATTGTTGCGGGCGGTGCTGAGAGCACCGCTCGCCACAATGTCAGGAATGCTGGATGCGTCGGCCACTATGGCCCCCACGGGACTCCCTCCCTTATGGTGGGCGGTCCCTTTTTGCGTCGGGATGGCGGGCGGCCGCCATCCTAATGTGCCCCTAAACGTCTTCAAAGTCACCCTTATTATTCTAATAAATAAAACAGAAGAAATATACCTACTACAAACTATGAGTTACATAACATAATAAGAACTATAACATGACCATTTTTCAAAAACACAAATCCAAAAAAATCTAAAAGCAATGCAATTAAAACATAAAATTTAAATTTGACATGAGCTTCTCTCACCCATTCATCATGGAATCGCAAATTCACACTCCTACTTCTCTGTGAATCATTTTGTAAGCAAACTTCACCATCAGTTTCAGCCACACCACCATATGCACCTTTGTACAATAAACCACTTCTTCAACTGGAGCAATGCCACCACTGCACACCTTTTCATTAAAGGACAAAGACACATCGAGCCAATCAGAATCATTCATCACATCCAATCGAACATACTTATTTGTCATAACGTGAACTTGCTACTCTTTAAATTTCACAATAGACTACTGTTCCACTACCCTTTGTACGGCAAATACCTTAACAGGTTTAAATTGCTTGGCACATTTCGACTCTCCCTTCTCATACCTGTAAATCAATGTTTTTGACACTTCTAGTGTGATCAAAATATTCTTCATAAACTTTTTGTTTCTCCTCCACTTTTTTGTAAACCTAAAATCTTAGGGGCAGATTTAAAGCCCCATGCGCCACTTGTGCGTCACTTTTCCCATGTTAAAAGTGATGCAAAAGTGGCGCAAGAGACTTGTAAATCTGCCCCTTAATGTTCATTCAAATAACCAGTCCGTTCATCCAACCAAGAAAGTTTAAAACCAGAATGAGGTTTTCTGCCCCTCAAAAGCATAATAGGTACAACAGTAGTAGTTAGTACTGTGCAGCGCGGTATTATAGCTCCATACCTTGTCTTTCAAATATTCAACATCCAAATTATACAAAAGTGCCATCTGTATACCTTCATTCAAAAAATTATTAGCCCTCTCCACTAAATCATCTTAAGAAGTACTACTCAAATCACCTTAATGTGCTGTATGGCATGTTTGTTGAAAAACTGCAACATCTCTTGATTTAAGTGCACCTTTAATACTACAAATGCATATTAGAACCCCTACGTAAAGTATTCCACTGCCGCAATCAGATACTTCAAGACACTTTTCAACAAGTTATAAGGAAGAGAAAAGTCTAAAACTAGTTTCATCCAAGGTCTTTCAGAACAAGGAATAAGAGTCAAAGATGGAACACTAACCTTCCAATGCTTATCAGCACACAAACATTCCTTACACTTATCAGCAAACATTTTAACAAACATTTTAACTTGAGAATAAGTAATGCTACTTTATTCTGTGAACTGTGGCCAAAATAACCAGACGTCCTTTAGAAGCCAATGATATAATCCTTTTTTACATACGGCGGGACACTACAATCCTATCTTAAAACAATTTCATTAACTAACAATAGTTCTGAAGACAATTGTGACTAAACTCTCAACTCTGCACTCAATACCCTGTCCCTTGGCCAACCATTCATAATTTAGGGCTGATTCCGAAGTGGGCAGGAAGAGCTCTGACCGTCGGTCGGAGCCCTATTGCCCGCATCAGAATGCGCCAATCAGATTCTTTTCTGATCGAACCATTCTGATGGACTCGGTCGGAAAGGAATCTGACTCGGTTTTCCAGATGGCTTCAGTACTCCCCCTGCCGGATCTTTCCAGCCGAGGGAGTACAACTGACTTTTTGTTCCGGTCTTTCTGACACAAAAAGGCAGTGGGAAACTGTCTTTGGGGGCCCCCAGCAGGGCCCTCATGGGAGCATGGCCACCTTGAGGGGCCTGCCACGGAGTGCAGGGATGAACAGCCCTCCTGCTTTTTCAATAAAAGCATGCATTCCATTTGGAATGCATGCTCTCAAATCAAATCCAAATATGCTTTATTCGGTGTGCTGTGCAGAACCATAGAAGCAGTTACAATTAAAAAACATTTAAAAATCATCACAGATCTGGATGCATTACTAACATTAAAAGGTGAAATTAGCTGACGAATTACAAAAATAGCGGGTTGTTCCTGATGGAAAATAATTTGTGCAAATTACGCGTTAAAGTGCAATTCTTCTCTACAATTCACAATGTGCAAATTACGCTAATGGCCACCTTCAAAAAGAGGTTTTGAACTTTCCGGGTTGTACAAGAACAAGCAAGAATGTCGGACTTTACGGGGGTTGTTTGCAGAGGAGTACAAGAGTTAATCTAGGATATACAAAGTGTACAGTTAATTGCATACCTACTCAAGAAGTCAATAAAGTGCAAAGTAGAGCGTTTCCTCCGGAAAATTGACTGATGATAATATAACAGTAAAATGGTAATCATCACCAACCAGGATACATTGCTAACGTTAGTAAAATAGAATTAGCTGGCAAATTTCAGAAATGACAGATTGTTCCTGTTGAAAAACGTCTTGTGCAAATTACACATTTAAAGTGCAATGTTTCTTTAACTTTTACAGTGTGCAAATTACGCTAATAGTCACCTAGGGAAAGGGGTTTAATAGAGTAGGACTTTATGCAATTCATATACAGGAGAGTACAAAAGCCCATCAAAGAGCACAAAGTAAACAGTTCATTGCATGCCTTCTGAAATAGTCAGTAAAATGCAAAGTGGATTGTCCCCTTTTTGGGACTGATAAAATTACATGTAGACCTAATCTACAAATTCGTTCTATGCCGGATACAAAATTTTAAGAACCTTGCGATGCTAATAGCAATGCCGTCTGATTCCAGAAGCTGGAGGGTCATAAGAGCAGGGCGACACTGACGAAGGCCCAGGGATTTTAAGATCGGAATCAGCCATCGCTTTCTGGGTTCTATGTAGAATTTGCAGATGAGGGTCACGTGGAGAAGTGATTGTAAAGAGGAATCATCACACGGACAGCAGATTAACTGCTTGGACCAATCATTTTGTGTTGGAAAAGTTACAAGTCGGTGAAAGATGTTAAGTCTAAATCGGGTCAACAGGAATATATCAAAACTTGTTAGCTTCAGAGTTAGGTAAGGCTGGATCGAATAGGTGGTCTGGATTAATAGTGAGTGCTCTCATTGAAGGTATAGGAATGCGACAGAACACGGTACGGTCGCAACCTTCTTGAAAGTCTGTATCCGATGACAGGAGGTTGTTTGGTTACAGTTCTTGATCGTTGTCGGACAGACTGGTAAACAGTCAGAATATCGAGTAGGAAATGTCGACTTGCACTAATATCGAGTGGAAAATATGGTGATACAGAAATATGGACTGACAGAATATTGTGACCAAAAATATCGAGTTTAAGGTAAGAAATATCGTTTTCCAAAATATTGAAGCCATTAATATGGTTTGCAAAAATATAGTTGTTAAAAATGTTGTTGTTTTAATTAGTGTTATGTATTTATTGTGTATTTTAAATGTATCTGCTATATTTTTGGTCTCAGTATTGCATTTTTTTTAAATATCTGTGTTAAATTTTTAGAAGGAATTGATTTTATTTTAATTGCATTTTGCTTTTTAATTTCGTAGCGGGTTGTGGGTTTATAGGGGAATAGGGTGGGAAGTAATTTAATTATAATAAATAAAATATTAATTTTATTTTGATAACATTTTGCATTTAAGTTCCATAGCGGGTTGTGGGTTTATAGGGGAATAGGGTGGGAAGTAATTTAATTATAATAAAATTAAAATTCATTTTTATTTATTAGTATTTATTTAATCTTGATTTTATAATGTTAATTATGGTAATTAATTTATTATTAATTAATTAATAATTGGCTGTTAACTTCTATTGATTAATTAATTGATAAATATATTAGGGGGTCGATTCCGATTCGGGAAACAAATCCGCACGACGGTTCGAATGCATAGCCCTTTCCTTACGAATCGTACAAATCCGTCCGAATTGCGTAGTAGGATCCGTAGGAAAAAAATACGTCTGAATCTTTGCTAACCGTACTAAAAGCAAGGGAAAGTCCGTACGATACGGACCCTCAAAGTGAACCGTACGAATTGTAAACATGGTGTACGACCCGACAAGTACGATCCAGACCGGGAAATCAGAAAGCGATTCGTCCCGAAAACGTCGCGTATGAGCTGCGATTTGAACGGTAAACTTCGCGTATGAGCGAGCCACAAAATAAAATACGAGACGAACCCACACTGAACGAAGCGCACGCAAACCACGTAAAAATGTCACGTATGAGCGAGCCACAAAATCAGATACGAGACGAACCCACACTGAATGAAGCGCACGCGAACCCCGTGAAAACGTCGCGTATGAGCGAGCCACAAAATCACATACGAGACAAACCCACACTGAACGAAGCGCATGCAAACATCGTAAAACAGCACAAGGAGGTTTAAAACGACCCATACCGCTAGAACGTCGCGTTGGACACACAAATAATCAGAAGCAAATACAACTAAACGAGCCATACTGAACCACGCGGACCCTGGAAAACAGCACAAGGAGGGTGAAATCGACTCACACAACACCACAAAACACGTCTCCAGTGTACAAACCATGGAAATTAATGTCCTGGGCAGATCCAAACAGGCAAACAGAGGGGCTAACTCAGAATTACCCCTTATAACACACCCACCAAAAATTTAAACTAAGCTACACCCACAAATAGACCAATAAAAAGGGTCCACACACACAAACCATGATCCTTTGCAACAGACCCAATTTGCAAGAGACACTGACAACACACCATCCACTGCACACATCCACCTTCACACATACCCCCAATCACATTCAGACCCACACACCCCATTCACATTCAGACCCACACACCCACATCCATACACACCGTCACCTCATACCATGTCAGCACAGAAGAATTCAAAGTTCACAAAGGAGGAGATGGAGATCTTTGTAGATGAAGTCATCAGAGTCGAGCCACAGCTGTTTGGCGCATTGGTCAGACGGACAAGCATAGCTGAGAAAACACACCTGTGGGAGAGGATAGTCAATAGGGTGAATGCTGTTGCACCCATCAGACGCACAAGGAAGGAGTGCCAGGCCAGGTGGTACGATCTGCGGAGGATGAACAAGCGGAAAATGGACGAGGAGTACCTACAGAGCCAGCACATTGGAGGTGGTGGTCCCCGCAGACCAGTACAGTACCAGCCCTGGGAGGAGAAGGTGATGGCCCTGCTACCGCCGGTGGGAGTACATGGAATTGAAGGAGTTGTAGAGCCTGGTGAGTACACAAACAACTCATGTAACATGGAGGTAATGGCATCCACACCCCAAGTACAAAAAAAGCCTGCACCAACCCCCAAGCGCCCACCGCCCACAACTACATCCAAAAACAACGCCAATGCCACTAACATGTGTATGCCCCATTGAGAAAGCAAGGCCATGCTATGCCCCATGCTACAGAAAGCACAGACCCAAAAATGGACATCCGGTATGCTGGGAGGTTGGGTGTCACAAAATGCATTGTGGGACTCCAAATCAGACCCAATTGCATGGGCATCCGCAGGGGGGGCAAGAGGTGCTCTTTCCCCCCTCTGGATCGCCAGTGCCTCTGGTGTGGGCCCAGTCAGGGCCAGACCTAGTCCATCATGCTTTGGTGACATTGTTCCAGGTGGCAGCCCCCTCCATTGGGTGGGAAGGGTGCAAGGGGGTGTCCGAGAAGAGTTCAAGGCAGAGGGCGAGAAGAGTGCAAGGGGGAGGGGAGAAGTGTGCAAGGCAGAGGGGAGAAGGGTGCAAGGTAGAAAAGGGTGCAAGGCGGAGGTGGAGCAGGGTACAAGGGGGAGGGGAGAAGGGTGCAAGGGGGAGGGGGAGAAGGGTGAAAGGGGGAGGGCGAGAAGGGTGTAAGGCAGTGGGGAAAAGGGTGCAATGGGGGTGGTGATGAAGTAAAAAATGTGCCCACCCCTATAAACATATCTGTGGACGTCCATGCCCAATTTCCCTCTTCCCGTATGGCCCAGATACACACCCATGCACCATGCTCAATGCACAGGGAGTGGGAAAGTACTGAAAAGATAGCTGACACTGGGCCCTGGTGTAGGCAGCACAAGGCCCTCCTGTGACCAGTGCAAACACAAACAGCAGGACAAAAAGGTCAGATATCTTGGACAGGAACTCACAACCACTGTCATGGCAGCATGCTCCATGGGGGGACAGCCACACCACGAGGGAGACCCAGTTCCAAATCAGACTCCAACTACCAGCACGGCCTTTCACAAACACCCCTTACACAAACATAGCCTCCTGGGACAGGCAATAGAGTGCCCCATTGTCACAATGGCCATGTAACACAACGAAACCAATAAAAAACTGCTGAAGCATCCAAGCAAAAAATGCACAGTGCAGATTTACAAGCCCCTTGCGCTTCTTTCACGCTGCCGTTGCATCACCTTTGTGACACAGAGGCCACACAAAAGTGGCGCCATGGTGCTGGATATTTACAAGGTGACGCATCTGGGAGACGTGTCACGTTCTAAAACCTTGCGCCAGAAGTAGGTGTTCTGGCGCTTGGGGGGGGGGTTGTTGCTGGGGCGTTCCGGCGCAGCAACGCCTCCCAAAAGTGGCTGAGTGAAATCTACAAGATTTCACTCAGTCACTTTTAAGCACATGCTGCGTCAAAATCCTGTGCATGTTTGAAGCAGGCGTAAGGATTGATGCAGCATTGTGCAGATAGGGCCCAACAGAGCATTGCTGGAGCTGCGTTGCGCTGGTGATGCAACTCCAGCAATGCGCCACTTCTACGGCACAGATGCGTGACGCAGCTGTGCCGTTTTGTCCCCCATGCTGCTCCGCCTTGTAATTGTGTTGCATCCATGCCGGCATAGCTGTGTTGCACAATGACAGGTGAATCCCTGCTGATATGCAGGGCTGTGCCAGTGATTGTAAATATGCCCCCACATGTCAATGACTCATGAGCACAGATCAATCTGACCCTACAACATACCCATCCACAAGTGAACATTGAGGACAATACAAAGCATAGACAACTACCAGGTGGAACAGTGCCAACTGCAATGTGTATGAAAAATGGATGTTGCATTAAATAACATTAACATTGTCTGTCTCTCACACCCACAGGGCAACATGCGGAATCTACCCCCAACAATGGGGGAGATGATTCACAGTCCTAGGCTACGCAAGACCCTCATCCCACTGACAGCGACGCCTCTCACCACTCCACGGATGACCCCGACCAACCTGGCACCTCTGGTGCCCAAACCCGTGCAGCAGCTGGATCAGGAACATCTGCGCCAACCACCACCACCATTCCTGCCACATTCCAACAGACATCTCGGAGCCCTGCCCACAGTCAACAACTGAGCAAGTTTGACAACGAGGGACTAGGTTCGCCGGGCACCCAGGAGGTGGCAGACAACACCACCACTGCCATCCCTCAGGGTCCCGTTGACCTGATGTGCCCACAACGGCAGGCCAGGCTCGTGTGGGCCGGGGTGGTGTGAGTGGCGGCAGGCGGAGGCGAGAACCTGACCAGCCAGCTGTAGGGCCCGGTATGTCTCAACCACGCAACAATATGGAGGCATACCGGTGGGACACCAGGGAGACCAGCCAGGTAGTGGGGACCCTCACAGAGATCAAAAACCTGCAGGCCGAGCAACACGCCAGTCAACAAGAACACCAAGGACGGGTGGAGGCAAGACTGGCTGAGCTCCTGGCGGTGCAAAGAGACATAAGCCATTCACTCTGTCGGATCGGAGACAACATGGAGCACCCTCCCTGTGTCACCAGGCAAGACACTTCTAGGCGAAGACTGCCACCAGGCACAGAGAGGGAGGAGGAGGAGGAATTGTCCGACGGAGAGTCCCATGAATCGGCAAGGCCTGCAAATGAGCGTCCCCCACGGAAGGTGGGTCGTCCACGGAAAACACAGTGAGAGGCAGCGGGCCATGCGCATCTCCCAGGGCACCTGGTCTGGCACCTGGACTTTGTGTGCAACAGCATCACCTCATTGACTGTCCTACTCTGCCACATGCACTGTGGTCTGGACTCTGGTGACTCCAACTGCAAGGCATCACATCTCCCTCTGTGAACTTTGGATTCCCGGCATTTGTGTACAGCACCTATCACTAACTCACAATTCATGCACCTGACAGATAAATAAACAAAACAATCAAAAGGAAAATTGATGTTGCAGTCATTTTGCATGAGTCAACAACATACGTGTGGGGACTTGTCAAAGTTGCAAAAGAAATGGCCAAGAGTGTGGAACAAACTCAAGCCATCCATACACTGGGATCTGAGTCCGGTCGAGGACACACATAGGTCACATTGTATCATCTAATACATACATGGAGCCCAAAACTCACCCATGATGGTTTCAAGCTGCTGAGGGGGGGCTTGCCATACTGCTCGGACAGACAGGTTTTGAAGAGTATCATGAAGGCGTAGAGGTCATGGGTCATGTGGAGGTGCCCGGGGAGGGAGTCCCAGGTCTGTTTGGTGAGGTGGGAGAACTATCTCCTGCATGCAGTTGTTCTGAGGATGTGATGAATGGTGGCCAGGGCAACGTTGGCTGGACGGAGTTGGGGCAATGGGGTGTGGGATGAGAGACGCCCATGGTAGTTTTTGGGTCTGTGGTTGTGGAGTGCCTCTTGAGTGTGGCTGAGGAGTCTGAAGGTGATCCTGCAGTTGACAGTGAGCGTATTGTCTGTATCTCAGGTGGACGGTCATGTGGCTGTGGCAGGGGATGTTGAGGATGAGGTCTGCGGATGCACCCTGGATGTGTACAAATCCTCCTGGAGTCTGGCTGTTGTTCCTGCATAAAGGGCGCTGCTGTCATTGACCCGGCTGGTGTCGTGGACCTGGGTGACTGTCTGTCTTGCCTAGGAGTGGATCTATGTGAGGATCATTTGCAGCATGCGTAGGGTGTTGCAGCATGAGGTAGAGATGGTGTTGAGTTGCATTGTAATTATGAGCGAGGAGTATACGATGAACACCAGCTTGCATGCGTGGCCACGGAGTGCTGGTGCGCTGCCCAGGCCGGTGGGACACAAGGAGTTGTCCCAGCCATAAGGGGACAATCCTCAGATGATGAACTCAGTCTTGTCCAAGTCCAGCCTCCGGTGGCTGATGTTCATCCATTCGACAACGGACCACATGCCTTCTTGAAGCTTGGATCTGGGAGTGGCTGGGTCTTTGCTGATGATGAGGAGCAGCTGGGTGTCAATGGCACAGGACATGATGATGAGGTTGTGTGCGCATGTGATGGTAGAGAGGGGGGTCATGGAGATATTGAAGATCATCACGCTGAGAGATGAGCCCTGGGCAATGGCCAGAAGACCCCAGTGTACTACGTGCTGTAGGAGGGAGGCAGACTCCCTGGGCCTTGCTGGAGAGGTACTTGGCGATTTAATCCTGGGCCCTCTTCTGGATCCCAGTGTTGGAGATGTGTGATTTGACAGTGTGGTAGCACATGGTGTAGAATGCCGTTGAGAGGTAGAGGGGGTGAGGGTGGTGGTCTCACCATTGTTGAGCAGGGTCCAAAATGTCATTGGTGGTGGCAATGAGACCAGTTGCAGTGGTCTGATTACTGTGGAAGATGGACTGGGGCGGGTTGCCTGGTGGTGTTTGCTTGGAGGGAGTTGGTCAGTTGCTCGTTGACTGTCTTCGAGATGACATTTGCCGGTTAGGGAAGCAGGGTGATGTTCCAGTAGATCCTGCGGCATTGCCGTCCATTGTTTAAGAAGGGCCTGGGTCTCTGCATGCCTCCAGCTACCATGAAATGTGGCGTACTCAAAGGAGACATTCATGATGTGCTGGAGGTGGGTTTCAAGGATGGGGTAAGCTGTGATTGAGATGTTGTGTGGAAAGGGTCCTGATGGAGAGCCGGAGTGGATGGTGTACATGAGCCGGGTGGTGTCTTTGCTGCTGACGGGAGTCCAGGACCTGAGGGGGGTATGTCCCATGGATAATAGCGCTGTCTGCCTCTGTTTGGCGAGGCTGTTGTGTATGTCCATGAGCTTGCAGTGGTAGAATGTTGCGAGGGATTCCCCTGGCCTTGCAAGGGTGGGATGTCTTTTGGATGGAGAGCTGGGGTTACATAGTTCACTCAGAATGTACGTTGTTACGACGCGTGGTATTACCACGTGTACCTTTACAACGCGTATTTTATAACGCAAGTCGATACCACGACTTGCGCTGTAGGGGTGCGGACTTAGTAATAGTTTAATTTACTATTCCAACACCAGCCTACGTACAGTAGGGAAGGTGTTGGAATAGTAAATCCACTATTTCTTGTCCTTTAGCGCCCTCCAGCGCAAGTCGTGGTTACGACTTGCGTTCTAAAATACGCGTTGTAAAGGTACTGCGGGGTAACATCCGCGTCGTAAAGGATGTTCCCCGTTCACTCACGATGCTGATGAGCTCCTTGCAGTTGTGTGTGTTGGTGCCTATGCCCTACCTGAAGGATGTCCTCTTGTCCGTGCTGATGATATGGTGATGTCTGTGTGTGGCGGGTTTCAGGGCTGAAAGGTAACTGATGGTTGATTGTTTTGCAAGGTATGCACGAGAGTCCTGCTACATCTGTATGAGTCCAGTATGTCTGCCATGTCCAAGGTGGCTTAACTGTTGTTGTGCTTTACAGGAAAGTCCGCTAATGTGTCAAGACTGTTGGATCAGTCACTGATCCAGTGTGTGAGGTTGCAGGGAGTGGTGGTGGCGTTGGTTGGAGTGTCCTGGGCGAGGGTGCCACACAGCTTGTCTGTGGTGACTTAGATCAAGCATCTTTGGGGGATCTATAGCGGAGTGTGGGGCAGTGTGTTGCTTGTCAGAGAACTGGATGCAAATGTTGATGTACCAAGGAGGGATGGTGGTGTGGTTGTCCTCCAGCCAGAAGTTGCTGTCCCCCAGCCACATATAGTCTGTGGAGGTGAGGGCCTGCGTGCAGATGTATTTGTTGATGGCTTAGCGGAATTGTGGGTGGAGGCCTGGAGATCTGTAGATGACTGTTAGTCTGAGGGTGGTCAGGGTGTTGGTGTGAAACCTGAAGTGCAGTTGCTTGACAATGCTGAGTGTGTTCTTGGTGTTGTATGTGACTCTGAGGGTGTACTTCTGAATGAATTGCAATTCATCCTCCTGGATTGATGGTGCAGTCCCTGCAGGTGATCTTGTATCGGTCTGTGATGGCAATGTTGAAGTTGTGTGCTGAGGATGTGTTCAACCAGGTTACTGTATTGAAGGCAATGTGTGGGGCTGTTGAGTTGAGGAGGTAACAGAGTCCAATGGCGTGCTGGTGGACGGAGCGGGTGTGGAGTAGGAGGCACAAGACCTGGTTGTACGGGCATGGTCTGGTAGGCGGGGCAGTGTTGTGTAGGCAGTAGTAGTTGCACACCCAGCATGCAATGCTGTCATGTGTGCGCTTAGGAGTTGCCTGATAGCAGGTGGTTGATTGTCTGGTGTTCATTGCTTCGAGGGTGGCTGGAGCATGAGTCTGTTGTGTTACGTGGGTCATGCAAGCACCAGAGGGTCTTCCACTGTGCACGTTGCAGGCGCTGACGGGCGCTGACGGTCCTGCCTTTGTCACGGCATTGGTGCAACAGTGGCACAGAAAAGCTGCTTCCTGCATCAGGAATGGGTGGAGGGAGGGAGGAGTATCTGGGAGGCGTGTGTGTTGCTGAATCAGGGCCCTCTGTGGGGCAGTGCCGCAGGGGAGGCATCAGCAAGAATGCTTGAACACCTGATGGTGGCAGGGGAGAGAAACTAGGCAAAAACTAGCACACAAAAACAAGGAGGTTAGAAAGTCTCAGTGTAACAGGTGTATGGAAATGATGGAGTGTCTGGTTACTCATGGGTCACTCAAAGAAAAAGGATGAACAATAAACAAAAATGACAGGCATAGGATCAGGCTCCAAAAGGCCAAGCTGCGCACAGGACACACAGCGTCAGCAGGTGTTGCCTGCCCGTTGTGTGTAGCAAGCAGCACAAATACATACACAACCAATGCACAATAGGGATCATTAGCCATGAAGAACTGCATGCATGTTGCCAAAGGGCACATACTCCCATATGTACTATCTTTGACAGTTATGCCATACGCATGCAAAGTGGCAAGAGATCTGCGGTGACAGAGATGAGGCACATTGTACTGTGGTGAACACATTTACTACACCAACGGATCAAGTATGTGTTTTTGACCATGCTGCATGAGCCAATGTCCATGGCCAGTGCCATTGGTCTGTGGAAATTAACAGTCATGTAATGAGTCTACCTGTACTGCTGGTGATCCAATGTGCACAGGACTGCCTGTGACTGTCAGGGCCTTGAATCTTCCGAAACGTGCGATGCTCAAAGGGGTCCATCTCCCTATAGCCCCTTGGTCTGAGTAGAAATGACAGACTCAAAAGGGTGATTAGGTGAGGAAAGGAAAGGAAAAGAACAGCAGGGAGGGAGATCTAAAACAAAGGTAAACAAGCATAAGGATTCTACACTTCTAGTCACTGAATCACAGAATACCTCAGGACCTATACTGTAACAGTAATACCTGTAAAGGAAAACAACAGCCACTGTATCCTAGTTGGGATCACAGTAATGAAAGTGCTAGTGGATCTGAGGATCGAACAAGGACATTACTACACACTTACAAAGGCAGTTTCATACGTTTCCATGTATTTATCCAGCAGTTAGCGACATACCCAAAAAAGTCTTAAGAGCCACGTACCTGGGGAATTGGAGCTTTCTTCCGGACGAGCTCTACAAGTACCTGCTGTGAAAACAGAGATGAACACTCCACACCAATTCATAGCACATGTAAAGTAGATGAAACACCATAACACACCAAAGATAATGTTGTAAGAGTTGCAAAAGAAATGGCCAATAGTATGATCCTGTTCAAAGGAGTGTGCAACTAGCACAGGGATCACAGGAGAAACAAAAAAAGGTAGAAGAGTATTGCAGCGATATGAGGGGGTATAACACTCTGCAGGCTGCTTCAACAAAATTAAAGGCATGCAGTAATCCAGAAATTCACAGTGTATGAATAAAGTCCAACAAACAGAAATTTAAATACGCTGCTGTGCGTCTCACACAAAGCCAACAATCCGTAGGGAATCAGTGAGGGTCAAGAAGGGAAATTACACAGCCCACGCAAGAGCCTTAAGAAGCTTGTCAAACGAGGGAGGGAATTAGGTAAACACAAGGAAGCCCCACAAGAGCCAGTCATCGGCTCGTCCAACTGGGCTTTGAAATGCCAAACATAACAAGCTGCTGGGCGAGAACTAAACAGAGAGTAATGAGGAGCGATGGCGCAAATGCACCCCTACCGTGACCAGGATATGCAGCACGCCACAAGAGAATCCTGGAATTAACGGCACCCAACTGGTGCCACGGAAGCGTTCACATTTGCTTCCGCGCAACGTTGTGACATCATCAGCGCCAAGGTCTTGGCTTCATGGGAAATGAAATGTCTCATCCACTTACCGAGAAGGCTTGCACCGCAGTGTTCTCCACTGACCCTGAGGAAGCGACGTGACAGTGACATGACATACTGGCACAAATGGCAATGCATCCATACGAACAGACTCATAGGACAGTTGACAGAACATGTGGGACATACGCTGGCCCCCACCTTCACAACATGGGTGTTGAAAATCCAACTGAACTGGCACACAAGATTAAGTGGATGAGCCAAACACATCCTGCTGCACACAGAGAGACTGCAATTCCCCATAGAGCCTGTTGATGTGATGTCCCAAACAATGTCAACCCGTGGCATCCACAATGTGTCAGTGGCAAGGTTTACACACATTGATGCCTTTACCTGAGTCCACACTCCAATACAGATGACTGTCACAAAGGGTGATTGTCATGTCATGGAAGTGGTGCAACATTTAATTTGATCCATGGTGACATGTATGCATGGTACTACAACATGCACAGAAACAGTTTCCACACATTTCCAAAGCGGTACCAACACCAAAAAGCCTGTTTGGATCACTTACCCGAACTGACATTTACACATGTCTGTGCATGGAACGCTGATTCAGCCCACATTGCAATCATTATGAGGAATAGTAGGAGGACAAAGATGACACGAGCAGACAACAGGCACAGCAACCTGGGAATGACAGACACACAAGAGGTCACCGGTAAAAATCTTTGCAATAGGCATGGGCAGTTATGAAACATGAACAATGTAGGACACATGCAACTTTCAAAGACAGTCATTGCGCATTACTGTGTGGCCTGACATCAGCACTCGAGTGACACATCAGAACACACATCAAAGTCACTTTGCATACAGTTAGCTGGACACACACATTGCAACACATGCCACTCAATGCTACAAGCTTGCCCACTCATACCCAGTGACTCAAAATTATGAGAAGAAGTTGCGTATGAGCTGACTCCGGTTATCATCCTCCTCCTCCTCATCACTTGCATCGTGACCGAGCCCTTGATCCTCAATGGGTGGATGTTCCTGCTCCTCAGGATCCAGGAAGAGTGGCACTGCCTTCTCAACTGCCATGTTGTGCAGCATGCAGCACACAATGAAGATCTTACAGACCTTGTCCGGTGCATATGGAAGGGATCTGCCGGTCTTATCAAGGCACCGGAATCGGCTTTTCAGGAGGCCAAACGTCCTCTCTATCACTCGCCTGGTCTGCCCATGTGCTTTATTGTACCGCTGATCTGCAGCTGTTCTTGGGTTGCGGAGAGGTGTCATTAGCCATGGCATGTTGGGATATCCCGAGTCCCCTACATATATACATCATGTAAATAAGTGGGTCAGGAGATGCCGTAAGAGCAAAAGACACTGAAACACACAGAGTTTACCCACCAACAAGACATGCCCACTCGTTGCGCAGCTGCAGCATCATTTGTGGCACCCTGCTACACCTCAAGATGAATGCATCATGTGCTGATCCTGAAAAACGTGCACAAACGTGGGAAATCAGCATGTTAGCAAGACACACCACAAGGGCATTTATTGAATGGTAAGGTTTATTATTGCGGTAAGCCTGCTCCTGTGCCTGTGGTGGCATCAAAGCCCCATGTGTCCCATCAAGGGACCCACTCCCAGGGCATAGAAATCACCCTTGACATCTCTTAACTCTTCAGGAGTCAGAAATTTGATGAATTCATCAATGTGCTCCAACATGGCTGCCAAAACATCACACAGGACACGGCTTTGACATCGTCTGTGACATTCCACCAACATCAGCTATGGTTAATTGAAACGTACCTGTTGCAAAGAAAATGTAGGGCTGCCATCACCTTTATCTTGGGGGTCAGTGCAGTAGGATACCTGTGTAGCGGTTGGAGATGTGGTGCCAGCTTGTTTGTCTACTCCTGAATCAACTGTTGAGTGAATCTGTAATGTCGGATGCAGGCACATCCCCTTATGGTCGCCCAGTCTGGGAATGGCCTTGGTAGAGGCGTTGCCCTGCAGGACATATTTGAGAATAATGGAGATTGACAGTCAGCCAACATCAATGGCAATGTACATAGTACATGCAAAACTGCTACTAGACATCAGGTCACTATGGAGTCTGGCATATGCAACACATCCAGGACACATATGCCAGCTTGCTGGCACTCCTACGAAAAGCCAGATACACCTGTTGATTGACAACTCAACATGACATGCCCTGAAGTGAGCTGCTGGGCCGGTCTGAGTGAACAGCCCGACATCTCACAGGAGTGACACACGTCACAATCGCTGCATTGGAAGGTTGTCATCCCATTCAGACGTCTGACTGCAAGGCACACGCACAGGTCACATGGAAACACATTGCGATTAAGGTGTACACGTAACAACAAACCAACACAGCCATTGACACGACGCAGACATGTATGTCTGGGTAAATATGATGTCTGATGCTCACAGACCCAACAGCTGTGGGAATCCACATGTGGCATGGTGTGTGTAGATGTGAAACCTTTCCCATCTCAACACAGACCCATGTTAGATGCACCAACAGCAGATGCAGTTTACGGAACACAAACAGCAAGCTCAATATGACACATGACACACACCTGACATAGTCACATAGGGTCATGCTGGGCATGACATGTCAGTTGATAGAGTGCCCCAGTCCCTGCCGGCATGAGACAGGTACCGTTAGTGATGACTGTGCCAGCCCAGTGTTGCTGTGCATGACAAAATCGGACTAATGATACACATGTGACAAGTGTGAAGGTGATGTGTGCCACATAGTGCCCCATCACTCATGACATGTGTCCACAGGTCATCACACATCCATTGTGCAACAACATTAGATGCCCAGTGCTATGTCACTGTCTGCCACACCTAGGGCCTGCACATTAAAGTATGCAATTTCAAGTACTTGATAGACATTCTTGTGGAAACCGTACCCTGCATTTTCATCAGCGTGTGAAAAGCACTGTGTGAAACGCACCGTACCCCTGCGTGTGAAACGCACCATGTGAAACACACCGTACCCCTGCATTTGCATCAGCATGTAAAACGCACCGTACCCCTGCATCCGCATCAGCGTGTGAAAAGCATCGTGTGAAGCGCACCATATCCCTGCGTGTGAAACGCACCATGTGAAACGCACCTTACCCCTGCATTTGCATCAGCGTGTGAAACGCGCCATACCCCTGCGTGTGAAACGCACCATGTGAAACGCACCATACCCCTGCATTTGCATCAGCGTGTGAAACGCACCGTATCCCTGCATTCGCATCAGCGTGCGAAATGCACCATACCCCTGCATGTGAATCGTACCATGTGAAACGCACCGTACCCCTGCATTTGCATGAGCGTGTGAAGCGCACCGTACCTCTGCATTCGCATCAGCGTGTAAAACGCACCATACCCCTGCTTGTGAAACGCACCATGTGAAACGCACCGTACCCCGGCATTTACATCAGTGTGTGAAACGCACCGTACCCCTGCATTCGCATCAGCGTGTGAAAAGCACCATACCCCTGCATTCGCATCAGTGTGTGAAATGCACCGTACCCCTGCGTGTGAAATGCACCATGTGAAACGCACTGTACCCCTGCATTTGCATCGGCGTGTGAAACGCACCGTACCCCTGCATTCACATCAGCATGTCAAACGCACCATACCCCTGCGTGTGAAACACACCATGTGAAATGCACCATACCCCTGCATTTGCATCAGCGTGTGAAACGCACCAAACCCCTGCATTCGCATCAGCGTGTGAAAAGCACCTTTATAGTCACAAGCTAGAGATGTGCACATACCCCCATGTAGTTGTGGTATGCTGATGATGATGTACCCCCCATATATCTGAGCACTGCTGGTAGTCATATCCACCCACCCCGCATATGTCTGGCCTCTGCTAGGAGTCATATCCACCCACCCCTCATATGTCTGGCCTCTGCTGGGAGTCCTCTGCACCCACCCCTCATATGTCTGGGCACTGCTGGGAGTCCTCGGCACCCACCCCTCATATGTCTGGGCACTGCTGGGAGTCATATCCGCCCACCCCTCTGATGTCTGGCCTCTGCTGGGAGTCCTCTGCACCCACCCCCATACTGTCGGCCACTGCTGGGTATTCTCTGCACCCATCCCTCATATGTCTGGGCACTGCTGGGAGTCATATCCACCCACCCCCTCATATGTCTGGGCACTGCTGGGAGTCATATCCACCCACCCCTCATATGTTTGGGCACTGCTGAGAGTCCTCTGCATCCACCCCTCATATGTCTGGGCACTGCTGGGAGTCATATCCATCCACCCCTCATATGTCTGGCCTCTGCTGGGAGTCCTCTGCACCCACCCCTCATATGTCTGGGCACTGCTGGGAGTCCTCTGCACCTACCCCTCATATGTCTGGGCACTGCTGGGAGTCATATCCACCCACCCCTCTTATGTCTGGCCTCTGCTGGAAGTCCTCTGCACCCACCCCCATACTGTCGGCCACTGCTGGGTGTTCTCTGCACCCACCCCTCATATGTCTGGGCACTGCTGGGAGTCATATCCACCCACCCCCTCATATGTCTGGGCACTGCTGTGAGTCATATCCACCCACCCCTCATATGTCTGGGCACTGCTGGGAGTCCTCTGCACCCACCCCTCATATGTCTGGGCACTTGTGGGAGTCATATCCCCTGCACCCACCCCATACTGTTTGTCACATGGGGTTGATGGCGTGTGTGCCTCTTATCACTATTGTGATGGTGCCGTACGCGAGCGTGTGAGACGCACCGTACCCCAACATTCCTGGCATGTGTACGCATCATATCACTACTGCAATGGTGCCATACGCGAGCGTGTGAAAGGCACCATCCCCAACATTCAGGGCATGTGTGCGCATCGTATCACTATTACAATGGTGCCATACTCGAGCTCTTGAAACGCATCGTAACCCAATATTCATGGTGTCTGTGCGCATCGTATCACTATTGCAATGGTGCCATACACGAGCGCGTGAAACACACCTTACCCCTACATTCATTCTCCGGATGTTTTCGGCTCCCGTGGAAAAAGCGCTGTACGGTGCGTACCCGACATGAATCGTGCTTGCTGGGTCGGAAAAACCAGCCGCAAACCATATGGATGTCACGTACAGCGGGTTCCGAGGGATATTCGTACAGAGATTAGATTTGTACGGTCTCTGTACGATTCGTACGGAGTCCAGCTCCTGGTACAAATCGTACTTCGTCGTACGTACAAGGGACGTTGCAGGGTACGATTCGTACGGGAAAAAACGCTCCGTACGGCTATTCAGAGCAGTTTTTTCCGAATCGGAATTGACCCCTAAGTGTGTGAAATAATGTATTAATAAATATTTATATTTTGATTGTTAATTGTTAATAATAATAAATTAATGTATAGGGGGATATGGTTGGAGGTAATTTATTTTTAATTAATTCATTCTTTGTTAATTGATGCTAATTAATTAATAACATTTTAGTTTTGTCAATTGTGTAATCATTTTGATAAGTGAGTTGTGGATTTTATAGTGGTAAATGGTGGGAAGTAAAGGTTTTTTTAAATGAATGAATGATTTGTTGTTAATTGATATTAATTTATTATTGTAAAATTTGTTATGTAAATTGTGTCAATATTTTTTAGGTGTGTGTTTTGGTGTTTATTGGGGTATCAGGTGGAAAGTAATTTAGTTTACATTAATTATTCATTACTTGATCATTAATATTTATTCATTAATTGATAAATATGTTTGTTCAAAGTTTAGTTTTTATTTTCTTTGGGTATTTCTGTTCTAAAGCGTTAATGATTTGTTAGCACATACATTTGTACCTTTTTAAATGTGTTTTTTAATTCTTAATATTTGTATAATTGTTAATTAACTGTGTTAATTTTGGAGGTACACTTTTTTAAAATTTAGATTTAGAATGTGTTGTAAATTGTGTGGTGTTATAGGGTAGAAAAAACATTATTTTTATTTATATTGGGATTAAAAAAATGTGTTTATTTGTTTGTTTTTTCAATTAAAAAGGTCATATTTGTAAGTACATACTTTGTTAATTGATGCTAATTAATTAATAACATTTTAGTTTTGTCAATTGTGTAATCATTTTGATAAGTGAGTTGTGGATTTTATAGTGGTAAATGGTGGGAAGTAAAGGTTTTTTTAAATGAATGATTGATTTGTTGTTAATTGATATTAATTTATTATTGTAAAATGTGTTATGTAAATTGTGTAAATATTTTTTAGGTGTATGTTTTGGTGTTTATTGGGGTATCAGGTGGAAAGTAATTTAGTTTAAATTAATTAATCGTTACTTGATCATTAATATTTATTCATTAATTGATAAATATGTTTGTTCAAAGTTTAGTTTATATTTTGTTTGGGTATTTCTGTTCTAAAGCGTTAATGATTTGTTAGCACATACATTTGTACCTTTTTAAATGTGTTTTTTAATTCTTAATATTCGTATAATTGTTAATTAACTGTGTTAATTATGGAGGTACACTTTTTTTAAATTTAGATTTAGAATGTGTTGTAAATTGTGTGGTGTTATAGGGTAGAAAAAACATTATTTTTATTTATATTGGGATTAAAAAAAAATGTTTATTTGTTTGTTTTTTTTCAATTAAAAAGGTCATATTTGTAAGTACATTTAAAATTTTTGCTACATTATATTATGTTTCTATGTTTTGTAAATTATGATTTTTTTATGTATGTTTTGTTTTGGTTTTTTTAAATTTAATTTTGAATTGTAGTAGATACTTTTTCTTTGTTTTGAATTTTTTTTTTGTAGAAATAGTAATTTTTACCCCTCCGCTATCCAACAGTTTCCCTACTGTTGCACTCACTGGAGTGAGGAATAGTCATTTTTACCCCTCCGCTATTCAACACTTTCCCTACTGTTGCACTCGCTGGAGTGGGAATAGTAATTTTTATCCCTCTACTATCCAACACTTTCCCTACTATCGCACTTGCTGGAGTGGGAATAGTAAATTATTTCCCTCTGCTATCCAACATTTTTCCTACTGTTGCATTCATTGGAGTGGAAATAGTAAATTATTCCTCTCTGCTATCCAACAGTTCCCTACTGTTGCATTAATTGGAGTGGGAATAGTAAATTATTCCTCTCTGCCATCCAACAGTTTCACTACTGTTGCACTTGCTGGAGGGAGTGGGAATAGTAATTTGTAACCCCCCGCTATCCAACACTTTCCCTACTGTTGCACTGGCTGGAGTGGGAATGGCAATTTTTTTCTCTCTGCTATCCAACACTTTCCCTACCGTTGCAATTGCTGGAGCAGAAATAGTAATTTTTACCTCTAAGCCATTCAACACTTTCTTTACTGTTGCACTCATTGGAGTGAGAATAGTAAATTATTCCCCTCGCTATCCAACACTATCCCTACCGTTGCAATTATGGGAGTGGGAATAGTAAATTATTCCCCTCCACTCTCCAACATTTTCCATACTGTTGCACTCGCTGGAGTGGGAATAGTAAATTATTTCCCTCTGCTATCCAACACTTTCCCTACTGTTGCACTCGCTGGAGTGGGAAAAGTAATTTTCACCCCACACTATCCAACGCTTTCCCTACTGTTGCACATAATGTAGTGTAAAAAGCACTTAAAAAAATAATAAATATTTGAATATTTAAATTTATAATATCATTTTTTTAAAGGTTACAGGTGTATACATATATATATGTATTATTCATTTTTAATATATTTCTAACATTGTATAGTTAATTAAAATAATAATGTATTAATTATTATAAAGTAAACATCTATATGTTACATTTTATGTATGTATGTTCCATTTGTTTTTACATGAAGGGGCCGATTCCAATTCGGTAAACCAATTGTACGACCGAATCGAATCCGTAGCCCTTTCCGTACGACTCGTTCAATTCCGTCGGAATCGCGTAGTACGATTCAATTGAAAAATATACGACCGAATCGTTGCGAACCGTATGAAAAGCAAGGGAAAATCCGTACGACACGGACCCTCACAGTGAACTGTACAAATTGTAAACATGCTGTACGACCTGACAAGTACGACCTGGACCGGGGAATGAGAACGTGATTCGTACGGAAAACATCGCGTATGAGCGATTTGTACGGACAGCCACATAATCCCATATGCACCGTACCCCTGCAATCATGGGGTGTACGCACCGTACCCCTTCATTGTATGTACGGGAATGTTTAAGGGTACGATTCGAACGGAAAATATGATCCGTACGGCTATTTGTAAGGGATTTAACAGAATCGGAATCGCCCCTATATGTATTATTTATAATTGTTCAAATTTACAAATTATTCTAAATACTTTTTTTTAAGTTAGATGTATTATTTAATTTATTTTACATTATTTTGTACACATATAAAAAACTGATATTTTGTACATCGGTATTTTTAACAACGATATTTTTTTTCAATATTTTAGTGCTTACCATTATACAGATAGGAGGTCGATATTTTTTACATCGATATTCATGTCGCGATATTTTGGTAACATCATGGGGCTGATTCCGATTTGGTAAAATCCCTTCACAAATAGCCGTACAGAGCATATTTCCCGTACGAATCGTACCCGTAAACGTCCCCGTAGGTACGATGATGTACGATTCGGATCCAAAGCAGATCTCTGTACGAATCGTACTGAAATCGTACGCCTAAATACTATGTGTCATTTGTATCCGGAACACGCAGTACGCGACGTCTGTACGTAATTAAGCAGCAGTTTCCGGCCCAGCAAGTACAATTCGTCTCTGCGACACTCTGTACGACTCTTTTTCTACGGGAGCTCAAAACGTCCGGAGAAGCAGAGCCCGACCCGAACCGCATCCCTGTACGCTATGTACACGCCATGAATGCCGGGGTACGGTGCGTACACACGCCATGAATGCCGGGGTACGGTGCATACACATGCCATGAATGCCGGGGTACGGTGCGTACACGGGGTACGGTATGTACACACGCCATGAATGCAGGGGTACAGTGTGTACACATGCCAAGAATGCCGGTGTACGGTGCGTACACACGCCATGAATGCCGGGGTAGGGTGCGTACACACGCCATATATGCCGGGGTACGGTGCGTTACACATGCTTGCGTATGGCTCCATTTCAATAGTGATACGACTCGCTCATACACAACGTTTTCCGTACGAATTGCATTCTGATTCCCCGGTCTGGATCGTACTTGTCGGGTCGTACAGCATGTTTACGATTCATATGGTTCACTTTGAGGGTCCGTGTCATATGAATTTTCCCTTGCTATTCGTACGGTTCACAACGATTCGGTAGTATATTTTTCCTACGAATTGTACTACGGGATTCGGACGGTAATTGGACGAGTCGTATGGAAAGGGCTACAGGTTCGATTCGGTCGTACGGATTAGTTTACCGAATCGGAATCGGCCCCCATATTTTTCTACTCGATATTCTGTCAGTGAACCGTAAGGACTCTGGCCCGTCCGACATCAGAATCAGGACCTTAATCCTTAACTTTGCCCAAAGTCACATCCTGATATATACAAAAATCATCAGTGGTGTCAACAACAGTCATGACACACTCATCCTCATGGCTCATACCCTTTTCCAGGTCATCTTCCATAGGTAACCAGGAAAAGAAATCTGACCTCACATTCTTTCCTCCAGCTACACACTTAGCGTTCTATTAGGATGTCGGGCGGATCACCACCGCCCGCATGGTGGTGGCGATCCACCCGACATTTCCCTCCACCCGCATCCCATTTCCCCCCGCCATATTAGGATGGCAGGGGGGGTCCGCGACGGTTGGAAAGACGGTCTGCCGCTTTTCTGCCAATCGACTCGTTGACCGTGCAGAAAACATTTCCAATATGGTGGTGGTGTCTGCAAGACACCGCCATCCATATTAGGATACAGGCGGAGATCAGCCTTTCCATTGCGGCATTGGCGCCATGGAAAGGCAGGCGGTCTGTGGCATTGGGGCCCATTGCGGGCCCCCAGGGTATTGGGGGGGTGAGGGATGCACATGGGGGTACCTATGGTACCCCCCTGCATTTGCATGCACAACTTGGCAGTCACCGTGCAGTGCTTGCCACGTTGTGCATGCAAATGCACAAGGTGCATCCACAGCATCGTGGTGGGCAGTGCTGTGAGCACCGCCCGCCACAATGCAGGGAATAGGGGATGCCACCGTGGCAGTGGCATCCTAATTGCCGGTGCGGGACTGCCGCACCACTGGCGGCCGGTCCCAGCACTTACGTCCACCCACCATCCTCATAAGCCCCATAATATCAAAATGAAACTTTTCCATACGTGATAACAATCTTATACGCCTAGATAAGCTTTGAACAACTGTTACTTAACATATGCATTAAAGGTTTAAGATCAGTAAACATATCAAAACGATTACCCCAAATGTGCATTTTAAATATCACAGCCGCCCATGAACAATCCAGGGCCTCCCGTCTGATTGTTCTATATTTAGATTCTGCTTCAGTTAACATTCTTGATTCAAATGCTACAGTACTTTCTTTTCCATCAATTCTTTGACTAAGAACAGCATCCAGTCCTTAAGAACTTGCATCAACTGTAATGGTACTTTTATAACCATGCATTACATGTTTTATGGCTAGAGCATTTATAATGTCAGACTTTAAACCGTCAAAAGCGTCTTGAGCTTCTTTCATCTAATAGAATTGTACACCTTCTTTTAAAGTAGAACTAGATTGAACAACAAATGTATACTAATGGATAAACCTAGAACAGTACACACCGAGGCCTCAAAATTATCTTAAACTATCCTTATCTCTCGGAATAGGTACCTCAGTAATAGCTTTCATCAATGACATCTTAGGTTTTATGACCTCCCATGTAATGCTATGGCCAAGATAATCCATGTGTTGAGTTAAAAACTTACATTTATGTTTGTTTATTGTCATGCTACATTTCATAAGGGTACTTAAGACTTCTTCAATTGTCTTGTTGTGTGAGTCAACATTTTAAGAAACTGGGTTGTTGGTTGACTGGGGTGTAAGCTCTGGACAAGCAGCAACCATATCCTTGTTAGGATAAACACAAGTAAATGTCAAATTAACCTGTGCTCACCTCCTTGGTAGCTTGGCACAGAGCGGTCAGGCTTAACTTAGAGGTAATGCATTTGTGCAACGCTTCAAAAAGTAAAATGGTTAAAGCACACAACAAAAGTAATTCACAACTGATTTAGAAAAAAAGTGTACATTTTAATAAAACAAACAAGACCAAAACAACAAAAACATCAAATCGTGGAACCAGAGAAATTGAATTGTAAAGTCTATAGTGAAAAATAGTGCCAAAAGGCAAAAAGTGCCAATTGTGGATATCTGGTCATGCTGGAGTAAGTCACAAGTTCAGGCTGACCGTGTTGGAGTGTGTGCAGGCTACAGGGACCCAGTTAGGCCTGCAGAAGAAAGTTCCTTAAATCCTGTTTGTATTGAGCATTGTGTGAATCCGAGTTGAAGAGATGCCTTGCAGCTGAAGTGAGGCGTTAGTTCCGAGATATTGGAGGCTGCGGCACAAGGCCCTTTTGTGTAAACATTGAGGAAGCATCAGTTCCGAGGAGCTGTGATGCTGTGATGTGGAGTCCAGCCTCGTAGAGGGTGCCACCTATAATAGATGCAGGTACCTGGGCTAGAGAAGCACTACATTAATTCATGCTTCGGTTCTGGAGATTGCAAGGGTGATGTGGGTCTTCTGTGATGGGTCCAATCTACGCAGCAGCAATGCATTGATTCTGCTTGGGGAGGTGCCGCTCATTCGAGAACATATGTCAGGTGTGCTTGGGATTGTGTTGCTCAGCATAGAAGATGATTCAGCTCTGCTAGCTAGCACCTTAGGCCTACTTCAAAGGGTCCAGAACTGGGATGGCACCACTTAGCAAACTCACACATGGCAGAGTTCATATGCAGGTGCATAGTTGCTGGAAACCTGTCATGTCCTTGAGGCTTCAGATCTGTAGGCCAGCCAACTAGCCCTTGAAGTCACTTTTGGTGTTGGGTTCAAGAGACACAGGTCCAGCCCTTCTCACATAGACAAGAGAGCAGGAGGGTAGCACAGCAAAGCAGAGGTCCAACAAGGTGTAGTCCAGCAGAGTAGAAGACCTTCAGCAGCACAGCAGACCTTCTTCCTGGCACAGTAGCCACAGGTTCAGAATTGCAATGTAGTGGTGGTGTCTATGGATCTTCTTTTATACACAGTTGTGCCTTTGAACTGCGGATAAGCTTCGAGAGGCATGCATTTGAATTGCACAGATGCCCTGCCTTCTCTGCCCTAGCTCCAGACTAACTACAGGGGGCATGCAGCCCTTTGTTTGGAGACAGGAAACAGCCTATTCAGTTGCAAGTGAGGCTGAGCACAGCTCCTCCCTCCCAACCTGCTGGTGATGGCCCACTCAGTCACACCTAAGATCCCATTGTGTGTGGTTGTCATGGAGCAATACAAAAAGCCCAACTGCCAACTACACCCAGTCATGTGACTTGAGATAGAAAACAGGCAACAAATGGCTTAGGCAAGAAAATGCCAACTTTCTAAGAGTGATACAAAGGGGAATTTTACCTATGCCTCTGATGCTGATTGAAAAACAATTAATGCATACAGACGGATAAACCAAAATTAATTTGTTTAACCGGACACTTGATTTATGTCATTACTTTTTGTTGACTTTAAAAAAGTCAACAAAAAGTAATGACATAAATCAAGTGTCCGGTTAAACAAATACATTTTGGTTTATCCGTCTGTATGCATTAATTGTTTTTCAATCAGCATCAGAGGCATAGGTAAAATTCCCCTTTGTATCACGTTTAGGCCCAACCTACCCTCTTTCCCACAGGGCCAAACCCCCCCTCTTTAATCAACTTTCTAAGAGTGGCATTTTCAGAATTGAAATTAAAAACCGACTTCACCATAAATTAGGATTTGAAATTAGGATTCCAGAGGCACCAAACGTGAACCAGTTATATCTTACTGTTTAGAAATTACACTTATACAATGTAATAAGGTAATACCGATATTATCCTATGGAGGATATAGGCCTTGCAGTAGTGAACATGGATATAAGAGCTTTTCTCTACCAGGACATGCAAAATTTAAAGGTAAATGGCCTGCCTTTTCAATATGAAGCACCCTGCCCTCTGGACTGTCCAGGGCCTACCCTGGGTGTGACCTATATGTATTAAAAAGGAAGGTTTGGGACTGGCAAAAGGTTTATTTTGCCAGGTTGAAATGGCAGTTTAGACTTCACACACAGGCTCTACAATGGAGAGGAGTTGGCCTTACAGCTAGGGCGGTAGACCTCGAATCTGGGGAACTGGGTTTGAGTCTCGGCAATGAAGCTGAACATCCTGTGATTCTGGGCAAATAACTTAATCTACCTGTGCCTAACAAAAAAAAAAAAGAAAACTGTGTCCTCATGTAATGCAACAGGTGCTATGTAAAGCGCTCTGATATTCGATTCGGGTCAAGTTCGCGCTATATAAAAAACTCTGCAAAACTCTGTAAATGGCAGGCCTGAGACATATTTACAGGGCTCCTTAAGTAGGTGGCTTAATCAGTGCTACAGGCTCACTGATAGCATTACATTTACAGGCCTTGGGCTCTTATTGTGCCACTTTACTAGGGACTTATAAGGAAATTAAATATATGAATTGGGTATGAGCGAATATTACTATGTTTAGAGGAGGGAGCACATGCACTTTAGCACTGGTTAGCAGTGGTAAAGTGCTCGGGCATGTTATCAAGGGCCTCATCTCTGCTTTTTTGGCTTTCAAAGCCAAAAAAGCGGAGATAAGTTGTTCGCCCTATTTACAATGCAGTGCTAACATGCATTAGCGCATGTTAGCAGCCTTTTCCTCGGTGCCTCGCTTTGCATCTCTAGATGCAAGGTAGGCGTCACTGCGCGTATCATCACTGAATTACATGTAAATTATAAACATGAGTACATCGCGATATTTACAATGCGACCCACAACACGGTTAGCGATTTAAAAAACTGTGCTAACCATGCTTTTCTTCAAAAACTAACATCTGGTAAAATGCTGACTTACCCTCTTTGTCCTACGGCAGGTGGATCGTGTGGCTGAGGGCACCTTCGCCTATTTACAAGGTTTACGCCATCTCTGTGGTTGTATCGCTGGAATTCCAGTGATATTCCCCTCACAACGCCGTTATTGCTGGAAATATAGTTGCCCTGGTGATAGGCGTTGTTAATAACGCGCTATCTCGGCGATAACACCCAGCGATAGACGGCAATAAATAAAAGCGCATTAAGCGCACCTGGCAATATTGATCGCTGTCCATTGGTAATATGCCCTCAGAGTTGTAAGGCCAACCGAAACGAGGTGAGAAAAATAGAGGAAGCAAAAAGTTGGGGGGAAGACCACCCTAAGGCTGACAGGTCTAACACACAGCATCCACATAAACTAAAATGTTGTCTTGGAAAGCTTCTATACCAATTTTGTTGCCAAATAGAGCATCCACTAACCATTAAAAAACATGCAGTGGATGCCAAGCCAAAAGAAATCTGTAAATATTTGTTGGCACCAAAAGGTGTAATAAAAGTATTAAAACCCCTACGACTCCTCCACAAACGGAACTTGATGATAGGCAGATCGAAAATCTATGGTGAAAAAATATCATCACTCATCTAAATTTGCCAACATATGAATGTGTAGAAGAGAATTGCAATCCACCACAATATTTCTGTTAAGAGTTTTGGGATTTGAACATAACCTAATCACACCAGATTCCCATTCGCAGCCGCAGAAATCCATTCAGAAGATTCTACTGGTGTTATAATTGTTTGTGCACACATTATTTCCACAGCTCCTTCTTAACAGAGGTAGGAATTGGTCTAATGCTCACAGGTTTAGCATCCCTCTTCAGGGCAATTGTATCTTGACAAGACTTATATCATCACTACAAACTCTGGCACACTTGTCTAATAACATATCAATGTCCACCATATACTCACAACTTGCTTAACTTAACACTGACACTTCACCTAAAACAACTAGTTCATCAGCGTTAAGTTTAAGCAAAAGTTGAAGTTTACATTGATCCTACCACCCAAAGATGCCCCTTCCTCTCTCAGCAACATAAATCTTTAAGTTGCTATGCCTTTGCGCTTCAGTACATCTTGAAAGTATCCCGTCATAATTATGTGATATTCCCCAAACTCTTTGGGATTGACATTTGTTGGCTTTAGCTTTTTGTGTAACCAATATTTTTCATAAGTTATATGTGAAAGTATGGTGCTAGGTGGAACCAGAATCCACCATAACGTTATTGATAAAATTTCATATACCAATTTAAAAAATTTGCTTATACGTGTAAACCATGTCTACATTAGAATCAACTGTCAATACTTTGCTCACACCCTCACACAAATCCTTTTCAATAGACGTGCTTTGATTAACTTTCATACTTGTTTTTACACTCCAACACACAGCCTGCAAATGCCCTATTTTCTCACATGAATTGCACTTTTTTTCCTCTTGCTAGACATGTTGGATTGTTTCACAAATTATTTGTTGCCCCACACCTAAAGCAGTAACCATAAAGGTTCTTTCCTGACTTTTAAAGAACTTGTTCTTCCTAGATACTACACACATCCCGGCATCATCAGATGGGTTAACAAAGGATACAGGCAAATTGTATTTAGCCTCTTCTGTGATAGCTTTTGTGGGGATCACTGGCACAATATCGACAAGCAGAATATGGAGCTACACTAATATTGAGTCTAGAATATCGATGGACAGAATATTACAACCTATCTCTACAATGGTGAGTACAAAAATATCAAACCAAAATATCATTGTTTTAAATATCGTTGTAAAAAATATTGTTTTTTTAATATGTTAAAAATAATATTAAAAAGTACATAATAAATGTTATTAATAAAAACATAGTTACAATTATTAAATGTTAAAAACGGATAAATGATAAATTTAAGATAAAAAATTGAACACACATAGTTAGTTTTATTTTTAATATATATTAACTCAATAATATTAATACATATTTTATTTAATTATAAATTGTTAGAAACATAACAAAAGTTATATATATATATATATATATTCACTGAAAAAACCATAGGTTATAGACCATATATAGTTAGGAATTAGCATTTAGAAAACCTTATTTTACTCACACAAAACCATTGAAATTCCATATATAGTTAGTTGCACTAACTATATATCGCGCACCCGCAATCCACTGCTGATGATGTCACATATTACATCATTCATGACATGGTCAGTGACATCACTGATGACATCACTGATGACATCTCAAATGACATCACTGATGATATCTCATTTGACATCAATGGTCACATCAATGATGATATCATTAATGTGACAATACAATGCATCTCCTCACACTTTAATATAACCTCTGTTACAACCCAGTGTTAAATACAGAGTATAATTTTTGAAACCATTGACACACCAATACTAGTTACTACATACGCACTCACTGATTCCTACGTCTACACACACATTCACTCATTCACCCATACAATCATTCATACATACAATCACTCATCTTTACAACACTATCATATGCACTCATACACCTATACAGACACTCACACTCTGCCACTCATCCATGGAGTTACTCACACACCTAGTCAGTCCTGTAAAGAATCAATCACACTTCCATTTTCTAATCTACATAGTTAAACATAGAGTACCTTACATTTTCAAACATATACTAACACATACATACTCTCTTATAGAATCACTGATACAAGTACACATTGATCTGCACAGAGTCACACACCTCCCAGCCAGCCATACACACACTCAGTCTCCCATACAAATACTTGTGCAACCAATCAATAACCCATATAGCTACTTATATAGCTACTGATCAACACATGCAGCAGCTTGCACAACAACAGACATACTGATGCACACTTTCAGACAGTTTAGTCACTAACCCGTGCATTTAGTAAGACGCATTTAATCACTCACTCATACAGTCAATCACGCACCTACTAAAACCTTCATTCAGACACTTATACATCCACTCATTCTTCAATATGTAAAACATATTTAAACTTTACAGAAACACATAATCACTGGATGTTGTCATCAGTGATGTCATTTGAGATGTCATCAGTGATGTCATCAGTGATGTCACTGACCATGTCATGAATGATGTAATATGTGACATCATCAGCAGTGGATTGCGGGTGCGCGATATATAGTTAGTGCAACTAACTATATATGGAATTTCAATGGTTTTGTGTGAGTAAAATAAGGTTTTCTAAATGCTAATTCCTAACTATATATGGTCTATAACCTATGGTTTTTTCAGTGAATTTTCAAGGTTTTGTAAATGCTAATTCCTAACTATATATGGTCTATAACCTATGGTTTTTTCTGTGAATTTCATTGGTTTTTTAACAGCTAATATCTGTAGCTGTAAAATGTATTCTTTAGGTAGTGCTTTTCTTCATGAGGTCTGGTCGCTTCCATACACATACAGATGTTTCAAAGATGATCAAGAAGTTTATCTGAATGGAGAGGAATGCACTGAGACGCCAGATCATTCACTAATGTGTAGGCACATACAGTTACACGGTTCATGCAACAAACACCGACCAAATATGGCTTGCGTGTTGCAAGGCACGCCAGTTCCTGCTATCATCCCCACGTTCAAGTTGTTGGAAAATGGTAGTTATTTGATGCTCAATAATGAAGATTGTTCTGAGTTAATTAAAAGTATTCCTTTTATCGTAACAGTAAGTGAACGGGTTATTTGCTGCAGAAATGTTCTATTTCCTCCCACACATGAACATAGGGAGTTTTCAATCTGGCCACAAATACCAACCTTGGGACACGTTTCAACGGCATGGCAAGAATAAGAGCTCTTTTGTCTCAGAGAGAGGTGGCCTTGAGTTCGGCCCGTGAAACTTTCGTACTTCACATAGCGAACACCCGTACAGAGGTGCACACCCTTTTAAATTAAGATTTGCCTTTCAATTTCAGCAACATGTTTCCGACTATCTTTAACGCATCCTCCACAAAGTCCCTGGCGCACTTTTTTAAAGTTGTTACCAGTGGTCTCGTGACTTCATTTGAGAAAATCTTTGGAGTCATCCCTGCTTCCTTTCATTCCATTTTCTCCACTCTGGTTCGTGGATTGGCATTTTTACTTGCATTACCAGCGGACGCTCTTGTGCTTTTTTACATTTTTAAATATGGATGTCCCTCCTATGCAACCTCACACCCTGCAGCTGCTGACACTGTTCCGCAATCGCATGCTAGAATATTATGGCACAATGCCGTTGGCGATATTAAGCACGGCATATGGATTATCTTTTCGATTCTCCTACTTCACCTGTGTCCAGCCTGTATTTCACTGCCTGACCTGTGATTTCGATTGGGCCATTGATTTGTGTCTCTGCGGACCGGTTTCTCCTGACGTCGACTTTAATCAGCTGATGACTCCTATCATTACTCACGAGTTGGTTTGTCCTGGCGAAAGGATTATGGCTGTGGCATTGATGCATGGACTACTTGGTCCCTGGAATTTACTGGCGGCAGCACAGTCTTTCTTGGAACAGAGCTTTCTTGAAAACCCACCGAGCTGTCCTCTGATGGTGATAGAGGATCCGGTGCTGGGAGAGCACGTATGTTCTTTTCCGCTTTTAAATTGGATGGCTGAACTGTTTTCGGATGAAGACGGTGACTTCCTATTGGAGGCTGTTGCAGCTTATTTTGCATACACAGTTATGTCATAGACCTTTTTCATGTTTGATATGCTGAGTACTAGCATTTCATTGACAATTCATTGACTTATTTGTCAAGTTTTTATTATTTACCTTGCCTATTGGCTTAAGACTCGATAAAGTACTTGGCTGTTTTATTTTTCTTTAGCATTAAATTTTCCTAGTTTTTAATGCTTTACCTTGCGGACCGTCCACATATAAACTTGCAATCTGCTCTCATGAGATGGCACTTCTATTATCTTATTCAGTTCGTTTCCGGATCATGGGGAGGTGTCATCTAGGTCCTGGATATCTTTACACCGTGTTAAGTTAGCATGGGCTCATTACCGGTTTAAACGCCATTTTTCCTTTTTTGCAACTTCTGCACAAGACACTTAGTTGTTGCTTTAGCTTTCCACCTAGTAGTTCATCGTGGTTTACATGAGAATAATATGTTATTGGTCTACTATCTGCTTTACTTGTTAAACTATATCTGTACAGCGAGTGCTAAAGTTTCAAGAACAACACGATACAGAATTGTTATGAGGTCTGATCTCCACGACTTCATACTCATAACATAAGTGCAACTTCTGCCAATTCTGGGCATGAGGCGGGTTTTATATTGCTTTGCCGAACACACATACACAATAGTTGATGCGGTTCACATGAAGAGAGAGCTGGTGTATGCTGATGTGATTCCTTCAAATCTAAGACACTAAAGTATGGGCACGCCCTAAACCAACACAAAGAGACCTTCTTAGCAAATAATATAATATGTGTATTAGGGAGGGTGAGATATAAGCAGCCGCGGGCCGTGGAGGGAGTTACGATGGGGCAGGGAGGCGGGGAGGGGGAGAAGCAGGGTGGAGCCCTCTCTACCTTGCCCCTCCCCCTCCCCGCCTCCCTGCCCCACCGTAACTCCCTCCACGGCCCGCGGCTGCTTATAAGTGTTGCTAACTCTTATTCATTTACAGCATGTTAACATACTGTCACCATTCGCTTTTTATGTACTAGTAACTATGCTGGTAATTTTGCTACTGATAATATGTGTACTTGTATTCTCCACCCTGCTTCTCCCCCTCCCCGCCTCCCTGCCTCACCGTAACTCCCTCCACGGCCCGCGGCTGCTTATAAGTGTTGCTAACTCTTATTCATTTACAGCATGTTAACATACTATCACCATTCACTTTTTATGTACTAGTAACTATGCTGGTAATTTTGCTACTGATAATATGTGTACTTTTATTATCTAAGGTACTACGCCTGAGAAGACGGCATTAGTAAATAAACATTTCAAATACACATCTGTTCTTCTTAACTCCATGTTCTGGTTTCTAAGAAATCTATAACGACCGACTGTTCATGAGTTCCACGTATCCTGAGGTACTATAAGTTCATATTCTGGATTGTCTAAACATTGAGAGTTTGTTATATCCAATGTGACACTGTACCTAGCTTGCTAAGGAGTTTTTGATTACTAACATGAGTTTTGGGACACCCTAATTCGCCGAGGTTCCAATCCTCTGTCCACAGTTCTGTGTGAGAACAGAAACCCTGCGACAGGGGCACCCCCGACCCTTGCTGGAGCTTCATCACACTTGCGATACAACTCCAGCAATGCATTCGCCGAGGTTCCAATCCTCTGCCCACAGTTCTGTGTGAGAACAGAAACCCTGCGACAGGGGCACCCCCGACCCTTGCTGGAGCTTCATCACACTTGCGATACAACTCCAGCAATGCGCCACCTTTACGGCACAGATACATCACGCATCTGTGCTGTTTTTGCCCCATGATGCGCCGCATTGTAAATGCAGCACACCATAGGTGACGGAACAGCGGCACAGAATGACTAACACATCCCTGGTGATGCGCCAGTCATCATAAATGTATCCCTATGCTTCTTATCTTGTTAGAGATGAACCGCCATATGTATCATCAAAGTTTTTAGCATTTCCTAAATAGCGAACTTTAAGGAATAAATAGCGATTCTTTACCATTCCTAGTTTGCGATGAGCTATTTGCTAATTAGCCGAATGTAGCCCAATGAAGCCCAATGTAGCCCAATGTAGCCCAAAGATGGCCGCCAGACACACAAAAAAACAAATGTAGCCCAAATATCAGCCAGATGTAGCCCAACTATAGCCCAGTGACAGAATGACCAATCAGCTTCGCAAACCTCCGTTACGCGAAGCGGAGCGCTGTTACAGATATATATCTTTTTTTGAACGTTAATTTCTCAAAATCCACTGGAGCACATATATTGAGACCTAGCAAAGGCACATCGGGCTACCAGTCCCTAATATTTTGCCAAGTTTCGTGCAAATCCATTCAGCCGTTCGATTATTATTATTATTATTTTTTTTTGCCCCGCGGGGCCCTTTTAAAACCTCCACATCAAACCTAGGGGGTCAGCGAGGATCTACTATGCCCCCTTATAGTTATTTCCCCCTTTGTTTTGACCTCCTCTTGTCTCTCGATCCTACCGAGAGACAAGATGGCGGCCGCTACGGACTGTTTGGAATGTTGACAGAAGCCGGAGAACCAATCAGCTTCGCTTCACAAAGCTCCGTTGCGCGAAAAGTCCGCGTCCTGGGCCGCTGCCCAGTCCGCTGTTACAGATATATATCTTTTTTTAAACGTTAATTTCTCAAAATCCACTGCAGCACATATATTGAGACCTACAAAAGGCACATCGGGCTACCAGTCCCTACAATTTTGCCAAGTTTCGTGCAAATCCATTCAGCCGTTCGGGCTAAAAGTGAGGCCAACCGCCCTATGGAAATTAACATGGGAAAAACGCGTTTTGGGACCCCCCTTTTTTCTCGGCCCCCCCTTGACGAACCCCCCCAAAATTTTCAGGGGCTGCTCAGAAACAAAATGTGCCATTTTCCTGAAAATTTCAGCCAATTCCGTCCACAAACGCCAAAGTTATTAGACATAGAATTTTCAAAAAACCAATAGAGAAAAAATCCTAACTATATATACCTACTGGCGACCGCCAGTAGGTAATATATATATATATATATATATATATATATATACACATAAATATGTAATATAAATTTATAAACAATATATATATATATATATATATATAATAAATTAAAATATTAATATTTATTTCAAAAAATATTTGACACTACATTAACTATAAAAATAGGGAAATGTTGGATAGGGTAAGGGATAAAATTAATATTCCCACTACAGAAAATGCATCAGTAGGGAAAGTGTTGGATAGTGGAGGGGAATAATTTACTATTCACACTCCACTGAGTGCAACAGTAGGTAAAGTGTTGGATAGTGGTGGGTAAAAATTACTATTCCCACTCCAACAAGTGTAACAGTAAGGAAAGTATTGGATAGTGGGGGGTTAAATTTACTATTCCGACTCCAGTGAGTGCAACAGTAGGGAAAGTATTGGATAGCGGATGGGTAAAAATTACCATTCCCACTCCAACAAGTGTAACAGTAGGGAAAGTGTTGGATAGCAGGTATGTAAAAATTCATTTTCTCACTACAGCAAGTGCAACAGTAGGGAAAGTGTTTGATAGAGAGTATGTACAAATTACTATTCCCACTCCAGTGAGTGCAACAGCAGGGAAAGTATTGGATAGCGGGAGGCAATAATTTACTATTCCCACTGCACCAAGTGTAACAGTAGGGAAAGTGTTGGATAGAAGGCGAATTATTTAGCAATACCACTCCTGTAAATGATTAACATTAATTAACAAATAATTAATTTTTCAAAAATAATTGACCTTCCACTATATTCTCCTATAAACGTCACCACTATTATTGTAAAATATTACACAATTAACATAATTATTTAACAATTATTTAGCTAAGTAATAACAATTAGCAAATAAAAAAAATTGGTTCACACAATTAGCCCTATAAAATAACTTTAAATAAATATGTTATATATATAGTTTTTTTATTACAATTAAATCACTTCCCACCCTACTCCCCCACCAACACACAACAAACTCATTAAAAAAGTACACAATTCACATATTTATCAATTATTTATTAATAATTCATATCCAATTAATAACTAATTATTTACATCCGTTAACACAATTAACATTATTAATTATTAATTTCATAAATATTATTAAATACCTTATTAATTAATTATAATGAAATTACCTCCCACCCTACTCCCCATAAACCTACAACCCGCCCCTCAAGAAATTACACAATTAACACATTTGCCAATTCATTAATCATTATTAATAGCCAATTCATAATAAATTATTAACAAATAATTAGCACAATAGACAATATAAATTATTAAATACACAAATATGAATTACCTTAATAATTATTTATTTATAATTAAATTACTGCCCACCCTATTCCCCTATAAACCCACTACCCGCTACGGAGCTAAAACGCAATGATTATGTGTTTTTTTAAATTAATAACTTCTACAAAATTGTTATTAATTAAATTAAATTACTTCCCACCCTATTCCCCTATAAACTCACAACCCGCTACGGAACTAAAATATGCAAAAATGAATTAACATAAAATTAATTACTTGTAAAAAATTCAAACATATATTAAAAAAATAAGCTATACTTTGAACCGCTAAACCGGGGCGGCAATTCCGCCGCAGTGGTTCAGCGCAGTGGGCGGGGCCGCGTCGGCCAACGGACCTGCGCAGCACTACGAAGTCAGTGTGCGTAACGGCCATTGGCCGACGCCAGCAGCAAAGGGGTTAACACATATACTAACATACAAAACATTTTTAAAAAAATCGATATTATTAAAACAATATTTTGACTGACGATATTACTAACATCGATTTTTTTTAAAACGATATTTCTTACCTGCATGTCGATATTCTGGTTGACTATATTCTTGATGGTCGATATTCTGTCATATCGATATTTAAAAATCGATACAATGGTATATCGATATATACAACTCGATATTATGTTTGCATAACATTTGTGGACGCAAGAGCTCTTTCTACACTCTTAGCAATGTCTATTACTTCAGGAAGCGAAATATTTTTACAATTTATAATGCGTTCTTGTAGTTGTTTAGAAGTGCAATTGAACAAAAATTGATCCCCTGAATAAAGATCAAGATAACTGCCAAATTCACACTTACCAGCAAATACTCTGAGAACTAAAAAATAATCCTCAACAAATTACTCCAATTTTTGCTTTGTTTTGAAGAATGGGTGCCTCTCTAGCATAACAGATGGCTCATCAGAATATTGTGTGGTCATGAGAGCTACTGCCTCAGTATATTAATCCCAGGATTCAACATGCACAGTTGGAGGAATAACATGAGGCAAATTGTCATAGACTTCCTGTCCTGCATCACCTAGATGTGATTAAATACTAAAGCTGTGCATCTAACAGCATCATAATTCTTGGCATTGGTAGCAACTATAAATTTTTGAAAAATTCTGTGCCATTTTCTCCATAGCATTTGTGGTTTACCAGGAAATTGTAAAAAAAAGGAGGAGGTTGCACAGCATTGTTTGCATTATCCCAAGCTTAAAGTATATATGTTCCACAGCTCCGCATATAAAATGATACAAATAAAATTATATACAAACCACAGTTAAGTATGCTACAACTAAGGGGCCGATTCCGATCTGGGTCGGAAAGCACTCCGACCGAGCCGGATCCGGTCTGTTTTCTGACCGATCCGGACTCCTGCAATCCGACCGAGCGAGTACGATGCCGCCGTATGCCGTCGGACTCGGTTCGTTCGGACTCCATTAGAAGTCAATGGTAGCCGGTCGTATGATGCGTACATGGGCTCCCATTGACTGAATGGGTACGTCGCAGACAAGTGCGCCCCCTACAGTGAGTACGCGTCGGTGCCGTCGGCACCATACTTGCCTGTGTTGGGGAGACCCATTATTCGAGTGGTAAGGCTGCGGGTAACAGGGGGTCTGACGCGGACCTCTGAAGTCCGACTCCAGGAGCTATTGCGAGCCGGACACTCCGACTCGATCCAGCTATCCGATTCGAGCATCGGACTAGCTTGGTCGTGAAACGTCTCCATTGCGCGCCACGGGTTGCTTGTGACCGAGATGTACAGAGTGGTATGAACCCGGAAACGATTCGGATGGAGATTTCACGCTTGTTCGCATCATACTTCGACGTCCGACCCGTGTACGACTCGAACAGAAATTCAGCCTCCGAATCGGATCCGCTAATGCCCAACCCGATTCGGTGACCTTCTGACTGAGATCGGAATCAGGCCCAAAGTATTTAACAAATAAAAACTTGAAAATACTTGAATGATTTGTTCCCGGCAGGTAAAAATCGAAGACGGTGGCATAGTGAGTGCTTGAGCAAACACAAGGAGATGATTGTCAGAGTACTGAAACTTTGCAGACACTCATCCCCAATCACAGATCTGGGTTAAATCCATCATTGTTCTTTAGCTCACTTCACAACCCCAGTTCGGACCCAGCCATATGCAAATCAGTAAGCATGGGCGGATCTAGCGGATCTCGCGTACGCGAACTTGCGGATTTACGGATTCGCAATCCGCGAAGATCCACGAACTCTAGCGGATTTGCGGATTTTCCCGTTTTTTGTGTTGGCGCGCGTTCGCGCCGATTTTGGGACAAGTTCGCAATTGCGAACTTACTTTTCGGCTCGCAACGGCCGCGACTATGTTGTTTCAACGTCTGGTTTATCATCACAGGTTCACAGCACCCTCTGTTTCACCACTGCCACCCTCTGGGACACCCATGCCACCCTCTGGTACATCCTCACTGCCACCCATTAGGTTTATTTATCACTGTAGATTATGGTGGTTGAAAAAAGCAAGCACACCTGCCCTTCTTCAACTGCCATCAATTAATTTGTGTTTCATTAATGTGTCAGTAATTTTGAAAGTTCCAGTCTGGCTGGCACCTGCTTCCTTCCTTATCTGTAATTTGCTTTTTGTTGCAGTGAAATTTTTTTTTCACAGGACCTTTATGGTCTACTTGTAGCTATTCTATGAGCCTGCTGTTTGGGTCATAGCAGGGTCATAGAATAGTTGCAAACTTTGGAGGGGCCCATCAGGAAGCACTACCTTGAATGTTACTAATGTTAAGTTTGAACTTTTGCACCTGCTCATTGCTTTCAGTTTAGCTAAAATCGTTTTTTTCTGCACTTTCGCGCGTTTTTTGGGGCGCGAATCCGTGCGAGATCGATTTCGGAAGCCGCGAATACGTGCGAATACAAAATTGGTTTTTTTGCGACGTGTATGTTCGCGTGATCTTGCGCGTGTTCGCGAGGCGCTTCTAGCTATACGTTTGCCAAGTTACCCTATCGGTCGTACACGGGCGCGGCCATCTTGTTGGCGTGACGTAATTCCGTTTCCGCCCGCTATGTGTAATCTCGCAAAGTGTGCTGCTCGCTAGTACAATTTCGCGCGTACTCGCAAGGAAAATCTCGCGCGAACTTACCCACGCGGTCGTGAACGGGCGCGGCCATCTTGTTTCTCATTCATTGCTATGGTTCTGGGCATGCTTTCTCTATCCTCTCTCAATCTCTGCCATCCTTTGCTTGTTTGAAGTTTTTTTGATCTAATTTTACTTATTATCTATCCCTCTATTTTTCTAGCTCTATATTTTTGTGTTTTCTGCAGCTTTTAGTTACTTTTAAACTACTTTTTTAAACTCTTTTCTTTTCTTCTTCACTATTCTATTTCTTGTTTATCATTTAACTCTATTTCTGCCCAGACCATGGTAAAGGGAGCCGGGAAGCACCCTGAGAAGGGGAAGGGTCCCGCACCCCGTGCCCGGCTCCCGTGCGGGCGTTTAAGGGGGGAGCAAGTGGTCCCGAGGGAGATCTTCAGCGCGGAGGAAGTGGCGGCACTGATCTTCCATGTCCAGCGCCACCTCCCCAAGACGATCCTGGGAGGCGGCAAGATCGCGACTGGCTATGGCATCCGGGAGCGTCGCAAGCGGTGGGAGAAGGTGTGCCGGGCCATGTACAAGATCTGTGGGGTCCGGCGCACATATAACCAGGCCACCCACCGCTGGACCGATGTCATGGACCGGGAGCGGGACTTGCTGGACGCGCTCGGCGTAGAGGTCCCCGGGCTTGGTGAGTAGTAGTAGTAGTACATTTACTACTCTGTTTTATCCTGCTCTGTTATTTGCAAATCTTTGTTCTTTACCAAGAGCAATAATGCTGCCAATTACATTGAGGTAAATTATATTTCAAAATCTTCTATGCATTTCAGGTGCACTGCTCTCCTTCTCAGTAGCCTTGCTTGCTACTATGCTTCTTTGTTTTGTATGTTGTGTTCAGAAGCATTTCATTGGCCTGAGAAATTATGTATGAGTGTAGTGTAAAGAAAAGAACTGCGTAATGCTAGACAGTAAGGGTCATATTTTCAATTACCGGCGCATCCCTGCAAAGTAGCAGGGATGCGGCAGTAATTGTGTGCCATGCCACCACCACCCATTGGCCCAAAACGTCACAGAAGCCTTACGCATCTGTGCCGTAAAGGCAGCGCATTGCTGGAGTTGCGTGCCAACGATGGCGCAGCTCCAGCAATGCTCTGGGGTACCCTATCTCCCCAATGCTGCATCAAGCCGTACGTCGGCTTCAAGCGCGCAGGGTTTGAGTCATGCATCATTGTCCTAAAAGTGACTGATTGACATCTTGTAGATTTCCCTCAGCCACTTTTAGGATTCGTTCCTGCGCAGGTACGCCCTCCCTTGCGCCGGAACGCCCCCTGATGGCGCAGGGCTTTACAACGTGATGCATCGCCCATATGCCCATATGTGTTTTTTTTTAATATATACGCCGCACCAACACCATGGCGAGTCTTTTGTTCTGCCGCTGCGTCACAAAAGGCACGCAACAATGGAGGAAAATGAGCCGCAACTTCCGCAAGGGACTTCTAAATCAGCCCCAACAGACTGAAGTCCAGTCCTTCCTTTAGACACATGGCTATAAGAAGAAATAGTGGCGGTGGTGGCGGGTGGATTGATAGTTTGAGTATTCACTGATCTGCAAGCAGGATGGACTTTGTCTGTCACTTCGCGTGTTGCGCACTGCTGCCTGCAGTGCCAGGCCTAGGCAAACCTCTTTAGTAGTCTGTTTATTGAGTTACATAGGAACTTTCTAAGTCAACGTTCCGCAAATCAGGCAATACGAATAACGTAGTATACCACATGAGATAGATCCCGTGGAATAGTTGTCTATCTATTTGCTAATTTTCCAAAATATTTTGTTATTGTTCTTTTGAAATGTTTGATTTGGTTGAAAAATCTCATCCATGTTTTCTGGTTTTTCTTTCTTTCATGTTGTACTTCAGCTCCCCCCAAGGGCAAGAGGACACAGGAGGAGGGTGCTGAGGATGCAGGCCAGGATCGGGCAGGCGAGGGCTCCTTTGCTGGCCCCAGTAAGTTTACATTTTAATAAACAGTACCTATTTTGTCCTAGCGTTCCTCATTCGATTTTTTCTAAATCGTCTTTGATCTTCTTGTAGACTGGATATAAATTCTTATCCTGCCTCGAATATGACTCCCTGTGGTATTACTAGACTATTCTTATTAGTCTGTCTGTGTAGCTAACTAAGATTGGACATTTGGCAATTCCATTGGACTCCCATTATATTCAGCAATACCTCTATGCACTGTCTCCTTACTGACTAGATAGTGTGGCAGAGTCATTCAGCTCCCGAAGTCACCGATTATAGATCCCCAATGATCTCTAGATTATCGTACGCAGGACAAGAGAGTAGTACGGAGTCACAGCACAGTCAAGAAGTGTCAGAGGCACTCATGCTTGCAAAAATTCCAAAACCTTTAGCTCATCCACTCTAGTCTAGAGGAACAAAAACCACAGAGTCTATTTAAGTTTAAAAGCTTTATTAAAAGTAAACACATTTATTAAAATCTACTTTGTCATAAAACTATTTAACTGAAAACGGAAAAGTGGTTAGTGCTGACGATTAATTGGACACATTTCTTGTGGTCGAGCCGAGCTCTCACCTGGTTTGAACTTGATCCTGGTCGTGTTCTTAGGAGTCAAGCTTCTGTCTGTTAGGAGAAAAAGTGGTGCGTGTTAAAAATCAAAAGCAAGCATTCATCAGTTGTGCATAAAAGTGCAGCAAGACAACAGCCTTCCCTGGAAAATGGGACATTTTTACTATGGAGTAGACAGTCACAAATTATTACATTGTATTCTGTTTTTTTAACATTTCTCCTAGACCAAATATTATATAGTAGTGAGTGGTGTATTCTAACATTCTTAAATGTACTTTGTAGGTGTAACATCTGGTGACGGGGCCAGCGCGGAGGTGGCTGTGTTGGACCAGGACTCGGAGGCCTCTGGGGAGGAGGCGGTGCAAGAGCCGGCGGACGTTCCTGTGGGGGATCAAACGGTGGTGGCGGAAACAGGTAAGCTATATATTCCTTACTTATTGAGATTGAAGACTGCATAGTGTGCTTTCTGCACGGGTGTATTACAATTACAAATCAACCAGGTAGTAGCCTCCTCGAAATGTACTTCGACTTAGCTGTGAAGTTTTTGGTGAGAAGAATCCCAATAAGTTCTTAGACGAACGTGATGGATGGGATGAACGAAAAGCGAAAGAAGGGTGTAAGTAAGTGGGACGCGAACTTGTATGATGGCTGGCAAAGAAGAACGATATGTGTTTGCTTGGCCCCCGAGGTGGCTGGGAAGGAAAGAATATGGTATGGTGCATGGCTGGGTCAATGATGAAGCAAGGATGGGTGGAAGGACAGCAGCCTGGGTGGGTGAAACAGAAACTGTATGTGTGCGTATACTTTGACTGAATGGATGCCTGGAGCATGGTATTCTCTGACTCTTAGATAGCACATGTGTATCTAGAGAGAGTAGATGGTCGCCAGGTGAAGTAAGTGTTACCTTGAAGAGCATGTACCACCGCACCCGCACGTCCGTTCCAGTGCAGGGAAGGCAAGGAAAAGAAATTGTAAATGTGTCCAATACTACCATGAATAGTAGCAGTACTTTGTATTGCGTTTGCATTCACAGCATATATCTGGTTATTACGGTGGACACTTCGTACCTCTCTTAATAACTTTAGTTTACTTGTAGTACGTCATTCATGTGTGGGTGTATCACTGTTCACTCAATATTAAGCAAAGCACCTAAAGTCATCTCATCTGTCATTAAATACGTCCCATGTGAAGTGATAGATAATCAAATTAGTTAGCTTCTTCATTTTCCTTTTCTAGTACTCATTTGCACTGTAGGGTGAAAGGTAAATTAATTAAGCAGTAGCCCTTGTAACAGAGTATTCTCAGTGCCACCCGTAATAGAAAAGTAATAGCTTCACCACCTGCATGTACTGGACCGGTACAGTAACGCAAGTCTGTCTCACTCATCATGGTGTGCAACTTTTTTTCTCGGGTGCAAGTTCACTGTGCTGTCCATGTCATTCTGCCGGCTTGCATAAGATAACGTACCAATTTCCCTAAACAAGAGAGAAGAAGAAGAATAAGACTGGTGTACTGTCATAGTCGACTGTAATGGAAGTCCATAGTGGTCGTAGAATTTGTTCATTAAACTACCACTAATGTTAGAGCAAGGATGCAGAAGTGGGAGGTTACATAGATACTGTCCTCAATAGTTATGTACTGTGCTTTCAATTTGCTACTTGTACTCTGTGACCCAACTTTCGGCTCAATCACTTTGTGTTATTAATAAGGAGCATTGGTTACAGACTATGTCTTTCTTTCTCCATATAGTTGCTCCTTCCAAATCAACAACAAGGAGGGAGCAGTCTAGATTGGCCCGGCAACGGAGGCTGGAGGCCACAGTCGCCGAATATCGGCGGCTGGTGGCCCTGGAGGAGGAGGAGGACACGCAGTCGAGCGGGGCAACAACGACATCCTCGACTGTGACCACTGCATCCTCCTCCGTGACTAAGCCAGCGGGACCGAGCCGGGCTAAGAAAGACGACCGCCACCGCCAAGCAACCGAAATACCAGCTGCCCCCCACAGGAGCTGCAAGGACCGCCAACGCCGCCTACGAGTCCGCATGTCCAACCTGGAGCAGGAGGTCCTAAAGTATAAGAACTTGGTTAAGGGCCTCCGCTCCGAGCTTGCCACCCTCCGCAAGGAGTATGATGCCCATGCCGCATCATGTACCAGCACCAGCACCCTCCAGTAGTGGAGTGTCCCTTGCCCTTTTTTTATAGACTTTTGGGGGGTGGGATTTGGAAGTTGGGATCGTTTTGGGACGTTTCAAAGACAATCGTTGGGGTTAGGGTGGGTGAGGGAGATTATTTTGTTAGGGCTAAATAAATATATTTTTTAACTTTATCTGACCATACCTGTTTTTTACTGCTTTTCAGTCTGGTGGGTGGGGGGCGGGGGTGTAACAGTAACTTTGTTTTCCTGAACAGTCGTAGGACTTTAGTAGTACAACCGTCAATCTCTTGTCTACTCCGAAATAATACTCCATTATACTACCTCCCACCAAACGCTTATCTTACCTGTAATTTGTGTTAGAAATTAGGGCTAGGCCCAGGGCTGGCTCCAGGTGAAATGGGGATTAACGTTGTCAATCCTGGGCGGGTGACATTTCCTCATTGCGGTGGTACTAGTGGTGTGACACAGTGGCAGTTGCATGCCTATGGAAAAAAAGAAAACGAAACCTTGTTTGTCCTCCTTACTGTAGCATTACAACGGTTACGGTACAATCGAGAAAATAGCAGGTGACAGTACACTAGAACAGTGCCATAATGTAGCCTAACAAATGGTAAAGTATTTGCTTGCAAGTATAACTAGTACTTGCGTTGAATTTATTTGACATTGGCTACTACTACTAGAAGATATAGTACTGAAGCTGAGTAAGTCTAGAAGATATCCTCGTATTCCTTCACCAGCCTGTTGCTGCTATGACCTTATCCTCCCCAGCAAGTGTGTGGAATTATTGATGTCATTTTAGTCAGACATCAAGCAAAACAACACAGCCCAGGGGAAGAGGGTTAGGGTTTGTAAAATGGATGGGAATGGGGGTTTCTTTTTGGGTAGGTTTTGTTGAGAGAAGAAAAAAAAAGCAGAGCATGGACAAACAATAATTGAAGATACAGACAATCTTTGGTTACAAACTAAAGGTAAGCACATGCAGTCACACTCATAGAATAAAAGACAACAATGGATACTGTATCTGTATTGCGTATGTTGTTGGAGTTGTCCTGTTGAATTTGGTAAGTAAGTTGCATGCAGCAAACAATTCCTCTTATTGGCGGCACTCCTCCATTCCAGCTGACGCTTCGTCCATCAATGTAGTGACCACTGACAGAAGACACCCTGTCCACTGCCTGCCTGGCGGATGTTGACTGAAACCCGGCCTGTAATTATTGAACGGAAAACAGGAAGTGCTATTACAATACCACTGATAAATAAATAAAAGGTATGTACGCTGTGTGGTGCAAAAAGTCACACTTTGATTTCCCTAATAGACAGTACAATATTTTTGAAATTGCGTGCTCTGTCTGAGTCACCTTTTTAAGGATCAATAAGTATGGCCAAAATATTATAGCGGATCTTTCCCCTCAAGGTAGGTGTACTACTGTGTTTTAGAACAAAATTTGACCTTCCCAGCAATGCTCCCACCAAGACCCTTACTAAAGCCAGTCGCAAAAATGTAGAAGAACCCCAATCATATCTCCAAAAACGATGCCTAGCAGAAAAATGTTTACAAAACGTACTTTGAAAGTAACAGTAGGCCCAAATACAGACCGTGGATTGTATTCAAACCACTTGCAAGCTAGCAAAAGTATCCATAGCCAGCATCGCTCCAACAGTGCTCTACAACAACAGAACCGCGTTGCAATAGAACCCCCCGAAACACATGCAATCCTGCTGCTAGGGCTAACCCTAACGAACCCTAACTTACAAAAAGTGCCAAAACTGGTGTTTCCTTATGGATTTTGTCCAACAAACTTCTAGACGGTATTAGACCTTCCCAGGAATGCCCCAGGCAAGACCCGCCAACCCACCCGCAAAAAAACACCCGACACAACACCCCCAAACAGCGAAAAAGCTAAATCTCATACTTACAATGTCTCTCGGCCTTCGGTCCAAACGCGGCGCTGTGCAGCTAGGTCATCATCATCATCAATCATCATAACTCCTGTTTTCCACCACGGATTTCCTGAAAAGCAAATGCAATCAAGATTAGACTGTCGCAGCAGTGCTTCGACAGAGACCCCGGCCGCAACCCACCCACGAACAGCAGGAAGCCCCCCAAAACGCTACATTGAGCAAGATGTCAGAAGAAATAGCAAAAAAAAGGCTGTTCCTTATGGATTTTGTCCAAAACACTTCTATCCGGTATTAGACCTTCCCAGGAATGCCCCAGGCAAGACCCGCCAACCCACCCGCAAAAAAGCACCCGACAACACCCCCAAACAGCGAAAAAGCAAAATCTCATACTTACAATATCTCTCGGCCTTCGGTCCAAATGCGGCGCTGTTCAGCTAGGTCATCATCATCAATCATCATAACTCCTGTTTTCCACCACGGATTTCCTGAAAAGCAAATGCAATCAAGATTAGAATGTCGCATCAGTGCTTCGACAGACACCAAAAATTACCCACAAACACCCGGAACCCCGCCAAAGAGCACCTCAAAGGCAAGCAAGTCAGCAAAAACGGCAAGAAATTTCCACCTCATATTTGGTCCAAAACACTTTTGTCCATTATTAGAGCTTCACAGCAATGGGCCCAAATCCGTCAACTCACCCGCAAAGAAGTACAACACCCCCACAAGTGCTGAGTCTTTCTTCATTGGGCGTAATCCAGCACTCTGCTTGGAGGGAAATCGCAGTCTGGAGGAGGAGGATAGAGGAGCATGTTCTTCAGAACTTGTGAACCTGAGGAATGTAGACTGCGGCACCTTCAAATCAATAAGCAAACAAGTGAAGACAGTTCTGATGATGGTCTTGTTTTTGGGATTAGGTGATTAAAGTTTGAATTAAATTAACTGTGCAAAACAAAGAAAGAGAGACACAAAGCACACAGGAATAAAAGTGAATAAGGACGAAAAAGAAAGTTCTTGATTGATTGTCTCATTTTCAGGGCTCGGTGTCAGGGAATAAGAACAAGATTTCGTCATCATACTCTGCGAATTCAGGCTGGATGAGGTCAGTGACACCGAACAGAGAACAAATCCCCTCATCTACATTGCCGTCCTCCTCGTCTTCATGCGGCGTGCTTTCTCGTACTTTGTAATCTGGTGGTATGAGGTGCTGATTCATCTTGATCATTGTCAGCCGCTCCACATTTTTGGGCGAGAGGCGGCTCCGTTTGGGAGTTACAATGCCACCAGCAGCACTGAAAACACGTTCAGAAGACACACTTGCGAGTGGGCAAGACAAATAGTTTATAGCCAGGTTGAAGAGCTGTGGCCACAATTGTTTTTTGCCATGCCAATACTGCAATGGCTCATCATTAAGAAAGACCACTGTTGAGTCATTCAGATAGTCCTGCACCATCGACTCAAGGTCAGCAACGGTTCCTCCACTTTGCTTACTTTTTGCTGTGGCTGTGACATTTTTTCGAGAACCATACCCAAGCAAACTTAGCCAATCCTCTACAACAGCCACTGTTTTTGTTGTGTGTGGTGCAGATGATCCAGTTGCCGGTGTCTTTAACGGCTGAGAGGTCACTTGTGCCCCAGCCACAGGTGCAGAAGTGGATTCTTGTGACTGGGGATGGCCTGCTGATGCTGATGCTGATGTACTGGCTTCTCCTTCAATAACCTGCCGTTCTTTTTCAAACCTCTTGGCTGACCAGGCTAACCAATGTTTGTACTTTTGAACATCTGCATCAGCAAAAGGAAAGAATGCTTCGCCTGCCAGCGCCTTTTTGTAGCGTGGATCCAGAATAGTAGCACAAATGTAATGCTGATCTGACTTGATCTTTTGAAGACGTTCATCACCACGTAGGCGCTCTAATAATTTCTCAGACAAAATAAAATGGTCTTTTTTTTGTACATCTTTTTCAAACTCAGAAGACACCGCCATCAGTTGGTGCTCCAGCATGCACAACAATGGGATAGCTTTTCCCAAATTACAGTCCTCCTGGCTGACTGCACGCGTGAAGAACTCAAAAGGACGAAGCATGTCTGTCAGGCTTTTAACTATGTCCCATTGCGCCGCACTCATCCGCAGGTCCTCCTTCTGAGATGTACCCTCTGTGAAGAAATAGTGATCGAGTACCGTATACTGCTCATACAGACGCTCAAGCATGTAGAAGGTTGAGTTCCAACGTGTTGCCACCTCCTGGATGAGTGCTTTCACTGGCATTCCACGTTGAAATAGCAGTCTCCGCAGATGCTTCCGGGCCTTAAAAGAATGGCTGAAATGGTTGCACATTTTGCGGCAGGTGGCCATTACCTCGAACGCTGTACTGTCTTTATCACTCAAGAATTTTTGAACTACCAGGTTGATACAGTGCGCCAAACACGGCACTCTAACATGGTCACCCTTCTGCATGGCCTTTACTACATTGGCGCCATTATCCGTGGAAACATAACCAATCTTGAGTTTTAGGGGGGATAGCATTTTCAAGACCTTTTTGTTAAACTCTTCCAAAAGGTTTTCTGCTGTGTGACTTTTCTCCAAGCCAAACATGGCTAGTGTTGCATGCTTCCGAGCAGCTTTGAAAACTTTGTCCAGGTCAACACCTGCGTTTAGCTTTGCTAAAACACCTGAAAAAGAGACCCAGTGTCCAGTGATGCACATGTAATCAGCGCCTGCGCCACTGGTCCACATGTCTGTTGTCAGATGTATTGTGTGAACAGCACTCTTCTGCAAAGCTGCCCCAATCGCCTGCAGCACATCTTCATGTAGTGCTGGAACCGCAACTCTGGCAAAATAGAACCGGCTCGGAACCTTCCATTTAGGGCAGAGCGTTGCCACTAATTCAAGAAAACCTACCGCTTCTACAAAAGAAAAAGGTAGAAGGTCCACAGCTAGCATTTTAGCCAGCTTAGTGTTATACAGACGCGTCAGTGGGTGGTTGCGTTCATATGGCACGTCTGAAGTAAGCATTGTTCTAATGTTGCCCTGGACCAAGCATTTACGGGCTGATAATGACTTCGTTGACCCAATTTTGCTCGCTGGTGAACTTTTGTGCGTTGGTGTCTCACTCGCTCCAACACTCTTAGTGTGCCTCACATTGGGTGTGCTGCTGAAAGGGGTACTGGGTGTAAGGGAAGTGTTTGACACGTCTTCTTCCTGCTCGTCATCATCAGATGAAACATCAACGTTACCTTGAATTTGGCCTTTCTTGATCGCATCAAGGTGCGCAAACCATTTGACAGTGTGCTTTCTCTCAAGATGACCTCTCTGGCCGCCGGTACCATAGTTGGTACCTGACTTACCACGACTAACTGCAAGCTTACAAAGGGTACAAATGGCAAACTTTGGATTTTTTGGACAAACAGTAAAGAAGTCCCAAACTGGGGACTTGAAGTGTCTGTGGGACATGGAGGAGGCGGTGATACTGGTGGTGGTGGTCATGAAGCTAATGCCAGATGAAGTGGAGGATGTGGATTGCCCAACTTTTGTACGTTTTGCACTTTCACCGCCACTAATTAAGGTCGAGGTTGACGGAGGTCTCTTCTTGCCAGAAAGAAATATGGAAGCGGGACGAGTTGGTGTACTACTTAACTCCAATGATTGTGGTGTTTCCACTGCCTCCTCATCGACAACATCATCATCACGCTCAGCAGCTCTTCGGGCTAGGGTCAAAATGTCTGTTTGCTGCATGCCCGCTGGGGCTGCAGTGACCTTTATGATGACTGGGTCGTCGTTGGCAGAGTCTTCATCAGCAGCAGTATCCGCCACTTCTTGTTGAGACTCATCACACTCCATAACTCTGAGACTTTGGACGAGCTTCCTTTTACGCTTAACTACCTTTGTTTGTTCCCAAGTTTGATCCGTATCATCAGAAGGAGGTGTGCTTGAAGAGGATGTAGACACCACCCTTGATCTCTTCCTTGCTAGGGGTGTGGAAGACAATGAAGGATCATCAGGAGGAGTGGCTTCCTCAAATGATACCTCGCCTTGATTGTCGATTTCCTGATGTGCCCCTACTTCGGGAGGAACAACTATTGTGGGCACTTGTTGTGACCCTCCATGCACCTCTGCTTGCGCATCTCCTTGCGCTGCCTCTCCTTCCACATGTACTTGGGCTTGTACTTGCACATGTGATTGTTGTTGCGGCTGTGGTTGTTCAACACTCGTCAGATGAGCTACAACAACCTGTGTTGATTGAGGGACATTGCTGCTGCTTTCTTGCGATGAGCCAACATCACTGGTCGATGGTGATTGAAGAAGTATACTGGCTGCCTCTGCAGCACTCAAGGGCTTGGACTTAAGTTGGCGTGGTGGTGGTGGTGGCACTGAGCCCAATGGAGCGGGGGTGCTGCTGCCAGCTTGGTCCCCAGCAGATCCCGCTGCAGCTGCTGCAGGCATACTTTTTTTTTTACTCCCAAAAAAAGGGGCGGGCGGCACACCAGTGTCCTTGGTAACTTGCTTCTTCTGCTCCTTACTGGCACCTTTCTTGCTAGAGGAGCTACGGGTTACTTTTTTTGGGGCCATCTTCTTCAGAGCAGGTCAGCAGGCAGCAGTTGCACGAGTTGCAGAGGGTTCTGTGTCCAGACGTGACGTTGCGTGACGTTATGCTGCACACACCGCTGCAGGACTTCTTCCTGGCACTGGTGGTTCTATTGAGTCTTCTTGTGCACCTAAAAGCAATGGAAGACAGAGGAACATCAGTTCAGTTATACACCCCAAAAAATCGACAAAACACAGAAAAATTAGCACAATCCCATGCCATCCATGATGTTTACATTGAAGACACCCCACAGAAAGACTAGGGACATGCAAGTATGCAACACTCACTACCCCTGGGCATAAGGGATGAAAAGTAGGCAAAATAAGTGCAGGCCTCAGACACTGCCTCTCCTCAAAATGGCCCCCTTACACCCCAAGCACATGTTGCCTGTACCAGCCAGCACTCAAGATGGCCACCACCACCACCCACATGGCCAGTCCACATCAACAGTACACCCCCAAAAAACAGAAAAACAGCCAGAAATCACCACAATCCAATGCCATCCATGATGTTTACATCAAAGAGAGTGAGACCACACCACAGGCACACTCAGTCCATGCACCACCACCACCCCTGGGCAAGCAAAAGGCCACACCAGCAGCCCCCCAAAAACGACAAAAAACAATAAAATAAGCACAATCCCAGCCCATCCATGGCCTCAATTATGTTTAAATTCAAGAAGACACCCCACAGAAAGACTAGGCCCATGCAACACTCACCACCCCTGGGCAAAGGGCCACACCAGCAGGCCCAAAAAAACGACAAAAAACAATAAAATCGGCACAATCCCAGCCCATCCATGGCCTCAATTGTGTTTAAATTCAAGAAGACACCCCACAGAAAGACTAGGCCCATGCAACACTCACCACCCCTGGGCAAAGGGCCACACCAGCAGGCCCAAAAAAACGACAAAAAACAATAAAATCTGCACAATCCCAGCCCATCCATGGCCTCAATGGTGTTTAAATTCAAGAAGACACCCCTCAGAAACACTAGGCCCATGCAACACTCACTACCCCTGGGCATAAGGGATGAAAAGTAGGCAAAATAAGTGCAGGCCTCAGACACTGCCTCTCCTCAAAATGGCCCCCTTACACCCCAAGCACATGTTGCCTGTACCAGCCAGCACTCAAGATGGCCACCACCACCACCCACATGGCCAGTCCACATCAACAGTACACCCCCAAAAAACAGAAAAACAGCCAGAAATCACCACAATCCAATGCCATCCATGATGTTTACATCAAAGAGAGTGAGACCACACCACAGGCACACTCAGTCCATGCACCACCACCACCCCTGGGCAAGCAAAAGGCCACACCAGCAGCCCCCCAAAAACGACAAAAAACAATAAAATAAGCACAATCCCAACCCATCCATGGCCTCAATTATGTTTAAATTCAAGAAGACACCCCACAGAAAGACTAGGCCCATGCAACACTCACCACCCCTGGGCAAAGGGCCACACCAGCAGGCCCAAAAAAACGACAAAAAACAATAAAATCTGCACAATCCCAGCCCATCCATGGCCTCAATGGTGTTTAAATTCAAGAAGACACCCCTCAGAAACACTAGGCCCATGCAACACTCACTACCCCTGGGCATAAGGGATGAAAAGTAGGCAAAATAAGTGCAGGCCTCAGACACTGCCTCTCCTCAAAATGGCCCCCTTACACCCCAAGCACATGTTGCCTGTACCAGCCAGCACTCAAGATGGCCACCACCCACATGGCCAGTCCACATCAACAGTACACCCCCAAAAAACAGAAAAACAGCCAGAAATCACCACAATCCAATGCCATCCATGATGTTTACATCAAAGAGAGTGAGACCACACCACAGGCACACTCAGTCCATGCACCACCACCACCCCTGGGCAAGCAAAAGGCCACACCAGCAGCCCCCCAAAAACGACAAAAAACAATAAAATAAGCACAATCCCAGCCCATCCATGGCCTCAATTATGTTTAAATTCAAGAAGACACCCCACAGAAAGACTAGGCCCATGCAACACTCACCACCCCTGGGCAAAGGGCCACACCAGCAGGCCCAAAAAAACGACAAAAAACAATAAAATCTGCACAATCCCAGCCCATCCATGGCCTCAATGGTGTTTAAATTCAAGAAGACACCCCTCAGAAACACTAGGCCCATGCAACACTCACTACCCCTGGGCATAAGGGATGAAAAGTAGGCAAAATAAGTGCAGGCCTCAGACACTGCCTCTCCTCAAAATGGCCCCCTTACACCCCAAGCACATGTTGCCTGTACCAGCCAGCACTCAAGATGGCCACCACCACCACCCACATGGCCAGTCCACATCAACAGTACACCCCCAAAAAACAGAAAAACAGCCAGAAATCACCACAATCCAATGCCATCCATGATGTTTACATCAAAGAGAGTGAGACCACACCACAGGCAAACTCAGTCCATGCACCACCACCACCCCTGGGCAAGCAAAAGGCCACACCAGCAGCCCCCCAAAAACGACAAAAAACAATAAAATAAGCACAATCCCAGCCCATTCATGGCCTCAATTATGTTTAAATTCAAGAAGACACCCCACAGAAAGACTAGGCCCATGCAACACTCACTCACCACCCCTGGGCAAAGGGCCACACCAGCAGGCCCAAAAAAACGACAAAAAACAATAAAATCTGCACAATCCCAGCCCATCCATGGCCTCAATGGTGTTTAAATTCAACAAAACAGTTGTATCATGCACCCATAACCAACCCTGGTCCTACTGGATACTGTGGCTACCCACAATATAATTTATTTAATTTTCTGAAAAAGTTCAAAAATTGTACTTGCAGCAACTGTAATGCCCCAAACAAACTTACTTGTGAAAGTTGATTTCTAATCCAAAAGTGATCCAAAGACAGTCAAAAAGGCCTCAAATCCAAATATCCAGCAGCACCCACAAAAAGTAATCCTTCCAGCTCCAGATCCAAATGAAAGTGACCAGGAGATGGACAAAGCACTGGGAGGAGCCTGCTGGACAGGAACAGGAAGTTGGAGACTGTGGGGCACTTCCTTCCTCCCCCCCCCCCAAAATGGACTCCTTGCAAAAAAAAAAGGCCATGCAAATGTCAACCTGAGGAGTGATTCTGATAAAAATCATAATTTTCTGAAGGTTTATCCTGTTTGCTGGTGATTTTCTTGTGCGAAATTGCAAAATCTCTATTTCGCAAGTGCGAGATTGTTCCTTTCCGCCGCAACTACGTGTTCGCAATTGCGAACTCTCGCGAGGTGTGCTGTGCAAGGTGGCAAGCCGCGAGTACGTATTCGCGGGCGACAAACTCCCGCGGGAACACGCAGCAAGATCTAAAATGGCGCGTCACTCGCAAAGAAAAACAACTCGGCAAACGCTAAAATGACGGAAAGTGAACGCCGTGCACCACGCCGCGCGCCGCAACCAAGCAAAAAATCCGCCGCGAGCGGATTCACGGATTTTCGACAAATTCGCGAGAGTTCGCGGATTGCGAATTTGCCGAAAATCCGAAAAATCCGCGAGCGGAGCGGATTTTACGCCCATGCTTACAAATCAGTATTGACCATGTGCCTCATGGAAACAGTCCAACCCGAACTGCCAAGCCAGGTACTCCCTGGACTGGAAATAAGCATCCTGGGACAGGTTTCAGGGTAATACCCTCATCAGCCAGGCTAGCTTGAATCCAGTGGCAAAGTGAGCAAGGGAACCACATCTGGGCATACCCTGCCAATTTAGGGCACAAAAGAAAACACAAGGAGATGATGGCCAGAGAGCTGACATTTTTCAGACACTCACCCCCAGTTCTGTGTTGAATCCATCATCATTCTTTAGCTCACTTCGCCACCCCAGTTCAGACCCAGCCATATGCAAATCAGTCTTAACTTGTGCCTAATGGGAACAGTCCAGCCCGAACTGGCAAACCAGGTCTTTCCTCAACCGGAAACAAGCATCCAGGGACAGGTTTCGGGGCAACATCTCTCATCAGCCAAGCTAGCTTGTATCCAGTGGCAAAGTGAGCAAGGAACCCATGTCTGGGCATACCCTGCCAACTTAGAGTGAGCAAAGCAAACACAAGGAGATGATGGCCGGAGTGCTGAAACTTTTCAGACACTCACCTCGATTCACAGATCTGGGTTGAATCTATCATTGTTCTTTAACTCACTTCACCACCCCAGTTCAGACCCAGCCATATGCAAATCAGTCTTGACACAGTGCCTCATAGGAACAGTCCAGCCCGAACTGCCAAGCCAGGTCTTCACTGGACTAGAAACAAGCATCCTGGGACCAGTTTCGGGGCAACACTCTTATCAGCCAGGCTAGCTTGAATCCAGTAGCAAAGTGAGCATGGTACCCACGTCTGGGCAAACACTGCCAACTTAGGGAGAACAACGAAAACACAAGGAGATGATGGCTGGAGCGCTGAAAATGTTCAGACACTCAGTGAGTAATTGACAGACAGTTGCATAGATATGAATTATTATTCATAGACTGTTACGATATGTGTAACTGATCTCCACCAGATTGAGGAACAATAGACATATTCTTCCCACTTCAAGAAGACCACAAATATGTGTGTAACATGTGATCACATAGCGTGTGCCGACATCAATCCAACATAGAGCTTGCTGACATCAATGTAACACAAAAGCTGAGACTGTGTGTGCTAGGCGAATGTTGCTCTGCATTCCAATCCCACATGAAGGACTCTTGCATAGTTGGTCGTAACAACATCCTAACAGTAAACATGTAACACTGCAGTATAGAGAAGTCAGTAATGTGAGGTTTAAAACATAGTACCTTCAGGAAATAATAGCTCTCTGCAGTAAATTTAGCAAATTTAATACGCTGACAGCCTGATCCGTCATAATATGAATCCAAATAATGGCTGAATTAAAGCACCATGTATCTGTGGGTCTCAAAACAAAGCAAATCGTAGCCACAATGCAGCATATTCACTCCAGTATCAAATGAAACTCAGGAAATGATAACAGGTAAAACCTCAATTAAGGATGTATTCACTGAATGAAATCCAGGACGTCTTTGATGTGAATGCTCGGAAAGAATTCCAGAACATCCACATTAGATGACATCCATAATTATCATGAATACATAATCACTAAACATCGCCAATAGATAGGCATAAACAAGTACTTTATGACGTTCTCAGGCTAGCATGAGCTTCTAATACAAGCATTTAAAGTTATATATTCTACAAAAGAAATGATTCCTTGAAGCTGCTGCAAATTTGCAGAAAAGTGTTAGTTTCTCTGAATATTTTAAGCATTTCATGTGTGCCACACAGTACCACGTGTGGAATTTATGAAAATTGTCTAGATATACGATTTTTAACTAGAAGTACAAATCTTATGCTAGACATCACATACACACCTTTGCACGTCGTGCAAAGATTGTGTGAGGCGCTAGGCAGGTTGTTTGTGCACCAGCACAGGGGAGGTGAGTAGCAGTAGGACATTGTTAGTAATAATGACTCTGAGCTCCTTTCTCCCCCTTGCACAGCACAATTTAGTTACTGAGCTGCACTGGAATAAAAATGAGTAAATCTAATCAATTGTATCTCACTAAGAAGAACATTTTGTAATAGCTTGTGGTACTTCATCTTTGTGAAAAAAACGTCCAATCAATTGCCCCTGTCTCACAAGGGGCATCTAGTAATAGCATCCTTTAGTACTGCTTCTTTGCAAACAAATCTTCGTATCTAGCAGTTTTTCTCTTCATGTTTGGTTTTATACATTCCTTAATTTATTATTACATTTATTTACTGACCTAATTATTTTATAGCACCCAACAGCTTGATACTGATACAGCTCCAGCTCTGTAGTAGAGTACTTTGCTGCAGTTTTGTGTACATTTTTGGCTGTATTAACAGTAGAAGTGCAGTTTGTGAATAGCAATGGGCTTACTCATTTAAGGGTGGGTGTACACTACTCCTTTAACCTCTCCCGACCCCACTTGACCTTCCCTAAATCACACATTTACTCTTCCCTAAACCTCTCACCTTTAGTGATACATATTCCCCATTTTCCAGCAAATGACCACTGTCCTTACTAAACATACTACAAAAGTATATATTTATGTTTGTGGAGACTCCACAGACAGAGAGGGGATGTATCCGCTCAGAAAAAAGGTGTAGGTGGAATCTCTTATAATACTATTGTAGTACTACAAAACATACTACAATATGCAGTTTGTGAATAGCCCACAGATTGTGTGGGTAGCCAAAAGTAGTAATGTCACTCAAAAGTGTGAATTACATGTGTAAGTGGCCTTTTTGAATTTGATTGGCTTTTTGGAAATGTCCAGATGACATATGCTTGCTTAATCTAGGTGCTATTGAATTGCGGGATGACCTAGGAAGAAAATGTAGATTTTTTTACAATTTGTATGTGCCAGAAACACGTGGTTGCAGTTTAATAACTTGAGGTTCAAAAGATTTGAATCAATAATGAGGGTCAAGTTTTTACAGCATTCACTGGATGAGGGGGGAGCGCAGGGGTGTGGTCTGTAGATTATTTCAACGGATGTATGACATTACAACGCATGCTTTTACCACGCACGCCTTTACAACGCGGTTTTTACAACGCAAACCTTTACAACGCATAGCGCTTTGGGGTGCTGGATAGTGAATAGTTTAATTTACTACTCCAACTGCAGTCCCCGTGGACACTAGGGAAGGTGTTGGATAGTAAATTAAACGTATTCCCTATCCTAGAGCGCCCCCCCCAGCGCAATGCGTTGTAATGGTTTGCGTTGTAAAAGTTGCATCGTAAAGGCACTGCGTGGTAAAAGTTGCGTTGTAAAGGATGTTTCCCTATTTCAACGATCTACAGAATTTGTGGAAACTAGTACCTCCATCTTGGTGGGATTACGTTTTAAGAAATTAGATGCCAACCAAAACTGGACAAATGAGAGTGTTTAACCCCTTGGCCGCGGTGGTAATTCCGCCGTGGCACTGGGGGTGAGGGTGGACCGAGCGGCGCCACCGTGCTCGTGACGGAACAACTCCGTCACGAGCCACGGGCGCGCTGTCCTTGTGGCGGAGTGGTTCCGTCACGGCCCTGCCCGCTCAATAAAATGGCCGCGCAGGCGCGGAATTGACACCGCGTAGGCGGGGCAGCCGCGCGCCGTGATGGAACCACTCCGTCACCAGCACAGCGCGTCCGTGTCTGGTGATGGAGGGGTTCCGTCACGAGCACAGAAAGGGTTAAGGCATGACAGAGCAGTGTCATAAAGGGCATCAAAATGTGTTGATAACTTAAAAAAAGTTGTGCATCATCTGTGTAGATATATTATTGTATCCTCTTTTTTGATAGGCGTGATCCACAGGGGCATATAACCACTGAACAAAAGAGGGGGAAAGATTAATCCTTGAGGCACACCCAATTTGTCTGGTGTATCATGAAAAAAGTGCTCAAATAAAACTGTTTGCTGACAGTCTGAAAGAAAATATTGAATCTAGCCAACAGCTTCATTGCTAAAAACCATCTTTCTTGGTGTGCAAGAGAAGAATAGAGCGGTTAAAGATGTTGAATTCTTTGGAGAGATCCAATAGCATCATTGGGAGGGCCTCTCCAGGGCCAGCTGCTCAATGAAGGTCATTTAGCACTGATAGAACCACCAACACAGTGCTCCTGCCAGGCCTAAAACCGACCTAGAACATGCTGAGTATGTCTAATTCTTTAATGAATGCTAAATTTGCCTGAAGGCCAGATACTACTCAAATAGAGGAGGAGGGAAATAGGTTAATAATTGGCTATTTTATTATCATTTAGATTCGGCTTCTTTAGAGGAGGCCTTATTGTTGTGGTTTTCCGGGCACTGGGTACTTTGTTTGAGAGAATAAAGTCTTGAATAGAGTACTCACATCAGAAAAGCTTCGTAGTGAATTGCGGAGGCTAGGAATATGTTAATATTAAGAGTGCCCCACCTAATGTACAAAACAAAGACTCACTGGGGAAAGCACCTTGTTAGTTAAATAGTTTTATGTGTTGCAACTTTTTATAAATTGCAGCCACATCACCTTCTCGTAAGTCTAGACCATCCTTCAAGATCATTGTATAGTTGGGGGGACAATTCATTCAAAATGTAGTTGCTGTCTTTGTGGAGACATGTTTTTGTTAAAAGCAGCAAGTCCAGATAATGAGATTCAGAAGTTTAGCTATCTCTTTTAAAAGTTGAGCTAACATTACAAAGGATGACTTCTAGAGGGGGAGTTTTAGGTGTAAAGTAATTGATATGCGATAGATTTATGACCAGCGACATTGAAGGAATGGGGCAGTATATGGCATTAGCCTTTAATGGAGGCACCATGGGGACTGATAAGGGAATGGCAGGATTAGCAAAGTCAATCACCTGTTCATGGGGATAGATTAAGTTACCCGGCCAAAGGGTCATGTTTTCTGGTGATTGGGCAGTGTGACTGGCAGCGTCTTGGCATGGACAATGCAAAATACAAGACTTTGTCACATTTGATGCACCCACTGTATGGACACGCAGTCCCGAGCATACGGAAAAGGCAGTGCAAATTAGCCTAGAGTGTGATGAACCTAACTAGCCTAATGATCCAAGTGTGGCCCTAAACCCACTTTCTGAGAAGCATGTTTAGGAAGGTATAGTTAGCTCACTACATTTCTGTGCTTCATTGGTTTTATAACGTAAGTCATTATTTCATTTCAACACCTAACTTTGTTTTTTTACAGAAATGTTAGTTTTTTTAATGTATGTTAAGATCTTATTTCTATAACTAACTAAACCATAACTTTAACCCATTCATGCCCGAAGGTTAGCTTCTCTTCCCCTCCACTGGAAGCCAATCCCTCTGCTGGTCACAGCCTTCTGCCATGTACAGCTGAGGGTTGGCCACAGAGCTTGTGGCAAGGCCCAGTGCCAAATTCTCTACAAGACGGCCATGCACAGTGATCGGCTGGCCACAGGATCTGGCCTCTTGCCCTAAATTAAGATTTGTATTTCTTTATTTCATTCAAATGGTGGTACCATTAAGCCCCATACCCCACAAAAGGACCTGGAGTGCCTGTAGGTTAGGGTGTGCTCACCATGCCCACTAATATGCCCGAAAATAACTCTATTTTAGGAATAGTTTACCCTTCTAGTTTATCCAGCATACTCATCTTAAAAATAGCTTAAAATAAATGTAAGATGTTCACCCCTGACATTGTTGAGCAGTGCTTTGAGTGTGAGAGGGATTGCCTGTGAGAGGCAAGTGTGTTAGGATCTATTTTTTAATAATACGAACATTGCAGGTAAGGAGCAGGAGAGGAAGATGAGTGAGAAAATAGTCCCTCTAGTGCTGCAGTGCAAGGTCTACTTCATCAGTGGATGGACACAAGTCATCCAATGAAAACACAGTGGGGTCATAATGGCAATTTAAGCATGACAAACAGCACATTAGGAAGGAAAGCCAACAAATAAGGAGCAGTGACCTGCATTAGCAAGAAAGCCACCAAATCTTGAGCAACAGGTGGACACGGAGCACACTCTAACTCTATCTCGCATTCAATAAGGACGTAGGTTGAGTCTAAATAATAGCTAAATAGTTAACCAGCTGCATATATGTGTTTCTGCATCATGCTCAAAGGTTTTTACATCAATAGAGGTAACCAAAAGCATGTCCAGGCTGTCAGAACCTCTTTGAGGGATCCATGCAGGGACTATTGGGCCCAACCATGGTGGTTGAGGTATTTTACTCCTGAAATCCCAGGACCCAGCATACCAGGGATCCTAATCAAATTGGGCCAATGACCCCTTGTGCACTTGACTCTCACTGCTAGTTGTGTTCAAGAAGTCAAGGCTTGGCGGGAGTGTAGATACAGGTCAGTGAACATGACCCATAACTCAAAGGTCACACAGTATGGACTATAAATTAATGTCCAGTCAAATACTTACTTTTATACAAATAAAATAATTCTAACTCTACACATGCAAAGGTATACAACATTTAGAAGCAAAAACACAATCCCCCTTTAGGTCATGGCTCGAGTAGTTGTCAGACAAATCCTTGTCCCACCCTCCTTTGTGTAACAATGTTTGGGGTTATTCCCTGTGCAGTAGTAGCCGCATCCAGGGAATGTACACTATTAGGCCTTGCTCAAGAGTTCCCCTTTGGCTCTTTAGGATTGTAGTCAAAAGTTTCTATGGTGCCAGGGTCATCCATGCAATTTACCATTGCAGGCACACTTACTCAATGAACATTCACAGCATACTTAGGGCCTGATTATGAGTCTAGTGGTCCCCGGGTGTGGTGCATCAGTGGCAGTTCAGCCACAGCCGCACCGTCGGTCTGACCACCCCATTACAAGTTGGGCAGTCAGACCGCCATTGTACCACTTAAACCTCCAGGGATCAGAGGTCCAGGGCGGTTGCCTGGCAGTCTTGAGGCTTCAATATGCTTGGCCAGACTGCCATGGTTCCACCAAGCATATAAATTAGCAGATTTATATAGCCCAATTTATCACCCAGAGAGATTAAGTGATTTTCCCAGAATCACAGAATGTTGCACCGCAAGACTCAAACCGGGATTTCCAGCACTGGAGTCAGCAGCTCTGGCTGCTGCGCCACATTCTCTCCACTCCTGTGATACTTGTGTTTTTTAGCTTTCACACAAATGCCTTTGAATGTTTTTACTTTTAAGTTTCCTTCTAACATGGTGTTCTGCTATGTTAGAACGGTAAACTAAATAAGCCCAACATACATGTGGCACAATCATACATGAATACGTTACGATCCACACATGTACCTTTTGGCAGCTATCTTCGAATGGGTTTTCTGTTAGGAACTGCTAGTCATGCGTCCGCATGACGAAGGTGTTTGAATGCAAATAAAAATCCATTTCCAAAATCTATTAGCTTGACATTTTAGAGCCAAGACCCGTTGCCGTTGGAAATGCTTGCAACTGAACTAAATCCAGGGGTGAAATAAACTTTATTGTAATCTGCCAATTTTCCAGTTGGCCAGTGCTCCTGAAAAGCCGTTTTGGTTGGGCCAGGGTTTTTCACGTCACGCTTGTTTTACAATTCCTCTGAAAATCAGAGCATTTTACAACACTCATCATTAGTGATAATTACTTGATGAATTTCAAACATAAAGCATAAGAGCATTGCTTAGCTTCATAAAATAACATTTCCATTCATTGGCCTGTGTTTTATTGCAGTGGCAGATGTGGTTAAGTGTTTATAGATGCATATATTATTTTTATCACTCTTTTTATTTATATTTGGAAAGAAATGAAATACAAGAAAAACAAGACACAGCAACCTTTCTGTAACGCTCTAGTGTTTCTGCCCTTGGGCAGAAAGCCGGAAGCACCACCCAACAATGTAACACTCTCTGGCCAGGCGTGGCCAGAGAGCTTAAATAAACGGGCCAGGGTCGCTCGGGACTTCCGGTCCATACCAGCGAGCTATAGTGTCTGTGTCTATTATTTACGCCCCGTACATTAGGCCTTGCCACCCCCTGTCTCCACATTCCTGCCTTAATGGTATCGGACCCCCACACTGGCGACGAGGGAGGGATGAGACAGCCCACGCCATCCGCAGCTGTCCCCGCTACCAGGAAAGACCGAGCCGGAGTGCAGCAGAAAAAGCGGGACACGCCCGACCTGACCGGCGGTAGCAGAGAGTGAGAGAGAGGCTCTGGTAGCAGCGGCGGAAGACGGGTGAGCCGCGCGCGTGAGACAGAAGCTGCGGAGGCTCACCTGGGGCAGTACATACAGAATGCGTGCACCTCACAGAGAGGCCTGCGACCGAATCCAGACGCTCCGCGGCCGTCCGAAAAGTACGCGCATGCGCAGTAAGCACCCAAGGCCCAGCGCGATCGGGGAAAGGTGAGAAGGGAGCGTTAGAAGCCGAGAAGTCAGACCGCCCAACGCCACCACAGAAAACAGTGATCTGGTGCATGAGAGCAGCCTACCCCAGACACCAGCCATGCAACAAGCACGAGCCAACATAAAGCAACAATCATTGAGAAAAAAAAAATCAATCAATCAAGTAAAAGCAGCAGACCAACAAATACAGCTCAACAACAAGCATTGACAAGAGCCAATAGCAGAGCAGTGAGCCCACGCTGACACACAACAAGCATTGGTAAAGACAAAACAGCCAACCACACAGAGAGAAGCGCTGACACTACAAAGGGATACACCATGTCAAATCCACCAGCCCCACCTGCAGCTCAGCAGCAAGCTGCACCACCTGCGCAACCAGCTCTGCAGCAAGCTGCACCACCTGCGCAACCACCACCACCATCAGCACACTCGCAGATTCAAGCGCTGCCACCCTTCAGCGAACTGATTGACCCATCGACTGCGTCACCAAGGTGGGCAGTATGGATTGGATGCCTGGACAACTACTTTGTTGCCACCAGAGAAACGGACAGGGCAGTAAAGAGGTCATTACTCCTACATTTTGGGGGAGACGAAATCTATAAGTTGTTCGCACACCTCCCGAACACGGGTGCGCCCAATGATTATGACCCCGCGGTCAGAGCACTGAATGCTCACTTCGACCCACAGCTCAATCCTCACTACGAATGTTTCAAGTTTAGACAGTCCAGACAAAGAGAAGGGAAAACAATGGACGCTTTTAACGCACGGCTCAGAGAACTAGTGAGCACATGCACTGAAGATGATCTAACCAAGGAAGTCACGGTACAACTGATCCAAGGCTGCCGCAATAAACCATTAAGAACACTCATACTTCGACAACCGCGCATCACCCTAGAGGAGATTCTGCTCCTTGCACGGTCACATGAGCTATCTGATGTTCGGGCGACGGCAATGGAGGCCGCGCTCAATCAGCAAGCGTACACACATACCCACGTGAAAACAGAGCGGGTAGACGCCATCCGCACACCAACTCAGAGCGGACGAGGGAGGTGGTCCGCCAGAACGACACGACGTGCCCCGTGTGGGTATTGCGGGAGAGAGGAACACAACCCAGACGGCTGCCCAGCGAGAGGAAAGACGTCTTCCAAGTGTGGAATCCCAAATCACTTTGTGAGTGTGTGTCGGGGAGGATTCTGAGGCAAGAGCAACACCGGAAAAAAATCGTTAGCAGGCGCAGTGAGGCATCTATCGCTAGAAGAACCGACGACATCACGTCCAATGAAGACACGTCTCGCAACTATCAGCGCCTGGATGATTCCTCGACTGATGAGGATGAAGGGTGCTACTTCGTATCGTTTGCAAGTGATCTTAAGAGAAGATGGAGGTCCACAGCCAAAATGCAACATCGAGATAGACGGATCGTCAGCAAAGGGCCTGATCGACACAGGAGCAACAGTCAATGTGATGGGCCTGCAACATTGCAAGAGCTTAAACCCGAGGCCGCGGCTCACCCCGTCCAAAATCCGGATTCTAACATACGGAAGCCATAAGCCACCTCCCCTTTGAGGCAAGATGGTGGTCCAAGTCAAATCGGAAGACAAAGAAGTAACAACGACGTTTCACGCGGAAGATCTCCGATTGATAGCATTCGCAAATGCAGTAAAAACGCTCCAGACAGAAGACATTTTGAAGCTATTCCCGCAACTGTTTAAAGGGCTAGGAACCATCAAGAAGCAACCGGTAAAACTCCACATTGATAAAGCAGTGCAGCCAGTGGTGCCACGACACCGGCGGGTTCCGTTTCATTTGAGATCGCTAGTCGAGCAGGAGCTCCTGAATTTAGAACAGCAAGGCGTGATTGAAAAGGTGTCAGGCCCCACTCCGTGGGTGTCGCCCATGGTCATAGCCGAAAAGCCGAAGCAGCCAGGCAAGATTAGAATCTGCATAGACATGAAGATGCCTAATCGAGCTATCAAAAGGGAAAGACACCTCACACCAACAGTCGACGACATCCTTGCCGACCTAAATGGTTCACAATGGTTCTCCAAGCTGGACCTCAATGCCGGCTATCACCAATTGAGATTAGCGGAAGAAAGTAGATACATTACAACGTTTTCAACCCATCTCGGACTCCGCCGGTACAAGAGGCTCAATTTTGGTATATCATCGGCAGCTGAAATCTTTCAAAACGCAGTGAAGGAAATCCTGTCAGGCCTTCAAGGTGTCCTTAACGTAAGTGACGATATCCTGATGCATTCCAAAACGGTCGAAGAACACCATCGGCGACTCAGAGCCACGTTGCAACGGCTGGTGGAACACGGTGTGACCCTGCACAAGGAGAAATGTCAGTTCTTCCAGAAAACAATTGATTTTTTCGGATACGTATTCAGCTCCGAGGGAGTCAAAGTAGACCCCAGAAAATCACAGGCCATTCAAGGCGCCCCTGCCCCAACCAGTGCATCCGAAATCAGAAGCTTCCTGGGGATGGCGACATATTGCGTAAGATTCATCCCGAATTTGACGACTATTGCCGACCCGCTACAAAACCTCACGAAGGAGGAAACCCTCTGGAAATGGACATCCGCCAAAAGCAAAGCATTCGATCTGGTGAAATCAGCGCTGTTAGACAGCAGCACGATGGCATACTTTGACACCACTAAATCTACGGAAATATTAGTCGATGCCAGCCCAGTTGGCTTAGGGGCGCTACTCACCCAAGAGACAGAGCCAGGAACCTGGGCCCCCCTGGTGTTTGCGAGCAAAGCCCTCACTGCAACGGAGTCACGATACTCGCAAATCGAGAGAGAGGCGCTAGCTGTGAAGTGGGCCTGCAACCATTTCCATCTATATGTAAGCGGACACCCATTCTGGGTAGTGACCGACCATCAACCGCTGCTCCCTTTGTTCAAGGGGACGGCCCCACATCGACCTCCCAGAATAGAGAGATGGGCAATACAAGTGCAACAGTACCAGATGGACTTGGTGTATCGTCCTGGAGCTAAAAATCCCGCTGACTTCTTATCTCGCCACCCGGCACAAACAACTGAGCCTGACGTCGATCAAGAGTAAAAAACGGAAGAGTTTGTCAACATGGTATCCCAAAGGTCATGCCCTCGAGCAATGTCGATTGACGTGATCAAAGCACACATCGACGCTGACCCAGTGCTCAAACGAGTCGCTCAGGCACTGACAAGTGGATATTGGGAAGGTTTCCTCAAGAGCGTCCAAGGCTGGAGCGAAGCTGAAAAGACCCGGTTGGGACAATTCTTCAGAGTTCATGACGAGCTCAGTATCGCTGAAAATGGCATCATCCTGAGAGGGTCGCGAATTGTTATCCCAAAGGACCTGCAAGAACAAGCCACAATCCTTGCACATGAAGGCCACCGAGTCACGAGAAGGATGAAATCAAGGATGAGGGAGAAAGTGTGGTTCCCCAATCTGGAAGAGAGTGTGGACATCGTAGTTCGCAACTGCAGGTCCTGCCAACTCACCAGCAATTCAGAAAACCCAGCTCCCGTCATCACGTAAGATCCAGCACCGTCACCATGGTCGTGGGTCAACCTTGACTTCGGAAATTTTCCAGATGGGAGGATCACCGTTGTCCTGGTCGATAGCTACACCAAATACCCCATAGTGGAAGTGGCCCCATCAACAAGTTTTGCCAACGTGCAACCAATTCTGAACAAATCGTTTGCGTTATTCGGCCTGCCTCAAGTCATCAAAACGGATAACGGGCCTCCATTCCAGGGCAGCGAGTTTAAGGACTTCCTGGGAGGACTCGGAATCAAACACCACCGGATCACGCCACAGTGGCTGCAAGCAAACGGCGAGGTTGAGCGATTTATGCGGACCATCAACAAAGTTCTACGCATAGCAACAGCGGAAGAGAAGGATCCAGAGGCAGCTCTCCAACACTTCCTATGGGAATACAGGAGCACCCCGCACTGCACTACGCAACAATCTCCCTGGTCACTCATGTTAACCGGTCCTCGGCGGGACATGCTACCCGTGGCAGACACCTGGGTCCTTGAGCCGTACGACCCACAAGCAACACAAGAACGGAGGCGCAACACCAATGACAAAGCCGGTCAGGGACGGAGGGCTCACTCCCGGCTGTTGATCCCAGGGGACTCAGTGCTGATACGAACCTGGCGGCCTGGTGGGAAGTTCCGCACCCCCTATGAGGCGGGGCCGTGGATTGCGAAATCGACAACGGGCACAACCGTCACCGCAGAAAAGAACAGAGAAGTGGTGACACGAAACGTGTCCTGGTTCAAGCAAGTACCACCAATAGCCGGCGCACCTCAACATTTGGATCTGCCAACACGCGCAGAGCCTGACCTGAACATCTCGGAAGCTGGCCCTAGCGAATCACCAGTAGCCAGTCCCGTGCAGTCGTTGCCATCTAACGGGATAGTGAATTCTGGACAAAACCACGATGGTCGTCAACGACCGTACAATCTCAGGCCGAACCCTCGGCCCAGCCAGAGACTTGCAGATTTCATGTGCTAAGAAGTTTCTGTTGAAATGTGGATAAAGAACTGACTTGGGATGGGATGTAACGCTCTAGTGTTTCTGCCCTCGGGCAGAAAGCCGGAAGCACCACCCAACAATGTAACACTCTCTGGCCAGGCGTGGCCAGAGAGCTTAAATAAACAGGACGGGGTCGCTCGGGACTTCCGGTCCATACCAGCGAGCTATAGTGTCTGTGTCTGTTATTTACGCCCCGTATATTAGGCCTTGCCACCCCCTCTCTCCACATTCCTGCCTTAGTGGTATCGGACCCCCACACTTACATCGAAAAATCAGGTGGTCACAGCCGCCATTCATCAGATATGTTTAGCTTTTTTACTGAACACTTCTTGTCCTGCTGCAAACATTTGCTGTTTTGAAGAGACAAATAGATAGACATGAATATACAGTTCAAGTTAAAAAGGCCAGTTTGTTTCATGCGATACCAAACAGACGTCCATGTATGTGTTATGGCCATTCATGTAACATGCATCACCTACTTTTTTGGTGCACTGCTGACGCATCTGACCTGCATCTGATCCATATTATTTATACTGTTCTGCAAAGTTTATAACTCAACTATGGCTGCAATGAGGTTATTGATAACGTTGCTAGACCCCTTCATATATTGAAGTGCATAGTTGCCTAAACTAAATAGTGTTGCATCTAATATATCCCCCCTACTTTTTCCCAGTTCTAAATGTTCAAGCACAGGCAGGTTCAGTGTCCAGGGCTTGTTAGTTGGTGATGAATAAAATCAATACAAGAATGCCTTAACCATGAGGATTTTGGAGTCTGTGGCATGCACTCAATCCTACGTCTTTTCTATGGATGAGAGGGACTTTTCCATTAGACATACTCACCATCCCACCTTGATGGCCTTTATCAGTTAGTTGATCAGGTGGCAGGTCACATAATGGAATTTAGTGAACCTGTCTTTATGACATGGTACAAATGAGCAATTGCCCAACCCACAACTTTCCAAGGTCCCCCCAATAAAGTTATCAGAACAGTCAGAAGACTCTCTCTTCCTCTCTCTCAACCTATTCTTTTCTCTCTGCCTACATCGTCAAATTTATTTTTATCTCACCCCCTTTCCTTCTGTCTGCCTACAACTATCTATGACTGTCTACCTATTCTTACTTCACACTCTAACTTTCTATGTAATTCTTATTATCCACCTCATCTATGTCTTCCTCTACCTCCTTTCTCAGCCATACCGTACTCATCCCTTTTTACTTTTTCCATATCTACCACGTCTAAAATACAGTTACATCATTTTATCGTGCATCTCTCTCTATCACTTCTATCTTTCTACATTACTTATCTCTATTTCCTCATGTTCTGTATTTCTCTCTTGTGGCCTATCATTTCACTCTACCTCCCCAATCACTAAATCCCTGCCCTTTTCCTTACCACACCTCGCTATCTACACCCTTTTTAAAAATCTTTGTAGCCTCTCTACTAGTCTCTCTATTTATATTTGCTACCTCACCCATCTCTTTCTCTCCTCTCTTCCACTTTTGTATACCTTACCTCATCAACCACACCAATCTCTTGCCCTCTTGTTAGTTTCACCTACACGTCGCTTGCGCTGTGCTTGTAAAAGGTCTTGTATTTAATACATCTTTAAAGGGGGCTCTTATCAGTTCCCATTGCCGAATTACTGTGTTCATTTGCTTTTGTGCGGAACTTTCTTGTTTGGTAACATCCCCTGGCTGCATGCATTTATGAGACTTCAACTAAATCTGCTCCCACTGTTTAAGCCCTATTCACTTTCAAGATAAGATCTCTTCCCACGGAAAAGCCAGACAGCTTCCAACTGTATGCTGAAATACTTGCTTTCCTCCATGCCCCAGTACCTTTTTTGGCACTTTGTAGGCATAATCGGATTGATTTTTTCAACGTAATCTATGTGGTTATTATGATCAAATTCTAACTGTTGTAATAAACATTGCACGTTAAAAATAAAGTTGATATACTAGAACATACTCTATATTTTACTACTAAATAGGCAGCCACAAATGCAGTTACCTTGCAGACACAAGTCAGGATTTAAATGGTGCAGCAGATGCAATGGCACCGGTCCCAAAAGTTTTCAGAACTTCTCTAAACACCTAATTTTGCTATTTATTATTACTATACAGGCAGTCACAATTGCAGTTACCTTGTAGTTAAAAGGGGCTTGATTCAAATGGTGCAGCAGGTGCAGTGGTACCAGGGCCAAACTTTGTCATAACTCCACTAAATATTGACATATTTTACTATTAAACAGGCAGTCACAAGTGCAGTTTTCTTGCAGGCAACATGGCCATTATTTTAATGGTGAAGCAGGTGCAGGGGCACTGGGCCCAGACGTTATCAGAACTCTTCTAAACACCTGATATTGCTATATTGTGCAACTAAACAGGCAGCCAGAAGTGCAGTTATCTAGGAAGAGCTAGGGTAATGATTCCAATAGTGCAGCAGGTGCAGTGGCACAGGGATCAAAAGCTCCGGCCCCCAATAAACACCAATTATTGCTATCTTTTACAACTAAACATGCAGTCACAAGTGCAGTTAGCTTGCAGGCAACAGGGCCATTACTTAAATGGTGCCACAGGGGCACCGGGTCCAGCAGTTATCAGAACTCATCTAAACCCCTAATATTGTTATATTTTACAACTAAACAGGCAGTCAGGAGTGCAGTTATCTAGCAAGCTCTAGGGTCATGATTTCAATAGTGCAGCAGGCGTAGTGAAACTGGACCAAAAAGTAGTCAGAACTCCTCTAAACATAATATTTATACATATATTTCACTACTAAACAGGCAGTCACAATTGCTATTACCCTGCAGTTAGAAGGGACTTGATTTGACCGATGTAGGAGGTGAAGTGACACTGGGGCCAGAAGCTCTAGCGACCCACCAAACCCAGATTATTGCAAAATGTTACTACCAAACAAGACAGTCACAAGTGCATTTATCTAGCTGGCAATATGGTCATTATTTGAATGGTGCAGCATGTGCAGTAGCATCAGGACCAAAACCTCTGGGCACCCCACTAAACACCTATTATTTCTATATTTTACTACTAAACAGGCAGTCACAATTGCAGTTACCCTACAGACAACAGGGTCATGATTTGAATGGTGCAGCATGTGCAGTGGCACCGGGCCCAAACGTTGTTAGAACTCTGCTAAACACATACTATTGCTAGTTCATTGATTAATTGTATTATTTCCCTCTTTCATTTCATTTTTCAAACTTTTGCTATAACTTAACCATCACCATACCACCAGTAACATCACAATATATTACTTTTTTGTACATAAACATGTCATAACACTTTAACAGACTTTCTGTAACTTGTATTGTACAATGACACAGCAAGCTACAACTTACAACAGAACATGAGAACAATGTATTATTGTTAACATAGGCGAAGCCTAATGCATTTACCAATGTTTTTTATTATTACAGTTACATTTGCTCGTATATACATTATTGTGAATATGATCATCCTTCAATTTCTGACAATTTCCACCTAGACTACACACTGCAAAATGTAGTATCAAATAATCCATCTTTACTGCTAAAACCAGCCATTAGATACGCCTGAAGTTGTCCTGCTCTCTAGGAGTTTGCAACTAGAAGACAATGTTTCATTTCCAGAAACGTGTCTATACCTTCCTGAAAAGATGTCGGCTTAATTTGCAAATTTGGAGCATGTTTAAAATTGTCGGAGATACTCTTAAAGCAAATTCCAATCCATAGTATAAGAATGGTAGGAATTTTGCGTTGGTGACATCAAAGAAAGGCTTTTCTGAGGTTTCCATTAGAACTTTCAGGAGATTTTTGTAAAGCAAACATGAAGAATGTAGTTTTGGTTTTCAGATAAAATAAATAAGGCAGGTGGACCCCTCACTCCCGGCACATAACAGGCAGATATTTGTACGTTTGTGTTCTTAAGTTGAAGCTCTCTATGAAGACTAATTGACCTGCCTTATTGATTGCTTTCCTGAAAGTAGCACACTCGATTTTGCAGAGTTTTCTGCACAGTTGTTTTTGGAATACTCTCCGAAAAGGGCTTATTGTATGATGCAGTGGAATATTGTTTCTTTTGAGCAGAACCATATCGGCTGCATTGTGCAACATTGGTAATAGTTGTCCACTTATCTTTCGACTATACATTTTTTCATGTTATGTCCTTATCTATATGCATGTACCTTTTTTCAATATTTTGGGACTTGAGGTTTTGGCCATGATATTATGGTAGCATGATATTTCTGTATTGCATAGTTGACTACAACCCCCTTCAGGTGGCGAGTTGTCACACCCCGTTCCCCTTGCCCGTTTCCACCAACTGTGCCCTTGTACCTTAAATCACCACTGAGAACTTTCTTGGTTGCCTGGAAAGGACGCAGTTTATTCGGCAAACATAACTTTATACATTTCAATTGTTCATGGTCATATAAACATGTATTGTCCATATTATGTATTTACTTCTAATGCTCCTTAAACTTTTTCTTGCATTATGGACCAAGCCTCCTCAATAACCTTTTCTGGGCTTCCAATTCACGGGTCTAGGCTTCAGCTTGCTACCGATTTGGAGGGTGTCTGTCTGGACCTGCCCGGGCCGCAAGTGCCGTACCGCTCGCCCTGTAACCCTTTCGTAGGCCCTCCTTTCTCCCAGGGGTCGTGTGGCATCCCAAGAACCGTACATGAGCATCTACTCTACCTTTCAGGATGCAGAGTCCTTGCCATCCTCTCACTCTGTACCCCTGCCGTGAGGCATCCCAAGGGTCCTGCGGGAGCATCACATCGACTCTTTTTATGGTGGCATGCAGCCCCTTGGATCCCTCAGTGCCCCTGCCGTGAGGCATCCCAAGGACACTGTGTGAGCCTTCCATGCACCTTCTAGTAAGTTTTTCTCTTTTTACTAATTTTTGTTGAGTTTGTTCCGCCACGCTACCTACTGTTTCTCAATTGGAGTGAGCTCCCTCCTAACCCGGCCGGTTTCATTGGAATCCCCTCTGCTCTAGTACCTCCACAATGATTAGTAGGAACAAGTCCATACCCACCCCTGTGAGGTGTACCCCATCTTCCAGGTGGTACCCTGGGGACCTCAGGTTTATGAACCTGTGACTTACGAACCCCCACCATTGGCCCTGCACACTTTGGCCATGGTGATATTAAGTTTCCTTCTGGATTTCTCCACTGCCCCCAAGTTCATTGCCACCCGCCAGGCTTTCTGAACTATGATCTCTGAAAGATTACTTCTGCGGGTCGTATCAGGCATGCCAAAGCCTTGAGGCTTCACTGCATTTCTTCCAGTAGCGCTCGCAATCCCAATGCTGCCAAGTCATTGCCAACCATGTGAACCACTATTGTGTCCAGTCGGCCACCTTGTTGTAATGCTTCCAGCACCGCGGGTAGCAGTTGTTCGCACTTCATTCCCGAGTATCCCCGCCATTCTATTTCTATTTCCCGGAGCCTTACTCCACCGAAATTGCGTCTGGTTGCTGCCCATCGTTGGGCCTGCATCACATAGGAGTGCCCCATGATCCACACCTTCTTCTGTGAAGTGCTCGGGCCTAGAAAAATGGGTGGTAGAAGCCGGGCTCAGTACATCGTCGGGCGTATGTAGTGCGTAAATGTGCTGGACGGCCAGCGCCCTATCCCCTTGATCAACCCACTTTCCAATCCTAGCCCCACTGCCGTGGTGGCTGCCCCTATTCTAAAGAAGTGTGATACATACTCGTGCGTGGGGAGCCCCATTGCTTCCAGGGTTTTTCTCATCACTACTATGAACTGAAAGCGGCTGAGAAAAGACCCGTTCCTGTGTTGAACAGTGGCCCATTGTCTCCTTCCCCTTCTCCCAGGTGTTCTCGCAGTAGGCACTCAGGGCAGCAGGATGCGTCCTTAATGCAGTGTATCCTGGTCCATTTCCCTTTGCCTGCCTGGTCTGTCTTGGACGCCTGCAGCAGAATGTCCATGCAGTCTTTATGTATTCCTATATCCCCTCTGCTATGTATGCTGTTCCTGGGTCTACCACTGATGGGGCTATCAATTTGCTGACCCTGTATTCCCCAAAGAATGCCATTGTGAAGGCTGCCCAGAATAATGCTTCCTCATGCCTTGAGAAGCATATTCCTGCCAAAGCCACCAGCATCCCCTGCAGTATGCTGAAATGCATAGAGTGCAGTGAGTCCTTTTGTGCCTGCTGAATCCTACCCCAGCCCTTCATGGCCATTCTGCATCTGAAAGCCTTGGTTGGGTCTTCCCGCCCTGTCATTTTTGTGTAATGTGCCACCGCATTCAAGTGTGCCTCGGCCCATGTTTTTTTTTTCCTGCCATGAAAGACCACTCGATGAAGCCCAGGACCTCCTCCTGCGTGGGCCATCATCCCCTTTCTAGCCATGCTTTGCCCCCGAATGTTTCCCAGCACTTACTGTAATGGGTGCTTGTCTTTGGGGCCAGTGCATTGTTCAGTAAGACTTCAACCGGGTTCCACCCATGAACATGCTTCCTCTGGCACTGGGATCATCCCTTTGTCTGCATCTGGGCAAGCTGCCTGAATTTCTCTGAAAACGAGAAATGGCATCCGCAACTGAGTTGTCTACTCCCGGAATGTGTCTGCCCCTAAGCGTGATGTTGTCCTTTAACTGGCAGTTAACCAGTCTCCGCAGCAGGGTTGATACTGCTGGGCATTGTGCAGATCCTGTGTTAATCGCTTGTACTACTGTGTGATTGTCAGACTACAGCGTAATTTGTCTATTCGCCAGCTGTGGTGCCCAGATGAGGAACGCTTCCACTAAGGGGAACAACTCTAGTAAGGATATGCTTGCTGTTAGCTTGCTGTTATGCCATGCTGACGGCCATTCCCCCGCTGACCATGTGGTCCCTAGGATTGCTCCAAAGCCGTACCCCCCTGCTGAGTCAGTGTAAAGTTCCAGTTTGCTTGCCTGCAACCAGAGTTCTCGCCATATTAGGGTGCAGTTGAAGTTTGACAAGAAACTCCCCCATTGCCCCAGGTCCTCTTTCACCCCTTGGGTGATGTGGACCCTGTGGTGCTTTTGTGTCATGCCCCTAGTTAGCCATGCTAATCGCCTTGCGAATGTGCGCCCTGCGGGGATCACTCGTGTGGCAAAGTTCAGTTTCCCTAGCAGCTGCTGTATTTCTCCCAGTGTTGCCTTTTTTTGGTGCCTCAACCTCCTTATGTCCCTATAGGAAATTATTTATACAAAATTCAATAAATTTTCATATTGCCACCATAGTGGTCAATTATTAAACTAAAGCAAGGAAGACATATTTAAACTGTTCTTTATTCCAAGTATTCTAAATTTCTTCTTTTATACTTTTTTCTTTTTTCATATCCAAGACAAAAAATATGGCAACAAAAATACTACAAAATTGACAAGCAAAATTCTCAGTAGTATACGGCAACTTTTGTTAAACACATGGAAAAATTAATATCATGTGAACAATGGTATTTATCACAGTACAGTCATTTAGTGATCAAATGATGATATAGAGAATAAACAAAACGTTGCCAAGCGTCGACGTTTCGGTCCTTCGTTGGTTAAACAATTGCTTTAGGTTAATAATTGACCACTATGGTGGCAATATGAAAATTAATTGAATTTTTTGTAAATAATTTCCTATAGGGACACTTGTGCAAATTGTTATTGATAATACCCAGTCCCTCTGGGAATATTGGGTGGCTCTGTTTTGTATAATCAACCTCCTTATATCATCAAGTAGCTCGGCTACATTTTTCGGCACGAGCTGGCAGTCCCGGCTACTGAGTCCAACTCTATTCCCAGAAAAGCCAGTCTAGTAGCGGGACCCTCCGTTTTGTCCTGTGCCAGTGGGATGCCCAATTCCGGGCCATCTTTATGAAATTATTTAGGAGCTTGACGCAATCCTCTGTGACTGCTCTACCAATGAACAGGAAGTAATCTAGGTAGTGAACACGCCCACCTTTTGGTGCACGCTTTCCAAATTCCCACTCCAAAGAGCTACTGAACGCCTCGAAGTGTGCGCATGATATCGAGCACCCCATAGGTAAACATTTGTCATATGTAGTAATTTCCTTTCAACTTAAAGCGTTACAGGTGGTAGCTTTCTGGGTGTACTGGCAACAATCTGAAGGCTGATTCTATGCCTGATTTTGCCATCAGGGACCCCTACCCTTCCTACCTAATCAGGTCCACTGCATCGTCTACAGAAGCATAGGCCATCGTGCAAGCCCCCTGTTCCTGGCAGTCATTAATTGACTCCCCTACGGGCTGTGATAGGTGGTGAATCAGACAGAATTTCCCTGGCTCCTTCTTGGGCACTATGCAGAGTGGTGATACTACCATGTCTCCCAACGGTGGAAGAGGGAAGGGGACGGCTACCTGGCCCAGGAGTAATTTCTTCTCCACCTTTTGCTTTGCTACCTCGGGGTTGTCTCTAACTGATTTTAGGTTTATGCTCTCCTGCGCGCCTTTGGGCCCCTTGTATGGAATTGAAAAACCCTGCGTGAAACCTTCTGCTAGCAGCTGTCTGTCTGCTGGTTTGTGATAGTTTTGTACAAGATGTGGCAGTCAGCCTGTTTTTATGGGTGTTGGTAGTGTCTGCCCCACCCCTTTCCCAACTGGCCCCGCCAGTTGGGGCCTGTGCCTTATTTCTTGGGGCCTGTCTTGGCCTTGTCTGCCCCTGGCCCAGCGGCCTGCCGGCAACGTATGGTAGGGTGGTTTCCACCGCATGACCCACATGCGTGTTTAAACCTGCATGATGTTCCCCATTTACATTCATCTTTGTCAAATTTCCAGCATGGCTTGTTTGATTTGTTACCAGACTGGCTTTTCCCTTTGAATCCTTTTCCCTGGCCCTCGAATTTGCCCTTACTCTCGTGGGGGCGAAAATTGCTCTCCTTTGCGCCAACCCCTTCCCTGGCTGCCACCATGTGTTTTGAGTAATCTTCCATGTCCTGGCAGTCCCAGCCTGTTATCGGCTACACTTGCATCTTCTCTCTAAAACCCTCATCGTACTGCAGGCAGGCATCGCCCTGATAGTGTTGCTGCGCCTCGTGCACCTTTTGTTCATAAAGAATCACTTCCGCCGTGCTTTGAGGGAACTTTTCAATGAACACGCATGCTAGTGTCCTGAATGCCTTCAGCCAATTTCCTATTGATCTGTCTACCATGGGTTTCTGCTGTGTTCTCCTGTCCTCGTCTTTTTTATCTTGCGCTGTTAGGTCTAAGCCTGCCTGGCGCACTTCCAGCAAGGAAAAAAGGTCTATGAATTCTTTTCTCCAAATTCTCTCCTTTACTGTAAGTGGGATGAGGTTGGCCAGGCCTAACATCTTTGTTGTCGTGGGTGGGTCGCTTGGGGAGGGGCGCAGGTACTCACTGGCTGGCTTCCTGTTATTGTCCTGTCCCTCGCCTGTTTTGGTTGCATTTGCACTCTCCCCGCCATAGGCCCCTATATCCCCTGTGTGGCCACCTCGTTTGAATGAATCGTTTATTAGTCTTCATTTGGACCGCTCTGACCATAAAAGACAATAAATATTTAACATCACCAAAGAAAACAAGTGTAAAATTCAGTTCTCAACAAGGACTGTACATTTAAATATAATAAACAAGTTAAAAAGACAAGCAATGTATATATCAATGAAAAAAGCTTAAACAAGCTTTTTTTACAGTAACAAGTAAAATCGGTGCAGGCTAATAACAATTCATATAGTATTCTATACCAGTGGGTCCCAATACTGGTTAGGAAGTATAATAAATAACCGGGCTGGAGAGCTACGCAGAAGACAGTGTCATACTAAGCACTGTCATAGTCTGCTTGCTTTTAATCTTACATCTAATTCTCCACACCCAGCCTAAAAACATTACTATTGCAATCACAATTGCCTCTTGTGTGCTGGTCTTCAATATTCGCAGAGCAGTAGCACTTGACCTAGTACCCAAGTCCAGACAAATTGGTTTAAGCCATTTGCACCGTGGAGAACTATATGCTGGGCATACAAATAATATCTGAGGGATTGTTTCATCCATACTCTGACAGAGTGGACATTTACGATCTTGAGAATGGTGGCAGGTTTTGGTGAAGGCTTTGGTTGGTAACGTTCCTATCCTGAACTGGAAACATCTTTCATGTCGGTGGGCTTGGTTATAAAGTCTCAAAATTCTTCATACATGGGTTCCGGCTAGTGGTTCAGGAAGGTACTGGTCAAATATGATAAGTTAGAATGACACAGATTACTAGTTCTGATCATAGCTCAGTAAGCTTCTTTAAATGCTTTTTTGGGATGAAAAATATTATGCACCGGATCTTCCCATAAATGCCTCCTGCCCATATTAACCAGGGAGCTTTTCACCTGTTGTAACCATCTGATCTTGTGAGGGGTATCGGCATCTCTGAAGTCTTTGAGAGCTAGGGCATAGTGGGCTGATTCCGGGGTAGACCAAAGTCTTCTCCAGTAGGCCAGTGGTCTGAATTTAGCAACCTCTACCAGGGAAGTGCTTGCAACGTCTGGCTCCTTGTTTGATGCCCCTTCTGCGTGGCCCTTTGTCCACCCTCTTTTTTGGTGCCGGGCTGCTCCTTTGCCCCCCTGTGCCCCATGATGTGTTCCTAGGGAAAGGGGCACCCATCCCTGGCTATTGCCACCAGGGCATCCATGTGGTTGGCTGCGTTGCCCCCTCGGTCCAGGCCTCCCCTTGGAAATCTGGTTGCCCTTGGCCTATATCTGCCTGCCATGGTAGGTGCAGGGCCATGCCTCTTGTATCGCCACGTTGTTCCCCCCCAGTTGGGTTCCCATATTAACGTTCTGACCCAGGCTGCCTTGGACCCTCTGCCCCCCTTCACCCATGCTCACTGCTCAGCGTGCAATGCTTACCCTGTCCCTGAACGCCTGCAGCGCTTTGTCTCTCGTGTCTCTCCTGAGGGGCGATCGTGCTGGCCACAGACCCCTCCTCCTCGCTGCTGTCTTCCGACTCCAAGCTATCCCATTGCTCCGGTGTTGCCGCTTTTCTGTTCCTGGTGGTTTGGGTGCACTTTTCTTTGTTGCATGCCCTTGCTCCACTTTTTTTTGGGGGCGCCGTTTTGGCTGCATGCCCCTTCCTTTCCCCATTCTTAGGGGCGGCGGTGCTGGGGACGCCCGCTGCTGCCTTTTTTCTTTTCCTTGGTCCCCTTTCTTGATTTGCAAATCCATCCAGCTCCGTCCCTTCAGCGCCACCAGGGTCCTGGCTTGCTTCAGCATGGCCTGCAGGTCATCATCCAGGTCTGGTCCTGATCCCTCGCTGCATCTTTTCTGACCTTTCTTTGGTGTTGTTGGCTTTTCCTGGGTCTCTCTGAACCAAGCCGGGGGCTGCGTTTTTCTCCCAGCCGATCTCTTCCTGCTGGCCATCCTTGATCCTTGTGTTGCTTGCCCGCTGAAACCCATGTGTCCTAGGTGCAGCTACTGTGCTGCCCTGGTTTAGCTGTTCTTTTCTTTAAAGGCTTGTTTGTCTGTATTGCCCCTTTGGCTACTTCCGCCCATCTCTCAGTGGCTCCCAGGCCCAATGTGCATCAACAAGCACCTGAAGCGCTGGTCTCTGCCTGGCAGAAAGTTAGGTTAATTTTGATTTCCCCCTGTGCATCCGCGCTTTGTTCCTCATCGCGCTCTCTGTTCATGTCTCTTTAAGAGAGGCGAGTGCTCCTTTGGCTGGAGCCACCCCCGGCTCCATTTTCAAGTTAATGGAGCTTGCTGCGCTCCCATGTAGAGGCGTGAGAAGCTGTTCTGCTTCCCCCCCCAATGTCCTTTCTGTCCGGGGGAGTGCTCCTGGAGCCTGAACTCTAAGGTCTGCAGTCGGCTCGTTTGCTGAAACCAAGGAATGCGGGGTGGAGGCTCCAATCATGCTGCTGTCGCCGTGCCCCGGCCGGTCACAGGTGAGCCCACAGTTTCCTGCGGGTTGCAGGCTCAGGGGAATGCGCGTTGAGCCAGTCGGCTCGCTCACTGCTACAAGGAAGGCGGGGGTGGAGGCTCTGTTCTCATTGCCCCACCGCGCCCCGGCCGGTTGAGGTTGATGGTGTGTAGGCTCCAGCCACACAGCTACCGCTACAGATGAAATTAGGTCAAGAGGTATGCCGCTCCGGAAACTTCCCGCCGCAACCGCCGCTGCTGCAGAAAATGTGGAGGTGGAGGTTGTTCACACGCTGCCTCCACCGACACGGCTGCACGCTGGGGATGACTCTGCTCACGCCGACCAGGGTCCTGCTGAACGCTGCTGGAAGTGTTGACAAAGCCAGAGGCCCAGGGACTCGCTGTTCTGTTGAAAAAGGGTGCGAAACCAGTAGGCCATATTCTGTTCCCTGATTGTCCTCAGAGGGTCCTCCAGGGGTCATCCACCAGCCAGCCGACGATTCTTCTCCTTCCTGTTGCGAGGGGGGATGTATGTACTTACTCGGGCTGTTAGCCCCCTTTTCTCCTCCCCTCGCCCTAGCTAGCTCGCCCCCTGATAGGGGGGGCCCGCCTTGCCTGAGGGGGGCAAATCCTGGCCTCCGTCGGTTTAGCCAGCATGCAAATGGGGGCAGGGGAGGGACTCCCGCCTCCGGACGGCATTTTACCTGGGCCCGCATGGGATCCGGCTTTGCCTACCCGGCTTAGGTTCAAATCCTCTGGAGGTTAGCCTTTGTGACCATCATTATGCCTTGCTGCCATTCTGTAGCATGAGCAGTTTTTTTAAAATTCGATTACTCCGTGATGTCCCTTGGTAACGTGAATTGCACTTAGCAAAATAAACATTTTTGCCCTTTTCTGCTGTTCTTTTTGAGGGCGTTCGGTCAGACTAGGATAATGGGACCAATGTGTTCTCTGCAGCAGCTTCGAGCCCCCCTGTATACTCTTTCCTGTTTGCAGATTTGGCTTTCTCTTTCATGTTATGCCCTTCCATAAAGATATTTTTATTTGTCAGGCTAAGTTTTTTCTTCTATGCTCACCTCAAAACAGGTCAGATCTCTTCAATTTATAGGTGTTGCTCTGAATTGGCTATATTATAAGCAAGCTGGCAGACAAACTTCACTCTTGGGTACCTAACTCTCCCTTCTTTAATCAAAATCAATCAATCAAAGATTTATAGAGCGCATGGATACTCAAGAGCATCCTGGCACTAAGGATCAAATACACTATTCTTGCACAACAAGTAATCACTGAAAAGCTGCTCTAAAAAGCTGGGTTATAAGGTCACACCTGAAGTGATTTTCATCCATCAACGCACGGATCCAAAGTGAAGGCATCCCAAGCCCGAGCCACAAGATAGGAAAAGGAAGCACCCACCTCCCATTTTTTAGGCCGAGCCTATAGCAGCTGCGCGCATGCGCTGATCGCTTTGCAAGGCATGCAGTATTCAGTATGAAGTGGAAGCTCTGTGGAAGCTCCACCCAATCTCCACCCATGTTTTTCATTGGCTTGTGTCTTAAATGCTGATTTGCGATTGGTTTTAGGGTTGTTAGTTCCTCCTTATGAAGAGCATGTCTTCATTTATATCCTTTCAGGGCCACAGGCCCCTTTACTTCAAGTGTTGCACAGTAGATTGCGAGCACTACTTTCTTCCCGTGCCCACCCTCCCGCACTCCCGTTGTTCGTGCCTTCTCGTCCGCCTGCACGCACTCCTGTTTGCAATGCAATAGATTTTGCGTAAATGCGAGTCCCATTGCATTGCCAATGCTTTTTTTCCTGCTTTTCACATCTCCCACCCACCCCTCGTTGCTCCTTCACTTCAATGTCCTGCTTCTCGCTTATGTCTTGCATCGTCCATACCAGTGCTCCCTCGAACGCATGTTTTACCCCTCAACTTAATAAATGTGAGAGTCCATTCACCCAGTTCTGAGCTACCTGCATGCCACCCTCACCTCCACAGATGCCCTGACAGTCGCAGAAGCTCCCCAGACGTCCTTCTTTTACGGCCTCAACAACGTCAGCATTGCACGCCAGCATGCAGCAGCCCACACTTCTCCAGTGTGTGCGCTCTATTGTGAAGCAGCTGAGCTCTGGGGTCTGCTCAGAAACGGACCGGGAGGAAATGCCTTTGATTTGACCAGTCAGGTTCAGGCTGCAGTTGATCCAGCGGCCTATAGGAAATATGCCATAAGCAACGCTACCCAACTTCACAATACTCACCAAAAATTATTCTCAAGCCCATAAACTAACATGACATATTTTGACCAACTGAATCATGTGACCTAATTAACCTATTCACAAAATATATACATTTATATACAACTGCAGTAAAAACGAATTTATCACACCTTAACAAACCCTATGATTAATTAAGCCACTGTGGCGAAAAGATCTGCTATTAGTAACCTAAATTCATGGAAAAACAAGGCCAGCTTGATTTTCAAAGAATGTTTATTTAACTAATATTTAGAAAGTGCATTAGAATCTTTTATTAAAGCATTTTTATTAAAATCTTTGCAAATGGTAATGACGGTTTTAAGTAAAATTCAAAAGCATAATTCAAATTAGAAAATAGCAGTTTGGCATCATTAAAATTCTAAGTTCCTGAATACTCTTGCTATATAAAGAATAAAGGGTATAAATCTTTAAGGCCTAAAGAGTTTCTTACGTGCTCCAAGAGAAGTCCGTCAGCACGACATTCCCATCTAAAGGTCAGCAAGAAGCAGCAGCTCTCTTCCCCAGGGGAAGAGTTTTTATACCTTTCTACGCTAAACTAATCTAAGAAAAACTTATATTTTTCTGCTCAAGTCGGAGTTCGATTGGCTGTCAAGTGACAGGCCATCATGTCATTGCATTTTTCTGAACCTTAGTTCCGTCTCTTCCTTAGAGTCCATTGTCCTTTGCTTTTCGAATTGCGAGGCTTCCTCCAGTTTGCAACATTATAATAACAGAGTTCATAGCTTCCTCAGCTTGTCATACTCCTCTGCCGGTTCCTGGCCTTGGCCTTGCTTGACTAAAGAATAGTCAGCTCATCACGTTTAATTTTTCATCACGTCAAAGACTTTGGCAGGGGATTTGACCACATTTGGACTCTTGATTTTGTCCGAGCAAAATTTTTCAGACACAAATGCACTAGGCCTCAAAAACGCTTTCACGTTAACTAGTGTTTAAACAAAAATAAAAGAATAATTAATGCAAGAAATGAAATTCGTTCTGTTACCCACCCATCATTGCTAATAATTATCCAATTAGTCTATATTACCTAGCAGATGCAAACAAATAAAGCAGCATTTGTATCTACCATTCTTCATTTAGTCCAGCAGGATTCTCTGCATACCTGTATAAAATAAAAAGGACACCACATAGACAAAAGCGTACATAAAATAAGCACATGCCATTAATTAAATAGCCGCAATTAATAAGACAATAGACAAACAAACAAGGTTAGTAAATTATGTTTCAAAAACGTACTTGCTGCGACACAGGGCACATAATGTTAATCCCTTATATTCGTGAATGCAACTTTATTCTAGGTTGGTTTAGTAAACACACAACACACATCATCATTAATTTTATTAATTAATTATGGAAGTATAACTTCACGAGCTGAAATGAATGCATTTCTGAAACTCGCTCCATCAACTCCCTCATCTGGTGATTTCTAAATCACCACACCCAAAATTTTTACCAAATTTATCTACGATGAACATGATTTGATTTCACTGTGTTAGTATTTCTAAAGACTTGTTTCAGCTGTGTCTTTGCAACTATCATATTGAGCTCTACGAAACTCCTCCAGCTCTACCTCCCTCTCCTGTTCCTTTCTGATTTTGTAAATTCTTCTCTTTTCTTTCATGTACTTCTTTCTTTTGTGTAACATGCAACTGTTCTTAATCAAAACTATCACAAAAATTATTACAAATAAAGGTGTTAAAATCTTGCCAAGAACTGAACCACCTATCTCTTGAAACCAAGTTTTAATAGCCTGAAATCTTTTGGAAAGACGTTCTGAAAAATCATCCTCTTCTAATGGGACTATTTCCGAATGCATCTCTGTGATGTTCTTAATGTACATTTCAATGTTTCTGCTTTCGTCTGGGATATATGTACAGCAATGCTGAACATGTAAAATGCCACAGACTCCTCCCTCTTTTGCTAGGAGTATGTCTAGGGCAAGACGGTTTTGCATTACCATCGATCTAATTGCAATGACCTCGGTATCCACTAATTGAAAACCACCAGCTGTGTCAGTTGATAATTTGTCAACTATTGTGGACAATTTTCTAATTCTACCTGCATTCAGGGTGATTCCTACTAAAGGTATTACTGCCTCAAAAATGTCTCCCAAAATTTCTGAGAAACTTTCTCTTTTATACCTATTTACATGATTACTAATTTCAAATGAGCCCTCTGTATTTCTATCAACATGAAATATCTTTGGAAAAACAAGACCAACAAAACACGTCCCATACCAATGGTCCGGGAGGTTATAATAGGCTTTGTCTCCGCAGACAAAATAAATTCCAGGAAAAATTGGGTCTTTACCACCTTTAAATCCCCAACCCCCCATGATCTCATATGTGTCTTCACAATTGCTAGCTCCCACAAAATAATTATAAAAAAGTGTGTTATCTCTTCTAATGAAATACTTGCCACTAATTGGTTTGTCTATGTGAATTGCAACATTATCAACATATTTGCCATTAAACTTTTCATCCTCCTTCTGCCAGAAGCTGGATTTGGTCTGTTTGACCATCTCATTTCTTTTATAAATTGCCCTTCTCTCCTCAACAAGATTCAGGAAAGACTTTTCCTCAGCTCTCAATTTGCAAGTTAGATTATTTCTGTAAGCGTACTCATAGGTAAGTTTGTTAGTAACTAAAAAGAATTCCCTCATCTGTTTAGCTTGTTTGTGTTTATTTAAAGCTTTCTCAATTTTCAGGTTAGCAAAAATCTCGTCGTAATTGGAGTAGTAATACTCTAAACGACCAGTCTGATAAAATAAGCTCGCTATCACACTGCAGGTCATGCCATAAGTAAGAGGAAGCATATTGTATGTCACTCCCTCAGAAACAGAAGCAGGCAACTTTACACAGATGTAACAATCTTTGACACCCATAATCTTAACATATTCACCCAAAAGTCTTGAAAAAGTTTTGCTAGAAAAATCACCAACAGACTTGTCTTGATGAGCCTCTGGTCTGTTATCAATAACCTTGTTAGCTTTGCTTGTTGCACTATGTTTGTCTTGTCTAACTGAAGCTTTGCTTGTCATATTGACCTTGTACATCTCCTTATCGATCCCGAAAGGAAAGATGACAGCTAAAACTAACCAGAGCAGAATTAACATGAGCATACATATCAGAGTCAATTTACAGCAATTTTTAAGAATGGAACATTTCGAGGTACTACGCTTCGGAACAACAGGCATTATCGCTAGCCTTATCTCAGAAAAAAAGAAAACAACATTTTAAAATGATGTCTAAATTTAATTTAAACACCCCCCTTTTTAATTTTTGTTTTTTTTGTTTTTTAAAAACCCTCTAACAACTTTTCTTCGACCTTGCGTCACAAGCTATTTACCAACTAAACACAATTTCTTCGACCTTGTGTCACCTAACACAATTTCTTCAGCCTTATGACAAAAACAGAAACCTAAATTCTAACAGATTAGTACTTCAATCATTGTCACAATTGTCCTCAATCTCCTCCTGACTGCTACTATGTATCTCAACTACAGGTGGAATGATAATATAAGCCCACTCAGGAGATTTATATTTCTGATTTCGCCTTAAAATTCTCTTTGTTTTTCTAGAAACAACTTCTATTTTCTTTCCCACCTCTGCTTTCTTTTCGGGGTCTCCCTGACTAGTTATCTCATTCACCTGTTCTTTTGACCTGTTTATCTATCTGTATCTCAGATTTCCATTTTCACCTGGCCAATTATCACCTTTTCTTGGTAATTTCTTCTTCGGCTCAGTCACATTCAATTCAGTTCTCCAAGATCTCTTTCTCAATCTCCCTATTTGAGAATTTTCATCACTCTCTCCAGAATCACTGTCAGAAACTTAAATTCTTGACTCAGGTACTTCTCTACTCGCAGCCTCACTCCGTTAGGAACTCTACTTTCACAACTGGTACTTGGCAATTCGTTTTCCTCTTCAATTACCTTCAACTTCCCAGTTTCAGATTTCTTGTTCCTGCTTTCAGAGTTTCTTTTCTGCTTTTCAATACTCTCCTGCTCTTGTTTCTGAACTTGATCAGACTCTTCTGCTTCTTCCGCTTCCTTTTCACATTCCTTTGCTATTTCACCTTCTAGCAGATCTTCATCATTCTCAGAGTCTACAACAATGACTTCTAAATCTTTTTCAGTCCAATCTCCATTCACAGATGTATTTTCCAGATGTCGACCTTCCTGTCGATCTTCAGAATCTGGATTTTCTTCAGCTTCTTCTGCAGAATCTGAATCATCCGTTGTATCACTCTCTTCATCAGAGTTTTCAGGTGTAGGTATAGCAATAGTATGACTAGGATGAATCCACCTTTTTATTCCTCTACACTTTACTGCATTTGTTGTCACAAGTATCACCTGTCTCGGTTTCTGCCACCTCGGCACTAGACAGTTTCTTCTTCGGTGAACTTTTGTTCTCACCCAATCTCCAGGTCTCAGATCATGCGTTTGCACTTTGTCTCTTGACTGTACTTCAGTTCCCACCTGATTGGACACAGAAGTCACGACGTCAGACAGCTTCTTACAGTATTCCAAAATTGCACTGTCATTAATGCTCAACAGTTTTCCCACTGGTATAAATGCTTGTCTCATGACTCGGCCCATGAGGATATCATGTGAACTTAAACCTGTCTTTTTATCTGGTGTACTCCTCAGGGTCATCAAAACAAGTGGAAGAGCATCTGTCCATTTTATACCTGTAGCTAGACACATTTTCCCTATTCTATTTTTGATTGTTCCATTTATTTGCTCCACAACTCCAGATGCCTCTGGTCTGTATGCACAGTGCAGCTTCTGCTCAATGTGTAATGCTTCACAAATTAATTTCAATAGTTTGTTATCAAAATGACCTCCTCTATCACTCTCAATAGTCACAGGGAATCCGTATCTTGGTATAATCTCTCTCAAAAGCAGTTTTGCTAAAGTAATTGAATCACTGTGACGTGTGGGGAATGCTTCTACCCATCTTGAAAACAAACAGACAATCACCAAAACATATTGTAGCCTGTTGTGTTTGGGCATCTCAATGAAATCCATCTGTAATCTTGTGAAAGGACCACCCTCCCGTCCTATGGTTCTCGTTCCCACAACCATCTTTCTGTTTGGGTTCATTTGTTGGCAAGTCAAACACCTCTGACAGAGAGATTCTGCAATCGTTCTAAATTTGGTATTAAACCAGGTTTCTTTGAAAAGCCTAATCATTGAATATCTTCCAATATGACCTGGGCCATGGTACATTCTGGCCATGTCAGCAATCATTCAATTTGATAAAACTACCCTGCCATCTTTGTAGGTCCAAACTCCATCCTCATCTCGCTGTCTACATTCTGCTCACAACCATGTTTTTTTCTCTTCATCATCAGCCTCATCTTGCAAATCTTTAACTTCCTCCCATGTTTCAACTATTGATGTTAGCATTAGTGAATTCAAAGCATATTTATCATTTTTCTCCCGATTAAGTGCAAAATTGTTCTTTGCACAATATTTTGCAATTTCATCTGCGTAAGCATTTCCTTTGGTGATAAAATCCTCACCGTTCTGATGAGCAGCACATTTTACTACTGCAATTTCTTTTGGCAACTGTATGCCATCAATCAATCTTTTGATAAATTTTGCGTTTCTGATTGATGAACCTGCTGATGTCATGTAGCCTCTTTGAGACGAGAGTTGTCCATAATCATGCACAACTCCATACCCATACTGGCTATCCGTTATTATGGTAATTCTCAAGCCCTTCGCTCTTTCACAGGCACAAATTAAAGCAATCAATTCAGCCACCTGTGCTGAACGAATTCCTTCAAGACATGATGCTTCCACAACATCTGCAACTGTGCAGACTGAATAAGCTGCTCTTAAAACACCTCTTTCTGATCTCAGACAAGAACCATCTACAAAGTAGACATGATCTGAAACAGGCAAAGGTACATCTTTAATGTCCTGCCTTGGCACAATATTCCAAAACATCCAAGCACTCATGATCCGCATCATTTCATCTCCAATTTCTGTTACAGTACCATCAGGCAACAATGTGGAAGGATTTAGATTCACACATCTTGCTATTGAAATATTATCTGATCCCAGAATAGTTTTCTCATACTTCGTGAGTCTATTGCTAGTCAAATGTTGAGTTTTGCTCCTTGTAAGGAGAATCTCAACTGAATGAGGAACATAGACCTTTACACGAAATCCCATTATTATTCCCTCACTCTGCTCAAGGCTCACACTTGTTGCTGCAACTGCTTTTAAGCAACCTGGTAATGCCTTTGCAACTGGATCAAGAACTGCTGAGAAGTAGGCAATAGGTGTCCTTAAATTTCCGTGTCTCCGAATCAACACAGACAATGCACATCCTTCTCTTTCACTGCAATATAGCTCAAAGTTTTTCTCATAGTCTGGCATGCCCAGAGCTGGGGCTTCACATAAACTTCTTTTTCATTTTTCAAAAGCCTCCAACTCAGTTTCAGTAAGAACAATTGGATCTTTTATGTCTGATTTTGTCAATCTCTGCAGTGGTTTCGCAATTACTGAAAATCCACTAATCCATTGACGACAATAACCAACCATTCCCAGAAACATTCTGACCTGTCTTTGCGTTTTTGGAGGTTGCATTCCCTGAATCATTTTAATTCTCTCAGTTGTCACCTGTCTGACTCCTTTTGCAATTCTATGACCAAGGTATTTTACTTCTTGTTTACAAAACTGCAATTTCGCAGGAGACACTTTATGTCCCTCATCTGCCAAATGATTCAAGAGAGTAAGTGTATCTGTAACACACTTTTCTCTTGTTTTTGCTGCCACTAAAAGGTCATCAATATACTGTACCAGGGTTGATCGACCTGGTAAATCCAGATCTTCCAAAGATTTCTTTAACAGCTCATTAAAGATAGAAGGACTCTCTGTATACCCTTGAGGAATTCTACACCATGCTAGGGTCCTATTCTGGAATCTGAACGCAAAGATTTCCTGGCTCTCTGGATGCAATGGAACAGTAAAGAACGCATTGCAAAGATCAATGACAGTATACCATTCTGCATCATGTGGAATCTGATAAAGAATGACTGCAGGATTCGGAACAACTGGACAACAAGGAACAACAATTTGGTTAACCTTTCTCAAATCCTGAACAATCCTATATGTTCCGTTTGGCTTTCTGATCCCCATAATCGGTGAGTTACAAGGACTGCTCTCAATTTCTTTCAAAACACCTTGTTTAATGAATTTCTCAATCACAGGAACAACACCCTCAATTGTTTCAGCTTTCATTTTGTACTGTGGAATGTTTGGAAATTCTATTCCCTGCTTCACTGTGATTTTTACTGGATCCACATGTTTCATCAAACCCATCTCGTTTCCTGTTAAATCCCAAATTTCAGCTTTGACTGTCTCTTTTTATTCATCAGGTAAATTTTCTTTATCAAATACAGGAAATAGTCCTGCTTCTTCTGCTTCAACCATTAACATTGTTAATCTGTACAGCCCATCTTCCTCCATTGTTTGTAATTCAATTCCGTCTGGTGAGCAATATATTCTGCAATTCATCTTGCATAATATATCTCTCCCTAATAAGTTTACAGGACTGCTGTTGCAAACTACAAACCTGTGTTTGTCCTTAAAATTGCCAATTTCCACCTTCACAGGTTCTGTCAGATCTGTTTTAATTTGCTGATTACTTACACCGACTACTTGGATGGAATCCCCAGAGAGAGGCAGGTTTTCAATTTCCACTGATCTAACAGTAGAACGGGTAGCACCAGTGTCCACAAGAAAAGTGATTTCTACATCATTTACCTTTCCATTTACATATGGACCAGACTGGTCAACCTCAAGAGTGGCTCCAATTACACACTCTTCCCCCTCTCTCGGGCACCGTCAGAAGCAGTCATCAGAATCGCTTCCTTGGTTTCCTGTTATCAAAAATTGTCCCGATGCATCTTGCACATTTGGCCTTTGAGCTCTTATTACCTGATCGCCTCCGCTGAATCCAGTGTTTGAATTAAACCTCTGACCACCCCCGCAGTTTGGAAAAGGAGGCTGTGGAATCTGACTCTGCTGTTGCACTAACTGTCGCTGTAGCTGTTGCTGAAGACTCAAGTCGTTTAACTGTCGCTGTAGCTGTTGCTGCAGATCCACATCACTCTGCATCTGTGGATTTAATGATGTATTTTTAAGATTTCTGGGCGGGTTTTTACACTCGCGTTTCCAGTGTTTAATTTCCCCGCAATTAAAGCAAGGTAATTTCTGTTTTAACTCCTCAATGTTAACATTAAATTTCGGCTTGTTAAAATTATTTTTAAACTTTCCCTGACCCTGATATTGATTCTGATTCTAAACAAAATTTACATTTTTATTCTCAAGACTTGCAATTTGGTGTTCAGCCACCTTCACTTCTGCCCACATTGCCTTTTCTTTTAATTTCTTTTGTTTTACTTCCAATTCATCACTGCAGTATTTTGCCTTTCTCAAAATATCATCAACTGAATTTGACTGCCATCCGACAATATTATTCCTGATCATTTCTCCAATTTCTGGTCTAGGACCATAAACCAATCTGTAAATAAAATGGCTCATATCCTTTTCATCTAATTTTTCATAGCCACTGTACTGCTTAAAAACCAGTAGTAACCTTTCATATAATGAATGAACTGACTCCTTTGGTTCCTGGTTCGTTCTGTCTATTTTTACCCAATCAACTTCTTTTGGGGCAATTTTCTTTTTCAACCAGTAAATCACTTTGTCATACAGATCCATGACCTCAGATGCTGGAGCACCCGTTTCTTTAATTCGCTCCGGTTCCACTTTTGGCCAACTCACAGCAATTTTACATTCTGTCCAAAGATCTGATGGGACAACTATGTCAAAGAGTCCATCCAGATCAGTCCACAGAACTTTTGAAACTTTGATAAATCTGTCTACCTGCCGATACCATTCCACAGGTTTCTCCCTCAGCTGAGGAAAATCATTTGTAAAGAGCAGAATATCTTGTCTTGACCATGGGACATGAACATATCCACCACCAGCAATTTCCCTCATTGGAAGCTGTCTAGATAGTTTTTCTAACCTTTCGTCTTCCTTCTTTTTGGTCCATTTCACTCTCCATTTACTCAGATCACCTAACCTTTTGATGTACACAATCAGCTCTTTTATGTGCATGATTCTTCCCATTGTATTAAAGTTCGCAATGTCTTTCTCAGTAAAATCTAATCTGTAATGTTTTCCAAATTTTTTTTTGTTTACTCAAGTCAAAATCCAACTCTGCAGCTAATTCTTCCAACTGATCATATTTATTTTTTGTTTTCCATTGAATGCTTTTGCTGATGAACAGGAGTTCATCATCTCGATAATACTTCAAACTGTCAGGCCCAATTGTACCAATTATTAACTCCTCTAAATCTGCTTTTAGTTTTGCCACATCAAGTTTTGAATTAGACTCTGTCTTTTCTGAAATTTCAGCATCAGATTCTGCACCCATTGGCGTTCCGTTTAAAGAACCTTGATTAAAAGTTAAATCAGGCATTTTTGTTTTCTCACGATGTATTTCAGTTAAATCCGAATAAAACTTTTCAGCTACTTTCTGAATTTCTGCATTTAATGGAATTGTCAAACCTGGTTGTTTAATTTCTCCTTTATCAAAAACAGGCTGAACAGGACCAATCGTTACTGGAACTGTCACTGCTTCCATGCCCTTTGATAACTGTCGAATTAATTCCTCTTTTGATCGTAAATAGTCTGATGTATTTGCAACTTCCTCATCTCTCCCTGTTCCCATTGAATTTCTAGGAGCTTCTCTTCTCATTGGGGTTTCAGAAAAATTTCTACTCTCATCATAGACACTAGAAGGAGTTTCAAAAGATTCAGAATTATTCGGGTACAATCTGGGTGATTCTTCATTTAAAAGAGGTGCACTCGGTGTGATCCATGGAGAAACCATCGGAGTGGACCATGAACAAGCTGGTTTTAGTGGGGTCTGCTTTTTATTTGTAGTATAAATTTCTTCTAAAACTGCATCTTCCGATTCACTTTCTACAACAGCATTATTTTTCTTTTTAGTATTCTTTTCACCTGGCGTTCCAGAAACCATTTCTCTAATTACATAAAGACCCTCACACATGTCTGCCTGTCTCCACACCCGCATCCTATCCTCATGTGTTTCTCATTTGTAAATCGATGTTTTAGGAGGTCTAATTAAGCCATTAGCTTCCTTCTGAAGTTGAAACATCTCATCCTCCCATTCAACTAATGCTTCAAATTGTGTTGGTCTAGGCTTTGGAACAAGAGCTGTCATTTTTTCTCTTAAGTTTCTCAAAATTCTCATGTTAAATGAACCATCTTCCGGCCAAGCTAAAACCCCATCATCTTTAGTGTAATATTTCCAAACATCAAACCATAAGCAGGTATGATAACCATGTTCACCTTCCATATACGCTGCAGGTGTTTTGTATTTATGAAGTCATTTTCCACCTCGCGTTTCAATTTTCTTATCAGGTGAAATAAATCTTTGAAACAACGTAGCTTTTTCTCTACTTTTTTGTAGAAATAACTCATTTTTTAATCAAATCCGCTAAATTGAAATGTTCGTAAACACTTCCTATATGTTCCGCAAATTCAGCCAATCCGTGCGCGAAACACACCAACAGACCAATGAGGTTCGAGCTACGTCACCACCTTGCTCAACCAGTAAGAACGGAGCTTTCCACAAAAGCCAATCAGCGTCTAGCTCGTCATAGTCACGTGAGCCAATCAGAGTACAGGCTGTGACGTATGATACCCAATCGCAGCGCGGACGTGTGACGTACACAGCCGCTGCGGTTTTTTCGCGTCTCACTCTCAGCGCTCACCCCTCCTTCACAAAAACTTTTCACAGCGCCATTTTAAGAATACTTTTTCCAATGAAACTCAATAATAACAACAAAAGAACAAACCATTTGTCTGTTTCTCTAAAACAAAGTGACAGTTTTTACAAGCATACAAGAATTCTTTTGCGTGGAATAGACGACGCTACTCTCACAGAATATACATTAGTCGATAAAGTAGACCTTTACTCTACCCTTCAAACGGGTAATAACGAACTCGTTTCCCTCTGAATGCACATAAAGTAGCAATTCAAAGTTTGACTCGAACGGAATTACAGAATCATTTACGCACTTTCAAACGGAAAATTTACCTTAAATTACACATACGTGAAATCTAGGCAGGACTTTAACCAGCCATAGAAATCCAGAACCGCCAGCAAAATAAACGACGTTTATCCTACCCTTCACACAAGCTCGAATATATTCTATTACTCTTTTCACAGTGAGTTTTAAAACGGGCTCTCTGTCCCTATACTCAAAGCCAAAATTTTATAGATAATCCTCACTATACATGCATTCTATCTATCACACCTAGATCCCTAACACGTGTTGTACGACCACAACACTTGTGATATAAAATAATACCACTATTCTGAAACAGATCAAATGCACTGTGCAACTTCACTCTCGTCACACCACTCTGTACCGGTACAACTAGGATTTTTCACACTGCAGGAAAAAACCTTTCGACTACATGTAACACAAGTGAACAAACTCAACATATGTTAGACATCGATCCTATGTAACTACCATATAACATATTGGTTACCATAGCAACCATATCTCTGCTACCAGGAAATTGATCCAGCGGCCTATAGGAAATATGCCATAAGCAACGCTACCCAACTTCACAATACTCACCAAAAATTATTCACAAGCCCATAAACTAACATGACATATTTTGACCAACTGAATCATGTGACCTAATTAACCTATTCACAAAATATATACATTTATATACAACTGCAGTAAAAACGAATTCATCACACCTTAACAAACCCTATGATTAATTAAGCCACTGTGGCGAAAAGATCTGCTATTAGTAACCTAAATTCATGGAAAAACAAGGCCAGCTTGATTTTCAAAGAATGTTTATTTAACTAATATTTAGAAAGTGCATTAGAATCTTTTATTAATGCATTTTTATTAAAATCTTTGCAAATGGTAATGACGGTTTTAAGTAAAATTCAAAAGCATAGGTCAAATTAGAAAATAGCAGTTTGGCATCATTAAAATTCTAAGTTCCTGACTACTCTTGCTATATAAAGAATAAAGGGTATAAATCTTTAGGGCCTAAAGAGTCTCTTACGTGCTCCAAGAGAAGTCCGTCAGCACAACATTCCCATCTAAAGGTCAGCAAGAAGCAGCAGCTCTCTTCCCCAGGGGAAGAGTTTTTATACCTTTCTACGCTAAACTAATCTAAAAAAAAACTATATTTTTCTGCTCAAGTCGGAGTCCGATTGACTGTCAAGTGACAGGCCATCATGTCATTGCATTTTTCTGAACCTTAGTTCCGTCTCTTTCTTAGAGTCCATTGTCATTTGCTTTTCGAATTGCGAGGCTTCCTCCAGTTTGCAACATTATAATAACAGAGTTCATAGCTTTCTCAGCTTGTCACACTCCTCTGCCGGTTCCTGGCCTTGGCCTTGCTTGACTAAAGAATAGTCAGCTCATCACGTTTCATTTTTCATCACGTCAAAGACTTTGGCAGGGGATTTGACCACATTTGGACTCTTGATTTTCTCCGAGCAAAATTTTTCAGACACGAATGCACTAGGCCTCAAAAACGCTTTCACGTTAACTAGTGTTTAAACAAACATAAAAGAATAATTAATGCAAGAAATGAAATTTGTTCTGTTACCCACCCATCATTGCTAATAATTATTCCATTAGTCTATATTACCTAGCAGATGCAAACAAATAAAGCAGCATTTGTATCTACCATTCTTCATTTAGTCCAGCAGGATTCTCCGCATACCTGTATAAAATAAAAAGGACACCACATAGACAAAAGCATCCATAAAATAAGCACATGCCATTAATTAAATAGCCGCAATTAATAAGACTATAGACAAACAAACAAGGTTAGTAAATTATGTTTCAAAAACGTACTTGCTGCGACACAGAGCACATAATGTTAATCCCTCATATTCGTGAATGCAACTTTATTCTAGGTTGGTTTAGTAAACACACAACACACATCATCATTAATTGTATTAATTAATTATGGAAGTATAACTTCACGAGCTGAAATAAATGCATTTCTGAAACTCGCTCCATCACAGTAATGTGAGAAACTGGAAACAGGGCAACGCAGTGTCCCCCGCCATCCCCCGTGTTTCACAATCTAAACTTTAGGAATAAGTCAAGTGCCTCGGCAAAGAACACACACCTCGGACCTACAGCTGTGAAAACCCTGCATCTTTCAATGTGCGACGGGCTCTCGGTATTGCTAGGCACAGACTGCATCCAAAGGGCAGGAGTTCATCACATCTCACTTAAACATGCTACTGTGAGCATGTCCGTGCGGTGCATAGTCTAAATATCGAGTTCTGAATATCGACCTACAGTAATATTGAGTTTCAAATATCGTAGGGACAGAATATAGAAATCAAGAATAATGACAACTAGAATATCGACCCGAAGGTAAGAAATATTGTTTTTGTTAATATCGAAATTAGTAATATCAATAGCAAACAAATCGATGTTACTAAGATCGATATTTATATTAGTGTTATCTAATTTTTTATGTGTTTTATATGTATATGTTATATATTTCATATTGAGTATTGTACTGGTTTTTAAAATACGTATACAATTTTTAGAAGTTAGTAATGTTTTTTTAAGAACATTATGCCTTTTAGTACTGTAACGGGTTGTGGGTTTAGAGGGGAATAGGGTGGGAAGTAATTTAATTATAGTAAATTAATTAACATTTTTAGGAATTATTAATTAATTGTAATTAAATTTTGCGTTTTAGTTCTGTAGCGGGTGTGGGTTTATAGGGGAATAGGGTGGGAAGTAATTTAATTGTAATTAGTAAATATTTTTAGTTATTTATTGGTAATGATAAATAATGTATTGTTAATCAATTATTAATTGGTAATTAATTTTCATTCATTGATTAATTGGTAATTATATTAAGAGTATTAATTTATTATTGGAGCGGGTTGTGAGTTCATAGGGGAATAGGGTGGGAAGGAATGTAATTGTAATTAAGTAATTATCAATTTTATTTGGGGGTATTTTTAATTAATTTATTGTTAATTGATTATTAAATGGAAATCAATTTTTAATAATTATTATTTTTGGTATTGACAATTAATGTATTTCTAATTAATTATTAATTGATAAATAATTGTTATTAATTATTGTTATTTTGTATTTATCATTATTTTTTGGGTAATTAATTATTAATTGGTCATTAATTTTTAAGTATTGTTATTTTTTGGTATTAAAAATGTATTTATTGTTAATCAATTATTATTTGGTAATTACTTTTTAATAATGATTATTTTTTTGGTATGGAAAATGTATTTTTTGTAAATTTTTTGGGGTCATTTATTAGTATGAATTATTTTTTATTAGCATGCATCATTAATTTGTTTTATTAACTACGTATTGCTATTGATAATTACTGTATTGCTATTTCAAAATTAAATCATTATTTATTTAAAAAAATAATGTAATTATAAGTATGTTATTTTTTACCTCTATGCTATCCCACACTTTTGCTACTGTTTTGCACTCACTGGAGTGGGAATAGTAATATTTACCCCTATGCTATCCATCACTTTCCCTACTATTACATTTTCTGTGGTGGGAATAGTAATTTTATTCCTTACGCTATCCAAAACTTTCCCTACAGTTGCACTCTCTGGAGTGTAAATAGTCATTTTTACCCCTATGCTATCCCACACTTTTCCTACAGTTGCACTCACTGGAGTGGGATTAGTAAATACCGCACTTTCCCTACTGTTGCACTCACTGGAGTGGGAATAGTAATTTTTACCCGTACGCTATCCAACACTTTCCCTACTGTTGCACTCTCTGGAGTGGGAATAGTAATTTTTACGCCTACGCCATTCCACACTTTCCCTACTGTTGCATTCATTGGAGTACGAATAATAATTTTTACCCCTTTGCTATCCAATACTTTCCCCACTGTTGCACTCACTGGAGTGGGAATAGTAATTTTTACCCCTATGCTATCCAACACTTTCCCTACTGTTGCACTCACTGGAGTGGGAATAGTAATTATTACCCCTACGCTATCCTACACTTTCACTACTGTTGCACTTATTGGAGTGGCAATAGTATTTTTACCACCTACCTTATTCAACATTTGCCCTACTGTTGTAATGTTTCGAGTTGGAATAGTAATTTTATTCCCTCCACTATCTAATATTTTTGTATTATTTTAGCTAATGTAGTATATCATTAATTTTAAAAAGATTAAAAAGAATTTTAATTTTTTTAATTTGGTACATATATTTATTTAATTTTTTATATTATTTTTTAATGTGTATAGATGCATTCCTAATTTATATATATTCTAAAATAATGTATAAGTTATTAAAATAATTATTAAAACATACTAATAAGTAAGTGTATATATTATATATCCAATGACTTGCCATTAACCACATCACGTGAGGACTGTGCTTTGAGTCAAACCCCATTCAAACCAAAATCAACCTTTTCACCGGTTTCTGTGCACGATAATGTGGAGGTATATCATGAACTTGTTACCAAAGAGTTAAAACAACTTTACATTGCTACAAACAACAAACGTAGGGTTGTAAACAAAAAGAATCAATGTTACCAAACTTTAATTAAAAAACTTGAAAACAAAAATGATGTGATTGTCCGCCAGGCCGATAAGGGAGGAAACATTGTCCCATGGCCGAGACAAATGTATTTTGCTGAAGCGGAGAAGCAACTGTTAGACATCACTTGTTATAAGAAAAGTAACATTACCGTGTTAAAGGCAGCATGGCAGGAGCAAAATATGAAATTGATGGCGTGGAGAAGTGCCAAATTGTTGTCTAATGACGAATACAAGTTCATGAAAAATGATCATCCTGTGATACCATCATTTTATTTAATTCCAAAAGTGCATAAAGACATTAACACTCCACCGGGACGTCCGTTCATATCGGCTATAAATAGCGCAACTGAGAACATTTCGCGCTACATAGACTTTTTCTTACAGGACTGGGTGAAAGGCTTAGATTCGTATGTTCAAAATACTTCTGATTTTATTAGAAAGTTGAACAATGTGGTTTGGCAAGATAACTGTTTGCTAATAACATTAGATGTGTCGTCATTGTATACATCGATTAAGCATTCAGATGGACTCAAAGCGGTAGAGTTCTTCTTAAATCAGAGACCTATGAATTTTTCGGCACATAACAAAATGTTGTTGTCTATGATTGAACTATGCCTTGAACAGAATTTTTTTCTCTTCAACAACCAGCTATATCAGCAGGTCAGAGGGGTCGCAATGGGGGCCTGCTTCTCCCCGAGTCTGGCATGTTTGCACATGGGGCTCAGGGAGGAGCAGGTCCTCAGAGGGGCACAGAATGAAACAATGCAGAAGCATGTTTTACTATATCTGAGGTACATAGATGACCTATTCTTGATATGGCGAGGTACATTGGGTGAAGCAACTGAGTTTGTGGAAGTAATAAACAATAATGGCCTCAATTTGAAGTTTACTTCACACATAGATGCTAAGTCAGTTGCATTCTTGGATACAGAGGTCTTTGTAATTGAAACAGGTATAGCTACAAGAATGCATAGGAAACCCACGGCAGGCAACACGGTTCTGCACGCATCCAGCCAACATCCACAACACCTAATCAGCAGCATTCCCTTCGGGGAGATGCTGCGAATAAGGCGAATTTGCAGTTTAGAAACAGATTGTAAATTGGCACAGGATGAGAGCAAAGAGCGTTTTTTGTCTCGTGGTTACTCAGCAAAAACTGTCCAACGAGCGATTGACCGAGCTAATTCCATCACGAGACAAGAGGCATTGGCAGTCAAAACTAAGCCTAAGGTACATGAACAAGAAGAGTTAGTGATCAAGCCACGGGTTATCATTAAATATAGCAGACAACACAGAGAAATTCGTAAGATATTCTATAAGAATTGGAATCTGGTAACAGGTGATCCTGTTATCGGTAAACACATTCATGATAAACCTAACAATACTTTCAGAAAATCTGGTTCCATGGCAGATAAATTGGTACACAATTTCCTTGAGAAACAAGTCTCGGATACTTGGGGTGCCTTGGGAGGCGGATTTAAAAAGTGTGCAGTTTGTAAGGCTTGCAGGCATGGGTGCAACAAGACACAATATGTTGTACCTTTCAAAAAAGAACCAGTGAAGATAAGAAAAAGAATGTCCTGCAAGACAGACTTTGCAGTATATGTGCTGCAGTGCCCTTGTGATCTCCGGTACGTGGGGAGTACTCGCCTGCCGGTGCACAAGCGGTTACTGCAGCACATTAGGGCTATCGTGGGTAAAGATCAGGCATACCCGGTAGCCCGCCATTTTGAGAACGTGCACAACAGTGATCCTGCTTCCCTAGAATATTATGCCATTGATTGTGTCCTTCCTCTCAAGAGAGGGGGAGATAGAAATGCCAAGCTTCGGGTGTTGGAAACCAGATATATATTAGAATTAGACAGCAAGACTCCACATGGTATGAATGCGAGTGTAGATCTTTATACTTGCCTCTAGTTCTATATATTTACAGTATTGATGAACAGCAACTAAAGTAATTAATACACGATGTAGTAGTTCCACCAAGTTATACAGTTCTCTGAAATTTCATTGACATCATCAGTTGAAATAAGATTTCGAATTGTGGGTTACAAGGTGCTCATTAGTCTTACAGTGGTAACATATGGTCTAACAAAATCTAGTCCTTCTTCCAACTTACCAACAGAATATTTCTTCATTTTTAAATAATAATTTTGTTTTAAAAGAAAAGGAATTCAAACACTTTTTTTGCACTATAATATTTGTTTGCACACACAAGGGTTCAAGTTTTTTTAACGAGGGTAAATAACAAAAGATAATAGATCTATATGAATTAGATTTGTGATAAGTTCAATTCAAATATACAACTATGTATCAGTAAAAGAAAATTAAGCCTATTAGAATACATAATGTGTAGTTATTGTTCCATAATAGATGTGACTGGGCAGGGGTTTCTATATAGAACCGTATGCCATATCTTATCAATGTATTATATATGGAGGTTCCAAAAGGATAAATTATGGTGCCAAATTTAAAAGTTTCTTTTTTTAAAAGGGATTACTTTCTCGTTTATATGCATAGACACTGGTCTTGCATTGTATATAGTATGTATATAGTGGAAAATGAATTGAAATGTACAGATAGACATTCTGTTTTATTTTTGCTATACATATTCAATATTTTTGATAACATCATCATGTGTATATATATGGATATATTTATTTGTGTACATTATCAAATTTTATACGACTAATATATATTTGTAAAAAAGCGTAATTTGCACTGCATATGTATTGCATAGATGATTATGACTGTAATACAATAACTACATGGCACTATGCCAGAAATTTAGCATCATTTGATTGTAAATGCATGATACATAGTAATGAACTCTTAGGGGTTAAAAAAGTCTGGAGGATTCATTTTGGCTCCTCCTAACCCTTTGGTCAAACTGTATAAGTACCCTCGTTTATTTTCGCAACGTTATCATGTGACCAAGCCTCGTGTCGAAGGCGAAACGCGCCATACGGACTTGCTGGGTTTTATTTCAAATAAAACACTAATTGCACTAAGGAAACTTGGGTCTGTTCTGTTCGCTTTTTCCTTGTGAACTGTCTGGAGGGAAACGGACAGGGATGGGACGGCGGTCTCATCAGGCGGAGTTCAAGAAATATTATATATTATATGTATATATTAAATGTATTTATAAATTACATATGTTATGTTATGTTATTGTAAGTTGTATAGCGCGCGAATACCCTTAGGTGTCTTGGCGCTTCCGGTTCTCCCTACTGTGTTTCAGACCACTGTTCCTAAAAAAGCCATGTCTTTAGTTGCTTTCTGAACTCAAGGAGAGAGGGAATTTTCCTCAGATATAATGGGAGAGAGTTCCACTCTTTTGAAGTATTGTAACTAAAACTCCTCCCACCCAGTTCAGTTTTTTTATTCTGATCCTAGCCAGCAGGTTGGTATTTGCTGATCTTAGAGGCCTGTGGGGGTATACCATTTGAAAAGGTGCCATAAAAATTTGGGACTGTTGCAGGGATTCTGCTCCTACACAGAACTGTGCACAGAGACTTAGGACCTCAGTGAATTAGGGTGTACCAAAACCCACCTTAGTACCCAAACCCCCTACCAGACTAGCAATCAGTGATTCATTGGTTCTTCGTCCTATAGCAAAAACACCAATGATTAGTCAACCCAGAACATGCGACTTAGGTTACCTCAGGTAAGGTGGATAACAAGAGCACTCTTTCGTTACAGTCTTACATCAGTCGAAAACAAGGAGTAAATAGAGACACGTGCAAGTTTGAAATGTTTATTTCTAATGCCGTGATCTCATGCGCAGTACCTTAGATAATACAATCAAACATATTATCAGAAGTAAGGTTGTCAGCATTGTTACTATTCCATAAAATACAAAGGGAGAAAGCATCTTGAAATGCTAACGGGAAACCGGTTTAAAAAGTACCTAGATTTCACCCTCCCTAGTTGGTGAGTTAGTTTATAACTAATGAAGGTCTCATAGGATTATTTGGGCAGCCCCATACCACTGGTACTCAGCAGTAGTGGATCACATCGAGTTCTGCAAAAGCTGTCAGGATACGAACGTTCTCCAAGAGTGTCTGATCATGCCTGCCCAGTGCATTATTAAAACGCGCCAGTATCAGAGGTGGCCACAGCTGCATATGTGGTATGGCTAGAACGTGCGAGGATCATTCCGAATAACGGACAGTGTCCAAGATAACCTTGACAGTCTCGGCTCTCCATGTGCAGACTAAACTAGTGAGGCAGTTTAGAATTGTAGCATAATAAGCTATTCTCATGTGAAGCAAAATACTCAGCCTTCTCTAAACAATATCGCAAGTGCGCGTCGTGTGCAAAGCAGAGCAGGAAAGCAAAAATGGTGTTTAAGCTTCTAATAAACCCATCCTAACTTAACACTGTGTGAATGTAAGGCTCGTCCTCACTACACCCTCCCTTGATCGAAGCACGTGGGTGAATTAGGAACGCAGAGTCCAAGCCTGAAAAGCAGAGTCAAGTTCAAACGTGCCCAAAAAAACAAACTATTCCCTGTATGATAAGAGCAGTAGCTTAAAAATATAGAACAGGTATAAAAATAAAGAGTCTCATTCCAACAGCGTATAAGCACAGTATGTTGCAACAGCCTCCAATAGGAAGTCATTGTTCTCATCTGAAAACATTTTAGCCATCCAATCCAATAGTGGGAATGAACATACATGTTCCTCAATGACCGGAGCCTCCAGTACCATCAGAGGAAAACTCGGATCATCTTCAATATAACTGCGTGCCAAGAAGTCATGCGCCGCTGCAAAAACATTCCAACGTCCCATTATTCCATGTATCGCTGCTACGGCCATAATCCCGCCGCCAGAACAGAGCAATTCATGAACCACTAAGGGGCTCATCAGCTGGTCATAATCCACGTTGGGAGACACCGTACCACAGAGACAAAAAACCTGGGCCCAGTCAAAATCGCAGCTTAGGCAATGGAAGACAGGCTGAGCGCATGTGAAAAAGGAGAATCAAAACGATAATCCATATGCTGCACTCAATGTTGCTAGAGGCATCGCTCCATAATAACGAAGCATTCGGTTGCGTAGCAGAAACAGCCGGGACATATTGTCCGGTTCTTCGGGATGTGCATCCATTTTTAAGCAAACAAATCAAAAGTAGCACACCAGCAACTAATGCGAGCATTAATGGAAATCCACCGAAGAGGCTGGCAAAAATCGAATGAAAAATGCGAGGTACACACCAAAAATAGTTTGAAAAGAAGTCACAAGGCCAATGCTTATGACTTTAAAAAAGTGTGCTAACCCCGTAGTCGAGGACATTAAAGATAGTGTGAATTAACTCCCCAAAATGCAAGGGCAGGTCAGTATTTAATAACGCATGCACTTCAGTGCGGGTATTTGCCACGTGAAGGACAAATGTTTCTCTAGCAGATGTAAGAGCGAGCTCTTTTTGAGACAATAGCGCTCTTATATGACTCATTTGGTTGAACTCTGCTTTCAAGGTCAGAATCGACGGCCAGATGGAAACATCCAGCTTCCCATGCGGAGGAGGAAACATAACATTTTTACAGCAAATTACACGCTCAGTGACCGTAACTACATAAGAGATATCGGCCAACATCCCACAACAGTCTCCATTATTTAACAGTAATTAACTCTCGTTTGCCAGTAAAGTGAAAGTTGGTATGATAGCAGGTGTTGGAGTGCCTTTCAAAATACACGCCAAATTAGGGGCCTCCTGATTACAAAAGCCATTCAATTGTATGTGTCTACAAATGAAAGAGTGGTCTGGCGCTGTTGTGCAATCCTCACCATTCAAATAAACTTCTTTTCCTTCCCTTAGACACCTATAGGTAAACGGTAGTGACCAAGCTTCATGGAGATAAGTGCTGCCTAAGGGTTCATATTTGCCTATAGCATAGTACTTCATGCTAGCTTCAAACTTAAACACGCTGAAAGGTAACGTTATCATTCCGTGTATAAGCCACACAGCAGAATTTGTTTCGACCACAGAAAATGGCTAGGGTTCAAGTTTTTCAATATGCAACATAGAAAACGTGGCATCTTTCATTGACATGAATTGCTGTTTGTCAGTCAAATTAAAAGGTGCAAATAACGATGACGTATTCATGTAATCCCAAGGAACTAGTCCTGCCTTTAACGTTTGTAATGTCCAAGCAAACTGCAGTATAGAACGCAATTGATTTTGACCATGGAACAAAACAGAAACATCTTCTTGCACTATATTAACAACAGACGATACAATATTATCTAAAGTGTAAATGCGGGAAGAAAGCGTATTAATGCTATTATCTACAACAGCAAGCACCTTTTCTAAATTAGCTTGATCTATAGCTTTCAACCTCGAAGCAGCTTCAATCTGGGACAGTTTCCAAACTTTGATGTAAATAGCATATACCCATCTTTTGGAACTGCCAGTTGCAGGGCCTCCAATAAAGTCATTCAGGTCAACATCATCAGTCAGTTTAGACAGATGTAACATAACTGACACTAAAGTGGAGTGTTTGAGCCAAGTCTGACATAGCTTGCCTACAGAATAAGTAGTGACAGAATGGTCCCTCACAAAACGGGGATCCACCCTAACCTGTGTGTAGCCACGGGCCAAACCCAGAAACCGATGCTGACAGGAATCAGTACTTTTGTGCCACAACAACCAACCCTCAGGATCCAAACTAGAGATGTTAAAGGAAAAATTCAGCATTAACGTTTGCAAATCTCTAATGGAGATTTTGGAGTAATTATCCCAGCCGGGATACTCTCCCAACTCTGGAAGAGAAGGTGCATTTAATTTTTTAGGAGTTGCCAATCCAAAGGAGGTGGTTTGTGAAATAGTTTAATTAAAAAACAACATATGGTTCGGGATGAGACATGCACGATGCAAAGCCTCTGTGCTTTGCACCTGCCTGGTTTTAGAACACCAAACTGATTTAAGATCAATTGTATCTTTCCACAGCTCATAGCCCCCTAGAGCCAATCAAAAAAGGACTTGAAATATAATAATTTGGTGTGGGTCAGTCTAACTTTGGAAGAGGACTTTTCGGTCATCTTAAAATAAAACGCATTAAGATTTGTTTGATTAAAATCAGTAAAATATGTGAATCTCTTTAAAAGAGATTTGGAGCTCCCTTCTATAGGAGCAGGGCAGTGTTCCCATTGGGTATAATTCACCATATTCCTGCTTGTGTTTGCCTTGTGCAGGTAGGGATTGCCAAAGTGTTGGTAACAATACAAATCACCATAGTTAGCAGAATTCAAATATAAATCTTCAGCATCAAAGGCAGCATAGTATTTCAAATCTGAAAACAAAGCCTCAACGGCTTGAACATCCCAATCATCAGAATGTATATTCTGCTTAATTACATCCCCCATGGAAACCCTCAGTATATTTGGGACATTAATGACTTCAGTCGGACCATGAATCTGAAACTTCACTACATCCCAAACAATTCCATCTAAAACTGGACAAGCAGTGATGTTAACGTGCTCCAAGTCTCTCTTGATGCGGTGGGAGGAGAAGTAGGGTGCCAATATTCCATTAATTGGTCGAATAATTAATCGTTTCTCAACGTAGTGGCCATTCACCAAACGAAAGAAAAAAATTACAACCCCAATTGGCATGTTTTCGGAACCATGTTGAAAAAACTGAAACCTTTGAAGGGGACTTTGATGTGGAAGAGTTAGTGTCAAAGGAAAATCTGGACTCATTTGCCAACTTAGGGGGCCATTAGAATGGCGGGCGGACTTTGCCCGCCCGCCATCCTCACGGTACTTGGGACTGCCCGCCATGAGGGCGGGGGTCCCGTGGGGGGTATTAGAGACCGCCACCATATTAAACCTGTTTGCAACCGGGGCGGAAAAGCGGCGGATGGTCTTTCCGTCCGCTGCGGACCCCCCAGCCAAGTAATATGGCAGGGGGTCATTCTGGTTGGGATGGCGGGCAGATTGCCCCTGCCAGGCCGGCGGTAGCTACCGCCAGCCTGGGGGGGGCAATCCACCCGCCATCCTATTGGGCCCCCTAGTTTCTAAATCAGTCAATGACAAGTCAGCGGGGTATGTATACTCAGTCTCATTAAGAGGATCTTGAGGTGGAATATTCACTAAAGGACTTGATACAGTAGGCATCTCTAAGACAACGTCAGCAGGTCTGTTTCCTGGAGCAGGCACCAAAACAGAATTTCTCAGCATAGCCGGACAGGAGACCGCAGGTGTCATACTAAGAAGAATCGGCCACTCTCTGTAATTTGACATTGTCTATGGAGTTGTACCTCTTTTCTTTACGACCTGAAGTGGTGGTAAAATGACTATTCTTGTGCCCTGCACTCCAAGTACAGGGACTGGTGCTCGATATGAGGGGCCAAATTCTTTCGTGTTCTCGATCTTCTCACGGACCAGTTCTCCATCTCGGGGTAGCCAGCCAACTACCGGGATCTGCAACGCAGCATCAGATTCGGAGGGTATGTGTTCCTTTGCAAGACTGTCTCTCGTCTTTTGTAGAGTCTGTAAAACATTACAATGTTCATCTACGTCAAAGGGTGCAGCGGACGCCGCAGAGTGTAGACCGTCAAGGTCCGGACATACATTTATATGCCAAAGAGCATTTCGTATGGGGTCCGCCCTCCCAGAGACCTTCTAGGGAGATTATTAAGAGCACTCTGTACGCTATTGAGATGGGTTAGCCAGTTCATTCCAGTACCTATAACTCGAGCTGTCAAAGACTGCTTTAAATCACGGTTCATTCGCTCCACAACACTGTTGCCCTCAGGCCTGTATGGAGACGAAAATTTGACTTGGACTCCCAAAGACCCCATGGCATCCTTGTACGCCTTAGAGGCGAACTGGGCTTTGGTCAGAATGGAAAGTGCCACAGGCAAAAATTCCCACAAAGATACGCAAGTCTCTTATGACAGTTTGTGAATCAGCAATTCAGTGCGGCAATAACCAAACAAAACGGGTGCAAGAGTCAACTGCAACTAAGATGTACTTATATGCAGTATCAGAAGAAAAAGGACCGCAGTGATCTAAGTAAACACAACCAAGTGGTTTATTAGAAATGTACAACTGTGTCTGGGGCGGACGCGCAGGTGAAGAAGGTTTGATTTGCTGACATATGCCACATTGAAGGACATAATCTCGCGTCTGTTTGTACAGTCCCCGCCACCAGTAACGCAGTTGAAGTTGAGATACAGTAGCCGAAACGCCCGCGTGCGCGGACGCAATCAGTGTGGGCCTGCGGTCCGCGTTGGGAATCAATCTGTCTCCAACGTCCGGTATCTACACATAAGGTACTTTATCGGGACTTAAGTGATAAGAGTACTTCGAAGGAAATCCTGTAGGATATTTCTCACCCTTTTCAGTTGCGGCAATAGCTGCCAAGATGTCATCATCCATTTTACTTTTGGAACGCGTAACTGCTGCAACCAAGTATGTAGCTACTGCTGATTTTCCTGCCTCATCGGCCAAAGAATTGCCAACAGCGTGAACTCCTAAACGCTGATGACCAAGAGTATGAATTACATACACAAGTGGCAATTGCTCCTTGAGTTCTGCCACTCAAACCCAGATCATATTATGGTTTTTTGTGCAACCCTTGGAATCACGATAATCGTTCCGAGTCCAAAAAACTAGATTGTCCTTTGTAAGACTGGACACAGTAGTATGAATCACTCACAAGGAGAGTAGTCATACTAGGGTCTGCGTACTCCAATGCAAGCATCAGTGCACGAAGCTCTGCCAATTGGGCGGTACAGTCTCATAATGTCTGAGTATGTACGACATCAGACTTGAATTCACCATTCACTATAGTACCAACCACAATAGCACAGGCAGAGACATATGCATGCTTACACCCATGCGCAACTTCTGCAGAACCGTCAGTGTAAATGACACAATGGAACTCCTCCCTAGGACGGATGGTCAGAGGAGCAGGATGAACACACTCATACTGCAAGAACTCCTGCGTCTGTCAGGAGGCGTCAAAGACAAACGTGACATCGGGAGACGTCAAAGACGTAGCCCATTGTATCCACAGTGGGTGTAAGGCTTTTGAATATGGTACACTGGCTTTCGTCACTGCTTCCAGGGCTGGATAGGGGTAACAACCAACATGCGTTTTCCCTGCGACAGTGCGCGTTCCTTCAGAATCGCCATTTGCACTGCTGTCAACACTTTTTCCACAGTGGAAAATCAAATTTCAGCCAAAGTGTACAAGTGTGACTTGTAAGCAATAGGTACTGTGTCTCTTTCATTAAAAGTAAGATACGTGAAACCCACCGCCCCAGGTACGATTCTTATCACCAGGTTGGTGTGATTATCATGAGTCAGCAAGAATTTAGATTTAAGAAGATCAGCCTGCAAAGATTGCAAGATGGCTGTATGCTCAAGCTGCCAGCATGATTTGGTATAAGTTGGTGGACACTTGGCAAACTCTCTTTCTCCTTGACCACGGATTACTGGACGCTGAATTGATTTTTGGGGCAGAGTATTTTCGGAGCAACAGCCGGGACTGCGAGGACCAGCGGGCCTCGCGTGATATCATTGGCCACAGCTGGGGTCTCTTCCCGTGCCCTCCTCCCTCCTCTACATAACGCCTCGCGACTCCCGCTTCGCGGGAGCCGCTCGAAGGCGTGGACACTTGGCAATCTCTCTTTCTCCTTGACCACGGATTACTGGAGGCTGAATTGATTTTGGGGCAGAGTATTTTCGGAGCAACAGCCGGGACTGCGAGGACCAGCGGGCCGTGCGTGATATCATTGGCCACAGCTGGGGTCTCTTCCCGTATCCTCCTCCTACCCACTTTAGTAACGCCCATACCCGCGCATGCGGGACGAGCACGGGTGAAGCCCGTGCCAAGGGCGGGCCTGTTGTAGCCCGTTAGAGACCGTGTAGGACTGGACCGGGCCATCCCTCTTGGCCCTGATTTTCAGGACTTGGACTAGGAATTAATTCTTACCTTCAAATTATAAACGAGGACTGGCGAGTCCACAAATCATGGCGGGTTGAGAGACAAGGAGCAAGACCACTGCTTCAAGTACTTTGATTGCTGGTACATTGGACAGTTTTTTGTCTAGAGCGAACTCGGTTCTTTCCAAAGAGATTGCCGTGGTTGAGAGTTGTTTGTCACAAGGCATTGACAGTCTGAGATCTTCCCTAGGTCTAATAGCTAGTGCTAAAACTCCTGAAAGGGGGGGGGTTCTCCCACGCCCCTATTGGACACTATTAATCAAACTATTACGTCTGTCTTACACGATCTTGGTAATACCCCAGGAGCTGCTGGGGCACCTTTACCAATCTCCCCTGAAGTGACAATTTTACCACCATCTGTAGTTATTACCAACACCGGGACATCAGAGGGTGGGCTGTCATCTATATGTAGTCAGTTAAAGGGAGTGAGGGAAGGGGCCGTCCCTAAGAGGAAACGTGGCTCCCAGGTGAGGGGCGGGATAAAGGCGAAACTCGATAAGGGTCCCGAACCAAATTACACGCTGTCCCCAGCCGGAAGTAGGGAAGTCCACCCCTTAACCACTGCTGATACTAATGTATTCCCCCAGGATTCGGAGCCAACCCAGCCCAGTGCATTCATATTTGGGGATAAGGTGAAGGCAGGGACATATAATATGATCCCTGCACTGTGCTCCACTCTGAATTCCTTGCTTAACCCTCTATTGGGCAGATTAAATTCCATCGAGAGCAGACTTCTAACTATCGAACTGGCCACTGGGGAGATAATGAACCATCTTAAACAAGTTCCAACCACACAGCAGGGCCAGGATGCTGATGGGGAGGGCTAGCTTTAGCCCCTGTGTCTGCTTCCATCTTAAACGCGCCCCCAGCAGCAAATCCCGCTTAGCGCGAACTTCCCTAGCTCTAGAGGTATGGGTCGCGCGGAGCCTGAGCGACCCAAAGTAGACAGTGGCCGTGTAAGGTGGAGTAAGGTAGTTAACCTGCCCCCGGAAGCGACCCCACTGGTAGTGGTACTAACTGGTGTCCCTGAGCTTGGCGGCTCTACCCCCGAACCATTCTCATCCCTAAAAAACAAGGTGGCCAGCTGGCTGAATACTCACAGACCGGCCCCACCACAACAGGTAACTGAAATTGTTATGGTCAGAAGGGTTCCATGGGTGGGTCCATTAAGCAAACACATACAGGGGGATTACGTCCTGGTTAATTTTAGGCACCCAGGTATAGTCTCATACATTTGCAACTGGGTGGGCGACACAGCTGGTACCACAATTCAGGCACACCCACTATCCTTCTTCTATCCACCACCAAGCAACCCAGTTCCAAGTTGGGGGGAAGAGGGGTGGACAAGGGTGGGCGCTAGGAGTTTGACCGGAGGGCATAGGCCCAATCATTTCTCTACACCCATGTACCCTAACTACTTCCATGTCAACAGGTTCAGCTCTCTGGACTAGGTGGACTGACTCAGTACGGGAACAAGCCTAGTTAGACGAGTTGGCCCAGTAAGTCAACTAAACTCTCAGCCCACCCGGGGAGACAGGAATGGGTTGAACATTCCCGAGGGGGAACCGCAGGTGGAACTGGGTGGGCTGGTCTCTGTATCTCCAGAAAGGGGGGCCGGTACGAACAACCCTGTGATTTTGATAAACGGGGAGAGGGACCCCACTACGTCATCTACCAAGGTTATGGCTGGAAAACTATCTATAAAAATCATATCATGGAACATTGCAGGGGTTCATAACAAACTGGCCTGTCCAGAGTGGGGTACCTTTATTGACTCAAGTGATGTTTGTTTCTTTCAGGAAACTTGGGCGAGAGGGGAGGAACTCAGGAGCGGTTTTGCTTCCTTCTCCATACCTGCAAAGTGGGGGGGAAGGGGAAGGCCCTCGGGAGGGCTGACAATATGGGTGAAAACTCATCTGGGTTGCAGCGCCAGGACTCTGGAGACAGCATCGGAGGATCTACAGAGCATCCTTCTGGCCTGGCCTGACGCCTCCAAACTGGTTCTGTTGAATGTTTACTCCAGACCTGTTAGCCCAACAGCTGAGCCTAAAACCATCGAGGAACTTTCTATCATTCTAACTAGAATCCCCCAGGGGGGCACTCTGGTGATAGGGGGTGATCTTAACTCCCACTGTGAGCCACTGAGTGATCTTATGGATGGCGCGGTTTTGGAAGAGGACAACCACTTGAAAATCCCCCCGGTGGTGGGTCTCCCGCCTAAAGCTTGGGCACCGCTGGCAGTCCAAATTCTAGCCTTAACGTTAAACCATTCAATTAGGGCATGTAATGGCAGTGCTGGCACGGATATACCAGCAAAATACACCTTTAACAAACCCGGCCAAGAGGCCCGATTGGACTATATATTCATTGAAGCCTGTGCATGGCATAAAGTCATTGACTTTAAGGTGGTACCTAGGGCTGAAAGTGACCATAACCATCTGATCCTAGATTTCCTCTGCCCTGCTCGCTCCAAAGATAACCTAAAGGGACGGAGAGAATCTGATAACCGGGCACTCCTCTCCAGTAATAGGCGTAGAATCAGATGGGATAGGGCAGTAACTCGTCCTGAGTTAGTGGCTAATATCTACGTAGAAATGGCTTCAGCACTGGAAATTGTTATTGTTTTTTGACCCCGGAGATTCAGCTTTTGCTAAACTCAGTGTTGTTCACCAGGTTTTGACCAAAAGCGTAGCCGAGAAAATGAACCCTTGTGGAAATGGGAAAAAAACAGTTAAAAAACACACCTGGTTTAATCCAGCATGCAGAAGGGCGAAATCAGAGCTGATCAAAGCACCGAAATCAAACCATAATAGTGCTATGATTAAAGAAAAAAGGGCCATCTACAGGAATCTAATCCGCCACGCTAAAGCAGAATGAGAGGTGGATCACTGGGCCAATGTAACATCGAGTCTTGCCGGAAGAAATGCCCAGCAATTTTGGCAAATTGTTAACACCGGGTCAACAGAACAAATAGAGGCTGTGGCCCCTAATGTAGCCGCTGAGGTGTGGGAAGAGCACTTTCGAACTCTTTACCGGGCGGTCGCCCATGTGGGCCCACCAAACTCGCCTAACCCAGCCCCTAATATCCAGAGTGGATCACCAGAGTACGAGTTTACTGTAGGGGAGGTGGAGACTGCTGTTTTTAGCCTTCCCTCAAGTAAAGCTCCGGGCCTGGATAAGATACCAGGTGACCTTCTAAAGCACGCACCGGTGGTATGGGCTCCCTATCTGACGGCGATTTTTAATGCCATCCGGGGGGTATGGAGGTCCCGAGTACTTGGCTGGGGGCAGAGATTGTCCCTATCTTCAAGAAGGGTTCACCTCTGCTCCCAGCCAATTACAGGCCGATCAGCCTGATCGATGTGCCTCAAAAACTTTTTGCACGTCTGATCTTAAATCGTCTTTTAGACTGGATCGAGGAGTATTCCATCTTAAGTCCCTTCCAGGCTGGGTTTAGGAAAAAGGTTTCCACCACGGACCACATTTTCCATTTATACATGCTTTATTGGAAAACTGTCAAGATCGGGGGCGGGTCACTGTATACCATCTTTGTAGATCTACGCGCGGCATTTGATCTGGTCCCGCGCCAGAAGCTGTGGACTGTACTCCGGGAGCTTGGAATTCCACCCCCACTCCTGAACATGATAATACGACTCCACGCCCAGAACTTGCACAGGTCCGGTGTGGCAACTCTGGTTCACTGACAGCACGATTCCCCATTGACAGGGGGGTAAGGCAGGGGTGTGTTTTGGCACCTACCCTGTTTTGCCTCTATGTCAATGGGGTAATCGCACACCTGGACGTGGTTCAGGATAGTGATGCCCCAAAGCTCACAGGGTCCAGGATTGCAGCGATCATGTTTGCGGATGACACGCTACTCCTTTCCAAAACCCCTATGGGTATTCAACGTGTCTTTGATGGGTTTGTTTCTTTCTGTAAAGAGCGGGGTTTGGAAATGAACACCTTAAAAACCAAATATATGATTTTTAATCCCCCCGCAACAACACACCCAAACCCCACGATAGATGGTGTTAGACTAGAAAGGGTTCGCACTTTTGACTACCTAGGGCTTACCCTAAACGAATCTATCACCTGGGCCCAACATGAACTAAAATCGCAACTTAAGATGACACAGATAGTGGGGGGCATACTGAAACTTTTAAATAGGTCACCACATAAACCGATTGGTCCCCCACTAGAAATCTATAAACTGCGGGTGCGTGGGGCGGTGTCCTATGGGGCCAAGTTGTGGGGTTACAAGACTGGCTCAGCCCTCACTGTTGCGGAGAATAGATTCTTAAGGCAACTAACAGCCTTGCCCATGAGTACCCCACTAGTGCCGCTAAGATTGCACCTTGGCATTAGACCTATTGAGGAGGAACTGGCCCTCAGACCTCTAACCTTTTGGAGGAGACTCTGGGTAATCCCAGAGTTATCTGAATATAGGCAAGAACTAATTGAGGTATTGGGCTTGCCTAATGCGGGAAGGCTTTCTTGGTTAAATTATGTTAGGATGGAACTCGAGAAACTTGGACTTGCGTCATTGTGGTCAGACCCGGAGCACACCTGTGCCGGTATCTCACGAAATCAACTGGTTCAGCTGTTCCGGGAAAACCGCATGGCCCAGTTATCAACTAGCACCAAATTGGGCACTCTTACAGCCAGCTTCCTTTCAATTAAGGACTCATACTCTCTAGAGCGAGTATTGGGTGATATTAGCCCTGTTGTTTTGAGGAAGCTCTTTTTTCAATGGCGGCATGGTTCGCTACTTATCAGATCCCTCACGTCTGACTGGTGTGCACTATTGCCAAAAAACTGCCGAGGGTGCACTGAACCTGTAGAGAATGAGGTCCATGTTATTTTTTTTTGCCCTGCCTATTCAAACCCGAGACGGAGATGGATTATCTCAATTTGTAAAAATCTGGGGTTAAGCCGTTGCCTACAGGCATACAGAATTTTAAAGACGGATCTCTCTCCGGTCATGGTTTTCGCTGTCACAAAGTTCATAGCAGCGATGTGGAATATCAGAAGGGCATTCGTGGTCAACCCATAAATAAGAACATAGAAGGTACACAATTGAATCCTACAGGGGCTGGAACTAGAACTAGCAGGGTACGAGGGACAATTGACAAGCATGTTGATATGAAATGGAACTTTATTGCTTGCTTTTCTCTTTTTACAAATGTTTTTATTGTCTCATTTTAACTGTTTTATTGTTGCGATCTTTTATGACAATTTATTGTTGAAATAAAGAATATTGGGTTGTATCAAGGCATATAATTGCTTGATACGCTTGGCATAATCGGGAATGTAAGTAGGCCCGAAATTTAAAAATCCCAGCAAAGATTTTAATTTTTTCAGAGTTGTAGGAGTGCACAGTTGTGCGCATTTCTCCAAGAAGTGGGGAGCTAGGCCTCGGCCCTCATTGTTGAGCTCATAGCCCAGAAACAACACTGTGTACTCTGCAATGTGTGACTTTGCAAAGTTGAACTTGTAACCGAAGTCCGCAAAACAACAAATTATGTGGTCAACGCGAGACAGATGCGCCCAAATTTCATCTTCCGTGAGATAGATGTCATCCACGTACGATCACGCTTCTGGGTCAACTCTCTCCAAAAGAGAGACAATACGGGCAGCAAACACGCCTGGACTATTTTATAGCCCATAGGTAAACGGTTGTATTGGCGCTGTTTGCCACCACTTGTAAAACTGGTCCATTGACTACTTAAGCTGGACAAGTTGTGGGCAAAAAAAAACATTGGATATGTCAAATGTGGTCTTAAACCTTTTAGGCATGAGACCATCCACTAAAGCAGAGCCGTGGGTGTTCTGGACTGCACATGTATGTCAATGCAAGTTCAAATGCCGGTAATCTAATACCAAACGGTACGAACCATCAGGTTTGGTCACAGTAAAAAGTGGGTTATTAATAGGAGACACACAAGTTTCAATTACTCCCTGATACTCCAATTGCTCAAGGATATCTGCCATGTAAGCCTTGGCTTCACGTCACATGGGATACTGAGGTTGAGGCCGCGGCATTGACTGTAGGGGAATCTTGTGTCGGGAAAAAATGTATCTCAACCACACTGAGTACGGTACAAAGCCGGAGCTAGGGCCTTAGCCCACTCTTCGGCAAAATTCAGAGCATGATCTTTCGACACCGTGTGCGTGAAACTAGGGAGTATTACCTCCTCCCCTCTCGGAGGAACGAGTACAAAAGGTGGGGGCCAGTCAGCCGCCGCTAAAAAAATGTCATAAGTTGTAGTTAGATTTTCCCAAAATACCCTTTTTATAGTACATTGTATGTCACCTTCAATTAAAAGTTGAATCTCAAAAAGCCTGTCAGGGGGAGCTACTCTAGTGTCAGCTGTCTCAGCAACAACATAAGTGTCAGTCGCTGTCACCTTCAGTAATGAACGGAGCGACTCGCGAACTATGGTAATCTCCGCCGCGCTGTCCAACAGCGTCAGCACCCATGTCTGATTCCGAAGCTGCGTTCTCACTATCTGTGGCATATCTCGCTGTTAATGCGGCGACTTTATTTTTCTGTAACTGGGGTCTTTTTGGTGTCGAATCGTTCTGCTTGCCTTTTCCGTCGTTCGGGCGGGGCTGGTAGCGACTCTGCTGGCCACCCCGACCATTGCCGCCCCCTCCACCACCACCGGTCGATGAGTCCTGTAAAGAACGAGGAAAGCGTTGTTCAGAAACCTGAAAACGATCAGGTGATTTTATTGTTCCGCGATCGCGCAAGTCATGAATACATTCTGTAGACGTAGGCACGGGAGATGCAGGACGTGACTCCTGCTTCTGTTGTTGTTTACCATGTTTTTTGTTCTTAGACCAATTTTGCTTTGTAGATTTGGGCTGATCGTGTTTTTCAGACTTCGGCGGACCGCTTGCAAAGCATTAGACACCTGAAAGTTCACGGCATCTCCCTTTATATTAGAAAGGATGAGATCGAAAACTATGTCAAATGTGCCGCATAGTCTCATTCCCAATTCAACCGCTGCCTCAGGTCCGTGCTCGTCTTGAACACGCTTAATGACCGAGGGAAGAACAGCCATTGACGGTGTGCCAAAGCACCTCATATACACTGCCGCAAAGATCTTTCCCCATGACTCACAGTCACTGGCTCCCGGTATCAAGTTTTTAGGCAAACTAATTGTAAGAATCCTGTGTTATTCAACAGGAGTCGTGTTAGGAAATACTGCTTCCAGCTGGTCAAATTTCTCGTCAAGCCAGAAAGGCATATCATCCTTATCTTGGGGACGCTTGCCCATAACTGCATTAACCATTACAGGACTACGTTTCATTCCGCTCGGTCCGGCTGGAAGAGCCGCAACACCCGGGGCCCCCGCCCGGGAGATTATGGGTGATGTATTGTACTAAGGACCCAATAACGCTAATCGCGACAGTATGTAGGCGCCTTAGATCTGCAACGGGAAATGATCCTGCTGGAGGATGCGGTGTAAATCCAGCCAAAACAGGCCAAGTAGCTCCTGTAATGGACAAAGGACCTAATCTAGTTGTCGTTAAAGAGTGGGGAAGGGCGCCATTAAACCAAACTCAGTGCTGCCAAGCTTTAATTGGAACTTCCTGTGTCCTATAAGGAACATATTCCGCGGGCACGGCTGTGTGAGTATATGTGTGAAACACACCAGTTTTTGCATTCACAGCAGGGAAGGTCACCCATGAGTAAAAGATCTCAAAAGGGTAAGCTATTTCAGCACTCACAACCATGATAACCGCCATGCCTTCCAAGTCGACCGTATAAGTTTGCAAATGATTGCGAACCGCAATGCGACTATGCTGCGGTATGTCAACGTCTCCCATAACGACACAGTAAGAAAGTGGTATAATGAAGAATCTATGTAGAACAACTGGGTAGTAATTTAAAAGGAAACTGTTTGAAAAGATTCAAGCTTGAAAAGACCTATGTAACTATAGGTAGGTTTATCCGCCACTACCGTTATCCGGAAACGATAGTGAGGGGGTTAAGGACTGGTATAAGCACTACTCAAGCGCCTTGTAAATACGACCAATCTAGGTTGGGCGCCATGTTGCAGAGATTCTGCTCCTACACAGAACTGTGCATAGAGACTTAGGACCTCAGTGAATTAGGGTGTACCAAACCCCACCTTAGTACCCAAACCCCCTACCAGACTAGCAATCAGTGACTCATTGGTTCTTCGTCCAATAGCAAAAACACCAATGATTAGTCAACTTAGGTTACCTCAGGTAAGGTGGATAACAAGAGCACTCTTTCGTTACAGTCTTACATCAGTCCAAAACAAGGTGTAAATAGAGGCATGTGCAAGTTTGAAATGTTTATTTCTAACGCCGTGATCTCATGCGTAGTACCTTGGATAATACAAGCAAACATATTATCAGAAACAAGGTTGTCAGCATTGTTACTATTCCATAAAATACAAAGGGAGAAAGCATCTTATAATTCTAACGGGAAACAGGTTTAAAAAGTACCTAGATTTCACCCTCCCTAGTTAGTGAGTTATTTGATAACTAATGAAGGTCTCATAGGATTACTTGGGCGGCCCCATACCTCTGGTATTCAGCAGTAGTGGATCACATCGAGTTCTGCACAAGCTGTCAGGACACGAAAGCTCTCCAAGAGTGTCTGATCATGCCTGTAAAGTGCATTATTAAAACGCGCCAGTATCAGAGGTGGCCACAGCTGCATATGTGTTATGGCTGGAACGTGCAAGGATCATTTCGAATACCAGACACAGTGTCCAAGATAACTTTGACAGTCTTGGCTCTCCATGTGCAGACTAAACTAGGGAGGCAGTTTAGAAATGTAGCACAACAAGCTTTTCTCATGTGAAGCAAAATACTCAGCCTTCTCTAAACAATATTGCAAGTATGTGTCGTGTGCAGAGCAGAGCAGGAAAACAAAAATGGCATTTAAGCTTCTAATAAACCCATGCTAACTTAACACTGTGTGAATGTAAGGCGCGTCCTCACTACAGGACCTTCTTTATGGAGAGCCTTGTGAGCAATACATAGTGCATTCAACTGGCAGTCAGTGCAGGTTCTGAATCACTGTTGATATTTGGGAATATCCAGTATGAGTCTTGCAGCGGCATTTTGTACTGATTGCAACTTTGTAAGGAGAGAGGATTGGATATTAATATATAGGCCATTGCAATGGTCAAGCTTTGATAAGACTAGTGAGGTTACAACCGTCTTTCTGGAGTTTGTAAGAATAAATTGAAGAATTTTCCTTAAGGTTTTGATAATAAAATACGCGGATGACACCACCTTAGATACTTGAGGCTTCAAACTCAGCTTATCGTCTATAATGACTCCAAGGTTTTTGACTTTAGTCCAGGTGTAGGAGGGGGGCCGAGAATGTATGGCCACCACTCGGGGGACCAAGGTGGAAAAAGATTACCAAACATGATTACTTCTGTCTTGCTTAAGTTTAATTTCAAAAAGGGGGTGGTGGTGATGGACAGAGTATCTGAGTTAATCAGAACACTCCTATCCAGTCAACAGATCAGGGCTTGATCCATCACCGTTTTTTAGCTCACTGCACCATCCCAGTTCAGAACCTGGCTATATGCAAATTAGTCTGTCCCTGGCCCAGTGCATCATGGGAACAGGGCAGACCAAACTACCAAGTCAATTCTTCACTGGAAAAAAAAAAACGGTGTTGGATCTAGCCCTGATCTCTTGACTGGGTGAGAGCACTCTGCTTAATTCAGAGACTCTGTCCATCACCACCCCTTGTTGTAAATAAGTTTAATTTCAAGCAATGGTTACTCATCCAGTTACTTAATTGAATCATACACTTGTGAAGTTTTGTAGAATGGTTGATATCCTTATCTACTGGGTATCATCGGCGTAGGAGGTGGGGATCAGATTGAAGCTTCTGATCAGTGGAGCCAATTCATCCACATAAATATTAAAAAGCGTGGGGCTCAATAAGGAGCCCTGAGGGACTCAACATGGCAGTTTAAAGGGTGATGAACTGAATTTGCCAAGACGGACAGTTTGAGTTCAATCTGATAAAAAGGACGCCAGTAGGGAAAGTGCTTCTCCTCCTATCCCTATTGCTTTTAAACGCTTTGAACTGAAGAGCATGATCTACAGTATCAAATGCGGCAGAGAGGTCCAGCAGTAAAAGAACTACTGACCCACCGCCATCTAACGAGGAACGGATTTCTTCGGTATTTTTTATCAGGGCTGTTTCGGTACTATAATTGGTTCTAAAACCGAACTGGTTATGGTCTAGAACCTGATTGTCAGCGATAAAGGTAGAGAATTCTGCGTTTATAGTTTTCTCTAATATCTTTGTAGACAGAGGAATTCTTGCAATAGGTCGATAGTTGGCTGGGTGAGTCGAATTTAAATTTGATTCTTTTAAAAGCGCAGGATGCAAGCCTGTTTCCATACAGAGGGAAAAGATCCTTGTGACATCATCTGATTACACAGCTTGGATAGTTAGGGTCCCATGAATTGGCTAATGCTGTGTAAAATTCTAGGGGGGCAGGGATCTTCTGGTGATCCTGATTTGGCCATAGAAATAAGTTTGACTATTTGAGTTGCTGATGTGGGAGTAAAATTAAGAAAAGACGGTTTAGCAGTGTCTTCTTGCTCTATATTACTGAGTAATTTAGAGTGGGCAAATTTATTAATGATTTGATCCACCTTGGATTTAAAGGTGTAAGCAAGTGCATTGCAAAATTCTTGACTATGATTGGCAGAGTCCTCTTTCGCATTTGAGATCAGACGTTTTACAGTTTGGAAGAGTTATTTGCTGGAGTTACCGGCTTTTTCTATTAATGATGTGTCATATTGGCTTTTCTCATGAATCGACTTTTTTTTTAAGTCTAAAAGCAAAGCTTTGTATTTGTCTTTTTCTGGTGCTTCGTAATCTTGTTGCCATAATCTTTCTTGTCTTCTGCAAGCCTGTTTGTCTAATCTTAAGGCTTCCGAAAACCATGGAACTGAAGGTGTTTTCCTATTTTTATTAATCAAGTTGTAAGCAATTGGACTCTAGCCATGTATAGTTTATAGCTGAGGATTCTGCCTCAAGCTCCAGGTCCGGCAGGGTTTGGGCTAAGTGGTCGACAAGCGGACAGAGGACCAATTTTGTGCCTGAATCTACCCGTGGTCCTGGCGTGGCCATACTCATGGAATCGGATCGAAGGAGCTTATATCTGAAAAGAATGGAATGATGATCAGACCATGTTAGTGGAAGAGTAGATATATTGAAAATGGCCGGATTGTTGGAAAAAAGACCATCTAGAGTATGTCCTGCGATATGCGTATGTTTTTGAAAAAGCTGACTGAGACCAAGCTCTGACATCATTTCTAGGAGCTCCTTTGTGTCTGTGTCTTCTGGCAGCTCTAGGTGGAAATTCCAGTTTCCTAAAAATGTTTCTAGGAAACATCCTTTACCACGCAACTTTTACCACGCAGTGCTTTTACTACGCAGGTTTTACAACGAAAACCATTACAACGCATTGCACTGGGGGCGCTCTAGGATAGGGAATAGTTGTAATTTACTATCCAACACCTTCCCTACTATCCACGGGGACTGGAGTTGGAATAGTAAATTAAACTATTCACTATCCAGCACCCCCCAAAGCAAAGCGTTGTAAAGGCTTGCGTTGTAAAACTTGCGTTGTACCAGCATGCGTGGTAAAAGCATGCGTTGTAACAACGTACATTCATTGTTTCTTGTCCCAGTGTTGAGATTTTTTAAAAGAAAGGCCTCACAATCAGATGAACAGACAACTGAACAATGGGAGCTGAGTTCAATTCTGTGTATTAGAGCGAGTCCACCACCTCTGCCCAGCTGTCTATTGTGTCTTCATACTTTGTAGCCATGAGGGACTTCAATGTTAAAATCAGGTTCTGAGGTGACATTGCCTCACGTTTCTGTTATAAACGGTACATTAATGTTATTGTCAATGATGAGGTCAGCAACTTCATAGCTATGTTTTATAAGGGACCTGGCGTTAATAAGGGTTAACTGTAGTTTGCTAGGCACTGGATTTGAAGGAATGGCTTCAGTATGTAAGTATGAAGTCAAGTTTAAGATCTTTTGTATTTTTATGTTGCATCCCAGGCATTGCGAATATTTGGATTTTATTAAATCCTCACCTGTAAATAAATTACAAGTGTGTTGTTTGGGCGGGCATAGCGCTCTTAGGCTATGTCCCGTGTAGTGTAGTTTTAACGTATCTGCAGTGCCTAAGCCAGGGGTTCTGGCCCTGGGCCTGGGCCAGGCGCGGACGGGCGCAGACTAGCTTGCCTTTGGCATGCCCGCGGCATGCCCACTGCGCCCGTCCGCTGCACGTCCTATCCAGCGTGCCTCTAAATAGGCCTGTCTGGAGTCTGGACCGCTAATCAGGGTAGACGTGAGCGCCTGGAAGTAGTGTTCGCTGCGAGGTCTACCCTCCACAGCAATCGGCAAAGCGGCGGCGGACCGGGGAAGCCTCCATGAGGTGAAAGAAGTGAGAACCAGGTCAGTGAAGGTATCACCAAACCTTTTTTTTTAATGCAGCCAAATCGCATGTGCAAAGTCGCAATGTGCAAGAGCATAGCAGGAGAACAACCTGAGTTAGACAATAGCGTGGTATGGTCATGAAACAGTATATAATTTATAATTTTGAAACATTTAAAAATATTTTTAACTATGATTATTTTAGTTATCTGTATTATTTACTTTATTTTACATTATTTTTTTATCTAAAAAAAACTATATTTTTAACAACGATATTTTGACAACGATATTTTTTTCCGATATTTTTGTACTTACCATAATGTACATAGGATGTCGATATTCTTGACTTTGATATTCTTGCTGCAATATTTTTGTAGGTCGATATTTTGACTTTCGATATTCTATCAGTGATTCGCCCGTGCAGTAAGTGGCATACATACAGAAAGGGCAGCTGTCAATAACGGTGTTTACTAGCAACAGATTCCAAGTGAGATCCTATTCACAAAGGAAGTGAACATAGAGTGGTCTATGACGTCACTTGGAGCCACGAGGTGGGAGACTCCATTTTATATACTGGTGAGTAGCCATGTATTATTCCACATTGGTTTGGTCCCCCTACTGCCTCTTCCCCTGCTCAGACCAGCATCACAGAGATACAGGAGTCATGGAAGAAGTCATGCGCAACATAGCCTCACCTCCCTTGCCGCACATCCTTGATTTTAGAATCGCCCGTTACAACGCTCGTAATGCTTGCCTGCAAAGAACACCTCTCCCACCTCCCAAACAGCATAGAGCAGCAATCACCATTTATTTATTTATTTAATAGAGGGCCCGTAATGCTTGCCTACAAAGAACACCCCTCCCAAACATCATCCAGCAGTGATGTTGTGGCTGGTTTCACTTTCTTTCCAGCAGTGATGCAATTGCTGGTTTCACTTTCTTTGTTGTCTAAGATGTCCAATTAGAGCACCCGGAATGCTTGCCAGCAAAGAACACCCTTCCTCCCACGTCCACCACAACATCGAGCAGCAATCGCCGTGGCTTTTTATTTAATGGACCGTTGCAAAAGCGCCTCATACCGTGTTTTTTTGTTGTCTTGCAGCACTTATATATTGCCAATTTATCACTGGGAGAGATTACGTGATTTTCCCAGAATCACAAGATGTTGCGGGGCAGAGATTGGAGCCAGGATCTCCCGCTCTCGAGTCAGCAGCACAATAGCCTCTCCACTAATACTTGTTCATTTTCCACTGAAGACAAGAAGTCAAACAGTGGCCCTTCATAAGAAGTATCATAGTACTGGCCTTAAAAATATAATCTGGGTGTATTAATGACGGTAAGCAGTCCCTGACCGTTAGTGATATTCGATCTGTGTTAACCTTTGCACATAAATCCAACACTTAGCTTTTGTGCACCTTCGCGCCACATACAGAAACTTAGTAAATAACCCACAGTGACTTATGCGTGATGTCATTTACAGCTGTCAGCAGGTTTATGGGTGAGGAGAGAGTAAAAGGGTAATCCCACTGCTCCACCATACAAAAACACATTGCTGCAAAGAACGATGTACCTGTTGGTTGTGCAATATTACTCACAGCTGCAGGACCTTCTCGGACAGGAAGAGATAGCAGCTGTATTTCTCAGCTTCCTTCCTGTTATGTCTCACCACAGTGCACAGTGCTTAGTGTAGGCCATATGACAGTAGCCTAAAGTAAAGATGCCTGCATAAAAGTGACATATTTCGTTGTTAAACTTATCGTGGTGAATGTCTTACAATGAGCATTGTTTTTATCGCTATTCGTTTAATCTTCAATTGCAGATATCAACAAGCATTTGCAATGCAATAGGTCCTGCATATATGCGAGTTTAAGCTATTGTTATTGTAAATGACAATGTGTTTTATTTATGTTTCAAAAACCAAAACAGAAATAAAAGGCATTGTCATTTACAATGCGAATAGCTCAAACTCGGGTAAATGTGAGACCTGTTGCATTGCAAATGTTTGTTCCTTTAATTCTCAGGGCCACCCTAGCCCTAGAAGAGCAGAGGGTTCTAGCCGGACGTTAATGGATGATCCTTACATGGAGATAACTTGGGCCGTCTGATAAAAACCTCCATGGGCTAGAGTTAGAATTTTTAATTGGATTCTTTCCCTGCACCACACGGGATGCAGGAGGCCCCTTCTCAGCCCTGGCAACAAAGCCTCCAGATAGAAGCATATTTGATTTCAGTTACCACACTAGCACATGCAGCTTTGACTAGCGCTGGTGCAGCCTGAAGAAGTGACAGGGGACCATAAAGCCAATAGGAGATACTAATGACCCCGAAACCGGTCCCAGGATGCTTGTTTCTGGTCCAGGGAATACCTGCCTTGGCAGTTGGGGCTGGACTGTTCCCTTGAGGCACAGGGTCAAGGCTGATTTGCATATAGCTGGGTGTGAACTGGGGTGGCAAAGTGAGCTAAAGAACGATGATGGGTTCAACCCAGATCTGTGACTTGGGGTGAGTGTCTGAAAAGTTTCAGCACTTTGTCCATCATCTCCTTGTGTTTGATTCAAATGACAGCCATTTAAAACAAATGTGTCCTTCCTCAGACTCTCAGACTCTAAGTCACAGACCCGCCTTGCCTTTCATGTCTCTGACAGCAAAATGAAAGTGTGAGTGCAAGGCATTTAAATCACCTTAACGTGTTTGCAAATCCTGATACCAGAATCAGAAAATATTGGCTAAAGCCATTGCTGCTTGGGTCACATTTGAGAATAGCAAAGAGTGCACTAGTGTGGTACTAAGAAGCCAAGAGTAATGTAATAATTGTGGGGGTGTCTGATTTTGTTGGAACGTCATGGGATAGATTAGTATGTTACATATATATAACTGGCAGAGTAAATAATAAATTACGTAATGCGCAATGTTGTTTTTTAGCACTACTGTGTTTTTTTTTGTTACCAAGCTTCTTTTGTATGTGCTTACACCTAAGGCACAAAGGTATGAGTATGACCTTTCTGACTGAATCTTCATTGTGTTCAGAGGTACGCTTTATTGCCTCAGGAAAGAGGTAGTAAGTGTTTTAGTGCTAGCACCGTTTCAGTCAGCAAGGTATGCTTTATGTATTATACCTATGTAGATGTGACATTTTATATTAGAAAATAGTCTCTACTAGAGGTTTAGTTTATTAGCAAGACAAGGCCGTATTTCTCAGGGTGCTTGTCACATTGCTGAAAATACATATATTTTCTGTATGAGCTGCACTCGTTCTTCTGTCTTATTTGTTTTCATAAAATGATTGAAACTCAGCTTCAAAGCATGGTCTCTGTTCTTGTTTGCAAATATAAAGTACCTTTGGCCTCCTCTGGATGGGACCTACCTAAGGTCCCATTAGGATGGCGGGCGGATCGCCCCTGCCGGGGCGGCTGAAGTCACTGCAGGCCTGGCGGGGGTGATCTGCCCGCCATCCATACTCCAAAGACCCCCCGCCATATTAGGATGGCTGGGGGGTCCGAGGAGGACTGAAAGACCATCCAACGCTTTTCTGCCGGTCGACTCGTTGACCGGCAGAAAACATGGTTAATATGGTGGACACCGCCATCCATATTAGCATGCAGGCGGAGATGTGCCTTTCCATGGCAGCGTTGCCTCTGGGGTGGGCTACCAAGCTCCTCACAGTCAAGGGAAGGTACAGACATCTTGAGAGTGGCAAGAATTTTGCAATCTGGGATTGCCAAATGCCACGCATCACCAGAACTTTGTCACCAAAGAGGAGGAGCCCTACTAGCCCTTTGGCTAGTGACTGTGTTGTTCCCTAGGGGCACTTTTCTGGGATAAAATGGGCACCCCTGCCACCCTGAGCCTCAGATCACATTGGATTTGGATAGAGAACCAGAAAAGGATTGTCCTCCTGCCTTCGAATTCATACAAATAGAGGCTGCACCGTCAGAAGAACTGCACCTGCTGTACTTTGGGCTAGAGAGCTTGGAATGTGCCGGTGGATCCGGGCTTGGGAAAAGTTGATTCCCAGCCCTGGATCAAAGCAGTGACTTCAATGGTCAGTTGACTGGCCCCCTAGAACAACACCAGGGAAATCAAAGCTGAGGGATCCCAAACCGGAAAAGCGGTAGCCACTTCAGAGGAAACATCGCTGACTACCGGTAGGCACTCATACAGACAAATCCAAGATACCCAAAAGTTGCACCTGAGACTGCTGGACCTAGGAGTGCTATCAAACACCAGATTCATCACCCAAGAGAAACTCTAGCCCCCACCAAGGATATTCTCTGTGACGGCTGTGTCCCAATATGGGTTGCCCAGCTACAGCTGGCCTTCTATTGTTGCAAAGAGAACATCGTGGGACCCGAAGTTCCATGGTCAAAGTTGCCCCAACTCACCCGTGGACTGAGGAATCACCTGCACTCCACCCCCGTTGACCGCACAGCTACAGGAGCATCATTGAGCATCTTTTCTGCCTCCATCCCCAGCATCAGGACCACTCCATTGTCATCTATTGCGGTCATCTCCAAAAGGATGTAACTGGACCGGAAAAGGCTTTGGTAGTCAGATGACTGTCCAAAGTAACCTTAATAGGGTCCTAGACCTCTGCCCTGTCAGAGTTGGTCTCCCAAGCGAGGCCAGGGCTGTTGAACTAACTGTTTCAAGCTATTCATAAGTTTGCAAAGTTTTTGTGGGCCTATGCTTGTTTGTGGCTGCTTTTAAAAGTATTTACATCTTCAAAATCCGTATCTCCGGAAGCGTTCTATGGATTTTGATGATCAACTACTCTAAAAATTATAGAAATAAGTTCTATGTTTATAAGTTGTTGTTGTGTTTCTTTCTTATTATGTGACATTCTTATTTCATTGTTTGGTGCTGTTAAATGCTTTTCACTAAGTTCCTTAGTTAAGCCTTGCTGATCGAAGCCACAGCTACCGAGGGTTGAGCAAAGGTGATACAAACAATTACGCTTTACTGGACCCAAGACAGTTTTTACATGTGTATTCCACAATAGGGCCCCCAGCTATATCATATAAAACAACCAATTACTCCCAAAGTGGGCTTAGGTTCCCTCGTTTTTCAGTCTGTAATGAGATGGAGGGTCCAGCTATGTGTGACTTCTTGCAGGATGGCAGAGCCAGGAGTGTAGCCAGTTGAGAGTGGGGGACTCTATTCTACATGCATTTTTGAAGTCATACTTGATTCAAGGATGGTCAAATGTTGTAGTTGGGCCCGAGGGCAAATCAAAATACCTTGAGAGTCGAATGTCTCTCCATAAATAGCCATTGATGTGCTCAGATGACTAGGACCTTTGTGGTCACCTAGGCATAGGTGTACCAGTTGTCTTATTGCTGCATTTTGGATTCTTTGTAGTCTTTGGAGATGGAACCATAATGCTAATTTGTTAAGTCTATTTGTGTGGTAGAGAGAGGAAAGGACAAGGGTTATGGTAGTCTAGACCTTCTTTTTGAGTCATTGGTGTAAGAACATGTGTCAAATGGTTTGCATGAATAAGAAGGCAATTCTTATGAGTTTGATCAATTAAAGCATGAAAAATAGGTTGTAGACCATAATAACTCTCTGGTCTCTTACTTCAGTGCTGTTGCTGACGGAAGGCCTAGTTCCTCAGACTAGATGATTATAGGCATATCATTCTCTGCAGGTGAGGATCTCGGTTTTGGAACAGTTTAGTTTCATGTGGTTCCAGAGCATCAATTTATTGATGACTCTGTGGCAGTTGCCCAGTTCTGAAACATCAGTGTTGGCCTGCCCCCTGAATGCCCACTGCCCAATCACTGCTCCCGCCTCCCAGCTGATCCTCCCTCCCACCTCCCCATATATGCCGGACACTGCGCGGTGAGATGAGCGACCCCTGACCCTCCTGGTAGGTCGCTCACCCTCCACGCAGCTCCGACTGTGTGCCCCTTCTGCCGCTGCCACTGCCGCTGGTAAGTGTCCTCCGTCCTTTTTGCTTTCTGTGCCACTGTCTCCCCCTCTTGTGCCTTGTTTTCTGCTCTGTGCCACTCGTTCCCCCCCTTGTGCCCCATTTTGCCTTCTGTACCACTGTTCCCCCCTCTTTGTGCCTCGTTTTCTGCTCTGTGCCACTCGTTCCCCTCCCTTGTGCCTCATTTTGCCTTCTGTACCACTGTTTCCCCCTCTTCGTGCCTCATTTTCTGCTCAGTGCCACTCGTTTCCCCCCTTGTGCCCCATTTTGCTTTCTGTACCACTGTTTCCCCGCTGCAGTGCCCCCTGCGGCCCCACCCCCTGCCCACTCACTGCTCCCGCCTCCCAGCTGCTCCTCCCTCCCACCTCTCCATATATGCCGGACGCTGCACAGCCGCGCAGCGGACATGCGCAGCGGGTGTGCCGCTGGCACGCCGAAGGCGCGCCTAAGGCAAGCCCGTTTGCGCCCGTCCGCGCCTGGACCGCGCCCAGTGCCAGAACCCCTGGACCCTGCGAACGCCACGACACCAGACTCCACTACGACGCCAGCACCCTCCACGCACTCAACGCCGGCCGAAACCACACCTGCTTCCAGGCCGCCCTGAAACGGACCCACAGACCCTTCTCCTGACGCACCTGCAGCTTCACCTGCAACAGAGCCACCAAACCTCCAAGGACTGGACCAACCACCTCTGCTGCATACTCCTCAAAACCCGCTCCGCACGCAAACACACCGTCGAGCTCTGGGATCTGCTCAACACCTCCACCCCAGACGTGGCCTTCCTGAAAGAGACCTGGTGGAACAACTCCTCGGCGCCCGACATCACCATAGCCATCCCGGACGGCTACAAGATCACCCGCAGGGATCGCGCCAACGTAATCGGAGGAGGAATAGCCATCGTCCACAAGTCCACCCTCAAGGTCACCACCCACGCAGACGAAACCCTGAACACCGCCGAACACCTCCACTTCCGGATCCACACCGACCCAACATCACCCTCAGAGGAACAATCATCTTCAGACCCCCCGGACCCCGGGCTCAGTTCAGCGACTCCATCGCCGACCTCGCCAGCACCCACGCACTCGCCTTCACGGACTACATCCTCCTCAAGGACCTGAACTTCCACCTCGAGAACAACAACTCCGCCAACTCCGCCACCCTGATCGACAACCTCGCCAACCTTGGCCTCAGACAACTCGTCACTGCACCCACCCATGCTGCCGGCCACAGGCTGGACCCCGTCTTCTCCACAGGCACCCACGTCGCCTTCGACCACACCACTGAACTCCATTGGACCGACCACCGCTGCATCTATTTCACCTTCAAGAAACCAACCACGCTCCACCGCACCCAACAGCTGCCTCTCCGCTGCTGGAGCAAAGTCACCGAAGACCAGCTGATCACCACCCTCGCCCAAAATCCACCCGCCGACCCCACCAACCCAGACGCCGCAGCCTGCAACCTCAGACAGTGGATCGACGACTGCGCCAACACCCTCGCCCCGCTCAAGAAACCCTCCAACAGCCACGTCAGCAAGAGAGCCACCTGGTTCACCAACAAGCTCCAGACCTCCAAACGCGCATGCCGGAAACTGGAGAAGATATGGCTCCACGAACGCTCACCGGACAACCACGCAGCCCACAAGGACGCCACCCGCAGACATCACCACCTCATCAGATTAGCCAAGAGATCCTCCTTCAAAGACCGCTTGCATAACAACGCACACGACAGCAAGGAGCTCTTCAGCATCGTAAAGGAACTCTCCAACCCCAGCAACAACGCCAATGACATCCCGCCCTCACAAGAACTGTGCGACTCACTAGCCATCTTCTTCCACCGCAAAATCGCTGACATCCACGACAGCTTCAACACCACGACCACCCCGACTACGCCAGACTCTACCTCCCCTGTGAACACTACCAGCGCCAACCGCCTGACCTCCTGGTCCAACGTCAACGACGACGAGACACGCAAGGTCATGAACTCCATCCACTCAGGATCTCCGTCAGACCTGTGCCCACACCACGTATTCAAAAAAGCAGATGCAGCCATCGCACCCCAACTACGGAAGGACATCCACATCTCCTTTGAGACAGAGACATTCCCAGAAAGCTGTAAAGATGCCAAAATCAACGCCCTCCTCAAGAAGCCCAAGGCGGACCCCAAGGACCTCAAGAACTTCCGGCCCATCTCCCTGCTCCCGTTCCCGGCAAAGGTCATCGAGAAAATCGTCAACATGCAATTGGCCCGCCACCTGGAAGACAACAACATCTTGGACCCGTCCCAGTCCGGATTCAGAGGAAACCACAGCAACGAGACAGCCCTCCTCGCCGCCACAGACGGCATCAGGCACCAACTAGACAACGGCAAAACATCAGCCCTCATCCTCCTGGACCTGTCAGCCGCCTTCGACACGGTCTGCCATCGCACTCTAAAGACACGCCTCCTAGAAGCCGGAATCCAAGAGAAGGCCCTTGACTGGACCACGTCCTTCCTCTCCGGCAGAACCCAGAGCGTCCGCCTCCCACCCTTCCGATCCGAAGCCACCGACATCATCTGCGGCATCCCCCAGGGCTCATCTATCAGCCCGATGCTGTTCAACATCTACATGGCCCCCCTCGCACAAGTGGCCCGCCATCACAACCTCAACATCATCTCCTACGCCGACGACACCCAGCTCATCCTCTCTCTCACCAAGGACCCACACACAGCCAAAACCAACCTCCACGAGGGAATGAAGGCCGTCGCCGACTGGATGAGGAGCAGCCGTATGAAGCTGAACTCGGACAAGACGGAGGTCCTCATCCTCTGACCCACCCCCTCAGCCTAGGATGACTCCTGGTGGCCGACCACACTGGGAACAGCACCAACACCCACTGACTATGCACGCAACCTAGGATTCATCCTCGACTCCTCCCTCTCCATGTCTAAGCAGGTCAACGCCGTCTCCTCCTTCTGCTATAACACCCTCCGCATGCTCCGCGGGATCTACAAGTGGATCCCGACCGAAACAAGAAGAATGGTGACACAGGCCCTCGTCAGCACAAGACTGGACTACGGCAACGCACTCTTTGCAGGAATCCCAGCCAAACACCTATGACGACTACAACGCATCCAAAACGCCTCCGCCCGACTGATCGTCAACGTCCCCCTCCGCAGCCACATCACCCCCCACCTGAGAGACCTACACTGGCTCCCCGTCGACAAGAGGATCATCTTCAAGCTCCTCACCCACGCACACAAAGCACTCCACAACTCCGGACCAGCCTACCTGAACAGCAAACTCAGCTTCTACACCCCCATCCGCCAGCTCTGATCCGCCAGCCACGCCCTCACCGCTGTCCCCCACTTCCAATGAACTACTTCCGTCGACAGATCCTTCTCTTACCTCGCCGCCAATGCCAAGACCTGGAACACCCTCCCTACCCACATAAGGCAGACCCAAGACCTACTCGCCGTCAGAAGACTCTTCAAGACCTGGCTCTTCGAGCAGTAGCAGCACCCCCCCCCCCCCATAGCGCCTTGAGACCCTCACGGGTAAGTAGCGCGCTTTACAAGTAGTCTGATTGATTGATTGATTGTATCATTGGAGTAATGTTAACAAGTTAAGTTAACAGACCTTAAGAGTTCTAAGAGCCGATTGATGTAGACATGGTAGAGGAGTTGAGAGATGGCCCAGCCTTGCAGTACTTCTGAAGTCAAATGTGGAAAGTGGCTGCAGTGAAAGGGAGAGTAAAATGTTCTTTGACCTGTTACAGAGATAGAAAATGATCAAGTCTAGGATGATTGCCTGGATGCAAGTTTGTCACAAGTTCACAAGGAGAGGATTGGCTGACTGTATCAAAGGCAACAGACAGGTTCATAGCCAGTCGGTTGGTATCTCCATTTCTGTCAATAGTTTTTTTCAGCTAATATCGAATGGCGGATTCAGTTTGCCTTCCAGAGCAGAACCAATTGAGTGGTTGGAGCATTGTTTGCTTTCTTCCAAGTTGGAAAACTCAGTAAAGGCTCAGTAAGGGCTGCACTGTAAATCAAGATTGATAAGAACGGGCCATTTGAAATCGATCCAGACCCAGCATGACCTACTTGATTTTATGCATGATGTTTGAAGTCTTCAGGCTGGTGGGGGCTAGGTGCCTGAGGTTTGGGATTGCTGATGCTGGTTCTTTCTGAGCTGGGGGAATTTGTGCAGAGTGAAATGTCCCTGAAGGATGGAAAATGGAGAGGACCTGAAAGGGACCTAGCTGGGTCATTAGCCAAGACCAGTTACTTAAGTTGGCAGCTGGAGAATTGTTCAAATGAGGTCAGGATCTGCTGTCTGTCTGCGTAAGTGGTATTGTTAAGCTTGGCTCTTGGAGGTAGGTTTCTTGATATATCGCATCTAAGGTATTGTATCTGGAAGTTTGTTTTTCCAATGAAGGTTGTTGCGATGACATCCGGAAGGACTGAAACTTACGAGTCTTTGAGAAGTTGAACTCTGGATTGCAGAAATATAAAAGTACTCTATTCAGTTTCTTGGTGAGGCATTTTGCTTTATGGATCCTCTGAAAATTTAGAGGTTTTTTGCCTTCATGAGACACAGATTTTTAGATCCTGTTGTGAACATAAAGGCATAGTGTGGCGTTTTGGTCTTTTTATTCCTTCAATTGATGTTTTGTAGTGCACTAGTTTCTCTATTCAGCTTTGATATTTTTTATTGATCCATGGGGTCTTTCCTGAAAGGTTATTGTGCGTGAAATTCTTGAGGAGTATCAGTCTCTTTAGGACTTTAGAATTGCTGAGATAGAGAGATGTGTTTCTTTTCTTTTTTGATTGGGTGGCATTTCATTGCATTAAATGTTAATGTTATTGCAATTTATAGAGCGCAACTGTTACCCAAAGGTGTCCTGGCGCTGTGTGAAGTCCTATAGAGGCCTAAAGACAGAGACACTATCAATAGAGTTAAGCGGAGAATAGGCAAGTTTTTAAGGACTTCCTAAAAGTAAGTAAATTTGTCATGCATCTAAGATGTAGTGGAAGGCCATTCCAGGCCTTCGCTGTGCAGGCCACAAAAATTCTGCCCCCCCTTCCCAAGCTGGCTTTTCGTACCCTTGGTACTGATACCAGTTTTGCATCTACTGAGCGTAATGATCTTTTTGGTACATACGAATGAAATTGTTGTTTGAGAAACTCGGGGGCAGATCCCTGGAGGGCTTTTAGAATTCCTCTAGCATGGAAATTAGCTTGTCTGCTTGTCCAAATCATTGGTCATCTATATTGACTTCTAGTGGAGGTACTTTCAAATTGCAATTCCCAAATTGTATCTTGTTTCTTCGCAAAATCGGTATAACATATTTATGATGGTTCAATTTATACAGATGTTCAAACACCTAAGTAACATTTTTGTTGGCTAAAAACGTAATGTGCTGTTGCAAATAACTGATCCTAAATTCGACGTTTTCCACTACACTCAACTTTAATGGATAGCATGGTTGAGGAAACTTTCGTGTGGATTCTTCTTTAAATGCAGCTTTTCCTTCCTGAAACAGAGACTTTTGCCATTCCCATTGAACTCTAGAGTAGGCCAATCAATCAAGCCCTTTATTTTCTGAGAGGTCCACATATAAAAGACATCAGTTTTGCACTTTGGATTTCTTCCCTTTCCAATTGCAATTTTTGGGATGTCAATTAAGGTAGTGAAATCTGGTAGCCATTGTAATGAACTGCAGACACCTTGTATAGAATTCAGAGCTGAAAGGTGAGAAGAATCCCAGATATTAGTGGTGATTAATTTTGTTTCTCTAAATATTCCAAATTCTGAACAATTTATTTATTTTAAAACGTCCTCCCATTCAATTTTATATTGCTTCCGACCCCGAATATATAACTTTAAACGTGAATAAGGATGTCATTAAACATGAATATTCCCCATGTTTATTTCAGCAGCACTTGTAGAGTTTTTCAGTGATGGGAATGGATTGATATGTTTCCTGCTTCTGGAAAAAATCATGGGCCTTATTTATGGAATGTTGCCATAGGGCAGCGCTGCAGGCCTTCCTGCTGCGCTGCCCTACGGAAAAAGGAAAGAGCAGGAATGCGCTGTATCTGTAAGATATGGCGCATCCCTGTCCTTTTCCCTGCGCACAATGTTCTGCTGTGCACCAACAACGACACCTTTGCACCATGGTGCAAGGGTGCCTGCATTGTAGGCCTGATTGATGTTGTGCAGGAAGAGACCCTCCCTGCACAAAATCAATCCATTCAGGCTTTTTCCTTTTTCTATTTCTGCAGCACACATAAAAAAATGAAAGCACAAGGAGAAATGTTTTCATTTCTCCTGCTTGGGCCTCCCTAACGCCACCCCTGGGGTTCTGACGCAGTCCCAGGTTTACAATGCCTCGCAAATCTGGGAATGTGTCAGGTTCAATGGGCTCAATTCACAGAACTGACTTAAGTCAGAATCTTTAACTTACTACTATTCTGGTATTCACAGAAGTCACTTACTCATTTCGGTATTCACAGAAGTTAGGAGTCTTAACTTTGGGACTCCTAAATGCTTTCTGTGAATACCGAAAGTCTTAAAATTAGGATTTTTCTCAGTTTAGTAGTAGTAGTAAAGTTAGGACTCCTAACTTTAAGACTCCTAAATGCCTTCTGTGAATACCGAAAGTCTTAGAATTAGGATTTTTCTCAGTTTAGGAGTAGTAAAGTTAGGAGTCCTAACTTTAGGATTTTGTCTTAAGTTAGTTTTGTGAATCGGGCCCAATGGGTGGGGGTGGGAACACCCACACAAACACCCATGGAACGCCCCAACTTTCTGCGTGAAAGGGGCACATATTTACAAGGCCATGAAAGCCACCTAATGTGACTTTATGTGGCGTTTTTAAATATGCGGAGGCACTTGCGCCACCGGAATGTCAAAAAAGTGACGGACCGGGCACTCAAATGTGCCGATAGGGCCTCATAAATGAGGCCCCATATTTCTTATTTAAGATACTACCAGGAGGCATCACACAGAACCACACTTTTTACTTTTGAATTCATGTATTGGCCTTATCCTGCTCGTTTATTGCTTCTATCTAACAGAAAGTGACAAGAATCTTTGATTTAATTTCCAAAGAGGGTATGCCATTCTATATCATTAAAAATAAACATTCGAACTGAGGAAAGGATGAAAGGAGGTAATGGGAAACATTCCCTTTCTTCAATTAGTGCTATAGGACTTTTCCTTAAAGAAAATAAAAAAAAGGTGCTGGTTAGATATGGAAATTGTGATTTACAACTTTGTGTTCATGGAAATTGTTTAATACATTCTTCCTATACATAAAAGAGCCTTTTATGTGTTTTTTTGTACATCAGAGGGTTTCCTTTATGTCCAGATGTCTGCATATTGTGAACAACCCAGCAACCAATCAGAACCCCGTTCTAGTCCCTATCGAATTCTTTCACTGTGGTTTTGCATTCCATGTTGTTTGCCAGGGTCACTGCTGTATCTGATAATCTATTGTAGGCCTCGATTAGCAGATCATGCAAAGATCAGCGAGAGAACTTCTAATGATATGAATAATGATGCTTATGGGTTCAAATTAGGTAAATCCGTCTACACTGTGAACGCACAATGATGATTAATTTCTGTTCATTAAGAATGATTTGGGTATATTAAAACAATAAATAATTATGTTTGATCTGCGCCAACTGTCTGGCTAAATTATTGTAATTAACTTAGCCCAACCCCTGCTTAGATGTAATGGTTGTTCCTTAAATTAAAACTATCCTACTAAAGCTAGCAGTAAGTGGAATCGTATTACATAATGTTTTCCATAAGCCTTTCATTACGAACGACACAAATTACTCCATATCACTGTGCTATTATTCTTGTTCAATGCATAATCACTAGATTGGACCCTAATGGGTCTAGGTAAGGCCAGAGGGCCTAATTTCCTAAGAAAAGTCTTACATTTACAAACAAACATACGCAGCTGTTGGCTTAAAAAGCTGGCCCAGTCACAGTTTTCCAGTGTATTACTGGGAATACCATGTAACATCTACTATTTACTCGGTGAGAAGTTATATGCAGGGTAGATCTGCACACTGGGAAGAGGCAGTTCAGTGTGCAAATATACATGAAAAGAAAAATGAATTTGATATGGGTAAATATGCTCCATGGTGAAATACAATTCCCCTTCACCCACTCGAAAATAGTAGGTTCCCCCACGCTAGCACGAGAGTCACATCAGCCCTGCATCGCAAAATGCGATGCAGGGTGCTCTACGAAATTCGTTTTATTAATTAAATTGTTTACTTACCTTCAATTATCCATACTCCAGTTTTTAGCACCCCCCACCCTGCCCCTCTCCCACCCCGCCTCTCCACCCCACCGAAACTCCCTCCACGGGCCGTGGCTGCCCACATATGCCTGCCAGGAATCCTATTGTGGACAGCTGACATGGACAATTAGAGCCACTTTGAGTTGTAAAACTATATTGATGGCTATAAACGGCTTTGTAAATCGGGCCCACCATCTTTTACACTAAGGGCCTGATTACGACTGTGGCGGCTTGGCACAGGCCCGCCCCGCCGCAGCCCCTGCCAAAGCCATGGTTGGGCCGCCCGCCAGTTTCGGAGTTTCCTTCCTGTCTGGTGGGCTTTCTTTTTGACATTCAAACGGCAGTGCCCTAGAATGGCCACCACAATGGGAACGCCAAAAACAGTTCCTACATGGCATGGACGGCAAAGTCCTTACTGCTCAGGAACTAGGGTGCATGAATAAAGAGGGTACATGTTGTGACCCCCGGCATCCATCCCCATGCAGAGGAGTCACCATGGTTTCTTCTCTGTAACGGTGTTAACCCCTTCGACGCTCATGACGAGCTGGGCTCGTCATGAGGTAGCCTCCTGGCACGCTCATGACGAGCCCAGCTCGTCACGTAACATGCGAATCCGCAAAATCCAGCGTACGGGCGGAAATCATGCCGCACGCATGCGGTTAATGGAGTAGGAACCTTCATGACACCGCAGACGGAGAGGACACTCGTAATATGCTTGGCGGAAATGCGGTGGTCCTGCCAAGCCTAGTGCAGCCTCTTGACTGCTGCAATACTGCCAGGGAATGGCGGTTCCCTGACTGTCTGTGGACCCCCAGGCTTGTAATAGAGCCTTAAATGTAAAGAGAGCACCAATACAGAGCTAAGGGGCAAAACACACTAAGTTCAAGATTTGTGCAAATTATTCGTGCCAAACTTGAAAGGTTTATCCCTATTTAATAGTCAGAGTTGTGCAATATCTCGTCATATCCTAATTATTAAGGGATGCTTTCACTGGCCAATCATATCTATTTCCACCCCATTTTGTAAAAAGTACGCACTGAATGTTTCTTGCTTGGTTGAACACATCTTTGCCCATGCAAATGAGGTATGCGAGAGAATGTAAGTTATGCATTAGAATTCACAAATGTCACACATTTGCATTTGCAAAATTAAATTATAATTCAGCCTTACTACCTGTATGTGTCTTTAAAGCTTAATATGACAGGATAGGCAACTGAAAATATGACTGATCAATTACTATTGCTTAGCAGTGTGTGAGGAGCCAGATCTGACCTTTGAGCAGACACATCGTTGTTCGCGAGTAGTCCTTGTGAGTCATGGCCCAAAGAACCACAAGAAAAATACCACTTACTGATCAAAGCTCACCCCACAGCAGAGACATTCCAGGCGCAAATTGTTTGATAGAATAATATGACCCTGACATCAGAGGCCATGTGACTCACAGAGAGTGCTTCAATCACTGTCAGAGCATTTGCCTCCTGTAACATTTTCCGAATAAAGTGGGTTCATGTAACAGCTTTTCTCACAACAATGTTTCTCTGAAACAAAAACTATTACAAATTCCAACTGTACTTCAACATATGTTCAAACCTTTTCCCCTAAACATGTTAGTCTCGCCTTGCTCCACATTAGAGCTCTCTGTGATGAAATAACTCAAAGGTCCATGTAAAAAATCCCTCATCTGAAGAGAAACTCACCACCACACCAGGGATCAAATTGTCGGTGATCACTAAGATACTAGTTGTCACTAGAATATATAGCCTTTACATCAAAGACTATCACGATAGCATATGAATTATTTTCAAATATCTTAAGTGAAACATTTTCAGAATAAAAGACAACCTATGCACTGTTAACGCATTATATAGGGAGGCAGGTTGATTGAAACACAAGAAGACCTCACCTACGTTGGATCAGACGTAAGCTAGGCTAAGAAGTGGGTGAGTAACCATGTCCAATAATAATAATTATGCTCATTTGTAAAGCCGAACAATCACCCTAAGGATCTCTAGGCGCTGGGGGCCGTCGGGAAGATTAAGCAAACTATTGCCCAGAGTCACATGGTGCTGGGCTAATCTACCGCCGGTGCCAGGGATCAAACCGTGATCCCCAGATTCCGGAATCAGTCGCCCTAGCCACAGCGCCACAGCGCCACACCTCTTCCCTCGATCTCAGAGAATGACATTTGGTCTAGGTCAACAGGCAACATGTGACAAAGATATAACAAAAATACCAAGGAGGAAAATCTACACATCCCTTCTCTGTCACCCAGGGACTGTGGGGAGAACATGCCTCTGGAGCTTTGGGAAAGGAAAGGCCATGTTAGGCGTCCATGGGTTTGTGGAGGAAGGAAGCCCCATCCTGCCTCCACTCAAGAGCATTGTGCAAGGAACGGGACTCCCTATGGATAGTTAGAGGTGACACTCCACATTGTTATCTCTGTACAGCAACCAATGTCCAATATGTATGCAAAAATACCAAAGATGTATACATGCAACGATAAGCTCGGAGAAGTTATAATAACCAGAGAATTAATATAATCTGTGAAAAAAATAGAGGTGACACTCAGGGGTCACCCGTCCCCACAGGTGTAATGTAATACTTGGATAAATCCAGAGGTGTAACTCTCTCAGCGTAGGCTGACTGAAAGAGAGAACATTTAATTTGGATAGGTAATCAAATTATGGTTGCTAACAACAGGTAAACTCTTTTTCGGAATGTGAGAGTTTGTGTTTCATGACTCCCATGGCTAACACCTGCCACAGTGTATTTAACCATGATGCAGTTGACAGGGTTTCCACCCTCTTCCTGAAGAGCACGAGTTTCTTTTCAGCTCCAGTCATGTGGTAAACCAATGCCCCCTCTGCGTGCGTCATGCAATCCAAGTTAGTGGATTTTGTCTCCGGAATGACAGTAAGGGGGTCCACAAGCTGGGGGTAGACGAGCGCCCCATAAATGTGCCCCAGGATTTCTTTCCAGTTCGCCTGGATCACTGTACATGACCACCAAGCATGGAGGAATTTGCCTGTTGCATGGTTGCAGTGCCAACATGTTGTAGATGTGGTAGGGAACCTGTGAGAAAGTCTAACAGGTGTTAGATACCACTGAAATATAGCATTGTAAGCTGATCCTCTATGTGAGATGCTTCTATGCGGAGATATCTCTTCAGAGGCATTCCCATTGTTTATCCAGAAGAGACTGCTCCATGTTGCACTCTCGCTGCACTTGGTAGGGATGTTTAGAGAAAGGCTTGGATTCTTGAATCATAGTGTAGGTCCTAGAAATCAACCCTTTTGTGCCCTCATAGGACCTGACCAGTGTTTCAAATAGAGTGAGGGAGCAAGGTGCTGCAAGAATGTTTAGAGGGTGTAGCATACAGTGGCACAGCTGGAAATATTGGAAACAAGAGAATTCAGGGATTCATAAGCCGCATTCGCAATGCTCTAAGGATTTGATGGTAGTGCCCTGAAAGAAGGCCGCTCAAGGTTCTGCAATCTTTTAGAGTCCAATCTGTACACATTTTAAGATGGAGAGCTGGAGATAAGTCCAGACTGAATTCCAGGAGGGTCTTAAACGAGGGGAATGTAGAAAAGCCTTCTTTAGGGCCAGTTGGTACCAAATATCCAATTTCATTATTTGTTGGGTGAAGGTAAGTAAGCAGTTTTTGGGAGACTGTGTTTAGGATGCTTGACTAGGTCTCCTAATGGTCTGAATGGCATTGAGCAGTCCATGTGTAGCCATTATTTTTCACTCTCCCTGACGACCCACTCCAAGATGTATAATAGGTGCTGCACCCAATATTACTCCACCAAGTTGGGGGAGGCCAGGCCACCCCATGTCCTTGGCAATTTTACACTTTAATCAGAAATGTGGGGTTTTTCCCTCCCCAAATCAAGGCCTGTAATTTATTTGAGATGTTCTTGATGTCTGTTATGGGGACTGAGGTAAGCAGAGACTGGAACAGATAGAGTATCATGGGAAGCACATTAATTTTGACCTCATTGATGTGCCCCAACTAGGAGAAATGAAGTGGTAGCCATTCAAGTGTTGTTAAGGTGTTTGACTGCTAAAAGATTCACCTTTTGGATGCAATCTCCAAAGGGGATTTCAAAAATCCTGGGCAAGTTTCTAATCTAAATAGCCTGGGGCTCCACCACTATGGTGAAGAGAAGTGGAGAGAGGGGACACCCCTGTCTTGTGCCTCTCTCAAACTTGACGGGAGCTGTGCGATGGCCATTGAGGCAAATGAAGGCAGTCGGAGAAGCCTAGGATGCCATAATCTTATCAATCACATTTGGCCCCATTCCTAACCCAGTCAAAATCCTTCTCTTCATCAAGCCAGAGGACCAGAGAAGGAATATTAGAGTTGAGGGCTTTCTAGACCAGGCGAGTGAAGCATCTGACATTGTAAGCTCCTTGGCGACTGCAAATAAAGATGACTTGGTAAGGGTCAATCAGGCACAGGTGTACGAGTTACAGGTGCTGCACTGAAACCTTTGTGTAGAGCATAGTGTTTTTGTTCAGCAAGGCAGTAGGTCAATTGGACGCACAGCTAGTGGTATTCTTACCTGGTTTAGGAGTTAATGGTTTCTCAGCCTCACACAAGCTAACGGTTAGCTGGTTGAAGTAATAAATAACATTGTGACTAATCCTAGGAATAGTGCAAAAGGTTTTGTAGGAAGTTATAGGGAGGCCATCAGGTTCCAGGGATTTTCCCACTGATATTGCCTTAAGGGCATTTATGAATTCATCCCATGCAATTAGGGTCTCAAGGAGATCTCTGTGGGTAGGGAAGATGGGCATCCAATCGCACGAGTGCATGAGTGCAGGCACGCCTGAATATCAGTTATGTGTCCATTTCTCTGTTTGTTTGTAGAGGGATTGATAAAAAACATGGAATACCCATTGTTTCTCCAAATCCCTTATGGCCCAAGTGCCATAGTGGAGTTTGATATGGACAATATATGTTTTAGCCCTCTGGTGTGCATCCTGGCACTCTCACATGCATATTATTGGCCCTCTGGAGTCATATTTTACATGTCAATCATGTGTCGCAGTTGTCCCGTTTGCTATGAAAGCTCTGCTTCAAGTATAACAGCATGTTCTCAGCATGCTCCCAGCATGGCTCATTGTGTGGAATTTGAGTTGACTGTGCAGGAGGGCAATCTTCCTTAGGGTAGACTTGGAGGGGAATTGTTTGTCCTATTGTTCTAGCATTTTAGTGTCAGTTTTAAGGGTATGTTCAAGAAGGTGTGCCTCTCTTGCCTTGTCTATCTCAAAGGTAAGGAGAGAACCCTTGGTTGTGGTCTTAGATGAATCCCAGAGGGTGCAGTTCACAATGTAAGGCTGAGAACTATGTAGAAAATGTTCTTTAATGGTGTGTGCTGGGGTGTCACTGTTTACCAGGTCTCATAACATATTTGGTTTACAGCACCCTTGCAAGGACCTATTAGGTATAGGGGGATGTCAGTCCAGTTGAGTTCTATATGAGCATTATCAGAGATAGAAATGTCTAAGATTGAGGTCAAATACACAGACTGGGGTAACGAGTGGGTTACAAATATATAGTTAATTCTTGAGTAGGATACGTGGATATGTGGATAGGATAAGTGGATCCTCACTCAGCCCCACCATGTTCAACATCTACATGAGACCATTGGCTGAAGTGGTGCTTCCCTGGGGTATTCAGCTTGTCACCTACGCCAATGATACACAGTTGGTCGTCTCTCTGACTAGGGATGAAGTCATAGAACAAGGGACTAGCAATTTAACCCTCTGTCTTGCCAAGGTGATGGAGTGGATGACCTCCTCATTTCTAAATCTTAATGGGTCTAAAACAGACATCATGATGTTGGGCCACAAAGCCCCTCTCAACCTGGATCCCTGGTGGCCCATCTGTCTTGGTCCTCCACCCCCCCTAAGACCCAAATAAAGAGTCTGGGAGTATGGATTGATTCTGCCCTTTGTTTTCAAGTTCAGGCAAAGAAGGTGGCCGCGACCTGCTACGGATTGATTAGGATCCTCAGGAAGGTTTTGCCCCTCCTTCCCTTTGAGGCAAGACGCATATTGGTTCAGTCGTTGATCCTCTCACGGCTGGACTACGCAAACGCGGTTTACTTTGGGGCCCCTGCAAGCACGATTCAAATTCTGCAATCAGTGCAGAACTGTGCAGCTCGGTTGCTGATGAATGTACCGAGCCGTAGCTCTGCTAAGGCCGCTTTGCGATTACTCCACTGGCTACCAATTCAAGAGAGAATCACGTTTAAGATCATGTGTATGGCACACAAGTCCATCTAGAATTAAGGTCCCACCATTCTGAACTCTCTGTTTCGTCGTCATCACTCCTGCAGATCGTTAAGATCTAATCAACGCAATCTACTTGTAGTTCCTAGGGTTAAACGAGCCCGTATGGGAGGACGTCAGCTCTCCTTCCTGGCTGCCAAATGTTGGAACAAATTGCCAAATAACATCAGGCATGTAGGTGACCACCTCACTTTCAGGAAGCAATTGAAGACACTTTTATTCAACTGAGTGTCTGGATCAGTACTCTGGTCTTATAGTGCTGGCATGCCTAAGGGTTGCCATGCGCTCTACAAAAGAGTATTCATTCATTCATTCGTATGTAAGTAGAAAAAATTGTCTCTGAGATCAGGCTGCCTATGACACAATTTGTCAACCAGACCCAGCTCTGCTATGTCTTTTCAAAAAGGGTCGACATCTGCCCTTGATCCCTGGTACAAGTTGTGGTTTTTGTTGTTAATTGGATCCCTCACCAGATTGAAGTTCCCACCCACTATTTTGTCCCTTTTCTATTTTTCAGTTGGTCTTTTAAGAGGGAACCCAGGAAGGTGTTGAGGGCAGAGTTAGGTGCTTAAATGTTTAACCGGGTTAACACTGTCTCCCCCATTCAAAGATTTACGTTAATGAAGCAACACTCCTTGTATTTGGACACTGATCGCTGCTTCTGAACTCTATGATTCTTGCTTAAAATCGCCACACCTTTTGTTTTCGAGGTGCATAAGGCCCAGAATTGGTGGTGCATGCAGGTGTCTCCTGCAAAAAGATAATTTCGGGGTTGTGCTGTAGGCGGTATCTCCGGATCTGTTTGACTTTATTGGGGGATTTAAGCCCTCAACAAGAGACATTTAAGGGCGTGTGTGTCATTCATCATCTGGACTAAAGAGGCTCAAGTGTAGCAGGAAAAGGTAGATCATCGCTAGAACCAATTCCCCCATTCCTGGTAGTCCCCCAAAAGAACAACCTATAAATAACAAATGGAGAAAGACAGGTATAATGACAACTGTGTGAAACTCAATATCCCTAATGACATACATGGGATTTGTTCCAAGACCTCACATTCAGATGTGTGTCTCTCATAATGTGAGGTTATCATAGGAGAGGAGGTGACCCCCAAGAAATTGTCAATAAGGAGATATAGCACAAAATATAAAATACACAGTACATGCCTTCACTCCACACCACTTGACACAGCTTATTATAGAGCCTAATATAGAGACCCAATCAGAAAGAATGGCATGTTTACTAAAAGTTGACTAAGAGTCCACCAGATGTTCTTCAGGCTGCTCGGGTTGGGATTGTTGAAAGAGTTCTATTTTCATATACTTTTGGTAGGCGATCACATTAGGCTTGGCCGTGTTGGAGAACCTGAGAGTGATATATGTGGTCTAGATTGTTGCCACACTGGTTGTGCACATCTTGGAGCATGTTGGAAGGTTACTCAGCATGTTGTCTTTAGAGCTTTTATCCAGGGGCAGGTCTAGCAGTGATTTAGAATCTACTAGGGAGCAGGCACCTTTTACCATTGCAGGAGAAGATGAGGCTGAAAGGGTGGCTCCATGATAGTCAGTGACAGGCCTGAAGTCTCCGCTTTTTCTGAGGTTGGTGAATAAGAAGTTCTGAAATAGTTGTATAGTAAAGCCTCTGAAGATGAGGTCAACATTTCACCTGACATTTGGCATTATTTGTTTTTAACTTCAAAGAAGTGGACTCGGGTGAGGATGAGGATGTCTGGGGCACCCTCCATGCACAATGTGTTAAAGATAGAGAAGTGTGGACCTGAAAGTCTGTGAATGATCTGTCTGTCAGGGGCTGTGGAGAGGGGTACAGTGTCTCAAAAACTCCAATCCCACTCATCTGCGAAGTGATGACCAGCTCCGATGGTCTCTCCTGTCTCAGCTCCTCAGTTCTAAAGGTCAGTGTATGCGGGGTCCCCGCAACTCACAAGGCCCGCCAAAGCGCAGATGAAGTGTGGCAGCCGATGGGTCCTATTGCCTCAAGGTAAGACATTTGTGTATTCTGTTGCAACAGCAAGACCCTATCAGCTCTGGAGAGAGCCACACAGAAAGGCTGAAAATAATCCCAGGAAGTTCATTATTCTATGCCGGAGCCTAGTAGGGCCCCTCTCCTCTGCACCGAAACCGGACTCCCTGGTCTAGAGGCAACTATGGGCCATAGAAGGACAGTGCCAAGGTGTGTGGGGCAACACACTCTTTCCCCGCTGATGACTTACAAGTAAGCACTGCAGCACACAATGAACCAAACATCACTCTCCCCACTCAGAGCAGCCGCTCCCGCCATTCCAGCATCTCTGGCATATGGGGTGGCACTATTCCAGGGGGATGTCATTCTCCTTGAAATTAATGAGGGTTTTTTTGTAACGGTGTTCTGCTAATGTGGTTCCTTCTTAATCTTTATGGGTCCTGAAGAGGCATCTGTCTGTAGGAAGAGGAGCCATAAATTGAAAGCATGTAGATTCTCTGTTGGATTACTTTGGCAATTACAAGTCTTAAGCATTCTTTTGAACTCTAGCGATCCTCAGTAGTTCAGATCTTTTCAAGAAGGTTGTTCCACAGTTTTGCTGCTTGAATAGAAAAGGTAGTCACAGCAATGGTTTTCTTCTTGTAAGCAAGAATTATTACAGGTGGTGCAGCCTGGAACAAAAGTTCCTAGACTGGGAACATTTGATGATTTGTACTTGAGAGAATTTTGCTCCTTTTGTGTTCTATTGATCTCTTTGTGATGCATAGTTGGAGATCCAGCCCAAGTGACCCCATACACTTCATACTCATCACCTTGCACAGCCCACCAAATGACCAGAAACTGCACCTCATGCTTCATAACTTTCAACATAGATGGACTTCTTCAAATGATTTTTAAAGTCCTAGGGTAATTCCATCTTGTGAGTCTTCCCATGTTCCATTGCCCGCAATTGAATTGCCATCCTGGGAAAGAGATAATGTAGATCAGGATCTCCCTATGCATATCATGTTTCTCTACTCACTGGTGGTTATCCTGGGGCTTATATCATACAACAATGTTCTGCTTTGGTACAAAATAGCATGAGTGCTATGATCAAACACTTTAGAAAGACTGCTCTATCCAAGAAGTGTCTATTTATACAGTAAAGTGACCTGGGAGGTTGATAAAATATAGACCGAGGGAAGAACACAGGACTTCTTTTGAAATTCAAAAGGCACCCTTTTCAAAGGCAGTCCAGGGAATAATAATGTGCTTTTTTTTAGTAAAGTCGTCTGGAAGGCTGCCAGACCTGAGATATGGGGAATTCATCTTGCTATAGGAATCCTAAAAATATCCACCTTCTCTTTTTGACTTTGGGGTGGCTATGATTTGAAGGACCTCTATATTCTCTGTTTGAGGTCTTATCAATCCACATTAAACTTGTTATTGTTATGTGTGAGCGCATTTTTGGTTGCTGTTGAGATTTCAATGACCTTGGTTTGTACTGGGATTTGGGGTAAACCAAAGTTGTCTCCCAGCTTCCTTATCAGATTTAATATCTCTCACAATGTAAAATTATGCCTACCTTTGAGAAATAAGATTTGAGACAAAAAAAAGTAACTTTCAGAAGTAGGACGGATGCCCAGTCCATTTGCCAACCTACTGCCTCTCAAAACGCTGACAATGAATGATTTGAGGAAGAGCCTACGCACTTAAGACTATCCAGAACTTCATTATATGAAGATGAAAGGTCAGAAAGCAAAATCAAAGGCCTATGACTATAGTGTGATGAGAAGGATTACCTATTAGCTAACTGTCCAGTCAAACCTAGAAAGTCTGTGTGAACAATAAAAGACTCAACCTTAATGGGAAGGCCGCGAGTAAAAGCCTAAATGCTATACCTCAAATAATCAGATTTTGAATAGTTCCAGATTCATTGTTCTTCACACAGTCATAAAGTTTGAAGACAAGAGCTGCTAATCAATTGCACAGCATCAGGTATTTATCTAGAGCTGAATTGGGATAAACAAGCAGTTGATGGTACTCCATTTTCATCAGGATCAGTTGCAGGGCAAAGGCAACCTGTTGCCCCTCACATATCAAAAGCTCTGGAGCTAATCTACTTTGACTTTATCACCACTCCTAGGCAACCAATGAATTTGAGAATAAGTTGGTTGTTACAAACACAGTTCATTCATAAATTTGTCTGCAAAAACTGTGTTCTTGGGCTCGGAGTTCTATGTTCAGACTTGCCTAAGTGTTCTAGATAGAATGTATGTAAATGTCTGCAATATTTAATTTGACCAACTCCCATCACTGTGTTGCACATATAAGTTTCATTCCCACTGTATACCAAGAGTGGCTATAATGTTTTTTTGAATAGGATGACAAGACTCTATACCACTTCAAAGTATTTTTGACTCTGCAGTAGAAGTATTCCCACGCAACACCCATGGATTTTGATGCTGTCCCAGATTTACAAATTCACGTAAACCTGGGGCAGCAACAAACCCTCACACCTACCCAGAACATCGTAACGAGGAGAAACGTCTTAATTTCTCCTTGTTATTTCCTCTTTCCATGTGGGCTGCATTTTGCAGCACACAAAGAAGGAGGAAAACCCCTCTGTAATTGTTTTTGTGCAGAAAGGTGTTCCTCCCTTCAGAAAAACAATCCTGCCAACTACGCAGACCCCCTTGCCCCATAGTGCAATGGTGCCTGTGTTGGTGCTAAGCACCAAATTGTGCGCCTGCGCTGACCGAAAGGACATGAATCCACTGTATCTCGTAAATATGGTGCATTCATTCCCTTTCAAATTAGCATGGGCCAGTGCATTAAAAAGACTTGCTGCGCTGTCCTATGCCAACGTTTTGTGAATGAGTTTCTTTATACACAATGGCTTTTTAGTGGATTGTCTCAAAGAACAGAGTGAGAAAATATCACCACACGTGAAGACAATACCTAGCTATTTCTATGATCTTTACCTATCCTAGTAAATGTCCTTTATCTCCCAGGAGGAAGCAGGTATTGTGTGATACAATTAGGTGAATATAAAATGAAAGATATATTTGTAATATTAGTGTAGCAAACATGGGTCAATATGGGTTAAGTTGTGTCATCACCCCAGTTACATCGTCTCTTACATATTCATGCAACATACCCCATCAATACACATTGCCACCAGCGCCCAGTGACAAGTTTGTCTACTCCCGGATGGTAATGTAAATGTGCGCCATTAAATGTGGCACTAGCATGTAGGCGTTACATGTGCATCATGAGTGTACATGCCAATGAGGGGCGTGGCTTGGCGCGCAATCGCGACGGAAGCAGCAGGGTAGAGCTCTGATCTGAGCTCCCCTTCCCCGGGCCGATTATCCGTCCCTATTCTCCTAACCTGGTCGCAGCTGCGGGCGGAACGTGTGGGGACCCCCATCTCCCCTACAGCCAACTTTCAATCCGGTGGCTACCTGGGATCCGCCCCGGCAACACCCGACGGACCGCAGCCGCACTGGGCGCCACTGACCTGGCGTGCACCACTAGGTGAGGCCGCGGTCTCCCCCTGAGCGCTAGGCCCGGGACCGCGGCCTACACAACCACTTGCCGAGACGTCCGACGACCGGAGGCGGGGCCCAACTGACTGCCCCCTGCACTCCCGGAGCGAGGTGTTGAGACCGCACCGCAGCCCTACATGCCCAGCCGTGCCCACTCCTGTGCGGCACCGGTGCGGAGAAGGAGAACTGAGCATTGATAGAGCACCCAACAGGTACTGTGAGCTGCTGCGGCGCGAAACACCTGTGTGCGCGACGCTGCTCGGCTGCCTGAGCCGCGGTCTACGACCGATGAATGGGCGGACATGCTCCCAGGTGTTCTGAAGTGAGGCCCACCCCACGCTACACCGGTCACGGGGGCCCGCTGCGGGGAGAGGGCAGCCTGATTACCCCTCTGGCCGCAACCAGGCCCAAGTAACTCTGGGGGGTAGACGCAACCACGGACGACGGGAGACCCCACTGGGAAGCCAGCCCTGGAGATAGACCCCTGCAGAGCGTGATACCGAGCGCCTGGGAACCGGGCGCTGGGAGAAGGCAAGCACGCCCTTGGCTCGTCAGGACCCGACCGCTGTCTGGCCTCGTCACTGTACTGGCGGCTAGGCCCCCCACCACTGGATGCTAGTGTGACCCCCCCCCCTGAGTAGGCGGCCCTACGATCTCCGTCTCTGCTGACAACAACTGTGGAGTGCGGAGGGGGACAGCGAAGACAGGTCACCCCCTGGTGAGACGTGCACCGCATGCCCTGGATCTGAAACCTATTCCGGTGCAACAGCCTTCGTGAGGGTAATAGGCGAACTGCGTCGTCCACCGCGCTACAGCAAAGGGGCCCCGAAAAGCATCACCTGCACGCCCCGATTTGCTGGAATGCCTAGTGACCCTTATTGCACAGTTACCTTCACCAGCCAATGTGCCCCCGGAGGGTAGACGAAGGGAAAAGCTAGGGACACTTACATTGGGACCCCTGTGTGCTCTGACAACCTCCCGGAGTAACTGCGCCCTAGTGCCTCGGCTGCCTACACGCAGGAAAGGAGCGCTCCCCACCGAGGCTGACCTTCTCGAGCGCAGCCGACGCTTTTGCGCACCACCTTGCTCATGCCTGGGGGTGTGAAGATGCGCACTGGCACTGGAGGAGCGTCAACAAAAGGGAAACAGGTTAAAACACTGCCCAAAATGGATGCCGATCAAGTGACGTCGAGACTGGACAATGTCTTAGCGGCCATGGCGCGCCTTGAAGAGTCATTCCAGCAGACTCGTACCTCCCTCGAAACTAAAATTGACGGTGTGGCAATCGATCTGACCCACCTCAAGGCTGACCACCACAAGCTGTCAGACCGCACTAAATCGCTGGAGGGCGTGGTGGTGGACCTGGAGCCCCGGGTGAGCCAAACGGACAAGCACGTACAGGACCTCCTGAACAGAGTCGAGTTCTTGGAAGACCGTGCCGAAGACGCAGAAGGGCGGGCACGAAGAAACAACATCCGACTGGTGGGCATTCCTGAGAAATGGGAGGGGACGGACCCCACGCAACATGTGGAAGACTGGCTGAGAGCCCTACTGCCGGACGGCTCGCTGTCACCATACTTCTTGGTGGAACGCGCACATCGATTACCCACAAGGCCCCTCCCTCCGGGCTCCAGTCCCAGGCCACTGCTCCTTCGCGTCCTCAACTATAGAGACCGTGATGCGATTCTGGTCGAAACCAGGAAACTTGGAGAGGTCCAGATCAACAACACCAAGATAATGTTTTTCCCCGACTATACTGTGCAGGTACAACGGCAGCGACACTCCTTCCTAGCAGTGAAACGGAGGCTGCGACAGGCGGGTCTTAAATACTCGCTCCTCTTCCCCGCCAAACTGAGAGTGGTGGCGCAGGACAAGACGCATTTCTTCACTAGCCCCGAGGAGGTTGAAGCATGGTTGGATAACGGCGTGGACGAGGCGCCCCGGCGGGCACAGGGGACCACCATGATGTCGCGCTCACAGGGATCGCGACGACGCCACCGGCGCAAATCGCCCGCACCCCACCGAACGCAGGAGACGGCAGCCCACTCCCCGCCTGCAGACCTAGTGTTATTGGAACAGCAAGATGCGCTCCGAAGAATCACGGAAATCAGCAGCTCTCCGGCACCGTCCTCGGCCCCACATGCCAGCCCCCATGCGTTTCCAAGTGACGACGAGGCCATCTACGGAATACCAGACTCACAGATATCTACGGACCTGCCGGAAGTCACGCCACAGACGGCGGATCTACTCAACTAGGGGGAATGACGGGCCCTCCTGCACGACACATGGTCAGCACTGCCACGCCTCCTTACTCGTCTTGGTGTGAGTAGGGTCCAGTGGCGCCAGGCATGGGAGTTCCTCGATTCTTCGGGGGCAGCGGCGACGAGACGCAGTGAGTGACATTTCCGGACATTACGCACCATTGTTGCATGACGCTGCAGCCACTCCCTGCCACAGACTTTGCACTCTATTAATGTATGACATTGCTACCACTCTCCCCCTGTCCACATTAGCTGAGCTCTGGCTACTTATGGCCCGGCTCTACCCGGGACATGAGCCCCTGCATGGACTCTTCATTACACTATTGCTTTGAACAGACATTTTCCTATGCACCTGAGTGGTGAAGTCCCCGACGACGCCTGCCAGCTGTGACCTCTCACCTACGGCCCGGGGTGGGAAAACACCCCCTTTCATGGACAATATTGCTAATCCGCCTTTTTGTGCCTAAAAGCTTATCACCCCCTAGAATTGTAAAGTTTAACTGACTCCTTTGAGTGTTTGGACGGCGCCATGTTGGGCAACCGACCTTTTGGCATTTTCCGCTGTTTTGCCTCTTTTTTGATCTATTGTGTTTTTACATTCCCACCCTTTTTACACCTCAGTGGGCCATTTCTTGATACACTTGCATCTATGTACAGATATGAACCGAGGGAGGGTGCGGGGGACCTGGAGACGACCACATGTGAAGGGCTGGAGATGGATGGTGGGAGTTGGGATCATCTAGACATCAGAAATGGCTGAGATACGCATATGTACCTGGAACGTCAGGGGCATGCACACACCATCCCGCAGGTATCAGATATACTCTTACTTAAAGCGCCACCGAATACACATTGCGCTCTTACAAGAGACGCATTTGAACAAACCTGAAGTGCGTGCACTACACCGCAGATGGCGTGGGCAGTTATATGCCACAGAATATTCCTCATTCGCCCCCGGGGCACTGCTGTGGGTCCGGCCTGGGACTCCTTGGGCAGTTTCGCACACCCATATCGACCCTGATGGCAGATTTGTAGTGGTGCAGGGCAGACTGGATGGGCAGCCAGTGGTATTGGCCTCTTTGTATTCCCCCAACACTGACCAGGGGAGTTTCTTCACCAGACTATCGACGACACGGGCGGCGTGGCATGGCGTCCCATGGATCCTGGGAGGAGACTACAATTGTATTTTAGATGCGACGCTAGACCGCTCTTCCCCACCCCAGGCCGGTACACCAGCACATGGAGCTATGAAAGCGTTAATCAACGGGGCCACGCAGTGGGACCTACACGACGCATGGCGCGCACACAACCCCACTACAAAGATATATTCATATTACTCAGGGGCGCATAACCTACATGTGCGGCTAGACAGACACATGGTGTCCGCTGGACTCCTTCCCCTTCTCACAGACATACGATACATGGGCCGAACCCACTCAGATCATAACCCACACGTCCTAACCATAGCATGGGAGCGACCACATCCACCCATCCCCACCTGAAGGCTACAACCGGCCCTGTTACTAGATGCGGCCTTCAGAGACTCCCTCCTCACACAAACAGCGCAGTATTTTGAGGACAACTCAGACACAGCGTCTTCCCCCCAGATAGAGTGGGACGCTTTTAAAGTTGTGATCAGGGGACACTGCTTGGGCACACAGGGGAACATGCAGCGGCAATTGGAGACTGAATTGACGCAAGTGGAGACAGAACTGCTTCTCCGAGAACGTGCCGCGGTTGGTGGCACGGAAGGCACCCTGACGGAGGCACGTGCGGAGCATGCCCGACTCCTCAATCGACTTCGAAACCTTAACTATGCTGCCCACTCGGCACGCACCCACCACCTCAGCGACAAGCCCGGCAAGCTGCTGGCCTGGCTAATCGCGCAGGAAGATCGCGCTGCGCCGGTGTCAGCGATACGCACTGACAGGGGTGGGATGGTCTACACACAACGCCAAATACACGAAGCTTTTACAGATCACTACATCACCTTGTATCGCTCCCGCCTCCGTGTCCCCCAACCTGACATCGCGGAATACCTCTCGACCTTACAAATGCCACGCCTAACTGTTGCACAACAGGCCGATCTCGGAGCCTCACTCACAGCTGAGGAACCCCGCACGGCCATTTTCAACCTATCTAATGGCAAATCCCCCGGTCCGGACGGCCTACCCGACGAATTTTACAAGACTGGCTCGGAATATCCTCATACCGGAGCTGCTGAAAATGTATGCTGCGGCCGCTGAAGATTTCTCCCTTCCTCCCATGCTCAACGAGGCCAATCTTATTTCCATTCTCAAGCCTGGTAGAGATGGCACGCACATGGGCTCCTATGGCCCGCTGGCCCTCTTGAACACGGATTATAAAATACTCGCATCTACCCTGGCCCAACGACTGGCCCCTTTGGTTCCGTCGCTGGTACACCACGACCAAAACGGCTTTGTTCCCACACGCCACACCTCCCATAATATTCGCAGGCTGTTTCGCATACAAGAATATGCAACTAGGCAATGGCCAAGATCGGGATGCCTAGTGCTGGATCTCGAAAAGGCGTTTGATTCCGTGGAATGGCCATACCTGACAGCAGTCATGGAGAAATACGACCTGGGGGGTGGCTACACGGATATGGTCAGCTTGCTGTACCGCAGACCCACCGTCCGCGTGCGCATAGGCAAACTTCTCTCCGATACTGTCCGAGTGCGGAGGGGCACCAGACAGGGCTGCCCCCTGTCCCCTCTGCTTTTTTTCATGGCTATGGAACCTCTGGCCACGATACTACGGACAAGTGGGGAAGAGTGGGGAATCCCGATGGCGGATGGTGTCCATGCAGTCTCGCTTTATGCAGACAACCTGCTTCTGTACGTCAGGGATTTGACCAACATCCCGGGATCTCTGACTGAAATATTCCGGACCTTCGAAGATATGTCAGGATTAAGAGTCAACTGGTCCAAATCAGGCGCTTACCCCTTTAGCCCAACCACGCCTGAGTGTGATGTCCGACTCGGTGGCGAGAGACTCCAATGGTACCCCACTACGTTCCGGTATTTGGGGATTCCCATATATAGAAACCCATCGGACATACTGGATGGAAACCTTATGAGAGCGATCTCCTCATTACGTGTGCAAATGGCCTTCTGGAAAACCCTGCCTTTGAATGTGGCAAGCTGGGTGGCGTTGACAAAAATGATATTCCTGCCACGACTATTGTATTATTTTGACAACATCCCGACCTATGTCCCTACCAGGGTGTTTCGTGAACTGGAGGTTCTGCTTCGCGGCCTTATCTGGAATGCAGGCCGGCCCCGTGTGGCGCTGGCGAAGTTGCATGTGTCTACTGAAACTGGGGGCCTTGCGGTCCCCAACTTGGAGTTGTACTACTTGGCAGCGCAGCTGCAGTGGGTATCGGGATGGCTGTGTGACAAGAACTTAGGAGATACCGCCATGGACACCAATGCCTGGACCGAACGCAAATAGGCACCCTGTTCCATCCCCTGACTAAGACCCCCCGCCTTTCACAATTGCACCTAGCAGTAGCGCGCAAATGCTTCCTGCGCTGCTTGAGGCTTACCCGAGTGGCGAAACCATACACCCGACACTCCCCTTACTGGGCACTCCCAGAGAAGGTGGGGTGCTGACGGAAGCCATGCTAGAGCGATGGACGCAAGCGGGTGTGGAGACGCTGGGAGACCTTTATGCGGAAGGTGCCCTGCTTCCTTTTGCGGAGCTCACTGCGAGCACAGGCCTACCGGCCGGACAGTTCCTGCTGCATGCGTCTCTAGTGCGCACGCTTACGGACTCCTGGGGTGATATGTCGGAGGAACCGCCGATGCAACACTTGCATGTCATGGGCAATGGCGTCCACATAGTGCACTGGTTGGCACAGGCCCTCCTAATACATAAGCAGCACTCCACCCTACAATTAAGAGACAAGTGGGCGGCAGATAGAGGACGGGACTGGACGGACAAGGAGTGGGCTATGGTGTTGGTTGGCCCAGTCAACGTTCCACGCAACCCCCGCTTTAAGACAATACAATTTTAATCTTGCACCGGGCCTACCTGTCACCTGATAAGATCAACAGGTACTTTTCGGTCACCGACACTGCTTGTCAGCATTGCTCCCTGGTTGGAGCTGACTTCTTACATATGCTCTGGCTGTGACCCACCATCCAGGCATACTGGGACACGATCGCAACACTGCTGAAACAGTGCACTGAAGAAGACATACCGCGCACATGGGAGGCCTGCATCCTGGGGCTCTATAAAAGGACCAAACTTAACAAAGTACCGACTTGGTTTTGGGACCTGGGACTTATTACAGCCAAACGCCTGCTCACCAAACGCTGGAAGAACAGCGAGCCCCCACAAGTTCGGTATTGGTATGCCTCTTTTACCAATTGGGCGCAGGCGGAAAGCACGGTCCTCCACCGAGAAGAAACGGCGGGGCTAAGGAAGTTCCCCATTGCACAGCTCTGGGATGATGTCCTAAAGTCCTTCCAACAAGCAAGTCTGGAACGAGGAGTCACTTAAACTGCAGCCCTCGTTCGGACCGGCCCACGAGCATACGATACGGCAGTGACCCCGCGTGCCCACCGTTTCCTTCCCCGCCCATACCAGAGCTAGCACCACGCCAGGTATGGCCATGAGCCTGCCACAACGCATAGACACCGACCGCACTACATCCAGTATCCCTCACGCCCATGGATATTGAACATTTTTCTGAACACTAGAAGCAGTCATGCTGTCTCTTTTCTCTCCCACCTCCCACTAGACGGGAACCACGCCCCACGTTTTGATCATGGCTGACGCCTTCGCCGCAGCCAGATAATATTGCCCATGCACTTATAGGTTGGCCCTCCTCGCGCCCCCTCCACGCTCTCACCCCACTCTCAACATGTTGAACCCTCTCCACCGCTGCAACTCCCCCCCTGTACGCGCGCTCACGAGCGTCTTAGCCCCTTGTTCGTATTTTCCCTCCCTTTCCCCCCTGTTACATTTTGCATTTCTGTTAACACACTGGTTATGTTAAAAACCAGGGCATTATCATTGTTGATAAGACACGATATACTTGAGTATATGATATTGGAACTCACGCTCCAGTTGGTACCTAATGTTTGCATTGCGCTCACATACCACACAATGCGCTATACATGGACTGTGGGGATTGGCCTGGGAACACACCCCGGGGTAAGACAGCAACCTAACACTTCACTTATTCGTCCTGACCTCCCTGGCACAATCGCCAATATCAGATGTCGACACACCTGCCGGAACACACGACACATCATCTAAGAACTCAACGATCTCTTTCTGATAACGCCTCTGCACACGACCGATCTTTTACTTTTGTACGACTCTTTGTTGATCCATATTCATGCCATGCCACTGAAAAATGCAAATGATGTGTGATTTATTTATGCTTCCCTTTACACCACTGATTGTTGCCATGGGTACCGACTATGGCTGCTTACGATTGCGAAGTGCTGGTGACATGTATTCGGACCGAAAACAGCAGCGAAAAAAAAACTTCAAAAATCCATAGACCTATCACTTGCCCGATAAGTACACTGTGTGATATGTACGCAATCTACTTTCTTACGCCGCCGGACCCCAGGGTTGTCGGCTGAAGGGCTGTGTTACTCTGCCAACATCAAACAGAATCTGTACTCTACGCAGCTGGCCCCTGGAGGTTGTAGGCTATATGCTGTGTCATTTCAGAGCTGTACAATAAAAGGTTTTAAAATATAAAAAAAAAAAAATGACTGTACATGCCGATGTTGTGTACCACTGGGTTCTCAAGTAACAATGTGGATAATCACTGTGTACGCGGACACAGAGCATTACCTATGCATCTTGCTTCTGATGTACTGTGCCAACATCTTATTTAATATAACGATGTGAAAGGAAAATGTAATCTGAGTCTAGAGTTGGCCCCTTCTTTAAAAAACGCCAACCCCAGCCATTATGTGTACTTTTGGCATGACAATGTACCACGCTAACATACCATGATAAAGATGTGTGAATGAATGATGTATGAGTCCTACATGGCCAATCTATGTTTCTTCAATGTGCCCTTAGAACTATTAGGAAATGGATACGATGACTCGTTGTTTTAAAAATGGATGAATGGAATTTTTCACCCATAATATGAAGGTGTCAAGTGTGGGGCCTATCTAGACGCACTAGGGGCCTCCGGAATACCTCAAAGGAGATTTGTTTGTTAATGTGATAACTCATTATCTAACACAGACAAAGGAATGATTCATTCTTGGGTACAATGACTCATTATTTGATAGAATATATGTCTAATTCTAAAGGACACGTGTAGACCATCAACCATTATGCTGGGCCCAAAGAAGTTCATGGAATCTCATCAATAATGTCCAATAAAATGTTTTGAGCTTGTGAACCCAGTGCTGATCTTTTAGAAAAAAGAGTACTGCTAATACTGTTTTGTAGAATGGATGTGCTGTTTTTCAATGAGGGCCCATTTGCACTATTTTCAGTGTGTCCTTGTGTCACAAAATGTGTTGTCAGTTTGGTACCTTAATGTTTCCAATGAAAGTTGCTAAGTTGTTGCATAATACATGTCTTTAATATCCGAGTGGTCATACCAGTGTACGTTAGTTCACTGGGACAGTCAATAATGCATACTACCATTTCACTATTACAGTTAGCAAAGTACCTCAGGAACCATGATGTACATATTCATGTGCCACATTGAAGGCAAACAGTTACAGGTGGTAAATCCATGGGGTGGTTTGATTGTTTATTTTGTCCCTTAGATGTGATATGGACCAGCAAGCCCTTTAATTTGTTGCCCCTTTTAGGGGCAAACAATGGCTTCTGCAATTCTTAATCACCTGAATGTAAAATATGCCAGTTCCTATTGATCACTTCCAGCTATTTGAAAAACCTGAGTAGATAGTGATGCATGTTAATCTTCTGTTGGCTTCTTTATCAGTGTGGTTTAAAAGTGCTGATCTGTTAGCTCCAGCTCTCTTTCTGACTTTAAAAGATTGTGAGTTGCTTGCCTGTTAGTTTTCACTCGGTTTCTCAATCAGTTCATTAGGCTATTTTCTGTATCTCTCGAGGCTAGAAAAATTCCCTCTTTAGTCTGAGGAACTGTACAAAAATGTAATTCCTAATATGATCCCATGGAAGATAACTTTATGAGTTTATGTGATATTCCAAATGAGGATGAAATCAAGGATCCTATCATCAACCTCATAGGCAGATGAAAACAGTCAGTATTAGGCCTTTAAGTCATTGTAAATTCTGGAAAACCACTGAGGAGCAGTAACTGGGATGCCAAATGTGTAAGTCAACTTAATTCAGGGCTGTTTCCACAAGTCAATTAAATAAAGAACATGACAGCTGCACCGGAACTATCAGTAGGTTATTCTACTTTAAAAGTACCTACTTATAAGGTGCACAGTTAACTATTTTGGCTGATGTTTTTAGTTACCCAACTCAATTGTATGCATTTTACTAACCTTGGCATGACAGGAGGTGGAGTGCACCCACCAGGATGAAGACCCATGACCATGAGGTCAAATACACATGCTTGGAGTGGATGCATTGGTCCACTGAGCCACCGGATCCAGCAAAACAAAGGGGCATATTACCAACAACTAGCGATAATTATCGCTATGTTGGTTTAGCAGCGATATTTTTATCGCCGAGCTGCGGCGATTTTTATCGCTTAGGAACCTTGCTATTATCAAGGTTTATCTCCTAAGCAATAAAAATCGGCTGAAATGCATGAATATCACTGAAAAGTCACCGATATTCATGCATTACCGAGCTAATGCTCTTAGCCATGTTATCCACCTACCATTGGATAACATGGGTAAGAACTGCTCAGGGGCAGGTGTTGGCTTTTGAAGATATTCGCGCTTAGCGCGAATATCTCCAAAAGTTGGTAATAGGAGATAGCGATGTTAGCGACTGTTTCGAGTCGCTAACATCTTGGCACGCCCACTTTGCATGTCATTAGTGATAAATATCACTGACATGCAAAGCGGGGCCCAAGATGGTCGCTATCTCCTACTAGCTGTCGCTAACTGGTGTTAGCGACAGCTAGGTAATAGGGAGATAATTTTATCTCTGCTTTCTTGGCTTTTAAAGCCCAAAAAGCGGAGATAAACCCCCTTGATAATATGCCCCAAAATCCCTTGAACACAGTCTTCAACCTTTAAACATTTTCCACCAAAGTTGTTATCCTGCACCCAGCAGATGACAAGAAAATCTGAGTAGTTGACAGGTCAGGAAGTTACTTTATAGTTACTACAACAATGTGACCGTGTAAAACCTGTGGACCATGTATAGAGCTTTTAAATCCATTTTTAATCAGATGTAATATGTTGAGGGCAGCTATGATATGGCAGGGTTAGCGTAGGCCAAATTACCAACACAGCAACATTCTGCTTCATTTGAAGTCTGACATGGCCTGCATTGTATAGCTATGAACATGATGGTGTGGGTAGCTGGTAGCAGCAAAACTGCAATATCAGCACAGTAAGTGTATACGAGAGCCTGATACGTGGGTATGGTACTCCAAAATATTGTCTGACTTTTATTTTGTGGCCAAAATATTGTGACAGCAAAAATGCCGTAAGACATAATATTGAAGGTAAGTATATTTTTTGTAGTAAATAACATGTTTTTTTTTGTAAACTTCTTTACTGTCGTTTTTGTGGTAAACATACAGAATTCAAGACATAGCATCAGTAAGGCCGTCAAACAATATTCAATCGACATGTACATCACAATCTGGTCTGGGCATGTTTTTAAGTACCAAATACATAACCAAAGAGCGACCACAGGGGGGTCTGAAAACGACAGCCTGGGCCTCCCAACACTAGTCCACTCCACCTGGTCCCAGACTGCAGCGTGTCCACCAATCGTGCCTATGCCGAGCCTTTGTTGTACATGACTCTTATATCCCATGTGGGCAGTAAGATATCGGGCCAGGAGGGAGGGAAGGGAAAAGCTTGTGAACAAACTTAATACAGAAAACCCAACTGTCTCAGGGTGCGTGTAGCCTGCTAGTAATGGAAAACATCGGGGGAGACTTGCCCAGGTAGTCCCAGCAGGCCAAGAGCCCCTCAATATGCATGGGGAATTTCGCCAATTCCTAGGGTGGAGGGAGTATGAGGTTTCAGGGAAACTGTGGCAGGTGGTGGGGCGATGTACTACCATAACAGATGGAGGGGCCTGCCTCTCTTAAAGTGCGTTCGCCCCTTCTCGATCTCCTCATTCATCACCCTGGTCTCCACCGGCTGGGACATTCCGCCCATCAGGCCCTGCTTCAGCATCTCCCTCCAGAGGCTCCCATGTCTCCAACACCTCCGGACATTGGCTAGATGTTAGGCGAAGTCTCACCCCCTAGCATCTTCTCTAAGCGACACGCTCTCCTCCGCCCAGGCACATCCCTCACCCATGTCTCCATAACAGGCCCCACTAATGACTTCTAGGCCATCGCTATTTGTCTCATGGCCAGTATAAGAGCCAAATCTAGAAACCTAGTGCATAACCATCCGAGGTCTGGGTAACCCCCTAAGAGGCATGTCTATATTGTGTGTGGGACTGTGAGGCCAAGTGTGATGTTCGGTCTCTGTATTATCGTGCTCCAGTACGACAGTAGAGTGGGGCAGCTACACTTCATGTGACAGAAGCCCGCATCCAGGTAATGAAATCTGGGACACCCATGTCGCTTCCCCTGTAAATTACCCAAATTCCCTGAAGTGTCAAGTAGGTCATATGGACATAATTATATTGAATGTATTTCAGTCTTGTATTTCTGGAGACATTTTCGAGATATGCCAGTATCCTATGCCACTCTCGGCCTGTGAGGTTGCGTCCCAGCACCCCTCCCCACATGACCCTGCGCGCTGCGAACGGCCTCAGCACCATCACACTCAGTGGCCTGTATAACCACATCACCAGGTGCCATCTCGATCCCACGGACACCAACAGCTGAAACTCTGCATGAGTCGCTGGCTCTTCTCAGCCCCCATCCTGGAGATCCCCAAAGGTTCCCACCAGGGCTTCATAGGTCAAAAACTGTCCCGATTGCAAAACATGCTGGGCAGTCAATTCTTCCATGGGGTTAAGGGTGCCCAAGTGATAGCAGGCTCTTACCTTCTCAAGCCCAGCATTCGTCCAGTCCGATAGCTGCTGGGCTGTGAAAAGGAGAGGGCATCCAGTGAGGTAACCCCTCCAAAAGCAGGGGCATAAAGTAACATACCTCTAGTTTTCACAATAAATGCATCAGGTCTTGTCAGGTCTGAGGGCCACACAAGGTAGTAGTGGATATACTGTTGCACTTCAGAAAAGTATTATCAGACACTGGTACATTTAGATACTTTGTCACATAGGTGTACTAAACACCAAAGGTCTATTAGGTGCCAGCCAGGGTAAGATACCCCACTACCCAGAGTATCAATAGACACAAGGCACAGAGTGACTTCTTCAATATATACAAGAAACGAAAACCCCGTCACTCTAACCATTCCGTGTACAATTTATATATAAGTCTCTAAAGCAATGGAAACACCATACTGATGAGAGAAACTTTCTGTCACAGGAATTATATAAGAAAACCAAATTTGTTGATTAGTTACAGTGATTTATTTCCAAATAAATCTCATAACACATTTATTTCACATCCAAAGTCTTAACATTCTTGTAGGTCTAGTCAGGTCTAGTGCCTTTATAATAACATTTTATATAAACAGATTAGGCCTATATCCGTGATTATTTGCAGGGGCATCTCCTCCGCTAAGGCGGAGGAGCGTCACCCTACTGCTTTATGAGCAGTAAAGACGAAAAATAAAATGATAACGAGGCGTTATCACCATTTTATTTTTCATTCCTAGGTGCAGGGAGGGTGGTTCTGGCCAGATCAGGGGCCAGGGGAGGAGTGGTGAGCAGACTCAAAGTGTGCATGAGTGTTTGACCGGCCGTCTTGGGCCTGCCAAACATTCTTGCACACTTTGCATGTTCCCTACCAGGTTACATTACACAGCCTGTTGGGGAACAATCACAGGCTCTCTATCCCTGTCTGAGTGCTGAGCCACAGCTCTCAGATCAATCACAATGCTGCAATGCAGCCTTTCAATTGGCTATGGGGAACTTAGGGAAACAATCACAATGCTGCATTACGGCATTGTGATTGGCTTAAGGGGCTTGGGTGTTTCCTGCGAGGAGGAGAGGCGGTGGGTGGGATGCTACCGCAGGTAAGTTTGCTTTATTCTTTCTTTCTTTTTTATTTTCTGCTCACCCGCATCCCCCGCACCCCGCCACCATTCCTTACCAGCCGACACTGATTATTTGCATACCACCATAACCAACTCTATGGCTTGTTGCAAAGTTTATACTTCATGAAGCAGGACTGAGTTGGTTATGGTGGTACGCAACTAATCAGCGGCGGCTGGTAAGGAAGGTAAGTGCAATATATGCAGTCTTTTTAGTGTAACAACGAAGGGGGATGGGTCCACTGGACCGGAACTAGGAAGGACCCGTTTAAGTACAACAACAACAATAACCTAGATTCCAAAGTCACTTCATCACGAATCAGTTCAAAAATCATTATTGTATTGAATTAAATACAAACAAGATATTAGAATATGGTGTAAACAACCGCAGATTGGCAGTACAATTGATTTGTCTTGCTAAAAACATTTCTTGCGTTCCACATTGGATTATTGACAGTGATTGTGAATATTCTGTGTAATGATTTTTGAACTGATTTGTTTCATTGATTATGTGAATTTATTTTGTCTCACTGACTACCGTTATATGTAGGAAATAGTATGTTATTGTAAATGTTTGTTGGTAAAATTTTGTGTGCAAATCTGTGAAGAACAGTTGCCCCTTTTATTATATATGAATACAATTGAAAGAATTTGGGTAAAATAAATAACCCAAACACCAGCAGAAAATAGTGTGGTTCTTTCTCCTTTAAATGAATGGAGATGAAGTGACTTTGGAATCTAGGTTATTGTTGTTGTTGTCTTTTTAGTGTAAGCACAAACATTTGGCCCAATCAAATCCTGTACTCAGGGGGGCCACCATGTGAGGAGATCCCTATGTTCCTATCTCAGAAGGACTTCAAAATCTCTTTTTTGTTGATCACATTAGGTCAGGTTGAACTGTCAAGCTGAACCAAAAATCCGTGTAGGTTTGGAATGCCATCCTTCCACCCGTGCTGCTGCCAGAGAAAAAACACGAAATTATCTAGTAATCTAAGACACTTTCTTTGATTGCAATGTCATCTGGGTTTCCCTTAACCTCATCGACGCTCATGACGAGCGAAATGAGCCACGGTGCTCGTGTGCTCATGACGAGCTGAGCTCGTCAAGACCGTTGGAACGCTCGCATGCTGGGCTAATTCCCCTGCTGTGTGAGCGTTCTACAGGAACGGGTGTGGTCATGACGCACACGACCACCGTGGCTCATGACGAGCTGAGCTCGTCATGAGCACAGGGGTGCTGTGCGTGCCCCCCCTCCCCCAGCACAGCGGGGGAATCAGCCCCGCATACAAAGGGGTTAAAGTTCAAGCGCAGGCAGCCCAATGAATACAATTATCACTGCTGCATGTAGGGCAAGCACTTTTTTTTTAGAGAAGCACAGAACTCCTGACCAATCAAAAGATGTCCTCTTGACTCCCAACATGTGGGCCGGACCAAAGCCCCTCTCGTATTGATTCTCACATTATGGTCTAACTAAGACCATAAAAAACACACCCACAACCCAGTGCTCCCCTCAAAGACAATTACAAGTAAGTTAATGAAATTCGACACCGAGCTGTCCATTCAAAACACTGTGGCCTGTGTGTACATCACCCCTGGGTCACTGTAAGCAGCAGACTCTTTCCCCGACGTAGGGTGTGGAAAACACTTGGAAGCAAAAGAGTTAAGGGTCAGAGAGGGTTTTTGATCTCTGAGCTCAGTGAACTGCAGGAGGGAATCCTTTTTGGAGGAAGGACAAAATGCAGCGCACTGAACTCAGAACGGTCTTTGTTAAAATCCTTGCATTTTCTGCAAGCAAACGTGAAAAAATGCCCTTCTGCAGGCAGGTCCTCTTGAAGCACGGGGTCAGGGGAAAACAGACCTGGCTTCCCACGCACTTGTAGGAGCCCTCGCTGGTGGTGATTGGAGCATTGCTGCGCAGCTCGCTAATAACATCCAGAAGTCTCTAGAAACGGAGCTGTTTAGAAAGTTCCTCAACTCAAGCTGTTAAATATCCGCCCCTTCCTTCAATATGAACTGTGTTGCTCTTATTCTTTCTGAAGCGTTTTGATGCTTACTGTTAAGGTTTGGGCTCAAGAAATAATTAAATACATTAATAAATGTGTATTTAAGAGACAGAAGAGTAGATGGAAAACTCAATCGAATGTGTTGAATGATGTATTATTTCACCATGGGGTGGTCCACGTTGGGTGATATAAAAATTATAAACATCTAAATGTTCTTTTATCTTGGTGTCTCCTGTTTTTAGAGATTCTAATACCTTCTTTGTTCCATTGTCTTGGCTCCATTTCTCTCTCAAAAGAGGGCTGGAACTAAATAGATTTCAGATAAAAGTTCCATACATTCATTTTTATATGTGATAGAAATATGCCAAACGGAATAAGTTAAAAATGTCCTTCACAACACAATGATGACATTGTCAGAAGATTCTCTACATGTGTGAATTCTGCATTACACCTGCAACAGTGCCGATGGAATGAAATTCTCTTTGATAGAAAGTGGTCACCTCTGAAACTCCTGCCCCTTCCAGTCTCTGAAATTAGAAAAGTGAGCCATGCTGCGATGTGTGTAACCTTCTCGTCACAGGTCTGGAACTTTGTAGGGCTGACTCAGGCTTTGTCCCGCAGATGACAATGCATAACGATTTACACATACGAATTTTGAAAGTGTTCAATAGTTTATTTGTTTATATAGTGCGAACTTTAGCCGAAGGTGTCAGCGCTCTACAGTGGAACCAGTTCATTACATAAGGACTTCAGAGTACATGAATAACATAAAATATACGAAACAAATAAACTTCAAACTCACATAAGAATGGCAGTAAGTATGCATGTCTACTACAGATACAAGCAGTTAGAGTTACATATATACAAGCTGTAAATTCACACAGTAACATTTAAAAAGAGAATACGGTAGGACACATGTATATTACATATTTACACAGCATGGTTTTCTCGCCAAAGCTGGGGTTCTTGTTATTCGTGTTATTGCGTGTGTTTGGGATTTAGTGACATATTGTTAGGGGCAGATTTACAAGCCCCTTTGCACCACTTTTGGTCACTTTTTCCCATGTTAAAAATGACGCAAAACTGGCGCAAGGGGCTTGTAAATCTGCCCCTTATTATTTCGTACTGGAGCTATAAATAATGGGCATTACCTCTTTCTATACTTGTCAATTGCCAATATTTTAGTATTCGTAATGTTTTTGAGCCACAAAACTCGAAGCCTCAGAGCCAAGTTACAGTGAGTTTTCTTTTGCTATGTTTACATTCAGTGACTGTAGGAATGCAAGGGATATGCGAGATTTTCGTCAGCACTGTGGTATTTGTTAATTTGCCTTTTCAGTTTGCCAACACCGACTTACCTTGCATTATTGTTATATTGCTTTTTGCAGTACAGTCAATGCACATATATTTTTGGATTCTGTCCCTCTTGAGAGGGTTAAGGAGTTTGATTATTTAGGGATCCGCCTGTGCGATTCCATGAGTTGGAAACCCCACCTCCACAAAATGCTGCTGACCCACAAGAGGGTGGCGGGGACCCTTCTCAAGGAACAACGCGCCTCGTCTCTGAAACCCATCGCTCCAGTGATCGACATCTACAGAGCGGTGAGTGCAGCACTGTATGGGGCGGAGCTATGGGGCACGCAGAATGTAGATTCCCTTTCCAGTTCTGAAAACAAATTCCACAAAGACCTTATGGTACTACCGTATAGTACACCGTCCCTCCCATTCCTCCTAGATGCAGGAACTCGGCCCATCAGGGACCTGGCGAGATTACGTCCTCTTCTTCTGTGGGCTCGAATTTGGAGGGTCCAAGAATTGTCTAGTTATGCAGAGGGCCTTAATGATCTCCTTTCTTTACCAGGCTGGCCTAAGGTCCGCTGGTTAAAGGAAGTTAAGCGCCTTCTTTGTGACCTGGGTCTTGAAGAAGCCTGGCTTAGTAGATCGGCCCCGCCCAAGTCAACTTTGAAGCAACTATATTGGTCTTGGGTTATTAATGGCAGAAGTAGTAAGGCCATCCTCTGCAAAACAAGTGTGGAATTTTTGATGTTCAAGGAGGTCCCCCTATGCGAACCATACATGGATACAATACCAGATCCTAGGGAAAGGGTGCTTTATTTCCAATTCAGGGTGGGTAAATTAACTGCTAGATGGAAGGTTCCTGCACAAAGGACTTTGTACTGCCCCTTCTGTGCGAACAGGCCCGAGTCAGTCCCCCATTTATTATTTGAATGCCCAGCCTATGCAGCTCCACGTGCCAAATGGCTTAAAACACTCTGTAGGAGTCTTGGCACCAGATCACATGAAGAAGCTTTTCAAATCCTAAGATCTGACCCTCGCCCCTTGTTTGCATGTGGCTTGGCCAAATTCTTAGGTTGGGCTTGGCGCCTCAGATCCTCTAGGTTACTGTATCTTCCTTAAAGTATTTACTGTAGCCTGTTCTCATGTGTAAAAATGTATTCTTGCTTATTATGAAATGTATGTCAATAAGTATGCACTGAGTTTTGTAACGTTTTTCTCTAATTTTGTACTGCTTTTTAAGATACATGATATCGAAATAAAGCTTGTTACAACAATATATTTTTAGCGGAGCAGTGAAAGCAACTTTATGGTGGAAATCTTAACTTTACATATAGATAGTTGAATTGAAGAGAGCAGTGCGTGATCTTTGCCTGTCCGCCAGCCTGGGGAAAGGTTTATTTTCGGACCTTCTTAATTTTACTCTAGATAGGTCATAACCCGAGTAGATATGGCGCTGATTTGCTCCGTCCCCTTCACACAAAGTAGCAAACCATCTTTAGTGGTGTACTACTTTATGTGAAAACTTTGTAAGTTGGCCCTTAGACTCACCCCCCTCAACCACAACACTGCCAGTCCCTAACCCCTATGTTAAACACTCACATCCACTTTAGCCACTACTTCCCTTACGTAGCTGCATTGTTCCCTGCAACACCTCGCTCCTCCATAGGGCCCATTGATCCAGCAAGCCATGATGACTTCATACTCCTCCTAAAACCTTACTCAACCTTTCCCTCAAAACCACCCAATACCCAAAGCTGGACTGCTCCTCCCAAGACTTTACCCCCGCCCCCCCCAAGCAAACTACTCACGAAACGCACAGGGGTGCATTCCACTGGATTTCCACAAAACTCATATGCATGAACCCTGCCCCCTGCTGTCCTCCACACCAGGAACTCAACATCACAAACTAGCTCCACCATCACCCTTGGAGCAGCATAATTTAATGACCACCCCTTTTTAAGAAAAGTATATATTCTAGGTATGTTTATTTATATAAATTCATGTCCATTTAATTTAGTTGACGTAGTAAGTGGCAATAGATTTACTTTAACGAAAGCAACGTGTATGTTTAGCTGAGTTTTAATGATGCATTCACCATTAAAGGAATGCATGTTTTTCCTAAACTGCAGTGATATATTCGTTTATGCTGACTGTATTCATTTAAGCCTATGATGTACCTAATGTGGCATAATTTCTTACAAGGCACCAGTGCACACTTATGTTTTACAAAATGTTCTGCCAATATCCTATCTTTCCTGCGATATGAACTGCCAATTCGAACCACTGAAAGAGCTAACGGGTCCTTCTGTCACGGAGGAGGATGAGTTGTGGGCTATACCCTAAAGTATTCTTTGCGAGCCTGCAATGGTCGCTTTGGTTGAGATTCCCCTGCGAACCACACTTTTAACAGAGTTGGCAACTCTTCTATCTTCGATTATATTTTCCTAGAAATCAGGCTATGACCACTGGCCAAAAATGTTATTGGTTGTCCGCGGCATGACAGAGACCATAATGCTTTAATACTTACACTTAATCTCCCACTTACTGGGGATACATCTGCTAAACTATCTGTTGCTGATCACAGTCTGACACCTTCAAACAATAGGCGGAAAGTTAGGTGGGCCTGGATGGAAAAATTAGACAGAAAAATGACTCTCCTATTCAACAACATTATTCCTAACATTGAGGCCCTATCACAGATAGTGATGTCTGGGGACCTTGCTGCGTCTCTGGACGAGGTTGAACGGATTAATGAGTCTCCAACCACAAAGCTGCGGGAGACATTTTGAACAATGTGTACCAGGGGTCGTGGGAGGACACCAAGGCAATCTCGGTTCAATGACGATTGCCGGGCGGTCAAAAAGGCACTAATAGAGGCCATAAAATTAAAGTGCAATACCACAGTGAAAGCGGCCAGACTACATTACAAATCCACCATTGCAGCTGCTACATCCTCGTGGGAAATAGATCAGTGGGACAGCCTGAAATCTGCTCTGGAATCCAAGGACATTAAATCATTCTGGAGCATTGTATCCACTGGTAGTAACAAAGGCCCAGCGGCCCTCGAGCCAAATGTTGCGGCTGACTGCTGGAGAAAGCACTTCCTAGCTCTCTGCGCCTTACTAGATGACACAGAGAGTAGCTAGACCCTAGAAACCCTGACTCCTTTGGGATCTGAGTTAGCCACTCCTGAGAAGAAGTCCATAAAGCCCTAAATAAAATAGTACCTGGCAAGGCAGCCGGCTTGGACAAGATCCTAGGGGATGTCTATCGGGCGGAACCTATGATCTGGGGCCCTTACTTTTGGGTGATCTTCAAAGCCATCTTGCAGGGGATGGCTCTTCCCGCAACCTGGTTAGGTGTAGAGATCATCCCAGTATACAAGAAGGGATCTCCTCTGTCACCGGCAAATATTAGACAGATCAGCTTGATCGATGTCTCGCAGAAAATCTTCGCCAGGATCCTCTTAGAACATCTGCAATCTTGGTTGGAAGAACAAAGGATCCTGACACCCCTGCAGGCTGGATTTAGGGAATGCAGATGATTGCGCCTTTGTTGGAAACTGGGAATATAAGGGACTGTGCCTGCTCCTGGGTAATACAATGTAAGATTGGTTTGAGGTGGAAAGAGATAAGGAGAAGCTTTAAGAATTCTTTCTTTACTTTCATGATTTAATCTTGTGCTTTTTAGAATAGAGATGCAGACCCTTCCTGACTTTGCAGAAAGAAGACCTCTTCTTTACCTTGCTGATTTCCCCTGCCAGAGTGTAAATCTTCATGTCTATATGATACTGACACCTTCCTCATAGAATTTCCCCTGGCTACTTTCAATGCTATATTTACAATAGTGAAGTTCCTTTATGGAACTTGCTTGGTATTTTGTTTGCTGTGTGTGATACTATTTGGCATTTTCTTTTTTATTATCTATACATTTAAACTACATGATCATTTGAGCATGTATATACTTATGATATGTTTCCTTTAATTCTGCTAATTGATCTATTTTGTATTTGGCTTAATTGTGTGAATTCATATGTGCTTAATATTGAGCAGTTAAAGTTATCGGGCTCTCTGCAGTCCAAAGTCCCAGGATAGATAAGAATCAGATAGTTGTTTAGCTTTGGTGAGGGGAGATGTGAGAGCTCCAGTCCAAGAGGCAGAGGAAGCTCCTCCTGAAGGTACCCCGGGTCATTACATGTCCATACATTTCGGCCATCATACTTGTATTTGGCTTAAACAATGGAACAAGATCACTAAGAAAGAAGGGTCCTGGTAATTTATCAGATATTGTACGTTTAATTTGAATATAATTGAGAACTCGAGGAGAGTGTTAACTGAATCAAAACCTCAATCTAGACCAGCACAATATGAAGCTTTGAATTCTAGGGAGTGTGCAGCCCATGCAAAGGGCAAACAAACAAATCATAGTAGAGGAAAAAAGGCATTATGTAATTAGGCGGAAGCTAGATGGGATGCAGAACAAGGAATGTGGAGATGGGACATGATTGAAGGAGCTAAGTTCTATCCGGTACTAATAAATGGAAAAAATCTAGGCATAAGAAAGATCAGAGCGAGAAGATGATGATGCGCAGGATAACATGGGTGCCAATAATGATTTTAGTGATGATTTTGCAGAGGATTTACTAGCTTCTCGAACCGTAGCCTTTCTATATTTTCATGTCAGCAGGAGGTGGTGGTACTACTGGTGGTGGCAAGGGTGCAATGGCTTCTATTGGCCAAAATGTAACTCAGACAGGAGAGCCTGACCTGATAGTTCCAGTTGTGACTATTCCAGCTCCAACAATTATTGTTATGATTGTTCCAGTCAATACTGACCCAGTTGTACCCATCCTTGGAGTGACAGCGATAACTGTGTATCCGATGCATATGGATTCTAGAGTTACTAGCAGAATGCCTACCACTCCTCTCACAATTACTAAACATAATTCACAAGTTGCAATTTGGAGTCCCAACATTTTCCCAGGCCTATAGGGCAAGGTGGGACCATAGTGGTTACGATTGCAGTCAATCAAGGTGTCATGGGATTTTGGGATTTTACAGTGACACCCCGATTGTTTGGGAAATCTCCAAATAGTGGAGTGATTGAGGTATTAAAAAATGAACCAGAGGTCCAGTCAGATTTGAGATCTATAGATATTTCCAGATAGAGGTTAGTGTTAGAGGAGCTCATTAGGGAGGTATTGACCTTAATCACGTGGACCAGTATCAGGAGAATGAGCTTATATTTTGAGTAAGAATATTGCTTTTCGTGTAGCTCAAGCACATGATGAGTTAACACAATTGGCAAATTAATATGACATAGATCTCTCTAGAAGTGAACCTTTGTAAAGGAGCTTTTGAGCTCAATTTGATGAAGAAGCCACTGTGACCATGAGAACCTGCAGGATAAAGTTACATGTGAAGGATTTAGTTGGTTGTATAGAGAATTGGGGTAATTTGGAAAAAATAAGAGATAAATGGGCCAAGAAAAGGGAAAATAAGAAACAAAAGGCAGAAGCTGGTGAATTGATTGGAATACCAACCACACCTCCAGTTAGAACTATTCAAGCATACCCTATGAGAGTAGTATATGACGGGGGATATGTTCATGTGTCTTGGAGATAAGGGGATCTTGCAACATTTACAAATAAGTTCTTGAAGTTGAGGGAGAATCCTGATATGTGGTACACTCAGGTTCATTGAAGGTGTTGCAGGAGCAGTTGAACACCTTCTTTGATATAGACGTTCCCAGTTAAAAACCGATAGGAGCAACTTTGTGGCCCAGTTTGTCCTTGGATTACGTCCAGAGAAAAGTCTCTATATTGAACTGAATGTCACTTGTTGGCAAAGTAAGCCTTTGGATGAGATACCTCAATATGTAAGTATTGCAGTGATGAACAGGAGATGAAACAGAAGGGGCTCAAGGAGAAGATCATGTTGGTGCAAACTAAGTTTGCACAGAAGGTATTTGAAAATGGGTTATATGTAAGAAATTATGGTGGAGTACAAGTTGTTGGATACCAAGTTGTTAGACAGAAGATGTACGGTGATATTAGTGTTCACATGAGACAGCATGTGGTTCAAATTGATCAAAGTAGAGGGATAATATGTGGCAACATTGAAGTGGTGAAATCTGTGTCATTATTGTAATTAGTTGGGTCTTTGGAAGCAGTAGTTTTGGTTGCATCCCAGTAGATTGATTGGTGATGGTCAGATGCTGAAAGTGCATCATATGCAGATGCAAAATGCACCCATGTAGAGACCCCAGAATCCAAACATACCTTCTGAACCAGTAATACAGGTTCCTCAAGCCTGATGCCCCCAAAGAATCAGGGGAATCTGATGTTTATTGTGAACGAGGTTCCGAGAGTAAATCAGAATCCCTTTCAAAATCAAACAACTTTTCAGCAGTGTTGGAAGTAGACCAGAGTGGTCCATTAGTTGAAGGTGAAGTAAATGGCCAGGCCTGCTTCCCATTCCACTTTTAGAACAGCAGAAGTCCCAAATCTTACACTCTCTGGAAAACAGATCCAAGTTGTGGGTGTTGCCAAAAAGCAGATAAGTAATCCTGTGTTAGAAAGGGTCCCAGTTAAAATAGATACATTTGAAGAGGACCATCAGTTTGTGATATATAATTCTAGCACAGTCAATCTGTTAGGACGGTATCTTTTGTGCAAGTTAAATTGAACTATATAATGTACACAAAATGGTGTTGAGTTTCAAGCACATGATGAGTATGTTGATTTTAAAACAGCTAAGCAGGGGACAAATGTTAGGCTGTTTCCCTTGATGACTGTGGAATTCTTCCCAATTGAGGTAAGACAATATGAAAACTGAACTCTGAGATTTTTTAGATAAAGATATCCCACATTATTAAAGGTGTAGAACCTATCTGGATTACTGTTAAAAGATGAATATCCCTGAATGCCACAGTATGATCTCACACTAGAAATCCTAGCTGGGATCTTTCCAGTGATTGATTTCATGACGAGGGAGGAATATTGAAGGAGATTATGGGGAGTACATATAACTCTCCCACTCTGGGTCTGCAGAAACAAAGCAACAAGTGCAGGACCTGTAAAAGTTTGATAATATTGTTTTTCCATGTTGTCCTGTGTTACCAAATTCTGCTGTGATTTTGTTTTAGATACCCTATGAAGCTGAATGCTTCATAGTGATTAATCAGGCATTGTTTTCCATTCTGTTGCACAAGGAAAGCCAGTTTCTCTTCACGCTTCAGTTCCAAAATAGAATGGTGGCATGGTGTTGAGGTCCTCAAAGTATGCGGAAAGTCCTTCAATTTATGACCCAATCTTGAAAAGGAATTTGGAATCCTTGAAGTTGCCTCGAAACTCAATTCTTCTACAGAACATAAATGACATGCTGGTGCTGTAGATGTCTCAACAGGCTTACCAACAGGATGCCATTGCTTTGTTGAATCATTTGGCTGAGAATGGGCACAAGGTGTCCTCAAGCAAATTACAGCATTATCAAAGAGAAGTCCTGTATCTAGAACATGATATTGAGAATGTTGAAGAAGCAGTGTGATCCGATTCAGTAAAGTACAGCTGTACTCTGTTGTGGTTTTGCCGGATCCTGTGATATGATACGGAGCTGATGCGATACAGAGCAGAGATGAGCCGTGGGAGTCTGAGCCACCAGATTAGCCGGTCTGCCCAAACCGCAAAACAGCGAAAAATAAAAAATGCCCAAAAGCTGTCTGCATCCGAAATATATGACAGGCAGTCGGCGGCCAGTGGTAGTTGTGGTAAGCTGTGGCAGTTGTTTGGGGGACTGCGGAGCCCGCAACTGTGCTGTACACTGAGTCTTGCAGCAGGAATTCAGGAAACCAGTAAATCAGCAGCCCACAGAGAGTTAAGGGCGAACCGGAGCACAGGACAAACCAATTAAACTCTTGCCCCAGCCCAGATTCAGCCCCTCAGCTCAACCAGACAGGGTGAGAAGAGCTCTAGGAAGCAGCAGGTGGGCTCAGCGGTTCACAGAGGTGGCCGACATTAGGCCAGTGCGGATTGTGTCTGCTGGCCTACCCGCCCACCCAGAAAATGTCCTGGAACCTAGGTGAAGGGCTTCAACATCTGAGCCATCTGCAATTGGCCCTAAGAGATGACCTTGGAGGAACTAGGCCCTACGCACTGTGAAGAGGTGAGCCAACTTTGAATAAACTGAATGGTGCAGTGGGCAAAGGCTACAACGGGAACATATATTATAGGGTGGAAGTGGAAAGTGTCGGAAACATTTAGGCAACTGGGGTGTCATAAGGCCACTTGGAGCCTTGGGAAATGGACAGTGTGTCAGCGTAATCCCCAGAGAGGAAGAGGCTGGTAGGTGGGAAGAGGCTGTCTTGGTTGGCCCCAGCCCTCCACCACCCAAGTACACTCCGGGAATAGTGGGACCCCTCCTGACAGACTCCGACCCCCCCATATATCCTAAAGTTCTTGCCTATGACGTGGAAGAAACATCACCCACGAGTTGGAATGCAGCACAATCTCCATCTATGGGTGGGGAAGAGACAAAAAGCCAAGGAACAAATGAGTCAATATACAAGAACGTGCTCGCTCATGCCCCTCCCAATTGCACACACTAGAGAGCATTAACAAGAGGGGGAAGAGGCAGCATAATTACTGCAATTTATAACCATGGCATAATGAGGTCAGGAAGACCAAGGAACAACACAGTATGGAGTCACAGGAAGAACAACAAGGAAAACACCAAAGTGGAATTGGCACTAACTACCCCAAAACTCGAGCATCAGAGCCTTACCTCAGTAACTTCAGTTACCCCAGCCTCGCTTTCAGAACAAGGCCCCCACACCTCTGGTCATATAACAGTGGAACAAACTCTCGTGGGCGCCATTAAGTATGCAGAAAAATAGAGAGCACCTCCGGCGCTTACACGAACAATGAATTAAAACTCTAGAGATGGATCTCTTCAGTAGCGGACCCTCTAGGATCAGGGGACCATATAAAGACACCTGGTTTAATAACTCATGTCAAAACGCCAAACGCGACCTTCTGCTTGCTATCAAAGCAGGAGGATCGCGGGAGGAGATTCGTGCTAGAAGGCGGGCGTATAAGATACTTGCGGCAAACGCCAAGATAGAGTGGGATCTCCAACACTGGGAGAACCTTTCTGAGCTACTAGCAATTAGGGACTCCCGCAAATTTTGGCGCATAGTCAATCATGGTTGTGAAAATCCTCCTTCGGCAATTGAACCAAACATTGCCCCGAACGTCTGGCAAAACCACTACCAGTCTTTATACGCCCCGGAGGCTGGAAGGATGGAATCCCCACCCCATATTATCCAAAATGACCAGGAACCAGTGCCTTTTACCGAAAAAGAGGTAAGGGTGGCGATTGCAGGGTTATCCTCTGGAAAGGCACCAGGCCTGGATAGGGGTGCCGGGAGATTTATTCAAACAGGAACCAGGCATCTGGGCACCTTACCTTCTGCTGATATTCAATGCAGTTCTCGAGGGAATGAAACTACCCGATACTTGGCTGGGGGCGGAGGTGGTCCCGATTTTCAAAAAGGGATCTCCCCTGCTTCCAGCCAACTATCGCCCAATAAGCCTCATTGATGTATCGCAGAAGCTATTTGGCAGGCTAATACTGGATAGGTTACAAACCTGGCTGGACGAGACCGACACCCTTAGTCCACTGCAAGCAGGATTCAGAAAAGGAGTCTCCACAGTCGACCAAATATTTCGATTAAATATCATTTATTGGAAGACAGCACTGATCGAGGGCGGCACTCTCTATGCGGTCTTCGTGGACCTACGTGCCGCCTTCGATTTGGTCCCCAGGGCAAAACTGTGGGAGGTATTGGTCGAGCTGGGCGTCCCGGGAGACATCCTTGAAATCCTAATTAGACTCCATAAAGACAACTATGCCCGAGTTAGATGCGGGAAAAGTGGCAAGCTGACGGATAGGTTCCCCGTTCGCAGAGGGGTACGGCAGGGTTGTGTACTAGCCCCGACCCTGTTTTGCCTCTTTGTGAACGGGGTGATAGATCATTTGAGGAGGATTCCCAACATTGATGCACCAAAATTGAACGGCAGCAGGGTGCCCGCGATTATGTTCGCGGACGACACCCTGCTGCTGTCCAAATCGCCAATTGGGTTACAGAGGGTCTTAGACGGCTTCTTAGGCTTCTGTAATGAAAGGGGGCTTGAAATCAACCCTGTAAAGACAAAATTTATGATTCTTAACCCTTAGGCCAATAATCGTTCAAATCCCCGCCTGGGCACAACATCTCTGGAAAGGGTTTACACAATAGAATATCTTGGAATAACCCTAAACCAGAATTTAACATGGTCGGCCCACATAACAAAAGCTAGCACGAAATTAGCTCAGAGGGCGGGAGGCATCACGAGAATTGCTAGGAAATCCCCACTTCGCCCATTGGCACCTGCCATCCACATCTACAAAGCTCAGGCTGGCGGGGGAATCACTTATGGTAGCGAGCTGTGGGGCCACACCTCGACACGCACTATTCAGACCATAGAGAACAAATTCATTAGACAGCTGGCTGCCCTCCCCCCAAGTACTCCACTTCTCCCACTAAGATTAGACCTGGCCCTGAGACCCATTACGGAAGAACTGGGCCTCAAACCCCTGACCTACTGGCGTCGCCTGTGGAGTAGCCAGGATCTTGTCAATTATAGAGAGGAGCTTCAGGAATTTCTTAAGTTACCTAAAGCCACTAAAATTCCTTGGCTAAATTATATAAGGAGAATGTGTGAGACTCTGGGAGTGCCTGATCTATGGTTAGATCCGGAAAGTGCGTCCGCAAGGATCTCCAGAAAAGCATTGTCCACTCTGTTCTACAACTTTATGCTGCAAAAAACATTGGATACCACTCGGGAAGGGTCCCTAACCGACCTTTTTATCAAAATCAAAGATTCATATAGCCATGAATGTGTTCTAGATGGCATGACCCCGGCGTTCACACTGAAGATCTTTTTGCAATGGAGGTACGGGTCCCTCCCTCTAAGGTCCTTCACAAAGGCTAGGGGTCGTGGATCAGAGACAGGGGCGTGCCCGGCTTGTGGGTATAAACTAGAGACTGATTTGCATGTGGTTCTGTTTTGTGGAGCCTACACCAGAATTAGGAGACACTGGCTGGTCCCTCATTTAAAAGACTTGGGCTTCAGAACATACGCTCCGGCTTATAGAGTCCTAAAGACGGATCTATCTGCGCCAACAGTGTTTGCTATGGCAAAATTTCTGACTGCAATGTGGCGTGCGCGTGCACGAACAATTAAGGACACTACAACCTCGTGAAATACCTCTTCCACCTCCCTTGCTTTGGCATATTTGTCTTTTTTAAAACTGTATTATACATAGCATTCGGCACATTTATTTATTTATTTATTTTCATAGAATTGTACTCTAAAATAGTATATTTGTCTAATGCTTTTAATGCGTATCACATGCATTTTAATGATTAAATTGCTTGTATATATCTTTTATGATCTTCCACGATCGAAATAAAGATTTTTTGAATTTGAATTTGGAACAAACTTTAATAGCACATGATCAGCCACCTGTACTCCTAGATAACAAACAGGTAGCAAGCATAGCGGGAGCCGGAAAGGCAACACTCAGAGACTATTTCAAGAAAACCCGCATAACAGTGACTTATAGATCTACCAAAAAGACGGTCCCAATAAAACAATCTAGCTCTGAGCCACCAGTAGGGAATCCTGTGCAATTAATAGCCAAAGTCATGATTCACAGTCCCCAGCCCACACAAGGTATTCGTACACACCTTGGTAGCTCAACTAACGTGGACGAGCCACCAAAATTAGCAAACCTCCTGTTGAGGACAGTATGCCAGATTAATGATGAAGTCAATCACCAGCCACTATTCTGTGATGGCCCCATGTACATAATTGATCGTTAGCAATTAAAGAGCAAATCTTACTAAGAAGTGAGCAATTCAACAGGTGGGGTATTAAGATACTTGCCCAGAAAGATTGAGGCTACCCGATGGTACTAGCAAAACCACTGGTTATTTTCGATATTGCCAGGAACACCCCATTCTCAATATTAAAAAACACAGATGATTGAGCTGTTACAGAGAACAATGCTCAAAAGGGGCGGGACTCAGACTATGCGAGAGGCAACTGGGCCTGGCTGTAAGCAGTATTATCCAGAGGAATTCGCAATTGAATTAGTTCTCAAAAAGCTGCTGATGCAAATATAGCTGGGCTGTCTATGTTCACCTGGAATATTATTGGCCTCACCCAGAAAATTCAGTCCCCAGATGTAATTATGTTCTAAAGAAGCATGGAGTTAGACTTCTTCAGGAAAAATGGGGCAAGACAGGCCTACCACTAGAAGCCTACCTAGGATACAGGATTTCTGCCGCAAGAACTCATAGGTTTGGTAGACCAAGAGGTGGGCTACCAATCTATGTCTCAGGCAAGTTAAAAGTAATAATTGACCAGTTATTGTACAAGTAGGACTGGATTGCCGGTGTAAATATCAGAATCTTAATATTTCAGAAACAATTGATGCTTATAAACATCATCAGTGCAAGCACCTGGGAGAAAAGATCCAAGTTTAATCACTTGATCCAAACTACGTGTGGCCTATTAATTGACCACTGTAACACAGCTTGCCTGATCACAGGGGACTATAATACAAATTTCTTTTGAAACCTCCCAGGAGACTATGAAGAAATTTGCCCTGATAGAACCAAAAACATCATGGAACAAATAAAACCTAGCAGCTTTAAGTACAGCAAGCTCAGCGAATATATGGTTTTACAATTCGCCAGCATGGATTACATATTTCTGAATTGTCATTTTCATCAGGATAAGCCACTGAACTGGACAAGAACAAATGGGCAAACCCACTCTTACCTTTATTACACCAACTGCAGTAGGGAAATGCTCCCCTTGATTAAGAATTACTATATTACTGCACAGAGGGAAAGTGACCACCATCCACAAATAATAACCCTGCCAGTCTGCATACCACAATTTGTTATGACAAGATCGACAACCTGTGGAATTGATACAGAGAATCTCAAAAGGTTAAAATTGAAAAATTCTTCTATAACCACCATCATGACAGTATGCAGGGCTTTTTTTAGGTGAGAACAGTACAATGAACTTGTCACCAACGACTACATGGGTGAATTTAACCAACGAACTGCTCCAGAAATTTGGTCACACTATTCAGCAACTCAACAGAGGCACCATATTGGCATGCAAGGGATCACTGTGGCGAGCCAGGAGGTGCCCGGGGGCTGAGTTGTCACTCAACATCTATAAGCAGGCACAAAAAGCCCAATGTACAGAAACAAAAAGTCTCAGAGCAATTCTGGATAAGGCTACTTCATTCCAGTAAGAAATTGAACACAAAGGTGTTCTGATGCCTTATGAACGGACAAATGAATGGTCAGATGGGACAAAGTAGTGCAAGCATTTCAGAAGAAGAATGGACATTCTTCCTAACTATCCACTTTAAAGTTACAGATAATCAAGTCACCTCATCTGTTAATCAGACAAAATGGCATCTTCAACTAAAACAGGTTCCTTGCACGAACTACAGCCCATCACAGGTAAGATCATCTCTGAGTAAGGTGACCAACTTCTGGATGGCACCATCTAGACATTACCCAAAACAGACAATGACGTCTCCCCCCAACAGCAGGATGTACAGGATGCGAACAATAAATCCCTGGAAGTGCTGGTAAAACGAGTAGCACACATCATAGCCAAAGGTTATTCAGATGGGGCTCCCGGGCCAAATGAATTAGCACAGGCTCTTTTTAAACAGTACACTGAGGTTTGGGCAGAACAGCTGGCAAACCTATTTGATTATTATGAGACCACATCATTGATACCACACTCCTGGCATGGGGCTATAATACATCCAGTTTATAAAGGAGGCAAAAGATCAGACCCCAAAAACTATAGGCTTATAGTCCTCCTAAACATCAATGCCAAATATTATGCTAATCTGTTGTTGGAAGATCTCTCACTGTGGGACACACAAAAACATCTACTCCCCATTAATCAGAGAGGATTTGTGGAAAAATCCGGAATCTTATCCACTCTACTTGCAATATCAGTCCTGATGGACAAAGCAGCAGCAGCTTCAAAATATCTAATACACTGCTGCTTTGTCGACTTTAAGGCGGCGTTTGATCGTATGCCAAGGGGGCTACTGTGGTCCAAGCTACTTAAATGGGGGATTCCACATCCTCTACTGGAGGCTGTCAACCAGCTTCATATCAGCACATGGATCCACATAAAACTGGGTGAGGGAGCACATACTTCCAGGAAAATACAAATATCACATGGAGTGAAACAGGGGTGTGTGTTATCATTCCTGCTCTTGAATCTCTTCATTTCGGATCCATCACAATCCCTCTATGACATCAACAGTCATTCCCCAAAAATTGGTGGCAATTGGGTCAGTGATCTGCTGTATGAACAAATTTACCTGGGTGACTCCACTGGAACAATGCAAATGATCATGGTGTAGGCTGTCTTAAAGCATTCCTGTCAGATCATGATCTATCCCAATTCTGTGATAGTCCAACTCGTAACAAAGGAGAGACACTGGACCTCATCATAGCAAAAGAGAACACTGTCTCATTAGAATCCTTCGACCCTTGTGACTGGACTGACCATCACAGCATCCTCTTCTCCATCAATATTGAGGTAATTCCAAAAAGGGGCCAACCCTCAAAAACAAAGCAATGGAAAATGAACTTACAAAATATAAACCCCATCACCCTGGTAAACCGATGCAACTCCGCCCTGACCCCCACAACTGACATGGCTGATGTCAATGATCTCACAGCCTTTTACTATGCTCAAAATCCTAGACTCTACAGCGCCCCTCCAGGAATTTTTTTTTTCCAAATCATGGTTCAATGAGACACTGAACTCGGAGCGACGCAAGCTAAGAGCTGCTGAGCGACTATGGAAATCAGCACCCACCCCATATCACCTAGATCACCTTAGAATGTTAAGGAACTCCTACAACAGGGAGATTCTAAAGGCCAAGGCAGACTTTTTCAGAACACAGCTGAACCAAGCAATCAACCGCCCCCAAAAACGTTTCGAACTCGTAAATCAACATGCACGCAACACGACTAATTCCGTGGAACTTAATGACCTGGCGATACCTACCTGCGAGGATTTTTCAAACTTCTTCCATGATAGGACAGAGGCAATCGAGCTCGACAGCCAATTTAAGAAGGCCCTCCCAACACATGTGGCTCAGGATACAAACTGTTACTCACAGCTCAAGGTCCATTTTAGCACTTCATGGGAAGTAACACAAACAATGCCTCATGGCATACCTTCTCGACAGTCCCTGAACAAACAATCTTTAACAATCTTCTAGCAATCAACCCCTCCAATCACTTCTCTTACCCCCTTTCTCCTGCCTTATTCAAAATGATAAAAACTTCTATCCTACCCCTACGGGCACAAATTGTAAATGCCTCTCTGAGACAAGGTTCCATACTGGACTGTCTTAAAATAGGGCAGGTCACACCTATACTAAAGAAATCCGACCCCACCCCATCTGATCTCAACAACTACCGCCCTATATCCAACATTCCCACCTTGGCGAAACTGTTGGAGAAATGTGTACTAATACAACTATGCAATCATATTGAGAATTTCAACGTCCTAGACAATCACCAATATGGCTTCTGTCAAGGTCACAGCACAGAATCTGCACTCACCCACATAATGGATGATATACTAAAAATGCTTGACCATAACGAATCATGCCTATTGATACTGCTTAACTTGTCCTCCGCCTTCGATACGGTGAAGCACAACAACCTTTTGTCCCTATTGGAAGTAAGGATGGGCCTCTCGGACACTGTATTACAATGGTTCTCATCCTTCCTAGATAACAGAACACAAAGATTGAAGATGAAGAACTCACTCTCTCAACCCTCCGTGGTCACCCTAGGCGTTCCACAGCCCTCCGCCCTCAGCCCTCTTCAACCTACTAATGGAACCCCTGGCCAACGCATTGAAATCAGCAAATATTCTATATCACCTGTATGCAGACGACACTCAACTGTATCTGAAAATCTCCACTCCAGAAGACTTCATTTCCCTCAACACTATTCTACAGAACACGCAAAACTGGCTCACTAACAACCACCTCATGCTTAACACCAAAAAAACAGAAATCATTCTCATCTCCCCACCCAATCACACACCTAATATAGACCTATGGCTGAAACACCTAACCTCCTTTGATTGTGCTCCCCTCATCATCAACTCTGCGAAATCCCTGGGAGTCACCTTAGGCAAACATTTGAGCATGAAGACGCACATCACTAATGCCACCAAGGGATTTAATCATCAAATGAGTATATTAAGGACACTCAAACCCTTCCTCCCACAGGCCGACCAAAAAATGGCAGTGAAAGCCCTAGTGCTACCAAGATTAGACTATGGAAGCACCACCCTCTGCGGTCTCCCAAAATACAAGCCAGCTCTGCTGAGGGCATCACTTAATGCTACGGCTAGATTGGTATCAGGAACTAAAAGTAATAGCCACATTTCTCCGACCTTGAGAGCTCTGAACTGGCTGCCATACGAGGCAAGAATACACCTAAAGGATGCCTGCATGACCCGTAAAGCACTCCATCACAATACAGCCAGTTACTTGGCTCTAAAGCTGAAACAATATGGAGGATGCAGACAATTATGAAGCGCAAGTTCTTTACTTCTGAAACCACAATCCTTTCATAAAAAGAGAACTGGTTGCAGAGCGTTCTCAGGGATTGTTCCAAAGATCTGGAAATCCTTACCTCCAGGGGTATGTGGAATCTCGTCATTTTCCGCCTTAAAAAAAAAGAAGTAAAAATACTTCTAATGAACAGATTCACGCCCTAAGACTTGATTCTAGGCAGACATCGAGTCACCTATGCGAACCTCGTATCACTGCATACCTCTTGCTGTTGGAAGGATAATATTATTAGTATGTTTATTACCACCTAATGTTCAATAGCTGTATATAGTGGAATGTTCTGTTGCCCTCTGGGATCATCAGGTGTTCTCTACGGGTAACCTATGTTACCCATTTATTATATATGTGCCTTGTACGTAATGACGAATACCTAATGCCTTATACTACCTCATATCTTTATGTTTTATTACTGTATACTATAAAGCGCTCTGATACCCTTGGGGGTCACGTTCGCGCTTTATAAAACCTTATTAATAAATAAAATAAATACATTTAACATTGTTCAGTTACACCAGGGTAGGCTTACAGCGCCTTCTTGACCAACTTTGCATTGACACATCTGCAAATAATCTGGAGGTGAACCTCACGATAACCAATGTAGTAAACTATAGGAGAAGAAAATACCAAGAAGGAGGATGGTTCTACAATGGCAAAAGCATTCAAAGGGAACACTCCTAAAACACTTAGGGGTCCAGCAATATGAGTTGTCCCTTCATAAAACAATAGCAAGAGGTTGGAGCTGAAGCCCCGATGCCACAGGTCGCATTTACAAAATTAGCAAAATGGCTATCTGGCCCAAGTCTGTCCCCACTAATAACAGCTATGCGGACAAACATTTCCCCCTCTCTAACCTATGGCAAGCAAATCATGCTGGGACTACTCCAGCCTGTTGAACAGACTCATCGAAAGAATTTACAAGTAAGCACTTAGACTACCAAAAACATCCTCCCCTGCCCAGGCCAGACTTGAATTAGGCCATTTAAATCAGCTGGCGGTAGGGGCAGGTGCCTATCTTAAACTGTATAAGCAATGAAATTCCTGGAGGCAATGCTGCGACAGAAAATAGCCAGCAGTCAACTAGGTCAAAAACTTCACTGACACTTAGAAGACTCCCTCCAGCTCTCAAAAGCAAAAGAATTTTGGGATATCAACCCCTCAAAATGTACATAAAGGGAAGCACACATCTCTGGTTATTTCATTCTGACAGGGTAAAACCACAACACACCTGGTTGATCATAGCCGGGTTCAAGCCAGGAACCATGACCCCTTCCCTTTCCTACACATATGCAGTTTATGGAGAATTTCTTTTTATGCCCATCAGGTTGCGGGAGGGGCCCCTCCTCAACCATCAAGCCAGTTGGTGTGGCTGCAGTTCCACAGCATTTTACATTTTACTGTCATTTTTTGTTGTACATCTAAAGTCGCCTTTCTTCCAGATTTTGTAGGACTTTGTATTTTACTGTCATTCCATGCGGTTATAATGGGGATGCAAATGGTCTTCGCTTAGCAATCCAGGGAGAGGCTACCTCTTTGCTGAAGGTGATCACTGGCAAAAACTATCTTCAGCATAGAACTCGCACTTTATTTAAAATTACATGCTGCCACAATTAAAGATTATATTGTTGTAATTCACCACCACCAATGCATGTAATAGATCAGCGTGACAGTCTTTGTTTTTTCTCAACTTTGAAACCTCACATGGATCACAGTTAGATAGCCTGTAAAACCTATATCTTTACCATCAGCCCAGCACTAGACTTAACACTTCATCTTTTTCGAGTACAGCACTTTAAGCACCATCGCAGTTCTAATATTTGCAGCCTATCTGCACAGGCCTCTTTTCATCTTGTAGGTGCAGCTAAAGGCAATTAAATGTTTTTACTTAGGCACAAAAACCTTTTGCTAAAACATTGGGACTATTTACCTATTTACATTCTTCTGGCTGATTATTGACTGGTGACAAGTGTGATTCTGTAAATAGTAATTTGTACCCCTTTATTGACAATTGCCCTGAGGCGTATCTGTTTATCAGCACCCCATAACCAAGAAACAATTAGGATTGTGCAATTGCGCTTTATATTAGTGAATATATATTTATGACTGGACTGAAAATACACGTTTTAGCAAAAAAACATAAGAAATATGTGTTAGACTTGTGAAATCTCTTTTTTTTAAAACAATACTGTTTGGACTTTAATGGACTTGATTCTCTGAATTTAGTAAGGATTATATTGTTACAGGCACTTTAGCGTTTAAAGGCAGCTCAACATTCTAACATAAACTACAATGGGCACCGGGTAATTTTGATAAAAAAGCAATTTTAAAACTGTTGCACAGTATGGTGAACCAAGCATTGAGTCACTTCATAGATTTGGACCTGAGATAGTGGAATAATGGAATAATCATATGCAAATATGGAGAGATTCTATTGTTTATTAAAATGCCCTCGTAATCTTGCACTTGCACTTGCAGTTTGTTGTGGGCACAACTACATATCCCTGGGGTGATCAGTTGAAATTTAAAAAACATGAGAAGGGGAAGGAAAAATCAGTCATCAGTGACAACATTTTTTGTGGTAACTTCGAGTTATAATAAAAGAAGTATATTGTTACGCCCTACAGTCCTTCTAGTTGCACTGACATATAGTGTTTGTAGGTTCTCCAAAAACCAACAACTGAGCTGAACATTGCAATGAATTTTCACTTTGTATTAATTATACAGCAATTCATAGGCAAAATATAAAGAATGAAAAAATGGGTATGAACAAAATCTATATATTTCTGAGATGCACAAACGCTATTGAGGTTAAAAACAATGGCTATTCATACACCTTTTAATATGTGGTTGCCTATATTATTGTGATTCAGAGGGCATTTTGCAAAATGTCTTGCTTTTGGCAGACTGGTTTACATTTGGAAGGCAGAAATGCAGAGAAATGCAATTGGTAATAACATATGTTCTACTATTCTGTGTTCCCACAAATATCTTGATATAAGTGGTACTCAACTTGTGTGTTTTGGCCTAACCCATTTGACAAAAAGCACCCCAAAACTTGACTTTGAGATACCATATTTCACCAAGCAAAATCCACACTTTTATGCCACACTTTTCTTTCGGAAACAAGCTTCTCTGCTCACCTTGTGCCATTGCCGTCGTCCTTGTTACATAATGCATCGTGAAGCTCTACATCTAAAAGATATTAAAAGAAAGATGTTATGATTGGTAATTGTTACTATATTAATTTGGAGTTAGATAACATCGCGCTTTTATACACGTTCCTTCTCACATTTCTATGAACTGTTTGTATTGGTAATATTCTGGACATTTCAGCGATTATAAAAACGTTCCGGCTATTGGGAAAAAAATGTATACATGTAAATTAATACACTATATAGGAGTGGGTTCGTCTAAAACGGTAAGTTGCGTAATTGTATGTAGTCTGCTACAACCGTGACTCCTTCCGATGCGTACTCAAGCCTCACCGCTCACCTTTTCGTGGAAAAGACACCTTCTGCATGATGTAGTCCCGATCAGCAACAAAGAAGTCTCATATATTGTGCCGAGTCTTGATATCTCTATGGCTAATGACATACTACTGCTGCCATCATCATCATCGCAGGTTCTTCACCCGCTCAGTGCTTCTGGCACCACTAACTCAGTGACCAAAGAGGCCACGCATGTAGTAGTGGATCCCCTTGTTCGGTACTTTGGGAATAACTCTAAAATGGCGTACAACACGTGCGCTACGTCTTTTTTATACATAGGGTCACGTGTGTAGTGACAAATGTGCTGGATGGGTGTGACGTGGGTGTAAACCAGCCATGAGGGAATGTGTGTGTCGATCTGACAACTAGACCTGCAACTAAGAAATCACTACAATGGAAATCCCGGCCTTGTACTGTTGTTGTGTTTTCCTGGTAGCGTAATCACAGTAGGGTGTACTAACGTATTCAGTCTCAATTAATTTACCACCTCCCCCAGGGGCTTTTAGATGTTGGGAGAGGGGTCAATGATTGTGCTGGCTTTTCTCCTTTACCGTGCAGTACTATATTGTTTTATAAAATGCATAACTCTTCAAACCATCTTTGCTCTTACGACGTACGGCCGCTATTTTCGTAATTGCTTTTAAAAGTAATATACGCTTATTTAACGTTTTTAAAAACTATTTTCATGATTATACCAGATAATGTCTTCCCTCAATATGTACATTAGATACATAAATATATGTTTTTGAACAATTAGAATCTTTCACGCCGTACACGTACTGGGGGGCGCCGTACATGACGTCACGCGGGATTTTTCTTTCTTTTTTTTTTTTTTTAACAAGGGGTACGCGTTTTGGGCGAAAAAGAAAAAAACGCGAAGCCCGATTTATTGTTAATTAGCCTCCGGGGGGGCCAAATCCCGGGGGCAATTTTCTTTTCATAATGGGGGGCACAGAGGGTCCCCCCTGCGCAGTGATTGCTACCCCGAGTCTTTAACTATATGTATGCGGGGGGGCTCATGGCCCCCCGGAGTTCCGGGGACCGCCTCCCCCTCCGAGGCCCCCCGGGGGCTCTTTTTATTAAAAAAATGTACAAGGGGTTATAAATGTGGTATTTTGCTTTCCTTTCTGTCTTGTAGAGGTTCCAGTGTAAATATAATGTTTTTTTGTACAGCCAGTACCTTTCTGTCTGTTACCATAGTAACAGTTCATGGATAACTTGCGTGAGTACAGAGGTTAGAAGTTCACTACAATATGTTGCTAATTGAAATAGTTGCTGTGTTGGAGATTTATATTTATTTTTATCATAGGAACGGTTAGTCGTAGAAGAAGTCAGTGGAAAAGTTTTAGAAGCGATTCCTTCCTGTTCGGGAGTATTAGGGTAACGTGCTCCAAGCGGGACTTTACAAAGCTAAATGTTCATTGGCTGTGAAGTATTAAAAGTAGAAGGTTTGGCAGTCATTCCTTGCTCGTCTGTGGAACAACATGGACATTTTATATAATTTGCTCTTTATTGGGTGGGAACGGTTCACTGTTGTCAGTGATATTGTGATGCATTTTCCAAAGGAGTATGGGGAAAGAAAGTAGTAGAGGGCAGGTTAGGAACACTATTAAGTCTGTACAGTGCCCATAAAGTGGTGGAGAGGAAATATGAGGGAAACAATTTTTTTAATGTGTTTCAAGGGCCATTTATATAATTGCCGTGTGGTATATAAATCACAGCGTAAAAATTATAGTGTCGTGCGCTGTTTTTTTTATCAAGTTTGTAGGTGACATACTTCTTAGGAGTACTATTTACTTATAATGTGGTGTTTACTTTCCTGATGGGGGGTGTGGTTGCGCAGCAAACAAATCAGTGTAGGTTTGAAACAGTTTTTATTAAGCAAATACAAATAAACTTTCTTCAGAAACTGTCACTGTATATATGAAAGGGGTGACAATTAAAAATGGAATTTCATAAAATATCAGTTAAGCGTGGCTATATACTTCTTTTTTGTGCTACAGTTTGTAAAAGTGTTGCCCCAAATTCTTGATGATGTAAGAGGGCATCAGTCACTTTTAGATAAAGTAGAATAGAAGTGCTACAACAAACACTCCCACACTACATTATCTCAGATCAAGAGAACAAGTAAAACACACTTAAATACAAATGATTTCATATTACATAGAAATGCATGTATTATTATTTTTCAAATTTGTATTCTGTACAATTCAGGAACGTGCTGTCGGAGTGCTTAGAGGTTGCAGACTGTTCCGCTAATAAATCACATACTCACTAAAGAATATATAGGATGGTACTCCTATAATATAAAGTACAGGTCCTATATATTCTTTAGGGAGAAGGTGAATATGAACCGCAAATAAGAATAGAAATTAGAAAATGACATTCAGAAATGTAGGGTTATTAAATATTTAAAGTATCAAAGTATGCATGATAGCTATATTTTTTTGTTCTGCTGTTTTGTAAAATATGGTTCTTGAAAAAAATATCTGATCAAGTACTTTTTAATATTTTAAAGGTATATTACAGATTGTGCTGAAAAATCTCCCATTCCTCTTCTGTAGTAATAGGACAATCGTTTGATACCATTGTTACAGTAAAAAGAAAAGGAAAATAAAGTTATGTATTTAACAGAACATCCATGATGAAATACTTTCAAGCAGTAATTATTACTGAACTTCTTTTCTCCGGGAGGTGAAAAAGTTTGATATTCGTGGTGACGGATCATAAGCTCCTCTGAGATCATGACAGTGCGAATAATAATATGTATATATTCTCACAGCACATGATCACAAGTGGAAAATAGACTGAAAACTGCAAGCCGGTATCGTTGCTTACTTATCGTTACTCTTTGTGACGACGAATCGTGAAGTCCACTAAGCTCACCAACACTGTTAATGCTATAATATACATATTACCAGTATGTGATCTCTAGGGGAAAACACAAGAATAAGTGGAAGATGGTGACGTTGATTGTAAATTTTTAGGGTATGCGTCGACGGGTCACCAACACCTCTCAAGCTAAGTACAGTGTCAATATTATAATATAAAAACTCACTATATATAAGCTGAAAGGAGCCAGAAAAGGAGCAATGTTTGTTATAATCTATCTGTTTCTAAAAACAAGCTGCTGACGTTACAGAGAACATTTTTTTCTACATATAAATGTTTAAATATTGATAAATAGCCACAAATTATAACTAAGTACTATGCCTATGTCATATTGAAACAACTTACAACTCCGGAATATGTTTGTTGACGGAAAAAGAAAATCCGGTGTTAGAAAACGGAACCTGCAACATAGATTGGCAACTCAGAAATAACACGCGAAAACTAAACTAATTGCACAGTAGGAGTGGTTTATATAGTTTTTGGTTGTTTAGTAGTCTCCGGAAGGAAGCTGTGGGTCCGCCTATTAAGATGGCATGTTTTGCAATTTACACGTGCTCACGTTTTAACTGTTTTTGTTCTGCCCGTGTTCTGAAAAGTTACAAACCGTGAAGCTGTAAAGGTTCCGATTTCGATCGTAACATGTATAAGGTATTATTATCTACATACGTTGGAGAGTTTAAAAAGTGTTACTCGGTAAAATGTGTTCTTTGCATTTTCATGATTAAAAACATGTAAATAGAAGATATAAAAAAAAACATTGTTATCATTAGAAGAAAAAAAATGATTAATATTTGTTATTATTATGCTTCTTAATTTAAAAAATGCTAGCATTTGTAAATCGTAAACCTACCCTCGGAAAGGTGTGCTGGCGCTTCGGGCGTTGGGAAGATTAATAAATAATAAATGACTTTTTCTATGCACCTGCAAACTTGGCTTTTAAACTTTCAATTGCCCAGTCTGTAACTTTACACTACCTCCAAACATTCTGCTACTGCTATTTTAGTATTGTAGTGAGCCATACAGCAGTATGTGTTTATCTATACACTGTTTTAAAAGTGAAGCAGTTATACATTCAGCTCGACACTGTAATCATCCTGTCAGTATCTAAGTAGTCATGAAGCAAAGTAGGCCTTAGGCCATGGACTGTTTTAAACTCTGTTAGACTATGCTTGCAGTCTTCTATGCACCTGCAAACTTGCCTTTTATATGTTCAATTCCCCAGGCTCTATCCTTACACTTCCAGCAAACACTCTGTCACTCCTGTTATAGTTTTGCAGTGACTCATTGATCAGTGTGTACTAATCCATTCACTATATCAAAACACTAATGGGTAGATGTACAATAACTGCCATATCCCCAGGGATATGCCAGTTATTGTGCACTGTGACATCATCACTATGGATGTGCCGTTTTTAGAATGTGGTGCACTAGAGGGAAAAAACGGTACAGATATGTGATGTATCTGTGCCGTGAAGGCGGCGCATTGCTTAAGTTGCGTTGCAAGTGCAACGCATTTCTAGGAATGCTCGGGGCTCTATGCTCACACTGCTGAGTCAATCCTTTCACCTGGTTCGAGCAAGTGCAGGGTTTTGATGCAGCATGAGTTCAAAAGTGACAAAATGAAATCTTGTATATTTTACGCAGCCACTTTTTGGAGGTGTTCCTGTGCCGGAATGCCCCCCATCCCCTGCTTCAAATCATTATAGACTATGCATTCACTGTTGTATACAGTAGCAAACTTGCCTTTTATAGCTTCAATTACCCAGTGTCGTTACACTTTCACCAAACACTCTTACACTACTGTTTTAGTATTTTAGTGAACCATACAGCAGTATATGCTTATCTATACACTGTTGTAAAAGTAAAGCTGCTATACATTCAGCCACACACTCTCCTTGCAGAATTGCAATCATTCAGCCAGTACCCAAGTACTCATGGTGGAAAGTGTGTCTTAGGGCATGGATTGCTTCAAACACCTATAGACTATGCATGCAGTGTTCTATGCTCCAGTAAACTTGTCTTTTATACCTTCAATTACCCAGACTGTATCTTTACAGTTTCACCAAACACTCTCACACTACTGCTTCAATATTGTAGTGAGCCATTCAGCAGTATGTGTTTATCTATATACTGTGGTAAAACTGAGGCTGTTCAATCAGGCTCTTTCCTTGCAGAACTGTAATCATCCACTCACTACCTAAATACTCATGCATTAAAATAGGCCTTAGGCCATAGACTTCTTCAAACCCCTATAGACTATGCATGCAGTCTTCTATGTACTTGCAAATTTGTCTTTTATACCTTCAATTCCCCAATTTGTATCCTTACACTTCCACCAAACACTCTGTCACTGCTGTTTTAGTTTTGTAGTGACTCATTCATCGGTATGTAGTAATCCATTCACTACATTAAAACACTAATGGGCACATATACAATAACTGGCATATCCACAGGAATATGCCAGTTATTGTGCACTGTGACACCACCATGGATGCGCCGTATTTACAATGCGGTGTACCCAGGGAACAAAACCGGCACAGATATGTGATGTATCTGTGCTGTAAAGGTGGTACATTGTTTGAGTTATGTTGCAAGTGCAACGCATCTCCAGCAATGCTCTGGGGTCCCTATGCTCAGAATGTTGTGTCAATCCTTACACCTGCTTCAAGCTAGTGCAGGGTTTTAACACAGCATGAGCCCAAAAGTGACAAAGTGAAATCTTGTAGATTTCACTCTGCCACTTTTAGGAGGTGTTAGCTGGACATTTCACTCATACAAAACCATTGATGTCATGAGTGATGTCACTGACCATGTCACGAGTGATGTCATATATGACGTCATCAGCAATGCATTGCGGGCGCGCGAGTTATAGTTAGCTGAACTAACTATAACGGGGGAATTTCAATGGTTTTGTATGAGTGAAATGTCCAGCTAACTGTAACATGTGTGAAACCTATGGTTTTTTCAGTGAATTTCTAAGGTTTTTTAAAATGCTAATTCCTAACTATAACGTGTCTGAAACCTATGTTTTTTTCAGTGAATATATATATATAAAAATGTTAATCCGACTTTATGTCTATGTTTTTTAACAGTTTTAAATATTTTATAGAGTAAAGAATACCTCACTTTAACTGACCTATGAGCACCCTTCATCTGGTTGGTCTCAAAGGATCATAGGAGATGTGTATGTTGTTATTGACTTTGCTTAGCAATAGCTTGTGTCTGAGATCTGGTAAAAAAAATTTTTTTAATGTTTACTTTGTAAACAAATGATATGATTGAGATTGTACAGTTTGTTATGACTGAGACCAGTTCTATGTGGAGTTGTTTGATTTGGAATGACTATCAGTGCACAGTACCCCAAATGTCAGTACCTTACATATTACTAGGTCAACTCATTCCATTCAAATAAACATTTAGGGGTCGATAAGGATGGCAGGCGGATCGCCACTGCCTGTCTGGCGGTGAAGAGCCGCCCGCCATTTTCCACCGCCTGCCTACCATTTCCCCCCACCAAATAACGATGGCGGTCGGGACACCTGTGGACCGTCCGCCGGTTTTTCACCTGTCAGACTGGCTACCAGGTGGAAAAGGGCTTAACTATGGTGCAGACACCGCCATTCACATTAGGATGAGAGGCAGTGCAGGGCTTTCTATGGCGGAGACTTCGCCATGGAAAGCCAGGCGGAGTTCACTTTTGGGGGCCCGTTGCGGGCCCCCAGGCGTTGGGGGGTTTTAGGGGGTTTGTGGGTGCACTTGGCGGGTACCCATGGTACCCCCCTTCATTTGCATGCACAATGTGGCAGGCCCCATAGTTGGTGATATTATGAATCTGATTCATTTTTTTCAAAGTCCTGTTCTTTTTTTCCATAGTTTGAAGAAGGAACACCACCTCTAATGTCCGCCAGTCATTCACAGGCAGCTCTACAAGGTTTTCAACCTAACCGCCCTCACCCCCAAATTCAGCGTCATATTGCTTACTAGCTAGGTTAGCTGCACCGACCTGCGGACACATTGCGACGCTGGGACTTTGGACTTTCCCCCCGTCGCGTCATTGGGATTGGGCGGCTGGGACTCCGGGAGCCTGCTGAGTGCTCCGTGATACCTGCGCACCACAGAAGAGGTCTCGCAGCGGCTCTGGGGAGGTGAGTGAGGCCCCCCGCCCCCCGACGGCTCCATGGCAGAGGCGCGAGTTGGTGCCCCGGCTGCCGCTCCGTGCTTCCTGCACACCACAGAAGAGGTCTCGCAGCGGCTCTGGGGAGGTGAGTGAGGTCCTCCGCCCCCCCGACGGCTTCAAGGCAGAGGCGCGAGTTGGTGCACAGGCTGCCGCGACTGGCGGGGATTTGCAGAGAGGAGCCGCCAGTCGCACGCACAGGGAGTACTTCATTGCCCGCGGGAGGGCTCCTGAGGGCATCTGCAGCAACACCGGAGCGGTCCTGAGGGGACTGAGCAGCGGGAGGGCCCCAGGGACTGCACCGGTCTGTGGTGTCTCGAAGCTGCGAGCCCTGTACTACCTGCGGGGGTCGTTCTGAGACCAGCGGGAAATAGAACAACATAGGAGCAGAACCGCCGGCACCACAGCAGAATAGGTGGCGGCTGCAGCGGCTGATCGGCTGATGCGGTAAACTGTCGTCAGCATTATAACTACTCTTTGCTGCCTAACTCAACAGGCGTAAGCTGGAAAAGGTGGCTAACTCGACAGGCGAATGTTTGGAAAAGGTGCTTACTCTGCCCCATTCGTTTGATGAAAAAGGTATTTACTTTGCCCCTTTCGTTTTTCGTTTTTTTCGTTACTGTTTTTGTGCAAGACATCTTTGCTCAAAATGGCCGGAGCCATAAACTGCAATTAATTGCCCCCTCGCACCGCCTGAGTCCACGAGGCCCCTCAGCAGCGCATCCTGAGATAACTAAGATAACCAGATTGAAGATAACACTCCCCTGGAATGCAAGGTCCGAGCCAACTGGAATAGAATGTGAAACTGCTTTCCCTGCCTTGAAAACAGCAACAACCAAAAGAGGACTAACGACTCAACCCCCCTACTTGGCGGCCGCTTTGGCGGCCATCTTGGACTAGTCATTCCCACCAGTTGAACATTAACCTAAGAACTGGCCATTTATACCAATCCCACCCATCACAGTCTTTGCATAGCACTGCATCTAATTCTTCATGTGACTAACTGTCTGCCTTTTATTGCAGTATTATATATTTAATGGTTTTTGCACTTCTTACGTAACCTGCTCTCATGTTTTACTGTCTGCCTTTTATTGCAGTATTATATATTTAATGGTAGTTTACACACTGTATATAACCTGCTCTCATGTTTTACCGGTTAAGCACTAGAATCTTAGTCTCTATTGTAACCTAAGTTTGCACCTATAATGGTACTAGTATATCGTTAGCATTTAGTCCAGCAGGTATTTAGTACTCTATCCCTATTTGCATAGCGTACATTTTGTAAGCTGTTGTTTTGTAAGCATTTTTGTAAGCCGATCCCATCTCACTTTTATCCCTATTATGCACTGATTGCTACATCATATACCTCATTAATTTGTAATCTACACCCAGTCACTTTATACTACTGGATTACATTGACACCACCCTTACATTTTGGGTACTTCTGGACACTCAATAGCATCACGGTGGGGTCCATTTAACTGATTGCTACCTCATATTTCCTTTACTTCACGGTGAGCTGCATCTACTCACTGTTTACTCCCGGACGACACCGACTGCTACCCCACATATTGGATAATTGGCCACTCACTAGTGTCCTATTCATTCTATGTAAGCTACGGTTGACATTTGCTTTTGCACACATGTATTACTATTATGCCCCTCGGATTCAGTAATTCAATAGTAGCTTGCCCCATTTGTATATTGTATATGCGGTAAGCCACACCTATCTCACCTTCATCCCTATCACTCACCATTTTTAGTTCGCTACCTCATTCATTTATTTGTTGGTTCTTCGTTATAAGCTACCTCACGATGTTGCACTGACTACTACTACCTCAAGGTACTCTGCGCATAGCATTACTGTGCACGCACTAGTATCACTTTAGGCCCTTGCAACTGTTTAGGACAGTGCACCCTCCCTCCTACACCCTCCCTCCTACACCTACCTAGATTGTCCTCCCATCATGGAACCTGTCGGCAACCACACATACAAAATCAACTACCCACCCTCACTCACTAAAAAAGCCGCTAAACGTTTTAAACACAACTTCCTGAGGTCCCACCCTGAAACTCCTTGTGCAGACACCTACTTCTCACCAGTCAATGGTTCACTGAACATTGATATTATCTTCCACACCACACGCAGAGCCCAATGGAGAAACACGTTCCGCACCTTACTCACCGTCTCCACCTCCAGGAATTTCACACATGGCCTAAAACTCTCCATCACTCCATCACAACTCTTCCCGGGCAGAACAACCATAACTATATACAATAACGGGATTATCCTAATTCAATCCACAGACAAGAACCAGGAACTACTAGACAACCTGTTCCCCACGTTCAAACAGCACCTCGCCAGTCATCGGACCCCCACTCATAGCACCCGCAGGCCTATCACCCCTGAATTCACAGCCCCCAACCACAACCCTTCTAACCTAGCTCAACCACAAATCGACACGCACCTTCTCTCCACCCCCTGCACCTTAGACGTTCACCCACCTAATGTAGCTACCTCGCACTCCACATTTACAAACATAGATCCCTCACCCACACATTCCAGCGGCACCCTCTCCCCCCCTACAACCTCACCTTGTCACCCTCCCATACCACACTCATTCCCGTCACCCCTGACACCACAGCCTCAAACCACATTCATTCTAACCCAGCCCAACGCCAAAACAACATGCACCTCTCCTTTACTCCCGACACCCCAGTCACTCACCCATCTACCCTCTCCCCCCCCTACAACCTCACCTTGTCACCCTCCCATACCACACCCATTCCCGTCACCCCTGACACCACAGCCTCAATCCACATTCATTCTAACCCAGCCCAACCCCAAAACAACATGCACCTCTCCTTCACTCCCGACACCCCAGTCACTCACCCATCTACCGTATCTACCTTCCTCCCGTCGAGCACAGACATAGATTACTTACCCTCTTACACCATCCACCTCACCCCTTCCCCCCACACACCAGCCCTCATCCCCTTCACCACCCCTGATACCACAGCCCCCACCCAAAAAGACATGCACCACCCCTTTACTCCCGGCACCTTAGTCATTCTCCCACCTACCGTAGCTACCCCACATCCCTCAAGCACAGACATAGATCTCTCTCCCTCTTACAACAACCACCCCACCCCTTCCACCTACACACCAGCCCTCATCCCCGTTCCTCTCATCCCCGTCCCTCACACCCCTGATGCCACAGCTCCCTCCCGCAACCGGCCTATTCTAGATCAACATCAGACCGACACACACAAAGGCAAACCCCACCCTTTACCCCCACCCATTCTCAGCCCCCACTTCCTCCCACTAACTAATCACACAGAACACGCCACCTCCATCAACTCAACTCGACCCCATCTACAATCCCACTTCCCCCCCAGGCTCACCCCCATTACCCAACCTCCACCCCCGCCACCACCAATAAAGGCCCATCCTCCACCCTGCACTCTACGCCCACCACCAATACTCTCCTCCGCACCACCAACCTCTCCCCTATGTCATCCACGCCTGACCCTCCCATCCCCACCTCCAACACATGTCCCACTGCGGACCACATTACGGCCTCACTCCTCCAACTCAAAGAAGACATGTACATCATCAAACAACAACTACTCTGTCTATCACACTCCAGTCACCCCCCACCCAACACCCTCCACCAGATCAAACAAGACATTCACATCATCAAACAACTGCTCAGCACACACCCCAGACATCACTCACGCGCCTCCACCATCACCTCCCCTCCCAACTGGTCCTCCACCCGGGCGGCGAACTCTCGCACTCGACCCCCACCGCACTGGACCTCAATCCCTGTTCTCAATCGTGAAAACCGCCCCCATCGCTCCTGCAACCCTCTCTCGGACCTAGACACAATCATCCTCCTCCGCTCCTATGACTCAGCTCCCCTTAGCAACACACCCGACACTCTCACTGACATACCTACGATTCACTCCAATCCCCTTAGACCCCCCACACTGAACAACAGAGTCGCTATCCATAGTAACCTGAGTAAAGTCCCCCTCGCTCTAGAACACCCTTCCACCCTCGACACACCCCGTCTCAAATGCACTCTCCAAAACTGCAGATCAGCCGCTAGACACTCCGCCGCTATCGCTGATCTCATCCTAAAATTGGATCTTGACTTAATCATCCTGACTGAAACATGGCTAACAGAATCTTCTACACCTATAATGGACATTCTGGTTCCCCCCAACTACCACATCACTAGACTTGACAGGTCTGGCAATAAAAAAGGTGGCGGAATCGCATGTATATACAGGAGCAACCTCTCTGTCCTGAAAGTACCTTCCCCTCCCCTACCCTCCCCAACGTCCTGTGAATACATCAGCCTAGATATTATCAGTGAGGGCAAACCGATCTGCACTCTTCACGGCGTTTACCACCCACCCGGTGACAACCTCACCTTCTCCCAACAAATCATGGACATGATCTCAACCAACTCAGGGCGGCAACTCACACAAATATACCTTGGGGACTTCAACCTCCACTGGAACGATCATAATGATGCGGTGGTAAAAGGTCTGAAGAATTTCCTTAACGCCCTTGACCTTACACAAATTTGCAACAGTCCAACACACAAGAAAGGCTCTACCCTCGACCTTATCATCTCCAAAGAGGCCTCTATCCAACTCGAATCTATCCAACCCTGTGACTGGTCGGACCATCATATTATCACGTTCTTCATCAATGAAAAAGTTAAATTTAACCCTATTCAATCCGCCAGGCCCAAAGTCTGGAAAAGAGACATGAAAAAGCTAAACTCAAACTCTCTGACCCCCAACAGCTGCAACTTACTACTTCCTCCGGCTGGCGTTAAGGACGTCCAATCCTTGACTGATCACTATCTTAACAATATGACCGCAATAATTAATGAAGTCGCACCCTTGCAGCTAAAAAAAGCCACCACAAAAATCTCCAATCCCTGGTACGACGGGAGTCTCAATGACGATAGACGCGCCATGCGAATGGCAGAGCGTTCCTGGAGATCAGCTCCCTCTGCACTGAACTTAAAAAACCTGAAGAAAAAGAGAAATGCCTACTTCAGGAAAATAAAACGATCAAAATCAGTCTTCTTCAGCCGTCAGCTCGACCAAGCCAAAAATCGTCCGAGAAAGCTGTTTGAGCTTATCCGAACACAAACCAAAGAACAACCCCAACCTCTCAACACTATATGCGAAGCTCCCTCCTGCGAAGACTTCGCCTCTTTCTTTAACCAAAAAACTGACAACATAAAGAATGATCTCCTCATGGACGCAAGCAGCTATCCCAAACCCCACCGCATAACACCCACTAAACCAAAAAACAATGCAACCTGGTCAACCTTTGTCACCTACACGGAAGAAGAAATTGGCAAACTGCTCAGCACTCTGAAACCATCCAATCACCTCACGGACCCCCTTCCTGCTAACGCTGTCAAAGTCCTTACCCCGTCGCTCCTTCCACTCTGGACCAAAATTATCAACAGCTCACTTCAACAAGGGATCATTCCCGACTCCCTCAAAGTTGGACAAGTAACACCTCTGCTAAAGAAACCTACAGCCGACCCCTCTGACCTAAACAACTACCGTCCCATTACCAACATTCCGACTCTGGCCAAACTGCTGGAAAAATGCGCACAAATACAATTGACTAAACACATTACTCAATTTGATCTCCTCAACTCTCATCAATCAGGCTTCCGAGCTAATCACAGTACGGAAACTGCCATGATTCACATAATCGACGACGCCCTCCAAATCCTAGATCATAACGATACCTGCCTCCTCATCCTCCTTGATCTCTCCTCCGCATTTGACACCGTCAAACATGAGAGCTTACTCGAACTATTAAACACAAGAATGGGCCTATCTGGAACTGTGCTCAAATGGTTCACTTCCTTTTTGCAAAACAGGTCGCAGAAATTCAAGAGCAACAACCTGATGTCCACACCAAGACCCGTATCGCTAGGCGTACCACAAGGATCCTCCCTATCCCCAACTTTGTTCAACCTAGTTATGGAACCTCTCACCACCTTGCTGCAAGAATCCAATGTACACTTCCACATGTATGCTGATGACACCCAACTTTATCTCAAACTACAATCACCCAAAGACATCACGCTCTTGAACTCAACGATCAGAAGCACCCAATCTTGGTTGGCCGCTAATCATCTCAAACTCAATGCCCTAAAAACAGAGTTCCTTCTGATCTCACCTCCAGCGAAGATCACTACCGCACAAATGTGGCTTAAAGATCTAACGGCGCTCAATGTCCAACCCACCATCGTGGATTCAGCGAAATCTTTGGGCATAACACTTGACACCAATCTCAGCATGCAGGAACACATCAACAAAGCAACTAAGGGAGCAAACTACCAAATCAACACCCTTAGGAAACTTAAACCTTTCCTTCCAGCCAAAGACTTCCAGACGGCGGTACAATCACTAGTCATACCTCGAATAGAATACGGCAGCACCGCCCTCTGCGGTCTCCCCCTAGCTACTACGGCACCCATAAGAGCCTCTCTAAACGCCGCAGCGAGACTTATCACTGGATCAAAAAAACACTCACACATTTCCCCTGACTTCAAATCATTGAACTGGCTGCCGTTTGAAGCCAGAATACACCTGAAAATAGCTTGTTTGACCCACAAGGCTGTGCACCTGAGCTCACCTAGATACCTCGCTCAGAAGCTGACGATTTCTGGAGGCTCCAGAAACACTAGAGGCACAAACAACCTTTTGCTAAAGCCTAAAAGATTCCGCAAGGAAAAAACCTTTAAACGCTCTTTCTCAGGAATGGCTCCCAGGATTTGGAACTCGCTCCCCCCTGAAACAAGGCTTATCACCTCTACCATACTTTTCAAGAGAGAAGTGAAAGCGATCCTCATGGCTAAATACACTTGAACGACTACTGAGGAAAAACTACAAAGACTCGATACTCATCTGTACTACTTGTTCGAACCCTTGTATTTTTATTTTTGACTTTGAAATTGACTTACTTGATTGTTTTATGATATCACTTCAATGTACTGTTAACATGATTGATGTATCTGCGTATACATGCTCCCCTCCTCTGTAAAGCGCTCTGATATCTGCGAAGATCTTGTTCGCGCTATATAAAACTTTCAAAATAAATAAATACATTTCCATTAACTGACTATAGATTTCTAACTCATGATCTGTGTAAAGTGCCTATTTTAAACATATTCTATTATATTGAAAATCGTACAGCTCTCTTTAAAATGCCCGGATACCTTATTCAATATGGTCTGCATTTCAAAAATGTTATGAGCAAATTAAAAAGTTTAAAAGATTGTGTGTTGTATTAACAATTCATTGTTATCTCCATTAAATCAGCCTAAATTCCTTTTCAAATCTTCACTCTCCTTTTTCTATACACATGTGGAACCTAATAAAGTAACTTCCAAAATGAAAGAATTTCCTTTTGTGGTCTCATGAGAATTTCCGGAGCCCATGATCTAATATTAGCTTTGAAGATCATGGATTCTGTAAATGTGTAAGTGCTCTGGTTATGGAAACTTGTCCAAAACAATGGTCATGTCTGCGCCAGAATAAAGGCAGTTGCCTTCTTTCTGCTGTCCCGTGGTTTAACAATTTCAATATATTTTGCAGTATTTTCCAAATAATTGTGTGCAGAGTGATCCAACACATGAAATGGAAAAATACAGAAAAAGTCCCTTTTATTATAGATATTTTTAGAAACACCTCCAGTGTTTTTATCGGCTTTTAATCATCTGACATTGAAATCACTCGAGCTAGTGCTAGAAGACCCAACGACACAGGCTGCTTTAACCCTTTTCTAAAAAGCCTATAAGACTAAAGTGGAAAGAGGCAAGAAGAAGAAACAAATATGACTAAACAGGCGTACACGATTTCCCTGACCATGCCCTTCTGGATACATTCAAGAAAATGAAATTCTATCAAAGGCTGTTGGTCCTAGGTACAAGTAGATTGTTTTCCAAAGCCGTAACAGACATAATTAATGTGTTCCATAAATGTGTAAATGTGTAAAGATAAATAAACATCAATAGTGTCCCTCAAACCCAGAAACAAACATTGTCAAAGCCAATAAGTCTAATTGATTTGGCGAGTTTATGTGTTGTTTCATGAACGCACAGCTGGATTTTTAGTCCTTCACTCTGCCGAGGTGTTATGACTGGCTATGTCAAGGTGATAGAATGTTTTGATGCTCCAGCTCGGTCCATAGTTTACCAGCACTAACACTTTATGAACTTCCACTTTAATGGGGTACATCTTACAAACAAATAGTGCATCTGCCAGGCCTTTTGAATAAACTCCCTCCTTTGAATCTTCATTAGGCAAGACTGACAAAGAAATCATTGCAGTACTAACTACCATGGTCAATCCTTCTAAGGTGTGTCTGCCATATTTGTCCTTCTGACCCTACCCCTGTTCAGATGTACTCTCATCCGCATATACAATGTATTCAAGCTGCTGTACTGAAATATTCAATAAAACGTTTCTGAAATAAAAAAAAAGAAATCATTACAGTTAATGTACACCGTGAGCAGTTAGTAAGAATGAAGCACTATTCACTGCAGTAGCAGGAGTCAAACATTGTTTTGGTTTAGTCTCTATAACAAATGGTAATAAAGAACACTTGTATGTTAAAGACTCTGCTTGACCCACCACTATTTACTTTTTTGATCTTAGACAGTATATTTCACCTAAAGTTCTAACCAGGTTATTAATTCCATTGGTAACATTTCTACCAATGCATGTTGTAATTAACTATTTGAGCTACGACTGAAGTCAATTTGGCAATTTGAAATATACTACATCACGCTTGGGTGCTGAAACCTATCTTTTTGCTGGCTGGGGCACAGGTTAGGTCTGGCACCTCACAACCACCTCCTCAGAACACTCCTTGATCTGGGAAGACAACATCTGAAGAAAGAAGGATGCATTCGAAGATAGGACTCACTCCTGCTGGTACTCAGGGAATGGAATTTCTCTCACAGAGTCACATGGTTGGCCTTCTGTTTGCCTGATCCAGGGACACAAAAACATAAGCACTCTTGCCGTTTCTAGAAGTTGGAGAAAAATGTGACAGAGTCATTTTATCCACATCTGAATGACTGGGACATGGTGATGAGGCTTGCAAGGAAGGGTGCCCAGAGGTAGGCTAGAAAACCAGGTTCATCCCTCTAGGAGCTTTCAAATATGCTGAAAACAGGTCGGAACTTGCTGGACGATTTTGAGAACCAAAAAAGTGACTTTTTTCGAAAGTAAAACCTTGGTCAATCCCTGCGTCAAAGCCACCTTGGCTTTTGAGAAAGCTAGCTTTGTCATGCTTGGAGATTTTGGGGCCAACCCAGTTGCTTCCTCAATAGCTCGATGAGGACATCTGACTCTGTGGGACACTTGCCAGATTTAGCCTTGGACCATCCTCCATTAAATTTGATATTTAATAAGTAGCTAGGTGTCAAGGTAAAAATGTTGACCGGGATGACATGCTTGGTGCATCCAACCTTCACCTCCTCCTGGTTGGCCTGACATTGCGCTTAAGTCCAGGTCTATCTCAAAATTATATTTGGGTCCCTTTTCCTTTTGTGTCTTGTTGCTGCTGGTCAGTTTACCTGCTCCATTTACCTGATACAGTCCAAGGGGACTGCAACGCTGCCTCTGGTCCTGCCGCAAACCACCCAGTAGAGACGCGGCCATTGGGGACTCCAACTCCCAGCGTCCCCCCATGGCGCACGCTACCGACATCACGGAGAAGCGCAAGGAGGCGCTTTAAAGATGCTTGAGGGCTCCCGCAGCGTGGGTCTCTTTTCCTTTTGTGTCTTGTTGCTGCGGGCCAAGGGCGGGCCCGTCTGTGCCCGTCAGAGGCCGGAAGTGGCCGGGCTGGGCCACCCCTCTAACCTGTCGGACCCGGGATTAATCTGAGACTACTAAAAAAGGTACTGTGACAGAGTTTGCGCCGATTGCAGGCATTTGAACCCCCTAATTACCATTGTTTACTGCAATTGGAGGAGGCAGGGTTGGTCTACCCCTCTTCCATTGCTCTTTCTGTGTTGCTCAGGACTTGGTTAGTTGTTTTTGACATCTTTGCACCAACTGTAGAGCTATATATATACTGATTCTATTACTTGTGTGTTTCATCTGTACCGAGTTGTTATGAGCAAGGGTAATCGTAAGGGGGCAGGAGGCCCAGGGGTTGCAGGCACTTTGGACGCGTTTCTTATGCGGGCTGAGTCTGTCCTCATACATGAAATTGAGCTTACTAAGAGGAGACTCTCACTAGACCCTTGTTGAGCCCCCTCTGAAGCTCTCGTACCCGGTCCCCTGTTAAACTCTGAATTAACAAATGAATGTAGGCCGCCTGTGGTTTCTATGTCTTCAGTATCCCAATTAAATGAAACAACTAATTTAGCCAGCATTCTAACCTCCACTCATTCTCTCCCGGCCAAGATCCTTACACGCCAGCAACGATCAGTGTAGATTAAGGTTGGGGAGGGTGCTAACACGACCAAAAAAAGAAAAGCATGTGCACTACCGCCAACCATGCATCCGGCGAGCAAAGTGGCAAAAACTAGAGGGACTGTCCGTGGCAAAAAGGTTGGCCCCCATGGTGCTCCAGATCCTGGTACTTCATGTCCATCAGATCAAAGGGTTCCGGGTAATTCTCGACAGGTGTCTAGTGATTTTGAAGACCATATGCTAGCTAAACTCGAAGAGAAATTAGCAGCAATGTTTGATCCCTTACTCACAAAATTGTCCGGCATAGACTCAGGATTGAGTAAAATAGAGCAACACCTTTTTTCCCCAAAGCCTTCGTTGAGCAATGGATATTATAGTGGCTTGATTGAACCCAGTCCGGCTATGGCACACATAACACAACCGTCCACTACTGAAGTTGGTCCTTGCGCAAATAGTGTTGTACAAGTTCCCCTTGCAAATCCCCGTAATGCAAATACCATCACAGATAAGGCCGGCTCTAGGAGGGAGCTCGCTAGACGCCATGATCTAGGGTCGATACAGGGTGGCTTGGAGTGCCCTAGTGACTCCCTCAACCTACTGGTACCAAAGGAGGGAGGAGCTGGGCTGTTCCTGGGTACAAGTGTCAGGTCAGGGGGGAGTGGAACTGGGTAGGAGGTTAAGTAATAACCTGCCTGTGGGTATCCATTTTGTTGGATATATTGGCCTCACACACCCTTGCAGGTGTCATGCTTCATCATCGGCAGTTGCTCCTCGTTGGGTGGGCGGTGCAATACCCAACGGGCTACACCTCTAGGAGGGGCTCTTTGGCGGAGATCTTTTATTCAACTGCCCGTAGGTGAAGTGTGGGTGAGGGGCCAAAATAATAGTAGACAGAGTGTGGGATTAAAATAACGCCGAGGTACCGGAAGGAATTTTATTCGGGTGGTCCCAAGCGCTAGCTAAAAACAACAGTTAGTCTAGGAGGTCTGGAAAGTAATGTTTTCCGCACTCAAGACTATACTAGTGGGTGAAAGTTGTGGTCAACATGTTTCTCGCTCAGGGCTAAGTTACCCGCGATTCATCAGGACCTATAAGAATTGATAGTTGTCTACAATTTGGCTGAGCTATCTAAGTATCAGTGCTTACTTAAATGGTTAAGTTGAGGTGTACCTGCATATACATTGTTCCATGCCTGGATTTAGGAAACAAAAAGGAGAAGGTACAAGGTTACATCTCTCAAGCTGGTATAGTGCATTATACCACTTCTCACATGACCTGGTGCATTCAGTGGCATGCTAGTGTGGTGACTACTAGCACGTGGTGCAAGTGAAACATCTCCAATGGAGCAAAGTTGTGTGGCATGCTCACATGTGAAGGCGGGGAAACGTTTCTTGTGACATTAAAAACTAGAAGAGCAACAGCATAAAAACACAAAGCAACGTAATGATATACAAATAAAAACATAGCAAGTGCGGTCTATATGGGTCCAAGCTAGCCCCACTCACCTAAAGGTCAATTGTTACATGTAACAGCAGTGTCTGGCGGGATAGACATCGGTGAGTCAAGCCTCTGTATCTAAGGCTAGAGTGAGAGAGTAATAGGGAGGGTAAGAAAGAAAGAAACAACATTCGTTTTCAAACCAACCACATTAAGGGGTCGATTAGGATCGCGGACGGACTTGAGTCCGTCCGCGACCCCTGAGGAGGAGGGAACGTCCGCATGGGCTGCGGCGTTCCCTCCGATCTGATTAGGATGTGACCGCTAGGGTGGCGGTCACATCCTCTATCTCTAACATTGCGGCGGGTGCAGCTTCAAGCTGCACCCGCCCCAATGTAAAAAATGCATGCACAGCATTTGCGTGCACAAAGCGGCAGGCACCGCGCGGTGCCTGCTGCATTGTGCACGCAAATGCAGGGGGGTACCATAGGTACCCCCCATGTGCACCCACCACCACCCCTTCGCCCAGGGGGCCCGCAACGGGCCCCCGAAGTGAAGGTCCGTATGCTTTTCCATGGCGGCAATGCCGCCGTGGAAAAGCATATTTACACACACATCATAATATGGCGGACGGTGTCTCATAGACACCGCCTGCCATGTTATGGCTTTTCCGCCGCGGTCGGAAGCCGACCGCGGCGGAAAAGCGGCGGACGGAATTCCAGACCCACCAGCCATCCTAATTTGGCGGTGGGTCTTTGGAGTCTCCGCCGCGGTTTTTCCGCATCCTCCAGGCCGGCGGACACTTCCGCCGGCCCGGAGGATGCGGAAAAACCGCCATCCTAATCGGCCCCTAAGTGTTATTTGACTTGACTGGCTGCACTCTGCCTTTGTTGTGCTAGTATCTGTGTTGGTATAGAGCTGTTGCCTTGGTTGGCATTAGGAAGGGATAATATTCGTTTTTTTTTAAAAATCAACCACATGAAGTAATATTTATTATTTGGCATGACTGGCTGCACATGGCCTTTGTTGTGCTGGTATCTGCGTGAATATGGAGCTGTTGCATCGGTTTGCGTTAGGGTAATGCAAGTAACCTAGCCATTGCCGGTCTGGCGGTGCTACAAGTGGTAATTTGGCCCTCTGGATATACATAGATCCCCTCTTCTCCCCCCTTTTTGTATACATCCCTCAACCTACTACCTGAAGCCACCCCATATACCATCATACTTTCCAATATGCCTGTCCTATCAACTGACAATGGGGAACATTTGTCATCTCTTAGGAATAAGGCCCTTCATTTGTTAAACGTCAGAACTGGGCTGGGCAACCACTTATTCCAAGAATGTAAAATGATACGAAGAACTTCATGGGTGGGGAAATCACCCAAATCCATCAGAGGTGACTGTATTGTGTTGAACTTTGGGTCCCCATTGCCAGTGAAAACCATTTTAGATAGGGCTGGGCCTAGGCATTTGAGCAGGGATTATATTAGTATTCTGCCATTAGGCTTCTTTTACCGGAACAGTTCCTTTCAAGTAATCGGAAAGGTTGGCCATAGGGTCTTACCCCATGTACAAGGTCCATACGAATATGAAGTACCAACCTTTAATAGATTTCAACTTTTTTCAAACCTGAATGATATTGACTGACTAAGTCGTCCGCTGGTTCCTAACAAGACCCCGCCTCAAATGGCTGAACTGGGAGAGGCTGACCGGGTTTCAGGGAGTGTGTGGTATAACCCCTGTAGTTAACCTCTAGACTGAAGAGGCTAATCTTCCTGTGGTGAGATGTGGCTTATGCCCAAATCTATGCTATAGTGATATTCTTAGCGAGATAGTAGGTCCTGAACTAGCTTCATGGAAAATCGCGGGGCTTTTAAAAAAAACAGCCCCTGTTGAATGGTCCACATTCATTGAGGAGCAAGACCTTTTGTTTTTTCAAGAGACTTGGGCAGTGGACCAGGTATTACGTCAAGGCTATTTAAACTTTTCCAAAGTTGCGGAACAGGAACAGCGTGGTAGACCAAAAGGGGGACTGACTACAAGACGGAGGAGATTTATATTATTGTCGGGACATCCTCATAATTAGGCAACACCTGGGAAATATCCCAGACCTGCTACTCATAAATGTGTACTCAAGGGGTTTGCAAGGTGGGATAGCTTCTCCCACGTTTACATGTTTAGATGCTTTTTATTAGAACATAGAGGTGACAACAATGTAATAATAGCAGGAGATTTTAATTGTAGGTTTGAACCCCTGGATTTCCATGATACAAATTTTAGCACAGAGGAGGACCCTCAGTGGTCCATTCCTCTGTTGGATCTTCCTGCAATAAATAGATGGTCGAGCGCAGCACTCCAACTAAATGTTTTTTCTCTGGAACAAGAGGTGAGAGCAGCTAATGGTAGTTCTAGATCTGACAAGCATGGTATGCCTACCTTTAGTACGGGGCAACGTAGAAGTCGTATAGATTTTTTTCTACTCAATAAGGAGTTCTGGTCTAACTTAATAGACATGGTGGTCTGCGAATGACCCGAAAGTGACCATAACCCGTTATTACTCTCCCTACGTCCCTTGCGTATATCCCGTGGAGCAGGGTTGGCCCCACGTCTAGATTATGTAGAGGCCCAAATTACAAACGACACTTGACGAGTCAAATGGGCAAATGTGATTCAAAAGGATGAGCATGTGAAACAAATGAGTAGGTTGGTAGCTAACGCCTTAGATACTCTCCAGACCGGTGCTGGGCAGGAAGACTCTAATTTTATAGTTGTGCATGTCCATGAGGACCTTTTTACTAAGCTCAAAGGCTTTTTTATGACCAAAACCAAAAAATCCCCAATTCGCTCAGGCAATAAAGCTGCTGCCTGGTATAACACTTCCTGCCACATGGCTTATAGAAGTTTAGCTTTAGCGATTAGGTCAAAGACAGGAAAGTAATACGTAAGGCTAGGACTACATATAAAGTAGCTCAATGCCATGCCAAAAGAGATTGGGATGATCAACATTGGGCCGAACTGCTCAAAGCATGTCCTGAGAGAAATATGACAGCCTTCTGGCACATGGTGACGGGGGGCAGTGGGTTTTCTAACAATGTGCCCACGAATCACGTGGAGCCAGACCAATGGGTCTCATATTTCGAAGGCCAGTTTGCCTGTGCTGGAGATGTAGGAGACTTGTTTGAAATGCCGCCCCCCATCTCAACTTTACATTTCTCTAAGAAAGAAGTGGAAAATGCTCTACTCTTTGTCCCAAGAGGCAGGGCGCCTGGGCCTGATTGCATTCCTGCTGATCTGTTTCTCCACGACATCGATACATGGGCATCATATATACAGCTTCTTGTGAATACCATTGCCAAAGGAGCACCCATGCCTGGTACCGGATGTATGACATTACAACGCATGCTTTTACCACGCATTCCTTTACAACGCAGTTTTTACAACGCATGCTGTTACAACGCATAGCGCTTAGGGGTGCTGGATAGTGAATAGTTTAATTTACTATTCCAACTCCAGTCCCCGTGGATAGTAGGGAAGGTGTTGGATAGTAAATTAAATCTATTCCCTATCCTAGAGCGCCCCCCAGCGCTATGCGTTGTAATGACATGTGTTGTAATAGTTGCGTCGTAAAGGCACTGCGTGGTAAAAGTTGCGTTGTAAAGGATGCTTCCCCTGGTACCTGGGCAGGAGCTGTAATACTTCCCATCTTTAAAAAAGAGGATCGCTCCCTACCCGGGAACTACAGGCCTATAAGCCTTATCGACTGCATCCAAAAGGTGTCAGCAAGGATGGTACTCAGTAGAATTCAGGCTTGGTAGGAGGAATGTGATATCCCTTCCTATCTTCAGGCGGGTTTTCGGCCTTGCACTAGCACAGTAGATCAGGTGCTCAGGTTTATACTTATATACTGGCATACTGTAATATTAGGGAAAGGTACTATCTATGCAGCCTTTGTCGATCTTAAGTCGGCATTTGACCTCGTCCCTCGCACCAAGATGTGGCACACATTTTTTAAGCTAGGCATGCTGTTAGATATTCTGGCCTTTTTGATCAAGTTGCATGCCGACAATTATGCGCAGGTGAGATGGGACACTGGGGGAAGTACCACTGAAAAGTTCCAGGTTGAGAAGGGGGTGAGACAGGGGTGCATTTTAGCACCCACCCTCTTCTCAATTTTCATTAATGGGGTAGTCCAATATTTCGAGAACTTTCCCACGGATGCTCTGTCTTTAGTTGGGTCTAGGATACCGTTACTTATGTTTGCCGTCGACACCCTCATTCTCTCCAAGACGAGACAGGGCCTACAATGTGCCCTCACAAGATTTGAGGAGTGTTGTGAGGACCACGATCTTATCGTCAATATGGAAAAAACAAAATATATGGTCCTACATAACTCCAAGAACATTGTGGGTAGGGTCAAAATGAAGGGAGTTACTTTAGAACAAATGGAGATTTTCTCTTATTTGGGGGTGACAATTGACAAAAAACTAATCTGGAAGCCCCAAATAGACTGCCTCACTGTTAAGCATGCCCAACTCTCATGAACTCTGTTGAAGGAACAGAGGTTATTATACACCAAACCAATTGCCCCTGTGCTACAAATTTATAACACAAAAATTGGCGCCTCGATCTTATACAGGGCAGAGCTGTGGGGATATGCCAATTTGGATGCTCTGGTGGTAGCACAAAACAATTTTCTGAGGTCCATAATTGGCCTCCCTCAGTCTACCCCACTATTACCCTGATATTTAGACTTGGGATGCCATTCAATTAGGGATGTGGCACATTTTAGGCCAGTCGCATACTGGAGGAGGCTTTGGGTGACACCCGAGCTTTCACACTATGCTCTGGGTCTCTTGGAAGTCAGAGGACTTGATGTCTCCAGAAAAATTCAGTGGTTATGGTGTGTCAAATATATACTTTGTAAGATGGGGATGAGCCGTTTATGGACCTCCCCTGCTGAAAGTATATTTCCAACCAAAATTGAGTTAGAGCCAGATTATTGGAACTTTAAAATTATGAGGCGTTTTGTCTAAAGCCTTACTTGTTTGTAAGCATGAACCTAAATATGAGGGCTATTGGGATCTAATTACCAATACTAAAGATAGGAAACTGTTTCACCAGTTTAGGGTGGGATCGCTCCCTACGAATGTTTTTACTAACAAATGTTGTAGTTTAAAAACTAGCAACTGCCCCTTTTGTCCTGATTCGAAAGAATCCTTGGGACATATCTTTTTTGCCTGCCCAGTGTATCAGAAACCTAGGTCCCAATGGCTGAAACCCATATGTTTAAACTTGGGGACCAGGTCCAGTAGCGAGGCGTTCAGGATTTTAAAAAACATCAGTGGACGGGCCCATTGTGATCGCTGTTGCAAAGTTCCTGGGTTGGGTGTGGGTGATTCGATGGAACGAAAGGAGGCTAGGTAAATGCCCACACCATGTCCAGTAGTTTGATATGATCAAATCAGCACTATGCACTTTACTGTACTGTATTGATGTTTTTTGTAATTCAAAGTAAGGAAGGCCGATTCTCCAAGTGGCAGTTTTGCCGGGTGTATTTTAGTTTTTTTAAATTATTTATTGTATTATCATGGAATTCCAAGGTGGTTATTTTATTCTAAGATATCTTTGTGCTGTATTTATTTTACCTGACCTCTATGTGTATGTTGTTCTAACTTTTGTGGTTTTTCTTTTTTTTTTTAAATCGAAATAAAGTTTATGAACTGAACTGAACTGATATTTGTTAATGTCACTTTACTTTTTCTGTGTGCTTTTTTCATCGAACATGGAAAAAATCACATCTCTGGTTGTCTTCATTCTATTTTGGTAAATACAATTCAATGCTCAACCATGCATTGCATTACAGGAGAGTATTTCTCCTCCACTTGGGGATAGATTCTGACATATTGCCTCTCTCTCCCTATGGACTATTGTTTTAAACGTAATTTGCAATGGCTTCTGTACTTTCATTTGCACTTTTAATACAGTAGTGCTGACATATTACCCTCTCTTTCTGTGTACTGTGCTTTAAACCTGTTTTGCTATAGCTTTAATACTTTCATTGGTATTTTCATTTCAAAGATTCATCTTGATTAGGAACCAGCCTCCTTTATAAACATGCAATACCTTTGGTAAGGTTTCTTCAAAGACAAAAACCAGAGCCCCTTCTTGTCTGAAAAGGTATGTATGGCCATCTTGGCTCTTGATTTAATAAACATTGCTGTAGTGGATGACTTGTGAAAACAGATTAGCACACACCCAAGGAATTCAACATTCGTAATACGAATTTGCACACTTTTTTAGAGTTCTAGAGATTTTTTTATATAGAAATGGTTTCCTAAGGTGCATTTACTTGATTGAGGATAAAAAATGCCAGAATCAAAAGCAATGGCATACATCAACTAGGCATCAAGTCTCCCAGAAGAGAATGGAGTTTTAAGGATCACATCAGGCACGCTTGCTTTAGTAATGCGCATCCAGGATTTTAAATGGCTACTCACCAAAAATTAAAACAAATTATTGGTTAGCCAATGATTAGTAATTGTGTCAAGGGCAATCCACCATCTATGTAGTCAAAGGTCTTGGAAAAATCTACAAATGCAAAGTGGCATGGCGGGCGACCTCTTGCAGTTTGTGGATGGTTTACATGAAAAGTAAATAATACTCTACTGTGCCCTGTGACTAGCACTTAACAGGAACCCATCGGAGTCACTGGCAGGACATCAGTCCTCTGAATTCAACCATGCATGTCTGCAGCTATAATATTGGGAATAGTTTGATTGGGAAACATCCTTTACAACGCAGTGTTTACACCGCGCGACCTTTACGACGCAGCCATCACAACGCAAGTCATTACTACGATTTGCGCTGGAGGGCGCTCTTGCTTAAGGAATAGTTTGATTTTCTATTCCAACACCTTCCCTACTGTTACGTGGGCTGGAGTTGGAATAGAAAATTAAATTATACCACAATCCAGCGCCCTCCAACGCAAGCCGTTGTAACGACTTGTGTTGTAATGGCTGTGTCGTAAAGTACCGCGATCTAAATGATCGCGTTGTACTGTCGTACATCCGTTTGGTTGGATGCTATAGGATAGAAAAATAATAATCCTTTGTGTTACTGGGGCACACCTTATAAAATATTGGTGCTGAGAGGGCTATCTTCTAGAAATCCAGTGAAGTTGGACACGCAACACTAAAATTAACAAGCATCTCAAAAGCCACTAGTTAGTGCTTTTCTTAAGCATGCAATAGCAAAGTTAATAGGGATGATTTTTTGTTATGGGAAGTGCTTGGTAACAGTTGGGCTACCCTGTCTGTGTTGCTCCCGGCTGGCCTGGAAAGAAAATCCCATAACAGAACAAGTTGTTAGCCACAATAGGGAACTTGCCAGCAGAGCTATATTGTGGAACAGTTTAAATTAGAAGAGTCACGCTATACTCTCAAAGAAGATTGTTCTAAAAAGTGTCAGATGATGAAGCCTGTGTTTTAAGTGGAGACCTTAAAAGGCATAAACTGCTAAATATTATATAGTAGATACATTTGACAATGAACAGCTTTTTTGATATATCTAAAGCAAGTTCAATCAATCAATCAGGGAATTGTGAAGCGTGCTACTCACCCGTAATGGTCTCAAGGCGCTGGGGGGGGAGGGTGTGCAGCTACAGTCGTTCAAAGAGCCAGGTGTTGAGGGTCCTTCTGAATATGTAAAGAGTTGGGGCGCATCAGATGATGATCGGAAGCTCGTCCAGGTTTTAGCCACAATGGAGGAGAAGGCTCTTCCACCTGTTCTGGCTCTATGAATGTGCGGGGTTTCTGCATGGGCGATGTCGGCGCATCAAAGGTTTCTCTTGGGTACGTGGAAGGAGATTCTTTCATTGAATTGAAGTATTAGGGCCCGATGTTGTTGAGGCATTTGCAGGTGCGGGTGAGTATCTTGAAGGTTACTCTCTTCTCGAAGGGAAGCTAGTGGAGGTCCTGCAGGTGTAGGGTGATGTGTTTTTGTCAGGGGTGCCAAGGACGAGTCTGGCTGTGGTGTTCTGTATGGTCTGGAGCCCTGGGGCAGAGATTTGTTGATCCCAGAGTAGAGGGCGTTTCCGTAGTCCAGTCTGCTGGTTATGAGTGCGTGGCTGATGGTCTTTCTTGATTCAGGGGGATCCAGTTGATGTGCATTCAGGTCTTTACTTTGTCAGCAAAAAATCTTTAACTCCAACAGTGTGCTGTAAAGAAAGCAAAGTGAACAAACAAAAGAACTTGCAATGGCGATTAATGAATAGCCTTAGTCTGCCTTGAAGACAAAGATAAATGGGGATTCACCAAACTGCCAAGGGTATTAAAAGTGACCATTCACATTCTTTGAGCTACATAATATCAGCGCAAGGGACAGTACACAACATTTGACTCTGAATCATCCAAGGAAGTGATGCCACTCAATCTTAACCCTGGTGATATCAAAATAATTGACATTGCCAAAGTGCCATGATAACTGCATGATTAATATACTAACACAACAAAGACAATTGCCTAGTTCAGATTTCACCTGCAAAAGGTTGCTGACATGTTACACGAGGAGCGCATTACTCATTTCTCTTTGTATTACATGAACAATTATAAGTCAGTCGGAAGAGATAGAGTGCCATAAAACGGATTAGCACTGGGATCCTAAATTATGTGTACCCCAAACTGTCATGGTGTAATGGTTCTCCTAGTGTAAACTACAACTAGCAATACACTGATAAATGATTGGGAGAGGAAAACTCAAGATTTAAAAAAAATAAAATAGTAGTTATGACCACGTGTATTAATTGATACAGGACAGATAATTAATATGAACTATACTATTGCCTTGTTCTTGTTAATACATTTGTATTTAGGTTAATTTTCAAGACACCAACATTTGTGAAGCACAGAGGGGAACGTTGTATTCAAACACATCATTTTTTATGTATTCACAATAATGAAACATGACAACTTGTTTAAAAATGTTTTTTTGTTCGGGTTTATGGAATCAGAAGAGGGTGAACTGCACTGCTGAGTTTATTTATTTTACAACAACTAAAGGGTCCCAGTGGAAGCTGCCGAAAGCAAAAATTGTTCATGAAGACTCCTGTTCTTACAGTGGTGGCTAAAGATCTTGAAAGTGGTGGTGTGTAATATTTGCCATGAATTTTAAGAAGTGGCAAATCAGGTGAGCCTGACCTCTTCTAAGAGGGTTCTCCCTTAAGAATATTTAAAAAAAAATGGGCAAAAACAGTACATTTTAAAGCACAGTTTTCAAATAAGTTTGTAAATGCTGTAGGCACTGAAAGGGTACACATAAAATAGTCAAGTCCTTTCATGGTATTCCACACCAATGAACGCTGACATCCCCCAGGAGTTGACCTCATTTTTTAGAACATGTGTTATGGGTGCCCACATATGTTAAAATGGTCTTTATTGTACCAGGCGTCATATTTTGTCATGGATGCCACCATGTTCCATAGGTTATCCCTTACGCCAAAAGCACCTACAATATGCCAGCATTTTCCCATTATTGCCATTCTTACATATATTATGTGACCCTCACGTTAAACCCTTATGTTAAAAATTACCTCAAATATATCAGTGTCAGCATTGTCATTGTTTCCCTCTTTTAATATGCCACTGTTGTACCCCCTTATGCCAAGAATTACCTCCAGTGTACCAGGGTCCCCATTTTGCCCAGGTGCCCCAATGCCCAAAAAATAATTCTGTATGTCTGCATCTTCATTATTCTACAGGTACCCTATATGTCTGTGCCACTATTTTACCATGGGCATCCATAATGCAAATAATGTCCTTCAAATTGCTCGGCCAGTGCCAGTATTTTGCAGTGAGTGAGTCTCTCATATGCCAAGTATTATTTCTACTATGCCAGTACTAATGTTGTCTCACAGGTACTTATCATGCTATGAATTGCCTCCAGTATACCAGCATTTTGCAAAGCTTACCTCCCTATAAGTCAAAAATTATCTTAAGAATGCCAGGCTAATGTCAAAGTCGCAAGCATAACATCACGTTCACTTACATTAACTCACTCTCATTCTCACTCACACTCCATTCTTTCTCATTCACTTGCACTCACTCATTGATTCCCTCTCACTCTTGCAATCGCTATTATTCTTACTTGCCCATTCTTACTCCCTCTAACTCATTCACACTTAACATGTTCACTGAGATTCACTCATACTTTCTCACTCACTCACACTCAATTGCACTTACTCTCACTTATTCTTCCTCTTACTCATTCTCACTCACCAATTTGCAGTCACTCTCACGCACATTCATTTTTACTCACATTTTCCCACTCTTGCTCACTCTGACTCACTTATTTTAACTTATTCATTCTCAATCTGACACACCCATTCTCACTCACAGCTACACTCACTGTCACTCACCCTCACTCATTCTTACTCACACCTTGTGACATTTATTCTTACTCATTTATTTTCACTCACTCACTGCAGTTACTCTTACTCTCTTCATTCACTAATTCTCCCTCTGTTTCTCACTCATACTCACTTACTGACACTCAATTTTACTCCTTCCCACTAACTACTTCTCTCATTTAATCTCCTTCACTAATTTCCACACACACACAAATGCTCACACATAGACACACGTTCACATACACATGCTCACCCTCACACAAACACACTCTCACCTGCACCCAAATACATTTAAAAGCATTATTTACTTACCTCAGCTGTCAGCGAAGCCTTGTTCCATCTCCTGTGTTCCTCGTTTATTATATTACCAGTAAATATACAACTGTTATTTACACTTACTTTAATAAAGACTGTGCAAAAAACAAAGGCAATGTAGTCCTAACTCCCTAACTGGTGAGCAATCCCTGTATTCTATCCTGATTTTGCCACATGTGAAGCCAGAAGTTACAACACTCAAAGGAATGGCAAACAATGCAAAACCACGAAAACAATGTCTGAAGTAGGCTGATACCAAGATTAGTCTTGCTGTATTACTTCTTAAAGTATGGGCAGCATGAGGGCTTTTTCACAGCTAAAGCTGTCTGTCGCAAAACCTAAAAAGAGAAGCTACTGCAACAGCGTTGTGTGATAGGGAGAAACAAAACTGACCAATAGTTACATAGATGTGGTAGAGTTCGTCTCTCTTCTTGGTGATGCACTTTGGCTGTAAAGTGTCAACTAGGTCATCTTTGTGCCATAGCGCAAGAGGTCCTGCATTAAGGCTAGTGTGATTTGGTACAAAGAGGATTACCTGCCCACAAAAACAATGGGGCATATTACCAAGGCAGGCGATATGAAATTATTGTCGCTTTTGCAGCCATTTTCGGCCGCAAAGCGGCGATAATTTCATCGCTCTATTAGCAAGCTGTTGCTAATATCAGTTAGCGACAGCTTTTAGGTGATAGCGAACGGTTTGGGGCCCACTTTGCATGTCAGCAATTTTTATCACTAATGACATGCAAAGTGGGCGTACCCAACCTGTTAGCGACTGAAAGCAGTTGCTAACATCGCTATCACCTATTATCAACGCAGGCGTAGCGACAAAAAAATTCGCGCTAAGCGCGAATATCGCTGAATACTAATGCCTGCTCAGACCAGTTCTTAGCCTGTATATCCAATGGGAGGTGGATATTCAGGCTAAGTCCCTATTGGCGATAATACCTGAATATCGCGGGATTTCCAGAGTTATTCACGCATTTCGCCGCTATCGCCGGATATTTTATCGCTTTGGAGACAAACGTTGCTAATAGCACGTTATCTCTGCGATGAAATCCGGCGATGCTCGGCGTTAAAAATGTTTTCGCTAAGCTTATTTAGCGATAAATATCGCTAGTTGTTGATAATATACCCTAATGTCCTTTGTAGGTAATTCCTCTTTGTATGTGTATTATAGAACGCAGCCCATGTTCAAAGAGGAAGTAATAAGAAGAAATAAATATATTTCTTCTCGTTAGACCAGCTTCTGGTAGATGCACCATTTTGGCATAAACCCACATTTACAAGTCTCTGAAAATATGGGTTTCCATCAAAATATTTGTATAAATGCACAGAACATCCATGCTTTACCCATGTAAAGCCTGTTTGACATAAAGTAACGTAAGGTAGAGCTGTGGCTCCACAGGGCTGGATAACTTTACCCTGCAGTCCTTTAGAACCAATTTCCATCATGATGAAGAGCTAACAGCTGAATAAAACATGGTTCCTTGCCCTTCTAATATCCATCCTCCCTGGGCACATCTATGCACCTTGTTCAAGTCCTCCAGAAGTAGAAAAATGGATACAGCCTACTTGTCTCCAACTGCTGGAAAAATCATTTTTCTCACTCCTGCATTCAAAATGCCAGAGGGAAAAGCTTCTGGGCACCAGGACTCTCTCCTTCCAGGATTTCTGTAGGGTCAAGAGCTCTGTGGTCCACAGGACCCTCTCTTTCAAGGAAGCCTTCTGCTTTTTGTGTCCCTGGAGCAGGAAAACACGAGGTCAATGACCTGGATAACAGCTCAAGTCTCAGGCTGGAAAAGGGAGTCAAGTGTCACTGGCTCATTTCTTACAGCAGTGCCTTTTTCTAAATACATAGGGGCCCATTATGATGTCGGGCGGATTGCCTCCGCCAGGGTAGCGGTGGCCACCGCCACCCTGGCGGAGGCAATCCGCCCGACATCCTTCCCTGCATTCCCCCCCCGCCATATTACGATGGTGGAGGGGACCGCAGCGGTGGGAAACACTGCCCGCCTGTTTTCCGCCCGGTCGCCTTGCGGCCGGGGCGGAAAAGGGATAACATGGTTGCGGTGTCTATCAGACACCGCCAGCCATATTAGCATGGGCATTTTTCAATGCCTTTCCGTGGCGGCAATGCCGCCACGGAAAGGCAGGCAGACTTCACTCTGGGGGCCCCCTGTGGGCCCCCAGAGTGAAGCACAGTAGGGGGGTGCACACAGGGGGGTACCATAGGTACCCCCCTGCATTTGCATAATGAAAGCAGCAGGCACCGCGCGGTGCCTGCCACTTTCATCATGCAAATGCTGCAATGCATTTTCAGCATTGTGGCGGGCGGTGCAGAGAGCACCGCCCAACACAATGCTGAAAATACAGGATGTGCCCGCCACTGTGGCGGGCACATCCTAATGGCACTCCCGGGACCCCCGCCCTTAAGGCGGGCGGTCCCGTTTTCCGATAGGGTGCCCGCCCGCCATCCAAATGTGCCCCATTGTCTTTTCTAGATGCAACTGCCAATCTTATTCTGTGGACATCCCATTGATTGTAGACTTTTCACCACAAAATCCTTTCTTAGCCTATATTCACGTCAGTTTGCAGTTCTTCACGTTTGCTGTACTGTAATTTCTTCCTGAAACACTAACAGGCACATGCATCAAGCTAGGATTTTGCGAGTCCTTAATTGCGTATATTAAGGAATCGCAATTAAGGACTCACAAAATCCTATGCATGAAGGAATCACGATAAAAATATCGATTCTTACACATTCCTTATTTGCGAGTCACAAATTGCGATTTGCAAATAAGGAATGGCCTCCCATTCCTTCCTATGGGCCTACAGGCCCATAAAGAACACCCTGTTGCACCCCTGAAATTGATCTGTGCACATTTGTTGCACATACACATGTCCCAAAGACATGTGTGTGTGTAACTTACAATGGTGAAAAATCCACTTTAGTGCATTTTTCAAAGTTTTTGCAAATTACCATGAAGTTCAACTTCATGGTAATTTGCGACCCCTAGTAGTGAAATCGCTACTTCAAAGTGGTTCTTGCATTGCATTTAAGGAATCGCAAAATGCGATTCCTTAAATGCAATCGCAATTTGAGAACTCCCAATTAAATGCGAATTCTCAAATTGCAAGGGCCTTGACCCTTGACGCATCGCAATACCTAATTTTGCAATCTCAGTCGATTTTTGCGAATCACACTGTTTGCGATCGCAAAAAGTTTTGATGCATGTGCCTGTAAATCTACAGTGGCTTATCATTTCTTCTATCCGAAGGGGCTTTGACTCTCCCTAAACCACTTCCATGTTTAGACATGCCTTCTTGCCTCTGCTATAGCAAAGGATTGATTTTCCACTTGCTGGAACTAAAGCTAGAATGTCTAAGAGGCACTTGGGAATGAACGGGTGAACATACTATCAGACTCATTTGGCATCTAAAAATTCAAAAAGATAGGCTGAAGGCTATCAGTTGTTCTGCCAGCGTTACTGTCCACCTCCCAGATGGACAATGCCTGTTACATAGTAAGTTTTTGACAACGCCCTTGTGTTCCTTAGCCATGGGACCATACTACCACTCTCTGGAGAGCAGGCTTATTATCCCCAGCCAGAAATGTATATTGGGACTTTGGAGATGTGATGAGTGGCAACATTTATTCTAAGTCAGTTTTGGTTTTCCACTAAAGTTTTCAATATCAACTTTCAGCATGTAATTATATTTTTTAAACTTAGAGGAAAATTACTTTGTCTCCTTTGTTAACATTTTCTCAAGCAAAGGTAAAATGTGAGGATTTTAAATAGCCATGGACATGATCATGGAAAATATGGTTTGACCTCCACAGTGAAAATAGCTTTTTGATATATTCAGCCACTTTGACGGCACACTATTTCTAATCTGTCGTTGACTACTTTCTTTATGTATTAAGAACACAAGCCTTTGGGCTTACATAGAACACTTTTGAGGGTGGCTTAATATATAACAATAGGTTTTCCTCCATAGCAAAGGAACTTTTTAATTTCATCTGTCACATCAGTGCTTTTAAACACTGGAGCCCATCCATAGCACAGTGGTACTCACAGCCATATATTTTAGGCTTATATGTAGGTAGTGTAAATGCACACTGAAGACAATATTTGACAATGGCTCCCAACCCATTGGTGGATTTTCTAATACATCTGTTGCAGTTTCACAGGAGAGTTAAATAAATCAATTGGTTATCACATTACCCAGAGCACCGAGACGCCACGGCCAGCTCCCGCATTCGGTGCCCCGAGCCGCCACGCCAGATGAGCCTTGCCTTCTGACCCACTGATTTATTCAGACGCTTCTAAATCCCCGCGAGTCGCCCTACTGAAAACTGCGACCAGCACTCGGCTATTCAACTCTGCCACTGAACATAGCTAGCCACGCATCCCTGCTTGGCTGCACTCACTGTACCCATCGACAACCCTGTCCTGATGACGATCCCGACTAAAGGGGATCGAAACGCCGTCGACCATACAGCCTGAATCATAGGACGCATACCACTTTTTAAGCTCCCATAGAAATATTTGTTTTTCCAAGTGATTGTAACTTGTTGTTTGGAGCTTGAAATTGATGTTTATTTTCACTTATGCGTCGCCAATGCTGTTTTTAAAGCACTTGCACATTCACCTCACTTACTGTATATAGCACCTTGCACCAAGTGCCACTGGGTTGTCACAAGATCTGATCTTTACAGTGCCGTTTAAACTGTACCTGCATAAGAAAAAATCCCTTTTGTTACTTGGTGAATAATACCACTTTTTCCTAAATCAACTGACTCCTTGTTTCTGTTCCTCTGTAATGCCTATGGCATACATAATTGAAACTGTCTCTACGTAATACCTGTTGGGAATTGTTTCTGCACACACGGTATACTTACCTGGGCAGGACCTTCCCGTGTCACTTCTCCCCCCAAGGACAAGTGCCAGGCATGCCCATTGCGCATGTGCGAGTGGTTGGCCATAAGTACAAGATGCCAGCGATCGCTCTCCGCCCTTGGATTCTCCCAGTGACCTCCTGCCAGCTCCCTTGGGTGGGGTCCATGACCCCGCTGTCGTGCACATGTAAGGAAAGGTAATGCCAAATTGACCCACTAATCACTCCTTCACTTGCAAGGCCCAAAGCAAAATATGACAAAGGCACTTGATCTTTAAAAAATAAAACAAATTAGATAACAAATAAGACAAGCAAGTACAATACGTCACATGTGAACAACTTAAACCTATTTGATATGGGTATGGTGGGTGTGACAAAGAAGACACCGCAGGTCAGTTGCGGCAGGAGCAGCGAGGGCAGCGTCCTTGGCAAGCTGTGATCCGGTGGGAAATGGCCCAACTGTCACCTTGAGCCCCCTTTTATGGGCAGGGCTTCATGATCTTCCTTCCTCCCTTCCAAAGAGTTTTATATAGCGCGTACTAGAGCCGTGACATCGGTAATCAGAACGCTTTACATGAGCACCAGTTTCGTTACAGACGGACACATTCATTTTTGTTAGGCACGGGAAGATTACGTGATTTGCCCAGAATCACAGGATGTTCAGCGTTGTTGCCGAGACTCGAACCCGGTTCCCAAGCTTCGAGGTCAACAGCTCTATCCGCAAGGCTATATCCTCTCCCCTGTTCAGATTTGTGCCCCAGAGGCATAACCTATGACTTCAGGGGTCTCAGCCCCGCCTGCAGACAATTGCCACCCTCGATGCTGAGGGATGGCAGCATAAAGCAACGTCGACTCCTGCCCCATGGTAGTGCTGTGCTGGCAAAACTTCCATGTGTGCGGCTCCCCCAAGGTGGGAGAGCCTTCACCACATGGCTTGGCATCGCCGAGACCTTCAGCTCCAAACCCACAACCAGCCACGTCCACTCGTCTCCCCACCCTTAAACAAACTCTACACAATTCTTTGTATTAGGGGTCATAAACCCCAGCTGCATTTTATTACAAACATTATTAAAACAAAAAACACAACATTTCCCAGTTTGCAAATGCAGTAACCTTCAAATTTACAGCTTTATTTACACCAGATGATGCATACCTAAACTTAACAGAGATGCTAGACATCATCTTCCTACCACTATCTAGACATGTTCCTTTGAATCCTTATTTATGCATCGAGTGAGATCATGATTGGCCCCTGTAATATCTCCCTGGTCCAGACCCAGCTTTTCTGCCCAACGACCTGCGGTGGGTCCCTCCTTAGGGGAAGACCCGACACACCCACATTGCATTCCCCCTCTTGGTGCACCTGCGAAAGGGTCCAATCTGCCCGCTGTGAGACTTCCTTGGGCACACTCTACACCTTTTCATTTCTCCCCCCAAGGGGCAGTGCTAGACATGCCCATTGCGCATTCACGGGCGGTTGGCCATAAGGGCCAGATACCAGAAACCACTCAAAACCCCGCACCCCTGGATCTTCCCGTATATATGGTGCTTTCCGAGTGGGCGAGTTGGTAGCCAGGAACAAGAAGGACATTACCAGTGGGTTGCAACTTGCCGATGTCCACTGGTTGGATGTCTGCGAGTCCTTGGTGATTAATGTCCCCAGGTACAAGACAGACCAAGCAGGGAAAGGGGACAACATATTGCTGCAGAGTGCCCCAGGTAACTCATGCGCCCCCAGTTGAAAACCTGGAGGTGTTCTTACCTGGCCGCAACCAGCGTGTGGTGGGGCCTTACTAATTCATGCTGATAGGACCCCTTTAATCAGGTACCAATTTTGCAAAATCCTTAACAAGGCCCTATGGGTGGTGGACTATGATCTCTCAAAATTTGGGTCTTACTCCTTTGGGAGTGCTGTGGCCAGAGTTGTAGCGACAATGGAGCTCTCTTGCGTTACGGTGCTGAGGTGTGACAGAAGGTCTTCAGATTTGCTAGGAGCTCTATGTGACATTGCATATGATATAATGGCAGTGCCTGTTTACTGATCCCTCTCTCCTTTTTTCCTACATGTTCACGTTGTTGGAGTGACGAGTTGAACAAGCGGCTGGAAGTCTCGCTGGCCCCTGTCCACAAGAAGGTGACTGGGTTCCTAGGCCATTCCTATGTCAAGCGTGCAAAGGAGCATATCTTGCAGGTAGCTTCTCATCCAGAGCACAGCCATTTTTTGGCTGGGGGTATTGCAGCTGGCCCAACAGAGGACTGAGTTGGACACAATGTTACCTAAGGGGGTCACGCCCCTGGGGTCATTATACTGCATTTGGGTGGCAACAACTTAGTGCATGTTGGTCGTCGACAGCTGTTGGCGGTGTTGATAACTGAACTGGGTTGGCTGTCATGGAAGTTTCCACAGGTGTTGCTGGCATGGTTGCACATTATCCCATGGTTGGAGTAGAGGGGTGGTAAATTGATCCATGCTCTAAATCATTCTGTAAAACATATGAATAATAAGTTAGCAAACTATTCAGATCACTTGAGCTGCCATCTATCCCCCGCGGTCTCAATAAAGAAGTGCAGTATTTCTAGCAGGACGGAGTGCACCTATCAAAGATCTGTAATGGAATGTTCCTTGAGAATATTTTGGCTTGGCTCGTTCATCACCATGGTAGAAGAGCAGACCAGATGAAGGGGCAGATAGTAGGTGAACTATGCAAGGCTGTGGCGGGTTAGGTTATGATTGGGGGTTAATTAGGCATTCCCTTTCCTTACATTTGCACAAAACTGGGGTCACAGGCCCCACCCGAGAAGTGCTGGCACTGACTCTATTCCCGGGAACTCAATAGTGGTGGTAGGCCCCAATGTCTTGCCCGGCGCCAAAGGTATGCGAGCTCGCACATCAGCTCATGGAATATACGCAGTGCTTCTGTGCAGTGCCCCAACCCAGGTGGCCCCAAGAGGAGGAAATCATCAAGGTAATGAAGCGCCCAGATATGGCCCCACCTGCGCTGGAAGACCCATTCCAGGAAGGAGATGAATTACTCAAAGTAGACACAAGAAACTGAGCAGCCAATGTTGTCAAAATAGAAGTCACCCTCGAATTGTAAACCGAGCAGGTGTAATTGCTATGGATGCATGGGCAGCAAGCGGAAAGGAGATTCAATGTTAGATTTAGCTAGCAAAGTCCCAGGTTCTAGCTCTTGCAGCATCTGAGATGCCTGATTGAGAGAGGTGTATTTGATCAAGTATAGAGTCCCATCGATAGCCTCATTTACTGACTGCCCTCCGGGTACTTTCAGGTTATGGATAAGGCAATGCTCTCCTGGCTCTTTCTTAGGAACAGCCCCAACAGGGAGCACACAAAACCATCCAAGGTAATCACCTCGAATGGGCCCGCAAGACTGCCAAGACCCAACACCTTCAGGACTTTTGGCTTGGCCACCCTTGGGTTAGCTCGAGCGACTGCTGATTTTTACTGTAGGGGGAACCCCCTGCTGGGATCCTAAAACCTTCCTTGACACCCTTAAGCAATATCTGCACTGCCACTTTATTATTGGACCTATTGAGCCATGGAACCATTGCTGATAAGATAACGGGTGAGGAAGCCTTCTCCAAGACCAGATGATCAATCTGCTTCTTGAGACCTCTGTCTCTGGATTTCTTAAGGCACTTGGATTTGGAGTGCCTAATTAAACTACAGAAGGAGCAGCTGGGCTTCGACTTACAAGTCCCCCCTGGTCTGGTACAGGTGCATCAAATTGAAATCTCAAAAGGCCCCCTTCCCCACACTCCTGCTGAGCTGTTAGTGGACCCTGTCCCTGCACGAAAACACTGACTGGTGTTAGTGTCCGCCCGGGAATGCTTAATGTGATTGAGCCATGTGATCAGCTCAATCTGATCCCATGTCATGTTGGAAGCCTTAGTTCTCCTGCACCCTACTAATCATCATTGGAGTGGGGGAAATTGTATTGCATTGGAGTGGGGCAGAATATTTTGGACTGGAGTGGGGAAGATTGTTTTGGACTGGAGTGAGGCTGATTGGAGTGGGGCAGATCGCCACAGCCAATAGCTCTTGTTTAGGCAAGACCTAATGGCTTTGCCAATGCTTGTTATATTTGGCGTTTGAAATGTTCAACTTGAGTGTGTTAATTAATGCTTTATATCTATAATGAATGTGTTGCATATCTATCTTTTTTCCAGCTGCCAAAAGTGTTGTTGCTTGTGTTGAGCAATCAGTTTCCTTGGATAATTTCAAATATGGTATAAAGTATCCTCAAATGTAATTTTTAAGGATATTGCAATTCAAGAAAGGTGTAACGAGACCATATAAATGCACAAGGCTGCAGGTTGTATGCCTTTACAAGGGTATAGAACACAGAAGAGACTTTCACTATCCTTTTTATGTACATTTGAGGTTTCATTGTGCTTTCAATGCACAAAAGGGATAGGACGCGTTGAAGGATAGGAGTGTACAGACGCTCCTCCAGTATTTCTGATTGGAACTGATCAAGGTTCTTACTCCGTCAGTGTTCAAAACCTAGTGGAGCTCCTCTTACACAAGTCTATAAGATATTCCTTATTGGATTTGAGCATTGACGATTTGTTAGGCGTTTCCCACCCATATTTATGCTAGGTGGCAAAATGGTATAAAAATTATATAGATCTCTTGAAGGGGGTCCGGTTTGAATCATCCAGTTGATCTCTGATATCTAACAGTCTATCAGAAGACCGAGTGTCAACAAATTTACGGTCGTGCTAAAGACACGTACGAATCTGCTACTTTTCAGCCACTTGGCACTCGTTTTGATCTACTTGTATTGCGCCACATGCCTTGAAAAAGTCTATGGGTAGACGAAACACATGGCAGTTTTGTCTGAATTGACAGTTTTGTCTGGATTGAATACCACAAGAGAAAAGAAAAAGAATAATAAAAGAAAAACGCCATTAGAAGATACTTATTGATGTGGACTCTGGTTTTTGATTTGAACTTACTTGGTCATCAGAAAAAAAATTGTGTGAAAGGAGATGAGTACATGAAACATTGGTTTCATGGTTCTAAGGCCCCCACATTGACCGATTTTGTAAAGATAAGGGTGTGCTGCAATTGTCTTCCTGATTGTTAAAAATGTCTGCTTTCTATTGTGTTTGTTTGGTACCAGTATATACTGCCAAAGAAAGAAACCAAAAGCCAGAACCATATACAGGATGCCAGAGCAGAAATCTCAGGTTTCCCAAGTTTATGTGCAATAATCTAATCCAGGCCAGGATTTCCCCTGGAATTCTGGTACTTGTAGTGTGACCTTTATATGGGGATAACAGGCCAGAAATCCCCAAAATGCAAAGAAATCAAGCATTTGCAATGCAATAGGTCTCACATTGACGAGAGTTTAAGCTATTGGCATTGTAAATGACAATGCCTGTTATTTATCAGTTTTGACAATTAACACATAAATAAAATGCATTTTCATTTACAGTGCCAATAGCTCAAACTCTTATAAATTTGATACCTCTTTCATTTCAAAGAAGCGGCCGACATTGTCCCGGGCTGCTTGGAAAGTGAAAGCGCGCATAGTGCGCTGAATGTTGCAGGAAGGCATGCCGTGCCTGCAGTAAGAGAAATTCATTAAAGAAAATAGTGTTTACAGAATAAAAAAGACATATCGTGTAACAACAGAAGTAAAAGGCCATTCCTTGTGGGAGGTTACAAATAAAGACAATGCGATACTAAGGAGGGACTAATAAGCCTACTAACAAATCAGAAGCCAGCATTTACAAAGGACAATGACACAAGCCAATGAAAATGAGGGCAGAGAGTGGGTGGAGCTTCAAGTCCATACACTGCCCAGGCTCGACCTAAAAATTAACTGGATGGGATACTTACCCATGCGCCTAGGAAAACCGAGGGTGTCTGACCCTGTTATGCCTCCAGGCCACCCTGCACTTGTGAGGGTTATGAAGTGGGATTGTCACATGCTAGGAGCCGACATCCAGGCGGTGTGTGGGTTATTAGAGGGAAACAACAAAGAAGACAGGGGCTTGTGTGTTACTAGCGACAGTGGGAAATGAATCGATGCTATGCGTGTCAAAACCGAGACTAGACAAACTATTTCAATTAAAAAAGGTGTTTATTAGTTGTATTTGTTCATCTAATCAATAGCGTTCTGTAGTAAAAGTGAAAGTATGATGTACCTAATTGGTCAGAATTTTATTCTTCATTTAGGAACTTCTGTGATACGTATAGCAAATATGCATATGTTGTGCCTAAGTATTGTGAACAGAGTGTTCTTTCATTTGCATGAACAGCTTGGTCCCACAGAAATGAGGGAACAATTTTACCCACGTGCCCTCATCTTATTACTGATGGGTGGGCATCTAGACAATGAGTCTCTACGAAGGCGCACTAGCTGGTCACAACCTAGGAAGGGGCATATAGTTATTTTCAAAGGCAGAGTGCCCTTTGAAGGAGCCATGCAGAGTCCCAGGTTGATTTAAGGTACCTTCACTCCTTGTTCTCCCACAGTGAATGACAAATCAGAGGTACAAACTCCACTCCTTTTTGCACCACTGAAATCTCTAGAACAAACACTAACCCTGACGAATTCAAGTCAAGTAAAGGGCAACGTTTACTTAGACCATTGGTCTTCAAACAGCATAAAAACAACTTTTATAAATAGCCTAAAATCTTCACAATTTCATCAATAATTCCATTAAGATAGGTATCCTATGGGAAAAGAATAAAGGACACAAATATCCATGCAATCAGTTACACAATAACGTAATTTCTCAATGTAAGCATTATCAGCACACCCCCACTGAAAGTAATTAAAAAGGTTAAACATGTGTTACAAAATGAATATTAATAAATACATGTAAATTGATAGAATTCATCCTTTAAAATCGCTATAAACCCAATTTGATTAGCACCTACATTCTCAAACTCAATTTTCCATGAGAAAACTTTTTACAGACTTCATATATCTTCCAATTGCAATATCAAGATTAGGCATGTCTGTGAGTAGGTCTACAGCATGGGCCTGTGATACAGTACCATATTTTAAAAAAATGGGACCTAAGACTGAGCCGGCTACGCACAGCCAGGGCGTAGGTGATGCGAATCAGAACGAGGGGCATATTATCAAGAATGGCAATAAAATTATCGCCGCTTTAGCGGCAGGAAACTGCTGCTAAAACGGCGATAATGGGCTTGATAATATGTCCTTGTGGATTCCCATAGCAGCCCAGGTTCTGGTGTTAACCTGGGCTGCTATGGGAATTCACAAGTTTTATCAAAAAACAAGGGGACCCACTAAATGGCTTGGGACCATGGGTATCAATTATTTTCAGAAAACAACGGTCCTAAGCCTAGAACACTATTTCAACGCAATGTCATATAGACCACAATTGGACACTATATGTACTTTTCTTATACCCAGCCGGGCAAAGAATTTATTTCAAACAATTATTCAATATATAAGTTACAATCAAACAACACACATTTGGCGTTTGGAGTGAGGCTCAAGCCTGTGCCGTACTAGAAAAATAGAGGAAGGTTGTGAGAAAGGGTGCAGAAGAGAAGACAGTTTACGTCAGGCAAAGAGAGAGTTTGAGCAAAACTGGATACTGCTTAGAATTCAAATAGGCAATATTCCACAATGGTACATACATATAAAAATATTTATAAATCAACTGTATGTCTACTGAGCAAAGTCGACGGCGTTTCGATCCCGTGCTCAAAATAATGGGATCATCATCAGGACTTAGTAGTTGCCTGGTATAACAAAGAAAAATGTGCCTGTAAAGGAAACAGGAGAAACAGAAAAGCAAATAAATTTAAGTCGCTATTCTGTAGTAGAAAATTCGAAGTCAACTAAGTCACACTCTAAACTTGACATATTCGGAATCGCAGTGTAGTGAAAAGTGCCAGTAATGGTAGAGATGGTCTAAGTGCTGCCAGTGAGTGACTGTCCTGGCGAAACTATTTGAATTGTCACTGTGATAGGAAAGTGCATATTGTTGTCAACCGATGCCATTTTTGTGAGCGTGAGGAAAATGGCAACGTGTGCATTTAGACACTATGCGAGGGTTGGGCTGGTGAAAGATTCGATCGTCAAGTGCCGAAATTTATATTGCTAGAAAATGCAGGTGAGGCAGAGGTCGTCTAGTGGTTAAGGTTTGCAGCGAAAGCGTACCCTCGGTGCTAGAATGATCCGAGTGGCGCGTAAAATGATTTCCAAGAAGTCAGATAGGTGGTGGCTGGATCCTGGTAGCTATGGGGGAAACAACTATAATTATAATTGGTCTTTACGGATGCTGGGGACCAGACCTCCTGTGTCAACGTGATTTACCAATTCCTAAAAATGGTTAATGGCGCAATCGTTCGAGGAACCAGGTAGCTCGAGTGGCGCGTGAAATGGTTTCCAAGAAGTCAGATGAGTGGTGGCTGGATCCTGGTGGCTATGGGGGGAAGGCAATAATTATTAAAAATGATCTGGACGGATCATGGGGACCAGACCGCCTATGTCAACGTAACTTACCAATTTCCGAAATTAGGTAATGGCGCGATTGTTCAAGGAACCAGGCAACCCCGTGTGGGTGCCACGTTGGTTGTTTTTGTTTTAGACCAGCGTTCGATTTGATATTCGATCCGCTGAAAAGAGTTAATGGCGGAAATAACATTAGTGAAGGTGGTTATTAGTTAGCCTCGGTGAGGGTTACGAGTGGGGGCAATCTCACCGTTTTGATAGGAGCCTGTCCGTTGGTGCGGTTGGTGAAATACGCGATCCGCTGTAGAGAGGAATAAGTGAGGGTTAAGAAAAAACATCTTGGCGCTTTGAGATGAGTCGCAGAGTAGCCAAGACGGTTTGGGGCTTAGGGGGTTCTTACCTAAGGAAAAATGGTCAGGCAGTTGGCCGATGCACAGGCTCCTCGTAGGTAACGCTGCTTCCTGGTCAGATAGCGCGTCCACGAGATTAAGGGAAATGCGGTCACATGACGGAGGTCATGTGATCGCGGATCAAACCGCGGCGGCCATCTTGGAGTGGGTTGGGCAGGCTAGTGGGGTGGTGAATAGACCGGCGCAAGTGCAGTGATATTAATCCTGGAAGGTCCCAGGGTGAAAAATAGTGACATACTTTTCGTGAAAACATTTACAATTCAGAAGAATAAATGTACAGATTATTTAAAAAATAACTGTGAACAAATTATTTTAAAACCACATTATGCTTTGAAGCCATGAGAATTTGTTAGGTATATATTGATGGTATATACAATGCCCAGTATATATTGGAAGTAATGGCATGAAGGAAAAAAGTTTTTGGTGTTTAAGTTCAGAGCAGGTTTGTCCAGTCCTCGCTTCTGTTTAAACCAGTCCGGATAGTGTTAAATTGAATTATGGATTTAAGTTCTTCTCTGTTTAATAACTGGGAAAGATTTCCACCTCTTTGTGGAAGTTTGATAGCTTTGAGAATTGTCCATTGAATATCATCAGCTGTGTGGTTCATCTCTGTGAAGTGTTCCACCATGGGAGCATTGGGCGTTCTGCATCTGATTCTGCTCCGGTGCTGGCTGATGCGTGTCTTGGCCTTTTGACTGGTTTGTCCTATATACATTTTCTGGCATGGACATAATACCGCATAAATGACATTACAGGTATTACAATTTGTAAATGATTTCATCTCGAAATGAATGCCATTATGGCAAATATTCTGTGCTTCAATTGTGAATTCACAAACAATGCAGTGCCCGCATTTCACATGATCTGATAATGGTGGTAATCCCCAGTTAGAATCAAGTGTGGTTCTGGGAGCGGGAGTCGGTAAAGCTGCCCTGGCCAGATGGTCTTTCAAGTTCTTGTTTTTACGAAATGCGAAGAGGGGTCTCTCGAGATTGAGGGCACCAGCATTTACAACAGACCAGTGTCTTAAGATTGATTTGCGGATTTTTTTGGATACTGGGCAGAATGTAGTCACGCATGCTATTCTTTCTTTATTGTCCCTTTGCTTGGGTGTCAGTAGGACATCACGTGGACAATACCACGCCCTTTTTAACGCTGCCTTGACTATTCTTTTGGGGTAGCCACGCATTTTAAGTTTGTCAGATAAAATAGTGGCTTCCTTGAAGTAGTCTGTTTTATTCGAGCTATTACGCCTTATTCTAAGGAACTGAGAATAGGGTAATGAATCTTTCAAAGCTCTAGGATGACAACTATTGTAGCTAAGCAGGGTATTGCGCTCCGTCGGTTTTCTATATAGTCGCGTTAGTAATTCGCCTTCTTGACTGTATATTGTCAAGTCAAGGAAAGCGATCTGGGTTTTACTGTGGGTCAAGGTAAAGGTTAGATCTGCACAATTATTGTTCAGCCAGTGAAGAAACAGGTTCAATGTTGCAATGTCATGGTTCCATACTAAGAAAATATTGTCTATGTAACGACACCACAGGGAAATTCCTGCGAAAAATTGGTTGCTGTCAGTTAAGATGACACCAGTTTCCAGTGCATCCATGAATAAAATGGCTAAGTTGGGGGCAAAAATAGCCCCCATGGATGTCCCCTTGATTTGTTGGTAGTATGTGCCTTTAAAAGAAAAAAAATCTTGGAAAGACACAGTTCAAGTAATTGAAGGATAAAAATACTTGGAACCCTGTGTGGACGTGGCCGTGTGTCTAAGATTCTTTGGATCACCAATAGGGCTGCTGTTTGCGGGATATTCGTGTAGAGGGACTCTACATCCATGGTACATAGTGTATTGATGGTGGGATCAAAGGGGTAGTGTTCTATCAAATTTATCATCGCCATGCTGTCCCTAACATAGCAAGCAGTGGTGGGTACAAAATCTTTTATAAAGAAGTCCACATAGGACCCTAAGGGTTCTAGGATCGAGCCGCAGGCTGACACAATGGGTCTGCCTGGCGGTTGGGTGATGTTCTTGTGCACTTTGGGTAAGGTGTAAATCACGGGTATGCGTGGGCTCTTCACATTAAGAAAGCAATGTTCTTTCTTGCTTAAGAAACCTTCAATCTTAGCGTTAGTAGTGAGTTCCATTATGGTGGCTTGAATCTCTCTGGTGGGGTTCCCTGGGAGACGCCGATAGTGATCAGTGTTCCCAAGTTGCCGGAGGACCTCCATTCTGTAGGTTTCAGTGTCCTGGAGTACGATGCCCCCACCCTTATCCGCGCTTTTGATTATAAGCGAAGAATTCGCTTTCAGTGTGCTAATGGCATCTTTCTCAGATTTTGAGATATTGTATGGTATATACAGTTTTTTCTCCTGTAGTTCAACCAGATCTTTTATGACTAATTTCTCAAAAGTTACGATTTCTGATGGGATCATGCTGGCGGTGGGTAAAAAAGTGGATGGTGGGCGGAACGGAGAGTTTGAACTAATGGAAGGGGAAGGATGCAGCTGAAAAAAAGCTTTAAGGCGAATTAATCTGAAAAATTTCAATAATTCAGCTTGTAAATCCATAAAGTTTGGTCGGACAGTGGGTACAAATGAGAGTCCTTTCTTGAGGAGTTCAAGCTCGGGGCCACGTAGAGTGTGTTGGGATAGATTGAAAATAGGAATTACCTCAGAGGGAGGTTCAATGATGGTCATATAATCTACCATTGGTAAAAGTTGTTGCGGGTCTTGCGTTCGCCCGGAGCATTGAACCAGCGCTGTGATTTCTTCACCCGCCCTCGTTGTGGGGTGTTTGGTTGGCCTCTCGATAAAAAATGGGGCTGGGCCCCGCCTCCTCTTCTAGAATTGCTTCCACCTCGAACAATTGCGCCATTAACCATTTTTAGGAATTGGTAAGTCACGTTGACACAGGAGGTCTGGTCCCCAGCATCCGTAAAGACCAATTATAATTATTGTTGTTTCCCCCATAGCTACCAGGATCCAGCCACCACCTATCTGACTTCTTGGAAATCATTTTACGCGCCACTCGGATCATTCTAGCACCGAGGGTACGCTTTCGCCGCAAACCTTAACGACTAGAAGACCTCTACCTCACCTGCATTTTCTAGCAATATAAATTTCGGCACTTGACGATCGAATCTTTCACCAGCCCAACCCTCGCATAGTGTCTAAATGCACACGTTGCCATTTTCCTCACGCTCACAAAAATGGCATCGGTTGACAACAATATGCACTTTCCTATCACACTGACAATTCAAATAGTTTCGCCAGGACAGTCACTCACTGGCAGCACTTAGACCATCTCTACCATTACTGGCACTTTTCACTACACTGCGATTCCGAATATGTCAAGTTTAGAGTGTGACTTAGTTGACTTCGAATATTCTACTACAGAATAGCGACTTAAATTTATTTGCTTTTCTGTTTCTCCTGTTTCCTTTACAGGCAAATTTTTCTTTGTTATACCAGGCAACTACTAAGTCCTGATGATGATCCCATTATTTTGAGCACGGGATCGAAACGCCGTCGACTTTGCTCAGTAGACATACAGTTGATTTATAAATATTTTTATATGTATGTACCACTGTGGAATATTGCCTATTTGAATTCTAAGCAGTATCCAGTTTTGCTCAAACTCTCTCTTTGCCTGACGTAAACTGTCTTCTCTTCTGCACCCTTTCTCACAACCTTCCTCTATTTTTCTAGTACGGCATAGGCTTGTGCCTCACTCCAAACGCCAAATGTTTGTTGTTTGATTGTAACTTATATATTGAATAATTGTTTGAAATAAATTCTTTGCCCGGCTGGGTATAAGAAAAGTACATATAGTGTCCAATTGTGGTCTATATGACATTGCGTTGAAATAGTGTTCTAGGCTTAGGACCGTTGTTTTCTGAAAATAATGGGAATTCACAAGTGCATATTGTCAAGCCCATTATCGCTGTTTTAGCGGCAGTTTCCTGTCGCTAAAGGGGCGATAATTGTATCGCTGTTCTTGATAATATGCCCCCAGGTGCCTTGTTTGCTAGGTTTTTCTGCTTATGAATTGATGTCATTCCAGGTAGTAATGACCGCTGAATTGGAATTTTATTTCAGGAAACCGTAAATATTTTGTTTTTGGATTATAAATATAGTACTGTGATGCACTATCTGGAATCAATGACAATTCAAATACAAATAGATGAATTAATAATGAGAATAGAATATGCATGCAAGAAGACAGGAGAGGGAGTTTTTCCGAATAATTTGTATCTCATTTTTCCATTACAGCCTAGGCTTCACTGGTGGAGCAAGGGGCCATAGGCCCTAATGCAAGTGCGAAAAAAGGGTTGATCCGTAAGTGTGCTGGAGGCATCTTGGCCCCTGCATTGGTAGCATTAATGCTAGCTAAGCTCGTCACTCTTCCCTAGCTCCATCCCTTCCTCCTTTTACTCACCCTACCCTGCTCCACAGTTTCTCTTCCCCTCTCTCTCAGTCAACCTTTATATGCTTGCTCTCTTTACAATTTTTTCTACTCTTCTTCTTGCTCCCCTTTCCTCTCTCCTCCTTTTTTATCCTTTCACTCTCAGCACAACCCCACATCCTCAATCCGTTCTCCTCTTTCTACACTCTATATGTCTCTTTCCTCTTTCTCTAACTTCCCTTTAATCTTCCAGTCCTCTTAATCTCTTTCCTTCCTTTCCCTTTCAGTTATATATTGTTTTCCAATGCTCTTTCACCCTGCGTTTTCCCCTACCTGCTGATGTCTCTGACATCCATATGTCTGCACCCTCTTTAAGGCCTTCCCTACATCTCTTTGTTCGTTATCGGCTTCATCTCTTTCATCCTTCCCTCCCTCTATAAATCTGTCACTCTTTCCTATCCTGTTAATGTTCACATTCTCCATTTTTCCACTTCGGCTCTTCACCAGTTCACCTTTATACTCTCCCCTTTTCAGCTTTTTCCTGTTCTTCTTAGCTTGTCTTATTTCTCTCGGCTCTCTCAATTTTCGCCCGCATAAATCTCCTCTCAGGGTCATTGACAGCGACTCTTCCCTCAACCTCACCCCTGGGCACGATTAATCATAAGAAAGGCTCCAGGGAGGCGCTTACATTCTCAGACTTAACTGGAGGCTTGCTAAATAAACTCTAGCTGGTGAAGCAGGGGCCTAGTTTCCATAGTTTCAGCAAGTGCTGTTGCACCAGGGCACAGAGGTCTGACGGAACCCTGATTATTGATGTATTTGCAATTCAAAAATAAGCCTAGGGGCCATTTTCCTTCCTTGCGGTAGGGCCCACGGCACACTGGCTATGCCACTGTGGTGTTGCCAGTCTGTGCTCCTCGTCGCTGCACTGACTGCCCCACTGATGGCCCCTCGAATACGTGAAGAGCTGCGGTTCTGAGATTTATTGTGCCTACACCTCTCGCCTCTACAGCAAACCTAACCTAGTTTATGTTGGCCGAAGTCAAACGAAATCCCACTGGGTCTTGAGGTACAGCAGCACTCGAGGCGTCGTACTACGTAAACGTATCAATTGTTGAGGAAGTCTCCAAGTCTGCCCCTTATTTTTACGAATAATATGAATTATTTCAAAAAATATTTTTTTCCCAGTGGCCCTGTGGAAACGGACCCTCTCTTCTTCCTACTTTGTTTGACAAAACAGGGAGCAACCAGTCCACAGCTCAACTACAGTGATCACTACAGCAGAGGTGGAAGGCACGTAGCACCTCTTCAGTGAATGGACTTCAGCAGACGCCCTGGCAGCGCGCGAGCACGGAGCTGCTAGTCGGGGCACGTGCCAGGTATGATGTTGCCTTTGGCAATGAGGCTAATGTTGCCTGTGGGGATTAAACAAATCTGCTACATTAATTTGACTGGGAAGGTTTCTTAGCAACATTAGTTATGTCTGTAACTATGACAACAGTATATAAACACATTTTAGTACATCAATGTGTAGTGTATTTGCTTACAATCAAATAAAACACGCATGCACAGTATAATTTGCCAGTGTTTCCTCCGCTATATTTGCAGGAAAGTTTCATAAGGTCGAAAGAAGGAAACCTGGATACGTTTGCTGCTTGGGGAATTGATTTAGAAAGTAAAACATCAAGTTGTGCACCGGGAATACATGGGTGTGGACAGTTTCGAGGACAGCAAGATTCTGAATGACAAACTGCTCACAAACACACCACCAACATCCGGAATCAAAAGAAAATCAACTTGTAACCAACAAACCAAATAAAGGTGACTATTAATGTAAGTGTGGCACGCCTTAGCTTTATTGGAACCCGTTAGCATACATATTGCCTAGGTACACATTGTTATCTGGACATTGTGAAATGTGTGTTCCCTAGTAAATAAGCTTGTCCAGGCATCGATGCCATGTTAGAGATGTATGCACATGAGCAAATAGCCTCTCAGGACTGAGCTTTGAAGACGTGGTGTAGGTATGAAATGTCCATTGTTGTTTATGGTGTGTTACAAAGGCATTCAAATATAAGTAGTCACGAATGTAGGCTGTTAGTGTTTTTAGGGTTGTCAGTATAATAATTACAAATTGCTGATTATGTGCTTTTGTTCAGCTATGGTTTACGGAGTCCACGCAGTAACGGCAACAGCTCAACACATGACAGCACTTTCAACCCGGCAAGGGAATCTATATATATAAAAACGAATGTATGTCTGTCTGTCTGTCTGTCTGTTTGTCCTTTATGCATTACTACACCATTCATCCGATCGCCATGAAACTTTGGGAAGTTGTTGAGTACACTCCCGTGAAGGTTTCTGGCATATGCATTACTACACCATTCATCCGCGAAGGTTTCTGGCATATGCATAACTACACCATTCATCCGATCGCCATGAAACTTTGGGAAGTTGTGGAGTACACTTCCACGAAGGTTTCTGGCAGAATTTTTTTTGAAATATCGGCCCCCCCAGGGCCCTCATAATCTTTCGAATTTCTGAATTTTTCCATTTACAGAATACCAGGCGAAGCGACAACATATAAGTCCATCGATACTGTGATGAATCAAGACGAAGTTGTCAATTACCCAACGAAATTCTTGAAAGCACTGGATTTGCCAGGTATGCCACAGCACATTTTAACATTGAAAATTGGCGTGCTGATCATTCTTCTCCGAAACATCAATCCACCACGACTTTGCAACGGTATGTTAAATTTAGCTTATAAAGCGCACGTACGCCCGTAGGCTTCATGGCGCTGTAGGAAGTTTTCATAAGCACAACACAACAACAGGAAGACAGTTTAGAACATCTAAGGATAGGCTTCCCTAAAAAGCCAGGTCTTAAAAGCTAGTCTAAAGGCTAGGATATCCTCGTGTGACCTTAAAGAAGCTGGCAAGGAGTTCCAGAGGGAGGCAGCAAGAAAATGAAAGGAGCTGCCGCCCTGACGTAGTTTCCTAACAACCGGCACCGTGAGCAAGCTTTTGTGACCAGAACGGAGGTTGCGAGAGGGGATGTATCTGGCAAGCAGGTTAATGATAAATTTAGGGCCCTTGCCTTGTAGTGCCCTAAAGATAATGCAGCCGGTTTTAAAGGCCGCCCTCTGGGCTACCGGCAGCCAATGCAGATCTGCCAGGCCTAGCCTGATGGACTGCCATTTAGGAAGCCCACAGATCAGCCTGGCCGCCTGATTTTGAACCAGCTGCAGCCTCTTGAGCTGCCCGGCTGGAAGGCCCAAATATAAACTGTTTGAGTAGTCCAGCCTAGACAGCACAAGGGCGATGGTCACCTGTATCAGGGCAGAATGGGTAAGGAAATGAGCAATCTTTCTAATCTTGCGCAGCTGAAAGAAGCATGCGGAGACAACTGACCCTACCTGACTTTTCAAGGAGAGGTCTTCACTAAAGGTGACTCCAAGGCTCTTGACCGTGCGGGATTTGGAGGGGGGATTTCCCATCTCCGGAGGCCAAAATTGAGGTCCCCAGCTGAGTTCGCTCTTCCCAGGCAAGATCAGTTCAGTCTTGCCTGGGTTAAGTTTTAGGTGGTTGAGGCCCATCCATCTCTGGATATGAGCCATGGCCTCCCTAAACTCAGTGACAGCATCTGGCGACCCTAGGGGGAAGATCGATTGCAGATCATCTGCGTAGTTAAAGATCCACACTTTGAACTTCCTCAGGGAGTACAAGAGGGGACGCAAGTATAAATTAAATAAAAGGGGAGACAGGGAGGAACCCTGCGGGACGCCACAGTCGTTCTTAATTCTAGGGGCTGTGAAGGTGCCCAGTCTCACTGCTTGAGTTCGGTCAGACAAAAATGATTCCACCCAGCTCAGGGCAGTACCTCTGAGGCCTGCCTGCCCGACACGGCCGACCAAAATAGTGTGGTCGACCGTGTCGAATGCAGCAGACAGGTCAAGAAGCACCAGTGCCTGGTGGACGTCCCTGTCTGCATTACACCGAAGTGTATTCTGGACTGCCAGGGTTACCGTCTCGGTCGAATGGCCTGGACGGAACCCAGCTTGATTTGGCTCCAGAAACCCAGTGGTTTCCACAAAGTTGGAAAGGCAATTGGAGACATGAGCCTCCAATATCTTGGATAAGAACGGCAACAGGGATACGGTACAAGACTTTCGGTGAAAAAGATGATGAACAATGTCATCAAAGCTACAATTTTAAATGGGAAATTCAAGAGGGAAGATGTACTGTTGCCACGTATTCCAAATGTGATGAATCAAGACGAAGTTGTCAATTACCCAACGGAATTCTTGAATTCACTGGATTTGCCAGGTATGCCACCGTACATTTTAACATTGAAAATTGGTGTGCCGATCATTCTTCTCCGAAACATCAATCCACCACGACTTTGCAACGGTACAAGACTTTCGGTAAAAAAGATGATGAACAATGTCATCGAAGCTACAATTTTGAATGGGAAATTCAAGGGGGAAGATGTACTGTTGCCACGTATTCCAATGATCCCAACAGATATGCCTTTTGAATTCAAACTTTTACAGTTTCCTGTGTGACTCGCTTTTGCAATGACCATCAAGAAAGCACAAGGACAATCGCTGCAAGTGTGTGGACTAGGTTTGGAAAATCCCTGTTTCTCACATGGACAACTGTATGTGGCCAGCTCACGCGAAGGAAAACCTTCTGATTTATTTGTGTACGCACCAGACGAAAAAAAAAAATATTGTGTATCCACAAGCACTTGAATAAATAAATAGAATTAAAACAACACTTTGAAATGTTTTCCATATTGAAATGAATAAGTTTCAATAAAAATGACACAATGTAAATTGAATGTTATCATAACGAGTTTCCTTGAATTTCCTTTCTTATGAGATCGCAGCAACTCGCGATGGGTAAGTTAGTAGTATATAAAGTCCACTCATTAGCATCAGAAGACCAACCAGATCAGAGGCACTAATAAAGTGCCTTGTGCATTATGTGCATTACACAGAGTTCATCCAAGTGTGACTGAGGATCAACGTGGTAAAGCACAGAGAGAGCAGTGCTTAATTTGAGCTGGTGGTTTCTGGTGCTCAGCACCATATCCTAATTGTCAAAAGTGGCACTTATGAGAGTCTGCCATATGGTGGTACTGTTGTCTTATTTAGAGATGATTACAACAACAGTGGCTTATTAATTGAATATATATCAGACATGATTAATACCTGTGAAAAGTTGGCCTGATATGTGATGTCCACTATTCTAGTGGGCACGCTGTATAAGTCCAAACAACTCTTATGGCGATGGTTGTAAAGTCAACCTTATAGACCAGCTATCCTAGTGGTAGCATGGACAAAGCAGCCTTAGGCTAAACTCAAGAGGGCACGTGAAGCCAGCTGTTTTACCATATGCAATCCCTTTAATACCAAATGAAAGGATACCACACAGGTTGTATATCAAAATATATATGTATTTATTTCCAACACAATCCTCTGAACTCTTTATGAGGTCAGAGGCGCAAGCACATAACAAGATACTCAATTATAATACAATAAGTTGCACAAAATACAGTAATGCCCTAGGGGCACTTTGAACCATATACTAAAATAGTGGTATAAGAACCACGTCACAAACAAAGGAAAGGCCTAGGGCCTAGAGAATCGCTGGGGCTACGCTGTACTACCAAAGGATAGGGAGCAGGAGGCCCACGGGATGCGCGTGCAGTGTCTTTACACACACGTGAGTTACCATAGAGTTAGAATGGGAACGAAAGAAATGGAAACTAGTTCTCATGATTAATACCTGCCACCCAAGTCATTCTTATAGCTTTGGGGGCCTGAAGCAGTCTGATTTGTCATTATTGTAGGAGTGTTCTGGTTAATAGTTGTGCTGGTAATGTCACTTCGAGTTGGTGAGAGACACTCAAGAATACAGTATTTAAGGAGGTTTGGGAAGCAAGCACTGATGGAATTTGGCATCAATCCATGACGATCTCCAAGGACTGAATACTTTTGAACCTTTTACCCCCGGAGGCCGAAGAGCACATCCAGAGGGGTACACAGCTAAAGTCTGAAAAGTTGGCTGATTGATGATCCTTAAATAAAAACTCCTTCTGGGCTCGGAGGAGTTACTGGATTTAATCTTGTGAATTCCCAACCACCAAGTGCTTCCACACTTCCTTCTTTTGTCCTGAAGAAGACCCTACTTGATGTATCTACAAACACATATATCTACAGGGTAGAAACGTCGACGTAGAACCATCTCATGTCCTGGCTCACTGTAGCAATTATTTTTAAAAATAGGACTAGCTAAAGTAAAAGACCTGAAAAGGATAGAGAATTTATTGAAATTGTCTTTTTAATAGTTTGAAATTGAAAGGTCACCCATTAGCACTATATGTCACCACAGTCACCCATTAAATTGCCTGTGTATTTGTTATTGTGTTTTCTTTGTCAGACAGCCCCCATCAGTATTATCTGTTTGTATACAATTGTTTACACAATTGGTGAGAAAAATAGAGAAATAAAACAAATAATTTAATAAATATATATAGTACAAAATCACTACTGATTGTGAAAGAAATAAACAGGTTCTGAACTAGTACCCCGTGGTACCTACTCAACGGAACCACTTGTAGCTTTATAAGTAGTGTCACTTGCAGCGCTGTATGGAACAATGGGTGGTGCAAAATACAGTGGCCTACTGACGAGAGCCCTAGTACTTAGGTTTTTACAAATCAAGCACTGCAAGAGAGTACTATGAAGCCCACCCTGGAATAACAGAGAACACACCTTATTGGAGTCAAAGTTACGTCATCAACAAGTGTTTTATGGAGCCCATCTAGGAGTGACAGAGGACTGGACCGTTTTACAATGCCTAGGTCTAGAGCATGGGTATTGACAAACATTTGTACAGGGGCCACAAAGTACAGTCTGTGTATGACGAAGGACCACACTGTTGCCAGCACGGTGGCAGTAGGGGTCTGGGTGGGTTAGGGATTGTGTAAGGAGGTCTATAAACATGTTAAATTAATGGGCAAACATTTATTTGCAGGTTACTAAATGCTTGCTCATTTACTTAACAGTTTTTTCGTAATATTTGTGCTCAGCAACAAACAGCATCTCATGCTGCTGTTCACTAGGGGGACCGAATGTAAAGGTCATGAGGGCCGCAAGCGGCCCCCGGGACATACTTTGTTTATCACTGGTCTAGAGGCAACATAGGCATAAAAGGACGAACTCAGGGTAGCTAGGACAACACCCTGTTTGGGCTCTTCATTTGTACAGGTGGAGAAGAAAGCCGAGGTGTATCACTGAAGTATAGGATAAGAAAGATGTAAGGGATTCTATTCCTAGTCATATATGGGAATTAACAAGTCACTTTTTCTTCAGGGACTAGTCTAACTGACCTGTGACCAGATGTTAAAAAGGACTGTAGAGTAGTAGAAGGTGAAACTCGGAGAGACCCGCTGGGGCTTCAGTTGTCATGGGAGTGAGGAAGTCAATCAGCTCAGCCCTAGGCTGACCCCCTACCATGAAAGGTTTAGAGATCGGGATGAGAAAAGAAAGGCCAGAAGTATCATTATCAGGGATAACAGTTGGCCTCCCCTGTAAGTCGGTCTACCCACATTTAAAGACAAAGCGGTGTGGTTTAAGCTGCTGCCCTGGGTAAGTGCAGAAATGTGCAAGAGTGAACGTTAGTGAGAAAGAAAGGGCAATGTGCATTATATACATCAAAACCATAGAGGGCCTATCCAGCCACTTTCAAGGCTAACCTATTTACAACACCATGATATTAAAATGATACAGTGAATTTATGACTGTCATCAATATATAGAAAACTAAGTAAAGCCATCAACGTTTCTCCCCCAAGGCTGCATGTAGGGGATTTAGATGCTTACAGTAGGGTCTTCATCAGGATAGTGGGAGACGCTTAAGGGTAGTTTGAAAGTGACTTTAGTAATTCAGGTGATAGGCAAAAGAGTATATAATTAAAGAATAATGGCCAATAAAGATTACCATTCATCCCCAGGACATTCGGTGGGGAAGCTTAAAGTGATGGGCCCTCAGGCTCCTAGGTCATAGAGAGGGATCCAAATCTTGAAAAGAGCTGAAAGTAAACAATATAAGTATATCAGCATACAAGTGGTCCAGGGCATAAAGGAGAAACCTTAATCATGGTTAACGTTCCCAGTATCAATGAATAAAACACGTACTCAATGTGTTATTCAATACTATGCGCAGTAAGTCGTGGGGCAGAATGAATATGCCTCTTTTTTCCGCAGCCCGTAAACCCACATGTTGTTCCAACTCCGTCGTTACAATGACCGCATTGTAACAATACATACCATTACCCCGCAAGACGTAACAATGACTTGTGGAGGGAGGGCATTGGATGTAGGAATAGTATAATTTAGTATTCCAACTCCAGTCTGTGCAGACAGTAGGGGAGGTGTTGGATTTGAAATCCAACACCTTCTCCCCCCTCCGGAAGTCGTAAAGTAATGGTATGCGTTGTTACAACACGGTTGTTGATTAGACCGCGTTGTAACAACATGCGGGGTGACGGTTTTTGTGGTCAGGGTTGTTTACTGGCAGAATGAATCAATATTCTCCAAAATGATCTGAAGTAAACACATAGAAACAAGACAAATTAACCTGTCCCCAAACCCGCAGGGTATTGGTAAATAACTTGTCATAAGAAGGAGCGGGGCAGAAAACATTCCTCCGCCCAGGATCAGCATCCAATGTCTGACTTTCAACCGCGTACGTGTTAAATAACGATAGCGAGGCTTACAGAGTGCATACACTGCACATAGAACGAACAGCAGCTAGATGCTGTTCCTGCTGAACAGATGACAGGGGGTAAGCCGATCCGTCATCAGGCTTAGCTGGGAGGGCCCAACCGAGCCTCAAACGTGACGTCACATGAGTGATGGAATAAATCAGACCAGGAAAAATGGGTTATATGGTAAAAGATACAGTGGGAATGCTGCATTTAATCTGGAATGTCTTGCCCCTCGGGTGGTGGAAGGAGTTCTGATGAGGCAGAGGATACTAGATATGTGGAACACCAGGATTATGTAGCCTGCATGTGTAAGGTCGCATTACGTAGTGTGGTACAAGGCGCCAACAAGCTCAATTATTATACATCGTCAGCCCTCTAATCCGAACATAATTTAAACAATTAGGAGTTGATGTTGTGTGATGTGTAGAAAACATTCTGAAGCCAACTATTTTGCAATATAATATAAAGCTTGCTAGATCTGTCCAGGTCAATTGTAGCATATGCTTAATACATAGTCAAAACAAATTGGAGCTGGTGGCATCCAATACGTACATATCCTGCACCAAATGTATTAAAAATCACAAGTCCGAACAGTTCATTGCAAACAGTGGGTTATTTTGACATTTTGTGAAAGTGCAAACTTGAATGAGAGGTTGCAATTGAAATGATATATATGAACAGTAGCAATGTGCACATGTATAAAGAAGCGGGTAATATAGTATTGTCCCTCACCTGTAATCGATTGTACCAATGCATGCCTTGACATAATCTGAAAAGTATAAGGCATACCTGCAAGTTCATTCGTTCACAAGACATGATAATTGTGCATTGCTGGCATCCAACTCATTTAGCCCAGACTGGATGTATCTAAGTAATGCATCCATTTACATTCACAGGTGTTGAGAACTGGATTGATGTCCCCACTCCTGATTCCCAGTGAGACCTTTTCAAAGACCACCCATTTGAGACTTTCACGTGGGTGCTTAACTGTCTGAAAATGTTCTACCAGTGGTGCCCAAACCGCGCCACACCTCACCCTGCTACAATGTTGTAGAATGCATGCTTTCACCTTCTGGCATGTCTGCACTATATTCATAAAATCACACGGGCAGATGAAGGCATACATGACATCAGACGTGTTGCAGTTTGTGTGCATTTTTAGATTGATAGTGTGGTGATTGTAGCTCAACTGTGTGGTTTGGATGGTTAAGCTGCATGCTTTGCAGTGACCGCATTCATAATGGCCTGTGACCTCCAGGAGAAGCCAGAGAGTCCGAACTAAAGGTGAAGGAGGTGTCTGTAGAAGCGAGCAGACCACATGGTCTTGTATGCTTTTTCCTTTCTTGAATGAATGCATGGGGGGGGTCAGCTAATTCTAACCCATCCAAGATGATTTTCTAATAATGGTGCACAATTTGTCAGATCGCATTGCTGCTGGTACAGAAGGTGGTAACGCATATCATTATATTGCTCAGGTCCTTGTTGCATGTTTTTGCCATTAGTAGAGTCTCCCTTTTCAGTGCTAGTTTCACTAATCTTCTCGGATAACGATCGTGAGGTTCTCTGATTCCACCAGGTAGTCCTCTTTGGTTGAGCAATTACAGCAGATCTTTAGAAATTGTCCAAAGGGCAAGCTGTCCCGCAATCCTCTGGGGTGACGGCTGTTGTACTTTAATACTGAATTCTGCTCTTTCAGCTTCCTGATTAATGTAGTGTACAGTAGGTTGTTCTCTGATTTAATAGAGATATCCAGGAAGTCAATTGCCCTTGCATCTAAGTGCATCGTGAACTTGATGTCCGTGGACCTCTGGTTCAGCCACAGAAAAAATGTCTCTAGTTCAATGGGACTCCCCGTCCAAATGAGCAGAATGTCATCGATGTAATATTTCCACAAGGTTACATGGCTGTTATAAGGGTTAGTTTAATTGAAAATGAAAGTGTTTTCAAAATGGTCTATATATAAAATGACCATGTCCGGTGCAAAGATCGCGCCCATGGCAACTCCCTTTGTTTGAAGATAGTATTCCCCTTTGAAGAAAAAGAAGTTGTGCATAATTGCAATCTCCAAGACCTTGATGATGAAGTCTGTTGGGACCAGCATCGGTGACGTTCTCTTGTTTAATACTGCACGTGGTACTTCCAAGGCAGGTAACTGAGGAATGCGTATTAGGAAACAATGTCCAGAGTGACCAGTCGTTGGTGCATAGGATCAAAGGGTGAGTTGTCCACCAGTCTAATAGTCTCCGTGGTGTCTCTTAAGTAAGACCTGGTCGCCTCTGCAATGGGCTTCAGGAAAAAAAAAACCTATTTGAAAAGAGGTTCCAGCAGGGAACCACACAAGAGACTATGGCCCGTCCCGGTGGGTGTTCCATGTCCTTGTGCACCTTGGGCAAAGAATAAATAGTCATGGTTGCTTCTGGTTCAAATAGTTATACTCCAGGTCAGACAGGAAGCCAAGTCTGTGTCCCTCTTCCGTGACTTTAGTTTAGTTTACAGTCTTATATAGAGATTGAATCACCTCGGAAGGGTATCTCAGCACTCAGGATATGCAGCAGAGGCAACGGCAGTGGGATAGTCTAGAACAGAGCTGTTTTCAGGGCTTTTCTAAAATTTCGATGGTCCGGGCATTGTCTTAAGGCAATAGGGAGTTGGTTCCATATTAGTGGCGCTTGATACGAAAAGGTCTTGCCTCCTGTTTGCTTCTTTTTTATTCTGGGGATCTTAAGTAAGGATTTAGAGCTTGATCGCAGAGCTCGGTTGGGGGTGTAGTGGTGGAGCCTGTCCGCCAGGTAGGAGGGTTCTTTTCCCCATATTGCTTTGTGTGTAAGGCAGCATATCCTGAACTTCACACGCTTCCGTATGGGTAACCAATGTAGCTGGTGGAGGAGGGGGAGTGAGGCTGCTCTGTGGGGGGCATTTAGGACTGACAGCGGTATTTTGTATCATCTGTAGGCAGTTTAGTGAGGCCTCGTTGGCTGCATTTATTAAGGCGTTTCAATAGTCCAGCTTGCTCAGTACTAAGGTCTGAATCAAGGTCTTTCTCACTGTGTCGGGAAGATAGGGAAAAGCTCTCATCAGTAGACCTAAAACGTGAAAGCATGAGCCCACAGTGTGTGTGGAACAGAACGTGCCTTTGATGAAACATTATCGGCATCCCTTCGAGGCACTCACTTTTCTCCTTAATGAAGGATTCCACTTACAAGATTGAATTCATTTTTTCATTAAAGTTTTTATTTAGTTCATTTGTTTTTTCTCATCATTTCGTATTTATCAAATTTCATTCTTTGATAGGTTTTTACCAATGGATATCATTGCTATTCATCCTCCTATGCATTTCGGGTATGAAATACCCTTCCTCAGGGAGAGGCACTAAAATTCAGAAAGCATACAAAATCATAAATTAGTATATCGTGCTAGCCTGACAATAAATGAAAACTTTACATGTCTTTAAAACGTGCTTTCTATCACCAGGTGAAGTGTGTGTTGTGCTCAGTTCAGCCCGTTTCCCGAAAAAAACGAAAAACAAAAACTCTACTCACATGAGTCCCATTTGATAAGCGTGCTCTGTAAATATCATCAAACAAGTACCGTAAATTAACGTACCCGTCTTCACGTACGGCTTTGACAAGTTATACTTTAACTGAACATCATTTCACCACTACTGACCTTTAAACTTGCATGTAAACTACCGGAAGGTAATCCGATTCAAACCACCCGCTCCTTCAATCTCCAAACGTTCAGGGCGCTCTACTGTGATTCCGTACTTAACATTCAGCTCTATTCTGATTGGACCATCAAGCGGTCACCTGATATATGGTCATAAACAACAGACTTCTGCAGAGACGCTCACGGGGTAACTTTTACATGATCAAGCCCCTATTTTAACAAACTTGCTTAGTCCTTACCCATAATTAATCAAAAAATAATAAACGTGAAAAAACGTACAGAAAACGTAAAAAAACGGGGGAGTGTAAATGAGTGTTGAGAATGAACTACAGTGGTGTAAGCACTCACATTCCAGAAGCACGAGATACAACTTCAAATGATAGATCATAATTGAACAGTTAATCCCAAAGACACATCGGGATATAAAGCAACCCACAGGGTTGGTAATTCTATTTACCAAGATGATTATAAATAGCATGCTAGCTCTATTCGATCATTGAGCCCATTGGGCTTGCTTGAGCATAGTCTCTGAATCCAGACGTTTTCTCGTTGAAGCAGGTATCTGTTGTTGTCTCTTCCCTCCTGCTTATCCACAACTTCCAAGATGAGAAATTTCAGTTGCGAAATGTTATGGTGAGCTTCCATGAAATGCATTGCAATTGATGACTTAGTGTTGTGAGTCCTGATGTTAGATTTGTTTCCTGTAAGTCTGGTTTTGATCTTCCTCTCCGTTTTTCCCACATATGTTTTACCACATGGACATTTTAATAAGTAAATTACGTTTGTCGTGTCGCAAGTAGCTGTGACTTTTAGTCTGATCTCGTGACCTTTCATGGGATGGTTTATGATATTTCCTCTGAATATGTTGTTACAATTCCCGCAATTCATGCAGGGTTTTGTCCCCTTGTGTGTTTGTTTTGTCTTTTTTTTTGTGTTTCAGAATTTCACCAATGTTGTTTCCACGAGTGTAAGCAAAGAGAGGTGGTTCCTTGAAGATATTGTTGAAATCCACTTCCAATTCCAGCAGTTGCCAATGTCGTAGCACACTTTTTTTGAAGTCCTTACTTAAGGTTGAGAATTTGGACACTGCCACTATTCTGTTTTCTGTATTTTTCATGTGTGTTTTCAGCAGTTCAGTACGGTTGATGTTTTGTACCCTTCTCTTTGCTGTTGTGATGATTTCCTGTGGATAGCCTCTCATTAAGAATCTCTGACCCATTTCATCTATTCTCTGTGTTGCTTTGGTTTCATCAGAGGTTATGCGTTTCACTCTTGCCATTTGTGAAAAAGGTAAATGCGGTTTCAAGGACATCTGATGAAAACTAGAAAAATGTAAAGTATTGTTCCTGTCTGTTGACTTTCGATAGATGTCGGTTTCAAAACCTGTACTCCAGGTCAGACAGGAAGCCAAGTCTGCGTCCCTCTTCCGTGACTTTAGTTTAGTTCAGTTTACAGTCTTATATAGAGCTTGAATCACCTCGGAAGGGTATCTCAGCACTCGGGATATGCAGCAGAGGCAACGGCAGTGGGATAGTCTAGAACAGAGCTGTTTTCCGGGCTTTTCTAAAATTTAGATGGTCCGGGCATTGTCTTAAGGCAATAGGGAGTTGGTTCCATATTAGTGGTGCTTGATACGAAAAGGTCTTGCCTCCTGTTTGCTTCTTTTTTATTCTGGGCATCTAAAGTAAGGATTTAGAGCTTGATCGCAGAGCTCGGTTGGGGGTGTAGTGGTGGAGCCTGTCCGCCAGGTAGGACGGTCCTTTTCCCCATATTGCTTTGTGTGTAAGGCACCATATCCTGAACTTCACACGCTTCCGTATGGGTAACCAATGTAGCTGGTGGAGGAGGGGGAGTGAGGCTGCTCTGAGGGGGGCATTTAGGACTGACCATGCAGCGGTATTTTGTATCATCTGTAGGCAGTTTAGTGAGGCCTCGTTGGCTGCATTTATTAAGGCGTTGCAATAGTCCAGCTTGCTCAGTACTAAGGTCTGAATCAAGGTCTTTCTCACTGTGTCGAGAAGATACGGAAAAGCTCTCATCAGTAGACCTAAAATGTGAAAGCATGTGCCCACAGTGTGTGTAACATCTTTTTTTCAATGGTGAGGTCTGCTCGAGGTGCACTCGCAGGTTCTTAGCTGTGGTAGCGGGGGTTGAGACATTTTCCAGTTCCGGCGGCCACTTTCAAAATCAGTTTAGTTATTTCCTTGGTAGGATCAGTATTCAAATGGGTATAAGTGACACCATCTCCCAGTTGGTTGTAAACATCTGATTTGTAGTCAGTGGTATTATGCACCACAATTGCTCTGCCCTTGTCAGATGGCTTTATAACAGTAAGTAATTTGTCCTTCAGAGAGTTCCGAGCTTCTCGTTCTGATTTTGTGAGGTTTTGCTTCACATATTGTTTGTCAGAGCCCGTCTTCATTACGTCCCCGAGAACAACACTCTCATATGTAAGTATCTCATTGGAAACCGAGTGTGCCGGAGGCACAAAGGTTGAAGGTACTCTCAGGCCCATGTGGAAGGTGGATGGAAGCTAGGGAGAATGTTTGAAGAAATACATTAGTCTGACTTCCCTGAAGAAACAATGTAATTCCGCCTTAATGTTGAATTGGTTAGGATGGGCAGTAGGTACAAATGACAGCATTTTGCTAGACCTTTACTTCATCTTCCCTAAGTTCATGGAAGGACAAATTGATGATGGGACTACCCAATCTGTTCACCATCTGTACAGCTGTCAACGGGTCTGGATTTCCCCGTGGTTGTCTGGGGGGAACTTAACTTGTTTCTGTAGCTGAATCCTGCCTCAGTCCCAATTCTGGCCTCTTTGTTCTTGCCCCTTTTGTTGGCCTTGGTTCCAGCTGTATCCTCTTCCTCTGCGGGGTCTCCATTGGGCCTCCCCTAAAAAAGACGGCCCCTGTGGGGGTTGGTACCAGTTGTCTTGGTAGTAGTAGATGGCACTCGTGCTGGGTTGTTCCGCTTTGCTCCCTGCACTGTTGAAATCAGAAGATTCTGAGATTGTTGTAAATCCCCTGCGTCCACTGTATTCTCCTCTGCCTCAATTGGAGAAATGGCCCTGCGTATCCTGATTGTAGTAATCCTCCCGAAGATATGGGTAGGTCATCTTCTTGTCATAATAACGGATATCTTTGGCTAATTTATCCAATTTCCTGTCCTGAGTATTGAGGTCAAAGTCCTTGATGGTTTTTTCAAGAAGTTCAAGGGCTTCCTTGGCATTGGTAGGAGCTGTATCTCTGTGATTTCTTGTTTGAGGTCCGAGATTTCCTTCAGGAGCTTCTCAACCTGTTCAATAGCCGTCTCGACCCCAAGCACCATCCAGTGGCACAAACAATTATTGGCTATGAAGCTGAACTTTTTTTGAACTTAGGAATGTCCACAAAGATGGCGGGCTCATTTTTTACTTGAAGCCCTAGTGCTATTATGTTAGCTTGCAAGTACTTGGTAAGTAGATGGCCATGATATTGTGTGGGCACTAACTTTTTTTCAAGTCTTTCTAAACTGGAGATTTTGTCATTCAATGTGAAGTCTATACATAGGGTGGTGAAGGAAAGAAAGTTACTGCGGGATTGACGCTGAATGAGTTTCATAATATAATCCTCAGTATAGGATAGGGTCTCACTCTTTGACATGGTGGGAGGCTAATTCCCAAATATACCCTCTCAGGTCAGCACCTGCTCTGATAGTTACAAAACAATGACAGAACACAAACACAGAAAATCGACTGGACCTGGGTGAATTGCGATACAGAAGAGGAATGGTCACAGTGGGAAAGGACTACTACATGAGATTCAACATCACCTTTGAAAAAATCATAAACAACATTTATTCATGTTAAACACATTTATTCATGTTACAACATGTAATGTCCATGTTCATGAACAGCACAAATGTTTGTAATAACGTGAAGAGGTGCTCCTGAAGGGGAGGAGGGAAAGTGCTGCAAATGTAAGAGTGAAGTTTAGGGAGAAAGGAAGGGCAATGTGCAATATATACATCAAAACCATAGATGGCCTATCCAGCCACTTTCAAGGCTAAACTATTTACAACACCATGATATTAAAATGATACAGTGAATCTATCACTGTCATGAACAATATATGGAAAACAAAGTAAAGCCGTCAACGTTTTTGACCCAAAAGGCTACATGTAGGAGATTCAGATCCTTACAGTAGGGTCTTTATCAGGACAGTGGGAGACTCTAGGATAATTTGAAAGCGACTTTAGTAATTCAGGTGATGGGCAAAAGAATAATTAATTAAGGAATAATGGGCATTAAAGATTACCCTTAATCCACCAGGGCATTTGGTGGGGAAGCTTAAAGTGATGGGCCCTCGGGGGTATACACCCGTTACAACGGATCTTTTACTCCGCACTACCATTACAACGCGACTTTGACTCCGCATACCATTACAACGCATTGCGCTGGGGGGCGCTCTAGGATAGGGAATAAGTATAATTTACTATCCAACACCTTCCCTAGGGTCCACGGGGACTGGAGTTAGAATAGTAAATTATACTTACCACTATCCAGCGCCCCAAGGCGCTATGCGTTGTAACGGTATGCGGAGTAAAAGTCGCGTTGTAATGGTCTGCGGAGTAATAGTATGCGTTATAACGTCATACATCCGCCCTCGGGCGCCTAGGTCATAGAGAAGGATCCAAATCTTGAAAAGAGCTGAAAGTAAACAATATAAGTATATCAGCACACAAGAGGTCCAGGGCGTAAAGGAGAAACCTTAATCATGGTTAACGTCCCCAGTTAAAATTAATAATACACTTACTTAATGTGTTATTCAATACTATGCACAGTAAGTCGTAGGGCAGAATGAATCAATATGCTCCAAAATGATCTGAGTGAAGTAAACACATAGAAATAAGAGAAATTAGTCTCTCCCCAACTCACAGGGTATTGGTAAATAACTTTTCATTAGAAGGAGCGGGGAAGAAAACATACCTCCGCACAGGATCATCATCCGATATCTGGCTTTCAATCTGAGCCCTTACAGCGTATGTGTTAAATAACGGCAGCGAGGCTTAAAGTGTGCATGCACCGCACGTAGAGCTTGAAGTGACTCAAAGGGTTAGTGCAGGCAATGGATAAAGCACTTTTTTTGTATTTGCTGTGATTAACACACTAATGAGAAACAAGTGATCCATAGAAATGGAACAACAGTAAATAATGGACTTGTGCAAGGATAGTAGTGGTTTTATTCATACAAACATAAGGGCCATACACTTTAAGAGGATCAGAAGTGCAAGAAAGGTTAGCTCCGGGAAGTCATTGCTGAACTAAATAGAGATTCTCTGGTTACAGAAAACAATAATTGGAATAAAAAAACACAAAGGTATACATTATAGTGTGTTGTGCCCACAGAGTTTGTGAGTGGTTGGGCAGTTCAATGTGATAGCATGAGCAGCAGAAGGCTCACTAGAAAAGAACAGCATGTATTATTGCTTTCCACCTGAAGTGGAGGTCAGCCTGTTATTTCGTGTTGTGCTTGAGTGTAAGAATCTGTTAGAAATTGGGTTTCTGGTTGGTAAAGTTCTGCACCCTGTGCAAGCTGAAATCAAAATCCTGGTCAGGGTAAGTTAAATACACACTAAAAACAACCAGTGCTCACCCTCTGGTAGGTTGGCATTTAGCAGTCAGGCTTATCTAAAGAGGTAATGTGTAAAGTATTTGTGCAACATACACATACACACAGAGTTAAAAAAGGAAAATACCACAAAAAGACTTTTTGCAGGTTTAGAAAAAAGTACAATACATTTAGAAATAAAGCAAAGCAAAAATGACAAAAATCCAATAAGTAGAAGTCGAGTAATGATTTTTTAAAGAATGAAAAAGATTCAAGTGCTTAGAAGCAATAAGTGCCAATGGAGGTTACCTGGTCGTGCTGGAGCAGTGCAAATTCAAAAGGTTAGACAACAAGCATTGGAGTGCAGGCAGATACAGGACCCTCGCAGGCCCGGTGAACAAAGTACCTTATCCGGGTTGCATCGGTGAAATGCGGGGTGCAGTGGAGAGATGCGTCGAGCGAGGCATCAATGTTGATCCTGCAGTGGAGGCAATGTTTCAGCTCCATTGACGAAGCTTCGAGATGTGTTGGTTCTGAGTGTGATGTGCTGGGTTTCTCCACTCAGTCAAAGGATGCCTTGATCTCTGTAGATTGTTGCACCAATGATGCACAGTTCGGTGCATTGATTTCTGCAGGCACCGTGGCGTTTCTGATGCGATACGTAGGGTTCTGCTCCTGCCACATGGACAACACGTTGGTTTCTGCTCACAAAGTCAGCAGATGCATCGGTACGTCAGAAGCAGGTATCTGGGTCCACTTCCAGTGAACCATGCACAAGAACAGGGGCAGAGACTTTAATTTCCCTAAGTCTCAACAACAGGAGGCAAGCCAACAAACTCTTGGAAAATACTGCAGTGCAAGGCGAGTCTAGCTTTCCCTCAGAAGGGTCAGAGAGCAGCAGGGAGACACAGCAGAAAAGCAAGCCTTCTGGTCAGCAGTCCAGCAGTGTCAGTCCTCTATGCAGCAGAACAGTTCTTCTGACAGAGTGAAGTTGTGGGTCCAGAAGTGTCTGATTTCATGGAATTAGAGACCCAGGACGTATACCCAGTTGTACTTTTGAAGTGGGGTGACTTCAAAGATGGATCTGTGAACTGCACAGAATCATTTTCTTCCCAGTCCTTGCTCCAGATTATCAGTAGGGGAGTAATCAGCCCTATATGGGGAGACAGGGCACTGCCCATTCAGGTGTAAACTAATTACTCAATTTAAAGGAGAGAGCACATGCACTTTAGAGACGGCCAGCAGTGGTAAAGTGCTCAGAGTCTTAAGGCCCAAAAAATATTCCAGTAAAAAGAGGAGGAAGGCAAAAAGTTTGGGGTAACCATCAGAGAGGGCCATTTTCCAAGTGCATCTCAGACAAATTCTCAAAGGTATTGAACACAGAAAGACAAACATAAGGCCGCACACATTAAGAGGATTAGAAGTGCAAGAAACATTAGCTCCTGGAAGTCAGTTCTGAACTAAATATTGATTTTTTGGTTACAAAATAATTGGCATCAACAAAAACAAAGGTATACATTATACTGTGTTGTACTCACAGAGTTTGTGAGTGGCGTAGCACGTGCATGTGACATCTTGAACAGCAGAAGGGGCAGTAGACAACTACAGCCTTTATTATTTCTTTCCACCTAAAGTGGAGGTCGGCCTGATATTTTTTGTTTTGTCTTGCTTGGGTGTAGACATCCCTGAAAAATTCTCAAAGGTATTGAACACAGAAAGACATTTGAGAGTACTCACATTCTGTTCCTAAAGAGAACAAAAACATAGATTGGCTTAACATGTTCTTTGGATGATATAGAATGCCATATTTGAATGAAAAAAAATATTGAAAAAATACTGTTTTGGCATGCAGCACATACACAATCATGGCCATAAATCATACCAGGGCCAATGTTATTGCCATACTGTTGTGGGGATTAGTTAACTTATCAAAACCACTGAGGATGAAATTTTGATTTTCAATTAGAGCAGTAATAGAAGGGAAGCGCAACATGTATAACTTAAGAATGATCGTGGTGTAGCATTCAACCTCTCTGGACCACTTTGGGAAGATGTCTCCTCGGTGCTGCTTTTGCATTATCAAGTCAATTTGTTCTCATCAGATTCATAGCAAGTTACATTTCCTGAAGAGTATATTATAAATTTCTCTTTATTAATGTCCCAAAGGTTGCATGTTCATGCTAGCTGGCATAGCCCTACAAAACAAGACAAATAACTCACCTTGCTTAGCCTGGCTAGGTATAATGTAAACCACTCACGTTTATGCTAAGAGGCCAGTTGCTGTAAAGCAAAGAAGTGTCTTAACCACTATTAAGAGTACCACAGTATGGTGTGCATGCAAAAGGTTTACGATTTCCCTTGGAAGATGTGTAGTAGATTTAGTTTGAGTCAGGCTAGTAGTTTAGTACCAGGAGAATGTATGGTGAGACAATTACTGTCATGTGGTAGGAATTTCACCCCTATATATCAGACTTGCAGTACCTGAGAAACTGAGCCCAAATATGATCAAATGTTATTGTTTGAATTTTCAGTCTACAGGCATGATTTAGAGCTTAGCAGATGGGTTACTCACTCACAATGGTGATGGATATCCCTCCTGTCCGCTGAAATGTAAATTCCATAGGATATACCGGGATTTATATTTCGGCGAACAGGATATTTTTGTGATGGAGTGACCCATCTTCCGAGATCTAAATCAGGCTATTAATATGATACGCTAATGAGTAACAACATTTAATAATACTGTTGTCCCATTTTCTGTGGTGTGTCAGCGCCAATTCAAAATAGGGCTTTCCACCGCTATAGTGTTATGGAATAATTCTAGTTTCTCTGATAGGTGGATGAGTATTGTAATAGAGATGTAAAGTGTTTGCCAGGCACTCTGTCAATATCCTAACAATTTGGAGCAGGACAAAGTACATGGGACCTGATTCACAAAGTTGAACTTACACTTTTGTGTAAGTTTACTATTTTTGTGCTGTTCAGAAACTACGAGTTTAATTTTACTAATAGTAATTGCACTCATGGCAGAGACTTCACACATTATAAGATAGTAGGAAATGTTGTAGTCATGAATCATTTTGAGTATGTCAAATTATCATAAGGGAATGGATCACTTATCCTGAATTATTTTCCAGGGTCTGGGTCTAGTGGCCATCTTAAAAAGAACACTCATTCACGTAGTAGGTACAGTAGTGGTATATCTTGATTATCTGCTTTTTTACCTATGTGAAAAGCATCATCATTGGGTCTTTTTTGTGTATGCTTTCTTCCCCCTGTAGGTAGAACTACTGGTGCTCACAGTAGTGACCAGTGATGGTGAAGGTGTGATTAAAGTGAACTTAAAATTACCTCCACCTCTCATCTCTGCATTTTAATCTTTTGGAGATGGGACAAGGGGTAAAAACTCAGAGCGGTGCGAATATAGAAGTGCTACTGTTCTATAGCACCTACTTCTTGTTGAAAAGGTGAGTGGTTGACATGTTTCAGCCCCTGCGGTGCACATTAGGGTCGGGGCTTTCTTCAGGACCAGTGGTGTCCACATTACCTAGTTGGAGGTGTGCGTTGGTAAGGTATTGAACTTACCCTTCTTCTCGGGTGTTTCAGGTCTATAGTACCGATAAACTTTTGTTCTGCTATTGTGCCTCCTCAGGGATCACTCAGAGGCCTCCTCATAAACTCGAGGAGTCAAGATAACGACTTGTGCTAGCTCCATCTGTGAAGGGGCAGAACAGACAAGGATGAGAACAGACTATCATTGATACCAATTGTAGTAATAACAATCAGGAAGTGTATAAAATCCTTAAAATATATTGAGATTTGTAGAAGAGGCACCAGGACTCTCATTGATGATAACAGATAAATCAACTGTAATATGAATGATGGTGGCATCTGCGCTAGACGTTCACTGCTGAACGTAGAGGGTGGGGTTCCTCTCTATCATAGGTACATGGAGGGGGAAATACCCCAACACATTGTCTCTGCTATCAACGCCATGAAAAACCGCCGAGGGTTGAAGCTAATCTCTTCTGCCAGAGGGGTTAACTTCTATTTTATGCTTTTATCTGTGTTAGCAGTTAAGGTAACACCCAAGTAAATTGTGCTTTTCACAACTCTACAGTCCTCCAAGAGTATCCTCCCATTGATAATGATTTGTGTCTTGTCTTTATGTAAGGAATAGTCCAAGATATCCTCAAACTTTCGGGCCTCTTCTTTAACTGTGTTAACAAACATATCCAGATTTGGGGTGGCCAGAGCAATGTAGTCATCATAAGCCACAATTTTAGTATGATAAGTTTGCATGTGAATCGTAAAACTGCTGAGTGTTGGAGCTAATCTCTTCGGCCAGAGGGGCTAACTTCTCTTTGATAATGTTATCTGTGTTAGCAGTTAAGGTAACACCCAAGTAAACTGTTCTTTTCACAACTCTACAGTCCTCCAAGAGCATCCTCCCATTGATAATGATTTGTGTCTTGTCTTTATGTAAGGAATACCCCAAGATAGCCCCAAACTTCGGGACCTCTTCTTTAACTGTGTTAATAAACATATCCGGATTTGGGGTGGCCAGAGCAATATAGTCATCATAAGCCACAATTTTAGTATCGTAAGTTTGCATGTGAACCGTAAGAATAGTGTTGTTACTTTCCACTATCCTAATGAAGGGATCAATATACATTGCAGATAGCGATGGGGAGAAGGGACAGCCTTGCCCTGTCCCCTTTGAGATCTTAAATTGTTCGGTAATTTCCCCATTTATGAATACACTTGCAGTGGGTTCAACATAAAGTGCTTCTACTGCCCGGGTGAAGACTAAACCTAGCCCATTCTCTGCATGATAGCCCAGAGATACTTCCAGAAGACCTTTTCAAATGCTTTTTCAGCATCAAGCAGGATCACAGCCATAGGTCCTCTTGTCACATGCGCAGCATCGAAAAGAAAAATGACCCTTCTATGTGGTCTGTTGTGGCTTTCCTGGGAATAAATATGTGCTTCCATTTGGAAACTATCTTGTGAATCACTTGAGACATGCATGTTGATAAAAGTTTTAAGTACATTGTTGAATCCCCAGTGATTAAAGTGATCAGCCAATAAGAACCAAGCCCTTTAATAGTTTTGTTCTTTGTTAAGGAAAATGATAATTTTAGCCCAAGACCACGAGCTAGGTAAAAGCTACGCCTTTAAATATTTGCTAGAAAAGAATTTTAATAAAATTCTTAAGTTGACCCAAAAATATTTTATAACATTTGGTGGGTAGAGAATCTCTACCGACAACTTTCCCTTCAGGTAAGCTAGATATAGCTAGAAGGATCACTTCCCAGGACAGGGGCCCATCATGTAACTCTTGTTACTACCTAGTCAGTTGGTTCAGCAGGGTAGAATCGAGATATTTAGAAATAGACTCCTGTATCAAACGGGCTTCCCTTTCTGGGCCCTCAGAGTATAATACTTGAAAGTAATTCTGAAAGGAAGCCCTTATCTTACTTGGATCAGATATCAATCTGTATGCTTGGTCCCTGATTATACATATTTCATATATGATTTCCTGTCTAATTTTCATTGCTAGATGTTGTCCTATTATTTCACTGCATTCTTTATTAGGCTTTTTCCCTGTATGCAGCTAGTTTAACTGCTGATTTTTTAGCAAATATTTCCCTACAGCTGCCTTGGCCATCACCACTTCCATTTGGGCCTCCTCCTCTTCAGTCCCCTGCTGCCCAGCTTTTACTAACTTCTCTTCTTCCCGGGCCAAGCTATTCTGACAGTCCTGCAAAATGCGTATTTCATCTTTTCCCAGCTTCAGAGACAACTACATGGTTTCCCCCCGGAAACAAGCCTTCGGGGTATTTCACACAAATGCTGTTGACACACTATCAACATTCCTTCCCAAAAACTCAGGACTACACTCCTTCAAATATTCACAATATTCCTCATTCTGCAACAGCGCTCATTGGAGCTCTTGGGAGAAACCTTTTTTGTAAATCCCTCCCCTGAATCTCAAATATTAATGAGTTATGATCGGATAAAGGCCGGGGGTAATTCTCAATCCAACCATCCTGTAGTAGGGAAGACGATGGAAGAAAATAGTCCAGTCAGGAATGAGACTGGTTTGGGTCAGAATACGAAGTAATAAGTAAACCCATATTCCATTGGTTTTAAACTAGACCATACATCCAATAACCCCATTATCCCAACATAAATTCTTTAACGATTGAAATACTTTTGGCTGTCTCCCTTTGAATCTCTGGTTTCCTTCCTTGACCCAATTGTCAGGTAAATTAATATCAAAATCCCCACACATTATAATTGATAAGGACCAATGCGTGAGCTCATTGGACAACCAGTGAAATACCCTGTGGTCATCAATTATGCTTCCATACACTGAACATAAAGTAAAGGGAGTACAGGGTGAGGGCCAACATTTCACAAATACGCATCTCCCAAGTAAAGTGGGTCCACCCAGGTTTGTCTGAATTGTATCGCATTATGGCGGGCTAGAATTGAAACCCTGCGGGTCCGTACACCTTGCAATGTCACCCTAATTAATCTGTAGCCTACATTTCTTCACATATCCTTCTGTGTCTCCTCTATTTAGGTTTATTTCAGACAAACAATGTCAAAACATAACAATTGTAACCCTTGAGAGACTTTTTTCCTCTTCCTAGCATCATTTAGCCCACAGATATTGAGGGTAGCTATCCGTAATTTCTCCTTTCCCAACATCAGAGCAGCCTAGTTTCCCACTTCTCCACACCACTACTTTGTCTTTTTTGCAAGCCTATAAGCCTGTCAATTACAAGAAAAAACTAAATACATTTCCCCCATATCAAAAACCTTTCTTTCTGTGAGGCCCCCCTTTCCCCAGCACCCAGCCCACCACCCCCACTCCCACCTACAACCTAGCATTCAGGCCGCACCTGAATGGTGATCTAACCAACTAACCAACCACTCAGCCCTCCCATGCCAAAAGTGAAAAGAACTTTGTCTATTGTAACTACCACAAACCAATTTCTACCTTGCGGTCACAATTTCAATCACTAAACAAAGAACCTGTACTTTAAAATACCTCACGTCGGGTGATTGCTACTATACGACCCATGGTTAAGTTCCTTTAAATATTCTTGGGCTTGAATTTCATAAGTAAAACCGTGAGTTTGCCTATTAATAAAAACTTTTCGTTATGCAGGGTTTTGTAGAAAAACTTCAGCAACAGCTTTCTGAAATTGCGCAAACAATTGCAGCAGGAGCCGTCTATGCTCAATGGTTGCATGTGCAAAATTGCAGTCGACAAAAACAAGACACCCCCGGTGCACTTGTTAGCATTCAGGCGAGCTTGCCTAAGCAAAAAGTTCCCAAAATACACAAATATTGCTCTGGGCCTCTAAACTTCAATGGCCAGCCATTTTTTCATCAGTAAGGGAAACCAGTGACTGCGTTGAATTTCCAAGTCCCAGTCCCATTTATTCTGATCAGGGCACACGCCTATTAGAAGGTTCACCATAAATAATCTGGCATTGCCCCCCTCCACCCCTTACGAAATAGCCAGGAATCATAGATTGTTCTTTGGTTGTCTATTATCTTGGTCTTCCAGGCTCCATTTGAAATTGGGCATTAGAGCCCCTTGGCATGTGCTTTTGAGTTTTCAGTGAGCTAACCTTAGTCTCGAGGCTCTCTGTCCGACCCCCCACCGTTGTTAATCGGTCTACAATATCTGCTCAGGTTTTATTCAGCTTTCATATCTCCTCCTGCAACTTTTTGGAGGCTTCTTTCACAAGACTGCTTTCATTCCAGGTTTCCTCCTGCAGCTGTTTTATGGAGTAAAAAATGGTTGCATTCCCCAGATTTAACCCCGTGCTAAACACCGGGTTCAACACCCGGAGTGCTTGCTCCTTCCTGGTCATGCTCTTTTACAGGTTCAGCTCCATTGGGATAAGCACGCTGAGTGGTGGAGTAGTCTCATTTTAATTGTCGACTATTCCTCCTCCTTTTCCCTCTTTTCTTTGCGATGATTTCTTTAGTTGTGTCAAATCCGCAGTTGAAAAAGTGCTGCTTCTATCAGAAATCTCTTTGTCGCTTGAGGAGACATTGCTTTGATTAGAAGAGTCGGATCAATTGGTTAGTGAGAAAAATGTCTCCCATGGCATCTTGGGAGAAAGAGCCACTCCTTGCTTCTGTTCGTCAGGGATACATCTGGTACTAACATCTAGGGTAACAGAATTTTTAGAGCAAATGTTCACTTTTTCATCCACTCCCTGATTAGAGTCCACAGGTAAATGGTCACCTGGTGTAGATTCAGTCAAACATTTTGTGCCATCTTGCTAAACACTCGAAAGCCCTTGCTTCAATAAGCCTTCCTGTACCTGGGGCGGTAGTAGTTCTGAGTGTTCCTTATGCACGTCAATGGTATATTTGTTGGCTAATGCTGCCTGGGTCCCAACTTCACTAGAAGCTGCATCCCCTTGAACTCCTCATTTAGGCTCCAGAGCATGAGAGTGTGTAAACAAACTGGCAATAGAAGGCTGCAATCACCCACCTTCTGGATGTGTGGTGTTGTGTGTCATCCAGTTTTCTTTGCCCCGGTCTCCCGTTTCCCCTTACTGGGAGCCTCTCAGAGTTTGACTTCCTTGGAAGATTCGGGCAGCGCCGTAGTAATCGTTCCAGCAGCCGCAATGATCACTGGGGCCGCAGCTCGTATCTTTGTGTTCTTTGGTCCGCGGCCCATCATGAATGAGGATCATGCTATTAAAGTCCACCGCAACCTGAGCCCGACACGAGCAAGCAGCCATAGTAACCATGCAGCGGCTGCGGCGACCTGGCAGGTCAGTTCTGTGGGCTTGAGCTGCAGCAACGTCCACTTGCCGATGGAGGGGTCAAGACGCCAAAGCCACGATGCATAGGTCAGTCCGGGTAGTAAACTCTGAAGTAACGAGGCATGGAGGGCAATTATATTCATCTTACTGTGTTTATGCTTATTGAAAAAATATTAAAAAGTCAATTTGCCTTGATGAAGCAAGGCACTCTCATGAAGCATGTGTTGGTAAGGATATAAGTAGAAAGGTGGATAATATATGATGCACATTATAGATGTTAATAGCACACTTCAAGTTTGGGTGAAACTAAGTAAAACATCTTCTAAACAACAAAATGAGAATAAACATTAGGACGGTTTAAAACTCAGCTTTTTTGATATCAGAGGGCTTCTAACAATGTGGGCGTTTTTGTTCTTTGACATTGGTAGGAACGGATATTCTGGGTGGTATGAAGTCAGAATATCATGACCAAAATATCATCTGACAAATATAATGTGTCTTAAATAAGCATGGGCGGATTTTGCGAATTGGCAATCCGCGAACTTGCGTATTTACGGATTCGCAATCCGCAAAATCCGCGAACTCTCGCGAATTTGCGGATTTTTTTTGTGTTCGCAAGGATTTCTGCCAGTTTGCGAGGGTTCTGTACCAGTTCGCAATTGCGAACTTACTTGTCGGCTCGCAACGGCCGCGACTATGTTGTTTCTACATCTGGTTCATCATCACAGGTTCACAGCACCCTCTGTTTCACCACTGCCACCCTCTGGTACACCCATGCCACCCTCTGGTACATCACTGCCACCCTCTGGTTGGTTTATCACTGTAGAATATGGGGGTGAAAAAAAGCAAGCACACCTGCCCTGCTTCAACTGCCATGAATTAATTTGGGGTTGATTAATGTGTCACTGAATTTAAACTTCCAGTCTGGCTGGCACCTGCTTCCTTATCTGTAATTTGCTTTCTGTTGCAGTGCACTTTTTTTTCACAGGACCTTTGTGGCCTATAGTTGCAAGTAGGCAACTGAACTCTGAAGGGGCCCCTCAGGAAGCACTACAGGGAATGGTTACTAATGATAATATTGAACTTTTGCACCTGCTGAGTGCTTTCAGTTTTGTCTGTAATTGCTTTCTGTTGCAGTGTAATTTTTTTAACAGGACCTTTGTTGTATACTTGTAGCTATTCTCTGAGCCTGCTGTGAGGGTCAGAGCAGGGTCATAGAATAGTTGCAAGTAGGCAAATGAACTCTGAAGGGGCCCCTCAGGAAGCACTACAGGGAATGGTTACTAATGATAAGATTGAACTTTTGCACCTGCTGAGTGCTTTCAGTTTTGCAAAAATCCAAATATCCAGCAGCATCCACAAAAAGTAATCCTTCCAGGTCAAGATCCAAATCAAAGTGACCAGCACATGAAGAAAGCACTGGGAGGAGCCTGGTGGACAGGAACAGGAAGTTGGAGACTGTGGGGCACTTCCTTCCTCCCACCCCCACCCCCCAAAATGGACTCCTTGCAAAGAAAAAGTGCAGGCAAATGTCAACCTGAGGAGTTATTCTGATAAAAATCATAATTTTCAAGGTTTATGCTGCCTGCTGGTGGATTTCTTGTGCGAAATTGCAAATTTTGCAATCTCGCAATTGCGAGATTGTTGCTGCCCGCCGCATCTACGTGTTCGCAAGTGTTTACTCCCGTGAAATTGTATAGTATTCTAGTTGGCAAGTGCGACCAAGCAAAAAATCCGCTTCGCACGGATTTTACGAATTTTCGGCACGTTCGCGAGAGTTCGCGGATTGCGAATTTTCCGAAAATCCGCAAAATCCGCGAGCGGAACGGATTTTACGCCCATGCTTAGTCTTAAATATTGTTTAAAATATCACATCATACCATTGAAGCATTATTTTATGTTAAATGTCCCCACTCAGACCGCCCCATGCCCCTGATCAAATTTCCACCACCCTTCCACTCTCAGGAGCCTCCCTCCAGTTTTCCTTCTTCATCTTTGGAACTGTGGTAGATACGCAGCAGTGGCGGCTGACATGGATCAAGGGTGGTGAGGCGGGGAGGAGGTGAATAAAATAAAGATTTCACTTACCTCCTCCTCGCATCTCTCCTCCTCGCCACTCTGCTCCAACCAGAACCGGAAGCACCCAGGCTCTCCTAAACCAATCACTATGTTGCAATGAAGTGTTGTGATTGGTCTAACAGCCATGGTTTCATGCCCAGACGGAGAATGGAAGCCTGGACATGTTCTCCACCCAGGCTGTAATGCATCCTGGGTGGAGAACTTGCGAAGTGTGCATAACGTTTTGGCAGACCCAATACGGCTGGCCAAACATTCATGCACACCTACAGAATGCCCACCACTTCTCCCTCTGCTCCTCTGTGAGCAGAGCAGCCCAGCCTCGCAAAGCTGCTGCAGAAGGGACAAATATAATGATAAACATTTTGAGTTATTATCATTTTATTTTTCCTTTATTTACACTGCTGCAAAGCAGGGGGCGAAGATCCTCGACTTAGCAGAGTGGGTTAAGTTGCCTACGCACTCGGGAGGCCACCTTTTGGACTTAATTTGTTCTAATTTTGCTTCAACAATATCCGACCCCGAAGTTCTATCCTGGTCGGACCATATGCTGATTAAGTTTTCTTGGCCTCTAGTCAAATCTCTCTGCTTCAATTTGCCTAACACCCACCATCAGAAGATTAACCTGTCAGCCCTGACCAACGCTCTTCAGCAGAGTCGTCCAGTGCTTGGCTCCGAGCTTTCGCTGCCGTGCAGCAGTTTGACACCTGGATCTGCTCGGGGGCGAGGGCCTCTGTTAAACAGGGCACTGGCTCAAATAAGCGCGCGACACCCTCCAAGCCCTGGTTTTCACATGCTCTGAAAGAACTGAAGCTTAATTGCAAAAAGCTGGAGAGATGTTGGAGACGCGCTTACTACCCTACTGCTATGGGGACTCTACGTGCGGCTCAGAGGGTATACTATGCCGCCATTAGGTCGGCCAAGAGCGAGTACTATGCAGGCAGGATTTCTAGGGCCAATAATAATAGCCAAGGAAATCTTTTCTATTGTAAAAAGCTTTCTTTTCCCCTGTGCCGAACACACATCGGTTCCATCTTCCGCACAATGGTTTGAGGTTCTGTCCTCTTTTTTCATAGACAAAATTGTTGGGATTCAGGACAGCCTACGCACCAGTTGTCTGGATCAGAGTAACCAGGATATGACTCTCTCCCGCTCCCTTCCCCCTCTTTCTCATGTTTTTAATGCATTTTCCTATCCTACTGAGGCAGCTACTTTAGCTGTCCTCAAATCTATGAAGTCTGGGTCCCCTACTGACCCTTGCCCGGCCACGTCTTAGGGGGAGTGTCGGAGGTGGTCTGCTCCGAGGTCGCAGAGATTATTAGCCTCTCGTTCAGGACTGCTACTGTCCCAGACTGTTGGAAACAGGCCGAACTTCTGCCGCTTCTCAAAAAGTCAGGATTAAACTCGTATGTTCCAGCCAACTATCGCCCTATTTCTCTGCTACCAGTGTTGGTCAAAATATCTGAGAAAATTGCATTCCGTCAGCTGGATGCTTTTGTTGAAGACTCCCATGCTCTCCATCCTGCTCAATCTGGGTTTCGTGCTGCTTACAGCACCGAGTCAGCACTGGTGGAAATATCTGAGGCTATCAGGGAGTGCCTGGACGCCGGCGGCAGAGCGGTTCTGAATATGTTGGACCTCTCTGCCGCTTTCGATACGGTGCCTCATCAGCTGCTGATTTCTCGGCTGGCATCCGTTGGCATTGCTGGTTCCGCATTAGAATGGCTGACCTCATTCCTGACCAACCGGACTCAGCAGGTGTGGATGCCCCCCTATGCCTCTTCGGCCAAGCTGCTTTCTACCGGGGTACTACAGGGGTCTACATTAAGCCCACTGTTGTTCAATATCTATTTGACCCCCTGATCTTTCTGGCTGAAGAATTAGGGGCAAAAATAATTGCCTATACTGATGACACACAGCTGCTGTTTACCTGGCCGGGCACGGATCTGGACACTTCTTTGGTCCAGACCTGCCTCTCCTCAGTTTTTACTTGGCTCACTCTTGCCCAATTAATATGCAATGAAAATAAATCTGAAATACTTCTCTATAGGAAGGTATTTGTTTTTATGACAAGCTTGGAACGAGGCTTTCTCACAGTCCGCGCTGTAATTTTGCTCAGAGATAGGTGAGTTTTTGTTCTCTGCCTCCTCTGCTCCCTGTGAATGTGCCGATCATTATGGCTCAGGTAATAAATTCAGCCCCGCTCCTTTTTCAGATTTTGATCTTCTCTACTGAATCCTAAGTGATGCAATATCGATAAGGTAATTATTCACACAGCCCAGTGCTGGTGTGAGATGCCTTTTTTTTTTTCTTAATCACCTAACCACTCAAATACAAACCTTAGTGTCGTTTTGGCCCTCAGATTACCACGCTGTCTGACGATTTGGAGCGAGCTTTTCACGATGCCCTCTTGCTCCCCAGGTAAATGAGACAGTTTAGATGTGTCTACTCAGTTGAGTTACCCTGGACCCCGGCACAGTCCTTTCCAGCCCCCCAATGATGTGATGTATGCTATGGTCCTAATGTCCTCCGTGTGTGTATTTTTATTGACTTGTCCGAGCATGTTCTGCTGCTACGGATTATCTTGGATCTTTTACAGACCTTGAACCCTGATTCTGTTCTCCTACTTTCTTTTAACCCTAGGAGGTCTGCCCACTGCTCCCCACTGTCCTGAAGAAGACCCGCGCTGTAAGGGCAAATTTCCCTACATATTTGGGTCGAAACGTAGACTATCTTCTTTCACATCCACCAACTCCCAGCGCCAGCAGGATTTGTACAGCTATATGGGGTGCTTGGTTATAAATGTTTTCGTAATGATTCATGCCTCTTTTCCTGTGGCCCTGATCACAGGGGACCACTTTTAAGATTGTATAGAGAAGTAATGACCAATGTGTACTTTTCTATTTGTCAAATGAGTATTTTGTCACTGTTTACTTATTTCACTGAATTCCCTCACGGCACTCCCCTTCCTCACCTTTGCTTTATATGTGGGCATAATCAATATAGTTGAAAAAAGTGTAAAATCTTGGTGATACATATACCTATTATAAGGTTGTCTGTGAGTACTGTGTGATTAAAAACATGGTTCTCTGAATTAACTTTGTTTCTCTTTTGACTTTGTGATTAAATAATCCCTAATGTCGACCATTTGTTCTTTGTAGTCTGGGACCCCTTGTCCATAACGCAGAGCTATGCAAGGCAGCAACCTGCTTTGTGTTACTTCACACTTACCAAGCACCGCAGGTCCACCCAAGGTGGCCTTCCGTGGCTTGGTAAATCCAATCTAGGTTTTTCGTCACCCATGCGGTGGAAGGGCAACGCAAAACTTTATTAACTATGACCCACAACGTTTCCCACCCAGACATTTCATTTACTGTAACGTTTGTACACGTCTGGGCAGAGAACAGGCTGACTGGAATTATTGGGGGAATCTCGAGTGCAACTGAAATTCTAGCAGAAATTTACATTTTCTACGGAGCCACTCAGAGCTGCACTTGGTTGAGCACAATAGTCATGCATTCTGGAGTTATCTATGACCATGGTATCAGTAATTCAGAATGCGGGAATGCCGGTGCAGTATTCACAAAACAGTCAGAAGGAGGGCCTAAATCTAGCACCTGGTTCTGTGCAACCCATATAAATCTTCCTTTCATAAAATATGGTGAAATCTATTTTGTTTTTAGTCCTACCCAAAGGACCTTTCAAACGTGATAAAATGTGCTTATTGTACGAGCAGATGTTAAGCTTCTAGGAGTCTATTCTGGAACTGAATGTCATGTACATGTCATGTACATTCTGACAACAGCTACTCTCCCCTCCTGAGGCAGAAGCCGGGAGGTCTCTTACCTTTACTTTTAGCTATCAGCATATTTTATCCATGTAATTTCGTTTTTGCATACTTGATCTTAATACGTGTGTAGAGACTCCCCTGCGCTTCTTGGCGCTTTGTGTTCCTTCTCCCCCCTCCCTTTGCCTCCGGACCGGCTCTCGGCTGAGTACAGACGCCGAGGGCAGGGTCTCCGATTTCGGCGGCCATATTGGGTGTGGGCTGGGCTGGTGACGCGCTCTAGCAGCGCTACAAAAGGGCTCTGTCTGTCGGTGCGAGTGATTTCTGACAACAGCTACTCTCCCCTCCTGAGGTGGAAGCCGGGAGGTCTCTTACCTTTACTTTTAGCTATCAGCATATTTTATCCATGTAATTTCGTTTTTTGCATACTTGATCTTAATAAGTGTGTAGAGACTCCCCTGCGCTTCTTGGCACTATGTGTCCCTTCTCCCCCCTCCCTTTGCCTCCGGACCGGCTCTCGGCTGAGTACAGACGCCGAGGGCAGGGTCTCCGGTTTCGGCGGCCATATTGGGTGTGGGCTGGGCTGGTGACGCGCTCTAGCAGCGCTACAAAAGGGCCCTGTCTGTCGGTGCGAGTGATTTCTGAAAACAGCTACTCTCCCCTCCTGAGGCGGAAGCCGGTAGGTCTCTTACCTTTACTTTTAGCTATCAGCATATTTTATCCATGTAATTTCGTTTTTTGCATACTTGATCTTAATAAGTGTGTAGAGACTCCCCTGCGCTTCTTGGTGCTTTGTGTCCCTTCTCCCCCCTCCCTTTGCCTCCGGACCGGCTCTCGGCTGAGTACAGACGCCGAGGGCAGGGTCTCCGGTTTCGGCGGCCATATTGGGTGTGGGCTGGGCTGGTGACGCGCTCTAGCAGCGCTACAAAAACGGACGGTGATGACTCCGCGCAGCGGACGCGTACAGCGGACGCGCCGGACCTGCGCCGGAGTCATGCCAGAGTCCTGCCCGTCTGCGCTCGTCCGCGCTAGATCGGGCTCAGGGACCAGGCACGCTGATAGGCGTTTAGCTTACTCGGCAAGTAACCTTCTGTTACTGGACTCAGGTAGGCATACTTTAAATTCCACTACTTTGTCCATTCTAAAGGAATTTAACATCTTACGTTTCCCTAGTTGTAGGGACACTCTCCAACTATCTCCTTTGAAGCTTGCCAGTCTAAATACTAGGTCACTTCAGAAACATCACCTGGAAATATTCACTCTTTTACAGGACGAGAACATCGACATATTGACTCTTACGGAAACATGGTTAGGTGAAAACTCCCCCCCCGACATTATAGCTGCTCTCCCAAGTGGATATGATATGATCTGGCACAATCGTCCGGACGAGGTTCGAGGTGGAGGCGTAGCAATTATTTTCAAAAAACAGCTAGCAGTGGTTAAAGTCCTAGCTAAAACAATAAACTCAGTAGACTTACTTGGAGTAAAAATCACCTTGAATAATTCCTGCTATATCGTTCTTACTGTCTATTGTCCACCACAATGTACCTCAGTGTTCAATGAACTTTTCTCCCCTATTATATCGGATATATGTACACGATATAAGAAAATCTTGGTGACAGGTGATTTTAATGTCCACTGGGACAGGACAGTTAAAGATCTGCCAACACGTCAGTTACAGACCTCCATGACCGCATTAGGCCTTGAACAATTAGTGGAAGCCCCAACTCATATAAAGGGCCACACTCTTGATTTAATCTGGACCTCTATTCCAGAGGTGGCCCTCACGAGTATAGCACCATGTATCTGGTCCGACCATCATCTACTTCGGTGTGATGTTCCCCAGGATAGTCCTCTGGTCAAACCCCCGTTAAAAACAAAAAAAGTGCGTCAATGGAAAAAAGTTGACTCGGAAACTCTAACCGATGCCCTTTCCAAATATTCACAACAGTCAACGAGCCTACATGTCAATTTAGATTTAGACCAAAATTACAACACCATAGTGGCGAGTCTTAGACAGTCTATCGACCAGATAGCCCCGGAAAAGATACAGAAAATAAAGGGCGTGGAAAAAGGGGCCCCTTGGTTTACCTCGACTTTGAGGGATCATAAAAGAAAGCTTCGCCATCTTGAGAGATGCTGGAGGAAGTCTAAAGACGATACAGACCGCGAACTTTATAAAACATCTCTGAAGGTATACAAAAAACTTATTGTATCAGCTAAAGGGGACTATTACGAAACCCGCATAAAAAATGCAGTTAACATTCAGAAAGAAACTTTCAAAATTTTAAAAGAACTAAGTAAGAAGGATGAAAGGGTAAACATAGTGATAGACTGTAACACCTTTCAAGGTTACTTCCTGGAGAAAGTGGCAACTATCCTGTCAGACATTAAGAAGGATGCCCCTAATACGTCTACTATTTCACAGGTCCCCCAAATTCCCCCGAACTCTACCATTACCAGATTTCCAAGTATAGATTCTACAACTCTTAGACAGCTCGCCATCTCAACCAAGTCAGGCTCCCCCGCAGACCCCTGCCCCCCTGGATTCTTTCGGTTGGCGCTCCCCGTTTTGAGGGACCAGATCTTAGGCCTTTTAAACAACTCACTAGACACAGGCCTATTACCAGCTAGCTTCAAAGAGGCACGTGTCAAACCCCTGTTAAAAAAACCAGGGGCTGATCCGGCCTGCTTGAAAAACTACAGGCCAATATCCCAGCTGCCTTTCATGTCCAAAATCTTGGAACAGCATGTGTTAAAAGCACTGTCATCTTTCCTGGAGTCAAATCATCTATTCCAGGAATGGCAAGCGGGGTTTCCTGCCCATCATAGCACCGAGTTAGTAATGCTCTCGGTGCTGGATGAGCTTAGATGCATGGCTGACAGTACAAAACCTAGCGCCCTGATACTTTTAGATCTTTCAGCGGCGTTCGATACTGTCAGCCATGCCTTGCTCCTGGACAGGTTGGCCGTGTTCGGGATAAAAGGTCGGGCCCTCCAATGGCTAAAATCCTTTCTGATAGGGAGGACTCAGAGGATCCAACTAGTAGATCGTGTCTCTGAGGCTGGTGCTCTGGAGTGTGGCGTCCCGCAAGGGTCCGCACTCTCACCACTCCTGTTTAATCTCTACCTGCAGCCACTGATAGACTCCCTGGCTAACATGGGCTGTAAAGTTTTTAACTATGCCGATGATACTCAGCTGTTGCTGAGTATCGATAACACAACATCGGCTCAGTCCATGGCCCAGAAGATTCTAAGGTTCACGGTGAGCTGGATGACGACGAATCTGCTAAAAATCAATCCAGATAAAACGGAGGTTCTGGTGGTCTCAACTACCACCTCACCTTGGAATTACCTGTTTTGGCCCCAAGAGCTTGGACCGACCCCAAAGCCATGCTCCAATGTAAAGAGCCTTGGTATTAAGATCGACCAGGAGCTCTCAATGACCAGTCAAGTATCCTCCGTCGTCGGAACTTGTACCAATTTGATTAGGCAGTTGCGAAAGTTGGTTCCCTTACTTTCCCTAAACATGCTCCGAACCATCGTCTCGGCAACAATAGTCTCTGGGATCGACTATGGGAATGCATTATATCTAGGTCTGCCCAAAAAACTGATTGACCGCCTGCAGGTCACTTTGAATGATGCAGCACGGTTCATTTTCAGACTGCCTAGACGGACCCACGCTTCCCCATTACTGCACAGGCTACATTGGCTCCCCATAAAGCAAAGGGTGGAATTTAAGAGCCTGTGCATTGCCCATAAGGCAATCTATGGGCATGCACCTGCCTATATAAAAGAGAGGCTTGAAGTCTATAACCCCAAGCGAGCTTTAAGATCCTCCAACTCCCAATTGCTGTCATGTCCGCGCTTTAAAATGGCAACTAAAGGTGGGAGATCTTTTTCAATCCAAGTCCCACAAATGTGGAATAAACTACCGGAGCCCCTTCGTAAAGAAACCAACCTCCTCCTTTTTAGGAAATCTTTGAAGATACTTTTGTTCAGAGACGCCTTCGGCTCTCTCTGAATCTAGGCTGATATAATCCGGATTCCTTGCTTACTTATCAATCTTTTGTTGCTGTATCTGTCAGAAGCGCCTAGAGACCTGTCGGTGATTTGGCACTATATAAAATCCAGATAACAATAACAATTATGAAACATGGTTTAAACATCTTACTCATTAAAGAAAAATACCAATTTTGCTTCCATTTCCCAATAAGGATTTCAGAAACTGGAAAAGGCGGCAAGGACCTCAATGCATCTCATCAAAGGGTAACAAACCTTGGATCTCCCACTACAAGGTATCGTGAGAGGTGCCTATCCAGCTCGAAATCCTAGATATTTTGGAAAAGCATAGCTTTACAAAGCCTGTTAATGAATACCTGTCATTCTATTTTGCTTCTTCTCTATGAAACCCTTTGTTTATTATTTTGCTTTCTTGCTCTTATTTTTTTCCGTCTGATAATCATATTTGTGAACAGACTGTTGATCTTCTTCAGAGACCTGGCCAAATAGCGAGGGAATAACTAGAGGGTGGTCAAAACTTCATAAGTAACCCGGCAGTTCTCAATTTCGCATATATTTTTTTAACTGTAAAAAATAGTAAAGCCCATGCAGTTTTTGAAATATATATGTTTGGGTCTGCCCTTCCTTGAGGCATATCATGATTGCGAGATCCTGCTAACTGATGTTCCTCCCAAAGAAAAACTGGAGCAGGAGGTGTTTTTTTATTGGTACACATAAGTATGATTAGCACATGGGGTAACCTTTGAGTACTACACATAGCTACATTTGACTCATTCTTTCAATCTTTGGATGTGCAACAAAAATCATACAGACCTCTAGATATAACCCAAGCATGCAGCACCATGAGAGCAGCAGGGTTTTGTCTCTAAAATGCCTGGAATTTAGCTGTAGGATAGCAAGTTTTTCAGACAATATGTCATCCATTTAGAGAGAGAGAACCTGAACATAATGAAAAAATAATTCAAAATTCCCTCTGAAATCATTCACAAGCATGGTGCAATTTCAGGAAAACAAACACATGGCCCCCTTCTTTGTCATCGCTCCTCACTGAGAGGGTCGTGATAGGGCAATGGCATCAAGGATCTCATGTACAACGCTTTTTAACATTGCACATCCTCCAATTCGGTAAATCGGAGGGGTCTGGAACAGCTAAATTTAGATTTAGAAAAGGTTTTCCGACTCCTTAAATGGATTAATAAAATAGTAAGGAATCCTTGTTTGGAAGGGGGTGTCCCTTTCAAATGCTGATTGGTATGTATTAACCCCTTCGCCGTGGGGGTAATTCCCCCATGGCGCGGGGGGAGGAGGGGGCACGGTGCCGCGGTGCTCATGAGGAGCCCAGTTCGTCATGAGGCACAGTGAGCTGTGCTCATGACGAGCTGGGCTCGTCACGACTTTGCCAGCCTATTGATTCTCCCGCACAGGCGGGCAATCAATTTCGCGTGGGCGGACCGCGACCGTTATGACGAGCCCAGCTCGTCATGAGCACAGCTCCACTGTGCCCCATGACGAGCTGGGCTCGTCATAAGCACACAAGAGGTTAATGTTTTGCAACTGAAATCTGGTCACAAACATTAATATTTTACCACCAGTACAAAATTGGTGGTAAGCCATTCTCAAAAGGAAAGTGCTCCCCACCTTTCACTTTGAGAATGTTGGCAGAACTTTTTTTCGGAGTAGGCAGTGGTCCAGGGCTCCCAAAAAAGATCTGTTTAACTTTTTTTAAAAACTTTTTTTAACACATCCAATTGAACTTTCAGGAAAATGGGCGCCACAAAAAAAAAGATTTATATATTGTAATGCTGATCCAGGCAGGCTACTCTGCCTTTGACTCTAGACCAATTCTAGTGGTTTGCAATTTGCGACCTACCTCATGCATAGTAATAAAGTAGGTCGAATTGTGACCCACTAAGATTCAGAAATGTGTGAACCAACATATTAGTACATGGGTTGGTCACACAAAATACTTTTCCATGCACAAACAGTCTGTGCACAATTTGAGGCCACTTTTTGCAAATGGAAAATTCTTACATCAGCATTACATTCTGAAAAGCGTAAAGGCAAGCTCCATAGAATGGTCGCATTCTGGAACTTGTAAAATCTTTCACCTATTTGGGGATTCTTATCTCCAATGATAATAAGTGGCAACAACATCTAAATATTGCTATACTGAGGCATAAGCAGCTAGCTGGCACTATTATCAAGGAGCATAGGAAATCACTGACAAAACCCATTAAACCTCCCTTGATAATATACGAGGCAAAAGCAATTGGGTCTGCCTTGTATGGTGCGGAGCTTTGGGGGAATGAAAATCTCCAAGAGCTCCAAATATCAGAAAATAAATTTCTTAGGCTGTTAACAGGTACCCCACAGAGCAGTCCGCTATTGCCCCTGCGTTATGAGTTAGGAAGGAGAGAAATTTCGGAAAAGGCCAAATTACGTCCGATCCTATTCTGGCGTAGACTATGGACTACGCCAGAGCTCTCTCACTACGCGGATGGGTTCATTGATGTTATTAAATCTGACCATTACCACAAAATCAGATGGTTTAAAACATTGAAAATTGCACTGTTCAACTTAGGACTAAATGCTCTATGGACCGATCCTGCTGGGGCTTTATTCCCTACTAAGATCGCTTTAAAAAACATTTTTTGGGAATATGTTGCGAATAGGAGCATGCTTAGTACTAATAATGGGACCTTGACTACCAGTTTCCTAGAAATCAAGATGTATCCCAACTATGAAAAGTATTGGGATTACATCACGATCCCCATGGACAGAAAATTGTTATTTCAACTGAGGGCAGGCTCGCTCCCTCTTCGTAAACTAACATCTAAATGGAAATCAGGGGGCATAACCACTTGCCCAGTCTGTGGGGTAGGAAATGAAACTTTAGGTCACTTTTTGTTTTGTTGCCCAGTATACTCTGTTCCAAGGCGTGTCTGGTTGGCTCCTATGTGTAGGAACTTAGGCACAAAAAGTAGTATGGTGGCGTTGCGTATCGTAAAATCCACTACTGAAGATTGGATCAATATTGCCATTGCAAAATATTTGGGGTGGGCATGGGTCTTAAGGCAGAGACTGTTGGTAAATTAATCACCCTCTACCAAATTGCCTAGGGACTGCTAGACATATGTCTATTCTCTGTAATTGTTTAATAATAGTCCAGAGATTGCTAAACTACTGTTTACTCTCTGTAATTTTTTAGCTGATCAGAGACTGCTAGATCTTTGTCTATTTTTTGCTAATGATTATTAACGTATCATCGGTTAGAACTTTTAACGTTATGGATTTTAGAGGATTCTCACTTTGTCATTACGATTGTTATTCCTCTGGCTTTTTTGATGGTAATGATCTTTGCACCTGTATATATGATGTGTCAGAGTTTTATTATTGTTCAATTTTTGTAGGTATTACGCTTTTTAAAATGCTTATATTGTGTATGTGCTTTGTCTAAATTGACTCTGTAAATTTAATTGTTTTTTACTATATGTTTGTATGTCAAGCTTTTATGAGTAAAACTCGAATAAAGCACTTTGAACTTGAACTTGAACAATATAAGCAGTAATTACCTGGCATAGATTACTCTTCATCATGCTAACTTAGGTTTGTGCGGAGTAGGAAACAACTATCAGGAATTTAACTTCTAGAATGATGGCAGTAACAGTACAAATGAGAAATTTCAATATGAGCTTGTATTAAAAGACATATAGAGACTTGTTCACAAAAGATGCCAGGAAAAAGTTGGGAATCTCCACCCTTAGGATTACGTTTGCATCTGGAACAAATTTCTAACTTTTTGGGGCTGTTCAAAAAAATCAAAAGTTGTTCCTGAGATTTATGTGACTGTTACATATTTAGACTACTCAAATGAAAAGACATTCACACACAGGACTGTAACACGTACATATTTCCAAAACTTAAATGCAAATTGCATTTGCTCTTTCAAAAGAATATTTTTTTTCCAGAGCAGACATATTCCTCACCCTATAGAAACCCAAATAAAATGTCTACCAACCTAAAGATGTCTTTACTCTTTTACCTTATATATGAGCAAATATACAAGAGTATTTGCATTAGGTGAAAACAAGTAGTACCTTCACAAAAGTGTGTTAGCTGCCACACAATCGAAAAGGGCGATATGCAGAAAGTCTACTTAATCGTATTCCAAGCCGGCCCATCAATATAGCCTTCACTACAATATCCAGAGACTTTTTAGAGCCAGAAAAAAATCACAATTACTTAGTCAGATCTGAGAATATTTAGACAGCCAACTGTGAAATGCAAGTGAGTATGAATGAGAATCATTAGTCTCTGTAATAAAGCATCATCACTGAAAACCCGGTGGCTTAAAAGCAATTGGCCTGGCTCTACACTGACGAGTTGTCATAATTCTCTTCTATAGTTGAACCCCTATTCAGGGGTAGCTACCACTGGTGAAGTAGCTGCAGTGGCACCCAACCCCAGAGCACTGAGGCGCCCATTGAACCCTGATAATCTCTTTATTTAATTGTCCCAGCACCAGTCAAAAGAGCATTTTCCTTGCTTGCATCAGGGCCCAGAGTATCCGGGCTTTGCAACTTACTTATTCTGGGCTAAAAACAGTAAAACCGGGAAATTTATTTTTCCCTGGCCTGTCACACTGCCTCTCTGTTTATATGGCCTGGTACTCCCCCCAAGTCCCCTCTTTTACCTTGGGTACCCACAGCCCTTGTCCGGATGAGGTATCCCTCCCTCCTTCAAGGCAAGAGATACGACCACACCAATTTTTTAGATTAGGGGGTGTAACCCCCTGGCCGTATTTATTACAAAGTTAAAAAAACATTATTTATGAACATTATGCACAATTACGCAGAAAGGCCAGATACATTGTTAGACAGATGATGTCACATGGCTAACCTTAACTCTAATACACATGACACTCATACCTTAAATCTAACAATGCATATATTCACTTTCTGCATGTCCCCTCTAGAGCCTATGGCAAGGTCAATGACTGGCAGCTTCCAGATCCCAGATAAATTACTCTACAGAGTTGGCTTGCGCAGGGGGTACAGTTTATCGGACGGATACTTTCCCCGGGCCCCCCTACGCCCAGTGCCTTAAACTCCATAACGGGGGCTGCAGAAATTCTGCATGCTGGCGCCCTGATGCGCGTGCACGTGCGGGGGTGGCCATAAGCCTACTGTGACTAGCTTACCTACCAGCTGTCACTGCCCCTGGGGTTACATGGTTCTGACCGCTAAGGACCGAAGACTATGCTTACCAATTATTACCTTACCGACTGACCGGAGACACACACAACTAAATATGACATTATTACCTGATATCAAATACCATGTACTGAGATTTTTTAAACGTTACACATTTCAATTACATAACTCCGTATTAACCAATTCTGTACTTGACAAGCTTACAAATTGACATTTTTATTATAAATTCACCCAAACACCATATTTAAATTAACTCTTTCTCCTGAGTTACCTGCAACAAAAGTGAAAGAACAAATGTAAATACATTACTGCCAAACACATTTAAAATGTACCAATCATCAACTTTACATTACTCTTATCCCCTGAGATACCTGCAACAAATGTAAACGAACAAAGCAAATACATTACTTACAAACACATTTAAGATGTACTGAATCATCAAATTTACATTACTTCTTTCTCCTGAGATACCTGCCATAAAATTAAAAGAACAAAACAAATATATTACCGACAAACATCATTAAATGTAACAATCATCAAGTTTACATTAATGCTATCTCCTGAGATACCTGTAATGCAAGAAATTTTAAGAAAACAATCAAAATACATTCCTGACTAACACATTTAAACTGCCTGCATTAGGGGATGGTGGGTGGGGAAAATAAATTACGGACTGCTGGTGGCCCAGGTGCTGTGCCCGTGGCGAGCATAGGAACAAGAGACTGTTCTGCTCCCCACACCACCTTTTAAGGAGGTGCAAGGGCCAGGCCGGTCTAAACCGGTCAGACCCCCACGCTGGATGCCTGTATGAACTGGAAGCACTAAAGTGCTTCCGGTTTACACCCCGCAGAACGCTGCCCATTGGATGCTTATGGGGGAGGTGGGAGTGCCCCCACCTCCTCCCTTCCCCCGGGGACAGATCCGAGCATCATAAAGGTGATGCACGCTACTTAGCGCTCGGCTTTGCCCAAATGGCTTGGTACTCCCCTCAAGTCCCCTCTTTTACCTTTGGTCATGCCCTTCCTAATGCCCTTCCCGCCCCTGGAGTCAACTACGACCCTTCGTCTCAAGCGAGCCGGGTCTTTACCCACTAGGTGCATGTCCATGAAACTATACTCTCATTCCCAAATTACGCACCATGGCCTCGGGAAACAAACATGAAAATAGCACATCCGTCAGTGTATTGCCCTACTGACAGGCTAAAAACTTACACTACTGTACATGATACTATGTAGCAGTGTACTGATGCAAACTTCTCCCTGAGTCACAGGGTAAAGAAGCTTGCCATTCAATAGAAACAGAACCAATGGGCTACATCATGCCCAGCCGCACATAGTGCTTACAGCACAAATGATTAGTGCTTCTAGCCTTTGGATAAGGGGTGCAGTTTGTAAGTCAGGCCTATTGCCTATCTCATGAGAATGCAACCCTCTTGTTCCGCCCACTCCCTCAGCCCAGGCTGCATAGGTAGGATACTGTGTGCCACCACATATGCGTCTAGTGCGTAAAAAGTGTACAAAACTTGGGTGCTTAGGTATTGTATGTTACAACCTAGGCATCTAATGCCAGAATGCGCCCAAGCATAGGTACTATGACACAAACACGGACATCCACTGCATAAGTATTACATTAATAGTATAAGTGTACGAGCACAAAGGGGGTGACTCACACCAGGCATATAAAGCTTGATTGCACAAGCACAAATGGTGCACAGGTACCGTGTGACACGACACGGACATCCCCATGCTTCAGCATTCAGGCACAAGAATGCTGAGATATTGTGTGCTACAATACATAACTCATCATAAGTGTATGAGCACCAAGGGTGCATAGGTGCTGTGTGACAATCTACAGGCATAACTTGCGTACGTGTACCAGCACACAGGTGCAGAGCTATAGGGTGACATAACCAGCTTCTAATGCATATGTATACCTGCGATGGGTGACTAGATGCTACTTGACAACAGACTCCTAATACATATTCATATTTGTAACAGCACCGCGTGCCTATGGCACTCTCGAAGGTGTGACAACGAGGCCTGGTATGTAGTGACATCATAAGTACTGATACCGTATGTAAGTGACCACACAGAGTCTGACATCAAAGACTTGTAGTATATTGACGTGACATCACCCTGATTTGAAATGTCTTGATGTTATGCCCATGGTAATCAGTCATGCCTCAACCTGAAAACGTCAATGATTTGACCATTCTGTGGCAACATAATAGACCCTCCATGGAAGCGCAGCATTTGGCTCCTCGCGCTTCAGATTGACCAGACTCATTCGTACCCCACGAGTACGTTTTAACCACAAAATGTGGCATGAAATTAGAGCGAGCTAACCAGGCTGTCTTCACGCTTTAACAAGCAGGGATATGTTCGCATTCGCTAGGCTTTGTTTGTGGGACTACAAGAATAACGGGTAATGTACTGTATATATACCTTGCTGGCTGACCTGAAACAGAGCTTTTTAACTTTACATTGACATCAGACTTTTAATTCTGACCGCTTAGCATAGCCTCAGTTCCATTACCTAAGGACCATGCATGAGAGCGTCTAGCATAGCGCCATTTGCATTAAGTGACGGAACATTGAAAATAATATTACTGATAAAGAGCGCCTAGCATAGCACCAGTTGCATTTACCCGAAGAACATTAATATTAGACTTTCAATTCTGACCGCTTAGCATAGCGCCATTTGCATTAGGTGAGACACAATGAAAATCATATTACCAATTAAGAGCGCCTAGCATCGCACCAGTTGCATATACTTGAGGAACCTTGAAATCAGACTTTCGATTCTGCCCGCTTAGCATAGCCTACATAGAGAACATTGCATGTGACTGTCAATGCGAGCGCCTAGCATAGCGCCATCTGCAACAAATGAGGAACATTGAAAATCATATTACCAATTAAGAGCGCCTAGCATAGCTCCAGTTCCATTTACATGGGGAACATTTGAAATCCGACTTTCAATTCTGACTGCTTAGCATAGCCTACATAGGGAACATTGCATGTGACTTTCAATAAGAGCATCTGGCACCCACTCTGCTCTTTTTCAGGGTTTTGCCAGTAGATGCCAAATACCACCTATGGTAAAACCAATCCCTGTCACCAGATAGAAGCGCGGCCACATGCATCATTGTTGCCGTTTGCGATTTCTTAATTGCGAAAATTAAGGAATCGCAATTAAGAAATCGCAAACGGCTATGCATTAAGAAATCGCAATTTGTTTTGCGATTTCTTAAAATTCCTTAATTGCGATTCATAATTTGCGAATCGCAATTAAGGAATCCCTTCCCTAGGCCCATAGGAATTAATGGGAAGTCATTCTCAATTTGCGATTAGCAATTTGCGAATCGCAAATTGAGAATGCAATTTCAAGGGTGCAGGGGGGGGGGTCCAAAGGACCCACCCCTGAAATATAACTTTGAGTGCATTTTTCACACACACATGCCCCAAGGGCATGTGTGTGTGTAAAATGAAACTTTCAAAAATGCACTTTTGTGCATTTTTTAAAGTTTTCGCAAATTACCATGAAGGTCAACTTCATGGTAATTTACCTCTCCCTATTTGCGAATTCGTAAATTTAAAATGTTCATGCATTGCATTTAAGAAATCTAAAATTGCGATTTCTTAAATGCAATCGCAATTTTAGAAATCGTAACATGATTGCGATTCCTAAAATTGCAAAAAACATGATGCACCCCAATTTTGTCAATTGCATTCGCAAACGGCCGAAAATTGCGATTCGCACAGTTTGCGAATGCAATTCACAATGATGCATGTGCCCGCAAATGCCCTATCAGTACTGCTCAGTGGTGCCCCTGAATCTAGAGGCCTTTTGTCTCTGCCCATGATGTTGCTTTACATTGAAAACACAGATAGTGAGGCACTGTGATGTATAAAGTACCTTTTTCGCACAGTGTTATCTGTGTTAAATTCAGTTGCTTTCCGTAGAATTTTTAAGTATACTTGCATTAAGACTTGTGAACATAAGACTCCCTCTGTTTACAGTTGACCCCTTCTGGAAGTTGTTTGGCATGGTTGATGATCCGAGGAAGTCTGTCACTGGTTGGAACTCTAATGCAGCAATGTTACCCTCCACTAAAAAAACATTGATATCCATCTTTGGGAGTTTTGCCACCTTTTAAACAATACCTGCAATTGCAGAGCTCTTGTACACCAGAGGGCATATTGGCGCTGAATCACAGATGTTTATTGCTACCCAACTCAATGGTATACAGTTTAGCAACTTCTGAAGGATAAAGGTTAAATGCTACACACCGAGATCTGAACCTGGGACCATGAGATCAAACACAAACCCCTATAGGGGACACATTAGTCAAACAGGAGTTTGCCCAAAGTTCCACTTTGGACATTGGACATAGGGGACACATAAGTGAAAGAGGAGTTTACCCAACAGTTCCACTTTGGACATTGCTTAATTGTTGAGCCACTCTAGGCTTTGAGATATCTGCTGTTATCACTCACATTAGACTTCAAGGAGTGCCTACACAAGAGCACCTTGTGTATGCTGTGCTTATGTATACTTTGGGTCTGCTTCTGCCCTGAGGTGCCGAGAAATGAGAGGAGCTCAACGTCAGTTTGGTTTCCCCCCAAATGATCACTCTTGAGCAGGACCTACACTTGACAGCTTTCCTCCACGTGTCCCCTGGGGTTTTGAAAGCTTGGACATCATATGTCCGTTCAGAGATAGCGTGGTTCCTGTAGTGCCCTATCCTTTGCGGAAAATGTGCTAATGACACGATTGTTTTGGGAAATAAGTGCGGGTTTAGCTTCAGAACCGGAAGTGCGAATGTTGTGGGTGAAGTGGGCAAAACATAAATTTTTATATCTATCGTCTGCCACTGTGTACAAGGCACTTGCCAAACAGTTCGGTACATAGGTTCAGGATTTCAAAGAGTCTTAAGCTAACTAACATAACACACAAGCAGAATGACAAACTGAAAGATGGAAAGAAACTGCTCATGCGCTGAGAGGTATGCCCCGTGAGTCAATGACAGGTACTGCCCTCTGTGACTTATCACAGATGGTATTCTGAAAGAGAAGCGGGCAACGAACTGACTAAAATTAATCCAAAGTCGAGTCCGGTCAGTCAATACTTTTCACGGAGAGTTGGTACCTGCTGAATACAAAGCGCTTCCACTGACTCTGCAGAGCTCACACTCACACGCAAATCCTCTGTGTGGGAGTGTGGCGTGCCCACAGAAGAGCGGCACTGTTAAAGCTGGGGCCATCCGCCATCTCATGGCTATTATGGAAGGGGGTCGATTTTGGATCAGGGATTGCATCCCCCTGGGCCAGGCCTTTTCGGAATGGGGAAGGGGGCCATGTGGCCCCACCTATCCATGCCGATTTTGGCCCCAGGTACATCATCCCCCGGGCCCGTCTGTTTATTTTTAGCTTTTATTTTATTTAGAGGAGGGGGACCCCCTCCAGGGCTGATTTTGGCCCCAGGGACCCCATCCCTGGGACCAAGCATCTATTCTTGGTCCACTGGTCCCACCCAGGGCACCCAGTTACTTTCGTTGGAGTCCATGGGGGGGACCTGAAGGCTGCCACGTTTCCTGTTGGCTTCCTGCAGGGGCCAGTATTGCTTTCACAGAGAAGGAGCTGCAAAGCATGCAGCTCCTAGCTCCTCAGGGCAAAATCCAAGAAAGGAGGGGGGACTTGCAGCCCCCCATCTTTCTTGGATTTTGCCCTGAGGAGATGAGGGTCCCCGGGGCTGTGGGGGTCCATGTGGCCCCCACAGTAATTGAAATTAAAGCCCCGGGGAGGTGGCAGCTTTGGGCTTCAGGGGGGTCCACCAGACCCTGCATTGTTTCAGGTATAGCCCTGGAGACGTGGCGGTCTTAGAGGACCCCCATTTAAAAAGTAAATAGGTTCTGAGGAATTGGTGGTTCCCTGGGCAGTGGGGGAGGCTGTATGGGCCTCTCCCACATTCATTTATAAACAAAAAATATATATATATCCATTCGCCAAAGTCAAACTCAAATCTCCTGCCACTTTCTTACGGTGTTCGTCGTTCAGGTGGGTGAACCCGATCCTACTCCCATCCAAACGTCCGCGCCACTCACAGGTGAAACATACAACAAACCCCAACTGCTTTTGCAACTGATTTATTTGACAATACGCCAAAACCCAAGGCATTTTGGAGACTGCTGTCTCCATGCTCACAGGTCATGGGCGGACACATAGACATGTGATTTATAAAATGTTCACTTGTGACTAAACATTGAAATATGACTTATGTTTTCTAATGCCTTCGATGTTTTTGTTAGCATGAGCACCATTTTACCAGGATTACATTCATACATGTACCCTTACTTTTACTGCATATTGCATAGTATTACTTTACATATTATCTGCCCGCTCAAGCTTCTAAATTACGCTTGGGTTAAAATTCAAAATATGCATAAACCACGAACAGTGGAACCGGAATCATGTTTGATTATGGACAGAATGCTTCATAGGAGGTTTTGCTTAAGTATGCAATTCTCATATTGGAACATACTTTTAACTGCCTCCAGATTCATCCTTATATGCTGGACTCAGGGTCCATGATCTGAAGGCCGACACAATGGTGACATATAGGCAGCAAATACATTCATGCTGCAAATTATAATGAATGATGTGTAATATTGTTTTAAAATGAAATACGATAAAAGGCATTAAACGTTGGTGTTGTTCAATCTCCGTTTGCTTAGTTGTATACCTTGCTACCTTACTTTGTGTGTTGTCCCAGTGGGTTTAATCATGGTTAGTATGTTTCTCAGTCCCAGCTAAGGTTTTATTAGTATGTGCCTCGATCCCATAATCACATGTCCCATTATTAATAATCATAGCTGAATACCTTACGTATTAAGTCCAGTGCATGAGAAAATCACTCTTTCCTCTGCTAGGGCATAACAACGCATTTGTGTTGAAGATATGGTATAGGTCCCTTGCCCTTCATTGTGGTACAGAAGTCTTGCAACATCTAATTTTTATATACAAAAAAGACATACAATTAAAATCAAACAGTGAGTGTCAGTAAACTATAGAAATAAAATCATTACAATATTAGGAGAAAAGGAGGAATGCAAAGGTATATCTCATAGTACATCTTAAGATCCCTAAGTCCTTGAAAGTTGCCTATTCTTATCAGCCCAAGTGCACTGCCAATTCTTCATCATGGTTCATCCCCACTGGATGTAAGGTTTGGAAATTAATAATGTGTCTAGATTCAAGCCTCTTAAATGCATACTTCCTGTTTCCCCTAGAATATTAATTGGTATTCTGTCAATGACATAGAATTTCAATAGACAGCATTACTGGAATGCTCTATTGAGAAATATCTGGCCACTGGGTGTTTCTTCTAGACATTGGTGATGGCCCTCATGTGTTCCCATATTCTGATGTTAGCCCTGTGTATAATGCTACCAATACAAAAACGTATTACACAGGCATTTCAATTTACACAACATTTGAGTTACATGTTAGATGTTGTTAGATTTCAAATCTTCAACAGTGGGGATGTATTGCTATGATTTTGACATGTTACATGTATTTGTAGGCTTTACAGTAAGTGCACCTATAAAAGCCTTGGCTAGTGCTGGTAAGTGGTTTAATGCCAATAATGTTCTGATACAGCATGCTTTTTAGGGACTTACTCTTCCTAAATGTTAGTTTGGGAAGGTTTTCTAAGTGTTTTACTAGTACCTCATCTGTCTGTAGTGCTTAACAGGGTTTTGAAAGATCTGTCTGACTTTATGTGATGCTGTATTGTATGTGGTAATCAACGTTATGACTGACGGTTTATTCTTGGCGCTGGGTTTGTTTATTTAGAGCTCACTTCTTTTGATGGATTTGAACTTCCCTAGGGCTTTTTCTATACTATGTTTGGAGAAGCCTCTTTCTGTGAATCATAGTGTCATATTGACTGTTTCCTTCTGAAACTCCTTCTCTATACTGGCTCTCAGCAAATCCCCATAGGGAATTATCTTAATTAGATTTTGGGGATGGCTGCTGGCAGCACGTAATAAACTATTGCCGGCATCTTTTCTTACAATGCAAGATGGACTCTAGTTTGTTGTTCTTGACCACTAGTTCCAAGTCCAAAAACTAAATTGTTTAGCTGTCGATCTGGCTGGTAAATGTGGAGGTTAAGTTAATTTCATTTAGTGCATTCACAAAATCCTTTGCAGAGGCCAATGTTCTCTTCCATATGCAGAAGATATAATCTATACACCACGCCCAGAGGACCCAAAATGATTGGTGCTGCTGACCACCTGTTCCTCCCACCAGCCCAGGTAAAGACCCACGTAGCTGGGGGCAAAACAGATGCCCATCACCATTCCTTGGGTTTGGCAATATACATTCTGATCAAGAGGGTTGTGAGGATCTTTGTGAAGTTTTGGGGGGAGGAAATATATAGTTGGTAGTTTGGGAACATCATATTTTAAGTACTGATATTCCTCCCACTCCAATGAGCCGTGCTCCCACCAGTCTGTTAATTGGTCATAGTAAATTTGATTGGCCTTTGAAGCCTCGTCTTTGCTGGATACAGTATAACTCAGACCATCCATGAGTTGTCTGTAGCCTTCCTTCATATGAATTTCTATGGGAATAACCACTATGCTTCCCCCCTTATCCATTTGTTTGATCACAATATTCTGTTTCAGCTCTTTGATGGCATTGTAGTAGCATGGTTGTAAATTCCCTGTGCATTTGTCTGATTTGTATCTTAATCTCTTTAAATCTTATATGTAATCATAAATATTACCACACTCCTTCTTTCACAAAAGATTTGGGGCACACTCATTAAGTTTTTCCACAGCAAAATACTATTTTTCAGGATCATTTTCATTAATGCAGGATAAAAGCGAGTGATCTACGCGTTTCGGTGCCACTAGCACCTTGGTCATAAATATATATATGTATATATATATCTTTAAAAGATTGTTCCACTTGTTAAATAGATATAGAGAATGATATTACATCAACTAATTAATATGTCCTATAAAAATATGTTTACTATTTTTTTCCATGTTCAAGTTTAATAAACATTTTTACTTTATACTTTACCACAGAGAGAGATCAGCTATATTTTGTATTAATTGTTAAACGTTATATATATATATATATATATATATATATATATATATATATATATATATATATATATATATATATATATATATATATATATATATATATATATATATATATATATATATATAACAAATACAAATATAGTTATATCTATACAATTAATTACATTTAATTATATTTTATTAAAAACTATTGTTATATTACATTTTTGGCTGTAGTAACTTTAGAAGTGCAATTAATAAATAGGAATGGGCTTACCCTTTTTTAGGTGGGTGGACATTACTCCCTAACCATCTCTTTACTCTTTTCTTAGCCCCCTCCCGCTTAGTAGTAAGTATTCACCTTTTTCCAGTCACTTCCCTCTGTTCCTCCCACATTTACTACAAAAACATATGTTTACCTGATGTTGATGATGACTCTGCCATCAGGCGGCTATCTCTGCACAGCAAAGAATAGGGGAGGCAGAGACAAATCCATCACGCATAGCTGTGTGAGTAGCATTTTATATTATGCTAGTAGTAGCATTAGTACTACCAAACATATCAAACAAATGGAGTTTGTGAATATGTTTTCTATGGCAGTGCACTACAGCAGTGGTAGTTGGCCATGGTTGGTTTTTGACTTTCTCCAGGCTGGACTCAAGTACCTTTAGGCCTGGTTAGACATTTTTAGAGCAGTAGTAAGTTTAGAATTGTACTTTGTGAACTGCAACTGTCCTACTCTTTTGTGATTGTGGGTGTCTGTTTTATATTAGCATGTCCCTCCCAAACCCCTCCCATTTAGAAATAATTATTCCCTCTAATTCCGCCACCACTACAGTACCTCCCAAATTTACTTCTAAATTGTGTACCTAAATGTGCAAAGATCTCTGCTACAGAGAGTAGATCTCTTCACAGAAAGGTTAGAAGACGTTTCTAGCCATAGGTTTGTGAATAGCATTTTGAAGTACTGCTGTATTACTGAATGACATACTGCAAAAATAAATTGTGAATTGGGCCTGTAGATTTTTGAGATTTTAAGATACATTTTATCTTACACAGTGAAACACTTGTTGGCTCAGCTTAATTAAAACAAAGACTCCATGATATCACATTAAAAAATCACACTGTGAACAGTAATATTGGATGACTGGACTGTATACACAAAAGTAAAGCCAATGTTATGATTAATAATAAGAGTTTTTGAACTTATGTTGGATGTGGACCCCTGTATTGAACATCTGAAGTATATTTCTTAAGAACATTGGTTTGTAATAGAAGGCTGTAACTTTTGTCTGATTTAAAGATATGGTCTTTTTGAATGCAAGGGAGATGTATTACATAGGGGTGGTGTGGATGCAACTGATAGAGTTCACACTACGGAAATCTGCAAAGTTCTCCAACAGGCCAAAAATATGCAGCCCACACTGCAATTTAGCACTGACACCAGGCATTGCGCAAGATCGCACAGCAATTTGAATAGATTTTGCTGCCGCTCGATTAGAAAATCTACTTCAATGGCAGAAAATCTACTCAAGAGGCAGACATCTGACCATGACCGCTCCTGACAGACCCTTGTTAGGAAATCGTGCTAGGGGATGCCACATTTCGCTCACACTAACCAGCTGGCACTTTCTTGAGGGTTCTGGGAGCAAAATTCCATCACACAGCGATTGGCGGAATATGGTTGGATCTCCGCATTAAAGAGTACTGTGAAGTACCAAACTTCCACCAATTTCATCGATGGAATGAAACATTGCGCCCACTACTAATACTACTATTTATATGTCTACATGTGTATATTTAACATAAAAACTGTGTATATTTCTGTAGAATATAGTTTCTTTTGTCTTCATTATTATTTACTCACAATAAGATTTATAATTCGGTATGAAGGTTTGCTCCCTGATTGTGTTGAACTATACCCATAATGGAGGCCAGAGAGGCTAATGACACTTGAGAGCTGTCGCAAAAGATCAGAGCCACAAAGCTGACTCAATCTGTTTTTTTTCCGAGATCATAGAATTGCCAATGGGCACTGCAGCCTATATACATGTCTATTGCACATATAGAGAAAGTATAGAATTGTGAATATATAAAACTAAGTAATCCTTGAAGAAATGCTAAATACATTTCAAGAGGCAATTAAGGAAAGGAAAAGACAAGATTTTGTGGGATTAACGGGACTATAGGATTAGCAGAGTTCACACCTGAGTGAGAATGTTTGATGCAATCTGCAGAAACCTCAATCTCTTAGTAAAATTACATCTGACAGTGGAATCTCAGGGTAAGAAGCATCTAGCAAAAACTTACATGGCGTCAGTTGAGATGACTGATTCTTAATTGACCAATTTTTTTATGGAGAACTGAAATGGATCAGGTCAGTAAAGGTACAACAGAACAGAAACCAGAGTCCTGTGTCAGGGCAAACTCCAAGAGAGGAAAAAGGGCAGGAACAAAAAGAAGGGGAAGGTGAATCAGGCAAATCATGAGTAATAAAAAGGTTGTAGAAAATGTTAGGGAAGAAATAAAAAATAATGTTTTGAACCTTTCAGATAGAACCATTACATAGGGTGACGTTAATTTCCTGTCCAAAGCCTTTTCCTTTGTACCTTCCCATCAATTTTACAAATTTGAATTGGAGGCAGATTTGTTGAAATCTTGAAGTTAAGAAAATTCTATGCAAATCGGCCTCAAAGGACTGCAGGTCATAATTTCTCCTAATATAAATAACACCACTATATTAGACCTCCAAGATTTACAGTTACTAATGAGTCAACAAGTTACGGAGATACAATATATGTAGGACATAATATTGAAGAGCAAGTGATTGAATCTAGTGGGTTGACCAACAAATCTCACTTTATATCTTTAGAAAGACAATGTAATTGTTTTTTTTTATTTGGTGTTAGCTGATTTTAAGAAAATTTCAAAAATATGTATACGGATAGTTTGAATGTGAAATAAAGGCATGCTTTTGATTAATTACATACATTATTTCTTACACAGTGAAACACTTGTTGGATCAGCTAAATTGAAACAAAGACTCCATGATATCACATTAAAATATCACACTGTGAACAGTAATATTGGATAACTGGACTGTCTACCCAAGAGTAAAGCCAATGTTATGATTAATTATACGAGTTTTTGAACTTATGTTGGATGTGGACCCCTGTATTGAACATCAGAAGTATATTTCTTAAGAGCCTTGGTTTGTAATAGAAGGCTGTAACTTTTGTCTGATTTAATGATATGGGGGCATATTACCAACGTTAAGCGATATTTATCGCTAACGATGCTTAGCAACGAATTTTTTAACGCTAAGCATCGTCAGAAATTATCGCAGATAAACCTTGCTATTATCAAGGTTTATCGCAAATGCAATAAAAAACGGCCGCAATGCATGAATATCGCTGAAAAGTCCGCGATATTCATGCATTACCGAGCTAATGCTCTTAGCCATGTTATCCACCTCCCATTGGATAACATGGCTAAGAACTGCTCAGGGCAGGTGTTAGTTTTTGGAGATATTCGCGCTTAGCGCGAATATCTCCAAAAGTTGGTAATAGGAGATAGCGATGTTAGCGACTGTTTACAGTCGCTAACATCTTGGCACGCCCAATTTGCATGTCATTAGTGATAAATATCACTGACATGCAAAGTGGGGCCCAAGATGGTCGCTATCTCCTACTAGCTGTCGCTAACTGGTGTTAGCGACAGCTAGGTAATAGGGAGATAATTTTATCTCAGCTTTCTTGGCTTTTAAAGCCAAAAAAGCGGAGATAAACCCCCTTGATAATATGCCCCATGGTCTTTTTGAATGCAAGGGAGATGTATTACATAGGGGTGGTGTGGTTGCAACTGATAGAGTTTCACACAACGGAAATCTGCAGAGTTCTCCAACAGGCCAAAAATATGCAGCCCACACTGCAATTTAGCACTGACACCATGCATTGCGCAAGATCGCACAGCAATTTGAATAGATTTTGCTGCCGCTCGGTTAGAAAATCTACTTCAATGGCAGAAAATCTACTCAAGAGGCAGACATCTGACCATGACCGCTCCTGACAGACCCTTGTTAGGAAATCGTGCTAGGGGATGCCACATTTCGCTCACACTAACCAGCTGGCACTCTCTTGAGGTTTCTGGGAGGAAAATTCCATCACACAGCGATTGGCGGAATATGGTTGGATCTCCGCATTAAAGAGTACTGTGGAGTACCAAACTTCCACCAATTTCATCGATGGAATGAAACTTTCCGCCCACTACTAATACTACAATTTATGTGTCTACATGTGTATATTTAACATAAAAACTGTGTATATTTCTGTAGAATATAGTTTATTTTGTCTTCATTATTATTTACTCACAATAAGATTTATAATTTGGTATGAAGGTTTGCTCCCTGATTGTGTTGAACTATACCCATAATGGAGGTCAGACAGGCTAATGACACTTGAGAGATGTAGCAAGAGATCAGAGCCACAAAGCTGACTCAACGTGTTTTTTTTTTTTCGAGATCATAGAATTGTCAATGGGCACTGCAGACTATATACATGTCTATTGCACATATAGAGAAAGTATAGAATTGTGAATATATAGAACTATGTAATCCTGGAATAAAAGCTAAGTACATTTCAAGAGGCAATTAAGGAAAGGAAAAGACAAGATTTTGTGGGTTTAACGAACTATAGGATTAGCAGAGTTCACACCTGAGTGAGAATGTTTGATGCAATTTGCAGAAACCTCAATCTCTTAGTAAAATTACATCTGACAGTGGAATCTCAGGGTAAGAAGCATCTAGCAAAAACGTACATGGCATCAGTTGAGATGACTGATTCTCGATTGACCAATTTTTTTATGAAGAACTGAAATGGATCAGGTCAGTAAAGGTACAACAGAACAGAAACCAGAGTCCTGTGTCAGGGCAAACTCCAAGAGAGGAAAAAGGGCAGGAAGAAAAAGAAGGGGAATGAGAATCAGGCAAATCAGGAGTAATAAAAAGGTTGTAGAAAATGTTAGGGAAGAAATAAAAAATAATGTTTTGAACCTTTCAGATAGAACCCTTACATAGGGTGATGTTAATTTCCTGTCCAAAGCCTTTTCCTTTGTACCTTCCCATCAATTTTATTTGAATTGGAGGCAGATTTGTTGAAATCTTGAAGTTAAGAAAATTCTATGCAAATCGGCCTCAAAGGACTGCAGGTCATAATTTCTCCTAATATAAATAACACCACTATTAAAGACCTCCAAGATTTACAGTTACTAATGAGTCGACAAGTTCCGGAGATACAATATATGTAGGACATACTTAGGAACACAATATTGAAGAGCAAGTGATTGAATCTAGTGGGTTGACCAACAAATCTCACTTTATATCTTTAGAAAGACAATGTAATTGGTTTTTTTATTTGGTGTTAGCTGATATTAAGAAAATTTCAAAAATATGTATACGGATAGTTTGAATATGAAATAAAGGCAAGCTTTTGACTCATTGTGCAATGACTTGTCTATAATAGTAAGAAAGGCAGACTAAGGAGGGAATGTTATTGTGTTCAACTTTGAAATTTAAGAAAGGGAAGCACTATGACAACTAAGTGTGTCTCTATGAAGAGAGTCAAACAGCAGACAATATTAGATCAAGAAGAAATGTATCAGAGTTCCCGTTGATGGCATGACATGGGCATTTTGGATTATCAGGAATACAGTTATTTGGACAGCAAAAACTCCCTAGCACCTATAATATATTTCCAGCCAGGGCCCATGGAGGGAGTTGCGGTGGGGCGAAAGCGGGGGGGGAAGGGGCAGGGTGCGCTACGAAATTTGTTTTATTAATTAAATTGTTTACGTATCTCTAATTATCCATACTCCGGTTTTTAGCATCCCCCACCTTGCCCCTCCCCGCCCCGCCTTTTGTCCCACCGCAACTCCCTCAACGGGCCGCGGCTGTATATTTCCTACCCAAAGTTCACAACGGAGGGAAATATCCACCAGGTAGACCAATAATTGCTGAGACTGGGTCCAGCTCTGAGAGGGGCTTGGAATATGTAGATCTGCATCTACGGTCAGTAATTTCGCATCTTATATAAAAGATTCTAAAGATTTTCTTAGGAAAATATTATACATCCTTTGGGGAGATACATTTTGGCTTGTGACCATGGATGTCAAAAGCTTGTTCATATATCAAGCTAGTCTTGCATTCTTTAAATACTTTTTTTATTGAAATCGGCTAGTCATATTCATTATGTGAAATTATTTCTGGAATTAAAGGATTTCATACTTAACAATAATACATTTTTTTTTCAGAAGAAGATGTATCATCAAACATGTGGGACAGCCATGGGTGCCAGGGTTGGTATAAGAGGGAGCATACCTGGAATGATGTGATATATCAGGAATGGAGTACTGTGATAACATAAGTCCAATTTAGTGAAGATTCATTCATAGTTTGGGATAGATCAGAAGAGTCACTCATGCAATACCTTTAATACCTAAACTCTAAAGGCAAAAAGATAGGATTAACTAGTGAACATCACAAATGTTGTATTAAGTTCTGGAGGTATACATGAACAATTATAATTTGTAAATTGTATAGCTGGTTATTTAGCACCTACATCTAGTAATGGTATTCTTCATTTTAGTTCTGGACATCCATATACATAAAAAATAAATACTCCATATGGGGAGCTCTTAAGAAATAAGAGAATTGTAGTAATGTGAATTAATTTCTAAACGAAAAACAAAATGTAGGATCAAGACTTTTTAAACCAGGATATCTGATGAAGACATTACAAAAACCAATTGATGTGGCCCAAAAAATTAATAGATAATAAACAGTACTTTTTAATGAAAAGGAAGTCAAGGATAAAAACGACTGTGAAAGCCATAGGACATGAGATCATGAGAATTGTTACTAAGGAGCACATGTATCAAAGTTCCATTTCGCATTCCCTAAATAGTGAATTCTAGGTAATCACCATAGTGGAATGTAAAATGGTATGTAAGAAAATAGGTATTCCTTAATAGAGATTCCTATCAAGTTGCAATTGCAATTAAGGAATTGTTATGAAGAAGTGCTACTCTATTCATTCCTATGGGCCTGGCCCATAGGTGCTAATGGTTTTGCATTAACTAATTTGTGATTACCAAATTGATAATAGAGAATTAGGTAATGCAAAGCCAAGGGTGCCCAGGGTTCTAAGGCGCCCTTGAAGCACCCCAAAAAAGAATGTGCACATGTACACTATATGGCACTTTGAAAAATTAATTTTTTGTGCATTTTCAAAAATTGAACATGGTTACCATCGACTTGGAGTCAATGGTAATAGCATTTCCTCGATGCACAGTTTGCATTTAGGAAATGCTTGATACATGTGCTTAGGTCATCGCAAACTGCGATTCCCTATTTGGAGTTGCAATTTTAGGTAATCGGAAAAAATTGTGATTACCTAAATTACACTGCCAAAGCGTTCCATACATTTTGAAAGGCTTTTTTGCATTTTTAAACAGTCAAATTTAGTGATATGCACCTTTTGCAAATGCAAAATAGGTTGATACATGTGGACCTGAAGTTTGTGCAGGAACTTTTTCAATGCTCTGAATAAGCACTGGAATTTGTTAGGAACTGATAGGGATTTAGTGGATTTTCTACCCGTTAAACCTCTGGTGACTTTTTAAAATCCTTAAACATTGAGAACAATTTTGAGTCTGAGTAACTAAAAAATATGAGTAGGAACACGTCTGAAAACCGGCACCCTGAAAGCTATTTGAGTATTATAGATGCATACACTGTGTGTTCAGTCAGTTTGTGAAGCATAAAACAAAATCATTTTGGCATGTAAATAGTAACACAGAATTAAGAATTGAACAATTCATAGACTGTAACACAACACATTGAGTATATATGATTACATGCATTTACACAAACCAGTATATTGGCTCCACAAAGCGCAATCTTAAGGAGAGGAGAGATGGACTGAACATATTACCAAATTTAAACCGGGGAAAAAACACAGCTGTAAATTTTACCATTACACATGAACTAGATGAGTTGGAACAATTTTCCACCATAGCGATTGAGCATGTTCGGAAGAATAGGAAAATTGGGAATCTTGAACATAAATTGAGACAATGCGAAACATGGTGGATAGATACCGTGGATTCAGTTAGTGAGGGATTGAACACAAACAAAAACTCCACTCAACCATTAAATAATTCAAACACATGCAATTCATACATGAATCATCTACATTTGTAAATTCTCATCAATAAACTGATGAGAGGGAGATTGTCTTAGGATAGGGTTTGGTATGAAAGAGTGATCAGTGTGCAGCACAACACTCAGGGTGAAAACACCCATTCAAAAATAAATAATTGTTTAACGGTAATTATCACACATGTATTCTATTATAGCAACAAATAAGAAAATGCTAACAAACTCATTAAGTTAGGTTACAACTGGATTGTGACCAGAGGTGAGTTTCTTCCAAACATCCCAATTGCCGTTCTATTTTTATGTCAGAGATCACTTCCAAAAATGAGCATGTGCATCTTTTAATTTTTAATCCTACTCAAGAACAGTCTCTTTAGCATCCATTGAGTGCATCCTATACATTGTTTTGGTAAATAATCATTGTAAACTATTGCTCACTATTTTAGAACAATGCATATTGAATAAAAATTGCAAAGAGACATTGGGCTTAGGTTATGTTCAGTGGGGCTTGGTGAGAAATTGCTCAACAGGAAGTCCCAGTATTGACTGTATGCTAGGGTGAAATAAGCTGCAGCATTTCAAGCATTCCTAGTTGTTTTCAGTATTTACTGACACTATCTTAAGATGCCAAGATCAAAAAAAGAGAGTGAGAAAATTAAGTAAGCCCATTCTTCCTCCCATTATCCATACAAAAAATAAACTGAAAACGAGCTTGCTACCATACCAACAAGTTGTCACAAGTGTTTTCCACTCAAGTTTCAGAAAAACCTGTAGGTGTTTCAAAAGAACTCTCACCCACCAACCTAGCTGGTGGCATGCTTCATCATTAGGCTCCCACCTTGGAGGCCTAGTGCACCTAAGGTGTGCTACAACTTATAATTACAGCAAAGTTAGTTTTTTTTGGGTGATACAGTGAATTTGTGAATTCATTTATCTGCAGAGATTTGTGCAGGTAGGGGAATGTGGAGTTTGGCTCTGTACACGGTCTCTAGAGACACTGGACAGGGATTAGAATGTGACTGAGCGTGCTAACTGACATTGCGCCACCTTGCTACGGGTCTCTGAAGATTGGGCTGAGGAGGTAGAACACAGGGGGATCAGACGCTTTCCCTGGTGACATCACAATTGTTGGAAACAATTTCTGTTTTCCTCTGTTGTTATGCTATGAAAGACGATAACCAAATTTCCATCTGCTTTTTCAGGCTAACAGCCTCCAATGGAAACCATACATATCAATTGCATGCAGTTATGCATAATTATGCAAATACAAAACCAGCATTTGCTCCTATATATTAGTTTAAAATGTGTCCCTGTGTCCATTGGGGAGTCTTACTTTAGAGGTTAAATGAAAACTTAGATGGAGTAGGAAAATAATAAGAACATTTTCACCTAAATAATGTTAAAGTCCTGCTCCAATGTAAATGTTAAATGGCTGGTCGTGCCAGGACCAGACATTCACAGGAATTAGAAAAAACACAGAGGTAGCAGGTGAAAGAGGAATGACGTATGAAGTGGGAGATGGTACCACAGTAAGTGGGCCGTGTTAGGGAGACCTATGCAATGTTAGACTGATTATCAAGGAGATTATGAGGTAACAAAAAGTTCAAAAATGTTGGGAGTCCATCTCTCAGAGTATCCGGACCTCTCCAACTAAGTACCAAATATTCAGAGTTGTCTAAGATGTCAATCACAACTTTGAAGTGAAAAACATCTGTTATTCATCTGTACATTTTCAGATTTTTGCTATGTATGTCTACTAATCACATACCTTTCAGCATGTATGTGGGGTCAGAGGAATAATGAGGTCATCCCTGAACCTCTCTGATTCTCCTCGGGACCTCCTTGAGAGCGGCCAATGACACATAAAGTGGGGAAAGGGAGTAAAATACATAGGAGGGTTCTGTAATGTCACAAGCTAAAGTGTTTAGTGACTGCTGGCATTGTTCTGGGTGGACACCAGGAAGAGGAGATAAAGGCTTTGCAGGGGTACAGCTGGAGGCTCTGAAAGTATGGGGGCCTCTGGAGTTAGTGGGGGGCTAGGTGCAGGTCCATATGGTGGTGGGCCCTGCACTTCGAACCCCCGTTGGTCTTCTTCGATACCACAATAGCTTCCTCCTTCTGGCTGGTGGTGTCCACATCCGCCACCCCCACAGTTGTCTCTAGATCCTCGGCTCAGAGTCTTTTCATGACAGATCTTATCTCAGGGTAGGTGTGCACTCTGGGGGCAAGAGGCCCAATTAAGTGGAGGGGGTGGTTGCAAACCCAAATTGTGGTGGGGCCTGCTTGTCGAACTGCATTGACTGGTCTTCATCAAGGCAAGGCATAGCAACAATAGCAACCTTCTCCTGGCTGGTGGTGTACACATCCCTTACCCCTACAGTTGCCCCTACAGCCTCCACCTAAAATTGTTTCATGACAGATCCTATTTGTCTCTGGGAGGGCACGCTCTCCCCGCTTGTATTCGCTAACTCCTCTGCGCTGGTGATGGATAGCTGTGGTGCCTGCCTTGCAATCAAGGATCTCCATTGCCCTGGGTCCTGCTCCAATGATGTTTGGCCAGCCGGGTTTGCGGAGTAGGACTCTAAGAAAAAAAAAGAAATTTTGAATTCATATGTTCAATACTACATATCAAATTAACTTTATTTAAAATGAATACTATTTCCCTAAATACAGGAATTTACATTCTGCAGTCTTCACCAAATGCTTATGTAATGATTATTACAAACTTTCAAATTGTATGAATTGGTCATTTCCCCAATTATTTTGAATGAGGCATTTAAAGAAGGAGAAAAGTCTGTACAAAGTGGGTTGTTTTATGCGTAATCGTATAAGGAAACTTCTGAAGGCGATTTTGCAACAAACTCTAAAACAAGACAGAAATGCTTTCTCAATGAATTTTTGTGTAAAATATTTAAAATAATCTTTACTCGTGCAAATTTAAATATATTTTATGGCAACAATATGGTAGCTTCATTCCTTTCATAACAAACAAACAACACAGATTTAAAACAACATGGAATATGAGAACAAAGCTCAGACTCAACACATGACTTGACACCACGCTCAAAACTCTTGAGCTGGTAGGTCAATGTACAAAAGTGCACTTAGCACCTGACTGATGCTCAAATGTTTCCAACTGAACATAGGGGATCGGCCAGGCTGCTTTCACGACCCCTTGAACAATGGTGTACTGTGGTGGTATGGAGAATGTGGCTGGTAGAACAGACCCAAAAAGTCACTGGCCTTAATTCAGTCCCAGCAACAAGGCCCTCCCATCTCCTACGGCATTTTTGCCTCCACTGGTTGCAGAGCATGAGTGAACAATGTGAATGTTTGGACATATGTGTTATTAATGAGAGGTGAATGTTATAGAAAATAACGTGGCCATTTGTTTTTAATTAGAGCATAGCATGTTTGTTGGTTTCTCAATTATCCACAAAGACAGGCCCGAACACAAAGGTAGTGGCATAGCAATTATCCACAAAAGTGACCTCTCCATCTCTGAAACTCCCACCTGCCTGTACAACTCCTTCGAATGCCTATCGGTCAACTTCTAATCTCCCACTCCTAGTTCACTTCAATGCCATCTCCTATACCATCCTCCTGGCAACTCCAAAGAATTTGGAGCTCAGCTGTCGGATCTGATCACCCAATCCGCACTCAACAGCGACCACAGAATAATTCTGGGCAACCTCAACTTAAGATGGAACGAAACTAAAAACCCGCTCATTAAATCTCTCAACACCCTTCTGCAAGACAACGATATGATCCAACACTGTTCAGAGTAAACGCACCATAGAGGAGCGATCCTGGATGCAATCATTGTGGACAAAAATGCAATCACGATTGATCAGATCATCCCGGTGGACTGGTCAGACCACCACATCATTCTCTTTCATATCAACCATTCGGCCCTATCCCTCCCACCCACTCAAGCCTCCCCTAAGTGGGTCAGGAACACTTCCAGTGTCCCGCTAGACAAGCTAGAAGAAGTACTTAGCTCACTCCTCCCGAACACGACGGGGCTCCTTTCAACTACGGAACTCACCTCGCTCTACCATTCCAACTTGGAGCTCACCCTGGATCAGCTGGCACCTCTAAAACTAAAAAACCCAGAAGCATCCCCTCTAGGTCTTGGTACTCCACTGACATTAATGAGGAAAGAAGACACCTCAGATCCCTGGAAAGAACTTGGAGGAACAACCCCACCTCCCTCCACCGGGATCAACTCAAGGCAGCACGTAAAAACTACTATAATCATATCAAGAGCAAAAAGACATCCTTCTTCTGTTCTGCCTTAGACAATGCTAAAAACCGCCCCAAAGAACTCTTCAACATCTTCAGGAACCAAACCTCCAATCCAGTGACAGCCTACTTGGCGGCGTCCAAAACCCATTGTGACAACTTTGCAAGCTTTTTCAATGAAAAAATCGCCAAAATTGATCGATCATTCAGCTCTAAGCCCTCCTCTCGCACAGAATCACGGACTCCTGCAACTAACCACAACACCCCAGCAACCTCGTCTATCCGTTGGTCATCCTTCCGGCCTGTCCAGGACGAAGTGATAAGCAATATTATCACCTCCGCTAAACCCTCGTCACACTCCCTCGATCAGCGACCCTCGAGACTGACCACAGAGTTGAAGCTTACTCTAGCCCCGATCTGGGGCAAGATCATCAACAGCTCTTTGAGCGAGGGTTCCATTCCTGACTGCCTCAAATTAGGACAAGTCACGCCACTTCTAAAAAAAAACTGGCCTTGACCCCAAGGACATGAACAACTTGAGACCGGTTTCGAACCTTCCGCTCTTATCCAAAATTCTTGAAAGATGTGTGCTTTCAAAGTTAACCCAACACCTAGAGAACACCAATCTACTTGACCCACACTAATCAGGGTTCAGAAAGGACTGCAGCACTGAAACCGCAATCCTAAATGTCCTAGATGATCTGCACATGTCACTCGACTCCAACCAATGTAGCCTTCTCATCCTCCTAGACCTCTCTGCTGCGTTCGATACAGTTGATCATACCCTGCTAGTCAATGTCCTCCAGGAGAGAGCGGGCATTGAAAAGACGGTTCTAAATAGGTTCTCCTCTTTTCTCAACAACCGCACTCAAAGAATAAAAATCAACAGCTTCGAATCGGACCCCCTCCTCTTTAGTAGAGGAGTTCCACAAGTACTCTCCCCGCAACTTTTCAACAAAACAGAAGTCCTCATCTTAGGATCATCCCCCTCCGCCTGGGACGACTCATGGTGGCCACCGGCCTTGGGAAACGCACCCATACCATTGGACCACGCACGCAACCTGGGCTTCATCCTGGACTCCTCCCTCTCGATGACCAGACAAGTCAACGCAGTCTCATCATCATGCTTCAACATCCTACGTATGCTCAAAAAAATCTTCTGTTGGATCCCCACCGAAACAAGAAAGACGGTCACCCATGCACTGGTCACAAGCCGACTGGACTACGGAAACACCCTTTACGCCGGAACCACAGCCAAACTACAGAAAAAACTCCAACGCATCCAAAACGCCTCAGCCAGACTCATCCTAGACATCCCCCACCAAGCTCACATTTCCGGTCACCTGAAAGACCTCCACTGGCTCCCCGTCAACAAGAGAATAACGTTCTGTCTCCTCACCCACGCACACAAAGCCCTCTACGACCTAGGACCCGAATACCTCAACACGCGCCTGTCCTTTTACACCCCCTCCCGCCAACTACGATCGTCCAATCAAGCCCACGCCGCAATTCCACGCATCCAAAGATCCACCATGGGAGGAAGATCCTTCTCCTACTTAGCGGCCAAGACCTGGAATTCTCTCCCCACCTACCTCCGCCTTACACTGAACCACCTCTCCTTCAGAAAACAACTAACAACTTGGATATTCGACAAGTAAAGCACCTCCCCTCCCTCAAGAGCCTTGAGACCCTCTGGGTGAGTAGTGCGCTATACAAATTTTAGACTTGACTTGACTTGACTAACATCTACATGGAACCCCTCACCTCACTTCTAAGGAACTCCAACATCCCCTTCCAACTCTACGCGGATGACACACAACTCTATCTGGAAACCACATTGATCGCAGACATTCACAGACTGAACGGTACACTCAGGGAGCTCAAACATTGGCTGTCATCCAACCACCTCAAACTTAATGAAGAGAAAACAGAAGTGCTCCTCATCTCGAATAAAGATGAAAACCCCCAAATAGTAGAATGGCTCAAAGCCTTAAACGCCCTCCATGTTTCTCTTGTGCCAACGGACTCTGCAAAATCCCTAGGGATTACTCTCAACCCCAAACTGGACATGAAAAAACACATCTCAAAAACCGCCAAATATGCGTTCCTTAACATGAAACTTCTCCACATAATAAAACCCTTCCTACCCCCAAAAGATCTGAAACAGGCCACTCAGGCACTGGTGCTCTCCAGAATTGACTATGGCTTCACAGCACTGACTGGAGCAGCCAAAGTTCACCTGGGATCTCTTACCACTACCCTCAACACCGCAGCAAGAATGGTCACAGGAACAAAGAAATATGAGCACATCTCACCGGCAGTCAAGGAACTGAAGTGGCTCCCTATAGACCAACGAGCCAGCTTCCGTACAGCTTGCCTCACACACAAAGCCCTGCATAGGCAAACCAGAATATCTGGCCACCAAACTCAAAAAGGCCGGTCAGTCCAGGAACCTCAGAAGCTCCAACATGCTCCTACTCATCCCTCTGAAATCACAGAAACACAAAATCTCAAATAAATCCTTTGCGGGTAATGCTCCCAGGATCTGGAACTCCATCCCCCCCCCATATCAGAATGAACGCCTCCTTCCCGAAATTCAAGATGCTACTCAAAGCCCTCTTCCTTGAGCGCTCTGGATCGTAACGAGAACCCCACGTCTGACTGTGAAAGACCGCTATCTCTTTGATGCCAGAGCCAGATGATTCGCTCCTGATCGCCATCCCGTGATGCGTTCAAGTTGATGTTGTGCAGACTTTACTTCCCCCCTGTGTTCCTTGTTCTTGTTTTCCGTCCACATTTTCCTTTGGTGCATATTTGTATTTGCTGTCAAGCGCTCTGACCCCCCTCAGGTCCAGTTAGCGCTATACAAAACTTCAATAAATAAATAAATAAATTATGTACATCTAATTGTCCCGAAAGATATCTATGGACAGAGTGGTAGCCCATCATTCATCATTGACAAAAGACATTCCAACCAAATGAATGCAGCAACCAAATTAGCAATTCAAGTAACAAATTAGTTAACCAGTCGATCTGGCAACCGTGTACCCATCCCTCTATTCTTTAACCCCTTCGACGCTCATGACAAGCTCAGCTCGTCATGAAGTACACCTCTTGTACACTCATGACGAGCTGAACCGCGTTTTTTTGAATTTTCCAGCACACAGCGGAAAAATGCACCGCATCGATGGTGTTAAACTACTCCAGGTACCAGGATTCTGACGCAGATCAGGGTCAAGATTTGTATGCAAGCCCCATTGAATAGTGATGTGTAAAACACAAAAGGCTACAACAAGCTTGCACACAACTTTTTGGGAGCACACCAGCACCCCCGCCCTCTGCCTAGAGTCATGACAACTCAATTTCGACTTAGGGATCTTGTAGTGTAGTTCCTATGTTCCCAATAGGCTCTGCGCTTTGGAATAATATAAACAGCAGTGTAGACGTAGGACTGAGGTCGACTAGGTCTCTACTAAGATTAGGTGCACAATATTTTGGAACACTGTATCCTTCAACGTTGACTAAACCAAAAAACTATACATAGGATTCTCATCCTACTAAGTTCCGGCGGATTTTAACCTTTTACCCACTCCAGACGTCTTTTGGAGTATTTACGGGAAAAAAGGGTTCTGTGTGAAAAAGCACGACTGAGTTACTCTAACGTCTTGCGTTAGATTTATCACCTTACCAAACATTGGGCGCCATGTAGTGTAGTTCCTATGTTCCCAATAGGCTCTGCGCATTGGAATAATATAAACAGCAGTGTAGACGTAGGACTGAGGTCGACTAGGTCTCTACAGACTTAATCAGTTTTGCCAGCTAGCTCAGAGGTCACTGGAAACTTTCTCGAATGTTCAAGAAGGAGTTAACTTCCCTGATTAGACAAGAAGGGATTAGTTTCTGACAACCATAAAACATGACAACTTTGCTCCCTCAGAATAAGAGTGTATCTCTAGAGTCGTGTGAAAACAATAGACAGCTATTTCACTCAGTCAAGTGTGCATACTTAGTTTCACCAGAGTGCAGAGAAAAGAGAGACGGGCGTTTTCAATAAAAGGTGTTATTTATTGAGCAGTCTTCTTTCTCATGCAAGAGAAATGAATTGCCACAATTGCAATACTCATAGTAAAGTAAAGTGCGTACAGTAAAAGGAGTATTATGAAATAATACTGTAAAAGCATTGATATGGTTTCTTAGCCATATGATACTTTAAAATAGATAAAATATATACATACATTTATACTTTGACTAACGTACTCAACTGGTGCTTCTAAATACGCCTACCCCGGTGTACCTGACCTAAGCCTAATACGTGGGAAGGAGTAAGTAAGTAGCAGTTTAAGTTAAGTTGGTTTTGCCAAGAATCTGACTCAAGAATTCTCTTTAAGGGTTTAGTCAGCTCTGTACCTGGGTAATAGAAAGCAGGAGGTCTGGTATCTCTCTCTCAGGACTCGATATCCCAGTAACCCGCGAGGGTATCTGGAAACACGGGAGCTGGATTTCTTGGCAGGAGCAAAGACAGCGTCTCTCTCAGTGCGTCAAAACGGAGGGGCGGCGTCCGTGGGCTCTCGCATCAGCTGGGCTCTCGGGCAAGTAGATAGCCGCTCTGCTCCAAACCACTGTGTGTTTGCTTAAGGCAACGTTGGTATATTTATACCTGAAAGGTGCCGGGTTTGACGTAAGGTTGGACATAAGACGTCAATAAAGATGTCACTAAGAACCGCCCGTTTTTACAGTGCTCACAGGAGTTCTAGGACGAAATCAAAACAAAAGCAATGGGGATTTCCCAGGTTGCTGGAGGTTTGGTTTGTTTAGAGAACTCGTTGTGCTTTCTAGGAGTCCGGGGAAGTAGCCTTGCTTAATGTGGACTGCATGGGCTACGACTAAATATGGATATGATTGTTATGCCTTTATAAGGATATTATTTATTATAACCGTACAAGGGCATAAAATAGAAATATCGAATTAGGTTTCTAGATAGAAACACAATACCCACTCCACGATCTAATGTCCCTCATTACTAAAACTAAGCAATAGTAAACATATAAAAGTGCATGTGTTTTCCAACCCACCCCAAAATACATACTTTGCATTTGAAATGGTATATGGTAAATACACGAAAATGATTATCGGTACTGTACGTTTTTCAAGCAGTGTTATCATTCAGTCAAAAGGTTGCATATAATTATCAGCTGAATGATTTGCGAAAATTACACATGAAATGGCTCTTAATACAGAAGAGAAGGTCGAGACCATTCCATCACATAATAATACAAATGCTTGTACATGTGCTAGAGGCTGAGGTAATATATTGTCTCTAGAGTTCCTAAAATAGAAGCTCTGTCTCTAAGAATAGTTCTACTTTAGGCAGAGTACATGTGCCAAAAAAAGGTAAATATTTTGGAAGGGAAAAAAATAATTTCGCTTTCAGGGGAAAAACAGTTCCAAATATTTTCAGTAGCTTTTGTTTATCAAAGCTGAAGGCCGAATTCAGAGTTCAGGGAACGCTGTGTGCTCGTTGCTTAAAAAAGTTATTCTTTCTGTTCAGGGGAGAACATCATTTCAGACAGACTCTCCAAAAATTGGTCTACGGCTTCAGGTGAAAGTTCGACCAAGTTTGAAAATGCCGCAACAGTACAGTTGTGAGAATGATTGCTATCATCGATGTCAGGATCAGCAATGCTCACAGAAGGTCGTACCTGGGTGATGCTGCTCTCATCTCGTACTTCATTGCCACATAATCGTAGTGATGAAGTCTCAACGAATGCCGTAATCAGAATCGGTAGCCGCTGGGGACAACACGATGCATGAGCCGTTACAGGACTTAGCAAAGTATCTGTATCCAATGGTACTGCTGATGGTAGTGTAAGACAGACGTCCAATATGCATTCTTCTCCGCATAGCATACATCGAAGCACAGGTAAGATGCAATTCTGCCAGATGGGTCTGAATGAAAGAAACCAGGTCATATTCAGATCTCTTAGCTGGGCTAATCCAAGGACTTTAGTTATGCGGTCCCGATAGCGTATAGCTAGGATCAATTCTTCCATCGTTGCTGGAGTCTTGTCTGTGACTTGGCTTGCCATATCGGAGCAGAAGGATCAAAAATAAAATTCCTGCTATGAGTCCCAAAAGAAGTGGTAGGCCGCCAAAGACAGAATGGACAAAATTAGGAAAAATGCCCAGAACTGTTTTGAAGGGAGTTAACAGTCCCGAAAAAATTGTCTTTAATACATGTGGGATGCCACTGGTATCTGACATATTCAGGATTTGGCTTAGCATTTCTACGAAATGCACAGGGCAATTTGTTGATAAAAGGGTATGTATCTCTGCCGTTGTCCTTGCAACTTGCAGATCATACGTTTCTTTTGATGACGTTAAGGGCACAGTTGTCTGTAAAAGAACAGACTTTATTCTGCTTAAAGTATCAATTTGAATAGAAGAGATATTCAAAGAAGGCCAAACTGTTGCCTCCATATCTGGATTGCTGTTTGGATACAATACTTGCATACAGCAAGTGACCATGGAACTAACGCTTACGAGATAGGCTTTCCCTGGCACCAAGCCACAACAGCTGTGGTCCACTATTAGAATATAGCTCCCGTTAGAAAGCCGTCTAAAAAATGGCTCTATCTGTGTTGCAGGTGTGCCGTGCTGGTGACATGAAAGGTTATTTGAAGTCCCTTCACAGGCCCCATGCAAGTTAACACCTTGACACAGAAGTATACCGCTTAGTGATTTTTTACAATTTTTACCACTAAGAAATACATTCTGTTTCTTTTCACTATAACATGTGTGTGTATAAGGTAGTTTCCATGTTGACTTGATGTACCCTTTACCCAACCTTTCATACTGGCCCGCTGGTATATACTCTTGGCAGTATTTAAATTGGAAAGTTGTTATCGGAATTGTTATTATTCCGTGTATTATCCATTCAATGACAGGTCTTTCTGACATTGTCAATGGTAATCTCTCAAGTTTTTCAATGCTCAGAATCGTATAGTCTGCTCCTTTTTGTGCCAAACTGATTTGTTTATCAGTAAGGTTAAAGATAGAAAATAATGACGTTACGTTGATTAAATGCCATGGCACGTAGCCTGAACGCAGATTTTGCAACGTCCAGCCAATCTGTACAATAGAACGTAATTGGGACTGACCATGTTGTAACATTAGTAAGTCCTGCTCTATTATATCAATAGCAGATGATACAATACTCTCCAGTGAATACATTCTGGAGGACAGAGTCGTTAACCCATTGTCCACAACAGAAAGTGATTTTTCCAAATTAATACGATCAATTTATCGTATTTTTTCTGCTGTTTCAATTTGCATTACTTTCCAAGCTTCGTTGTACGCATCGTATATACCGGCCGCTATGAAACATTTTTGACGCTGTTTGCGTGGTCCCATTATGAAATCAAGCAAGTCAGCACCGTCTTTAAGTAAAGTCAAGTGTTGCTTAATTTCAGCCAGTGTGGATTTCTGTAGCCACTCAAGGCATAGTTTGCCTACACTGTATGTTGTAACTATCCCTGGATGTTGTCTCTGGGAGTATCTTGGGTCTGGCCTGGTCATTTTGAACCCTGTATTTTGTTCAGGAATCTATCTTGCCAGTTATTTGTGTCTGTGGGCCAGATCAACCGTTTTTTCCAATCAGGATATGTTCTGTTTTGGTTAAAAATATGGGATACATCTATCTCAACATCTGTAGTGCTATTACTGTCAGGTGTTGGATTTGGAATAGACGGTTTGTTTAAATCTTTTATCTTGGCTAGGCCAAGACAAGTAGTCTGTTGAATGGTATCATTCAAGAATATTATTTGTTCTGGGATCATGCAGGCTCTAAATAATGCTTCTAAACCTTGGACCTGCCAATCTTTGGTACCCCAGATGGTTTTTGTTTCAATGTTGTTTTTCCAGAAATCAAAACCAAACGTATTCATTTTTCATAAAATGTTTCTGAATAGATCAATTTAGTATTTGTCAGCATTGTTTTTACCCCTGTCTTATTTAATAGTTTGAAATAAAACGTTTCTGCATCACTTGTGTTAAACCCTGAGAAGTATGGACATTTTTTTGTAAAATGTTTTCGAACTGCTTTTAGGTGGAGTTGCACAATGTTCCCATTGATTATAATTAAAAACATTTCTAGGTTGAGACGATTAATGCAAATAGTGATGTGCAAAGTGATTATACCAATACATCTCTTCATAATTTTATGAACCCTGTAAGTAATCATGTTCTGTACATTTTGCTGACATTACTAAATCTGACATCATATCATTAATACTTTCAAAGTCCCAATCATCAGAGAATGTACTCGGTTTTACAAAGTCACTTAATGAAACCTTGAATTGATGTGGATATTTCAAGAGCTCAACCGGGCCATAGATTTCATAATCCGTTTTGTCCCATGCTACCCCACCGGGTATTGGATTGGCTGTGACATTCACTGATGATAGATCCCTTTTCTCGATGTGAGATGACTTGTGTGGCTTAAGGACCAAGTTGATGTTCTGACTTGCTGTGTCCATTGTACTGTACTTTTCCTCAATGAATTTCCCCAAACAAAGAACCATGATGAGCCAAAGCAGGAGGAAAAGTACACCTAACACAATCCAAAATTCAATCCATGGAGCAATCAGGTAGGTTTCTTTGAGTTGATGAAAGAATTCAGTTACTTTGTCTTTAAAAGTTTTTATTGCTGGCGTTTCTTCCGGTTCGCTTGGATCTTCAGAAAAGTTATCGAAATCGATGAAGTAGCCAGATGCAGTTCTGTCAATTGTGGGAATCGCTTCCCGATTTTCATTTGCTTTTGCATTTTTTGTTTCATTAGCATAGTCTGAGGCTACATCGTTGTAGACAGGTGTTTCTTGACGAACTGTTGCAATTTGGGTTTCAAGAGGCACAAGTTCCATGGCTTTGTTGCATAGTCCTTTTTTATTCACTGCAGGTTTATCGAATGTGATTAGTCTCTCAGTTTGAACCTCTTGTATTGTAGAAAATTTTGCTATTCTGCTATTTCTTGGGAGTCCACTGGGCCTACTACTTATTATTGGCCACATGATTGTGGTTTGACCAGGTCGATGGATACAACTCGGTTCTCCTTTTTACCAGCAAGGGGCGATAGTACAACTGATCTTGTTCCGCTGACAGCTAAGACAGGTACTGCTTTTCTGTAAGAAGGCCCAAATTCGTTCTTCACCGCGATCTTTTCTCTGACCAGATCCCCAATCTTTGGAATCCAGACAGGCCTTGCTGGGACAGGTAGTTTTTCTTCAGTGGCTGTTGGCTGCTGTTTTAACTTTATGTTGCTCAGGCTTTTTCTTGTTTCATTTAATTCCTGTAAAACAGCCAAACGGTCTTTGATATCAAAGCATTTTTCCTCTACCACTGAAGTCTGACTATCAAGGTCCTGAATATGCATTCTAGTCCCGAATAATAGTTCGTACGGACTGAAACCTTTTAGAGAATTTCTTGGCAGATTATTAAGACTACGTTGGACACTTGTTAAATGTTGGACCCACCCATCACCCGAACCTAATACCCTCGCTGTTATAGATTGCTTTATGTCCCGGTTTTTTCTTTCCACTACCGCATTTCCCTCAGGATGGAAGGGACAAGAGTACCGCAATTCAATGCCCATGCTGGTCATGGCCTCCTTGTAAGCTCGAGAGCTAAACGCAGGACCCTGGTCAGAATGTAGCATGCCAATTGCGTATGTGCCGATAAAGACTCGCAAATCTTTTATAACAGTTCTGGCGTCAGCCGAGCACTGGGGCCACATTTTAAGTGAATCTAGTATTAAACATAAATGGGACGCATTTTTCCTGTTGGATCTTCCGTATAGATAGCCTTATGCTATCTAAACGAAGAGCCATGGCAATACTCCGGCCGGTTCGCCACTGCGATCTCTATTGCAGTTTGGACAGTTTATTGCAAATTTGTGATGTTGTAAGCACATTCCCGGCCACCAGTATTCTGATTGTAATTCTTTCAGAGATTCCTTGATCTCTTGGTGCCTTAGACCTAATCCCATATGTGCGTCTGCTATTAAAAAGACTCTCCTGTTCGTGTTTGGAATTACTCTATCCCCCACTCCAGGGATTCGAGTAAAAGGAACGGAGTTTGCGTCAATTATGTATGTATAATTGAGTGGATAGTTCACGGGTAATGCTGCACAGTCGCCTTGTAAAGACGTTTTTACCGCCAGCATTGTTTCCCCGTCTATGTATTTTTCTGAACGCTTTTTTGTGGCTACGGAAGCCGGTTGACCTGCTTCCGCTGTGGCTGTGTCAGCCAATTAATTCCCTGCAACGTGAACGCCATCACATTGATGACTCAGTGTATGTATCACGTGAGTCTTTTGTAGTTCTTTCTTTTAAAGAACTACTTGTTCCCAAAGCTTTTTATGCTTTATTGTGGCACCTGTGTCATCTTTGTAATCGTTTTGAACCCAGTTCTGCAATTCAATATTGTAAGACTTGACGCAGTAATGCGAATCGCACACTATTAGTGTCGGGAATTCACGATCCGCAATATCGAGCGCCATCTTTAAAGCTAGTAGTTCAGTTCGTTGAGCCGAACTATCTTTTACAGATTGAGTTATTGTGACCAGTGGTCTCAATTTTCCTTCGTGCCACCGGCATTTAACAACCGTGCACGCAGCACTGTAAGCTTGCTTACCCCCAACTGCGGGTTGTGCTGATCCATCTGTATATATTATACAGGCGTAATGTTTCAGAGGCAGAATTTCGGTTGGCAGAGGATATTCTTCTTCATATTTTAGATTTTTTAGTTTTTTCATTTTCTGGTCAAAATAGTATTTCACGTCTTCTGCAGCAAGAGAATTTTCCCATTGTATCCATTTTGGATCTAATGCCACAGCAGTCAAATTGCATGGGCTTGTTAATGCCTCGAAGGCTGATTCTGCTGTTAAAACAGTTATCCTTTTGCCTTGGGCTTGGGCTCTTTCTTTTGCTACAGCAGTTTGAACTGCATTTACAATATTTCCCGTAAGACTGAATGTTTTTTCAGCTTGTGTGTACAAATGTGATTTGTAAGCTATTGGTACCGTTTCTCCCTCATTAGAAGTCAGGTACGTGAATCCGCATCTTCCTGGGATGACTCGGATTACAAGGTTGCGTATGTTTTCGCGTGTTTGCAATTTAGTTTTAGCTAACATGTCTGTTTGCAATGATCTCAAAATTTCTGTGTGTTTCTGAGTCCAATTGATTGGTTTAAAATCAGGTTTTATTAATTCATAGAGAGGTTTAACCCTCTCAGCATAATTTAGAATGTATGTTCTTCCAAAATTCAGGAAACCTAGTATTGATTGTAAGTTCTTCAGCGTTTTTGGTGCTTGGAGTACAGCACACTTCTCTAAGAAGTTGTCTGCTAGGCTTTTGCCTTCACTTGATAATTCATATCCTAAAAATAGGACAGTTAGATGGGCAATTCGTGACTTTTTAAAATTGAATTTGTAACCCTCAGCTGCAAACCTAAGTATTATGGTGTTTACTCTTTTCAAGTGAGTCTCCAGGTCATCATCTGTGAGATAGATGTCATCGACATAAGATAATGCTTCATCATCAGATATTTGTATTAACTCTGTTACCCTTGCTGAGAATAATCCTGGGCTATTCTTGAATCCCTGTGGGAGTCAACAGAAATTTTCTGTGACCCCATTATTGAGAAAGCGGTCAAATACCTGCTTTCAGGTGCAATATTTTGACACAAGAATCCATTACAGATGTCTAATGTTGTTTTGTATTTTTTACGCACAATGTTATTCATTAGTGCTGCACTGTGTGAGTTGTGTACTGCAAATGTTTTGCAACATGAGTTAAGGTGTCTGTAGTTCAAAACTAGACGATATGAATCGTCTGGCTTGGAGACAGGAAACAAAGGATTGTTCATTTGTGAGGTGCATGTTTCAATCACCCCCTGGTATTCAAGTTGATCTAAGATCTCCCTGACTTGCTTTTTAGCTTCTTGTTTAATTGGGTACTGCCTTTGTGCAGTGGGTTGACATTTTAACTGTATTTTATGAGGAGGAGAGTCCTCATCCCATCCTACATGATTTTTATATAATGCAGGAGCTTGGGCTACTGCCCATTTTCTTGCATATGAATATTTTCTATGAATTGGAATATGATTTGAGAAGGCAGGCATAATCATTTCTTCGCCATGAGGGCACTCCCTGACAAACTCTGGTGGTCAGTCTTTCTCAGCTAAAAGGATGTCATAGCCTTTCGAAAGATTATCCCAAAAGAGACCTTTAACTTTCCTTGTCTTATCTCCCTCTATACGTAAAGTTATCTCGTATATTTTATGAGGTTTGCTAACCCTGGTATCCGCAGTTTCCACCTGAATGTATTCATTCGTGTCCACTGTCTCCAGAAGATTCATCAGGATCTTGCGAGCTATGGTCACTTCTGCTGCGCTGTCTAGCATTGTCTGGGCCCACTCTCCGTTTTTCAGTTGTGTCCTCAGTATCCTCGGCATGTTTAATTATTTTAATACTGGCTACCTTCTTTCTTGGAAATTTTAATTTTTTACTTTGATGAGCAGGCTCCTTGTCTTTGGACTTGACGTACTCTTTCCCGTGTTCTGACCGTCCTCTTCTTTCCAATTTCTGTGAGGAAGTCTGAAAAGATCGAGAGGGACGTGTATCAATATTTTGATATCTATCAGGTTTTTTCAAATTATCCCTATTTCTAAGGTTGTACCTTTTCTCAGAGGGCTCCCTCTGGGGAGACTTGTTTCCTCGGTCAGGAGATCTTTCTCTTCGTTGAGGAGACCTTCCTCTGGACTAGAATCTTTTTTCTTTGGGAGTGGATTGTTTATTTCCATCCCAGATCTTTTTTGCAGTATTTAGATTATTTTTGATAAAGGTTTTTTCAGGATTTTCAGTTAGTTGGGGTTTTACTGGTTTCCCACCCAAACTATCTCTACCTAGTTCTTCATAGGATTTTTCTATGATTCTGGCAAGTTCAAATGGCTGTTCTGCTATATCTGTTTCTTTCAATTTCTGGAGGTATTTTGTGTCCTCCATCGCCAGTTGAACTAATTCTCTATATGCCTTTGTTAATTCTTTTATTTTAACTAAGAGTTCTTCGCTTGACATCTTATCAATGTCTGGATGTGGTGTGTAGCTGGCTAGAACTGGCCACGTTGCTCCTGGTCTCCCCAGTGGACCGAGCCTGGTGATGTGATTATTATGTTTTAGGGCGCCTTTAAACCAGAGCAGGTGCTCTTGGTAATTTAATGGGATTTCAATCTCCTCGAAAGGAGTGTATTCATCCGGAGGTTGCTCTATATTGTAATAGTGGAATTTGTGTGTTACAGCGTTTGCTGCTGGAAAGTTTATCCATGAATAGAATACCTCTGTCTGCCGATATTCATGGGCCTCTACCACAAATATGACTGTACCACCTCGTGATGCCAGTCCATTTTCTATAAGTTTAGGAGTTATAGTTTTTCTTATGTTGACCGGAATGAGTATAACATTCGGGTCATTGTCTCGAAAACTTGTGTCATCCGCTAGGAGTTAAGCTGCTATTCTAGCTGCCTCCCTTTCGTCTTCACTTTCCCCCATTTTACTGACAGAAAGCTTTTTGTTGCAGATCAAGTTTCAAGGAAACAAAGATTAGGTGCACAAGATTTTGGAACACTGTATCCTTCAACGTTGACTAAACCAAAAAACTATACATAGGATTCTCATCCTACTAAGTTCCGGCGGATTTTAACCTTTTACCCACTCCAGACGTCTTTTGGAGTATTTACAGGAAAAAAGGGTTCTGTGTGAAAAAGCACGACTGAGTTACTCTAACGTCTTGCGTTAGATTTATCGCCTTACCAAACGTTGGGCGCCATGTAGTGTAGTTCCTATGTTCCCAATGGGCTCTGCGCATTGGAGTAATATAAACAGCAGTGTAGACGTAGGACTGAGGTCGAGTAGGTCTCTACTGACTATATTAGACTTCATTAATTTTGCCAGCTAGCTCAGAGGTCACTAGAAACTTTCTCGAATGTTCAAGAAGGAGTTAACTTTCCTTTTTTTTTTTTTCTTAAATATTTTTATTATAATTTTTTCACAACAATTTTACCCCTCCAAATTATTACAGTCATCAGCTTTCCAACACCGAGCATATATATTGTATATCCCAAAATAAATAAATAAGTATAATACAGATCTTGCAACAATCCTCTACAGAAATGTATGAGAAAAAAAAGGAGAGATTACAGAACTAATACAAGGGAAGTACAAAAAAATAGTATACAGAACAGAGGAGAGGGAAGACCGAAAAGCAAATACAAGTATAAGCCTATTACCCGACTCCCGCCCTGTTTTGTTTAGTCTTCCACTTCGTAATAGGTTGCCATATCTCCTCTCCCAGTTCTTTTGTTCTCCTGCCCTTCCTCTCATAGATAGCTTTCTCCAGATTGTATGAGGCTAGCAATCCTGCTAACCAAGTTTGAAATGTTGGTGGTGTCTTATCTAACCATGCCCTTGCTATAGTAATTCGATAGACAGCTGTCACCATAAACAAAAACCCTGTGTGGCCGTTTTCATACTCACTCTTCACCCCCAACAATATCAGTTCATTATTAAATATAATCTTAATGTTTAGTGATTTCTCCAGAAAATCTTCTATGGCTCTTTTCAGGGTGTACAATTGGGGGCATTGTGCAAACATATGTACTATATCGGCTTCTGTTGCATTATATCTAGGGCAGGTTATACCTTCCGTCCCACCCCACTGTGCTATTTTTGCTGGCGTGTGGTAGAGACTGTATAATGTTTTGTAATGCTGTGACTGCAGTGTTGCCGAGCATAAAGCTGATCTTCCTAGATCTAAAGACTTCTGAAATCCTTCCGGGGAGGTCTCCACCTTTTCTATCCATTTTTTTGAGAATTTCTCTCTATCATCTATTTTATATGCATACAATTCTGCATGTAGCTACCGTATCTTACACTGTTTACTCTGTTCTATATAGTCCAATAATCTGCAGTGTTTAAATCCTAGCAGTCCACCCCTTTTATCCCTCAGATAGCTCCTCACCTGTAGATATTTGAAAAAGGTGTTAGTGGGTATTTCAAATCTTTTTTGTAGCTCTTCAAATGTTCTTGGCTCAGGCACCCCTACTGTGCCAGGCAGAGGTATTGACTGTATCCTTCTGCCGCAGAGGTACCCCTACTGTCCATCTGCTTCCAGATCGCCCTGTGACTCCGCCTGCAACACAAAATAGACCGTTAACAGTTCAAACCTGCCTGCCGCTCTGCCGCTGGGTCTGGGCCAGGGAGGGAACAGCGCAGAGCAGCCCAGGAACGCGACGGCAGGAAAAGGCCGAGCCTCGCTGCTGCGCTACCTTTAAACCCCTTGGGGCCGCCCCTCCCACCCGGTGACCCACGCCCATTGGACGCGCCTGAAAAGGGGGGGGGGGCGGCCAGGACCTGACGCGCACCGTTTTGCTCGCGCGGGATGTGGGACTAAGATGCTGTCTCGCTTAGCTCCCCTTCGTGTCGCGCGGCCAGCGGCATAGTGCCCACACTCCCAGCGCTCGCTCCACTTTATGCACCATAACACTTACATACCAAGGAAACTCATGAGACATATTTGTGGGAAAGCAGTGGTGCAGGTTTATTTTGCACAACAAGTAGCAATAAGGTGGGTCATCTTACAGGCGATCCAATGCGGCAGCCCCTCGCTGACCCGCATGCCTCATGAGCTATTCTTGCACGGCGAGTCGATGCTCTGACGGTGCAGTCCATCATCTCTGAATATCCCCCCGGAAGGGTTTCATTAGCCATCAATCTAGTATATCTGCTAAATCTACCGATTCCTAATTTTTTCCCCACCCCCTTCCAGATTGTATACACGGCTTTTAAAGTTTTAAACCTAGTGTTCTTAAAAAGTCCATAGTCTATTGTATTCAGAAGCCCATCCACCGCGCCTTCCCCCAATACAGTTCTATACACATTTGTGAATTCATATCCTCCCCCTATTAATCCTTGAGAGTACTGCAGAGCTGCGGCCCAATAATATAATTTGAAATCCGGTGCACCCCAGCCCCCTTTTTCGCGTGTAAGTGTCATATATCTGTAAGCCCTTCTAGTTTTCCCTTGTGCCCACACTAACCTATTAAGAATTGTTTCTAACTTAGCAAACCAAAATTGTTCAAAAAGAAGAGTTATGGCCCTAAACAGATAAAGAAATTTCGGCAATGTAACCATTTTAATTACATTTATGCGTCCCATTTACGTCAGGTGTAGGTTGTGAATTCTTTCTGTATTGCTTTTAACCTTAGCTAATAGTGGTTCCATATTTAGCTTCACTAACTCCGCTAAGTCTGCTGACACCCTTACTCCTAAGTACACCGCCTCCTTTACCACTCTGGGATCTGAATAGAGTATAAATTCATTCGTAATAATCTGAGTTTTCCCCTTATTAATTGAGTATCCTGCTAAATCCCCAAAATCTGCTGCCTCTTGCTCTATTTCCCTTAAAGCCCTTCCTGGTTCCGTAGTTATCAGCGCCACGTCGTCTGCGTAGGCGAATACTTTGTATTCTTCCTCCTGTATCACAACTGGTGAGATGTTAATATTGCCTATCAATCTCCTAAGTAGCGGATCCAAATATAAAGCAAAAAGTAGGGGTGATGCCGGGCAACCCTGTCTGGTGCCACGTGTAATCCTAACCATTTTTGTATAAGACTTGTTTATTTTCACCCTGACCTTTGGTTGCATATACAATACCTGTATAGCACTAATAAATCCTTTACCTATGTCGAACCACTCCATTACTTTCCACAAAAATTGCCAGGAGACCCTGTCAAAAGCTTTTTCAGCATCAAGGAATATGGCTGCGACAGGGTCTCCTGCTAACTCAGCCGCGTCTAATATTGTAATTAGCTGTCTAGTATGCTGAGTGGTCCCTTTCCCGGGAATAAAACCATGTTGTGTCTTGCTTACTAATTTCTCGATGACTCTGCTCAGCCTTTGTGCAAGTGCTTTGGCGTATATTTTGGCATCCGCATTTAGGAGAGTGATAGGTCGATATGATCCTGGGTCTAATGGGGGTTTGTCTTTTTTCAGTATCACAATTATATTTGCATCATCCCAGGACTGTGGCGCTAATTTTTGCATCTGTGCCTGTCGAAAAGTCTCCATCATATCTTTCCCAAGCCTATCCCAAAATGTTTTATAGAATTCAGCGGGTATTTGATCTGGCCCTGTAGCCTTACCCCCTGGTAGATTATTCACTGCCATTTTCAGCTCCTGCAGTGTTAGCGGTAAATCTAATTTATTTCTTTCTTCGCTATCCAGTCTCTCATGTGGTATCCCTGTCAGGAAATCCCTGCACCCTTCTACTATATCCTCTACCTTCTGGTCATACAGTTTCTCATAGAATTCTCTAAATACCTCCTGGATATCTTCTATTTTGTTTACGACTACCCCAGCACTGTTTCTGATTTCTTTGATCTCCCCTGCAGCCAGATTTTGTCTGATTCTAATAGCCAATAACTGTCCTACCCTCTCGCTATACTCGTAGCACTTTTCTTTTTTGGCAAGGTAGTTCCCAGCCGCCTTTTCCATTAGGGCTTCTCCCGTCTCTGCTTTCTTGACTTCTATTTCTAGTAAAATATCCTCTATATCTGTTGTGTTTTGTCTCGAAACTGCTCTATTTAGTTGCTCTTCTAATCTGCTCATTTCTTTTAACCACCTGTCCATCCTTAATCTCTCCATCTTGCTCCTCTTTAACGTGTAACTCAGGGTTTCTCCCCTTATCCCAGCCTTAAATGTATCCCAGACTATTTTTGTTGAGGCCGTTCCCCTGTTAATTTCCCAGAACTGTTTAATCCATTCATTCATCCTATTGATATAACTTCCATCTTTTAACAGTCTTCTTTCAAAAGTCCATATGTATGGTTTGATGCTCCCTCTGTCTACCCATGGCATGGTTGTTATCAATATATTATGATCCGAGATCATTCTAGGCATCCGCTCTATCTGGGCCCCGCTTACTTTGTCATTAGACACTAAAATATAGTCCAACCTTGCAATCGTTTTATGAGGAGCTGAGTAAAAAGTGCCCCCTGAGCCAGGTGGGTTATATTGAGACCATAAATCAGACAGAGCGTTATTCTGCATTAAGTTGTTTACAGCGTGACAAATTTTCTTTTTCCGGCCTCCATACCTCCCTCCTCCTGATCCCCCCAGCCCATATAAGCCATTAATATTGAAGTCACCGCAGAAAATGACAGACTCTGTCCATAATGCGAGCTCCTGATCTAACCATTCAAACATTTCAGGATTATCATTGTTAGGGCCATACACAGCTACAATTGTTAGATTCCCAGCTGTGGTCTTTACTTCGATTATAACTAAGCATGGGCGTAAAATCCGCTCCGCTCGCGGATTTTTCGAATTTTCGGCAAATTCGCAATCCGCGAACTCTCGCGAATTTGTCGAAAATCCGTGAATCCGCTCGCGGCGGATTTTTTGCTTGGTTGCGGCGCGCGGCGTGGTGCACGGCGTTCACTTTCCGTCATTTTAGCGTTTGCCGAGTTGTTTTTCTTTGCGAGTGACGCGCCATTTTAGATCTTGCTGCGTGTTCCCGCGGGAGTTTGTCGGCCGCGAATACGTACTCGCGGCTTGCCACCTTGCACAGCACACCTCGCGAGAGTTCGCAATTGCGAACACGTAGTTGCGGCGGAAAGGAACAATCTCGTACTTGCGAAATAGAGATTTTGCAATTTCGCACAAGAAAATCACCAGCAAACAGGATAAACCTTCAGAAAATTATGATTTTTATCAGAATCACTCCTCAGGTTGACATTTGCATGGCCTTTTTTTTTGCAAGGAGTCCATTTTGGGGGGGGAGGAAGGAAGTGCCCCACAGTCTCCAACTTCCTGTTCCTGTCCAGCAGGCTCCTCCCAGTGCTTTGTCCATCTCCTGGTCACTTTCATTTGGATCTGGAGCTGGAAGGATTACTTTTTGTGGGTGCTGCTGGATATTTGGATTTGAGGCCTTTTTGACTGTCTTTGGATCACTTTTGGATTAGAAATCAACTTTCACAAGTAAGTTTGTTTGGGGCATTACAGTTGCTGCAAGTACAATTTTTGAACTTTTTCAGAAAATTAAATAAATTATATTGTGGGTAGCCACAGTATCCAGTAGGACCAGGGTTGGTTATGGGTGCATGATACAACTGTTTTGTTGAATTTAAACACCATTGAGGCCATGGATGGGCTGGGATTGTGCAGATTTTATTGTTTTTTGTCGTTTTTTTGGGCCTGCTGGTGTGGCCCTTTGCCCAGGGGTGGTGAGTGAGTGTTGCATGGGCCTAGTCTTTCTGTGGGGTGTCTTCTTGAATTTAAACATAATTGAGGCCATGGATGGGCTGGGATTGTGCTTATTTTATTGTTTTTTGTCGTTTTTGGGGGGCTGCTGGTGTGGCCTTTTGCTTGCCCAGGGGTGGTGGTGGTGCATGGACTGAGTGTGCCTGTGGTGTGGTCTCACTCTCTTTGATGTAAACATCATGGATGGCATTGGATTGTGGTGATTTCTGGCTGTTTTTCTGTTTTTTGGGGGTGTACTGTTGATGTGGACTGGCCATGTGGGTGGTGGTGGTGGCCATCTTGAGTGCTGGCTGGTACAGGCAACATGTGCTTGGGGTGTAAGGGGGCCATTTTGAGGAGAGGCAGTGTCTGAGGCCTGCACTTATTTTGCCTACTTTTCATCCCTTATGCCCAGGGGTAGTGAGTGTTGCATGGGCCTAGTGTTTCTGAGGGGTGTCTTCTTGAATTTAAACACCATTGAGGCCATGGATGGGCTGGGATTGTGCAGATTTTATTGTTTTTTGTCGTTTTTTTGGGCCTGCTGGTGTGGCCCTTTGCCCAGGGGTGGTGAGTGAGTGTTGCATGGGCCTAGTCTTTCTGTGGGGTGTCTTCTTGAATTTAAACATAATTGAGGCCATGGATGGGCTGGGATTGTGCAGATTTTATTGTTTTTTGTCGTTTTTTTGGGCCTGCTGGTGTGGCCCTTTGCCCAGGGGTGGTGAGTGAGTGTTGCATGGGCCTAGTCTTTCTGTGGGGTGTCTTCTTGAATTTAAACATAATTGAGGCCATGGATGGGCTGGGATTGTGCTTATTTTATTGTTTTTTGTCGTTTTTGGGGGGCTGCTGGTGTGGCCTTTTGCTTGCCCAGGGGTGGTGGTGGTGCATGGACTGAGTGTGCCTGTGGTGTGGTCTCACTCTCTTTGATGTAAACATCATGGATGGCATTGGATTGTGGTGATTTCTGGCTGTTTTTCTGTTTTTTGGGGGTGTACTGTTGATGTGGACTGGCCATGTGGGTGGTGGTGGTGGCCATCTTGAGTGCTGGCTGGTACAGGCAACATGTGCTTGGGGTGTAAGGGGGCCATTTTGAGGAGAGGCAGTGTCTGAGGCCTGCACTTATTTTGCCTACTTTTCATCCCTTATGCCCAGGGGTAGTGAGTGTTGCATGGGCCTAGTGTTTCTGAGGGGTGTCTTCTTGAATTTAAACACCATTGAGGCCATGGATGGGCTGGGATTGTGCAGATTGTATTGTTTTTTGTCGTTTTTTTGGGCCTGCTGGTGTGGCCCTTTGCCCAGGGGTGGTGAGTGAGTGTTGCATGGGCCTAGTCTTTCTGTGGGGTGTCTTCTTGAATTTAAACATAATTGAGGCCATGGATGGGCTGGGATTGTGCTTATTTTATTGTTTTTTGTCGTTTTTGGGGGGCTGCTGGTGTGGCCTTTCGCTTGCCCAAGGGTGGTGGTGGTGCATGGACTGAGTGTGCCTGTGGTGTGGTCTCACTCTCTTTGATGTAAACATCATGGATGGCATTGGATTGTGGTGATTTCTGGCTGTTTTTCTGTTTTTTGGGGGTGTACTGTTGATGTGGACTGGCCATGTGGGTGGTGGTGGTGGCCATCTTGAGTGCTGGCTGGTACAGGCAACATGTGCTTGGGGTGTAAGGGGGCCATTTTGAGGAGAGGCAGTGTCTGAGGCCTGCACTTATTTTGCCTACTTTTCATCCCTTATGCCCAGGGGTAGTGAGTGTTGCATGGGCCTAGTGTTTCTGAGGGGTGTCTTCTTGAATTTAAACACCATTGAGGCCATGGATGGGCTGGGATTGTGCAGATTTTATTGTTTTTTGTCGTTTGTTTGGGCCTGCTGGTGTGGCCCTTTGCCCAGGGGTGGTGAGTGAGTGTTGCATGGGCCTAGTCTTTCTGTGGGGTGTCTTCTTGAATTTAAACATAATTGAGGCCATGGATGGGCTGGGATTGTGCTTATTTTATTGTTTTTTGTCGTTTTTGGGGGGCTGCTGGTGTGGCCTTTTGCTTGCCCAGGGGTGGTGGTGGTGCATGGACTGAGTGTGCCTGTGGTGTGGTCTCACTCTCTTTGATGTAAACATCATGGATGGCATTGGATTGTGGTGATTTCTGGCTGTTTTTCTGTTTTTTGGGGGTGTACTACTGTTGATGTGGACTGGCCATGTGGGTGGTGGTGGTGGCCATCTTGAGTGCTGGCTGGTACAGGCAACATGTGCTTGGGGTGTAAGGGGGCCATTTTGAGGAGAGGCAGTGTCTGAGGCATGCACTTATTTTGCCTACTTTTCATCCCTTATGCCCAGGGGTAGTGAGTGTTGCATACTTGCATGTCCCTAGTCTTTCTGTGGGGTGTCTTCAATGTAAACATCATGGATGGCATGGGATTGTGCTAATTTTTCTGTGTTTTGTCGATTTTTTGGGGTGTATAACTGAACTGATGTTCCTCTGTCTTCCATTGCTTTTAGGTGCACAAGAAGACTCAATAGAACCACCAGTGCCAGGAAGAAGTCCTGCAGCGGTGTGTGCAGCATAACGTCACGCGACGTCACGTCTGGACACAGAACCCTCTGCAACTCGTGCAACTGCTGCCTGCTGACCTGCTCTGAAGAAGATGGCCCCAAAAAAAGTAACCCGTAGCTCCTCTAGCAAGAAAGGTGCCAGTAAGGAGCAGAAGAAGCAAGTTACCAAGGACACTGGTGTGCCGCCCGCCCCTTTTTTTGGGAGTAAAAAGAAAAGTATGCCTGCAGCAGCTGCAGCGGGATCTGCTGGGGACCAAGCTGGCAGCAGCACCCCCGCTCCATTGGGCTCAGTGCCACCACCACCACCACGCCAACTTAAGTCCAAGCCCTTGAGTGCTGCAGAGGCAGCCAGTATACTTCTTCAATCACCATCGACCAGTGATGTTGGCTCATCGCAAGAAAGCAGCAGCAATGTCCCTCAATCAACACAGGTTGTTGTAGCTCATCTGACGAGTGTTGAACAACCACAGCCGCAACAACAATCACATGTGCAAGTACAAGCCCAAGTACATGTGGAAAGAGGGGCAGCGCAAGGAGATGCGCAAGCAGAGGTGCATGGAGGGTCACAACAAGTGCCCACAATAGTTGTTCCTCCCGAAGTAGGGGCACATCAGGAAATCGACAATCAAGGCGAGGTATCATTTGAGGAAGCCACTCCTCCTGATGATCCTTCATTGTCTTCCACACCCCTAGCAAGGAAGAGATCAAGGGTGGTGTCTACATCCTCTTCAAGCACACCTCCTTCTGATGATACGGATCAAACTTGGGAACAAACAAAGGTAGTTAAGCGTAAAAGGAAGCTCGTCCAAAGTCTCAGAGTTATGGAGTGTGATGAGTCTCAACAAGAAGTGGCGGATACTGCTGCTGATGAAGACTCTGCCAACGACGACCCAGTCATCATAAAGGTCACTGCAGCCCCAGCGGGCATGCAGCAAACAGACATTTTGACCCTAGCCCGAAGAGCTGCTGAGCGTGATGATGATGTTGTCGATGAGGAGGCAGTGGAAACACCACAATCATTGGAGTTAAGTAGTACACCAACTCGTCCCGCTTCCATATTTCTTTCGGGCAAGAAGAGACCTCCGTCAACCTCGACCTTAATTAGTGGCGGTGAAAGTGCAAAACGTACAAAAGTTGGGCAATCCACATCCTCCACTTCATCTGGCATTAGCTTCATGACCACCACCACCAGTATCGCCGCCTCCTCCATGTCCCACAGACACTTCAAGTCCCCAGTTTGGGACTTCTTTACTGTTTGTCCAAAAAATCCAAAGTTTGCCATTTGTACCATTTGTAAGCAAGCAGTTAGTCGTGGTAAGCCAGGTACCAACTATGGTACCGGAGGCCAGAGAGGTCATCTTAGGAGACAGCACACTGTCAAATGGTTTGCGCACCTAGATGCGATCAAGAAAGGCCAAATTCAAGGAAACGTTGATGTTTCATCTGATGATGACGAGCAGGAAGAAGACGTGTCAAACACTTCCCTTACACCCAGTACCCCTGTCAGCAGCACACCCAATGTGAGGCACACTAAGAGTGTTGGAGCGAGTGAGACACCAACGCACAAAAGTTCACCAGCGAGCAAAATTGGGTCAACGAAGTCATTATCAGCCCGTAAATGCTTGGTCCAGGGCAACATTAGAACAATGCTTACTTCAGACGTGCCATATGAACGCAACCACCCACTGACGCGTCTGTATAACACTAAGCTGGCTAAAATGCTAGCTGTGGACCTTCTACCTTTTTCTTTTGTAGAAGCGGTAGGTTTTCTTGAATTAGTGGCAACGCTCTGCCCTAAATGGAAGGTTCCGAGCCGGTTCTATTTTGCCAGAGTTGCGGTTCCAGCACTACATGAAGATGTGCTGCAGGCGATTGGGGCAGCTTTGCAGAAGAGTGCTGTTCACACAATACATCTGACAACAGACATGTGGACCAGTGGCGCAGGCGCTGATTACATGTGCATCACTGGACACTGGGTCTCTTTTTCAGGTGTTTTAGCAAAGCTAAACGCAGGTGTTGACCCGGACAAAGTTTTCAAAGCTGCTCGGAAGCATGCAACACTAGCCATGTTTGGCTTGGAGAAAAGTCACACAGCAGAAAACCTTTTGGAAGAGTTTAACAAAAAGGTCTTGAAAATGCTATCCCCCCTAAAACTCAAGATTGGTTATGTTTCCACGGATAATGGCGCCAATGTAGTTAAGGCCATGCAGATAGGTGACCATGTTAGAGTGCCGTGTTTGGCGCACTGTATCAACCTGGTAGTTCAAAAATTCTTGAGTGATAAAGACAGTACAGCGTTCGAGGTAATGGCCACCTGCCGCAAAATGTGCAACCATTTCAGCCATTCTTTTAAGGCCCGGAAGCATCTGCGGAGACTGCTATTTCAACGTGGAATGCCAGTGAAAGCACTCATCCAGGAGGTGGCAACACGTTGGAACTCAACCTTCTACATGCTTGAGCGTCTGTATGAGCAGTATACGGTACTCGATCACTATTTCTTCACACAGGGTACATCTCAGAAGGAGGACCTGCGGATGAGTGCGGCGCAATGGGACATAGTTAAAAGCCTGACAGACATGCTTCGTCCTTTTGAGTTCTTCACGCGTGCAGTCAGCCAGGAGGACTGTAATTTGGGAAAAGCTATCCCATTGTTGTGCATGCTGGAGCACCAACTGATGGCGGTGTCTTCTGAGTTTGAAAAAGATGTACAAAAAAAAGACCATTTTATTTTGTCTGAGAAATTATTAGAGCGCCTACGTGGTGATGAACGTCTTCAAAAGATCAAGTCAGATCAGCATTACATTTGTGCTACTATTCTGGATCCACGCTACAAAAAGGCGCTGGCAGGCGAAGCATTCTTTCCTTTTGCTGATGCAGATGTTCAAAAGTACAAACATTGGTTAGCCTGGTCAGCCAAGAGGTTTGAAAAAGAACGGCAGGTTATTGAAGGAGAAGCCAGTACATCAGCATCAGCATCAGCAGGCCATCCCCAGTCACAAGAATCCACTTCTGCACCTGTGGCTGGGGCACAAGTGGCCTCTCAGCCGTTAAAGACACCGGCAACTGGATCATCTGCACCACACACAACAAAAACAGTGGCTGTTGTAGAGGATTGGCTAAGTTTGCTTGGGTATGGTTCTCGAAAAAATGTCACAGCCACAGCAAAAAGTAAGCAAAGTGGAGGAACCGTTGCTGACCTTGAGTCGATGGTGCAGGACTATCTGAATGACTCAACAGTGGTCTTTCTTAATGATGAGCCATTGCAGTATTGGCATGGCAAAAAACAATTGTGGCCACAGCTCTTCAACCTGGCTATAAACTATTTGTCTTGCCCACTCGCAAGTGTGTCTTCTGAACGTGTTTTCAGTGCTGCTGGTGGCATTGTAACTCCCAAACGGAGCCGCCTCTCGCCCAAAAATGTGGAGCGGCTGACAATGATCAAGATGAATCAGCACCTCATACCACCAGATTACAAAGTACGAGAAAGCACGCCGCATGAAGACGAGGAGGACGGCAACGTAGATGAGGGGATTTGTTCTCTGTTCGGTGTCACTGACCTCATCCAGCCTGAATTTGCAGAGTATGATGACGAAATCTTGTTCTTATTCCCTGACACCGAGCCCTGAAAATGAGACAATCAATCAAGAACTTTCTTTTTCGTCCTTATTCACTTTTATTCCTGTGTGCTTTGTGTCTCTCTTTCTTTGTTTTGCACAGTTAATTTAATTCAAACTTTAATCACCTAATCCCAAAAACAAGACCATCATCAGAACTGTCTTCACTTGTTTGCTTATTGATTTGAAGGTGCCGCAGTCTACATTCCTCAGGTTCACAAGTTCTGAAGAACATGCTCCTCTATCCTCCTCCTCCAGACTGCGATTTCCCTCCAAGCAGAGTGCTGGATTACGCCCAATGAAGAAAGACTCAGCACTTGTGGGGGTGTTGTACTTCTTTGCGGGTGAGTTGACGGATTTGGGCCCATTGCTGTGAAGCTCTAATAATGGACAAAAGTGTTTTGGACCAAATATGAGGTGGAAATTTCTTGCCGTTTTTGCTGACTTGCTTGCCTTTGAGGTGCTCTTTGGCGGGGTTCCGGGTGTTTGTGGGTAATTTTTGGTGTCTGTCGAAGCACTGATGCGACATTCTAATCTTGATTGCATTTGCTTTTCAGGAAATCCGTGGTGGAAAACAGGAGTTATGATGATTGATGATGATGACCTAGCTGAACAGCGCCGCATTTGGACCGAAGGCCGAGAGATATTGTAAGTATGAGATTTCGCTTTTTTGCTGTTTGGGGGTGTTGTCGGGTGCTTTTTTGCGGGTGGGTTGGCGGGTCTTGCCTGGGGCATTCCTGGGAAGGTCTAATACCGGATAGAAGTGTTTTGGACAAAATCCATAAGGAACAGCCTTTTTTTTGCTATTTCTTCTGACATCTTGCTCAATGTAGCGTTTTGGGGGGCTTCCTGCTGTTCGTGGGTGGGTTGCAGCCGGGGTCTCTGTCTTGTCGAAGCACTGCTGCGACAGTCTAATCTTGATTGCATTTGCTTTTCAGGAAATCCGTGGTGGAAAACAGGAGTTATGATGATTGATGATGATGATGACCTAGCTGCACAGCGCCGCGTTTCGACCGAAGGCCGAGAGACATTGTAAGTATGAGATTTAGCTTTTTCGCTGTTTGGGGGTGTTGTCGGGTGTTTTTTTGCGGGTGGGTTGGCGGGTCTTGCCTGGGGCATTCCTGGGAAGGTCTAATACCGGATAGAAGTGTTTTGGACAAAATCCATAAGGAACAGCCTTTTTTTTGCTATTTCTTCTGACATCTTGCTCAATGTAGCGTTTTGGGGGGCTTCCTGCTGTTCGTGGGTGGGTTGCGGCCGGGGTCTCTGTCGAAGCACTGCTGCGACAGTCTAATCTTGATTGCATTTGCTTTTCAGGAAATCCGTGGTGGAAAACAGGAGTTATGATGATTGATGATGATGATGACCTAGCTGCACAGCGCCGCGTTTCGACCGAAGGCCGAGAGACATTGTAAGTATGAGATTTAGCTTTTTCGCTGTTTGGGGGTGTTGTGTCGGGTGTTTTTTTGCGGGTGGGTTGGCGGGTCTTGCCTGGGGCATTCCTGGGAAGGTCTAATACCGGCTAGAAGTTTGTTGGACAAAATCCATAAGGAAACACCAGTTTTGTCACGTTTTGTAAGTTAGGGTTCGTTAGGGTTAGCCCTAGCAGCAGGATTGCATGTGTTTCGGGGGGTTCTATTGCAACGCCGTTCTGTTGTTGTAGAGCACTGTTGGAGCGATGCTGGCTATGGATACTTTTGCTTGCTTGCAAGTGGTTTGAATACAATCCACGGTCTGTATTTGGGCCTACTGTTACTTTCAAAGTACGTTTTGTAACCATTTTTCTGGTAGGCATCGTTTTTGGAGATATGATTGGGGTTCTTCTACATTTTTGCGACTGGCTTTAGTAAGGGTCTTGGTGGGAGCATTGCTGGGAAGGTCAAATTTTGTTCTAAAACACAGTAGTACACCTACCTTGAGGGGAAAGATCCGCTATAATATTTTGGCCATACTTATTGATCCTTAAAAAGGTGACTCAGACAGAGCACGCAATTTCAAAAATATTGTACTGTCTATTAGGGAAATCAAAGTGTCACTTTTTGAACCACACAGCGTACATACCTTTTATTTATTTATCAGTGGTATTGTAATAGCACTTCCTGTTTTCCGTTCAATAATTACAGGCCGGGTTTCAGTCAACATCCGCCAGGCAGGCAGTGGACAGGGTGTCTTCTGTCAGTGGTCACCACATTGATGGACGAAGCGTCAGCTGGAATGGAGGAGTGCCGCCAATAAGAGGAATTGTTTGCTGCATGCAACTTACTTACCAAATTCAACAGGACAACTCCAACAACATACGCAATACAGATACAGTATCCATTGTTGTCTTTTATTCTATGAGTGTGACTGCATGTGCTTACCTTTAGTTTGTAACCAAAGATTGTCTGTATCTTCAATTATTGTTTGTCCATGCTCTGCTTTTTTTTTCTTCTCTCAACAAAACCTACCCAAAAAGAAACCCCCATTCCCATCCATTTTACAAACCCTAACCCTCTTCCCCCGGGCTGTGTTGTTTTGCTTGATGTCTGACTAAAATGACATCAATAATTCCACACACTTGCTGGGGAGGATAAGGTCATAGCAACAGGCTGGTGAAGGAATATGAGGATATCTTCTAGACTTACTCAGCTTCAGTACTATATCTTCTAGTAGTAGTAGCCAATGTCAAATAAATTCAACGCAAGTACTAGTTATACTTGCAAGCAAATACTTTACCATTTGTTAGGCTACATTATGGCACTGTTCTAGTGTACTGTCACCTGCTATTTTCTCGATCGTACCGTAACCGTTGTAATGCTACAGTAAGGAGGACAAACAAGGTTTTGTTTTCTTTTTTTCCATAGGCATGCAACTGCCACTGTGTCACACCACTAGTACCACCGCAATGAGGAAATGTCACCCGCCCAGGATTGACAACGTTAATCCCCATTTCACCTGGAGCCAGCCCTGGGCCTAGCCCTAATTTCTAACACAAATTACAGGTAAGATAAGCGTTTGGTGGGAGGTAGTATAATGGAGTATTATTTCGGAGTAGACAAGAGATTGACGGTTGTACTACTAAAGTCCTACGACTGTTCAGGAAAACAAAGTTACTGTTACACCCCCGCCCCCCACCCACCAGACTGAAAAGCAGTAAAAAACAGGTATGGTCAGATAAAGTTTAAAAATATATTTATTTAGCCCTAACAAAATAATCTCCCTCACCCACCCTAACCCCAACGATTGTCTTTGAAACGTCCCAAAACGATCCCAACTCCCAAATCCCACCCCCCAAAAGTCTATAAAAAAAGGGCAAGGGACACTCCACTACTGGAGGGTCCTGGTGCTGGTGCATGATGCGGAATGGGCATCATACTCCTTGCGGAGGGTGGCAAGCTCGGAGCGGAGGCCCTTAACCAAGTTCTTATACCTCAGGACCTCCTGCTCCAGGTTGGACATGCGGACTCGTAGGCGGCGTTGGCGGTCCTTGCAGCTCCTGTGGGGGGCAGCTGGTATTTCGGTTGCTTGGCGGTGGCGGTCGTCTTTCTTAGCCCGGCTCGGTCCCGCTGGCTTAGTCACGGAGGAGGATGCAGTGGTCACAGTCGAGGATGTCGTTGTTGCCCCGCTCGACTGCGTGTCCTCCTCCTCCTCCAGGGCCACCAGCCGCCGATATTCGGCGACAGTGGCCTCCAGCCTCCGTTGCCGGGCCAATCTAGCCTGCTCCCTCCTTGTTGTTGATTTGGAAGGAGCAACTATATGAAGAAAGAAAGACATAGTCTGTAACCAATGCTCCTTATTAATAACACAAAGTGATTGAGCCGAAAGTTGGGTCACAGAGTACAAGTAGCAAATTGAAAGCACAGTACATAACTATTGAGGACAGTATCTATGTAACCTCCCACTTCTGCATCCTTGCTCTAACATTAGTGGTAGTTTAATGAACAAATTCTACGACCACTATGGACTTCCATTACAGTAGACTATGACAGTACACCAGTCTTATTCTTCTTCTTCTCTGTTGTTTAGGGAAATTGGTACGTTATCTTATGCAAGCCGGCAGAATGACATGGACAGCACAGTGAACTTGCACCCGAGAAAAAAAGTTGCACACCATGATGAGTGAGACAGACTTGCGTTACTGTACCGGTCCAGTACATGCAGGTGGTGAAGCTATTACTTTTCTATTACGGGTGGCACTGAGAATACTCTGTTACAAGGGCTACTGCTTAATTAATTTACCTTTCACCCTACAGTGCAAATGAGTACTAGAAAAGGAAAATGAAGAAGCTAACTAATTTGATTATCAATCACTTCACATGGGACGTATTTAATGACAGATGAGATGACTTTAGGTGCTTTGCTTAATATTGAGTGAACAGTGATACACCCACACATGAATGACGTCATACAAGTAAACTAAAGTTATTAAGAGAGGTACGGAGTGTCCACCGTAATAACCAGATATATGCTGTGATTGCAAACGCAATACAAAGTACTGCTACTATTCATGGTAGTATTGGACACATTTACAATTTCTTTTCCTTGCCTTCCCTGCACTGGAACGGACGTGCGGGTGCAGTGGTACATGCTCTTCAAGGTAACACTTACTTCACCTGGCGACCATCTACTCTCTCTAGATACACATGTGCTATCTAAGAGTCAGAGAATACCATGCTCCAGGCATCCATTCAGTCAAAGTATACGCACACATACAGTTTCTGTTTCACCCACCCAGGCTGCTGTCCTTCCACCCATCCTTGCTTCATCATTGACCCAGCCATGCACCATACCATATTCTTTCCTTCCCAGCCCCCTCGGGGGCCAAGCAAACACATATCGTTCTTCTTTGCCAGCCATCATACAAGTTCGCGTCCCACTTACTTACACCCTTCTTTCGCTTTTCGTTCATCCCATCCATCACGTTCGTCTAAGAACTTATTGGGATTCTTCTCACCAAAAAGTTCACAGCTAAGTCGGGGTACATTTCGAGGAGGCTACTACCTGGTTGATTTGTAATACACCCGTGCAGAAAGCACACTATGCAGTCTTCAATCTCAATAAGTAAGGAATATATAGCTTACCTGTTTCCGCCACCACCGTTTGATCCCCCACAGGACCGTCCGCCGGCTCTTGCACCGCCTCCTCCCCGGAGGCCTCCGAGTCCTCGCCCAACACAGCCACCTCCGCGCTGGCCCCGTCACCAGATGTTACACCTACAAAGTACATTTAAGAATGTTAGAATACACCACTCACTACTATATAATATTTGGTCTAGGAGAAATGTTAAAAAAACAGAATACAATGTAATAATTTGTGACTGTCTACTCCATAGTAAAATGTCCCATTTTCCAGGGAAGGCTGTTGTCTTGCTGCACTTTTATGCACAACTGATGAATGCTTGCTTTTGATTTTTAACACGCACCACTTTTTCTCCTAACAGACAGAAGCTTGACTCCTAAGAACACGACCAGGATCAAGTTCAAACAAGGTGAGAGCTCGGCTCGACCACAAGAAATGTGTCCAATTAATCGTCAGCACTAACCACTTTTCCGTTTTCAGTTAAATAGTTTTATGACAAAGTAGATTTTAATAAATGTGTTTACTTTTAATAAAGCTTTTAAACTTAAATAGACTCTGTGGTTTTTGTTCCTCTAGACTAGAGTGGATGAGCTAAAGGTTTTGGAATTTTTGCAAGCATGAGTGCCTCTGACACTTCTTGACTGTGCTGTGACTCCGTACTACTCTCTTGTCCTGCGTACGATAATCTAGAGATCATTGGGGATCTATAATCGGTGACTTCGGGAGCTGAATGACTCTGCCACACTATCTAGTCAGTAAGGAGACAGTGCATAGAGGTATTGCTGAATATAATGGGAGTCCAATGGAATTGCCAAATGTCCAATCTTAGTTAGCTACACAGACAGACTAATAAGAATAGTCTAGTAATACCACAGGGAGTCATATTCGAGGCAGGATAAGAATTTATATCCAGTCTACAAGAAGATCAAAGACGATTTAGAAAAAATCGAATGAGGAACGCTAGGAAAAAATAGGTACTGTTTATTAAAATGTAAACTTACTGGGGCCAGCAAAGGAGCCCTCGCCTGCCCGATCCTGGCCTGCATCCTCAGCACCCTCCTCCTGTGTCCTCTTGCCCTTGGGGGGAGCTGATGTACAACATGAAAGAAAGAAAAACCAGAAAACATGGATGAGATTTTTCAACCAAATCAAACATTTCAAAAGAACAATAACAAAATATTTTGGAAAAATAGCAAATAGATAGACCACTATTCCACGGGATCTATCTCATGTGGTATACTACGTTATTCGTATTGCCTGATTTGCGGAACGTTGACTTAGAAAGTTCCTATGTAACTCAATAAACAGACTACTAAAGAGGTTTGCCTAGGCCTGGCACTGCAGGCAGCAGTGCGCAGCACGCGAAGTGACAGACAAAGTCCATCCTGCTTGCAGATCAGTGAATACTCAAACTATCAATCCACCCGCCACCACCGCCACTATTTCTTCTTATAGCCATGTGTCTAAAGGAAGGACTGGACTTCAGTCTGTTGGGGCTGATTTAGAAGTCCCTTGCGGAAGTTGCGGCTCATTTTCCTCCATTGTTGCGTGCCTTTTGTGACGCAGCGGCAGAACAAAAGACTCGCCATGGTGTTGGTGCGGCGTATATATTAAAAAAAAACACATATAGGCATATGGGCGATGCATCACGTTGTAAAGCCCTGCGCCATCAGGGGGCGTTCCGGCGCAAGGGAGGGCGTACCTGCGCAGGAACGAATCCTAAAAGTGGCTGAGGGAAATCTACAAGATGTCAATCAGTCACTTTTAGGACAATGATGCATGACTCAAACCCTGCGCGCTTGAAGCCGACGTACGGCTTGATGCAGCATTGGGGAGATAGGGTACCCCAGAGCATTGCTGGAGCTGTGCCATCGTTGGCACGCAACTCCAGCAATGCGCTGCCTTTACGGCACAGATGCGTAAGGCTTCTGTGACGTTTTGGGCCAATGGGTGGTGGTGGCATGGCACACAATTACTGCCGCATCCCTGCTACTTTGCAGGGATGCGCCGGTAATTGAAAATATGACCCTTACTGTCTAGCATTACGCAGTTCTTTTCTTTACACTACACTCATACATAATTTCTCAGGCCAATGAAATGCTTCTGAACACAACATACAAAACAAAGAAGCATAGTAGCAAGCAAGGCTACTGAGAAGGAGAGCAGTGCACCTGAAATGCATAGAAGATTTTGAAATATAATTTACCTCAATGTAATCGGCAGCATTATTGCTCTTGGTAAAGAACAAAGATTTGCAAATAACAGAGCAGGATAAAACAGAGTAGTAAATGTACTACTACTACTACTCACCAAGCCCGGGGACCTCTACGCCGAGCGCGTCCAGCAAGTCCCGCTCCCGGTCCATGACATCGGTCCAGCGGTGGGTGGCCTGGTTATATGTGCGCCGGACCCCAGAGATCTTGTACATGGCCCGGCACACCTTCTCCCACCGCTTGCGACGCTCCCGGATGCCATAGCCAGTCGCGATCTTGCCGCCTCCCAGGATCGTCTTGGGGAGGCGGCGCTGGACGTGGAAGATCAGTGCCGCCACTTCCTCCGCGCTGAAGATCTCCCTCGGGACCACTTGCTCCCCCCTTAAACGCCCGCACGGGAGCCGGGCACGGGGTGCGGGACCCTTCCCCTTCTCAGGGTGCTTCCCGGCTCCCTTTACCATGGTCTGGGCAGAAATAGAGTTAAATGATAAACAAGAAATAGAATAGTGAAGAAGAAAAGAAAAGAGTTTAAAAAAGTAGTTTAAAAGTAACTAAAAGCTGCAGAAAACACAAAAATATAGAGCTAGAAAAATAGAGGGATAGATAATAAGTAAAATTAGATCAAAAAAACTTCAAACAAGCAAAGGATGGCAGAGATTGAGAGAGGATAGAGAAAGCATGCCCAGAACCATAGCAATGAATGAGAAACAAGATGGCCGCGCCCGTTCACGACCGCGTGGGTAAGTTCGTGCGAGATTTTCCTTGCGAGTACGCGCGAAATTGTACTAGCGAGCAGCACACTTTGCGAGATTACACATAGCGGGCGGAAACGGAATTACGTCACGCCAACAAGATGGCCGCGCCCGTGTACGACCGATAGGGTAACTTGGCAAACGTATAGCTAGAAGCGCCTCGCGAACACGCGCAAGATCACGCGAACATACACGTCGCAAAAAAAACAATTTTGTATTCGCACGTATTCGCGGCTTCCGAAATCGATCTCGCACGGATTCGCGCCCCAAAAAACGCGCGAAATTGCAGAAAAAAACGATTTTAGCTAAACTGAAAGCAATGAGCAGGTGCAAAAGTTCAAACTTAACATTAGTAACATTCAAGGTAGTGCTTCCTGATGGGCCCCTCCAGAGTTTGCAACTATTCTATGACCCTGCTATGACCCAAACAGCAGGCTCATAGAATAGCTACAAGTACACCATAAAGGTCCTGTGAAAAAAAAATTTCACTGCAACAAAAAGCAAATTACAGATAAGGAAGGAAGCAGGTGCCAGCCAGACTGGAACTTTCAAAATTACTGACACATTAATGAAACACAAATTAATTGATGGCAGTTGAAGAAGGGCAGGTGTGCTTGCTTTTTTCAACCACCATAATCTACAGTGATAAATAAACCTAATGGGTGGCAGTGAGGATGTAGCAGAGGGTGGCATGGGTGTCCCAGAGGGTGGCAGTGGTGAAACAGAGGGTGCTGTGAACCTGTGATGATAAACCAGACGTAGAAACAACATAGTCGCGGCCGTTGCGAGCCGAAAAGTAAGTTCGCAATTGCGAACTTGTCCCAAAAACAACACAAAAAACGGGAAAATCCGCAAATCCGCTAGAGTTCGCGGATCTTCGCGGATTGCGAATCCGTAAATCCGCAATTTCGCGTACGCGAGATCCGCCCATGCTTAATTATAACCCATCTCCCCTCAGAGTCTTCTTTTTTTCTTCTGAGTTTTGTAGCCCCTTTCCTTGCTACTATAGCTACCCCCTTTGTTCTTGTGTCTTGGTTTGTGTTAGCCAGTAACTCATACCCCATCTGTTCCAATCTGTATTTTTCTTTTCCCAAAATGTGTATCTCCTGTAAGCAGACCACATCTAGTTTTAATATTCTAAACATCGATGCCGCCTTTTGCCTTTTCCCACCATCATTTAAGCCACATATATTCACTGTCGCAACCCTTAACGCCATATTTTGTTATATATATTCCGTTCTGTTGCAAGTTTTATCACATTACAATTCGCTCTTTTGTGTTGTTTTTCCATCTTTGTCAAGTCTTTTCCCACCCCCCTCTCACCCCCCCTTCCCTCCCACGACTGCCCCTCCCCTCCCTTGTACAGGCAAATAGGTCAATCCTGACCTATGTGCTGACTGCTAGCATTGTAGCGTCGCCCTCCCTCTCCCTCCCAGTTATTCCAGAAAACTTAGTCCATTGACCATAATACATATGCCATAGACAGTGTCCATATTAATCTTCCTAATCTCTCCTTGCGTTGCTCTGTTAACTCTGCGAGGTATTCCCCCGCTTTTATCTCCGAGAAAAACATCCTAGTGCGGCCGCCCATGATGACCTTAAGCTTTGCCGGAAACATCAGAAATGCTTCTGCTCCTTGTTGCTGTAGAGGGGTTATTAACTGTCTTAATCGCCATCGCCTCTCGACCGTGACGTGACAAAAGTCTGGTCTTGCGAAAAAGGTAGCCCCCTCTGCTGTTCTTTTGGAGTCTGGTCTTGCTTTTTCTATCACCTCCTGCCTTGCCAGAAAATTGCCAAAAAATACTAACATTGCCCTAGGCATATTGTCTTGAGTCCCTCCTTGCCTTTTTTTTATTGTCAGTGGGAATCTGTGGGCTCTTTGTACCTCATCTTCCCAGCGCCACCTAGCCTCTGGGAAGGCCCCTTGTAGTAGCCTAATCACGTAGCCCCTAGCGTCTTGCCCTTCCACTCCTTCCTCCAGTCCCAAAAGTCTTACGTTGTTCCGTCTCTGACGGTTTTCGAAATCCTCCACTTTCCATTGCAAGTCTTCCACTATCTCAGTCTGTTCCTTTTTAAATTTATGCCAATCAGTTGCTTCGTCCTCCAGTCTTCCCGTCCTTTCCTCTACCAGCTCCACTCTCCCCTCCACTTCCTCGTATTTTTTGTTCATCTTCCTAATGGAGGCTTGTATTTTTTTGGTATCATGCCTGGCTCTACGACTCTCTGCCCTAGCCTCTCCCTGGATTTGCTTCAGCATATCGACTAGTAAGTTCAAGGTGGCATGATCTCTCGGGTCAGCTTCCTCCCTGACACCGTCCTTTTCTTGTGCCCCTTGCGTCTCTTGCAATCCCTCTAGAAAGAGACCCGTTGTGGCGGAGTAATCCCACATAAGCTTTTTGTTTATTTTTGCATTCAGGCTGCGTTTTATGGCTGACTTTTTCTTCTTCTTTTTTTTTGCGCCTGATATATCTGATTCAGTGCTTTCTTCTTCCTCAAATGATAAATCAGTGGTCTCTAACTCATCTCCCTCACTTGTTGAGGTTGAGCCTTCATTAACAGAGTAAAATGTATCCCCTTCACGCTCTTTCTGTGAGTCTAAGCTCACCATACTTCCCCAATTTACTTCTGGTCTTACATTGTTACTAAGCTCAGCCTCTACTTGCAGAAGTGCGTCCATCATTGAGGCATTATTTAATCCTTCAATCTCCTTTAACGTAGGCCCTCCATTACCTTTTACTCCACGGAGTTTCCTCTCCCCCAGGCAGAGAGCTGTGCCCTGGGCTGTTGCAGCTGCCGCCTCCTCTGCCTCCGCTGCTAGGTCTGACTCCCCAGGCGTTCTATCCTCCTCTGTTCTGGGCGTGCGCTCTCCTGTGAGCTCCTCTGGTTGCTCGGCAACCCTGATGCTTCCTTCCATGAGGAGGTTTTACTTCGCGCTGCGCCCGGTTAGAGAAACGCCATTGCTCTCTGGCTGTCCCTCATTCCGCGCTTCCATCTGCTCACCGATCCTTGTGAGCCTCTCAGCGCCGCCTCCGCTGCCATCGCCTCCGCTACCATCGCCGCCCATCGCCTCTGCCTTCTGTTTCACCATGATGGGTGCGGGTGCGAGTCCCGTTTCTGCCGCAGCCCCCGAGCCGCCAGGTAGAGCCGCCATGAGACCGGGCTTCCAGACGAACGTCTCGGATAAGGTAGATTGCCTCAGTGCTGCTTCCTTTTCCTTATCTTTGTTTATAACGCTGATATTTTTACTGCTCTGTTTATTTTCTGTGCGCTCCACGGCACTGGCCTGTGCTTTTGCCTCCGCTTTTTTTTCCCTCTCAATCTTTCGCTGTTGCGCTTTCTGTGTGGCGCTTGTTGCAGGAGTGATTTTCTTACCTGGTACCAGAGTTTTTGGGATGGCCCCCGGTCCGGTGCCTTCCTTGGATCGTGCCACCATTCTTGTTTTTTCCCAGTTGAGGACTCCTGTCCAGCGTCTCTTCTGTGCCTCACTCCAGAGTCTTAGTACTGTCCAATATATTAACCACATAATCGCCTTGGTTTCACCGCATAATTCCTGTCATTAGGTCCAACTCAGCACCCTGTTCAGGAGAGGGAGTATAGCACGACTGCTCCCTACAATGTACTAGCAGCCATCTTGCCCCAGGAGTTAACTTTCCTGATTAGACAAGAAGGGATTAGTTTCTGACAACCATAAAACATGACAACTTTGCTCCCTCAGAATAAGAGTGTATCTCTAGAGTCGTGTGAAAACAATAGACAGCTATTTCACTCAGTCAAGTGTGCATACTTAGTTTCACCAGAGTGCAGAGTAAAGAGAGACGGGCGTTTTCAATAAAAGGTGTTATTTATTGAGCAGTCTTCTTTCTCATGCAAGAGAAATGAATTGCCACAATTGCAATACTCATAGTAAAGTAAAGTGCGTACAGTAAAAGGAGTATTATGAAATAATACTGTAAAAGCATTGATATGGTTTCTTAGCCATATGATACTTTAAAATAGATAAAATATATACATACATATATACATTGACTAACGTACTCAACTGGTGCTTCTAAATACGCCTACACTGGTGTACCTGACCTAAGCCTAATACGTTGGAAGAAGTAAGTAAGTAGCAGTTCAAGTTAAGTTGGTTTTGCCAAGAATCTGACTCAAGAATTCTCTTTAAGAGTTTAGTCAGCTCCGTACCTGGGTAATAGAAAGCAGGAGGTCTGGAATCTCTCTCTCAGGACTCGATATCCCAGTAACCCGCGAGGGTATCTGGAAACACCGGAGCTGGATTTCTCGGCAGGAGAAAAGACAGCGTCTCTCTCAGTGCGTCAAAAGGGAGGGGCGGCGTCCGTGGGCTCTCGCATCAGCTGGGCTCTCGGGCAAGTAGATAGCCGCTCTGCTCCAAACCACTGTGTGTTTGCTTAAGGCAACGTTGGTATATTTATACCTGAAAGGTGCCGGGTTTGACGTAAGGTTGGACATAAGACGTCAATAAAGATGTCACTAAGAACTGGCCGTTCTTACAGTGCTCACAGGAGTTCTAGGACGAAATCAAAACAAAAGCAATGAGGATTTCCCAGGTTGCTGGAGGTTTGGTTTGTTTAGAGAACTCGTTGTGCTTTCTAGGAGTCCGGGGAAGTAGCCTTGCTTAATGTGGACTGCATGGGCTATGACTAAATATGGATATGATTCTTATGCCTTTATAAGGATATTATTTATTATAACCATACAAGGGCATAAAATAGAAATATCAAATTAGGTTCCTAGATAGAAACACAATAATCTCAGACGTGATCATTTACATGTGTGTGCCTTATTGCACATATGTTGGTGTAGTGCGATAGGGTTTGAGGAGATGGGGAGATAGATCAAGCGTCAAATCACTGGCAACTAAGACGTGAAATTTCTTAAAAGGGAGTTCTATTCTGAATGTAGTACATCATCTCTATATAGATATGCAGTGAGTGTCTGTATATGGTTTGTGTGTTGTAGTTATTAACAAGTTTGTTTGAGAAGTCACCCCTACAGATCAATAGGTATCTCCATTATGAGGTGTTGTTACTTACCATTGAGCTGTACAAAAGGGGGTGGTGATGGACGGAGCATCTGAATCAATCAAACACTCACACCCAGTCAAAAGATCTGGGTTTAATCCATCACCGTTCTTTAGCCCACTCTGCCACCCCAGTTCAGACATGGCTATATGCAAATCAGTCTGACCCTGTGCCTCATGGGAACAGTCCAGCCCGAACTGCCAAACCATGTCTTCCCTGGACCGGAAACAAGCTTCCAAGGACCGGTTTCTTACATTCCAGCCGTCTTCAGCCCGGCTTGCTTGAATCCAGTGGCAAAGTGAGCAAGGGACTCACGTCTGAGCATACCCTGCCACACTTATGGTGGCCAAAAGCGGTACAAAAGGGGGTGGTGATGGACAGAGCATCTGAGTCAATCAATCACTCACACCTAGTCAAAAGATCTGGGTTTAATCCATCACCGTTCTTCAGCCCACTCTGCCACCCCAGTTCAGACATGGCTATATGCAAATCAGTCTGACCCTGTGCCTCATGGGAACAGTCCAGCCCGAACTGCCAAGCCATGTCTTTCCTGGACCGGAAACAAGCTTCCGAGGACCGGTTTCTGGCATTCCAGCCGTCTTCAGCCCGGCTTGCTTGAATCCAGTGGCAAAGTGAGCAAGGGACTCACGTCTGAGCATACCCTGCCACACTTATGGCGGCCAAAAGTGGTACAAAAGGGGGTGGTGATGGACGGAGCATCTGAATCAATCAAACACTCACACCCAGTCAAAAGATCTGGGTTTAATCCATCACCGTTCTTTAGCCCACTCTGCCACCCCAGTTCAGACATGGCTATATGCAAATCAGTCTGACCCTGTGCCTCATGGGAACAGTTCAGCCCAAACTGCCAAACCATGTCTTCCCTGGACCGGAAACAAGCTTCCAAGGACCGGTTTCTTACATTCCAGCCGTCTTCAGCCCGGCTTGCTTGAATTCAGTGGCAAAGTGAGCAAGGGACTCACGTCTGAGCATACCCTGCCACACTTATGGCGGCCAAAAGCGGTACAAAAGGGGGTGGTGATGGACGGAGCATCTGAATCAATCAAACACTCACACCCAGTCAAAAGATCTGGGTTTAATCCATCACCGTTCTTTAGCCCACTCTGCCACCCCAGTTCAGACATGGCTATATGCAAATCAGTCTGACCCTGTGCCTCATGGGAACAGTCCAGCCCGAACTGCCAAGCCATGTCTTCCCTGGACCGGAAACAAGCTTCCGAGGACCGGTTTCTGGCATTCCAGCCGTACTTAGCCCGGCTTGCTTGAATCCAGTGGCAAAGTGAGCAAGGGACTCACGTCTGAGCATACCCTGCCAACTTATGGCGAACAAAGCAAAACCAAAGGTGGTGATGGACGGAGCGTTGATAATAGAAGCACTTACACCCAGTCAACAGATCTGGGTTTAATCCATCACCGTTCTTTAGTCCACTCTGCCACCCCAGTTCTGACATGGCCATATGCAAATCAGTCTGACCCTGTGCCTCATGGGAACAGTCCAGCCCGAACTGCCAAGCCATGCCTTCCCTGGACCGGAAACAAGCTTCCTAGGACCAGTTTCTGGCATTGCAGCCGTCTTCAGCCAGGCTTGCTTGAATCCAGTGGCAAAGTGAGCAAGGGACTCACACTCTGTCCATCGCCACCCCCTTTTGTACCATATTGATTAATACAGACATGATCCTGCACATAGGATTGTTGCCATGAATCCTGTAATATGTTCATACTAGCTGTACATTTGGTTAAGGCATGCTATGATGCATCACCACAGCAGAACATGGGACAGTATTGCATGGGTTTAATGAATGTGCAGATTTTTGAATTGCATATGGAAGTGAGCAAATACATAGAATAGCCTTGCCAAACTTTGCTTGGCTTTGCTGCCAGATGCCTTTTGTCATGGCTGACCCTCTGGAAAGATCAAATGACCATAACATTGCATACAGCCAGCATTTTGATATAAGCAGAGGTAGCCTGGGATGTAGGTAAATCTAGCTTTTGCTTCCGGTCAGATACTATGTTAAAGATCACTTCAGGTGAGACGCAGTATCCTGCAATCACTGCTTCATTGGACATCCCAAAGATGTTGCTTCTTTACCTGCACACACTTGTTCTCCTACTTAAAAAACTGTTTCTCAATATGAGAGGCAAAGCGGTAAACACATTCATTGACATTACACAATTGTTTGCTGTGTGAGTTCCATTTGAATGTTGCCAGCCCAGATGTCATCTGTAGATGGGTGGTGAAAATTCAAACCAATCACTCCTTGTGTTCCCAGGTGCGCTTAAGTTTAGAAATCCTTGTTATAAAATTCAACAGCATCAGCATTAATGAAAAACATATTGGATTTTAAAAGAATGTACGAGCATTACACTTGATTTCCTTAAAAGTTTCTAAAACTATTGGATGTTGTTAGAATTGGGGGTCTCTAGTTGGCAGGGGTAGGTACCACTGTCCAAATAGGATCCCTTGCTTCTAGTCAGGGTAAGGAGGAAACCCTCTGAGATAACCCCTGCTCACCCCCTTGGTAGCTTGGTACGAGCAGTCAAGGCTTATCAAAGGCAATGTGTGAAGTATTTGTACCAAAACTCACAGTAACACAGTGAAAACACCACAAACTGACTCCACAACAGTTTAGAAAAATAAAGGTATTTAATCTAAACTACACAAGACTAAAACGACAAAAAATCCAACATTCAAAGTTCAAGAATAGGGTTGCAAAAGGCATGATGCGATGATTCTCGGGGGCTGCGACGATCTCCGGGGCGATGATGCGCGATCCAGCGGGGATCTTCCTCTCGCAGCTCCTCGATGCGATGGCTCTGCAACGATTCTCGCAGCAACGTGATGCGGTGATCTCACCCAGTGGCGACAGGCTCTGCGACGATTATCGTAGCGGCGGAAATCTTCCCGCTAACGAAGGGTGCGACGTCTTCAGGCAGTGGCGACAGGCGCTGCGACGATCTCGGTCCTCGTAGCGGCGGGAATTTTCGCGCTCAGCCGGGTTTGCGACAAAACTTGCAGACATTTCTTTAAAAGCTTAGTTTCCAGCTTCCCAACAGAGGGACAACTTCCAGAGGCACCACACATGGGCCACACACTCCAGGAAGGACAGAACTTTCTCAATAGAGTTCAGGAAAGCTGGGGGTGAAGTCCTTTTGTTCCTGGGACTTCTTAACAGGGAGCCAGCTCACCACAGGCCCTTGGAGATTCCTTCAAGCAAGAGGACACAGCACAAAGCAAAGTCATTCCCCTCTCCTTGGCAGCAAAGCAACAGCAGGTCAGTCCAGCAGAGCAACAGCAGGACAGTCGTCCTTTTTCAGTTTCAGCTTTCTCCTTGGCAGAGGTTCCTTCTTGATTCCTGGATGATCTAATCTTCTGTTGCGAGGGGTCTTGTACTTATACTCCTAAAAGTCTGTGTTCTCTTTGTGTAAGTGTGCCCTGAGCCCGGTCTGAACCAGTTCTGGGTGTTCCTTGAGCACTTTGTTTTCCTGGCTTCTCCTTTCCTTTTAGAGTGAGGGGCAGGGTCATCAGCTGCCCAGCAGGAGGTGGAGCCAGCATTGTGGAAGGCAGGCACAGCCCTATTCAGGCCCAGGTGCTATCTCCTCCCACCACTCAAGTTGCAAATGCAGTCATTCAGACTAGGGCTGACCCAGCCAGCCTCCTGGGGGCTCCCTAGCCCCTATCACTCTCAAACCAGACAGTCAATTCACAAACAGGCCAAGGCACACAGAAAGGTCAGACAAGCGAACAGCTACTTTCTAAAAGTGCTGCTCTCAAACACAGGATTTAAAAACAACCCTTCCTAAAAGATGTGTTATTAAATTCTGAGTTCAGGGATACCAGACTTTTATGTCCTATTTTGTTCCTATGGGAAGATATGCTGGTAGACACTTTAGCCAGCATCCCCCATGATAGCCTATGGAGCAAGATAGCCTTACAGCAGTGAAAAGCGAAAATGGCTGTAATTCACTACCAGAGCATGTCACCTGCACAAGTACATGCCCTACCTTTCACATACACTGCACCCTGCCCAAGGGAGTACCTTGGGCCTTCCATAGGGGTGACCAATGTGCACAGAAAGGGAAGGGTTAGGCCCGTTCAGTGGGTACACTGACCAGGAGAACATGGCAGTTCACAGACTGCACACAGGCACTGTGGTGGCAGGCCAGAGACACCATTTTAGGGCAACACATGTGGGTGGCACAATCAGTGCTGCAGGCCCGTTAGTAGCATTTGACATCACCAGCCCTGGCACACTCAGTGTACCTTACTAGGGACTTCTGGGTGATACAAATATGCCAATCAGGTATATCCAATTACAATAACAATTTACACAGGGAGCACTTACACTCTGACACTGATCAGCAGTGGCAGAGTGTCCAAAGCATCTAACCAGCAAAAACGAAATCCAGCACAGCATCAAAAATACAGGAGGTAGAGGCAAAAAGATAGGGGGAAACCACGCCAAGGATGCCTGGTCTAACAGATGTTAATTAAAAAATATTGTTCTTTTAATTTCAAATTCCTTCTTATAGTTATTTGGTGGCTTCATTATTTTCTGTGTGTTGCAGTACCGTGGTTGGCCATGTATGGGGCTGAACTTACTTGCTGAAGTACATTTAGTACTGTTTTGGGACCTTTTTGGCTGTTGCAACTTTGAAAGTACAGTTTGTGAATAGCAATGGGCTTACTCTTTCGTGGGTGGATGTTTGTCCCTCTGTAATATCATTATTAACCCTCTCTTGACCTCTCCCTAACCATCCATAAAGCCATAAAGAGATCTCTGTCCCAGTTGCAGAGATTTTCATACAAGTCAACCTATTTTATAGTAAGTTGTCCTCATTTTCCAGCCACTCCCTCATTCCTCCCATGCTCACTACAACAACATAGGTTGACTTGTATGAAAATCTCTGCAACTGGGACAGAGATCTCCACAGAGAAATGGTAGTTGCTTCTGTGGCGGAGACCTCCTCAGATAAGCTAGCGAATAGCATTTTGTAGTCTGTAACTAGTACTATTGTAGTTCCACTGAATGCACTACAACTTGCAGTTTGTGAATAGGACCACTTGTATTTGTTTCCTGTGGCAAAGATACAGCATAATTCAAAGTTTCTGAGCTTGGAATTTTTAGCTACTGTTTGGAACTTCAGTGGAACGTACTCGCACAAACCACAGAGCACATGTGCCTTTGTCTCTAACCCTTTTACTCACCCTTTCATGGGATGTGCAGTGTTCTACTCCAGGTGAGTGTGTGCACATGTAGGAGAGAGGAAGGGTTTTAGGACAACACACATGACGTCTTTTTAATTGTTGCTTTCCTTGTTTAGGTTGCTTCATTCAATCTGTCCTGAAGAAGACCCATGTGTAAGGGTTTGAATGACCTCTTTCTAGGTCAAAATTTCGACAACCCCACTAACTTTAGCATGGATTAAATTTGTATCCTTGCAGAGGGAGTTGATTGGTTCAAGCACACGCCTCTTTTCCATGGATATCCAATAGGTTCTCAACCAATACTATAGACAGGCTATATGCAGTTGCCAGCGTGCACTGAAAACTGGACATTTGCATTAAAATTGTTATTGTATAAATATCATTCCACGGTCACTTCTGTATAAAACTTTTTTTAGCACTTTGTTTCACAAAATGGAGCAGCTATTACGTTTTGAATTATGTAGATATATTATAAATGTTTTAAATATGTTGAATTGTTTTCATTTATTGGCCCGCGTGTTGTACTTTTTCATGTCTCTCTCCTCTCTCCCTCCTATTTTGATCTCTTACAGGAACAGTATACTATGATTAATTCTGTGTGTTATGTGACAATTTATCTTTTGTATATTTTCTTCACTTTCCATGTTGACCAATTTTTTGTTTGTACCGAATTGTACCCAGGTCCCACAGCCATTTTGGGTAATGCCATTATTTTGTGATGGCTCTTTTGATCACTGTAATACAACTGGAAAATAAACTGTTAAAAACTTGGCACTCGGGGTCCGCGCGGCGATTCAAGATGGCCACCTCTTGTGGAGCTCAGCTCGGACAAGCTGCGCTTGCACACGAAGGGATTGCTTCCTGGCAGCTTTTTCGAAGGAAAATGACGGATTCGGCTGTCGGAAATGGCTGGGCGTCATCGGGCAAGTTTCCGACCTGGAATACGGTCTCATGATTGCTATTTTTTGCCGATTTTGCTTTCTATCACGAGCGGCCGACATTTTGTGTTTTTTCTTTCATGCAGCGTTTTTTTTTCCCTCTTCTCTCTTGCTACAATGTGGTTCCCTGTTGTGCCTGCATAGTTAATACTTTTCTTCACTGCTGTAGAGATTTGGATTATTTTTGCCTTCCATGCTGGATTGGTGACTCCTTCAACTTATCTCTGTTGTGGCACTTTCAATTTATCTCAGCACTGTTTTTATCCATAATGACTATTTAAACCAATTCCGCAATAAAACAAAAAGGGGTGTAAGTACATTCTCTAGCGCTCTCTGTCTGCGTAAGCTAATTGTTTTAACAGTTAGGTCATTGTTACTTAACCATTCTTTTAATCCGCTCCTCCAGTGCTCCATATTTCAACGCCTTTTGTTGCTGCTTGGTGCGGATTGCCTTTTGTTCTCTGGTCAAACAGGGTGCTGTCTTGCTTCAAACTGTTTCTTCACTCCTCCTCTTCAATATCATCCATTACTCTTACCTCATGCAGAATTTTTCCTGTGACATTATTTTCAATATGGAGACTTCTCATTCATCCAAGTCCCATGGCACCTCTTCTGGAGGCCGCAAAGAGCCTACTGCATCTTCTGGTAAACGCATCAAGAAGGATCCACCTTCTCCGTCAAAGTCAATGCTTCCTCTCACACTAGAGGACATCATGGAGGAATTGCGCCTCATTCATCCTTTTATGACTGATACAGTCGCTACTCTTCAGAGGTTGGACGATAATGATCCAGCCTCGATATGAGATTTACTGATGTGGAACAAACGTTTAGTGATGCTCAGGATGTTATCGCTAAAGTTGATAGCCTTACCAAGGAAGTCAGCCAGCTCAAAAATACCACAAATGACTTGGAAAAGCGCAATAGGTGCAATAACCTGTGCATATATGGTATTCCAAAAGGTTCTGAAGGGTTTGACATATTTCTTTTCCTGAAAACTCAAGTTCTTCAAATTGTTGGACTACAGATTTTAATATTCAAAGAGCTCATCGTCTGAGTCCAAAGAATGCTTCTTCTACTTCTAAACCTAGAGGCATAATTGCTTATTTCCTCCTATATTCAGACCTTATGATGATTCTTAATGCAGTTAAACAACACAAGCAGATGCTATGGTCTGGTTGTAAAGTTTTCTTCACCCAAGATGTTTCTAAACCTACTGTGGGTCGACTGAAAGAATTCCTAGATCTTCGTCCTGCGTTGAAAACAATGAATGCACGCTACGGCCTAATCCATGCTTGTTTTTTTAAAGTAACTTGTAAAGAAAGAACTTATAGCTTTGAAGATCCTGCTGATCTACCAAAGTTCATTCATACTCACAAAGGAGAACCTATGGAATTGAGCAAGCCCTAATTTTTTGATTAATGACTCAATGTTTTTTTCTGTTAGTCTTATTTTAGTAAGCAATCCATGAGTTATGATGTTTTCCTTGTTTACCCTCTCCCATGTCTCACAGGTCTCTCCGCTGCAGCTTCGATGTGCATTGTTTTCCTCTATGTTGTCCTGTCATCTATAATGTGCGGTCTAATCCTGCTGCTGTTTCCTTAAATGTTTGGTAAGTCCCCTTCATTTCGTCTTCTTTGGTCTTCCGTTTTCAGACATCTCTTTCAGATTGTTTTTCATGATTGTATGCTGACCTGCTTTTCGCTACTTGGTCCCTCTTGTTTGTGTGGCTGTCTTGTTCCCTGCCGCCCCACTCCCACTCTAATGTTCTTTGGTGACTTGTTCTTCATGGCTAAAGCCATCTGGCTTTTTGTCATCCTCTTTGCAATATCTTTTTTGGGGTATTATATTTCCCTCCTCATTATTATTCTTTCTTCTCTCTCACTTTTTCTTCCTGATCCCTCCTTTTTCTCCTCTTCTTTTCATTGCTCTCTTCTTTCCTGTCCCTTTCTCTTCCCTTTCTTTGGCACCATTTCTATTATTTCCTTTGTTCTTTCATCTTCCTTTTCTTCATACCAGTATATGATTTTCCACAGCTCTCGTAACTTGATATGATTTATGCTCTTATGGTGTTTATATGGTTCAATATCTTCCCTTTCCGTTTCTCATTACTCTTTATATCTTTATACACTCTGTCTTTCCTTACTTTTGCTCCTTTCTTTGTTACCTTTTTTCTATTCTCTTTATGGCAAAAATTTTCTTATTTATTCCTTTCTATATACTCTTCTTTTTTATCTTAGCCTATTATCTTTTATAGTTCTCTCTCTCTGCTCTCGTTTCCTGTTCTGTGGTGGCCATATGGATCAGTTAATTTTCCTTTTACTCTTCTTTGTCTTCAACATTCCTTTAACAATTTTTCAACCTTTTTCTCTTTTCTCCTATTCTTTTCTGAATGCTTTACTTTTTCTTGCCTATCCTCATCTACCTTCCAGGAATGAGCGGTCTTCGCATTATCTCTTGGAATGATAAAGGTATTCACAATCCTAATAAAAAGCAACGTGTCTTATCTCATTTAGCGAGATTGAAATGTCAAGTTGCTCTCTTGCAAGAAACGCACCTTACTTTACAAGATCTGTCTTTATTGTGTAAACAATGGGTAGGAGAAGCCTTCTGCTCCCCAGCAATTAACAAAAAAAATGGTGTTATAATTTTGTTTCATAAATCGCTGACTGTTCAGTTACAAAATGAATTTTATGATACTAATGGTAGATGGTTGTTTTTAGATACTATTGTTAATAATGTACAACTTGCCTTTTGTAATGTTTAAGGCCCTAATGGCACTGACTTAACCTTTTGGAATGATTTTTCCACACTCCTCTCCTCACATGCAACTGATGATTTAATTGTGGGTGGCGATTGCAACCAACTCCTGGATCCCTTTTTAGACCGGAAATCACAAACAAGATATGTTCCCAATAAGATGCAAAAATCCTTTAACAAAACCATCTCCTCTAGAGGCCTCATTGATTCCTGGAGAATATCCCACCCTGACTCTCTTGAATTCTCATTTTTTTCTCCAGTACATGCATTACACTCTCGTATTGATTATATTTTCCTCACTCAACATGCTTTCCAATTTATGACTAACTCAGAAATCGGTTCCATTCTTATTTCAGACCATGCCCCCATTATTTTAGACATGGATTACCCCTTACCCATTCCTACCTCTCGGCGCTGGGGTTTTAATAACTCTCTCCTCTTAGACTCCCAGTTCATTGATCACTTTGAGCTTTTCATGGAAGAATTCTTCCATGATAATCTTAACTCTACCTCAGACTTTCACTTTATTTGGAAGGCCTTCAAAGCCACCGCTAGAGGTTGTATTATTGACTTTGTATCCCGAAAGAAGAAAAAAGCCCTTGCACATTCATCTCACATCCTTAAACAAATTAAAGAACTTGAACATCTTTACTTCACTACTAACTCCTCTGACACTCTTTCCTCTCTTATCAAAGCGAAAATTCAATACAACAAAAATTCCGGGTACTCTGCTTCCACTAACCTTCTCAAATGTAATGCTAAAATGTATGGCGGGCGTAACAAAGTAGGCAAATCTCTTGCGAATTATCTTAAAATTAAAAAACAAAAATCTAAGATTATAGCTGTCAATGATTCTCATGGAGTTCGTCAGTCCACTAATGACAAAATCCTTGACTGTTTTGTCCAATACTACTCTTCCCTCTACACTCCAGAATCCACTCCTTCTGTCGTGTATTTCTATAGGTTCTGAATCGATCCCCCTATTCCTGACCATATTCTGGTTAACCTACCTAGCTAGTTAACTAACAGTCAGCCCATGAGGCAAGAAATCCCCCATGATGCAGATACCGTTATCTGACGCAGTCACACTACGGCACAGGAACGTGTTATCTGATTAGGTCATAACGCTTGAGATCTAATTAGACAAGCGACATTCCTCCAGCCCCTGATAAGGCATACGACGTTCTCATAACAAATCAAACCTATGACAACCTGGATAATCCGTGCGGCCATTGTTTTGATTTCACAGAGAACTTTAGTAAAGAATGTGCTAACGAGCAAGTCGTATGACATCTTTATTGACGTACCTATGTCCATCCTTACGTCAATCCCGGCACCTTTAAGGTATAAATATTGCCGACCTTGCCCTATGCAAACACACGCGTGGTGACAAGACGGAGCAGCCATACTTGCCGAAGCCGAGAGCAGAAGCAGACCCCGCAGGCAGCAGCCCCGCCTTCCTGACGCGCTGAGAGACGCGCTGCTATCTCAAGCCGAGAGACCCAGCACCGGCGCTTCTGGGCAGCCCTCGCAGGCAGCCTGGAATATCGAGAGCAGAGAAAGAGATACCATTCCTCATTCATCCTAAATTCCAGGTACAGAACTGAATAACCCCTCCTAGAGAATTCTTTAGTTATTCACTTGGCAAAAACAAACTTAACTTAAACTGTAACTTTCTATTCCCGCCCACGCATTAGACTTAGGTCAGGTACACGGGGTAGGCGTATTTAGAAACACCAGTTGAGTACGTTTAGTCAAATGTATATGTGTATGTAAATATATTTTAATCATTTTAAACATCATATGGCTCAGAAACCATATCAATGTTTTTACAGTATTATTTTATACTATTGCTTCTAATGTATGCACTTTACTTAACTATAAGTATTGCAATAATATCGATCCATTTCTCTTGTACGAGAAAAGAGACTGATCAATAAATAACATCTTTTATTGAACACGCCCGTCTCTTCCTTTTCTCTACATTCTGATGAGACTAAGAATGCACGTACTGACTGAGTAAAATAATTGCCTTGTGCTCACACGACTCTCGAGATTGACTCTTGATTAGGGGAGAGCAAAGTTGTCATGTTCTATGGTTGTCAGAAACTAAATCCCTTCTTGTCTAATCAGGGGAGTTCATCCTTCCTTGAACATTCGAGAAAGTTTCTAGCGAACTCTGAGCTTAGCTGGCAAACCCAAAAATTAAGTCTAGTATCGACAGTAGTAGACCTAGTTAACGTCTGGCCTAGGCCTTTATTGCTGTAGGTACTATTCCAATGCGCAGAGCCTATTGGGAAAATAGGAGCTACACTACATGGCGCCCAACGCGTTTGGAAAGGGCGATAAAACTAACGTAAGACATTTAGATTAACTCAGTCGTGCTTTCTCACTCAGACCCCTTCTCCCAAATACTCCAAAGACGTCTGGAGTGGGTGAAAGGTTATTATATCCTCCAAAACCTCGCAGGAGGGAACTCCTATGTATGGTTCTTGGTCTAGTCAACGTTGAAGGATAAACAGTTCCAAAATATTGTGCATCTAATCTCTGTTTCCATAAAGAAACCTGATCTGCAAATAAAAATAATACCATCCTGTCAATAAAATGGGAGACAGTGATGGAGAAAGAGAGGCAATTAGATTAGCTACTGAAATAGCAGCAGCTGATACTACAGCACTCGATGCAGACCCGGATATAATACTCATCCAGGTCGCCAAAAGGAGAGCTATAACTCTAAAACTTATAGAAAATGGACTGACACCTAGAGGTGGTACAGTCATATTCGTAATCGAGGCACACGAATATCGGCAGACAGAGGTATACTATACATGGATACATTTTCCAGCAGCAAATGCTGTAACAAAGTACTTCCACTATTACAAAGTAGAGGAACCTCCTAATGAGTACACTCCTTTCGAGGAGGTGGAAGTACCACTCAAATTCCAAGAGCATTTGCTCTTATTTGATGGCGCCCTAATACATAACAATCACATTACAAGGCTCGGTCCTTTAGGAAGACCAGGAGCAACGTGGCCGGTCCTAGCCGGATACACACCACATCCAGACATCGAAAGAATGCCTGCAGCAGAGCTGTTAATACAGCTAAAACAACTACTAAAAATTCACAGACAATTAGTTCAGTATGTAATGCGGACTTCAACAATTCAGCCAGCGATTAAACTTCCACAGCTGACCCCTCACCAGGGGAACACAAATAAAATTACACCACAGAACATCCAATCCTGCCTAGGTAAAGTTCCAGCTAAACGGGAACAAATACCATTCTGGTTGGCACAGAAAATTACCCAAATAGAGGCGGTGTTTCCTGACACCACCCCGCTGGAAAAACACAGGATTCTGACTATATGTCTCCCAATGGGAATCGCACCACACATTGAGGACTGTGACACTTGGGGTACAGTCTTTGCTTCCATCTATACAAAAACGCACGGTGTTCCATCCATTTCGGTAATACCAGATGTGCTAAAACAAATTCAAGATGAATACGGTCCAGAACCTGCTTTAACTCTTGGTATGAAATTACTGAAAGACTTCAAGCAAGTCTCGGCTATATTACTAGCCAACATAAAAGGTGAAGCAGCAAACGTGGCGATCCGCCAGAGGTTAAAAGAGACAGATATAGCAGACCAACCAGCTGAAATTGCCAGAATCATAGAAAAATCCTATGAAGAACTAGGCAGAGATAGTCTAGGTGGAATACCAGTAAAACCGCAACTGACTACAAGTCCAGAAAAAATATTTTTTAATAGTAATTCACCAAAAAAGAACTGGGATGGAAATAAACAATCCAATCCTAAAGAAAAGAAATTCCAGTCCAGAGGAAGGTCTCCTAGGCGAAGAGAGAAATCTCCAAACCCGAGACAAAGGTCACCTCAGAGTGAACCCTCTGGGAATAGATATAACCTTAGAAATAGGGATAATATTAAAAAACCTGATAGATATCAAGACATTGATACACGTCCCTCTCAATCTTTTCAGAATTCCTCGCAGAAATCGGAAAGAAGAGGACGATCAGAAGAGCACGCCAAGTCCAAAGACAAGGAACCTGCTCAACTGAAAAAGAAATCACAATTTCCAAAAAAGAAGGTAGCCAGTATCAAGGTAGTTAACAATGCCGAGAATACTGAGGACACAACTGAAAAACGGAGAATGGGCTCAGACAATGCTAGACAGCGCAGCAGAGGTGAGCATAGCTCGCAAAGTCCTTATGAATCATCTGGAGACAGTGGACACGAATGAATACCTTCAAGTGGAAACTGCAGACACCAGAGTTAGCAAGCCCCACAAAATATACGAGATAACATTACGTATAGAGGGAGATAAGACTAGGAAAATAAGGGGACTATTTTGGGATAACCTATCCAAGGGCTATGACATCCTTCTAGCTGAAAAAGACTGGCCACCGGAGTTTGTCAGGGAGTGCCCTCATGGCGAAGAAGTAATTATGCCTGCCTTCTCGAATCAAATACCGATTCATAAAAAATATACACTTGCTAGAAAGTGGGCAGTGGCCTTAGCACCTGCTTTATATAAAAATCATGTAGGATGGGATGAGGATTCTCCTCCTCACAAAGTCCAGTTAAAATCACAACCTACTGCACAAAGGCAGTACCCAATTAAGCAAGAAGCTAAAAAAAAAGTAAATGAAATACTAGATCAGCTAGAATACCAGGGGGTGATTGAAACTTGCACCTCACAAATGAACAATCCTTTGTTTCCGGTCTCCAAACCAGACAATTCATATCGTCTAGTTTTGGATTACCGACACCTTAACACATGTTGCAAAACTTTTGCAGTGCAAAACTCACACAGTGCTGCACTAATGAATAACATAGTGCGCAAAAAATACAAAACAACCTTGGACATCTCCAATGGATTCTTTTGTCAAAACATAGCACCAGAGAGCAGATATTTAACTGCATTTTCAGTAAATGGCACTCAAAAACAATTCTGTCGGTTAGCCCAGGGGTACAAGAATAGCCCGGGGGTATTCTCAGCGAGAGTAACAGAATTACTACAACTATATGATGATGAAGCATTATCTTATGTCGATGACATTTACTTAACAGATGATGACTTGGAGACTCACTTAAAAAGAGTGAACACCATAATACTTGGTTTCGCTGCAGAGGGTTACAAATTCAACTTCAAAAAGTCCAGAATTGCCCATCTGACGGTCCTATTCTTAGGATATGAGTTATCAAGTGAAGGCAAAAGCCTGGCAGACAATTTCCTAGAGAAATGTGCCGTAATCCAAGCTCCTAAAACACTAAAAAACCTACAGTCAATTCTAGGCTTCCTAAATTTCGGAAGAACATATATTGCAAATTACGCAGAAAGGGTCAAACCCCTTTACGATCTAATTAAACCAGACTTTAAAAGATCCAGTTGGACTCAAGCACACACAGAAATTTTGAGATCCTTACAAACAGACATGCTAATTAAAACAAAATTAGAAACCCGTGATAATACACGCAACCTTGTGATCCGAGTCATCCCAGGGAGATACGGATTCACATACCTAACCTCTAATGAGGGAGATAAGGTACCAATTGCATTCAAATCACATTTGTACACAAAGCCTGAACAGAGATTCAACAACAAAGGAACAATTGTTCAAGCAGTTCAAACCGCAATAGCTAGAGAAAAAGACATAGCTGACGGTAGACATATCACAGTCAGAACAGCAGAATCAGCCTTTGAGGCATTAACAACACCGTGTAATTTACCAACAACAACATTGGATCCAGAATGGTTACAATGGGTAAATTCAATCACAACGGACAAAGTATATTACTTCTTTGATCCAGAACTAGAAGAATTAAAAAATCTAAAATATGAAAAAACGTATCCTCTGCCAATCGACATTCTGCCTCTACGACATTACGCCTGTGTAATCTATACAGACGGACATGCTCAACCCTCCGTTTGGGGAGAACATGCATACAATCCCACATGTGAGATTACAAAAGAAGTGTGGCACGGAGGTAAACTAAGACCTCTATTAACAAAATCACACTCAGTAGAAACTAATTCAGAACTACAAACTGAAATAATAGCTTTGAAAATGGCGCTAGATAATGCGGATCGCGAATTCCCGACACTTATAGTGTCAGATTCATATTTCTGCGTCAAAGCATATAACAAGGATTTGCAGACATGGATTCAGAACGGTTACAAAGATGACACAGATGCACCAATAAAGCAGAGATTGCTCTGGGAACAGGTAGCTCTTTTGAAAAAAGAACTACCAAAGACTCACGTGACACACTCACTGAGTCATCAGCGTGATGGCGTTCACGTTGTAGGGAATTCATTGGCTGAAACAGCCGCAGCGGCAGCCAGTAAACCGGCTCCCGTAGATCGAAAAAAGCGTACATTAAAATACATTGACGGCGAAACATTGCTGGCAGTAAAAACGTCATCAAAAGGCGACTGCTCGGCGTTACCGATCAACTATCCACTCAATTACACATACATCATAGATGCAAACTCCATTCCTTTTGCTCGAATCCCTGGAGTGGGGGATAGAGTGATTCCAAACATGGACAGGAGAAACTTGTTAATCGCAGACGCACACATGGGCGAGGGTCTCAGACACCTTAAATTAAAAGATTCTCTGGAAGAATTACAATCACGGTACTGGTGGCCAGGCATGAGCCTGCACTACACCATGTTTGTAAAAAACTGCCCAAACTGCAACAGAGATCGCAGTGGGGAGAGAAGCAGTTTAATACCTCGTCGTATCAAGGCAGATAACATCACCACTAAAAAGAATGGCTTGCGATTAACATATACAGGCTAGTTCCCACTTATAATGTAGATCCACAGCACTCGGCTGACGTCCGGACTGTTATACAAGATTTGCGAGTCTAATTGGCATATACGCTAAGAGCATGCTACGTTCGACCATTTTTTTTTTTTTTCCTTTTCTCAGGCAATCCAGCCTGGGGGGGGAAAGAATGGCCAAATGAGCACAGCCCAGCGGGAATCTTCTCACTTCCTTCCTGAGGGTATGGGATGGTGTAAAGAAAAAACCAAGACAGAAAGCAATCTATAATAGAAAGGATATTAGGTTCGGGAGCTGGGTGGGTCAAACATCTAATAAGTGTCCAACGTAGTCTAAATAACTTGCCAAGAAATTCTCTGAAGGGATTCAGTCCGTACGAATTATTATTCGGAACTAGGATGTTGATCTCTGACCTTGATAGTCAGACTTCAGTGGTAACAGAAAAAAGCTTTGATGTCAAAGACCGTTTGGCTATTTTGCAGGACTTAAACAAAACAAGAAAAGACCTGAGCAACATACAGTTGAAAGAACAGCCAACGACCACTGAAGAATCACCACCTGTCCCAGCAAGACCTGTCTGGATTCCAAAAGTCGGGGATCTAGTCAGGGAGAAGATCGCGGTAAAGAAGGAATTTGGGCCTTCTTACAGAAAAGCAGTTCCTGTATTGTCTGTCAACGGGACAAGATCAATTGTACTACCGCCACTTGCTGGAAAAAAGGAGAACCGAGTTGTATCCATCGACCTGGTAAAACCACAACATGTGGCCGATAACCAACAGTAGGCCAAGTGGACTCCCAATAAGTAGCAGAACACCAAGGTTTGCTACCAGTACAGAGGTCCTATCAAAGAGGCTCATCACATTCGAAACGCCTACAGAAGAACAACAAGGACTATGCAACAATGCAATAGAACTTAGACCTCTGAAAACCCAAATAAAGACATTTAGCAGAGACACACCAATCTATACAGAAGTACCAAGTGAAAATGCGAGAAACAAAAATCCTGAACCAATTGGAACAATTGACAGAACTGCATCCGGTTACTTCATCAACTTCGATGATTCCTCTGAAGGCTTCAGCGAACAAAAGACACAGCCATCATCAAAATCCTTTAAAGACAAAGCTAAGGAACTTTTGAAACAACTGAAAGAAACATATCTAGTTTCTCCATGGATTGAATTTTGGGTGGGTTTTGGTGCATTTATCCTCATACTTTGGCTCATCATGGTATTTACCTTGGGACGCTTCATTGAGGGAAAATATGCTAAAATGGACACAGCAAGTCAGAACATCAACTTGGTCCTCAAACCACACACATCTTCACACGTCGAGAAAAGAGAACTTTCTTCAGAACTTTCTTCAGCCAACTTCACAGCAATTCCAATATCTGGTGGGGTAGCCTGGGACAACACTGACTATGAAATTTATGGTCCGGTCGAGATCCTGAAATATCCACACCAAATCAAGATCTCCTTGAGTGACTTTGCAAAACCGAACTCATTTGCTGATGATTGGGACTTTGAAAGTATAAACAATATGATGTCTGACTTAGTAATGTCTGCTAAATTTACAAAACATGATTATTTGCAGGGTTCTACAAATTATGACAGCATGTACTGCTATAACCATTATGGTAACCATTTCTTGCATAAATCTGCACAACCTAGAAATGTTTTAAATTTTAATCAATGGGAACATTGTGCTACACCTCCAAAAGGGAGCTCTAGAACCGTGTATGGCAAATATTCATATTTTTCAGGTTTTAACATAACTAATGCTGAAACATTTTATTACAAATTGTCAAACAAGACAGGGATGAAAACCATGATAACCAACACAAAATTGATATATTCAGATTCTTTCTTTGAAAAAATGAATACTTTTGGATTTGATTATTGGGACAAACATGTTGATTTGAAAAGTGTTTGGGGTACAAAAGAATGGCAAGTACAGGGTATAGAAGCCTTGTTTAGAGCCTGCATGATCCCAGAACAAATGATATTTTTAAATGACACCATTCAACAAACCACCTGTCTTGGCTTAGCCAAAATCAAAGATTTAAATAACCTGTCTATTCCAAAGCCAATAATGTTTAGCAATAACTCTGAAACAGATGAAGAAATAGACATAAACCATATACTTAACCAAAACAGAACACATCCTGATTGGAAACAATGGTTGATCTGGCCCACAGATACAAATAACTGTCAAGATAGATTCCTGAATAAAACACAGGGTTTCAAAATGACCAGGCCAGACCCTAGATATCCCCAAAGACATCACCCAGGGATAATAACAACCTACAGTGTGGGCAAATTATGCCTTCAATGGCTACAAACTTCCACACTGCCTGAAATTAAGCAACACCTAACTTTACTTACTGATGGTGCTGACTTGCGTGATTTCATAATGGGACCACGCAAACAGCGTCAAAAGCGTTTCATAGCAGCCTCTGTATATGCAGCATACAATGAGGCCTGGAAGGTTACTCAAATTGAGACAGCAGAGAGAATACGGGAAATTGACCGTATTAATTTGGAAAAATCACTTTCTGTAGTGGACAATGGGTTAATGACTCTGTCCTCCAGAATTTTTTCATTGGACAGCATTGTGTCTTCAGCAATTGATATATTATCGCAAGACTTACTGTTATTACAACATGGTCAGTCACAATTGCGTTCTATTGTACAGCTTGGCTGGACGTTACAAAATCTGCGTTCAGGCTATGTGCCTTGGCGTTTAATCAACACAACGTCACTATTCCAAATCTTTAACCTTACTGATAGACAGATCGGTATGGCGCAGAAGGGTGCTGATTATACAATCTTGAGCATTGAAAAACTAGAAAGATTACCGTTGACAATGTCAGAACGACCTGTCAGTGAATGGATAATCCACGGAATCATAAATATTCCAATCTCAACCTTCAGGTTTCAATACTGCCAAAAATATATACAGGCTGGCATGTACGAGAAATTGGGAAAGGGGTACCTTAAAACAACATGGAACCTGCCCTATTCACATGCATGTGTCAGTAACAAAGGACAGAAAGTGTTTCTTAGTGGCAACAATTGTGCTATGTCACTAAGCGGCACGCTTCTGTGTAACGGTATTAGTTTGCACGGAGCCTGTGAAGGGAATTCATACAACCTTTCATGTCACCAGCAAGGCGCACCTGCAACTGAAATAGAACCATTCTTTCAAAGACTCTATAATGGGAGTTACATTCTTATTGTAGACCGCAGATGCTGTAGTCTTATGCCCGGGACTCCTTATCTCGTCACTACGACGGCGAAGGTCAAGTGCTGTGGACGTTCTTTGTTTCCCAGCTCCTTTCCAGACAGGGAGGCAAGGGCATGGCCCGGTCTGAAAATTACTTCTATTCGAATAGACACTTTAAGCAGAATGAAAACAGTGCTTCTTCAGACGCCTACAAGGCTCACGTCATCTAAAGAAACGTATGATCTACAAGTCGCAAGGACGACTGCAGAGATACATACATTATTATCAACTAATTCCCCCGTACATTTCGCGGAAATTCTGAGCGAAATCTTAAATATTTCTGATACCACTGGGGTCTCAAAGGTATTTAAGACAGTATTTTCGATGGCATTAACACCATTCAAAGCCATACTGGGTATTTTTCCAGACTTCGTCCATTCGATTTTTGGCGGACTTCCCTTGATCCTGGGACTAATTGCAGGAATCCTATTCCTAGTCCTTATTTTTCGTTATGGCAACCCATGTCACAGATCAAACTCTCGCGACAATGGAAGATACGATCCTAGCCATTGGATACCGGGACCGGATATCAAAAATCCTGGGACTATCCCGGCTTAGAGACCTAAACATGACTTGGTTTCTATCATTTCGACCAATGTGGCAAAGGTGTGTTTTACCTGTACTAAGGTGTCTGCTATGCGGAGAAGAATGCGTGTTAGACACCTGTCTGACGCTACAATCGGATGCGCCGGCGGATGCAGATACACTGTTGGTTCCTACCAAGGTTCACGCACTGTGCTGCCCTCAAAGGCTGCCAATTCTGATGACGGCATTCCTGGAATCTTCACCACTGCGATTGAAGAGTAGTGAAGTTCAAGATGAAAGCAGCATCGAACAGGTACGACCTTCTGTCAGCAATGCAAATCAGAATGTCAATGGAGACAATCATGCGCATGAATGCATGGTTACCCCTATTTCCGACTTAGAGGAACTTTCCCATGAAGCTGTTGACAGTTTTTTCGAAAGCCTGAATGATATGATGTTCTCTCCGGAACAGAAATAGAGACTTTTGAGTAAACTCGCACACGGCGTTCCCTGAATTCGGCCTTCAACTTTAAAAATAAAGTCACATGAACAATTACAATCCAGTTCACGGACAGCAACCTTTTTCAGCAAGCCCCTAAAATATTTTTCTATATATTTTTTCCCGGGACACTGATTTTCTGCTTAAAGTAAGAGACTATTCCTAGAGAACTAAGATTTCTATTTTAGATACTTTATGGACTTTATAGACTTTAGCTGCCCGCTGGTATGTTCGCAATAGATTTTATGTGATGAAATGGTTTCGACTTTTTTTCTGTATAGCCATATTAAGAGCCATTTCATGTGTATTTCTCATATACCAACAAGCAATAATGCATAACAATGCGTGTTTACTTTTGCATTTAATTCATAGCTTAAGTGCATACAATATATATGACTGCAATTTTTCAGTATATTTGAAAATTTCGAAATGCATTTATGTATTTTGGGGTGGTAAGGTATACACTATACTCTATAGTATGTTGTACTATGTTATACTATGCATAGATTAGTAGATATGACCATAGTTAGCGTGGAGTGGGTGTCGTGTATTTCTATAGGTTCTGATTCGATCCCCCTATTCCTGACCCTATTCTGGTTAAACTTACTAGCTAGTTAACTAACAGTCAGCCCATGAGGCAAGAAATCCCCCATGATGCAGATACCGTTATCTGACGCAGTCACACTACGGCACAGGAACGTGTTATCTGATTAGGTCATAACGCTTGAGATCTAATTAGACAAGCGACATTCCTCCAGCCCCTGATAAGGCATACGACGTTCTCATAACAAATCAAACCTATGACAACCTGGATAATCCGTGCGGCCATTGTTTTGATTTCACAGAGAACTTTAGTAAAGAATGTGCTAACGAGCAAGTCGTATGACATCTTTATTGACGTACCTATGTCCATCCTTACGTCAATCTCGGCACCTTTAAGGTATAAATATTGCCGACCTTGCCCTATGCAAACACACGCGTGGTGACAAGACGGAGCAGCCATACTTGCCGAAGCCGAGAGCAGAAGCAGACCCCGCAGGCAGCAGCCCCGCCTTCCTGACGCGCTGAGAGACGCGCTGCTATCTCAAGCCGAGAGACCCAGCACCGGCGCTTCTGGGCAGCCCTCGCAGGCAGCCTGGAATATCGAGAGCAGAGAAAGAGATACCATTCCTCATTCATCCTAAATTCCAGGTACAGAACTGAATAACCCCTCCTAGAGAATTCTTTAGTTATTCACTTGGCAAAAACAAACTTAAACTAAACTGTAACTTTCTATTCCCGCCCACGCATTAGACTTAGGTCAGGTACACGGGGTAGGCGTATTTAGAAACACCAGTTGAGTACGTTTAGTCAAAATGTATATGTGTATGTAAATATATTTTAATCATTTTAAACATCATATGGCTCAGAAACCATATCAATGTTTTTACAGTATTATTTTATACTATTGCTTCTAATGTATGCACTTTACTTAACTATAAGTATTGCAATAATATCGATCCATTTCTCTTGTACGAGAAAAGAGACTGATCAATAAATAACATCTTTTATTGAACACGCCCGTCTCTTCCTTTTCTCTACATTCTGATGAGACTAAGAATGCACGTACTGACTGAGTAAAATAATTGCCTTGTGCTCACACGACTCTCGAGATTGACTCTTGATTAGGGGAGAGCAAAGTTGTCATGTTCTATGGTTGTCAGAAACTAAATCCCTTCTTGTCTAATCAGGGGAGTTCATCCTTCCTTGAACATTCGAGAAAGTTTCTAGCGAACTCTGAGCTTAGCTGGCAAACCCAAAAATTAAGTCTAGTATCGACAGTAGTAGACCTAGTTAACGTCTGGCCTAGGCCTTTATTGCTGTAGGTACTATTCCAATGCGCAGAGCCTATTGGGAAAATAGGAGCTACACTACACTTCCTCCGCACAAATTGACTCCTTCTTTCAATCTATTCCCAAATCCTTGATAAGATTGCAGATCTCTCACCCCTTGACATTCCTATTTCGGAAAAGGAAATACTCAATGCGATTACTCTTCTGCCCTAGGATAAAACACCCGGTCCAGATGGCTTTACTGTGCGTTTTTATCTTCACTTTAAGAATGTTTTAATACCGCACTTACTTTCCCTGATCAACCCCTTTCTAGCCAAAGGAGAATCTAAGTGTTCCTTCACACAAGCAATGCTTTGCCTAATTCCTAAAAAAGATAAAGATCCCTCCCTTTGCAAAACTTATCGACCCATTTCCTTAATAAACACGAACTGTAAAATTAACGCCAAAATCTTAGTCACCCATATTAATAAAGTCAACCCTGATCTAGTTAATATCTATCAGTCAGGGTAGATCTATCACCGATAATTTGAGAACTCTCCTCAATATCAACCACCTTGCTTCTAAGATGGACTCCCCTGTCGCAGCTATCACCTTGGATGCTGAAAAAGCCTTTGATAGGGGCAGCTGGGATTTTATGTTTGGAGCACTGAAATAGCATGGTTTTAGTCCCATCATTATACGTTATATACAACTGTTGTATTCTGATCCATCTACTTCTATTTGGGTCAATGGCTCTCAATCCAAGTATTTTCCCCTTCATAGAGGTACCAGACAAGGATGTCCCCTCTCTCCTCTTCTTTTTATCCTCGCATTAGAACCTTTCCTGGAAAAAATAAGCTGTTTAACAACCTAAACTGGCTTTACATATAAGAATGTTGACATCAAGTTTACTGCTTATGCAGATGATATTTTGCTCTACATCCCTAACCCAGCCACCTCCTTACACGAGCTATTCTCTTTACTACAGGATTACTCTTCAGTCTCTGGATACAAATTGAATGTAGATAAAGTTTGAAGTGCTACCTCTAAACAAATTCTGTCTCTCTCATATGTTCCCAGGATCTGGCTTTGAGTGGAATCCCAGATATATTAAATGTTTAGGTATTCTTTATGCCAATACCATTAGAAATACCATCAAACTCAACCATACTGATATAGTTAAAAAGATTTCCTCTCTTATAGATGGTTGGTTCCCCCTTTTCTTATCCTGGTGGGGGAGGCTAGCAACTATTAAAATGATGCTTCTTCCCAACTTCAATTTTTCTCTCGATGCGTCCTACTACTCTCCAGCATTTTTCTTCAAAACCATAAACAGTCTTCTATCCAAATTCTTATGGAATAAGAGCAAAGCTAGGATTTCTCTCGCTCGTCTCCAACAACCCATAGAATTAGGTGGAGTTAATTTTACTAACATTTCTAGATTTCACTCAGCCTTCACTTTGAAACAAAATTTGGCCTTTCCTAACAGATTTGTCTTCTCCTCCCTTAACTGCTTGGAGCTCGATAGAACTTGCACAACTCTCTCCTTCTTCTTTCCTTACTGCTACTCGCCTATCTCAACCTCCAAAGAGATTTCTTTCTCCAATATTTAAACACTCTAAAGCATTAGCTCTTTCACTGTTTAGTTCCTTTTTTTCACAAGCTCACCTTCATTTATTAACTCCAATTTGGTATAATAAATCTCTAAAGATTAATAAAAGAGTGTTTTTTTGGAAAGAACGGATTGACAAAGGCATTGTTACATATGATCACTTACTTATTGATAGCTCCGTAAGAACTTTCCCAGATATCCGTGATAACATTCATCTCTCTAACACATACTCTTACCAATACCCCTTGCTTACTCATGCCGTAACCTCGATCATCTCTCAGAATGGATCCCTGACCACCACCGTCCCGACTCTCTTATCTCCACCAGATTGTTCTATTCCTCTTAGCGCTGCCGCCATTTATAAATTACTTACCCTTCCCACTACTGAGAGGCTTAAATCTCCACTTGAGTTTTTATGGGAAAGAGACCTTGTTCAAGAATTTTCCCTCCAGGTTTGGGACACTCTGTGGTCTAAAATACATAGGGGCAGATTTACAATAACTGGCACATCCCCAGGGATGCGCCAGTTATTGTGCGCCGCAGCTTCGCCACCCATGGTGCGCCGCATTTACAATGCGGCGCACCATGGGGCACAAATGGCACAGATGCGTCACGCATCTGTGCCATAAAAGCGGCACATTGCTGGAGTTGCGTCGCAAGTGCGACACATCTCCAGCAATGATCAGGGGGGGCCTATGTGCACAATGCTGCGTCAATCCTTAGGCCTGCTTCAAGCAGGCGCAGGGTTTTGACGCAGCATGGGCCCAAAAGTGACTGAGTGAAATCTTGTAGATTGTACTCAGCCACTTTTGGGAGGCGTTCCTGCGCCGGAACGCCTCCCCCTGCGATGGTACGCCTCTTCTGGCGCAGGGCTTTACAATGTGACGCATCTGGGAGATGCGTCACGTTGTAAATACCCCGCACCATGGTGCATGTTTTGCGCCGCCGCTGCGTCCCAAACGTGACGCAACGGTGGCGTAAAAGCGGCGCAAGGGACTTGTAAATCTGCCCGATACTGTCTCCCGTTCTGCCAGCACCACACAGACTTTATACTTTTTTTATAACAGACTTGTTTTTACTCCATCTGATCTACACAAATTCAAGTTACTCCAAAAATGTTGGTCCTGTTCCACTGCACATATTGATTTTTTACACATGTTTTTTCATTTTCCTGTTGTTAAAACCCTTTGGTCTCGCATCTAGTCAAAATTAAATGACATTTTAGCTACAGACTATCCTTTTGAGATTGTACATATTTTTTGGGGTGGTTCTTCTCCTATATGGATTGTTCAAAATAATGCACGCAAATTTATAGATCTAACATATAGTTATCTCTAATCAAATAATTACAACGAACTGGAAGGATACTTTGAAGATTTCATATAATGCTTGGTGGAATTTGTTATGTCATCACCATCGGCTTGACCGTGCGTTTGCCACCACTATACCTTTATTAATAAAAAAAAGACTTGTTATGGTTGCCTTTAACTGATTCCCTCTCAAGACATGTTACTTAATTTTTACCTGTTACTTCCCTACTTCTTCACCAAAGTTTTTTATTTGCACTTCACTTTCACTTTCTTTATTAGTTACCCTCCTTTTCTTCCCCCCTTTTCCTCTCTCTCTCTCTCTTTCCTTTCTCTTTCTTTTTCCTTCCCACAATATAAAAAGCCTTTTAAAATCTTCGTTCCTTAGTATAGTTCTATAGCCCTCTTGGGATTTGTATTGCATACTGGTACATTGTATTATTCCTCTGTCTCTTTTGAATGCCACTTGTTTTTGTAATGATGTTTTACTTGGCTAAGAATGTCAAATCTAGCTCCCCGGCCGACCCGTGCCCTGCTAGCATTTTTAACCACGCTCTCCCGGAAATTGAGGAGGAAGTTTTCACTCTATTGAACCGTTCGCTAGAGTCTGGAGAGGTTCCTACCCATTTTAACCCCTTCGCTGCGGGGGTTATTCCCCCGCTGTGCTGGGGGGGAGGGGGGCGCGCACAGTGCCCCCATGCTCATGACGAGCTGAGCTCGTCACAGGTGTATTGACTCCCGTGGAACGCTCAGCACAGCAGGGGAATTCTCCCCGCACCTGAGCGTTTCACGGGCCATGACGAGCTGAGCTCGTCATGAGCACCGAAGCGCCATGGCTCATGCCGAGCTCAGCTCGTCATGAGCGTCGAAAGAGTTAAAGAAGCTAGAATTATCCCCCTTCTAAAGAAAGCTGGTACGGATCCTTCTAACATGAAAAACTATAGGCCCATCTCCGTACTCCCCTTTCTTGCAAAAATTCTAGAACAACATGTCCTGCAAAATCTATCTAGGTGCTTGGGGGAGCACCACCTCCTAGGAGACAGGCAGGCTGGTTTCCGGGCTCACCATAGCACCGAACGAATGATGCTGTCAGTGCTTGACGACATCATGCTCACTATGGACATCAAGAAACCCTGCGTACTGATCCTCCTTGACCTGTCGGCAGCGTTCGACACGGTCCACCACGCCACACTCTTGGGTAGACTTCGATCTGTTGGGATTGGGGGCTCCGCCCTACAATGGATCACTTCGTTCCTTACGGACCACACTCAAAAAATTCAGATGAATGATTGGAGTCTCGGAGAGTGGACCAATCCTGTGTGGAGTCCCACAGGGGTCGGCTTTATCACTGCTCCTGTTCAATATCTATCTCACCCCGTTAATCAATGCCCTGGCCGACATGGAGTGTTAAGTTTACAACTATGCTGACGACACCCAGGTCATCTTGCAAATTGAAAACTCTGCTCAATCTCACTCCCGAGCACAAAAGATTCTCTGCTTTACCATCAACTGGATGACCTCCAATTCCCTGAAGGTCAACCCAGATAAAACGGAGGTTCTTGTAATGACAGATGCCCTTAACCTCTGGAACTCCCTTTTCTGGCCCCAGGAGCTAGGCGACACCCCAGCACCAGCCCCAGTAGTCAAAAGTATAGGGAATCAAAATTGACGCTAAACTTACTATGGCCAACCAAGTTTCCACGGTGGTTGGCACCTGTGTCGGCATACTGAGACTCCTGAGGAAACTCTCCCCCATCCTTTCATTCTCCACTATGAGAACAGTAGTATCCGCCATGATCCTAGCTTGCCATGACTATGCCAATTCACTTTATATTGGACTGCCGGACTCCTTAGTAAGCAGATTACAAATTGTAATGAATGATGCCACCAGACTCATCTTCAAACTCCCGAGGCATACGCGTTCATCACCCCTCCTTCATCGCCTCCATTGGCTTCCACTCAAACAAAGAGCTAAATTTAAAGGCCTCTGCATAGCTCACAAAGCTGTTTACGGTCAAGCCCCTGTGTATATTAAACAACTCCTTCCGAAATATACACCCACTCGCTCTCTCAGATCCTCCATGGACTGCCTTTTAAAAATCCCCCGCTTTAACTACGCCACTAAAGGAGGATGAGCCTTCTCTAGCTCCATACCCACTCTCTGTAACAATCTGCCGAGACACCTTCGTGGGGAAGGCCGCCTTCTGCCCTTCAGGAAACAATTAAAGACCATCTTGTTTACAGAGGCATGGACACAATCACCCTGCTAACTTATCTGGTACCCTCGCCTTCTTCCTGCAGCGCTTAGAGACCTTTCGGTAGTAAGCGCTTAACAAATACAAATTAACATAAAATAACAAATACAAATTAACTTGGTTTATCTTATTTAATAAAGCTTTTTAAACTCCAAAAAAAACTTGACTCTCCTCTTTTAGGGTCAGAAAAGTTTTCAGACTTTGCCCAATGCAAAGTTGCACCTCACCAACTCTACTAATCCCAGCAGTTGGAAGGTCCACACAAGAAGAGCAGGACTTCCATTTCCAGGGAATAATCAACATTTGGTACCACCAGAAGGAGTATACCTCACTATCATTTAAGGCTGTGTTTAGCCCTGAGTGGCAACAGGAGAGCACAGTAGCAGCCTCTGCTCAGTAGTCATCCACCATCCCTTTCCCCCATTGGAGGTCCTGCCCTGAGAGTCGGCCCTAAATAACACAGGGCCATTTTCCCGCTGTGTTGTGGGGCATCTGTTTCTACCATTTAAAACATTTTGCCAGTTACTCACATGGCAAAGCAGAAGACGATTTTAAACAATACACAAAGTGCAAATACATTTATTTTCGAAGCTTTGTACACCACGACTTGTCTTGTCTCAGTTTGGATTAAGACCTCCGTGCAGTGATTAAGGGTTGTATATACTCTTTAATAGTTTATATTACCTAAAGCAGTTATTCAGATAGATATTTGCAATAGCTTGATTTGGTGGGGTGAGAGCTGCACTTTTTTGTCTATATGAAACACAAGCCACTCTTTTCATCGTTTTGTGGCACAAAAACATGTTTCCTATTTTTAGTTGTATGATATTGTTATGAACTTTGGGGCACTGTTTTAAATACATTATCCTAAATTAAATGAAGTTATAATTTGCTCCTTAACTATGACTGACTTATCATTGTGATCTTCTACCTTCTCAAAAATGAAAAATGAGCACAGTACTTAAAATATTCCTTTCCCATGTACGACACCATTTTAAGGCATCTTTGGTGTGGTATACACTTACATTTTTTTTTAGTTTTATATAGTGCACACTTGACCCAAAGATTTCAGGTATCTGAGTGCTTTACATGAGCACCAGTTTCTTTACAGATGGACAATTTTTTTTTTTTTTAAGACACGGGGAGATTAAGTGATTTGACCAGAATCACAAAAGTACCTGCCAAGACTCGAAATCGTTTACCCAGTTTCGAGGTTGACTACTATAGCCATAATGCTACATTCTCTCCCCAATCTGGATAAATTGAATATTTAAGATGCCAATGTGTTATCCTGTACTGCGGTTTGCAAATAGCAAGTTGTCTAAGCCTGGAGTGACTTTGGGTGACACCAGGGGTAGCAAAGCTGCTTCCCTTGGCTTGCGCCCTGCAGCACCTGGCACTGCCTCTGCGACCCTGGGCCTTAGAGGTGGCAAAAACTGCGAACAGAAGAGAAAAAAAGTATCCTCATTAACACTGTATACTTTTCGTAGTTCCCACTGGGACATTACACTTTAATTTCTATAAAATAAACACATTCAGCAGTGCAAAGCCACTATTTGCAATATACCATAAATGAAAAACTCTGTAGAAAGCATACATATGTTCAACTGGTTTCCGTGTTTTAATATTGTGAACACATGAGTAATGATATGTTTTAATAAAACCTTCTCCGCTGTGCTTTACATGACTAATAGTGACCTACAAGTGATTACAAAACAAATCTCCTTAAAAATCTATGATAGGGAGTTATTCAAGCCAATAGATAGTTCATATTCAGTGTATGAGCCATGTGAACTTATAAAGGTGGACATGATCACTATGTTTTAATATCTCTTTTTTGTCTACCTCCTTGTGATTTATTCTCTATGAGGAATGCACAAGACTTCAATAATGCCCAATTATTGTAATATCAGGATCAAGGTAAAGTGGTATAAATTCTGGGCATCAGGGTCAAAGGTCATATTGTGGTCCTCGCTGGGAGGTCATTGAGGTCAAACGGTGTGGGATGTCACTTCCAGTATTTTGGTGAATCGCCATCCAAGTCCCTGGCATTTTGGTGAATCGACATCCATGTGTCTAAGACCAGAACATGCAATGCACTTATCATGTTCCTCACTGATGTAGATAAACCGTGTGTGCCAAATTAATTCGTGAACATCACATAAATATTTTCTTACTAAGGCAATTCGGCTGTAACAAATACAGGTATGCCATTATGAATAGGCAAACACACCTAAGAAATACCAGCAAATAATTTGCCCCAGCATGCTGTCTATTCATTGATTTTGGCAAGCCGACAATTGTAACTATGAACATGGCTTGGATTTTTTTTTGTACTTTGAAATTGTATTGTCTCTTTCCTCACCCTGTTGTTTATCAACTGCTAGTTTAATTTGACTCCATATTCATCCATGCACACATCCTGACTGGCAACACTTCTGACAGATCCCCTAATGTTTTCAACGGCGCCCATTGTCTGAATTGAGAAGCTAAAATAGACACACCCAAACAATGCTTGTCATCAATTCAATGAAATTGTTAGTGTAATAATGAGGAAGTAATATTCATGTTTAATTAACTATTTTTTAAGTAATTGACAGAGGTAATCAAATTGTAGAGTGATGACAGCCCACCCTGTTAAAACACGCTGGATTGCTGAATTTACATTTCCACAATGCTTCCGGCCCTTTATGGCGAGTTGGCAGAGTTCCCCTAATGAGTTGGAGATTTTTATGTTTTTTTTGTTAGCGAGTTTTATATAGCGCGAACTCGACCCGATGGTATCGTAGCGTTTTACGTCAGCACCAGTTGGTTAAAGACGGACACACATGAGCTGTCCCTTTTTTCGGGGGATCAAAGAAACCTTGGATCATGCTATGTTTTTCTGCCCCAGGACTCTTATCATAGGAGAGCTTGGATTGCCCCTCTATGCCGTAACGTGGGGATTAGGGACCATCAAACTGTCTTTAAAAAGTTAAGATCCAATGTAACTCGCCAACTTGATTTTAGTTTCCGGTCTTTTATTTTACATGTGGAGGCGTAGAATGAAATATGCTACCTCTCCACATGTAGCCAGGTGGTGCGTAATTGGATGACTTATTTTTTTTCTTCCAATATGGACTGAGGTCTTTGGGGCATATTATCAAGGGGGTTTATCTCCGCTTTTTTGGCTTTAAAAGCCAAGAAAGCGGAGATAAAATTATCTCCCTATTACCAAGCTGTCGCTAACACCAGTTAGCGACAGCTAATAGGAGATAGCGACCATCTTGGGCCCCGCTTTGCATGTCAGTGATATTTATCACTAATGACATGCAAAGTGGGCGTGCCAAGATGTTAGCGACTGGAAACAGTCGCTAACATCGCTATCTCCTATTACCAACTTTTGGAGATATTCGCGCTAAGCGCGAATATCTCCAAAAGCTAACACCTGCCCTGAGCAGTTCTTAGCCATGTTATCCAATGGGAGGTGGATAACATGGCTAAGAGCATTTGCTCGATAATGCATGAATATCGCTGACTTTTCAGCGATATTCATGCATTGCGGCCGTTTTTTATCGCATTTGCGATAAACCTTGCTAATAGCAAGGTTTATCTGCGATAAAAATCGCCGATTTGCGGCGATAATTTTTGTCTCTAAACAAGTTAGAGACAAAAATTATCTCTATTGGTTGGTAATATGCCCCTTTGTTCCTGTGTATGTTTTATTTATCTTGTTTTCATACTAATCTATAAGGTTTTTTAGGGCCCACCTGCTGTTTATATAATTCTATTGTATTATTCCAGTGAATCTGTGTTATTTTATAATCAATGTGATATTTATTGGGTGTTTTGATGTATTGTTTAATTTCGGCATGTTGACTGCTTTCTAATTGCTGTTTTATTTTTACTCTGCACATGTTGTGTTCGTTAATGTTTTACATTGTATTTTCTGATATGTACTTTTAAGGTCTTTGACTGAAATAAAGATGATTTCTTCAAAAAATGGGCATCCGAAAAATAGGCCATAGTGTCCTTAAGCTTTTTGCCTGGATGTCAAGGAAGCATGGAATTCTAAACTCTGCATATCTTTCTGAGCAATTGTAGTTGTGAAGGGAGACAGCAAAGATCCCCTCTTCATGTCACCTGCAGTTACCAGCTCATTATAGCTCCTCTTCTCACAATCTGTCTTTACTTTATGTTTGTGGTTTGTAAGGGAGCGAATCTAGACTTAGGGGTCCATTAGGATGGCGGCCGGATTGCCCCCGCCAGGCTGGCGGTAGCCACTGCCGGCCTGGCGGGGGCAATCCGCCCCCCATCCTTGCCCTGAAATCCCCCCGCCATATTAAGATGGCGGGGGTAGCCGGGGCGGACGGAAAGACCCTCCGCTGCTTTTCCTCCCGGGTCGCCTTGCGACTGGGGCGGAAAAGGCCTAACATGGTGGGGGTGTCTATTAGACACCGCCAGCCATATTGGGATGGTGCAGAATGGATGCCTTTCCGTTGCGGCGATGCGGGCCCCCGAAGTGAAGTAGAGGTGGGGGGTGCACACAGGGGGTACCTGTGGTACCCCCCAGCAGAGTGCCTGCCTCTTTGTCAATTCAAATGCAACAATGCATGTTTAGCTTTGTGGGGGGCGGTGCTGAGAGCACCGCCCGCCACAATGCTAAACATGCATGATGCGCCCGCCACTCTGGCGGGCGCATCCTAATCCCCCAGGGACCCCCGCCCTTATGGTGGGCGGTCCCTAAGACCGATAGGATGGCGGGCGGACTAAGTCCGCCCGCCATCCTAATAGACCCCTTAGTGTGGGAAAGCATACATCATAGATGTACTTTTAGTATTTGGGTTGAGTTTGCAGGATTCCCAAGGAATATGTTTCAGACAAACCATTCCCTGTCCCTCTTATACCTATCTCGTACTTTCCCTTACCATTGCTGCCGATCACCATAAGGGCGTCAATGAATATAAAGTTCGGTTTCATAACGATGTAAGGAAGTTTTACAACTGCCTTAGGCCAGATAAGAGGGAATTGATTGATGATTGGGTTTGCCCTGACTTAAGACAGTCTTAAGTCAGCATAAAGTCAGAGTGAGCCCTTGTAAAACAGGCTCACCAGTCTCAAAAACGTCTTAAGTCGAGAGAGGCAATCTTAAGTAAGGGCCTGTTACCTGTAGTAAGACTGTCTTTGGTCTGGATAAACTACTTAGTAAATAGGGCACAGAGTATTATACTTTCTCGTCCCTGCAAAAAAGGGCTGAAAATATAGATATACTATGTATAGGGTAAATAGTAGTTGTTATATGAGTTATTTATAATTTTGATGATGAATAAGTCCACAAGGCAGTTGTACCAAACCTGCAATTGTTCTGCATTACTTACCTCTACTGGTAAGTGTGCAGTTTGTGTGGATAGCTATTTCAAATATTTGTGAAATTAATGAAATTATGACTTTATGATTGTCCAAGCTTGGCTAGGATACTACCCTGGATTAGTTCGAATTGTTCTGTCTGACAGGCAAAAGCAAGTCATAATTGGCTCTGAGGAATCAATATGAAGCCATTACACTTAGGAGTCACCATAGATCATCACTCTCTCCTTTATTACATTTAGGCACCTCGGCACTAATCATCTTTCTTTATCAGTTATATTCGGACGACTCTCAAATCTTCTTCAAACTAAATGAAAACATTTGGTAAACAACACCTTTCGGTTGAGGGATAATTTCTTATGCCTCAACAGGGACACAACCAAAGTGCTAACTTTCAGTTACAGACCAAAAGAACACAGCGCTAATTTAGTTGGCCAGAAAACTTGGGTCACCCTCCTCTACCATCAGTAAGTGTAAAACCCCGGGAATTACCTTTGACAAGGCTGTGTCTTTCAACCCTCAGAAGAACTCTGTGATCAAGAGTGCCAATTACCTATTGTCCTTGCTGAGAAAAATCAGACAACTCTTACTGTCCTCTTATCTCATTGATTTTACAAGGACACTCATCCTTTCTAAACTGGATTACTGCAACTATAGCTATGCAGGCCTAAAAAGGTTTCAAATTAAAACAGTACAACATTAGCAACCTCACTGGCACCTCTGAACCCCTACTGGATCCCAGGATACTTTGAAATCCTATATATTATGCTGATGGCCCTAGTAAAGTCCGGACCCAGTTTCTATAATCATTGGCTACACTGTACCAACCACAAGGACTCTTACAAATGAGTATCAACTTTTTCAATCAATGCCCAAAAGACTGAAATTAGGAAGGACATCACAAAAATACATAGACCCATGCCTTAGGATTATCCTATCACCTGCATTGAGAAGTCAAGAAGGCTACCACCAATTCGGGAAAGACTTTAAAACTGCTCTGTTCACAGACTGTCAAATGAAGAATGTTGGAACGCTTTCTTCTCTCTATACTTTGAATGAAGAGACAGCTGAAACCAGCAATCCACCTGGGACACCTGATGGTCACTGAATAGGGACTTATCATTAACCAATTGATGACTCCAATGGGGGAATATTTAGTAACAAATAATAAACCAGTTAAACAAAATAAAATAATTTAAGAACCGGTGTGGGATCATGCCTATGCAGAAAACAAATGCAGAAGTCACCGGTCATGTCTTTGGATTATACTAGTTTCTCTGTAATTGACATCTAACTTAGACCCGGAGACAATGGGCTAATGTGCTATGTAGAGCCTTAATACTCCCTCTGAGAAATATTCTGAACCTAGTGTTATAGTGTGTTTTTTTATCACAATATATATTTAGGTAAGAAGCAGTGTATGGTATGGTTTACCAGCTCTTCTGTCAATATGCTTTCCACTGTCACCCACTCCCAAAGAGTAATATCCACCTGTGCTTTCATTCACTGGAGTTCCAATAACATGCATGTGCTCTTTGAAGAGGACATTCTTGTGGATTCTGAAAACCTCAAGTTAGCTTCTCACGATGCCATAGACGTGGAGAGTTCTTAATGTATCAAAGTATGCCACTAAATCATTCTAGTTTCCCATACACACTGCACTCTCTATTAGCAAGCAAGTGGCCTTCCAACATTTTCACGACGATTGTAAAAGGCTAGCACACATACACACACACACACACACACACACAATAATAGGTGAAAAACAGTCCTAGGCCTTCATGATTATTGTCTCTTGGTGGACAACATACTGAAATGCCTCCCAAAGTATAGCTCGTTGTTCAAGTCACTCTCAGATTCATTTGAAGTATAATGCATAACTACACTGTTTCTGTTTCAATGTCAAATGTTGCAAGAATGCTCAATAGTTTTAACTGAGCTTGTGGAATTCATATTAGGAAGACTTTTTCCTCCGAAGTCAAGCTCCTTTAAAGTTTCTGACCCAAAACGTCTGCACACCAATGGTTGCTGTTCAAGTGTTTCTTTCAGGCAAAAAGTTCAGGGAACAATGCTTACTCTGCAGCTGATGGCTGCAAGAAACACTGGAAGCTACCACCTCTAGGAAATTTCAGTGCAGAGCCTCGAGACTACCGAGAGAGTGGTTTATGTATATACATCTAAGATGGCACCCTAGACTTCAAATAGTCTTACAGCACCGACAACTGGGCCTCTGTTCACAAGGGCTATTTTCTGATGCTGCAATGCAGATCCAACTACTAAGGTCCGACTGGTAAAAAAAACATTTGCTGCTCCAGCCACAGGTGAACCGGCCTCAAAGAACTGCAACGCTTACTTCTTGTGGATGTCTGTGATTGTAGGAATAACAAGGAAACATCTGTAAGGATATAGAGCCAAGCCAGAACTGTGTAGACATTTAAGATGTATGTAGTGAATCATATAACTAAAAGCCATGCCTGAAAATCGATCTGATACAAGGCAGACCAAACAGGGCAACGGACAATTTCTTGACTATTGTTAACAACATGTGAAGTGCCACATGGGTGCGATGCCCATCAAAAGGTGTGCTCTGGGGATATTTTCAAACACAGAAGTGGTCACCCCACCATCTGATTGAAAAATTTCACTGTTTCCTTGTATTCAGTAATTTAACAATGTTTACTGAAGTGTATCAACCCTTTTCCTTTAATCTTTTGTTATCATTTAACCTTTTTTGCCAGATATTTTCCTTCTTTACTATCCCATGCACCTGCACTCACATTGTTGTAAAGTGGCCAGTTGGGTGATATTTGAGTATGTTGTATCGTAAACGTATTGGGCCTCTTGAATTATTACTTCAAATGATCAAGATATTTATCCCTGAATAACCTCAGCTACCACTCTAATCTCATTAGGTCCTTCGATTGATCTTGTTCTGTGCAGAAAGGGACTCAAATATTTAGGGGATGAACAATTATCATACGAGAACCTGGAATAAGATAATTGTTAGCATTCAATCATTACTGAATGCCATTTTTCAGAATGAATCTATTTTTAAGACACACAACTTGAAGCAAATAGATTGGCCACAACGAATAAATGAAAAAGAATCAACAGAACAGATTATCTCAGTTGGTATTGTTATTGAAATTTAAAGAAATTTGCATACCAATCTAATTTATAACTTGAAAGGATTAAATGCGCATTAACAATGCAGTGAAAATCAATTTGAAGGGAGTTATCTTCCTCAGCCGAGGAAGATTGTATCATAAGAGGTGAATCCTTTTAAAGCAAATATCCCTCAGACAAACCATACAGATGAAAGTTCAATAGTAGCCAAATGACCAGTTCCAGTTCATGTACAGGATTGTCTGCCCCTTTCCACACTGCGTGCTGTTTAAAAATTGCTGTTTTACAGAATAAAAGAGTCTAAGACCTTTATCTTATTCAAATGGTCTGATGCAATTTCATTACTTTGTACAGAAAAACCATTCTAATCATAACAAATTGTATGACCATGTCTTGTCAAAAAGATACTATGTTTCACCAATAACAAAATGCATTTTTGAAACATAAAGCGAACATTGTTGACGTAAAACAAACTAATGACTACATTATAACCAGTTCAAAAACAATTCAAAGCATAACAGCCCATTGTGTGCATAAATACATAATTTTTTGGCAAATGACTACAACGGCTGTAACCTACTGGGAATACATTTACACGTCTAGCAGGCCTGGAAATATTTTAAAAACATGCTCATCATAGACATATGTCACTTGAAGGACCCAGTAAGGGTTAAACGCTGATGCGTTTCAAGTCCCTATCATAATTTCAGGACTCTCTTCAGGGCTGGTGACTGGGAAATCTGAGTTTTATGATTCAAGCTTTCTTTCTGAAATGTTTTTTCAAATGCTTTCAAGGAGAGGGTGAACGATGATAATATTCCATGCTTGTTAGTGGAGGCCTCGTGATCTCAAAGATTGTCCCATATTTGTTGAGGAGATAGAGATTTTCAACTAGATGAATGAGTCTGACGCTGTAGCAATTTAATTAGTTTGAAATAAAGTTGCTGTTTATCGTATTGGAAGAGGCTTCTCCAAAGCGCTGCTGTTGAATCGCTGCTTCATTGTAACAATTCCCAATGCTTGTCTCCCAATTCACGATGCTCGTCTCCCTCGAAGGTTACACTTTGTTTGTTCATTGTTAGTAGGTACTTCCTGACTGTAGTTGATCAAGCCACCTTTTTAGGTACCTTTCCACACTGCAGTGTCAATGTCAATGTCACACCCAATTTTGGTTAGACCACTCCGTCCCATTGGTCAGTTTCAGTAGGAAGATGTGATGTAGTAGATAAAAAGTATGCAAATCCGGAAGAAATAAGTAATTCATTTCTGCATAGAGAAAAACATACCAGAACAATTTGTTAAACCTTACATTAGTTTGTTTGAGGTTAAATGTCATCACAACTCTACATCTAACATTCTGCATGGTTTTACATTGCAGTACCTAAATCAAGTTTCATGTGTGTGTTTTCTTAAATGTGGTTACTTAACACACATTTGTCATGTTTAAAAATAAATGTCACAATTCATTTTTCTAGGGTGAATTCATAGAGCTAGAGGAAAAATAACAACCATGCTCTATCAATTCCACCTTCGATGGCCAATCGAGCCCTCACACTCTTATCTTTGGCTTTCTCTGATGTCGTATTTAAAAGGCAGATTTCTTTATTAGTTTTAGCCTAGTCTGTTCTAAGGCTTTTAATTCATCATAGTATTCACTGTCGGACTTCCAGTTGAGTTTCTGCTTTGTTTTGCTTTATTCCCCTAGTTTCTTTTTCAATTTGTGTACATTTGCAGTATCAAAAAATTCTTATTTATATGCCAGTAGGAATAGGTGTTAATATGTATCCCACTAAACTACCTCCCAATGATGCAAACTATTTTCCCACAGAAGAAAACCCTTTGCCAATTGATTCCTATGTGCCATCAGCTTTTATTTAATTCAAATATTTTCCCATTTAGTAATATTGCGAATATACCCCCGCAAATCTTTACTTTTGTCAGGGATATAGGTACAGCACTATTGATTTTTCAGCATAGGACCGACTCCGACATCTTTTGCAAGTAGGATATCAAATGCAAGTCTGTTTTGTAAAAGCAACCATTTCATTATCTATGACAAGGAAATCTCCTGCTGTATCGGTGATAAACGATCAACTAAAGTAAAGAGTTTTTGAACTTTGTGAGAATTTAGAATCATCAACTGATGGTATTATTGCACCAAAGATATCCCCAATTATTTCAGCAGCACTTATCCCCCTTCTTAAACAAGTATCTTTAAATTAGTTTGATCCGCTAGCGTGATTCACATGATAAATCTTTGGAAATACTATTCCCATATAGCAGCATACATACCAATATTTTGGCAATCTAAAATAGGGATTTTTCCCACATATATAGTATACCCCTGGGAAAACAGGATCAGATCCTTCAAGAAATAAACCCCAACCTTCCACAATTTGGAAAGTGTGATCACATTCACTGGAACCAACACATTCTTTGCTAAAATCTGTTTTGCGTCTTAGTATGCATAGTTTTCCTTTATGTGGCCAAACTAAAGCCATAGCAGAGTGTGCCCCACCCTTTTTATTTTCACCCTCCCGGTGTGCCTAAGATGGTATTTTTGATTGTGTTTCTGCCTTTTTCTTAATTTCCCCACATCTATCCTCAACTGAGTTCATACAATCTTTTTCTACATCATGTAAGGAGCAAGTCACATTATATCTATGCACATATACTTTATCTATGCTTTGTGTAGGTTGGATAAAATCACCCATTATTTCAGCAGTTCATGTATCTGGTACAATATTGACATTGTTCTTAACAGGTATTTCCGAAAAGAATAAATGATAATTTGAGTAATAATATTGAAATTGTCCCTTGCAATAAAATAAACCAGTAAGAGGTAAGTGAAGGTAACTCACATCCTCTGATAGTGAGGCATTTAAAGAAAAATCATTCATTTATTGATCATATTGCAAAGATTTATCAGTTGGATCATTAGCTACAATTGCATCATTCTTTTCTTCCAATGGTTTAGTAACAGGGGTAGGGTTAATACCGTGCTTCACATGAGGAAGTTTTAAAACAATAAGTACTAATACGACAATAATGGAAAAAACTACTAAGAAGCAAGCACATATATGTTTACGTTTTAACAATACTGGGTTTGGATCTTCCATCTCTCCAGAAAAGGGACTCATACTTTTGGTTATCTCTTGGGAATGATTGTAGCTTAGGTTTTTGCAGCAATTATATTTTTTAAACTCAGGAAATAAATCTTCTTTGCTTCTTTCACAGTTACAGTTCACAAGTTTCAATGGTTTGGCACAATTCAGTGTATTTTGCCTCTTCAGTTATTCATAAGCCATTTTCACCTTTTTTCTTCTGCCTTGCAAAAGTGTTTCTTATCATAACAGTTTATCAAGGTTGTTTTTGTGGGTTTAGATTCTTAAGCAAAAAGCATGATATGCTCTCTCCCGGTCATTTGCTGCTGCTAAATAGGTCCACTCCAGTGTGGCATATCTCTGATTTGGTACTCTAGCACTTTTTGATTTTCCTACCGTAGTCTCATCATCTGTGTCGGTTTATTCAGTTTGACTTCAGATTTCGATTACAGTTGTGGGTATTTTGCCTTCGGCCGAGACTTGCCTCAATCTGCCAGTTCTTCTGGGCCAATGGTCACAACAGCTGAGTCATTACTCCACCTAGTCAGGCCCCTCTCCATATGCTCTTGTTATCTACAGTGATTGACTCTCTTGGACCCTATTCTGAACCAGTGCTTTGAGACCCAGTTGCTGCCTCCTCCTCTACTCTGTGACTGACCTGAGTTGGATGTCTCACGGTGACCACCGGCACATCCACTGCAGGAACCGCATTTTCAAGAGGACATGGGACTCTGCGAGTATGGACAGCAGATACCCAATTATTCAGACCACCATATTTAACAGCAGTTGTGGTAACATGAATCACTTGATATGGCCCAAGCCAATGAGGCTCCAAACATGTTTTGCACATGTGCTTCTTCACTGGTACCCAGTCTCCAGGGCACAGGTCATGACACTGCTCCCTTTGTGTCAAATCGGCAGATTCTCCAACCTGGTGAGACACAGAATGGACCATATCAGCCAATCATTTGCAGTAATCGAGTACCAAATCATCAGTTATATTTACTAGCTGATTGACTGGGACTGTAGACTGTCTCATAGTCCAGTTCTTCTGTGTGGGATACTCCGTAAACTCATCAACACCAAGGATAAAGTATGAAATGAAATGAAATGAATGAATATTTATATAGCGCCTATACTACCCGGAGGCCTCGTAGCGCTTCAGAGCCAAGAAGCAGCAGCTACAGAGTTTCTAGCAAGATTATTGGTCGAATAAATGCTTTTTTAAAAGTTTGCGAAAAGCAGTTAGACTGCGGGTCGCTCTTATTAGCTGAGGGAGAGAGTTCCATAACTTGGCCGCTGAGTACGAGAAGGAGCGGCCTCCCTGCCTTGCTTTCTTGACCTTCCTGGTAGTTGCTAAAACTTGGTTACCTGAGCGGAGGGATCTAGATGGTTGGTAAAGTGGTAGTATAGAATGAAGAATGGCGGGACCTGTTTTCCAGATAGATTTGTGGGCTATACACAGCACTTTGAACTGAACCCTGGCACCGATAGAAAGCCAGTGTAGTTGACGAAGGGCGGGCCTAGCAGATTGTCTCCTCTGGACCTGCAGGAGCAATCTTGCTGCGCTGTTTTGTACCACTTGAAGTTTGTTCATTGTAGACAGTGGGGCTCCTAGGTACAGGGAGTTCCCATAATCCAGCCGAGATAAAATCAGCGCCTGGATCATGATCCTGCGTGCTTCGAATGGGAGGAGAGGAAGAACCTTACGTAGCATCTTTAACAACCCATAGCATGTTGATGATAAAACAGTGGCTTGGTGACTGAAGCTAAGTTTATCATCAAGCCACACGCCCAAGCTCTTTATGTGCGGCTTAGGCGGTGGGGCTGGTCCTAGGCATGAGGGCCACATGGGAATCGGTGGTGCGGGGGAGGGGTTGCCTAGTAACATATTCTCCGTCTTATCTCCGTTAAGACGGAGGTAAGAGTCCTTCATCCATCCGGCCAGTGCTTCGAGGCAGGGTGCCAGCCCATCCGACGATCTTCCATCGTGGCCCAGGGATACCACTAATTGGGTATTGTCTGCATAGCTGACGATCTTAATGCCAAATGGGTGGATGACAGCTGCCAACGGCTTCATATACACATTGAAGAGCGTTGGGCTTAGGGCCGAACCCTGTGGAACCCCACATTCCAGAGATTGACTAGACGAGACCACGTCTCCTTCAAAGTCTTGGAAAGGGCAATTACTGATTATCTGGTTATTTCAGAGATGTCGACACACACATCTCTGCCAGACGGGATGATAGTATTCTATTTACTTGTTCGCCACTCCTGACGCTTCTGGGCATTATGCACAGTGTAGTTTCTGTTCAATTTGTAATGCTGCACAAAGCATTCGTATTACCTCATTAATAAAGTGTGTCCCTCTATATGATTTCAAGGAGGTTGGAAATCCAAACTGCGGCATAAGCTCTCTAAGGAGTAACTTTACTACTGTCATTATGTCTGGTTGAATATGCTTCCACCCAACTAGAGAACAGACACATAATCACTAAAACGTATTTTAGTCCATTGCAAGGTGGCATCTCAATGAAATCGAACTGCATCCTCTTGAAGGGTCCTCCAGATCTCCCTACATAACTAATTGTGACCAGTGTTTTCTTTTCAACGTCCTGTTGTTGACATATTACACACCTCTGGCACAAAAACTAAGCCACAGCTCGAAATCAGGGATTGAACCATGTTTATCAGAAAAGACACATCATAGCATCTCTCCCAACATATGCAGGTCCATGGTAGTTCCTTGCCATTGGTGACAATAAACTATCAGGCAAGACTGGTCTTCCATCTTTGTACACCCATACCTTGTCTTTTTGCCTTTGTGTGCAATCTGCTTTTACCCACCTCTGTCGTTCGGATTCTGAAACTTCATCCTGTAATGCTTTTGTTTCTTCCCATGTATACACAACTGAAAACATCATCCTGCATTCTGCCAAATCAGGCTGTGGAAAGGCGCCTTCCGAGCACGGCACGATTTGATAATGGAGCAATAAGGCACAGACTTACGTGAGAAGTGTTGATTGCCCTTATAGATACAGGAGCGGCCGGTGTGAATGGCCTGGCTGCCCTTTGCACACTATAGAACTAGTGTCCAAGACAGTGAAGTGACATTCCCAGAGTGCAGCCCTGAAGAAACTGCTTTAATACAACATAGCAGTGAAACATGTCGGCACTGGCAGGAGGTTGTGGTAGATATGATTAACTACCAGCCCCCCCCTTTTTTATACAAGCACACCATCTCCGCCCTATGAATAAAGTTGGGTAAGGGACGGTTGATTGGGTGTGTGTTTTTATGCACTTTGTTACTTTATTTTCACTTTGTTTATATGTGGTGGTCACTAGCAGATATTTCTGCACCTTCACTAGTTTGTCACTATATATGTTTGTTGTTTTGGACACTTCTTTCCTTTCATCTTATTTTTTTTTTTTTTTTTTTAAGACGCATGTGACAACCGATGATGAGACAGGGGCCTGTCTGGAAATTTGATACCAGTTACCCCGACGGTGGTGTTTCCGTGAGGTGTCACTTGCGTCTTTCACATTTTTTGCTCTAACAAGAGCAGTGTCCAACGTTGGGTGTGGATACAGTGGTAATTCCCGGGATTCGGGTACACCTTATGTGTTGGTTCTGGTGTGTTGCCCTGGAGAACAGGTTTTTATACATTGGCGGAGAACAGTGCATATTGTCTCTTACAATATTGGTAAGAGAGTGGTAGGGAGTAGGACGGTTGGAACTCCCCCCCTCTAGTCACTGATTTGGTCGTACGCCGAGGGAGTGGGTCTTTATTGTTTGGTTGACTTTGAGTGGAGGGCGACCCGCTCCAGCATCCCTCTGTGCTCCTTTAATTGTTTAAATGTTCTATTAATGGACCTCCATTGAAGATGTAAGAATTTAGGGCACTACAGTGCGCTGTCCCATCCTCATAGCGGTTGCTGACTGTCACATAATCATTGCCCTGTCTGTGTGCTAGGCACTGAACCACTGCAATTTGGGCTGGAAATTGTAATGACAGCAAGTAAGTATTTCACGCTCTCTTCATTTGGGATAGGTGAACCGAAGAGGTCATGAACCCACGCTGAGACCACAAATGTCCAAAAACATGGGAACTCCACATCCATATTGGCTGTGAAGATGGTAGCTCTCAATTGCTTAGTAATGCTGCAAGCCCTAGTCAAGGCAAATAATCCAGCTACCTAAACCGCAATACACTACCTGGAACAATGATGCTTCCACCCCTCCCACAACTGTACAGATGGCATACACATGATCCATCTACAAACAACACATGATCTGACTCAGGCAATGGAATATCCATGATATCTAGACGAGGTTCCGTACACAGTTCAGTCACATCCATACAATCATGATCTGCTTCATCAGTCACAGGCAGAATCCTGTGCACACGAAAAGTGTAGCGGTTCCCTGGTGGAGACCTTGATTTGAGCAATGATTATCAAAATGATCCAGAAAGATTCGTCTGGTTTGCAATAAAGCGTTTTAATGGCAAAACGAAAGATCAGTACATCCAAGTAGCATGTTGTAAATGAAAAGATACTGAAGCTTCAGGGAACCACTACACTTTTCGTGTGCACAGGATTCTGCCTATGATTCTTGGTTGCAGGGGCTGGTTTTCCGTTGGGTTTGTTCCCCTGACCTGTATGTACCCGACTTTTACGCTCACAGCAACAACCAAAACCTAAGGAACACGCAGAGCGCCATTACTTCCTTACACCTATCCAAACCCATTCTCCCTCGCTGAGTGCTTCATCAGTCACAACTTCATTTCCTGATAAGGGCATTAAAGTAGCCGGGTTTAGACTCGTGCATCTTACCAATGATACGTTCTCAGCACCCAATATCACCTGTTCATACTTTGTTAATCGGCTACTTGTGAGATGTTGTGTTCGAGAACGAGTGAGCAAAATCTCAACAGTGTGATACATTCAGTTTCATTGGGTGATCTATTACAATGCTCTCTGTTCCAAACTCAAGCATGTGGCAGCAAATTCTTTGAGACATCCAGGTAATGCTGCAACATAAGGATCTAACATAGCTGTGAAGTATGCAACAGGACAATGGACAGCCTTCACGCTCACTGCAGAACAGAGTATTACTTTTGTTAAAATTGGACATTCCCAATGCTGGTGCTTGACGCAAACTCGCAGTTCTTTAAAAGAGCACATGCATTCATCACTCCATGGAACTGGATCTGGCACATCTTTGTGCGCAATTCTCTGAAGGGGTTTAGCAGTCAATGAAAAATGTGGACAACATTGGTGGCAGTTACCAACCCTTCCCAGAAACATTTGAAACTCTCTTTGAGTTCAGGGTGAGTTCATCTACAGAGTGGCAGTAATCTGATCTTGTGACACCTTCTGACTCCCTTTGCATTGTGATGTCCTAGATAAAGGATCTCCCTCTCACAAAATTGTATCTTTTTTGGTGACACCTATGCCCACTCACTGCCAGATGATTCAGTAATGCAATAGTGTCACATATGCAAGCCTCCTGAGTACATGTCGCTACCAATAAGTCATCAAGGTACTGTACCAGAACAGAGTGATTTGGCAGTACTAAAGACTCCAAATTCCTTTTCAATATTTGATTGGAAATGGAAGGACTCTCTGTATACTCTAGTAGGACTCTGCATCATGCTAAGACATGGTTTCCAAATGGGAATGCAATTAAAAATTGGCTATCCGTGTGCAAGAGAATGGAGAAGAAGGCTTGACACGAATCAATGACAGAAAACCACTCTGCTTCACAAGGAATCTGAGATAGTATCACAGCTGGATTCTGCATGATTGGACAACATGGTATCAGAATCTGGTTAACTTTGCGCAAATCCTGCACAATCTTGTACTTTCATTTGGATTCTGAATTTCCATAATAGGCAAATTTAACGGGCTTCCCATGATTTCTTTCAAGATCCCCTGTTCAATCTGTAATTCGATCAAAGGGGTTATGCTGCAATAGTCTCAGGACTCAGATTGTATGGTGGGGTTCGAGGAAATACTGCATTTGGTTTCAAAGTAATTCGTATTGGAGCTACTCCTTTGATCAGTCCAATATCTTTGCCTGTGAAATCCCAAACGTCTGGGAACATCATGTGTCTCAAATCAAGGGCTAAATCATTAATAGTTAGTAAAGGAAAAAACCTTCAACTCATGTCCTTTGTTTTGATGCTTTGAATGCAATATCCTCATCATCTGTGTTGTATTCTATTTCTTTCGGGGTACAACAGAGCAATTTAATTTGTACAATAGATCTATGGATTCTTTCTACCTTGAGAGGTAATTTTGGAACTTACGCTGTTCTCACAGTAGAATGGGTGGCACCAGTATCAACAAAGAATTATAAAGGTGTTCCATTTGCCTTGCAATCCACATAAGGACCACTCTGGTCTACCTCTAAGGATGCACCCAGCATGCATTCCTCCTCCCCCCTTAGGCATGTCATTGGGACAAATCAGAATCACTGTCATCAATCTGTATTATGTATTGTTGAGTTACGTTTGAATCCACTTCAGTTTATTCCTTTGAATGGGACCCCATGTTCAGATTATACTTCTGCACTTGGCCATTCAACTGAGGCATGTGGGCTTGTGTCATTGTCATGTGTGTATTATTCTGCCTTTGAGTTTGCAGATTCTGCATCAAATCACCTGTCTGGGTCTGTGAAATTTTACCTGGTGCTGTCTGCCCATTTATCTGATTCAGTGGATTGAACCTACACTCGCATTTTTAATGCCCCCACTTGCCACAAATATGCCATGGATGAGTCTTTTTCAATATTTCTATCTGAACTCCTCCTCCTTTGTCTTGTGTTGTCACATTTTGTTGCTGACCTCCAGCTACTCCTTGATTATCAGAGGCTTTAAAATATGCCATGCAGCGCAATTTCAGTGTTATGTTCATGGGCAATGTTAGTGCAAAACTCCTTTTGCACACAACCCTGTCATTTGTGCTAGCTTGCATCTAGAGCATACCTTATATTGATAAGAGTGCCTAAGCCAGAGTGTAATAAATCACCGACTAAGTCCATTCTTTTCTCATTAATAATTAAAAGACCCTGTAGGCCAGACCACAAAACATTTTTGTCTGGCATTACTACAGGTCCATTGAGGAACCGAAGGCAGTGTTTCGTGTGAACACCTGTACTAATATATTATGAAACAGATTTATGGAACTGGTAATGTGTGACAGGCATGTTTGTGCATATTTGTTGTGTTGCATTTTGTTGTTGTTGTGACATGCTGTGTTGTGTTTATACTATTGTGCTTTTGCTCTACATTATTGCATTGTGTTCTTATTGTATTCTCCTGTGATTTATGTGTTTTTTAAACTATTTCTAGTGTTGTGCATTGTTATGTTTTAATTTTGTTGTTATGATGCTATGTGTTATGCTGTGGAATTAGGTTCCATCTATATAGATGTCAATAAAGACTGCTACTATTTAAAGAAAAAACAGTAGCACTTGCCTTTAACGTTCCCTTGACAAGCAACCATTTACCACTGTCTAAGGCGGAAAAGTACTGCTGTCACAGCTATCCAACTACTTAAGACACTAGTCAGCTCAACACTGTGACAGACACATGTCATGAATTAGCACATTCAGTGCTCTCTTTTTGTGATTTGACCATCAAAATATTTGATTTTTCTCACTGTTGATCAAATATATTCTTCTTACTTTGCATGTCGACAAATTCTCTAATTTCATTTTAGAAAAACCATTTCATTTTCAGCCATATCTATGATATTTGTTCTGCTGAAGTATTTAAAGCATCCTGGCTCCTTGAAAGTAACACCAAGCTGTCAAAAATCTCAAATCAGCTAAAAGAGTGACCTTTGCCTAAAGTAAATATTTTATTATCAGTGACTCTCATTCATAGACAGTAAAGCCTTTCTTCAATTAAGACGAAAACATTTAATGTTCTGCTCAATTTGCATCAGCAAAAAAATAACCTTCTAGCTGTATGTCTTACAACAAATATAATGGTATACATTTCTCGACCAAAATATTTATTACATTGAGGAATTTTCGCGCTGATGCTCTGTTTAATATCAAGAAATAGCCCCATAGCTTAAAAAAAATCGTGACCTTTTGAGTTTTACGTGTAGGTGCTTAATGCAGATATAGAAATGCAAATTAACATCTGCTATATTTATTGCCTTTATATTGAACTTTTCAAGGTAACCTAAAGTACTGAATACGTAATTCTTCCTGGAAAGGCGTCCTACATAGATGTTCTAGTTAACAGTATGGGCCCAATGAAAGTAATTTGATTATTGATACATATATTGATTGTGGAGGCTAGTGTTCTTTTTATTGTAAAGCTAATACCCATTTCTCTGTGAATGTATTTTTTGCAGCTAAAAAATGACTGTTAAAGAAGTTATAGAAAACAAGAGATGATTCATGTTTCTTCCTACTAAGAATCTAAAGTCTCTGAAAAATTTGTTTTTCCTAGCCAATATTTTTTTTGCGTTAATATTTTTGGCACATTAGGATACACAACCTGCAGATTTTACCACTTAATGGGGCATATTCTCAAGGACTTATTGCCGAGTTATCAACACTTTCGCGCAGCAAAAGTGGCGAAATAATTATCGCCCCATTCTCAAGCCACGGATGAGAGCTACAACTAATGCTAATGATATGCAGAGTAGGCGTTCCCGTGGAAAAAAACACAAAAACACCACTTCCCGATATTCTCAACGAATAGCCAGATCTGCAATGCGATCCAAAAACAGGCGATTAGGCACTCTAGCAGCAGGGATTTAACACCTGCCTTTTACTGTTGTAAAGCGGGACGACTACCTACAGTATGAAAGGGAGTCTGTTGCATTGTCATTTTGCCTTTCCTGTTTCATTTCCTTTTTTATCATTATTTCCCTATTCTTTACATTGCCCCTTTAATAGATTGTATACTTATGATTGTGGCTCATGCCACTCTGTTGGTAATTCTATTTGGAATGTCATGAAAACAGTTATTGGAGTTTCAGCTGCTGGACTCTAGCTGTTGTACTGTGCTTCTTCAATTAAAGATTTACTTCATTTATCTGGATTTCAACTTTATTTATACCTTGAACTTTACAATTTGGGTAAGTCCATACTCACTCAAAATCTCACAAAATCTCACAAACAGTTTTAAGATGTTCAGTGTGAACCTTTTCATTACAGGAAAAAAATTATATATCGTCCTGGAAACACTTGACGTAATGTTGCATGTCTTTAAAAATATGACACATGGTCCTCTGGAAGACTGACGCCGCCGAAGCCAGTCCGAACGGCATCCCCTTAAATTGGAACAGCCCTTGGGGTGTGTGTTGTCACAGCGTGCAGTTCGAGAGGAATGGAATGTAGCGTTTTCTTCACGTACTCTCAGTGTGAGTGAAAGACGTTAGGCAGTAATTGAAAAAGAGTTGTTGGGGTGTGTTTGGGGAGTTGAGCATTTCCGCAATTATATTTGGAGAGCTCGGTTTATGTTGAGAACAGATCATAAGCCTTTAGTGTCTATTATGTCTCCTGGAGGTGGTTCGAAAGCTACAGCTCGCACTGCCAGACTGATGTCGCGGTTGCAGGAATATAGTTTTGACATTGAATATGTCCCTGGTAAAAGTAATGTGACGGCTGATTGCCTTTCCAGAATTCCATGTATTGAAGAGGGAGTGTGTGAAGAAGAAGAAGTTGTAACTAGCATTTCTGAAGTTGTTTCAGAAAAGTTTAGTTTTATCACTGAAGAAATGTGGAAGAAGAGTATGAGTGAAGATGAGGATTTGAAAAAGGTCATTGATTACATCAGAACGGGTTGGCCATCCAAAAATGATGTTCCTGTTGAAATGGTTCAATTTTGGAATGCATCCAGTGAACTTGTCACTGAAGGTGATTTGGTTTTCAGGGAAGGTAAGTGTATTCCTCCTTCATCTCTTCGTAGTCATATTTTAGATATGAGTCATGCAAGTCACTTGGGGATGTCATCTATGAAGAGGTTGATTAGATTTATTTTTTGGTGGCCTGGAATGGATAGGTTCATTGACCGAGTTGTCAGGGAATGTCGTGAGTGCATCAGGAGTGATAATATATATATGTGTAGATGTGATCCAGCTCCTTTAATTCCTTTTAAATGGCCGGATCAACCGTGGCAGAAAGTGGGTTTAGATATGGCAGTGCCTTTCAATTTTTTACCTCAAGACTGCAGATTTGCTTTGGTAGCAGTAGACTATCATTCAAAATGGCCTGAAGTCAAGTTGGTACCACATCCCAGTACTGATGATGTGATTTTGTTTCTTAAAGAAATATTTGCTCATGAGGGTTACCCAGAAGTACTAATTTCTGACAATGGTGTGCAGTTTAAGTCAAATCAAATGTTAGAATTTCTTAAGTTTTACAATATCAGGCATATGACTACAGCGTTATATGAACCACAAGAGAATGGACAAGTGGAAAGATATAATAGAGTACGGAAATAGGACATAATTTGGGCACGTCGTTTTGGTGTTCTTTGGGAGGAGAAATTGAGAGAAAAACTTTGTTGCATCGTGTGTGGACCGTCGGAAGCGCCGGAGGGACGCGGCTACAGTAACTGTGACTAGCTCGAGTTACGGTTTCGGACACGTGGACAGCTGACACGGTGTCCTGAGGAGTGACGCTGGTATGCGCTGACGTAGCGCACTCCAGGTCCAGTACAGGTTGAAAAGACTGAGAATAATAAACCCCTCATATGCCCTGATGAAATCGCCATAGAAGGAGCGATGAAACATGTCGGCTTGAGGAAAGGAACTTTTATGGTATATGAAATATCCATTTTTAATTAAGTAGTGCTCTGCTGCATCAGAATAAAACGGTAATAGCAAGCAAAGCACCACTACACAAATGATTTATTTTTCTTTTGGTGTTGTGGTTTGTTTGGGGTTCTGTTGAGTGTACTTTTGACACTGCTAACAGGTATCAGTGTTTTGATACGTTGGTCACTATTTGTGTTTTTCCTTCACTATTCTCACGTCCGCACTACTCTTCTGTTGAGTGCACGTTTGTCTTTTCACAATAGAGAGAGCTGCCAATGATGAGAAGTGGGTACACCGGTAATCATCAACCGGGAACCCCCTCGGGTTGTTCTACCGTGAGGTGCTCTCTCTATTCTTCACACTTTTCTAGGTGAATGTGCTGTTCCTGTGTGATTGTATTTTTATTGAACACGTCCAGACCTTGGAATTTATGTTATATAACATTTATTTCTGGTAGCATTTAAATTGTGTTTCTACCGGGTCTACGATTGTACTTGGATGTGTATTAATGAGTGAGGCATTAATTGTTTGAATACTGTTTGAGTGGGGGGCTGCCTCGCCCATTCCCCTCCCCCTGTACCCCTTCAGATTTTGTGCATCGTATAACACCACAGTCCACAACTGAAGTTTCACCTTTCCGTCTGTTGAGAGGTAAAGATCCCATTTCTAAATTATGTCCATGGTGGTTCAAGAATGCTGCGAAAAACTGTAATTCGGAAGTTCGTGTGGAGGAACTAGCTCAAAAATGGAAATTAAGCAAAACAAAAGCAAATTCTATTTTGATTCTCGCATGAAGGTCAAGGTGCCTTTGCTTATAGTTGGAGAATGGTTGAGAATAAGAAAACCAGGACATGTTGCTAAAAGAGAATATAACTTTGGTAAGCCGTCAGGTGGCAGGTGGCAGGACAAGTGAAAAGGTGAAAGCCAAACGTGGGAGCTCTGTGGGCTGCGGGACGGAAAGCGCATAATGGTGAGGCCGTCGGAAGCGGGCTTGGGTTTGGTTCAGTGCGTCCTGGAGACTGTTTGACTGCTGACTGATAAAATCTTCCAGCCCAGACTAGCCCTCGCTAGCGCCATATCTCGGCGGTCAGAGGTCACGGCATCGGAGCACCGGAGCAATCTTAAGTGCAAGCGCGGCTGCCCTTTAGCGGGCGGCCGCACCAAGAGAGTGCCCTTGGTACTTGCGGTGGCAACCCGATAGATCTGGTGCAGCATGCAGCCCGCAACAGCCTAGTGAGCCCCGCTTGCCATATTTTGCTACACTTGAACCCGAAAATGCCTGTACCTTGAACCCTGAACTCGCCTGAAGTTGTCCCAGCCACAGCACCCTCCCAGCAGCCACCCAGCATTCAGCACTTCGCATCCAACATCCAGAATCTACCATTCTACGGTTTCTAGCTCAGCTCAAGTTTTCAGCTTCGAGCCCACACCTCACAGCTTAAAGTTCAATGCCTCAGCAAACAGCTCACAGCCAGTGGCTCACACCAATTTCTGGTGCCCTTCTCGCTCCCAGACCTTTTTTGTCGCAGACCACTCGAATGCACCTTGTCTACCCCAGTTTCTCCAATCTTCCTACCTTAAGCGCCCTCATAGCCAAATTCCCCAGGAAGGGCGGCTGCAGCCCCTCTCAACAAGATTTTTTTTCTTTTCTTTTAAAGTATGAGATCGGGAAGGGTGAGAAAAGTACTAGCAAAGGCTGTGAAAAAAACAATGTAGGAGTAAAAGCACCTCTGAGTAATTTGGAAGGATTGGTCGAATTTCCACAACCCCCGAACAATCACAACAACTACTTCTCACGAGTCTACATACTGGCCGTGACCCGGATTTAGAACCTGTCCCCAAGCTCTTGCAGTCTTCAGTGCAAGACCGACCTTTCAAAGCACACCCACCATATTCCGCAGTTGACTGGATGGCTGCAGCGCAGGAACATCAGAGAACAGAGGCACTAAAACCGGGCACAACAGCCCCCCCAAGCCCAAGTCCAACGATTAAACAATCTACATTATGAGACTACTTCAGAAGCCAAGCACCATCAACACTCTCGAAGAGAAATCCCAGCACAGCAGACCCACCTCAGATTACCCCGCCAACAAAAACCATTGCATCTTCGAACCAAATTTTGATTCAGCCTATGATTCATGCAGTTGCTAATGAAGGTGAAAGTTCCTCTTTACAATATTCTACAGCAAAGACGTCCTCTCAAAGCACGGTCTCTGCAGAAGCCCCAGAAGGAAACCAACCGTCTGAGTCATCTGGACAGCCCTCTTTTGATCAAAATTCAGTTCAATTGGAACTGATTCTCTCCCAAGTCCCCTCTTTTAATGTTGCCAGTCCACCAATCGCTGACCTAGTCCAGAATTTAAGTCAGTTTTCCCCATTAACATCAAAATTGCCATCTGTAACTCTGCCCGACAGCCAAAAAAAGATCACTAGGGTTTTGACCCTTGAAGTTGTGTCTCATTTCCGCCTCCAATCTGACAATTCCAACTCGGAAAAGGCCGATCAAGTTGACCAATCCGGCAATTCAAAGGGATTGGGTGAGAATGTTATTCTTTCCCCACTGGATTTCTCATTTTTCTCATCAGCTCCTCAAAAACCTGCCGTTCAGGCAAGCCCATCAAGCGGCCTCACTGATCTCTGGTTTCAGTTATTGCAAACTCTCCAAACTTCGGCAGCAGCCCTAGCTTATCACTCGGACAAAATGGACGAGCAGGTGCACCTTTTGAACACGCTAGTGGTGTATACTGCAGGAATTGACAAAAAACTAGAGGCTCTCAATCAGCTCATTACGAACGCCCAATCTCAAGTACAACTGGTACAGTCGATGTGCTGCTGTTTCCCCATAATCGATACCTTATCATCTCTACCACAATTTCTCTCCTCAGTACTAACAGAAATAAAGAAACTCCCATTGCCAGAGTCACCAGACCTCACTCCCCCCAGCACCTAACACTGGCAAGCGCCCACCACTATTGAAGACCAATTCTCATCCGCCTCCCTGCGCTCCATAGAACCTGTTGACAGCAAATCAACTCCCATCTATTTAGTTCAACAAAAAAATAAACACAGGCTGTCAAAACGGCAAAGAAAAAGACTACGGAAGAGTCGGAACAAACATACAATTGAAACTAAAACCTTAAATGATAGTAGCCTCATCACTGCCAACTTAGTTCAAGCAAGTGTGCCATTACATACCTCTGGAGTAAATCTGTCTTTGAGCTCTGCAGCAAAAAGCCCAACTCCCCAGAGAGAATGCTCATTCTCCCACACCAAGCAAGAGGGCACCTTTCAAGACCAACAGCCCATTTCACAGCACCTTACGCAAGCAACACCTGGATTCAGTCGACCTCTAATAGCCGTGCCTAATCCTGTTACAAAACAACTGGGAACCAAATTTCCCACGACTTCCCCTCAGTTACCCGCCCGAGTAATCCTTCAACAGAGGTGGGTAAGCCCATCCATGTCCAATGTGCAGTTAAAGAACACGTTTACCAGATTTTTTCAAACGCTTCAAGCGATCAACAGTTGGCGCCTATGAGCAAAAGTCTCTCCACTTCATCCCCATCAACTAGAAACTGTGATCCGTCTTCCTTATTGGCAGTTGCATGTTCGATGAAGCAAGTTCCGGTTGTTAACCCAAAGAAATCAAAGCTTTTAATGATCAACCAAGTTCCAGCTCAGCCTCCCTCTAACTCAGGCACCCTACTATTGCTAACTCCAGAGTATGTTTCAAGAGGCCCCCACGACATTTTAAACCGAGGGAACATACTAAGACTGTGCAAATCATTTTCCGACTTGTGTTACCTGCAGTCCCACGACATAATCTCCATCAAATTTATTCCACCAACTGGTACTAATACGGGCAATACAACTGAATTAACGCTTGGGTCCTCAACAATTCGAGAACTAGTTCAGTCAAAAGCCAAACAATTAAAAAATTGGGGCATAATAATGTCAACGTTTAGCGCCCCTCTTTATCCATCAATTTTGGAAAATAACCAGACCCATACCCAGCCCCCAAGTGGCAGCTCGTTCCCTTTTTCAGTATTAAAGTCAGCAAGAAGTCGCTCTCCTATAGCAACCCAGGAGTACCCAATAAACCAGCAAAACCCCGAAAATATCGATTGGTCATGGCTCTCTGGAGCCCTAGTAAGGAGCCGGAATGATTGAAAAAACCCCAACCTTGGTCTGGCAATATGTTCCTGGAACATAAACGGCCTTGGTCACAAAATGAAATCAGCAGCCACCCTTGGTTTTCTAAAGGAACACTATCTTATTCTACTGCAGGAAATCTGGGCAACAGACAGCATTCCTATTGATGGCTACCTTGAATTTGCATCTCTCGCAAAACGACAATCCAAATTTGGCAGGCCAAGTGGCGGCCTGGCGATTTACGTGTCAACTAAACTTTCCCTGTCCATTAAGCAGCTAAAAATTGAGGAAAACTGGCTCTCCGGAATCCTTTTGGGCAATCATGAGATCAACAGCCAGCTCCTCCTTCTGAACGTTTACATATCCCCAGGTAGCATGGAGAAAAAATTAAGACTGGATTGCCTGGCCAATACCGCCTGCAACTTGCTCGGCGAATATGGCAGTATACCAAGCACAATTACAGGAGATTTTAACACCACCTTCTCTGTAATTTCCTCTATGAACCAGAATCAGCCCTGTCTATGGCTCCGTTACATCTTGCAACAAAGTCAACTCCTGTAGGAAACAGACCATCAAAACTGGGGGAGTATGCAGTTACCCAGTTAGACAGCATAGGCTACATCCTACTGAATGGTCGCTTCCCCACGGACACTCCTCCAGCCTGGACCCGAACCGATGGCCGAATCTTCTCCTTTCTGGATTTTGCCCTAGGTAGCATGGAACTTCTTCCTTTTATTAAGAGCTTTCGTATTGCACCACAAGGCGAGAGCGATCACCGGCCGCAGATTATAACAATTCATGCCAACATCCAGCGCCACAAGGAGCTTGCGCATACACACGCAGACTGCTACACGGAGAATTTAAAAAGGATGAAATGGTCAGACAACACGGCACCCTTTGTAATTGAAAAATGTAGAACATTGTTAACCCAACCACTCGCCACTGATTTCTCGCCTGTCTGCACCTGGGCTAGCTTTATTAACCAACTATTAGAAACAGTCCCACTGGGGCACTGACCACTTCGAATTTCAACCACACACTTCAACAGCTACAAAAAAGCTAAAGTGATGCAGAAATCGTGCCCTTCGGAAATGCAGGAAGAGCTCAGGTAACAAAACCGCTTTTAAAAACTACAAGCAAGCTGAAGCAGCTTTCAAGTTCGCAGCACGTAGGGAAAAACAAGCAGGCACGGATCAATTCTGGGTGAAGCTCCTCTATGAAAGCAAAAATCCAAACTCAAAGAAATTCTGGAGCCTTGTACATAGGGGTCAGCTTGGTGGATGCGGTCATGGTAGTGCAGACATCAGTGCGGACGAATGGTCCCTCTGTCTATCATCTCATTTCATGAGAAAGGATAAGGAAGCCGATTGCCCCACCCCTTCTAGCATGCCTAACTCAAAGGTACTAGCCTTGGAAGCTACGAAACCAACACGGCCAGGCCCCAGCTCTTCATTTATAAGTTTATCACTGGTACCCATAAATGCGGTTTGTGTGAATAACATTGTTTCCCTCTCAGAGACGTCTCCGACCTCGGAAGAACTAAAGCACAAGATTCTATGTTTAATTAAGAAAAATAGAGCCGATGGTGCACCTGGACCAAATGGTCTCCCCCAGGCCCTGTTTAAATCTGAAGCTGAATTCTGGTCAGTTCATCTGACCCCCCTGTTTTCTTATTGCAGGTTAAACAACACTGTCCCCGAGTCCTGGAGAGGTGCCATCATTCATCACATTTATAAGGGTGGGAAGAGAAATGACCCCAGCAACTACCGAATGATAGCACTTTTAGACGTTGAGTCGAAATACTACGCCAGCATTCTGTTGGACGAGCTACAGGTCTGGACCAAGGAAACAAGCAACTTCCTAGAGTTCAATCTGTCAAAAACAAAAACAATATCCTTTTGTAAGCAAAAGAAAAGGTGCGGTGGGTGGTATTTCAACAAGGTAAAAATAGAACCAACAACTCACTATAAATACCTGGGAATATTTCTTGACTCTAGAAGTTCTTTTGTCAAACAGAAAGAAGTACTGAGGACCAAAGCTCTGGCTTTAAAGGTTTTCGCCACAAAACTATCCAAACAAGCATTTGCAATGCAATAGGTCTCGCATTAGGAAAGTTTGAGCTATTGGTATTGTAAATGACAAATTTATTATTTATGTGTTGGTTTTGAAAATAGCGAAATTAATAGCTTTGTCATTTACAATGCCAATAGTTTTAACTTTCGCAAATGTGACACCTATAGCATTTGTAATGCAATATGTGTTGTATTTACGTGACTTAGATGTATTGCTACACAGGACGAGCAATGGTGCAACACACAGGACCAACTGGTGCTACACAGGACGAGTGATGGTACAACACACAGGACCAACTGGTGCTACACAGGATGGGCGATGGTGTAACACACAGGACCAACTGGTGCTACACAGGACGAGCAATGGTGTAACACACAGATCCAACTGGTGCTACACAGGACGAGCAGTGGTGCAACACAGGCTCCGCTAGAGCCACAGAGGACGAGCAATGGTACAACATAGGACCAGCCAATGGTGCACAGGAACAGCAGCTGTACTAACAGATGAGCAATGGTGCAACACACAGGAACAACTGGTGCTACACAGGATGAGCGATGGTGCAACACACAGATCCAACTGGTGCTACACTGGACGAGGCAACACAAGACCAACCATTGCTGCACAAGATGAGGGATTGTGCACAGGATCAGCAGCTGTACTAACAGATGAGCAATGGTGCAACACATAGGAACAACTGGAGCTACACAGGACGAGGCAACACAAGACCAACCATGGCTGCACAAGACAAGGAATTATGCAACACTGTGCCGGCTAATGCTTCTCAGGGCGAGGATTAGTGCAACAAAGAACGAGCGATGGTGCAATACAGGACCAAGCAGTACTGCACAGGATGATAAGTGGTGCAGCACAGGGCACAGACAATACCTGTACCACCCTGTGCTGTGGCGCAGGCAACGCCTACATCACCCCGTGTGTGGCACAGACAATACCTGCACCATCCTGTGCTGTGGCGCAGGCAATGCCTACACCACCCCATGCTGTGACACAGACAAATACCTGCACGACCCCCTGCTGTGGCACAGACAATACCTGCACCCAGTGTGCTGTGGCACATACAATACCTGCACCACCCCGTGCTGTGTCACAGACAATGCCTGCAAGACCCCAAGCTGTGGCGCATACAATACCTGCACCCCCTGTGCTGTGTAACAGGCAATACCTGCACCACCCTGTGCTGTGGCACATACAATACCTGCACCCCCTGTGCTGTGTAACAGGCAATACCTGCACCACCCCGTGCTGTGGCAAAGACAATACCTGCACCCACTGTGCTGTGGCACATACAATACCTGCACCCCCTGTGCTGTGTAACAGGCAACACCTGCACCACCCCGTGCTGTGGCACAGACAATACCTGCAACCACCCTGCAATACCTGCACCACCCCGTGCTGTGGTAAAGACAATCTAGGCACCATCCCTGCCCCAGCACAAGCCCTTCGCGTGAAGACAATGGAGGAGCCCATGTGCAAAGACCTCCTATGCACAAACCATCAGCTGCACGCCGGCACACCCTCTTCCTTGCATGTACCAGACCTTCTGAGCAGGTGCTTCGGAACAGGCTTCACCTGTACAGACCACAGGCGTCTCTACAGGTGCCACACGCCGCTGCACAGACCTCAAGAGCTCTGCCTTGAACACGGTGTCCAGCTCCTATGCAAATCACACCGGCCGCTGTACAGACAACACTCATCCGCCTATGGAAGAGGGTCAAATCGGATCGGTCCATGATCCGGGGAGCAGTGCCCCCCTCCCCAACCTGGTGAAAGCTGCACCCTACAACATACAACGGACACGTTCTGTGTAAAGGGGCCACTCTGAGCCTACAACGGAACCTGCTGCCCTTAAACGGAACCCGGCCCCATTACAGGGGAAGACAACGGACAAAGTGAACACTCGGCCTAATGCGCGCACCCTGGATAATGTGGGCTCCGCGGAGCGCCGGTACTTGTGACCGAGCAGTTCACGGCCGTGCTGCATGGAGTCTGCCACAAATGTTACCGGCACGAGAAACCCTGCGCGAAATCTCTTCCGCCCAAGATAACACGGAGTGTGGACCGTTCAGGACAGTTTACAGTGAGCTGTTGTATAGCGCCTTGGCTAAACGACGAGCCGGACGAGCCCCCACTGGGAGGAGAGCCGCCAGATTGCCCCGAGAGCCCCGTGTACACTTGCCTACTTGCAGCTGTGAGGCCCGAAGGTATGCCGGAAGCGTAGCAGTCCGCGGGTGCTCCCCGCACGCCACATACGCCTGAAGCGTACCCCTTCGCACCAACCTGCAGCGTCCTGGAAAGCACGCCACCCACTTCCTTTGGGCGGGACTTCCATCTTCGTCTCCCGCGCACGCACCCACGGAGTGCCTGAGAGAGGGGCTCCCATGCCTGAGGGAGAGCCCCGGCTACAGAAGTCCCGAATGGCGGTAAGTGGAGCTTAGTTTTAGGGGGGAAGGGGTGCGCTTGTGTGCTTGTGTGTATGTGTGTGTGTGTGTGTATGTGTGCGGTGGCGGCGGCGGGGGAGGGGGGTCTTTGTATGTGTGCGTGCGTGTGTGTAGGTGTGCTGGTGTCTGTGTAGGGGGTCTCTGTGTGTGTGTAGGTGCGCTAGTGTGTGTGTAGGTGCGGCGGCGAGGGGGGTGTGTGCCTGTGTATGCGTGTGGCTGTGTATGCATGTGCCTGTGTATGTGCGCATGCGTGATTGTGTGTATGTGCGCATGCGTGAGTGTGGGTGCGCGTGCACGCAGTGTAATCCAGCCGAAGAGAAGCGCGTGGCAGTTTCTTGTCCTTCATTCCCCCGAGTCAGCTAGCTATAAGTCTCCACCTTGGAGGCCAGACTCTGGCAAGAAATTCAGAAAAGTCAAGCCAGTAACAAATATCGGCTCCACTTGGACCATAGTTTACAACAACTCGGTGTTGAGGAATTCTGGGGAACAAATCCTTTACAGTCGGCATTAAAAGTAGTCATTAAGAAGAGCGTCAGGCTGTGGTCCTTCCATTCAGACAGGGCAATACTGCCAAAAAGGAAACACGCCTGGGCAGTGATCACAAAGTTTAAGCCTGGGGTTGTACCCCCCCCATTTATCAAGCACATTTGCACTTTCTTTGAAAAGAATGTTTTTGGCCCTAAGGATGGGTGAATGGCCTTTTTTAATGAATCTGCCAGAAAGGCGCCGACCAGATTACTACACGCACTGTAGGCTGTGTGGCTACCACAGCGAAGAACTGGAACACATAGCTTGTCTATGTCCCGCATTGCTCGACGTCAGACGTTTTCTACTGCGTGAAGAATGGAACAGGCTCGGAATTCGATCATGTCGCCAAGCCATAATAGCAGCTTTAAACCCGAGCAATACGCAGCTGAACATCAGATTAACAAACCTTGTAACAAAGGCGCTAAAACAGTTGGAAGCCATTAATGTTTCCAACCACTCCCCTTTATGGCAGAGTGGCACTCCATCTCTGGGGTCAGCATCTGCTCTCTAACTATCAAAAACCTGCCGACCCTAAGCTGGCCCTCGGTTGGAACATTAACCGCCAAGAAGGTCTCCAAGGTTCCAAAGTACAATGCAAATTTTGGACCTCTGTGTAATTTTATATACTGTTTTTTTCTTTTAAAGAATATGCTGCAACTGTTTTTATATTGTAAGGGTTTTTAACCATGTAACAATAAAGACTTTCAAACATTAATAGTAAGTAAAGGAAATAAGCCTTCAACTCCTGTCCTTTGTTTTGATGTTTTGAATGCAATATCATCATCATCTGTGTTGTATTCTATTTCTTTCAGGGTACAACAGAGCAATTAAATTTGTACAATAGATCTATGGATTCTTTCTACCATGAGAGGTAATTTTGGAACTTACGCTGTTCTCGCAGTAGAATGGATGGTACCAGTATCAACAAGGAATTAAAAAGGTGTTCCATTTGCCTTGCCATCCACATAAGGGCCACTCAGGTCTACCTCTAAGGATGCACCCAGCAAGCATTCCTCCTCCCCCCTCAGGCATGTCATTGGGACAAATCAGAATCACTGTCATCAATCTGTATTATCTATTGTTGAATTACGTTTGAATTCACCTCAGTTTAATCTTTTGAATGGTACCCCATGTTCAGATTATACTTCTGCACTTGGCCATTGAACTGAGGCATTTGGGCTTGTGGCATAGTCATGTATATATTTTTCTGCCTTTGAGTGTGCTGATTCTGCATCATATCACCTGTCTGGGTCTGTGAAATTTTACCTGGTGCTGTCTGCCCATTTATCTGATTCAGTGGATTGAACCTACACTCACATTTTTAATGCCCCCACTTGCCGCAAATATGCCATGGATGAGTTTTTTTCAATATTTCTATCTAAACTCCTCCTCCTCTGTCTTGTGCTGTCACATTTTGTTGCTGACCTCCTGATACTTCTTGATTATCAGAGGGTTTAAAATATGCCATGTAGCGCAATTTCAGTGTTATGTTCATGGGCAATGTTAGTGCAAAACTCCTTTTGCACACAACCCTGTCATTTGTGCTAGCTTGCATCTAGAGCATACCTTATATTGAAAAGAGTGCCTAAGCCAGAGTGTAATAAATCACCGACTAAGTCCATTCTTTTCTCATTGACAACTAAAAGACGCTGTAGGCCAGACCACAAAATATTTTTGTCTGGCATTGCTACAGGTCTTTTGAGGAACCTAAGGCAGTGTTTCATGTGAACACCTGTACTAATATATTATGAAACAGATTTCTGGAATTGGTAATGTGTGACAGGCATGTTTGTGCATATTTGTTGTGTTGCATTTTGTTGTTGTGGTGACGTGCTGTGTTGTGTTTATACTATTGTGCTTTTGCTCTACATTATTGCATGGTGTTCTTATTGTATTGTCCTGTGATTTATGAGTTTTTTAAAACTATTTATAGTGTTGTGCATTGTTATGTTTTAATTTTGTTGTTATGATGCTATGTGTTACGCTGTGGAATTAGGTTCCATCTATATAGATGTCAATAAATACTGCTACTATTTAAAGAAAAAACAGTAGCACGTGCCTTTAACGTTCCCTTGACAAGCAACCATTTACCACTGTCTAAGGTGGAAAAGTACTGCTGTCACCTCTCTCCAACTACTTAAGACACTAGTCAGCTCAACACTGTGACAGACACATGTCATGAATTAGCACATTCAGGGCCAGATGTAGGTAATTCTATTTTACCGATTCATAATTACCGAATTTTACCGATTCGGTATTTATGAATCGGTAAAATAGAAGTAGTCAGATGTAGGTAATTTTCTTCTCACATTTACCGAATCGGTAAGATTCGGTATTTACCGATTCGGTAAATACCGAATCGGTATTGCCCATTGATTTCTATGGGCCTTGAAGCCCATAGGAATCAATGGGCAATACCGATTCGGAATTTACCGAATCGGTAAATACCGAATCCTGCAAGGGTGCAGGGGGTGTCACTTTGACACCCTCTAGCACCCCAAATACAGGCAAGTGTGCCATGTGGCACACAGACATGCCCTAAGGGCATGTCTGTGTGTCACATGGCACAGGTGTGCATGCACAGATGTGCATGCACACCTGCATTCTGTATTTTACCACCCAATAGGATTGGGTGGTAAAATACAGACTCTAAAGGGCCTGTGGCACTCTCAGGAGTGTCACCTACATGTGGAATTACCGATTTTACAGAATCGGTAAATTTACCGAATCTGTAAATTTACCGATTCTGTAAAATGCTGGCCCCTACATGCCGATTCCTAAATACCGGTCGGTAACGGCCGTATTCGGCCGTTACCGACCGGTATTTCCTCTCCTACATCTGGCCCTCAGTGCTCTCTTTTTGTGATTTGACCCTCGAAATATTTGATTTTTCTCACTGTTGATCAAATGTGTTCTTCTTACTTTGCGTGTCGACAAATTCTCTAATTTCATTTTACAAAAACCATTTCATTTTCAGCCATATCTATGATATTTGTTCCGCTGAAGTATTTAAAGCATCCTGGCTCCTTGAAAGTAACACCAAGCTGTCAAAAATCTCAAATCAGCTAAAAGAGTGACCTTTGCCTAAAGTAAATATTTTATTATCAGTGACTCTCATTCATAGACAGTAAAGCTTTTCTTCAATTAAGACGAAAACATTTACTGTTCTGCTCAATTTGCATCAGCAAAAAAATAACCTTCTAGCTGTACTTCTTGCAACAAATGTAATGGTATACATTTCTCGACCAAAATATTTATTACATTGAGGAATTTTCGCGCTTCTGCTCTGTTTAATACCAAGAAATAGCCCCATAGCTTACAAAAAATCGTGACCTCTTGAGTTTTACGTGTAGGTGCTTAATGCAGATATAGAAATGCAAATTAACATCTACTATATTTATTGCCTTTATATTGAACTTTTCAAAGTAACCTAAAGTACTGAATACATAATACTTCCTGGAAGGGCGTCCTACATACATGTTCTGGTTAACAGTATGGGCCCAATGAACGTAATTTGATTATTGATACATATATTGATTGTGGAGGCTAGTGTTCTTTTTATTGTAAAGCTAATAACCATTTCTCTGTGAATGTATTTTTTGCAGCTGAAAAATTACTGCTAAAGAAGTTATAGAAAACAAGAGATGATTCATGTTTCTTCCTACTAAGAATTTAAAGGTCTCTGAAAAATTTGTTTTTCCTAGCCAATATATTTTTTGCATTAATATTTTTGGCACATTAGGATACACAACCTGCAGATTTTACCACTTAATGGGGCATATTCTCAAGGACTTATTGCCGATTTATCAACACTTTAGCACAGCAAAAGTGGCGAAATAATGATCCCCCCATTCTCAAGCCACGGATGAGAGCTACAACTAATGCTAATGATATGCAGAGTAGGCGTTCCCGTGCAAAAAAACACGAAAACACCACTTCGCGATATTCTCAACGACCAGCCAGATCTGCAATGCGATCCAAAAACAGGCGATAAGGCACTTTAGAAGCAGGGATTTAACACCTGCCTTTTACTGGTGTAAAGCGGGACAACTACCTGCAGTATGAAAGGCACTTAGCCCGACCCTTTTTAATATCTATGTTACCCCACTAGCTAAACTAATAAGATCATTTGGGATGGAGGTAGTCTCGTACGCAGACGACACTCAAATCCTCGTCTCTCTTCCCCGTTCCGATGACCTAATCGCCTCCAAGTTTAGATCTTGCATGGAGGCGGTTGGTCAATGGATGATCCGGAACTCCCTGAAACTGAATGGGGAGAAGACAGAGGTGATGGTGTTTGGGGGGAAAGAAAACATCTGGTCAGCCAACTGGTGGCCTGACTCCCTTGGAACTTGTCCTTCCCCCACTTCCTCTGCTAAAAATCTCGGGGTGTTAATAGATCCCGCCCTCGACCTAGGCAATCAGGTGAGCAGAACTGTTTCCACCTGTTGGGGCCTGATCCATACTCTGCGGAGGGTCAGGAAATATCTCTCTCTCCAGGCAAGAAAACAAATAGCTGTGGCTCTCATCGGCTCGCGTTTGGACTATTGTAATGCGCTGTATGCTGGACTTAATGAAGGTCAGCTGCAGCGCTTACAGGTAGTCCAAAACGCCATAGCTAGATTTGTCCTGGATTTACCCAGACGCTCGTCGGCCACTGCAGCAAGGAAAACATTGCACTGGCTGCCGATGGAACATCGAATCCGCTTTAAGGTCCTTTGTATGACCTATAGAGCCATCGCTAAAAAGAGTGATACTGGAATAGGATCCATCATCTCCCTCTATGCCCCCCAAAGGAACTTGCGCTCCTCTGGTAAACTGCTTCTGACAGCCCCCCGTGTAAGAAGAGCCAAGTGGGGAGGCAGAGCCTTCTCCACCCTTGCCCCTAAATGGTGGAACGAACTCCCTTTGGACCTGAGATCTCTCCCATCCCTTCAGAACTTCCGCACTGCCTTAAAAACCCTTCTTTTTAGGCAAGCCTATGCCTAAGGTCCTAAGTTTTCTTGATCTTCCTCTGATCTTCTGTTAGGCGCCTTGATACCTGCGGGTCATTGTTCTGCGCAATATAAATTATTTTTCAATTCAATTCAATTCAAAGGGAGTCTGTTGCATTGTCATTTTGCCTTTCCTGTTTCATTTCCCTTTTTATTATTATTTCCCTACTTTTTACATTGCCCCTTTAATAGATTGTATACTTATGATTGTGGCTCATGCCACTCTGTTGGTAATTCTATTTGTAATATCATGAAAACAGTTATTGGAGTTTCAGCTGCTGGACTGGAGCTGTTGTACTGTGCTTCTTCAATTAAAGATTTACTTCATTTATCTGGATTTCAACTTTATTTATACCTTGAACTTCACAATTTGGGTATGTCCATACTCACTCAAAATCTCACAAATCTCACAAAATCTCACAAACAGTTTTAAGATGTTCAGTGTGAACCTTTTCATTACAGGAAAAAATTAATATATCGTCCTGGAAATACTTGACATAATGTTGCATGTCTTTAAAAATGTGACACTTGGGGCCATATGTATCAAGGCCAAATGCGTTCGCAAACGCCGAAATTCGCAGAATTTCGGCGTTTGCGAACCCATTTTCTCAAAATGGTATGTATGAAACAATTTGGGTGCAAAAGAAGGCATCGCAAAATTTGCCATTCCTTATTTTGCGATTGCATTTAAGGAATCGCAAATTTTGCGATTCCTTAAAAGCAATGTATCAAGGAATTTTTTTTTCCAAAATGCCCTTAAGGAATCGCAAATTACCACCAACTTCTAGTTGGTGGTAAGTTGCAAATTCTCTTAAAAAAGCATTTTTTTAAAAATCCAAAGGTGCCATGTGACGCTCATACATGCCCTTAGGGCATGTATGTGCGCCATAGGCGCACACATGTCATTTTCAGGGGTGCAGCAGGGTGTTCTTGAGACACCCCTGCACCCTTGAAATTATTCTCAATTTGCGATTAGCAAATTGCGAATCGCAAAATTGAGAATAATTTCACATTCATTCCTATGGGCCTCCTGGCCCATAGAAATGAATGGGAAATTATTCCTTAAATCCGATTAGCAAATTGCTAATCGCAATTAAGGAATTTTAAGAGATCGCTAAAAAAAGCGATTTTCTACATACATACCATTTTGCGATTTCTAAATAGTGATTCCTTAAAAATCGCTATTAAGAAATCGCAAAAGGGTATGTTGATACATATGGCCCATGGTTCTCTGGAAGACTGACTCCACTGAAGCCAGTCCGAACGGCATCCCCTTAAATTGGAACAGCCCTTGGGGTGTGTGTTGTCACAGCGTGCAGGGCGAGAGGAATGGAATGTAGCGTTTTCTTCACGTACTCTCAGTGTGAGTGAAATACGTTATGCAGTAGTTGAAAAAGAGTTGTTGGGGTGTGTTTGGGGAGTTGAGCATTTCCGCAATTATATTTGGGGAGCTCGGTTTATGTTGAGAACAGATCATAAGCCTTTAGAGTCTATTATGTCTCCTGGAGGTGGTTCGAAAGCTACAGCTCGCATTGCCAGACTGATGCCGCGGTTGCAGGAATATAGTTTTGACAATTGAATATGTCCCTGGTAAAAGTATTGTGACGGCTGATTGCCTTTCCAGACTTCCATGTATTGAAGAGGGAGTGTGTGAAGAAGAAGAAGTTGTAACTAGCATTTCTGAAGTTGTTTCAGAAAAGTTTAGTTTTATCACTGAAGAAATGTGGAAGAAGAGTATGAGTGAAGATGAGGTTTTGAGAAAGGTCATTGATTACATCAGAATGGGTTGGCCATCCAAAAAGGATGTTCCTGTTGAAATGGTTCAATTTTGGAATGTATCCAGTGAACTTGTCACCGAAGGTGATTTGGTTTTCAGGGAAGGTAAGTGTATTCCTCCTTCATCTCTTCGTAGTCATATTTTAGAAATGAGTCATGCGAGTAACTTAGGGATGTCATCTATGAAGAGGTTGATTACATCTATTTTTTGGTGGCCTGGAATGGATAGGTTCATTGACAGAGTTGTCAGGGAATGTCCTGAGTGCATCAGGAGTGATAAGATGTGTAGATATGATCCAGCTCCTTTAATTCCTGTTAAATGGCCGGATCAACCGTGGCAGAAAGTGGGTTTAGATATGGCAGGGCCTTTCAATTTTTTACCTCAAGACTGCAGATTTGCTTTGGTAGCAGTAGACTATCATTCAAAATGGCCTGACGTCAAGTTGGTACCACATCCCAGTACTGATAATGTGATTTTGTTTCTTAAAGAAATATTTGCTCATGAGGGTTACCCAGAAGTACTAATTTCTGACGATGGTGTGCAGTTTAAGTCAAATCGAATGTTAGAATTTCTTAAGTTTTACAAGATCAGGCATATGACTACAGCGTTATATGAACCACAAGAGAATGGACAAGTGGAAAGATATAATAGAGTATGGAAATAGGACATAATTTACGCACGTCGTTTTGGTGTTCTTTGGAAGGAGAAATTGAGAGAAAAACTTTGGTTGCATTGTATAACACCACAGTCTACAACTGAAGGTTCACCTTTCCGTCTGTTGAGAGGTAAAGATCTAATTTCTAAATTATGTCCATGGTGGTTCAAGAATGCTGCGAAAAATTGTAATTCGGAAGTTCGTGTGGAGGAACTAGCTCAAAAATGGAAATTAAGCAAAACAAAAGCAAATTCTATTATGATTCTCGCATGAAGGTCAAGGTGCCTTTGTTTACAGTTGAGGAATGGGTGAGAATAAGAAAACCAGGACATGTTTCTAAATGAGAATATAAATTTGGTAAGCCTAATAAGATTGTAAAGGTTAATCGTAACAGTATTGTTACACAAGACGATAGAGTATGGAATGTGAGACCTATTGCAAAATGTGCTTTTATTTCTTCTTAAACGTTTAGTTTTTTCCTTAGGGAAGAGGTGTGTTGCATTGTCATTTTTCCATTTCTGTATAATTTCCCTTTTTATTGTTATTTCCCTATTCTTTACCTTGCCCCTTTAATAGATTGGATACTTATGATTGTAGCTCATGCCACTCTGTTGGTAATTCTATTTGGAATCTCATGAAAACAGTTATTGGAGTTTCAGCTGCTGGATGGAGCTGTTGTACTGTGCCTCTTCAATTAAAGATTTACTTAATTTACCTGGATTTCAACTTTATTTATACCTTGAACTTTACAAAGCCCAGCCCAGAGCCACATCTGAAGACCAACAAATAGCATGAAGACATTGATCATGCAACTCGGAGACCCAAAAGGGCCACAACACCCACCACCAACACCCCCATGCCCCCCGGACCCTCCGGTGACCCCCCGACTACCATAGAGGCAGCGCAGAACAGGACAGCAGACTTTCCAAAAACAGCATGGCCCCTCAGCCACACAATAGCAGAATGTGGGGAGAGGTGGGAACCAAGTATGTGTGAAGGAGGCAAGTCACCCATGAATAGGAATGCACACAATGCCAAGTGTCTTGAGCCCAAATATCCACGGACTCGATAATTCTCGTTTCGGTGCCTACTCGAGTCACAGGTTCACACTCTGCAGCTCTGGACATCAGCTTGCTTAATCTCCACTACGGCCCCCCCGCTGCGGGATGCCTGGCTTTCACCTTGGGGATGCCCAGTACGGGTATCTCACAGGGAAAAACCAGGACGGGTTCCCAAGGCAAGCGCCGAGATGCCTACGGGTAATCGAGCGCTATATAAGAACGCATAATAATAATAATAATAATAATAAGTGTGGCAGTGATGTGCTGCACAGACCTAAGTATGCAGAGCATAGACCTGTTCATGTGGACATATACTGCTGGTGTTTGTAGTGTTGTGGACAGTGGACGCAACCATGTCACCTCAGGCAGTGGGTAAGAACTTGGACATGTAGCTAAGTCGTCTCCACCTGTAAGCGACAGTGTTGCAATGTAGCATGCACCCGGAGGAGTGCAAGACCGCTCGAGGTCCAGGATCATACATGCCAAGTATTGTGTGTATCTGTTCTGCCGCAGCATGAGCCAAATGACTAGCCACATTAGCAGCACCAGTACAGCCAGGCAAGTACTCTACATCTGTGTCCACCCTATCCATACCATAGGCCTACACTCACGTGGCCCACCACCTTCAACGGCCCACATCACAGTGTCGTTGTGAGGCTTGTGGACATGCACAGACAGGCATGACAATACTGTGCCATAGGAGTGCAAGTGATTCAATTGCGCAGCGCACATAAGTAAATGGGTTCGGGGGAGGGGGGAGCAGCTGTGAGGCAACGTAACACACAGTGATGCTGCTCATATGCCACATGCAAGACATGTCAAACATGAATCCCAAAGTCGCACACATCCCAAATCCCACCCCTAACAAGCCACATTACATTTCCTGAATGCAAGCAGATGACAAACTAACATTAGGGATGAAAGCTTCTTTGTTTGAACTGTCAGGCAGGAGCACATCTGCACCTCTGACCTTGGAAATGCATGTGCCCAGCAACCCCTGACAGATACCATAGCAGCTGATGATGACTCCCACACTACACACAGCCCGATGAAGGAACAACGTATTAACACCCCACAGACAGAAGTCCTTGCTCAAAGTTATCTTGCATGGAATGGCCTTCGCACTTACTCCTACACCATCCCAGGCGTACAACCGTTTCACACTAAATCATCCACAGAACTGGCGCAGGTCAGAACAGTGTTGCTTTAACCAGAGCCACTGACACAATGGCAGAACATTCCGGACACATGCATATCCCCTGTCACGTGGAACAGTACCATGCACGTATGCAGCATTTACTGAGGGCATTGCCATTGACAGTCCTGTGGATCAGTTACCGGCTAAGCTTCCGCCTTGCCAATGTCACCTGCGTTCAGCCTGTGTTGCATTGTTAATCGTGCATATTCGAGTGGTGCATGGATGACTGCCTATCCAACAGGATGGTAGCTGAACTGGATTTTGACATGTGTGTGTGCCCCCTGTTGGCCCACGACCAGGAGTGTCACCTTGATACCCATTTATGGGATGCCTTGATCCTTGGCATTCATGCTGGCAGCTGGACCTGGGAGATTGCACAAATCCTTGTGTGCAGTGACCACATTGAAGAGCTCCCCTATTGGGCTGTAGTGCAAATTGGTGAAAGTGGGCGGATGCAGCACATCTGTCTGGACCTGCTAATGGATGGACTCGCCGTCCTGTTTGATGAAGTCGACAACAACCGCATGTTGGAAATATTAGCCTACGAAGCTGCAATAGCTTTCATGGACGAATAGCTACGTACCTGCAGCCTCAACAGTTTGGAACACATTGCACATGTCCCGACACCTTGTTGCATCTTGGAGATCTGGTCACATATCCCACGACAACAGTGGACATGGCTGCATTCACCTGGACACCGAATACATGAGCGGACAACAACACGGCTTAACACACACCTGTGAAAGGTGAGGCACTCCCCAGGAGTGGACAGCAGTGCTTGGCAATGTTCCACATTCTGACATACTGCTGCATTGGTCTGCATGTTGTGACACTTATCTTGCCTGTACTGACACGCCTATGCAAATAAAGTCTACGCATCTTCACTTGTATTCAACTGTGATGAGTGTTGATTTGAATAACAATGTTTGCCTCAATGCCTTTCTGGGTCACGGCCATACAGGCTCATTGATAGCAGTACCCAGGTAGTACCTTTCTGTGGAATCACTGTCCCTACATTCATCCATACTTTCATTCTTGATTTATCATGGCCATGACACATCTCTGTGAATTGGAATGTTTAATTCACATTCAGTGAAGTGTTGAAGCTGGACCAGTATAGGGCCATGCAAGCCCCACTTTACATTGTTGGCCCGTGGAGGGACCAATACATTTCCCAAATGAACTAAGCATTGCAATAAAAAAAAACAATACAATTAATTAGTAAAAGATCGACATAATGAGCAATGCTTTCATCCATGATTTTTTGCCCAGGTGGACTATTTACATAAGTACCATATTGGAATGGAATGGAATGGAATGGAAGGGCATTTATAGAGTGCATGGCTACCTGGAGGCATCCCAGCGCTAAGTCACTGACACAGGGGGCCATAGGGACTAGGGAAAGAGCAAGGTCTTTAGTTGCTTCCGGAAAGCCATGTGGTCCGAAATTACGCGGAGGTGGAGAGGCAGGTAACTCCAGAGTTTGGAGGCATTATGTGAAAAAAATCTGCCACCACTCCTAGGTCTCTTGATCTTAGGGATCTTTGCCAGATGTAGATCATCTGATCGAAGGTTCCGACTGGCTTTGTAGGGACGAATCATATTGGAGATCGTGGGTGGGTTGAGTTCTTGCCATGCTTTGTGTACCAAGCACAGAGCCTTAAACCTGATCCGCTCCTGAACCGGGAGCCAGTGGAGGGTGCGAAGGGCCGGTCTGGCCGACAGCCTGTTGGGTGTTCCCGTCAGCAGTCTTGCTGCGCTGTTTTGAACGGTTTGAAGATTCCTGACTGCAGAGATTGGAGCGCCTAAGTACAGTGCGTTCCCGTAGTCCAATCTGGAGAGTATTAGTGATTGGACCAGTACTTTCTTCGCCACCGGGGGAAGAAGGGGAAGGACCTTTTGTGCCATTCTATGTAGGCTGTAGCAAAGGGCTACTGTTTTCCTGGCTTGAGTCCTGAGACTGAGATCCTGGTCCAGCCATACCCCAAGGCTCTTAATTTCTGATTTTGGGGTAGGGGCTGGACCCATGCTAGAGGGCCACCTCAGACTGGAATTAAAACTGATAGTGTTACCCAAAATCATAATCTCTGTTTTTCCTCCATTGAGTTTGAGCTGGGAGTCGTCCATCCAGTTTGAGATGTCATTTAGACTGAAGTAGAGAGTATGAATTTCCTCTTCGGGTTGATTGAGCCCGACCACCAGCTGAGTATCATCACCGTAGGTGACTATACGAATACCATGTGGATCTATTCTGGCTGCTAGCTTGGGACATGTAAACATTGAAAAGGGTTGGGCTGAGTGAGGAGCCCTGAGGCACCCTGCACCGGAGGTGTGTAGGTTTGGAGACAGTATTTTCATCAAAACCTGATAGGTTCTTCCCTCTACAAAGAGGATAGCCATTGGAGCGCCATGCCATCCACTCCTATGTTCCTGAGTCGCCGGATCAGAATCAAGTGATTCACCGTATCGAAAGCGGCGCTCAGCTCAAAGAGTAGAATGGCGGCCGAACCTCCTGAGTCCAAGATTTTCCTGCTCTCCTCTACCACTGCCAGTTAAGCCGTTTTGGTACTTTGGCGTGGTCCAAAACCGGTTTGGGAGGGATGGAGCAGGTTATGGCTTTCGAGAAATCCGGAGAGAGTTGAATTAACGTGTTTCTCTGTTACCTTGCTTATGGCCAGGAGAAGGGATATGGGGCGATAGTTGCCCAGATCTGCCGGGTCCAGATTGGGCTTTTTTAGTAGAGCTTTGACCCTCACCTCTTTCCACTTAGGGGGAACTATTCCGGTGGTGAGCAAAGCGTTGATCAGGTTTATCAGGATGGGGGCTATAATTGGCATGACCTGTTTTAAGGTGTTCAGGGGTGCGGGGTCGGTGGGGGAGCCGCCCTTTACCATGGTCAACAGGGAGGGAATGGATTATTGAGTCATAGGTGCAAAGTTCTCTAGGATATGTTCAGGGGACCTTACTAGAAGATTCATCAGGAGGCGAGGAGGGAGGTCTTCCTCGATCTTGGTTGGGAGAGATTCAAGAATCAGCTGGATTTTTTAATTAAAATATTCTGTTACACCGTAGGCCGGAGGGATCTGAAACTGATATAGGAGAAGGGCCTTAAGTAGCTTTTTGATAATATTAAAAGTTTCTTTGGGTGAGTTGGATGCAGCTAAGATTCTGTTCCCATAGTAAGATGCTTGCACTTTCCTTAATTCTGCTTTGTAGGCTAGAATGGCAAGCCTATGGTCCTGTTTTTTGAGGGAAGAAAATCTCCCCTCCAATGTCTTTCCTTCATTTTACATTGCTGCTTTAGGGTGCGTAATTCTGGTGTAAACCAAGGGGCATTATGGGGGCCCGCCGACTTCTTTATCTTGGTCTTTTAAAGTACCGTGTTCAATGACTCCTCGATTTAGTTGATGATATCCTCATTAACTTGTATCGGGCATTGGTTTAGGCTGGGAATAGTCTTTTTCAGCTCCTGAGACCATTCCTCTATGGGGAGTTTGTTATAGCAATTAAACTCTTCTGGTCACAGGGATATATAGAGTTTTGCTGGTTGCCCAAAACACATCATACCTACATCCATCAACAGAGATTCAGATTAAAAATATTTTGTTCTAACCATGCATCAAGTATAAGGTAAAAGCTAATGAATTAAATATGAGTATGCAGGAAAACTATGCATTTTTTAGATGTGTTAAAAAATCTAGTTGATGAATAGTGGGTATTTGTATGACTCTGAATTTGGGATTACCCATACCATCATGAGATTCAGAGAGAGATTTGCAAAATGTGTTCTTTCTCCCACACTGACTTCTGTTCAGAAGCTAAAAATGGACAGAAATTCAATAAATTATAACAGATGTCCTCCAATTCCGGATTCCCACAATTGTTAATAAAACAGTACCCCACATTTGCGGATGGGCTAATCATCCGCAACATGAAAGGCTCCCATGCACAACATGCTGACATCAAGAGGTTTTTTCTTGAATATTTATTCTTTCTGTTGTAGCGGGTAGCTACAGTATTTGGTTGGCATCTAAGGAATCCTACTAGTCCTAGCATTTCAGAAATCTAAACAGATGAGTCAGTCCAAGGATAGATTGTTTGTGGATCCCAAAAAGTCCTGCAAATTTTTAACTAAATTACTATTTTACTCTCATTTCCCTTTTTTGAGGGCCACATGGTCCTTCATGATATTACCTAGGGGTTGTGCCATTTGTATGGCACCAAAACTGCTTTAGTCTCAGTTCTCAATTATCTACAGCTTCTGGCAGACCAGGATAGTTCCTATACCCTGGTTCTGTTGAAATTATCCACTGCATTTGACAATGTCTCTAACAATGTCTCTTATTAAGCTTACAGGAGATGGGAGTTTGTGGTTCAGCACTGGCTTGAATCAAGTCATACTTATCTCAAAGGGGTCAAGATATGCAGTTTGCCTTTTTTCATCTAATTTCATTTATGTGTGTCAGGGCTTTCTTCGGGGCTCACTGATCAGTCCTAATTTGTTTAATCTTCAGGTTCATCCTGTGTATTCACTTCTGTGCCTGAAATGTATTAGCTATGCTGATGACACATGTTCTTGATATCTCATAATATTTTCTTCATCATGTTTCTTCTTCATTAAATGACTGCTTGTTGACAGTCATTAATTTGATGTGTGGTACTCTTCAAAATTAAGGCAAAAGCCCTAGCTATTTCTGGATGAAGTTCTGCTTCTGTCCTTCCGGTAGGCTTCTGGTACTCCCAGCTGGGCATGACTCCAACTCTGGCATTCTTAGTTTACAATCTTTACAAAATCTTTCTCTGGTTGATCAGATCAGCAAATGTTCTCCATTTGTATTTTACTGCTATACAAAAGTTTATATTGTTCACCTAATTATACCAGGCAACCAGACTTTGATTGGTCCAAGCCACCATTTTAAGTCAACTGGATTATTGCAACTTCCTTTTTCTTGCCTCAAATGCATCCATTTTTAATCTTCTCCTCTGCATTCTCACCCCATACTAGCTACTGGTATATAAAAGGATTATTTTGAAAATATTGATTTTAGAGCTTATCATTGTAGTGGTCTCATTTACCTGCAGAAATAATTCCAACATTATTATCCAGTGAGAAAGTTCAGATCTTCGGAAGTGTATCTTATGGCTGTCCCTAAGGTACACCAGTCTTGCTTGGGCAGCAGAGCTTTCTTAGCAATGGCACCAGGAGTTGGACTTCTCTGCCTCCCCAACTTGGGTGTATGAACAATCTATTGCCCTTCCACAAAGTAATAGAAATGTGGCTGTTCTCCAATTACTAGTTTGGCTGTTTACTCATATGTTGCTTAACAAATCCATTTTACATTACATTACCAACCCCAGACATTTCTTATGGACATTTCTACTGCCATCAATACAGTTTCTCGAAATACACTGAATAGTTGCTTATCAAGGGAGGGCATTCAATAGAATGCATTTTTCTGGATCAGGTCTTATCCATCCAATCATGCCCAGAAAACCTATCTTGCTCTCTCCTTCTTTAGTCTGTATATTCATTCTTTAGCAGAGCTCATCAGCTTGAATCAACATTGTTTTATGTGCTACGCCAATGATGCTCAGCTTCTGATTTTATTTGACAAACATTCACAGAACATAGACACTGTTTTCCACAACTGCATGCTAAGTTGGCTGATTAGATCAACACCAAGAAGATTGAGATACTAATTTTCTCCATACTTAACCCGTTGCGTGCTCGTGACGGAACCGTTCCGTCACGAGCCTCGGGTGGGCTGTGCTGGTGACCGAACGGTTCCGTCACAGCCCGTTCACCGCGCCTGCGCGGCATGAATTCCGCACCTGCGCTGAGCGTTCTAAAGAGCGGGCGGTCCGTGATGAAACCGTTCCGTCACAAGCACAGCTCACCCGAGGGCCGTGATGGAGCGGTTCCATCATGAGTACGGGAGCGCCGCGCGGCCCGGCCTCCCCCTTAGCGCTACGGTGGAATAGCCACCGCAGCTAAGGCGTTAATAAGTCTCTAAGCTCATCAACTGTTGTCTTTCCTTTTTACTCAGCCCCACAGCCAATACCTGAAACCTGAAGACATTTACTATAGTAAGCGAGATGAAATTTGAATGTTTTAGGGATAGTTTGGACAAATAGTCTAGTAGAGAGGGAATAAACCCCAAATTATGTCCACCCATGGGGCAGGACAACTGTCTAGTGTCAGGGAGTCGAGTGCAAAGCCAAAAAGATCAAGCACCCTTGTGCCCATTCCTTATTACAGTTTTTTCTCTGGTTGTCTGATAATATTTCAATTCCCTTGGTGAGTAGATTTGGGGGTTTGCCACTTATCTGCCCCTTCCAGGGGGTTAAGCAAGCACATCAGACCATCAGGAAAAATGTTGAGATACAGAATGGGGTTTGGGGGTCAACCATCCTAGCCCTTCACTGCTGTCCCCACTCCAGGGCACCAGGCAGTGGTTCTGTCATCTGTGGGAGGCAGAATGACAGTTAACTCTCTCTCCGCCAGCCCAAATCTCAAACCTACGCCCAAAACAAAATCTAAATTTCCTCTTGCTTGCTCTTCTTATGGCTGCAATATTGGGGATCTAGGACCTTGTGGGCAAAAATATTGTTCAGGCTTTAGGAATGGGGTATTCTGATGGGCTAGATGACACTTGATCTTCTTTTCAAAAAACATAATCTATACCCAGTATCCATAGGGCTCTTTTCCCCACAGAATGGTGGGACTGTTGGTGATTTAGGGTGAGGGTTTGGCCCAATGCCAGAACTCACTGGTCCCAACCCATTTAACCGGAGGCCATGGAGGGATGGGGGCCATACTAGGGGCCTTCAAAGGCACTTTCCGACAGCCGTTCCATGTCAGGAAGATCGAAGTGGAACTGCTGTAGGAAAGTGACATCATAATTCAGATTGCAGAACTCCACCCGCTTTGGATTATGAGGCCCTTCCGACTAGCTTTAGGACTCCCTGAGCATGTTGGAACCAAGTCGGATTCCTCTACCAGTTTGGACTCCAACTGCCGACATTGTAATATGGCGCTCGGAGTTCAAACCTACAATGTCAGTCGGAAAGCCTCCGACCGGCGGTTGGAGGCTTTCCGACCAACATTGAAATCAGGCCCTAAAACTCATATTTATATGTGAGGAAACAAGTTACCACACATATCGGGATTTATTGAGCCGCTCATAATATGGGCCATACCCTTTCCGAATCACCCATGCAGCATAACATGGTGTTTCAATACTGCATGATTCGTGTCCTCCTGGTTATATAGCATGATTTTGCTTCTTTTCCTATCCTTTGACAGGGTTTTCAATATAAAAGAATGTTTGATCATAAGCTTAAGAACCTCGAATGTCAGAGATGTTTTCACACCTAGATTTAACATGAGTGTGCCAAAAGTGCCATCTGCACATAAAGATGACATGCCTTGATGGAATCAAGGTTGGAGGGGTATATTTACTAATATAACCTGCAACGTAGCTGCCTCTCTGTGTTGAGTGAAAAAGAGATATAGAACGTGCTATATGTGAATACATATATATATTTCAACCCTGAACTCCAAAGCAATAATCAAGTAAAAACTCCTTGCTACCACTACTTTCCACCCATCCCTACCACTGTTCTCTACCTGTCCCTTAGCCCTAAAAACTCAGGGGCATATTATCAAGGCGGGCGATATGAGATTATCGGCGCTTTTGCAGCCGTTTTCGGCCGCAAAGCAGCAGTAATTTTATTGCCCTATTAACAAGCTGTCGCTAACAGCAGTTAGCGAAAGCTTGTAGGCAATAGAGAGTTGTTTGGGGCCCGCTTTGCATGTCAGCGATATTTTTCGCTAATGACATGCAAAGTGGGCGTACCCAACCTGTTAGCGACTGAAAGCAGTCGCTAACATCGCTATCGCCTATTATCAATGCAGGCGTACAACAAGAAAATTTGCGCTAAGCGCAAATAACCCTGAAAACCAACGCCTGCTCAACCAGTTCTTAGCTGTATATCCAATGGGAGGTGGATATTCAGGCTAAGTCCCTATTAGCGATAATGCCTGAATATCGCTGGATTTCCAGTGATATTCACGCATTTCGCTGCTATAAACGTTGCTAATAGCACGTTATCTCTGCGATAAAATCCGACGATGCGCGGCGATAAAAAAAAAGTCGATAAGCTTTTTTAGCGATAAATATCGGTAGTTGTTGATAATATGCCCCTCAATTTCCTAACTACCACTATTCAATATCCATCCATGAGCTGTAAAAACAAATTTTGAAAACAGTGTAACACACATCCCGGTGCATAACAACTAATTAGCAACCCTGTGCAAAACCCATCACTGATCCTAAAAACTAATCAGTAAGCTGTTTCAACACCCATCACTGCGCCCTAAAAACGAATCATTAAAGCAATAAAATACCCTTCCAGAGGCCTTAAAATGAAATAGTTATATGGTGCAATACCTAAACTAATCAGTAACCCGTTGCACTGCCCACAGAGCTGATCTGAAAACCAAATAGTAACCCAGTGCAATAGCCACAGTGGCACCCTTAAAATGGATCAGTAACCTGTGGCAACACCCATTCCTGTGCCCAAAAGCTAATCATTAATACACAGTAATCTCATCCCTGCACCCGAAAAACTAATCAGCACCCTGGTGTAACACCTATCCCTACACCCTAAAAAATAATCAGAAACCCAGTGCAATCCCTGTGCCCTTAAAACTAATTCATTAGTCAGTGCAATACCCACATCAGCACCTTAAATAAACACCGAGTGTACCTAAAAGCTTGTGAATGGAGAAGGAAATTGACGTTGCTGTGTCTTCAAAACCAGAGATGCTTTGCTCTGCTCAGTCTAACCTGTCACCTTTGTATCCAGTGTAGCTTGAATATATTAAATTGTGCATATGTTTAACTTAATCTTATACCAGCAAGGCCTGGCTCAGTTTAAGTCAAATCGAATGTTAGAATTTCTTAAGTTTTACAATATCAGGCATATGACTACAGCGTTATATGAACCACAAGAGAATGGACAAGTGGAAAGATATAATAGAGAATGGAAATAGGACATAATTTACGCACGTCGTTTTGGTGTTCTTTGGAAGGAGAAATTGAGAGAAAAACTTTGGTTGCATTGTATAACACCACAGTCTACAACTGAAGGTTCACCTTTCCGTCTGTTGAGAGGTAAAGATCTCATTTCTAAATTATGTCCATGGTGGTTCAAGAATGCTGCGAAAAATTGTAATTCGGAAGTTCGTGTGGAGGAACTAGCTCAAAAAAGGAAATTAAGCAAAACAAAAGCAAATTCTATTATGATTCTCGCATGAAGGTCAAGGTGCCTTTGTTTACAGTTGAGGAATGGGTGAGAATAAGAAAACCAGGACATGTTTCTAAATGAGAATATAAATTTGGTAAGCCTAATAAGATTGTAAAGGTTAATCGTAACAGTATTGTTACACAAGACGATAGAGTATGGAATGTGAGACCTATTGCAAAATGTGCTTTTATTTCTTCTTAAACGTTTAGTTTTTTCCTTAGGGAAGAGGTGTGTTGCATTGTCATTTTTCCATTTCTGTATAATTTCCCTTTTTATTGTTATTTCCCTATTCTTTACCTTGCCCCTTTAATAGATTGGATACTTATGATTGTAGCTCATGCCACTCTGTTGGTAATTCTATTTGGAATCTCATGAAAACAGTTATTGGAGTTTCAGCTGCTGGATGGAGCTGTTGTACTGTGCCTCTTCAATTAAAGATTTACTTAATTTACCTGGATTTCAACTTTATTTATACCTTGAACTTTACAAAGCCCAGCCCAGAGCCACATCTGAAGACCAACAAATAGCATGAAGACATTGATCATGCAACTCGGAGACCCAAAAGGGCCACAACACCCACCACCAACACCCCCATGCCCCCCGGACCCTCCGGTGACCCCCCGACTACCATAGAGGCAGCGCAGAACAGGACAGCAGACTTTCCAAAAACAGCATGGCCCCTCAGCCACACAATAGCAGAATGTGGGGAGAGGTGGGAACCAAGTATGTGTGAAGGAGGCAAGTCACCCATGAATAGGAATGCACACAATGCCAAGTGTCTTGAGCCCAAATATCAACGGACTCGATAATTCTCGTTTCGGTGCCTACTCGAGTCACAGGTTCACACTCTGCAGCTCTGGACATCAGCTTGCTTAATCTCCACTACGGCCCCCCCGCGGCGGGATGCCTGGCTTTCACCTTGGGGATGCCCAGTACGGGTATCTCACAGGGAAAAACCAGGACGGGTTCCCAAGGCAAGCGCCGAGATGCCTACGGGTAATCGAGCGCTATATAAGGACGCATAATAATAATAATAATAATAAGTGTGGCAGTGATGTGCTGCACAGACCTAAGTATGCCGAGCATAGACCTGTTCATGTGGACATATACTGCTGGTGTTTGTAGTGTTGTGGACAGTGCACGCAACCATGTCACCTCAGGCAGTGGGTAAGAACTTGGACATGTAGCTAAGTCGTCTCCACCTGTAAGCGACAATGTTGCAATGTAGCATGCACCCGGAGGGCGGACTCACACGAACAGAGGAATGAAGGAGTGCAAGACCGCTCGAGGTCCAGGAGCATACATGCCAAGTATTGTGTGTATCTGTTCTGCCGCAGCATGAGCCAAATGACTAGCCACATTAGCAGCACCAGTACAGCCAGGCAAGTACTCTACATCTGTGTCCACCCTATCCATACCATAGGCCTACACTCACGTGGCCCACCACCTTCAACGGCCCACATCACAGTGTCGTTGTGAGGCTTGTGGACATGCACAGACAGGCATGACAATACTGTTCCATAGGAGTGCAAGTGATTCAATTGCGCAGCGCACATAAGTAAATGGGTTCGGGGGAGGGGGGAGCAGCTGTGAGGCAACGTAACACACAGTGATGCTGCTCATATGCCACATGCAAGACATGTCAAACATGAATCCCAAAGTCGCACACATCCCAAATCCCACCCCTAACAAGCCACATTACATTTCCTGAATGCAAGCAGATGACAAACTAACATTAGGGATGAAAGCTTCTTTGTTTGAACTGTCAGGCAGGAGCACATCTGCACCTCCGACCTTGGAAATGCATGTGCCCAGCAACCCCTGACAGATACCATAGCAGCTGATGATGACTCCCACACTACGCACAGCCCGATGAAGGAACAACGTATTAACACCCCACAAACAGAAGTCCTTGCTCAAAGTTATCTTGCATGGAATGGCCTTCGCACTTACTCCTACACCATCCCAGGCGTACAACCGTTTCACACTAAATCATCCACAGAACTGGCGCAGGTCAGAACAGTGTTGCTTTAACCAGAGCCACTGACACAATGGCAGAACATTCCGGACACATGCATATCCCCTGTCACGTGGAACAGTACCATGCACGTATGCAGCATTTACTGAGGGCATTGCCATTGACAGTCCTGTGGATCAGTTACCGGCTAAGCTTCCGCCTTGCCAATGTCACCTGCGTTCAGCCTGTGTTGCATTGTTAATCGTGCATATTCGAGTGGTGCATGGATGACTGCCTATCCAACAGGATGGTAGCTGAACTGGATTTTGACATGTGTGTGTGCCCCCTGTTGGCCCACGACCAGGAGTGTCACCTTGATACCCATTTATGGGATGCCTTGATCCTTGGCATACATGCTGGCAGCTGGACCTGGGAGATTGCACAAATCCTTGTGTGCAGTGACCACATTGAAGAGCTCCCCTATTGGGCTGTAGTGCAAATTGGTGAAAGGGGGCGGATGCAGCACATCTGTCTGGACCTGCTAATGGATGGACTCGCCGTCCTGTTTGATGAAGTCGACAACAACCGCATGTTGGAAATATTAGCCTACGAAGCTGCAATAGCTTTCATGGACGAGTAGCTACGTACCTGCAGCCTCAAAAGCTTGGAACACATTGCACATGTCCCGACACCTTGTTGCATCTTGGAGATCTGGTCACATATCCCACGACAACAGTGGACATGGCTGCATTCACCTGGACACCGAATACATGAGCGGACAACAACACGGCTTAACACACACCTGTGAAAGGTGAGGCACTCCCCTGGAGTGGACAGCAGTGCTTGGCAACGTTCCACATTCTGACATACTGCTGCATTGGTCTGCATGTTGTGACACTTATCTTGCCTGTACTGACACGCCTATGCAAATAAAGTCTACGCATCTTCACTTGTATTCAACTGTGATGAGTGTTGATTTGAATAACAATGTTTGCCTCAATGCCTTTCTGGGTCACGGCCATACAGGCTCATTGATAGCAGTACCCAGGTAGTACCTTTCTGTAGAATCACTGTCCCTACATTCATCCATACTTTCATTCTTGATTCCTCATGGCCATGACACATCTCTGTGAATTGGAATGTTTAATTCACATTCAGTGAAGTGTTGAAGCTGGACCAGTATAGGGCCATGCAAGCCCCACTTTACCTTGTTGGCCCGTGGAGGGACCCATACATTTCCCAAATGAACTAAGCATTGCAATTTAAAAAAACAATACAATTAATTAGTAAAAGATCGACATAATGAGCAATGCTTTCATTCATGATTTTTTGCCCAGGTGGACTATTTACATAAGTACCATATTGGAATGGAATGGAATGGAATGGAAGGGCATTTATAGAGTGCATGGCTACCTGGAGGCCTCCCAGCGCTAAGTCACTGACACAGGGGGCCATAGGGACTAGGGAAAGAGCAAGGTCTTTAGTTGCTTCCGGAAAGCCATGTTGTCCGGAATTACGCGGAGGTGGAGAGGCAGGTAACTCCAGAGTTTGGAGGCATTATGGGGAAAAAAACTGCCACTACTCCTAGGTTTCTTGATCTTAGGGATCTTTGCCAGATGTAGATCATCTGATCGAAGGTTCCGACTGGCTTTGTAGGGACGAATCATAGTGGAGATCGTGGGTGGGTTGAGTTCTTGCCATGCTTTGTCTACCAAGCACAGAGCCTTAAACCTGATCCGCTCCTGAACCGGGAGCCAGTGGAGGGTGCGAAGGGCCGGTCTGGCCGACAGCCTGTTGGGGGTTCCCGTCAGCAGTCTTGCTGCGCTGTTTTGAACGGTTTGAAGTTTCCTGACTGCGGAGATTGGAGCGCCTAAGTACAGTGCGTTCCCGTAGTCCAATCTGGAGAGTATTAGTGATTGGACCAGTACTTTCTTCGCCACCGGGGGAAGAAGGGGAAGGACCTTTTGTGCCATTCTATGTAGGCTGTAGCAAAGGGCTACTGTTTTCCTGGCTTGAGTCCTGAGACTGAGATCCTGGTCCAGCCATACCCCAAGGCTCTTAATTTCTGATTTTGGGGTAGGGGCTGGACCCATGCTAGAGGGCCACCTCAGACTGGAATTAAAACTGATAGTGTTACCCAAAATCATAATCTCTGTTTTTCCTCCATTGAGTTTAAACTGGGAGTCGTCCATCCAGTTTGAGATGTCATTTAGACTGAAGTAGAGAGTATGAATTTCCTGTTCGGGTTGATTGAGCCCGACCACCAGCTGAGTATCATCACCGTAGGTGGCTATACGAATACCATGTGGATCTATTCTGGCTGCTAGCTTGGGACATGTAAACATTGAAAAGGGTTGGGCTGAGTGAGGAGCCCTGAGGCACCCTGCACCGGAGGTGTGTAGGTTTGGAGACAGTATTTTCATCAAAAACCTGATAGGTTCTTCCCTCTACAAAGAGGATAGCCATTGGAGCGCCATGCCATCCACTCCTATGTTCCTGAGTCGCCGGATCAGAATCAAGTGATTCACTGTATCGAAAGCGGCGCTCAGCTCAAAGAGTAGAATGGCGGCCGAACCTCCTGAGTCCAAGATTTTCCTGCTCTCCTCTACCACTGCCAGTAGAGCCGTTTTGGTACTTTGGCGTGGTCCAAAACCGGTTTGGGAGGGATGGAGCAGGTTATGGCTTTCGAGAAATCCGGAGAGAGTTGAATTAACGTGTTTCTCTGTTACCTTGCTTATGGCCAGGAGAAGGGATATGGGGCGATAGTTGCCCAGATCTGCCGGGTCCAGATTGGGCTTTTTTAGTAGAGCTTTGACCCTCACCTCTTTCCACTTAGGGGGAACTATTCCGGTGGTGAGCAAAGCGTTGATCAGGTTTATCAGGATGGGGGCTATGATAGGCATGACCTGTTTTAAGGTGTTCAGGGGTGCGGGTCGGTGGGGGAGCCGCTCTTTACCATGGTCAACAGGGAGGGAATGGATTATTGAGTCATAGGTGCAAAGTTCTCTAGGATATGTTCAGGGGACCTTACTAGAAGATTCATCAGGAGGTGAGGAGGGAGGTCTTCCTCGATCTTGGTTGGGAGGGATTCAAGAAGCAGCTGGATTTTTTAATTAAAATACTCTGTTACACCGTAGGCCGGAGGGATCTGAAACTGATATAGGAGAAGGGCCTTAAGTAGCTTTTTGATAATATTAAAAGTTTCTTTGGGCAAGTTGGATGCAGCTAAGATTCTGTTCTCATAGTAAGATGCTTGCACTTTCCTTAATTCTGCTTTGTAGGCTAGAATGGCAAGCCTATGGTCCTGTTTTTTGAGGGAAGAAAATCTCCCCTCCAATGTCTTTCCTTCACTTTACATTGCTGCTTTAGGGTGCGTAATTCTGGTGTAAACCAAGGGGCATTATGGGGGCCCGCCGACTTCTTTATCTTGGTCTTTTAAAGTACCTTGTTCAATGACTCCTCGATTTAGTTGATGATATCCTGATTAACTTGTATCGGGCATTGGTTTAGGCTGGGAATAGTCTTTTTCAGCTCCTGAGACCATTCCTCTATGGGGAGTTTGTTATAGCAATTAAACTCTTCTAGTCACAGGGATATATAGAGTTTTGCTGGTTGCCCAAAACACATCATACCTACATCCATCAACAGAGATTCAGATTAAAAATATTTTGTTCTAACCATGCATCAAGTATAAGGTAAAAGCTAATGAATTAAATATGAGTATGCAGGAAAACTATGCATTTTTTAAATGTGTTAAAAAATCTAGTTGATGAATAGTGGGTATTTGTATGACTCTGAATTTGGGATTACCCATACCATCATGAGATTCAGAGATAGATTTGCAAAATGTGTTCTTTCTCCCACACTGACTTCTGTTCAGAAGCTAAAAATGGACAGAAATTCAATAAATTATAACAGATGTCCTCCAATTCGGGATTCCCACAATTGTTAATAAAACAGTACCCCACATTTGCGGATGGGCTAATCATCCGCAACATGAAAGGCTCCCATGCACAACATGCTGACATCAAGAGGTTTTTTCTTGAATATGTATTCTTTCTGTTGTAGCGGGTAGCTACAGTATTTGGTTGGCATCTAAGGAATCCTACCAGTCCTAGCATTTCAGAAATCTAAACAGATGAGTCAGTCCAAGGATAGATTGTTTGTGGATCCCAAAAAGTCCTGCACATTTTTAACTAAATTACTATTTTACTCTCATTTCCCTTTTTTGAGGGCCACATGGTCCTTCATGAGATTACCTAGGGGTTGTGCCATTTGTATGGCACCAAAACTGCTTTAGTCTCAGTTCTCAATTATCTACAGCTTCTGGCAGACCAGGATAGTTCCTATACCCTGGTTCTGTTGAAATTATCCACTGCATTTGACAATGTCTCTAACAATGTCTCTTATTAAGCTTACAGGAGATGGGAGTTTGTGGTTCAGCACTGGCTTGAATCAAGTCATACTTATCTCAAAGGGGTCAAGATGTGCAGTTTGCCTTTTTTCATCTAATTTCATTTATGTGTCTCAGGGCTTTCTTCGGGGCTCACTGATCAGTCCTAATTTGTTTAATCTTCAGGTTCATCCTGTTTATTCACTTCTGTGCCTGAAATGTATTAGCTATGCTGATGACACATGTTCTTGATATCTCATAATATTTTCTTCATCATGTTGCTTCTTCATTAAATGACTGCTTGTTGACAGTCATTAATTTGATGTGTGGTACTCTTCAAAATTAAGGCAAAATCCCTAGCTTTTTCTGGATGAAGTTCTGCTTCTGTCCTTCCGGTAGGCTTCTGGTACTCCCAGCTGGGCATGACTCCAACTCTGGCATTCTTAGTTTACAATCTTTACAAAATCTTTCTCTGGTTGATCAGATCAGCAAATGTTCTCCATTTGTATTTTACTGCTATACAAAAGTTTATATTGTTCACCTAATTATACCAGGCAACCAGACTTTGATTGGTCCAAGCCACCATTTTAAGTCAACTGGATTATTGCAACTTCCTTTTTCTTGCCTCAAATGCATCCATTTTTAATCTTCTCCTCTGCATTCTCACCCCATACTAGCTACTGGTATATAAAAGGATTATTTTGAAAATATTGATTTTAGAGCTTATCATTGTAGTGGTCTCATTTACCTGCAGAAATAATTCCAACATTATTATCCAGTGAGAAAGTTCAGATCTTCGGAAGTGTATCTTATGGCTGTCCCTAAGGTACACCAGTCTTGCTTGGGCAGCAGAGCTTTCTTAGCAATGGCACCAGGAGTTGGACTTCTCTGCCTCCCCAACTTGGGTGTATGAACAATCTATTGCCCTTCCACAAAGTAATAAAAATGTGGCTGTTCTCCAATTACTAGTTTGGCTGTTTACTCCTATGTTGCTTAAAAAATCCATTTTACATTACATTACCAACCCCAGACATTTCTTATGGACATTTCTACTGCCATCAATACAGTTTCTCGAAATACACTGAATAGTTGCTTATCAAGGGAGGGCATTCAATAGAATGCATTTTTCTGGATCAGGTCTTATCCATCCAATCATGCCCAGAAAACCTATCTTGCTCTCTCCTTCTTTAGTCTGTATATTCATTCTTTAGCAGAGCTCATCAGCTTGAATCAACATTGTTTTATGTGCTACGCCAATGATGCTCAGCTTCTGATTTTATTTGACAAACATTCACAGAACATAGACACTGTTTTCCACAACTGCATGCTAAGTTGGCTGATTAGATCAACACCAAGAAGATTGAGATACTAATTTTCTCCATACTTAACCCGTTGCGTGCTCGTGACGGAACCGTTCCGTCACAAGCCTCGGGTGGGCTGTGCTGGTGACGGAACGGTTCCGGAACAGCCCGTTCACCGCGCCTGCACGGCATGAATTCCGCACCTGCGTTGAGCGTTCTAAAGAGCGGGTGGTCCGTGATGAAACCGTTCCGTCACAAGCACAGCTCACCCGAGAGCCGTGATGGAGCGGTTCCATCATGAGTACGGGAGCGCCGCGCGGCCCCGCCTCCCCCTTAGCGCTACGGTGGAATAGCCACCGCAGCTAAGGCGTTAATAAGTCTCTAAGCTCATCAACTGTTGTCTTTCCTTTTTACTCCACAGCCAATACCTGAAACCTGAAGACATTTACTATAGTAAGTGAGATGAAATTTGAATGTTTTAGGGATAGTTTGGACAAATAGTCTAGTAGAGAGGGAATAAACCCCAAATTATGTCCACCCATGGGGCAGGACAACTGTCTAGTGTCAGGGAGTCGAGTGCAAAGCCAAAAAGATCAAGCACCCTTGTGCCCATTCCTTATTACAGTTTTTTCTCTGGTTGTCTGATAATATTTCAATTCCCTTGGTGAGTAGATTTGGGGGTTTGCCACTTATCTGCCCCTTCCAGGGGGTTAAGCAAGCACATCAGACCATCAGGAAAAATGTTGAGATACAGAATGGGGTTTGGGGGTCAACCATCCTAGCCCTTCACTGCTGTCCCCACTCCAGGGCACCAGGCAGTGGTTCTGTCATCTGTGGGAGGCAGAATGACAGTTAACTCTCTCTCCGCCAGCCCAAATTTCAAACCTACGCCCAAAACAAAATCTAAATTTCCTCTTGCTTACTCTTCTTATGGCTGCAATATTCGGGATCTAGGACCTTGTGGGCAAAAATATTGTTCAGGCTTTAGGAATGGGGTATTCTGATGGGCTAGATGACACTTGATCTTCTTTTCAAAAAACATAATCTATACCCAGTATCCATAGGGCTCTTTTCCCCACAGAATGGTGGGACTGTTGGTGATTTAGGGTGAGGGTTTGGCCCAATGCCAGAACTCACTGGTCCCAACCCATTTAACCGGAGGCCATGGAGGGATGGGGGCCATACTAGGGGCCTTCAAAGGCACTTTCCGACAGCCGTTCCATGTCAGGAAGATCGACGTGGAACTGCTGTAGGAAAGTGACATCATAATTCAGATTGCAGAACTCCACCCGCTTTGGATTATGAGGCCCTTCCGACTAGCTTTAGGACTCCCTGAGCATGTTGGAACCAAGTCGGATTCCTCTACCAGTTTGGACTCCAACTGCCGACATTATAATATGGCGCTCGGAGTTCAAACCTACAATGTCAGTCGGAAAGTCTCCGACCGGCGGTTGGAGGCTTTCCGACCAACATTGAAATCAGGCCCTAAAACTCATATTTATATGTGAGGAAACAAGTTACCACACATATCGGGATTTATTGAGCCGCTCATAATACGGGCCATACCCTTTCCGAATCACCCATGCAGCATAACATGGTGTTTCAATACTGCATGATTCGTGTCCTCCTGGTTATATAGCATGATTTTGCTTCTTTTCCTATCCTTTGACAGGGTTTTCAATATAAAAGAATGTTTGATCATAAGCTTAAGAACCTCGAATGTCAGAGATGTTTTCACACCTAGATTTAACATGAGTGTGCCAAAAGTGCCATCTGCACATAAAGATGACATGCCTTGATGGAATCAAGGTTGGAGGGGTATATTTACTAATATAACCTGCAACGTAGTTGCCTCTCTGTGTTGAGTGAAAAAGAGAAATAGAACGTGCTATATGTGAATACATATATATATTTCAACCCTGAACTCCAAAGCAATAATCAAGTAAAAACTCCTTGCTACCACTACTTTCCACCCATCCCTACCACTGTTCTCTACCTGTCCCTTAGCCCTAAAAACTCAGGGGCATATTATCAAGGCGGGCGATATGAGATTATCGCCGCTTTTGCAGCCGTTTTCGGCCGCAAAGCAGCTGTAATTTTATTGCCCTATTAACAAGCTGTCGCTAACAGCAGTTAGCGAAAGCTTGTAGGCAATAGAGAGTGGTTTGGGGCCCGCTTTGCATGTCAGCGATATTTTTCGCTAATGACATGCAAAGTGGGCGTACCCAACCTGTTAGCGACTGAAACCAGTCGCTAACATCGCTATCGCCTATTATCAATGCAGGCGTACAACAAGAAAATTTGCGCTAAGTGCAAATAACCCTGAAAACCAACGCCTGCTCAACCAGTTCTTAGCTGTATATCCAATGGGAGGTGGATATTCAGGCTAAGTCCCTATTAGCGATAATGCCTGAATATCGCTGGATTTCCAGTGATATTCACGCATTTCGCTGCTATAAACGTTGCTAATAGCACGTTATCTCTGCGATAAAATCCGACGATGCGCGGCGATAAAAGAAAAGTCGCTAAGCTTATTTAGCGATAAATATCCGTAGTTGTTGATAATATGCCCCTCAATTTCCTAACTACCACTATTCAATATCCATCCATGAGCTGTAAAAACAAATTTTGAAAACAGTGTAACACACATCCCGGTGCATAACAACTAATTAGCAACCCTTTGCAAAACCCATCATTGATCCTAAAAACTAATCAGTAAGCTGTTTTAACACCCATCACTGCGCCCTAAAAACGAATCAGTAAAGCAATAAAATACCCTTCCAGAGGCCTTAAAATGAAATAGTTATATGGTGCAATACCTAAACTAATCAGTAACCCGTTGCACTGCCCACAGAGCTGATCTGAAACCCAAATAGTAACCCAGTGCAATAGCCACAGTGGCACCCTTAAAATGGATCAGTAACCTGTGGCAACACCCATCCCTGTGCCCAAAAGCTAATCATTAATACACAGTAATCTCATCCCTGCACACGAAAAACTAATCAGCACCCTGGTGTAACACCTATCCCTACACTCTAAAAAATAATCAGAAACCCAGTGCAATCCCTGTGCCCTTAAAACTAATTTATTAGTCAGTGCAATACCCACATCAGCACCTTAAATAAACACCGAGTGTACCTAAAAGCTTGTGAATGGAGAAGGAAATTGACGTTGCTGTGTCTTCAAAACCAGAGATGCTTTGCTCTGCTCAGTGTAACCTGTCACCTTTGTATCCAGTGTAGCCTGAATATATTAAATTGTGCATATGTTTAACTTAATCTTATACCAGCAAGGCCTGGCTCAAGCACAGAGACCATGTCCTATTCCCACTGTGCATTCTGATGACCAGCGATCCTCAATTCATGCACCATCCTTTTCTGTCCTTGAAAGCGAGTTTTAGGTTGTTGCTTATCCAGTTTGCCCATTGTTTGGATAAAGGGAGGGGGTGCTTTAGAAGGTGAAGAACAGCTTCTGGAGTCTCCCAGGTTTTCTCTAGACTGAAATCAAACTCCTGCAGGTACAACTATAAAATCTACCATTATGATCTGTTTTAGCACCATTGTCTTCTCACCACAGCATACCAGGATTGACTCTATAGGATGCAGTTAATTAGATCTGTTCCAGCACAAGTGCAGTCTTTGTGTCTTATTGGTTTAGTCCATAATGTATTATTGGTTTACAGTGTGGTCCTGCTACACTCAGTGTAGATACAACAGCTACTGGACCTGACCCGTAAGAGAATCAAGAACTCCACAGCTATGCCAGTGTCAGTGCACACACCTACCATGGTCTCAAGCTATTTTCCTAGATGTGGTACCTCCAGTCAATTAGTCTATTCACAAGGGTCCAGAGTTTCTGGGGTAAGTCATATATAGCTGCCCTGGCCCTCCCATCTCCAGGTCGGCACACACAATGCCACCACCCAGGCTGGGGTGCATTTCAGTGCTTAGCTCTGCATCAGTGTCACAGTAGCAGCTAATCAAGATGTCTGGGATGGAATCTACACCACAGCACCAGACACTCAATAGCTTGCTGTAACCACTCCACTTCTTTGCTTGCTAATATCCCCACCAGAAGCTCAGCAGATTGTGGTTTTAGGAAATTAGTTTTATACTGGCTGTTGGAAAACGAGGCAGCATCTGTGAGGCCTGCACAAATAACATGACTACATTTGTCCTTCACTGGGTACCAAACACCCAATTGTAGCGCCTGACTCTCAGAGGGTAGCATTGCAGAGCAGTCTGAGGTTTACTCAAGGGAGGTGGTGTGGGTTAGTAATCTACATTTGCAAGTGCGCAGAAATCACACTCAATAATTGATTGTCTAGTCTGTACTTTGCTTTATAAAAGTAAGAGTACATTTATTAAACACACACACTACTCAATACTATGCATCAATTTACAAATATGCATAAGCTGTTGGAATTACTTTGTGACATTGCATATCATCTCCACCCCTCCCGCAAGGGGGGGGGGGTCTAGTACCACCACTCCCATGTATGCACATCATCTTGCCCCCAATACAGTTAGTGGATCTTAACCTGGAGCAAGGGCCCTGCGCACTGGCGCCATCCCAGTGACGACCCACCCAGTACCTCAACCAGCATTTAAAATAGGGAACCCTGCCTTGGTGACACACAACCCTGACCGAGCATTTCCTACTGACCATAAGGCATGCACCTCTATATCTTAAGGGCTAACAATCTGGGTTATACACCTAAGCGCAGCAGCAAGAATACATGTTTAAGCATCCCTTTAGAGTGACGGTACTCATTACATTTGGATATCATTAGAATGCATTGCAATTACAACCACTAAAGGCATCACAGATAAAATCACAGGTTTAAGTAACGACAGTCAGACACCCTAGCAGGAATGTCTAACCACTTAAATCCACTTTGCTTATGATTCCACCTTCACATGTACTTCACATTAGACACATGAACTTCAGTCCCTCTATAAAGAATAACATTAGTAAAAGCATTTGTGGTGCAATTACACCGCTTCTTCCAGACATCCACCACCTCAGCCCTTCACTTCATGAAGCACTTTTCAATTACCCTCAACTGAAGAACAAAAGTTCCAGCCCAGAAGGTTTAAAATGCATGCTGAGCCCTTGAGGGGTTATTCTCTCCAATCCCCCAAGACACTTAGGGGGGGACTTTCCTCTTCATGCAGGGGGAGACTGTGCTTCTCTAGCAGTTCCCCCCAGCACCTTTTCACCATTGAGGGTGACCCCCCTCCTTTGGGGGGCCACCAAGCACAACAACAGCAGACTTCCAAATGCCTGGCAAGGCATTATGGGGCGATTTTGCTCCTCTTCATGAATAATTGATGAGCGGCTCTCCCGCTGTGCTGGGGAGAGCTGCGCTGGTGGTGCTGGCGGCTTCGCCGCATATTCCTGCTTCATTGGGGGGCCTGGTCCCTCCCGGACCCCCAGGTATTGTGATGCGGCTTGGTTAGACCACCCCCGGCCGCTCTGCAGTTTTCTGGGGCCCAGTCCCACCTGGGGACCGTGCAGCTCCTCCTGTCAAGGTTCAGGGTCCCGGTCACACCTGGGACCCCCGCATGCCGCCTTCGTTGGAGGGCAGCCCGGGGAGCCCACCCTCGGCTGCCCCCACTGGCTCCCCATTCAGCCAGCACTCTTCTGTGCTGCCGCAGAAGCTGGCAGTGCTATTCTGGTCTGCCCGCTCCGGCAGGCAGCCACAAGTCGGCTTCCCCGCTTCCACGGGTCTTCTGGGGAGTGCGGCGGCACTCCCCCGGCATCCTCCACACGCGGGGCCCGGGGATGGGGTCCCGGGCCCTCAGACATCTTTGGGGGGGGGCGCGACAGCGCTCCGCCCCATCCTGGCACCTCGGGGCCCGCGGGTGGGGTCCTGGGCCCCATCTCCTCTCAATGGGGTTGCGCGGCGGCGCGCCCCATCACCATTTTCATCGGGGGCCTGGGTTGGCTCCTGGCACCCTGTGGGGCATTGTCACGGGGAGCGCAATGGCGATCCCCAGCCATCCTCCCCACGGGGGGTACGACGGCGCTCCCCCACCTCCATCGTCGGTGGGGGCCAGGGTGGGCTCCAGGTCCCCATGCAGGGCACCTTCACGGGGAGCGTGTTACACGCTCAACATTTAGGTGCTCAAAAAGTGAAAAATCCGGGCGGCCCCTAGTGTCAGAACCACCATCTAACACTGGCAAAGTCCCAGCAGCTCCACCGCAATAACATTTTGCATAAATCATGACACAAGAATGCTGTGGTATTGGGCGTGTGGGAAGGTGAAGTAATATTGTGTCTTTCTTTTGTGTCTTATAATGACTTTAGAGAACCTGTAGCTTGGGCAAAAAAGATGAGTAATTTTGGGGTATATTTACAAGAACTTAACACCGCCATAGCATCACTTTTTTGACGTTACAGCTTTTTTTTATTGCTGTATTTACAAGTTGCCGCTAACTCCAGTTAGCAGTAATTTTCCAGCGTAAACTGTAATTTTCAAGATCAGCACTTCTGTTAGCGGGACTTAACAAAAATGAGATGCAAGGTAGGCATTCTCATGAAATATATGCAGCTAAACACACAGCGCAACATTTACAAGGAAATTCAAGTATGTCAATCAACCCAAAACACTGCCACTAAGTTCAATTACAGACAGTTTTTTAAGGCCAGAAAATAGCTGGTCTTAAATTGGTGCAAACACTTAGGTCTATATATGAGATGTTTGGTTGCTGGACAGCACTGCAAGAAATATTTCAGCGCTGCCCTGTGCCAAAAGGAAAGGTCAGGAATGTGCTCTATCAATAAGATAGGGCGCATTCCTGGGCCCCATAATGAAAAGTGTCACATCACTAAGATAAAACAGCGATTGGACACTTTTCACTGCGCTCTCCTTGCGACACCATGGCTGCACCTTATTTAATGTATGGCACTCCATGTCGCAATCAATGACAGATATGCCTGGAATCTTGTGTTGTGTAATTCCTATATTACCTATACAGGATCTGCGCATTTTGGATAACATAACTGTGGGATTGGTGGCCTGTCTGTATTAGCTAGCTCACAGTGCCACTAGAATCTCCTCTTGGGGAGAGAATAGTCCCTGGTAACCTCAGAACATGACAACCTTGATCCTACAGGATCATGGAAACAATATACTACTTTTCGCTCAGTCACTCATGCTCACTTAGTTTGTCTCAGAGACACACAGAATAAACTGTCTGGGTGTTTCAATAAGGATGTATTGAACAGTTGTTATTCTAGTGCAGAATAGATGAGCTGCAACAACCATTAGACAGTAGCAGAGATATATGATTAGCAATACTACAAAAGTAAAGGGATGGTACAGTTCTACCATTTTGCAGTAATCTTGAATATATACAAGTACATAAAATACATGATAATAAGTGCGTACTCCTACAATGCCTCCCTAACTAGATGTACCTAAATGTACCTAGCATCTGAGTAGGTGTTATGCCAAAAATCCCTCTAGGATCAAGTCCACCACATTACCTGAGAATATGAGAATGTGGGACCCGTCCTGGTCTCGAGCTGGACACCCCACGAGCAATGTTAGACCACTGCGAGCTGGAGCGTCTGCATGCAGGCACCTCAGTATCTCTGGTCAGTGTGTCAGCCGGGAAGTCACAGTCTCCTCTGTCTCTCTGAGCAAGACATGATGTATAATTACCCATGGTCTCCCTAGGGGTCGTATTTTGCTGTGTCACTGTGTTGGCTTAAAGGATGACGTCTGCCCTGAACTTTATACAGCGATATTACACAGGAGATGTCAGTCCTGCTGTGCTTCCAAGAAGCCTCATGCATAATGTATGAGATTTGAACAAGGGAAAAACCTGTGTTCTGAATGCAGTGCCGTAGCTAGGTCAAAGGTCAGTGCCTAAGAACCGTTATGTATGCAATGAAGGGAAGAAAATAGGTGAAAGGTTGTGATGTTACCTGCGCCCATACAAGGTACCTATATGGAATATAAAGGGTAAAAGAAACATTTTACTTCTGTTAAGATGGCATCTAGTTTAGTTAGTTTAATAAATCACCACACAATCTTCATTCAGATTTTTGGGAACAATTGTCAGCCATTACACATAAGATACCCCATGAATCCCTTATACCTTGAAATTGCCTATGAGTTTGATTTAGCCATGTTAAAACTTGACTTTTGAAGGATTTGTTTTCTTTGATAATATTGTCTCTATTTTTTTATTCACTGTTTTAGAATTCCTAAATTGACAAGCATCTTTATTTATATTGTTTGTTTATTTCTATTTCCATGATTTCTGAATATCAGATTTTTTTTACAAAGAAAACATATCACTTTATTGCTCAAAGTCAAGTGAATAATGTTTTTTAAAGTATTGGCCAATGGTTAACTGAAATGATGTTTGAAAGAAAATGACTAATAAATATATTTGACATTTTTTCATCTTATCCAAGATGACATCTACTCATGGTATTTCTCCTTTTTGTTGCATAACTTGGATGAACAATTAAAATAAAGAGAGAAACAGGTAATTATGGTTGCTGGACTTGGAAGTGGGATGTGGGTAGCCAGGGAAAGGCATTTGAGAATGAAGGTTCCCTTTAGGTCCAGTCATAAGTTATAACTTCTGAGTTAGATAAGTTGTGTTATGCAGCTAAGTGTAAAGACGTTACAGTGTAAGATAGTAAAGAATGAAATGATGATGTTTTCAATAGCAAGGGAATTTAGTGGTGGTATAGGTAAGAAGAAGAAACAGAGGCCCTCATTTATGAGGCTTTGCGTCAGTTTTGCGCTTCAGATGCGTCACTTTTTGTGACGCATCGGCGGCGTAAAACATGCCTCCTGTTGTGCACTATTTACAAAGTGACGCATCTAAGCAGATGCGTCACTTTGTAAACTCCTGCGCTACATTATACCTGCGTCAGGTATAATGTATGCAGAGGGGGCGTTCCCCCGAAAAAAAACTCGTAATAGTGATGCAGTGAAATCTTTGAGATTTCACTGCGTCACTTGTAGTACGCTGTTGCGTCAAAATCTTGCGCCTGCCTCCCAGCAGGCGTAAGACTGACGCAAGCCCTTTCACATGGGTCTTTCCCCATGTGAAAGGACGCATTGCTGGAGTTGCGTCACTTTTGTGAAACATTCCAGCAATGCGTGACTTTTGCGCTTACAGATACGTCAGAAATACTGACGTATCTTTAACTCCTTGCGACATGATGCGTCATACTGTAAATATGATGCATCAATCATGTCGCAAGGAGTGCGCACTGAGAAGTGACACATCGCTGCTTTCACGCAGCGATGCGTCATTTCTCATAAATAAGCCCCAATTATACTATGTGCCAAATGGGTTGAAGCATGAACATATAAGGAAGCAAAGGAGTAAGAAGGCGGAAGGTATATGAGGTAAAGACGTGTAAATAAAGGATAAAACGGGAAGGAGGGATTGCTAAGGCTGTAGCTAAGGTTACAGATGATGAGAGGACCAGGCACAGGGCATGACATCCCCTCAGAGATTTTTAGGAGTGTGTTTTGGAAGAGACAACATGTATTGTAAGCAGAGAGTGGATGTGTCATCCCAACAAAAAGCCTGGTTCTGGGTGCTTATAAATTGGGACGAGGATTTGATCATTTAAGAACAGGATGGCTGTCCAGGTCTAACTTATAGTCTTGAAATTGAAGCAATTAAAATGTTGTTTTGCATAAAATTTGCAAACGTAGTTTTTTATTGGCCCTAACAAGTAGGTGGGATTCATAAAGGGTGAAGCTATAGTTTTTGGTAATGTGCTACTGCTCTAAATCATTAACAATATGTCCTTTACAACAGGGGAAAGGTTAACATTGCATAAGTTACTACATGGAAAAAAGAGTGGAGGGAGCTTTCTGATGCAGGCCAGATAGTCTGACGGCATGTGTCACATGGGGGTGGGCATAGTGCCTCTTTGAAATTGACTAAATGTTTGTGGTTGGACTTTGCTCTCTTTGTTGTCTTCTCCTATCATATTTGGGGATCATTTGATGGTTTTAGAATGTTCTTCAGAAGGACCGTGCCCCTACTTTGCGCCTTTTGAATGCTGTAATAAATGCACTGTCAACAAGGGTGCGTTAAGTTCTGTTTTCTTTTCTTTTTTTATGAGTTTAGTGAAGGGATAGAGATGTTGCCTTAGGTGACCTGAATAACCAGGCTTCATTCCTTGTAAATGGATCAATTAAGGAGCACTTGGTGCAAGAAATAGCAATGGGGAAATGCTACGGAAAGGTTTGAATTGAACCCATACACTACAGTTGATCATACGTCATGCTCTGAGGTATTTCTGTGTTCATTTACTGGACTGACCATTTGTCCTCCCAAAATTCACCTGTGCAAATTGAGCATTAAAGGCCAAAGCTATCAAAATAAGTGACATGCAGTGATTCTCTCTGCCTGCATTTACTCCACTGGACCAATTCTATATGAAGGGTATGCAGCCACACCTTGCCAAACTGCCCCAAGAGTAGAAGGTATGTATAAATGGCAATCTATACTCCTGTTTCTCCTTGTCCCCTATGAAAGCACTTGTCATAGAGGTGCTGTAGGCACCTGAATCATGAGATGAGGAGCTGAATCCAGGGGCTGTGGAAGAAAGAAAGAGTCAGTAATAATATTAATAATAATGATAACAAAAACATCAACCGTAATAATAATAAAAATAAGGCATCATCACCTTAATCAAAATACTTTAAACTGTGTTTTCTATAGTGATTATTACCATAGTTGTTGCTAATATGAAGGGTTGGTTGGCTTTGCCACTAATCAACCCTGTGATCTCCAGGTCCCAGACTACTCTCAGAACCAAGCTCCTAACTCTTTTGGTCATCTTATAAACTATTAGAGGAAGTCCCACTCTTTTTCTCCAAATGAGTGCTCAGTCTATTCATATGCACATTTTATTACTGGACGGAAGCAAGGTGGTACTCCAAAGGCAACAGAAACAACTGAAAGCCCTGGAGGATTTATTAATTCAAACAGCTGTGGTAATCGACTTTGGGTAAACGTACCTTGTTACAAGATCTTTCTTAAATGGTGCACTCCTAGAACAGTTGACAAAATTTAATAATTTGGATACAAACCTCACCGCTTTAGAGTCATGGAGGGAACAACCGACAATTAAGCCAAAAACAATCCAAAATGTTGTCTTTATGTTTCAATAACAAAAACAACAAGGTGATGGAAGGAATGTTTTTGAATTAATCTCAGTCACTGGCAATTGCTCAGGCAGCATCCAAATCCATCATTTTTTTGCCCTCTACACCACCTCAGTTTGGACCCAGTCATCTGCCAGTCAGCCTTGACCTTGCTCCTCATGGTAATAGTCCAGCTCGAACTGCCGGGCCAGGTCCTCCCTGCACTGGAACACAAGCAACCTATGATCAGTTTCGCCCTAGTTAGAGCTCTTCAGGCAGGTATTGCTCAGTTCCAATGGCACAGGGAGCCCTGGACGTGCGTCTGGGCATACCCAGCACACTTAGGACAGAAAATGCTAAATGACAAGGTGATGGATGGAATGCATGAACTATTCAGAGCCACTGGCAATTGCTCAGGTGCATCCCAATCCATTCTCTTTTTTGCCCACCATGACACCCCAGGTTAGACCCAGCAATGTGCAAATAAATCTTGACCCTACTCATCCCGAGACCAGTCCATCCTGATCTTCCCGGCCATATTCTCCCTGAACTAGAACACAAGCAACCTAGGACCGGTTTCAACCTAGTTAGGGCTCTTCAGCCAAGTATAGCTTGGCTCCATTGGCACAGTGAACCTGGCACCCATGTCTGGGCATTCCCAGCACACTTAGGGCAGCAAATGCAAAAATAACAAGGTGATGGATGGAATGCTTGAATTAATCTCAGCCACTGGTAATTGCTCGGGCCGCGTCTCAGTCCATCATTTTTTTTACCCACCATGCCACCTCAGTTTGTCCTCATGTTAGAGGCAAAGGCATAATGAAGACCCAAAGAATCTTGCAGGGCGGAGGACCCCCACTATACCAAAAAGCCTTTAAAGATCTGTGAGCTGCCACAGTCTAAGGGCCCCCTTGACCACATTCTAAAGGGCACCCCCATCATCTTATATTACACTACTGCTTTAAGTCTCCCCGCCAACACTCGTCAACAAATGCCCAAATTTAACAGTGACATTCCAGAAAATTACTTTCAAAATGCTGACCATTTCTGACATGGCTCACCCCTCGGCTCTGGCATTGCAATAACTTCGCCACACAATCGGGGAAAAAAATACATTTCGGCAGTAGTTTGGTGGCAAAAAACACTTCAATGAAGGGATTCCTGGTTGCTATGGAATGAAACTCACTAAAACGGAGATGGTGGCCTGTTATGTCATTTTTTTATTATTCGATTAAACAATTATGTTATTCAGAGGAAAATGCTTGGATATTATTAATTCTTTTCAGCTAAGTCCAAGGTTGTTTTTTTGAGGTTGTGTAGATTAACTAATTGTTGTTATCTTATTGTAAGGTTCCTTATCATTGCCCATAAAACAGAAATTAATCTAGAATGTTCCCTGTTGCAGGGCTTTTCCGGAGCTCACAGAATACATTTCCCCAGCTGATTAATCAACTATCTGGAAACGTTCATTCACGGCTCTCCAAGAGCTAAGCCTGCAACCTTCTGTGAACTCCAGCACCGCTCTTGGCCCAGTACGCACTTTTTAAGGGCATGACAAACCTGCAAGGCGAGCATTTCAGAGTGATTCTATTCACAAAAGTGAAGTTTGAGTATTTTTAAGCTGTTACATCTGAATCACACACCCTTCTTGTGAAGACTTTATGATTCCAAAAATAATACAAAAGTACTATGGAGCAAAAGCTGTCACATAATTTCTCCCACTGGGTTATTTCCATGAATCACGTAATGCTCTCCACTCCCTTTTCAGTGTCTCCTTCCAGGCCCTCTCCTCACTTCCTCCATCGTGCACGTGTCAACCTGAATTCACTTGGGCGGTATGTATCCCATCCTAGGACGACATTCCTTGCAGGTCTCTTGATCTCATTCAGCTGTCCTTCCCGGTTCCATCACTTTACCTCCTCTTATACAGCCTGATTCATCAAGCCGAAATCAGCTCGCAAAGGGCCAGATTCCGAGAATCTGGCCCTTTGCGAGCGCTATTTTTGCATTTGGGATTCATCATCCCAAATGCAAAAATCGGTAATAGCGATTTCGCTATTTTGCGAGGAATTACATTTAAGGAATCTCTATTTGAGATTCCTTAAATGCAATTCATCATCCATTTTAAAATTGCGAATTCGCAATTTCGGCCCGCTATTTACCGTGAGGTCAAACCTCGTGGTAAAAAGCGAAAACTTAGAAAAATGCTTTTAAAAGCATTTTTCTAAGTTGCATGTTGCACACACACGTCCTTTGGACATGTGTGTGCGCAACACCTATTTCAATTTGCATTTAAGGGGTGCTACAGGGTGTCCTTTGGACACCCCTGGCACCCTTTAAATCGCTATCTTATTTGCGAGTAGCAAATTGCTAATCGCAAATAAGGAATACTCCCCATTCATTCCTATGGGCCTTTTGGCCCATAGGAATGAATGGGGAGTTATTCCTTATTTGCGATTAGCAATTTGCTACTCGCAAATAGGGAACATGTAGGAATCGCAATATTTATTGCAATTCCTACATGAATCCCGTTTTGCAAGTCCTTAATAGCGATTCGTTATGAATCGCTATTAGGGGCTCGCAAAACGGGAGAATGATGAATCAGGCTGATATTCTCTCTTTTCAGTCCACACTCTCACTCACCATCCTTCTTTCTCGCTTTTGCAACATTTATGGAAGTCTCAAGTTATATCAGGTCAGGCTCTGTACTCCGATCTTTGGAAAGTATCTACCTGCGTTTAAAGTGGGGAGAAGTGAATATCATCCGATATAGTCTTTTTTTTTCACAATTGTCTGTGTATAATGTATGAGTTTCGTTTCGGTAACGTGTTTTTTTGTTTAAATTCATTTTCCAATTCAAATATCGAAGAATACACTTTTTGAATTATGCATTTTTTGCTACTTCCACATATGTTTTAATGACTTATGTGACTATTTACACAAAGATGGCTACTGTTCCTTGGTTGAACATTCCATTGTTTAACGATGGCCTCACCTTGCATGCTGTGATTGGCTAACTTGTCTGGTATGAGTATCTCGTGTGATAAGATAATAGGCCTTTTCTACACATCCCACAGGACATCTACAGCCCGGGCGCTCTGCAGTTTAGGGCATCTGGCATCAGGCAACTCCCTCTAGGGACTACGGGGCAGATTTACAAGCCCCTTGTGCTGCCAGTACGTCACTTTTTGTGACACACTGGCAGAGCATTTCTCTGCCCCATATTTACAAGGGCAGGAAAAGCCATCCTGTGTGGCTTTTCCTGTCCTTGTAAATATGGCCCATTTACACGCAGCACTTTGCGTGAAAGGGGCGTTCCATGGGTGTTCCATGGGTGTTGCTGTGTTCCAGATTTATGAGAAATCGTAAACCTGGAAATGCGTCAGTTTTAATTTCTCCTAGTTTTTTTCTCTTTCAATGCGTGCTGCATTCTACAGCACACATTGAATGAGGTAAATTGCCTGTAGGAATTGTTTTTGTGCAGGAAGGTGCCCCGTCCTACACAAAAACAGTCTCCCCATGGCGCAGGCATCCTTGCACATTAGTGCAAAGATGCCTGCACCGGCGCATGGCAGCTGTTTGTGTGCCAGTGCAGGGGAGAGCACAGGAATGCAACATAGCACTGTAGATATGTTGCATTCCTGTGCTCTGAAAGTGCTGCAGCGTGGCGCAGCCAAAGGGTTTGTAGTGCAGCGCTGCGGCCCTTTCTTGTAGATCTGCCCCCACCTATTTAGCCTTGGTAGCATTTGAAATGACTATGATGTAGCAGAAATTCCATTTTCATTTGTAGTGGTGTGTCATAATCAGACATGCAGAGTGCACCCGCATATAACCTTCTCTCATGCTAATATAAAGTGTTAGGATCTTTAAATGTAATAACACAAAGTGCGATGTATTTAGGCCGTTAAATCGAAAACTTGAAGAGTCAATGTGGAAAGCAAATGTGTTGGACCTGGCCCTTTTGGCAGGTTCACCCCGAGACTTTTGCTTTTTCCTAGCCTGTTTCTGGAACCTGGTGGTGGTGATTTTAGGCCTTGGCGCACTTTTTCACTGTGATACAGTGTAAAGTGCGTGAGCTCTCTGTGTATGTATGGTGAGTGACCTGCCCTCCCATAGGAATGAATGGGGAATATGTATGCCCATGGTAGTTCCTGATGTGTGGGGAGTGCAGGGTCGAGTTTGATATGTGCGAACTCGTGAGATCGAATGCTGCGTAATGGTGTATGCGGCATGGTTGTGTCTAGTCTAGAAGTGCCACTTTGAGAAGTTGGCATATTTGTGTAATTTGTGCCTGGCGTGTGATTGGCTGGTGAGCCTGGCCCAGAGTGCCTGGGCCTGCTTGTGGATTGACTGTCTGGTTTGAGGGTGACAGGGGCTGCAGAGCCCCCAGGAGGTTGTCTGAGTCAGCCCGTGAATGAAAGGCAGCATCTGCTGCCAAGGAAGTGGGAGGAGATAGCACCTGGGAGTGAATGAGGCTGTGCCTGCCTGCCACAATGCTGGCTCCTCCTCCCCGCTGGGCGACTGTCACCTCTGTCCCTGATACTGAAAGGACTTCCCTATAACCAGTTCTAGCTGGTTCTCACCCTGCCTGCACAAAGACTTCAAAGACTTTTCACTGTATAAGAAGGGGCTGTGTCCCCTTCCAAAATGTTCTTGTTTCTGACTTGAATCTGCCAGGGGCGTGCTGCTGCTTGGGCCCAGGGGAATCCCTGGGCCCTGCCCAGCCCCTGGATGCCTGGAGGACTTCTGGGGGACCCCTCTGCCTTGCCTGGACTGATTGGTGGACTTTGCTTTGCCCTGGATACCTGATGTCCTGGACTCTGGAGACCTTTTACTGGGTCCCCTTTGCTTTACTTTGTTAAAGGACTTTGCTGAGACTTTATTGGGATTATAGCGCCTGGGAGCCCTGTATTTGCTTTCTAGCGCTGAGAGCGCTGTGCTTTTAGCCCCCTAGTGCTTGAGAGCGCTTTGCCTTTCGCTTACAGCGCCTAGAAGCGCTTTTTATTTGATTTATAGCCTGGGAGCGCTGTATGTGCTTAGAGCCGGTGCCCATCCGGCCTTGGTCACCCCGTGTATTGAATTATCTAGCGAGTGCCTACCTCGCTTTGTTGTGGATTTAAAGGGAGCCCACCCCTGGATGTTACCCGTAAAGATTGCCGTCCTCAGCCCGGGGCCGCGGGCGGAATATCGAAGGGGCCGCGCACTGATTGGGCCGCTGTTGGAGGCTGGTCCCGGAGAGCCGCGCAGTGATTGGCGGGCCCCGGGAAGAAGTTGCCGCGTCACGAGGGGCTCGTTTGGAGAGCCGCGCCCTGATTGGCCAGATCTGCCTTCCGGTCCCCCATGTGCAGAGGGAGACCGGAGATACTGCCGGCCCGGGCCCTGAGGCGAAAAGAGGAGAAGCGGAAGGATGGGCGGTTGTGGGGCTCCCGTGCGCTGAGGGAGCCCCGAGTGAGGAGAGCCGCTGATCGCCAGAGAACCGGTGAGTGGGGCAGAAGAAAAGAGAGGGGCGCCGGGACACATTGTCGGTGTCCGCCCCCCCCCCAGTAGCGCGAGCTCGCGCTTATTGTCAGTATGAAGCCACAAGGGCTTCAAGGGCGGCCCCGGTTGGCAGTGGGTCGCCCCAACGTGGAGGTAGAGCCCAGAGAGGCTCTGAAGGGGTATTTGTTCTTTTGAGTCCCCCAGAGGAGGGGGCTCCACCGAAGGCGCCAGTTTGTTCGTCGAGCCCCAAGGGGCTCACGCAGTCCCCCTTGATGTGTGGAGAGGCCCGTGGGGCCTCGCTTGACGCCGAGTCCTCAGAGGGGGGCTCAAACGGCCATATATAGTTTCAGAGCCTGTGTGGCTCCAACGTCTGGGGCATGTGATATGCCCAGAGCCTGTGTGGCTCCAGCAGTGGGCCCAGTTTGCGTCTAAGGGCCAGGGAGGACCCTGTTGGCGTTTTGATTCCCAGCTGCCCAGCAATTAGTGGGCAGCTGCACCGTTTAGGTCTTGGGATGTTCCCAGGTGCCCAGCAAGTAGTGGGCAACTGCACCGTTTAGGCCCCTGACATTGAGACACAGGGCGTCCTAGCCCCAACAAGGCCAGTTGGCCTAGGGACTGCCACAGGTGGTGGCTTATGTAGGTTTTGCGCAATTGTGTGGTTTTTCCTTGCACCTCTGAATGTTTTAGGCATCATGTGTCTTGGCGCTATTGAGTTGTGTTTTCTTTCCTGGCACCTCTGAATGTTTTTAATGCATCATGTTTCCTCCTTGATTTTACACCGCTGAATGTTTTAGGCATCATGTGTTTTCCTTTACTACTCCTCTGAATGTGTTTTCATGCATCATGTGTAATGTGTTGTGCTTATACCCCTAAATGCTGTGTGATACTTAGGTGGCTGTTCTTTCTAGTACAGGTGGTCCTAGTAAGGTCCTGGTTCCCTGCGTGACATTCTCCTAAGGTGTTTAGGGTTGCGTAGGTGGTACTTACCTGTTCCCAGTATTTATGGATGTGATTTACAACAGTTATTTTGTGCTACAGTGATTTTATATCCTTTATTCTAATTTCTGACAGTATTTCTATTTCTAAAAGTGCTGATTCTGACAGTGGCCTATGTGGCCCTGTCTTGTAAATAATCCCTTATGAATATTGCCCGTGCCAGTTGGCACAATGTACATGTGTGATTTCTATCTGATGTGTTTTGACAATACTAAAGTTATCTTAATATAACCTTGTGTGGAGTTCCTTTTGTAGTGTGCCTAGGATGTTGTTGCTGTTGTGCGCTGGCGCAAATGCTTTACACATTGCCTCCGAGTTTAGCCTTACTGCTCGTGCCAAGCTACCAAGGGGGTGAGCAGGAGTTATCTTGGCGTGTGACTCCATTGCCCCGACTAGAATGGTGGTTTATGCCTGGCTTTGGCGTCAGCCTTAGCCTACCAGAAATAGCCAGTTCTAACAAAATGCAACTAGTACAAAACACTAACATGAAGAACTTGTGTTATGCAACTGACAACCATTTCTTATTGAATGTGTTTATTAATCATGTCATTTTATATGTAGGTAGGACTATTAACTGAATGAGCCTTATTTTCTATTCAATTTCATAAAGTTTATACGCCATTTCTCTTACGTTGGCTGAATCTTGGGGGCCTCAAATGCATTTCCCTGGAAGCTCTCGCTTTAGAATTAATAGTTTGAATTTCATGTGTGTTGTGGATGTTGTTCTTTCTCATGTGTGTGTTGCAGGTGGAAGAAGCACCTTTGTTAGTTAGAATAATGTCTTTGTTTTAGGAGCTAGGCAAGGAGAGTAGAGTATACATCATGAGCTAAGGCTGATATGGAAACCTGTGGTATTTTCACACTGTAGAAATGTTACTGTTCAGTAACATAGCTATACTGTGGAAAAGTACCTATGAGAACGTGGTCAGAGTGGATGGTGTGAACTTCAATATTCAAATGTTGAAAATAGGGAAAGCGACCACTTCTTCCCTGCCTTTTGGAGAGAAAGCATCTTAGAATGAGCTCTGTATCAGAAGCTTTATGCTATCCGACCCACTTATGGTGGAGAGACTTCTTAGGAAGGCTCCACATGCTGACAACTTTCTTTTCCATTCCCTGAGAATGCTTAAGTAGGTATGTCACTGTAGCACTAGTGTGGGGATAGATTGATGCTTAATATTCATCAACCCCTTGATGCAGGGGAATTTGGGCTCATACTTTTTGATCCTCTGCATTCTATTTAGTGAGTTATTTGTCTTGTGCATGTAGCACAGACTCAACTTCATTCGCAGATTTGGCTCTTTGTTGATTCCAATTAATTTCTGCATCCTCATCTTGAGATGTCTTTATGTCCATTTATTGTTTGCTTTGTAATACATTGATTAACCTTACTTAGTGGTCTGTGGTTGCTGTGTGTCGAGAGAATCCCCTATTGAACTTACTGACTTTAATAACGATTTTTCCCCTCTGCTCTTACATGCTGCGAATAAGAACTATTGAGTCATGACTCTAGAACATATCTAGAACTTCTGGGCCGGCCCTTTTAACTAAGAGCCAGAACCCCTGCTTCTGCAATGAAACGTTTCACTTCTCCCAGAAAGAAATGAAAGAGCCATCAGCTTGAAAATCTGCAAGAGCGACTCCACTTGGTAGTAATGTAGAACAAACGTTTAACAATATATTTATGTATACTGCATTTGTTTAGAGAGCAATGTAAGTGCTACAGCTTTAGTGGAACATTATACATACCTCTACAACATCTATTACACATCTTGCAGATTGTTCAAGAAGTAAGGAAGCTGAGCAACAGTTGTCATTAATAAACAGTCAGAAGAAATTAGCTCTAAACGCGCATGACAAACCACTACTGGTGGGACCCATAGACGCTTTTTTAAATGCCAGAAGTGAATTTGCCATTTAGACTTGATGGGGAAGGGGCTGACCCTCTGCCCTGTTTTCCCTTATTCCTTTTCTAATCACTTCTCTTCTAACCTGGTCTCATTTTTCATATTAACCTTTCCATCTCTAATCACTCCCATATAAAGCACCCACCCTTTCCTGGGTGGACTTAATCTATATCCTTTCACTATCATCCCTCTTTTCTTTATCCTTATTCAACTCAAACTATTTCCCTCCACAGCATTTTCCATCTAATTGTAACCTATACTCCTGGCCATACCAAATACTCATAAGGGGTTTCATCCCTATCAGACGAGTCTGCATTTATTGGAGAAAATGACTTTCCAAGCTGCACCCACCTATGTGATTCTCCTCTGTTGAGTGTAGATTCCAGGAACCGTATACTAGGGGAGGTTTGAACCACATTACATGGTAGCCTGTACTGCTCATTCCAATGACTTTGATCCCTATGACGCTTGAATCACAGCCCACAGCCCAGTGTGCATGGCCTATTATTCTGCTGCTCTCTCCCTCTGACTGGACTCCACAGAATTTATTGCATGTGTATTTACATAAAGCCCATTCTTATGAATTGTTCTTCTGTCACATTAGAGTGAACTTCTTGCAGAATATAACACAGCTGCCGTTGCAGTACATTTATTTGCTCCTTCATGCTCCTGGCGGGACTGTGCAGAGCAGATTCTATGGCTGCTTGCCAAAGGCTGGTCCAGGCTGCAATGTTAAATAATGCTACAATTTTCATCTTTGTCAATGTACCAATTTCTTTATTGAAATGTAGAGCAGCACTTACATATTTTCTCAAAACAATGCCCATTATGAAAACCTAAATTTGACCAATGTAATGGTACTAACAAATAGCAAGATATTGAAGAGGATGTTAAAGAATTGCATACTAATGTGGAGAAAAGGTAGGAGAAAGATTCTGAGAGTATCTATGGAAAATGTACATCTCATAGAGGGAGATCTTGCTCCAGCATTGAGTCCAGTGGCTGCTTTGTGAACCATCAGGAAAGCAGCTGCAAAGTATAGCATTCTAAACTCACCTATGTGGTTCAATGAAGGGGGTGTTATGGTCGCCATATCAGTGTGTCATGAGATATTTTGTTATTATTAAACACTGCTTGACAAGAACAACAAAATTGACCATCTACTATTTGACAATGAAATCCAAGTGTTGAGCACACCTGAGCAGAAAAAAGAGTGGATTAGCAAAATGAATGAACTAGTTTTAAATCGTTTTGCATTTCAAAGTTGAATATTAGTGTAAACCTGTAAATACGCCAATGTTATTATTTGAAGAAAGAAAGTTATGCAGCTGGTCTTAAGATAACAGTAATAGGCTTTGCAGCCTTCAATCTTTGATCATTTCCATAGCATCACTCATTATGTATGGACAATACACACGTTGAGGAGCAAAATATCTTTCCTTCTTGGAAAAGGGCACTGCATCATGATTATCTACGCATTGTCTAATATTTTTTCCCAATGAAATAAAATCTTATACCTTTACTTTGAATGTTCTTAACAGATTATCTTTAGTGCTAGCTAAGAGTGTTATTTTCAACTGTTATTTTTCAGTCCTTCACTTTTTATCCTTTTTTTATTTTCATATTTTCAAGTGCTGACCTTAACCCTGAAATTTCTATGAGGAAGGGGAACTAGGAGTGATAAAGGTCAAGCACACATGCTCCTTGCATTAATCAAATTGTAGATGAGGTGTCCAGTTCCTCCTGAAAAAAAAATAGGATCCAAGGTTAGAGGGAGAGGAAAATGCTCCAATATGAACACAGGCCTTCACACACCCAAATGGGTGTCATGCTTCATCATTGGGCTATTTACTCGTCGGGCAGATGCTGCAATACCTGAGAGACACCCACAAGAATGTAGAACTATATCTGTCTAGCCCACACACCCTCACTTCACCAGATGGCTAATTAAAAGATCTGCTGCAAAGAGCCCTTTTGTGGGTGCCCTTCGGGCATTGCAGTGCTGGCCCGATGAGGAGCATGCACAATGATGAAGCACAACACCCATTTTCTGTGTGTGAGGGATTGTGCTCCTATTGGAGCATATTAAGCTCCCTGGAACCTTGGACCATAACTTTTCTTCAAGAAGAACGTAACCCTTAAAAACCCTTAAGCCTTAGCTCACTAATATTAAAACACCCTATATATATGTAGGGATGCCAACTAGAGATAGCTGGGACTTCCAGAAGCTTCCTATGGCTTGCCCTCTGAGGTTACTTACACCACTCTTGATATCACTGATCCCAGGTGACATTAAGGTAGAGCAGAAATTAAAGTGGGTTAATGGAACCTTGATTTGGCTTTGTGGACTTCACTTCTTTACTTTGCACTGGTCCCATAGCACAAATGATTGAGCTTTTGAGAGACTGTGGCTCTTATTGCGAGGGGCCAGTGAATTTGGCCAGTGTTCTCCACCCCAAGAATTACTGATTCCAGCAACACCACTGACAGAAATAATCTGTCCTCATATGAGCTGGGCCTGAAGGGTTAACTGAGAAATAAGAAATTATACAAGGAATCTGTAATTTTGGATCCTATTCCCCCAGTAATTTCTCATTTTGGCTCAGACTTTCATCATGAGGTTTTTACTGCTTTCACCAAATCAAATCTGAGGGTGAAATTATACAGATCCATTATGTTCATAAGGTTAACAATTCTGATTGGTGAGGAAACATCTATTATCAACCTCACCAAAATATAAAGTCCAAAAATTAAGACATGCAATGAATACTATGAAATCATCAGGATTAAAATCAGCATATCTTTGCTCGTGCAGTGTTGCGAATCAACATACATTCATTAATGTATTGCGAGCTGGACATTCCAGCATGGACACTATATTTCCACATTTTTTCTTACAGCTGCTTCATTAATTTTGGGTGATGTTGTTTGTGAGATCTGGTGGACCAAAAGGAGTAATGCGTATCTTGAAGAGTGCTTACGCTGAAGCCTGCAAAAAACACTGAGCCCAGATTAGATTACACTACTAAGGGAGTTTTAATTTGCCCTGAGATGTTGTTTAGCACGATATTACACACTGTATTGTAAGGTCTGCTATTTTCCTCATTATATTATGCCAGCATACTGTCTCAGTGAGTTTAGAGCTTGCTGTATCACCTCCTTCCTGATGGAACACCATTTCCCCTCCTTGCCGATCCGCACCAGCTTCAAAACCAGCTTTATCATTTACAAACCCATCAAAGCCAGCACCCCCCATATCTTTGTTTATTGATTTGAAGAGTTTTATGTAGCGCTGGCTAGACCCGGAGGTATCAGAGTGCTTTACATAAGGAACCGCGAGTTGCAAGTTACAAAATTAAACATTAGTTACAGAATGTTACATAGTATAACAAGAATTACTAGAGATTAGCAAATAAGAACACATAATGAAATAAAGTTACACAGTAGTAGGCATTACTAGAGCATGGCATATCAGAGAACAAAACATCCTAAGGGGCAAAGAAGGTAAGGGGGGAAAAGTAAAAAGGGATAGAAAAGCAGATCGGGACAGGAAAGTGAAAGAAAAACAAGCCGGTATTTGGACCAGCAATTTCAACAGCCCATGAGTCAGAACCTGTACTAGGTGAGAAGGGTGTAGGGGACCTAAGGGGGGGTTAGAGTTAAAGGTAAGTCAAGCAAGAATGTGGAGCAGTCCAGCGGAAAAGAGAAACGTTCGAAGGTCGCCAAGATGGAGTCCAGCGGGAAAGAGGAACTGACAATGGTCAACAAGATGGAGGATCCAGGTCATGGACACAGACAGAACCATCCCAAAATGGCGGGAAATACACAAACCAAAGCCGAAAAAAATACAAGAGAGCTGATTCCTAAGAGTGGAGCCAGAAGGGGGATGCAGCTACAGCACCAAAGGAGGGCAGAGGGCTGGAGAATGCCGAACACAAACGGGCCATCCTCATGCACAGGCTCTGGGCCGCGGGGACAGCAGTGCATTGATCTGCACGCTGTAGGTCAGGGGAAGTCTGCCTGGGTGCTAGGGCAGCAGACCCAGAGAAAGGGAGGCAGCAGCGCAGTCCAGGAGGGCGCTCCTCCCAGGCTTAGAAGGCAAAGAAAAGGCCGGGGGCATTGCACCGCAGCACTGTGAATCTCACCGCCTGTGCACCCCCGTACCTCGGAACAGGACTCACGCGCCCCAGACGTCCCACAGGAGGCGAAGCTGGAGGACAGGCCGTAGGGCAAGCAGCAGCAGTCGAACCCGGAAGGCAGGGGAAGAGTCAGCCGAGCTCCTTAACAGCCATCCGGAGAACTCCACCAGGCATCAGCATAGCCGAGACTGGCTCCATCGACAGCCAACCAACAATGATTCGTCAGAAGGCAGGGGGAGGAAGGAGACAGCAGTTGAGAGACGAGGAGAACTGTGGCCGATGTCTGGCTGGGTAGGTGACGACCATGGCGGTGAGCCGGAGCCAATCTACCCTATAGCTGTCTATGCAGGTCCACCGGGGATCGGCCATGTTGCTCGGGCTCCGCCGGTCAGAATAACGATCCTGCTTTCATCCGAAGCTCTCGAGCCAAAAATAGGAGATTGAAGAGACGAGGACAACAGTCTAAGGTTGAACCAGGTGAGTAAAAGGGTCCAGGAGGGGGTGGAAATTAGGGGATTTGAACCAAAAAGGCAATCCCTAGCCGGGAGCTCCCAGCCGAAGCTCCTCACCTGTCGGCCATTTTGGAAAAGACGAGGACACCATCTCTGATGGCTATTGAAATGCCCATGTCAGGAAACAAGCAGGCTGCAGACTTAGAATGTGTTAACAATAGAAAACAAGGAAGCAGGCCATTTCCATCTATTTACCCAACATCTGGAACAACATCCCTATATACATCAGGTCCTCCCCAACGCCGCTCTAATTTAGAAAAGAGTTTAAGATTGACCTCTTTAAAGAATGCTACATCACATAGCATTTGCCATCCACAAAACAGCTATCTCTCCTAACACCCGTTGATTTTATATTTGTGTTTACAGTGCTCGTATGCCTAGTCTTGCACAACAGAAATATGACATACATACATCCAGACGTGTGCAATGATCACCAGGTCACATGCTTGAATCCCTCGAGTTAATGGGAGCTAAGTCTTCCATTCTTCTGATGTCGGTAAATAGCGTACATAGGAGCCTATCATCAAGGGCTGAAGATATAATAATCGCCGTTTTATCGTCCATTTTCGGGCGAAAAGCGGCGATAATTATATTGCATTATTTGCAAGGACAGGCTAGCGCGTGTTTCTTTGATTCAGCTCCCGTTTTGTTCATGCCTCACTTTGCATCTCTAATGAGATATGCAAAGGAGGTGTCCCTAACAAAACACCCTAGGAAAATATTGCTACCCCAGCTTCGTGATATCATCCAACAAGGATTAGCGATATTTTAAATCCTGTTAACTATGCCTTAACACAGGAATTTAACGTCTGTTAAATTCCTGACTATGGCATAGCTAACATGGGAGGTGGATTATGGTGATACGACCACAGGGTCGTATTACCAAGGCTATCTACGTGTTAGGTGCAACATCGCTGGTTTTCCAGCAATGTTGGACCATTTCCCTGGAATATTATTGCCCTGGAGTAACTCGTTGTTAATAACACGTTACCAGGGCGATAAATTTCTGCGATAAACGAGCGCTAAGCGCGCTTTGCAATTATTTATTGCCGTCCTAGTAAATATGCCCTCAATAAAGTAACTTATAGTGGAGACTAGTATTTCCAGTGTTTAGAAACGACAGAAATGAGATATAGAGTGCTACACAGAGAAATATTTTATCATTATGTTGATTTGCAATAACAGTTTTTGTACTTCATTTACATAGTCCACATACAAGCAGTGATTTTGCTGCCACAAAATAAAGCTTGCTCTTACGAAATGGAAATTGAAAAAAATAGCAATCCCTTACAAAATGTAACACAAATGTACATTTTCAACTCCTAGTAATACCGCCCGCGATATGTTTTCTTACGAAGAGAGTGTCTTTAAGATGCAGTTTCAGAAAGTCAAGGAGGGTGGCAGAAGGCGTTCAAATTACAGAACACGCCACAATGTTTGCAAAGTCAAACCCGGGTCTTCAAAAAGATTCCACAGCCATTCCAAGCGCTAACGCATTCTATAACTGCATTCCAAACTGAGGCAAAAAATCCCCAGTGTCACAGAAAAGTTAATCGCTAAAAGCGCATTTACAGATCAAACAGCAGAAAAGAAAATAATAGCAAACAGCGAATTGAGGCAAAGAAGTGAAAACATTTGGTTATATTAACCGATTATTTAAATGAGCTGGAGAAACGATCGGATTTCAGTGCACCTCACATGTCTGAAGCGGTTTAAGGGAATGGTCGTATCCTGCATTAAGGCAGGTTAGTGGAGTTTGAAGAGAGCGTCAGGGAGGCCTACTGCAGGGCATGCACTTGCAAAGATTCAATGCCAGCTTTGGAATTCTCACTAGAGCATTTCCCAAATGGAAAACAGATTTACCTTTGATTTCTTGACCTCTCGGTATGGAGCCTCTCCTAAGGGTTCCGCTTTGCCATTGCATCTGATTTATCACCTCCTCAATGTCTTGCACATGTTGTCCCACCGCGAGGCTCCGCGCCGTTGTCAGCGCGTGCTAAGCTTTCTCATCATTGAGTAAACCCACCCCCTTCCTGCTGAATGCCCTTTTAATGGCTGCACGCGCACACAGTGCAGGGCCGGATTCCATAACAACCAGGGCCTGCCTGCCTTTGGAAGCCTCCCCTCATGTTCAATGTTGTTTAAATTGTATTGGATTGCAGCATTTCTATAGCTCGTTCATACCTCTTGTTGAAATCCCAAAGCACTTTGCAGACCGAGGTTCAAAGGCTCTCATTCAGCTGTACTTAAATGAGAATAAAGGTGTTGGTAGTGGTGTCATCCCTAAGTGCTGAGTGTTGTGGTGCCGTGCATAATGCAAGAGAGTGTGCCCCAAACTTGACAGAGTGGCATGTGAGTAAAATGTTACACTTGTGGCAACAGTAAAGAAGAGTGTAAATAGGTTTGCCAGAAACATATACAAACCAATCAGAGTTGTGGCCTTAGAGGTAACCGATTGAAAATAAGAAAAATAGAGGAACAGAAGTCTAGCATAAGTTAATGTATCAAACAAAAATTAAATTTGTTTGTAAAACACAACAACAATATGGCCTCGATGGCAGTCAGACGAGCATCCGACGGCCATCATATCCGGATGGAAACCACCCGACCTGTAGTCGGTGGCTACCCCGAGTTACATGGTCAGCGACTAGCTGCCGCCTCCCCCCCAGACTGGCACCCAACACCCAGAAACGTGGACACGAGACGTTTTTACTTTTTGGAAGGCGGGCGCTAGTCGCCCGGCCGTATTTATTAAAGTATGAAATTAAAAAAGGTTTTTAATTGCATGATCAACAATTTATACAAAAATCAGCAGGACATTATATACAGAATTATTGTCAACAAGTTTGAGAGCCTGACCTTAACAAAACTCTAATACATGTTGTTTCCTAACCGAGTCTAAAACATCCTCGTCTTGATTTTTGTACATTTCTGGCCATATGGCAAGGTCACTACCGGTGTCAGGTCCTACAAGCTGCGCCTCCCCCTGAGACGTGCGCATGCGCAGTGTTACCCCGGGAATTGCCCGGTCTACGCCCTGAACTCCATTTACCCACTAAAGGAGGGCCCTTACTCTGCGCCGGTGGCGTCATGAGTCCACGCGCGCGGGGTGGCTACCAGCCTAAGGAAAGCGTGAACTACTCCTACCCGCGCTCCTTTGCTTTGCAGCATCCATTACCTTGCCCCTGGAGTTCTAGGAGTGGCCCGCAGGCCCCTCCCCCTGGGCGGGAACCTCCATGGGATGATGCCCGCCCCCTCAGACCTCAAATATGTGCTCACCGATAATGACCTTACCGCATGTCCCATACCTAATAAATACGACGACCTATGGGGAAAAAATTCTAAAGGACAGCTACACTGGCTAATAAATAATAGTATCACAGTACAGCTACAAAGGGAAAAAAGGCCTAACAACTTGGCATCACAGAAAATTACTTCACACACAGTTTGCTAAAAGGGGAAAAAATTCCTAAACAAAAGCATCATCACAATATACCAACAGAACCATTTTTATTACCATGTAAGACATGTGAACAGTCCCTTCAAAAAACTTACCATTATACCAGACATAATGCATGCCACAAGACTTTTGTTCCAAGGGATGGTGGGTGGGAAAACAAAGAAGCCCCGAGCGCGGGGCACACCGTAATGCGGGGGAGCGTCCAGGAACAAGGGGGCTCCTGGGCGCTCCCCGCCTCTTTATTCCCGAGGGGCCAGGCGGGGGGGCACGCCCCCCCCGGCCCGCCCCTCCTGTAGCCCGCCCCCCCCGACCCGGACCTTCTACCTTGCATCCGGGTCAGGGAGGCCGCCGGCCAATCGGTGGTGGGTCGCGCCCCCAGGGCCCGCCCCCACCACCGAGAGACACCCTGGAGTGAAGGGGGGCGACGGTCGCCGCGCCGCCATGCGTGCGGGGGGGCCGAGGGCCCCCCCTTTTCATTAGATGCGACCGCCATGAAGGTGGTCAGAAACATGTCTTTTACAATTGTGGCTTGTGCTGAGGCCTAGAAAGGGGCCGCAGCACGAGCCATGTGGTGCCTGGCACATGGTGCATGGATGTTTGGGGGCACCACATGTGCCCACCTGACCTTATAGCGAAGACCCACAGGGGCCCTGCTAGGGGTCCCCAACGTCCTATCCCTTCTGCCTTTATAAGGCAGTCGGACCGCCATGTGAAGGTGGAGGGAGAAGGGACATTGTAATCACCATTGTAAAGACTGCGCTCCTACCAATGGACCAATGTACCAACGGTTTTGGTCGGTCCCTCAGCTCGCTGCGCTTCAACCAACAGCATCATGATGCGGCGATCGGGTCGCAGCCTCTGACGTCGGATGGACTGTCACCGAAGGCTTGTCTGTGGCAGTCCGCCCGACATCATTATTGGGCCCTTTGTGTCAGATAAGTTAAATTAACTCACAACAAGCATATATCATTGTATTCAACGCCTGGTGTATTTTATTTTCCTTTTAATGCAATTGAAGGTATTTCAGTTGTGAAAAAAGATTCATTAAAAAAAACTTATACACATTAAAAAACAAACATAGTGCAGGTTTCTACAAACAAATTCACATACATTTTACAAACAAACAAAAATAAAATGATTTTGGTGATAATTATTTGCTTATCCCTACCACAGGTTTTGAACAATATATAAACGGTTTTTGTGATTCTCCTTCAAAGAGTCCACCTAGGAGGTAGCCAGGGAAATATGCAAATAGCTTTTTTTGTGCCCAATTAAGCGCTTCCCCGACATGGATATTTATAAAAAAATTATCTTTGGTTGTTTTTTTCAAATCGTATTAAGTCAAGGCGTTTAGGTCTGCATACATTTGAAGGCCTCATCAGACTCAGCAGTTGTTAGGTGACCAATAAATCTAAATTAAACAAATATGGCATATTTATTCCAATCCACTTTTGCATGCTACTTAAGGTTAAACCAAGGTGAAACGAAGAACGTAAAATGTAAAACTAACTAATTTGCAATGACATATAATCATTTGTAGATAGAAAGAACTGTGTGAAACATGCGTCTGCGTTGAACAAAATGCAAATAACTACACAGTTTTTAGCAAAATATAAATGGCAAGTCCTTTTTGTAAAGGAAATTAGGGGTATATTATCAAGGGGTTTTATCTCCGCTTTTTTGGCTTTAAAAGCCAAGAAAGCGGAGATAAAATTATCTCCCTATTACCAAGCTGTCGCTAACACCAGTTAGCGACAGCTAATAGGAGATAGCGACCATCATGGGCCCCACTTTGCATGTCAGTGATATTTATCACTAATGATATGCAAAGTGGGCGTGCCAAGATGTTAGCGACTGGAAACAGTCGCTAACATCGCTATCTCCTATTACCAACTTTTGGAGATATTTGCGCTAAGCGCAAATATCTCCAAAAGCTAACACCTGCCCTGAGCAGTTCTTAGCCATGTTATCCAATGGGAGGTGGATAACATGGCTAAGAGCATTTGCTCGATAATGCATGAATATCGCTGACTTTTCAGCGATATTCATGCATTGCGGGCGTTTTTTATCGCATTTGCGATAAACCTTGCTAATAGCAAGGTTTATCTGCGATAAAAATCGCCGATGTGCGGCGATAATTTTTGTCTCTAAACAAGTTAGAGACAAACATTATCGCTAGTTGTTGGTAATATGCCCCTTAGTTTTTTTTTGTGAATATGTCTTCAGGTGCCCACACTTATCCTGCTAAAGTTACATGTGCGTATGCTCATAATCGTAAAGCTCAAACGTTTCCAGTTGAAACACCCAATACCTGCTAAAGCAAGTTTTCACTGCCTACGTTTAATTGTCTTTCAATTAGAACTCTGTGGAGTAAAGGTACTTAAAGCGCCATCCTAAGGTACAATAAAACCTTAACCTACCACGTATATGGTAGCCAACTCTGAAAACAAGGGGCCTCATTTATGAGGCTTTGTGTCACTTTTAGGCCGCCGGTGCGTCAATGTTTGTGACGCAACAGCAGCGTAAAAAATGTGCCTTGTTGCACCATATTTACAAAGTCACGCATCTAGGTAGATGCGTAATTTTGTAAACCCCTGCGCTACATTCTACCTACGCCAGGTATAATGTATGCAGGGGGGCGTTCTGACGCAAGACAGGGTCATAGAAGTGACGCATTGAAATCTATAGGATTTCACTGCACCGTTTCTAGGACACAAATGCGTTAATTTCTTACGCCTGCCTCACAGCAGGCGTAAGACTGATGCAGACCCTTTCCCATGGGGCTTGCCCCATGTGAAAGGACACATTGCTGGAGTTGCGTCACTTTTGTGACACACTCCAGCAATGCATCACTTTTGCGCTATACAGATACGTCAGAAGTACTGACGTAACTTCTGACGTATCTGTAACTCCTTGCGCCATGATGTGTCATACTGTAAATATGACGCATCATTGGTCTCTCAAGGAGGGAGCAGTGAAAAGTGACGCATCGCTGTTTTCACGCAGCGATGCGTCACTTTTCATAAAGGAGGCCCAATGATGCCATGCTCCAATGTTCCTTTGCTTAGGCTTCGTTTTGTTGGTTCTTTCATGTGAATTTTCTGAAACGTGTCTCTGTAAATTTTAAAGTCATAATTATTTTAATGTTTGTATGTTCAGTGGATATTTATTTACATAGGTGCTTATACTCGAAATACAGATCTTGCCAGGAATAAACGTGGCTAACAATGATATCAAACTGTTTGCCGATGATGATACATGTTCATAATCTAAGAAAAAAAGCTGACACGTGTTTAGGAAGAATGCCCAATGACACTTTACTTAAATCACTAATCAGACGCAAGAACTTTTATCCTTTCCATAGTTCACAAGTACCCTTTAGTTTCCAGAGATGGAAGTTTCGAAAGGAGGATCCCTATGTAAACACGTCTTTGATAACAAGCAAACACACATGGCTAGTTGTTAAAGTTTAAAAACAACAACAGCCAGTAATCATTATAAAGGCACTTTCATACAAAGCCCAGGGGAAAAAAGGAATTTGAGAGTGGAAAAAAACACAGGTTTCACACAAACATTATGCTATAGTAGATTAAAGCTTTGTCCGCGCACAGTGTTTGTACATTTAGTAGAACAATAAACATCGGCCTCCTCTGTCAGTAAACCAGACGCAGCTCTTGCTACTCAAAGAAGAACACAGGCATTTAAGCCAAAAGCATTGTATAATAGGCCAGTGGCTCTTATCCTGTGGCCTTGTCCTCAGGGCCTACCATTTGTTAATTGATAAAGTATAATGTAAAATGAAAATTGAAAATGTTAAAAGTTCTATAAATCTGTAAAACAGAGTTTGTATCCTGAGATTGATATGTGGGTTCATAGCAAGTTTAACAAGCAGAATATATTACGGGTGATGGGTGGCCTCAATCTAAGCCTCAACCTAAGCATTGACAAAACAACAGCCTTTATTGCGTGCAAAAAAGTCAAAGGAATATTATAGAGTCTAGAAATTGCTGGATCTATTAGAATTAAAAGATTTTTAGAAAAGCTACAACCTTGCAACTAAAATTCAAACTTTGGGCATCATTACGATGCTGGTGCGAGGAGCGTCCGACCAGCATCTTGTCGAAAACGGGACCGCTGGACAAGGAGTCGGCAGCCCCACTTTCCTAATTCTGATGAGATCGCCTTCAGAAAGTGAATATTTCATATTTGTATTTATTTATTAACTGTACAAATATTAACATCTTTACTGTAAAAAAAACAGTCAACAAAACTAAGATTAGTAAAAACGTCAGATTGTGTTTGGGTGATGTGACGCCCGCCACCCTCCCGAGGCCCGCTCGATCAACCGGCGGCCCTCAGTAGTCGCTAAAAACAGTTTGCTTATCGAGTCTATAGGCCGTTTGCCAAGCCACTTCAGTTAAAGTACATAAAATGGCGCAGTCTTGATTGGGCGGATGAAGAGGGGTAAGCGCATCAATGCTTTTTGGGGGTCTGGCTGCCTTCTTCCCCTGGATTTTGTGTGGGTTTGATTGTGTTCATTGGCAGCCTTTAGGGCGATCCTAATCTGGTGCCTACATTTCCCCAGTCTTGCTAGTGTCATCGTGGTTGCTGAGGAAAAGCACAAGGGTGACCCTTCATTGCAAGACTTTATGCTGTTGGTGATAAAAACTGGGTGCAGGAGTCGCCGGTGTTCGTTGTTATGTTCGAGACAGCAGCATAGGCGGTGCAACCAAGATTCCCTCCTGTAGGAGCACAGTCTGCAATTTGTAGTTTCCCCCCTGCTTGGCCCATACAGGGTTAAAATCATTATTCCTAGTGTGCTTAGTCTCATAAAAAGAATCTTACTTCGGGCTTGTGGTATGAGGGCCTCACTGGTAGGGTTGTTTTTTACCTACAATGTAGGAGTTATTCAGTGGGTCTAAATGGGTGCTCGAGTGGAAAGATTTGTAGTAGAGATCAAAAGATAAGTTGTGCACTTGTCTATTTCTGGCTTTTTTCCAAGCATTCAATGGAATTTCCAGCAGTGGATGCTCTCTTCCTCAATCTTCAGCGTGGTGAGAGCTTTGCCAAGGCTGGTGTGCCAGGCCGAGGGAGGCCCCTCGAACATGGATCTCAATTGTTGTCTTAGAGAATTTGCTGGGGCCCTAAAAATCCTTAGATATAGCTTCATGATCTCGCCCTGGCACGTCAGGTATGGCCTTGCCAAGCCTAGCTCCAATCTTAGCCTTGAGATCGTCGCTGACCTCGGAATGAGGAGCACAGATTTGTATGCCTTAGCCTGGGCAGAGTTGAGGAGGGCGTCCAGTATGCCAGAGAAGGCCAGGTAGCCATAGCTAATAGCTGGCAGCAATTTCGTCTTTAAAATGGTCAACATTGGTCCAGCCGAAGGGCTTACCAGGTGTAGGCTGAGTTGCTTTAGCAGGTGTGGGATCTTTTTGGCCTTAGATAGCTGTTGTTTCAGATGGGCGTTTGTCTTGGCTCGCTCCGTAAGCAAAACACCTAGGTAATTATATGACACCGCTGTGTTGATGAGCAGATTTCCCATTTGCAACTATGTTTTCTTTTTCATATGATAACTCCTGAAGATGACAACCTTGGTCTTCCCCTGGTTAACTGTCAGGTTGTTGTTGTTATTATAACTGTTCAGTGCGTTTAGTGCTCTTTGGAGGCCCACCTTCATCTGATCCACTATGGCGGTATAATCGGCATATTGTAGCACCAGCAGCCTCACGCTTCCTAGCCTTGGTGCTACCAGGCTGGATCCTTTCAGGGCATCCCCCAAGTCTGCAGTCTGCAGTGTACAAGTTAAAAATGATGGGGGCCAACACGCATTGTTGTTTCAGCCCATTGGTTGTTGATATTTTGGGGGACACTGTGCTGGCACTTGTTTTGACTCACACCCAAGTGTCCTCGTATAGCGATCTGATTGCCTTCAAGAGGTTTGTTGGGTTGCCCCATTTTTCTAGTTCCCGCCATAGTCTTCTATATACAACTTTGTCAAAGGCTGTGCTGTAGTCGATGAAGCAGCAGAAAAGTGGGGGCTTTTTCTTCCGTGCTGCCTGGGCTGATAGGTGCCTTAGCGCCAGTACAGTATCCATGGTCGATAATTGTGACCTCAAGACAGTCTGGTGGAAGGGGATGACTTTTTTTCCTCCGCCTTAGTCTCAAGATCCTTTAGTAGGAGGCAGGCATAGGCCTTGTCTTGCAGATCAAGCAGGGTGATGAGCCTATAAGTTGATGGTTTAAGGAAGTCTCCGTTTTTATAAATAGGGACCAGTATAGAGCTCCTCCAAGAATCAGGGTTTTTGGCGGTCGAGAAAAGGTAGTTGTAGAGAGGGGTTAATGTTGTTGCTCAAAAGTCGGGGGCCTTTTTGAAGACCGGTGGTGGTAGCCTATTGGGCCCGGGGGCCCATCGTTCTTCATCTTCTTAAGGATCTTAATGATGATTGGAGGGTTTATCTGGACTGGCGGTGTGCAATGCACCTCGGCCTGTATTTCTTGGCACATGGGGGTGTTACTAGGGCAGGAGTCATTACTTTGGGCTTTGCACTGAAGTGTTGAGATTGTCCTGCTCCGCGGTTGGTCTCTTCAGAGCTGGCTCTATTTGAAGGAGCTATTGAATATAATTGCTTCACTTGGGTCAGCCAGTCTTGCTCTGCTACTCTGTTTTCTTTTAGGACTCCTCTACTGCTCAACTGATGTATATGTCTCCATAATCCTGCTGGATTTTCTGCTTCAGCAGGGAGAAGACTTTCAGCCATTCCCTCTCTATGTGGGCTTTTTTGTATTCCCACAGTTTCTTCCTTAGAGCTGCCCTCAGTGATGCAACCGATGGGCCCTCCGTTTGTCTGCCCCCTTTTTTCTTCATTATGAGTGGCTTGCGCAGAAGCCGTTTACTTTCACGTATATCTTTGGTTACGCAAATGCTTCCACCAGTTGGTTTGACTTTGGCCCTGGGGGCTTGATGTTGACCGATCTTCTCTTGTAGATCCTCTACTATATTCTCCCAGTTCTTTATGGGTGAGATTGAGCTCGCTTGCTGGTTCTTATCCAACCAGATTTGGAGCTTCTCACCTATCTTATTCGACCATTTGATCCTCCTCAGGAGACCATGTTTTCGTCCCCTCTTGGCTCTCCGATGACTCGGAGGATGGTGGCTGAGGGTATTTCCAGCTGAAATACTGTGCTTAATTGCCTGTGGTCGCTTTCAGTACTATCCACGACAACTAAGAATTTCAAACTGGCCGCCATTGCCTCACTCACCATGATGTAGTCAATTCTGGAGATGTCCCAGAAGGTCTGTTGGGGGCGCCTGGCCTTCGCGCGTGCTTCTTTCCATACTTAGGTTGTGGTCAGCTTGTGATTGGCGAGAAGGTCATAAAGGGGAGCAGCCCTGCCCGGACCCCGATGGGGGGATTCGGCTTCATCGAGATCGTTCAAGTTGAAGTCTCCAGCTAGGATAACTTGATATGATTTGTATTTATGTACGAGGACATCTAATTTTCATGACAGTGCCTCCATCTGGTCTTTAAAGGTGGTCTGCGCCGGGTTGATATAGCGGTTTATTACCAGAAGGCGCAGTGGATGTGCTTTGAAGTTCAGGCCACTTTTGTAGAGTTTGCAACCCTGGTGAGTTTAGATTTATGTCTGTTACAACGAGGGGACTTGCATGTTTTGTAAAAACTGAGAGACCGCCAGACGGATGGCCGAAGAGATTTCTTTTTTGTTTCTGGCACGTAATGCTCATGGTACCCCACCAATACGTGCTAGCCAGTGCCCAAATCTCTTAAAAGCACAGTATGTCTCCGGTTATCAGGAACTGCTTTAAATTTTGGATTTCACAGATTTTGCTGATCCCTTCAATATTCCATGATATTATGGTTAATTGCTGCTTGGAAGGTGATCCTCCCCTGGCCTCTCCGCGGTTGGTCTCTTCAGAGCAAAGGATTTTGGGGTATAATTATTGGGACCCTGATCCCAAGAAATTAGATCACTTTTGGACTACAAGAAGAAACCTTTTCTGAGGAGAGGAACCCAAAGAAACTGAGGAGAGACTATCCCTAAACTGAAGTGCTGCTTGGGGGATTGACCTACAGTGGTTGCCTGACTGCCAAAGGAAGGAGAAAGGAACTTTGTGTACTTTATTTTCAACTTGTGAAGGATCTGCAAGGTCTTGGAACAGAGCTTGCCTCCTGCTGAAGTCTCAGGGACAACAGACTTCAAACCCCAGCTCCCAGAGTTCATTGGAAGTGCCTGCTACTGTTTGGGGCCTTATGAGGGACTGTGTGTCGCAAGGAACTGGAAGAGCGACTCAACGAAGAAGAAGTGTGTCGCCGTCGCTGCTGCTCTTGTCGCATCGTGAATGTCGGCGCTGTAGCTGTCGTATTGCACAGCATCAAGAGAAGCATCTCGCATTGAAGAGGAAGCCTGTCGCCGTCGCTGCTGCTGCCGTCACATCGTGAATGTCGGTGCTGTAGCTGTCATATTGCACCGCATCAGGATAAGTATCTAGCAACGAAGGAGAAGCGTTTCGCCGTTGTTGCCGTCGTATCTTGGATGTGGCTGCTGTAGCTGTGTTATTGCACCGCATCAAGAAAAAGCACCTCGCATCCACAGAGAAGCATGCCGCCATCGGAGCTGCTGCTGTCACATCTTGGATGTCTCCGCTGTAGTTGTCACATTGTGCCGAAGCCTCTTGCAACGTCGGAGAAGAGTGCAGCAGCGAGGCTATTGCCATCGCATCGCTGAACAAGGGTGTTGCCGCTGCAGCTGACGCATCGAACCAAGATTTCTCGCATCCTCTGAGAAGCGTGCCTCATCTGGAAGATTGTCATTTCTTTATTTCTTTGCACCGGATCTTTGCCGTATTTCCATCGCTGCAACATTACTTGTTGTGGAAGCGCAACGCATCGTAAGGTACATTGACACAAAGTGTTGCATCTTAAGAACTGAACAGATCTAAGCTAAAACTACCATCTTAAGTATAATGTTGTGAATTTTTGTCGTTTGTGGTCTTGTGTTTAGTCTATATAAAGAATACTTGTTTTTAATATACAACTGTGTGGTGTCCATCTGTAGTGTTGTCACTGGGTTACTGTATGTGGTCAAAAGCGCTTTACACACTGCCTCTGAGATGAGCCTGTCTGCTCGTGCCAAGCTACAAAGGGGGTGAGCAGGGGTTATTTTAGAAGTGTACCCCTTACCCTGACTAGAGGCTAGGGTCCCTATTTGTCAAAAGTACCTACCTGTGCCAACTAGAGACCACCAAATCTAACATTGGTGGTCAGCTGTGAGGATCCTGGACTTGCATTTGTGACTTATGTACAGTGATTGGTGAACACTACTAGTGAGTGCAGACCAAAATGTGACCACATACTTTTTGGTAGATTTCTTTTCCTAGGATTTTCTATTTTTGATAACTGCCAAGTTCAACCAACATGAGTAAAGCAACATCCATGGCATCTGTTGATTTAGATTTGGAGGACATAGAGAGATGTAGGATGCATGACATGGAGCTGGCCAAGCTCAAGTGGAGTGTACAACTTGAGTTAGAGAATAGGAAATTGGCCCTAGAGGAAAAGAGAATGCAAATGGAGCATGAGTTGACGATGAGGGTGCTTGATTTAGAGCTCAAGAGGTTTGAGCCCATGAGGGTCTCAGCCCAGCAACAAGAAATGTGTGTAGCTCAGAGATTGAGCTTTGCTGAGTTGGAGGTGGAATCCAGCTCAGATGGTGGCAGCAAAATTGAATTTTCTAGTGCCGAGGGAGTAGTACACACACCCAGAGATGTGGCACCTGACTTGGAGGGGGTTAACATACACCAGGAGGTTCAAGGACATGATGTAGCTCCAGTAGTGCGCAGTGTCCCTGAGGAGAAGGGGGTAACTGGCGCAGGGGTTCATGGTCCTAGTGGTGGGAGGGTCACTCTACTGACTCTAGATGAGAGGTGCAGGGAGAGGGTTTCCCCCAAGGTTGAAGTCCTGGTATGTGAGTGTGAAGACCACCCAGAAGAGTGTGGGGTGAATGACAGAGACAGTCAGATACTGTCTTGCCAATCTCAGGAGAGTGGTGTGGAGTATGTGTGCGAGGCACTGGATGGTGAGGTGAAGGATAGTTTGGTTAACCCTTGTAGGGGGCTGTGTGATCCAATTGTGGGAGAGCATATTGTAAGTCCCTATTTTCCAGAGCTATGCCAACACCTGTTGGAGAGTGAGTTCTCTGACCCCAGGGGGCACACATTGGAGGCAGACCTTTTGGTGGATTCCAGAGGGTCTGAAGAGGCATTGGGGACTGAGTCTGTGGGGAGTGGCTCAGGTATCGTCCAACCCAGAGTATTAGAAGTGGTGCAGAGTAGCCCAGCTAGGTCCTGTTGTAGTGGGAGGGGTGTAGGGGCTCATGTCCTGTCTCGGTGGAGAAGGAGTGAGTGTGGGGCTGCGTGTCCCAAGGTTCCCGAAACCCAGTCTCAGAGCCTGGATGGTTCTTTAAGGGAACACCAGGTGGGGAGCCTAGGCTGTCCTGATGGGCCGCCCATTGAGGCAGATCCCCTATTGTCTGGTGAGCTGGGAGTGTCTGTAATCAAACCTCCATCAGTTCTGGTGTCTGGCTGTGCCGCTCCAGTTTAGAGGGTACAGAGGTCCAGACTGAGGGGTGAGAGGGGGAAAGAGACCCCAGTGGAGGAACCAGTGGGTCAGGGGCCAGCAGGAAGGGCTGCGTCACCAGTGAATGACCATGGTGACACCACTTCTGTCCTGGGGGTTCTTCGCACACTGTCAGAGGGACATGAGTTGGGAGATCTGCGCCAGGCAGACTGTCACATGACACAGATGTTATGTGTCACCCTCGGGGAGGGTATATGCACTCCCCAGGAAGTCCTGGTTTGCCAGGCAAGTGTTCAACCGTAGGGGTTGGTCCTTGGGTTGGGAAGCCAGGTTCAGGTGTTGTCTGACCTGGAGGAAGGGGCAACTGTAATCAGTGTCCTGACCGAGGTAGCTTCTAAGGGTACCACTACAGTTGGGAAGGTGCAGTGCTCTGGAAGGGGGTGCAAAGGGAGGGAGTCCTCGCCTCTGACCCCAGTTCAATTAGAGGGGTCATACCCTAGGTTGGAAGGCCAGGTTCAGGGTGTCACCCCTGACCTGGTAGCCCAGTTGCAGGATAGAACCCCTGAACTGGTGGGTGAATTGTGCAGGACACCTGCTACAGGCACCCTGGCAATTCTGAAAGGGGGTACTGCTCCAGGTGGGACGGTACAGACCCCCAAGTAGGAGAACTGGGAGTGGAAGAGGCCACCCCAGTCTCTGGTCCATCCACCGGGTACAGGCCTAGGGCTGGTGGGTCAGTGCCGGATGTCATACCTGACCTGTCAGGAGGGAAAGCGGACAAAGGGTGCCTAGCACATGGGGCTACTGCCCCCGCTCTCTGGCTCTCTGACGCCACAGAGGTTTGAGAGCCCTGAGAGGCATAAGGCCTGGGTCTCATCCCTGACTACGGTCAGTGGCCACTGTGACTTGCTGTCTGTCTGTTGAGACACACCTGTGAGCAAGTTAAGGTTAGATGCTGCTCAGGTGGTGTCCACAGGTGAAGAGAAGGGTTCCCCATGGATTGGCTTGGTGGACCCTGAGAGTACTGACAGAGGAATTGAAATGGGTTCAGATTGGCGTAGAACTGAAATATGCCCCTGCTGTTGAGGACCTGGTCCATGTTCTATAGCCCAAAGCAGGGAAGCCCATCAAGGTAGTGATTGGTCTACCCTGCATTTTGGCTGGAAGGGGGTTGCGTTGGACTTGGCCCTTTTTGCAGGGTCATCCTTGAAATTTTTGCCTTTCTCCTGGATTTTGTCTGACCTGTTATTGTTGGTTTTATGACTCTGGGGACTGCTGATCATTGCTAAAGTGCATATGCTCTCCCTATTGTAATTTGCTGTATGAATTAGCGATTCCATGATTGGCTGATTTGGTTTACTTGTCAGACCCTAGTACAGTGCACCTAGGGTGCCCAGGGCTTCTAAATCCAAATGCTGCTGGTGAGCTTGCAGCACTAGTTATGCCACCCACAGAAGCAGCCTTGTAAAGTGTGTCTAAGGCCTGCAATTGCAGAGCCTGTGGGCAGTCTGGTACTGGTCAGGGATATTACCCTGGTGTCTGGTCAATTGGTGTTAACAACAAACTCTTGTTGTTAAGAAACCCCTCACCCACCTACCTGGTTTACTAGTACACGAAATCCCGCTCCGCTGTAGACAGGCATTGCAGCACATCTGTATGGCACTCGGGGATCCAGCTGGGCCCCGATGATGAAGCATGCCACCTACCAGGTAGGTGGGTGAGGGGTTTCTCCATAATCCTAACTGACTCCGAGAACATGGTAGAAATTCAAGTTTAGTATGCCTGAACTCAGAATGATGAAACACATCTTTTAGAGAAGTTAGTTTTAACATTCTGTGTTTGAAAATACCACTTTTAGAAAGTACGTATTTTCTTGTCTAACTATCCAAACCTGCCTCTGTTAGGTTGTGTATTCCTTGTTTGAGTGACAGGGTTGGGGGATTCCAGGAGGCAGAAGGAGTCAGCCCAGTGGTGAATAGAGAGCTCTGCATCTAGATGGGATGGAGGGGTTGCACCTGGGACCTGAATAGGACTGTGTCCACCCCCCACAGTGCTGGCTCCACCCCCGGTGGCACATCTGATACCTCTGCCCTGCACTGTGAAAGAAGAGAAGGAATCATGTCAACAAAGTGCTCCAGGGCTGTGCTTTCCCTTCACAATGCTGGCTCCACCTCCTGTGGGGCGTCTGATGTTTCTGCCCTGTACTGTGAAAAGAAAGAAGGAGTCTTGTCAACAGCGTGCTCCAGAACTTGTTTGGATTGGGCAAAGGCCCCTCTGCCCTCAGAGGACAAAGGATTTTGGGGTATATATATTGGGACCCTGATCCCAAGAAATTAGATCACTTTTGGACTACAAGAAGAAACCTTTGCTGAGGAGAGGAACCTGAAGAAACTGAGGAGAGGCTATCCCTAAGCTAAAGTGCTGCTTGGGGGATCGGCCTGCAGTAGTTTGCCTGTCTGCCAAAGGAAGGAGAAAGGTACTTTGTGTACTTTATTTTCAACTTGTGAAGGATCTCCAAGGGCTTGGAACAGAGCTTTCCTCCTGCTGAAGTCTCAGGGACAACAGACTTCAAACCCCAGCTTCCCAGAGTTCTTTGGAAGTGCCTGCTACTGTTTGGGGACTTCTGAGGGACTGCGTGCCACAAGGAGCTGGAAGCGCGATTCAATGAAGAAGAAGTGTGTCGCCATCGCTGCTGCTGCCGTCGCGTCGTGAATGTCGGCACTGTAGCTGTCGTATTGCACCGCATCAGGAGAAGTATCTAGCAACGAAGCAGAAGCATTTCGCTGTTGCTGCCATTGAATCTTGGATGTTGCCTCTGTAGCTGTCATATTGCACCGCATCAAAAAAATGCACCTCGCATCCACGGAGAAGCGCGTCGCCATCAGAGCTGCTGCCGTCGCATCTTGGATGTTGCCGGTGTAGTTGTCGCATTGTGCAGAAGCCTCTCGCAGCATGGGAGAAGAGTGCTGCAGCCGAGGCTGTTGCCGTCGCATCGCTGAACAATGGTGTCGCCGCTGCAGCTGACGTATCTAACTGAGACTTCTCTCAACCTTGGAGAAGAGTGCCGCATCTGGAAGATCTTCATTTCTTTATTTGTTTGCACTGGAACTTTGCCGCATTTCCATCGCTGCAACATTACTTGTTGTGGAAGCGCAACACATCGTAAGGTAGATTGACGCAAAGTGTTTTCATCTTAAGAACTGAACTGAACTAAGCTAAAACTACCATCTTAAGTATAGTATTGTGGATTTTTGTTGTTTTTGGTATTGTGTTAAGTCTAGATAAAGAATGCTTGTTTTTAATATACAACTGTGTGGTGTACATCTGTAGTGTTGTCACTGGGTTACTGTACGTGGTCACAAATGCTTTACACAGTGCCTCTGAGATAAGCCTGTCTGCTCGTGCCAAGCTACCAAGGGTGTGAGCAGAGGTTATTTTAGGAGTGTACCCCCTTACCCTGACTAGAGGCATGGGTCCCTATCTGTCACAAGCACTTACCTGTGCCAACTAGAGACCCCCAAATCTAACAAGAACCATTTGTAGTGGAAAGTTTGAAGACGCAATCTTGAAGGGCAGAAATTAGACTGCCATCATCCTGAGGCTTGGTGCTGCCTCTTCTTGTAAATCTTGAGGCATGTGCCATTTTAGAGTGAGTGCTGTTCTATTCTGTCCCCTCACGTCTGACAATAGAGAGCAAATAACAGCCTATTGCAGGGATGAGGGTAAGTAAACGAATTTTCAGTGGCAGAAAAAATGAAATATCACAAAATGGAGTGACTATTCGATCTTAGTCTCTGTTTTCTTTTCCAGAATTCCTTATGGCAGCATTATGAACCAGTTCTACCGTTAAGAACCTGAGAGTCTATACTGTCCATCAACTCTCTTTAGTTCCCAAAATTAGGACAGAAGTGAAAGGTTTGGTCCAGACTGGCCAGAAATCTTCTATTCTAGGGCTCAGTGAAAAGGGCTGCATTTACGAGGGTTGTTATTTTTTTTTTTTATGCATTATGACATGGTCCTTCATGTCAAGATAACTGCTGGACAGATTTACATGTTCCAGATGGCTCAAGACCAAGCTATGTGATTGTTTTACAAGAGCGAAGAATCCATGTTATGTTGTGCTCCGTAGAATTAAGGGTACTATGTATGGCACATAGAGCTTTTTATTACAAAGGTGTTTTGTATCTAAAAAGTAATTAGAAGATACTGCCCCTCAAGACATTTGAGATTTTCAGCGCAAATGAGACCTATCTCTCTGAGATACTGTAAAAGTTATTCCAGTGGAGCCTTCTTTACCATCTTCATGATTTCCCTATGTTACACATTGCATTCGGATACCTAGGCAACTGAGAAAATGTTAAAACCAGCCATTTCAAGAAAATGTATAGCTAATGATAAGTTTCTGATCTACCTGGTGATGCTGTTCATTGTGCAGTGGCCAGCACTCTACATACATACACATTCTCCATAATAGGACACCAGAATGTTAATCTATATTTGTAATAGGGCATGCTCACGTTTCTCTTTTGTGTTCTTCTCCTCTGCAGGTTTCCCCTTTCCATTGCTATTCTACTTATTTGTGTTTTCTCCTAATAATATTCTACCTCATGTGGCCTCATTTTACTCTCTCCTTCACGTCTTCCATGTCCTATGATTCTACCCTCCCTTTCTCTGTCTTTTAACTTACTTCTCTCCTCTGCCCTTTCATCAATGTTGTTTTTTTCATCTCTTCTCTACTGGGCTGTCTGTCTTTTCCCCTTCCATATTACTTGTCTCGGTGTCACCTGTTTTCTTCTCTCACCTCTCCCTCTCTTTCTAGTGTCTCTTTATCATCACTGCTACCTTTCCATATCATTTGTTCTTGATTACATATATGTCTCTTTATTACCCCTTTCACCCTTCTCCCCACTCTTGCTCAGCTATCTCTCTCTCACATAATTATCATTTAATTACCTCTTTTCTACTTCTTCTCCATACCTGTCACTTTATATCACGCATGTCCCTTTATCAACTAGCTATTTTCCCCCACCCCTTCTCTTCTCTTTCTAACTTGTCTCTGTATCACCATGCTCTCTCCTATCTCACCACTCTCTCTGTCTCTCTCTCAGTTCTTTCTCATCTGTATCTCTCTCTTGATTTACCTCGCTCTCTCTCCGCAATGTCTCTTTGACATCTGTCTCTTTATCATGTCCACCATCAGTTCTCCCATCTTTCTCTCTCTCTGCAGCATCATTCTCACCTGTCTGTTGCTTAATTGCCTCTTTTAGCTTGTCCCATTCTCAGCTCTCTCTCTCTCTAACTTGTATGTCTCTTCCTCATTGCTCTCTTTTGTGATTATTTATGCTCTCTCAAAGCTATTGCTTTCTTGGCTGTCTCTTTATAACCTTCTCATCTGCCACCATATTTACCTCTCTGGGATGTCTTTCACCTCTTTTTATCTCTCTCAAATGCCTGTCTCCTCCCTATCTCGATTTATCTCTTCTACTCTGCAGTCCTATTTTCAATTCTCTCTCTTACTCACCCAGTCTATCTTGATCACCTGTCTTCCCTGCCCAGCCCTTCTCCCTCTCCCAAGCTCTGCGTGCCCTTTAAGTTGTCCCTTTCCCATATGCCTCGATATCTTTATCACCTCTCTCACACGAATCTCTCCTTACATATCTCTCAGCTGTGTTTAACTTATCTTCCTCCCAGCAACTGTCTCTCTCTTTCTCAACTGTCTTTCTTTCTTACTGTTCTAGCGCTATCACTTCTCTCTCCTTCTATCTGAACTCTCTCTCTTACTGGTCTGTTATCTCTCTCACATTCACATATGCCTCCTCAACCCTGTTTTCCTCAGTTGTCCTTTATAAAATGGCAGTCCCTTCACCAACCCCAATCTCACTCACTCTCATTCTCTCTCTCGCAATTTTTTTTTTCTCACAGTCTCTATTGTACCTTTTTAATGCACATCCCCTCTAACGCTCAACATTGTGTTTCACCTGTCTATCACTCACACACCTGTCTCTTCTGTCTCTCTACCCTGTCCCTTTCTCACCTTCCTGCTTCTTTATCACCTCTCTACTCTCATTCTCTTGCAACTGTCTCTCGCCTGTTTCTGACTCACACCTGTCTCTTCTCATATCTACCTTTTTCTCACCTCTGCGACGTCTCCAACTCTCTTTGTAATCTGTTCTTTATTACCTAACACTAATTCTCGCAGTTCTATCTTTCTCCTTCTCACCTCTGTCTTTTAAGTGTCTATTTCTCATTTGTCTTTCTCTTTCCCTGTGTCGTCTTTCAACTCTCTCACCTTGGGCTGTGCAGGTGTTTAAAGAGACATAAAGGCGCGTTTTACCGAGGGCCTTCTCTGCCAATGATTGATTGTGCAAGTTCATTATGAGTGACTTTCACTGCGCTGGGCATCCCATCCCATGCAGCAGGATTCAGCTGCTGTGTTGCTTACTGCCGCCTTTGCAAGAAGCCTTCGGAAGCGGATGGGACCCCCCCTTCAGAGTAAGGGTACGTGCGGGCCACCCTGCACTGCGGGGGCTATGGTGACGTGTTACGCCCCTGCCCTTGATGCTCAAGAATCTCACCCATTCTAGATCCTCAGTTTAAATCTGGTAGAGGGTGGCGAGTTGTTTGAAAAGACAGCAAATGTTACCCCGGTTCAGGATGTCGTGCTGGCCCGTGCGGTGAAATCTCAGGGTTAGTACCACCTCATGAACGATTGCTGGAAGACCCGAAGTTTGGGGAGCTTTTCCCCTTCCTAGGGCGTGCTCTACAGTGGTTGATCCAGGGCTTGTGATTCCTGGCATGCTTGTGACAGGTCCCACTTGAGAACTGTTTCTCCTGCCTTGATTGCTCCTTGTTCCGGGTTGATGCATGGGGCTTAGTCAGAGTGCATTAGAGGCACCCGGCTGCAGCGGTGTTGTTGCTGTCCCTGGCTGGAAAGTTTTTACGACGGGTGCTGGGCTAACCATTGTTTCGCTGTCTACGAGCTGGCCTGAGCTTGGTGGCGGCTTTTGGCCCTTTGTGGTGGTGTTGCCTGATAAGGTTAGCTGCTTTTGCTGGTCTCCAGGAGGCGGGGCAGTGGCAAGGTCCTTCTTGCCCCAATTTTTGGCTATGAAGATTGTATAGAGCTGGCTGGCTTTAGCATTCCCTTGTGGGGGAGGGTCATCAATCTTCCATAGCTGTAATTGTCTCCCTCTTAACTTTATTTTATTTGAGTTTCTTTAGCTTCTTTTTTGCTTTCCTTGATAGAGTGGTTTCTGTAATGCCTGTTTTATTGTGAGTATGTTCTTGCGGGTCAATTGCCAGAACGCCGCTGCCCCTGTTTCCCCCGGTGTTGGGACTTTGTTTGCCTTAGACTTCTTTGGATCTAAGGGCAGAATTCTCGATCCCGTGTTCCACTGTTCGGCCTGGTCTGGCTGCTGCCATTGTCTTCGGGCCAGATAGTGCTCCTTCTATCTGTCCTTCTAACTGTCTTGCCGACTTAGGATGACCGTTCACCGTGACCCTATCTATCATATTACTCATCGTTGGTATCTCCCTGCTTCCTTTGACTATCTCTACTATATCCGCTAGCACCTCAGGCAGATACACCGATTTTTCCATGAGGATTGAGAAGTAACAGGAGCATTCCCCATGGTTAGAGACCAGGTACTGGATGATCCTAATTTTCAGGTCTTCCACCCTAGAACTTATGTTGACTAGGCGGCCAGCAATCAATTGCAGAAGATCTATTTGTACTTCCATCTTAGATGACTGCCACAGTAGGGATCTATTGGTAGCGCTGTTTATTGCAGTCGTAGATCATTTCTGCCAATAAGGGTCAAAGCTGTCATGATGGTCTGTTTTTGTGTTTGAGATCCATGGAGGCGCTGGTAGCCCCAGCCCCAGAAGAATAGGGGTTAGTTCTAAGGTTCTTTCGATCTTTTGTTCTAGATTTTGGAGGAACAATGCTGTGAGCTCCCCTGCCACTGGGGACTCTGGGCGCAGATCAGTTGGATACTCCCATGGGCATGTTGGCCTTAATGAGGGTGCAGTGAGCTCCGCCTTCTGGAGATCTGAGCCATGGTCACTGGACTGGTGAATTTGCGCCCTTGTTACAGTAAAATGACCCTCTTTGGTCAGGGCTATTGCATTTTCCTTGCCCATTGTGGAGCCGTGCCCCTTATCTGTGAGTAGGGAAGGGGATTGGTCCATAGGTAATCCATTGGACTGAACTGAGTCATGTTGCACACAAACTGAGTCGACCATTCTCTGCTCATTACTGGTCTCCACGCGGGGTGAGCCTCCCTTAGGTGAGAGAATGTTGGTGGAAGCCTGTCCGCTCAGCTTGCCAGGACTGCTCACTAAAGCGGTGCGCAGATCGTAGCCCTGGGATGGTATATCCTGGTCTGTGTGGGCTTGCCCGTCCTTGGTGCTGCCCTTGCTAGGGGTGCAGTTTTTCTTGAAGAAGTGTCTGATCGACCCCCTTTACTTTGCATCTTGTGGTATTTTGTGGGGGATTTCTGTTAGTGATTTGCTCCTAGTGATCCTTTTGGTGGAGGTGTGGGTATTTGCATTCTCATCAGGGGTCTTATACAGTCGTCCCTTTCTTTTGGGGCCCATTTGCTAAGTGAAACGCTTAGCAGGGCTTAGTGAGACTTGACTGATCTCCTAGGAGGCTAGGTGTGGTAGGTAATGATTTGTTGCAGCAGGTTCTCGGTTTGCAGAACTAGCCAAAAATTTCAAAATAGCTAGGATTTGTGATTTGGAAGAGTGATGGCGGGGCAATTATGGGGTTGCGCCCCCAAATCATATCAGCTTGGTTTGTAGGTTGGTAGGTTGTTGGTGGATTGTTGAATGGTTTACTTCTTTGATGCCTTATCTGCTGTGTCTGCTGGTGTCAGCTACTCGCCTTTACACCACGCCACCACGTTCCAATTATTGTCTTCTAATGTGTAGTTACTTTGCTTGGTGGTTCAGGTTTTACAGGATGTGCAGTGTAGCAAAGTTATGGTAAAGTTGTGACAAAATTGGACAGTTGAAGAGAGGCGTGGTTGCACTTTTCCCTGGGGTGGTCTCCTGTTGAGTGTCAGGGTCAGGGGAGCAAAGGAGCAGGTGGAAGGGAGGCAAGCGGGGAACGCAGGGAAGGTCACAAGCTGTGCCCAATCTAATCGGGCCACCCGTGAAACCGCCGAGGGCACACACTTGCTGCATGCGCCCGCTGATGGCGGTTGCGCTTGCCGGTTACCTCTGTGCTGCACTGTGGTAGTGCCTTTCTGAGAGGCTCACCTGTTCTCTGCGGTGGCCACAATACTCCACAAAATAGACAACGCTGCAGCCGGCCGCCGGGGGTTGGGATGGCAGGAAGCATGCTCTGCCTCACACTTGGCCGCACTTAGCACTTAGCGCCCTGGAGACCTGCGGCCCGTGGCTCACCGGAATGAAATAAAATTGCCCCCCCACTGTGTAGGTATCAGCCGGGGGTTAACCGGGAGCTGAGACGCAGTTCAGAGCAGTCTTGGCGGTCTCTGCGCCCTTCTTGTGTCCTCCTCTATATCCTCCTCAATATTTCCTATTGTGGCTTGTGCTACGAGCTGCAACGCAAGCCACAATAGGAAATATGTACTTCCTAAACATGCCTGCACCGTGTGGCAGGCACCATGCGGTGCCTGGTGCAGTGCCTGGTATACAATGCAGCAATGTTTATGGGGGCACCACAGGTGCCCCCAGAGCCCATACAGAGGCCCATGGGGTACAAGGGTCCTGCTATGGGCCCCCAAAGTCTGCTTTTCAATGGCAGTTGGACTGCCATAGACAGGCATATGGAAAGGGACATTGTAATCCCTGTGACGGAACTGCAGGGATCACTGTCCATCCGTCGATCCGACTGGTGCCTTGAGCCTGTCAGAAAGCATTGGATGGTACCTCCACCTGCTGCCTCTGACCGCACGCATTGTAATGCAGCAGTCGGAACGCAGCAGCATATGTCAGGAGGACAGCCACCAACGAGCCGTTGGATGGCCTTCCGCCCGATATCGAAATAAACCCCTATTTTTTATATTTGTAGGTGAATACAGTGAAATATTTCTGCATTTGTTTGATATGTACTTCTTTCTGTAGTTTTGTGTATTGTTTTGTGGCTCAAATCATAAGAAATTGCTTAGGTCAGGGTCTCAGCTTTCCAGTAATGACTCAGGGGGATTCTTAGGTTCCAGTAATGATTCTGTGCGGGTTACCGGATTCAAGTAATGATTTAGCCTACAATACGCTTTTTAAATTCAAACATCAATAGGCATAACACTGAAATCTCAACAGAACTTTGTCTGTATCTTTACATAGTTATTCTGAAAACATAAAGGATTAAGCTGCATAAACCCTGCATTGAGTTTAAGATGGAGTTATGAACCATCTTTCGTGAAAAACTACGAACACTGAAAAGGGGTAAACAAATATTGCAGTCGGGGATATACATATAATTAGGGGCAGAGCTTTTGTGGACATCATATGCTGGTTTTCATCCTGAACATCATTCATAAAAAAGATCAAAAATTAAGAAGGAAAATAAAATGTCAATATTGTTTAAATTTTTCCTATTATGAACCTGATACTACATACACAACTTATATATTAGTATCATAATTATTATGCAACCTTCTACGTTAATTTTGCTACAGACCTTTATCTAAATGTATAGTTTGTTTTCTAAAGTGTGCAACCTTTGTAAACGTTTCTAAAAAAAAACTTCAGATTTTGCAGGAACAGTTTACAAGGTGGACAGCCCTTGCTGTCTTTAAAAATTGTCTTAAAAAATTGCTAGTTTTATGTACTTTGCAAAGCATTTCTACCAACATTTAAATTTAGCACACCTTTCATTTTTTGTGCTTTTAAAAAGATAACTAGTGAGTAGTTATACTGAGTGTTAGAAGGTGGTTCTGACACTATGGGTTGCCTGGATTTTTGGCTTTTTGAGCACCTAATTGTTGAGCTTTTACTGTGGGGGAGCCTCATAAGTTGGGACTCACCCACAGTGAACTCAGGATGTAAGAGACTGCATGAGGATTTTACTGGTGTCCCCCTGGCTTGACCAGCCCACTACACAGCCGCTGGTGTAAGGGACCCTGGGCTGGTTACATGCAGACACATGTGTACATGCGTGTGCACACGTGTAGGGGCAGCGCAGGGAAGATTCCTCGCGTGTGCAGTCCAGGAACAGCTACAAGGTGAAGGGTTTGGCAGGAATTGTGCAGAATTGGGTGGTGACATGGAAAAGGCTTTATACACTGGGAAGGAACATGCCAGGGAAAGTCAGAGTGTTTTACTGTTTTATACTTCATTATTCCCCTATGGGGATGTGGAGCCCATGTGCTAGATTAACTTTCATAAGGCCTACAGATTCCAGACACGCACTAAAGTCCCCTGTAGCGGATGTGAAAAGGAGTATTCTGCAGAGTCCAAAGTCATATTTGTAATGCTTTTGGGTCATCCAGAAATGTGACATTTCTCTGAGTCAGTCATAACCAGGGCCAGGCTGTGGGCTGAACTCAGCTGGATGGATTGATAACCTTTATTCCACAAGCCAAGGCCTCCTCTCCATGAAGAGAAGGTGGGAGGGGCTACAGGCTCATCCATCAGCAGCTATCACTGGGTGCCAGGCACCAGGCTGCACCAAGGAGGGAAAGCAGCATGGGGGGAAGGTTTTTTTTTCCAGAGACCATGTGGCAATAGACCCTCGATGACCCTGGATGACGCCATCTTGAACAAACCCAGAGGAGTGACAAGAAGGAGGGAGCAGGGGCAGGTAAGTGATGTGTCGCTGTTTCTTAGGACCAACAAAGACTTCTTGCCAGCCCCCTACTCAACTTTTAAAAAGTGCTTGCACAGGAAGAAAAGCTGTCTCTGGGGTGTGGTCTGCTGAGGCGGAAGGTGCTGGAGCCTGGCAATGGGCAGTTGGGAGGAGGAACCCGCTTACTGCCCCCAGGGCCCTAGCAGCACCAGAAGAAGAGCCTAGGACAGGTGTGCAGAAGCAGGTGCCTCTGCACAGGGAGAAGAGAGGCCCAGGAGGAGAGCCAGGTGAAAGGCTGGCACAGGGAGCCAGTGAAGACCGCTTCCTGCAGTATGCACCCTCTTGGAAGCCAGGAGGGCAAATGAGCGGGATCCCAGATGCTGGGGGCACCACCAGGAGCCAGAAGACGCAAAAAATGGGGCAGATCAGAACCACAGGGGCTGAAATATGGCACCCGGAAGATAGGCGACCTTTGACCCCTAAGAAGTACAACGACGAAGCACTTGGGGCCCTGCTGCCGGACTTAGAGATGCCCCCGGGGTGGGTAAGGTCCCGGGGCATGCCCCAGGAGGAAGCAAAGTCCTGGGATGCCATCGCCCCCCCCCCGTGAAGTTTCCTAGGAAGTGGGCCAGGAGCCCACCTTGGCCCCCGGTGATGTGGGAGGAGGGGAGCGCTGTGAGAAAGGGAGCCCGGGACCCATGTGGTTCTCCATCCAGAAGGCCTTGCAGGTCCGGGCCCCGCAGAACGAGGTGTAAGGGGCCCGGGTGGGACCGAGCCCCATGGACAGAGGTGGAAGGGCCCCAGAAAATTGGCAGATCGGTCGAGGGTGGGCTCCCCGGGACGAATCACTCACCTGGGGTTCCGGATGGGACCGGCTCCCCCCGAGGCCCAGGAAGGCAGGGAAGCGCCAGCACCACCAGAGTGGCTCTCCCCGGCACAGCGGGAGAGTCGCTCATATAATATTCACGAAAAGGAGCCTGAAGCGCCCCATAATACCTTGCAAGGCATGGGAAATTCATCGTTTTGGTGCCTGCTGGCCCCCCCAGAACAAGGGGGGTCAAGCTCAATTGTGAAAAGGTGCTGGGGGAGCTACTGGAGAAGCGCAGTCTCCCCCCCAGCATGAAGAGACGTCCCTCCCTAAGTTTCCTGGGGAGTTAAAAGGAATAACCCCTCAAAGGCTCATGCAGCATTTAACACCTTCTGGGCTTGAACTTTTGTTCTACAGCTGGGAGTGTATTGTGAAGTGCATCATGGAGTGAAGGGCTGAGTTGGGGATGTCTGGAGAAGAGCATCCCCTGGAGGTGAAGAGGTGTAACTGCACCGAAATGCATTTACTAATGGGTATTTCTTTTAGAGGGACTGAAGTTCATGTGTTTAATGTGAAGTACAGGATAAAAGTGATGTAATAAGTAAAGAGGGGTTATGTTGTCAGATATTCCTGCTAGGGTGTTTGGTTCTATTTGCGTACTCCTGTCATATCATCTGTGAAGCCTTTAGGGGCTGTAATTGCAATGCATTCTAATGATACACAAAGGTGATGAGTACCCTCTTTCCAAAGTGATGCTTAAACATGTATTCTTGCTGCTGCGCTTAGGTGAGGAACCCAGACTGCTAGCCCTTAAGATGTAGAGGTCCATACTTCATGGTCAGTAGGAAATGTGCAGTCCAGGTTGTGTTTCACCAAGACAGTGTTACCTAATTTAAATGCTTGTTGAGATACTGGGGGGGGGGGGGGGGTCGCCACTGGGATGTTGTCAGTGCGCATGGCCCTCGATCCAGGTTATGTTCAACTAACTGCATTGGGGGCAAGATGGTGTGCATACATGGGAGTGGTGGTACTAGACCCCATCCCCCTGTGGGAGGGCTGGAGATGTTATGCAATGTCACTAAGTAATTCCAACAGCTTATGTATATTTGTAAATTGGTGCATATTATTGAGCAGTGTGTGTGTTAAATAAATGTACTCTTACTTTTATGAAGCAAAGTACAGTTTGGACAATTAATTATTGAGTGTTATTTCTGCGCACCTGCAAATGGCGATTACTAGCCCACACAACCTCCCTTGAAGCCTCAGACTGCTCTGCAACGCTACCCTCTGAGAGTCAGGCGATACAATTGGGTGTTTGGTTTCCAGTGAAGGACAAATGTAGTCATGTTGTTTGTGCAGGCCTCACACATGCTGCCTCGTTTTCCAACACTGAGCATCTGCATTTAAGGTAATACTCTACTTTTTGCTTTCGAGGTTATACTCAGGTTTTTGTTTGATTGCTTCACATTAATAGGAATCCTATTTTACAAAGCTATAAAAGAAAACCACAACCAATGTCACCTTTATCCTGGAATATAATTCAGCTTGGACATCATGCATTTATTGGAATAAAAATTACTTAGATGTTTGTTCGGGGAGTGGTAACTGGAGTGAAAGGACACAACAGAAATACATGATGCAGAAACGCCAATACTCAAGGAAGAATGAGTGTAGCATAGTGTAGGTGACGGCTAATGGTGTAGGTGATGGTTAATGTGAAATGGCTGACAATGGAAGACAAATGACTCTAAGGAACATTTAATTTTGCCTCATAATAAATAAGTCTCCCACATCTACCCTTATTTTTAGAAATCGTCTTCTACAGAATCTAAGGGCAACATGCATCTGCAAGCGCACAAACACAATCAAGCCCGGCTCGAACTTGATAAACACAGGCAGACAGACTGTGTGCCCCATTATCAGAAAGTGCAGTCTTTTGCACAGGAAATGTATGTCAATGTGAGCGCACATGAATGAGAGCAGAGAAACAGGAAGTGGCACGTCCTGTTGCAGCTCTGTGTCTGTGTGCAGACCTCTCTAACTCTTGAAACGTTCACAACTGCCCTTATGACGCTGGGTACAGTGTGCAATTGCACACAAAAAAAAAAGTTCATGATCATGTGCCAAGGTGCCCTTGTTCACACCTAGGGTTGCCACCTGGCTGGTGTGTTCTAGAGATCTCTTAAAAATCCATTACTGATAAGTAAAGTAAACAAAGACATACAGGCCATGTTAAAAATTAATATAGGTCCTTGCAGAATCTAAAACAAGAATAAATGGCCTCTATTTCTCATTGGTATTTCTCTCTTCGCCTACGGTGGTAGCTATACTACACTATTAGTGTTCGTACATGGGCACCTTGTGTCGCTCTTTGGGAAACTGCACTACTTCAGGTCACTTGTTTAATCTATGATCACTTTGACACCTGCCATCGCTTCCACTTTATTACCGAACTGTGCTATTATTTAGGGTTTTCATCTTAAAATGTAAGAACATAATGGTTTATAAAGGAAACAGGACGTGAAGTCTATTTTACTTTAAAATACTCTATTTAATTTGGGTAAAATTAAGAGATTAGTTTCAGTCAGAAAGTTAGATTGAGGGTTAATATTAGATTTTTGATTAGATTTAAGGTTAGAACTAGGATTAGGATGTGGGCTATAGATAGGCGTTGGACTTGGCCCTTCTGGCAGGTTCACCCCTGAACTTTTTGCCTTTTAATGTTACCTCAGTATAGTGATTTCTGGTCTGTGCGCACTTTAGCACTGTGGCGCAGTGTGAAGTGCGTGCGCTCTCTGAGTGCGTGTGTGAGATTGGCCTGCCCTCCCATAGGAATGCATGGGGGATAAGTGTGTCCATGGTAGTTCCTGATGTGTGGGGAGTGCAGGGTCGAGTTTGGTACGAGCCGACTCGTGTGATTAAATGTTGCGCGATGATATGTGCGGCTTTAATGTGTCTAGTGTGGAAGTGCCACTTCTAGAAGTTTGCCTGCCTGTGCAGTAAAAATGATTTGACTGTCTGGCTTGTGATTGGCTGGAGCTGGCTGGTGTGCCTGGCTCCAGAAGTCAGGATGGGTCTGCCCCGGTGGTGAATGGGGAGATCTGCATGTTGATGGCAGGGAGGGGCTGCACCTGGGACCTGAATAGGGCTGGACTTTCCCTCCACAATGCTGGCTCCACCCCCTGTGGTACGACTGATGACCCTAGCCTGTCCTGTGAATAGGGAGAGGGGTTGAGTAAAACAAAGTGCTCCAGAACCAGCTGCGTCTGGTTTTCCCCCACCCTGCACCCTAGAGACAAAGGGATCCTGTGTATAAAAAGAGGCTGTGACCTCATGTTAAATGTTCTTGTGTCCTGATACTTGAATCTACCAGGGGTGTGCTGCTGCTGGGGCCCAGGGGAAGGCTTGCCTCCCTGGGCCCAGCCCAGCCCCTGGATTGCTGATGGACTTGGTTGCTGGGGGCCCTTTTCTTTCTTTAGGGGTCCTCCCTTGGGGGCTTGCTGGTCGCTGTGCCCACTGGTGCCTGGGAAGCGCTTTTTTGTCTAATCTGCCCTCTTGCTGAGGGAGCCTACCCCTCATAGCTGCCTTTATGAATGGCAGTGCGGGTGCCCACCCCGCTTATTTTGATATTAGCAGGTGCCTACCCTGCATTATGCCAGATTATCATTATTTTTAATAAAGGGTGCCACCCCTTTTTATAGGCGCCTTAACAGGTGGCCACCCCGTTTCTACGTTTATTTTGTACCTCGAGGGTGCCTACCCCTCTCTGTGCCCCAAAAATCACCACCGTGGCCCTCGCGCTGAATACAGGAAGTCAGGCACCGTAGTGCCTGATGCGGGGCGGGACTTCCGGTTTGGAAGGGAAGTCCTGCCCGCTGCCGCGCTCTGATTGGAGGAGCTGCCCAGGAGCCGAGTACTCGCCTCCCACAGTTCGGGGGTCCCATGAGTTCAGGAGAGCCCCGGGGCCGCCAACAGGGAAACAGCCCGAGTGTTGCGGGGCTCCCGTGTTTTGGAGGGAGCCCCGGAAGTGAAGTCCCGCACCCCTTGTGCTGCGCCGAGAAGAGAAGCTGCCGAGGAGATAAACGCTGGCACCTGCCGGTGCTGGGCTCCCATGGCTGAGGGAGAGCCCCGCAGGCGCCAGCCAGTGGTAGCAGAAGGCGGAGGGGGCTCGAGGCACATTGCCGGGGCCTGCCCCCACCGCGAGTGAAGAGGAGCCCCCCTAGCAGCCCTGTGGGTGTTGAAGGGCTGAGGGGGGGGAAGCTCCTTGCATGTGTTGGTGCCCGGGTACTGCGCCTTGAAAGTGGGTGCATTTAGGGCAGTCCCGGAGGAAGTGGGCCGTCCCAACATTTACCGAGCCCAGGCTGGGCTCCAACGATGGCCCATATTTGTTTAAAGTCCCTGTGAGGGGCTTGGGGTCTCATTTGTCCCGCAGGGCCCCGTGGGCCTTCCCTGCTTCTGGCCCCATTCCTCCTGGAGCCTAGATGGCTCCCACGTGCGCTATAATTATGTAAAGGACCCTGTTCTTGCCCACAGTCTGTGCCTCATGATTTCTAGAGCCTAGAGGGCTCCACCGTTTTTGCACCTGATTTGTTGCAGAGCCCCGTCTGGCTCCGACAGTTGGCACATCTTTACTCCTAAGGGCCAGTGAGGGCCCCTGTCGCAATTTGCTTCCCAGCTGCCCAGCAAGTAGTGGGCAGCTGCTCCGTTTAGGTTTTCCGTCCTAGGGACATGTCTTTGGACTCAGGAGTGAGTCGCACTCCTTCGCCCCTACTTTGGCCTTCCACAGCTGCGCAGCACTTATTGCCAGCTGCAGCGTTTAGGGCTGTTCTTGTCCTCAGCTGCCCAGCAAGTAGTGGGCAGCTGCTATGTTTAGGTTTTGGCTCAGTGGCGCAACCTGGACCCTAATGTAATTTATGTTCTATGCTGATTTATGTGCTGATGCTTTTGGGTGTTAGGAATTGTACTGTGTGTAGTATGTTTTGCGCACCCTGTCTTGATGCCTCTAGATATGTTTTTTGCTTAGGAGGTTGTTTTATATAGTATAGGTTATGCTAGTGAGTTCATGGTTCCCTGCGTGATATATGCCTAAGGTGTTTAGGATTGCGTAGGGTGTACTTACCTTTTGCCAGTGGTTACCGGTTGTGTGCTACATTTGCTATTTTGGGCTGCAATTATTCTATGTTCTAAGTGCTATTCCTACAAAGTGCTATTTCTACAAAGTGCTAGTTCTACCAAGTGCTTATTCCTGACAGTGGTCCATGTGGCCCTGTCCTGTGTATATAATCCCCTGTAAATTCCGCCCATGCCAGTGGCACAGTCTAAATTGTGTATTTCTTATCTATTGTGTTTGGTATAATAAAAAGGCTATTTTTATATATTACCTTGTGTGGAGTTCCTTTTGTGGGGTGCCTGGGATGTTGTTGCTGGTGGGTGCGTGCGCAAATGCTTTACACATTGCCTCCTCGATAAGCCTGACTGCTCGTGCCAAGCTACCAAGGGTGTGAGCAGGGGTTATCTTTGGCGGGTGACTTCCTTGCCCTGACTAGAGTGGTGGTTTCTGCCTGGCTTTGGCGCAAGCCTTAGCCAACCAGAAATCGCCATTTCTAACATTGGTGATCAGCGGTGGGAAATGGACTTGTGTTCGTGCAGTACCACAACGACAACTGGCTCCACTACAAAACTCTGCATTTTAGTCACATGGAAGGGGATTATTGTTTCTAAGTTTGTTCCAAATGTAATTTCTTTGGAAATGTGTTTCTCGTGCACTGTGAGTTAGGTGTCACTAGCTCGGGAGGGCAGAACATCCCCTAAGTGCAGTGTGAGTTTTCGGGGTTCCCCAGGAAGGGTGGGATCCAGTGGTAAGCAAAAGTGTGTCCAGTGCATGTGTTCCCATTTCCCGTTCCTGGAGTAATGGTACCTGTGTCACGTGGTGGTCAGGTTGAGAAATCAGGGGCGGTAGAAACTGTCTTACCAGTCTTGAGAGGGGTTTGGGGATGAATATGTGATGCGCTGGATGAATGTGAACGTCCCATTCCCCGTTCCCAGAGTAATGGTACCTGTGTCACGTGTGGTCAGGTTGAGAAATCAGGGGCAGTAGAAACTGCCTTACCAGTCTGAGGGGTGGTGTGTGTGGATGAATGATGTGTTGTGCTGAATAATTGGTATGAGTTCTCTGAGATAAGGAACTTGCTGAATGATTTGGAGTGATTCCAAAAGGAGTGGCTGAGGTGTCTTCCAGCCCAGCATGGTGGAAGAGGTTCAGAGTAGCACAGCTAGGTCCCGGTGTAGGGGCTCATGCCCTGTCTCAGAGGAGAAGGAGTTGGTGGGACTGCGTGTCTCCAGGTGCCCGAAACCCAGTCTCAGGGCCTGGATTGTTTCTTAAGGGAACATCAGGTCGGGGGCCTGGGCCGTACTAATAGGCCATTTGTGGAGGATCTCCAGAGTGTGTGGAGAACGTGGAACATCTGTAAGCAGGGTTCCAGTAGTTCTGGTGTCTGGCAGTACCGCTCCAGTTGGGAGGGTGCAAAAGTCCAGATGGAGGGGTGCGAGGGGGAGACCCCCCAGTGGAAGAACCAGTGGGTCAGGGGCCAGCTGGAAGAGCTGTGTAGCTGGGGAGTGACCATGGCGAAGCCACTTCTGTCCTGAGTAACAGGCAGACTTGCTACATGACACATTAGTTATGTGTCACCCTCAAGGAAGTCCTGGTGCACCAGGCATCTGACCAAAGGGTACGTCCCTCGGTTGGGGAGCCAGTAGCCGGTGGTTCCGGATCTGGACATAAGGGCAAGTGTAAGTAGTGTCCTGAAGTTACAAGAAGAAACTTCTGCCCGAAGAGAAGGAACCGGGTAAGCTGTATGGAGGAGTACTGTCCCTGACCTGGGGGATTGGCCTGCAGTGGTTGCCTTGCTGCTGAAGGAGAGGAGAAAGTCTTAGACTTTATTTTCAACTTGTAGACGTCCTGGTGCGCCATGCATTTAACCAAAGGGTAGCGTCCCTAGGATGGGGAGCCAGGTTCAGGTGTTTGCCTGTCCTGGACGGCAGGGCAACTGCAGCCAGTGTCCAGGCCGGTTTGTCTTCTAGGGGTACCACTCCAGTTGGGAGGGTGCAGAACTCTGGGAGGGGGTACAGAGGGAGTCTGACCCCTGTGCATCCGGTGAATTTGGATCCCAGGTGGTAGACCAGTTAAGGGAGCTGTGACCTATCCGTCATGACCACCCTGGTGTCCTGTAGGCACCGCACTGAGAAACGTCTGCCACGAGCAATGCAGCCTCTACGTTCGCCGACTCCGCCTCGACACTGTCCGCGAGCCGTAGCCTGCACCACGATTGGCAGGGCACCGCAATGTGCAACGCCTCGCTACACCATCTTGTGCTGGTCTGACCGCGGTCACTGCTGCTGAGGGAGTGAGGACCCGAACTGGTGGGAGAGTTGTGTTCTGGAGGGTGCTTCTCCTGGGAGAGTGCGCAACCCCAGAAGTAGAGGTAGGGTGGGGCATTCTTGCCCGTGACCTCTGGTCAGCCTGAGGGTGCGGACCCTAGGTTGAAGGATCAGTGGTAGTTTGGAACTACACTGAGAAAGGGAGTGGAGAATGGCTATTGTATTACCACCCCCCACTCTGTGGATGGGCAAGGACCAGTGGTATCTGGGTGGCCTAGGGCCTGGCCCTAGCCGTGGACAACTAAGGAGTACCAATGGGGTAGCCTAGTTGTGCCTGGATTTTTTTTTTTTTATGTGTGCTTGTTTAGTGGAACAACGTGGCATAGAACCGGAGGGTGTCCCTGCAGTGCGGGCCCGCGTCCGTGTATTATGGCCCAAAGAAGGGAAGTCCATCACAGTGGTGATTGGTCTGTCCTGCGTTTTGGCTGGAAGGTGGTTGTGTTGGACTTGGGTCTTCTGGCAGGTTCACCCCTGAACTTTTTGCCTTTTATTGTTACCTCAGTATAGTGATTTGTGGTCTTTGCGCACTTTAGCACTGTCGCGCAGTGTAAAGTGCGTGCGCTCTCTGAGTGCGTGTGTGAGATTGGCCTGCACTCCCATGGGAATGCATGGGGGATATGTGTGTCCATGGTAGTTCCTGATGTGTGGGGAGTGCAGGGTCGAGTTTGGTATGTGCGGACTCGTGTGATTAAATCCTGCCCGATGATGTGTGCGGCTTTAATGGGTCTAGTGTGGAAGTGCCACTTCTAGAAGTTTGCCTGCCTGTGCAGTAAAAGTGAATTGACTGTCTGGCTTGTGATTGGCTGGAGCTGGCTGGTGTGCCTGGCTCCAGAAGTCAGGATAGGTCTGCCCGGTGGTGAATGGGGAGATCTGCATGTTGATGACAGGGAGGGGCTGCACCTGGGACTTGAATAGGGCTGGGCTTTCCCTCCACAATGCTGGCTCCTCCCCCTGTGGTGCGACTGATGACCCAAGCCTGTCCTGTGAATAGGGAGAGGGACTGAGCAAAACAAAGTGCTCCAGAATCAGCTGCGTCTGGTTTTCCCCCACCCTGCACCCTAGAGACAAAGGGATCCTGTGTATAAAAAGAGGCTGTGACCTCATGTTAAATGTTCTTGTGTCCTGATACTTGAATCTACCAGGGGCGTGCAGCTGCTGGGGCCCAGGGGAACGCTTGCTGGTGAAGAGGTGTAACTGCACCGAAATGCATTTACTAATGGGTATTTCTTTTAGAGGGACTGAAGTTCATGTGTTTAATGTGAAGTACAGGATAAAAGTGATGTAATAAGTAAAGAGGGGTTATGTTGTCAGATATTCCTGCTAGGGTGTTTGGTTCTATTTGCGTAATCCTGTCATATCATCTGTGAAGCCTTTAGGGGCTGTAATTGCAATGCATTCTAATGATACACAAAGGTGATGAGTACCCTCTTTCCAAAGTGATGCTTAAACATGTATTCTTGCTGCTGCGCTTAGGTGAGGAACCCAGACTGCTAGCCCTTAAGATGTAGAGGTCCATACTTCATGGTCAGTAGGAAATGTGCAGTCCAGGTTGTGTTTCACCAAGACAGTGTTACCTAATTTAAATGCTTGTTGAGATACTGGGGGGGGGGGGTCGCCACTGGGATGTTGTCAGTGCGCATGACCCTCGATCCAGGTTATGTTCAACAAACTGCATTGGGGGCAAGATGGTGTGCATACATGGGAGTGGTGGTACTAGACCCCACCCCCCTGTGGGAGGGCTGGAGATGTTATGCAATGTCACTAAGTAATTCCAACAGCTTATGTATATTTGTAAATTGGTGCATATTATTGAGCAGTGTGTGTGTTAAATAAATGTACTCTTACTTTTATGAAGCAAAGTACAGTTTGGACAATTAATTATTGAGTGTTATTTCTGCGCACCTGCAAATGGCGATTACTAGCCCACACAACCTCCCTTGAAGCCTCAGACTGCTCTGCAACGCTACCCTCTGAGAGTCAGGCGATACAATTGGGTGTTTGGTTTCCAGTGAAGGACAAATGTAGTCATGTTGTTTGTGCAGGCCTCACACATGCTGCCTCGTTTTCCAACACTGAGCATCTGCATTTAAGGTAATACTCTACTTTTTGCTTTCGAGGTTATACTCAGGTTTTTGTTTGATTGCTTCACATTAATAGGAATCCTATTTTACAAAGCTATAAAAGAAAACCACAACCAATGTCACCTTTATCCTGGAATATAATTCAGCTTGGACATCATGCATTTATTGGAATAAAAATTACTTAGATGTTTGTTCGGGGAGTGGTAACTGGAGTGAAAGGACACAACAGAAATACATGATGCAGAAACGCCAATACTCAAGGAAGAATGAGTGTAGCATAGTGTAGGTGACGGCTAATGGTGTAGGTGATGGTTAATGTGAAATGGCTGACAATGGAAGACAAATGACTCTAAGGAACATTTAATTTTGCCTCATAATAAATAAGTCTCCCACATCTACCCTTATTTTTAGAAATCGTCTTCTACAGAATCTAAGGGCAACATGCATCTGCAAGCGCACAAACACAATCAAGCCCGGCTCGAACTTGATAAACACAGGCAGACAGACTGTGTGCCCCATTATCAGAAAGTGCAGTCTTTTGCACAGGAAATGTATGTCAATGTGAGCGCACATGAATGAGAGCAGAGAAACAGGAAGTGGCACGTCCTGTTGCAGCTCTGTGTCTGTGTGCAGACCTCTCTAACTCTTGAAAAGTTCACAACTGCCCTTATGACGCTGGGTACAGTGTGCAATTGCACACCAAAAAAAAAGTTCATGATCATGTGCCAAGGTGCCCTTGTTCACACCTAGGGTTGCCACCTGGCTGGTGTGTTCTAGAGATCTCTTAAAAATCCATTACTGATAAGTAAAGTAAACAAAGACATACAGGCCATGTTAAAAATTAATATAGGTCCTTGCAGAATCTAAAACAAGAATAAATGGCCTCTATTTCTCATTGGTATTTCTCTCTTCGCCTACGGTGGTAGCTATACTACACTATTAGTGTTCGTACATGGGCACCTTGTGTCGCTCTTTGGGAAACTGCACTACTTCAGGTCACTTGTTTAATCTATGATCACTTTGACACCTGCCATCGCTTCCACTTTATTACCGAACTGTGCTATTATTTAGGGTTTTCATCTTAAAATGTAAGAACATAATGGTTTATAAAGGAAACAGGACGTGAAGTCTATTTTACTTTAAAATACTCTATTTAATTTGGGTAAAATTAAGAGATTAGTTTCAGTCAGAAAGTTAGATTGAGGGTTAATATTAGATTTTTGATTAGATTTAAGGTTAGAACTAGGATTAGGATGTGGGCTATAGATAGGCGTTGGACTTGGCCCTTCTGGCAGGTTCACCCCTGAACTTTTTGCCTTTTAATGTTACCTCAGTATAGTGATTTCTGGTCTGTGCGCACTTTAGCACTGTGGCGCAGTGTAAAGTGCGTGCGCTCTCTGAGTGCGTGTGTGAGATTGGCCTGCCCTCCCATAGGAATGCATGGGGGATAAGTGTGTCCATGGTAGTTCCTGATGTGTGGGGAGTGCAGGGTCGAGTTTGGTACGAGCCGACTCGTGTGATTAAATGTTGCGCGATGATATGTGCGGCTTTAATGTGTCTAGTGTGGAAGTGCCACTTCTAGAAGTTTGCCTGCCTGTGCAGTAAAAATGATTTGACTGTCTGGCTTGTGATTGGCTGGAGCTGGCTGGTGTGCCTGGCTCCAGAAGTCAGGATGGGTCTGCCCCGGTGGTGAATGGGGAGATCTGCATGTTGATGGCAGGGAGGGGCTGCACCTGGGACCTGAATAGGGCTGGACTTTGCCTCCACAATGCTGGCTCCACCCCCTGTGGTACGACTGATGACCCTAGCCTGTCCTGTGAATAGGGAGAGGGGTTGAGTAAAACAAAGTGCTCCAGAACCAGCTGCGTCTGGTTTTCCCCCACCCTGCACCCTAGAGACAAAGGGATCCTGTGTATAAAAAGAGGCTGTGACCTCATGTTAAATGTTCTTGTGTCCTGATACTTGAATCTACCAGGGGTGTGCTGCTGCTGGGGCCCAGGGGAAGGCTTGCCTCCCTGGGCCCAGCCCAGCCCCTGGATTGCTGATGGACTTGGTTGCTGGGGGCCCTTTTCTTTCTTTAGGGGTCCTCCCTTGGGGGCTTGCTGGTCGCTGTGCCCACTGGTGCCTGGGAAGCGCTTTTTTGTCTAATCTGCCCTCTTGCTGAGGGAGCCTACCCCTCATAGCTGCCTTTATGAATGGCAGTGCGGGTGCCCACCCCGCTTATTTTGATATTAGCAGGTGCCTACCCTGCATTATGCCAGATTATCATTATTTTTAATAAAGGGTGCCACCCCTTTTTATAGGCGCCTTAACAGGTGGCCACCCCGTTTCTACGTTTATTTTGTACCTCGAGGGTGCCTACCCCTCTCTGTGCCCCAAAAATCACCACCGTGGCCCTCGCGCCGAATACAGGAAGTCAGGCACCATAGTGCCTGATGCGGGGCGGGACTTCCGGTTTGGAAGGGAAGTCCTGCCCGCTGCCGCGCTCTGATTGGAGGAGCTGCCCAGGAGCCGAGTACTCGCCTCCCACAGTTCGGGGGTCCCATGAGTTCAGGAGAGCCCCGGGGCCGCCAACAGGGAAACAGCCCGAGTGTTGCGGGGCTCCCGTGTTTTGGAGGGAGCCCCGGAAGTGAAGTCCCGCACCCCTTGTGCTGCGCCGAGAAGAGAAGCTGCCGAGGAGATAAACGCTGGCACCTGCCGGTGCTGGGCTCCCATGGCTGAGGGAGAGCCCCGCAGGCGCCAGCCAGTGGTAGCAGAAGGCGGAGGGGGCTCGAGGCACATTGCCGGGGCCTGCCCCCACCGCGAGTGAAGAGGAGCCCCCCTAGCAGCCCTGTGGGTGTTGAAGGGCTGAGGGGGGGGAAGCTCCTTGCATGTGTTGGTGCCCGGGTACTGCGCCTTGAAAGTGGGTGCATTTAGGGCAGTCCTGGAGGAAGTGGGCCGTCCCAACATTTACCGAGCCCAGGCTGGGCTCCAACGATGGCCCATATTTGTTTAAAGTCCCTGTGAGGGGCTTGGGGTCTCATTTGTCCCGCAGGGCCCCGTGGGCCTTCCCTGCTTCTGGCCCCATTCCTCCTGGAGCCTAGATGGCTCCCACGTGCGCTATAATTATGTAAAGGACCCTGTTCTTGCCCACAGTCTGTGCCTCATGATTTCTAGAGCCTAGAGGGCTCCACCGTTTTTGCACCTGATTTGTTGCAGAGCCCCGTCTGGCTCCGACAGTTGGCACATCTTTACTCCTAAGGGCCAGTGAGGGCCCCTGTCGCAATTTGCTTCCCAGCTGCCCAGCAAGTAGTGGGCAGCTGCTCCGTTTAGGTTTTCCGTCCTAGGGACATGTCTTTGGACTCAGGAGTGAGTCGCACTCCTTCGCCCCTACTTTGGCCTTCCACAGCTGCGCAGCACTTATTGCCAGCTGCAGCGTTTAGGGCTGTTCTTGTCCTCAGCTGCCCAGCAAGTAGTGGGCAGCTGCTATGTTTAGGTTTTGGCGCAGTGGCGCACCTGGACCCTAATGTCATTTATGTTCTATGCTGATTTATGTGCTGATGCTTTTGGGTGTTAGGAATTGTACTGTGTGTAGTATGTTTTGCGCACCCTGTCTTGATGCCTCTAGATATGTTTTTTGCTTAGGAGGTTGTTTTATATAGTATAGGTTATGCTAGTGAGTTCATGGTTCCCTGCGTGATATATGCCTAAGGTGTTTAGGATTGCGTAGGGTGTACTTACCTTTTGCCAGTGGTTACCGGTTGTGTGCTACATTTGCTATTTTGGGCTGCAATTATTCTATGTTCTAAGTGCTATTCCTACAAAGTGCTATTTCTACAAAGTGCTAGTTCTACCAAGTGCTTATTCCTGACAGTGGTCCATGTGGCCCTGTCCTGTGTATATAATCCCCTGTAAATTCCGCCCGTGCCAGTGGCACAGTCTAAATTGTGTATTTCTTATCTATTGTGTTTGGTATAATAAAAAGGCTATTTTTATATATTACCTTGTGTGGAGTTCCTTTTGTGGGGTGCCTGGGATGTTGTTGCTGGTGGGTGCGTGCGCAAATGCTTTACACATTGCCTCCTCGATAAGCCTGACTGCTCGTGCCAAGCTACCAAGGGTGTGAGCAGGGGTTATCTTTGGCGGGTGACTTCCTTGCCCTGACTAGAGTGGTGGTTTCTGCCTGGCTTTGGCGCAAGCCTTAGCCAACCAGAAATCGCCATTTCTAACATTGGTGATCAGCGGTGGGAAATGGACTTGTGTTCGTGCAGTACCACAACGACAACTGGCTCCACTACAAAACTCTGCATTTTAGTCACATGGAAGGGGATTATTGTTTCTAAGTTTGTTCCAAATGTAATTTCTTTGGAAATGTGTTTCTCGTGCACTGTGAGTTAGGTGTCACTAGCTCGGGAGGGCAGAACATCCCCTAAGTGCAGTGTGAGTTTTCGGGGTTCCCCAGGAAGGGTGGGATCCAGTGGTAAGCAAAAGTGTGTCCAGTGCATGTGTTCCCATTTCCCGTTCCTGGAGTAATGGTACCTGTGTCACGTGGTGGTCAGGTTGAGAAATCAGGGGCGGTAGAAACTGTCTTACCAGTCTTGAGAGGGGTTTGGGGATGAATATGTGATGCGCTGGATGAATGTGAACGTCCCATTCCCCGTTCCCAGAGTAATGGTACCTGTGTCACGTGTGGTCAGGTTGAGAAATCAGGGGCAGTAGAAACTGCCTTACCAGTCTGAGGGGTGGTGTGTGTGGATGAATGATGTGTTGTGCTGAATAATTGGTATGAGTTCTCTGAGATAAGGAACTTGCTGAATGATTTGGAGTGATTCCAAAAGGAGTGGCTGAGGTGTCTTCCAGCCCAGCATGGTGGAAGAGGTTCAGAGTAGCACAGCTAGGTCCCGGTGTAGGGGCTCATGCCCTGTCTCAGAGGAGAAGGAGTTGGTGGGACTGCGTGTCTCCAGGTGCCCGAAACCCAGTCTCAGGGCCTGGATTGTTTCTTAAGGGAACATCAGGTCGGGGGCCTGGGCCGTACTAATAGGCCATTTGTGGAGGATCTCCAGAGTGTGTGGAGAACGTGGAACATCTGTAAGCAGGGTTCCAGTAGTTCTGGTGTCTGGCAGTACCGCTCCAGTTGGGAGGGTGCAAAAGTCCAGATGGAGGGGTGCGAGGGGGAGACCCCCCAGTGGAAGAACCAGTGGGTCAGGGGCCAGCTGGAAGAGCTGTGTAGCTGGGGAGTGACCATGGCAAAGCCACTTCTGTCCTGAGTAACAGGCAGACTTGCTACATGACACATTAGTTATGTGTCACCCTCAAGGAAGTCCTGGTGCACCAGGCATCTGACCAAAGGGTACGTCCCTCGGTTGGGGAGCCAGTAGCCGGTGGTTCCGGATCTGGACATAAGGGCAAGTGTAAGTAGTGTCCTGAAGTTACAAGAAGAAACTTCTGCCCGAAGAGAAGGAACCGGGTAAGCTGTATGGAGGAGTACTGTCCCTGACCTGGGGGATTGGCCTGCAGTGGTTGCCTTGCTGCTGAAGGAGAGGAGAAAGTCTTAGACTTTATTTTCAACTTGTAGACGTCCTGGTGCGCCATGCATTTAACCAAAGGGTAGCGTCCCTAGGATGGGGAGCCAGGTTCAGGTGTTTGCCTGTCCTGGACGGCAGGGCAACTGCAGCCAGTGTCCAGGCCGGTTTGTCTTCTAGGGGTACCACTCCAGTTGGGAGGGTGCAGAACTCTGGGAGGGGGTACAGAGGGAGTCTGACCCCTGTGCATCCGGTGAATTTGGATCCCAGGTGGTAGACCAGTTAAGGGAGCTGTGACCTATCCGTCATGACCACCCTGGTGTCCTGTAGGCACCGCACTGAGAAACGTCTGCCACGAGCAATGCAGCCTCTACGTTCGCCGACTCCGCCTCGACACTGTCCGCGAGCCGTAGCCTGCACCACGATTGGCAGGGCACCGCGATGTGCAACGCCTCGCTACACCATCTTGTGCTGGTCTGACCGCGGTCACTGCTGCTGAGGGAGTGAGGACCCGAACTGGTGGGAGAGTTGTGTTCTGGAGGGTGCTTCTCCTGGGAGAGTGCGCAACCCCAGAAGTAGAGGTAGGGTGGGGCATTCTTGCCCGTGACCTCTGGTCAGCCTGAGGGTGCGGACCCTAGGTTGAAGGATCAGTGGTAGTTTGGAACTACACTGAGAAAGGGAGTGGAGAATGGCTATTGTATTACCACCCCCCACTCTGTGGATGGGCAAGGACCAGTGGTATCTGGGTGGCCTAGGGCCTGGCCCTAGCCGTGGACAACTAAGGAGTACCAATGGGGTAGCCTAGTTGTGCCTGGATTTTTTTTTTTTTTATGTGTGCTTGTTTAGTGGAACAACGTGGCATAGAACCGGAGGGTGTCCCTGCAGTGCGGGCCCGCGTCCGTGTATTATGGCCCAAAGAAGGGAAGTCCATCACAGTGGTGATTGGTCTGTCCTGCGTTTTGGCTGGAAGGTGGTTGTGTTGGACTTGGGTCTTCTGGCAGGTTCACCCCTGAACTTTTTGCCTTTTATTGTTACCTCAGTATAGTGATTTGTGGTCTTTGCGCACTTTAGCACTGTCGCGCAGTGTAAAGTGCGTGCGCTCTCTGAGTGCGTGTGTGAGATTGGCCTGCACTCCCATGGGAATGCATGGGGGATATGTGTGTCCATGGTAGTTCCTGATGTGTGGGGAGTGCAGGGTCGAGTTTGGTATGTGCGGACTCGTGTGATTAAATCCTGCCCGATGATGTGTGCGGCTTTAATGGGTCTAGTGTGGAAGTGCCACTTCTAGAAGTTTGCCTGCCTGTGCAGTAAAAGTGAATTGACTGTCTGGCTTGTGATTGGCTGGAGCTGGCTGGTGTGCCTGGCTCCAGAAGTCAGGATAGGTCTGCCCGGTGGTGAATGGGGAGATCTGCATGTTGATGACAGGGAGGGGCTGCACCTGGGACTTGAATAGGGCTGGGCTTTCCCTCCACAATGCTGGCTCCTCCCCCTGTGGTGCGACTGATGACCCAAGCCTGTCCTGTGAATAGGGAGAGGGACTGAGCAAAACAAAGTGCTCCAGAATCAGCTGCGTCTGGTTTTCCCCCACCCTGCACCCTAGAGACAAAGGGATCCTGTGTATAAAAAGAGGCTGTGACCTCATGTTAAATGTTCTTGTGTCCTGATACTTGAATCTACCAGGGGCGTGCAGCTGCTGGGGCCCAGGGGAACGCTTGCCTCCCTGGGCCCTGCCCAGCCCATGGATTGCTGATGGACTTGGTTGCTGGGGGCCCTTTTCTTTCTTTAGGGGTCCTCCCTTGGGGGCTTGCTGGTCTCTGTGCCCCCTGGTGCCTGGGAAGCGCTTTTTCCTAATCTGCCCTGTTGCTGAGGGAGCCTACCCCTCATAGCTGCCTTTATTGATGGCAGCGCGGGTGCCCACCCCACTTATTTTGATATTATCAGGTGCCTACCCTGCATTATGCCCGATTATCGTTATTTTTAATTAAGGGTGCCACCCCTTTTTGTAGGCGCCTTAACGGGTGCCCACCCCGTTTCTACTTTTATTTTGTACCTCGAGGGTGCCTACCCCTCTCTGTGCCCCGAAAATCACCGCCGCGGCCCTCGCGCCGAATACAGGTAGTCAGGCACTGTAGTGCCTGACGCGGGGCGGGACTTCCGGTTTGGAAGGGAAGTCCCGCCTGCCGCTGCGCTCTGATTGGAGGAGCAGCCCAGGAGCAGAGTACTCGCCTCCTGCGGCCCGGGACTCTTGTGAGTTGGGGAGAGCCCCGGGCCGCCAACAGGAAAACAGCCCAAGTGTTGTGGGGCTCCCATGTGCTGGAGGGAGCCCCGGAAGTGTAGTCCCGCCCCCCCCTTGTGCCGCGCCGAGAAGAGAAGCCGCCCGAGGAGATGGACGCTGGAGCCTGCCAGTGCGGGGCTCCCATTGCTGAGGGAGAGCCTTGCAGGAGGGGGCGTGAGACACATTGCCGGTGCCTGCCCCCGCCGTGAGTAAAGAGGAGCCCCCCTAGCAGCCCGGTGAGTGTTGAAGGGCTGAGAGGGGGAAGCTCCTTGCATGTGTTGGCGCCAGGGTACTGCGCCTTGAAAGTGGGTGCATTTAGGGCGGCCCCTGAGGGCAGTGGTCCGCCCCAACGTTTACCGAACCCAGGCGGGGCTCCAACGATGGCCCATATTTGTTTAAAGTCCCTGTGCGGGGCTTGGGGCCTCATTTGTCCCACAGGGCCCCTTGGGCCTTCCCTGCTACTGGCCCTATTCCTCCTAGAGCCTAGATGGCTCCCACGTGCGCTATAATTATGTAAAGGACCCTGTTCTTGCCCACAGTCTTTGCCTCATGATTTCTAGAGCCTAGAGGGTTCCACCGTTTACACGCCTGATTTGTTTCAGAGCCCCGTGTGACTCCAACAATTGGCACAGCTTTACTCCTAAGGGCCACTGAGGGCCCCTGTCGCAATTTGCTTCCCAGCTGCCCAGCAAGTAGTGGGCAGCTGCACCGTTTAGGTTTTCCTTCCTAGGGACATGTCTTTGGACTCAGGAGTGAGTCGCACTCCTTCGCCCCTACTTTGGCCTTCCACAGCTGCGCAGCACTTAGTGCCAGCTGCAGCGTTTAGGCCTGTTCTTGTCCTCAGCTGCCCAGCAAGTAGTGTGCAGCTGCTACGTTTAGGTTTTGGCGCAGTGGCGCAACCTGAACCCTAATGTGATTTATGTGATATGCTGATTTATGTGCTGGTGCTTTTGGGCGTTAGGAAATGTACTGTGTGTAGTATGTTTTGCGCACCCTTTCTTGATGCCTCTAGATATGGTTTATGCCTATGAGGTTTTTTTATCTCGTATAGGTTATGCTAGTGAGTTCATGGTTCCATGCGTGATATATGCCTAAGGGGTTTAGGATTGCGTAGGGTGTACTTACCTTTTACCAGTGGTTACTGGTTGTGTGCTACATTTGCTCTTTTGGGCTACAATTATTCTTTGTTCTAAGTGCTATTCGTACAAAGTGATATTTCTATAAAGTGCTAGTTCTACCAAGTGCTTATTCCTGACAGTGGTCCATGTGGGCCTGTCCTGTGTATATAATCCCCTGTAAATTCCGCCCGTGCCAGTGGCACAGTGTAAATTGTGTGTTTCTTATCTAATGTGTTTGGTATAATACAAAGGCTTTTTTTATATATAACCTTGTGTGGAGTTCCTTGTGTGAGGGGCCTGGGATGTTATTGCTGGTGGGTGCGTGCGCAAATGCTTTACACATTGCCTCCGGGATAAGCCTGACTGCTCTTACCAAGCTACTAAGGGGGTGAGCAGGGATTATCTTTGGCGGGTGACTTCCTTGCCCTGACTAGAGTGGTGATTTCTGCCTGGCTTTGGCGCAAGCCTTAGCCAACCAGAAATCACCATTTCTAACAATAGGTTTATCTTCAACATCAACATTAGGGGCCATATATAGCCTTCCTCTTAAATAACCATAATATTGGTTTAATTAATAGCCATACTAATTTAAATCCACAAAGAAACATTCAAGCATAAGTTTTACTTAAGTTTTAAGAGTACTCTAATCTTTAAATTAATATAATTCAATATAAGTAAACGTAAAGTGAAATGCATGATACTAAATTTGTGGTATATTGACAATGACGGCTATGGATTAAGGTAGGGATAGAGTTAGCATTATGGTTAAAGTTAGAATTGTTAGGGGTAATGTTTTTCAATGGTTATGATTAGTGTTGAGATACAGTTAAAGTGTTGGAAATCGTAAAATTATGTTTTCAATTTCATAGAACTGTGGGTCACTCTATTAGGGCCTTATTACAAGTTTAGCACAGTTGTTCCAGCTCTCTGCTGGCACAGCTGCGCCAAACCCGTGCAAGGACCGCTGACCACAACACAAGTTCAACTCATGCTACACGAGTTCAACTCATGATACGGTTGGTGGTCCTTTACCTTCCGCATGGCGGTGCCTGGAAAACTGGCACTGCAATGGGAACAGCAGAAAAGTTCCCAACACAGCATGGACGGTGACGTCCACACCGTGCTAGAACTTTGTGGGAATACAGAGAGGGGGGCATATCTTTTGCCCCCCTGAATGTATCCACATGGTGGGAGACAAGGGGGCCCTGTAGGGCCACAGTTGTTCCTGCACCAACAGCCTTTTCATGGCCGAGCTCCAAAATGAAAAGGCTGGTGGTCAGTGAATCCTTGATATGCTGAGCTGGACTGCCCCAGTCCCCGCTCAGCATATTGCATTGTGGTGCTCCTGCGCCACTGCCAGAGAATGACAGTTCCCTGGCTTAGCTGGCAGTCCACCTTGATATGTCTTACAAAGTTGTAATCGGCAAAACGGTGGACCGTCACTTCTGTGCCATCGCATGTAAGGCAATCACAAGACCACCAGATTCGTAATCAGGGCCTTCGTTTTTAATATGATAGAGATGAACAAATGATCATTCAAAGTTGTATACTTAGAGGTCAAAGTAATGTTGGATTGAAGTAAGAGGTTGATAGCAATGGTAGTTCAAATTCACAAGAATTGATATTTTGAAATTGGTCCCTTGGAAAGGGGAGAGGTTACTCTCAATGAGAATAAGGATCACTTTGTAACTGCATTCTGTGCAGGCTCTCTAGAGTTGTATCAGAATATAGAGGACAGAAATATTGTTGTATTGAGAAATAAAACATCATGAAGGTAAGTGTTTAAAGCCAAGTATAGATTAATTCATGTACCTGGGTGATTTATTCACTGAAAAAAACAAAGGTTACAGGGAAGTTATGGTGAGGCTCAGTTTATACATTCACAAAACCTTGGAATTCAGCAGCCATGGTTACCTGAGCTAACTATAACTTATGCCCCCCCACAATGCACTGCTTACGACCTCACACATTACTTCACTCATGACATGGTCAGTAACATCACTGATGAAATCGCTGATGACATCTTAAATTACATAACTGATTAAATCACTGATAACTATTGAATTTCTATGGTTTTGTGCATGTATAATCTTAGCCTGACTATAACGTCCCTGTAATCTTTGTCTTTTTCAGTGAATTTCTAAAGATTTTTAAATTCGATTTCCTAACTATTACATCAATGTAACCTTTGTTTTGTTTTCAGTGAATTTCTACCATTTTTTTAAAGCTATGATGTCCCTGTAACCTTTGGTATTGTGTGAGCTTGTAAATGGATGTCTGAGTGGGTGTGTAAGTGTCTGTGAGAGTGCCTGTGTGAATCTGTAAGTGGGTGTGGGACTTCTGTGTGAGTCTGTCAGTGGGACTGGGAGTGTATGAGTGGCTCTGTGAGTGACTGTGTGAGTGCCTACATGTTCCTGGTGTATTGCTAGATTAATAACCTCACTTTAAAAGTGTCACATCACAGCGGCCCGACAAGCCTTCCTTGGCGGCCCGGGACCTTGCAGACATTGTACCTGTGTTTAAAAAAAAAAATTAAAGAGTGTCAGCAAACACCGCCACAGCAGCGCGGACTCCGAGACACTCTGCTCTATGACACTCTCTCTATGGGGGCCGGGTGATTCACAACAAAGCCTCATTAACAAGTAAATGGTCTTTTAAAGACCTGTGAAGTACTCGGGTGCGGCTGTGTGTGTGCCCGGGAAGCTGGGGTGAGGTGACAGAGGATGACAGACAGAGGGTGACAGACAGAGGGAGACAGAGAGAAGGAGAAGGAGGGAGGGAGACAGAGGGAGCCAGATGGAGGGAAACAGAGGGAGAGAGACAGGGAGGGAGACAGAGGGAGGGAGACAGAGACAGACACAGGGAGACAGAGACAGAGGGAGACAGAGAGAGGGAGATAGAGAGAGAGAGACAGACAGGGAGAGAGAGAGGGAGGGAGACAGAGGGAGGAAGACATAGGGAGGGAGACAGAGGGACGGAGACAGAGGGATGGAGACAGAGGGACGGAGACAGAGGGAGACAGACAGAGGGAGGTGGGCGACAGAGGGAGGGAGACAGACAGAGGGAGGGAGACAGATAGAGGGAGACAGAGGGAGGGAGAGAGACAGAGGGAGACAGAGAGAGGGAGATAGAGAGATGGAGACAGAGAGAGAGGGAGACAGAGGGAGGGAGACAGAGGGAGGCAGAGGGAGACAGAGGACAGGAGCTCGGAGGAGACAGAGGAAGGGAGAGGGAGACAGAGAGAGGGAGACAAAGAGAGAGGGGGACAGAGAGAGGGGAAGACAGAGGGAGTGAGACAGAGGGACAGGCACCAGAGAAACGGAGACAGAGGGACGGATACAGAGAGAGGGAGACAGAGGGTGACAGACAGAGGGAGACAGACAGAGGGAGGCAGACAGAGGGAGGAGGGTGACAGAGGGAGGGAGACAGAGGGGGAGACAGATAGATGCAGACAGAGGGAGACAGACAATGACAGACAGAGGGAGACAGAGGGTGGGAGACAGAGAAAGAGAGGGAGGGAGGCAGAGAGAGGGAGACAGAGAGAGAGGGAGACAGACAGAGTGAGTGAGACAGAGAGGGACAGAGGGAGACAGAAAGTGAGAGAGAGAGAGAGAAAGGGAGAGCGAGGGAGAGAGAGAGAGAAAAAAAGAGAGAGTGGGGGAGATAGAGAGGGAGGAGACAGAGAGAGAGAGAGGCAAGGAGACAGAGAGAGAGAGAGAGGGAGGCAGAGACAGACAGAGATAGAGACAGAGTAAGATAGAGGCAAAGACGGGGACAGAGGCAGAGACAGACAGAGACAGAGAGACGGAGAGGGAGACAGATGGAGGGAGACAGGGACAGACAGCGACTGACAGAGACAAGGACAGACAGATTGAGGCAGAGACAGGGACAGGGAAAGACAGATAGAGGCAGAGACTGAGACAGACAGAGACAGAGAGACAGAGAGGGAGACAGAGAGGCGGAGGGAGACAGATGGACGGAGACAGAGGAACCGAGGCAGAGGGAGGACAGAGGATGACAGACAGAGGGAGACAGAGGGAGGGAGAGAGGGAGATGGAGAGAGAGGGAGACAGAGAGAGAAGGAGACAGAGGGAGGGAGACAAAGGGGGAGACAGATAGATACAGACAGAGGGAGACAGACAATGACAGACAGAGGGAGACAGAGTGTGGGAGACAGAGAAAGAGAGGGAGAGAGGCAGAGAGAGGGAGACAGAGAGAGAGGGAGACAGACAGAGTGAGTGAGACAGAGAGGGACAGAGGGAGACAGAAAGTGAGAGAGAGAGAGAGAGAGAGAGAGAGAGACAGAAAGGGAGAGCGAGGGAGAGAGAGAGAGAGAAAAAGAGAGAGTGGGGGAGATAGAGAGGGAGAGAGGGAGGGAGGCAGAGACAGACAGAGATAGAGACAGAGAAAGATAGAGGCAGAGACGGGGACAGAGGCAGAGACAGACAGAGACAGAGAGACGGAGAGGGAGACAGATGGAGGGAGACAGGGACAGACAGCGACTGACAGAGACAAGGACAGACAGATTGAGGCAGAGACAGGGACAGGGAAAGACAGATAGAGGCAGAGACTGAGACAGAGAGAGACAGAGAGACAGAGAGGGAGACAGAGAGGCGGAGGGAGACAGACGGACGGAGACAGAGGAACCGAGGCAGAGGGAGACAGAGGATGACAGACAGAGGGAGACAGAGGGAGGGAGAGAGGGAGATGGAGAGAGAGAGGGAGACAGAGAGAGAAGGAGACAGAGGGAGGGAGACAGAGGGAGGCAGAGGGAGACAGAGGGGTGAGCCAGGAGGAGACAGAGGGAGGGAGAGGTGGACAGAGAGAGGAAGACAGAGAGAGAGCCAGAGAGAGAGGGAGACAGGGATAGGGGGAGACAGAGGGACAGAGACAGAGGGTTGGAGACCAGAGGGACGGAGACAGAGGTACAGAGACAGAGAGAGGGAGACAAAAGGCGACAGACAGAGGGAGACAGAGGGAGGCAGAGAGAGGGAGGAAGACCCTTCGTTTATTTTTTAGTCCCTGATTTTAAGAGGCAGTACTCCTAGGGCTCACCCCTTACCTGCACTGTAATAGTTTCTTACACCGCCGCTTGTGCGGGTCCGGTTCTGGGGTTGTTGTGGGTTTTCTCGAACTTCCTAACGGGTGCCATCTTGGGAAGGGCTTTGGCACTCTTCCAGCGCCATCTTGGTTGTACCGGAGGGTCGTTTCAGCTCCCCACCTGGAGGGACTATTTAAACCAGTCCTCCGAGCGCAGCGGGATCGCGCAGCGGGTCGGCCTCCGCTTTGCCGGAGTCTTGCCAGAGTCCTGCCCGTCTGCGCCCGTCAGCGACTCGGCAGCGAACGGAGCTGGACGGTGCGTTGCTGAATTGTGTATCTTAATATATTCTGTATTATCTTTTGGACATGCTTTGTTATAATTCGGTAGACTTAATCGCTCTCCGCCCTCCCCGTAATTTATGCCACTCTTTTTTTCCGGGCTGCCGAGCCTTAAGGAAAGGCTGTCCGACTTGCGGTTGGCATCTTTCAATGACTACTGGTTCCACGCAGAACAATACCCTGGCCCCATATCAATGTCTTCTCCTTAATACCAGATCCTTGACCTGTCACTCCCTTGACATCTGGAATTTATTGCAGAATTCCAATATGTCATGCTTATTTCTTACTGAGACTTGGCTGAGTGATTGCTCCGCACCTGATCTGGCCAATGCTATCCCTCCGGAATACAACATCTTTAGGAGGGATAGAACATCGGGCAGAGGGGGAGGTGTAGCTCTGGTGGTTGATAAAAACATACCCTGCGCAACTTTCCCGGTAGAGAATATCCAGGGATGTGAAGCTTTGGGTTTCACCCTTCAGCTCTCCCCTCTCCAGGCTTGTTCTGGGATTCTCTTGTATAGAGCCCCGGGTCCGGCAGGGCCGTTCTTTGATGAGCTACAGGTAGCGCTCTCAGTTCCTTGTCTCAGATCTGAACATTGCATGCTACTCGGGGATCTCAAAGTCCATATGGATAATACTCTAGACCCCGCTGCAATGAAACTTAGTGACATCACAGCTACATTAGGACTGTCTCCGTTTTTGCAAACACCGACGCACAATAAAGGCCACATTCTAGACCAGATTTTCTCAACAAAATCTATTGCAATAACGGCTATAGAACCAGTATTATGGTCTGATAATTTTTTAATCTCTTTTTCTGTACCGGCCATTGCTCTGATTCGGGTGAGAGAATCAATTGAGACCACGCGAACTTCACGCCCTTTCCATCTGCTTTCGGTGGATATGTTATCTGAGGCCCTTACCACCTGTCCATGTCCTCTTTTGGGCAATTTGGAAGAAAACCTTAGCCTCTTTCACGATTGGCTGGTAGCCAGACTTGAGATCTTAATCCCTGAAAAAAACCTTAAATCGGGCGAACGTAGAGCGTCGGCCCCATGGTTCACCCCCAATTAAGAGAGCAGCGGCAGGGTTGTAAAAGGGCTGAGAGAGTCTGGAGACGGGCCTATGACCCGACCGAGAAATTGAAGTTTCGAGCAATAACTAAAGCCTATCAGCAGTCAATCTGGAGTGAAAAAAAGGCTTACTTCGAGCGCCGTATTGATGAGGCTGAAATTGGATGCAAAGAAATTTTTAAAGTTGTTCTGGATTTCACCTCTCCAGCCACGTGTACACCAGCTCATACTCATTCAGAAGTATGGATAAAACAGCTTGCAAATTTTTTTGTGAACAAAATCACCACCATTCAAGCCTCTCTTTCCCACTCTAGCTCTCTGTCGGATGTGGTTCCTTCATCCCCCCCCCTTTTAGGGAAGATCCAGGTCCTTCTCTTTTACAATTTCCACATTTATGCCTTGACACTTCCTTAGAGCTCTTGTCAGGTTTGAAATCAGGCTCTCCACTGGATCCGTGCCCGGCTAAACACCTGGGGAAGGTGGCTCCTGCTTTAAATGCCTTGTTGAACCCTCTTCTAAACTCTTCACTGTCAACGGGAGTGGTCCCGCAGGCATGGAAACATGCTTTGATCCTGCCATTGATCAAAAAGCCCACCTTGGACCCCCTCATCCATGCCAACTATAGGCCTATTTCCCTTCTCCCTGCTCTGGCGAAAGTGACCGAGAGATTTGCACATCGGACGATTTCCAATTTCATCGAAGGAAATAACCTGTTGCATGATACGCAATCTGGGTTCCGTGCTAATTTTAGCATGGAGTCGGCTCTTGTCGAGGTCACTGATGCCATCAGGGAAGGACTTGATGCTGGGGGGACGGCCATGTTGGTCATGTTGGATTTGTCGGCGGCATTCAACACCGTTCTTCATGAGCGCCTCCTTATAAGACTCTGGGAGTGCGGCATTCGGGGAACGGTGTGGAGATGGCTTAAATCCTTTCTGGCCGACCGCCGGCAAACGATCTGGGCGCCACCATTCTCCGCTGATATGGCTCCGCTAGAGGTAGGGGTTCCGCAAGGTTCCATTCTTAGCCCCATGCTATTTAACATCTTTATGGCACCCCTGGCGGCAGTCGCGGAATCTTTTGGCGCCCAGATCGTATCCTACGCCGATGACACCCAGCTCCTATTCACTTGTAATAGGGGCGGGACATTCGACGGCGTAAAGATCAGGGACTGCCTTAGCGCGGTCTTTGAGTGGTTCAGGTGTAATGGATTAAAGTGCAACTCCGATAAGTCGGAGCTGCTCTTTTTTGGATGCACCAACGAACCAGATTGGAAGGCTTGGTGGCCACAAGACCTGTTCCCTCCTGACAAGGTGTCTCTCAAGGCAAAAAATTTGGGAGTGATTGTGGACAGTGAACTGACCTTTGGGCCACATATCTCGTGCCTCTCAGGCAAATGCTTTGGCATTTTGCGAATGCTGAGGAAGTTTCTTCCTCTAGTGTCTCTCCAGCATAGGAAGATTATTGTCCAGGCCTTGATCGGATCGCGACTGGACTACGCAAACGCTCTTTTCTTGGGTTTACCAAAATATCTCCTGAACCGTTTGCAAGTAGTCCAGAACTCAGCAGCCCGTGCTATTTACTGACTTCCGAGAAGAGCAGGAGCTACAGCTCTACGGAATTCTTTACATTGGCTACCAATCGCCAATAGAATTCTCTTCAAGTGCCTGACTTTTGCTTTTAAAGCTCTACAAGGATCTGGCCCTAGGTACATAAGGAAACGCCTCTCCCGATATGTGCCTAGCAGATCTTTGAGATCATCCTGTCTATCTAAAATGTCAGTCCCGGTGATCAAGCGTGCAAGGATTGATGGTCGATCCTTTCGCTATTTAGTCCCGAAGGAGTGGAATGAACTACCACTCTCTCTCAGACAGGCTCCCAATCTTCTTACTTTTAGAAGAGAGCTAAAAACGTGGCTTTTTACTAAGTAAACGTGATCTTTTCCCTGTGGCTGCTTTTAAGTTGTTGTGTTGTTGTTTTCTAGCTGTTCTTTCTTCACCAAAGCGCCCGGATGCTCCTCGGAGTAGCCGTGCGCTATAGAAGAAATAAAAATAACATAACATAACAAGACAGATAGAGGGAGACTGAGGGTCTGAGCTCTCTATAAAGCTACCATGGGTGTTAGATCTCTCCCATGTATCCAAACTGGCCCAGGCCTAGCCTATGGACCTATCTCCTGTCGCTCATGCCGATGGTCATGCATGGATCAACTCTCAATTGATCATCATTTATCTTCCACTAATAATCAGCTGGAATTAAAATGCTTATACTTTAATGCTAGGTCTCTACCTAAACATGCACTGGACATTTGGGACATGTTGAAATCCAGGACCCCTGACCTAGTTTTTATCACCGAAACCTGGCTATCTGACTCCAGTGCTCCAGATCTGGCCAACGCCCTTCCCCCTGAATACAAAATAATTACACAAAACAGACCAGGCAAAAAAAAAGGAGGTGGAGTTGCCGTGATTTTCAGAGACCACCTAACATGTCTCACGGAAACAATAACCATCTATCCCGAACATGAAATATTACCATTCAAAATTCTCCTGGAGGGCCTTATCATACTAGCCGGTGCTGTTGTCTATAACCCCCCAGGGCAACAAACCAGTATTAGTGCCAAATTATTGAACCAACTACTACCATCCTGCCTTAAACGTAACAACTACATGGTCGTTGGCGACTTCAACGTCCATTATGAAAGTACGAATGCCCCCGGATCCGCTCAGCTGAAATACGACATGGAACTTTTACAACTTAAACAGTGGGTCGAGGGCCCTACGCACTTAGCAGGGCACACCCTGGATCTTCTCTTCACGAACATTGAGTCGACCATTATGAAGGAAATCCTCCCCCTGTCCTGGTCTGACCACTCCATGCTATCTTTCTCATTCAAACTCCCCGGTAAACCTGTGAAGCCCAGACCCATTCCAACCATCACCAATAGAGCCTGGAGACTCATCAATGACTCCGATTTTCAAAACCATTTCCTTGAGACAAATGTCACCCTGAGTGACGATTCCTCCATTTGCAGTAACGCCACTCTTCTAGAAACTGGAATTCGCCAAACGCTAGACAAACTAGCGCCCCTGCGGGTGTTAAGGGAAAAAACAGTTACCAGGGAAAAATGGTACACCCCTCGCCTTAAAAGCCTCAAAAGGGAATGTCAAAAAACCGAACATCGATGGAGACAAACAAAAGATTCGGAAACCAGAGTAAACTATGTCACCAAACGGAAACAATACATCTTAGCCATCCGAGACGCAAAAAAAGTATACTTCAGTCAACGAATCCACGAAAACCAAAACTCCACAAAAGAACTGTTCAAAATTGTAAAGGAGTTCAGTAATCCATCTAGTACCTCACAAACCCTCTCCCCTTCAACCGAGGTCTGCGAAAGCATTAGCACTTTCTTCGTGGATAAAATTAACAAAATATACTCCACGTTCACCCCGCCACATACCTCCACTCTATCCGACAACCCTGACGAGAACTCACTAACATCAGACAATGGCAATTCCCAACAAGACACAGGCAATTCCCCATGTCTAACGAGTTTTCAACCATTCTCCGAAAACGAGGTACTATCGGTACTAAAAACAATTAAATCGGGCTCTCCTGCGGACCCATGCCCCCATTTTGTGTTCTCCAAAATTGCACCAACACTCTGCCCTTCCATCACCAAACTTTTTAACCAATCACTCACCACTGCGTCTTTTCCGGAAGCCTGGAAACACGCATCCGTGACCCCCCTTCTGAAGAAAGCCGGATCCGACATCACCAACCCAGAGAACTACAGGCCAATCTCCCAGCTCCCCTACCTCTCCAAGGCTTTGGAAAAACTGGTTAATATACAACTGTCCCGATACCTGGAAGACAACTCACTCCTGGACTCCACCCAGACCGGCTTTAGAGCCAACAATAGCACCGAGGCAACGCTGCTGGCAGTGTCGGACAGTGTGAGATGCATCACAGATCAAGGGGGATCTGTGGCTCTGATACTGCTCGACCTGTCAGCGGCGTTTGACACGGTGTCACACGATTGCCTTTTAAACATCCTCCTAAATAAAGGAGTGCAAGCTACAGCATTAAGCTGGATTAAATCATTTCTTAGCAATCGTAGCCAAGCAGTTCACATGGGCCAATTCCATTCAAAACCCTACCCCATCGGCTGTGGAGTCCCACAAGGGGCTTCATTGAGCCCCACTCTCTTCAATGTCTATGTCTCATCCCTGGCAAACATTGGAAGAAAGTGGGGCATCGGCATATGTTCTTATGCCGATGATACACAGCTGATGGTGAAAATGGATGAGGGATCGGAGACAGCAAAAGAAAAGCTACACGGCTGTCTCTCCGAAATGGCAGACTGGATGCGCAACCACTGCTTAAAGCTAAACGCCGGCAAATCGGAGATACTTCTGTTCGGAGGAGCTAAACTCACATGGAACGCTACATGGTGGCCACCATCACTGGGGTCAGCCCCCATCCCGAAACAGCATGCCAGAAATCTTGGTATCATCATGGACGATGCCCTGTCCATGAAGGACCATATACGATCACTCTGGGGTAAAGGATTCGCAATACTCAAACTTCTGGCAAAAATTTTCTCCTGGATACCTATAGACTGTCGACGTACAGTCCCTCAAGCCCTCCTAGTCAGCCGCCTGGATTATGGCAATGCCCTGTTCGAAGAGATGAACGAACAACTGTTCTCCCGCCTACAGGTCCTTCAAAACCAGGCAGCTAAACTGGTATGCAACAAAGGCAGGCGAGACTCGGCATCCGCATGCCTCAAAAAACTTCACTGGCTACAGATGCGCCAGAGGGCCACTTTCAAACTACTCTGTCACGCACACAGAGCCCTTCATAAAACAGGCCCCACCATTCTCCAAGGAAAAATTGAGTTCTATATCCCCAACAGGAACCTAAGATCGAATCACCTGGCCCTGGCTAAATCTAAGCGTGTTTACAAGGCAAGGACAGGTGGACGCGCTTTCTCATACCTGGCTGCCAAAAGGTGGAATGAGTTACCTGTAGATCTCAGACACACCATAAACTACCTTCAATTCCGCCAAAAATTAAAAACTCACCTCTTTCCTAAAAACTAATTCCCCAGCACAGTCCTCAATAGTCTCCTTTTGATTCACAGCGCCGTGATATCCCATGGGATGAGTGTCGCGCTTTACAAAAACCAGAAATAAATAAATAAATAAAGGGGGACAGACAGAGGGAGACAGACACAGACAGACAGAGGGAGACAGAGGGAGGGAGACAGAGGGAGGGAGATAGAGGGAGAGAGAGGGAGGGAGACCGGTGCCTCTCACTGGCGTGCAGATGCTTCATCCACGAGCTCGTCAGCTCAATGACTCACGGGAGTACTTTAAATGGACAAGAGGAATTGGGAGCACACCGCTGACCTCTCAGGCAAGTTTTGTCCCTGGCATTCTGGTAAATGCAGTCTCTTGTAGCTCGCTCCGATATTTTAGAGTATTTCGCCAAGGTTGGCGCAGATAGTGCTGATCTCTAGACACGTGTTTCTGGTTTATTAACCGTCATCAGTAGAGAATACAGTCTTTATTTTGGGGTTTGCTGAATAGGCTGCCAAACATTATATCAGATCCGGTACCTCTCACTGGCGTGCAGGTGCTTCATCCACGAGCTCGTCAGCTCAATGACTCACGGGAGTACTTTAATTAGACAACAGGATGTGGGAGCACAACGCTGACCTCTCAGGCAAGGTTCGCCCCTGGCATTTTGGTAAATGCAGTCTCTTGTAGCTTGCACCGATATTTTCGAGTATTTCGCCAAGGTTGGCGCAGATAGTGCTGATCTCTAGACACGTGTTTCTGGTTTATTAACCATCATCAGTAGAGAATACAGTCTTTATTTTGGGGTTTGATGAATAGGCTGCCAAACATTATATCAGATCCGGTACCTCTCACTGGCGTGCAGGTGCTTCATCCACGAGCTCGTCAGCTCAATGACTCACGTGAGTACTTTAATTAGACAACAGGATGTGGGAGCACAACGCTGACCTCTCAGACAAGGTTCGCCCCTGGCATTCTGATAAAAGCAGTCTCTTGTAGCTCGCTCCGATATTTTCGAGTATTTCGCCAAGGTTGGCGCAGACAGTGCTGATCTCTAGACACGTGTTTCTGGTTTATTAACCGTCATCAGTAGAGAATACAGTCTTTATTTTGGGGTTTTCTGAGTAGGCTGCCAAACATCATATCAGTTACGGTACCTCTCACTGGCGCAGGTGCTTCATCCACAACCTCGTCAGCTCAATGACTCACAGGAGTACTTTAAATAGACAACAGGATGTGGGAGCTCAGCGCTGACCTCTCAGGCAAGGTTCGCCCCTGGCATTCTGGTAAATGCAGTCTCTCGTAGCTTGCTCCGATATTTTCGAGTATTTCGCCAAGGTTGGCACAGATAGTGCTGATCGCTAGACACGTGTTTCTGGTTTATTAACCGTCATCAGTAGAGAATACAGTCTGTATTTTGGGGTTTTCTGAGTAGGCTGCCAAACATTATATCAGGTACGGTACCTCTCACTGGGCATAGGTGCTTCATCCACGAGCTCATCAGCTCAATGGCTCACAGGAGTACTTTAAATAGACAACAGGATGTGGGAGCACAGCGCTGACTACTCAGGCAGGGTTCGCCCCTGGCATTCTGTTAAATGCAGTCTCTTGTAGCTCGCTCCAATATTTTCGAGTATTTCGCCAAGGTTGGCGCAGATAGTGCTGATCTCTAGACACGTGTTTCTGGTTTATTAACCGTCATCAGTAGAGAATACAGTCTTTATTTTGGGGTTTGCTGAGTAGGCTGCCAAACATTATATCAGGTCCGGTACATCTCACTGGCGTGCAGATGCTTCATCCACGAGCTCGTCAGCTCAATGACTCACAGGAGTACTTTAAATAGACAAGAGGAATTGGGAGCACACCGCTGACCTCTCAGGCAAGGTTTGTCCCTGGCATTCTGGTAAATGCAATCTCTTGTAGCTCGCTCTGATATTTTAGAATATTTCGCCAAGGTTGGCGCAGATAGTGCTGTTCTCTAGACACGTGTTTCTGCTTTATTAACCGTCATCAGAAGAGAATACAGTCTTTATTTTGGGGTTTTCTGAGTAGGCTGGCAAACATTATATCAGGTCCGGTACATCTCACTGGCGTGCAGATGCTTCATCCACGAGCTCGTCAGCTCAATGACTCACGGGAGTACTTTAATTAGACAACAGGATGTGGGAGCACAATACTGACCTCTCAGGCAAGGTTCGCCCCTGGCATTCTGATAAAAGCAGTCTCTTGTGGCTCGCTCCGATATTTTCGAGTATTTCGCCAAGGTTGGCGCAGACAGTGCTGATCTCTAGACACGTGTTTCTGGTTTATTAACCGTCATCAGTAGACAATACAGTCTTTATTTTGGGGTTTTCTGAGTAGGCTGCCAAACATCATATCAGTTACGGTACCTCTCACTGGCGCGCAGGTGCTTCATCCACAAGCTCGTCAGCTCAATGACTCACAGGAGTACTTTAAATAGACAACAGGATGCGGGAGCACAGCGCTGACCTCTCAGGCAAGGTTCGCCCCTGGCATTCTGGTAAATGCAGTCTCTTGTAGCTCGCTCCAATATTTTCGAGTATTTCGCCAAGGTTGGCGCAGATAGTGCTGATCTCTAGACACGTGTTTCTGGTTTATTAACCGTCATCAGTAGAGAATACAGTCTTTATTTTGGGGTTTGCTTTGTAGGCTGCCAAACATTATATCAGGTCCGGTACCTCTCACTGGCGTGCAGGTGCTTCATCCACGAGCTCGTCAGCTCAATGACTCACAGGAGTACTTTAAATAGACAACAGGAAGGCTGAGGCAGGTAGACAGACAGAGGGAGACAGACACGGACAGACAGAGGGAGACAGAGGGAGGGAGACAGAGGGAGGGAGACAGAGAGAGGGAGACAGAGAGAGAGGGAGACAGACAGAGTGAGTGAGACAGAGAGATACAGAGGGAGACAGAGAGAGAGAGAGAGAAAGGGAGAGCGAATGAAAGAGAGAGAGAGAGGGGAGGGAGACAGAGAGGGAGGGGGGGAGAGAGAGAGAGAGGGAGAGGGAGGGATACAGAGAGAGAGAGGGAGGGAGACAGAGTTAGACTGAGATAGAGACAGACAAAGAAAGATAGAGGCAGAGACAGGGGCAGAGACAGACAGAGACAGAGAGACGGAGAGGGAGACAGAGGGAGGGAGACAGGGACAGACAGGGACAGACAGATAGAGGCAGATACTGAGACAGACAAAGACAGAGAGGCAGAGAGACAGATAGACAGTTTGGGAGACGAAGAGGGGGAGGAAGACAGAGGGAGAGAGAAAGGGAGGGAGAGGGAGGGAGAAAGGAGGTGACAGAGGGAGACACAGAGGGAGTAAGACAGAGGGAGACAGAGAGAGAGGAAGACAGAGGGAGGCAGAGGGAAACAGACAGAGGAAGACAGACAGAGGGAGGCAGACAGAGGGAGGGAGACAGCGGAAAGGAGACAGAAGGAGGGAGACAGAGGAAGGGAGACCGAGGGAGACAAAGAGAGAGAGAGAGAGAGGGAGACAGAGGGAGGGAGACAGAGGGTGACAGACAGAGGGAGGGAGACAGAGGGAGGGAGACAGAGAGAGGGAGAAAGAGGGAGACAGAGAGAGGGAGACAGAGAGAGGGAGACAGAGGGAGACAGAGAGAGAGCGAGACAGAGGGAGACCGAGAGAGAGGGAGACAGAGGGAGGCAGAGGGAAACAGACAGAGTGAGACAGACAGAGGGAGGCAGACAGAGGGAGGGAGACAGCAGAAAGGAGACAGAAGGAGGGAGACAGAGGGAGGGAGACGGAGGGAGAGAGAAAGAGAGAGAGAGAGAGAGAGAGAAAGATATGTGTATCCTGGGTCTGGTGGCTCAGTGGATGAAGGCGTCCGCTGCAGGGGCCTGTGTTCAACCTCATGGTCACAGTTTTTTTTGGTTCTAGCTCCGACCACCTCCCTCACTAACCCCGCCCCCACCGGTGTGGCCTCAGTCACAAACTACACTGTAAATTTGGCCCGAGAGAAAGTTTGTTAGTACCCATGTGCTAGATGAAGGATGGATCTGTTAAAAGGACTCTAGAATTCCAACTATATATGTCCTACTGAAGATACACAAAGACCTAATCAATCTCGCAGGGAAACCCATTATTTCTGCCTGTGCCTCAATAATAGAACATTTGTCCCAATACGTAGACATCTTCCTTAAGTCTTTTGCATCAAGCATGCAAGCATACTTTAGAGACTCAACGGACGTCATTAATAAGGTGAAGGCCTGTCCTTTGAGGAAACCACAGAATGATTCGCAACCTTAGATATTGAGGCACTTTATACAAATATCCTACAGGAAGAAGCACTTCACGTGATAAAGGATATTCTTGACTCAAGACCTAGGCTACACAATATTTCAATAGAATTCCTGATCGCATTAGCTACATTATGTTTGGAAAATAATATCATTGCATTTCAAGATAACCTGTACTTACAGGTTAAAGGAGTAGCAGTGGGATGCAGTCTTGCACCTGAGTTGGCGAGCCTTGTGATGTCATATTCTGAAAGAAAATGGAGATATACCAATGAATTTCCGTATGAGGCCAACATCACTCATTGATTCTGATACATGGACAATGCATTCAAACTCTAGGTGACTTTCTCTAATGGCTTAACACATGAACATCTGATCTGAAGTTTAGTATGTCAAGTGACAAAAAGAAAGAGGGGCACATCAATGTGAGCCTCTATACTAACCCAACGGATAGGAACACCTTATTGCATTTCTCAAGTGGCCACCCGCGTATCAGAAAAGAAAATGTATCATAAGGACAATTTCTCCATTTGTAGAGGAATTGTATGTGGAGAGATGACTACTTGGAAAATACTACTACCCTGATTAATAAATTAGTCACCAGAGAGTACCCTAAGAAACTCATTAAAGCTGCATCCAAAAGAGTATGGTTCACTCGAAGGGAAATAGTACTCACTCTCAAATCTCACCAAGAAACGAACCGTCTAACTTTGCAGTCTCACGTACAATCCTAAAGCTAATAAGGTTAAAAACATTATCCAGAGAAACAGGAGAATTCTCAGCCCCTTGAAAATTCTTAAACCTATATTCTACTTCAGGAAAGGTAATAACCTATGTGATTACCTAGTGAAAGCTGCACGCCCTACAAAAGAGAAAAGTGATCTATGTGAAATATTAAGCATTCCATCAGTCAGCAGATATTTCAGATGTTGTTAGACCTGCATCTTTTAGTATGATTACCCCTGTCTTTTTGCTTGGCTTCCATCCTCCTGTTTTTGACTGTGTGCTGCATTTCTTTTTTACTGATGTTAGGACTCTAGACACTTTACCACTGCTGACCAGTGCTAAAGTGCAAATGCGCCCTGTCTAAACTGAATTGGTGATCGGTTTCTCCATGATTAGCATATTTAATTTACTAGTAAATCCCTAATACAGTGCACCATGGGTGCCCAGGGTCTGTAAATCAAATGCTACTGGTGGGTCTGAAGCACTGATTGCACCACATACATGGGAAGCTCTGCAAACACGTCTTAGATCTGCCACCACAGTGTCTGTGAGTGCAGGTTTAAACTGCCATTTCACCTGACAAGTGCACCGGCTTGCCAGGCCTAAACCTTCCCTTTGACAAGATGTAAGTCACCCCTAAGGTAGGCCCAACAAGGCAGCCCCAGGGGCAGGGTGCAGTGTATTTAAAAGGTAGGAATTTACTGATGTGTTTTCCATGTCCAAATAGTAAAATGCTGCTAATTCCATTTTTCACTTTTGCAAGGGATATCACTCCCATAGGAAAAGATGGGGATTGCCTTGAAATATCTTTTATATGTAGTTTCCATTGAGACCAGACAGAGATTTTGAGTTTGGAGTCTCTGGACTCACAATTTAAAACTACATCTTTTTGTGAAGTTATTTTTTTTAATGTATGTTTGAAAATGCCACTTTTAGATCATGGGTATTTTCTTGTTTAACCATTCTGTGCATCTGCCTGTCTGTAGAATAACGATCTGGGTTGGCTGACAGTCGGGCTATTTGTGAATTCACCCTAGACAGTCACTAAAGGGGAGCTGAGGTGTGCCCTGCATATCCTGTTGACCCATCCCCCAGCTGATGGGCCTTCCTGAGTTAGTGTTGGAAGGAGTTGTCACTGACACTGGAATAGGGCTGTGCGTGTCTTCACACAAAGCAGTCTCGACTCCCTGTAGTTTGTTTGTTTCCAGGTCAAGGAAAGGCATGGTCTAGTGCACTACAAAGACTTTCCTTTGAAGTTTGCCTACTTCAAAGGCAGAAAAGGGTATAAGTATTGTACATCTGACACCTCAAAATCAGAACCCTTCTGGACTGAGGACATTCTCCCCTGGAAGAAGAACTGGAGAAGCTATCAGGAGGGACTGCCACTTTGAAGTCTGCTTTGCTCTGTTGGCGCCACGCTTTAGCTTTAACAATGCTGCCAGCTTCCAATATTATTACACCTCTCACAGCAGGGCGCCCACTTTCATATTATCAACACCGGGGGCCTCACTTCAGTTTTAACAATGGTGCCTGTTTTCAACATTATTCCCCCTCTCATAGCACGGCACCCGCTTTCATATTATCAACCCCAGTCCCACCACTTTAGCTTTAACACTGGCAGCCACTTTCATTATTATTCCTCCTCTCACAGCACGGCACTCGCTTTCATATTATCAACTCTGGGCACCGGGCTTTAGCTTTAACAATGGCGCCCGCTTTCAATATTATTCCTTCTCTCACAGAACAGTGCCCACTTTCATATTATTAATACGGGCACATCGCTTTAATTTAGTGTGGTGACTGTGTTGATAATATGAAAGCGGGTGCTGTGCTGAAGCATAAACTTTATGCTGCGGCGCCCACTTTCACATTATCAACACTGGGCTCCGCACCTTTGCTCCCTATCCAATGTGTAAATGTAGGAGACACAACAAAGGGCATGAAGGGGGGTGGGAGTGGAGAGCAGCATATGAGAGCTCCCAGTGTGTGTGCTTTATTCAGAAAACGTTAGAGCGGGCTAAACCTCTCACTGGCTCCTAACCAAGATGGCGCTTTGCTGCAGCTGCAGTAAAATGAAGTGGGCCCATTTTCTATGGAGAATCCTATTATGATGGTCTTCGTCTATGAGCATGTCTTGTCCTTTGCCTTTAGCACCTTTATGGCTGAGTAGAATACATATTCTGTTTTTTTTTTGTCTGCTGGTTGTCATAAGTTAAACCATCCGTATAATACTATCCCTGCAGTTTGATAGAAGTTCAGATACATACATGATAATATCTCTCCTTTACCAAGTACAGTTGTTGTTTGCAAATTTGTTAAGTATACAAGACATACATTTTTTTTTACTGAAGCTTTTCATTTTCGAATACATAACCAACTGATGTTTTTAAAATTAATACAGGGCATTGACTCAATGAACTGTACATGAAAGTTTAAGTTACAAAAGCTAATACTGTAGAGTTTTGTGTACATATTTACGTTTCTTTACTTTGCCACAGCTGTGATTCCGTGTTTTCAAAACATCCCAAAAACAAGATTTAAAGGGGCATATTATCAAGAACGGAGTTAAAATTATCCCCGGTTTAGCGGCAGAAAACTGCTGCTAAAGCGGCGTTAATGGGCTTGATAATATGCCCTGGAGTATTCTAATAGAAGCCCATGTTCACACCAGAACATAGACTTCGATTGGAATTCTCAAGGGCATATTATCAAGCCATTTATCGCTGTTTTAGCAGCAGTTTTCTGCCACTAAACCGGCAATAATTTTTAAAACTGTCCTTGATAATATGCCCCAAAGTGCTATGAGTGGGCACCGCGACTCTGGTGACTTTTTTGACCAACAGTTTTGTTCTTGCATCGGAATAATCCTGCTCACACAGGAGCCAAGTAAGAGCTGTTCTGTATCGAGTTTCCCTCAAGTCACTTTATTTACTGCTCAGTAAATTAGGGAGCAGTTAGTTGAACAGTTAAAATATAGATAACCAGCTATACTGCGGTCTATATCCATTATACCGTGATGTTTGTATGATTTGAACTCGGCTGTCCCTTTTTACTGCTAGCTTCGCTTCTCATAAGCTAGGACTATAAGTATAAAGTGCGTGTTTACGCACCGCTTGCAGGTTTTCAAAACATATAAATAAAAGGCATTGTCATTTACATGCCAATAGCTCAAACTCTCACAAATGGAAGACCTATTGCATTGCAAATGCTAGTTCCATGCTGTTATTTGTTTACCACTTGGTTCCCGGCAGTATCCCACTAAATTTGGGCAATGAGCTACCCCCAGGAGCTCTACACAGCCCCGCCGTTCTGGCCAGTTGTGGTTTAGGTACATACACTGGCCTAAAGTTTTCAGGCATTTCGCCCCATGCAGTCTTTTGCTACTTCCATAGTCCGAGCCCCTGCAAGCTTTTAGTTATTTTCCAGAGCCCTAGAGTGTTTTATTTCGAAAGTGCAGCTTGTGTCTGCTCTTCAGGTGCATCTGTAGGTAGATCAATTGCTTCTGCTTCATTGTATTTACATGACCTCTGATAGCTAGAATCCTGTACAAGGTGTTACATTTGATTCATATCTTTTGTTCTTAGGCACCGTAACGGATGTATGACATTACAACGCATGATTTTACATCGCATGCCTTTACAACGCAAGTATTACAACGCAGTCCATTACAACGCATAGTGCTTTGGGGTGCTGGATAGTGAATAGTTTAATTTACTATTCCAACTCCAGTCCCAGGGACACTAGGGAACGTTATTGGATAGTAAAATAACCTATTCCCTATCCTAGAGCGCCCCCCAGAGCAATGCGTTGTAATAGTTTGCGTTGTAATGGTAGCGTTGTAAAGGCTCTGCGATGTAAAAGTTGCGTGGTAAAGGTTGTTTACCCACCGTAAATAGCCTCGCAGCCCTGGACGACGTGCTCATCCACACAGTGTGTTCCTTTTTAGTAAGATCTTGGCACTGACACTTCCTGCCACCATACCTACAAATTGCTCTGCGCAAACCTCTCTGACGCAGCACCGTGACACCAGTATAGCTTACGTACGTAGCTGCTAAATTTTGTCACTTTAGCAACATTAAGCAGGCTGCAAGCCTTACCTGCCCGACATAGTGACCGTCAGCAGAACTATACACATTGGTCCCCAGACTCTGTTGAGGTTGCATATAATTCAGACATAGTTGTGGCATCAAGTACACACAATGCCCCTTTGACTGTGGGCATTACTGGTTCTAGCTACTGAAATACACTTCACATTTGTGACCTATGGGGTGCTTTTCTATACTACTCTTTTTCATTTTATCATAGGTTTTCACTTTTTTTGGTTCTGCATGTCACAATGCTGCTCAATACTCACACCTAGGGGCATATTTACAAGCCCCCTGCACCACCAGTACTTCATTTTTTGTGACGTACTGGTGGCGTATTTCACTGCTCCATATTTACAAGGACAGGAAAATCCACCCTACGTGCTTTCCCCGTCCTTGTAAATATAGCCCCTTTACATGCAGCACCTTGCGTGAAAGGGGCGTTCCATGGGTGTAGCTGTGGGTGTTCTCACGCAACACCCATGGAACAAGACACATTTTCAGATTTACGAGAAATCATGAATATGGAAATGCGTCAGTATGCTACGCCACCCTAGGGGTGGCGTAGCAAGGCGCAACAAGGAGAAATGTTTTAATTTCTCCTCATTCAATGCGTGCTGCATTCTACAGCACCCATTGAAAGAGGAAAATGCCTATAGTGATTGTTTTCATGTAGGAAGGTGCCCCTTCCTGCACAACAACAAATTCCCCATGATGCAGGCATCCTTGCACCATGGTGCAAGAGTGCCTGCGCCGTGCATGGCAGCTATATGGGTGCCAGTGCAAGGATACAACATATCATTCTAAATATGTTGCATTCCTGTGCTCTGAAAGTGACTCAGTGCGGCGCAGCCAAATGGCTTGCGGAGTGCACTGAGTCACTTTCTCGTAAATCTGCCCCCTAGTTTTTAATCTATTTTTAGGTTCGTGGGTGCACTATAGCAGTGAGTGTGCTTGATAGGCGATTACAGACTGCAAATAATATTTCAACAGGCAAAGCAACCCTTCCAATAGCTTGGTGAGTCCCAAATGTAAAAAGACTAAAATGTTTCGACATTTTCATTGGAGGAGCTTTCAAAATTGAAGTTCTTTACAATCTCTCTTGACTGCACACTAATTGTGTGATCCCTCAATAAAGACTACCGCCTAATGTGGACTTAGTTTTGAAGACAGCCACTCACGTTAAAAAATGAATGGAAGATTGAAGTGAAGTTCTGCTATTAATATACCTGTAATCTCTTGCCTACACATTTCTAACAAGATAATTAACTGTTTTAGTTTATGATATCTGTTAAAATTATGGTGTCATTTATGCTTTAGTGTGTGTGTGTGTGTGTGTGTGTATATATATATATATATATTCCTTGTGCTGCTCGAGCATTCCTTGCCTCCTAGCGAGAGTTGCATCGTTGAATAGACTCCTCGAGACGAGTCTCCAATATTGCATACAAAGATGACGACGCCGTGTGCAATTTACTAATCTTTATTAGCTGCCGCTACATATATATAAATTCACTGACAAAACCATAGGTTTTAGGGGTGTTATAGTTAGCTGGACATTTCACTCGTACAAAACCATTGAAATCCCTCCGTTATAGTTAGTTGTACTAACTATAACTCGCGCACCCACAATCCACTGCTGATTATGTCACATATTACATCATTCATGACATGGTCAGTGACATCACTGATGACATCTCCAATGACATCACTGATGACATCACTGATGACATCATCCAGTGAATGTGGTTTGGTTTGATATTTAAATAAGTATTATATATATATATATAGGAATCTGTATTGAAGACTGAGTGGATGTATAAGTGTGTAGATGAATAATTTAGTAGCACTGTGATTGACTATGTAAGTGCCTAATATAAAGTGCGTCACTGTACATATGGGATAGTGATTAAACTGTGTGAATATCTGTATCACTTTTTCTCTTGTTCTGTAAACTACTGCATAAATTGGTTACTACCTATGTGAAACTCTATATTAGTTTTTAATTAGTTAAGTTAGAATTTGTATGGGAGAGAGAATGTGTGTATGGTTGGGTGGGAGGTGTGTGACTGTCCAAAGATGTGTAAATAGTTGTTTTCGTAGGTATATGATGTTAAGACTGCATGTGGAAACAGTTGTTTGGGTGAAAGAATCTCTTTGTGGGTGTGTTGTGACTAAATATATTTCTTAATGATACACGTCCAACAATGTTGAAATATAAAATCCACTGCATGTGATAGTTGGTGTATATAAATAAGTACATCTAAGAATGAGTGGTTGTCTGCATCACTGTATTGGAAACTGTATACTTATAATAGTGATTTTATAGCTCATGAGTTACTTTCTATACCAATAAATAAAGTTATGTTTGTATAAGTGTGTAGCTGATTAAATGTATGTATGATCAATTGTTTGCATAAGTGAGTAGGATGACTGCATAAGTGAGTAGGATATGTCCTGCTGTGTATTGTTGATATAGGTGTGTGAGTACATTTAATATAGTTCTATTGATCTTTGTCAGCATGTATGAGTGAATGTATAGGTAAGTGTTTAGATGTGTGTGTAGATGTACAAATCAGTGTGTGGGTTTTTAGAAACAAAAATGTATATTTTTTAAAATAAAAAATATATATTTTTATTATTTTATATTGTTTTAAATATATTTATATTATTTTCTTTATTTTTTTTTTCAATTATTTTTTTTGAGTCACTCCCAAAGCGCACCTTTCTCGATCACTGTGCGGAACATAGCTGCCATTTTAGGATTGTTGTGTAGGATCCGCGTAGGGTGTGCGACGGGTACGAATTTTCCTGCGCGATTGCTATGCGACTGGTACGTGACTTGTGGCGCATGCGCGACATGTACAAATTACGCTACGCGAAGGTCACGTGGAGACCTCAATTTGGTTCTTGGAGAGAAAAATGGCTACACCAGTGGTATAATCTTCTGAGTCTGATCATTCTGGGGCAGAAGAATTTCTTCCAGAATCTCCCCCTCCTGAAAGATATACATCAATTGTTTGGAAAATGTTTACTTTCCCAGAGGGGCAAAATAAAGTAAATGCCACAAAGGTGACATGCAAGATATGCAAGGCAGTGCTCTCAAGAGGAGATCCAAACAAGAAATACTCATGAGGCACTGCCAGCATGAGGAAACACCTGCAATCGCTGCATCCCATAACCTATGCACAAGAGGAATGCAGAAGACTGCGTCAAAATTCTCCTGCACCAGCGGCAATCCCTAGTACCTCTGGGGAATCACCATCTACATCAGCACCAAAGATACGTCCCCAATTTGGGAGAGTGAAAATGCATTGTGTGCAATGCAATCGTTTAGTTTGTTACAGGGAGCAGTCAGTGGACCTTGTTTGTCGCGCCATCGATAACCATCGATGCTAGGTTTTTTTTCCCTCAAAGTTTTTGGTTTTGTTCGTCCTGTTGACTTTTTCTTCCTGTTAAAAAAAACCCCAAAAAAACAAAAAATCGTTCAAAAAATGTAACAAAATACAAAACTACAAAAAGAAAAAAAAGTTATTTTCAGAACTAACTACTCTGGTTAAAAAAAGAGCTAAATTTGGATGCTAGTGTGTGAAAGTTTACGTGAATGTATGTCTAGTGGATAATTGACTGAAATAATGCATTTGTTGTTTAAGGTGCATCTATAAGTGCAGAACTATAAGGAAGTGCTGCAGCATGACACTGTAAAGTCTTTAGCTACAGTGTGCTGAGGTACTTTCGAAGCACAGGGATGTAATATATGTACATAAATATGTTGCAAGTCTGTGCTTCCCTTTGCACTGCTGCTTAAACTGCAGCCATGTGGTGACACAGGCACCCTTGCACCATGGTGCAGGGATATCTGTGTCATGTGGAGTTTATTTTTTTGCAAAAAGACACACCTTTCTGCACAAAATTCAATTAGTGAAGGCATTTTTCTCCTTCAATGTATACTGTACATTTTAGCATACATTCAAAGAGAAAAAATGAGGAGAAATGAAAATAATTCTCCTTGTTGTGCCGTGCTACACCAATTGGAGGATGCTGCAGCATTCACACACATGTTCAGATTCATGATTTCTGATAAATCTGAAGATGTGTCTTGTTCTATGAGTGTTCTGTGCAAACATGCACAGTAACACCTATAGAACACCCTTTCAACGCAAAGTAGGTTGTATAATAAGGTTGTATTTACATGGAGAAGAAAAGGTACACAGACTGCCTTTTCCTCTCTTTGTAAATATGAAACAGTGTCTTGCGCTATAAGTATGATGTACATGCGTAGTATATAAAGAAATGAATTTGTATTAGGGTTAATGGCTAGGCCAATTCTTATTATATGAGTAATAAGTAGAAACATTTCAGTAAGCAAACAGAGAACAAGATAAATTTATAAGTACTTACGTTTTGGCAAACTCATAGGACATGTTTATAGGTTACTGAAGGGAAGGGATGGGGCCTGATGTGACATGTGCAAAGGCACTCAGTGATGTGTTTTAAGTTAAGGAATTTTGTCTCTTTTAATTCTGAAATTGCCTGGGTCGTACTCGTCCACCATATCTCTCTATTGAATACCATACCATGTGTGTTGCAGACAGGTGCTGTGAAGCTGTGTCCTATTTGATACCTGTCTGCGATGGAATTCTCTGGCACAAATCTACTCCATCCATCTTCCCTTTTTTCAACTGTGTGCGAACACACGCCATTGTGCATTGTAAGACTTCCTTAAACTTACCTCAACAGTAATACACCTACAAAACGCTACACATTTTATTCAGTTGTTGTTTATAATCTAAATTGTGGTAAATTGCATATGTTAGAATTAGGATCTGTGAAAGAAAAGAAAAAATAGTTATAACATATAATAATATATTTGTAATAGCACAGCATAATTTTAACATTTCACATACTATTTTCTTTGCCTTTTTTGCTGTTCTCAGAATATATCGAATTTCACTAGAAACAGTGATTTCAATCATACTCATCACATAACAGCGGGCAGAAAAAAAAACAATCAATAAGATTGCTTAAAAAAATCCAAGAATCCATCCTCAAAAAAAAACATATAATACAAATCACACATACAAAAAATGCTTACTGCTAAGAACATTTTATAACTTAAATCTATAAACACTGTAAATGTTGGCGCTTAAAACTATACACCGAGACAATGTGCAAGAAAAAGTCTGTAATTGAAACAAATATCTTTCCTTGCGGCCAAATGGTATTATTGCAATCCTTTTCATTTAAATTGTCCAACAGTAATCCTATTAAATCATAATAATAAATTCCTCAGAGGCTGAATTATCTTTCTAAAACTTTGGCTTTAAAAATATTAGGTAGGAATTTGGTAATTCGCTAGGCAAACGTTGTTTGAAAACCAACTGACCATCATTACAAAGTGTCCAGCCGTTTTCACATTTTTGATAGGCAGTGTAATGTCCAGGTGTTGTGGAAGGACCAATATGGAAAATTATTGCTACTGCTACAAAAGTCCTTCCTGATATTGATAGTTGAGTTGCTACAAAATATTTTATTAAAGTGTCCACTTTTCTCCCATCAGTTGTACAACGTTGCATCATTAAAATTATATATTGTCCATATCTTTGTATAAATAATGTTGTTAACATTTCTGATTTGCATTGGCTACACTCCATGTTTTGATTTGCTGCTTTAACTAATTTATTGAAAGACACTGATTTACAGTCCGGTAATGTCAAATATAGAAATCTTTCAGTGTCTACATTAGTGCTGCATTTATACATACAATTTTCACAATGAGGTTCCCATTTATAACAGAGGCTAAAAAGGTTTTCAATGTCTATGCTTTCATTTTCCAATACAGTAAGCATATCCATTATAAATTCCTGAGCATCTTGTTGGATGTTCTGCGTAAATTGTGTAGAACCAGAACATACATTCAAAAGATTACGAACATCACAAATGCTTTGTATTTTACTTGTATCAGTTCTCAATTTTTCATAAATGGAATGCAACAAGGAACATAATGTTTTTCCCGATTCTCTAACTTGCTGTTGCAAACCTTCAAGAAAAAAAACCAACATTGACCACTACATTAGAATAGCAGTTGACACCTGAACTATTTTCAAACTGACAACCAACAATCCCTTCGACCGTGTCCTTTTTCTTTTTGCTTGCAATGCCAACATTATCTTGTTTTTTCCTTCCCTATACCTTCACTACAGATATTCTCATACCTTCTTTTTTGACCTACTATACACTTTTCAAATACAGTATATTGACCTAAATTGGGAGCATACGTTCTTCTTTACCTATTATACTCTTTTGCACAGTTTGCATCTGCAGTAATCTTTGTGTCATCAAAATCAATCAAAAACAAACCAGAGAAAGTTTTGACTCGCGACAAAGCAACATATGCCATACCCTCTTTAAACACAGTACTTCCAATGTTCACCAAAGCACTGTCTACACTTAAACCCTGAGATTGATGAATAGTCACTGCATATGCCAATGAAACTGGAAACTCTTTTCTACGGACATATAAATCTTTAACAAGCAAAAAACGAACTGAACAACGACCCATTTGTTTCACTTCTTCAATCTGATCAAATTTCTTTTTTTTAGATTCAATACCATCTTTATTCGAATAATTAACAAAATCCACAACTTTGCCCATTGCTTCATTAAATAAACCTTTATCTACATCCAAATTACGCCTTAAAATTACCCGACTGTTTCTACATGCATATAGATTCTTTTCTAAACTAGCAGTTTGAGATATCGATTTTTCTAAAGAATCCAATTTTGTCTTCAATTATTCTGTCAAAATATTAGTGATTCCTTCATGCTGTATTTTATCGATGGCTTCCATTTTTATTATTTTTTCATTTTCCAGCTTCAAAAGTTGTTCTTTGAATATAGAACACTCACACAGTGTTGGCATTAAGCAGATTACAGATTTGTTTTCTGCACTTTTCATGTATATTTTCTCAGGAACTATATTTCCATTTGGAAACAAATTAGAAAGTAACAGACACTGCAAAGCTTGTTTGCTATGTTCTGTCAGTACGCCAATACTTATATCTTGAAGAATACATCCATAATCAACATCATTTGCCTGTCGCATATTTGTAATGAGTTCTTTGTTTTCAAAATATGACCAAATGTAAACGTAACGTTTCCAACACTACCCAGAGACTTTCTGGTGTCTTCATGCGCAAGTGTTTTAAATACTGGTTGTCCTTTTACGGGAGTAAGTTGCAATAGATCTCCAAAAACTATGACATGTTTTTCTCCAAATAACACGTCATACTCAATTTTAAGAATTTGCTGCATTCTTAAATGCACAAAAGCAAGCATTAAGTTTGAGACCATGCTTACCTCATCAATAATCAGAACTTTCATTTTCTTCAGCACTCTTGAAACTTCCCAACAAGCTTCTCCAGATAGCTTGAGATATTGCAATTTGTTTTCATGCTCCACAGGTAGCATTAATAAACGATGTAATGTAATTCCTTCAATGTTGTTTGCTGCCAAACCAGGTGGAGCAGTTACAACACAAGACAAATGTGACTCAGTTGGTTTCTGTAGATAACTGGTGATTACTTTAATTAAAAAACTTTTTCCTGTTCCAGCTTGTCCACTCACAAACATTCGGATAGGTTGAAATTATGTGCATATGCATTCTTTCTTTTCCTGAAGAAATCCATGGTCAATCTGTTGTGTCACTTGCTGATATATTTTTTTCCGTTCAACATTTAGTTGTTCTTCCAAGTTTGCTAAGTCCGTTACATCTTCTTGAGCTTGATGCATTGCTGTTTCCACCTCATTCATGGTGATTGCTGCTTCATTTTCAACAATTGGTTGTCCTAGTGGATCTTGACTCAGCGCAGCAGAATTTTGACTGTCTTGAGAACTGTCTCTAGCAATCTCAGCTGCAATTGTAGCTTCTTGATCAATTTCATCATTCAACATTTTCACATAATTTGCAAAAGCAGTGCATTCTATGGTATCTGTACAAGCATTGAAGGAATCTTCATAGCTCTGAAAGTCTCCAAGTGATTCTAATTCTGAATGCCATGGTTTGAATAGTTGCAAAAGAGCATAATAGTAAAGTCCCTTTTATCAGCAGTGTCGCCACTCAGCTCCCTGTGATTAATCAAATTTCCTTTTGTTTGTTTCACTAAACATCCTTCGGAACCAATCACTCCATGTTTTCCATCATTTATGTTCTCTTTCGTATTCCATTTAAAAGTGTAGTTTTGCAGCACTTCATAGAAACACAAGTTCTCAAGATGATGACTTCTGTTTGGGTAATATGTATCCAACATACTCATTTTCATAATATCTGTACTTTCTGGATCTTTTTCTGCTAAATATTCAATTTCTTGTACAGATTTCAGTACCCGTTTTCGCATTGCTGCAAGACCTATTCTCACCCAAATGATTCTTCTAGATTTGGAGTATAGATTTGCAGATGATAAACCGATCTGAGCATTCATATGCTCCGATTTCTCCATGGGATAACATCTTCAAACTGAAACTGTATAATTTCTTACTTAGAGTCTTCTCATGAGAAATCTCTTCCCACATTTCTTTAAATTCCATCTTTTCTGATTTAGTAATGTAGGATGGTACATATCGAGCAACAGCAATGGAATTGTTCGCAACGTACTGAGTGTCCATGTTAGCATTCCACATGAATAGAATAACTGGATTGTAGTCATTTATGTATTTTGACTCTTCGCTTCTTCTTAAATTGCAAGTATGTTTTGGAGACTTTCTTGTGATGGTATGTCGCGTAGCTGACATAAAACTGTTCACTCTTCGTTTCGATATTACAGGATGTGGAAATGCAAAACGACATTTGATATAGAACTTATCCTTAGACTTGTACTTTTGTCGACATTATTTTCCACATCGATGGCTTTGGATTCATAAGACTTGTTGTCTTAACTTGTTTTCTTCTGTGCTTTTGGGTACAGCACATGTGGCATATTCTTCAATAAAAGGCAAATCAGTATCATCCGAATCTGTTCCAAATATGGGGATCGTCCTTGATCCATAACAGCATATGTACATGAGGAGCACATCTTGCTTGATACTCCTTTCTCTAAAACAAATCCACAACTTCTCCGAGAGGAGATTTTTTTTTATTGCAGATAAAAGACACCCTAGCTTCAAATCTATGATTGAAATACCTGCATACATTATCAGGATCCAAAGAGCACAATTCTCTAAGTGTTTTGTATTCAATATTTTTTATATTGGAATTTGTTTCTCGAAGGAGTTCAAGTAAATCATCCCAAGCATACTCAGCACAGCTTAGGGCAGAGTTATTCAATCTGTGGGGCGTGACACCATCCTGGGGCGGGGCGCACACTCCACTCTAATTTAACCTTTGTTTCTTGTGTCAAAAGTCTTGCAGAACTCCGGTATGGTTGGAGGGAGGAGAGAGGCGAAATCGATGGGGCACGAAGTGCCCTGGCTTTTGTTATGTTAACCATCGCAGGAGGGGGTTACTTCAGAGAGCTGAAATGGTTCAGCTGCAGTGAGGAGGTGAAAGCAAAACATGCACTATAGCCTGCCACACAAGACATAGCTAAACAATGGAGCAATGTCACAAGAGACACAGAGTCAGTCCTTCCTTCTTAACTGTCAACATTTTGCTGGGTGGACGCGTAAGCCCGTGCTTAAAAGGGGAAGTGTTAAAATACAACTAACCAGTGTGCAATCACAGCTGACTCCCTTAACCTGCACATGTAGGCAGAGGCTTCTCCTCGTTAGTACCACTTTGCAGTATCCAAATGCAGAACTAAGCAATACAAAGGTGACGAGTCAACCTTTGTGAAGGGCCTTCCACTGTTTGGAAACAAATTGCTGTGTTTATAGTATCTACGCATATGAGCCACTTCAACCGATATTTACAGCGCAGTACTAGCACTCGTGTAATCAGCAAAACATGCCTTTCACTGTTTGCATAGGGTCGTAGTTTCACCCTTGCCTACACCTCAAATTGAAGGTACAGAACCGAGTGTGAGTAAACAATGAGTAGCGCTATAAAAAAACGAAGAGAGATGAGGTGCATCGTTGGTGAGTGGTAGTGAGGGAATTCATGGAGAAGGAGGAAATGTGGGAGGGGGTGCCAAAAAAGACTGTTGCACTGTGTGCAACAAGTGCTAGGGCCAGCCCTGGCTAGGAATGTTAGCCCCCTCCCGAAGTTAGGGTCTTGTTGCGCCTCTGACAATGAGTATGGGCATGTCTTCCTAAATTACAAAAGGACACATTTACATTCAACAAGGAGATATGTTTTCATTTTTCCTTGTTTTTTGCTCTTTCAATGCGTGCTGCATTCTACAGAATGCATTGAAAGAGGGAAATGCAGTCATTGTTTATGTGCAGAAAGGTGCCCCTTCCTGCACAAAATCAATCTCCCCACGACGCAGCCATCCTTGCACCTTGGTGCAAGGATGCCTACGCCAGCGCATGGCTGCAGTTTGTGTGCCAGCACAGGGGAGAGCACAGAGATGCGTCATATTCTTGTAAATATGTTGCATCCCTGGGCTTCGGAAGTGCTGCAGCGTGGCGCAACCAAAGGTCTTGCGGTGCCATGCTGCGGCACTTCCTTGTAGATTTGCCCCTGGATGTGGAGCACAACCTGAGGATGGCAGTAGCAAAATCCATACACAAATTGACCGTCTGTGGCGGAAAAGAGGACACCCGTCACATTTATGTTGGTGGTGTTATTATAAATCAATGTCCTTTGTAAACAAAGCATCCTAGTAAAAATGATATTCACACATTTTATCTAGGAAAAGGGTGGTTTGAGCTGTGTAATAATCTGTCATTTCAGCACACCCACTCACAAACCTGCACTTTACTAAACACTCTTATTGTGTTAAACATTATTTGCTCGATATGGCCCGGGATATGCGTGCGGCGGTCGATTATGTAGTGTATCAAATTCGAGAAATTTCTGTCGGGTGGTGGGGGGGCCCATCATCTAAAACAATTGAGCTTGGGGGGCTCAACCTACAAAAGTTTTAAGACCTCTGGATTAGGGTAAAAAACCATGTAGAGGTTCCTAAGTTCCTAAGCATACATTTAAGTTCTCCATGACGACGGTACCAATATTCATTAGTGCAACACTGACATGCCATCAGATTAATCAGCTGAGATTCTATCTCTCTGATGCAATGTATCCATAAAATCCTTTGCAGATACATTTTGCAGATGTACTCCTGTTTTCAAAATGTGATTAACTGCATATGAACATAATCTTGTTGTCCGATATTCAGATGCAGGAATCTGCACAGGATGTTCATCATATCGTCCACCTTTCCCTGTTGGAAACAACTGCGAAAAACAACAAGCTTCCAAGCTCTCTTCCCATCCACTCTTGGGACTTCCCTTTGCTTTTTTATTTGAAACAACTCAATAGTGTTCCCCATCACTCCTTTTGAATGAAGTGAATGTACACTGTAATGTTCATAGACTTCTTCACATCTTGACATGTCCACTTTTTCAATTTGTCCACTTGATATTTCAGTATCTTCTGCTAAAAGTATTTCATCTTCTCCCATATAAACATTTTTATAGTACTTATTGTTTTTTATCAAATACAAAGTTGCCTTCTGTACTTCCCTAACATCCACTAATTCCTGCCAGATTTTCTTACTCTTAGTAGGCACACCATTAACTAGAATAACTAGTGGTTCACTTTCTACACTCTCTACACAAATAGTTTCAATATTTTTCTTTAGATCTAATGGTAAATACACAACTCTTCCTTTTAATCCTCTTTGTAAATCTGAAGGAAACAATTTACCTGTTTTAGGCTCCATATGAACAATAGCCTGAAATGGATACACACATTGAATGAGAATAGACTCATAGGTATTTAAATCTATCAGTTCTGGAGGAATAGCAACCAACCCTAAATTATTATGGACAGCTCTAGCAGGCATTTTATTCTCATCTAATTTGTTATAACAATATTTACAAATATGCTGATCAGAACCCAAATCAAAACAATTTTCTACCAACAAGTAAATTGCAAATTCCGTCAACATATTATTTTCTCTTTCACTTTTTAAATACAGATCAACACTCGTAGTCTGATTTTTATAGTGAGTTCGCCGACAACAAATACAAGATACAATTTGGCCTTTCACCTGAAATCACCTTAAACTTTGTAATTTGAACTTCAAATTTTTTTTTAATAGTATGTTCCACATTGTCTTCAACATTTTCTTCTATTAATGTCTCAGTTTCTGCACTCACTTGTTCAGGATCAAAGTAACAAAACTCAATTTCATCACAAATCTTCTTCACATCTGACACTGACCCACGCAAAAGAGTATTATTCAACTCATTTAACTTTAGTGCTGGACTTTTTGCGTAATACAATCTTCTGACTAACTTCCGCATTTGAGTATGATGTACTGCCAACATCCTGAAATGGTGAAAAACACTTTGACATACTTTCCTAGAAAGACAAGCCAGAGAATGACTTTGCAAACCAGTATTTTTCTTACTCCTTGCAATATCCTAATCTATTGTTCAATACTTTGTTTAGTATATGTTCGTGAGAAATTGAATACAAGATCAATATATTCTTGTTGTACACTACAAATACTACTGCAATCGAAGTGAACACTGGGGCTTTAGGATGTCTGCCTAGAACTACATCAGCTATCACTCTTCTGCATTTCTGGGAAACATTTTCTCTTTCTCAATTGGACAACCATTTCTAACCTGATAAGCTCGACCACTGGTGTCAACTGCATGCAACAAATCATTGGTCTGAAAATAACTCTCTTCATTATAGAAAGGCTCTGCACTTGAACTGTGTTTCCATTCCCCCCAAAAAACATCACAAAAATTAGTTCTATTAATTACTCTTTTCCTCTTACTTTTGGCCTTCATTTAAAGGATTGGTTTATCTAGTGATCAAATTCTGTTTAAAACTAAAATAAATAATGTCCTCTTTACTCCAAAAGCCTTTTCAACAGTAGAGGCAATATGCTTCTTTTTATATCATTAAATGAGTTGGTTTACTTAGTGATCGAATTCTGTTTAAAACTAAAATAAATAATTTCCTCTTTACTTCAAAAACTTTTTAACAATGGATTCAATATGCTTCTTCTTTTTATAAAACAGTGCACTCTTTTTATATTTATTCATATCCTTCAGCAAATTATGTTATACTCTATTATAAAATACATTTTTACATATTTCTTTATATAGATTTTCTCTTCTTTTACCATATGTTGTATTCTTTGAATGTACATTGCCTTTTTTTCCTTTCCTATTTTTTTGACTAATTTTTGTGGTTGGAACATTTTCAGTGCTTTCAACATTCTGAATATTCTTTCTGAGTCTAGTAAGATTTTTAATACATTTGTTAGTGGTCTTACCAGAAAATGTTCTCTTTTTAGTAACATTATCTTGGTCATCCACTACTTGTTGTTGATATTTCTTCAAGTAACTGTCCTTTAGCTCTCTTTTTCTTTTTTTGAATTCCTAAGGCATGATAACTTAATTTTATTAATGATAAACAATATCTGTTAAAAATAAACATAAATAAATGTATATTAATAACTTTATAAATTATACTTTTCTATTACTATACAAACACATTCTACAAAGATACTGACTGGGGAATTGTAGGCCTGAACCACAAGTGTCAAGGTGGTTAGACTGCTACACGCATAGTGCATAGGAGTTTGAAGCACTCTGTGCCCTAAATCCTGGCTCTCTGCGTGAGTACATGCATACTGACTGAATGATTACGGTACTATAAGGAGAGACAGTGGGTGAATTCATAATTGGTTGAGTTTTACTTTAGTGAAAGGATTACCACATGGTACTGAAAGAGTCACTATGGGATTGCAAGAGCACTTACAGAGTGTTTTGCTGGAGTGTATGGATATTAACTGGGGAATTATAAGCCTGAAACACAAGTCTGATGTTGGTTACACTACTACATGCAAAGTGCATAGGAGGTTGTAGCAGTCTGTGCCCTAACTCCTGGCTCACTGCATACTGGCTGATTGATTACAGTACTAAAAGGAGAGACAGTGGGTGAATTCATAATTGATTGAGTTTTACATTAGTGAATGGATTAGTACATGGTACTGAAAGAGTCACTATGGGATTGCAAGAGCACTCACAGGGTGTTTGCTGGAGTATATAGATGCTAACTGGGGAATTGTAGGCCTGAAACACAAGTGTGAAGGTGGTTAGACCACTACATACATAGTTCATAGGAGTTTGAAGCACTCTGTTTCCTAAATCCTGGCACACTGCATGAGGACATGCATACTGACTGAATCATTACAGTACCAAAAGGAGAGACAGTGGGTGAATGCATAATTGATTACGTTTTACTTTATTGAAAGGATTAGTACATGGTACTGAAAGAATCACTATGGGATTGGAAGAGCACTCGGAGGGGGTTGCTGAAGTTTATGGATACTAACTGGGGAGTTGTAGGCCTGAGATACAAGTGTGAAGGTGGTTAGACTACTACATGCATAGTGCATAAGAGTTTGAAGTACTCCGAGCCCTAAATCCTGTCTCACTGCATGAGTACATACATACTGACTGAATGATTACAGTACTATAAAGACAGACAGTGGGTGAATGCATAATTGATTGAGTTTTACTTTTGTGAAAGGATTAGTACCTGGTACTGAAAGTCACCATGGGATTTGAAGAGCACTCACAGGGTGTTTGCTGGAGTGTATGAATACTAACTGGGGAATTGTAGGCGTGAAACACAAGTGTGAAGGTGGTTAGAGTATTACATGCATAGTGCATAGTGGTTTGACGTACTCTGTGACCTAAATCCTGGCTCACTGCATGAGTACATGCATAATGACTGAATGATTACTGGACTATAAGGAGAGACAGTGGGTGAATGTTCAATTGATTAAGTTTTACTTTATTGAAAGGATTAGTACATTGTACTGAAAGAGTCACTATGGGATTGGAAGAGCACTCAGAGGGTGTTTGCTGAAGTTTATGGATACTAACTGGGGAATTGTAGGTGTGAAACACAAGTGTGAAGGTGGTTAGAGTACTACATGCATAGTGCATAGGAGTTTGAAGTACTCTGTGACCTAAATCCTGTCTCACTGCATGAGTACATGCATACTGACTGAATGTGTCGTAATACTGTTCCATTGTCTTCGCACCAGGGGGCAGTCCCATATCATATGATAAAAAGGTGGCCGACTGTCGGGAGCCCTTCAGACACAGATCATCTGATCGGGACCCAATTTTCGCAAGAGTTACCCCTGTCAAATATGAGTGGTGCAAAATACGAAGTTGAATGAGTCAAAATCTAAGTGTGATGGCAGCCTCTCTGGAAGACATTAGCGCCTGCCTCCAATCCTCCTCTTCAATCGACCCAATGTCCCCCTCCCAACACTCCTTCAGCTTCCCGAAGGACTCAGGCATATTATTACTGAGTTTTTTATAAGTGAGGGAGATCGCCTTGGAATGCAACTGTCTATCCAGCAGACGATCTTTGAGAGGGGACGATTCCGGTATATCCTCACAGCTGGGGAACGCCGTCTGCAGAGCATGGCGGATTTGTAGATATCGAAAGACCTCACTCGTAGCCAACCGGTAGGTCTCATATAGCTCCTCAAATCGGAGAATCTTACTCTTTTTGATCAGGTCGTGAACTGTTGAAATACCAATCATATCCCACCTGTCGAATCCTGGGTGATGGCAAAGCATACTGAGTTTCTGCGAGTGCCACAATGGCGCCGCCTTTGTAAGCACGCCCGTCCATCCTAAACGGGAATTAGCTAACCTCCAGATCTGCACCGTGTGTTGAGTGGGTCCTATATAATGTTGCCTCCTAGAATGGGAGTAATGAGCCCCGAGATAACCGGATCGATCCATCTGATACATATCTAGGACACATGCCGGGTCATACGGTGGGGCGTATCGCCACCTATTTACAGTCACCAATTGCGAAGCCTAGTCATACAGCCGTATATCAGGCAATGCGATGCCCCCGTCATACCATCCTTTCATTAATTTCTGAAGTACAATCCTCGGGGCCTTACCATCCCAGAGCAGTGTGCGTACCTCCCCTTCTACTGCAGCGAAGTAAGTATCCAGAACCCTATGCGGGCAATTCTGGAGAATATATAAAAATCATGGAAGAGCCAGCATCTTAAAAAGAGCAGCTCGACCCACCAGTGACAATGGCAACGACTTCCAATGTTTGACATCGGCCCGCAGCCTTGCCAACGGGGGCGCCAAATTGCGACTAAAAAAGAGAGCTGGATCCGGCGTGACAAAGATTCCCAGATACCTACATCCATCCTCCGAGATCACCAATGTACAGTCTCTTGGGAGGCGGGGAGCCTGTCCATGGAGCATATATAACACTGACTTGCCCCAATTAATAGCATACCCTGAATACTTCCCAAAATTTGAAAAAATATTGAGGCCCATATGGATGGACCTGTACGGGTATGCAAGATATAACAATATATCGTCCGCATAAAGGGATATTTTGTCTTCGCACTCGAGTGACCATCGCAAACCCTTTGTCATTACGTCACGCCGTATCCTGGCTGCCAAGGGCTCCAGCACGAGCGAGAACAGCAACGGCGACATATGACAGCCCTGTCTGGTGCCTCTCCATAAGGGGAACTGCCTGGATGTATAATTGTTCACCCTGACCTGCCCTAAGATGTCGGTATAAAGTAGTCGTACCCACCGTATAAATTTAGGGCCCAATCCTACTCTCGCCAACACTTCAAACATTTAGGGCCATTCAATCGAGTCAAACACCATAGGGGCGTCAAGTGATAGTATGACTGCATCCTCCTCTAGAAATTGCTGACGCGCCAACACATTATGAAGCCGGCGGATATTAAGAGCTGTGTTTCTCCCTGGCATAAAGCCGGATTGGTCTGGGAGCACAAGGGAGGATATCACTGTCCCGAGCCTTGTGGCAAGTACCTTCGCTAAAACCTTCGCCTCGAGATTGATCAAGGATATCGGCCTGTAGGAACGGCGATCATCCACTGGCTTGCCAGCCTTGTGAATTATCACTATACTTGCCAGCAGTTGGTCCAGCGGGAGATCCCCATTCTCCCAGCTTTCTTGATACATTGCCTGCCGATGCGGGACGATTTGGGGAGCAACTACCTTGAGAAACTCCACCGGGGTACCATTAGGCCCCATTGCCTTCCCAGATTTCATTTGGCCGATGGCCTTTCGATTCTCCTTATCAGATAGATCCGCGTCAAGAAGCTCCCTATTCACGTCAGAGAGGGTCGGTACGTCGCTGTCTGCCAGCAATTGACGCGAATCCTCCGCTGTATATGACCTCGAGGGTGAGTACACCGTTTCAAAATAATCTGCAAATGCATCCGCTATTTCGCCCGGGCGGTAAAAAAAAACGCCACTTGGCATCGTCAATCAGGGCACCCATCTCGCACCTTCCTCCTTCCTTTCTAGCCATGCAAGCATCTTTCCCGCTCTATCTCCAAGCTCATACAGCCTATGGTGTGTAGCCACCTGTTTAGCCAACATGTGTTACCGAGCCTTAAGTTTGTATTCCTCCCTTTTCAGGGTCAGGCATAGCAGCGCCTCCTGCGAAGGGTGGAGCGCATGAGCCGCCTCTAGTTCTCGAAGGGTGTCCTCCAGCTGCCCCAGAAGCTCACTCCGTTTTGCAACATATTTCACTTTTAACGACAGGGCATATCCTTTGAGAACCACTTTGTACGCCTCCCATATCATCTGTGCCGACTCTACCGACCCCACGTTCTCCTCCAGAAAGTATCCAGTCTGCATCCCAAGTTCTTCCCTGATATCCGGGATTTTAAGCAACCACGGGTTAATAACAATAGTGCGACTCTGCTGCTTATCTCCATAAGTAACGTCTATTCCCACTGGGGAGTGATCCGATAAACCCCTGGGCCGTCTGAAGTTACCTACTGAGGCCCCGTATGTAAAAAAATAATCAATTCGGGAGAGACTGCCATGCACATTAGAAAAATAGGTAAAGTCACTTGAAACATCCTGCAGCCCCCCCCACATCCGAGAGGCCCAATGCCGTGGTAAACTCTGCCATAAGCTCATTCGCCCTCGCCCCCTGCATTTTCGGGTATCTATCCGTTGTATCATCCATCATCATGTTGTAATCCCCACCCATTAACGAAGTACCATCAGGGAGATCAGTCAGTACCCGGCCTAACTCCACTAAGGCACCCTTGCCCAACGCTGGCGGCAAATCAACAGAAACTATGTTCAAGGCCCTCCCCTCCCATTGAGCCTCAACCACCTCAAATCGCCCAGCATAATCCACCCATGTATTATGGACTACCAATGAAGTGTTCTTTCGAACCAGGATACCTGTACACCGAGATCTGGTGGTATAGTCAGCATGCACCAGGAGCTTGTACCCCCATCTATTCAGGGCCTTACTTTTATTGCCGACCAAGTGGGTTTCCTGCAGGAGAACCAAGTCCGGGTATTGTCTCTTCAAGTATTGCTGGACGATGCCTCTTTATATTTTATCTCCCAAGCCATTAACATTCCAGGTAAGGACAGAGAGCACGGAATCACGCTCAACCCCCATCCCTCAGCCTGGCTAACATCATAGTCTCACAGGTCGAAAACACAGCCAACAATACAACTCGTAACGTGCAAAGAAAGGCACCAGCAGCACTTTTTAGTCTAACACAGAAAAGAGGAACATGGAAAATAAAACAATGTGACACATTGCAATCACTGTAAAACTCTTCTCCAAAACCCACGATAAAAGAGCAAACTTGTCCACCATATAAGAGCACATCTTGGCTTTGAAAACAGCAACTGACCACCAAACACCCCACTCCTCCCCTTGCCCCCCATCCGCCCCCCTCCCTGCCTCCCTGCCTTTGGATTTAGAACCACCCACCCCCAAACATGGCAGAGTGCTTTTCACCCCCCTGAAATGCTAGAAATGCAGAGGAAACCGCAGATACACTATACAGCCATCGCAATTCGCAGCCATCCTTGTCTTACAAAAACTAAGCAACATCATATCACATCAGTAAAGTCAACAATTAATACCACATCATAAACCCCGAGTGCAAAAACAAGCTCACTTCAATGAGCCGGATTCCCCCCCAAAAAAAAACCCACTTGCGTAAACTGCAAGATCAAGGCTCCACAGGCCAAAATCAAAGCTTTTCAGTCCTGCTCCTCAAGTCTACTCATTACTGCTGCAGTGTCAGTACTCAGCTGGACTCCCCTTTGCTGCCCAGTTCTGTCAGGACGGTTTCCCACCGTGTTCCAGCCTTCCATCCAGTACCAGACGGCCTCCGGTGAGTCGAAGAACCACGACTTGCCGTCTGATTCCACCCGCAGTCACGCCGGGAAGAACATTGCGTATTTTCGATCCCTCAGCTCCTGTTTCACCACTGGAAAGCTTCTCCTCTGCGCCTGGACCTTGGCTGTGAAATCCGGAAAGAACGCCACCTCATAGTTAAGCATGGGCGGATCTAGCGGATCTCGCGTACGCGAAATTGCGGATTTACGGATTCGCAATCCGCGAAGATCCGCGAACTCTAGCGGATTTGCGGATTTTTCCGTTTTTTGTGTTGGCGCGTGTTCGCGCCGATTTTGGGACAAGTTCGCAATTGCGAACTTACTTTTCGGCTTGCAACGGCCGCGACTATGTTGTTTCTACGTCTGGTTTATCATCACAGGTTCACAGCACCCTCTGTTTCACCACTGCCACCCTCTGGGACACCCATGCCACCCTCTAGTACATCCTCACTGGCACCTATTAGGTTTATTTATCACTGTAGATTATGGTGGTTGAAAAAAGCAAGCACACCTGCCCTTCTTCAACTGCCATCAATTAATTTGTGTTTCATTAATGTGTCAGTAATTTTGAAAGTTCCAGTCTGGCTGGCACCTGCTTCCTTCCTTATCTGTAATTTGCTTTTTGTTGCAGTGAAATTTTTTTTTTACAGGACCTTTATGGTGCTATTCTATGAGCCTGCTGTTTGGGTCATAGCAGGGTCATAGAATTGTTGCAAACTCTGGAGGGGCCCATCAGGAAGCACTACCTTGAATGTTACTAATGTTAAGTTTGAACTTTTGCACCTGCTCATTGCTTTCATTTTAGCTAAAATCGTTTTTTTTGCAATTTCGCGCGTTATTTGGGGCGCAAATCCGTGCGAGATCGATTTCGGAAGCCGCGAATACGTGCGAATACAAAATTGTTTTTGTTGCGACGTGTATGTTCGCGTGATCTTGCGCGTGTTCGCGAGGCGCTTCTAGCTATTCGTTTGCCAAGTTTACCCTATCGGTCGTACACGGGCGCGGCCATCTTGTTGGCGTGACGTAATTCCGTTTCCGCCCGCTATGTGTAATCTCGCAAAGTGTGCTGCTCGCTAGTACAATTTCGCGCGTACTCGCAAGGAAAATCTCGCGCGAACTTACCCACGCGGTCGTGAACGGGCGCGGCCATCTTGTTTCTCATTCATTGCTATGGTTCTGGGCATGCTTTCTGTATCCTCTCTCAATCTCTGCCATCCTTTGCTTGTTTGAAGTTTTTTTGATCTAATTTTACTTATTATCTAACCCTCTATTTTTCTAGCTCTATATTTTTGTGTTTTCTGCAGCTTTTATTTACTTTTAAACTACTTTTTTAAACTCTTTTCTTTTCTTCTTCACTATTCTATTTCTTCTTTATCATTTAAGTTTATTTCTGCCCAGACCATGGTAAAGGGAGCCGGGAAGCACCCTGAGAAGGGGAAGGGTCCCGCACCCCGTGCCCGGCTCCCGTGCGGGCGTTTAAGGGGGGAGCAAGTGGTCCCGAGGGAGATCTTCAGCGCGGAGGAAGTGGCGGCACTGATCTTCCACGTCCAGCGCCGCCTCCCCAAGACGATCCTGGGAGGCGGCAAGATCGCGACCGGCTATGGCATCCGGGAGCGCCGCCAGCGGTGGGAGAAGGTGTGCCGGGCCATGTACAAGATCTCTGGGGTCCGGCGCACATATAACCAGGCCACCCACCGCTGGACCGATGTCATGGACCGGGAGCGGGACTTGCTGGACGCGCTCGGCGTAGAGGTCCCCGGGCTTGGTGAGTAGTAGTAGTAGTACATTTACTACTCTGTTTTATCCTGCTCTGTTATTTGCAAATCTTTGTTCTTTACCAAGAGCAATAATGCTGCCGATTACATTGAGGTAAATTATATTTCAAAATCTTCTATGCATTTCATTTTCAGGTGCACTGCTCTCCTTCTCAGTAGCCTTGCTTGCTACTATGCTTCTTTGTTTTGTATGTTGTGTTCAGAAGTATTTCATTGGCCTGAGAAATTATGTATGAGTGTACTGTAAAGAAAAGAACTGCGTAATGCTAGACAGTAAGGGTCATATTTTCAATTACCGGCGCATCCCTGCAAAGTAGCAGGGATGCGGCAGTAATTGTGTGCCATGCCACCACCACCCATTGGCCCAAAACGTCACAGAAGCCTTATGCATCTGTGCCGTAAAGGCAGCGCATTGCTGGAGTTGCGTGCCAACGATGGCGCAGCTCCAGCAATGCTCTGGGGTACCCTATCTCCCCAATGCTGCATCAAGCCGTACGTCGGCTTCAAGCGCGCAGGGTTTGAGTCATGCATCATTGTCCTAAAAATGACTGATTGACATCTTGTAGATTTCCCTCAGCCACTTTTAGGATTCGTTCCTGCGCAGGTACGCCCCCCCATTGCGCCGGAACCCCCCCTGATGGCGCAGGGCTTTACAACGTGATGCATCGCCCATATGCCCATATGTGTTTTTTTTTTAATATATACGCCGCACCAACACCATGGCGAGTCTTTTGTTCTGCCGCTGCGTCAGAAAAGGCACGCAACAATGGAGGAAAATCAGCCGCAACTTCCGCAAGGGACTTATAAATCAGCCCCAACAGACTGAAGTCCAGTCCTTCCTTTAGACAGTCACATGGCTATCAGAAGAAATAGTGGCGGTGGTGGCGGGTGGATTGATAGTTTGAGTATTCACTGATCTGCAAGCAGGATGGACTTTGTCTGTCACGTGTTGCGCACTGCTGCCTGCAGTGCCAGGCCTAGGCAAACCTCTTTAGTAGTCTGTTTATTGAGTTACATAGGAACTTTCTAAGTCAACGTTCCGCAAATCAGGCAATACGAATAACGTAGTATACCACATGAGATAGATCCCGTGGAATAGTTGTCTATCTATTTGCTATTTTTCCAAAATATGTTGTTATTGTTCTTTTGAAATGTTTGATTTGGTTGAAAAATCTCATCCATGTTTTCTGGTTTTTCTTTCTTTCATGTTGTACATCAGCTCCCCCCAAGGGCAAGAGGACACAGGAGGAGGGTGCTGAGGATGCAGGCCAGGATCGGGCAGGCGAGGGCTCCTTTGCTGGCCCCAGTAAGTTTACATTTTAATAAACAGTACCTATTTTTTCCTAGCGTTCCTCATTCGATTTTTTCTAAATCGTCTTTGATCTTCTTGTAGACTGGATATAAATTCTTATCCTGCCTCGAATATGACTCCCTGTGGTATTACTAGACTATTCTTATTAGTCTGTCTGTGTAGCTAACTAAGATTGGACATTTGGCAATTCCATTGGACTCTCATTATATTCAGCAATACCTCTATGCACTGTCTCCTTACTGACTAGATAGTGTGGAAGAGTCATTCAGCTCCCGAAGTCACCGATTATAGATCCCCAATGATCTCTAGATTATCGTACGCAGGACAAGAGAGTAGTACGGAGTCACAGCACAGTCAAGAAGAGTCAGAGGCACTCATGCTTGCAAAAATTCCAAAACCTTTAGCTCATCCACTCTAGTCTAGAGGAACAAAAACCACAGAGTCTATTTAAGTGTAAAAGCTTTATTAAAAGTAAACACATTTATTAAAATCTACTTTGTCATAAAACTATTTAACTGTAAACGGAAAAGTGGTTAGTGCTGACGATTAATTGGACACATTTCTTGTGGTCGAGCCGAACTCTCACCTAGTTTGAACTTGATCCTGGTCGTGTTCTTAGGACTCAGGAGTCAAGCTTCTGTCTGTTAGGAGAAAAAGTGGTGCGTGTTAAAAATCAAAAGCAAGCATTCATCAGTTGTGCATAAAAGTGCAGCAAGACAACAGCCTTCCCTGGAAAATGGGACATTTTTACTATGGAGTAGACAGTCACAAATTATTACATTGTATTCTGTTTTTTTAACATTTCTCCTAGACCAAATATTATATAGTAGTGAGTGGTGTATTCTAACATTCTTAAATGTACTTTGTAGGTGTAACATCTGGTGACGGGGCCAGCGCGGAGGTGGCTGTGTTGGACTTGGACTCGGAGGCCTCTGGGGAGGAGGCGGCGTTAGAAGAGCTGGTGGCCGTTCCTGTGGGGGATCAAACGGTGGTGGCGGAAACAGGTAAGCTATATATTCCTTACTTATTGAGATTGAAGACTGCATAGTGTGCTTTCTGCACGGGTGTATTACAATTACAAATCAACCAGGTAGTAGCCTCCTCGAAATGTACTTCGACTTAGCTGTGAAGTTTTTGGTGAGAAGAATCCCAATAAGTTCTTAGACGAACGTGATGGATGGGATGAACGAAAAGCGAAAGAAGGGTGTAAGTAAGTGGGACGCGAACTTGTATGATGGCTGGCAAAGAAGAACGATATGTGTTTGCTTGGACCCAGAGGTGGCTGGGAAGGAAAGAATATGGTATGGTGCATGGCTGGGTCAATGATGAAGCAAGGATGGGTGGAAGGACAGCAGCCTGGGTGGGTGAAACAGAAACTGTATGTGTGCGTATACTTTGACTGAATGGATGCCTGGAGCATGGTATTCTCTGACTCTTACATAGCACATGTGTATCTAGAGAGAGTAGATGGTCGCCAGGTGAAGTAAGTGTTACCTTGAAGAGCATGTACCACCGCACCCGCACGTCCGTCCCAGTGCAGGGAAGGCAAGGAAAAGAAATTGTAAATGTGTCCAATACTACCATGAATAGTAGCAGTACTTTGTATTGCGTTTGCATTCACAGCATATATCTGGTTATTACGGTGGACACTCCGTACCTCTCTTAATAACTTTAGTTTACTTGTAGTACGTCATTCATGTGTGGGTGTATCACTGTTCACTCAATATTAAGCAAAGCACCTAAAGTCATCTCATCTGTCATTAAATACGTCCCATGTGAAGTGATAGATAATCAAATTAGTTAGCTTCTTCAGTTTCCTTTTCTAGTACTCATTTGCACTGTAGGGTGAAAGGTAAATTAATTAAGCAGTAGCCCTTGTAACAGAGTATTCTCAGTGCCACCCGTAATAGAAAAGTAATAGCTTCACCACCTGCATGTACTGGACCGGTACAGTAACGCAAGTCTGTCTCCATCATCATGGTGTGCAACTTTTTTTCTCGGGTGCAACTTCACTGTGCTGTGTCCATGTCATTCTGCCGGCTTGCATAAGATAACGTACCCATTTCCCTAAACAAGAGAGAAGAAGAAGAATAAGACTGGTGTACTGTCATAGTCGACTGTAATGGAAGTCCATAGTGGTCGTAGAATTAGTTCATTAAACTACCACTACTGTTAGAGCAAGGATGCAGAAGTGGGAGGTTACATAGATACTGTCCTCAATAGTTATGTACTGTGCTTTCAATTTGCTACTTGTACTCTGTGACCCAACTTTCGGCTCAATCACTTTGTGTTATTAATAAGGAGCATTGGTTACAGACTATGTCTTTCTTTCTTCATATAGTTGCTCCTTCCAAATCAACAACAAGGAGGGAGCAGGCTAGATTGGCCCGGCAACGGAGGCTGGAGGCCACAGTCGCCGAGTATCGGCGGCTGGTGGCCCTGGAGGAGGAGGAGGACACGCAGTCGAGCGGGGCAACATCTTCGACTGTGACCACTGCATCCTCCTCCGTGACTAAGCCAGCGGGACCGAGCCGGGCTAAGAAAGCCGACCGCCACCGCCAAGCAACCGAAATACCAGCTGCCCCCCACAGGAGCTGCAAGGAACGCCAACGCCGCCTACGAGTCCGCATGTCCAACCTGGAGCAGGAGGTCCTGAGGTATAAGACCTTGGTTAAGGGCCTCCGCTCCGAGCTTGCCACCCTCCGCAAGGAGTATGATGCCCATGCCGCATCATGCACCAGCACCAGCACCCTCCAGTAGTGGAGTGTCCCTTGCCCTTTTTTTATTGACTTTTGGGGGGTGGGATTTGGGAGTTGGGATCGTTTTGGGACGTTTCAGAGACAATCGTTGGGGTTAGGGTGGGTGAGGGAGATTATTTTGTTAGGGATAAATAAATATATTTTTCAACTTTATCTGACCATACCTGTTTTTTACTGCTTTTCAGTCTGGTGGGTGGGGGGCGGGGGTGTAACAGTAACTTTGTTTTCCTGAACAGTCGTAGGACTTTAGTAGTACAACCGTCAATCTCTTGTCTACTCCGAAATAATACTCCATTATACTACCTCCCACCAAACGCTTATCTTACCTGTAATTTGTGTTGGAAATTAGGGCTAGGCCCAGGGCTGGCTCCAGGTGAAATGGGGATTAACGTTGTCATTCCTGGGCGGGTGACATTTCCTCATTGCGGTGGTACTAGTGGTGTGACACAGTGGCAGTTGCATGCCTATGGAAAAAAAGAAAACGAAACCTTGTTTGTACTCCTTACTGTAGCATTACAACGGTTACGGTACGATCGAGAAAATAGCAGGTGACAGTACACTAGAACAGTGCCATAATGTAGCCTAACAAATGGTAAAGTATTGCAAGTATAACTAGTACTTGCGTTGAATTTATTTGACATTGGCTACTACTACTAGAAGATATAGTACTGAAGCTGAGTAAGTCTAGAAGATATCCTCGTATTCCTTCACCAGCCTGTTGCTGCTATCACCTTATCCTCCCCAGCAAGTGTGTGGAATTATTGATGTCATTTTAGTCAGACATCAAGCAAAACAACACAGCCCGGGGGAAGAGGGTTAGGGTTTGTAAAATGGATGGGAATGGGGGTTTCTTTTTGGGTAGGTTTTGTTGAGAGAAGAAAAAAAAAGCAGAGCATGGACAAACAATAATTGAAGATACAGAGTTTACAGACAATCTTTGGTTACAAACTAAAGGTAAGCACATGCAGTCACACTCATAGAATAAAAGACAACAATGGATACTGTATCTGTATTGCGTATGTTGTTGGAGTTGTCCTGTTGAAATTGGTAAGTAAGTTGCATGCAGCAAACAATTCCTCTTATTGGCGGCACTCCTCCATTCCAGCTGACGCTTCGTCCATCAATGTGGTGGTGACCACTGACAGAAGAGACACCCTGTCCACTGCCTGCCTGGCGGATGTTGACTGAAACCCGGCCTGTAATTATTGAACGGAAAACAGGAAGTGCTATTACAATACCACTGATAAATAAATAAAAGGTATGTACGCTGTGTGGTTCAAAAAGTGACACTTTGATTTCCCTAATAGACAGTACAATATTTTTGAAATTGCGTGCTCTGTCTGAGTCACCTTTTTAAGGATCAATAAGTATGGCCAAAATATTATAGCGGATCTTTCCCCTCAAGGTGGGTGTACTACTGTGTTTTAGAACAAAATTTGACCTTCCCAGCAATGCTCCCACCAAGACCCTTACTAAAGCCAGTCGCAAAAATGTAGAAGAACCCAATCATATCTCCAAAAACGATGCCTAGCAGAAAAATGGTTACAAAACGTACTTTGAAAGTAACAGTAGACCCAAATACAGACCGTGGATTGTATTCAAACCACTTGCCTGCAAGCAAAAGTATCCATAGCCAGCATCGCTCCAACAGTGCTCTACAACAACAGAACCGCGTTGCAATAGAACCCCCCTAAACACATGCAATCCTGCTGCTAGGGCTAACCCTAACGAACCCTAACTTACAAAAAGTGCCAAAACTGGTGTTTCCTTATGGATTTTGTCCAACAAACTTCTAGCCGGTATTAGACCTTCCCAGGAATGCCCCAGGCAAGACCCGCCAACCCACCCGCAAAAAAACACGCGACAACACCCCCAAACAGCGAAAAAGCGAAATCTCATACTTACAATATCTCTCGGCCTTCGGTCCAAAGTAACGCGCTGTGCAGCTAGGTCATCATCAATCATCATAACTCCTGTTTTCCACCACGGATTTCCTGAAAAGCAAATGCAATCAAGATTAGACTGTCGCAGCAGTGCTTCGACAGAGACCCCGGCCGCAACCCACCCACGAACAGCAGGAAGCCCCCCAAAACGCTACATTGAGCAAGATGTCTGAAGAAATGGCATAAAAAAGGCTTTTCCTTAAGGATTTTGTCCAAAACACTTCTATCCGGCATTAGACCTTCCCAGGAATGCCCCAGCCAAGACCCGCCAACCCACCCGCAAAAAAACACGCGACAACACCCCCAAACAGCGAAAAAGCTAAATCTCATACTTACAATATCTCTCGGCCTTCGGTCCAAAGTAACGCGCTGTGCAGCTAGGTCATCATCAATCATCATAACTCCTGTTTTCCACCACGGATTTCCTGAAAAGCAAATGCAATCAAGATTAGACTGTCGCAGCAGTGCCTCGACAGAGACCCCGGCCGCAACCCACCCACGAACAGCAGGAAGCCCCCCAAAACGCTACATTGAGCAAGATGTCTGAAGAAATGGCAAAAAAAAGGCTTTTCCTTAAGGATTTTGTCCAAAACACTTCTATCCGGCATTAGACCTTCCCAGGAATGCCCCAGCCAAGACCCGCCAACCCACCCGCAAAAAAACACGCGACAACACCCCCAAACAGCGAAAAAGCTAAATCTCATACTTACAATATCTCTCGGCCTTCGGTCCAAAGTAACGCGCTGTGCAGCTAGGTCATCATCAATCATCATAACTCCTGTTTTCCACCACGGATTTCCTGAAAAGCAAATGCAATCAAGATTAGACTGTCGCAGCAGTGCTTCGACAGAGACCCCGGCCGCAACCCACCCACGAACAGCAGGAAGCCCCCCAAAACGCTACATTGAGCAAGATGTCTGAAGAAATGGCAAAAAAAAGGCTGTTCCTTATGGATTTTGTCCAAAACACTTGTATCCGGTATTAGACCTTCCCAGGAATGCCCCAGGCAAGACCCGCCAACCCACCCGCAAAAAAACACCCGACACAACACCCCCAAACAGCGGAAAAGCTAAATCTCATACTCACAATGTCTCTCGGCCTTCGGTCCAAACGCGGCGCTGTGCAGCTAGGTCGTCATCATCATCAATCATCATAACTCCTGTTTTCCACCACGGATTTCCTGAAAAGCAAATGCAATCAAGATTAGACTGTCGCAGCAGTGCTTCGACAGACACCAAAAATTACACACAAACCCCCGGAACCCCGCCAAAGAGCACCTCAAAGGCAAGCAAGTCAGCAAAAACGGCAAGAAATTTCCACCTCATATTTGGTCCAAAACACTTTTGTCCATTATTAGAGCTTCACAGCAATGGGCCCAAAACCGTCAACTCACCCGCAAAGAAGTACAACACCCCCACAAGTGCTGAGTCTTTCTTCATTGTGCGTAATCCAGCACTCTGCTTGGAGGGAAATCGCAGTCTGGAGGAGGAGGATAGAGGAGCATGTTCTTCGGAACTTGTGAACCTGAGGAATGTAGACTGCGGCACCTTCAAAGCAATAAGCAAACAAGTGAAGACAGTTCTGATGATGGTCTTGTTTTTGGGATTAGGTGATTAAAGTTTGAATTTAATTAACTGTGCAAAACAAAGAAAGAGAGACACAAAGCACACAGGAATAAAAGTGAATAAGGACGAAAAAGAAAGTTCTTGATTGATTGTCTCATTTTCAGGGCTCGGTGTCAGGGAATAAGAACAAGATTTCGTCATCATACTCTGCGAATTCAGGCTGGATGAGGTCAGTGGCACCGAACAGAGAAAAAATCCCCTCATCTACGTTGCTGTCCTCCTCGTCTTCATGCGGCGTGCTTTCTCGTACTTTGTAATCTGGTGGTATGAGTTGCTGATTCATCTTGATCATTGTCAGCCGCTCCACATTTTTGGGCGAGAGGCGGCTCCGTTTGGGAGTTACAATGCCACCAGCAGCACTGAAAACACGTTCAGAAGACACACTTGCGAGTGGGCAAGACAAATAGTTTATAGCCAGGTTGTAGAGCTGTGGCCACAATTGTTTTTTACCATGCCAATACTGCAATGGCTCCTCATTAAGAAAGACCACTGTTGAGTCATTCAGATAGTCCTGCACCATCGACTCAAGGTCATCAACTGTTCCTCCACTTTGCTTACTTTTTGCTGTGCTGGCTGTGACATTTTTTCGAGAACCATACCCCATCAAACTTAGCCAATCCTCCTCCCCAGCCACTGTTAGTGTTGTCATTGTGTGTGGTGCAGATGATCCAGTTGCCGGTGTCTTTAACGGCTGAGAGGTCACTTGTGCCCCAGCCACAGGTGCAGAAGTGGATTCTTGTGACTGCGGATGGCCTGCTGATGCTGATGCTGATGTACTGGCTTCTCCTTCAATAACCTGCCGTTCTTTTTCAAACCTCTTGGCTGACCAGGCTAACCAATGTTTGTACTTTTGAACATCTGCATCAGCGAAAGGAAAGAATGCGTTGTCTGCCAGCGCCTTTTTGTAGCGTGGATCCAGAATAGTAGCACAAATGTAATGCTGATCTGAGTTGATGTTTTTAAGACGTTCATCACCACGTAGGCGATGTAATAATTTCTCAGACAAAATGAAATGGGTTTTTTTTTTTTCATCTTTTTGAAACTCAGAAGAAACCGCCATCAGTTGGTGCTCCAGTATGCACAACAATGGGATAGCTTTTCCCAAATTACAGTCCTCCTGGCTGACTGCACGCGTGAAGAACTCAAAAGGACGAAGCATGTCTGTCAGGCTTTTAACTATGGCCCATTGCGCCTTACTCATCCGCAGGTCCTCCTTCTGAGATGTAGCCTCTGTCAAGAAATAGTGATTGAGTACCGTATACTGCTCATACAGACGCTCAAGCATGTAGAAGGTTGAGTTCCAACGTGTTGCCACCTCCTGGATGAGTGCTTTCACTGGCATTCCACGTTCAAGTAGCAGTCTCCGCAGATGCTTCCGGGCCTTAAAAGAATGGCTGAAATGGTTGCACATTTTGCGGCAGGTGGCCATTACCTCGAACGCTGGACTCTCTTTTTCACTCAAGAATTTTTGAACTACCAGGTTGATACAGTGCGCCAAACACGGCACTCTAACATGGTCACCCTTCGACATGGCCTTAACTACATTGGCGCCATTATCCGTGGAAACATAACCAATCTTGCGTTTTAGGGGGGATAGCATTGTCAAGACCTTTTTGTCAAACTCTTCCAAAAGGTTTTCTGCTGTGTGACTTTTCTCCAAGCCAAACATGGCTAGTGTTGCATGTTTCCGAGCAGCTTTGAAAACTTGGTCCGGGTCAACACCTGCGTTTAGCTTTGCTATAACACCTGAAAAAGAGACCCAGTGTGCAGTGATGCACATGTAATCATCGCCTGGGCCACTGGTCCACATGTCTGTTGTCAGATGTATTGTGTGAACAGCACTCTTCTGCAAAGCTGCCCCAATCGCCTGCAGCACATCTTCATGTAGTGCTGGAACCGCAACTCTGGCAAAATAGAACCGGCTCGGAACCTTCCATTTAGGGCAGAGCGTTGCCACTAATTCAAGAAAACCTACCGCTTCTACAAAAGAAAAAGGTAGAAGGTCCACAGCTAGCATTTTAGCCAGCTTAGTGTTATACAGACGCGTCAGTGGGTGGTTGCGTTCATATGGCACGTCTGAAGTAAGCATTGTTCTAATATTGCCCTGGACCAAGCATTTACGGGCTGATAATGACTTCGTTGACCCAATTTTGCTCGCTGGTGAACTTTTGTGCGTTGGTGTCTCACTCGCTCCAACACTCTTAGTGTGCCTCACATTGGGTGTGCTGCTGACAGGGGTACTGGGTGTAAGGGAAGTGTTTGACACGTCTTCTTCCTGCTCGTCATCATCATATGAAACATCAACGTTTCCTTGAATTTGGCCTTTCTTGATCGCATCTAGGTGCGCAAACCATTTGACAGTGTGCTTTCTCTCAAGATGACCTCTCTGGCCGCCGGTACCATAGTTGGTACCTGACTTACCACGACTAACTGCAAGCTTACAAAGGGTACAAATGGCAAACTTTGGATTTTTTGGACAAACAGTAAAGAAGTCCCAAACTGGGGACTTGAAGTGTCTGTGGGACATGGAGGAGGCGGCGATACTGGTGGTGGTGGTCATGAAGCTAATGCCAGATGAAGTGGAGGATGTGGATTGCCCAACTTTTGTACGTTTTGCACTTTCACCGCCACTAATTAAGGTCGAGGTTGACGGAGGTCTCTTCTTGCCAGAAAGAAATATGGAAGCGGGACGAGTTGGTGTACTACTTAACTCCAATGATTGTGGTGTTTCCACTGCCTCCTCATCGACAACATCATCATCACGCTCAGCAGCTCTTCGGGCTAGGGTCAAAATGTCTGTTTGCTGCATGCCCGCTGGGGCTGCAGTGACCTTTATGATGACTGGGTCGTCGTTGGCAGAGTCTTCATCAGCAGCAGTATCCGCCACTTCTTGTTGAGACTCATCACACTCCATAACTCTGAGACTTTGGACGAGCTTCCTTTTACGCTTAACTACCTTTGTTTGTTCCCAAGTTTGATCCGTATCATCAGAAGGAGGTGTGCTTGAAGAGGATGTAGACACCACCCTTGATCTCTTCCTTGCTAGGGGTGTGGAAGACAATGAAGGATCATCAGGAGGAGTGGCTTCCTCAAATGATACCTCGCCTTGATTGTCGATTTCCTGATGTGCCCCTACTTCGGGAGGAACAACTATTGTGGGCACTTGTTGTGACCCTCCATGCACCTCTGCTTGCGCATCTCCTTGCGCTGCCTCTCCTTCCACATGTACTTGGGCTTGTACTTGCACATGTGATTGTTGTTGCCGCTGTGGTTGTTCAACACTCGTCAGATGAGCTACAACAACCTGTGTTGATTGAGGGACATTGCTGCTGCTTTCTTGCGATGAGCCAACATCACTGGTCGATGGTGATTGAAGAAGTATACTGGCTGCCTCTGCAGCACTCAAGGGCTTGGACTTAAGTTGGCGTGGTGGTGGTGGTGGCACTGAGCCCAATGGAGCGGGGGTGCTGCTGCCAGCTTGGTCCCCAGCAGATCCCGCTGCAGCTGCTGCAGGCATACTTTTTTTTTTACTCACAAAAAAAGGGGCGGGCGGCACACCAGTGTCCTTGGTAACTTGCTTCTTCTGCTCCTTACTGGCACCTTTCTTGCTAGAGGAGCTACGGCTTACTTTTTTTGGGGCCATCTTCTTCAGAGCAGGTCAGCAGGCAGCAGTTGCACGAGTTGCAGAGGGTTCTGTGTCCAGACGTGACGTCGCGTGACGTTATGCTGCACACACCGCTGCAGGACTTCTTCCTGGCACTGGTGGTTCTATTGAGTCTTCTTGTGCACCTAAAAGCAATGGAAGACAGAGGAACATCAGTTCAGTTATACACCCCAAAAAATCGACAAAACACAGAAAAATGAGCACAATCCCATGCCATCCATGATGTTTACATTGAAGACACCCCACAGAAAGACTAGGGACATGCAAGTATGCAACACTCACTACCCCTGGGCATAAGGGATGAAAAGTAGGCAAAATAAGTGCAGGCCTCAGACACTGCCTCTCCTCAAAATGGCCCCCTTACACCCCAAGCACATGTTGCCTGTACCAGCCAGCACTCAAGATGGCCACCACCACCACCCACATGGCCAGTCCACATCAACAGTACACCCCCAAAAAACAGAAAAACAGCCAGAAATCACCACAATCCAATGCCATCCATGATGTTTACATCAAAGAGAGTGAGACCACACCACAGGCACACTCAGTCCATGCACCACCACCACCCCTGGGCAAGCAAAAGGCCACACCAGCAGCCCCCCAAAAACAACAAAAAACAATAAAATAAGCACAATCCCAGCCCATCCATGGCCTCAATTATGTTTAAATTCAAGAAGACACCCCACAGAAAGACTAGGCCCATGCAACACTCACCACCCCTGGGCAAAGGGCCACACCAGCAGGCCCAAAAAAACGACAAAAACCAATAAAATCTGCACAATCCCAGCCCATCCATGGCCTCAATGGTGTTTAAATTCAAGAAGACACCCCACAGAAAGACTAGGCCCATGCAACACTCACCACCCCTGGGCAAAGGGCCACACCAGCAGGCCCAAAAAAACGACAAAAAACAATAAAATCTGCACAATCCCAGCCCATCCATGGCCTCAATGGTGTTTAAATTCAAGAAGACACCCCTCAGAAACACTAGGCCCATGCAACACTCACTACCCCTGGGCATAAGGGATGAAAAGTAGGCAAAATAAGTGCAGGCCTCAGACACTGCCTCTCCTCAAAATGGCCCCCTTACACCCCAAGCACATGTTGCCTGTACCAGCCAGCACTCAAGATGGCCACCACCACCACCCACATGGCCAGACCACATCAACAGTACACCCCCAAAAAACAGAAAAACAGCCAGAAATCACCACAATCCAATGCCATCCATGATGTTTACATCAAAGAGAGTGAGACAACACCACAGGCACACTCAGTCCATGCACCACCACCACCCCTGGGCAAGCAAAAGGCCACACCAGCAGCCCCCCAAAAACGACAAAAAACAATAAAATAAGCACAATCCCAGCCCATCCATGGCCTGAATTATGTTTAAATTCAAGAAGACACCCCACAGAAAGACTAGGCCCATGCAACACTCACCACCCCTGGGCAAAGGGCCACACCAGCAGGCCCAAAAAAACGACAAAAAACAATAAAATCTGCACAATCCCAGCCCATCCATGGCCTCAATGGTGTTTAAATTCAACAAAACAGTTGTATCATGCACCCATAACCAACCCTGGTCCTACTGGATACTGTGGCTACCCACAATATAATTTATTTAATTTTCTGAAAAAGTTCCAAAATTGTACTTGCAGCAACTGTAATGCCCCAAACAAACTTACTTGTGAAAGTTGATTTCTAATCCAAAAGTGATCCAAAGACAGTCAAAAAGGCCTCAAATCCAAATATCCAGCAGCACCCACAAAAAGTAATCCTTCCAGCTCCAGATCCAAATGAAAGTGACCAGGAGATGGACAAAGCACTGGGAGGAGCCTGCTGGACAGGAACAGGAAGTTGGAGACTGTGGGGCACTTCCTTCCTCCCCCCCCCCCCAAAATGGACTCCTTGCAAAAAAAAAGGCCATGCAAATGTCAACCTGAGGAGTGATTCTGATAAAAATCATAATTTTCTGAAGGTTTATCCTGTTTGCTGGTGATTTTCTTGTGCGAAATTGCAAAATCTCTATTTCGCAAGTGCGAGATTGTTCCTTTCCGCCGCAACTACGTGTTCGCAATTGCGAACTCTCGCGAGGTGTGCTGTGCAAGGTGGCAAGCCGCGAGTACGTATTCGCGGGCGACAAACTCCCGCGGGAACACGGAGCAAGATCTAAAATGGCGCGTCACTCGCAAAGAAAAACAACTCGGCAAACGCTAAAATGACGGAAAGTGAACGCCGTGCACCACGCCGCGCGCCGCAACCAAGCAAAAAATCCGCCGCGAGCGGATTCACGGATTTTCGACAAATTCGCGAGCGTTCGCGGATTGCGAATTTGCCGAAAATCCGAAAAATCCGCGAGCGGAGCGGATTTTACGCCCATGCTTACTCATAGTTATCCACCTTCAAAGGCGGGCCTGACCGTGAGGTTTGCAGAATGATGTCCATGTCACGATAGCTGAACACTCTGGCAATCAAGGGCCTCGGAGGTGCACCCGGCTTCGGTCTACCACCCGGCACCCTATGAGCTCTTTCAATAGAAAAATAGCTGGACAGCGTCTTGGGCTTCAGGTGTTTCATGATTGATTCCTCCACATACAAGTCCACGGCTGGCCCCTCCGTCCGTTCCGGAACCCCTAAAATTTGGATATTGTGACGGCGGGCCCGCCCTTCATAATCGTCTAGCTGTTGCAACATCCGTGCCTGCTTTTTCTGCATTTCTAGCATTTGACTCTGGAGCTCCGAAGTGTCCGCCTGCAAGGCACCTGTCACAACTTTCAATTCCTTAACGCTCTCATCTATTTTCCTGAAATCCGCTCGTAGCAACAAGACCTCAACAGTGACTGAGTCCACCGAGGTAGGTACTCCACTTATCGCTGCCATAACATCATGTAGAGTCGGCTCTAGTCCCGGTGCATGGGCCACCGCAGGTCCCTCCTTGTCCGATCTTGGTGAGTCATCTTTTTCTCCCGCTTTAGCCCAAGCAAACTTCGCCAGCTGTTTCTGGGCGTTGGTCCTAGAGCCTTTCTCCCCTGTCGCCATGGTCACAGAAGCCAAAACCCACAGATCAGTGTAACAGGCACCCAGCCAGCACAACCGCAGCCAGACGATGGTATCAGTTCAAGCAGATGTGTGATACCAAGAAGCACTAATCTCTGGGATCTGATCCAACGGCCCTCCACACGCAACGGCCAGCTATCAAGAGCCAGATACCAGCCACCTTCTTATCCAAGAACACAGCACACTCCCTCTCATTGCAGTTCCCAGGTGACGTCCAGCACAGCATGCAGCGTTCTCAATGAAGCCATCCAACCGGGCCCCCCAGGACGATCCACTATTCACTGTACCTTCCTAGGTCTCTGGGAATGAGTCACCGAGGGCTACAGCACAGGCCCCGGGTCCGCGCTCCCAAGCACTCCAACCGACACCAACAGCACAATTAGGCAGAACAGTGCCCACACGCCAGCTTCACCAGTGGCCAGCTGCAGCAGCCCACACTCCAACCAATGTCCATGAGAGACACCGCCAGGATCTCCTCTCACTGGATCCACCACACTGCTCCTCCCTGTTGAGCTACCACCTCTGCACAGCCTGCATCCTGATAGAAGGCCACAGCTTCACCCAGCAGTCACCGTCACTCCCCAAGCCCTCAGACAGCAGCCCAGCATATCCACTCCACGGGGAGTCCTATCTTTCCCAACATCAGTTAGGCATCATGGATCCACCAGAGGGCATCTACAAAGCACCGGCGGAGCAGCCCAATAAACGGGGCACCCGAGCACCGCCGCCCCCCTCCTCCTGGGCATCCCAGCTCCTGGTGAGCAATCTATGCGAGGCAGCTGGCGACGTCCTCAGTCCGCAACTCATTCCCTCCTCGCAATGTCATCTAGGCCCCGCTGGACCACTGCCACTTCCTTCGACCTCCACTCAGCTCTTCCAGCCGCGCAGGCCGCAAAGCCGGGGACCCGAGTCCCGGGCAGTCCCCAGCACTGACCACATGCCCTCAGCTCGGATCAAGGGGCGTCCCGGAGCCACCGTCACGGGTCCTCCGCAACCGCTCCTCAGCACCACCTGCCCACCGCTGGGCTCAGATCTTGCCTGGGGGGAGCGCAAGCACATCCCTGGGCCAACGTCCGCTACCAACCACGGCCCAGGACCGCCATTTTGCCTCCACGGAGGTCTTGAACTTGGATGGTCACAGTCATCAGGCTTCACTCCAGGGGTCCATAAGGCCACACGTCGCATGGGGGGTCCAGGTGTCAAGTCCCCGGCCTCATCTGCACCGCACTTGGTTTTGGACGGCTTAAGGTTGTAAAAAACCCAGCGGAAGGGCAGGAGCACGTTCAGGCAACAGCCATCTCTCTTGGCTGCCAAGAAAGGCTTTTAAGCACTTATGTGTCTGCAAACACATCAAGCAACCAAATGCTTCTCTCACAATTGTCCCAAATGCACACTGACTCATAGTGTGATTCCTGACAAATAACTGTATCCCTTGCACTTTAGCAATACACATTCAGTAGTCTCGAACAGGTGACATGACTGCACACATTCCACATATTTTAGAACACAGTCTCACAAACTGAATCTAGACAAGCAAGACTAGTCCCTGGACTTTATCAAGAGAAACACATTAATCTTATTCAAAACAAACACACCACATACAACCTCTCACAAATGAATAAGTTACCTTTAAAATTGATTTGTAGATTTAAGAAGTATGTCAGTCACCCACCAGATTTTCTTATACAGAATCTCTGTACTGTGCAGCTCTTAGCAAAACCAAAAAAATTTCAAGCTTTCCCTCTCATTCTGCACACATATTTATGTAAATATCAAATCACATTGCTTCCCACATTAATTCAAAAGCTAACACACATTTCTATTGGTTACACATTTCTGCCCTTTACAAGTGACATAAATTTGAACCCTACCCCCAATCTGCTCACTGCCTGTTACCATATAAACAGTTCATGGAACACTTACCTAAACTCATAGGTCACAAGTTCAGCACACAATGTTGCTAACCCAAACAGCAAGTGTGCTTGACTTTTCAAAATAGCGTATCCTATGTAATGTTCCTTTCAAATACTTTTTCTTAACCAATAAGAAACAGGCTTTTAAAAAACAAAAACATGCAACCTACTTTTCAGACTAGAATGATATCAAACAACCAATCATTTATTTCATTTTTTCAAAACTGCATCTTATCCACGATTTTAGAAAAATCTCACTTCTCAAACTGCCATTTCAAAAAACAGAGACCATCTGAGTGCATCCAGACCTCCCTTCAAGATGCTTAGAGTGTGGATTGTGGGACACAGCTATATTTTCTGGAGCCAAAGGTATGCAGAAAACAGAGACATGGACAAAGACCTAGCTTTGCCAAATGTAGACATTAAATGGATTGGACAGAGAGGGTTAAAGTGGCACCAATTGATGCCATTGGTTAAATCCTTTTTGCATCTCTGACCTCATAATTGTGCACTGTGGTGGCATTGACCTAGGCACTTTCACTGGGGTAGGTCTGGAAATGCTTATAAAGGACACCTTTACAGAATTTATGTCACTTTTCCCCCAAACTGCCTTTGTCTATTCTAACATATGCCAAAGGCAGAAATGGAACTGGTCCAATCAATTTTGTCCACAGATTGAGAAAGCTAGGAAACATGTTAATAAATGTTTCTGCTTTTCTCCAACATTATAAGATGGGGTCCATTTACCACAACAATCTGCATTTCAATATGGATGGCATCTATAGGAGAGATGGTGTACATTTTACGGATGAGGGTAACAGAGTCTTCCTCTTGAACTTTAGACTCTGCATAGGTACTTACTTGTAGGTACCAAAATCTCTCAATAAACACAAGGGCTCTTTTTAGAGCCACCCAAGAACTAAACACAAAAGAATGATGTACACACGAAAAATATATATATATTTTTTGCTTGGAGTCGGGCACCCAACGCGTCAGAGTCGTGCACCCAACGTGTAGAAGTCGTGCACCAAACGTGCTGGAGTCACGCACCCTACACGTTCTGAATCGTGCATCCAACGCGCGCACACAAGGGGGCCATGCTGAGCGCCGCGCAGCGTGCGCGACTCGTAATTTTACCGTAAAAAAATAGCCCCATTCACTAATTTCTATTATCCCTGGGGACCCAATCCCCCGGGGCTTAAATAAAATGTTGGGGACCTTGGGGGACCCCCAATGCCGGCCCGATCTCAGCCGGCTCCCCGCGTCCTTCAGGAGCTGGCATTGCTTTTCCACATGGGCTGCTAACATGCAGCTTCCCATGTGGAAAAGCAATTTGGTTTGGATTTTGAAAGAGAGAGCAGGTTTCCCTGCTCTCTCTTTCAAAATCCAAACCAAGTTTGCTATGGGAGGGTGGAAGACCTAGCTCCCACCCTTTCATAGCAAACAGCAGTGTCCTGGAAGTGGGTACTCCGAGACACTGCAGGAGCTGGCCCTGGGGGGTGGCAGTCCCCAGGGCCACAACAAGGCTCCAAGAGGGGGGCGCACGCCCCCTCCAACAATACACAAAGCCCGGGGGGGGTGTTGGTCCCAGGGCTCGGAGGGGCCCTTGAGCCCCCCAACCACAAATTTTGCTCTGGGGGCCTTGGAGCCCCCCAACCATTTAATCTGTAACCCCGGGGGTGGTGGTCCCCTGCGCTGGGGGGCCCCTCTGGTCCCCCCATACATTTTAATCATTTTCACCTGGGATTTGGCCTCCCGGGGGCGAATTATGAAAGAAGCTCCATTATACTTTGCCATTTAAAAAAAATATATATTTATTTTTGGGCCCTGGGAGTACTTGTAGAACCCCCTAAGCAGGTGTAGAGGGTCAGCATATTTCTACCCTGCCCCCTTTATACATTTTGCACCCTTATTCCAGTAACATCTACGAGGCATAAAATGGCTGCTAACACTTCCTGGTTTCGAATGTTGACATCCACTTGACAACCAATAAGCATTCAGCACGCGATCAGGATGGTGCACTTAGGATGCGCTCAGGATGCGCGGATCCTGCGCGGCCATAGATATATATGTACTTTTAAATGTCATTTTCTCAGGAACTACTGAACGGATTTACACCATTTAAGCAAAAGGCACGAGTCTGAACTAAGGGCTACCTCTTTGCCAAATTTGGTCTAATTCAGTTCAGCAGTTCGGGCTGTAGCCGCGATGAACGGTTCTTATGTAAAATTGCATGGGGAAAACACGTTTTGGGACCCCTTTTTTCTCAGTCCGCGCTTGACGAATCACCCCGAGACTTTCTGGATCGGAGAGGACTGGAGCTGGCCATTGATTTTGAAAATTTCGCCAAGATTCATCAACCGGCCCCAAAGTTATTCCAAATAGAATGTTGCAGATTTCCTATGGAAAATAGGCCTAACTATAACTACCTACTGGCGACCACCAGTAGGCGATATATATATATAGTCATTCCTCCGTACTTTCCCTCGGGCAGCAATTGCCACCTCCAAAATGAAAGTTGCATCATCGATAAGGACCCCAGGAGAGCAGGTCCCATTACATCCTACTCCCTCCTCACGTTTGTGCTCAATCACGCTGGAATAAGAGCTTCACCTTCTCCCATGCCGTTTTACTCAGACACAGCCTTACCCGGAATCTCCGACATTATCCGTTAGTCCTTCGACTCTTTGGTTCACCGGTCGCAGTCCGGTGCTGTTTTTTTTCATTCTCTGGCTTTTCAGCCACTCTGTGTGAGGGGGCTGCAATACAACGATTCCTCCGTACTTTCCCTCGTTCAGCAATTGCCACCTCCAAAACAAAAGTGGGAGAAGGTGAAGCTCTTTTTCCAGCGTGATTGAGCACAAAGGTGAAGAACAATTGCAGTTTAAGTGGTACTTACCGCAAGCAAATATTATTGGTTAAAGGTGCAATGTCGGCTGCAGAAGTTAGATAGCGCGAAGAGGTGGCTCTACAAATCTTTGATGATGTGTGTGCAAATGCGAATATTGCTTCTGGGCAGTTCGAGGTGTGAGTAAATTGACTGATTTAACAACGCAATTAAAACGACTGGAGATACTCCAGCGGATGGAACTGTCGACATGGTGGGAGTCCAAATTGTTGCAACGGTACCTTGAGGTGCAACGAGTCCCAATGGGGCTCCGGATAATGGTAGCACCAAGCTACGAAGAGCCAAACCCTAACATGCTGCGTGAATAGGCAATAAACAACAATGATGCCTCGCGTAGAATGTTAGCTATCCTCATAAAATATGTGGATAATTGACAGGCAGAAAATCTTGGCAGAAATAGAGTCACTCTCTGAAATATTCAGTAAGGAAGAGTAACAAGATACAATCAAGCAATTTAAAATCAAAATGAAAGAGAGATTAAGGAAATTGGAAGACTCCATAAAGGAGAGGAAAGCCCAAAAGTTTATAAGAGATAAACCAGATTATGACAGGTGCCAAATCTATACATTTGCCAAGAAATTCGATACAATCAGAAGGCAGAAAATGACGAAACCAAGTAGACCTGTACAAGAAATCTACTCTGAACAAAGTAGCGTTCAAAGTTCAGAGGTAGATACGGAGCTGGATGAAGATCAAAATGTTCAAAGACTGGTACCAACCATCATTTTATTAGAAGAACGGAGGTTAAATTTGAGACCAAGGCCACAAACACAGATCCAAAAACCACAAAGAGGAAGAGGCAGAGGGCACAAAGGCGGAAGGGGGCAGAGAAGAAGGGGTACAAGAAGTAGAGGTTGGTAATGAAGCATCTATAATAAATCTAACAAACGTCACCCTCACAAATCATGAAAAAGAAAACTTGAAATTGGGACTATCATTCTGTCCAGAAGTTGATTTGGACTATGTCCAAACGAGAATTTATTTTTTCAAATTCATCAGGATGCTGAAATAAAAAAAACATTTAAAAAAAAAAACATTTCCTTGCCAATCCCGCACCAAGATCATTGGGAATATTGAGTAGGCCTATAGTTCAGGAAGGTGAAATGGTGGTTAATGATATAAACTTAATGTTGGAACTGAGAGAGATTGATGCCAAAAGTGCCACAGAAGTAATTGGAAATGATGCAGAGACATTGGCACGAGAGGAAGGCATTAATATTTTTGAAGAAGCACCAACAAATTTCAGGCCTAACTCCTGTTTTATCCCCATGACAATAAGGGATGTGACTGATGTTTTTAATGATTTGGTCACCAATTAATTGAAAAATGTAGGTGCCCAGATAAGTAAGAGCAAAGTGAATAATAAATCAAGCATTGCAAAACAAAGAGCTTATTAGGCTTTAATTAAAAAACTGTTTGACAATGATAACTGCATGGTATGAAATGCCAATAAGGGGGGCAATGCTGTCCTTTGGGCCAAACAGAAATATTTAATAGAGGCATACAAGCAATTAAATAACAAAAATTGTTATGTTAAGATCGATGAAAGCTCATAAAATTTCAATGTTGAACTTAAACAATGGCATGATCAATGCCTTTTAAGTCATGATGAGTATATGTTTTTAAAAATTGAACAGCCAGTCACACCAGTGATTTACCTAATTCCTAAGATTCACAAGGATGTGGTGAATCCACCAGGGTGCCCCATAATTTCAGCAATGGGTAGTGCTTTAGGACACACATCCAAAAAGTAGATTCATTTTTAGGTCCTCTGGTTAATACATTGCCCTCCTATATCCAAGATATGGGAGATTTCCTCAGGAGGATCTATGATCTCCCTTGGGAGGAAGAATACTTATTGTTCACTATTGATGTGTCAATGCTATACACTAGCATTAGACATAATAATGGCATAAGAGCCGCAAGACATTTTTTGGGAGTAAGACAGATAAGACTGTGGTCTCACACACAAATGATTGCATGAAACATTACGAAATACTTAATAAGCAACTTTTTTTCTGTTTAATGGTGAATTGATCCGCCAGGTATGTGGCTCTGCGATGGATGCATGTTGTTACAACGCATGCTTTTACTACGCATGCCTTTACAACGCAGGTTTTTCAACGCAAGTCGTTACAATGACTTGCGTTGGGGGGTGCTGGATAGTGAATAGTTTAATTTACTATTCCAACTCCAGTCCCCGTGGTTAGTAGGGAAGGTGCTGGATAGCAAATTAAACTATTACCTATCCTAGAGCGCCCCCCCCCAGCGCAATTCGTTGTAATGACTTGCGTTGAAAAATCTGCGTTGTAAAGGCACTGCGTGGTAAACGTTGTGTCGTAAAGGATGTTTCCCCACTGCGATAGGCACCTGCTTTGCCCCCAGCTATGTGAATCTGCATATGGGCTGGTGGGAGGAACAGTTGATCAGAACGCAGTATCAAAATGAATGAGAGGGCCACATTATGTACTGGAGTCATATTATTGATGACTTATTTCAAGTGTGGAAAGGCACAGAGGAAGAGGAAAAGAGCTGCATCAATAAAATACAGAAGAACGATCTTAATTTAAGTTTCACTAGTGAAATAGGTAAAACCAGTGTAAATTTTCTTGACCTCACTATATACATCAATAGAGGCATGGTGGAAACCAGACTTTAAAGAAAGCGAACATCAGGGAATTTACTGCTACACGCAAAGAGTTTTCATCCGAGCAATTTAAAATGAAGCATTCCCTGCGGAGAGTGTCTACGTACTAGACGAAATTACAGTGAAGAGGTAGAAACTAACAAAGAACTCAGTCTTCTAAAAAGAAGGTTTAAAATCAGAGGATACCCAGATGAATGGATTAACACTGCAATGAGCAGGGCGTCAAAAAGAAAAAGGCAGGAAATACAGCTTGACAAGGGCACAAAAACAGTGAAAGAAAATGGGAATCAGTGGATTTATCACAACCTTTAGCAAACAATAAGACTGACTAAAAATCATCTTGAATAGACACTGACATATCATTAATCAATCAATCAATCACAGCATTTATAAAGCGCGCTACTCACCCGGGAGGGTCTAAAGGCGCTGGGGGAGAGGGGTATGTTACTGCTCGAACAGCCAGGTCTTGAGCTGCTTCCTGAAGGAGAGATGGTCTTGGGTTTGCCGAAGGTGGGTGGGGAGGGAGTTCCAAGTCTTGGCTGCAAGGTAGGAAAAGAGGATCTTCCTCCGGTGGTGGCTCTGCGGATGCGTGGTACGGTGGCGAGTGCGTGGCTGGTCGATCGTAGCTGGCGGGCGGGCGTATAGAAGGTCAGGCGGTCGTTGAGGTACTTGGGTCCCAGGTCGTGGAGAGCCTTGTGTGCGTGGGTGAGGAGTCTGAACGTGATTCTCTTGCTGACGGGGAGCCAGTGCAGGTCTCTCAGGTGTCCGGTGATATGGCTGTGTCGGGGGATGTCCAGGAAGAGGCGTGCGGAGGCGTTCTGGATGCGTTGGAGTCTTTTTTGAAGTTTGGCTGTGGTTCCGGCGTAGAGGGTGTTCTCGTAGTCCAGTCAGCTGGTGACGAGTGCCTGGGTGACGGTCTTCCTGGTTTCAGTGGGGATCCATCTGAAGATCTTGCGGAGCATGCGCAGGGTGTTGAAGCATGAAGATGAGGCGTTGACTTGTCTGGTCATTGACAGGGAGGAGTCCAGGATGAAGCCCAGGTTGCGTGCGTGGTCCGTTGGTTTGGGGGTATGTGCCCAGGGCCGGGGGCCACCAGGAGTCGTCCCAGGGGGAGGGTGATGATCCCAGGATGAGGACTTCCGTCTTGTCTGAGTTCAGTTTAAGGTGGCTGATCCTCATCCAGTCGGCGACGTCTTTCATCCCTTCGTGTAGATTGGCTCTGGCGGTGGAGGGGTCGTTGGTGAGAGAGAGGATCAGCTGGGTGTCGTCGGCGTAGGAGATGATGTTGAGGTTGTGATGGCGTGCGATGGCTGCGAGGGGGAAGAATGATCTACTCCTAGGTAAAGCTGTTCCTCGCAGACCACAGATTACATTTTGCAGGGCTATGTCTTTCAAGCAGACGCTGGTTAGAAATAACTTGAGAACCCCCAGGCTAAAAACAACTTGGTTAAGTAAGCGACAGGGTTTTATGAAGTGCGTAAAGTGCAAGGCCTGTAAACATGGAGTAAATACGGAGCAATATAAACCAGGCCTGACAAAGAATATGAAGAAAATCAGAGAAAAATATTCCTGTAAGACAGATTTTGCTGTCTATGTGCAGCAATGCCCATGTGGCTTGGAGTACGTGGGCAGCACAATTCTGGAAGTTACCAAAAGGATCCTACAGCATCTTAAGGCCATTACAAATGGAGATCAGACCTATCCTGTCACTCGCCACTTTGAAAGGTTTCACAATAAAGATGCTAGAGGACTAACATACTTTGTGATAGATGCAGTGGCAGCTGATATAAGAGGTGGGAACAGGGTGTAAAAACTAAGGAGATTAGAGTCCCGCTATATTATAGAGCTGGATTCAAAGCAGCCGGGTGGTCTGAATGTAGGAGAAGATTTGCAAACACAGATTTAATATAAATATAATGAGATTGATTTGATGCCTAGAAAGATTCAGGATAATGAGCAGGTATTTTTGAAGCATAAATAAATATTTTTCATGAACAGACTTGTAAGAAGATAAAGGAAGGAAGATATGTTTACTGGGTACACTGTGAATTGCCCATTGGGGCTTGGTACAACTACTAATTAAAGGCATAGAATAATGTTCCATAACGGGTCATAGAAATTGTAGGCACATTGGGGCTTGATTTTGCAAATTTATGAACCACAAAAAGTTAATTTGTAATGTACATCAGTAATGAACTTCAGGATTCAAAAAGTGATATTTTACCCATTTGTTGGTTTATGAACTTAGGTTTGGTATGTCAGCACATAGCACATGCTCACTTGAGCTTAACTGTGCAACGTTTGCAAATAATAATGCGCTACGTCAACAATGCCAAAATTTGATTGATTTTTTCGAGTTTAATAATTTTATATCATTGATGGTATTACAAAAAATTGACTTTTTCAGTCTGTGCATTTGACATCGATTGGAAAAAAGAATTGCAAATATGCTTGTCAAACACTGTGTAACTAATTGAGAAACTACAAGTATATTTTCACTGGCACTGTGTTTATAGTTATCATGTAACACGTTTGTTGCACGGAAGTAATTTTAAATAATGGCCGTGTTCAATACCTCGGTATCAGCCAGCAAGACTGCTGAGCAGTCGAAACTCGTTTGATGGTAGCCAAAAATAAATTTTGAAAAACTGCACATGGCTTTGTTATCCTTTTTGAGGAGTGAGTAGGATATATATATATATATTTGCAGTCTTTTCTTCCGTGAATCCACTCACACCTCACACAGTAAAGATGAAGTGCGGACCCAAAGTTCTTCGTGACAGGTATTTTTATTTTCAATCAATCTGCATCGCTGCCACGACGCGTTTCAGCCCCACATGGGCCTTCATCACATGACGCGTTGCGTATGTGTGAGAGAATATTTAAAGTGTTAGTGCAGATAACAATTACAATCAGCTGATCAGTGCAAAAATGGCAGAGAAGAAAGACTTTCTCAAGTGCCGGGAAGGTGCACAGACAAAACTCTAGTGGAGAGCACACTCGTAAAATTACTGCATGAATGCAAATAGAGGACATATTTGTATGTATTAATATACATGTTATAATAGCATAAAACATTAAGCATTTAAAATCTATAAAAACGTTAAAAAATATGTAAAGAAGCTAAAAATGCCGAATTAAATACCACAATAGTATAAATAAGACTGTTGTACCCTGAAAGTCCATATTGAAGCAATGCTGAGTGCAAATCTGCTGGAATGTAAACATGAATGTTTTAAAAAAGAAATGTGACCATCCTTCTGCATAATACAGCCCAAGTGGGCAAATTATGTATTTCTAATCATGATATACAACTGATGTGTTGAAAGAAGACGAATAGGACATATACAATCCTCAAGCCAGCCGGTTCAAGGAGTGAGCTAATATGTGTAAAATGCCCTAAGATTAAGAAACCAATAACCACAGTGCAATCTATAAATATGTGCATAAAAAAGGAATATAAGGAGAACTTAGCGCAGTATGTAAATACTTTGATCTGTTATGGAGGATTTCATTTAAAAGAGGGGACATCCCACATTTTAAAGGCAAGTGTATAAGTCCTCGCTAGTGTTGAGTCCCATTGGTGACTTAGTGTTTGGCTCCAGTATGTAGCATGTTTCTAAAAGACGGAGGGTGCCTTCACAATTGCCCCCCCTCCGAAGTGGCGGAACACAATCAATTACAAAGTAACTAAGATGTGCTGGGTTACTTTCATGGGCCATCTCAAAATGCCTTGCCATAGGATAGGCCTGATCTTTATTGGCAATGGCTCGTATGTGCTGGTGTATCCTTTTATGTACTGGTAATTTAGTGCTACCAATGTACCTTAAAGCACAAGGACACTCCAGCACATACACGGCATGATCAGTTTTGCAATTGAGTCTTTTGTTGATACATTCTGGATTTGGCTTAAAAGGTGTTGTGTAATCCTTTCTATTCTTGGCAAACTTACATGCCTTACACGATACACACTTAATGAAGCCCTTCTGTGTCGACAACCAATTAGTGGGTGCTCTAATTTCTGGACTGTTTTTAACCAGGCAGTTCTCCATAGATCTGGCCTTCCTGAAAGTTAATTGGGGTTTTTAACATTTTCTAGACAGATCTACGCCAATTACAGGGTCATTCAATACTAGGTTCCAGTTTTTGTTTAGGATTTTCCTTATAGCTCTGTGTTGGTTATTACATGTAAGTATGACCCTACAAGATGGTTCCGATTTGTTTGGTGGTATCTGTGTGCCATCCTTTTTTGCAAGAGCCTGATCCCTAGTGAGCAGTTTTGTTTTATTGATCGTTCTATCTACAACAACCAGGGCATATCTTCTCGCTAGACACCTTTGTTTGCTATTTTCTTGAGCTGCTTGACAATCAGTGTCACTGCTACATATGCGCCGCACCCGAAGCATCTCCCCATAGTAGATGCTTTGAATTAGGTGTTGCGGGTGATGACTCGTGGCATATAGGAAGGAATTTCCCGCAGTGGGTTCACGATACATTCTAGTTGAGATAACTTCATCATGTACGAATACCACCACATCAAGAAAGAATACTGAGGATTTGCTCACATTTGCAGTGAATTCAAGATTAAGCTGGTTTCTATTTATCAGATCAACAAATTCTAAGGCAACTGATTCAGGACCCCTCCAGGTTAAAAATAGGTCATCTATATAGCGTAACCAAAGGGGTACATGTTGATCTATAATGTGTTTAAAGTGCCCCATGAGGACCAGCTCCTTCCAAAGCCCCATGTGCAAACAAGCATAGCTGGGTGAGAAGCAGGCCCCCATCGCAACTCCCCTGATTTGTTTATAGATATGATTGTCGAAAGAGAAGAAATTTTGCTCTAAACAGGTGGTGACCATATTAACTAGCATTTTATTATGCAAAAACAGGTATACCGGTCTACGGTTTAGATAGTGTTCTACTGCCTTGATGCCATCTTGAAGGCGTATAGATGTATATAATGCTGTAACGTCCATAGTTATTAATTAAATCAGAACTCCATTGTATTCCCTGGATTTTTCTATGGGATGGTGTATTGCTTTGGTTAGTTGTCTCAGAAGCATCACGGAATCCAGAAGAGAATGCCACACCTTCACCCTATCACCAACATGTGTTATCTACAATACCAACACAGTGTATGGTGACCAGGGGGAAAGAGGGAAATAAAAACAAGGATAATAGGGAAAACAAGGTTTCAGCAGTCTTCAATGAATTCAGGGGTTCTGCCCTTCAGGAAAACAGGGTAACTGTATAAAGAGAACACAAGTAATTAATATCAAACCCTCCCTATGCTCACTGGGATGATATTCTATAACGTGATTAGTAAGCTACCTGATTCAAGGAGTACATACACTCTTAAGAAACTCTGGGGTTCTGCCCTTCAGGAAAACAGGGTAGCTGTATAAAGAGAACACAAGCGTGATTAGTAAGTTACCTGATTCAGGGTAAACATACACTATTAAGGATTCCCTCTAATATCTGAATACTGCACAAGTGGGTTTCAGAATAATGATAGTAGGATTTATATACAAAGGGAAGACAAAAAAGATGTTATACTGGCACAACTAAGTTATATCTGAATCTCTATTAAGTAGTGAAAAAGGCTCACCTTCATAGGAACAAACACAACCTTAATAATTGCATCCAGCAAGGTCACTAAACGCTCTACTAAAAGGTTTGTTTTGCATTCTCACAAACCTTTAATAGTAACCACGGAGCGATTTCCATACATGCCTTTATTCGGCATGAAATTCAATTCCCAAAGTCTCTCTAACAAATTAACATAAACGAAAGTTACAGGAACCTGTAATACAAACCAACCGGTCAGCCGGCTTAGGAACGATAACCCTGCCCCTAACAACACGGCAAATAAAAAGAATGTCGATACACTAGACAATCGACTAACATTAAGAAGAGTTCAGGAACATTTAGGATGTCAGACAGAGTTCGACATTACTCACAAGATAAAGCAAAGAGCCCCAAACGAAGCCTCAATACCTCGACAGAAACACCAAACGCCAATAGCTCCTCGGACGCCTTCACTGTGACCTGGAACGGATGCTGGAAACTACACCGAACGCGAAGCACTTCCGAGGGCGCGAGGCAGGCTTACATAGCGGCATACTGCGCATGTGGTAGTTCTGGCGCATGTGTCTCATGGGGCATTTCTTCCTGTTGCCAACCATCCGCCATGACATTTTGCCAACCACGACCCCGAGCTTGGTTACAGGCACGACAGATGGTTTATGTTTTACCCGCCAATTTGCATGTTTGAATAGTTTTTGCTGATAAATGTTCCTGCAGACACCTGTTAAAATTAAGCCTGTGTATGGGTATAGTGGCGCTACTAGGAATGTGGGGGTTTCTGTTTGATTTCATACTGTTAAGCAAGGGCGGGGTGGGTGTGAGGGTGGTAGTTATGTTGCTGTTTAAAACACAGAATATTGTAATGTGCAGATGTCGAGCTACTAAAGGTGATGTAAAACAAGTGGGAGCACATATAAAGTGCACTATGGCATGGTATATGTTTTTCCTGCAAATGTTCATGTTTTAATATGTTTTGATGATGAACTTTTCGAGAGACATCTGTTGAAGTTAAGGCTGTGTACGGCTATAGTGGCGCTTCTACGTTTGCTGAGGCTTTTCTTTTATTGAGTAAAGTTAAGCAAGGGCGGTTGTTGAGGTGGTTTAGTGATACTGTGAATATTTATAAACCGTCTTTTGATATGGTGTATGTGTGAGTTGCAAAATTGCAGGTTTTAATAGCTTTTGCTGATGAGCGTTCTGGAAGACACCTATTGACATTAAGTCTATGTATGGCTATAGTGGCAGTAACGGGAGTGCTGGGGCTAGTTGTCTAATTTTGTACGGTTAAGGAAGGGCATGGGTGGGGGAGCTGCATATGTTGATGATTATAAGATGGATATTTGTAACATGGGCATGTGTAGTTACTAAAGGTAATGTACTTTCACTGGGCCCATTTATAAACAGTGCTATGGGATGGTTTATGTTTTACCCTCTAATTTGCATGTTTGAATAGTTTTTGCTGATACGTGTTCCGGTAGACACTTGTTAAAATTAAGCCTGTGTATGGGTATAGTGGCGCTACTAGGAATGGGGGGGGGGGGTTGTGTTTGATTTTGTACTGTTAACCAAACGATACCAAAGGGGATGATGGATGGAGCGTTTGAGCAAATCAAACACTCACCCCAAGTCAACTGATCTGGGTTTAATCCATCATCATTCTTTAGCTCACACCACCACCCAGTTCAGACATGGTCATATGCAAATCAGTCTGACCCTGTGCCTCATGGGAACAGTCGAGCCCGAACTGCCAAGCCATGTCTTCTCTGGACTAGAAACAAGCATCCTGGGACTGGTTTCGGGTACCTAACCCTCATTAGCCAGGCTATCTTGAATCCAGTGGCAGAGTGAACAAGGGACCCACGTCTGAGCATACCCTGCCAGCTTAGGGCGAACAAAGCGATACCAAAGGGGATGATGGACGGAGCATTTGAGCAAACCAAACAATTTGCATGTATGAATACTTTTTGCTGTTAAGTGTTCCAGCAGACACCTGTTAAAATTAAGCCTGTGTATGGGTATAGTGGCACTACTAGGAATGTGGGGGTTTCTGTTTGATTTCGTACTGTTAAGCAAGGGCGGGGTGGGTGTGGGGGAGGTAGTTATGTTGCTGTTTGAAACACAGAATACAGTAATGTGGAGATGTGGAGCTACTAAAGGTGATGTAGTACCACTGGGAGCACTTATAAAGCGCCCTATGGCATGGTAAATGTTTTACCCACAAATTGGTATGTTTTAATAAGCTTTCCTCATGAGCGTTCTGGTAGACGGTTGTTGAAAATAAGTTCTTGAATTGGTATAGTGTGTTTACTAGGTTGGGTGTGGCTCTTTCTTTAATTTTGGAAAGTTAAGGAAGGATGGGGAAGAGGGTGGTGCAGTGGTGTCATCAGACCAGAGTGGCGTCCACTCTGGTCTGATGACCTGGCCCTGCCTTTATCCTTGACCCCGAGGCGAAGCCCCATTTTGGTACTCCCCCTCCTGTGAGGAGAACCCTGGTTCAGACTAGGGAGCCAAGTAGGAGGGTGGATGCATCTACCACAAACTAAGGGACCCAAGACTGTTGACCTAATCCACTTCACTTTGGTGGTTGTCCTAAAATCCCGTAGGGACTGTCCCTTTTAGGCTATTTCCCCCCAAGCCTGCTGTGGAGCTGATTTCACAGTGTGCCCATTTCTGAATCGCATTATGGTATGGTATATGTTTTTCTGGCAAATTCCAATGTTTTAATACATTTTGGTGATGCGTGGTCCAGCAGACAGGTGCAGAAATGACACAACATTTCTGTGGATAAGACATCTTCGTGCTAATAGACACTCTTGTACTATGGTAGAAGGCTGATAACGTTGATGGAAAATTATGACACTTTGTGCCGTTGTAGATTTTAATGGAAGGGTACACTGTTTGTTTGTTACTATGGTGTAATTAGGGTTCTAAGTGGGAGAAAAAAAGTGGGGTTGCTCTAAAATGGGGGCAAAGTGCTTAAAGGATGGTGAGCTATGCAAGTTGGGGCGTGGTATAAATCAAGATAAGTATCAATGTGTGCTTTAGAAAATCCTCTCCAATTATCGTAAGTTTAGAAAAAACATTGTTTAAAGGATTTCCCTTTCTTCTACAACTTGGGTAACCTAGTGTGATATGTCCGGTTCTCAGTAGTGAGTAAAAGAAGCATGCGTACATCGATGTGCATGCAGTCACTGCAATGTAATAAAAAAAAAAATTGACTATCTTTGAGAGGTCTGAAAATAGAGCCTGGTAGAGAGTTGTTTGGAGGCTGCCTGAAAATATGAGCCGGTCCCCAGACCCGGCCCAATTAAAGCGCTGTATCCATGCATCCTAAGCACTGCGCCATTCAACCATCTTTTAATTGATGCATATATTCCTATTTATATATATATACATAAATCTGTTTGTCCACTTATATTAAGCATCTATGAGCGCACTCGCCTATAATAAGCACTCTGCCATTCATGCAGCGATATGCCTATATATGCATAGGTATATCTGTCCCAGAATCAATGCTAAGCATTTATCTGCCCACCTGTCTATCATAAGTACTGGTCTCTCCATTCATGCATCCTTCCATCCATCCATACATTGATACATTGATCTATGCATTCTATCCATTCATGCATCTGGCCATGCATCCACTCGCCCTTTATCGAACTATACGTTCTTATTTCCGTGCATCATCCACCCCGACCCTAAATACGACGTATTATACTCATCCAGCTACCCTCTTAAGGCATTGAAAAGGCTTGCGAAGAGAATTGATAGGCAGATTTTTTAATAAACAATAACAAAGCTTTGAGTTGCTCTTTGTGGAGCATACTTCAACACCCTTCTCTGGTGGTGTTTTAAACAAAGGTACATCTAGCGAAAGAAATGTAAAGGAGCTTTTAAATGTAATATGTTAATTTAGAAACATAACATGTTGTCGAGTTGTTTATAGGTACACTGTTTTAAAGTGGGCGTGACTGACAGATGCTGAATACCTGTACTTCCTATATTTGAGAAAGTATAGCAGAGAGCTAATTTGAGGTGGTGAGAACTTTGAGTTCTATATTTCCATGTGAAGTACAGTATAGGAATATAAAAGTAATTGGAAAGCTTTTCATATTAAAAAGAGGGTGTGAGAACTTAGTGAGGCAGGCAAAGTGTGTGTTTTCGTAGCACTAAAACAAGACCGTGTGTAAGGTGAGAGCAGGTTCGTACAGGAATTGCCTTGTTGTGGTCGTTTGCAGAGGCGCAACTAGAGGGAAATTTCGGGGGAGCCTAATTCTTTCATCAAAAGGCAGACAGGGGATGTAGGGGTTGTAAAAAAGGGGGAAAAAGAACAGAGTCTCCTTTACACAAAAATGATGTTTTGAAGTCCGGTGAATTACTCGGGTGCAGCTCTGTGTCTGTGTGCCTGGGAAGCTGTGTCAGAGAGTCCGGGGCAATGGGCGTTGCGCGCCTGGTGGTCTGTCTGCTAATCACCCCACGATGATGTTGCTGCTGCATTACAAAAAGAGAAAATGGCTCTCTTTAAAGGATTTCCCTTCTCCTATAATGCGTGGCACTTGGCATGATGTCTGCACTTGTAAGTAGTTAGAAATGTGCATGCTCTCACAGTGTCACTACAGTGCAATAAAGAAAAAAAAACGGATTACGTTTGTGAGGTCGGAATATAGAGCCATATATAGACCCGTTTTGAGGCTCCCAAAAATAAAGTACTGGTGGTCACATCCCCACAGACACCTCCTCTACTGAAAGCCCTGGGTGCAGTGTTATGTTTGCAAAGTTGTAGATAAAATTGTTAGGTAATAATGGAAATTTTGTATGTGTGCTGTTTGCTTCATAATATCATTCTAAGTACATAGATAAAAATTTGTATCAAATACTATTTATAAAGTTGTGTGCGGTGGGTTGCAGAGAAAGTGGTGTGGAGTGGTGGGGTGTGGCGGAGAGGTGAAAAGTATGAGGTAGTGCAGTTATATATACATTGTAAAGGAGTAAGTAAATAATTAAATAAATACTTACTGTATGTTCGATGGCACTACTTGTCATCCTAGTACTTGTCTGTCATCCTCCATCACTTTGCAGCACTGGGTCTGGAAGTTGTTAGTGGAACTCTTTGTAATTTGTGAAATGTATTACGTTACATAGTACTTTTGCAGTTTATTTTATGTACTTGAAAAGTTAGAAGAAATACTATTAATGACAAATACACAATAGTAGTTGGATATTTAAAAAAACTTTTGAAATTCACTGAAAAAAACATAGGTTTTACCTACGTTATAGTTCGGAATTGGCATTTAAAAAACCTTAGAAATTCACTGAAAAAACGATAGGTTTCAGGGACGTTATAGAGAGTTGAACATTTGACTCATATAAAACAAGAGAAATTCGCCTGTTATAGTTAGTTGAGCTAACTATAACTCTCGCACCCGCAATGCACTGCTGATGATGTCACATATTACATCATTCATGACAAGGCCAGTGACGTCACTCATGACATCACAGATGACATCTCAAATGACATCACTGATGACATCATGCATGTCATAATGTGATGCACATACTGATGCTCTACTATAAACTTTGATACACCCATTCTAAAATGCAGACTACTATTTTTGAAACTGTACACACAAGAATGCCATATACTACATATTTTCTAGGTCTACACACACATCTAGTCACTTAAACTTGTAGTTACTCATCAATGCAAGACTATAATATCCACTCATACATCTATGCATGCAGTCACACTCTGCCACTCATCCATAGAGTTACTCAGACACCTAGTTAGTAAAGCGAACAATCAATCACATACCCATTTACTTGTGTATATGGTTATACACATCAACTTCATTATTTTTAGACATGCCACATCACTTATTTATACAGATACTAACACATATTTACTGTCTTATACAATCACTGATAGAAGCAGGCCCTTATTTATCCACACACTCTTCAAACAACTTAGTGTCACATATACTCATTTATATACTCCAACACTCACATATAATGCCTTAAAATATATGTAGGTAGTCACAGATATACCAGTGAGACATTCATTTACTCACCAACACACCCATACATACACTAACTCACCCATACAGTCCTTCCCAGATGCACTTTTTAATCCATAGAACCACTGAATCACCCACTCAGAAATCTGTGCACATACTCATACACCCCCCACGACCCACCCACACAGATACTCAGGGACTCATACAGATACTTAGCCAAAAAATCAATAACCCATACAGACACTTATGTAGTTATTCAGCAACCCATGCATTTGCTTACACACCAACGGAGAGACTAATACAGATTTTTACACTGTTTAGTCAGTAACCCATGCATTCAGTAAGACACGTTCAATCACTCACTTATACAGTCAGTCACGCACCGACAAAATAATCCCTTTAGGCATTTGTAAATACATTCATTCTTCAATACACCTTGGCATATATGCATATAAAACATATTTAAACTTTACAGAAACACACATTGACTGGATGATGTAATCAGTGATGTCATCAGTGATGTCATTTGAGATGTCATCAGTGATGTCATCAGTGATGTCACTGAGCATGTCGTGAGTGATGTAATATGTGACATCATCAGCAGTGCATTGTGGGCACGAGAGGTATAGTTAGCTCAACTAACTATAAAAGGCAAATTTCTCTGGTTTTATTTGAGTCAAATCTTCAACTTACTATAACGTCCCTGAAACCTATGTTTTTTCAGTGAATTTCTAAGGTTTTTTAAATGCTAATTCCTAACTATAACGTCTGTAAAACCGATGTTTTTTTCAGTGAATATATATATAATGTGTTTTTTGTTGTTAAGCATTATCAAATGTAAGTATTGAGAGTGCCAGCTATTGAGCTTGTCCTTTAGTGAATAAAAACGTTATATTGGTGTTAAATAGATACATTTTTAAGGGATTCATTTGCATTTTCACTCTAATAGATTGGTGTTAGTTAATTTGTCTACACAATATACCACTCTTATTTGGTGAAGCAGAGAAGCTGAGCAGGACGGCAGTGACGTGGTATAGACTCGGGCAATGGTGGGTAGAAAGAGTGGGCAGTGACAGCTAGCTAACGGTAGAGGGCAGTGGCAGCACATTACGTGTTTCACGTCTTTCAATCACAAGTTTGTTAAGCGCTACTACTCACCCGTGAGGGTCTCAAGGCGCTGGGGGAGGGGGGTTTGCAGGTTCCAGTCCATCAAGGCGGAGGTTTGTCGAAGAGCCCGGTTTTGAGGTTTCTTGTGAATATGGGGAGAGATGTTGTCTGTCTGAGTCGGAGAGGGAGGGCGTTCCAGGCTCTGGCCGCGAGGAAGGAGCCGGAGCGGCTGCCTGATCTCGTCTTTCTGGTGCAGGGGACCATGGTATAGGAGAGCTGGGCTTATCTTTGGGTCCTTTGGGGTGAGTGGAATTTGAGTCGGCTGTTCAGGTATGCTGGTCTGGTGTCGTGGAGGACCTTGTGAGCGTTGGTGAGCACCTTGAAGGTGATTCTAGCTTTGATGGGGAGCCAGTGGAGTATGTGCAGATGCTGGAAGATGTGGGAGTGTCTTGGCAGGTTGAGGACCAGTCTTGCGGCTGCATTCTGGATGTTCTGTAGGCTCCGTGTGAGGTTTTTGTTTATTCCGGCATAGAGTGCGTTGCAGAAGTCTAGTCTGCTGGTGACCGGAGCGTGACTGATGTTCTTTCAGTGTTTGAGGGGGAGCCATTTGAAGGTCTTGCATAGAAGGCGGAGGGTGTGGAAGCAGGAGGATGAGATGGCGTTGATCTGGCAGTCCATTTTGAGTCCGGAGTCCAGGGTGATTTCTAGGCTACGTGCGTGGTCAGTCGGGGTGGGCGGACTTCCGAGGGTGGGGGCCACAGGTGTCATTCCAGTCGGGGTGGGCGGACTTCCGAGGGTGGGGGCCACAGGTATCATTCCAAGGATCGGGGTGTGGGCCCATGATTAGTACTTCTGTTTTGTTGGTGTTTAGTTGAAGGCAGCAGTTTTTCATCCATTTGGCGACGGCTTTCATGCCTTCTCGAAAATTGTGTCTGGCGGTGTTGGGTTTGTTGGATAGGGAAAGGATGAGTTGGGTGTCGTCTGGGTATGACACAATGTTGAGTCCGTAGGTTCTGACGATGGGGGCGAGCGGAGCCATGTAGACATTGAAGAGCGTAGGGCTGAGGGATGACCCATGGGGGATCCGCAGGTGGTTGGTGTAGGGTCAAAGGGGGTGTCTGGCCCGCTGCGTTCTGCCGGAGATGAAGGAGCAGATCCAGTCGAAGGCCTTGTCTTGAATCCCTGACTCATCGAGTCTGTGTATTAGGGTGCAGTGAGAGACTGTTGAACGCCACTGAGAGGTTGAGTAGGATGAAGACTGATGTTTCTTCTTTGTCCAGTAGGGTGCGGATGTCATCTGTTGCAGCGATGAGGGCAGTTTCCGTGCTGTGTGTTTTTTCTGAAGCCGGAATTGGGAGGAGTCGAGGATGTTGTTCTCTTCAATGAATGTGGAGAGTTGGCTGTTGATGGCTTTCACGATTAATTTCGCTGGGAAGCGGATCAGGGAGATGGCTTTGTAGTTTTTGAGGTCGGTGGTATCCGCCAAGGGTTTCTTGAGGAGGGGGTTGATCTTGGCATGTTTACAGTCATCGGGGAACGATGCGGTTGTCAGGGAGCGGTTGATGGTATGGCGGAGCATGGGTGCGATGGTGTTGGCGGCTCTGTTGAAAATGTGGTGGGGGCAGGAGTCCATGGGGGCCCCGGAGTGGATTGAGTTCATCGTCTTCAGTGTGTTTTCGGTAGTGAGGGCTGTCCAGTTGTTGATTGTTGGCTTCATGGTGTCAGGGGTGGTTGGTGAGGGTTCAGTGTGTTGGTTGTCTTCATCCAAGTTCGCGTAGATGTTCTTGATTTTGTGGTGGAAAAAAAGGTGACCATGCAGGGTAAGAGGGAGGGGACAGGTGCTTGGACTCAAACAACAGAGGGCAGGGTGGAGGTGGGCAGGAGCAACAAGGTAACTATGCAGTGCAATGGTAAAACAATGGCCAAATAGGGCTTGAGTGAGCGGGCAGGGGCAAGGACTTGGACAATGAAGGGCAAGGAGGAGGGGGCAGGGGCAGGAAGTTTTCGCAGGAGCAGCACAACGGGCAATGCCAGACCCCGTCATACACAGCAATAGACATTTTACTTTCTGTTTACAAAACCCAAGAAATTCTCTGAAAAAAAAGGTTAAAGAAAGTTAGCAAGTGTAAGAATATCTACATTAACATAGCAAAAATATAGAAATTCCCAAAAAAAACAAAGGTTAAAGGGACATTATAGTTATGTGAAAATGTCTCTTGAAACATATCATTTGAAACTAACAGGATCACTGAAATTTACTAGTTATAGCTATCTCAAGTAACTATAACTCATGCCCTAAAGTAACTATAACTTGCACCCTTGATATGCACTGCTTTTACCCTTGCATAATTAATCACTCATGACATATTAATTGACTATATTTATAACATCCCTAATCACATCTGAAATGACATCATTGTTGATAATACACATTGTGTGGACGTACATTATAGTTACTTTAGGTAACAATTAGCCAGAATCGGCCCCAGGTCTAACATATGGGAAAACTCAACTTTGATGCTGGCCCTTATGTTGTTGGACAGCATATAAATCTTATCTTTGATAGACATAGTGTCCCAGTGCTAATGTCATGGGTGTCCCAGTTGGTGAGCCAAGGGGCCAGTGAGAACAAGGCAAATTGATCTAGCAATTGGTAGAAGTTCCTCTGTTGCTTCTCTTTCAGAGTCTGTGACAGTACTACCCCCTCAACTGAGCCATCTTGCTCGTGGTGTGACACAAGATCCAGGAGGGGCTTACTTTCCTCCTCCTTCTTTCCACCATCAGTCACCCTGAGCATTGTTATCTTAAACTTCTTGAAGTGTCAATTCTTACGGGTAATGTGCAGGACCTTCGCAGGGTTCCTGAGATTTTGCAGTTCCATGAGATAAGTGACATCACTGTTTTGCTCCCTCTCCTAGGAGGGCCAAGTCTGCTGGTCCTGGAGAACATTTGGCTCCAAAGCTTCCATGGCCCACAATTTCTGGCCAGGTTGGTACTCTATCAAACTGGCCTTCTGGATATCCCATTGCTTGGCCACCTCCTGGCTGGCCTCTAAGTTTAGTTTGGCCTTCTTCATGTATTCCCCGATTTTAGATCTGAGGTCTCCCATATTCAGCTATATCCGCTGAGGTCTTCCTGGGAACTTTCTCTCACCCTTCTTTCACAGGACTGAGAGGTCCTTTCAAAGGTTGACTAATCAGAAGTTCTAATTGGATAAAGTCTATTCCCTTCAGCAGGACATTCCTGTAAGCAAACAGCAGACAATGGAATAGGACATACCACTTATGGTTTAGGGCTAGGAGAGGCCCCTAATCATGCCTCTGAGGGCCATTTTCAACCTCTCAACAATCCTATTGGTCTGGGGAGGATAGAGTGTGGAGAACCTGTAAGTAAACCTTCACTTGTCTCACAAAGGCTTCATGTATGCTGACATGACGTGTGTCCCGTTTCAGAGACCACTCCCTTTGGAAACCCAACTCAGGTAAAGATTCCATTAGTGCCCTGGCCGCCATGGGCCTCAATCTCTGTTCTGAGGAGTATGGACTCATAGTACAGGGTGGCATTGTTCATAGGGCTGTTTTAGGATCCAGGGGCCCTACAATGTCTACCCCTATCTGTTTGAAGAGGATCCCTAAAACAGGGGCATTTTGGAGGGTAATCCATGCTTCCCTGCTGAATCGCCACTGGCCTGGCAAGTCAGGCAGAATACATCTACCTTTGTTTGCTGCTGACGTTAGTAAAAGTGGGTGAACATGTAGTCAAAAGATTTGTCCTGCTAGAGAAGTCCTGCCAAAGAGATGTCATGAATCATCCCCAATAGAAAGGCTGTAGAACTGAGGGATCACCAATACTATGGCTGACCCAGGCTCAGGTACTTTAGGCTGAATATACAGGAGGCCCTTATCCCAATAAATGCGGCATTGTCAGGGGTGTCTCAATTTTTCTGGTCTTCTCCATGGTGTAAGGACCATTGAGAGTGGTGTACTGTCTCTGAGCCCACTCGGCCATCGATGTTACACCTACAACTTGCCACTCAGCCACCACAGGCAGGTCACCCAGAATAGTTATGCCCTCACTTGTAGGTACTTGATCCTCCTCCTCTGGGTTTCTCCTAAACTCTGGATGTTTTAGGGGCTGGTATCCCATACTTCTTGCCCCTCTCTTGTTGGCGGGAGCATGGGTCACTGTTTCAGACTCCAGGGGGCATATTATCAAGGGATGTATCTCTGCTATCTCCGAAAGCGGAGATAACATTATCTCCCTATCAGCAACAGGGTGAGAACACGCAAATTCGCATGTTAGCACCCTTTTTCTCTACGCTTCCCCTTGCATCTCTAATGAGATGCAAAGGGGGCGTTCCAGAGAAAAATAATAGGAGAAATGTTGTTAAGCGACCTTTCTCCTATTATCAAGGATATCGCTAACCCTGTTCATGATTAAAAAAAAGCAGCGGTAACCGCAGTTAGCGCTGCATTTTTTACACCTGGTATTTTCCTGACTTAGCCATGATATCCTATGGAAGGTGGATATCATGGCTAAGTTTGTGAGCCCCTATCATCAAGCTAATGCCAAACTTCGAGAGATTATCATTAGTTTTCCAGCGATAATCTCTCATTTGGCAGTTAGCGCAAGGATTTTTATCACTTCTGAGATAAGCGTTGCTAATAGCACACTATCTCAGTGATAAAATCCCCGCTACCCGGCGATAATTATCCTAGCGCTAAGTGCGCTTAGCGATAATTATCGCTGGGGCTTGATAATATGCCCCCAGGTTCTCTTCGTTCCCCTGCAGGACTGTATTAGACTGTGGGGTCAACAGCACCCATTCTGGCAATCCCAATATATCTATATGGGCTTTTGAGATTTAACTTGTTCAAGATGTATGCTCTAGGTTATTCCCTTTTTTTTTTTTTTTTTTTTATTGTTAGCAGGCTGACGGAGAGAACAACAAACAGTAAACAGCAAATCCAAGAAAAAGTAATAATTGTACATAAAACACAATACATATATATGGTGGGTATCATATAGAACGAATACAAAATCAAATCAGTGCAGTAGTCGGAAAAGGGAAAAAAAGAGGAGAAAAAAAAAAAAAAGGAAAAGACAAGCGAGAAAAGAAGAGATAAGGGCAAATACAGATGTAGAAAGGAGCAATATCGTGTTAACAATCTCAGAGCACCGTAATGATTATCAGATAACATAGTCTTTTCATGAGGATAACATCAGCGTTCAATGAAAGTTCCCCAGTTTTTTTCATATTTTTTCATTGCCTTTATGCCCCTAATGTTTGCTAAAGCGAGCTCCATTGAGTGTATTTCGGTTACTAATGCCCACCAATCCCAGATCTTAGGTGTTTCTGGGCTGACCCAAGCTCTAGCCAGAGTTAGTTTAGCACAGGATATTAATATCGTGATCAAAGCAGCTTGTGGGAGTGGGGCTGAGTAAGTATCTAATAAGACAGACGCAGCTGTTAGCGCAGGTATCTGAATCTGCTTCATGTTCAAAACTTTTACAATTTCGCCCCAAAAAGTTTTCAAATTTGGGCATGAGAACAGCATATGTACCAAATCTGCTGCTTCAGTAAAACATTTAGGACATTTAGTGCAGTCGCTAAAAGTATTGTTGGAAGACCACTTAGAAATTCTTTCAGGGGTATAATATAGCATGCATGTTGTTCTAAATTGTTGAAGTCTTAAGCTGGATGATCGTACTTGTTTGTTGATATTCATAAAGGAGCTTGTTATCTGTTTAGGAGTTATATCTATTCCCAATATTCTACTCCATTTATCAGCAAGCTTACTGCAGTCATTGGATTTGATAGCAGTGAGTGTTCTATATGTCTCACTTATGACAGATTTATTTTTGGATGAGTGTAGACAGGTCCAGATATCCCGCTCAGGAGCTTCCAGAATTTGTTTTTTATTAATCAGATAGTCATGTATCTGTAAAAATTTGTATCTCATATTTTCAGATAGATTATATAGTTGCTTAAGAGTATTAAAATCCATGAAACCCTGAGTGTTGTATAAATCTCCTAGAGTAATAATACCTAATCTGGACCATCCATGGACTGTGTTATCATTGAAGATATTTGGAAGACCAGGGTTTCCCCAAAGTGGTAGCTCAGAGTGAAAAAAATTAGTATCACAAAAAGAAAGAATATTGCCCCATATCTTTGTTATATCTCTAGCTGTCTTAAATTTAACTCTTTTAAAGTAATTAGGATCGTTAGTTCTATATAAAAATAAGTTTGAGTCAGATTTTAACATAAAATAATGAAAGAATAAAGCCCTTCCTTCATTGAGTAAAGAGCGTATACGATTAATGAAGGCAGACCAAAAGTATAATTTAAAGTCCGGGAAATTAAGCCCGCCCTCATGTATATCGTTCTTCATGAGATATAGTGATCTTCTTGCCTTTTTATACCCCCATATAAAACTGCTAAGTATACCAACGAAATAGATATACATATTTAGGTAATACCTTCATTTTTATCAAGTTAATTCTGCCAATTATATTCAAAGGTAGCCTATGCCACTTTTTTAATAAAACGCTAGTGGATTTAAGTAATTCATCATAGTTTATTTTATTGATGTCTTGTACTTTAGCTGTTATTCTTATTCCCAGATAGGTAGCTACTTTGCATATCTCGGCCACTATCACAGGTGGGGCATAGTTGACTATTATTTGCGTTTTTTGTAAGTTTAGTTTATAGCCCGCTACCTTACCGTATTTTTCAGCTTCTAAAATGATTCCTTTTTGAGCCTCTACAACATCTTCCGTGTAGACCGCTATGTCGTCAGCGTATGCTGTTATTTTTAATTCCTGATGTCCTGATTTAAAGGGTATTATCTGAGTTTGAGATTGGAGGGCTAACAAAAAAGGTTCCAAAGAGAGTGCAAATAATAAAGGTGAAAGAGGACAGCCCTGTCGAGTTCCTCGTAAGATCCTGAAATCTGAAGATGCTCTAGGTTATTCCCAAGCAGAAATTCTACTGATATACAGGGATGACAGCTGCACTCCAGGGAAACCATGAGCATGGGATGGTGAATGGCCGGATTTTTAGCATTCATCACATGGTGGAGTACATCAGGAATGATCTGCACAACAGAAACTAGCTGGCAACTAACATTAGCAATGCAGTTTCCTGTGTCTCACAGGGCTTTCACCCTCCTCCAATTGATGGAAGGACACTTCTAGTTTTCAGGTTTGTAGACAGTGGGTTCAGTTTCCTTTTCACCCGGGGACAAAAGTGTAACCTCTTTCTACCCAATGGCTCCCACTGGCCAAACTTCCTTCCCCAGCCCCACACTGGCATTTCCCATGGACTGAATCTCACCAAACTCTCTTCTTATTCGGCTCAGAAATGGTTTGAGAATTGTTCCTTTTAAATTCCTTTAGAAAACTCCTTTCTATTGTCCTTGCTCACCCCTGACTTCTGTTGGAGGGGACCTAAACTACAATTCTTGTGGTCGCCCCTGGTTCCTTCTTGGACAGATTCAGGCTGAGTCAGAGGTCTACTTCATTCCCAAGCTTCATAGGAATATTGGGCTTAGAGCCTATCAGTTGCTGGATCATCTCTGTAAATCGATTCCTCAAGACACACTCCTACATAATCAAAATATACAACTCATCATAATCCTGTCATTTACTTCCCTTCAACCAACCATACAGTTCCTTATTAGACAAGTCTACAAAATCCTACCAAGACTGATAATCAATCAATCAATCAATTATTTGTAAAGGGCAATACATACCTGTGAGCGTCTCAAGGCGCTGGGGGGGGAGCTACTGATCGAACAGCCAGGTCTTGAGTATCCTCCTGAAGGTCAGCAGGTCTTGGGTCTATTGTAGGCTCAGTGGGAGGGTGTTCCATGTCTTGGCGGCGAGGTGGGAGAAGGATCTTCCATTGGTGGTTGTTCTTCAGATGCGCGGGACGGTGGCAAGTGAGAGGTCGGCGGAGCCTAGCTGGCAGTTGGGGAGATAGAAGGAGAGCCGTCTGTTGAGGTAGGCTGGGATGGTCTTGTGGAGTGCCTTGTGTGCGTGGGTGAGGAGCTTGAAGGATATCCTCTTGTTGATGGGGAGCCAGTGCATGTTTCTCAGGTGGTGGGTGATGTGGCCATGGCGTGGTACGTCGAGGATCAGTCGCATCGAGGTGTTTTGGATGCGTTGTAGTCATTTGATGAGCTTGGTCAGGGCTCCCGCATAGAGGGCATTCCGTAGTCAAGACTGCTGCTGACGAGGGCCTGGATGACTGTCTTTTTTGTATCTGTCGGGATCCATCTGTAGATGTTGCGGAGCATGCGGAGGGTGTTGAAGCAGGCGGAGGAGACGGCATTGACTTGCTTGGTCATTGAGAGCGTTGAGTCTAGGATGATTCCCAGATTGCGTGCGTGGTCGGTGGGTGTCGGGCTGCCCCCAGTGCCGTCTGCCACCAGGAGTCAACCCAGGCTGAAGTGTTGGGGCCAAAGATGAGGACCTCCGTCTTGTCCGAGTTCAGCTTCAGACGGCTGGTCTTCATCCAGTCGGCGACGGCCTTCATTCCTTCGTGGAGATTGGCTTTGGCGGTGATGGGGTCCTTGGTGAGGGAGAGGATCAGCTGAGTGTCGTCGGCATAGGTGATTATGTTCAGGTCGCGCTGTCGGGGTATGTGTGCGAGTGGGGCCATGTAAATGTTGAACAGCGTCGGGCTGAGGGAGGATCCCTGGGGTACGCCGCAGATGATCTCGGAGGCTTTGGAATGGAATGGGGGGAGGCGGATGATCTGGGTTCTGCCAGAGAGGAAGGAGGTGGTCCAATCCAGAACCTTGTCTCAGATCCCTGAGGCGTGGAGGCCTGCGTGTAGTGTGCGTTGGCAGATGGTGTCGAAGGCGGCAGAGAGGTCTAGGGGGATGAGTGCTGCGGTCTTGCCATTGTCCAGCTGGGATCTGATGTCATCGGTGGTGGCGATGAGGGCAGTCTCGGTGCTGTGGTTGCTGCTGAACCCTGACTGGGAAGGGTCCAGGGTGTTGAAGCTGTCATGGATGTCTGCTATCTTGCGGTGGAAGAAGGTGGCGAGGGAGACGCACAGGGATTGCTACGACAGGATATCGTTGGTGTTGGAGCTGGGTTTGGAGAGTTCCTTCCCGATGTTGAAGAGCTCCTTGCTATTGTGTGCGTTGTTGTTGAGGAGGTCTTTGAAGGAGGTCCTCTTGGCCGCCCTGATGAGGTGGTGGTGGTTGCGGATGGCGTCCTTGTGTGCTGCGTGGCTGTCCGGAGTTTGTTCACTATGCCATTTCTTCTCTAGTTTCCGGCAGGCTTGCTTGGAGGCTAGGAGTTCTGGGGTCAAACAGCTGGCCCTCTTGCTGGTGTCTCTGTAGGGGGTTTCTTCAGTGGGGCGAGGGTGTTGGTGCAGTCCTCGTTCCAGCATCGGAGGCTTGGGCAGCATCAACGGTGTTGGAGGGTTCGGTGGGTGGGCTGAGAGCGAGGTTTGCGTGTAGTTGTTCTTCGGTGATTTTGCTCTAGCAGCGGTGGGGGATCTGTTGGGTGCGGTGGGCTTCTGATATAGCTATTTCTGGGCATCCCAGAACCTCAGGTAATATTTGATGTCATTAAACTACTTTTGTGCATGAGGACCTATCCGGGGGACATGCTTAAACTGATGAGCTACATTTATGGCCAAAAATGTATCCCTTCCAAAAATGGATATGTGCTTCCATAAGCAAACTCCCCTCCATACTTTGCTGAAATTCTGTAGATGGACAAGTCCACCTTATCAGCTGCAAACCACTTTAAAAAACTCATCTTAAACCATATAATTAGGCACCAGTAGGTAAATACCATTTACCGATTCTAAAATACCGAATTTTATCAATTTGGTATTTTAGAATGGGTAAAAGATATGAAGGTATTAATTCGGTAATTTTTACCAAATCTGTAAAATTCGGTAAATACAATTGTCCCTTGAATTCCAATTATTTGACCAGGGCACAAAAGGGATTAGGTCCAGAACCTCAGGTCTGCTCACAGATAGAAGGTCCAGTCCTGTTCTGATCGTTTGCAGGCCCAGAAAGTGTTCTGAAGAGGGTTCCTTGGGATGCCACATTTATGGCTTGCAATATCTAGTGGGTGATGGACAGTAATCCTACCCACTTTTGCCTTACTGAAGACTAACCCATATTGCACTATTCTAATGGAAATCCAGGATGGTTCAAGCCTTCTGCCCATAGCGGGTTCTTGTGTGCCAGTTAGTGATGTGTTTAGGGAATTGATCAGCCCCTTCCTTCTTAGCTACCAAAATGGTTTTGGGGGCCAGCTCCCTCTACCACTGGGCTGGTGCTCAACTTGTTACCATTGGCCTAAATAAAAAAAAGTCCTTTCCTTAGGTCTCCCCTTCCACTAAACTATGCATTGGCAGGTTTCAGCTCTGCCCATTTCAAGTTAATTAAGTTCCTGGAACCTCCCCAGCTGCCTTTCCTAAGCTCAGATGTATCAATCTCTCTTCTCTCAGTTCATCTTGTCAGCAGGTTTAACCATTGTTCTTCTCTTGGATTAGCTTTTACACCTCATTAAGGTCAAGCACGGACTGGCCAGCTGCTGACAGGATAATTAAATTTAGCCCGTAAGATCTTTTGGAAAGTAAAAGGTAACTTTCTAAATGTTTTTTCCCTAAATGTTTATTAAAAATCTAACTTCACCAAAGAATTGGATTTTTTCATAATTATGAAAAATATTCTTCAAATGACCATTAGCATATTCCTGTCAGAAGTTACAACTTAAAGTTTATAATATATACTTTCACATTTTCTAAGGTCTAGCTTCAGCCCTGATAGTGAAAGTAACTTTTGGGGGCAAGTCACTGGAGGAACATAACATCTTTATTTCCATACATGTTGCACTTTTAATATCAAGCACTCTACCTTGTAGAAGGCAAGATGCACTTAAGGGTGATTTATTAATATTTAAAAGCAGGGTTTCCGGCATGTCCTAAAGGGTTATTTTGACAGGTTTGCCAGCAGGTTATTAGACTGTTGCAGTCACGCTACACATGGTAGGCCAGAAGCCATGCTTTATAGGCCAAAGCAGTGAATGGCAAAATAGTTGCTGCAGTCCATAGGTGGCATTTAACTTCTAGGCTTTGAGTGCATTTGCTACACTGTATACTAGCGACGTATAGGCTAGTAAAAAATATCAATAAAGGTTAAGCCAAGTTAATAATGTTTAAAGGGGGAGTCCAGGCACTTTCCTCCTGTTTGGCAGGTGTAAAGCGCATAGAGTTCTAATGCCAGTAAAACTAAGATAGGGCAACATTTGAATGGTGGGGGATGGGAACACACACCAAAGATGGTTGTTTCCTACAATATTGCATATTTTTCAACTTTAGAGGACTCAGGTATCAAGTAGCACGTTTTGTGTCATTGTAATCTTTAATGCCTCACTGGTTCAAAGTGTTTGTGACGGTTTACAAATTAGGCAGAAATTACCTTCAGCCAGGCCCCCCAGTCAGCAGGTCTAGTTGAAAAATATAATGGTATATTGAAACTGAAAATGGCCAAAATCTGTGCAAGCACTGGATTGAAATGGCCCGATGCCCTCCCTTTAGCATTACTGTCTCTGAGAACCACACCACACACAAGAACGGGGTTATCCTCCTATGAAGTAATCTTTGCCCGACCGGCCAATGTGTGAGGAGTCCCTAGGCCCAGATCCTTTAGAGACATTGATTATCCTTTGATGACAGACTACTTGTATGATTTGACTAAAGATCGGTGTTCTATTCATCAACAGGTATCTGATACATTGTGGCCGCTACCAGAGGGTCCAGGACATCGATTGGAACCAGGCCAGTGGGTCCTGGTGAGGAACTATCAACGGAAATCGAGTTTGTAACCGAAATGGTCTGAGCCCTACCAGATCATACTCGCTACGAGGTCGGCTGTGAATGTGCATGGGCGCAAACACTGGATCCATGCTAGCCACCTGAAGCGCCTTCCGCTCCTTCTGCCCTTTGATTTACAAAACCGCGAATGAATTCCCAGCCAGGAAGGGGAGTCGTTGCAGAGCTTTGTACCTTTTTCAGAAGCCCGAGAGGAAGGGCAGCCGAGTGAAGCGTTGCCCTCAGGTGACGGGGCGGCGGCTCAAACAGGGGAGGCCATTATCTCTGGTGTATTACAGGGGTCAAATGCATCTGATGCCCCTGCAACTGAGTTGTTTTCTGACCAGGAGCAACCTGGTCACTGTAACTACAACCTGCGGCCCCGAAAACAGCGCGGTACCCCAGTCTTTCGTGGAAGAAGATAGGGAAAGACTTCATTTGAGAAATATCAGATAGATACACTGGGGTACTGAGCGAGACACTGGACTGAACTCGTTGAGAGCTTGGAACACTGTGTTAAGTAGCTCTGTTCAGAAAGAAAGACTGAGTTGGGGGCTGCGATTGTTCTCCCAGACGAAGGAAGTTGTTTGCTTTTTCACTTAATGGATGACAAGAGTCTGCCTGTGAGGCTCTAGAACGGACACAGGGAAGAAGATCCCCTCTGGTGGTGTGCGTGCTTTGTGGATACAAAGATAGTTTTTGGACTTATAGAGAGGGACCGAGTTAGATTTGGACTTATAGAGAGTATGTTTCCTTTTGCTCGATTTGCAATGGAGGATCAAAGGCCACTAGCCCCTTGGCGATATGTGGATAATATGCATTTTTTTTCCGGATGGTCCACCAGAGTGAAGGTGGCATTCGTTGCTTTCATTGTTATCATTACAATAATTATGATGTGTGCATTCGTATATTTAGAGTTTCAGCACCCAGTACAGAAGCTGTTAGGAACTACTGTTGCCCCGGAAGAGCATCTCTTCTATTCTTTGCCCCCTCACAAGGCCAGACACAGAGAAACTTATATGAAAAATGCTTTTATTGAAATGTTGTACCAGACACACAGCACCACGAATAAGACGAACTGTTGGGTATGTGGGTTACTTCCTTCAGTAATGCACCAGCACGAAATGTTTATCTCCTTACCGATGTCTTATTTAGCTAGTTGTGAAGCCTGGTTCCAATTGTTATCTTTGATGTATTCACATTATGTAGCTGAACCGAAAATGTATACTGAAAAATATTATGAAGCCATTCTGAAATACATAGAAAAACATCAAGGATTTGATGCAGCAGGAAACAGGGGAGAGGGTTCTTTGGACCCCAATGCTTGCATAAACGTAGATATAGATTATAAGAATGTTACATGGTTAATGGAGGAAATGCAGGATGTTTAACTTTTTAATGATACTATGTACTTCTAGCATTTTAAAGAAAGAAATGTTACGAATGACAAAGCCTTGCCGATCCCCATCATTAATACTACCTCTCCCTTTTGCATACAGGGAAGAGGTCATGTTAAGGTAGGAAAGAGCAGATGCAATTACACCTACACTTTACAGGTATATAGTACCCCACCTATGATTAACCCACCAGATGTATATTTCGTCTGCGGTGAGAATGCATACACATGGCTTCCCCGGGGATGGGCAGGAAGTTGCTATCTCTCATTTCTCTACCCTCCTGTGTATATTGCTCTGCCCGACTATCACCGAACTCATCAGTTAGTCCAGAAAGGGGTAGTGTTTAGCCGAAACGTTAGGAGCTATGACACCGACAGTACTGACCAAACAGATACCTCCTTGCAACAATTCGAAGATATTGCTAAGGGTCTCTCCCCCTTCTGGGGACCTATATTCAGTAGCCACAGTATACAACGCCTGTCCCGAATAGTTAAGAACGTGGTCCAGACCACTACTGGGATCTTAACTAATATCACTGTAGAGCTTGCAGCGACGAGGCTTGTTTCACTCCAGAACCGGATGGTTCTTGACGTCATCCTCGCAGATAGGGGGGGAGCCTGTCGTCTGATCGGCAGCTCTTGCTGCGTGTTTATTCCAGATTCAGCCCCTACCATTCATCTAGCTATACAGAAACAACATCGATTAGCCAGCGAAGCACATGTGGATAACGGCACCTGGTCCCTTAGCAGTTGGTTTTGGGGCCTTTTAGCTACCTGGGATTGGAAGATATTCATAGTGCTGGCCGGAGCTTTTGGAGTAATATTTACCTGTTACCTGTGTCTCCAGTGTGGCCCGGCTTGCTGCTCGTTTTGTGCAACCAGGATAACATCTGCTTTGAACTTTTCTCGACAAGTTAAGGTTGAGAAGCAGATGATCCAAAAGGAGGTGTCGGATCTCATGCAGATCGATGAGGGGGTTTTTGTAGAATGAATTTGTATTGGCTATAGTAGGCCAAAAGGGCCGTCTGTTGGGATCGAATTTCGATAACATGCATTATTGGCCTAATATATCCAATGTAACCTCGTAATTTTATAATCGAGTAGTTAGAATACACTATGATCTCTTAGTGACCGATGATTCACTTTTGACTCGTTTGCCATAACTCTTTGGGGGCACTTTGCAGCAGACCCTTACCTGCGGGGGTCCTGTTGACATCCTTTCATCTACACGCTTTCCCCCCCCGCCGCAGCTAACATCGCGGCCACCGAGGGGGGCGAGCTAATTGGACCACAACTCCCAGCGTCCCCTCACTGCCTGCGCTGACCGGCCGCATCATACAGCAGCGCCCGGAGGCGCATAAGAGACAGCCGCCCCTCCCGCCTCGCGGGAAGCGCGCGGGTGTCGCTGGGCTGAGCCCGCGCAGAGGGCGGGCCGTCTGTGGCCGTCAGGGGCCGGAAGAGGCCGGGCCGGGCCCCCCCTAACCACCACTATGGGCAAAAGGAAAAAGGTATGTGTTAGGGATGATGTTGGGTCAAAAGCGAAACATCCCAGGAAATCTGAATCCATTATCTCGTACTTAACCTCAGCAGTGGGGGTATTGACTAAAGAAATTGCTGACGTGGAAAAAGAATTGGGCCTGAATGCAGAGGATACCGACCCAGTCCTACCCCCAGAGCATAGTAGGGAGATACCACTAGAACCAAACATTGTGATAACTAATCGGGAAGTGACCTTAACTCACAATGCACCACCAACCCCACAAGATGCTCTGAGCCACCCGACACCACCAACGCCCACTATTCCCTCACATAAGCTGTATAAGAAGAGAAAGTTGCCAAGTTCTTCGGACAGGGTGAAAAAATACCTGGGTCACACTAATCGATTAGACTCTCGGTTCAAGAGCCAAATTGGGAAATTTATAGAGGATTTATTCATCACACGCCTGGAACCAGCAATTGTATCTGTAGCAAAAGACATTGTGGATACTTTAAATACCTGTGTAGCGGGGCTTCTTTCAAAGTGTGAAAAAATTGATGTGTTGCTGAAACAAAGTAGGGGGGAAAGGGAGGTGTGACCCAGCCAGTGGCCACAGCTAATAATGTGCCCACAGTTGATAGTAGGAACTTTAACCCCACATCTTGTCGGCCCCATCGCCCGGAAGGGACTGTAGACACAGTAGGACAGCCAAGTGAAACGGGGGGGACAGGGAAATCGCTGCCTGAAGTAAATATTAGGGGCAACCAGGCGTATGATATTAGCAGACGGTCCCGTCGGGCCTGGTTATACCCTGGAGCTCCCACCGGAAGCAGCCCCTCTGGTGGCTGTTTTCACTGGGGTTCCTCCGGTCAGGGGGGGCACTTGGGAGACAACTGCTGATCTGATGAACTTAGCCAGACAGTGGTGTGACCAGTTTAGTTCAGGAGAAGCTAATGTGGCAAGTGCAGGTGCCATGGCAAGGAGGGTTTGTTGGGTGGGGCATTGTCCTAAGAATATCCCAGGGGACTGCGTGGTGGTGAACTTTAGGAGCAGGAACTGTGCTGAGAGACTATTTTGGGACAGCTCAGATCTTGATAATAAAGGCATCAGACCTCTTCCTTTGGGGTTTTTCTATCCCCCGGCTAGGGTATATAGATATCCGCCACCACCTAATCGGTCTCATACTCGACCCAGCAATATAAACACTCTAACATACCAGGCTAAGATGAGGGCACAGATGGGATCCGCCCAGGGGCAGTCTCGGGGAGGGATTATTGAGCCCATGACTATTTTGCCAGCATCCCCGGTCAACATCCAAAACAGGGGAGAGCTAGAGCTTTGTAACCGATTATCACCCCTGTCCCAGATGGAGTGCAATGATTGACTGGGCCCTGAAACCTTAAACCAGGGGACTGGGATAGTGGGTGTAATCCACCCAGTTGACACACGGCTAGCCTCATGTAAAATCTTAAGCTGGAATGTGGCGGGTATCAGATCTAAAAGCACTGACCCCATTTGGCTGCAATTTATAAAACAGTTCGATATTCTGGCATTGCAGGAAACTTGGGATTCAGACTCTAGTTTTAATTTAGATGGTAATCAGAGCTTTACCATCCCTGCGGTCCGAGGGGCTGTGGGGAGGTCCAAGGGGGGTTTACTCTTTCTTATTTCCCTAAACCTTGCCGGGACATTCAGAAAACTTAATGGGGAGTCAGTTAAATTTCTTATTTTAGAATGGTTTGTCTCTAATAAGCAATATCTTTTGATTAATTTGTACAATGCTATGGATGGCCTCGAACATTTTAATATGCTAGAACAATTTTTGTCAGTCTATAAAGTTAATAACTCTTTTTCGGTAGAGATGTTTCTTAATGGGGATTTTAATATACACCCCTGTAAGTGGGATTGTTACGGTGATGATTTTGATGGGCATACAAACGGGAGGGTACCTCATTTCGAACACGGCAAACAGGGTGAGGCCTTGGAGGAACTACTTTCTAATTTGAATCTATTTGAACAAGCTAAGGAAAATGGCAGTGAGAATGCCCCCACATTTATAGGGCGGGGGGTTAATTCTGTCATCGACTACATTTTCCTATCCCCCTTACCTCTGATTAAGACCCTGGCTTATAAGGTAGTGATGTCATCTTTTAGTGATCATAACCCCCTCACCCTAGATGTTGATGTGGGCGCCAAGATTGTCATCACGGCTCAAGGCAGGGAGGTTCCATGGGATTTATCCACCAAAGATCAAGGCAGACGGATAAAGTGGGACAATATAGTCCGGGAGGCCTTTTTTGCTGAACTGATTGCCAAGACGGAGACCAATATTGGCATCTGTCTGGACGTTAATACCGTGGGCACAGGAACTATAACCTCCTTTTCAGCAATCTGCAAGCAAATCGCTGAAAACCTACATAAGGGGAGTAGGACACATTGCAAGAAAGCACAGAGATGGTTTGATTCCTCATGTACATAAGCTCACGAGGCTCTTCTTGAGGCCCTCAAGAGGAATCCGAGGGACAGGGCCTTGGTTTCCTCTCTCCGTAGGGAGTATAAATTAGCAATCTTCATGCGGAAACAGAAAATTAAAGAGGAGGCCTGGGACAATTTGCAGTCCATCGACGTACTGAGGGACAGCAAAAAGTTTTGGGCCACAATAAATCAGCCATTCTTTACGGAAAGCCACAATCTAGATACTGATTGCGTGATTCCGGATGATGTTTGGCTTCAGCATTTTAAGAACATCTATGGGGATAATGTGCTCCAGGAGTCCACATCGGATCCACCTCTCATGAGTTGTCCCATAAACCCTGTTAAATTTGAATTGGTGGAAGTAGAAAGGGCTATTCGAGAGACATCTAAAAATAAGGCCCCAGGACCTGACGGGGTGCCTGCTGACCTTTATACCATGTACCCTAACTTTTGGGCAAAGATTTTGACTAATGTATTCAATGCCGCAGCCCTAGTGGGTTTTCCCCCTTCTTGGGCCTCCGCTATCATCGTGCCCATTTTTAAAAAGGGGAGCCGAGGGGACCCCGCCTGCTACAGGCCAATCTCCCTGTTAGACTCTGCCGTTAAGATCATGGGCAGAGTCATCCTCCAGAAACTGGGCGATTGGATGAATGGTAGGGGGGCGCTCTGGAATCTTCAGTATGGTTTTAGGCCACATAGGAGCACCATGGACCAATGCCTAAATGTATACCTTTTGATCAATAAATATACGATAGCAAAAGAGGGCTTTTTATATCTTGGATTCATGGATCTATCATCGGCCTTTGATCTGGTGAATCGCTCCAAATTATGGCGCATATTGCTGGAAATGGGCGTAGATGCACCGTTAGTTCACTTTCTTAGCGTCCTCCACCAGGACCTAGCGGCTGCCGTTAGGGTCACACAGGATGGTAGGTGCACAGTCCAATTTAGATCTAGACGGGGAGTCAGACAAGGGTGCATTCTGGCTCCCCTCCTTTTCACGATTTACATTAATGGCCTGGAAAAATCTCTGGACGGGGCCAGTGCGGACATTCCGCGTGCAGAAGGAACGGGTATTCCGGTCCTCTTGTACGCGGATGATGCTGTACTTATCGCTCGAATGGGCCTGGGATTACAGAGGCTGCTGGACAATTTTGGTGCATTCATGGAATCCCTCGACTTAAAAGTAAATAGCAACAAATCCCATATTATGGTCGTTGGGGCCCGCAGGAAGATTAATAAGGTTAAAACATTCAAATGCCTGGGTGCGGAAGTCTCCAGGGTCCCAGTATTCACTTATCTGGGCGTATTATTTGACGAGAAGGGCAACTGGGGCCCTCAGCAGAAACACAAAAGCAACGCTGTTGCTAGATCCACCACAGCCCTCCTCAGTTTTGCCAAAAGGCTGGGAGCTAAACCCTTGGAAGCTATGCTTAAAATATACAAGTCCAAGTGTTGCGCGATTGCCTCCTATGGGGCATCGATATGGGGATATGGACCTGTGGGCAAAATACAGGTTCCTTAGAGCCCTGCTGGCGGTACCCCAGTCATCGTCGACCCTGGCTGTACATTGTGAATTAGGTGTGGGTTACATCACAGACCAGCTAAAAGCAGCTCCACTGATTTGTTGGGCAAAGACGTGGCTCAATGAGGATATTACGCTTAACCACCTTATCCTAAAAGATTGCCTGGCCCTCGACAAGGCAGACAGAATCCCATGGCTGGCATACGTTAGAGCGGCGTGTGCCAGACTGGGTCGTCCTGAATTGTACGCAGCCCCAGAGGGTATTAAGAAAGAGGATGTGGCATGGATTAAACATAACTTCCGGATTATGCTTGAGGCTGACTGGGAGGAGGTGGAGCTCAAAAAATCAGGAGTAAGAAGCATTTATGCCTTACAAACTTCGCCATCCATTGAGCCATATATGAAGACAGTCACTAAGCCGTTCCATCGCTTTCTGCTGATAAGATTTAGATTCAACTTAATTCACTTCATTTTAGGTGATTTCCAGCAATGGGGTAAACCAGCTGATTCCCCAGCATGTTCATGTGATAACTTCTCGACACAAGACACCCTCCATCTAATTATGTTCTGTGAACATTTCTCCGAAGCATGCAAAAAATGTCTACACCCTATATTACGAGAAGCAGGGTTTGTGCAGGTGAGGCCCGCACTTTTATATCTGCAACTGCTGAACAGTGTGCGGGTCACCTTCAGTGTAGCAAGTTTTTTAGTGGCCGCAGCTAGAGTGAAGAACAAAAGAAGTATATGCATGACTTAAGTACTGCAGTTTGAGAGGGTGGCATCTTTGTCCTTTTAATTATGGAAATTTGAAAAATGATTTTAGATTTCTATGTTATATTATACACAGTGGTTTTTACGCCAGGTGGAGACATTAGTTGTTCAATTGTTTCGTAAGAACCATGAATCATTAGTACTGTACATATATGAATTTTTGTAACTATGCATTTTTATCTGTACCTATTTTTATCTATTTTGTGCCGAATTGTATGCATGTATTTCTGCTTCTTTTATGATTTTAATTAATCGAAATAAAGAGTTTTGACTGACTGACTGACTGACTCGTTTGCTCCTATTGATATAACCAGAGCCATCTTGTTTCGTTTCCCTATGTGCTAGTGCTGTTTCCCTGAAATCACGTGATTACGTTTGCTGTTCGAAACTATGACGGCAGCCAGGCCGCTTACTATAGTTGGTTGCCGGTAGCTCAAGGAAACCCAAGGTCACATCTGCCTTTCTTGTGGGATGCGCACATTCTAGCAGAGCCCGTTCCTGTACTCCCCGGGCTACAGATAGACAGGGAGGCACCTTGCTGACCTGCCCCCGGAATAGCTTAGGCCCAGGCTACTAGCAAATCAATTGTGCCTTATATGGGTATTCCTCTTGGCATAGGGACAAGTTGTATCTTTCCTTGTAGGGTGTCATCTTGAACACATGAAACGTATATATGCTTTGTATTTCGAACATGTAATCAGTCTCCTCTGCGCACCTCCGAGGGTCGTGTAGACTGAGGCTCCCCTGCCAGGGCTTGTATTTGAGTGAATAAACGATTGAATCTTCTCCATTGCCGACTGAATTATTATTACTGATAAACATATATGGGCTATTGGTAAGTATGGCCCGATAGAATAATTTTGGATCCTTCACTCTGATGGAACTGTCTCATTCACAACAATACCTGGCTACAGACACATTGTGTAAAGTCCATCTCTTAATAGGGATGGAGACAGGGTGAAAACAATCGGAAGAGAAGTGGGGGAGTAGTGTATCATGTACTTGTGGTGCTGGAGGCTGGTGTTCCCTGCTGAGACTGCAGTGATACACATATTTCTCCATCTAGCAGTTGCGAACTACATTCCAGAGACACAGTATGTTTGGATAATGCTCAGCATTAATCTCTTAAATTTTTTGCTGGTGCTGTTAGTAATACTTGTACTGTATCTGTTGGCATTTTTACCTAAAGTTGAGCTTTTTCAATTTCGCGTGCCCACCGGAGTACCAGCGTATAGCTGCCATGCACTGCCTCACAGAAGGGTACTTGCCTGTCTACACCTGTTGGAGACAACCCCTGAAGGTTTGGAACTGCTGTAGCTGGGGTCCATCTACATGTTCCATTACCAATTCTCCACACCACATGAACCAGATTACTGCTGGCACCACTTAAGGCACTACGTGCTCACACAGTGAAGCCGGGGCCAATGGTGGGCCCATCATGAACCCATTGGTGCCATGAGGAGACTGGGCTGAGCCACCCCTCTAACATGTGTTATCTAATTGCTGGGAAGGTGTTGTGCTGTTTAATTGACCTGTGCTTCTTTTGAATTTTCACAAGAGGACTATTCCTTGGATCTACTATTGATGGTCATAGTGACTGTTGGCACTTTGTTTGGCGACACCTAGGCACAATTGATCTCATAACTCTCTCCCATATCCTAGTTTCATATTACATCTACTGTTGTGACCGTCCTGACGCTTTCAGAAGCGGTCGCTCCCTTCGCCCACAGCCATCACTTGGTATCGTAGCTACGCTCGAAACTGAATTGCTGATTTTTATTTGCTGGCTCCCATATTGCTTAACGCTATAGCGCGTTAACCATTGTAGCACTTTGAAATACTTATAGCGCTTTCAGGTGTTTGTAGCACTGTGATCTAAATCGTGCATATGCAGCTGTAGCGCTATTAGTGCAGCGTAATTTAAATGCACATTGCCTGTATTTTCTGACGATTATAATCACACTTGCAAGACAGATTGTCCCAGACATAATTTAACCCTGTGCCCCAGCCTATCTCCACTTTCGTTTTTCGCGGCCATTGTACCTGTTGTTGTGCCGCAGAGCCCGTCCTCCACAGCCCGCCCCGCCTCCCAGCTGACCCTCCCTCGCCCCTCCCCTCCTACTATCCACATATGACTGATGCATTTGCGCGCAGCATTCACGCGCAGCGGACGCGCCGAAGGTGCGCCAAAGGTAAGCCCGTCTATGCCCGTCCGCGCCTGGACCGCGCCCAGCGCCAGACCCCCTGTCCCCTGCAAACCGCATCCCTCCCGCTTATCTTATGACGCCACCACCCTCCTACCCCTTAATCCTGGACGCACACCTCAATGCTACGAAGCTGCCCCGGGACTTTCCCACGGTCCTTTCGCCTGCCACTCCTGCAAATTTACCAGCATCAAAACCCATACCACATCCGCTAACCCCAAACACAGCTCCGACTCTAACCACGTGAAGTGCATCCTGCTGAACACCCGCTCGGTCCACAGACACGCCATCGAACTCTGGGACCTACTCGACACTACATCACCGGACATCGCCTTCCTTACTGAAACATGGATGAACTCATCATCAACACCCGACATCGCCATAGCCATCCCGAACAACTACAAGATCATCCGAAAAGACCACCCCGTCCAAACAGGTGGAGGTATCGCCATCGTCCATAAGAACACCATCAAAATCACGATCAGCTCCGACGACCACCTTACAACCGCCGAACACCTCCATTTCCAGATCCACACCGACCCTAGGACCACACTCAGAGGCACCCTCATCTACAGGCCTCCAGGAACCCGTAAACAAATCAGCGAGGACATCACCGACTTTATCAGTCCACATGCCCTCGCCTCCGTGAACTACATTTTACTAGGAGACCTCAACTTCCACCTGGAAAAGAAAAACGACAGCAACACCACCACCCTTCTGGACAATTTGGCCAATCTCGGCCTCAAACAACTTGTTGACACCCCCACCCATATAGCCGGTCATACGCTCGACCCAATCTTCACTTCCAGCAAACACATGACCTTCGATCGTACCACAGCTCTCCATTGGACGGACCACAGCTGTGTTCACTTCAGCTACAAAACCACCTCGACCCACAACACCCCACAACCCATTCCCCGAAGAAAATGGAACAAAATCACCACCGACCAACTCCTCACATCCCTCAACCAAAACCAACCCGCCCTCTCATCGGCCCCAAACCAAGCTGCCATCAAATTCAAACAATGGATCACTCACAGCGCTGACGAATTAGCACCCCTGAAAAACCATCACACCAAACAAGACAGCAAAAAGGCCCCCTGGTTCAACGAGGACCTTAAGAAATCCAAGAAGCTATGCCGTACTCTCGAGAAAACATGGAGAAAAAACCTAACCACCGACAACATGAACACCTTCAAGGCAGCCACCCGCAAACATCACCCAGCTGATCCGATCCACCAAGAAATCAGCATTCAAGAATCGACTCGACAACAACGCCCATAACAGCAAGGAACTATTCAACATCGTCAAAGAATTCACCAACCCCACCGCAGCCTCAAACGACATCACTTCCTCCCAAGACCTCTGCGATTCGTTATCTTCCTTCTTCTACAACAAAATTGCCGACATACACAACAGCTTCGATAACAGTTCTCACGAACAATCCTCTCTACCCCCCTCAGAACCTAAACCGACCTTTAACAATCTCAGCGCCTGGAACCCAATCACCACCGAAGACACCATCCACCTAATGAACTCCATCCACTCTGGCTCGCCAACCGACCCATGTCCCCACCACATTTTCAACAAAGCAGACTCCATCATCGCACCCCATCTCCGTGATGTCATCAACTGCTCCTTCAACTCTGCTACCTTCCCTGAAAGCTGGAAACATGCCGAAATCAGCGCCCTCCTGAAGAAACCCACAGCAGACCCTCTGAACTCAAAAACTACCGCCCCATATCCCTCCTCCCATTCCTGGCCAAAGTCATAGAGAAAGCCATCAATAGCCAACTCACTGCCTTCCTCGAATCCAACAACTCCCTCGACCCCTCACAATCTGGCTTCCGAGCCAAACACAGCACCGAAACCGCCCTCATCGCAGCAACAGACGACATCAGATCACTTCTGGACAACGGAGAAACAGTGGCCCTCATTCTACTCGACCTCTCCGCTGCCTTCGACACTGTCTGTCACAGCACACTCATACAACGCCTCAGCAACATCGGCATAAAAGGAAAAGCCCTGGACTGGATCAACTCGTTCCTAGCTGGGAGAACTCAGAGAGTCCGACTTCCCCCATTCAAATCAGAGAACACCGAAGTCATCTGCGGTGTACCACAAGGATCATCACTCAGTCCCACCCTCTTCAACGTTTACATGAGTCCACTAGCTTCCATCGCGCGACAACACAACCTTAACATCATCTCTTACGCTGATGACACCCAGCTGATCCTTTCCCTCACCAAAGACCCCAACACCGCCAAAACCAATCTTCACGAAGGCATGAAAGAAGTAGCCGTCTGGATGAAAAACAGCCACCTAAAACTCAACTCAGACAAAATGGAAGTGCTCATCCTTGGATCATCCCCCTCTGCCTGGGATGACTCATGGTGGCCTTCGGATCTAGGTTCTGCACCCATACCCACGGACCACGCACATAACCTAGGCTTCATCCTAGACTCCTCCCTCTTGATGACAAGACAAGTCAACGCCGTCTCATCCTCCTGCTTCAACGTACTCCGTATGCTCAAAAAAATCTTCCACTGGATCCCCGCCGAGACAAGAAAGATTGTCACCCACTCACTGGTTACGAGCCGACTAGACTACGGAAACACCCTCTACGCCGGAATCACAGCCAAATTACAAAAAAATCTCCAACGCATCCAAAACGCATCAGCGAGACTCATTTTGGACATCCCTCGCCAAGATCACATTACCGGCCACCTGAAAGACCTCCACTGGCTTCCCGTCAACAAGAGAATAACATTCCGTCTCCTCACCCACGCACACATGGCCCTCTACAAACTAGGGCCCGAATGCCTCAACACTCGACTATCCTTCTACACACCCACCCGCCAACTAAGATCCTCCAATCAAGGCCTCGCCGCAGTTCCGCGTATCCAAAGATCCACCATGGGAGGTAGATCCTTCTCCTACTTGGCGGCCAAGACCTGGAACTCTCTCCCCACTCATCTCCGCCTTACACAGAACCACATCTCCTTCAGAAAAGAACTCAAAACCTGGCTATTCGACAAATTATGATCCCCCTCCCCAAGCGCCTTGAGACCCTCTGGGTGAGTAGCGCGCTATATAAATTCCTGAACTTGAACTTGTAAGGAAATGGGTAGGAAAAAATCCTTTGAAGGTGGGGCAGGGGTGGTTAAAAAAGGTCCAAAAATATTAAAGCATCCGAGAGGTAATTCTGTAATGGACAGATTAGACGACATAGTCAGTGAATGTGAAGAGATTCTAGCCTCTGATGTTATTTCTCCTCCGAAGGCAATAGGTCACTATCACCCAGGGCAAGTGTCACTAAACGGAAACGCATCCCTAAAATGTTTGAAAAGCTTTGCAAGATGCAGACGTTGCCTAAAAATACTCTATCTGAAACAAACGTAGATGAAGGTGGCGCTTTAAAGGCTAATGAGCCATCTATTTCAGATGTTAATTGTTGCAACCGCTATACCCCACTTTAGTCTTTATCTGATAGCTCACTATGTGAGGAGATTGAGTGTGCAGGGGTCTGCCCGCAAGAGCGTTAAGATCTACTCCTATTAAACAATCTGCGGTCTGTGAGCTCTCTGTTGAGTTTGGAGCTGAACTAGATTCTTTTAAGACCATGGTGTGGGATCTAACAGCTTTATTTAACCAGCTCATTGAGCATAGGGGGACCTACATTTATGGGCGGGCACTGGGCATAGCTGCCATCCCCGCTGTGTTCTTGATTCTTCCGATGGTTGTGTTCAGAAGGTCAGGACCCAATAGTAAAACCTGGCATGGTCCCAAGAAAGCCCCTCAAAGTAAAAGGCAAAATAAAATTTTTTGAGGCAATGGGATGACCACATCTGGTCCAGGGGGTTGCCGCATCTCAAGGGGGTCCGGTGTCTCTAGCTGTATACAAATAAAGTCTAAATTCCATATAAGACATACAATATTCATGCTCGTGGCATGATAGACAAGAATAGAAATAAGAACAACGCTGCGACTTTCTTCACAATATGATGGGTGGATTGGCAAATTGTTAGAACACAGTCAACCTGATGTATTAAAGTCGTCTGGAGGAATACCTGTGTCATTTACAGCCTGATTCATGAAGCGAAATAGCGCCCGCAATGGCTGCGAAAATGCAATTGCGGGTGCAAAATACGGATTTGGCATTCAAGAACAAAATAACGAATTCGCAAACACAGAATAGCGATTATAATAGCGATTACGCTATAATAGTCGCAGATTCCCGGTAGTCGAGCATTAGCGATACGGAAATAGCGACCAACCACGGAATCTGCGAAATGAATAGCGAAACGCAATATATTCTCTATCGGCATTCATGAAAAATATACAATAGCGAAAAACCCCAAAATCGCACTTTTGCGCGGCGCAAATTAAGGACAACTCAAAGCAGGTGGTAACCATAAAAGCCATGATTAAGAAAAATTTGAAAAACAGTTGGCCAATCACCAACAGGTCCAGGCCTGACCAATCACACATAAGGACATTCAGCAGCAGCATTAGGCGTTCCACAATGCCAGGAATGTACATGGTGGTGAGGCGGCGAAGGCTACAGCGAGCAGCACGGAGGAGACGCATGAGGCAGGAAAGGATTTACCGGCAGCGGGTCACCTTGCTGGGCCAAACCAGAGAACAGATATATGCTAAATACAGGCTGAATGGGGAAATGATCATCTGGCTGATACATGAACTTGACCCCCTCATGCAGCACCCAACAAGGCGAAACAATTCGGTGCCTACACATGTGCAGGTATTGTGCAGCCTGCACCTCCTGGCCTCCGGCAGTTTCCAGGGCATAGTAGCGGCTGCTGGGGGGATATCCCAGCCCACCATGTCACGCTGCCTCCACACTTTCGTTGACGCCATGCTCACCCAGCTCCACCGCCACATCACATTTCCCACGAGCCAACAGGAATTGGACCTGACAAAACTTCAATTTTACAATGTAGCCCATTTTCCCCATGTCCTCGGCTGCATAGACTGTACCCACGTCGCCATCTGCCCACCAGCTGCCACGGAGTATATGTACCGCAACAGGAAGTCCTACCACTCCCTCAACATACAGATGGTCTGCAATGCCAAGACCATCATCACTGACATTGTCGCCCAGTACCCAGGGAGTACCCATGACTCCTTTATTTTCAGGCACAGCGGACTCCACACACGACTGCTCAGGGGAGAGTTTGGGGAAGGACACCTACTTGGTAAGTACACTTTGTCGACAATGTCACATTGCAATGAAGTCACTGCGCTGCACAGGCAATCAACATCTGCTCCTCTCATTCAGGTGACAGTGGCTACGCCCTACGGGAATACCTCCTGACCCCTTACCTCAACCCTGCCACACCTCAGCAACGGCGCTACAATGTTGCGCACATCCGGACAAGGAACTGTATAGAAAGGACATTTGGCCTGCTCAAGAGCAGGTTCCGTATACTGCACAAGACAGGTGGGGCCATGTATTACAGTCCTGCTGCCTGCTGCCGCATTGTGGCTGTCTGTGAATGCTTCATAACATTGCAACCAAGCGCCGGATACCTGTTGAGATCTCAGGCAGTGAATCAGAAGGGGACGACCGGCCACCAGCACATGCGCACCATGCACGCGGGGAGAACCCAGCTGAAGGCCACAGACGTCGCAACCACATCACAGAGAACAATTTCTAGCCCACCCTCTTCCCCCACCCCAAATATCACAATTGCATGCAAAATGTAATGATTACACAAGGCTAATGTGTGCTGCAAAATAAATATATTTGTTTCAATCACAAGAAAAAGGTAATCAGTACAACTATTTACAACTAACAGTATTCCTTCATACTGCAGTGTGAAAGTATATGGCAGGCTTATAGTCAGCCTGTGCCAGTGTTTTTCTGACAGAGTCAAGTGCGCCTCCTGCGCGTTATGCCCAGGCGCCTCTGAGGCTCATCCTCTTCCGGGGCACCTGTACCAGGCGTTGCCCTGGTGCTGCGCCTAAGTGGCGGGACTAGTGTGGCAGATTGGCTGCTGACGCTTGAAGCCCCCGCACTGCCATCGTCACCCCCTACAGTGGCAGGTAGAGCAGGAGGGTGTAGTGCCGTTACCGCGGTGGTTAGGTGCTCCAGGACCCTGGTGATGTCCTCACAGCACTGAACTAGTTGGTGCTGCTGTGTGAGTGACCGGCGCGACAACTGTGAGGTGGCATTTGCAGCCACATAATTTGACCTGCTGTAGGAGGCCAGCCGGCTCATGAGCTGGTGGTGGCGCCGGCTTGCTGCACTGCGCTGCTTGATCATCGCAGCAGTGTTTGCCTCCATGGCTGCAGTCATGCGGCCCATGGCCGCCGTCATGCGGTCCATGCGGTCTCCCACTCCCGCCACATTGCGCCCAATTTTGTGCTGCTGGAGCTGTATGGCACCTTGCTGCTGTGACTGGCGCTGATGGATCCTGAGCATGCGCCTCTCTACGCTCAAACAGGCATGGCGCTGTCCATTGCCCCTCCTGCTGATTGGAGCTGTGGTGTGACGGCGAGAACTCCCACGCCTGCTCTGCTGGCCTGTCACAGTGGCTGGCCGCTGTGTTGCCGCTGTCGCAGGCCCAGATGTCGTAGCACCAGCTGCAGGTGGTGTCACAGCAGGCGTTGCTGGTGCGGCAGGGACTGGAGGCACATTAGTGGGGTGCCTGGCTCTGGCTGCGGGTGGGACGGCAGATGCAGAGGCCACAACGGTGGGACGCCTGGCTTTGGGTGCGGGTGGGACGGCAGATGCAGAGGCCACAACGGTGGGGGGCCTGGCTTTGGCTGCGGGTGGGATGGCAGATGCAGAGGCCACAACGGTGGGGGGCCTGGCTTTGGCTGCGGGTGGGACGGCAGATGCAGAGGCCACAACGGTGGTGGGCCTGGCTTTGGCTGCGGCTGGAACGGCAGATGCAGGGGCCACAACGGTGGGGGGCCTGGCTGCTGGTGTTGTTGCAGCGGCAGGGGCTGGTGCCTGGGTTTCCGGCTGAGAATCCTCCTCCTGGGCCTCCTCATCTATCTGCAGCCTCTCGCTGTCACTGCTTTCTGCGCCACCTGTGAGGGTAAGTGGATACTCATTAGTTGCATGTGACTGTCAGACGTGCTGATGTTACATGCATGCTGGGTGACATTCCCTGGATGGCTGTGGATTTGCGTACTTTGGAACCTGTCTGGCTGCCTTGTGGTACTACTACATTGTGGACATACTACATCTCCCACAATGCTTCAGGGCATTTCCTGATGCGCAACAAAGGCATGACTAAGGGCCATTATGTGAGCCTATTTGGTCAGGGACGGTCATAGGGGACAGGGTCGCAGTCGCATGCCACTTACCTTGGGTGTCTTGGGTGGGGCGGGAGGAGTCCAGAGGTGTGACGCCAACGCACGCCTCCCTCTCAAGGGTGTTCTCGACCTGGTCCTCCAAGGGTGTGTTGGGAGGGACTGTAGGTCCGCCACCTCCAGTGCCCGATGCCTCTCCAAGGCGCTCCACCACCCTCTCCTTGGCACGACCTCGGAGGTCATACCATCGCTTCTTGAGCTCCTCCAATGACCTATCGGCCACACCCACTGAGTTCACACTGGAGGCTATTCCCAGCCAGATCCTCCGTTTGTCTTGCTCTGGGACCTTCCTGGAGTTCATCCCGAAGAGTCTGTCGTGGTTGGCCACCACCCCTTCGATCAGATTCTCGAGCTCCTGCTCTGAGAACTTCAGTTTCCTCTTACGCCCTGCGCTGTTGCTGGGGCCAGGAACAGGTTCCTCAGACATGGCAGCAGTTTGGTAGTAAAGTCGCTATCACTAGTTTAGCTGCTGCTTTCCGACTTGCTCCCTCGAGGTTTGCCTCACTGTGGTGTTTGGGGGTGGGAACTGCCTGCTTCCTGGTTGTGATGTCATCACTGTGCTCGAAAAGCGACTTCCCGTTTTCCCGATCGCGCGAGATTGCGACTCGCATTCCCGATCGCACGAGATTGCGACTCGCATTCCCGATCGCACGAGATTGCGACTCGCATTCCCGACGCAGGTAGCCGGAAATAGCGATTATTCTGCGATTATAGTTAGTCGCTAACGGATTTAGCGCCCGCGTGCGAGTCGCTTTTTTTTTCCCGTAATGTACATGAATGCCGTTTTGCGTGTCCTCAATAGCGAGTCGCTATGAATCGCTATTAGGGCCACGCAAAACGGCCCGTACATGAATCAGGCTGTTAGTTCTTAAAAGGTGCACACTTTACCTACTAAAGAGGGAACAAGGCTGAAATATAAATCTGAGAAGCGGACTTAGCTTACAACAGTGCGCTTTACCTTTCCTCGATCAATGAGTCAGCACGGGCTTCTCGCATCTAAGTGAGTGCCCAAGGAGATGGGCTAATTACATAAACAAGTTGACGTGCAGGTGGTGACGGAGCTGCCGGTCGGGCAGCCACTAAATGTTTGTGATCGTCAAGGGAACCAAGATACAACATTAGCCCAATACCGCAATAGATGTGTTGGTGATGATCAGAAAGATTTCACAGAGGATAGGGGCCATTGGATGCAAACATTTGAAACGGAAGCTAGGTTGCAGTAAGTGACCCATGAGGAGGCAAAACAATGACATGTATAGTACTGCACAACACATGTAGAAGTTATCCATTGAATTGACAACAATGTAGTGTTTTAAAAAATGCACGTACATATATATACCATCTTATACAATGACTGAATGACAACAAATGATGATTACAAAATTTGACTAGACCAATGGATCGTACATAGTCAGTGCAACCAAGATCCATAAATGATCCAGCATGTTGACAATATTGGCACAAAAGGATAGCATTAAACAAGGATGCAGGTATTTGAAGAAGAAATTGAGAACATGGACAACAGTTGAATATCAGCACAGATTTGACCAATTCTAACATGTAACGTCTATAACGCAACATAATTTACAAACAATACGGCATGAACCAGCTGGCACAATTCCCCTACATATCCCTGTGTGATGCTAGCACTGTGACCTGATGCAGTAGGTTTTCTAGTAACAATTAGATGCACAGAAATCATGGTTAATAGCGGTAACTGTCTTGCAACTTAACATGTTCATTCAAGCCATTTTGGGCAGTGTTCAAATAATGCATCCACTTGCATTCACATAAATTCATTATATCTGCAATGTTACCACCCCTGGGGCCTAGTATAACCTTCTCAATGACAACCCATTTGATGCTATCTATGGGGTGGTGGAGTGACTGAAAGTGTTCCACTATGGGAGCCCCAGGGACACCACATCGTATCCTACTACAATGTTGAAAAATGCGGGTCTTGACCTTATGAATGGTTTGGCCGATGTAGAGCAAGCCACATGAACAAACAATCCCATAGATCACATTAGTGCTAATGCTGTTGGTGAATTCTTTCAATGTTTGGAGAAGTTATTATGTAAAAATGTTTTGGTCTCAATGGACAGGGCACAATCTTTACAGTTGCCACATTTGAAGTGGCCCACAGTCGGGGCAAGGTTCCACAGAGTACGTAAGGAGGCTTGTGTAGGGAGTTTTAGAAAGGATTGCACCACATGGTTCATATTACTTTTACCCCTCTTAAAAGAATGCATAGGTGGATCAGTCAGGCCTAGATCATCAGAGATTAAATTCCAATGCTTATTGACTATCCGTTTGATGTCATTACTCCGTGTGTTATAGATGGTGACACAAATCCTCGCAGAATGGCCAGGGTGTGGTTTGATTTCCAGCAAATATTCTCTAGGATTGTACCAAGCTCTTTTCCAAGCCTTTTTAAGTGGAGATTTGGAGTACCATTGTTCCGTGAGTCTCATCATGAGGTCCTCGGACTTCTGGAAATAGTCCAGTCTACGGGTGCAATTTTTACAAATTCTAAGAAATTGGGAAATGCCAACATTTCCCTGAGACCCCTAGGGTGGTGGATACTGTAGCAGAGGAGAGTGTTCCTCTCGGATCCCTTCCTGTATAATGTGGTGTGCAGTTGATCATTAGATGCTTTTATATAGATATCTAGAACATTTATTGAAGAGGGACTATGTTCAATGGTGAATTGGATATCTGGTGATTTTTGGTTCAGCCAAGTGTGAAAAGTCTCAAGATCACTGGCACATCCAGTCCAAATTAAAAGAACATCATCTATGTAATGCTTCCACAATGTGGTATTGTCATGGAAAGGGATATTATCACCAAAGATGAATTTGTTTTCAAAGTCGTCCATATACATAATGGTCAAGTTCGGAGCAAAGCTTGCGCCCACGGCAACGCCCTTGGTTTGGAGAAACAAAATTCCCTTTAGACATGAAGAAATTCCTTATCATGTCGACTTCCAATAATTGTATTATGAATTCTGTGGGAACATACAAAGGCCATGGTCTGGCATCCAATACTGACTGCATCACATCCAGTGCATGTTTCTGTGGGATGTTGGTATAGGGGGAAACAATATCCATCGTTACCAGCAGTTACTAGGTGAGATTGAAGGCTAATTCATCTACCAGTCGATTGGTTTCCATGGTATCCCTCAGGTATGCTATGGTAGATTCAGAATGTGGTTTGAGGAAACAATCAACATATTTACACAGGAGCTCCAGAAATGAGCCACAGCCAGATACTATTGGGCGGCCCGGAGGATGTTTGAGGTTTTTGTGAACTTTGGGGAGTGCTTTAATCGTGGTGGACCGTAAATGTTTCTTATTTAGGAAGTTATATTCGATGTCTCTCAGGTATCCTTGACTGCAACCCCTGTCTGTGATACCTTTGCCTAGTTTGCTGATATCCTTAGTAGGGTCAGTGGTAAGTTTGGGTAGTTAGTACCTGTCATCAGCTGCATCTCAATTTCTAATATGTAATCATGAGTGTCACAATTGCATCGCCTTTGTCAGCAGATTTAATGATTATGCTATCATTGTTTTGGAGCGTACGGAGAGCCTGGTGCTCTGCTTTAGAAATGTTGTATTACATATTGTCTGTTGAGCATAACTTCATCACAACCCGTAACATAGCCTGTTCATATGCTAAGAGTTTGTGTGGCATAATAGGTGTCTGAGGTATAAAGGGGGAAAGACATCTCAAACCAGTGGCAGACTTTATTAAATAATGCCGTAGCCTGATTTTACAGAAGAATTTATGCAGTTCCAGCTTAATATTGAAACTCTTAGGTCGTGACGTGGGAACAAATGATAGACTCTTGCACTGTATCCGTTGATCATTAATTGACAATATGTAGAATAATGATGGGATTGCTAGGGTTGTTAATGTCAGTATTTACCATTGGTAGTGTTGTCTCCTGGTCTGGATGCACCTGTGGCTCTCTAGACAAAAACGGGCTCGTTTGGGGCCCCTGTTCCTGTCAGATACCCCAGTCTTTACCCCTTTGGTGTTCTGGATTTCTGCCTGTCGGCCAATCTTGTCCTTGTTGATGTACCTGATTCCCATTGCCTCTCCACCTGGGAGGACTCCATTGACCTCCTCCTAAAAAAGAACCATGGGGTGCAGACTGACATCTATAGTCTCTGGTGTATGGACCAAAACTCGAACCTGGTGCTTCAGTGTCACTCCCTGCGCTGCTACCAACATTGGAGTATGAGAATGTGGTAAATTTATTTATTTATTTAGGGATTTGTAGAGCGCGTAGTCACCCAGTGGGTATCCCAGCGCTAAAACCATATTACTCACGAGGGGGTGTAGTCCGGGAAAGTGACAGTTTTAGGGGAAGAGAAGAGTTTTGAGGGCTTTTCTGAACCGGAGGAGGTTAGGTTCTGTCCTAAGGCTCAGAGGGAGTGCATTCCACTTATTTCCAGTGTTAACTGAGAAGCGGCGGCCACCTGTGCGGGCCTTTTTCACTTTAGGGATCGTGATAAGGTTTCCGTGCTCTGAGCGAAGCGCTCTGGTGGGTCTATAGGGGGTGATCCAGTTGTTTAGTATAGGAGGGCCGGTGTTATGAAGAGTCTTGTGAGCAAGGCAGAGGGCCTTGAAAATGACCCTTTCCCTAATCGGGAGCCAGTGCAGCTTCCTGAGCGCAGGCTTGGCAGATGATCTGGCCGGGGTGTTTGTGAGGAGTCGGGCGGCGGCATTTTGAACCTTCTGAAGAGTTTGAAGGGTGGATTCTGGGGCGCCCAGGTAGATAGCATTGCTGTAATCCAGCCTGGATAGAATTAAGCCCTGGATCAGCATGAGACGCGACTGAAAAGGTAGAAGTGGAATTACCTTCCTGCAAGATTTAAGTAAACCGTAGCAGGTGCCAGCCGTCTTCCTAGCCTGGGTCCTGAAGGTGAGGTCGGTCTCCAGCCACACTCCAAGACTTTTGACCTCCTTCTTGGGAGTGGGGGGTTCGCCCATGCAGGCGGGCCAGATGTGAGATGGGAGGTTCGGGGTTTTTTGTCCAAGGAGCAGGATCTCTGTTTTGGAGCCATTCAGCTTCAAAGCAGAGTCACTCATCCACTGATATACGTTGGTAAGGCAGTCGTGGAGATTGGAGGGCTCAAGCTTGGGGTGGGAGAGTGTCACCACCAGTTGTGTATCGTCGGCGTAGCTGACGATAGTGACTCCAAAGGGTGAGACGAGTCCCTCCAGTGGGGCCATGTAAACGTTAAACAACGTGGGGCTCAGGGAGGAGCCCTGAGGCACGCCACACTGGAGGGGGATGGAGGGGGAGCGGCTTTCGCCTTCCCAAACTTGGTAGGAGCGGCGGGAGAGAAAGGACGCAAGCCACTTCTGAGCTCTGCCTTTAACCCCAACAGTCCCAAGACGGTGGATTAGGACCTGGTGACTGACCGTGTCAAAGGCCTAGGTCTAGGAGGTCTAGGAGGACCACTGCCACTGATCCTCCTGTATCGATGATTTCCCTGGTTCTTTCTACTGCCACGAGGAGGGCGGTGTCCGTGCCCTGACCTGGTCTAAAGCCAGTCTGCGAGTCGTTGAGAAGATGGTTTGACTCGAGGTAGTGTGACAGCTTTTTATTTACCAACTTTTCGGCGACTTTACCTATCCAAGGTAGAAGTGAGATAGGTCTATAGTTGGAGAGGTCTGTGGGGTCAAGCGACGGTTTTTTGAGCAACGCTTTGACGACAGCTTCCTTCCAGTTAGATGGAACCTCTCCCTGTTCCAGTGAGATATTGATCAGGGCTGTCAGTTGGGGCACTATAGTATGCGTGATGTTTTTAGCGAAACGTATGGGAACTGGGTCGCTAGGGGCACCGCTCTTAGTTGAGGTAAGTATGACTTTCACTTCTTCTTCTGAGACTGGGCCAAGTGACTCCAGGGAGGGTTTGTCGTCGGGGGGTATCTGCTCTTTGGCTCTCACCAAGGAGTCAGAGTTAGGAGGTGGGAGGGAAATGAGAATTTTTTTTATTTTGTCGTCAAAGAAAGTGGCCAGCTTGACGCATTTTTCCTCGGCTTCATTGGGGTCCATGGGTTTCTGTGGGGGTTCCGGGACGTGGAGGAGTTCTTTGAGAATGGAGAAAGTCTCCTTGGATGAGCAGGCGGAAGTTTTTATCTTTTCCTCATAATAAGTCCTTTTGGCGTCATGTAAAGCTAGTTTGTAGGCTTTCATGGAGCGGTAGTAGGCGCTTTTCTCTTCTGTTGACTTGTTTTTCCTCCACGAGCGTTCTGTCTTTTTACATTGTTTTTTAAGGGCTGTAAGAGCAGATGTGTACCAAGGGGAGTGGCCGATTCTTTTCACGTGTTTTAGCGTACTGGTCAGTGGAATGGAGCTATCTAGAGGTCGGAGTAGCCAATTCATGAATTCTCTGTCTGCGCTGTTTGGGTCCATGGACAAGGGGGTGATGGTATCGCGTAGTTTGACCTCCCATTCCTCTGGTACTAACTTGTGCCATCGTCTGGCTTGTACCCTTGTTTTTTGTTTGGGCGCTGGTGTCGTGTCGAGTGACCAGTGCATAGGAATCAGCATATGGTCTGTCCAAGGCAGGGGGGTGGGGTCCTGGGCATACAGGTTCCCAATGTTGGAAAAGATAGGGTCTAGGAGTTGACCTTTCTCATGGGTTGCTTTGGGGTTTTGCAGAAGGAGGTCAGCTGTGGTAAGATCCGCGAGCAAGTTTGCTGCGGTATTGTCCATAGGATCCAGAAAGTGCATATTAAAATCCCCTAAGAGGAGAAAGTTAGAGACCGAGATAGTCTTAAGTAGGATGTGGTCCATCAGTGTACTAGTGAATTCGCCTAGAGGGCCTGGAGGATGATACACGAGCAGTCCCGAAAGGGAAGTGGATGGCGTGATCTGAATTGAGAAGTGGCAGTTCTCGCAGTTTTTAGCAGTTCCGGTCTCGATTCTACATTTGAGGTGATCTTTGTAGATTATAGCTAGGCCACCGCCTCTGCCGACTGGCCTATTTAGGAGGCATATTTGGAAACCGGGGGGGATAGCAATGGCAACATCAAAGTCACTGTGCGGGGTCAGCCAGGTTTCCGTCAGAAACAGAAGATCTAGCAGCGAATCTTGGACGAGGATGTTAATTTCGTGGGCATGCTTTACTAAGGATCTGCAATTCAGAAGGCCAAGCCGTAGTCCTAGGTGGCGTTCCGATTCCTCAGATTTATTGCAGAGGCTACATCCTGCATAGGGGGTGTCCTCCTTGTGGATGTATTTGCACTGGGGATGTTTTTCCGGGTTCCAGGCAAGCAGTGAGTCTCTGGAGTATGAGATGCGCCTTAGCAGATCGGGCATAGTGGCTAGGCCTACGGCCGTCTGGGCCCGGACGGGCCCAGACGGGCTTGCCTTTGGCGCGCCTTCGGGGAGCTGACGGCGCGCCCGCTGCGCCCGTCCGCTGCGCTTCCGGCTGGTGCTCATGTTTTATAGGATGAAGTGAGGAGTGGGAGGGGGGGCGTGGCCACCCGATGAGGGCGTGTCCCTCACGCAGGGAATGGCGGCGAGACTCGGGTCAGGGCGGGGAAAGCAAGCAATCTGCTTCCCTGCGCCGACCAGGAAGAGACCAAGGAGTTTGTGCAAATAGGCTTTAAAGTGCAAGGTACAGAGTAAAAACACAGTATCAATCACAATTTAAAAAATCAGAGTGCTCCCGGCTACTTTGCCTCAGGAGTGTCTTACGAGTAATGTGGGAGCGGCGCTTGCAGTCAGCGCGTAGTTATAGCGACCTGGGAGGGGGGGGCGTGGCCAGGAAGAGACCAAGGAGTTTGTGCAAATAGGCTTTAAAGTGCAAGGTACAGAGTAAAAACACAGTATCAGTCACAATTTAAAAAATCAGATTGCTCCCGGCTACTTTGCCTCAGGAGTGTCTTACGAGTAATGTGGGAGCGGCGCTTGCAGTCAGCGCGTAGTTATAGCGACCTGGGAGGGGGGGGGCATGGCCACCCGATGAGGGCGTGTCCCTCACGCAGGGAATGGCGGCGAGACTCGGGTCAGGGCGGGGAAAGCAAGCAATCTGCTTCCCTGCGCCGACCAGGAAGAGACCAAGGAGTTTGTGCAAATAGGCTTTAAAGTGCAAGGTACAGAGTAAAAACACAGTATCAATCACAATTTAAAAAATCAGAGTGCTCCCGGCTACTTTGCCTCAGGAGTGTCTTACGAGTAATGTGGGAATGTTAGGAGGTAAATCTCCTAGATCCCCTAAAGTAACCTTTACCTCCGTTGGAGAACCTGTCTTGAGTGTCCTGTATGTAATAGTTCTCTTGTAGGTATGGATAGGAGACTTTTTTGTCCTAGAACCTGATGTCTTTAGCCATTTTGTCTAGTTTTCTTGATTGAGTGTTAGTGTCAAATTAACGTGTGTTTTTTTCAAGGCATTCAAGAGCTTCCTTAGCATTAGTCAGGGCAGTATCTTCAATAATCTCCCACTTAAGATCAGCAATTTCATTCATTCGTTTCTCAGCTTGCTCTATAGCAGTCTCGACCCCTTGCACAATCCAGTGACTAGAACAATTGTTCGCGACAAAACAAAAATGTTCTTTGAATTTAGAAATGGCAACGAAAATCGTGGGTAAATTTCTGACCTGTAATCTCACTTGCATAGTGTTAGCTTGTAGATCTTTTGTAAGTAGGTGGCTTTGTAATCGCGTACAGAAGTTTCAGACATAAGTATGTGGGTAACTTAATATGCCCACAGTTAAATCATATATTAAAAAATAATGACCCTCGCAAGCGGGGGCCTGATCAGACTGATTGTTACATAACAGTAAGCTATACACAGTAGTCGGCTGGACCTGGGCCAATATTAGTACGCACAACAAGTGGTCCAACTGATCAATAAACTTCTCAGGGCGCAAGTGGTCCAACTGATCAAAAAACTTCTCAGGGCGGAAAAAGAGATTAAATAAACCCCACAATAATTGAATAGTCCAATAACCAGGTTAACTTGATTATCAAATATATATATTATGAATGAATTAATCACAAATTTGTAGTTTCAATTGTTGCTACAAAGTGAGATTGTAGAAGGCTTCCGAAACAGCTTCTTTCCCCTTCTCAAGAAACCACACAGAGGACTGTTTTTATACATTAAAGAGCAGTGCACAATGGATGAGAGGAGAAAGGAAGACCACCAGATCCTGATCCTTTCAGACTTAGTGGTTGTTGTTCGCAACCAAGGCTGAAGTGACGACAGGTCCACTGGTATATCCTCCTGCTGTTTCTCACTGATCCTGGTCTCTAATGGAATGTCAGCCTACTGTAAGTGTAAACTCTCCCTCCTATCAGTTGCCAAACAAATAAGATTGTGAGCTATCCCTAAAGTAGTCAAATGAACTGCAAACTTTTCCAGCAAGTGTTCTATAGCGGTCACAGGAAATTCTTCAACTAAACTGCAATATGAAAATTCCAGTGTGGATTAAATAGTAGAACCATGCTCTAGAAGAAGCATGCCCTATTGCAGATCTGATTATTCTATGCTCTAATTACAAGTCCAGGGCTATATTCTAAACCCTGTGCATCACAAAGATTGGACGTATGAGTTGTGTGATAATTATTATACTTTCACATTTTTCCCCATATACATTTCGGCAGTCCAAACCTACCAACATTTATCAGGGGAAAAGACCTGTACAAATAGAAAAAAACATGCAGAACTCCAAGTGTTAAATACCCATTCTGTAAGTTATGCGGCACGTACATGTTAAAAACTTGGAATGGGAGGTATAATACCTCACCCTTAAGTAATGGCCTTCACAATGGGTGGTAAAAACCTCATCATATTCTGCTTAACTTGTAATGACACTGAAAGAGGTGGGTAGTAAGATTATTTTTATACATTTTTTATGTTTTTACTTCAACGCTCATATCTCCATGATTCAAAGCTCTTTCAAAATCGTTTTTATCCTTTGCAAAAGAGTCTTGTGCACACTGGGTATGACCTAAATAATAATTATTAAGATGTCAGAATAAGATGTGCACATGTAGAATGGGAGCCCAGCTAAGAGTAAGCTGCAAAACTTGGAGCCAAGAACCATTAAAATCAGCTTCATAATTGCATCCATTCCTCTGAGTTGTGCCACTGATTCTGGTACTAATTATCTTACAATGATTTTTTTGAAGGACGAACTAATGGCTCAGTTCCTCAGAGTACTCTTTGAAATTTGCCAGCACCACAGGGCGCTATATAATTGGAGCATCATTTTATTTTTCAAACAAAGCTATAAAAATGCCTGCATAGAGTTTTGGAGGAAATTGGATTTTATTAAAAATGTAAATGCTCCCCTGCCTTTACAGAACAAAAAATGCGGAGTCAAAAGTTGAGTGATATGCTAGGTGGAATTCTAATTTCTGTCCTTGGATTTTGGGAGTTTAACTGAGGTCAATAAACCCAAGGGGATTTGTAAGAATCTTAGGGTGATATCTCAAGAACGTGCGATAATCATCGCCAAAATAGGTTAACGCAAATTTTCATATTGTCGTCTATTGCAGGAAAATAACTCTGTGTTAACGTCGTATTCACAACATAGCGGTAACATGCGATAGTGTCCCGATAGTGCGTCAAATGTCTACGATAAAATCACCGGGACAGTGATAAAAATCTAAACTTGCATGTGAAAAAAGTTGCGATGGACCCAACTGCAATAAAAAAAATCAGTGATAAGCAGTGCCACGCCTGCAAATTCCACAAGTCAAGCGGGAAAAATCACTATAAAAGTGGCAACAAAAAACACAAACAACTGCAAAGCTCCCTGGAGGTAGCCGGAGCAAGTACAGAGGACAACCAGAACCCCACAAGCCCCACGGAAGACCAGCCTAGGACCATCATTGGGGGGACAGTGGCAGGAGTTGGTGGACCGGACTCTGCACAACATGACCTGAGGGGCCTGGGGGTGGTGGCAGTGGGTGTTGTGGCTCTCTTGGGTCTTCGAGCTGCATGATCAGTAGCTGAGTGACATATGTTTGTCTTCAGATGTGGCTGTTGGCTGGGCTCCCTTTCATACTGCAGGTTGCCGTCCTGCTTAACACCAGTAAAAGGCAGGTGCTAAATCCCTGCTGCTAACGCGCCTTATCGCCTGTTTTTGGATTGCAGAGCTGGCTGGTCGTTGAGACTGTCGCAAAGTGGTGTTTTCGTGTGTTTGCACCGGAACACCTACTCTGCATATCATTAGCGTTTGGTTGTCGCTCTCATCCGTGGCGATGGTTTTTGCAGCAGTTATCGCTGGGACTTTTGCGGCGCTAAAGTGCAGATAAATCGACGATAGGTCCTTGAAAATATGCCCCCAAGTGTGCAGAGGAACTTTATTGCACTACGAAGGGAAAAAAACGTTTAAGAATACTGCAGACACTCTAAATCTCGAAGTCATGATTTGAACTCAGTGAACTCAATGGAAATCTTTTACTTCCTGGATGTAATGTTTGAACACTTTTTTTTTCCGAATTACAGAAGTCAGGAAAAGCTTTCCAGAAGAACCACATATGGCCAACTACTTGTCTCAAAAACACATTCTGATTTGACCGGATTTAACATCCGGTAACTTCACTGAAAGCCAAATACAATAGCACACCTTGCAGTGTTTTCCTAAAACTAAATTATTGCGACATTCACAGTTAATTGTGTCTCAGTGAGTAATTATCTGAGGTATTGCACTTTGAACCCAGTTTACCACCGATTTTTGCTCTTGTCGTCATGCAAATTTCTTTTTGAAAAATCAGCTTAGGGAAATGTCTCGGAAGTGAGCAAATTTTACACAACTCACGATGTCAAGTTGAGTACAAAAACGCATTAACGCCCAATTCCACATGAACACTAACTTACAAGGAGGGTTTACGTGTTTTGGTATTAATACCAACAGTTTACCCGGCGGTCATGAAGAAAGAAACCAAAGAAGAGAGCCATAGCACAGTCAGTCAGTCATATGTGGTAGAACTGCTTGTCAAGAAGAGCTCAGAATTAATTTCAAGTAGTCTGCTGTTATTGCTGCAATGTGTTTTTAATGCATGCTGAACATTAATGCGAGGCAGATGGGCATTTTTCATTAATGCCGCCCTTTCTGCTCCTCTACAATTGAATGTTGTTACTTATGAGGAAAAACAAAGAGGAGACAGAGAAAGCTGCCACAAGTCTGGAAGGAAGTCGAAAGGCTCAGCCTCGTGAGATGAAACGCAAAGAATACAGTAGAGTCAGTGATCTGGGGCTTTTTGATGTGCAAGCCAGCTTATTTGTGGAAAATCCCATTAAAGTCTGTAACATTGTGTTTAAAATTGTGTACGGTGTTGACATAACAACTTCAAGTTGAGAGGATTTAAGTCATTTAATTTAGGTAAACAGTACTTTTCCTTTGCAATTCACTTTAACTGCATGATATACACAGTTATTTTGGCATGGAACATCAAGATGAAAAATTCTGTAGCAGAGAAAGGGACACATGGTGGTCGAAGCGGACTGAAAGAGTCAGACTGACAGAACCACGGGCACAGGTATAGAAAGATCTTGACATTGATAGAAAACTTAAAAGTTAAATTATTTTTTTCATAACAGAGCTTGACATTAATCGAAAACTTTAAAGTTAAATACTTTTTTTCTTACAAGATTTTGACATTTATCGAAAACTTTAAAGTTAAATACTTTTTTCTTATAAGAAAGACTTAATGAACCAGATGAAGAGAATGCTAATTGTGCATGTACGTGTGGATGATATATATAAATAGAGAGAGAGAGAGTACAATTCGACAGTGCTTTGCAACTGAAAGAAGCGTTAATACTAGTGTGAATTGTATGCCGGTATTAAGTTTGAGATGATCAGAAGGAGCACATATTGGGCCATATTTACTAGCTTTTCTTGCAACACAACACAGCAGTCAAATTTGCTGTGCTGTGTTCTGAAAGGGCGAAAACACAGTGCCATATTTACTAAGATTGGCCTGCTGCAGCTGTCATCCCCTGTGTAGAAATGCAAACAGGCCACCTTGCTCATCCACAGCCTCGCACTGAGGTGCAGAGGTGAGTCTAGCTTTGTACTCAGAGCATACCCTTCCAGTCACATTCTTATGACCTAGATAAATTCTGAAGTATTCATTGCATTGTATGTGTGCTGTGCACTGCAGCGTACATGCAATATATGTTTTTTTTTTTAAATAAACACTTTTTTACTTGATAATTAACCCTGGGCGGTGAACTAGGCTCCGCTTGTGGAGTTTGCGGAGTTTCCTGTGCTACGCGGAACTCGCAAAGTTCCGAAAAACTCTGCGGCAAGATTTTTCCTCCCTCCCAATTGTCAACATCAAGTTGGCGACCCTGAGCTTGGAAAATAAATATTCCAGCGAGAGTTTCTCAACGCTGGGTGGTCATGTTTCTCATTGCGAGTGGTCGCGTATGCTTGCGACTGCTCACAAAGAGAAACTGCTTGTTCGTGTTGAGAAAGCTGGCGCTTGAGTAAAAATCTACTCGAGCGGCAGAAAAGGGAAAGAAGGGACCGCTTGCGCTGTGCAAGGTGCCGTTCACAAGGATTGCACAGTGCGGACAAGCATCCTCACTGTGCAATCACTGCAAACAGCAGTTTTCTATGGAACTCCGTGGCTTCTGGAGCTCCGCATAGCGCAGCAGAGCTTTTTTGCCACTTGACGGAGTGCAACTCTGCGAACTCCGCCCAGACTTATTGATAATACATGCTTCAAGGATACATTATTATTGACTCAAAGCCTAGTATATTTGTTTAGATTTGGGTCTGTTTTACAATATACAGCTATTTGCTCTGATCCACTCAAGTGTTTTTGCCCTGAGTTATACGCACTTTTCCAGTGCCAACACCCTTTGTGTAATGTTTAAAATGTGCCCTTGTTCATGTGATCCCAGATTTATGCCTTCTTTAACTGAACCAGTATTTGTTGGCCATAGGACTGTGCGCACTTTACTCCTGCTAACCAGTGATAAAGTACTTGCTGTCTTGCTTTTAAACATAGCAACATTTTCCTACACCTACTTAATAAATTTAATTTACTTATAAGTCCCTACTACATGGCAGTACATGTACCAAGGATGTGTAAATTAAATGATACTAGGGGGGCTGTATCACCCATTGTGCCTTCTATTAAAGTAGCACTATAAAACATGTCACCCGGTCTTCCCCCTCAAGCCTGGGCAGGTTGTTTTAAACTACCTTTTCGACCTGGCAAAATAAACCTTTTCCTAGACCCAAATGTTAATTTGTTATACTTATAAGTCACCTCAATGTAGACCCTAAATGTTCATAGGGCAGAATGCATGGTATTTAAAAAGTAGGACACGTGTACTTATGTTTTACCTGTCCTTGCAGTGAACATTTTCTAAAGTCATTTTTAAGTGTTGCAAGGCAGGCTCTCTCATAAGAAAACACTGGGTTACATTATGAAACCTAATAATGCTTAACTTAAGCATTGGAATAGCTAACAAATGATTGAAGGACTCCATTTAATAGCAGTTTAAAACCCAATGTAATAGTCAATTCGAATTTTACATTACTATTTTGAAAATGATACTTTCAGAAAGTTGTAATTTACCTACTTAGCCAAAAGTGCCTTTCTGCCAATGTGTATTGCCTCCTGACTGTTGATTACTCTCAGTGGTGAGATGTGTATTGCTTCCAAACAGTGGACAAAGGCCTGGGATGTGGGGAGATGTTTTTCCTCCCTGAGCAGGATGGACTGAGCCCAGCACCTTACATATATTTAAAAGGATGCCTACACTGTCACTGGAAAATATAGCTCACCCCTATGCCTGCCTTCCTTCCTTTTGTCTTGCTAGTTAGCTTGGCTCCAAACCCAATGGAAGAGGGGCGAGGCTGTGAAACTGGTTTGGATTGACCACAAGGAAGGGTTTGCCCATTATTATAGCCACATTTCTGAGTGGGCACAGGGAGCTCTGAACAAGGGAAGGAAGATTCTGCCATATTGAATTCAAAGATAGAGGGTCATAGTGGTACAGCTTGCTGTAAAACACAAATGAAGTGCTGCAAAAGTAGGTAGGGTCCCTCTTGAGATTTTCGTACCACATTGGTTAGAGAGTGGCCAGGACTTAACCCCTTCCAGAGGCCTGTACTGGGCATAAAGGTGTCAACCCCAGTACCATCCTCAAAACACCCCTGGTCCTCTGAGGAATCAGAAGAAGGGCATCTCTGCTGTTTACATAACCAGAAGGAAAACTGTAACTGCTTGCCTTGATCCCAGGACCGCATAAGTGATACCAAGGATCAGTTGGCTTACCTCCAGTTTGAGCAACATGTACACAACAAGCTTCCTGAGGTATTTCCGATATTCCCAGGTGTCCAATTCCAACTAGATCTTCCCTTGACCATGCTGCTTGCGTCTGCTGGAGTGTATCTTGACCCTTAAGTGCTATCCTCAGGGTCCAGGACGCTTAGCTCATGTTAAAATATACTCCTTCAAAGGTTTCCTGAAAACTGTGAGTTACAAACTTTTTGCCACCTTTTTGCTCTGAAAACCGACAAGGGATTTGAACCAACCTGGCAAGCTGATCCAATGAAGGTGCATTACCACAGGGTGCAAAGATTCAGGTTGCTCTCACTACATTCTTTTCTGCAGCAGCAAATCCGGTCCAGGTGTTTTGCCTCGTGTTGCCCTCTTCGGCTACTGCCTGCAGCCTTGCCTTGCTGGTAGAATCTGAGATCCAAAAAAGTCACTACGTTTGAAGGTAGAAATCTTCACAGGGCAATAGCATGAAAAGTATCCTACCGGCAAGGGTCCCTTTCAAATTCTCCTGCTTTGAGCTTTGACGCCAAAAGTCAACAGCTTCTCTTACACTATTTCCAGCAGCTATCTGATGACGTGGAGCCCTCTTTGGCCACAGGCTGCTGCCTTGCCCCACGGAGGATTTTTGACTTCCATTTCAGAGACTTTGGGCCCCATCAGGATGGCGAGCGGACCGACGTAAAACAGGACCGCCCGCCATAGGGGCGGTAGTTCCGTTGGGGCCATTAGGATGCGCCCGCCACACTGGCGCGAGCATCCCGCATTTTTAACATTGCGGCAGGCGGTGTTGAAAGCACCCCCCGCCGCAATGCTAAAAATGCACATTGCGCACTTCAATGCACAACGTGACAGGCACCGCGCGGTTCCTGCCACGCTGTACAGTGAAGTGCAGGGGGTACCATAGGTACCTCCCCATGTGTACTCCCCACCCCCTGGAGTCCCTGGGGGCCCTCAACGGGCCCCACAAGACATTCCTGCAGGCCTTTGCCGCCTTGGAAAAGCATGTTCCCTCCCACATCCTAATATGGATGGCGGTGTCTAACAGACACCGCCACCATATGAAACCCTTTTCCGCCCGGTCAACGAGTTGGCGGACGGTCTTTCCGTCTGCCACGGTCCCCCTGCCATAGTAATATGGCGGAGGGAAATGGGTGGTGGGTGGGGAATGATTTCGGGCGGTGGCGATCCGCCCGACATCCTAATGGGGCCCTAAGTCTGAAGGTAAAACTATTCAACAAGACAAACCTGGTCCCTGTAGCCAACCCACCCTCCTTCACAGTCAGACTTAACTTTTGACTTTGTCCTGGTCCAGTGCAACCACATAGCTGAGTCTGGCACCTAACACTTTTCAGTGCTATTTGGAACCTTAACTTTAAAAAATGTATAACTCTGGTTTTTGTTGTTTTAGTGTTATTGTATTTATTCATATATTTTTTATTGTCTTAAACTGTTTTAGGATTTTATCTGGTGTTTTCACTGTATTACTGTTTGAGTACTGCATAAATACTTTACACGTTACCTCTAAATTAAGCCTGACTGTTTTTGTGCCAGACTACCAGATGGTTAAGCACCAGTTTATTTAGAGACTTTTGTGGGCCACCATGACAGGGATTGTGATTATTATTTGAGGTGGGTTCTGAGAATGCTCTGGCTCATTCTTTCCAATTTGACTCTGATCAGTAGACCATTTTAGTAGCCTGAGAGGAAAAGGGGCAATTTAAATCTTAAGGTACAGTGTCATTTACTTGAAGTTAAAAGGTTTATTTCTAACTCAAATCTCAAGAACATACTATAAAAATATAAGTTTATCAAGGGAAGCCCTAAGTGGCATACAATATTGGTCCTCAACAGCACAAAGCATAAACGAGTTTCTGTGGCAGTGATGCAAAAATAAGGAATATAATTTGATGATTAGATGAATTGGTTTGATCCTTCTCTCCATACATGGAAAAGATTTGTAACTGCTTGTTCGCGTTGAGAAAGCTGGTGCTTGAGATTTTCGTACCACATTGGTTAGAGAGTGGCCAGGACTTAACCCCTTCCAGAGGCCTGTTCTGGGCATAAAGGTGACAACCCCAGTACCATCCTCAGAACACTCCTGGTCTTCTGAGGAATCAGAAGAAGGGCATCTCTGCTGTTTACATAACCAGAAGGAAAACTGTAACTGCTTGCCTTGATCCCAGGACCGCATAAGTGATACCAAGGATCAGTTGGCTTACCTCCAGTTTGAGCAACATGTACACAACAAGCTTCCTGAGGTATTTCCGATATTCCCAGGTGTCCAATTCCAACTGGATCTTCCCTTGACCATGCTGCTTGCGTCTGCTGGAGTGTATCTTGACCCTTAAGTGCTATCCTCAGGGTCCTGGACCATTAGCTCATATTAAAATATACTCCTTCAAAGGTTTCCTGAAACCTATGACTTACAAACTTTTTGCAACCTTTTTGATCTGAAAACCGACAAGGGATTTGAACCAACCTGCCAAGCTGATCCAATGAAGGTGCATTACCACAGGGTGCAAAGATTCAGGTTGCTCTCACTACATTCTTCTCTGCAGCAGCAAATCCGATCCAGGTGTTTTGCCTCGTGTTGCCCTCTTCGGCTACTGCCTGCAGCCTTGCCTTGCTGGTAGAATCTGAGATCCAAAAAAGTCACTAGGTTTGAAGGTAGAAATCTTCACAGGGCAATAGCATGAAAAGTATCCTACCGGCAAGGGTCCCTTTCAAATTCTCCTGCTTTGAGCTTTGACACCAAAAGTCAACAGCTTCTCTTACACTATTTCAAGCAGCTATCCTGATTACGTGGAGCCCTCTTTGACCACAGGCTGCTGCCTTGCCCCACGGAGGATTTTTGACTTCCATTTCAGAGACTTTGGGCCCCATCAGGATGGCGGGCGGACCGACGTAAAACGGGACCGCCCGCCATAAGGGCGGCAGTTCCGTGGGGGCCATTAGGATGCGCCCACCACACTGGCACGAGCATCCCGCATCTTTAACATTGCGGCAGGCGGTGTTGAAAGCACCCCCCACCGCAATGCTAAAAATGCACATTGCTCACTTCAATGCACAACGTGACAGGCACCGTGCGGTGCCTGCCACGTTGTACAGTGAAGTGCAGGGGGTACCATAGGTACCCCCCATGTGTACTCCTCACCCCCCAGAATCCCTGGGGGCCCTCAAAGGGCCCCAAAAGACATTCCTGCATGCCTTTGCCGGCACGGAAAAGCATGTTCCCGCCCACATCCTAATATGGATGGCGGTGTCTAACAGACACCGCCACCATATGAAACCCTTTTCCGCCCGGTCAACGAGTTGGCGGATGGTCTTTCCGTCTGCCACGGTCCCCCCGCCATAGTAATATGGCGGGGAGAAATGGGTGATGGGTGGGGAATGATTTCGGGCGGTGGCGATCCGCCCGACATCCTAATGGGGCCCTAAGTCTGAAGGTAAAACTATTCAACAAGACAAACCTGGTCCCTGTAGCCAACCCACCCTCCTTCAGAGTCAGACTTAACTTTTGACTTTGTCCTGGTCCAGTGCAACCACATAGCTGAGTCTGGCACCTAAGAGTTTTCAGTGCTATTTTGAACCTTAACTTTAAAAAATGTATAACTCTGGTTTTTGTTGTTTTAGTGTTATTGTATTTATTCATATATTTTTTATTGTCTTAAATTGTTTTAGGATTTTATCTTGTGTTTTCACTGTACTACTGTTTGAGTACTGCATAAATACTTTACACGTTACCTCTAAGTTAAGCCTGACTGTTTTTGTGCCAGACTACCAGATGGTTAAGCTCCAGTTTATTTAGAGACTTTTGTGGGCCACCATGACAGGGATTGTGATTATTATTTGAGGTGGGTTCTGAGAATGCTCTGGCTCATTCTTTCCAATTTGACTCTGATCAGTAGACCATTCTGATCAGTAGACCATTTTAGTAGCCTGAGAGGAAAAGGGGCAATTTAAATCTTAAGGTACAGTGTCATTTACTTGAAGTTAAAAGGTTTATTTCTAACTCAAATCTCAAGAACATACTATAAAAATATAAGATCAAGAGAAGCCCTAAGTGGCATACAATATTGTTCCTCAACAGCACAAAGCATAAACGAGTTTCTGTGGCAGTGATGCAAAAATAAGGAATATAATTTGATGTTTAGATGAATTGGTTGGATCCTTCTCTCCATACATGGAAAAGATTTGTAAAATCTACTAAACCCTACACCAAACTAAGGGTAGGGGAAACCCTATTGAAGAAAGTAAACAAGAAGAGAGGCAACATCAGAACCTCTGTGGAAGTTCTATCGATAAGGAGTCATGCATAGCATGAAGCCACACAATTATAGAGGTCTTCACCTCTCTAAGTCTAAAGGGAATCTGACTAAACCCAAGGTGTGTTCATTAATTAAAATTCACAAGGACTATTTGAGAAATATGACCTCACATGCATCATAGTACTTCTCCAGTTCCCAAGAAAGAACTTGATGCCTTGAACACTACTCCCATATTCCAGTCTCCGCTTCCAACGCATCCTTGTAATCCTCTATTCGGCTGATAGTACCAAACGGTAATACTCCCTTTGTTCTTCATTAAAATTATTTAACCTTGCGAGTTCTTCCTCACCTCACTATCTCTGAAATATAATATTCTTTTACTAACTGTGGTCTGCACCTGCGGAGGAGAAAATATGCAGAAAAATAGTAAACACTCTTTCAAAACTTAGGGCCTGACTACGATCTCGCTAGGAAGGCCTCCAAATGGGTTCCGGAATAAGCAAATCCGATTCAGAGCCTATGTTTCTGACCAAATTATGCCCTGTTCTGAACAACCAAGTACAATGCGAAAATATTGCCCGCGTAGACCAAACCTTTTCCAAACACGATCCTGTAAGTCCGACTCATTCACAGCCAAATCGTTCAACGCAATGGAGCCGGCTTCTGAACGAGCGTATATGAGGCACGATTCGGACAGCCATATCGACTCGGTCTCAGTGAGACAAAATGGCTGTGGGAATTGGATTTTGGGGGGCTGTAGCAGGCCCCTATTCACCCGGGCCCCTCCGAATCTGTCCCATGGGGTACCCATGGGTCCCCCCTTTCCATGCATGCTCAGTGTGGCGGGCACCATGAGGTGCTCACTAAAGAGTGTAAGCTTTTCCCCACCCACCCCTTTTTGCCATGGGAGCCTGTTTACGCGTTCATGTATACAAGATCCCATAGAGTTCAACGGGAGTCCGAGTGAACCGAGTCTGTTTCCATATGGGTACATCGTACTTGGTCGCTCAGACTCGCAGAGCACAATTCGCTAGGAAAACCCTCTGGATCTGAGTCGTACGGAGGGCTTTCCTAGCAAGATCATACTCAGGCCCTAAGTGTCGATTTGTATTGCTTTGCGCTGGCACAAAGCTTTATTAAATCTGAACCAGAGTCTTCCATTATGGATCAGCATAAGGTTTCATAAATTTGCATGTCATACAGAAAGAAATGTAACATTGCAGATGTGCTTTTTTGAAATACTGGCAACTTAACATCAAAGAAGCCTCCAATCTACTCCTTCATTGTTCATTTTGGAAATCCATCTTTACTTTACTATATTGCATTTTTTGTTTTATTAATTGATTTTTTGGGCAGTTCAAAGGCAGCTCGAGGGTTGCTTATAATCACTTGGAAGGGTGGTGTTACAAAAAGTAGGTAGAAGTTGAATCAACTGAGATTAAAGTCAAATACTATCAGGTTAATGCCTGAATATCATTAGAGGAGCACTCCTAAGGACAGTTGAAGATATGAATCTTCAATTATTTCCAGCACTTGAGGAAGATACCTTCTGAGTGAAAGGATAAAGTATGCAATTTGTAAATTGAGGACCTTGAGAAGGTAGGGATCTTCCACTGATACATTTGAACCTTGTTTCAGAATACAGACCCCTGCAAGAAGAGTAGGCACTAATTCAAAGGTTATGGGGATATCTCACCTACCCACAGGAAACTGAATGCAGAAATGCAGACTCCCAGGTACATTATAGACCTGGCCAGCAATTTCACACAGCCAGCCATCATCATTGATGTCATTTAGTTACAAGAGCAGGGAGCTTCTTCAGAGAAGGTTCACTGACAGAATTTCGACCACGAAAATATAGATGGAGAAAATATAGAATGCAAAAATATCGACTCCCTATAATTAAACAGGTAAATACAAAAATATTGAAACAAAAATATAGTTTACAATAATATAGTTGTATTAAATATAACATTTAAAATATATATAATTTAAAATATTAAAATAAACATAAATTAAATACTAACTTTAATTCATAAAAAAAGAATTTAATGTATATTTGAGCAAATGCAACAAATACACTTCTTTAAAAAAAGTAAACAGACCCATATATATAATTGTACATATAAAAATATAAATTAACATTTTAATTATTACTATAACTGGAAAAATCTTAAATAGCACAACTTTATCAAAAATATATGTAAACATATTTAAATATACCAAAAACATAAAACATTTAAAAAAGGAATTAATTTAATTTAAAATAAAAATTAAACCAAACAAATATTTTAGAATGTTATTACAAATAAGTTGCAAATAAAAAATAATGTAAATTATAAAACCATTATTATGATAATAAATCAAACACATAATTATATAAATTGTAAAATAGCATAAATTATGACAAATTAAAATAAATATATAAACATGTCCCACCACATTAAAAAGAAACTATTTTTAAAGTAAATAAATATCAGCATAATTACTCCCACCTGAAACAACCCAACAGTAACAAAATCTTTTACACCACACAAAAATACGATTTACTATTCTAACAACAATAAATATGAAATTACATAAAATATAACATTACAAAATACTACAATTTACTCTCCCCACTACACTTAACACAACAATAACATGTATAATAACCACAAAAAAAAAACGATTCCCACTCCAGTCAGTGCAACAGTAGCAAAAGTGCTGGATTGGGGAGGGGTAAAATTTACTATTCTCACTCCAGTCAGTGCAACAGTAGGGAAAGCAATGGATTGCAGGAAAGTAAAATATACTATTCCCACTCCAGTCACTGCAACAGTAGGGAAAATGTTGGATTGGAGAGGGGTAAAATGTACTATTTCCACTCCAGTCAGTGTAACAGTAAGGAAAGCATTGGATTGAAGAAGGGTAAAATGTACTATTCCCACTCCAGTCAGCGAAACAGTTGGGAAAACAGTGGATTGCGGAAGAGTAAAATTTACTATTCCCACTAAAGTCAACGCAACAGTAAGGAAAGTGTTGGATTGTGGAAGGGTAAAATTTACTATTCCTACTCCAGTCAGTACAACAGTAGGGGAAGTGTTGGATCACAAAGGGGTACCATTTACTATTCCCACTCCAGTCAGTACAACAGTAGGGAAAGTGTTGGATAGCAGAGGGGTAAAATGTACTATTCCAACTCCAGTCAGTTCAACATTAAAAACAAGCAGAATATCTTCATCAAAATAAAAACATTTTTATTACAAAGTAAATAAATAAATATGCTGAAAAAATGTTTCTATAAAAAAACATATTATATGGTGGAATACATATAAATACCTACAAGTATTATTATGAATACAATACAAAAATGATTTTCATACTAATAAATATTTTTATTTAGAAATGAAGTATTCATTAATTAAAAATAAATAACTTCCCACATTTTACCCCTTTAAACCCCACAACCCACACATAAAAATAACCCACAAAGCACAATTAACACTATTAAATATCAATTAAATAAATATGATTAATAAAAAAAAATCATTCAATTATTATAATTCAATTACATCCCACCCTATTCCCTTATAAACCCACATCCCACTACGGAACAAAAAAATGCAAAATGTAATTAAATCATATTTTAAAACTACTAGAAATGTAAAACATTTATTAAAAAATATAAACAATACTTATATAAAAAATTATATTACAGACATTTATAATATATCCGGATATACATAAAACTAATTAAAAAAATCGATGTTTTAAACAACTATAATTTTCCAAACTATATTAATGACTTCTATATTCTAAAATCAATATCAATTACCTTCAAATCAATATTCTTGACAACAATATTGTTGCACACGATATTTCCATTCCACGATATTTCCAACTCATTTCTATTGCAGTTCGAATTTTTTGCATCATTATTCTATCTCATTAACTTCAGAGAATACATCAAAGAAGTGTCTCTGTTGTTTCCTATCGATTCTAAAACATTTGAATCTTCCTATTCTCTCGAATCAGAAACCAAGGTTAATATATGAATAGCTGTTCTTTCAACTAGCTTGTTAATAAAATACCATAAACCTGCTTTCTTAAACTGTTTGCCAAAATACAACTACCATAATCTTTTTCTTTCACTACTAATGTTTTTCCAGTATTATATTTATCAAGAACTTTCATAAACGGTTTGAAAACATACTGCTGTTGGTAAATAGCAGTGTTATGCATGCATGTATGACAGCATGAGTTAATAGTTTGGGCCCAACAGGTGTGGATTAAGTCCTTATTTTGGTACTTCTTCCCCTAGATATGCTGTTTATAGCATAGTATCAGCACTAACTCCTAATATGAACATTGGATCGCAAAGAACTTACTAGGAGGTAATTATTACCAAGCTTGGCTCACACCTAAGTGTTCATATAAAGAGTATGCACAGACTTTAGAAAACCAAAAATAATGTTCCATAGAAGTATTTTTTTTCAGCATGCCTCTCTCTACACCACTGAAGGCCTCCAAGACAGCAGGCAAATAGCAAGGCCTTCGCAATATGTCAATCAATCAAGATGGAACTGACCAGGATGTTATTTATCAAGTGAAACTGGGGCAAAACCTATTCTGATAGCAAGAAAGGGATTAGCCTTCAATATTGCCTACCAACTTAGAAGCACCACTCTTGAACAGTGGTTGAAAAACCAAACCCTTCAAAGAGTTGGAAACTGTGGCACAAGAAAGGTAGTCTCGAAAGAGGGTAAATATTCATTGAGCCCAACAGCGTGGATCAGATTAAAAAGCAAAGCAGGTAGGCCACGGGAGTGAGACCTGATAAAAGCTAATCATTTTGGGTGAGTTATTTCAATGTTATTTACCAGGTTTGTCACCATAGTGGATAGATGTCCTAGGTGACTTACACATAAAACAATGTGTATGATTACTAGATACCTCCTGATGGACATTTTGTATCTGGATGATCACAGAAAAGCTATCCAGAGCATTAGAAAAGGCAATGATTTTTTTCCAGTCAGCAACCTTCATTACACGACCAAAAATGTTGATCCACTGGACTTCACAAAAATCTTTCCCAGACTGCCTTATTACTGCATGATTTTGCAATGTGAATATACAGGGTTTGCTTTAGGGGTGACTGGTAAATAGACCAACTGGTTAGGGTGCAATTCACGAAGGCATTTACCTGTATATATGTATTTATGTGTTTAGGTGGTATATTTACATGGCACCATGTCCAAGGACAGCAGAGCTCCGTGTAGAGTGAGCTGCAAAGACACAGTCAAGAAGTCATTGGAGCGGTTGCTGGTTTCTACAGTAAAATGTTAATGCTAATGCATCAGCAAGTAGTGTTCTTTCAAATTTAAGCATGTAGAAGGGAATCCTAATGGATACAGATATGTAATTCCAGATTGTGTGCGCATAAATGGAGAAGGTTTCTTTCGTTGTTTTTTCTTTCTACACTTCTTCATCTCCAGTTTCATTGTATTCTCGCTGTGTGTGCTGAGAGCCGTCTGAAATGGCAAGCTTGTCAGCCAGATAGGCGAGAGTACCAGTCAAGATGGCTCTGTAGATGAGGCAGCTGGTTTTTAAGAATGGTGCACACTGGTAAGGGCAGTCAGTGGAGTTCCTTCAAGGTGGGAGTGATACCAAATTTTATCAGGCACATGATGAGGTTACGATGCTGCATGTTAGATGCCCTTTGGGGGAGACAGAGTGAGATACTGAATGCATATGTGAATGATCAACAAAGCTGCCATAATAGAATGTTTGTTTTCAAAACTATAAACATGAAAATAACCGCAAACCTACTGATCTTCCAAGATATACAAAAGAGAAACGCACTTCAATATATTACTTCAGCAAACTCAGGCAGCACATTTTCAATTCTGACTCAACCAATCAACTTCACTTCACTCTCTCCTTGAAATACATCGAAATGCATCACCCTCTACACACTCTCTTGAGATGGCCGTGCAATGCTCCTACAAACTCCATAAGTCACAACTAACATGCATAACATGTCTGAGTATGGATAATGAAAGAGTTGAGGGGTAAAGCTCTGATACATCTTCATAATAGAATCAACACATCTCTCCCACAAGGCAACTCCAGGCCTTCTCTCAAGACTCAGAAAATCCTTCCTCTACAGAGGAAATCCAACCTGGACCAAGAGTGCCTAGCATGCTGCTGTTCAATAACACAACTTTGTCTCTAGGAATATCAAAAAAAGTCTGCAATGTCTATTTAAGTCTAGCCATGGTGTGAAATCGATCATTGTAAGTTTGCTTTGACTCCTATATGTCACAGTAGATAGAACCTTTATAGAATGTGGAGTTGGAGCTGCCTGTTATTCTTTGAAAACAGAGACGATACCTTGTATTTTGTAAGTCATCACCAGTCAGAAAACTCTTGGGGATCATGGGAGCTAATGCTTGTTTATCGCTGCATTGTGATCTCCTTTTTCTTTCAAATGCTTCCTTCTTTAGTTTAATCTGCATGATTCTTGTACAGTGCAAGTGGACTGGTTCTGCTCTGAAATTTGTTTTGATAGAGTTTCCGTGTCATTGATCGTGTACTTTAAGAAACTAGCCCTGTCTGTATGCAGCCTGAGATTTGTTTAAAGCACTGTTAGCATGTGTTCTGTCACACCATATGCCATTTAGTCAATTGTTCATAGTGAAAATTCAGAAGCAATAGGGAAAAATATGTTTTTTGTTCACTCTGTAATGTACACAATTTCGGAAATAAAATGAAGAATGGTCAATCTCGCAAGTCGTTTGTATACCGTTAGCTCACAAGGTGCCAAAGTGTGACACACGATATCGGTTCCCATCACACGGTCTCCTGGAGAGGATCCAATATCACATGGTGGCAGGGAAAACAAGCTGAAAACCACTGTAAACAGTGGTTTCCAGCTCATTTTCCTAGACTTTGAACTGCTGACGTCCATTAGAGGGTGGAAAACTAGGACATTGGCACCGGCCTCAGCAAGCTATTTTTTTTTTTTTTGGGAGGAGCAGCTTGGGAGTGTGGGTGGTGTTTAAAAGTGCAACAAGAACTAAAGAGTGACTGGTCGGTGCTGTGGTCAAAAATAAAAATACAAAACCACCAGAAGAACAGACTCACACCATTAGTGATGAGACGTTATCAAGAAAAATCATAAGCGAAACGCATACAAAAATGGGAAAGAAAAATACCTTATTTTTAAGAAGAACCCTCACTCACCCTAGTGGTGACATGCTTCATCATGGGGTTCCCAATGGAGGAACCAAATGTCCCTCCAGTGTGCTTCAACGCCTGATTTACAGAGGCAATCAAATTAGTTTTCATAGTCTTATCTGCTCAATGCTGTCAGCCGACAGAGACTTAATTATAGTACACGCGGCTCAGATAAGCTTCTAAGGGTAGTCTATTCCTGACCCCTCAGTGCATATATGACCCGACTCACAAACAAATAACAAAGAGTCCCATCACTCCCCTGCAGAAGCGAGAATATGAGACAGGACTAGTTTAAAATGGAAAACCGAAGCTTGCTCACTTACAGCACATTCCTATGGTGCTATCGTCATGGGCTAAGCGGTGGGGGCATTCTTCACGCTACGATTTCAGTGAAGTAATGTGAAAATTAGTAGCGTAATTCTAGATGACAACCCCCTCACGTCGTAGCCCTAGTTCTTGTAATCTACCAAGTGTACTTACTTTTCAAATAGCGACTCCCCGCCAGAAACCTACTCCATTCACTGCCGCTGCACGAATGGTGAATTCACTCTGCAGCGCTTCAATAAAGAAAGGAGGTCGGAGGTGAGTCACATGATCGGCGTGCATGACGCGTTCCCTTATTCTTAAAGGAGCACGTCTACGGGTATTTTATCCCGTTGGATAAGCCGATAATGAGCCCACAGTTTAATTAAAATTAATAACGTAGCTCATGTCAATTTAGTCATGTCTCAGTAAATCATAATCATATTAAAGCCGTAAATAAACCCTCAGGGCAAAGGGCTGGGACGCGCTATTATGAGTCCAAACCAGACGTCTTTATTCCTTTTTTTTGGCTTGTCTCAAAAACTTTGTTGATCATCCCGGGATTAGACACTGATACCGGTGCTAGTTTTCCTTCGGGAGTTATTTATTACCAAACACCCAGTGAACTCCTGAGCAGTTTCGTCATAGCTTAAGTTTCACCGCCCACCCTTCATTAACCAGAATTTCAGCTTGAAAAGATGGTTTGAAAAAAAAAGGGGGGTAGCGTGTCGCTTAGAAGCTCTCATGGACGACACACGCTGTCATGAATCAACCAAACAGTGACTTGCTACGCTCTAGCCATTATCTCGGTGATCGTCACAGAATGCATGACAGTATTGACTAACCTGGATGTAATTGGCCAGTGACATCAGCATGTTACTAAATCATGTATAAGTCTACAATAGTTATTAGGGAAAACACAGTGGCACCCAATGTTTCACAGTGACCTTTGAGAGAAGCAGGGGGCTAACAGATGTCATGTAATATATGTAGCTGGTCGCTCACAGGCCCTTGCCATCGTTGCGACATTGATTTAAGGAACCCCTTCCATACCTGTGACCCCTGTTTAAAACCTGTTGATTACATTGAGTCAGGGATATGTGAATTGTGCCAAAGGGAAGGATGGTGATGCTATATTATTTAGAAATTCTTTACAATCATCTTTTCATTACTGTCCCCCAAGGAATGTCATCATTAAGGCCCGTTTGGTGGCACAAAAGTCTATATATCCACCTTTGCTGTTTTTCGAATAGACTGGCCTCAGAGCCCTGGGCCAGTTGTTCGATGACGGTCCATCTCAATTCATCTGGTGTATGGTTCTGCTGCAAAAAATGAGAGGTCAATTTCGTATTGCTTTTATGGCACCGGATGGGTATACAGCCTTTACAACGAAACTTTTACAACGAACTACCATTACAACGCAACTTTTACAACGCAAACCATTACAACGCATAGCGCTGGGGGGCGCTCTAGGATAGGGAATAGGTTTAATGTACTATCCAACACCTTCCCTACTATCCATGGGGACTGGAGTTGGAATAGTAAATTAAACTATTCACTATCCAGCGCCCAAAAGCATTATGCGTTGTAATGGTATGCATTGTAAAACTTGCGATGTAAAGGTAGGCGTTGTAAAAGTATACGTTGTAACGTCATACATCCCACCGGATGTTGCTACGGTGTTCACCGATCCGCAATTTTACTCGTCTCGTCGTCATTCCAATATATCTTAACCCGCAGGGGCAGGTGATTAAGTAGACGACGTTGCAAGAATTGCAGTTCGTATGACTCCTTTGTTGCCATACTTTTCCAGCTTCCAATTTCAGAATCTTAGTAGTGGTTGTCAAAGGGCACACACTGCATCCTCCACATGGGAAGTGTCCGGTGATCGGAGGTAAGCCCCATGCATTGAGTACCCCCTCAGTGCTGGTGTTGTTTTGCTTCTTGGGGCAGGTATGGACAATAGCATCCTTCAGGCTCCTTGCTCGTTTAAATGAAAACAACGGCTTTTCCCAGTCATGATTCGTACTCCTAAGCACTCTCCAATGCTTATTTATGCAACGAGTAACTGCGTTTAACAATTGATTATACGTCCTCACACATGTGAGAGGAACCTCAGAAGGTGCTTCTTTGGGATGGTCCTCCAGCAGGGCATCCCTATGCTGGTTTGGTGCCCGTTTACAACTTTTTTCCAGGAGACGATTAGGATAACCCCGGCATTGTAATTTGCCTGTCAGGTCCCGGGCTTGTTGTTTAAAGTCACTCAGGTCGCTACAGTTGCGTCGTATCCGCAGGTACTGACCAAAAGGCAGATTTTCCCTCAGTGCTTGTGGATAGAAACTCGAGTAGTGCAATAAGTTATTCTTTGACGTGGGTTTGTAGAAAGTTGTTGTTCGGAATTCATTGCCTACTCGGAAGATGGTCACATCCAGGAACACAATCTTATCCATAGCATAGTCATGAGTGAACTTAAGATGGAGATTTAAACTATTAACCCAATCAAAGAATGATTTTAGAGAACTTTCATCTCCTCTCCAGATCAACAGCCCTGAGGGTTTATTTACGGCTTTAATATGATTATGATTTACTGAGACATGACTAATTGACATGAGCTACGTTATTAATTTTAATTAAACTGTGGGCTCATTATCGGCTTAGTAGACGTGCTCCTTTAAGAATAAGGGAACGCGTAATGCACGCCGATCATGTGACTCACCTCCGACCTCCTTTCTTTACTGCAAAAAACACAGTTGATGGACAGAATGTAGAACAATGTCATACATTCACCCCAGTACAACGATCTGGGCCTAAATCCATCGTTTTTTTTGCACTCCACACCACCCTGGGTTAGACACTGGCTATATGCAAATCAGCTCTGACCCTGTGCCTCATGGGAACAGTCCAGTCCGAACTACCAAGCCATGTCTTTCCCAGACCAGAATCAAGCATCCAAGGACCGGTTTCTGGCTATCAGCCTTCATCAGCCTGGATAGCTTGACTCCAGTGGTGTGGAGAGCCTGGGACTCACGTCTGAGCATACCCAGCCCACTCGGGGTGAAAATTGCAAAAAACACAGTTGATGGACAGAATGTAGAACAATGTCATACATTCACCCCAGTACAAGGATCTGGGCCTAAATCCATCATTTTTTTGCACTCCACACCACCCTGGGTTAGACACTTGCTATATGCAAATCAGCTCTGACCCTGTGCCTCATGGGAACAGTCCAGTCCGAACTACCAAGCCATGTCTTTCCCAGACCGGAATGAAGCATCCAAGGACCAGTTTCTGGCTATCAGCCTTCATCAGCCTGGATAGCTTGACTCCAGTGGTGTGGAGAGCCTGGGACTCACGTCTGAGCATACCCAGCCCACTCGGGGTGAAAATTGCAAAAAACACAGTTGATGGACAGAATGTAGAACAATGTCATACATTCACCCCAGTACAAGGATCTGGGCCTAAATCCATCGTTTTTTTGCACTCCGCACCACCCTGGGTTAGCCACTGGCTATATGCAAATCAGCTCTGACCCTGTGCCTCATGGGAACAGTCCAGTCCGAACTACCAAGCCATGTCTTTCCCAGACCGGAATCAAGCATCCAAGGACCGGTTTCTGGCTATCAGCTTTCATCAGCCTGGATAGCTTGACTCCAGTGGTGTGGAGAGCCTGGGACTCACGTCTGAGCATACCCAGCCCACTCGGGGTGAAAATCGCAAAAAACACAGTTGATAGACAGAATGTAGAACAATGTCATACATTCACCCCAGTACAAGGATCTGGTCTTAAATCCATCGTTTTTTTGCACTCCACACCACCCTGGGTTAGACACTGGCTATATACAAATCAGCTCCGACCCTGTGCCTCATGGGAACAGTCAGTCCGAACTACCAAGCCATGTCTTTCCCAGACTGGAATCAAGCATCCAAGGACCGGTTTCTGGCTATCAGCCTTCATCAGCCTGGATAGCCTGACTCCAGTGGTGTGGAGAGCCTGGGACTCACGTCTGAGCATACCCATCCCACTCGGGGTGAAAATTGCAAAAAACACAGTTGATGGACAGAATGTAGAACAATGTCATACATTCACCCCAGTACAAGTATCTGGCCTAAATCCATCGTTTTTTTGCACTCCACACCACCCTGGGTTAGCCACTGGCTATATGCAAATCAGCTCTGACCCTGTACCTCATGGGAACAGTCCAGTCCGAACTACCAAGCCATGTCTTTCCCAGACCGGAATCAAGCATCCAAGGACCGGTTTCTGGCTATCAGCCTTCATCAGCCTGGATAGCTTGACTCCAGTGGTGTGGAGAGCCTGGGACTCACGTCTGAGCATACCCAGCCCACTCGGGGGTGAAAATCGCAAAAAACACAGTTGATGGACAGAATGTAGAACAATGTCATACATTCACCCCAGTACAAGGATCTGGGCTTAAATCCATCGTTTTTTTGCACTCCACACCACCCTGGGTTAGACACTGGCTATATGCAAATCAGCTCTGACCCTGTGTCTCATGGGAACAGTCCAGTCCGAACTACCAAGTCATGTCTTTCCCAGACCTGAATCAAGCATCCAAGGACCGGTTTCTGGCTATCAGCCTTCATCAGCCTGGATAGCTTGACTCCAGTGGTGTGGAGAGCCTGGGACTCACGTCTGAGCATACCCAGCCCACTCGAGGTGAAAATTGCAAAAAACACAGTTGATGGACATAATGTAGAACAATGTCATACATTCACCCCAGTACAAGGATCTGGGCCTAAATCCATCGTTTTTTTGCACTCCACACCACCCTGGGTTAGACACTGGCTATATGCAAATCAGCTCTGACCCTGTGCCTCATGGGAACAGTCCAGTCCGAACTACCAAGCCATGTCTTTCCCAGACCGGAATCAAGCATCCAAGGACCGGTTTCTGGCTATCAGCCTTCATCAGCCTGGATAGCTTGACTCCAGTGGTGTGGAGAGCCTGGGACTCACGTCTGAGCATATCCAGCCCACTCGGGGTGAAAATTGCAAAAAACACAGTTGATGGACAGAATGTAGAACAATGTCTAGGGCTAGGGCACTAGGGCAGGGTATGCTCAGACGTGAGTCCCAGGTTCTCCACACCACTGGAGTCAAGCTATCCAGGCTGATGAAGGCTGATAGCCAGAAACCGGTCCTTGGATGCTTGATTCCGGTCTGGGAAAGATATGGCTTGGTAGTTCGGACTGGACTGTTCCCATGAGGCACAGGGTCAGAACTGATTTGCATATAGCCAGTGTCTAACCCAGGGTGGTGTGGAGTGCAAAAAAACGATGGATTTAGGCCCAGATCCTTGTACTGGGGTGAATGTGTGACATTGTTCTACATTCTGTCCATCAACTGTGTTTTTTGCAATTTTCACCCCGAGTGGGCTGGGTATGCTCAGACGTGAGTCCCAGGCTCTCCACACCACTGGAGTCAAGCTATCCAGGCTGATGAAGGCTGATAGCCAGAAACCGGTCCTTGGATGCTTGATTCTGGTCTGGGAAACACATGGCTTGGTAGTTCGGACTGGACTGTTCCCATGAGGCACAGGGTCAGAGCTGATTTGCATATAGCCAGTGTCTAACCCAGGGTGGTGTGGAGTGCAAAAAAACGATGGATTTAGGCCCAGATCCTTATACTGGGGTGAATGTATGACATTGTTCTACATTCTGTCCATCAACTGTGTTTTTTGCTCCTTTATTTACTGACGCGCTGCCGAGTGAATTCACCATTCTGGCAGCGGCAGTGAATGGAGTAGGTTTCTGGCGGGGAGTCGCTATTTGAAAAGTAAGTACACTTGGTAGATTACAAGAACTAGGGCTACGGCGTCAGTGGGTTCTCATCTAGAATTACGCTACTAATTTTCACATTACTTCACAGAAATCGTAGCGTGAAGAATGCCCCCACCGCTTAGCCCATGATGATAGCACCATAGGAACGTGCTGTAAGTGAGCAAGCTTCGGTTTTCCATTTTAAACTAGTCCTGTCTCATATTCCCGCTTCTGCAGGGGAGTGATGGGACTCTTTGTTATTTGTTTGTGAGTCGGGTCATATATGCACTGAAGGGTCAGGAATATACTACCCTTTTAAGCTTATCCGCGTGTACTATAATTAAGTCCCTGTCGACTGACAGCATTGAGCAGATAAGACTATGAAAACTAATTTGATTCCGAATTAAGATATGCTATGTTTGCAAAATGGGAAGTGGACATAATAGTTGCACTCTTGAATCACCTCAAGGGTGGTTTTTACGTACCATATCACTAAAGAGTGAACCTAGGTGCTGGAATGGAGTGTGTTTGGTACACATGTATGGGAACGCAACAGTCACAGTTCATATGACTGGTAGAGAGATATCAATATACGTGAATTTGTCTATTAATGCTGTGTTTTTGTATTATTTCACAGATTTTGGCCCCTGGAAATTCTAGGAGTGCCGATATGGAAAATTCCGGTAGCTTTTAATATTTTTCACACATTATATCCACCCGGGATGGACGTGCCTTAGCGAGCGTGGACCACCGGGGATATTCACTTTTTTGGTCCTGAAGAAAGCTGCATTAATATCTTTGGACAGCTGAAACATGTCGACCTAATTTTGATAGGATACAAGGGGTTAATAATATTGCCTCTAACGTATCCAATAAACTGTTTTTAATGATATTAGCTTACCAATGAATAAAGTTGGTTCTGGTACAGCTGGTATTTTTTAACCTCACGGTCTCTTTCACACAATACATACTGAAAACTTCCTTTTTTTCACAACAACCAGCTCCGCTGTAAATCAGGCGTTGAAGCACACTGGAGGGACATTCGGTTCCTCCAGTGGGAACCCCATGATGAAGCATGTCACCACTAGGGTGAGTGAGGGTTCTTCTTAAAAATAAGGTATTTTTCTTTCCCATTTTTGTATGAGTTTCACTTATGAAAGGACGCTCACCTTGCCGCTACACTACGGAGCAGGGAAATCGATTTTGGACCCTGGTACTTGCCCTTCTGTGGATTTCTGGAGACGGCGTTGCTGTTTGCTGCACCCGCTTTGCGGGTGCCACTTCGCACTGAGGACAGAGGGCGGAAGTAACAAACTGTGTCTGTGGACTTTGTGGAGAGAGTGGGAGCACATCAGTAGCCTCAGGGGTGGTGCGCGGCAGGGACTCTGTTTCCCAGGAGTCCCTGCACAGCCATGAACATTGCGGCCGCGCCCCCTGATAGCCACGCCTCCTGCCTGCAATGCCTCCTACTTCAATAGCTCGCCCAACGTCTCGCGGGACGCGAGCGGACGCCGAGCGAAGCCCGAGCAAAGGCGGGCAGTCTGTGGCAGTCCGGGGCTGGCCAAGGCTGGGCTGGGACACCCCCCTGTCATCTGCTACACTCGGCTGTAAAAGTAGGACTTTGTTTAGTATAGCGTGTTGCTATACCCCAATTGTTTTTACCAATGCCCACGCGCTCGGGGAAAAGCTTGAGGGGAGGATGAGAGGCGGGGCCCAGTACCATTATAGGAACCATGGACCAGTTCATCACTCGGGTGGCTGCAGTTATTGAGAAGGAGATTGTAATAACAGAGCGCCGCCTATCCCTAGAACATCTTCCGCCAAAGCGCTCTTCTCTGGGCTTGTTAGCCCAGGCCAAGTCACCAGTGTGCAGCTCTGGTCCCCCCTACCCCACCCCCCCACACAACTGACCAATTAAGAATTGCCTCTTTGAGGGACAGCATTGATAGGCTGGAGAACCTGGTAGCGCAACCTATTTCCACTCCAGTCGTTGGTAGTGGACTGGACTTGTGTTCCTAGGAAGCTCCAGCAGCCTCACCACGCCCGGCATCCTCTCCTAGTGGTTCTGGTTCTCCATTGGCCTTACCGGTGATGGAAACCAAGAACCCTTCCCACGCCAAAAGGAAAAGGATTGCTAGTCCGCATAAAGGTAGCTTCTTTAAATTATATAAGAGATCAAAGAAGCTAGGAAGTAGGGGTACAGGAAATGCATTGGGGGAGGGTTTAGTTACGGATAACAACAATACTGAAAACAGGGCCCACCTTCCCGGTACCAAAGCTAATGAAACATGTGTAGCCCCCCTCCAAATTGTCAAATGGGTGCCAGCGAAGACCCGATAACTCTGGCTCAAATTGAAAACATGATGAAAACACTACTGTCCCCGATAGCAGATAGAATAAGGGGGCTAGGGGAAAGGGTGGACAGGTTTGAACAGACTACCTTGGATAATTTCTTTTCTTTGAAAACCCTTATCAAATTGCATTCTAGGATGAGGGAGGATGGTCAGGGAGAGGTAGCTGGTAACTGGGTGATTCCGGACTCTCCGCAGCCATTCCCCACAACAACTTCCACAGCAAACACGGTAATTCTGCAGGCGTCTGATAATGCTCCTGCAGTATGCATTGTGGATACCCCAGTGAGCACTACCCTGATTGCCCATGCACCCATGAGTATCTCCAAACCCCCCGAAGCCCAGGCGACGAAGCCCAGTAAGGCCAATCCGCCGGGAGGGAAGGGCTCTGGCAATAATACGAGTGCATCGAAGGGGAAGGGTTCTGGTAAAGGTCCTGATCGGGTATGTCCCGTCCCAATCTCCAAAAGTATATTCGGGACCACCCAACCGGAAGCTGCTGTGTTAAAAACCGTACCAAAGTGCCCCCCGGTTAATCTGCCCCCTGATTGTCATCCCTATGTTGCCATCCTTATAAATATACTAATTTTGAAGGAGGGGCAATACGAATCCAACCAAACACTCAAAAATAAAACCTTACACTGTTTAAAAACCAACAGACCACTTCCCTGGGGTGTTGACGGGCTGATCCTGGGAGTAAGAAGAGTAGAGTGGGTGCGGTACGGCAAAAAGAAATTTGAAGGGGATTGTGTGATAGTTAATTTCAAAGACAGTAGAGTAGCACAAGTTATTTGTAACCACAGGGATATAAATGGGGGTTGCAGCATTGGCGTAGTAGACCTGACCTATTTCTATCCAAGGCCTGCTGCAATCCCCATTTGTCCATATCCTGGTAGGAGTTGGAATAGTGGTCCATCTTATTCTGGTAATCTAGTGGGCCCCCAGTTCCACCCAAGTGTTACATGGTCTGGATTAGAATGGAGCCCTCCCGGATATTGAACCGACGCCCACAATGGGGAGGTTACCCGGGCACAGAGTATGGGTATAGTTGGCACAGCCCTTAAAGCATCAGTAGCGGGCAACATCATGGTTGACAGCCCAATGCCACCTATTATTGTACCTTGAGACAACGTGCCCCATGGGAGATCAAGCAGTGGCAGTGCAACAGGAAGACAGGATTCACTGGAGGGTGGAGATGGCCCTGTATCCCGCGGCGCGAGAGCTGTGGCGGATCCAGTCCTTAGGATTTGCAGCTGGAACGTCGCGGGTATTGATAGGAAGTTGGGCCTGCCGGATTGGAATACCCTCGTGGAGGGTTATTCCATCTGTATTTTCCAGGAAACCTGGTGCAGGGAGCCTTGTCACAGGGTGGGAAACTCAACCCACTTTGTCCCAGCTGTTCCACCGGTGGCAGGGAAGGGATGCCCTTCGGGTGGTCTCCTTATCTGGGTCGCAACTTCCCTAGAGTGCAAGGTGGTGGAGCATCCAACCAACTCTCCCGACCTCCTTAATATCACCCTAAAGGACTCTAGGGGTGCCCTGCTTTTGGATATCTTCAATGTCTATGCTAGAGGTACAAAGGGTGGTATACAATCAGCCACTATTGCCCTTCTGGAGGATCTGCTTAGGCAGCGTGCCCCTAAATCTCACATCTTGGTGGCGGATGACCTTAATTGCACGTTTGAGCCTCTCGATAGGGATGATGTATTAGGCACAGAAGAGGAGGACTCAAGGCGGGGGATTCCCGCTTTGACTCTGCCCCCCATTAAGAGGTGGACCCAAGTGGCTCTACAGATTAACTCCCTTAATATGGAATTTGACTTGAGGGCAGTCAATGGGAGGTCTAAATCAGATTTGAAAGGGGCCCATACCTATAACAGGCCAAATCATACATCTAGAATAGATTATGTCCTTCTTGATGTAGGCTCATGGGGTGACCTAAGAGATATGGAGATTATTTCGACCGTTGAGAGTGACCACAATCCCCTCGCTCTTGTTCTTTCTCCCCAGTGGCTTAAGGAAAGGAAAAAACCCTCCCTCATATGGCCCCCAACCCCCAGGCAGTCACTATCTCTAACTGTGGTCGACGGTTGAAGTGGGCTAAATTTATTTTAGCCCCAGAGAAAGCGGCAGCCGTAGGGTGTCTCCTGCTTGCAGCCTCAAACAAACTAGACCTGTCTTCCCAAGTATCTGAAGAGGTCTCGTTGACCTTCTGCAACCTAACTAGGGAATTAAGTCATCTATTTATTCTTCCCGGTGGGTACAAGGGAGCTCATATTAGGGAGCAACTGTCTACCAAACAGGGTTGGTACACAAAGAAATGTAGGGCTATGAATAAAGCCCTGGTGGGAGCAGTTAAATCTAAATCCCAAGTAGCTACCAGGCTTGCAAGAAAGGATTACTATCGGACATTGAAGGTAGCGAAAAAGGAGTGGGAGGAAAAGTTCTGGGCGGACCTTTTGGCAGCTAGTACAGGAAGGGATGCCAGGGGTTTTTGGAGCCTGGTCAGGAATAGGGATAGGCCGGCAGCCACGTTGGTCACATATACTATTCCAGCCCAGAGTTGGTACAACCATTTTGAGGCCTTGTATTCCATACCTGGTGGGGCTAAGAATGATACTTTATCCACGGTGGTCGAGGCAATGGTTGACCTCCCCGATGCCTTCACCGCAGGGAGGTCGAATCCGTAATAAAGACCCTGGTCCCACTAAAAGCTGCAGGACCAGATGGGATTCCTGGCGACCTGATACGAGCCTTCCCCAAGGAATGGGGCAAGCTGGTTGCCTCCCTACTAAATGCAATTTTGAGGGGAGGTCCTGTACCCGACTCCTGGAAAGGGGCGGAGGTTGTCCCGATATTCAAAAAGGGGTGTCGGGACAGCCCTGCCAACTACAGGCCCATAAGCCTCATAGACTCCTCCCAGAAGGTGGCAGGGAAGGCGATCCTGGGGAGGCTTCTTCAATGGGTAGATGATAATAAGATCTTGTCAGACCTCCAGGCGGGTTTCCGGTCGGGAACTGGAACCATCGAACAGGCCTTCAGATTAATGCTCCTGCACTGGAAGGTGGTGGTGCTGGGCAAGGGCAGTCTTTATCTGGCCTTTATAGACCTGAAGACTGCCTTTGACCTGGTACCTAGGGAGGAATTGTGGAGGGTCCTGCAGAAAATGGGGTTGCCCCCCTACCTTTTGTTGCTCCTAACCAAACTACACTCAGGGAACTATGCACAGGTGCGATGGGGCACAGGGGGGGGAAAAGACTGATAGGATCCCGGTGCGCAGGGGAGTCCGCCAGGGATGTGTGCTAGCCCCCACCCTATTCTCTTTGTATGTGAATGGGGTGGTGGAGTATCTACAACAAGAACCGGCCGATGCACCCTCCCTGGCGGGCAAACGGATCCCTACTCTGCTTTTTGCGGATGATACTCTCCTCATTTCAAAGAACCCCCAAGGTCTGCAAAGGCTTCTCGATCGCTTCCAGGAGTTATGCTCCCTGAGGGAACGGGTGATCAATATCGACAAAACTAAATATTTGGTCATGAATCCCCCCAGGAAACTAGGGCGTCCACCGGTGTTGAATAACTGTTCATTGGAGAAGGTAGCAGAGTTTGACTACCTGGGAATCCGGCTTAGAGATTCTATGAGCTGTTCCCCGCATATTAACAAAATGTTACTTAGCCACAAAAGGGTGGGTGGTGCGCTACTCAGGGAACACTGTTCTTCCCCCAAACATTGTATGGCCCCTGTCATTGACATATATGAAGGTAGAGGGGTCACTGCTGCACTATATGGGGCTGAGCTGTGGGGTACTTGTAATTTGGAGGTACTAGCCAAAGCGGAGAGCAAATTTTTGAAAGACCTAATGGCACTCCCTTTGAGCACACCCACAGTCCCTGTATTACTAGACCTGGGATGTAGATCGATTGTAGATCAGGCACGACTACGGCCCCTGTTGTTATGGCTCGATTGTGGAGGGTCCCAGAACTCGCCTCATATGCTGGGGGCCTGTCCGAGGTGATGGCCATGGGGGGTTGGCATAGTATAAAGTGGTTGAGGGACGTCAAAAACCTTTTGGGGGAGTTGGGACTGGCCGAAGCTTGGGTTACTCGCTCCGCCCCACCCAAAGCCACCCTGAAGAAACTGTACTGGGAGTGGGTTTCTTCTAAACTTATTAGTAACCCACAACACTGTAATTCCACTGCAGTTTTCTTACGAATCAAAGACGTGGTGGCTTACGAACCCTATCTTGATTTGATTTCCGTCCCACTTGATAGGGCCCTGTACTTTAGGTTTAGGGTGGGTACCCTACCAGTAGGCCATTTGACATCGAGATGGAAATCTACCTCCCAGCTCTCCCCCTATTGTGCTTTATGTCCCTCGAGGGTGGAGACGATTGCCCACATCCTTTTTTTTTTTTTTTTGTTTTTTATTAAAGCAAGACTTTATTAACCTCAGTAGGTCACATTACATTCAAGTGGTTCCAAATGGAAAAGCCAGATACATTAATCATTACAGCGAGAAAAGCAGCAATAAACGGAAAACCAAACTGACCATTTGTTACGCATAGTATTCGATGCATTAAGAACATTCCGAAACCATTTGGTATCACATACAACTTCCGCTTGCATTTTGTATTTTTGGAAATAACAGAACTACGAACTAAACATACGGCTCAACATCTATCAGCACATCCACAATCATGGAATACCGGAGTAAGTGGCTGGTGGCAAACGCCAAGTCCGTGCGCAATCCACCCCACCACCCCGTAGTGTGTCCACCCTCCTACAGTTGCCCGCACCACACTGCAACCTGAGCGGTGCCCCCGCTTATAGCTGGATTCTCACCTCTCAATTAGTCCGTATCAGTGTCATCATCAGAGCTCTCACTATCATCCTCTGGCAACGGATCACAAATGTCCCCTCTGTATGAGTTCCATGGTAACCATATTCCATTCCACTTACGAGGATTATCTCTCATCTTATATACTGCCCTCTCCGTTACCATGAGCGTGTCCATGTTCCTGAGCCACTGTGCCAGCGTGGGGAGCTCAGACGCACCCCAATTTTGTGCAATGTCGCGTTTTGCCACCATGCAGCCTACCGTAACCCACAGTTTGCCATAGTGTGTTAAATCAGTAGGACCCCAGACATTCAACAGACACACCCTGGGATCTTGAGGTATGGTGGAATTCAGTGTTTGTGCGATGGTACGGAGCACCCGCTGCCAATAGCTCAATATGTACGTACAGCCCCAGAGTGTATGCAGGAGTGTGCCCTCCCCCCCACACCCTTGCAGACAGAGCGGGTCATCGGCCCTCTGCAATTTGTGCAATGTCACTCGAGTGTAGTAGATTCTGTGGAGGACCTTCAGCTGTATGAGGCGGAACCTAGCCGAGATACCGGCTTCTCGTGGGGAAGACAGAGCTGCATTCCATTCGGATTCATCGAAATCCCCAAGGTCTTCCATCCACCTGTCCTTAAGTGTACCCAGTGGCTCAGGCATGTGGTTAAGCAATTTCCGGTAGGTCAGGGAGGTCGCACCCTCCAGCACACAGTCCGTGAGCAGACGGTCCTCCAGCGGGGAGGACTCCGGAGGCGTGGTGCCCGGTGGAATCGCTGCTAGGAGGGCATGTCTGATTTGCATGTATCTGTATCGTTCCGTGTCTCTTAATTCATATTGTTGCTGGAGGGAAGTGAACGGGACCACCCCCTCCCTGGACCACATGTCACCCACAGTTGAAATTCCAATGGCATCCCACTGGTCGAAACCCTTAGTGCATCTCAGATGGCCCAGTGCTTTAGTGTCCCATAATGGTGTCAGTTTTGTAATTACCCCCGCCCAGCGGAGTTTCGATTGTGCCTTGTACCATAGTTGCACCGTGTGCTTGGTGGGCCCCAACAGTTTCGTCGCAATGCCCTTGTGGTATAAAGGCGCCAACATATTGTTGGTACCCAGTTGGGTCCGATCCGCCTTAAAGGCTGGGTCGTCCTGAGGTGCGTGGAGCCACCTATTAAGAACTTTGGGTTGTGCCGCCCAGTAGTACAACTGCACATTAGGGAGCGCGATTCCACCATCATACCAGCTCCTATTAAGTTTTACATGTGCAATTCTCGCCGGCCGAGTCCCCCATAGTAGACCCGACATCAGTGCTGTCACCTTTTGAAAATAGCTGGGGGGGATGAGTGACGGAGCGTTTTCGAGGACGTATAGAAAGCGTGGGAGTGCCATCATTTTGAACAGAGCTGCTCTGCCCAATAGCGTCAGTGGGAGCGACTGCCAGTGCTGTACATCGTTTCGCAATCGGAGGAGAGGAGGCTGCAGATTACGAACAGAGAACTCCGCCGCATCCCGGGTAATGTGTATTCCTAGATATTTAAAGGACGTGACAGCCACCTCTAGTGTGCAGGTATCGGGTAGGGTCGGGAGAGGACCCCTGAGAGGATAGATGACAGATTTGGACCAGTTGATGGTGTAGCCTGACTCTCGGCCATGGGAGGTACAGATGGCTAGAAGGTTAGGGATGCTGTCTTCCAGGTCAGTAAGATAGATCAACATGTCGTCAGCATACAACGACACCCTGTCTTCCCAGCTCGAATCCCACGTAATGCCTTTCAGCAGTGGCGTAGTCCGTATAGTGATCGCGAGAGGCTCTAAGACTAACGCGAACAGGACAGGTGAGAGAGGGCATCCCTGCCGGGTTCCCCGCCCCAGTTGTACCTCTCGGGATATGTGGCCATTCGCCACTACACGTGCAATCGGATCCTTATACAGCAGCCGGATCCAGGCAAGAAAGTGAGGGCCGAACCCCATAGAGGAGAGGACCGCGAAGAGGTAGTTCCATTCCACCATATCGAATGCCATCTTGGCATCCAACGATAGGATGGCCGCCGGTTCCGTCAGCAGCGGAATTCTAGCCATGACTCCCTGCACTCTACGTAGGTTCAGGGCCGTACTTCTGCGTGGCATGAATCCAGATTGATCCGGATGGATTAACTGGCCTAGATGGGGCATGAGTCGGGTCGCCAGCAGTTTCGCCAGAATTTTAGCCTCGGGGTTCAGTAGTGAGATAGGCCTATAGGACGTGCATTCGTCAGGCGGTTTACCCGGCTTCGGTATGGCTACAATAGTCGCCATCCGTTGGTCTGGTGGTAACGTGCCACTCTCTCTACTATCCGCGTACATCCGTAAGAGGGGCGGACTCAAGGACTCAGACATTGTTTTGAACCACTCGATGGGTATCCCGTTGGGGCCCAGAGCCCTCCCCGGATGGAGAGCGCCAATTGCCAACTGAATTTCGTCCGCAGTGATATCAGAATCCAAGTCCCTCATCGCATCGTCAGTCAATTTGGGTATTGCCACGCGGCTCAGGGCAACTCGGGCCTCGTCCTCCGTGACAGTCACCGTCGGTGTATACACCGCACTGAAGTGGTCGGCTAGGACATTCACAATGTCCCCTGGTCGAGTGTGTACCCTCCCAAGTGAGTCTTTAAGTTGTAGTATGTTCCTGTTGCCTCCCTGTTTTTTATCCAGCCAGGCTAGGAGTTTACTGGCTTTGTCCCCGATATCATACACCCTGTGTTTAGTGGCTGCAATGTCCGCCTTAGTCAGGCGTCGCATGTGGTCTGTGAGAAGTCTTTGACGCAGCTGTAGAGAATGGAGGTTAGCACAGGAGGGGTCTGCCATATGAGCTATGTTAGCTACGTCGAGCTGCCTTTCCAACTCAGACGTCACCTCTCCCTGCCGTTTCTTGTAATGTGAGATCGCTGCTATCGCCTGCCCCCTAAAAACCGCCTTGTAAGCCTCCCAGAGTATTGAGGGCGAGCTCGCTGAAGCTTGATTCTCTACAAAGTAGTGTTTGGTAGTGTTCTGCAGATCTTTACGAATGGCCGGGACTTTGAGGTAGCCAGGATAAATCGGGTATAGCCTCCTGCGGGCGGCTACATGGTTGGACAGTGTCAGGGTAATAGGCGAGTGATCGGAGACACCCCTCGGCTTTATTTGTGTGTCTTCGATGGTGAGGCAACCGGTCCCCAATGTGAGGAAATAATCGATCCTGGACAGACTGTTGTGAGTTGCAGAGTAGTACGTATATTGTAGTTGATCCGGGTGCAGTGTGCGCCATACATCCACTAGGCCCTGTGCGTCCAGAAACCCGCTAAGTTTATTGGTGCCAGGTGAGTGCGAGCGCCCGGGGAGTCTATCAAGTGTGTCGTGAAGTGCCGCATTGAAATCCCCCCCAATAATCAAATCCCCTACCGGGAGTTCTAAGAGGAACTTGCCAAGGTCGGGCAGTGCCACAGTGTGTAGCGCTGGAGGGATGTAAACCGATACCACGGACAGAGCTCTGCCCTCCCACTGGCCGGACACCGCTGCGAAGCGGCCCTGATCATCCGACTTTGTGGATGTGATGATGTATCGCGAGGATTTGTGCATTAGTATGCCCGTCCCACGTGACCCCGGAGTGAATTCTGCATGTGCAACCATGTGGTATCCCCGCCTATCCATGGCCCGTGTGTTAGCGCCCATCATGTGTGTTTCCTGTAACAAGACCAGGGCAGGAGCCACTCTCCTAATTCCCTGAAGAACCAGGCCTCGTTTAATTTTATCGCTCAAGCCTCTGACGTTCCACGACATAATGTGAAGTGGGGCCTTCAGAACGGAGTCATCTAGTCCGGCCATGGCAGTGGGGTGTGATTGCGTCCCATTAGTACTGTCGGGTGCACGTCCCGTCGCAACCATGGGGCAACAACAAGGTCATCAGTGTGAGCAACCCAACGGGTCAATGCGTATCGTGTAGTGTGCTCGTCGTAGAGTGACACATAGTGCCGAGCCAAACCAAGAACCCGTAGTAACAAACCGGTTACATACATAAACACCCCCCCTCTCCCAACTACCCCCCTCCCTGCTTCCCTGCTATACGGACATGAACCTGCCCGCCTCCCCAACTTAGCAGAGTGCTTTACCCCAAACCCAACCAGTGTACTTGCGCGTTGGGGTGAAGGAGTCTCCGAGGCCAGCGGCCTCTCTATCTTCTCCCCGGAGGCCCCTCGTCCAGTGTCCACGAGCGTGTCTCAGGTGCTCAGTACAGTATGTTCAAAAACATTGCTAAGCCGGTAATCATTGTTCAGCGTTGTGGTCTCCATCCGCAGCCTCGCTGTGCGGCGATCCCTCACTCTCTCTGCTACCTCTCGAGGCCTGGGAAGCCGGGAGGCTGTCAGTCGTGCGGTCTTTCTGCTGCCGATGAGGCCGTCGATGGCGAGCGCTCGTTCTCCAGCCGTCTAGCCAGTCCTTCGCGAATTCCGGGGTGTCGAAGAACCAGGTCTTGTTTTCAGCTACCACTCGCAGTCTCGCGGGGAAGAGCATGGAGTAGGGGACCTCTCTCGCCCTGAGTTCTTTCTTGACCTCGAAGAACGTCCGTCGCCTGCGGGCCACCTCCGCCGTGTAATCAGGGAAGAACGCCACCGTAGAGTTCTGGATCTTTATCGGAGGGGACGTTCAGGCTGCCTGCAGAGTGATGTCCCTGTCCCTGAAATTGAACAGCCGGGCAACGATGGGTCTCGGAGGTGCTCCAGGTTTCGGTTGGCCCCCCGGTACACGGTGCGCTCTCTCAACCGAAAAGAAGGTGGACAGTCCCTTGGGTCGCAGTTCAGTGGTGATTAGGCCCTCCACGTACAAATCCATGGCTCTCGTCCCCTCCGTCTCCGGCACGCCGAGTATGCGGATGTTGTTCCGCCTGGAGCGTCCTTCTTGGTCGTCAAGTTTCTCACGCAGCACCTTATTGTCCGTAGTTAGCTTCTCGACCGCCAGTTGGAGTTCGGAGACGTCTTCCACCAAGGACTTCGTTACCACTTCCATGGCGTTGACCTTTTCCGTCATCTTGTGGAAATCAGCCCTGATCAGCGTAATGTCCGTGGAGATCGTGCCCACTGTTGTCTTTAAAAGCGCCAGGGCCTGCATCACGTCATCCAGGGTCGCTTTTTTCGCCCCCTGCACCTCCACGGATTTACCAGCCGTCTCTTTCCCCGCAATCGGGGACACTGCAGGCCTGTCACTGGCGTAGCGTTCTATCCGAGTTTGCGTAGGGCCACTTTTCAGGCCTCTCCCCGCCATGTCGCCAGTATCCGCGGCCCCCGGGCAAGCCAGCGACGGGGGACCGCGCCTGCCCCTTCTGCGTCGTATGATGTAGGCTAAGTTCGTGGCAGGCTGGGGTTGTAGCAGCTGTTTTGGGACGCTTCTGATGGGGGGGGGGGACCGTCGCACCACCTCACGATGTCCAGCCGGGAGTGCAGAGAGGAGAATGGTGGACGGGACCCAGATCCCGCGTCTCCGGCCGGTGTTGTCGCTGTAGGTCGCGCCCGCAGACAAGGGGGCGATAGCTGGTTACCCTGGGCACCCCCGGGCGCCGGCACCGCTCAGCAGGCGTCGCAGAGAAAAGCGATCGGGCGCAGGCGAAGGATGTGTCTGCACCTCGTGGGGCTTCGCGTCCCGCAGTGCCGGGCGCCGTAGGAGTAGTCCCCCGCTGTCCTATGGGGTAGCTCCAACCCCAGGCAAATCAGTGGGAAGGGAGCCCACAGCACTCCAAACGCTGTATCGGTGACTGTAGGACCGCCCAGGCAGGCCTCCGGAGAATAGGGCACACACTCCCTGCCGTGTAGAAAGAGGGCAAGGCGGTGGGGCGGAGAGCGGGTTTACCGCCGCCTGTGGAGTGGCGGGTGAGGTCTGGAACCCGGCCGGGCTCGGCAGAGCAGCGCCGGCGTCCCACAAAATGGCGGCAAGCAGCCGCGAGTCAAGCAGGGCGGCCGCCCAATGGTGGTCTTAGCAGACGGAGGAGCGAGGCAGCACTCACCAGGCCTCGTCGCAGTGTTGTTGGCCGTCCTCGGGTCCGGAACCGCCCGCACCCACTCCGCGAGCCGGCACCCGGCCGCCGAGGCGACAGGCAGCGGGCACCTCCGGTGTGGGTCTCCCCGGGCAGCCGCACTTCCCGGCAGGTCAGCGGGCGAAGGCAGTCCCCGGATGCGCCGCGCTGCAGAGGCCCCTCCGCCTCCTGGGTGTAGGTCGGCTTTCGGTCGTCAGGCAGGCACCGCACTCGCACCTTTCGGCACCGCCCGGCTCCGGGCTCAGGATGTCACCTCCTGGGGCAAAATATTTCACGGATGGTGTGCAGGATTACTGGAGAGGCCGCCTCGACCGCGGAGCTACTCCTTTATGCTGCCGCCATCGGTGGCTGCTAGCCACGCCCCCCCGCCCACATCCTTTTTGAATGTCCAGATTATTGTAACCCAAGAAAGCGCTGGCTTAAACCTGTGTGCAGATCACTTGCCACTCGCCATTATTCAGTAGCCCTACGCATTTTATTAACAGATACATCCCCTCTTGTAGTTTGTGGCGTCTCAAAATTTGTAAAATGGTCTTGGTTGATCCGATCAAATAGGCTTTCTGTATCCATTTAATTGCTTTTTAACTGTACATACTAATTCAATTCCTTTTTAATTGTACATATCCTAATGTTTTATCGTCCTTTTTTATCTTATGGATGTATTCAATGTATGTTTGCTGTATATCTCTTTTAACATACCTATTGCATGTATTGCTTTTAAGATATTTTCATGTATCGAAATAAAGCATATCAACCAACTTATGATTTTTCTTGATAACGTCTCATCACTAATGGTGTGAGTCTGTTCTTCTGGTGTTTTTTTTTTTTTTCACCACAGCACCGACCAGTCACTCTTTAGTTGTTGTTGCATATTTACTAGGGATATAGGAGTGACCTATAAGAATCCTTACTCTATGGTTGTTAGTATATGGGGTTTAAAAGTACCTGTTGGGTACTGCTCGGCACGAGGCCCCGCCCCCTTCTCACAGTGTAAGATTTTTGTTCAGGTTGGCAGGCATGCTAATGATACAATAACTTTGTTAAACGAAATAGCTGATTAGATTGATTAAAATTATGGCTTTGCAAAGTTCACTTAATTTGCTTTCGAATAATTACCTTAGATTTTTAGAACATTATATGAAATACACGTAATTGCGCTAAACATGAATCTGTCATACAGAGTTATATTTACATTTTTGACGCAAGGATACATTTCATACTTAAAAAATAGCACGAAAAACACAATCACAGTAAACAACAGCTGCTCATGTTCCTGTTCCCATGCTCCAGCGCTATGATTTTGCCATGACCAGCACCGTAAGTACACGATATGGCGTATGTAATGTTGCTCCTTTGTAATAAAACGATGACCCAGTTGTAAGGTAGTACGTTTCTTTATTTATTACAATTGCTTAACTGAAGAGCGCCGAGCCGGCGCTGTGTCTATCTCGGAACTCGCGCCTCCAATGCTGGATGCGCGCGCATCTCCTAAGATGGCCGCCGCACGTCACGTCATGACGTGACGTGCATCAACTAGTAAGCACCACTACATATCTCCCCTTTTTCCAAACAACAATAAAGTCACTTACAGTTCACTGTCCATATCGTAATCTCGAAACCTGGAGGGCCTCATCACAGACCTACCACTCCTGGTCACCCTGGCGGGGTTCTCCGGGGGGCCTTGGCTCTGCACCACCTCGCTACTTTCCTCTCTCAGCCCAGCGGCCACCTCTTCTGTGTTCCTCCTTTGTAAGTCCATATCTGTTTCTTGGTGATCATTTACTCTCCTCTCCTCTGTCAGTTCATCTCTAGCATTTCCTCCTCCATGCTGCTCACCAGTGTCTTGATCTATCTCAATGTTCGGTTCATCCCTATCTTCCCATTCGTCTCTAAATTGCTTCCATTGCAGGATCTTGTTGCACTTGGCCATGCGGTCTTGGGACCACACATTTCCATCCCTCAGCAGGGCCGCCCGATCGTATACTTCCTTGACTTGCATGGGCCTGCTGTATTTACTGTCACCTTTCTTCTGTAACGTTGCCAACTTTACTCTGACCCACTCGCCCTGTTCCAATCTTGCTCCTTTCACATTCTTCCGTTTGTTGTAGTGGTTGGTATAGATGGACTGTGCCTTTTCCAGGTTGGCACGTACCACCGCGGGAGACCACTCACTGGTGATAACTTTCTCCTTCCAAACCCGGTTGTCATGGGTGAAAGGCTCACGCCCTCTCAAAATCTGGAATGGGCTGTATCCGGTTCCAGTTGGAGTTATCCTGTAGGCCCATACCATGTTCTCTATGGCTTTCTCCCAATCCTTGTTACCTGAAATCGCGGCTTGTACGGCACCCATCACCACCCTGTTAAAACGTTCCACCGAGCCGTTCCCAGCTGGATGGTAGATGGCTGTGTGTCTGCTCGTGATGCCGTTCCTCTGCATGAATTGGTTCCACCTTTCGGACGTGAATTGGGGGCCATTGTCACTGAGGATGGCCTTGGGGATACCCTCTCTCACGAACGTGTCCGACAGGAATCTTAGAATGTTCTCCGTGTCCATGGTCTCGTCCACCTTCACCTCCGGCCACTTGGAGTATCGATCCATGAGGACACATACATATTTCTGAGTGCCCTGGTCATCAAGAATGGGTCCTAATATGTCTATGGATAACTCCTCCCACGGGTTCTGTGGAATTTCGAACTGTCCTAATGCAGGACGCAGGGGTTTGAGCGTCTTGTCAGCTCCTTGGCACTGTGGACACTCTCTGACATGCCTCTCTGCTCTTATGTCCATGCCGGGCCACCAGTAGTTTTGTTTTGCTCTTAATTTCAATTTTCCGATGCCGAGGTGGCCCTCTTGTAACATGTCCAGTAACTTGGTGATCAGGTTCCTTGGAGGGATCACTTTGGCTCCTCTATATACAAACACTCCTCTGTCCCCTACCGACAATTCTTCTCTCACTTCATAGTATGGCTTTATGTGCTCAATCACGTGTCGTTTATCTGGCCAGCCCTTGATGATGTACATTTTTACTTCCTTCATGACACTGTCCTCCTCGTATTCATCTGTCCACTCCTGGTAGCTGATGATCTTCTCCTGATCCTCTACTAGGGCTACCAATTCGCCTTGGTTAGTGGGGTCTTCTTCGCCTGGCTCCATGGCCGCTGCCCTGCTCAGGTAGTCTGCTACTCGGTTCCGATTTCCTGGAATGTACTCCACATCATACCTGATTTCAAGCAGTTTCAATGTCATCTTGGATATTCTGGGAGTAGCATTAGCGTGTCCACTAGATGTTAGCACCTTCACCAAGGGCTTATGGTCTGTCCTGAGCAGGAATCGGGTCCCCCAGAGGAACTGCCTGAATCTCGATGTGGCCCACACCACGGCCAACATCTCCTTTTCAATTACACTATATTTGCTTTCAGTGGCCGTTAATGTCCGGGATGCAAAACTGATCGTCTCCATCTGTCCCTGTCCACGATCTTGCATAAGCACTGCACCCAAGCCTTTATCACTGGCGTCGGTTGTGAGCACCGTGGCGCCCTGTGGATCATATCCTTTTAGCGGCACTGCTCCCGTGACGTTCTTCTTAATTGTGTCAAACTCACTTTGAGCCTCTGGTGTCCATTGGAAACTGGTGTTCTCCCTGGTCAGCATCCTCATGTGGTGTGTCTTGGAAGCAAAGTGTACCACAAATTTACTATAGTACTCCGCCATGCCCAGGATTGATCTAACCTCCTCTTTGTTGGTGGGGGGTGGAGCTTCAGCGATTGCCTTCACATTTTCCGCTTTAGGTGTGATGCCTTGTGCCCCTATTTCATGGCCTAGATAGGTCACTGACTCCAGGCCCAGTCGGCATTTTGTCCACTCAGCTGTGAGGCCTTTGATTTCCAGGTTTTTTTAGTACCTTTCCCAGTTTCTGATCGTGGTCCATTTTGTCTCGCCCCATCACCAGAATGTCATCCTGGAAATATTGAATGCCCGTCATGTCCCTAAACAGCTGGTGCATTAACTTCTGGAACACAGCGGCTGCTGAGGCCAGTCCAAACGGCATGCGGCGGAACTGGTAGCAGGCAAATGAGGTGATGAATGAAGTGAGTTTTCTGCTGTCCGGGTGCAATTCAATTTGGTGGTAAGCGGAGGTCAAATCGATGGTGGAGTACCATTTGACCCCTCTGGTTCTCGCCAACATTTCCTCTATTCTTGGGAGGGGGAATTTTTCCACGACAATGTTCTTGTTTAGCTCCCTCAAGTCAACACAAAGCCTGACCTTTCCGTTGGGCTTCAAGACTACCACCAACGGTGCGAGCCATTCCGCACAGGTAATGGGTTCGATTATCCCTTTCCTTTCCAAGTCTTGAAGTTCTGTTTGGACTGCCTCTCTCACCGCTATCGGTACATTCCTAACTTTGTGGGCTACAGGACTGGCGTCGTTCTTGAGTATAATTTTGTGTTGGAATCTCTCCAGTTTCCCACTGTGCCTCCAAATACCTTTGGATAATTTTCTTTCCACTTCGACAGATTGGGCCATGTGTCCGGTTCTGTGAGCAGGATCTGTTCTTTCCCTCCTGGGTCCAACTTTATTCCCAAGTCACCCTGATCCAGCCATCCCAGTACAGACGGTCCCCTCTCTGAGACGTACAGTTTACACAGTGCTGAACGGCCTCTGAACTCGAACTTTAGGAGCCGGAAGCCCACCATAGGGATGCGGTCGCCATTATATGTGACTGGTCGGATGTCCAGTTTCTCCAACTCAGGTCCTAGCTTAGGTCTGAAGGTGTCGTCCCACACCGCTCTTTGCACAATGGTGTAAGGGGAGCCAGTATCCGCCACCAGGCTGATGGTTATTCCACCCATCTTCATTTCTAGTACTGGTTTGGTTGTCCTCGTCCCCTCCACGCTCAATACCTGGTCATATATGCATAAGACCGTGACTACTTCTTCATCGTGGGTCTCGTCCTGGTTTCCCTCTTCTTGGTCAACGTATCGCACCACATTCCTTGACAATTTCTTCCGGCACACTTTCTCGTAATGGCCGATGATGCCGCAGTGCATGCACTTGGCCCTGAATGCGGGACATCTTCTGTCGTGTGCCTCGTGGGACCAACTCCCACACCTGTAGCATGCCTTCTTGGTGTCATTGCCAGCTTGTTTTCCTTGCTGTCCCGTGCTGCCTTGCCATTTGTTGGGTCCTTTTTGCGCGGGGCCCTTGTACTTCTGGTCCCTGCGAGGTTCTTCTTCGTATACCTTGTTTACCATGGTACTGGGTGCTGTGTCTTTCTTGGTAGCGTCGGCGCACCTGCGTGCAAGCTCTGCTCTCTTGACGATGACCATCACATCTTTGAGTGTGGTGTCTCCACTTGCCCACAGCTTGTCTTGAACGTTCGTGCTGGAGGTGTGCATCACTATCTGGTCTTTGATAAACTCTTCCTCCCACTCTCTGTACCTGCACGTGGCCGCTAGTTTCTTCAGGGCCGCTACGTATTCCTCGATCGACTCTCCCGATCGTTGTTTCCTCTGCTGGAAGTTGAATCTGTCGACTGATACACATACGGTGGGTCGATAGTGTTCATTTAGGTCATCAATGGCGTGGGCATACACATCATCGTCCGTGCTATCTCTTTGTTTGGGCACCAGGCTCTTGTATATCCTGAGTCCTTCTGGTCCCAGATTTAATAGTAGTATGCGTTTCTTCCTTTTGGAGTTGAATTCCTCTTCATTTTCATCCTCCAGGACTCCTATGAAGTTGTCTATATATTCTCGCCAGTCCTCCCACTTCATCAGTGGCTCTCCTGGTTTCAGTAGGAACTGGACCGGCGCTATGGCGTACCCCGCGGGTGTGCTCATCTTCTCTCCCTTGCCTGTGGATGCCCTGTCCGCTTTGCTGGTGGGGCTGCCTGGGGTGCTGTCTGCTTCTACTTTGTAGGGTTGCGCCTGGGGACTCTTGGTGTCAGCCCCCTCCTCCTGCTTTGTGGCTGCCAGCTCGCTGCCTCTAGTGTAAGAGGTCTGTTTGGGTTTGGCGCGCTTTTCTGGTTAGTACGCAGTCTATGCGCCGCCCTCCTGCTGACTTCTCTGTTCGGGCAGTTATGGGCTCTGCCACGCTCTTCAGTTTTTTCTTTGTGTGCACTTATCTTTGGCCTCGGTCCTGGCTGTGATCCGTTGGCGCTACTCGTGTCTTGCGTGGCCTCTCCAGTTCTTGCTGCCACAGGGTCTGTATGTGCTGGAGCCTCCGTGATTCTCTCTCGAGGGTTCTGGTTGCGTCCCGACCTCGTCGCCACTGTAATGTTGCTCCTTTATAATAAAACGATGACCCAGTTGTAAGGTAGTACGTTTCTTTATTTATTACAATTGCTTAACTGAAGAGCGCCGAGCCGGCGCTGTGTCTATCTCGGAACTCGCGCTTCCAATGCTGGATGCGCGCGCATCTCCTAAGATGGCCGCCGCACGTCACGTCATGACGTGACGTGCATCAACTAGTAAGCGCCACTACAGCGTAATGCAGTTTTATTAGAAATATTGTGTAACAAGTGTAATGTGAAACTCCCAATGAATGAGAACTACGCTGGTGTAATTTAAATTTCACCCGGGCCTAATTAAAATGTAAACACAATCAGTCAACACGTATTTCTCTGTATTTCTGCCTTTTAGAAAAATGTGCTGCTTATCAGACTCCCTGGTGTGTACACTACCAGTCTCTCGTGGAAAAAGAAAAGTATCTGCAATAAGAGGAAACATCTGGATTAGACAACATAATTATTGAATTAGATCACAAAATATCAGTAACGATGAGTGACCAAGTTCTGAGCTCCGGGGATATTTACGTATCTCCAATGAACACTAACATGCCTCATCTTTATTAGCATAATAAATATGTCATATAAATGCAATGTCTTGTATTTTACGGGCTATTTTAATGAACTAAATATTTTGATGTCATTCATGGTCCAATGGTAAATCGAAATTCGAGCAATGAAAAAGCATTATTTATGGCGCTTATTTGCTTCATGTTCATATATACATTTTGGGGCTCCATGGTGTGCCTCCCACGTCATACTTTTTAGTATAGTTTTTTTGTTATGTATACATGTTAATTCAATACTGGATAGAATTCCTAGGTGAAATTCGCATCTTTTTCTTCAGATCTACCAGTTGTTTGGCTGATGAAATTTTCCACATGTGCGCAAAATATCACAGATTGTTACAATGGTGCATTATATAGTTTTTAGAGATATGGTATATTAATCATGCTGTACGATGGTGTGTGCCTGGCCTTTTCTGCATTCATGCATATTGATGCATGTGCGTATCTGGGTGTGTGCTTGTACATTAGTTTGTGCATGCATTCGTACACGCATGTTTGCTTTTTCACGTGACGTGCTGAGGTCAGCTAGCGATCTCTACACAAGTAGGAAAACGAAATCGGGAAACTAAATCTTCATGAGACATCTTTCTAATAAAACAATTCACATAAAAGTATTATTATTACTGTTGGAATTATGGTTCTGACCATGTGTTAGTTATTACTGCTAAAAAGGTTGCTTATTATGCCCGTCTTTCCCATTGCATCATCAAATAAATACATCTGTTGAAATTAGGAAGCTGACAACATAAGGTTTGTGAATGATAGCACCATAGAAGAGCCAGAATAGCGTGAAAATAAATTATAAAGTTGAATACTTTAAAATCGTTGAGTGCGGATGTTTCCATAGGAAACAAAAACTATCAAGTCATAAATGAAGGTCGGAATGATTCCCACTGTTTGCAGGGCCAGCAAAGCTTTGCAAAATAGCGTTTGGAAGAGAATGGTCAACCAAGATCATTATACGGTCAGAATTAAATATACCGATTGATGTTGATTTAGCGTAAATCTCATTAAAATTGTTGGGGTGCATCATAATCACATGTAGAACGCATCCACATATAATCATGCAATTATTGTTAACATGTGGTGTTACTATTGTGAAAATCATTAACAGAATGTGACGTACTTTAGTTATGGGTAAATGTCATTGAGAATTCACATAGAAAATAAATGGCAGAGAAAAATGGACAAGCACTTGGCAATTGAATTTTAACAATTAAATTTTATGAGTGTTTAACAGAGATAAAATGGACATATTGTTTATTCTCTTTTAATTCTGTTTTTTATATATATATATGTCTTTTATTGTTACGGTTTTAATTGACTAAATAATAAACATTTACTTACTTACTCTAAATGTAAGTAGCAGGAGCTCGTGTTGTGTAACTGAAAAATATACGTATATTGAATGTCCTTATTAATTATGTAATTTTGCATGTAGGTAAATGTATTATTTGAAATGCTAATAATGGTTATGAAGTCGTATTGATGAAAAGGGACATATTTTATGTTTGCTGAAGTCCTAGGCCTGACATGCAAGTCCCTGGAAATTCTTGCTTTAATAAATATTAGTTGAATTTCATGTGCATTGCAGATTCTGTTTTGTAACGTTTCCATTGCAGTTGGAGAATACATTCTGTAGGAAAAGTAATGTCTTTGCTTTAGTAAGCTAGGCAAGGAGAGAAGAAGTTACAACCGCCTGGTTTGGGTCGATATAGGAGGATGTTGTGCTTCCCACAGGAGAAGGCATGAGAATCAAGAACAAATTGTATTGAGAAAGGTACTCCGTCGACATTGTGGAAAAGTACCTTCAGAACTGTACCCAGGATGGAGGGCGTGAGTCGAACTGCACCTAGGATAAGGTTATCCCTGAATAACTGGTTGTTGGAGTTGGAGACAGGGTGCCACTCTAGTCTTGCCTTCTGAGAGAGAGCATCTTAGAACAAACTCTGTCTTCTGTAGCGTCATGCTACTTGACCCATTGATCATGGAGAGACTTCTTAGGGAGACTCCATGTGCTGACCCCTTTTCCCCTTCTTTCTGAAAATGTTTATTTAGGGATTTCCCTTTACAGCTAGAGTAGGGATAGATTCATGCCTTACACTCACCAACCCTCAATGCAGGGAAATTTGGAGTCATGCATCCTGATTTTCTGTATTCTACTTCTTGAATTATTTGTACTGTCCATGCTGCATCGTTTAAACTAGATGCACAGATTTAGCTTTTTGCTGATTCCTATGTACTTCTAAACTCTTGTATTGATGTATCTCTATGTTCATTTATTTTTGGCTGTGCAATAAATCAACTAACCTGAAGATTTTTGTCCATGGCTTATTATGTATCCTGGAGTGTTATTGCTAATCAATTGTTTCTCTAATGACCCCCCACAGTTTCATGCTGCTAAAAAGAGCCATTGGAGTAAGCCTCTAGAGCAGCCTATAACTTATGGGCTCTGCCCTTTCAGTGTCTTTCCATTTCTTATTGTTATTTTTACATATTATTCAATTATACCTTTCAATATATTATCTCTCATAAAGGTGTGTGTTGATTTAGCAAGAAATGCACATAAAAGAATTCTTGGTGTGCGCATTTTCAACTAATTCCCTGTCCTGATGCTAGTCTTAAAATCGGAAGACCAAGCGTACAATCAACATAAGTCCCAAGTAACATTTGATTTCCATAAAATGTCAGTCCTTTCTGCAGAAATGCCTTCAGAAACATGGCTATAACAGTGCATCATGTTTTAAAGAGTTAGTAAGGCAGGTGGACCTGCACATGACCTCGCTAGCATCAGACCCTGCACTGCATCATATTAAGTAGCCTTTCCAGTAATCATGGCTTCTTTGCAAAAAAAATAATAAAAGATTACAACGTTGTGTCTTTAACAAATGGGACTCAATGCAAATGAGAGGATGGTGCACATTCTTTCAGAGATAATTTAAAGCTGATCACATCCTTAGCTGTTAGTTATGGTTTCTTTTCTGTCATGAAGTTTACTCCTTGTCTACCAGCCAGGTGAACAACAAATAGCAAGAGAATGGAGATGAAGAAACAAGCACTGAGTAAACTATTTGTTTACTAGTTTGTTTACTCATTTTATTGTAGCGCAATATATATTCATCCAGTTGCTTTGATTCACTCATCATGTAAGATCTCCCAAAGCGGATGGTATGCTTACATAATTAAAATAGGGTGATCTTGTGATGGTACAATATACTTTTTCTGTAGGTGTGAACCTTCATCTCCAGAGGGTGTTAGGGTTATAAATACACACGAGAATCAGGTTTTTTATATTGAGGGCATCCACAAGTCATGCTTAGTATCTTGAAACTGATTATACTTAAACCTGTTGTGCCTTATAGTTTTATACAATCAAGAATTGCTATCAAAGGAAACAATACTAAACACATTTTCGAGTAGAGCACATATAATTACCCTCTCAGCAATAATCATTGTTCATAACGAATGTATCAAAATCAATCTATCACACACACAGAGCAATGACGCCTATCCAAAGCGAAACAGTTGACATCAATCACAAAGTGTTTTTACATTACAATACACAACAATCATGAATCAAATAATGAAACAAATAACAGTAACCCTAACAAAAATTATTCACACAAGTGTCTCCCCTATACTTCTTGGAGAACCACTAAGAGGCAATCTAAAAGGTGCAACACTAAATAGCTATTGCTGGTTAGCCTGACTCTAGTGTGGAACAACACAGTTCCAGAAAATCAATGTTATTTCAAGATTCCTCCACATAAGTGTTGACGCGACCACGTTTCAGCCTTTTCTTCTTTGGCCTCTTCAGGACAAGGTTAAATACAATACAGAAAACAAAAACATTATCACAACATTACTTCTAGCCACAAATTAAGAGTGAAGCACACAGACAGAGTGCGGTGACTGCCCAATCCACAGAGGCAACCAAACGTGCGCCAGTGCTAGGTGAAGCCACTAAAGCGTCAAGATTACAGGAATAAATAAAATAATCACTAAGAAGTCGAATTGGAACACACTGCCTCCATAAATTACTGATGCTTACCTCCCTCTCTCTTGGTCGGTACGTCCGCTACTCAAATTGCCTCAAGCCATAGTCTACATCAATGACAAAAATCCACAAAATCACAGAAATCCTGTAAATACAGAACAGTCCTTGACACACGTGCCCAATCACTGAGGTAAAACAATCCCCTCGCTTACACACCATGGTACCAGTAACTGCCCTCAATAAGCGCTGAGCAAACGAACACTTACTTTGTGAATGCTGAAACAAATCAGCCGACAAATCCTCACTAGTTCCACGTCACTGCGTCCGTTCTTGTGCAATAGCAACTGTGCTCACATACGTGAGGTGGCTCTCTACCCTATGTCTAATCATAACGCCCGCACAAGCAGGGACGAAGAAATAGGACTGAGTCTAACTGTGGCTAAAACAACTAGAAAAAGTTAAATGGAGTCCAGAGGAGAAACACGTATCGGGTGCTGTAAAAGTATAAATAAATAAAGGCGGCCAACATCCAGAGCACAGACAAGACAATAAATGGCAATAAAGTAGGTTCTAGAAGAGAAGCACGCCCGCCATGAACTGCATCCTAAATCCCGGAATGCAATGCAAAATGTAAGGGTGGGTCTAAAAATGTGAGCAAAAAGCCTCACGGCAAAACATATTCAAATAAAGCTCCATGCACGGATGTCAGGTAGAATCCAGAAATAAATACTTAAACAAAGATCCCCTTTGTAAATATCAGTCGGTGGCTCAATACATAAACCACAAACAGGGGAAATAGGACACCTCCAAATATGGAGCGCATCTAAGGGGGCAAATATAAAGTGATATAAAGAGACTACCCTCATCGCCTATGCACCCAATTCATAAAGGACCTAATCACACCTCGTATAATTGGACAGTCCCACCACTACATGTCCGCTCACTCAACATGGAGAAGCAATCTATCTCAACAATACATAAATCTTTACATACATATATATACATGAAAAACAATATAATCTATATGGTGACTAAACCTGAACATACAACATCATAAAGGGGCACTTTCAGGCCCCAAAACCGTGGCACAGCATTTTTACAGTTGCATTTGCAACCTTGTTTAATCATTTACCACTTATAACTTGTTTTCCTCCTTTTACATAGTGTTTGTTATCCATTTTTGAGTTCAACACGATTTGCATCCACATGCAAAGAATAGCAATTTCCCAAGTTTCTCATATTCGTGCGGGGCCATCCGAACCTCTCCCAAGAACACGAACCAAAGCCAAATCGATTGACAAGGAGTTTAATCAAACCAACCCAATGCATTTCAGACCAACACGGTCCTTCGTCAGGGGTAACTGAAATTGAATCATTAAACATACATTAATTATCATTGCGCTCATATTTTAAACGCAATCTGATACGTTTCACTGTTAAATTATTATTAGCTCTGTTCAAATAAACTACCAGTTTGACTGCAGACAAGCTCTCTGAAATACCTCCCTTCTCTTTCGCTCTGACAATGATGAACATGCTGTTTTTTCATGTACAACTTTTTTTACAAAAACTGCAATTATGTACACATCTATTCACTCATGCGCCACTTTTCTCCATTGTTTACTTCATTTTCCTCTTCTACAAATCGTATTTTCTTACCGGCTACTAGCTTAATAATTTCCTCCCTCGATCTGATGCAAAACGCCATTGCTTTCAGACCGCCCGACTTTAGAGCTGCGTGCACGCCGCATCTCCCATAAACCCACACGTTAGCTGCAGCAAATTCATCATCTGAGATGGGTAACGCCTCCTTAGTTAACCTACGGGTACTTCAACTACCATAATGCTCGTCATCGTTTCTTTGTGATACCCAAAATGGGTGTCTTTTCTGTGCTCACTAAATAAATGCCATAAATTACTTTATAAAGTGCTAACAACAATAATTTTATTTTGATCTCTTTCATGTTCATCATGACAATTTCAGTCCTTTATTGACATCCCAAAAATAAACGTGCTCCATGGACATTGATGTTCCGCTTTGAACATAAGCATCTGCATCTGATTTTATACATACACACATATATACATGATCGAGAATTATAGACTCGCCACTACAGTTCCCCCGCTATCCCTGATCAGAATGGGGGTCCACAAGCGTGCCCGAGTCCTATATCCACTTGTCATACAGTCCTTAAAGTTTAGATTAGAGCCAATATCTCATCCCGGTCATTCAATCCTACACTTGACGTGTGATATCTTTCTATCAGGCACGCTTCTAGATGGTTCAACTTGTTTTGTAGTGCTGTTTGATTCGGTGCCTTCACCACCGCCAGAATAGACCATTCCAATTCATTCTCCCCATGGCCTTTTTCAATGTAATGTTGGACCATCGGCCCCCAACAGTCTTGCATTGTATGCATGACTTATGCTGCAGTATCGGCATTTTAGCAGCCTGTGTCGTCTGCCCGATATATGTTTTCTGACATGGGCAGGTCACACCGTATACTATGTTTTTGTGTTACAATTTGAGAAGTACATTTGTTTATGCTGTTTCTTGTGTAGCTCAACAATTTTAGAATCTTTGTCTGCGGACATGCCGCACAACTATTGCATCTGTAATGCCCTATCACTGTAGGTAACCCCAAGAGATCTCTCACATCTGTTGGGGTTGGCTTCTGGCGGTTAGCTTTAACAAGACGGTTTCTCAAGTTTCTGCCTTTTTGGAAGGCGAACAAAGGTTTGGGGATTTTGAGATGTTCTATTATCCTCAAGTCCCTTAGAAAAATCTGTTTCACCTTATTCACCTTGGGATTAAAGGTAAGCACACATACCAATTGTTTGGACTCTGGTTTACTTTTAGGGATGAGTAGATTTTCCCATGGGGTGTACCAGGCTCTTTTAAGCGCCCCTCTAATCAAAATTCTAGGGTACCCTCTAGCACTCAACTTCTCTTTTAAGAACTTAGCATTTTTAACATAGTCAATTTTATCAGTACAATTGTGGCGGAACCTCAAGAACTGCCCATAGGGCAAATTGTCCCTGAGGTTACGCGGGTGTCCTGATATGTAATCAAGAAGGGTATTCCGGACAGTTGCTTTGGTATATAAATCAACCTCCAACCTTCCTTCTTTGTCAATAATCCATACATCTTGGAAATTGATCCGTGTGTTACTAGCTGTTTTTGTGAATTTCAAGTCTAACGTCCCTGTATTCACCCATGCACGAAAAAGTTCCAATTCTTCCTGTGTCCCTTTATATATCATGAACACATCATCGATGTAGCGAACCCACTCAAGAATGTTTTCTTTGAATGGGGTTGCTTCATCGAAGATGTGCCTCATCTCAAACTGATCCATACCCAGATTAGCTATCTCGGGAGCGAAACAACAACCCATCACTACACCTTTAACTTGTAAAAATAAATCTGATTTAAAGGCGAAAAAGTTGTTTTTCAAACAAATATGTGCCAGGGCAAGTAAAAACTCAGCCGGCACTTGATGAGGTCTTGGACGTTTATCCAACACCATGGTCATCACTATCAAGGCCTCATCCTGTGGTATGTTGGTGTGATTCACTCATCATGTGAGATCTCCCAAAGCGGATGGTATGCTTACATAATTAAAATAGGGTGCTCTCGTGATGGTACAATATACTTTTTCTGTAGTTGTAAACCTTCATCTCCAGAGGGTGTCAGGGTTATAAATATCAGGTTTTTTATATTGAGGGCATCCACTAATCATGCTTAGTACCTTTAAACTGATTATACTTAAACCTGTTGTGCCTTATAGGGCAACCCTGTTGGGTAAAACATATATCTCCATATGTATATACTGAATAGATATCATATTTAGTTATAGTTCCCACCTGCACTATCTCAAACCGACTGAAACTATCTCACTTAGAGCAGCAATTTGCTTTTCCTGACTTCCACATTAGTTTGCTCATCAGGTTCTTAATTTCTGCTTAAAATGTATGTCTGTATTATATTTGGCACAGTGCCAATCTTGCATTTCTCTTTAACCCAAGTTTGGCACTGTGTCCTTTTCCAGTTCTCCTGAGGTTGCAAATATTACCCAAAGACCAGTCACTCGGGGAAGAGGCAGACTGAAAGCGTCATTGTGTGCACAGACTTCTTCCTTGCTGGGCAGTAAGCATTGTTACCTGGAAAAATTAATTTAATTTTGTTCCTGAGCAACTGCTGTGTATTGTGTGTTTCTTTCATTGCTCCTGGGATGGTGCAAAGGGTTTTCCCTTGCAAAATGGTGCTGTGACTCAAATGGAGTGACATGTCACACCAGTAAGTGAACTGAATACCTTGCCGCCATGAACCTTTAATGCTTAGAATATAGTTGGCAATGAAACAAGGGACTGAGGAGTAACTACAGTTACTTCTTGTCAGTAATGTTAGCTGATAGTGGCTGAGGACTCAAGGGCTATCGTAACCCATGCAGAAGAGCCTGTGCAAGAGGGAATTTTTTTAGGGGACCCCAGGAGCAAAACCCTCCTGGAGTATAGTGAGGGGAACATCTGATTGGCAGGTTGGACTGGGACAGAGGGAAATGATTTTGAAATGTGCACAAGTGTAGTAAGTTATTGATCAATGATGGTGATGTGCAGATATGTTTTTGATACATTTTGCATAGGGCGGTGTTTCTTTGAGTGATGCGTAAAAGTGTCAACGGCTGTTGATTTCTTTCTCTCTCTCTGTCCACTGCCTTACATTGTTTCTTTGCAGGAGACATTTTATTGTGTTTCTCTTTCAGGGTGTAAGTGCAAATTGTGACTAAAAACCACATTTCATGAAAGTGGATCACTGAGGAAACAATGGTAAGCCCACTAGAAATTTGCTTAAAAAGCTGGCAGGAGAGAAAGGTAAAAAGGATTATCAACAGATGGCCCTGCGGCTCAAGGTAAGGAGGAGACAAATTGTCAAAAATATGTAAAAAGGTTTGCACACTAGTGTGTACAGGGAGAGGGAAGGGGCAAAGTGTAGCTGACACCCAGTCTAGATGTGTATTGAAGACAGGCTGCATACACATAGAACTGTAAGAGCAGAGAAATGCCTATGTTCCAAAAGTGACATTTATAAAATAGTAATGTTAAAATTACCTTTGCCAGTAAAAAGGCACTAAATATGAGAGGAGTAGGCATCACAGTAGTGAAAAACAAATTTGTGTGTTTGACACCACCAGGGAATGTAAATCTTAAAAATACCTTTCTCGCCTTTTAATTATACAGCACCCTACCCTATTAGCTACCCAGCGCCTGTCTTAGGGGTGGCTTATATGTAGTAGCAGAGGAGTTTGAGGTTTGGAAAGTAGTTTTAAATTTAAAGTCAAAGTAGCAGTAAACTTCACACACAGGCCCTGCAATGGCAACCATGGCACAGGTTTGAAAGGCTACTTGTGAGGGTGGCCAAAGCAGTGCCGGAGCCCATTACTACCATAAGATTCACACTACATGAGTGAATTACAATGGTGTTTAACTGCTAAAAAGAGAGCTCTCCTTTTATCTCACTGCAGAAAATATATTTTGGCTAACATGGAGTCTGTGGTTTTAAATAGAATCAGTTGAGTTCATGAGCAGCACCAGCAAGAGAGCTTTAATATCTGCTCAGCACCAACTAGTAACTCTTATTTAACAAGGACTATTCTTGTGGCCTTTTCAGTGCACCATCTAGAAAACAGAGACAACTAAAATTAGGATGGTGGGAGTAATAAGGGTGTAAATCTAGAAACAATAGTTGAATAGAGTGAGGCATGCCATTCACCCATGCAATGTCCAAACTTTTTGCTTTCTCCCTCCCATTTTTTGTGACCTCTTTATGTTGATTTTAGGACTCTTGGCACGTTACCAAAGCTATTCAGTGCTAAAGTGCATATGCTCTATGTTTAAATTGTCATTTTGATTGATTTGCCATGATTGGCATATCTGATTTACTGGTAAACACCTAGCAAATTGCATTAGGCGTGCCCAGGCCTATAATTCAAACGCTACTAGTGTGCCTGCAGCACTGATTGTGCCACCCACACAAGTAGCTTTTCAAATGTGCCTCAGACCTGTCACTGCAGTGTCTGTGCACATAGTTGTAAACTGGCATTTTAACCTGGCAAGTGCACCCACTTGCCAGGCCCTAACCTACCCTTTTACTATATGTAAGGCACCACAAAGGTAGGCCCAATGCACCCCCATGGGCAGGGTGCAGTGTATGTGAAAGGTAGGACATGTACCAGTGTGTTTTTCATGTCCTGATAGTGAAATACTGTGCATTTCTCTTCCACATGTTAACAAGGGGCCTGCCTTGAAATACCTTTCAAGTGCAGATTCCAAAAGGAAGATGATAGGAAGTTGGCATTTGTACTCCCAGAACTCAGAATTTAATAACTTCTTTCGGTAAAGGTGGTTTTAAATTATGTGTTTGGAAATGCCACTTTTAGAAAGTGGACATTTCCTTGCCTTACTATCCTGTTCCTTTGCCTGCCTGTGGGATCAACATCTGGTTTCGAGTGACAGCTGGTTTGTTTGTGCATACACTCTAGACACTCACACAAAGGGAGCTAAGGTGTGCCCTGCATATCCTGATGGATCTTACTGAGCTACAGTGGTGGAAGTAGTAGACACTGACACCTGAATAGGGCTGTGTCTGCCTTTCATAATGCTGTCTCCACCCCTGTAGTGGGACTGGACCAGGGAGGACAGAACTGGTTCTAGTAAGGCACTAAAGAAATTTCTTTGGAGTTTGCAAACTTCAAAGACTAAAACTGGTACTGGGGCTCTGACCGCTCAACTTTAGAACTCTTTTTGACTAAGCAACCAGCCAAGAAGAAGAGCTGGGGAAGTTGTCAGGAGGGACTTCCATTTTTCTGTGTGCTTTGCTGTGTTGGCCTGCTGCTTGCTGATTCTGTTTTGGGCAGTGAAATGACTGGACTGAAGTTTCTTCAACTTATTTTCTGAGTTTCTCTAAGGGCTTGAAGAAGAGCTTGCCTCCTGTCGGAAGTCTCAGAAATACTCAAGACTTCAAGTTCATCTGCCAGCATCATGGGATACTGGGGGCTCTGCACGTCACATCGTCTACTTTGCATCACAGCCCTGACGCCAGTGCTCCTGACTTCAACCTCACAGAGTTTGACCCGCAACACATGTGACTTCAAGGGCCGATGACTCCTGCAGCGACCTCCGGAACTGACACCTGCCATCGCCTGCCACCATTGCCACTTTGGAGCTCATTCTAGGGTCCATGAAGCCCTGCATTTCCAAAGTACTGTTTGCAGGTCTTCCCAACGCCATAGCTGCCCACGACCTCACTGTCAGCCTGAACGTGGCTAATGAATTTGAGGAGCTGTAATTAAAGGTAATACGTATTTTGGGTACTGTACGTTGGATTTTTATTGTTTTGGTCTTATTTTACAAAGATAAGTATTGGCTATTTTTCTAAAATTGGTCGGATGTCATTTTGTTGTGTTTTCAGTGTGTTCCTGTGTACATTGTGCAAATGTTTTGCACATTACCTCTGAGATAAGCCTGACTGCTCATGCTAAGCTACCAAGCGGATGAGCAGGGGTTATTTTAAAAGTGTAACTCCCTTATCCTGACTCAAAGGAAGGGTCCCTAATTGGACACTGTACAAACCTGCCAAATAGGGACCCCCAGTTCTAACAAAGTTCATTCACTTTCCTCTTCTTTAAAATACCCATTTTATTCGGGACACAATGTGGCAGTTTTCGTTTCAAGCCTGATGTTTCAGTAGACTGTCTAATCGCAGTAAGCGGGTGCCACTCAACTGCCTGCACTAATGTAGGATTGGTTCCCTCCCTGCAGTGCATCATTAGAGGTGATTCTACCTTCAGTAACCCAGTAAGGCTCCACAAGGCAATAGCTTGCAGTGTGGTGCAGTAAATTCATTAATACTGTGGGAGCAGCAAAGGGGCCCGATTCACAGAACTAACTTAAGACAAAATCCTAAACTTACTACTATTTTGGAATTCACAGAAGGCACTTACTCATTTTGGTATTCACAGAAGGCACTTACTCATTTTGGTATTCACAGAAGTTAGGAGTCCTAACTTTAGGACTCCTAAATGCCTTCTTTGAATACCAAAAGTTTTAAAGTTAGGATTTCTTCTCAGTTTAGGAGTAGTAAAGTCGGGACTCCTAACTTTAGTACTCCTAAATTCCTACTGTGAATACCGAAAGCCTTAAAGTTAGGATTTTTCTCAGTTTAGGAGTCCTAAAGTTAGGAGTCATAACTTTACTACTCGTAAACTGAGAAAAATCCTAACGTTAGGACTTTCGGTATTCACAGAAGGCATTTAGGAGTCCTGAAGGATACATGTTAGAACATTCAGGATATTGTTATTAGTAACTTAAATACATTTAATAGAAATCGAAGAATTTACATAGTGGTTGCAATTAAATTCTGTCCTTGATTCGGACCTCCTGGAACTAGATTGGACACAATGGTTTTGTTCTAGGTCCAAGGCTGAAAATGATTGACCCCCTTTATGGTGCATACCTTTGTAGGAAATATGCAGGGTGGGTTTGTCTAACTGAATAAACATTACCAAATGGCACAGCATAGATAAGATGGAGGATAAGGATACAAGAGAAGAGACAAGAGTAGGGTTCAGTGTTATTCTTGCTGATGCCAAGAGACGTACAGAGGGAACACTGCTACATGAGGAATGCTTTCCAGGAAAAAGAAGGATCAGAATAGGACAACGTGTAGAGAGAGGGATGATCACCCTATTTGCAGAACACCCAGCCCACTGTTTTAAGATGAAGGTATCAGACACGCCCGAGGAGAATGCCATGTTTCCACCGAAGATAGGAGATAAGGAGAGTGTTTTCCTAATTTTACTATGGATATGCCACCCAATTTGCTGGGGATATATCTCCTCTGCAAGATTTTTGCAACATTATATTTTTCAATAAATGTGATGTACTTACAAGTACCTGAGCACAGGTTAGAATTAATTCTCAGAGTGCAAACTGCATGGTGAGCATGGTGAGCATTGGACTAGGCCTACAGGAAGAGAGAGATTATTTAGTGCCACCTTCAGGGCCACTGAAGCACCAGGTTGTACACTAAACGCCTTCAGGACTAACAAAGGACAAAGGACTAAGGGCCAGATGTAGGAGGTCATTTACTGACCGGTAACGGCCGATTTCGGCCGTTACCGACCGGTAAATGGGTATTTGGTATGTAGGGGGCCATTTTTACAGATTCTGTAAATTTACCGAATCGGTAAATTTACCGTTTCTGTAAAATACCGAATCAGTATTTTTACCGATTCGGTAACGGCCAGATGTAGGTGGGACTCTTCAGAGTCCCTAAGGCCATACAGATTCGGTATTTTACCACCCAATCCAATTGGGTGGTAAAATACCGAATCCAGGTGTGCATGCACATGTGTGCATGCACACCTAGCCATGTGACAGACAGACATGCCCTTAGGGCATGTCTGTGTGCCACATGGCACACATGCCCGTCTTTGGGGTGCTAGAGGGTGTCAAAGTGACACCCCCGAAACCCTTGCTGGAATCGGTATTTACCGAATTGGTAAATACCGATTCGGTATTGCCCATTGATTCCTATGGGCTTCAAGGCCCATAGGAATCAATGGGCATTACCGATTCGGTATTTACAGAATCGGTAAATACCGAATCTTAACGATTCGGTATTTACCGATTCTGAAATACCTACATCCCCCCCCTCTATTTTACCACATCTTAAATACCGAATCGGTAAAATTCAGTATTTAAGAAGTGGTAAATAAGAATTACCTACATCTAGCCCTAAGGATACTAAATATCCATTGGGACTTGTTCATGTGTTGAGAGATGATTAATGATGGTGTTAGACTGCAATTGTGATAAGCTGGAGGGTAACCTGGCCTAACAGAGGACTAAAACACGGTTCTAGAACTAGTAAACTGAGAGATTTAGGAAAAATACAAAAATGAGGCAGGATTGTTGTGATGCTTGAAACAGAAAGGATTGTTGAAAACATGCTCTCCCCATAAAGTGACACTTAAGGAGAATGCTGAGTTCCCTTATGTACATCATTACAGACTTCACCTCAGGCAGGGAGGGAATAAAATGTAATTGACTCCCTCTTACTAAAGGGTTGTCATGTAGTTCTTATAAACCTATATAGGATCTGCACGTTTAGAGACCATAGACTGTAGGATTGGCATCCAGACTGATTCCAGACCCCCCCCCACGTGGTATGTTCGCCTGTATACAAGCTAGCTCACAGTGCCGCTGTAAACTCCTCTTACCAAGGAGAGAATAGTTCTTGGCAAGTATCGAACACGACAACCCTGTCCCATCAGGGATCGTGGAAACAGTACAGCTCTTTTCACTCAGTCACTCATGCTCACTTTGTCTCAGAGAAATTCACATAAAAGGTGGGGATGTTTTCAATAAGCATTTATTGAACCAGCGTCATTCTAGTGTAAAATAGGTGTGCTGAAATAACTATAATACGGAAACAGATATAAATGATTATAAGCACCAACTGAGTAAAGGATGGTAGATTTCTACCATGGTGCTAAAAACAATGAATATATGCAAGCATATAAATACATGTCAATAATAACGCTTACTCCTATGATGGAACCCTAACTAGATGTACCTAAGTGTACCTAGCATGTATGTAGGTGTGGAGCCAAGAATTTCCCAAGGCTGAAGCCAACCCTGTTACCTAAAGTGATAGAATATCTTGGTTTTGTGATGAACACCTTGCAAGGGATATCAGACCACTGCAAGCTGGTGTATCTGTGTACAGGAACCTCAGCGTCTCGTGTCAGTGTGTCAGCATGGAAGTCTTTCTCCTCTGCTTGCCCTAGCAAAGATATGGTGTATATGTACCCGAAAGGTACCCTCAAGGGTTCTACCGTGCTGTGTCACGTCGGCCGAGGATGACGGAAGGGATGACCTTTATACATAGTTATTATGCAGAAGATGGTAATCCTGCTGTGAGTCTGAGAATCCTCATGCATAACAAATGAGGCTAGATTTCTGGGAAAACCATATGACATTTATACTGCACCTTAACTAGGCAAAAGGTCAATACCAAAAACCGATATGTAGTTCAAAGGTAGGGAGATGTAGGTGAAGGGTTAGGTGACTACCCAGGCCTATATTGGGGTACATTATAAAACATAACAGGGTATGATAACAAAAAAATACTTGCACCTGTAGGCCTATTATTTCTCTGCCCAGAGGCAAAACAGGAAATATAGGGTTTAAGCTACATAAACAAACCTGTGATTCCTTAGAGCCTGTTGCACCTGACACCAATACTATATTATCTTCTATACCTGTAGATGCAGAGTATTTTTCTCTCATCAGTGTTTTTCAGCATTAAAGTCCATCCACAGGGTGAGGACCTCTTTGCCTTCACCCTAAAAGATACCCAGTAAATCTTTTTCACTTTGAATTCCACAGTCTATTACAAGCAGGAAACAGAGACTTGGACTGCCTATACCTGAAAGGGGGTAGTGTAATCTTGTAGTACGCTGATGACCTCCTTGTGGCGTCTTCATCACTTGCGACCTGTGAAAAAGACACTGGGGCTGATTCACAGAACTAATCTGAGACAAAATACTAAATGTACTACTTTTGGTATTCACAGAAGGCATTTAGTAGTAGTAAAGTTAGGATTTTGTCTTAAATTGGTGGTCAGTTCTCAAAATGGGTGGAGCCATTTCCCACAAGGAAGAATGATGCAGCAACGGTTGAGCAATGCTTGGTGAAATATATCATACCCAGGTTTGGGGTCCCCCAGGGCATAAATAGCAATGGCAGGGGTGACTTTGGGGCTGCAGTTATTCACAAGGTATGTGAGTGCTTGGGAATAGAGTGAAAAATTCATGCCCCATACCTCACCAAAGTTAAGGATGTGTGGAGAGGGTGAACTCCAAAATGAAAAAATAGCAATGGTTAGTGAAGACACCTGATGCAACAGGCCTGACCTGGCCTGATGCTATGCCTTTAGGGCTGCATACCATCTGGTACATCTCTTTTGTCCCCTTATCAGGTGCTGATAGGGCTGCCTATGTCAGTGGGTGTGAAGTTGCCTCTCACAGTGTCCTAAGCAGCACTAGCATTTCCTACTATGCTGTACAGTTGTCAGCTGTCTTGAGGCATCAGCTTCTTCAGGTGAAGGAAGCTGTGCCCCATCCATCCTCAGAGCCCACACATCCATTTAAAACTAGAGACATGGTCATTGTGAGAAAAATAAAAGATGTTTCTCTTAGTTCTAGGTGGAATGGGCCCAACATCATGCTCCTTGTATCGCAGACAGTCTGGAGCAGGTTCATGGGGCAAGATGCAGAGCTACCCCACCTCCTCAGACTGTGGTACTGAAATTGATGTACATCTGCCACCAGAGGAGCTGCACAACACACCAGAAAAGGAGAAGACAGATCAGACCATTCCCAAGAGCCAAGCTGAGGGCCCATGATCAAGTGTCACTGGGACAGTGACACCACCTGATGCAAAGTAAGGTGATGGTCTGCACCCATAGAAAAATACACTGAAGAGGACAACGCAGGACACATCTGTGAAATTGCCCCTGCGCAAGACAGCTGCAGACCAGGAGAAGAATCAGATTGCACACTGCATGCCTTTACATTACTGACATTTGCAGAAAGTGCCCTGGAACTGAGTGACTGAGACACACTGTAGAATCATGCATTGCATAGTGCAAACTATATTTGTTAGACACTTTGCGGCACTTGCATCAAGCTATTTACCAGTCGCAAACGGGCCGATTCACAGAATAAGCCCCTTTGTGACCAGTAAAAAGCCTTTGGGATGCCACAACCCCATAGGCATTCACAAAATATTGCGATTACCTACTTTGCGAATGCAGTTAGGTAATCGCAATTTGCAATTCCCTAAATGCAATGCAAGAAGCATTCTCAGAATGCGACTTTGCATTAAGGAATCGCAAATTTACATCAACTTGAAGTTGATGATAATTTGCAAATCTTCAGAAAAATGCACAAAATTGCACTTTTCTAAATGCCATGTGGCACATACACATGCCCTTAGGGCATGTGTGTGCGCCACATGTGCACACATACCATTTTTGGGGATGCATCAGAATGGCCTTTTGGTCCCCTTGCACCCTAGAAATTAGATTCGCAATTTGAGATTACCTAAATGGTAATTTCAATTTGAGAATGCTGTTCCATTCATTGCTATAGGCCTCTAGGCCCATAGGAATGAATGGGAAGGCATTCCCTAATAGCGAATCGCATTTTGCGATTCGCTATTAGGGAATGTGTAGGAATTGCAATTTATTTTGCAATTCCTACATGCATAAGGAATTGCGAGTCCTTAATAGCGATTCCTTAATAATCGCTATTAAGGAATGTGCCCGTTAATTATGTGTTTGCTGCCTGTATTACAACCTCCAGCTGATATCATAATACAACAGGAAGTAGAGAAAGCACATAAACAAATATATGAATTAATGGCTATTGATGTATAGCATATAAATGCATTGAATACTAGAATATCATTTTGTTTATGCTTCAATAATGATTATCTCATTGGAGTGTGTCTATGTGACAAAATATGCATTTATTCTAAGCACTGTGTAATGCCATCCAAAGACATGTAAATATGTTTCTACCATATATGCATATATTTTTTCACTAGTGTAGGATATAAGTATCCTAAAGAGGTGATTGTTGGTAAAAAATAAATATATCACCTAGTAGTAAGGGTATTTTAGTGTAATGACAGAACTGCAACTCCCAGTGGAGTAATTCAGTAGAATTGGTATTGCTTTTTTCACATGGTTTTGATGACTTGCTTAAATAAGTCACATCGAAATTCATATCTACCCAAAGTTGGAGATTTTCAATGTAGAACAAATTAAAATTAGCTTGAAAAACTTACTGAAATAGTTAGTTCAGAATTGAAAACAGTCAGAGGTATTCTGAAGATCAAATTTGTTTTGATTTTGTTTGGGGAGGAATGAATTTTCAAAAGGCTTGATGCAGTACCCTTGAAGGAGAAACTTTTTTTCACTGTTGCAACTCCTCTGTCTACCAATGAGGGTTACTAGTGTGGCCAGGTAAGGTGGATTTTCCATAAGAATAGGAGAGTGTGGATGGCAGAATATTTTAACTACTATTGATGTCAATTGAAAGCCATTGTATGACACTCAAAACTGGGTATATTTAATTAATCTTCTTTGGTAGAGATGAGGCAGGTCGATGTATGAAGAACTGCCTTGATCAGGACTAGAGAGGATAGAGGATCATCAGACATATGATTAATCCAGGGGCTGCTACTCTCAATTATGTGGGTTCTGGGCATGTTTGGTTTTCTTTAGTAAGTGCATAAAGAAGTTGGCTGAGTGGGGTAGTCTATTGATGTGGAATGATATTGATACAGTATTGTCATTGATGATGCCAAAGGATTGTACAGTGGGAAAAGGGTGGAAACAATTTATTTTGAGTTTGTCAAGAAGTACTGGCCCTGATTTAATTTGGAGCTTGTGTCATGAGGTTTTTCTCATATTTTATTGTATTTATCATCATAAGTTATCATTCCATGCTGGAGTTTCATGACACAGGATGAGAGGGTAACAATATCTAAGAGGGAAGATGTCTGTAAGTAAAGTTCACTGATGAATTGGTGACTGGAGTCTCTTGATCCTAATATAGAGAATGAAGAGAGTTGTGATAAGTGTAAAAAACATTGGATGTGAAGCCTTGGGAAACACTGGCTGCCAATGGTGAGTTACTAGATATGTGTTTTTAAATATTTGCCTAAAAATAAATAGGAAAGAAAGAAAACATTTATGACTTTACTACAAAAGCCCATTCTTTCTCCTACTATGCTTAGCAGTTTGTGGTGGTCAACAGTGTTGAACTCCACTGTTAGGCGAAGCAATCTGATTAAGTATGGAGCACCTTTAATCAGTATGCAATGTATACCGTTGCAATCTTCAAGGTGACTGTCTCCTTTTTTCCTGATATTCCCCCATTTGGACAGGTAAGCATCCTTCCTGGCTATCCTCTATGGCAGCTTTCCATCTGCGTCTGCTCCATCTTCTAAGTGTCGTCCAAAAGGCCTGACATGGTGACAATGTGACATATCTATTGGCATTCTTGGTACCATATCCTCTTACCTCTTTATAGCTGCTATTTCCTGGGATTAACATGGACACTTTGGATACAATCTGACCGCTGATATGATGTAGGGATAACAGTCCTCAGGCTTCGTGGTGAAGGTAATATGGGGAGCCGCCAAGATCCAATGGCTTCCTTTGGCAGTGCTTCTGCACAAATCCAAAGGTAAAGCAATGGACTGTGTAGCTATGTCACAATTTAAAGCAAACTTATTATTAGTAACAAATGACCTGCCTCAAGCCCTGCACCACTCTTCACTATCAGTAGGATGCACGGCCCTGCTGTCTATTTGTTATAGATACAGGTATTTGTCTTTAGTACTGAGGCAGTTATCAGGTTCTCAACAAACCAAGGGACAGAGAGGGCTTGATGTAGGTTCAACGTACATGCCCAAAATGTACCAGAAGATAGAATAGTGCGAGGTTCTTGCTAGTGGACTAGTAAGGCCACTGAATGTGTACTCCAGGTGAAAGAAAGGGAGGGGAATTCCTCCTTTCGGAACTAAAACCCTCACACACGCAGCAAACAGTGCCGATTGTTAAGCTATGCAATGTTTCGCTGCTTAAATGCTTTGACCAAGCGTTCTTTATAGCTTTATAGAGAGGGACACTACAATTGAGTGTCTCGTACTCCGCTGTCAACTGATGCGGCAGTATTGACTACTGAGATAAGGTGAGCCCACCATTTCTGACTACCACGGTGGATAGCACCTTTTTTAACGGAATGATATCACGAGGGGTGTGTCCTGAGCACGAGCTCAACTTTGTTGTATTTAGAAAGCCTGTAAGATTGTGTGTAAATGTCCACAACATTTGAAAAACTTTTTGAGATAATGCTTTCTCTCACAGTTGTGATTTTATATTTGTTACTCCAGGTCGACCGCCATTCTCCAGGGTGAATTTCCTGGGAGAACAATGGGTAGGTAGATTTGCACCATACCTTTCACTGTAGATCGTTGGTTTTATATTCATGGTCTTGAGGAATGGCCACATGAACACATCTGTGACTTATTTAGGCGAGAAACATGTTGACCTTTTGTGGGTTGAGCGAAACCTTTGTCACTTTATGAACAAAACAGCCGCCCCTCTCTTATCCTTTTAACCAGGGTGGGTTCCCATCAGAATAAAGTTATTACTAAGGGTTCCCTGACCTGTTGTATCTTCACTTCCTACATTTACACCACACTAGGCCCCTCACACCTATGGCACCAATACGGCGAGGAACAAAAGATCTCCGACAAAGAGCCTCTTTATGGGTGCTCATCGAGCATTGCAGCGCCGGCTCACCTAGGAGCAAAACCCAGATGATGAAGCATGAAACCTAGCTTGCTGGGTGTGTCAGGGTTTTAGTTCCGAAAGGAGGAATTCCCCTCCCTTTCTTTCATCTGGACTACACATTGTAAATGTAAATGTAAATGTAAATGTACAGGAATTTATATAGCGCAAATCACCGAGCGGTTTCTAAGCGCTTGCTTAGGGAACCCGTCCTGGTATTCCCCTGTGATATAACCCCGGCAGGGTATCCGCAAGGTGAAAGCCAGGCATCCCGCCGCGAGGGGCCGTTGTGGAGATTAAGCAAGCTATTGCCCAGAGTCGCAGAGTGTGAACCCGTGAATCGAGTAGGCACCGGAGCGAGAATTGTCGAGTCCATGGACATTTTAGGACTCAAGACCCCGCCGAGCCGGGAATTGAACCCTTGGTCCCGGGCTGACCTCTGCTTCCAGGTCTGCCTCCTCTAACCAGTGAGCCACACATTCAGTGGCCTTACTAGTCCACTAGCAGGAACTTCGTACTATTCTATCTTCTGGCAGTTATCAGGTTCCCAGCAATTTAAAGCAGGCAAAAAATGAATATTTCTGGATGCTTGACAAGATTGGTGTCTTATACCAAGCTTTATAGCTTGTGAGAAGATAACGGGAAGAGACATTGACTCCAGTGTACCTCAATCTTGTCAACTTTTCAGTTTATTGAAATCTGTATGGGAATTGCAGCAGCATTCTAGAGAGATTTTTAACTTTTGTACATTTAAATAGTTATCTGTGCGAGTACAATTGCTGCCTCTGAAAATGTGGTAAAGACCCTAAGAAGTAATTAGTGGTATTTATATAGAAAGCACAGTAGAACAAACCACCATTATTATCTTTATAAGCTCGAAAACAGCAAAAGGGAAAGCAACAATGTAAATGTAATTTGTAAATGTAAATGTAATTTGCACTTGTATAGTGCCTATCACCCAGGGGTCTCTAAGCGCTGTACGAATACCGCTGGGGAACCCTTCCTGGCCCTGTGAGGTGCCCACTCCTGGGCCACCCCAAGGTGAAGCTAGGCATCCTAGCATTGTTAGGGCCGGTGTGGAGATTAAGCAAGCTATTGCCCAGAGTTGCAGAGTGGAACCCATGATTAGAGTAGGCACGAGGCGAGAATTATCGGTCCGAGGACATTAAGCCCAAGACCCTGCCGCAACGGGGGTTGAACCCTGGTCCCGGGCCAGACCTCTGCCTCAGGGTCTGCCACTCTAATCGGTGAGCCACACTTCTCCAATGTTTTGTTGTGTAACTGTGAGCAAAAGAATATTCATATTTGATGTTTTCTCCATGACTACTCCACTAGTTTCTTATAGAACATGGGACTATTGAGGAAGTGGAAAGATATTCCACATGATCGTAGTACAATAACGAACCTGAAAATGCTTTAATGATGTAAGAAGAGCTTTATGTGGAGCCATTTGTAAAATTGGGATGGAGGGTGCACTAGTCTAAGGGCTTGAGACAGAGGGCCTCATTTAGGGTTTGGCTAAGTGGGAGGAATGACATAAATTGACAGTGCCCCTTCCTTGCCAAACCTGTGGTTTTTCCACCCCACTTAGAGGTGATAAAACAACTGGGTTGCATTGGCAAAGCCTCTGCTCACTCCACTAATTTTGAACCTTGACCCAGTCATATATCTGTCACAGGACCACTGAGTTGCGGTTGTGTTCACCCCACAGGATGACAGTGCCACCATCACTTATTGTTCCTGCCTATGTCCACCATGTGTTGTGTGACAGACACTAGCAGGGAAAATGCAGAAAGACCTCTAAAACAGGGATAACATTATCAGCATTTCGGGCAACTGATGTTTTGGAATTTTGTGTTCTCAGAACAAAAACATTTGCTGAGCATATGCTTTAAACATGGTGTAGTGTAGTTCCTATTTTCCCAATAGGCTCTGCGCATTGGAATAATCTTCAAATAGTATAGACGTAGGACTGTGGTTAACTAGGTCTTCTACTGACGATATTAGACTTAAAGTTATGTGTGCCAGCTAGCTCAGAGTTCACTAGAAACTTTCTCGAATAGGCAAGGAGGAGTTTAACCTCCCTGGATAGACAAGAAGGGATTTAGTTTCTGACAACCATAGAACATGACAACTTTGCTCCCCCTAATCAAGAGTATATCTCTAGAGTCGTGTGAAAACAAAAGACAATCATTTTACTCAGTCAGTACGTGCATTCTTAGTTTCACCAGATTGTAGAGAAAAGGAAGAGACGGGTGTGTTCAATAAAAAGGTGTTATTTATTGATCAGTCTCTTTTCTCATACAAGAGAAATGAATCGCTTTTATTGCAATACTTATAGTTAAGTAAAGTGCATACAGTAAAAGCAGGATTATAAAATAATACTGTAAAAGCATGGATATGGTTTCTTAGCCATATGATACTTAAAATGGATAAAAGATATACATACATATATACATTGACTAATCGTTCTCAACTGGTGCTTCTAACTACGCCTACCCCGGTGTACCTGACCTAAGCCTAATACGTGGGCTGGAGTAAATAAGTAGCAGTTTAAGTTAAGTTTGCTTTGCCAAGAATCTGACTCAAGAATTCTCTGTAAGGGGTTAGTCAGTTCAGTACCTGGGATTTAGAAGGCTGGAGGGTTGGTATCTCTGTCTCAGGACTCGGTATCCCAGTTACCCGCGAGGGCAAGCCGGGAACGCCGGAGGCTGGATTTCTCGGCAGGAGAAAAGGCAGCGTCTCTCTCAGCGCGTCAAAAGGGAGGGGCAGCTTCCGTGGGCTTCCTGCATCAGCTGGGCTCTCCGGCAAGTAGCGCTGCTCCAAGCTCGTCACCACCGTGTGTTTGCTTAGGGCAGCGTCGGTATATTTATACCTGAAAGGTGCCGAGTTTGACGTAAGGATGGACATAAGACGTCAGTAAGAATGTCATAAGGACTGGTCGTTCTTACATTCTTTTCAGGAGTTCTCGAACGTAATCAAAACAATAGCTGCGGGGGATTTTCCTGGTCTGCTGGAGGTTTGGTTTGTTTTGAGAACTCGGTGTGCTTTCTAGGGGGCTGGAGGAATAGGGCTTGCTTAATGTGACAGCATGCGCTATGACTTAATCTAAACGGGTTTCTGTGCCGTTGTATGGCCATTAGTGAATTAATAACCGGACAAGGGTCAGAAATAGGAGTATCAATATAGGTACCTAGATAAACACACTACAATGGCACCTGCATGGAAAACGTTCAGTCCTGAGAAGGAAGCTACCACAGTTTTCTTTATAGCACAGAGATCCCACCAGGCAGTTGGGGATATCCATGTAGGGCAGACAGTCCTCTGCCAAGGTTTGGAACTATGGTCTCTGCTCCCGAATGGACCCATGGGCCATCCTCCAGTGTCTAAATGGAACCATTACATATTTTAAAGGGAATAAATGTGACTCAGGTGTTCCACTTTCCTTTCAAAGTTTTTTACGTTAGAGCTTAGATGTGGGGTGTTGGCACTAACAGTAGTACATGTTCATGGTGAAAGTGAGCTAACAATTCATCCAAGTATGTTGATGATGAAGATAGCCCTAGACAAGCACTACTCTTAGTTACTAGACACAGTGAAAATGGAAATCTCAATGATAATGGTTATATGATGCTGAAGCTAGGTTGGCAAAACAAGATCAAATTAGAAACCATAGTTTACCAACACCAATAAGGACCAGCACATCCATATCACAGATCTTCAAGAGGACTATGGGAAAAGATATGGTCAGCACTGTCAATGTTAATCCAAATCCACAACAAATTTCATCATCACTGTCATCACCAGCCAACTGCAGAGTAGTTAGTCAAAACAGATAAAATATCAGAAAAAAGAAAATTTCAGATATACGCCTTTCTTACACAGGATGGATAAAGACAGCACAATGTGTGGTATTGGTTTATCCATGATGGAATGTGATGGGGTTCTCTGTGATACCATGGAGGGTGACATTGTCCACGCCAAGATGGGCGTCTGTTAAGGAGCGCCTGCCGGGAGCTCCGTGGGCTAGGGAAAACTGTTCGGCTTAAATCCCCTGAAAAGTCCCTGCATCGAACCACTGCCCTCTGGAACCGAAATGCAACAGTCCTGTGATCCTGCACAGCTGCCAACAGCTGCAAACAGAGTCTGGAGTAATGTTGAGGGTGACACAGTGGTACTATGAAGATCTGAATGGAAGGCAGGACAAAGTAAAGAGCACAGCACAGTGAAGAAAGTGATGGAGAAGCTCGGGAGCTTCTACCCTCACGGTGCATGTTGTCAGCCATCCTGCAACCCCAGTGCTGCCCTTTTGCTAATGGAGGAATGGCAGCCTGAGCCGCAATCATCGACTGACTACAGGGGCTCATTGATGCTACCTCAACTCCTCCTCCTGGAGGAATTGTATAGAGCAAGGTGGCCATTTTGTTTCTGCTACAGTCCCTCTTTGCTACCAGCCGCCCTCTGCCTGTGGTGCAAGAACAGCCCCTGGTGCTGGAAACTGCCAATCATGACCCAGTAGTGGTGGTACAATAAGAAAGCATACAGGGAGAATAGCTAGACCCTCAAAATGCCCGGATCAGCAAAACAATGAAAGAAAATGGAGAGAAAAGGAGGCGCAGTTGATACACGAAAATAGCGGAAGATCAAGAGGTGAGCCCGATTCTGTATGATGCACACTCGATTGACCCAGATCCGCCTAAAGGAGTGCTGTGTTCTCTTATTAGGATTGTCTGTGTGCCGGGTCCAGATGTTGCGACCGACCCCCTGATGTTTCTTGACCAACTGATTCTCCATCACTTCCCTCAAGCTCTGGCATCACCTGAAACAGGAAAGGAGAGAAGGGCCCTGCTGACCCACCTCCCCTTCGACCCATACAACCCAACCAGCCACCCACCCGACTGCAGCCGAGACAGTCACGGGTGTGTGGGTCACCATCTGCTTAAGTGCCTGTGACAATGCAGCGGCTAAACAATCTGGTGACTTGTCACCTACTGAGAGCTCCCACTGACGTGCTGCTACAGCTATAAATGCAGCTGAAGCCCATTTTGTGTCATGTCCAACAGCTCTTCACTACCTCCGGACCCCTGATACCCCGATACAGCCCTTGCCAATGTATGCATCTATCACCATCTCGTACCTTGTACCACTATGCCTTATTGCTCTCACTCTTTATTCCAGTACTAGCAGCCCGCCCCGGCGTTGCCCGGGGCAGAAGGGGGCTGGGGGCAGCATCGCACCAGGAGAGGTGCAGCAGAGCGGCCGGGAGCAGCAGAGCATACTTGCAGTGTTTCCTTGCTCCCGTTTTTTTGGTCCTGGCCGCTTCTGCCCACGTTCGTGTCCGCTGTTTCTAGCAATCAGGCTTCCCCGACCCCCGCCTGCCCCGACATTGTCCATCATTTTGGGCCCCCGCCCGCCCTGTCCCCCGCCTGCCCCGACCCCCGCCTGCCCCGACATTCTCCCCCGGAGCCTTACCTTGTGAAATGCTGAAAAGTACACAATTATGGCAGTATAACGAAAATATCACAAAGGCCCAGTGTTGAGGCGCTCTGCATAAATGTCCATGCCAGATCTAAAATCGACCCTTCTGTTTTGCTGTAAGTCCCCGTCCCCCGCCTGCCCCGACCCCCGCCTGCCCCGACATTGTCTGTGTTGAGGCGCTCTGAGTCCCCCGCCTGCCCCAACATTTTCCCCCGGAGCCTTACCTCAGCCGCCGCTCCTCAGTTCATCGCTCCGCCGCTCACCTCTCTTCCCGCCGGTCCGCTGTTCCTCACCGGCCGCTCGTCACCGCTCCTCCCCCGCGCCATGTCCACCCGGTCTGCTGCTCCTCACCGGCCGCTCGTCATCGCTCCTCCCCCGCGCCATGTCCACCGCTCCTCCTCGCGCTCCTGACGTGAGCACGCAGGTCGCGGCCAGCGCTACTTCTCAGGGACTACCTTTTTTTAATGTACATTTTTTTAAATATAACGTATTTTTTTACTTTATATAGCCTATGTTCATCTGCACACCCTGAGGATTACAAAGATGTATCGGGTGTGTGGATTGGCGCTGTGGTTCCCGAGTTTACCCTCCTCAAAGCCTCAAAGTTCTTCCTTTATAATAGTAGTATAGATATTAGGCCCATATGTTCTTTTTGCTCATGCATTGGTTTGCATTGTTATCACAGGCCATATGCTATGCTATGCAATGCTATGCTTACATGCTTTTTTCAGTTGCTCATTTTACCTCAACACCACTGTTCATGCACACACTGCTACAAAAACCGGCATACTCCATCCCCCACTGCCCTTCATATACATTATTGTCATGTATATGTGATGATTTCATGTAACGGTTTCTATTTGACATGTCACTCGTATAATTATCACTGATGATAGTTTACTTCCTTATATATTGTTGCTATGTTGTTCATTTTCATTTAATTGTACTTGCCCATATGTAACTCGGGTAACTCTTTCTTTGCTAACTATGTGAAGCTCTCTGTTACCTTCAGGTCGAGTTCGCTCTATCCAAACTTTTTTAATCAATTGTAGGGATCTGGAATGTGCATCCTATGAAAGGAGCAGTTGTAAGGTGGCCTTAGAGGTGGATGGGAGATTTCTGTAGTGTGGATTGTTCTTAAAGAAATAAAGGAACCAAGGGGCATATTACCAAGCAATAGCGATAATTATCGCTATTGCTTGGTTAGAGACAAAATTTTACCGCTGAGCTGCGGCGATTTTTACCGCAGATAAACCTTGGTATTACCAAGGTTTATTGCAAATGCGATAAAAAACGGCCGCAATGCATGAATATCGCTGAAAAGTCAGCGATATTCATGCATTACCGAGCTAATCCTCTTAGCCATGTTATCCACCTCCCATTGGATAACATGGCTAAGAACTGCTCAGGGCAGGTGTTAGCTTTTGGAGATATTCGCGCTTAGCGCGAATATCTCCAAAAGTTGGTAATAGGAGATAGCGATGTTAGCGACAGTTTCCAGTCGCTAACATCTTGGCACGCCCACTTTGCATGTCATTAGTGATAAATATCACTGACATGCAAAGTGGGGCCCAAGATGGTCGCTATCTCCTACTAGCTGTTGCTAACTGGTGTTAGCGACAGCTAGGTAATAGGGAGATACTTTTATCTCCGCTTTCTTGGCATTTAAAGCCAAAAAAGCGGAGATAAACCCCCTTGATAATATGCCCCCTTGTTTGTTATCTACGTGTAATGATTTTCTTTACCACATTGGAAACGATCTGGAACTGACCACGTGGCTGTGGATAATTCAAGCTTGATGAAAAATAGGAAACCAACAAAGGAGAACTTAGAGGAAAGTCTCAACACACATGGCAGGCAGCACTGTCTAGAGATGTTTATTAGTGAAAAACAGTTCCTTCGCTCACCATCGTTAATACACCAGTACAGCAAGTAACTTCTGTATGTTTGTTACGTACTGTGCAAGCTGATCCGGTTTCAGCATACATCTGCATAAGTCCCAGCATTTCGTGTGGACTCCTTCAATCAGACTGTGTGAGCGTTGTCACGGGGAACTTTTCCTTGGCTTGAGTCTTTGTTATGTCTTCTTGAGAGAGGGGATACTGTCTGTCTGTGTCACAGGTTTTGGCGTCCTGACGCCAGCCCCGTTTGTGTTGCTCCAGCTGCATCTTCTTGTATTAGTGTCCTGATGCCAGCTCCATTGTGACGTTCCCATCACCTTAGTGCCTCTACTGTCATGCCTGCGCACCTGGAATTATTGGTTGCTGACCAATGGAGCAACGCTTTCCTTTCAGGTGTATCGCGCAATGCTGTGTTGACGTGCTAATTACTCAGGTGTTTTATCGAGCATCAGAGACAGCCCCTGTTGGTGTGAGTCATGGAGGACTACTTTATTATTACATTGTCTTGCTCCTGAGGGACAAGAGGTCTTCGAACATCTGCTAAACTTAGTAGATATTGAAACTGAGGGTTACATGAATATGATGTGTGTGCAAAGAAATTGGATAATCACTATCTACCCAACGTTATTATGATTCTAGAGTGGTATCATTTTGGCAGGAGGGTACAGTGATCTCAGGAGTCAGTTGAAAGCTACACTACTGATTTATGCAAAATGAGTGCTTCATGTAAATTTGAGGATCTAATTGATGAATGCATCCGGGACCAGTTTATTCTTCAATGTAACAATGAAAGAGTCAGGGATGAGCTATGGCAGAAAGATTACCCTAATTTGGGCGAAGTTATTTTGGTTGAAAGAAAATCAAACATTCATTAGCATGTGAGGAGATTACAAATAAAGAATAATGATATGATGAGAGAGTCTTTTAGAAAGGATACAGAGTGTGACAAAAGATAAGTAAAGATATAGCACCCCACGTTGGTGCCATGTAGCACCTCAGTTGCAGCACGAAAATGATTTCGCTTCCTCAGGACCAAAAATGTTAGGTAAGGACAAAAGTGTTGATCATCTAAAGGAAAAATTCAAGGGAAATCATTTCCGTTGTGGAGCACATGGACATTTAGGGAACAATAAGGTCTGTCCTGTCTGGACTGTGCAGGATCTATGGGAAGTTAGGTCATTTTGCAAAATGTTGCAGGTCTCAAGATAAATTGAGGAAATTTAGAGAGGTGAATGTGGAAGATGATTGTGCGCATGACAAATGGTTTTTTGTTGAGATAGTCTTACAAGTAGCACATCAGGACAAGTATGGCACCATTGATTTGGTCAATATTAATGGTTCTGCAGTAAGAATGGTGCTCGATTCAGGTGCCAAGATCTCTCTGAATCCAAGGAAGCGTTATAAAAAGGAACAACAAAGTAAGAATATTTAAGCCTGATATTTGGCCCCTAGCTTATGAGGGGCAACCCATCAAGTTTCATTGGTATTTTATAGGAGAAATAGAATACATGGGTATTTTCACGGTGGGGAAAATCTACATTTCCACTAAAGAGGACAGGATCATCAGTTGGTAGCGCTTTGTTCGCCATAAGTTGGCAGGGTATGCTCAGACGTGAGTCCCTTGCTCACTTTGCCACTGGATTCAAGCAAGCCTGGCTGAAGACGGATGAAATGCCAGAAACCGGTCCTAGGAAGCTTGTTTCCGGTCCAGGGAAGGCATGGCTTGGCAGTTCGGTCTGGACTGTTCCCATGAGGTACAGGGTCAGACTGATTTGCATATGGCCATGTCTGAACTGGGGTGGCAGAGTGGGCTAAAAAATGGTGATGGATTAAACCCAGATCTGTTGACTGGGTGTGAGTGTTTGATTGGTTCATATGCTCCGTCCATCACCACCCCCTTTTGTACCGCTTTGTTCGCCATAAGTTGGCAGGGTATGCTCAGATGTGAGTCCCTTGCTCACTTTGCCACTGGATTCAAGCAAGCCTGGCTGAAGATGGCTGAAATGCCAGAAACCGGTCCTAGGAAGCTTGTTTCCGGTCCAAGGAAGGCATGGCTTGGCAGTTCGGGTTGGACTGTTCCCATGAGGTACAGGGTCAGACTGATTTGCATATGGCCATGTCTGAACTGGGGTGGCAGAGTGGGCTAAAAAACGGTGATGGATTAAACCCATATCTGTTGACTGGGTGTGAGTGTTTGATTAGTTCAGATGCTCCGTCCATCACCACCCCCTTTTGTACTCCTTGGATCTCAATAATGAACAATCAATTGTTTTGAAAGTGGTTAGTTTGCAATCTGTGAATGTTGTGAGAGGTAAAATTGACAGTGTGGAAATGATTCAGGAGAAGGATGTTTGTGATGGTGATTTAACCAAACATGTGCATACTGAATTTTCTGATATTATTACAAAACAATTGGGGTGTTTAACAGATTATTAGCATAAGATTCTGCTGAAGTAAAACATAATTTCTAGTGTGGGCAAGGTACGTGGGGTCCCATTGGCCATGAGACAGGCCATGGCAGAGAAAATTGACAACCTTATTTAGGAGGGCATTATAGAAGAAGTATAACAACTGAGTGGGTTGGTGCATAAGGCATTGGGATGTGAGATTATGGATGGACCTAAGGAGGTTGAATAAGGCTGTGGTCATTGACAGATATCCCCTCTCCAATATAACAGAGATGTTGACACAACTGAATGGGCCAGTGATTTTTTCCACCCTAGATCTACGTTCTGCCTATCACCAGATTAAGCTGCATAGGGTTTTGATGGACCCGACATTGGTCATTTATCCTTTTGGTCTAAAATGGTTTACTAGAATGCCCTTTTGGTTTAATAACAGCAGCTACTGCATTTCAAAGGGCTATGGAAGATTGCAAGCCATTGCAAGACTAAAAGTGTATCAGGACAATGTGTTGATTTATGGGCAGACAGAAGTAGTGCATGATCAGTGTTTTAGAATGGTTTTGGAAAGATTTAGAAAGAGAGGTCTTACCTTTTAAGGAGAAAAGTGCAAGATTGAGTGCAAGGAGATTATATATCTGAGACACAAGTTGTCTGGAGAAGGAGTGAGTTCCAATGAACGGCTGATAAGGACTACACAGAACTTGCCAATTCCTAAGAACAAGGAAGACTCAGTTTAATTTTTAGGATGACCAAGTATTACAATAAATGTATTCCCAGGTTTGCCAGTCCTACCAATAATTCGAGAGGTTCATTAAAAAAAGGTGCAGTATGTGTGGACAGCTAAGTGCACTAATGAATTAAAAAATATAAAGGGGGCATTGTCGGAGGCTCCATCGCTGCAGTCTTTTGACATTTTGGAGGATTCTATTTTGGTTACCGATGCTAGTTGGAAAGGCTTAGGTGCTGTATTGAAGCAAGGACGAGGTGACAAAGAGAGGGCGATTATGTTTATCTCAAGGTAGTTAGTAGGACCTGAATACAGGTATTCAGTAATAGTAAGAGAAGGATTGTGTATTTATTGGGCTATAAGTCAATTAAGGAAATGTATGTGGGGTACAGGTTTTGTGGTAAAAATGCATCACAAACCACTAAAAGATGTCTTTCCAGAAAAAAGGGATAGATAACTGCTGCTGCCTTTTGAGCACCACTGCTGTGGGGCTAAGGACTACAGGGCCCAGGACGCCGAGGGCAAACTGCCCGCCCCCCGCTGACTAGGAGCTTTATTAACAACTCGCATCTCCCTGCTGCTGCTGCCTTTTGACCGCTGCTGCTGTGGGGCTAAGGACTACGGGGTCCAGGACGCCGAGGGCAAATCGCCCCGCCCCCCGCTAACCGGAACCTCTAAAGGCAAATAGCTACTCCCACCCCGCGGGACGCGCGCGGGCGCGAGCCGGGCGTGCCCGTTTGAGCCCGTTCGAGGACGAGTGAGGACGGGACGGGGCCACTCCCTTTCGCCTGTATTGCACGGGAATAGGCTAAGGTCAGTTTAAAGTTATTTTGATTACCTTTGTCATCCCCTCTGATGGAGCATTTCAGTGTCAGCTGTATCCTACCTGACCTAACAAGTCCTTGTGGCATTTTAACACTGATATGGCTAGCTTAAAAGTCGATCCCAGGGGGGTCGTTTATAGGAACTTTAGACCAATTTCTCACTAGGGCATCATCGATGCTGCCCTACCAAATAGACATCACGGAACGAAGACTATCTCTGGACCCTAATTTTGATAAGCGGTCCTCCCTGGGCCGGTTGGCACAGGTTCCATCACCCAACCGACAGGGACTTCCAGAAACACCTAATAGGGGGGCCGGCAGAGAGGGTCGTCATCAGGTTCAAGTAGAAATCAGACCTCCGGTATCCCCAGTTGGGGTGGACGCTGTATCACCGGCCCATGATGCATCTGCCCACAGTAAAGGGCCCATCCTCTAGGAAACTTCAAACTCGCTCTGCTACCAGCTCAAAGAGTGGTCCTGAAGCTGTGGTAGCAGCAACTAAAAGGAAGCGGGGGTGCACCATTGAATAAGAGGAAGGCCAAAGTACAAAAATGTTACAACGGGGGAAAAGACCAAACGCCAACAGTCATCGAGAGCCCGGCTACTGTCCATCAGCCAGAACAAGTGCCTAGGACTTCTTCAGCGTTTAATGATGTATGCCCGACAGAATTGGGTGAAGAGTTTTGGGCTAAAATGTAAAATATTTTTGTCAAGACTTGCCGCCCTTTGCACGATAGACTTAATGCCATTGAAAGCAGACTGATATGTTTAGAACGACTGTATGCTGCTGCTTTGGGGAGGGGGTAGTTCCCCGTCCATTAGTAACTAATAATACTACAGAAAGGCCACAGGGGTATGACAATGTTTCTTGTAATCCACCTGTATCGCCCATAGTCAATCTCTTAGACCCGACACTCCAAAGTACTCCGGGACGGAGACATGAGGAACAAGCTGGAGAGCGCACTGAAGGTCAATACAGAGGGGTATAGATCTAATGAGTGGGTAAGGGGTGGTGGGGCACCAAATCTTCAAGTTCAATCTTCTAGGAGTGCAAGCCGGAACCCCCCAACCACTGAAATAGAAATAAATAGACTGAATCTTCCACCGGAGTCCGCCCCATATGTGGTTGTCCTTGTTGGAGTTCCAGCATTGGACAAAGAGAAAAGGGAGGACTATGGTGATCTTAAGAACAAATGTGTTTATTGTCTCAACTCCAATAGGCCACTACCTGTGCATGCATCTAGTGAAATTCTATTTGCATGCCGTGTAGAATGGGTAGGGACACGGACGAAAAATATTGAGGGTGACTGTGTAGTTATCAACTTTAGGGATGGAAGGGAGGTGGACCATATTTCCAACTGGACCCCTGGACATCCTGGGCTGCAAATTCTATCCTTGCCTTTGACCTACTTCTATCCCACTCCCACCAGCCCTGGGGTGGTCGGGATACTCTGGATTCCATGCCACATGCTACCCTAGCAGCCTGGTTGAGAAATAATAATAATGCCACCAGAAGCGACTTGCTCGCTCTGACCAATAGATACAGTGTCCTAGACCAGATTGATTGACGCCGGACTAACGGCCTAGGTACACAGTACACTAAAGCAACAAGACCCCAGTGGGGATGGATAGCTAGAAAGGACTTAGGGTGTGTAGTGGGGGAGGTTAGGAGTGGTAATCTTAGGATGGTTGTAGACAGTCAAACTCCCTTCCTAGTGAATCAGGTGGTCGATAGAGCCACAGCTCCCCCAGAGGTTGGGGGTAGGCACTTAGAGAGCGAGGCAGATAAGACTGGGCAAACTCTCTCTGTAAATATTCCTGAGGATCATTTTGCTCTGGGGATTTCCCGAATTTAGCGTATTCTGAAACTGGGGTGGGGGTGTCAAAGGAATCTATCAAAATCCTTTCCTGGAATGTAGCCGGGATTTAAAACAAATTGTTGTGCCCAGATTGGGGAACATTTGTGGAAAGAAATGATGTCTGCCTATTTCAGGAGACCTGGGCATTGGCAGATGTACAAAGAAGTGGGTACTCTGTCTTCAGTGAACCGGCGGCAAAGAAGGGAAGGGGCAGACCTTCTGGAGTACTCAGAATCTGGGTAGGGGACCCAGGCAGACCAGACCCCCACTGAGTCGCAAGACGTGCAGTCTGTGCTTCTCACACTCCCAGGAAATAGACAAACTGCCCTAATAAATATCTACTCGCGACCAACCCCGAGTGGGAAGGAGTCCGGAACTATTGACCAACTTGGCCAGTTTATTTCAACTCTGGACCCAGCAGTTACCTAATCATGGGTGGTGACTTTAATTGTCAGTTTGAGCCACTCACTGACCCAACCCAAGATGGCCCAGATGATGAGGACCAGCACTGGCTTATCCCGGAACCGCAGATTCGGGTGGTGAGAGCTTGGACCCCCTTAGTGTTACAAATTAACTCTTTTACCCTTCTGTCCTCTCTTAGAGCCTGTAATGGGAGGACAAACTCAGATAGACCGGGACGAATGACGTTTAATAGAGAAGGCCAAAATTCCATCCTTGATTACATCTTGGTGGAAGCTAGAACCTGGGGTATGGTCTTGGATTTCAAAATCTATCCTAGGAAAGATAGTGACCATAACCCCCTGGTTATGTCGCTGATACCGGGGAGTCTCGGCCTGTCAAATCCAGATCTTGACCCAAACTTAATAGGCCCTCCGCTTTTACTAACTAACAACAGGCGGAGAGTCAGGGGGCCAGAAATATTAGGTTCTCCTAACAAACTTGCTGATGTCTACCAAAGGGCTCTGCCATGCCTTAACGACATGGCAGAGGTGGAGGACAACGACCCGCATGTAGGTTTTAGCGACGAGCCCTTGAACATTCATCAGGGGCTCGTGTGGAACCCTCTCTGATATGTTCTATTCAGAGGGGAGACCCAAGGTAAAAACAGCTACTGTCCAGCCCTGGTGTAATGCCCATTGCAGGAAAGCCAAAAAGGATCTAGTTTGTGCAGTCAAGCTACAGGACAAAACCAAGATTAAGCTATACCGGCATCTGTATAAGCAGGTTACCCGGAAGGAAAGGAAGGAGTGGGAGGCAGATAATTGGGAAGATCTAAGAATTGCACTAAAGTCTAAAGACTCAAAATCCTTCTTGACAATAGTTAGCTGTGGGAGTAGGGAAGGAAAATTGGCCAATAAACCCAATATAGCTGCAGCGGCCTGGGAAATGCATTTCGGGGCTCTGTATGCCCCATCGAGTAATGATGATCCTGTGACCCCCCCTCCCATGCCCCCCCCACGAGTATCGACTGGAGGGGGCCTGGGAGATCACACTTTCGGATGTTGAGGCTGCTATTTTGAAATTGGCCCCAAATAAGGCCCCTGGTCTGGATAAGTTACCGGAAGACCTGTACCGTTCAGAACCGATTATATGGGTCCCTTACCTTTGTGTTCTTTTTAACGCTATTATAAAAGGTACGTATCCCCCGGACTGCGGGGTGCTGAAATAGTCCCTATCTATCAAAAAGGCTGCCCTCTTAAACCATCTAACTACAGGCCAATCAGCCTCATAGACATTACCCAAAAATTGATGGGTAGGAATATCCTGGTCCTCAACCTGCCAAAACACTGCCACATCTCCCAGCACCTGCGCACACTCCACTGGCTCCCCGTCGAGGCGAGAATCACCTTTAAGATGCTCACCAACGCACACAAGGCCCTCCACGGCACCGGACCAGCATACCTGAACAGCCGACTCAAATTCCACGCACCCCAAAGGACTCTACGATCAGCCCAGCTTTCCTACGCCGTGGTCCCCCGCACCAGAAAGACCAGATCGGGAGGCCGCTCCTTCTCCTTCCTCGCGGCCAAAGCATGGAACGCCCTTCCGCTCCACCTCAGACAGACAACATCGCTCCCCATCTTCGCAAGAAACCTCAAAACCTGGCTCTTCGACAGACCCCCTCCTTGATGGAATGGAACCTGCACCCCCCCTCCCCCCCACCCCTAGCGCCTTGAGACCCTTACGGGTGAGTATTCACGCTTTAACAAACTTCTGATTGATTGATTGATTGATCCTGGACAGAATACAGACTTAGATGGAGGATAATGAGATTTTGTCCACCTTCCAGGCTGGTTTCAGGCAGGGCACATCAACTGTGGAGCAGTTAATTAGACTCTAGGTCCTATATTGGAGAACAGTGATTGTAGAGGGTGGCAGCCTCTACATGATCTTTGTTGACCTACGGTCAGCTTTTGACCTGGTACCTAGAGATAAACTGTGGAAGGTATCACATGAGTTGGGTTTACCTTGCTACCTTCTTAATGTTCTAATGAGGCTTCATACTGGCACCTACACCCAGGTAAGGTGTGGGAAGCAGGGTGAATTGTCATCCCGCTTCCCGGTTAAGCAAGGGGTATGCCAGGGCTGCGTCCTTGCACCTAACCTATTCTGCCTGTATATTAACGGTTTGGTAGATCACCTCCTTGGTGCCAGAAACATAGATGCCCCGAGGCTAGTCACTGGTCAGGTGCCTGCTTTGATGTTTGCGGACGACACCCTGTTGTTGTCCAAGACATCAACGGGCATCCAACATACCCTGGATGGCTTTGCCGACTTTTGTGTGTCTAGGGGATTGGAGATAAACTTGGATAAAACCAAGTTTATGATCTTTAACCCGCCGAGGCAGACACGCCCCAATCCCCTCTTGGGAGGAATTCCTCTCGAGAGAGTAAAGACCTTTGAATATTTGGGTATCACCCTAGGAGAACATTTAGAATGGGACCCGCAGCTGGCTAAAGCTGCACTTAAATTGACAAGAGTGGTGGGGGGATCCAGAAGCTGCATAGAGAGTCTGAGTTCAAGCCTGCTCGAAATCTATAATGTGCAGGCTAGATCGGCAGCACTCTACGGGGCCGAACTCTGGGGGCACCAAAAATCTCCCAGTCTAGTGAAGGTAGAACATACTTTTTTGAGGAACATATTGGGCCTTCCTGTGAGTACACCACTTGCACCATTTCACATGGATCTAGGGCTGCTCCGTATTGAGGAGGTCATGTAATTACGCCCTTTAACATACTGGAATAGACTGTGGTCTGTGCCGGAACTCGTGTCCTATAGAAATGAATTTAGGGAAACATGGGATGCCCTGAGAGGCAAGAATATTAGGTGACTGACCCATTTAAGAAAATAAGTTGTAGGATAGGCCTACCGGAGCTCTGGGAGACCCATGATGTTGCCTGTCTTGAGATTTCTAAAACTGTGTTCATCCGCCACTATAAGAATTACAACCTAGCTTCCCTTCATGTGAGTTCAGAGGTGGGAAGATTGACCACTGAGTTCCGCCAAGTCAAAGTAGACTACAAAAAAGAAGAATTTCTAGATGTAATATTCCCCACACTAGCAAGAAAATTGTATATGCAATTTAGATTGGGCACCCTTCCACTTAGAGTGCTTTCTTGCAAGTGGGACAGCAAAAAGTGTAAGGAGTGCCCTATCTGTGGTTATCACTTGGAGAATGAAACTCATGTTCTTTTCTTCTGCCCAGGGTATCAGGGTGCACGTAAGTACTGGCTAATTCCAATTTGCAGAAACCAAGGTTTCCGCCAGTGCTTACACGCTATTAGAGTGTTAAAATATGACACGCACCCCCCTATCATTTTTGCTGTTTCGCACTTCTTGAATGCAATGTGGCACAGACATAGGAAATCGATTATTGCAGCTAGTGTATAGCACGTACTCCCATTTAAATCAATATGGGGTTCGATAATGAATTTCTAGTTTAATTCTGTTTTACTGTTCTGTATAGCACTGTAATTTTATCTAATTGTATGCTAATTGTATTTTAAATGTAGTCTATATTTATTATTTTAATATCTGTATTGTATGTATTTCTATGAACTTTTATGGTCCCTTGAGGCCGAAATAAAGTTATCGAACGAACGATATCCAGCAGAATTTGTAGGTGGGTCATAGCACTAGAAGAATTCAACTTCAAGGTTCCATACATTATGGGAGCTTAGAACAGGGTGGCCGATTGTCTTTTGTGCCTAGTCACTAATTCTCAAGATGATGCGAAAGAAGAGGAGACATGGGATTTTGGTAAATATGATGTCTGTGAGGTCACATATTGTATCATAATGAAGAGGAGTGGAAGGAGTTTGTGAAGGCTAACATGTGTTTGCAAGAGGCTATGGGTTTGATTGAGAGTGTTTGACAGTCTATACAAGGGGTGAGTGCTGAAGGAAAAAAGTATTCGAATGTTTGAGAGGAATTGTGAGTATGATAGGGTCTGCTGTGTAGACGTACAAAGCTGGTTCCTCCAGTGTGTATTAGAGAATGGTTGGTACATCTTGGACATCAAGGTCATCAATGCATATGTAAAGCCAAAGAATGAATCAGGCTACATTTTTGGTGGCCTGGGATTGACTTTCAGGTTGAAAGATTCAGTAGTGTCACAAGTGTATGTGAAGTGACAAAGTATGCAAAACAATAATTCAGCCAATGGTCTTGATGGAGTATCCAGGGAAAGCATGGTAAAAATTCGCGCTGGACATTTTAGGGCCGTAATATTGCGGAACTGGTCTGACTTACGTGATGGTTTTGACTGATGGGTTTTCAAGGTGGCCGGAAATTTGTATTTTGCAAAGTATTGAGACAAGTGCTATTCTGAATTTCTTAACCCCTTCCGCGCTCATGACGAGCTCAGCTCGTAATGAGTGACGACGCTCATACACTCATGACGAGCTGAACTCGTCATGTAACGCCGTATTTACTAAAAGGCAGCGCGCAGTGGGAAAACCGCTAGCGCGCATGCGGTTAAAATATCTGTTTGCTGGGGATGGTTTTCCAGACTGCATTCTTATGTATAATGGGGTAAAACTGGTCTCCAATGAAATGGAGGAATTTCTCATGGGATAAGGCATAAAACATATAAATGTTTACTTTCTTCATCCCAAATCAAATGGCATTGTAGAAAGATTCAACAGGGTGTTAAAAGAAGTTATTCATAGGGGAAAACTACAAGGAGAGGATTAGAAAAAATTCATACAGGAAGGTTCTTTTTGCATTATTCAGAGGAAGGATGCCAAATTTTCTGATATGTTTGTCCTGGATGAATAATAAAGATGTGGGTGACAGTGTTGAAAATGATGAGTGGAAAGACAAACAAAAAGAGAGGGTGGAAAGAAGAATGCAGCTTTTTCATGTAAAGCACTCGGGGCATTCAACAACTATAAGAGTGGGTGATCTTGTAAGGGTGGGAAAAATGCATGTGGGTGGCAAATCCAATTATTCTGATTCTCTAAGGGTTGCCAAATTGTTCCGTAATGCAGTACAATTAAAGGAGAATTGCATATAGAACTAAAGCGGGGTTTCCGTATTTTAGCCAGGTCTGAAGATTCTTGAAAATATACAGGAGGAGAATCTTTGTGAAGATAAGAAATGCAGGAGAATTGGAAGGGAAACACAATGATAAATATTTTTTTGGTTTGGTTTTGATTTGTCATACTTTTCCAGTTTTTATATGTTCATTTTACTATGGATTGCTTTGATGGTATTGGGGGAAACATGTGGTATAACTTTTTCTAGGGTGGAATGTTATGGGGTTCTGTGTGTTGCCATGGAGGGTAGCATTGTAGAGATCTAGAATGTGCATCCTATGAAAGGCACAGTTGGAAGGTGGCCTTTGAGGTGGATGGGAGGTTTTTCTACTATGTATTGTAACAAATAAAGGAACTTTATTCGTATATCTATGTGTAAGGATTATCTTTTCCACACAATGCCACCTGATTGTTATTTTTAAAATGTGTGGGTAGATGAAACCAAGCTCATAAATGAGCACTGCTGACTCTTGGACCTCTGTGTCATAAACACATGGCAGAGCTTGCCAGAATGAGCACAACATTTTCTACACTGTTCTCCTTGATTCTTTTACACTCATGGCTGTACAACATAAAAGCAAATTCTGGTAATGAGTTGGGGGACAGCAATAAGAGTAGCTTTGCTATTGGCTGCATCCTAGGTTAGTGTATGCTGCTCTATAGTCTGATGTCACAGACATCACTTGTTTGGTGCATTCAATAAAGCTAGCTGTGAATACACTGTTACATTACTCAACAGATAACACAGGTTTCTGGAAACGAATGACGTTTACAGTATGACGGTTGTGGATCCTATTAAAAAACAAGCCTTGGCAAATCCAATATGTCCTACTTTATTGAACTGATTTATGCAAAAACAGGCATGTTCAAATGATTTTGTCCTGTGATAGGACCTTAAAGTCTGTCATGTTGACTTGATACATTTGCCTTTTGATGTTAGGGGAATAGGAAAGAGTGACACAAAAAATACATATATTAAAATCTCTCAACGATACAAAGATTATTAAAGTAATTAGTTGCAGTAAAACGAAACTCCTTTATGGTGGACAAGCGAGCAAAGCCTAATGGTATGTATTATTCACTGTAATGCAACAAGTAGGAAAATAAGTAACAACTTTATTTGTTTACCCACCAAGGAGCACCTATGTTGCTGTCATGTGGTCCAGAAATGGAGAATGAGATGCTTTAGTCTGAGGTCTGTATGTGATGTCATTCCAGGTTCCTCCTGACATCAGTTTAGAGGTGCCATCCCGCACTAAAGCCTCAGATGATTCAACCCAGAACGTTGGAACTTTAGATGTTGCCTTGGTTTACAGACTAGATGTGCTCAATTTGCCAAGTCCATGGGTGTAAAGAGCAATAAAAAGGAACTGCACTCAATTTATTGATGGACTCGGGAGGAGAGGAGAGAGCGTCAAAAAAGAAGAAGAAGATAGCAGAGAAAAGAGGTAGGAGGAAAATAATATAGTGAATTTGAGGACAGAGGGTTAGCAAGGACTCTAAGAGGGTGAAGGAGAGGAAGAGGCATCAGTAAGAACGAGCCGGGAAGGAAAGGGAATGTGAGAAAGTGACGCGAAGGAAAGAGGTTGAGAGCGTTGTGGAAACAGGAAGCATTAGGAAAAAAAGGGTAATATAGGGAGAGGTGATGGAGAACAGATCAAGTAAATATACAAGAGGGTAAGAGAAGGCAGATGAGATGAAAGAAGGGCAGGCGGGCAAATAAGTAAAAGTGGAGGGGAGCGAATATTAGGATGAGGGTGGATAGACAGATGAAAGGGGGCAAAAGAAGATAGTGGAGAGCAAACGAGTGGTGAGTTAAAAGAAGAGGCAATGAGATGGAGAGAAAACAGGAACAAGGAAATAATGGAAGGAACAAGTAAAGGAAATAAAGCAACAAGTAGAAGTAGAGCTGGGAAAAACATTGCTGCCTCTGTTGGTTGATTCTGCTCAGCGGATTTCTCCTCTCCGGCAAATTTACGATGTCAAGTCAGAGATTCCAGTTCACAGTTTCATGCCAACCTTGAGCGTGAGCCGTGGCTGGGTGCTGCGAGCAGGTGGATGAGCGAGTGGAAGACGCCGAGATTGCCGATACAGCCAGCTCGTGGTTTTGAATTTTAAGCTGTTCTGAGCTGATCCCTGCCCACTTTCCAAGCTTTTCAAGCAGGGTGGGGTCCTCTAAGTGCTGATGAGCTGCGGTTCAGCGGGCCAGCGGGGTGCCAGGGCGCCAAGCACGGTAAATCTCGACCCTGTGCTGGACCCGTGCAGGCAGAGCATGCACCCTGCATTTGCATCCTGCATCCTGCAACACCCAACCTTGAATGCGGGGGAGTATCGTGGACCTTGCAGACACCGAGGACACCGAGGCCAGGTGGAGGACAGGTGAGCCTCACAGAAGACATTTTTGTGGCACAACATAACAGCAGCACGACACAGACCAGCACAGTGGGAGATGTCAAGCGTGACTGCCATTAACTGGTGGTCGTAGTGAGTGTGTGCTCTTGGCAGGTTCACTGAGGCGGCCCAATCAGATTGGGCGCAGCCTGTGACCAGCTTTGTATGCCCCGCTTGCCATCCCTACTTGCTCCTATGAACAACAGCTCTCATTTGGGCCCCTATTGGCTTTTGGTTCACAGCGTGACCGTGTGACATTTCAAGGGACATTCCAAGGGACTTGCGCCCAGCAATAGTCTCTCAGAAGTCCCTCAAAGTACCTCAAACTCTGCCTGTGTCTCTTCCTCAAGTCGTGGGGTTAGGCGGACAGAGTGTGCAGAGTGGGGCGGAGCCGGAGTGGAGTCTCCAGGTTTCTCCATGTTTCTACTGACCCCGGTCCCGGCTCTCGATGGTGGGATGCAACTTGCAATGAATTGATGGTCATGTGGTCTTTGTGATATTACAGTGATTACAGAAACATTTATAGTGACCACCTACAGCTACAGTAAGCAACGAACATCTATAATTGCAAACGTAACTGCGCGAGTTGAAGTTTTTGAGAAGTGTGATAGCTGTTGTAAGCTGTTGTTGCTCTGCTCTGCTCTGCTTTTACCTGCGTATATGAAGTAGTTTCTATATCTGTATAACTAAGTTGGAGGTATGAGGTCGGGAAAGGAGCGTCCACCATTCCCCCCATTAAAAGGAAACAAAATCCAGAAGCGACAGCAATTTTAAACAAAATAAAAATAAAACAAGCAGGGGGAAACCAGGCTTCAAAACCAGCTATGGTACACATATTTGGGAAAACCACAAAGCCCACAACAAAGTTTGACTTTATGAAGGACCCAACAGGAGCAATGCTAACATTACAAACGGACTCAAGAGGTCTAAAATCACCAATCAAACCAGTGAATGAATCAATGGCAATATCCCAAAAACAAGATATGTTGGAGATCGATCAGTTGCGAAAGGAGCAAATTATAAAAATAAATGAGGAATCTGATAATCAATGGGGCCAAATAACTAATCTAGTGATGTTAAAAATGCCTCTAATAGGTGATGTGCAACAAGAAGATCCAATCGATATGAGATCACAGCATGGAGATTTCGAACACCTCTTAGTAACAAGGGCACCATTGCCAATTGAAGTGCAGGTAAACGTAAAAAAAGGCTACTGTATCAGGCGCCCCAACGAATCTGGTGCAGTCAACCCAATGCCAACAAGTTAATGTAAAAAAACGGGATTAAAGCCGAAATGTAATAACAATGGCCAGCGTGAGATTACTGAACCCCCTTCAAACCGACAATGTCAACATCAAAGGATGGAGTGCAAAATGTGGCTCCGGAAAATATCGAGTAGTCAAATATATTTCAAAATAATATGGAAGATTACAATATGGAATCAGATCATCTGTAGCGATGGAGTACACCTTATCAAAAGGATGAACGTAAAAAAAGCTAGATTTTATCGAATTAGGAAATAAAGGCTAAGAATTGAACAGGCAACACTCTTCTATAAATAGCCAAACCCAAGATGCACATTGTCCTGTCAATTGGGATTCGGGATCAATATGGGATCTGTTCTTTAGAACCACACAATTAATATTAGAAGCCCTAACTTATCAGTCAAATAAAATGGAGGTGCAAGTAGACCTGCTTAGCGCTATGGCAACGTCAGTAGCAGGAATTGTTCACAAGATAGACACGCTAAACAATCTGGTAATAAGAGCTCAGTCACAACCAATACCCTCATACACAGATTGTAACTGTGCTCCACTGATCAACAAACTGGCCACAATTCCGGAAGTATTAAATACAATAATTGAAGACCTAAAAGGAAACTTACTTAAGCCAGGCAACAAAAATGGGAGTACAACTGATAAAATTAAGGTTAATAAAACAGTAAAAGATGAAAGTAGAAAGGATTTAATTGCCGGAAAAAATGAAACCCAAGCTGGACGAATTTCAATTGCCTCCGATACAATACATTGCGGAATCACCACAGGAATATCAATTATCAAAAAGACAGAGAAAAAACTACGGAAAGCAAGGAACAAAGTTACAAAGGCTTCAAAAACTATCTCTTCCTCAGAGACAGAGCTAATAAATGCAGGGAACAGCCTATTGTACTCAAAAAGACCAATGAACGTAACTTTGAGACAAGTAGACAATGTTATAGAAGTCACGAAACCCTTATATCCTTTGTTTAATAAAAAACTGTCAAACATAATGAATAAAACTATCAAAGACCTGCTGTATTATAAAAAAACGTATGCCCTAGAAAATAAGCAAGATCACACGAACACCGCAAAAATAAAGGATATTGATAGAAAATTGGGAAATGAACAATCTCACAATGAAAAAACAAAAATGAAATCTGACCAATTCACAGTAACTGTAAATATGACAGGCAAGATAAAAAAAATCAGAAAGAAAGTAAACCAGCACAAGAGTGTGATACAGAAAGAACAAACATTCTTAATATGGCAAACCCAATATCCCAGATTAATCAATCAGTACAAAAACCTTTATGGATCCTTGAACCATCAAGACATACAGAAGAGCTAAAAGAGCAAGAGCTACCAAATTATTGTAACCCACTTCAAAAAGCCACAACAAAAAAACAAATTCAAAAGGAGGGAGATGTCCAGTTGATTTTTAAACAGGAATATAAATCCTGGGGAAACAATGATATCTTGAATCGTGGTAACATCTTGTGATTGTGTAAAGCAATACCGGCTCTAGAAAGAATTAGAAGTACTGATACTGTATCAATTGTATTTTTAGCAAAGGAAAGCAGCAATCAAGAACCAACCCTGGTAACTTGAACCTCATCCTCCTCTGTAGAGCTTATCATACAAGAATATGACCTCTTTTTGGCTTTGGGAATAAAAGTTACGATGCCGTCCCAACCTTTCTACCAAAGCCCGTTTATTACACCGAGAAAAACGACTAAATATCCGGCTGGGTTGGAGAACAATCAAGTATACTCCATATAAAAAAATTCAATACGATTAAACATGGGGCAAACATCAAAGTTCTTTTCTACGACCAAAAGAGAACCAATGGAGGAATTGCAACTAGGTTGGTTAACAACAGCACTCCACGAAGCAAGGGATGATTGACGACTTATAAATGAAGTTCCCAAGAAGGAAGTGCGAAAGCTAAATTAAACAATAAGGCTATGCTCCTGGAACATAAAAAGAATTCTACCCAAATTACAAAATGAACGACTAACCCAAAGGTCAGAAGTTTTTCAAATCATCTGCCTACAAGAGACCTGGGCAAACAAACCTTTTATATTAGAAGGATTTAAGGGGTACTATATGTCCACCATGAAAACAATCACATTTAGCAGATCTTGCAGGGGCTTGTCAACTTTTATTTCAACAGGAATTAAAAATGGAAAGTGAAGAGGAAATACAAAAAATTACAGACTGTTTGATTGTAAAATGATGATATAAAGATAAATGGGAAAAGAAATCAATCCTATTAATAAATGTTTATATACACCCTGATGGCAGTTCAAGAAAAGCAATAGCTAGCGGCTTGTCAACTATAATACTTCTGCAACTGGAAAAGGACATACATCCTGAGGTCATCATTACGTGTGACTTTAATATGATCATTTTATGGTCGTACGTGAGAGATGAAGAAATCCAAGATCAGAACTATTTGTGGGCAATTCCAAGTCCCTGTCTTACATCGGACGCAAGGGAAAAGAGGAAAGGGAACATTGGGAAGAACCTTCTAAAAGACTTAGGGCCAGATGTAGGAAGGCAAATACAGGTCGTTAACGGCCGATTTCGGCTGTTACCGACCGGTATTTGGAGTTTGGGATGAAGGGGCATGTTAAAATACAGATTCGGCAATTTTACCGAATCGGTAAAATACCGAATCGGTATAATTACCGAATCTGTATTTTTACATGTAGGTAGCACTGTAATCAGTGCTACAGGGGTTTAAGACTTCTTAATTTACCACCAACTAGAAGTTGGTGGTAAATAATGAAAACCCTTTAAAAAGCATTTCTTTTGCTATTTAAACAGTGCCATGTTGCAGACAAGGGCATGTATGTCTGCAACATGTGCACCCATGCACAATTGAGGGGTGCAACAGGGTGTCAAAGTGACACCCTGCCACCATTCAATGTTTCCCCCAATTACCGATTCGGTAATTGACATTCATTCCTATGGGTCTCCAGGCCCATAGGAATGAATGGCAATTACAGAATCGGTAAATACCAATTCGGTAATTACCGAATCATACCGATTGGGTAATTAAATCGGTAAAATTACCTACATCCCGATTGCCAGTTCTTAAATACCGAATCAGTATGATTCGGTATTTAAGAATCGGTAATCTGGGATTACCTACATCTGGCCCTAAGAAGCGTTTGGTTTAAGGATTTTAAACGGACGTTTTCCGCAAGATACAGCACCTGCCTGGTCTTATCAAGCCTTGGGTAACAAATCACGAATAGACTCTACAATAGCGTCATTAAACCTATTTCAAAAGATTTCAACCTACCATATCGGTGAAGCAGAAGGAAGTGACCACAATCAACAAATATTAGAGTTACAATTAAACTGTATAAGACACAGAGAATATGTGACGCTTCTGGGAGATATAAACATGGTAAATTATAAGAAACTTTATTGAACGTGGAGTACTAAAGTGTTGATCATAGCAACATCGAAAACAATGGTTGAAACTTGTTTTGAAGAAGAAGGTCTGAACGCTATCAAAAAATGGTCCCTCTTCATAAATAAATTAGTTTTAAGTCAAAAACAAAAAGTTAAAAATAAAGGGGCCGATTATGATGGCGGACGGACCTGAGTCCGTCCGCCACCATAGAGTAGGAGGGAACCTCCGCATTGCCTGCGGAGTTCCCTCCTGTGCAATTAGGATGTGACCGCCACCCTGGCGGTCACATCCTCAATCTTTAACATTGCGGCGGGTGCAGCTTCAAGCTGCACCCGCCGCAATGTTAAAAATGCATGCACGGCATTTGCGTGCACAAAGCAGCAGGCACCGCGCGGTGCCTGCCGCTTTGTCCACGCAAATGCAGGGGGGTACCATAGGTACCCCCCATGTGCACCCCCCACCCCCCCTTCACCCAAGGGGCCCGCAACGGACCCCCGAAGTGAAGGTCTGTATGCTTTTCCACGGCGGAAAAGCCGCCGTGGAAAAGCATACTTTCTACGCAATCATAATATGGCTGGCGGTGTCTGATAGACACCGCCAGCCATGTTATTGCTTTTCCGCCGCGGTCGGAAGGCGACCGCGGCGGAAAAGCTGCGGACTGAAAAACGACCCCCCAGCCATCCTAATCGGGCGGGGGGTCTTTTTCAGTCCGCAGCGGTTTTCCCGCATCCTCCGGGCCGGCTGTGGATTCCGCCGGCCCGGAGGATGCGGGAAAACCGCCATCATAATGTGCCCCAAAGAACATTAGGGCATAAAATCAATGGCGCTGGTCAAATTGTCTTCGGAAAGCCAAGTATTAAAAAAAGATCATAACAAAATCTTGAGTTTGGCTAAGAAACACCCAGGAGATAAAATGTATAGAGAGGAATTAAAGAAAATAAATTCCGAAGTAAGAAAACAAATTTGGGCTCAGAAAATGCAAAAGAAACAATAAGTATGGGCTAAGGCATTATACATCAGTAAAAAGAACAATCCAAGGAAATTTTGGTCTCTATTCAACAACTTAAGTAGAACAATTATGTCTTCTGTTATAGAGTGGGTCAACTTCCTTTATTCACACCTAAACTCTAATATAAACACAAGCATGGACTGGAGTCCCAGAATAAATAATTTTATAAAATAAGAGGATGAAAAGAATACCGATATTTTTATCACAGAAAGTCAAGTATCCAAACTTATAAAGAAACAGAGATCTGATGGCGCTCCTGGTCCAAATGGGATCCCAACTGCCTTTTATAAGGAGAATGATTTACTATGGTCAAAATACATAACATTAGTATTTAGCCAAGCGGTGCAAACATCAACTCACTTATTTATAAGAGTGATGAATGGTCACATCCTGCTAACTATAGATTAATAACACTGCAAGACATCGAAGCTAAGGTTTTTGCCTCAATTCTTCTAAAAGATCTAACAGAATGGGCAGTGGAAAGGCAATTAATTCCCCCAAACCAATCAGGATTTATACAAGGACAAGGCACAACAACAAATATATTAATACTTGGAATGTTAATGGAAAAATACTAAATGAAATGACAGCTGCTATATCTATGTTTCGTTGATTTTTAATCAGCATTTGACTGTGTAGACAGACAAATTTTATGGAGGAAGTTGGAAAATTACTGGATTAACGCTGGCCTTTTAAAAGCAATTCAATTATTATATACCAAGACCTGGATAAGGGTTCGATTAGGTGATGGTTCACGGTTATTAAAAAGAATAAAGACATCTCAAGGTCTAAAGCAAGGATGCGTACTAGCGCTGTACTTTTTTAATCTATTTTTAGCAGTCCTTACGGAGGAACTGGACAACGAGTTGGCTCACCCACCAAAATTGGCTAACAAATAAATTTCAAATTTATTGTATGCTGACGATGTGATTTTACTCAGCCAAACAAAGATAGGGCTGCAGCAACTTATAAATAAAATATCAATGTATTCAACCAAGAATAAGATGGTAATAAATGAAACAAAAACAAAAATAACGGTAGTCTGCAATAGGGCATCGAGCCACAGTAAACAAAAATGGTATTTACTAAGTCGGCATCTTGAACAAGTAAAATACTACAAATACTTGCGATTAAGGTTTGATGAGAAGGGTTCCTTTTCTCAACATAAAACAGAGCTGAAAAAAAGAAGTAACTGCTTGATTGCGGCTTTTCGTTCACTGCATAGCTCTTTGGGCGGTCCAACTTATCTGCCACTATTAAAGATTATAAAAGCAAAATTAATGCCCAGTCTTACTTATGCAAGTGAGGTTATTTGTGGTATGGATTCTTTACTTTTGAACATTGCTATAACAAAAACATTTAGAATGATGTTTTGACTGCCGACTAATGCATCAGCAGCCCAGATCCAATTGGAATTTGGCTTTTGTAGTCAGCAAGTTGCGAGGATGGGCCAGTATGTAAAGGTATGGAAACAAATCAAAACTAATATTCTTAATCCAATGCGCTGTCTACTCTGGCAAGAAATGCAACAAAACAAAACTTCCTGTTTTTTTACATACCTACAAACTGCACTAACAGAACTGTCTGCGCATGAGATTTGGGAGATACCAACAACACCACAATCCTTAAAAAAAACAAATTCATAGACTAACAAAACAACTATCACTTTTAAAGGATAAATAGTTTTTTATTAAAAGATCACATGCCAAGATGATGGTGAGAGAATACACTACCCTTAAAATGCAACCATATTTAGAAATATCGTTCACAACCCAAATAAAAAATGTATTTATGACTGCAAGATTTGGTAGTCTTCCGGGACTAATGCACGCTAAGCCTTGGATGAGAGCAACTGAGCCAACTCCCTGTATACTATGTAACCGATGGGAAGAAAACATTATACATTTGGTTTTCATTTGTACATCATTGAAGGTTGAAAGAAAGAGGTATTTAAAAATCTGTTTTAATGAAAGAGGGATACGATCATGTAGACAAGCTCTGTTAGCTTGTTTTAACACAAGGGATATATTAATGATTGCGAACTTCAACTAAATTTATTACGCTTATAAGAAAGAAGTTGGAAGTTAATGATTTAAGCATATTTGGAAGGAAAGCTGCTGACAGTTAGAGCATCATTTGCATTTGAGATTCTGCACCAAAGTTACCAAGTTATAACTGTAAATGATTGTTAATTTTACATTAATAAAAAATGAATTGTAATAATGATGAATTGAACTTGTGTATTTAATGTATGTTATGATCTCTCTTGTATAGATATGTTTTAGTGATTGAGTATTGGTGATTCTTGAATTGTAAGATTTTAATTTTCATGCAATAAATAATTAATTAACAAAATTAACAGTTGGTTGATGATTATAAGGGGAAAGATATGTGTTATCGAAAGGGTATAAATGTGAATCTTGCCATCATTTACTGAGTGCTTCATCATTTTCAGCTTGATAAAGTCCCATTTAGTTGGGTAACATGAGGGCATTTTATTCAGTTAATCAAGTACCAGGCGGAAAAGAAAGGCAATATGGGCACTAAAAATTGTTTTGAAGATTGTGATGCTGATGGGGGTGATGTTGATTATTATCATTATTACGAATATTAAAGAATGAAGAAAAGGAACATTATCTCAATGCTACAGATCTGGAGGAACTCTTTCCATGTCATCCCCCTTCTCACATTTCCTGGCTGAGGTTCCAGGGCAAGACTGGCACAGCAGGGCTAGCATTACTCAAGTGCCTTTCAGAGGCTCCACATAGAGAGGGGGAGACAAATCACTGATCATGCAATTTGGAAAGATCTGCTACGGACGAGCAAACTAGTAGTAGTGAATTCTGGAGCATAATAAATAAATTATCAAAAGGAACGGGCGAACAGCAAAACATCGGAATTAGTGAAACCACATGACTACATTATTCGAAAGCCTGTATAACACACACAGGTACCAACCCCCCAAATAAATAAATAAAGACTTAATAAAAGGAACAGATCAGGGATACGCAGTAACCGGACACGGAAAAGACGATCAGTATGAAGATTCCTTCAGTGGTGAATCAAAAGACCTAACCTTGCTGACAACAGTAAAACAAACAACCACCATGATAAAAAGATTGAAAGCCGAAGGAGCCGCAGGCCCTAATGGGCTTCCAAATGCATTATTCAAATACGACTCCGACTTCTGAGCAAAGTACCTCGCACCACTATTTAATCAACTGTTCACGGAAAATAAGATACCCCGGTCCTGGCAGGGCAATATCTTCCACCCAATATACAAAAACGGGTGCAGAATGGAATCTGGGAATAATAGGTTGATAGCCCTTATTGATGTTGAGGCAAAGCTTTTCGCATCTTGCATACTGATTCATCTTCGGGAATGGATAAATAAAAACAAAATAGTGCCAAAATTCTAAACGGGTTTCAGCGAAGGCATGGGTTGCACTACAAATCTCTCAGCACTGGTGCTGCTAATTGAAGGAGCAGGAAAAAAGTAGGCAGGACTACTGGCGTGCTATATTGATTTGAAAGCCGCCTTCGACCGAGTTCCATGAGACCGTCTGTGGAAAAAACTTGAAACATGGGGTCTCCCTCAGAAATTAATTGACATCATAATAGCTTTATACAGCGGAACGTGGGCAAAAGTAAAGCTTGGTGATGGGAGACGAATATCCGCAGAAAATAAAAACAAGAAATGGCCTAAAACAGGGCTGTGTGCTCTCTCCAAGCCTATTCAATGTATACCTCGCAGATCTAGAAAGTCCCCTGCGGAATGTGATCGGTCACCCACCAAAACTGGCCAACGAGCCCATCCAGTTCTTACAATATGCTGATGATATCGTGGTTTTAAGTCAAACCCCGATAGGCCTCCAAAGAGTCATAACTAAATTAACGGAGTACTTTGATTTCGAAGGCCTGGAATTAAACATACAAAAAAAACAAAAGTGGTGAGATTGGCGGGTCCAAGCAGACGATCATTTAAATGGTATACAAAGAACAGGAACATTGAGGAGATAACATCATATAAATACTTAGGGATTACACTAAGCAAAAATATGTCCATACTGCATCAAAAAAGAGACATCACTGCTAAAGCCCAATCACTTACTTTCGCCTATAGAATACTCCAAAAGAAACTTCAATGCCCGTCATACGATCATCTTCTAAAAGTAATGGCAGCCCAAGTATTACCATCTCTGTCCTATGGGCTAGAAATATGGCATGGAAAAGAATCCGATATCTTAAATAAACTCCAGACAAAAATATATAAATCAGTGTTTAATCTTTACAAAGGAGCCGCCCCAGCGCAGATACGATTGAAATTTGGCCTGCAAAACCAAATATACCAAAGGAAATCAGTCTTTGCGAAATGGTGCTGGAAACTCAGATCAGCAGAAGCAGGATCACTAAATAACCTATGTTGGCTGGAAATTAAGAAACAATACGAACAACATGAACCAAACTCCTGGGGTGATGACTTGCGAATAGCCTTAGAAACCCTTAATATCGAGGAAATCTGGAACAGCCAACTGGAACAAGCGTCATTTAACAAAATTTGTAAATTGAGTGCAAAGGCTCTATCCTTGGTAGAAGACAAAATGATCTTGGCCAAACGTCGACACGCATGGACCGTATTAAGTTCATACAAAAGATTAAAAACGCAACCTTACCTCATGGCACACTTCCGGCTATTTTTAAAAACGAAATTTATGGCATTTAGACTGGGCGACCATTGCTCTTAAGATTTGATACCATCGTGGAAAAATATACAACAAAAAACAAGATGTAGACTATGTGGGCACCACACGGAAACTCTATGCCATCTAATGTGTACGTGCGAGTCAATAAAAGATGAGAGAAGAACCCTGCTGAAATCAGTTCTAAATGCCCTTCAAATTCGCACTTGCAGGCAGGCTGTTACTAGCTGGATGGGTGCGGGCTCGAACATTTTGATATGCCGCGGTGTTAAATTTATGATGAAAGTAGAGACTCTCCTTTCAACGGTCGAACATAGTTTAAGACTGGGGACAGGAAAACAATGTGTTATATTTTTTTAGAACTAAAAATATTTTAAGAAAATGAATTTGAATCCTTTTTATTACTAGTTTGTAATTTGTATATGTATACTTTATGGTTGTCATAAACCAAATAAAGGTAATTTTTGACTGACACTGATCATGCATTACTGGATGGAAGGAACTTCCCTCCAAGAAAATGCTTAACAGACCTTTATAGAGAGCAGGCGAAGTGGCCCCTGCTCCAGGAAACAGTCTCTTAGAGAAAGTGCCACATGCAATAGTGGACACGCAGCGACTCATTGGGGAGGTGAGACACAGTTTCAATTCTGCTTATTTTTGGAGGAGAAGAGACTAAAGCACCGGAGAAGCACAGGTGTGTCTAAATTACAATACATCCTTTTCCTAGTCTCATGGACTGTATTGCAGCATGAAGAAATATGTTAATTCGATAAACATCCCACCCATTTCCTTTGAAGGTTGCAGTGCAAGTCATGATACACCTGGCCCTAGACAGAGTCCATCGAAAATGTCAAAGTATGACCCCAGTGCAGGGCATGCGTATTGCTATGGTAACACCATTCCAGATGACCTGTAAGATGTCCTTGTGAAATAAAAGTATGTAGGTTTCATGACCTGAGCAATGCTTCATTGCTCTGCAGACATAGTATGAGGGATACACTTTTAGCTTCGCCCCACATGAGCTGTGATTGACTCAGGCAACCTGGTCTCAGATTCCCAACTGTCTTCCAGTTTCAGGCTGGGCAGTCCAGATGGACCAGTCTTTTTATATTCTGTGAAAGGCTCACTGGGAGACAAGCATCAAAGTGTCTCATCCCTTACAAAAAGTGGTGGGGATAAACTCATGAATCCGTAGAAGCATTGCCAGAAAACCAGTCGCTTCTGCCTAAATTGATATGATTGTAAAGTATGACCAGACACACCACAAAAACAGAAGAAGGGCTCACGTTTGCTAAGGTGCCAACATCTCTGATGGGTGGATCACTGTCTAGCAAAAAGAACAAATGTCAAACGCTACTTGCTTGATTTCTGAATACAAAATGATCAGCAGTAAAGCAGACAAAGTACTATATATCTGTAAGGAGAAAGCCAAAACGGCAGCCACTTTAGGGCTGGCCTTGAAGAATATGGGTCAGATAAATCTCATAATTTCGTCCTATTATAACCCATTAACATTTCAATAAATTACGTGAAATTATGGTTTCATTGCAAATTTATTTTTCCAGTATTCTGTCTGCTTTTTAAAGTAAGGAGGCCGCAGACCACATGTAAAAGTCTCTTGGATCCAGCAGAAAAACTAGTTTGAGTAGAAAATGTTTCCCAGCGAGACATTGTTTGTGCAAACCAACCTCCTGCTGGTCCCTTGGAAGACAGTTTTTTTATGTGAGTTGCACAATAGCTTAAAAGCTAAAGAAAATATTAGAAAGAATTGCTACAATATTTGTATGTTTTAACAAATTTGATCAACATTTTATTGCATTTCTCAAATGGATAAAAATACACATCTCAGAATGCTAGCAAATGAAATGCTGCAAAAAGAACAATTGATGGACAGAATGTAGAACAATGTCATACGTTCACCCCAGTACAGAGATCTGGCCCTAAATCCATGGTTTTTTGCTCCCCATGTCATTCCAGTTTGAACCCAGCCATATGCAAATCAGTCTTGACCCTGCTGCCTATGGGAACAGTCCAGCCTGAACTGCCAGGCCAAGACCTCCCTGGACTGGAAACAAGCAGGAACCAATTGCTGCCATGACTTGACCTACAGTTGTGTCCCCCTCCCTGCTGAACATGGAGGTATCAAACATGCATGGATACTCTATGGATTTGGGTGTCTGCATCAATAAACTGGTTACAGTGCATTTAGGAAATTTACAAAGAAGCTGAAAGGGAAATGTGGTTTAGGGTACCTGTCATTTGGTCTCAGGTATAACATCTGGTCGGCGTGGAACCCTACCACAACTATACATTTTTATATCCTAAGGTGTTTATTGTTCGGTGCCAGATCACCCTCACCATTATTAGTGGGTCAGGATGATACTTTGAACTTAATGTTTGTCAGGCGTTCAGCAATTTTCCCCCAAGCATAGTAATTCCTTTCCCCCAATCTCCCTAACACATGGGCCTATTCTGTACAAATCTTGACCCACATCTGCTTTTTTCTTGTCTCCTGATTGTGGACATATGTTATCAGATATGCATACCCAGACTTCAGCCAAAGTAAACAGTACCTATTAAGTGTGTGAACCTATCGCCCAGGACAGGAATGATCATAGAACAGAACAGGGAGTGCACCAGAAGAAGCTTGGAATTTGGTTGAGTTTTTTCCCCACTTTGAGCAAACTCCGTGAAAGGCCTCTCCTTTGCTGAATTCATAGTTGTGTTTGATTTTTTTATCAATCTATAGTTTTCCAAGGTCTCCCATGGATTTCACACATTGTTTCCTCACAAATAAAAGCATGTTTACAGCAAACAAATGTGAAATGTCTGTTTTCCTGGGCCAAGAAAAAATACAAACAGCATCCGTTCCTTGCTGTGGCACAGAAACACACTCCTTCCCCTCACGTTGTTTAAGGTGCTATTTCAATTTAGGAAAAATCTAACAAATGTCTAACTCCTTGCTGGGGCACAGACACACAACTCCTTTGCCTCACAATGTCTGCACCCCAGTATGGAGTCAGATTCTGTTTTGATATTTTATTATGCTAAGAAAGAATCAAAACAGTGTCTGGCTCTATGCTGTGGTACATACATGTGTGAATTTGTCCAGTTAAAGGGATAGATGAGGTTTGGATATATTCTTAGGTAAAGAAAATAAAGCAAACTGAATGTGGCTCTTTGACTGTGCATTGAGCTGGGTGTTTCTGTCCCTGCAACATACTAATATGATTTTGTTTTACCCAAAGAAACAATTCAAACTGTGTCTAGCTCCATGTTGGGCACAGAAGTGCTTTTCTCTGCCCCAGCAAGGTACCAAAGTATATTTACTGCTTTTTAGCTGAGAAAAAAATCCAAACTCTATCTGCTCATTGCTGGGGCATAGGACTATCTGTTTGTGCCCCAGCAAGAAGTCAAAATGCAATTTGGATGTTTTTTTTCTGAAAAAGAGAAATTCAAATTGTGTCTGGCTACGTGCTGGGACACAGACTGTGTGCCTGTGCCCCAGAAAGGAGAAGGAAGAAGTTTAGATTGTTTCTAAGTCAAAGCAATATCCAAACTGCATCTCTTTTTTTGGTGCGGCACAAACCTGTATGTCTGTGCTCCTTCAGGGAGCCAGATGCTATTTGGATTTTTTCTTAGGCTAAGGAAAAATCCATACAGCATCTGGCTTTTTTCTGGGCCCACATCTGCATTTCTGTGCCCCAGAATGGAGACACAGAGGTTTTAAATGTTTCTTAGCCAAATGAATAATCCAAACTTAGTCTGACTCCTTGCTGTGGTGCAGAATCATGTGCCTGTGCCATGGCGTGGAGCTTGATGCTGTTTGGGAATATCTTGGCCTGAGAAAAAATCTAGGTTGTGTCTGGCTCCTTTCTGGGTCAAAGATCTGTGTGTCAGTGCTCCAGCATGGAGCAGGCCCGGACTGGCCATTGCGGGCACCGGGCAATCCCCCGGTGCGCCGCAAGGGTGAGGGCCGGTTTTGGGCCCTGGGGGCTGTTTTTGTTACAGGGCCGTTTTTGCAGCATAGCTACAAAATCGGCCCTGTAACAAAAACGGCCGAAAACCGGCCCCGGCAAAGTGCTCGGTCGCACCCCCAGGGGGCCGGCCGAGCACTTTGCCAGGGCCGGTTTTCGTTCTCAGTCCGGCCCTGGCATGGAGTCAGAAGCTGTTTAGATCGTTTATCAGACTAAGAAGAACATCCAAGAGTGTCTGACTCTGCTGGATCACTGACACCCAGCTACTTTATTTCCCAGTGCTTCTCTTAGATAGAGACGCATTGAGAAATGAAGGAGCTGTGTGTCATTGAATCAGGAGGTGGGGCTTAAAAGGGGAGGTGCACAGAACAATCCTACTCCTTTCCCCTCTTAATCCCCACCTCCTACTTAATTTCTTCTGCTGATGGTGATGAGGGGTGCAAGGAGCTGCACTGCTCCATCTGCTGTCCCTCCCACAATGGAGGCTCCTATGCTAAGGCAGAGAACCTTCGCCCCACTCACTGCTTTGCAGCAGTCAAATAAAGGAAAAATAAAATGATAATAAATTGATGTTATTATCATTTTACTTTACCCTGCTTCAGCAGATTGTCAGAGTGGGGCACTAAGTGAACATGACTGTTTGGCCTGCCGGCTTGGGCTGGCCAAACTGTAATAGTCACTTTGCATGTTCTCCACGGTAGAGAACATGCCTAGGCTCCCATTCCCCATCTAAGAGCCAAACCACGGCACTCGGACCAATCAAAATGCGTCATTGCAGCATTGTGATTGGCTTAGGGGAGTCTTTCTGCTTCCTGTTCCTGGTCTGAGTCTGACGTGGAGGAGAGACAGTACAATGATAAAGTAATTGTTTTTTTGTTGTTTTTAAGCTTATGTACTTAGTATAGTAAAAAAATAGAAACATGTACAGTACTAACGGTGTAGTATTTATTTCTCAGTGTTAGTACATGTGTTGAAAACAGTAGAGCTTGGAAACAGAGAGAGGCAACCTCTGTTCATTGATTCTGATATGTGCGGTCTGCAGTTCACGCACCTACTTGGTGAAATTCCATGTTATATGTATGCACTCGAAACTGCAGATGCATAAAACAGGCTCTCAGCTCTGCACTAAGCCAATCCAACTGTATGGCCCTTGGTTCTATCCAGAAAAGTATATGTAAACTGGAATCCTATGCCTTTACATTCCAATCACAAACACATGACTTTTGAAATACACAATTTAATTCCATTTTAGCAATCTGAATGTAATAGGTGTGCAGTGTGAAGTTCTAAAGGAATGATCACTGCTAAAGAAAGTTAAGTTACTAAGCAAAGGGGGACTAGCTCATGGCAGCAGATTGGGGTAAATGTATAAGTATGCGACCTGTAGACAGAGCTACCAGAATTCTGTGATTGTACAGCTGCCCTCCACAAGTTACCTGCCTTGCTGCCTCATTGCTGGGAGCAGTGTTGAGACGCTTTTTGCTCAGGGGACACCTGCCTGTTGTTTGCTGACACCCTGGTGGGACTTCTGATCCCAGGGTGCATTGCTTCATTCCGCCGGGCCAGAGTGTGCACAGTTACTGCAGGGGGAGGTGCTGACATTGCGCTATAAAGCGCTGCCTTCCCCCATGCAACGCTGGACGTGCGCAGGCGGCGCCGTCTAAGGCCGCCGTAGTCTGGAAGAGGCTGGGCTTGGCCACCCCTCTAATGGGACATTAACAAAAGTGAGATTTTTATTAATTGTTTGTTGCTTGACTGTTGCTTGTATTATTGGCTATAGGTATCCCGTGTCATTATCAGCCCTTAGACAATTCTGATAAAACAAGGCCTAATAGGGCTTAGGAAAATTGTGCTACGATCAGGGAAGGGGAGGAAGGCAGCATCAGGCTCCATTGGGGGAAGCGTTACTGGGACATTAGATCAGTTTATAACTAGAGCTGCAGTAGTCCTAGAGCACGAAATAGCCCATACTGAAAGGCGCCTATCATTGGAACCTCTATACTCGAAGCGATCTTCGCTGGGCACTATCATGTCTGCAAAAACACCAGAACAGCTATGCAGCCAGATATCTAATGGTGATAGTCTGCTAGAAGTGAGTATAGGGTCTGTCGGGCCCATTACTGGTGCCTCGGTGAACACCACAAAAGAAAGCACTTTATCCGAAGAAAGTGGGCCGGCAGAAACAAGTACCCTTAATGTCCTAACTGACCCTCCATTCACAAAACATGTAACTGGCCCTGTACAGACTGGTAAAAGGAAGCGGGGGGTGGGGGGAGGACGTCAAAAGGGTAGATGCCCGAAAGTAACAAAAACATTCAACAAAGGGGGGAACTTACCCACATCTACCAAACCAACAGTAAATAATGCTCCCCCAAGATTGCCTATTAAAACCCCAAATATTTCCACGTTACAGCCTCCCAAGCGGCTTTCTTTAACATCACAAATACCAGAAGGCTTCTTGGAACAAGTGGACCAGATAATGAAGTCATTTATGCTACCTTTAATAGAAAGAATGAAAGTAATAAATGAGAATTTGGGGAAGTTAGAACGGGCTACCACAAGCAACTTGCACAAATTGGAAAATCTTGCAGCTTGCATGCAAAATCTTGGCTCTGCTTTACAAACTAGAACAGTTAATGAGACCAACCCTAGCTCATTAAACATAACCCCTTTAACATTAACCACTACAGCGAAGGGGTTACAAAAAGCGACCAGCAATGAGATCATGAAAGAGTCAGAAAGGACAAAGACAATTAGCGAAGTAGGAGCAAAAAACACTGAGGCGGTAGCTGGAAAAGACCTTGTAACTTCAGATCGGGCTGGGGAAAAACAAATATAGAAAAGAGAAATAGAAGTGTGGATAACTTACCAGTTATTGATCTACCCCCACAATCAACCCCGCTGGTGATAATTATGGGTAATATGCCATCTCTCCCTGATGGAGTAAAGGAGGATTATGGACAACTTAAAACAAGGTAACACATTGGTTGTCCCGTAATACTGATGAAGGACCAACCTCCATACATAATGTCATTATGGTCTGCCGTGTTTACTGGTTGGGTAGCTCTAGGAAATCAAGAAGGGGGGACTGTATTGTGGTAAATTTTAATAATCCATCGCCAGTAGAGAGGATATTTAAGGAGGTCAGTCCTGGCCCAGCTTATAGGGGTCAAGGCATTGAGGTACTACCATTGGGTTTATTCTACAGGGTGGAGTATCTTGGGCAAAACAACCTGGACTCGGGGCACTATGTTTGGCCTCACAAACTCAGGGAACAATGTAGGCCTGGTATCGCCTTCTCTAGGGTAGAAAAGGACAATATATGGGATGAATATAACCATTCCTCATTTCCTCAGGGCCAAAATAGATATGCAGCTTTTTCAGGACTGAATGATGGGACTGACTAAGTGAAAACTTGGTCAGCTCAGATCATTCTGCTAGCAGTTGTGCATCGACTGATACTTTTGTTAAAGACGTAGGGTCTACTCCAAAAACATCGATCGTAGTGTCAAATCTCGAAGTATTAGATACAGTCACAGGAGCTGGGCCATGGGAACTATAATTGCTGACCGTTCCAGGGAGTTAATCACTGTCTCCCCTGATAATTATGTTAAGACGCAGGATTATAATGTACTATCATGGAACATTGCAGGGCTGGCTGGAAAGGTCATAGACCCTTTATGCGTGCAGTTTGTCAGCCATTTCTCGGTAATATGCCTCCAAGAGACATGGCTGGCTAACTGTAATCTTTCGCTGGAAGGGTACAAAGCCTTTTTTGTTCCTGCAATCCCAGTAAATAGTGGTAGAGCGAGGGGTGGTCTGGTTATCTTTACTTCCCTGGCCCTGAGATGCAATATCAAGGTCATCTCTTCTAACCATAGTGACCTACAGGCAATCGTTCTGGGGTGACGGAATGCTAGTCTCTGTGTGATAAACTTTTACAGTGCAGTACACAAACACGAGGGATGCAAAATAACTGAGTTGAATAACTTTGTAGAGCAATGTTGTCGCCCTTTTGGAAATAATCTTATGATTGCAGGTGATTTTAATGCCCACCCGTGCGGTGATCCCAAACTCACCGACATGGGTACATTGGGGTGTCCATTGATACAGGGACTTCATTTTGAGCAGGGAAATGTTCTTAATGACATGCTTAATAAGTATGATTTGTCCTCTACTATGAGTTTTGCTCCACCGTCCAGTAAACAAAGAGAACTGACTTTTAAAGGTCGTAGTGGTGGATCTTTTATAGACCACATTTTGATTTCTAGAATTACTCTACCCTTCCTGCAGGGCTTTGCAATTTTAGCAAGTGTCTATAGTGACCACAAAGTATTCTTGGGAAGGGAGTCTTCTGAAGAAAAAGGACACGGTAATAGGTCCAGTTACATTAAAGCTAACCAACGGTAGGCGTCGGTTGAAATGGACCCAAGTAACCCCGTCCCTTTTTTATGAAAAGCACCAAGAAGTCTGTGTAGCAGAATTTGCTTATTGTCTGAATCCAGAATCAACCGCCATGGGTACCCTCAAAGCTTTTGGCGGGATTGACTCCAAAGTAGGGATCCTGTTATCTGTCCCGGGAAAAAATAGGATGATCAGTGAACCTACATGGTTTTGTCCTTTATGTTCTAAAGCCGCCAGAGATCTTAAGGCAGCATTGAAAGTAATCCCCAGGGACAGATTACAGAACCGTATTCTTCGTAACAACTATAAAAAAGTGTTGGCCACCCATAAAATGGAATTGAGGGAGGCCACATGGCAGGAGCTTTTAGACCCTTTGACCCTCTAGCAGGTCGCGATTTTGGAGTATTATTAACAGACCTCTCTTCACAACGGAAAGAGCTGATGAAGTGGGCACCAATATAACGGAAGAAGAATGGGTGTCACACTATGTTGCCATCTTTAAAAGTACATCTATTCTGCCGCAGCTGCCAGTAAGGACACCGAATGAGGATGTAGTTGTGTTCACTCCAAGAGAAGTGGAGGAAGGTATCAATAACCTCACACGCATGAAAGCTCCAGGTCTGGATGGTATCCCACCGGACCTATTTAAATCCAACCCTTCTCTTTGGGCATCAATCTTGGTGGCGGTGGTTAACGCAGCAGCCAAGGAAGGGTGCCCAAAGTCATGGGGAGTTTCCACAATTGTCCCAGTGTTCAAGAAGGGAGACCGTAACTGCACCTTGAATTATAGACCGATTTCTCTCATTGTCTCCGTGGTTAAGGTCATAGGTGGAGTCATATTAAAGAGATTGACTGCCTGAGCGGAAGGAAACAAGATCATCTCGGATATCCAGTATGGGTTCCGCCCAGGCCACTCGACCATGGCGCAATGCCTTAATCTCTATCTGATCCTGGGAAAGTATACCATTGCCCGCCCAGGGACAATCTACATGGCCTTCATGGATCTTTCCTCCGCTTTTGACTGTGTCAACCGGGGAAAGTTACGGCAATCCATGAGGGCCATGGGGGTGGAGTCAAACCTGGTGGATTTTCTGATGGAACTACACAGAGATACCAGGGCAAATATCAGATACGCCCTAGACCTTAAGGTAACCAGGAATTTTAACACCGAAAGGGGGGTACGCCAGGGGTGTATCTTAGCCCCTTTCCTTTTCAATCTCTATATCAATGATTTAGATGGGTTGTTGTTGGAAACTGGGGCTGATTACCCGTATCTGGGACGCCGGGGACTGCCCGTTTTGCTATATGCAGACGACGCAGTCCTTCTAGCACGTACCCCCAAAGGTTTACAAACCCTACTTGACGCTTAGCGTAGGTTTATGGCTGATAGAGATCTGGCCATAAATAATTCTAAATCTTACGTCATGCAGGTAGGGCAGTGCCCCAAAAAGCTGTTCCCCTTTAAGGTGAATGGTGATAGAGTGCCAATATCCACGACTTTCTCCTATTTGGGCGTCCTACTGGATGACCGCCTGAATTGGGGCGCACTGCTAAAAAAGAAAAGGGGAGAGGTTACCAGGTCTAATGCAGCGATATTTGGTTTTGCAGCTAAAATGGACAATCGCCCGGTGGCTGCAATGTTAAAGATCTATCAAGCTAAGAGCGTATCGATAGCTAGCTATGGGAGCAAATTATGGGGGTATACTGGTCTAGAGGGTATACAGGTGACAGAAAATCACTTTTTAAAGCGGCTGTTGTGTGTTCCCAAAGGGACTGCGAACTTAACTGTTCATGAAGAAACTGGCCTTCCATGCATTTGTGATATTCTGGCTCTGCGCCCCTTAATTTTCTGGCTCAAATGTTGGCTAAACGATAATCTAGACCTTACCCAAAAACGTTTAAAAGAGACCTTGAGCCTGGACCACATGATTTACAATCCGTGGTTAAAGTATTTACAGAGGTGCTTTAGCGAGCTGGGGCGTCCGGACTTGTTTTTAACACCTGATTCTATCACAAGGGACGACGTGGCTTTTGTGAAACTCTTTTATTTTGCGCAAGAAAATGGATAGAGAGGAGAGGGAACTGTTAAAGAACAGTGTCTGCAAGCACTTGATACTTAAGACATCTCCTTAACTGGAGCCATATCTATTGTGGCCGTTATCTGCCCACAAGCGTTTTTTATTAATCAGGTTCAGAATGGATTATTTCCATCTTTTATTAGCTGTTCCGAGGGGCAGGTATAAAGGCAAAGTGCAAGCAACCTGTGGCTGCGACAATATGTCTCCACAGGACTTACTGCACTTTGTGTTTTTCTCTAAATTGTATGAAACCCCTAGGAGGCTTTTTTTTAAATCCCTTTTAAAAAAGTACAATTTTACAAAGGTACGCCCCGCTCTCTATCATTTACTACTGTTAAAGCCCGAATGTATCCCATTCGTGGCTGGATTTCTGAAATGTTCGCTAAGGTATAGAAAATGTTTGGAACTCTAAGGGATCTGGATGATGTATTTTATGAATTAATTCCTTTTATTTTCATAATGGAATCAATGTGATGCCCTTCTCTTTTTAATCATTGAATACATAATGGAATTACTGTACTGTATTTTTGTACTTTGTCTTGTGTATTTTTATAGTTGGCTTGTAACTTAATTGTAATTTGTAACTTTTATGGTTTCCTATTATGTGAACCGAATAAAGTTTATTGAAATTGAAATTGAGCTGCATTATTTTCCGCATAATTATCGATTAAATACCTTTGGCACGTGATCTACCATTTGCTACATAATTTGCAGATTTCATCAAACAACATTTCTGGATCAGAGGGCTGAAACAGGAGTAAAAAACGCACCACACATGGCAATTGCAGACCCCTTTTGAAGATTAACTTGCCACTTTTTAGTTGAGGTGTGTTTAGGTGTTGAATTGGTACTAATGAGTTAAGAATTTTGACCAGTCAATATCAATGCGTGTTATATGTGAACGTAGTAAAATAATACTGCCACAGAATTTTCAGCATAACACCACATGATTTGTGTTTTTTCTTGTCACCTAATTTAGTGAGGGCAGGGGCTGTATCTTGATCCCGTTTTTTGTGCAGTGCCACCACATTAGGGTCAAGATTTACTAAATGAACATGAATGGCAGTGCAGCAGACGCAAATGGTGCGCTATGTGAGAGACAGGGGCTGCTCCTCCATGTGGGTGGAGGAGCGTCGCCCCAATGCTTTCTCGCAGTGCGAGAAGCAGACACATAAAATGGTATTTTAAATATCATTTTATGTTTCTGCTTCTCATACTGCAAGAAAGCAAAAGACAGGGTTTAGTTGGGGGCGGGCTGGTGGTTGGTCCTGATCGAGGGCAGGGGAGGAGTGGCTTGCCCACTGTTGTGTATGCTGACTGTTTGGTCGGCCCGAGGGCCGACCAAACCAGTCATACGCACTCTGCATATTCTCTATGTAGGCTGCATGTATCCTACATAGAAAAAATGGCCTCCCTCTAGACGCCTGTGGGGTCGGCATCACAGGCAATGACAACGCTGCCATTGCAGTGTTGTGATTGGTGCAGGGGTTGGTAAGGAGGCTGCCTGCGGCTGCTTCCTGCTGTGGAGAGGACGACGCAGACCAACAACGCGGGACTGACTAGCAAAGGTAAGTTAACATAACTTTTTTTTATTAATCCCCCCCACCCGACCCCCTCCCCACATGCCCCCTCCCACCACCCCAACCGCGAGTCATACCAGCCGCAACTGGTGAGAATGGGAGAGAAGGAAAGTGCCATATTTTCTGAAATATGGCACTCTTCTCCCCTTTCCCAAGTGCACGCGCAGAAATGTGCTGCCATGTGCCACAGACACACCATAGTGCAAGGGTGTCTCTGTGAGTCTATCATCAGTTTTGTACTGGAAGAGTATCCTTCCAGTACAAAATTCAATGTTTGCACTAACTTTACAACTTTTTCCACTTTGTTTGTGTGCTGTACAGTACAGCACACTTGCAAAGTTGGAAACGAAATTAAAGCATTTCTCCTTCATAGAGCCTGTTTGAAATGGGCACCGTTTTTTGCCACAAAACCTGTATACTTTTTTAAAGTAAATAGGGTCATATGTCAAAAACCTTGGTTGGTTGCATAGGAACACCCATGTACCACCCATGGAACTGACCCATGGCGCTAAGTAATGCAAAGCAGCTTTACGTTTATTTCCAAAGTAAACAGGTAAAAAAAGATTTTGAGTCGATTAGTATCACGTTTGGGACACAAACGCACCGTGGAATCTTAGTAAATATACCCCTAAGTGTCTGGATGTTTCTTTTTACATCATTAGCACCCACATGAAATTGAAAATTGTATGACCTGGTGCATGTTTTTCTAACAACAGAGCTCTGAAACACAAAGATGCAATTACTGGCCTGTGTTTCCGAAGTCTGCCATCTGCAGCTCATACAGTGACTCCAAGATTTTTTGAGTCGATGTATTCACTGAATAAGCGAGTATGAAATGTGAAACGACCTTTACAACGCGGTCATTACACCCCAAAACATTTACATTACAATCATTACAACGCAAGTCGTTACAACGACTTGCCCTGGTTGGTGCTCTACACTAAAGAATAGTATGATTTACTATTCCAACACTGTTAGAAATGGGATTTCTGGTTGGTTAGGACTTGCGCCTAAGCCAGGCAGAAACCCATCACTCTAGTCAGAGCAAGGGAGTTACACACTGATAATATCCCATGCTCACCCCCATTGATAGCTTGGCATGAGCAGTAATGCTCTTGTCCCCTAAGTCAAGGTTCCAAACTGGGGCCCTGTCATGGGTATATAATCCCCTGTGAATATTGCCTAGTGCCAGTTGCCATAGTGTAAATGTGTGATTATGTTTCTAATGTGTTTATGATAATACAAAGGCTAATTCTGAAATAACCTTGTGTGGAGTTCCTTTTGTGCTGTGCCGGGTGTTTCTGCTGTGTGAGTATGTTGCGCAAATGCTTTACACATTGCCTCTGGGATCAGCTTGACTGCTTGTGCCAAGCTAGCAAGGGTGTGAGCAGGGGTGTAACTCCCTTGCCCTGACTAGAGTGCCGGTTTCTGCCTGGCTTTGGTGCAAACCTTACCCAACCGGAAATCCCATTTCTAATAAACACCTTCCCTACTGTCACACACTAGAATTGAAATGGTAAATCATACTATTTTAAGTCCAGCGCCTCTCGCGTAAGTCGTTGTAATGACTTGCGTTGTAATAACTGCGATGTAACATACCGCGATCTAAATGATTGCCTTGCATCGTCACAGATCCGTAAGAAATGCACAGACCCCTTCAGCATCAAGCAGAGGGCTATGTGTTCAAATAGGAGTTCAGCATTCTGACACCTATGACATTATAGTCATGCCAAAACCAAATCATGTAGTCACTGATAAAACTGATAAATAGAAGCACAGAAAGCCATGCTTGGCGACTTTAATGTGAGATACATGTAGACACAATGGGAAAAATTAGGTGTAATTTGTGAGATTTTAAAGTCAATAATTTTTTCCTCTTCATACATAAAGACATCATATCTAAAGATTGATGAATCTGTAAGAATGATAACAACTGATTCATATCACAAATGAACAAAGAAAAAGTTCGAATTTATTTTTGAAAAGTGGCATGTTATTTGAGGTTGCCCATGAATTGGTGAACCTCTCTCATTGAGAGTTTCTGGAAACTTGAGAAGGGACTTGCCCCCAAGAGATCCTAAACTGGTAGGCGCAGGCCTTCGGGACGCATGTAAGTGGTGTGTAGAAGCAGTTGTCTCCGGACAGGGCCGCCTTGAGAGCAGTTGTCCTGGTGTCTGGAGTTGATAGAATGTAGGGTCTATGATGTAGTGTCCCTGAGCTTTCCAAGCCTTCAAAGGCTGATTGGGCAATTGTAGGGGCCATGGAATCATCAGTGCAGTGAAGTGTGGTCAGGGCGGCAAAGCGACTCAGAGGAACAAAGGGACATTTTGTCACCTCCATTTGATTGACTGGAGGGTTTAGATGATCCATTACAGTGGCCCTACCAGGTGCATCCACCCACCCCCTAACTAGTGGAACTGGCTTCAAAGGAAGCAGGTAGTGAGACCATTGGCCAGCAATGGTGCCATGGGCCCTAATACACGCTAGGAAATTGACCCCGTCTCCTGATTTGGTGGTAAAAAAAATGCAGCTGGAATTGGTGTGCAGTGGGCCTTTAACACCTCTGGGTCCAGGTGTTACTACACCTACAGCACTATTGATCGCTACACCTGTAAGTGGGACATGCAATGCACATAACTTCAAATTTGCCCCCAAACCAATGGTCGCAGCACTCTGCTGAACCGCAGCCACATTTTAGTGCGTGTTAGATTGGAAAGCAAATTCATTTTCAGTACTATTTATACCTAATGCAACAGGTATTCGAAGTTAGAGTATTAGTTTTCAAAGTGCTGTGAAATCTGGTAGAAACTGCCATGTTGAATGAGATTGCTTGAAAAGAAATGCAGTACAGGATTTTAGTCCGTGAATGCTAAAAAATAATGACAAATACCCTACAAATATGTTCACCATGGCCAGAATATCAAGAGTGAAACTATGAGAAAAAAAATGCATTGGTGGCTCCCTGGTTGAATGGCTGTGCCAGAAACATGTCCACATTATCCACGGGCATTCACGAGAAAACTGAAGAAAGGGATTTGCCTTTGTTTAATATACACTTTTTTTCTTTATTGGCATTTAAAATATCTGCGTGTTGTCGTCTAGAAACGTCAGTGGCTTATTCGCTATTCGTGGATTGCAAATTGTTAAACCAGACTTCACACATTTTTGTTCCCATGTCAGGATTGGGCCTGTAACCAGATGTTTAACAGATACAATCACCAGGGGATCCACTTTCGAAGGATTTTGAGGAATTCTGTTTTTGCACAAAAGAAGGTGCTAGCAGCGTCAGCTACACTGTAATTCATATTTATTGAACAATGAGCGTGCACTGGCGCCGCCAGTCAATACCATTTAGCACAGAAGGCTGTGTCTAAGGGTAAATACATTTCCAGGAGTCTGACATTATCTTTACAGCCTTCACAAATCACATCATGAGCCTATGCCCTTGAGCACTATTTTCACCCAAATATGTAATTACCCTGCGTAATTCTTGTTATTTATGGAATTCGCAGCTTTAAATGCTTGTTCACACATACCAAAGTCAAGTTGGGTAACAAGGTTTGTTTGAATGTACACCAAATTTGATTGGTTTACAAATTTGAAATATACCATTCGTAAAGCAATGTTTATTGGTTTGTGTATCTCCTGCAGCAAAGGGTTTCTTGTATACATGTATTTCCACTGGATTCATTTAGGGTTAATCAGTGAAGAAATGTTAGTTCTAATGTACTAAGGCTTTTCACCCTTGCAAAGCATGTGCTCAGTAAAGAGTCAGGCGTTGCATGAGTGAATAAAGATCAATGTGTGAATATAGATTCAGGGCCAGATTTACTAACCTTTCGCGCAGCGCAGTGTAGATCAAGGCAACTTGATGGGCTGCGTTGCGTGAATGGGGGAGAGCAGAAATGCGCCATATCTGCTAATATTTGTGCACATGTTCTCTCTCGTAGCGCTGGCGCATTTCAGGCAACCTAGCGCTAGCTCAGGCACCCTTGCACCATGTGGCAAGTGTGCCTGTGTAACAAGGAGAATTGTTTTTGTGCAGGAAGGGACACCTTCCTGCACAAAAACAATCTCTCAAGGCATTTTACTCTTTCTACGTGTGCTGTAGTTTGCAGCACACATAGAAAGAGGAAATAACGAGGAGCAAAAAAGATTTTCCTTCTCGTTACCCCAACCTCTGGGAGGTGTTGCGATTTCACGCAATTCCAGGTTTACAAACCTTTGTAAATCTGGAATTGCGTAAAATACGTGGGTGAATGCATGGGAATGCTCCTCAGCTAAGACAGAGGAGCGTCACCCTGCTGCCAGGAGCAGCAAAGAAAGGAAAAAATAAAATGATAACAACGGAATGGTATTATCATTTTATTGTGTCCTCCTGCTGCAGCAGTGCATGACGGGGCGGGTCAGAGCTGCAGGGAAGGAGTGGCTCCTGTGCGCAATGACTGTTTGGTCACCCCTCCAGCCTCTGGCTGAGTGCTATGTCACTGCGCTCAGACCAATCACAACGCTGGATTGCAGCATTGTGATTGGCTTAGGGGTGGGAGTCTGGCTGCCTGCGTCCTGTTCCAACCTGGTGTCAGACACAGGCGAGCAGGAGAGAAGATGCGGGATGCAGTGGCGGCGGCAAGTTAAGTTTTATTTATTTATTTATTTTAAAAAGCAGCCTGCGTGGACGCCCCCCGCCCGTGAGTCGTGCCAGCTGCCCCTGCCTACCAGAATGAAATGTAATTCAATGCAGTGCAAGCCACTACATTGCGTTACTGTTGTTTTTACAGTCAGGTAAGGCAGCGCAAATCGCCCCTTGCATGGCTTTGTAAATATCTACTAGCATTTTGCATCATGGATAAGCCACAAAAGTGGTGCAACCATGACACAAAATGTTATTATATCAGGACCTAAATGTGAATTTTATTTCATTGCAAGTCTCAAATGTGTGACAAAGTTACTGTTGCGGCGGGATTTCTGATCTATTGCTATAGGTCTAGATCCCAACTCAGGTCGACTGAACCGTTGATACCTGTCATAGAGTAAAAGGCAATCCACCACTAGGTCAAACAGTTAAGGACTTACACCACTCTAAAGAACCACTTACTACGAATAAGTTTAAAAGTTTATTATAAAGCCAAAGTTAACTGGAGATACAAACATCTCAAAATAAGGTTCAAAAGATATACTGGTATCAATACAAACATACATTTTCTAAATGCTCTTAGTCGGCAGAAGAATATCACCAAAACCAATTCGAAATCATCAGAGTTGCGAGAATAGACACAAGCTGTAGCTTATGAGTCATTTACAGAAAGGAAGAAAATCCAGATTAGACTGTCCCTACACTAGACTAAGTGACATCCCTACTTAGTAAAATCTTAACCTAAAAAGGTGTCAGCCGTGGTGACTTCCAAAGAAGATCACTCACTTCCCTTAGTCTTCGTTGTGAATCAGTGTCTCGCAGTTATCCTATCTGCCTACCCATCCGCTCTCTTAGGTTCCTCAGACCATCTGCCCTAACTCCACCCACGGGTGCTGTCCCTAATACAAAAATCACATTTACAATAGAAACGCCCTTTAGAGACGCCCCTCACGTGGTGTCGGTTCTGGCATTTTCCATGCTGATACTCCTCTGGGCCCATCGTTAGCGTTGACCTTGCTTCTCAGGCTCTTCTCCGGCAGGACGGTACCCCCCAGGAAATTCCTGAAGCCTCCTCCAGGCCTGTACCTGGCTCCCTGAACAAAACTCTATTCATCACTCTCTTGATTGGAACCTCCTCGCACCTGCAAACAGACACTTGTACAGTGGGCCCCAAATTCCGGCCTCCACCGTATCTTCTAAGTCGTAAACCTTCGAGCAGGCTCAGCAATTTATGCTTAACATAACATTCCTCTAACTAACACATGCAGATCAAAAGAAATGACCTTATCTATTCAGGCCTATTTAGAATTACATGAAATGGACCTGTGCACTCTGTAAACCTTTAATTTCTTAGTCTAAACAGTATTCTAACTTATTACACACAATGGTTATATAAAACACTTCTATAAAACATATATTTCAGTTCTATGATCAATAATACTTTGAATTACAACAACATTAAAATCCATATCATGTGAGAGTGTAACAACACCTTTCATTCTCTGTGAACTGCCATGTGGCCTACACATTTCTACGTTTATCAGTATTACATTCTCCACTACAACAGCCACATAACATGGGATTTCAACATCATTCTAACCTCTCTACACACTTCTACATTAGCTTTTCACACTGATATATGCATTCTATTTTAATTAAACACTCTTATGTATTTTCACTCTATAAATTCGACACTCTTATGTAATCTTTACTAAACTAATGCAACGTGCTTGTAAATATGGTGCACTTCTATTTTTTTTTCTCGATTTGCGCTCTCTCAGTTCCCCCCTTTGATGACTTTTAGTAGTCATCACCATCACAACACCATCCCTGAGGTATGAATTGAATCAAACTGAACTCGTTGCAGTACTCTCTCGTTTCATCATCTCTAGAGCCCTCAGACTCCTGTACTGATTATCCTGCATCGCAGCTAATCTCCTCTCCTGCTCTCTCATGGATCTCTGCAACCTATTTGATCTATACCATTGGTACAGCCGCACCAATCCCCACAAGGTGATTATACAAACCACTAATATGATGATAGGTTTCAGTATGTACCAAATGAAACCCTTTCCTAGGTTGGCAAACCAACCTCCAACTTTACCCATTCCATGACCTACCTTTTCCCACACATTTACCTGTGTCAAATCCTCAATCTCATGATGAATTTCAGTGATGTTTCGTATATACTTTTCTAGAGGTTTTGAATTGTCTGGAATGTAAGTACAACATTCCTGAACCTTCAAAGCCTTACAGACTCCTCCCTCTTTGGCTAACAGAACGTCTAGAGCAAGTCGGTTCTGAAGAACCATTGCCCTTATCGATTGCATCTCTCCCTCCACCAGCATCAATGATCTAGCAGTACTGGCGGACAACCTATCTACAACTGTTGCCAATCTTCTGATCTTGACATCATTCAGTACTATCCCTAAAAGAGGAAACATAGCACCAAATACGTCTCCAACTACCTCCTCATCGCTTACATCCCTTCTTCCTCTAGCTTGAGTTCTTCCCTCTATAATTTCTAGATCCTTAGCATGGTATATTTTGGGGAAGACAATTGCTAAATAACATGATCCATACCAATTATCCGGCAGCTTCACGTATGCATTTCTTCCACAAACAAAATATACATTCGGGATCACCTGCATTCCCTTCAAGAAATCCTTTGTATAATATTCTAATTGGAAAGCATGTTCACAAGTTACTTCTCCCACAAACACATTCTCATCATAGGTTTTACCCCTATATATACACAGTTTCCCTTTTTGCTCTCAATCTAAAGCTATTGGACCATTACTACCCTTTCTTTTGTGTAACCTTTCTTCCTCGGTCCAATCCGTTTTCCATTGGCCTGAAGCCTTTAAGATCTTCTGTCTCCTATACCGATCATCCACCTGTCCGATAAACCTTTTCTCAATTTCTTACACTTTACAAGTCAAATTATTTTTTCGGGCATGTGAAGTATCCAACGTTTTCCAAGGAATGAAAAATGTCTTTAATCTATCTTCACTCTTATAATAATCCCACTTGTTCATGTGCTTGTAATTTGGAACTTCTGGTAAAACAGCATCAAAATTTGAAAAATAATATTCAAAACCATCACGTTCATAAAATATACTAAGCAACAAACTACATGTGATTCCATAAGTCAATGGAAGATGATGATATCTAATACCTTCGTCTACAGAGGCTGGCAATTGCATGCACACGTAGCAATCCTTTGCCTCCATAGCATCAATATATTCATAAAGCAATTTAGCATATGCATTTGATTTGAAATTTCCCTGTGATTCATCCATATGCAACCTACGAGTCTCTGCTGCTAGTAAAGCTTTATCTTTCTCTGTATTGTCCTCCCTTTGACCAGCAGTAGTAGGTTTCTGTATCTGTACAATTTTTTCTTCCTTTGTTGCCTTCTCTTCATTTTCATGTCCCACTACATATGATATAGTAACTACTAAAACTATAAGGAAAATTACTCCCACTAAAAGTGTGCCTACTATGCATTTTGTCTTGCGGTTTGGGTTGCCGGCCTCCATGTTCTCAAGACAGTGTAGTTCTGATTTTCTTTCACAACACAAAATCTCTTTTCTTTGCTTATTCAGTCTTTGCGAACCACACCTGGAAGCTGATAATCCCTTCCGCAAGATCAGTCTTTGAGTTCTATAGCAACAGACAACCCTAGCCCTTCTCCGTCCACTAAATGGGAAGTCCCTAAATTTCTTCTTCTTCCACTTGGCGCTAGGTCATCTTTCAATCTGTTTATTTACAAATTCTTTAACAATCTGGAATGATACATGTTCCAGCGGCTCTAATCACGTATTCTAATATTTCCAAACGAAGAATGATCTCCTCGGGTGTTGGCCTCATTGAACAAAAAGTCGGAAATTCTATTCTGTTTAAAACCAGTTCTCTTATCCTGCTCAGATAAGGAGGATTAGGAATAGTGAGTGTCAGCAACCGTTCGACCTCCACTCCGGGTATCAACAACACTACTTCCAATGTTATGATTGGGTCAGTACTGGTCAATGTCACTTCCCTCACCCTCCCTGATCTCCGTGCACTGGACATCTGCTGCTAGGTAGGTCCACTCAGGAGTAGCGTATCTTCTGCAGGGCACTCGCACCCTCCTTGATCTTCTCGGACCTTCCTGTTCCTGTCTTTGTGCACCTTCGTCCAGATCCGAGTCTTCAGATATAGGAGCAAGAGTTCTCTCTGGAGTTGGCTTCAAGCTCGGCCTCTTCTTTCTTTCAGGCCAACTAGCTTCTCCACGCCTTGTTCTCCTATGTCTTGTCCTCACACTCGGTTCTTGATCACTTTTGTCTTGATCTGTGTCTGACCCGTATTCACAGCAACTTTCTCCTTCAGTGGCAACTTCTGTTTCACTGTCGTCCTGTCTTTCTTCTGCTGAATCCGTAGCACTCCCAACTTCTTCCGACACCCCCACAGCTTGACTGATCCCCTCTAGTGGTTCGCCGTCCACAGCTGGATTTTCATCTGTGAGAGGAGCTGTTTCTTCTAGGGGTGCTGGAACTCTTCGACTATGGGAAGCATGAATCCAGTTTGGCAGCCCTCCACACTTTACAGCAGTATTCGTTGTCAGGATTATTTGGTAGGGCCCCTTCCAACGCACGTCTAGGCAGTTCTTCCGGATGTGTTTTTTCACAAGGACCCAGTCACCAGGGCACAAGTCGTGACATAGGTCTCTTGAAGATAGAACTTCAGCAGCCTGCACCTGAAGAGACACAGAATGAATGACATCAGAAAGTCCCTTGCAATAATCCAAGATCAGGTCATCTGTAATATTCAACAAAGCTGTAGTTGGAACAGACGGAAGTCTCATGGCCCTCCCCATTAAAACCTCATGTGGAGAGAGACCTGTCCTCCTGTCTGGTGTGCTACGCATACTCATGAGTACCAAGGGCAGAGCATCAGGCCAGCTTAAGGACGTCGATGAACATACTTTGGCTATTCGGGACTTTAGAGTTCCGTTTATCTGCTCCACGATACCTGAAGCCTCTGGTCGATAGCTACAGTGCAACTTCTGATCAATGTTTAATGCAGAGCAAAGCATCTTCACAACTTCGCTGTTGAAATGAGTTCCTCTGTCTGATTTCAAGGAGGTCGGCACCCCAAAGCGCGGGATCAACTCTCTAAGCAACAACTTTGCTACTGTGAGTGTGTCGCACCTGCGTGTAGGGTATGCTTCGACCCATCTGGAAAATATGCATACAACCACCAGAACATACCTGAGGCGGTTGATTTTTGGCATCTCAATAAAATCTAATTGCATTCTGTTGAAAGGCCCCCCAGACCTCCCAATGTGACTCATTGTAACTGGTGTTCTTTTCCCTACGTTCAATTGCTGGCATGTGACACATCTTTGACACACTGCTTCTGCTGCAATCCTAAACCTAGGATTATACCAAGTCTGCCTAAATGACCTCAGCATGGCATCTCTTCCTAAGTGTACTGGACCATGTATCTGTCGTGCCATTGGACTCACTAGTTCATCAGGTAATACTGCCCTTCCATCTGCTGAAACCCACAAATCCATTTCACTTTTCACACAACCTGCTTTTTCCCATGCCTTTTTCTCAGAATCAGGTGCGTTCTGTTGCATGTCTTTTAAATCCTCCCAAGTATCAACTGTTTCTAGCATCATGTTTAACTCTGTCTTTTCCTGAGTCCCACCTACTTCCACTTCCGTGAAAGAATATCCTTGCTCCGTGCAGTAGCGAGCAACTTCGTCTGCATATCGATTACCTTGCGACACAAAATCTGTATTTTTGGTGTGGGCTACACATTTAACGATCGAAATTGCTGCTGGACCTTGCAATGCTTCTAACAACAGTCGCACAAATTCCCCATTTCGAATAGGCGAACCAGAGGAGGTCATGTAACCTCTCTGAGACCACAATTGCCCAAAATCATGAACTACACCGAAACCATATTGGCTATCGGTATAAATAGTGACTCTAATTTTGCTACCTGCTAAACAGGCACGTGTCAATGCAATGATTTCGGCTACCTGAGCGGAGTGTACTCCTTCCAGGCAAGCGGCTTCCACAACTCCAGTAATGGTGCAAACAGCATAAGCTGCTCTCAACCGACCAGTATCGTCTCTTAAACATGAGCCATCAACAAAGAAAATTTCGTCAGGGTCAGTCAACGGCTCATCCACAATATCTGGTCTTGGCTTGGTGCATAGTTCAGTCACATCAAGGCAATCGTGATCTTCACATTCTTCGCCTTCTATATCATTAGGAAGTGGCATCAATGTAGCAGGATTCAAAACAGAGCACCTCTTAAGTGTCACGTTCTCCGCAGCAAGAATAACTTGCTCATAGCGCGTGAGCCTATTACTGGTTAAGTGCTGTGTCTTGGTCCTGGTCATTAACAATTCTACAGAATGAGGTACATACACCACTAATTGGTGTCCCATAACGATATTTTCACACCTTTCAATGCTGACACCTGTTGCAGCAACGGATTTGAGACATTCGGGCAACGCTGCGGCTACCGGATCTAAAGTAGCCCAAAAGTATGCAACTGGTCTACGGGCATTTCCATGAGTTTGTACTAAAACTGACAAAGCACAACCCTCTCTTTCGCAGCAGTAAAGTGAAAATGGTTTTTCGTAATCAGGCATCCCCAAAGCTGGAGCACGGCACAAGTCCTCTCTCAGCTGTAGGAACGACATCAAACAATCCTTGTCCCATGGTACCGGATCACTCACCTCCTTGTGCGTCAGTTTTTGTAAGGGTTTTGCTTTCAGGGAAAAGTTAGCTATCCACTGTCGGCAATAACCAACCATTCCTAGGAACATCCTGACTTCTCTCTGTGTCATAGGCGCATTCATCTTCATTATCGCCTCTATTCTATCTGGTGACACCTTGCGCTTTCCTTTTTCTATCCGGTGACCCAAGTACTATACTTCTGTCAGACAGTACTGCAATTTGCTTGGAGATACCTTATGCCCATTTTCAGCTAAATGGTTCAGCAAGGCGATGGTATCTATCTTACAAGCTTCTTCCGTTCCTGACGCAACAAGTAGGTCGTCTATGTACTGGACCAGAACCGAGTTCTGTGGCAGTACTAGACTTTCAAGAATTTTCTTCAATAGCTGGTTGAAAATTGATGGGCTTTCTATATACCCTTGTGGGATACGACACCATGTTAGGACACGATTTTCCAGCTTAAAAGCGAAAAGATACTGGCTTTCCTCATCTAATGGAATTGAAAAGAAAGCCTGACAAAGATCTATCACGGTGACCCACTCAGCTTGGAATGGTATCTGAAACAATATCACTGATGGATTCGGTACCACTGGACAACATGAAACAACTATGTTATTAATCTTTCGAAGATCTTGCACTATTCTAAATTTCCCACTAGGTTTCTGCAAACCCATAATCGGGGAGTTGCATGGACTACCCACGATTTCCTTCAGTATTCCCTGTTGAATCATAGAGTCGATTACAGGTTTTATTCCTGCAATCGTCTCCGGGGTCAATTTGTATTGAGGCGTTCTTGGATATTCAACATTTGGTTTTACCATGATCTTCACTGGTTCTACTCCTTTGATCAATCCTATCTCTTCTCCAGTAAAATCCCATACCTCTGATGACACCGTATCTCGTAAGTCCCGAGGAAGCTCCTCCACAGTCAGGGTAGGATACAGTTCTACGCATACTCTCGAATTTGCAACTTTAAAGGTAGCATCATCGTCTGTAGTCTGTACCTCCACTCCCTGAGGTGTGCAGTATATTGTGCAGTTCAGTTTGCACAATAAGTCTCTTCCTAACAGACACACAGGACTAGAATCACATACTACAAACTGATGTTCATCGGTGTAGTTTCCTATTCTCACTAGCACTGGTTCCCTCAAAGGGTTAGTCATTCTCCTATTTGCAACTCCTACCACTTGAATTGTTTCCCCCGACATTGGTAGATCTGGAACCACTGCCGATCTCAAAGTTGATCGAGTAGCTCCGGTATCTACTAAGAATGTTGTAGGACACCCTGCCACTTCAGCCTCAACGAACGGTCCTCTTTGATCCACCTCTAGAACTGCCCCGAGGGTACAGTCCTCCTCTCTACTTACACGTCGTCCCGTCAATGGATCAACGTAGTAACACTCTTCTTCGTCTATAAAAAGAGGCATTTGTCTATAGATCTTTCCCCCTGTCGTAATCTTTGGTGGCTGCGGGAACTGGGCTCGTGGAGCCGAAGTCCCCCCTTTGGCCACCTTACTCTTTGGCACTGTCCCCCTTTGAACTGGAACTTCTTGAACCTCCTCCTCCTCTACTTCTAGTTCTCCGTTTTCAGGGTTATAGGGACACTCGCGTTTCCAATGTCCCACCTGGTGACACTGGTGACACTTTGTCGTTTTTTTCAATGTAGCAACGTCTATTCTAGGTCTCGAGTTTTCCTCGCTGTCCTTATTCTGACTATTTGGTTTCCGTCCCATTGTCCCTGTTCCCTGTTGCTGCTGTCCACCCCTTCCAGCCGACTGCATCTGCACCATCATCAGTTTCTCTTTTAGTTTCTTTGCTTTAGAATCTATTTCATCACTGCAATACCTTGCGTATCTCAGAATTTCATCCAATGGTTTGTTTTGCCATCAAATTAAATGTTGCTGAATCATCAAACAAATATCAGGTCTCAACCCCAAAACGAACTTCGATACAAACTGTCCTATATCTTTGGGATCCATTACATCTAATCCACTGTACTGTTTGAACGTTTTCAGCAATCGCTCATAAAACTCATGAACTGTCTCCTTGGGTTCCTGTCTTGTTCGGTCAATTTTTGCCCAATCTATATCTTGTGGTGGCACCTTCTCCTTCAGCCATGTCATCACCCTTTCATATTTTACCATTACTATTTCTGACGGTCCATTAGTACGAGCATCCCTTTCTGGTTCTGCAGTTGGCCATTCGACACTAACCTTGCATGCTATCCACAAGTCTCCTGGGACCACAATGTCGAATAAGGTGTTCAAATCAATCCACAATACTTTTGAAATCTTGACAAACCTCTCTACCTGCTTATACCACTCTACGGGATTTTCCCTTAACTTCGGAAATGAGTTGGTAAATGCAGCCAAATCTCCCCTACTCCAGGGCACGTGTACATAACTCCCATTCGCTATTTCTCGCAAAGGGAATGCCTCCATCTGCAGTAGCCTTCCCTCCGGGGACATCACATTCGCACTCCGCCTAACGGTTCCCTTTTTGGACCACCTCTCTTCCCATTTGTCCAGATCTCTCCATGCTCTTATTCCTGTGATCAGTTCCCTTATGTGTGTTTTTAATCCAGTTGTCCTCCTCTCTTCTAAGTCCTGATCTGAATAATGCAACCTATGGTTACCCTGCAATGCCTTTGTTCTGGACAAATCTACCATATACTTGTCTGCCAGTTCAGACAGTTTCTCATGAGTTGCTCTTGCCTTTCGAGTAATATCTTTTGCTATAAACAGCAGCTCATCTTGTTCGTACATGTCAATCCTTTCTAAAGGCAACACACCATCTATTATCTCGTCCAGGTCAGATTTTAAGCTGGTCACATCGAGTCTTTTGGCTTTTATCACAGCTTTCAGTATGCTATCTCTAGAGAGTCCATTTACATCTCTCCCATCACCGCTCTGAGTCCTACGTCTGGGCTCAGGCGTGTTATGGGGAGTCCTCCCATGCTCCCATCTCTCCAGGTCCCATGCAGTTCCATCCTCTCGGGGTGTATAGTGAAACACTTCTCTATTTCCCATATTCTTACATTTCCCATTCTGCCTGGTTTCTCTAGGTGCATGGTAAGACATTCCATTATTCCCCATGCCTTCACAATTTGTCTGTGATCTCTGATCACTCGACGCATGGCAAGGTCCTTCGCGGTTCCCCATGTTCCCACTACTCCAGTGCTGTACGTTATCATCAGGTGCGTGAAGAGTGCACTTAAACCTATCCCTGTACTCTTGTGTCCTTTGGTCCCCCTCACTTTGAATGAGACGAGACGTCTCTCCACACTCCATACTTCTACCTTTTCGCTCCTGCCCATTTCCACCGTCAATATGACGTGTAATTCCTCTACTCTCCTGACTTTTACCGTCCCACTCCTGACTGCTTTCGCTAGCCCCGCAGTGAGATAATGTCCCGTTGCCTCGACTTCCCCATCCAGCTTCTGCTCTTGACCTGTTGCTCGGTGCTTCTGTGGACCTATCCCATTCCTTCAAGTCAGCCCTCAACTCTTTATAGGATTTCGGCCGTGGTCCCCTCAGGTCCATCGGTCCTCTCTGACCCCCCTGTTCTGCTACGGGATCCACTGCTGAATCCAATGGGGTGCTCCACGTTATCGGTCCTGGCAATTGCCTCCAGGCATTTGTCGTGTTATTCCTTCTTTCCATCTCAACTCTTTCTCTGTCTAGCCGTACCTGTTCTTCCTCTCTCCCTTTCTCTGGGTGATAAACCGACACTATAGGACCTATGGTAACGGGTACTTGAAGAGCATCTGGCAATCCATAAGACTCAACCCTCTCTGTTGCTGGCATCTTCTGCACCACAACCCTTCCGACTACTCTCTGTACAGGACTATGCTGAGGTGTCTCCTCACCTTTGGTAGGTACCCAATTCGTTATAGGGAGTGTCCTGTTCCCTTCTATGTCAATCCTATCTTCCCTTGGGAGCTCAGTACCTTCTATCTCCCTATTGTCCGGAGGTGGTCTATCTATCAACAACCTATTTATTAGGCCATCCTCCGACTCGCTCTCGTCATCATCTTCTATGGGTCTCTTTTCTCCTGTAACCTCTCTCACTGGGTACAACTTATCCACTTCAATCGTCTGTACCCTCCATTTCTTAGCTTCCGCATCCCATTTGGCATCTTGCACTGCCCTTACTGATCGCCTTACCCTTTCCTGGCGTCTGTTCTGATTCCTGTCGTGCGCCGCCCTAATCCACGCATTAAGGGCCTCAAACTGTGTTGGTCTAGGCAAAGGTCTCAATGAGGACATAACTGCTTTCAGCTGATGCAACACTTCTAGTCTAAACGTTCCGTATTTCGGAAAAGTCAGTTCCTCATTCCCCTCTGTAATCTTACTCCAAGTATCAAGCCACAGTATAGTATGCAACCCAACATTCGTTGCCATATAGTGAGCTGGTGTACCCTCTGGCGGTGCCTCTTCCCCGTAATAGGATTCTCTTCTTTTTCTCTTAAAGATCGCTCTCAAACATTTAAAACATTTCATGTTCAAAATATACAAAATTTCTATTTTCTCCGCGTTCGTTTACTTCCTGATGACAATCCACCAATCCCAGCACGGTTCTCGCTAACCAGCCTATCACAGCGCGGCTTTCGCTAACGTCACACCAACCGGCCTATCAAAGCGCGGCTTCACACCAACCGGCCTATCACAGCGCGGCTTTCGCTGACGTCACTCGTCCCCCTTCGCAGCAGTTCCCCTCCTTTCTCCGCTCGTCTCCCGGTCATGCATGCGTCCCATTCATACTCTGAAAAATGATTACTTCCGACCAAGCGATCACTTTCCTTGACTGTACGCCCACAGTCTAACTGTAATTGTCACCTTAACTGACGAAATGTCTTTCCGTGTACGTCCAGACAATCGCCTTAACTGATAGGTTACTTACACACGGTAACTTTCGACCTGCGTTCGTTACCCACACACTCACTCTTGCGTTCCCCCTATCTCGGTCCTGCGGGCGATCAATGGTACCTCATGACCCCCTTTACTCTGGTCGACAACTACTCTGGATGTTCGATACACCCGAACCACTTAAGCTCTTCCCCGAACTTCAGATTTTCCCAGTTTGTCAGGTTGCGCGCTCACAACCCTCTCTCAATCACACTACAGGCATTCAACTCCGCATGACATTACCATACAGATACAACACAAAACACCGCAATCTGTCAACGCATGACCCTTGTTATACTCACTCTCGTCCAACCCTGCTGCTTTTCTCTCGCACCGTCAGCACCTTCTTCGACAGGCGATTCTTCCGCTGCTCATCTCTCGATCTCTAGGGACCTTGGGGTAATCTTAACCTAGTCTAGATCACCTTCCTCTAGAAGGTAACCATCCTTTTCTGCTACCAACTGTTGCGGCGGGATTTCTGATCTATTGCTATAGGTCTAGATCCCAACTCAGGTCGACTGAACCGTTGATACCTGTCATAGAGTAAAAGGCAATCCACCACTAGGTCAATCAGTTAAGGACTTACACCACTCTAAAGAACCACTTACTACGAATAAGTTTAAAAGTTTATTATAAAGCCAAAGTTAACTGGAGATACAAACATCTCAAAATAAGGTTCAAAAGATATACTGATATCAATACATTTTCTAAATGCTCTCAGTCGGCAGAAGAATATCACCAAAACCAATTCGAAAATCATCAGAGTTGCAAGAATAGACACAAGCTGTAGCTTATGAGTCATTTACAGAAAGGAAGAAAATCCAGATTAGACTGTCCCTACACTAGACTAAGTGACATCCCTACTTAGTAAAATCTTAACCTAAAAAGGCGTCAGCCGTGGTGACTTCCAAAGAAGATCACTCACTTCCCTTAGTCTTCGTTGTGAATCAGTGTCTCGCAGTTATCCTATCTGCCTACCCATGCGCTCTCTTAGGTTCCTCAGACCATCTGCCCTAACTCCACCCACAGGTGCTGTCCCTAATACAAAAATCACATTACAATAGAAACGCCCTTTAGAGACGCCCCTCACGTGGTGTCGGTTCTGGCATTTTCCATGCTGATACTCCTCTGGGCCCATCGTTAGCGTTGACCTTGCTTCTCAGGCTCTTCTCCGGCAGGACGGTACCCCCCAGGAAATTCCTGAAGCCTCCTCCAGGCCTGTGCCTGGCTCCCTGAACAAAACTCGATTCATCACTCTCTTGATTGGAACCTCCTCGCACCTGCAAACAGACACTTGTACAGTGGGCCTCAAATTCCGGCCTCCACCGTATCTTCTAAGTCGTAAACCTTCGAGCAGGCTCAGCAATTTATGCTTCACATAACATTCCTCTAACTAACACATGCAGATCAAAAGAAATGACCTTATCTATTCAGGCCTATTTAGAATTACATGAAACGGACCTGTGCACTCTGTAAACCTTTAATTTCTTAGTCTAAACAGTACTCTAACTTATTACACACAATGGTTATATAAAACACTTCTATAAAACATATATTTCAGTTCTATGATCAATAATACTTTGAATTACAACAACATTAAAATCCATATCATGTGAGAGTGTAACAACACCTTTCATTCTCTGTGAACTGCCATGTGGCCTACACATTTCTACGTTTATCAGTATTACATTCTCCTCTACAACAGCCACATAACATGGGATTTCAACATCATTCTAACCTCTCTACACACTTCTACATTAGCTTTTCACACTGATATATGCATTCTATTTTAATTAAACACTCTTATGTATTTTCACTCTATAAATTCGACACTCTTATGTTATCTTTACTAAACTAATGCAACGTGCTTGTAAATATGGTGCACTTCTATATTTTTCTCGATTTGCGCTCTCTCATTACTATTCCTTGTGAGCTGCACGGAAAAGTGTGACAACTAGGCATGTTCCACTTTCTTGCGATTCACAACGACGCATATCAATAATTTGTGGCAGATATTTTGGTTGCAAAGCTATGACATTTTTCTGACTGCTGTGGTCATTATATAATCATTTGCAGAGATCTGTTTGTGAATGTCAGGTTTAATTTTGTGCATGTCAGCTGTGTGCGTTGGCAGGACAAGACAGCAATCCCACAGACTTCTTCTGACATAATACAACGTGCAAGTGAAAGGGGTTAAACAAATATAATTTACACAAGGAAATTATTAAAAGTGAATACAGCCATAAATGCAGATTTCTGTGGATGCTACAGGCCTTAATATTAACTGTGTTTTATTGATATATTCAACAGAATGAAAAGTGTTGTCCACGCCATTTCGCAAATGCTGTGCAATCACACCATTGGCTGTGAAATATGGCCAGTAATACATCTGGTATTTTCAAACGTGGTCGAATGTACCTTCCTCTAGGAACGCACGTTAATATACAATACACCATATTTTACATCTATCAAATGCATAAATAGAATTTTGCATTTAGCTATTTAACTTGTGGACAAATTGCACACAAGCCATCTAGGCAAACGTAACGTCCAAATTAGCTTCAAAGAGAATTGCCTATGTCCAATATTGCCTTTAGGAAAATGCAAAAAGGCTTTGTTACACATGGAAATCAATTGCTGGAAAAACAGAATCATCCTAATTCATGGAATAAACAACTGGTCACAAAAGAGTTACTGATTTATAAAAGCAGATGAAGCTAACAATGATATATCTGGTGGACAAAATCTGTGATGAATTGGCACGTTTTATTTACGTCTGGCTAGAAACAGCTTCAGCTGGCACACCACCATCTTTTAACCCAAAATGCATAAACAAAAAATAGATGCATATATACCTGGACGGGTTTCAGGCTAGCCGATTTCGTTTTTTAGTTTGTTCAAGTGTCCGTCATTCACATTTTTCTTTTATCCACCATAGCATACATCATGGAGTAATGGGCCAACCCACATCAGCCATCGATTGGCACTGTGAGTGACAGCATTTTATCTGATAACACGTGCCCATCCACCTAAAAACACGTACATTTCAGTCCTAGGGCTAATGGGCCAATATTTAATGTGCAAATAGTTTTATTCTTTCCATTCTTTATCCTTTTTAGGTTTTGCCTTAGCCATGCGTACGAAGTACGCATGCGCTAGCAAAACCTCTTGATTTCTATCTGGGCTGATGACCCGCCTCTGCCTATCATTGGCTAGCTCCATAAATGGAGGCTAGCCATTGGGAGGCAGAGGCTGTCAATCGCGCTTTCTCTCGAAAACGCGATTCGGGGGCGTTTCTGGTGCTTTTTTTAAGCCCCGCCCCTTTGTCCCAGGCCGCGCTGCCATTGGCTGCCGGCCCGGGACACCCCCGTGACGTCATTCCCGGGCCGCGCTGTGATTGGCTGCCGGCCCGGGACACCCCCGTGACGTCAGCTAATCACAGCCCGGCCCGGGACCTGACTTGTTTTCATTATTCAAGCGCGACAACGCTCCCTGCCATGTCATTAAAAATGCTAATTACTTGCCACATACAGAAGATAAACTGGCGGGGTGAAATCAGACTATGTAGGCTTCCTTTAGAAGAAATCCATAATAATGTAAATGTTTATAGCGCTTCCTATACATAGGCGAGGCATTGAAGGACTTTACGGCGTGTACGGCGTGCACCACGATACCCCAGAAGCTCTGAAATACTAGATCTGAAACCACTGCTACTTGTGCGATAAAGCAACTAAAAACGTTATACATATACCTAATTTCTGACCTCTCCTGACTAGAGATGCAGCTCTGTGGGCCCGGGCTCTCGAGTTTATTTTGCCCGACTGAGTGCGCAGCCTAAACAGAAACGAGACAGACACTGCAGCAGCTGAGCTCTCTGAGCTCGTGAGCGGCGCCGCCGCGCTACAATGTATCTCTCTGCTGCTCTGCCTGCTAGAGTCCGACATCGACTCATCGTTGCCCTGGAAACTAGAATGCAGCGATCATTTCAGGGGCCGGCCCGGCCTGCCCGCTCAGAGTCAGAGCCGCTGTCAATCACCATGGTGAGGTGGTGCAACAGGGCGCCAGGATCCGGATGTGCCGGCCTGGGCCGTCACGTCCGGAGGAAGCAGCCTGCTGCAGGAAGTTCAGAAGCGGCGGGTGAGTCAGTCAGTGCAGGCAGGTTGCGGCGCGCATGAGTCCTGAGAGTGACTCTGAAGCATGGCCACCCGCCGCGGCCCCCTGTGCTGCAGCCCGGCCCCCCCCGCTAAAACACAGCTGCAGGGTCTGCAGCGCACCTTGACCCCACCATGTCTGTGGCAGGCAGCTCAGCTGAGCCCGAGCCGGCCGCCGACAGGACACCGCTCTGGCCGCCACCACCAGCAAAGAAAACTGCGAGAGTGCCCCCCGCCGCGGCGGCAGACAGCCCAGCCGAAGCCCAGCCGTGGGCAGCAGCAGCGCCTCAGACCAACGAAGTAAGTGTCAGCGCTGAGGGTGTGTTCAAAATGGTTTTATTTTATGCATTTAGCGCGGACTAAGTCTAACTTTAGTCAGTGTTGGTTTTTCGCCGGCTCACCCAGCAACACACTGACTGACACCTGTTTTGACTTATTTATTCAGGCTCCTCTGCTCACACATCCTGGGGCATGGACGGTCTCAGACACCACATGAGAGAGGCCTTGGGGTCAACTTTCTAAGCAATAGCCCGGCCACATGATCATTTAAAGGGAGGAGGAGAGGCCCTACCTGCCCCCACCAGCACAACGCAGATGGCCAGCCAGGCAGGTTCGCTTTCGGTTCAGCCTGCCCGGCCTCTCTCACATCCTGTTTAAGCTGGTGGGTCAACTCCCACCACATGAGAGGCCCTGAAGTGATGAAGCATGACAATGCTCCAACTGCAGCATCATTAGGAAGGGGGAGCCAGAGGCCTTACCCATTCCTTTACAGTACAGTCATGTTACAGGAGGGAGCACTAGAGTTAGTGCCCTTCCATTAATGGTGCTCTGCAGCAGTTTCAAGAACTTCTTGGAGTTTCTGGTTGCTCAAATGGCTGTAATTTCTGATATTTAGAATGTTCCCTCATCTTCATTGGATGATTTTAGTTCGCGAGAAAGTGTCACTCATAGTTGTTGAAATGTCACTCATAATTTCACTGAAATTATGAAAATGTCACACATGGCAATCTGAAACCTTGGCAGCTATGCAGGCAGGCCTGCTGTTCTCTCCCTCAGCCAGGACTCAGGCGGCGCCAGGGGAGCCCTGCTCGCGGTGCATGCTGGGAAGCTGGGAGCCCCGTTTTCCGGAGGTGATGCAGGTAAGAGGCTGCTGGGGGCCTCATTTGAAGGGGAACTAGGTTCTGTAGTTTTATTTTTTTTATTGTATGTAACGTTTTGAGTTTTCGCTTTTTGTTAAACAGTGATTGGGTTAGTGTCTTATAAAACATTGCTTGCAGTGTCTTAATCCATCGTGATACGTCGGCGTCCTGGTCGTAGGGGAGGCCGGGCCGCTTTAAGAAAGCCGTGGCAGCTCAGGCCTCTCATGGGTTAATTTTTTCAACCGCCGACATATTTGTCCCTCTCCACCCTTTTTTAGCTGCTTAATGGGACTCGGCCCGTTTAAATGTCGCGTCTATGGGATATGTCTCTGCCGTCTCCCTCCCGCGCTGGTGGGTTCGGGGCCCTTGAGGTGATGCTGTGGGGGGTAGGGAAACCGGTAATTCTTTTGTTTACTTTTGTATTTTTCGCGAACTGGTGGATATATGTTCATGCCGATTAAAGGCCTTCACTGTATGCGTTGACTTCACATGCACTAGTCATTGTGTGCATGTGAAGCTCTGGTCTTCCAGTAGAGCTGTGCACTGGGCCGGTGGCGGTGCTCGCGCGTTAAAGGTGACGGCACATGTATTTTGAGTTCCACTGTATAAAGAGGTCCACTGAAAGCTTGCTGTCGTGCAGGAGAAATTCTCACTCACAGGGGTGCAAGTGAGCTTTAGTGTGCCCATACATCACTTGCATCTGTACAACTGAACCCCCCTCAAAGACCACTACTTTCTCTACCGTGAAACCTGCCAACCTTCTCAGACTGCAGAAGTGCAAGGGGTTATGCTCTGCATGTTGCATGCCAAAGGCTCTTGCGCTTATGTAGCTTTCGTTCTTCGCCGTCGTTTTTTTGTTTCCACTTTTACTTTTCTGTGCAAAATTAATTTTCCGCATGGAAGAACATCAGTAGTCGCAAACGACGCGTATGTGGGAAGAGCCATTGTGGCTTGGTGTATCACTCCCTGGGCCATGCGTTGATACTAATATCATTAAAATAACAGAATAGCTGTTGCTTTAATGTAAATCCGTTCTGGCATGGAGGACCTATGGCATTGTAGCAATTTACGCACATAGCTACACCAGCGCCTTTAAAGCAGCAGCAATCCTTGTCTAATGCGCCTCGAGTTTAAACGTGCTTCCAACACAATATATTTGTTCCATGGACATGCCATCTTTACATGTACGTGCAGGATACTTGATAATAGTCTCAGCATCTCCGATGAGTAAAGCATCCAGGAGTCTGATTTTCAGAACTGCGCTTCACTCGCATTGATTTAGCAGGGCTTTTCAGCATCTGCCTGTTTCATTGTTGCGTTTGCAAGTTAACATGTTATAGATGCATTTGGCCGTACGGTTTAATTTTGCAGCGGGAACAATTTCTACCCCTCTAGTTACAGCATATTTAGTTCGAGTTCAGAAAACTTGTTGCGGCTCATGACAGTATTGCCATTTTGACAGGTTCCGTATTTAAATACCCTGAGTTATCTGACAGACATTTACAGTTTACCATAACTTGCATTGCAGCCGCATTTATTGCCCACACATATTTGTTAGCGAAAGGAAGTCGCAAATCACGTTTATATAATTTTAAGACGCGGTATTTAAAAATGATAAAGCAATAAAACAATGATCTTCATTCGCAAGTGTATTCCATATGGAATGACTTTGCAGTCCATAATTCCGAAAAATAGCATTTTAATCGGGAACTGTATGTAATTTCTTTATATACTGCTTTTTTCTGGTGTAGCGTGTTTTTTCGCATTATTTTATGTTGTCAGACAAATGAATGTTGGGACAGAGGATTTCCGATACAAAATTCAAACATGCATGTTTGAACTCGTACATTGTCAAAACCTTCATAGGCACTTCAATGCTCTTTTGGTGTGTAGTGCTCTGTAATTTTTACTGAACACATTTTTTGCATATGTGGAAGTCAGGGTTAAAGTTCGCTGGTCCATATTCTACCATAGGTAGAGTCGCTGCTACTGTTTAATATGTAATACATTATGATGTGAGCAATTGGTGCTTGATCCCCATAGTCTTTAATGTTATCTTAATCGAAACTTAACAGAAACGACTGAAGAAGTAATTTGGCGGCATTTGCTGGATGGGGGAAAGCTTTGTGAGAGATTAAGCTAATGGCATTGTAAATGACAATGCCATTTATTTATCTGTTTTCAAAACCAACACATAAATACAAATGTTGTCATTTACAATGCCAATAGCTCTAACTTTTCCAAAGGCAAAACCGTTGCATTGTAAATGCTTGTTCACTTGTAGTCATCACATAGGGTCATGTGTATCAACACATTTTGAATAAAGATATGGATCTTGTGTCACAAGATGCATTGCATCCATGCACTCCTTTTTTCTTCTCATAAACTTTCATGAAACGTTATTAAATGATTGGTAATTCATTTATTCATAGCGAAGATTTTCAAAATTCATATTTTTCAAGAATGTTTTGTAAAAATATTGTATATCATATTTCAAAATAATTATATTGCGCAATGCATTTCAAGCATACCGCCCTTCCTCAGGGGACTTCAATTATATCTAGAAACAATAATATATCGTCATTGGTACCCTAATGAAAACAACAAGGATTGTCTATAAAATTAAACAGTAATAAATCACAGTTTCAACATTGATAGTACTGAGAACGGATGTTTGGATTTGCCCTTTATAACCTTCTACAGAGGTTTGTGCTTAGAGAAAACGTACGAAGTGGGATATAAAACACGGAAGTGTACACTGACCTTGGTTGGAGTGATGCAGCGTGTCAAAGTCTGCTGCAAAAATACAAATGAATAAATATGTCTCAGTAAATCGAAACATACAACTGTGCTCTGGCTAGTACTAACCCAAATAAATTATCCGTTTCTTACCGAGTCCGTATATCGGTAGCTCTCTCCTCGCTATGCTCGGCGTGCAGCGCTCTATGCGGCCGTGCTCTATGGTTTTAACTCTATGGTTACGACGTCTGGTCACATGGTGCGCGAGGGTGCTCACGTGGTACGGCAATGGAGTAAACATGAAAAACGGATTATACTGACGGGTAGTATGTGTATGTAACCATAGTTACGGATAGTTTTCTCAAGTCGGGGCTAAAATACACAATGTTGACGGAAATAGGCGAATGAATGAATGTATTCAAAAATAAAATGTAGTAAATGTATACATAACGAAACGATCGCAAATCGCACAAATATGGAAATGGATGTACGGATATATCATGTCAGGTTATTTGAGCTGGACATCCATGTTAGTAATACATACAAACAGCTGTATACTACGAGTATAATTCAGTTTATAAATAGCAATGTAAGTCCATCCTTTCACTAAGCCCTTTGGGTTGTAGGGTGCATAAGTAGTCGATCCAGAAGATTTCTCTACGTAGTAGATGGCTGTTATTGTCTCTGCCAGGAAGAGTTGCCACCTTTTCCAAAATGCAAAATTTTAATTGACTCACGTTGTGTTTAGCGTCATTAAAGTGTACTGCTATCGTGGATTTTTCATTCCTCAGGCGAATATTGCTTTTATGTTCTATTATTCTTGTCTTAATTTTTCTCTGCGTTTTTCCTACATATGAGAGGCCACATGGACATCTCAGCATGTAGATAACGTTGGAAGTATCGCATGTTCCTGTGACTTTCAGTTTTATCATAGAACCTCTGGTCGGGTGATTTATTACGTTGCCTTTTATGATTGCAGAACAATTGCCACAATTATGACATGGTAGGGTACCTTTATGCGCACTGTATTCTTGTTTTTTTGTTTCTTTGACCAATTCTTTTAAATTTTTTGTTCTTTCATAGGCAAAGATCGGTTGATTTTTGAATAAGCCTTTGAAATCTTCCTCCAGGGCCAGCATTGGCCAATGTGTTTTAATTGATTTTTTTATTTTCAGGCTGTTTGTAGAGTATTTGGATACAAATACAGTTCTTTGTTCTTCATTTTTTTCTTTTGATTTCAGTAAATGGTCTCTTTGTAATTTGTCCGCTCTGTCAGATGCAGAATCCAAGATGGATTGAGGATATCCTCTTTTTTAAAATCTTTCCAAGGTTTCTTTCTTGTGTTTTTGGTATAGGTCGTCAGTTGAAGCGATGCGTTTTATACGCAACAGTTGTGAAAATGGTAGATGCTGTTTAAGTGGTGCTTGATGAAAGCTTTTATAATGGAGTAGATTGTTTCTATCCGTCTTTTTTGTAAATATGCTTGTGGTGATAATTCCATTGTTATTGGTCAACTGTACGTCCAAGAATGATAATGTTTCTTTATTGATGGTAAAGGTAAATTGTATTCTCTCATTAATCTGATTGAGTTGGTTTAACACGTTAATTAGACTTTCTTTGTTCCCTTTCCATAATACAAAGATGTCATCAATGTATCTCTTGTATAGAATTAAGTTTCTGGTCCATTCCTCCTCGTTCAGTATATGGTCTAGCTCATATCGATGCATGAATGTATTTGAGTAGGTCGGTGCGGCACAATTGCTCATGGAAGTACCCGACATTTGTACAAAAAACTTGTCTTCCCATTTAAAATAGCTGTGATATAGCGTGAAATGTAGTAGTTCCATTAAGAATACTTTAAGTGCTTCCGGTTTGTTCTCATGTATTAGAAAACTTTCAACGGCAGACATGCCCAAATCATGTGGTATGGAGGTGTATAGCGATTTAACATCTATACTTGCCATGATCATGTTTGTAGTGAAATTGGCTTTTTCGTCCTCCAAGATGTTTAAGAAGTGGGTGGTATCTTTGATGTATGTGGAACTCGTTTGGACCATATTTTGCAAGTGTTTGTCCAAGTATTTTCCTACTGGTTCGTGTATTGATCCAACTGTGGATACAATAGGTCTTAGCGGAGGTAATGTCGCATGTTTATGAATTTTGGGTGTCATATATATGTAAGGAATGGTAGGATTATCCTTTATGAGGTACTCTTTTTCTTTTGGACCTATAGTACCTTGGTCCACTGCATTTTGTACAATCGTTGTTAAGATTTTAATGAATTCCTTTGTAGGGTCTGTGTTTATACATGTATACATGTTTTTGTCTTGGACGTGTGTTTGCACATTTTCATTATAGTAGCTGGTGTCCATTATGACCAATGCGCCTCTTTTATCTGCTTGTCATATAGTGATCATTTGGTTATTTGCTAGATTTCTTAGAGTTTGTTTCTCTTTTTGTGACATATTCGAATGTTTAGGTCTAGGGAGTTTGAATGTTTCTTCCATTTCTGTCAGGATTACCTTTTCAAAAGCATCTAAAACGTTATGGCTCACAGGAGCGATGAATTTGCTTTTCGTTCCTAAACCCATGAGGGTGTTTTCAGAATTGTATGTTATAGTGGCTGATGGTTCTATAACGTTATTGAAGAAGTGTCTTAATCTGAGCGATCTAAGAAATTTGTATATGCATACTTTAGTCTCTAGTAAGTTGGAATGATAGGTAGGGACATAAGATGATCCTTTTTGCAATATTTGTAGTTCCAAGTTACTGGTTTGATATTGTGATATATTTATAACTAGGTTTTCTGACTCCTCGTGTTTTTCGAGACTGGTGCGAAATTTGTTTGTGCGTTTGCTCCTCCTGGTTCTACTTGTGGTCCGGTACCGGTACCGGGACCACAAGTAGAACCAGGAGGAGCAAACGCACAAACAAATTTCGCACCAGTCTCGAAAAACACGAGGAGTCAGAAAACCTAGTTATAAATATATCACAATATCAAACCAGTAACTTGGAACTACAAATATTGCAAAAAGGATCATCTTATGTCCCTACCTATCATTCCAACTTACTAGAGACTAAAGTATGCATATACAAATTTCTTAGATCGCTCAGATTAAGACACTTCTTCAATAACGTTATAGAACCATCAGCCACTATAACAGACAATTCTGAAAACACCCTCATGGGTTTAGGAACGAAAAGCAAATGCATCGCTCCTGTGAGCCATAAAGTTTTAGATGCTTTTGAAAAGGTCATCCTGACAGAAATGGAAGAAACATTCAAACTCCCTAGACCTAAACATTCGAATATGTCACAAAAAGAGAAACAAACTCTAAGAAATCTAGCAAATAACCAAATGATCACTATAAGACAAGCAGATAAAGGAGGTGCATTGGTCATAATGGACACCAGCTACTATAATGAAAATGTGCAAACACACGTCCAAGACAAAAACATGTATACATGTATAAACACAGACTCTACAAAGGAATTCATTAAAATCTTAACAACGATTGTACAAAATGCAGTGGACCAAGGTACTATAGGTCCAAAAGAAAAAGAGTACCTCATAAAGGATAATCCTACCATTCCTTACATATATATGACACCCAAATTTCATAAACATGAGACATTACCTCCGCTAAGACCTATTGTATCCACAGTTGGATCAATACACGAACCAGTAGGAAAATACTTGGACAAACACTTGCAAAATATGGTCCAAACGAGTTCCACATACATCAAAGATACCACCCACTTCTTAAACATCTTGGAGGAAGAAAAAGCCAATTTCACTACAAACATGATCATGGCAAGTATAGATGTTAAATCGCTATACACCTCCATACCACATGATTTGGGCATGTCTGCCGTTGAAAGTTTTCTAATACATGAGAACAAACCGGAAGCACTTAAAGTATTCTTAATGGAACTACTACATTTCACGCTATATCACAGCTATTTTAAATGGGAAGACAAGTTTTTTGTACAAATGTCGGGTACTTCCATGGGCAATTGTGCCGCACCGACCTACGCAAATACATTCATGCATCGATATGAGCTAGACCATATACTGAACGAGGAGGAATGGACCAGAAACTTAATTCTATACAAGAGATACATTGATGACATCTTTGTATTATGGAAAGGGAACAAAGAAAGTCTAATTAACGTGTTAAACCAACTCAATCAGATTAATGAGAGAATACAATTTACCTTTACCATCAATAAAGAAACATTATCATTCTTGGACGTACAGTTGACCAATAACAATGGAATTATCACCACAAGCATATTTACAAAAAAAGACGGATAGAAACAATCTACTCCATTATAAAAGCTTTCATCAAGCACCACTTAAACAGCATCTACCATTTTCACAACTGTTGCGTATAAAACGCATCGCTTCAACTGACGACCTATACCAAAAACACAAGAAAGAAACCTTGGAAAGATTTAAAAAAAGAGGATATCCTCAAGGTAATTCCTGCAACTATCTACGGTGCTGAACTGTGGGGGTATAGTGATTTATCCTCTTTGAGGGTGGCCCAGAACAGGTTCCTGAGAAGGGCAACTGGCCTCCCACAATCAACACCCTGCTTACCCCTGCAGCTAGATCTAGGTGTCAAATCGATAGAGGATGAGGTACGGTTTAGACCACTGGCGTTCTGGCGTCGCCTGTGGACTACACCGGAACTATCCCTGTTTGCTGAGGCCATCGATGATGTGAGGGGTCTTGAAGGGTCTCACAGGGTACCCTGGTTCTGTCATATCAGGATGCTCCTGAAAAATTTGAACCTGGAGGCACTATGGGATGATCCAGCACGCGTGACCTTTCCTTCAAAAAAGGCACTTAAGGATATTTACTGGCATTGGATCACTGAGAGGAGATCCGCTATGGTTGATGGTCCTACTGTGTCACTGGAATTTTTGGTGGTAAAAGATGTCCCTAAATACGAAGCCTATTGGGACTTAATCACCAAGCCAAACGATCGCACACTGTACCACCAATTGCGAGTATGCTCATTACCTGTGTGGGGGCTCACTCACTCATGGACAACTAGTGGTAGTGATAAGTGCCCCTTCTGAGTAACAGCAGTAGAGAACATTGAACATCTTTTTTTCTGCTGCCCCAAGTATTTGATACCCAGGAAAGTCTGGCTTTTACTAGTTTGTCGGTTACTAGGCACCAGATCTGCTGTTGCAGCGTTTAGGATTCTTAAAACTGATACTTCCCCCTCCCATCGCTATTGGTGTAGCAACATTTGTGAGCTGGGCGTGGTCAATCCGCACTCGCAACCTTGGCAAATGAAGTTCCCATTGTACAGCTTTTATGACTTTTAGCTTTAAAGTAGCATTGTTTTTATCTAGTAAGGGGTCTTTTCATTCATCATTGTCTAAAAATGTAATACTATTTTTAACATGGTTTTAAAATGTAATGTATTTATTATCTTATATGTAAAAGTGTATGAATTGTTTTCTTTTATATGTATTTGTCTTTTATGATGCAAATCGAATAAAGACCTCTTGACTGACTGGATATCCTCAATCCATCTTGGATTCTACATCTGACAGAGCGGACAAATTACAAAGAGAACATTTACTGAAATCAAAAGAAAAAAATGAAGAACAAAGAACTGTATTTGTATCCAAATACTCTACAAACAGCCTGAAAATCAAAAAATCAATTAAAACACATTAGCCAATGCTGGCCCTGGAGGAAGATTTCAAAGGCTTATTCAAAAATCAACCGATCTTTGCCTATGAAAGAACAAAAAATGTAAGAGAATTGGTCAAAGAAACAAAAAAACAATAATACAGTGCGCATAAAGGTACCCTACCATGTCATATTTGTGGCAATTGTTCTGCAATCATAAAAGGCAACGTAATAAATCACCCGACCAGAGGTTCTATGATAAAACTGAAAGTCACAGGAACATGCGATACTTCCAACGTTATCTACATGCTGAGATGTCCATGTGGCCTCTCATATGTAGGAAAAACGCAGAGAAAAATTAAGACAAGAATAATAGAACATAAAAGCAATATTCGCCTGAGGAATGAAAAATCCACGATAGCAGTACACTTTAATGACGCTAAACACAACATGAGTCAATTAAAATTTTGCATTTTGGAAAAGGTGGCAACTTTTCCTGGCAGAGACAATAACAGCCCTCTACTTATGCACCCTACAACCCAAAGGGCTTAATGAAAGGATGGACTTACATTGCTATTTATAAACTGAATTATACTCGTAGTATACAGCTGTTTGTATGTATTACTAACATGGATGTCCAGCTCAAATAACCTGACATGATATATCCGTACATCCATTTCCATATTTGTGCGATTTGCGATCGTTTCGTTATGTATACATTTACTACATTTTATTTTGAATACATTCATTCATTCGCCTATTTCCGTCAACATTGTGTATTTTAGCCCCGACTTGCGAAAACTATCCGTAACTATGGTTACATACACATACTACCCGTCATTATAATCCGTTTTTCATGTTTACTCCATTGCCGTACCACGTGAGCACCCTCGCGCACCATGTGACCAGACGTCGTAACCATAGAGTTAAAACCATAGAGCACGGCCGCATAGAGCGCTGCATGCCGAGCATCGCGAGGAGAGAGCTACCGATCTACGGACTCGGTAAGAAACGGCTAATTTAATTGGGTTAGTACTAGCCAGAGCACAGTTGTATGTTTCGATTTACTGAGACATATTTATTCATTTGTATTTTTGCAGCAGACTTTGACACGCTGCATCACTCCAACCAAGGTCAGTGTACACTTCCGTGTTTTATATCCCACTTCGTACGTTTTCTCTAAGCACAAACCTCTGTAGAAGGTTATAAAGGGCAAATCCAAACATCCGTTCTCAGTACTATCAATGTTGAAACTGTGATTTATTACTGTTTAATTTTATAGACAATCATTGTTGTTTTCATTATGGTACCAATGACGATATATTATTGTTTCGAGATATAATGGAAGTCCCCTGAGGAAGGGCGGTATGCTTGAAATGCATTGGGCAATATAATTATTTTGAAATATGATATACAATATTTTTACAAAACATTCTTGAAAAATATGAATTTTGAAAATCTTCGCTATGAATAAATGAATTACCAATCATTTAATAACGTTTCATGAAAGTTTATGAAAAGAAAAAAGTAGTGCATGGATGGAATGCATCTTGTGACACAAGATCCATATCTTTATTCATTTACACTTTAATCTTGGGAGCCCAGCAAGATTACCATTCTATGCACCAACGACTACACAAACATATAAGGAACTAAACCAATTTTACATTATTCACCCAGAGTGCGGAACCAAACACAATCCATTTGAATCATATCAACACATTTTCCCATAGACACAGATTGGGTGAAACCCTTTGATACATCTGGCCCTATGTGCTTCAACTGTGACGTCAGCTTAAAGTAATTTAACATCAGAAGTGCATTTTCTTTGTGCTAATACAAATCGTATCTTACCTGCGATGCATGTTAAAATTAACTAAATACACCATCCTGCTAGCATGCACTTGTAATTTTTGCTAAAATGATATGCAATGGTTAATTTTTTAATGTACATTTTTTACTGCAGTCACATGGCAGACGCATATGGGGGCATAATGTCAAGACAATTATCAACGATTTAGCGTCTGTTTTCGGGCGAAAAGCGGCAATAATTTTATCCCACTATCAGCAAGGACACGCTAGCGTGTGATTCTTTGCCTCAGCGCCCGTTTTCATAACGCCCAACCTCGCAATGCTAATTATATGCACAGTGGGCGATCCTTACTAAAAACACCTGGAAAATGTCGCTAACACAACTATCTCCTAACATAAATCTTGCAGCAAACCCGCGTAGCGATATGAAAAGTAGCGCTAACCGCGCTTATCGCTGGTTTCTCAACACATGCTTACAATCTGACTTAGCCATTATATCCTATTGGAGGTGGATTGTATGGATGAGTCCACCCTGCCCTATCTACAAGGATTTGCCTATTGATGTGCTTTTATCACTGGATTTCCAGCGATAATCACACATTTTTACGCTATCACTGATTTTTTTATCGCCTTGGAGTTAGACGTTGATGATAACACGCTAACTCAGCGATATAAACCAGCGATAGACGGCGATATTCAAATTTGCGCTAAGCTCGAATTGCTATATTTACCGCTACCTGTTGATAATATGCCCCATAGGCTGCAACATTTTTCGCTTTTTGTAAATTGTTTGGCGAATACTTGCAATAGAAAATAAAATAAAAGGTAACTGTCACAGCAGCTTTCCAAAGCCATATCTGTGGGCTTTGGCAGTGTTTGCTGGATTTTTATTCCAATTCTCAGGGTTTTTTTTAAGCTGCAATCCGGAATACTCATAACCTCTCTATTTTGAGTAGCTGGGCAAAAAACAGGCCAATTTGGCAAAAAGTCTATTCAGTGACTGTCAAAGATTTTTTGTTTTGATAGCAACAGTATTTACAAACCCATAAGGAATCATTGCACCTAATTTGTATGCATCAATATAGCTATATATAAGATGTGTATACAAAACACCACCATTTCAACTGTTGTGTTTCTAATTATTCAAAAGCAACTTCATCTTTTTAATCTGACTGTTCATCTGAGACGATGTTGTGGGAAAGCATTCAAACTCACCCATTAAATAGTACAGTTTTACGCAGTCATCTTTAACAAGTTTTTCCTTTGTTTACTAGAGTCAGTTACTTATTTTAGGAAAGAGGAGTATAATGTGGTGATGATGGTTAGGCTTCACCATGCAATACTCTCACAATGCCCAAAAAAGGTCCTTGGGTTCACAATTATAAATCCTTACCTCAGTACTGGTAGAGTGGCAAAGACCTGTAAGGCTTTACTAGAGGAACGTGTTAGGCATTTCAGAGCACCAACAGGGACTATTGTCCACATGCATCAAGGTAAATTGCATGGGTAGAAATTCCTTAATTGCGATTCTCAATTAGAGAATCGCAATTAACGAATTTTAAGAAATCGCAATGTTTTTTGCGAATTTCTTAATGAATTGCATTTTGCAATTCCTTAATTGCGATTCCTTAATTTTCACAATTAAGGAATCGCAAAATGGAACAATGATGCATGTGGGGGTATAAGTAATTAGCACAACTCAAAAGAAATCAAACACTAATTTATAAAAATAAAGCTGGCTGTTATATAAATTTAGACACTAAAATGAAGTAAATAAGAGAAGTATAACCAGAATTTTGAATTTTAGAAGCAACATTTAATCAGTGCCAAACAGTACTGCAAAGCTTTATCATTGTGGTTTATGGTAAAAGGCACTACTGACAATCGGTCACTTGCAAGTAGAGTTGTGTGGAACCCAAGGAGGGTAAAGGCGATGTGGGTCCCAGGACCAACACACAATAGTCAGTTCGATTTTACCTGGCTTGAGAAGCCAAGGTTCAGAGTTATCCTGGCTATCCATGGTGCAGGAGCGGGAGCAGCGGGGGAGCTGGTTTTACTGCTTGCAAGGTGCTGATGTGAAACAGGGTGCAAAAAGGCGACAACAAAGCCAATGCTGACATAAGATGAAGGTTTTGCAGAGTTCCTTCAAGGGGCAGAGTCGAGTAAAGGGAGTGGTTGCCAGACTGGCTATTGACAATCCTTAGCAGCAGTAACGTCAGAAGTAAGTTATTTCGACATTCAGAGGTCCGGGGAAAAACGGTAGCTGCCTGAAACTTAATGGAGGTCAGGACTACATTTCCTACAATGAACCATCTACTTCTGAGTGATCCCTCAGAGGGCCTGATGGCCAAGGATTATTTGTTTCCAGAATGTTTTTTTACCTGTGGTGTGAAGGGGACTAGTGCCATTAGTCCAGGGGAGTCTAGATTCACCTTTAGTTCACAAGGGGCCCCTCTGTCTGGGGGAACCAGGCTTTGGTCCAGGATGAGTTGCAGTCGTGCAGTTCCAGAAAGGTTGCCATAGATGCAGAGCATCATGCCTTTGGTGTGTGTACATCCTGTTGTTGCAGACATGGGTTTCCTCTTTGTACTTTGTTGCAAATCAGATCAGAACTGAGGATCTGGTGTCAGGGGTGGTCCTTAAAGCCTAGATTTAGGGGTGTGGGTGCAAGTGGCAAATGCGCTACTAACACCAGCGGCTAATCTGTCCCTGAAGTGACCAGATCTGGGGGGGGGTTCACCTTTTCTACCCAGAAAACCTGTAATGTACCACTTTTAAAAATGGCAGAAGTCTTCCTCAGCTGTACATAACAGGCAGTCCACCCTAGCGGTGTAACTAGCCATTGGGTATTGTACACCTTTTGAATACCTAATTTTCCACCTTCCCAGGTGCTAAGGTGCCGACAGGCATGAGGTTGTTTCCTCCTTTAGAATGCAGCCTTTGAAGCTCACTGGCTTGATGTGCTACTTCACTAGCTATCCTATCAGGGAGGGACGTGTGAGCTCCTTCCTAACCAGGCCATTGTTTCTGACTCATGGGAGAGTTCACACTTTCAGGCAGGGGGACAGATTCCTATCTTGGTTGCAGCAGCTGCAGGCTAGCAGCAAGAGCATAGGAAAGGCTGGGGAAACCCTGTGGGAAACCTCTAGTGTAGCCACCTGGGTATATGCCACATCGTCCTTAACACAAGATTTGTGTCAGGGGTGATGAGGCTCTTTGTTTGATACCAAAAGTGACATATTTAGGCTGTGCCATGATGGAGCTGCCAACCTAGCGTTTGCTCGGTTGCCAGCCCATGTCATCCTGTTGTCTGCCTATCACTTATAGTAGCCTTTAATGGTAAATGCCACTATAGGGACACATAAGCTTCCACTTACAAGTCCATACCTTAATACACCCTGCTTCCTGGGTTTAGGGGGCTACCTTAGGGTTGAGCACATTTATTAAAGGTAGTGCATTGACTTTGCCTCGAGGTAGTGAGGGCAAAGTTGTGTTTCAGCAGTTTGAATTGCTCCTGCAGTCTGCAAAGGCAGGCCTGCTGTCAGTAGTTTACTTGGGTCAATCAGGGTGGCACAAATAGGGTTTCAGGCTCTGTTGTCCTCTTTAATACACATGCCCTGGGTGCCATTGGTATTATATACTATGGACTTATAAGGGGGTTAACATACTTGCTAAGTGGGGGTCAATTCACACATATCACTTTTAGGAAGAGAGTACTGGCACTGGAGCCTAGGCAGTAGGCTCAAGTGCACTTTCAGAGTCCTACCCATCAGCATTGGTTCAAACAGTGGGTGGTGGGGGGGGGCTGACCATACGAAAAGGAAACCTTCATACATGACCTCCCAGATGAAAGATGATAAGCAACTAACCTATACCCTGGTAGTTCTCATTGTTATTTGCGTAAGTGGAAAAACCTGGAAAGGCCATCTGCATTGGCATGGTTAGTCCCTGGTCTGTGTTCCACTGAAAAGTCCATACCCTGCAGGGAAATGGACTTCCTCAACAATTTGTAGTTCTCTCCTCTCGTATGCATTAGCCATCTGAGATGCATGCAGTTAGTTTAAACTTTAAAATGTGTTCCAAACAAGTAGGGTTTCTGCTTCTTCAGAGACCAAACTATAGTAAAGGCTTCTCTCTCAATGACACTCCAACACTACTCTCTAGGAAGAAGTCACCTGCTGATTTAGGCAACTGGTTGATCCTAGCCCTCATCATTTGTTTGTGACAACACTGTCCCAATCGCATGTTCAGAAGCAGCTGTTTGGACAATGAACTATTTTCCATAGTCTGGTGCCCTCAGGACAGGTACTGAGCACATTGCCGTCTTCAGGGTGTCAAAGTCCTTTTGGCATCCTGTGGTCCAGATTACCTTCTTAAGCTGCTTTTTGGAGGTAAGTTCAGTGAGTGCGGACCCAATGGTACACATTCACAAACCTCCTGCTGTACCTAGTGAAGCCAAGGAGAGCCCTGACTTCCCTGGGGTTTGGAAGCCTCCACCTCCAGAATGGTCTGGCTCTTGGGTTGGAAAGGATGAATTTTACCTGCAAGGTGGCCCGAGTACACAACAGAACTCTGCCCTCTCTGGTACTTGCTGGCCTTGATAGTTAGGCCTGCCCTGATGCAGGGCCTGTAAATCTTCCCCCAGTTAGACCAGGTGAACCTCCCACGTGGAACTAAAGACAGGTATATCATCTAGATATGCAGCCCTAAAGTTGTCCAGGCCTGAAATAACTTGATTCACCAATCTGTGGAAAGTGGCAGGTGCATTTTTCAGACCAAAAGGTATAACTTTAAATTGTCAGTGGCATTCTGGGTTTGAAAATGCTGACATCTCCATTGCTCCCTAGGTGAATCCAATCTGCCAGTACCTTGACCTTAAATAAAAGTACGCAATAATGTGTCTGTACCCAGCTTGTCAATAAACACATGTGCTTTTGAGATGGGGTTTGCATCTGTTTTAGAACCTGGATGTAAGCCCCTGTAATCCACACAGAAACTCATCTCTGGTTTTCCAGCAATTGAGTGAGCTTTGGGGACCTGTACCACTGGTCGGAGGGTTCAATCACCACTAGCACTAGCATCTTGCTTACCTCAGCTTTGATGCATACTTTGACATGATCAGACAGCTTGTATATTTTGTTTTTGACAGGGAGGCTGTCACCAGTGTGCACATCATGGGTACACCATGTTGTCTGACCAGGGGTCAAAGAAATTAGTTCAGCTAACTTTCCTAGGGCTTGCCTGCAGTCAGCTTGTCGTTCGTCAGTCAGACAGTCTGATAAATCTACACCCTCTAATGAACCATGTTGTGGGTTGTTAGATGGTAGGTCACTTTTCTTCTCCTGGCCTCTATGAGTGACCATGAGCATGGTCATGTCAGCTCTGTACTGGTGTGGCTTTAGGCGGATCGCATGGAGCACTCTATGAGGACTCCTAGGGGTGCCAAAGCCTACCAAGTAAGTGACTTCCTCTTCCTTCTCCAAAATAGGATAGGGCCCAGTCTACTTATCTTTGACGACCCGGGGAGCCACAAGCTCCAATACTCACACCAACTGACCTGGTTGTTACTCTACCAATGCTGACCTTAGGTCATGCCAGTGCTTGATTACTAAGCTCCTGGCTAACCTCCAAATGTTTGTTTGCTCTCTTCATGTATTCAGCCATGAATGAACGCAGGCCAAGTACACACTCCACTGTGTCCTGTTTAGGCTCTTAGAGAGGTTTCTCTATCATTCTCTCACCAAACTTAGGGGACCCGTACAGGATGGGTAAACAATAGTTCAAAAAGGCTGAATCTAACTCCCTTTTGTGTCACCTCTCTGCAGGCAACCAAGAGGAAAAAATATAGTACATTCTATCTCCTTCTGCTTTTTTCAGGGAGGCCCATTATCATGCCTTTCATGAGTTTTTTAAATCTATCAACTAAATCATTTGTCTAAAGGTAATAGGGGGTGGTTAACTTGTAGCTCACTCCACATTCAACCCACATAGCTTTTGGGTATGCAGACATGAAGCTTGTCCCTCTATTTAAGACAACCCCTTAGGGAAATACTACCCTAGTGAAGACACCAAAGAGGGCCTTTATCACTGTAAGGGCAGTGGCAGTCCTGAGGGGAATTGCTTCCAGGTATCTAGTGACACGGCCTACTACCACTAGAATTAATCTGTTCCCAGATGCAGTTTGAGGGTCAAGGGGGCCAACAATGTCAATCTCTACACTCGCAAAGGGATTCCCAAACACTGGAAGTGGAATTAACGGAGACTTTGGTTGTGCCTCCATCTTCCTACTGGCTTGACAGGTGACATAGGAGCGACAAAACACCTTCACTTTTCTAGACCTCTTTGGCCAGTAAAAATTGGCAACCAATCAGTCCCAGGTGTTGGTTTGTTCCAGATGTCCACCTAGGGGGATGTCATGTGCTAAGGTCAGAATAAACTCTCTGTACACCTGGGGGACCTCCACTCTCCTGGTTACCCTCCTTTGGGGCCTCTGGCCTCAGTGTATGGAGCCTATCTTCCCAGTAGACCCTATGGGTGACACAGACATGTCTATCTTCTTGCCTTGACGTTTGCTGCCTAAAGCCTTCAAGATGTTGGCATGTCTTTTGCCCTTAGCATAGGTCCTCTCTGGAGGGTCCCCATGTACTTAGGAGCTCTGCCAGATCCGGCCAGACTCCTTCAGCTGCTGTGCCCTCCTCAGGCACCAGGACATGTCCCTCAGGAGAACTTCCTCTTTGGTCCTGTGAGCTCTCTGAAGCTACCTTAGAAGATCGCTTGCCCTTTCTCATGCTCTGGGTGCCCTGCCCCACTATTTCAGAATCTAAGCTCTCACGGATTCCTTGATATGCTGCTTGTGCTCTTATGGTAACACACAACCACTCAGGGAGACCAAGCATTTCTGCACGAGCCTTCCTTTCAATTTCTGCCCAAGCAGAAGGCTTCAGATCATTTCCCAACTGACACTCCATTGACATGACAGGTCATTCAACCATCTTCTTTCGGACAGTAACCCCTCCCCACTCTAATTTACCATGGCCATTGGATGGCGCTCAGTCCCATTGTCAGCATTGGAAACCTGGTTATTAACACCGGGTATCATTTGGCCTGGGAAAACCAGACTATCAGACACCAAAGTGACACTGGCACATGTATTCCTCACAGCTTCTACCTCAGTCACATTGATTTAAGGCCTTTGTCCATACTTCTCCAGGCTTGGAGGCTAGAGAGCCAGGGATTCAATATCCACCCCACCTCAGGGTATCCTCTGGCATCTCCAGAGTACAATTTCACACCACTCCTATGCTAGCTAATTGCTTAGCTTGTCCACCACCGGAGGACTTTTTGGAGCATGCTGCATCTCATCTCCTATGTCCTTGATGATGATAGTCATGACTTAACCCAGAGGCCTTTGCCGAGTCCCAGTTTTTACCCAGATAAGCTTTGCCTTTGGTCTAGGAGAATTTTTGGGACCCACCTTCCTAAGAAGAATTTGGGACCTTTAGACAACTGCTTTTTTTATCCTTGTTGCTGCTAACCTCTGTCTGTGATGATTGGAAATTAGATTTTATCACAGTCGATAGATTTACCTGGTGTGGTAAATACCTGCTATTCCTTTACTTTACTTTTGTCTTTGTTCTTTTGGTTCAGTTCCTTAAAAGCATTAACTTAATATATTAAGCTGTAGTGTAGTAGACCACCTTCTAAATCATTTTGCCATATATCACCTAGTTATGAAAAGAAAAGGGAGCACAACAATGGAAAGTGTTGAAAAGTGATGCTGGCTCACTGAGGAATTACGACCCATGATGTACGCATCAAAGGCTAATGCATCTCTTTTTAAACATACAAATTAACTTGAAAAGGTTAATGACATGTTTAGGGTCTCAACCTTTTTTGAGTTAAACACACAGATGACTTGTCCTTGCACGTGATATGTGTCCTTAATACCCTCTGGAGCAGGTCCATACTTGACATAATTGTGTTTAAAGTGAATTCGTCTAATGAAATGTAATTAAAAAGAGGAAAAGTTGCTTTAAAAGAACCCACATACTTTCAAAGAAATAATTACTAGTTTCTGCTTCTCCTTCAGTTTAACACAGAAAGCCTGAAACCAGCTTGAATGAGAATTGCACTGCTTTAATTGAATGACATGATTAAAAGCGTCTGGCTTGTAATCCTGCAACAATGCAGAAGATTTCAAGATAAAATGTAAGAACAAGTATTTGCTCCTGCTATGATATATTTAGGATGAAATTCGAAAATTATTACATTTTTGAGTAGTCGCCTTGTGCCCAGAACTATGCTAAAGTTAGGGTTTTTGGGGGTTTACAAAAATACCTTTACCTGCGTTTCACAATCTTTGGCATTTGTAGATTTCTGGGTAGGTCCACTCCTGACCACAGGGGAGGCTCGCTACTGGGCTCAGGAAGGATCGCACCAAGCCAGGTAGAAGATGGGACAGGAGTAAGAAAGCTTTCTAAAATTTAAATTGACTAAGTCAGAGAATGTATTGATTTGCACTAGTTCACCTCCTGGGCTTAATCTTTTTGACATTTTCTACACAAAGGGGCCTTTCACCAACTGAGCTATGTTCGTTTAAATTCCAGCATCGTCGGTGACTGACACTGTTGTCTATGCCCACGGGACAGTTTTTATTAAGGCCTGTTTATTTAACTTCGGCAAACCTTCAACATATTCTTCCTCATCTCTCATTTGCTATCTGTTTCAGCACTAAACACATGTATTTCCTCTTGGCTTCGCCACAGGAACGTGGCATCCTATGTATATCCCCGTAATGTCATCCCATGGTTGCAGCTTGTCCAGCACACAGGCGGACTTCAGCTGAGATTAATTGAAGGGGACCACTGATGGAGCGAGGACTCGTAGAAAAGAGACTTGCTCATTTAGCTTCCTAACATGGTTACGTATTGTGTAAAACTAATACGCACCACATCAAAATAAGGGACAGAGAAACTTGTCTATGTGTTTACTAACATGAATAACTCAAGTGACTTTCTAAAATGGCTGCTAACGGGAAATATTTATTGCGCATGCGTCAACTGCATCTACGCAATATGACAAGCTGTCACTTGGAGGGAATTCTTACCCATGAGCAGAAGGTATTAATATGGCTTCCTGAAGACTTCCATGCTTTGCATCCGCTTGCCTGAAACTAAATGGAGCTATTTTACTAATACTAATGCGGGGAAAAATATTAATAAGTAATGGGAAATTAGAGTAGAGATGAGTGGCATACAGTGAAAACATTTATTCTTTAAAGTAACGTCTGTCTTTCTGGCTTTACTTTTCAGTAAGCATTTGGGCCTCTTGGGTATGTCTGGAGTTAGTCGTACCATATGGGTATCCGCGCATGACAAGTGAAAGTTAGCCTGGAAGAATGACGTGCGGATCAAGAAGAGTGCAAGGCCACAGCCTGCCTGAAGCCGGGAAACTGGCAGTACACAACCTGAATGAATAAAACAACATATTAAAATTATACATTTGCATCGAATGTAATGTGAATGCGGGTGGGAAAATAAAAGCATGAATAAGAATTAAGGGGATGGGTTTATGAGCAAAGGGCTAACTGATAAGACTGATATGTAAGCATTGTGTGTTGAACTTCCCCACCTTGCCCGGCCAACCAAAATTAGTATATTACAATATTGAAACATTAATGGGTGGCACATGAGGATAGAGAAGGTATAATTGAGGTCATTTTTGTTAGTTAGGAAGAGGTCGATGCTGTGATGCTGTGAGGCGTGGGTGCTGTCGGAGAGATGCTGTGAGATGCTGATGAACAACTGAATGCAGAACCTACTATCCAAACTATTAGGTTTAGAAAGAAGAACGCGAAAGAATCTCGAGGTGGAAGAGAGTGTCAGAGAGGGGTGCAACATGATCGTCGGTGTTAGAGAGGTCATCTATCCTGTCCTGAAACTTGTTCTGAAGTCTTTGTCTTCTGATCTATCCCAGGGGACCCCTACCAGCCCTTTTGAAGGGGATTGGTCTTCACACCACCCTAGGTAATTATCAACTTTGTGTGTTTGCAGATGTTCTTTTCTCTCTGTCCTCTCCTTTCTGAGCATAAGTCATTGAAAGTTTGAAGTATTTGTTAATGATTTGATTAATTTAATTTTTCTCTCCTATGAGTGATGGTGAATGTACTGTACTTTGGAGTGGTTCACATGCAAATAATTTAGATAAAGATTTGAAACTTTTTCGAGTCAGTGGTTATTTGCTTCGAGGGTAAAGTTAGAATAGAATTTTCATCATCAACTAGTTCAACTAATGATCCATCAACCAGAGGAAAGAATTGTTTGCTCAGTGAAAGGTTGGTTAGGAATAAGGAATAATCAATCTTGAGGTATGAAAATTAATAAACTTTGACTCCAGCAGTTTACCCAAACTGTGAGTGAATGTTTATGGGCCCAGGTGAGTATGTGGTACTGGAGTGTCTATTGCTGGTTCGCTACTGGATCACCACAATGCTTCAGTCTCTATGATAACTGCCAGTACCAAAGTCTGTTGGACCTGAATACTTCTGTTGGAAAGTTCAGAAATCAACTCCTGTAGTTTGGTGTTAGTTTCCAACTTTTATGGAATGCACACAGAATACCATAAGAATTCCAGGGGATCTTTGAAAGTCATGGGTGGACCAGACCAATTTAGCGTACATTTCCTGGCTTGCAAAACACTCTGCAAACATTTGAGAGTACCCAAAAAGTTGTGAAACTTTGGGCTTTCACAACATGTTGTAGGGCCGGCCCTGGTAATGCTCCATATCATCCCCAACCCAAAATCAGCGGAAAATCCTCAATATTGGCAGACTTTACACCATTTAAAGTGGGGGTTACTAACATAAATTCCACAGATCATTTAATCTGTGAGTCAAAATGTAGAATCTGCAATGCAAATTGCGTTTTTGTGTGCCTATGTAAGTCTAGGGAGCACAATGACATTTAATATTAGGCCTGCTAACTGTATGTCTTTCCTTATAATACATAGACAATACTATGACTCCAAATCTATATTTTTTATCTACTTGCCAAACCTTCTTCAAGCCATGTATTCAGGTCCTCCTCTAGTTGAATGGTAATAGTTCCACCTGCCAGGCACAGTTTGGGGGCAGTGAGAACACTGGTCAGGGAACACTCTTATAGAACTTGCTGCCCTACACTCTTGAGTCGGAACAAGACCACCTCACATTCCTTCAGTTACTGAAGGCATGGCGTTTCACCCTGAGAAATTATAATTTTTCTGTGTTCTCAATTTTTGAATGACAGTTCAAGGAAATGACTATGCATTTTAGTGTCCAATATAAAAAATGGCACTACAACATTCCATGCAAGAAATAAGTACCATTCTCAAATCAAAGAGAATCAGCCCGATTCCCAAAGCTATTTGTGCATACTTACTCACACACGCAAATAACCGTACAAGTGGAAATCCACTTTTATAATTCAGAAAATGTGATTTTGCACTTGTAAATGAAGTCACTTTCACAAAAAATTTCTTAAGACAATGGGGTAGATTTACAAATGTTTTGCGCTTCATTATCTCTGTAGATAGGGCGCTCTCCTGCTCCCTCCCTGTCACGCAATGCAGCTCAGCATTTTTGGCTGCTGTGCTGCGTTTCGTGCCTTGTCTAAAAATCTTGGCCTATGTATATAATCAGGCATAGGAGTGAGTGGGTAGACAGCACGGAATGAGTGTTGTAAGGTGTTGCAGGTTGGTAGTGCCCTATAGGATTTTAAACTCTACAAAATTACCAATGTTATGTTAAGAAACTGGGTGCGCTTGGAAGCCGTGCTGTAAAATGGTCTCCACTTATAGAGGCTCTGCCAGCTGGAGCTCACAATCCCGCATTTATCCTGCTAAACCAGGAACTTCAGGGCTTGTCTTGAGTGGGCCGCTTGTTTAATTACTTGCTGCATTGCAAGAGCCTGCAATCGCAGTAGAGGGGTGAGGTCAGAGCCCCCACGTCGAGCCTGGCTGATCGTGGCCTACAACAAGCCCGAGCTGCAAGTGGTGGTCATCTAAGCGGCTATTGCTGCCATGAGATGAAGGTTCTGCTGGGTGAGGAAAGCCTCCAGGCGGGCTCTGTGCACCAGTGCTGGATAGGAGAAGTGCATGGAAGCAGCTGGGGCCTGACCGAGTGAGTGCCGGCGGGCTGCCTCACTTTGGGTGGCTTGCGTGAGGCAGGACAAATCGATCTTCCCTGCCGCTCAGGGATGCGGAGAGACGTTTGCGATACGGCCGGGCCCTGCAACGCCTAGTAGGAAAGATACTGCCTGAAATTGACTCCAGTTGCTGCAGCCACATATGGACAGCACAAGAGAGGGTGATGAGAGGAGTAGGATGGGGTCAAAGCCTAGGCCCAGCCTTGTGAGTGGTTACATGTGGGTTGCGTGTGACTCGGCAACCTGCGCAGAGAGGACTGTGGCTGATCATCCAGTTGCTGCTGGGTGAGGTGGATCGGGAAGGAAGATGCCAGAATCCTGGGAAATGTGCTGGGCAGGAGGGCATCATGGGTTGACCTCCCATGGCATCGGCCACACAAACACTGCACCTGTGCTTCCTTACCTCGGCTAGCAGAGGTGGAATGCTCAGTGAGGAAGGACAAAGTGGTGGTGCTGGGACCCTGTCTGAGCCTTTGGCCCTGAAAATATAAATTTCTCAACAAGAGACTTGGAGACTGATTGCTTGCATTGAAAACGAGTGCTGCAAAAGTGGGGTGGGGGCGGCCAGAGCTTTGTGCTGTCTGGACCCATGTTGGTATTGACTGACACAGGCTTTGCCAGAGGACCCCACCTGCCTTTTGTGTCTGCTCAGCGGGGTGTTTAAGAATTTTTTGGTCACCGTGACACATGGACAAAACAGCCTGCTGGTGCACTTGGGCCTGTTCATGCCCCCCCGGGTTGAGCCCTCGGGTGCTGGTGCCACTTCATGTCCCCGGACTGCAGCTGAGAGAAGCAGCCTCACTGACTGTGATTGCCTGCTTATACTGCGAGTGGGTCACGGCGTTGGCCATTTGGACCGAGGAGGCCGGTGAGGTCTGCTCATGCCCCCCTTGCACCCATGGGGATAAGGCAGGACTCCAGAAGTGGTGGTGGATGGCCTAAGTGCTAACAAGTGTGTGAGCACATTCCAAGTCTCTGGAGTCCATGGACCTGAACCTGGGCAAGATGGGGAACACTGACGTGAGGCAGTGTAAGCTCCCCTATGAACAGCTCATGCTAATTTGCCTCCTGATCACTAGCAGAAGAGTCAGGGGGTTGGAGTGGGCTATTCCCAGAAGCAGGCATTCCTACTATGTTTCTGAATCTTAAACAGAGTCTGAATGTTATCAATACTAAAATAGATATGCTGGTTGATAGGTTTAACTGCCTTATGGAGAAAATTGACAAGCATGACTAGCCAATAGACCTCCTCGAGCATCGTACATCAGACGTGAAGGACGCACACTCATCGGCAGAAGAGAAGCTGCTCCAAATGGAAAAGGTCCTAGAGGCGATTTGAATAAAAAATGAAGATTTGGAAGCACGCCACAGGAGTAATGATTTGTGCATTTTAGGTATACCAAAATCACCGGCAATGAGTCGTATGGAGGATTATGTCGAGACAATGCTGCAGCTCTGTTTGGAGATGCACTCTCTGCTAGGTTTATTGTGAAAGGACCCATAGATCACCTGGCCAACGGCCTCCCCGGGTGCGCTGGAACACCAAATATTAACTAGTCTATTAAACTTTAGAGATAGAGACACTGCTTTGCGACTGGCGAGAGATCAGCGGCCCCTCTGAATGCCTTCGATTTGAATATAGGAGCTTAATGATAGGCGCAAGGCGTGGCATGTACTTGCATATTTGCAGCAACACACCATGGACATTGGTTTGCTGCAAGAGATACATCTTATTGAGGGCACTTATGTGCGCAGGGTGTATTATTCTGTAAGGGATTGCCATGACACAAGCGCCGTTCTTTTCTGTGATCAACAATGTCATTATGTCATGATGTCTGGGACACTGCAGGGTCACCCAGTCAGAATTTTGCCAATCTATGTCCCAAACGTAGTTGCCCCCCGGTTTTTTGGTGGAAGTTTGGTGGCTGGCAGGAACTCATGGGCCTGGGACGCTGCTGTGAGGAGGGGACTTCAACTTGGTTCTGGACCCCAATGCTGACAGGTCTAGTGACTCCCAGTTACCAAACTCAAGTGCTGCTGCACCGTTGCGACTTATAATGGCTGACAATCACCTTATTGATCTCAGATGCTCTCCACACATGGGTGGTGTGGTGGGCATGTGTATAGCAGTTTCACATACCTCATGGTCACGGATTGATTATTGTTTGCTACATGAGATATAGATACAAGTACTTCCAATTTCACTGACTTACCGCAGACATTGTCAGATCATGCCTCTGTCTTGTTGGAGATGGCCCTCCGGACTATGCTGCTATGTAGAGCATGCTTTCATGTGGCGCCTCCCAGATGGAGCGCTTCATAACCAGGTGTTCCACAGTGAAGTTAGATCAGCAATTGTTGAATACTTTGAGCACAATGGGCACTCTATCGTCTCAGTCTACCCTGTGGGAGGTCTTCAAAGCTATGATTCTCTCACAATATTATGACACAGTACAGAGAGAAACTCATTATCTGGGGAAAGAGGCCCGCGCTAGGTGATATGATGAGGGTGATAGGGTGGGTAAGACCTTGGCTAACCTGCTGGGCAAGTGAATACATAGTCGAACTGACAATCTACCAGCACAACTTGCACGTCTATGTTGAGACAATAGAAATGGAGATGACAGCCTTCTTCTCTACTCTATATGCGTCCACCCACGCCATGTACCCTCCAGACCTTACTTTCTACTTAGACTCAGTGCAGCTAATATGACTTTTAGTCATATTAGCTGCACTTTGAGGAGCCATTCACGGTAAAGAAGCTTGTTCAGGTAACAAATGCAATGCCTGGTGAAAAGGTCCCTGGCCTGGATAGCCTCAATACCACCTTCTATAAAGAGCATGCCCAGATCGTGGCCCCAGATCTCCGTGCCTTGTATGAGAAATCCTTAGCGTATGGAATTCTCCCCCTCCCTGTGTGAAGCACTGATTGCAACTATATTGAAACTGAACAAAGACAGCCTGTGCAGTGAGTAGTACAGACGTCCATCCATGATTAACATGGACAATAAAATCCTATTAAAACTGATAGCCTTGTAACAATCTGTGATTCTACCACTTGTGGAATGACCGGACAAGTGGGGTTTGCACCCAGATGGTCAATGGTCCACAACCTGGGCACCTTCTTTGCCCTAGAACACACTACTGATCTTTACCTTAGTGCAGCTGCAGTCTTCGAATTGTTTAAATGGCCTTACCTTTTCACACAGCTATCACTCCTTGGAGTATTCTGCAAGGTCATATGATTAGGCGGCCTCCTATATGCCCAGCCAATTGATAGATTAAGGATGAATGGAACAATTGGTAAACAACCTTTACAACGCAACTTTTACAACGCACTACCATTACAATGAAACTTTTACAACGCAAGTGGATTTACAACGCATGATTTTACAACGCAAGATTTTACAACGCAAGTACCTTTACAACGCAAGTACTTTTACAACGCAATTATTATGTGTTATATTTAATGTTTCATATTTTATTTTATAAAAAAAATTCATTATATTTGTGAATTATTATTTTTATTGTTTTTTAAATAATTTTAATTTAGTGAAGTTGTTTAATAAATTTATATAATTATGAAATGTAAAAATTACTCTAGTTTATAAAAATAATACTTTAGTATTAATAATTTAAAAAAGAGAATTAATATTGTCAAGATTATTGTAAGTTTTATTTTTTGAAATATATAGTTCTTACTATGGTAGTTTATATACAATTTGAAAAACATTTTGTGCTTGTAACCAAAATTTATATGACAATTACGTGGTTATTTAAAGAACCTTTTTTCAAGTTATTTTATAAATAGAAGATATTATTTTTAATTTTAAATGCATTTTTTGTGGAAAAAATATGTTGTCAGATGGTTGCCAGATTGGAATGCATTTTCAATTTTTTACAAAAATAAAAAAATATTGGCTCCTTTATATTTTGGATTGTTTGGGGAGTTTTGATGTTTCAAAGATTGGTTTAATAAACATTGGAAAAATAGAAGAAAAATATATAAGGCAAAAAAAGGTAGGTAGACCCGACGAAAATGTAATAAAAATGTTTTGGAAAAATGTTATAGCCAATTGTAATTAGTGTTTGCTTAAATTTAGGGCAAAGCAGGAAAGTAAGGTGAAAAAGTTATTTAGAAGCTTAGAATGTTAGCAACATTTTCAAGGTAGTCTAGAGCCACAGACAACGAAAACTGTTGTATAATACCCAATAGTCTCTCAGACATTTCCTTTGTTTTTTGTGTAACTCGTGGGTTTAGACTACCAGCTAATGTTTGTGAAAGTCTAATTTCTTGAAAACTTTGCTCCTTCTTCAAAGTTTCCAAAAAAGAGTAGAAATTAGGGTGTGGTTTTCCAATTGTATGGTTGAAGGAGTTATGCCATCCCTTAATGGCATTATTTGTTTTAGCTTCTCCCTCTAAACAGCTCGTGTAACAGTTCTACCACTCCACATGGAAATGTGGCTTCCTCCTGCGACCCGATCTGCTTAGGTGCCCAATCCATGTGTCTTCAAAATAATTTAGAATGGGTGCCAGTTTGTCTTCATTTACATTGTAATAATTTGATTCTGTAATGGCAGTGTAGTACTCATCTACACTTTCGGGAGGCACAAAACAAAGAGCTGTTAATTTTATTAACTCAACTTGTAGTTTGCTATCTGTTGAGTATTCTGCAACCAGGGTTGTTTTCTGTAACTTACGCCAGAATGCCTGGTAAAACTGGAAAAAACAACCCTGAATTTGGGTATCCGTGTACGTTTTACTGATCACATTGATCATCCTCAATTCAAAATCGACAATTATTTTTCTAGGACTTTTGGTTGTTGTATTTTTAATAACTGATAAAAGTTCAGTGTAGGTTGCAGAAAACTTATCAGGCAGTAAACTATATACTAGGGGGATCACATTATGATTAATTTTAGCGTGTATAGTGTAAATTTGTGTGAAAGAATGGGGTGTACTTTTAAACGTCCCATCCATCATCCAAATTTCACTATTTTCTAACTTAACACGGTTGTGGGGTGTACTAAAAATTAGAATACGTTTTTGAGGGTTTTTGTTGTCATGGAGAAGGAAGGGTTCATCAGCAAAAGAAATAGTAAGTTTATGTGGAATAACAATGTCAGAAAAAGTATGAGGTGTTGTTGTTTGTGTGTTACTTGCCTGCTTTTGTCTTTGTATAATTCACCTCAGATTGGGAATTATAGGCATATTACTAGCGACATGACTGGGGACATGCTGTGCAATCTCTCTTAAAATGGATCCTGTAGAATCATTGGAGGTGCTTGCAAGTTCTTTCATCTCATTTAAGGTTTCCCTTACATCAATCTCCATTGCAGAGGCAGAGTGGTTAGGATCAGTTGTTTTAACAATAATATCTTCATGAGTAACCGCTCTGCCGCTGCAATGGGATGAGTAGTATTGCACGCACCTCCAATGATTTCTGGGAAAACTTATCCTTTCTTGACAATATATGTATCCTGCATGCTTAAGTAATTTGTTTCCTTTTCTGTATTTTATGTAAGTAGCTGTTTCCTGAGCAGACATTATCTGTAAAGAAAAAATGTTTAATTTTAGTATGTACATTAAAATGAAAAATAAGAAGTAATAATAATCTACATTTTCCCAACTGCTGTATTTATATGGAGTTAGAATAGTAATTCTTACCCCTACTCTATCCCACACTTTCCCTACTGCTGGACATTCCTGGAGTTAGAATAGTAATTGTTACCCCTACACAATCCCACACTTTCCCTACTGCTGCACCTTCCTGGAGTTAGATTAGTAATTCTTACCTCTACACTATCCCACACTTTCCCTACTGCTGCACCTTCCAGGAGTTAGATTAGTAATTCTTACCCCTACACTATCCCACACTTTCTCTACTGCTGCACTTTCCTGGAGTGAGAATAGTAATTCTTACCCCTACACTATTCCACACTTTCCCTACTGCTGCACCTTCCTGGAGTTAGATTAGTAATTCTTACCTCTACACTATCCCACACTTTCCCTACTGCTGCACCTTCCAGGAGTTAGATTAGTAATTCTTACCCCTACACTATCCCACACTTTCTCTACTGCTGCACTTTCCTGGAGTTAGAATAGTAATTGTTACCCCTACACTATCCCACACTTTCCCTACTGCTGCACCTTCCAGGAGTTAGATTAGTAATTCTTACCCCTACACTATCCCACACTTTCTCTACTGCTGCACTTTCCTGGAGTTAGAATAGTAATTGTTACCCCTACACTATTCCACACTTTCCCTACTGGTGCACCTTCCTGGAGTTAGATTACTAATTCTTACCCCTACTCTATCCCACACTTTCCCTACTGCTGGACCTTCCTGGAGTTAGAATAGTAATTGTTACCCCTACACTATCCCACACTTTCCCTACTGCTGCACCTTCCTGGAGTTAGTTTAGTAATTCTTACCTCTACACTATCACACACTTTCCCTACTGCTGCACCTTCCAGGAGTTAGATTAGTAATTCTTACCCCTACACTATCCCACACTTTCTCTACTGCTGCACTTTCCTGGAGTTAGATTAGTAATAATTCTTACCCCTACACTATTCCACACTTTCCCTACTGCTGCACCTTCCTGGAGTTATAATAGTAATTGTTACACCTACACTATCCTACACTTTCTCTACTGCTGCACATTCCTGGATTTAGATTAGTAATTCTTACCCCAACTACATCCCACACTTTTCTTATTACTGCACCTTCTAGGAGTTAGAATAGTAATTGTTACCCCTACACTATTCCACTGTTTATCTACTGCTGTACCTTCTTGGAGTTAGAATAGTGATTGTTAACCCTACATTATCCCACTCTTTCCCTACTGCTGCACATTCCTGGAGTTAAAATAGTAATTGTTACCCCTACATTATCTCACACTTTCCCTACTGCTGCACTTTCCTGGATTTAGAATAGTAATGTGCTTTGTAATGTGCTTTTTAAATACCTTTTGATGTAGATGCTTTGTTCTTGGTCTAGTTTTTGGTCTTGTTTCTCGTTTTTTGCTGGTCTTTTTTGTTGTCTGGTCTTCTGGGATTCGCTTTTTGATTTGGTTTTGAGAAGATTTATGTGAGTATCTGAAAAAATGAGAAATAAACTGAAATGTAATATTTGATTTTAATGTTTGAGATACAGTCAAATATGTCAATACTTATGTGCATATGTTACATTAAATTTACATTACCTTGTAACTTTACTACACTTTCCCTGCCACTGTACCTTCCTGCAGTTAGAATAGTGTTTGTTACCTCTACAGTATCCCACACTTTCCCTACTGCTGCACCTTTCTGGAGTTAGAATAGTAATTGTTACCCCTATACTATCCAACACTTTCCCTACTGCTGTACCTTCATGGAGTTAGAATAGTAATTCTTATCTTTACTTTATACCACACTTTTCCGACTGCTGCATCTTCTAGGAGTTAGAATAGTACTTCTTACCTTTACTGCTTTCCACACTTTCCCTAGTGCTGCACCTTCCAGGATTTAGATTAGTAATTGTAACCCCTACACTATCCCACAGTTTATCTACTGCTCTACCTTCCTGGAGTTAGAATAGTGATTGTTACCCCCTACATTATCCCACTCTTTCCCTACTGCTGCACATTCCTGGAGTTAGAATAGTAATTGTTACCCCTACATTATCTCACACTTTCCCTACTGCTGCACCTTCCTGGATTTAGAATAGTAATGTGCTTTGTAATGTGCTTTTTAAATACCTTTTGATGTAGCTGCTTTCTTCTTGGTCTAGTTTTTGGTCTTGTTTCTTGTTTTTTGCTGGTCTTTTTTGTTGTCTGGTCTTCTGGGATTCGCTTTTTGATTTGGTTTTGAGAAGATTTATGTGAGTATCTGAAAAAATGAGAAAGAAACTGAAATGTAATATTTGATTTCAATGTTTGAGATACAGTCAAATATGTCAATACTTATGTGCATACGTTACATTAAATTTAAATTACCTTGTAACTTTACTACACTTTCCCTGCCACTGTACCTTCCTGGAGTTAGAATAGTGTTTGTTACCTCTACACTATCCACACAGTTTACCTACTGCTGTACCTTTCTGGAGTTTGAATAGTAATTGTTATCTCTACACTATCCCACACTTTCCTTACTGCTGCACATTATTGGATTTAGATTAGTAATTTTTACTCCTACTCCATCCCACACTTTTGCAATATTTTACTACTGCTGCATTTGAACACAGTATAAAAATGCTGTTATGTAAATTATAAAATAATTACCTTCTTTAAAACTCGACGTTTGAATTTCCAAAGATGAAAGTATTTATTTTATTTTCGTTATTGAATTTCTGTGTGAAAATCAGATTAAATATGTGTGGATTAGAAAATGTTTTTCCGTTTTATTAAATTTCAATTATGATTTATAAAATTTAGAAAAGTACCTTGAAATTATTGTAGAAGAGGAGTGTGGATCCTTTAGTAAAATCCAATTTTTTTAAACTTGGCTTTTTCGTCACACTTGATATAAGTTCTTCTATATTAAATATTTTAACTTTTCGTGCTGTTAGAAAAATAATATATTTTTATATATTTGAAAATAATGATATTTAATAAACAATTTAATTTAAATAATATTCATCTTTAAATATGTTGTGCTTCATTTTATTAATATATGTTTTATTAATTATAGTAATATCTTGGTGGTTATATTGTTACTTTAAATTTGAAAATCAAACTTATTAGGGGTAGCATTTTAAATATTTTAAGAAAATATTTCTGTTATTAGTTTTCTAAACTTACTTGTATTGCGAAAAGTAATGCTTTTTAAACCGATTCGGGTGTTATCTCGAAGAAGAGGTCAGAGGGTCAGCTTTTGGCGTCTGGTCACTCTGCTAGTTGATAATCAACTGAATTAAAAATGGTGTCTTGCTCGTATTTATAAGTTTGAGTCAGTGTCACTGTTATTTTTAAGAAATACAGCGTTGGTATTCATTTTTAAAATACGTTTCATTACTGTGGAAAGTTATAATTTTAAAAATTATATAAAGATGTCTGGTTTTCCCTTTTTCGTTCCGATTTGGCATCCATTTTGAAAGTAGTGTTGTGCTATTATTTTCATGGAAAGAGTTGTAGGACATATTTAGGAACTACACAGTTTAAAATGGCGACTATGTTTATGTAAAATGTTTGTTTTTACGAATATTTATTTTCTTTAAAATTAATATATTGTAAGTTTATTATATTTTATAATTCGTTGCATGTGTAAAATGTTCATTAGTTACGTTTAAAAGAGTATTTTTTTAAAAACTCGAGTGTTACTTTTAATACTCAAGTATTAATGTTAATAAATGTTTCGCATTTCTTTTGATTAACATTCAGTTTTTATCTACATTTTAAAACACTTCCCCGCCCAAAACCCCTAATTTCCCTACATCCCGTGCCAGGTTTTATTTTACAAAAAAACGTATTTTATGCGTTGTAAAGGTATGCGTTGTAATTGAATTCGTTATAATAGTACTTTACTACTAATAACTCTATTTTGCGTTGTAACAGTATTCGTTGTAAAAACATGCGTTGTAAAAGCATATGCGTTGTAAAAAATGGGTTGTAAAGACATGCAATGTAATAGTATGCATTGTAACGTCATACATCCGGAACAATTACTTCCCCTTTCCCAATATTGAACGGTACCCCATAAGGGTGGCCCTTGTTTCCCATTCTATTTGCCATAGCCATGGAGCCACTGGCAGCTCAGTTGAGTCAAGATCACTCCCGTTATGGCCTGGTGTTTACACCCCGTTGGGTCCTAGTATCTGTAGTGTTTTGTGGGTAGAGTACACACCTTTTAAGGGTGAACAGAGGAAGGGAACACTCGCAACATTGGTTGGGGCCTAAGTGAATGCGTTACTTACATGGAATGAAATGATTTGCCTGTGGTGCATTTACGCTACTGATTTATCTCTTATATTTATGCATTCACATGTGAAAATGGAAATGCGTTTTTCAGGACTATACCTGGAATACTGTGACTATTGCAGCATTCAGTCCGTAATCTGGAAATGTTCTGAGAATTTTAAAAAGACAGAAAATTACTACCAGAACCTGCAGGTGCAGCATTCGAATTTCCTTTAACGGAGTACAAATACTACAGCATTAAGCCTTAGAGAAATTTATATTATGCCGACATAATTTGTGAAATTTCGAAATTTTGCATCATGCATTGACAAAATTTCCTGAATTTTTGTATTATGGAGTTTTGTTTAATTTTTGACCGACATACGCAGAGAAGGTCTTGCACATAGACCTTTATGTGTTCTAACAAGTCGCCTGTTGTTACCGCATATAACTTTTATGTTTGGTATGCCTTTGTGTGAAAAAAGTCAGGCAAGATACAATCAAAACATCAGTGTCTCCGTAAATAAATGTTCATCTATTTTCTGTAAAATATACTCTCGCCATTTGTACTCTTGCACTCCAAAGTATGCGCAATCTACAATCTATCTAAGTTCTTACCATTACCTAGACCGGCACCCCAATCTCACTATTCTGTTAAGGAAGCTTGTTGCTGGTGAGAGGAGTTGGGGTGATGCTCAGTGCCCAAGCTTTAAAGTTGCTACATGTCTACCAATAGCTCCATGAACATATCGACCCCCTGTTTATAGTTCCCACTCTTTCAGGCATTTCTTTCTTTTCACTGTCCATCTTTGTTGCAGGGTCTCACCCTGATGTTTGCCTTGTGGTGCTGAATCCTTTCTTGTTGGCATTAGGACTCTGTGCACTTTCTCCATGCTAACCAGTTGCAAAGTGATGGTGCTCTCTCCCTAAAACATGGTACAATTTGCAATACAGCCGATTAGAACATTTAATTTACTTGCAAGTCCCCAGTAAATTGTATTACATGTAGGGGGGGCCTTTAAATTAAATGGCACTAGCGTGCCTGCAGCTCGTATTGTGCCACCTGCCAAAGTACCCTTTTAAAACCGATCTCAGGCCTGTCACTACAGCTTGTAGTGCAGTTCTAACCTGCCACTTCGTCCTGGAAAAATAAACCTTTTGCCACATTTGAAACATTTTTTTAATACATATGTCATCCTTAAGTTAGGCCGTAAAGGTATCAAGGGCAGGGCACATTTGATTCGAAAAAAGGATGACGTGTGCTAAAATTTTATATGTTCTGGCAATGAAAAAGCTCCTAAAGTCATTTTCCTCTGCTGTAATGTATATCTCTCCCATTGACTAAAGTGGAATACCTTATTGCAATTAATAAGTGAAAACATTTGATTGGGAGCAGATAGAAGTATGGCATTTACACTCAAATTAATTGTAATTTTATAGTCTTTTAATTGTAAAATCAGATTTTAAGACACAATTCTGAAAAGCCACTTTTATAAAGTTAGCTTTGTCTGGTTCTCAACATTTGTGCATTCTTGCCAGTATCCCCGGTCACAAGACTGTGAATGGCTCTGCTGTTGGGGTTTGTATATTGCCTTCAGACAGTGAAATATAAGGGGATTAGTGTGGATACGATGTACCCAGCCCCACCTGAAGCCTTGACAGGAGAATGGAAGAACTTTCCAAAACTAGATGTCGTGGTCAGTATAGGGAATGCCCCCACTTCAAAGGCTGGCACCTATAACAGCAAAGGCATGCTATCCATTTCCGAAAACCTCACTAGAATAGGGGTGGGATGTTACATCGTACATCAATGTGTCCTCTATCTACCTAGGCTTTGACCTTTGCTCAGACCCTTTTACAAAGTTGCAAAAATAACAAAGAGATGGATGGAATGCTTGAATGCAGTTGAGCTCAAAATGCCAAGCTAGGTCTTCCATAAACCGGAACACAGGCGATCTAGGACTGGTTTCACACTAATATGGTTTCTTCAGCCAGTTATAGTTTGGTTCCAGTGGCATAGTGAGCCCAGAACCCACGTCTGGGCATACTTGGCCCACTTAGGGCATCAAATAAAAAAACAACAAGGTGATGGATGGAAGGAATCTCAGCCACTGGCAATTGCTCGGGCCACATCCCAATCCATTGTTTTTTGCACAGCATGCCATCTCAGTTTAGTCCCAGCCATATTCAAATCAGTCTTGACCTTGCTTCTCCAGGGAACAGTCCAGCCGAACTGCCAGGCTAGGTCTTCCCTGAACAGGAACACCAGCAACCTAGGATTGCTTTTACCCTAGTTAGGGCTCTTCAGCCAGGTGTAGTTTGGTTCCAGAAGCACAGTGAGCCCGGGACACGCAACTGGACTTACCCAGTGCACTTAGGGATCAAATACAAAAACAACAAGTTGATGAATGGAATGCTTCCATTAATCTCAGCCACTGGCAATTGCTCAGGGCGCTTTCCAATCCATCGTTTTTTGCCCAGCATGCCACCTCAGTTGGGATCCAGCCATATGCAAATCAGTCTTGACCCTGCTCCTCATGGGAATAGCTCAGCCTGAACTGTCAGGCCTGGTCTACCCTGAACTAGGAACACAAGCAACTAAGGACATGTTTCGCATTAGTTAAGGCTCTTTAACTAGGTATAGCTTGGTTCCAGTGGCAGAGTGAGTCCAGGACCCATGTCTGGTCATACCCGGCAAACTTAGGGCATCAAATACAAAAACAACAAAGAGTTGAATGGCATGCTTGAATTGATCTCAGCCACTGGCAATTGCTCAGGCAGCATCCAGATCTATAATTGTTGCCCAGCGTGCCACCTTAGTTTGGACCTAGCCATATGAAAATCAGATTTGACCCTGCTCCTCATGGGAACAGTCCAGCCTGAACTACCAGGCCAGGTCGTCACTGAACTGGAACACAAGCAGTCTCTGACTGGTTTCTCCCTAGTGCCCCATGTCACATAACTGTGAATGGCTCTTCTGTTAGGGTTTGTGTATTCCTTCCAAGCAGTGACACAAAAGGTGATTAGTTGTGGAAAGGATGAGCCATCCTGCCAGGATGGTTGGGGTGGAGCTGTACCCAGACCCACTTATATTTCAGAGAGCTTTCCCTCCAGCAGACCCAAAGAAACCTGACACTAGTCTTTTTCACCTCTGACTTCTTGGAGCCTTGACAGAGAAAGGGAAGTTCATTTCTGAACCAGATGTGGTGGTAGTATATGGAATCCCCCCACTTAAAAGGCTGGCACCACCTTGTTCCTCATTAGACAGTCATGCTGCTTGAGGCCTGCTTTGACTCCCAGACCCCTACTCTGCTGCTTGAACACTGTCCTCCTCTCTGAGAAGGAAGACTGGACCTGCTTCCTTCATGCCAGGCTAAGCCGAGTGACTCCAACGGTCAGTTGGTTGACCTCCTGTCTAAGCTACAGGGATACAACAAGCTCCAGAGGCCTCTCTGCAACTGTTGAAGTTGACCGGCTGCACTAGACCTGCCTAGACCTGCAAATTGACCTGCCTTAGCCCTGCTCGCCTCTGTTGGAGTGAGTCCCTGATCCCCAAGAGGTGCCTCCCCAGGTCCTGGACCCTTGGCTACCATCAGTTAAGGTCCTCCTGTGAAGATAGGTGAAATCCTCAACTTTTGGGCTGTTTGCGATGGAGAACAGGTCTGTTCATGCTGAGACTCTGCTTCCTGCAATGTCCGCCACTGTGAAGCTCTGACTCTTCGCACTACAGTTACAGCTTGTGAGGACCAGCAACGCAAGAACTGCACTTCGTGCTACAGTAGCGACAGCTGGCGGTGACTGCCAATGTGAAGCTCTGACAATGACCATCCCTCACGTCCAACCACCTTAACATGCTACAATGATGAAAGCCCGTTCCACCGGTCTGATCTGCGCACTACAGTTATGACCAGCCGAGCCGCTCTCCCTGCTCCTTTCGGCCTCTTTCACCGCAAAAGTAGGCCTAACCTGGTCCCTGAATCTGGCCTGGTCTCCCCCGTGGTCGTCCTCAATTTGTGAGTTTCTCCAAGTCTAGCTTGACCAGATGACGGAGAGTGGCACTTTGCGATTTTAGGTGCTAGGAGGATCGGGCTTACCAGCTAGAATGACAGACTTTGGAGCTGGGGAACGAGGTTCGAGTCTGGCGGGCTGCTCAATATCTTGTGATTCTGGGCAAATCACTTAATCTCCCCGTGCCTAAAAATGAATGCATCCATCTGTAATGCAACTGATGCTCATGAGCACTCTGATACCTTCAGGTCGAGTTTGCGCTATATGAAACTGATTTTTTAAATATATATATATATATATTCACTGAAAAAACCATAGGTTATAGACCATATATAGTTAGGAATTAGCATTTAGAAAACCTTATTTTACTCACACAAAACCATTGAAATTCCATATATAGTTAGTTGCACTAACTATATATCGCGCACCCGCAATCCACTGCTGATGATGTCACATATTACATCATTCATGACATGGTCAGTGACATCACTGATGACATCACTGATGACATCACTGATGACATCTCAAATGACATCACTGATGACAACATCCAGTGATTATGTGTTTCTGTAAAGTTTAAATATGTTTTACATATTGAAGAATGAGTGGATGTATAAGTGTCTGAATGAAGGTTTTAGTAGGTGCGTGATTGACTGTATGAGTGAGTGATTAAATGCGTCTTACTGAATGCACGGGTTAGTGACTAAACTGTCTGAAAGTGTGCATCAGTATGTCTGTTGTTGTGCAAGCTGCTGCATGTGTTGATCAGTAGCTATATAAGTAGCTATATGGGTTATTGATTGGTTGCACAAGTATTTGTATGGGAGACTGAGTGTGTGTATGGCTGGCTGGGAGGTGTGTGACTCTGTGCAGATCAATGTGTACTTGTATCAGTGATTCTATAAGAGAGTAAGTATGTGTTAGTATATGTTTGAAAATGTAAGGTACTCTATGTTTAACTGTGTAGATTAGAAAATGGAAGTGTGATTGATTCTTTACAGGACTGACTAGGTGTGTGAGTAACTCCATGGATGAGTGGCAGAGTGTGAGTGTCTGTATAGGTGTATGAGTGCATATGATAGTGTTGTAAAGATGAGTGATTGTATGTATGAATGATTGTATGGGTGAATGAGTGAATGTGTGTGTAGACGTAGGAATCAGTGAGTGCGTATGTAGTAACTAGTATTGGTGTGTCAATGGTTTAAAAAATTATACTCTGTATTTAACACTGGGTGTAACAGAGGTTATATTAAAGTGTGAGGAGATGCATTGTATTGTCACATTAATGATATCATCATTGATGTGACCATTGATGTCAAATGAGATATCATCAGTGATGTCATTTGAGATGTCATCAGTGATGTCATCAGTGATGTCACTGACCATGTCATGAATGATGTAATATGTGACATCATCAGCAGTGGATTGCGGGTGCACGATATATAGTTAGTGCAACTAACTATATATGGAATTTCAATGGTTTTGTGTGAGTAAAATAAGGTTTTCTAAATGCTAATTCCTAACTATATATGGTCTATAACCTATGGTTTTTTCAGTGAATTTCATTGGTTTTTTAACAGCTAATATCTGTAGCTGTAAAATGTATTCTTCTTTAAATCCAAAAATATATTTTATATGTTTATTAATAATTTTTTTTTTAAATATTTTTTTTTCTTCGTTCCCGCTTCGCGAATCGGGAAACTTCCCGTTAGCTGACCTTGATGCCGCGAAATAGACCGCGAGCCGGTAAACGTTTCTTTACCGCAACTGCCGCGTTAGAAAACAACATCGTGACGCCTCCCGTCCACATGACGTTTCGCGTTGTCGCGTGATACGTCATATGACGTGCTACGTTAGCGAACTGGTACACGAAGCGAGGCGCAAAGCGCAGGTTTCTGGAAGCAAACCGGGAGGCCCTGCAAAGCGCGTAACGTAAACACAGCAGGTCATGTGACTTGGTAATAACACTTTTCATTGGTTCATTTCATTTTTGGTTTCCTAATGATGTAAGACTAGGTCATATAATCTAAAATGAACACTTTTCATTGGTTGAGAACTATTGTTTTTCCCAAATGATGAAAATCCCTCCTTCTTTCCTCACTCTGACTTTCATCATTGTGAGAGAAAGACCCTTTGTTACCAGTGAGCAATGGCTTCTTTAGTAGCTTCAGCTGGTGCTTCCCCACCACCTCCACCACATCCAAGGAAGAGTGGACCACCTGCTGAAGTTATAATTCAGCAAGAAGAGGAAGAAGAGGAACAGGACGAAGAGCACGAAGAGAGGCACTTTTTGCCTGAGGAGCCCAGGACGTCTCACCGGAAAGAAAACTTCATTTGGCAATTTTTTAAAATTCCCAAAGGTCAGAAAAAAGTAAATGCAAGATACGTAACTTGCCTTATATGTCAAGATAGACTGTCCAGAGGGACCGACAAAAAATACAGTTTTGGAAACTACACAATGCATCGCCATATGACTAGGTGGCATCCTAACAACTACAGTGCTGCACAGTTTCGTAACGACCTAGATAATCTCCCTATTATGGCCAGAAGATCTGTTGTACCGGAAGTAACGGGACCAGAGGGCAGGGAGATGGTGCCAAATATACAAACGAGATTTCGTGAAGTAAAACAAGTCTGCGTACATTGCAGTGGATTCATTTGCTACGGAGAAAGTAGCATCACTCTGATCAACAGAGCTATTGACAATCATGCTCATGTTTGTCCGAAACGCCCCAAACAATAAATTCTTTTTTTTTTTTGTTGCTCCTGTTGAGCCCTTTACAATGAATCGTTTTCGTTGCCCCCTCCAAAAAAAAAACAAAAAAAATATAAAACTGTTCAGAAAAATTCAAAAAAAGTAAAAAAATGTTCAGAAAAATAATAAAAAATATAAAACAACAAAAACAATAAAAAAAAAGTTCTTTTCAGAACTACCTCCCCGGTATTAAAAAATTGGTACAATATTTGGAACTGTGCCAACCTCTATTTCTCTTGGTTCGCTTCCCAGTTCGCTCGCCGGTACGCGAACCGGAAGCGAACCAAAAAAACAGTAAGTATAAGGGAAGGAAACAGACAGTTATGTTAAAAGAAAGACAGCTATAGGGGAGTAAACTAGAGATACTATTACCCGTAATCCACTGCTGATGATGTCACATATTACATCATTCATGACATGCTCAGTATGTATGGAAAGGGGCAGATTTATATTAACTAGCACATCCCCAGAGATGCACCAGTTAACGTGCACCGCTGCTCTACCACCCACAGTCTGCCGCATTTACAATCAGATAGGACAAAGCTGAATCAAAACCCTGCGCCTGCTTGAAGCAGGCATAGATCTTGACGCAGGTAGGCTGAAAGCTAAAGCAACAACTAAGTGTCGTGTGCAGAAGTTGCAAAAAAGAAAAAATGGCGTTTAAACCAATAATGAGCCCATGCTAACTTAACACAGTGTAAAGATATCCAGGATCTACATCAGTTTGGGGTTCACGAACCTGGCAGGTAAAAGGCACTGAGGCTTTGCACCGTGCATATCTCATCCCAAATCATATGTTGTTTGTGAATGAAACAATTTCCCAGACCAAATGCTTTGGATTGGCTACTTCTAAAAAATTAAACACCCCTACTATCCCGGAGTTAGAGGAATATGATGGTTGGAGTAATTTTACTCGGTTGTCCATTAAAGATTTACAGGCCCTACTCCATAATTCTTCCTTTAACATTTCCAGTATAAATCCAAAAGGTTGGCTGCTTTGGCAACGTGCCTTATCCACGGTTTAATAACGCTGCCTTTTGCTTTATATAAGTTTTCAAATTGTATGAAATATATACCAATAGGTCGTTATGCACCTTTAGGTAGTGGTTTTCTTCATGAGGTCTGGTCGCTTCCATACACATACAGATGTTTCAAAGATGATCAAGAAGTTTATCTGAATGGAGAGGAATGCACTGAGACGCCAGATCATTCACTAATGTGTAGGCACATACAGTTACACGGTTCATGCAACAAACACCGACCAAATATGGCTTGCGTGTTGCAAGGCACGCCAGTTCCTGCTATCATCCCCACGTTCAAGTTGTTGGAAAATGGTAGTTATTTGATGCTCAATAATGAAGATTATTCTGGGTTAATTAAAAGTATTCCTTTTATCGTAACAGTAAGTGAACGGGTTATTTGCTGCAGAAATGTTCTATTTCCTCCCACACATGAACATAGGGAGTTTTCAATCTGGCCACAAATACCAACCTTGGGAGCAGATTTCAACGGCATGGCAAGAATAAGAGCTCTTTTGTCTCAGAGAGAGGTGGCCTTGAGTTCGGCCCGTGAAACTTTCGTGCTTCACATAGCGAACACCCGTACAGAGGTGCAGACCCTTTTAAATACAGATTTGCCTTTCCATTTCAGCAAGATGGTTCGGACTATCTTTAACGCGTCCTCCACAAAGGGCCTGGCACACTTTTTTAAAGTTGTTACCAGTGGTCTCGTGACTTCATTTGAGAAAATCTTTGGAGTCATCCCTGCTTTCTTTCATTCTATTTTTTCCACTGTGCTTGGTGGATTCCCATTTTTACTTGCATTACCAGCGGACGCTCTTGTGCTTTTTTACATTTTTAAATATGGATGTCCCTCCTGTGCAAGCTCCCGCCCTGCAGCTGCTGACGCTGTTCCGCAATCGCATGCTTGAATATTATGGCACAATGCCGTTGGCGATGTTAAGCACGGCATATGGATTATCTTTTCGATTCTCCTACTTCACCTGTGTCCAGCCTGTATTTCACTGCCTGAACTGTGATTTCGATTGGGCCATTGATTTGTGTCTCTGCGGACCGGTTTCTCCTGACGTCGACTTTAATCAGCTGATGACTCCTATCATTACTCACGAGTTGGTTTGTCCTGGCGAAAGGATTATGGCTGTGGCATTGATGCATGGACTAATTGGTCCCTGGAATTTACTGGCGGCAACACAGTCTTTCTTGGAACAGAGCTTTCTTGAAAACCCACCGAGCTGTCCTCTGATGGTGATAGAGGATCCGGTGCTGGGAGAGCACGTATGTTCTTTTCCGCTTTTAAATTGGATGGCTGAACTCTTTTCGGATGAAGACGGTGACTTCCTATTGGAGGCTGTTGCAGCTTATTTTGCATACACAGTTATGTCATAGACCTTTTTCATGTTTGATATGCTGAGTACTAGCATTTCATTGACAATTCATTGACTTATTTGTCAAGTTTTTATTATTTAGCTTGCCTATTGGCTTAAGCCTCGATAAAGTAGTTGGCTTTTTTATTTTTCTTTAGCATTAAATTTTCCTAGTTTTTAATGTTTTACCTTGCGGACCGTCCACATATAAAGTTGCAATCTGCTCTCATGAGATGCCACTTCTATTATCTTATTCAGTTCGTTTCCGAAACATGGGGAGGTGTCATCTAGATCCTGGATATCTTTACACCGTGTTAAGTTAGCATGGGCTCATTACCGGTTTAAACGCCATTTTTCCTTTTTTGCAACTTCTGCACACGACACTTAGTTGTTGCTTTAGCTTTCAACCTAGTAGTTCATCGTGGTTTACATGAGAATAATATGTTATTGCTCTACTATCTGCTTTGCTTGTTAAACTATATCTGTACAGCGACTGCTGAAGTTTCAAGAACAACACGATACAGAATTGTTATGAGGTCTGATCTCCACGACTTCATACTCATAACATAAGTGCAGCTTCTGCCAATTCTGGGCATGAGGCGGGTTTTATATTGCTTTGCCGAACACACATACACAACACTTGATGCGGTTCACATGAAGAGAGAGCTGGTGTATGCTGATGTGATTCCTTCAAATCTAAGACACTAAAGTATGGGCACGCCCTAAACCAACACAAAGAGACCTTCTTAGCAAATAATATAATATGTGTATTAGGGAGGGTCAGATATAAGCAGCCGCGGGCCGTGGAGGGAGTTACGGTGAGGCAGGGAGGCGGGGAGGGGGAGGGGCAGGGTGGAGCCCTCTCCACCCTGCCCCTCCCCCTCCCCGCCTCCCTGCCCCACCGTAACTCCCTCCACGGCCCGCGGCTGCTTATAAGTGTTGCTAACTCTTATTCATTTACAGCATGTTAACATACTGTCACCATTCGCTTTTTATGTACTAGTAACTATGCTGGTAATTTTGCTACTGATAATATGTGTACTTCTATTATCTAAGATACTACGCCTGAGAAGACGGCATTAGTAAATAAACATTTCAAATACACATGTGTTCTTCTTAACTCCATGTTCTGGTTTCTAAGAAATATATAACGACCGACTGTTCATGAGTTCCACGTATCCTGAGGTACTATAAGTTCATATTCTGGATTGTCTAAACATTGAGAGTTTGTTATATCCAATGTGACACTGTACCTAGCTTGCTAAGGGGTTTTTGATTACTAAGGTGAGTTTTGGGGCACCCTAATTCGCCGAGGTTCCAATCCTCTGTCCACAGTTCTGTGTGAGAACAGAAACCCTGCGACAGGGGCACCCCTGAGCCTTGCTGGAGCTTCATCACACTTGCGATACAACTCCAGCAATGCGCCACCTTTACGGCACAGATACGTCACGCATCTGTGCTGTTTTTGCCCCATGATGCGCCGCATTGTAAATGCAGCACACCATAGGTGACGGAACAGCGGCACAGAATGACTAACACATCCCTGGTGATGCGCCAGTCATCATAAATCTATCCCTATGCTTCTTATCTTGTTAGAGATGAACCGCCATATGTATCATCAAAGTTTTTTGCATTTCCTAAATAGCGAACTTTAAGGAATAAATAGCGATTCTTTACCATTCCTAGTTTGCGATGAGCTATTTGCTAATTACAAATTACCCATTCATTTCCATGCAGCAGGAGGCCCATAGGAATGAAGGTGCAATTTGCGATTAGCAATTACCTCATCGCAAATTACAAATTTTTCCGAGGGTGCAGGGGTGTCTCAAGAACACCCTGCTGCACCCCTGAAAAAGAAATTTGGGGGCATATGGCGCACATAAATTTTGAAAACATTCCTTTACCTCAAAAACGATTTTCAACTCATAATTTGAAAACACTGCACATGGGGAAATGACTTAAAATGTCCTTAAGACACATAAAAGCGTTTTTTGATTGCCTTTGCAGCATGTTTCAGTCACCTTTAACATGCCTATGTAACGCAAACATTCAAAATCTAAATTTGCCATGCACAGGTGGGAGCATATTTACAAGCAATTTGCTCCACAGACAAACTTCTTACATTGAAATGGGAAAAATAACATCAGAGACTCTCAATTACCTTATAAAGAAGCAGACACCATTATGTCCTTGTCATCAATATTAAAACCATTGCTTTTTCTCAAAAACGATTTACAAGTCATAATTTGAAAACACTCCACAGCTCCTATGCACATAAAAACCCTGTCAGTACTAATACTTCACATTTTCTCCAATTACAATTTCGCAAAGAAACAAAATCTATTTGTAAAACACTTGAGACAAAGCAACATTGAAAAACACAACTTTCTTCATAATTTTCTCCTTAAAGCACACTATTTTCTATCTAAATTAAAGAAATCTTTTCTCACCTTAGCAAATACTTTGAGTTTCAAAACAGTCTCAGAAACACACCAATTTGTCTTCAGCAGAGCAAAAGGTATGTACTCCAGAGTCTGCAGCTATCAAAAGCACAGAAATGCTGTAATTCTTCACACATATCTCTCATGTCACCCAATCAAAACTCTTCCCTCACTTTTTTTCAAATCAAAACCCTTCCCCCCTCTGCCCCCTCTCTGCTTTTTCTGCATAGCAACCACCTCTTGCAAGACCTCTGGTGTTTCCAAGTTCACACAACAATGTTGCAATTGAACTCTGAACTCTCAGTGCACCTGCATATTCAGTGCAATCTTTCATTTAATGATTTTTTCTTCGCCACTCAAAATACATCTTTCAACGAACTCATCCATGCACCCTAACTTTCTGTTTTCAGCAATCAAAATCCACCAATCACTCTTACTGCTTCATTAACACAGAAACTCCTCAGTTTTTTTCATTTTACACTCTCATTTTTTCAACTGCCATTTCATTGCCACACTTCATCTGACTGCAGGAGAACCTTCTCTCGCCATGTTTTCTGTCTGGATTGTTGGACATAGTTACATCTATTGGGCTCAGAGGTACGCTGAAAACAGGAATTTACCTAACCTCAATTTACAAGATGTGGAAATTAAGTGGTTTGGCCACAGAGGATTACAATGTCACCAATTGATACCATTGGTGAAAACCTTTATGCATTTGCCAAAACCTGACCTGTTAATTGTGCACTGTGGAGGTAATGATTTGGGCACTTTGACTGGGGTAGGTCTGGAAATGCTTTTAAAGGACACCTTTGAGCAATTGATGGCACTTTTTCCTCAGACTGCCTTGGTATATTCAAATATATGCCAAAGACAAAAATGGAGGTGGTCGAACCAATTTTGTCCACAAATTGAGAAATCGAGGAAGCATGTAAACAAATCTGTTTCAGCTTACATGAGAGACCATGGAATGGGCTCCCTGTACAACAATAACTTGCGTTACTACATGCAAGATATCTACAGAGGAGATGGAGTTCACTTCTCAGATGAGGGCAACAGAATTTTCACTCTGAATTTAAGACTGTGCATTGGTACCTACTTATAAGTACCTAAATGTACCATAAACCCAAAAGCTCTTCTCAGAGCTACCCTACATCTGATCACTCACAATTATTATTTTACTCTAACTTTTTTCACTAATTTTCAAGAAAGTACGCTCCCCAGAACGCTTCCCGGTTCGCGAACCGGGCGCACTCCACGCAAAAAAACTAAAAAAACGATATATTTTTTTTTTGCCCTGCGAGACCCTTTTAAAGCCTCCACATCAAACCTAGGGGGTCAGGGACGATCTACTATGCCCCCTTATGGTCATTTGCCCCTTCGCTTTGGCCTCCTCTTGTCTCTCGATCCTACCGAGAGACAAGATGGCGGCCGCTACGGACTGTTTGGAATGTTTACAGACGCCGAAGAACCAATCAGCTTCGCAAAGCTCCGAAGCGGAGCGCTGTTACAGATATATATCTTTTTTTGAACGTTAATTTCTCAAAATCCACTGGAGCACATATATTGAGACCTAGCAAAGGCACATCGGGCTACCAGTCCCTACAATTTTGCCAAGTTTCGTGCAAATCCATTCAGCCGTTCGATTATTATTATTATTTTTTTTTTTTGCCCCGCGGGGCCCTTTTAAAACCTCCACATCAAACCTAGGGGGTCAGCGAGAATCTACTATGCCCCCTTATGGTCATTTGCCCCTTCGCTTTGGCCTCCTCTTGTCTCTCGATCCTACCGAGAGACAAGATGGCGGCCGCTGCGGACTGTTTGGAATGTTTACAGACGCCGGAGAACCAATCAGCTTCGCTTCACAAAGCTCCGTTGCGCGAAAAGTACGCGAACTGGAGCGCTGCCCGGTCCGCTGTTACAGATATATATCTTTTTTTGAACGTTAATTTCTCAAAATCCACTGAAGCACAAATATTGAGACCTACAAAAGGCACATCGGGCTACCAGTCCCTACAATTTTGCCAAGTTTCGTGCAAATCCATTCAGCCCTTCGGGCTAAAAGTGAGGCCAACCGCCCTATGGAAAACTCAATGTTAAAAACACGTTTTGGGACCCCCCTTTTTTCTCGGCCCCCCCTTGACGAACCCCCCCCAAATTTTCAAGGGCTGCTCAGAAACAAAATGTGCCATTTTCCTGAAAATTTCAGCCAATTCCGTCCACAAACGCCAAAGTTATTAGACATAGAATTTTCAAAAATCCCATAGGGAAAAAATCCTAACTATATATACCTACTGGCGACCGCCAGTAGGTAATATATATATATATATATATATATAAATTCACTGAAAAAAACATAGGTTTGACACCAGTTATAGTTAGCTGGAAATTTTACTCGCATAAAACCAATGAAATTCCCACGTTATAGTTAGTTGGACTCACTATAACTTGCGCGTGCAATGCACTGCTGATGACGTCACATATTACATCACTCATGACATGGTCAGTGACATCAGTCATGACATCACTGATGACACTATCCAGTGAATGTGTTATATATGTATATGTAAAAGTTGATGGAAGAATAAATGTTTAAATACGTGATTACTTGGATGTTTTTATTTTTTTTTAAATTGATTGGTTAACTGGTTTATTAAGTGTATCTTAGTGAATACATATATTAGAGAGTAATGTTTAAATATTTAAATATATGTATTCGTGTTTCACTTTGTGTATAAGTGGTTGCATGGGTTGGTGAGTAGCTACATGTGTATGTATATGGGTTATTAGATGTTTTTGTTAGTATCAGTATGAGTGTTTGTATGGTTTGGTGGGGGTATTACTTAACACATAGATGCATGAATGACTGACTCTCTCTTTGTATGTGTTTTGAAGACAGCATATGTGCAGGACTGTATGGGTGGAAGAGTGTGTCTATGTGTGTGTTAGTGAGTGAATGACTGTCTCACTAGTGTCTTTATCAGTAACTACATATGTTTTAATCTAATATATGTGAATATTGATGTATATAAGTGAGTGTATGTGAGAGAAAGAGATTGTAAGAGTTCCTGTTTAGATAAGTATGTGTTTCTATAAGAGATTGTTTAAGAGAGTAAGTATGTGTAAGTTTCCATAGTAGTAAGGTGGTTGTGTGTGTATAGCTGTATATGCAAATAAATGGATGTTCAATAGTTTATTTGCATGTGTGAATATGTGTGAGAGTATCTTTTGGATGACTGTCGGTGTGTAACAGGATGTATAGGTGTATCACTACATATCATGAGTGAGTATATGTACGAGTGACTATATAGAACTGTTGATCAATGAGTGGATGTCTATATAGATGGTGGAATTATTGAATTGGTTGTTGTAACTGGTATGGGTATCTCCATTTTTTTGAAAATTTTAATTTCTATTTTTGAATATGTGTTTCAAGGGTTACATTACAGTGAAAAGAGGTCTGTCACTCTGTCACAAGGATGGTGTCATCAGTGATGTCATGACTGATGTCACTGACCATGTCATGAGTGATGTAATATGTGACGTCATCAGCAGTGCATTGCACGCGCAAGTTATAGTGAGTCCAACTAACTATAACGTGGGAATTTCATTGGTTTTATGCGAGTAAACTATAGCTAACTATAACTGGTGTCAAACCTATGGTTTTTTCAGTGAATTTCATAGGTTTTGCAAATGCTATTTCCTAACTATAACGTGTGTAAAACCTATGTTTTTTTCAGTGAATTTCATAGGTTTTTTAAATGCTACTTCCTAACTATAACGTGTTTAAAACCTATGGTTTTTTCAGTGAATATATATATATATTCACTGAAAAAACCATAGGTTATAGACCATATATAGTTAGGAATTCGCATTTACAAAACCTTATTTTACTCACACAAAACCATTGAAATTCCATATATAGTTAGTTGCACTAACTATATATCGCGCACCCGCAATCCACTGCTGATGATGTCACATATTACATCATTCATGACATGGTCAGTGACATCACTGATGACATCACTGATGACATCTCAAATGACATCACTGATGACATCTCAAATGACATCACTGATGACATCACTGATGACATCTCATTTGACATTACTGATCACATCACTGATGATATCATTCATGTGATAATACAATGAACCTCTTCAGACTCTAATATAACCTTAGATACAATCAGTGTAAACAGACACTCACAGACTGTCACTCATCCATGGAGTTACTCACACACCTAGTCAGTCATGCAAAGAATCAATCACACCTCCATTTCCTCAACTATACAGTTATTCAAACTTTACTTATTCAAACATATACTAAAACATATTTACTCTCTTATACAATCCCTGATACAAGTTCACAATGATCCATACAGCCACTCACACATTCACTGGCTCTTATGCACAGTTATTTATATATGTCAACTCTCACATGTACTGTGTTTTACATATGTACTTACTTTGACATGTAGCACTGAGATATCCATTCACTCACCAATACACTCATGCACACAGTCAACCGCCCATACAGCTGTTTCCACATGCACTTTTGAAACCATACATCTAGTGAATCAACTGCTCACACATCTATGCACAGAGTCATACACCTCCCAGCCACCCACACACACTCAGTCTCCCATACAAATACTTGGGCAACCAATCAATAACCCATATAGTTACTCATATAGCTACTTATCAACACATGCAACAGTTTACAGAACAACAGACATAATGATGCACAAATTAAGACAGTTTAGTCACTAACCCATGCACTCAGTGAGACACATTTAATCACTCACTCATACAGTCAGTCATGCACCTACTAAATCCTTCATCCAGACATTTATACATCCACTCATTCTTCAATATGTAAGACATATTTTAACTTTACAGAAACATACAGTCACTGGATGTTGTCATCAGTGATGTCATCAGTGATGTCATTTGAGATGTCATCAGTGATGTCATCAGTGATGTCACTGACCATGTCATGAATGATGTAATATGTGACATCATCAGCAGTGGATTGCGGGTGCGCGATATATAGTTAGTGCAACTAACTATATATGGAATTTCAATGGTTTTGTGTGAGTAAAATAAGGTTTTGTAAATGCGAATTCCTAACTATATATGGTCTATAACCTATGGTTTTTTCAGTGAATTTTCAAGGTTTTGTAAATGCTAATTCCTAACTATATGTGGTCTATAACCTATGGTTTTTTCAGTGAATTTTCAAGGTTTTGTAAATGCTAATTCCTAACTACATATGGTCTATAACCTATGGTTTTTTCAGTGAATATATATATATACATACATATATAAACATATATCATCTGTATATCTATATAAATACAAACATAAATGCATGCATACATATACTTATATGCATACAGATGCATGTTATTTACATGAAAGTTGAAAAAACACTAATAAAAGCAAAGCTAAAAAGCCACCTCATTACAAACAGAATGGCTTTAACTTAAACGAGGGCGAGATCTATTGCATTTTCAATGCTTGTTTACTTTGGTTCCATCAAGAAGGCATTCAGATGTGTCACACATTTGCCATAAATTCTGAATGTTAGCACTCTAGTTGCACATTAGATCACTGTAGTAAAGCTACTGCTCACCAGGGACGTCTGCTGCTGGTATTCAAAGTGCATGTTTCAGTCTGCATGTCAGAATTTTTTTAATGAAATTGAAGAGGGTTTGAGAAGTCACTCAAAATGTGCCCTATTTTTTCTTTCTGCAGCACTAATCATAATTCATATGTCAAAATATACCCCCTCATTTTGTTCCTTTTTAAATTAAATGTTTTAAGAGTTACCACTTTATTCCAATCAAGATGGCTTCAGGTGTGCCATACCTTTGTAATAAGTAGGACTGTTAGCGCTCTAGTTGTTCTTTAGAACACTCTGGGACATTCTGTCATTGGGCTATACTTGGGCTACATCTGGGTGATATTTGGGCTACATTTGGGCTCTTTTGTCTCTGGTGGCCATTTTGGGAGACTGCATGTCAGAATTTTTTAATGAAATAGAAGAGGATTTGAAAAGTCACTCAAAATGTGCCCTAATTTTTCTTTCTGCAGCACTAATAATACCTTCTATTGCATAATATACCCCCTCATTTTGTTCCTTTTTAAATTAAATGTTTTAAGAGTTACCACTTTATTCCCATCACGATGGCTCCAGGTGTGCTATACCTTTGTAATAAGTAGGACTGTTAGCGCTCTAGTTGTTCTTTAGAACACTCTGGGACATTCTGTCATTGGGCTATACTTGGGCTACATCTGGGTGATATTTGGGCTACATTTGGGCTCTTTTGTCTCTGGTGGCCATTTTGGGAGACTGCATGTCAGAATGTTTTAATGAAATAGAAAAGGATTTGAGAAGTCACTCAAAATGTGCCCTAATTTTTCATTCTGCAGCACTAATCATACTTTCTATGGCAAAATATACCCCCTCATGTTGTTTCTTTTTAAATTAAATGTTTTAAGAGTTACCACTTTATTCCAATCAAGATGGCTTCAGGTGTGCCATACCTTTGTAATAAGTAGGACTGTTAGCGCTCTAGTTGTTCTTTAGAACACTCTGGGACATTCTGTCATTGGGCTATACTTGGGCTACATCTGGGTGATATTTGGGCTACATTTGGGCTCTTTTGTCTCTGGTGGCCATTTTGGGAGACTGCATGTCAGAATGTTTTAATGAAATAGAAAAGGATTTGAGAAGTCACTCAAAATGTGCCCTAATTTTTCATTCTGCAGCACTAATCATACTTTCTATGGCAAAATATACCCCCTCATGTTGTTTCTTTTTAAATTAAATGTTTTAAGAGTTACCACTTTATTCCAATCAAGATGGCTTCAGGTGTGCCATACCTTTGTAATAAGTAGGACTGTTAGCGCTCTAGTTGTTCTTTAGAACACTCTAGGACATTCTGTCATTGGGCTATACTTGGGCTACATCTGGGTGATATTTGGGCTACATTTGGGCTCTTTTGTCTCTGGTGGCCATTTTGGGAGACTGCATGTCAGAATGTTTTAATGAAATAGAAAAGGATTTGAGAAGTCACTCAAAATGTGCCCTAATTTTTCATTCTGCAGCACTAATCATACTTTCTATGGCAAAATATACCCCCTCATGTTGTTTCTTTTTAAATTAAATGTTTTAAGAGTTACCACTTTATTCCAATCAAGATGGCTTCAGGTGTGCCATACCTTTGTAATAAGTAGGACTGTTAGCGCTCTAGTTGTTCTTTAGAACACTCTAGGAGGCTGCAGTAGAACACAAAGGAATCAACTGACAGTCTCTGTCCTTGTTGGATGTACATGTTTTACTGAGAATGTCAGACTTCATTTTCACATGACTGAGAAAGATAATGTGAATTTACAGAAAATATGCTTTCAGTTTAGCTTATAGATCCCCTTCCAAACCACTGTGGGAAAATCATGAGATATTAGTTTTCTTTCAAACAATATTCATGATATCACAGCAGAAGGTTTTTTCACATGGTAAAATCACCTTAGAACCCACCACAATTCCTAAAACGAGTATGGTACCATCAACAAATGATTTATAATGTAACTAAAGTCCTAAAACCCTCTATTAACTACAATGCTTTTTAATGAGGTGCTATCATGTATATTGGTCCCAAGATGGCTGCCAACACTTCTTGGATGAAGTGCTGACAGCCAATCAGATCAGATGTGTGGTTAGGCTCCGCCCAGATATATATCTTTTTTTGAACCTAAATTACTCAAAATCCACTGGAGCACATATATTGAGACCTAGCAAAGGCACATCGGGCTAACAGTCCCTACAATTTTGCCAAGTTTCGTGCAAATCCATTCAGCCGTTCGAGCTAAAAGTGAGGCCAACCGCCCTATGGAAATTAACATGGGAAAAACACGTTTTGGGACCCCCCTTTTTTCTCGGCCCCCCCTTGATGAAATCCCCCCAAATTGTCAGGGGCTGCTCAGAAACAAAATGTTCCATTTTCCTGAAAATTTCAGCCAATTCCGTCCACAAACGCCAAAGTTATTAGACATAGAATTTTCAAAAATCCCATAGAGAAAAAATCCTAACTATATATACCTACTGGCGACCGCCAGTAGGTAATATATAACATTTCTATGGCAAAATGAAACCCCTCATTTTGTTCCTTTTCAAATTAAATGTATTAAGTGTTACCACATTATTCCAATCAAGATGACTTCAGGTGTGCCATACTTTTGTCATAAGTAAGACTGTTAGCACTCTAGTTGTTCTTTAGAACACTCTGGGACATTCTGTCATTGGGCTATAGTTGGGCTACATCTGGCTGATATTTGGACTACATTTGTTTTTTTTGTCTCTGGTGGCCATCTTTGGGCTACATTGGGCTACATTGGGCTACATTGTGCTACATTTGTGCTCTAACATATATATAGCCCAATGTAGCCCAATATATATTTTTTCAAGGTTAATTTTCTCAGCAACTACTGAACAGATTTACACCATTCAAAGAAAAGCGTAATCTGCGAGCCGGACCCTACCTTTCTACCAAATTTCTTATAAATCCATTCAGCCGTTCGAGCTGTAGCCGTGTCTAAACGTCCTATAGAAAATAACATGGGGAAAACACGTTTTGGGACCCCCCTTTTATCTCAGCCCCCACTTGACGAATCCCCCCCAAACTTTCAGGGAAGGAGCGGAGCGGAGCAGGCCATCTTCTTTGAGAAATTTGAAAAGATTAGTCCACCGGCGCCAAAGTTATTCTCAATAGAATGTTGTGGATTTCCTATGGAAACTAGGTCCTAACTACTGTCATTGGGCTATAGTTGGGCTACATGTGGCTGATATTTGGGCTACATTTGGGCTCTTTTGTCTCTGGTGGCCATCTTGGGAGACTGCATATCAGAATTTTTTTTATGAAATATAAGAGGATTTGAGAAGTCACTCAAAATGTGCCCTCATTTTTCTTTCTTCAGCACTAATCATAATTTCTATGGCAAAATGAACCCCCTCATTTTGTTCCTTTGCAAATTAAATGTTTTAAGTGTTAACACTTTATTCCAATCAAGATGACTTCAGGTGTGCCATACTTTTGTCATAAGTAAGACTGTTAGCGCTCTAGTTGTTCTTTAGAATACTCTGGGACATTCTGTCATTGGGCTATAGTTGGGCTACATCTGGCTGATATTTGGGCTACATTTGTTTTTTTTGTCTCTGGTGGCCATCTTTGGGCTACATTGGGCTACATTGGGCTACATTGGGCTACATTTGGGCTCTAACATATATATAGCCCAATGTAGCCCAAAATATATTTTTTCAAAGTTAATTTTCTCAGCAACTACTGAACAGATTTACACCATTCAAAGAAAAGCGTAATCTGCGAGTCGGACTCTACCTTTCTACCAAATTTCTTCTAAATCCATTCAGCCGTTCGAGCTGTAGCCGTGTCTAAACGTCCTATGGAAAATAACATGGGAAAAACACGTTTTGGGACCCCCCTTTTATCTCAGCCCCCACTTGATGAATCCCCCCCAAACTTTCAGGGAAGGAGCGGAGCGGAGCAGGCCATCTTCTTTGAGAAATTCACAAAGATTCGTCCACCGGTGCCAAAGTTATTCTCAATAGAATGTTGCGGATTTCCTATGGAAACTAGGTCCTAACTACTGTCATTGGGCTATAGTTGGGCTACATCTGGCTGATATTTGGGCTACATTTGGGCTTTTTTGTCTCTGGTGGCCATCTTGGGAGACTGCATATCAGAATTTTTTAAATAAAATATAAGAGGATTTGAGAAGTCACTCAAAATGTGCCCTCATTTTTCTTTCTTCAGCACTAATCATAATTTCTATGGCAAAATGAACCCCCTCATTTTGTTCCTTTGCAAATTAAATGTTTTAAGTGTTAACAATTAATTCCAATCAAGATGACTTCAGGTGTGCCAAACTTTTGTCATAAGTAAGACTGTTAGCGCTATAGTTGTTCTTTAGAACACTCTGGGACATTCTGTCATTGGGCTATAGTTGGGCTACATCTGGCTGATATTTGGGATACATTTGGTATTTTTTGTCTCTGGTGGCCATCTTTGGGCTACATTGGGCTACATTGGGCTACATTTGGGCTCTAACATATATATAGCCTAATGTAGCCCAATATATATGTTTTCAAAGTTAATTTTCTCAGCAACTACTGAACAGATTTACACCATTCAAAGAAAAGCGTAATCTGCGATCCGGACTCTACCTTTCTACCAAATTTCTTATAAATCCATTCAGCCGTTCGAGCTGTAGCCGTGTCTAAACGTCCTATGGAAAATAACATTGGGAAAACACGTTTTGGGACCCCCCTTTTATCTCAGCCCCCACTTGACGAATCCCCCCCAAACTTTTAGGGAAGGAGCAGAGCGGAGCAGGCCATCTTCTTTGAGAAATTCGCAAAGATTCGTCCACCGGCGCCAAAGTTATTCTCAATAGAATGTTGCGGATTTCCTATGGAAACTAGGTCCTAACTATAACTACCTACTGGCGACCGCGAGTAGGTAATATATATATATATATATATATATATAATTACTTTCGACTCCAGAGCGGCTGCCACACGGTCTGTGACTTCACGGAGGATCAGGAATGCACTGTCTCCCTGACCCCTGCCTGGTTGTTGGTTGTTCCTGGAGGCTGGAACGTTTGGGGGCTGGAGGAAGTTTTTAATGATTTCATCCACTGGATATTGACATTGTGTGCTTCGTTCCCTTGCCTGCATAACGCATGAATCCACATGGACTCACCCCGCATGCAGCACTTACCTGGGAAATGCATCCTGGGTCTTGTGGTTCCTACGAGCTACAAGTTGTGAGCAGTTAGTAATGAGGGGGTGTGGCGTATTCCAGCGAATAGGAGTGCGGCAATGACATTCTTAACGAGCAGCAAGTCTCCAGAATATGTTTGGTGGCATCTGAGGAAGACCGATATGCGGTCGAAATGCATTATGCCTTTAATCAAATAATAAAGCTTCCACCAGATTCCCCGCTGTGGCCCCTGCTTCTTTGTTCGTCGGAGGAGTTTGCTGTCATATACATATAAATATATATATGTTCCAAGGATTATCCGATCTTTCCCAGACTCGCAAATGCTGCAGAAACGCATACGGACCCAAAGTAAGTGCAAGTGAAGTTTTATTGTTTGTGCTTCAAATCGCCATGACGCGTTTCGCGCTGCCCAGAGCGCTTGATCACATGACACAGTCAATACTTAGGACATTGGTTTAAGTAAGCACCTTTGGTAGTCACATGCTTAAGCCTACAACTCGTATGGAAATAGAAAAGTTACGCAGTATAAAAACTACAAACAGTTTCTTATGTTGTAAAAAGAATTAATATATTATCACCATACAGGCTAAAACATATCAAATTTGAAATACTTTATGTGTAAAACCAATAATCCTAAAAGAACAAGTGTAAAGTAGTGCAAAACAAAGTGTTTGATAAAATCAATTTTTTCTTTTTTTCTGAAAAGCAGCTTACAAGTTACATTATTTCCGTTTTTATATTTTTCTGTTTTTTAAAGATTCTTAATTCTTTTTTGTCATTTGTTTGACAGGCAAGAGCAAGGTAAACCCGAAAAGCAACATCGGAGCCCTGATGTTTCTGTTGCCACCTTGTCATTAATAAAGTGCATCGTGCTTTAGCAGCTACTTGTGGGTGTAATGTCTACTGGTCTTATGTCGGTATAAATACCAGCTGAATCCATATACATGAATATTAGGTTAGGGATGTGTGTGAGATCTACATTATTGCATGTGAATGGGCCTAATAGATCTTCTCTTATATTAAATACTACTCTTATTCATCATAAATACACTGTCAATGATTCATAAATACGCCAGAAAATAAAAACCTTAGATTGGTTAAATGTCGGCTAAAATGAATTCATTCTCATTATACCTGATTTAAATGTAAACAATTTTAAGAAATTCTATTATAGAGTATGAACTGTAAATAAATATTTATTAATAAATATTTAAGCCCATAAAAAGTTATTAAATTATATATATCTACGTCTCCCTAAAATTCATATTTCATAAATGTATGACCCATTGGATTGTGACCTTAGAGACATGTAAATAGATCCTCTGTAATGTTAAGACCCGAAGGTTGTTTTGTGTTTAACTCTATTATATACCGGGTCTCGAGGCGGCGTAATTTCTCCTCTCTATTGCCGCCCCGTCTGCTAGCAGGGACAAAATCTATTACAAAGTATTTGAGCTCACTGCTTTTGGAATCATGTTTGGCTCTGAAGTGTCTTACCACTGAATAAGTATTATCTTGATTGCATATTGCTCTAATGTGTTGCAGAATTCTTTTATGGACGGGGAGCTTAGTGCTCCCCACATAGAGCAAATTGCATGGGCAGGACAAGACATAGACTGCATACTCCGTTTTACACGTGAGTAGCTTGTTGATCTTGTGCTCCTTCAAATCAAATGTTGAGAGGTTAGTAGTTTTATTCTCAGCTTGTAGACAGGCTTTGCATACTTTACAATTAAAAAAGCCTGCATGCGTCTGTAGCCAATTAGTTGATTTCATAATCTCTGGACTGGTTTTTACGAGCTCATCCTTCATGGATTGACCTCTGCTGTAAGTTATTGAGGGTCTTTTTGGAAGCTCTTTGCCAATTATTGGGTCACTTAAAATCAAGGGCCAATTTTTGTTAATAATGGTTTCAATTGTTTATGTTGGGTGCTGTACTGGACAATAATCCTAAACTCTTGTTTAGTTTCTGTGGTGTCCCTCACTGCTGTTGTTGCATTTGGCCCTCCCGTCAGTAGTTCCAACCTGTTTTTCTGCATCGATTTAAAGATAGCAGCATCAATTATTTTCTCTGAATAGCCCTTCTCTATAAATCTTACTTTGCTTTCCATCCTATTCCTATATTTATATATATATATATCAAAGCTCCAAGTTTGTCCAACAGACATAGACACACTCGAACATTACCTGCGGACTGACGCGTTAGGCCATACGCATCCTGACCTGTCGGTGCCTCTGATGAAGGAGTGTAAACTCTGTAAGACGTCAGGCGAAAACGATGGAAAAGCTGCGAAAGGGTCGACATACTGGCTGTTGCTCATACTGAATGAATACAGCTTTGTATGCAGGTGATGTTCGAGTGTGTCTATGTCTTTTGGACAAACTTGGAGATATATATATATATATATATATATATATATATATATATATATATATATATATATATATATATATATTACCTACTGGCGGTCGCCAGTAGGTATATATAGTTAGGATTTTTTCTCTATGGGATTTTTGAAAATTCTATGTCTAATAACTTTGGCGTTTGTGGACGGAATTGGCTGAAATTTTCAGGAAAATGGCACATTTTGTTTCGGAGCAGCCCCTGAAAATTTTCGGGGGGTTCGTCAAGGGGGGGCCGAGAAAAAAGGGGGGTCCCAAAACGCGTTTTTCCCATGTTAATTTCCATAGGGCGGTTGGCCTCACTTTTAGCCCGAACGGCTGAATGGATTTGCACGAAACTTGGCAAAATTGTAGGGACTGGTAGCCCGATGTGCCTTTTGTAGGTCTCAATATATGTGCTCCAGTGGATTTTGAGAAATTAACGTTTAAAAAAAGATATATATCTGTAACAGCGGACCGGGCAGCGCTCCAGTAAGCGTACTTTTCGCGCAACGGAGCTTTGTGAAGCGAAGCTGATTGGTTCTCCGGCGTCTGTAAACATTCCAAACAGTCTGTAGCGGCCGCCATCTTGTCTCTCGGTAGGATCGAGAGACAAGAGGAGGCCAAAGCGAAGGGGCAAATGATCATAAGGGGGCATAGTAGATTGTCGCTGACCCCCTAGGTTTGATGTGGAGGTTTTAAAAGGGCCCCGCGGGGAAAAAAAAAATAAAATAATAATAATCGAACGGCTGAATGGATTTGCACGAAACTTGGCAAAATTGTAGGGACTGGTAGCCCGATGTGCCTTTGCTAGGTCTCAATATATGTGCTCCAGTGGATTTTGAGAAATTAACGTTCAAAAAAAGATATATATCTGTAACAGCGCTCCGCTTCGTGTACTTTTTGCGTTACGGAGGTTTGCGAAGCTGATTGGTTCTTCGGCGTCTGTAAACATTCCAAACAGTCCGTAGCGGCCGCCATCTTGTCTCTCGGTAGGATCGAGAGACAAGAGGAGGCCAAAGCGAAGGGGCAAATGACCATAAGGGGGCATAGTAGATTGTCCCTGACCCCCTAGGTTTGATGTGGAGGCTTTGAAAGGGTCTCGCAGGGCAAAAAAAAAATATACCGTTTTTTTTGTTTTTTTGCGTGGAGTGCGCCTGGTTCGCGAACCGGGAAGCGTTCTGGGGAGCGTACTTTCTTGAAAATTAGTGAAAAAAGTTAGAGTAAAATAATAATTGTGAGTGATCAGATGTAGGGTAGCTCTGAGAAGAGCTTTTGGGTTTATGGTACATTTAGGTACTTATAAGTAGGTACCAATGCACAGTCTTAAATTCAAAATGAAAACTCTGTTGCCCTCATCTGAGAAGTGAACTCCATCTCCTCTGTAGATATCTTGCATGTAGTAACGCAAGTTATTGTTGTACAGGGAGCCCATTCCATGGTCTCTCATGTAAGCTGAAACAGATTTGTTTACATGCTTCCTCGATTTCTCAATTTGTGGACAAAATTGGTTCGACCACCTCCATTTCTGTCTTTGGCATATATTTGAATATACCAAGGCAGTCTGAGGAAAAAGTGCCATCAATTGCTCAAAGGTGTCCTTTAAAAGCATTTCCAGACCTACCCCAGTCAAAGTGCCCAAATCATTACCTCCACAGTGCACAATTAACAGGTCAGGTTTTGGCAAATGCATAAAGGTTTTCACCAACGGTATCAATTGGTGACATTGTAATCCTCTGTGGCCAAACCACCTAATTTCCACATCTTGTAAATTGAGGTTAGGTAAATTCCTGTTTTCAGCGTACCTTTGAGCCCAATAGATATAACTATGTCCAACAATCCAGACAGAAAACATGGCGAGAGAAGGTTCTCCTGCAGTCAGATGAAGTGTGGCAATGAAATGGCAGTTGAAAAAATGAGAGTGTAAAATGAAAAAAACTGAGGAGTTTCTGTGTTAATGAAGCAGTAAGAGTGATTGGTGGATTTTGATTGCTGAAAACAGAAAGTTAGTGTGCATGGATGAGTTCGTTGAAAGATGTATTTTGAGTGGCGAAGAAAAAATCATTAAATGAAAGAATGCTCTGGATATGCAGGTGCACTGAGAGTTCAGAGTTCAATTCCAACATTGTTGTGTGAACTTGGAAACACCAGAGGTCTTGCAAGAGGTGGTTGCTATGCAGAAAAAGCAGAGAGGGGGCAGAGGGGGGAAGGGTTTTGCTTGAAAAAAAGTGAGGGAAGAGTTTTGATTGGGTGACATGAGAGATATGTGTGAGGAATTACAGCATTTCTGTGCTTTTGATAGCTGCAGACTCTGGAGTGCATACCTTTTGCTCTGCTGAAGACAAATTGGTGTGTTTCTAAGACTGTTTTGAAACTCAAAGTATTTGCTAAGGTGAGAAAAGATTTCTTTAATTTAGATAGAAAATAGTGTGCTTTAAGGAGAAAATTATGAAGAAAGTTGTGTTTTTCAAATGTTGCTTTGTCTCAAGTGTTTTACAAATAGATTTTGTTTCTTTGAGAAATTGTAATTGGAGAAAATGTGAAGTATTAGTACTGACAGGGCTTTTATGTGCATAGGAGCTGTGGAGTGTTTTCAAATTATGACTTGTAAATCGTTTTTGAGAAAAAGCAATGGTTTTAATATTGATGAGAAGCACATAATGGTGTCTGCTTCTTTATAAGGTAATTGAGAGTCTCTGATGTTATTTTTCCCATTTCAATGTAAGAAGTTTGTCTGTGGAGCAAATTGCTTGTAAATATGCTCCCACCTGTGCATGGCAAATTTAGATTTTGAATGTTTGCGTTACATAGGCATGTTAAAGGTGACTGAAACATGCTGCAAAGGCAATCAAAAAACGCTTTTATGTGTCTTAAGGACATTTTAAGTCATTTCCCCATGTGCAGTGTTTTCAAATTATGAGTTGAAAATCGTTTTTGAGGTAAAGGAATGTTTTCAAAATTTATGTGCGCCATATGCCCCCAAATTTCTTTTTCAGGGGTGCAGCAGGGTGTTCTTGAGACACCCCTGCACCCTCGGAAAAATTCGTAATTTGCGATGAGGTAATTGCTAATCGCAAATTGCACCTTCATTCCTATGGGCCTCCTGCTGCATGGAAATGAATGGGTAATTTGTAATTAGCAAATAGGTCATCGCAAACTAGGAATGGTAAAGAATCGCTATTTATTCCTTAAAGTTCGCTATTTAGGAAATGCAAAAAACTTTGATGATACATATGGCGGTTCATTTCTAACAAAATAAGAAGCATAGGGATAGATTTATGATGACTGGCGCATCACCAGGGATGTGTTAGTCATTCTGTGACGCTGTTCCGTCACCTATGGTGTGCTGCATTTACAATGCGGCGCATCATGGGGCAAAAACAGCACAGATGCGTGACGTATCTGTGCCGTAAAGGTGGCGCATTGCTGGAGTTGTATCGCAAGTGTGATGAAGCTCCAGCAAGGCTCAGGGGTGTCCCTGTCGCAGGGTTTCTGTTCTCAGACAGAACTGTGGACAGAGGATTGGAACCTCGGAGAATTAGGGTGTCCCAAAACTCACCTTAGTAATCAAAACCCCTTAGCAAGCTAGGTACAGTGTCACATTGGATATAACAAACTCTCAATGTTTAGACAATCCAGAATATGAACTTATAGTACCTCAGGATACGTGGAACTCATGAACAGTCGGTCGTTATATATTTCTTAGAAACCAGAACATGGAGTTAAGAAGAACACATGTGTATTTGAAATGTTTATTTACTAATGCCGTCTTCTCAGGCGTAGTATCTTAGATTATACAAGTACACATATTATCAGTAGCAAAATTACCAGCATAGTTAGTAGTACATAAAAAGCGAATGGTGACAGTATGTTAACATGCTGTAAATGAATAAGAGTTAGCAACACTTATAAGCAGCCGCGGGCCGTGGAGGGAGTTACGGTGGAGCAGGGAGGCGGGGAGGGGGAGGGGCAGGGTGGAGAGGGCTCCACCCTGCCCCTCCCCCTCCCCGCCTCCCTGCCCCACCGTAACTCCCTCCACGGCCCGCGGCTGCTTATATCTCACCCTCCCTAATACACATAATATATTATTTGCTAAGAAGGTCTCTTTGTGTTGGTTTAGGGAGTGCCGATACTTTAGTGTCTTAGATTTGAAGGAATCACATCAGCATACACCAGCTCTCTCTTCATGTGAACCGCATCAAGTGTTGTGTATGTGTGTTCGGCAAAGCAATATAAAACCCGCCTCATGCCCAGAATTGGCAGAAGCTGCACTTATGTTATGAGTATGAAGTCGTGGAGATCAGACCTCATAACAATTCTGTATCGTGTTGTTCTTGAAACTTCAGCACTCGCTGTACAGATATAGTTTAACAAGTAAAGCAGATAGTAGAGCAATAACATATTATTGTCATGTAAATCACGATGAACTATTAGGTTGAAAGCTAAAGCAACAACTAAGTGTCGTGTGCAGAAGTTGCAAAAAAGGAAAAAATGGCGTTTAAACCGGTAATGAGTCCATGCTAACTTAACACGGTGTAAAGATATCCAGGACCTAGATGACACCTCCCCATGATCCGGAAACGAACTGAATAAGATAATAGAAGTGCCATCTCATGAGAGCAGATTGCAAGTTTATATGTGGACGGTCCGCAAGGTAAAACATTAAAAACTAGGAAAATTTAATGCTAAAGAAAAATAAAACAGCCAAGTACTTTATCGAGTCTTAAGCCAATAGGCAAGCTAAATAATAAAAACTTGACAAATAAGTCAATGAATTGTCAATGAAATGCTAGTACTCAGCATATCAAACATGAAAAAGGTCTATGACATAACTGTGTATGCAAAATAAGCTGCAACAGCCTCCAATAGGAAGTCACCGTCTTCATCCGAAAAGAGTTCAGCCATCCAATTTAAAAGCGGAAAAGAACATACGTGCTCTCCCAGCACCGGATCCTCTATCAACATCAGAGGACAGCTCGGTGGGTTTTCAAGAAAGCTCTGTTCCAAGAAAGACTGTGTTGCCGCCAGTAAATTCCAGGGACCAATTAGTCCATGCATCAATGCCACAGCCATAATCCTTTCGCCAGGACAAACCAACTCGTGAGTAATGATAGGAGTCATCAGCTGATTAAAGTCGACGTCAGGAGAAACCGGTCCGCAGAGACACAAATCAATGGCCCAATGGAAATCACAGGTCAGGCAGTGAAATACAGGCTGGACACAGGTGAAGTAGGAGAATTGAAAAGATAATCCATATGCCGTGCTTAATATCGCCAACGGCATTGTGCCATAATATTCTAGCATGCGATTGCGGAACAGTGTCAGCAGCTGCAGGGCGGGAGCTTGCACAGGAGGGACATCCATATTTAAAAATGTAAAAAAGCACAAGAGCGTCCGATGGTAATGCAAGTAAAAATGGGAATCCACGAAGCAGAGTGGAAAAAATAGAATGAAAGAAAGCAGGGATGACTCCAAAGATTTTCTCAAATGAAGTCACGAGACCACTGGTAACAACTTTAAAAAAGTGTGCCAGGCCCTTTGTGGAGGACGCGTTAGAGATAGTCCGAACCATCTTGCTGAAATGGAAAGGCGAATCTGTATTTAAAAGGGTCTGCAACTCTGTACGGGTGTTCGCTATGTGAAGCACGAAAGTTTCACGGGCCGAAGTCAAGGCCACCTCTCTCTGAGACAAAAGAGCTCTTATTCTTGTCATGCCGTTGAAATGTGCTCCCAAGGTTGGTATTTGTGGCCAGATTGAAAACTCTGTATGTTCATGTGTGGGAGGAAATAGAACATTTCTGCAGCAAATAACCCGTTCATTTACTGTTACGATAAAATGAATACTTTTAATTAACCCAGAACAATCTTCATTATTGAGCATCAAATAACTACCATTTTCCAAGAACTTGAACGTGGGGATGATAGCAGGAACTGGTGTGCCTTGCAACACGCAAGCCATATTTGGTCGGTGTTTATTGCATGAACCGTGTAACTGTATGTGCCTACACATTAGTGAATGATCTGGCGTCTCAGTGCATTCCTCTCCATTCAGATAAACTTCTTGATCATCTTTGAAAATCTGTATGTGTATGGAAGCGACCAGACCTCATGAAGAAAACCACTACCTAAAGGTTAATAACGACCTATTGGTATATATTTCATACAATTTGAAAACTTATATAAAGCAAAAGGCAGCGTTATTAAACCGTGGATAAGGCACGTTGCCAAAGCAGTCAACCTTTTGGATTTATACTGGAAATGTTAAAGGAAGAATTATGGAGTAGGGCCTGTAAATCTTTAATGGACAACGAGTAAAATTACTCCAACTATCATATTCCTCTAACTCCGGGATAGTAGGGGTGTTTAATTTTTTAGAAGTAGCCAATCCAAAGCATTTGGTCTGGGAAATTGTTTCATTCACAAACAACATATGATTTGGGATGAGACATGCACGGTGGAAAGCCTTAGTGCCTTGTACCTGCCAGGTTCGTGAACCCCAAACTGATGTAGATCCTGGATATTTTTACTCTGTGTTAAGTTAGCATGGGCTCATTACTGGTTTAAACGCCATTTTTCCTTTTTTGTAACTTCTGCACACGACACTTAGTTGTTGCTTTAGCTTTCAGCCTACCTGCGTCAAGATCTATGCCTGCTTCAAGCAGGCGCAGGGTTTTGATGTAGCTTTGTCCTATCTGATTGTAAATGCGGCACACCGTGGGTGGCAGAGCAGCGGTGCACGTTAACTGGTGCATCCCTGGGGATGTGCTAGTTAATATAAATCTGCCCCTTTACATTTAATTATGTGCAGGGGACACAGAGTAGGTGAGGTTTATCCAAGGTTAAGAAGAGATGAGTCCTGTTCAGTGAAAAATTGGAGATAGGCTTCAGTATATTATATACTTAAGTAGTGTGTTAAGTTTTTGATGACTGTTATTAATTTACTGTTGGGTAATAGTGGTTAATAAAAAATTTTATTATATTTTACCACAGATTCAACTGCAGATTATTTCAAGATTTTAGGATGCCAAGCAAAGAAAGAGTGAGAAAGGCTGCAAAACGTCAAAGACAGCAGGACCATGGAATAATGCAGCAGTCCTCTAACAAAAAGATTTGTCAAGTCACCAAGAAAGCACCGGGTAAGAGTCCAAAAACAGTCATAAGAAATATGTCTAGTAAAAAAAATATTACTACAGAAAATGTTTCAGTCCAGAAAAGGAGAAACAATTCAAATGGTAAAGAAAGGCCAATGAGAAATGTTACTGCTAGAGTAAGAGATAACTCTATGCATGAAAGTAGAAGGAAACAACAGTTTAGGGACATTCGTAAACGAATGTTCCGCAACAGGATAATTGGGAATTTGTTAAAAAATATTAAGAAAGGTCAACAGAAAGTGGTTTTTTATAAGAGAAAAAAAATAGTTGAGAAAGTTATTGATCAGGCATTTGAAATTAAACGTAAGTTATTTGTTTTGACAATCAATAGAATTAGGAAGCTAAACAAGGCAATTTATGATTTCAAAAGAAATAGTAGATGGAAGAGAATGGTTAATCGTAGTAATTTTTGTGAAGTTTTTTCTGGAGAATGGATGCATAGTTCAAGCTCTGAGGCATTTTTTAATGAGGAGAGTTATTTCCAGGATAATGATTTGGTGCATGCAGTTGACACCAGTGGTCGAGCTTATGAAGTGAAAGATGGTTTTCCAGTTGAAAAAGAAAAACTTGTGAGAACAGAGATAGAAGAGGTGTTAGGTAAGGAGGTTTTAGGGAGACGTCCTAAGGGTCCTGTGTACACCTGGAAGTGTAGTAGTACTTGCAGTGTACGACAGGATTCCATCAATTTGCTTTGTGATTTTATACGGTCATTTAATAAGAAAAGTTTGAAGCAGAAAATGAAGTTGTTGCAAGAATTAGATCCTTGCAGAGTGAGAGAAGTGATAGGTTTGCATGGTCATTCACTGGCTTGTCTTTCCAGGAGAGTATGCCAGAGTGTTTTTCATCATTTCAGGATGCTAGCAGTGCATCATAATAAAGTGAGGAAATTAGTTAGAATGTTGTATTATGCTAAGAGTCCAGCAATTATGCTTAAACAATTATGCGCTGCTCTTTTGCATGGTTCTGAAATAGATGTGAAGAATATATGTGAAGAAATTGAGTTTTGTTACTTTGGAAGTAAAGAGGAGAATGTTGAAATTGACCAAGAAGAAGAGAGTAATGTGGAAGATAGTGTACAGGTTTCCAGTACAGATAATTTCCAGAGGGAAATTGCGACGTTTGAGGTGAAATCAAGTGAGAGGCCAAATTTCACTTGTGTGTGTTGTCGACGCACTTATTATAAGAATCAGACTAAGTTAGTGGATTTATATGGAAAAAGTGAAAGGGAAAATAATAGTGAATGGAAGGATTTTACAACATACTTGATGGTAGAAAATTGTTTTGATTTGGGATTGGATCAACGTGTGTGTACTTATTGTTGTAACAAATTAAATCAAAACCAGATGCCTGCTAGAGCAGTTCATAATAATCTGGAATTGGTTGAGATTCCTTCTGAATTGAAGGATTTAAATACTTATGAATCTATTTTGATTCAAAGTATCCATCCCTTTCAGGCTATTGTAAGAATGGAGCCAAAGACAGGGAAATTGCCTCCATCAGACTTACAGAGAGGATTAAAGGGAAGAGTTGTTTATTTGCCTCTAGATTTGAAGAAAAACATTAACACAATTGGAGTAGAAAAAGTGGAAGAGGAACCTCTTGTTATCTTAGTTAATGGGGTTCCGACAAAGAATAAGAAAATATGGCAAGATTTAGTAGATGTTAGGAAAGTCAAAAGGGCAACATTGTATTTGAAAAAATATAATAAATACTATAAAAATTTATATGTTGCAGAAGAGGAAGTAAGTGAGGAAGAGGATAGCGATTTGTGTGCTGGTCAAATTGAGAAAGTAGAACCCTGTACTAGTGAAGAAATATATGAACATTATAGTGTTCATCCTTTGCATTCCAAGGAAGTCATGGGGAATGCTATTGAGTTGTTTCAAATGAAACAAGCGAAAGGGAGTCCCATTAGTGTTTGGGAGGAAAGTTTGGAAGCTCGGTGTTTCCCACAGCTTTTTCCAACAGGTCAGGGAGGAAGATATGATGAGCGACCTCATCAAATTCCTGCTTCTGAATACCGGACTTTGCGATTGTATGCAGGAGATCCTAGGTTTCGACAATGCATTCCTTATTTGTTTCATCTCCTGTTTGAAAGCGATCTGTCTGGACTGTCATATGCAGTGAACCACATCTTGAAAAGTGGTATACACATGCAAAATATCTCGGCAAGTGACTTTATGGATAAAGTCAATGTCCAAGACAGTATTTTGGATTCTCACCTGATTAATCTCATGGCGTGTCAGCGTGGTACTAATGAGTACTGGTACCGTCGTCATGGTGATTTAAAATGTATGCTGAGGAACTTAGGAACTCCCACATGGTTCCTCACTTTGAGCTGTGCTGAGTATGGCTGGGAAGACTTACTTGAAATTCTACGAGAGGCAAATGCTAACGTAGAAAACATCGAATTCAAGACACCCGGAGAACTGTGCTCTTTGGATCCAGTCAATGTATGTAGGTACTTCAATCATAGATTTGAAGGTATGATGTCTTTCATCATGAATAAGAAGAATCCACCTCTTGGAGAGGTGTTGGATTTCTTCTGGAGGAAGGAGTACCAAGCAAGAGGTGCCTCTCATATACATATGTTGCTGTGGATCAAGGATGCACCTAAATTTGGAACGGATGCAGAAGACTCAGTGATGAGTTTCATAGAACAGTATTCTACGTGTGCTGTTCCAAACGCAAAGGAGAAAAAAAGCCTAAGAGAAAAAGTTCTACGTTTCCAAAGCCATCGATGTGGAAAGTACTGTCGTCGTAAATTCCGGAACAAAGACAAGTTCTACACCAAATGTCGTTTCGGCTTTCCACGATTGGTGATTTCTAAAGGAAGAGTGAACAGTTTGATGTCTTCGCTGCGACATAATGTGATGAAGAAATCACCTAAAAACACATACAATTTGAAGAGGAACGAAGAGTCTAAGTACATCAACGACTACAACCCGGTGATTTTGTCCATGTGGAATGCTAACATGGATATACAGTTTGTGGCTGATAACTGTATGGCTGTGGCTCGGTATGTGACATCTTACATCACCAAAAAAGAGAAGACAGAATTGAAGGATATGTGGGAGGACATTTCCCATGAAAAGAGCCTCAGCAAGAAGTTGTACAGTTTCAGTCTGAAGATGTTGTCGCATCGAGAAATCGGAGCTTACGAATGTTCTGACCGGTTGTCTTCAGCAAGTCTCTATGCCAAGTCCAGGAGTATCGTTTGGGCGAGTGTTGGTCTTGCTGCAACGCGTAATCGAGTTCTGAAACCTGTGCGGGAAATTGAGTATTTGGCGGAAAAGGAGCCAAACAGTACCGACATTTTGAAGAGCAACATGTTGGATACATATTATCCAAATCGAAGCAGTCACCTCGAGAATGTTTGTCTGTATGAGGTTTTGCAAAATTACATATTCAAGAGGAACATCAAAGAAGATACTGAGAAAGGAGTGTATGCTGTAATAGGAAGTGAGGGATGTCTGGTCAAGCAAAGAAAATGCCACTTGATAAACCATCGAAAATTGAGTGGCGAATCTCCTGAAAAAAAGGAGTTTTTCTATTTAGCACTTTTGCAACTTTTTAAGCCTTGGCGTGCAGAAGAGGAACTGCTTGGAGATTTCCTTTGTTACGAAGACTCATTCAATGCTGCCAAGGAGACCATAGAATGTCCTGCTTTTCCCAAATATGTAGAAATGTTGAATGTGGAAATTGAGCAGGAAGCAACGATTGCAGCCGAGATTGCCAGAGACAGTTCTCAGGACAGTCAGAGTTCTGCTTCATTGAGTCAGGATCCACTAGGAGGACCTCTTATCGAAAATGAAGCTGCCACTGCTATGAATGAAGTGGAAAGAGCCATGGCACATGCTCAGGAGGATGCGGTTAACTTAGAAGAGTTGGAAAGACAACTCAACGTTGAGCAGAGGAAAATATATGACGAACTTACCATGCAAATTGATCATGGATTAAGTCATGACAAGAAAGAGTGCTCATGTACGTCGTTGAAGCCTGTCCGACTGTACGTGAGTGGAGAAGCGGGAACTGGAAAAAGTTTCCTTATTAAAGCAATTTCATGTTATTTGCAGGAAAGGACAGAGTCATCGCTGTCTTGTGTTGTCACCGCTCCAACTGGACTGGCAGCACATAACATTAAATGGATTACTTTACATCGTTTACTGATGCTGCCAGTGGAGCATGACAACAAATTAGAATATCACAAGCTATCTGGAGATGCTTGTTTTGAAGTTTCAAGAGTCTTGAGGAAAATGAAACTTCTTATCATTGACGAAGTAAGCATGGTTTCCAATGTCATGCTTGCCTTTGTGCATTTGAGAATGCAAGAAGTTCTCAAAACAGAGTATGATGTGTTATTTGGTGGCAAACACATCATTGTTTTCGGAGATCTTCTGCAGCTGACACCAGTGAAAGGGCAACCTGTGTTCAAAATGCTCACGCATAAAGATACCAGGAAGTGCTTAGGGAGCATTGGCAACGTCAATATATGGTTAAACTTCAATTATGCTGAACTGCATGAAAATATGCGTCAGGCAAAGGATGAAGTTTACAAGACTATTCTACAAGATGTTAGAATTGGAAAAGTGACCGAGCATGGGAAAGAAGCTTTACATGCACGATTACTGACAAATTTATATCCAGACGAAGATGTTGTGCCTGAGAATATTTTTCAGAAAGTTACTGAGAAAAAATCTGGAATATGTTTGATGCCAACTCTTGCAGAATGTGCCAAATTCAACAACAAAATGTTGCATTTAGAAAAGCAAGAGATTGTGAAACTGGAAGCTATTGACAGAGTAGAGCATATGGGATCAACAATTATTTTGTCTGAGAATCTGAAAACAAAATTGGATTCATTAGAGAAGAGTATATCTAAAACTGCGGGTTTTGAAAAGACTCTGAATGTGTGCTTGAACTGCCGTATAATTTTAAGAAGGAATTTACATGTTGAAAGAGGTCTGGTAAATGGATCAATGGGTAATGTTGTTGATTTTGTGAAATACAGAAATAGAGATGGAATTGAATTTTTAAAAATTAAATTTGATGGCATTGAGGAAGTACAGCTAATTGCTCGTTGTTCTGCTAGATTTTTGCTTGTAAAAGACTTATATGTTCGTCGTAAGCAGTTTCCTGTTTGCTTGGCATATGCGGTGACAATCCATAAATCGCAAGGTTTAAGTGTAGACTGTGCATTGGTGAATATTGGCAGTTCTGTGTTCAAGGAGGGTATGGCATATGTGGCATTGTCACGAGTTAGGACTTTATCGGGATTGTCCTTGATTGAGTGTGATGTCACAAACATTTGTGCGGATCTAGATTGTGTTAAGGAATACAATAGGTTGAGAAGAGAGTATGCGCCACATTTGCCTCAGTATCCTTTGTTTGAGAAACGTGTGGTAGGCCGGAAACGAAGAAATGTGACCAATACTGGGGAGGTTGTAGCAAAAAGACGAAAAGTCGATGAACCTGAAATTATAAGCAGAAACAAAAAGGATTCTGTTGAAGATGTTGTTGGTTTTCAATTTGAAAACAGTTCTGGTGTCAACTGCTATGCTAATGTAGTGGTTAATGTTTTGTTTTCTCTAGAAAATGTAAAAGAAGAGATTGTGGTCAATTCTGATCAAAGATTTTGCAGTTTGTTAAATTCTGTGTTAGAGAAATGTAGCACTGATAGAACAAACATAGAAAGTGTGTCTGAAATTCGAAATCTGTTAGACAGATGTTCAGGCCAAACACAATTCTCTCAAAATAGTCAGCAAGATTGTCAGGAGTTTTTAATGTATATGCTTGATGTATTGCATGATGAAGGTGTAGATGTAGATCACCTGTTTGGGCTTTCTTATCAATGGCAGCATGACTGCGAGAACTGTAGGGTATCAAGTACTACTAGTGTAGACTCAGAAAGATTTATATATTTAACTTTGCCAGACAGTAAATCAGTCTCTTTTAATAAGCTTGTAAAAGCAGCTGATCACAACATGGAGTGTAGCCAATGTAAATCTGAAATGATGTCCACATTATTTATACGAACATATGGCCAGTATGTCATTTTAATGTTCCAACGATGTAGGCCTGATGGAACAAAATTGACAACTTTAATTAAAAATTTTGTGGCTTCACAGTTGTCAATATCAGGAAGGACTTTTGTAACTGTAGCAATTATATATCATGATGGTCCTTCAATAACATCAGGACATTATACAGCTTATTTAAAGTGTAGAAATGGCTGGTCATTCTGCAATGATTCTGTTTTAATTTTCACAAAAAAATTGCCATATGACCTTAAAAACTCTTACCTGGTGTTTTTAAAACCAAAATTTTAGGGAAAGAATCTCGGGATGTGCTCTGAGGAATTTCAAGAAGTTCTCATGGCTCCTACACTATTTGGCCTTGAGGATAAGTGTAGTACAGAGACATAACTTTTTACCATAACACTGGACGTCATTGAGAAATACGTGCACTTTGAATGAGTTCAGAAAAACTATTTCTTTTTATAAGCTAATTGAAGCAGCCAATCAAAACATGGAGTAGAGGGAATGTAAGTCTGCAATGCTGTCTACTGTTTTACATTGCTTTGTGATTAAAAGTGATGTAGAGAATTAAATAATTGTACTAGTCATAAAGGTAGTGTAAGTCTGCTTCATAGTAAGCAGTATCAGTGTGATAGGAAATGTAGAACATGATTGAGCAAGAAGGGGAAGATATTACTAGTCCAGGATTGTGTAAATGATCTTCAACATTTTAATTCTGAAAGTTGCGGAAATGCGAAAAGACGGGATTGGCTTACAAGAAATCCAAGAGTTATAAATGGGTCTGACAAGATTTGGCCTTGTGGTAGAGAGCAAGAAGTCATTTATTGTATGTAACATGTTTTTGAAAACGATGGAGGTTTTCTTTCAGAAAGTGGCGGGTTGAAAGTAATAACAGCACAACAGAGTGTAAGCTGTTCATAGGACATCCTTGGCCGTCATGGAAAGTAAGTTAACTTTAAGGAGTTCTGAATTCTGATTTGTTATGTTGTATGGGTTTTTTAAACACAATCATTTTGATTGTGTTTTTTTTTTCCCCGCTGTTATATGATGAATACCTTCAAGTCACTGTTTTTAGTGAAATTTGATACATTCTGAGAACAGCAAAAATAAACCATTTAACATGTATAATTAATTCTGTTCTGTTTGCATTTATGATGTACATTTAGAACTGTGTAGGAGGCATGGAGAAGGTGAGGCTTCTGTAAGTGTCAAAGTTGTTGCATACAGTGAACACATTCACACATCGGTCCACTCTTCCTTGGATGTGGTGGAGGTGGTGGGGAAGCACCAGCTGAAGCTACTAAAGAAGCCATTGCTCACTGGTAACAAAGGGTCTTTCTCTCACAATGATGAAAGTCAGAGTGAGGAAAGAAAGAGGGATTTTCATCATTTGGGAAAAACAATAGTTCTCAACCAATGAAAAGTGTTCATTTTAGATTATATGACCTAGTCTTACATCATTAGGAAACCAAAAGTGAAATGAACCAATGAAAAGTGTTATTACCAAGTCACATGACCTGCTGTGTTTACGTTACACGCTTTGCAGGGCCTCCCGGTTTGCTTCCAGAAACCTGTGCTTTGCGACTCGGTAAGCGTACCAGTTCGCTAACGTAGTACGTCATATGACGTATCACGCGACAACGCGAAACGTCATGCGGACGGGAGGCGTCACGATGTTGTTTTCTAACGCGGCAGTTGCGGTAACGAAACGTTTACCGGCTCGCGGTCTATTTCGCGGCATCAAGGTCAGCTAACGGGAAGCTTCCCGATTCGCGAAGTGGGAACGAAGAAAAATTTTTTTAAAAAAAAAAAGTTATTAATAAACATATAAAATATATTTTGGGATTTAAAGAAGAATACATTTTACAGCTACAGATATTTGCTATTAAAAAACCATTGAAATTCACTGAAAAATCCATAGGTTATAGATTATATATAGTTAGGAATTAGCATTTACAAAACCTTGAAAATTCACTGAAAAAACCATAGGTTATAGACCATATATAGTTAGGAATTAGCATTTAAAAAACCTTATTTTACTCACACAAAACCATTGAAATTCCATATATAGTTAGTTGCACTAACTATATATCGCGCACCCACAATCCACTGCTGATGATGTCACATATTACATCATTCATGACATGGTCAGTGACATCACTGATGACATCACTGATGACATCTCAAATGACATCACTGATGACAACATCCAGTGATTATGTGTTTCTGTAAAGTTTAAATATGTTTTACATATTGAAGAATGAGTGGATGTATAAGTGTCTGAATGAAGGTTTTAGTAGGTGCGTGATTGACTGTATTAGTGAGTGATTAAATGCGTCTTACTAAATGCACGGGTTAGTGACTAAACTGTCTGAAAGTGTGCATCAGTATGTCTGTTGTTGTGCAAGCTGCTGCATGTGTTGATCAGTAGCTATATAAGTAGCTATATGGGTTATTGATTGGTTGCACAAGTATTTGTATGGGAGACTGAGTGTGTGTATGGCTGGCTGGGAGGTGTGTGACTCTGTGCAGATCAATGTGTACTTGTATCAGTGATTCTATAAGAGAGTAAGTATGTGTTAGTATATGTTTGAAAATGTAAGGTACTCTATGTTTAACTGTGTAGATTAGAAAATGGAAGTGTGATTGATTCTTTACAGGACTGACTAGGTGTGTGAGTAACTCCATGGATGAGTGGCAGAGTGTGAGTGTCTGTATAGGTGTATGAGTGCATATGATAGTGTTGTAAAGATGAGTGATTGTATGTATGAATGATTGTATGGGTGAATGAGTGAATGTGTGTGTAGACGTAGGAATCAGTGAGTGCGTATGTAGTAACTAGTATTGGTGTGTCAATGGTTTCAAAAATTATACTCTGTATTTAACACTGGGTGTAACAGAGGTTATATTAAAGTGTGAGGAGATGCATTGTATTGTCACATTAATGATATCATCATTGATGTGACCATTGATGTCAAATGAGATATCATCAGTGATGTCATTTGAGATGTCATCAGTGATGTCATCAGTGATGTCACTGACCATGTCATGAATGATGTAATATGTGACATCATCAGCAGTGGATTGCGGGTGCGCGATATATAGTTAGTGCAACTAACTATATATGGAATTTCAATGGTTTTGTGTGAGTAAAATAAGGTTTTTTAAATGCTAATTCCTATCTATATATGGTCTATAACCTATGGTTTTTTCAGTGAATTTTCAAGGTTTTGTAAATGCTAATTCCTAACTATATATAATCTATAACCTATGGTTTTTTCAGTGAATATATATATATATATATATATATATATATATATATATATATGAAAGCAAAGTGATCCTTTACTTGAAGAGCACTCTGCCAGCTTGTGCTCTGCCCAGGGGCCGGATCCAGGCCCAATTTACTTAATTTTGGACAAATGAGGCAGCACACCCTGGTAGTTTTTCAGCTGTTTAATCCAGCGTTCTTTCACCCCACCAACGCGTTTCAGCCAAACTTGGCTTTGGTCACGGTTGATATATGCCTTCTTTGATTTCTATATTTATACTACCCACAGTTGCCTTTAAGTGGCATTGTGGGATATGTAGTTTTTCGTGGTAACAACAATGGAGGAGTACCCCCTAGGAAGCAAGGACAGAGAAAGTTCTCTGTTACTAGAGCTTAAAGCTCAGGTTAGCACATTGTGCCCCAACCCGTTACCGGACAGATCTTGTCCTTATAGAAGACCCCTCACTCACCAACCTAGTTGGTGACATGCTTCATCATCGGGGTCCCACCCCATAGGCCAAGTGCCCACAGGGTGTGCTGCGACACATGACTACAGTGGAGCTGGTTAATTTTTCTTTTATATGTGCGAAATTGTTTTTACAGTGAGAGGTGTGTTAAAAGGGGCCAAAACTACTCACTTCAAGAGTTTATTCTTGAGTGTTTGAACCCCGGTAAAAACAGTGTGGCACCCGTGCCTAATTAGGTAGGCTTTGGTGTCTCAAGAAGTGTAATGAGTTAAAAATAGCGAAGTGTGCTATGTGAGTATTTACCAAGAAAAATAATAGTAAGAGGTCTACATGTTTCAACCTTTGAAGTGATTCTTAGGTTTTCGTCAGGACTGTGGTGATTGAGCGGGGTGGTCCGCACACGCTAAAGTGCGCCCTGCCCTCGTTCAATTAAGAGATGGCAAATTGCGATCTCGTGTAAAAAGGTGTGTCTTTATCCTCATTCAGGAGAAAAACCTGTAAAACAAAATAGGGGGACTGGGTTGGGATCACGTACCAGGGAGGACAAGACAAGGAAGTACACTTAACATATATTAAGCTCATCGTAATTATCTGTGACAGGTCACTGGGTGGAGAGTCCATGCTCATGTACCATTACAATGGTAGGATCCATCTAATCCGATCAGAAAAGTGCTCCAGTGCTAGTTATCGGAACGTGCTTGAATCAAATCTAATGAAATGAAAATAAAAAATAAAATAAAATCCAGCGCCGTGGTGAGGTGTCATTCTGGTTGGGCGATAGGTACGTTATAGGAAGAATCAAGATAGGGGGGAGAGAGTGATCTCTATCAAACTGCGTTGTGAAACGTTGTGGTATAAGTGTCATAGACATCCCGAGTGGGCGGTTAAACATACACGATGCAAGTGAGTTTTAGGTATAGTGCTAAAGTCGCCCTTGTGATAAAAAGAGCATCCGAATGTAAAGCTCACACTTGAGGCAGTAAATACCACTGCATGGGCATCTGAACTTCCAAGGCGGCAAGGATCCGTCACCTACATAAGTTTAAGCATGGGCGTAAAATCTGTTACGCTCGCGGATTTTTCGTATTTTCGGAGAATCCGCAATCCGCGAACTCTCGCGGATGCGGCGAGAATACGCCAAATCCACGCGAAGCGGATTTTTTGTTTGTGTTCGCACTGCTCGCGCTGCTCGCGGTCCGCGGCGCGGGCAGGAACAATCTCGCACTAGCGAAAGTACAAAAATTAGTAAAGGAAGTGGCCCAGTCTCCAACTTCCTGTTCCTGTCCAGCAAGCTCCTCCCATAGGGGTGGGGTGAAGGAAGTGCCCCAGTCTCCAACTTCCTGTTCCTGTCCAGCAAGCTCCTCCATTTCCTGGCCTCTTTGATTTCGATCTTGACTGGGAAGGATTACTTTTTGTGGTTGCTGCTGGATATTTGGATTTGAGGCCTTTTGGATTACTTTTGGATTCGAAATTTGATTTCACAAAGAAGTAAGTTGATGTTGTTTGTTTGTGGTGATTTTTGTGTGTGTTGCTTTTTTTCCGACTTTTTTGGGGGAAAATCTGCAAGTTCGCGAGCTGAGGATGTTTTTGCTTGTGTTCGCACTGCTCGTGTCCCGCGCAGCAACAATCTCGCACTCGCGAAATTGTAAAAATTACAATTCTGCTGCACATGAATTGAAAACCACCAGGCTTATTTATGGGTGCATGCATGATACAACTGTTTTGTTGAATTATTTTTAACATGATTCTGGCCAGGGCATGGATGGCATTGGATTGTGCTGATTTTTGTGTGTTTTAGGACTTTTTGGGATGGTGTTGGGGGCTTGCTATGTGGGTGGGGGCCATTTTATTGTCTGGTCCCGTGTGGGTGGGGGTCTAGGGGCCATTTGTAAGCCAGTTTGTGTGCTTTGTGCCATAGGCCTGCACCCACTGTGCTCTGATGTCATCCATTATGCCCAGGGGGGCCCAGAATCGGTCTGTTTGCGGGTTTTTGCCACGTTCGCACCGTGAAGCAACAATCTCGCACTCGCGAAATTGTAAAAATTGCAATTTTGCACCGGAAAACTACCAGCAGGCAGCATAAGCCTTCTGAAAATGGATGGATGGCATTGGATTGTGGTGATTTGATTTGTGTTGTGTTTTTTGACTTTTTGGAGTAGGGGTTGGGTGCTGGCTATGTTGGTGGTGGCCATTTTGAGGCATGGTCCTGGCCATGTGGATGGGGGTCAAGCGGCCATTTTGAAGGCAGGCAGTGAGCTTTGAGACATAGGCCTGCATCCATTGTGCCTTGCTTTCACCCATTGTGCCCAGGCGGAGTCAGGGGTACATGAAAGTACAACCCTCTGTGTGTGTGCTCTCTTGGATCAATGTTAAATTCCTGTTTCCCAAAAATTTAGCAAATCCTAATTTTGAAATTTCCATATTGTGTGGTGTGCACGTGTGTATTCATAAATGCCTACTTGCAAACTGTTTATTCAAGCGCTACATATGCAACATTTATATTTACTCATGTTCCTCTGTCTTCGTTTGCGTTTAGGTGCACAAAACTCCGCATCATCGTTGAGCATCAGTGCCAGGAAGAAGTGCTGCTGCGGCCTGTTGTTCCGACATCTGAAGAAGATGGCTCCAAAAAGAGGTGCCCGTAGGTCCTCTTGCAATAAAGATGTCTCTACTAAGGAGAAGAAGAAGCAAGTGGCACCACTTACCAAGGAGACTGGTGGCTCAACCAATACATTTTTTGGGCAACAACAACAAAAAAAACAAATGCCCACCATGAGTGCTGCACAGGTAGCCTGTTTAGTTGTTGAATCACCAACGACCAGTGATGTTGGTTCATCGCAAGAAAGTAGCAGCACACCATCAACACAGGTTGTAACTCATCTCACAAGTACTATTCAACAACCAAAGCCGCAACAACAACTGCATGGGCTACTAGTACAAGCAGAAGTACATGCGCAAGGAGCTGTCCAAGAAGGAGCTGTCCGAGAAGGAGCTGTCCGAGAAGGAGCTGTCTGAGAAGGAGCTGTCCGAGAAGGAGCTGTCCGAGAAGGAGCTGTCCGAGAAGGAGCTGTCCGAGAAGGAGAAGGCCGAGAAGGAGAGGTCCATGGAGACTTGCAAGTAGAGGTCAGTGAAGATGCCCATGTAGCGGCGCATGGAGCGGTGCAAGTGCCCACAATGGTTGTTCTTCCAGAAGTAGGGGCACAGGAGGAAATTGACTTTGGAGCCGGGGTATCATGTCAGGAAGACGAAGCCACTCCTCCTGATGATTCATTTTCTCCCAGCTCCCCAGCAAGGAAAAGATCAAGGAGGGTGTGTAGAAGTTCCTCTTCAAGCCCCGCTCCATCAGATGATGATCTGGATCTAGATTGGCAACCATCTCTGACGTCTGAGAGGGAGGCACACCATGAGCTGCGAAAGGTATCACATGTTAAAAGGAAGGGCCCCGGAAAGCTCATACTTATGGATCCGAACGTCCGACTTGATGAAGTGGTGCATTCTGATGTTGTTGAAGAGGATGACAGCAATGACCTAGTCATCACACATGTCAGTCCAGCCACACCGGCCATGCAGCAGACAGACATTTACACCCTATCCCGACGTCATGCTGAGCGTGACCCTGGCGACGTGCCACTGGTAGCACCACCAACGCAGTCAAGTAGTACCACAAGTTCAACAAAACCTACAGCTCCCATATTTTCTCCCCAGAGGGGGACTCCATCCAGCTCGACTCCCTCAAGTAAGGTTGCTGCAATAATTGCACAACCCAGTAGATGTCTGCAAGGCTCATCCACCACTGCTTCATCTGGCATTGGCAGCAGTATCACCTCGTGCGGCAAAACCAGAAGTTTCCAGTCCCCAGTTTGGAACTTTTTTAGTGTCCATGAAAAATATGATAACATAGCCGTTTGTTGCATTTGTAAGACTAGCGTTAGCCGTGGTAAGACTGGTACCAACTATGGAACCGGAGGCCAGATAGGTCATCTTGAAAGAAAGCACGCTGTCGAATGGTTTCCGCACCTAGCAAACGTCAAGGGAAAGCGATCCCAAAGGGCAAGTAGCCAAAATATACCCATAGTAGGTGTTTCATCTGAAGATGATGGGGAGGTAGAAGAAGCGTCAGACATGTGTCCGGTTGCACCCAGTACCCCTGGCAGCACCACACCCTCCGTAACACATAGCAGGCACACTGAGAGTCTGGGAGACACATCAATGCGGAAAATGTCAACACTGATCAGAAGTGGGTCGAAGAAGGCATCAGCATCATCCCGTAAATTTGTCCAGCGCACCATTTCAGCCATGTTCTCCTCAGATGCGCAATTTCAACGCAACCACCCAACTGTACGCCTCTATAACACTAAGCTGGCAAAAATGCTAGCGGTGGACCTTCTCCCTTTTTCGTTTGTCGAAGGTGTGGGTTTCCTTGAACTCGTGGCAACATTGGCCCCTAAATGGAAGGTTCCTAGCCGGTACTATTTTGCCAGGGTTGCTGTTTCAGCACTACACAAAGAGGTGCTTGAGTTGGTGGGGGCAGCTTTGCAGAAGAGTGCTGTTCACACTATACACCTGACAACAGACATGTGGACCAGTTGCCAAGCCCTTGATTACATGTGCATCACTGCACACTGGGTCTCTTTTTCGGGGGTTACAAAACAGATAAATGCAGGTGGTGACTTGATCGAGATTTTTAAGGGTGCTCATAAACATGCAACATTAGCCATGTTTGGCATGGAGAAAAGTCATACTGCAGTCAACATTTTGGCTGACTTTAACAAAAAGGTCTTGCAATGGCTGCGCCCAAGACATTGCAAGGTTGGCTATGTTTCTACAGATAATGGCAGTAATGTAGTTAAGTGCAAACACAACAATGATGGACAGAATGTGGATCAATGTCACACATTCACCCCAGTCAAAAGATCTGGGCCCAAATCCATCGTTTTTCCACTCCACACCACCCTGGGTTAGACAATGGCGATATGCAAATCAGCGCTGACCCTGTGCCCCATGGGAACAGTCCAGTCCGAACTACAAAAGCCATGTCCTTCCCAGAACGGAAACAAGCATCCGAGGACCGGCCCGGTTTCGAGGTAACACCTCTCATCAGCCCGGCTAGCTTGATTCCAGTGGTGTGGAGTGCCTGGGACTCACGTCTGAGCATCCCCAGTACACTTAGAGCGGTAACTGCAAACACAACAATGATGGACAGAATGTGGATCAATGTCACACATTCACCCCAGTCAAAAGATCTGGGCCCAAATCCATCGTTTTTCCACTCCACACCACCCTGGGTTAGACAATGGCGATATGCAAATCAGCGCTGACCCTGTGCCCCATGGGAACAGTCCAGTCCGAACTACAAAAGCCATGTCCTTCCCAGAACGGAAACAAGCATCCGAGGACCGGCCCGGTTTCGAGGTAACACCTCTCATCAGCCCGGCTAGCTTGATTCCAGTGGTGTGGAGTGCCTGGGACTCACGTCTGAGCATCCCCAGTACACTTAGAGCGGTAACTGCAAACACAACAATGATGGACAGAATGTGGATCAATGTCACACATTCACCCCAGTCAAAAGATCTGGGCCCAAATCCATCGTTTTTCCACTCCACACCACCCTGGGTTAGACAATGGCGATATGCAAATCAGCGCTGACCCTGTGCCCCATGGGAACAGTCCAGTCCGAACTACAAAAGCCATGTCCTTCCCAGAACGGAAACAAGCATCCGAGGACCGGCCCGGTTTCGAGGTAACACCTCTCATCAGCCCGGCTAGCTTGATTCCAGTGGTGTGGAGTGCCTGGGACTCACGTCTGAGCATCCCCAGTACACTTAGAGCGGTAACTGCAAACACAACAATGATGGACAGAATGTGGATCAATGTCACACATTCACCCTAGTCAAAAGATCTGGGCCCAAATCCATCGTTTTTCCACTCCACACCACCCTGGGTTAGACAATGGCGATATGCAAATCAGCGCTGACCCTGTGCCCCATGGGAACAGTCCAGTCCACACCACTTGGAGTCAAGCTAGCCGGGCTGAAGAGAGGTGTTACCTCGAAACCGGTCCGGTCCTCGGATGCTTGATTCCGTTCTGGGAAGGACATGGCTTTTGTAGTTCGGACTGGACTGTTCCCATGGGGCAACAGGGTCAGAGCTGATTTGCATATCGCCATTGTCTAACCCAGGGTGGTGTGGAGTGCAAAAAAACGATGGATTTGGGCCCAGATCTTTTGACTGGGGGAGTGTGTGACATTGATCCACATTCAGTCCATCACTTGTTGTTTTTGCAATTGCCGCCCTAAGTGCGCTGGGGATGCCCAGACGTGGGTCCCAGGCACTCCACACCACTTGGAGTCAAGCTAGCCGGGCTGAAGAGAGGTGTTACCTCGAAACCGGTCCGGTCCTCGGATGCTTGATTCCGTTCTGGGAAGGACATGGCTTTTGTAGTTCGGACTGGACTGTTCCCATGGGGCAACAGGGTCAGAGCTGATTTGCATATCGCCATTGTCTAACCCAGGGTGGTGTGGAGTGCAAAAAAACGATGGATTTGGGCCCAGATCTTTTGACTGGGGGAGTGTGTGACATTGATCCACATTCAGTCCATCACTTGTTGTTTTTGCAATTGCCGCCCTAAGTGCGCTGGGGATGCCCAGACGTGGGTCCCAGGCACTCCACACCACTTGGAGTCAAGCTAGCCGGGCTGAAGAGAGGTGTTACCTCGAAACCGGTCCGGTCCTCGGATGCTTGATTCCGTTCTGGGAAGGACATGGCTTTTGTAGTTCGGACTGGACTGTTCCCATGGGGCAACAGGGTCAGAGCTGATTTGCATATCGCCATTGTCTAACCCAGGGTGGTGTGGAGTGCAAAAAAACGATGGATTTGGGCCCAGATCTTTTGACTGGGGGAGTGTGTGACATTGATCCACATTCAGTCCATCACTTGTTGTTTTTGCAATTGCCGCCCTAAGTGCGCTGGGGATGCCCAGACGTGGGTCCCAGGCACTCCACACCACTTGGAGTCAAGCTAGCCGGGCTGAAGAGAGGTGTTACCTCGAAACCGGTCCGGTCCTCGGATGCTTGATTCCGTTCTGGGAAGGACATGGCTTTTGTAGTTCGGACTGGACTGTTCCCATGGGGCAACAGGGTCAGAGCTGATTTGCATATCGCCATTGTCTAACCCAGGGTGGTGTGGAGTGCAAAAAAACGATGGATTTGGGCCCAGATCTTTTGACTGGGGGAGTGTGTGACATTGATCCACATTCAGTCCATCACTTGTTGTTTTAGTAATGTAGTTAAGGCCATGGCGGACGGTTTCTATTTCAGAGTGCCGTGTTTGGCGCACTGTATCAACCTTGTTGTGCAAAATTTTTTGAAAAAAGAACTTGCAGTCGACAAAACACTGACCATCTGCAGAAGAATATGCACACATTTCAACCATTCTTTTAAGGCCCGGAAGGAGCTGAGGCGCAAGCAAAATGAACGTAGAATGCCAGTGAAAGCACTTATCCAGGAGGTGGCAACACGTTGGAACTCAACCTTCTACATGCTTGAGCGTCTGCATGAGCTGTTTCCAGTAGTCAATGAGTATTTCTACAACCTGGGTGGTGATACGACAGAAATGATGCTAGCGGTGGAGCAATGGCAGCTAGTTAAAAGCCTGACAGACATGCTTCGGCCTTTTGAGGTCTTCACGCGTGACGTCAGCAGGGAGGACTGTTCTTTGAGCAAAGCTATCCCACTGTTGCTGAAGCTCGAGCACCAAGTCAAGGTGGTGTCTTCAGAATTAAAAGACGTTGGAAAGAACGAAGCACATGAGTTGGCGCAGAGATTATTGCAACGCCTAGTTAGCAATGAACGGCTTGTAAATATCAAGACACAACAGCACTACATTTGTGCTACTATTCTGGATCCACGTTACAAAAAGCCATTGTTTGGCAAAGTAATAATTCCTTTTGAAACATCGGATGTTACAGAGTACAAAGGTTGGCTAGCTCAGTCAGCCATTCGTTTTGAAAGAGAGCGGAAGGAAACTGTAGGAGAAGACAGTACTACTAGTGAATCAGCAGGCCATCAGGCGTCCCAAAAAAGCCCTTCTGCATCTGTGCCTGTGGCAGAAGTGAGTGACTTTCCCTCTGAGCCGTTAACCACACCAGCAATCGTATCATCTGCACCAGGCGCATGCGATATGTCTGAAGCGAGTTGGCTAACTCAGCTAGGGTTTCCTGGTCCTAGAAAGGACACAGAAGTGCAAAGTACAGGAATCCGGGAGGACATTCTTTCAATGGTGCAGGCCTATCTGGATGACTCAACAGAGGTCAATATTACTGAGGACCCATTGGCGTATTGGCATGGGAAAAGAAAAATATGGCGAGAGCTCACCAACCTGGCTATCAATTACTTGTCTTGCCCACTCGCAAGCGTGTCCTCAGAACGTGTTTTTAGTTCTGCTGGTGGCATTGTGACTTCCAAAAGGTCCCGCCTCTTGCCCGCAAATGTGGAGCGGCTCACCTTGATAAAGATGAACCAGCACTTCATACCACCAGATTACAGAGTACGAGAATGCACGCAGGAAGAAGAGGACACCGCCCTACCTGAGGAAAGTTCTCCTCAGTTACCAGAAGTAACCCCGACTGATGATTTAGCAGAGTATGAGGACGAGTTCTGCTTCCCTGACAGCGAGTTCTGAAAATGACTCAATCATTCATTAATTGTAAATAGTCCTCCTTATTCACTTTTATTCCTGTGTGTCTGTCTTTCTTTAGCAAGTGCTTCATCACATTCCCAACAAAACTGTAATCAACCAATAAAACAACAAGCCCATCAACAGAACTGTCTTGATTTTGATGCCGCAGCATTCCTCAGGTTCACAACAGTTAGTTGACAAGAACTCAGTCCTGGTCGTCTATCCTGAGTCCTCCTCCTCCAGACTCACCCTATCCATTACCCATAATGCTGATGCCTGGATTCTGCACAATGAAGAAACTTACTTAACGTTGACGAGTCCCCCACTGTGAATTCCAGGTGGAGCCAGCCCTCAAACACAAATTACAGGTAAGATAAGCGTTTGGATGGGAGGTAGTATAATGGAGTATTCGGAGAGGCGAGAGAGTGACAGTGGTACTAGCAGCAAAGTCCTAGGGCTCTTGAATTAACAAAGTCTGTGACAGGCATTTACTTAGGAAAACATTTGGCCTATTGCACGTGAACGTGTAGGCGTTATTATTGCTCGCTTGCCTGTCTCAGGGGTGCTGTCTGTGGGGCTTCTAGGTGTTAGGGTTGTGTGAGCACCGCTGCCACATTTCTAATGTTGATTGCTTTTGATTTGCAGAAAATCCACGCCGGCAAACTCCAGTTGTGGCCCTGCTGCAGAACGCTTTAAGACTCTGTGAATTCCAGGTGGAGCCAGCCCTCAAACACAAATTACAGGTAAGATAAGCGTTTGGATGGGAGGTAGTATAATGGAGTATTCGGAGAGGCGAGAGAGTGACAGTGGTACTAGCAGCAAAGTCCTAGGGCTCTTGAATTAACAAAGTCTGTGACAGGCATTTACTTAGGAAAACATTTGGCCTATTGCACGTGAACGTGTAGGCGTTATTATTGCTCGCTTGCCTGTCTCAGGGGTGCTGTCTGTGGGGCTTCTAGGTTTTAGGGTTGTGTGAGCACCGCTGCCACATTTCTAATGTTGATTGCTTTTGATTTGCAGAAAATCCATGCCGGGAAACTCCAGTTGTGGCCCTGCTGCAGAACGCTTTAGGACTCTGTGAATTCCAGGTGGAGCCAGCCCTCAAACACAAATTACAGGTAAGATAAGCGTTTGGATGGGAGGTAGTATAATGGAGTATTCGGAGAGGCGAGAGAGTGACAGTGGTACTAGCAGCAAAGTCCTAGGGCTCTTGAATTAACAAAGTCTGTGACAGGCATTTACTTAGGAAAACATTTGGCCTATTGCACGTGAACGTGTAGGCGTTATTATTGCTCGCTTGCCTGTCTCAGGGGTGCTGTCTGTGGGGCTTCTAGGTTTTAGGGTTGTGTGAGCACCGCTGCCACATTTCTAATGTTGATTGCTTTTGATTTGCAGAAAATCCATGCCGGGAAACTCCAGTTGTGGCCCTGCTGCAGAACGCTTTAGGACTCTGTGAATTCCAGGTGGAGCCAGCCCTCAAACACAAATTACAGGTAAGATAAGCGTTTGGATGGGAGGTAGTATAATGGAGTATTCGGAGAGGCGAGAGAGTGACAGTGGTACTAGCAGCAAAGTCCTAGGGCTCTTGAATTAACAAAGTCTGTGACAGGAATTTACTTAGGAAAACATTTGGCCTATTGCACGTGAACGTGTAGGCGTTATTATTGCTCGCTTGCCTGTCTCAGGGGTGCTGTCTGTGGGGCTTCTAGGTTTTAGGGTTGTGTGAGCACCGCTGCCACATTTCTAATGTTGATTGCTTTTGATTTGCAGAAAATCCACGCCGGGAAACTCCAGTTGTGGCCCTGCTGCAGAACGCTTTAGGACTCTGTGAATTCCAGGTGGAGCCAGCCCTCAAACACAAATTACAGGTAAGATAAGCGTTTGGATGGGAGGTAGTATAATGGAGTATTCGGAGAGGCGAGAGAGTGACAGTGGTACTAGCAGGAAAGTCCTAGGGCTCTTGAATTAACAAAGTCTGTGACAGGCATTTACTTAGGAAAACATTTGGCCTATTGCACGTGAACGTGTAGGCGTTATTATTGCTCGCTTGCCTGTCTCAGGGGTGCTGTCTGTGGGGCTTCTAGGTTTTAGGGTTGTGTGAGCACCGCTGCCACATTTCTAATGTTGATTGCTTTTGATTTGCAGAAAATCCATGCCGGGAAACTCCAGTTGTGGCCCTGCTGCAGAACGCTTTAGGACTCTGTGAATTCCAGGTGGAGCCAGCCCTCAAACACAAATTACAGGTAAGATAAGCGTTTGGATGGGAGGTAGTATAATGGAGTATTCGGAGAGGCGAGAGAGTGACAGTGGTACTAGCAGCAAAGTCCTAGGGCTCTTGAATTAACAAAGTCTGTGACAGGCATTTACTTAGGAAAACATTTGGCCTATTGCACGTGAACGTGTAGGCGTTATTATTGCTCGCTTGCCTGTCTCAGGGGTGCTGTCTGTGGGGCTTCTAGGTTTTAGGGTTGTGTGAGCACCGCTGCCACATTTCTAAAGTTGATTGCTTTTGATTTGCAGAAAATCCACGCCGGGAAACTCCAGTTGTGGCCCTGCTGTAGAACGCTTTAGGACTCTGTGAATTCCAGGTGGAGCCAGCCCTCAAACACAAATTACAGGTAAGATAAGCGTTTGGATGGGAGGTAGTATAATGGAGTATTCGGAGAGGCGAGAGAGTGACAGTGGTACTAGCAGCAAAGTCCTAGGGCTCTTGAATTAACAAAGTCTGTGACAGGCATTTACTTAGGAAAACATTTGGCCTATTGCACGTGAAGGTGTAGGCGTTATTATTGCTCGCTTGCCTGTCTCAGGGGTGCTGTCTGTGGGGCTTCTAGGTTTTAGGGTTGTGTGAGCACCGCTGCCACATTTCTAATGTTGATTGCTTTTGATTTGCAGAAAATCCATGCCGGGAAACTCCAGTTGTGGCCCTGCTGCAGAACGCTTTAGGACTCTGTGAATTCCAGGTGGAGCCAGCCCTCAAACACAAATTACAGGTAAGATAAGCATTTGGATGGGAGGTAGTATAATGGAGTATTCGGAGAGTCGAGAGAGTGACAGTGGTACTAGCAGCAAAGTCCTAGGGCTCTTGAATTAACAAAGTCTGTGACAGGCATTTACTTAGGAAAACATTTGGCCTATTGCACGTGAACGTGTAGGCGTTATTATTGCTCGCTTGCCTGTCTCAGGGGTGCTGTCTGTGGGGCTTCTAGGTTTTAGGGTTGTGTGAGCACCGCTGCCACATTTCTAATGTTGATTGTTTTTGATTTGCAGAAAATCCATGCCGGGAAACTCCAGTTGTGGCCCTGCTGCAGAACGCTTTAGGACTCTGGAATTCCAGGTGGAGCCAGCCCTCAAACACAAATTACAGGTAAGATAAGCGTTTGGATGGGAGGTAGTATAATGGAGTATTCGGAGAGGCGAGAGAGTGACAGTGGTACTAGCAGCAAAGTCCTAGGGCTCTTGAATTAACAAAGTCTGTGACAGGCATTTACTTAGGAAAACATTTGGCCTATTGCACGTGAACGTGTAGGCGTTATTATTGCTCGCTTGCCTGTCTCAGGGGTGCTGTCTGTGGGGCTTCTAGGTTTTAGGGTTGTGTGAGCACCGCTGCCACATTTCTAATGTTGATTGCTTTTGATTTGCAGAAAATCCACGCCGGGAAACTCCAGTTGTGGCCCTGCTGCAGAACGCTTTAGGACTCTGTGAATTCCAGGTGGAGCCAGCCCTCAAACACAAATTACAGGTAAGATAAGCGTTTGGATGGGAGGTAGTATAATGGAGTATTCGGAGAGGCGAGAGAGTGACAGTGGTACTAGCAGCAAAGTCCTAGGGCTCTTGAATTAACAAAGTCTGTGACAGGCATTTACTTAGGAAAACATTTGGCCTATTGCACGTGAACGTGTAGGCGTTATTATTGCTCGCTTGCCTGTCTCAGGGGTGCTGTCTGTGGGGCTTCTAGGTTTTAGGGTTGTGTGAGCACCGCTGCCACATTTCTAATGTTGATTGCTTTTGATTTGCAGAAAATCCATGCCGGGAAACTCCAGTTGTGGCCCTGCTGCAGAACGCTTTAGGACTCTGTGAATTCCAGGTGGAGCCAGCCCTCAAACACAAATTACAGGTAAGATAAGCGTTTGGATGGGAGGTAGTATAATGGAGTATTCGGAGAGGCGAGAGAGTGACAGTGGTACTAGCAGCAAAGTCCTAGGGCTCTTGAATTAACAAAGTCTGTGACAGGCATTTAGGAAAACATTTGGCCTATTGCACGTGAACGTGTAGGCGTTATTATTGCTCGCTTGCCTGTCTCAGGGGTGCTGTCTGTGGGGCTTCTAGGTTTTAGGGTTGTGTGAGCACCGCTGCCACATTTCTAATGTTGATTGCTTTTGATTTGCAGAAAATCCACGCCGGGAAACTCCAGTTGTGGCCCTGCTGCAGAACGCTTTAGGACTCTGTGAATTCCAGGTGGAGCCAGCCCTCAAACACAAATTACAGGTAAGATAAGCGTTTGGATGGGAGGTAGTATAATGGAGTATTCGGAGAGGCGAGAGAGTGACAGTGGTACTAGCAGCAAAGTCCTAGGGCTCTTGAATTAACAAAGTCTGTGACAGGCATTTACTTAGGAAAACATTTGGCCTATTGCACGTGAACCAACACGATGACAGTGTTCAGTTAAATGAAATTACTGCAAAACCACCACCCACCCAGCTCAAAAGTAGTAAAAAAAAGGTATGCTCAGATAAAGTTTGAAAAAGTATATTTATATCCCTAACAAAATAATCTACCGCAAGACCCTCCCTAACCCCAACAAATAAATAGTCCTTCAAAAGTCCCCAAAAAACCCAACTCCCAATTCCCACCCCCCAAAAGTCTCAAAAAAAGGGGCAAGGGACACTCTAGGGATGCAAGCTGTTAAGTTTGGCCTCCAGGGCATCATGCCTTAGGGCCAGGGCATCATACTTCTCCTGGAGGATGGCTTGATCTAGGCGGAGGCCCTCCACCACATTCTGATATTTGCTCCATTTCTGGACCTCCGCCTCTAGGTCGGACACTCTGCGGAGTGCACGGCGCAAGCGAGCCTTAACAGTACTGCGAGGTGCAGCTTTTGCTGCTCGGCGGTGGCGTCTTCCAGCACGGCTCCGGTTCGCTGGAGCACTGCGCTTACCGGCAGAACGTGGGGTCACGGAGGAGGATGCAGATGTTGATGCACTGGACTGTGTGTCGTCCCCCTCCAATTCCACCAGCCGCCGATATTGGGCAACAGTTGCTTCCAGCCTCCGTTGCCGGGCCAGTACAGCCAGCATACTCCTCGTTGGTTTGGAGGTTTTAGTATTGCCAACTATATGAAGAAAGAAAGACATAATCTGTAACCAATGCTCTTTAAGAATATGATTAACACAAAATGATTCAGCAGGAAGTTGTGTCACAGTACAACTAGCAACTAGCCAGGGCAGTACAAAACTATTCAGGCCAGTATCATGGGCGTCCGCAGGGAGGGGCAAGGGGGGGCGCTTGAATCACCATTTCCCTTCCCACAACTCACTTGTATCCTTGGTTTGGTGCTCTTTCATATGAAAGAGATCTGGCAGAAGTGAGTGATTTTTCCTCTGAGCCGTTAACCACACCAGCAACCGTATCATCTGCACCAGGCCCAGGCGATATGTCTGTTTCCCTCCCTCTCTCTCTCTCTCTCTCTCTCTCTCTGTCTCCCTCTTTCTGTCTCCCTTTGTCTCCCTCTACCTCGCTGTCTCTCTCTCTCTGTCTCCCTCCCTCACCCTCCCTCTGGCTCCCTCCCTCTCTCTCTCTCCTTCTGTCTTCCTCTCTCTCTGTCTCTGCCTCTATCTGTCTGTCGGTCCCAGCCTGCTGTAATTACCATATTGTAATTTGTCACTGGGCCACCACTGGATACACATCATATCCTATCTAAGAGTCAGATAGTACCATGATCCAGCTTACCTGTACTCGCCACCGCCACCGTCTCCTTCCTCACAGTCTGTACTTCTTGCTCTTGGTCCGACTCCTCTAGCGCCGCCTCCTCCCCAGATTGACCCTCGGACTCCGAGTCAATGATGACCACCACATCCGAGCTGGCCCCGCCACCAGATGTTCCACCTACAAAGTAGATTTAAGAATGTTAGATTACACCACTCCACTAGTATTTGGTCTATGAATGAAAAAATGTGAAAACAACAGAAAAATTAATTGACTGTCTACTCTAGTCTAAAGTAAAAATGTCCCTCCTTCCAGGGAAAGCTGTTGTCTTGCTTCATTCTTTTGTCACAATTGTTGAATGCTTGCTTAATTTTAACACACACTATTTTTCTCTGAACAGACAGAAACTGGACTTCTAACCAGGTGAAAGCTCGGCTCGACCACAAGAAATGTGTTCCAATCCATTACTCATCAAGTCAGCACCAAGCACTTTTCCATTTCCAACTAACTTTATTTTAATATATGTGTTTACTTAAACTTTTAATAAAGCTTTTAAACTTGAATAGACTCTGTGGTTTTTAGTCCTCCAGACTAGAGTGACTGAGCGAAAAGTTTTGCAATTTTTGCAAGGAGGAGTCTGTGCTGCTGACACTACCAGGTTTATATTTATACAGTGTGCCAAACACGCCACTCTGAAATATTATTACTCTGGTCTTTGGTGTCCATAGTTCGGTTTGTGGAGAATTGTCCCTGCAACAGTAGTATTATTGATTTTGCTCCTATCTAAACACTATTTCGAAACAATTAAATTAGGAATGCTTGGACAACAATAGGTCCTCTATATTTAAATGAAAACTTACTGGGGCCAGCAAAGGAGCACTCGCCGCCCTGGCCTGCATCCTCCTCCTTTGGAGCCACTGCATCCGATTTTTCGGTCCGCTTGCCCCTGGGCGGACCTGACGTACAACATGAAAGAAATAACAGAAAACATTGATGATTGCTGCTTGCCGATGTCCTTGTCAACCAAATCAAACATTTAGAAAGAACAAGAACCTACTATTTCATCCAAAAAGAGGGCTACAAAGGAAGGACTGCACCTGAGCCTCTACTCTAGTGGCAGATTTACAAGCCCCTTGCAGCTCTTTTGCTCCATTCTTGCGTCAATTTTGTGACGCAGCGCCACAACAAGAGAGGCGCCATGGTGTGGCGTATATTAACAACGTGACGCATATGGGAGATGCATCCCATTCTAAAACCCTGCGCCATTAGGGAGCATTCCATCGCAAGGGAGGGCGTTCCTGCGCAGGAACGCATGCTAAAAGTGGCTATGGGGAATATATAAAATTTCAATCAGTCATTTAGGACAATGATGCGTCACTGAAACCCTGCGCCTGCATGAAGCAGACTTACGGCTTGACGCAGCATTGCTGGAGCTGCGCCATCGTTGCAACGCAACTCCATCAATGAGCCGCCTTTACGGCACCGATGCGTAACGCTTCGGTGACGTTTTGGGACCATGGTGTGCCGCATTGTAAATACGGCGCACCATGGGTGGTGCTGGCGTGCCGCACACTTTGCAGGGATGCGCAGGTAATTGCTAATCTGACACTTAGGGGCATACTTACGAGTTCTGAGCTGGACACCTCCAGATGTGCACCAGAACAAATGCGTAACGCAAAACTAACCTTGCGTCACGGCAGATGCGCCGCTATTACAATGCGGCAAACCCTGGCCCAAGGGTAGGCAGATGCGTGACGCATCTCGTGACGAAAGAGGGGCGCATCTCTAGAGTCGCGTCGCGGGCGCGATGCAACTATAGCAGTGCTCAGGGCTGCCCAATACTCAACATACCGCATCAGTCCTTACGCCTGCTTCAAGCAAGCAGGCATAAAGAATTGACATAGCAGCGTCGCGGAAGTGCCTGCGTTAAACCTTGTAGATTTCACGCAGGCACTTTTGCGAGGCACACATCTGCCTGACCGGCACCCCCCACCCCCCACCCCCTCCTGCGTGGGAACGCACCCATTGTGGCGCAGGCCCAGGCCTTCACGTGGCGCATCTCCTTAGATGCATCACGTTGTACATGACTCGCAGGGATGCGCCACGTTTACGTCGCTGTGCGTCAGGTAAGGCAGCGTAAACGTGGCACAAGGGGCTTGTAAATCTGCCCCTTTGTGTCTAGCATTACGCAGTTCTGTAAAATACACTCATACATTACTCAGCCCAATTAAATGAACACAAAATAGAAAACAAATAAGCAGTGGCACCGGCACAGAGCAGGAGAACAGTGCACCTGAAATGCACAGAAGATTTTGAAATAGTAATTTACCTCTCCTATCAATGTAATCACCAGCAGCATTATTGCTCTTTGTAAAAAAGTTAAAGCAAACATTTGCAATATAACACAGTCACATAGAGCAGGAGAAAAAACAGAGTACTGAGTAATGAAAAAATTGCTACTACTACTCACCAAGCCCGGGGACCTCCACTCCCAGCACGTCTAGCAGGTCACGCTCTCGGTCCAGGATGACGGTCCAGCGGTGGGTGACTTGATTGTAGGTGCGCTGGACCCCCGTGATCTTAAAAAGGGCCCGGCACACCTGCCCCCACCGCTTCCGTCGCTCCTGGCTGTTGGTGTAACCAGCAGCGATCCTGCCGCCTGCCGCGAAGGTCCTGGGGAGACGGCGCTGCACATAAAAAACAAGTGCGCCCACCTCCTCAGGGCTGAAGATCTCCCGGGGCACCACCATTTCCGCCCTCAAGCGACCACACGGGAGCCGGGCACGGGCTGCGGTGCCCGTCTTGGGCAGCTTGACAGCTGTCTTGACCATGTTCTGGGCAGGTGTTAGCAGTAAAGAAGAGACAAAATGAAAAAGAATAAGAGTAGGGAAGAAGGAAATAAAAGTTTAAAAAAGTAGTTGAAAAGTAAACAAAAGTAGCCTAAAACACAAAAATATAGATCTAGAAAAATAGAGGGATAGAAAATAAGTTAAATAGATCAAAAAAATATTAAAACAAGCAAAGGATGGCAGAGATATACAGAGGATAGAAACACCATACCCAGACACATAGGAATGAATGAAAAACAAGATGGCGGCCCGATCACGTGCGCGTAAGTAAGTTCGCACGCGATTTCTCTTGCGAACTCGTGCGAACTTGTATTCGCAAGGCGCTCATCGCGCGAGATTACACATAGCGGGCGGAAACGGAAATACGTCACGTAAACAAAATGGCGGCGCCCATACTCAACCTTGGGGTAACTCGCACGAGTTCGCGGCTTCCACGGGCGAGTTCGCACTACGACGCGCCTCGCGAATAGGGCGAAATTACCGAAAAACGAGTTTTGCAAAAGCAAAACGAACGAGCAGGTGCAAAAGTTCGAGCTCATCATTTGTAACCATTTACCTGTAGTGCTTCCTGAAGGGGCCCTCCAGAATCCGGTTGCCTACTTGCAACTATTGTGTGACCCTGCTCTGACAGTCACAGAATAGTTACAAGTATGCCATTGCATCCTGTTAAAAAAAATTATTTACATTGCATTTGCAACAAAAAGGAAAGGGAGCAGACAAGCAGGTGCCAGCCTTCATTAATGTCAGTTGGGGCAGGGCAGGTGTTGTTGTTTGCAAAACTTAAAGCACTTAGCAGGTGTTTGTTCACTCAGTGGTCAATCAGAGGGTGTTGTGATGACACTGAGGGTGGCATGGGTGTGCCAGCCAGAGGGTGGCATGGGTGAACCAGAGTGCCAGTGTTGACAGAGGATGGCAGTGCTTTGCTTTGCCCCAATAATGTACACTGGTGAACTAGAGGGTGATGTGATGACACAGAGGGTGACATGGGTGAGCCAGAGGGTGGCATGGGTGACCAAAGAGAGTGCCAGTGGTGACAGAGGGTGGCAGTGATGAAGAAAGCTTAGCAAACAGGCTGGGCACGTAGAAACAACAAGTTCGCAAAACTGGCGACCCGACAAGTAAGTTCACAATTTGCGAAATTGTACAAAACCCTCGCGAACTTGCAGAAACCCGTGCGAACACACACACCCCCAAAAAATACGCAAATACGCGAGAATTCGCGGATTTCACGTATTTTCGCAATCCGCGAATACGCAAATTCGCGGATTGCGAATCCGCAAAATCCGCCCATGCTTACATAAGTTCAGAAAACGGGGGCAATTAGTGAGCAGAGTTCTGCCCGTGTGAGACAGATATAAATTGGAGAAGCAGCAGGAGTACGGAGCGGTGGAATTCTGCCCCATACGCAGGTCAGAGTGTTTACACTTACTTACGACTTCTGTTCGTCTCGCGGTAAACCTACTTGGTTACTGCTCGAGATGCCCCGTTGAGTGATCGGCTGTCTTCAACGTGCCGGTAAAGTAAACCGATCGGTATTTCCTGGTTGGGCGTGGCTCAAGTTCATGACCCTCTGTAGACCAATCAGAGTGCGTTACGGGGAATGGAACAGCTTCCTCTCCCGATCACGTGATGACTGGGGTGTGATGCGTAGCGGTATAGTAACCATGGCAATCGTGCTCCACAGTTAGAATGTGAGAAAACACTTTGTTTAGAAAAAAGAGGAAAGAAGCCTGCCTGTTGGTGCAAAGGCCCCCTCTCCTAAGTGTTAATACATCGGGTATGGGAGTTGACAGCAAAAGGGAGGCAGTGAGGAATATCAGGTATTTAAAAGGGGACGTCCATAAACAGTAGTCCGACATAAAATCTTCCCAGCTCAAGAACTCCTGAGTTGGTGTAGCGCAAAAATGGCCAGCTGGTAATAAAGAGCGCGCTCAGCTTAGGTATAAAGTCTAAAGAAAAAAAATATATATATATTTATCCCATCACTGTGTTCCACGGGATATTGTCGTTCAACCCAGTCTTATGAGTGGAAAGTCTGTACACCCACCTTTGTTCCTTCTCGAACAGGCGTTGATTCAGATTGGCTCCTGGTTTTACTTATTCGATAACGGTCCATTTTAAATCATCGGGTGTGTGTCCAATTGACAAATAATGTTCAGTGAGCCTTGTGTTGGCTTTCTTGCACCTGATGACCGAGAATCAGGGTCTTTCCTACACCTTGGAAGAGGTAGAGGAGGTTATGAGTGATCTATCTATCTTTGCGGACACTAACATTGCTCAAAGCATCTCTGCAACTAAAGATTGGGAGAATTTGACGGAACTCAAAAGGAATAGAATCAGGACTATCTAACATGGGACAATTCTCAAACAATATCTGAGCAATAACATGGCGCCAAAGGGGTTGCCAGTCTCCAATGCCCCCCGCATTTTTCTCGAAGATGAATTATTCCGAAAAGACTGGGCTGCCATAGCGTGGCACTGCATGCATGATTGGATTGTTTTGATTTTGAAAACTGCCCTAAGACTGTCTGAAAAGATCCAGGTGGAGATCTAGTTGGCGGAAGGCCATATAAAGACTACCATTACGGGTTTTAAAAAAAAGCTTGACGAGCTGAACAAGGAGATGACGGATTATAAAGATAATCTGACACAGCAAAAAGTGCAGAAATTCCAGAAGGATTTGAAGAGGTTTTCAATGTTTAAGGCATACCCATATTCAGATCCAGAATATGTACCACCGTCGAAAGGAGATGACAATTCAGATGCTTCAAGCAATGCCTCAAGCAATACATACAAGTCCAGTGGAAACACAAGTGGTGGAAGCAACAAGCAAAGGGGCAGAGGACGAGGCAGGGGTCAAGGGAATTGGCCGACCTTTAATCCAATGCCCATACAAGGTTTCCCGGATCCTTACAACCACCCACAGAACTTCCCAATGTACGGGTGGCAACCACCCTTTCAGCAACCGTTCTATCCATCTAATCCCTACAGACCGCCTTTTTTAAACCGGGGCGGGAGAGGACGGGGAAGAAGAAAATACCCCAATCAGGGCAATCAAGTACACTGGGCATCAGAAGACCCGAATGCGGACCAGAACAGGAACAAACCCCAACAGGCAGGGCCGAGCAATCGGAGAACTTAGTGACAAATGTATCTACCAGACCCTTAAGCAGTGATGAGGAATCAGTCTTAAATAAGGGTCTGGGTTTTATGCCCACAGCGAACCTAGACAAATTCAGACTTCATTGCGAACTTTCCTCTTTCTTCAGGAAACTGAGATTAAAAGCCTTCTTTGAGAAGAGAACCAACACCGAGGAAAGCGGGGACCCAAATGAGACAGGGCTACGGAATAAATCTACATTTATGCCACCACCACATATGACTCCGGTGGAAATTTCCACTTTCGAACAAGCCGTCTTTAATGATGTCGAAAACTCTTCCCCTAAAAAACCTTTCATGAATCTCACGAAACAGGAGAGAATCGCATTGGACAATTTACAACACTCGGACACCATCGTAATCAAACCCGCCGACAAAGGCGGAGGGATAGTTGTGCAAGACAGATCAGCTTACCAGACTGAATGTCTCAGACTACTAGCGGACCACAAGAACTATCGGAGACTACCGGTGGACCCAACGGAAGATCTGAAAAGCGAGATTAAATCACTGGTGGAGCACGGAGAAGCAGAAGGATACATATCGAAACAGGAGGCGGATTTCTTATGTAAAAGTGAAGGGAGGGTACCCTACTTTTACACACTCCCGAAAATGCACAAAAACAAAACACCCCCTCCCGGTAGACCTATTGTTTCCGGCCTGGGTTCCCTTTTGGAACCTCTGTCACGGTTCTGTGATGTGTTCTTCAAGACCCTAGTACAAAAAACTAGCACGCACCTACAGGACACTAAAAGTTTGTTACAACTCTTGGATCAACTGACCGTGGATAATGACACTATCCTGGTGAGTTTCGATATCGAGAGCCTATACACCAGTATTCCCCAGGATGCCACACTTGAGGTACTTAAAAAGGCACTTGATAAGGAGGAATGGACATCGAGAACTCCTAGACAATTTATTCTGGAGTTTGCCAGATTGGCTCTCAAAAGAAACTATTTTGAGTATGAGGACAAGATATTCCTACAGACCGGGGGTACCTCCATGGCTAGTACATTCGCGCCGAGTATGGCGGGCCTCTACGTTCATGATTTTGAGGAGAAGTACATCCTCGCAATACCAACCCCTACGGTTCTAACATTTTATTATGGAGAAGGTACATCGACGATGTGCTGACCATCTGGAAGGGTACAGAAGAGACCTTAGTATCCTTCTTCAACTGGATTAATGCATGTGACGACCATTTGAGGTTCACTTATGAGAAAGATTTGAATACTTTGGTCTTCCTAGATATGACGATAACAAAAGAGAATGGAAAGCTGACAACGGTTACTCACTACAAACCCACTGCTAAAAACAATCTACTACGGTTTGAAAGCTTTCATCCGAGACCATTGCGTGAAAATCTGCCCTATGGGCAATATCTGCGTATCCGCAGAAACTGCAGCGAACTTGATGATTACAAGACCCAGGCCCTCGATCTCACCCAGAAACTGCGGAATCGGGGATATCCGGAATTTTTTTTGTACAAAATTCAGAAACGCGCACGGAATCAGCCGAGAGCAGCTCTACTGGAGAACGTAACCAAAACAATGAATGAGATCCCCCTGACCTGTGTTACAACATATAACACCATTTCCAACGAGGTAACCAGAATAATAGGAAAACATTGGAATATACTGAACACAGGTAACCTGAGATGGGAGAAACCCCTGTTCTCATACAGAAAGGCACGGAGCATCGGAGATGCGGTAGTCAACACCAGACCAAGGAAAGAGACGACAGAGAGAGAAACAATAACCAACATATGGGGTCTACCTAAAGTGACAGGCCACTATAAGTGTGGTACCTGCAGCGTGGGCCCATTCACTAATAACACCAAGACTCTACAGTTGGAACCCAACAAAACCTGGACCAACAGAGGGCAAACTAACTGTAACAGCGAAAACGTCATCTACAGATTAACATGTCCATGTAACCTACATTACGTAGGTATGACCAGCAGAAAAGTTAAAATACGCATTGGAGAACACAGGAGCACCATCAGGTGCAAGAAAGTCAACACAAGGCTCACTGAACATTATTTGTCAATTGGACACACACCCGATGATTTAAAATGGACCGGTATCGAACAAGTAAAACCAGGAGCCAATCTGAATCAACACCTGTTCGAGAAGGAACAAAGGTGGGTGTACAGACTTTCCACTCATAAGACTGGATTGAACGACAATATCCCGTGAAACACAGTGATGGGATAAATATATATATATATTTTTTCTTTAGACTTTATACCTAAGCTGAGCGCGCTCTTTATTACCAGCTGGCCATTTTTGCGCTACACCAACTCAGGAGTTCTTGAGCTGGGAAGATTTTATGTCGGACTACTGTTTATGAACATCCCCTTTTAAATACCTGATAATTCTCACTGCCTCCCTTTTGCTGTCAACTCCCATAACTGATTTATTAACACTTAGGAGAGGGGGCCTTTGCACCAACAGGCAGGCTTCTTTCCTCTCTTTTCTAAACAAAGTGTTTTCTCACATTCTAACTGTGGAGCACGATTGCCATGGTTACTATACCGCTACGCATCACACCCCAGTCATCACGTGATCGGGAGAGGAAGCTGTTCCATCCCCCATAACGCACTCTGATTGGTCTACAGAGGGTCACGTTTGAGCCACGCCCAACGAGGAAACACCGATCGGTTTACTTTACCGGCACGTTGAAGACAGCCGATCACTCAACGGGGCATCTCGAGCAGTAACCAAGTAGGTTTACCGCGAGACGAACAGAAGTCGCAAGTAAGTGTAAACACTCTGACCTGCGTATGGGGCAGAATTCCACCGCTCCGTACTCCCGCTGCTTCTCCAATTTATATCTGTCTCACACGGGCAGAACTCTGCTCACTAATTGCCCCCGTTTTCTGAACTTATGTAGGTGACGGATCCTTGCCGCCTTGGAAGTTCAGATGCCCATGAAGCGGTATTTACCGCCTCAAGTGTGAGCTTTACATTAGGATGCTCTTTTTTATCACAAGGGCGACTTTAGCACTATACGTAAAACTCACTTGCGTCGTGTATGTTTAACTGCCCACTCGGGATGTCTACGACACTTATACCACAACGTTTCACAACGCAGTTTGATAGAGATCACTGTCTCCCCCCTATCTTGATTCTTCCTATAACGTACCTAGTCGCCCAACCAGAATGACACCTCACCACGGCGCTGGATTTTATTTTATTTTTTATTTTCATTTTATTAGATTTGATTCAAGCATGTTCCGATAACTAGCACTGGAGCACTTTTCTGATCGGATTAGATGGATCCTACCATTGTAATGGTACATGAGCATGGACTCTCCACCCAGTGACCTGTCACAGATAATTACGATTAGCTTAATATATGTTAAGTGTACTTCCTGGTCTTGTCCTCCCTGGTACGTGATCCCAACCCAGTCCCCCTATTTTGTTTTACAGGTTTTTCTCCTGAATGAGGATAAAGACACACCTTTTTACACGAGATCGCAATTTGCAGTCTCTTAATTGAACGAGGGCAGGGCGCACCTAAGCGTGTGCGGACCACCCCGCTCAATCACCACGGTCCTGACGAAAACCTAAGAATCACTTCAAAGGTTGAAACATGTAGACCTCTTACTAATATTTTTCTTGGTAAATACTCACATAGCACACTTCGCTATTTTTAACTCATTACACTTCTTGAGACACCAAAGCCTACCTAATTAGGCACGGGTGCCACACTGTTTTTACCGGGGTTCAAACACTCAAGAATAAACTCTTGAAGTGAGTAGTTTTGGCCCCTTTTAACACACCTCTCACTGTAAAAAAAAATTCGCACATATAAAAGAAAAATGTACCAGCTCCACTGAAGTCAGGTGTCGCAGCACACCCTGTGGGCACTCGGCCTATGGGGTGGGACCCCGATGATGAAGCATGTCACCAACTAGGTTGGTGAGTAAGGGATCTTCTATAAGGACAAGATCTGTCCGGTAATGGGTTGGGGCACAATGTGCTAACCTGAGCTTTAAGCTCTAGTAACAGAGAACTTTCTCTGTCCTTGCTTCCTAGGGGGTACTCCTCCATTGTTGTTACAATCTATCCCGGGGACCAGGAGTTCCCACCTCACATAATTCCCTGACTCTCTCCTCTTGTTTATATATATCTTAGGCAGCGCACAGCTGCGAGATATACACACAATACATTCATTTGTACTACACTGGTACAACCAATTACAACCATGACCGAGAATCAGGGTCTTTCCTACACCTCGGAAGAGGTAGAGGAGGTTATGAGTGATCTATCTATCTTTGCGGACACTAACATTGCTCAAAGCATCACTGCAACTATGGATTGGGAGAATTTGACAGAACTCAAAAGGAATAGAATCAGGACTATCTTACATGGGACAATTCTCAAACAATATCTGAGCAATAACATGGCGCCAAAGGGGTTGCTAGTCTCCAATGCCCCCTGCATTTTTCTCAAAGATGAACTATTCCGAAAAGACTGGGCTGCCATAGCGTGGCACTGCACGCATGATTGGATAGTTTTGATTTTGAAAACTGCCCTAAGACTGTCTGAAAAGATCCAGGTGGAGATCCAGTTGGCGGAAGGCCATATAAAGACTACCATTACGGGTTTTAAAAAAAAGCTTGACGAGCTGAACAAGGAGATGACGGATTATAAAGATAATCTGACACAGCAAAAAGTGCAGAAATTCCAGAAGGATTTGACGAGGTTTTCAATGGTTAAGGCATACCCATACTCAGATCCAGAATATGTACCACCGTCGAAAGTAGATGACAATTCAGATGCTTCAAGCAATGCCTCAAGCAATACATCCAACTCCAGTGGAAACACAAGTGGTGGAAGCAACAAGCAAAGGGGCAGAGGACGAGGCAGGGGTCAAGGGAATTGGCCGACCTTTAATCCAATGCCCATACAAGGTTTCCCGGATCCTTACAACCACCCACAGAACTTCCCAATGTACGGGTGGCAACCACCCTTTCAGCAACCGTTCTATCCATCTAATCCCTACAGACCGCCTTTTTTAAACCGGGGCGGGAGAGGACAGGGAAGAAGAAAAAACCCCAATCAGGGCAATCAAGTACACTGGGCATCGGAAGACCCGAATGCGAACCAGAACAGGAACAAACCCCAACAGGCAGGGCCGAGCAATCGGTGAACTTATTGACAAATTTATCTACCAGACCCTTAAGCAGTGATGAGGAATCAGTCTTAAATAAGGGTCTGGGTTTTGTGCCCACAGCGAACCTAGACAAATTCAGACTTCATTGCGAACTTTCCTCTTTCTTCAGGAAACAGAGATTAAAAGCCTTCTTTGAGAAGAGAACCAACACCGAGGAAAGCGGGGACCCAAATGAGACAGGGCTACGGAATAAATCTACATTTATGCCACCACCACATATGACTCCGGTGGAAATTTCCACTTTCGAACAAGCCATCTTTAATGATGTCGAAAACTCTTCCCCTAAAAAACCTTTCATGAATCTCACGAAACAGGAGAGAATTGCATTGGACAATTTACAACACTCGGACACCATCATAATCAAACCCGCCGACAAAGGCGGAGGGATAGTTGTGCAAGACAGATCAGCTTACCAGACTGAATGTCTCTGACTACTAGCGGACCACAAGAACTATCGAAGACTAATGGTGGACCCAACGGAAGATCTGAAAAGCGAGATTAAATCACTGTTGGAGCACGGAGAAGCAGAAGGCTACATATCGAAACAGGAGGCGGATTTCTTATGTAAAAGTGAAGGGAGGGTACCCTACTTTTACACACTCCCGAAAATGCACAAAAACAAAACACCCCCTCCCGGTAGACCTATTGTTTACGGCCTGGGTTCCCTTTTGGAACCTCTGTCACGGTTCTGTGATGTGTTCTTCAAGACCCTAGTACAAAAAACTAGCACGTACCTACAGGACACCAAAAGTTTGTTACAACTCTTGGATCAACTCACCGTGGATAATGACATTATCCTGGTGAGTTTCGATATCGAGAGCCTATACACCAGTATTCCCCAGGATGCCACACTGGAGGTACTTAAAAAGGCACTTGATAAGGAGGAATGGACATCGAGAACTCCTAGACAATTTATTCTGGAGTGTGCCAGATTGGCTCTCAAAAGAAACTATTTTGAGTATGAGGACAAGATATTCCTACAGACCGGGGGTACCTCCATGGGTAGTACATTTGCGCCGAGTGTGGCGGGCCTCTACGTCCATGATTTTGAGGAGAAGTACATCCTCAGCAATACCAACCCCTACGGTTCTAACATTTTATTATGGAGAAGTTACATCGACGATGTGCTGACCATCTGGAAGGGTACAGAAGAGACCTTAGTATCCTTCTTCAACTGGATTAATGCATGTGACGACCATTTGAGGTTCACGATTTGAATACTTTGGTCTTCCTAGATCTGACGATAACAAAAGAGAATGGAAAGCTGACAACGGTTACTCACTACAAACCCACTGCTAAAAACAATCTACTACGGTTTGAAAGCTTTCACCCGAGACCATTGCGTGAAAACCTGCCCTATGGGCAATATCTGCGTATCCGCAGAAACTGCAGCGAACTTGATGATTACAAGACGCAGGCCCACAATCTCACCCAGAAACTGCGGATTCGGGGATATCCGGAAAAAAATTTGTACAAAAGTCAGAAACGCGCACGGAATTAGCCGAGAGCAGCTCTACTGGAGAACGTAACCAAAACAATGGATGAGATCCCCCTGACCTGTGTTACAACGTATAACACCATTTCCAACGAGGTAACCAGAATAATAGGAAAACATTGGAATATACTGAACACAGGTAACCTGAGATGGGAGAAACCCCTGTTCTCATACAGAAAGGCACGGAGCATCAGAGATGCGGTAGTCAACACCAGACCAAGGAAAGAGACGACAGAGAGAGAAACAATAACCAACATATGGGGTCTACCTAAAGTGACAGGCCACTATAAGTGTGGTACCTGCAGCGTGTGCCCATTCACTAATAACACCAAGACTCTACAGTTGGAACCCAACAAAACCTGGACCATCAGAGGGCAAACTAACTGTAACAGCGAAAACGTCATTTACAGATTAACATGTCCATGTAACCTACATTACGTAGGTATGACTAGCAGAAAAGTTAAAATACGCATTGGAGAACACAGGAGCACCATCAGGTGCAAGAAAGCCAACACAAGGCTCACTGAACATTATTTGTCAATTGGACACACACCCGATGATTTAAAATGGACCGTTATCGAACAAGTAAAACCAGGAGCCAATCTGAATCAACGCCTGTTCGAGAAGGAACAAAGGTGGGTGTACAGACTTTCCACTCATAAGACTGGGTTGAACGACAATATCCCGTGGAACACAGTGATGGGATTAATATATATATATTTTTTTTCTTTAGACTTTATACCTAAGCTGAGCTGAGCGCGCTCTTTATTACCAGCTGGCCATTTTTGCGCTACACCAACTCAGGAGTTCTTGAGCTGGGAAGATTTTATGTCAGACTACTGTTTATGGACGTCCCCTTTTAAATACCTGATATTCCTCACTGCCTCCTTTTGCTGTCAACTCCCATACCCGATTTATTAACACTTAGGAGAGGGGGCCTTTGCACCAACAGGCAGGCTTCTTTCCTCTCTTTTCTAAACAAAGTGTTTTCTCACATTATATTTTTATTATTATTATTTTTTTGTTTTGTCCTCATATTTGCCCTTGGAAACCAAACAATAACGAACAGATAGAGGGGATGACTAAGACACTGACCCAGATTAACTGGGGGGGACTTTCATGGATCCTACCGGGGTATCCCGCAGTGCCAAGCATCGACACCTCAATGATCGTCGAATGGTACCAACTGGACTAGCATACTGCTCAATACAACCCAGATTGTAACCGACGTCGCCCTTGTTGGGTGTGTATAAAAGACGAGGATCGAATAAACGATCCAACAAGCAGCAAAATCATAGGACATGGGGGGAAAAAAAAAAAGCATTGCTGCACGCCAATCGGTAAAGAGAGGGGGTGTCTTATCTTTCCACCGTCTGCATATTTCTCTTCTAGCTAGCAAACAGCTATAGAAGACCAGTTTTTTACACATACCGTCAAGCTCTGGTATAATACCAAAGAAGATTAACATAGGACTAGGGCTAACTTGCGAACCTATTGCTAACGAAAGAGAAGCACAGATTTCATTCCAAAATATTGATATAAACGGACACTCAAAAAACATATGAATATCTGATGCAGCTACCAAGCCACATCTAGGGCATGCCACCTGATCATTATTGGGGAACTTGGATAGACTCAATGGAGAGTAATACACTCTATGCAGTGTATACAAGTGGTTGCGGCGGAGCCAAGATGGTTTAACAATCTCACCCAAAATCCTAAATGATTTTAGCCACAGGCCTTCCACATCGGTGTCGGTGATATAGGTTTCCCAAAGCGAGAGGGGTAACAGAAACTCATCATCGGGCTCATCGAGAATAAGATTGTACCAAAATGTAATCTCTTTTTTGAAAGGTGGTTTATCCATCAGGTGAGTTATTAAATTACTATTGATACCTATTTTAAACCTACCCCTTCCTTGGCTATAGGCTTGTGACCAACTCTGAATTTGGAGATATTTAAATCGTGAAAAACGAGTTCCTATAATTAAGCTCAGAGTCTCCCATGAGAGTAAAGTTCCTTCAACAAATAGTTCCCCCCATGATGTGAGTCCGGCTTCTCTGACTGGGAGAGCTAAGCTATCTAAAAGCCAAGATGGCGCTCCTGGGGAATCCCAAAGTGGGGCCCTACCAGAATAGTAATCCACTTTGAGTGTTCGTCTTAGACTAGCCCATGTTCTAGCCAGGTCTCTTAAAACCTTTAGTTTAACCTTCTTGAAATACTTAGGGTCGCCAAATTTTAATAAAAACTTCGTCGGCCCAATTTTTTCCCCCCTTAGAAGTGCAGAAAATAGTTTCCCGCAGCCAGCATTATTAGGGGCCTTTAAGAGCATCCTGATATGTGAGAGTTGGAAGGCCCATCCATAAAATTGCAAGTCTGGTGCTGCAAGGCCCCCTTTTTCTCGACGTCGTCTAATCTTCTTCCAAGATAGTCTAGGAGTATGACTATTCCATATGAATCTATTTATTTCAGTTTGAAGTTTGGCAATCAAAGATGGGTCAAAAAAAGAGGGATTGTATTGAATAGATATGTAATCTTGGGCAAAATGGTCATTTTAACCAGGTTAGACCTGCCTATTAGGGAAATAGGGAGAGCAGACCATAATCTCATCGATCTTCGAGCCTCCTTAGCTACTTCAGCAAAGTTTAAGGGGACAATCTTATTGATGTCAGTATAGATGTTTAACCCGAGATATCTGAGGGTAGAGCTGGGCTGTACCCCTACAATCGGTACGGGATGATTCCAAACCATGATATCAGTTTTGGATGCATTCACTTCATATCCGGATATTGCCCCGAATTCTTCCGCAATAGATATAACGGTAGGAAAGGACGAGCTCAGCTCGGATGAAAAAATAAGAACATCATCCGCATACAATGCAACCTTCTTCTCCCATCCTTCAAAAATAAAAGGTTTTATATTAGAGTTATCCCGAATTAACTGAGCAAAAGGTTCAATATATAAATCAAACAAAAGTGGTGAGAGAGGACACCCCTGACGGGTTCCTCGCGTGATGTTAAATGGCTCAGTAAGTTCACCGTTAACCAGTAGTTAAGCAGAAGGACTTTTATATAGTAATTTAATAGCTCGCCTAAAGTTATCACCAAAATTAAACTTTCTCAACACTTCCTCTAGATATACCCAGTTTACCCTATCGAAAGCTTTTGTAGCATCAAGGGTAAAAACTGCTAAGGGGAGAGATGCTACTGTGGCCATATCTATTGCTCTGATAAGGTCGTAAGTCAATTCGTAGAGTTGTCTTCCCTTTACAAATCCCTTCTGGTCCACATGCAGAATGTTGTTTGCAACTCCCCCCAATCTATTTGCAAGGACCGATGTGAAGAGTTTATAATCTGTGCTAAGAATTGAGATCGGCCTGTATGACCCACAGCTAGTTGTAGGTTTACCCAGTTTTAAAATCAAAGTTATGGAGGCCCTATCCCAAGATGCAGGAGGTAAGGCACCATCGACTAGGATACTGTTAAACAGGTCTGTTAGATGGGAAGAAATTATGGGGCACAATATTTTGTATAATTCGGAGGGTAGCCCATCGGGACCTGCAGCTTTATTTTTTTTACTTTTAGAGATGGCAAAGTTTACTTCCTCCTGTGTAAAAGGGCGATTTAAGGCATTCCTTTGTTCTAAATTTAAGGTTGGAAGAGATATACCAGTTAGCCAGTCCCTTGCTTGACTAGGTTGTACCCTCTTATCCTCTTGATATATTTCTGTGAAGAACCTTTTAAAAGCTCCACTGATTTCCTCATCTGTAGAGTATAGTACTCCATCCTTACAAATGGAACTAACATTGTTTCGGACCCTATCTGTCTTAGCCTTCCAGGCCAGGAGCTTCCCGGCACCTTCCCCATATTTAAAGTGGGCCAACTTACTAGCCTCCCATCTCTCTAAGACCCGAGCATTTAGAACTGAGGAGAGGTCTCCTTTCAAGACCTTTAATCTGTCTTGCACCTCCACTAAGGGGGACCCTAGGTTTAGATCAATCTCTTCTTGAAGGCCTGCGATCTCTAATTCAAGCGAGGCTACTGCATCCCTGTAGGTCTTATTTTTATATGAGGATAAGTTGGTTAAATAACCCCTTAGTGTGGCTTTAAAAGCATCCCAGGTGATCCCAGGTGAAGCAGACCCCTGATTAATCTCCCAAAAGGACTTGGTTTCCTGTATTAATGCTTCTATGATATTGGATGAAGCTAGAATTGATCTATCAAAAGACCAATTTCTTAGAGAGGGCCTAGGAGCAGCGTCAAGCTCAAGAAGGATGGCTGTGTGGTCAGAAAGATGAAAAGGTAAATGAGAGATTGATTTTACCTGTTTAACCAAGATATGGCTAATCAAAATAAAGTCTATCCGAGACTGGTGATGAAATTTATAGTTCTTAAATGTCACCCCCCTTTGAGAGCCATGGAGTTTCCTCCAAATATCTATGTAATTCAATGCTTTCATGTTATTTAGTAAATACATCCTAGTTTTGGATAAAGTTTTAGCCCTATTAGAGGGTGACTTATCCAATACTGGGTCCAATACTATGTTATAATCGCCTGCCAAGATAACAGGCTCTGGGAATAGGTACAATTGCGAAAGAAGTGTGGTTAAAACAGATGGATCGTCCTGGTTAGGGCCATAGTACCCTACTATCGTGAACGCTGAACCCGAGACAATAACAGAAGCCATTGCCCATCGACCATAAGGATCTACCTGTTTAGAAATTAGCCTTGCCTTGATAGATTTTTTAAAAAGAATGGCCACCCCCCTAATGTGCGAAGTTTGTGATGTAATGACCCCAAAGTCTATCCATTTGTTCTTACACAACAAATTTTGCATTTTATCCTCTGCCAAATGTGTCTCCTGGAGCACTAGTACTTGTGCAACGGAATCTCGTAAGTATTGCATGATAATGTTTCTTCTTGGGGTAGTGCGAAGACCATTAGTGTTCCAGGATAAAATGCGTATATTATGCATTATACTGAAAATGAATTACCAGGACCGAGGGCCAATACTGCCAATCTATGGATAATGAATTGTATATATTCATAACTTTCCCCTCCAAGGACTGTTTTAAAGGACATTTAAGAGGACAAATTTTACTTCCCCCCCCCTAACCCCCCTCCCCCCCAGACCCCCCACCCATGGGAAACCCCTACTCTATCTATCTGGATTACCAGAGAGATAGCACTCCACTATGAACCCCCGCCACCACCAACAAAGTGCCAAAATTTAGAGGAAAGACCTAAAGTGAATTAGAGTGAAAAAGTGGATCATGAGTGAATATAATATTATTGCCCAGTTTGGCAGAAATATATTGACAGGTGATAAGGTGTACTTTTTTTATTTTATTTATTTTTTTATTTTTATTTTTATGTCTCCTTTTCTTTCCCTTCCTCCTTCTTCCCCCCTTTCCCTCCCTTTTTTAAAATTTTTTATTTTTTTATTTGCACATAAGCATTTCACGGTGTACTATAAAACTCACATTTATTGTATTATTGTATTTAAAATATTTAATCTCTTTATCTCAATACAAGGTGTAGATTCTTAAACCCTTTAAGAGATATTTTAACCGAGCCTCAAAAAAACTCTTCCAAGATCAGAGAAGGGAAATAGAGAAATAGAGAAATAGAGAAATAACTAGTATAAACATAGAAGCAGATAGTATAGGAAGTAGACCGAAACTACTTAGGAGACTCCGACCCTCTACCCATACTTAAGAGGAATTCGTCTTCAGCCTGCACTGTTCTTATGTTGTGCATAGTGTTCTTATACATTACTCTTAGTGCCGCAGGGAAGACCAATTGGGCTACGGCCCCCTGACTCCTGAAAGCTTCCAACCTCTTACCAAGCTCCCACTGTCTATCAAGCGTTATCCTAGACAGGTCTGATCTGATCTGGAAGTTAAACCCCTTAGCATTTACCACCTTCTGTTTTAATGCAATATTCAGAATGGTTTCTTTAAGGGAGTAGGTAAGAAAGTTGACCAAAACTTTTCTGGGTTTTGTTCTCTGAGGGTTCTTTCGAAAAGGCTCTCTGTGAATGCGCTGGATGTCCAAAGCTATTTCTTGCTCAGACATGTCCAATCTTAACGCTTCCTTTAACAGGGAGACCACGAATTGTTTAATGTCTGAGCCCTCTTTCTCCTCCGGAATATTCAAAATTCGCAAATTGTTCCTCCGTGCATGATTTTCCAAAGTCTCCATCCTATCGGACAAGCTCTGATTTTCTTGTCTGACGTTTGTTAGTTCAGTTTTTGTGGCACTCAGGTTAATATTCACTTCCGCGACAGAATCTTCAAGCGTTTCTGTTCTAGTGGTAAGAGCACCTAGCTTACTGTCAAGCGATTGACAGTAACACCGAATATCAGCTTGATTGGATGCGGAAGTCTCAAACCCCTTTTTAATATCTGCCGCCAAAGTTGTAAACATTGTCTGGAAAGAGGCCTGCAGTGTGGCACCAGATCAATATTCAAGGCTTGGGTGGTATCATGGATAGAGCTAGGATCTTCCTGACCCCTAGTAGGAGCTATTGAGCCTGCTTCTTGAAGGACTGACTGCAGGCCTAGCCCTAGCCCTGCTGCTATGCTCGGAGGAGCGAGAGGCAGTGGTGGGGCTAAAGGGTTGAACAAAACCAGTGAAGACACAGAAGACATAGACTGCTCCAAATTAATAGGGGTCTGACAATCGACTAGACCCCCTTGACTAACCTCTCCTAATGTAGGGGAGAGCAATTGGTCATCATTAACTTCCATGCCCTTATCACTGTTATTATGGATCCCCATATTACTAATTTCACTGGGCCTAGCGGTTGCGATAGCGGTTTCGTTTTGCAATTCCAACCCTTCTGGGCCATCTGGAGCAGTAGTAAGGGCGTTTGTAAGGGCGTTTGTGCTCGCCACAGCCTCCATATCCTCCGTAGGAGAACCTACCACCACTTTAGAAGCCTTCCGTGGTTCAAGAAAAGTATCTCTTCTTTCCGTCCCTGCAAGGGGGAGGGGGGGCTATTACCTAACCGCACCACTTGGGGGACCACTTTAAAATAGGAGCGCAATGAGGGAGTTATTTTTGAGGTAGTGACCAAGGTCTTTGATTTAGTTTTGGCTGCCTTAGGGGTATATGAACGCTTTGCCTTAACCTGACCCGTTAAGAAAGTTGATAGTTTTTTATCGTCTATTCCAGCGGTTATGTTAGTGGCAGAAATAGTAACAGTGTCAGTATCAGCAACGATATTTTTAACAGTGCTAGTATAAGATTTTAATCCCTTTAAGCCTGGACCCCTCACTCCATTAATTGTGCAGTCTAACTCCCCAGAATCGGTAATATTAGTAACTGTGTCGACTTCAGAAGCAGGGGGAGTACCTTTTCATTCCGGTTTTTGGGAAATGGGTGTTTTTTTTACTTCTTTACTAATGGTAGAAGCACATTTCTTCCTCAAACCCCCTTTCACCTTCCCTTTCCCCCTCCCTCTGCCCCCCCAGGTGGTTTCCCTCGTGTTGGCTGACGCCCCTTCAAAAATCAAAGAAGCTGAATTGCACCCACTGGCCCCTTCCCCACTGTTACCGCAGATACCGCTGAGACATTTTTTACACTGCCGACTGTATTGCATGTGCTGGGATCGCTGTTTGGCTTGGGGCAATTTCTCCTCCAGAATCTCCTCTTCGCGTCGGTCAGCCTGCTCCAAAGATGCTACCGTAGAGTCATATCGCCCTGGCAGAGCTTCGCGTACTCGACGGCCTCTCCTGAGCTCCAGGGCGGCTCGAAACCAAATCAACCCCCCCGCTGGCAAATGCGGGGGCTCCTGCACCGGCTGCCCAGAATCACCTGCCGGTATTGAAATGCCGCTGCTGTGGGGCGTCTGACACCGGTGAGCTCCGCTGTTGCTGCTGCAGAAGCCGCTGCGATAGTCTCCTCCCCCAAACACATAGGAGGGAATGAAATGGCGGAGAGACACCGCTGTTTGTCGAGGTAAACCCGAGGTAAACCTGCAAAAGATCGGCAGGTACACAAAAAACGCTAGCTCATCCGAGATGTGTAGTGGGTAGTGGTAATTCCTCTTCAAAGGTAAGGTCTAATCCTCCAATTCACCGCATATTACAAGAGCGGAGCAGAGTGCTGCCGCGGCTCAACCTGCCGCCGCCATGTTTCCCCTTCCACCAAGAGCTGGGAAGATTTTATGTCGGACTACTGTTTATGAACGTCCCCTTTTAAATACCTGATATTCCTCACTGCCTCCCTTTTGCTGTCAACTCCCATAACTGATTTATTAACACTTAGGAGAGGGGGCCTTTGCACCAACAGGCAGGCTTCTTTCCTCTCTTTTCTAAACAAAGTGTTTTCTCACATTCTAACTGTGGAGCACGATTGCCATGGTTACTATACCGCTACGCATCACACCCCAGTCATCACGTGATCGAGAGAGGAAGCTGTTCCATCCCCCATAACGCACTCTGATTGGTCTACAGAGGGTCACGAACTTGAGCCACGCCCAACCAGGAAATACCGATCGGTTTACTTTACCGGCACGTTGAAGACAGCCGATCACTCAACGGGGCATCTCGAGCAGTAACCAAGTAGGTTTTACCGCGAGACGAACAGAAGTCGCAAGTAAGTGTAAACACTCTGACCTGCGTACGGGGCGGAATTCCACCGCTCCGTACTCCCGCTACTTCTCCAATTTATATCTGTCTCACATGGGCAGACCTCACTAATTGCCCCCGTTTTCTGAACTTATGTAGGTGACGGATCCTTGCCGCCTTGGAAGTTCAGATGCCCATGAAGCGGTATTTACCGCCTCAAGTGTGAGATGCTCTTTTTTATCACAAGGGCGACTTTAGCACTATACGTAAAACTCACTTGCGTCGTGTATGTTTAACCGCCCACTCGGGATGTCTATGACACTTATACCACAACGTTTCACAACGCAGTTTGATAGAGATCACTCTCTCCCCCCTATCTTGATTCTTCCTATAACGTACCTAGTCGCCCAACCAGAATGACACCTCACCACGGCGCTGGATTTTATTTAATTTTTTTCATTTTCATTTTATTAGATTTGATTCAAGCACGTTCCGATAACTAGCACTGGAGCACTTTTCTGATCGGATTAGGTGGATCCTACCATTGTAATGGTACATGAGCATGGACTCTCCACTCAGTGACCTGTCACAGATAATTACGATCAGCTTAATATATGTTAAGTGTACTTCCTTATCTTGTCCTCCCTGGTACGTGATCCCAACCCAGTCCCCCTATTTTGTTTTACAGGTTTTTCTCCTGAATGAGGATAAAGACACACCTTTTTACACGAGATCGCAATTTGCAGTCTCTTAATTGAACGAGGGCAGGGCGCACCTTAGAGTGTGCGGACCACCCCGCTCAATCACCACGGTCCTGACGAAAACCTAAGAATCACTTCAAAGGTTGAAACATGTAGACCTCTTACTATTATTTTTCTTTGTAAATACTCACATAGCACACTTCGCTATTTTTAACTCATTACACTTCTTGAGACACCAAAGCCTACCTAATTCGGCACGGGTGCCACACTGTTTTTACCGGGGTTCAAACACTCATGAATAAACTCTTGAAGTGAGTAGTTTTGGCCCCTTTTAACACACATCTCACTGTAAAACAAAATTCGCACATATAAAAGAAAAATTAACCAGCTCCACTGTAGTCAGGTGTCGCAGCACACCCTGTGGGCACGCGGCCTATGGGGTGGGACCCCGATGATGAAGCATGTCACTAACTAGGTTGGTGAGTGAGGGGTCTTCTATAAGGACAAGATCTGTCCGGTAACGGGTTGGGGCACAATGTGCTAACCTGAGCTTTAAGCTCTAGTAACAGAGAACTTTCTCTGTCCTTGCTTCCTAGGGGGTACTCCTCCATTGTTGTTACAATCTATCCCGGGGACCAGGAGTTCCCACCTCACATAATTCCCTGACTCTCTCCTCTTGTTTATATATATGTAGTTTTTCAATATCATTACAATTTTTTACAAACAGAAAAGAAAGACAAATGCGCATAAGTGCCACAATCATTCGTGTACAGTTAAAGGCTTGCTATGTTTGACATGATGGGGAATTATTGGATGTCACTATTGTTCATTCGAGTGCCATGGTATAGTACCCAAGTTCATCAATTATTGTTCAGCTTTGGTATGGATTTGTTTTAACCGGGTATAGTACCCATTTCATCACAGTTCATTTCTGTATGGAGGTGAAGTCAACGATTAATCCAGATGTACATGAAGTTCTTCGTCGTTGTTGATCCTCCTCTGGATTTTTGTCCATAATCTGATGATGAGACGTGATTCCATTTGGCGTAATTTCCTTACGCAGTCTCCCCCTCTTTCCATTGATGGCAGCATTTTGATTCTATAGAAGCTCATTGACCGGCAGTCACCTTTTTGTCATGTGGTTAAGTGCTTTGCAGTTGCATAAGCCATATTCGTATTTTTCACTGCACGTATGTGCTCCAGAATTCTTTTCTTAAGCATGCATTTCGTACTTCCTATATATTTCATCCCGCATCTACATTCTATCATATATACTACAAACTTGGAGGTGCATGTAATATATTGATCGATTTGCATTATTTTCCCATCTGGTGCCATGATGTGAGACATACTTTTTCCAATTTTACATGCCTTGCAGGATGTACATGGTTGGAAGCCTTTTCTTTGTTTAGTTAGCCAATTAGTTGGAGGTTTCATTTGAAAGTGACTTTTGACCAAGAGATCCTGGAGGGAGATGTTTTTTCGATAGGTGATTGTCGGTGTTTTTCCCAAGATTTCACCTATGTCTGGATCACCAGATATTAAATGCTAATACTTTCTCATCTTTCTTGCAATGCAACCACTCTCTTTACTGTAGGTCGTTACAAATCTGGGCGGATTCTTTTCTTGGGCAATCCTGGGTTTCTCAATTAGAATTTCTGTTCTTGATTTCTGGTCTGCTCTCTTCTTGCATTCATTCAAAGTTCGTTGTTGGTATCCTCTTAATTCAAATCTCTTTTTACTTTCTTGGATTTTACTTTCTGCATCATCTTTTTTTGAGCAGCTCCTTTTCATGCGTATAAACTCTCCATACGGTATGCTGTTTAGGAGTGGTTTAGGGTGGAATCTTGTACCGTGTAGTACACTGTTTGTTGCTATTTTTTTGCAGAACAGAGTGGATTCTAGTTTGCCATCTGATATATAGATCTTTGTGTCCAGAAACTCAATTTGTTTCTTGTTTGTAGAGCAGGTAAATTGTAAACCAATCTCATTCTGATTTAAGATGGCAAAATATTTCCTGAATTGTTGATCAGTTCCATTCCAGATGAGGAACAGGTCGTCTATGTAACGTACCCACAGTATTACTCGTTCCAAATCCATCTGGTTGCTTGTATTCCAGGCTATTGTCCTCTCCCACCAGCCCATGGTGATGTTTGCGTAATTGGGTGAAAATGAAATTCCCATGGCTGTACCGCACTCTTGTTTAAACAATTCCTTGTTGAAGAGAAAAACGTTGTTTGTCAGACACATGTGAATCATTTTTAATAACATGGCTGTATGCTCCAATTCTGATATATTTAGTTGTTTCAGGAAGTATTGGCATGCAGTCAAACCTATCTCATGCCTAATTGATGTGTATAATGACACGACGTCAATGGTGATTAAAAGATATCCTGGTTCCATGTTATACCAGTTAATATTCGTAGAAATGCACCCGTGTCTTTGAGATAGGAATTCATATTTTGAGCAATTGGTGCTAGAAATTTGTCCACGTATTTGGGAACATTTTCATATAGGAAGCTGCATGATGAAACAATTGGCCTGCCAGGAGCGTTTATTAAAGTTTTGTGGATTTTACGTAAAAAGTATATGCAAGGTGTTATTGGAAAATCCGTGGTTAAAAACTTTTTTTCATCATCGTTTAATAATCCCTTTTCATACCAAGATTGTAGATTTTCTTTTAATTCTTTGGTCATTCTCGTGATTGGATTGTTTTGAATTTTAGAATAGTTATTTTCATCTTTCAATTGTCTCATTGCTTCATCAATGTAATCTTTAGTGTCCATTATCACAATGTTTCCCCCCTTGTCGGCAGGCTTTATTGTTATTTTGGTGTTTTCCGTTAGAGTTTTGACTGCACGTCTTTCTTTGGTGTTTAAATTCTCCCTATTATTGGTATTCCTTACATTGGTTAATTTGTCTAGTTCTTCAGTCATGGCATCTGAAAATAGATCTTTTTTATTTCCCGGTGACAGTATTGGACAGTACCTGGATTTTTTCTTTAGACCCGTGTCTGGTCTTTTATTCCTTTGTATATCCATTTGTTCCAGCATTTGTTCATCAGTTGTACTGTCACCCTCTTGATCTTGGCATTGTGGGATATGTAGTTTTTCAACATCATTGCAATTTTTTACAAACAGAAAAGAAAGACAAATGCGCGTAAGTGCCACAATCATTCGTGTACAGTTAAAGGCTTGCTATGTTTGACATCATGGGGAATTATTGGATGTCACTATTGTTCATTCTAGTGCCATGGTATAGTACCCAAGTTCATCAATTATTGTTCAGGTTTGGTATGGATTTGTTTTAGCCAAACCTGAACAATAATTGATAATTGATAAACTTGGGTACTCCAGCACCCTTTTCTTTATTGGGAAGATGGTGCTCCCAACATAGAACTTCGCACATGGGCAGACAATCACATAAACACAATAATCCGTATTGCAATTCATAAATTTGCTAATGCCTGTGCTTCTACCCGTTGGAAGGGGATAGGATTTAACATTCTTGCTACTGGCACAGGCCTTACATTTGCCACATTTGTAAAAGCCTTTCTGCTCAGAGAGCCAATTCTTCTTTTTCTTTGGTGTCTCAAAGTAGCTTCTCACTAGCATATCTTTAAGAGAACGTGCCTTTCTGTATGTCACCTGTGGTTGTCTGTTGATCATTTTGCCAATGACTGGGTCGCTTTTTACAATATGCCAATGTTTCCTTAGTATCTCGCGTACCTTGCCTGCCTCTGTGCTGTATGTAGTTATCATCCTGACATTGTTAGAGCCTAGGTTCCCCTCAGTTATACTTTTCTTCTGGGTCAAGAGGGTCTCCCTATTTCTAGCTCTGGCTTTCTCTCTCGCCACCAGGAGTACCCGGTCTGAATAACCCCTGGCTCTGAATCTCCTTGTCATGTTCGTCTGTTCTTTCAAAAAAGCGGCTTCTGAGCTGCAATTACGCTTAGCCCTTAAGTACTCTCCATAAGGGATGCTGTCCTTGAGGTTGTTAGGGTGGTGGCTCCTAGCATGAAGGATGCTATTACCTGAGGTGGGTTTCCTGTATAGGCTGGTTTCGAAAGCACCTTGCACCACTTTAACCTTAACATCTAAAAAGTCAATTTCTGTTTGGTCAACCTTGTTGGTGAATTTCAGATTAATCTTATTTCTGTTTATACTGGCAAGGAATTTATTCAATTCAGTTTTGGGACCATCCCAAATCAAGAAAATATCGTCTATATACCTGGGCAATATGACTTGTAAGGTTGATGTTGTCTTCAGACCAAAGAACCTGTTCCTCCCACCACCCCATCAGCATGCAGGCAAAGCTAGGAGCAAAACAACTTCCCATCGCAGTTCCCACCTCTTGTTTATACCACGTATTGTCAAACATGAAAAAATTGTTCGTTAAACAAAACTCCAACATTTCAAGAAGCATTTCAGTTTGTTGCAAGTAGAAAACAGACCTATCTCCCAGGAAATGTCTACATGCCTTTAAACCATCACTGTGCCTGATACATGTGTAGAGTGAAACCACATCTACAGTTACCAACCAGAAACTCTCCTCCCATCTAATGTGATGTATTCCTAAAGGTACTGTATCGATTCCCCTATTCCTGACCCTGGTTTGGTTAATAATTAACTAGCAGCCATCCAACGGTGCAAAAAACGTTATCTGATTAAGCCACACCACGGCACAGAAGCGCGTTATCTGATTAGGTCATAACGCATGCCATCTAATTAGACAAGCGATATTCCTCCAGCCCCTGATAAGGCATACGGAGTTCTCAAAACAAATCAAACCTACAGCGACCTGGGAAATTCCCATAGCCATTGTTTTGATTTCACCGAGAACTTCAGCAAAAGAATGTGCGAACGAGCCCGTTCATATGACATCCTTATTGACGTATATATGTCCATCCTTACGTCAATCTCGGCACCTTTCAGGTATAAATATTACCGACATTGCCTTAAGCAAACACATGCGGTGGTGACGAGATCGGAGCAGCGAGACGTGCTGAGGAGCCCAGCAGAGAGCGAAACCCACAGACGCTGCCCCGCCTTCCTGACGCGCTGAGAACGAGACGCTGCCTTTCTCCTGCCGAGAAATCCAGCTCCGGCGCTTCCAAGCAGCCCTCGCAGGCAGCTGGAATATCAAGACCTGGGATAAGAGATACCAGCCCTCCATCATTCTAGATCTCAGGTACAGAACTGAATAACCCCTTGCAGAGAATTCTCGAATCAGTCCCTTGGCAAAACAAACTTAACTTAAACTGCTACTTATCTACTCCCGCCCACGTATTAGGCTTAGGTCAGGTACACTGGGGTAGGCGTGGTTAGAAGCACCAGTTGAGTATGATTAGTCAAATGTATATATATATATGTATCTATTTTATACATTTTAAAGTATCATATGGCTCAGAAACCATATCAATGTTTTTACAGTATTATTTTATAATTCTGTCTCTACTGTATGCACTTTACTTAACTGCAAGTATTGCAATAATAGCGATTCATTTCTCTTGTATGAGAAAAGAGACTGATCAATAAATAACATCTTTTATTGAACCACGCCCATTTCTTATTTCTCTACAAACTGGTGAAACTAAGAATGCACGTACTGACTGAGTAAAATAAGTTGTCTATTGTTTTCACACGACTCTAGAGATACACTCTTGATTAGGGGAGAGCAAAGTTGTCATGTTCTATGGTTGTCAGAAACTAAATCCCTTCTTGTCTATCCAGGGAGGTTAAAATCCTCCTTGCCTATTCGAGAAAGTTTCTAGTAAACTCTGAGCTAGCTGGCAAACACAAAACCGTAAGTCTAATATCGTCGGTAGAAGACCTAGTTAACCCCTGCCCTAGGTCTATACTATTGAAGATATTATTCCAATGCGCAGAGCCTATTGGGATAATAGGAACTACACTACATGGCGCCCAAACGTTTGGATAGGCGATAAAACTAACGCAAGACATTAGAGTAACTCAGTCGTGCTTTTTCACACAGAACCCCTTTTTTCCCATAATACTCCAAAGACGTCTGGAGTGGGTGAAAGGTCATATCCGCCAAACCTCGCAGGAGGAGACTCCTATGTATGGTTCTTGGTTTATTCAACGTTGAAGGATACACTGTTGCAAAATATTGTGCATCTAATCTTTGTTTCCATAGAAACCTGATCTGCAAATAAATAAAATAATCTTCTTGACAATAGTATGTCAGAAACTGAAGAAGAAAGGGAGACAGCTAGACTAGCAGCTGAACTCCTAGAAGCAGACAATACTCTGCTGGAAAATGACCCAAATGCAATACTCATCCCGGTCAACATAAGGAAATCTATAACCTTAAAACTTATAGAAAATGGACTGACACCAAGAGGTGGTACAGTCATATTTGTAATTGAGGCACACGAATATCGGCAGACAGAGGTATTCTATTCATGGATAAACTTTCCAGCAGCAAACGCTGTAACAAAGGACTTCCACTATTACAAAATAGAGGAACCTCCTAGTGAGTACACTCCTTTCGAGGAAGTGGAAATACCACTCAAATTCCAAGAGCACCTGCTCTTGTTTCATGGCGCCCTAAAACATAATAATCACATCACCAGGCTCGGTCCACTAGGTAGACCAGGAGCAACGTGGCCGGTCCTAGCCGGATATACACCACATCCAGACATTGAAGAAATGCCTGCACCAGAGCTTTTAACACAGCTAAAACAATTAATAAAAATACATAGACAATTAGTCCAATATGTAATGCGGACTTCAACAATCCAACCAGCAATTAAAATTCCACAGCTGACCAATCATCAGGGGAACACAAATAAAATTACACCTCAGAACATACAGTCCTGTCTAGGTAAAGTACCCGCAAAACGGGAACAACTTCCTTTCTGGCTAGCACAAAAAATCACTCAAATAGAGGCGGTGTTTCCAGATACCACCCCTGTTAAGAAACATAGGATTCTGACTATCTGTCTCCCAATGGGAATCGCACCACATGTGGAGGACTGTGACACTTGGGGAACAGTCTTTGCTTCCATTTACACAAAAACACATGGTGTACCATCCATGTCAGTAATACCAGATGTACTAAAACAGATTCAAGATGAATACGGTCCAGAACCCGCTTTAACTCTCGGTATGAAACTACTGAAAGATTTCAAGCAGGTCTCGGCAATATTATTAGCCAACATAAAGGGAGAAGCAGCAAATGTGGCGATTCGCCAGAGGTTAAAAGAGACAAATATAGCAGACCAACCATCTGAAATTGCCAGAATCATAGAAAAATCCTATGAAGAACTAGGAAGAGATAGTTTGGGTGGAATACCAGTGAAACCCCAACTAGTTGAAAGTCCTGAAAAGGTATTTATAAAAAATAATTTAAACAATCAGAAAAAGAGCTGGGATGGAAATAAACAATCCAATCCTAAAGAAAAAAGATTCCAGTCCAGAGAAAGGTCTCCTTGGCAGAGAGAAAGATCTCCCGACCAAGGACGCAAGTCTCCCCAACGGGAGCCCTCTGTGAAAAAATACAACCTTAGAAATAGGGATAATATAAAGAAACCTGATAGATATCAAGATATTGATACACGTCCCTCTAAATCTTTTCAGACTTCCTCGCAGAAATCGGAAAGAAGAGGACGATCAGAACAAAGGGAAGAGCACGTCAAGTCCAAAGACAAAGAACCTGCTCATCTGAATAAAAAATTACAATTTCCAAAAAAGAAGGTAGCCAGTATTAAAGTAATCAACAATGCCGAGAATACTGAGGACACAGCTGAAAAACGGAGAATGGGCTCAGACAATGCTAGACAGCGCAGCAGAAGTGAGCATAGCTCGCAAAGTCCTTATGAATCATCTGGAGACAGTGGACACGAATGAATACATTCAGGTGGAAACTGCAGATACCAGAGTTAGCAAACCTCATAAAATATATGAAATAACATTGCGTATAGAGGGGGATAAGACTAGAAAAATAAGGGGACTATTTTGGGATAATCTGTCCAAGGGCTATGACATCCTTCTAGCTAAACAAGACTGGCCTCCAGAGTTTGTCAGGGAGTGCCCACATGGCGAAGAAATAATTATGCCTGCCTTCTCAAACCATATTCCAATTCATAAAAAATATACACTTGCAAGAAAGTGGGCAGTAGCTCAAGCCCCTGCCTTATATAAAAATCATGTGGGATGGGATGAGGACTCTCCTCCTCACAAAATCCAGTTAAAATCACAACCTACTGCACAGAGACAGTACCCGATTAAGCAAGAAGCTAAAAAACAGGTAAAAGAGATCCTAGATCAACTTGAATATCAGGGGGTGATTGAAACTTGCACCTCACAAATGAACAACCCTTTGTTTCCTGTCTCCAAGCCAGACAATTCATATCGTCTTGTTTTGGACTACAGACACCTTAACTCATGTTGCAAAACATTTGCGGTAAAAAACTCGCATAGTGCTGCACTAATGAATAACATAGTGCGCAAAAAATACAAAACAACCTTAGACATTTCTAATGGATTCTTTTGTCAAAATATAGCACCAGAGAGCAGATATTTGACGGCGTTCTCAATAAATGGCACGCAAAAGAATTTCTGTTGTTTGCCCCAGGGGTTCAAGAACAGCCCAGGGTTATTCTCAGCGAGGGTAACAGAGTTACTACAAACCTATGATGACGAGGCATTATCTTATGTCGACGACATCTATCTAACAGACGATGACTTGGATACTCACTTGAAGAGAGTGAACACCATAATACTTGGGTTCGCTGCAGAGGGTTACAAATTCAACTTTAAAAAGTCAAGAATTGCCCATCTAACAGTCCTGTTTTTAGGATATGAACTATCAAGTGAAGGCAAAAGCCTGGCTGACAATTTCCTAGAGAAATGTGCTGTAATCCAAGCACCAAGAACACTAAAAAACCTACAATCAATTCTAGGCTTCCTGAATTTCGGAAGAACTTATATTATAAATTATGCAGAAAGGGTCAAACCCCTTTTTGATCTAATAAAACCAGATTTTAAAAGAATCAATTGGACTCAAAAACACACAGAAATTTTGAGATCTTTACAAACAGACATGTTAATTAAAACAAAATTACAAACACGTGACAACACACGCAACCTTGTGATTCGAGTCATCCCAGGAAGATGCGGATTCACATACCTAACCTCTAATGAGGGAGAGAAGGTACCAATAGCATACAAATCACATTTGTACACAGAAGCTGAAAAAAGGTTCAGCATTAAGGAAAACATTGTTCATGCTGTTCAAACAGCTGTAGAAAAAGAAAAATACCAAGCAGACGGTAGACAGGTTACAGTCAGAACAGCAGAATCAGCTTTTGAGGCATTAACAACACCATGTAATTTACCGACAACTGCACTAAATCCAGAATGGATACAATGGGTAAATTCTGTTGCTACAGACAAAGTAAAATACTATTTTGACCCGGAAATGAAAGAATATATCTAGAATATGAGAAAGAATACCCTCTGCCAATCGACATTCTGCCTTTACGACAATACGCCTGTGTAATACATACAGACGGGCATGCTCAACCCTCAGTTTGGGGAGAGCTGGCTTACAAGGCCACATGCGAAATTGTAAAAGAAGTGTGGCGCGGAGGTAAATTAAGACCTCTACTTACAAAAACACACTCAGTGGAAAATAATTCAGAACAACAAACGGAAATAATTTCATTAAAAATGGCGCTAGATAATGCCGATCGCAAATTCCAAACACTTATTGTGTGCGATTCGTATTACTGCGTCAAAACATACAATAACGATTTGAAGAAATGGATTCAAAACGGTTACAAAGATGACACAGGTGCAACAATAAAGCAAAAAGTGCTTTGGGGACAAATAGTTCTTTTACAGAAAGAACTACCAAAAACTCACGTGATACATTCACTGAGTCATCAGCGTGATGGCGTTCACGTTGCAGGGAATTCATTGGCTGAGACAGCCACAGCGGGAGCAACTAAACCGGCTTCCGTAGCTACAAAGAAGCGTGCAGTAAAATACATTGACGGTGAAACTGTGCTGGTGGTGAAAACGTCATCAAAAGGCGACTGTTCAGCACTACCGATCAATTATCCACTCAATTATACATACATAATCGATGCAAACTCAGTCCCTTTTGCTTGAATCCCTGGAGTGGGGGATAGAGTGATTCCAAACACGGACAGGAGAGGCTTGCTAATAGCAGACGCACATATGGGTGAGGGTCTCAGACACCTTAAGCTAAAAGATTCTCTGGAAGAATTACAATCAGTGTACTGGTGGCCAGGCATGAGCCTGCATCATCAGATTTTTGTAAAAAACTGCCCAGACTGTAACAGAGATCGCAGTGGTGAGCGAGGAGGACTATTGCCATGGCATTTCACTCCAGATAAACAACAACAATAAGAAAGTACCCATCATGAAAATGCGTCGTGTTAACATAAAAAGACTAATTTACACTTATAATGTAGACCCCAGCGCTCGGCTGACGTCTGGACTGTTATAAAAGGATTTGCGAGTCTATAATGGCATATACGCTAGGAGCATGCTACGTTTTGACTAGTGTATTCCTTTTAGCCTTGAAGCTTATGGGGAAGCATGGCCAAATGAGCAAAGCATAGCGGGACTCTTCTCACTTCCTTCCTGAGGGATACGGGATGGTGTAAAGAAAAAACCAAGACATAAAGCAATCTATAACGGAAAAGGTATTAGGTTCGGGAGCTGGGTGGGTCAAACATCTAATAAGTGTCCAACGTAGTCTAAATAACCTGCCAAGGAATTCTCTGAAAGGGTTCAGTCCGTACGAACTATTGTTCGGGACTAGAATGATGATCCAAGATCTTGATAGTCAGACTTCAGTGGTTAAAGACAAAAGCTTTGATATCAAAGATCGTTTGGCTATTTTACAGGATTTAAATGAAACAAGAAAAGACCTGAGCAACATAAAGTTGAAACAACAGCCAACAACCACTGAAGAGAAACCACCTGTCCCAGCAAGGCCTGTCTGGATTCCAAAAGTCGGGGATCTAGTCAGAGAGAAGATCGCGGTAAAGAAGGAATTTGGGCCTTCTTACATAAAAGCAGTTCCTGTCTTGTCTGTCAACGGGACAAGATCAGTAGTACTACCTCCCCTTGCTGGTAAAAAGGAGAACCGAGTTGTATCCATCGACCTGGTTAAACCACAATCATGTGGCCGATAACAAACAGTAGGCCAAGTGGACTCCCAAGAAGTAGCAGAACACCAATGTTTGCTACGAATACAGAGGCTCAAACTGGAAGACTGATCACATTTGGGAAATCTACAGTGAATCAACAAGGACTATGCAACAAAGCAATGGAACTTGAACCTCTTAAAACCCAAATTAAAACTTTTCATCAAGAAACAACAACCTATGATGATGTAACTGCAGACTCTGCTAATGAAACAAAGCAAAATCCAAAAACAATTGGAACAATTGACAGAACAGCATCCGGCTACTTCATCAACTTCGATGATTCATCTGAAGACCCGAGTGAAGCAAAGAAACAGCCATCAACAAAAACTTTTAAAGACAAAGCTAAGGAACTTTTTCAACAGCTGAAAGAAATCTATCTGATCTCTCCATGGATTGAATTTTGGGTGGCCTTCGGTGCATTTATCCTCATTCTTTGGCTCATCTTAGTACTATGTTTGGGACATTTCATTGAAGGGAAATATGCTAAAATGGACACAGCAAGCCAGAAAATCAACTTGGTCCTTAAACCACACACATCTTCACACATCGAGAAAAGAGAACTTTCTTCAGTAAACTTCACAGCCAATCCTATACCAGGCGGTGTAGCATGGGACAAAACTGATTATGAAATGTATGGTCCGGTTGAAATCCTGAAGTAGCCACACCAATTCAAGATCTCATTGAGTGACTTTGTAAAACCAAGCTCATTTGCGGATGATTGGGACTTTGAAAGTATTAATGACATGATGTCTGATCTTGTGATGTCTGCTAAATTCACAGAACATGATTATTTACAGGGTTCGTCTAATTATGATCAGATGTTCTGCTATAACCACTATGGTAACCATTATCTACATAAATCTGCTCAACCTAGAAATGTTTTAAATTATAACCAATGGGAACATTGTGCTACTCCTCCAAAAGATAGCTCAAAAACATTTTATGATAAATATTCATACTTTTCAGGGTTTAACACAAGCAATGCAGAAACATTTTATTTCAAATTGTCAAATAAGACAGGTATGAAGACCATGCTTACAAACACAAAATTGATATATTCCGATTCATTTTTTGAACAAATGAATACATTTGGGTTTGATTTCTGGAACAATAATATTGAAACAAAAACTGTTTGGGGTACAAGAGATTGGCAAGTACACGGTATAGAATCCTTGTTTAGAGCCTGCATGATCCCAGAACAAATTATATTTTTGAACGACACTATTCAACAAACTACCTGTCTTGGCTTAGCCAAAATCAAAGATTTGAACAAACCGTCTATTCCAAAGCCAACAGTGAACAGTAATAGCTCTATAGATGTTGAGATAGACGTAAACCATATATTAAACCAAAACAGAACACATCCTGAATGGAAAAAATGGTTTATCTGGCCCACAAATACAAATAACTGTCAAGACAGATTCCTGAACAAAGAACAGGGGTTCACATTGACTAGGCCAGACCCTAGATATTCCCAAAGACAACATCCAGGGATAGTAACAACCTACAGTGTGGGCAAGCTCTGCCTTCAATGGCTACAAACGTCCACACTGGCTGAAATTAAGCAACACCTAACTTTACTTACAGAAGGTGCTGACTTGCGTGATTTCATATTGGGACCACGCAAACAGCGTCAAAAACGTTTCATAGCGGCCTCTATATATGCAGCTTATAACGAAGTCTGGAAAGTAACTCAAATTGAGACAGCAGAGAAAATACGGGAAATTGACCGTATTAATTTGGAAAAATCACTTTCTGTGGTGGACAATGGGTTAATGACTCTGTCCTCCAGAATATATTCTCTGGACAGCATTGTGTCTTCAGCAATCGATATAATATCGCAAGACTTACTGATGTTACAACACGGTCAGTCCCAATTGCGTTCTATTGTACAGCTTGGCTGGACGTTACAAAATTTGCGTTCTGGCTATGTGCCCTGGCGTTTAATCAACACAACGTCATTATTTAATATCTTTAATCTCACTGATAAACAAATCAGTTTGGCACAGAAGGGTGCTGACTATACAATTCTGAGCATTGAAAAACTTGAGAGATTACCATTGACAATGTCAGAACGACCTGTCATTGAATGGATAATACATGGGATAATAAATATTCCGATAACTACTTTCCAGTTTCAATTCTGCCAAAAATATGTACAGGCAGGCCAGTATGAAAGGTTGGGTAAAGGATACATTAAGTCAATATGGAACTTGCCCTATACACACGAATGTGTCAGCAATAAAGGCCAGAAAGTGTTTCTCAGTGGCGACAATTGTGCAAGATCACTGAGCGGTACACTTCTGTGTCAGGGTATTAGTTTGCACGGAGTCTGTGAAGGGACTTCAAATAACCTTTCATGTTACCAGCTAGGCACACCTGCAACACGAATAGAACCATTCTTTAGGAGACTCTCGAACGGGAGTTACATTCTAATAGTAGATCGCAGATGTTGTAGTTTGCTGCCCGGAAAACCTTATCTCATAACTGTGACTAGGAAGGTCATGTGCTGTGAACATGTATTGTTCCCCAGCGATTCTGCAGACAGGGAGGCAAGGTTATGGCCCGATTTGAAAATTGCTTCTATTCGAATAGATACTTTAAGCAGAATGAAGACTGTGCTCCTACAGACGGCGACAAGGCTCACGTCATCAAAAGAAACGTATGATCTCCAAGTTGCAAGGACAACAGAAGAGATTCATTCATTATTATCAACTAATTCCCCCATACATTTCGCAGAAATACTGAACGAAATCTTAAATATTTCTGATACCACTGGTATCTCCAGTGTATTTAAAGCAGTGTTTTCGAGTGCTTTAACTCCATTCAAAGCCATCCTGGGTATTTTTCCAGACTTTGTCCATTCCATTTTTGGCGGACTTCCACTCCTTTTGGGACTAGTAGCGGGTATTCTATTTTTGATCCTGTTATTTCGCTATGGCAAACCATGTCACAGACAAAACACCTGCGACAAGGGAAGAAATGATCCTAGCCATTGGCTACCGGGACCGGGTAACTAAAATCCTTGGACTATCCCGGCTCAGAGACCTGAACATGACTTAGTTTCTTTCATTTAGACCAATGTGGCAAAGTTGTGTTATGCCTGTATTAAGGTGCTTGCTATGCGGCGAAGAATGCGTGTTGGACACCTGTCTGGCACTACAATCGGATGTGCCAATGGACGCAGATACCTTGTTGGGTCCGGTAACGGCTCATGCATTGTGCTGTCCCCAGCGGCTACCAATCCTGATGACGGCATTCGTGGAGTCTTCACCACTACGATTGAGGGGTAGTGAAGTACAAGATGAAAGCAGCATCGATCAGGTACGACCTTCAGTCAACTATGCTGATCCAAACATCAATGGAGGCAAACATGCTCAGGCTCATGAATGTATGGTAACAACGTTTTCCGAATTAGTGGAACTTACGCAAGAAGCTGTTGACAGTTTTTTCAACAGTCTAAATAATATGATGTTTTCACCAGAGCAGCAGGAATAACTTTGAGCAAACTAGCACTTGGAGTTCCCTACATGCTGAATTTGGCCTTCAACTTTTGAAGAAAAGCGATATGAAAAAAAAAATTCTCATAATTTTTTTTCAGACTGCAAGAACTTTTTCCCCAATTCCACATTATTTACGATATTTGGGACACTTATCTTCTGCTTAAAGTAGACGTTATTCTTAGAGAACTAAATTTCTATTTTTAGGTAGTCACAAGACATTCGCTATGCTAGCACTGTTATACATAAATTTATGATTGTGATGAAATGGTCTCGCACCTTTTTTCTGTATTAAGCCATTTCATGTGTGGTTTTCGCATTTAGATTATGCTGAATTTTTAACATATGAGTAGCATTATTAGACTGCTTGTGCATATAGTATACATGACAGTACTTGTGATTGTGTTTCGTATATTTTATATAATCCAATTTTTGTAATGCATATACATTTATTTTGGGGTGGTACGGTATACACAAACGCTACTGATATTCACTATGCCTAGATTTGTAAATATGGACATAGTCTACGTGGAGTGGGTGTGATGTATTCCTATAGGTACTGTATCGATTCCCCTATTCCTGACCCTGGTTTGGTTAATAATTAACTAGCAGCCATCCAACGGTGCAAAAACCGTTATCTGATTAAGCCACACCACGGCACAGAAGCGCGTTATCTGATTAGGTCATAACGCATGCCATCTAATTAGACAAGCGATATTCCTCCAGCCCCTGATAAGGCATACGGAGTTCTCAAAACAAATCAAACCTACAGCGACCTGGGAAATTCCCATAGCCATTGTTTTGATTTCACCGAGAACTTCAGCAAAAGAATGTGCGAACGAGCCCGTTCATATGACATCCTTATTGACGTATATATGTCCATCCTTACGTCAATCTCGGCACCTTTCAGGTATAAATATTACTGACATTGCCTTAAGCAAACACATGCGGTGGTGACGAGATCGGAGCAGCGAGACGTGCTGAGGAGCCCAGCAGAGAGCGAAACCCACAGACGCTGCCCCGCCTTCCTGACGCGCTGAGAACGAGACGCTGCCTTTCTCCTGCCGAGAAATCCAGCTCCGGCGCTTCCAAGCAGCCCTCGCAGGCAGCTGGAATATCAAGACCTGGGACAAGAGATACCAGCCCTCCATCATTCTAGATCTCAGGTACAGAACTGAATAACCCCTTGCAGAGAATTCTCGAATCAGTCCCTTGGCAAAACAAACTTAACTTAAACTGCTACTTATCTACTCCCGCCCACGTATTAGGCTTAGGTCAGGTACACTGGGGTAGGCGTGGTTAGAAGCACCAGTTGAGTATGATTAGTCAAATGTATATATATATGTATCTATTTTATCCATTTTAAAGTATCATATGGCTCAGAAACCATATCAATGTTTTTACAGTATTATTTTATAATTCTGTCTCTACTGTATGCACTTTACTTAACTGCAAGTATTGCAATAATAGCGATTCATTTCTCTTGTATGAGAAAAGAGACTGATCAATAAATAACATCTTTTATTGAACCACGCCCATCTCTTATTTCTCTACAAACTGGTGAAACTAAGAATGCACGTACTGACTGAGTAAAATAAGTTGTCTATTGTTTTCACACGACTCTAGAGATACACTCTTGATTAGGGGAGAGCAAAGTTGTCATGTTCTATGGTTGTCAGAAACTAAATCCCTTCTTGTCTATCCAGGGAGGTTAAAATCCTCCTTGCCTATTCGAGAAAGTTTCTAGTGAACTCTGAGCTAGCTGGCAAACACAAAACTTTAAGTCTAATATCGTCGGTAGAAGACCTAGTTAACCTCTGCCCTAGGTCTATACTATTGAAGATATTATTCCAATGCGCAGAGCCTATTGGGATAATAGGAACTACACTACACTAATGCCCTCCACTTTGGAGATAAAATCTGTGCTATCTCTACAATACGAGGGGAGGTTGAGGACATACGGGAAAAGGAAGGTGTCAAGAAAAATAGAGGTGCTTTCAAGGAGACTGCCATTGGCAAATACAATGGGCCTACCTGGAGGATTTCTCTCGTCCTTGTGGACCTTTGGGAGCATGTAGAAACAGGGTGAGACCGGCTGTTTCACACACAGGAATCTAAACTCTGACTCTGCTAATAAGTCCCTTTCTCTCCAAGCCATGAGTTTTTCATGATACATGGTGATACTTGCTGTATATTCCTCCCTGTTAGATCTCCTGTAATCACCTGATAGTTCTAACTGTCTCTCAGCCTCCTGTTTGTACAAATTCACATCCCACAGGACAACATTTCCACCTTTGTCTGATAGCTTAACTGTACAGCAGGGGTCGGCATTAAGCGTGGCGAGGGCATTTCGCTGGTCTATGGAGAGGTTATGCGCATGTCTATTCTTACTGGTCTCCCAAAGAGTGAGGAGGTCTCTTGTGACTACATCATGAAAGGTTTCTAGGTTGTCATGGGGTGTGATTGGATTAAAGGTGGATTTGGGTCTATGGCCTGTCACATTTCTACCACCTAGAGATAAGCCCATCCTGTCTAGTATTTCAGAGTCACTCATTTCACTCACATCGTCACCACATAGTTCCAGTGCGCTAGCTAGGCTCTCAACATCCTGAATCTGCAAAGCTTTTGACACCTGTGTGCTACCAACAGTATCATTGCTCCCTTGTTCTATAGCACGTTTTTTCTTTAATGCAAACATTTTCATTAGTTTCAATTTTCGGACAAAGAGAAATGTATCTATTCTGGTCTGGCTGTAGTCGAAATTGGCCATCGGGCAGAAACTTAGGCCCAACTCCAATACCGATCTCTCAGCCAAAGTCAAGGTGTGGGAGGAAAAGTTAATGATAGTCAAATTAGGCTCGCCCATCACTGCTGCTTGGTCTGTCGTGTAGTTCTCCCATGCGACATTGCTGCACCTCTTGTGCTTCTTTCCTCCGCGCCTTGTGGTCTTCCTCTTTCGTTTCCGCCTCTTCCTCTTCCGTATGTCCTTTCTGGTGGTCTCGCCCTGAGTGTCATTGCCGATTGTAAAAAATCATACTCCTCCAGCGGTTTAAAAGAAAGCAGCCTCCTCCCGCTTGTATCCAATACCTCATCCATGTCTGAGTAGTTTTCTGATCCAGATTCCGATACTGTGACGTTACGCTGTTGCGCCCCTGCTCCAAGCCGCTTGAATTGTTTTATTGCTCCATCATATTTTTTGCCAAATGTTAAGATCCGCCCACTGGCATAATCCTGTTTGTCTCTCAAGAATTAACTTTTCTTCTTTTGCTTAATTTCGTTTTCATATTTAACAAGCCTCTTCTCCATTTGCTCGATGGCTTTAATTATCTTGTCTTTTGCATCATGCTTGTCAAGCTCCTCCTTGAGTTTTCCGATGTCTATGATGACTTGTTCTAGTTCCATGGCAGCATACTTTGAGAGTAATTCAAGCATGTTTTTGCAGGTTCCTGCCATCAGTTCAGACCAGTCCATTATCAGTTTAGGATGAGGGTTCTGGTAGGTTGGGGTGATCATGATGCGCAGCCCTCTCGGCACCCTCCCGACTTCGATATAATTATTCAGGGATGTGACCTCCCACCAGCGATTGATCTCTTTTTTCATCAGTATCTCATATTGAAACAACATTTGTTTCAAAGTTTTATCCGGTTGTGTGGTCGCCATTTCGTTGGTACTGGTTGTGCTTGCTCCTGCAACGTCTGTTTCACAAAACAGAGACCTCGCTTCATCTGCCCTACCAGCACGTCGGCTGGTACTCGTGGTGTTTTCGTTCACCGCACTGTTCTTTGAGGTTGTTGCTACAGGCGCGGCAGCAGCCGCTGTCTGCTTGCCTCTGGTCATTGTTGCCAGGTAGGTGTGGTATTCCCTCGATGGCACACAGGTTCGAAATACACGGAAAGTAAACCCAGCCGCGCTGTCCTTGAAATCGGTAGCGCGGTACCTTTGCCCACAATGCAGGTTTCAGAGTGAGCCTCGCGGCGTCCACCCGCTGCCCGGGTCCCGATCGGCAAGCTCTAGGAGGCAGTAGCGCACAACTTACGAAGCGCGCCTCCACCGTCCCGGTACTCACCAGTCTGTTACCGGCAGCAGGTCGCGTTGTGCTCTGTTGGATTGGGCGGTCGGAGCGGTTGCTGGCCAGAGGACCGGTTTTTGAGAAAAACTTCCGACTAAACCGCTCCCGTCCAGACGAGGTTGGTGCGAGTCCCAGGTGTCGGTAACCTGGAAGCATCCGTCAGAAAGGGTTCCCCGCACGATGTAAACACAGGAAACACAGTAGACTCGCACTCCAGGGTCCGTGTTTGAAAAAAGCGTTTATTGGCGACGCGTTTCGACCAGGCGGTCTTCTTCGTTAGCCATCCAACTAAACAAACAATCACCATTTTTATAAAAACTGCACTGAAGTGGTAGTAGAAAGTGAGATAGGACCAAAAAATCCATCCAGAACTACAATAGCTACAGAAACTACAAATGATGAACATTTAACAAATGCAATTTCTGAAATTAACTGCACATCATGGTGAAACCACTGGGTCTGTCTTTCATATCATTTGTAGTTTCTGTAACTATTGTAGGTTTTTAAATGCTAATTCCTAACTATAACGTGGCTGAAACCTATGGTTTTTTCAGTGAATATATATATGCACTGGAAAACTAAACACCCAGTTCCTTTACAAAGAAATGGAAAGTTTGCATCTCTGCAACCTCTCTAATTTTTCACCTTAGTCATCTTCCGCTCAATCAACACAACAACCACACATACACACACCTACTTGCTACCATTCTTGGCTGAGCTTATCAATTATTCTTCTTTAATTCAAATTCAAAGTGCAGGCCCTTTAATCAGCCTTCTTGGTAACTACTACCCGTGAATAGCAGTGGGTAATTTGCACACTTCTGTCCTTTCTTGCGTCTTTTCTACCACACACTGGGGCAGGTTTACAAGCCCCTTGCGCCACTTTTACATCATTTTTCCCACGAGCTTGTAAATCTGCCCAACTGTGTGTACTTTATGCACTAGCTTTCTTCCTTAGATGTGGTACTAGTTTCTCTTGCTCCCACTGCGGAATCCAACACCCTATCTGTTTAATGACCTGGAAATTCAAAGATCCACTTCACTGACAATGCAGTGGGTAGTTTGCGTCTCTCCAGCCTTTCTTATTTTTCAAATTTTTTATCTTCCACTCAATCTACACATCATCCACACATACACACATCTAATTGCTGAATTCCTTAGCTGTGATTATCAACTATTCTTCTATTTTATATTCATATTCAAAGTGCAAGCCCTATATCAAGCCTTTTTGTTGTAACTACTGTTCCAGGAATTCTGCTCATGTACAGAACTGTGCATAAAGACTTAGGACCTCAGTGAATTATGGTGTACCAATACACATCTTATTACACAAACCCCCTACCAGACTAGCAATCAGTGACTCATTGGTTCTTCGCCCTAGAGCAAAAACACCAATGACTAATCAACCCAGAACATGCGACTTAAATTACATGAAGTAAAGTGGATAGCAAGAGCACTCTTTCATTATAGTCTTACACCAGTCCAAAACAAGATGTAAATAAAGACACGTGCAACTTTGAAATGTTTTTTTTTAACGCCATAATCTCATGCACAGTACCTTAGATATTATAACCAAACATATTATCAGAAACAAGGTTGTCAGCATTGTTACTATTCTATGAAATACAAACCGAAAAAGCATCCTATAATGTTAAAGGTAAACCAATTTAAAATATACCTACATTTCACTCTCCCTACCTCGTAGATTAGTTTATAACTACAGAAAGTCTCATAGGATTACATGGGCAGACGCATACCTCTGGTACTTAGCAGTAGTGGATCACATTCAGTGCTCCACAAACTGTCAAGATACGAATGTTCTCCAACTGTGTGTAACTTTGCCTCCACAATGCATTATGAAACGCGCAAGTATCAGAGGTGGCCACAGCTGCATATGTGTTATATCCCGAACGTGCGAGGATAATTCTGAATGACAGACACAGTATTCAAGATAACCTTGATGTTCCATGCTCTCACTATACACACAAAACTAGCGAGGCAGTTTACAAATCCAGCATACCAATTTATTCTCACATAAAGCAAAATACTCAGCGTTCTCTAAACATTATCACGTGTCTTGTGCAAAGCAGAGCAGGAAAGCAAAAATAGCGTGTAAGCTTCTAATAAACCCATGCTAACTTAACAGGGTGTGAGTGCAAGGCTCAGCCCCACAGCACCCTTCCTTGAGCTAAGCATGTGATATAAACGTGGGCGAATTAGGAACGCAGAGTCCAAGCCTAAAAAGCAGAGTCAAGTTCACATTTTCAAAAAAAGTTATTCGCTCTTTGATAGAAAGCAGTAGCTAAATAATAAAGAATACGTAGAAAAATCAAAGAGTCTTAATCCAACAGCGTGTAAGCACAGTATGTAGCAACAACTTCCAACAGGAAGTCATTGTTCTCATCTGAAAACATTTCAGCCATCCAATTCAATAGTGGGAATGAACATACATGTTCCTCAACGACCGGAGCCTCTATCACCATCGGAGGAAAACTCGGGTCATCTTCAATGTAACTGCGTGCCAAGAACTGAAGCACCGCTGCAAAAACATTCCAACGTCCCATTATTCCATGCATTGCTGCTAAGGCCATAATCCTGCCGCCAGAACAGAGCACATCATGAACCACTAAGGGGCTCATCAGCTGGCCATAAGCCGTGTTGGGAGACACCGTACTGCAGAGACACAAATCCAGGGTCCAGTCGAAATCGCAGCTCAGGCAATGGAAGACAAGTTGAACGCATGTGAAAAAGGAGAATCGAAACGATAATCCATAAGCTGCACTCAATGTAGCCAGAGGCAGCGTTCCGTAATAACTAAGCATTCGGTTGCGAACCATCAACAGCCGGGACATATTGTCATCTGCTGCAAGATGTGCATCCATATTTATGTGAACAAATTAATAAAAGCACACCGGCAACTAATGCAAGTATTAAGCGCAATCCACCAAAGATGCTGGAATTTTATTTTTTTTAAAACCCGAAAAGACACCAAATATACTTTCTACAGAAGTCACAAGGCCACTGCTTCTAACTTTAAAAAAGTAAGGTAACCCCGTAGTCAAGGACACATTAAAAATACTCTAAATTAACTCCCCAAAATTCAAGAGCACATCTGTATTTAATAAAGCACGCACTTCTGTGCGGGTGTTTGCTACATGAAGGACAAATGTTTCTGTAGCAGATATTAGAGCGACCTCTTTTGGAGACAATAGCGCTCTTATACGACTCATTTGGTTGACTCTGCTTTCAAGGTCGAAATCGACAGCCAGATGGAAACATACAACTTCCCATGCAGAGGAGTTAACACAACTTTTTTTTTAATCAAACCACACGCTCAGTTACCGTAATCATGTAAGAGATGCCTGCTAACATTGCACAACAATCTCCATTATTTCAAAGTAAATAACTCCGGTTTCCAGTAAACTGAACGTTATTATGACAGCAGGTGTCGGACTACCTTTCAAAACTCAGTCCAAATTAGGCTCTTCTTGTTTACAAGAGCCATGCAATTGTATGTGTCTACAATTTAAGGAGTGATCTGGTGCTATTGTGCAATCCTCGCCATTCACATAAACTTCTTTTCCCTCCCTCAGGCACCTATATGTAAATGGTAATAACCAGGCTTCATGGAGATAAGCACTGCCTAAACATCCATATCTACCTATAGCATAGTATTTCATGCAAACCTCAAACTTAAACAGGTTAAAAAATAATGTTATGATACTGTGGATAAGCCACCACCTGAATTGGATCTCCTATGAGTGACCACCTCTAACCATTCTCATAGCTCGCCCTGTGCTCTGATTTGACAGTGAGAGAGTGATCGCACCATAGTTTGTACTGCTAATCATTCTCAGCATACGCTATGAATACGCTTTGACGTTACGCGTCGCATCAAAGCTTCCGTGTGACGTCATGTACGGCGCCCCGTACGAGAAAGACGCAAATGTTTTTAATTGTTTAAAAACATATATTCATGTATTTAATGAACATACTAACAGAAGACTTAATCTAGGATAATTATCAAATCATTTTTTTTTACTTTTAAAAATCCTATATTACTTCTATATTGTATGAGTGGAGCTGCCTGGCCCTCCGCCTGGTGCCCTAGACTCCACCACGCCCAGACCTGGTTCATAAGCACGCGTGGTCGTCACCACAAAACCATTAGCATGCATATCGCTTTACCACACATGCTTTTACAACTAGTATGCATTTACCACGCATGATAAACGCATAATCTTAATAATGTTTTTTTGTTGACAAACATGCGTTGTAATGGCTGTGGCTTACGTCCTTCAAATTAGTTTCTAGGTATACGTGTGACCAAGTCTGATAAGATCGGAGGCCAAGGACAAACACCGTGGTGTCTGTGGCAGGAAATCTCATCGATCACAGAGAAAATATGCGCAGAGTAAAATGAAAGTAACAGGTATAATAAAAATAACGGAGGAAAACTACTAAAATGGCGGTTGGACGGAGTATGTAATCAACGTTTAGCGCCTTGACACTACATTTCAAATAAATATACATACAATATGTTTATTAATATATTACAAAAGTATAGCACCGGATGACACACACGACCCGGGAAAAGAAAGCGGCAAATTTAATACCTAAAATCAGGAGAGGTTTGCTTAGTGAACTTGAAGAAAAAAGAAAAAAGTGCACTTGCAAACAAGGCTGCGCATGCGTAGATAGTACAACTGATGCAGGAAAAAAACCGGACAGTTTTACATACTGTCATAGAAATATAGCTCTAAAAATTGCCTCCGGAATTTGCCCCCCGAGACCTAATGAATAAAACGGACTTCTAGGTTTTTTCCCTTTTCCACCGCGTATGTGTACGATACGTGTACGCCACGATTTTTTATTTAAAAAAAAATAATTGAGCATAAAGATCCATGTACGACCCCCTGAGCAAGCCTAGAGAGTCAGGATATATCTACCCTGACCCCTTTCCTTATTTCTCAACTTTGTTTTACTGTTTTCTTGTGACTCACTTCTAGCGACGAACAAAATGGCTGCCAACACTTCCTGGTTTGCAGTGTTCACAGACAGTTGACATCCAATCAGCATGCAGCTTGTCCTCGTAGCTGTACGGTTTTCGGTACGCGTGTCGGACTCCGTCTCTAGATATCGCTATGATTTTACTTGTAATTAACAAGGGCGTATTATCAAGCCCATTTTCGCCGTTTTATCTGCAGTTTCCTGCCCATAAAAAGTCGATAACTTTAACACCGGTCCTTGATAATATGCCTGTCAGTGCCATATTATCAGTAAAGGGCGATACATTATCGCCGCTTTTATCGGAAGGAAACTACCGCTAAACCGACGATAATGGTCTCGATAATATATCCTTGTGAATTCCCTTAGAAGCCCAGGTTAACACCATAACCTGAGCTTCTCTGGGAATTCACAAGGATATATTATCAAGACCATTATCACCGCTTTACCTGCAGTTTCCTGCTGATAAAACCGGCGATAATGTATCGCCCTTTATTGATAATATGGCCCATAATCCCATAATATACAGAGACGCACAAACTGATATTAAACAAAAAAACATAACAGCATGCATTATAGCAAAACACATTTACTACTATAAAGAGTTTAACAACTGACGAATATAGGGGCATATTATCAAGACAGGCGATAACATTATCGCCGCTTTATCTGCAGTTTTATACCCATAAAGTGGCAATATTATTATCGCCTGTCTTGATATACCCCATAATTCCTTAATGTACAAAGATGCACTGCACACACTCCCATACAACTTATCAACTCACCTTTCAAATGTATTTGTAGATTAAGAAGAATACCACTCACACAGTGGATATTCCTATACAGAATCTCTCTAGTTCAGTGTTTGCAGCAGAACCGTCAAATGAAACATTTTCACTCTCATGTTACACATACATACATATAAATTACCAATTAAAATCCTGTACACATTAATTCAAAACAAAACACACATTTCTATTGGTTTAACATTCCAAACCTTTCCAACTGACATAACTTTCCACCCTACCCCAACAGATCATGCAAAAGTCAACTGTCAACAGAGGTAAAAAGTTCAGCACTGTATAAAACACTGGTCCTCAACAAATTTAGACTATGCATACGCACTAACTTATAAGTACCAATAAAGCAAAAAGGTCTCATTACAAGCAACAAAGATATAAACACATAAACTTGATATATATCTGTAAAATATTTATTTTTAATTCATTTTTCTTGCTTACGTACGCTTATGGAACAACTTTCAAAATTCGCACTGTACGCGCACAATAAATATACAGTAAAAAAAAAATAGCATACATCACTCATTTTTTACAATCACCGGACACCCCATCCACCGAGGCTCAAATATAATGTTCAAGACCGTAGGGAGAGCCCCAAATCCACCACGGTACCAGCCGGCTCCCCTTGTCATTCGGGAGCCGGAATTGCTTTTGGTCAGAGAAACCAGCTTACATACTGCTCTCTCAGATGACAAACAATCCGCTGTCCTACTTCAAAGAGAACTCTCGCCCAACCATAGTAAACAGCAGATTCCCAGGAATAGGCACCCTATAACACTACAAGAGCCGACCCTCAGAGACGGTGCTCCCCAGGGCCATCAAAGGCTTAACAAAGGCCATTAAACATTTTGAACTTGGACATCATTGTAAATCCCCCTAAGCAGTCCTACGGGATCAGGAAGTCCTATAGCAAATAGCAAACTTTTCCGATCAATCTACACACTCAATCTACACACATATACAAATAAATAAAAAATCACATTTATTCCCACAAATAAATTCAAAACGAAACACACATTTAATTGCTTGAACTTTTGCACCCTTTCCAACTGACACAACTTTCAACCCTTCCTCCATTCCACAATCTGACAGTTACCATGGAAACACTTCAGGTAACACCTAACTCAGCACACAGGTGAAAAGTTCATCATACATTGTTGCAAATTAAAACAGCAAGTATGCTTGACTTGAGAATATACCCGCTTATCTTATGTAACGTTCTTTGCTAACACTTTTTCTTAACCCCTTCCATGCTCATGACAAGGTCAGCTCGTCATGCAGTACACTAGAGCTGTGCTTATGACGAGCTGAACTTGTCATGAACAATGGGATCATCTAAATTTCAGCACCCAGCGGGAATTGCCTTAGCACCAGTGTGGTTAACCAATAAAAATCAGCCTTTTGAAACACAGAAAGATGCATCATAGCTTAGTGCAGAATATTCTCGAACAACTAATCAATCCTTTTTTTTTCAAAACTGCATGTTGTCCACCATTTTAGAAAAAATCTCACTTTTCAAACTGCCACTTCATTTACAGAGACCTTCATAGTGCATCCAGACCTCTCTTCAAGATGCTTGCAGTGTGGATTGTGGGACACATCTATATTTCCTGGAGTCAAAGGTACGCAGAATGGAAAGGAATTCACAAAGACCTACGTTTACCAAATGTAGACATTACATGGATTGGACAGAGAGGGTTAAAGTGGAACTAATTGATGCCATTGGTGAAATCCTTTTTCCATCTCCAACACCCTGACCTCATAATTGTGCACTGTGGTGGCAATGACCTAGGCACTTTGACAGGGGTAGGTCTGGAAATGCTTATGAAGGACACCTTTGCACAATTGATGACACTGTTCCCCAAAACTGCCTTTGTATATTCTAATATATGCCAAAGGCAGAAATTGAACTGGTCCAACCACTATTGTTAACAGAGTGAAAAAGCTAGGAAACATGTGAATAAATCTGTTTCTGCCTTTCTCCGAGACTATCGAATGGGGTCCATTTACAACAACAATCTGCGTTTCAATATGCATGGCATCTATAGGAGAGATGGTGTACATTTTACAGATGAGGGGAACAGAGTCTTCCTCATAAACTTAAGACTCTGCATCGGTACTTACTTGTAGATACTAAAATCTCCCAATAAACACAAGGGCTCTTTTTAGAGCCACACAACACATAAACAAATACACTTCATAAATATCTAAAATTATTTTTATTTTTCTTGCTTAGGTATGCTTACCCGACGACTTCCAATATTCCAGCTGTACGTCATCAATACGTGCTTGGTACGCGTACGATAAATCTACCATGAAAAAAAATAGCCTTTATTACTAATTTTCTATAATTCCAGAGGACCCTATCCCCCGGGGCTCAAATCTAACGTTGCGGACCGTGGGAACAGCCGCAAGGCCTCCACGATCCAAGCTGGCTCCCCACTTCCTGCGGGAGCCAGCATTGCTATTCCTCACAGAGAGCAGCGTACATGCTTCCATTCTAATTTCAAACATGATTTCAACAGTTTGTTAAACATTTTAGAAAATTATATAGTACTGCACGCTAAAGCAGAAAAGTCAGCACAATTATGATAGAATACAAAATAGAAAAAATATATATATACTTCTACACTCAACAAACTCGTAACCAGAGTACACAGTTTAATTCAAAAAGACCCTACCACAACTATTTTTTGAAACGCATTGTACAATAAAGTGCGTCACAAAATAGGTTACATACATGGTGACTCTATAACGTCACATAGAAAAAAAAAGGCCACTCTTACGCTACCAGGAAAACACAACAAAAGTACAAGGCCCAAACTTCCATTGTAGTGATTTCTTAGTTGCAGGTCTAGTTGTCAGATCGACACACACACTCCCTCATGGCTGGTATACACCCACACCACACCTATTCAGTGCATCTGTCAATACACATGTGACCCTATGTATAAAAGAGACAGAGCGCACATGTTGTACGCCATTTTAGAGTTGTTCCCAAAGCACCGAACAAAGGGCCCACTACTACATGAGTGGCCTCTTTGGTCACTGAGTTAGTAGTGCCCGAAGCACTGAGCGGGTGAAGAACCTGCGATGATGATGATGATGATGGGAGCACGAGTATGTCGTGAGCCATAGAGGTATCAAGACTCGGCAACACGTATGAGACTTCTTATTGGAGATCGTGACTACATCATGAAGAAACTCGTTTCCACAAAAGGTGAGCAGTGACACTTGAGTACGCATCAGAAGGAGTCAAAGGGTTGTAGCTGACTACATTCAAAAATGCGACTTAATATTTTAGACGAACGCACTCCTATATAATGTATTAATTTACATATTTAATTTTTTCCCCCCAATAGCAGTAACGTTTTTATAATCGCTGAAATGTACGGAATATATTCTCAATACAAACAGGGACATATTATCAAGGACTGGTGTTCAAATTATCGCTGTTTTATCGGCAGGAAACTGCCTACAAAGCGACGATAATGGGCTTGATAATGCCCTTGTGAATTCCCATAGCACCCCAGGTTCTTGTGTTAACCTGGGCTGCTATAGGAATTCACAAGGGCATACTACCAAGCCCATTCAAGCCGCTTTATCAGCAGTTTCCTGCCGATAAAAGCGGCGATAATGTATCGCCCTTGGTTGATAAAATGGCCCTTTGTTTCCGAAACAACAACAAATTATTTGTGAAAGGAAAGACTAAGTAGTCTGCAGCAGCTTCACTGTGTAGAAATGTATAATTACCTCCGAGCAGTAACAAGAGATAGGTTACAACAGTCTGACAAACAGATCCACAGCTTATTACGCCACTTTTGAGTCACTTTTAACATGAGTAAAGTGACGCAAGGAGCTTGTAAATCTGCGTCTGACTTTTCAAGAAAAACTCAACTCCAAACTCTGCGATTCAAGGATCTGCAACAGTCTAAGTACGGAATATTAAGAACCCACATTAAAATTCACTTTTGACAGTAGTTTCGCAACTCAGTTTACGATGACTAATCAAAATGTCCTTTTGTTTCCTTCACCAAACATCCTTCAGAAGCAACCACGGCCAATGGAGCAACAGCAATGGAATTGTCTGCAACGTATTGAATATACTTTGATGTATAGAAGCAGAGTTCAAGTCGAGTGGTGAACTCCGGTGGCCGCACTGTTTATACAAGGTAAGCACAGCAGCCTACATATACAATGCCTTCATAGCAATGCATTAGAAATAAGTCGGCATATTTACAACCCCGTTATGCCACTTTTGCGTCAGTAACGCAGTAGGCACTTCCATATAGACACCACTTGAACGCGGCACTATAACAAGTGAAATGTCCCAGGTACGCTGCACTCGTAAAACTGTAGTGTTACCTTTATTTTTGAAAGCAGAGAGGGCCATATTATCAAGCCTTGGCGATAAAATTATCGCCACTTTATCGGCAGGAAACTACCGCTAAAGTGGCCATAATGGGCTTGATGATATGCTCTATGGAATTCCAATCAAAGCTCATGTTAGATGTGAAGGACATCTAACATGAGCTTCAATTGGAATTCCATAGATCATATTATCAAGCCCATTATCGCCACTTTAGTGGCAGTTTCCTGCAGATAAAGTGGCGATTATTTTATCGCCCAGGCTTCATAATATGGCCCAGAGTGCGTAGTGTACAGCAGCTTCTCTGTAAAATCTATAATTACCTCCGAGCAGTTACAACAGTCGGCAAACAGATCCACAACCTTACGTCTGACTTTTCAATAAAAAATCTCAACTCCAGACTCTGCGACACAGTTTTAATGTTGTTTTCTCTCTCTTTCTCTCTCTCACTCTCTGTGACATCATTTCTCTTTCTCTCTTAAACTTATAGCCACTGCTGTCTGCTTGGACGTGTAGAAGAATTGCTGAAAACAAGTTGTGAATTCAACTGCCTGAAGTGTTTGGCAGCAGTATTTACACAATGGTAAGCACAGAGGCCTAGATCTACAAAGCCTTCATAGCAATGCATTAGAAATAAGTTGGCATACTTACAACGCCGTTATGCCACTTTTGCGTCAGTGACGCAGTAGGAACTTCCATATAGACACCACTTGAACGCGCCACTATAACAGAACTGAAAAGTACGAGGCACACTGCACACGTAAAACTGTAGAGTTACTAAAACTTGTAATGCTTCAGCTCATTTACTCACATCTACATAATTCTAAACTCTAATTTTCTTTTTTGTTTTGCAGATTACCAATCGGACATCTTTTGGAGTCCATTTAACAATTTGTTTATAATATTGTTTGTTGTTAAAGTTATTTTTCTAGTTGCTTCTAATATAGTTATAATTGAGCTTCGTTTACATTTATTGTTTTAATAAAAGTTAATAAACAAAACTACATACTTCTTTTATTTTGTGGGGGAGGGGAATGAGGGTCCACAATAAAAATAATGTTGAAATACTATAGTAAGATATTCAAGACTAGGATTGAAAACTACAGAGTTCTAAGTAACAGATATACTAAAAAATAACGGTGAAAAACTACTAAAATGGAGGTGGACGGAGTACGTAATCAACGTTTGGCGCCTCGACACTACCTTTCAAATACATATAGAAAAAATATGATTATTAATATATTACAAAAGTACAGCATCGGATGACACACACGGTAAAAGAAAGCGACAAATTTACTACCTGAAATAAAGAAAGGTTTGCTTGTTGAACTTGAAGAAAAAGAAAAAAACGTTGGCTTCGAAACGAGGCTGCGCATGCGTAGAGAGTACAACTGGTACACAAAACAAAAGGAAAGTTTTACATACTATCATAGAAATGAAGGGGCATATTATCAACAAAAGGCGATACATTATCACCGCTTTTATCGGCAGGAAACTGCCGATTAAGCGGCGATAATGGGCTTGATAATAGGCCCTTGTAAATTCCCATAGCAGCCCAGGTTCTGATGTTAACCTGGGCTGCTATGGGAATTCACAAGGGTATATTATCAAGCCCATTACCGCCGTTTTATCGGCAGTTTCCTGCCGATAAAAGCGGCAATAATGTAGTTTTGTTGATAATATGGCCCATTGCTCTTTTTTTGACCAGTAAACTTAGGTGCATATTATCAAGGACCGGTGTTAATAGTATCACTGTTTTATTGGCAGGAAACTGCTGATAAAACGGCGATAATGAGCTTGATAATATGGCGTTGTTATTTCCCATAGAAGCCCATGTTAACACCAGAACATAGGCTTCTATGGGAATTAACAAGGACGTATTATCAAGCCCACCCTCCCAACATTAATAAAAAAAACCCAGACAATGCAGGTACCCGGAGCTGGAAGGTAATTTTACATATTACTGCCCCAGAAAGGTGAGAGAGGGAGGGAGAGCTCAAAACATATTTTTTTTTAAAAAGACCCGAGGGGTGCCGTTCCCGAGACTGCAGGGAGTAGTACCGTAACCCCCTGCATACTGAGTGCCGTTCCCCAGTGCTCGGGGCACCTTACAAGCCCCCATTATGCAAAAAATTGCCCCCGTAATTTGCCCACCGGGACTTATTGAATAAAACTGACTACCAGTTTTTTTTCACCTTTTCCACCGCGTACACGTACTGCACAAGTACCCAGCCATTTTTTATTTTTTTTTAAAATAAAAATTGAGCCTAAAGATCCATGTACCAGCCCCTGACCAAGACTATAGGGTCAGAATGTTTCTACCCTGCCCCCTTTCCTTATTTCTCAACTTTGTTTACTGTTTTCTTGTGACTGGGCTCTCGCGACAAACAAGATGGCTGCCAACACTTCCTGGTTTGGAGTATTGACAGCCAATCAGCATGCAGCTCCTGCTCGTAATTGTACGTATTTTCGTACGCGTACGCAGGGTTTTTACTTTAAAAAAAATAAAAATAGAGGCTAAACATCCATGTACGACCCCCTGAGCAAGCGTAAAGGGTCAGAATGTTTCTAGCCTGCCCCCTTCCCTTATTTCTCAACTTTGTTTTACTGTTTTCTTGTGACTCGGTTCTACCGAGGCACAAGATGGCCGCAAACACTTCCTGATTTCGAGTGTTGACAGACAGTTGACATACAATCAGCATGCTGCTCGCGCTCGTAATTAATATTTAATTAATTAATAATTAAATAATAATTTAAAAAAATTAACAAATAATCCCCAAACTTTCAGGGAAGGAGCGGAACCGAGCAGGCCATTTTCTTGGAGAAATTTACGGAGATTCGTCCACCAGCGCCAAAGTTATTCCAAATAGAATGTTGTGGATTTCCTTTGGAAAGTAGGTCCTAACTATAACTACCTGTAGGTAATATATAACATATATATATATATATATATATATAATATATATTATATATATATATATATATATATTCACTGAAAAAACCATAGGTTATAGACCATATATAGTTAGGAATTAGCATTTAAAAAACCTTATTTTACTCACACAAAACCATTGAAATTCAATATATAGTTAGTTGCACTAACTATATATCGCGCACCGGCAATCCACTGCTGATGATGTCACATATTACATCATTCATGACATGGTCAGTGACATCACTGATGACATCACTGATGACATCTCAAATGACATCACTGATGACATCACTGATGACATCATCCAGTGACTGTGTGTTTCTGTAAAGTTTAAATATGTTTTACATATTGAAGAATGAGTAGATGTATAACTGTCTGGACGAAGGATTTAGTAGGTGCATGACTGAATGTATGAGTGAGTGATTAAATGTGTCTCACTGAGTGCATGGGTTAGTGACTAAACTGTCTTAATTTGTGCATCATTATGTCTGTTGTTCTGTAAACTGCTGCATGTGTTGATCAGTAGCTATATGATTAACTATATGGGTTATTGATTGATTGTCCAAGTATTTGTATGGGAGACTGAGTGTGTGTGTGGCTGGCTGGGAGGTGTGTGACTGTGCAGATCAATGTGTACTTGTATCAATGATTGTATAAGAAAGTAAGTATGTGTTAGTATATGTTTGAAAATGTAAGGTGCTCTATGTTTAACTGTATAGACAAGAAAATGGAAGTGTGATTGATTCTTTACAGGACTGACTAGGTGTGTGAGTAACTCCATGGATGAGTGGCAGAGTGTGAGTGTCTGTATAGGTGTATGAGTGCATATGATAGTGTTGTAAAGATGAGTGATTATATGTATGAATGATTGTATGGGTGAATGAGTGAATGTGTGTGTAGACGTAGGAATCAGTGAGTACGTATGTAGTAACTAGTATTGGTGTGTCAATGGTTTCAAAAATTATACTCTGTATTTAACACTGGGTGAAACAGAGGTTATATTAAAATGTGAGGAGATGCATTGTATTGTCACATGAATGATATCATCAGTGATGTGGTCATTGATGTCAAATGAGATGTCATCAGTGATGTCATCAGTGATGTCATTTGAGATGTCATCAGTGATGTCATCAGTGATGTCACTGACCATGTCATGAATGATGTAATATGTGACATCATAAGCAGTGGATTGCGGGTGCGCGATATATAGTTAGTGCAACTAACTATATATGGAATTTCAATGGTTTTGTGTGAGTAAAATAAGGTTTTTTAAATGCTAATTCCTAACTATATATGGTCTATAACCTATGGTTTTTTCAGTGAATTTTCAAGGTTTTGTAAATGCTAATTCCTAACTATATATGGTCTATAACCTATGGTTTTTTCAGTGAATTTCAATGGTTTTTTAATAGCAAATATCATAAGCTGTCGAATGTCAAGTACGTGGTAAGTGAAAACATTTTCGTGTTTATGCACACTGATCTGCTTTGAATGGTGCCCCCCCCTCATTTCTATTAGGAGTACTCTCTCTTTGCACATAGTGAAGGGTAGTTAACGCAGGCCTTTGCCCCCGTTGTAATACGTCGTGCCTGCTTCTCTCTCCATTTGATTGATTGTTATCCAAGTATTTACTGTTTTAGAATTGGTTCTCTTTGGTTCATTCTCTATTTACAAACAAACACAGAGTCGCAATACTCTGTTTAGTCTTTGCAGATAACGAAAAATCGTGTAAAAAAAAAGAAAAGGAATCGAGCAAAATCAGTAGGCCACTAATGGGATCTCTTTTTGACCTCGCTAAAATAGAAACATTAGGAACAACCCCTCATGACAAATACAAAACTAGTGAAATGAACTGAACTCCACACAATGATGGCTGCAAAACAGCTCGGCTCCGCCACCCACCCCGCCCAAAATAACGATAAAGAGCGGCTGCCATGATTGGTTGCGGAATGTCCACGACGGAGCTACGAAATGGTGCTGCTCTCATGCTAACCCCAGCTTCAGTCTGAAACATCCAGAAACACTGTAGACTACCAATTCGATCAGTTCCGGTAGCGCCCCAATGTAACCCGGTAGAGAAGAACTAGCCCTCCCCTCTTTGACTAATGGTTCTTGTTGCCTGTCCCTTCTGTTGTCATTTAACACAACTATTTAGCCTGCTGAAAGGGGTTGTGTTCCGACCGCTGGTTGGTGGAGACATTTTGACTATATTCTGGACCTGCGTTGTCGCGTAATGCGTCATATGACGCGCCGCGTTAGCGCATCCGGAAGTCATCTGGGGCGCGCAGCGCGTAACGTAAGCATAACAAGTCATGTGACTTGTTAATAAAACTTTTCATTGGTTCATTTTACTTTTCTTATTCTAATGATGAAAGGCTTGGTCATATGACCTAAAAATTACGCTTTTTATTACTTCCGAACATTATTTTTTCTTAAATATATGTTATAATGTTCCAGGCTAATGTACTTTCCCGGAAAATTTACAACTGTCCTGCAAGTAAAATATATTCTTTTTTCGAGAAAAAGAGCGTTTCTTCGTCCCATGACGGAGCCGTTGAGCAAAAGAGGGTCGACCTGCTGTCTTAGTCGCCGATACGCCTGAATATGAGATTCTTATCGATCACTTTATGTTGCAGGAAAAGAAAACACAACAGCCCTTGACCATTTATCTTTACTGCGTTCCTTCATATTATACCTTTTACCCTTCATGTAATTGGTCTGCTTTATTTCACTTGCCTTTTAATGATTCTAAAACAGTGACTATTATTAAAAACTTTACCAAATGTATATACTACTACCATGTTTTCTTTTAAAAACCTTTATTGTGAAAATTTCATTATACAAATACGAGCCTATAACCACGTGGGCCGGCCACGGAGCAAACTGTAATCGTATATGATGAGTAGACATTTACACTGTAGAGGAACGTAACGGGCGGGCCATTAGGTTGCAAGAACTAAGGTGTCTAACAGTTATGGAATCGGTGGACGTACATTTTATAATTAAAATACGACAGGGCCAGTTACAATAAAATTATCTAGATATACATTTGCGGGCAAGTACCATGGGTGACGTTAATTCGAACTTTCAATAGTACAGTAATCAATAACACATCAGAACTTAATATCAATAGGGATGTCGAAATATTCAATCAATTCTCGTCCCCGCCCGCCATGTGCTTCAAAACTGCATACGTATCTCGTGATTTCAAGGTTCTGCAACCAGTACACAACAAGGAGTTACGAGTCCCATTTATTCCGGCGCCATTTTGGGCGAGGACGGGCAGGTCCAGGATATAGTCAAAATGTCTCTACCAACCATCGACTATGATGATGTTCATATGCTGTATTTATTAGAGTAACACTCATCTGTCCACATGAAATTAATTTGCCACAATCTAAACATGTCATTTTAATCTTTCCAAAGTTCTTCTAAATATTTGGGACCGTTTCCCTTGCCTCTGATGCTGTCAGTGCCACTTCTTTGATGAATGTACTAGCAGGTCACGGGTTCTCCTCCAAATCTCTCTTTTATGCAGCACTATAATTAATTGGTGCCACCTCTCCATATGACGATGCATGGTATAGTTACCATAACTATATTTTTTTTCGGTTCCTCTGGAGAGTTCATCGTGGCAGATGAAGCGTGTAACGTACCGGGCATTTACCTTTTTTTGCATGTACAGGAAAGGAAAAAAAAATCGAGCGTCCGAGTTCTAAGGTGTCCCAGGGCCATTTTAGTGGACCAGGCCCAAATCCAAAGAACAGGCCGCCATTTTGAGAGTCCTGTTGCAGCCGCCTGTCGCTGTAGCATCAAGAGCAGCCGAAACTCAGCTGAATGGCAACTGAAACGGTAAAGGGGCGCCCCACTACAGCAGACGAGCCTCCACCTAGGAAGGCCCGTTCACGCCGCCCCTCCCCCTACGGGCACCCCACACCGTTATTCGGAGCAGTATTGTAGGATGGCCACACCAGTGCGGCAACTTGCTAGACATCACCTCGGTGGTAACCGAATCTCAGCGCCTTTTGGTGTCTTCTCTTCAGAAAATATTGTTGCGCTGCCTTTGGCCCCATTCGCACATCGGTCCGCTACTGACGCCATCTCACAGGCTAATGGGGCGCCCCACGCCGAGTTTCAGCATTGTAGGATGACCACACCAGTACAGCAACTTGCTAGACACCACCTCGGTGCCATCCGGATTTCGGCATCTCAACGCCTAGTGGTGTCTTCTATTCGGAAAATATGGTTGCGCTGCCTTTGGCCCCATTTGCACATCGGTCCGCTACTGACACCATCTCACAGGCCAACAGGGCGCCCCACGCCGACTTTTACCATTGTAGGATGGCCACACCAGTGCCACAACTTGCTAGACACCACCTCGGTGCCATCCGGATCTTGGCATCTCAGCGCCTTGTGGTGTCTTTTATTCAGAAAACATTGTTGCGCTGCCTTTGGCCCCATTCGCACATCGGTCCGCTACTGACGCCATCTCACAGGCCAACGGGGCGCCCCACGCCGACTTTCAACATTGTAGGATGGCCACACCAGTGCACCTTACTAGACACCACCTCGGTGCCATCCGGATCTTGGCGCGTTGTGCTGCCTTCGGCCTATTCGCACATCGGTCCGCTACTGACGCCATCTCACAGGCTAATGGGGCGCCCCACGCCGAGTTTCAGCATTGTAGGATGACCACACCAGTACAGCAACTTGCTAGACATCACCTCGGTGCCATCCGGATCTCGGCGCCCCACTGCAGATGAAGTGCCTCTCAACTATGAAACCACCACGGTGACATCCGGATCTTGGCGCGTTGTGCTGCCTTCGGCCTATTCGCACATCGGTCCGCTACTGACGCCATCTCACAGGCTAATGGGGCGCCCCACGCCGAGTTTCAGCATTGTAGGATGACCACACCAGTACAGCAACTTGCTAGATATCACCTCGGTGCCATCCGGATCTCGGCGCCCCACTGCAGATGAAGTGCCTCTCAACTATGAAACCACCACGGTGACATCCGGATCTTGGCGCCTTGTGCTGGTTCCGGCCTATTCACACATCGGTCCGCTACTGACCCCATCTCACAGGCTAATGGGGCGCCCCACGCCGAGTTTCAGCATTGTAGGATGACCACACCAGTACAGCAACTTGCTAGACATCACCTCGGTGCCATCCGGATCTTGGCATCTCAACGCCTAGTGGTATCTTCCATACAGAAAATATTGTTGCGCTGCCTTTGACCCCATTCGCACATCGGTCCGCAACTGACACCATCTCACAGGCCAACAGGGCGCCCCACGCCGACTTTTACCATTGTAGGATGGCCACACCAGTACAGCAACTTGCTAGACATCACCTCGGTGCCATCCGGATCTTGGCATCTCAGCGCCTTGTGGTGTCAGTCAGAAAATATTGTTGCGCTGCCTTTGGCCCCATTCGCACATCAGTCCGCTACTGACACCATCTCACAGGCCAACAGGGCGCCCCACGCCGACTTTTACCATTGTAGGATGGCCACACCAGTGCCACAACTTGCTAGACACCACCTCGGTGCCATCCGGATCTTGGCATCTCAGCGCCTTGTGGTGTCTTCTATTCCGAAAATATTGTTGCGCTGCCTTTGGCCCCATTCACACATCGGTCCGCTACTGATGCCATCTCACAGGCCAACGGGGCGCCCCACGCCGACTTTCAACATTGTAGGATGGCCACACCAGTGCGGCAACTTACTAGACACCACCTCGGTGCCATCCGGATCTTGGCGCGTTGTGCTGCCTTCGGCCTATTCGCACATCGGTCCGCTACTGACGCAAACTCACAGGCCAACGGGGTGCCCCACTCCGACTTTCAGCATTGTAGGATGGCCACACCAGTGCTGCAACTTGCTGGACACCACCTCGGTGCCATCCGGATCTTGGCGCTTTGTGTTGCCTTCGGCCTATTCGCACATATGTCCGCTACTGACGCCGCCTCACGTGCCAACGTATTTTCTCCGCATTTTATACCCTATGCCGCATAACAGGTCATGTGACTTGTTTATAAAACTTTTCATTGGTTCATTTTACTTTTGGTTTCCTAATGATGGAAGGCTTGATCATATGACCTAAAAACAACACTTTTCATTGGATGAAAACTTTTTTTTTTCCCAAACGATGAAAGCCCCACCTTGTTTCTGGATGTTTCAGACTGAAGCTGGCGTCAGCATGAGAGCACCACCATCTCGTAGCTCCGTCGTGGTCATTCCGCGAGCAATCATGGCAGCCGCTCCCCACCAGAAGCCTACAGGAGTCGGGGGCCCCCAAAACTTTTGATGAATCCTCAAGGCGGAGGGGACGCTTTCGAGAATGGGGTCCAAGACCTAGCAGACAAGCGTCCGATTTCCAAGGTGTCCCAGGGCCATTTCAGTGGACCAGGCCCAAAAAGGAAACAGCCTGCCGCCATTTTGAGAGTCCTGTGACAGCCGCCTATCGCTGCACCGCAAGAGTGGGCGCAACTCAGCTGAATTGCGGCTTTTGACACAGTGGACCAAAAACGGACGGAATGGCAACTGAAACGGTAAAGGGGCGCCCCACTACAACAGATGAGACTCCACCTGGAGAGGCCCGTTCACGCCGCCTCCCCCGGGGCGCCCCACGCCGTTATTCGGAGCAGCATTGTAGGATACCAAAACCAGTGCGGCAACTTACTGGACATCACCTTGGTGCCATCGTTCTGCTGCCTTGGAACTATTCGCACAACAGTTTGCTACTGATGACCCACCCCCCGCGACGCCCCACGCCAGAAATCTGGACGTTGTGCTGCGTTGGGACTATTCGCACAGCCGACCGCTACTTCGTTGTTTTTCCCTAAAAATGTTTATACGTTATTACTGTTTTTGTTTTCTTGTATATATTTATAAGTTATTAAAGTTTTATAATCTTACTACTTTGTCGGAGTGCTATATATTTTTAATGTGACACATAATTGTAAAAACTTTGATGTACAAAGAGTCATCCCTGGAATCTTCCGCTTCAGGCTCGGTCCCCTCCCCAATCACAATACAGGATGGGGTTCAGATAATAGGAACGCGTCTGCTGTGACGGATCTCATCGAGTGTGGGCCTTGATCTACTATAACTCCTTTGAAGAGGGGTGATTCTTTACAGCTGGGGCCATAAACTACATCTGCAGGGCTAGCTGATACCCTAGGACCGGCCTGGACAATCGGACACAGAGGAAAAGGAGTGTCAGAGGGTGCGGTAGTGAATAGGGCGAAAGGGAGGTGTCGGGCGGGCACAGGGTGTGATTCTCAGGGAAGAGCAGCGCAGATGGGGGGAGGTTTATTACCCATGTATAAGACAGAGAGCGGGGGTGACCACTACCTGGGGGAGATGCTTGCGAGGGTGGGGACCCATGCTAAGGATCGACAGCGTGCACAGAGTGGGTCTGGTCAAGGCATCTAAAATGACTGCCGTGCACGACAAAAGTGTGGCATTTGAAAAAAGACAAGATGGCGCAGACAATGTTTTTCAACACTTCCTGATTTCCTTCGAATCAAACGTTAACAGACGTTGGGGCATATTACCAAAGTTAAGCGATATTTATCCCTAACGATGCTTAGCAACGATTTTTTTACCGCTAAGCATCGTCAGAAATTATCGCAGATAAACCTTGCTATTATCAAGGTTTATCGCAAATACGATAAAAAACGACCGCAATGCATTAATATCGCTGAAAACTCAGCGATATTCATGCATTACCGAGCTAATGCTCTTAGCCATGTTATCCACCTCCCATTGGATAACATGGCTAAGAACTGCTAAGGGCAGGTGCTAGCTTTTGGAGATATTCGCGCTTATCGCGAATATTTCCAAAAGTTGATAATAGGAGATAGCGATGTTAGCGACTGTTTCCAGTCGCTAACATCTTGGCATGCCCACTTTGCATGTCATTAGTGATAAATATCACTCACATGCAAAGTGGGGCCCAAGATGGTCGCTATCTCCTACTAGCCGTCGCTAACTGGTGTTAGCAACAGCTAGGTAATACAGATATAATTTTATCTCCGCGAAGCGGAGCGCTGTTACAGATATATATCTTGTTTTTGAACGTTAATTTCTCAAAATCCACTGAAGCACATATATTGAGACCTAGCAAAGGTACATCGAGCTACCAGTCCCTACAATTTTGCCAAGTTTCGTGCAAATCCATTCAGCCGTTCGATTATTATTATTATTTTTTTTTTTTGCCCCGCGGGGCCCTTTTAAAACCTCCACATCAAACCTAAGAGGTCAAGGAGGATCTACTATGCCCCCTTATGGTCATTTGCCCCTTCGCTTTGGCCTCCTCTTGTCTCTCGATCCTACCGAGAGACAAGATGGCGGCCGCTACGGACTGTTTGCAATGTTTACAGACGCCGGAGAACCAATCAGCTTCGCAAACCTCCGTTACCAAGTTTCGTGCAAATCCATTCAGCCGTTCGATTATTATTATTATTTTTTTTTTGCCCCGCGGGGCCCTTTTTAAAACCTCCACATCAAACCTAAGAGGTCAAGGAGGATCTACTATGCCCCCTTATGGTCATTTGCCCCTTCGCTTTGGCCTCCTCTTGTCTCTCGATCCTACCGAGAGACAAGATGGCGGCCGCTACGGACTGTTTGGAATGTTCACAGACGCCGGAGAACCAATCAGCTTCGCTTCACAAAGCTCCGTACCGCGAAAAGTCCGCAAACCGGAGCGCTGCCCGGTCCGCTGTTACAGATATATATCTTTTTTTGAACGTTAATTTCTCAAAATCCACTGGAGCACATATATTGAGACCTAGCAAAGGCACATCGGGCTACCAGTCCCTACAATTTTGCCAAGTTTCGTGCAAATCCATTCAGCCGTTCGGGCTAAAAGTGAGGCCAACCGCCCTATGGAAAACTCAATGTTAAAAACACGTTTTGAGACCCCCCTTTTTTCTCGGCCCCCCCTTGACGACCCCCCCCCAAATTTTCAAGGGCTGCTCAGAAACAAAATGTGCCATTTTCCTGAAAATTTCAGCCAATTCCGTCCACAAACGCCAAAGTTATTAGACATAGAATTTTCAAAAATCCCATAGAGAAAAAATCCTAACTATATATACCTACTGGCGACCGCCAGTAGGTAATATATATATATATATATATATATATATATATATATATATATATATATATATATATATAGATAGATATATATAATATTCACTGAAAAAACCATAGGTTATAGACCATATATAGTTAGGAATTAGCATTTAAGAAACCTTTTTTTTACTCACACAAAACCATTGAAATTCCATATATAGTTAGTTGCACTAACTATATATCGCGCACCCGCAATCCACTGCTGATGATGTCACATATTACATCATTCATGACATGGTCAGTGACATCACTGATGACATCACTGGTGACATCTCAAATGACATCACTGATGACATCACTGATGACATCATCCATTGACTGTGTGTTTCTGTAAAGTTTAAATATGTTTTACATATTGAAAAATGAGTAGATGTAGAAGTGCCTAAATAAAAGATTTAGTAGGTGCGTGACTGACTTTATGAATGAGTAAGTGATTAAATGTGTCTCACTGAGTGCATGGGTTAGTGACTAAACTGTCTTAATTTGGGCATCATTATGTCTGTTGTTCTGTAAAGTGCTGCATGTGTTGATCAGTAGCTATATGAGTAACTATATGGGTTATTGATTGATTGTCCAAGTATTTGTATTTGAGACTGAGTTTGTGTGTGGCTGGCTGGGAGATGTCTGACTCTGTGCAGATCAATGTGTTCTTGTATCAATGATTGTATAAGAGAGTAAGTATGTGTTAGTATATGTTTGAAAATGTAAGGTACTCTATGTTTAACTGTATAGATTAGAAAATGGAAGTGTGATTGATTCTTTACAGGACTGACTAGGTGTGTGAGTAACTCCATGGATCAGTGGCAGAGTGTGAGTGTCTGTATAGGTGTATGAGTGCATATGATAGTGTTGTAAAGATGAGTGATTGTATGTATGAATGATTGTATGGGTGAATGAGTGAATGTGTGTGTAGACGTAGGAATCAGTGAGTGCGTATGTAGTAACTAGTATTGGTGTGTCAATGGTTTAAAAAATTATATTCTGCATTTAACACTGGGTGTAACAGAGGTTATATTAAAGTGTGAGGAGATGCATTGTATTGTCACATGAATGATATCATCAGTGATGTGACCATTGATGTCAAATGAGATGTCATCAGTGATGTCATTTGAGATGTCATCAGTGATGTCATCAGGGATGTCATTTGAGATGTTATCAGTGATGTCATTTGAGATGTCATCAGTGATGTCATCAGTGATGTCATTTGAGATGTCATCAGTGATGTCATCAGTGATGTCACTGACCATGTCATGAATGATGTAATATGTGACATCATCAGCAGTGGATTGCGGGTGCGCGATATATAGTTAGTGCAACTAACTATATATGGAATTTCAATGGTTTTGTGTGAGTAAAAAAAGGTTTCTTAAATGCTAATTCCTAACTATATATGGTCTATAACCTATGGTTTTTTCAGTGAATTTTCAAGGTTTTGTAAATGCTAATTCCTAACTATATATGGTCTATAACCTATGGTTTTTTCAGTGAATTTCATTGGTTTTTTAAAAGCTAATATCTATAGCTGTAAAATGTATTCTTCTTTAAATCAAAAAATATATTTTATATGTTTATTAATAATTTTTTTTATTATTATTTTTTTTTTGTTCGCTCCCGGTTCGCGAACCGGGAAGCTTCCCGTTAGCTCAATGTGGTGCCGCGACCCGGTCCGCGAACCAGTAAACGTTCCGTTTGCGCAACTGCCGCGTTAGAAATCAACATCGTGACGCGTCGCGGAAGCGCGACATATCGCGTTGTCGCGTAATGCGTCTTATGACGCGCCGCGTTAGCGCACCCGGAAGTGCTCCGGTACGCGAACCGCGGCGCGAAGCGCAGCTCCCCGGAAGCGATTCGGGGCGCGTCACGAAAGCGCGACGTATCGCGTTGCCGCGTAATGCGTCTTATGACGCGCCGCGTTAGCGCACCCGGAAGTGCTCCGGAGCGCGAACCGAGGCGCGAAGCACAGCTCCCCGGAAGCGATCCGGGGCGCGTTCCGCAGCGCGTAACTTAAGCGTAACAGGTCATGTGACTTGTTAATAAAACTTTTCATTGGTTCATTTCACTTTTGGTTTCCTAATGATGTAAGGCTAGGTCATGTGACCTAAAAATAACACTTTTCATTGGTTTAGACCTATTTTTTTTCCAAAATGATGAAAACCCCTCCTTCTTTCTTCACTCTGACTTTCATCTTTGTGAGAGGAAGACCCTTTGTGATCACTGAGCAATGGCTTCATTAGTAGCTTCAGCTGGTGCACCCCCACCACCACCACCACCTCCTCATAGGAAGAGAGGACCACCTCCACAGTTCATTACCAACACAGAGGAGGAAGAGGATGAAGAAGAGGAACAGGAGATACAGGAAACACCGTTTTTACAAGAGGAGCCCCGGGTATCTCATCATAAAACTAGTTTCATTTGGCAGTTTTTTTCATTTCCTGAAGGACAGAAAAAAGTTAATGCTCGATATGTGACGTGCCTGATATGTAAAGAGGACTTATCTAGAGGCACAGAAAAGAGGTATAGTTACGGCAACTATACTATGCACCGTCACATGCTGAGGTGGCATCCACTAAACTACAGCCGGGCAGAGATGCGTCACCTTCAGGACAATCCACCAACTCCTGTGGCCAGGACATCGTCACAGGTATCTCTGTCGGGGCCAGAGGCACGGGAAACCGTGCCAAACATTCAGGACAACTTTGTCCATATGAAGATTACCTGTTTATATTGTGGTACATTGCTCTCATGTGCCAATATGAGCATTAACTTAATAAACAGAGCATTTGAAAACCACAAGTGCTCTAAACGCCCCAAAAAGTAAAACATTTTTTTTGCTCCTGTTAAGCCCCTTCCAATGCCTGTTTTTTGTTGTTTCCCCCCCAAAAAAACCAAAAAAAACATAAAACTGTTCAAAAAATACAAAAAAAAAAAAAAATGTTCAGAAAAAAAAATATATATATAAAACAACAAAAACATTAAAAAAAAAGTTCTTTTCAGAACTACCTCCCCTTTATAAAAAAATTGCTAGAATGTTTAGCACTCTGGCAAGCTCTATTTCTTTTGGTTCGCTTCCCGGTTCGCTCGCCGGTACGCGAACCGGGAGCGAACCAAAAAAAAAAACAAAAAAAAAAAAGAAGAGTAAGTATAAGGGAAGTAAACAGAGAGTAATGTTAAAACAAAGACAGCTATAGGGACTAAACCAGAGATACTGTTTAATAGATTTATTTACCGAAGAAAAGATGGAAGAGGGTATAATTGTGAAAAAGAAAATAGATAAGGAAGTGAAAGAAAAAAAGGAGAGTAGATGAATAACAAAGAAGAGTTTCTTAGAGAATGTGAGTGAATGTTCAAAATAAGATTAAAACATGTGGAATAACAGAGAGAAAAAACAGAAAGCAGAAAAGAAGAAGTAACAGAAAAGGAATAATTGAAACAGCAAAGAAATGTAAATAACATAGGGGCATATTATCAACATAGGCAATAAAAGTTTCGCAGCTGTTATTGGCAGAAATGTGTCGCTAAAGCCGCTTTTGCAGCAGAAAACTGCCGCTACAGCCGCTTTTGCAGCAGTTTTCTGCCGATAAAAGCAGCAAAAATTTTATTGGCTGTGTTCATAATATGCCCCTTAGTGTGCTTCAACTACACAGAGAAAGCATAATGAACAAGCAGTGAAAGAGTGATCAGTCAGAGACACTAAGAGTAATAGAGACGGAGTGAGTGAACAAGAGTGAGGAACTATGAGGAGAGGGACTGAGAAAAGGAGTGGAAGGAGTAGAGTAAGTAAGTAAGTAATAGAGAAAGGAATGAGGGAAGTAGCAAAGGCAGGAAAGTTAGGGTTAAAGAAATGAAGCAGTGGAACTAATAGTAGTTAAATGTGATAGAAATGTAACGAAAAGAGTACAAAACATTTACCTTATAATTGTCGTTAACTTAGTCACTTGTTATTTTTATACTTTCAATCTGTGAAAGAGAGAACAAACATTTGAAAAATATTAAAACATTTATTTAAAAATTAGAAAAGACAAGGGAAAAGATTGAAGGACAAACAGTTTTTCAACAACTTTGACACTTACAGAAGCTTCTGCTTCTCCAGGCCCCCTACACAGTCCTAAAGATATACATTTTAAACTAACAGTATCTTGATGCAGATGAACTGAGGCCTATCTTGGAACATGGTGCATCTTTTGCACTGCTGTTGTCTCACAAAAGTGACGCAATCGCAGCGCAAAAGAGGTGCACAATCATCATAAAACTGTTCCTAACATTTTAAATGATTGTTTCAGGATGGCAATAAGGTGTGTCCTATCCAGACGTTTGTTTCAGGTGAGGCCTACTCAGGGTTGCAGATCAAATGTAGCCTTGTTGAAGAGTACAGAGGAGATAATACATGTGCAGGGCAACCAATAAAGTTCAAACTTCCTCTGTTTCCCTGGAGAGGCCTAAACTTCATCTGCACAATTTGATTAGTAATGTTACGAAACACAGGTAATGTATTTGAAAAATATGCAATTTCTTTTGCTCATTTCACAATCACATCACTTGTGTTTCCTTTGGTTAGGTATCTCATTATGCAGATGTAGTCCAGCATATGAAAGAGTACGCACTGAATGCAACAACTTTGACACTTACAGAAGCCTCACCTTCTCCATGCCTCCTACACAGTTCTAAATGTACATCATAAATACAAACAGTACAGAATTAACTATACATGTTAAATGGTTTATTTTTGCTGTTCTCAGAATGTATCAAATTTCACTAAAAACAGTGACTTGAAGGTATTCATCATATAACAGCAGGGAAAAAAAAACACAATCAAAATGATTGTGTTTAAAAAACCCATATAACATAACCAATCAGAAATCAAAACTCCTCAAAAGTAACTTACTTTCCATGACGTCGAAGGATGTCCTATGAACAGCTTACACTCGGTTGTGCTGTTTTTTCAGCCCGCCACTTTCTGAAAGAAAAGGTCCATCGTTTTGAAAAATATGTTACATACAATAAATGACTTCTCGCTCTCTACCACATGTTTCCTCAAGGCCAAATCGTGTAAGAGCCATTTATAACTCTTGGAATTCTTGTAAGCAAATCCCGTCATTTTGTATTTCCGCAACTTTCAGAAAGAAAACGTTCAAGATCACTTTCACAATCCTAGACTAGTAATATCTTACCCTTTTTGCTCACTCATGTTCTACATTTCCTATGACACTGATACTGCTTACTATGAAGCAGACTTACAGTACCTCTATGACTACTACAATTATTTAATTCTCTACATCACTTTTAATCACAAAGCAATATAAAACAGTAGATAAAATTATATCAACCCCTAGAATCATTATACGCCAGTTACCTACCCTAAATTCTCTTTTCTGAAAACAGAAAGTAAGAATATTTTTTAGTAAAAAGGCAACATTGTATCGTAGTCAAATGGCAATAATTTCCGAAACAGCAAATTTTTTTACATTTTCAATAACCTGTCTAATAAGCGGATCTTGTCAAATGACCATCATGCAATATAATAGCTGCAGTTACAAATGTTCTTCCTAAAATCAACGACTGTGTAGCCACAACATTTGTAATTAAAGTTGAAGACTTACTTTCATCAGATTTATATAATTGGATTTTTAAAATGACATTATAATCAAAAGTTTGGACCAATAATTTAGACAGTATTGCAGACTTACATTCCCTCTACTCCATGTTTTGATTGGCTGCTTGAATTAGCTTATAAAAAGAAACAGTTTTTCTGAACTCATTCAAAGTGCAGTTATTTTTCCATGACGTCAAGTGTTATGGTAAGAAGACCGTTTGCTTTGGGAAATACTCTGTTGTCCTTCAACTAATCTGTGCCCACCACTTTCTGTAAGAAAATCTTCTTTTTTTCCAGGAACTATTGTCTCTGTACTACACTTATCCTCAAGGCCAAATCGTGTAGGAGCCATTAGAACCTCTTGAAATTCCTCAGAGCACATCCCGAGATTCTTTCCCTAAAATTTTGGTTTTAAAAACACCAGGTAAGAATTTTTTAAGGTCATACGGCAATTATTTTTTGAAAGTTAAAACAGAATCGTTGCAGAATGACCAGCCGTTTCTAGACTTTAAATAAGCTGTGTAATGTCCTGATGTTATTGAAGGACCGCTATGTAAGAGTCTAGCCTGCACTCCTTGTCTTCACCATATATAATCAGTTTTTAAATCACTAAATGGTTTGTGTTGGGAGCTACCCAGTGGTCAGTTGAGCCCACAACTGGATTAAACTGCAATGTAGAGGCCTGGTGTAAACCAGGTCTGAAACCGGGAGCTCTCCACTTGTCCCTAAGGTTTCGAATATATTAATCTGTTTAATGAAACTTATAACTTAGTCTATACAATAAGATACCACAATCGCTTTGATTTATACTATTTATAGCTTATTTCATAGCCATGGTTTCATAACATATCAGCAAAAATCATTATTTACAAAACATGAACAAATCATATTCAACAGAATTATTCTCCACATCCATAATAATCATATCAACAAAGATTCTAGCATATCCCAATGCATTTCGAGTCAGATCGACTCTTCTTCAGGGGAATTCCTTAGTTGGATGTGAGTTTTTCTTTTGATTATCAGTGTTGCGCACCTCAGTCCGAAGTCAGGCACAACAATTAATCCTGCCAGCTGTTAAATTACGGGGTCCATGGAAGTTTTGAGTTGAACCTCTGTTGTTTCTAACGTGTAACAACTCAGGGCACCGTATGGTGCACTATAACCGGTGTCCGCGATTCCCTCACTCAATCCTGGGTAATCCTGAATGCTGGCAACCTTCTTCCTTTTCAAACGTCGTCCTTAGACCTCCTGATAACTTCCGGTATTATTGAAGGACCGTCATGATATATAATTGCTGCAGTTACAAAAGTCCTTCCTGATATTGACAACTGCGAAGCTACAAAATTTTTAATTAAAGTTGTCAATTTTGTTCCATCAGGCCTACATCGTTGGAACATTAAAATGACATACTGGCCATATGTCCGTATAAATAATGTTGACATCATTTCAGATTTACATTGGCTACACTCCATGTTGTGATCAGCTGCTTTTACTAGCTTATTAAAGGAGACTGATTTACTGTCTGGCAAAGTTAAATATATAAATCTTTCTGAGTCTACACTAGTAGTACTTGATACCCTACAGTTCTCGCAGTCATGCTGCCATTGATAAGAAAGCCCAAACAGGTGATCTACATCTACACCTTCAGCATGCAATACATCAAGCATATACATTAAAAACTCCTGACAATCTTGCTGAATATTTTGAGAGAATTGTGTTTGACCTGAACATCTGTCTAACAGATTTCGAATTTCAGACACACTTTCTATTTTTGTTTTATCAGTGCTACATTTCTCTAACACAGAATTTAACAAACTGCAAAATCTTTGATCAGAATTGACCACAATCTCTTCTTTTACATTTTCTAGAGAAAACAAAACATTAACCACTACATTAGCATAGCAGTTGACACCAGAACTGTTTTCAAATTGAAAACCAACAACATCTTCAACAGAATCCTTTTTGTTTCTGCTTATAATTTCAGGTTCATCGACTTTTCGTCTTTTTGCTACAACCTCCATAGTATTGGTGACATTTCTTCGTTTCCGGCCTACCACACGTTTCTCAAACAAAGGATATTGAGGCAAATGTGGCGCATACTCTCTTCTTAACCTATTGTATTCCTTAACACAATCTAGATCCGCACATATGTTTGTGACATCACACTCAATCAAGTACAATCCCGATAAAGTTCTAACTCGTGACAATGCCACATATGCCATACCCTCCTTGAACACAGAACTGCCAATATTCACCAATGCACTGTCTACACTTAAACCTTGCGATTTATGGATTGTCACCGCATATGCCAAGCAAACAGGAAACTGTTTACGGCGAACATATAAGTCTTTTACAAGCAAAAACCTAGCAGAGCAACGACCAATTAGCTGTACTTCCTCAATGCCATCAAATTTAATTTTTAAAAATTCAATTCCATCTCTATTTCTGTATTTCACAAAATCAACAACATTACCCATTGATCCATTTACCAGACCTCTTTCAACATGTAAATTCCTTCTTAAAATTATACGGCAATTTAAGCACACATTCAGAGTCTTTTCAAAACCTGCAGTTTTAGATATAGTCTTCTCTAATCAATCCAATTTTGTTTTCAAATTCTCAGACAAAATAATTGTAGATCCCATATGCTCTGCTCTGTCAATAGCTTCCAGTTTCACAATCTCTTGGTTTTCTAAATGCAACATTTTGTTGTTGAAGATGGCACATTCTGCAAGAGTTGGCATCAAACATATTCCAGATTTCTTCTCAGTAATTTTCTGAAAAATATTCTCAGGCACAACGTCTTGTTTTGGATATAAATTTGACAGTAATCGTGCATGTAAAGCTTCTTTCCCATGCTCGGTCACTTTTCCAATTCTAACATCTTGTAGAATATTCTTGTAAACTTCATCCTTCGCCTGACGCATATTTTCATGCAGTTCAGCATAATTGAAGTTTAACCATATATTGACGTTGCCAATGCTCCCTAGGCACTTCCTGGTATCTTCATGCGTGAGCATTTTGAACACAGGTTGTCCTTTCACTGGTGTCAGCTGCAGAAGATCTCCAAAAACAATGATGTGTTTGCCACCAAATAACACATCATACTCTGTTTTAAGAACTTCTTGCATTCTCAAATGCACAAAGGCAAGCATGACATTGGAAACCATGCTTACTTCGTCAATGATAAGAAGTTTCATTTTCCTCAAGACTCTTGAAACTTCACAACAAGCATCTCCAGATAACTTGTGGTATTGTAATTTGTTATCATGCTCCACTGGCAGCATCAGTAGACGATGCAAAGTAATACCTTTAATGTTATGTGCTGCCAGTCCAGTTGGAGCGGTGACAACACAAGACAGCGATGACTCAGTCCTTTCCTTCAAATAACATGAGATTGCTTTAATGAGGAAACTCTTTCCAGTTCCCGCTTCTCCACTCACGTACAGTCGGACAGGCTTCAACGACGTACATGAGCACTCTTTCTTCTCATGACTTAATCCGTGATCAATTTGCTTGGTAACTTCGTCATATATTTTCCTCTGCTCAACGTTGAGTTGTCTTTCCAAGTCTACTAAGTTAACCGCATCCTCCTGAGCATGTGCCATGGCTCTTTCCACTTCACTCATGGCAGTGGCAGCTTCATTTTCAATAACAGGGCCTCCTAGTGGATCCTGACTCAATGAAACAGAACTCTGACTGTCCTGAGAACTGTCTCTGGCAATCTCGGCTGCAATCGTTGCTTCCTGCTCGATTTCCGCATTCAACATTTCTACATATTTGGGAAAAGCAGGACATTCTATGGTCTCCTTGGCGGCAGTGAAAGAGTCTTCATAACAGAGGAAATCTCCAAGCAGTTCCTCTTCTGCACGCCAAGGCTTGAAAAGTTGCAAAAGTGCTAAATAGAAAAACTCCTTTTTTTCAGGAGATTCGCCACTCAATTTTCGATGGTTTACCAAGTGGCATTTTCTTTGCTTTACCAGACATCCCTCACTTCCAATTACAGCATACACTCCTTTATCAATATCTTCTTTGATGTTCCTCTTGAATATATAATTTTGTAGAACCTCATACAGACAAACATTCTCGAGGTGACTGCTTCGATTTGGATAATATGTATCCAACATGTTGGTCTTCAAAATGTCGGTACTGTTTGGCTCCTTTTCCGCCAAATACTCAATTTCCCGCACAGGTTTCAGAACTCGATTACGCGTTGCAGCAAGACCAAGACTCGCCCAAACGATACTCCTAGATTTGGCATAGAGACTTGCTGAAGACAAGCGGTCAGAACATTCGTAAGCTCCGATTTCTCGATGCGACAACATCTTCAGACTGAAACTGTACAACTTCTTACTGAGGCTCTTTTCATGGGAAATGTCCTCCCACATATCCTTCAATTCTGTCTTTTCTTTTTTGGTGATGTAAGATGTCACATACCGAGTCACAGCCATACAGTTATCAGCCACAAACTGTATATCCATGTTAGCATTCCACATGGACAAAATCACTGGGTTGTAGTCGTTGATGTACTTGGACTCTTCGTTCCTCTTCAAATTGTATGTGTTTTTAGGTGATTTCTTCATCACATTATGTCGCAGCGAAGACATCAAACTGTTTACTCTTCCTTTAGAAATCACCGGTCGTGGAAAGCCAAAACGACATTTGGTGTAGAACTTGTCCTTATTTCTGAATTTACGACGACAGTACTTTCCACAACGATGGCTTTGGAAACGTAGAACTTTTTCTCTTAGGCTTTTCTTCTCCTTTGCGTTTGGAACAGCACACGTAGAATACTGTTGTATGAAACTCATCACTGAGTCTTCTGGATCTGTTCCAAATTTAGGTGCATCCTTGATCCACAGCAGCATATGTATATGAGGAACACCTCTTGCTTGGTACTCCTTTCTCCAGAAGAAATCCAACACCTCTCCAAGAGGTGGATTCTTCTTATTCATGATGAAAGACATCATAGCTTCAAATCTATGATTGAAGTACCTGCATACATTGACTGGATCCAAAGAGCACAGTTCTCCGGGTGTCTTGAATTCGATGTTTTCGATGATTTCATTTGCCTCTCGTAGAAATTCAAGTAAGTCTTCCCAGCCATACTCGGCACAGCTCAGAGTGAGAAACCATGTTGGAGTTCCTACGTTCCTCAGCATACATTTTAAATCACCATGACGACGGTACCAGTACTCATTAGTACCACGCTGACACGCCATGAGATTAATCAGGTGAGAATCCAAAATACTGTCTTGGACATTGACTTTATCCATAAAGTCACTTGCCGAGATGTTTTGCATCTGTGTACCACTTTTCAAGATGTGGTTCACTGCATATGACAGTCCAGACAGATCGCTTTCAAACAGGAGATGAAACAAATAGGGAATGCATTGTCGAAACCTAGCATCTTCTGCATACAATCGTAAAGTCCGGTATTCAGAAGCAGGAATTTGATGAGGTCGCTCATCATATCTTCCTCCTTGACCTGTTGGAAATAGCTGTGGGAAACACCGAGCTTCCAAACTTTCCTCCCAGACACTAATGGGACTCCCTTTGGCTTGTTTCATTTGAAACAACTCAATAGCATTCCCCATGACTTCCTTGGAATGCAAAGGATGAACACTATAATGTTCATATATTTCTTCACTTTTAGAGGGTTCTACTTTCTCAATTTGACCAGCACACAAATCGCTATCCTCTTCCTCACTTACTTCCTCTTCTGCAACATATACATTCTTATAGTACTTATTTTTTTTTCAAATACAATGTTGCCTTTTTGACTTTCCTAACATCCACTAAATCTTGCCATATTTTCTTATTCTTTGTCAGAACCCCATTAACTAAGATAACCAGAGGTTCCTCTTCCACTTTTTCTACTCCAATTGTGTTAATGTTTTTCTTCAAATCTAGAGGCAAATAAACAACTCTTCCCTTTAATCCTCTCTGTAAATCTGATGGAGGCAATTTCCCTGTCTTTGGCTCCATTCTTACAATAGCCTGAAAGGGATGGATACTTTGAATCAAAATAGATTCATAAGTATTTAAATCCTTCAATTCAGAAGGAATCTCAACCAATTCCAGATTATTATGAACCGCTCTAGCAGGCATCTGGTTTTGATTTAATTTATTACAACAATAAGTACACACACGTTGATCCAATCCCAAATCAAAACAATTTTCTACCATCAAGTATGTAGCGAAATCCTTCCATTCACTATTATTTTCCCTTTCACTTTTTGCATATAAATCCACTAAATTAGTCTGATTCTTATAATAAGTGCGTCGACAACACACACAAGTGAAACTAGGCCTCTCACTTGATTTCACCTGAAACGTGGCAATTTCCTTCTGAAAATTATCTGTACTGGAAACCTGTACACTATCTTCCACATTACCCTCTTCTTCTGGGTCAATTTCAACATTCTCCTCTTTACTTCCAAAGTAACAAAACTCAATTTCTTCACACATATTCTTCACATCTATTTCAGAACCATGCAAAAGAGCAGCGCATAATTGTTTAAGCATAACTGCTGGACTCTTAGCATAATACAACATTCTAACTAATTTCCTCACTTTATTATGATGCACTGCTAGCATCCTGAAATGATGAAAAACACTCTGGCATACTCTCCTGGAAAGACAAGCCAGTGAATGACCATGCAAACCTGTCACTTCTCTCACTCTGCAAGGGTCTAATTCTTGCAACAACTTCATTTTCTGCTTCAAACTTTTCTTATTAAATGTCCGTACAAAATCACAAAGCAAATTGATAGAATCCTGTCGCACACTGCAAATACTACTACACTTCCAGGTGTACACAGGTCCCTTAGGACGTCTTCCTAAAACCTCATTACCTAACACATCCTCTGCCTCTGTTGTCACAAGTTTTTCTTTTTCAACTGGACAACCATCTTTCACCTCATAAGCTCGACCGCTGGTGTCAACTGCATGCACCAAATCATTATCCTGGAAATAACTCTCCTCATTGAAAAATGCCTCACAACTTGAACTATGCATCCATTCTCCGGAAAAAACTTCACAAAAATTACTACGATTAACTGTTCTCTTCCATCTACTATTTCTTTTGAAATCATAAATTGCCTTGTTTAGCTTCCTAATTCTATTGATTATCAAAATAAATAACTTTCGTTTAATTTCAAACGCCTGATCAATAACTTTCTCAACTTTTTTTTTTCTCTTATAAAAAACCACTTTCTGTTGACCTTTCTTAATATTTTTTTAGCAAATTGCCAATTATCCTGTTGTGGAACATTCGTTTACGAATGTCCCTAAACTGTTGTTTCCTTCTACTATCATGCACAGAGTTATCTCTTGCTCTAGCAGTAACATTTTTGATTGGCCTTTCCTTTCCGTTTAAATTGCTTCTCTTTTTCTGGACAAAAATATTTTCTGTAGTACTACTTTTTTTTCTAGAAATGTTTCTTATGAATGTTTTCGTGGTCTTACCCGGTGCTTTCTTGGTGACTTGACGATTTTTTATTGTAGAGGACTGCTGCATTATTTCATGGACCTGCTGTCTTTGACGTTTTGCAGCCTTTTTAATTCTATCTTTGGTTGGCATTCTCAAATTTTGAAATGATCTGCAGTTGAATCTGTGGTAAAATATAATAAAAAATGTTATTAACCACTATTACCAAACAGTAAATCAATAACAGTCCTCAAAAACTTAACACACTACTTGACATTTTTACATAGAATATTTTTTAGTGCTTTGGCAAATTCAGAATACACAAATAGCAGAAAAGAAATGGAATTCTTCTTTATTTTACCTGTGCTGTTTTTTATGTGAATCTGATCTAATTTAATGAGCATATTTTAATATTTTATTGAAGACACTACATATAACCTGTTTTTGAAGGTGTGTTTAATTTTAAATGAAACCGTTTACATTTTTACTTTTAATTTCTTCTAACTTTTAAAAATAAATGTTTATAGTTCCATAGGCTCAAGCAGGTCAGCTTCCCAACCTATGTCATACAATTTTGACAAATCAGCATCCTCATCATAGTCTTCTTCATCCTCAGGCTTTAAATCATCTAAGGGATCCACTTCCACTGACGTTTCAATCACAAGTTCAACGATAAGATCAAGATCAACTGATTCCTCATTATCACTCATGCTTGATGTTGTTGTTATCTTTAAAAAAAGAGAACAACAATGAGATGTTGCAGAGTAAGGCACAAATGTCAGAGACTATAATAGTAAAATTGTTTAACAAGAGTAACATTTTGCAGCTATTATTTAGCCATGTCCACCGACTCTTTTTACCCTGCTCATACTTAAATGTAAAGGGGCAGATTTATGTTAACTGGCGCATCCCCGGGGATGCACCAGTTAACGTGCACCGCTGCTCTGCCACCCATGGTGTGCCGCATTTACAATGTGGAGCACCATTGAGTAAAAACAGCACAGATGCGTCATGCATCTGTGCCGCAAAAGCAGCACATTGCACGAATCACGTCGTAAACACGACATGTCTACTGCAATGCACAGGAGGAAGCCACACATTGCATGGTGCTTCACTCCTTATGCCTGTTTCAAACAGGCGTAAGGATTTGATTCAGCAATGCTATAAATCTGACTCAGTGAAATCTTCTAAATTTCACTGTGTTAGTTTTACAGGGCTTTCATGCAAATGAATGCCCACCCTGCAACAAAACACCTATATGAAACCTGACGCAACTTTCCTGTGGCACAGGCCTTTACAGCATAACACATCTGCCTAGATGCTTCAAGTTGTAAATATGTCACCACATAGCAAATCTTTTGCACCGCCGCTGCGTCACAACAGTGACGCACAGTGACGCAAAAGAGGCATACACCTATCATAAATCTGTCCCTAACATTTTAAATGATTGATTCAGGATGACGATAAGGTGTGGCCTATCCAGAGGTTTGTTTAAGGTGAGGCCTACTCAGGGTTGCAGATGAAATTTACGCTTGTTGAAGAGTACAGAGGAGATAATACATGTGAAGGCCTACCAATGAAGTAAGTTATGTCCACTTCACTCTTCAAGAAAGGCCAGACCTCTTCTGTGTCTGTGGACAGACCTAAACCTCATCTACACAATGTCATTTGTAAACTTAGGAAACACATGTGATGTAATTGAAAAATATGTAGTTTCTTTTCCTCATTTCACAATCACATCACCTGTGTTTCCTTTGCTTAGGTATCTCATAGTGCAGATGGACTCTAGCATATCAAAGACTACACATAAGTTGAGCAGTGTATACAACAATTTTCACATTTACAGAATATTCAGCTTCTTATCTTGTTGGAGATGAAATGAGGCCTGTCTTGCAACATGGTGCATGTTTGGATCACTGCTGCATCAATTTCATGTGGCACGGGACTTTACAGCATGACACATCTGCCTAGATGCATCAAGTTGTAAATATGTCACCACATAGGAAATCTTTTGCACCACCGCTGCGTCACAAAAGTGACGCACAGCGGCGCAAAAGAGTCACACACCTATCATAACTCTGTCCCTAACATTTTAAATGATTGATTCAGGATGACGATAAGGTGTGGCCTATCCAGAGGTTTGTTTGAGGTGAGGCCTACTCAGGGTTGCAGATGAGATTTACATTTGTTGAAGAGTACAGAGGAGATAATACATGTGAAGACCTACCAATGAAGTAAGTCATATCCACTTCACTCTTGAACAAAGGCCATACCTCTTCTGTGTCCGTGGACAGACCTAAACCTCATCTGCACAATGTCATTTGGAAATGTTGGAAACACAGGTGATGTAATTGAAAAATATGGAGTTTCTTTTCCTCATTTCACAATCACATTACCTGTGTTTCCTTTGCTTAGGTATCTCATAGTGCAGATGGACTCCAGCATATCAAAGAGTACACATACGTTGAGCACTGTATACAACAATTTTGACATTTACAGAAGATTCAGCATCTTATCTTGTTGGAAATGAAATGAGGCCTGTCTTGCAACATGGTGCATCTTTTGCATCACTGCTGCATCGGTTTCATGTGGCACGGTATTTTACAGCATGACACATCTGCCTAGATGCATCAAGTTGTAAATATGTCACCACATAGGAAATCTTTTGCACCACCGCTGCGTCACAAAAGTGACGCACAGCGGCGCAAAAGAGTCACACACCTATCATAAATCTGTCCCTAACATTTTAAATGATTGATTCAGGATGACGATAAGGTGTGACCTATCCAGAGGTTTGTTTGAGGTGAGGCCTACTCAGGGTTGCAGATGAGATTTACACTTGTTGAAGAGTATAGAGCAGATAATACATGTGCAGGCCTACCAATGAAGTAAGTCATATCCACTTCACTCTTGAACAAAGACCAGACCTCTTCTGTGTCCGTGGACAGACCTAAACCTCATCTGCACAATGTCATTCGGAAACTTAGGAAACACAGGTGATGTAATTGAAAAATATGGAGTTTCTTTTCCTCATTTCACAATCACATCACCTGTGTTTCCTTTGCTTAGGTATCTCATAGTGCAGATGGACTCTAGCATATCAAAGAGTACACAGAAGTTGAGCAGTGTATACAACAATTTTGACATTTACAAAACATTCAGCTTCTTATCTTGTTGGAAATGAAATGAGGCCTGTCTTGCAACATGGTGCATATTTTGCATCACTGCTGCATCGGTTTCATGTGGCACGGGACTTTACAGCATGACACATCTGCCTAGATGCATCAAGTTGTAAATATGTCACCACATAGGAAATCTTTTGCACCACCGCTGCGTCACAAAAGTGACGCACAGTGGCGCAAAAGAGTCACACACCTATCATAAATCTGTCCCTAACATTTTAAATGATTGATTCAGGATGACGATAAGGTGTGACCTATCCAGAGGTTTGTTTGAGGTGAGGCCTACTCAGGGTTGCAGATGAGATTTACACTTGTTGAAGAGTATAGAGCAGATAATACATGTGCAGGCCTACCAATGAAGTAAGTCATATCCACTTCACTCTTGAACAAAGGCCAGACCTCTTCTGTGTCCGTGGACAGACCTAAACCTCATCTGCACAATGTCATTCGGAAACTTAGGAAACACAGGCGATGTAATTGAAAAATATGGAGTTTCTTTTCCTCATTTCACAATCACATCACCTGTGTTTCCTTTGCTTAGGTATCTCATAGTGCAGATGGACTCTAGCATATCAAAGAGTACACAGAAGTTGAGCAGTGTATACAACAATTTTGACATTTACAAAACATTCAGCTTCTTATCTTGTTGGAGATGAAATGAGGCCTGTCTTGCAATATGGTGCATATTTTGCATCACTGCTGCATCGATTTCATGTGGCACGGGACTTTACAGCATGACACATCTGCCTAGATGCATCAAGTTGTAAATATGTCACCACATAGGAAATCTTTTGCTCCACCGCTGCGTCACAAAAGTGACGCACAGCGGCGAACAAAAGTCACACACCTATCATAAATAAAATGACTTAAAAAGGCCTAAGACACATGAAAGCGTTTTTTTAAGGCCCTTGCAACATTTTTGGGTCATTTTTGACATGGCTATGTTAGTCAAAGAATTAAAATCTAAATTTGCCAAGCACAGATGTGGGCATATTTACAAGGACCTTGCACCAAAGGGAAAGGTCTTAAATTAAAATGGAAAAAATAACATCAGAGAGACTCAAAGGCCTTATAAATATGCCCCAAGCAACCTATGAAGCTCTAGCAGTACATATCAAGAAACCTAATTGTTTTAAAAAATCGTTTTTAAACACATCATCTAAATGAATTATATATCTACATTCAAGGAGAAATGACTTAAAATGGCCTAAGACACATGAAATCGTTTTTTTTAAGGCCCTTGCAACATTTTTGGGTCATTTTTGACATGGCTATGTTAGTCAAAGAATTAAAATCTAAATTTGCCAAGCACAGATGTGGGCATATTTACAAGGACCTTGCACCAAAGGGAAAGGTCTTAAATTAAAATGGAAAAAATAACATCAGAGAGACTCAAAGGCCTTATAAATATGCCCCAAGCAACCTATGAAGCTCTAGCAGTACATATCAAGAAACCTAATTGTTTTAAAAAATCGTTTTTAAACACATCATCTAAATGAATTATATATCTACATTCAAGGAGAAATGACTTAAAATGGCCTAAGACACATGAAATCGTTTTTTTAAGGCCCTTGCAACATTTTTGTGTCACTTTTAACATGGCTATGTTAGTCAAAGAATTAAAATCTAAATTTGCCAAGCACAGATGGGGGCATATTTACAAGGACCTTGCACCAAAGGGAAAGGTCTTAAATTAAAATGGAAAAAATAACATCAGAGAGACTCGAAGGCCTTATAAATATGCCCCAAGCAACCTATGAAGCTCTAGCAGTACATATCAAGAAACCTAATTGTTTTAAAAAATCGTTTTTAAACACATCATCTAAATGAATTATATATCTACATTCAAGGAGAAATGACTTAAAATGGCCTAAGACACATGAAATCGTTTTTTTTAAGGCCCTTGCAACATTTTTGTGTCACTTTTAACATGGCTATGTAACACAAAGAAACAAAATCTATTTGTAAAACACTTGACACCAAGCAACATTTTAAATACACAAATTTCTTCATAATTTTCTCCCAAAGCCATACTATTCTCTATCTAAATTAAATGAATCTTTTCTCACCTTAGCAAATACTTTATGAGTTTCAAAACAGTCTCAGAAACACACCAAATTGTCTTTAGCAGAGCAAAAGGTATGCACTCCAGAGTCTGCAGCTATGAAAAGCACAGAAATGCTGTAACTCATCACACATATCTCTCATGTCACCCAATCAAAACTCTTCCCTCACTTTTTTCAAATTAACACCCTTCCCCCCTCTGGCCTTTCTGCCTTTTTTGCATAGCAACCACCTCCTGAAAGACCTCTGATGTTTGCAAGTTCACACAACAATGTTTCAATTGAACTCTGAACTCTCAGTGCACCTGCGTATCCAGTGCAATCTTTCATTAAATGATTTTTTATTGACCATTCAAATTACATCTTTCAAAGAACACATCCATGCACCCTAACTTTCTGTTTTCAGCAATCAAAATCCACCAATCACTGCTACTGCTTCCTTAACACAGAAACTCCACAGTTTTTTTCATTTTAAACTCTTTTTTTTCCAACTGCCATTTCATTGCCACACTTCATCTGACTGCAGCAGAACCTTCTCTCACCATGTTTTCTGTCTGGATTGTTGGACATAGTTACATCTACTGGGCTCAAAGGTATGCTGAGAACAGAAATTTACCTAATCTCAATTTACAAGATGTGGAAATTAAGTGGTTTGGCCACAGAGGATTAAAATGTCACCAATTGATACCATTGTTGAAAACCTTTATGCATTTGCCTAAACCTGACCTGTTAATTGTGCACTGTGGAGGTAATGACTTGGGCACTTTGACTGGTGTAGGTCTGGAAATGCTTTTAAAGGACACCTTTGAGCAATTGATGGCACTTTTTCCTCAAACTGCCTTGGTATATTCAAATATATGCCAAAGACAGAAATGGAGGTGGTCGAACCAATTTTGTCCACAAATTGAGAAGTCGAGGAAGCATGTAAACAAATCTGTTTCAGCTTACATGAGAGACCATGGAATGGGCTCCATGTACAACAATAACTTGCGTTACTACATGCAAGATATCTACACAGGTGATGGAGTTCACTTCTCAGATGAGGGCAACAGAGTTTTCATTTTGAATTTAAGACTGTGCATTGGTACCTACTTATAAGTACCTAAATGTACCATAAACCCAAAAGCTCTTCTCAGAGCTACCCTCCATCTGATCACTCACAATTATTATTTTACTCTAACTTTTTTCACAAATTTTCAACAAAGTACGCTCCCGGAGCGCTACCCGGTACGCGAACCGGAAGCTAACCGCGCGAAATTTTCAAAAAAAATGTTTTTTTTCCGCACATATGGGCCTCCTCAGCCACCCTCAGAAAACCTAGGGGGTCAAGATACGTCTACCGTGCCCCCTTCTACCCATTCTGAACATTATTTGCCCTCCATCTTGTATTTTAATTCGACCGAAACACAAAATGATGGACTCCCGTAACGCTGCAGGTTCGCGTACCGGGGCGCTCAACGGGAAGCGCTCCATTAAAAAAGGTGGGAAAGTAATTTACAGAAGAAACCCTGGAGACACTTTCACCAAATATAGAATTGCTCATACTACATACCAATCCCTACCATTTTCACTAATTTGGTTGGAATTCCATTTAGTTATTTAGCCTGTAGACCTCTCTAAATACCCTGAGGTAAATTACTTCACAAAACACATCTGAAGTGTTGGAATTGACAACCAATTAAAATGTTACTTTCATTTTCTACTTTTTTTACCTGACATTTGATTGGTTATGTACCTGAATATATATAAAAAAAGAGAGAGAAACAAAGCCATTTTGACTACTACTTCCTGGTGTACATTTCAATAGGATTTTCAGTAACTACTTCAACTTCTTTATAAAGGTAAGTTGTTATTTTAAAAACTGAAGTATATTGTGCACTTTAAGTTAATATGGTAAATTTTTTCTGATAGTTATATACTATCCCTCTGTAGTAGTTATACATTTAGATAGACTTCTCTGTTATAGTTATGGATGGAGTTAGGCTTGTCTTGTATAATTATGAATTTATTTACCTTAAATCACATACACTTTTTTATATTCCTACTTCCACTCTGATACTATACACTGCCCAAAGATAAATTCACTGTTAAAACTGCCTATCTAAAATTAATCCCAACAGTGCCCTATCTCTACTAATATATTTTTTTTTAATGCAAATTTCAGGCAAAATGGAAGACGAACAGAAAATTTCATTTGAAATTGTCCTTCCAGAGACCAACGAAGAAATCATTGATCCAAATTACATTAATTTTATGGATGAAACTTGGGACGAAGAACTACTGCAATGTGTGCAATCAGTAGATGTCCTCCTTGAAAATGAGGACATTTTACACACTCAAACATTACAAGCTATGTTCAATGAAAATAACGACATTTCAGACAGTGAAATGTTAGACATTTTATTAAATTTTGAAACACAATCACAATAATAAATAATTGCTTAAAAAATAAAGAAATTAAACAAAAATCAACAAAACAAACAATCAATTAACATACAATATTTGAAAAGTCTATCATTCTTTTTTCCTTATAGTACGCTCCCCAGACCGCGTACCGGGCGCTCCCCACGCAAAAAAAACAACATTTTTTTATTTATTTTTTGCCCCGCGGGGCCCTTTTAAAGCCTCCACATCAAACCTAGGGGGTCAAGGAGGATCTACTATGCCCCCTTATGGTCATTTCCCCCTTTGTTTTGGCCTCCTCTTGTCTCTCGATCCTACCGAGAGACAAGATGGCGGCCGCTCCGGACTGTTTAGAATGTTGACAGACACCGGAGAGCCAATCAGCTTTGCTTCGCGAAGTTCCGTTACGCGTCAAGTACGCGAACCGGAGCGCTGCCCGGAGCGCGCTTACAGATATATATCTTTTTTTGAACGTTAATTTCTCAAACTCCACTGGAGCACATATCTTGAGACCTAGCAAAGGCACATCAGGCTAACAGTCCCTACAATTTTGCCAAGTTTCGTGCAAATCCATTCAGCCGTTCGGGCTAAAAGTGAGGCCAACCGCCCTATGGAAATTAACATGGGAAAAACGCGTTTTGGGACCCCCCTTTTTTCTCGGCCCCCCCTTGACGACCCCCCCAAAATTTCAGTGGCTGCTCAGAAACAAAATGTTCCATTTTCCTGAAAATTTCAGCCAATTCCGTCCACAAACGCCAAAGTTATTAGACATAGAATTTTCAAAAATCCCATAGAGAAAAAATCCTAACTATATATACCTACTGCGACCGCCAGTAGGTAATATATATATATATATATATATATTAAGGATCTTGAATAGATGGCCCGTGTCATCACAGATTCACTGCGGTTTCTGGGCCCTTTTTGAATTACAATATGAAGTCTATAAAGGGAACACTGGCTTCAATTGTGGATATAATTTTTCACGGACCATGAATATTTTTCAAAGATTTCATTTCATTACGGACTCCAAAGACCACAATGCATCGCTCCATTGGGAGCGGCCCAGATGGAGGGTTGTAAATGCTGTGCAGGTGGGATTGCCGAGGAGTACCAGAAGAACATTGTAGCTGTTTCCCGTGAACAAGGCCAACTGCCAAAACGCGTAGGGAGAGCAACAGCATTGGTTCAGTGCATCTTTTAAAAAATGAAAATTGCCAAGTGTTTGAGTGCAGCTCATGCTTCCCGGGGAGTTGTGGCAAGGAGTGGTTGAAACTTTATTCACAGTACTGCCCGAGTGCCATTAGGAGCTGCACCACCAACAAAACGACAGTGCCGCTTTAAGGATCTTGAATAGACGGCCCGTGTCATCGCAGATTCACTGCGTTTTCTGGGCCCTTTTTGACTTGCAATATGAAGTGTATAAAGGGAACACTGGCTTCAATTGTGGATGTTATTTTTCACGGACCATAAACATTTTTCAAAGATTTCATTTCATTACGGACTCCACAGACCACAATGCATCACTCCATTGGGAGTGGCCCAGATAGAGGTTTATATATGCTGTGGAGGTGGGATTGCAAAGGAGTACCGGAAGAACATTCTAGCTATTTCCCGTGAACAAGGCCAACTGCCGAAACGTGTAGGGAGCACAACAGCATTGGTTCTGTGCATCTTTTAAATAAAGAAAATGGCCAAGTGTTCGAGTGCAGCTCATGCTTCCCGGGGCGTCGTGGGAAGGAGTGCTTGAAAAAAATATATATATACTTATATATATATCCAACTTAATTTTGAAATTGATTATCCCCTGCTCTTCTGCACAGATTTTTGTTTTTCTGGTATCAATTATTCATTAAAATTTGCTTTATGTTTCTAAATTGTTTTGGGATTTCTGTTGGGCTGTGTTTTCACTTTATTACTGTTTGTGTGCTGCATAAATACTTTAAACATTGGCTCTAGATTAACCTCACTGCTTTGTGCCCTGTCAAGAAATGTGGTTGTTGTCTAAGTGGGGCTCTCCCCCAAACCAATATCCCGATTTCTTACTACCTCCATATTCATTTCTAGTCATTTGATTGGGTGACATTATACTGCTGTTTATGCCTTCTGTCAATCATCTGCAGTCTAAGATGGATCCTGTTGTTATAGACAACGGCCCAGACTTACAAAAAGCTTGGAATTGGTTGTAACACAACCCAATATAAATAATTTTGCTCGAATTTAGAAACCAAAACAAGTCACAATATGTGTTGGGCTTATAACCCAAAGTAACACAACACAGTGCAATGCACTGCATTGTGTTACTTTGGTCAAAGGGGTGTTCCATGGGTGGTGCATGGGCAATCCCATGTAACCACATATGGGTTTTGACGCAAATACCTCTCTACAAAATAATTGCAGACAGGGATTAGAGCCAAAACCCTGTGTCTCCCTGGGGCAGGTGTAATGAGGAGAAATGTTTTCATTTCTCCTTGTCTTTATTCTTTGCATGTATGCTACATTCTGCAGCACACATAGAAAGAGGAAATACCTTAAAACATAGTTTTTGTGCAGGAAGGGGCTCATTTCTGCACAAAAACTATCCTGAGTACAATGTAGATACACTTGCACAATGGCGCAAGGGTGCCTCAGTTGGTGCATGGCAGCCACAAGTTCAGCAGCACAGGGAGAGAGCATAACTGTGCAACTTCTAAGTAGATATGGCGCAGTTCTTCTCTCTCACATTCATGCAATGCAGCAGCGAAGCATCTTTACTTGCTGAGCTGCATTGCTTGAACTCTTTGTAAATACACCCCAAAAAGTTCAATACAAAATTCCACCACAAAAAGAAACAGCTCTTACAGATAGCACTAACGGAATTGAAATGTTCGAATATTAAAGGAATCTTATGAAGATTTCTAGCACAAGCGTCTACAAACACAGGAGGAATCTTTGAATCTGTGTTTTGAAGAAATTCCTCTTTTTGCTGGCATGGCCGATCACGGTTATGCTATGGATCAAGCATTTGGCATTTCTTCGAAATCTTACATGATAAACCAAAATAGACAGGCTGCTTGATTTTTTGCACATTATTGTAATATATAAACTCATATTTTTCCAAATTTAGAGAATAACATTCCACATGTGCATTAGACAAAGTAGGTTCAGTGTTTGAGGTATGAAAGGTTGAGATTGAATTTGTAGGGATAAGCGAGTCACTGCTTCCAGTGGCGGTTTCTAGTCAAGGGCCTCGGGGATCCGCAGCTTTACTTTCGCCCGTATTAGAATAATTCCTATTACATCAATGCAGCAACTACACACAATCATTATTTCTTCCTGCTGAGGCTAGGGCGGCTGCAGTCTACCACTAACGTGCAGTGCGATGACATTTAAGATGCCGAGTGCAACTTCAACCTGCTGCCTGAAGTTTATACTATTTGCCTGGCTGAAGATTCCACAGCCCTGAGGCCTGTGAGGTCATCGGCTCGGCAAAGACATAGCCTGAAGGACTAGTCTCCACCCCCTGATGATGTGGGGATAAAGTTAACCCCGGGTGCTTCAGACTGAAACCCTGAAGCCCTGAAGTGCTGAGGCTTCACTTCAATCAGGGAGTGGAGAGCACTGTCGCCCCACCCTTTCCCAACTCGTCACAGGGTGGGGTGGTTCCCCACCCTGTGACAAGTTGGGAAAGGGAGGGGTAGAGTCTGCAGATGGGAAGCTAAGAAATCGAGTCTGCACAGTTTGTTAAAAGGTCTTTTAAACACACTGCGTAGACGGGAGGTGTCTGCTAACCGTGCTGCAGTTTGTCACGGATGCAATTAGCTCCGGTGCATCGCTTGTGCATGATTCACCCACTGTCTGGCTGCCAGAAGTTGAATCGGGGACCTATGATGGTGTGGAGTCCCACAGCGCCCAACCATGTGGTCCACCAGGTGAAAGGTTTTTACATAACACGCACATTACACCTTTTACTTGTTTAAAAAATTCTGTCCCGCCTCCAGTCTGCACAGCAATGTGGCTCAATCTCCCTTAAACATAGTTTGTTTAAAAAGCTACAGAGATAGTCACGTCCATGCATCGACTGGCTAACTCTGTCGTCCGTCTGATATGTGGTTATCTGCAGCAGACGTAAAATCACAGGGATACAGCGGAATTACTGGCTGCATTAGTGTACATCAAAGCAAAGAGGCCAAGCTCCAGAGCACGTGGTGGACAAATAGCTTATCTAGAGCAGGGCTGATGGGACAGGTGTTGGGTAGTAGTAACAGAGAAGCACACTGAGATTCTGTTGATAATTTAAGCTTGCGCTGCACTCACGCCACTTCTTAGGAGTGTAAACATTACACTTCACTATTCATGTGCAGTAAATAATAATGTAATCCAAGGAAATAGTGAGTCAGCTAAACACTGTTTCCGGGAACACAAACCATGACTTCTGTGTGACTTAACTTGTCTGACATACGGAATACACCACTACTAGCAGACCATGAGTTAAACAACTCAAATGTTCACATTTCATCATGGACACTAGGTATAATATATTTGAAAATGTTAGTGTGGGCAGGGAAAATAATGTGAGGCTGCTAAGTGATTTGCACAGATTAATGCGATTTGGTCAAAGGGAAATCTGTAATTTGGACCGGTATCTTTAGGTTCCATGGGCCTAAATGATCACTATGTCAGATTTCCCTGGCCACTCCAAAAAGAGAGCAAAACCAAAGGAAATGATGGACGGAACGTTGCCAATACAAGCACTCACCCCCAGTCAACTGATCTGGGTTTAATCCATCACCATTCTTTAGCCCACTCTGCCACCCCAGTTCAGAAATGGCCATATGCAAATCAGTCTGACCCTGTGCCTCATGGGAACAGTCCAGCCCGAACTGCCAAGCCATGCCTTCCCTTGACCGGAAACAAGCTTCTCAGGACCAAAAAGAGAGCCAGCCCAGACAACCAAACATCAGTAAGAGGCCTCCTTACAGTATGGGCATCACCGGTAGAACAGGAGACCCTTCTATACTGTGGATTATGGTAGTCCCGTAGTGCACATAATTGACACATATTAGGAACTTGAGCCATCAGAGAAATCCGACCCCAAACCTATTAACTGAATCTAATGGAGGGGAGGGAGAAAGTGATTAATGCATTCAGGGGTGGGAAGATGGGGAGGGGATGAAGGGTCAGTGAGAGAGGGCCCCTGGAAGAAAGCACGAGAGGAGGCTTCTTCAAATCAAAGCTAATTGTATCAAAAGCCTCTGGGGGAAAACTAAGTAGGTGGACGGAGTGCAGTGACTGGGTGGAGAGCAGTGCATTCTTGGGGGAAAGGAGAGAGTGGAAGAGAGGATACCCGGGGAGGGTGCAGTGTTCTGTGAAGGATTTCCAGATGTCACAGACTTCTAGTCTAATAAACATGCACAGCCCCCGAATCCTCATCTTTACAGGACCTTCTATGTACTAACCCACATTATTGGCACAGCAAATAAATATTGAGGGCAACTAGTGAGACTCACACGGCAAAATGGTGATGCATCAAAATGAGTGAACCTCTCAGTCATTCAACTACTGCCATATTTCATAGCATCGTTATATCTTAGGTCGTGTGGTATTACAGAAGGGGAAGGAGATTGCTCACATGCTAGTCAGCCTAAGCCCTGCATTAGGCTTGTCCTGCAAAGTTCCCAAAATCATTCCTTTAGCCATGTCACGCAATTTCTCAAATGATGAATAATTAAATGGTATTGCTTTATTAACCTTCCTGCTTCCTCAAATTTGCTTAAAAATGCACCATTTGTCCACTATGTTTTCAAACTTTTCTCAGGGATAAACTCCCCCGACCCCTCAGTAGGTTGTTCAAGCTCTCTTGCTACGCTCGCTCGCCACAGTGCAGTATGCCCATAAGGTTAAGCCCCATCACTTTCAAATATAACCAGCCGCCACTGACTACTTCTTCACATTCTGCCCTCTGTTCATCCACGTTTCCAAAACTACATCAAATTACCAACAATGTAATATATATAGCTTTATAGCCCGCCATAGCAGGCTATACCGGCCATTAAATGCCCACTCCAGCGTTAAAGGCCTGAGCCGTAAAGGCCGGAGCCGAAGTCAAGGGCCTTTAACAAGGGAGCAGGGCTATAATTGCCAGTATAGTCAGCTACGGTGGGCTATAAGTCTATTAGAACATTCTGCCACTAAAGTGCAGAATGCTCTAACAAATAAAACAAGGGCCTCTCGGAACCCGAGGGGATTTAGATCTCCTTGGGCTCCGAGAGGCCTATGTTCACAGCAGGAGCTGTGAATGGAAAAAAAACATTAGAATGTTGCTCTGTGGGCTTCTACCAGCCTGCAGAAGCCCAGAGCACCCCATTGTCTGCAATGGAGTGCTCAACATTTTAATGTTCTAATATGTATTTTAGTGGAGTACATGGCAAATCTAGTTAGATGATTTTGGGCATGATTACGAGTCAAAGGGTACCGGGGCGGTGGTATCTTCGCATCTGTAAATACCAGTACTGTGTAGTAACAATATACCAGTACTATGCAATTATGTAGGGGGAATAGCTGTTCATACCTGGTTTCATGGGAATCTATTTTGCATGAGGATTAACATTCAGATTTTGTGCTTGCTCTAAGAAGTTATTAAATGTGGCCCGGGCAGGGTATGAGGTGGAAAGACAAGGAAAGCATGTTGTTTTGATTATCAGAGGTGGCACTAAATACTCCATCTGTGCCTTGGAAAAGGGTCGACAGGAACCAGGAAACAACCTGACCACAGCTCACTGTCAAATAGGTTTTAATGGACTTAAATTCCAGCTGGTAAATAGGGTCTCTCATTGCCGTACCCTGTAAATCAGGGTGCTGGAACAATGTCCTACTCACGATTGAGTGGAGCAGAAGTCCAAAGGGGAATTCCACTCAACTCAACTTGTAATCAAGGCCTGAATTGAGACATACTACACAGCCAATCAAAGGCTGGAGGCTACCTTAATTGTTTTTTGCAAGGCTTTATAATTATATCACCAGTGGTCCCCAGGAGAATTACATTCACCCAGTAGTTAAGGGGTTTCCTGTGTTACCCTCAAATACTTTTCTTGTGGCTTCATGCCTTTCCACTCAAAGCCTCTGGGGCATCTTACAGCGGACTGTCAATCTTTACAAATACTATAGATAAATAAAACAAACACAAAAAAAACTCTTCCCGGATGAAATTCACAGTGCCACATTTAGTGAAGACTTCCGAACTGCACATTTCTCTTAAATTACCAACCTTTACTTTCTCACATCCCACATAAACCACTTAAGGAACGTGAAACAGAGGCTCCTGTCAAGTGTTGAAAGTATGTAACCAGATGTCGCTTTCCTCAGAACGTTTCCCAGCCTAATAAAACCCAGAAATGCTGTAAAAACAAACCTGTTACCTTAGCTGGCATGATATTGTGTTTGGTCGTCTAAGATATATGATTTGTTCCTTATGCAAGTATTTGGTGTAATTGTTATTTGCATATACTACAAAACAACAAAACAAAACAGAGCCCAGCATAGTGAAAATCCATGTGACCTATAGGTAAAAGTCGTTAGAGGGAACTTAGATCACAGTGTTTTGGGGACAACCACACATAAGAATTGTCGTGAACTCTCTAATTAGAAAACAAATGCAGAAACAGATGCAATAAAAACATTTCAGATGTTCCTCTTTTTTTTAATAGCGAATGCGGTAGAGATATTGGTGCAATAATTAGCAAATTTTATAAAAAATTATGTTCGTTGAACACTTTTTGGAAAATATGCATTTTGGTAGTCATAATAGACAGCAGATGCTTAAGCATTTATCAGAAACAGATCGCTACTAGTAAAAGCGAATGTCCATCTCTCATAAATAAAATGAGAAACCTCGCCCAGACTGTGGCAAGAACTTTACAAAAATAAGTGGCTCACAACAAATGCAGTTATTTACATTGTATGAGCGTAATCACACGAAGGTATGAAAAGTAAAAATGTCAGTTGCACGTTGTATTTAGCTACATGATATTGCACATTGCATTACTAATAGCTGTGTAATGAGAGTCACAACTAGTACACACTAATAACCAGGTCCCCAGTCTTATTCATAAGTACAAGAAGGGCGTTCATTAAAAAATACAAATAATTAATCTTGATATCTGTAAGAAATGGGGTTATTAGTTAAGGGCGGTAAGTATCCACCTCAAGTTGTAATCACAATCCCTTGTATGTATGGCACAGAGCAGACAGGATTAACTTAGAGGCAGTGTGTAAAGTATTTACGCAGTACTCAGACAGAAATAAAGTCAAAACACAACGTAAGAAAAATCCCAAACCAATTTAGAAAACTAGAGTACATTTTCTAAAATAAAATGACACTAAAACGACAAAAAATGCAATAAGTAGAACCAGAGTTATGATTTTTTTAAATTTGATAGTTAAAAAGGTGCCATAAAGAGTTAAGTACCAACACCTTCATTTGGTTTCACTTGACCAGGATAAAGTTAAGGTTTATGGCCAATCTTGATGGAGAGCGAGTCAGATACATGAACCAGGAACGTCCCAGTTAAGAGTTTTACATTCAGACTCAGTATCTGCAATGGAAGTCAACAATTTGCAGTGGGTAAGACAGAGGGCTGTGGTTGAAGAGGACTCCACATCAATGGATATCCACTAAACGAGATATCGGTGAAACTGTTGATTTTTTAATGGATATCCCTGAGAGGGAGACATTTTAATTACGATCCCAGATAGGGACCCTTGCAGACCAGATACTTTTCGCACTTTAGGCTGGGGAAGATTTCTACCTTAGGTCTTAGTTGCTTTTTTAGGAGATTAGATTCTTCCATCATGGTGATTCACTGACAAAATAACCATGTAAAAAACTATGCAAGTAAAAAAAAATAGATGAAAAAATATAGAATGAAAAAACATCGACTCCCTATACTTAAACAGGTAAGTACAAAAATATTGAAGAAAATAATCAATGTTAAAAATAGCAATTTATATATACAAATATAGATATATAAAATAAAATGATAAATATGAAATATATTAAATAGTAACATTAGTTTTTTTAAAGTGGATTTAATATACATTTTAACAAATATAACAAATACACTTAATAAAAAAAAAAAAACGTCACATACATAATAATCAATATATATATGCATATTTACTTTAAAATAATTATTAAACTATTAATTGTAATTTATTTTATAATTTTTAAATTATATACAAATATACACACACACAAATATATATATACATATATATATATATATATATATATATATATATATATATATATATATATATACAGCATTAACAAAATCTATTTAAAAAACCCATTCTATTATACATTAAAACATTAAACTTTTTTAAAACTCTTTAAATTTAAATGTACCACTCCAGTCAATGCAACAGTAGAGAAAGTGTTAGATAGCGGAGAGGTTAAAGTTACTATTCCCACTTCAGTCCGTGCAACAGTAGGGAAAGTGTTGGATTGCATAGGGGTAAAAATTACTATTCTAATTAATGCAACAGCAGGGAAAGTGTTGGAAAGCAGAGAGGTGAAACTTACTATTCCCACTCCAGTGAGTACAATAGTAGGGAAAGTGTTCGACAGTGGAGGGGAGAATGTACTATTCCCACTCCAGTAAGTGTAACAGTAGAGAAAGTGTTGAATAGCAGAGGGGTAAAAATTACTATTCCCACTGCAATGAATGCAACAGTAGGGAAAGTGTTGGGTAGCGGAGAGGTACAACTTACTATTTCCACTCCAGTCAGTGCAACAGTAGGGAAATTGTTGGATTACTTAGGGGTTAAAATTACTATTCCCACTCCAATAAGTCCAACAGTAGGGAAAGTGCTGGATAGCGGAGGGGTAAAACGTACTATACCCACTCCAGTGAGTGCAACAGTAGGGAAAGTGTTGGATTGTGTAGGGGTACAAATTACAGTTCCCACTCCAGTGAGTGCAACATTAGGGAAAGTGTTGGATAGCAGAGGGGTAAAACTTACTATTCACAAACCAGTGAGTGCAATAGTAGTAAGAATGTTGGATAGTGGCAGGATAAAATGTACTATTCCCACTCCAATCAGTGCAACCGTAGGGAAAAAGTTGGATTGCAATGGTGTAACATTTAATATTCTCACTCCACTCAGTTCAAAAGTAAAAATAAACAAATATTAATAATAAAAATATGTAAAAAACAAAATAAATAAAATATATATAATTGTACCAAAAATTAAAATACAAAGATCTTTAATATTCCAAATTTAAATCCATATGCATGTTAAATGCATATGACAAATACTGACAAATATTATATCAAATAAAATAAAAAATACTTTTCAAACAAATAAATATTTTTTATTTGAAAATATTTAGATTCAAAAACATTAATTATAACATAAATGTATTTTTATATTTTCTACCCTATAACACCACACAATTCACAATCCACATCTAAATATTATTTTAAAATGCACCTACATAATTAACATACTTAATTACCAATTAAATAAATATTATTAATTAAAAACAAAATAAAACTCAGAACAATTAAAAAACTTCCCAACCTTCACCCCTATAATCCCCACAAACCACTAGTAAAATTAAACTGTACAAATTAATGTACTCCCCATCCTTTACCCCTAAAAAAGTAAAACCCACACACCAAAAATATAAACTACCCAAATAAATAACAATTAATTAATTAACATTAAGGCTCAACCAATTACTAATTAATTACAAATAAATTACTTCCCACCCTTTACCCCATAAACCCCACAACCCAATCCTAAACAAAATCACACAATTACAATAATTAACTATCAAATAATTAGTCAATATAAATGAACTATTAATTTATAAACATAAATTACTTCCCACCCTTTACCCCTATAAACACCACAACCCACACCTAAATTAATTATACAATTTCCATAATTAATTGTAATCAATGAATTAATATAAATGAACAACTAGTTAATAATTAATCAAAAATATATAACTTCCCACCCTTTGCCTCTATAAACCCCACAACTCACACCTAAACGAATTACACAATCACCATAATTAATTATCAATTAATCAATTAATATTAATAAACAACCAATTAATAATTAAATACAAAAACATTACTTCACACAATTAACACTATAAAATCTAAATGAAATAAAAAATAATCATTAATTTATTATAATTACATTTCTTTCCACCCTATTCCCCTATAAACCCATAACCTGCTTCAAAACAAAAAAATGAAAATGTAATTAAAATAAAATTGATAACTACTAAAAATATGACACGTATTTAAAAAAACACAAACAATACTTATACTAAAAACATACATCACAAACATTTAAAAAATAAACTAAAATACACAACACTAATAAAATAAAATCGATATTTCAAACAACTATATTTTTGCAAACAATATTAATGACTTCTGTATTTTTAAAAACAATATTTCTTACCTTAAATTCAATATTCTTGACCAACAATATTCTTGCTGTTGATATTCCTGAATCAGGATATTTCCAACTCAATATTTATGTAAGTCAACATTTCCTACTCAATATTCTGTCTCAACACCCATCATGGTATGGCTGTAGTGGTAGAGAGCTCCACAAGGCCAAATACCTTATCCGCTAGGTCCTGCTGAATTTGATTTGCTACTGTGGAGAAGAATGGTGTGCTGTAGCAACCAGGATCTCTGGCTAAGCAGCAATGCACCTTAGTCAGATAGGATTAACAGTAAAAGTTGGCAAAATGTTTCCAAGTAGAAGGTTTCAGGAAACTTTAGGAGGAGCACACTTTGGCACCAGCCAAGGGTCCAGAACCCTGGGGACAGCACATGGAGACAAGACTCACTCCAGCAGAAGCCAGCAGGGTCCAGGACAGGCCCATTTGGAACTGGCCATCTGACAAATTCGGGAAACTGTCCTCTTGAAGCTTGTTGTGTCCCTGTAGGCCAAACAGGAGATCAGCCTTATGATTCTTCATGTCCACTTCTTTGCCCTAGGCACAAGAGGAAAAGTAATTCCATTCTTTGGGGCTCTTCTTAGGGCACAGACAGCAGTTCCAGTCCTCTTCTGTTATTCCACAGATCTAGAGGGGATCTAAGAAGGTTACTGTGGATGCCATATTTATGACTAGTGCCAGCCTATGGGTGGTGGAAGCTCTTGGCCACACCCCAGAGGAAACTCTAGCCGCATTTGCTGCACTTCCAGTTTGTTGTACCACAAGCAATCACATATTGGCCCTGTCTGGCCAATACCAACATGGCAGAACCTTTCATCCCCTGTGCAGAGCTATTGTTCCTACACTTGGGGGTCGATTCCGATTCGGGAAAAAAACTGTCCGTACGATTTGTATCCGGAGTCCTCTCCGTACGAATCATACCCGTCCATCCGAGTCGCGAAGTACGATCCGTATTCCGTGAATCCGTCCGAATCGTCGTGATCCGTACGTATTGCAAGTCTGAAACCGTGAACCGTACGACTCGTACACATACCGTATGACTCGTACACACCGATCGTACATGGGGTACGGCTCGTACACCGATCATACAATGGGGGTACGGCTCGTACACCGATCGCACATGGGGTACGGCTCGTACACCGATCGTACATGGGGTACGGCCCGTACACCGATCGTACATGGGGTACGGCTCGTACACCGATCGTACCTGGGGTACGGCTCGTACACCGATCGTACAATGGGGGTACAGCTCATACACCGATCGTACAATGGAGGTACGGCTCGTACACCGATCGTACATGGGGTACGGCTCGGCTCGTACACTGATCGTACATGGGGTACGGCTCGTACACCGATCGTACAATGGGGGTATGGCTCGTACACCGATCGTACAATGGGGGTACGGCTCGTACACCCCATGATCGCAGGGGTACGGTGCGTACCCCTGCGATCATGGGGGCTACGCACAATACCCGGGGGGGGGGGGGCGTTCCGTACCTGTTTCGGCACGAACTCTGCTTTTACGGCTGTTGTCAGCTCCCGTAGAAAAAGGGTCGTACGGTGCGTACCCGACACGTATCGTATTTGCTGGGTCGTATAAACCAGCCGGGAACTGTACAGATGTCGCGTACAGCGGGTTCCAAGGGAGAATCGTACGGAGATTAGAGTCGTACGGTGTCTTGTACGACTCGTACGGAGTACGGCTCCTGGTACTTCGTCGTACTTCGTCGTACGTACGGGACGTTTACAGGTACGATTCATACGGGGAAAAAACACTCGGTACGACGATTCGGAGCACTTTTTACCGGATCGGAATCGACCCCATGAAGTGTGAACTCGTAAATGAGAAACCCCTCTTCTGTGGTCACTTTGGTCTGGGGGCAGGTCCTCTCCCACTAGGCCTGGTGCTTGGCCAGCTAGTAGGACAAAGGAAGGAAGAAGGTCCAGGTGTTAGCAATATCTGCCTGTGACAAGGTAGATCCCTTTGAAGTTAATTGCACAGTCCATACGATCAGCCTTTCAGAGAAACAGAACTCGTCCCCACACCCAAGGTATTTGTCTCAGCCTTGGTAGCAGTTCACATCTCATCAGGAAAGCTATTCAGCTCCAGGATGACATGTGGTAGCTCATGCACATGGGCTTCTAGAGGCTTTAGACTGACAACAGGTAACTTTTCTAAATGTACTTGTTTAGAAATATTTATGAGCTTCTAGACAGACAAGAGATAGCTTCCATGTGTCCCTTTTATAAATTATTTATTACAATCAAAGCAAAACATTGATCCACATTTTACACCAATAATTGCATAGAAAAGACAGAAATAATGTTTGCACATTATTTCCAAATCCATTGCAATGTCATGAAAACTTGTTGTGGTACAATATTACCAAACAGCAGAACATCTGTCATTCTGCAAATGGTTTCATTAGTGGTACAGTGCTTGTTTCTCTCAAATACCAATGCAGCACATCTCTGCTGTACATAAACAGCTGAATGTCATCCTTGAAGTGTTTCCACTGATGCCCTAAAAACATTCTTCTAACTCTTTAAAGAGGTAAACTTTCCGTGTTGCTCATGCCACTAAGGGCCTTATAAAGACATCCCTGATATCACTTGGTAACTCCTCCCCAAAGTTCCCAATCCTGGGTACATTGATCACTGTAGGTAGAACTGTGGCAATAAAAATAACAGAGATCAAAGTAGGACACGTGGGCCACCTTCCAGATAAGGTATTACTGGAAGAATTTGTAATTTATTTCCTAATTCTTCCCAGTACTCTAAGGTTCAACCCTCCTTAAAGTAAGCAGGGTCTCTGGTTGAGCCTTAAGGGGTAGAAGGGAGACAGTAGGACTCAGGAAAGGGTAAGATTAGGAGGGAGTAAGGACTGCTAAGGCTCAGTGAAGGGTAGAGTTAAGGGGTGGTAAGGAGTTTTTAATGTTCAAAGAAGGGTATTTTTAACGGGTAATAACAGCCTTGTAGGGTTCAGGAATTTGTAGCATTAATGAGAAGTAATAGGTTTGTAGAATTCAGGGAAGGGTATGATTAAGGGGTTTGTAGGGTTCTCTGAAGGGTAGCATTAAGGGGTAGTGCACAGTTTTAGGGTTCAGGGAAGATAGAGATAAGGGGTAGTAAGGGATTTTTGGGTTGCAGGGAAGGATAGAAAGAGTTTTTTGGTATCCGGAAAGGCAGTGTTGTAGTGAGCGATTTTAGGGTTCAGGGATTGGTAATATTGAGGCCTTAGCTAGGATTTTGTTAGGGGTATGGGATGGGTAGGTTTAAGTTGTATTGAGAGATTTGCAGGCTGCAGGGAAGAGTAGCATTAATGGACAGTAAGAGGTTGTTAGGGTCACGAAAGGTAGCGTTAAGTTGTAGTAAGGATTGTTAGGGTTCAGGGATGGGCTGCATTAAAGGATATTAAGAATCCTAATGGTCTGGGATGGGGAGCATAGGTAATAGTAGAAGTTTTAGGGTTTAGGGCTGGATAGCTTGTAAGGATAAGTAGGCAGTTTTAGGTATCGGGGATGGGTAGTGTTGAGGGGAAGGAGGGTTTTCCGATTAAGGAAAATATAGCATTTTGTGGTAGTATGGAGTTTTTAGGCTTTAGGGAAGGATAGCGTTAAAGGCTATAAAAAGCTTTTATAGTTCAGGGTTGGTAGCGTTAAGGTGTAGTAAAGGGTTAGTAGGATTCAGGGAAGGGTAAGGTTAAGGGTTTTGTATGGTTCAGTGAGGGGTAGCATTAAGGGTAGTGTAAAAAAATTGGATTACTGGTTGAGGCGCGTGGAACCGTACTCAGACTGGTACCACAGTCCTTGTCAGGGTGAAGTCACTGCAAACCCTAAAATTAACCTGTGCTCAACCCTCAGGTAGCACGGCAGAGAGCAGTCAGGCTTAATTCAAAGGCAATGTGTAAAGTATTTGTGCAACATTCAAACAGTAACATGTTGAAAACACCCCACAAAAGGATCCCATAACAGATTTATAAAAATAGAATAATTTTTGATAAATAGACAAAGACCAAAATGAAAAAATCAAATCAGCAGAACTAGAGATATGAGGGTTTAATGATTCCAGAGAAAATAGCACCAAAAAGAACAAAGCTCCTACTGTGGATATCTGGTCGTGCCAGACCTGGACAGAGTCACAAGATCAGCTGGACCAGAATGGAGCATGTGCCGGCTACCAGGATCTGGTTAGGCCCACTGAACAAGAGTACCTTAAATCCTGGATTCTTGAGCATTGTGAGGTTTTGCGCCAAAATGCATCACTCAGCCTAAGCGATGAGACGGTCCCGAGGTGATGTGGAGCTAGGATGCAAGGTCCCGCATTGTTGTTGAGAACCCCGTGGATGAGGGCTTGCAATGCAAAGTCTGGTGTCGATGAGGTATTGCACAGTTGAGGCAATATGTCGGTTCTGAGGAGCTGTGAGACTGCAGTGCGAGAACCTGCATTGTCATCAAGACTGTCGTTGACGAAAGATGTGACGGCCTGCACCAGGAACGCTTTGCACAGGCAGCAGTTCCAATGCAACGGTGGGGTCCATGTGGTGTCCTATACATTGGAAGAACACTCTCAGCAGAGGCGATGCTTCTGTTTCGAAGGCGACATGTCAGGCAACAAAGGTGATGTGCCAGTTCTGCTGGAGACTCGCCACACTGCAGACGATATGTGTTGGTTCTGATGGAACCTCAGATGGGGTGGCTGAGCGCATTTACGCTCACTTCCAACTGTCTAGACCTGAGGTGACTCCACTTGAAAGGGTAGGACTCACAGATGGCCAAATCCAGCTGATGGGTTGAAGGTTTTTGAAGCCTTCTATCCTTAAGTATTTGGTCAGAAGGGCAGCCAACTAACCTAGGAGTCACTTTGGTGTCCTGGGTTCAATAGATGCAGATCCAGTCCTTCTTACCCAGGCAAGAGGGCCGCAGGTCAGCACAGCAGGGCTGCAGTTCCTTCAGAAAAGCAGTCCAGTAGAGAGGCAGTCCTTTCAGCAGCACAGCAGTCCTTCTTCCTGGCAGAGTATCCCCAGATCCAGAAGTGTTCTGAAGAGGTTGCATCGAAAGTCCAATATTTATACCGCATGCCATCCCTCCGGAATGTGGGAGAAGCTTCTAGGGGTTTCCCTTTGAAGTCCCAAGGCCTTCCTTGTCCTAGCTCGAGACCAACTGCAGGGTTTTTTTAGGATTCAGGAAGGGAAATTTAAAATACAGTATATTAAATATTTACATTAATTTGACTTAATATGCAAAGCAGAAGATTTGAAGTAAATTTAATTGATTTATAATTACATTTTTGAAAACTAAATAATAGATTTTAACTAATAACTAAATTAACATTTGGAAAATAGTCTTTTCAGCTCTCAAATCTTAGAAAACAGGAATTAGAAAGAAAATAAAATAATTCTCTAGGGGAGTTCCAATGCTAAGGTATCTCTGAAGTTGATGGAAAGCCAAGGTGGAGGGGGTTGAGACTGCAATACGATAACACAATCCTCCTGACTGCTTTCCATGCATCTGTGCTGAGGCCAGAGAAAAAAAAACTCAAGCATTATTTCATAGTCATATAGCATTGTAGGGGCATGTGCTTGACCTAAAGATCAAGCTCTGTTGTAACACAATAGCTAGACTTGACGAAGAACTCAAGCAATTTGGTAAACAAATTAATACAGCTCTTGGAGGTAAGCACTTTTTTTGTGAAAGCACACAACTTCTGTCCAATCAAAACATGTACTCCTGTCCACCAACATGTGGGTGTTACCAAAGCCCTTCTCTGTAGTACTCTTGAAAGCTCTTTTTAGGCTGATCACATAAGGTATGGTGGCATCTGTACTGTCAAGTCAGACCTACAAAGAAGTCCTGGAATGAGTGCAAAGAATTGACATTGGTCAACAATTTTTAGAAACTTGTGTTTTGTGCAACTATTGAACATATATCATTAACAACATTGCTCGTCATTTTAGTTATAATACGAGCATATTTGATCATTGATTGCCAATGAAACATCATTAGTAAGCGGGCAGGGTGAAGTATGTACCACAAATCTGGAGACTGATCATTTTTTTCACTCTTGTGTATACATTTGCAAATGAAACTTTCATGGAAAATGAATGGGACAATTAAGAAGAGATCTTCCTTTGAACAACATGGCTAATGTTAAACCTATAGAACTAAAGTTCCCTTGGAAAAGGAACCTATTCACTGATTAGGCTGAGGTCTGCAGTGAAGCTGTGTTTATTTTTTTGTGAAATTCCTTTACTTTTTCTTTTCTTTGCTGGGAAACCAGGATGGAAGTAATACGCTATGTCACATCTGTAGCATATTGATGTAATGTGCTCTACAATCTTGTGGTTCTGGGTGGACTATGAAGAGGAAACACGTAATATGTAGGCAGGTGTTAGGGTGCGGTTAGTGCGAAGTATGATGTATTGCGCATTGTGTGAGTGTATGCTGAGGAATAAAGTAATTCTTGAGAGCAGCTCCTGTACTTCATTTCCATGCTCCTGGGCTGGGAAAGACGCTATAACTGGTGATGAGCAGGGAATACATGCCCAAGAAGACAAGACTGCTCTCCCTGAGAGTTTGCAATTATATGGTAAACTGCTTGTGAGTGCCACATGTGCCCAGAATCGATGTAGTTGAGTAACAATGGAGTAACCCAGTATCCCTCAGAACCTGGGCCGTCATGTAAAAAAAATACACAATTGGTTCTGTCGGGTGAGTATCTATTCATAGAATGATTCATTAATCATAAAAGACACACAAACATAAACCATATGGGGTATTATAAGAGCTTTTATAAAATGCATCAATCATAAATACCCAAATTATATTTGCAACGCTGTCCAAAGACAAAAATTGAGATAAAGATTGTGACAAGGTGACATTTGTTGCTCAGTGACAACGTGATGGTGTATAATATATACAAAGTGATTGGGAGAAGGGGGAAAGAGTTCATTAGTTATGGCCAGAGAGGCACGTGTTTCAAGTAGATCTGTGGACTGAATAACTAAGTCTCATCGCAGAGTCTTTTTCACTGGTCCAAGGGATATGTTGACGTTTGAACCCAAGGTCTGCACTACTGAAAGGTCAGTGTGGGTCTTCATCAGGACTGGGACAAGGAATGGGCTGCCTAGGAAAGCCCAGATGGGCTCACAGGGTGTTGCACCATAAATGTTTCATACAATGGTGGGGTTGGTATCCACGCCCCTAAAACCAAAAAGCAACATGATATCCCTCAACTACAAGCTCTGTGCTCAGTCTGAGATCATGAGCTGATTCCCATTGTTGTTTCGTGGCTGAGAGGAACTAAAAACAGCTGTGCACTATAAAAACAGCAACGCTTTTTGTGAGAATGTCTTATAGAGCTAAACTGGAAGGCTACAATGCCTTGTCAATGAATTAGTAGCCGAAAAAGGGATCATACGTTTTAGAAACCTGTGTTGTAGACAAGAAACTGATGCTAACCTAACAGCAGAGCGACTACTTACACTTAACCATAAAATAATGCTCTGAGTTCACTGAAGAAATTGCAACAGCAGAGATACAAGCTGCCATCCATAGCCAAACACCCAATAAAGTGCCATTCATAGCTAAACACCCAATAAAGTGCCATTCATAGCTAAACACCCAATAAAGTGCCATTCATAGCCAAACAAATAAAGTGCTGGATCCAGACAAGGGTTCTGCTGGCCTACTCCATCCAAGCCAAAATGGTGGATACCAGTTCTCACTGGCGGGTTCAACAAATTTATCATCAGGGATATGAACGCGATTACCGGACGTCATCAATTATTGTGTCAATATTTTAAAAAGGCAAGCGATCTGATCCGCAAACTATTGGTCGATTTCCCTGCTGATTGTAGCTGGGAAGATCTTTAATAAGGTTTACTCAATCATATCCTACGGGCTGTATTAATAGCCCAATGAGCAACATCCAGGCTGAATCCAAGAGAAGAGCTGCCGCTACAGAGCAGGTCTTTCAGCTATAATTGATAAATGTAAAATCTGGTCACTGCAAACATTTTCTCTTGTTTGCATCCTTTATTTATTTATTTTGTAGCAGCATATAGATATATATTTGTTACATAGATTACACCTGTGCCAATATTCCAGAAGTCCATAACCAGCTTTTTCTGAAAGATGAGAATTAATGCATTATTTGTGAAATTTACAACTCTCACATATATATTGTAATATTTTATGTAGCTCTTTGCCCCTTGTCATGTCCCATAGGCTAATCAACATGGTACACAAAGCTTGACGATCAAGCATGTACTAAATAGGCCTGCCTCTCAGTCAAGGGCCGTTGTAATGAAAGATGTGGATGGTGGAGGGAAGTGAAACAGTGAGCAAAACTGAGATCCACACCATAGACTATAATACAAGCTGTCAACAAAGTGGTAATTTTCACCCCCTCACAAGCCAATTGAGCCATAACTATGCATGACGAAAACAAATGAAATCAATAAGGGTGTAAGAAAATAGGAAGGGGAAGGGGATGGGAGAAGGGAAACATGGGTAGGGGTGATAGAGTGTGCAGGGACCTACTAGCTCAAATTTACCATACTCACCTGGGCCCATATAACATTCACAATATGAACTAGCAGTTCTGCCTAACCAATTATTGGTAAATCACCTATCAGTGCCTCAAGGTCCTTTCAGGACTTATACCTGTCAACCATGACTTACCAATCCTTGTCACCTTTGCTATAAGTCCTGGGGACCAAAGAGGGAGTTAGTATAAACAGGCAGTATTTAAACACATTTATGTTTTCCTGTAATAACCACAGACTCGGGGAAAGTTTAAAACCTTTATCTATGAAAGATTTTCTGAGTCAAATTGAAAAAGCCACAATCTTGTGACCCTAAATTTCACAAGCAAGAATATAACCAGTAGGACATAAAGTTTGTAAGAAATCACCGTAACACCTTTAGACATTGCTACCTGGGAAGGGTGAGAAAGAGAAATAGCACTAGGACATACCACATGGATTATATTTACCTAGAATGGTGCAATGACCAATCCTGGCCATGGGCTGGGGCAAAATATGGACCAGGCTCCCAACTAATCAGGTGCCCACGGGACAAGACAGGTGCAGATCAGGACAGGTGACCTTCTCCAAGTGCAACGCCAGCGTCACACCCCTTTCCCTCGGGAAAAGCCAATTAGTACCCCGACTGGGAAATCGATAATTTCCAACAACACCTCGATTCTTCTGACAAAGTGCTCCACCAGCACCTCTGCTCTCGATCTCCTATAGCATGCGTTGGGTCAGTGACAGGTCAGCTACTCGGACAAGTCGGAAACATTCTCTATCTAAACCTACCATAGTTATACCATTTTGAGGGCAATGTACCACCCCTAAATGTTGCAAATGTATGTGTTCCCCTTCAGTGATTGGTTGGAAAGACGAGGAGAGGTCATCACACCATACTAAGATGAGATCATTTTCAATTGACTTGTATTGATTAAGTCTCCACCCACAATTTATTTTCCCATCATTTTTTTCCACCCAAAAATATTGGCATACAAATTATATACATTGTATTTATTTGAGTCTTCTTGCTTCCTCTTTAGAGGTCATTAGAGCCAGTTCCCAGGAACATCGTGGGTAAGAAGGGTGTTGGCAGCCATTCAATGCCAATGCTTCAGCAATTTTGTAGTTTGAGTGTGCACGTGCAGCTTTGTCCAAGATGGAATTTTATCAGTATTCAGGCCCAAGTACAAGCTAACAGCAAAGTCAAAGAGAAACATATTGGAATATAAAAATAAATGAATGCACTGTATACCACTTCTCTCTACCCTAACCCCAATACTTTATTTTACCTTTTGCATTAATAGTTAAGCAAAACGAACAATCTTAGTAAAAGCTGCAGCATAAGCGTTAGCATGTGAGATTTAAAGCGGCCATTTTGGCACTAGTGCGCAGAAGCGAGAAATTCCCTCCAAAGCAGAAAGACGTCCCACTACGTAGATGTGGCGGACGCATGCGCAGTAAAGTTCCCGCGTTTTCAGCAGCCATTTTAAGACACTCGAGTTAAGGTTAGTAAAAGCACATTGTCAACTTCCCCTAGATGCTGGAAATGTCATGAAAATGCAATTTTTAGTAAACAAAACATGTTGGTTATTTAATTAGAGGTTATTTCGAGAGGGCTGAATCCAAGCAAGTCTCTGCATATGTGAGACCTTGCTCCATCAGGGGGCTGGCACCTAAAGGCCACTCTACAAACTGTGGCATTTCCTTTCCTGTCATGGGTCAAGAAAGGGTTTCAAAATTGCCTCGAAGGCTCAGTATTGGTCATTAATCCTGCAGATGACCCACTTTTGTTCGACTACCCTGGCTAGTTCCGCAAGCCAATCGGCATGCGTGGGCATTGTAGCCTTCTGTCAATGTTATCAAAGGCATACTTGGCTATGGCCAGGGCCGTTGACTGCCATTGTTGTGTGTGTTGAGTGGGAGTCATTGCATCCATCATGTCATGAAGGAGAGCCAGATGGTTGGAAGGCATGATGCAAGGTCTATCTGTATTGCCTAACTCCAACCATACCACTTTCCAGAAGTGGTCGAGAGCCACACATTAAGTATATGTGCAAGATCACAGTTCTGCTCCCCATTTCACCAACTGGTGTGATGCAAGCAATGAGCCAGTTTTGAGTAACCACAGCAGGGTAACAGTTCTGGGGGAAGTATTCAGGCTTCGATTTGGCCTATCTAAATAATGTGTCATGGGTGAGCAAAAGGTCTGCCTAGGCTTTCTTGGCATAATCCCTGATTGGAGCATGTTGCCAGTGAGTCCCTGAATGGAGCATGTTGGCAGTGGACCCTAGCATGTTCACTCTTTTTTTTATAAATAATTTTATTAACTTTTTAGTTATACAAAAGTACAGGTCATAATAACATTTTATATTAAAAATAAGATTCAGTTCGCATTCTTTACAATGACACCTTCATCAACGGTATTATTGGTTTACAGGTCCTTGTACCGATCAACTCCTGTCCCTGCCCTCACTGCTAGTTTAATCGATGGGGAGATACAGATCTCTTCCCTGCATGAGTTCCATCCAACCCACTTTTTGTCCCATTTTTGGGGAAAACCGCTGCTTTTGTAGACCTCCTTTTCAGCAATCATGCATTTGTCCATATTGCTCGGCCATCCCTACGTTGTTGGTGCATCATCGATCTCGATTCGCATAGCTATGTTACCTTTGACTAATGTGAACCCCATTGTGGCCCATTGTTGTTCTATAGTGGAGGAGTCCCAACTTGGGTGTTAAATGGATTTCTTTCCCATTCGCATTTTGCAGGTGTTGTGTGGCTTTTTCCCAGGGTTGTGCTTTGTTTGGGCAGCTCCATAGCACATGGTGAATTGTAGCCTCCTCCGTACAATGCCCGAGACAACGTGCATGTTCCCTACGCCTCATTTTGGTCAGGGTGGTCCCAGTTAGGTATGTTCTATGTAGTACTTTGAGGTGAATGAGATGGAGTTTGAATGGCATGGCTACCTCTAGGTGGGCATTAACGCTGTTTGCCACTCATCGTCTTCAAGCGGGCCAATCCCTTCCTGCCATCTGTCACAGAATTGTTGGAGTGGGTCAAGTGGGTTATTACAAAGATTTTGATAACTCATTAAATTGGCTTTATTGTTCAAGGGTTATGAAGGTATCCTATCTTCTAGTGGGGATGCCTCTGATACCTCACTCTGCACAGGGATGGTTTTGATTAGTGCATGGCGAAGGTATATGTATCGAAACACTTCCTGTTGAGCTAGGTCATATTCTTTTTGCAACTCTGAGAAACTGAGAATTTTCCCTTTTTTCCATAGGTCACCAACTGTGGAGATGCCGATGGCGTCCCATTTATCAAATTCCGACTGTGTACCCAGTGTACCTAGACTTTGGGCTGACCATTGTGGCGTGGCTTGGGTTGTTATCCCTTGCCATCCAAGTGCTTTGTTTTTCTGGTGCCAGATGTCAATGGTCAGGGCTGTGGGGCAGTGTAGTGGCCTTTTTTGGGTTTTGAGTTTAGGGCCCCATTATATCCTTCCTTTCCCATTAGGAGTCTATTCATCTGTTATGCTGGTTCTGTCTGGGAACAATATGTAAAACACAAGAAGGAGATGCCCTCAAATCCAATAAGGGACGGGGTATAATTTGAATCAAAACAAAAACAGGTCCCTAATGCAAGTCCTAAAGTATCGTTCTGAGAAACCTACCGTCTGCAATAGTAAAACATATAGGAGGCAGTAGGTAAAAGTAACCTGGTTAGCAATTAAATAACAATCCAAATTCAGTGTACAGACTGATCTCCATAGAGAAGAAACACAATCACATTCAAATAAAAAAACTATAGTTATGTAGATACAAAAAAACGTCGGGGGAGCACTGTAAGCTTCAATACACAAGAAACTGGTTCAGTATTAAAAAACATCAGATATTTATTATTAAAAAACAAGTCTTAGCCTTATACACAATACATAAATAGCACAATATACAGTATATTCGTAGAAAAACCATTAAAAGTCGATGCAGCGTTTCGGTGCTTGTACAGATGTGACACCTTCTGCAGGACGGTTTTATCTACAGAAGAAATACATATATTAAAACCACTAAATATACAGGCCCCCTCCTCATGCTGACGTTAAGTGCTGTTGTAATTAGAAACAAACAATTCAGTCTGGGTACATCACGATATAAAAAACACAGAACATTACATACCCTAAATCATTTATTTAAAATTTATGAAAAATCTCTTGCAGTGCCATATTCCGTCTAAATTTTTTTTTTCGGCTGCTGCTTTTCATAACATAATAGCACCCTCTCATATATTCATGCCATTTGCTGATATCACCTACACCTGTAATGGCCAGCATCATATTCATTATCTATCCAGCACTTAAAACATATCCAATGAGTAAGTTACCCACATACCTCTAGTCTCTGGGGACTAGTCTTTAGTATCGTTTAAAAAAGGACAAAGCTGTTTATTCAATTTTCGCAGTTGTCAACTCTCGACGTTAGTCTTAGAGTAGTCCACCTATATAAAAAAACACATAAATACATTTCAGAGTAATAGTGGTCTCTAGTTGAGGGACTCGAACTTTAGAACATTTTCAGGAGTCATACCTGTGGATAATTTCTCATGGATAAGGAGGAAGCTGTGCACGAGATGACCACCGTATATATATTTTCGTAATGCTATAGACAACACTAGATAGACAGAAATACAAAAAATTGTTGACATTATGTCCTTTCTACTAACCCGGTGTCTTATAGTAAAACCAAACAAACTGATTATTTAGATCAATCTCTACCTTATTATGAGGTATTAAGCGTAGCCCTATATTGGAATCTGGCAGTACATTGATATCATACTGCAAACTGACTTCAGGGTGACTGGCTTCTTTTTCTTTGTTATGGCCAGGCGGTATGTTTCTTATCTGTCATAAAGCCGGTCTACAGGAGAAAGCAGGATAGTGTATTTTATTTAATATTCTTTTATGTTCTTCTTCCAGACTCGATTTGTTTCTATTTAGAGAGTCAGGCTGTTAACATTATTCGTACAGTCTAAACCGTAAGCTTGAACGCCGCCAGACCTCTATGGTAACCCATCGCCTCGAAAACCCTTTACGTACTATATTACAGGCTCTACTTATAATTTTTAGTCCATCTGGAATTGGCGCTTATTTTACTAAAACATATAAAAGATACAGCCAAACCCTGGAAGGAACTCAAGGCAAACGTCCCGGGTCCATAAAATACGACTTAGCGAGGAGACGAGGGACCATTACGAGGTCATTACATATCTTGATTAGAATTTTCGGCCTCCCTGTCATCTACGTCCGTACAGCTTCCGAGTTATGGTGTGTAACCTACCCCTCCTCCGGTTGCGTTTAAATGGCCCATACGCGGGGTCATGGGTCAAATATCCCCTGGGGTTCTTATTTACAGGAAAAAAGATTAGCAAGGTACACCCCAGAGTAGTTATAATGGGGGGGCGACCTATTCGTATCTTTATTGTCAAAAAACATATTGGTTGTCAAAAAATATATCGAAGGTTCGAGGACTTTCACTCTGTTGCTCGCGTGTTCAGGTTTTCGTCTGGTCACGAGGTGTTATCGTGTCGGCCATCTTTAAGTGGGGAGACAACTAAACCTCAACATCAATTTTAATGGTAGAGTAGCCAAACTATAATTATTAAAACATTATCCGATCCTGCGCCTTGGCTCTCTACTACTTATTAACATCATGAATTGGTATTAACATTATCTCAATATACCAATGTGATTATTTAAATAAAGGATGTGACTGTCTTCTATACTGGGACACAAAAGATGGATATTGAGGGTTATAATGTCGGCCATTTCTAAAGAGAGCAAAACGTAAATCTCGAATGTGCCAATTTACGATTGCAGTCGTCTTAGTCGAAACATGACATGTATTAGTAAGAATGTCCATAAGTTTCGAACAATCATAATGATGATAATTTTATTCCTACATTTTTCATTTATAGCCACTTAATTATAACCTAGATTGGTTGATATTGCTGGTCCCTTGTTCTGTATAGGTCTAGCCTCTATCTAAATAAAACTTCATTCATTTATAGATTTACATGACAGGTAGGACATGTAAATTTGTCATGTATCTATCTGTAAAGGGAATATAGCAGGGGCAGTTATTTTTGTTATTCATATTATTACTGTAACTAACACGGTCAATGCACAAGTAAAGGAACAACCTATTAGTAAATGTAAGACGTAGATATCTATGTGGTTTGGGATATTTATGCCTCTTATTCTTATGTGTCACTACTGCAATGCTAATAGGTTGTTGAAATCTTGTTCATATTAATTTCAGTAGTGGCTCCAGTCTCAACAAAGTAGCCTCTCCCAGTCTTCTTTGCTATTCAGTCCCTTACGGACCGTGTTGAATTTGGACATGAAGAATTGTTCTCTCTTTTTGCCTTTTAAAGTAACATCACCCCCTCTATAGCTCATTTTCACAGTTTCCACAACACACCAGCTAAGATTTTCTACTGTGTGTTTGGCATCTATCCAATGTTCCACTAGGGAAGCCGATTTTTTGGAGGTCCTGATTGCCGATCTATGCTTATTCATTCTCACTCTTATTTCCCTCGATGTCTCCCCTATGTATCCTAACTCACAGGGGCATTTGATCAGGTATATTACATTTTTGGACCTACAGTTAAAGAAGTCTTTAAGATTATGTATTTTAGTATTTACTGCAACTTGTGGGCCTTTCATGATGTATTTACAATTGCCGCAGCCGCAGCAAGGGAAAGTGCCCTTTGGGAGCGGGGTATTGGCTATACTAGATTGTGTAGGAAGATCATTATCTCTGTAAGTCGTCACTAAGCTGTTTCTTATAGTTTTGCCGCGTCTATATGAGAACATTGGTTTTGGTAAGGTAGTATTATTTTCATTTGCCACTAGATGCCAGTTTCGGTTTACTATGTTTTTTATTTTATTGCTTAAGTTACTATGGTTTGTGACAAATGTCAAGGGTAAAGTTTTACTCTCTTTTTTAGAACTATTATCAAAAAAGGTTTCCCTGTTAAAATATTTTGCTCTTTTGTAAGATTGCCTGATTAACCTCTTGGGGTAACCTCTCTCTACGAATTTTTGTGTGAGGATCTTAGCATGTTTGTCATAGTCTATATTTCTAGTGCAATTTCTCCGCAGTCTGAGAAAATCTCCATATGGAATATTATTTTTCTGACAGGCGGGGTGGTAACTCTTAAAGTGTAACATTGTGTTTCTGTCAGTGGGTTTCTTGAACAGTTCTACTATTAGGTAACCCTCTACATGTCAAATTACTATATCTAGAAATTCGCACTTGTTCTTACTTATACAGTGAGTGAATTTGAAATTTTGGTCCCCTAAATTCAACCAGTTTATAAATTCCATCAGGTATTCTTCTTCCCGTGTCCATATAAAAAAAACGTCATCTATATATCGTGACCAATGACTAATATTTTCATAGAATGGTGCTAATGAGTTGAAAATATGTTGTTCTTCAAACATGGCTACGTACAGACAAGCCAGACTGGGGGCACAAGTGGCCCCCATGCTGGCCCCCTTTACCTGTTTGAATAAAGTTTGTTCAAACAAAAAAAATATTATTTTTCAAAATTAGAGTCACGCAATCCACAATAAATGTGTGCGCTGACAAGTCCTGATGATCAACCATTAAAAGTTCCTCTACCATTTTGATGGTATTATCTTGGGGAATATTAGTATACAAAGCTGGCCATTACAGGTGTAGGTGATATCAGCAAATGCCATGAATATATGAGAGGGTGCTAATATCTTATGAAAAGCAGCTGAAATTTTTTTTAGACGGTATACGGCACTGCAAGAGATTTTTTATTAAATTTTAAATAAATGATTTAGGGTATGTAATGTTGTGTGTTTTTTATATCGTGATGTACCCAGACTGAAGTGTTTGTTCTAATTACGACAGCACTTAACGTCAGCCTGAGGAGGGGGCCTGTATATTTAGTGGTTTTAATATATGTATTTCTTCTGTAGATAAAACCGTCCTGAAGAAGGTGTGACATTTGTACAAGCACCGAAACGCTGCGTCGACTTTTAATGGTTTTTCTACAAATATACTGTATATTGTGATATTTATGTATTGTGTATACGACTAAGCCTTGTTTTTTAATAATAAATATCTGATGTTTTTTAATACTGAACCAGTTTCTTGTGTATTGAAGCTTACAGTGCTCCCCCAACGGTTTTGTGTATCTACATAATTATAGTTTTTTTATTTGAATGTGATTGTGTTTGTTCTCTATGGAGATCAGTCTGTACACTGAATTTGGATTGTAATTTAAGTCCTAACCAGGTAACTTTTACCTACTGCCTCCTATATGTTTTACTATTGCAGACGGTAGGTTTCTCAGAACAATACTCTAGATCTTGCATTAGGGACCTGTTTTTGTTTTGATTCTGTCTGGGAACAATACACCCCATGGTTGATAACCACCAGTTGGGACGCCCAGTAGTAGAGTCGTATGTTGGTCAGCGCTATCCCACAGTCATACCAACTCCTTGTTAGTTTCTGTTTGGCAATGTGTGGTGTTTTTCCGTCCCAAAGCAGTGTTCTAATTTCACTGTCTATGCTTTTGAAGTAGGCTTCACGGACTTTATATGGGCTGTTTTATAGGATATATAGGAAACATGGCGGTGCCAGCATTTTTAACAGTGATGCGCGTCCTAGTTGTGGCTGCACATTCGTGTGGCAGATTTGGATTTGGTCCACAGAGTGTGTGGATTACTGAATTGGACCAGTAAATGGTGTAGCCTGAGTATTTGCTGAAATTAGTGAAGATGTGATGAATTCTGTTTATTGATTTTGCTGGTGCCGCAAGGTATAGTAAAATGTCATCGGCATACAGGGGTATTCTCTTCTTGTGTCCCTCCAACCATTTTAGTCCTCTAAGTAGTCAATCGCCTCTAACCCAGGTTGCAAGTGGTTCTAGCATCAAGGAAAAGATCAGTGGTGATAGAGGGCACCCCTGTCGTGTCCCCCCCTCAGCAGGAACATCAGTGAGGTGTGGTTATTTACTCTTACTTGTCCTTTGAGGTCTGTATAGAGAAGCCTAACCCACTTAAGAAATTTGAGGCCGAAACCTATTCGTTGCTGGGCCTTGAAGAGTTATGGCCATTCGATTGTGTCAAATGCCATTTTAGCATCTAATAAGAGTATTACTGCATTTTCTGCGATTGTGTCTTTCCTACCCAGGACATTGTGTTGCCAGCGAATGTTAAGGGATGTGTTGTGGCCAGGCATGAAGCCTGATTTGTCTGCATGTACTATTTTAGTGATAATAGGGGCAAGTCGGGAGGCTACTATCTTAGCGAGGATTTTTGCCTTGGCATTTATTAACAAGATCGGTTGGTAGGAGCCACAGTTTTCAGCTGGTTTCTCCATCTTGTGTATAACTACTATAGAGGCCAACCTTTGATCTTTGGGTAGGGCCCCCTTCTCATTACTAGCTAGGAACATGTCTCGTAGGTATGGTGTGACCTGAGATGCAGTGACTTTAAGGAATTAAATTGGGAAACCGTTTCGCCGCATCACCTTCCCGAATTGAATAGTGCTGATTGCTGAGCAGGTTTCTTCCTCTGAGGGGTTTTCCCTCGAAAGAGTCCAGTTCGTAGGGGGGTAGTGTCAGTAAGATAATATCCATGAGCAGTTGCCATGAATCCTATGCAGTGGTATCGACAGCTGGAGTATACAGGCTTTTGAAGTGATCGGCAAATGCCTCTCTGATCTCTTGTGGGTCTCTGATAATGTTCATGCCATTATTTGTAGCAGGGGGACCCAACACTTAGCTTGTTCTATTTTTTCCAGCCAAGCTAGAAGTTTGCCAGCCCTGTCCCCAAGTTTGTATAATTTGTGTTGGACTGCCATGTATTTGGCCTTATCTAGCTCTGTCACAAGAGCTTTGTATTCAAGTTTCTTGATGCTTAACTTGTGTTTGTTGGCCTCGTTGGGGGGTCTGTAGTCATCCTCACTTATTTGGATCTTGTGTTCCAGTTGCTCTATCTTTTCCCTTTGTTCTGTGTTGTGTCACTCATTGAGTGCTAGTGCATGGCCCTTTAACACTGTTTGAAGGCTTCCCATAACGTTTGTGCCGATTCTAGCGAGCCTGCATTCTCTTTGAAATAGAGGCGTGTTTATTGCATCAGATTTTCTTTTATATAAGGAATTTTGAGGAGCCATGGATTTAGCTTTATGTTAGTTCTATGTCAATGTTTGTCGAAGGTCAGAGTGGCCCAGACAGGGGAGTGGTCCGACAAGCCATGTGCGAAACATCAGACTTCCCTGTATTTACCTATGTCTGCCGTGTGCGTCAGAATATAGTCTATGTGGGACAGGCTGTTATGTGCTCCTGAGAAAAAAGTAAATTAAGATGATTGTGGATTGAAGTGGCGCAATACATCTGTCAGCCCAATGACACTGAGAAATTCTGAAAGAGGTGTAGTGCTTCGGGTTGGGGTGCACACTGGCTGCCTGTCTATGTAGTCATTTAGGGTCATATTGAGGTCTCCACCCAGGACCAGGGTTCCAAGTAGCAGATCCAGGATTAGCTTACCTAGGTCCGTGGGGGCTGATTTATGGAGTGCCCGGGGGACATATGCTGATATAACATTGATTGGCTTCCTTTACCAGATTCCTTCTAGTACAGTAAATTTGCCCTGTGGGTCAGCCCACACCCTTTGTGGCATTAGTGGGAGAGTTTTACGGATGAGTATACCAGTCCCTCTGGAGCCAGATGTAAAACCAGAATGTACCCCTAATTTGTACCCCCTTCTGTTCAGTGCTTTGCAATTGTTACCTACAAGGTGGGTTTCCTGAAATAGAACTACATCTGGGGCTTGGTGCTTGAGATATTGTAGTACTATCCCTCTCTTTAGCTGATCTCCGAGCCTGTTATTGTTCCAAGTGAGGATTTTGAGTGTGGTTTCAGTGAGTGCAATCACCATAGTTCTAGCAGGGGTTTCCGGCAGTGACCTTTATCTGCTGAGACTGGTGTCTTCTCAGTTGGGCTGGTCCCACATGATATTCTTCAGGGTGCCTGCAGTGTGTCTTTGAGTAGACCCACGTGTGCGGTGTTGGTGTGTGTATTTTGTGAGTGTACGTGTGAACTTCTTTGGTGAAGTCTGAGGTGTGTGTTCTGTCACCTGTTTGAACTAAAAACTGGCACTCCTCAACCCCCAACAATCCCCCCTCCCTGATGCCCTGTGTGATGGACTTTGAATTACCCACCTCCCCAACATTGTAGAGTGCCTGTCACCCTCTCACAAAAAGAAAACAGAGGTCCCTGGCCATGCAGAACCCTCCCCCTTTCCTCACATACCTTGCTCAAAACGGTGGTAGCTACGTGTTCTGGATATCATCTTCAAGGCACGTTTCCTTTAGTGTGGCTTTGTTTATAAGTTACTGCCAGTCTTGGCTCGATTCACAGTGGATAGTAGTCCTGGAGCTTTCATGCCAGCAGCAGAGCAGAGTGTGTTAGATCGAGGCAGGCAAGAGTGCCAGAGTGGTCCTACAATTACTTGGATTGTTCAAATGGTGGTTCTGAAGTTTAGCTGTCTCTTTATCCTTTTACTTCTGATGCTGCAGTTCCATGATCAGTGTTGATGCAAGAGTGTTGGGATCGTTTTGTTAGATTCCACTTCTGTCTCGAGCGTCCCTCTTTGCTTGAATTCCCTACTTGCTGCCAACCATGTAGCCAGCCAGTCCCAAGTTTCTTCCGGTGTGGAGAAAAAAACATGTCTTACCATCCGCCTCGATTCATAGTTTCTCTGGGAATAGCATTGTATATTTAATGTCTTTGTCCCTGAGAGCTTTTTTCACTTCCAGGAAGCTTTGTCATTGTTTTTTTATTCTAATCATGAAGTCCGGGAAGAAGGTGATTGTGCTGTTCTCAAATTTTGTAGGTGGAGCAGTTTGAACTGTTTGCAAAACGGCATCCCTATCTCAGAAATGAAAAGCTCTTGCTACTATTGGACTCGGAGGGGCCCCTGGTCTTGGCCTGCCACCTGGGACTCTATGAGCCCTTTCAATCGAGAAATAGTTTGCGAGGCCATTTGGTTGCAGATGTTTTGTGATTAGCTCTTTGATGAAAAGGTCCGTTGCTGGCTCTTCTGCATGTTCCGGCACACCAAGGATGCGCACATTGTTCCAGCGTGCCCTGCCTTCATAGTGGTCTAGCTGCGCCTCCATCATTTTGTGTTTGGTTTGAAGCTGTTGCACTTGCTGCTTGTGATAGGATGTATCGGTGGATAGTCTATTGGTGGCTTCTTCCACTTCTTTGACTCTGGTGTCTATATTTCATAGGTCTGCTCTGACATGGGGAATTTCGATGCTTACTGTTTCCAGCCGCGGTTCCAGGGAGGTACGGACATTATTGATAGCTGCCATGATGTCTTGGAGAGTGATTTCGGACTGCCCAGTGGGAGTTCGGGCCTGCTCTTGCGCACTTGCATTCACAGTTTCTTGATCTTCTCTGCCTTTAGTCCAAGCATATTTGTCGATCTTTGTTTGCAATGCTGCCTTGCCGCCTTTGCCATTGACCATCTTGCTATGTGTGGCTCATACTCTATTGCTGTTTAGTAATAGGTATTGCGGAGTAGTCCCCGCCGCCTGCCTTGGGGCAATGTGCCCTGTGCGGTCTGTTGGGTTTTCCTAAGTTTGATGCGTGCGCCGTCCAACCACTATCTGATTGCCTGTGTCTCTTACAAGGTTTTTCCGGTGGTGATTCGGCTGGGAGCTGTATTTTCATCTCTTTATTTGCTTTTCCCCCTTTATGACTTTGTTGCATGGTGCCTTTCTTTTGAGTCACTATGGGGGGGAGGGTTGATCCTGTTGGGGAAAGTCGTGTGTCGGTACTTGAGCTGTTGCATGATAATGTTGTTGAGAAGGGGAGTTGTTGAGCTTTGCTTCACAGGCCTGATGTCCTGCGTTTTGCGGTTTGCAGTGTTACGCACTACTTTAACTCCCTTGCACTGAGATAGTTTAGGTTATTTAATACACACTCACCCCCCTTCAAATCGCCGCTCTGTGTTTGAGGCGGTAAGCTCCCAGATCCACCCAATGGTCTGAGTTTGGGCAAATTCCCCTGCACCCACCAGGCAGTCACTGTTGTATTTGCCCTCCTGCTCGCTGTCTTTGTAACGATGGTTTGAGACTCAATTGTTGTGCCTTGCAAGGCGCCCTTGCGATGGTGTAGCTATGGGGACGCTACGCCTTTGTCCGGTCCTGATTTTGTGTTTTCCTTCTTTGTCTGCCACTATTGCCCTTGCCAACCTCTAAATGTTGCGGCACTTGGTGGTTGTAGGTATTGATATGTGGCATGGGCCACACTTACCGTCTTCCACTGCTGCAGCCTTTGGGAGCTGGTGATTACTGTGGGGTATAGTGCGGCCACTGATGTTGCTATGCAGAGTGGCCCTCAGTCCCTGCTCTGCACCACTGATGTTGACGATTTATTCCGGATACTCCAAAGTTCTTGGCTGCTTCCAACAGGGACGAACGGGGTGGCTTGCACTCCCAGCACCAAGCTGCCGCTGCCCCAGGATACTGTTGGCTTCTCCTGTCGCTGGTCTTGACGTACGGAGCAGTTCGCTCGCTCCGCTCCGAGTTGAGCCAGTCTCCTCATGCAGGTTCTGGCGGCATGTTTTGGCTGGCGTGGGGCCTCGCATGATGCTCAGGTACCTGACACGTTGCAATTACTCCAGTGTGTCTCTTGCTGCTCAGTGCCGTGTTGCGGCTCGGCCTGCAGTCACCAGTCCCTGTTGATCGGGCCATTGATCTTGGGCTCTGATGAAGACGCAGTGGTTTCGCTGCTCAGCTAAGCGAGCGAGTCTTCGGGTGCTGCCATTTTATTCATGCCTTTCACCTCCACCATGCGATTTTCTGGTGCCTTCCTGCGGCAATTTGGCAGAATTAGTTAGCTGATGTTGTAGCCTGTGATGACAGTGGCTTCTTCAATCAATTACATGTGTTTCGAGACAAATTTGTGGCGTATGTTAGCGCAATATCGGTGAGGGTTGCGGAGCCATGTCAGTGTACTGCCATTCCCTTTGGCTACTGGCCACGCCTGCATGTTCCCTCTTTGAGGTGAAAAAAATGTGTTCAATGAAGAGATTTTAGAACCCAGAGACTACACCCTTGTACCTGCCCCAATTCTCAAAACATTTTGATATTAGAGACATTAGGATGGTAAGTGGAACACCGGTGAGCTGGCTGCGTGGACAATGACACACTTGACCATATGGCCAATGTGGTGATCGACCTCGGGTATACTTCGAGTGGAGACCTGAAAATGTTTTAATCTCATCTCCCTCTAGTAGGAGGTCCAACTACAGCATGCCACATGTGTACCATGCCGCTCAGGACAGAAATGAGCCCCCTAAACTCCAGGGGCAGAAGGCTAAAGGGTAGTGGGTGCATGAACATGCTAAATTACAGACATGCACTACATTATCTTTTTAAAGTTAAAATGTTTAACTTTAAAAACGTAAAGTAATGCACGTCGACGATTTGGTGCACAAAAGCAGACAGGTTGACAGACATAAAGTAATTTTAAAAAATGGAAATAAAACTCACTTACCTTCCTGCACATCCTCTCTCCAGTCCCAGTGTTCTTCTCCCCTCCAGCGTAGCCCAAGCCAACTTCCCCAACCAATTCTGGTGCTGCTTTCATGCTGTTAATCAGTATGGGAGAAGCACCAGGATTGGATGGAGTGGCTCTTACATCACACCCAAGAGCACTGGGTGTCTGTGCTTGCTCTCAAACTAGCTGTCTGAGACAGCTGGGCTGAGAGGTTTAAAGTGCATGTCTGGTGGCCAACGCAAGACAGCCGGGCAAAAAGACATGCATACTTAAAGTGCCCAGCCAACCACTCTTCACTGCTGCTGTCACTCTGCAGCGGCTTGCACCCTTCCTGACACTCATCTCGGATTGGGGATAGTGAAAAAAATGGCAAGATATTATTTTTTAACAATTTTATTTTTCCTCTCTGGGGCATTTTTAATTAGTGGCGCAGTGCTCCTCCACTCAGATGAGCCGCTCCTGCTAAACTCATGCAATGATTATGCCACAAAGATGATAGCATGTAGAGCCAAGGATCGAGACCTAAGAGTGTGTGCACCCTATGCCAAATCATGTGCATAGCTATAATTAACAGATTAGTTGCATGGGGAGCATACACATGGGACCTGTACAAAATATCTAGATTTCAGGTAGCATGCAGCAAGTTACTTTTGAAAGAAAACAGTTTTAGTGGAGCCCAGTGTGCAAGCTGTGAAAGATGATGTTCTATCTTGTAAGAGTTTATAGGAATCAGACTGTGCACAGCCGCTGGTATTAGAGTTGTGTGGGTGTTCCATGATCCAGGGTATCACCCTCTGAACAGAGTGTAATGAATATCACTGAAGATGCATCCCCATATCCATGGAGTATGTCCCCCGAGCACTGGAAGAAAAAGTACGTACTAAAGGTTTCGACTTTTTTGTATCCGGTTCAATGATACACACTTAGGTGTCGATTCCGATCCGGTAAAATCCCCATCCGTACGAATCGTATCCGGAGCCGTTTCCGTACGACTCGTACGGACGCCGTACGACCGGACGATTCCGATCCTGATCGGCCGACCAGGCCGCGATTCGTACGGTACACGTCGATTCGTACGGAAAAGCGCACGATCACCTACACACCGTACGGCGCGTACCCCCCATGATCGCAGGGGTACGCGCCGTACCCCTGTGATCATGCGGGGTACGTGCCGTACACCCAGCGTACATGGGGTACGTGCTGTACACCCACCGTACATGGGGTACGGTGCGTACCCCATCTACGCTGGGTGTACGGCACGTACCCCGCATGATCACTGGGGTACCGCACGTACCCCTGCGATCATGGGGGGTACGTGCCGTACCTGGGGGGGGCATTCCGTACCTGTTTCGGCGTGAACTCTGCGTTTACGACTGTTTTCGGCTCCCGTAGGAAAAGGGTCGTACGGTGCGTACCCGACACGAATCGTACTTCCTGGGTTGTAAAAACCAGCCGCGAACCGTAGCGATGTCGTGTACGGCGGGTTCCGAGTGAGACTCGTACGGATATTTTAGTCGTACGGAGTCCTGTACGACTCGTACGGACTTTGGCTCCTGGTACGGATCGTACTTCGTCGTACGTACGGGGACGTTTACGGGTACGATTCGTACGGGGAAAAATGCTCCGTACGACGATTCGGAGCGCATTTTACCGGATCGGAATCGACCCCCTATTCTGTTGGTTTCAGTGTTGTTTAATATTGTTGTAATATCACAATATTATCTTGTCTCTTTTTCAAGAACTTCAGTTCCCAGAATGCAATATCTCTGGTAAGCTTGCTTCACAAATCCCAAAGTATCTCAATCCCAATGCATTTCGGCCATATGCCTTTGTCTGGGCATTATCTACGAATTAAATGTTATCCACTTTAAGTTTGTTCATACAGAAGAATGCCGTTGATTAACAAAATGTAAACAATCGTAGCCATGAGGGACCTAAAAAGGGTTAACGGGTGTAGTACTTAATGCTGGGTGAAGTGTATAAACTGATGACTCTGTAAATGGTAATAGAAGTGTCACATGTCGTTAAACTCTGGTGCGCATGACCGCTGGTACGCTGATCTGAGGGAGAACCATTGCCATTAGAATCATGTGTAAAAAGCGGTGACTGGTGACGAGGTAAATTAGAGCAAACGTGCTAGTGATAGTTTGCACAGAACAGTGAAAAGTACTCTTCGTGAATCATGAATAATACGGTGTAGTCATGCAAAAAAACAGTGAAACGTGCATTTCGTTAAATCCGCTTAATTAATAGTGCCGATCCTCAAATCTTTAACAAACTTTACACCCCTATGGGAGACAGTTTGCTTTGCTTACAGCTTGGGTTGTATAAAAACGCTGGTCTGTGTCATGTAGATACGGACACCATTCTACGCGGTTTGGTTAGTTAATGTGGCCGACCCAAATGTGTGGATTTAAATGACGTAGACATTCACTAGAAGTGAAATAAGCATGGAGAGTGGACTATGCGTCTGATGGTGTCTAAATAAAGTTGTGCAGTGAACATAGAGTGAAAATAAAAAGAATATTACATGTGTTACCGATACGATAATAACAGTCTTAATATTGCCTCAATACCGTTATGGTGAGCGGTTAACTGAAGGAAATATGCTAGATCAGCAAATACGGTGATAAAGGCAGTTAGATGATGAATCATGTATATAAACAACAAAAGACACAAATGAATGGAATCAATAAAGTCACTCAATGGAGTTGGACTGAAACTTATAATAATAGGTGCAGTCTTATAAGTAACACTGGAATCCCATGCGTTCGTTCATCCCATTGGGCTTTAAAGAGTTCAAATGACTAATCCAGTGGTTTTCGCGTTGTAACAAAAAGTTATGATTGTCCCTTCCTTCCTGTTTGTCTATCACTTCCAGGATGCAGAACTTCAATTGGCTGATGTCATGTCCAGCTTCAACGAAATGTTGTGCAACTGTAGATTTAACCCTTATAATGCTTTTGTGTTCATTCATGCGTGTTTCGATTTTCCTTTCTGTTTGACGGATGTAAGGTTTTCCACACAGGCATTTTAACATGTATATCATGTTAGAGGTATCGCATGTGGCGTTCACCTTTTATTTGATTTTATATCCTTTCATTGGATGGGTGATATATGGACCCTTTATGATGATATTACAGTTGTTACAATTCCAGCAAGGGATATTGCCTTTATATGTGGTTTGCGTTGGTGAACGGGCAGTGCTTTTTAATATTTCACCTACATTTTTACTCCTAGTGTATGCAAAAATGAGTTCTTCATCGAAAATGTGGTTAAAGTCTTGTTTGAGTCTCATGATAGACCAATGTTTTTGTATGATTTTCTTGTATGGGACACTCATCATGGAGAATTTTTAAACCACAGTGGTACGCTTCTTAACCTGCTCCCTTTGAGGTGTGAGTTATTCTTCTCTAGTTTTTAATGAACTTCGGTTTTTGGCATCAGCCAGTACTGGTCAGGGTATCTGCGTGCTTTAAATCTATGTAGCGTGTTGTTTATTTGTTCCTCTTGTCTCTCTGAGTTAGACACAATTCTTTTTACTCTTAACAATTGTGTATATGGTAGATGTTGTAGTACCTTTCCATAGTATGAATATGTCATAAATAAATCGTAGAAATATTTTCAAATGCGTGTTCCATGTTTGTTTCGACAGGATATTGTCTTCTTCCAAACGATTCATAAAGATGTTTGCATACGACGGTGCGGCACAGTTGCCCGTGGAAGTGCTGCTTTTTTGTTGCTACTAGGTGTCCTGCCATTTAAAATAGCTGTGAAATAAATAGGGGTGGGCGGCAAATTCTGTTCCGCTCGCGGAATTTACGAAAGTTCTGCATTTTCGTGTCCCGCGCGGAACGCGAAAATGACAAAACTACCGCGATCAGCGGTGGAACGGAATTGTATTGCAACGGTGGTGTCTTCTTGGATAAGTATGCAGGGCAGGATTCTTTCTGGCACAGTGCTCCTGTCACAAAAATTAAACCTCAAAAGGAAGCACTTACAGATATAAATAAAGCAGGTCCCCGAGTTGAAGCTCAAATTCAGCAACTCATTAATCAGCCCAAAAATATTGTGAGCTTTGTCGAGGCTGGGCAGGTGTGCTTTCTCCCCATATCTACCATTGAAAATTAGCTGCGATGCTTGATGGAGGCCTTTGCATCCTTGACTTCCATGAGCACAATCTCCATGCAGTTCCTGTGACCGGGAGCTTCTTTCTCATCATCTGCTGCTCTGATCGGTCTCTGACCTTTTACTCTATGGGAGGGGGGTGTGAAGAAGTATAGCCACTTCACATTTCTTGGGCCCCACTGTTGTGTGGGGATTAAATGCAATGTCAGAAGTTGTACAGCAACTGTAAATTATCCTTCCCACCCAGTCTCTCTTCAGCTTATCTGCTTCAAGGAGAGTGCAAGGATGAAACCAGCATCCCAACGGGGTTCAGCAGAACAGAGTATCCCCCCCACTCTTTAATCTTGCCAAACGATCTAGGCATGTACATTTCTAGCCCTGACCTAGAAACACTGAAGCGCGGAACTCAAAATTAAGCAATCCTCTTGTTTAAAAATTAGGCAGCAGTATTGGTGCTAACTAGGACACCTGTGAACAGACTGCTGGACGACTTCTAGCCATTCTGCTAAAAAAAGAAATGTATTATTAATGCTGCAAAAACACGATGACTGTAAACCCAAGATGCTGCCTGCAACACATGTTTTAAATCCAAGGTGTGTCCCTGGAGAGAGCTTTTCACTCTGACTATCTATGCCTCAGAATTAACCAAAGGCCACTCATAATCAGAGATAATGAATAGGGGCTGTCTTGAGCTGTAAAATTAAATAGGAAGTGGCCTGATAAGCATCATCATTCAGGTCTACACGATGAAAGCAGTTGCTGCAATGATGTATGGGGCTGAACGTTTGGCGTTTTACCAATACAGCACACATCCAAAAAACAGAAAACATGTTTACAGGATCAGTATTAGGTCACGGACCTGAAACATCTTTTGCCTCATTAAGCCTTGATTATGGGGCCAGATTGATTAAATTGCCCCAAAAAGCAGTAGCTAAATATGCTGTGCTGGAATGCACAAGGAGAGAGCAGGAAGGCCAATTATCTATACAAATATGACTCTCTCCTCCCCTCTTCCTTGTGATGGAAAAGAATTTTGCAGCCGAGCACCACGCACACACCTTTGCCCAATAGTGCAAAGGTGCGTGCAGGAATGAGTATAGGTTTTGTGCTGGAGGGGTTCCCTGTCAGTACAAAATACTATGCCTAGACAACTTTTATAATTTTTCCTTTCTTTATATGTGTGCTGTACAGTGCAGCACACATGCAAAATCGGACAAAAAGGAGAAATGTAAATATTTCACAGTTTAATGCCTGCTTTCAAGTGGTGTTAATGTTTGACACAAACCCCTGTCTCACATTTTAGGTAGATAGGGTTTTGCATCAAAAAGCATGGGTGGTTGCATGGGAACACTGATATAGCACACTATGAAAACCCCTTTGGCTCTCATTAACGCAAAGCAGTGCTGTTTGCTTCTTTGCATTACTTTTAGGCAATTTCTAGTGCAAAAAAATGTTTTGCACTGGAATGTTAATAAAATAAACATTTTGTGCTACTTGTGTTACTTTTGTGGTGCAAACACAGGGAAAAATGTTCGTAGCATGTACCGTATTATGCCATGTACAACTTTCGGTCAAACTCTGCACGAACCAGAGACATATTAAGGCATGGGCAAAGTGGGCAATTGCTTAGGGCTCCAACCTTTCAAGAGGCCCCCGGGGAGGGTAAACATTCTCTCTATCTAGCTTGCCTCAGTATATTACCATATCTCACCCTTTCTCCTCTCTGCCTACCTCTACCTCTGAATTGTTTCACCCAGTGGCATCTTAAGGGTTTTTGAGGGCTATGGAGAGACACATTTCAACTGTTTTTGTATGAACCCCGTTTCTGAAAATATGTTTGGCGTCATATGAGCTTAAAATAGGAGAGAATGGGCAGTAAAACTGCAAAAAGGGGGCCCCAAAATATGTCTTGCCTGGAGCCCCAAAAACCTTGAAGACGACACTGGTGGGAACTTTCATGAAGAAATCCACCGGAGATCTCTGTGTGATTCTGTGATTTTAGATAACCCCTTGTTGAGAGAAACTTACATGAGATTGGCTGTTGTAAATACTGGAACAATCCTATAAGTATTGATGCATTAACTATGGGGAAGATCAAGGAAAGTTACTGGAAAACAAAGTAAGAAGCAAGGGACCGATGTTAACCATGTTCTTACAATTAACAGAGAAGTCAGGTTTCGAGTACTATCCAGATAGGATCACTCCAGAGCCATGATGTATGTTAAGTTCGGGCTGGAAAGTTTCCATTGCACACATACACTGTCAAATGGAATAAAGGGTGACAAATAATACTGCTCACAACTGCGAGATATGCAGAACAGAAACGGATCCGTTATTTAAGCTTCTTTGCACAAAGAAATCTTTTGTGGGAGATGATTGGTCCCTTTCATTTCAAACATGTATACATCTGTGAGAACACACGTCAGATCAGCAAGGCTATCCACAAAGCCACGGCTGGACATGGGAACCAAAAACCGCCCTGGCAAAAATGCTTAAATCAGCCCTGCTCCCTTTGACTCCTCGTGCAATCTCTCTCTTTCCATCCATTCCTTCTCCTTCTCTCCTTTCTCTCTTCTCCCTCTGCTGTCACTTTCTCTCTCACTTCCTCCTCCCACATTCTCTCTTTTTTAGTGTCTGCTGCAATTAACCCCAGGGAGCTGGAGAAAGGTACAGAGGCACCAGTTGTGCCCTTGGGCTTTCCAAACCGGCCTCTAAGTGCTCCAGCCCACTGAGGAAATGTCCAGTGGAATAAGTAGCCTGCCCAACCCTGCACAAAGCTGCATTGCAATGAGTAGTTTCCATATAATACCATAGTTAAGGACTAACAGCCACATGCATCAAGTGATTTAGGAATCGCAAACGGTGCGAATCGCAAAAAACGGCCGTTTGCGATTCCTAAATCACTATTTGGGATGCATCAATCAAAAACTACTAGAAATCGCAATTTTTTGCGAATTCTGAAAATGCAATTGCATTTAAGGAATCGCAATTTGCGATTCCTTAAATGCTATGCATGACACCCCAAAACAATTGCGAAATCGCAATTAGGAGGAAAAAATTACCATGAGGTTGGACCTCATGGTAATTTGCGAAAAATCTGCAATTTTGTGCATTTTTCAAACTGTCATGTTGTGCACACACATGCCCTTAGGGCATGTGTGTGCACAACATATGCAGTGGAAATAACTACCTAGGCAGTAATTCTAAAATAATGACAGAGTCATGAAAGGACCAACACTAAGAGTAAACAGTTTCCAAATGGTTACACAATTTTATTACAATCATATAAATCAATAGCTAAAAATATACATTCCATAAAAATTGAATATATATAAACCATAACATAAAAAATTCTTGTACATGGAAGAATAAGTTGTATGTCGACGCGTTTCGGCGACCAGCGCCTTTCTCAAGACAGATTTACAACTTTCTAAAGTAAAAATTGGACTTAACACAGGGGTAGGGAGTTCGACGCTAGTAGGGGTCCTTATAGTTCTCAGAACCAGCGTTCACGTTTCTGATTTAAAAATGATTCTATTCAGATGAGTCTGTGGTTCTTATGATTAAAACCAGGTATTTCGATATTGCAGTCTCGATCATCAAGATAAGGAGCCTGCCAGCAATAGAGCTTTTGAATAAGTCGCCTCTACACTTTGTTTATTCTATGATAACATCCGGGGCCTTAGAATACCGGCATTATCGGGCTTTTCATTAAACAAAGGGCATGTATATTAATAAATCAGTCACCGTTTGACACTCATATGTGCATAGATTGATTTCAGGGGTGCAACAGGGTGTACTTTGGACACCCCTGCACCCTTGAAATCGCAATCTCAATTTGCAATTTGCTAATTGCGAATCGCAAATTGAGATTGTCTTCCCATTCATTCCTATGGGCCTTTTGGCCCATAGGAATCAATGGGAAGGGATTCCTTAATTGCGATTCGCAAATTGTGAATCGCAATTAAGGAAAAATAAGGAATCGCTATATAAATTGCGATTTTTTGATGCATTGCCGTTTGCGATTTCTTAATTGCGATTCCTTAATTTTCGCAATTAAGGAATCGCAAACGGCAACAATGATGCATGTACCTGTTAAAGTATTGAAATATTTATAAGTTACACTAAAGTCAAACACGTAATTTTAATTGTAGAATAGAGGCAATGTAGGTTATTTACATTTTTATCGTTTTAAATATATTTTTATTGTGCCTTATTTTTACATCCTAATGCCCCCATTATAAGACATTTTAGGTGAACAATTGACAATGGAATACAACACACAATTAAAGTGGACTAGAGTCCAATTAAACAGAATAGGGTTATTTCACAAACGCTCCATTAAAATAAGATAGAACATCTGAATTCCAATCTATACCATTTTATCAAATTATAGGAATTTATTTCTAGGCAAGCATGTTTTATTGACATACATAAGCATGTGCCTTTGTACTTCACATGGTCACTCTTTCTGAACCACCACCTCTCATTCCACGTAGCTGCCACACAACTTTGCTATACCCAACTTGCCCTGGCCTCCGTCCCACGGATCCACAAGACCAGAACCGGAGGAAGATCCTTCTCCTACCTCATCACCAAGACCTGAAACACCCTGCCCCTCCACCTCAGGCAAGCCCAGTTGATGACTCGGCTCAAGGCTTGGCTCTTTGACTGAACAGTCACTCCCAAACAGTTCAGCAGCGCCCCCACTTCAGTGCCTTGAGACATTCAGAGGTGAGTAGCCACACTACATAAACTCCTGATTGATTGATTTACTCTTTGGGAAATTTTGGTGGTGAATACCACAATCATGTTTACCCCTGTCAATGGTACTCACTTTATCAACCTGAGCAGGAAGAAAAGCTGAGCAGACCCACCAGAATTTGAACCTTTGGCCATGAGGTAAAACATAGATCCCTGGACTGGATGCATTATTCCCCTGAGTAACCAGCCCAGTCTTTGCGAGCATGGTCTGTAAATGGATAGCAGCACCATACCACATTTAGGAGGGTGCACATTTTCATTGCATGCACATTTATAAATGATGCAGATCAATAATTATTATTATTTGTAGAAAGACAATGAATGTACAGGTGTCAAACTTGTCTGTGTTATATTTGATGCCCAGCTTTATGACTTGAGCGTTATATCATATACGTGGTTATTGGTCCTGAAAAGCCGAGCCAGGCACTTACCTTTTGCAAGCCTTATTCCTGATATTAACAAATGTTGGACAATTAAACTTGATAAAGTATATTCCAAGGTGTTTAATTTAGACAAACATGTAGACAAGTGCCTCTCAGTCAACCCCCAACACGGTGGAACAGTTGCATCATGACATCTGAAGCCTATCCTCTTCAGAACCATCGGAAGGTCCACTTTTTTCTCACTCTTCATCAAGCACCCATCCCATATTTCCCCTAATGTTTTCTAATGGGGCCTTTAATGTGCTGGCAGGAGGCCCACTAGCCTGCCAGGTCTGCCAGGTAAGTAGAGGTCCTCGACTCTGCTGCCCTGGTGGAGGACCGCCTGCCTTAATCAGTGATCACCTCCTATCTAGCCGGGATCTCTGTGATGAAAAGGAATTCCCCAGTATTACAGATGCACTTTTGTCACTACTAATGCTGAGTGATATGCCATGCATTTTTGGCTTGTCTGCATCTGTTTTTCCCTTTCAGACATAAACAGCCAAGGTGCAGTCTTGTTTCAGAAAAAGATAACATTTACCTGGCTCTCAGACAGCTTTCTGCACAGCAGAATGCAGCACACATAGAAAATGCTAAAACGAGGAGAAATAAAAGTATTTCTCCTTGTTGCGCCAATCTAATGCCTTCTACTGCATGGCTTTAGTTTTTGGCGTTGCCTCAGATTTACACATCCTTGTAAATCTGGGGCAGCATCAACAAAATGCAATGGGTGTTTGAGGTGGAACTCCCACAGCATACCCATTGCACGCCTCTTTCACGTAAATTGTTGCATTTAAAGGGGCCATCTCTACAAGGCAGTGTTAAGTCTTGCAAAGTAGCGCCGCTTTGTAAATATGGAGAAGGGCATAGTGCCACCAGAACATTACTAAAAGTGATGTCTGGTGGCTCTATCCCCTTGTTAGTATACCTGGTTGAATTTTCCCTGCTCAGGTTTGCTATGCCACATTGCATGGGTGAGGATGAAACATGCCTAAAATTATATATACAGCACATAGCTGTATTTTAAATGACACCGACTATAGGACACAGGCGAGGTCCTGATTAGGGGTATAGCTAGAGGGAGTCGACTTTTTGGGAATATTCAATTAGGATAGAGAGGAGGTGCTACCCTCTCTATAAACTATAAAATCACCTTTCTCTCCACATGTTTTTGATACTTATTTTCAACTGTCATACAGTGCTCCCTCGAAGGTGTGTTACTGTGTTAATTGACATACTTTCTCATTGCAACTCCAGCGTCTAGATGCGCTGTGTTTTCCGACAAAGCAATTTCAAAAGTTGTTTTATTGCCTAGTTTGCACTGCGCAAAATGAAAAAGAAAATTCACATAAATGCACAAAAAGAGAACGTCTGACTGGTGACTACACTTGCTAGACTAGTTATATTCAAGTAACTTCACTACATGACATAACATGGAAAGCTGGATTTCAGTTTTCTCCGAAGGGATCCAGACTTTAGTTCGTATTCTGGTTTGCCAGGTGGGGGGAGAATGGGTTTTGAAATGTAAATAGCTTAGCTCTATAGAGACCAACCAGATGTGCTGTGTTGATTGTAGTTTTTTACATATAAATTTTGCAAATATATAAAGTAACTTTTTCATGTCAGATAACATTTTATAGCTCCGAATATCACCTTTTCCCCATTAATCTATGATATTTTCAGTTTGTAATAACGATTTTTCTGTTTACACCACTGGATAAAGCCATTTTCTTTATACCACTGGAAACACTGGTATACTGATTTCAGAACAAAAATTCCACACAGACATTTTTATGGAAGAAATAAACGACGCTGTGTAGACAATGTCCAGACATCAAAGGCTCATAAAGTGGACCTACCAATGTATCATAATTGATTAGCTTTCATTACGATCAAACTAAGAGTCATTGTTTTCTGTAGAAATGAGGTTTCCATCGGGAGCCACGTAGGAGGTAAAGCATTTACTTCCTCTTACAAGAGCCACCTTATCCCCTATGTCATAATGCAAGACGAATAATTGTTTCTACGGTTTGGGAAATGTAGTCCACCAGTGTCTCTAGGGGAGCTTCAAGTGCATTTCAAGACATTTCATCATTGCAAAGGAATTTTAATTCTAGGTTCCTTAAATCCTAACAAAAGCGACCACTGAAGACAAGTGGGAGCTTTGCCGCTACATTTAACGTGTGCGGGAAGTGCCTATTAAAGTTCTTCCCACCACAATAAATGGAAAGGAAAGCTTTTACGAATGTACCTGTAACCGTGTGCAAACAGTTGCTGTGTTTTCTAAGATGGTGGAATACTGTGGGGGATATTTACAAGAAAGTGGACTTCATGGCTTAACGCCTCTCGGTGCCACTTCTGAAACACAATGCTGCACCATATTTACAAGAATGTGGTGCAGCCTTGCGTTTACCCCTGCGATGGCGCTAAGTTTAGCAACTTAGTGCCAACGCAGGCAGCCTTGCACCATAGTTCAAGGGTGTCTGCATGCAGGGGAGAATTGCTTATGTGTAGGAAGGTATCCCTTCCTACACATAAACAATCCTCAAATGCCATTCTGTCACTGACATGTGTGCTGCTTCATGCAGCACACATGAAAGTCACAAAATTGCACTTTTTTTAAAGGATTGTTTATGTACAGGAAGGTACACCTTCCTCTACAAAAACAATCCCTGGCATTTTGCTTTTTCCATGTGTGCTGAACAAGGTAGTACACATGGAAAAAGCAAAGACGAGGAGAAATATTGAATTTTGGCGCTGCCTCCTATGTACGCCACCCTTGTACATAGGACAAGCGTCAAAATGAATGGGTGTTGCAGTGGAAAGCCCACCGCAACACCCACTGCCCACCCCTTTCACGCTAACCATAGCGTGAAAGGGGGCCTTATTTACAAGGCAGCATTAAGCCATGTTAAGTGGCTTAACGCTGCCTTGTAAATAAGGCGCAGCCCCCATCGCCACCAAAACATTGATAAAAGTGACGCTATGGTGGCGATAGGGGCTTGTACATATGCCCCTATGTGTGTCAGTGATAGATCCTTATGGCAGGATTCTTAATACCTTTTCTGGGCGTAAGACAAACATACCTGTAGCAAAACCAAAAAATTGCAGACACAAAGTCGGAGACTGATTCGCAAAAATAAGAAGGAGTTAATTTTCGTGTGGGGAGATATCATTCATGTGGGAGCACATTACCCTAAATGTTACAATACGTTTGTGCAGATCCGCAAATAAAACAAGGGGCTCACTGCAGACTAATGCCAAATGACAGAGTTGATCAATTTTGCGTGCAATAACTATTCTTGCACTGACAGCCCATGAAAGTCAAAGTTGCTTTGCAACATGGAGAGTCAACTATATTTTGTCTTTGCTGAGAAGGTAATAGGTTGGGCCCTGCACAAAGTCCATAGGTTTTCTTGCAAAGTCGGATCTACTAAAAGAGTGGAACATTTCTTTGCATGAAATCCCATTGCCAAAAGAAACTTGGTGGAAAGAAGGGATCTACTAAAAGAGTGTAACATGTCTTTGCATGAAATCCCATTGCCAAAAGAAACTTGGTGCAAAGAAGGGACAATCACAATAATGTGTGATACTATGACTCGAAACTGCAAAATTATGCATGCTATTCAATTTACTATTGAACAGTTATCATTGCATTGAAATGTATACTGGAATGTGTACTTCAAGTTCAAATCTTAAGCCAGGCACCGCTGGCTCACCTTTGTGTCATACTAGAACACATATTTTAGCACAAACTCAGCTTACAACATCATCAGCATGCACCTCTTTCCCATAAATAAGGTGTTGCACAAGCAAGTTTCTCCATTCATGCAGCTAGTTTTATTAAATCTGGACCCTAATGCATACTCATGGGTATAGCTCCCTAAAAATACTACAGTCATTTGCAATGCTTTTTATCGTAAACCTCTTGAGTTCTAAATTTACAGATAACTGAGTGAGGCATCCGTGCTTCAGGAACGTGGGTAAATTCTCTGTTTAATTTGCATAAAATAATAAGTGCAGGCACTTGTAGTTTTTCTTAGGGTACTGCCTACGGCATTGCTGAATGCTTAGTTTGGAATATCAAATGTGTGTATTTTTTATTTCAATGTATGCCTCATTCTTCCATCACACTTCACTTCTTTTCTCTGTCTCACTCGTACAGTTTCTTTTTCATTCCAGTAATATATTTATTCTCTATATAATTAATTATATATCTTATTTTGTAGGGTTTTTAAGGGAATTGGGTGAAAACGTTTTTATTGTATTTTGTTTATATCATAAGTATTGAATGTTAGGTTTTTATATTAATTTCAAAATTATATATTTTGTAATTATACTTAAATAATTTGTATTGCTCTGTGTGTTTAGTGCTTAGTTTTTACTTTATAATTATATATGTTTGCTAAAGTGCAGAATGTTGTTTTAAAATAGTTTTTTTTTTTTTATTTAGTCTGTGGAATATTGTTTTACAGTATGTTTTATTGTTTTAAATGTTCCAAAATGTAAATTGTGTTTTTTTTCTATACATTTTTAATAGTAACTAAATACTTATGACCTGATTTCGATGTCGGGCGGAAATTCATCAGACAGCTAGTTGGAGGCTTTTGTCTCGACATCAGTGGTTTCCTTACGACCACTGTATTAAAATACCGGTGGTCAGAGAGAAACACACAGTGGGGATTCTGCTGCACTTACGATGGGCTCCGAGCATCGGAAGGACCCATAATCCCATAAATGATGGCAGTGCCAGCCTCTGCTCTGTCGTCGGGATTATGAAGTCACTTTCCGCTGGACCTTTCATGGCAGTCCGTTCGAATGTGACTTTGGGGGCCCCTAGAATGGCCCCGTTCCCCCTGGCCCTCCACTGCAAGGCATGGGTGTCACCTATGTTGCCCCTTAAACATCCCTGCACCATGTGGCAGGCACCACATGTTGCCGGTAAACAAAATGGAGCCATGTTAGGTCCCCAAACGAATTCCACAGTCATATGTGTACATGAATAAGAGAAGTCAAAAAGTATTTTATCAAATTATCACAATCGCAAATTCTTTTTATATGCTTTTAAATCAATTTTTATTTTCCACATTTTTGTCATTCTTCACTTCAGTTTACATATGGTTTTTAAAATCGCCCTCCTGAGCATTTCACAGTAGCAGGAGACACTTTCGGGCACATGCATCATTCGAAATAGCATTCGCAAATTGTGCGAATCGCTAAATTCGTCCGTTTGCGAATGCAATTTCATGTTTTGGCATGCATGAAATTTTAAGTTATTTCGCAGTTTTTGGAATCGCAGATATGTTTTGCAAATTTCTAAAATATTCGCAATGATTAAGGATTCGCATTTCTTTGGTGCAAAAGTGTACGCATGGAAAATCGCAATTTGCGATTTCTTAAGAAATCGCAAATTGCAATTCTTATTTTTAGAAGCACTCCGACCAGGTGGTATTTTTTTTTCTTGGGGGAATTCAGGTGAAACTCATTTCAGTTGCATAAAAGGGGTGTTACAATGCATTTTAAATTTTTTCACAATGGCTGCTGTCATTGCATTGGCATGTAGGAGGAGGTTGAGTGCTGCTGCAAGGGGGAGAAGGATGATCAATTATAGGATATTTAGCGTGCGCATTAATTTGTTTGGGCAGACAGAGGCAGACATTTATGATAAATATAGGCTTAATGGGGACTCTATTTTAGAGCTCATAGCAGATTTGGAACCAATCTTGCAAAGACAAACATATAGGACCCAAGCCATTCCCACTCATGTACAAGTACTGTGTTCCCTTCACCTTCTTGCCTCAGGGTCTTTCCAGGGTGTCATTGCTATTGCTGGTGGAGTCTCACAGAGTTCCCTTTCTAGATTTTTCAACAACTTTTTAAAAGCCATGCTACAAAGGATCAGGCATTACATCACTTTTCCAAGTACACAGCAGGAATTGCTGCAAACTAAGTTAGACTTTTACAACATTGCAAACTTTCAACATGTAATTGGCTGTATAGATGGCACACATATTCCCATATGCCCACCTTCTGAAAATGAATGGAACAATAACAGGGGTTATGCCCACATTACCCTCCCATACCTGGACAAGGAGCATCAAGAGATGAAAAAATAGAACAAACTGGTATTGAGGGATAAATTCAATTTATAATTTTAGAACATGAAAAATAAATTATCCTGTTCTATATAACTAAATATATAACAATTTACTTACAAGAATTCAGAGGACGTATCAACAAGTACAGAAAAAAGGATGGCGCAAAACTAATATGTTCAAAGAAAACAACTTCACTATATACACACATTACAATGCATTATATACAAATCACGAAATCAATCTATACATTACATATATATACAAAAAATTACAAAAAATGTACCCAAAGATAGGTCTCAATATATGACCTGTCACACGATATATACACTCCTAATTTCGAGTGATATAACTCTATACTGGAGATCCCTAATACGCCTGAGATGTAATTTCTCTCAAAGCTCTCTTTTGCATAAGGCGCCTGAATATACAAACAAAGATAAACTAAACAGGGACTCCTAATCACAAGGGTGTCGACGCTGTCGCGGTCGCGTTTCAGCCACAGGGGTCTTTAGGGCTTCATCAGGACAAGGGTACTGAAAGGAAAACACGCGCTCATCTAAGAAACGGTCACCCAGGGCACCAAGGGTGAAAAAAAGATCCACTGGGCACCTGCGCCCAAAGAGCACTTAACGCACCAAGTTGATGTCACACATGCAGTAATGCCGGCTTCAGTGGAGATAAATCGTCAAAATCAAAACCAGGTTCGAGGCAATTACACTCGTTCAAAAAACGGGCGGCCAAACGAAAGTCAATTGTCCATCCACATTCGAACACAGGGGAAGCACTTCCGCATTTACACGGGCGACTCACACTTGCCAGTATGTCAAATGAGTATATTTTCCGCAATAGGAAATGTTACCATTCCATGAACATTCAAGCAATTTGTAATGCAAAACCAATTTTTACAGATTTATTGGCTAGCTACCCTGGAAGTGCCCATGACTCGTATATATTCAGACATAGTGCCATCCATAGGCGACTGCTTGCTGGAGAGTTTGATGATGGATATTTGCTTGGTAAGTACTTCAATATTTTAATACTTATGAACATAGCATGTTACTATATGGTCATAATCATGCATTGTGTTTTTTATTACTTAAACCCAAAGGTGACAGTGCAAATGCTGTGAGATCATTCATACTGACACCCTATCTCAATCCAACTACCCGCAAAGAGCAGCAGTATAACCATGCCCATATTGCAACTCACAATGTCATAGAGAGGACTTTTGGTGTCATGAAATCAAGATTTCGCATACTTCATAAAACTGGAGGAGCATTGCAATATAGACCAGATGTATGCTTTAAGATTTTTGCAACATGTGCCATGCTTCACAGTGTAGCTACCAAGAGAGGCCGTGAACTTGATTTAGAGGAAGATTTTCCAAACATTGACAACCAACCACAACAACCTCTTGCAAGAGTTCATGGACCAGACGCAGCAGAGGGTAGGAGAAGGAGGGCCGAGATCACACAACATTACTTTTAGCAGAGGTATGACGCTTACAATGGTTAGAGTGTGCTTACATGTTATGTTTATTAAGTTCATAAACAAAAGTAATTCTTGTAAATTATGACATCTGAATTGCTTATCAACAAAGTAAATTATTAAGCAGTACTTTCTTAATTTTCATTAAATCATTACTTCTTATGATGTAAATGAATGAACAGGAAAGTGCAAAAATGTCACTTTTTCCTACCACGCACCCCTAAAGCCTTAGATGTTTCAGTAGCTGTGCCAATGGGTTTGCAATTTGCTGTGTCAAATTTTCTATTGCTACGGCGTTCTCCAATTTTACTGGTACTTCCTTCAACACGCACATGCTTGAAACAACATCAATAAGTGACCCTTCATTTGACATTCCTTTAGATTTACAACGTTGCATGTCATTTGCAATGGTTTGAAGTGCATTCATTCCTCTGGATATGTCCCCACAGCACTGTGACAAATCCTTCTGCATGTCCAGGATATGTTTAATGAGCTGAGCATTGGTGCTGCACATCCTATTCATTGACCTACAGCATGCCTGTGTACTTAACAGTGACCTACTAAATCTTTTGGCATTTGCAATTTGCTGAGACTGCATTGTGGTGCACATTGATTCCATGGCAACTGCCATGCGGTCCAGTTTGTCTGATGACACCAAATGTGCTTTTTTGAAGACCTTTGTCATGTGAGAGAGACTACTGCTAATGGCACTGATGTCACGAGTGACCTGATTAAATTTCCCCTTCATCACCCTTAGGTCCTTTCCTTGCAGACGTTGCACTTTGATCAGCTTCATCTCAACTATACTGGCACTTGTGTCATCATCTATGGCTGATCTGCGCATTGAAGGACGTGCCCTCCGCCTCACAAATTGCTGGATCCTATGTCGCCTGCCAAGTTGACTTTGAACAGCAGCAGGTGTTTCAACAGAGTTTTGCACTTCAACAGGGACATTTGTATCCTCATCACTATCTGACTCTTGAATATGACGCACTCTGCGCAATGAATTTGTAGGCTGTACTGTGGTTGAAGGTGATCCTGAATTCATTCCAGCAGAGTTCAGTAAATCCTGAGTAAATGACTCAGCATACTCAATGAAATCAGTGTCCACTTCTGCATCTAAGATTTAAAAGAGTGCAAATAACTTGTTACTACTAAAGTGTTGAACTTGATGTGTCATTTTAATAAAAAAATTAAAACCAAAAAAAACATCTGTCAAGGCTAATGATTTCCTATAAATAATTCATGTTTGGTCAATGCTGATTTTGTTTTAGAAAAAAGGATTTATGTCAGTTTAATGTAAAGAAAACTACAAAACCCATGATGCACTGCTTTTACCACTACAAGAATCATTGACAATACAGACATCCTGTAAAATGCACAACTGAAGCAAAGTTTAAATAAATACAGTCATTCAACTCTTAAATGTGTCATGCTAACACCAAATTCACATTAAAAAGAGACATTTAAATTATTACCTTGAGAGGGTCCAGGTTGATCTGAAGTATCAATGTCTATGACTCCAATGACCGATTCAGTGGAAAGGGTTCCTTCTACCAGGTCCTCCAGAGGGGTGTTTGGTCTGTCCCTGGGAGTACCACCTCCAGTTTTTTTGGCAGACTTGGTGCCTGTCGCAATCCTTTCTTTAGCACGACTACGCAGGTCATACCAGCGCTTTTGAAGGTTATTAATGTCTCTGTGAGCAACACCTACTGCATTAACTTTAGCTTGTATAGCCAGCCAAAGTTTCCTTTTTACCCCTTCAGGAACCTTCAGGGACTGCTTTCCGAAAAGCTGCTCATTGTGCGATGTAACCTCTTCAATCAAAATCTCTAGCTCCTGCTCACTGAATTTCACTTTTCTTTTCCTTCCATGTTGCTCCTCTGAAAGATTTTCTGCCATTTCTTCAAGCACACCACACAGAGAGCCTCTTACTGTTGCTGCAGACTGAGTACAAACTGCCAAAAGCCACCCCAGCAGTTCAAACTGGACCTAAGGTGGGTCTAATTGCTTGCAGAGCTTGCAGGCTGAGATTAAGATGAGATGCATCATGTGCGTGAAATGGCAATTTGCAAATTCGCAAACTGCGAATTCGCAATTAAGAAATCGCTTTTTTCCTGCGAATCGGTAAAAATTGCGATTTTTACCGATTCGCAAGAAAAACATGATGCATAGCTTTTTGCGATTCGTTATTTGCGAATCCTTATTTTTCGCAAATAACGAATCGCAAAAATGAACATTGATGCATGTGGCCGTTTGAGTTTCCACATGTCACAATGTTTTTAGAAGTACCCAATGCATTTCTGGAAAATTCCCTACATCAGGGGCATTTCAAATACAAAATTTCATATAAGAACACATCAGCATAATAAATATAATCTTAACTATACTATCAAGCCTAATACACCTACACACTATGTGAACCTTCTGCTGAATGCATTAATATTTACTTCATGCATTCGGTGTCATCCTTTATCCAAATAAAAAGGTGAAACAAAGAAACAAAATCTGTGACCTACTGACCCCCCAATTCAAAAAGAATCCTCATTAACAACGACCATAACAGTGATCTTAAACTCCATATTTATAGCCCAAAAGAAAACCTCAGAAACCCAAATTTAATCAGTGCTTGAAAACAAACTACAGATTCATGTTTGCCAATCTTACTCCTTTCCTCGGAGAGATCAACCCTTTATCATAATATCCCTCTATTTGCTTACCGAATCTTTTGTTGGACTATGTTTGTGACAAAAATGGTATCAATATAACTTTTTGGAATGGTGGTGGCATGTTTGAATTCCCATCTATCATATAGTCCTTCATTCAGCTTCAAGGCAAGCAGCCCCATTCCTGCCGAAATTCAAATTGCCGCCATTGAACAACAATCAGTTTTTATCTTCCCTCTGGCAAATCAACTCCAGGTGCCCCACCTCTCATATGTAATGAAAACAAATGCCTGACTTTGTGCATGCCGCTCACGGCGTGCTATTAATAAGCAACCTCCATGTTCCCACTACATCTCCCAGAATGTCTGTACTAACTGCCCAGCTGGTGTTTGTGACTCCTCTATGCCAAAAGCAACTGTACTCATAATGCAACAAAATTACTAGTGATGAATAAAAACAAAAATGCATGTATATGACATGTCTTCCATTATCATATTAGTTTACTGAGCACATATGTTTGGATGCAAAATTTCAACACAGAAGTTAAAATGATAAAAACTGCTAATCCTTTTGTACTTCTGTGATGGTGTTCTCTGAGAAATTCAACTCATAACCGGAAAGATGGTACCTGCCCCACGGTGCAGGGATGTTTAAAAACATCAATTTTCCAATTGTAGCTTATGTTTGGGCCTTTTCTGCCAGCCGCACAAGCTGCAATTGTAAACTGGATGTTTTCAACCACCCATAGGGGGGGGTCGCATCCAAATACAGCTGGTGGAGCCGCCAACCTATGATCCGGCCGTTCCATTCTGCAACAGTGTTGGTCGAACGACCAACATCGTAATAAGGTCCATCGTTTTTTGGGGTAGTTAATAATTTTTATTTTTATTTTATATGTGAAATTTGTTTTGCTTTATTTGTTTTGTTTGTAAGAAATCGGGTAAGATTTTACTGTAATTCTTTATTTATTTATTTTTATTTTGGTAGTATGTGGTTGCTGAAGAAGGTGATTAAATGTATTCAACTTCAAAGTAAATGTTTACACTTTTCTACAAAGACCTCCTTAAAATATAAAAAATGAAAATGATTGTACATTGTAATTATGAACCAACAAACACGTTGATGTTTTGGATTCATAAAAAGCTTTCAGCTTTAAATCTTCAATATTCCTTATATTTGCACGACATGGAAGCATGTATTTACTCTGGGGGTCACCTCTGCCTTTACAGCGGAAGAATTGCTACTGCATTAAATGAACAAGAATGGCACTGCCTTTTAACCATAGTACTCTGTTGCCATCTACCTTTGACCGTTTGCGTTGAATTAGCGTAAAATCATCTCTTTCAGCACTTTACAGCAGTTGGGTACTGAAAATGAAAGGACGTTGTTAGGTAATGTACTTCTCAGGGGAGAAAATAATAAATCTTAAGCAATGTATTGATGGATATGTAGCCTAAATTAGTTTGACTAGACTGTACATTAACCTGTCTATTGTTTTTAACAAAGATCTGGATATCATCCCATTTATAAAAGACACTGTATTTCCTAAAATATCCAACCAGTAATGCAAATAGATATATAGGAATTTGTACTTAGGAACTCTTCTTTCGAGTGCCCTGATTTAAGGCCAGCAGTCATCACCAGACTGAACCTACCACACTATCAACCTTTTTAACAGGCGCTGGAAATCACAATTGTAAACTTGTTATTATTATATGGGCAGCCATTGCCTGATTGGGCTTCCACTAAATCTTAAGAAGTCATTAGCTAGTTTTTTCATCCTCCCCCCATCTTTGAAGAAGGTGCACCATTACTTAGAAACAGATTCAAACACTGGCTCTCTGTATGTCAGGGTCTGTTATACTTAGGTGTTCCAAATATAAGTGGCTGGCCTTTCACTCTATTGATTTCTAATTGACTTTCTTTTACCAAAAATAATTACCATTCTTTGGAGTTATACTCCTGCATGATCTGATCATGTTCAGTCGTTAGCATAGGAAAACCTTTTTGTTTCAAATACATCTAAACAATGGTGAACTTGTAACAATATGATTTTAAGTAGGAACATACATCACTAATAATAACATTGAATAGATAAGGAGCCAAGACACACCTTCACCTTACTCTAGAACGACAATGCAGCATGTTAACTTGCTTCATATGCACCATTCATTTGACTGTTTACCAGATCCTATTAGGGTGGAATACAATATATACTAAATTGTGTGGAAATAGCATGGTAATTAATCCTACAGCCTGGTGTATGTGGCTCAAACTTAGACGTTTTGGAAATGTCAATCACTGTAAAACCAAGTGTTGCTGATCCATGGATGCAAGCTTGTCTATCCATGAGAGTTTGAATGAATGTACTGTGTGTTACAGAATAAGCCTTCATGAAACTGGTTTTATATGGTTAGATAATGGTATTATTATTTGACTAGTTCTAATAATTCATCTAAAATGATCCATGTAGAGATATTTCTGGGACAATGTAATATTTTACATTTCCACAGTTCTAGCTTCTTTCCAACAAACTGAAATGTAACCCATATCCAAGACACATACAGTTTGTATCTTTAACATGGAAGCTCACCAATAAGGAGCATCTTTTACATGATAATGGAAATAACGCTGAGGTCCAAAAGCAAAAGACACTTTCATTCCAATGATAGTCTTCAAGATCCTTTCCTTTAAAATCTCCATATCCACTGTTACATGTTAACTTGATTTTAACTTGTTTTTTGTTCTTATTTTTGTACTTTTCAGACAAATATACAGCCGATTTCGTATCACCTATTACACTTGTCTCATCTGTATCAGTTTTATCATTCACACTCCACTAAATCCCAGAAAACTTTATTATTATTTATGATATTTGTATTTTACATCAGTTTGATTTTCTTGAGAATTGGAAGGCTCTTTTTAAATCTGATGCAATATTTTCAAAGAATGTTTCATTTGCTGCACCTCTTTGACTATCTTTGGGGTAAAAGAGGACAATATCTCCTTGCTTTTGTAACACAACAGCGATGGTAAATTTTCATTTCACTTTGGCATCAAACCATTAGTTGCTTGCTATTTTAACTTTTTAGTCAATGCTCTTTTTAGAAGTTTTTTTCAGCGATTGATGCACTCAATGACTTCTAGTTTTTTTTTACCTTACACTTTCTTATCATTACTTAATGATTATCAATAATTTGAAACCTTGGATGGGGGAAGTGTGGCTCAATGGTTAGAGCGGCAGACCCTGATGCAGAGGTCTAGCTCGGGACCAGGGTTCAATTCCTGCCTCAGCAGGGTCTTGGGCTCAATTTCCTCGGACCTGATATTTCTCGCCTCAGTGCCTATTCTAATCATGGGTCCAACTCTGGGCAATAGCTTGCTTAATCTCCACAACGGCCCCAACATTGCTAGGATGCCTGGCTTCACCTTGGGGGTGCCCAGGAGTGGGCACTTCACATGGAAAGCCAGGAAGTGTTCCACAGCAGTATGAGTACAAGTGCCTGAGATACCCCTTTGGGGGTTGATTCGGGCGCTATACAAGTACTACTACATTTACATTTAATAGACAATACAAGACTATTTCAATGACACTTGGCATTGCTATTATTTGATTCATATTACACTTCACTATGCACTAGAAACTAAATATCACATTTTTGCTGATACTCATCATTTTTGTCTATGGAATCTATTTCACAATAAAAACAATGGAAAAACAATGGAAAAAATGTTTCTCCTGTAAAGAAATCCATTCACTAAGGGACCTGGTTTTGCCACATACCCTATTGTACATTTACGAACACTCAAATTGAAATACACCATGTAAATGCTGTAAATCAAGTTATAAACACACTGTGGCGTAAATGTTCCATGCCTGCAAGGTTTTTACCTTAGGGAACATGGAGAGAGGAGTGTCCCAATGAATATCATTCTCAGTACTCTAATCATCCTCACTCATTTTCCCGTGCTATAACATTTGATGATTTGGCCACACTATTATTGCTACAATTTGAATTTCGTATTGTTCTGAATAAATAAATAATTAACAAATATACATTTCATGCATTGACAAGTTATATAAGTAAAAACTGCACACCTGAAGAACAAATTAAATTAAAATCACTTATGCAAAACCTGTTGCATAATGAATGGGTCAAATTACAAATAAACAAAAATATTCATATTTCTATACAAATGATCTCCACTAATATGTTCACTCCACATGGCAAATTGTTTAGCGAAACCAGTCATGTCAGCAGAGCAATCATTGTCATACGTATCAGAAACTTAAACATGGATGAACTTTTGTCACTTTGCCAGGGGGACCTAGAACTAACTGAGTGCTACAACCAAGCAATGTCTGATATAATGAATGTAGTAGATCCATTTCGACTCAAAAGTTACAAATACAAATTATTCACACTCCTGGTACAACCATAACTTAAATGAAGAAAGGAGGACACTCCAACTTGATCAGAGTTGATGGAGCCATGAACCCTCCTTGATGAATCTGAAACAGCTACAGGAGCAAAAAGAAAACACCCACAGAAAGATAATATAGAAGAGGAAATCATCATTCTTCAAAACCCAAAAATCACCCACACCCACTCGTGGGAATTGTCAAACAACAAACCAGTATCAGCAAATCTAAAATGATCACCAGCACCTCCAAATGAGAATTGTGAACCTTTCCCAACCTTTTTTTGGTAGAAAGTATTGGTTATTGAAAAAATAAACCAACATAGACAATGAAGTGATACAGGATCGGATCAGCAACATAAACCCAACACAAAGGCAACTGCGACAATGGAAAGACTCAAACTACCAACCATGAAGTCCAAAAATGAGTCTACATGGCAAAAATTCAAAGCCTTAAATGAAGAGGAGTTATGTGAGACTATAGCGTCAATTAAACCAACTTTGCATGTTGATGATCCTGTCCCCTCTTCAATCATCAAGGAGTACAGTTAACTTATTGAACCCCTCTAGACTGAGATTGGAAACTCATCTTTATCCTATGGCATCATCCCAGACTGTTTGAAGATTAGACAAGTGACACTGTTCCAGAACAATGCTGGCACCTACCCAACATACCCAAATACTTTTCATCCATTGTCAAACATGCCCTTCCTAGTTAACAGCTGGAAAAATTATTACAGAATCAGTTTGGCAGCACATTGAACAGTGCAGAGTGCTTGATTTAGAACAGGTGACAACACTGAGACTGCTAACTTGCACATCATGGATGATGCACTCAAAATTCTGGACTGGAACAATTTCAGCCTCTTAGAGTTACTAGAATGTAGAATGTGGCTATCTAATAATGTCCTCAAATAGTTCACTTCCTTCCGATCAGGTCGTTCTCAACTAATGAAATGGGTGGCTCTTTATTTATCAGGTTGCAAGTTACTCTTGAAGTCCCTCAAGGATTCACTATCTTCCCACACTCTTCAGTCTTTATAAGGAACAAGCTGATCTTGATTACCACATGTATGCTGATGACTCTCAACTTTACTAAAAGTCTTCCTCCCCAGAAGATATCATCTGACTCAACGACACTACACTGAAAACCCAAACCAGGCTGTCAGATACCCACCTCAAATTGAACTCCAAGAAGACAGAATTCCTATTAATCTCCCTACACGATGGTACACTCCCTATACAGAAATGGATCAACCACTTGAATGCACCGCAATTGCAACACAATGTTCATTGAATCAACAAAATCCCTTGGAGTAACCCTGGAGAAGAACAATAACTTGCAAGCACAAATTAGCGCATCCACATGTAGTGCTTGCTTTTACCTCAACTCAACGCCCTCAAGATAGTGAAATCATTCATCCCCCACCAGACTTCAAGACTGCAGTGCAATCATTTGTCGTATCTCTAATGAAATTAGAATCAAGATTGCAATCAGGACCTTTGGCAAGCATTTCTGGAATAAACTTTTACAATGCAGAAATACATCCCATCAGGCAAACTGTTCCCATCTAGCCTTACTTTCAAAATAGGTCTGGAAAACTGAAAAAAAAGCATCTCACAGGATACTGGGTGAAATCACAAACAGCATTACTAAAGTAGAGAATATTGGACACTCTGCCAGTATCATAAGCATTACATCTAAATTAGGATGTATATCTGTGTCGTTGTTATACTATACTACGTGTCACATGAACGTTCTGAGAAATATCTATGTAATTTAGCACTGAAATTATCATTATTAAACCTGTGAAACGTTTTTTTTTTTTTACCTGTGCATCATCACGTTAGCTGGCCGGTGGTAAAAACAGGCAATCCCCACTCCATGGGGTATGCCATGGGCACATCACCACAAGAGGCCAAGCCCACAGGTGGTGGACAGTTGCAAGCTTAGCCTGCACACATGCTTGCAAGTAACGGAGAAAGTATTGTGCAAACTTGCAATCCCTGATAGGATCTGCATTTCCATGTAGTTTCCAACGAACTTGACCTTGACCATTTCCATGGCAAGGGGGATCAACCCAAACATGGGAGGGGAAAACTCTTCAGGACAACATCTCTGAGGATTGTCTTAAGAGGGCAAGACTAATTTATTTGCAAAATTAAGGATTTGGATCTGTCTGAGGTGGAACAGTAAGTCTGCTTCTCCATGCTGTTGTACCCATTATGTATACACAAGGAATATTGTCACATGAGGAAAATAAACACTTTACCTCGCTGTCAAGCTGGTTGGCGGAATCAGAGGGGAAAGGTGTTTAAGGGGCACTGTAGATGGCTGGTTAGAGTTATGTAAAGTCTGTTGCCATTGGCCTTATCTGCCTCCTCCTCCTCGCTGCCGCTGGAGGTTGGGGCGGGCTTCTCTGTTCACAGGCCAGGCCCCCTAACCCTCACTTGAGGTACCTAGCTAAGAGTTAAGCTAGGGGTAAGACGTTATGGGAGGGGAGGGGAGATAAGGGTGAGAGGGGAAAGAAGGGGGCCGACAGGAAACAGAAAGAGACAAAGGAGACGTAACAATGTAATTTATGCTGCAGGTGGAGACAAATAACAGGTGTTGGTGGCCTGGAATAAAAATAAATGATTAAAGGCAGTTTTGTGGGTAAGCTGAGTGTGGCCTTCGGATATTAGGGACCTGGGCCTAGGTCTAGCTCTCCCATGCCTACAGCTGGGCTTGCTATCGGGATCTGCACATGCTACACTCTTTATAAAACTGGATGACTAGCAGTTTTGAGAAAAGCTAGCACTGATACTTGATTATTTCCTATTTGTCAGAAAGTTTCGTATTAACATTTATCTGCCAAACGTTTATAGGCAGATGGCCCGGGGTACTTAGTTTAGACTTGACCAAATAACACATTTGAAAACCATTTCCGGCTCTAGCAGTATATTGTATGAAAAATTGGGAAACAACCCTTACAACGCAACTATTACAACGCACACCGTTACAACGCACACCATTACAACGCAGGATCCGTTACAACGCATGCCATTACAACGTAAGTATTGGTAAGTATGCTATTTTTTTAAATCATTTTTTTTAAATGTAAATTAAATAAATTAATTTAAGTAATAGTATATATTTAGTTTTGGGTTATGGGGTACAGGGGTATTTTTAGGTTTCAGGGCTAGGTATGGGTTTTGGGGTACAGGGGTATTTTTAGGTGTCAGGGTAAGGTTTGGGTTTTGGGGTACAGGGGTATTTTTAGGTTTCAGGGTTAGGTTTGGGTTTTGGGGTACAGGGGTATTTTTAGGTTTCAGGGCTAGGTATGGGTTTTGGGGTACAGGGGTATTTTTAGGTTTCAGGGCTAGGTATGGGTTTTGGGGTACAAGGGTATTTTTAGGTTTCAGGGCTAGGTATGGGTTTTGGGGTACAGGGGTATTTTTAGGTTTCAGGGTTAGGTTTTGGGGTACAGGGGTATTTTTAGGTTTCAGGGCTAGGTTTGGGTTTTGGGGTACAGGGGTATTTTTAGGTTTCAGGGCTAGGTTTGGGTTTTGGGGTACAGGGGTATTTTTAGGTTTCAGGGTTAGGTTTGGGTTTTGGGGTACAGGGGTATTTTTAGGTTTCAGGGCTAGGTTTGGGTTTTGGGGTACAGGGGTATTTTTAGGTTTCAGGGCTACGTTTGGGTTTTGGGGTACAGGGGTATTTTTAGGTTTCAGGGCTAGGTATGGGTTTTGGGGTACAGGGGTATTTTTAGGTTTCAGGGCTAGGTATGGGTTATGGGGTACATGAGTATTTTAAGGGTTCAGGGTAACGGGTATTTTTAGGTTTCAGTTTTTAAATAAATAATTTTAAATAATTTAAATAATTTTAATAATAGTATTATTTTTTAATTAGTTCTTTAATAATAATTGTTTTTTTTAAATAAACTATTTTTTAAAGTATATATATTTACAAATTAATTATAAAAAAATAATTTAATTTATTAAATTAATTAAATTTTAATAAATTACATTTTTAAAAAAAATAATATACTTACATATACTTACGTTGTAATGGCATGCGTTGTAATAGCATCTGCTATGTAATGGAATGCATTGTAAAAGCATTAGTTGTAAATATATCTGCGTTGTAAAAATTGCGTTGTAACGGTGTGCGTTGTAAAAGTTTGCGATGTAACGTCATACATCCGAAAAATTAAATTAGCCCCGTAGTTAAGGCCTTACAGTCATGTTTAAGACTCCAATTTCAATTATTGCTGATAATTTGATTTTTGTAGCAGACATGCCTCTTAAATTACACTTGGGTGTTGTATTTTAGAAGATGTTGTTGTGATTTTATACCTTTAAATGACAAGCTCTTTCGTGACAACAAAAGTGAACTCCTTTGGAGGAATTCAGCACATGGTAACAGTTGCCTCTTCAGATCACCTATCCGTTTTTCATCCTCTAGGGTAGGCTTAATTCTCAGAATGTGAAAATGGTCACCCAACAACCCTAAGTTTATTTGACTTCACAGTAACGGTTAACCCTTTAGGGCCAGCAGGGGCGGTGGGTGAGATTTTAAAGTGGTGGGGCGCAAAGTGATTTGCATAGAGCACCGCAGCGAGCGAGCGCAGCGAGCGAGCCCAAACCCCAAAAGGGGGGTTTGCGGGGGTTACCCCCCCCAATAATTTTTTTTAAGAAAAATCGTGCATTTTCAAGCAAATTTGAGAAAGCAGGAAGGTTAATGAAGCAATTGTGAAAGTGCAGTTATTACATTAATAGATGGCATAACATAGGTAGCTGCCACTGGTTGCTTAATAGAGTCATATAGTGTGCCCATAAATCAAAACAGTGTGTGGAGCTGATATACAGGACCACAGGGGATTAAGAGAGTCATCTGTAAGAGATTCACTGTCAGCAATGAAGATTAAGGTGAAGCCTGACATATTCTTTCCATGATATCAGCGTAAACAAGGGAACAGACTAGTTCCATCGCAAGGGATAGAAAGGAAGGACCAGGCAGACAATGAAGAAGAGAAAGGTTTATGATGGGCACCCCACTGTGAAGGGAAAAAAATATAACAAAATAAAGAAAAAGTGAATAATAAAGGAGCAAACAGTGGTGAACTGCAAACAACACAACGCATAATGTGCTTCATGACATGAAATGTACTAACCTTTGAGGGAGACTTCTGCGACCCTATAAACCAGAAGTTGAGTTGCACATGCACACAGCCTGTCTGTGCTGCTAGGACTTCATTTGTTCATCAAGCCCTGTGGGAGGAATGCGGATCTCCAGATCCACCTCACACACGAGGCAGCCACCAGCACACTCCCACAGAACAGTGCAATGTCAGGCTTTCACGTGTTGGCTTTTGCCACATCGTTGCTGTCTTTTAATCTTGGAACAGAGTGCTTCCCAGAGTAAAGTGCTACAACACCTTGTCAGGAGTATTAAGCGCTATATAAAAGCAATTACAACACAATACTGTTTCCCAGATCACATACACCCACTGGCTATGAGCATGGGCAGGGACATAGTGCTACTTTTTGGGATAATGGGAATTGTCGTTGGAACCTCACCCAGTGCAATCAGTTGTGTAGGCTGTTGCCAAAATAGCTGCCATGTTCCCATTTTATGTAATATGTCCCTGTAATTTTCTGAAAGAACTGCACTTTGTACACAGCTTTCAGCTTCAGAGAAGTGCAGAAATGGAGGGAGCAGCCAGACGGCATAGAAAGGGAAATGCCAAACCAGGGGTCCCAGTTGTGCATGTGAGCAAGTGAGGTATGAGTAGTTCAAAGTTTCCTTGGTTTAATTGCTGACTTTTACCTTTATCATCAAAAACACTGGAATACAGGAAGGCAAAATAAAAGCAGTACAAGTCACGCATGACGCAGGACAACGTGAGATCTTTGTAGATATAATAGAACAATGCTTGGAAGTAAAGAATAGCTATGTCCTTGCCCCATGTTAAGCATGCTAAATGGAAAGTCCGTCTTCGAATTGCTGCATTTTATTTCCATAATTCCACTGAATTTCCATTTCATCAAGCAGGCATTTATTTTTCCCAAGTTCATAACAGCTGCCTGGCATCTAACAAAACCCTAACTAGCTACCTCCGCCACTTACCCACTCCCTCCTCAAATGGTAGGAGTGAGCCCGAAGCAGCCCCTGCAGGTCACGAGGCCCCGAAACAGGCCACAAACCCAAACCACTATCTCATTCTCCTCCCATCCACCCAGCTGTCCCGGTCAACAGAACACCAGCAGCACCGCTCTGCCAATGCCCAACCACTTCGCCTGAGAGGCACAGCCCCTGATCGTGACTGGTGCAACCACAAAGCTATGCCTGCACTTCTGTGGAATGCAATAGTGATGTTTACCCCTTGTTAGTGAATGTCGTTTGTCCTAGGTCATTCAAGTTTAATTAATTAGGAGCAAAGCCTCCTAACACATGTCCGCAAAGAGAAGCAAATGTCCTGCGCAGGGCTAAGCCACGCTTCCCTCATGTAAGTGCTGCCTGTGGAAAACCAGCGCTATAAACTTATTGCCAATTTAGCTTGCACTGTTGTGGCCCATTTCTATTCAATACCGATATACCCCTCCCAACCCACTTACTACTTACTTACTTACTTGCTAGTTATCATGCATCAAAGTTATTAAAAGCACTGCCATGTGATGCAATAGTAGGCAAAAACGGTAGCTCCCCTAGTGTTAAAATTGACATAGCCGAGAATTCGTCTGGGACAAAATGTGCAGCATATTGACTTTCCATGACCAGTCCAAACCACCAGGATACAACATCACCACAGATATCCTGACATTTTCTTGTCATTTTTAAACTGCAGCTCACTCCCCTTACCCCCCATAAACCCATAGGAGGGTGTGCATTTATCAACTGAGGCACAATTACTTCTGTTATGCTCCAGTACCTCGTGGAACTATGGGCACAGTACTAGAAACAACGGAAACCACCGATCTAATATCCCCATCCCAAAAAAGAAAGAAACATCCCAGTCTTAGCTCTGGAGACCGCGCTGTTTGTGTGGCAAGCAGTTCAGCCACTGGATGGGGAGTAGAATTTGAAAGTGCACAGGATCACACGTTGTGGTGGTGCTGCGGTTTCATTGTCTATTAGACCAGTAAAACAAAAGGCGGCCAATGTACCTATTAAATTGGCTCCAGTGACACCTGGTGAAGCAGACACTCCCTCCCATAGACCATCAAGTGCACACTGCAGTGCAACAGCAAATAACTATCACGCCAACCTTCATACGAAATACACCTTATAAACCAGATGCAATATGCCTTTCATTCCAGAAGCATCCATTGTTCCATATTGGCACTGCGCTTCTTCCAACACAACTAAATTACCCACTTCCCTTGCCATACACACTGCAGCAACCAAGCACACGAAAACTCAAGGAACTGGTATACAGCACCCCTACTGCGCACCCCTTCATGCCAGGAGTGGGACACAAAGCAGCCACTGCACCCAGGATGCCTAAAAAATGAACAAATGCAAACCCAGTTATTTTAACATAGCCACTTCTGCTTGCCCAGCCTTTCCAGCCCTAGCAGCACGTTCGGTTCTCCCAACGCACATCCACTCCGCCGAGACGCATGCTGCCTGTCACTAATAGCGATAATAAATAACTAGTAATGTCAGCTTACCTTTGAGAGGGGATCTGATACTCTCCTCACAAGCACGCTCCAGAGGCCCTGCTGTGTAGTCCCCAGTTGTTTATACATACCACCAGCCCCGGATACCTATTAACGGCCTAACTTCATCTCAGCACCAAAGTCTTGTTAGGCGAAAATGCGCAATATACAGCCTCAGTCATACCCATTAAATCCGCTGGACACAAATCAATCACGGGTTGCAACTTGCTCCACGTTCAGCTTCTGAATGAAAAATCAAATGGCAGCGGAGCGTCTGCCATCATAAATTGACAATAAATGATGAGGGGAGGCCTCATTGTCTGAATGGAACGCATTTGCATTTGACCTCTTAGTTGTAAAATAGGGAGATAAGTACGTCTTGGCTGAATGGGGTGATATATTAAGAGCCCTCGAAATTTCTAGTCTGGGCCATTGCAGCAGCGCAAACAAGTAGCTGGCTGGGGGAGATATATTTTTAAAGGGGTAGATTTGGAGATTTCTGCATTTTTGTGCAGCTCGCCAAAACATACATGAAAGCTTACCTTGTCCCGTAGTCACACTGAGCACGGCTAGTGGTTGTGCTTAGCTCCACCAATGGATGCAATTACCTCGAGGGTGTATGCACTTAACTCCATCAAGGGTGCACTCCGCCCTTCTATAGGCTATGCTTAGCACCCAAATGACTGCACTTAGTAAATCTGATGGCTACACTAAGAGCTACTGATGGATGGTTTTAGTCTGGTGGTTATGCTTAGCCCCTCAAGTAGCTCATCTTAGCCCTACCGGTTGGCTGCACTTAACCCCTCTGGTGGTTGCACTTAATTCCACCAAAGGATGCATTTAGCTCCTCTGGTGGTTACGCTTAGCCCTTCTCGTGGTTGCTCTTAGCCCCTTCAGTGGTTGCACTTAGCCCTTCCAGTGGCTGTTCCTAGCCACTCTGGAACCTGCACTTAGAGCTCATGGGGCTGTGCTTTACTCCCTCTGGTGGGTGCACAGAGCAGCAGAATGTGCAGCATGTGGTCACAGCAGTGCTTGCACTCAGCCCCTCCAGTGCTTGCACTCAGCCCTTCCAGAGAATGCTCTTAAACCCTTCAGTGGTTGCACTGAGTCCTTCTGGTAGCTGCACTTACAGCCCCTGGGGTTGTACTTTAACCACCCTGCTGGCTGCGCTTAGCCCCAGAATGTGCCTCATTTGGTCACTCCATGAGTTGCACTTAGTCTCTCTGGTGGCTGCACTTAGCTCCACAAATTAATGTATATCGCTGCGCTCCGGTGTTTATGCCTGGGTGTGCATAGTTCTTCTGCTTCGGCCTAGTGTTGACAGGGCTCATAAAAACACTTTTACTAGAGGCGAGAGGCTATGAGCGTCATTAAGATGTATCCCATCCAGGCTAGATCACCTCTTTACCTCAGCATCACACGGCAGACATACTTTGAAGCTTTTCGACATGTGTTATGTTCCTATTGGGAGGTTCCTCCATTCATGGCAATGCCTGCCTGATAGCACGCATGCGCCCTGTGAAAATATTCAGCTTCAGTGAGTTTCACTTCTCATCTTCATTATCAAAACCTGCTCCATCACTTCGCTCCACTGCAACTGTGTTTTTGTTAAAACATAATTTTTTTTGCAGTTTTTTTTATACCCCGAAATCTGCCAGACGGCATTGAAGCGCATACATACTGCGTAACATACGTTCAGATTAGTGTTTTTAGGTGCGTGGAGATTAAGTGATTTGTTTTGCCCATAATCACACCTGCTGTTGAGCCGACTCCAGGACTCCAAGGTGCTTCCGCAGCTCTGGTCGGTAGGCCACATTTGTTCCCGGGATCTAATTTGAAGGGCAGATGTCGCTACTGTAAGGGGCAGCCGTTCACGTTTGAAGAAAAGCAGATTTTAAAATTAAAATTAAAATAAGTTCACACACGCCTTCTTGTTGCCCACTTCCCGCTGCCTAATGACTTATACAAAACCTTAAACCTCAGCGAGCTTTTATCAAAAGAAAAACAGCTCGAAAACCTTGGCTCCGATATCACAGGGAACAGCCTCGCAGTTCCACCCTTTTGAAAGCGGTCTTTGATTTTCGCACTTTCCGCAGAAACTACGAGCCAGGGCGCATCACGATATTTGGGCGACTCTAATAACATAGCAGCTTACTTTGCGCTAGATCAAACAAAAAAACAAACCCGGGGACTGCGTGTGAAGGGCAGGAGGGCTGCAGGCGGTTTAATACAATTAAAATGTGATGTAAAAAAAGTAAAAAACGTACTGAGCTCAGAGCTTCTGGATGGATCCGACGACTACGGGGTTCTCTCTAGCTGAGCACAGGCGGCCTTCTGAGGACAACGTCACGGCGCGCGCGTCCAGAATGACGAATCACTGCATGGCTTCACAATGAAGTGACACAGTGATTGGCCATGCAGTGCTGAGCCTGAGCCAGTGTGCCACCCAGCCAATCCTGGCGCTGCAGCGCCAGGATTGGCTAGGGGGGCACACTGACTCCTCGCCCTGGCGCCTTCCATACCACGGGGCCAGGCTACAGAAGCACCCCTCCCCCGGCCCCTTCATTCAGTAGGAGCATCTCTGGCCAGCGCGCATGCTCGGGCTAGGTGCAGCCCTAAGTTCCTCATGCGCAGCGCACACCGTACTGCTGCTGGCCTGCTGACGTCTGCGCTCTGCAGACTGTCACTCAACAGACCAGCCAGCCAGCCCCACCCCCTGCGCACACTCCCTATTCAATCGGGTGGGTCCCGACCGGACCCGCAACCTGGATTGAAGCGCTGCACTGTGACTTCAATATTCAATTCAAATATTTATTTGTGTATGCGGTGCGTCCAGGTTTAGCGGGGCTACGCCTCTACGCCCCTATGGACGCACCACGGCTGAGGGCCAGTGCTTCTCCTGCAAGTCTGCCATTCAAGGCTGTACACGTACCAATTGTATTTCCTTTTGAAGCATCTATGCAAGTCACATATTTGTTACTTTACTGCACTTGTGTTTTGTCTAAATGTTGGCAGTTCGATGCATTGGTGTGTGACGTACTGTAACCTGAATGTTACAATCGTTGATGCTGCAAGTGCAGCGTAGACCCTAATGCAAGCAAGATAATTGGGCCCCCTATTCCCTGGCTTTATAGTACAAGTTACACTAACGGGGGCAATATGGGCCTATCACAACCGGGGCCTTGCTGTCACTGCACCTGCTGCACTATTGCTTGCTACACCGCTGTTTGCAATGTGGGTCCGTCCAGAGAATTAACAAACTCACGTAATTGCCATTTTATCTTGCTACAACTTCTTGAAAGACAAGGTTCATGTGCAAAAACGTTTAGTGCTGGCATAACGAATAGAAAAATGTATTAAACTAGAGCTAATCCAAGACATACATGCTTTGCTCTCCACCCGGTGTATGCAATGCGTGCAATTCTCTGATCCCTGCTAGTGCACAAAGGCCTGACTCGTGGTGAAATATTGTCTGCCACGCTTTAAACTGTGCATGTTTGATGGTATTATATCATTTTGTCACTACCGTATTTACAAAATCTCATGGCTTACCTCTAATTCTCAATTCTCTAATCACGCTGCTAATTGAAATAATGACTCATATCCTTCATTTCCCAGTCATTAGCGGGCACCACCAACCTCTTAAATCAGTATTGCTCCATTTATCATGGTGTTCAGGAAGTAGAGCTTACAGTCATTTCCGCGTTTAACCAACCCAATAAATCCACTCGGCATTGTTTTCAGGACTGTTCAGGAGGTGGAACTTGTTTGCTTTCATAAGTGATTGGCATAGACCAGATCACCATGCGCAGGGCATGGCTGATGAACACACACATTTGAATAGCAAAAGGGATTTGTTTAACAAACCTTGAAGCCGACTCCCATAAAAGCGTCTATAATGCGCATTGTATTCGTCCTTGAGTTTACTGTGACAACGATCTGCACCCTGCATGCTCCTCTCCACTGGGCCATTCCCTCACGAAAGTGAACAACCTACAGGTATTACATTTTATCAGGCTACAATAGGGTGCAAAAGCAGTGATTGCGCACTATAGCATTATGAAGTTTAAGATACTTGGGGCCTCATTTATGAGGCTGTGTGTCACTTTTACGCCACCGGTGCGTCACTTTTTGTGACGCACCAGTGGCGTAAAAAATGCGCTTTGTTGGGCTATATTTACAAAGTGATGCATCTAGGTAGATGCGTCACTTTGTAAACCCCTGCACCATATTATACCTGCGCCAGGTATAATGTATGCAAAGGGGGCGTTTTGACACAAGAAAGGGTCATGGAAGTGACGCAGTGAAATCTATAAGATTTCACTGCGCCATTTCTTGGCCGCTAATGCGTTCAAATCTTATGCCTGCATCAGCGCAGGCGTAAGACTGACGCAGAAACTAACAACATGGGACTTGTCCATGTGAAAGTACACATTGCTGGAGTTGCGTCACTTTTGTGACACACTCTAGCAATGCGTCACTTTTGCGCCTACAGATACGTCAGAAATACTGATGTATCTGTAACTCCTTGCGACATGATGCATCATATTATAAATATGACGCATCAATCATGACGCAAGGAGTGCGCACTGAGAAGTGATGCATCGCTGCTTTCACGCAGCTATGCGTCATTTCTCATAAATGAGGCCCTTAATTACTTGTGGCAAGATGAACCCTCAACAATCGCCCGAGAAGTTCATGCTCCCTTCTATATACAATACAAGGACTACAGCTCGTAGGCTGGTTTTATCCTGCATACTTTTCTATTCAGAGGCACCTCATTGTGCCCAGTGCCTCTCACATATAGGATATTTCCAAGCTTGAAAGTAGCCGAGAAAGTCTAATGGAAACATATTTACAACCACCTGATGAAGCATCTACAACCTGAAAAAATTTACATTTTTTGGGGGTCTTGCAACAAACCTTAATGTGTTTCTTGTTTTCAATATTTTGCACCTTTTTGTGTATTTTGTTTACTTACTTATTTTGCGGTGAGTATGACAGCTCAGTGGACTAATGCACTCTTTGTATAAATATCTGCGTACTCTTCAAGTCATAGCTTGGAAAACTGGTAGGACTTGTCGGCCTAATGGGTGCCATTAAGTGGAGTATTATTAATAACTGGTATCAGCTCATGGAGGCCAGATAAATCCTTGACTGTGCTATGTCATTAACTGGCGTGAGCATGGGGTCTCACGGCTAGACTGCCGACTTTGGAGTTTGGAAACTAAGATTCGAGCCTCGTGGTTGACTCCACATCATCATACACTTCTGGGCAAATCACTTAACCTCCCCGTGCCTACCAAAAAAATGAATGTGTCCTTGTGTAACGCAACTGGTGCTCCAATACCATCGGGTCGAGTTCACGCTGTGTAAATTGGCAAAAGAAAAAATAAATATTATCAAAGGTCGGTTGAGCACGTCCCCTTTTGTGATCAGCAGCAGAGCTCCTTTCGCTTTATGAACCACAATAATAACGTTAATAATAATTATGGAAATTATTTATTTAATGAATTGCTTAATGCAGTGGTTGTTGCTGCTTCTAAGCACTGTGAATAAAGAGGCTCTACCATATATTTTAGGGAACCCAAATGGCTGTGCATAGACAAAAGTTGATGTTTGTCACCATTGTTGCCAAGAGCTTCTTTTACTGAAACACGGAGAACCAATCCTCCATCAAGCCTGGTTCTGCTCTTGTTGCTTTTGTTCTTACCCTTTTGGCCCATGTTCAATGCTTTTAGTGCAAAGGCACCTTTGTTTGGTTTTATAGCGTTTTCCGAAATCGAAAATTTTATAAAAAATCCAAAGAAGGTGATAAAACGATGTCAGTGCCATCTTGAGTTGAGAGCAAAATAGAAGTAAAGAAAAAGCCCAATTTGCTCAGGAGCCTAGCTTTCAGTTTCTGGTAGTTTGGTGATATGATATTATGAAAATACACAAACAATTCATAGCCAGACACTTCAGTCATTATTTGCAAACCATTTTAATCTACAGTAACTGTTGCGTTGGTTGGCTTTTGGTTGGGTCATTCCTTCTAGTATTGGTAGGTGTGAGCAAACATTTTCCATTATTACACTATGTAATGCTATAGGGAGATGTGATTTCCTTAACAGGCCATTACTCAGAGACTTCGTGAGCTCACACAAGCAAATGTGTTTCTTCTGGAAAGAGAATGAGGTAATAAACCGTGACATTACTTCAAATTTCCACTGGTTGGATCTCACCTGCTCAATTAAGTCTCCCCAGCTCTGAAAAGCAACTGTAACAAACCTAAGCAGATGAGGAACAAATAGCCTTTCGAACTTGGACTATTGCCTCGACAAAACTGGTGTGTCCTCCCACTTTGTTCAGTGGTTCCAAAATGGCGTGAGAAAGCAAGTTGTTATCCCTGCCTTTCCTTTCCTGGTCCTCCCATTTCAAACATCTCTCACCTCCGCCAACCCCGAAGAACTTTTAGAAAGCCTCTGAGGTGTATAAATTGCTTTACAAGCAACTAAAATAATGGCAACGAACAATAGTTACGTCCCTGGATCTGAATGTAATACAATTCTTTAGCGCAAGCATGTAATGTAGAAACGTACTCCAACATGGTTGCTTTGAATGAAAGAACAAGTTCTGGTGAAGATTAAATCACATTGAAAATTGTTGCAACAGTAATGAATTTGGTGTGTTAGTGCTTAATTTGAGCCGGTGGGTTCAGGTGAGGCACACCATCTCTCCTTTTTGGGGAATTACACTTATTTTTGTGTTTGGGGTACCACCCTAGGTCAAAAGGATACACCCAGACATGGGTCCAGTGCTCACTGTGCCACTGGAACCAAACTACACAGCCTGATCCCATGTAATTCAAGGTCATTCCTGTTAACCCCTTGGCAGCGGTGCTAATTCCGCCGCAGCGTTGGGGGGGTTGGGGAGGACCGCGGCGCCGCCATGCTTGTGATGGAACCACGCCGTCATGAGTCACGGGCGAGCTGTGCTCATGACGGCGTTGTTCCGTCATGACTCCGCCCACTCACTAATTCGCCCACAGAGGCGGGGAATCAGTGCTGCGTGGGCGGAGTGGCTGCAGCATGACGGAACCTCGCCGTCATGAGCACACGCCGCCCGTGGCTCATGACGGCATGGTTCCGTCATAAGCAGGGAAGGGGTTAAAGCTGCTCTTTCATTCTTGCTAAGAAAGTAAAACACAGACAGACAGTGGCAGGTAGGAGCACTTACAGTTAAAGAAGAGGCCATGTGTCTTGCATACAGAGGTACTGAACATCTCCTACTCTGACTCTCCCTCAATACTAAAATGCTGTATTTGGCTATATAGAGGAACAGCAAAGGCATGCACAGTATATCTGTTTACAGCATGCTGCAAGTAACCTGATAACAGATTCATGAGTAACTTGCAAGTCTCATTGCTCTGTGATGTCACTCATGTCAGGTCATATGCTGATGGACTGGCCATTTATCACTTTTTGCATGCTTTAGTGTGTCGCCCTAATTTGGACAGGTATACCCAGACATCGGTCCTGTGCACACTGTGTCATTGGAACAAAGCCATGCCTGGCTGATAAGCCCTAGCCAGGGTGAAACCAGTCCTGGTTGCTCGTGTTCTGGTTCAGGGAGGGTCTGACCTGGCAGTTTAGGCTGGACTGTTCCCATTGGAGCAGGGTCAAGACTGATTTGCATACGGCTGGGAACTTTCCTTCCATGTATATATGTGATAGCTGGTGAAAATAATGATGCTTCCGCAATGAAAAATGAGATTCAGTACATTACATTATATAGGGCATGATTTAGAGTTTGTTGGATGGGCTACTCCATCACAAATGGGATACTCTATCACAAATGTGATGAATAAATAGTGTTGGGTTGTAATTAATGCAGTCTGGCCCTACCAGATGGCCCGACTTGAAACAGCATGTGTTTGGGCTCTGTCAATGCCTACAGTACGAAAAGAATGGCTCACACAAGCTCTTCCAATCTGGTGAGTCTGGCAGTCAGACTGACTCGAAATTCCAGTCCTACACTGTGACCATCCTGTTAACCATATTACAAGTGTACAACATGCTATGGCACTTGTAAGAAGGCAGTCGGGGTATCCGTCACATTTGTGATGGAGTACTGCTCTGCATCAGGCCAAAAGTGACTTCCATTTACCATTCTGGACACTAAAAAATAAGCATACCACACTTGCCCATTTCTGGTATGACAAGCAAAGACATCAGTCATATAACGTGCACTACATGCTGCATATTCCAAACAGACAATAGTCTTCACTAACTTCTTTAGGTGTAAAAACTGATTCCGTTGACTCAAACTTTTACCACACAACTGACCTTTATAGGTCACAGTCTTTGCTGGTCCTGAACTTTAGTTACATTGCTCACTCACTTCACTGCAGTGTGGATTCGGGATGAACAACACGTTACTCTTCTCCGATTATATGATTAGCACTTATTTTGCACAAGCATGCTAACTAAAAATATCTTCCTTTCAACTCTATACTTTATCGCTGTTACTGTGGTGGTTCTTCATAATTGATCCTTTACAGGCAGTTTCAATTATTCTTCCGGCTGCTACTTCTACACACACTTTCATTTATTTTCTGTCTTCCAATCACATCGTATTGTCCAATGTTGATCTCCGGAACACAAGGGGATGACTTTGCTAACTCATTGTTGCTCAAGCTGTGGAATCATGGCCATTCATCTGAAGAACTATTTGCCACATGGAATGCATCTCTTCCAGGAGCAATTCTACTGGAGAAGAAAGTCTGGCAAATAAAATCTAATTTTCGTCTCAGGAACATGGGACTTCCTTGTGACAACCCTAGAGTGGCCATGGCCACTTTCAAATTTCGAGTTATTCCAGCGGCTGTCAATTTACTTATTCAAAACGATAGAGCATATCATCAAGGGCTGAATATATAATTATCGCCGCTTTAGCGTCCGTTTTTGGGCGAAAAGCGGAGATAATTATATTGCATTATTTGCAAGGACAAGCTAGACGCGTGTTTCCTTGCTTCAGCTCCCATTTTGTTCAAGCCTCGCTTTGCATCTCTAATGAGATGCAAAGGAGGCGTGCCTGGCAAAACACCATGGGAAAATATAGCTACCCCAGCTTCGTGATTTCATCAACGAGGGGTAGCGATATTTTAAATCCCGTTAACTATGCCTTAACGCAGGAATTTAACGTCTGTTAAATTCCTGACTAAGGCATAGCTAATATGCGAGGTGGATTATGGTGATCGTATCACCAAGTCTATCTCCATTTTGGGTGCAACATCACTGGTTTTCCAGCGATGTTAGCCCATTTCCCTGGAAAATTATCGTCCTGGAGTAACACGTTGTTAATAACGCGTTACCAGGGTGATTAATTCCAGCAATAAATAAACAAGCGCTGAGCGCGCTTTGAATTTATTTATCGCTGCCATACTAAATATTCCCCGATGGTTTCTGGTCTTCTCTTCTATACTCCTGTATGGCAAGCTCAACTCCCAAGCTCAACTCCCACTCTCAGTAGACTAACTTTCCCCTTCCAACATTGCAACAATTACATGACAGTCAATGGCTGGCACTGGAGTGTTCTTCACAGATCAATTCACACAGATGTCGAACATATAGCTAACTTACCAAAAATCAAAAGCTGATGCATGCAACTCCTAAGCACTAAACTCCCCCATGCTGGATTAAAGGCTGTCCACATTATATAAAACAGAGACTCCCACATGTCTGCCAGGATCACCCCTGCTATGACAGCTATTGTGTTGCAAGCTCTGGAAATGTTGCCCGTTTAGGAGTTACAAGTAGTTCAGAGTCAAGGATATGGCACCATACACTAGGACCTTCTGTGCCCAAGTTACAATGTATTTTTGTTTCTCAGTTTGCACCCCGCATTAAAATTGATCCAGGAGACTCTAACTGCAAATCAGTCTTCTCACTTATCGTTAAAGAAGCCAATGGGGCGAAGCTACCAGCTGTGGTATTATGACTGAACGCCTCTAAGTCAGAATCCCCCCTAAACCGTAACGATACCGCAGTGCCGCGGAGCCTCGGTTGGCCTGGGATAGCCGGCCTCTCTCGGGGGGCCGGTGCGTAGAGCCGCTCGCTTGGGGTCCGGCACGGGGGCCTCCCCCTCCAGTCCCTGCCCCACCGGGGAGCGGGGATGGGGGCCACAAAAAAATAAAATAATAAGAGCATGGTTTATCTTTACAGCCATAATCCTATGGCAATGCCCTGGCTTTGAGAGGTTGCGTTGCACGCAATCTTTTGATGCACCTGGGCTTAAGTCACAAAAATGAGAACTTTTACAAGTTACAAAGTTTGCAAAGAGACTTAGAGATTCACAACATTTCCTTTCCTTGTCGATGGAGAATTGACAATTCCTAAAGTGACAATTTTTCAGTCAATGGAAACGGGTAAAGGCTAAGGTTATACATCAATTAATGTATTTCTACAACTGAAAGACATTTTTCCACGTGAAAAAGATCCCTTTCCCCACATTGTATGACAACCAGGGATATTTGATGGACTTTTGCACCCAGTTTGGTCGTATACACAAATATGTGTTATAACAAACATATGAGTGTGAAAAGCCATTGAGAAGGATTGATTTAAATAAACTTATGAATTTGTGCGATTTCACCATTTCCAATCACCCCCTCTTGGCCCTCTCCTTTAGGCACCCATTTTTCTAGCAGTAATATAACAATTATGACAGGGGAAAATTCATCAGATTGCTGGATGTTCCTTTATTGCAGGTGTGCGAAAGGGTCAGAAGCTGTACAAATGCTTTGGGATTTGGGCATTCCGATCCAGCATTCACATTGTAGCTATCAATGTTTTATTTACAGTCATAGAGAGTTTTGGGAATTTATCCATCGTCATTTTGTGAATCATCATTTGGAAATGCGGGCCCTCAAACGACTGTTGTAAATTCGAGTAAATTATGACCGACAAATGTGTTGTGAATCAGGGCATATGTGTTAATCATTGTATTCAAGGTAATCAATTCTAACGATACCACATTTAAATACACTCCTGCAATTACCAAACTGATAGTGATCTTACACTGCTTTAGTGGAACATCACTAAATCAGTAGGCGGCCAGAGAGCACCATTTTTCAAATTCTTTTAGTTCACAGTTTTTAAAAATTTCCTATAAATTAGGTTAAAGTAACAGAAGTTAAAAAAGGCTGGTTACTCAAAAAAAGTCAAAGCATATTTATTTCCCTGTGCTTAGGTAGTTAAAACGTCACAAATGATTTGTAAGCCCAGACTGCAGTTGTTGGTGATCCCTTTGGGAAACAAGTTGTTTTTTACTTGTAGGAAGTTGTAGCATCTACATTTTTGCTAGATTAGAAGGTCATAAATCAAGAAAACAACTCGAGGGTGAAAGCTGATGATTCAATAATGGTATTTTAAAACTAGGGGGCAGATTTACAATAACTGGCGCATCCCCAGGGATGCGCCAGTTATTGTGCGCCGCAGCTCCGCCACCCATGCTGCGCCGCATTTACAATGCGGCGCACATGGGGCAAAAACGGCCCAGATGCGTGACGCATCTGTGCCGTAAAGGTGGCGCATTGCTGGAGTTGCGTCGCAAGCGCGACGCAGCTCCAGCAAGGCTCGGGAGTGCACTACCTGTCCAATGCTGTGTCAAGCAGGCGCAGGGTTTTGACTCAGCATTGGCCTAAAAGTGACCGAGTGAAATCTTGTAGATTTCACTCAGCCACTTTTAGGAGGCGTTCCTGCGCAGGAACGCCCCCCCCCCCCGTGTGCCGGAACGCCTCCTTATGGCGCAGGGCTTTACAACGTGATGCATCTCTTAGATGCGTTACGTTGTAAATAGGACGCATTGTTTGCGCCGCCGTTGCGTCAAAAAAGTGACACAATTGCGGCGCAAGGGGCTTGTAAATCTGCCCCACAGTTTATAGAAAGGTAGCCCCATCAACACGCTGATTTAAATTGATGAGCATTTTCGTGGTGTTCGAGAGTCATTGACAATATAGGTCTTCCTCCTGTAGTCGAGGTTTAACATTATTTGATTTATTTTCCCCACTTTTAACCTCATATAACGATCTCTCTATTTGGTACTATTGGTAAGGAATAGTAATACAAAACATTGTAATCCTTGTGCTCTCTCATTATTGTTTTTTTAAGTCTCCTTTCCAAAGTGACGTTTAATTCTCGAGTCAGCTGGAGAAAGTGTTCTTGACCGGATTGGAAATAGCAAGAAATGCGCGCACCACTGTTAATCCTCATATAAATTTCAATAGCTAAAACTTGGTGAAATCTCCTTGTTGGAATAGGTTGAAAAATTAGTAATTGCAGTAGCAATAGGGTGCAGTAAGTGTAATTACTGTAGTATTTACCCATTTTTGGAAGGACTCTCGGGTGAATACACGGAGTACCGTAGCATACCCACATCTCAAATTATCAATACCCGGGATAATGATAATCTCCAGTGTGGTTCTTTAACCTTTTACATTTATATAAGTACATTTTAATTTACATCTCTCTGAACCTTTAAAATCCCTTTCCTCCCATACACTCTTCTGATCTCTAAATCCAGAAAACCTACCCCTGAACCTTAAAAACACCTTACTACTACAATACTCCACCCATCTCTTCATCCTAAAAACATTTACTGTTCCTATACACAGCCCATTCCTGAACCCTAAAAACCCTTAACACCCCTTTCCACTTCCCGTCACTAAAACCTGAAAGCTCCTTACTTCCCCTACACATTAGACATCCCTGAACCCTAATTGCCTATTATTGCCGCTATAAATAACCCATCCCTGAAACATAAAGAAACCCTTATTGCACCATGCACTGTCATCCCTAAACCTTAAAAAACATTCACTGCCCCTATATACTAACCAATCCAGAACTCTAAAAACCCCATACTAATCCTAAATACTACCGATCTGCGACCTGCCACAATCAGCCGCATTAAGAAAATCTTTCCAGGAGGTGTTTTAGCACCCGAAAATCATGCAAGGGGGCACAAATTCCCACTTGCACTCGCGAACTTAATGTTGGCTAATAATAAACTCTGCCAATCTGGCACTTGTTGGAGGTTTGCTAGAACTCAGCGATACTCTTGTAGTGTGGAGTGGGCAAAACTCTGCAAACTATATATATTACAGAGTGGCAGGAGCCACTCTGCTGTCATAGTTAGGGTCACCAGAGATTGGAATTTTTGCCCCATAAAACTTTGCACCCATTCGACAAATGTCTGCAACATTTTGCAGACCTGTTTCACCCGTTTCATTGTCGAAGGGCTGAAAGATTTGCCCAGTTTGCCCTAGAGGGTGCAAAGAAAAAGTGGGTCCCAAAACAGGCTTGAAATCCAATGCATGTTACGTAGACTTTTAAATTTCACGTAGCGTGAAAAATTGTCAGTTGTGTTTTGCTGACATTTGGCAGCTTTAGTTATTAAGGTGAGAAGATGATTTTTTTTAGTACTACAGGTAAGTAGAGTAAGTATTTTTTTTAAATATAAGGGTTTCCATCTAAGTGAAGGCTGCTATTGTGGTATTTTCATGACATTTCATTGTATATTGCAGTAGTACCATGGTACATAGCAATGAAAAGTCATTAGGTGATTGGCTAACGACTGCCTGTATAAAAGTTCAAGGCAACCATTTTATTTTTATGTTAAGTTTGCCTCTGTTATGGGTTACGCCTTCCAATCTAGGTAAGTATAAGGTTTGGTTTTGTACCCACAGCTATTACCACTTTAATAAAGTGGTAATAGGTATGGAAAAATATTTATAAGTTTCTATATATTTAAAAAAAATAATAGAGTACCACAATACTACTGAGGTATCCAAAAAATATTTCTTAAAAAGTTGTTAAAAAGTACACTGTAGGACACCATATTTTACAAATATAGTGTGATAAAGAGTATTTTCTGTTTTTAACATAATTAAATATGCACAAAAAAGTCTACAGAGTAGTGTGTAAATCACTACAAATTACTGATCTACTTAAACAAAACACAGTTCACCCTAGACTGCTGCAAAAATATATAGAAAGTTATTACATTTTTTTTAACCCATTACTACTTATATAAAGTGATAATAGGTCACGATGTAAGACCTTAACCCAAACCGTAGCAAAACAGAAACCGCAGAACACAGCAAAAGTGTGATAAAAACCTACCTTTGGTAAACATGGCCATTAGCCAATCACATAATCACTTCTCAGCTATCTGTGTCATGGTATACCGTGAACTTAACACTGTATACAGTGGAACAATATATAACTGTGTTTTATAACTTAAGTACTATTTGCACTTTTTAGATATACTATCAAAAATGAACATTAACATGTGTATTGGTAAAGGGCACGCCCACACAATGGTATCTTGAACTGAATAACAGATGTTTATTGTTACCCAATTCAATGGTACTCATTTTATCAACCTTGGAAGGATGAAAAGCTGAGTGGACCAGCTGGGTTTTGAACCTTTGACCATGAGGTCAAACACAGGCCCCAACAGTGGACTCATTAGTCCACTAAGTCACCATATCTGGCTACATTTGCACATTATATAGTATATTCCGGCTACATAACATTTACATCCTTACACACTCTTTCACAGTACGTCGGCTCCAATGGAGACTCTCCACTTTACACCAATCCACTCTATAACACCACTTTACGCCACTACACTCTAAGCTATTCCACTTAATACTACTCCACTTTATGTCACTCCAGTGTCCTCCACTACACTGTATGCTAATCCGCTGTACACCACTCCACTGTTCTCCATGCTGCTCCACTGTGTGACACTGCACTTGACACCACTCTACTCTACGCTATTATATTTTTCACCACTGTATTCTATGATACTACAGTGTATGCCACTTAACTCTACGCCCCTCCACTGTTCGCCTCACAACTGTAAAGTATTCCACTGTACGCAACTGCAGTCTACGCTACAGTACTCTATGTCCTTCCACCCAGCGCCATTTCATGGTGCGCCACTGCACTCTCCACTATTACACTGTACACTATCCCACTCTACGACCCTCCATTCTACCCAACCACAGTATACCATACTCCACTCTAACACACTCCACTGAATGCCAGTGCACTGTACACTATTTTAGTATGCCATATTCTGATGTACACCGCTAGATTTTACAACAATCCAATCATTGGCACTCAACAGCTCACCACTCCACGCTATGCCAGTACACTCTAGACTATTCCACTATACATAATCCCACTCTTTGCTAATCCACTGTACGTCACTCCACTCTATGGCCCTCCGTTGAACTCAACACAGGTATATGCCACTGCACTCTACCACAATCCACAGTATGCTATTACACTTTACAACACTACATTCTACCCCACTGCACTAAACACCACTCCACTATATGTTACTACACTTTACCCTTCTACAGTTAACCCTATTCCACTGTATGACACTGTAATCTATGCACCCCAACTATTTGTCACTCCACTGTATGTCTCAAACTTAATGTCATGAAACTCAATGTTATTCCACTCAAGATTACTCCTCTGCAAGCTACCTCACTGTATGGCACTTCACTCTATGGCACTAAACTACACACCACTGCACTAAACCATATTACACTATACCCTATTCCAGTGTACGCTATTCCGCTGTGCAGCACTCCAGTGTACATAACTCCAATATACGTCACTCCACTCTAGGCTATTTGACTTTACGGCACTACAGGGTACCACACTGCACTCTATGCAAGTCCACTGTACACCACTCAACTGTGTGCGACTCCACTGTATGTCACTCCACTCTACCCAGCTCCCTTCTACACTATACCATCTTATGCCACTCCACTTTACCACACTGTACTGTACCCCACTGCACTGTACGCTATTTCAGTATACCATATTCCAATTGTGGGAAACTACCTCTTTGTTCAGTGTACTAAAACGAAGTATACCATGTAGAGAGTGTGAGAAATCCCTAAAAGGCAGGTAGAGGACAAATAGTAACTCTTTTTTTTGTGTTAGTTTGGACAAGCAGTTTGGCTTATCAGAGGGTATTGTAATCATTTATTGTATTCACAGAGGCAATAAATGAGACACACACCCAAGAATGAATCCAAGACCAATTTGTAAATATAAAGTTGATTTTTTATAATTTTTAAGACCAAAAATGTTGTTCTAAAGTAAGTACTTTCGGAGTTATGAGTTTTCAAAGGTCGGAAATATATCACTTTTCGCGCCATAGGAAACAATGGCGAATTTTTTTTTAAATGCATACAAATTCAGGCAATGCTTTCATGAAGTTCACTTTCTCGTTTTAGGTCAATGTTGGGAGCAGGTCCAATGTTCCAGTAGGAGAAGCTTGGGAGCATCCCAGATTGGGAGAAGCCGAGTGCTGTAGGTTTTGGAAGCTGTTGCGCAAAGACGAAGGGGGCCACGTGAAAAAGCACTGCATAGAGGGATGTATAGGTAAGTCCAGTGGGTCTCCTCAGAGGGTGGAGGTTACAAGGGCCTGAGCATCATGTGAACAGGGCTGATGGTCAATTGTGAAGCTGATGGGCTGGGTGCAGAGTGAACAGGTCAGCCAGGCATCATTCATCTTCAGGTCCTCACTTTCAGGAGTAGGAAACTTGGAGAGGTGATCTCAGGACAGCTGGGTAACTCAGTATGTTGGTCTCAGGTGCCTCGATGTCCCTCAATGGGTGCTTTCTTCTGGTGCTTTGGGGGTCCAGAGTGGACTCTTCTTCTTGGTGTTTGGCTTTGGGGGTCCTGTACCCTGGGTATTGGGACACTGCGGCTCCAGTAGGTCCTGATGTCTCCAAACTTGGTGGGGTGACAGATCTGTCCCTCCAGAGATAATGTATTTTTTCTCACTTCGGTGCTGCATTGAGTTCTTCAGGGGAAGGATGAACTTCACACAATTGGTGCGTGTGGTGTTAAAGGGAGTGATATTTTCACTCCAGAGAGCTTCACAACAGTTTTCTGAAGTCTGTAGGTACTCCGAGGTTCTTAGAGTCCTTTCTGGTTTCAGGACGACACAGAGTTTGACACCTTTTTCTTCTGCAACAGGGCTTCAGTTCTCAACCAGCGGGTCTTTTTTGCCCTGATCTTCTCTTGTCCATTGAATCTGATGTTCAGGTCTCGGTGTGCCACTTAAGTACTGAATTTAAGGGCATTACAAAGGGAGACCGGTAGTAGCCAATGGGCACTTACCTTTAGGGTGTCTACAACCTCTATTGACCACTTCCAGTGGAAAGAGGCACTACTATAGCCCTGACAGGAGGGTTTCAAACCATTCCAAGATGTTGGAATTTCAGGAAGGGGTTCAACTTGCCTGCCTTGCCCTAGGGGTGATGTAGGCTAAGTTGGGACCCCCCTAATCTAACTAATTTTCCCACCTTTCTGCACACCAAAAGTGGAGCAGAAATGGGGGCTAGGCCTCACCCACTATATGGAGGTTCCTGGGTTGAATTTCAAAGGCAACATTGCTTTTGAAGCTTCCCATCCAGGAAAGCTATCTTGTTCAGGAGGATAGGGGAATATCTACTCATGCTGATGCAGCACACCCAGATATAAGGCTAAAGACTTTCAGTAGGGGTGACTTGCCTATATCCCATGCAGTGTATGCAAGGCCATGTGTAATGTTGACTCTTTGGATTTATCTGCACCCATACATGCAACCTGCGATGGCAGAGTGCCATTCTTGGTGAGGGGTCACGATGGTGGCATAACTAGTGCTGCATCCTCAGAATGTATTCTCTACGGTACCCATGCCCTAGATACCAGGGGTACCAGTTATTAGGGACTTACAGGGTTAACTGAAGTGGTGCCAATCGCGGTACCGCATTTGGGACTGAAATCTGGAACTGGGAATGTGGTTAGCAGGGACCCATTGCACCTAAAAGTTCGAAATCCCATCAGACATCAGCCAAAAAGTGGGGGTTAACCATATCAAAACTTAACTTCACCAATATATGCTCCTACACTGTACAAAACTCCAGTGTATGCCAGTCCACTGTATGCCACTGCAATTTACGACAATACACTTGACAATTTTTAGAGGATGTAATTCTACTGTACCGCACACCACTGTATTCTATCCCACTGTATCCTACTACACTATATGCCTCTCTACTTTATGCCACTTTACCTTCTTTACACTCTTACTTTGTGCACCATTCCACTGTACGCCATTCTATTCTATCAGACGTGACTCTATGCCAGTCCACTGTGCCACTTCACTGTATGCCACTTTGCTGCATGCCATTTTTCTGTATGCAACTCTAGTGTACCCCTTTCCATTCTACTCCACTCCTCTATACTATACTGTACCAAAGTACACTTTAGACCTTTAACCCCCACTATATTGCACCACACTCTACTTAATAAGACTCCACTCAACAGCGGTAAACTGTCTGATTATGAATAAAATCTGAAATTCCAAGGGAAAAAACAAGGATTAAAGGCAAGTTTTAGGGCCAGATGTAGGAGGCCATTTACCGACCAGTAACGGCCGATTTCCGACCGGTACCGACCGGTAAATGGGTATTTGTGATGTAGGGGCATCATTTTACAGATTCGGTAAATTTACCGAATCGGTAAATTTACCGAATCTGTAAAATACCGAATCGGTAATTTTACCGAATCGGTAAATCCAAGATGTAGGTAGCACTGTTTACAGTGCATCAGAGAAATATTTTAAGTCCCTGTCGTAAACGTAGCAGGCTAGGATCGCTGAAATAAAACTTATTGGGGGGGTCTTTGTAGGATGGTGGAATTATTCCACATATCCTTAGTCAATTTAATAACAAAAAAGAGCAGGCAACTAAAGTAAAACAACTAGTAGATACATCAAGGAAAAGTTTGAATAGTGAAATTTATTATCTTCCTCCCGGTTGGGTTACAATCTAAAACATAGTAAAACAAGCATTAGAAATGCAATCGGGCTCGGATTTATTTGAGTTTGAGCTAATGGCATTGTAAATGCCAATGTCTTTTTGCCATGTGTTATGGAGTGTGTGCATGTGGTGTGTAGTGGAAGTATGTTGGTTGAATTGTAATTTTACCAATGGTGGCATGCTGTGCTTTATATGAATATGTTTAAAAGTAAAGTGTACCATACTGCGATTGCTTGGTGGAAAAGTGCACTGCCGGCTGGAGGTGTGTGTGCCTGGTGGAAGGGTGCACTGACGGCTGGTGGGTGTGTGCTTGGTAAAAGCGTGCACAGATGGATGATGGTTGTTGGTGTTTGTGCATGGTGAAAGCATTCATTGACGGCTGGGGGTGTGTTGTTGTGTGTGTTGTTTTCTGTGTGCTGGTGAGTGTGTGCTGGTGAGTCTGTGGGGGTGAGCCTGGGGAGTGAGTGTGGTGGTGAGTGTGTTGTGTTGAGTGGTGACAAGTGTGTGGTGTTGAGAGACTGAGGTGTGTGGTTTGTGTGTGCGTTATGTGTGTGTGGTGTATGTGTGTGTGGTGTTTTCTGCACACTCACACACTGCCCCGTAACATTCACACACTGCTCACCCGCACACTCCCAATGTCACCCTGCATAGTCACACACTGTTTACCCTGCACACTCATTCTGCACACTCACACAATGTGCACCCTGACACACTGTCTCTGCAGTCACTCTGCACTCACTGTCACTCTGCACTCACTGTCACTCTGCACTCACTGTCACTCTGCACTCACTGTCACTCTGCACTCACTGTCACTCTGCACTCACTGTCACTCTGCACTCACTGTCACTCTACTGTCACTCTGCACTCACTGTCACTCTGCACTCACTGTCACTCTGCACTCACTGTCACTCTGCACTCACTGTCACTCTGCACTCACTGTCACTTTGCACTCACTGTCACTCTGCACTCGCTGTCACTCTGCTGTCACTCTGCACTCACTAAACAAAAAGAGGAGTATCCACTATGAATCTGAAGAACAGACGTATCTGGAGGACCGGTTCTTGGCAAAAAGGAGGAAATTCATCCTTTTGATAGAAACCCCTCACTCACCACCTAGTGGTGACATGCTTCATCATCGGGGTCCACCTTGGCGTCCTAGACACACCAAGGTGTGCTGCGACACCTGGACTACAGTGGAGCGGGTTGTGGCTGTAGGTGCAAAAAAATGTTAAAAATTGTCCTGGTTGTACTCAGAAAAAGTAGTTTTAATTATAGAGCAACTGAACAATGTTTTAAAAATATATACAGGCGAGATCCTGGTAGGGAGGGTTACGACCAAGGGATCTCTATATGTGTTGAGTGGTCAACATGTTTCTACCATAAGGGCTATTGCCCGGTATTCGTCAGGACCAGAAAAAACAGGTGGACAGGGGGTGCGTGCTCCCTAAAAAGCACACCCGTCCTTGATCCCCTGTGTGCCTACTGGCAAAAATAGCCAGTGGTGGGTGCTGCTCAATAAAATAAGTGAGCTGGCGAATAAAAAAGAGACCTGTGAGGAGAGAAGGGTGGATAAAGAACAATCAGGTATTGAGTGATAGACTTACTCTCCTGTAACGTCGTGCAGTCTCTCAGTGAAATGGAAATATAGTGCCAAAAGAAAGGGGAGTGGGTCTCCAGATATACATAATACCGTGGTGAAGGAGTGAGATACTAGTCAACATCTATGCCAAAGGATAGGTGCACGCGAGTTGCATGCGGTGCTAGCACGACCCAAGGGGGATTGAGTATTGAGTGTAAGATACTTGTGCTACACGGAACAGGTCTGTCACGTGGTGCCTAGGCTACTCGCAAGGTATTAAATGACAGGGCGGTACCTCTACCATTGTAGGTGAATGTACGGTGGGGTGATTTAAGGCATAGTTGTAACTCGGTAGTGCTATATACATTTGTCAGCATCCGACTCAAACGTGTAAGTGAATAACATTAAATTAACATACATAACGAACACACATGTAACACTGAGGGACACACTTGAGCTCAAAATGACATGGGACTGGGCTTACTCGAATAAGAGTACTCTGCGCTTCAACGGGCAGGGCGTAGGGTCAATGCCTGTATAGTAACATATTCTGTAAGAAACAAACAGAGCGCGAGCGTTGTAAATCTCTGCGCCGCTCAAGACGCTGTGTGGGTGGTGAGCGGCGCCCTCGTGGACCCGGTACTGGGAAGTGTACCCGGGACCTGGTATCGTGAATCTACTTACAGTTGCAGGCAGGGAAGATCATGGTCGACCTACTCCTCGCGTCCACTGCTCGGCTAGTGTTTTCGAGGGCAGCTGGACGCGGTAAAGAGGAGTCGGCCGCTTCCGGGTTTGGGCGCGGCCTGGGCGGGTTGGGGGCGGGGCTAGCAGTACGCGGTGGCGTGCTGTCGGTAGCTAGGCTACCGTAAGGAGACAACCAGCAGGTTAGGTTGTGTCACAGCACTGGGCAGGTTGGGTAGGCTCGCGGAGCTGCTCCGCAGTGCTAGTATGAATGAAAAGAAAAGAAAACAAAGCGTGAGGTTCACGTCAGGGCATACAGTGTAGAAAAAGTTATTTACACAGCATGGGGATTTCAGAAGGGTAGGAGAGTAGACAGTGTGGAAATTATTATTTGCACTGCGCGGTGAGGAAAAACATTGGATGTGTGACCAGTACTGGGTCAATGGTGGGCGAGATACCACAGTGTCAAAAGGCAGCCTCATTACAAGGTTCTGAAGGTGATACATTAGCAAATTAACAAATTAACAGTACTGGATCATGTGGGGAATGGCCCAATACAGGGGCGCCAAAGCGGCGCAAAAGGGCCAAGGTAATTCATGAACAGGTCTATGGTATTTTTTAAGGGTGTGAGGAACACTAAGTTAAAAGCTCAGTAGAGCAAAGCTTGGAAATATATTAAGAGTACCAGGTGGTAAAGCTCTGTTCCTAATTCCTGATCGTAGTGACCAGGGAGATAGAGTCTCACTTCAGCACCGAGTTCCATGGGATATTGTCGTTGAGCCCAATTTTGTGAGAGGAAAGACGATAAATCCATCGCTGCTCTTTTTCAAACAGTCGTGCTTGTGCATTAGGACCTGGTTGGATTTGCTCAATTACCGTCCATCTCATGTCGTTGGGGGTGTGATGGGCTGTGAGAAAGTGGTCAGTAAGCCTGGTGTTCGTTTTTTTGGATCGAATTGTGCTACGATGTTCCGCTATCCGTTGTTTGACCTTTCTTGTCGTCATACCCACATATGGCTTGTCACAGCTGCATCGAATAAGGTAGATTACAAATGTGCTGTTGCAGTTTGTGTGTGATCTCTGTTGCCAAATTTTGCCTTCCTCAAGGTTCAAAGTTTTAGTGTTGTTCGTGAGGTGACAGACGCTGCAGTCACCACATCTGGAATGTCCGGTCACTGGGGGAAGGCCCCAAGCGTTGGTGATGGTTTGGTCGGTTGTCGCCATGTTCATTCTTGGTCTGGTGTTGACCAAGGTGTCTTTTAGGCTCCGTGCTTTTTTGTAAGAAAAAAGTGGTCTGTCCCAATTGTGATTTCCAGTGTTCAGTATTTGCCAATGTTTTCTGATACTTTTACTGACCTGGGTTGACACCGCATTGTATGTGGTCACGCATGTAAGTGGAATCTCCTCCTCTGTTCTAGGTGTGTCCTCTAGCAGGGCTTGTCTTGGCTGATTTCTGGCCCTTTTCTGACATCTCCTTGTGATTTTTTCGGGGTATCCTCGGTTAGTTAGTTTCTCCGTCAGGTCTGCTGCCTGTGTTTTGTAGTCCTTCAACTCGCTGCAGTTCCTCCTAAGTCTGAGATACTGACCGTAAGGTAAATTCTCCCTCAGGGGGCGAGGATGGAAACTGTCAAATCTCAACAGGTTGTTCTTCGCGGTGGGCTTGAAGTGGGTTTTAGTCTTGAGCTTGTCAGTGTCTCTTTCGATCTCAATGTCAAGAAAGACCATTCTGTCTTTGTCTACACTATGTGTGAACCTTAGGTTAGGGTCACACGTGTTAAGCCACCTGATGAACTCCATTAGTGTTTCTTGCGGTCCTTGCCAGATGGTGAAGACGTCATCTATGTACCGCCTCCAAAATTTGATGTGGGTGCTGTAAGGGTTATTGGGGGTGATGACATATTTTTTCTCGAAGTCATACACGTAGAGGCCCGCTACGCTGGGAGCAAAGACACTACCCATGGATGTCCCACCTATTTGGAGGTATAGCTTTCCATCATGTTCAAAAAAGTTTCTTTTAAGAGCGAGGGTTGCACATTCTACAATGAACTCTGTTGGTGTTGTATGATCCCATGTGGAATTGTCCAGTGTTTGTTTTAGTACTGTAATGGTGGCGTCTTGGGGTATGTTAGTGTACAGGCTCTCTATGTCTAGACTCACAAGGATGTGGTCCGGTTCAATCCTGATGTCTTCCAGCATTGTCAGTAGGCTTTTAGTGTCCTTCAGATAGGTTGCAGTATTTTGTACAATGGTTTTAAGGAAGTAATCACAGAAGCGTGACAGGGGTTCCAAAAGCGAGCCTATGCCTGACACGATTGGTCTGCCAGGTGGTGGGATCTTGCCTTTGTGCATCTTTGGGACTATGTAGAAGTAGGGGGTCTTACCCTCCGTTTTGCAGAGGTAGTCCGCTTCTTGTTTTGAAATGTAGCCTGAGGCCTCTGCTGCTTCCACCATATTGGTTATTTCCACCCTTAGGTCGTCAGTAGGGTCGGCTGTGAGCCTTCTGTAGTTGGTGTTGTCTCCCAGAAGGCGTTGGCATTCGGTGTCGTAGTCGGCCTTGTTCATTATTACCAGCCCCCCGCCCTTGTCGGCTGGTTTTATTATGATTGAATCGTCATTTTTCAAGTCAGCTATGGCTTTGTTCTCCGCTTGGCTGTTGTTATGGTATTGTTTGGTGACAGCTAGTGCTTCAACGTCATTAAATACAGCTTGCTCGAAGGTGTTGATCTCCACCGGGATTGAGTGTGGCGGAGGCGTGAAGGTGGACCGCAATCTAAGGCCCGTTTCATTTTTGGTTTCGTCAGATTCAATGGTGGTGGTTTTTTCAAAATATGCTTTCAGTTTAAGTTTCCGAAAGAAAGCGGCCAGCTCACAATGTAATTTGAACTTGTCCAGGGCTGCAGTGGGCACAAAACCTAGACCTTTGTTTAGTACATTAGATTCTGTAGTTGTCAGTGTACGTGAAGATAGGTTGGTTACTAGCTCCTCGCTGTGCTGGGGCCCGCTTTGTTGGCTCCCGATTTGCTCCTGGTTACGCTGCCTGTTGTATCTTCCTCTTCCCAATGAACATTGTTTCCTCGTCTGTTGCGTCCCCTCCCGCGCCCGTCCTTGATCCCCTGTGTGCCTACTGGCAAATTGATTGGATCATATTAATTCTGAAAACGGCCATGCGCCTGTCGGAGAAGATCCAAGTGGAGATTCAAGTCACCGAGACACAAATAAAAGCCAGTATCACTGGATACAAAAAAAAGCTAGATGACTTAAACAAAGAAATAGCCGAATACAGGGAAAACCTTACCCAACAAAAGGTTCAAAAATTTCAGAAAGATTTGAAGAAATTTTCTTTTGTAAAAGTCTATCCATACTCGGACCCTGACTTCAAAAGCACTGGAGTCCCGGACCAGGACTCAGATGCATCGAGTGACACCACCAACAGTTCCCACAATAGCGGTAGTTCCAACAATGGCACTCCCAGAAAAAGACAACAAGGAGGCCATAGAGGGAATTTCCAATGGCCACAATTCAACCACCCACCTCAGTACCCATTCCAGCAACCGCTGATGCACCCTTACCAACACCCTCAACAGTACCCAATGTTTGGATGGCAGCCACCCTTCCAACAGTTCCCCTTCCAACAAAACCAGTCCCGCCCTCCTTTTCAGAGCAGAGGCAGGCGCGGGAGGGGACGCAACAGACGAGGAAACAATGTTCATTGGGAAGAGGAAGATACAACAGGCAGCGTAACCAGGAGCAAATCGGGAGCCAACAAAGCGGGCCCCAGCACAGCGAGGAGCTAGTAACCAACCTATCTTCACGTACACTGACAACTACAGAATCTAATGTACTAAACAAAGGTCTAGGTTTTGTGCCCACTGCAGCCCTGGACAAGTTCAAATTACATTGTGAGCTGGCCGCTTTCTTTCGGAAACTTAAACTGAAAGCATATTTTGAAAAAACCACCACCATTGAATCTGACGAAACCAAAAATGAAACGGGCCTTAGATTGCGGTCCACCTTCACGCCTCCGCCACACTCAATCCCGGTGGAGATCAACACCTTCGAGCAAGCTGTATTTAATGACGTTGAAGCACTAGCTGTCACCAAACAATACCATAACAACAGCCAAGCGGAGAACAAAGCCATAGCTGACTTGAAAAATGACGATTCAATCATAATAAAACCAGCCGACAAGGGCGGGGGGCTGGTAATAATGAACAAGGCCGACTACGACACCGAATGCCAACGCCTTCTGGGAGACAACACCAACTACAGAAGGCTCACAGCCGACCCTACTGACGACCTAAGGGTGGAAATAACCAATATGGTGGAAGCAGCAGAGGCCTCAGGCTACATTTCAAAACAAGAAGCGGACTACCTCTGCAAAACGGAGGGTAAGATCCCCTACTTCTACATAGTCCCAAAGATGCACAAAAGCAAGATCCCACCACCTGGCAGACCAATCGTGTCAGGCATAGGCTCGCTTTTGGAACCCCTGTCACGCTTCTGTGATTACTTCCTTAAAACCATTGTACAAAATACTGCAACCTATCTGGAAGACACTAAAAGCCTACTGACAATGCTGGAAGACATCAGGATTGAACCGGACCACATCCTTGTGAGTCTAGACATAGAGAGCCTGTACACTAACATACCCCAAGACGCCACCATTACAGTACTAAAACAAACACTGGACAATTCCACATGGGATCATACAACACCAACAGAGTTCATTGTAGAATGTGCAACCCTCGCTCTTAAAAGAAACTTTTTTGAACATGATGGAAAGCTATACCTCCAAATAGGTGGGACATCCATGGGTAGTGTCTTTGCTCCCAGCGTAGCGGGCCTCTACGTGTATGACTTCGAGAAAAAATATGTCATCACCCCCAATAACCCTTACAGCACCCACATCAAATTTTGGAGGCGGTACATAGATGACGTCTTCACCATCTGGCAAGGACCGCAAGAAACACTAATGGAGTTCATCAGGTGGCTTAACACGTGTGACCCTAACCTAAGGTTCACACATAGTGTAGACAAAGACAGAATGGTCTTTCTTGACATTGAGATCGAAAGAGACACTGACAAGCTCAAGACTAAAACCCACTTCAAGCCCACCGCGAAGAACAACCTGTTGAGATTTGACAGTTTCCATCCTCGCCCCCTGAGGGAGAATTTACCTTACGGTCAGTATCTCAGACTTAGGAGGAACTGCAGCGAGTTGAAGGACTACAAAACACAGGCAGCAGACCTGACGGAGAAACTAACTAACCGAGGATACCCCGAAAAAATCACAAGGAGATGTCAGAAAAGGGCCAGAAATCAGCCAAGACAAGCCCTGCTAGAGGACACACCTAGAACAGAGGAGGAGATTCCACTTACATGCGTGACCACATACAATGCGGTGTCAAACCAGGTCAGTAAAAGTATCAGAAAACATTGGCAAATACTGAACACTGGAAATCACAATTGGGACAGACCACTTTTTTCTTACAAAAAAGCACGGAGCCTAAAAGACACCTTGGTCAACACCAGACCAAGAATGAACATGGCGACAACCGACCAAACCATCACCAACGCTTGGGGCCTTCCCCCAGTGACCGGACATTCCAGATGTGGTGACTGCAGCGTCTGTCACCTCACGAACAACACTAAAACTTTGAACCTTGAGGAAGGCAAAATTTGGCAACAGAGATCACACACAAACTGCAACAGCACATTTGTAATCTACCTTATTCGATGCAGCTGTGACAAGCCATATGTGGGTATGACGACAAGAAAGGTCAAACAACGGATAGCGGAACATCGTAGCACAATTCGATGCAAAAAAACGAACACCAGGCTTACTGACCACTTTCTCACAGCCCATCACACCCCCAACGACATGAGATGGACGGTAATTGAGCAAATCCAACCAGGTCCTAATGCACAAGCACGACTGTTTGAAAAAGAGCAGCGATGGATTTATCGTCTTTCCTCTCACAAAATTGGGCTCAACGACAATATCCCATGGAACTCGGTGCTGAAGTGAGACTCTATCTCCCTGGTCACTACGACCAGGAATTAAGAACAGAGCTTTACCACCTGGTACTCTTAATATATTTCCAAGCTTTGCTCTACTGAGCTTTTAACTTAGTGTTCCTCACACCCTTAAAAAATACCATAGACCTGTTTATGAATTACCTTGGCCCTTTTGCGCCGCTTTGGCGCCCCTGTATTGGGCCATTCCCCACATGATCCAGTACTGTTAATTTGTTAATTTGCTAATGTATCACCTTCAGAACCTTGTAATGAGGCTGCCTTTTGACACTGTGGTATCTCGCCCACCATTGACCCAGTACTGGTCACACATCCAATGTTTTTCCTCACCGCGCAGTGCAAATAATAATTTCCACACTGTCTACTCTCCTACCCTTCTGAAATCCCCATGCTGTGTAAATAACTTTTTCTACACTGTATGCCCTGACGTGAACCTCACGCTTTGTTTTCTTTTCTTTTCATTCATACTAGCACTGCGGAGCAGCTCCGCGAGCCTACCCAACCTGCCCAGTGCTGTGACACAACCTAACCTGCTGGTTGTCTCCTTACGGTAGCCTAGCTACCGACAGCACGCCACCGCGTACTGCTAGCCCCGCCCCCAACCCGCCCAGGCCGCGCCCAAACCCGGAAGCGGCCGACTCCTCTTTACCGCGTCCAGCTGCCCTCGAAAACACTAGCCGAGCAGTGGACGCGAGGAGTAGGTCGACCATGATCTTCCCTGCCTGCAACTGTAAGTAGATTCACGATACCAGGTCCCGGGTACACTTCCCAGTACCGGGTCCACGAGGGCGCCGCTCACCACCCACACAGCGTCTTGAGCGGCGCAGAGATTTCCAACGCTCGCGCTCTGTTTGTTTCTTACAGAATATGTTACTATACAGGCATTGACCCTACGCCCTGCCCGTTGAAGCGCAGAGTACTCTTATTCGAGTAAGCCCAGTCCCATGTCATTTTGAGCTCAAGTGTGTCCCTCAGTGTTACATGTGTGTTCGTTATGTATGTTAATTTAATGTTATTCACTTACACGTTTGAGTCGGATGCTGACAAATGTATATAGCACTACCGAGTTACAACTATGCCTTAAATCACCCCACCGTACATTCACCTACAATGGTAGAGGTACCGCCCTGTCATTTAATACCTTGCGAGTAGCCTAGGCACCACGTGACAGACCTGTTCCGTGTAGCACAAGTATCTTACACTCAATACTCAATCCCCCTTGGGTCGTGCTAGCACCGCATGCAACTCGCGTGCACCTATCCTTTGGCATAGATGTTGACTAGTATCTCACTCCTTCACCACGGTATTATGTATATCTGGAGACCCACTCCCCTTTCTTTTGGCACTATATTTCCATTTCACTGAGAGACTGCACGACGTTACAATAGAGTAAGTCTATCACTCAATACCTGATTGTTCTTTATCCACCCTTCTCTCCTCACAGGTCTCTTTTTTATTCGCCAGCTCACTTATTTTATTGAGCAGCACCCACCACTGGCTATTTTTGCCAGTAGGCACACAGGGGATCAAGGACGGGTGTGCTTTTTAGGGAGCACGCACCCCCTGTCCACCTGTTTTTTCTGGTCCTGACGAATACCGGGCAATAGCCCTTATGGTAGAAACATGTTGACCACTCAACACATATAGAGATCCCTTGGTCGTAACCCTCCCTACCAGGATCTCGCCTGTATATATTTTTAAAACATTGTTCAGTTGCTCTATAATTAAAACTACTTTTTCTGAGTACAACCAGGACAATTTTTAACATTTTTTTGCACCTACAGCCACAACCCGCTCCACTGTAGTCCAGGTGTCGCAGCACACCTTGGTGTCGCTAGGACGCCAAGGTGGACCCCGATGATGAAGCATGTCACCACTAGGTGGTGAGTGAGGGGTTTCTATCAAAAGGATGAATTTCCTCCTTTTTGCCAAGAACCGGTCCTCCAGATACGTCTGTTCTTCAGATTCATAGTGGATACTCCTCTTTTTGTTTTTGATATATTTCCTCCCAGGGGAATAGGAGAAGTCTCTAGTTCACTTTTGGGTGAACGAACTCCCTTACTCTCTTCTTTGTTTGGAACACTCTGCACTCACTGTCACTCTGCTGTCACTCTGCACTCACTGTCACTCTGCTGTCACTCTGCACTCACTGTCACTCTGCTGTCACTCTGCACTCACTGTCACTCACTGTCACTCTGCACTCACTGTCACTCTGCACTCACTGTCACTCTGCTGTCACTCTGCACTCACTGTCACTCTGCTGTCACTCTGCACTCACTGTCACTCTGCTGTCACTCTGCACTCACTGTCACTCGGCTGTCACTCTGCACTCACTGTCACTCTGCTGTCACTCTGCACTCACTGTCACTCTGCTGTCACTCTGCACTCTGCTGTCACTCTGCACTCACTGTCACTCTGCACTCACTGTCACTCTGCACTCACTGTCACTCTGCACTCACTTGCACTCTACTGTCACTCTGCACTCACTGTCACTCTGCACTCTACAGTCACTCTGCACTCTACAGTCACTCTGCACTCTACAGTCACTCTGCACTCACTGTCACTCTGCACTCTACAGTCACTCTGCACTCACTGTCACTCTGCACTCACTGTCACTCTACTGTCACTCTGCACTCACTGTCACTCTGCACTCTACATTCACTCTGCACTCTACAGTCACTCTGCACTCACTGTCACTCTGCACTCTACAGTCACTCTGCACTCACTGTCACTCTGCACTCACTGTCACTCTGCACTCACTGTCACTCTGCACTCACTCTGCACTCACTCTACAGTCACTCTGCACTCACTGTCACTCTGCACTCACTGTCAGTCTGCACTCACTGTCACTCTGCACTCACTGTCACTCTGCACTCACTGTCACTCTGCACTCACTGTCACTCTGCACTCACTGCCACTCTGCACTCACTGCCACTCTGCACTCACCGCCACCTGCACCGCCACTCTGCACTCTGCACCGCCACTCTGCACCGCCACTCTGCACTCTGCACCGCCACTCTGCACTCTGCACCGCCACTCTGCACCGCCACTCTGCACCGCCACTCTGCACTGCCACTCTGCACCGCCACTCTGCACCGCCACTCTGCACCGCCACTCTGCACCGCCACTCTGCACTCTGCACCGCCATTCTGCACCGCCACTCTGCACCGCCGCACCGCCACTCTGCACCGCCACTCTGCGCCGCCACTCTGCGCCGCCACTCTGCGCCGCCACTCTGCACCGCCATTCTGCACCGCCGCACCGCCACTCTGCACCGCCACTCTGCACCGCCACTCTGCACCGCCACTCTGCACCGCCACTCTGCACCGCTGCACCGCCACTCTGCACCGCCACTTTGCACCGCCACTCTGCACCGCCACTCTGCACCGCCACTCTGCACCGCCACTCTGCACCGCCACTCTGCACTCTGCACCGCCATTCTGCACCGCCACTCTGCACCGCCACTCTGCGCCGCCACTCTGCGCCGCCACTCTGCGCCGCCACTCTGCGCCGCCACTCTGCACCGCCACTCTGCACCGCCACTCTGCACCGCCACTCTGCACCGCCACTCTGCACCGCCACTCTGCACTCTGCACCGCCACTCTGCACCGCCACTCTGCACTCTGCACCGCCACTCTGCACCGCCACTCTGCACTCTGCACCGCCACTCTGCACCGCCACTCTGCACTCTGCACCGCCGCACCGCCACTCTGCACCGCCACTCTGCACCGCCACTCTGCACCGCCACTCTGCACCGCCACTCTGCACTCTGCACCGCCACTCTGCACCCCCACTCTGCACCCCCACTCTGCACTCTGCACCGCCACTCTGCACCGCCACTCTGCACTCTGCACCGCCACTCTGCACTCTGCACCGCCACTCTGCACCGCCACTCTGCACCGCCACTCTGCACCGCCACTCTGCACCGCCACTCTGCACTCTGCACCGCCACTCTGCACCCCCACTCTGCACTCTGCACCGCCACTCTGCACCGCCACTCTGCACTCTGCACCGCCACTCTGCACCGCCACTCTGCACCGCCACTCTGCACCGCCACTCTGCACCGCCACTCTGCACCGCCGCACCACCACTCTGCACCGCCACTCTGCACCACCACTCTGCACCGCCACTCTGCACCGCCACTCTGCACTCTGCACCACCACTCTGCACCGCCACTCTGCACTCTGCACCGCCACTCTGCACCGCCACTTTGCACCGCCACTCTGCACCGCCACTCTGCACTCTGCACCGCCACTCTGCACCGCCACTCTGCACTCTGCACCGCCACTCTGCACCGCCACTCTGCACTCTGCACCGCCACTCTGCACCGCCACTCTGCACCACCACTCTGCACCCCCACTCTGCACCGCCACTCTGCACCGCCACTCTGCACCGCCACTCTGCACTCTGCACCCCCACTCTGCACCCCCACTCTGCACCCCCACTCTGCACTCTGCACCGCCACTCTGCACCGCCACTCTGCACTGCCACTCTGCACCGCCACTCTGCACCGCCACTCTGCACCGCCGCACCGCCACTCTGCACCGCCACTCTGCACCGCCACTCTGCACCGCCGCTCTGCACTCTGCACCGCCACTCTGCACCGCCACTCTGCACTCTGCACTCTGCACCGCCACTCTGCACCGCCACTCTGCACCGCCACTCTGCACTCTGCACCGCCACTCTGCACCGCCACTTTGCACCGCCACTCTGCACCGCCACTCTGCACTCTGCACCGCCACTCTGCACCGCCACTCTGCACTCTGCACCGCCACTCTGCACCGCCACTCTGCACTCTGCACCGCCACTCTGCACCGCCACTCTGCACCGCCACTCTGCACGCCACTCTGCACCGCCACTCTGCACCGCCACTCTGCACCGCCACTCTGCACCGCCACTCTGCACCGCCGCACCGCCACTCTGCGCCGCCACTCTGCGCTGCCACTCTGCGCCGCCACTCTGCGCCGCCACTCTGCGCCGCCACTCTGCACCGCCACTCTGCACCGCCACTCTGCACCGCCACTCTGCACTCTGCACCGCCACTCTGCACCGCCACTCTGCACCGCCACTCTGCACCGCCACTCTCCACTCTGCACCGCCACTCTGCACCGCCACTCTGCACTCTGCACCGCCACTCTGCACCGCCACTCTGCACCGCCACTCTGCACCGCCACTCTGCACTCTGCACCGCCACTCTGCACCGCCATTCTGCACTCTGCACCGCCGCACCGCCACTCTGCACTGCCACTCTGCACCGCCACTCTGCACCGCCACTCTGCACCGCCACTCTGCACCACCACTCTGCACCGCCACTCTGCACCGCCACTCTGCACTCTGCACCGCCACTCTGCACCGCCACTCTGCACTGCCACTCTGCACCGCCACTCTGCACTCTGCACCGCCACTCTGCACCGCCACTCTGCACTCTGCACCGCCACTCTGCACCGCCACTCTGCACCGCCACTCTGCACTCTGCACCGCCACTCTGCACCGCCACTTTGCACCGCCACTCTGCACCGCCACTCTGCACTCTGCACCGCCACTCTGCACCGCCACTCTGCACCGCCACTCTGCACCGCCACTCTGCACTCTGCACCGCCACTCTGCACCGCCACTCTGCACCGCCACTCTGCACCGCCACTCTGCACTGCCACTCTGCACCGCCACTCTGCACCGCTGCACCGCCACTCTGCACCGCCACTCTGCACCGCCACTCTGCACCGCCACTCTGCACCGCCACTCTGCACCGCCACTCTGCACCGCCACTCTGCACTCTGCACCGCCATTCTGCACCGCCACTCTGCACCGCCGCACCGCCACTCTGCACCGCCACTCTGCGCCGCCACTCTGCGCGGCCACTCTGCGCCGCCACTCTGCACCGCCACTCTGCACCGCCACTCTGCACTCTGCACCGCCACTCTGCACCGCCACTCTGCACTCTGCACCGCCACTCTGCACCGCCACTCTGCACTCTGCACCGCCACTCTGCACCGCCACTCTGCACTCTGCACCGCCACTCTGCACCGCCACTCTGCAATCTGCACCGCCACTCTGCACCGCCACTCTGCACCGCCACTCTGCACTCTGCACCGCCATTCTGCACCGCCACTCTGCACCGCCGCACCGCCACTCTGCACCGCCACTCTGCACCGCCACTCTGCACCGCCACTCTGCACCGCCACTCTGCACCGCCACTCTGCACCGCCACTCTGCACTCTGAACCGCCACTCTGCACCCCCACTCTGCATCGGGTATTACTAGTAGCGGAGAGGAGAGAGTGCAACCAGCGATGGCAAGAAAATAGGAGGGGCGGGGGGAGAGTAGAAAAGAAGGGAGGAGGTGAGACGAACTAAGAAAGGAATGAATTGCACACTTAGGATGGCGAGTCTCTTTATACAAGCTGCAGCCAAAGTGCAAAAAAAGGTATGTCAAGGATTTACAACGAAGTGCAACATTAAAACACACACAATGTGTTCACAGCCTGTGTTTTTTGCAAAGTTCGGTCTTGGCCTCAATTACGAAACCAAAAAAAACAAATATAGCTTGGAGTTGCAGTTCGGTTTACCTTACCTGAACTTTGAAATAAGAGTTGCGTGTGGAAGCCCAGTCTGAACTGGAACAGTTTAGATCAGCAAGGGGTGTGTTCCATCATGGTGAGGATCCGAGTTTGTGATCCGGATGAGTGAGGCTGATGAAGCCCTTTCCCGGCCTGGCATGCAGCAGCTGCGCGCTGAGCGCTGCTGAATGGTGAACGCGCCCGGCCATCTGGATTCACTTACGGAGGCACCCTGACAGCTCCTAATTATAATTATTGTACTTCTTTGCGCGAGCACGAACGAAAAATGCCCAAGATGGCGGAACAAAACTACATTTACCCTATCACTTCAAGCCTATTAAAACGACAACACAACGAAGACGAATCACTGGCCAGATGACAGAACACGCTAAGGAATGTGTGGAATTTGTCTCGCCAAAGCCCTAGGAGATACTTTTTTTTCTCTTCTTTAACATTAGGATCTCGAAACTCCTCCCACTTTCAGTGGGGAGGAGTCCGAGCCCTAAAAACAATTAAAAAACCACCAACAGTGGTAATACAGTGAGTATAGGTACAGTCAAAGTAAAAACAGTCGACGCGGCGTTTCGGTGCTATTCAATCTTGACACCTTCATCAGGACACTAAAAACATTTGACTCCGTATCTGTATTTTGAGCGGGAGAGCGTTTCAATTGCTTTCCAAATTGCTGTAAACTTCTCTGATAATTACAGTCTTTTGAGCTTATAGATCAAATATAAGATCTTCTAAATGCACGGAGGGGCCACCGTTGATAAAGGGAGTAGCTTCTTTAAGTATTTTGACCCAATTATTTATCAGGTGGGTATCTAGGTATGATACATTGATGATAGTTGATCATCCGATTCTTTTCATGATTGGAAAAGTTGGATATCTTTTGGTGAGTATTCGTCCTCCCTGCTCCTCCGTGCTGTCGGCTTGGTAATATTTTGAAATATTACCAAGCCGACAGCACGGAGGAGCAGGGAGGCCGAATAATCACTAAAAGATATCCAACTTTTCCAATCATGAAAAGAATTGGATGATCAACTATCATCAACGTATCATACCTAGATACCCACCTGATAAATAATTGGGTCAAAATACTTAAAGAAGCTACTCCCTTTATCAACGGTGGCCCCTCCGTGCATTTAGAAGATCTTATATTTGATCTATAAGCTCAAAAGACTGTAATTATCAGAGAAGTTTACAGCAATTTGGAAAGCAATTGAAACGCTCTCCCGCTCAAAATAAAGATATGGAGTCAAATGTTTTTAGTGTCCTGATGAAGGTGTCAAGATTGAATAGCACCGAAACGCCGCGTCGACTGTTTTTACTTTGACTGTACCTATACTCACTGTATTACCACTGTTGGTGGTTTTTTAATTGTTTTTTACTATGTTTTAGATTGTAACCCAACCGGGAGGAAGATAATAAATTTCACTATTCAAACTTTTCCTTGATGTATCTACTAGTTGTTTTACTTTAGTTGCCTGCTCTTTTTTGTTATTAAATTGACTAAGGATATGTGGAATAATTCCACCATCCTACAAAGACCCCCCAGTAAGTTTTATTTCAGCGATCCTAGCCTGCTACGTTTACGACAGGGACTTAAAATCTTTCTCTGATGCAAGATCCCCTTCCCTGCTATACACAACAGGGGAACCTCCTGTACCTTTAAGGCTTAACTGTTTACAGTGCTACAGGCCTTCAGAATTCGGTATTTTACCATACAATCCTATTGTGTGGTAAAATACCGAATTCAGGTGTGCATGCACATCTGTGCATGCACACCCATGCCATGTGACAGACAGACATGCCCTTAGGGCATGTCTGTGTGCCACATGGCGCACATGCCTGTATTTGGGGTGCTAGAGGGTGTCATAGTGACACCCCCTGCACCCTTGCTGGAATCGGTATTTACCGAATCGGTAAATACCGATTCGGTATTGCCCATTGATTCCTATGGGCTTCAATGCCCATAGGAATCAATGGGCATTACCGAATCGGTATTTACAGAATCGGTAAATACCGAATCTTAACGATTCGCTATTTACCGATTCAGAAATACCTACATCCCCCCTCTATTTTACCACTTCTTAAATACCGAATCGGTAACATTCGGTATTTAATAAGTGGTAAAATAGAATTACCTACATCTAGCCCTAGGTTAGACATTTTTTATATATTTTTTGTATACAACCCCAACTTAAACTACACAATCATTACAAATTCTGAAGTTATAGTTATCTCTTACATATACACTTATGCACCACCTTCAAATTAATATAACTGTAGCACCTCTGTAAACAGTCATGTCATCTCACACGCCACACTAGAGTAACGATAACTTGCCCCTTCTTCATGCACTAGCTATACCCTTGCACATCAAATAAGTTATATAAATCACTGTCAGGAGCAGCTTCTTGACCTCCCCGTCAGCGTTACTGCTCCTCCACTGCTGCTGATTGCTCCTTGTGTAACTTTAACTGCAATAGTCCACATTTGCCTGTATATATCTTTTCTGCTTTTGTAATTGTATCTCATTGTTATTGTGCTGTTCTGTTTCTTTGCCGTGCCCGTTTGATTTTACCTACTCTGTGCCCTCCCCCCTCCTGCTAGCCTCCAGTCTCCCAGGACTACTTATGGAGGCTTCGACATGGACGTGCACAAAGGCATGCCAAATGCAAGCATGCATGCACCCATCTGTGCCTGGACATTTTCCAGTGCCAAGAACCCTGGATCTTCTACCCCACACAACTAAACCACTGCATACCTCCGAGCCCTTGATCCCAGGTGCATCAACAACAACTCCTACTGCATGTCTCCACGCATCACCAGAGGACCGCTCTCCTGCCAGCACTGCCCTTTCACCGGCAACACTGAAGCAACAAACAACACCAGAGACACCACAAACACAACTGTGCCCACAATCCTGACCATAACTGCCACGGCACAATTCAGTGCATTCTACTCAATGCACGATCACTCAGCTAAAAAACCACAGAGATCTGGGACACGATCTCATCCCTCACCCTGAACGTCATATTCCTCACGGCGACCTGGCTGAACCCTGCCTCTGTGCTGGACATCGCCATCACCAACCCTGCAGGAGACAAGATAACATACCGGGACCGAACGAATAAGCATGGAAGTGGAATTGCTGTCATCTACGCCATCTGCTGCACCACCCCCTCAGATGGCTTGACCCTGATAATGGATCACATCAACTTGCAAAGGTGCACGGATAGAAAAAGCACTGTCAGAGGCTCCTTCATCTACAGACTGCCAGGACCATGCCCCAGCTTCGGCAAGTTAAACTTAAGACCAAACCTTAAGTTTAACTGAGACAAAATCCTAACTTTACTACTCCTAAATGCCCTTTGTGAATACTGAAAATTGTAAAGTTTGGGTTTTGTCTCAGATTACTTTTGTAAATCGAGCCCTTTGTTGCATTCCAAAAAAAGCATTACAGTTGTAAACCAAACCACACCAGCATCTGATAAAGACACAGATGGCTCTTGACCACGGGGAGAGCTAGTTGCATTGATGGGCATTGTGCAGATACAAGCAGTGGCATACATTCACATTGCATTTACTGATATTGCCATTGTTGAGTCTACACATATCATGAAATTCATTGACATTGTTTCACCCATCCCAACATTTCCCCCTCTAGTTGAGTCATCAACTACTCTATCCTCCTCATGTCATGACTGTTATGTTATTTGAAAGTGTGTGTGCATGTGTGTAGTGTTGTTTGCTTTTTCCCTAGCTAAGTGCAAAGTACCTAACTTGTGCACTATGTTTTTACATCAAGAAACCCCTACTTGTAGGAAACCACATAACAGAAGTGCAGCAATGAGAATTGATACGAACTACATAAACAATATGGACGTCTACGAGGGTATCCGTGAAAAAACTACTATGTAACCAGCCCTGTTCCAGGGCACCTCTCTCCTTCTTCATGTCAATTAGTAGATGATGAAGTTCTTGGATAGCATGGGCTAATGACCCATTGTCCAGGTAAATTCCTGGGGATAAAATTAGAACAGGAATCACCAATCTTGGCACACACCCCATCCATCCAGAACGGTCCTCATGTCCAACATATATCAATGTTACATCACTATAAGGCTGATGGCTCTCAGTTCCTCTTTCATAGTGTTAAGGCTGAGCTCAGTACTGTAACTTCTTCATCTTAACTGCTTCATCATCTCCCACTTAGCTATTTGTAACCAGCGGGTATTGGCTTTTGTGTGCATGGTGAAAAATAATATTGCTCCCTTAGTGTTTATTTGAGAAACAGTCGAAATTCTTCAGGAATGTTCTTGTATTGCGCACAGCTAAAATACTTGGCAGTTCTTCTCCTTTGAACCTGGTACAACAGAGTTGTTTTCTTCTGTAATGGATGTTGAGACAACTGAGACAGATCATCTCTCAAGATAACTATGGTTGGGTTGTGTTTGGTACTGGGGTGCAGGGGCCCCACCATCCAGGGATGAGCTGGGTGAAGGAAAGGCCCCCATATTGGCAGTACAGATCCCGCAACGTAGAGGTGCCCTACTGCGGGTGTGATATATGCACTATTGTGCCACAATATATATTGCTACACAATGCTATAGTTCCTTTGCCTCTGAAAGATAAAGAGTACAATGTAAGGTTCCACACAATTAGGGGTTGCCCTTCCCCTCTAACCATGTGTACCTATTGATCTTACTATCCCAGATTTTCTGGTACAGGTTGTCAATGCTGATATTTGATCCTCTACCATGGGTCTCATCCCCCCATTGTGCTTGAAATGAGCGTCCCTGCATAGGAATTACATGTCTGCGGTCTATTGGTCATTAACGAATTTGGCGCCAATGATGTTAAGGGCTGCCCTGGGACCACAGACAGAGGCGGGAGTGGATGTGTTTGTGCACTGGTGCAGTGGTCCAGCTAAATCAAGCAACCTCTTCTCTACAAAGTCCTGGGGCCAAACGTTGTCCTCCCTATGGTGCCATTCCTTCGCCTCCTGTCTACCTCAGATTGGATATCACTTGGCACGGTGAAAAGGTGTAGTGGGGTTGGTCTCATAACGGGGCATGTTTACTAAAGTCCTACTGGGTTCTGCTTGGTTGGGTTGGATTTTTGCCATGATCCTTGTAGGAACGTGCCTCTTTTTGCATGGTTAACCCCCACTTTATTGCTTGATGCCTGATGTGATTTCGAACTGTAAGTGCACTTGGTCTCTGCTATCCAGGTCCCCATTGCCAGATCTCTTTCCCAAAACATTGTACCGTGAGTAGCACAACTTCAGCTACCCCTGTAAGTCCCTAGTAAATGGTACCTAGAGCAAGAGTACTGTAGTGGGTCTTCTGGGGCTGCAGAGCTGGCTGTGACACCCCAGGGTCCCCTCACCAAGGCAAAACCCTCTGCTATTGCAACTGTGTGTCTTGGGGCAGGAGAACCAGATGACTCAACATGACACACAACCCGGTGTGCCACGCCACCCATGCACTGCATTATATATATGTAAGTCACCCCTACTGCAGGCCTTTAGCCCTAAGGCATGGTGCACCATAGTCTATGTGTGGGCATATCAGCATGAGCAGATATTCCCCTACGATGTCCAGTCCAGTCTGTGAAGTTGTAAGTGAAGATGTACCCCATAAAGCATACATGGGCTGGAAACTTGTCAGTACCATTTTCCTAGCTCCATGGTCACTTCATTGATTTCTAAGATGTTTGGTAAAAAATCTTGTCTTGCCTTGAGTTGATGTCAGTTTTGGATTTATTCATAAATTCACACAAGACCTTTTTACATGGTCCCATGAAACCTAACCAAATACTAGTGGGATCTCTGGTCAGGTATCACCAGCCTGCCACCACCAGACATGTTTCGGACCTCATGGGGTGAGAGCCAGCACTCTCAGAAGAGAGAAACAATAGCTGCTCTGACTGGGGGTTTCACATTTCCTCCAGGACTGGATGGCCTTCCCAGGTGGCAAGCTTAAAAGACAATGCCACCTTTGAAATTCAACTCAGGAACCCCCATATAGTGGGGGAAGCAAAGCCCTCTTTCTTGCTCCACTTTTGGTGGGAGGAAAGGCAGGAAAATGAGGAGTAAGGTACCCCTCAGCCTGCACCAACCCATGGCAGGGTACGCAAGGTGAACCCCTCGCCTGAAATTCCACCCTCTTGATGATGGTGAGAAATCCTCCAATCAGGGCTAGGGTAGTGCCTCTTCCCACAGGAAGTGGTCACTAGAAGGTGCAGACACCATAAAGTAGCCGATTGACTGCTACCTGCCTCCCCTTCTAATGTACCTAAAGTCAGTTTTTAGGTGGCTTTCTGAGACCTGAACCTCAGATTCATCAGACCAAAGAAGACCAGGACAAAAGAAGACCTGGTATGCAAGAACATAAGCCCTTCTGCAGAAAAAAACAGGCACCAAACCCTGCCAGCTGTAAGAAGTACTCAACAATCACTGCTCCTGTGTTATCCTGAAAACAGCAAGGACTCCAAGTACCCAGAGCACCTACAGCCTTTGAGAAATTAGTGAGAAACTCCCTTGGAGTGAAGGTATCACTCCCCTGTTTAATGCAGGCAGCAATCCAGTGAAGTCCTATTTGTTGACTTGCTGCTACTAATCTTGCATAGGTACAGATGGATAAGGCTTTTTCTTTACGGGGACTATCTCCTGTGTTAAGTAAAGTCTATCTGTGCCTACAGCATGAGTATCAGCGAGCAGACATAACATAGCATGATGGATTCATAGTTTGGGTATCTATACTGCTCATATGCTGATACGGGTTTTGTGTAGCAGTGCGCTGTGTAGTGCGTGACGTATACTAGAGTTTGGTTGGGCATCGGTGTAGGTGAGGTGAAGAGGTCTCTGTGCATGCATTGGAAGAATGTAGAAGTAGAACATACAAGTTCCTCTACATCTTTGGTTCTGGAGGGGCTCGGAAGCACCCCAGTAAGGAGAGTGTGTGCAAAAATATAAATGCACATAACTTAGAAAGCATTTGTAGAATGTAGATTTATCTTCTGGAGCAATGTTTGTCATCTGGGTTGGTCTTATGTTTGGTGGCTGTTGTCTGTGGTGTCTGATGTTTGTAGTCTAGGAACCCAGGGGTGTGGTCATCTTGGTGCAGTGCAGAAAGAAATGTTGCTTGAAAATGTAATCACAAAGGAAAATTGAATTCAGAAGTAATAGATCAACTAGTCTTTTGAAAGTCTTTGGAGAGTCTGATTCACAATAGGTGTGGGCATGGGCCTCAGGACCTGCCTGTCCATGTATCTCTGACTCAGGGTTGATGGAGAGGTCACCTTGGGTAAATCTGAAGGCAGTGATGTGAGTTCATTGCAACTCCTGAAAATAATACAGAAGCCACTTGTATCATTTATATCGACATCATCATCATCATGCATACAATTGTCATTTCGTACATTGATATAGTTTTTACTGCTATCAAAGTGATTATGCTTGCTCTGATCTAGATGTATGTTGACATTGTTCATTTTCGGAACAACATTATCCTATGAGCATGGATCAGGGAACACATTGGTGTCATTGCTGATGTCGGAGCTGCTGTGCAGGCACAGGTTATGGTATACATTGACATTGCATTGATGGGCATTGTGCAGATACAAGCAGTGGCATACATTCACATTGCATTTACTGATATTGCCATTGTTGAGTCTACACATATCATGAAATTCATTGACATTGTATTAACCCATCCCAACATTTCCCCCTCTAGTTGAGTCATCAACTACTCTATCCTCCTCATGTCATGACTGTTATGTTATTTGAAAGTGTGTGTGCATGTGTGTAGTGTTGTTTGCTTTTTCCCTAGCTAAGTGCAAACTACCTAACTTGTGCACTATATTTTTACATCAAGAAACCCCTACTTGTAGCAAACCACATAACAGAAGTCCAGCAATGAGAATCGGTACGAACTACATAAACAATATGGACGTCTACGAGGGTATCAATGAAAAAATACTATGTAACCAGCCCTGTTCCAGGGCACCTCTCTCCTTCTTCATGTCAATTAGTAGATTATGAAGTTCTTGGATAGCATGGGCTAATGACCCATTGTCCAGGTAAATTCCTGGGGATAAAATTGCAACAGGAATCACCAATCTTGGCACACACCCCATCCATCCAGAACGGTCCTCAAGTCCAACATATATCAATGTTACATCACTATAAGGCTGATGGCTCTCAGTTCGTCTTTCAAAGTGTTAAGCCTGAGCTCAGTACTGTTTATGAGCTTCATCATCTCCCACTTAGCTATTTGTAACCAGCGGGTATTGGCCTTTGTGTGCATGGTGAAAAATAATATTGCTCCCTTAGTGTTTATTTGAGAAACAGTCTAAATTCTTCTGGAATGTTCTTGTATTGAGCACAGCTAAAATACTTGGAAGTTCTTCTCCTTTGAACCTGGTACAACAGAGTTGTTTTCTTCTGCAACGGATGTTGAGACAACTGAGACAGATCATGTCCCAAGATAACTATGGTTGGGGTGTGTTTGGTACTGGGGTGCAGAGGCCCCGCCATCCAGGGACGAGCTGGGTGAAGGAAAGGCCCCCACATTGGCAGTAGAGAACCCGCAACGTAGAGGTGCCCCACTGCGGGTGTGATATATGCACTATTGTGCCACAATATATATTGCTACACAATGCTATAGTTCCTTTGCCTCTGAAAGATAAAGAGTACAATGTAAGGTTTCACACAATTAGGGGTTGCCCCTTCTCCTCAAACCACGTGTACCTATTGATCTCACTATCCCAGATTTTTTGGGACAGGGTGTCTATGCTGATATTTGATCCTCTCCCATGGGTATCATCCCCCCATTGTGCTTGAAATGAGCGTCCCTGCACAGGAATTACATGTCTGCTGTCTATTGGTCGTTAACAAATTTGGCCCCAATGATGTTAAGGGCTGCCCTGGGACCACAGACAGAGGTGGGAGTGGATGTGTTTGTGCACTGGTGCAGTGGTCCAGCTAAATCAAGCAACTTCTTCTCTACAATGTCCTGGGGCCAAACGTTGCCCTCCCTATGGTGCCATTCCTTCGCCTCCTGTCTACCTCAGATTGGATATCACTTGGCTCGGTGAAAAGGAGTAGTGGGGTTGGTCTCATAACGGGGCATGTTTACTAAAGTCCTACTGGGTTCTGCTTGGTTGGGTTGAATTTTTGCCATGATCCTTGTAGGAAAGTGCCTCTTTTTGCATGGTTAACCCCCACTTTATTGCTTGATGCCTGATGTGATTTCGAACTGTAAGTGCACTTGGTCTCTGCTATCTAGGTCCCCAGTGCCAGATCTCTTTCCCAAAACATTGTACCGTGAGTAGCACAACTTCAGCTACCCCTGTAAGTCTCTAGTAAATGGTACCTAGAGCAAGAGTACTGTAGTGGGTCTTCTGGGGCTGCAGAGCTGGCTTTGACACCTCAGGGTCCCCTCACCAAGGCAATACCCTCTGCTATTGAAACTGTGTGTCTTGGGGCAGGAGAACCAGAAGACTCAACATGGCACACAACCCGGTGTGCCAAGCCAACCATGCACTGCATTAGATATATGTAAGTCACCCCTACTGCAGGCCTTTAGCCCTAAGGCATGGTGCACCATAGTCTATGTGTGGGCATATCAGCATGAGCAGATATTCCCCTACGATGTCCAGTCCAGTCTGTGAAGTTGTAAGTGAAGATGTACCCCATAAAGCATACATGGGCTGGATACTTGTCAGTACCATTGTCCTAGCTCCATGGTCACTTCATTGATTTCTAAGATGTTTGGTAAAAAATCTTGTCTTGCCTTGAGTTGATGTCAGTTTTGGATTTATTCATAAATTCACACAAGACACTTTTAGATGGTCCCATGAAACCAAACCAAATACTAGTGGGCTCTCTGGTCAGGTATCACCAGCCTGCCACCACCAGACATGTTTCGGACCTCATGGGGTGAGAGCCAGCACTCTCAGAAGACAGAAACAATAGCTGCTCTGACTGGGGGGTTTCACACATCCTCCAGGACAGGATGGCCTTCCCAGGTGGCAAGCTTCAAAGACAATGCCACCTTTGAAATTCAACTCAGGAACCCCCATATAGTGAGGGAAGCAAAGCCCCCTTTCTTGCTCCACTTTTGGTGGGAGGAAAGGCAGGAAGATGAGGAGTAAGGTACCCCTCAGCCTGCACCAACCCATGGCAGGGTACGCAAGGTGAACCCCTCGCCTGAAATTCCACCCTCTTGATGATGGTGAGAAATCCTCCAATCAGGGCTAGGGTAGTGCCTCTTCCCACAGGAAGTGGTCACTAGATAGTGCAGACACCATAAAGTAGCCGATTGACTGCTACCTGTGTCCCCTTCTAATGTAGCTAAAGTCAGTTTGTAGGTGGCTTTCTGAGACCTGAACCTCAGATTTATCAGACCAAAGAAGATCAGGACAAAAGAAGACTTGGTATGCAAGAACATAAAGCCCTTCTGCAGATAAAACAGGCACCAAACCCTGCCAGCTGTAAGAAGTACTCAACAATCACTGCTCCTGTGTTATCCTGAAGACAGCAAGGACTCCAAGTACCCAGAGAACCTACAGCCTTTGAGAAATTAGTGAGAAGCTCCCTTGGAGTGAAGGTATCACTCCCCTGTTTAATGCAGGCACCAATCCAGTGAAGTCCTTTTTGTTGACTTGCTGCTACTAATCTTGCATAGGTACAGATGGATAAGGCTTTTTCTTTTCGGGGACTATCTCCTGTGTTAAGTAAAGTCTATCTGTGCCTACAGCATGAGTATCAGCGAGCAGACATAACATAGCATGATGGATTCATAGTTTGGGTATCTATACTGTTCATATGCTGATACGAGGTGTTGTGTAGCAGTGCTCTGTGTAGTGCGTGACGTATACTAGAGTTTGGTTGGGCATCGGTGTAGGTGAGGTGAAGAGGTCTCTGTGCATGCATTGGAAGAAGGTAGAAGTAGAACATACAAGTTCCTCTAAATCTTTGGTTCTGGAGGGGCTTGGAAGCACCCCAGTAAGGAGAGTGTGTGCAAAAATATGAAGGCACATAACTTAGAAAGCATTTGTAGAATGTAGAATCATCTTCTGGAGCAATGTTTGTCATCTGGGTTGGTCTTATGTTGGGTGGCTGTTGTATGTGGTGTCTGATGTTTGTAGTCTAGGCACCCAGGGGTGTTGTCATCTTGGTGCAGTGCAGAAAGAAATGGTGCTTGAAAATGTAATCGCAAAGGAAAATTGGATTCAGAAGTAATAGATCAACTAGTCTTTTGAAAGTCTTTGGAGAGTCTGATTCAGAGGACTGGCATGTAACAGCAATGCTGGTGTACTTACAGTTCGATCACAGACCAGTGGAGTAGGAGCTGTGGGTCATACATTAACTAGGAAAAACACATGTTATTGGAACATTACTTTTTCACTTGTAAAATGATCCTTCAAATGGTTTCACTGGGAAGCAAATTTTCCTATCTGGATTGAATGCAGGTGATAAACTTTCTTAGTTTAGATATGGTTTGTATTTTGGGCTTTTCCCCCCTTGCCTTGCTACAGTGGGAGCAGTATTTTATCTGCAAGCATGCGATTTTTTACCAAGTGATGAGGTGTCCTTTTGACCTATCTGGACTGCATGCAATTGTGAAGAGAGGTGGATGTTTGGAAAGTTGTCAGGGAGGTGTGTTTTTGGTCAATGCTTCGGTCATACGTCAGAGGAGTGGACCACGACGTCTCTCCCTTCCACCTTGATGGCTGTTAGTGTCAAAAATATTACTCAATGGAGTTCCTCAAATTTGGCCTGTTTGTACTCCTACACACAGTTGTAGAAGTAGATTTTTTGCCCTGACAGCGGTATTTGATACAGTAACTTAATGTTGGGCTTCTGTGTGCTTCCGTGATTTATCTGTTTGGCTAAAAACTAAGCAGTCTTTGTCAGCCTGGACAGGTACAAGCGCAGTTCGTCTCCCAGAGCTTGGGAGCTAGCCAGTTAGTGCTTAATTTGGCCTGGGTCTTTGGGATAGGGGTCCTCATTAGTCTGCTTGTCACAATCTGGTCAGGTGTGAAGTGATGAAAACTACTGAGTGTGTTTCTTAGTTTAAAGAGGGCTAGAGGAGGCAGTGGAGCCTTTTTTTTTAGGCTGGCACATGTTTTGCTTATCTTGTTCTTGAGAAGATCGTTAAGTCTCTCAACAATGCAATTGCTTTGCAGGTGGTCTACATAGACCAGTTTATGCATGATACCTAGGAGGGAGCAGATTTGATGAAGCATGGCATTGGCAAGGTGCCTCCGTTATCTGATCAGATTATTCCAATCACTCTCCACCTTGGTATCACACACCTGACAAGGAATGTTTCTGCTGCCTTGCTGTCGCAGTGTACGCAATTGCCGACTTCAGTCCACCTGGAGTAGTGGCAGACTTCAACTATCAAGTACCGATAGTTGGCACATCGGGCTATCATGTTTCAAATTTGATATGTAAGGCTTTGGACGGCCTGGTGGGTTGGGGGAAGGTCGATGCTACGACCTTTACGGTGGATTTGGGGGAGTATAGTTGGCAGGCAGTCATTGAGGTACATAGTTAGTATCTCACTCCAGTTGGGGATAACCCAGTCATTCTGAAGCTCGGCTGCCATATTTTCTTTGGCCATGTGTGTGGGTAGGTGCAGTTGTGGTAAGGCTATGTCAACTAAGCTGCAGGGCATGACGTGTTTCCAAGAGGCTGTATGACAGTATATGAAGACGTGTGCAGTTTGTCTGCACGCCCTGGCCAGCCACCATTCCTTCTCTTCTGTTGGGGCCATCTGCTATAGTTCCCATGGGTACAAAGTTGCTGTCTTGGTGTATAGTTTCTCATGTGAGGGTTTAGTCTCCTCGCTCTGCTGCAATGGCAGTATGTGAGTCTCACACACCTACCCACATTCTGCTCCCTCTGCCATCTGGTCTGCTAATGCATTCCCGTGAGACCCAAAATCCTTGTCCCTTGTATGGACGGCATAGTTTAACAAATATGTATATTTCTTTATTGGTATTTTAAGTAACAACATACTTGAAAGCACTAAATACATACATGGAGTGAAAAAAAAACAGTTGAGATGACTTCCACAAGTACATATCAGAAAGTGTGTTTTGTATAGTGTAAAGAATTCACACAATATCTCCAACATGTATGCATACCAGCCTACTTGTCAATCAATACCAATAGTCGATATGTAACACACTTAAAAACAATTTAAGGACAGTCAAAAGTGTGGAAGCGACATTGTGTGATGGCTAGAGGCTTCAGCACAGTGCAACAGCAGGGGCTTGTGGACGGCGGTGCCATTCGACCAGGGCAATTAATCTGTCTTGTTGTTGTCGAGCTTGGGAGGGGGGAACTGCAGCCTTTAGCTTGGAGTGGATGGGGCTTGGATCATTGACCCATTCAGGAGGGAGTATGGGCGGCACACTTCACTATTGTGATGTGCTGTGGTATGGTTAGTGCATCTATTAGCAATTCCATGATGTTCCGGGGTTGCCATCTGCTTTTATAAACGCCCATATCCTTCACTTTCTGATGCTGGAATGCACAGTGGTGGTGACATATGCAGAGTCAGAGTAGTTGGTTACTGTTTTCCCTGAGCTCAGGGTAAGGGCTTCAATTAATGCGAATATGACAACTAGGCTTGTAGCATAAAAAGATGCAGAAGCACATACCTGTCCCACTACACTATACAAAAAGTGATGGATGGAATGATTTAATGAATCTCAGCCATTGGTAATTACTCAAGCCACAACCCAATCCACTGTCATTTTGAGCACCATGCCACCTCAGTTCGGATCCAACTATATGCAAATCAGCCTTGACCATGCTCCAATGTGAACAGTCCAGCCCAAAAATCCAAGCCAGGTCTTCCCTGAGTCGGAAAACAAGCAAACCAAGAGCAGTTCACCCTTCGTATGGGCTCATCAGCTGGGTATTGGTTGTTTCTAGAGACACAGTGTACACAGGACCCATGTCTGGACAAAACTGCCCCATTTATGCCGACCTACTAAAGCATACAGAAATTGATGTATGAAACACTTGAATAAATCTCAGCCACTGGTAATTACTCGGGCTCCATTTTTGTCCATCATTATTTTCTGGGTCAAGACGAATTTGCATATGGCTGGGTCCAAACTGAGGTGGCACAGTGTGCAACATAACAACAGACTGGGATGTGGCCCTTTGTAATTACCAGTTGCGGAGACTAATTCAAGCATTCCATCCATCACTTTTTGTATATTCTCATAATTGTGATCCAGGGCTTGACTCAGATTAACTGCACTCAGGCAGGCCCTGTACTGTCTTGGAGGGAGATAATGTCTTTGTTTTCATTGATGGTTGGGAAGAGTTATTTGAAGATCCTTGTTTTCTTTGAAAGCTTCCAAGCTCAGATCTTTTTGCAGGTTCCAGAAATGAGCTCCCACAAAACGTATTAACTTCCCACCATGTGATTTTACAAGAATCTGTTAAGTGGAGAGGTGTGGCTCACTGGTTAGAGGCGGCAGACCTGTAATCAGAGAACGGCCCGGGACCAGGGTTCAATTCCCGACGCAGCAGGGTCTTGGACCAGGGTCAACGGACTCGATAATTCTCGCCTCAGTGCCTACTCTAACCAGCGAACACACTCGGTAACTCTGGGCATTAAGCTTGCCTCATATCTACAACGGCCCCCCACAGACGCCGGGGATGCCTGGTTTCACCCTGGAGATATCCAGAAAGGGACCATCTCACAGGGAAAACCAGGACGGGTTCCCCAGCGGTCTACAGCGCCAGGACACTCGGTAGAGTAACAGTGCGCGTTACAAGTATTTTACATTTACATGGAGAAATAGATTTGCATTGCTGAATCAAATTTTTCTTTTTGGGGATATAATTTGTGAATAAGGAGCTGGAGATATTGAGGTCCTATTTTCACCAGTACTTTGAATTCAATACAGACTATTTTAAATTCTATTATCTGAGCCACCAGAAGTCAGCACAATTATTTAGGGGCAAAGTGATGTGTGATGATTTCTTTATATTGAATTACAATCTGGTTTAGGGTAACCAGATTTTGAGAAGCAAAAACCAGGACAGCCCAGACATAAAAGTAGGACTAAAGGCTGACAATGATAATGGTATGAATCAGCCCTGACCTTGTTTTGGCGTATAAATACTCATCCTGCATGACATAGTTGAAAGTCATGCTCTCGGTTTCCTTAGGCGCCCAGAAGGTCTGAGGTAGCTTTTGTGGTTTGTCTTTTTATTTTGGGCAACACAGGAGGAGGTCAGATGTGAACGCAGACTTGTAAAAGAGTGCCTGTATATATGGGCACAAGTTTGCATGGCTATGTTTGTATGACATTAGCTATGGCAGGATCTCAGAACCTCCACCTTGAATACCTCTGCTCCCATCCCCACTCTGTCTTCTTTCTGCTGGACGAATGCAACTGACCTCCTCGGGTGCTGCCTGAGACAGGGAGATGGATTGCATTGGCTGTTTCAAACTCAAAGGGGTCGAACATTTTTTTCAATATTCTTTTGCAGAATGAGTTGACATTTGTCCCAAAAATCAGGATTGCATTTTAAAATTTTGGAAAAGCATTGGGACGCCAGGTCAATCCTATGAAAACTGATTTGTCCAGAGAAAGCTGGAATATCTGGTCACCCTAGTCTGGCTGCTTGGTTATACAGTCTCTTGAGTTTTGTTATCTCTTTTTTGGCAATCCAGCATAGACCATAATGCAGAAGTCCAATGTCAATTGCACCAGTGCACTTTTCAGTTAATTTGATGATGAAGCTGAAATAATATAAGCATCCGTCAGAATAGCATGGCTATTTCTATGGTATTTGTTAGAATAATGCTGCTCACACAGGAACTTGAAGAAGAGCAGTTTATTGTACGTCTGGTCTCACCGCTGCCAGCCTCACACAACGTTCTAACGTGAGCGCCCCACCAACATTCTAAAGGGTTCTAATAACTACAGCTGAGGCAAGGGGTGATAGGAACATACCATTATAATCGCATTAATTCTGAGTAACAATTTACAACACATCTCCCTCTGTAGAGAAATCAACAATGGATATAGGAACATATCCTCACAGAGAGGAAACTATGAATATACAGTACAGCTATTGCACGTAGTCCTCCTGCCAATGTGGTGGGTGGCGTACTCTAGTCTCTCTGGCCGCTTGAACATCAGGTAGCACAACTTCCTGGTTCTCACCACAGCCAGGTACTGGAACACATACATTAGGGCAACAACTTACATTGTCCATACTCCATGTGCTGCCATCATTCAAAACTACAGAGTTACTGTTTACACGCTGGATTCTCAATGGTTTGGAGAAAGAGTACACTTTTGCACGCCCTATACCAGGTCTTTTGATTACCACCCACTGTCCAACCTGGAATTTTCTATTGGAAGCTCCCCACTTTTTGTCGTATTTGGTCTTGTAATCAGTTGGATGTTGGTCCACCTTCTCTCTCACAGAATCTCTATCCACCCACAATGGGATACCTCCATTTAACCAGTTGGGGGTGAGTTTAGATCCTGGATTTCTCCCTTTAAGGGATACGAAAGGAGAAACTCCGGTCACAGCATTAGGGGAAGAATGATATGACCATAGCGTTTTCCTAATGGCTTCCTCTACCGGTTCATGCATGGTAACAGACATTTGAATGGAGTCCTTCAGCATTCTATTTGCTCTCTCTACCATTCCATTTGCTTTGGGGCAGTAGAAAGGTGTTCTTACATGTGAAATGGCCAACTCAGATAGAAATTCTTTCATCACATCAGACGTAAATTAGACCCCATTGTCTGTCACTAGGGTACTCGGTATTCCCTCTCTTGAGAATACCTCCTTCAAAAACTCAATTAGGACTGGTGTTGTTATTGAAGATACAAACTTAGTACTGACCCAATGAGAGTGATAATCAATGATTACGAACATAAACCTCTGGTTGATGTTAAGTAGGTTCAAAGGGCCTATAATATCGAGCCCCAGCTTGTCCCAGGGTTTAGTCGGCACCACCACCGAAATGAGAGGTGCTTTATGTATTACCTTAGATTTGTCACACCTTCCACATGCCTCACAGTCTTTCACAGTGTTCTCCACCAACCCATCCATCTTGGGGAACCAATAGTGCTGTCTGATCTTGCTCTTGGTCATGCTTCTCCCTGGATGACCTTCGTGTGCTAATGCAATAATGCGTTCCTTCATGCTTCCAGGAGGAATAATTTTATTTCCTCTGCACACCTGGCCACTCATGTTGGATAACTCATCTCTTACTACCCAGTATGGTTTGAGAGTTTCTGACAGCTCATTGCTCGACTCAGGCCAACCTTTTTCAATTAACCTCCTCAAATCCCTCAACACTTGGTCATCTTGAGATTCTTTCTCCCACTCCTCCTTATTGATGGCAAGTTATTCGACTGCGAGAATAACCTCCTCAGGTGGACTGCATAGGCTGTCCTCACTATGAATCGGCAACCTCGACATGCAGTCTGCTACGGTGTATTTTACACCCGCCACATAACACATGTTGAAATTGTACCCTTGCAATGCCAAAACCCACTTTGAAATACGTGGAGTGGCCCTCTCAATGTTCTTTCTTGAAAACAATGAGATTAGGGGCTTGTGGTCAGTCCGTAATGTAAAGGGAATTCCCCACAAAAAAAACTTTAAATGATTTATTGCCCAATAGCATGCTAAGGCTTCCCTCTCAATTGTTGAGTAATTGGACTCAGGTTCCTTCAGCGCCCTGGAAGCAAAAGCAATTATTCTTTCACATCCATCTACCACTTGGATGAGGGATGCCCCCAGGCCTTTAATGCTGGCATCAGTAGTCAGGGTAGTTTTTTCGTTAGGATCAAACATGCCTAAAGTGGGTGCCTTGGCAATGGCTGACTTGACATACTGGAACTCCTGTTCACACTCAGAACTCCAAACAAAGGAGCAATGCTTCTTCAAGAGTTCTCTCATAGAGCATGTGTGACTTGAAAAATTCTCCCCAAATTTGGTCATGTACTCCACTAAACCCAGGAAAGATCTAAGCTCGTTTTTATTAGATGGAGCGGGAGCTAACATTACTGCGTCCACCAGACTAGTTTTTGGCTTGATCCCATCTCCTGAAATGGTGTGACCTAAGTAAATTCCAGACCTGAAACCAATTTTACACTTGTCTTTTTGGGTTGTAAAGCCTGCCTTGCTTAATTTGCTTAGTACCTCTCTCAGATTCTTGTTATGCTCAGTCTCTGAATCACCATAAATTAAAATATTGTCCTGGAAACACAAGACTTTACCAAGACCCTCTAGAATGTGCTGCATAATGCGTTGAAATACGGCAGCTGCAGACGCCAACCCAAATGGCATCCGGTTGTACTGGTATGCCCCAAAGGGTGTTATAAAGGAAGTCAGGCTTTTAGACTCAGGATGAAGGGCAACCTGGTGGTAGGCTGCCTAGAGGTCTAAAACACTGAAGTATTGTGCTCCTTTTATAACACTGAGCATCTCATTTATCTTGGGGAGAGGATGCCTCTCCACCCAGATGTTGGCATTGAGGTCCCTGAGATCCACACACAAACGAATCCCTTTTCCCCTCCCTTCGAAGCTACCACAATGGGGGCGAGCCACTCCAAGCTCTCAATTTTTTCAATAACCCCGATGGATTCCAACTTCTCCAGTTCACTTTTTAGAGAGTCTCTCACCACTAACGGTACCGATCTGGCTTTATGCATAGTTGGTTTGCAGTGTTTCTTCAACTTTATCTTATGAAGGAAACCCTTCAGCAGTCCCAACTCATTAGAAAATACCTCGGGGAACTCCTCACACACTTCTGTACCTACGCTAGGTTGTTCCACCAAGTACACCGGTTCTGAAGCATTAGGATCTAATTTAATGCCAAGGTCTTTCTGGTGTTTCCACCCCAACAAGCATGATCCCTTCTTGGTTAAATATACCTTACCCACTGTGACTCTATCCTTGAATTTGATCTGCATAATGACCATTCCTACTAAGGGTATGATATCATGGTTGTATCCCCCCGGGTTGATGTCAGGAGGCAATAACTCATACCCTCTGTTAACAGATCTCGCTTTGAATGTAGCTTCATTAATGAGTGTATATGGGGAACACGAGTCAGCATAAACTTGATAAGGTATGTTGTCAAGCAATATCTTGCATTACGGGTAACTACAATCAGAGCTCTCAAGAAGTTCATTCACCTGGAATACAATGTCACCTCTAGGTACCTCCTCATCAAGAATAACATGGGTTACATCTTTCTTCATATCATGGCAAACTTTTGTAAAATGCCCCCGTTTGTTACACCTCCTACATATGACATTCCTTGCTGGGCATTTAATATTATTTGCTAGATGGTTAGGATTACCACAACGTAAACATTTTAACTTTTGAGTTCCAGCCCTTTGAACGGAACTTCCCATTGGTACACTTTTGCTTTTATCATTCTTTGTTGATACTTTTAATACCTCCTCATCACAAACTTGTTTTACCTCAACGGAGTCCTTCATCTCACTCATACAGAAAGCTGTGTGCTGAATGCTCTTTGCTATATCCACAGCCTGCTTCAAATCCGGAGCATCTGCTAGCAACTTTTCTTGTATTTTTTTCTCAGATGTACATCTAACTAATTGGTCTCTGATCAGCGAGTCAGTAAGAGTCCCAAAATTACAAGTGGAAGATAGCCCTCTAAGGACCGCAATATAATTTACTACTCTTTCATTCTTCCCCTGTGACCTAGAGAAGAATTTGTGTCGTTCCAGAACCACGTTAATCTTCTTACCAAATTGAGCATCTAACTTTATCAAGGCAATTTGATAAACATCTGGTGGAACATCACCGTCAATACTCCCACTTCCACTTTCACTTACAATATCAGGTAAATTGTCATATATTTCTCTTGCATGCTTCCCTAGATTATGCAACAAAATGTGTAGCTTCCGTACAGATGAGAACCTGTTACCACCAATAGCTATTAAATAGGACTCAAATATCCTCACCCAATTCTTCCAAGGAGTGAGGGGTTCCCCATCCTCATTAAGAAATGGAGGTGGTTGGGACATTGACATTGCAGTTGCCATTATACAATTAAGGAATAAACTCCTGATTCGAGCTATAGGATAATATGTAGGGATTAATTCAGTTACAGCTACAGATTATCTAAGCTTAAACCGTTTTCAACACCTGCATAGATTTCCAAATGTAACACACAATGTTATAGATGAAATTTTGACCATATGTTACATACCCTTCAAGGAGGAAATAACGTGTTAAATTGTTCACATATATTTCTATTTTTTTCTTTACACTTATATATATGTGCACCTGTAAACAATAATAATGCACCCTCACTAGTGTCCTAAAAATCCTTTCCTTTTAGTTCCTTGCTGGCAGGCTTTACTTTTCTCTCAAAAAATGCTGAGCCTGTCAGCCCAAATATAACCTTCAGGTCACTGTCACAGATGCCATTTCCTCACTAGACTTAAAACAGCTGTGCCTATCAGCGTGACCTTGTACAATATACGTCACCGATAGGCTCATCAAACTTCAAATAGCTGTGCCTATCAGCGTGATGTAGTACAATTGACACCGATAGACTTGCTCCACAATATCTGCTCACATGACCCTTCTGCGGCTAAATGCGTATAGTTTCCTATTTTCAGCGCCGTGGGTTTCCCAGGGTGACTGCCCTCTGGTGGCTGCAATGCGCTAGCGCACGATCCAGCGCTTCAGTCTAAACAGCTGACAGGAAACAAATGAGGGATGAAACGCCTCGCCTGACAGTCGGCAGCTGATAGTTACTTGCCTGAACTGCCGCGCCTACACATATTACCGTATGCTAAGCCTCCTGGCCCAAATCATATAAACTGTGGAAAATATTACCAGGCTTACACTGTCTCGCTTGACGCCGCAAGAGCCGAAAACAATACTCAAATGGTGGAGCAGTTCCTCTGAAATTCAATTTCACCGAATTAATTAAGTGTCAACATCGCTTTTTATAATTTCGTCTCTCCGGCTGTAAGCATAGCGTCAGTCACTGTAGTGAATATCCCACGTTCAAAAATATTTATTTTACCTGCGCTGATCAATTTTTCAAAGGTTAATTCCTGAGAAGTCTAAATAAACTCTTAACTGGTGCGAGCTGAAAACACACGCTTCCAGGTCGAGGTCAACTCACGGCTCTCCTCAATGAAGATGTCTCGGCTATCGGCAGCACTTCAGAAACAGGGGAAGACCAGAAGCTGCCCCCCGCGCAGCCCCGTCGCCAATTTGTTAGAATAATGCTGAAGAAGAGCAGTTTATTGTACGTCTGGTCTCACCGCTGCCAGCCTCACACAACGTTCTAACGTGAGCGCCCCACCAACATTCTAAAGGGTTCTAATAACTACAGCTGAGGGAAGGGGTGATAGGAACATACCATTATAATCGCATTAATTCTGAGTAACAATTTACAACAGTATTGTTAACAAAAGAGAAGTCCAAGTTGAACCATACCGCAAGGTTTATTACTGATTTTCCAAGAGCCGGCATAGTTTCAGATGCCAAATGTACAAACAATCGATTCACATAAAATGGTTGAAATTGTGCACTGACACTTTATGAATTAATTCAGATTTTGGGAATCAATCTACATACTAATAGGTCAATTAAAAAAATCACCGTTCAGAGTAGGTAGCAATTCGATCTACCTCGTCAATATTCACAAAGTAGGCATAGGACTTAGATATCTCTTCTTCATCAATTTATAAAAGTCTGTATAGGGAGTTGGACTTGATATTGATTTTGTTCCTTGACTGAATTAACTCATATGTTCAATTGAATTGCATCTTCATACATTTATAACTGCAGTTGGTGTTGAGTGATCTGAGGTAGCAGTCTCAGGATACGTTGAATAGAGAAGGAAACAGAGATAAAGGTAGTCCTTGTGGACCTCCGCATGTCATAAGCGTCACTGGCAACAAAGAAGAATCAACTGCTTTGATGGCTCCAGTTTGACAAGGGAGGTTGACACAATCGGAGAGTCATTCAACTAATACAGGCACCATTCTCAAACTGGTATAGTAATACTTGTTGGTTTGCAGTGTCATAGGCTGCCAACAGTTAAAGAAATATTAGCATTCCAGAGCAGCCTGCATCCACAGAGGAAAGCAAATCTTCTCTACTGTCTACTATTGTGGTTTTCGTCCCTTTTACAGTTTGAACCCTGATTGTCTGTAGTGAAGGATCCATGCCGATTATGTTGCAAGAAGTTAACACAGGTGAGGTAACACAATGTATAAAGGCGTGGCATGGAGAAGCCTAGGAAAAAAAATAGGGACAGATGGCAAGGCATGTGTGCAGTGTAGGAAACATTGGCAGTTGATGTAAAGTAAAGTAAAGTCCACATTTGTAAAGCGCACAATCACCCGTAAGGGTCTCTAGGCGCTGGGGGCCGTCGGGAAGATTAAGCGAGCTATTGCCCAGAGTCACATGGTGCTGGGCTAACCTGCCGCCGGAGCCGGGGATCGAACCGTGGTCCCCAGATTCCAGCGTCAGTCACCCTGGCCGCGGCGCCACACCTCTGTAGAGGTACAGTGCTGAAGGAGAGATTGTAATTCGCCGTATATGGTTTCAGTTAGTTTGAAGGCACCAAACACTTGTTTTTCAAGTTTCAATGTACCATGTTCAAAAGGGTTGGCACTTAAAAGTCATTAAACACATGACAAGTTTTTTCTAAAAGACATGCCAAGACATGCTTAGGTAAAGAAAATTAGACTTAAATGGTACATTTACCAGAAAAGCATTACAACTTATATTACAACTAGCATTCTTATGGAAACTGACTGCATGGATAAATTACAGTACAAGTCACAGTGCGCTTTCATTGCAAGTAGGTTTTAACGAGGTACAAATTATGAATGACTTATTTTTGACGTAACATAAACATTACGTGTGGCATTGCATTTAGTGTAAATGACAACCAATTAAAAAACGTCCGAAAATGTACCTTGCAAATGCCATTTTAGTACATGCAGACGAATACAGAAATTATATGAGACTAAATGTATGTTTCACAAAATGTATTCACCAAGCTTTTTAGCTATTGCAAATCGTCCAGTCTTAACAGTGTTCCTCAACTTACATTTGATTTGAGCACCAATAAAAGAGAAATTGAAGACATCTCAAACACGTCTGCTCAAACTTGTCTCATGCAAGAATCATTTGGATAATAAATGCATTACATTCGTATTCGGTCCACCGAGTAACATAAAAGCAACACATTTAAATGGAATTTCCTCTGAAACATCTTCAGCGATTAAGCAACAAACTATTAAAGGGAAGTCATAAAATAAAGAAATAATGCAGCCTTGTTTGAATACATCTGTATAATTGAATAATAGAGTTTCTGTAGGAAAACACACTCTTTCACAATCTACCACAGAATCATTTGACACGCTGCAAGATACAAGGACAAAGTAAAATGCCCGGATATTTCATAATATACTTATTTTTGTTGAAGTTACAGATTCCCCAGATCATACCAAATCTGTAGGGTTTTAGGTAACCCTCAATCAGGCACCTTACCCATGAACAGGAGAGACTCACGCATACACAATGCCAAAGGTCATGAGATGACAAAAGGGGATGCAGGTGACATACGCCTGTAAACATGCACGTTAGAACCTTTGGATGCATTGCTGCAGATTCCATGCAAAGGCCTTCTCAAAATGTGACCTTGCTCCAAGTATTAAAATGTTGCTGTTTCCTTAATTTGCAGAAGTTGTTCATTCCAGTTATAAAGAACCACAAAGATGTAAAAAGTATCTAAATGATTTCATGCATGCATATTATCCACTAACTACACTTCTACCTGCGGTTAATGCAGCAGGATGTCTTGCTTACCACTATCACACTGGGTAGTTAGGACAAAACAGTACAACTTTTACTAGGTCATGGGATAGGAGCTGAACATGTGTTCTGTGGTGAATACCATAGCACACAGAAGGAGGGACAATTTGAGCTGAGATGTGTAATACACGAGGCAGTGTTCCTCTCTGGGAGTTTCCACACTGTTTCCTCCCACCCTATCACTATCCTGTGTTTTTGTAGTGCAGTCCTTGGACAGCAGGGTCTAACTGTCCTTCTTTCACTTTTTTACTTAGAGTGTGCACTATGCCAAAGGCACCATAGGATTGTGTGGTTGGAACCAAGACTCATGTTGCTGTTGGGCCAAAGTTTTAAGGCTTCAAACAAAGAAGGCTTATTAGACTTATTGAAATCCATGCAAATTTACATTCATCTAACACCGCCACCCTAGTTGCCTGAAGCAGTTACATTATGTTTCTTGAAAGGACTGCAATATCTGCACCACTCTTGGCAGAATGCAGGAAATTGGCCGAAAATAGTAATTCTGCATTTAGTGCTGTTTTCTTAGAGCAAAATTGCCTCCTCGTGTCCACAATGGGCACGAGGAGCATTTTGCATTCAGGGATAGCACTAAATGCATCAGTACACAAATCGTGAGTATGCGCAGCTGCTTGCACTTTCCCTCAACGTATTCCTAGCATTTAGCACTATTTTTTCAGTGTAAAACGTAACAGAATATGAATAGTGAATGCAAGCAGCTAGTTGGGCTCATTAAATGCTCTCACTGTAGGTCATTCCCCACAAATTACTCTCAATTATGCAAGCGTGGGTAATCACATTACTAATAGTAATTCACATAGAATAACCAAAATTACTCCAGCATAATTAAAATTTCACCCAGGCCTATTCCTTTACTGGTTCTGCCACTAGGCACTGGACATGTATTGTATTGTATTGTATTGTAATTGCATTTATATAGCGCTTACTACCCCTGACGAGGCGTCGAAGCGCTTTTTCGGCGGGTAGCACGCTACTCCGGGACCCACAGAGGATTAGTGTTGAATTAGTATAGTGAAACATGCAAGTACATTTTAAGTGGTGGATAAGTTAATCAGTTATTTGGATTTGGAATGATAGCAGAAGGATAGAGTAGGACAAAGGTTCGTATTTATCTATCGCTCGCTTGTTGACGCATGCTATTCAGGGAGCCTATAGAGGATTAGTGGTGAATTAATATGGTGAAATATGAGGTAATTTCAGTGGTGGATATTAGTCTGTTACTTGGAGTGAGAAGGATAGCGGATGGATAAAAGGGGAAGAAAGATTTGCATTCATATAGCACTTGTTACCCCTGATGGGCGTTGAAGCGCTTTTCTGGCGAGTAGCACGCCACTCCGGAACCCATAAAGGATTAGTGTTGAAAATTAGTATAGTATAAATATGAAGTAATTTGAGTAGTAGATATGTTATTCAGTTATTTAGGCAGTATATTAGTATAGTTGAATATGGAATTTGAGAAGTGAAACATGTTAGTCTGTTAATTTTTATTGAAAAAAGGATAGTGGAGGGATAAAAGAGTAAAAGATTTTTTTTTTATATATATATTAGTAGTAGGAAGAGGCTTTTGGATGAGTAAAAAGGAGTTTTGGAGGGAAGGAGTCAGAGGGGAGAGTTTAGAAATGTTTGTTTTAGGGGATCGGTGTAGTAAAAAGGTGTCAGATGATGCATGGAGGGGTAGAGCAGGAGAGAGTCTAGAAAAGGTTATTTTGGCGATCATAGTAGTGGTATGGGGTTTGGGATAAATGAGAGAGTGGATGTAGAGGATATATTGATAGATCTATAGGATGCGAGATAGGGTAGTGCATTAGAAGGAGTAGTAGAAAGAAGTTTGAGAGGAGTCTGAAGGTTGGGCTAGAAGATATATTGAGTGAAGTATAGGCTGAGAAATAGGCTAGTGCATTGGAAATGCTAAATTAGAAGAAAGAGATAAGTATATAGATCCATAAGTACATTAAAAATATATAGATACATAAAAAAGTAAGTATATTTAGATTAAATATATTGATAGAGGCACAGGATGAGAGATAGGGTAGTGCATTGGATATGCTTTTTTTCAGGAGAAAAGTAACAGACACACAGATCCAAGTACATGGATGGTACATAGATGTACAATGGAAGTATGTACATGTAGACCAAAAATGATTTTTATTTATTGATGATTATTATTATTTTTTTTTCTTCTCTTAACAACATAATTGTTTTACATGTTTTATAAAGTAATACACAAAGATAGATACATATCTATAGTGAAAACAAATGCTTATATACAGAGGGATATGCTGTAAATTTCTATTTCCGTATGGTACCTATGTGGGGAAGAGCCAGATCTTGAGTAGTTTTCTGAAGATAAGGTGGTTGTCGGTGGATCTTATGTTGGGGGGTAAAGAGTTCCATAGTTTGGCTGCTTGAACAGAGAAGGATGTGCCACCCATTGTTTTTTTCTTGTATGGTGGGATTTTGAGGCGAGATGCTCCTTTAGAGCGTAGGTTCCTTTGTTGAATGTGTTTGGTGATTTTATTCCTGATGAAGAGTGGTCCTACTCCATGTATTGCTTTGTGGGTAATACAAAGCAGCTTGAACGTGGATCTTCTGGCAACCGGTAACCAATGCAGGGCTTTCAAGGCAGGGGAGATGTGGTCTCGTGGTTTGATATGCAGGAGTAGTCTGGCAGCCGAGTTCTGAATCCGTTGTAGTCTTTTCATGGTCGTTAAAGGTGATCCGTGGTAGAGGCTATTGGCGTAATCGAGTTTGGATAGAACAGGGGAGATGGTAGCTTGGACCTTGTGTGGAAATCCCAAATGAGGGAAAATTCGTCGCAGCGTTTTTATAGTAGCAAAGCTTGATCTTGCTAGTTTATTTACTTGGACATTCATCGACAGCTTGGAGTCCATGGTCATTCCGAGGTTTCTTACTTCCTTCGATACTTTAGGCAGTGATCCCAGTTCATCAGGCCATGCGGCAAGCGGGTTGTAATTTTTCCAATCGCCACACGTGAGTATTTCAGTTTTTGAAGCATTCAATTTGAGATGGCTCCAAGTCATCCACTGATCCACGGCTCTGAGACAGCTGAAAATTGGTGATTTTCCAATGTCTTTGGGGCATTCCAGTTGAAGGAGTATTTGCGTGTCATCTGCATAGTTGTAGCACGTGAGGTGAAATTTATTGATCAGTACTGGTAAATACTTCATGTAGATGTTGAAAAGCATGGGCGAGATGATAGAACCTTGAGGGACCCCTGCTTTTGTGGAGTACGGTTTGGACGAGAAAGGTGGGGTGTGGATGACATTAGTTCTGTTTCGAAGGTAGGACGCGATCCAGTCTAGAGCAGTTCCCTCTATGCCGGCTTCATAAAGTCTTTGTTTCAGAGTGTCATGGTCAACCGTGTCAAAGGCTGCTGAGAGGTCCAAGAGGAGTAGCGCAGCAACCCCGTTGCGGTCAACTGTATTCTTTAGGTCATCCCAGATGGCAAGGAGGGAAGATTCAGTGCCTCTTCCCGGACGGAATCCTGTTTGGAAATCTGAAAGTATGTCATTCTCTTCAATGAATTGGGACATCTGGGCGAACGCTGCTCTTTCTATCAGTTTGCCCAGGAAAGGTCCATTTGTAATGGGTCTGTAGTTTTCGGGGTTCAGCGGGTCCAAGTTTGTTTTCTTCAGTAAAGGGCGTATGTATGACTTTTTGAGTTCTTCTGGAAATATTCCAGTAGTTAAGGAATCGTTGATGATTCTTCTTACTGGAATGGCAGCAGACGTTGATAAAAGAATTGTCTTGAAAGTTTGTGGCGGACAGGGGTCAGAAGGGCTGCCGGCAGGCCTGCTTGCTTTGACCAGGTCCATAAATTCATCGTGTAAGATGTGTTGGAAGGAACGGAGAGGCTTGATTAGAGCATTCTTGGATAGTTGTTTTGAACAAGGGTTAGTGCTGGTGCTTTGTTTCTGTTGTAAGTACGAGTCCAACGTGTCTGCTTTGTCCTTGTAATGATTTGCCAGTTTGTCTGTGAAATCTTGAGTAACAGGATGAGTTCCTTCTAGGCAATTTGGTTTTCGAAATTCATTGAGTATTTTATAGAATTCTTTATTTGCACATTAAGGGGTCGATTAGGATCGCGGACGGACTTGAGTCCGTCCGCGACCCCTGAGGAGGAGGGAACGTCCGCATGGGCTGCGGCGTTCCCTCCGATCAAATTAGGATGTGACCGCCAGTGTGGCGGTCACATCCTCCATCTCTAACATTGCGGCGGGTGCAGCTTCAAGCTGCATCCGCCGCAATGTAAAAAATCCATGCACAGCATTTGCGTGCACAAAGCGGCAGGCACCGCGCGGTGCCTGCTGCATTGTGCACGCAAATGCAGGGGGGTACCATAGGTACCCCCCATGTGCACCCCCCACCCCACCTTCACCCAGGGGGCCCGCAACGGGCCCCCGAAGTGAAGGTCCGTATGCTTTTCCACGGCGGTAAAGTCGCCGCGGAAAAGCATATATTTTCAGACATCCTAATATGCCTGGCGGTGTCTGATAGACACCGCCAGACATGTTAGTGCTTTTCCGCCGCGGTCGCCTTCCGACCGCGGCGGAAAAGCGGCGGACAGATTATCAGACCCACCAGCCATCCTAATTTGGCGGTGGGTCTTTGGAGTCTCCGCCGCGGTTTTTCCGCATCCTCCAGGCCGGCGGACACTTCCGCCGGCCCGGAGGATGCGGAAAAACCGCCATCCTAATCGACCCCTTAGCGTTTTGAATTCTGTCTGAATAGTACCTTTTTTTAGCTTTTTTGATAGCAGACTTATATAATCTGTTAATTTTTTGTAGGTGAAGTTTGTCTTGTTTGGCGTTTGTTTTGAGCCAGGTACGTTGCAGCTTTCTAATTTGTTGTTTTATGTTTTTTATTTCTATGTTTCTCCAAGGCGCTTTTTTCCTTTTGTTCTGTTGTGTGGTTTTGAGTGGTATCAGGATGTCAAAAGCTTCCTGTAGCCACTCGTATAGATTCTGAACAGAATTTATGGTTTCCAGATTTATACTGGATGTTAGTTGTGTTTCCAAGTGTTCCAAATTGAGTTTGTTCCACGGCCGATAGGTGGATGGATGTAAGGTAGTTTTAGGTGAGTTGCTTAGTGTTGTTTTATGTTGGAAAGCAAGCAAGTCGTGGTCTGACCATGTGACTGGAGTTATAGTTTGAAAGGTAACTAGTTCAGTATTAGCAAAAATGACATCTAGGATATGTCCAGCGATGTGTGTCGGACTGGGGACAATCTGATGCAGGTTCAATGCGTCTAGGCCAGTGATTATTGTTTTCGGATGGGTCATATTGGTTTTATCAAACCAAATGTTAAGGTCACCCAGAATGCACAGGTTGGAGTGTATTGTTATCAGATTTGAAACTGTGTCTAGAAGTGCGTCTGGGAATGTTGCCTTGCTAGGTGGAGGTCTGTAAAGGAGCAGGAAGTTACAGGTGGAAGACGGTGTAGGATTGCATCTTGTTAGAAGAGCCTCACAATTCTTTATGGAGATGTTGTCAATTTTAGTGATATTTATTGTTTGCCTGAATACAACAGCTAGACCACCTCCTTTTTTGGCTATACGATTTTGGGTGATTATTTGATAGCCTAGAGGAATGGCTTCATGCAGGACTGGAGCCATATCCTCTCCCAACCATGATTCGGTTATGAATAGTATGTCTGGTTTTGCATCGGTGAGAAGGTCGTAGATGTGATGCTTGTTTTTAGAGAGGGATCGAGCATTTATTAGTAGACAGTGTAGATAGTGGCCTTTTGTGATAGTGGGACTTTGTTTTGTAGGAGAGTGATCAGTATTGTGTGGGTGTGTAGCAGGTGTGTTTTTAGTGCTGGTATTAGCTGTAATAGGATAGCAATCGTGTAGCTGTTCTGTATCGTGTTCCTCATCCAGAATGCTAAGAAGGCATTTTGATGGGTCTGCATGTGTATGTGTTGGAGATGGTGTTTGAGAATGAGTTGGAGTGCTCTGTTGCTTTTGGGGTGTAACATTGTTGTGCGGTAGACTTGGGGAAGCAAAGTTGTGAGGTGTGGCATGTTGCTTATATTTTTTGCGTATGTTGAAGGTGGAAGGTGTATGAGTCAGGGGAGGTGGTGCAGCATGTGGGTCATGTCGTAATGTTTTAAATTGTCCAATGGATGAGAGGCGGTTAGAAGAGAGGTGCTGTATTGCTGTATCTGTGTTAGGTGTGGTGGAAGAGTGAAAGCTTGGCATTGGAGTTTGTTCCTTTGTGTGGTTTGAAAGGTGGGTATATGTATGTATTTTGTGATGGTAAGTATTATGAGGTGTTGCGCTCTGAAGATCTTGTTGTGCTGGTGTGTGTGATATGTTTCGCTTTTGAGGTGTGGTGAAAAGGGGTGCTGATGTATATGTTTCATGCACCTGATTTAGTTGTGTAGTATTGTTTGTGAGAGGAGGGTGTGACGTAGAGGGGGTGGTGATGTGTTTATGTGTAAAGTGTATGTTGTGTGTAGGAGTGAATGAAGTAGAGGCGAGAGTGTTTATCTTAGCCTGGTTTGTTTCAAGAGTTACAAAGTGAGGTGGTGTGCAGTGTGTGTGTTGTGTGTTAGTGTTATTATGGTAGAAGGGAGAGGAGGGTGTTTGTTGGACAACTGATGGAATAATCATTATATATTGAGTCTTTCCTCTACTGAGTTCCAGTTTTCACTATTTTCATCTTGGACATCATGGATGATTTACATTTAGCCCCTCCACACCCTCTCCTGACTTGCATTGATTTCCATTAATGTATCACTGGTTTTCCCCTAACCTTGAATTTGTTCTTTTCTTATGCAGGAGCTTTTGCCTCTTGCTTTTTCTCTCCATATCATTCCCATCTGCTCCTAGGAGGATTTCCTATCCAATAGCTATAGTCCGCAACTGTCTTTGGTACCAGGCCTGACTCCTGGATTTTTCAGATGGCTTGCCAGATCTTTTTGATTAGGCTCATTGAAAATAACGCTTGACTTTGTAGTCCGTGAAATTAAGTAAATATTGAATTTGACTGAGTTTATGTTTCATTAATTGAATTGCAGTGTCTGTACATCTCTATTCCTGGATTGAAAATTTGTGCTGTATGTTGTTCAAAATTCCATTGTTTTATTCCAATTTTGTAGAAAATGTCTTCCTCACTTTCCAAATGGTAATTGCTTGCCTCCGTGTTTCCTACAAAACTAACCTGCAATGCTTGCATATCTTCCTCGTGAATATCCTCTTCCTCTTATACTGGGCTGTAATGGGTACATGTTTTTACTATTTTTACTATTCTTCGGATGTCAATATTTTGCTCTGCAATTTAGCAGCAGTTAAATCTGGCTAAGTTGTCTGGAAAACCTCTGGTCATCAAACTTAACCCACTTTCAGCAATATGTTGTTTTTAATGATTTGCTATTGCTTCCGCAAGGCCATGGACTTTTATGGTTGGTTAAATTGTCCCTTTTCTGATCCTATTGGGTTTAGTAATGGAGTGCTAAGTAGTGCTTTAGTTAGACTCCATATGGTATATAACGTTCCTTAGAAATTATTCAGTATGTCTTTTATATATTTACTTTGCTGACACAATTGTATTTTAATTGATGGCTTTCTGCTTCAGATTTACAGGTTTTTCTGGTCACAAAGTAAACATGTGGTCACACATAGGTTTTCTAAGAAGACAGAATTGAAATACAAGCCCTTGTCAACTGTATCTAATATGTAACATTTTGCTGTGTGTGCTTTTTAACTCCTTCCATGCGTCGGACGGCCGCCGGTGGGCGTGTGCAGAGGACGGCTGGGGGCCGTCCGAACCACGCCCACGCCATAAATCACCCGCACCGCGGCGGAATTTTCGCCGCGGTCAAGGGGTTAAAACCACCATTTACAAAAAAACTCAATTTCCCCCTCCTTTTCCTAGCTTTTTTCTTTGACAGCACAGGTTCACTCTACCAAAGCAGTTTGTTCAGAACAGGGCTTCACTTCTAGATCCCATATTGTTGGGCCAGAGATGTTACTTCATTATGGAATTTTCTTTATAGGACAGCTAGAAGCAACAAAAACAAAGGCCTTATTTAGGCTTTGGCTGGAGGTCTGCCATCTACCTAGGGTGATGGAGATCATGACCACCATAACCACCATCATCCTGGTTGATTCTGCTGAATTTAGGGATCCCTTCCTGAATGCTGGGATCTCTCTTCATTGAAGGAGCTGCTGCTATCCAGCTCCCTTCACACCAGTAATGTTGGCCAAGCAGGCACTAAGTCTAAAGCACCTGCTCTGCAAACTTGTGTTGTTCAGACAAAACAAGCTCTCGAAGCAGGAGTTTATCTTTTTAGAGCAAAACAAAAATTGCCCTCATAAGTAGGGTGTTTTTTCCCTCAACACTGGAGCCATTGTCAGCTCTTCTACCAGTTTATGTTTACCCTGCAGTGGCAGACACAGGCAGGGAAAATTAGTTGTGGTGGCCACTCTCAATGGAACAGGGTGACCCTCACCATGGCCCAGTGATCTTGTCGCAAACAGACGCTAAATCAGGGGTCACCCTTGATGGAGCCATTGGAGGCGCAGCAAACATAACTCAATAGTTTCCTTGCTTCTAAATTGAGCAGGGGATAGCCAGGTTCTACGAACTCTGCCAAATTCTAAGGCCCAAAGATACCAAACTATTATAAAACCCTTCCTATAATTAAACTATTTTGGCTTGTGAACTGGATTGATGCATTTGGCACAGACACATAGCATGAAGAGTGCTGTTAGTATGGATTAGTTAAATCTTGAAATAACTCTGATTTCACTCAAATAGACAGGTTTTTAGATATGATTAATAATGCATCTGCACTCGAGGGATAACTGCCAGTTCACTTGATCTGATCGCCAATCTGCAGTCATCGAACACTTACTTGATGAGTCTTTTTTGGGTCTCTTGCAGTTACAACTTGAAAATGTTATTAATCTTTCACACTGAAGGTACATACTAGATTTAAGAAAGAAATGTAACATGTATGTGCTATAAATCTCAGACGTTATTCAGCAATGCCCTTCACTGACAGTAATTCTTGAGTGAGAGCTTTTAATTTTATGAGAGGCTTGGGTCTATAGGTACTAACAAAACAATGGTTAAAATGACATTATAGTAAGGTGTTGAAATGAGACACAAGCTAACATAATGCACTGCTTATGATCTCAAATATTACATGGTGAATGGCATCATTGATGTCTTCACCAGTTATCTGTAAAAAATAACATTGTAGAAATTATGAATGAGATCAAACAAACTGTGATGCAGCCTTTGTGCAACAGGTGTAATTTAACAACCTAAATTAATGGTTAAACTGTTATAAGCTTTTCTGTAAACTTTTGAAAGATGATAAAGAAATTGGATGTTTCAGAAGAAGAGCACTTTTGAGGGATGTTATTATCTTTTGACTTGTATTCACCCAAGGGATGGGTGCAGTAGGGGAAGGTAACCTGTGGAGAACTGGCCACTGAACATCATTTAACAATAGGCCTTTTGGTTAAATTTTTGCTGTAAAGGGTCAAAGGCTGAGCAAGTAGGATATTAGCAGGTCATGTAAGTGTGGGCACAGTATTTGGCCACAGGTGAGGCCCTGCAGTCAATCCCATGTAGTGCATGGTGGACGTTGGCCACATGCGTAGGGCTCGGCACAAGTTCTGAACATAGGACAAATCGGCTGTCTAACCCATGCTGTATGTTGGATGCAGGATACGGTGTAAAACCAGGCTTGCTCACAACCGCCACTGTGTATATCCAAAGTCTGTGCATAATGTGGGTTGGCTTCTTGTGGAGGGTTGGGTGCAGACCTTGGCCACAGCCTGTCATGTGTCAAACTTCCCCCATGTATGGCTCAAATTCTGTGTAGTGAATGTTTGATGCTTGTGGATGGTTAGGTGCATTGCCACACTCTAAGCACTGAATCCAAGTCTAATGCAGATTGAATGCAGTACTGGGCAGAGACTATGACTGAGATGTGATGAGTGATGTCATCAATGATGTAATTTAATATGTCAGGAATGAGGTAATAAGTTGTCATACATATTTTATCATGGGGTGCAAGTTGTAGCTAGTTCACTAAACTACAACTGGCATTTTTCAGTGTTTTTTTTTTTTTTTAATGTTAGCTGGTATCTCATTCCAACACCTAAATATAGTGTTACTTTAACAATTGTTTTTTTCAGTGAATTTCAGTTTTTTTAACATAAGCACCTAACCGAACTATAATTCAAATTTGATCTTTGGTGTTTTCATTGAATATATTTATATATTCACTTAAAAGACCAAAGGTTAAAGTGATGTTATAGTTAGGTGCAGATAAGGTAAAATCTAACATTTGAAAAAACAGAAAAACACTGAAATCAACAAGTTATATTTACTGACCTAATTATAACTTGTGCCCCGACCATACACTGCTTATGACCTCACATAATATATCACTCATGACATGTTAAATGACATAATTGATTACATCACTGATGAGATGATGCAGTCATTGTGACATTGCAGGAAATTTTGACAGCTCCTGCCAGTGTCCCACAGGACTCAGGGAGGCTCCCCTGTGTTGTCCCACAGGACTCCTGCAGGAGCCAGTGCAACCTCTATGCTACAGTGGTAGTTCTGAAAGATTGACTTTTTTTTTTTAGGAAGATTGTGGGGTGTGGGTCCATTGGTGGTTAGTTGATCATGGGGACCACATGTCCACCTACCCAATGTAGGGGAGCATTATTTTTTTCTTTACAAAAGTCATATCCCGTTTTGGGATTTTCTCTTCAAAATGAAAAAAGATTACTGTTTGTTACAGGGAAGCATCCTTCTGATCAAGCCCTGTAACAGCCAGTAAATGCATTGACGGGAATTGTAGTGACGGCAGTTCCTGCCAATGTCTTTATAAATGATGACTGCTAGGTGGTCATTTATAAATTTGGCAGACGGATTAGTCTGGGCCTGGCAGATATAAAGCCCTCCGCTATGCCAATGGTTACTACTCCAGCTGCCAATAATTAAATTGGGCCCTTAGTTTACTGACCTAACTATAAATTACTCCCTCCACGCCCTGCTTATGACCTCAAATATAATATCACTCATGTTGATGACTTCATTGGTAAGAACTCAAATGACATAATTGATGACATAACTAATGACATCCCTGCTGACATCATCAACTTACTGCTGTTCAAATTACTCTATAAACTAGTAAAGGATTTCAGATACCAAATTAAGTTCTGAATGTTGCAGAATCATGTAAACAATAAATGGCCATTTACACACATAAGCTCTGACTCACACCCTTCATCGTGTACTGAATACATAATGGATAGCCAAACCTATATTGGCAAGCAACCAGACACAAGTGGGCTAGCTAGTGCAGGTGACCTCTCCCCTCCGAACAATTTGTCAGGGAGAATTCACTCCTTCCAGACACCTAAGCCCCTACTATGTACAGCCTTTACCCTGTGCTGAATCTTTTTCAGAAAGCAAACCTCTCATGGACAATCAACCACACATGAGTGGAAAGTACCTATTGCAAATACTTTTCACCCTGTGCAGAACATCTCCACAGCGACCCCCTTCACTCTACACACTCCAGGCTGTTTAGGTGGTGAAGGCCCTACTACGCACAGCCTTCACCCAGTACCAAAATCATTTTCAGATAGCTGGCTTCTTCTGGGCAATCACACACAGATGGGTGGACAACTACCGGGTGTGTACAGTCTTCACTCCTATGCACACATTTTCATACAGATATCACTCCCTCCAGACACTCAAGGCCCCGTATGACAGAAAGCACCTACTACATTCAACCGTTGCACCGTAGCAAAACTTTTACAGATAACCAAATTCTTGTGAACAATCAACGAGACACTAATCAGCATTTGTCCTGTCATAAGTGATATCACCAATTATGTAGTTGAACATGGGTGGAAAGGGCATGCTGTCCTTATGCAGATGTCTCTCTCTTTAACTAGATTTAGTCCCTCTAAAGAAACACATTATTCCTCAAATTACTGAAAAACTGTGATTCTGCTCACATTGTTAACCTTTCATAACTGCATTAACACCACAATGCAATGCTCATTTACTTCAGCCTGTTCCTCAGGAAAGGCTTTAACTTCAACAGCTCCTATTTTGACAAAGTGGTGTTCTGGTGTGCCTACGTTTTGCCTTAAATGCAAAATGTTAGCACAATTATTCATTAGAACTATGTGTTGAAGCAACAGTTGATCACTAGGCAGTTAACCGACAGACTGCTGCTGGTATTGAAAGTACCTTTTTCATTCTGCATGTCAAAAGGTTTCATTGAAATGAAGTAGGAAAATATTTGTGAACTCACAGAAAACATGTCATCATTTAAGCTTTCTAGAGAAGTGGCTCTTAATCTGTGGTCTGAGGGCCCAAAAAGTTCAGCAAACCTACTCAGGGGTTCCACAATTGCTTAGAAAATTAAATATTATTAACAGATGAAGAAAGTTTAAGTAAATAAAAAAGCAAAATGTAAAGTTGAACATTTTAAATTATTCCATAAATGTTAAAGAATTTGAAATTGGAGACTAAAAATTAAGTTAGTATCCTCAGATTGATTGGTGGGAGCAGTTCAAATGCATCAAGCAGATTATAGTTTGAAGAATGAGTGGCCTAAATTGAATTTAGAAAAACTACAACCTTACCATATCATTTAAAATACTTGTATTTTCTTATTTGTTTGCGAATTTCATAATTTGTGTATTTGTTTGATGAATGCGGATTTCTGTATTTTTTGTTTATTGTTTTGAGGTTCTAGCTCTAGTAATGACTCAGTGTGGAACCTTGGATTCCAATAAGGCTTCAGTGACGATCCCACGTTCCACTAATGATTAAGTGGAGGTTCAGAGAATTCAAGAGGTTAAGAACCACTGATCTAGAGCACGAACCATCATTTCTATGACAAAAAGAAAATAACGCCTTTATTGTGTTCATTTACTCTATTATCCTCTGTACTTTCAGTTTTGCAGCTTTAATTCCATCAAGATGGTATTCGCAAAGCTCTTGTTAAAAATTTATTTTTTGATTTGTGTGCATGAAAGGGTCCGTGAGACGAAATGTTACTAAAATCCGATCTATCTTGCCTTTGCACATTTATTACCAGAGGCATACATTAAAGTATTTTGGCTTCTGAAGTTGCCTGATGTAGCTGGCACGGATAGACAACAGCTAGTTCGCAGTTAGCGCGGGTTAATATATGCTGAAATGGCCCTGCTTCAACTCCAAACAGACAGGCTGCTTCGATGTTATTAATGATGCAGACACATTCATGGTGTAACTGACAGTCTTTTCAGCTTCACCTTATCTGATTACAGATCTGCATTCAAACACTCATCACTAACTCGTTCATTTCAGAGTATTTTTACATCTCTCACTATCACATCTTAAAAGCCTTATGAATCTTTCAAGAAGTCAATTTGGACTAGATTTAAGGTACAAGGTTAAAATGTGTGTGCCATAAATCTTAAAAGCTGTTCGGGTATTCACTTGACTGACAGATCGGGATTCCCTTTCAGCATTTTAAATGCAATTTTAACAATCGCAGTTATTCTTCAATATGTCTGTAGTTAATGTTGGCACCTGAGTACGTACAGGATCACATGTGCACCATTAGCAATTTTAGCTACCCTTTTATCACTAGCACTAAACTTGGACGCACCATAATTCAAAAGTTGTTCATAGAGACTCTTAAATGTAATGCCGATAGTCAAAATCGTAAGCAGTAACAGGGTACAGAACGGACTACTTTTCAATTAACATGGGAGTCTAATAGAAGGGAGTGTGGTGGGACTTTGCCATACCCCAAGGTGCTGCCCTTCTACAGGGGCACCCAAAGGGTTGAGGGGTTGGTGTGCTATCAACAACACATTCCAGTTATCATCAAAACACATTCATATACACAGATACACACAGACACGTTGGCATACAGGCACACACACACTAAGGTTTTTATGTACTTACATTTCCCACTGACAAATATAACTTTAGTAAGCGCTGATGTTTAGATTACAATCCACATCACACAGACATCCTACACACACCCAAACCCATTGCCATACAACAGTAAACCTTTCAACTCACATAAAACAAGTAGATTTTTAATGGGTGCTACATCATCTCTGTTTGAAAGATTGTGAATTTCAAAACATCCCCCCACATGCACGAAAACTTTATGCAGACATGAGGTCAATAAGGATGTAGGTCCAATCTCACATCTACAGATGAAGAAGCAAAACCATGCATATTTCAAAGATCACTAACATCAACACACACACAGACATACACACAAATATATGTCGTCAATGACGTTGAGGACCACACTCTAATTCTCAACCAACCCACATTCACACATAAAATGATTGTGAACATTTAAAACAATAAACAATTGCAGACACCTGCAACAACCATACAGAACAGGATCTTCATAACATTCAGACCTATCTCCAATTCTGCTACAGTGGTTGCATTAACCCGACCTTGAGTCAAACGGTTGAAGTTGAGAATACATAAGAGAAATGGAGAGCCTGTAAATGTGATCCTGTAGGGCACAAGAGATAATAAGTTGCTTACAGTCCCACCCTTTATCCTCAGCTGCCCTTGAGGGCAGTCTGACTAGACAGATATTGCAGACCACCTGAAAAGAAGCATCATGGTTATCTCTGCTCATCTCAAAACCCCTCTTTTTGGGTGGTAGAGGTTACTGCTTGCTGGTCCACATCTCTGTAGGGACACCAGAGGGCATATTATCAAGCCCCTAACGCCACATGAGCATCACTTTTTCTGACGTTCCAGTGGCATTGAGCATTTGACAAATGTACAAGGTGGCGCTAAGCCACTTAACGTGGTTCAACTCCACCTTGTAAATATGCCCCTTGCCGCTGCAGTAGTCCGCTGCAGAAAAGGGGTGTGCAATGGGTGTTGCAGTGGGCTTTCCACCACAACACCCATTGCTTTTTGACGCTGCCCCAGATTTACAAGGCTGGGGCAGCGTCAAAAACAACGGCCAGGTAATACCTAGGGGGATATTTACAATAAAATACCAGAGAATGGTGATACTCCAAATTTGGTAACACCATGCTCTGATATTTCTTATACGCAGGGATGTGCCGTATTTATGGAAATCTGGCACACATGTGCCTTTCCCCTAGAGTTTAAACAACAGGGGGGGTTTGGCCCAGAAGGACAGGGGGGGGGGGTTAGGGCCCAAATATCAAGGAAAAAAAGTTTTACCCACACCTCCTACAGGTTTTGCCAAAGCGGAGCATTTTACGGACTTGTCCCAGTGCTAAACTCGAAGAGTCACAGATAGCAATTTGCCATTGCGGGTGAAGAAAACACCGTCCGTGGGGAACAGCCCACTGTGCCAATTCACTACAAATATGCATTGTAAGCCGAAATTGAGGAACCAGTAGCGCCTTCCTTCAAAAGTGAGCGGGGTTCCTGCCACCTGTGAAGACTGGCAGCCACTGCGTACAGATGTAATTTTACAGCTTTGAACTGATGCCTACAGTTCTCAGAAACAGTTCTCAAAGATTAATCCAGCCCTGAGGAGAGTTTGGCAATCTATAGAGCCATAACTCAAAACGCGTCGGCTATGTGGGATTGAATCCTTCGTGTTTATTTCCGAATGCTCAGAGTACTTGAACTAGTCGTTCTCTGAGCGGGGTATTTGTCACAAAGCTGCTTGATTTCATCTACAGCTTCAGTCGGATATTTACTTTTTGACTGTGTTTTTGATATTGACTTCTTGATATTGAGTTGATGTGTAGATAAATTGTTTTTGACATATTGAATGTTATGTAATAGGGTTCACGAATGTATTAGTGTTTCACTGTATATGTAAAATGTTTTGTAAATAAGTGCCTTGAGTAATGTACAGCACAATTTAATTCATTTATTGTTCATTTTTTTACTATTGTGAGATGTTTGTGTAGTTGATAGTGTGTCCACCTTTCGGACAAAAAAAGTATCTTTTCGTAAAAAATAAAAAGAGTAAAGAGGCATAAGTCATTGCCGAGATAAGCATAGTAATTGGTGTTTATCTCTTTCTTTGTGATCACAAATTTGATCCAAACTGTAGGAGGTGTGGGTAAAAATTTTTCCTTTCCCCTAGAGTTGGCATTAAGAAAGTTTGCCTAGCACCAGTGCATTTCATTTTGGGCATTTGTAAAGCGCCTGGATGTACGCCCACCGGTATGTCCCCGCGCTATGATAAGTGAGAGCTAACAGTCCACCCACCCTCCCAGACGCCTACCTGCTGAATAAAAGAGTTTTAAGGTTTTTTTAAAGTTTTTAAGTGCAGTGACCCTTGTGCCATTTTGCAAGGGTGCCTACGCTTTAGGGGTGATTGTTTATGTGCAGAAAGGGACACCTTCCCACCCATAAACAATCTTTAAATACAGCACACATAGAAAAAGCAAAATACAAGGACAAATGAATAATTTCTGCTCGTATCGCTAGTCTAAGACCAGGTATTCCCTGGCCTTAGTTTTTGGCTTCTCCATCCTTGTAATTCTGGGGCAGCATCAAAATGGGTGTTGCGGTAGAACGCCCACTGCAATACCCATTGCATGCCCCTTTCACACTCAGTGAAGCGTGAAAAAGCCCTTATTTACAATGGCTCCTTGTAAGTAAGGGGATGAGAATATCGCCACCGGAACATCACTGAAAGTAATGTTGTGGTGGCAATATCTCCTTGTAAATATGTTCCCTGGCCTTCGGAAATCATTAATTTCTCCTCGTATTTTGCTCTTTCTATGTGTGCTGCAGAAAGAGCAAAATGCCATTATTGATTGCTTATGTGCAGGAAGGTGCACCTTCCTGCACATAAACAATCTCCCCAGAAGAATGGCACCCTTGGAAAATGGTGCAAGGGGGCCTGTGCTGGTGCTAGGCAGCTTTTTTAGTGCCAATGCTAGGGGAAATACAGAGGTGTGCCATATTTTTGTAAATATGGCTTATCCCTGCATTTACAAATTGCCAGAGTGGGGCGTTGCAAAATTTGGCATAACACAACGTTCCAGCATTTGTTTGGAAATATGCCCCCAGGTGTGGCTATAACTAAAGAGGAAAGACTACCACCATCGTCCTTAACATAACGTGCATTTCTAAAGGGCACCATCTCCTGCAGGGCATATTGCAGCCAAAATATGATGTTTATTATTATCCAAAGGAAAGGTAGAAGTTTTGTCAACCTCAGAAGGATGATTCAGTCAGTCAGTAAAACTTTATTCGATCTAATTAAAGCTAGATCATACGTTTAAAAAGAAAAAGATGGCCTACTTAAAAAGAATACACAATTTAAAAAAAGGAGAGTAACAATATGTTAGTCTACATTGTTAAAAATTCAGATTCTGGGTAACATGATTAACTAGCACATTAGCAATAAAACCCTCAAAAATGGGTTAGTTTGGGACTGGCAGAAATCTCACTTATAAAAGGCATCTTTTACGCAGGCAGTCCACAAAAAGGATGCTACACAAAAGCAGACATGGGAAACAGAAAGTTTCTTCAGATAAAATAAAGCAATTCGACATTGACTAAAACCATGCTGCCTTAGGAGAGGTAGAATGTATCTCAATCTCTGGTCCTTGTAATATTTGCAGAAAAAAAAGAATGAAGGTCTGTTTGTATTGGCAAGTTATCACAGGGACACTGATCCAGATCACTAAAAGAGAATTTTTTAGATGGAAAACTCAACATCAAGGGTATCAAATTAGTGCGAAATCTTATTAGAATAAATCTATGCTGCAAGTTGTTTACACCCTCCAAATACGATAATTCGCATTCATTTATGGGGGGGAATCTGCTGATTAGGTTTTGCTACTGTTTTTACCTGGTGTATCTCCTTCCTTGCATAGTTGGCCTGAGCCAAAAAAGGGCTTTCAGTTTCTTTTTAGGGCACTTGGAGCAAGCGCTTTGGTCTGTATACAATTCTAAGTTGCCTAAAGAATGTAACGTGGTTCTTACATACTCTAACCAAGGAATTTTGTGAACATTGTCTAGTAACAGACAATTTCGTAATATGGCCTGATTTACATCCACAGCGGATATTCTCCAAATCGAGTCCCACAACATAATCGGTACAAGTCTTACTATGTCAGTTATGTAGGGTAGATCCAATTCCAAATGATACACATAGTTAGAGAACGAAGAGGGAAGAGAGGCAACCCTTTTTAAAAAGCCATCCTCCATCGTCTGCAAGTGGACGACTGACACCATACCCCTGAGCCCTGCTCCATATATAGCTACCGAAATTATTTTAACATTATACATTTTCTTTATTGTCCCTATGGGTTTAGAGCCCAGCTTTTTACAAAATCTAGCACTTGCAACCAAAGTTCTTTCCATTGATAAAGCCTTACACTAAACCATTTGCGCTTAAGTCTGCTTGTTGTCAGACAAAACCCCCAAATATGAGAAGGTCTCCACAATATCTAATCTTCTTGTCCCTATATAGGAAGATGGTGATCTATTCTTAGGAAGGGACCCTAACACCATGACAAAGGATTTACTCTTATTAACCTTTAGGTCCAATGATGACATATAACCCACATTTGCATTTATTAGGCGTGGAGCGCAACTCCCGTCCTGGCTATTAGGACTGCGTCGTTGCATATGCTAGAATTGATGGAGATGCTGGGGGAACGGTTGGGATATCTGTCATGAATCCTTGTTAATTCGGCTTCCACCCCATTTGGGTATAGCGAGAACAAGAAAGGAGCCAGTATACATCCTTGCCAGGGCCGTTTCTAGGTGTTTTGCTGCCCTAGGCGAGAATTGAAAACTCCCCCCCACCCCCACAACCCCTTTTACTACCATCACTCTCTCCCCTGTCTTAAGAAGCCACCGGCTGTCTATGCTATAAGACAGTCTAGGCTCCAAAACTCAGAGCGCCCTGTCCAGCTATAAAGTACTATATAGACGCTCCCGCACGTATTATTCAGAAGCATCCGAGCAGGCCGAGGTAACAGCAAGCAGACAGACTCTCTCTCTGGCCCCACTAAAGCCCTCGTCTCTCCTTCGCTCGCGGCCCATTCTTAAAGAAATGCCGGCCGCCCACATCAATGGACTGCAGGCAAGGAGCGGCCTCCAGGTATATGTCTTTACTCTGTCCCTCAATTCAATTTCTGGACTGGACTGGAGTGTCGTGAGGTCCTCTTGCTAATACAATACCAGTGAAAGAAAGGAGGGGTATTGCAACCCCTTGGCACCAGAGATGCATACACCCTCTGGAAAGATTCAGCTATACAAGGATCTGTCATGACGCTGACAAACAACCCTACTTCATTTTTTATGCAAATTATATTGGTCTCTTTTCAGTAAGCTACTTGGCTCAGTTCTTCTTTTTTAAGAAAGTACAATTCGATTCCCCATCCCGATCCCAAGTAAAAAACAATAATCAACTCCTAACATAGCACAAACACAAACTGAAAGTTTTACACGCAAATCTCTGCCGCAGGTACACTAATCCACTGAGCTATCCAGTCCCCACTGGGCGCCCCTTTCTTTAGCTGTGTAAACATTGAAGGTGTTAAGTTGAGAGGTTTCGTACACTGACACTGAGACAAACATTGCATCAATATCAAAGCCAAGAAGTCCAAGCACCCCGAAGCGGCCCTGTGCTGAACGCAGTGCTATTCAAAACTCACAATAACAGTCTTGGAGTAGGGCATTTTTATAGGTTGCTCTTCTCTTACTTTAGTGAAAATGAATTAAGCTCAAACCCTTCAAAACCAATTCCTTCTAGGCACTTTCAGCCACATGCATCATTGTTGCCGTTTGCGATTTCCTAATTGCGAAAATTAAGGAATCGCAATTAAGAAATCGCAAAAGGCTATGCATCAAGAAATCGCATTTTTTTTTGCGATTTCTTAAAATTCTTTAATTGCGATTCACAATTTGCGAATCGCAATTAAGGAATCCCTTCCCATTGATTCCTATGGGCCTAGAGGCCCATAGGAATGAATGGGAAGTCATTCTCAATTTGCGATTCGCAATTTGCGAATCGCAAATTGAGAATGCAATTTCAAGGGTGCAGGGGTGTCCAAAGGACCCCCCCTGCACCCCTGAAATATAACTTTCAGTGCATTTTTCACACACACATGCCCCAAGGGCATGTGTGTGTGTAAAATGAAACTTTCAAAAATGCACTTTTGTGCATTTTTGAAAGTTTTCTCAAATTCCCATGAAGGTCACCTTCATGGTAATTTACCTCTCCCTATTTGCGAATTCGCAAATTTAAAATGTTCATGCATTGCATTGAAGAAATCACAAATTGTGATTTCTTAAATGCAATCGCAATTTTAGAAATCGAAACATGATTGCGATTTCTAAAATTTCAAAAAACATGATGCATCCCAATTTAGTCAATTGCATTCGCAAACAGCCGAAAATTGTGATTCGCACCGTTTGCGAATGCAATGGACAATGATGCATGTGCCCGATAGTCTCACCGAAATATCTTGTCAGTTCAATTCCACAAGATAGGGGGTCCGATGCCAAATGGTGCCGTTTTCTATTCTGCAGTGTGGGAAACTAGTTTAATCGTTTTGTAGGGTATCTGCCAAGTCTGCATAGTTTGGCTATGGATGAGAAGGGGGCATCTAGACTTCAGCATGACACTTGTAAACAAGAGACACCAGGATCCACAGCTGCCCTAAAAAAAAGTTTGTCACTGTATTCCAACCTGTCCCCTAATCCCTCACTTCCTCCCACATACTCTCCTAACCCATCACGGAACTCTTGCACATTACTCGTCACATTTTTATTTATTTTAAATTTGAAAAAAAAATACTCAAGTCACACTCAGTACCCCAAGTCCCCTAGAGGACTCTCACCACCACCCCTATATGCTCACACTTCAGGTTTTCACTCTTCACATCTCCCTTGGCGCCTTGCTGCTCCACCTCCCTTCTGGGTTCTCTAAGCGCCCACAGTTATCCTCCTAGACCCCTCACTGCACCCCACTTCAGCTCCTTCATATTCTGTCAGTACCCCTCACCTGCCAACACACACTCTCCCACACCACTCACATGCCCTAATCCACTACACTCCTGCATCCCTTCTGGACAATCTTTCTGCACCCCTACACCTCCCTGCACCCCTTCCTGGGGAACTGTAGGCCCGCTGCCTACCTGAAACTGACCTGAGGCCTGTGCTGTGAGTCTTCTGCGGAGATGTAGCGTGGCAGGATATTGCTCATGAACAGAGAGGCCTCTTACCAGAGAGAGGAGTCCTCGGGCAGGCCTGGGGAATCTCCACAAAGTGCTCAATAAGCCAGAAAGGGGTAACAAAGGAGCGTGTCAGGGAAGGTTTGTCACAAGCTTTTGAGGAGGAAAGAGCCGCCCCTCCGCCTCCCTCCCCTTCTTTATCCGAGACCTGCTAAGTCCGGCAACTAAGGCAGGTGCCACCACCTCTGAAAAAACACCCAAAAGGCGCAGGCAGGACTCTAGAAAAAATGCAAGCGAGCTGAACAAAGTAAGGCAAACGTTTATTCAGGTTTTGCACTTCACTACCACATGTGTGGGCGACATGCACAGGGAGCTCGTTGGTCCAGGTCAGGTGTGCGATTCCACTAAGGAGATTCCCAAACTCATGTTGTTTGCCGCCCTCACCCTTTTGCCGCCCTAGGCGGCTGCCTAGTCTTGCCTAATTGTAGAAACGGCCCTGATCCTTGCCTAACTCCTCTCAGAATTTTAAAGGATCTCGTACACTCACTCTTCCCTCAATATCGGACACTTGCTGTCGCCTGTTAGTACATCTCAGAGATAATATTAATCAGGTGGGGGTCTATACCCATCTCCAACATTATACTCCAGAGCTTTACATGGCTTTGCCCTTCTTAACAATTTCAATAAATGTATTGTTTAGCAATGGGACCGAAAAAAAAGTCATTTGGGACCCCGTCCAGGCCAGGCGCTTTAGCGTGACTACACTTAAGTAGTGCTGTTCCCACCTCCTCCAAATTGAAGACCAGACACTCGATAGCACAACAGAGTCAAAAGGGTCATCTCTTAACCTGCTGCTACTCCCAAAAATGCCTTCGAAATGCAGCACCCAAACATCCTCATTTACCTGACTATCCAGGGTCTTAACTGGACCGGTCTTTAAAGAAGGAGCATTAACAACATTCCAAAAATCCCTACAATTGTTGGAAGATTCCACCTTAGCTAAATCCTCCCATGCCTTGTATTTCATGTTCAATTCCCTATTCTTCCTCAGTTTTTTATATGTCAGACGTAAGTCTTTAACCCCTTCACTGTGGGGATTATTCACCTGCTGTGCTGGGGGGAGGGGGTGCACACAGCGCCCCCATGCTCATGACGAGCTCAGCTCGTCATGAGGCACGGCGCTCCTGTGCTCATGACGAGCTGAGCTCGTCACAGGTGCAGTGGCTCCCGTGGAACGTTCAGCACAGGAGGGGAATTCTGAGCATTCCACGGGCCATGACGAGCTGCGTTCGTCATGAGCACCAGAGCGCCGTGGCTCATGACGTGCTCAGCTCATCATGAGCATGGGAGGGGTTAATCCATAGGAGGTCTGGGGAATGCCTTAAGGGCCTTATGAAGATCTTTTAGGGCCTGGGTGCAAGCAGCATTGAACCACCCTGCTTCCAGTTTGTTCCCATTCCCAATAAGCCTAGTTAAGGATAATTTAATTTCCTTAAGTAGTTCTACAAAGTTGGGACTTAAGGAGTCAGACTCTGGGTTCAAGTCTAAGCATTTCATAATCGGATCTACTTTGTTGGTTACAACCTGCTGTATGATTTGATTCTTGTCTATTCTATCCCATTTCACCTGAAAACCATTCTGCCTAGATAGAAGCAGTTTAGGAACTGTTTCTGTCTGTCTTGAGGGGAGTCTTACACCAATAACCACAAACAGGAGTATTGCGTGGTCACTGAGGTGAAAAAAGTTTGTGGTAGTGTTGGACTTGGCCCTTATGGCAGGTTCACCCCTAGACTTTTTGCTTTTAAATGGTGACCTGGTGATGGTGATTTTTGAGTTCTGCGTACTTTCACTGTGTCCCAGTGGAAAGTGCGTGCGCACTTTGAGTGCATGTGATGAGCTAGGCCTGCCCTCCCATAGGAATGCATGGGGACTGTCTGTGTCCCTGGTAGTTCCTGATGCGTGGGGAGTGCGGGCTCGAGTTTGGTATGTGCAAACTCGTGAGAGTGAATGCTGCGCAACGATATGTGCGGCTTGTATGTGTCTAGTGGGGAAGCACCACTTCTAGACATGGCTGTGTGTGCAGGGTGCTGGAGCGTGATTGGCTGGAGCTGGCTGGCATGCCAGGATCCAGGAAGGCTGGATGGGTCTGCCCGGTGGTGAGTGGGAGATTAGCATGCTGATGGCTGGGGAGGAGTGTACCTGTGTCCTGAATGAGGCTGGGTTTTCCCCTGACAATGCTGGCTCCGCCCCCCTGTGGTGCGTCTAACGACCCTAGCCCTGCCAGTGAATAGAGGGTGGTTGAGCCCATCAACAGTGCTCACAGACCAGCTGCGACTGGTTCTGCCCCCACCCTGCACCTTCAGACAAAGGATTTACTGTATAAAAAAGGGGCTGTGTCCCCACAGAAGTTGTTCTCTTCCAGGATCCTGAGGGGGCTGCTGCTGCTGCTGGGCCAGAGGACCGCCACTTGGACTGTCTCCCTGCCTGGAGACCCAGTGAGCTGGCTCTGGGCCCAGCTTTGCCCCCCCTGCCTTGCTGAAGGACTTTCTCTGGACTTGTGCTGTCCTGTAGCGCTGGGAGCGCTTTTGCTTTAACCCCTAGCGCTGGGAGCGCTTTCCCTGCACCTCTAGCGCTAGGAGCGCTTGGGTTTGCTTCTAGCGCTTAAGAGCGCTTTATTGGGCTTGTAGCGCTTGGAGAGCGCTTTACGTTTACCCCTAGCGCCTGGAGCTCTTTGTCTGCTGCAGCCGGTGCCTACCCGGCATGTTTCCAGCGTTATTGCCCTCTGGCGCCTGGAGCGCCTTATTTGTTTTAGCAGGTGCCCACCCGGCATTGCCCCTTGAAATCCATCGCGTTGATCTTAGCAGCGCGCCTCGGAGCCAGGAGGCTCGCCCAAGGGGTCGCGCTGCCATTGGCTGCCAGACCGGAAGTCAGGCAGGCCGAGGGCGGGACCGAGGGATGACCGGAAGTGACTGTACTTCCGCCGGAGCTCCCAGGAGGAGGGAGATCCCCTGAGTGCTGCAGGGAGCGAGGCTCCCGGGGAAAGTCCCCGGCGCCCAGGAAAGTTCTGGCGAAGGTGAGGTGCAGCCACTGCGAGGCTCCAGGGAGGGCAAGCCCCGCCCGCTTCACCACTGAGCCCCCGAGTCCCTGCTGTCTGAGGAGACCGGTCCGAGGAGCCCCGCAGCGGGAGCCTGCATCCTGGTGAGTGGGGCCCTGAATCGCCTAGGTGGAGTGCGAGGTCGGGTGCACACAAGGAGAGGTGTGCGAGGCTCTAGTGGTCGTCCAAAGAAGGGGGAAGCATCGGGGCACATTGCCGGTGCCCGCCCCCCCCCCTCGTGCTCTCTCCCCGAGTGAGGGGAATTGTTGTGAGAGCCTGAGAGGCTCAAGGCGCATTGTTGTTTAGAGCCCAAGAGAGGCTCTAGGTGCCCCAGTTGTGCTTCGAGTCCCCAGGAGGGGGACTCCAACGGTGGCCATTGTTGATTTAGAGCCCGGAGGGGCTTAGGGGGCAGTTCAATGTAATGCTGCAAAGCCCAGGAGAGGCTCACTGGCCCCACTGTTGTTTCCAGAGCCCAGAGAGGCTCAGAGAGGACATTTTATTTGTTCAGAGCCTGGAAGGCTCCAACGTTGACCCCACCATTGTTTGCACCAGTTGCCCAGCACTTTGTGGGCAACTGCTCCGTTTAGGCCCTTGACTTTGGACACAGGGCGTCCTAGCCCTAGAAAGGCCAGTTGGCCTAGGGACAGTCACAGGTGGTGACTTAAGTGAGTTTGGGGCAATTGTTTATTTTCTGCACCTCTGAATGCGTTTTTATGCGTCATGTGCCTTGTTCTTACACCTCTGAATGTATTGTTGATGCATCATGTGTTTTCCTTCCTTACACCTCTGAATGAATGTTATGCATTGCATCATGTGTTATGTTCTTACACCCCTACAGGTATTGTGATACTTAGGTGGTTGTTTTTCTCCTAGTGCAGGTGGTGCTAGTGAGGTCCTGGTTACCAGTAGTTACTGGTTGTGTGCTCTATTTTTATATTTGGTGCTATATTCTATGTTCTAAGTGCTAATTTTGAAAAGTGTTACTTCTAAAAGTGCTGATTCCTGACAGTGGTCCAGGTGGCCCTGTCTTGTACATATCCCCTGTAAATTCTGCCCGTGCCTCTGGCACATTATAAAGTGTGTGTTTTATCTAATGTGTTTTGGTGTAATACAAAGGCTATTTTTATATAACCTTGTGTGGAGTTTCCTTTGTGGTGGGTCCTGGGTGTTGTTGCTGGGGTGCGTGCGCAAATACTTAACTCACATCGCCTCCAAGTTTAGCCTTGCTGCTCACGCCACGTTACCTAGAGGGTGAGCAGGGGTTATCTTGACGTGTAACTCCCTTGCCCTGACTTAGGAGTGGTGGTCTCTGAATGACTTTGGCGCAAGCCCTGGCCAGCCAGGGATCCCATTTCTAACAGGTAGTATGAACAATATTGTCGTGAATGTGAGCAGAGGCAATTATGAAGTCGATTGTCGATCCATAGTTGCCACGAGAAAGTTATTATCTGAAGTGCCTCAAATCAGATTTCTTTTATTGCATATTTCTATATTCCCAGTAGTTAAAAGCCTGTTTAGGCTATTTCCATGCTATTGTGCATAAAATGCACCAATGGATTTCCCTGCATGTCTTCTACCCCACACACCATTTCTGATAGATGGGAGCATGTTTGGGCGTTAAAGTCCCCAACCAGAGAATCCTAATGTCATTGCCCGAGAGAGCCCTTATAAATCTAATGAGTTCTCTCTCAAAGGACTCTACTGTTAACCCCATACTTCCCCAAAATTGTTATTATAATAGTTCACCAATAACCATACTTGCAGAGATTCTGTTTTGAGAGCTTAAAGGTGGAAGCTGAGTACTCAGACTTAATAACCTTAAAGTTCAAGTTGTTAGAGATTAAGGTGAGCAAGCCACCTTTGCTCTGCCAGATGGGGATGCAAGAGCATCGGTCTGAAATGATCGGTAACCATTAAATGAGATGGAATCTACTGCCCATGTCTCCTGGAAGCAGATGATATCTCTATCCTGCCAAGTTGAAGCCCACTCTGGTAAACCTTGTTTAGTATCAATACCCGCTACATTCCATGTGGCTAATTACAGGATGTGGTTGTCAGAGCCCGTTCTTCCCAGAGCGACCGATGTATCTATGTTGCTAGTTCAAGCAGGGTCACCTATTACCTAGTCAATATAACCTCCCGCTGCTATCTCAATCTGAGTCAGAGTGGTCAGTTGCTCCTGAATGTCGGCTAACTCCTTAGTGCTGATAATATTGCCCGGTGTGCTATCTTCAGATAGTCAGTCACAGGACTCTAAGTCGGCTAAGGGGATACATCTGTTTGGATGTATGTTCCTTCCAGTCTATGATGACTTAGGTCGACCTGTGGCTTGAAGGTTGGAGGGGCTAAGGGTTGATTCAGCACTTTCCAATCATTTATTTGTTGGTGCTGACGAAATGCGGGTTGTGGAGTAGGTTGTGAGATCGGTCTGTAAAAATGTTCTAGCTGCGACAGTGATCTTAGAATTAAAAGAGGGGGAGTTATTACAGACTATTAGCAACTTTCTTGCCATGTACTGGTTATTAAAAATCACCACCACGCAACCCCCGCTTAGTACTTTGGAAAAAGGCCCCACCCAGCATACCCTTCAGGCCATGAGGATGTGAAGATCCAATCTAGTCCCCCATAAAACTGGCCCTTTAGCGTTGGAGCTAAACCAGAAAATAACTTTTGACATTAGTTGGAAAGTAGATTCCCTTTGCCCCCTCCTTAATGGCGGACGTCAACCAAGACCAAAACATAAGGAATGGCAGCGGGGGGGAAGATCTAGAGTGTGCAACTCTTTCAGAGCTGTAAGGGCGGGCTCTAAGCTGTAGATTGATTTACCCGCAAATCTTTCGATATGTCCCTTTGAATAACAATGGACCTGCAGTCTCGCTTCACCCTCCAAATGGCTATTATTAGTATCCTGAGTGCTACTAGTTGTGTGTACCTCCAATAAAGTAGATTGGGTCTGTGTGTGACTAGGGTTAGAGTGTGAGGCTTTTTGTGGCAGTATTTGTTTTGGGAGTGTGGTATGAGTTCTCATGGCTGTCTCTTCTTGATCTCTACCTACCAAGCTCACTAGCGCTCCTTAAGTTTGATCAGATAAAGGAGGTGAAACCACCCTCTGCCCACTGTTACCATTTAGGACCCTTTTAATGAGGAGATCGAATGTATCCTCAGTCCTTCCCAGTCTACTATATAGAGGTTCCAAAAGGCCATGAACCTTTATTTTTTTCAATTGTAAAAAATTGTCCTAATTGGAAACCCCCCAAGTTGTCTCTTGGATTTGGTGGCACTACAATCCCAAGGCCATTAGCCAGTTTATTCACTCTTCGCGCTCTTTTTGGTCCCAATGTCGGTGTCTTATTCCCTCCAAGTTGTTTACCCCTGTGCTTTTTCCTTTTAACAATAGGCTCTACTGTTTAGTCATTCAACACAGGGGATGCAGAGGGAGTAAAATGGGGCAATACATTGGGCAATACTGGTACGGTCGCAGGCACAGGTTAGTTAGATGTGAGATACTAACCTTCACCCTCAGAAACTGTTAACTGGGGTATTAAGGGGGGTTGCAACAAAGGGCCAGATCACCTTCCTTCATCTAATAAAAGGGGTTGCTTTGTGACCTCAATTTCTTTTGATAGCACACTTGTAGCTCTCGCTAGAAAACAGTCTAGGGTATTGACGATCTCCCCCTCTGTCGCAAGCGCTGCAGCTTTGCGCTTACCCATGTTCCTTGAATTCCCCGAGATGTTAATGACCCTTAGATCACTGTGTCAAGCATTTGGCACAATGGGGCTTGGGGGGGGGGGGCCAGCTCAACCTCTTCCGGGCTCCAACAGGCGAGAATGGGCCTGCCCTTGGCCCGGGCACTTCCCGCACCGCGTCCCGCACCATGTGTCCACGGTGCGCTTTTAAGCGCATATATGAAAGCAGAGGAGTTGAAGTCTCCCCAGCATTGCAAGCACGGATTCTCCACAAGCAGCAGGATCCTGTGACAGGCTCCAGTGACAGGCAGCTAAAATATGTGCGTGGCCACGGGCGCTTTTGAGTATGTATGTGAAAGCAGAGGAGTGTGGGAGTTGCAGTCCTCCCCAGTAGTGCAGGCACGACTTCTCCATGAGCAGCAGGCTCCAGTGACAGGCAGTTACAATATGTTTCAGGCCGTGGCACGCTTTTAAGCGCATATGTGAAAGCAGAGTAGTGTGGGAGTTGAATCCTCCCTAGCGGTGCAGGCATGGCTTCTCCATGAGCAGCAGGCTCCAGTGACAGGCTCCAGTGGCAGGCAGCTAGAAGGATGATTCAAACCTATCACCATGTGGTTAAAGACAGATCCCTGGAGTGGATGCATTAGTCCACTGATCAACCAGACCCAGCTTCCAGGAGGACGGTGGTAAGGAAGATGATGATAGACCTTCCTCTTCAGGAGCATCATTTCACCTCCACTCGTATCGAGATGGGGGTTTTAAGATAGCAGGATCCTGTCTTTTGTTATTATCCCATGCAAAGTCAACAGCAGGTACCCTTGGTTCTGCACACTTGCAGACAACTGATGAAGCTCTGGTAACATCATCCTTACTTCCTCCTCCTCAACTTTGATCCATTCCTCTAGGCAATACCCTCATGCACTGCACTGCTAACACAGAGCTAGCAAAATTGTACGATTTGTATGGTTAGTACAGGAAAAGCAAGAGCAACCCAATATGTCCACGTGAACTTTGGTATAAATGTAGTAATTGAAAACAGTTGTTCGCTTGAAGCTCATTTTCAAGCACAATGTAATACCACAGACTTCTGTGCAGGCTTAATCTGTATAGGATACGTTATAATAGACAAGACATGTATTCAGTAAAGAATAATCATTTTACAAATGTAAATAATACCATTACACCCAGTATTTCATAATTTCTTAATCAAATCCGATTCAACCGAACCAAAGTTTTATTTAGAACTACAAAAACAAACAATTCTCATCGAATTCATAGTGAAGTGAACATTAGAAAGATTTAGGAAAAACATCCCAAGTGAAAAACCAGAACCAAACAAAGAGAAAGTGACCCTTTAGGTGAGTATGTACTGTCGTGTAATTCTGATAAATCTATATAAGATCTGCACTTTTATATGGGCTTGGTGCCTGAACTTATTCTCGACACCCCCACCGGATATGTATACCAGCTAGCTCACAGTGCCACTAGAAAATCCTCTTATAAAGGAGAGAATAGTTCTTGGCAACTTTCGAACATGACAACCATGATCCCTCAGAATCGTGGAGAACTGTTTTGAATCCGCCCAGGGGAAAGAAGCAATTTTCCGGTCAAGAGGTTATCTGCACAGCTTCTGTGACGAGGGTCTTCCAGTCACGCAAGTACCCAGTTTAACAAGTTTAATTTGAACGTAAAGACTTTCAGATAAATTTAACAGTTTTGTGTCACGTGACAACTACAGTTTGTAAATATATTAGGCAGTCTCATTGAAATCCAGGAGAGCATTATATCTGTGAGGAAAGTACCTTACCTGATTAGTAGTTCCTGTTGACTCTTCAGTCTCTGTATCAACCTATAAACCAAAAAAAGAGAAATGTTAATAATACTTTAGAGAAAAGTTAAATAAATCAGAGAAGGAATAGTCAGTCCAGAAGGAAATAATTGTTGATGTTCTTTATAGGATATTGCAAAAAAAACTCAGTTATACCTAGAGGTGTACCTTAATCTAAAACTACTAATATCCTTAAGAAGAGAGGCAATAGCTCGGTCTCATTTGGGTAGGTAGCAGAGAAGTAAGGAAGTGAGATTCGTATTTATATTTTTTTGTTGGTACACACCTAGCTAGACATAAGTAATTTTTTGGGTTGTGTGTTGCAGTGTTACACAGCGCTGAGGCAAGTCAAAAGGCAGCTGTAAATGACATCCGACTAGAAGACCGGGCAGTTTCTTCTCTGTCACATACCCTTTTCCCCCTCAGGAATTATTTCACCCTTCCAGAATATTTCCTTGGGAGTGCGGAGGAAGACTCCGGGAGGCATTGTATTTATTCTTCATTCTGCTCCTGTGAGGTATCTGGGAAAACTTCAAGTAAGACTCTGGCAGTTAAGCCCAAACTTTTTGATTCTTCCTCCTAGTCTTTCCTGATCTGTCTTTGTTGGTTTTAGGACTCTGAGCACATTACCACTGCTGATCGGTGCTAAAGTGCATATACTCTCTGTGTAAATTGTGTTATGGATTGGTGTTTCCATGATTAGCATATTAGATTTACTGGTACGTCCCTAGCACTGGGAGTGCCAGGGCCTGTAAATCAAATGCTACTATTGGGCCTGCAGCACTGTTTGTGCCACTCACAGAAGTAGCACTGTAAAGGTAACTGCCATGTCGACTTGGCAGGTGCACCTACTTGCCAGGCCCTTATCTTCCCTTTTCTTACGTATAAGTCACCCCTATGGTAGGCCCAAGGCACCCCTGTGGGCAGGGTGCTGTGTATGTTAAAGGTAGGACATGTACTGATGTGTGTAACATGTCCTGATAGGGAAATACTGCCAAATTCGTTTTTCAAAATGGGAATGCTATCTGTCCCATAGGGTAGAATGGGAGTTTATTTATAACATCTAATAAATATACCTTTCCATTGGGACAAGATAAGAAGGTAAAGTGTAGTATGCCTGAACTTAGAATGTAAAAATGCATCTTTTAGTAAAGATTATTTTTATGTTTTTGTTTGTAACTACCCCTTTTAGAAAGTAGGTATTATCTTGCTTAGCCATTCTATGTGCCTCTGTTGGTTTGTGCATTGACTGTGTGGCTTTGGAGTGACAGGGGTTGGGGAGGTGCATTATCTCAGACAGCCACTGGGGGGGGATGATGTGTGTCCTGTCTTTCCTGAATGAGTCAGGACTAAGCTGAATAGACCTGCGCTGCATTCAGAGTAGTGGGAGGAGTTTCCACTAGCACCTGAATAGTCTTGGTCTGTATTTAGAGTGGTGGGAGGAGATTTCCCTTGCCCCTGAATAGGCCCTGCCTGCCTTAGACAATGCTGTCCCCACCTCCTGCCAGGAAGATGGGCCCGAGAGGACAGAACTGTTTTGTCTGAGCACAGACACCCTCTGCCTCCAGACAACATATGATTTTGCTGGATAAATGTTGAGGCCCCAACCCCAGGGATTCAGATTACTGCTGAACTAAGGAACCTGCCAGGAAGAAGAGCTGGAAAAGCTGTCAGGAGGAACTGCCTGCTCTGTTGTGTTTTCCTGCTGCTTGCTGCTTCTGTCTTAGGCAGGGAAAATACTGGAGTGTTCTTTCATCATCCTGCTATTAGAGTTTTCTCCAAGGGCTTCAGGTAGAGATTGCCTCCTGTTGGAAATCTCAGAGATAGAAAAGACTTCAGAGATAACTCACTGGAATCAAAAAGACTTCAGAGATAACTCGCTGGAATCAAGGAACCTGCCAAGAAGAACAGCTGGAAGAGTTACCAGGAGGAGTACTGCCCCTTTGCTGTGTTGTTCCTTTGTTATGTTGGCCTTAAGTATGGGCTGAAAATCCATTCCGTTCGTGGAATTTGTGGACTTTTAGCAATTTTGCGGTCCGCAAATCACGCGAATTTGTCCAAAAATCCGCAATTCGCAAGCTGGCTGATTTTTTTGCTTGGTCGCGCTTCAAAAAGACAATCTCGCGCGCGCGCGGCTTTGACTTACCGTGATTCTGAGTTCGCCGAGTTGTTTTTCCTCCCGGTTTGCGTGCGCTGCGCCATTTTGGATCTTGCTGCGTGATCGCGCTAGAGTTTTTCGACTGTGAGTACGTCATCGCTGCCCGCCATCTTGCACAGCGAGAGTTTGACAACGCGAATACGTCAAAAGGGCCCGCAATCACACATCGCAGGAGTAAACAATTGCGAACACATAGATGCGGTGCGCAGCTGACTTCCAACGGGAGATTTGAACAGCTCGCTTTCCAGAACTTGCAAAAATTGCAATTCTGCCCAAGAAATCCACCGCAGGCAGCATAAACCTTCTGAAAATGATGATTTTGATCAGAATAACTCCTCAGATTGACATTTGGCTGCACTTTTTTGTGCAAGGAGTGCATTTTTTTTGGGGGGGGAGGAAGGAAGTGCCCCAGACTCTCCAACTTCCTGTTCCTGTCCAGCAGGCTCCTCCCAGTGCTTTGTCCATGTCCTGGTCACTTTTCATTTGGATCTGGAGCTGGAAGGATTACTTTTTGTGGCTGCTGCTGGATATTTGTATTTGAGGACTTTTTGAACTTTGGATCACTTTTGGATTTGGGATTTTACAAGTACGTTGGTGTTGTTTGTTTGGGGCATTGCAGTTGCTGCAACTACAATTTTAAAACTTTTTCACAACTTTAAAATAAATATATTGTGGGTAGCCACAGAATCCACTAGGGCCAGGGTTAATCATGAGGGCATGATACAACTGTGTCTGTTAGTTTTGCTGAACTTAAAACTCATTTATGTCATGGAATTTTAGCTCACTGTTATAGGTGGAATTTGTTTTTCAAATTTTGGGGTGCCTGTAAAGCCACACTAGCCAGTAGGCCCAGGGGTACTCAGTGGTGCATGGACCAATTCTTTCTGTGGGGTGTCTTGAATTTAAACATCACTGAGGGCATGGATGGCACTGGATTGTGGGGATTTGTGTGTGTTTTTCAACTTTTTTGGGTGTTGTTGGGACCTGGCCATGTGGGTGGAGCCATTTTGAGGCCTGGTACAGGCAGGGCCTGGCAATGTGGGTGGGGGTCAAGGGGCCATTTTGAAGCCAGGCAGTGTGCTCAGGCCTGCACCCAGTTTGACTTGCTTTCATCCATTATGCCCAGGGGTACTCAGTGGTGCATGGAACAAGTGTTTCTGTGGGGTGTCTTTAATTTGAACATCATTGAGGGCATGGATGGCGTTGGATTGTGGTGATTTTTGTGTGTTTTTTTACTTTTTGGAGTGCTGATGGGGCCTGGCGATGTGGGTGGGGCCCATTTTGATGCCTGGTACAGGCAGGGCCTGGCCATGGTGGTGGAGGTCAAGGGGCCATTTTGAAGCCAGGCAGGGTGCTCAGGCCTGCACCCAGTTTGACTTGCTTTCATCCATTATGCCCAGGGGTACTCAGTGGTGCATGGACCAAGTCTTTCTGTGGGGTGTCTTGAATTTAAACATCATTTAGGGCATGGATTGCATTGGATTGTGGTGATCTTTGTGTTTTTATTCGACTTGGGGCCTGGCTACGTGGGTGGGCACCATTTTGCGGCCTGGTACAGGTAGGGCCTGGCCATGTGGGTGGGGGTTAAGGGGCCATTTTGAAGCCAGGCAGTGTGCTCAGGCCTGCACCCAGTTTGACTTGCTTTCATCCATTATGCCCAGGGGTACTCCGTGGTGCATGGACCAAGTCTTTCTGTGGGGTGTCTTGAATTTAAACATCATTGAGGGCATGGATGGCATTGGATTGTGGTGATTTGTGTGTGTTTTTTTACTTTTTGGGGTGTTGTTGGGGCCTGGCCATGTGGGTGGGGGCCATTTTGATGCCTGGTACAGGCAGGGCCTGGCCATGTGGGTGGTGGTCAAGGAGCAATTTTGAAGCCAGGCAGGGTGCTCAGGCCTGCACCCAGTTTGACTTGCTTTCATCCATTATGCCCAGGGGTACTCAGTGGTGCATGGACCAGGTCTTTCTGTGGGGTGTCTTGAATTTAAACATCATTTAGGGCATGGATGGCATTGGATTGTGGTGATTGTTGTGTTTTTATTTGACTTTTTGGGGTGTTGTTGGGGCCTGGCTATGTGGGTGGGCACCATTTTGAGGCCTGGTACAGGTTAGGCCTGGCCAAGTGGGTGGGGGTTAAGGGCCATTTTGAAGCCAGGCAGTGTGCTCAGGCCTGCACCCAGTTTGACTTGCTTTCATCCATTATGCCCAGGGGTACTCCGTGGTGCATGGACCAAGTCTTTCTGTGGGGTGTCTTGAATTTAAACATCATTGAGGGCATGGATGGCATTGGATTGTGGTGATTTTTGTGTGTTTTTTTACTTTTTGGGGTGTTGTGGGGGCCTGGCCATGTGGGTGGGGGCCATTTTGAGGCCTGGTACAGGCAGGGCCTGGCCATGTGGGTGGGGGTCAAGGGGCCATTTTGAAACCAGGCAGTGTGCTCAGGCCTGCACCCAGTTTGCCTTGCTTTCATCCATTATGCCCAGTGGTACTCAGTAGTGCATGGACCAAGTATTTCTATGGCGTGTCTTGAATTTAAACATCATTTAGGGCATGGATGTCGTTGGATGGTGGTGATTTGTGTGTGTTTTTTGACTCTTTGGGGTGTTGTTGGGGCCTGACCATGTGGGTGGGGGCCATTTTGAGACCTGGTACAGGCAGGGCCTGGACGTGTGGATGGTGGTTAATTGTCTGTTGCTGATGTTTCATATGTATAGTCTAATGAATTCACACGATATAGACATCATGGGCCCCGGGGCGCAGCAGGCATTTGCGCCCGCTTTGCGTGCCCGTGGGGCGCTTTGGTACTATAAAAGGGTATACAGATGCTTGCGCGCCCCTTCTATAATACCGATAGCGCTGGCGCACTTAAAGCGCCAGCACTATCAACAGAGGGTGTCCCCTTATTTGTATAGGGGGGTGTCCTATGCATATGAGGGAATTCCTTTGACTCTGCGTCAGTGCCATATTACAGACGCGGACACAGAATCAAAGAAGCTCTCAGGAGGTGCACTGACAGTGTGTCATTTAACAGGTGGTGCACTGTCAGTGCACCTCATAACAGCAGGCCTCTGCAGGAGGAAAAGGGGGTCCCATGGACGCCCCAGACATGCCCTTGCAGGCAGGTGCAATCACTTACTGCAAACGCCTGCAAGGGGATCTTTAAACCCCTTTGAAAGGGAGCGGCTGCTCTGTTTTCACATGAATGCCCTGCCCTTGGAGCAGCATGAGTTCGCGGCTGCTCTGGGAGCAGCACATTAACCATAATGGGGCGCATTGGCATTGTTTGCGCCCAGCGCACTTTTTGAAAGATGCGTCGGGTGCAAACAATGCCAATACGTAATACGACGCCATGTTTTCTATTAACCCCTTGGATGCGTCGGACGGCCGGACGGCTGGGGGCCGTCCGTGTTACAGTGGGCGTGTGCGGAGGACGACCGGAGGCCGTCCGAACCACGCCCACCTTTTATTTCACCCTCATCACGGCGGAATTTCTGCCGCGGTTAAAGGGTTAAAAAGGATACCTCATAATAGAGGAGTTTTGCCTTTTTTACACCTGTGTTAAAAATTCTGCACATTCATTAAACCCATGCAATGCTGTCCCATGTTCTGCTGTGGTGATGCATCATAGCATGCCTTAAACAAATGTACAGCTAGTATAAACATATTACAGGATTCATGGCAGCAATCCTATGTCCAGGATCATGTCTGTATTAATCAATATGGCATGAGGAACATAGGGTTAATTCATTGGAGTTGCAGGACTATCAGCTTCTTTAGCAAATGTATGTACAATTTGTTCGATAATTTTTTTATTGTATGGGCAGTTGTCTTCACATGTACAAACATTGACTCAGGATTTAAGCTTATAGGCATTTGTAGCAGAAGAATGCATGGGTGATAATCGTCCACATACGCTGTTGGCCAGGTTCTGTATTTATTGATGCCATAATTGGAGTACCACAACAGTGCTGACGGAAGGAATTCCCATCTAATCGCCTGTGAAGGAGTACTACTTGTGAGAAAAATCCTCTCAGAAAACCCTATTAGAATGGTGGTCTCTGGTGCATCAGCAGGTAGATTGCTCTAGTGGAGCTAGTTGAGGCACATTACATGATGACACCAGCCAGCCTGATTTCAATTCTGCTGTAAAAGGTAGAGTCCAGTAGCCACGTACCTGGTTTTAATGCTATGAAGAGACTTCACTGACATCACGGAAATCATGGACAATCCCCAACGTGGTTCCATCCCATTTATGGAGCATGGTGATCCATTCTATAGAGTGAAACAGCACCAACAAATTTACAAAATAGAATTACATCCCACATAGTGGGAAACATTGCGTAAGGACTGCTGAAGTGGAGACCTTGAGTATGCTTCGAGAACCAATATGTCATCTATGTAATAGATATTTCTCACTGACATAAAGATATACTTAGGTGGAAAAAAGTTAACCAGCAAGCAGTGTTTAATTGAGGTCACATATGTATATATGGATAAAATATTATGACAGATGTTCCTCTCTATCATGTTCCTCTAAAACACATGACAACATCTGGTTCGGGAGCCTATTATGACCTACAGTGGTTGTGTATATTTTACCAATTGCATTACTACTTTGTGGATTCGCCCATTTAAACAGCATACCCCATAATTTGGCTTTGTCAACAGAATGAAAATCCATTGAAAATTCCACAATTACAGTGTAAGGTCACTGTTCTATGGACCAAATCCCTTCAAGCCATGGATTTTAGTTCTATCACACAGTGCACCACTGTTCTTGAAAAACAAATTGGTAATTGGGTAGCCAACCTGAATTGCTTACATAAAGGATCAACCTCTACAAATGTATGCATTGCAAAGATCTTGACACAGGGTTCACAAAGACCACTCTTCTATAACTAGCAAGCAGTCATTTATCCATGTTCGTGCAAATTGGCCAGAGTCTCAAATATTACCAGAACAACCAGGCATCACTATGCCACTGTGCTAAATGAATGTTTTGGAATACAGTTAGCTTGCTACTCAATCAAACCAGCCGTCTAAATCATCTCATTCAATTACTTATTTTTGATGACACAATAGTATCTTCCCTTGATCATGAGCATAATGCCCTGGGAAAGCTTAATTGGTGCAGTGAGGAGAAAAACTGGGATGGTACGCTAGCTAGTGACAAGGTGAAGAGGCACAACTTATCTATCATCTCATAAAGTGACATCCCTGAAATCATGGGTAATACCCAAGATACAGCCAAACCGTTTAAAAACATAGTGATACAGTAGTGATTTTGACACCTCACAGAGCTGCTAAGGTTGCTTTTTGTGGACAGTGGCATTCTTAACCCACAATAGGAATCCCCCTGGATTGTCTGATGCATATGTGACCCCAAAAGTGCAGAATCAAGCCTACTTCCTGATTAGCTCCTACTTCCCATGTGATATAGGCTATTTGAATGATACCAGTAGGTCAGCAAGACCAACATCTATACATTTTCATACATGGTACAGTTCATCTATGTATTTGGTCCCCGTGAGTCTTTGGGGGCATGACCAGAACTCCATTCTTTTCTATCCCTTAAATATGCTAGAGGGCACAGTTCAGACATAAGAGGGTAGCCTGTGGTTTGTCCTTTGAGTAGCCATCTCCAAAGCAGTGTTTGAGATCATAGGATTATTCATCAGAGCACTGAGCAATATTTTTTAGTCAGACTTGAGAGCGGTGCTCCTAGAAAGTTCCTAAACCACTTTGCCCTTAGCTCCTCCATATTTCATAAATGTCCACAAGGGACATATAACTCTACTCATCTTCAACTTGTAGTGCAGAGATTAGGATACGTATAAGAGTTACATACAAGACAATGTTTACAAATCTCAAATTGAAGGATACTATGGCAGATAAGGCTTCGACAAGGTCTGAGTGAATGTTTAGGGAGCTAACTGAAAAACATAAAAGAAGGGAGCAAAGGAGGCAAGCAGCTTGGTATCCAGACATAAAGACAAAGAGTATAGGCATATTGAATGAATCAGCAGTGGAAGCATTATGTGTACAGGGAAATGTGGGTCTATAGGTTTGGCGTAAGATTCATCTGGGAGTGGTGGGAATGTTTTATGGAGAGCAGTGACACTAATGCTGGAACTCAATTTAATGTGCTTAAGATAATGGCTCTTAAGAGAAGGTGATTTTTGAAGGTCAGTATGTGTTTGGGATTTAAGGTCTCCACAGACATAACATGGGACAGAATAGATTTCATGGACATTTATTTCAATATTGTAAGATGGAGTGGGTCGAAGAAACTTTTAACTTAAAGCATATATATATATATATATATATATATATATATATATATATATATATATATATATATATATTACCTACTGGCGGTCGCCAGTAGGTATATATAGTTAGGATTTTTTCTCTATGGGTTTTTTGAAAATTCTATGTCTAATAACTTTGGCGTTTGTGGACGGAATTGGCTGAAATTTTCAGGAAAATGGCACATTTTGTTTCTGAGCAGCCCTTGAAAATATGGGGGGGGTTCGTCCACTGGGGGCCGAGAAAAAAGGGGGGTCCCAAAACGTGTTTTTAACATTGAGTTTTCCATAGGGCGGTTGGCCTCACTTTTAGCCCGAACGGCTGAATGGATTTGCACGAAACTTGGCAAAATTGTAGGGACTGGTAGCCCGATGTGCCTTTTGTAGGTCTCAATATATGTGCTCCAGTGGATTTTGAGAAATTAACGTTTAAAAAAAGATATATATCTGTAACAGCGGACCGGGCAGCGCACTGGTTCGCGGACTTTTCGCGCAACGGAGCTTTGTGAAGCGAAGCTGATTGGTTCTCCGGCGTCTGTCAACATTCCAAACAGTCCGTAGCGGCCGCCATCTTGTCTCTCGGTAGGATCGAGAGACAAGAGGAGGTCAAAACAAAGGGGGAAATAACTATAAGGGGGCATAGTAGATCCTCGCTGACCCCCTAGGTTTGATGTGGAGGTTTTAAAAGGGCCCCGCGGGGCAAAAAAAAATAATAATAATAATAATTGAACGGCTGAATGGATTTGCACGAAACTTGGCAAAATATTAGGGACTGGTAGCCCGATGTGCCTTTGCTAGGTCTCAATATATGTGCTCCAGTGGATTTTGAGAAATTAACGTTCAAAAAAAGATATATATCTGTAACAGCGCTCCGCTTCGCGTAACGGAGGTTTGCGAAGCTGATTGGTCATTCTGTCACTGGGCTATAGTTGGGCTACATCTGGCTGATATTTGGGCTACATTTGTTTTTTTGTGTGTCTGGCGGCCATCTTTGGGCTACATTGGGCTACATTGGGCTTCATTGGGCTACATTCGGCTAATTAGCAAATAGCTCATCGCAAACTAGGAATGGTAAAGAATCGCTATTTATTCCTTAAAGTTCGCTATTTAGGAAATGCAAATAACTTTGATGATACATATGGCGGTTCATCTCTAACAAGATAAGAAGCATAGGGATACATTTATGATGACTGGCGCATCACCAGGGATGTGTTAGTCATTCTGTGCCGCTGTTCCGTCACCTATGGTGTGCTGCATTTACAATGCGGCGCATCATGGGGCAAAAACAGCACAGATGCGTGATGTATCTGTGCCGTAAAGGTGGCGCATTGCTGGAGTTGTATCGCAAGTGTGATGAAGCTCCAGCAAGGGTCGGGGGTGCCCCTGTCGCAGGGTTTCTGTTCTCACACAGAACTGTGGACAGAGGATTGGAACCTCGGCGAATTAGGGTGTCCCAAAACTCACGTTAGTAATCAAAAACTATTTAGCAAGCTAGGTACAGTGTCACATTGGATATAACAAACTCTCAATGTTTAGACAATCCAGAATATGAACTTATAGTACCTCAGGATACGTGGAATTCATGAACAGTCGGTCGTTATAGATTTCTTAGAAACCAGAACATGGAGTTAAGAAGAACAGATGTGTATTTGAAATGTTTATTTACTAATGCCGTCTTCTCAGGCGTAGTACCTTAGATAATAAAAGTACACATATTATCAGTAGCAAAATTACCAGCATAGTTACTAGTACATAAAAAGTGAATGGTGATAGTATGTTAACATGCTGTAAATGAATAAGAGTTAGCAACACTTATAAGCAGCCGCGGGCCGTGGAGGGAGTTACGGTGAGGCAGGGAGGCGGGGAGGGGGAGAAGCAGGGTGGAGAATACAAGTACACATATTATCAGTAGCAAAATTACCAGCATAGTTACTAGTACATAAAAAGCGAATGGTGACAGTATGTTAACATGCTGTAAATGAATAAGAGTTAGCAACACTTATAAGCAGCCGCGGGCCGTGGAGGGAGTTACGGTGGGGCAGGGAGGTGGGGAGGGGGAGGGGCAAGGTAGAGAGGGCTCCACCCTGCTTCTCCCCCTCCCCGCCTCCCTGCCCCATCGTAACTCCCTCCACGGCCCGCGGCTGCTTATATCTCACCCTCCCTAATACACATATTATATTATTTGCTAAGAAGGTCTCTTTGTGTTGGTTTAGGGCGTGCCCATACTTTAGTGTCTTAGATTTGAAGGAATCACATCAGCATACACCAGCTCTCTCTTCATGTGAACCGCATCAACTGTTGTGTATGTGTGTTCGGCAAAGCAATATAAAACCCGCCTCATGCCCAGAATTGGCAGAAGTTGCACTTATGTTATGAGTATGAAGTCGTGGAGATCAGACCTCATAACAATTCTGTATCGTGTTGTTCTTGAAACTTTAGCACTCGCTGTACAGATATAGTTTAACAAGTAAAGCAGATAGTATACCAATAACATATTATTCTCATGTAAACCACGATGAACTACTAGGTGGAAAGCTAAAGCAACAACTAAGTGTCGTGTGCAGAAGTTGCAAAAAAGGAAAAATGGCGTTTAAACCGGTAATGAGCCCATGCTAACTTAACACGGTGTAAAGATATCCAGGACCTAGATGACACCTCCTCATGATCCGGAAACGAACTGAATAAGATAATAGAAGTGCCATCTCATGAGAGCAGATTGCAAGTTTATATGTGGACGGTCCGCAAGGTAAAGCATTAAAAACTAGGAAAATTTAATGCTAAAGAAAAATAAAACAGCCAAGTACTTTATCGAGTCTTAAGCCAATAGGCAAGGTAAATAATAAAAACTTGACAAATAAGTCAATGAATTGTCAATGAAATGCTAGTACTCAGCATATCAAACATGAAAAAGGTCTATGACATAACTGTGTATGCAAAATAAGCTGCAACAGCCTCCAATAGGAAGTCACCGTCTTCATCCGAAAACAGTTCAGCCATCCAATTTAAAAGCGGAAAAGAACATACGTGCTCTCCCAGCACCGGATCCTCTATCACCATCAGAGGACAGCTCGGTGGGTTTTCAAGAAAGCTCTGTTCCAAGAAAGACTGTGCTGCCGCCAGTAAATTCCAGGGACCAAGTAGTCCATGCATCAATGCCACAGCCATAATCCTTTCGCCAGGACAAACCAACTCGTGAGTAATGATAGGAGTCATCAGCTGATTAAAGTCGACGTCAGGAGAAACCGGTCCGCAGAGACACAAATCAATGGCCCAATCGAAATCACAGGTCAGGCAGTGAAATACAGGCTGGACACAGGTGAAGTAGGAGAACCGAAAAGATAATCCATATGCCGTGCTTAATATCGCCAACGGCATTGTGCCATAATATTCTAGCATGCGATTGCGGAACAGTGTCAGCAGCTGCAGGGTCGGAGGTTGCATAGGAGGGACATCCATATTTAAAAATGTAAAAAAGCACAAGAGCGTCCGCTGGTAATGCAAGTAAAAATGCCAATCCACGAACCAGAGTGCAGAAAATACAATGAAAGGAAGCAGGGATGACTCCAAAGATTTTCTCAAATGAAGTCACGAGACCACTGGTAACAACTTAAAAAAAGTGTGCCAGGGATTTTGTGGAGGATGCGTTAAAGATAGTCGGAAACATGTTGCTGAAATTGAAAGGCAAACCTGTGTACGGGTGTTCGCTATGTGAAGTACGAAAGTTTCACGGGCCGAACTCAAGGCCTCCTCTCTCTGAGACAAAAGAGCTCTTATTCTTGCCATGCCGTTGAAACGTGTCCCAAGGTTGGTATTTGTGGCCAGATTGAAAACTCCCTATGTTCATGTGTGGGAGGAAATAGAACATTTCTGCAGCAAATAACCCGTTCACTTACTGTTACGATAAAAGGAATACTTTTAATTAACTCAGAACAATCTTCATTATTGAGCATCAAATAACTACCATTTTCCAACAACTTGAACGTGGGGATGATAGCAGGAACTGGCGTGCCTTGCAACACGCAAGCCATATTTGGTCGGTGTTTGTTGCATGAATCGTGTAACTGTATGTGCCTACACATTAGTGAATGATCTGGCGTCTCAGTGCATTCCTCTCCATTCAGATAAACTTCTTGATCATCTTTGAAACATCTGTATGTGTATGGAAGCGACCAGACCTCATGAAGAAAAGCACTACCTAAAGGTTCATAACGACCTATTGGTATATATTTCATACAATTTGAAAACTTATATAAAGCAAAAGGCAGCGTTATTAAACCGTGGATAAGGCATGTTGCCAAAAAACCCGCAATCCTCTGCTGATGATGTCACTGAGCATGTCATGAATGATGTAATATGTGACATCATCAGCAGTGGATTACGGGTAATGGTATCTCTAGTTTACTCCCCTATAGCTGTCTTTCTTTTAACATAAGTGTGTGTTTCCTTCCCTTATACTTACTGTTTTTGGTTCGCTTCCAGTTCGCGTACCAGCGAGCGAACTAGGAAGCGAACTAAGAGAAATAGAGGTTGGCACAGTTCCAAATATTGTACCAATTTTTTAATAACGGGGAGGTAGTTCTGAAAAGAACTTTTTTTTTTATTTTTCTGAACATTTTTTTACTGTTTTTGAATTTTTCGGAACAGTTTTATATTTTTTTGGGTTTTTCTTGGAGGGGGCAATGAAAACGATTCATTGTAAAGGGCTCAACAGGAGCAACAAAACAAAAAAAAGAAGTATTTATTATTTTGGGCGTTTCGGACAAACTTGCATATGATAGTCAATAGCTCTGTTGATCAGAGTGATGCTTTTTTCTCCGTAGGAAATGAATCCATCGCAAAATGCGCAGGTGTGTTTTACATCACCAAATCTCATTTGTATATTTGGCACCATCTCCCTGCCCTCTGGTCCCGTTACTTCCGGTACAACAGATCTTCTGGCCATAATAGGGAGATTATCTAGGTCGTTCCGAAACTGTGCAGCACTGTAGTTGTTAGGATGCCACCTAGTCATATGGCGATGCATTGTGTAGTTTCCGAAACTGTATTTTTTGTCGGTCCCTCTGGACAGTCTATCTTGACATATAAGGCAAGTTACGTATCTTGCATTTACTTTTTTCTGACCTTTGGGAATTTTAAAAAATTGCCAAATGAAGTTTTCTTTCCGGTGAGACGTCCTGGGCTGCTCAGGCAAAAACTGCCTCTCTTCGTGCTCGTCCTCCTGTTCCTCTTCTTCTTCTTCTTGTTGAATTACAACTTGAGCAGGTGGTCCACTCTTCCTTGGATGTGGTGGAGGTGGTGGGGAAGCACCAGCTGAAGCTACTAAAGAAGCCATTGCTCAGTGATCACAAAGGGTCTTTCTCTCACAATGATGAAAGTCAGAGTGAGGAAAGAAGGAGGGATTTTCATCATTTGGGAAAAACAAGAGTTCTCAACCAATCAAAAGTGTTCATTTTAGATTATATGACCTAGTCTTACATCATTAGGAAACCAAAAGTGAAATGAACCAATGAAAAGTGTTATTACCAAGTCACATGACTTGCTGTGTTTACGTTAAGCGCTTTGCAGGGCCTCCCGGTTTGCTTCCAGAAACCTGCGCTTTGCGACTCGCTTCGCGTACCAGTTCGCTAACGTAGCACGTCATATGACGTATCACGCGACAACGTGAAACGTCATGCGGACGGGAGGCGTCACGATGTTGTTTTCTAACGCGGCACTTGCGGTAAAGAAACGTTTACCGGCTCGCGGTCTATTTCGCGGCATCAAGGTCAGCTAACGGGAAGCTTCCCGATTCACGAAGCGGGAACGAAGAAAAAAAAATATTTAAAAAAAAAATTATTCATAAACATATAAAATATATTTTTGGATTTAAAGAAGAATACATTTTACAGCTACAGATATTAGCTGTTAAAAAACCAATGAAATTCACAGAAAAAACCATAGGTTATAGACCATATATAGTTAGGAATTAGCATTTACAAAACCTTGAAAATTCACTGAAAAAACCATAGGTTATAGACCATATATAGTTAGGAATTAGCATTTAGAAAACCTTATTTTACTCACACAAAACCATTGAAATTCCATATATAGTTAGTTGCACTAACTATATATCGCGCACCCGCAATCCACTGCTGATGATGTCACATATTACATCATTCATGACATGGTCAGTGACATCACTGATGACATCACTGATGACATCTCAAATGACATCACTGATGACAACATCCAGTGACTGTATGTTTCTGTAAAGTTAAAATATGTCTTAGATATTGAAGAATGAGTGGATGTATAAGTGTCTGGATGAAGGATTTAGTAGGTGCGTGACTGACTGTATGAGTGAGTGATTAAATGTGTCTCACTGAATGCATGGGTTAGTGACTAAACTGTCTTAATTTGTGCATCATTATGTCTGTTGTGATGTAAACTGCTGCATGTGTTGATCATTAGCTATACGAGAGGCTATATGTGTTATTAATTGGTTGCCCAAGTATTTCTATGGGAGATTGAGTTTGTGTGGGGGTGGCTGGGAGGTGTGTGACTCTGTGCATAGATGTGTGAGCAGTTGATTCACTAGGTGTATGAGTTCAAGAGTGCATGTGGAAAAAGCTACATGGGCGGTTGACTGTGTGCATGAGTGTATTGATGAGTGAATGGATATCTCAATGCTACATGTCATAGTAAGTACATATGTAAAACACAGTACATGTGAGAGTTGGCATATATAAATAAGTGTGCATGAGAGCCACTGAATGTGTGAGTGGCTGTATGGATCATTGTGAACTTGTATCAGGGATTGTATAAGAGAGTAAATATGTGTTAGTATATGTTTGAATAAGTAAGGTGTGTATAACTGTATAGTTGAGGAAATGGAGGTGAGATTGTTTCTTTGCATGACTGACTAGGTGTGTGAGTAACTCCATGGATGAGTGACAGTGTGTGAGTGTCTGTATACACTGAGTGTATCTAAGGTTATATTAGAGTCTGAAGAGGTTTATCGTATTAGCACAAGAATGATGTCAAATGAGATGTCATCAGTGATGTCATCAGTGATGTCATTTGAGATGTCATCAGTGATGTCACTGACCATGTCATGAATGATGTAATATGTGACATCATCAGCAGTGGATTGCGGGTGCGCGATATATAGTTAGTGCAACTAACTATATATGGAATTTCAATGGTTTTGTGTGAGTAAAATAAGGTTTTCTAAATGCTAATTCCTAACTATATATGGTCTATAACCTATGGTTTTTTCAGTGAATATATATATATATATATATATATTCACAGAAAAAACCATAGGTTATAGACCATATATAGTTAGGAATTAGCATTTATAAAACCTTGAAAATTCACTGAAAAGACCATAGGTTATAGACCATATATAGTTAGGAATTAGCATTTAAAAAACCTTTTTTTTACTCACAAAAAACCATTGAAATTCCATATATAGTTAGTTGTACTAACTATATATCGCGCACCCGCAATCCACTGCTGATCATGTCACATATTACATCATTCATGACATGGTCAGTGACATCACTGATGACATCACTGATGGCATCTCAAATGACATCACTGATGACATCACTGATGACATCTCAAATGACATCACTGATGACATCACTGATGACATCACTGATGACAACATCCAGTGACTGTATGTTTCTGTAAAGTTAAAATATGTCTTACATATTGAAGAATGAGTGGATTTATAAGTGTCTGGATGAAGGATTTATTAGGTGCATGACTGACTGTATGAGTGACTGATTAAATGTGTCTCACTGAGTGCATGGGTTAGTGACTAAACTGTTTTAATTTGTGCATCATTATGTCTGTGGTTCTGTAAACTGCTGCATGTGTTGATCAGTAGCTATATGAGTAACTATATGTGTTATTGGTTGATTGCCTAAGTATTTGTATGGGAGACTGAGTGTGTGTGTGGGTGGCTGGGAGGTGTATAACTCTGTGCATAGATGTGTGAGCAGTTGATTCACTAGATGTATGGGTTCAAAAGTGCATGTGGAAACAGCTGTATGGGCGGTTGACTGTGTGCATGAGTGTATTGGTGAGTGAATGGATATCTAAGTGCTACATGTCAAAGTAAGTACATATGTAAAACACAGTACATGTGAGAGTTGACATATATAAATAACTATGCATAAGAGCCAGTGAATGTGTGAGTGGCTGTATGGATCATTGTGAACTTGTATCAGGGATTGTATAAGAGAGTAAATATGTGTTAGTATATGTTTGAATAAGTAAGGTGTGTATAACTGTATAGTGGAGGAAATGGAGGTGAGATTGATTCTTTGAATGACTGACTAGGTGTGTGAGTAACTCCATGGATGAGTGACAGTCTGTGAGTGTCTGTTTACACTGAGTGTATCTAAGTTTTTATTAGAGTCTGAAGAGATTCATCGTATTATCACATGACTAATATCAGTGATGTCATCAGTGATGTCTTTTGAGATGTCATCGGTGATGTCATCAGTGATGTCATCGGTGATGTCATTTGAGATGTCATCAATGATGTCATCAGTGATGTCATCAGTGATATCATCAATGATGTCATTTGAGATGTCATCAGTGATGTCATCAGTGATGTCATTTGAGATGTCATCAGTGATGTCATCAGTGATGTCATTTGAGATGTCATCAGTAATGTCATCAGTGATGTCACTGACCATGTCATGAATGTTGTAATATGTGACATGATCAGCAGTGGATTGCGGGTGCGCGATATATAGTTAGTACAACTAACTATATATGGAATTTCAATGGTTTTGTGTGAGTAAAAAAAAGGTTTTTTAAATGCTAATTCCTAACTATATATGGTTTATAACCTATGTTTTTTTCAGTGAATTTTCAAGGTTTTGTAAATGCTAATTCCTAACTATATATGGTCTATAACCTATGGTTTTTTCTGTGAATTTCAATGGTTTTTTAATACCAAATATCAAAAGCTTTAAAATGTATTCTTCTTTAAATCAAAAAATATATTTTATATGTTTATTAATAAAAAAAAAATTATTATTATGTTTTGGTTCGCTCCCAGTCCACGAACCGGGTAGCTTCCCGTTAGCTCAATTTGGTGCCGCGACTCGGTACGTGAACCGGTAAACGTTCCGTTCGCGCAACTGCCGCATTAGAAATCAACATCGTGACGCGTCGCGGAAGCGCGACGTATCGCGTTGTCGCGTAATGCGTCTTATGACGCGCCGCGTTAGCGCACCCGGAAGTGCTCCGGTACGCGAACGGAGGCGCAAAGCGCAGCTCCCCGCAAGCGATCCGGGGCGCGGCCCGTAGCGCGTAACGTAAGCGTAACAGGTCATGTGACTTGTTAATAAAACTTTTCATTGGTTCATTTCACTTTTGGTTTCCTAATGATGTAAGGCTAGGTCATGTGACCTAAAAATAACACTTTTCATTGGTTTAGAACTATTTTTTTTCTAAAATGATGAAAGCCCCCACCTTTTTTCTCACTCTGACTTTCAACTTTGTGAAAGGAAGACCTATTTTGCTTAGTAGAAAATGGCTTCAGTAGTAGCTGCAGCTGGTGCACCCCCACCACCACCACCACCACCAAGGAAGAGAGGACCACCTCCACAGTTCCTTCCCAACACAGAGGAGGAAGAGGATGAAGAAGAGGAAGAGGAAGTACAGCCAAGACAGTTTTTACGTGAGGAGCCCCGGATATCTCACCACAAAAATAGTTTTATTTGGCAGTTTTTTTCTTTTCCTCAAGGACAAAAAAAAGTGAATGCTCGCTATGTGACATGCCTCATATGCAAAGAAGATTTATCTAGAGGCACAAATAAAAAGTATAGTTTCGGCAACTATACTATGCACCGTCATATGCAGAGGTGGCATCCACTGAATTACAGCATGGCAGAGATGCGTGACCTCCAAGACAACCCACCAACTCCTGTGGCCAGTACATCGGCACAGGTAACTCTGTTGGGGCCAGAGGCACGGGAAACAGTGCCAAACATTCAAGAAAATTTTGTGCACATGAAGATAGTGTGTCTTTATTGTGGTAACTTACTCTCATGTGCAAATATGAGTATCAATTTGATAAACAGAGCATATGAAAACCACAAGTGCTCAAAACGCCCCAAAAAATAAAAAAAATGTTTGCTCCTGTTGAGCCCTTTCTAATGCCTGTTTTTCGTTGTTTCCCCCCAAATAAACCAAAAAAAGCATAAAATTGTTCAAAAAATACAAAAAAAACAAAAAAAATTCAGAAAAATAAAAAAATATATAAAACAACAAAAACATTAAAAAAAAGTTCTTTTCAGAACTACCTTCCCTTTATAAAAAAATTGCTAGAATGTTTAGCACTCTGGCAACCTCTATTTCTTTTGGTTCGCTTCCCGGTTCGCTCCCCGGTACGCGAACCAAATTTTTTTTTTTTTAAAAAGAAGAGTAAGTATAAGGGAAGTAAACAGAGAGTAATGTTAAAAGAAAGACAGCTATAGGGACTAAACCAGAGATACTGTTTAATAGATCTATTTACCGAAGAAAAGATGGAAGAGGGTATAATTGTGAAAAACAAAATAGATAAGGAAGTGAAAGAAAAAAAGGAGAGTAGAAGAATAACAAAGAAGAGTTTCTTAGAGAATGTGAGTGAATGTTCAAAATAAGATTAAAACATGTGGAATAACAGAGAGAAAAAACAGAAAGCAGAAAAGAAGAAGTAACAGAAAAGGAATAATTGAAACAGCAAAGAAATGTAAGTAACATAGGGGCATATTATCAACATAGGCAATAAAAGTTTCGCAGCTTTTGTTGGCAGAAATGTGTCGCTAAAGCCGCTTTTGCGGCAGAAAACTGCTGCTAAAGCCGCTTTTGCAGCAGTTTTCTGCCGATAAAAGCAGCAATAATTTTATTGGCTGTGTTCATAATATGCCCCTTAGTGTGCTTCAACTACACAGAGAAAGCATAATGAACAAGTAGTGAAAGAGTGATCAGTCAGAGACACTAAGAGTAATAGAGACGGAGTGAGTGAACAAGAGTGAGGAACTATGAGAAGAGAGGGACTGAGAAAAGGAGTGGAAGGAGTAGAGTAAGTAAGTAATAGAGAAAGGAATGAGGGAAGTAGCAAAGGCAGGAAAGTGAGGGTTAAAGAAATGAAGCAGTGGAACTAATAGTAGTTAAATGTGATAGAAATGTAACGAAAAGAGTACAAAACATTTACCTTATAATTGTCGTTAACTTAGTCACTTGTTATTTTTATACTTTCAATCTGTGAAAGAGAGAACAAACATTTGAAAAATATTAAAACATGTATTTAAAAATTAGAAAAGACAAGGGAAAAGATTGAAGGACAAACAGTTTTTCAACAACTTTGACACTTACCGAAGCCTCTGCTTCTCCAGGCCCCCTACACAGTCCTAAAGATATACATTTTAAACTAACAGTATCTTGATGCAGATGAAGTGAGGCCTATCTTGGAACATGGTGCATCTTTTGCACTGCTGTTGTCTCACAAAAGTGACGCAATGGCAGCGCAAAAGAGGTGCACAATCATCATAAAACTATTCCTAACATTTTAAATGATTATTTCAGGATGGCAATAAGGTGTGTCCTATCCAGACGTTTGTTTCAGGTGAGGCCTACTCAGGGTTGCAGATGAAATTTAGGCTTGTTGAAGAGTTCAGAGGAGATAATACATGTGCAGGCCTACCAATAAAGTTCAGACCTCCTCTGTTTCCCTGGACAAGCCTAAACTTCATCTGCACAATGTGATTCGTAATGTTAGGAAACACAGGTAATGTATTTGAAAAACGTGCAATTTCTTTTGCTCATTTCACAATCACATCACTTGTGTTTCCTTTGGTTAGGTATCTCATTGTGCAGATGTAGTCCAGCATATGAAAGAGTACGCACTGCATGCAACAACTTTGACACTTACTGAAGCCTCAGCTTCTGCATGCCCCCTACACAGTACTAATTATATACATTTTAAAGTGACGGTATCTTGCTGGAAATGAACTGAGGCCTATCTTGCAACATGGTGCATCTTTTACACAAAAGTGACGGAACAGCGGCGCAAAAGAGGCACACAGCCTTCATAAAACTGCCTTTAACATTTTAAATGATTGTTTCTAGATGCTGATAAGGTGTAGCCTATCCACAGATTTCTTTCAGGTGAGTCCTACTCAGTTTTGCAGATGAAATTTAGCTTCTTGAAAAGTACAGAGGAGATAATACATGTGCAGGCCTACCAACGAAGTGAGTCATGTCCACTGCACTCTTGAACAAAGGCCAGACCTCCTCTATCTCTCTGGACAGGCCTAAACCCCATCTGCACAATGTGATTCGTAATGTTAGGAAACACAGGTAATGTAATTGAAAAATGTGGAGTTTCTTTTCCTCATTTCACAATCACATCACCTGTGTTTCCTTTGCTTAGGTATCTCATTGTGGAAATGTAGTCTATCATATGAAAGACTACGTAGAATGTGAGCACTGTATGCAACAACTTTGACACTAACAGAAGCCTCAGCTTCTTCATGTCTACTACACATTTCTAAATGTATATCATAAATACAAAAAGTACAGAATTATTTATACATGTTAAATGGTTTATTTTTGCTGTTCTCAGAATTTATCAAATTTCACTAAAAACAGTGACTTGAAGGTATTCATCATATAACAGCCGGGGGAAAAAAACACAATCAAAATGATTGTGTTTAAAAAACCCATACAACATGACAAATCAGAAATCAGAACTCCTTAAAATTAACTTACTTTCCATGACGTCGAATGATGTCCTATGAACAGCTTACACTCTGTTGTGCTGCTATTATTTTCAGCCCGCCACTTTCTGAAAGAAAACCTCCATCGTTTTGAAAAATATATTACATACAATAAATGACTTCTCGCTCTCTACCACACGTTTCCACAAGGCCAAATCGTTTAAGAGCCATTTATAACTCTTGGAATTCTTCTAAGCAAATCCCGTCATTTTGTATTTTCGCAACTTTGAGAAAGAAAACGTTCAAGATCACTTTCACAATCCTGGACTAGTAATATCTTACCCTTCTTGCTCACTCATGTTCCACATTTCCTATGACACTGATACTGCTTACTATGAAGCAGACTTACACTACCTCTATCACTACTACAATTATTTAATTCTCTACATCACTTTTAATCACAAAGCAATTTAAAACAGTAGATAAAATTATATCAACCCCTAGAATCATTATAGACCAGTTACCTACCCTAAATTCTCTTTTCTGAAAACAGAAAGTAAGAATATTTTTAAGTAAAAAGGCAACATTGTATCGTAGTCAAATAGGAATCATTTACGAAACAGCAGCTTTTTTTACATTTTCAATAAGCTGTGTAATAAGCGGATCTTGTCAAAGGACCATCATGTCATATAATAGCTGCAGTTAAAAATGTTCTTCCTAAAATAAACGACTGTGTAGCCACAACATTTGTAATTAAAGTTGAAGACTTACTTTCATCAGGTTTATATAGTTGGAATTTTAAAATGACATTATAACCAAAAGTTTGGTCAAATAATCTAGACAGCATTGCAGACTTACATTACCTCTACTCCATGTTTTTATTGGCTGCTTGAATTAGCTTATAAAAAGAAACAGTTTTTCTGAACTCATTCAAAGTGCAGCTATTTTTCCATGACGTCAAGTGTTATGGTAAGAACACCGTTTGCTTTGGGAAATACTCTGTTGTCCTTTAACTAATCCGTGCCCACCACTTTCTGTAAAAAAACCTTCTTTTTTTCCAGGAACTATTTAAAACTCAAAAATAACTTTTGACTCTGTACTACACTTATCCTCAAGGCCAAATTGTGTAGGAGCCATTAGAACCTCTTGAAATTCCTCAGAGCAAATCCTGAGATTCCTTCCTAAAATTTTGGTTTTAAAAACACCAGGTAAGAATTTTTAAGATCAAAAGGCAATTTTAAAAAAAAAGTTAAAACAGAATCATTGCAGAATGACCAGCCATTTCTAGACTTTAAATAAGCTGTGTAATGTCCTGATGTTATTGAAGGACCGTCATGATATATAATTGCTGCAGTTACAAAAGTCCTTCCTGATATTGACAACTGTGAAGCCATAAAATTTTTAATCAAAGTTGTCAATTTTGTTCCATCAGGCCTACATCGTTGGAACATTAAAATAACATACTGCCCATATGTTCGTATAAATAATGTTGACAACATTTCAGACTTACATTGGCTACACTCCATGTTGTGATCAGCTGCTTTTACAAGCTTATTAAAGGACACTGTCTGGCAAAGTTAAATATATACATTTTTCTGAGTCTACACTAGTAGTACTTGATACCCTACAGTTCTCGCAGTCATGCTGCCATTGATAAGAAAGCCCAAACAGGTGATCTACATCTACACCTTCATCATGCAATACATCAAGCATATACATTAAAAACTCCTGACAATCTTGCTGAATATTTTGAGAGAATTGTGTTTGACCTGAACATCTGTCTAACAGATTTCGAATTTCAGACACACTTTCTATTTTTGTTCTATCAGTGCTACATTTCTCTAACACAGAATTCAACAAACTGCAAAATCTCTGATCCGAATTGACCACAATCTCTTGTTTTAAAGTTTCTAGAGAAAACAAAACATTAACCACTACATTAGCATAGCAGTTGACACCAGAACTGTTTTCAAATTGAAAACCAACAACATCTTCAACAAAATCCTTTTCCTTTCTGCTTATAATTTCTGGTTCATCGACTTTGTCTTTTTGCTACAACCTCCCTACTATTGGTCACATTTCTTCGTTTCCGGCCTACCACACGTTTCTCAAACAAAGGATATTGAGGCAAATGTGGCGCATACTCTCTTCTTAACCTATTGTATTCCTTAACACAGTCTAGATCCGCACAAATGTTTGTGACATCACACTCAATCAAGTACAATCCCGATAAAGTTCTGACTCGTGACAATGCCACATATGCCATACCCTCCTTGAACACAGAACTGCCAATATTCACCAATGCACTGTCTACACTTAAACCTTGCGATTTATGGATTCTCACCGCATATGCCAAGCAAACAGGAAACTGCTTACGGCGAACATATAAGTCTTTCACAAGCAAAAACCTAGCAGAGCAACGACCAATTAGCTGTACTTCGTCAATGCCATCAAATTTAATTTTTAAAAATTCAATTTCATCCCTATTTCTGTATTTCACAAAATCAACAACATTACCCATTGATCCATTTACCAGACCTCTTTCAACATGTAAATTCCTTCTTAAAATTATACGGCAATTTAAGCACACATTCAGAGTCTTTTCAAAACCCGCAGTTTTAGATATACTCTTCTCTAATGAATCCAATTTTGATTTCAAATTCTCAGACAAAATAATTGTTGATCCCATATGCTCTACTCTGTCAATAGCTTCCAGTTTCACAATATCTTGGTTTTCTAAATACAACATTTTGTTGTTGAAGATGGCACATTCTGCAAGAGTTGGCATCAAACATATTCCAGATTTCTTCTCAGTAATTTTCTGAAAAATATTCTCAGGCACAACGTCTTGTTCTGGATACAAATTTGACAGTAATCGTGCATGTAAAGATTCTTTCCCATGCTCGGTCACTTTTCCGATTCTAACATCTTGTAGAATATTCTTGTAATCTTCATCCTTCGCCTGACGCATATTTTCATGCAGTTCAGCATAATTGAAGTTTAACCATATATTAACGTTGCCAATGCTCCCTAGGCACTTCCTGGTATCTTCATGCGTGAGCATTTTGAACACAGGTTGTCCTTTCAATGGTGTCAGCTGCAGAAGATCACCGAAAACAATGATGTGTTTGCCACCAAATAACACATCATACTCTGTTTTGAAAACTTCTTGCATTATCAAATGCACAAAGGCAAGCATGACATTGGAAACCATGCTTACTTCGTCAATGATAAGAAGTTTCATTTTCTTCAAGACTCTTGAAACTTCACAACAAGCATCTCCAGATAACTTGTGGTATTGTAATTTGTTATCATGCTCCACTGGCAGCATCAGTAGACGATGCAAAGTAATACCTTTAATGTTATGTGCTGCCAGTCTAGTTGGAGCGGTGACAACACAAGACAGCGATGACTCAGTCCTTTTCTGCAAATAACATGAAATTGCTTTAATGAGGAAACTTTTTCCAGTTCCCGCTTCTCCACTCACGTACAGTCGGACAGGTTTCAACGACGTACATGAGCACTCTTTCTTCTCATGACTTAATCCATGATCAATTTGGTTGGTAACTTCGTCATATATTTTCCTCTGCTCAACGTTGAGTTTTCTTTCCAAGTCTTCTAAGTTAACCACATCCTCCTGAGCATGTGCCATGGCTCTTTCCACTTCAATCATGGCAGTGGCAGCTTCCTTTTCGATAACTGGTCCTCCTAGTGGATCCTGACTCAATGAAACAGAACTCTGACTGTCCTGAGAACTGTCTCTAGCAATCTCGGCTGCAATCGTTGCTTCCTGCTCGATTTCCGCATTCAACATTTCTAGATATTTGAGAAAAACAGGACATTCTATGGTCTCCTTGGCGGCATTGAAAGAGTCTTCGTAACAGAGGAAATCTCCAAGCAGTTCCTCTTCTGCACGCCAAGGCTTGAAAAGTTGCAAAAGTGCTAAATAGAAAAACTCTTTTTTTTCAGGAGATTCGCCACTCAATTTTCGATGGTTTACCAAGTGGCATTTTCTTTGCTTGACGAGACATCCCTCACTTCCAATTACAGCATACACTCCTTTATCAATATCTTCTTTGATGTTCCTCTTGAATATGTAATTTTGTAGAACCTCATACAGACAAACATTCTCGAGGTGTCTGCTTCTATTTGGATAATATGTATCCAACATGTTGGTCTTCAAAATATCAGTACTGTTTGGCTCCTTTTCCGCCAAATACTCAATTTCCCGCACAGGTTTCAGAACTCGATTACGCGTTGCAGCAAGACCAAGACTCGCCCAAACGATACTCCTGGATTTGGCATAGAGACTTGCTGAAGACAACCGGTCAGAACATTCGTAAGCTCCGATTTCTCGATGTGACAACATCTTCAGACTGAAACTGTACAACTTCTTACTGAGGCTCTTTTCATGGGAAATGTCCTCCCACATATCCTTCAATTCTGTCTTTTCTTTTTTGGTGATGTAAGATGTCACATACTGAGCCACAGCCATACAGTTATCAGCCACGAACTGTATATCCATGTTAGCATTCCACATGGACAAAATCACTGGGTTGTAGTCGTTGATATACTTGGACTCTTCGTTCCTTTTCAAATTGTATGTGTTTTTAGGTGATTTCTTCATCACATTATGTCGCAGCGAAGACATCAAACTGTTCACTCTTCCTTTAGAAATCACCGGTCGTGGAAAGGCGAAACGACATTTGGTGTAGAACTTGTCCTTGTTTCTGAATTTACGACGACAGTACTTTCCGCAACGATGGCTTTGGAAGCGTAGAACTTGTTCTCTTAAGCTTTTGTCCTCCTTTGCGTTTGGAACAGCACATGTAGAATACTGTTCTATGAAACTCATCACTAAGTCTTCTGGATCTGTTCCAAATTTAGGTGCATCCTTGATCCACAGCAGCATATGTATATGAGGAGCACCTCTTGCTTGGTACTCCTTTCTCCAGAAGAAATCCAACACCTCTCCAAGAGGTGGATTTCTCTTGTTCATGATGAAAGACATCATAGCGTCAAATCTATGATTGAAGTACCTGCATACATTCACTGGATCCAAAGAGCACAGTTCTCCGGGTGTCTTGAATTCGATATTTTCAATGTTTCCATTTGCCTCTCGTAGAAATTCAAGTAAGTCTTCCCAGCCATACTCGGCACAGCTGAGAGTGAGGAACCATGTGGGAGTTCCTAAGTTCCTCAGCATACATTTTAAATCACCATGACGACGGTACCAGTACTCATTAGTACCACGCTGACACGCCATGAGATTAATCAGGTGAGAATCCAAAATACTGTCTTGCACATTGTCTTTATCCATAAAGTCACTTGCCGAGATATTTTGCAGCTGTACACCACTTTTCAAGATGTGGTTCACTGCATATGACAGTCCAGACAGATCGCTTTCAAACAGGAGATGAAACAAATAGGGAATGCATTGTCGAAACCTAGGATCTTCTGCATACAATCGTAAAGTCCGGTATTCAGAAGCAGGAATTTGATGAGTTCGCTCATCATATCTTCCTCCTTGACCTGTTGGAAATAGCTGTGGGAAACACCGACCTTCCAAACTTTCCTCCCAAACACTAATGGGACTCCCTTTGGCTTGTTTCATTTGAAACAACTCAATAGCATTCCCCATGACTTCCTTGGAAAGCAAAGGATGAACACTATAATGTTCATATATTTCTTCACTTTTAGAGGGTTCTACTTTCTCAATTTGACCAGCACACAAATTGCTATCCTCTTCTTCACTTACTTCCTCTTCTGCAACATATACATTCTTATAGTACTTATTGTTTTTTTTCAAATACAATGTTGCCTTTTTGACTTTCCTAACATCCACTAAATCTTGCCATATTTTCTTACTCTTTGTCGGAACCCCATTAACTAAGATAACCAGAGGTTCCTCTTCCACTTTTTCTACTCCAATTGTATTAATGTTTTTCTTCAAATCTAGAGGCAAATAAACAACTCTTCCCTTTAATCCTCTCTGTAAATCTGATGGAGGCAATTTCCCTGTCTTTGGCTCCATTCTTACAATAGCCTGAAAGGGATGGATACTTTGAATCAAAATAGATTCATAAGTATTTAAATCCTTCAATTCAGAAGGAATCTCAACCAATTCCAGATTATTATGAACCGCTCTAGCAGGCATCTGGTTTTGATTTAATTTGTTACAACAATAAGTACACACACGTTGATCCAATCCCAAATCAAAACAATTTTCTACCATCAAGTATGTTGCAAACTCCTTCCATTCACTATTATTTTCCCTTTCACTTTTTGCATATAAATCCACTAACTTAGTCTGATTCTTATAATAAGTGCGTCGACAACACACACAAGTGAAATTAGGCCTCTCACTTGATTTCACCTGAAACGTGGCAATTTCCTTCTGAAAATTATCTGTACTGGAAACCTGTACACTATCTTCCACATTACCCTCTTCTTCTGGGTCAATTTCAACATTCTCCTCTTTACTTCCAAAGTAACAAAACTCAATTTCTTCACAAATATTCTTCACATCTATTTCAGAACCATGCAAAAGAGCAGTGCATAATTGTTTGAGCATAACTGCTGGACTCTTAGCATAATACAACATTCTAACTAATTTCCTCACTTTATTATGATGCACTGCTAGCATCCTGAAATGATGAAAAACACTCTGGCATACTCTCCTGGAAAGACAAGCCAGTGAATGACCATGCAAACCTGTCACTTCTCTCACTCTGCAAGGATCTAATTCTTGCAACAACTTCATTTTCTGCTTCAAACTTTCTTATTAAATGTCCGTACAAAATCCCAAAGCAAATTGATGGAATCCTGTCGCACACTGCAAATACTACTACACTTCCAGGTGTACACAGGTCCCTTAGGACGTCTTCCTAAAACCTCATTACCTAACACCTCTTCTGCCTCTGTTGTCACAAGTTTTTCTTTTTCAACTGGACAACCATCTTTCACCTCATAAGCTCGACCACTGATGTCAACTGCATGCACCAAATCATTATCCTGGAAATAACTCTCCTCATTAAAAAATGCCTCACAACTTGAACTATGCATCCATTCTCCTGAAAAAACTTCACAAAAATTACTACGATTAACTGTTCTCTTCCATCTACTATTTCTTTTGAAATCATAAATTGCCTTGTTTAGCTTCCTAATTATATTGATTATCAAAATAAATAACTTTCGCTTAATTTCAAATGCCTGATCAATAACTTTCTCAATTTTTTTTTCTCTTATAAAAAACCACTTTCTGCTGACCTTTCTTAATATTTTTTAACAAATTGCCAATTATCCTGTTGGGGAACATTCGTCTACGAATGTCCCTAAACTGATTTTTCCTTCTACTACCATGTACAGAGTTATCTCCTGCTCTAGCAGTAACATTTTTGATTGGCCTTCCCTTTCCGTTTAAATTGCTTCTCTTTTTCTGGACTAAAACATTTTCTGTAGTACTACTTTTTTTTCTACAAATATTTCTTATGAATGATTTCTTTATCTTACCCGGACCTTTCTTGGTGACTTGACGAGTTTTTATTGTAGAGGTCTGCTGCAATAATTTTTTACGCTGCTGTCTTTGATGTTTGGTAGCCTTTCGCCTTCTGTCCTTCGAAGGCATTCTTTAATTTTGAAATGATCTGCAGTTGAATCTGTGGTAAAATATAATAAAAAATGTTATTAACCACTATTAGCAAACAGTAAATCAATAACAGTCATCAAAAATTTAACACACTACTTTTCATTTTTACATAGAATAATTTTTAGTGCATTGGCAAATTTAGTAGTTACAAATAGTAGCAAAGAAATGGAATGCTTCTACATTTTACCTGTGCTGTTTTATATGTGAATCTGAACTAATTTTATGAGCATATTTGAGTATTTTGTTAAAGACACTACACACAAGCTGTTTTTGAAGTTGTGTTTAATTTTAAATGAAACGGTTTACATGTTTACTTTTCATTTCCAGTAACTTTTAAAAATAAATGTTTATAGTTCCATAGGCTCAAGCAGGTCAGCTTCCCACCCTATGTCATACAATTCTGACAAATCGGCATCCTCGTCATGTTCTTCATCATCCTCAGGATTTAAATCATCCAAGGGATCTACTTCCATCACAATTTCAATGATAATATCGAGATGAACGGATTGCTCATTATCACTCATGGTTGATGTTGTCGTTATCTTTAAAGAAAGAGAACAACAATGAGATGTTGCAGAGTAAGAGATAAATCTCAGAGACTATAATATTAAAATTGTTTAACAAGAGTAACATTTTGCAATTATTATTTAGCCATGTCCAGCGATGCTGAGGAGGTGAGGCCTATGTCCAAGTTTTCACTGAACAGGACTCATCTCTTCTTAACCTTCGATAAGCCTCACCAACTCTTTTTACCCTGCTCATACTTAAATGTAAAGGGGCAGATTTATGTTAACTGGCACATCCCCGGGGATGCACCAGTTAACGTGCACCGCTGCTCTGCCACCCATGATGTGCCGCATTTACAATGTGGAGCACCATTGAGCAAAAACAGCACAGATGCGTCACGCATCTGTGCCGCAAAAGCAGCACATTGCAGGAATCACGTCGTAAGCGCGACATGTCTACTGCAATGCACAGGAGGAAGCCTCACATTGCATGGTGCATCACTCCTTATGCCTGTTTCAAACAGGCGTAAGGATTTGATTCAGCAATGCTATAAAGCTGACTCAGTGAAATCTTCTAAATTTCACTGTGTTAGTTTTACAGGGCTTTCATGCAAATGAATGCCCACCCTGCAACAAAACACCTATATGAAACCTGACGCAGGTTTCATGTGGCACAGGACTTTACAGCATGACACATCTGCCTAGATGCATCAAGTTGTAAATATGTCACAACATAGCAAATCTTTTGCACCGCCGCTGCGTCACAAAAGTGACGCACAGTGGCGCAAAAGAGGCACACACCTATCATAAATCTGTCCCTAACATTTTAAATGATTGATTTAGGATGACGATAAGGTGTGGTCTATCCAGAGGTTTGTTTGAGGTGAGGCCTACTCAGGGTTGCAGATGAAATTTAGGCTTGTTGAAGAATACAGAGGAGATAATACATGTCCAGGCCTACCAATGAAGTGAGTCATGTCCACTTCACTCTTGAACAAAGGCCAGACCTCTTCTGTGTCTGTGGACAGGCCTAAAGCTCATCTGCACAATGTCATTCGTAAAGTTAGAAAACACAGGTGATGTAATTGAAAAATGTGGAGTTTCTTTTCCTCATTTCACAATCACATCACCTGTGTTTCCTTGGCTTAGGTATCTCATAGTGCAGATGGAGTCTAGAATATCAAAGAGTACACAGAAGTTCAGCAGTGTATACAACAATTTTGACATTTACAGAAGATTCAGCTTCTTATCTTGTTGGAGATGAAGTGAGGCCTGTCTTGCAACATGGTGCATCTTTTGCATCACTGCTGCATCGGTTTCATGTGGCACGGGACTTTACAGCATGACACATCTGCCTAGATGCATCAAGTTGTAAATATGTCACCACATAGCAAATCTTTTGCACCGCCGCTGCGTCACAAAAGTGACGCACAGTGACGCAAAAGAGGCATACACCTATCATAAATCTGTCCCTAACATTTTAAATGATTGATTCAGGATGACGATAAGGTGTGGCCTATCCAGAGGTTTGTTTAAGGGGAGGCCTACTCAGGGTTGCAGATGAAATTTATGCTTGTTGAAGAGTACAGAGGAGATAATACATGTGAAGGCCTACCAATGAAGTAAGTCATGTCCACTTCACTCTTGAACAAAGGCCAGACCTCTTCTGTGTCCGTGGACAGGCATAAACCTCATCTGCACAATGTCATTCGTAAACTTAGGAAACACAGGTGATGTAATTGAAAAATGTGGAGTTTCTTTTCCTCATTTCACAATCAAATCACCTGTGTTTACTTTGCTTAGGTACCTCATAGTGCAGATGGAGTCTAGCATATCAAAGAGTACACAGAAGTTCAGCAGTGTATACAACAATTTTGACATTTACAGAAGATTCAGCTTCTTATCTTGTTGGAGATGAAGTGAGGCCTGTCTTGCAACATGGTGCATCTTTTGCATCACTGCTGCATCGGTTTCATGTGGCACGGGACTTTACAGCATGACACATCTGTCTAGATGCATCAAGTTGTAAATATGTCACCACATAGCAAATCTTTTGCACCGCCGCTGCGTCACAAAAGTGACGCACAGTGACGCAAAAGAGGCACACACCTATCATAAATCTGTCCCTAACATTTTTAATGATTGATTCAGGATGACGATAAGGTGTGGCCTATCCAGAGGTTTGTTTAAGGTGAGGCCTACTCAGGGTTGCAGATGAAATTTAAGCTTGTTGAAGAGTACAGAGGAGATAATACATGTGAAGGCCTACCAATGAAGTAAGTCATGTCCACTTCACTCTTGAACAAAGGCCAGACCTCTTCTGTGTCCGTGGACAGGCCTAAACCTCATCTGCACAATGTCATTCGTAAACTTAGGAAACACAGGTGATGTAATTGAAAAATGTGGAGTTTCTTTTCCTCATTTCACAATCACATCACCTGTGTTTCCTTTGCTTAGGTATCTCATAGTGCAGATGGAGTCTAGCATATCAAAGAGTACACAGAAGTTCAGCAGTGTATACAACAATTTTGACATTTACAGAAGATTCAGTTTCTTATCTTGTTGGAGATGAAGTGAGGCCTGTCTTGCAACATGGTGCATCTTTTGCATCACTGCTGCATCGGTTTCATGTGGCACAGGACTTTACAGCATGACACATCTGCCTAGATGCATCAAGTTGTAAATATGTCACCACATAGCAAATCTTTTGCACCGCCGCTGCGTCACAAAAGTGACGCACAGTGACGCAAAAGAGGCACACACCTATCATAAATCTGTCCCTAACATTTTAAATGATTGATTCAGGATGACGATAAGGTGTGGCCTATCCAGAGGTTTGTTTAAGGTGAGGCCTACTCAGGGTTGCAGATGAAATTTAAGCTTGTTGAAGAGTACAGAGGAGATAATACATGTGAAGGCCTACCAATGAAGTAAGTCATGTCCACTTCACTCTTGAACAAAGGCCAGACCTCTTCTGTGTCCGTGGACAGGCCTAAACCTCATCTGCACAATGTCATTCGTAAACTTAGGAAACACAGGTGATGTAATTGAAAAATGTGGAGTTTCTTTTCCTCATTTCACAATCACATCACCTGTGTTTCCTTTGCTTAGGTGTCTCATAGTGCAGATGGAGTCTAGCATATCAAAGAGTACACAGAAGTTCAGCAGTGTATACAACAATTTTGACATTTACAGAAGATTCAGCTTCTTATCTTGTTGGAGATGAAGTGAGGCCTGTCTTGCAACATGGTGCATCTTTTGCATCACTGCTGCATCGGTTTCATGTGGCACGGGACTTTACAGCATGACACATCTGCCTAGATGCATCAAGTTGTAAATATGTCACCACATAGCAAATCTTTTGCACCGCCGCTGCGTCACAAAAGTGATGCACAGTGACGCAAAAGAGGCACACATCTATCATAAATCTGTCCCTAACATTTTAAATGATTGATTCAGGATGACGATAAGGTGTGGCCTATCCAGAGGTTTGTTTAAGGTGAGGCCTACTCAGGGTTGCAGATGAAATTTACGCTTGTTGAAGAGTACAGAGGAGATAATACATGTGAAGGCCTACCAATGAAGTAAGTCATGTCCACTTCACTCTTGAACAAAGGCCAGACCTCTTCTGTGTCCGTGGACAGGCCTAAACCTCATCTGCACAATGTCATTCGTAAACTTAGGAAACACAGGTGATGTAATTGAAAAATGTGGAGTTTCTTTTCCTCATTTCACAATCACATCACCTGTGTTTCCTTTGCTTAGGTATCTCATAGTGCAGATGGAGTCTAGCAAATCAAAGAGTACACAGAAGTTCAGCAGTGTATACAACAATTTTGACATTTACAGAAGATTCAGCTTCTTATCTTTTTGGAGATGAAGTGAGGCCTGTCTTGCAACATGGTGCATCTTTTGCATCACTGCTGCATCGGTTTCATGTGGCACGGGACTTTACAGCATGACACATCTGCCTAGATGCATCAAGTTGTAAATATGTCACCACATAGCAAATCTTTTGCACCGCCGCTGCGTCACAAAAGTGACGCACAGTGACGCAAAAGAGACACACCTATCATAAATCTGTCCCTAACATTTTAAATGATTGATTCAGGATGACGATAAGGTGTGGCCTATCCAGAGGTTTGTTTAAGGTGAGGCCTACTCAGGGTTGCAGATTAAATTTACGCTTGTTGAAGAGTATAGAGGAGATAATATATGTGAAGACCTACCAATGAAGTAAGTCATGTCCACTTCACTCTTGAACAAAGGCCAGACCTCTTCTGTGTCCGTGGACAGACCTAAACCTCATCTGCACAATGTCATTCGTAAACTTAGGAAACACAGGTGATGTAATTGAAAAATGTGGAATTTCTTTTCCTCAGTTCACAATCACATCACCTGTGTTTCCTTTGCTTACGTATCTCATTGTGCAGATGGAGTGTAGCATATCAAAGACTACGCAGAAGGTGAGAACTGTATGGAACATGGCTATGTAAGTCAAATAATCAAAATCTAAATTTGCCAAGCACACATGGGGGTGTATTTACAAGGACCTTCCACCACGGGGAAATGTCTTTAATTAAAATGGGAAAAATAACATCAAAGGGACTCAAATGCCTCTTAAATATACCCCAAGCAACCTATGAAACTCTAGCACTACATATCAAGAAACCTAATTGATTTCAAAAATCGTTTTTAAACACATCATCTAAATCAATTATATACCTACATTCAAGGGGAAATGACTTAAAATGGCCTAAGACACATGAAAGCGTTTTTGTAAGACCCTTGCTCCATTTTTCGATCACTTTTAACATGGCTATGTTAGTCAAAGAATTAAAATCTAAATTTGCCAAGCACAGATGGGAGCATATTTACAAGGACCTTGCACCACGGGGAAAGGTCTTAAATTAAAATGGGAAAAATTACATCAAAGGAACTCAAAAGCCTTGAAAATATGCCCCAAGCAACCTATGAAACTCTAGCAGTACATATCAAGAAACCTAATTGATTTCAAAAAACGTTTTTAAACACATCTTGTAAAGAAATTATATTCATACATTCATGGGGAAGTGAGTTAAAATACCCTAAGACACATGAAAGCATTTTTGTAGGACCCTTGCACTATTTTTGCGTCACTTTTAACATGGCTATGTAACACAAAGAAACAAAATCGATTTGTAAAACACTTGACACAAAGCAACATTTTAAATACACAACTTTCTTCATAATTTTCTCCCTAAACCATACTATTCTCTATCTAAATTAAATGAATCTTTTCTCACCTTAGCAAATACTTTATGAGTTTCAAAACAGTCTCAGAAACACACCAATTTGTCTTTAGCAGAGCAAAAGGTATGCACTCCAGAGTCTGCAGCCATAAAAAGCACAGAAAAGCTGTAATTCATCACACATATCTCTCATGTCACCCAATCAAAACTCTTCCCTCACTTTTTTCAAATCACCACCCTTCCCCCCTCTGCCCTTTCTGCCTTTTTTGCATAGCAACCACCTCCTGAAAGACCTCTGATGTTTGCAAGTTCACACAACAATGTTTCAATTGAACTCTGAACTCTCAGTACACCTGCATATCCAGTGCAATCTTTCATTAAATGATTTTTTCTTGACCATTGAAATTACATCTTTCAAAGAACTCATCCATGCACCCTAACTTTCTGTTTTCAGCAATCAAAATCCACCAATCACTGCTACTGCTTCATTAACACAGAAACTCCACAGTTTTTTTCATTTTAAACTCTTATTTTTTCAACTGCCATTTCATTGCCACACTTGTGGAGAAGCGTGGCTCACTGGTTAGAGGCGGCAGACCTGGAAGCTGAGATCGGCCGTGGACCAGGGTTCGATTCCCCGCCTCGGCGGGTCTCGGGCTCAAAATTCCACGGACTCGACAATTCTCGCTCCGGTGCCTACTCGACTCACGGGGTCACACTCTGCGACTCTGGGCAATAGCTTGCTTAATCTCCACTACGGCCCCTCGCGGCGGGATGCCTGGCTTTCACCTTGTGGATACCCTGCCGGGGTATCTCACAGGGGAATACCAGGACGGGTTCCCTAAGCAAGCGCCTTGAGACCCCTGGGTGATTCGTGCGCTATATAAATCGAAATACATTTACACTTACATTTACATCTGACTGCAGCAGAACCTCCTCTCACCATGTTTTCTGTCTGGATTGTTGGACATAGTTACATCTACTGGGCTCAAAGGTATACTGATAACGTAAATTTACCTAACCTCAATTTACAAAATGTGGAAATTAAGTGGATTAGCCACAGAGGATTAAAATGTCACCAATTGATACCATTGGTGAAAACCTTTATGCATTTGCCAAAACCTGACCTGTTAATTGTGCACTGTGGAGGAAATGACTTGGGCACTTTGACTGGGGTAGGTCTGTAAATGCTTTTAAAGGACACCTTTGACCAATTGATGGCACTTTTTCCTCAAACTGCCTTGGTATATTCAAATATATGCCAAAGACAGAAATGGAGGTGGTCGAACCAATTTTGTCCACAAATTGAGAAATCGAGGAAGTATGTAAATAAGTCTGTTTCAGCTTACATGAGAGACCATGGAATGGGCTCCATGTACAACAATAACTTGCGTTACTACATGCAAGATATCTACAGAGCAGATGGAGTTCACTTCTCAGATGAGGGGAACAGAATTTTCATCCTGAATTTAAGACTGTGCATTGGTACCTACTTGTAGGTACCTAAATCAGCCACAGGATCCAAAAGCTCTTTTCAGAACTACCCTACATCTGATCACTCACAATTATTATTTTACTCTAACTTTTTTCACTAATTTTCACCAAAGTACGCTCCCCGGAGCGCTACCCGGTACGCGCACCGGACGCTAACCACGCGAAAAATTAAAATAAAAAGGTTTTTTTTCGCACATATGGGCCTCCTCAACCACCCTCAGAAACCCTAGGGGGTCAGGATACGTGTAACTTGCCCCCTTCTACCCATTCTGATCATTATTTGCCCTCCATCTTTTATCTCAATTATACCCAAACACAAAATGGAGGACTCCCGTAACGCTGCCGGTTCGCGTACCGGGGCGCGCACCGGGAAGCGCTCGCTCAAAAAAAGGTGGGAAAGTAATATACAGAAAAACCACTGGAGACACTTTCACCAAATATAGATTAGGTCATACTACATACCAATCCCTACCATTTTCACAAATTTGATTGAAATTCCATTTAGCCATTTAGCCTGTAGACCTCTCTAAATACCCTGAGGTAAATTACTTCACAAAACACATCTGAAGTGTTGGAATTGACAACCAATTAAAATGTTACTTTCATTTTCTACTTTTTTTACCTGACATTTGATTGGTTATGTACCTGAATATATATAAAGAAAGAGAGAGAAACACAGCCATTTTGACTACTACTTCCTGAACTACATTCAAAATCATTTTCACTCACAACTTAAACTTGTTTTTAAAAGGTAAGATGTTATTTTATAAATTTGAAAACATTTTCAGATAGTTATATACTATCCCTCTGTAAGAGTTAGACATTGAGAAAGGCTTGTTTATTATAATTATGGATTGATTTAGGTTTCTGTGGTATAATTATGAATTTACATAGGCTTTTTCACAGGCACTTTTTAATAGTACTACTTCATGCCTCAAAAGTACCTGTCAAAACTTAAACCCAACAGTGCCCTATCTCTACTGATATATTTATTTTTTATTCAAATTTCAGCACAAAAATGCAAGGAGAACAGAACGTTTCCTATGAAATTGTCCTAGACATGAACAATGAGGAAATCATTGAACCCATTGACTTGGAATTCATGGATGAATCACGAGACCATGAACTTCTACAATGTGTAGAATCTGTGGATTATTTACTTCATTATGATGACGGTCAAATGTGGGAAGTTATGTTCACTCAACAAGAGGACATATCGGACAGTCAAATGTTAGACGTTCTATTAAATTTTGAAAAAGAATCAGAAAATAAAATTATATTTAATATTAAAAAATTGTTTGAGTCTTTAATCATTTTTATATGTAATTCATAAACTAGTACCAAATTGATTATAATGTAAAGTCAGACTTATAGTATACTGTGCACAATTCCAAAAATACATTTATATTTAATAATCATTAATACTGCTACTTAAATTTAAAAAAAAAAAAACAACAACAAAAAGAACAATCAATAAACATACAATATTTCAAAATATCATAGTCTATCATTCTTTTTCCTTAAAGTACGCTCCCCGGACCGCTTCCCGGTGCGCGTACCGGGCGCTACCCACGCAAAAAAAAACATTTTTTTTTTTTGCCCCGCGGGGCCCTTTTAAAGCCTCCACATCAAACCTAGGGGGTCAGGGAGGATCTACTATGCCCCCTTATGGTCATTTCCCCCTTTGTTTTGGCCTCCTCTTGTCTCTCAATCCTACCGAGAGACAAGATGGCGGCCTCTCCGGACTGTTTAGAATGTTGACAGACACCAGAGAGCCAATCAGCTTCGCTTCGCGAAGTTCCGTTACGCGTCAGGTACGCGAACCGGGGCGCTGCCCGGAGCGCGCTTACAGATATATATATTTTTTTGAAGGTTAATTTATCAGAATCCACTGGAGTACATATATTGAGACCTAGCAAAGGCACATCGGGCTACCAGTCCCTACAATTTTGCCAAGTTTCGTGCAAATCCATTCAGCCGTTCGGGCTAAAAGTGAGGCCAACCGCCCTATGGAAATTAACATGGGAAAAACGCGTTTTGGGACCCCCCTTTTTTCTCGGCCCCCCCTTGACGAACCCCCCCCAAATTTTCAGTGGCTGCTCAGAAACAACATGTTCAATTTTCCTGAAAATTTCAGCCAATTCCGTCCACAAACGCCAAAGTTATTAGACATAGAATTTTCACAAATCCCATAGAGAAAAAATCCTAACTATATATACCTACTGGCGACCGCCAGTAGGTAATATATATATATATATATATTACCTACTGGCGGTCGCAATAGGTAGGTATAGTTAGGACCTCGTTTCCATAGGAAATCTGCAACATTCTATTTGGAATAACTTTGGGGCCGGTCAACGAATCTTCGCTAAATTCTCCAAGAAAATGGCCTGCTCCGCCCCGCTCCTTCCCTGAAAGTTTGGGGGTTATTCGTCAAGTGGGGGCCAAGAAAAAAGGGGGGTCCCAAAATGTGTTTTCCCCATGCAATTATCCATAGCACCTTTAAGTGAGGCTACAGCCCGAACTGCTCAACGGAATTACAGCAAATTTGGCAAATAGGTAGAGTTTGGTTAGCAGATTATGCTTTTTGTTAAATGTTGTTGTACTACTTTATTCGATATTTGCATATCATAAAAGTACAAACAGTACAAACAAAAAAAGACACATAAAAAATCTAATATTCATTACATTTCTTGCCATAATATAAAAAGATAAAATTCAGAATATTTACATTTAAAACAGAAAAAAATCAATGATACATTAGCAGCAGTGGATATATACATCATTTTGGCTGCCCAAGCCTATCTCTGGACCTCGACCAACAGTCTGGCGCGGATAAGCCACACACTGGCTAGATATTTAGCAACCCCACATACAACTAACATAGATGTAGCATCTGACAAGAGAATGCCCAGGGCAGTTCTGGACTCTCTCACACCCAACTCTCTACATACCGGTTTTAACCATTTTGTTCTCGGTCTTTTATAAGCCCTACAAGCGAACAAGAAGTGGGGAAGAGATTCGCTTGTGCATGGGCACCCTGGGCAGCTAAGAGAATCGGCATGTGCCCCCCTTTCTTTCCATCCCCCAATGAAGTTCTTCAAGGGTAGGATCCCATATCTCATTTTCAGGTAGAGAGACCTATCCCTTGGGTTTTTTCATAAAATCTAGGAAGGGCTTGAGTTTTTTACTAGGTTTGAATTCCATAAAATGGGTTGTTAGTGCCCCCCACTTTGCATGTTTTGTTTCCTCCTCCTGTACCCAATCCCAATAGATTTTTTTGATGATTTGCTTATGGGGAGGGGACTGGGTGATCCAAAATTCACCCAAACCTAGCGTCAAAACCAGCTGCTTGAGTTTGGTTAGCCACGGTATCTTGTTTGCACTGTTCAGGGTAATCAGCTCGTCCAGGACCAACGCATAATTTGCCAATTCTGGCGTCCTTCGCAGGCGCACCCAGAACAGCAAAGGACGGAGGCGCACCACGTCTGCAATAGAATGTTTGCCCGTGTCTAAATAGAGGGGTTTTAGAGGTTTAGAGAGCGGGAGAGCAACCAAGTCCCTCACAAACTTATTCTCTGCCCTTACCAGGTCAATGGTATTCTCACCCCCCCACAGCTCTGAACCATAGACAGCAGAAGCTACAGCCTTGCCTTCATATGCTACCAGAGCTGGGGCTACTGGTCTGCTAATAGATAAGCGCTGGTTTCTCAGGATTGCTCCTGAGACTCTTTTGAGGTTTAGAAGCATTTTGGCTACATGGGCGTCCCATTTCATTTGGTAGCTGATCCTGACGCCCAGGTAGTCAAACTCCTCCACCACCTCAAGTGGAGACTCATTTACAGTTATATGCACTTTCCTGGCCTTCCTTTGTGCTGACAGGACCATCAATTTTGTTTTAGCTGTATTCACAGTGAGGCCCCTCTCGTCGCAAAAAAGGGTAAATCTATCCAGTAGCTTCTGGAGGCCAGAGGGGGTTTTGGACAGAAGGAGGGTGTCGTCTGCAAAGAGTAGGGTTGGTGTTTTCTCCCCCGCCAGGACTGGGGCAATGCAGAGTCCTCCCTCAAATGGTCCACCACCCCATTAATAAAGTGGGTCAACGAATCTTCGCTAAATTCTCCAAGAAAATGGCCTGCTCCGCTCCGCTCCTTCCCTGAAAATTTGGGGGTGATTCGTCAAGCGGGGGCCAAGAAAAAAGGGGGGTCCCAAAATGTGTTTTCCCCATGCAATTTTCCATAGCACCTTTAAGTGAGGCTACAGCCCGAACTGCTCAACGGAATTACACCAAATTTGGCAAATAGGTAGAGTTTGGTTCGCAGATTATGCTTTTTGTTAAATGGTGTAAATCTGCTCAGTAGTCCATGAGAAAATCAAAAGTAAAATCATATATATCTATAGACGAAGTACCGTACACGTACGGTAAGCGTACCGTAAAGCGTACGATTACGAGCACGAGCTGCCTGCTGATTGGCTGTCAACTGTCTGTCAACACTCCAAACCAGGAAGTGTTGGCAGCCATCTAGTACCTCGGTAGAACAGAGGCATAAGAGAGCAGTGAAAGAACTGCAAAAAACACGCGAAGGGGGCAGGGTTGAAACATCCTGACCCCCTAGGCCTGCTCAGAGGTTCCCAAATGGATTCTTAGGTTAAAAAAAATTATCTATATTTTTTTTAAATCGCAAGATACGCATATGGTACGCGCACGCGGTGAAAAAGAAAAAAAAAACGAAGTCCGCTTTATTCTTAATTAGCCCCCAGGGGGGCCAAATCCCAGGGGCAATTTTTTTTGAGAATGGGGGGCCCAGAGCGGCACCCGTGCTCCGGGGACCACAACCCCCAGGGCTTTAACTATATGTATGCGGGGGGCTCATGGCCCCCCGCAGCCCTGGGAACCACCACCCTCCCGGGCTTCGTTTTATAAAAAAAAAACGTGTATGGGGGCTCAAGCCCCCCCACACGCCCGAGGATCGCCACCTCCCTGGGGCTCTAATATTAAAAATAGGGGGGTCCGTGATGGACCCCCCAGCCCCGGGGACCACCAACCCCCGGGGGTTTTGAATGTCGCGGCTCCCACCCTACCTTAGCAAACTGCTTTCCTATTTGAAAGAGAGAGCAGAAACCTGCTCTCTCTTTCAAGTCGGAAAGCAGATTGCTTTTCGTCAGAGAGAGCAGCATGTAAGCTGCTCTCTCTGACGAAAAGCAATGCCGGCTCCCGAAGGATGCTAGGAGCCTGCTGGGACCGTGGGGGCATTGGGGCTCCCCCCACAGTCCCCAACATTGTATTTGGGCCCCGGGGGATGGAGTCCCCGGGGATTATAAAAATAAGTGATAGAGGCTATTTTTTTTTACAGTAGATTTAGCATACGCGTACCATGCACGTACGTACGACGTATGGTGCGAAGTTTGTAAGTCATCCAGTAAGCGTACCTAAGCAAGAAAAATATATATTTTTTTAGATATTTATGAAGTGTATGTGTTTATATGTTGGGTGGCTCTAAAAAGAGCCGTTGTGTTTATTGGGAGATTTTAGTACCTACAGAAGTAAGTACCGATACAGAGTCTAAAGTTCATGAGGAAGACTCTGTTCCCTTCATCTGTAAAATGTACACCTTCTCTCCTATAGATGCCTTGCATATTGAAACGCAGATTGTTGTTGTAAATGGACCCCATTCTATAGTCTCGGAGAAAAGCAGAAGCAGAAACAGATTTATTCACATGTTTCCTTGCTTTCTCAATTTGTGGACAAAATTGATTGGACCAGTTCCAATTCTGCCTTTGGCATATATTAGAATAGACAAAGGTAGTTTGGGGGAAAAGTGACATCAGTTCAGTAAAGGTGTCCTTCATAAACATTTCCAGACCTACCCCAGTCAAAGTGCCTAGGTCATTGCCACCACAGTGCACAATTATGAGGTCAGAGTGTTGGAGATGCAAAAAGGATTTCACCAATGGCATCAATTGGTACCACTTTAACCCTCTCTGTCCAATCCATTTAATGTCTACATTTGGTAAACCTAGGTCTTTGAGAATTCCTTTCTGTTCTGCGTACCTTTGACTCCAGAAAATATAGCTATGTCACACAATCCACACTCTAAGCATCTTGAAGAGAGGTCTGGATGCACTCAGATGGTCTCTGTAAATGAAAGGGCAATGTGAAGAATTGTTTTTCCCAAAAGGGTGGATAAGTGGAGTTTTGAAAAAAGCAAAGAAGTGATTGGTTGTTTGAAAACTTCTTAGATAGAAATCTAGGTTGCAATTTTCTGTTTTTTAAAAGCCGGTTATTTATTGGCTAAGAAGAAGTGATAGAAAAGAACAATACTTAAGATAAGCTGGTATATTGACAAGTCAAGCACACTTGCTGTTTTGATTTGCAACAATGTATAATGAACTTTTCACTCAGTTAGGTGTTCCCTGAAGTGTTTCTATGGTAACTGGCAGGATGTTGAATGTGGGAAGGGTTGAAAGTTTTGTCAGTTGGAAAGGGTTCAAAAGTTCAAGCAATAGAAAAGTGTGTTTTGTTTTGATTTAATGTGGGAATAAATGTGATTTGTTATTTATTTGAATATGTGTGTAGATTGAGTGTGTAGATTGACAGGAAAAGTTTGCTATTTGCTATAGGACTTCCTGACCCCCTAGGGCTGTTTAAGGGGTATTACAATGATCCCCAAGGTCAAAATATTTTATTTGTTCTTGCTTAGGTATGCTTACTGGACGACTTACACACTTCACACCGTACGTCGTACGTACGTGCATGGTACGCGTCCGGTAAATGTACCGTAACAAAAAAATAGCCTCTATCACAAATTTTTATAATTCCTGGGGACCGCCACCCCCCGGGGCTTTAACTATATGTATGCGGGGGGGCTCATGGCCCCCCGCAGCCCCGGGGACCGCCACCCCCGGGGCTTCTTTTTTTTAACCCCTTCGCTGTGGGGGTTATTTTCCCGCTGTGCTGGGGGGAGGGGGTGCGCACGGCGCCCGCATGCTCATGACGAGCTCAGCTCGTCACAGGTGCATTACCTGCCGTGGAACGCTCAGCACAGCAGGGGAATAATCCCCGCATGCGAGCGTTCCACGGCTCATGACGAGCTGAGCTCGTCATGAGCACCGGAGCGCCGTGGCTCATGACGAGCTCAGCTCGTCATGAGCATGGGAGGGGTTAAAAAAGATTTTTTTTAAAACACCTGTGTGGGGGGGCTTAAGGCCCCCAACACGCCCCGGGGACCCCCACCTCCCCAGGGCTCTAATATAGAAAATAGGGGGGTCCGTGACTGTCCCCCCAGCCCCGGAGACCATAACCCCAAGGGGCTTTTGTATGTTTGGAGGGGGCCGCACGGCCCCCCTCCTGGAGCCTTTGATGGCCCTGGGGACCACCACCCCCCAGGGCTGGCTCCTGCAGAGTCCTGGGGTGCCTACCCCGGGACACTGCTGTTTGCTATGGTAGGGCAGGAGTCTCGCGGCTCCCAACCTACCATAGCAAACTGCTTTCTTATTTGAAAGAGAGAGCAGGAAACCTGCTCTCTCTTTCAAGTAGGAAAGCAGATTGCTTTTTTGACGAAAAGCAATGCCGGCTCCCGAAGGACGCGGGGAGCCGGCTGGGACCGTGGGGGCATTGGGGCTCCCCCCACGGTCCCCAACGTTGTTTTTCAGCCCCGGGGGATGGGGTCCCCGAGGATTATAAAAAATGAGTGATAAAGGCTACTTTTTTTTTACTGTAGATTTACAGTGCACGTACCATGCACGTACGTACGACGTACGGTGCGAAGTCTGAAGAAAAAAATCAATAAAAAAATATATTTTACAGATATCTATGAAGTTTATGTGTATATATGTTAGTTGGATCTAATGAGACCTTTTCTCTTTATTGGTACTTATAAGTAAGTACTTATGCATAGTCTAAACTTGTTGAGGAGCAGTGTTTTATAGAGTGCTGAACGTTTGACCTCTGTTGACAGTTGACTTTTGCATGACCTGTTGGGGGTAGAATGGAAAGTTATGTCAGTTGGAAAGGTTTGAAATGTTGAACCAATAGAAAGGTGTGTTAGGTACTCATGGATAAAAGCAGGCCTTAGGTCATAGACTGCTTCATACCCATAAAGACTGTACATGCAGTCTTCTATGCACTGGCAAACTTATCTTTTATACCTTCAATTTCCCAGTCTGTATCCTTACACTTCCAGCAAACACTATCATACTACTGTTTCAGTATTATAGTGAGCCATACAGCAGTATGTGCTTATCTATACACTATTCTAAAAGTGAAGCTGCTATACATTCAGCCAGACAGTCTCCTTGCAGAATTGTAATCATTCAGCCAGTACCCAAGTACTCATGGGACAAAGGGGGCCTTAGGGCATGGACTGCTTAAATCCCCTATAGACTATGCATGCACTGTTCTATGCACCGGCAAACTTGTGTTTTATACCTTCAATTGCCGGTCACGCCCCCCGCCCTGTTATAATCTCCTTGGTCCTACCTGACTGCGGGAAACTCGACTGAAGAGGAACGCCCTGCGGATAGCGGACCGTTGCTGATTGCCCTCGAGTCCAGGATTTGCTCAACGTCTTGCCCGACCCGCTTCGCGGGTCCCGCTTCGTTATTTGGTACTGTGGGGCAGAGGGACTTGCGGGACTGAAGCTAATTGCGTTCTCAGATACTGGCAGGGCTGCGAGTAGTACAGCAGGGACTCAACTTCCAAGGAGTCCCTGCTCGTTACACCTGAGGCTGCTCTCCCTGCCGGTCATGCCCCCCGCCTTAGCTCTACTTAATCAACAGAGGATACCGCTGTGCGGGAGCGCCCGGGGCTAAGCCCGGGCAAAGGGCGGGCCCTCTGAGGCCCTCCGAGGCCCTCCGAGGCTGGGCACCCCATTATTATTAACGTATATGAGGGGTGTTTTGTCGTTTCCTTGCTTCCCTCCTTTTTAGCAATCTTCTGTTGATCGCTAGGTTATCGGCTATCTGGGTGTTAGCGTGTTACTGAGTTCCCCCTGTTGACTTGATCAATCTATCCCGGGAAATGTCTCAAGCCACCCCGATTCTATCTGAGGAGGCAGGAGCCAAACAAAGCACTCTGGATAATTTTGTTTTTAGAACGGCCTTGACTTCCGATAGGGATTTAGTTTTAGCAGAGCGACGCGCCAACAGGCGCCGATCGATTGAATATATTAAAAATATTAGATCCACACAGGGCCTTGTTTTGCCCACATCACCATTGATATTTGACAGAGCCGACGGCTCTACGAGTCCTGAGCACCCGTTGGATTCCAGTATTCCCCTACTATTTCAAGTTAGGGATACTCCCCCGGAATCATTGTCCGCCCTAAATCCCACCATTAATCTTTCCGCTTCGCTAATTAGCATCCATGACGAGGTGGAACTTTTGAAAGATGATCTGTTAATAGCGACTGAGCCACCACTTAAGTCTATCGTTTGGCCGGATGAAGTGAATACCCACCGTTGTCCCGGTCCCCCGCCCAATAAAAGGCGTAGAAAGGGTCCTGGCCAAGTCAAGAAAAAAACGGTGTCCTCCCTTTGCTCTAAGAAGTCAGCTCAGGTACATTCAAATCCATCCCCTCCACCAGTGAAAACCTCCTCCGCTCTAGAGCAGCAGGGATCAGACTTTATGGGGGGTATTGAGAAAATGTTTAGATCCTTCACTTTGCCCCTGGTTGAGAGGCTAAAGAGGAAAACGGTGCAATTGGAGGAGATAGGGAAAGTTATTAAGGGGCCCGTAACGAGCACTAAGGGTTCTTCTGTGAGAACCCTTGCTCCTACATCCAGTAAAGTCACCCAGGCTTCTGCTTCTCGGACTTTGGATAAACAGCCTAGTAATATTGTGTCATCTGCTGGTTTATCTTCTGGTCATGTAGCTAATAAGACGGATGGTGTAACAAGGGGGTGTTCGACCCTAGGAAGTGCCATATCTAAGCCCTTAGTTGTACCTGACCCAGAGGCTGCCCCATTTGTAGTGATTCTGACGGCTGTTCCAGTCTTAGAACAGGGAAAGAAAGAAGATCAGTTTCAACTTAAGAATGAAGCCATTCACTGGCTAATACAGAACCGACCTCTACCCCCACACTTAAACGGCAAAATACTTATGGTACGTCATCTTGCGTGGCTGGGCCCTAGCACTAAAAATATCTCAGGGGATATCATTATAATTAGCTTTAAGGACAAAAGGGCGGCTAGTTATATTCTGAATTGGTCTTCCCCTTCAGTTAGTAGCTCGATTGTCCCAAGAGATCTATTCTATTTCTATCCTAGAGATCTGTTAAGCCCGGTCAGGAAACCTAGCTCTTGGATTGCTAATGTGGATAGACCAATAAGACCACCAAGGAATCCACAATTCAACTATATGAGTAGACCGCGTTATCTTCATTCAGAAGGTCTTCATAACGCCCCAAGATCCCTAATTCCACCACAGTCAGTATTTCCTGCTTACCCTGTCAGTCAGCCTTATCCAGATCATTGGAATCTTTTCCCTAACAGTTCATATGCTCCACCTGTCCCTTGGCCATCTAACCAGTTCCAAATCCTTATCTATAACCGATATGATAGCTTGTGTGACCTGGAGGGAGTGGACTGACTGAGTGGAAAATCTCTTGTACAGACCTGTCTGAGACATTCTCCAAAGCTTTCATTCTCTGATAATGACATAGATGTCCTAGTAGGTCAACAAAATGAATCAATCACTCAGAATGTTTCAGGGACTTGTATGGAATCTGGCTTTGTACCCCTTACTGTTTTGGATTGTGATGTTCCAGAAGCACACGTTACCGGCATTGGAGCCAATATTTGTAACTGGGGTCCTGCAAGTGTGGAAGTATCCATAGTTAATGCAGTTAGGCAGTCCAGTGCGCCCTCGATAACATGTAGCAATAGTACATCAGCTCCCAACTATAGCGTTTTATTTTGGAACATTGCAGGCATTAAGGACAGGGTTCTGGATTCCGCTTGGTTTGAATTTGTAAATGCATTTGGTATACTGTGTTTCCAAGAAACCTGGTCAACTGAACCTGTTCATCTAAACGGGTATAGCACTTTTCATGTTTCGGCCCTTCCATCCAAACGTGGGAGAAACAGCGGGGGGCTGTGTATATACATCTCTAATCTTCTGGGTGCTGTGAAAACTAAGCTTGTTACCCAGGGAAGCTATTTCCAGATTCGCTCAATCCGGATGAGTGCTAAGGTTGATATTATTTTGATTAACATCTATAACAACCCAATCAAATGTTCATTAACCGATACGGCTCTCTTATTGAGCAAGGTTTTACAGGGGACTCTTATTCCAAAGGGGAGGGATTGTATTATTGTTGGTGGGGGGGATCTTAACCACAATTTGTGTGACCTAGTAGCTGGGGGGTGTGGACCTATGGGGGCAGGTGTAGATGATTCGACCCCACATTTTTCTCATCGGGACGGGGGGGATTTATTGAATGAACTGTTGGCATCATTTAATTTAAATTTTGTAAACAGATTATGCACTCCCTGTGTTGATTTTAGTGCAACTTTTGTGGGGAGAGGCCACGGTACTACTATTGATTATATTGTGGCCTCTGAAAGTTATGCTTCATGGTATTTGATTTTTCCACCCATCCGGTCGGGTTCAGTGATCATCTTCCCCTCTCCTTTACTATCAGATGCCCACAGGCTCAACATAATTCCCTGATAGAGAGACTGTCATGGTTGAAATCTTGCGAAATGCCCAGATCTAATGGGTACACTATTAAATGGAGTTGTAATGATGCAGAGACCATGCACAATAAGATTGTCAGGGGCTCTCTTGCTCACATCGAGAGGTGTTTAGATGAAGAGACTTCTAGTGAGGATGTGCTGAAAGCTTTTGATATTATCTCTCACAACATTGGAGATAGTCTGTCCCGGCGTGGGCGAGATTCTTCTCCCAGCACATCGACTAATTCATGGTTTGATGCGGCCTGCTCTAAGGCACATTCCCTTCTGAAGGCTGCTCTCCACAAAAAGATTAGGGACCCGGTAGAGGTGGCTATTTGCAGAAAAAACTATCGATTGTCCAGAAGTAACTGTAAGAAAAACATCAAACAGGAGGCCTGGAATAATTTGGTTCATGCAGCCCATTCTAAGGACAGCGCCCTATTTTGGCGTGCAGTTAATGCACCGTTTTTTAATACCACAAATAGCGCTAGGATAGAGGTCGCCATTAGCGAATCTTCCTGGATTGACTTCTTTTCGGAAGTCTACAACCCAGGGGAGACCCTAAAACTAGTTGATTTGGAGGGTTCTGAAAAAGAGGCATTTCGGACCTTCAATCAAGTTAATTTGGGAATCTCAACCGGTGAAATGACCACCGCCATAGAACAGAGTAAGGGAAGTAAGGCCCCGGGAATTGATGGGGTACCTATTGACCTGTTTAAACATTCGGTAGATCTATGGTCCCCTATCCTGAAAAGAGTTATGGATGCAAGTGGTGAGCTGGGCCTTCCCAAAACCTGGTCTGACTCCATTATCATCCCCATTTTCAAGAAGGGAGACAGAGAGAGTCCCTCGTGCTATCGACCCATCTCCCTTCTTGATTCCTTTATGAAGATTGTGGGAAGGGTCGTCCTTAACCGATTATCATCATGGGTTGAAGACGTAGGAGTCCTATCCCAGGTCCAATATGGTTTTCGAGAGGGGATGGGCACCGTCGAGCAGGTTTTAAACTTTACACTCCTTCAAGGGAAATATGTACAGGCCAAGGCAGAAAAACTGTATGCGGCATTTGTCGATCTTAGTGCCGCGTTCGACTGTGTTAGGCACGATCGGCTATGGGAAGTGCTGGAAAAACTCAAAATAGACGAGCCTATTATTACATTTTTAAGACAACTATATGCCGGGGCTAGGGCAAGGGTGAGATTCGGTGTCAACGGCGAATGTACTAAACCTTTTTTTGTGAAACGAGGGGTGAGACAAGGGTGTGTCCTTGCGACCCTCCTTTTTAATCTTTATACGAATGATCTTGAAGAGGTTTTGGCGTCTAAAGTTATCGATTCTCCTAGAATCAATTCTAAACAGGTAGTGTCCCCACTATATGCGGACGATGCCGTTATTATGGCTAGAACAGAGAGGGGTTTGCAGTTAGCCTTAGATTCATATATTAATTTTATGGAATACAGGGGACTGTCCCTAAATGTAAAGAAAACTTTTGCGATGGTAGGCACCAGAGGTAAATCCAAAACCTGCAAATTGTTTGCTGGCAGGGATAAAGTGCTGACCACTAAAACCTTCACATATTTGGGAGTAGTACTGGAGGCTGCTGGACACTGGGGTCCAGCACTTAAGAGTAGAATCCTTTCTTTTAAAAAGGCCACTGCAGCTCTCATGGCCTTTTCACGCAAAATGGGTAAAAGACCTCCAGTTATCTTACTTAAGATTTATTCTGCCAAATGTGTAAGTACAGCGATTTACGGGGCAGGCGTCTGGGGCATTCTTGATACTAGAGAATTACAATCCGTAGAAAATGCTTTTTTAAGGTTTATTTTAGCTGTTCCACCTAGTACTGCAGTGTATAACTGCCACGCTGACCTGGGGGTTCGTCACATTAGTGACCTGATTGCGATGCAGCCATTACTTCTATGGCACAGGGTTTGGACTGCAGACGAGCTAGTTTTAAACAGAGAAATAATACTCGACGTCATGGCCCTTGATAACTCTCACAAAATATCTTGGCTAACTTACATTCGAAAGTTTTGCCTTGACTTGGGTAAACCCGAGTATTACAATGAACCGAGGGGGCTATGCAGGATTACGAGGGTAGCCCTTAAGAAAGAATGTTGGGCTCATCTGGAATCTTTGAGGCTTGCGGCAGAACTGAACAAAGTTTCGGTTTTTCGTCACCATTCTTTGCTTACCTCTGCAAATATGCAGTCTTATCTGATCTGGTGTCCTAGGGGCTTTGATAGGTACCTACTCACCAGATTCAGATTCGACATCTTTTTCTGCTTAGTGTCCTTCCCTCAAATTAATGATTGGTCTAAAAAACGTATCAATTGCCCGTGCGATGGGAGATCTGTTCAATCTACATTGCATGTGATCTGCTTCTGTGGTTTTTATCATAATGAAAGAGTACGATGGATTAAACCACTTTTGAAAATATTTGGCTCATGGCGACACTGTCGTATTGCCTTGTTGTATCTCCAGCTCTTAAATGATGAATTTTGCGTGACAACTATGACTAATTTTTTAAAGAGTGTCTTTTTAAAAAGGAAAATCCTACTATGTTCTTAAAGTAATTATATATGCTGTTACTTATTTTTGCATTGTACAGTTTTATACATGTTTGATTATTGATGTTGATGCTTTTATGATTTTTTATTTTACAAAAATCGAATAAAGCTTTTCTACTACTACCTTCAATTCCCCAGTCTCTATCCTAACACTTCCAGCAAACACTCTGTGATTGCTGACTCAGTATTGTACTGAGGTATTCAGCAGAATGTCCTTATCTATTCACTGTGCTAAAAATGAAGCTCTTATAAATTCAGTCATGCACTCTCTTTGCAGAACTGTAATCATGCAGTCAGTACCCAAGTAATTATGGAGCAAAGTAGGCCTTAGGCCATGGACTGCTTTAAACCCCTATGGACTATGCTTGCAGTCTTCTATGCACCTGCAAACTTCGCTTTTAATATCTTCTATTACCCAGTCTGTATCCTTACACTTTGAGCAAACACTCTGTCATTGCTGATTCAGTATTGTACTGAGCCATTCAGCAGAATGTCCTTATCTATGCAGTGTGCTAAAACTGGAGCTCATATAAATTTAGTTAGTTACTCTCCTTTCAGAACTGTAATCATCCAGCCAGTACCCAACTACTCATGGAGCAAAGTAGGCATCGGGCATGAACTTCTTTAAACCCCTATAGACGATGCTTGCAGTCTTCTATGCACCTGCAAACTTGCCTTTTATACCTTCAATTCCCCAGTCTGTATCGTTACACTTTCACCAAACACTCTCACACTACTGTTTCAGTATTGTAGTCAACCATACAGCAGCATGTTCTTATCTACACACTGTTCTAAAAGTGAAGCAGTTACACATTCAGCTTGACACTGCTTGCAGAACTCTTATCATCCAGTCAGTATCCAAATATTCATGTAGTAAAGTAGGCCTTATTATATGGACTGCTTCAAACTCCTATTTACTATGCATGTACTCATCTATGCACCTGACAACTTGTCTTTTAAACTTTAATTACCCAGTCTCTATCCGTATACACCCTCCAAACACTTTGCCACTACTGTTTCTATATTGTAGTGAGCCATACAGCAATATATGCTTATCTATACACTGTACAAAAAGTGAATCAGTTATACATTCAGCTCTACACTCTCCTTGGAGAAGTGTAATCATTCTGCCACTACCCAGTAGTCATGCAGCAAAGTAGGCCTAAGGACATGGACTGCTTCAAACACCTATAGATAATAAATGCAGTTTTCTAAACATCTGTAAACTTGACTTTTAAACTTTCAATTGCCCAGTTTGTATCCTGATACTTCCTCCAAACATTCTGCTACTGCTATTTTAGTATTGTAGTGAGTCATACAGCAGTATGTTCTTATGTATGCACTGTTCTAAAAGTGAAGGTGCTATATATTCAGCCAGACAGTCTCCTTGTAGAACTGTAAGCATTCAGTTGGTTCCCAAGTAGTCATGCACCAAAGTAGGCCTTAGGGCATGGACTGCTTCAAATCCCTATAGACTATGCATCCACTGTTCTATACACTGGCAAACTTGGGCAGATGTACAATAAGTGGCAAAAACGGCAATAGTGAGGAAAGTGTTGGATAGCGGAGGGGTAAAAATTACTATTCCCAATCTAAACAGTGCAACATTAGGGAGCGTGTTGGATAGCTGAGAGGTAAACATTACTATTCTTACTCCAGTCAGAGCAACAGTAGGGAAAGTGTTGGATAGCAGAGGGGTAAACATTTCTATTCCCACTTCATTGAGAGCAACAGTAGGGAGAGTGTTCGATAGAGGAGGGGTAAAAATTACTATTCCAAATATTTATTTTATTTCCTACCCTATAACACCACACCAATAACAAATCCCTTCAACATATTTAATTAAATGTATTTACACAATTAACATAATTAACGATCAATCAAAAAAGATATTATTAATAAAAAAATGAATAAACATTAATTGACTACACGCTCTTTAACACTGTAAGATCCACAGCACACACCTAAATTAAACTATAAAACAAAATAAAAACAATTACAACTTATTTTAAAATTAAAAACTATTACTATTAACAACTAATAATTAAAAATGTATTTAATACCCACCCTTTACCCCTTTAAAGGTAAAAACAAAAAATAAACAACCCAAATACATATCAAACACTTAACATTAATTACCAACTATTTAATAATTGATTAAACAGAAATTACTTTCCACCCTTCGATAAACAACACACACCTGAAATTAATTACACAATTACCATAATTAATTACAAATTAGTTAATTAAAATTAACCAATAATCAATTCAACAATTAAAAATAAATGACTTACCACCCTTTACACATATCAACACCACAACACACACCGAAAACTATTTACATAATTACCAAAAGAAATTATGAATTAATTAAGATTGATAACAGCCAATTACTAATTCATAGATTAAAAATAAATTACTTCCCACCCTTCACACCAATAAACACCACAACACACCTAACATTAATTACACAATTGCCATAATTAGTTATCAATTAATTAAATTAAAATTAGTTAACCAATTCTAAATTAAGTAATGAAAAATTACTTTACACATATAACATCTCAATAAAAAAATATTGATAAATAAAAATTAATCAATATATTTAATATAATAACTTACTTCCCACCCTATTTCCCTATAAACCCACAACCCGCTATAGAACTAAAAGCACAAAATTAAAATAAAAAATGTATAACTACTACAAATTTAACATATATAAATAAAAAAATCCATTCTTCTACAAAAATATACATCGCATACATATAAATTATATACTAAAATACACAACAATAATGAAAAACGATATTTTTAACAACTATATTTTTTCAAACGATATTAAATACTTCGATATTTCTAAAATCGATATTACTTACCTTAAATCAATATTCTTGGTCTCACACTGCTGTTTGCGGACCATCCCTGTCTACATCGATCAAGTGAAGGTGTAGGTAGAGATACAAAAGCAGTATTTTGACGAAGCAGTACCATAGAACATTGGCTTTCAGAGGACACTGCTACAGCCCCTGTATCTACATGTAGCAGACTACATGAAAAGGCTAGATCCAGTGTGGGGCTAGGGGGCCATAGTCATAGTGTTTGTCACCCAGATCAGATAAATGAATGGAAAGACTGTCTAATTCCTTTCTAATGATCAGGATCATAGAGTGGTGATTATTAATAAAGACTAGCAAAACAAAAACACAAATGTGTTTCACTGGAATACTTTTTCATGTTTTCAGATGTTGAAGGCATCCACAACAGAGTTCAGCATCTGTTTTATTTCTCTTTCACCTTAACATTTTTAGATGCCTTAGAGTTAGCCAGTTAACAGTGAGTAAAGAAATGGTTTTCAGGCTGAGAATAGTTTAGAGACAAAGAAGAATCCATAAGAAGTGAGCATGGAAGTCCATCAGTGAAATAGATTTGTGCAATACAACCAGCAGCAGTCATTTGCTTGTTTGATCTAAGAGGCTACACTAGTATAACATTTAGAAATGGTATTCAAGCATATTCAAGAATAAACATGGACTGCTCTCATTTCACGTAAAAAATGACATGTTTCTAACGAGTCACCTCTGACTCAATTGTATCATTGTGTGGCCCAGAGGAGAATCTCCATTCCATGTTTTTGTAAGGTGGGCTGAAGATTTTGTGTCAGGTGGTTTCTCTGAGACAGATTTTAAAACTGCACACATTTGTGATTGTGTGGGGTTTAAGCTACATTGCTCTGTATAACAAAAATCAGTTGACATGGCCTGATACACAGGCACCACAAGCCCATTGACTGTGCCAAGCTGTGGCACATTCAAAGCACAGGAATGCTTCATATCTACAAGGATATGACAGATCCCTTTGCTCTCCCCTGTGCTGGTTCACAATTAGCTGCCATGCGCCGATGCAGGCACCCTTTCACCATAATGCAAGGATGCCTGCATCAAACGGATCATTGTTTATTTGCAGGAAAGTGTCCTCCCTGCACATAAACAATCATAAGATGTGATTTCCTTGTTCTATGTGTGCAGCAGAATGCAGCACGCATGGAAAGAGGACAAAAACAAGGAGAAATCCCTACCCCTCTCCTGGGGAGGCGTAGCTTTCAGACGCATTTCCAGATTTATGATTTCTCATAAATCTGGAAATGTGTCAGGTTCCATGGGTGTTGCATGGGAACACCCACAGCAACATCCATGGAATGCCCCTTTCACGTAAAGTGCTGCTTGTAAAGGGCCAGGAAAAGCTATGAAGGGTGGCTTTTCATGTGCTTGTAAATATGGGGCAGGAAAATGCACCACCGGTGCACCACAAAAAGTGATGCACTGGTGGTGCAAGGAGCTTGTAAATAAGCCACAGAGTCCCTTCTCCTTTTGTCTGGCAATATGGCATGCGGTTAACGCTAACATAAGGGGCCCATGGGAGAAAAATGCAGAGATGGTCACTTATTCAAATTGTAGATGGATAAGATAATCTTGTGGTCAGATTGTACAACGTAGGTAGTGGAAGCCACCATAGGGCACAGTTTACTTGGAGAATATGAATAGCATTAACTATTGAAGGATCTGGGACAGCATGCATGAGCCACATGGCCGCACCAACTTTGTACATTAGTATTGCACTCATGTGGGTCACAGTGAGCAAAGTGCAATGTATATCCTTACAAATCACAATTAAGAGGAGGGATGAAAGGGGCGAACTGTGATTCAGAATGGTATGTAGTAATGGGTTATGGCCATATTGCAATAGGAAGCCCTTGTAAAGTGACTGACACCTTTAAGTAAGTGGTAACTGTTTTGCAAAGGGAAGTTGTTCCTTAGAACAGGTTCCTTTTTCACGGTGGCCTTGGGTGGAGCATACAATGGTTATGGGGACCTTTTCTGTTCAACCTGCTATATTCCCAAAAGGCACACATTATTTTTAAGGTATCACTTGTTCCATTAACAAACATGGGCTGCTGTAGAAAATAAGAACATTTGGTAATGTGAACACAGGGGTTGAGGTCAGCATTGCTTTGCTTTGGTAGCCAATCGCATTGGGTCTCAAATAGTGAAGGGCCTATTTAATATTTGTTAGGCAGACTTCCTAAGAATGGTCATTTTGCAACACAACCTATTAGTACATAGGTTGCATCAAAAAATTACAGTAAGATGGCAGGTCAGTGCTCGGGTTCCAGTTCCACCCAGTGCTCAGTTCCACCCAGTATTTGCGGCCTGCCTGTTCGTACATCTGTACCTCTGGGCTCAGGCTTAAATGACAGGGAATCAGGAGGAAAAAGGGAAGCTGACTAAGGTGACAGAGCACGAGTGCCTAATTTGTGCCTGTGGTTTCCGGTGTTCGACACCAGCACTTACTTGTCAACACAGGGGCTTGTGACAGTCTGCCACAATGTGGCCCTGCCTAGCTAAATTAGAGAGGACCATCACAACAGTTCATTTTTGTATTGTATTGTAATTGCATTTATATCGCGCGTACTACCCCTGATTAGGCCTCTAAGCACTTTGTCGGCGAGTAGCACGCTACCTCAGAACCCATAAAGGATTAGTGTTGAATTAGTATAGTAAATATGAAAGTAATTTGAGTGGTGGATATCAGTCAGTTATTTGGATTGAGAAGGATAGCGGAGGGATAGAAGAGGGAAAAAAGGTTTGCATTTATATAGTGCTCACTATCCCTAATGAGGTGTTGAAGAACTTTTTTGGGCGAGTAGCACGCTACTCCGGAACCCATTAAAGGATTAGTGTTTAATTAGTATAGTGAAATATGAAAGCAATTTGAGTGGTAGACATGTTAGTCAGTTATTTGGATTGATAAGGGGAGTAGAGGGATAGAAGAGGGAAAAAGGTTTGCATATATAAATATAGCGCTTGTTATCCTTGATTGGGGTGTTGAAGTGCTTTTTCGGCAAGTAGTGTACTACTCCGGAACCCATAAAGGATTAGCGGTGAATTAGTATAGTGAAATATGAAATTTGAGAAGTGGACATGTTAGTCTGTTATTTTTGATTGTAAAGGATAGAAGAGTAAAGGATATAGGGGCATATTAGCAAGAACCTCGTTAAAATTATCGCCATTTTAGCAGCAGTAAACTGCTGCTAAAACGGCGATAATGGGCTTGCTAATATTCATTATAGAATTCCAATAGAAGCCAAGGTTAGATGTGCAGGACATCTAACCTGGGCTTCTATTAGAATTCACTAACGCATATTAGCAAGCCCATTGTTTCCGATTTAGCGGCAGTTTCCTGCCTCTAAAACGGCAATATTTTAACGATGTTCTTGCTAATATGCCCCATTGACTTTATTTTGGTGAGGTCATAGCAGTAGTGGGGGCTTGTGATGAGTAAAAAGGGATGTGGACGGGAAGAGTCAGAGGGAAGAGTTTTGAAAGGCTTGCTTTGGGGGATCACTATAGTAAAAGAGGTGTAAGATGGTGCTAGTAGGGGTAAAGTAGGGGACAATCTAGAAAAGGCTATTTTGGGGATCATAGTAGTGGTATGGGGTTTGAGATGAATGAGAGATTGGATGTAGAGGATATATTGATAGAGGTATAGGGTGAGAAATAGTGTAGTGCATTGGATATGCTTAATTAGAAGAAAGTAATAAATATATAGATCCATAAATACATGGAAAGTTTATAGATGCATAAAGGAAGTATGTATATGTAGAATAAAGATATTGATAGACGTATAGGTTGAGAAACAAGGTAGTGCATTGAATATTTTTTTTATTTTTTTAGGAAAGTAATAAATATATTGATCCAAGTACATGGAATGTATATAGATGCATAAAGGAAGTAAGTATAAGTAGATTAAAGATGCATTTGATAAACTCTGATTTTCAAGTGTTGTATTTTATTTATTTATTAGTATTAGTATTATTTTTTAAACATGTTTATACAAAGCAATACACACATATATGTACCTATCTATAGTATAAATAAATGCATATATACAGAGGGATATGTTATATATTACTGTTTGAGTATGGTGTCATATGGGGACAAACCAATTCTTGAGTAGTTTTCTGAAGATAAGGTGGTTGTCTGTGGATCTTATGTTGGAGGGTAAAGAGTTCGATATTTTGGCTGATTGAACATAGAAGGATGTGCCACCCATGTTTTTTGTCTTTTATCTTGGGATTTTGAGTCAAGGTGCAACTTTAAAATGGAGGTTTCTATGATGAATGTGTTTGGTGAATTTAATCCTGATGAAGAGCAGCCCAATTCCATGTATTGCTTTGTAGGTGATACAAAGCAGCTGGAACATGGATCTTCTGGCAATCAGTAACCATTGCAGGACTTTCAAGGCAGGGAAGATTTGGACATGTGGTTTGATATGCAAGAGTAGTCTGGCAGCCGAGGTCTGAATCCGTTGTAGTTTTTTTCCTAGTTGTTAAAGGTGATAGAGAATATTGGCAAAATCAAGCTTGGACAGAACAAGAGAGATGGTAGCTTGGACCTTGTGTGGAAATTTCAAATGGGGGAACATTTATTACATAGTTTTTATTGTAACAAAGCTTGATCTTGCTAGTTTGTCCTCTTGGTCATGCATCGATAGCTTGGAGTCCATTGTCATTCCGAGGTTTCATACTTCCTTCAATACCTTAGGCAGTGATCCCAGTTCTTCAGGCCAGGCGACAAGCGGGTCATAATGTTTCCAATTGCCAAACATGAGTATTCCCATTTTGGAAGCATTCAATTTGAGATGTCTCAAGATCATCCATTGATCCACGGCTCTGAGACAACTAAAAATTGGTAAGTCTTTGAGGCTTTCCAGTTGAAGGAGTATTTGCATGTCACCTGCATAGTTATAACATATGAGTTGAAATTGATTGATCAGTACTGCTAATGACTTCCTGTAGATGTTGAAAAGCATGGGAGAGATGATAGAGCCTTGAGGGTCCCCAGCTTTTGTGAAGTATCGTTTGGACAAGAAAGGTGGGGTGTGGATGACATTAGTTCTGTTTCGAAGGTAGGACGCAATCCAGTCTAAAGCAGTCCCGTCTATGCCGGCTTCGTAGAGTCTTTGTATCAGAGTGTCATGGTCAACCATGTCAAAGGCAGCCAAGAGGTCCAAGAGGAGTAGCGTAACAACCTCGTTGCAGTCAACTGTGTTCTTCAGGTCATCCCAGATGGCAAGGAGGGCGGATTCTGTGCCTCTTCCCAGACAGAATCCTGTTCGGAATTATGGCATTGTCTTCAATGAATTGTTACATATGGGCAAAAGCTGCTCTTTCCATCAGTTTGCCCTGGAAAGGTCCATTTGTAATAGGTCTGTAGTTGTCAGGGTTTTTTTTTTTTTGGAATTTTATAAAGCGCCTGGTTACGCGCCCCGGCGTGTCCCCGCGCTGAGAGAGAAGTATGAAGTGGCCAGAACAGGGAGATTACATCAGTACTGAGCGGAAAAGATGTGTCTTAAGAGCTCTGCGGAACTTTGCCTCAGAAGGTTTGAGACGCAGCTCCATCGGAAGCATATTCCAGCCCTTGGCTGCGAGTAGCCTGAAGGATCTGCCCCCCCATACGGGCTTTATGAATTTTGGGGACTGCTAATACTCCGGTACCATAGGATCTGAGCCTACGTTCCGGTCTGTAAAAAGTGATAAGGCAGTGTAGAGGGTAGGGCGCCTTGCCCTCGATGATGCGGTGACACATACATAGTGCTTTAAAGATAATCCTTTCCTTGACCGGAAGCCAATGAAGGGATTTCAAAGCAGCTCTAGAGGCCGTTCTCCTTGGGGGCCTCAGCACCAGCCGGGCTGTGGCATTTTGAAGTACCTGGAGACGATTGAGGCTTCTAGCTGTTATTCCCAGATAGAGGAGGTTGGAGTAATCCAGCCTTGATGTAACCAAGGCATGCACCAGGGTCTGTCAGGCACCCACAGGAAGTAGGTCCAAGATCTTTCGTAGACTCTTGAGTATACCGAAGCACATCCCAACTACACGATCTATCTGGGGAGCAAATGACAGGTCAGACTCAAACATCACCCCAAGATTTTTCGCCTGTTGACAAGGCACTGGAGTGGAGCCCAGGCATGCAGGCCACCATGCCGATGACCACACATCCGGACCACCCCCTACCACGAGCACTTCAGTTTTGGACCCATTCAGCTTCAGGCAGTTATCAGACATCCAGGATGCAAGGTCCTGCATGCAGGCACTGAAGCTGACTGCCGCAACATCAGGTGCCCGTGACAGTGAGATGACCAGTTGTGTGTCATCGGCATATGACACTAGTTGGATACCATAACTTTCCACAATGGTGGCTACCGGGGAAGCATAAAGGTTAAATAGGGTGGGGCTCAGGGCAGAGCCCTGAGGCACCCCTTGATCAAGATTGAACATACGCGAGTAGTGATCTCCTTGTCTGACTTGAAAACCCCTGTCGGTCAGGAAAGATTGTATCCACCTCAGCGCTGACCCAGTGACTCCACCTTTGTTAAGACACTGTAGCAGGGTGAAATGTGCTACAGCGTCAAACGCTGCGCATAGGTCAAGTAGAATGAGGGCCATAGTTTGTCCCACATCTACCCCTTGCCTGATGGTCTCAGTGGCCATAAGCAACGCAGACTCAGTGGAATGGCGGGACCGGAAGCCAAACTGAGTAGGATGAAGCAGGTTGGCGTGCTCAACAAATGCCATAAGCTGAAGATTTGCCACCTTTTCTGCCACTTTGGCCAGGTAGGGGAGGAGTGAGATAGGACGGAGATTGTCCAGCCTGTCCCAGCTAAGATTCGTTTTTTTTTTTAAGAGGGAGGACTACCGCCTGCTTCCAACTTTTAGGTACAGTATTGGATCTAAAGGAAAGATCCAGAACATCCCTAATATAAGGTTCAAGGATCTCAATACTCTCTCCAAGAAGTTTAGGTGACGCCGGATCACGGGGGGATCCTGACTTAATGGAGCGGCATATCTGCTGGAGCCCGTCAGGGGAAGGGGTGGAAAAATAGTCCAGCCTGTTGTCCCCCACAATCTCCAGCATGCTTTCTCTAAAATCTGTTGCCTTTTTCTTTCCCCCTGAAAAAGTGGAATAGATGGTAGCCACTTTGTCAGAAAAGAAAGCAGCAATACGATTGCAGGATTCCTCAGAGACCGAGGATGGGTCAACAGATGAGCCGCAGAGAGATTTCTTTGTAAATTTTAAATAACTCCTTTGTCGAGTTTTTAGCTTCTCCTATCCTCCCTGAAAAGTAAGTTGTTTTGGCACGCCTGAAGAAGCTATGATATTCTCTGCGGTTCAGCTGTCAAAGTTTGTTTTGTTCAGTAAAGGGCGTTTGTATGACTTTTTGAGTTCTTCTGGAAATATTCCAGTATTTAAGGAATCATTGATTATTCTTCTTACTGGGGTGGCAGCAGAGGTTGTTAGAAGAATCATTTTGAAAGTTTGCAATGGACACGGGTCAGAAGGGTTGCCGGCAGGCCTGCTTGCTTTGACCAGGTCCATAAATTCATCATGTGAAATGTGTTAGAAGGAACAGAGAGGCTGAGTTAGAGTATTCTTGGATTGTTGTTTTGTAAAAGGGTGCTTTGTCTCTGTTTTAATTAAGAATACAACGTGTCTGCTTTGTCTGTGTAATGATTTGCTTGTTTGTCCGTTAAATCTTGAGTAATGGGATGAGTTCCTTCTAGGCAATTTGGTTTATGAAATTCATTGAGTATTTTATAGAATTCTTTGTTTGCACATTTAGCATTTTGAATTCTGTCTGAATAGTACCTTTTCTTTGCTTTTTTGACAGCTGACCTGTATAATCTGTTAATTTTCTGTAGGTGAAATTTGTCTTGTTTGCTTTTTGTTTTGAGCAAGGCACGTTGCAGCTTTCTAATTTATAGTTGTATGTCCTTTATCTCTGTGTTTCTCCAAGGAGCTTGCTTTCTTTTGTTCTGTTGTGTGGTTTTGAGTGGTATCATGATTTCAAAAGTGTCCTGTAGCCAATCATATAGTATTTTAACATAATCTATTATTTCCAGATCTATACTGGCTGTTAGTTGTGTTTCTAAGAGTTTCAAATTGAGCTTGTTCCACGGTCGATAGGTGGATGCACGTAAGGTGGTTTTAGGTAAGACACTAAGGGATCAATTCCAATCCGGTAAAAAAATGTCTGTACGAATCGTATCCGGAGCCCTCTCTGTACGACTTGTACACACGCCGTACGACCCGACGAGTACGATCCGGACCGGGGCATCAGGATGCGATCCATACGGTCCACGTCAGGTAAGGGCGATTCGTACGGAAAAGCGCACAATCACATACACACCGTACGGTGTGTACCCCCCATGATCGCAGGGGTACGCCCGTACACCCAGCGTACATGGGGTACGGTGCGTACCCACCATGATCGCAGGGGTACGCACTGTACACCCAGTGTACATGGGGTACGGGGCGTACCCCTGCGATCAGTGGGGGGTACACACCGTACACGGGGGCCGTTCCATACCTGTTTCGGCGCGAACTCTGCTTTTACGACTGTTTTGAGCTCCCGTAAAAAAAAGGGTCATACGATGCATACCCGACACGTATCGTACTTGCTGGGTCATATAAACCAGCTGCGAGCCGTACAGATCTCGCGTACAGTGGGTTCCGACGGAGACTCGTACAGGGATTCGAGTCATGCGATCTCTGTACGATTCGTACGATGTCCGGCTCCTGGTACGAATCGTACTTCGACGTACGTACGCGGGACGATGCAGGGTACGATTTGGACGGGGAAAACGCTCCGAACAGCTATTCGGAGCGTTTTTTCCCGAATCGGAATCGACCCCTAAGTGTTGTTTTATGTTGGAAAGCAAGCAAATGGTGGTCTAACCATGTGACCGGAGTTAAAGTTTGAAAGATAACTAGTTCAGTATTACAGAAAATGACATCTAGGATACGTCTAGCGGTAGCTAGTTATAATATCAAATTTAAAATATTGAGTGGACAAAATATTGAGATTTGAATATCGAGTGGACAGGATATTGACCTGCAAAAATATAGCGGTTAAGACTATCGACATGCAGGTGAGAAATATCATTTTTTATAATATCAAAGTTAGTAATATCGTTTATAAAAATATTGTTGTTAATAATATCGATTTTTTTTACTGTATTGTATGTTATTATATGTGAAAAAAGTATGCATTATTTTTGTATTGTATGTTTGAATGTTTTTAAAGTAATGAATTTTATGTAAATTAATTTTTGCATAATTTAATTCTGTAGCAGGTTGTGGGTATATAGGGGAATAGGATGGGAAGTAATTTAATTATAATATATTGTTTAAGGATTACTTAGTATTCATTAATTATATGTTAATTACTTTTTGCGTAATTTAATTCTGTAGCGGATTGTGGGTTTATAGGGGAATAGGGTGGGAAGTAATTTAATTTAAATTAATTATTTAATTAATTATTGTAATAACTAAAATGTAGTATCTAATAATTTATATTGTTAATTTAGTTAATTTATTATTAATTAATTATAAATTGATTAATAATAATTAATTGTTAATTATGTTAATTGCGTACTTTTTTTAGTAGTAGGTTGAGGGTTGATAGGGGAGTAGGGTGAGAAGTAATTTAATTTTAATATTTTTAATATAATGTTTATTAAAAGGTTTTTTATAGTATTAACTGTGTGAAATATTTAGATTTGATGGTTATTAATTGTATTGTTAATTGTTATTAGTTAATTACTTCATTGTTAATTAATTATTTTAATTTATTAATATTTTACAATCTTGTAGATGACGTTTCTAGGGGAAATGGTGGGAGGTATATTAATTTTGAAAAAATAATTAATTGTTAATTAATGTTAGTTATATTGTAGGAGTGGGTATACTAAATTATTCCCCTACGCTATCCAACACTTTCCCTACTGTTGCACTCACTGGAGTGGGAATAGTAATTTTTACCCATCCGCTATCCAACACTTTCCCTACTGGTGCACTCACTGGAGTGGGAATAGTAATTTTTACCCACCACCCGCTATCCAAAACTTTTCCTATTGTTTCACTCGCTGGAGTGGGAATAGTAATTTGTACCCACCCGCTATCCAACACTTTAACTACTGGTGCATTCACTGGAGTGGGAATAGTAATGTTTACCCTCCTGCTATCCAGCACTTTCTCTACTGTTACACTTGGTGGAGTGGGAATAGTACATTATTCCCACCCGCTATCCAACACTTTCCCTACTGTTGCACTCACTGGAGTGGGAATAGTAATTTTTACCCACCCGCTATCCAACCCTTTCCCTATTGGTGCACTCACCGGAGTGGGAATAGTAATTTTTACCCACCCGCTATCCAAAACTTTCCCTACTGTTCCACTCGCTGGAGTGGGAATAGTAATGTTTAACCCTCCCGCTATCCAAAACTTTCCCTACTGTTCTACTCGCTGGAGTGGGAATAGTAATTTTTACCCTCCTGCTATCCAACACTATCTCTACTGTTACACTTGGTGGAGTGGGAATAGTACGCTATTACCACCAGCTATTCAACACTTTCATTCCTGTTGCATTTACTGGAGTGGGATTAGTAATTTTTACCCACCCAGCTATCCAACACTTTCCCTACTGTTGCACTCACTAGAGTAGGAATAGTAATTTTTATTCTCCCGCTATCCAACACTTTCCCTACTGTACCACTTGCTGGAGTGGTAATGGTAATTTTATCTCCCACGCTATGCAACGTTTTCGGTATTGTTATATTTAATGTTGTGTAAAATAGTTTTTTAATATTGATTTGAATGTTTTAACTTATTATATATAATGTATTTTTATATTTATATTATAAGTTTATTTATATATATGTGTGTGTAAATAATGTTTTTAACATTTTATAATTAAAAAATAATTATTTTTAAATTCTATTAAGTTAATCTATATAAAAAATATGCACGTTTTTTCACATTACATTTATTATTTATTAATTTTCAACTTTTTAAATTATTTTTAAGTATGTTTTACTCAATTATATTTATTGTTTAATTAATTTTATATCACATTTAAGACATTTAAAAAGTAGATATTTTAGCACCGACATCCTTTGCCACCCGCCACCCATTTCCCCCCTTACCATATTAGTATGGCGGGGGGACCGCGGCGGACAGAAAGACTGTCCGCCGCTTTTCCGCCCCGGTCGCCTTGCGGCCGGGGCGGAACATTTTTAATATGGTGGCGTGTCTATTAGACACCGCCAGCCATATTATGATGGGCTTTGGGGAATGCCTTTCCATGGCGGCAATGCCGCCACGGAAAGGCATGCGGAGACTCCCTGCGGGGGTCCTGAATAATCTATGAATAGGTTTTTCGAGTGTTCAGAAATTTTGGCGCTCAACTGCTCACGGTAAAGTATTTGGTTATCGTAGTATCAAAGTAGGTGCTTCTTGGACAGAGGAAAACCTTAACCTCTGTAAAGAGAAGAGGTACACAAACCTCCCCCTTAATCTGATTGGGCAAGGATTGGGCAAGGATCCAGAGCACACTATACGTATCTCAATAATATTCTTATGTTCAAGTATATATTCCTTTGGGATAGATCAACCAAACGTAAGTTTTTTCAAAAAGTTTTATTATCAACAGTGTTCACCCCTTGGGAATCACTGTGCTCGTCACTTTGCCCTACACGTGTTGGCATGTGGCTGTGACTCTTCAGGGCTGATCTTAATGATCGAGGCGCACTTGGAGACCGATACCGAAGCTGTAGAAGGCTTTACCACGGGCTGAACACGGCCTGAATACCGTTAAAAGAAAAACTTTCCGCAGTGAACCTCGCTGTCAATTATTTTGCTGACGGCAACCAGACATACCGATTGGTGCCGTTACCTGTCAAATAAATAAACCACCCGATAAGGACCGGGTTGGAATTATCACCGGTTCCCCGACCACGCGCCTCGATCATTAAGATCAGCCCTGAAGAGTCACAGCCACATGCTGTGATGAAACACGTGTAGGCCAAAGTGACGAGCACAGTGATTCCCAAGGGGTGAACACTGTTGATAATAAAACTTTTTGAAAAAACTGATCCATGTCCAGCGATGTGTGTAAGTTTGTGGACAATCTGATGCAGGATCAATGTATTTAGTCCAGTGATTATTGTTTTGGGATGAGCCATATTGAATTTGTCAAACCAAATGTTGAGGTCACCCAGAACGTATAGGTTGGAGTGTATTGTTATCAGATTTGAAACTGTGTCTAGAAGCACATCTTGGAATGTGCCTTTCTAGGTGGAGGTCTGTAAAGGAGTAGGAAGTTACAGGAGGAATTCAATATACATGAAAAATTACTATTACCTGCCACCCAAGCCATTCTTATAGCGTTTGGGGCCCGACATAGTCTGAATTGTTGCACTTGTAGGCATATGATGGCTAGTAGATAGGTTGTTACTATCATCGGCAGCATGGGAGGGACAATGTGTGGTGCAAACCACAGTGGCCTCCTGACCAGAGCCCTGGCACTTATTCTTTTTACAAATTAAGTATTGCGGAGCACTCAGCTTTTGACAGACGAATGGAGACCATCTCCCTTGACTTACTCAAGGTCTTAAATGGCCTAGTAGCTAAATGACTGGGAACAATAAAGAGAACACTGTGGGAATTATACCAGGCATTCGTAGTTGGACACAACAGTACTCGTGAAAGTGAATTGCAGCACATGTGCTGCCATTTTTAGGAGCCTTCTGCCAGCAATGGCACGTTTTGTAAATTAATATTGTGCATGTGCCAGATTCATTTGTTACCAGGAAGCAGTAGAACTATTTAAGAAGTATTTATTGTGACCTTAGTACAATTTGAGGAATATATAAGTTTTCTACCGGAAAGTCTCTGCTGGAGAATAATTTTAAGACTGGTCACTGAATATTTTCATGATTAGAAACATACACCCAGTGATGTATTTTGTAAATGTTGTCTGGTATGTTTTTCTTGGAGTCTTGCCAGTCAGATGCCACACTTTGATAGTAGTTTGCAAACCACAGCTATACTACAAGATAGCCAAAGGGGAAGGGCTGGTAATTCAAGAGCTGTAGTAATCAGAAAATAAGTACGTTTGCAAATATATTGGTTTTATTTCCATTTCTATGCAGTCCAAACAATTTATGCGCAGAGATCTCCAATCTAAAAGCGTACCTCTCTTAATTTGCAACGTAATCAAATAGTTACAGTATAGCATCTGCACATTTATATTTCTTTCCTTGCTCAATCAATAGAAATCATTTTAAAGGTTTCATTTTAAGGTGCGTCGGCTTTTAAGATGAGGTAAACTGTATGAGAGAGAGGCATGAAGGAGAAACTAGATTGAAAGGAGGGAAAGAGTGAGACAAGAAGTAGAGTGGTTGAATGGAGAGGAAGGGGCTCAGATTAATATATGGTGTGACTCAAGATGAGGTAGAGAGAAGTAAATGGAGGGTGAAAGAGTAACAGAGAGAAGCTGTGAATAGATGGATACATTTGGCAAAGGGACATTGAAAATGAGAGAGCAGCAGGCAAAGTGTGGGGAAGGAGGGAAAGGGAGCTGGCGAGACAGATATGGACATCAGGACCTAGTCTTAGGGTGTGAGGAAAGGGAAAAGCAGATAGATTTGGAGAAGGGAGAGCTGTAAGGGAAGGGAGCAGGAAAGTAAGTTGCTTGGGATATCCTGGTGGCCGCAGCACCTAAACCGAGTGATTTTGGTGACAGATTTGAATTCCATTGGGTTTATCTCAGCCTTTAGTTGAAATGAAAAGAAATGTTTTCTCCGGGTCCAACATACTGGGCAAAAAGGAGAGTTCACATATGAGGCATAAAACAAATGCAGACAGAGAGGTCATCTTGTGATGCCCTGGAAAACGGAAATCTTTTCTAGTTCAGGTAAAAGCTACTGTGCAATTACCTAGTTTTCATTACTTATTCTGCACATGCAGGAACCAAAAACATTCAATGCATGTAGCGGTTCGCGCCTTTAAAATAGTGACCACTGGATAAACCATATTGATTATGAGTTTAGCAGTCATGGTACTACCATCGAAACAGCGTGAGATTCTCTGCCGCTCAGTTAGCAGTCTGCCCTCGCTAGTACGATGCACGGGGTTTCATAGATGAAAGACTGTTGTGGTACTGCCGCCACTACCACCGCCAGGAAATCTCGACTGCAGAGCGATAGGCCAATGTATCTGTCGGAGGGCGAACTGCCAGTGTTACCGCTGGCCCAATCACAATGTGTCTTTCCGCCGACGTGAATGTGGCGGTCAAACCTCCACAGATGAGCTAGCGGAAAGGGACTGATATAAGGCTGAAAGTCACTGGTACTCAGCTACACATGTCCTTTGACACTATGTAGCTGATTGTACACATCCTGCCACTACTGCTGCTGTTCCATGACGTCCAAAACCAACACCGTCATTGACACAATTGAAGGTAAGTCACAATCTGTTTCCATTGGCTTCCCTGTTAACAGTTGCACAGGCAGGGATATCTTAAGGTGTTTGGGTGACCTGGCCCAAATCTATTTTTTTTGGTCCCTGTTCAAAATAGCTATGAATGCAAAATCTAAATTCACCTCTTTAATGCCCTCTTTAGCCAGGTCACTGACACTGTACAAGCACACCCTTCCAAATTACAAATGTGTTTACATCTAATATTCATGGATAGTGATATGTGCTTTTAATATTGTAACACAACAGTAGCTCCTCACTAACATTACATCAAATAAGCTGTGTGACACCCTCCCATTTCTTACACGCTAGATCCTGTTTTGATTTAAAATACAGTTAAATATGGATGCTTCATGAAACAGAAACACACCTCTACAAAAGTTTGGTAATAGACTCTCACACATCACCCACGTTAAAAAGTAGTTTTTGGAAAATGTTAATTAAACCAATGTGTTGAAGAAGTATTGCAAGGCCATCATGGCAAGACTATCTGTAAAGCAGGGTTGGCTCAATCAGGGGGCACCCTGAAAGTCTGGCTCCCGGGACAAGAGCCCACTTTTCCCATGTCTCTACACGTCTCTGTGCTAAGGTCACTGGCTTCAAGTATATCAGGGATAGCCAATCGCATCACCAAGTGCCATGCATATGTGTGCAATGTGTAAGTGCAAGATATAAAAACAAACACAGCATTCTTCTCATATAATTAAAGTAGGTGCAAGGTACACACAAAATAATGGACACATACAAAAACATAACACAAAAAGATAGGACAACTAACAAGCTTCCAGGTATGGATAAACAAATATTTAACTTGCACACATCAAACACATATTGAACATACATCATAGGTAGAAGTGCAAGCAAAATTATGTAGAAATTACTCAACACAAGCTGGAACCTTACCATGTGAAATAACACCCCAATCAATGTCTAGCCCAGTTTTAAATCATTCTACATATTCGTCCACGCAACATTTCCCCTTGTCTTGTGTGACTCCTGCACTGGTTCTAAGGTCTAAATATACAAACCTGTTCATATTAGCCTGCCAATCAGTGTGAAACAAACACACCATTCAGTCACCCATTCCAATGTATCAAATCACATCCATTAGGTGGTGCAAGTGGTCAACACTATGAAGAATGCCTGCCCATAAAAGTAATCACATGCCATGTCAAATTATGCTTGCACATAAAGTACACTTCAAAAATATTTTTAGTATAACCTGCCATAATATGAAACCACAATAACACTGTGTCTCAGTTTAACTCCTGCCACATTGCTAGGTTCCCAAAAATAGCTAGGGCAAAGTAATGCCAGGTCTAATGTGTTAAAAAACAAAGCAGTTTTTAACTAGTCCAAATAAATACAGTTTAGATAGAATTGGTGTAGCTTAGCACACTGCAGTGGCGCCACAAAACATGCCCTGACTGCCCCTTCTAAGGTAACCTACTAAGAAAGGGAAATCCATTGGGCAGGGTAGGCATTGCAAGGTGGTATTTTGGATGGGGACATTTGGCCTTGGAAAGGGTGTCATTGGGTTGGAAAGTGGTGGTTTTGGAAGAGGAACGGGTGGACTTGTGTTTAAGAGGGGGTTTTGGAAATTGTAGGTTGAGGAACTTTTTTCAGGGATGACTTGGGAAATAGATGGGGTGGATGGGTGGGTAAGAGGGGGTGGGTTTGGAAGTGGAAGGGGTGGTCTTGGGTGTGGGGGGGATAGTAAGGTCCTTGGAAGTGGTAGTTGGAGGTTTGGGATGGGTGATAGCAAGGATAAATTAGGGAAGTTAGATAGGGTACTTAGGAGAGGGAATGGTAAGGAGTGGGGTCTTAGAGGTAAAGGGAGTGACTGTGTGTAATGTGTTTAGGTCTATTGCATGTGCAGGTGCATGTGTTCCAGATATATGTGCTGCAAGTAGGGGTGTATTTTGTTTATGTGGTGTTTGTTAGGTGCTTGGTTGTGTGTGTCTGTATTTCCAAGGTGTGTAGAATGTGACTGGTGTATCTGTGGATGTTGCGGCAGTGGAAGTGTATGGTGTTGTGGTGACAGTGGATGTGGTTGTGTGTGGAGAGTGCAATGGAAGTGATATATCTTGGGGGTGTGTGGTGTCATCTGTGTTGGTATGTGTATGTGGTAGTTGGGGTGTGGTGTGTTCATGGGTGTGTGCTATCATCTGTGCTCTGTAGGGATGCGGAGAGTGGTGTAAGTATGTGGGCGTGGTATTGTTAACTGTGGTTGGGGATGTGATAGTGGTGGGGTGCCAACAGTTGTGGAGGTGGGTGTGGTGCCTGTCTGGATGCGTGCCCCCATTTATGTGAGGTTTTTGCTTATGTGTAGATGTGCTGCTTAGGTCTGTATGAGTGTGTGTGTGCAAATGTTTGTGTGTGCTTTAGATAGGTTTGGAAACATGGTATTAGTATGGATAAGGGGTGGGGATGGACATAAGGTTGGGGGGATGACAGGCTGCACTGAGTGAGGAATCCAGAGCCTCAAAAGATGTCTGTAGGCCAGATATTGCATTCTGAATGCCTTACAAGTAGGCCACCATCTGCTGACGATGGCTGCCTTGCCCCTTGATGGCAATCACTAGTGCAGTCTGGCTCATGGGTATGTTTCTCAGTAGGTCAATAGCCTCCTCACTCTGTGCAGTGGAAGAACAGGAGCAGGGACTGAGATTCCTGGAGCGAAAGATAGGGCTCCCCTCTTAGGGAAGTGGGCTTGGCCAAATGGTTGGGGAGCAACAGGGAGGATGATGATGGAACTGGGGGTGGCAGACAAAGATGAAGGTGGATAAAATCCTGTGAGGTCGGCCACCACTCAGGAGTGTCCTCTGGAGGATGACTCTGTATGTAGATGACAAAGTTGAACTTGCATCCCCTGTGGCCCTTTCCACACCCTCAGGGTCATTGGGTCCCTCTGTGTCTGTACTGTCCCGACCAAAACAACTGTGATCAGCTGTACCCTAAGAATGTTGGACTCTTCTTCTTCACTTGCCTGGGATTCATCTGAAATTACATTCAAATTTGGTTTATCGCAACTGCGTTACCACACCTGATTATCAGATTTCAACCCAAAACATTCCTAAAGTGTACAGTTCACACCAGCTTCATGGTTCACTATATAGGTTTCAACATTAGCATGAGCACATGCATGCATGCAGAATTACCAGTATTGCAAAAACAGTTGGTCATGGTGATATCATTGCCCCACACAGCTCCTCTTCCATTAATGGACTTCTCTACACTCCATCCTTATGTCCATACTAGGATAGTTGATCCCAATGCGTACTTTGCCCCTTGTAGTATACTATAGTAAACTGATGGCACAAAATAGGATGGCTACTAAATATACATTTCCACACTGTTCACACATGGCCCAGAAGTCACCAAATGTTCACTTACCTTAAACCACATTATGATGCCATGAAGGTCAAGTTATAGATCAATGTAGCAGTAATATGTGATGTAGCAGAAATCATGTCACATGAAAATGCTCATTGCGCACTGATGACTATTTTGACTTGAAACTTCATTATATGTCCACTTCTAAAAAAGTGTAATGAAAGCTGTACTGATGTAGTTTAGCTACCTATCACATGTAGCATAGAACAGTAGCCTGGAGACATTGTATGCCAAAGTTTGGGAGATTGATACTCCAAATGCACACAGCATACAAGTTCATATAGCCCCATGAACATCTCTAATCATGCTTAGTACTGGTGACAACACCATTCTTAGATTGCATTCCTACAAGCCAATACAATTTTGGAGGTTGTTATGTGTTAGTGAATATTTATGACATGAAGAGGTAGGATCACTATAGTCCTAATGGGATCGCACATCGTAGCACCATTTGGTATAGCAAACACAAATTGCCTTTTCTGACTGAGTGTAGACGCTCACATATGATCTATATATTTCTACATCTCACTCCTTGATGCATATCACCAGTCAGTGACTGAATCGTGAAACAGTACTGCCGATGAAATAACAGCAGGGAAAGGTACACTGGGCAACATGTAGGCACTAATACTGATGGCACCGGTGATTTTTGCACACTCATGTAAGTTTAGATCCCTAATTACTATTGGAAAGTGTTGTCCAGTCACTGCATAAAAAGTACACTGTATCCATGCCACATGTAATAGGGATGCCATCACATGAGATTCAGTAGTGAGAAATAATCGCTCCTTACACAATAAAGACAAGTGGTCTATTTGGTACAATTGTTAACTAGAACATCCAAGAACAGGAGATGATTAATCACATTACTCAGCCATGTGATTGCTCGTGACATTACATTTTCAAATAGACTGGACTCCGCTCTGTTCATGGTTATAAAGACAATAGGCAAAGCACCTTATCATTCACCTACTACCAGACCTACACAAACAAGAACTCTTCTTCTGCATTGTACATGGGTCACCATCAATGTTGATTGGGAAATGACTGCCTGTAACCCAAAAAGTTGGCAATGTAGCGTGTACAACTATGGTCAGGACTCACCCACTTTTAGTTGCTGTTGTGGCCACAACTGCCCATCTTGCTCCGAGTAGGCCACCACCAGTATGCGAGTCATTAGGAGTGTCAGGGTGCGACGTGCACCCTGTCTACATTGAGAGGACTTCCTCAGCTGGAATTCCACGATTTTCCAGGTCCAGTACCTCATGTCCTCCCAACCTTTTTCTGCAATGGATATTGTGCCGGCCATGGACCCCCAGAGTCTGCACCTCACAGTCGATGGCTTTTGAAATGGCCCGCTTCTCAAGGGTGTCGACCTGTATGGATACACAAGATGAATACACTGATTATCACTGCGAATTGTTGGGATATCTGTATGGTTGACACACAATTTGGATACATTTAGCACAAGCACAAATCAATAGTTAACACTCAAGATGTGCAGTTCTCACATGCTGAGCACTACAAATACATGAATACACACTTATGTAATCATCTGCCGACTATCCTCATTCCTGGTCATGTCCTACACTGACTAAGCCAGCCCACTATCATCAACTAGGCCAGGGCCCTTCTACATTTATTGTGTTGTAACAGGAGAAACCATTGTGACTTTCTGAAGGGTAAACTACTTGTGTATTATTGTGTAGCCATCTTTACAACTAGGCCCATCAACTTGATGCATATGGTCCTTATAGCCTGATACCGTAGTAAAGACTACATCCTAAGACTCAGTTCCCTAGGAAAAGGCTGCCATGTGTCACTGAGAGATTCCCTCTCTGGGGATGTGTGGACATGTGGACTACCAAATGTCATATCATATTATGTCTGATTCAGTTCATTTGGTATGTACAGCCATCACATGACATACCTTTTGTGGGTTGTGGCACTCTTACAGGGATGACAGCAACATGCCATTGCATTTCTTGTTTGATTGGAAAAGTAAAAAAGCTGATGATTCACATATCAAAGCCTTTTCTGAAGTAACCAACCATCTGCACTGTTAATGTGTCTCATGTGAAATAGGCCTGTACAGTGCAAGCACGACTTATGGAAATGTCAAAACAGACCTTCGGAGTAAGGGGATTGTAATAAGTAAATTACACACATTGACAATGTGGGTCAATTGAAAGAAGTATCAGTTCAGGGGTTTACCTCAGTCATCATTCCAAATGTGGTCCATGTAAAAGCAATCAGGGCTACTATTGGTTCTGGAAACTCATCCAAGGATATGTAGATCTACAGGGAGATTACTCTGTGAATTCATTGTACTGCCACAGGAACTCTGGCCCAGTCTGGCCCATGGTCCAGACTGGGCACAACTCATTGTCAGGCCTTGCTCTCTGCAGGCTGAGCATACTGATACCACATGAACGTCACATTTCCACCACTTCAATATTTAAAAATACATCTTGTAGTCATCTTATACATGACCTCAAGGTTGTGTGGCACATTGAAGGGGCCTGTGAGGTATAGCTAGCACCCAGACACCAGTTTAGTGATCTCTGATCTGAACTGAGCGTGGGACTGTACATATAGCTAAGAACATCCTCTACTGTTTCTTACAGACGATGTACACAGCTCATGCTGTAAAGGCTATACATTTGTGTGCACAATTAGCAGGGTCTGATTAGTAAATATATCATAGATACCAATAAATATATACATGCATAGATATGTGCATACACCACAAGTAGAATGTAGGGCTTACCCCGCATCACTCACCGCAATGTACAGTGCTCAACAATTCATGATTGTCTTATGTAGAGACCACAAAATGTTACAACAGTAATAGACTTCACTCTGGAACTCGGAGTCATATTGTAGCTTGTGGGAATGGAAATGATGGAGTTAAACAGAGTAATATATGTATGTAAGTTACCTGTTCCTCTGGTGAGTCATAGAGCTAGCCATACAAGAAAAGGATATCTTAAGCCAACTGCTCCAGCTACACCTGCTTGGCCTGGCATGATTGCTCCCAAATGTTTCAAAGAGCGGCTAAAGTGGAGGAGGTCTTGATGGCAGCAGTGTTAAGAGGTAAGTGAGGTATTTTTCAAACTGTGGCATACATGTACACCACATACGTGGTCATCAGCGTATACGGACCCAGCCATTGATCCTCTACAGCAGTGTTTCCCAATCTGTGGTCCGCGGGCCCCTAGGGGTCCGTGACACATTCCCTGGGGGTCCGCAGGCAGCAGTTTTAAAAGCACTGCAAATGTTCCAAGTATAATTAGAAGTTTTCAAGCAACAATAAAAGTGTCAAGACCAAGATAACACCAGTGATTAATGTTCCTGCTGGAGAGAGATGAGTTTTGCCCAGTGGCAGCTTGACTTATTTAATGTAGCACAGAGGGTTAATATGCCTCTTGCAAAGAAAGTGTGACTGTATTTATTTTTTTAACTGTGTTTGATCTGCATAGGTCAATGGGTTACTGCATTTGTCACAGAGATTCTTTAGTTACTGTGCAGCTTATAAGTGACAATTGTGATCTACCACAGAGAGGTATAAACTGGCATCAAAAAGATGTTTGCAAACTGCATAGTACAAGATAGTAACTTAAGTTTCTTCCCAGTCTTTCATTTTCCTGATGCTGCTAAAAAGGTTTATTTGAATGGAAATAAAGTTTCATTGTTAAAGTCAATGCTAAACACTGTGTTATGCCTACCAGTATGAATGATGTGATTCCTACAACTAGTAGTCACCTTTGCCTTATGTTATTACATGTATGATTCATTGTCTCTATGGGGCAGATTTACAAGGAAAGTGACTCAGTGAGTGTTGCAAGCCATTTGGCTGTGCTGCACTTAGTCACTTTCAAAGGACAGGGATGCAACATATTTACCATAGTATGTTGCATCTCAGTGCTCTCCCTGCGCTGGTGCACAAACTGCTGCCATGCGCCGGCACAGGCATCCTTGTACCATGGTGCAAGGATGCCTGCGTTGTAGGGAGATTGTTTATGTTCAGGTAGGATTCCCTTTCTGCACATAAACAATCACTAGAGGGGATTTCATCCTCCTAAACAACGAGGAGAAATGAATACATTTCTTCTTGTTGCACCTCCCTACGCCTCCCTTGGGGAGGTGTAGCATTCGGACGCATTTCAAGATTCATGATTTCTCGTAAATCTGGAAATGTGTCTGGTTTCATGGGTGTTGCTTGGGAACACTCACAGCAAAACCCATGAAACGCACCTTTCACGCAAAGTTCTGTGTGCAAAGGGGCCATATTTATAAGAACAGGGTGCCGCTCACTCTGCATTTGCCCTCATTCCGCTTGCCTGATTAGAAGGTTTCCAGCTCCCCAGGAGGGGTTCCTTTGGGACAGCTTGTTACAGAGGTCGCGCTGCTGGTGGGAGCATTTCCGCACTCGGCGGATTGCCTGCACGCTCCCAGTGTGCGCTAGACCACAAACTACCAGGCGCTTGACCGGGGGACTGCGAGGCCCAGCAGCCTTCACTGCCGACAGCTGGTGCCTCTTCCCCCCGCGGAAACGCCTCCTCGTTTGCAAGCTCATAAACCACCTGGTCCTTCCCGCGTCGCGGGACGCGCGCGGGACTAAGCGCGGGGCGAAGCCCGGGCCAAGGGCGGGCCCGTTTAAGCCCGTTCAAGACCGGGCAAGACTGGACTGGCCCACCCTATTTGCTTCTGCTTTCTACTACACCTTTACTGCAGTCACTGTATGTATTTCATTATAAGTTGTTCATAGTCTGTAATAACTAAATCTACATTGCAATTCCTGTATTCAATCAAATTGTACCATGTCCCCTAGAAGCACCAGAAGCATTGTCAAAAAACAGGCCCAAGCTGCCGCTCAAGTTATTGGCCCGATAGACCAATTTATTACCAAAGCTAATGAGGCCATTGAGCAGGGTATTACCCTGTTGGAACGTAGAGTTTCACAGGACCTGGCCATTGCCAGACGCTCCTCAATGGGCTTGCTGGCTGCTGCTAAAACTCCTCAACGTCCCTCAGATTTACCCCCACTACTGCTAGAGCTCGCGGAGATCCACACTGTTCCTTGTACAGTGGATCTGTCCGCATCCCTAGACCTCTCCGAATCCCATCTCCTGCAGTCACTGGAAAAATCACCGGCAATTTTTGCTAGCCAAACCAGTGTGGCTGCCACTCCACCCGTAGATAGGGGTATACGTGAGGGAGCAATTTCTAAAAAGAAGAGGAAAACCAACAAATCTCACCAATCTGCTAACTCTTCCTCCAAAACCGCCCCACTAACCCTTCCCACCTCCCCCTTCCCTACACTGCCCATTGACCCCATCCTAACGGCCCACCAGTTACCTACCTCCCCACTCGCACAAGTAACAAACCTCACTATTGATAACACAAATCCCAGCTCTAGTAGCTATGACAGCGAAGGTAGTTTGGTTAACCTTGGTAACCCAAGTAGTAACTCCTGCAGCATTAACAATTTGTTTCTTAGTAAAATTGGGGATTTAATTAGAACTTATCTAAAACCAATAGAACAGTCACTTCATCAGGTTGAAACTCATCTAACTCAACTGTCCACAGCTCTGAAGTTGAACAAAGATAACAACAAAGTTATCAATCCAGCTCATGGGAGGTCTCTCAATCATAATGTAAAAACTTCTAAGACAGGCCCGACTATATCAAACCCCTCCTCTACGACCTTAAAGGTACCACAGAAACAACAACAAAAACAGCCACCACTAATAGCAACTAAGGTTCAACCACCACCTAAACCACTCACACCCCTACCCACTCCACTGCCCACCCAATCAAAGCCACAGGCTTCAACACAACCAAAAGTACCCCCCGCCCTACCTACCCCGGCCCCCTCCCTTCCAAAACCCCCCGATGGTTTTAATACCATCCCGAGAAATAGAAAGAGGAGGGGTCATCCTATCCATCTTCCCCCTGAAGCTACACCTTATGTAGTGATTATGACCGGTGTCCCAGAACTCTCTCCTAATTTGGATGAACCGGTCTGGTCGCTAAAAATCAAAGTAATATACTGGCTTTCCACCAATAGACCATTATCATCTTTTCTGGACAACAGAGTCACCACTGTGCGCAGGGTCCCCTGGCTGGGCACTGAGCCCAAAATTATCCAGGGTGATTGCGTTATAGTGAACTTCGCTGACCCGAACACAGTAGAGCACATTTGCTCCTGGGGTGACCACACATCCACCGATGGGATAGCCACTCACAGATTGTCATATTTCTATCCTCCGGCTCCACGGTATAATGCCGGCCCCCCTTGGAGCTGGAAAAGAGTGGGAAATCGGGATGGAAACAGAGACTGGGGCCATTGGTCAGGATACGGATTCAGTAATCCAGTTCCTGGCCCTTCCATAAATTGGAGAGGCCCTCCCCTAACCAACAGATATGAATGTCTAGATATGGTTGACTGACCATCAACTCCTTCCACTAATCCTAAAGGTAGAAACACTATCCAAACTCAATCTACCCATATCTCTAGAGGAATATTGACGGCAGTTGTAGCCCCTTCAGCCCTCCCTGGCTCTCTTCTAGACCCTTTAACCCCCCCGGTGGAATTATTTCTTGACCCGGCATTTCTTCTGGACCAAGAACGCAAACGTGATTACCCAATTCTTCCTGGAGAGCCACCCATGAGGCAACTCTCAACTACAAATTCATCCCATCACTCACTTAATAAAACAGCCCCCCGTGTAACACATTCTTCCTCTCTTACCTCTCTCCCAAATACCCAGCCCCAAGACTTACCATATTCTGTTAACTTAAAAAAATCAAATACTACCCTACCTCTAACATGGGAGCTCCCAGTTATTTACTGGAACGTAGCGGGCCTTCGATCTAAGGTCCACCTTCAGCCATGGATCGATGTGATTAACACGCACCAATTAGTTTGCTTCCAGGAAACCTGGGCTATTGACCCTATTCACATCCAGGGCTATAAAACTTTCCACGTCCCCGCCAGTCTGTCTATGCATGGAAGACCAAAGGGAGGCTTAGCAATTTATTTCTCAAATAAAATTTCGCCCATGAGTATAGAGGTATCTTTTGAGTCTTCAACCGTTCAAATTCTGAAGTTAGCCTTTGAAAAAAGTTCCATCTACTACATTATTAATATGTATAACAACACTTCCCCTGCTGATTGTGCAAAGTCACTGACTGAAATTACCCTATTCATACATGAACAGAAGGCAAAATACCCGCAGTTACTATGTTATGTTGTGTGGGGTGGAGATTTTAATGTTTATTTGTGTAGTAACTATAGAAAAGGTATCTGCGGGCTCCAAGATGAACACGACTCCCCTATGACACACTTTACCCACTCTAGCATTGGTATTACTTTGAACGAATGTCTCTTTTCTTTAGAACTTGAGTTCGCTAATGAAACAGTGTATCCTCCTGTTGAGTTTAAGCCGACCTTCCACGGCAGATGCCTTTCTACCACTATTGACTATATCTTGTGTTCACAAATTTTAAAGAACCGCTTGAAACATTTCACAACTGGTACAGACATTTCAAGCGACCACTACTCTAATAGTATTACCCTTATACTTAACTCAGCCTCACTAGCCCATAGCAAGACTAGTTTGCTAAACCAGCAATCTCTGGCTATGGACAAAACAAATGGCTTCACAGTAAAATGGTCCAAGATAAACCCCCACGATGTTACCAAGAAGATTATTCAACAAACTCTTCCCCTAATAAACATCTGTCTAGCGGAGACCTCATCTCCTCGTATGATCCTCTCTAGCTTCGCTAATATACTGAAAGCTATTCAGCAGGAGCTCACTCGCCAACATAAGGCCCACGACAAGGATTTACGGGGGTGGTTCGATACCCATTGCCGCAAAGCCCTCTCAGCGCTAAAAACCGCACTCCATAGCCAAGACAGGGACGTGGCCTTAATAGCCACACTAAGAAAGAAGTACAAATTGGCCCAACAAACCCAGAAACGGGAAATAAAAAATACTCTTTGGGCCAAACTACACGAGAGTACAAGGAGTAAGGATAGCTCGCTATTCTGGCGAACAGTTAAGTCTCCCTTTTTAGTAGACCCTTCAGCTGTCCGTCACTTAGATGTGGCGGTTCCTGCTGAAAAATGGGTGGCGCATTTCTCACAGATTTTCGGTGACCCCTCCGCTGTAGGCCCGGTTTCCCGGACCGTAGAGGAAGTTTTTACTACAGATAACATTTATCCGATCGACCTCCATTTCGATCTTGTGGAGGTCACAGGTGCATTGACTTCCTCGAAGACCGGGAAAGCTCCTGGCCCCGACGGAGTTCCTCTTGACATTTTTGTGAGTAACCTAGACTTATGGTCCCCAATTGTTACGCAAGTCATGTCTGCAGTTTCTCAGGCCGGCCTAATTGAATCTTGGTCTTCATCAGTGCTTTTACCCATTTTTAAAAAGGGTGAACGCATTAATCCAGCCTGCTATAGACCCATTTCCCTCCTGGACTCACTGGGAAAAGTTGCCGGGAGATTAATTCTGGAGCGTCTCCAGAATTGGGCCACAGAGAAGAAGATCTTAACTGACCTCCAGTATGGGTAGGAGGGATTGGGCACCGTAGAACAGGCTCTTAATCTGACACTCCTAATGGGCAAATATGCTAGGGCAAAAGGCGGAAACCTCTACTTAGTGTATGTTGACCTAAGTTACGCATTCGACTGCGTAATACACTCCAAGCTGTGGGAGATCCTGAGTAATTTGGGGGTAGATCCTCCACTTCTTAAATTCCTCCGAGAACTCTACACTGATGCCAAAGCATGTGTGAGGTATGGCACCAATGGGGAACTATCGGACTCATTCAGCGTAGCAAAAGGCGTCAGACAGGGGTGCGTCCTCGCCCCATTTTTATTCAATATTTATACAAATGGGCTGGAGCAAGCGATGCTGGAAGGCAGCCAGGATCTCCCCTGCATAAACGCCCGGCCCATTCCAGCCCTATTATACGCCGATGACTCCGTTATATTGGCGAGAACCCTAAATCAGCTTCAACTCCAACTGGACAAGTACTGCCAATTCATGCTTTCCCTGGGTTTAAAAGTAAACAAGACCAAGACTTTTGTGATGCACATAGGCAAGAAAGTGAAAAAACAGAAACCTCTTTTTATAGAAAAGGTCAGACTGGAAAATGCCAGGGCATATCCTTACCTAGGCATTCTTATAGATGATCAAACAACCTGGAAACCTGCCACCACTAGTACTTTGCCCCTTGTAGTATACTATAGTAAACTGATGGCACAAAATAGGATGGCTACTAAATATACATTTCCACACTGTTCACACATGGCCCAGAAGTCACCAAATGTTCACTTACCTTAAACCACATTATGATGCCATGAAGGTCAAGTTATAGATCAATGTAGCATTAATATGTGATGTAGCAGAAATCATGTCACATGAAAATGCTCATTGCGCACTGATGACTATTTTGACTTGAAACTTCATTATATGTCCACTTCTAAAAAAGTGTAATGAAAGCTGTACTGATGTAGTTTAGCTACCTATCACATGTAGCATAGAACAGTAGCCTGGAGACATTGTATGCCAAAGTTTGGGAGATTGATACTCCAAATGCACACAGCATACAAGTTCATATAGCCCCATGAACATCTCTAATCATGCTTAGTACTGGTGACAACACCATTCTTAGATTGCATTCCTACAAGCCAATACAATTTTGGAGGTTGTTATGTGTTAGTGAATATTTATGACATGAAGAGGTAGGATCACTATAGTCCTAATGGGATCGCACATCGTAGCACCATTTGGTATAGCAAACACAAATTGCCTTTTCTGACTGAGTGTAGACGCTCACATATGATCTATATATTTCTACATCTCACTCCTTGATGCATATCACCAGTCAGTGACTGAATCGTGAAACAGTACTGCCGATGAAATAACAGCAGGGAAAGGTACACTGGGCAACATGTAGGCACTAATACTGATGGCACCGGTGATTTTTGCACACTCATGTAAGTTTAGATCCCTAATTACTATTGGAAAGTGTTGTCCAGTCACTGCATAAAAAGTACACTGTATCCATGCCACATGTAATAGGGATGCCATCACATGAGATTCAGTAGTGAGAAATAATCGCTCCTTACACAATAAAGACAAGTGGTCTATTTGGTACAATTGTTAACTAGAACATCCAAGAACAGGAGATGATTAATCACATTACTCAGCCATGTGATTGCTCGTGACATTACATTTTCAAATAGACTGGACTCCGCTCTGTTCATGGTTATAAAGACAATAGGCAAAGCACCTTATCATTCACCTACTACCAGACCTACACAAACAAGAACTCTTCTTCTGCATTGTACATGGGTCACCATCAATGTTGATTGGGAAATGACTGCCTGTAACCCAAAAAGTTGGCAATGTAGCGTGTACAACTATGGTCAGGACTCACCCACTTTTAGTTGCTGTTGTGGCCACAACTGCCCATCTTGCTCCGAGTAGGCCACCACCAGTATGCGAGTCATTAGGAGTGTCAGGGTGCGACGTGCACCCTGTCTACATTGAGAGGACTTCCTCAGCTGGAATTCCACGATTTTCCAGGTCCAGTACCTCATGTCCTCCCAACCTTTTTCTGCAATGGATATTGTGCCGGCCATGGACCCCCAGAGTCTGCACCTCACAGTCGATGGCTTTTGAAATGGCCCGCTTCTCAAGGGTGTCGACCTGTATGGATACACAAGATGAATACACTGATTATCACTGCGAATTGTTGGGATATCTGTATGGTTGACACACAATTTGGATACATTTAGCACAAGCACAAATCAATAGTTAACACTCAAGATGTGCAGTTCTCACATGCTGAGCACTACAAATACATGAATACACACTTATGTAATCATCTGCCGACTATCCTCATTCCTGGTCATGTCCTACACTGACTAAGCCAGCCCACTATCATCAACTAGGCCAGGGCCCTTCTACATTTATTGTGTTGTAACAGGAGAAACCATTGTGACTTTCTGAAGGGTAAACTACTTGTGTATTATTGTGTAGCCATCTTTACAACTAGGCCCATCAACTTGATGCATATGGTCCTTATAGCCTGATACCGTAGTAAAGACTACATCCTAAGACTCAGTTCCCTAGGAAAAGGCTGCCATGTGTCACTGAGAGATTCCCTCTCTGGGGATGTGTGGACATGTGGACTACCAAATGTCATATCATATTATGTCTGATTCAGTTCATTTGGTATGTACAGCCATCACATGACATACCTTTTGTGGGTTGTGGCACTCTTACAGGGATGACAGCAACATGCCATTGCATTTCTTGTTTGATTGGAAAAGTAAAAAAGCTGATGATTCACATATCAAAGCCTTTTCTGAAGTAACCAACCATCTGCACTGTTAATGTGTCTCATGTGAAATAGGCCTGTACAGTGCAAGCACGACTTATGGAAATGTCAAAACAGACCTTCGGAGTAAGGGGATTGTAATAAGTAAATTACACACATTGACAATGTGGGTCAATTGAAAGAAGTATCTGTTCAGGGGTTTACCTCAGTCATCATTCCAAATGTGGTCCATGTAAAAGCAATCAGGGCTACTATTGGTTCTGGAAACTCATCCAAGGATATGTAGATCTACAGGGAGATTACTCTGTGAATTCATTGTACTGCCACAGGAACTCTGGCCCAGTCTGGCCCATGGTCCAGACTGGGCACAACTCATTGTCAGGCCTTGCTCTCTGCAGGCTGAGCATACTGATACCACATGAACGTCACATTTCCACCACTTCAATATTTAAAAATACATCTTGTAGTCATCTTATACATGACCTCAAGGTTGTGTGGCACATTGAAGGGGCCTGTGAGGTATAGCTAGCACCCAGACACCAGTTTAGTGATCTCTGATCTGAACTGAGCGTGGGACTGTACATATAGCTAAGAACATCCTCTACTGTTTCTTACAGACGATGTACACAGCTCATGCTGTAAAGGCTATACATTTGTGTGCACAATTAGCAGGGTCTGATTAGTAAATATATCATAGATACCAATAAATATATACATGCATAGATATGTGCATACACCACAAGTAGAATGTAGGGCTTACCCCGCATCACTCACCGCAATGTACAGTGCTCAACAATTCATGATTGTCTTATGTAGAGACCACAAAATGTTACAACAGTAATAGACTTCACTCTGGAACTCGGAGTCATATTGTAGCTTGTGGGAATGGAAATGATGGAGTTAAACAGAGTAATATATGTATGTAAGTTACCTGTTCCTCTGGTGAGTCATAGAGCTAGCCATACAAGAAAAGGATCTCTTAAGCCAACTGCTCCAGCTACACCTGCTTGGCCTGGCATGATTGCTCCCAAAGGTTTCAAAGAGCGGCTAAAGTGGAGGAGGTCTTGATGGCAGCAGTGTTAAGAGGTAAGTGAGGTATTTTTCAAACTGTGGCATACATGTACACCACATACGTGGTCATCAGCGTATACGGACCCAGCCATTGATCCTCTACAGCAGTGTTTCCCAATCTGTGGTCCGCGGGCCCCTAGGGGTCCGTGACACATTCCCTGGGGGTCCGCAGGCAGCAGTTTTAAAAGCACTGCAAATGTTCCAAGTATAATTAGAAGTTTTCAAGCAACACTAAAAGTGTCAAGACCAAGATAACACCAGTGATTAATGTTCCTGCTGGAGAGAGATGAGTTTTGCCCAGTGGCAGCTTGACTTATTTAATGTAGCACAGAGGGTTAATATGCCTCTTGCAAAGAAAGTGTGACTGTATTTATTTTTTTAACTGTGTTTGATCTGCATAGGTCAATGGGTTACTGCATTTGTCACAGAGATTCTTTAGTTACTGTGCAGCTTATAAGTGACAATTGTGATCTACCACAGAGAGGTATAAACTGGCATCAAAAAGATGTTTGCAAACTGCATAGTACAAGATAGTAACTTACGTTTCTTCCCAGTCTTTCATTTTCCTGATGCTGCTAAAAAGGTTTATTTGAATGGAAATAAAGTTTCATTGTTAAAGTCAATGCTAAACACTGTGTTATGCCTACCAGTATGAATGATGTGATTCCTACAACTAGTAGTCACCTTTGCCTTATGTTGTTACATGTATGATTCATTGTCTCTATGGGGCAGATTTACAAGGAAAGTGACTCAGTGAGTGTTGCAAGCCATTTGGCTGTGCTGCACTTAGTCACTTTCAAAGGACAGGGATGCAACATATTTACCATAGTATGTTGCATCTCAGTGCTCTCCCTGCGCTGGTGCACAAACTGCTGCCATGCGCCGGCACAGGCTTCCTTGTACCATGGTGCAAGGATGCCTGCGTTGTAGGGAGATTGTTTATGTTCAGGTAGGATTCCCTTTCTGCACATAAACAATCGCTAGAGGGGATTTCATCCTCCTAAACAACGAGGAGAAATGAATACATTTCTTCTTGTTGCACCTCCCTACGCCTCCCTTGGGAAGGTGTAGCATTCGGACGCATTTCAAGATTCATGATTTCTCGTAAATCTGGAAATGTGTCTGGTTTCATGGGTGTTGCTTGGGAACACTCACAGCAAAACCCATGAAACGCACCTTTCACGCAAAGTTCTGTGTGCAAAGGGGCCATATTTATAAGAAGAGGGTGCCGCTCACTCTGCATTTGCCCTCATTCCGCTTGCCTGATTAGAAGGTTTCCAGCTCCCCAGGAGGGGTTCCTTTGGGACAGCTTGTTACAGAGGTCGCGCTGCTGGTGGGAGCATTTCCGCACTCGGCGGATTGCCTGCACGCTCCCAGTGTGCGCTAGACCACAAACTACCAGGCGCTTGACCGGGGGACTGCGAGGCCCAGCAGCCTTCACTGCCGACAGCTGGTGCCTCTTCCCCCCGCGGAAACGCCTCCTCGTTTGCAAGCTCATAAACCACCTGCTCCTTCCCGCGTCGCGGGACGCGCGCGGGACTAAGCGCGGGGCGAAGCCCGGGCCAAGGGCGGGCCCGTTTAAGCCCGTTCAAGACCGGGCAAGACTGGACTGGCCCACCCTATTTGCTTCTGCTTTCTACTACACCTTTACTGCAGTCACTGTATGTATTTCATTATAAGTTGTTCATAGTCTGTAATAACTAAATCTACATTGCAATTCCTGTATTCAATCAAATTGTACCATGTCCCCTAGAAGCACCAGAAGCATTGTCAAAAAACAGGCCCAAGCTGCCGCTCAAGTTATTGGCCCGATAGACCAATTTATTACCAAAGCTAATGAGGCCATTGAGCAGGGTATTACCCTGTTGGAACGTAGAGTTTCACAGGACCTGGCCATTGCCAGACGCTCCTCAATGGGCTTGCTGGCTGCTGCTAAAACTCCTCAACGTCCCTCAGATTTACCCCCACTACTGCTAGAGCTCGCGGAGATCCACACTGTTCCTTGTACAGTGGATCTGTCCGCATCCCTAGACCTCTCCGAATCCCATCTCCTGCAGTCACTGGAAAAATCACCGGCAATTTTTTAGCCAAACCAGTGTGGCTGCCACTCCACCCGTAGATAGGGGTATACGTGAGGGAGCAATTTCTAAAAAGAAGAGGAAAACCAACAAATCTCACCAATCTGCTAACTCTTCCTCCAAAACCGCCCCACTAACCCTTCCCACCTCCCCCTTCCCTACACTGCCCATTGACCCCATCCTAACGGCCCACCAGTTACCTACCTCCCCACTCGCACAAGTAACAAACCTCACTATTGTTAACACAAATCCCAGCTCTAGTAGCTATGACAGCGAAGGTAGTTTGGTTAACCTTGGTAACCCAAGTAGTAACTCCTGCAGCATTAACAATTTGCTTCTTAGTAAAATTGGGGATTTAATTAGAACTTATCTAAAACCAATAGAACAGTCACTTCATCAGGTTGAAACTCATCTAACTCAACTGTCCACAGCTCTGAAGTTGAACAAAGATAACAACAAAGTTATCAATCCAGCTCATGGGAGGTCTCTCAATCATAATGTAAAAACTTCTAAGACAGGCCCGACTATATCAAACCCCTCCTCTACGACCTTAAAGGTACCACAGAAACAACAACAAAAACAGCCACCACTAATAGCAACTAAGGTTCAACCACCACCTAAACCACTCACACCCCTACCCACTCCACTGCCCACCCAATCAAAGCCACAGGCTTCAACACAACCAAAAGTACCCCCCGCCCTACCTACCCCGGCCCCCTCCCTTCCAAACCCCCCCGATGGTTTTAATACCATCCCGAGAAATAGAAAGAGGAGGGGTCATCCTATCCATCTTCCCCCTGAAGCTACACCTTATGTAGTGATTATGACCGGTGTCCCAGAACTCTCTCCTAATTTGGATGAACCGGTCTGGTCGCTAAAAATCATGGTAATATACTGGCTTTCCACCAATAGACCATTATCATCTTTTCTGGACAACAGAGTCACCACTGTGCGCAGGGTCCCCTGGCTGGGCACTGAGCCCAAAATTATCCAGGGTGATTGCGTTATAGTGAACTTCGCTGACCCGAACACAGTAGAGCACATTTGCTCCTGGGGTGACCACACATCCACCGATGGGATAGCCACTCACAGATTGTCATATTTCTATCCTCCGGCTCCACGGTATAATGCCGGCCCCCCTTGGAGCCGGAAAAGAGTGGGAAATCGGGATGGAAACAGAGACTGGGGCCGGCCATTGGTCAGGATACGGATTCAGTAATCCAGTTCCTGGCCCTTCCATAAATTGGAGAGGCCCTCCCCTAACCAACAGATATGAATGTCTAGATATGGTTGACTGACCATCAACTCCTTCCACTAATCCTAAAGGTAGAAACACTATCCAAACTCAATCTACCCATATCTCTAGAGGAATATTGACAGCAGTTGTAGCCCCTTCAGCCCTCCCTGGCTCTCTTCTAGACCCTTTAACCCCCCCGGTGGAATTATTTCTTGACCCGGCAGTTCTTCTGGACCAAGAACGCAAACGTGATCACCCAATTCTTCCTGGAGAGCCACCCATGAGGCAACTCTCAACTACAAATTCATCCCATCACTCACTTAATAAAACAGCCCCCCGTGTAACACATTCTTCCTCTCTTACCTCTCTCCCAAATACCCAGCCCCAAGACTTACCATCTTCTGTTAACTTAAAAAAATCAAATACTACCCTACCTCTAACATGGGAGCTCCCAGTTATTTACTGGAACGTAGCGGGCCTTCGATCTAAGGTCCACCTTCAGTCATGGATCGATGTGATTAACACGCACCAATTAGTTTGCTTCCAGGAAACCTGGGCTATTGACCCTATTCACATCCAGGGCTATAAAACTTTCCACGTCCCCGCCAGTCTGTCTATGCATGGAAGACCAAAGGGAGGCTTAGCAATTTATTTCTCAAATAAAATTTCGCCCATGAGTATAGAGGTATCTTTTGAGTCTTGAACCGTTCAAATTCTGAAGTTAGCCTTTGAAAAAAGTTCCATCTACTACATTATTAATATGTATAACAACACTTCCCCTGCTGATTGTGCAAAGTCACTGACTGAAATTACCCTATTCATACATGAACAGAAGGCAAATTACCCGCAGTTACTATGTTATGTTGTGTGGGGTGGAGATTTTAATGTTTATTTGTGTAGTAACTATAGAAAAGGTATCTGCGGGCTCCAAGATGAACACGACTCCCCTATGACACACTTTACCCACTCTAGCATTGGTATTACTTTGAACGAATGTCTCTTTTCTTTAGAACTTGAGTTCGCTAATGAAACAGTGTATCCTCCTGTTGAGTTTAAGCCGACCTTCCACGGCAGAGGCCTTTCTACCACTATTGACTATATCTTGTGTTCACAAATTTTAAAGAACCGCTTGAAACATTTCACAACTGGTACAGACATTTCAAGCGACCACTACTCTAATAGTATTACCCTTATACTTAACTCAGCCTCACTAGCCCATAGCAAGACTAGTTTGCTAAACCAGCAATCTCTGGCTATGGACAAAACAAATGGCTTCACAGTAAAATGGTCCAAGATAAACCCCCACGATGTTACCAAGAAGATTATTCAACAAACTCTTCCCCTAATAAACATCTGTCTAGCGGAGACCTCATCTCCTCGTATGATCCTCTCTAGCTTCGCTAATATACTCAAAGCTATTCAGCAGGAGCTCACTCGCCAACATAAGGCCCATGACAAGGATTTACGGGGGTGGTACGATACCCATTGCCGCAAAGCCCTCTCAGCGCTAAAAACCGCACTCCATAGCCAAGACAGGGACGTGGCCTTAATAGCCACACTAAGAAAGAAGTACAAATTGGCCCAACAAACCCGGAAACGGGAAATAAAAAATACTCTTTGGGCCAAACTACACGAGAGTACAAGGAGTAAGGATAGCTCGCTATTCTGGCGAACAGTTAAGTCTCCCTTTTTAGTAGACCCTTCAGCTGTCCGTCACTTAGATGTGGCGGTTCCTGCTGAAAAATGGGTGGCGCATTTCTCACAGATTTTCGGTGACCCCTCCGCTGTAGGCCCGGTTTCCCGGACCGTAGAGGAAGTTTTTACTACAGATAACATTTATCCGATCGACCTCCATTTCGATCTTGTGGAGGTCACAGGTGCATTGACTTCCTCGAAGACCGGGAAAGCTCCTGGCCCCGACGGAGTTCCTCTTGACATTTTTGTGAGTAACCTAGACTTATGGTCCCCAATTGTTACGCAAGTCATGTCTGCAGTTTCTCAGGCCGGCCTAATTGAATCTTGGTCTTCATCAGTGCTTTTACCCATTTTTAAAAAGGGTGAACGCATTAATCCAGCCTGCTATAGACCCATTTCCCTCCTGGACTCACTGGGAAAAGTTGCCGGGAGATTAATTCTGGAGCGTCTCCAGAATTGGGCCACAGAGAAGAAGATCTTAACTGACCTCCAGTATGGGTAGGAGGGATTGGGCACCGTAGAACAGGCTCTTAATCTGACACTCCTAATGGGCAAATATGCTAGGGCAAAAGGCGGAAACCTCTACTTAGTGTATGTTGACCTAAGTTACGCATTCGACTGCGTAATACACTCCAAGCTGTGGGAGATCCTGAGTAATTTGGGGGTAGATCCTCCACTTCTTAAATTCCTCCGAGAACTCTACACTGATGCCAAAGCATGTGTGAGGTATGGCACCAATGGGGAACTATCAGACTCATTCAGCGTAGCAAAAGGCGTCAGACAGGGGTGCGTCCTCGCCCCATTTTTATTCAATATTTATACAAATGGGCTGGAGCAAGCGATGCTGGAAGGCAGCCAGGATCTCCCCTGCATAAACGCCCGGCCCATTCCAGCCCTATTATACGCCGATGACTCCGTTATATTGGCGAGAACCCTAAATCAGCTTCAACTCCAACTGGACAAGTACTGCCAATTCATGCTTTCCCTGGGTTTAAAAGTAAACAAGACCAAGACTTTTGTGATGCACATAGGCAAGAAAGTGAAAAAACAGAAACCTCTTTTTATAGAAAAGGTCAGACTGGAAAATGCCAGGGCATATCCTTACCTAGGCATTCTTATAGATGATCAAACAACCTGGAAACCTGCCACCACTAGTAAAAAAATGCAATTCCAGCGTACAACTGCGGCGCTGACCTCTTTCTCCAGGAAGTTGGGAAAGCCCGCTCCTGATGAGTTGCTCAAAATCTATCAAGCTAAATGTCTCAGTGTGGCAACTTATGGAGCGGGCGTATGGGGCTATGCTCCTGCCGGAGAGCTCCAAACAACTGAAAATGGCTTCTTGAAATATGTATTAGCCCTCCCTCGAAGCGCTCCAAATTACGGTAGTCATACTGAGCTCGGTTTGGATTATCTAACTGACACCATCAGATACCAACCGATTCTCCTCTGGCACCGAATATGGACCAAAGAGCAATGTCATCTTACTCGGTCACTGATAACCGATTGCCTTTCCCTGACTCACTGGAAAAAGATCCCATGGCTACTTTATGTGTTTAATTTTCTGAACGATTTGAACTGTTTAACATTTTTTATTGACCCTCCCTCACTTGTGGACATATCCAGGAAGGCTCTGAAGAATTTGTGTGTTAACCACCTAAGAGATCTTCGCGTGTGTTCAGAAATTGGTAAACATTCAAATAGTCATTTAATGACGATTCAAACCACACCCGGCATGCAGCCGTATCTGTCCTTCTATTTGACAAACTATGATAGATATGTTTTAACCAGATTCCGTTTTGACTCTTTTTATCGCCTCATTTCATTCCCCGGGGTTTCAGACTGGTCACGTGAACTAATTAGATGCCCCGTGATGGTAACGCACCTCAGTCCATCCTGCATGTAATTCTATTTTGTAGCTTTTATGAGACCCCGCGTAAACGCTGGCTAGTCCCTCTTCTCCGCCAAATGGGCCTGAGAAGATGTAGACCTGCTCTTTTGGCATTACAGTTTTTAGACTCACAATTTGCTGCTAAATGTATAGCCTGTTTTTAAAAGCATGTCTGAAAACCCGTTTACAACTGACTGACCTTGCTTTGTAACTTTTATATGCAATTTTCACTTAATTGATAACCCGTGTCACATCGCATAGGCGACATTCTTTTCTAAAGACTAAACTTATTGTTTTGTCTTTATTACAGCTAATATTGCTCATGTGATAACTTTTTTACAATCTTGATGTAACTGTTTTTATTATGCACTTTTTATGATTGTATAATTCAATCGAAATAAAGTTTCTTTGATTGATTGATATAAGAACAGGAAAAGTCACGCAGGGTGGCTTTTCCTGTTCTTATAAATATGGGGCACTAAAATGCGCCGCAGGAGCGTCACTTTTTGTGCCACACTGGTTGCGCAAGGGTCTTGTAAATCTGCCCTATATGTGTGTGTGTTGTAAAGTGCTCTGACCTCCTGCAATGGTATGAGAGATGCTATAAAAAAAATGAAATACATGTGACAGAGGGACTATGGAGAGACGAGAGGCACTGTTGGAGTGTGATAAAAAGGGAATCACTGAAGAACCCGAACAAAGATTATCGTATCCTGGTGCATAGTAAAGTAATCATTTACTATTCTTTTAAAGCTAATACAATTCAATATATAATGATAAATGTGTTGTAGAATGCACTATTGTTTCCTAAATTGTCTTGGGGGAGAACCACCCAAAGTCCCCTTTGTAATGGTTCAGCTCCCTCACTGCACTTGGTGTGCACCCTGTGGGGACTGGTCTGAAAACGTTTGCCAGGGTTGCTTTAGGTTTCCAGACTGGCCCTGGCAGGAGCCTCGTAGTGTGAAATAAAACCAACCATTTAAAAGTTAGTCATGGAGATGCAGCACCAACCTTCCCAATAAAGTTTTTTGTTTTTTGCAGATTCTTTCAATATAAAATACTAAAATCCTTAGTAATTCGAATATTTGTTTTGTGTTCACACCTGTGTTTATTTTTTCGGATTACTGTTCCAAATTTAAATTATACAGATTGCTAGGGGGTCCCCGGCTTCCAGTGCTGACTCAAAGGGGGTCCTCAGGAGCCAAACCTTTGGGAACCACTGCTCTACAGTCACAATCACCAAAGCTAGCCTTTGGCTGTGTCTCTCATGGACTAAACTGCCCGAGTGCTCAACTTCCACAGGAGGTGGCAGGTTCAGAATGTTCAGTAGCTGAAGTCAGTCATCTGCCGTTTTAGCAGTTGGAAGTACAGTATTGTTAACTATTAAGTGCATCACCACCACTCCAAATGAGGTGTGACATGTTTACATATGTACTTCTCCATTGCCATGTAATTTACATTCCACAAACAGCTGTGTTGTTTTATTTGGCAGGAAATAGCGAGAATAACAATATTTAGGATCTCATAATACATTTTTGGGTGTATAATGTGCAGGCGTATGTTGCAGACATATGTGAAGACCACAATTGGGATGTTTGGTGGATGCTGGACAGTACACAATTATTATGTGAATAATGTGTAATGCTTTCACAAACAGTTATGTTTTGTCACATGACTTTCGGCTTACTCGTCATATATGTTACTGTGGACACTGTGACCAATGTTAAAATTGTTCTCACTCCACACATAGGTACCCTGGAAGAGGGAATAGATGACAGCCTCCAGTGTATTGCTCATTTCTAGACCTTCAGACTATGGAAGAAAGAGATATTATCAATAAGTTTTGTATGGATAGGCAAACCAACTGGATTTATATTATCAGTTGGAGCCTGATCTCCTTCCTCAAAACTATAATACCACATATATCCCACCAATTGTGAAACTTATGGCAGTTTTGCATTTTCTGGTCACAGGCTCCTTTTAATACACTGTGGTTATATCTGGTGGTATGTCGCAGCCAATGTTCAGTGGTGTACAACAAGATGTGTTTTCAGCGATGATGAGACACATTGACAGCTTCATCCTGTTCCCCAGGCATGAGGATTTAGCCACTGTGAAGATGGACTTCCATTTATTTGGTTGTCCCCCACAAGTGATTGGAGCCATTGATGACACCCATATTGCCTTAGTACTGACGCAAGCCAGGGGACAGGTTTGCAGTAACAGGAAGCACTTCCATTCTACCAACGTGCAAGTTGTCTACTTACCAGATTTATATATCTCAAACGTCTGTGCCCAGTTCATACTGTGGAACAGCACTATACCCCAGCTGATGTCACAACTAATATCAGCGAGGGCCTGGCTTGTTGGTAAGTATGTCCTGTCCTAACTTTGAGTGGGTAATGTCAGGTAGTACCATCAGAAAGTGTGTAACTTATTGCTGTACTTATGTCTGTCTTCCATCTAGGAGACTCAGCATATCCCAATCATCCATGGTTGTTGGCACTGCTGGGGTATCCAACAAAACCAGGGGTAGTCCGCTTCAGTGAGGCCCCTGGAATACATGGCAGCTAGTGAAGCATGCTTCTGGGCCCCTGAAGGCCAGATTTAAATGTCTAGAGAAGACTGGAAGAGCCCTTATCTACTCACCCGGGAAGGTGTGTCAAATCACTGTGGCCTGCTGCATTCTCCACAACATCACCCTGCTATGGAGCATCCCTTATATTGCAGAAGATGGAGACCATGAAGTGCCATCAGGTGAGGATCCTGAAGTACCAAATGATGATGATAGCGGTGAAGTGGAAGGAGCTGAAGTGTCAAAATCACATTGACAACTCCTTCTCATGCGTATAATAATATTGTGAAATGTTATGGCTGACTGTTACAGCAACTCTTGTGATGATGTGAGGAGCATATTAAGGTAAAATACTAGGATGGCCATGCTCTGGAAAATCTAGGTGAAAGGTGTTTTTGAGGTAGGTTTTGACACATGGTCTTGCTTTGTTTAGCTTTCATCATTTTGCTTTGTTTAGCTTTCACTTTTTTTCATGGACTGTGTTCTCCAGAATTTGACTATATGAATTGCCTTATATGTATGGTTTGATTGCAATAGTTTTTATCTGTTTTAGGTACCTTCACCATGACATCTTCATTTGGACATTTAAGAGTTGTGACATTTGCTTATATATGATGCTGTTTAGAAGTATGAAGGGGACACAGGTTGTTCCTGGGAATGACTGTCACAGACTTTGGGTGTACGAATGCCGTACGAAGACAGCTTGCAAAATGATAGGATAGATGTTATGAGGAATCTATTGGACGTGTTCCTTTTTGTCCTAATACAATATGTGTGTCATGAGCTTCAAGAAAATGTTGTTGTGGGGCCAAATCATGCTAGTCTCCCTTCACTTTATCTAAATCTTCATTCTGTGTAAAGTTTATGTAGATGTTGATGTACCTCCTTATTGTAGGGCAAAGTGCTTGTGGCATACCACATACATTTGGTCATGACATTCCACCACATACTGCAACTATGGATTGGAATGATCCTGTGATCAGAAAATGCAGTAATGCTATGTGTTTGTTTATTTGTGTTATTGATGTGGGATTCCTTTTGGTCTAGGTGATATGGCTCCAGCTGATGACATTGAAAATGTAATCACTGGCACATAATCATGTTTGATTTGCTATGTTTCTGACATAATGCCAGCTTTAGTTGGGACACTGGAATAAAGATGGTATGGTATATGGTAAGATGGATACACTTCTATGTATGTGTTGGTGAGACATGGTTGTAATCCTGCGCTAAAGATTGTGTACATGTAACAGAACCATGCTTACACAAGTTGATATTTTTACCATTGTAAAGTTCAGATGGAAGCACATATATACATTGCTAAATATGAGATATACTGCAGCAGGCAATGAGTTTCAGACCAGTGGTGAAGTCAGTAAAGCTAAATGAAAGCATGGTTGTAGATGCCACATAGTTTAAATAAAATACTACCCTGATCAGAAAGGTAAATGTGCACAGAAACAGTCCACAGAGTGAATGTGTGACACCCACTGTAAGAAATTAGGTGTGAGGTTTCTTGCTGGTGGTGGTGAAGGTCTTGCCATCTGCACCTCCTGGAAATTTGTGTGGTTGTCCCGCTTGGCAGCAAAGGGGGATGAACAGCTGTTGGGAGAGGGGTGTCTGCTGGTGTCAGGTCTGTCTTTCTCTGGCAGGACCTTCCTTCCTGTGGCTGCCGTCTGCTGGGCCCGATGTTGTTGGACCTCTGGAAGAGGTAGGTGGTGCTGGAAAAGCCCTGCACAGGTGTGTGTGAATGTCCTGCAGCCACCCAATGAGAGAGCCCATGTTGGTGTTGTGGGCTTGCATCCCATGGTGTATGTCCCTCTGCAGCTGCTTCATCTCCCGGATTTCAGTTGGTACCTGGCCCAACACACCTTGGGAGTCCTGATAAGCTCCCAAGATTTGACCAAAGGTGGTCTGGGTGTGAGTGCCCCCAGTTGCCTTACTCAGCCAGCCCACAGTACCCCTCCCACAAGCCTGCGCCCTTAGCTCAGGGTGCCCTCTCCCCCTTGGTCCTGGCTCCTCTCTAGCTGGGCTGGTGATTGTCACCTCAGGTTCTAGGACTGAAGGTCACACAGCTGTAACGGTGCTAGGTACACAGGTTGGGGGGACTGAGGTTGACTGATTGTGTTGCATCTGGTGTGAAAACAGTTTTTTTTTGGCGGGAAACAGCCTTTAGTTTTCATGCTTTACATCGCATGCCACGTTGTTACAATATGAACCATTACATTGCAAGTTGTTACAACGACTTGCTGTAGGAGGCAGAAGGGGTGGTATTTACAATCCAACACCTTTCCTGCAGTTTCACAAACTGGAGTAGTAATAGTAAATTATACTATTCCTAAGTCCAGCGCCCCCCTACAGCAAGTCATTGAAATGACTTGCGATGTAATGGTTTGCTTTGTAACAACGGAGTCGTTGTAAGGACTGGGGTGTAATTGCATGCGATGTAAAGCATGCGTTGGAAAGGTATATATTCTTTTTTGGCAGAACATAACTCCAAATTAAAGTAAGTGACAATACAATAAAGAATGACACCAAGATATGTAGGAAAAATGTGCAACAAATGTGTGTGGGTTGTGGTAAAAGGGATGAGGAAAATAGGGCTGCATTATCTCACCAAAAGTGGGTAGGGAATGCCCCGGCGTTGTTCCCATGCTCGCTGCACCACTGGATTCAAGTTAGCCTAGCTGATGAGGGGGTGATACCCTAAAACCGGTTCCAGGATGCTTGTTTTTAGTACAGAGATCCAGGCCTAAATCCATCGTTTTTTTGCTCACCATGCCATTCCAGTTTGAACCCAGCCATATGCAAATCAGTCTTGACCCTGTGCCCCATGGGAACAGTCCAGCCCCAACTGCCAAGCCAGGTCCTCCCTGGACTGGAAACAAGCATCCAAGGATCGGTTTCGGGCTTTCAGCCCTCATCAGCCAGGATAGCTTGATTTCAGTGGCATGGAGAGCACGGGACTCACGACTGAGCATACCCATCCCACTCAGGGTGACAATTGCAAAAACAACAGGTGATGGACAGAATGCAGAACAATGTCATACATTCACCCCAGTACAGAGATCTGGGCCTAAATCCATCGTTTTTCTGCTCATCATGCCATTCCAGTTTGAACCCAGCCATATGCAAATGAGTCTTGACACCCTGCCCCATGGGAACAGTCCAGCCCGAACTGCCAAGCCAGGTCCTCCCTGGACTGGAAACAAGCATCCAAGGACCGGTTTCGGGCTTTCAGCCCTCATCAGCCAGGATAGCTTGATTCCAGTGGCATGGAGAGCACAGGACTCACGTCTGAGCATACCCATCCCACTCGGGGTGACAGTTGCAAAAACAACAGGTGATGGACAGAATGCAGAACAATGTCATACATTCACCCCAGTACAGAGATCTGTGCCTAAATCCATCATTTTTATGCTCACCATGCCATTCCAGTTTGAACCCCGCCATATGCAAATCAGTCTTGACCCTGTGCCCCATGGGAACAGTCCAGCCCCAACTGCCAAGCCAGGCCCTCTCTGGACTGGAAACAAGCATCCAAGGACTGGTTTCGGGCTTTCAGCCCTCATCAGCCAGGATAGCTTGATTTCAGTGGCATGGAGAGCACGGGACTCACGTCTGAGCATACCCATCCCACTCGGGGTGACAATTGCAAAAACAACAGGTGATGGACAGAATGCAGAACAATGTCATACATTCACCCCAGTACAGAGATCTGGGCCTAAATCCATTGTTTTTTTTGCTCACCATGCCATTCCAGTTTGAACCCAGCCATATGCAAATGAGTCTTGACCCCTGCCCCATGGGAACAGTCCAGCCCGAACTGCCAAGCCAGGTCCTCCCTGGACTGGAAACAAGCATCCAAGGACCGGTTTCGGGCTTTCAGCCCTCATCAGCCAGGATAGCTTGATTCCAGTGGCATGGAGAGCACAGGACTCACGTCTGAGCATACCCATCCCACTCGGGGTGACAGTTGCAAAAACAACAGGTGATGGACAGAATGCAGAACAATGTCATACATTCACCCCAGTACAGAGATCTGGGCCTAAATCCATCGTTTTTCTGCTCATCATGCCATTCAAGTTTGAACCCAGCCATATGCAAATGAGTCTTGACACCCTGCCCCATGGGAACAGTCCAGCCCGAACTGCCAAGCCAGGTCCTCCCTGGACTGGAAACAAGCATCCAAGGACCGGTTTCGGGCTTTCAGCCCTCATCAGCCAGGATAGCTTGATTCCAGTGGCATGGAGAGCACAGGACTCACGTCTGAGCATACCCATCCCACTCGGGGTGACAGTTGCAAAAACAACAGGTGATGGACAGAATGCAGAACAATGTCATACATTCACCCCAGTACAGAGATCTGGGCCTAAATCCATCATTTTTTTGCTCACCATGCCATTCCAGTTTGAACCCCGCCATATGCAAATCAGTCTTGACCCTGTGCCCCATGGGAACAGTCCAGCCCCAACTGCCAAGCCAGGCCCTCCCTGGACTGGAAACAAGCATCCAAGGACCGGTTTCGGGCTTTCAGCCCTCATCAGCCAGGATAGCTTGATTTCAGTGGCATGGAGAGCACGGGACTCACGTCTGAGCATACCCATCCCACTCGGGGTGACAATTGCAAAAACAACAGGTGATGGACAGAATGCAGAACAATGTCATACATTCACCCCAGTACAGAGATCTGGGCCTAAATCCATTGTTTTTTTTGCTCACCATGCCATTCCAGTTTGAACCCAGCCATATGCAAATGAGTCTTGACCCCTGCCCCATGGGAACAGTCCAGCCCGAACTGCCAAGCCAGGTCCTCCCTGGACTGGAAACAAGCATCCAAGGACCGGTTTCGGGCTTTCAGCCCTCATCAGCCAGGATAGCTTGATTCCAGTGGCATGGAGAGCACAGGACTCACGTCTGAGCATACCCATCCCACTCGGGGTGACAGTTGCAAAAACAACAGGTGATGGACAGAATGCAGAACAATGTCATACATTCACCCCAGTACAGAGATCAGGGCCTAAACCCATTGCTTTTTTGCTCACCATGCCATTCCAGTTTGAACCCAGCCATATGCAAATCAGTCTTGACCCTGTGCCCCATGGGAACAGTCCAGCCTAAACTGCCAAGCCAGGTCCTCCCTGGACTGGAAACAAGCATCCAAGGACCGGTTTCGGGCTTTCAGCCCTCATCAGCCAGGATAGCTTGATTCCACTGGCATGGAGGGCACGGGTCTCACGTCTGAGCATACCCATCCCACTCGGGGTGACAATTGCAAAAACAACAGGTGATGGACAGAATGCAGAACAATGTCATACATTCACCCCAGTACAGAGATCTGGGCCTAAATCCATCGTTTTTTGCTCACCATGCCATTCCAGTTTGAACCCAGCCATATGCAAATCAGTCTTGACCCTGTGCCCCATGGGAACAGTCCAGCCCGAACTGCCAAGCCAGGTCCTCCCTGGACTGGAAACAAGCATCCAAGGACCGGTTTCGGGTTTTCAGCCCTCATCAGCCAGGATAGCTTGATTCCAGTGGCATGGAGAGCACGGGACTCACGTCTGAGCATACCCATCCCAATCGGGGTGACAATTGCAAAAACAACAGGTGATGGACAGAATGCAGAACAATGTCATACATTCACCCCAGTACAGAGATCTGGGCCTAAATCCATCGTTTTTTGCTCACCATGCCATTCCAGTTTGAACCCAGCCATATGCAAATCAGTCTTTACCCTGTGCCGCATGGGAACAGTCCAGCCTAAACTGCCAAGCCAGGTCCTCCCTGGACTGGAAACAAGCATCCAAGGACCGGTTTCGGGCATTCAGCCCTCATTAGCCAGGATAGCTTGATTCCACTGGCATGGAGGGCACGGGTCTCACGTCTGAGAATACCCATCCCACTCGGGGTGACAATTGCAAAAACAACAGGTGATGGACAGAATGCAGACCAATGTCATACATTCACCCCAGTACAGAGATCTGGGCCTAAATCCATCGGTTTTTTGCTCATCATGCCATTCCAGTTTGAACCCAGCCATATGCAAATCAGTCTTGACCCTGTGCCCCATGGGAACAGTCCAACCCGAACTGCCAAGCCTGGTCCTCCCAGGACTGGAAACAAGCATCCAAGGACCGGTTTCGGGATTTCAGCCCTCATCAGCCAGGATAGCTTGATTCCAGTGGCATGGAGAGCACGGGACTCACGTCTGAGCATACCCATCCCACTCGGGGTTACAATTGCAAAAACAACAGGTGATGGACAGAATGCAGAACAATGTCATACATTCGCCCCAGTACAGAGATCTGGGCCTAATTCCATCATTCTTTTGCTCACCATGCCATTCCAGTTTGAACCCAGCCATATGCAAATCAGTCTTGACCCTGTGCCCCATGGGAACAGTCCAACCCGAACTGCCAAGCCTGGTCCTCCCAGGACTGGAAACAAGCATCCAAGGACCGGTTTCGGGATTTCAGCCCTCATCAGCCAGGATAGCTTGATTCCAGTGGCATGGAGAGCACGGGACTCACGTCTGAGCATACCCATCCCACTCGGGGTTACAATTGCAAAAACAACAGGTGATGGACAGAATGCAGAACAATGTCATACATTCGCCCCAGTACAGAGATCTGGGCCTAAATCCATCGTTTTTTTGCTCACCATGCCATTCCAGTTTGAACCCAGCCATATGCAAATCAGTCTTGACCCTGAGCCCCATGGGAACAGTCCAGCCCGAATTGCCAAGCCAGGTCCTCCCTGGACTGGAAACAAGCATCCAAGGACCGGTTTCGGGCTTCCAACCCTCATCAGCCAGGATAGCTTGATTCCAGTGGCATGGAGAGCACGGGACTCACATCTGAGCATACCCATCCCACTCGGGGTGACAATTTAAAAAACAACAGGTGATGGACAGAATGCAGAACAATGTCATACATTCACCCCAGTACAGAGATCTGGGCCTAATTCCATCATTCTTTTGCTCACCATGCCATTCCAGTTTGAACCCAGCCATATGCAAATCAGTCTTGACCCTGTCCCCATGGGAACAGTCCAGCCCGAACTGCCAAGCCATTGTGCAACATTCCGTCCATCATCTTGTGTGTTTTGCTTTTCACCCTATGTGGGAAGGGTATGTCCAGACGTGGGTCCCTTGCTCACTACGCCACTGGAGTCAAGCTATCCTGGCTGAAGACGGCTGATAGCCAGAAACCGGTCCTAGGATGCTTGATTCCGGTCCAGGGAAGACATGGCTTGGCAGTTCGGGCTGGACTGTTCCCCTGAGGCACAGGGTCAAGACTGATTAGCATATGGCCATGTCTGAACTGGGATGGCTTGGTGAGCAAAATAACGATAGATTAAACCCAGATCTGTGACTGGGGGTTAATGTTTTGCCATTGTGCAACATTCCGTCCATCATCTTGTGTGTTTTGCTTTTCACCCTATGTGGGAAGGGTATGCCCAGACGTGGTTCCCTTGCTCACTACACCACTGGAGTCAAGCTATCCTGGCTGAAGACAGCTGATAGCCAGAAACCGGTCCTAGGATGCTTGATTCCGGTCCTGGGAAGACATGGCTTGGCAGTTTGGGCTGGACTGTTCCCATGAGGCACAGGGTCAAGACTGATTTTCATATGGCCATGTCTGAACTGGGGTGGCTTGGTGAGCAAAATAACGATGGAATAAACCCAGATCTGTGACTGGGGGTGAATGTTTTGCCATTGTGCAACATTCCGTCCATCATCTTGTGTGTTTTGCTTTTCACGCTATGTGGGAAGGGTATGCCCAGACGTGGGTCCCTTGCTCACTACGCCACTGGAGTCAAGCTATCCTGGCTGAAGACAGCTGATAGCCAGAAACCGGTCCTAGGATGCTTGATTCCGGTCCAGGGAAGACATGGCTTGGCAGTTCAGGCTGGACTGTTCCCATTAGGCACAGGATCAAGACTGATTTGCATATGACCATGTCTGAACTGGGATGGCTTGGTGAGCAAAATAACCATGGATTAAACCCAGATCTGTGACTGGGGGTGAATGTTTTGCCATTGTGCAACATTCCGTCCATCATCTTGTGTGTTTTGCTTTTCACCCTATGTGGGAAGGGTATGCCCCGACGGGGGTCCCTTGCTCACTACGCCACTGGAGTCAAGCTATCCTGGCTGAAGACGGCTGATAGCCAGAAACCGGTCCTAGGATGCTTGATTCCGGTCCCGGGAAGACATGGCTTGGTAGTTCGGGCAGGACTGTTCCCATGAGGCACAGGGTCAAGACTGATTTGCATATGGCCATGTCTGAACTGGGGTGGCTTGGTGAGCAAAATAACGATGAATTAAACACAGATCTGTGACTGGGGGTGAATGTTTTGCCATTGTGCAACATTCCGTCCATCATCTTGTGTGTTTTGTTGTGTTTCATAGCAATCATTAGGTAACTATATAGCTTCCATTGTAACTTATATAGTCTTCACATAGTAAGCAGAGTTATTTTTCCAAACAGAAAAGTGAAGGTGTGTAGGATGAGTGTGGCTTATTTAGCTAAACTGAAACAACGTTAGTGCCAACTGTGATGCTTTTTAAGCAAGGAATAGACCTAAAAGCACAGAAGCAGTGGTTACAGTGTACAAACAATTCTAACCAAGTGTAGTTATGTCATCTCAGGCCCCGCCCCCTCCCATCACCACTGTCCAAACGCGCCACGTGGCGCATTTTAAGTAGGGGGATAAAGTCCCCTTGAATCCTGGGGGTCCGTGGGGTCCAACTAGCCCACCAGGTACCTCCAGTAAGCGCTACAGAGCTGCGTTGCAGAGAGGTGTAAAAGGGGGCATGGCCTGGACCACCTCTCTGCAACGCAGCCCCGTGGTGCTTACTGGAGGTACCTGGTAGGCTAGTTGGCCGCCAGGGACCCCCAGGATTGAATGGGAATTATTTCCCCAACTTAAAACTCGCCGCAGGGCACGTTTGCAGAGTGTTGCTGGAGGGGGCCGGGCCTCCGGCATGATCGTGTGTACGTTTTTTTCCCCTTTTTAAGAAGGGGGCTGTGTAGCCCCCCTTCCTTTACTATTTTATGGGCCCTAGAGACCCCATCCCCCAGGGCCTGACCCCTATTTTTTAATTATTTTAAAAATGGAAGGGGCACTGCAGGAGCCGGCCCTGGGGGGTGGCGGTCCCCAGGGTCATCACTGGCTCCAAGAGGAGGGCCATGCTGCCCCCTCCCAACATTGACAAAGCCCCGGGGGCCCGGGGCTCAAGGGTCCGTTACGGACCCCCACATTTAAATATTAGTGCCCCGGGGAGGCTGTGGTCCCTAGGTGTGTGAGAGGGCGTGCCCCCCCCACAAAGGTGTTTTAATTAAAAAAAAATCCCCTGGGGGTTGCAGTCCTTGGGGCAGCGAGGGGCTGTGTGCCCCCACTAATTAATGAATAAAAGCCCTGGGGGTGATGGTCCTGGGAGCTTGGGGGGGGGCCTCCAAGGCCCCCCACAGATTTAAAAGCAAGCCCCGGGGTGGCAGTCCCTGGGGCTGCAGGGGGGCCATGTGCCCCCGCAAATATTGTTGCAAAGCCCCAGGGGTGGCGGTCCCCGGGCAGTGTTGGGGATTGGGCCCCCCCACATATTTTTTACTGCCCTGGGACCTGGCCCACCAGGGGGCTTCAATTAAACAAAGCGCGGGAGCCGGCGCTTCGGTTTTTAAAAATGTTCTCGACTGGATTCGCGCACCCAACAAAAATTCGGCTGATTTTTTTAAAACAATGCTTTTTTGGGCCCTGGGGGTCTTTGTGGGAACCCCTGAGCACGCCTAGGGGGTCAGGGTGTTCCTACCCTGCCCCCTTTTCTTGTTTTGCGCCTTTGTCTTTCTGTTTTGTTGTGCCTCGGGTGATTTGGCTAGCAGCCCCCGCTTGCCAAATCACTCCGAAACTTTCAGGATAGGAGCTGACCGGAGCGCCTCACTAGTTTTGAAAAGTTCGCCAACATTCGTCAACCGACGCCAACGTTATTGGGAAAAGAAAAAACGCTTTTTGAATAGAAACAAGGCCCTAACTATAATAACTTATATATATATATCCGGCTCAAAACTCCATTTCACAGCGCAAATGAAGGGATTGCACACATCAAGGCACTCGGTTACAGTTTATTACGCCGAGAGTTCCACAGGACGCGTTTCGGCTTGCGCGCCTTTTTCGACTGGTCAAAGTGCATTGCAAAAACATAACCAATATATCCGGTGCTCGATCATCATTTCTGGGTCAGTCACAAAAAACATAGTAGACAGACTCAAAACATGGTATAGCAGTGCCGTGAACGAAAAAAGAAAGAATTAATTTCTTGTTGATACCCCATTCATGAATTTAAACAAAGTGTAAACATTTTAAATAAAAAATAGAGGGAATAGAGATTCCCATATTTTCTTTCTCAATCACATTGAAACTTAAATCAATTCAATAAATGCTATGCAATCGTAATCAGTACAATGCATGATTTGTCATTCAATCCTATTATTTACATGGGGAAATATTCATTAAACGAACTGTGGGTAAAGAAACGATCATAATTGAGCCCTGGATGGGCATAAGTGTATTCGTTCTCAAGGCACCCTATTTGGGGCAGAAGACAACCTCAGCCAACACAATATATATAGAAATGTGTCTGTTATAGTTAGTTCAGCTAACTACAACTCGCGCCCCCGCAATGCACTGCTGATGACGTCACATATTACATCATTCATGACATGGTCAGTGACTACACTGATGACATCCCAAATGACATCACTGAGGACATCATCTACTGACTGTGTGTTTGTGTAAAGTTTAAATATGTTTTATATATATATTTAGGTCAAGGTGTATTGAAGAATGAATGCGTGTATAAGTGTCTGAATAGATGATTTAGTAGGTGCGTGAATGACTGTTTAAGTGAGTGATTAAATGTGTCCTACTGCATCCATGGGTTAGTGACTGATACAGACCTTCACACTGTTTACTTTGTCAGTTGGCCTGTAAGCAGTTGCATGGGTTGGTGAGTAGCCTATATGGGTTATTGATTGGTTGTCTGAGTATCTGTATGGTTGCCTGAGTGTCTGTATGGTTGGGTGGGGGGGTGACTCTGTGAATAGATGTGCGAGTGGGTGATTCACTGGGTGTATGGGGTCAAGAGTGCATCTGTGAAGGGCTGTATGGGTGGGTGACTGTGTGTATGGGTGTGTTGGTGATTGAATGGATGTCTCAGTGGTACATGTGTGATTAGCTGCATATGTGAAAGGCAGTATATGTGAGTGTTGGAGTATATAAATGACTATATGTGAGAGTGATTGATTGTCATAGTGGCTGTATGGATGAGTATGTGCTTGTATTAGTTATTGTATAAGAGTGTAAGTATGTGTTAGTATATGTTTGAACACGTGAGGTGGTGTGTGTATAACTGTATGGGTGAGTAAATGGGAGTGTGATTGATTCTTTGCATGGCTGACTAGGTGTGTGAGTAACTCTATGGATGAGTGGCAGTATGTGAGTGTCTGTATAGATATGTGAGTGCATATGATAGTGCTGTATTGATGGTTGACTGCATGTGTGAGTGACTGTATGGGTGAATGAATGGATGTGTGTGTAGACCTAGGAATTAGTGAGTGGGTATGTACTAACTGATATTGGTGTGTCTATGGTTTCAAAACTGGTAGTCTGTATTTTAGAGTGGATGTATCACAGGTATATTAGGGTATGGGGAGGTACATCAGATTATCACATGGATGATGTCATCAGTGATGTCATTTGAGATGTCATCAGTGATGTCACTGACCATGTCATGAATGATGTAATATGTTATGTCATCAGCAGTGCGTTGCGGGGACGTGAGTTGAACTAACTATACCGGCTAAATTTCTCTGGTTTCGTACAAGTAAAATGTCCAACTAACTATAACGTCCCTGAAACCGGTGATTTTTCAGTGAATTTCTAAGGTTTTTAAATTCTAATTTCTAGCTATAACGTCCCTGAAACTTATGGTTTTTTAAGTGAATTTCAAAGGTGTTTTAAATGCTAATTTCTAACTATATCGTCCTTGAAACCTGTGTTTTTTCAGTGAATTTCAAAGTTTTTTAAATGCTAATTTCTAACTATGCCTACAAAGGTCGGACATGTGAAGAAAGAGGAAGAAAAGCGCAGGAAGAAGAGAGATAAATGCAGAAAGAGACAACAGAAGTCCAGTAAAACAAAGAAAAGTACAGGAAGAAGCAAGAGATGTGTAGAAAGTGCAAAATGTTGGAGTACCCCTGTGATTAGGATGACCCCCTCTGAATTTGCCATGAGTTAGTTCCTGGGTCATTGCATGAGTACATGAGTAGTGACTGGATGATTAGAGTGCTGAAACGAGAGTGCATGGTGATTTTATAAGTGCTTGGATTTTGGCACAGTGCATGGTGAATTTATAAGTGCTTGGGCTTTGTTGAATAAGTACATGGTGGTGGCTGGGTGATTGGAGGTGTGCATGGGCAGTGACAGGGCAATGGCTGGACTGCATGGATAGTGCTCAGGGGATTGTAGCAGTGCATGAGTTAGTGCCAGTGTCATTGCATGACTGCATAAGTAGTGACAGGATGATTAGAGTGCTGCGAAGAGAGTGTATGGTGAATTTATAAGTGCTTGGGTTTTGGAGGAGTGATTGGATAAGTTCATGGGTACTGACTGGATGATGAGAGTACTGCAAGGAGAGAGCATGGTGAATTTATATGTGCTTGGAGTTTGGCAGAGTGATTGGATAAGTACATGGTGCTGACTGGGTGATTGGAGGAGTGCATAGGCAGTGACGGGGAGATGGCTGGACTGCATGGGTAGTGCTCAGGGGATTGTAGCAGTGCATGTGTTAGTATCTGGGTAATTGCATGAGTACATGGGTAGTGACTGGATGATTGGAGTGCCGCAAGGACAGTGCACAGTGATTTTATAACTGCTCGGGTTTTGGCGGAGTGATTGAATAAGTACATGATGCCCGATGGGTGATTGGAGGAGTACATGGGTGGTGAGAAAAGGATTACTGGAGTGCATGGGTACTACCTGGATAATTGGAGGAGTGAATCAGTAGTGTGTGGTGGTTAGAGGTCTGCGTAAGGTAGTGCATAGAGGATTATGACAGTGCATGTGTTAGTGCCTGGGTCATTGCATAAGTACATGGGTACTGACTGGATTATTAGAGTACTGCAAGGAGAGAGCATGGTGAATTTATTAGTGCTTGGATTTTGGCAGAGTGATTGGATAAGTACATGGTGGTGAATGGGTGATTGGATGAGTGCATAGGCAGTGACAGGGATATGGCTGGACTGCATAGGTACTGACAAGGAGATGCCGGTACTGCATGAGTAATGCTCAGGGAATTGTAGCAGTGCATGTGTTAATGCCTGGGTCATTCCATGAGTACATGGGTACTGACTGGAAAATTAGAGTACTACAAGGAGAGTGCATGGTGAATTTATAAGTGCTTGGGTTTTGTTTGATAAGTACATGGTGCTGGCTGGGTGATTGAAGGATTGGCTGGGTATTGACAAGGGGATGGCTGGACTGCATGGGTAGTGCTCAGGGGATTGTAGCAGTGCATGTGTTAGTACCTGGGTAATTGCATGAGTACATGGGTAGAGGCTGGATGATTAGAGTGCTGCAAGGACAGTGCATGGTGATTTTATAACTGCTCCGGTTTTGGTGGAGTGATTGAATGAGTACATGATGCTGGATGGGTGATTGGAGGAGTACATGGGTGGTGACAGAAGGATTACTGGAGTGCATGGGTACTACCTGGGTAAGTGGAGGAGTGGATCAGTAGTGTGTAGGTGGTTAGAGGACTGCATGGGTAGTGCTCAGGGGATTGTAGCAATGCATGTGTTAGTGCCTGGGTCATTGCATGAGTACGTGGGTACTGATTGGATGATTAGAGTACTGCAAGGAGAGTGCATAGTGAATTTATAAGTGCTTGGGTTTTGGCAGAGTGACTGGATAAGTACATGGTGCTCGCTGGGTGATTGGAGGAGTGCATGGGTAGTGACAGGGTGATGGCTGGATGGCATGGGTAGTGCTCACGATATTGTAGCAGTGCATGAGTTAGTGCATGCATCATTGCATAAGCGCGTGGGTAGTGACTGGATGATTAGAGTGCTGCAAGGAGAGTGCATGGTGAATTTATAGGTGCTTGGGCTTTGGCGGAGTGATTGGATAAGTACACACATGTCAAATCAGGCCCCACCCCCTCCCTTCTCCACTGTGCAAATGCACCCCTCGGTGGGTTTTAAGTTGGGATATTAATTCCCCTTGAATCCTGAGGGACCCTGGGGGCCAGCTAGCCCACCAGGAATCTCCAGGAAGTACCACAGAGCTGCATTGCAGAGAGGTGGTCCAAGGCCAGGGCCCTTTTACACCTCTCTGCAACGCAACTCTGTGGGGCGTACTGGAGGTACCTGGTGGGCTAGTTGGCCCCCAGGGACCCACAGGATTCAAGGGGACTTAATCCCCTAACTTAAAACACCCCACAGGGTGCGTTTACACACATGTCACATCAGGCCTGCCCCCTTCCTTCATCACTGTGCAAACACGACCTTTGGGGAGTTTTAAGTTGGGGGATTAAGTCCCCTTGAATCCTGAGGGTCCCTGAGGTCCAACTAGCCCACTAGGTACCTCCAGTAAGCGCCACAGAGATGCGTTGCAGAGAGGTTAAAAAAAGTAGGCCTGGGCGGTAAATTCCGTTCTGCTCGGGGAATTTACGGTATTTGGGTAATTTTGCATTCCGCAGTAAACGCGGATTTGCCAAAAATTCCACGATCGCTGCTTCGCAGAATTTTTGCTTGTTCGTGCTTTCAAAATGCGTGTTCGCAAGATATTTCACCCCGAGCATGCGAACTGCATTCGCGAATAAGAAAAAGCATTGTGAACGGGCCGAACAAGCAATTCCACGTGTTCGTGTAACTTTTGCGTGCTCACTGAGGTTTTTTACTGTTTCCCGGAGCTTTGTGTAGCGGGACTATGTAAATTCCACCCACCCCTAAAAAAAAGGGGCATGGCCTCGTACCACCTCTCCGCATCGCAACTCTGGGGCGCATACTGGAGGTACCTGGTAGGCTAGTTGGCCCCCGGGAACCCCAGTGTTCAAGGGAAATTAATTTCCCAACTTACAATGCACCACGGGGCACGTTTGTTTGCAGAGTGCTGCAGAGAGGGGGCGGGGCCTCCGGCGCGATGCCGTTTTTTAAATGTTCTCTTTTAGAAGGGGGCTGTGTTGGTCCCCCTTCTTCTTCTATTTTTTGGGCCCTGGGGACCCCGTCCCCCAGGGCCTGACCCGTATTGTCTTACATGTTTAAAAAAAGACCGGAAGGGGGCCATGTGTCCCCCTCCTGAGGCAATGTTTGTCCTGGGGACCCCATCCGTAGGGCATGGCCAGTATTACATTTTTTTAAATAATTGGAGGGGGGCCGCATGGCCTCCTTAATGCCCCAGGGACCCCATGCCCCGGAGCCGGCCTTTCTTCTTTAATTGTTTGGGAAAGTAGAGGGGGGCCACGTGGCCCTCTCCCAGGCAGCTTCTGACCCCTGGGACTCCATCCCCTGGGGCCAGCCTGCCTTTATTAGATTTTTTTATTAACAGGGAGGAGGGCCACTTGGCCCCTCTCCCAGGCCACTTCCATTGGGGACCGTGGGGGTGCCACAATTCCCCCACGGTCCTGCCAGCTCCCTGCCTCCTTTAGGAGCCGGCATTGCTTTACCACACGGGGAGCTGCTGACATGCAGCTCCCCTTGTGGAAAATCAATCTGGTTGGATTTTGAAAGTGAGAGCTCTTGCTTCCAAAATCCAAACCAGTATTTGCGATGAGAGGGCTGGAGTCGCACAGCTCCCGCCCTGCCATAGCAAACAGCAGTGTCCCGGTGGGCACCCCAGGACACTGCAGGAGCCAGCCCTGTGGGATAGCAGTCCCCAGGGACATCGAGGGCTCCAGGAGCGGGCCTGCGTGGCCCTCCTCCCATCATTTCAAAAGCTCCAGGGAGGTCGCATTACCCGGGGCTGTGGGGGGACTGCATGCACCCACATACTATTAAAAAATCCCCGGGTAGGTGGCAGTCCCTGGGGCAGCTTGAGGGGTTGGGACCGCCATGCATTTTCTATGCAAAATCCCCAGGAAGGTGGCGGTCCCCTGGGCTGCAGGGGTCTGTGTGCCCCAGTGCAAACAATCAGCATAGCCCCGGGGAGGTGGCAGTCCCAAGGGCTGCAGGGGGCATCATGGGCCCCCGCAATTATGAATTTGGCAATGCCCTTGGGACCTGGCCCAAACGATAGCCTCATTTAAATGAAGAGCTGGAGCCCGTGCTTAATTTTTTTTATAATTTTGGCTGGATTTGCGACCCCAGCGTGAATTCCGTCAAAATTATTTAAAAAAAAAATGTTTTTTGGGACCTCTGAGCAGGACTAGTGGGTCAGGGTGTTTTTACCCTGCCCCCTTTTCTTGTTTTTATCTTTGTTCCACTGTTTTCTTGTGACTCTGTTCTACCGAGTCACAAGATCGCTTCCAACACTTCCTGGTTTGGAGTGTTGGCAGCCAATTAAAATGTAGCTCGTGGTGGGTGGGTGCGTGAATCCACCGCACCCCTAGATATCGAAACTTTTATTTTTTTAATTTCTCAGCAACTACTGAACGGATTTACACCATTTAAAAAAATAGTCGCTTTCTGAACCAAGCACTACCTTTTTGACAAATTTGGTGTAATTCCGTGCAGCAGTTTGGGCTGTAGCCTTGGCTAAAGTTTTCTATGGAAATTAGATATCAAAACTTTTATTTTTTTAATTTTTCAGCAACTACTGAACGGATTTACACCATTTAAAGAAGAGGTCACTTTCTGAAGCAATTGCTACCTTTTTGCCAAATTTGGTGTACTTCCGTTCAGCAGTTCGGGCTGTAGCCTTGGCTAAAGTTTCCTATGGAAATGAACATGAAGAAAACACTTTTTGGGGCCCCCCTTTTTTCGCAGCCCCCGCTTGACGAATCACCCCCAAACTTTCAGGATAAGGAGCTCACCTGGATAAACCATTTTTTTAGAGAGTTTCGCGAAGATTTGTCATACTATGCCAAAGTTATTAGGAAATCAAAAAACATATTTCCTAAGGAAACTAGGTCCTAACTATAACTATATATATATATTCACTGAAAAAACATTGGTTTTACAGATGTTATAGTTAGGAATTAGCATATAAAAAACCTTAGAAATTCACTGAAAAAACCATAGGTTTCAGAGACGTTATAGTTAGTTGGACACTTGACTTATATAAAACCAGAGAAATTTGCCAGTTATAGTTATTTGAGCTAACTATAACTCGTGCGCACGCAATGCACTGCTGATGATGTCACATATTACATCACTGATCACATGGTCAGTGACATCACTGATGACATCACTGATGACATCTCAAACGACATCACTGATGACATCATCCAGTGAATGTGTGTTTCTGTAAAGTTTAAATATTTTTCATATATATCTATGCCAAGATGTATTGAAGAATGAGTGGATTTACAAGTGCATGAATGGATTATTTAGTAGGTGCGTGACTGACTGTACAAGTGAGTGATTGAACGTGTCTTACTGACGACATGGGTTAGTGACTGAACTGTGTGAAACTCTGTATTAGTCTCTCAGTTGGTGTGTAAGCAGCTGCATGGGTTGGTGAGTAGCTATATGACTGTCTATGACGGCAAACATAGAAGCACCACTATACCCATACAGAGGCCTAATTTCAACAGATGTCTCCCGAAACGCTCATCAGCAAAACATATTAAAACATGCAAATTTGCGGCTAAAAAATATTCCATGCCATAGGGTGCTTTATAAGTGCTCCCAGTAGTACTACATCACCTTTAGTAGCTCGACATCTGCACGTTACTAAATTCTGTGTTTTAATCACCAACATACCGACCTCCCCCTCACCCACCCTCGCCCTTGGTTAACCGTACGAAATCAAACAGAAACCCCCATCATTCCCAGTAGCGCCACTAGAACCATATACAACGTTAATTTTAACAAGTGTCTGCCGGAACACTTATCAGCAAAAAGTTTTCAAACATCCAAATTGGCGGGTAAAACATAAACCATCCCATAACATGGTTTATAGATGGGCCCAGTGGAACTACACCACCTTTACTAGCTAGACATCTATATGGTACTAAAGTCGTTTAAACACTCTGTACAGTGTATAGCAGGGGATGGGGAGAGTAAACAAAGTTCTAATTCCCAAACATTTAATATACCGTCCCTTTACTGTATCTATATTAAAGACATTAAATGGAATGAAAAAATTGACGTGTGTCTCAAAAGGAATAGTGAAACTGAGCACCGGTAAAACCCGGACCACTTCAACACTTACATATATCCAGCACAGGAACACAGCCTAACAAATACTATCACTTAAAATCACATGTCGATCTCTAATGTCAACAAAGTAATACAGAAAATATACCGCATATTTTCATTTCTTTTTTATCTGTCACACGTGTATAAAACATCTCTTCTAAAGAAGCACTCCCCAACCACTTCTATTCCATAGGAACAGACAATCATTAATACATTTACTACTATGTATTTTAGTATATCTACCTTTTTATTATTCACTAGTAAGAAACTACTAAAACTATTAACTATACCCAAATGCAAACCAGAAACCATGTTCATATTATATCTCAACCTATGATCAAATGATTCAAACTATGTGCACATATAAAAGGAACGTATCACTTTTTCTATCTCCATCTCCTCTCCATGTAATCTCCAAACACTCTAGACGGCCTCACAGTACAACAACCTATCTGGACTTACATTCAAGTCTACCTCTCAGTGTCAAAAACGAGACCACAACCTGCCACATAACATTTCTGGCTTTCGTTTTATAGCTTTTAACTTAATAGCATATACATCTCCTGTCACCACCCCCTCACCCCACTATTTTCACAAAAAGTATAACTTGCAAACGTGCAACATTTTTTTTATCTTGCCCGAATACATTACAAACCCAAATTAACACTGTACCTCATTTTCAAAACCATACAGTCCAATGAAGATGACAAACTACACTTCTTCATTGTGAAAAATTCCTAAACATATATAAAGAATTTATTTAACAACAGGTCACATTTTATGCATATTTTATAACCAATATCAGATACCACACTTTACTAACACTGTATTACTTTGAAATAAAAAATACTTTCAAACTTAAAAACATCACCTCAAATAGTTAATCACTACTACAGAAAACATAACACACCTTGTTCATTTCTAACTCACCTTTGTAGTTGCTATGCAGATTTCAAATGTCACACACACATACAATTCTTTCTTTGTCACACAGTACATGTAAAGCACAGAATTCATCAAGAATGGAGCCAGGAATGGCACAATTTCTCTGATGCTCCACACATAAATATATGTAAAGAACAAATCAGAATACTTCATTCCTTCAACGACATTCCAAAACTTATCTCCATTGGTTAATTTAGAATTTTCCATACAAAAGCTACTTAATATTCTGCACCAAATACAGGTCACAAGTTCAACCTATTTTATCACCACACTTTCTGGAACATTCTACGACACCTGCAGGTTAAAAGTTTATCAATTCTTTTTTAACCTAACTAAATACTTTTGCAACATTTTATCGAACATTTACCGGCACGTGCAGGTTAAAAGTACACAATAGGGGTCAGTAGTTCATATGCTTTATCCCCAATTCCAGCAGCACCTCAGCTTACGCCCCCAGCGCCATCAGACCCGTAGGAGTCAGTGCTTTCCACTTTACAAATACATAATTCATTTGATGCACACACATTTACCTTCACACTCCCTATATAACACCCCCTAAGCTCCATACACAACTTACAATGTTCGAAACAAAAGTTCCTCCGAGTAGGTATAACTACATGCTGACACTGCTTGACCAGATGTGGCACGGTGGCCAGAGCACATGACTTCACAGCATATGACACACAGTTTGGGCTCACGCTTTCAAGACCGAGTCCAGCAGCACCTCACCTTAGCAGCATGGGACTCTAGACAGTACCTCACATATTTTCCGTACCCTAGGACTTTCAGACCAGTACAGGTAAGTAGTTTGTCCTAGTAGGTATCAACACATACTGACACTACTTCCATAGCTGTAGTTCAGAGGCCACGGTACATGACTTCACAGTATAAGACACACAATTTGGGCACACGCTTTAATCCCCGTGTCCCATACCACCTCACCTTACCAGCATCAGACTCTACGCAATACCTCACTAAATTTCCAAAGCCCAGCCCTTTCACACCGGTAGGGGTGAATACTTTGCTATGCACCACCTCTATACTACACCCTAAACACCCCACAGAGGTGAGAGTGCTCCTACCCCCCTCCTTCCTACTTATTCCACCCTTTTTTCCCCTTACTCACTTCAACGGAATCACTAAATGTCAGTCAACACTTCCTAGTTGCAACCCGTCGCAGCGCTAGCAGCCAATTAGCAGCAAGCTCGTGCTCGTAACGTCTCAGCCAATCAGATGGCTTAATACCCAAATATCGATATCTGTAAATTTTGATATTTCTCAAAAACTACTAAACGGATTTACACCAAATAAACAAAAGCGTGCTTTCTAGACCAAGACCCTTCTCCCTGCCAAATGTGGGGTAATTCCGTTCACCCGTTCAACCTGTAGCATTGTCTAAAGTTTCCTATAGAAATTAACATGGAGAAAACTTGTTTTGGGACCCCCTTTTTTCTCAGCCCCTCCTTGATGAATCACCCCCAAACTTTCATCATAGGAGCTGATATGAACAACGAATTAGTTTTGAAAAATTCCTAAAGATTCATCAGACAACGCCAAAGTTATAAGAAAAAAAAATGCTCTTCCTATGGAAACTCGGTCCTAACTATAACTACCAACTGGCGACCGCCAGTAGGTAATATATATTTAAATAGATAGATAAATAGATATAGCTCTCTCTCTCTATATATATATATATATATATATATATATATATATATATATATATTCACTGAAAAAACCATAGGTTTCAGCCACGTTATAGTTAGGAATTAGCATTTAAAAATTCTTAGAAATTCCCTGAAGAAAACATAGGTTTCACACATGTTATAGTTAGCTGGCCATTTCACTCATACAAAACCATTGAAATTCCCCCGTTATAGTTAGTTCAGCTAACTATAACTCGCGCTCCCGCAATGCACTGCTGATGATGTCACATATTACATCACTCATGACATGGTCAGTGACATCACTCATGACATCACTGATGACATCTCAAATGACATCACTGATGACATCATCCAGTGAATGTGTGTCTTTCTGAAAAATAAATATTTTTTATATATGTATATCTAAAGGTCGATGGAAGAATAAATGGGTAAATAGGTGTCTAAATGGATGTTTTTTTTTGTAAAATTGATTGTATAACTGACTTATTAAGTATATCTTAGTGAATATATGTATTAGCGAGTAATGTTTAAATATGTAAATATCTGTTCAGTTTCTCACTTTGTGTTTAAGTGGCTGCATGGGTTGGTGAGTAGCTACATGAGTGTCTATATGGGTTATTAGTTAGTTTTTTGAGTATCAGAATGAGTGTCTGTATGGTTTGGTGGGGGTATTACTTAGCACACAGATGCATGAATGACTGAGTCACTGTATGTGTTTTGAAGACAGCATGTGTGCAGGACTGTATGGGTGGATGAGTGTGTGCATGGGTGTGTTAGTGAGTGAATGACTGTCTCAATAGTATTTTTATGAGTAACTACATATGTTTTAAACTAGTATATGTGAGTATTGATGTATATAAGTGAGTATATGTGAGAGTGAGAGATTGGAAGAGTTCCTGTATAAATAAGTATGTGTTTCTAAAAGGGATTGTTTAAGCGAGTAAGTATGTGTACGTTTCTGTAGATGTAAGTGTAGTAGTGTGTGTACAGCTGTATTTGCAAGTAAATGGATGTTTGATAGTTTATTTGCATGTGTGAGTATGTGTATGAGTAACTCTATGGATGAGTATCGGTGTGTAACAGGATGTATAGGTGTAGGAGTACATATGATGAGTGAGTACATGTATGAGTGACTATATAGAACTGTTGGTGAATGAGTGGATGTGGATGTAGATGTTGGAATTACTGAATAGGTTGTTATAACTGGTATTGGTATCTCCATTTTTTTGAAAATTTTAGTTTCTATTTTTGAATGTGTGTATCAAAGGTTATATTAGGGTGAGAGGAGGCCTGCCACTCTTTCACAAGGATGATGTCATCAGTAATGTAATTTGAGATGTTATCAGTGATGTCATGAGTGATGTCACTGACCATGTCATGAGTGATGTAATATGTGACGTCATCAGCAGTGCATTGCGGGCGTGCGAGTTATAGTTAGCTGAACTAACTATAACGGGGGAATTTCAATGGTTTTGTATGAGTGAAATGTCCAGCTAACTATAACATGTGTGAAACCTATGGTTTTTTCAGTGAATTTCTAAGGTTTTTTAAATGCTAATTCCTAACCATAGCGTGGCTGAAACCTATGGTTTTTTCAGTGAGTTTCTAAGGTTTTTTAAATGCTAATTCCTAACGATAACGTGGCTGAAACCTATGTTTTTTTTCAGTGAACTACAAAAGTTTTGTAAATGATCATTTTTAAATGTATTAATTATAATATGTTTTTATACTGATTTACTACATTGTTTTAAAGTATTTATTTTTAGATATTTTATTTTTTAAATTACATTATATATTTTTAATATAAATTGAAAAAAATGTTTTTTAAAATATTGAAATTGTAATATATATATATTTTTTATTTTATATATTTTTTAATTTATATATATTTTATATAGCAATCAATGATATCCTATGGAAGGAAATTCAAGTTACTGGTAAGTACGGTTAAAATTACTTTTCAGGATCAGAACTGGGCTGAAAGATGCAGCACTGAGGTCTCTCCTGATAACAGGTGAGTAAATCGGAATTCGTAGTTCGGCTGATTTTAGAGGAACTTTTTAAAGTTCCAAAACTCCACATTTAGAAGAATTTCCAAGTGAAACTAGTCAATGTTAGCCTATGGAAGGAAATTCAAGTTAGTGTAAGTATGGTTTGAATTGCTTTTCAGGATCAGTAGTGGGCTGAAAGATGCAGCACTGAGGTCTCTCCTGATAACAGGTGAGTAAATCGGAATTCGTAGTTTGGCTGATTTTAGAGGAATTTTTTTAAATTCCAAAACTCCACATTTAGAAGAATTTCCAAGTGAAACCAGTCAATGTTAGCCTATGGAAGAAAATTCAAGTTACTGTAAGTATGGTTAGAATTACTTTTCAGGATCAGTAGTGGGCTGAAAGATGCAGCACTGAGGTCTCTCCGGATAACAGGTGAGTAAATCGGAAGTCGTAGTTCGGCTGATTTTAGAGGAATATTTGTATGTTTCAAAAATAGACACTTAAAAACGTTTCTGGTGAAAACCACACAATAGATTCCTATGGAAGGAAATACAAGTTACTGGTAAGTACACTTAGATTTACTTTTCAGAGCCTGTACTGGGCTCAAAGATGCAGCACTGATGTCTCTCTTGATAACAGGTGAGTAAATTGGAATTCGTAGTTCGGCTGATTGTAGAGGAAAATGTTGCTCAATATTGAAGGAAGGGGGCGGGGCCTGAGGTGACATGTGTGCAAACACACCCTATGGGGCGTTTTAAGTTGGGGAATTAATTCCTCTTCAATCCTGAGGTCCCCTGTGGGCCAACTAGCCCACCTGGTACCTCCAGTATGCGCCAGGGAGCTGCGTTGCAGAGAGGTGTTCAGAGGCCACGCCCCCTTTTTACAACACTCTGCATCGCAGCACCGTAGCACTTACTAGAGGTACCTGTTGGGCTAGTTGGCCCTTACGGGACCTCTGGATTGAAGAGGAATTAATTCCCCAACTTAAAACGCACCACAGGATATGTTTGCACACATATCACCTCAAGCCCCGCCCCCTACGTTCACCACTGTGCAAACGCACCCCGTAGCACGTTCTAAGTTGGGGGATTAATTCCCCTTGCATACTGGGGGTCCCTGGGGGCCAACTAGCCCACCAGGAACCTCCAGTATGCGCCAGGGGACTGCCTTGCAGAGAGGTGTAAAAAGGGGCGTGGCCTCATTACACCCCTCTGCAACGCAGCCCCCTGGTGCATTTCCAGAGTGGGATCTAAATCCCCTTGAATACTGGGGGTCCCTGGGGGCCAACTAGCCCACCAGGAACCACCAGTATGCCCCAGGGGGCTGCGTTGCAGAGAGATATAAAAAGGGGCATGGCCTCATTATACCTCTCGGCAACGCAGCCCCCTGGCGCGTTTCCAGAGGAGGAACTAAATCCACTTGAATACTGGGGGTCCCTGGGGGCCAACTAGCCCACCAGGAACCTCCAGTATGCGCCAGGGGGCTGCCTTGCAGAGAGGTGTAAAAAGGGGCATGGCCTCATTACACCTCTCTGCAATGCAGCCCCCTGGCGCATTTCCAGAGTGGGAACTAAATCCCCTTGAATACTGGGGGTCCCTGGGGGCCAACTAGCCCACCAGGAACCACCAGAATGCCCCAGGGGGCTGCGTTGCAGAGAGGTCTAAAAAGGGGCATGGCCTCATTATACCTCTCGGCAACGCAGCCCCCTGGCGCGTTTCCAGAGGAGGAACTAAATCCACTTGAATACTGGGGGTCCCTGGGGGCCAACTAGCCCACCAGGAACCTCCAGTATGGGCCAGGGGGCTGAGTTGCAGAGAGGTGTAAAAAGAGGCGCGGCCTCATTACACCTCTCTACAACGTAGCCCCCTGGCACGTTTCCAGAGGGGGAACTAAATCCCCTTGAATACTGGGGGTCCCTGGGGGACAACTAGCCCACCAGGAACCTCCAGTATGCGCCAGGGGGCTGCGTTGCAGAGAGGTGTAATGAGGCCATGCCCCTTTTTACACCTCTCTGCAATGTAGCTCCCTGGCACATACTGGTGGTTCCTGGTGGGCTACTTGGCCCCCAGGTACCCCCAGTATTCAAGGGGAATTACTACCCCCTCTGCAAACGCACCAAGGGTCGCGTTTGCAGAGTGGTGCAGGAAGGGTTGTGGCATTCTCCCCGATCCCGTTTTTTTGTGTTTGTTTTTAAGAAGGGGGGCCCCAGGGCCTGACCCCCAAAAAGTATTTTTTTTTAACAGGAAGGGGGCCGCCTGGCCCCCCCGTGGCTAATCCAGGCCCTGGGGATGCCATCCCCCGGGGTATGCCACATTTTATTTTTTATTTTTAAGGAGGGGGGCGGCATAGCCCCCTCCTCAGACCACTTAAGGCCCCGGGGACCCCATTGCCTGGGGCCGGCCTACATCCTTTTTTTATCTTTTTTTTTATTATTTGGGGAGGGGAGCCACGTGACCCCCTCCCGGGCCACTTCTGGCCCCGGGGACCCCATTCCCCAGGGCCTGGCCCTCTCCATTCGGGAAAGTGGGGGGGTCCCCAAGCCCCCCACGGTCCCTGCCAGCTCCCCGCATCCTGCGGGAGCAGGCATTGCTTTTCTGCTTGGGGAGCAGCTAACTTGCTGCTCCCCGTGCATAAAAGCACGGGAGCCGCTCTTCAGCTTTTCTTTTTTTATCGGCAGGGAACGTGTAACCTACGCGTATCCCGCGATTTACAAAAAAAAAATTGGTGGGTCTTGGGGGTCCTTGTGGGACCCCCTAAGCAAGCCTAGGGGGTCAGGGTGTTTCTACCCTGCCCACCTTTTCGCATTTTTCGCGTTTCTTTTTCTGTTTTCTTGTGCCTCAGTTCTACCGAGGCACAAGATGGCTGCCAACACTTCCTGGTTTGGAGTGTTGACAGCCAATTAGCATAAAGCTCGTGCTAAGGAGGGTACGCGTACTGTACACGTACCGTACTTTGTCTATAGATATATCTATGATTTCACTTTTGATTTTCTCAGGAACTACTGAATGGATTTACACCATTTAACAAAAAGCGTGATCTGCGAACCAAACTCTACCTTTTTGCCAAATTTGTGTAATTCTTTTCAGCAGTTCGGGCTGTAGCCGTGTCTGAAGGTCCCTATGGAAAATTGCATGGGGAAAACACGTTTTGGGACCCCCCTTTTTTCTCGGCCCCCCCTTCACGAATCACCCCGAAACTTTCAGGGAAGGAGCGGAGCGCCCCATCTTCTTTGAGAATTTCGCGAAGATTCTTCAACCGGCTCTAAAGTTATTCCAAATAGAATGTTGCGGATTTCCTATGGAAACTAGGTCCTAACTATAACTACCTACTGGCGACCGCCAGTAGGTAATATATATATTATACATTATATATATATTCACTGAAAAAACCATAGGTTAAACATCAGTTACAGTTAGGAATTAGCATTTAAAAAACCTATAAAATTCACTGAAAAAACCATAGGTTTGACAAGAGTTATAGTTAGCTGGAAATTTTACTCGCATAAAACCAATGAAATTCCCACGTTATAGTTAGTTGGACTCACTATAACTTGCGCATGCAATGCACTGCTGATGACGTCACATATTACATCACTCATGACATGGTCAGCAAAGCTGAAAGTTATTACAGGGGGTCGTGTCAGAATGTTTTTTTCAGAGATAAAGGCAGGTGAATATCTTGCAGAAATCAAGGAGAGTCAAAGGGGTAGGAAGAGTAGAGATATTGAGCCAGCATAAGACGCATATTGCAATACTCAAGAAGTATTGAATATGTCAGCACTATGGACAGCTTGGGCAGGAGAAGGAGGCGACACTACAGCAGTAAGCTGCCACACATAGGTCATGCTTGACCTATTTGCCTGTAGAATGGGTGGGGTAGGTAAGGGGAGGGGGGTTGACTGGGGGGTGGAGGGGTGGTGAAGAAGTTAGGTTAAACACAGCACAAAACAGGAAGATACACAGAAATGAACAAGTGGCGGCATATTCTAAGAGGAGGATTTTTGATAGTTCAATCACCAAGATAGGATGGCGTTAAGGCTTGCGACTATTAATATCTGCGGGCTAAACGATGGCGGGAAAAGACAGAAAGTAGCGGCTATGCTTAGACTATTGAAGCTGGATGTAATATGCCTCCAGGAGACGCATGTGAGGGGAAAGGATAAATACCTTATGGATCAACTTGGTTATGAAGTATTAGCATGTACACAACAAGATTTTAAAACAAAAGGAGTGGCGATTCTCGCCAAGAAAGGAACTGTACAGGTAGAGAAAAAGAGGGAGGATGAGGAGGGGAGATGGGTCATAGTCGAAGGGGAGACAGCTGGGGGTCGGTATACCATTGTCTCAGTATATGGCTCTAATGAGGATGAACCTGACTTATTTGATTTTCTAGACATTGAATTAGCACTGTGGGCAGAACCGGTGATATTTTGCGGGGATTTTAATGTCAATGGGTTGTCAGGGCTGGGTCTGTCGGGTGGGGGGATGCAGGGTGATCGAAAAAAAGAACGCAAAGGGCTATTGGCAATCTAATGTTTCACAACGCACTGGTAGATGTCTGGACTGTCAATAAACCCGCCGGTACGGGTAGTACCTTTTATTCCGCCCCTCATAGGGTAGTGGCCAGATTGGACTACTTTCTGGTTTCTAGCTCCCTATTACCAGGTATAAAAATAGAAAGACTTCCTCGGGTCTTCTCAGACCACAACCCCCTGATATTGGCTATTCCTCAGAACACTAGCGCTGTATGCAAAGAGTATAATTGGACGTTCGAAAGAGGACTACTTAGGGAAGAAGAATACGTAAAAAGGATGAAGATATGGATTAAAGAATTCTGGGAAGTAAACAGAGGTACAGCTGCCGCAGGGGTGGTCTGGGACACATGTAAAGCCGGGATAAGAGGAGAAACAATGGCCTACACTTTTAATAGATGTAAAAAGGAAAAACTTGAATTAACTGGCAGATTGCATGATTTAATGGAGCTAGAACAACGGCTTATACAAGCGGCCATTACCCAAGAACCTTTAGATGAGATTCTATTGGAAATAGAATTAAAAAAAGCTGAGGCTAGCGAGAGTTTGGCAAACAAAGCGGCAAGCAATTATTCAATGAAAAAGGAAAAATGCTATGAGTTTAATGAAAGGGTTGGACATATGCTAGCAGTTCGTACCAGACAAAACATGGCAGCAGGAGAAATAAAAGAAATTAAGGATAAAGGGGGAAAAATTGTGACTAAGGCAGAGGAAGTAAGAGAAGTGTTTAGGGAATTCTATTCCGACCTATATGATCAAGATCTTGGAAATGTTGATACTGAGACAGAAAATTACTTAGTAGGAACCTTGCATGAGGAACTGACCGGGGAGAATAAGGAGACATTGGAGTTACCATTGACATTGGGGGAAGTGCAGAATGCAGTATTCAAACTCCCCTCAGGAAAGGCAGCAGGGCCAGACCAAATTCCGGCGGAATTTTACAGAATTTTCTGGGATACCCTGGGGTGTGATATGCTGGAAACCTTAAGACAAGCGCAGAGGGGGGGAAGTACTCCACAGTCTTGGGCCGGGGCAAACATTATAGTAATCCTGAAAAAAGGCAAATCACATTTGGATCCCGGGTCATATAGACCAATAACTCTTATGAATGCCGACGCAAAAATTTACTCCAAGGCACTTTCACACAGATTAAGCAAGGTAATTGAGGGTTTAGTAGGCACAACACAACATGGATTCATCCCCGGGAGAGGGACCACTCAACATACGAGGCAGATGGTTACCATACTGGATGCAGCGGGCGCCACAGGGGACCCTGTCGCGGCTATTTTCCTGGATGCAGAGAAGGCCTTCGACAGGGTCTCCTGGAGGTATCTGTGGAGGGTTCTGGACTGGTTTGGCATAGGAGCAGGCTACATTAAGGCTATTTAAGCATTATATTTAGAACCAAGGGCTAAGGTGAGAATAAATAGAGGGTATACTAATGAAATACGCATAAGACGAGGTACACGACAGGGCTGCCCGTCTTCGCCACTATTATTCGCGCTATATATTGATCCCCTCCTGCGCAAGCTGGAAGGGAATACTAATATCCCCCCGACAAAATTACATGGTGCGGAATACAAAACACTCACATATGCAGACGATGTGGCGGTGGTCACCCCGGAATCCGAGTTAGCCATTATAGAAATAGAACAGGAGGCAGCTGCGTTTGGGATAGTTTCGGGCTATTCATTGAACAAAGGAAAGACGCAAATCATACAAAATAGATGGGTAAACTATCAGGATATAAGAGTAGCTCCTGAAGTTATGTACTTAGGTGTTAAAATTACAGCTGACCTAGATAAGCTAGTAGAAATTAATATGACTCCACTGTTGGCAAAAGTAAAAGCAAATACGGAAAGATTGAATAATCTACACTTGACCTTGATGGGAAGGATTGATGTAACAAAAATGATAACGTTCCCTAAGTTTCTATATTTGTTTAGATCTATCCCATTATTTTTTGACAGCATGTGGTTTAATAAATTAGAAGCAATCTTGAACAAATTTATTTGGGCCAAAGGAAAGACAAGGAGAGCCTACAGACATTTAACAGTATCTAGAGAAAAAGGCGGCTGGGGGGCGCCAGACTTTAGGCTCTATTACTGGGCTGCTGTATTACAGTACTGCCAGGGGCTGCTAGGCGGGGGAGGCACAGATTGTACAGCGGAAGACAACCCAGGATATTCTAATGTCTACACTACATTATTGGGAGAGGGGGCAGTAAATGGGTTCCTAAATACAATCGACTTTAGCTATTTTAAGCATACACGGTTTAAAACATTAAAGGCGGCCTATAGGGTCTGGAAAGGGGTCTAAAAAAAAATTGGCTTAGGAAGATATAATAATTATACACGACTATATACAAACTGCTCATTACCAAGGGACATTTTTGGGGATACTACTATGAGGGATTGGCATAACAAGGGTATAGTGAAAATAGGAAACTTGCTCGATAGCCAGGGGAATATGCTACAGTTTGGGGGGCTACAAGCAAAGTTCAGGCTAGAACACCACAGCTTTTATAAATATCTCCAAATCAGAAGCTTCTTAATGCAAAAACAGGGTGGCATGGTGGGGATGGGTCAATGCAGAGTCATGGACTATATTGAATTAGCTGACAAATGCACAATAAGAAAGCTATACGCAGAACTGAAAGACATTAAAACTGATGAAAGGGGGAAATATGCACAAAAATGGACAGAAAAATTGGGGTCAGGGATAGAAAGTTTTCAGCTATCTCTGGATTTGGGCAGAACAGTACTATGCTCAGCTACTTTACAATCACAACACTTTAAGACTGTGTTTTCACTATATCATACCCCAGCTAGAATCGCCCAGTGGGAGGGAATAACTGGAATAACATGCCCTCGTTGTAACTCAAATGAAGCAGACATCGTACATATGTTCTCACAATGTCCTCAATTGTTTACCCTGAAAAAGGCTATTGAAGAGTTTTTCGAGAAATCACTCAAGGCTAAGATAAAACTTACAGACGAATTAATTATACTTGGAGTGGGGGATATGCCAGGCAATTTCCCAGTAGAATTTATGTTTGTCTCAATGGCGGTGTATCGCATTGGTATAGCAAGAACCTGGCTGGATAAGGTTACCCCCCCGTTCCAAGTATGGATCTCAAGACTTCTTTCTATTTATAATTTGGAAAAGGCAATCTATGATAGGAAAGGAAGGAGAGCTAAGTTGCTAGGTAAAAGGATATGGCAGCCCATCACAAATTGGAAAAACAGTAGATTAAACCCAGGATAAATTGAGGGATGGTTAATATTACATTTTCTCTCTTCTCTTTCTGTTTGTCTTATTCTGTTACCTACGTTCTCACACACCAGAATAATAATTGTAAAATGTGTAGGATATGCATAACCACTTGTGAAATTGCTGTATGCTGTAACATATATAGGAATATATGGGAACAATTTCAAAATTGTTTAATAAAAATATTTTAAAAAAACAACAAAAAAAAACCAATCCTGATAAAGTTCTGACTCGTGATAATGCCACATATGCCATACCCTCTTTAAACTCAGAACTTCCAATGTTCACCAAAGCACTATCTACACTTAAACCTTGAGATTTATGGATTGTCACCGCATATGCCAAACAAACAGGAAACTGTTTTCTGCGAACATATAAGTCTTTCACAAGCAAAAATCTAGCTGAACAACGACAAATGTGTTCTATTTCGTCAATGCCATCAAATTTAAATTTTAAAATTTCAATTCCATCTCTATTTTTGTAATTCACAAAATCAACAACATGACCCATTGCTCCATTTACCAGACCTCTTTCAACATTTAAATTCCTTCTCAAAACGATACGACAATTTAAACACACATTCAGAGTCTTTTCAAAACCAGCAGTTTTAGATATAGTCTTCTCCAATGAATCCAATTTTGATTTCAAATTTTCAGACAAAATAATTGTTGCTCCCATATGCTCTATTTTATCTATAGCTTCCAGTTTCACTCTCTCTTCATTTTCTAACTTTAACATTTTGTTGTTGAACATGGAACATTCTTTCAGAGTTGGCATCAAACATATCCCAGATTTCTTCTCGTTAATTTTCTTAAAAATATTCTCTGGAAGAATGTTTTCATTTGGGTACCAATTTGAAATTAATCGTCCATGTAAAGCTTCTTTTCCATGCTGACTTACTTTTCCGATTCTTACATCTTGTGGAATATTTTTATAATCTTCATCCTTTGCCTGTCGCATATTTTGGAGTAGTTCTGCATATTTGAAATGTAACCATATATTAACGTTTCCAATGCTTCCTAGGCACTTCCTGGTATCTTCATGCGTGACCATTTTAAACACTGGTTGTCCTTTCACTGGAGTCAACTGCAGTAGATCTCCAAAAACAATAATGTGTTTCCCTCCAAATAACACATCATACTCTGTTCTAAGAATTTCTTGCATTCTCAAATGCACAAAAGCAAGCATTAGATTTGAGACCATGCTTACTTCATCAATGATAAGAAGTTTCATTTTCTTCAGGACTCTCGAAACTTCGGAACACGCATCTCCAGATAGCTTGTGGTATTACAATTTGTTATCATGCTCCACTGGCTGCATCAGTAAACGATGTAAAGTAATCCCTTTAATATTATGTGCTGCCAGCCCAGTTGGAGCAGTAACAACACAAGATAGCGGTGATTCAGTCCTTTTCTGCAGATAAGTTGCAATTGCTTTAATCAGAAAACTTTTTCCAGTTCCCGCTTCTCCACTCACGTACAGTTGGACAGGCTTAAATGATGTACATGAGCATTCTTTTTTCTCATGACTGAATCCATGTTCAATCTGTTCTGTGACTTCCTCATATATCTGCTTCTGCTCAAGGTTTAGTTGTTTCACCAAATCTTCTAAGTTAACTACATCGTCTTGAGCTTGTTCCATAGCTCTTTCCACCTCATCCATGGCAGTGGCAGCTTCATTTTGGATAATTGGTCCTCCTAGTGGATCCTGACTCAATGAAGTAGAACTCTGACTGTCTTGAGAACTGTCTCTAGCAATCTCTACAGCAATTGTGGCTTCTTGCTCTATCTCTTCGTTCAACATTTGCAGATAATTTGGAAAAACAGGACATTCTATGGTATCCTTGGTTGCATTAAAAGAATCTTCGTAACAGAGAAAATCTCCAAGTAGTTCCTCTTCTGTACGCCATGGCTTAAAGAGTTGCAAAAGAGCTAAATAGTAAAATTCCCTTTTCTATGGATTTTCGCAACTCAATTTTCGATGATTAATCAAATGGCCTTTTCTCTGCTTCACTAGACATCCTTCACACACAATGACAGCATATATTCCATTATTCATATCTTCTCTGATGTTCCTCTTATAAATATAGTTTTGCAGAACTTCATACAAACAACTGTTCTCAAGATGACTACTTCTATTTGGATAGTATGTATCCAACATGTTTGTCTTCAAAATATCTGTACTGTTTGGTTCTTTCTCCGCCAAATACTCAATTTCTTGTACAGATTTCAAAACTCGGTTTCGTGTTGTAGCAAAACCTAGACTTGCCCAAATAATTGTTCTAGACTTGGCGTACAGACTTGCTGATGATAACCGATCAGAACATTCATATGCTCCAATTTCTCGATGCGACAACATCTTCAGACTGAAGCTGTATAATTTTTTACTTATACTCTTTTCCTGTGAAATGTCCTCCCACATTTCCTTCAGTTCTGTCTTTTCTTTTTTTGTGATGTAAGACGTCACATATCGAGCCACAGCAATAGAGTTGTCAGCAACGAACTGAATATCCATGTTAGCATTCCACATGGACAAAATCACTGGGTTGTAGTCGTTGATGTACTTGGACTCTTCGTTTCTTTTTAAATTGTATGTATTTTTTGGTGATTTCCTCGTCACAGTATGTCGCAGAGAAGACATCAAATTATTTACTCTTCCTTTAGAAATCACTGGTCGTGACATTTTGTGTAGAACTTGTCCTTGTTTCTGAATTTTCGACGACAGTACTTTCCACAACGATGGGATTGAAAGCATAAAACTTGTTGCCTTAAACTGTTTTCTTCTGTAGTTTTCGGAACAGCACATGTTGAATACTCTTCAATGAAGCTCATCACTGTCTCATCCGAATCTGTTCCAAATTTGGGTGCATCTTTAATCCACAACAACATATGTATATGAGGAGCACCTCTCGCTTGATACTTCTTTCTCCAAAAGAAATCCAAAACCTCTCCAAGGGGAGGATTGTTTTTGTTGGCAATAAAAGACATCATAGCTTCAAATCTATGATTGAAATATCTGCATACATTCACTGGATCCAAAGAACACAGTTCTCCAGCAGTTTTGAATTCTATATTTTGTATATTTGCATTTGCCTCTCGTAGAAATTGAAGTAAGTCATCCCATGCATACTCAGCACAGCTAAGAGTGAGGAACCATGTAGGAGTTCCTAAGTTTCTTAGCATACATTTCAATTCCCCATGACGACGGTACCAATACTCATTTGTACCACGCTGACATGCCATGAGATTGATTAGATGAGATTCTAAAATATTATCTTGCAGATTGACTTTCTCCATAAAGTCCCTCGCCGAAACATTTTGCAGATGTGCTCCACTTTTCAGTATATGGTTTACTGCATAAGAAAGCCCAGACAAGTCACTTTCATACAGTAGATGAAACAAATATGGAATGCATTGACGAAACCTTGGATCTTCAGCATATAATCTTAAAGTTTGATATTCAGATGCAGGAATTTGAAGTGGTCGATCGTCATATCGTCCACCTCCACCTGTTGGAAATAAATGTGGAAAACAACGAGCTTCCAAACTTTCTTCCCATACACTAATGGGACTTCCTTTTGCTGCTTTCATTTGAAACAAGTCAATTACATTCCCAATCACTTCTTTGGAATGCAAAGGATGAACAGTATAATGTTCATATATTTCTTCACTTCTAGACACATCAACTTTTTCAATTTGGCCAGCTGAACAATCACTGTCTTCATCTGCAGCTGTTTCCTCTGCTCCAACACATACATGTTTGTAGTACTCATTGTTTTTGACCAAATACAACTTTGCCTTTTTGACTTTCCTAACATCCACTAAATCTTGCCAGATTTTCGTACTCTTTGTCGGAACCCCATTAACTAGAATAACCAGAGGTTCCTCTTCCACTTTCTCTACACCAATTGTATCAATATTTTTCTTGAAATCTAGAGGCAAATAACCAACTCTTCCCTTTAATCCTCTCTGTAAATCTGAAGGAGGCAATTTCCCTATCTTAGGCTCCATGCGAACAATTGCCTGAAAAGGATGGACACATTGAATCAAAATAGACTCATATGTATTTAAATCCATCAATTCAGGAGGAATGTCTACCAACTCCAGATTATTATGAACAGCTCTAGCAGGCATTCTGTTTTGATTTAATTTATCATAACAATATTTACAAATACGCTGATCAGAACTCAAATCAAAAGAATTCTCCACCCACAAATAAGTTGCAAAATCCTTCCACTCATAATTATTTATCTTTTCACTTTTTACGTATAAATCAACTAATCTAGTTTGATGCTTATAATGAGTTCGTCGACAACACACACAAGTAAAATTCGGCCTTTCACTTGATTTCACCTTAAACCTGGTAATTTCCTGGTCAAACTTTTCTGTACTTGAAATCTGTACATTGTCTTCCACATTACCCTGAATTTACATGTCAATTTCTACACTGTCCTCTTTTTCACCAAAATAACAAATCTCAATTTCTTCACAAATCTTCTTCACATCTAATTCAGTTCCATGCAAACGAGCACCGTTTAATTGTTTAAGCTTAAGTGCTGGACTTTTTGCATAATACAACCTTCTCACTAATTTTCTCATTTTGTTATGATGCACTGCTAACATCCTAAAATGATGAAAAACACTCTGACAGACTTTTCTAGAAAGACAAGCCAGTGAATGCCCTTGCAAACCTGTGTTTTCTCTCACTCTGCAAGGATCTAAGTCTTGCAACATCTTCATTTTCTGTTTTAGACTTTTCTTACTATATGTACGTAAGAAATTACAAAATAAATCGATTGATTCCTGTCGCACACTACAAATACTACTACACTTCCAAGTGTACACTGGACCCTTAGTACGTCTCCCTAAAACTTCATCAGTTAACACCTCTTCTGGTTCTCTAGGCACAAGTTTCTCTTTTTCAATCGGACAACCGTCTTTCACCTCATATGCTCGACCACTGGTGTCAACTGCATGCACTAAATCATTCTCCTGTAAGTAACTCTCCTCATTAAAAAATGGCTCACAACTTGAACTGTGCATCCATTCTCCAGAAAAAACTTTACAAAAATTAGTCCGATTAATTACTCTTTTCCATCTACTGTTTGATTTGAAAACATCAATTGTCTTGTTAAGTGTCCTAATTCTATTGATTATTAAAATAAATAATGTTTACATATTATTCTCTCCTGCTCCAGTAGTAACATTTTTGGGGGGCCTCTCCTTCCTTTTCAAATTTGCTCTCTCCTTCTCTTTTTCTACATTCTGTCCAACATTTTTTTTGATCTACATATGTTCCGTAAGAAAGACTTAGTTGTCTTACCAGGAGCTTTTTTCCTGTTATTTTAAGTATTTGTTGTAGAGGAGTACTGTAATTCCGTTGCTGTTTTTGATTTTTTCCGCTTGGCATCTTTTCTTCTCCTCTGCCTTGAGGGCATATTTCCTTACTATTGAAATCTTGATTTCAATCTGTGGTAAAGAAAAAAATAACACATTATAGACCACTATTACCAAACAACAAAGCAATTGCAATAAGCAAACGGTCTATTCAGGGTTACAGATAAGGTGAGGATTGTCCAGGGGTGCAGAGGAGGTGAGGTCTGTATTGAAAAGTGTAGTGGAAGAGAGGTCTGTCTAGGGGTACAAAGGAGGTGAGGCCTGTGTGTAAGAGTGCAGTGGGGGATAGGCTTCATGAAGTCTAGTCCACTGCACTCTTAGACACAGGCTTCACCACCTATGCTCCCCAGGAAAGGCCTCTCTCCCACTACAGTCTTGAACACAGGCCTCACCTCCTCTGTACCTCTAGACATGCCTCACCTCATCTGCACAATCTACTTCCTAATCTGACATAACACAGGTGACATCATTGTGAAAGGTTGAAATATATTTATTTAATCATGCAGACACTATTTATTCCTTCTCAAAAATCTAAAAGTCATTGATTTGCCCCAAAATCGTTTTTTAAATAACATTTTAGAAACAGAGCGCAGGTCCTATGTACAAGCATTCAGTGTCCATGAGTACAGTGGAGAGGACTGACCTCCTCTGACCCTTGGACAAGCCTTACCTCATCTGTGTCCTCTGGACAGGCCTCAATGTATTGAGTATAATTGATGGTAACTGGGTGCAGATGAGGTGACGCATGTCCAGGGGTGTAAATAGGCTGAGGCCTGTCTAAGGATGCAGATCAGTTGAGGTCTATTCAGGGTTGCAGATGAGGTGAGGATTGTCCAGGGGTGCAGAGGAGGTGAGGCCTGTATTGAAGAGTGTAGTGGAAGAGAGGTCTGTCCAGGGGTACAAAGAAGGTGAGGCCTGTGTCTAAGAGTGCAGTGGGAGATAGGCTTCATGAAGTCTAGTCCACTGCACTCTTAGACACAGGCCTCACCACCTATGCTCCCCAGGAAAGGCCTCGCTCCCACTACAGTCTTGAACACAGGCCTCACCTCCTCTGTACCTCTGGACATGCCTCACCTCATCTGCACAATCTACTTCCTAATCTGAGGTATTCAAATATATTTATTTAATCATGCAGACACTATTTATTGCTTCTCAAAAATCTAAAAGCCATTGATTTTCCTCAAAATCGTTTTTCACATCACATTTAAGAAACACAGCACAGGTCCTATGTACAAGCATTCAATTTCACTACTGGAACCTCACTATTTCACAAAATACAAATCCTCTATCTTGCAAATATTGATACCAAGCATTATCAAAAAACATGACACAAACCAACAGCAAAGAAGCTCAATGTGCTTCCTAGTATGAGGTAACACAGGTGACATCATTGTAAAAGGTTCAAATGTATTTCTTTAATCATGCAGACACTATTTATTCTTCTCAAAAATGTAAAAGCCATTCATTTCCCCCAAAATCGTTTTTCACATCACATTTAAGAAACACAGCACAGGTCCTATGTACAAGCATTCAATTCAACTACTGAAACCTCACTATTTCACAAAATACAAATCCTCTATCTTGCAAATGTTGATACCAAGCATTATCAAAAAACATGACACAAACCAATAGCAAAGAAGCTCAATGTGCTTCCTAGTATGAGGTAACACAGGTGACATCATTGTAAAAGGTTCAAATGTATTTCTTTAATCATGCACACACTATTTATTCCTTCTCAAAAATGTAAAAGCCATTGATTTTCCCCAAAATCGTTTTTCACATCACATTTAAGAAACACAGCACAAGTCCTATGTACAAGCATTCAATTTCACTACTGAAACCTCACTATTTCACAAAATACAAATCCTCTATCTTGTAAATGTTGATACCAAGCATTATCAAAAAACATGACACAAACCAACAGCAAAGAAGCTCAATGTGCTTCCTAGTATGAGGTAACACCAGTGACATCATTGTAAAAGGTTCAAATGGATTTCTTTAATCATGCAGACACTATTTATTCCTTCTCAAAAATGTAAAAGCCATTCATTTTCCCCAACATCGTTTTTCACATCACATTTAAGAAACACAGCACAGGTCCTATGTATAAGCATTCAATTTCACTACTGAAACCTCACTATTTCACAAAATACAAATCCTCTATCTTGCTAATGTTGATACCAAGCATTATCAAAAAACATGACACAAACCAACAGCAAAGAAGCTCAATGTGCTTCCTAGTATGAGGTAACACAGGTGACATCATTGTAAAAGGTTCAAATGTATTTCCTTAATCATGCAGACACTATTTATTCCTTCTCAAAAATGTAAAAGCCATTCATTTTCCCCAACATCGTTTTTCACATCACATTTAAGAAACATAGCACAGGTCCTATGTACAAGCATTCAATTCAACTACTGAAACCTCACTATTTCACAAAATACAAATCCTCTATCTTGCAAATGTTGATACCAAGCATTATCAAAAAACATGACACAAACCAATAGCAAAGAAGCTCAATGTGCTTCCTAGTATGAGGTAACACAGGTGACATCATTGTAAAAGGTTCAAATGTATTTCTTTAATCATGCAGACACTATTTATTCCTTCTCAAAAATGTAAAAGCCATTCATTTTCCCCAAAATCGTTTTTCACATCACATTTAAAAAACACAGCACAGGTCCTATGTAGAAGCATTCAATTTCACTACTGAAATTCAACCATTATCAAAAAACATGACACAAACCAACAGCAAAGAAACTCAATGTGCTTCCTACTCTGAGTTAACACAGGTAACATCATTGTGAAAGGGTCAAATGTATTTCTTTATGCGTGCAGACACTATTTATTCCTTCTCAAAAATGTAAAAGCCATTCATTTTCCCCAAAATCGTTTTTCACATCACATTTAAGAAACACAGCACAGGTCCTATGTACAAGCATTCCATGTCACTACTGAAACTTCACAATTTTACAAAATACAATTCCTCTATGCAGTAAAAACTTTTTACCAAGCATTATCAAAAAACATGACACAAAGCAACATTAAAAAAACACAATTTGCTTCCAAATCTTCTCCATAGAGTATACAAGTCTCTATCTATATTAAATGAATCATTACTCACCTTTACAAATGCTTTAGGAAATTGAGAACAGTGTCAGACACACACACCAATATTTCTTTAGCAGAGCAAAAGGTATGTACTCCGGGCACTGCAACCATGAATGGCACAGAGAACCTCTAATTCTACACACATATTCCTCATGGTAACCAATCAAAACTCTTCCCTCTCTATTTTCAAACCAACACCCTTCCCCCTCCTCAGCCCTTTCTACCTGTTACCATAGCAACTCCCTCCTCACTGAGCTCTCAGGTTTAAAAGTTTATTCTACAATGTTGCAATTGAACTTAGCAAGGATGTTTGACCTCTCAATACCCCAGCTTATCCAGTGCAATGTTTCTTTAAATGACTTTTTCTTAACCATTCAAATTGCTTCTTTCACAAATCAGAACCATGCACCCTAACTTTCAGTTTTCAACTATCTGAATCCACCAATCATTGCTTGTGATTCAAGAGCACTGAAACTCCACAGTTTTTGTTTTGCAAACTCCTACTGTTCCAACTTCCATTTCATTCCCACACTTCATCTGACTGCACCAGAACCTCCTCTTACCATGTATTCTGTCTGGATTATTGGACATAGCTACATCCACTGGGCTCAAAGGTATGCAGCTACCAGAATTTTTCACAACCTTGATTTACCAAATATCAACATCAAATGGATTGGCCAGAGAGGATTGCGATGTCATCAATTGATACCATTGGTGAAAACCTTTTTGCATCTGCCACACCCTCACCTCATAATTCTGCACTGTGGTGGAAATGACTTAGGCACTTTGACTGAGGTAGGTCTGGAAATGCTTTCAAAGGACACCTTTGAGCAATTGATGGCACTTTTTCCTCACACTGCCTTGGTATTTTCCAATATATGCCAAAGACAGAAATGGAAGTGGTCCAACCAATTTTGTCCACAATTTGAGAAAGCACGGAAACATGTGAATAAATCTGTTTCTACTTACATGAGAGACTATGGAATGGGTTCAATATACAACAATAACTTGCGTTACAACATGCAAGATATCTACAGAGGAGATGGTGTGCACTTCTCAGATGAGGGGAATAGAATATTCCTCCTGAATATAAGACTGTGCATTGGAACCTACGTGTAGGTACCTAAATCAGCCACAGAACCCAAAAGCTCTTTTCAGGGCTACCCTACCTCTGATCACTCAAAATGTTTATTTTTCTCTAACTTTTTTCACTGTTTTTCACCAAAGTACGCTCCCCGGTACGCTCCCCGGTGCGCTTTGTAAGGGGAACTATGTTCTGCACTTTAAGTTAAATTGGAAAAACGTTTTCTGATAGTTTTTAACTGTCCCTCTGTTATAGTTATAGATTCAGATAGGCTTCTCTGTTGTAGTTATGGATTGATTTAGGCTTCTGTAGTATAAATATGAATTTACTTAGACTTCTTCACATGCACTTTTTTATATTTCTACTTCCTGCCTGATAACATACACTGCCCGAAGATAACTTCACTGGTAAAAACTCCGAAGTACCTGTCTGAACTTAAACCCAACAGTGCCCTAACTCTACTAATATAGTTATTTTTATGCAATTTACAGCCAAAAAATGGAAGGTAAAGAGGAGACCAATACAATTTCTTTTGAAATTATGCATAACAACATTCTTAACGAAGACTTTGATTTCATGGATGAGTCTGGGGATCAAGAACTAATAAACTGTCTTGAAGCAATGGAATCATGCAATGAAATTGTGGAGGAGATTCCAGATAATCTGATGTTAGAAGTTTTAATAGAGTATGAAAAATCCCAACAATACATTTTTATTTAATAATTAAAAATTGTTTCAGACATTATTCATTTTTATATGTAATTCTTATGTAATTCTTGAAGTCGTACCAAAAAGATTATATTATAAAGTGAGACTTATACTATAATGTGCAATTTTTTGGAGTTACATAGCAAGTTTGCTCATAGTTACTTCCTTTCTCCCACTATATTATCTCCAAAGTGTATTTGACATCTGTTTTTCATCTCCTGCCTCCTTTCTCTCACTGTCTGTCTCTAATGCACGATATCACCGCCAATTTTGTGTAGATTTAGAAGAGATTAAATGTAATACTGGAAAACATCATAAGGGAGCAGGATAGACTACCTATGATCCCCTAGACCTTCTCAGGGTGTGCTTAAAGGATCTGTTTCTACTTTCCTGACAGACTATGTTATGGATTCCATATACCACAATAACTTCTGTAACAACATGCAAATTATCTACAAAGGAGAATGTCTACATTGAATTTAAAACTCTGCATTGGTACCTACATGTTCGTAATTAAATCACCCACAAAACACAACAACTCTATTCACAGCTACCCTACCTCTAAGCACTTTCAATTATTATTTTACTGTTTCACTGGGTTTTCCCCTTGGTACGCTCCCTGGTACGCTCCCCGGTGCGTGTACCGGGCGCTCCCCCCGCGAAAATCGGGGACCTTTTATGGCCCCCACATCAAACCTAGGGGGTCAGGAGGGGTCTACCCTGCCCCCTTATGGTCATTTTCCCCTTTGTTTTTGCCACCTCTTCTGTCTCGATCCTACCGAGACACAAGATGGCGGACGCTCCGGACTGTTTGGAATCTTGACAGACACCTGAGAGCCAATCAGCTTTCCGCGCGCGAACTCGCGTTACGCGCCCGGTGCGCTCCCCGGTGCGCGTATAGATATATATATTTTTTTGAACCTAAATTACTCAAAATCCTCTGGAGCACATATCTTGAGACATAGCAAAGGCACATCGGGCTACCAATCCCTGCAATTTTGCCAAGTTTGGTGGAAATCCATTGAGCCGTTCGAGCTAAAAGTGAGTCCAACCGCCCTATGGAAATTAACTTGGGGAAAACACGTTTTGGGACACCCCTTTTATCTTGGCCCCCGCTTGATGAATCCCCCCCAAACTTTCAGGAAAGGAGCGGAGCGCAGCGAGACAAATTTGAGGAAAATGACAGGCAGATCCCTCAATCTGCGCCAAAGTTATTCCCAATAGAATGTTGCGGATTTCCTATGGAAAACAATCCTAACTATAACTACCTATTGGCGACCGCCAGTAGGTAATGTGTGTGTGTGTGTGTGTATATATATATATATATATATATCAGCACACTTTTCTTCCAAACCTCCACAACGACAAAAAGAAGAAGCGGACCCCACGACTCGAGGTAGGAAATTATTTTATTAATCCAAGCTTCTTTGTTGACGCATTTCGAGCATCAAGTGGTATTGATCACACAGTGAACACAGCGTCAGCCTTCTTTTTATACTATTTCATAGTGAAAAAAATACACCCTGTGAAAATCACATGACCTTTGACATGGACATAGAAAATGTCTCGCTGATGTAACTTCTTTTCAGTATGTAATCATTTTGCAGCTTTCACTATGTTATAATAATATCAGCATGAATGCTTTACAGTATATACATCGTTTCATTGTTGAACAGTCAAATACTTAATATTCCCAGCATAAATGCTGTAATAAGAGCACAATCATATAAAGTGACAAAGTGCAATATAAACATCGGGTTAGATTACAAATATATAAATATATCAAACATTATAAAATCAATGCCTATATTTATGTTGGTTTAAAATTGATCCAAATATATAAATAATTTAATATATATATATATAAAACCATTTCTCGTACAAAAAATATATATATTTAATAAAACATTCCTGCATGAATGCAAAGATTCCCGTTAATTCATCTATTATGCATTTGTCCACTCTACTGCAAGTGAGAACTGTTCACAACAATACGACTAAATCATAGCGACAAGCTGCTACATAAATATAATTGCGCTTCTTGTCCATTGAATATGTGATTAATTAAATCATCTTATGTGCAGAAATTGTGCTCATGAATTCCTAATAAATCAAACATGCATACTAAATTATGCTCTATAAACAATAAATCCTACCAAAGGTGTATGTTACACAAATTATACAGTGATTTGACTTTTAAAAGAAAGTAGACTGGTTGACGGAGAAATACTTATTATTGGGCTAATTTTGTTCGTACTGGCTGACCAATCTAAGCAAGCGAACTGTACGGATGCCTAGCAGCTAAAAATACTAACACTGATATGGTATGGGCAACCTAAACCCTAAACAGATCTTACAAGGGTCACCATCGTTTTATATGCACATTTCATTTATAATCAAACCATTACAGGAAGTGATGCAAATCTTCTGTTGTGTTCAGTCCATTTGGTTGTTTACTGTCCAGCTCAACTATATACCCCGATTCCTTGCGCCTCAGCATTTTATCTCTATCACCCCCTCTCCTAAGAGGTGCAATTGCGTCAATCACAAAATAAGATAAACAAGATAAATCATTATTGTGTGTTGCTTTGAAATGACGCGCAACAGGGTAACTCTTATCGTTATTTACAATTGCCCTCAGATTCTGCAAAATCCGGGCGTGCACCTGTAGCTTCGTGCTGCCCACATAACGCAAGCCACAGGTGCACACCAGGACATACACAGCATAATCAGTATGGCAATTGTAATTGCCTCTAATCGCAGTTTTGGCTGTGGAGAATGGGGTTTCATAGTGGGTGGTAGTGATGCCGAATTTACATGCTCTACATAGGGAACACTTGTAAAACCCATCTTTAGGTTTTAACCAGGTACTGCCACTACCTAGTTCAGGGCTTGCTTTCACTAAGTTGTTACGCATACTCTTCGCTTTCCTGAAAGTGATGGTCGGGTTATCAGGTAATCTGCAGCCTAAGACTCCATCGTTTTTGAGGATCGGACAATTTTTCTTGATGATTCCCTTGATAATACGTTCTTGTTTACTGAACATTAGTATCAAACGAGGGGCCTTATCAGCAGTCACTGCATTGGTATTTTTAGGTGTTAATAACGAATCCCTAGGTCTTTCACGTGCTTTCACCAATGCTTTAGGTGGGGTTTAGTTGCTATATCCCCTTGCCTTGAGACGTTCCATCATCTTGTTGGCCCCTTCCTCAAAACTTTGTGTGGAGCTACAAATCCTTTTTAGGCGTAAGAGTTCACCATACGGTATGCTCTCTCTATGAGGTACCTGGGATGCCCACTGCTGGCATGCAAAATGCTGTTGCCAGCTGTGGTTTTACCGAACATAGATGTTTCACATTTGCCCTCTCTAATCTCAATCTGTACATCCAAAATTCTGATTTGACTTTACTGACCTTGGATGTAAAAAAAAGATTGTGTGTATTCGCAGTTAGCTGTTCTACAAATTTTAGAGCACTAGATTCCTCTCCTTCCCATATGCAAAAAATATCGTCAGTGAAACGCATCCAATAACGTACATTGTTAAAACCTGGGGTGACGATGAGATCCCGCTCCTCACACCAGCCAACATGTAGACATGAGTAGCTGGGGGAGAAGCAGGATCCAATCGCCACACCTCTTATCTGTTTCCAGATTTCTTTCCCAAACATGAAATAATTTTTGTGCAAACACCAGGCCACCAATTCGTATAACATTTTGTTGTGACTATAGTACTCACAGGATCTCTGCCCCAAGTAGTGTTGAATGGCTTCCACACCGTCGGTGTGGTTGATGCTGGTGTATAACGATTCTATGTCCAATGTCAACATACACCAGCCACCTTGCCAATTGATCAGGGCGCAGTTTATTTAAAAAGTCACCTGTATCCTTGATATAACTCGGACATTTTGTTACCATATCCTGATAGTAAAAGTCAATGTACTTGAAAACGTTCTCACTTATACTGTTGATTGCAGAGATTATAGGCCTGCCAGGGGTCTGAGTTTGCTGTTTATGAATTTTAGGTATTAAATACAAACTCGGAATCACAGGATTTTCAGAGTGCAAACAATTGTACTCAGTTGATGATATTAATCCTTCCCTTTTATATGTGGCCAAACACTTCTTTAAATGATCCTTTGCTCTCTCATATTCCATTCCATTGGATCTAGTGTAGCAATCGCCATTTTCTAATTACCTCATAGCCTCTGCAATATAATCTATCTTCTGCCACAGTACAATGTTTCCACCCTTGTCTGATTTATTAATCACAATTTCATTGTTAGCGCTGAGTTTGTTCACCAAGTTAACATATTGTCTGTCCTTGTACGATTGAACGCTTCTCTGACCATTGACCTTACGATTCAGTGTTTTAAGATCTTCAATTACACACTCATGGAAAATATCAACCGCATCTTTAGGCATCATCGGTATGAATGTGCTTTTGACTTTAAAAGGACTCTCTCCTGCTCCTTTTTGTCCGATGCCCACTCCATGTAATTCTGCCTGGGTATTACGAATTGCCATTCCTTTTTCATTTTCTTTGTTGGATATCTCTGTATCAGACGATTCCCCCAAATCACATAGGGTTAATAGTAATTTGGCGTTAGCCGCAGCCACAATCTGAGGTTTGGTACGTGGATGTAGAGGAGCTGCACCCTCTTCTTGCTCTTTGCTCGTGCCGGATTTGATGGTGAAAAACTTTTCCAGTTTTAACTTCCGTGTGTAGCAAAAAATGTCAGCCCTTGTCTTCGTATAACTAAAAGCACTTTCAGGGCAAAAATTCAGACCTAGAGACAAAAGCTGTTCTTCAGCTGCTGTTAAGGTCTCTGTCGACAGGTTGGTAATGGTGCAGTCCTTTAATTTTTCTTTTTGTACCAAGTTTTCTTCTTTTGCACGGGTTTTCCAACATTCCCTCCTGGCGCTCCTCCTGGCATTGCGCCTTTTCCTTGTGCTGTGTTCCGCACTCTGGGGCGGAGAGTTCTCAGGCGATCTTCTACTAAAAAATCCACCTCCTCCCCAAGATCTAATCGCATATTGCTGGTACCTGCATCAATACTGAGATCTGAGCCAGTAGTGCTCGATAGCGATAGTGTATCGGCATCAGACTCCACAATCGCACTTGTTTGACCGGGTTGCCCCTGTTGCACCACATTAGAGTTTTTCGCACCAAACCTTTGCTTCCTTGCTTGTTCAAACTTACGAGAGAAAGTGTAGATCTGTCCTACTTCATAATCCCTCTTGTCGCGGGAGAATTTGTGTGCTTTACAAATTTTTATCTTCTCCTCGTGTTTGCGCAACCTCTCCGATATTTCATTTCGCATTTTTTCAATCAAGTCTTGGTGTTCTCTGTGCGTTTCCCCATCGAGCTCTTCATTAATTTTGGCAATCTCATCCAACAATCTTTGGCGGTCCAGCAAGGCATATATAATTAGTATTTTTACCAGGTTCATTGAGGCTTCTAAATTACTGGCCCCCCATTCTTTGAGCATAGCAGGATTTGGTTCCTCAAAGCTGGGTGCCAGTAATATTCTTAAACCTCTTGGTACCCATCTAACTTTCTCATACTTAGTGAGAGATTAGTCCTCCCACCACTTTGTAATCTCCGATCGGGTTTTTTTCTCCAACAATTTCAAAAGCTGCTTTACATCTTGGTTTGAATTGCTTGACTGGCCAGCTGCTGTGGAAACACTCGCCCCGGCTGGCGGCAGGTCGCCAAACAATTCTTCTGCCGCCGCCTCCCATTCCCGTTCCAGACTAGCTGACATAGCTTGTGGTGCTGAAGGATTTAAATGTAAGTGAAGTCGGCAGCTGCCGTCACTTCTCACTTGCCTCGCAAAGTCTTAACCTCCCCACCTGTTGTATGCTGATTATCGACACTCTCCGGCGGAATGAGTTTCAACCGGCCATCCGACCACACGTCTCTGCTCACCACACAGCTTTTCGTAGATTATTCACAGCTGCAGGGGGCCTCACGTTCTTTCTCTCTCCGGAATCACGCTGCTCGATAGTTGTAAAGCGAGGCCACTTCGGGGGAAGGGGGTACCGCTGACGGAGACAACGAAAAGAAGAAGCGAACCCCATGACTCGAGGTAGGAAATGATTTTATTAATCCAACCTTCTTTGTTGAGGCGTTTCGAGCATCAAGTGCTCTTGATCACACAGTGAACACAGCGTCAGCCTTCTTTTTATACTATTTCATAGTGAAAAAACACACCCTGTGAAAATCACATGACCTTTGACATGGACATAGAAAGTGTCTCGCTGATGTAACTTCTTTTCAGTATGTAATCATTTTGCAGCTTTCACTATGTTATAATAATATCAGCATGAATGCTTTACGGTATATACATCGTTTCATTGTTGAACAGTCAAATACTTAATATTCCAAGAATAAATGCTGTAATAAGAGCACAATCATATAAAGTGACAAAGTGCAATATAAACATCGGGTTAGATTACAAATATATAAATATATCAACATAATAAAATGAATGCCTATATTTATGTTGGTTTAAAATTGATCCAAATATATACATAATTTAATATATATATAAAACCATTTCTCGTACAAAATATATATATATTTAATAAACAATTATATATGAAAAGCTCCAAGAATGAAAGCCAGCAGGATTTATTTGGCACAAATAAATAAGAACAAACGCGTTTCAGCGGTACGCCTTCATCAATGTATATATATTTATATATATACATACATATGTATTTTTAAATCTATATGAATGCACACACACATACCTACAAAGTCAGATGGAAACATAGTAAGGTTTCCCTTCATGCACTCCAACAATCCTTCCTGTAATGTACATACACTTGCAGCATTGGCACTAGGCAGCACAAAGTGTGTTACCTCTATGAGGCTGCAGAAGTTCCCCATTTCTTTGTAGGTATGTCACATTTTTGCTCTCGCCGTTTCACACAATGCAGCTCAGTAACTTTCTTGCTACCCTATGCTGCTTGAAACATTAGTAAATATATGCCCCCACCACTGTATACAGCCCAGTGTCACAGATACAAACCAATATAAGGAAAACAAAAAAGTTGCCCCATGGCTTTTTAACAATTATTTGTAAAGATATATACATAACGCAACATCATTCAGCTGTGGGTTTGGTGTACAGTGTCTAGGGTGATAGATAATGAATGTCGTTTTTGACAGAGACATTTCTTCCAAAGTCTTTACTTCTTTCATGTGTCAGTATTTATGGGATCGCTCAACCCACAAATAAATGATGTTGCTCTATGTATAAATCTTTACAAATATTTGTTAAATGCCCAGGGGGATTTTTTTTAATTATATATATTGGTTTACCTCAGCCGCGTGTTGCTGATTGCTAAAGGGTATTCCCTGTGGTTGTTATTCAGTTGTTATGACACATAGAAACCATTCCCCACTGTAACTGCAAGCAGAAGAACCAGTTAATCACAATGCTGTTTCATGCAAGTATATACAGAATAGGGGTTTGGTTGCAGGGTCTCTAAGGTTGAAGCTTCACAAGGAGACAAAGTGAGCCCTTTTTCCTTCCTTCTGAATGGAAAGAAACGGGCCTCATTCCGTGGGAGAAGCTTATGCAGTACTGGGGTGGTGGGTGCAGGGGCCACGAATGGTGTCACAGATGAGGGGTTGTCACGCAGGGGGCGGGGTTTAGAAATAAAAAACAAACATACCTTGAGGGCGGGTCCTGCGTCTTCCGTGCTCCTGCTCTCCTGTGTCTGCTTCCAGGAACAAGAAGCAGGCAGCCAGGCTCCCTAACCCTAAGCCAATCACAACGCTGCAGTGCAGGATTGTGATTGGTCTGAGTGCCTTGACATGGCGCTCAGCTAGGGGCTGTAGGGGTGGGCATGTTCTCCATTCAGGCTGTAATGCGGCCTGCATGGGGAACAGGGAAGTGTGCGTAACTGCTTTGGACGGCCCAATAGGGCCGACCAAACAGTCATTGCGCACTTGAGTGGGCAAACCACTCCGCCTTAGCCCTGCTCCGTGGGCAGAGCAGCCCCGCCCACAAAGGAAACATAACATGATAATAACTGACAGTTAATATTATGTTATGTTTCCTCTGCTCTCACTGCTTTAAAGCAGTGATGCGACACTCCCCCGCCATAGCGGAGGAGCCACCACTGATTCAGTACCTAACTGCACACCCTAAACAACAGCTACAGGAAAATTATATCTACAAAAACCACAATGGAGTTTCAGAGGGGGACATCTCCTTTGGAATTACAGGAGAGGACAACCCCAGTTCCAGCTGCAGTCTCCAGACTCCCCATATGGGTCTGGAGAAAGTTAATCTCTGTATGTCATGTTTTTGCTGGCTATTCTCATTGGGATCCTTGCTCTTCCTGCACTGCTATATTGTCAAAGCACCACATCCTGAGCCAAATTGTGAGGACAGAAACATTGTTGTGTCATAAAACCCCCCAGAAGGTTTTCTTTTCTGCTGAATTTCATTTCTTCAACCTTCTTGGTGAGTCTGTGCTTGTTAATGATGTGACGGTCACATCAAGAGTGATGGGATTCATTTAATTTTAAAGACTAATTAGGATATTAACTGAGTGGAGTCAGATTCAAATTCATTGCACAGAAAAACAGTTATTAATTTGTGAAACAAATGAGCACTGGTGCCCAGAGATCCAATCAGATGCTTGCAGCCAGCACTATTACAAGTTGGTGGTCACAAATCAAGGCTGCCTAGTCCGGAATCCACCTCATACCGCTGTAATCCACTACCAGACACTCCCTGGCCCTTTGTGACGGTTTTTCGGTCTTTTTCTTTCTTTCCCTTTTGTCTGTTTTTCAGTGTGTTGCTCCAACAAATGTTCAATGAGGTAAAATAAGTGCTGGTCCTCAAAAACGAGTGCTGGTGGCCTCCTCGACCAGCAACCACCGGCTCAAATTAAGCACTGCAGAAATATGTACTTGGACTAAGATGGGAAAAAATACATACATATATTTCCATTCATGTAAACAGCTTATAAAGTTACTCATGATGACTTGTGCTATATTTTAGACCTGATCAAATGCTAAATGTACAATGCAAATAATTGCAAATAAGTGTTTTAGTTCTTTTTGAAAAGCATCCAAATAATTATTAGAAAATAACTTATCAGTCATAGTTCTACTCTGCAGGTATGACACATTTGTTATTGAAGGATGCCACCAGTTGCTTTCCCTTCCCAGCTTCAGAATCCCTTGCCACTGCTGCTTGGCCTGACAGTTTAATAACTTTGCAATTATGCATATATTGAGATGAGCATCTGTGAGGGATGCATAGCAGGTTGTACTCACGAGAAAGTGTCACTCATAATATCATACATAAGCCAAAAAAAGTCAAATATGAACACACTGGAAACCTCAAAATGCCACACATCAGCAATCCGAAAACTTAACAGCTATGAAAGAGCTATTTGCTGGAGTAAGTTCAACTCAAATTGTAAATTGTGCACTTTAAAGGCCATATTTATCAAATTGTGACACAGCTCAGCAAGCTATCTTGCTGCACTGCATTGCAGGGAAAGAGCAGGAATGCACCGTATTTATCACAATATGTCACATTCCTGCCTTTAGCCAGCACTGGCACACAAAGTGACACCTAGTGCCAACCTGCGCACTCTTACTCCATAATGCAAGGGTGCCTGTGTTGTAAGGAGTATTGCTTTTGTGCAGTATGGTGCACCGTCCTGCACAAAAACAATCCCCTGAGGCATTCTTCTATTTCTATGTGTGCTGCAGCACACATACAAAAAAGAAAAAACGAGGGGAAATCGAGAGAGGAAAAAATTAGGAGAAATAAAGATATGTCTCCCTGTAATGCCTCCATGTGGGCACATTCCCAGCTCTGCCAGTAAAGGTAAACCTGAGAATGTGTCGAAATCCATGGATTTTGATTGGGGATACCCACGCACCACCAATGGCAAGCCACCCTGGGGCAGAGTAACGCAACACATCGATTTGTGATGCGTTGTATTACTCTTGATTTATCAAGCTACGCAGGGCCACGCAAGGTGGCCTTGTGTGGCATGATAATTTGCATTTCTATTTTTTTTATTTTAATTTTTTTATTTTATAGCCACAAACAGAAATACATTACAACGGCAAAAGGGTTCAAAAACAACATATCAATATTCCAAACACAAACACCGTCTTGATAAAAAAAGCAATAATATAGAGAGAGAAATAAAGAAAATACTTTGAACTTTTTATCCCATTGGAGGCAAGACCATATCCTTTTAAATTTTAGCCAGGAATGAGTGCCTCTGACTTTAGCTAATGCCATCTCCATTTCATAGATTTCCCTTAATAAGACCCAGAATTCATTGATACTTGGACTCATACTTTGGATCCAAGAATGGGCGATACATAAATGAGTACAAGCCGATATAATAGAAGCAAAGGTTTAGTAAGACAACCCAACTCTGAAAATATTCCCAACACCAGCTCTTTCTCAGTGACTGGATTGTCGTAACCGGCCCACACTACGAGGGCGAGTGTTATACTAGACCAAAAATCTTTCAACTTAGGACATGTAATAAACATATGGCTTAAGTCTGCAGCAAATTCTTGGCATTTCGGGCAGTATGATTTCGTAATATTTAAGTTAATAGCCCATTTAGAAATTTACTCTAGAGTGTAAAAGAGCATAAAAATAATTCTAAAGCGCCGATGCTTCAAATTGACTGAAGTTACTGCTGAATTTATTGTTTCCAGAGATTCGTTCCTCTCCTCTTTAATTATATTGCAGTTAGGGGGCGTGGCTAGCCGAGCAGCGAAATGGCCGCTCTGTGAGTGAGCTCCGCCGGCTACAATAATTAATCCTGAATTTATCCTTCTCCTGGTACCTGCGGACCCGAATTACTCCGAGGGTCGCTGTCGGACACCCTGGGGATCCTTCGACTGCAGTTTGGGGCACGTAGCTGACGATCCTGAGGAGCGGCAGCCGCCTGGACATTTGCCGACCTGTGCGCCCGCTCTGATCCTCGCCGGAAGTGCCTGACTCTGGGCGTTGCGCGGCACTACAGACCGCGGCTTCGGAGGCCCCCGGAGAGCCGGCGAGAGGTGCCGTGCGCCACCACCTGCAGCGAGGACACCGCCGACTCTGCTACCGGTGAGCCCCGGTAGTCCTTGAGAAGGATATAGCTGTTGCAGCGCTGCGCCTAGCGGAGGGGAGTCTGTGAAGCCTGTCGGGGCGCCGCACATCGCCCGGCCGTTAACCTGGGGTGGCGGTGGACTGTGGGGAGCCCCCCGGGTCTCGGCTGCGAGGTGGTGTCTGCGGACGCTCTGCTTCTTGGCGGATTGGAGGACAGAGCGGGGCGTCCCTGCAGCGAGGCGGGAACTGATCTGGTATCTCCCCGCTGCGCCTCTATGCTGCACCAGGTCGACAGCTGTCGGTGACTAAACACAGAAGACCACTTGCACCTTTCTTACCTTGACGAGCTGGATTCCTGGGGTTTGGATCAAACCTCTGATACCGATGATGACACGAGGTTTTGCTAGTGGGATTCCGACGCCCGCCATTTTGTGACTTGGTGCTGCCCGGATTTGCGCGCTGCAGATCCTAAGAGCCGCTGGTCAGCCTCGCCATTCATACTTACTAATTGGCCGATGCATAACTTTCCCTCGGATTAGCTCACCTCGCTTTGTCGTGCTACGAGCTACTGCACGGCGGGTCGGCGGTGGGGCGCACAGCGGCGCTACTCCTACGTGGCGCTAAAGGCATATTCCAAGCTTCGGAGATGGGAAAAAACGAAGCCAGGCAACCCAAAATCAACTTTGACAGTAAACGACCTCCGAAAACCCATGCGGCGGAGATGGATGGCGGCGAGTCGTCATCGCATGGCGCACCTTCGGACATAGACTTTGGGGCGCTTATCGTAGAGGTGAGGTCCAGCTTAAAGAGTATCGACGCAAAGCTTGATACCATGTCATCACAGCTAGAATCTGTGAAAACTAAAATGGACGCCCACGAAACCAGACTGGACTGCCTAGAAAACAGGCAAACCGAATGCTGCGAATTCCAACAGCAGGCCAAGCAACACATTACTTCCCTGGAACGGGAAATAGGTAACCTTCGCGCCAAGGCTGATGACTTGGAAGCACGCTCCAGGAGGTCCAACGTCCGCATTACGGGTATTCCGGAGACGACCAACATTAGCAAAATGGAAACGTATGTGACAGACCTCCTACATGAACTATTCGACCCACACTTGTCCTCAGTCTTCACGGTTGAGAGGGCGCACAGGTCGCTTGGAAAGAAACCTCAGCCGGGTGCCCCACCTCGCCCTATCCTGGCTAAATTGCTCAATTACCAGGATAGAGATCTCATCCTGCGCTTGGCGAGAGAGAAGGGCCGGATCACACATAAAGGGAACAATATCTCCTTCTACCCGGACTTTACCCCCCTGGTACAAGCGGCACGCAAGGAGTTCCAGCCGGCGAAAAAGATGCTGCTACAGGCTGGAGTGCCCTACTCTCTGCTCTATCCGGCGAAATTGAAGGTACAGCATGACAACGCTTCACATTTCTTTACGGACGCCAAATCTGCGCTCAAGTTTGCCAAGCATATCTGTGCGGGGGCCAGAAGGAAATCGCCACGACTTGAGGAGGCCTCGGACCACCTTAGTGACAATGACTGAGGGGGCTGCCGCTGTGACTTTGTGTGACTGCACCTCAACCCCCATTAGTGCCCCCTGTGGACGTTTGGATACTCCTTGTGTCCATTGTTGTTACATCTGAATTAGTAAGTGGGGATGAGTCTTTGTAGACGCCACGGATGCCATGCTGAGGCTGCTGATTGCATGTGCTCTTTGAGATTGTAGTTGCATATGGGTTTTACAGACCCTGGAGTGGGGGCACTGCCAGGATCCAGGAGAATTCCAATTAGAGTGTAGCCACCCCGATCACACGGGGGTGTACGCTAGGCGCGCCACGCCTCATGGGGTGCCTCCCATTGTTTCTGATGTTGGGGTTTTTGCACGCACTGCGTGCCTATTTTTGGGGTATGTCACGACCTGATTGGGGGGTTGCTGAGGGTGGAGGGTGGAGGGGGGTGTTTATGAAGTTGCGAGTTCTAGTTCTAATAAGGTGCACTATATTTTTACCTGGTACTGTCTGTTTGCACATTGGATTGCTGGTCATGGTGAGTGGGCGGCCTTGTGTCTCTGGGAGATGGGGACATTGGGAGATATATCGGACTATACATCGTCTATTAGATGGGGGGGATTAAGCTCTGGACTTGGAACATTAGAGGCCTTGGTGACTACAAGAAAGCCCGCCTGATGCATGGTATACTGTCAAGGCACAAGGTGGATATTTGTTTCTTGCAGGAAACTCATCTTAATACGACCCCATCACCAAGATTGAAAAACTCCCGATGGGCGCATGTATACTCTGCCATTTATTCTAACTATGCGAGGGGTGTGGCTGTACTTATACGCAGAGGATTGGATTGGCGGGAACACGCTCGCGTGCAGGATGTGGAGGGTAGGTATGTTATACTGCATGGTTCGTTGCAAGGGCGGCCTATTGTGCTGGCTGCGATTTATGGTCCGAATGTAGACGATCCCGAATTTTTCCGAGGTGTTTGGGCGGAGATTGCGTTACTGGACTGCCAATCTGTTGTGTTGGGTGGTGATTTCAATATTGTGCTGAATGATGACATGGATCGCAGGGGTGTGAGCAGACCACTGCATGCTAAAGCCCGTCAAGCAGTGTTGGATGTGATGTGTGGGGGAAGACTTTCGGATGTGTGGAGAGCTAGACATCCAGATGTCAAAGTGGGGACCTGCTATACTTGCCATAAAGCTGCTTGGTCTAGGCTAGACTTCTGGCTAGTGTCTCCTGAGGTTGCAACGTGGGTGTCGTGTGTTGATATCCTAGCTAGGTCACTGTCGGACCATGCCCCGTGTATGTTGGAGCTGCACCCACCAGATACTATTCACAGGGCGTTCACATGGCGCCTTCCACCACACGCGCTCACGGACCCAGTGTTTGTTGAGGAGATCAGGGAGGATATCATTCAATATTTTGCTGATAATGCTGGGTCAGTCTCCACTAAAGCCATTGAATGGGACGCCTTTAAGGCTGTGATCAGAGGCCAGTGCATTGCACGACAGGCGGGCGTATTGCGCGCCATCAGGGGCACGTTGGCTAAACTAGAGGGAGAGCTGAGAGACCTAGATGCTGCCTTTAGCACTGACCCGTCCTTAGAAACTGCTGGGACTCTGAAAACCAAGCTGTTAGCCTTTACTGAGGAGGCAGAGCGGGAGGTCCGATTCCTGGGAAAGCAGGCTGAGGCGCGCAGATATGGGGAGGGAGATAGGCCGAGTAGAACCCTTGCTAGGTTGATAGCTCCTCGAACGCAGTCTAACTACATTCACACCATTTATGACAAGGGGGGGACCCTTGCGGTTGGCCAGGAGGCGGTGTTGGGCGCTTTCGCTGACTTCTACGCATCCCTCTACACCTCCAAACAACCCGCTGCCCCGGCCTCCTTACAGGGCTTTCTCGACTCCATTGCCCTCGTCTGGTTTAATAACAACCACAGACAGTATATGGACCTCCCTGTAACTGTCCAAGATATCACTCAGGTGATCAAGAGCATGCCGGCCAACAAAGCCCCTGGCCCTGACGGCCTGACTACATCCTTCTATAAAACTTATGTGGATGAAATAGCGCCGAGACTACACTCTGTGTTTGTCGAAGCCCTTGAGTTGAACTCCCTACCTGACTCCATGCGTGAAGCCTTAATAATTACGCTCTTAAAGCCTGACAAAGACGAGCTGCGCCTGGATTCCTATAGACCCCTCTCTCTGATCAATGTGGATGCTAAAATTTATGCAAAGATCATCGCTGATAGATTGCAACCAATGTTACCGATGATTGCACTCCCTGACCAATCGGGGTTTATCCCTGGCCGCGCGACGTCACATAACCTCAGAACCATTTTCTCTGTCCTTCACTACTTACACCCGTCTGTGCAGGCGGCGGTGGTGTTTCTAGACGCCACCAAGGCTTTCGACTCCTTAGAGTGGCCTTACCTATTCAGGATTTTGGAGAGGATGGGATTCAGTCAGAATTTCATGACCCTGATCAAACTGCTATACACGACACCTAGAGCTAGGGTGAGTGTTAATGGACTTGTATCCAAGCCATTTGGTATCTCCAGAGGGACTAGACAGGGATGTCCTCTGTCCCCTCTCCTCTTCGCCATTGCGATGGAGCCGCTTGCGGCTCGAATACGGCAACATCACACTGCACGGGGCATCGGATTCAGCTCGCGGAGCTTACTGATCTCGTTGTATGCAGACGATGTCACCTTATATGTCACCAATCCCAAGGATAACATGAACCCGCTGCTCCGAGAATTTGTGAGGTTTGAGGGCCTGGCGGGAGTATCGATCAACTGGTCTAAATCTGTTGCCTTCCCATTGACGGAGGAGACCTGCCGCCCGGCACCGGACTACCCGCTGAAGTGGGAGACGGACGCTGTTAAATATTTGGGTGTTTGGGTCAGTCGAGATATGCAGGAGCTGTGGTCGCTCAATTTCGGAAGAGCGGTGGACTGGCTGGAAGGGAAAGTCGAGGTTTGGAACAAGCTGCCGCTATCTCTGGTCGCAAGGATAGCTCTAGCGAAAATGGTGGTTCTCCCCAAATTCTTGTACCTGTTCGTGAACGTCCCGCTGCCGTTGACAGCACACTTTCACGCCCGGGTCCGCTCGCTGTTGTTGAAGTTGGTGTGGGCTGGTGGACAGGCGAGAGTGTCCTGGGACCTGCTCACACTACCGCTCCGCCAAGGGGGCCTCGGGGCTCCAGATATGAAGCTTTACTCCCTCTGTGCACAAGCGCAGTTTCTGCACTTCTGGGCCTTCCCTACTCCTTACCAACCGCACGTTGCAGTGGAACTGGCTGTAGCGGCCCCATTCCCGCTGCGTGTGGCGCTATACGGGAAGGTTTCATGCCCGTCGAAGGAGATTGATACCGTGGAGATGGTTCGCTGGGCCTGGCGTGAACTTCAGAAAACTGCGGGACTCCCCTTGCTCTACGCACCGGCCGTCCCCCTGCGGGAAAACCCGATGCTGCCTTGCTTGACCGCCAGGGGTGATGTGCTTCTGATCAGAGGGGAAAGACTGCACACCTTTGCTGATATATACCCTGGCGGTACGTTTGTCGAGATGAGCGCGAGCGATGGTGCCCAACCTGACTCTTTTGCAGACGCGTTGTTATACCATTCCCTTCGGGAATCCTGCAAAAAGATGGGGCCCCACTTCCCGGAGGAGCCATGCACTCTGAACGCTCTTCAAGATTTGTTGTCACGGCCCTCCCCCAAAAAGCTGGTATCGAGACTGTATAACTGCATGCAGGAGCAGACCCCGCTAACAGTGGCCACGGCCAAGCAGGCTTGGGCTGCAGACCTGGCGGACCCTTTCACGGATGACGTATGGGAGTACTGCTGTAGGCAACTCACGGCACTGTCTCCGAACTATCGACTGCGGCTCATCCACTTCAAGTTTCTACACAGATATTACCGCACGCCGACACTGTTACACCGCATGGGCATCCGTGCGGATGCCTCCTGCTGGAAATGTGGAGGGGAAGATGCGTCCTTTCTCCACGTAGCTTGGAGCTGCCCCAAACTGGACACATACTGGTCGGAGGTCTTTACAGCCATTAACCAAATCATTCATAGAAATGATACACCGACACCGCTCCTGGGCTTGTTGGGCTATGTTAAGGAAACTGAACCCTGCGACAGGAAACTGCATGCGCTACTACTTCTCTATGCCAAGAGGCAGGTCGCACTGCATTGGGGCAGGAGGGCTCTTCCCTCGTTCGTGGGGTGGATCAGGGATGTGACATACGGTCATGCTCAACTGACACACTACTGGGAGACAATGCCCACCGCTTCCAGACCCACTGATATCTGGGACCCGTTCATACAATGGGCTAGAAAGCGGGAGGGCTCAGACACCTCGGGAGGGTCACCTGATGCGGGTGTTTCGGATGATATGGGCTGACTGTGTTCCTTGTGTGCTGGAATGATCACTGCTCAGAGAACCTGCGCTGGTGTGGACCTGCCCCGCACTTACACACGATTTGAACCTGCTGCCCCACTGATCCCGCATGGGACACTGGCCCTGCCCCCGCTGTCCCTACTCTGGCCTCTAAACTTGGTGGACAGTCCCACTCAGCATCCTCCCCCTCCTCCCCCCCCATTCCCCTTCTCCCACCCCCTCCGCCTACGCGTGACAGTGTGGAGGTCTCCGCACCCCCACTCTAAATATGGCTTGCCTTGTGCTCATGGTGTTCCAGCATAGATCTGCGCAGCCCCATGGATGGATGGTATGTTGAGTAGTTGTCTTTATATACTGCACCGAAGTTTGTTGTTTTCGTTTTCTGCTTGTTAGTGGGTTACATTGGAAGTAAACAGTGCTGTTGGATGTATTCTTTCCACCTGCCGCAGCAGCGGGTTGCTGACCGCTGATCGTACTGAGGCGGCTTAGTTGCTTTCTGATTCACCTGCATGTCTACATCACTGTGAGAAAAGTAAGACCACTTACGTGCGGATGTTACACTGCTCAATTTCATGCTTTTACTTTATTGTGTGTATTTATGAAAACACTACACCCGGACAGGTCCTGAACCCTGGCCTATTTCGCTGTTTCTTGAGCATGTACACCTGATAGCGGCCTGCCTCCGGGTTGTTGGCGTGACGCAGTGTAAATCTTTTGCCTTTTTATTGCAGAACTCATGTCTTACAATAAAAAAATAAAAAAAATAAAAATTATATTGCAGTTAAAAATCTGGCTTCATTTAGCTGATATCCGTATGCCATCATCGCTAGTCCCTAGTATAAGTTTTAGATAGGTTTTGCCGATAACTCCTCATCTAGTAATGACAAAGAATACAGACAAAACCTCAGAAAAGCTAATTAGCTCTGACAAACCCCAGCCTGAATAAAATAATCCCTAACTTTCAGATACTTATAAAAAAAAAAATTTGTAGCAGGCCAAATTCTTCTTTCAAAGACTGAAAGGATGGGAATCGCAGTCCATCATATAAATTACCAAACCGTGTCACACCCTTACATTGCCATTCTTTTCCAGCGTGATCATGGAATATAATACGCAACGAAGGATTTCCCCATAATGCAGTGTATACATGTAAGTTGGGAAATGCATATTTCTTACAAATTTCGCCCCACATGTTAGTAATGTCCCGAACTATCTTAAATCGTACCTGCTGGTAGTAGTTTGGGTGAAATGTTTTGTATAATAGAAATCCGGTACTGAGTCCACAAGCCAACTGGTATGAGAGCCAGCTAGTACTGGTGTCGGGTCCTTTCAGTAAGTTCTGTATTTGCCCAGCGAATGAAGCCCAGAAATATAATTTAAAATCTGGAAGTTTTAAACCACCCTGATATATGATAATTTTATATATCGTATAGCTCTCCTGGCATGCTGGTATCCAAAGATAAAGCTACCGACGGCACTATCAAGACGTTTAAAAAAGGTCAGAGGTACCCTCAATGGGATGGTGCGAAAAAAATACGAAAACTTCGGAAGGACGTTCATTTTAACAAAGTTGTATCTCCCATATATACTGAGGGGTAGCCGGTGCCAACATCGCAATTTTGCGACTACTTTCTTTAACAAAGGTTCGTAATTTAATGAAATAATATCATTGACTTGGCTACTAAGACATACTCCCAGATAAGTTGCCATCTTTATGCGTCTAGGGCCGTTGGAAGAATTTCAAGTTAGAAGTTCAATATTGTCTGTGTTTTGTTCAAATTTAATTTATAGCCGGAGAAAGAACCAAATCGCTCTGCATCAAGCGTTATAGCAGCCAGAGCATTTACTGGCTTACTAGAAAAAACAGCAATATCATCCGCACATGTGGTTAGTTTGAGATCCATCCCATTTAAAGTAACCAGGACTATATCAATATTAGACAATAAATGCTTAATAAACGGCTCAATATAAATAGCAAACAGTAAAGGAGATAGCAGACAGCCCTGCCGCATACCCCTTTGGACTGCAAAAAAAAGCGGATGATTGGCCGTTGAGTTTAATTGCAGCTGTTGGGCTCCTATACAGCTTTTGTACTGCCGAGATGAACCTTTGACCAAGACCTATAGAAGACATTGTTGCACATAGAGCTCCCCAGCTTACTCGATCACAGGCATTCCCTGCGTCCAACATCAACATCCCCAACTGCTGGCCCAGTTGTCCAGAGACATCAAATGCAGCGATCGCAGTGTTGATGTGCTCAGCTGTGTCTCTTCCGGGAACAAAACCGTGTTTCTGCTCTGAGACTAATACATTAATAATGGGGACCAATCGTGTACCAAGAATTTTAGAAAAAAGTTTGGCATCAACATTAATCAATGCTATTGGCCGGTAAGAGCTCATATCGTCTATGGGCTTCCCCTTTTTGGGAAAAACAATATTTGTGACGTTCCAAGAAGAGGGAACTTCTTCTCCTTGCATAATTGCATTGCATAACTCAAGGTAGATTGGGGTTAATGTGATTTTGAAAATGTTTTAAAATTTGAGGGGATCTTATCCTTGCCGACTGCCTTGCCAGCAGGCAGAGCATTAATTGCTTCCTCGACCTCCCTCACCCGACATCTTTTTGCAGAGGATCGCAAAGCAGAGATTCCAAACCTGGCATTGGGCACTCCTGTATATAACCTAAGGCAATTTGTTGATTAAAGCAAACTTAATCACCGTATGAGTCAGCATAGAATAGCCTGAATTGTTCTACTATATCCATAGACCTAGTGTATGCCAAACCGTCCACTCCTTTAACTGATTTGACACATGATTTAGCCCTGTGATTTGCAATTTGATTAGCCAACAAGCGACCCACCCTTTCGCCGCATTCATATTGTTTAGTTCTAAACTTAAAGTAATTGTTTGCGACTTTATCCCTAACCCTTCTTATTAGCTTGGCTCTAGCCTCAATAACCTGCTCATAAATCAGTTGTTCACCAACATTTTTTAAGGCAATAGTTGTAGCATGCTGACACTCCAAATCTAATCAACGTTTTTATTCTAGCTCCAGCTGACAAAAGCCCTGACAATTTTGCTTGATAATGTATTGCAACGCAGCGCCTCTTACACAAGCTTTTAGACAGTCCAATACTATTGCAATAGGAGCCGAGCCCCAAAAGTTATCTATGTACTCCTCAAGTATAGTTCTCATAAAATCAACATATTTCAAATTACTTAGGAGATGTCTAGGAAAGTTAAACATTCCCTAATTGGTGCACTGTTAGCATAACTGGATTGTGGTCAGAAGTGATTTTAGGACATACTACTACAAATGCATTTTCCAAAATAGCATCATTAGCGAATATCATGTCAATCCTTGAATAGTGCTTGTGTGGTACAGAGTAAAAAGTATAACCTGTTATATTTGGAAATAACCTCCTCCATCAATCTTCCAACTGATGTAGGTGGAGAAGTTCTAAGACAGCCGCCCTGGTTTTACACATTCTGACATGAGCAATAGTATTAGTAGTATCAATCTTTCTATCGAGAATACAATTAAAATCTCCCATCACAATCTTTTCGCCAGACCACTAGAGCAGCTCAGAACTCAAATGAAATATAACACCCTGGCAATCAAACTTCGGGCTGTATACGATACATATTGTAAACTTAGACCCATATATCATCATTTGAGAAATAACCCATCTCCCCTTGAAGTCAGGAAGTGATCGAAGGACCACAGCCCTACTTCTCCTAGACTTTACACCTCGAACAGAAATTGTTTGCAACGTACAAACAATAACGTCATATCCCAATTGTTTTAACAAAGCTCTATCCCTATATGCAATATGTGTTTCTGCCAACCCTCATATATGGGGCTTAAATACACTCAACTCTTCCATTACTGGCTGTCGCTTTCCAGCTTGATTGAGACCCGCTACATTCCAATTCATGCATTTAAATTCCGACATTAAATAGTATATGTAAACCCGGTCCAGTTGTCCATACCCAAATTGCATGCCCCTCTCCCCAGTGTTCTGCCCGTGTGAAATCCATTTGAATGTGGATTTTTACATCCACCTCCCAGGACACCCCTCCCCTTCCCCTTCCCACTCTTCCCCTTCCCCCAACCCCTGTACCTACGAAAAAGAAGCACCACCTTCCTTGTTGTTCCATGTTGACAGCATACCTAAGACACCCTCTCAGTCCCCCCCACCGGCCCCTGTGACCACACCATACCCGACCAAGCTCAGCCTACCAAAATAATTTTCTCGTATCTGTAAAAAGCAACAAATTAAAAAATCAATTTAAAGTCTTAAATCTACTAAAAAAGCCTTTTTTTTGTTTTTATTGCTTCCCAGGCGCGGCTTCTCTTATGACATAATGATGGCTGAATTAGGACTTGAGATCATTCCTTTTTGATTTCTTGCCATCTTGACAAGGCTTGTTTAGCATCCTGTTCATTAAAGAAAAAATTTTGTTGACTATCTTTTATAATCTTGAGACGAGCCGGCTCCTGCAAGAACACTTGTGAGCACACAGTTTTAAGAGGATCCATTAATTGACGAATCTTCCCCACTTGTCCATTGTTGCCTTACACACGTCAGACCTCACAAAAATAGACATTGGGTCCACCTTAACTGATGCCGATGGGAGCGCCTTGAAATATATAGCTTGGCGTAGCAGAAAATTACCCAGAAACACAAGGATAGGTCGAGCAAAGTTTGATTTGGCCTGGCTGCCCTGGGTAATTGACAATGGCAGTCTGTGTGCACGTTGAATTTGAGTGTCCATATCCCAGTCTGCAAGGTCTGGAAAGGCTTCTTGTAGGAGTCTAACAATAAAAATCTGTGGATTGTTACCTTCCCTTCCTTCTAGAACACCAAAAATCCATAAGTTCTGGCGCATGTGCCAATTTTCGAGATCTTCGACCTTAGATTGCATTCGCATAATTTGGGAATCCTGTGTTTTCATTAGATTAAATGTATACGTGTTGGATTCTTCCACCGCGGCCACTCGTTGCTGTAGGTCAGTGACTTCAGAAGAAAGCTGGCTGACCTTGGATATTATCTCTGCCAAGGTTTGCTTAATTTCGCTACTATCAGCATTAGCCTGTTTGTAATGTGCCTGGGCTTCTGCTGTCTGAGCATAGAGTGCTTGCAAGATACTAGACAGTGACGGCTCCTCTCCTGTCCGTTCCCAATTGTTGGCAAAAGCACCTGGTTCCGACACAGTTGATGGTGGCACTGCAGGTTTGAGGCTGGGGAGAAGACTAAAGATGTTGGAAGATCACTACTATAGGCAGATGCAGATTTTCCTGGGGCGACAATGTCGACTCTAACTCCCTCTGATAGTTCTGTAGGGGTAGTTGCTGTGCTGCTAGCATTTGATAACCTAGAGATAATGTTTTTCACTTCGCCTTTTGAAGAGACCAATTTGCGCAAAGGACTGACCCTAGAGCCAGCTTTGGCAATGTTGGTTGAAGCCTCCTTTAATCACCCCATTCCATCGATCACTTGCTGCTTTACTCCCCCGCCACGGCCTTTACCACCTTTACCACCCTTGCATGTCCTGACAATTTTAGGGCTTTTAACTCTTGCACTTTTCCCTCAGCCAAGGGTACTGTATTGATCATTCTCCCAGCTTTGAGCCAGATGAAGCCATTCCGTCTTGGGAGCAGTTGGAGTACAGACTGAACCAACTGCCCCAACATTGAACACAGTATCAGCTACAATATCAGCAGGATTGTGAACTTGTTGCCCTACTAGCTCTACTTTTTGCTCTACCAGGTCCCCTCTGGTACTAATAGCTCCACTACTAGTGTCACTATTCCCTTTCCGAAGGCTCTTGCCTATTAGCTGATCAGAAATCTCGGTGGAATCAATGCATTCCTGCAGGTTTAATCCAGTATGACGGGCATTCATGGCTGTTATTGTAGAGCTAGCCGTCAAGTTGTCTATTTGGCAATCTCTTATGCTCAAAGAGCCATCTTTCTCTGACACTAAATCGCCGACCAACCTAGTTACTGAGTCGATTATGTTACCTGCTTCCTGTTGATTAGCAACAGGGTGAGCAGTAAATATATCCCTAGTATTGTCTATGCTAGCTGAGCCAGCATCGCCACCTCTCACATCCTGTATTGCAGCATTCACCACTTCTGCCATCACAACACCCGGAATGGAGTTCTCAGATCCTCAAGACTTAAGTAATCCAGTTGCTCTCCCAGATTGAAGTAGTTTCAGAATCGGCTTCCCAAGCTGTGACCCTGCCCCAGACTCAGCCCTGGACCCTGTGGCAGTATCAGCATTGATCACAGAGGTGCAAACAGACGAGGAAGGTGGCAGAGTGATGCCGCCTGCTCGAGGTAGCTCTCCGTATCTCTCTCGCTGAACCTTCAGTGAGCCACCATCGCAGACCCGCCTGGCTCCCGGCAATGTAACACGCCCGATACGGTTAAGGCTAGGCTCAGAGCTCGAGTCGGGGTACCACGCGGGTGGACGGCGTCCCCCCACTTATTTTACCGGGAGCTCAATAACTGGAGCAAATGGAGCCACACATTCATTCTCAGGGGCAAGATCGGAGCGCATTCAGAACGCTGCTCATGCGCTGGCTTCTCTGATGCAATTTCAACTAAGGGGTGAGCGAGGGGAGGCAATGAGTCTGATGGTGCAAGCCACCTTTCGTGATGTCACTTCCTGTCGTGACGTCAGCGTCCCCCCACTTCTTTTTTTAGGACTTGTGCCCTGGCTAGGCTGTAACTAGGACCTTGTTGGATACGTACCTGATTGCAGTGCATACATGAGTGAGTCCTGAGCAATGTACCAGCTTACTCTTAAAACAAATGTGCCGCATTTCCACAGCGAACAAAGGGGTCTAGGTGTGCCGGGCTGCACAGTGGATTTCTCGGCCAGCTCCACTTCAGGTATACCAGACATTTCTGACACCGCAAACGCCACAAACACTTGCCAGGTGTTCCACTCGGATTTTAGGAAGCGTTTATCATCCAGCCACGCTTTCGGAAGGGGAGTTAGGGCTCCACCACATACCGCTAAAGAATGGCGTAACAAAGCCATAACTCTGACAAGCTCAAACAAGGACAAACAGGGACAAGGAAAAGGAAGGAACTAGCACCAGTACTTCGCCAACAGGTGAGCAGAACCTTCCAAACTCATCTGTTTGCACCACTGTGATTAATGCCAATACTGCATTTCAAGCGTTGTATCAGATTTGCGCCAAGCAACATGGTGCAAAAATGACACAATCCTTGATAAATATGGCGCCGGATCAACACTCCTGTCTAAATTCAGCCACGCAATACAACATATGGAGGTTTATTCTAAAGCACTTCCACAAATACCGACTTTCTCTCTAGTTTAGACCTGTACATATTGTTTACTTGGCTTGGGTTTCTATTTGTCCACTACTGAATTGGCTCCCTTCAGATACAGAATTGAAAACCGCATTGTTGCCTCTGAATTCTTTAGAGAGATTGATCCTCCCGCTTGACGGACCGCAATGTTGAGCATGAGCACACTGGATTTACACATTTGATATATGTAATGTAAGGATTTTCGCATATGTATAGCACCATCAGTAATTGAGTTTGTGTCGTAGCGCATTCTCTATCTGTACACCAGTGTCTGCCTGAATATTAGTACTGTGACATCATTGGCGTTCTGGTCTACACTGTAGAAAGCAATCAATAAATATGAACTTCACAAATATTTTATTTTCTGACTATCCCGATCAGTTCTTTTTCAGTAGGAGCTGAGGGCTGCATACTTGTTTACAGCACAAATGCATACCTTAAGCGTAGAGAACAGTGACCTATTTATTTACATGTACTTAGTCTGTTTTATGTCTCTTGTATAAAAAGTGTGCTTGTAGTTTATTGAGTAGAGAGGCTGCAGAGGCAAGGTTAGAGGGTCTTAACTTTTCAGGTGAGATGATCTTGCGCTCAGACCTTTTGGCAAAAATTAAACTTTCAATTCAAATGTCCACATTGTGAGATGTCTAGTAATCATTTTTTTTTTGACAACCGCATTTCCCATAGACTGATTTTTTTAAAACTCACTATAGTTTGAGTATTGAACTTAATAACCGTGTTTCCTTTCCCGGATATTAAATTAAAATATATAGGAATGCAAAATAGACCTGTTTCATGCCCTAAACTATTTACGTGGTGGGTGAACTCGAGCCGCCTGAAGTCAAAGTGCAATATATTTGATGTTCATAAAATATTATGGGTTTCCTTGGGAGCATGGAGGTCAATGCAAGTAATGACGGAAAATTGATTTTTCTTTTTACCTTTTACATTTCCTGCTACTAACAGCCATGCCTATAAAATAATTTTGTGTAAACACTGCACATGTCCCTCGGAGCTGAGCAGTAAACTGAGTTTGCTGTTCATATGTTTTATCTTTTGCCTTAGAAAGGTCTGAGGGATAATTTGAAAGCAATTTGCGTAGGGCCAAGTTTTCTCAAATTCCTGATTAAATCAGCAGAAACATTTCCTTTCTTTGAAGACCATTACATGCATGCGAGTCTATTTGTTCATGATATATTTATTCATGACATATTTATTCATGATAGAGTTACCCAGTACATTACTGTGCTAATAAATGTCAGCCCGGCCTTATGTTTCTGCAACACTAAATACAAAGTGACAGCTTTCAGGATTGCTTTTAACACCACAATAATTCAAGTCAATAAAGTAAAGTAATTCCACATTTGTAAAGCGTACAATCACCCGTAAGGGTCTCTAGGCGCTGGGGGCCGTCGGGAAGATTAAGCAAGCTATTGCCCAGAGTCACATGGTGCTGGGCTAACCTGCCGCCGGAGCCGGGGATCGAACCGTGGTCCCCAGATTCCAGCGTCAGTCGCCCTGGCCGCGGCGCCACACCTCTCCCGTCAATGGTTATACAACATCAACTACCCGGCGTTGCAACCAAACAGCACATTACATATTGTAGGGATGTGTTATTTAATTTGATTTATTTTTGTTGCATTCAGTGTGGTTTGACAACAGCAATAGTCACAACGCCCAATTCACAAACTGCACTTTGTAGAATGTGTTGTAGCACAACAGTAATACTACAAAACGTACTAAACCCTGCTATTCACTAACTTAGGGCGTGATTTAAATCTTGGCGGATTTGGTCCCGCAGTAGTTTTTCTGTTGGTTTCTCCGCCCGCCTAATAGGCAGTCCACCTGCTCAATTTAGATGCCAGTGGGTCTATGAGTGATAGTCTGTCCGAGTGTCACCATCTGAATCAGAATTTTCTTCCCACGTCGATTGAGCCATAGGCAAAAGCGACTGTCGGAAGGATCCAGCCAAGTTTTCTGCCGAGCCACTCATGATGCACCTTCCCTTCGAAGTAACTGTGGTGGGTATACCTCCACACCTGAGCTGGCGGTGTCAAAGGTATAGAAGGTAGAAACGCACCTTTTATTCTTTTTCCACGTCGGTTTCCAACATGAACACAATCATCCAAGTCCATCATTTGCTGCTGCTACTCCACCACGGTAAACAGTCAAAATATCGACTACAAAATATCGAATGGACATAATATCGAGTTTTAAATATAGAATGGACAAAATATCGAATGGACAGAATATAGACATCAAAAATATCGTTTTTAAGGTAAGTAATGTAATATCGAATGTCAAAAATATAGACAGTTAAAATATCGAAGTATATAATATAGGTTATTAAAATTATTGAATTTTTAATAATATAGAATTTTTTATAGTGTTTTTTATGATATTATATGTGTGAAAAGTGTGTATTCATGTTATAATTCATTTTAATTAATGATTTTTTTTTTAATTTTGTGTATTTTAATTCTGTAGCGAGTTGGGGGTTTATAGGGGAAAAGGGTGGGAAGTAATTTAATTATAATTAATTAAATATGTAAATTTATTTATTGGTATTGATTTTTGATTAATTGTTAATTAATTAATGTTTGGTAATTAATTACATTTTAATTGGCAATTCATTTTAATTAATTGATTAACTGTTAATTATGTTAATTTTACTAAATTATTTTCTGTAGCGGGTTGTGGGTGTATAGGGGAATAGGGTGGAAAGTAATTTAATTATAATTAATTAAATATGTAAATTTATTTATTGGTATTTATTTTTAATTAATTGTTAATTAATTTATATTTGTTAATTAATTAAATTTTAATTGGCAATTATATTTAATTAATTGATTAATTGCTAATTATGTTAATTTTACTAATTTATTTTCTGTAGCGGGTTGTGGGTTTATAGGGGAATTGGGTGGGAAGTAATTTATTTATAATTAATTAAATATGTAAAATAATGTATTGGTATTTATTTAGAATTAATTGTTAATTAATTTTTTATGGGTAATTAATTAAATTTGAATTGTCAATTAATTTTATTTAATTGATTAATTGCTAATTATGTTAATTTTACTAATTTATTTTCTGTAGTGGGTTGTGGGTTTATAGGGGAATAGGGTGGGAAGTAATTTATTTAAAATTAATTAAATAAATTAATGTATTTAATTAGAATGAATTGTTCATTAATTTTTAAATGTTAAATTATTAATTGTTATTTTGTAATTATTTTGTATTAATAGGTAAATAATTGTAATATTTATTTTTATTTTGTAATTTTAATTGATTAATTATTATATTATATTAAATTGGTAATTACTTTTAATTAATTTTTTATAGATATTAATTTATATTTATTGAAATAATATATGAAGTATTTAATTTCCCTACTGTTGCACTCTCTGGAGTGGGAATAGTAATTTTTACCTCTACGCTATCCAACGTTTTCCCTACTGTTGCACTCACTGGAGTGGGAATAGTAATTTTTACCCCTACGCTATCCAACGCTTTCCCCACTGTTGCACCCACTGGAGTGGGAATAGTAATTTTTACCTCTACGCTGTCCAACGCTTTCCCTACTGTTGCACTCACTGGAGTGGGAATAGTAATTTTTACCCCTACGCTATCCAATGCTTTCCTCACTGTTGCACCCACTGGAGTGGGAATAGTAATTTTTACCCCTACGCTATCCAACGCTTTCCCTACTGTTGCACTCTTTGGAGTTGGAATAGTAATTTTTACCCATACGCTATCCAACGCTTTCCCTACTGTTGCACCCACTGGAGTGGGAATAGTAATTTTTACCCCTACGCTATCCAACACTTTCCCTACTGTTGCACTCACTGGAGTGGGAATAGTAATTTTTACCCCTAAGCTATCCAAGGCTTTCCCTACTGTTGCACTATTTGGAGTGGGAATAGTAATTTTTAACCCTACGCTATCCAACGCTTTCCCTACTGTTGCACCCACTGGAGTGGGAATAGTAATTTTTACCCCTACGCTATCCAACGCTTTCCCTACTGTTGCACTCTTTGGAGTTGGAATAGTAATTTTTACCCATACGCTATCCAACGCTTTCCCTACTGTTGCACCCACTGGAGTGGGAATAGTAATTTTTACCCCTACGCTATCCAACGCTTTCCTCACTGTTGCACCCACTGGAGTGGGAATAGTAATTTTTACCCCTACGCTATCCAACGCTTTCCCTACTGTTGCACTCTTTGGAGTTGGAATAGTAATTTTTACCCATACGCTATCCAACGCTTTCCCTACTGTTGCACCCACTGGAGTGGGAATAGTAATTTTTACCCCTACGCTATCCAACACTTTCCCTACTGTTGCACTCACTGGAGTGGGAATAGTATTTTTTACCCCTAAGCTATCCAAGGCTTTCCCTACTGTTGCACTATTTGGAGTGGGAATAGTAATTTTTAACCCTACGCTATCCAACGCTTTCCCTACTGTTGCACTCTTTGGAGTTGGAATAGTAATTTTTACCCATACGCTATCCAACGCTTTCCCTACTGTTGCACCCACTGGAGTGGGAATAGTAATTTTTACCCCTACGCTATCCAACACTTTCCCTACTGTTGCACTCACTGGAGTGGGAATAGTAATTTTTACCCCTAAGCTATCCAAGGCTTTCCCTACTGTTGCACTATTTGGAGTGGGAATAGTAATTTTTAACCCTACGCTATCCAACGCTTTCCCTACTGTTGCACCCACTGGAGTGGGAATTGTAATTTTTACCTCTACGCTATCCAACGCTTTCCCTACTGTTGCACTCAATGGAGTGGGAATAGTAATTTTTACCCCTACGCTATCCAACGCTTTCCTCACTGTTACACCCACTGGAGTGGGAATAGTAATTTTTACCCCTACGCTATCCAACGCTTTCCCTACTGTTGCACTCTTTGGAGTTGGAATAGTATTTTTTACCCCTACGCTATCCAACGCTTTCCCTACTGTTGCACCCACTGGAGTGGGAATAGTAATTTTTACCCCTACGCTATCCAACACTTTCCCTACTGTTGCACTCACTGGAGTGGGAATATTAATTGTTATCCCTACGCTATCCAATGCTTTCCCTACTGTTGCACTCTTTGGAGTGGGAATAGTAATTTTAACCCCTATGCTATCCAACGCTTTCCCTACTGTTGCACTATTTGGAGTGGGAATAGTAATGTTTACCCCTACGCTATCCAACGCTTTCCGTACTGTTGCACTCCTTGGAGTTGGAATAGTAATTTTTACCCCTACGCTATCCAACACTTTCCCTACTGTTGCACTCACTGGAGTGGGAATAGTAATTTTTACCCCTACGCTATCCAACGCTTTCCCCACTGTTGCACCCACTGGAGTGGGAATAGTAATTTTTACCTCTACGTTGTCCAACGCTTTCCCTACTGTTGCACTCACTGGAGTGGGAATAGTAATTTTTACCCCTACGCTATCCAACGCTTTCCTCACTGTTGCACCCACTGGAGTGGGAATAGTAATTTTTACCCCTACGCTATCCAACGCTTTCCCTACTGTTGCACTCTTTGGAGTTGGAATAGTAATTTTTACCCATACGCTATCCAACGCTTTCCCTACTGTTGCACCCACTGGAGTGGGAATAGTAATTTTTACCCCTACGCTATCCAACACTTTCCCTACTGTTGCACTCACTGGCGTGGGAATAGTATTTTTTACCCCTAAGCTATCCAAGGGTTTCCCTACTGTTGCACTATTTGGAGTGGGAATAGTAATTTTTAACCCTACGCTATCCAACGCTTTCCCTACTGTTGCACCCACTGGAGTGGGAATTGTAATTTTTACCTCTACGCTATCCAACACTTTCCCTACTGTTGCACTCACTGGAGTGGGAATAGTAATTTTTACCCCTACGCTATCCAACGCTTTCCTCACTGTTACACCCACTGGAGTGGGAATAGTAATTTTTACCCCTACGCTATCCAACGCTTTCCCTACTGTTGCACTCTTTGGAGTTGGAATAGTAATTTTTACCCCTACGCTATCCAACGCTTTCCCTACTGTTGCACCCACTGGAGTGGGAATAGTAATTTTTACCCCTACGAGTAATTGTTATCCCTACGCTATCCAACACTTTCCCTACTGTTGCACTATTTGGAGTGGGAATAGTAATGTTTACCCCTACGCTATCCAACGCTTTCCGTACTGTTGCACTCCTTTGAGTTGGAATAGTAATTTTTACCCCTACGCTATCCAACACTTTCCCTACTGTTGCACTAACTGGAGTGGGAATAGTAATTTTTACCCCTACGCTATCCAACTCTTTCCCTACTGTTGCACTCTCTGGAGTGGGAATAGTAGTTTTTTACACTTCTGCTATCGTAAGGTAATAATATTGGGTATTATTTAATTATATTATGTTACTTTATATATATATGTTTTAACAAATATGATTGTAAATTTTTTTACAACTTGCATTAATTATTTAATTATTATAAGTTAATTTAAGTATTTTAAAGTATATTTTAGTAATTAATTTTCACTATTAATTTAATTTAACAATGTTTTTAATAAAGTCGATATTTTTATAAACTATATTTTTGTAAACGATATTTTGTACTTGATATTTTTGTACTTACCAGTTTGTAGATACAAACTCGATATTCTGTCTGTCGATATTTTGTCATCGATATTTTTGCTAGTCGATATTCTGTCCGTCGATATTATGTCAGTGATCCCACTACCACAAAGCAAATCAACCCGCCATTGCCGGAATCGAAACAAGCGTTTGTTTTTTAATTGTTTCCATTTGAATTGTCTGTTTGCATTAGCTCTGGAATTCTGCATTTTGAAATTTCTTTTACCGGCAATATTTTTCCAATGTATGATACATATGACGTAATGTTACCAGTTAGGACATTTAAAGAAACACACCTGTATTAAATGAACTTTATTTCAGAGGCAGGGGGAGTTGAAGTGGGTGATGTGTGTATGTCTGTATGTGTGGCAGTCACATGTAGGTCTGGTGTATGTTGTGTATGTTAGGATGTATTTTTTGGCAGGTGTTTGGTATTTGGGTCAGTTTGTGCATTTGGTTTTAGTTGGTGTTGTTTTGTGGGCAGATTTGCTTTCGTGTGAGTGTGTTTGTTTTGATGAGTGTGCTGTTGAGGTGGTTGGTGTGGTTGGGATGAATGTGTCTGTATGTTTGCTAGTTGCATGTGGGTCTGGTGTATGTTGTGTATCTTTGAATCTGTGTGGTTTGGCTGGTGTTTGGGATTCTGGTGAGTGTATGTGCTGTGTTTTGGTTGGTGTTGTTTTGTGTGTAGGTGTGCTTTTGTGTAAATGTGTTTGTTTGGGTGATTGTGCTGTTGAGGTGGTTGGTGTGGTTCTTGTTGGTGTGGGGGTGGATGTGGTGATTGTGGTGGTTGTGGGTGTGCTGCTGGTTGTGGGTGTAGTGGTGGTTGTGATGCCTGAGGGTGTGTTTCAATAGTGTGTGTATTGTTTAGGCATTTGTGTTTCTTTGTGTGTTTCTGTTTATATGTGTGTGTGATTGTGCTGCTTGTGTCTGTTGTAGTAGGTGCCTGCAAAGAAGTGAGTATGATTGGGATTGGGCTCTGAGTTGGAATTTTGGTTGAAGAAAAGAAGTAAGTTGGGTCAGAAGTTTGGGCTGGTTGGGATGCCGGGGTGAGGTAGGAGACTAATTTTGCAAGCAATTTCTGCATGCGAAACATTGAACTGTGAATGGCATCCAGAAATGCAGTAATTTGTTGCATTCTGCAGCTAAGGCCCTGGGTGATATTCACTATTGCAGTCTGGCCTATAGAGATGCTGCCTAAGATGTCAATAGCATCCTCAGTCAGCACAGCCAATGTGACAAAGACAGGGGGTGAGGTGCCTGTGGTGAAGGGGACCGCAGCCATTTTAGGGTTCCGGGTTTGGCCAACTGGTAGGGAAGCAGGAGGGAGGGTGGAGATGGGTCTCTATGTGGTGGTCAAGGATGAGGTTAGTTCCGTTCCTGTAGGGTACACCACCGCTAGAGACTGGCCACTTGTGGAGGCCTCCAAAGATGATGACGAGGTGGTGGCCTGTGTTCCAGTCTCCTCACCCTCTGTGCCACGGCGTCTATCGATGTTAGATGTTTCACCAACTGAAACCCAGTGGCCAGCTGCTTCCCAGCCTTCTTGGCCAAGGTTCTCTTTGCCTGCTCCAGAAGATGCTGTAAAGAAATATACAGTAATTTTATTGTATTTGTGTAAATCTAACAGATCATGAATTATTTTTTAAGCATTTTCCAAATTTTCATGTCACATGCTTGAAGGTTTTTAAACTTTGGTTTATTTTTATCATTGTCTCCTGCATCTAGGGAACATCTTCAGAAACCATTTGGTCACAGATTTGAAATTTCCCATTATTGCTCATATATTATTTTTGATCATTGCTCTCAACCATTTTCAATTCTTTCCAGGAACTGTCTAACACCTCCAAATGGTTCTGATTTGTTGTTTTGAATAGTGAACTAATGTTGCAAAAAGTAATAAAGAGCCAAAATCCCTTTGCACATTGTGTTCACAAGACAATAAAAGTTTTTTTTTATTTTAAAAATAAAAATATGGGGGGGCGTGGCTTGGACAGCAAGCATGGCGGGCGCAGCCTAGTAGAGCTCCGTCCCCGCCGGCCAGCTATCCGTCGATTTATCCTGCTCTCCCCATCCAGCACCGAGGGTGGCATCTTGAGTCTGAGATCAGCTGGCCCTCACCAGCGACATTCAGGCCGGTTTGGTGCCCCAGGAGCTGAGTGACAGCGGGCGGAAGCGGCGAGGCCTGTGAGGCCTACAGCAGCCGGGGTGCTCGAGTTTGGCGACCCCGGACAGAAGACAGCGGCGGTACCCGGGGCACGGACGGTGAGCGGGGGACCTGCATCGGCGGGGGGCGCGTTTGGCCTGGTGTTGCCTGGGGGTGTCCGGGATCCCCGCTGGCTGGCATGGCCCTCGCCGGTTGGCCGGCGCACAGCATTAGTGAGGGGAAGGAGTGGTGCTGCCCGGCTCGAGTGAAGGGGCGGCATCGACGGCGTAGGGCTGCCCTCTCTACATTGATCCTGAGGTGGGGCCTCCTAGGACGGAGTGGGTGGATCGCTGAGGGGCCCTTGACATCTGGACCCCAGGGGCCCCGGTGAAGTCGGCTGTGGAAGTGGGCCTCCGCCGCCGGCAGAAGCCGGGGACCTCGATTTTCGCGAGGCTCGTCAGTAAGCTGGTGAAGGAGCTAGGGCCTGGCCCTGGTGGACGCTTGTTGGGAGCCGTCGCAGGACCGATACAGCCTCGGCCACAGCATTGGGGGCCCCCGCCGTAGGAGTGGAACTCAAGGGGACTGGCGGACCCTGGATCAAGGTACGCGGGCGGGGCCTGCACATCTGGCCTAAGTAGTGCTGAGGGGGCTGGCACCTGGAGTGCTCCTTCGGGGTGCCATTCGACACTGGGCGTAGAGGCGGACCGTCCTGACCAGGGCTGGCTGGGCAGCGTCCGCAGTGTGGAGGCATGTGTGGAGGCATGTGCCCCCCTGGTGTCGAGGTGAGGAGGGGACCTGCGATCAGTGTTTCGTGAAAGGGCCTGGGCTTGTTACACGGCGGCTGGGACGAGCCGCGGAGGTGGTGGTAGCGGAGCGGAAGGCCCTGGGGCCCCTAGAACAATTTTGGATTGGCTGCCCACTGGTAAGGGGCTGCTGACATTGGAGGCCGGTTGCTGTGGTCTGGGCCTCGTTTACATTCGAGGCTGATGGTGGAGTAGAGGTCTGAAGGGGTTCATACCAACGGTGACCTGACTGGGGCCGTAGCGGAGGGGTGCCCAGCCCGACAGTTTGGCTGTCAAATCGGGTCGCGGTAGGTTCCTGGGTGGATTCGCAGGCTACGATCCGGAGGGTTGGTCGGCGGACTTCTACGCGGCAGCAGCCGGGCAGCTATGACACGCGGCGCCGGTGGGGTGGGGGGGCCCCCAAGCATGGACCGACAAGTTTACGGGGCCAAGTGGCTGCGCAGGGGCCTCTGGTGGACCTCAAGATGCTGGGCCGGACAATGCGGCACTTATGGCGGCTATCACCCCGTCCCGAGATGTTTTGGATGCAAAGATCAGCGTGGTGGGGTCAGATGTTACGCTGCTGTGCCAGGTTCTGCAGAATGCGGTCTCCCGCATTACCGAGGCTGCGACGCGCATCTCTGGGGCAGAGGACGATATTGTAACTCTTAAGCGCAAAGTGGCCAGCCTGGAATCTGTCCAAAAGGGATTGGCGCTCCGTGTGGAGGATGCAGAAGGGCGTGCCAGGCGCAATAACCTCCGCTTTGTTGGTCTGCCAGAGGGCTGTGAGAAGAGTGACATGGAGGGATTCCTGGTGCGGTGGCTTGAGAGCTGGCTTCCACCTGACACTCTATCCCGTTGCTTTGTCATCGAGCGGGCGCATAGGGCCCTAATGCAAAAACCGCCAGAGGGGGCACGGCCGCGGCCGGTGATTGCTAGGCTCCTCAATTACCATGATAGAGACATGATCCTGAAACAAGCCAGAGTGAAGGAACCATTGCGGTATGAAAACCATAGTATCCTTATCTTTCCAGATTATACCCGCATGGTTCAACAACAACGGCAATCTTTTACTGCGGCCAAGGCCCGGCTGCGTAATCTGAAAATACAGTACGGTCTTCTATATCATGCCCGTCTGAGGGTCGTGTTTCAGTCCAGCACTCACTTCTTTGACTCCCCGGAGGAGGTGTTTACATGGACGGGTGAAATCAGGCCAGTGAGGGTGCACACTCCCCCGAGGCAGGACTCAGACTCCTCGCACGATGGGGCACAGGCGAGGTCCTCTCGGGAAGCATGGCACAAGGACAACTGGAGGTCCAGGTCACGGCAACTGTCTGTGTCGGGCACGGTCTCTGAGAAGGAGATGGGGGCTGCCGAGAAGCAGAAGAAGGGCACCTGAAAGTTCCGAGGGACATGTTGTTGATATATTGCTGTAGCCCTTTAAGAATAGGGGTCTTGCCCTGGGGGTGTAATGGGGCCCCATCCCTATGGGGGTGTAGCGTGCCAGAAGCGTATGAGTGTGCCTGTGGGTGATTCGGGGGTGACTGGGGTTGGGGGGGGGAGGTACTTGCGGGCGGGGAGGGGTCCCCCAGTAGTGGGTTGATAGTTGAAGGTGTTTGGGGAGTTGGGTAGTGTTATGGGGATCCGTTGGTGGGGAGGGTCGTCGACCTCGGGTTGGGGTGGAGACCCTGCTTCACTGCGACAGAAACTTCATTGTTTCTTGAGGTATGGGGAGGGGGGAGTGGGTCATGGGGGGTTGTTCGAAGATGAATTGGGGGGAAGCACGGTTTTGTCAATGTCGCTGTGGTGGTTGAGTGCGCACATGCGTGGCGAGCGTGGTGGACTTTTGATACAGAGGGTCCTTGATGTCGTGTCCAGATGATGGGGCCGGTGGGCCCGGGGGCACGCTTCGTGTCATTAGTTGGAATGTGAGGGGAGTGTTGGATAAGATTAAGCTGGGACAGTCCTGAAACAGGCCAAGAGGGTGGGGTCAAATGTAGTGATACTGCAAGAAACACATCTGCTTCGTAATAAAACACTATGCCTCCAGCGCTATGGCTATCATCAGGTTTTCCATGCTGGTTTCATCAGGGGCTCCAGAGGGGTGGCCATACTGGTGCATCGTAGGGTCCCATATGTCCACTCCACTCATTGGGTAGATACGCAGGGTCGCTACATCTTTGTTCAGGGTACGTTAGGGGAGGAGTCTGTTGTGTTTGGCTGTGTTTACGCCCCACCCCCATTGCAGTGGTCTCTGGTGGAAAAGATATGTGCGGTATGGGCTGATATCCCGACTGTACTGGTAGTTATAGGTGGCGACTGGAATGATGTAGTAGATAGTGCATGTGATAGGTGCAGGCCTGGGAGGGGACTGTGGTGGCCAGCCATACTAAAGTGAGTGATATGATCAGGAATTTGGGCTTGGTGAACACCTGGAGGCACTTACATGGTGCAAGGCGAGAATATACCTTTCTCTCAGCAGTTCATAAATCTTTCTCCAGACTAGATTATATATTTGTTCCTCTGGCAGCCCAGGGCAGGGTGGAGACTGCAGACATATTGCCACGTGGGCTGTCGGACCATTCCCCTACGACTGTTACTATTGGTTTAGATCGGCGCCGGCAGCCATTTAGTTGGCGCCTCTCTGTCTGGCATCTGCAACTAGTGGATTACCAAACGCACATGAGGGAGGCCATAGCACAATACTTAGTCGAGAATGTTGGGACAGTGGCTTATACGGCAATGTTATGGGAGGCTATGAAGCCCATGCTGCGGGGCATAGACATTGCTTGGTGTGTGGTGGCTCGGAGGAGGCATAGGGGGGCCTTAGACCAGGCTGAGGCGGAGATTAGGGATTTGGAGCAATGCAGGTGCCATGAGGGGGGAGGGCCGGACAGTGGGGCAGTTGTTGTTGGCACAGCAGTCTTATGCCTCGTTGTTACTGGATGAGGCGCGGCAGCTGTGGCTGGCGTCCCGAAGAAGAATATAGCAATGGGGGGATAAATCAGGGACGATGCTTCATAGACTATGTAGAGGGCCAGTTCCAGGCTCAGACCCCTCCGAGGATTTTGGATGATACCGGTTCCATGATCACAGATCCCGGAAGGCTTTGCGGCCTATTATGCTGATCTGTATTCCCCACATGAATGCATTTCTGCAGATCTAGTTGATAAATTTATAGCTGATTTGCCGCTGCGAGCGGTATCGGATCAAGCCCGGGACCGCCTTGATTGTCCGCTAACAGAGGATGAGCTGGGGGTCGCCCTGGGGGAGTTGAGCACTGGGAAGGCCCCTGGCCCTAATGGCTTCCCCAGCGAATTCTTTAAGAAATTTCATCTACAACTGGGGGCCCATTATAGAGCGGTGGTAGAAGAGGCTAGGGAGCGTGGCAGCCTGCCCCCGGACTGGAGACATGCTGAGGTGGTGGTGTTTCACAAACCCGGTCGGCCCCCCGAGCAGTATGCCTCGTACCGCCAAATCTCCCTCTTAAATGTAGAGGCAAAAGTCTTGGCCAAGGCGTTGGCCAATAGGTTATTGCTGTATATCACTGAACTCATACACCCCGATCAGGCCGGCTTTATGCCACAACGGGCGACACGGCACAATATCAGACGCGCCCATGTTGCAGTGGCGCCGATTCGATCCGTCGGGGTGCAGGCAGCGCTATTCCTGGCCGATATGGACAGGGCGTTTGATTCGCTCAGTTGGACATATCTGTTCTCGCTCCTGCCGCGACTGATTCTGGGGCCCGTATTTATGTCTTATGTGAAGTTGCTGCATACAGGCCTGACGGCTTCTGTCAGGGTGGCGGGGGCGTCATCCTCGAGTTTTGCCATCGGGAGGGGCACCAGGCAGGGCTGCCCCCTCTCGCCCTACCTATTTGCCTTGGCCATGGAGCCATTAGCTGCATGGGTCCGTGTGGATGCTCAAATGAGGGGGTTTGAGTGGGAGAGAGGCCTGTCGGAGCCAATTGCGTTATATGCGGACGATGTCCTGTTCTGTTTAACGGATCTTAACAGGTCAGGGCCCCGTCTCCTACGTATCCTGCAAATCTTCGGCGAGACTTCGGGCCTCTATATAAACCCGCGCAAATCTACGCTCTGGGTGTTGGGGAGTGGCCCGGCGATTAGAGACTGGGCATCGGAGCTCCAGAAGGCAGTTGGGGGCATTAAATATCTAGGTGTGTTCCTGTCCGAGATCCCCGCTGTTTCCTGGGAACGGAATGTGGTGCTAGTCTGGGAACGGACCCGGGTGGATATCAAAATATGGTCCCACATGCCACTGACCATCTATGGTAGATCGGCCATATTTAAAATGGTGGCCCTGCCTCGACTGCTTTATCAGCTGCAAAATCATCTGTATTCTATCCCACCTTCCTGGTTTAAACAGGTAGACGCGGTCCTGGGGCAATTCCTTTGGGTGGGAGGTTCGGTTTGGGTGGCGCTGCGCACATTCTTTCGGTCAACGTACTGTGGGGGTTTGGCGACTTCTGATGTCCTTTCCTATTACCAAGCGTCGCACCTCTTAGTATTGAATGAATGGTGGTATGGGGACAGGGGAGACCCGGCCTATGCACTGGAGCGGTTCCTGATGGAGCCCCACACACTCCACACGTTGCTCTACGCGACGAGTCGGCGCAAGACACTACGGTCGGTGACGCAGGTGGTCTTTGATGTTTGGAGGCGGGCGCTGCGGCGGATGGGATGGTGGCAGACCCTGACCGAAGAAACTCTCCTTTTGCGAAATGGCCGCTTAACCGGCCTGGCGGCCCTTCGGGGATTTGCGGGGTGGGATGACATTGGAATTTCCAAATTGGGTGATGTTATGATGGGGACGACGCTTAAGTCGTTTAAGGATCTGAGTACGGAATACAACATGCCCCGCACCCAATTCTTCCGCCACTTACAATTCCGTCATGCCCTGGCCCCTTACTTGGAGGGATTGACCTCTCTTCCTGAATTTAGTCCCTTGGAGGCCCGAGTTTTTATGGGAGACATCGAGAATAAAAAGATATCACGCATATATCAATCCCTGGTCATACACTGTACCTCTAATCTGCAAAAACTAAAGGAGACCTGGGAGGCTGATATTGGGACACTGGAGGAGGAAGATTGGAATGAGGCGCTGGCAGGTCCCAGGGGCGCGGCCATTTCGTTCCGCCTTAAGCTAATCCAGTTCAAATACGTACACAGGGTGTATTTCACTCGGCGGAGGCTGTGGCGGGCGGGCCTCATTGCGTCCCCAGACTGTACTAGATGTGGATGTGAGGAGGGCACTTTCTTCCATACGGTGTGGAGTTGTGGACGCTTAGGCAGGTTCTGGAGTGGAGTTTGGAATGGCTTAGATGAGGCGCTTGGCTGGGTGCTCCCGCGCACACCGCGACTGGGACTGTTGCATGTGCTAGATGGAGTGGGGGGCAACCTCTATAAGAGACCTCTATTGTTGCTAGGACTCACGGTAGCCAAACAAGATATTGCGAGGGCCTGGAAGGATCCGAGGGCCCCGTCACTTGTAGTGTGGAAGAGGGGATTAGATTTCTGTTTGGGGATGGAGAAGCCCATATTTCTTGCCCGAGGCTGCCCTCGCAAACATTATAAAATTTGGAAGCGTTGGGCCGACTACAGGGGCATATGGCTAGAGCCTCCGCCAGAACAAGACCCGGAATTGGATGTTTGAGCGAGCTGTGCCGCTGGATGTGTGTACACGGAGGGTCGGAATTGTTAGAAATCGTGCAGGGGGGAGGGATCCAGGTGGTATGGGAGTTGGGGGTAGTTGGGGGAGGGGGGAGGGAGGGAGGATCGTTACTAGTAGTGATTTCATTGCTCTAAATGTAAAAGTCATGATGGATTGCATTGTGTTAGGTATATAGCTATGTCTGGCAGACACCTCTGGGGTACAGAGATCTGCGTTTTCTGTGTGATCTATCAATAAACTCTGTTTTAAAAATAATATATATATATGAATCAATGTGTGTCAATATTTACTGCCCATGTTGTACGAATATTTGTATAAACGTTAAGCATGTTTCATTTGTGTGGGCATCTGACAATGGTAAACTTACTTCCAGTAAATTAAGTTTTTTTCAAATGTTAAAATTAATTTAATGGATTAAGTACTTCAGCTGCTTAATAATGCACTATGTATTTATCAAGGATGGGCGTGGAACTCCACTCTGCTGGTGGAGTTTGCAAACTGTTGCTACAACGCACTCCGCTTGGGGGGCGGAATTCAGCAAGAAAACTCCACCTCCAATATAGCAGAGATTCCCCGGAATGGCCTGAAAGAGCTGTAAGTGAAGATGTTAAGTGACATTGACAAACTAGACCAGAGACTCGTGCAATGCTTTAATTTTTTTAATGAAATCACCCATGCAAAAAACACAAGCCCCTATCACTGTTATGTTCTTATAAATGGCACATATACTGGCCCCCTGCTGCAGGAATTCTGCGTTACCTGTGCAAACTGCGCGTCTCAGATCTCCCATTACTGCCAACCTGCTTATGTGGGGAGAATAATGCACTTGGGTGGGGTGCAGAAAGATGCAACGTTTGTTGGTGCAAACAGCTAAGATGCTTACAGTATCTGATTTTGACTCTAATGTAGGTACTCCACAAATTGAAGAGTGCAGTGAGGCTTCCAGATGTCACCATGATACAGCACTTGACACCAATGCAGTCCAAAGACAAACAGTTATTGTTTGGCTTCCACTTTCACAGACTTGAGATACAACTGTCATGCAGCTTAAAGAAGATATCTGGCTAATCTGGCTAATGACCCTCTGCCGTTTCACTTAGAAGCTGCCAGTGGGGACCGTAATTTAGGAGTGGAGAGAAACTGATAGATCGACTACCAGAGATGTGTCAATAGATTTGATCAGATAAACGATGCACCCCCCAAAAGAATAAAGTCTGCTTTTATCCTATGATAATAAATAGGTGGCCTCTGATCCATTCATTTTTTAAATATAATTGCTGCAGGAGTCTTGTAAAAAAAAATCAAATAAAAAAATTTAAAATCTGGGGACCAGTCGTGGTTGAGGCTTCTTACTATATCTAGTATAATGGATTATCTGGGTGCATTCGTATGTTACTATGCATGTTAAGCACCCTATTGGTGTCCTGTTCTCAGTAAGTTGGCTGCTCCAGCGGTCTGGGAATCTGCTGACACTCCCATTCTCCCATCTGTCGCCAAGCTGCTTTGATTGGCTGTGTAACTCTGGCACTTCTGGTGTGCTCACTGGTTGCATTTATGAAAGTCCAAAAGTTTCCTGGCAGTAGCAATGGGAGAGGAGGCTTCCAGTTGAGTGTTCGCTAAATACTTCCCTGAAGGACCTTCTTTCTGTTTGCCCAAAGGGCACTATCTCTCATGCCCCGTAGATGGGGTTACGTAATTCTCGGGTGTCAGCTGAACCTGCATCCCACGCTAGCTAGCAGTCAACAATTAAGCAGCACAAGTTGTTAACTGGCAAGATGTCGGTGAACAGTCCCCCCCATTATTTAACAAACGTCATAAATGAAACAAGAGCAGTAGCAGAAGCATTGGCAGGCTCCCATTACTATACCCTCCTAGCAACAGTCCATTATTGACAGCACCTGCAGTAGCCAAATTGCCTTATCAGCGAGCTGTTAGCATTTGCGTGTTATGTATTTTTGCCATATATCATGTCACGCCACCCATCAGTGTTATGGTGTTGCATTACCTTTTCTCTCTGTGGCGTATTATGATGTTGATGTGGGAAGGCTATCCATCGAACACATGGCAACATTGTTTTGTAGGCAGAGCGGACCTCCGCGGAATTCCACTGAGGTTTTATGCAACTCCGCGGAATTGCATGTAGTGCAACTCCACAAGCTCCGCCCACCCCTACTATATCCTTATGCTGTTGAAGAAATAGAAAAATATTTTTGGGGTAGTTTCAAATTAATTCTACAACATAAGCAAATTCATAGGGCATGATACATTTCAAATCGACTTTAGAACAGAACTTTCAGTTTAGTCAGACATTGGCACAACATTACAGTAAATTTTAAATATAGTAATTATTATTTATTTTTTATAAAATTTAACAAAATGCACATTACGATATGAAAAAGATTAAACCTTGATGCATTTATAACATTTCCTAATGAGTAATTTTTGGTGCCTGATTTTGAGTTTTCCAGATGGTATATCAACATATATGTGACGGTACATTCAATCTGCAAATGTCCCTTTAAATGATTTTTTGTGTTCCTTATTGATTTATCACCTGGACATGGTGCTCGTGTTAGTGGTGGATCTTCCACCCGCCGTAAGTCTGGTGGTGGTATCCCTGTCTCCCTGACCCACCTCAGTGCAACTCTTCTTGCCCCTGGATGATGATGTAGGAAATAAAGGAGACAAAATAAGAAAGAGCAGTGGTGCAGTTAATAATCTCCCCAAAAATATTTTAACAGGCAAAGACGAAAAAAGAAACATTGTCCTTTTATATATCTGATCACCTATACTAATCGTAGTATCGACTCGAGTTGACCTATTCCTGATTTCCTAAAACTAAGCCCTATTCCAAATGTCCTAAACTACATTTTTTGGCACTAATAATGCATTGAAACAAATTATCTTTGCTTCTCAATCTCAATCTCAACCCCCTTTGATGGGCCAACTCAGTCCCACTTTTTGTCAATGCACAGATGCATACTACACATCACTGGAAGATTGCCTGGGACTGTGCATAAAAAAAGGCACAGGTAACTCTAACTCACTAATATTACTACTACTACCACTATCTTACTGACAGGACAGAAGAGTCTGCAGGAATTCTGGAATAATCAGTCAAAGCGAGCACCAACAAGTAGGATTTGGTAGCATCGAGCATCTGGCTGGATCATATAATATTTGTAACATAAACTTAACTTTACTCTGAGTGTGAGCAGCATGTTATTTGAAAAAAACATATTAGCATAGACAAATCAGAACAAATAAATAGTTACACACTGAGCCCCACATCCACACCTGGTAGGTCAAGCAGGTCCTGTTCCAGGTCCTAAATATTGGCCCAACAGTGCATTCACTGCACTGCTGGGTGCGCTGGACCCAAGAGCTCAGGTGCACACAACGGCGCACCCTCCCCCACAGCAGTCAATGCTGCTGGAGGCCGTATTATATACAAATGCTGTATTAATGCACTAATTTCAGGGTGCATTAAAGTCGTTTTGCATAGACTCCCACACCCACCACCAGATCTGCACTAAGTTTCCATGGTGAAAATCAGAAGGGTCAAGTACACACGCTGGGAGCCATTACACTGGATGTGTAACACTTTTTGTGCTCAAACTCTTACTTGTGCTTGAATTGGGATTAACCAATGTGTTTTTCTTGCTGCACCGTAACACTGACTACTGCAAAGAGAAATTAAGCAAAACAGCAATCCATATACTGTGCCACTAATGAACAAATAAAGGAACATTTTCAACTGGGAAGTTAATGTGACCTGACCCAGCTTTCGACATGACTGAACATTGGCACTTTTGTCCACCAGGCGCGCTATGCCAGGACTATCAAAAAAGGGCATAGCAGCAGTGGCCATTTGTCCTGGGCCCTTCTCTTTTCAGGATGGTGCCACTAAATCTAATTTTATATCAGAAAAGTAAGTCTATCCTGCTGTTAGTCTACATTATTGAGAAGGTAGCTAACCTTAGCCATCACTAGGTATTGACTTCAAATCATCGAAGGACCCTGCATATTCTTTATGACTTGAGCCACAAAAAACTTTTGACAAGCTTCTGACGCCTTTTGTGCATGCACGTTTTGCTTTAGAGCAGGATTGTTGAACTCTTCACCTAAAACTTGAAGTGGTTTTCTAAAACAGACATATTATACCTTTCTACGGTCTGGGACAGTCTCTGGCCCCTTTGGCAATAGTTAAACAATCCCAAGTGTTTTGTTTATATTTCTACAAAGGCCATGTGTTTTCACATTAGACTAAAACATTGTCTTTTGGGGCATGTGTTGTTGATTCTTTCTTCAACTCAGAACACATGTTTTTCTCAAAGCTTTTTCAGTGTGCACAACTGTCTACCTTGCTACACACTCACCCTTGCTAATAAATGATTGCATGATATGCTTACACTATCAAACATTGCAAAATAAACGTTTCAATGATGTTAAGGGTTTTGCATTTGATGCTGGAACTTACGTAGGACCTAAGCTATCCATAATAAAACAACATTAGGGTATTATGTCAATAGGAAATTCTGGGACATTAAAGAGGACCAGGATAAACATTTCTGCCCAGGATAACAGTGCTGCGAATGCTCCACAATGCCTCTCTGTACCTTCTCTCAGGGCAGAGTCAAAGAAGACCATGGAGAATCATCTTTCAAATAAGGAAAATAAGTGAGGGAGCTTCGAAGGGTATTAAGAGCCTGCAAGATCGAGATCTGTAACTCCAGAGGAAGATTGACCACAAGAAGCCAAAGCCAGGATTTTTGGTCAGGATGAAACATGGCAGGCCTCGACAGAATCATCGGTGCAAAGTGTAACTGATAGAATCAAAAAGAGGGCCTGTAAGGACTTTAAGCAGGCCAAATGAACTGACTCGCAGCCCTGATTCATCATCTGCAGAGCTGTGAAATGGAAGTGGAGAAGAGTGGACAAAAGAGCCTTCCAGACCAATGTGGTGACTGGTGAGCTCACACATAGAAAAGGGAGATACAGTAGTGGGTGAAGAGGCAAAAGATGGCTGACCTCCACTGAAAGACAGAAGACAGAAAGAGCCTCATTGACGCCCAGTGAAACAGTATTGTGTGGGCTGGAAGCACAAGATATCTGAAAATGTGGATGCAGCATCTACCTCTCCTTGTCTCCACCAGAAGGAAAATGTTGCATATGGACTGACACTGGAATAAACTCTCTATTTTTCACGGTGTCTAATTGGGTTGTGCGATAGAAGATGGAGAACTATAAATAATGGAATACCTGAATAGAGGGACATGTCCCTGTATACAGTTTGGGATTGGAATGCTGAGTGTGCCTGAGTTGTTGGTGGAAAGGCAGCTGTTGTTGTGGGCAGTGCAGTTGAGGAAAACTAGGATGATTTCTGACAACAGGCTTATAAAGAACTAACAGCCACTATCAGAGTAAGCAGTGGGTGCTCACCGGTGACAACGATAAGCCCTAAAGTAGAGGTGGACCAGAGACTTGACTCATGATCAGATTGAAGAGCATGAGGGCGAGAAAAAACCCACCTAAGTAGATGGGCAGGCAGTTCCGCACCAGCCATATCTGAATAGAACCTGCTGCTGTATTCTAGCTGGCAAAGACTTGGCTGAAAGGGGTATGTATGTTTCCCTTGCCTAAAGCAACCAAAGAACTCAAGAGTAGTGACATAACACACAGTATGCAAAACTCAGATAGTGTGAGCAGGAAAGAGTTTGCGTTTGAGATGGCTATGAAGGATGATTTGAAGTCCTGCCTTACTGTCCTGAGAGAGGGTCTGGAAAAGATAATCATGGAGGGCCTAGCAGATCAAAACAGAGGCATGTCTGGCATTATGTCTGACATGCAGGTGCTACATCAGAGTGTGAAATGTGCAGAAAGCTAGCTGGAGGCAAATATAGCAACAGAGCAAATTTAGCACACCTCTGTTGAACACCTGGAAACTCAAACCAAGCTGTTGTTAAATATGTGCCAAGACCTAGAAAACATGTTTAAAAGAGTTATAATCCAGAATATAAAGGAAAGAGATGAAGGTTAAGGCATCTACACTTACCTTTGCAATATCTTTAGGTGAGTCCTGCTGGGACATCAAAATCTTCAAATCAGAATGGTGAGAGTGCAGCAAGTATGGAGGACACTGAAGATCCCCTTCAGCAAGGCCAAGAGACATAGTAGTGAAATTATTCAACTACCAATTTATGGAAGAAATTATGCAAAAGGCCAGACAGTTGGAACATTTCAAGTATGAAGACAGCAGAGTTAGCTCTTTCATGACATTTCAGCACACACTCTACAGTGAAGATTAGACCTGAGTCCATTTACACATGCACTGAACAAAAAAGAGAGCCAGTGCTTATGGGTCTTTCTAAGAGGCACATAGTTTATCTGGTATGAGAGAAGAAAAGATGAGGTCAGACCATGAACAGAGAAAGCAGAGAGAAAGCAAACAATTGAGACCCTAAGCATGACAGATCGACCGAAGTAAGGATGTAGGAAAACAATGTCCTGGGAACCAGGTCATTGTTCTTGCTGTATGCACTAACATTGCTTTTCATTTATTAACTCAAAAAGTACTGAATGGATGTACACCAAATAACAAAAAAGCACTCCTATCCCAGGAGCTAGGTTTCTGCAAATATAATAGAACTCCATCCAGCAGTTCAGGCTGCGATGTCACTGACCATGTCATCAATGTTGTAATATGTGAAACATCAGCAGTGCATTGCGGGGGCACGCGTTATAGTTAGCTCAACTAACTATAACATCCACATTTCTCTGGTTTTGTATGAGTGAAATGTCCAACTAACTATAACTTCCATGAAACTGTGGATTTTTCAGTGAATTTCTAAGGTTTTTTAAATGCTAAATTCTAACTATAACGTCCCTGAAACCTGAGGCTTTTTCAGTGAATTTCAAAGGTTTTTTAAATGCTAATTCCTAACTATAATGTCAATGAAACCTATGTTTTTTCAGTAAATTTCTAAGGTTTTTTTAAATGCAAATTTCTAACTATAGGGTCCCCGAAACCTAAGTTTTTTCAGTAGATTTGAAAGGCTTTTTAAATGCTAATTTCTAACTATAACGTCCCTGACACCTATTTGTTTTTCAGTGAATGTCTAAGGTTTTTTAACTGCTAATTTCTAACTATAAAGTCCCTGAAACCTATGTTTTTTTCAGTGAATTCCAAAGGGTATTTAAATGCTAATTTCTAACAATAACATCCCTGAAACCTATGTTTTTTCTGTGAATTTCCAAGGTTTTTTAAATGCTAATTTCTAACTATGCCTACAGAGGGAGGACATGTGCAGTGGAAGAAAGGGGCCACAAGAAGCAAGAGAAATCATGCAGAAAGAGGCAACAGAAGTTTCGAAAGACAAAGAAAGGTGAAGAAAGAAGCAAAAGATATGCAGAAAGAACCAACAGAGGTGCAGAAAGAGGCCTTGTTGCAAAGTCATCCTGTGCCCCCAACTTTTTGCTGATGGATACTGGTGGTAACTGACTCTGACTAACCAGGCCTAGAGGCAGTGCTATGCTAAAAGGCACTTAGAATACAGTGAAAACACCTACATACACTAGGGTACCTTATGGGTTTGGGTACCCCTGTGATTGGCATGACCTCCCCTGTAAGGCCCTAGTATATAATAGGGCAGGGGGATTAAAACTACTTCTAAGTTAGAGGTGCAGAAATATGGTACTTTAACTAGTAGTCACGTTTGCAGAGTGGTAGAGAGAGGGTGCTGGGCTTCCGACCAGCGCTCGAGAATTCTGCTGTGTAGGTCTTACAAAAGGTCCCAGAAGGTCTTCTTGGCCCCCAAAGTTACTCAGGAGTAAAGTGGACTTCACCCCCCATCCTGCAGTTTGACAGGAAGCGTGTTTGCAGAGTGGTGGAGAAAGAGAGATGGCCTCTGAAGATGTCTTAGCAAACCCAGTGTGTGGGACTTACTGGAGGTAACAAGCGGGATACTTGGCCCCCAAGGACATCCTTGGGTGCCAATTACCCCTCCTATCACCTCCAGTAAGTACCACACAGCAGGATTGCTAAGTTCCCTTTGCCCACTACTCTGCAAACTCGCTCCCTGGTACACTCTTCGAAGGGGATTGAAGTCCCCTTCAAAGCTAGTTGGCCCCTTCACTGCTGGGGTCAGCTAGTTTACCTCTTACCTCTTACCTCTAGTAAGCCCACACAGTGGGATTGTTGGGAGGTGGACACAGGCCATGCCCCCTTTCTCCATCAGTCTGCAAACGCACCTCCTGGTGCACTCTTGGTTGGTGGATGAAGTCCCCTTTTCCTCATGAGGGTCCCTGGGGGTGAACTAGCCCACCAGGTACCTCCCGGAAGCCCCAGACAGCTGGATTGCTGAGAGTGGTCCAAGGCCTTGCCACCTTTTTACACCACTCTGCAAACGCTGCTCCTGGTGCACTGCTGCTCGAGGGATGAGGTCCTCTTGTGTCCTGAGGTCTTCAGAACACAAGAGGACCTCATTGACCCACCAGCAGTGCGCCAAGAGGCAAGATTGCAGAGTGGTATAAAAAGGGGCGTCGCCTGGGACCACTTCTCTGCAATCCAGCTGTGTCGCGCTTACTGGAGGTACCTGGTGGGTTAGTTGGCTCTCAGAGACCCTTAGTATTCAAGGGGACTTAATTCCCAACTTAGACGTGCCAGGGGGCGCCCCTACAGAGTGGTGCAGGGAGGGGGCGGGGCCTCCAGCGAGATGCCTGCTTTTTAAAAAAAATCTATTTCTTTGAAGGGGGGCTGTGTGGCTCCCCTTCTTTCCAAATGTTTTCGGTCCTGGGGACCCCATCATCCAGGGCCTGCAGCACATTTAAAAAAAAATAATGGGAAAGGGGCCCGTCCCGAAACCAATTTCAGCCCCGGAGACCCCCTTTCCCAGGGCATGGCCATACATTTGGAGGGGGGGTGCATGGCCCTGTTGTAAACGTATCTAGGACCCTAATTAAATATTCCAGATTAATGCCCTTGAGTGGTTATAATAAATAATATCCTTATAAAAGCATAAGAATCATATCCATATTTAGTCATAGCCAATGCAGTCCAAATACGGCAAGGCTACTCCCATAGACTCCTAGAAAGCCTCCAGCAGCCCGGGAAATCCCCCTGCTTTGTTTTGATTTGAACAAGAACTCCTGGAGTCCAGAAAGAACTGTAAGTTCTTAGTGACATCTTATGTCCAACCTTCCGTCAAACTTGGCACCTTCCAGGTATAAATATACCAACGTTGCCTTAAGCAAACACACGATGGTTTGGAGCAGAGCGGCTATCTACTTGCCCGAAGCCCAGCTGATGTGAGAGCCGAAGGAAGCCGACCCTCCCATTGACGCACTGAGAGAGACGCTGTCTTTTCTCCTGCCGAGAAATCCAGCTCCAGTGTTTCCAGTCACCCTTGCGGGTTTCTGGGAGATCGAGTCCTGAGAACGAGATACAAGACCTCCTTCATTCTATAACCAAGGTACGGAGCTGATTAGATCCTTAGGAGAATTCTTGATGCAGATTCTTGGCAAAAACTAACTTAACTTAAACTGCAGCTCACTTACTCCTTCCCACATACTAGGCTTAGGTTAGGTACACCGGGGTAGGCGTATCTTAGGAGCACCAGTTGAGTACGTTTAGTCAATGATTTTATGTATGTATATATTTTATCCGTTTTAAGTATCATATGGCTCAGAAACCATATAAATGCTTTTACAGTATTATTTCATAATACTCCTTTTACTGTGCGCACTTTACTTTATAACAAGTATTGCAATTGTGGCAATTCACTTCTCTTGCACGAGAAAGAGGACTGCTCAATAAATAACATCTTTTATTGAAAACGCCCATCTCTCTATTTCTCTGCACTCTGGTGAAACTAAGAATGCACGATTGACTGAGTGAAATAGCTGTCTATTGTTTTCACACGACTCTGGAGATATACTCCTCATTCTGGAGCGAGCAAAGTTGTCATGTTAATGCGGTTGTAAGAAGCTAATCCCTTCTTGTCTATTCAGGGAAGTTAACTCCTCCTTGTTCACTCGAGAAAGTTTCTAGTGACCTCTGAGCTAGCTGGCATTCATAATTAAGTCTAACATATTCAATAGAGACCTAGTTGACCTCAGTCCTACGTCTAAACTATCGTTATGTTATTCCAATGCGCAGAGCCTATTGGGAATGTAGGATCTACACTACAGCCCGGGACAGGCCCTCACATTGGGCACCGTGGGGGGAGCCCCAAAGCCCCCACGGTCCCTTCTGGCTCACCGCCTCCTGCGGGAGCTGGCATTGCTTTTGGGAAAGAGGAGCCGCTGACATGCAGCTCCCTTAGCCTGAAAGCAATCTGCTTTGCATTTTGGAAGCAAGAGCAGGACCCTGCTCTCGCTTCCAAAAAGCAAACCAGGGTTTGCTATGCCAGGATGGTAGCCATGATCCCGCCATGTCATAGCAAACAGCAATGTCCCAGGGGTCCCAGGGGTGGGCACCCCGGGACATTGCTGGAGCCAGCCCTGGTGGGTAGTGGTCCCCAGGGCCATCAAGGGCTCCGGGAGGGGGGCCACGTGGCCCCTCTCCCAAGGTGAAGATAGCCTCAGGGAGCCCTGAGTAGCCCAGGGGAGGTGGTGGTCCCCGGGGCAGTGTGAGGAGCTCAAGCCCCCCACACTAATTATTTTCAAAGCCCCAGGGAGGTGGCGGTCCCTGGGGCTTGGGGGGGCCCATGAGTCCACGCTTAATTTTTTTTTGTTTTCTCAGCCAGATTCCCACACCCAAAGCAAATTCTGCAAATTTTTTTTTTTTTAAATGCTTTTTTTGGCCCTGGGGGTCCTTATGGGACCCCCTGAGCAGGTCTAGGCGGTCAGGGTGTTTCCACCCTGCCCCTTTTTTGTTTTCACCTTCGTTTCTATTGATTTCTTGTGACTCGGTTACCGAGTCACAAGATGGCTGCCAACACTTCCTGGTTTGGAAGTGTTGGCAGCCAATCAGAAGTCAGCTCATGCTCGGGAAGAATCGCGACTCCTCCTCGGTGCTCAGATATCTATATTTTTATTTCTTGAATATCTCTGTAACTACTGAACGGATTTACACCAGTTAAAAAAAAAGTTGCCATGAGTCAGTATTGTGAGGCTCATGCTGGGGAAACTGAGAGGGACCAGGAGCCTGATTCTAAACTGTCCACAGTCCCGGAGAGCCATAATAGCCCAGTAAACAGTAAAGAGCACTATGGAGGGGCGCAATGAAATATTTGCAGCTCTACTGGAGACAATATCTACCTCTAAGATAGCACCTGTAAGCAAGATCGATGCTGTGGCCATAGATGTTACACTTCTCAGACATATCAGAAGAAGTTAATGGCGATGTATGACCAAGCAATCTACAATTGCGATACAATGGGCCATATGTATCAACATACCCTTTTGCAATTCCTAAAAAGCGATTTTGAAGGAAACGCTATTTAGAAATCGCAAAATAGAATGTATGAAAAAATTCCCTATTATTTAGCGATTCCTTAAAATTCCTTAATTGCGATTAGCAAATTGCTAATCGCAATTAAGGAATAATTTCCCATTCATTTCTATGGGCCAGGAGGCCCATAGGAATGAATGGGAAATTATTCTCAATTTGCGATTCGCAATTTGCTAATCGCAAATTGAGAATGATTTCAAGGGTGCAGGCGTGTCTCAAGAACACCCTGCTGCACCCCTGAAAACGACATGTGTGCGCATATGGCGCACATACATGCCCTAAGGGCATGTATGAGCGTCACATGGCACCATTGGATTTTAAAAAAAAAGCTTTTCTAAAAGAATTCGCAACTTACCACCAACTAGAAGTTGGTGGTAATTTGCGATTCCTTAAGGGCATTTTGGAATGTCTTTTTTCCTTGATACATTGCATTTAAGGAATCGCAAAATTTGCAATTCCTTAAATGCAATCGCAAAATAAGGAACGGCAAATTTTGCGATTCCTTATTTTGCACCCAAATTGTTTGATACATACCATTTTGCGAAAATGGGTTCGCAAACGCCGAAACATATGGCCCTAAGTTCGAAGGTTCAAGAGTTGCAGCACCAAAAAAAGGCACTTATGGATGCACTCAACATGTTAAAAGCCCAAACTGAGGATGCTCGGTGGAGGGGCTGCCTCCTGAGTTCTTGGAAAATTGGCTACTGCAGCATGGTTATGAGGGTATAACATCAATGTTTTTGCGGTCAAACATGCCCACAGGGTCCTGCAGGTGCATTACCTGGTTCTAAACCCAGACCGAATATAGAAAAGATCTTAAAATATAGACAATGAGACTACATCCTGGCCATGGCCCGAGAACATGGACCATGGGAAGTTGAAGACATAAAGGTGCACATTTTTCGGGATGTCATAGACTTTGTGAAATCACAGTGCTGTACTTACTTGGATATATCATAGTGCTTGCTGCATTGCAACATTAAGTAGAAAATCTATCTGGCTGGATTGTGCATAGTGGCTAATAACCAAACACTTTTTTGAGTCTCCGGAGGATGCATGGTGCTGGCTGGTGGGTAGGGGCATACATATAATGGAGGGGTGCGTTTAAGAAGTACAAAAACAGACAATTCTGGTGGTTGCAGACAAATACCACCAAATAACAAGCAGAGGCTGGGAGGGCTAAACATGTTCAGGATATACTGTTGCATTGAAACAGAATCAACCTAGCATCGGAGACAGACCTTTAGGGGTCACAAGTGGGAGTGGACTCTTAATATGGCAACTTCGGATGTCAAACTGAGGGGACAAGACCTGTTTCCCAATGTCGGATATATTTTTGACTTGAATTCTTGGGAAAGGAAGGACAGGGTAAACATTGCATCTGATGATTATTCAACACTTTGACACAGCCAACCATATGGGTGGCAGGCTTTGTACTTGGTGGGGGGAGGTGGGTGCATATAATGGTTGGTGTCTTTCATTTTCCCCATTGCTAGTGCTCGGCCAAGTCGTACTCCTTTTGTTTGTGGATCACCTTTTTATATCCTGAATCACACATACTGGTATCTTTCTTCCTTATTGGAATTATTTTGTAGCAAGATGTCAGGGGGGATAATGGAAAATGAGGAGGTAGTTCCAAAGGCCTTGTCCTTGGGTAAATAAAGCTCATACTCAAAAATGCCAGAAACTTGACATATGTACGGTGTGAAGTTAATAATACAATGAGACAGTAAATATCTAGGGCATGGGCACTCCTGTGAAGAGATACTGAATCCTTTCATATACGAGGCAAAGGAGAGTATGGATTGCTTGTCTGTGGGAGACTCATTTATCGTCTATAGAGTTGGCAAAACGCCTGTTTTGTTTTTAAAGGAAAAGTAAAGCATGTAAAAGTTTGGTGTATGCGTCCGACACCACAAACAGACTCAGACCAAACATTTAAATTGCTTTTGTATGAACTACTGTGATGGTGTTTCTCACAATTTCGGCCAGGTATAGTCCTTTGCCACCCAGACTGCTTTTATTTTGTCTGCCAAACTCTAAACCAGGCCCTATATTTTTAGGTCTCGCCTGTCGATGCGCATGCGCATCGAGCTTGCGAGACTATGGGGGCTTAACCACTCTTTAACTGACTTGCAAGGAATCGTGGCGATTCCTTGCAGTGCCCGTGACTTTTAAGCTCAATGCGCATGCGCTTAGAGCTTAAAAGCGCGTGCACATCTCACAGCCTCCCCCAGCTCCGCCCCCTCCTCTCCTGCCCGCCGTGTCGCATTTCTCCTCCCCCCACCCCTTCTCTCTCGTCCAGCCGTCGTGTTTATTTATTGTTTTACCCCCTCCGCCCCCTCCGCTGCCCGCCGTGTCGCATCGTCATGGCAGCTTTGAAAGTAGGGGCAGAAGAGCGCCACTCTCTCTCCCAGCACACCTCCCCCTCCAGCATCCACTCCCCCCTTGTCTCTCTGTGCCCGCCCCCACCACTCCTAATGAGCTGCTTGTTTTCATTTGCAGTACACCATGTGCGCATTTACTTTCATAACAGTGGCTCACCGTTTTAACTTGTTTTAATTTCCCAATCTGACCAAAAGGTTTGCCGATGCCTGACGTGCTACTGACCTCTCCACAGCCATGCCTACCTAATGGAGTACATGCTTGAATATATGTATATAGCCAGGCAAATTTTTTTACCCGCTCCGCCCCCTCCCCGCCGTGTCACGTCTCTCTGTGCCCGCCCCCACCACTCCTAATGAGCTGCTTGTTTTCATTTGCAGTACACCATGTGCGCATTTACTTTCAGAACGGTGGCTCACCGTTTTAAATTGTTTTAATTACCCAATCTGACCAAAAGGTTTGCCGATGCCTGACGTGCTACTGACCTCTCCACAGCCATGCCTACCTAATGGAGTACATGCTTGAATATATGTATATAGCCAGGCAAATATAAAGTACAACAAAAAAAACATTTGTCGCATTTCTTCTCCCCCCTCCCCTGCCTTCCCTCCGTCTCTCTTTTTTTTTTTACCCAAAACATTTGTCGCATTTCTCCTCCCCCCCCCTTCTCTGCCTTCCCTCTGTCCTTCAGTTGCTTCATGCCTTTGCTTGACCTCTTTTCCTTCATTCTTTTCGTAACCTCTACTCCTACTCCGCCTTTCAGCATCCTTTCATCCCCTTCCTCCTCCCCCTCACTTCAGCCCTCCCTTCTCGTTTCCTCTCTCTTCTAAACACGTCATTCGTCCCTGCCTTCAATATCCTCTCTTCTTTCCCTCATCCGACCCCCTCCATGTCCATATTTACCCTTGCCTCCTTCGCCCCCTTCCCTCCCTGCCCCTCCCCATCACTGTTGGCCACACCATTGAATTGAATTAATTCCGCCATGCTGTTCGCAACGGGCCCACCCCTGCAGCAGGCATTGCTTGAAATCAAAGGCGCTTGGAGGTCTCCACGGGGTTCTCTTTGTTTTCCGCCCAGGCGCTGCTTTGATCCGTGGCTGATTATTATGAGAACCCGGAGGGGCTCCTGGCCCCCAGCGTTAAGGGCTCCTCGCCTGCAATCGGATACTTTTAGAGTCTGCCCTTTAGTTTTCACAACAAAGCAAAGACAACCCTGAAAATGTCCATGAAGTATAAAACATCTTAATGTAAATTGTCCGGCAAATTCCCACTGAACACCACCACATCCACCATCACCACCACATCCACCACCACATCCACCACCACATCCACCGCATCCACCACCACCACCGCATCCACCACAACCACATCCACCGCATCCACCACCGCATCCACCACCACATCCACCACCACATCCACCACCACATCCAACATCACCACCACATCCACCACCACATCCACCACCACATCCACCATCACCTCCACATCCACCATGACATCCACCGCCACATCCACCACCCCATCCACCACCACCACATCCACCACCACCACTGCATCCACCACCACATCCACCGCCACCACATCCATCGCATCCACCACCGCATCCACCACATCCACCATCACCTCCACATCCACCATGACATCCACCACCACATCCACCACATGCACCACCACCACATCCACCACCACATCCACCGCATCCACCACCACCACCGCATCCACCACCACATCCACCACATCCACCATCACCTCCACATCCACCATGACATCCACCGCCACATCCACCACCACATCCACCACCACCACATCCACCACATGCACCACCACCGCATCCACCACCACATCCACCACCACATCCACCACACCCACCACCACCACATCCACCACCAGGTGCAAATGCAATGTTCTTGGATTTTCGTCACAATAAAATACACTGAACATAATCTTCACAAAATTAATTTACAAACGTTTAAGCTATTGCCATTATAAATTACAATAAATGTTATTTAAGTATTAATTATTTACAAAATTAAAAGCCATTGTTATTTGCAATATCAATACATCTAAGTCACGTAAAGACAAGACACATTGCATTACAAATGCTATAGGTGTCACATTTGCGAAAGTTCAAACTATTGACATTGTAACTGACAAAGCTATTACTTTTGCTATTTTCAAAACCAACACATAAATAAAAAAAGTGTCATTTACAATACCAATTGCTCAAACTTTCCTAATGCGAGACCTATTGCATTTGCAATGCTTGTTAAACGGGTATGGCTGATAGGGTTGTGAAACCATGTTATAAATAATAAACCATACCATGAAATGTTGCAGACTGGTTTTACATCGACCCCATGGTGAGATGTGTTTAAATCATTGTTCTCCAAAAAAGTCATATACATGTGTGCTTACTAATTCCATGTAGGTTTGTTGCATTAATCATATTAAATGAGCTGCCTTTCCTGCTGTTGTTTTTGGATACAACAGGAACTGTAAATTGATGTGCTCAACAGGACTCACATTTCATTGCTTTCAACGCACTAAACATTCTCCAAAAAGAACGTTTTGGCAAAATGTTGCAATCAGTCTTCGTTACTTAAAAGAGATGCTACTTTTTATGTCTCGCCTAGGCAGCGCGCATGCGCTGTCTCTCCGAGACATCTAGTAATCCATATGGGTGTTGAAACTCCTCCCATTTCGTCTTACTTTCTCGTGGCTTGCAATTCGTTAACTTGTAAAAAAAATGTTTGTTATCAGCCTCATTATTGGCTCTTCATGCCATACAAAACTTCCGTTAATTCCGGAAGCAGCATGGCCTAAATTCAGTATAATTAAGCTTACGCAGCGTAATTGTTTTTTTTTTAAAATAGTGCCCATTAACATGCACGAACATCACGGCCGCCAAACGCAGTCCCGGACTCACCCCTCCCCGCCCCTACTGCTTCCTTGCATCCCGGCGGCCGAAAGCAGTCCCGGACTCACCACTCCCCGTCCAAGCTGCTTCCTTGCATCCCGGCGGCCGAACGCAGTCCCGGACCCACTATTCCCCACCCCTGCTGCTTCCTTGCATCCTGGCCAGCGAACGCAGTCCTGGACTCACCCCTCCCCGCCCCCACTGCTTCCTTGTTTACCGAGCACCCTGTTTAACAAGTACCCATTGTGCGCTTTTATGTAATGGCCGCTTGCCTTGTACGGGAACAGATGGTTTGATAAATGTTATACAGGAAGCTGCACTTTAAAACAACTTTTTTTAAATGCTGCTTTTGCCATCATAAGGTACTTGCGAGCCTTGGGAGCAGCTACTGTACACAAAGGAACAAGTGTGACAGCTTCCAGCTAGCTCCCGATTCCTGTGACCAAACTTGGCTGCGTCTCTCCTTCCATCGCATGTGAAAATGCTACGATGACATCTTCTTTCACATTCAGCAGCAGAAACAATTTTAGCACTTAGTTATTTAAGGAAACAAAACACAGTCATGGCCTGAACAATGAGTCTGGGCTATCCAACAGAAGACAGCTTTAATTTCCTACCATATGTTCAATAAAACGAATCCGAAAGCATTTTGTAGCTGCTCACTTGACCTCATGAGTCAGTACCTGAGGATAGGCAGTTGCCAAGCTTCCTCAGCACTTGAGCACTTCCTGCCCCCAGTCATCATTGGCATGGTAAAGCTGACCCCCATGGTCCTGTTCTTAAGGAAAAGGGGCGGCCCAGGAATGAGGTGCAAGGTTTGCTAGCAGTTTGCCGGGGATGTCACTCCTGGGCTGGGCCCCCACTGCATTACAACTCCCACTTTCTGCCGCGAGAACGGTACCATGATACCCTTTACTGCTGTTGGTGCTCCAGGTAAAAGAATAACTAACCCTTACATATAATAAGCTGGGCCACATTTCAAACTTTTTTCGTAACCGAGAAATGAGGTTTTGGTTCAATCACTCAACTTCAGCCGATGGTTCTAGGTGGGTGAATTTTGGCTTAGGTCTTGTTTATATACCGTGTACCTGACCCAAACATTTTTGAGCACCTTACAGAGCCACCAGTTTCGTTACACAACTACAATGGCATAAATGACATAAATTGTGTGGTGCGGCATTTGGTGGCAAAGGCTTCATGTACCAGGTCATCTTATTTCAGAGTGCTGTCCTCTGCATTTACTAAAAGCAGAGGGAAATGGGCGGGTGTGGCAGACTCTTCAAGTTCATAAAAGTTCAGTAGCTCTTCTTTGCCTTTCACCGCCGGTTATTAAATCCCCCTCCTCACATTGTCTATGCTTCAGTCTTGTGTTTCCTGCCTTCACCGCTTCACCTCAGGATATGTGGAGCTCTGGGGGAACTGTAAAAAAGTAAATAACCTTTTATAATAGCAGCCAAAAGCATTTATGGGCGTCCTGGATGTAACGTGGTTTAATTTTCATTCCCCCCATAACATTTTAGCAGCATGGCTTCTTTTTCTGACAAGCTCTGTCAGGTAAGGAGGGCACAGTTGGGCTTTGTTTTTATCAGAGAGACTTTGCTTTAAAAATGACAGACATCTGAAACAAAACTGGTTTAAGAGTTGAAGATGGCTTGGGTAATCTTATAAATATCACTGGAAATTTGCACTGTTGTGCAAAACAGGGCACGCCATTTAAAATAATGTATAATGCTTGTGTAATACAGAGAATAGATCATTGTAATTGCACGAGACAACTCATGATGCAAACTATGTTGACAACATTTCCATTACTTTTTAATGTCACAGATTAATTTACACTTGTAATAAAAACAGTTTGTTACCGAAGTAGCACAAGCATTTGCAATGCAACAAGTCTCGCATTTGGCGCACATTTAAGCTATTGGCATTGAAAATGGCCATGCCTTATGGTTTCAAAACCAATATGTAAATAAAAGGCATTGTCATGTACAATGCCAATGGCTCAAACTTTCGCAAATGCAAGACCTATTGCATTGTAAATGCCTGTTCATCTAGGGCAGGGGTACTCATAGTACGGCCCGCGGGCCGCTGGCGGCCCGGCAAGCCTTCCCTGGCGGCCCGCGGACCTTGCAGACATCATACCAAAGTTTAAAAAAAAAAATATATATATATTTTTTTTTTTTTTAAAGAATGTCTGCAGCAGGCGAGAGACTGCTGCTCTGTGGGGGTCGGGCGATTATTCCCGCCATAGTCAGAGTGGCGGTGCAGGGGTGCTGAGAGGTGAACCATTTCCCCAGTGAACACTGGCGTAGCTAGTAGGGGGGGGGGGACTGTTTTTAAAGTGGCAAGCGTGCACTAGTGCGCAGCGCAATTGGCTACTAACATCACAGCCAGGGGGGCCCCTGTGAGATACAGCCATACTGGCGCCGCCAGGTGACGCCACATCCTTCTGCCAAAGGCGGGGAGTATGTTTTTTCGAAGGAACAGGCTATGTCTCCTGGAAGCTGGAACCTTCTTAACATCATGTTTTTTTTAGTTCCAACGATCATGAAGGCCACTGCCAGGAGGCATGCTGGCAACACGTGGTCTGGGTCGTCAGGTGAGAAAAATAAAATCCGGACAATTCATTTCAGCAGAGGGTCAACACGTGAATGCGGTGCCCTGCATGTTCTTTCAGAGCAAGGCTACCCGACTATAACTGCTGTCGGATCACTGGCTGGTAACAAACAGTCACTGTACTGAGGAGAAAGTGCACACGGAGTGAGCGTCAACAGGAGGAAGTTTTTCACGCCTGCCTCAACAGCCCCCACCCAGGTGATCATTTCGCAGCTGCCGGGGCACGGGGCCTAAAGAGATAAGTTACACCTCACTTTTCCCTATATTTGTCTCAAAGTCCAACATTTTAAGAGAGGTCTGTATTCGACATGCCTGAGTTTTATGTTTATAAAGACACACCTGTTTAAGAATGAGCATGCTACTAGTGATCTGGATATTGTGCGCCAATAATGTACGTCTCGTTTAGCAGCAGAATATCACCTGCATGCAAACATGTGATTTGGGAACGTCTGAACAGGAACATCTGGAAGCAGGAAGAGAGAGAATCATATCTGCCTTCCGACCTGGGCAAATACTTTATTTCACCAGGCCTTCTTCTGTTCATAAGCACATTCAAACTTGTGAGATCTGTATTGTGCGCTGTGCAAACATTTCGAATAAACTGCACTATGATGAATCGCATTTGGCAGAGCAGATGTGTTGCAGTGTAAGACCAATGCTGGCAGCTGTTAAATATTCCCAGTTGCTAAATTAAAGAGGCCAGGTCAGGAGCTTAGCAAGCATGTTCGATTATTGTGAAGGAGAGTTGTGCTGGCAGGATGTTGTTTTCCCTGCAGTCTGTCTGTGTATGAGTCCTGTCAGCCCCCACCTTCTCAGGCGCCTGAGGGAGACAGAGACAGAGAGACAGCGGGAGAGAGGGAGAGAAAGGGAGGGGGAGAAAGGGAGAGAGAGAGAGGGAGAAAGAGAGGGAGCGAGAGAGGGAGAAAGAGAGGGAGGGAAACAGAGAGAGAGAGAGAGAGAGATGTGTGTATGCCGGGTCTGGTGGCTCAGTGGACGAAGGCACCCGCTGCATGGACCTGTGATCAACCTCATGGTCACTGTTTTTTTTTGTTGCTCTAGCCACGCCCCCTCACCACTGACCCCGCCTCCACCAGTGCGGCCCTCAGACACAAACCACTCTGTAAATTTGGCCCACGAGAGAAAGTTTGTGAGTACCCATGATCTAGGGCGTCCTCAAATTCCTTCTATTCTATTTTAGATCTTTGGAGTACAGATGTAGGGGTTGAACCTCAAGAACATTAATCAACAGTCATAAATGTTATTATATGACTACAAAACTTAATCATTTGAAGTACACATGTTACCTATTTATTGTCTATCAAAAGCAGCTTTTCAATTTCAGGATTATTTTATTGTGCAGTTTTTCATAAACACATAAACAGGGAGAAAAGAAAAATCAAATAACTCAAGGTTCCATTTTAAGAAGTACAGTTCTGACGCGTAAAAGGTAGAATCCTGGAGTGTTGACTGTGACCGGAAGGTCTAGTATACAGAGCAAAATTCAGGTAACAGGTGACAAATGAGAGAAAAACAACATATGGTATTTAAAATAGACTCATAAGAGATATGGTATGAGGTATAAAAAATTGATAGGAATAAAATAAAGAAAGAAGGAAGGAATGCTAGTAGGTATAGGGTCAAAAAACATATATCAGTGAACAAAACTCAAAGAGCTCTTAGAGCACTTAGATGCAGGTGAATATTGGGTTGTATATTCCACGTTATCTAAGGGTCCTGCACAAGGATTTGGGAGGCATCGTTATCAATACTAGTTACTTTTTAAATTTGTATGTAAATAAGAGAGGGAATGTGGAAAATGGGTCTCTTAGTACTGTTTGACGGTGGTTTAGTGGTGGCAAAATAGTTATAGAGGGAGTTCCAAATAGATGTATTGCATACAAGCCAAGGGGAGTTTTGCAATAAAGTGTTATCTGCCCTTCTCAGAAAAGAGATCCAATTTAGCCAGGGGCAGAAGGAGGTGACTGCTTTGTTTTTCAAAGTTGGCTAAAATAGTTTTACTGATATCAGTAAGAAGGATATCGATTAATAAACTGTCATTGAAGGATCTGATGTTTGGGTTTAAGAATACTTTGATTAGTGTTAAGAAATTCCGTTCTAGATGGACTCCGCAAATAGAGTGAATGAAGTTGAATACAAGTCCGAAAATGGACAGACCGCAGTACAGTAAAAAAGGAGATGGGGAAGATCTCATACAGAGTCATTACAGTTTCAGCAAGATGGACTCTCTTTGAGGGAGAGTTTGTGGAGGCGTGCCAGGGTCAAGCATGTCCTGTGTAATAACCATATTTTTGTCTGTGCAAGGTAGGGAGAGATTTTAGATGAGACAACTGACTTCCATATCTGGTGCCAGGGTTGTGTCTTAATCATCTCATCGTGGTCCCACTTAGTTTGGAGTCTTGAGGACATAGTGGTAGATTTACGTTTTATGAGATGGTAGAACCTGGAGACCTGGTGACCAGATTTATTAAAGGATAGGATAGTCTTGGAAAGGGAAGGGTCATTATTTGGTAGTTTAATTTATATAGGGCAACCTTAAGCTTCAAAAAATCGTAAAGATCTATGTTCTGTCGGTTAAAGTGGTTTGTAATTCTCTAATGGATAGCGGAGATTGAGAGGGCCCCAGGTCTTTCAAGAAGCGGTCCTAGAGGCCCAGTGAGACCAGCAGGCCGGAGAGCCTTAGATTCTGAATTTAGGGTTATTCAATAGGAGGTCATAATCAAAGTTAGAAATCTGGGTTTCTAGTATTCTATCAATTTTCAAGAGGGCCCTTTTAGTATTGTAGAAAATATATTTACCCAAGAGTGGGGGTTTGGGGTCGCTGGATAAAAGAGAGATCAGGTGGAATTCGCCTAGAAACTCCCTCTCTACCAATAGCCATGTGGGGGTATAGTCCGGAGATTGGGCGAACCAAAGTGAGCCCTGTATGGCCAGGAAGGCAGCTTGATAATTTTTGAAATCCGCTAGATTAATTCTGCTGAGATGGACTAGGAGGCATCGTTTTTTTATTGAGATTTGTGATCTTTTATTTGCCAACTTAATTTTTATAGTAGTTTATCAGTCTTTTGCAGAAATTCCTCTTATAAAGCTAAAGATAGCATATTTGTAAGGTAGTTGATTATGGGGATGTTCATCATTTTGATGGTCTCGATGTGGCCCCACCACATTAAAAAGTTGAGGTCCCAGCCCTTGAGCTGGGTTTCTACCTTTCTTAGAGCTTATGCCTCATTACGTTTCAGGGATTCTAATACATCTGAGTTGAACTCCAATCCTGGGTATTTTACAAACTTCAGATGCCAGGCAAGACCTGTGTTGGCGAACAGGGCGCTTGAACAGAGATTATTCAGAGCAAGGAATTCAGATTAGTCTTTGTTAAGTTCATAGTTAGAGACTTGGGCGTACTCTTTGATCGTTTGGAGTAGGGCATGACTAGATTCAGTAGCCATTTCAGACATCATTAAGATATCGTCAGCATATGCCGTGACTTTCACTTGAGATTATTGAAGGCGATACCACAAATATGGGGATCAGATCTGATCTTATGGAGCAAGGTTTCAAGATTTAGGATGAATAATGAGGGAGAGAGGGTACAACCTTGCCTTGTACCTCTTTCTAGATTAAATTAAGAAGAAAGTAAACCACCAGACCTGACCTTAGCTGACGGACCACTATACAGAGCCATGATCATTTTGGTGAAAGTTTCTCCTAAATACAATTTCCGGAGAGATTAATGGAGAAAAGTCCATGAGACGTTATGGAATGCTTTTTCAGCTTCAAGGGTAACTGCTACCGTTTCAGAAGACAAAAAACCTAAACCACCAATCAGAGATTACTTTTAATTTATTAACTCATTCATCATATTTCTGAATATTTTTTGAGTTTTTTCAGTTCATATTATACACAATTACTTCATTTCATTTCAAAAATTGATAAAAACACATAGAGGTTGCCCGAGAAAAAGGTTAGTGCGAAAGAGGTGCTCAAGAGTGTGGACGCAAGTGAACGGAAAAGAAAACAAAATTAAAGAGTGTAGAAACAACTATTCACATTATTTACAAAGCAATAACAAACTTTCTGCTCAGTCATATTTGAACCCTGGCCAACTGGTTTGAAGTTTTTTTAGAGGGTTTTTTTAAATTAGACGTATGTCTGAAAATTATCTGGCACTATATACAATTCTTAAGTTGGTCCAAGGGTAATGAGGGGTAATGTCGACGTTTCGACTCGTCTTATGCCCAACCGGTGATTTGAACCTTGGGATTGCGAGTCTTCATCAGGACTGGAGAATGTACGTGGGCAACCAAGGGATAATAGTGACCCCTTCAATAGGATGAAAGACAAAGGACGTGGTCCTGAATTCCAACTTTCCTATCAATACTTCTTATTATGTGGATTCCATTGTTACCACATCTCGATGAGGTTTCAAAGTTTCATGCAGGCACCATGGTAAAAAATTACCTTAGAAAATTGGAGTAATTCGCACTTTCTAGAAAGCTCCAGTCGTTAAGTCAGGTAGCTTACCAGCACTGGCAGAGGCGCGAGGCTTAATCACACACGCATGCGCCGGGACAGTAACGGCGTCCACGGAGCAGGCGAGGTTTGACCGGCTGCAATCACTGGCAGACAGAATCTCGAACCGAGGAATAGGCACGCCTATGCGCTGATAAGCTACCTGACTTAACGACTGGAGCTTTCTAGAAAGTGCGAATTACTCCAATTTTCTAAGGTAATTTTTACCATGGTGCCTGCATGAAACTTTGAAACCTCATCGAGATGTGGTAACAATGGAATCCACATAATAAGAAGTATTGATAGGAAAGTTGGAATTCAGGACCACGTCCTTTGTCTTTCATCCTATTGAAGGGGTCACTATTATCCCTTGGTTGCCCACGTACATTCTCCAGTCCTGATGAAGACTCGCAATCCCAAGGTTCAAATCACCGGTTGGGCATAAGACGAGTCGAAACGTCGACATTACCCCTCATTACCCTTGGACCAACTTAAGAATTGTATATAGTGCCAGATAATTTTCAGACATACGTCTAATTTAAAAAAAACCTCTAAAAAAACTTCAAACCAGTTGGCCAGGGTTCAAATATGACTGAGCAGAAAGTTTGTTATTGCTTTGTAAATAATGTGAATAGTTGTTTCTACACTCTTTAATTTTGTTTTCTTTTCCGTTCACTTGCGTCCACACTCTTGAGCACCTCTTTCGCACTAACCTTTTTCTCGGGCAACCTCTATGTGTTTTTATCAATTTTTGAAATGAAATGAAGTAATTGTGTATAATATGAACTGAAAAAACTCAAAAAATATTCAGAAATATGATGAATGAGTTAATAAATTAAAAGTAATCTCTGATTGGTGGTTTAGGTTTTTTGTGTGGTACAAAAAAAGTTTTTTCTAGTACGATAGAGCAGATGGACTGTGGTTGCTCTACCAAAAATTGTTGAAATTATTGATTTAAGTTAACCTGTATAATTAATAGGTCTAGGACCACTGTTGTTTTGATACCGGTAAATGCCCAGGTCCATACCTTATGGGTTACCCCATTTTCTTAATGGTTACCGTTTCAGAAGAGGCAACATTGGCCTTTTCAATTATATGTCAGAGTAGTCAGTTTTTATCGTTGGATAGCCTGTGTTTCATGAAGCCCACTTGTGAATGCCCAATTAGTCGAGGGAGAAGAGGTTCCAGCCTCTTACAAAGTATCTTGGCATAGATCTTTGCATCCAGGCTAATCAGAGAGATTGGTCTGTAATTTCTTACTTGTGTCAGGTATTTCCCTTCATTTGGGAATTACAATGATAGTGGCTTTACTGGAGAAGCTGGATATAATGCCAGAGTCTGCAAAATGCTGGAAAATGGTCTGGAGGGTTGGCTTAAGTATATGAGTGAACTGAGTAAATATATGAGTAAAATGTTAGCTGTATAACCATCTGGAAAGGGGTCCTTCTTGGCTTATAATGTACCAATTGCTAAATTGATCTCTTCCAGAGAAAATGGGGAGCAGCTTTTTCTTTATCCGTGATGGATGGAGGTGGGATGTCTCCTGAGCTGATCCGCACAGGCGGCTGCGGACATCCCCGTGCCATCTTTGCATAAAGACTGATAAAAATCTTTGATTATTTCTAGTATTTTCTGAGGTCTGATATGGGTGACATTAGTTTTATCCATGAGGCAATCAATTTCCTTGTGGTTTTGCTTATGTTTTAGAAAGGAGGCCAGAATTTACCCTGCCCTATTTGTGTCCCACAGTTTTAAGATTTGTATTTGTTGACCCATATGCCCGCTCTTTCACTTAGGATTCTGTTGTTTCATATTTTTTGTTGGTGAGTTTCTGAGAGGGTTTGGGGGTCCATGTCATACAAGTGAGCAGCCTCCAGTGGTCTATTGCCTTGTTCTAGGATTAGAAGATCCTTGTTATGTTCCTTATTAATTTTAGTTTGGATATTAATAAGGGTGCCCCTTACCATGGCTCCATGGCTTTTAGGGCATCCCAGTAGTTGGTGGTAATATTGTCTTCCAGGTAGATTAGAATTTTTTTTCAATCCTCTCTTTTGAGGCAGGGTCTCTAATTGATTTGTCGTTGAATCTCCAGATCTTACTCGGGGGTATTCACATTAGTGCCAGTAAGGGATAGAGTTATAGCTGAGTGATCTGAGCCTAACCTTGTTAGTATGTCTGTTTGATCAGTTATGTGTATATGGGGTTTGGATATCATTAGTCAATTCTGTAATGGGAATTATGGGTGTTGGAAAAATGTGTAATTTCTTGTGTCTGGGTTCTTGAGCTTCCAGGAGTCGTGTAGGCCAAATCTTGTGCAGAGTTTGTATAGTGATCTGTGTGCCCTAGAGGGGCTGAAATTGTCTATCAATGGCTACATCCATGGGGAGGTTGACTTAGCCTCCCAAGATAATAAGGTCATTGTTTGGTATTTTACTCAGGGGTAGGGATGATGAGTCCCAGAACTCAGGGTTGTTAGTATTCAGGCCAAATACATTAAGGACCTGGAAGTGCCCTGTTTTTTGTGAATATAGATAGGACTCACCTTCCATTCTTATCAGCCAAGTATGATTCAGTGAAAAAAACGGCACTCTTCGAGATTAAAGTCGCAACCCCGCCTCTCTTGCTTTCACGGGGCGAGCTAATGATGTCAGCGGCCAGCTCTTACCAAAGCTCTCATTTTTGTGTCTTGTAACAGGATTACATCCGGTTTCAACTTAAAAGGGTAGTTTTCGATTTGTTTCCGTTTGATCAGTTGATTTAGACCCCATACATTTAGAGATACAATTTTAAGCTTCTATCCAGTGGGGAATTATTATTTTTCTGAGGTGGGCGTATATGGCAAATGAATGTTAAGCTAACCTCTGACTTGAGTTGAGAAAGAGCCACTGGAAAGCACTAGAAAAGAATTGTGAGAATTGTATGGAGACCCTGGACCCAGAGCCAATGGAAGGAGTTGAAACTGATTGAGGTAGGAAAATGATATTTTCCAAAAGCAGCAAAGGAGTGTAAATATACACCTGCAGTCGCAACATACCTACAGTGGAAAGAGGGCAGAATAAAAATGGGAAAAAAAGAACAGAAAAAAATGAAACACAAACTTCCACCCTCCATACCCCAACCCACCAACTCCTCCCACCCACCCAAAACCTTGTAAGAGAGGTATATGACAGTGGGTGAGGACTGCCATCACTGGCAGTAACAGGCAGCAAGTGAGTAACAATAACATGTAAACTTGCGAACAGATAATGAGAACAAGCCTTAAGGCTACTTAGGGATTACATAAATGAGGGCAGTAAGCCCAAAAACTTCCAGAATAACATCAATATTAGGCTTGGTGCTTATCAAACAGAAGGCACCCAATTTTTACCATCTACTCAAAGTATAGGGTAGCAAACCTATTGGGCTGCAGGGTTATGCGGTATTGTTATGTAGAGTTGCGTTGTGATGTGTTTGTTATATAGTATTGTGATGTGATATAATATGGTGTGATGTGATGATATGTGATGATATGAAGTGATGTGATAATATGATGTGATGTAGTGTGATATGATATGGTATATGTTATGTTACGATGTGTGTTATATGTTATGATATATGTTATGATATGATATATGATATGGTATATTTTAAAGGTATGAAGTGATGTGGGATGATGTCAGAATAGAAAACTGTGTCTAAGGTTTTTTGGGTACCTCTGTGGCTCTGTTGGGGGAAGCTTCTTAGCTTGTGTCAGTTTAACTTAACTTGCAACAATATTGGACAATATTGGAACAAGAATATCTATACTACTATAATAAAGCAGAAACTTTCTGCCTTTGAGGCGGGTAAACTCGGGAACCACTGCGCCAATCTACACACCCGATACACCGTTGAAATCGGCAGGGTGTGTAGATGGTTATAGGCTACATAAATTAAAAAAATAAACGTTCTTTCAAATTTTACATTAAAAAAAAAGTAGCGCCGGCCGCGACGTGCGTGGTCACGTTAGGAGCACGGGGAGGAGTGGCGTCCGAGGAGCGGCGGACATGGCACGGGGGAGGTGCGGTGACGTCAGGAGCAGAGGATCGGCGGCGTAGGAGGAGCGGCGGACATGGCGCAGGGGAGGAGCGGTGGTGCGAGCGGACAGGCGGGAGCAGCGCCGGCGGAGGTAAGGGCACTCATGTAGAGGCAGGCGGGGGTCGGGGCAGGCGGGGGACGGGACAGGCCAGGCGGGGGACGGGACGGGCGGGGGACAATAAAGGGGCGGGCGGGGGTTTGGGAAGCTGCCTGTTGCTCCCGGACAAGGTCGGGACGGGATGCTAGTAATCAATATAATCATACAGGAATCTAAATTTCCTGCAGGCTGTGAGAGGTACATTAAATTAGAACCCATTTAGATGCATCACAGGGATTTAGAAAAGGATATAGAGCATAGGGCTGTTTAGTGTATTGAGTCACAGATTAGTGAAGGAAGCAGGGATCGGTGCAGGAGCAGTACCCGCGTCCATCAAGATAGAACTTTTGTCATCTAGGAATATCCTTAGGTCTTTTGGGTTGGTAAAGGTATGGTTTTATTCTGTTATCGATGACTTAATATTTTGCTGGGCTGATGAACGAAGATTGATGGTTTAATGACTTGAGACTGGATCTGAGAGCTAGGAAGCCCTTCCTTGTTTTCAATGTAGGTGTGGAATAGTCCTGGGATGCATAGATTTTTCATCTTTGCCAGAAGATGTGATTGTTTCTGCATGCTGGAATCTCAGAGGGTGGCATATGATCTGTCTAGTGATATTCCTACTTGTATGTCTGAATGAGGGAACTAGGTGTGCCCTTTTGAGTTCAAAGTGTTTTTTAAAGAAGATACCTGTTATTTGGGGAAGCTTTTTTCTAGGAAGTCCAAGTGTGAAGTAGAAGCGCCCTCTGAACCTTCTTGTAGACCAGAGATGCGTAGGTTCCCCCTGCAGTTATGATCTTCCAATTCGGCAATGTCCTTCTTCAATGACTCAGTATAGATTTGTAGTTTTCGGATATCTCTTATTGAAGCATGAGATTTGTCCTCCAATGTACTGATCCAGCCCACCACCTCTGATATTCTGATAATGATGGAGCCAAGTTCAGATTTGACGGAGCATATATTCTGCTGCATGACATACGTGTTAAGCTTGGTAGAGTTTGCTAGGTCATGGACCATTTCTAGTTTTTTGAGTATCATATTCATTGTGGTGGCCCAATCACTCTTATTCTTAATTTGTGAGTCAGGTAGTGTGGGTTCTGCTTCGGTACATTTGTTCCCTGATTTCGTCTCTTTCGACATGATTTTCTCTAGGACAAGCAGAGGATGGAAGTGTGCCAGTGAGTATCTTTTCTTTCCTTTTCTGTTTTTAAAGAGATACTGTACAGAGATGGCACGCTGCGATCAGGTATTGTGGCATGGTGTCTCATGTGGTAGAATCACGTATCATAGACTGGAGCAGCGAGTTGTACCGAGGAATGGCATGTCGAACAGCAGAGTAGGGTGTCGTAGAATGTCATATAGTGGAGTAAGTGTTTTAGCACGAAATACCGTGAAGCAGAGTGTCAGAGAGTGTAACATCATCAAGTAGAGTGTAGTAGAATACAGTGGAAGAGAGTGTCGTAGAGTAGAGTGCTGTGTCGTTTAGTGGAGAAGCATGTCATATAGGGAAGTTCAGTGGCGTGTCATAGAGTGTCAAACAGTGTAGTACAATGACGTGGAGTGGATAGGCATAGAGTGAGATAAAGTGGAGTAGAGTGGAGTATTGTTAAAAGGGGGTTACACTGTAGTGGGGTAGTGTAGAGTGGAGTGAAGTGTCAAAGAGTGGAGTGGGATGTCGCAGAATAAAGTGATGTGAGGTGCAGTAGTGTGGCGTAGCATACGGTTTAGTAAATTGACATAAGTTGGAGTACCGTTTTGTACAGTAGAGTACAGTGGGGTGTTGTACAGTACTGGAAAATTATGTAGACTACAGTAGTGTAGAGTAGCATAAAGTCTAGTTGATTTTTGTAGAGTAGGGTGGTGTACAGTACATTCCAGTGCTGTAAAGTGTGGTACAATGGTTTAGCGTATAGTTTTATAGAGTACAATGGCATTTGGTGGCGTAGAATTAAGTGGCGTACAGTGAAGTAGTTGAGTAGAGTGGAGTACTGTGTTGGAGTAGAATGGAGTATAGTCGGGTGCAGCGGCATACAGATGTTCTTACTGTGCCATATATGGACTAGAGTATTGTAGAGTACAGCAGAGTGGAGTGGAGTGGAGTGTTGTGCAGTGACATGCACTATAGTATAATGTTGAACAGTGGAGGAAACAGGTATAAACAGGAGTAAAATGTCAAAGAATGGCATACAGTATAATAGACAGTGGAGCTGCGTCAAGTGGATTTTTGTATAGTTTTGTAGAGTGAGGTAAAGTGTGGTACAGTGGAGTAGAGTCAAGTGGAGTGGTGTAGAGTAGTGTGAAGTAAAGTACAATAGAGTGTATTGGTGTGTTGTGGATTAGAGTGGCATAGAGTGGAGAGTACTGGCATAGTGTAGGTAGTAAACTGTTAAAAATTGGAGTGGGGTCTCATACAGTAGTGTGGAGTCCTGTGTCATAGAGAAAAATGGCTCATAGCGGAATAGAGTGCTGCAAGATGGAGTTTATGGGTATAGAGTAGAGTATAGTGTTGGACAGTAGAGTGTACGGGGTAGAGTGGAGTAGAATGTTGCAGAGTGTCATAAAGTATGGTAGAATTTTATAGAGCAGAGTTATATAGTGTGGTGGAGAGTGTCATACAATGGAGTGGCATAGAGGGGAGTGGCGTACTCTGTAGTTGCGTTGACTGGATTACTGTAAAGTGGAGTACCATACAGTGGAATAGCTTACAGTGGAATATTGTACAGTGCAGTGTAGAAAAGTGAAGTAACCCAGAGTAGAATAGCATAGAGTGGAGTGGTGTACCCCGGAGTGGCATTGACTTTAGTAGGGTACCTTGGATTAGCATGAGTGGGGTGGCATACATTGAAGTGGCATAGCGTAGAGTCGAGGAAACTGTTATAAATTGGAGTGGCGTCTCATGCAGTAGGGTGGAGTGCTCTGTCGTTCAGTGTTGGTAACCATTGTAGAGTGGAGTAGAGGTTACAGGCAAGAGGTGAGTGCAAATTTAGATAGTGGAGTGTACTGGGAAAGAGTGGAGTAGAGTCTAGTAGCGTGGCATAGAGTGTAATAGAGTTTTGTACAGTGATGTTAAATAGAGTGGAGGAGAGCACAATGGAGTAGCTTAGTGTGGGGTAGCATACAGTGGAGTGCCATAAAGTGCAGTAGCCTAGAGTGGGATAGCTAGACTGGAGTGGCCTACAGTGGCATGACGTAAAGTTTAATAGTGCATAGTGTAGTAGCGTACAGTGAAGTGGCAGAAAAAGTAATAGCGTATAGTGTAATAGCAAACTGTGGAGTGGTTGGGACTTGAGTTGTGTACTGTGGCATGGGGTGGGGTTGAGGTAGAGTGTAATAGCATACAGAAGAGTTGCATACAGAGGAGTAGGGTAGAGTGAAATTTCATTCAGTAGAGGGGCAAAGATTGAAGTTGTGTATAGTGTAATAATGTAGAATGGAGAGGCGTACAGTGAATAGTGTAGAGTGGAATATAGTGGAGTGGTGTAGGGTAGTGCAGAGTGGAATAGTGTAGAGTAGAACAGCGTACTGTGGAGTGGCATACAGTGGAGTGGTGTAGACTGGAGTAGTGTACAGTGGAGTGGAGTGTGGTAGAGTGAAATAACATATAGTGGAGAGGCATAGAGAGGAGTAGTGTCCAATAGACTAGCATAGAATGGAGTGGCGTAGAGTGGAATGATTTACACTGGAGTGGCATAGAGTGGAGTAGCTCGTAGTGGAGTGACATACAGTGTAATAGTATAGAGTGGAGTGGTGTACAGAAGAGTGGCATTGACTGGAATATCAAAGTGGGGTAGCATTGTCTGCAGTGTCGTCTTGAGAAGTGGTGTAGGGTGGAGTGGCACACACGGGAAGGGGGTAGAATGTGATAGCATAAAGTCGAGTGGGAAACAGTGGAGTGTCATCCAATGGATTAGTGTAGAATGGAGTGGGGTAGAGTAGAGTGGCATAAACTGGAGTGGCGTAGAGTGGAGTAACATACAGTGGAACAACATATAGTGGAATATCATAGAGTGGAGTGGCATACAGTGGAATGATATAGAGTGGAATAGCATATATCAGAGCATATAGCAGAGTGACATACAGTGAAGTGATGTACACTGAAGAGGCGTAAAGTGGAGGTGCATACCGCGTAATAGCATAAATCGGACTGGCGTAGAGTAGATTTGTGTGCAGTGTAATAGCATAGAGGGGATGGGCGTAGAGTGTAATAGTGTATAGTAGAGTAGCATACAGTGGAGTGGGGTGCAATGGAGTGTTGTAGACTGGTGGGGCATACAGTGGCATGGGGTAAAGTTTAATAGCATACATTGGAGTGACATACATTGGAGTGGGATCCAATCAAACTGCGTAAAATGAAGTGGGATAGAGTGGAGTGCCATACACTTGAGTGGCGTAGAATGGAGTTGCGTACAGTTTAGTGGCATACAGTGGAATAGTACAGAGTGGAGTGGCATACAATAGAATGGCGTTGAGTGGAATACCATATACTGGAGTAGCCTTTAGTGGAGTGGAATAAATATGGAGTGGCGTGCACTGAAGAGACATAGGGTGGAGTTGCACACAGTGTAATAGCATAGAGTGGACTGGGATATGGTGGTGTTACTTACAGTGTAATAGTGTAGGGGGAGTGGTATAGAGCAGAGTGTTGTATAGTGGATTGGTGTATATTGTAATAGTGTATAGATGAGTAGCATAGAGTGAAGTTGTGTATAGTGGAGTGGTATAGACTGGAGTGCCATAGAATGGTGTGTGGTTGAGTGTAATAGCATACAGTGTAGTGGTGTACATTGGAGTGGGGTCAATCAAATAGCGTAAAATTGAATGGTGTGGAGTGCCATATACTGGAGTAGTGTACAGTAGAGTAGTGTACAGTGGAGTGGCATACAGTGGAAAAGCATAGAGTGAAGTGTTGTAGAATGAAGTGGCATACATTGGAATAGACTAGAGAACAGTGGCATGGAGGTGAATGATATAGAGTGCAATAGCGTATAGTGGAGTACATTCCAGTGGAATGGTGGACAGTGGAGTGATAGACTGGAGTGGTTTACAGTGGCATTGTGCACAGTGTAATAGCATAGAGTGGAGTGGTGGAGAGTGGAGTCTCGTACAGTGGAGAGGTGTTGACTGGAGTGGCCTGGAATGGAATTGCATATAGTGGAGTGGCTGCAGTGGCGATACATGCAGATGTAAGGGAAATTTAGTAGCAATCTACCAAATTGCGCTGCTTTGCATTTCTCCAGATTTACTAATCATTGCAGGATCATGCATGGTGGCCTTGTGCTCCTTTGTAAAGCTGACTTAAGTATTGCATTGCCCATGTGACACCATGAGTGACAGAAAGGTACTGCAATCTGATAACACAGCTAGCTCTTAGTTGTAGATTGTGCCATGGTTTACCGTGATAACCTTGCAGTATACTGTGGAACATTTCAATGACAAACCAGTATGTAATTGGGTAATGGCTGTTTTTAGAGAATGAAAAGGTAGTCATATTGTTTTTACTACACTTTGTGTTCAGTGTGAGGGCCAGCATGTAACAGGCAAGTGCTAAACTCTTCGCAAGCTAATGAGCAGACGAGCCTGGCATCGTAACCTAAGCGTTCAAAGCGTATATTAGAAGATCACACAGCAAACCAAATACTGAATGACGCTGCCTTCTACTTAATTCAAAAAGGCTTTTGCAAGTACTACAAATGTTGTACGACTGCCGCAGTTTCTGGACGCATGATGTCTAATGGGAGGTATACACATCTAAGTTATACAGCTGCAATAAAAGTCATCCTGGTGCTAACTCACTGATTAACTTAATGGGTGCCACACCCAGTAAGGTGTTTTGCCAATGATGAGGGTCACACAGAAGTTTCATCTGCACAATACACATTTTATTGGATGTTAAGGGTGGCTGCACCCAATGTCATGCTAGGCACCATGGTCATTAGAATCTGATTTGCACACTGAGCACCTTATGGGTATCAGTAGTACAGCAGATGAGGGCAGGAACACACGTTTGCACTTTATAGAGCTGCTTGCACTTATCTGGACATGATGGTTTTAATGCATTTATTTGAATTTGTTGAAGCTATTCTATAACTAGATGTAAGATAATATGCACTTTATTGCATTTTATGGGTTGCTGCACTCCATGCTATACATTGCCATCAGGACCTGCCCAATTTGCACGTTACCAAAGTGGTTGTTCGTCATCTGAAGAAAGACGTCAGAAGTGTAACAGCGACCTGGGCAAGATGGCCGCCGAGAGGCTGTAGAGGATAGTCGCACCTGACCCTCCTCCTGATGGACCTGTTGCTGTGCTCTTGGTGCTCTTGGTGTTCCCCCTCTGCGATGGATACCCCCCACAGAACTGATGCCTAACGGGTCGCAGACTGGGGTGAATTTCTCTGCCTGGATTGTTTCTCACTGGGTCTACTGGTCGATCGGTTTTGATACATGGTGAGAAAGCAAGTGATACCGATGCGAACGTGAACGCCTAGGTGCGCGTAAGGGTGCAGTTGATGGTGGCGATGCTGGGAGCTTTCATCCTATGGCCCCTACGATTGGACATTATTGCTCAGGTTAAAACAAAAACCCTCTCTAAAGTTGGATCTTTCTTTCTAGCACGGATTGTGCAGCCTGGGCAGATTGATTGGAGGGAATTATTCAGGAAAATGGCACCTAAAGTAATGCGATCGCCTAAAAGAAACCGTGAGCCGCAAAGCAGATGGGGTGATGAAGGTGACGATGATGTGCACTCGGATGGCTCAGGGGCCCCTGCCTCTAACCTGAGAGGGAAAGCGAGAGTAAAAGCGCAACAGAGACGAGAGGCAGCCAAAGAATGTAAAATGCGCAAGGCTCGCGAAAAGGAGATCGAGAGAAAAAAAATGATGTTATCTAAGAAGTGCAACGAGGTGCAGGCATCTGTTGGGGAGGTAACAGGAAGAGAGACTTTACTTCGACAAACTACAATCGTGGAGACGTTCTCTCCCTTACCAAGTGCCCAACCTGTCCAGCAGCCTGCTCCACAACGAGTGTTTTTGGTCCCGTCGCTGAAATCATTGAGCAGCGTAATGGCAGAGAAGCAAGTGAACAGCCTCGCGGACCAGTTGAAGACGCGACCTGTTCAGCGGACCTTGTCGGCGGCGGCGATGAAGTTACAGAGCCCTCAAGACAGCTGGGCTTTTCAACGGACCTAGCAGGGGGCGGGTTAATTACCCAAAGGCGGACTCGAAGGTCGAAGGCAGCCAGAGCAGCCAGTGCAAGGCTGTAGTTAAAGGCACAGAGCCAGAATTAGAACCGGCTAATGTGGCTGGTGCTTTTCAACCCCATGACGATGCCCGCATTGACATACATTTATCAGAGGTTGATCACACAGATCTAATAACGATCTCAGACCTGCCCCAACGGGATGGGGGTAAGATAGTGGCTCCGGGTCTGGTGAATATAGAGGCACGTAAGACAATAATTGGGAGCGTGGCCAATAGAAATGTACCAGCTATGTCAGGGTCAGTCTTAGCCTCCCCCAGTGAGGATGTCTTCTTTACTGGCAACGACGAGGCAGATGATGAGGACGAGAGTGAGGGCAGTGACCCGGACCCACTGTCAGACTCAGAGTTGGAAACTTCTGTGGGTTCGGTAACTGATACTGACTCAGACATTGATAAAGAAGTGGAATCTGACAGTGCTTCAACCTCTATGGATAGTGAGGCAGAGCTTATTGATCTAGGGCATGACACAGTTCAGAAAGGTCCTAAGGCATTATTAAAACCCGCTCCCACAGAAAAGAACAAATCTGCATTAAAAAACAAAGTCAAGTGTAAGAGCAAGAGTAAGAGCAAAAGAAGCAACCCTCGGCATAAGACCCCGGCTAGGGTACATCACGGGTCCCCGGTAAGATCAGTTGCTAAGAAACTTGAGTGGGATAATACACTGGAAAGTCGTGCGCTGTCTACGGGGGGGCCTGATAACACAAGTGCGGGCACTTTGCAAGTTAACCCTCAGGGTGCTGAGGGAAACCCTTCTAATTTTGAAATTTTACTATCTACCCTAAAGCAAATACAGGACGAGGCCCGCATTGAGAGTCAAAGCGCAAAGAGAAGAGCTAGACATGTTAATAAAAAAATTCAATCTTCATTGCACAAGATCAGTAAAATGTATGAAGAGGTGGTCGGGAGAGTATCTGAGGTGGAGGAAAGAACGGGCAAGTTGGAGGAAGATGTGGTGAAATTGCAGGACACTAGGAGGGATCAGGAGAAGACCACAACCAATATGCTTTGGAAATTGGAGGAATCAGAAAATAGACAAAGGTGCAATAATGTTAGACTACTTGGCGTACAGGAAGGAAAGGAGGGGGGAGATGTACGAGGGTTTGTGATTGAGCTATTAAAGGGCGCTTTCCCGGAGATGACTTCATGGGATTGGGAACATGTGATACAACGGGCACATCGATTCCCGATGATGCAGAAAGAGACACAGGGCAAACCTCGCGCAATATTGGTTTACGTAGGGAACGTTCTATTGCGTGAAGAGATAATTAGCAAGGCAAAGCCACAGGCTAGGTGTACCTATAAGGATGTTGTATTTTTTGCCCGGCCTGACTTTTGCCACGTCACCGTGCAAAGGCGTTGGCGGATGCGGCAGATGATTACCCCCTTTCAGAACATCGGCTGCGAGGTTTATCTTCTGTTTCCAGCAAGATTGAAAGTGGGGCTAAATGGAAACTTCAAGGTCTTCCACTCTGAAATTGTGGCACAAGAGTATTTAAGCTTCCTACGTGAATTTAGAGGCAAACATAAGGCGCGACAAAGGGAGCTTGAAGAGCGTGGAGCACAAGGGGTAGCCACTAGAGACATCTCTCGGAAGAAGTAGAAAACAAAGAGATAACAATAACGTGTTGTGGTAGAAACTTATTGTTAGATGAAAATGTTTAGTTCATTTGTTTTAGTAGCTTTCTATATCTTCGGAGTTAAGAATAGGATTCACTTTCTTATTGATGATTAAGGGATAGGGGTGGGTATACACTGGTGTGAATGACTACGAGCTGGGGGTTGTTGGTGTTTTGGTGTGGGTTGGACCGGCCCAGGAAACACTGGGGGTAGCTGAGGTGAATGTGAACGATACCACAAGGGAGTGCACCATGTGAGGAGTTTAATATGAGCATCGGGGGGGAAAGGTGGGACATCCTGTCGGCACCGTTGGTCAGATATAGGTCTGATTGACCTATTTGCCTGTAGGGGGTGTGGGAACCTGTGGGAGGGTTGTCAGGGGAGGGGGAGGGGGGAATGGGGCAGGGCACAAGAGCAATGGAGAGGAAGAATACGACTCAGACAGGAACTATCAGTATAGGTCATGTAATGAAAGGTACAAGCACGTTGGGATAGCCATCGAAACAGAAGCAGGAAAGAATAGACTAGCTAAGTTGATTATTAGCAGTGAGCAGTTAGCTGGTTGTCCCTTAATACTCAGATATGACACTTAGATTTGTAACATGGAATGTCTGTGGGCTGAACGATGCCCAAAAGAGACAGAAGATAGCAGTTCGTCTACGGCAGATGAATGTAGACTATGTATTCTTACAGGAGACACATGTAATGAACACTCAGGAGTTTTGTCTTAATCAATTGGGATTTCATTTGATAGCAAGATCTAAGCTATGGGCAAAAAATAGAGGGGTAGCTATTCTCTCAAGAAGTAAAAACGTGGTAATAGGTAGAAAATTAGAGGATCAATGGGGTAGATGGGCCATGGCTGAGATTTTATTAGAGGGTGTATGGACAACTTTAGTAGCTGTATATGGCTCAACCCAGGATGACCCAGAAATTCTGCAATTTTTGGATACAGAGTTGGCGGGGTGGCCATCTCAAGTAGTTATAGGAGGTGATTTAAATATTAATGGGGCAGATGGGCTGGGGGTAGGGTCGACCGGAACCTATAAAGGAAGGAAGAGAAGAGTATATAAGGCCCTTGTTAGTCTTTTAGAGAACAACATTCTGCAAGATGTTTGGGGTAGCATTAGACCGGGTCAAACAGGGTTTACATACTACTCAGCACCCCATCGTATTTGTGTTCGGTTAGACTACTTTTTGGTCTCTACTGACTTAATGAACAGAGTAGAAATCGATAGGCTCCCCCGAATTTTAAGTGATCATAACCCCTTAATACTAACAATGAAGGTGGAAGGGAGAACTAGAGTAAGTAGGACCTGGACCTTTTGAAAGAGGACTCCTTTTGGATAATAATTACATACAGCATATGTCCTAATGGATTAGCGAGTTTTTCGAGAACAACAGAGGGAGCGCCCCAGTCGGAGTTGTATGGGATGCTTTTAAGGCTGGAGCTCGGGGAGAGACATGCAGCTACAGCGCTTATAAAAGGAAAGTAACACGAATCAGGGATAGTGACATAGAGAGGGCTGTTTTAGAGGCGGAGGAGCACCTTCACGAATCCTTAACAAGGGGTGAATTGATTGAAGAAGCTATTATAGAATTGATGAAAGCAAAAAGTGAAGCGGAAGAAGATATGGCGAATAAGGCAGCTCAATACTACACTATTAAAAGGGAGAGATGTTACGAGTTTAGTGAAAAAGTTGGACATGTACTCGCCATGCGGACTAGACAGATAGCAGCAACGGGGACAGTTAGGGAAATTAGGGACGAATTCGGAAAGTTACACTCAGACTCGCAGGAAATAAGGGAGGTTTTTAGGAAATTCTATCAGACTCTATATGATGAACAATATTCTGGTAATATTGAAGAGATAAGGGAATACCTCCGGGATATTCCGGTCGTTAGGGTACCTAGATAGGACGCAGAAGGACTGGAGAAACTGCTGGAGTACACTGAAGTTAAAGAAGCTATGGGCAATCTCCCCTCTGGAAAGGCCGCTGGCCCGGATCAACTGCCTCTAGAGTTTTATAAAACTTTCTGGGGGAGTTTAGGGCAGGACTTAATTAGGACGATACAAACTGCACAGTCTGGGGAGTCTATCCCCAAATCTTGGAGTGGTGCAGATATTGTTTTAATATTAAAAAAAGGGAAGATAGAAACTGAACCAGGGTCTTACAGACCAATTACGCTGATGAACAATGATACTAAAATATCCTCAAAAGCACTTGCAATGAGATTTGCAGGAATAATAGCTCCCTTGGTTAGTAGTAGTCAGCATGGTTTTATTCCCGGTAGACACATCACACCCGGAAAGTCATAACCATGGTTGACGCCGCCGAAGTCACAGGAGACCCGATGGCCGTAATGTTGCTTGATGCTGAAAAGGCATTCGACCGGGTCTCCTGGGACTTCTTGTGGCATATCCTAATAAGAGCTGGGATGAAGGGGGGCTTTGTGAAAGCCCTAAAAACTCTGTACAGGGAACCGGTTGCAGCTTTAAGAGTCAACGGGGGTACTACGGGTCAATTTCAGATCAAGAGAGGCACACGGCAGGGGTGCCCTTGTTCGCCCCTCTTGTTTGCCATGTATATGGATCCTCTAATTCGCAGGATAGAGTTATGCCCAGATATCACTCCATTAAACACATTATTGGGTTCCTGCAAGATACTCGCATACGCTGATGATGTGGCGGTGATAACACCAAACCCCCCCCAATTGGGGTGTTAGAGGGAGAGGCTCTTAAGTTCGGGCATGTATCGGGTTATGCATTGAATACTTTAAAGACCCAGATTATTAAGAATTCTATGACTATCTGTAACGATAACCGTGTTGTACAAGAAGGGCTCTATCTAGGCATTAACATCTCAGCGGACTTAGACAACTTGGTGGAAAAAAATATTGCTCCAATAATAGATAAAGTAAAGAAAGATCTTGATCGGTACAAAAACCTCCACTTATCGTTAGTAGGACGAGTTAATATTATTAAAATGCTGGTTTTGCCTAAATTTTTGTACATTTTTAGAGCAATCCCACTGTTAGTTGATAACAAGTGGTTTAAAATCTGTGAACAAATGGTCAATCGTTTTGTTTGGGCAACAGGCAAGACGCGGAGGGCATTGATGTTCATGTCGCTCCCGCGGGAAAGAGGGGGTTGGTCACTACCAGATTTAAAGCTCTATTATTGGGCAGCGGCATTACAATGTATGGTGGGCTTGATTTGGAGGTGCCGAAGTGGAGGGTTGGCATGATTTCGGGTCGCTTGCCATTTATGGTTTGGCTCTTGGTATGAATGCTGAAAATGTATTTTTAAGATTCACGGAGGGTAGTTATTTCAAAAGAACACGCTTTAAGACTGTAATGGCTGCATATAATATATGGAAAGGGATATCTAAAAAGGTGGGAATTGGGAAGTATAGTATATACACCAGATTAAAAAATAATCCTTCCCTTTCTAGCGAGGTTTTCTCGGATACTGTATTTCAAGAATGGGATAGGCGGGGGATAAGAAAAGTTGGAGATTTGATGGGTCTCCACGGCATACAACAATTCACAGAATTGCAAAATAATTTTACTTTGGATACAAAACACTTTTTTAAATATCTTCAAATAAGAAGCTGCCTCATAAATAAGCAAGGGGGCGCACTGGGTTTCGAAAGAAATATATTGATGGATCTTATAGAAAATGGCTCAGACTGCACGATTAAGAGGTTTTACTTAGAAATGACGGAATTAAAGAAAGATGATTTAGAGAAATGGGTAGATAGATGGTCTTTGGATTTAGATATAAATTTAAATATGGGCAGGGACATCTTTATTGAATCACTGGAAATGGGGAGGAAAGTGTTGTGTTCATCGTCCCTCCAAGCTCAACATTATAAGATACTATACCATCTATATTACACTCCTGCTAAGATTGCTCAGTGGGGTGGTATGTCTGGAAATACCTGTTTTAGATGTGGAAATGTAGATGCCGAACTGATACATATCTTTGCAGCCTGTCCCCATTTGGATAAATTGAAACAGGATATTGTGAAATTTTTTCAGATTGCAATGACCTCGACTATAGAATTAACGCCAGCTATTATGTTATTGGGGTTAAGCGCTGGCGAGCAGCCGGCTTGTAAATATTTTCTATTTGTGGCAATGGTGATTCTGAGATTGATTGTGGCCTCTGCCTGGTTAGATCCTAATCCCCCAACATATCACCAATGGTTAGGCAAAGTAATGTCTATACAAAAGTTGGAAACAGCTATATATGCTAGAAAGGGAAAAAAGGGTAAGAAGATGGGGATGCAAATTTGGGAATCCTTTATCCGATGGAAGCTAGGCACAGACCTTTAAAAAAGATTACTTACCTGTTTTGTTTTCTGTCTGAAATTGTATGTTTAATTTTGTGTCTCAAACGTATTGTAATTAATGTGCCCTGCTAATGTTATAAAGAAAATGGGGAAAAAATTCCAATAAAATATATATAAAAAAAAAAAGAACCTGCCCAATTTGCACTTTAAAGAGCTACTTCCAAACTTGTCGACAGCACTCAAAATAACCTGATGCAAGAAGTTACATCCTTTTAAATGTATGTACATTTTTCGTATTTTATTTTCTGTTTCAATTTTGCTGAGGTTTTTAGCAACCGAGCAAATTTAATAAACTTTTTACTTGCCCGCAGATGCACTCATGTCTCATAAGAAAGCACCTGGAATAAGAAATCAACTAATACACGATTAAAAAATAGAATATATGTTGAATCTATTTTGACTCTGACACCGTCAGCCAAATTAGGAATTGCACGGACACATGCTTTTCCGCGGCGGCTTTTCCGCCGGGGAAAAGCATGTGGACTTTGGCTTTTGGGGGCCCGTTGCGGGCCCCCAGGGTGTCGGGGGGTGGGGGGTGCACATGGGGGGTACCTATGGTACCCCCCAACATTTACATGCACAAAGCGGCAGGCACCGCGCGGTGCCTGCCGCTTTGTGCATGTAAATGTAATACATGCATTTTTTACATTGCGGTGGGTGCTGCTTGAAGCAGCACCCGCCGCAATGTTATTCATACAGGATGTGACCGCCAGGGTGGCGGTCACATCGTAATTTGCATGGAGGGACCACCGCTGCCCCTCCGGACGGTCCCTCCAACTCTGGGGTGGCTAGTCTGCCCCAAAGTGACAATAGCTAGAGCACATAGCCACATGATTAAATGTTTATCAAGTATGGCAACAACGGGTTCCTGCCAAGAGGCTGGTAAGATGCTCACCTAAAAGTCTTACTCACTCAGCATTTCTCACTTTCTCACTCTTACTCGCCATAGTCTCCACTGACAGCAACACATTATCTATCACATTTCCAGGTACCATGGACAAGTTCCCCTCGCACAGTAGTATACTGTGGTAAAAAATATCTAAACTCTGGGGGGCAGATTTACAAAGAACTGACGCATCTGCAGAGATACGTCAGTTTCCTTGCGCCAGCCCCAAATGTCCTTGCGCCACCAGGGATGCGCTGTATTTACAAAACAGTGCTCCATGGCACAAGGATGAACAGATGCATCTGAAAGTCTGACGCATCTGTTGGCCCAAAAGTGACGCATTGCTGGAGTTGCTCCTGAAAGTGACACAACTCCAGCAATGAACCACAACAGATAGGAGAGTCCCATTCAAAAACCCCAGCATCATTCCTTACGCCTGGTCCAAGCAGGCATAGGGATTTTGACTCAGTGAAGGCGTAGAGTGACGCAGTGAAATGTAAATTTCACTGCGTCAGTTATACATGGCTTTTTGCGTGGGAACGCCCACCTTGCACACATTATACCTGACGCAGGTATAATGTGACGCAGGGCTTTACAACGTCACACATCTCCCTAGTTGCGTCACGATGTAAATTGGCTGCATTGTTTGCACCGCTGTTGCATAAAAAAGAAATGATGCAATGGCAGCGCAAGGAAGCGCAAGGGACTTGTAAATATGCCACTGGGTATTCTGCGGCTATACATGCTACATTCCTAGGTTCTTAATTAAGAACCTAGGAATATTCCTAGGTTCCTAATTAAGAGCCTAGGAATATGGCACCCCCTTAATTTACAATGTGCATTGGCTCGTGGTTATTGTTGATCTCCCAGGAGGGACCAATGTAACTTTTCATTTACCACCTATTATCAACAGACCTTGCTTCCTAGAAAATTCTACTTCCACCTCCTGGAATACGGCTTGATTACGGTTGTATCACCTGCCTACTTTGATTACATCCCCTGTCAACAGTTCAAGTAGGATTATTCGGTTAATAGTGGAGCTTTGTGTTCAATAAACTGCTACCACTTCCCAGAGTGTCTTGTGTTTTGTTCCAATGCTCGAGCACTAGGTATCACAATGTTACGCATTACTTATCCACACCTGTCTTGTCTACTGCTGTGAATTTTTGTTATGTATCTTTAAGATGGGTTCCTGGCATTGCTATTCATTAACAATATGTTAAGAAAAAAAACCTTAAAACTACTCTCTCTATTAAAATGTTTTTTTCTTTACCTTGATTGTATCCTATCACCACCTATGTCCCCCTACGCTCCCTAAACAAACCTAGGGTTCACCCGGGATACCCCTGCTACCAACAGCATGCATTCAATAGTTGAGGATCAGTAGATTAAATATCTATAATTTCCTTAATACAATTTACAGATTAACTATACTGATCTTCATTTTTCCCAACCGGAAATATACAAATGGCATATGCCTAAATTGTTAGCTAAATGAACTCAATTCATATTAATACTTTATAGAGAGAGAAACATTAACGTGCTATAATTTACCCTATGCCAAATCCTCCCCTGCCTAAAAATTCAGCCATCTTAAATTATGAGAGTGGCATTCTCCCCTACTGTTGCAAACATCCAATTTCCGACATTAGCTCCAGGGGGCTGACAGCTATTAACTAATTGAAGTGTGCTTACCATACAAGTTCAACAACGTTTCTGTTTCTTGAGCTAAAATCGCCAATCTTGCAGGAATTTACCAATCGTTTCGTTTCATAATCTTTATTTCGGCAACTTATGCCATAAAAGATACAAAATACATTTCATATGAAACAACAGGTAATAGAATTAAAAAATTAAAACATGTAAAACCAATGTTCAAACTATAGGAACCAGCCATTGAACATACTGCATTTTGGCGATGTCATAAAATTAAAAGTGACATTTAGCATACATCCCTAGCTAAAAAATATCTTCTCTTGTGCCAAACTGACCCCAAATATTTAGCTAGTGCAAAAACTATATAGCCAGAAAGGTCGGTCTTAAAGACCCTACATGCGTGTGAGCAATGGGAGAATCCCAGGTTTTTACATACTGGGACAATCCATGTCCTCCTGGCCTGTACATAGGCTTTGCAAAAAAACAGTAGGTGCAAATCGGTTTCATTTTCGGATTTACACCCTGGGCAATGGGTCGGGGAAGATTCGGCCTATTTACTAGTGTATGCCCGTACCGGCAAACAGCCATACCTCCATTGGAGATACAGCTTCCTAATAATTGTTGGGAATATGACATCTAATACAGTTTCAAACCTATAGCTGTCCTTAGTTATGAGAAAGGATGCCGTTAGAGTGCCTAAGCCTGCTCCCTGTAAGTATGTGTCGAGTTTACTATCCTGATACTGAGTGATAAGCTGCCTCCGTGTGAGCCTAGGGCATGATGACAGTGGGTCAGACCATAGTGTGGATAGCCCTAGTTTCCCTAGTTCTTTCTTTATGTAATTGAACCAGGGAATTTTCCCAACATTTGGGAGGGTAAGGATTTCCTGCAGTTCTAGCCTGTAGTTAACTAACTCTGGTACAGACCATATTCTACGCCAGAATGTTAGAGGCCGTAGTCCCATATCTTCATCAAGGGGTCTCAAGCCCAAGTCGAGTCTCATTGGCATAAGGGGAGTGCTAGGAGGAAGTGATAAAAGTTGTCTAATAAATTTATTTTCTGTTGCTACTAAATCATGATTGCACATGTAGCCCCAGAGTTCACTTCCATACATGACCGCACCCCTTGCCTGTGCTCTGTATATCTCTAGTGGGGGACCGATCGGCTTGATAGAAGATTTATTTATGGAAACAAGCTTGATAATTCCACCTGCTATTTGGGCCAATATTGCTTGGGATTTCTCCCGTTGGTGTCCCCACGACATTTTTTCGTTTAGGGTGATTCCCAAGTACTCAAAAGTTCGAACCCTCTCTAGCCTATTAGCAACAGTATACGGGTTAGAGCGAGTTTTAGCTGGTGGATTGAAGACCATATATTTAGTCTTCAATGCATTGATTTCGAGGCCATGATTTTTACAGAATGCCTCGAAACCATTAAGAACTCGTTGGATCCCCATCGGCGACTTGGACAGCAGCAGAGTGTCGTCGGCGAACATAATCGCCGGCACCCTGCTGCCTCCAAGTTTAGGGGCATCGCTGTTTTCAACCCCGTTCAAGTGGGCAATTATCCCGTTGACATAGAGGCAAAACAGGGTCGGTGCGAGCACACAACCCTGTCTTACCCCCCTGCCAACGGGGAACTTATTGGACAATGCTCCCTCCCTGCCACATCTAACCTGAGCGTAGTTATCAGTATGTAGTCTGACAACTACGTCCAGGAGATGTTGTGGGACTCCCAGGCCGGAGAGAACGGACAAAAGTTTCCTACGAGGTACAAGATCAAAAGCCGCTCATAGGTCAACGAATACAGTATTGAGGCTGCCACCCTCCAACTGTACCGTTTTCCAAAAAATGATGGCCAGACGAAAGACTTGATCTATAGTGGACATTTTGTTCCTGAACCCCGCTTGATATGGGCTCAGGACTGAATTCTCTAGCATCCATTCTTGTAGGCGGTCCAAGATCAACCTTGCAAAAATCTTTTGCGGGACGTCGATTAGACTGATGGGCCTATAGTTGGCTGGGAGCAGAGACGAACCCTTCTTGAAGATGGGAACAATCTCCGCCCCCAGCCAAGTACTAGGCACCGACATCCCACAAAGAATTGCATTAAATAGGGCCTGTAGGCAGGGAGCCCAAACCATGGGCTCATTTTTAAATAAGTCACCCGGGAGTTTGTCCAACCCTGGGGCCTTTTCTGGAGCAAGTCTGGCAATAGCTGCCCCGACTTCTGCCACGGTAAATTTTTCCATCTCCAGAAATGGCGCCGGGTTCAGCCCTGAAGCCAGCTCTTCTGGGTCCCCGGTGAGATCAACATTGGCTTGGGCTTACAAGGATCTAAAATGATCCTCCCAGACACCAGAAGCGATATTAGCCTCTACTGCCGGAGTGGGATCGGCTGTGCCATTTTTGACAATCTGCCAGAATTTCTGGGCGTCTCGGAGCTTGAGCGCGCCCGTCATGTCCTTCCAGTTGTCGCTATCCCATTCAATCTTAGCATTACTGATAATGTATTTATACTCCAGCCTCTTGGCTCTAACCAATGAGATATTATCTTGTTGCTTCATGGCCTCCAGTAAGTCGGTTTTGGCCTTCCTACAGGCAGAGTTGTACCACGAGGCACGCATCCATTGCTTCTCCCATTTTTTGCCCTCCGCACAGGGTTCAAAACCTCTGCTTGTGTGTCACACAACTCCAAGTGAATTACCCCAAGTTCTCTGTGGCTCTCCTCAGAAGGGGATTGATATAGGAGATTACCGACTTTTTCCAGAACTGGAACAGTCTTTTCATACAACCTCTGGATATCCGTTGGATTCCCTATAATTTTGGCCCATCGAACTCTGCGCCGGTTGCTAGTTAAAATCATACTCGGATCCGAAGGAACTGCGCCCCCCTGCATAGACAAGGTGACGCCAGGAACCGAAATCTTTAAAGTCAGCGCATTGTGATCGCTGTCGTCTCGCAGACATACATTAAAGTCAACAACTCTGGACCATTGAGACAGTTCCAGAAGCATATAATCCAAGCGAGAATTATGCCCTGGTTTATTAAAGGTTGCTTTGGGAGGGATGTCTCCACTTAGCCGGCCATTACAGGCCCTTAGAGAATTTGCTAAGGTCAAACACATAATTTGTGTTGCTAGTGGTGACCAAGACTTCACTGGTGGGCCAGCCGGTTTGGGGATTCCCCATTGATCATCCTCCTCGCTAGTCGCACCTTCTAGGAATAGTGGAAGAGGCTCAAATTGGCAGTTAAAATCTCCCCCCACTATATACGGGGTACCTTGAGGAATGGTGCTCAGAAACAGTGCTAATTCCTCGATAGGGTTAGAGACCTTTGCTTTGTCCACGGGTCTTGAGTATACATTTATCAGGGCCAGTTTGACAGCGTTAGGCCATTCCAAGAGTACACATTGGACATCTGGGGAATTGAATGCTAGAACCCTCGCTTTGCAACCCAGATGGGAGGCCACCCATATAAGTAGACCACCAGACGGGCGTCCCTTTCCCTTCCAGTTCGCCCAAATTGAGAATGTATCGAAACCTGGGCGACGGTGGTCTTCTCTAGCCCAGGTCTCCTGGAAAAGGCAGACATCTTGTAGATCAATGAATGCCCCCCAGTCCGGGGTGTCAAGTTTATTAGCTAGACCCGCCAGGTTCCAGGAAACTATAGAGATATAACCCCTGTCACGCAGATCTGCATTAGGGCAGTTGTTTTGCTCATTTGCCACTGTGACCGCAAAATACCTCGTAGCCTGCAGACAATGCTGAACACGGGTACAGGGAGTTCTCTCTTTGGTTTGTGGGGAGGCTATCTTACTTAGCCTGGGAGTGGGGATCAGACCGGCATTTAACGGCCGCTCACAATGCCCATTTACTTCCACCCTTGGGGCTATAGGTTCCATCCACTCCTCCTCCAATCGGCTAGTGGGATTTGGCTGTTAGTCAACCATCTCTAGGCAGCCAAATCTATTTGTAATCGGGAAGCCTCCCCAATTGTCCCTATGTGCATGGTCTCTGAAGGCCGCCCCCCCCCACGTCCCCCAGTCTCCAATCCTTCCTCTGCGCCCTACTGTGTGCCAATCGTTATCATTGATCCAATCTCATATCGATCCACTCCTGGGGGGATAGAAAAAAGAGAGGTGTCTAGTTGCGATCCCCTCGTATTTCTCCTGAACATTTCAAGTACATATGTAATCAGCTGTATGGGGATCCGCAAAGTTGACCAGGATACAATCACCCTGGACTGATTTCCTCTCATAGCCCACCCATGATACCCTGCGTACCGTCAAGATCTTACTTGTTTGGTTAGATGGTAGAGGACGATTTACGTTGAGCCAATGTTGTACCTTGCTTTTTTAAAGACCAGTTGGCTTCCTCATCGGCTTCACCCAATTCAGGAACTCCTGTCATGACGACCACATAGGGGCTTACCTCAGGGGGCAAGTTTACCGCTCGTCTCCTATGTGGTCCTCCGTCATTGTTGTTCTTATTTAACTGCGACATGTGTTCCCTAGTTGGAATATTCCCCTCTCGGGGGGGAGTAGCGCAGGTTTTATTCTTTGGAACTAGTGGCTTCGCAGGGACCGAAGTGGCCTTAGGTTTTGCGTTGGTCACTACTGCTGATGGTTTTTTAATAGCTGGGGCGTTAGATTTAGCTAAGGTCAGGTTGGGTCCCCCTATTTTATGAGTCCCCTGCGTGTTTAGTTTTTTAGGCACAGCACACAGATCAGCTATCTGTTTTTCAATGTGGGCTAATCTTGACTCAATTGGGGTAAGGTAGAGTTTAAAGAGTTCAGCAATCCTAGGTAGGAGGGAAATGTTAACCTCATCGTCCCTAACACTGATCCTGTCAAAAGTGTCCGGGACCTCTACATTCGCACTACATAATGCCTCATTTATAGGGTCATTACTAGGGGGAGGGAGGGCTGTAATCTGATTTGGAACGGAGGCCCCACAAGCCTTTCTCAAACGTTTGCCCCCCTCTCTTACTACTTTTGAATTTGTTTTTTTAGGAATGGCTCCCTCCCTTTTTCCCTTCAGCTGGCTGGCACTTAGGGCAGCGGGTGTAAAAATAACAGCTAAGTCCGTTTTTTTTTCCAGGTTGGCGCTTAGTTGTGAATCTAATGAGAGGTGGGACACTGATAGGTCTACCGTACCAGGCAGACTCTGTCTGTGGGTATGGACCTCTACATTAGTTGTTACAGAGGTTTCTAGAGGGACCGAGCCCTTCGATTGATCGGGGGTTTTGGCTGTAGCAAAGTGGCCCATAGAGGATCTTTTAGCAAAAGCGAGATCTTGAGATACTCTGCGTTCCATCGATGAGATTTCTTGTTCAATAAAGGAATTAGCCCTTATAATAAAATTATCCAAAGTGCCTGTTTGTGGTAACCCCCGCTGCCGTTTTACTTCTAGAGGCTCTAGTGCACATAGTTACCAAGAGACAGTTAAGAACAGTAATCTCTAATGCACGCCCACTTAACAGGCTAAAAAAAAAAATAAATGAATAAATAGATAAATGGGATATAAAACGTGCACCGGGGGTTAGTCCAATCCCAAAGTCAAGAGTTGGGGGTGTGGCCCAGCCCGGCCTTACACGGTCTCTAACGGGCACAAACGGGCCCGCCCTTGGCCCGGGCTTCGCCCCGGTCTTCGTCCCGCGCGCATCCCGCGTGCGCGTGATTGGGCGTATCTTAAATAGTTAATAAGAGGGCTCGGGAAGAGGCCCCAGCTGTGGCCAATAGTGTTGAAGCAAGGCCGGCTGGACCTCGCAGTCCCGAGTCCCTGGTCTCCTCCTCCTGACGGGCGAGGTTCCTGTTCCCCGGTTAGAAGCAGTGGCAAGCAGTGGCAAAAAGTGCTTGGACGGCAGACAGCACAGCACACACAGTCCCAGCCTACGAGTGGCTCCCGCGGAGCGGGGGCCGCGAGGCGTAATATGCGGTCAGTGGGCGGGCTCGGGAAGAGGCCCCAGCTGCGGCCAATAGTGTTGATGCAAGGCCCGCTGGACCTCGCAGTCCCGAGTCCCTGGTCTTCTCCTCCTGACGGGTGAGGTTCCTGTTCCCCGGTTAGAAGCAGTGGCAAGCAGTGGCAAAAAGCGCTTGGACGGCAGACAGCACAGCACACACAGTCCCAGCCTACGAGCGGCTCCCGCGGAGCGGGGGCCGCGAGGCGTAATATGCGGTCAGTGGGCGGGCTCGGGAAGAGGCCCCAGCTGCGGCCAATAGTGTTGATGCAAGGCCCGCTGGACCTCGCAGTCCCGAGTACCTGGTCTCCTCCTCCTGACGGGCGAGGTTCCTGTTCCCCGGTTAGAAGCAGTGGCAAGCAGTGGCAAAAAGAGCTTGGACGGCAGACAGCACAGCACACACAGTCCCAGCCTACGAGTGGCACCCGCGGAGCGGGGGGCGCGAGGCGTAATATGCGGTCAGTGGGCGGGCTCGGGAAGAGGCCCCACCTGCGGCCAATAGTGTTGATGCAAGGCCCGCTGGACCTCGCAGTCCCGAGTCCCTGGTCTCCTCCTCCTGACGGGCGAGGTTCCTGTTCCCCGGTTAGAAGCAGTGGCAAGCAGTGGCAAAAAGCGCTTGGACGGCAGACAGCACAGCACACACAGTCCCAGCCTACGAGCGGCGCCCGCGGAGCGGGGGCCGCGAGGCGTAATATGCGGTCAGTGGGCGGGCTCGGGAAGAGGCCCCAGCTGCGGCCAATAGTGTTGATGCAAGGCCCGCTGGACCTCGCAGTCCCGAGTCCCTGGTCTCCTCTTCCTGACGGACGAGGTTCCTGTTCCCCGGTTAGAAGCATTGGCAAGCAGTGGCAAAAAGCGCTTGGACGGCAGACAGCACAGCACACACAGTCCCAGCCTACGAGCGGCACCTTCTTGCAGGAATTTACCAATCAGTTTGTTCAGTTCTGTAAAGTGTTTAAAGAAGGTTTATCAGCAGTTACACCACAATTTAGGTGAGAGAAGTGGTTTAACCCCTTCGGTGCTGATGACGGCCCCCGTCCATCATGCACCGCGGTGGGCGTGTGCTGATGACGGCTGGGGACCATCATGAACATCTCACTTCAAAAAACGCCGCACAGGTGCAGAATCGCGGCCGCGCCCAAGGGGTTAAAAAGGGAGATCTAGAGGTATAAATAAGCCAATCAGAATACATTATGGGCTCAGTTGGGCTCTGTTGATCCATGCTACAAAAACAAATGACTCAAAAAGATTTTGGAAACTCATTAAAATATCGAGAAAGGTCCTGGCGTAGCAAATATTAGCGAGTCTGAGTGGGTTCAGTATTTAAAATCACATTTTAAAGAAAACTCCTTGGACATAATGAGCTCGCATCAGCCTTACAACAATACCATGGCGCCCTGTCTATATACTCCAGGGGAGGTAGAAAAAGTTATCGAAAAATCAAGAGCAGATTGTGCCCCTGGCCCAAATGGACTGCCACAGGCTCTTTTTAAGCATTCTTCACCTAAGTGGGCAGCCTTTTTGTTGTCACTGTATAACAACAATCTGGCAAATGAAGTTACCCCAGTAAACTAGTAAACAGGAATGGTTCAATAATCCATCCCATTTTAAAGGTGGAAAAGTATCTTCTCCCACCAACTACCGTCTAATTGCACTTTTGGATGTGGACCTTAAATTCTTCTCTACTCTACTGTTACACGATCTGGAATCTTGAGCACATGAAAATGGAAGACATCCACCAAATCGAACTGGCTTTATAAGGGGTCAAGGGACGATTACCAACATCATGGCTGAATAGAGCAAAGGCAACTGGTACACCGCTTTATATGTGTTCGTTTATTTCAAGGCAGCCTTTGACTGTGTTCCGCATAATACTCTATGGGCAAAACTCCAGCGATGGGAAATTCCATCTAATCTCCTGCGAGCAATTAGATTAATATATTCTGATACGTGGGTTAAATCAAGATTGGAAATTGTACCCATGTATCAGAGAAAGTTCAAATATCGATGGGCTTTAAGCAAGGCTGTGTGTTAGCACCTCTTTTGTTTAACCTATTTATTGCAGATCTCTCTAAAAAGTTGGATGAGCTGACAGCATACGCCCCGAGCCTTGGTGGGCAATAATTGTCAAATATTCTTTATGCGGATGACTTATTACTACTTAGCACTACACAAATAGGCCTTCAAAGGCTTCTTAACTGTCTCGGCGTTTACGCAGATAAGAATGGCCTGGAAGTAAATCACACAAAAAAAAATGTGATCGCTTTTAACCGGCGCACAAAAAAGAAAAAGTGCGAATGGTACCTTGGCGATAATATTATAAATGAGACATCTACTTATGTATATTTATGGGTAAAAACAGTTGCAAGAGGAACATTTGTACCCCAAAGAAAGGCAATTAGGGGGAAAGCCTAAACAATTAATTATGCCTTTTCAGCTCTGGCAAGATCAATTCGAGAGACATGAGCAGAAACCATTGGGAGCAGTGCTTAAGGCTAAACTTATACCTTCAAGTACATATGGGTCTGAGATAATGCTAGGCAATGAAATGAGGCTACCCTTCTCGACAAACTTGTAATAAGATCGTATAAAGAAGCCTTTCAGCTTCCCAGATCTGCCTCACCGGCCCAAGTTCGGCTGGAGTTTTCAGTCACAAAACAGACACTTGCCAGACCTGTGGCATTTGTAAAGCTTTGCCACAAACTGCATGCAGCTGCTGATAAGACGCTGGCTAAACAAGTTTGGATTTAAATCAATCTCCAACGTGGGGACAGAGTCTACAAGAAATATTTGGTGAATGGCATTGTGCTGTTAGAATTGGGAAATCTGTGGAACGCTAACATTTCTGATCAAGTGCTCAAGAAAATGGTAAACAAGTTGATTAAACTCCAAAGCTGGATTGCAGACATAGAAAAGCTGTAAAAAGTGCCTCCGTGGATGGTTGGTATTGAAATCCTGTTCAAGCCCAAGATAATCTTTTCTTTTGGAAGAACCCTACCATTTCTGACTTCAAGACTTGGTGAAATACCTACCCTAGATTTTGTTCCTAAAGGGAGGAAAGCTGGGGCAGGAGAGGACAAGAGCTGCTGTCTATGTCATCAGGCAGCAGAATCTTTTCAACATGTCATATGTATTTGTCCTGTTCTGGTAAACCAGTGAAAAGGCTTATTAAGAGATGAGTTTAACTGCCTAGGAGTCAGAACTTTGAGGAATGTAGTGTTGAAGTCATTGAACCCAAGAAACACAATGCTGAACATCAGATTAGTGCAATTTCTGACTATTTTTAAAACCATATAGGAGCTTAAGTTTGGTTATGGGAGGTACCGAAGGGGGTGGGGGAGGGGGTGTTTGGTAAAGTGTTTCACCTGGACCATTGATACGTATGGGACGGGCTGCTAGAGAAATAAATCATAACCTTTCCCTATCCCGTCAAGCCACAATAAAATGTCCCCACTCTTGGCACGCCCTCCCCCCCAATTTGGATACTGGTTTTTTAAAGGTATTATATTTTGCACATTGCAACTTTATTTGTCATTTGACAACCTGCTATGTTATTTGTATGACTACTTAATTATCCTAAGCTCTCGATTCCAACGTGTCCATTGACATTTTAACTGCATCTCTCTGTATGTAGAGGCCTTTTACATGCGTGCTGCTTAAGTAAGATATGAAAAAGTTGGCCTATGATCGATTACTTCTTTTAGATTACAGGCAGTTATGGTGGACTACTTGATTTCTATACCATCTCAAAATTAGCATATTGGTGCATACTCTGATTTGGGATTATGATTATGAGGGGATGAAAAAAATCAAATTGTTTATTGATTAAGATATGAAACGGTTTGCTGCTGATGATTGAAATGTTTTTTACCGATTTAGATAAATATGAGCCTCTTGGCGAATAATAAATCTTCGATTAGGCCTATTGGTCCCCCAATGCAGATTTACAAAACACAGGCTAAGGGGGCTGCTATGTATGGGTCCGAACTTTGGGGGCACGTAGGATCATCAGACCTCCTGAAAGTGGAGAATAAATTCATCCGAAGGCTTGTAGGACTCCCTTCTAGCACGCCCCTAGTCCCCCTTAGGTTGGATCTGGGCCTGCGTCCGTTAGACGACAAATTGGCTTTTCGCCCGCTGGCTTATTGGCGCAGACTGTGGGCAACCCCAGAATTGGCTAGCTACAGACTGGGACTACAGGAGGTGCTTGCTATGCCGAATGCTGGAAGAATCCAATGGCTCAAATTCATTAAACTCGAACTGGAGGGTTTGGGACTTTCCAAAATGTGGTCTGACCCCTTGGCCACTTGTCAACTTATTCCCAAAAAGGTACTAGCCAAGGCATATCACGACAGTAAATCACTGTCGCTTTTTAACGAACTAAAACCTGGGTCATTGACAGATTCCTTTATGTCCTTCAAGGCCACCTATAACTTCGAACTAACTTTAGACAAAGTCCACCCTCCCCTGCTCAGGAAATTATACTTGCAGTGGAGACATGGGTCCCTCCCCATTCGATCACTCACAAGCAAATGGAGCAAGGATGCAACTAGTATTTGCCCAGCATGCAGATCCTCTGACGAATCTGAACTCCACATTCTCTTTTTTTGTCCTGCTTATCGAGAGATTCGCAAACAATGGATAGTCCCACTATGCAGAAACCTGGGATTTGTGAAGTGTTTGGCTGCTTTTAGAGTTTTGAAAACCAATTTGACTGATTATATTGTGTTTGCAGTGGCCAAATACATGGGTGCTATCTGGAGTAGCAGAAGGAAATGCCTTAGGGATGGCAACTGATCCCTTTGTTTCTAAGACACTGCAGTGCAATTTGGGACTGTGCTATTGTCTGACTTTTATATTTTATACTGTATAACTTTTCACCAAACAACAGTTTTAAAATGTATGTCTCATATGTCTTTTATGGTAAGTTCTTACCGAAATAAAGATTTTTTGAATTTGAAAAATTTGATAAATATTTTACATTGTGAGGGTTTTATAATGTTTATGATTTTAATTGACTAATAAACTACATATTCATTCATTCATTCATTCATAATGAAGATGTTTAAAGAAGGTCTCTATACTCTATAGTTGCAACAAAAAAAATAGGTATGAATTAGTCCACCTCCTACCTACTTTGTTTTGTGCAGCGGAAAGTTCGACCTAATTAATGATTTTAACTTCCCATTTGTGTAGACTTGCAGTCAAGATTGTCATAGGTAATTAATAGGTCAAAACATCACCAGTATTCTCTGTGGTGTTCGGGGGTAATTTCCAGGGCTCCATCACTGTATCTTAACAGATTTTTTGTATTGTTTCTTCCATAGTTACACACATAGAGGAACTTAGAGATGGAATGTTTCATCTGAAGCAAAAAGAAACAGAATGCTAAATGAATCAAACATTCACAACCAGTCACAGATCTGGGATAAGTCCATTTTTTTTGGCACGCTACGCCATTCCAGTTTAGACCCACCCATATGAAAATTAGTCTAGACCCTGTCCCTCATGGGAACAGTCTTAATGGTGGCCACTGTGAGTGAGTGTGAGAAAGACCTCTGACCTTCTGGTCAGAGACCTGCTCTCCCTCGCAGCTCTGCTGTCTAGTTCTACTGCTCTGGCACTGTGCTCTGGGCACTGTTGCTCAGGTAGGTGTTCGAGGCCCTCCTTCACCCGCAGGCTCCTGCCTGTGCCTCATCCCTGGTGGTCCAGTGGGAGAGCCTTGCTCTTCTGCTGGCCACTGTTGTCTGTGTCTGTCTTTGTGCTGTTTTTCTGTCTTTTTGTGCCCATTCTCTGTCTTTCTTCTAGCCTCCTCACTCTATCCCTGTTGTGTCTTTTATTGTGCCAGTAATAGTACCTGTGTTCTCTCTGTCTTTTATAGTGCCAGTAATTGTACCTGTGTTGTCTCTGTCTTTTATTGTGCCAGTAATTATACCTGTGTTCTCTCTGTTTTAGCCATTTTTCCGTGTCCGTGCCCATTTGCCCTCTTCGCCCTTCTGGCGGCTGCTGTCCCCGTGGCCCCTCCCCCCTGCCGGTCCCACTTCCCGTCTCCCAGCTGTGTTCCACTCCCCCTTCCCCAACGTAATGGTGGCCGCTGTGCAGCCACGCTGCCAGCACGTCAAAGGCGTGCCAAAGGCAAGCCCGTCTGCCCCCATCCGTGACCTGACCGCGGCCAGCACCAGGAACCCTGGCTCCATGACCTCCCACCACTACAACTCCACCGCCCTCCTCACACTCAACCCCAGAAGGAACAAAAACTGCCAGGGATCGAAGCCGAACACCACCCACGACCATAGAGATCTTGGTTCTGCTCGACACCCTCTCGCCAGATGTTGCCTTCTTCACAGAAACATGGCCAATGTCACCTCCAATCCCAACATCACCACCGCCATCCCTGGAGGATACAAGATCCAGAGAAAGGACTGCCCACACTGCCCAGGAGAAGGACTCACCATCACACACAAGAGCTCCCTCCGACTCTCCGCCTCCAGCACGAGCGGCCCCCTCTCCAACACAGAGCACCTCCACTTCCAGATCCGGACCAGCCCTAGGACCACGCTGCTTGGGACCCTCGCCTAATGACCCCCTGGGCCACGTGCCTCTTCCGCCACCAACATTGCCGACCTCTTCGCACCCCACGCCATCGCCTCCATGGACAACATTCTCAACGAAGACCGGAACGTCCACTTCGACAACCGCAGTGACCCGGACTCCAGCACCCTCCTGGACAACCTCACCAACCTCGGACTAAAGCAGCTCGCCACCAACCCCACCCACAAAGCCGGACACAACAAGCTCAGCTCCTACTTCCACCAGAAAATCTAGGACCTCTACGACAACTTCAGTGAACTGACTCCAGACACCACTCCCCTACCACCACCGGCAACCAGCCCACCGTCACCACCTGGAAACCAGCTACCACCAAAGACACCACCACAACCATGAAGAACACCCACTCAGGAGCCCCCACGGACCCCTGCCTACCACACATCTACAACAGAGCCACCACCACCATAGCACCTGAACTATGCCGGACCATTAAAATCTCCTTCGAATCCGCCATCTTCCCCGATGACTGAAAGCAGGCAGAGGTCAAGATCCTCCTCAAGAAACCCTCGGCTGACCCGATGCACTGGAAACACTACCAGACCATTTCTCTCCTTTCCTTCGCAGCCTAAGTCATTGAGAGATTCACCAACGCTCAGCTGAACACCTTTATTGAAGAGAACAACATCCTTGACTCCTCCCAGTCTGGATTTCGCATCAACCACAGCACAGAGACCGCCCTCCTCGTCGCCACAGATGACTTCTGCATGCTACTCAACCAGGGCAACACTGTGGCCCTCATCCTACTAGACCTCTCCGCAGCCTTTGACGCCATCTCCCACCACACTCTCCCAGCCAGACTCCACAAAGCCGGCATACGAGGAACCGCCCTTGACTGGATCTGCTCCTTTCTCACCGGCAGAACCCTAAGAATCAGACTCCCACCCTTCCACTCTGAACCCACAGAGATCAACTGTGGAGTTCCCCTAGGATCTTCGCTCAGCCCCACACTCTTCAACATCTACATGGCCCCCCTTGCCACCATCGCCAGACAGCATGGGTTCAGCATAGTATCCTAAGCAGATGACACCCAGCTCATCCTCTCCCTCAAGAAGAACCCCGAAGACACCAGACTCAGCTTTCAAGAAGGAATGAAAGACATTGCAGCCTGGATAAACAACAGCTGCCTCAAGCTAAACTCGGAGAAGACAGAGGCCCTTATCCTTGGACCCTCCTCCGCCGCCTGGGACAACACCTGGTGGCCTTCCACCCTCGGAAACCCATGCCCAAAACCTTGGCATCATCCTGGACTCCTCCCCTACTATGACCCACCAGATCAACGCTGTCGCCTCCACCTGCTTCAACTCCCACAACACCCTCCGGAAGACCTTCAAGTGGATCACCCAGAATGCAGAAAGACCATCACCCACGCACTCATAAACAGCAGACTGGACTATAGTAACAACCTCTGTGCCGTAATCAACAAAACCCTGTTACACAAGCTCCAAACCATCCAGAACCCCACAACATGAGAACATGACCCAGCACCCATGAGAACTCCTCAGGCTCCCCCTCGAGAAGATAGTAACCTTCAAGCTACTCACCTATGCCTACAAATCCCTTCACAACATCAGACCCAAATACCTCAATGAAAGAGTCTCCTTCCACGTGCCGAAAATCAACCTCTGCTCCGCTGACATCGCCCTGGCAGATACCCCGCGCATCCACAATACAAGAGCAGGCAGAAGCGCCTTCTCCTACATCACAGCAAATACCTGGAACGAGCTCCCAGTCAACATCAGACGCTCCCCCACTCTGCACACCTTCAGGAAGAGCCTCAAGACTTGGCTCTTAGACTGATCCGGAGCTGCACCCTCCATATCCCCCCCAGCATCTTGAGACCCTTATGAGTGAGTAGCATGCTTTATTAACCCCTGATTTATTGATTGAACAGTCCAGTCTGAACTGCCAGGCCAGGTCTTCCCTGGACCAGAAACAAGCAGGGTACTACATTATTTAAGAAATTTACTAAACTTAGTGACCGACAACACTCCTAGCGACATAACCTAATTACATCTGGCATTACTTTCTACCCTTTCCATAGTAAGGAAAAAAAATAATTTCTCCTTTGCTCAATTTGTGCTCATGGATAACTGCTGAATCCTGCAGTGTTGTACTTTGACCTTGCATCTTCTCCATGCACCCCATACTTTGCTCCCTTCTTAATGTGGTGGTTATTCCCAAAAAACAGATACTTTTTATGCAGCTCCATAGATTACTGCGCTTCTGTTTTCTTTTCCCTCTGCCTGGTGGTGCAGCTATGTGGCTGCCACACTGAGGTTTCTAGATACACTATTGAATACAGTAACTGACCAATGTAGCCCATGTTCTAGGGGGCGTAACTCTTCCATGAACGGCACACATATAAATCATTAGTTAATTGTGAACCGTCAGAAATAAGGCTTGGTGACTACATTGGCTGACAAGAAATAGCAAATGTACTGTTTGGAGAAGGCCTTTGCTTATTATAGGGCGGAGCGTAGAGACCATAAAGCCTGCCTAAATTCTACTTGAAGAAATGTTTTTTCTCTCTCATCTTTACGCTTCTGGGATTGCCTCTCTAGAACTTTTCACTGTAGTACACTGATTCTATGCTCCCAGCTAATTACACTTCCAACACCATCAAACCAAAGCTATGTGTGTTGAACTGGCTTTCTTTTTCAAGAAGCTCTCTGATACTTATGAGTTGATTGTGAGCCCAAACCATTTGTAGACTTAGAATGGCCACTGGTGAAGGTCACTGTGCCCTCTTGCTAGACTTGTGTTCTTTTTTCTGTAAAGACAGTGTTGACATTAGCAGAGCTCTCACTTGTCTCTAATCTGAATCCCTAGAGCATCCATGCCATGCTGTCATCATGTAGACTCGAAATCCTGCATTATTGATACATTTGTATGCTATTATCTATATTTCATTGCCCTTGGGTTGTATTCCAGGAGTATGTTTTGGATGGGGTCTGTTTTCTTGGCTAATCAGAATGTGATATGTGCTATAACAGATGCCAAGAGATCAAATGGGTTGTAGTTTCCTCAACCTTTCTGTAGAGTTTGCCACATTTGATTCTGCTATCTTAAATGTCTTGCTGCAACTGGTTTATTTTATAAGGCTCTGCTTTGAGTGGCTGGTCCTTCACTATTGATTGTACCCAGATGGTATCTTTGCCCTTATGGCTCAGCTGTGCCTCAAGTAGCATGTATGGCTCAGCTATGATCTGTGATTTCTCTTATCTCATTCAATATTGTGCAACGTCTGCAGGAATTTGTCAAATTGTTAGGATTTAAGGCAGGCTAATGCATAGCTTTTGCTGTGATTTGTTCATCCATTCACTCACAGCATCAGTCAGCTGTCAAGCTGCCATTCACAACTGGATGGACATAAAAATAAAAAAATAAATGGCAACTGAAATGTGGTTTTGATCTCATGAGGTGATACGTTTGCAAGTTGAGAAGGCTTGACTCTCTTGCTAGTCCCCATTTCCACTGCAAAAACTTGAGCATCTTTTTCCCAAAGATCTGTTTTTTGAGGTCCTGGTCCAAAATGTAAGGTCTTGCTTTCTGCAGTTTCAACTCTTGTGGAAGATCCTGTCTTTTATCACTCTGGAATAGCATTCTTTGGTAATCATTACCACATTCCACTTGAACGTTGACAAGGGCAATGCCCTCTGCTTTAGGCTTGAGGATGTTCTGATGTTCTGATCCACAAACTGCCCAGGTATGATCAAGTATGATCAAGATTCAGTAACTTGCATGTCTCTTCATCACTCCATCAAAGGATGGACTTAAATAAAAAGCCTTGTAAACTGTTCATCATGCATTCTAGGGATAAGACAATATGTCTTGCCTATCCTACTAACCACACAAGTCCCAGTGAGAAAGCTCAGATCGGACACACTCGGCCCACTCAAAGTCCCTATTTAAGCGAGTCACCGTGAGGGTATTGCTTTCATGCTCTTGGTCCTAACCTATTGAATGGTCTGCTACTTTGACTCTGTTGTACTATTGACCATCTGCATTTCTGTTGTGCCCTTAAACCACAACTCTTCTTTTAGTCTGCTAGTACTTCCCTTCCTAGATCTTACCACCATCATGCTAGAGGGTCTCAATTGTGTTTTATAAAAGAAAAACAACAACAACAAAAAATGAGTATTTAAAATGCATGACGTAAGAAATCCTGACTGCAGGTGATGACATAAGATTACCACAAATGGTTGCAAACTTCACTACATTCAACTAATCTTGCAGTGGCACCAGTTTAAGGCAGCAGTACAACCTTGTCAGTCATAATGGTGCTATTAGCTTGATATTATTTAGGGCTGTCATGCCTCAGTCCAAACCATGCCTCAAATGACTAGTCCATTAGCGTAAATCATTGAGTTGTGGCATGAGTATGGTATGGTATTGTATTGTATGGTATGATATGGTATGGTATGGTATGGTATGGTATGGTTTGGTATGGCATGGTTTCGTGTGTTATGTTATGGTGTGCTGTGGTGTGTTATGGTATAGTATGGTATGGGGTGGGCATGTCGAGGATTAGCTGCAGCCCAGGGCACTCATAAGCAAACATAAGTCTGAGTTATACTGTTGTACTGGTGTTGGCCTGGGTCCGGAAAAGGTTAGGCTTCCGCAGTCATGGAGAAAGAACCACACAACCCACAGGAGTTTTTGGGTGGTTATTGGCCATGGGTGTTGGATGCATTAAAAGAGTGGAGCTCTCTTGCAAAGAAAATGTCCCAAAAGAGAGATGGGCTTGCTACAGCTAAAGGAATGAGCAGATAATTTAATGGTAGGAAACACCTAGTACAGTGCACATCAGTGGAAACAAACCAACTGAATAAGGCATACAGGACAAACTGTATGGAAAAAACAAATATGGGAGGAAAATAACTGAACTTATTGCATTTTCCATGCTGCGAGAAGCTCTCTCAGCCTGCCTTTGATGATGGGAAGGAAATCCAGGTTCAATGGTGGTGGGAGCAGCCCCAGCCCCACAAACCTTCCAAAAACCAGGAGAAGGGTGGCTGTCTGTTCATTTGTGATAACTGCAGCTAGTTGATGCCATGCGTAAGCAGTCATATTGCTGCCCTTTATGGTCTACGTGTGAGTGACCTGTAATTAGCCTTAAAAGGGCATTTGTAAAGTATTCTGTAAATAAAGGTTTCTCCAGGCGCTACAGGACTTATGCTTTTGATGACATTGCTCCCATCATTTATGAGAGAAAAGCCATGCCTCAAATGCTTTTTAGAATTTGAGGTGACCTCACATTCTTTGTACATTTTATAGCCAGACCGGAGGCTAACATTCTTGCAATCTCCTTTATTGCCGCTACTTACAGTAGCTCCTTTATAGAACATGGAACACTAACAAAAGTTCCATCACAGTAAAATGGCCAGAACCCCCAGCCATCTTCCTTCTTTTTTGATGCTGCTCGTTCAGAGAAGTATACTTTTTTAAATGTATCTTGTATGAGGAGTGTATATCTATTTCACTGTTTACAATTTCATTATTTAGCTGAAAGTTTTAATTTCAGTAATGCATTTATTTTACTAGGCAGGTGTGTTAGACTTGTCATCCAGCAAACATTGTTACTTTTGACCTACACGTTTTGTTGAATCTTTTGTTAGTCTTAAGACTCTGAGCACTTTACCACTGCTGACCAGTGCTAAAGTGCATGTGCTTCTTTCTCAAGCATGCCTGCAATTGGTGTATAAATGATTGGTGTATTTAATTTACCAGTAAGTCCCTTGTAAAGTGGTATACCATATACGCAGGGCCTGTAAGTTAAATGCTACTAGTGGGACTGCAGCACCGATTGTGCCTCCCACACAAGTAAGCCATCAAACCTAGAAGGGAAGTGCTAACACTCCACTGAATAGGTAGTGTCCTGTCCCCACACTAAGGGCTGACTTAATCCCATATTGAAAGGAGAACCTGTGCATTACAAGGAGCTAGTTTGTAGTCATGCCCCATATACAAGCATCAAAGGCACTTTTAAGTTAAAGTACTTGGTCTCAGACCCCCTAAAATCAGACACTACTCGACTAGTAACTGAAGCTCTGCCAGAAGAACTGCTTTGCTGTTTGAAGGACTTGACTGTTGATCTGGAAGGCCTGCTTTACCTGCGTGTTACCTTGCTCCGCTATGACTTAGCTGAAGGAGAGTTGGACTCTGCCTTCTCTTCACGTGTGCTCCAAGGGCTTGTTGGCTTGCCCCTGTTACTTGAGGCACAGGGATATCAAAGTCTCTACCCCTGCTCCTGTGCCTATCTCACTGGAAGTGGCCCAGATACTTGCAACATGGACTTCAATGCATCTCCTGTCTGCAAGTACCAGAACCGGTGCATCGACCCGGTTGAGAGAGTAAATTCAGTGCATCGCATCAGAACCAGTACTTTGCCTCCCAAGATCAACACATCAGACAGCGTGTGCTGGGACTGCAGCTTAGACAGATCGACTCATCCCCTTGACTGCATGGAAATACCCGGCGCATCTTTCAAAACCTCTTAACTCCAGCACCTGTCTATGAAACCGCTGCATCGCCATCAGCACGTGGAGTAAATTGACACATACTTGACTTGCAGGACACGCTTTGACGCTTTGACGCATCTCATGACACATCTCGCTGTTGCGACTAAGAAAGGTGCTCGCTTTACCTGGGCCTGTGTGGGTCCTGTAGCCAGCCAGGCTCCATCACTGTCAGCCGGAACTTTGACTTTGCAACAGCCGAGCACAACCTCAAGTAACCTGTAAAGCGCTATATAATTCAATATCTCAAATTCTATACATTGAATTTTTGCTATTTTTCTCATAATAATAACCTATTTTTCTGAGCTTTATGTGATGTATTCATTATGATAGTGTGTGTTGAACAAATACTTTAGACATTGCCTCTTTAGATAAGCCTGACTGCTTAGCTTAACCTGACTAGTGTCGTGATTTCTGCCTGGCCTGGATGCATACCTCAGCCAACCAGAAATTCTATTTCTAACATTGGTGATCAGTGGTGAGGATAGAACTTCTGTCTGTGCAATACCATATGGTAATTCGTTGTTCACTACGACTCTATACTAAGACCAATTTGAGGGTTTTTTCAATTCTGACTAATTTGCCTTTGGATTTTTTCTGCTAAATTATGTCTCAATCTGTACAGGTAGCACCAACAACTGAAGTTGTGGAGTTTAATCTGGCCCAGTTAGAATCGTATACTGTGGCTCAAGTGAAGACTTTTTCAAGGGGTTTCTGGTCTCTATGAGAGGCTTCACGGGGAAGGTGGAACTGCAGAAAGCCTTGAGGGCCTGGGTAGAGACCCAGGTTGCAGGGAATCATGGCCTAGATGAGGAGCAGGCAATTCCTGAGAAGGGGGATACCCTGATTTTGGAGCTTGAGGTGGCTTTGGAACTGCCTGTAGAAGGACCAGCAACATGCATGAGGTAGTTGTGGTTCCCAGAGCAGGGGGCAGTGTCTCCAGGAACCTGTCCACAGAGGAGCTGGCAGAAAGGAGGGAGGAAAGAAAGCTGCAGATGACGCTTGCTAAGCTAGAGAAAAATGTACAATTCAGGAGCTTAATATGTAAAACCATTTTCACTTATTTCCATTAATGATTGAGTCCATTCACTTAAAGCAGATATTCCTTAGGATAGAGAGTTAAGCTTTAACTGTACCATTTCTTGTGGAACGTCCGATGAGATCACTCTCACTGTGGTTGCTGCAGTGCGCAGGAACCTGAGCAATTTGAGGCTTCATCGTGTGTAAAAGGAGTTGCCAGTAGGTGAAGGTCACATACTAAGGCACAGGGGGTCGACATGTTGAGCTAGAAGTGTGAATGCTGGAAGGTGCGGCATGCGTTCTGGCCCAGAAGCTTCCTGACATGTTGAGTTGGTTGTGGCTGTCAGGTGAAATATTAGGCATTTTTAGCATTTTCGGTGATGCAGTGTTGTTGGTACTGTTTAGCGGCAATATTGAGGAAATTTAACTCCACCACTGTCTACTGTAGACAGAGAAGACAGACTTTAATGTGGGTACGCCCGGCTTACGCATTACTTGATGTGCGGGCAGGCATTTTATGAAATTGAGAAAAAATATATTTCTGTAATAGCTATGGAAGTTTGACAAACTGGGATGAAATGGGCTGTTTTTTCAGTTGATACTTGGAATAGTTACAGCTGAGATGGTGTTTAGGCAAGTTAATTTGGTGTGATACTAGTGATATTTGGAGAGGTAGTCTAACATATAGGATTGTGATGAATTATGGTTTTGAGCCTGTTATAGGTAGTCAGGATAGTTATATTTAGATATTTTTAAGATAAGGTGAGGAATCTGACTATGTCAGAGACTAACACTGTAGATGGTATGGAGATCTCTTTGGAGGAGAGCATTAATAATTTGCTGAATACATTTTCAGCTGATTTAAATGACAAAAGGGAGAGAAAACTTGATGATATGTTACAGGCAAGATGTTTGACACCTCAACAGGAAAGGTATTGGTCAGCTGATGAAGGAATAGTGGAAAAGAAGGATGGTAAAGTAAGTAGGAAGAACAAACATCTTGAAGTGGATCTGACTTAGGCAAAAAGGATTACATCTGCTGCAGCAGAACATGGTTTTTGTGATTGCACAAAGCATGGTTGTGTTAAGGACATGCATGAGGAACAGTGGAAGGGATCTGAGAAGGTATTCAAGAAGCCTAGAAGGATCCGTAGTCATTCTATTGTTCTTTGCAATGAGGCTTCTGGCAGCGCAGAAGTGGGATAGAGTTGCTCTTCAGAATTTGATGCAAATGAAGAGAACAAAAGAAATATTTTGCTGTTGAATCCCTCCGAGGGCATGAGAAGCGGAGAAGCTTAGTCTCTAACAGATCTGTTAGGAGACTTTATGTTTTTTCCTCTGCTTTTAAAGCATTCACATTCCCCTCAGTAATCCCCTGCAGCACATGTGGCTGATTATGCTGAGACCTGGCTGAGGAAGCAGATTCCCAAAGATGTTCGGATGTAACTGCAGGTCAGAATGCCCAAGGCCTTATTTGGCTAATAAGGTCACGATGACGCCAGACTTTGATGATTTTTTTTAGCATTTATAGGCAAAGGGATATGAGACCACAGCAAGGGGCTAGACAAGCGTCTAGGGATGTGTCAAGGCATGTTGCTGGATCTGATATGGCTGAGGGTGCATATATTGCAAGACATTAGATGTTGAGGAATTGAGAGAGCGTCTTCAAAGAGCAGTGTTTCTGCTCAGAAATTCGACTACAGTAATATCAGTGGAGGGTAAAAAAAGTATTTTGTTAAAGATTGACCCGAAGTTGGTGGAATTGGCCAAGTATGAGGCAGGTTAGGTTGCAAATAGTTTGCTGTTTGGAGACAACTTTATCAAAAACATGTATAAATATATAGGAACATTTAGTTCTTTACAGAGGTCTCAATGAGAGATTAAGAAGGTTTTTGACAGATGTGTTTTTGTAGAGGCCAGGTGAACAAGAGGTCAGTTTCCAGCCGTGGTCAGGGTATCACAAGGCTTTGTTTTCATGAGGCTTTAGGCCCAGCCCGAATCAGACTCCTTATCAATATGGAGTTTCTATTCACAAAAGCAGAGATCAAGAACTAGAGGGAGCCACTGAGGCTGTTGTTCTCGGGGATCAGGCAGGAATAGACCCTAATCATCATCATTAAAATACTTTATTTCAGTTTAGGGACCATAAAAGTGCAATTTTAATACATACATTATCATAAATAAAACATACAACTAAATAATACAATGTATAATCATTATGATAGATAGTGACAATAAGATGAAGCTGGTGGGAAAACGCTGGGGAACAGATACCACAATCAACATAGACCTCCATAGTAACCTAAAGCTAGGCTATAACCTGGTCCGCCAGGTTGAATACCCTGGCCTTACAAGTAAAAAAATAATTATCCCTCTCTTTATGTTTATAGATGTTAAATGCCCTGACCTATTTTTAAATTGTTAAAAAGATCACATGGAAAAAAACAAGATTAAAATCAATTAATAAAATCAGTTTGGACTATTGGGACTAGATTTATAAAAAGCACCTCATACATATATAGCAACTATAATGATTACAACTTCCCATGTTAAACTTTTCATACGTATTGACCAAGCCCCCCAAAGAAAACGTGAGACCGCACATACTATTATAAAAGATACTAGTGTCACGTTTTAATATTCACAGTGTCTCCCAGTATTGTCTTTCACCTTCCAGCTTGCACAACTCAATTAATAATGGTTTTGTGTAAGATAGAATATCTGGGACAAAAAAACAAAACAAGAAGTGCTCCTCTGTTTCCTTTAATGATGCACAAAAAGGGCAACCCTTTAGACCACACTCCATTGAGCTCTATTCCATGGTAAAGGAAAGGATGGGAGCTGGATGTACAGACGTTTCGCCCTGGGGGGTTTATCTTGTTCAAATAGGTTTCAAAACTTGCCAAACATTTGTGAAGCAGGAAGTGCCCTGTAATGGAACCCTCCATGTGCTCAACCCAGGTTCTAGTCAAAGCCCATTCCCAGTAGGTTTTAATTTACAACATCTTGTCACCGTTGGTAACTTTATCTGGAGTGGTCCACAAATTTCCCAGATTAAGCAATTCTTTTTTTTATTTTTTTTATTATCACTCAGTTCAAAGCATAGACAGAACAGATAGAGTCACTTGTAAAAATCAAACCATTGGCTAGAATATTTTAAGAATACACCAAATAACAATATGAGCAAGCTTGTATGTCAGAAGGCAAACCAATAGTAATTGAACAGTGAATCGAACAGCTATTCTAAACTTCCCAAATGGTCAATCATAGGCTGCCAGATTTTAATCCCAAAATGCTTTTTCCTCAAGGATTTAATCCGATACAAATTATATTCTAAATAAAACAAATTATAAAACTTGGCCCGCCACATCTCATATGAGGGGGCTTCGGGCTTCAACCACATAGAGGCAATACATAAGCGGGCAACTGACATAGCCATAGAAAAGAAATATCGATTTGGCTAATACAATAGCTGAGTATCGTTACCTTTAGATATTCCAATTATCATCATCTCTCTAGATATCACCACTTGGAGATTGGAAACATTTGACAAAAATTGTGCAATTGATAGAACAAAAGATTTCAATACAGTGCAGTCAAAAAATATATGCAAAATATCCGCATTGTCAGATTGACACCTATAACATTTCCCATTGTGGATGTTACCCCACTTCATCATCTTAGCCGGTGTGGTATAAATTAAATAAAGTTTTATAATGTTGAGAGCGTAAGTTAGCGGTCAACATCATTTTGGCAGCCATATTAATTGATTCTTGAACAAATAGTTCAGAAATACCAAGTCTAGTACTCCACTTCCTCTCTTGTAACTCAATATCATCGCTCAGTGTACTTAGCAAGCTATTATATAAAGTCCCAATCCTAACAGGTTTATTCAAAATTTCAAGAAGATCGTTAGTGGCTAAAGATCCTATATTTGGATGTTTAAAGATAAAATCCCGTAACTGTAGATATTTTAAAAAATCATGCTGCGGAACCGCATATTTAATTTTTAAATCTTCGAATGAAGCCATAGTGCATGCATCAAACATACTGCCTAAACAGACAATACCCTTACCCGCCCATGTCCGCATCTTGCTGTCCCAAAATATAGGTGGAAGTAATTCTATTGATTCACAAGGGGTATAAAAATTAAGATTAAGCAATTCAAACTATTTTCTGACATGCTTTAGCCATGAAGTGCGTACAAGTTGATCACATTTTATCAAGTCCCTAAGTGCCTCTCTGTAAGTTTTTAGCTCCAGGGTGGACCATACCCTCACCCAATTTAGCAATGGTTTAAGAAGAGATACCAAATGGATGGGTTAACGGCTAGATTGAATCTCAATTGAGCTAATGGGGTATAGTGCAGTAAATTTAGAAGACCGTTAAAACATTTATTTTCCTCAATGGATAATAGGGATGCTTCAGTTTACTCCTAAATGTCTGACCCATAAAGGGCGGCAAAACTGTGGTGGCATGGTGGATTTTTAGAGCTGGTGACACAGTCCCTCCTGCTGTGGACTTATGTATCCTTCTTATTAAGAGTGCACACTGCTTTAATCCGACCTTAATCCTATTGATTTGTATCCGCCAATTCAGAGAGCCGGACATCCTTATTCCCAGTTAGTCAAAGGCCCTATTTTTATCCCATTCAAATTGGGCGGCAGACTTGCTCAGTTTATTCGGACAACAGGGGGTCCTTGGGCCCTAGAGACGGTGCAAGGTTATCAAACAGACTTTATAGAGGAGCCTGTTCGATGCCATTTCTCAGGAATGATAAAGTTCAGTACAGATCTGTCAGATTTGGTAAGGAAGGAGGTTCAGGAATTGGAAGGAAAGGTTGCAATTGTGGAAGTAAGAAACCATTTAGAGGAGTTAGTAAGCAATATATTGCTGGTGAAGAAAAAGAACAAGGACCTGAGGAACCTGAACGATTTCAAGATGGAGGGCATGCATTTGTTGAGAGATGTGTTGTAGACAGGGAATTGGTTGACACAACTGGATTCGAAAGACGCTTATGTGACAATAAAAATTTGGAAACCCAATCAGAGATTTCTTCAGTTCAGGTGATCAGGAAAAATGTGGTAGTTTGAATGTCTACTGTTCGGTCTGTTTTCAGCCCCATGCCGTTTCACATAGGTTCTTCGACCGGTAGCAGGGCATTGAAGTCAAGGTGGTGTTTATAATTTAATTAGAAGACATATTGTTAGTGGATCATGACAGATTGAAGGTATAGGAATACATAAGGATGGTGGTTTTAGGTTCTGTTGTGAACAAACAGATGCTGTGTCTAATCCGAGTCAGGAAACACAGGAGCTTATTTACAAGCCGTGGCACAAGGGGCTTGTAAAGAAGCCCACAGTACTTAGGGTTAATGGTAAACACTGTGGAAGGTCAATGAAGACGATAAGAAACAGATATGGAAGATATTGAGTTTGGAGAAGATGTCATTCAGAATGTTATCAAGAATAGAAGGTCTGTTACCCTCAACAATTCAGGCTATTTACTTCAGAGGCTGAAAGCCGAGCAATTGAGAGGTGGTTTGCAATATTCAGAAAAGCTTGTGCTCACAGAGGAAGCAAAAGGGAAGCTTGTTTGGTGGTTTAGGAATATGTAGACATGAAATTGAAAAGCTATCTTTGGGGAGAATCCCGCGATGATTATAGAATCAAATGGGAGATTAGCAGATTGGGAAGCATGTTGTGGTGCAATTTCAACAGGTAGAGTATGGCCAGAGGAGGAGAGCAGATGTCATATAAACAATGGCGGCCCGCCATTAAGGCAGGGGATCGCCTCCCTCCCTGCCACCAGCCGCAAATAAAACGATAATTAAAATTGGTTTCTAACCTGTTTTTTTATTGTTTTTATTTAACTCCCCCGGACCCATGCCCCAGGACTCTGACAAGTCTTGGGGGTGGTTCCAGGGGGATGACGCTGTGGAGGGGGAGTGCTAATGCACTCCCTTTTCCCTCACTTTGCATGAGGTGTTTGGACAGCCATTTCATATGGATGTACGACATTACAACGCATGCTTTTACATCGCATGCTTTTACAACGCGGTTTTTACAACGCATACCATTACAACGCATAGTGCTTTTGGGCGCTGGATAGTGAATAGTTTAATTTACTATTCCAACTCCAGTCCCCGTGGACACTAGGGAAGGTTATTGGATAGTAAATTAACCTATTCCCTATCCTAGAGCGCCCCCCAGCGCAATGCGTTGTAATGGTTTGCGTTGTAATGGTTGCGATGTAAAGGCACTGCGTGGTAAAAGTTGCGTTGTAAGTGATGTTTCCCATTTCAGACTGGCCAAACACCTCAAGTACAGTAAAGCTTTATCCAGCCCCAGATGCGTTGCTGGGCACAGGATCCCAGTCTGCCTGGGAGCGCAAAGTTGTAGCACTTAGGCCAATCATGACACAGCATTCCTGCAGCATCTTGATTGGCCGCAGTGCAGTCTGGGAGCCTGCCCAGAAGCAGGAAGAGCGGAATGGAGCAGATGGTGGAGACGGCGGCGATCATGTAAGTTTTCTTTTTTTATTCGTTTGTCCCCCGAGTGCCGGTCCCCCACCAGCTCCCTCTTCCGGCCCGCCCCACTATTTTGGAAGGGAATGGGCCGCGAGTGCATATTAATTGTTTAAAACTTTTGGCACAGTCCTTAGTAATAAGGAGATTCATGGAATACAAAGGAGAAGTGTTCAGTCCTCCTGAGAATGGACAATGTCTCAGCAGTGAGAAATGTGAACAAGCTAGGGGGATCAAAGTCAAAGGATCCTATGGATCTGCTAAACATTTTCTAGGAATATTGCTTGAGGCAGAATATTTTAGTGCAAGTTGAGCATCTTCCAGGATTGAGCAGTGTGGAGGGGGATTGGTGTTCGAGGAACTACACAAGTCAAGTTTAAATACTTTATTCGACAACACTGTCATAAAAGCATGTTTCCCTAGGCTTAACACAATAAATACTACACTAAAATTTTAAGATCGAGATAAAATACAAATTAAACCATTCATGATTTACAGTGTTGGCGAGTATTTCAATTTGTAAAAATTATACAATATAAAATCCAAGTCACTGCACTGAGCCTTGCGAAGTTAAATTACATTTCCCTTAATTAATTACATTTTTAAAGTGCGCGTGCGTATTAACCAGGCCCACCCCATAAATTTGGCTACAGCAATTGCGAGATAGGGGGCACAATTGGATCTTAGTATTCTCAGTGCCTCTGAGTAATTTCTTGTCCCCAAGTTCCTGCATGCCGGTTTTAGCCATCTACTTCTTGGGGCAGCATATAATGGGCGAACAAACAAAAAATGTGGGATGTTCTCTACATGTGCTTTACAGTAAGAGCAAGTTTTCACATTGCCAGGGGACCATTTAACGGTGAAGGCATTGAGAGGTAGGGAGCCAATTCTAAACTGAAAATACAGCTTTCTATCTAGGGGTTTAGAAATCAAGTCCCAGTATCGTTCACATTTAGGCATAGTTTTAAAATCCAAGAACTGGGATGTCAACAACGATGATTGGTTGGAAATCAATACCATATTAAATATCATGTCCCAGTACATTTTTTCCAATGCTATCTTGGATGGAAAGACCTGTGGGTCTACTGCTGTCCACAAGTGGTCTAGGTGCAGTTTTTGGAGCAAGTTCCTAACTTCTTTAAGCCAGGATATTTTGTGAAAACGATCAGAGCTAACAACATCCATAAGGGCAGCTGCATAATGACTCAATTCAGGAGTAGTTTTTACACGCCTCCAATATAGGAGGGGACGCAGTCTAGCCATGTCCTCTATCTTCTTCCTCCCGAGGTCATATTGGAGCGGGATCGAGGGAGTACTCTGGGGTACACCAATCATTCGTCGAAGAAATTTATTTTCTGCGACGACTAAAGAGCTCAAGTTCGTAAAGCCCCATAGCTCTGATCCATATAAGCAGGCTCCCAACACTTTCATACTATAAATCTCCATTATTGGCTGGGTGGGTTTTGTAAATGAAGATTTATGTTTTAGTGCTAATGCCCCTGCCAGTTGATTGAACTTTAGCACCACAGAGTCCATATGGGATTTCCAGTTCATGTTGGACTGTAAGGAAATACCTAGATAGGTGAAAGCATTCACTTCCTCCAATATAGATCCATTAAAATACATTTTCCCCTTGAATTTCTTGACAGGATTCAGATTCATAAACTTAGTCTTTGATGTATTTAATTCCAAGCCTTGAATCCGACAGAAATCGCCAAAAGCGTTAATTGTCTTTTGTAGACCGCTAGGGGTCCGCGAGACCAGCAAAGTATCATCAGCAAACATTAATACTGGGACTCGCTCCCCATCTAATATTGGGGCGTCTGTCGTAAATTGTTTTAGAAAATCAACTATACCATTGATATATAATGAAAATAATGTGGGGGCCAGGACACAGCCCTGCCTTACCCCCCGCTCCACATGGAAGGATTCAGTGACATCTCCCTGGGCACCCCACCTAATCCGGGCATAGTTGTTTTCATGCAGCCTCATGATCAGAGTCAATAATTCGGGGCTAATACCGAGATCCCGCAAGACAATCCAGAGTTTTTGTCGGGGTACTAAGTCAAACGCTGACTTCAAGTCCACGAAGACAGCATACAATGGACCGTTTGTCAGAGTTACGTTTTTCCAGAATATTGTTAAAAAATGGAATACCTGGTCCACAGAGCTAGTTAGGGGGCGGAAACCAGCTTGGTACGGGGAGAGGATATCCTTATCATCTATCCAGGCTTGTATTTTATTTTGTATCATCCTGCCCATCAGTTTTTGTGCAGCGTCGATAAGGCTGATGGGCCTGTAATTACTTGGTAAAGCCTTGTCCCCTTTTTTAAAGACTGGTATTATCTCCGCACCCTTCCATGTTACTGGGATCATGGCTCCTTGTGCAATAGCGTTACCAAGCCATACAAAATATTTACACCAGTTGGTCCTGTCTGTTAGAAACACATCCGCTGGTATTCCGTCAATGCCTGGCGCCCTTCCTCTGGTTACTCCATCCATTGCCTCATGTGCATCTTTCAATGAGAATATTCCTTGGGTAAAAAATACCCTTTCTGGAGGGGTTTCAATTGGAGGAGGCAAATTGTCTGCGTATTGTGGTTTAAAAAAGTCCACCCAATCCTCCTTTGCTACATGATTTTTCGGGCAGTCTGCTATTCCCCCATTGCCCCACTTTAATATGGCCCAGAACTCTTTCTGTTGTTTGGCTGCACATGCTTTCTTCAGATCTAACCATGTGTTCTCATCCCACAGTCTTTTTGCCCTGCTTTGTGCTTTTCTATAATCATTCCTGGCTTTTAATACTCCTATTTTTGTCCTCAGCGCTATACTGAGTTTCTGACGCGCTTCTCTGCAGGAGTGGTCGTACCATACTCTTTTTATTGGTGGTCTGGCACCCTTCCTCTGCAGGGTTTTTTTGAAAAATAACTTCTGTAAGTTAGCAAAAAACTTTGGCTGTGACTCTTCAATCAATTCATTAAAATTTAGCTCATTAGTAAGAGTTTGTAATCTAGTGACCTCTACACTAACTATTTCCTCTAGGGCCTGCATATCCCCCGGATTTCATTACAAGACCGGAGGCTACATTATGCATTTATCCTTTAATAGCAACTCACAAAGGATAAAGTTCTAGAGTCCATAACAAAGGATGTATCTAGGAGATGATCTGCCTCTTTTAAAAGCGGCTCGCCAGCAGATAAGTCACTACTTCTACTTGCTCCTTCATTTTAAGCTTAAACTTGTACTTTTTAAATTCTATGTTGCCTTAATGCATTATGCTCTAGACTCTAATGTCTTATACTGCCTTTATAAGCCATTTTAATGTGTTATCGCCCTTTTAAACCCGGACTTCTGGGCTTATTTCATTGCCCATTGCTTATCATTGCCGAGTAACATTGGGATTGCCTTTTCCCTGCCTCGTGCTCTCGTACCGTTTCGCTTCGTGGGTGGCGCAGGCTCCCCCCCCCCACCCTCCCTCCCAATGGACTTCCAATTTATGGTTGTCCACCACCCCCCTTTCCTCTGACTGAACGCGCGACCGCGCTCGCCTTTCTGCCTTCTTTCCGACTTACTGTCTCACCTCTCGCCGTTTGAGACGCGCTTCCCTCAGCGGAGGTGCGCCTGGTTTTGGGCTTAGAGGAAAGCACGCTCGCAACACCCGCGTTCCGTGCTTCCCCTTCTAAGTGCCTTTCCTTTCCCCCGGCGGCTGGGCTCGAGCGCGACTGAATTAGTTTGTCGGTTGCTCTGCTTCAGCCGCCGGAGACACGACCATTGCGCTCGTTTTCCAAATCTGACCATTTTAATACTCATTTGCTCGTTAAACATCCCTTGCCTTCGCCAATACTTTGATCAGGACCTTTATGAGCCCATTAACTTACTAATACTTCGCTTAGGACCTTTATGAGCCTTAACTCTGCCCAGTAGTTACCCCCCCTTATCCCTTATGGTTAGGATAATTTTTATATATATATATATATATATGGTTAGGATAATTTTTTATATATATAAAAAAAAAAAAAAAAAGAGAAAAAAGGAGAGATAAAAGGAGTACCCTTACACTTAAACCCAAAAAAAAAAAAAAAAAAAGGAGAAGTAGAGGAGAATTTTATCATTATTTTACCTGTTAATACACCTGTTAATAACCTTCTATCACTACACCATGTCTGACATGGATTCTGATGACGCCACTGCTAGCTCACCTGCCCCTATTGATGATTCACTTAAAAAATTTCTGCAACAAGAAATTAAGTCATGCATGATGTCCTCTCTCAGGGAAGTCATGCTCCCTAAAAGACCGTGCGACCCCCAGGATCCCCCCTTACACGGTAAAAAACCCAAAAAGACCAAACATTGCGAAGGCACTACAGGCCCTAGCGCCTTTCATAGCGCAGGAGGTCCTAGCACCTCACTTTGGATGGGAGGCCAACGCGCCCCACTTGAACCTGATGTCCCTCGGGACACTTCCTTGACCGGTGCCCATGGCGGCACAAATATGTATGGTGCCCCTCGCGGCACACTTTGGAACAGTGCTAATCAAAATAGAAATGTTGGTCTTGAATCCCCTTCTTCCTCCTTTGATGACAACTCCTCCAAAGACCCTTCAGACGAGTTCGTCTCTGACCTAGATGAGGTCCAACATGATCTTAACTCCCAATTCGATCCAGAACCTACCCCAAAAAATATTATTTTAAACCCTATTGGAGAAGAGATGTTTTCCCCCCTAAACATCTCTCACCCTAACAGCTCAAAATGGTTCCCGCAGGATCATGTTTCCAATTTTGTCACACGCTGGTTGAGAAACCTTCTGGATAGAAACACCAGAAACACAATGAGGTCCGAATCCCCCAGACCTACCATTGATGAAAGAGTTTGTCAAACTCCAAACCTAGACCCTAGCCTCATTAAATTCCTATTTAAATTAGGACGTGACCCTAGAAAAGGATTGGAGAGGGCCCTCAAGGGCTGCCAAGACCGACTTTTAGACGTCTTAGGACCCTTGGTTAGAATCCTGGATATGGCCGAACAATCCCACCTCTCCTCTACCCCCTTGAACGTTGACCTCATTCGAGGTTGGAGCCAAAGGGCCATCGTTCTCCTTGGCAACGCCAATTCTAGTTTGAACATTGAGAGGAGGAGATCTATCCTAAACAAAATCAACCCCAAATTAGGTGACATGGCGGAGAAGGAACCCTCCCAGAACCCCAAAGGCCTTCTTTTCGGAGAGGACATAATCAAGGAGATTGGCAAATACGTATCCACCTTTACGGCCCTTGATAGAGCCCAAAATAACCTGAGACGGGTATTCGACACCAACCTTTTTGGCCAGGCCGGTAGAAGGGGTCGCTCTTCCGGCCAAGGCAACCAACGACCCTATTCATCCTTCAGAGGAACAGGAAGGGGCTTCTACCCCCCTAGACAACCCTTCTTTCCCCAAAGAGGAAGAGGCCCGAGAAACCGTGGTTCAAGAGGTCGGGGTACTCCCAACACCTCCAACTCTACAAGTAAGTACTACTCCTCCTTCTTCTATCCCTCCCGTAGTAGGGGGCAGACTAAAACAGTTTTATCATGTTTGGGATTCAATTACCCAAGACCCATGGGTTTTAGAAACCGTCATGGGCTTCAAGATAGACTTCTTACAGATTCCCTTCCAGTCACACTTACCCCACCCCTTCGTCCTCTCAGAAGATCAAGAGAAGATCGTGGAGGAAGAAATCGCTTCCATGCTCAAAAAAGACGCAATAGTGGAGGTTCCCTGGTCCGATGCAAGATTCATAAGCACACTGTTTCTCGTTCAGAAAAAGGACAAGGGTTGGAGACCCGTAATAAACCTTCGAGAAGTCAACAAATTCCTAGTTTATCGCCATTTCAAAATGGAGGGTATCCACCTCCTGAGGGATCTCCTTCTGGAAGGGGACTGGATGGCCAAGTTAGACCTGAAGGACGCTTACTTCACCATTCCCATGTACAAGGAACATCAACCCTTCCTTCAATTTGCTTGGAAGGAACATCTCTACCAGTTCCAAGCTCTCCCCTTCGGCCTCTCTTCTGCCCCTTGGTGCTTTACCAAGATCATGAAGTGTGTCGTTACAATCCTAAGAGAGAGAGGTATCCGCCTCATCATTTACTTGGACGATATTCTTATCATGTCCCAATCCCATTCAGACCTCCTAAGAGATCTAGAAACCTCCATGAACCTAATAGAGAGCCTAGGATTCATCATCAACAGAGACAAATCCATGCTCTCTCCCTGCAGAATTATAGAATTCCTCGGCTTCACTCTAGACACCACGAAATGCCTTCTCCTTCTTCCGGCCAAGAAGATTGCCAAGATCCGGAAGGAGATCAGGTCTGTTTTGAAACAAGAGTCTTTAACTCTCCGCGAACTAGCCAGACTTCTTGGGCTCCTTTCTTCTTCCATCCAGGCTATTTTAACCGGCCCTCTGAACTACCGCGCACTTCAGAGAATAAAAAGAAAAGCCCTCAATTCAGGTCTGTGGTATGGGGACCTTGTCTCTCTGGATCCGGATGCGAGAGCAGAGCTATTTTGGTGGCAGGAGAACTTAGACGCCTGGAACGGCAAAGCCATCTTCGGCTCATCCCCGGATTTTGTCCTAGAATCAGATGCCAGTCTTCATGGCTGGGGTGCTCGTTTGGGAGACCAGGACACCGGTGGGGTTTGGACCCTATCGGAATCCTCCCACCACATAAACTTTCTGGAATTGACGGCTGGCTTATACACTCTTATGAGCTTCAAACACTCCATCCAAGGGAGGTCCGTTGTTCTGAAGATGGACAACATTTCCGCTGTGGCCTATATCAATCGCCTTGGAGGGACAAGATCTGCGGATCTCTCCAACCTTGCCAGGAGACTTTGGATGTTCTGTCTGGAACACAAAATCTCCCTCAGGGCGGAGTATCTTCCCGGGAAATCGAACATTTCGGCAGACTGGAATTCGAGATTCCTTATAGACTTCTCGGACTGGAAACTCGATGTGAACGTCTTCAATTCCCTCTCCCACTTTTGGGGTCCCATAGACGTGTATCTATTCGCCAGCAGACTTACCTTTCAACTTCCCAACTACTTCAGTTGGATGCCAGACCCGGGCGCTCTTGCTGTGAACGCGTTTCTCCAACCCTGGTCCCACTTCCTGGGTTATGCCTTTCCTCCTTTCGCCATGATTCAGAGAGTCCTTCAGAAGATCAGATCGGATCAATGCCCCCTGATCCTAATAACTCCCTTTTGGCCGTCCCAAGCCTGGTTCCCGACAGCCCTGGAACTAGCATGCGACATTCCCTTTCTGATCCCAGCCTCTCCAGGCCTGGTCTCAAACGCAGACGGGGAAGATCACCATCTTATTCTCGAGGGGAATTTGAACCTTCTTGCCTGGAAAGTGTCAGGCAATCCAACGAGCTGTCTGGACTTTCGTCGACAGCTCTCTCTCTTCTCGAAGAATCTTGGGCACCTGTGACGCACCTTAGATACAACAACATTTGGAAGAAATGGTTTCATTGGTGCCTGGAAAGGAGTCTGGATCCCGTGGAGACTCCTGTCGTGAATATCGTTAATTTCCTGGTCGAACAATTTGACAGAGGTCTGTCCTATCGCTCTATTAATTGCTTTAGATCCGCAATCTCTGCTGGTCATGCTCCTATCAACGGTAAATCGGTAGGTAAAAATCCTATCATTTGTAGGGTCCTCAAGAGTATAAGACTAAGGAGACCCCCTAGACCTAAATACCAGACCCTTTGGGATGTCAAGTGCATTTTAGACCTTTTTTGTTCCTGGCCAGATAATTCTTCCCTTAATAGAAAGTTTCTCTCCTTTAAGCTTGCTACACTCTTATGTTTAATTTCCTGTAGGAGAGTATCTGACATCAGAAGCTTAGACATTTCAAATAGATGTTATGATATGTTTGGTGTCAAGTTCGAATTACTAAGAAGAACCAAAACGATGTCAGATTTTATCTTCTATCCTCGTTTTGACACCTTACCTAAACTTTGTGTGGTTGCTTGCATGAAAGAATATGATGCAAGGATGTCTCTCCTGCGCCCTAATGACGCAAATCAACTCTTAGTTTCCTTTGTGAAACCTTTCAAACCTGTTTCTTCCACCTCCATTGCTAGATGGGTTAAATCTACCATGAAGCTTGCTGGTGTTGACCTCTCTAAGTTCCAAGCACATTCTGTCAGAGGAGCTATGGCCAGTAAATCCTTCTGGTCAGGTGGTAAGTTGGATGATATTCTGAAAGCTGCTGACTGGTCAAATGCTAATACCTTTGCTCGTCATTACTGTAAGCCTATCGAGCATATGTCTGAGGTGGTCCTTCGGGGCTACGAACATGCATAATGTAGCCTCCGGTCTTGTAATGAAATTGCGATTCTCTTATTAACATGACTAGAGAATCTGGATTTCATTAAAGACACGGAGGCTGACATTATCCCTCCCTCCTCCCTTTTACAATTTGAGGGGTGTCTTTTGAACTTATTACATCTTTGATATATTGTATTTGTGCATGATCTTATTGATTGCTTCAATTGTTTTTAATCTTTATTATGCCTATGTGATGAGATTGCTCTTTCAGGCTCTTGGTTCTTACTCATTTCTTTCTTTCAGGCAACTCCGTTTAACCGGCTGGCCTTTGACTTGCTGAAGTTTCTCCCATGATGTTTCATCCCATGAAGTTCTTTCCCGTTACCCGGATCTCTCAGTTCCTTTTGAAGTTCTTCCTGCTGCGATTCTTTTAAAAGAGGCAGATCATCTCCTAGATACATCCTTTGTTATGGACTCTAGAACTTTATCCTTTGTGAGTTGCTATTAAAGGATAAATGCATAATGTCAGCCTCCGTGTCTTTAATGAAATCCAGATTCTCTGGTCATGTTAATAGGAGAATCGCAATTATCTATCAATGTTGCCCATTTAATATGACGGAGGTTATTGGATGAAACAACATCTAGTGTCGTAGCACCCTTTTTCTGGTTAGTTAAGTTTTCACCTTGTACCAAGTTAATGAGCAGGCACAAGGGATTGTGGTCGCTCTCCATTCTCGGTATCACTTGCATGTCTACCACTTTGCACCAGACTCTATCATCTATAAGGATATAATCTATCCTACTACTTGACCTCAAATTATCAAAGGTGTGTTTACCCTGTGGGTCAGAAAGGGTACGGCCATTTACTGCCCTCAGACCCCTAGATAGGCATATGCTCTTAACCTGTATTGCTACTTCTGTCCACTTCTTTACCAGCGGCAGATCCAGTTGGGGAATACCCCCTTTGGAATCTTCCTCATGGGTCAGTTCATTATCCTCACAACCTAACGGTTCATATGTCGTGTTCAGATCTCCCCCCACACAGATAGTGTAATTTGTGGGTAGGATCTCTAAATCATTGTCTAATGCACCTATCACATCAGAGGCTATGCCCCCTTGTGTTCCCCTGGCATAGATATTATATAAGACCAGGTTTTGACCATCGGCCCAAGTGAGCACTAATGAGAGTAGGTCACAATTGTTGATGGGTCTCTTTTTGATGGTGCAATGTAAGGATTGTCGTACCCAAATAATTAAACCCCCTAAGGGCCGCCCTTTGGTGTTCTTTTTCGCAGGTACATAGAAATTTAACCCCTTCCACGCTCATGACGAGCTGGGCTCGTCATGAGGTAGCCTCCTCGCACGCTCATGACGAGCCCAGCTCGTCATGAAACATGGGAATAAGTAAATCCCAGCACAGGAGGGGAAAATGCATAGCATCGATGTGGTTAAAAAGCCCTGACGAAAAACTGGTGCCACTGCCCAGGTTTCCTGCAGCATGATAACATCATGACTATCAATAAACTCGCACCATTCAGGGGTCTCTAGTTTGTGGTGGATTCCCGCTATATTCCAAGAGATAAGTTTTGTGCTATCTTTTATCTGAATGGAGCTCTTTTGTAAAAGAGTACACTGGTTAAGGGAAGACAGAGGAGATGAAGGACTACTTCCCTCATCACTTGCAATAGTATAGGTATTTAGTGGGGTTTGCTCTACTATACTAAGAGTATGTTCCCTGGGGTTGGATATCCTACCCTCACTGCAATTTATTTCTGAGTTCTTTTGAGTACCGTAGTTTCCTTTATGAGGTTCTATCGCCTTAGCAACTCCTGTGCTCGACCATTCTTTCAGTCAATCACATTCGCTTAGTCCAGAGAGGGCCGAGAACCTATTTTCCATCGGAATTCCCCAGTTATTTCTATTTTCAGGGATTTTGGCTTTTCTTAGTACAGGGTTCCATTTAGTTTTCAACATAGTTGGGTTTAGAGTGTTACTTTTCTTTGTATAGAAAAAATCCAACGTTAATGGCACAATTTCAGTTGTTCTGCGTTGGGGGGTATATATTAGCTAGTATATTTGGCAGAACTTCTGGATCGGTGAAATGTAGCACCACACAATCCCCCTTACATTTTTTGGTACCACCCCCGATCCGTTCAACTCTCCTAGCTTTGATTACTTCTTGTGCCAACTGATCCCTGCCTCCCAGGGAGAAAGCCATATTCCCTGATAACCAATGAAGTGATTTGTTTATTAAAGATGGAATGTTCTCTACTTGCCCTCGCTCCAGCTGGGGGACATTTGCTAGGACTAATATTAGTGGGGAAGCCTCAATAACTAATTCTACAGCCCCCTTTTCTAGCTTGGCATCTTCTTCACTACCTCTGTGACTCGTCCCTGCAATGTCCCCTGTGTTAGTATCTGGATCTAAGTCTCTCAACCCCCTCCTCCCTCGATCAGTGCTCTCCAAGATGGTCATGGGAGTATCTGCTAATTGTTCTTGCCAGGGGGCAGTTTGGGTAATTTTAGATTCGACTCTAAGTGTTTTTGGTGATGGGATTTTCATGTTCTCCTCTAATGATTTTTGCAGGAGGACCCCCAGTCTATTCACCTCTTCTGTAAGCTGGTCAATTTTGCTTAGGAGTGGTTTAGTTATTATTTTAATCTTATTATCTACGGCATTTAATAGCTTCTTAAATTGCTCATCATCCATGTGTGCCTTCCCTCCTATAGAGTCCCTTATGTCATCTACACTATTTTTCTGGGGGGACACATTGGGGCGTTTTTTACTTGATCGGAGGCCACCCCGTTTGGATATATTCTTCTCCTCCCCCTTTGTTACTCTCGGTGCTGGGACCGGTGCAAGGGCCTCCTCTTGTATGAAGAATATTTCTTTATCCTGTGTACTCTCGGGAACTGGTTCGGCAATGGCTACTAGGAGTTGGGTCAATGGATTGTCATCCGGGGTCTGAAACACCTCATTGCTGATATCAAGAGCAGGGGTTGGTAGTGACGTATTATCAAAGTGCAAGTCAGGTGAATTGCTCAACCCCAAAGAGGATCTCCTGTCATGATTAATTTGGACAACTTTCTGAACCATATAATTGTCTATGGTATTGATGGGGGCTGTCGCTTTTGCTTTTGACATTTTGTAGTACAGCTTTTCCCGTTAGCGTCTAAGCAGATCCGTGACGCGACAGTCAGTAGGGGTGTCAAAGACTCTTACAGTTCTGTTAGGGGAAATATAACTTACTTTAGCGATTTGTACAGAGATCAGGGCCCTGTCCCTGCCTCTTCCTGCCGATGAGGGCCGTAGAGGGCCCGCCCTTTGCCCGGGCTTAGCCCCGGGCGTCCCGCTCGCGTCCCGCGAGGCGAGTCGCTGTGCCGCTTATGTGCGCCTCCTGGCGCTCTCGCGGTGTCAGAAAGCGCATGTAGTAAGCTGCGGTTTGACTCCTGGCGGTGGCGGCGTGCTTCCGGATGCCTGGTTGCCTCTGGTTGACTCTTGGCGGTGGCGGCGGTTTACAGGTAAGTGCTATTCCTTTTTTGTGAGGAACTACACAGATTTCAGCTATTGGACTCTGAACGGATCAGTTTTCCTGAAGTCAATGGGGGTTTTGGGAGTCCATGTCAGGTGGATATGTTTGCAGAAAGGTTGAATGTCCATTGACATAGATTTTCCAGCTGGCTTCTCGACCCAGAGTCAGCAGGTAAAGATATGTTCCAGCAGAGTTGGAGGGGCCTTATGCATTTCCATGTTGGTGACACCTCTTTGGAAGTCACAATTCTGGTATCCAATACTCCTAGAAATGTCGGTGGAGTTGCAAATTCTATTGCCAATGTTTCAGGACATACTAGTGGGTCCAATAAGAGAAATGCACAATATGGTTATGTCAGGGCTGTTCAAGTTGGTGGCCTGGAAAATAAAATGTGTGTCTGGGAGTTGCCTGGGCTTTCACAAGAAGCAGCAAATCTTACTAAAGAGTACTTGGCACCAGGTATCAGGAAAATGTATAGACTGGCATGGCAGAAATGGGTTTGCTGGTGTGTGGGGAGGGATTTCGATCCTGTTTCAGTGGATGTTGTAGAAGTGGTTAATTATTTGCCAGAACTGTTTGTTATACTGAATGATTAATGTACATAGATCAGCGACTGTTGCAGGACATGTCTTGCTCAATGGTATTACCGATGGACAGGATGTGTTGGGGAAGAGATTGATATGGGGTATACGTTTTTCAAAACCACCAGTTTCTAGATATAACTTCATTTGGGATGTTTCTAAAGTGCTTACCTATCTGGAGGGTTTAGGTACTAATGATGTTTTGAGTTTGAAAGGTTTGTCTCAAAAGTTGACAATTTGTTATGCCTACCTTTGTTTATAGTGGTTTCAGATGTAAGGCCCCTAGACATTTCTAGCAGGATATTTTCCCTGAGGGAGAGTCTCTTCATTTGAATAAAAGGACAAATTTAGAATCAATATTCTACCCTTATTTTGATGAGCATGAGAAATTGTGTGTGGTACGTTGTGTCAAGGAGTGTGAGAGGAAAACGTCACGGAAAAGATCTGAGAATTAGCTGATTATTTCTTTTAGACACCCACAAAGCTGTATCTGTCCTACTCGTTGGGTGAAGGAAGTGATGAAAAATGCTGGTATGGATATAAGCTTGTTTGGTGCACATTATGGGAGGATGCGTCAGCTGGGGAGCGCATTGCCAAACATTTTTTTAAACCTGTTGAAAGTGCGGGTTCATGCTTGTTGGAGAACCTTTAAACTTGCAATAATGTTAGCATCCTGTCTTGCCATAAAATGTAGATTCTCCCCAACTCAGGTGGACAGAAAATCTGGATTATATGAAATACACGGAGGCTAATATTATCCCTCCCATTTGCCTAACCCAGTGTAAATTGTTATTTTTTTCTTGTGGCTCAGGCACAACAATAAGGACCAGGTTAAATGAAATTGGAATCTACAGAGGATATAGAATGTGTTTTCACTTTCACTTGGATTTGGATTTTTGACTTGGGGCCGGGTTTAGATATTGGTGGGACTACCATTGTCCCACCTTGGCAGCAATTCAAAGTACTCTATTGAGCTGATGGCTTTCCACCCGCTGTATTTAGATGTTGCAGCAACAGATGGTTTTCTGCTGCGGCGGTGGTATTCTCTGCTGGACCCCCGAATAAAGCACTTATGGGTACCCATGAGCCAGTTTTAATGAGCACTATCTAACTGCACAGTTAGTTTATCACCCACCCAGTCCTGACGGACAAAACTTATTTGTGATCACTGTATGTCACTTATATGTTGTCTGTTAATGTTTGTTTATTATTATTTTTTGGAGTAGTAGTGTTTTTCTGTTTCCCCTCCCTATGCTCCGCCCCCTGCGTGGCTACGCGGGGGCGTATTGTAAGCAGACCCGATGATGAAGCATGTCACACACATTGTGTGTGAGTGAGGGCAGTATTTCTAAATAATTATATTTTTCTTTAAGCCTTGTCTAAGCGTCTGAGTGTTTGTTGTTCCCCACCTCCCAATGTGTGTGTATACTTTACTAGGGGGTTTGGGGTGGTGGAACTAAGTTATTGACCCTCTCCCCTCCACTGTGATACATAATATTCTCTGCTGGCTAACAGTACTACATCACTGTCAGGCTTGCAGGTGTATGCCAAACCAATTTAGATGTTCCCATTGTGCTGGTGGTGTCCTGGCGGCGGAGTCCTTACAGATTGAGGTCATGGTGGTGTGCAGGCAAGTAAGTAAGTACTACTTATCATCATTTCACTACACATATATATTGTTAATGTGTCAAAATGCATATGTAATGCCCTTTTTTAACATAAAGCAATGCACACCAGTAATGTAATGAAAACACACTATTGAATCTACATCCACAATCACAACCACTAAATAAATAAAAAATAAAGTGTCAATACATGTGTGCACATTTTACCAGGATCCGTTGTAACATGTACACTCATGCATGACACATAAAAGATTGCATGTGAGAGCATTGTAAAAATGTAAGAGGCTAAGGCAAATGTTTACACATGATTCTTAGAGAGACAGGTAGCACAGAAGCCTACCTTAGATTCCTGTGACAAAGGGTTTGCTTAGTGTAGGGTAAAGTGGCAGCAAAACAGGACGGACCTGGACAATGGGGTTCAAGAGGAAAGCAGAAGTGGGGAACCGAAAAAAGGTACGTTTTCACCTCTTTTTCTTTGGTAATGCCATCTCGAGTTTGGAGGTTTCCCTGCCCCAGTTGCCTCAGCGAAAGGCACATCGTAATCAGCTTGGAGGTATTCTTAGTGGGACTCACTCTGACAGCTGCTTCTGCCTATCGAGCCATCGATGTGAGGTTAAGATTTTTTGTGGAGACAGTGGGTCTCCCCTCCACAGGCCGCCAACATCTAAATACAGCAGATGTACCGCCAAGTTGGCAGGCAGGAAAACCATCAAAAAAGCGATGGCGGAACCAGATCCACCAACATATAATTCAGGGCCTTGGTTATGAACTTTGTTATGTTTATTTGAAAATGTTTTATTTGTGCATGTTATTGATATGTTGAGGTTTGCTAAAAAGAAGGAAGATGGCTGGGGGTTCTGGCTTTTGATTGTGATGGAACCTTTGTTAGATTCCATGTTCTTTAAAGATGTTGCTGTGAGAAGCGGCCACAAAGGAGATTGCAATATTATTAAACTTTGTGTCTTTAATAAAATTCAGATTTTCTGTCCACCTGAGCTGGGGAAAATCTACATTTCCTAGAAGAGCGTTCTAGGGATGTCTTTTATGACCTCCAACTCTAAAACTGTGGAGAAAGATCACCAGAGGCATCAAGCAGAAGTTTGAAGTGGTGAGGCCACTCAAAATGGTATATATGGGAGACTGTGCAAACAATGACAATGTTACTGATAGTGTTCTGCCAGACAGAAATGTGTACATGTAGTATAGTGTGGAGATCTCCTATCAAAATCATTCACCTTACTTCATGAAGAATACAAGCTGATCGGAAATAAATGGTTTATTTGTGTACTGGTGCATTGTAATGCCAGTATGTTAACTATACATTCTATGACAAATTACACCAGTACTGATTGTAAAACGAGACAGTTTTTACATGGAATGTGGTTGCTGGGTCTGCAATAAACAAAACTTGTTCTTTACCTGAATAGTTTCGAGGTGTCAAGTGACATGAATTTGTTTTTAAGAATATTTCAGAATTAGTTCAAAATACGAACTGACTGATAAACTGTGCTAAGGAATAGCAGATTTGCTCTTACCTTTTTTCTAGAAAACTACCAACTGAGAGAGATTGTCAGGAAATCCTAATCCTAATTTGTCAACTACCTCAGAACTTGTCAAGCTCTCTGCAGCACCCTGTGGACATGGGACATACCAAGCTGAAGTGGTGGATTTGGCTAGAGCATTACCACAATATAACGATGGGCATGACTGTTGTCCCACAGGTACTTCAGGAGGTCAGCGTCTCCCTGCCTGTGGCCCACGTCTGTCACTTTAGGGCTCACTGCATGTATGGATAATGGTGCCAGCCTGCTCTCAGAATGTGACTTTCTAAAGCAGTGCGCATGCAAAGAGGAATCAGTGTCTTTTTCCGGCAAACACTAAAGTTACAGAGGCAACCCACCTGCTCCAAGCTCAGAATCACTGTAAAATTAGCTCCATGCCTCTAATCACCACTTATCAAGTCCACCACAAGGTTCATTGAAGTTCTGCTGCTACTTCATTGCTTCTTGTCATCCCAAACTCTTACCTCTTTCCCTCCCGTGCTCCTTTTTATTCCACTTGCCACCTGTTCAGTGCTTGCCTACTTGACCTTGATTCTCGCTCCCTGACTCTTGCAAGTCTTGCCAGCTATATTTTTAACTCCAGTTTCCGGATTATTATTCTCCTCAATCATCGTCATTGTCTGTGTTTGCAACAGGGGTTCTTCCATACCTTACATCCAGTGACAGGGGGGTAGGGGGATCGTAGAAAAAAATAAAATGTAAATTACCTCCTTTCAGCTGCTGGTGCGTCTCTTCTTGTCATCCCTCCTCATCGTTGCTCTGCTCCGGACAGAAAAAGGAAGCACCCAGGCTCTCCTGAGCCAATCACAAAACTACAGTGAAGGGGTTCCACCCTCAGCCTGGGACTGGGACACTGGGCATGTTCTCCACCAAGGCTGTAATGCAGCCTGCGTGGAGAACTTGTAAAGTGCGCATGGTGGTATTGCTGGCCTGAGACAGTCCCCGGCCGAACTGTCATGCGCACTGATAGCCTTGTATACCACTCCCTGTGGGTACCTGTTAACCCCCTGGCCCTGGCCCCAAGACTACGGGACACAAAATATAACGATAATAACCCGCTACTTACACTAACTCTTCCTTTCCACGGTTGCTGGACTTCTGATTTAATTAACTTCAACATCTCTTGGCATAGTTGGAGATAGCTGCCCACTTATTCTTGTACTGTGATGTGATGTGTGGTGGTTCAAGGGCTGATCTGGGCTCAAATTCCGCGATTTGCATCTCCTAGTCTTGATCTAACTCATCAGTGGTCTAATAATTTTGTACCTGCTAACACATACCATCTCCTACCTAATCCTATTTCCACCATCCCATATCATTACACCACGTCCAAAAAGTTTCCAGTCACCTTTTACCTTCCCGTCTCCAATAACATGCAACTGCAACCTATCTTAAAGCGAAAAACAGTATTCTCACCGGCCTTTGCTTCTGCTTTCGCAGCGTCCTATGCAAATAACCATATTTGCCACTAATTTCCAGGCTCTCCCGGTGAACTTCATCACATTGAATAATAACTCGATTCAGATAAGATTCAGATGAATGACATTAAATGAAAATTCGAAAGGAATAAATTAAAGCAAAAAACGAATTAGGCATGCAAGCAACAATGTTATAATCCTCTATGCATTCTCCCTTCAGTTGGCGATTCTGTTACCCAAAATAATTGTAAAACCTGCAAAAGTAATTGCTTATATAAAAACAGCTGGTGCTTTTTCTCTCGAGACTTCAGAGATATTCCTTCCTTCAAAAGAGAAAATTATGTTTCCAGACAAAATCCAAATATGTTACTTTGTTAAGAATAGATGTTTCTAGACAGATTTCAGAAACAGCTTGAAATCAAGGCTATTCTGCAGAATCAAATAACCTTTTAGGGTAACAAAAGCAACGACAAGCGCACATTTAATGTGGTAGAATGTATATGCAATCTGTAGTATAATGCTATTTTATCTCACCACAATAAATTACATTTGTTCTCATCCTGCGAGTTAGTAAATGCCCTATAGTAAAAACTGTGATATTCATGTAAGAGAAAGTTCAAATATTTGGGGCCTCTTTATGAGGTTTTGCCGTAGGGAAGCGCAGCCAGCCTTCCTGCTGCGCTTCCCTACGGCAAAAGAAAAGTGCAGGAATGCGACGTATCTATAAGAAACCAAAAAAAGCCATGCAAACTACAAGAAGCCAAAAAAAGCCATACAAAGAAGGTTTGGGCAGCAAAACGTGCCCATTGTGAAGCACAATGGCTAATAATTTCTGACTTGCTGAGCCCAGGAACATCACAGGAGTTCTGGAAGTACATATGCAACCTGGGCAGAGACACAAACCATAGAGAAAACTCTCTTGAAGCCTCTACCTGGGTTGCCCATGTAAAAGCACTATATACTAATGATGGCGCTGCTAACATGCACAGTGATACACCCATGGTTGGAGACAATCTAGGCACATACACCGAGCTGATGGCTCCACCGGGAAAATTGCTTGTCTCCAAAATCATTAAAAACATCAGACAAAACGCTGCCCCAGGTCCTAATGGTCTCCCTGGACATCTATTCAAGGCAAATATCGATTTTTGGTCTACTAACCTGACCCACTTATATTCTGAATGCTGGCTCCAGGGGGACGTACCAAACTCATGGAGGGGCTCGCTTTTACAGCCCATCCATAAAAAAGGCCCAAAAACTGATCCTACCAACTACCGCATGATCGCCCTGCTTGATGTTGAGGGAAAAGCTTATGCCAGCGCCATCTTGAGGGACCTCGTAAACTGGACAAGCGCAGAAGGAATCCTTCCATTTTGTAAAACCGGTTTTAGATCTGGGTCTGCCACAGTTGACAACATCATCGCACTTTCTTTCCTGGCACATCGCGCTCGGAAAAGCAAAAGTCTTCCCCTCTTTGCCTGCTTCATCGACTATTCGACGGCGTTCGATGGGGTAGATCGCGCAATTCTGAGGCACAAGCTGGTCCAATGGAACATCAACCCGGTACTGCTAAGAGCGATACAGTCCCTTTACCAAAAAACATGGGTGCAAATTAAACTCTCGAGGGACCACGCATCAGCCAAGATCAACACAGATAGAGGCTTAAAACAAGGGTGCGTGATAGCCCCACTATTGTTCAATTTATACACAGCGGACATGGAGAAGGCTTTGACTGGGGCTGCCCTGCCCACCCCAAAGAATGGTGGAAATAACATTCTTTTTATGCAATATGCTGACGACCTGGTTCTTTTTGACCACACGAGAATGGGGCTACAAAAGGTGCTGACTGCACTTGCCACGTACAACGACAAAAATAGGCTTGTAGCAAACCCGAGCAAGTCAAAAGTAATTATTTTTGGTCAATACCCAAGGAAGAAAACTAAAAATGGAGACTAGGCAACCTCCTTCTGGATTCCACGGCGTGGTACATCTATTTGGGCATTTGTTTCCAGAAATCGGGGCTCGCAAGCGCCCACCTTAAGTCAATCGAAGCCAAAGGTAAATCCATCACCTATGCTATTTGCAAGCTGCAAGCATCCTTACATAGCCCATCCACCACGGCTATTAATAGAGTTCTTAAAGCCAAACTTATGCCGGCACTCAACTATGCCCTACAGGCATTCCCGGGCAAACTGAGTAACGAATTAGAAAAAATTCAGTGCAGAGCATATAAGAAAGTCTTCCATCTTCCAAGGTGTACTAGAAACACCCTTGTTCGCCTGGAATTCTCGCTCAACCAGCAAAACCTGGAAGAGTTGGCCGCCTTAAGTAAATATTACTTTTGAACAACGGCGGCACAGGAGAACACATTAAAGGCAGTCTTGAAATGTATTTTCATAGAGCCTGGGAACCCCTGGTCATCCACCCTCGAAGCGGCTAAGGCCCAGCTCAAACTTGCCACGGACTCATGGAACCCTGACCATGTCAAATATTTTGCCATCAAGAATGCGATAAAAAAACAAGTGCGTGTGCGGTCATGGGAATTGGACCTGGACTCCCTGAGAAGAAAAGACTTGCATAAGACCTTGTGTCTCCCGCACATCCAGCACACTCCTAAACATCATCTCACGCAGGCGGTGGGCCGTGCCGCCCTCAATAAGATTTTGGCTTATAGACTGCACCCATTGCCCCTTAAAGAACTATATTCCTGCGGTCAGGCCAGCTTTGAAGTCCGGGAATGCAGGCTCTGCAGGTATAAATGTGAGTCCTTGGTCCACCTCCTCTTCTGCTGCCCGGCCCTCCGCCTGGCCCGTAGTCTTTACCTTAGGCTATTACTAAGACAATCAGGGTCTAGCACCGCAGAGGAGGGGCTCACTTATCTGTATACCCTGTCCACGGTAAACCACATGGCGGCCTTTGGAAAGTTCATCTTTCAAGCTCGGGCTATGTTGATGGCTTCCACAGGCCGGATATCAGAGGCTCCTGCTGGCCCTTAAACCCTTTCCCCAGCATGTTCTGCACCTATGGACCTCTTGCAATTTCCTTGATTTTAACTTTTGTAATGTTGTTACTTTTGTATTTGGTTTTATGTTATGGTTTTTAGTAACCAAACAAATAAAATTCATTCATTCATTCATTTATTCACCCATTCATTCGATACGGCACATTCCTGTCCTTTTCCCCTGCGACGGCGCACAATGGTGCAAGGGTGCCTGCGTTGCGGGGATGAATATTTTTGTATAGGAAGGGAAACCTTTCTGTACAAAAATAATCACAAGAGGTTTTTCCTTCTTATGTGTGCTGCAGAATTATTAGTCATTGATACCTGAAATCTTGCCTCTATCATGGCTAATAGTACATGTTCCCCAAATATCACTAAAAACTGGCCGACCAAGAGGCTAATTGTCCCTTCTTGCTCCCTGTCCCAGTTTCATTCTCTCACTCAACTTAACAGGCAGGCAAATAACTGCAGTCAGCTCAAGCATTCTAAGCCCTAAGATTGGCAGATTGCCACTTCGCAGGACACTTTGCATATGTGCAGACACATTGCACATGTGGAGAAAGTTTGAGTCAGTGGAGACTTCATAAGATGTTTGTTGAAGAGCGGGTGGGCTTTGAGTTGCTTTACACATTTGGGGGGGCTATTTTGAATCCTCCTTCCTCTAAATCAAGCCATCTTAAAATATATAAGCCTAACGGGGATTCAGCTTATGAACCATGATTAATATTCATATACAGCCTGATTCATCAAGCCGAAATCGGCTCGCAAAGGGCCAGATTCTGAGAATCTGGCCCTTTGCGAGCGCTATTTTTGCATTTGGGATTCATCATCCCAAATGCAAAAATCGGTAATAGCGATTTCGCTATTTTGCGAGGAATTACATTTAAGGAATCTCTATTTGAGAATCCTTAAATGCAATTCATCATCCTATTTACCGCGAGGTCAAACCTCGTGGTAAATAGCGAAAACTTAGAAAAATGCTTTTAAAAGCATTTTTCTAAGTTGCATGTTGCACACACAGATGTCCTTTGGACATGTGTGTGCGCAACACCTGTTTCAATTTGCATTTAAGGGGTGCTACAGGGTGTCCTTTGGACACCCCTGGCACCCTTTAAATCGCTATCTTATTTGCGATTAGCTAATTGCTAATCGCAAATAAGGAATACTCCCCATTCATTCCTATGGGCCTTTTGGCCCATAGGAATGAATGGGGAGTTATTCCTTATTTGCGATTAGCAATTTGCTAATCGCAAATAAGGAATGTGTAGGAATCGCATTTCTTCATGCAATTTCTAAATGAATCCCGTTTTGCAAGTCCTTAATAGCGATTCCTTATGAATCGCTATTAGGGGCTCGCAAAACGGGAGAATGATGAATCAGGCTGATAGTGTTTGCGTTCTAACCCCTTTACTGCCTCCTAGATTAAGCCTTGACTGCTCGCTATTGCAGCCGTTGCCCGTGCAGGTAAGATCGGTGGGACCAGGTTGGGAGGGGGATTCAACAATTCAACAGACGACCACAAGGGGAAATTAAATAAATAATTAATTTTCTCTTGTCGTCTTCTGAAGAAAACCCCCCTCCCCCACCCTGTTCAACTGCCCCACCAGGCCAAACTGCCCCACCGCTTTTACCTGCACTGGTCGTGGCTGAGCTATTGCAACTTTTCGGAAACAAGTTTAGAAACGAAAAACTCCAGTATTCAAATTGAATGAAATAGTCAAACACTTTGAAACACCAATGGCAAAGGGCTGGACACAAAAGTCACATTTCTCTCTAGCTTTAAAGCAAGCTTCTGAAAGAAATGTGCATTATTTCTTGTTTCCAATATATCATACTTCACAATAAAACCATGGGGAAGATGAAAAGTGTCTTCTTAAAAGTGTGACAGTAGGAAGAGAAACCCCTAGGGTGATAAAAAGTCTTTGGAAGCTGGCGGATGCTGAGTTTTAACAACGTGGCACATGGATTGAAGCTAAGAAGTACAAATAACAAACACGACTCAACCCTCAGGGCAGGGCATAGATTGACAAACTTCTGAAGTACAAAATAAAGCAGGATAAAATGCTGAAAAATAGCCACTTTAATGTAAGAGACAAAAGTAGTAACACAAGGTACGATGACTGAGACACAAAAATTACACTTGAATGTGCTGTGCTGTGCTGTACTCTTCTAATTGATCAACCACCTTGTATAGATAGATACAATGGGATGTAACATTACAGGATATTAAAACTCAGTTTTGCATTGGATTATTGTTGAACAGAAAATGGTAACGAGCTAAGCCTGGAATGATAAAGGGATTGGGACAAATAAGAGGAAACCCTCACCAACCTCATGTGGCCAGAAAGGCAAAAAGAACCCTGGAGAATATTGGTCGGCTTTCAACCGCCCAGTTAAGTGACCATTTTAAATTAAATAATACCACAGTGAAATTGCTCCCAACTTTCCTCCACCTCCCGTACTCTTTTTCAGCCCAAGACCTGACATGTGAAAAAGACCATAGTGTAAAGTCTGATTTCATTTTGAGTGCAGCTCTTGACTGTTTGCAGTAAGCTACATTTGGAGAACCATATGCTGTTCATAGCTTTTTTTCGGTTTTATTTTGAAGTTTTTTACTTATATGATTCCTTTAAATTGTGCTATGTTAAGGAAGGCTTTAATTGGAGTGTTTTAAGATGTGCAATATGTTTCATATGTACAATATGTCTTTTGCACCAGTACGGGCAAAGTGGAACAGTCCCTCAACTTGCTCCTAATTACCAGAAATTCTGTTAGAGCAAGGGGAGGTTCCTTACATACGGCATTCATGGACATTTCCAAAACTTTCGACCTGGTGGATAAGGGCAAGCTGTGGGATATGGTGAGCCAGGCCGGGATTCAAGGCCACTCTCATAGAACTTTTCGAACACTACTACTACTACTACTGCACAAGTTCACTATGGCCAGGATATAAAAAAAAGAGGACAGAATGCGGCTGACCACAGGTCAGCACATCTATTCCTAAGTAAGGATAAACAATTAGAAAGTCTGTGCAACTGCTTCCAGAGTTCGCCTCACTTCCACTCCACTGGAAACCAGATAAGCAAATTTGCATAAGAGGGAAGGTGCACCAGAACAAAGTCAGTGAACTTCAAGTGTATCCAAAATATCTTGTAACGTTATCAATTACGTTACGGAGTAACATAATGGATAATTTCTCTCAGCGTCCCATATTTCAGGTAGTCAGTGTAGCGGCCAATGACGGGAGGCAAAGTCCGTTAAACTGTGGCTGGGCTGCCATAATGCAGCTCAGCCACAGCTGAACCGACTTTGCCTCCCGTCACACTACCTTGCCAACCGGAAGATAATGTGTCACTGATCCTGAAAAAAGTATTGTCCAAAGCAGTGCGATATTGACCGCTACACTGGCCACCTGAAATATGGGACGCTGAGAGATATTATCCATTACGTTACTGCGTTACATTGGATGTGGAGGACTCGGGCCAACATTTTGGGCTATCACCATGAATATATGAGTTTGGACGACCGAGGGACACTACAGAATTTACAATGCCACCACTTTTATTGCTAGCGGTTTATAGGATTGTCTCTGTTTGGTTTTGATCTTGGGGTACATTGACTCAAGTACACCAACTGATCGGACCAATATTAAAATAGTTAAAGCCCTGACGAAGTTCCAGCTGTGGAACAAAACGCATTGGCTGATATCCAATTTTTCAACTTCAACTACAGTAAAAGATATTTTGGATACACTTCGAGTTCACTGACATTGTTCTGGTGCACCTTCCCTCTTATACAAATCCACTATGGCCAGGACGTAGACTCTTAATACATATCAGAGAGTTAACCATGGTTGTATCCTTGCCCACTTTCTTTTTCTCTTCTACATCAATACTCTTGATAAAGTGCCAATGGCTAGAGGGAACGATTCTCCTATGGTCTGTGGCCGCCCTGGGCCCATTCTTCCTTATAAGGATGACGCAGTGCTAATTTCCCGCACCGCTAACAAGCTACAGCTACTACTTGATTCCTTTAACAAATTTATGGGGAAACTAAAATTAAAGGTTAACCAAAAGAATTCATATATTTCGACTTGTGTTACAAAGAATACACGTTCATCTAGGTTCAACACTGGATAGACTCCCATTACCAAGGTCCTGAATTTTTTACTATCTTGAATTTATGTTGGACGCCAACTTAAAGTGCGACAAGCTTCTGACCCAGGGGGCTCATGAATTGGGAGAGGCAGAGGATGCCATTTTTAAATTCACCAGGAGACTTGGTCACAAGCCAGTCAAAGAATGAGTCACATAAAAAGCAAAATGTCCATCCCTGGGCATGTTTTCGGCTGGCGTGTGGGATTATACTCACCCAGGGTGTTTGCAAGCGATAGAAAAAATACATTTGTAAACAGGTTGCTTGCAACTCCCAAAAGTACTACTAGTTTCATTACCCACACAGAAGTTGGTCTTTCCCACATGGATGGCACGATAAATATTGCACCACTTTTACTATGGTTAAAGATTTGGTATTCTACTCACAATAAATGTTCCCATCAAACCTTGAAGTCTGTGCCAAACTTCACCATATGGACTCTATCCCTTGGTTAGCATTCATCAAAAGAGCATTCACATAACTTGGTGTCTCTAAACTTTCCGTTCCCAAATTAAATTGAGAATAATTCAAGGGTCATGTTAAAAACTATTTTTTATAACCATAGAACATTTGCCAGAAATATAATGACCCAGGCGATGGACACTGTCCATCGTTACACCTATTTATTGCACATACCTAATCCTGAGCACAGATTTTAACATGTTTTAGATTGTCCACAGTCCATTTTCTGGTTGCTTTTCCTGAGCAGGTTACCATGCCCTCTGTCCCTACGATGATCCTACTCCACAATATTTTATTTATTTTATGTTTTTCTGTGCATTTTATTCTTCACCCAGAATTCACTATTTAGGCCCAGTGCTACACACAAACAACTCCTGATTGTTCATGCGGAACTTTATATTTTTACTGCGCTTGGGACACTCAGGCTATATGTTATGAAGTCATTAGCTATATCCAGCAAGCACTCAGTATAAGGAGACATATGAAATCAAATGTTTTCTAGTCCAAACATAAGGTACCTTTGATATCATATTTATCAATATTTTTAGATAGGCGTCTATAATGTTGTGGACTCAGCAATACAAACTGATATAATACTGTTTCATTATTGTGTGCAGTTTTTATCCGATGATGCTGAATATGTGTAAACTTTTCAGAACGGCATGGTCTGCACTTGATGTACTTTCTTGCCTTTTAAATTCTTTTTAAATACATTAGTTATGATGTGAGTTTTGTCTTTTTATGGCTACTTTTCGGAATAAAAGTACTCTGATTGATGGAGTGTTGTAATGTTTATTTTCACATGGAATTGTTTAATATAAACTGTGTGGCATTCCAGTAATGGCTGTTGAAACTAGCAGGGGATGTTTTAGCATGTCAGGATTTTGTGTACACAAACGTATTACTGCTCTAAAGTTCAGTCTAAACGATAAACAGTGCCTGACTAAATTACTAAGAGAAAATTAATAAATATCTATATTAACTTACCCCTTTCTTGCAAAATCTTCAATAAAAATTAGTTATTCATTTGTTCAGCCACTTTGGTGCTGGAACCTAGCTGCTGATATCAGCATAATTCTCTCCCTCCACCCAAAAATGTGATAGAAGTAGATGTCGGATTAGAAGCCCTAAAGAGTCTGCTTCTAAACTTCCTATTATATTTACAGTATAGAAAGGGAAAGTGAAAATGTATTGTTAGACCTATCAGCTTTTAGTGGTCTTCTCCCAAACTTTTTGCCTACTTACCTCCAATTTGTGCTGAAATTTGTTTGTGTTGGCCTTAGACTATGAGCACTTTACCACTGCTAACCGGTGCTAAAGTGCTTGTGCTCACTCCTCTAAACATAGTTCAATTGGGATATACCTAATTGGCATATTTAGTTTACTTATAAGTCCCTTGTAGAGTGGCATATCATATACCCAGGGCCTGTAAATTAAATGATAAAAGTGGTCCTGCAGCACTTATTGTGCCACCCATTTAAATTATGTTATATTATGTTATGTTATTTACATTTGTTAAGTACACATATCACCCAAAAGGGTCTCAAGGCTCAGTAGCGGGTTCAATGAAGGGGAATCATTCACGGCATAAGGGAAAAGAAAACAGTGTCTGAAAATCCAGGTTTTAAGCTTCTTTCTAAACTGTCTTTGATATGTAATAGTTCGAAGTTCATTGGTAGTTCATTCCAGAAAACAGGAGCTAAGTAGGAAAAGGATCTGCCACCATTTCTGGTGGTATGGATGCTGAGAGGGGTAAGTAACAAAGTTTGTCCCTATTCTAGGATTCTTTTTTGATACATACCAGTTACGTTTTTTGGCCAAATACCTCGGCCAATTTCCATACAAAGCCTTCTGTGTCATGCAGAAGACATTAAAACAAACACCCTTACTGATAGACAGCAAATGCTGGGATTTTAAGCTGTGAGCTAATGGGGACTCTAATTAAATTGCAGAGTGCTCACTTGTGGTCACTGTGGACGCCTTCTCTTGCCACCCGCTGCGCGGGTGCCGCGTCGTGCTTAGGGTCACTACCGGCTGTTGGGAGCATTTCCTAGCTCACAGTCTCGACGGAGGAAAACAGCGGGGGCATTTCCATCTTGCCTCAAGGATCCATCTGCTGTCGGCGGTAGAGACCGGGGCTGTAGCAGGGACTCGCTCTCCCAGGAGTCCCTGCCTGCACAGCACACCTGGTCCGCGCTGACTCGGTGCCCCGCCCCCGTGAACCTTGCAGGCAGTGAAAAGCCCTGCTCTACAGCTTGCCTGTGGGATTCTAATTAAATTGCAGAGTGCTCACTTGTGGTCACTGTGGACGCCTTCTCTTGCCAGCATCACTGCTAGCCGCACCCGCTGCGCGGGTGCCGCGTCGTGCTTAGGGTCACTACCGGCTGTTGGGAGCATTTCCTAGCTCATAGTCTCGACGGAGGAAAACAGCGGGGGCATTTCCATCTTGCCTCAAGGATCCATCTGCTGTCGGCGGTAGAGACCGGGGCTGTAGCAGGGACTCGCTCTCCCAGGAGTCCCTGCCTGCACAGCACACCTGGTCCGCGCTGACTCGGTGCCCCGCCCCCAGAACACTCTCGAGCCTATTTATTTACATCACGTACCGCAACGCGGGAGCGCGCGGGAGCGCCGGGCGAAGCCCGGGCAAAGGGCGGGCCGTCTGAGGCCGCCCGAGGTTGGCCAAGGTTGGGTTGGGCCTGGTCTCTTGGTTTGTTGTCCTCATTTCGACGTTTCTGCGCATATCATCATCCCGGCACATTCCATCGTAAGTTTTTTAACTTTGGCTGTGTGCATAGAGTATCATGCCTCCTAAAAAGTTACTCACTCCTAGCAATTCTATTGAGAACTACTTGGTACAAGTTGTAGAAAAAATTAACATTGGCAGGAGAGCTTCTTTGGGAATAGACTCATCCACCCAATCTCTCTTAATTGATATTGAGACAGATGATCCTTTTGGCCACCAGACTAATAACAGCACAAACTGTGCAATACCTGACTCACTCTCGGATACTACATTCATACAGCCTAGTGGTACTGTTGCTGGACCTGAAGACCTTAGCGTTAACGAAGTATTGACAGAGTTAACCACTAGTCATGATCCCTCCATCTCTCCTCCATCACCCGTTCCGGGGAAACGGGAGTGTTTAAGGTCAGCCAAGAACAGAGTTGTAAACCTCCCGAGGAAACAATCAGAGGATGAGGAGTTCAATCTTGCTAATGAGGCTTATGTCACACTTTCAAATGCCCAATTTAATAAACTACTGGCTATGATGGATACTAAAATCAAAGGTGTGGTTAAACCTCTGGTCAGCAAAATAGATAAGTTAACCTCTGAGGTTAATCGTCTGGAAGGGCTACTGGAAAAAACCTTGGGTGAGTTAGGTAAACTCCCGGAAGATGTCTCCGCCAAGATAGAGGAATCTCTAAGTAAACTAGTACCTGCAGCTAACAGTGGACTTACCCCTAACCCTGCACCAAACTCCCAAATGGCAACTAATAATATTTTTCCTGGTGTCTCTCTTATTGCCCCAATCCCTGCTTCTGCCGCTGAAGACCCATCTACATCTACTGAAAAAGGGACTTTCGAGCTTGTCGTTGAAGCTTCCCCATTGGTACTCGTTCTTGCTAATGTTCCTCCCTTGGCTCAAGGTGAGTCTGAAACTACATCTTCTTTAATAAATAAATCTCTATCATGGTTGACCAACAACATGGTAATCACTCCATGGGGAAAACATCAACTCTCTGAAGAGCTCGTTAATGCAAGAAGGGTCCAGTGGATTGGTGTTAGGGAGAAAAAGTTTAAAGGGGAATGTGTTGTTCTACATTTTTCTGACCCTGGGGTTTTGCCTAACATCTTACCTAACATCCTACCACCACAACGGAGATCAACCTCAATAGTTCCATTGACTTTGGACTTCTTCTATCCAAGAAAGGGAAGTGGCCCAAACTCAAGTATTCTGAGAACCAAATGGAACATTGTGACCAAGAGGGGGAGGAAGGATGTCGCTTCAGTGGACTGGGGTTTGGGGTTGGAAAATCGTTTTTCTGCATTGTCTAACTTAAATGATTGCGATTGACAACCATCTATTTGCAACTCTATCCCCTTGCCCCTCTGTGACAAAAGAATTTTTGATGCAGTCAATAATTTACCTACAGATTGTACTCTGGGGTTTCCGTCCAATGATTCACCAGGGCCACTGAATGTAAAAAACATAAAGCAGGTTATTGGGGGTCGGACGGTACACAAGATTATTATTGATCCCTGCTCTCCTTTGACATCTAGTTCTGGGAATCTTTTGTCCTGGAATGTGGCTGGACTTTGTTCTAAGATGGATTGCGCTGATTGGTTTGAATTTATTAATAATTATGACCTTTGCATTTTCCAAGAGACCTGGGCGTGCGTTCCTATTTTCGCTTTGGGGTATGTAAATTTTCATGTTCCTGCTATTAAGGGCCCCAAAGGGCGGCCGATGGGGGGCCTTATCATATGGATTAGGCAGTCTTTAAAATTTACTGTAAAATGTGTGGAGCTTGACCAAAAAGATATTCAGCTCATCAGACTGACTAGCGATCAATCCATCTCCATAGATATTTATAATATCTATGTTAGAGGTGGAAGCAAAGGTAAATCTGAGGTTCTTCTGAGTCTTTTTAATCTTCTTGAGACACAATCTGCAGGGAAAAACATTTTAATTGCAGGCGATTTAAATCGTACTTTCGAACCTCTAATCACTGGTGATTCTCCTCTTGGAGCTGAGGAAGACAAGCTCTGGAACATCCCCACACTAGATTCCCCACCGATAACTCGGTGGACGGCTGATATCCTAGGCCTAAACGCTATGTGTCTGGAGCACGGGCTACGAGCCTTGAATGGTCGAACCAAATCAGATCGTGATCCCGCCGTGACTTTTAATAACGGGCGCAGTAAAAGTCGCATCGACTATGTCATTTGTAGTATATCCTTATGGTCATCTCTTAGTGATATGGTAGTAACAGCTAGGCCAGAAAGCGACCACGATCTGTTATGTGTCTCTCATAATTGGTGGACATCTAACGAAATTGCTTCAACCCCTTGTGACCAACCGGTGCTACCGACGATTATTCCATCTAATAATATGCGTAGGTTAAGGTGGTCTGGTGTCAAGACAGATCAGCAGGCCCTGGAAAAGATAGGAGCAGCGGCAGACAAGGCCATTTTGGCACTGGAGAGTATTGTTGGGTCTTTACAGGGACATGAAGATATTAATAAAGTACATACGACTCTTTATAACGAAGTTAAAAGTTTCTTCTTAAAACCCGTACATAATATTAGGGACCGCCCGTACAAATCAGCAAAGTGGTACAATCAAGATTGTAGGGTAGCAAGATTTAAACTAGGAGCTGCAATCAAAAGTAATAATTTGAGTGAGATTCGATCTGCCAGGAAGCACTATAAAAACTGCATTGCTAGTGCTAAAAGAGAATGGGACGAAGACCACTGGCAGAAACTGAAATGTGCTAGTGAATGCAAACACTCTAGATTATTTTGGCATATTGTCAAATGGGGCCATGACAGATCTCCAGAAACTCCCAATAATAATGTCTCCCACGATGCATGGGTTAAATTCTTCAGCGAGCAGTACTCCTCCAGGGATCAGTTTGATAATAGCTCTAGCCCAACTTACCTGTACGCAGATGAAGACATTTTTGTGCAGAGCGAAGTCCTGTCTGCCTTGAAATCTGTGCACAGTGGCCGAGCTCCGGGTATTGACGGAGTCCCGGCAGATGTCTTTTTAAATGACACCGATAGGTGGAGTAAGTACATCTGCCTTTTACTAAATCATATTGCTAGGGGCGCTGAAATCCCGGTATCCTGGCGGGGTGCTGTTTTTATCCCAGTATATAAAAAGGGAGATCGTGCCCAACCTTGCAATTACCGTCCAATCAGCTTAATTGACACGGTTCAAAAGGTTGTAGGACGTGTTATTATTAACAACTTGCTTGATTGGGCAGAGGAACAGAATGTTTTATCTCCTTTTCAGGCTGGGTTTCGCAGAGCAACCAGCACGGTGGACCAGGTCTTCCGTTTTCAATTGATACAGTGGAGGACAGTGGTTCTGGGTGGATGCAGTCTCTATGCAGCTTTCGTTGACCTACGGGCTGCATTCGACCTGGTACCGAGGGCAAAATTGTGGGAGGTGCTGGCTGCTCTGGGGGTCCCGATGACCATTTTAACTTTGATCATGAGACTCCATGAGGGTACTTATGCCAAAATTCAATGGGGTGGTTACGGCAATGATACCATTGATTTTCCTGTCGAGCGTGGGGTTCGACAGGGTTGTTCAATGGCACCGACATTGTTTACACTTTTTATTAATGGAATTGTTCCCCGTATGCAAGCCGAGCCAGTAGATGCTCCCTCACTTGCAGGTGTAAAAGTTCCCATTTTAATGTTTGCAGACGACACCTTAATTTTATCAAAAACCCCCAGTGGTCTGCAAAAGGCATTGGTAATCTTTGACAAATTTTGTAGTGACCATGGCTTGGAGGTAAACGCAGCTAAAACAAAACTCATGGTATTTAATCCATCTAAAAATTTTAAATCTAAAATATCCATGAGTGGGCTTTGCCTCGATGTAGTAAATTCCTTTACTTACCTGGGGATCCACATTTCAAATGATAATAGATGGAACCATCATTTAAATATTGCAGTACTAAGGCACAAACAACTGGCTGGTACCATCATCAAGGAGCACAGTAAATCTCTGACCAAACCAATTAAACCTCCCCTGATCATATATGAGGCCAAGGCAATAGGGTCAGCATTGTATGGGGCAGAGATGTGGGGGCAAGAAAATCTCCAGGAGTTACAGACATCAGAGAATAACTTCCTGCGGAAACTAACTGGAACCCCACAGAGCAGCCCCATTTTGCCTCTCAGATATGACCTTGGTAGGAAGGAAATCTCGGCAATGTGCAAACTTCGTCCGATATTATATTGGCGTAGAATCTGGACCACCCCTGAGTTGTCACAATATGCAGCAGGGTTTGCTGACGTCATCAAAGCAGACCGATTTCATAAAATCAGATGGTTTAGATCACTAAAAATAGCATTAAGTGAACTAGGGTTAATTGAATTGTGGTCCGATCCAACTGGGTCATCCTTCCCATCCAAGTTGTTCATAAAAAATCTTTTCTGGGAACAGGTCGAAAACAGGAGTTACCTAAGTAACAGTAATGGGTCTATGACGACTGCTTTTCTTGAAGCTAAACTGTTTCCCATGTTTGAAATGTACTGGGATCTTATTACTAAACCCATGGACAGGAAACTGTTTTTCCAAATGAGGGCTGGCTCCCTACCTCTGAGTAACTTAACATCAAAATGGAGAAATGGAGGCCCAGCTATTTGCCCAACTTGTGGGGAGGGAAAGGAAACGTTGGGTCATTTCTTGTTTGCCTGTAATGCATATTCCGCTCCTAGACGTGTTTGGTTGGCTCCAATGTGTAGGAACCTGGGTACTAAAAGCAGTATGGTAGCTCTACGCATTGTCAAATCCACCTCCTTAAACTGGATTATTATAGCGACTGCAAAGTACCTGGGGTGGGCGTGGGTAATTAGGCAGAGATTGCTAGTAGGGTGACTACTCTCTGCTTAGTTGAACAGAGACTGCTAGTTTATCTATTCTCTGTTCCCACGCGAGGTGTTGTTTGATGAATGTATATTTGGCACTGACTATGAATAGTGATACTGGATTGCTTTTAAAATTAGATTTTTTATCATATGAACTTTGCACCTTTGTCTGTAAATAACAGGATGAAATGTAATTTTAAATGTCTTTTTAACGTGTATTGTGCTTCAGTCACATTTGACTTTGTAATTTAATTGTATTTTATTATGTGTTTGTTTGTCTGCTTTTATGAGTAACACTCGAATAAAGCACTTTTGAATTGAATTGCTAATGGGGACCGAGATGAAAGATTTAACACCAGTCTGGCAGGGGTATTTTGCAGCACCTGGAGTCTGGTATAAAATTTCCCACTTATGGAGGCCATCAGCATGTTTCCATAGTCTAGACAACGAATTATTAGAACCTGGATGAGTGATTTCCTTGGTTCCAAGGGAATTCATTTGAAGATTTACACAGGGTTCACATAATGCCATAGCAAGTGGACAGGGCATGATTTACCTGGTCCTTCATAGACAGTTTATCGTCTATTTTTAAACTAAGGTTTCATACCAAGAGAAGGACAGAGGCTTAGGCTCGCTTGCCACCAGTCGTTTGATCAAAGTTCATGTGCCTTTCCAAATAATATTTCCTTGGTCTTACTTGCGTTTAGCTGAAGATGGTTAGTTTGCATCCAGGTGTTTCTATGAATCAAGCAGCTTTTGAATCCGGTCCTGGTGTCTACTGGATTAGGTCCAAGTGTGATTAACAGCTGCGTGTTGCAACATAAATATTAAAAAGCATGAGGCTGAGTATCGATCCCTGAGGGACTCCCTTATCTACCATCAAACCGCGCGAAACTAGTTTGCCTAATGGCACAGTAGTAGACCAACCTTTTAAGTCGTTTCTCAGCCAGTTTAGGGCTTTGCCTCCTATTCCCATCTCCTGCAAATGTTGTCCTATAGTTATATGCGAGATGGCATCTAAGGCAGCTGATAGATCTAATAAGACGAGTATTGCTGACTGCCCGTTGTCTAGGGCCAGTCATATGTTATCGACTACCTCTACTAGGGATGTTTCGGTCCTATAACCAGCCCTAAAACCTGACTGAGAAGGGACTAGTAATTAATTGATGGCTTTCTAGATAGGTTGTTAACTGTTTATTAACCAGGGACTCCATTACTTTTCAAAAATAAAGAAGTAGAGATATTGGCTGATAGTTACTGGGCTCCTTTGGATATGCTGTTTGTATTTTTAGGATGGGTTTGACCCTAGCTGATTTCCAAATAATTGGAACTGCCTCCTGGTTTAAGGACATGTTAAAAGGACGGTGAGACCTTTGAGAAGAACAGGAGAATTGACAGAATACGGGTGGAGCTAGCTCAACTAGAGAGCCTGATTTGATCCTGAAAAGAGCAGCTCAAACCTCCTCCTGAGTGAATTCTGTGATCTCGTCTAGGAGTACTGTACTAGGAGTCTGTATGCCATCAATCTTGATGTTTCATTTTTCCATCCTATATTTGGGAAAGGTATTGTAAATATTGTCAGTGTTTTCCAGTGCATCTATCCAGTTTTTTGAGGATGAGCTGTCTATCTGGCTAGATAAGGGATTGGTAAATTATTTCAGGATTCTGTATAATTCCCAGTGAGAATTTGCCACCTTGTCGATCCTTCATATGATGTAAGTTTTTTTGGCTTCCTTGATGTTGTTTAATTAATGTCTGTAATTGTTATAGGCTAGCCTGTCCTTGATGCTTTTTGTTGTTCTCCATTTACGTTCAGCTTTCCTACTAGCAAGTTTATCAATTTTCAGAGAGTCTGTAAGCTAAGGTTAAACTTTAGACTTGTATTTTGCTGTAGGCATTGGTGCAATAGTATCTAAGGCCTGGGAGATTGCTTTCTCAAAGACATCCAAACTGAGATCTATATTGTTTAGACCTGGCAGTGGGGGAGGGCTAAAGTTGGTAGAAAAGAATACGAGGATGACTTTTCTCCAGGGCCTGGTCAATTTCAGTTCAGAGCTTATATTTTCATGAGTAGTTGCTACTTGTATGTAGAGTTTTTGGAAACTATGATCAGACCAGATCAAGGGAATAGGAGACTTCACCCTTGTATTAGTTTCATCTGTAAACAGGAGATCAAGGGTGCGACCAGCTAAGTGTGTGGGTCCAATCACCTTCTGTACTAGCACCCTAAAACATATTCCAGACTTGCCATTGCAGCCTGAATGCAGTTTTAAACTGCCATATCGACTTGGCATTTAAACATCCCTGCCAGAGCTTTAAACTCAACTTTCATTACTTATAAGTCACCACTAAGGTAGGCCCTCGATAACCCATGGGGCAGGGTGGTATGTAATTAAAACGTCAGAAACATACTTTTATGTTTGACATGTTCTGGTAGTGAAAAAGCACTACATTAAATCTTTACTACTGTAAGGCCTATCCCTCCCATAGGATAACATTGGAGACCTATTAGTACATTTAATATGCTATGATTCCTAATTGGAGCAGGTAGATATCTCATATTTGGCGCCTGTGCAAATGTAATGATAAACCCTATTTCATGTTAACAGTTTTGTGCCTGCAGCCTGTCTTGGGTCACATTACTGGGTGTAGCTGACAATTAGACTATGTAAATTCCTCCCAGATAGTCACACAATAGAGGGATTAGGTGCCTGGCTGAAGAGGGGTTATACCCCAAAAACAGGTCCCGGGATGCTTGTTTCCGGTCCAGGAAAGATCTGGCTAAGCAGTTCGGGCTGGGCCATTCCCATTAGGAACAGGGTCAAGACTGATTTGCATATGGCTTGGTCAGAACTGGGGTGGCGCAGTGAGCTAAAGAATGATGACAGATTCAACCCAGATCTGGGGGTGAGTGTCTGAAAAATGTCAGCACTCTATCCATCATCTTCTTGTGTCTCCTATGTTTGCCCTAAGTTGGCAGGGTATCCCCAGGTGTGAATTCCTTGTTCACTTTGCCACTGGTTTCAAACTAGCCTGGCTGATGAGGGTTATTCCCCAATACCGGTCCCAGAATGCTTGTTTCCGGTCTAGGGAAGACCAGGTTTGGCAGTTCAGGCTGAACTGTTCCCATGAGAAACAGGGTCAAGACTGATTTGTATATGACTGGGTCTGAACTGAGGTGGCGAAGTGAGCTAAAGAACAATGATGGATTCAACCCTGATCTGTGCCTGGGGTGAGTGTCTAAAAAGATTCATCGCTCCATCCATCATCTCCTTGTGCTTGCTTTCTTTCGCCCTTAGTTGGCAGGGTATGCCCTGATCTGGGTCCTTTGCTCACTTTGCCATTGGAGTGAAGCTAGCCAGGCTGATGAGGGGTATTACCCCAAAACCAGTACAAGGATGCTTGTTTCCAGTTCAGGGACGACCTGGCTTGGCAGTTTTGGATGGACTGTGGAACAGGGTCAAGACTGATTTTCATATGGCTTGGTCTGAACTGGGGTGGCAAAGTGACCTAAAGATCTATGATGGATTCAACTATATCTGTGACTGGGGATGAGTGTCTGAGAGGTTTCAGTGCTCCGTCCATCATTTCCTTGTGTTTTCCAAACATAAAAAATCTTCACTGTGGCTTTGACCCAAGTCCATCCAACAATGAGGCTTCCTCCTTGGACATCGCCGGCAGCATTACCCTCACTGAATTTTACCTCCTCAGACACTCGTCTCAGAATTTCTTCTAAGTCAAACATAAGGGCTGACTGGGCGTAATCCACTGGTGGTATTCAAAGCTCTCTCTATCGTGCTTTGCCATAATAGTTTACCTTTACCCGTCTCGCACAACGGGATATCCGTAGTTGGCACTTTGATGTTTTAGATGCTAGTTGTCACAAAAAAAATGAACATTTATAACTTTGATTTGACTGATTGGATTTTTGTCATTTTGGTGCCAAATAATGTATTAACATGTGCTCAATATGCTACATTGGTGTGGGATCTTACTTGCATTGTGGTTCCAATTTATTACTGTTTGAATGTTGCATAAATACTTTACACTTGCCTCTAAATTAAGCCTGATTTTATTTTGTGGCAAGCTACCCAGGGTTAAGCAGAAGTTAATTTTGCATCTTTTTGTGGTTCACCCTACAAGAGATTGTGGCTGTTGCTTGACCAGGGCTCACACCTCAGCCAACCAACAACCCAATTACTCACATTGTTGTTCAGTGGTGTGGATCAGGACTTGTGTTTGTGCAGTATCATACAGCGCTTTGTGTTACACAAAAATCCCAGCTAAATAATTTGACATAAGAGTGACCCTTTTTTAAATTCCGCCTTAGTTTTTCAGTTGGATGTTTTCTTCCTTTTCTACATTTAATTGCCCTAGTTTCCTTTTTTGCACCATGGAGATGGATTTGAGAAACTTTGATACCCTCAGCGGTGATGAGTTTCTGAAACTGCAAGCAGGCGGGGCTAAAAGCAGACAATAAGGCTACCAAACAGGATCTCCAGGTAGCTCTCAGAACATTTGAGGAGGTGCAGGGGTGGCAGTTCACCTCAGGAGAGGATGACATGAATGGCAACGAGGAGGAGGGTACAAAAACACAAGGAGAGGATGAGGATGAGAAGAAAGAAGGTCCAACCCATGGTCCTTAGCTGCCAGAAGAGCCCAACTGGACCCCAGCAGATTCCCAGGATGCCCAGGATGGGGCAGTGAGCAGTGTGTCTGCCTGGGCCTGACCCCAAAAGAGTTGGAGGACAGGAAAGATGAGATGAATCCCGAACTGGAGCTGGAGCTGGTCAACCTAAGGATGGAGGAGAAGAGGATGGCCCATGAGCTTAGTATCAGGGAGCTGGACTTAAGAGGAAAGCAGATGGAGCCCAGCAATATTGGTTTCAGTGTATCAGCAGTGCAAATGGAGAGATGAGAGCTCATGTGCCCCAGGACTTGGTGCCCACTTATGTTGTGATATATGATATAGACAAATGGTTCTAAACATATAAGGTAGCTCTGAGACTGAACACGGTCCAAGTGGAGTATTTTTGGGGTAGCCTTTCGAGGTACATGACCACGGCAGGGAGAGACACACTTCTGACACTTAAGGTAGAGGACCAGACTAAGTATGCGCCAATGAAGGCCAATCTTTTTACCCAAGAAAAGGAGGAGGGGGATAACAAGAAAAAGTGCTCTCAAGGCCCCCCAAATAGTTCTCAATAGAAAGGGTCCCAATTCCATTGTGGTCACCGGAAGAAATGTTTCTCTGAAAAGAATTATCGCAAATCTGTCCCTGAGTGCTATAAGTGTTATGAGTATGGGCAAGTTAAGGGTGACACCAAGTGTCCCAAGCAGGCACAACCCCCCAGTGGGGGAAAGACCCTGGGGTTGGCTAGCATAATGCTTGGGGAGAACATGGCCCAAATTAGTGGGGGAGGTCAGTGAGGTTATCCTAATGTCCCAAGGAGATGGTGCTCAAAGCCCACACGCCTGCTCGCACTTCCAAGTATAGGCAATGGGTTGCCATCAATAGGCAGAGGGTGGAGGCTCTGAGGGACACAGGAGCCATTGTGACTACTGTAAGGTGTCATCTGGTGGCCTCAAAGCAAGCGATTCTCAATACATTCCATGAGGTTGTAGTAGCATAGAACTGGGAAAGTTACTACCCTGTGGCTCTGATTCCCTTTTAATGGAGGTTAGAGGGTCCCAGGTCTTCTGAAAGTTGCTGTGAGCCTTGATATGCCTGTAGAATTTCTGTTAGGGAATGATCTGGAGCTCAGTGCCTTGAAGGACATGGAGCTCAGGTCACACATGGAAATGTTGGAGTAGTCTGATTGGGTATGTGTTAACACGGTTTTGGTTTTGTTGGACCTCACGGCCGCGTTTGACACCTTATCCCCGGCCATTCTTACATCTCGGCTTAGGGAAGCTGGTATCACGGGGTCGGCCTTGAGTCTCCTCAACTCCTTCCTGTTGGAAAGAGAGCAGAGAGTGATGCTTGGGAACCACCTCTCCCCTGCCAAGTCTTTGCACTGTGGGGTGCCACAAGGGTCGGCTTTAAGTCCGACCCTGTTTAACATCTATGTGGCTCCCCTTGCAAGACTAGTAAGATCGCAGGGGATGGAGGTGGTGTCCTATGCAGACGACACCCAGATAATGGTGTCACTAGCTCACTCCTCCGTCAGGTCATCGGCTGCCAGTTTCAGGGTATGCATGCAGTATGTGGCAGATTGGATGACTATAAACTCCCTGAAACTGAACGGCGAAAAGACGGAGGTGTTGATTTTTGGGAAGGACCAAGATGCTTGGTCTGATGAGTGGTGGCCACCTTCTATCGGCATCTGCCCCACTCCCTCCCAATATGCCTGAAATCTGGGCGTAATATTCGATACCTCGCTCTCTATGACCCTTCAAGCCAACAGGACCGTGGCCACATGCTGGGGTGTGATTAGGATACTCAATAAAATCCGTGGGTATCTTTCCCCCCAGGCTCGTAAACAGGTTGCAGTTGCCTTAGTAGGATCAAGATTAGATTACTGTAATTCTTTGTACATGGAAGCCAATAAAAGTCTTGTTCACCGACTGCAGATAGTGCAGAATGCTGCAGCTCGGTTTGTCCTGGCCCTCCCTAAATCCTCCTCCGCTACCGCAGCCAGGTAAGAACTTCATTGGCTCCCTGTTCACCAAAGAATTTCTTTCAAAATTCTGTGCTTGGTTTACAGAGCTCTGGCAGAAGGCCCCTCGAGCGCCATTGGCTCCCTTCTCACGCGCTATGTCCCCACACGAGATCTTCGTTCTTCGGGACTCTGTCAACTGGTTGCTCCTCGTGTTAAATTAGCCAGATGGGGAGCCAGAGCTTTTTCCGTGGTTGCCCCGAAGCTTTGGAATTCTATCCCTATCCTAATAAAAACCCTTCCCTCAATTGAGACATTTAAAAAGGCTCTTAAAACCTGCCTTTTCAAGAGGGCATACCAATGAGAGAAGGCTGTAGAATGGGGGATTTTGCTGCTATATTTGACTTAGGCGCCTTGACGCCCATGGGGCTAAGTTTGCGCATGATAAGACTCGGTTCATTCATTCATTCATTCACCAGGTTTATGGCTGCTCAGGAGGGGAGTCAAGGAGGTCTTGAGCCTGGAAACGTATCCCAAACAGCTGCCAAGAGAGGGAAGGGCAAGTGACATGGGAAACCAGTGCCTGAATATCCCATGATACAGGTGAATAGGGTGCAGGAGAAGGCTGCCATTGAGCCTACTGTGGAGCACATTGCCTCCCTTGGTGACCTGCCTGAGCCTGCTGGATGGCAAGCAGAAGGATGACCCACCAAGGAGGAGTTTTGTAAGATACAGATGGAGAGCCCAACCCTAGAGGACATGAGAAGGCAAGCTGAAGCCCAGGCAGCTGATGGTAGCTCTGGAGGTCATGTTACTTATGGGTGAACAGTCCTGAAGAGTGAGGCTAAGGCATCTGTGCATGGGGCAAATCATGCGTTTGTAGTCTCCCAATGCTACAGGACCTTTCTACTGGGGCTGTATCTTGAGATACCCCTGGCAGCAAATTGAGGGCAGGACAAGATCTTTGCCAGGTGATTTTCCCACTTCAATTGGCCCCAGATGAAGGTCTCCTCAGATGCATTCTGTAGTACCTGCCTAACAGAGAAGGGCAGTGGAAAGACAAGTACAATGATAAAAGCCCCCTTGAATCCCTTATCTATCATTGGTACCCACTTTGAAATGGAGGGCATTGACATTGTAGGAACGTTGCACCCCAAGACAGCCTTATGCAACAGGTTAATTCTGTTTAGGAAAGACAGTGGTTCAATGTTGGCCCCAATGGGTCCGGTGCAAAAAGTATGATCCCGGGGGGATACTGGGTTTAAATTTAAACTAGACAATTAATCATCAAGGGAGCACAACAGTAAGGGAGCATATGTAATGTAAAATAGATAATTTATTTTACACAAGCATGATTTTTAGTACTCAAAGTAATCAGGTGCTCACATAAAGTTAATGGTGCGTGATGTGACAAAGTGAAGGTGAACTAAAAACATAACATCACATTGACAACAAAAATTGGAACTCCACATGAGTGCATACAATTCAAGGAGTTCCTGTTGTGGGGGTCAACTGCGTTTCGATCTTTTAGGGACTTAGGATAATCTTCTGGACAATAAGTGAGCAGTCTGACACTAAGGGGAACAAAGTATAGTTACAATATGCACCCTACATTTTGACTAGTAACAGTGCGCAAGTGCTCACAGTGTTATTTTGCAGTTAATTCAATTACAGCGCAACCGAATGGGTCACTGAGGTATGGTGAGCGCACTTAATGTAACCAATGGAGGTGGCCATTGAAAGGAGATGCACGCGGAGCGCCAATTATCAATGAGTGAGGTCACTTGGGGTCGTGTGAGAGCGACATGCATGATGGTTCATGATTGCGAGATTACTCAATATTGAAGTGCACTTAATGTAACCAGCTTAGGTGGCCATTGTAGGGAGGGGCACGCAGGGCACCAAGTATCAGTGATGGAGGTTGCATCCGTGGTCGTGGGAACGTCATGCATATGGGCTCACGAAAGCGAACTTATTCTCTATAGAGGGTCACTCTCCCTGGGGGGGTCGAGATTGTGCTCTCCTTACTGGTGCAGGAGATGCCACTTATGTGGGATGCTCTATCGATCTGAAGGGAGCATAGAGTTAGAAAGTGCCAGTGTGTGCACAAGAAATACATTGCAATTAAAATACTCGTCTACTCACTCGTGAGTCATTAGAGAAGCGCCTACTTCCATCTGAAGGTAGTGAGTGAGGGCAATATGATCTGGAATTGTTCCAAAACCACTCGTGTGATCGGAGCTGCGGGAGTTAAAACGGAGTCAGTAATTACACAGTGTGTGCCTGCGCACACAGATTAGGAGGACTGGAGGGGTGGTCGCTTACTTAAACCTGCATAATTTCAGGGCAGCAGTGGCGGACTGACAATGCTCGATGCCGGCATGTAGAGCTCAGCGGTATCCTTGTTGCCGTGTTAATTGGCAGAAGGGATGTCCTGTCAAGGCACTTAAGGAACAGTTAATTCGTATTATGGTGTGATGTCTACATACCTAACAGCGCCTTCATACTCACCCTCTTATTAGAGAGCAACGGCGGTGAGCCACCAGGATGAAGTGGTACAACCAGTGTGGGAGAATATCACAGTTAAGTGGGGGTTGTTGTGTGTATTTTTGGTCTGCAGGGACTGAACCACCGACTAGGGCAGGGTACTCACGTAATTGGTGTTGTGATACCGTCTCTGAATTCTGGAAAATGAAAGTGAAATTGCAGTCAGCTGCAGGCTCAATGGAGCTCAAACCAATAATTAATTCATTAAGGACAGGGGAGGGCAGGGTTACTTAATAAGTCAGAGTTCGTCGGGGGAGTGAAGCACCATCCTGGCCGGTGCGCAGCAGTGATTTGACCTGGAGCAACGGAACAGGCAGTATTGGGAGGCGTGGTTTATGAGGCATGCCTGGTGCAGGGACGTCGCTTATTCGAAGGGAGGGGGATGCCTCAGGCGGGAGGTCGATTAATAGGAGGGAGGGGTCGCGTGTGCGTATTGTAGCATAATACTGTACGGGCAGGGAGAGTGTGTCCACCGGGTGACCCCTTGAGATTGGTGTGGCAGTGCCATGCACATATGTGTACTATATGGCACTCCCGGATTTTAGCGCTGTATGCGGTGGGCGATAAGTGTCCCTGCAGGCGGGGTGGTGAATGGGAGAAAAGGGGGTCGCACCTGTAATGTCTGGGCAAGAATTTTTGCACTTTACAGTTATCAAGTTGTAAACACATTATATGCACTAAATAATCATGCTGTCATGGACAGGTGGAGAAGTGAAAAATATATTCTTACACATAGGGTAAGGTCATTGGCACTTAATTGTTATCAAGTAGTAAACACATTATGTGCACTTAATGACCATGTTGTCATGAACAAGTGGAGAAGTGAAAAGGGCTATTCTTACATATAGGGTATGTTGCAGAGTTGATGGAATAACAAGGATCTATATGTAGTTCGGATTATTTTTTAGGTACAAGCATTCCATTCATCAATGGAGTTCAGTCCATTCTCAATAGTCCTGCAATTAAAAATCCATTTACACGCCAGCCGGTTGAGGATTGTTTGTTGGTTGCCTCCCCTTGTGTTGGTATGTAGGCTGTCGATCACCTGCCAGGTGATGTCGTTTTCAGAGTGTCCTTGTTGTAAAAAATACTCCACCAGGGGTGCAGTGAGGATTTTGCACCGGATCCTGCTTTTATGCTGGGAAAGCCGGCCCTTGATCTTCTAGGTTGTGTGACCGAGAAAACTTAATTTGTATGGGCATTCAATACAGTAAATTACATTTTGGGAGTTGCAGTTACTGAATGCTTTTAATACATGCTTTACCATATTCAAAGACTTTGGTGTTAATAGTAGAATAGCATGCCATGCAGTGTTTACACTTTTAGTGACCCCTTATCAGTGGCAAATTGAGATATGTATGGATAGAGTTGTCCTTTCTAGTGGGTATGTGTGCCCTGACTAGGTGGTCCTTGATGTTACGGCCACATTTGAATGAGAAAAGTGATGTCCCTGTTGTGAACTCTAGAGGGTCGAGAACTGACCAGTGCTTTTTTACCAGTTTGGTTAGTCTGTTACTCACTGAGCTGAATGTGGTGACACAGGTGATTATGGATAATGGAGTTTTCCCTCTAGTTTGGAGGAGATACTCCCTGTGTGAGTACCATGCCCTTTTCATGGCACGTTTGACAATATGTCTGGGGTAACCTCTGTCTGTGAGCATTTTGCAGAGTACTTCAGCCTCTTGGAAAAAATCTTCCCTAAATTTGCAATTCCGTATGATGCGGAGAAATTGACCATATGGTAAACTGTCCCTGAGTGCCCTGGGATGCGCGCTGTTGTACTGTAGTAAAGTGTTCCTTTCCGTAGGTTTTCTAAAGAGGGTGGTGTATAATTCACCATTCATACACTTAATGGTTACATCTAAGTAGTCTACTTTTGTGTTGTCATAGTTTATGTAAATTTGAGGTCTGACTGGGTACTATTGAGCCAATCGCAAAAGATCTTAAGTTCCCTTTGGTCGTCACCCCAGATCATGAGGATATCATCAATATACCTATGCCAAAGGCGGATTTTGTCGAGGTATGGGTTAGTGGCACTGAAAATAGTGTTGGTTTCTATGTCATCTATGAACAGGATGGCAAAGTTTGGAGCAAAAGTGGCCCCCATGGAGATGCCTTTGCACTGTCTATAGCATCCTGAAACAAGAAATAGTTCCTGGTAAGTGCAATTTCAAGCAGTGTTACAATGAATTCAGTGGGCACTTGGTGAGGCGCTGGGCAGTTACTGAGGTGTTTCCTAATGACATCTATTCCTTTTTGTTGCGGAATGTTGGTGTACAGAGACTCTATGTCAAGAGTGACAAGGAGTTCTATGTTAGGGTCAAAAGGCTGGGATTCAATCAGATTAATCAGGTGGGTCGTATCCTTGACATAGGTAAGAGTATCTTGTACTAGATCTTTTATAAAAATGGTCAATGTATCTTCCCAGAGGCTCTAAGATAGAGCCATAACCGGAGAGGATGGGCCTGCCTGGGGGTGCCTCAGCATTTTTGTGCACTTTGGTTAAGGTATACAGGACAGTTGTATGGGGTGTTTTGTTATTTACGAAGAGGAATTTGTTTTTACTGATGAAGCCATTTTCCAGACCATCCTTAGTAATGGTAAGGATGTGGTCACTAATAACTCTTAAAGGGTTGCTGTTTAAACGCTCGTAGTGTGAGGTATTACTCAGTTGACGTAAGATCTCTGCATTATAGGGGGTTTTGTCCTGAATAACAATTCCTCCCCACTTGTCGCATGGTTTGATGACAATGTCATCTATTTCTTTGAGTTTTTTTCAGTCTGTTCTTCTCATCTAGGCTAACATTCAAGGGCTGAATTTGTAGTTTTCTTTAAGTTTGTTAAGGTTTCCTAGGACAAGGTGCTCAAATGTAATGATTTCAGATGGCATAGAGCTACTTGGCGGATTGAATGTAGACACAGGGCGAAGCCCAGTGATGTCTGTCCTTTTAGGGGGCTCTCTGTCCTGGAAGAAGGCATGGAGTATCACTTTCTTGAAAAACTGGAAGATTTCAGCTTGTATATTAAACCAGTTGGGCTTTTCGGTAATAACAAAAGAGAGACCTCTGCTCAGTAGAGCGATATCAGTTGAGGCCAGTTGGTGTTGGGAAAGGTTAAAGATTGGTATTTGCTCCATGTTTTGGGCAGGTGGGGTACAATCAATATTTAGTACTGGTATCCCCACTAGTAGAACCTGTTCCTCGTCCGACGTTACCCTGGTGGGAAGTTGTACCGTGTTTTGCCTCTCCCCCTCGGTCTCTCTGTGTCCCGTGTCTGGCCTCTCCCTAAAAAATGGGGATTATGGGAGGAAGTATTTGGTCCTTCCACAGGTTCAGAACCGTCAGATTCTGCAGATGAGTCAGAGAAGGTTAACAGTAGCCTATTTCTGAATCTACCCCAGATACCTGCAGGGTACCTCTGGTATTCTTGTGGGCCTGAAATAAAGATGTCTTCTTGAAGGTAGGGGTAGGTCTTATCTTTGTTGTAATTTTTAATATCTTTTGCTACCGTAGTCAATTTTTTATGATGTTCAAAACTCTGGAAATCGAGAATAGTGCGTTCCAGTTTGTCCACAGCCGCCTTTGCGTCTGCTAGGCTAATTTGAGGATAGCTTTTTCCAATTCCTGAATCTCCTCAAGTTCTTTCTTGCTATGCCCTAGCGCTGTGTCTATACCAAGGATGATCCAGTGATGCAAGCAGGTGGTATGAATATGTGAGAAGCCTGTTTTAAATTTTGTATCTTGTAAAAAGATGGCTAGTACATTGCGTACCTGAATTACGACAGGGATAATATCTGCTCTCAGATACTCTGTCAACACACCCGTGTGTAGCTCTGTGTGGATGTGCTTTTTTTTAAGTCTCTCAAGTGCAGTCAGTTTTAAACTAGCCAATTCTGTGGGGGCCCTAGTATCTGTTGCTCGCGTGTGAAAAAGTGATGGGCCGCTAAGTATTCTCGCTATATATTCCGCTGTGTATGTTGGATTTGTTGGTGTACACATTGCTTACTTATCAATTTTGTGTTTATAGTTTTTCTCTAGCGATTGGTGGGTAGACACCCGAATTATTCTAGAATAATCAACATAACCACTCAATGAGTGGAACACTTGCTGTGTAGCCACTGCGCGTAAGGTAGTATGGGTGAACAAGGGTAACCCAAAATGTGAACCTGGGTTTAGCATATGCTTAGGGAAGACAGTGGTTCAATGTTGGCCCCAATGGGTACAGTGCAAAAAGTATGTTACCCGGGGGAGATACTGGATTTCAATTTAAACTAGACAATTAATCATCAAGGGAACACAAAAGTAAGGGAGAACATGTAGTCTAAAATAGATAATTTATTTTACACAAGCATGATTTTTAGTACTCAAAGTAATCAGATGCTCACAAGTGAAAGGTGTGTGATGTGACAAAGTGAAGGTGAACTAAAAACATAACATCACATTGACAACAGAAATTGGAAATCCACATGAGTATATACAATTGAAGGAGTTCCTGTTGTGGGGGTTGACAGCGTTTTGATCTTTTAGGGACTTAAGATCATCTTCAGGACCATAAGTGAGCAGTCTGAAACTAAGGGGAACAAAGTATAGTTACAATAAGCACCCTACATTTTGACTAGTAACAGTCTGTAAGTGCTCCTAGTATTATTTTGCAGTTAATTGAATTACAGCACAGCCTCATGGGTCGCTACGGTATGGTGAGGGCAATTAATGTAACCAATGTAGGTGGCCATTGAATGGAGATGTGCGCGAAGCGCCAATTATCAATGAGTGAGGTCGCTTGGGGTCGTGTAAGAGCGACATGCATAATGGTTCATGATCGCGAGCTTACTCAATATTTAAGTGCACTTAATGTAACCAGCTTAGGTGACCATTGTAGCGAGATGCACGCAAGGCTCCAAGTATCAGTGATGGAGGTTGCAGCAGTGGTCGCGAGAATGTCATGCATATGGGTAGTGCGTAAGGGTAATCTAATCTGGAATTGTTCCAGAACCACTTGTGTGATCGGAGCTGCAGGAGTTAAAATGGAGTCAGTAATTACACGGTGTGTGCCTGCGCATAAAGAGTAGGTGGACTGGAGGGGTGGTCGCTTACTTAAACCTGCTTAGTTTCAGGGCAGTGGTGGCGGACTGACAAAGCTCGATGCCGGCCTGTAGAGCTCGGCGATATCCTTGTTGCCGAGCGCAAGGTTCTATTGGGAGTATACCCACACAAGGCCCTCTTCAGGATGTCTGGTCCAGTTTTGTTGATGGCCTTGAAGGCCATTCCAACAAGCCTTGAATGTGATTCGGCTTATTATGGGTGGCCAATGAAGTTTTCGAACTACTAATGAGATTGGTCGATACTTGGGGGTGCCTGTTATCATTCTAGCAGCAGCGTTCTGCACCATCTGAAGTCGGTTGGTGACCTTTTTCTGAGCGTTAATAAAAAGGCCATTAAAGTAATTGATTTTGGACAGTACTAGAGTGCTGATAAGGGTTCATCCAGCATTGGGTGGAAGAATGGGTAGGAGTTTTTTTTACCACCCTTCGGGTATAGAAGGAAGACGAGACGACTGCATTGGCTTGTGATGTGAAAGCAAGTTTGTTGTCGAACATGACACCTAGATTTTTAACTTTCGATACCGGGGGAGGTGGTGGTCCCAGATCGGTGGGCCACCAGATGGAGGACCAGACAGGGTAGAGCTTACCAAAAATGAAAACCTCAGTTTTGTTGGAATTTAACTTTAGGCAATTGTTGGCCATCCAGTTGCTGATGGCGAGCATTCCACTTTGGAATCTACCCGCAATCGCTCCTCCGTCATTGTGGATTGATAGCACCAATTGTGTGTCTTCGGCGTAGGAGGTAAGACCCATTCCGTGGGTTTGGATAACCCTGGGCAGGTCCAACACATAGATGTTAAAAAGTGTCAGACTCAATGATGAACCCAGTGGCACACCATACGGGAGGGTAAAAGGCGAGGACTTGTAATCGCTGAGACACACTAGTTGTGTGCGGTTAGAAAGAGAGGAGGCCAGTAATTCTTTGGCTTTCAGTTTGATGCCAATGTTTGAGACACGATCAATCAGGGTAGAGTGATCGACCATGTCAAAGGCTGCTGACAAGTCTAGCAGAACAAGCACAGCTGTACCACCTTGGTCTTAGATGGTTCTAATTTCATCAGCTGCTTTGATGAGGGCAGTTTCCGTGCCCTGACCTTTCCTAAAGCCGAATTGCGTCTCGTCCAGGAGGTTATTGTTTTTGATGTAGTCGGCCAATTGTGAGTTCATTCATTTCTCAAATATTTTGGCTGGGAAAGGAAGGTTTCCAATATGTCTGTCGTTTTTTGTTTCTGAAGGATTGAGGTGCTGCTTCTTTAGTAGTGGTTTGGTGATAGCTTTTTTCCATGCCACGGGGTAGGTACCTGTGTTAAACATGGTGTTACAGGTCCTTGATCTGTTTTGGTGAGACTTGGCTAAAATTTGTAAAAGAGGGGGTATTTTCTTCAGGGCCTGGGGGACGGTAGAGAAGGGTTCCTTTGAAGGTTTGTGAATAATTGAGCTTTATGGTAAATGTTACGGCTTCACAGGTCGGGGTGGGGATTGTCTCTGTCCTGACTAGGTAGTTATGGTTCAGTTTAGAGACTTTTTCAAGGAGATGAGGCTTCCTGCCAAGAGTGCCACCAACAATGTGGAATTAAAAAAGGCACTGAAGGCATGGACAGAAGCCAGCTCTAAGGAGTATAATTGATAGGGGGAGTCTGAGAATGGTTCTTCTGAGGAACCCCCTGCAGTGGCTGAGGGTATAATCCAGAATTTAAGCTTCCTGTCAGAGCAACAAGCAGTGTCTCTTCCCACAGCCTAAACCCAGAGGAACTGAGGGAGAGGAGTGATGACTGAGGGTTCAAGCTGCAGATGGCTAAATTAAAATTAGAGGCTGAGGATAAAAAGGTTGAAAGGGCCTTGGAGGCAAAGAAGGCTGAGGCAGAGAGAGCCTTAGCAGAGAAGAAAATGTTACTGGCTCATAAACTGAATCCGAATGAGCTGGATATCAAGGTTAGGCAGGCAGATTTCAGCACTGACGGTGTAGGAATACATAAAGTACCTGAAATAGAAAACTGAGTTCACATAGCCAAGGATTTGCTGGCTAGTTATGTGGTGGGAGATGATATTGATAAATGGTTTTCTGCTTATGAAGTTCCACTGAAGGTTCACAGGGTTCCTTAGGAGCACTGGAAGGGGTGGTCTGTAGAAACACATGCCTACACTGCACAAGGATGCACTTCTCACTTTAGAGGTTGTGGACCAAACCAAGTATACCCCTATAAGAGACAATTTAATTGCCAAATTTGGACTGATCCCTAAGAAGTATTGCAAAGATTCAGGAACAGCCAGAAGCTCCCCGATCAATCCTGGGTAGATTTTGTGGATGACTCCAGTAAGGCACTAAATGGCTGGGCACAAGGCAGTGAGTTTAGTCATTTTAATGGGTTATACCATCTTACGATGGGAGAGCACACGCTCAGTATCTGTTTTCCTGAGTTGCACCAGCACCTGGTTAACCGTAAGCTGACTGACCCCAGGAAGCTTCCTGAGGAGGCATACTTCTGCACTAGCACCTGAGATTCCAAGAAGGCACCTGGGAGTGATTTGAAGATGAGGTGTTCAAGTTCCCCCCAGGAGGGTGTGAGGGAGGCTAGGAATGACCCAGGCAAGTCTCATAGTAAGGGGGGAAGAAAGGGTTCCTGTTCTTCATCTGAGAAACAGGGGGGTGGTCCTAGTGGGTGGGGGCTCATGATGCACCATTTCCCACCCTCTGCTTTGAGTGCTCCCAGTTAGGAGACAAGCAGGGGGACTCTGTCCAAAGAAACCACCCACTGGTGGGACCTTCGCGCGAGTGGCTAATATGGCTTTAGGGGTAAGCAGTCCCCAGTTGATGGTCATAGACCATGCCAAGATCTCCCTTTGTTGGGCTATAGACTCAGGGCCCGATTCACAGAACTAACTTAAGAGAAAATCCTAAACTTACTACTTTTGGTATTAACAGAATGCACTTACTACTTTTGGTATTCAGAGAATGAATTTACAACTACTAACTTTACGTCCGCACTCGGGCCGGAGATTCCAGCGCGGAGGCGGAGATTCCGGCCCGTAGGTGGGACTTCCGGCCCGGAGGTGGGACTTCCAGCCCGTAGGTGAGACTTCCGGGACGGAGGTGGGACTTCCGGCCCGGAGGTAGAGATTCCAGCTATATAAATCTAAAAAAATAGGGGGCATGGTTAAAATCAATAGGTGTTGTGGTGGAATACCCACTGCAACACTCATTGCCCTCCCCTTTCACGCTAAGTGCAGTGTTAAAGGTTGCCTTATTTACATGGCAGCGTTAAGCCACGTTAAGTGGCTTAACGCTGCCTTGTAAATAAGGCGAAGCCCCTATTGCCAACACCACATCAATAAAAGTGATCTAGTGGTGGCTATAGTGGCTTGTAAATATGACCCTACATATAAATATCAATTACAGAGCACAACCAATGGCATGTCTTATTATCTGACTTAGCGGTCAGTACGGTTTTCATAGACCCAAATGCAAATACAGTACAGGTAAAAGAAAAGCAACAAATGTTGATAACAATTTAGTAAACAAATGGAAGATCCATTGGAGTCTTGATGTAAATGACTCAAAGTGCAAGATGGATGATCAGACAGCTGACACGCGTTTAGTCGTATTAGTACGACTTTTTCAAGGCTCGCAATTGTTTTACAACAGTAGCTCGAAAAATTCTTCCGGAAGACCCTGTGAGTTTTCTAGGGATCTCAAGTGAACTAAGTCTAGGAACAATCACACCGACACCAAGCGATCCTCTTAACATATGAAGTATCCAAAATATAGTAATCAGGATGGACAGAGGCCCTTGTTCTGGTGTGATATAGAAGTGCGTATATTCGCTCTGGATATGATTATAGATTGAAGGCTTGTAGTTTAAATTCCTATGGTCCCATCATACGACAGTGAGAGACCTGAACATCTTCCTTTTACTCCGCGCGTCGCGTCCTACAAAAGTGGACTCCACTTTTGGAGGACGCGACACGTTTACTATATTTTGGATACTTCAAATGTTAAAAGGATCGCTTGGCATCTGTGTGATTGTTCCTAGACTTAGTTCACTTGAGATCCCTAGAAAACTTCACAGAGTCTTCAGGAAGAATTTTTCGAGCTACTGTTGTAAAACAATTGCGAGCCTTGAAAAGGTCGTACTAATACGAATAAACACTGTCTGCTCATTCATCTTGCACTTTGAGTCACCTACATCAAGACTCCAATGGATCTTTCATCTGTTTACTAAATTGCTATCAACATTTGTTGCTTTTCTATTACCTGTACTGTATTTGCATTTGGGTCTATTAAAACCGTATTGACTACTAAGTCAGATAATAAGACATGCCATTGGTTGTGCTCTGTAATTGATATTTGTTTGCATTATATATGGGAAAGAGAAATCCTTTCTGTATAAAGGACGGACACCGATACATAGAGCACCCCTTACCAAAGTGGAATACTACATTTAGTGGTTAACCTGTCTTTTTATAGCATTTGAAGACTACTTTATGCAAATTTAGTATTCAATAGTGTTCTTTTTGGGAAGGCTAGTGCATGAAGACTACTGATATGTGAGTGGTACTTCTTGAATACTAACAGAATACTAAGCACATACTTACTTGTAATCGCATAGTCTTCATTTACAATGCAGAACATTTAGTGAATACAAACAATTTGAATACTACTGGACTTTACCCAGACTACTATTAACATTCTATTCAAGCTGCATGCTGAATGGTAGATCGGTGCCTTATTTATTATACTTTTGTTATGCCGTATTCATTATACTATTGTGGTATTTGTGTAGTGTAGGGTAGTGTTTTAGGGTTTAGGGTAGTGCTGGGGGATCTTGTAGGGTAGTGATTGAGTGTAGGGACCGGACGGTAGGTTGGGGGAGGGTCGTGCTGGGGGTAGTGTTTTAGGGTTTAGGGTAGTGTTGTGGTGTTTGTGTAGTGTAGGGTAGTGTTTTAATGCTATGGTAGTGCTGGGGGGTCGTGAAGGGTAGTGTTTAAGTGTGGGGACCGGACAGGGGGTCGGGGGAGGGTCATGCTGGGGGTAGGGTTTTATGGTTTAGGGTAGTGTTGCGGTGGTTGTGTAGTGTATGGTAGTGTTTTAGGGTTTAGGGTAGTGCTGGGGGGTCATGCAAGGTAGTGTTTGAGTGTGGGGATTGGACTGGGGGTCGGGAGGGTCGTGCTGGGGGTAGTGTTTTAGGGTTTAGGGTAGTGTTGTGGTGTTTGTGTAGTGTAGGGTAGTGTTTTAGGGTTTAGGGTAGTGCTGGGGGGTCATGCAGGGTAGTGTTTGAGTGTGGGGACCGGACTGTAGGTCAGGGCAGGGTAGTGCTTGGGTAGTGTTTTAGGGTTTAGGGTAGTGATATGTTGTTTGCGTAGTGTAGATTAGTGGTTTACGGTAGTGCTGGGGGTCGTGCAGGGTAGTGTTTGAGTGTGGGGACCGGACTGGGGGTCGGGGTAGGGTCATGCTGGGGGTAGTGTTTTAGGGTTTAGGGTAGTGTTGTGGTCCAGTCTGCTTTACTCCACTCCACTCTGCTTTACTCCACTTAACGCCACTCTGCTTAACTCCACTCCAATCAACATCACTCTGCTTTACTCCACTCTGCTTTACTCCATGCCACTCTGCTTTACTCCACTCCACTCAACCTAGAGCAAGTAGTTGTAACGACTTGCATTGTAATTGTACTGCGATGTAACAACGCGGTCGTTGTAAAAACCGCATTGTAATATTTTCGTTTGCGACAGCGGTTTGAAATATTTCGAGATCGGAGAAAGATGGATAGACAGTTCAATCAGATCCGCGAACACATTATTCAACAGGTGAAAGCTTACCGTCCGAGCTTATCAGCACACAGAGCTGAAACCCATTTGGGTATATCGATAATACTCTACATATATCAACTACATTAAGAAAGGCCCCTGAGGAAGGTACCTCGGGTACCGAAATGCATCGGGCTCGCGATTAAGTTGTGTCATGTGTTAATATTGATTGGATTTGTTGAAAAAGATATTATGATTACTGATCTCATGTAAAAACTGTGTTCTAAAAATGATTTATGAGTGACTTATAGCATGTGATTGAAAACATGAACTTTGATGCAAATGAGAATAATTAAATGAATGAAAAAGCGTTTGTAATAATCATTGATTAAGTTTGAAAATAGAAGAAGGTGTGAGATAACACCACGTGAACAGTGCATGACTGGACTAACCCACAGGCTAGTCTTAACCCGGAGTGTGGCTTTAAGCCAGGTAGGCTAACTCCGCACTCTGGCGCTTCATTGTAAATATGACCCACAGTGCTTTAAAGAAGAAACGTGATATAAGTGAGATCTAATAGCATTTTGTAAAAGGAAACATGAATAGACCACAAACAAATCACGATGCTTAGACGTCATTGTTAACTCAATTGTATTTCTTAATATTCCTATACGTATTAATGTAATAAATATTAGGAATGTACAAACTGCAGCCCCAACGTGTGTGTTTGTTTTTAGTATATCATCAACTCCCACCTTGTTTGGCAACCATCTGTTATAACATCAAACTCACATTTCACCTTAAGTTCTTTGTTGTTTTTTTCCCAAAACCTGGAGTTAATTAAATGTTGACAACATAATGAGCTTTAAAAAGCCAACATCCCACAGCCTGGAAAAAGTTTTGTCGCAAATACAATTTCACGAGTATCACATGTTCCAGATGATAAAGGTCAGAGATAAAGCAAAGGCAATTACAGAATCAAGGGGTTGGCGGAGGGCACAGCAACATTTCCATGTCTTGTGGGGTTTTCTGTTTCCAGATGCATCGAAACCTTAGACCCCAGCCTTCTCTTCGGAACACATCTCATGCACTAGTGAGAAATAGTCTGGGAAATATTATTTATTGTAAAATGTACAATACAATACACCGATCTTAACATTATAAACACAGTTACGTATCGAAGTCTTTTAAAGACCAATAATTTATAAAAATGAGACTGGCCATTGCAATAATTTTATGTCTCATAGTCGGGCTTTTTAAAAAAAAATATACATATATTATCGAAAATGTGAGCAGACTGAAAGGATTGGGGCTCTCTATAAAGCTTGCAGAGGATCTGATATGTGTTCTTTATGGTCGAGTTATTAATATGAAAGGCTGTACACTGAACCACATTTCGAACTCATGGAATATTAGAAATAGTTTACTGGACTATTTCACGTGGACAAGGAAAAAATATAACACATATAACTTATCATCCAAACCGTCTGTCTTAATTTTTATCCCAGCAACTTCTGTGTTAATACTTCTCTGGTAATCTGATGCTTTTGAATTGCAGCAATATTAAGTGAATCAGATTACCAGGAGGCAGCAGAGCGTGCTAGACTGCAGGATGAAGCGACAAACATGGCCGCTTTCTTGGGCACTGCTATTCGCACTAGTTTGGCCACGTCACTCATCACGAGGCTTGGAACGCAAAATTCAAAATCAGACCTCACTCTTTCCTTGAGTCTAGCTCAGAATGTTAAGGTCGGTTTGTATAATGATCTACAAAACACATCACCACCTACCAGGATATGGTTCTTTGTATCAAACGGGGCAAAGTAATGGCAGAAATGCTGTTGTACTGTTGCTAGAATATGAGTTCAACCCATGTGTGAACTACGGCGTGTTATTCAGCTTCACAGTCTCCACTCTCTGCTCCTTTCATAGTCACTTTCTGACTATTGAAGAAAGTACTTACTGTTCTGGCCAACACTCTTGATCCTATAGGGATAAAATTTGATATTCGTTCTAATTGTCAAGGTTTTCTAGTACTTACTTCTAGACAGTGCTTAATTTGAGACAGTTGGCACCAGAACTTATTTTTCCCCTACTGTTTTTGACCCAGAACTAGAGAGAGGAGGAAGAGAAATACGGAAAACAGTTTTAAAGAGAGAGAGTAGTAAAGAGAGAGACAGTGGATGAAAAAGAATCTGAAGACTGAGATAAGTGAGTAGAGTGGTGAAAGAAAGAGGCATGATATGGAATTAAGCCTTGGTATTCAGCAACCCCAACAATCAGCCGTGGCGCTGATGGGCTTCTGAGAAAAACTTTGGGACAGAGCACGTATTCTTTTATGTGTTAAGCACAGCTGCTAGAAATGGACCAGCAGCAAAACATATACTTCTCAATTGAAAGACATTTCTAAGATAATATTCACACTCTCCTTCAAAATATTAAAAGTGATCTTGTATTACTTTTTCTGAATCCTCCATAATTGACTTATCTAGCCTGCTACTATTCCATTCTCTCTCCTTCTAAATCAGGCAGCAGAGGGATCTCTGAGTACATGGGTATCACAGTGAATTATTTATAAGGGGAACAAAAACAGATATTCCATTTGGATTTGGGTGGTAGGTAGGGGATGAAAGGACAGAAGAACTAGGCCCTAGTGAACAGAGGGAGCCAAATTCAGAGTCTACTTCATGCACTTCTGTTCAGTTTTCTTGAAACGCAAGGACAGGTGGGTATAGTTACTTGGTAAAGTGGAATTCTAGCTGTACCCATAACATGTAAAACAAACATAGCGTCTTTCTTTCGAACATGGTGGGTAAGCTGTTTAAGCTGAACTGATACTGTGATATCCTGCGTTCACTGCCGATCATAATCAATATCTTGGCCAATGATTTAACCCTGTTTCTTCACAAGCAAAATATTGTTGTCTACAAAATCCTGCTGTTATCCTCAAAGACAAAAATTACATACTCATTAAGTTCCATTCAAAGAGAAATACATTTTCCCCCAACGTCATCACTTTAAGGCAAAAATGTGATGTGCTTCTGCTGTTTGTGGCCATCTCACTGTTGCTGCTTTCATGCGCGCCCCTTCCTACCTCACGCATAAGTTCATGGGCACTTTAATATCCTTCCAAGAACAAAGCCTTAATGGATTGGTTCATGGTCCATTCTGTCCGAAGAGCTCTTGAGGTATTTTCTTTATGTAAGCAAATGCTAAAGAGCACCTATAAACATAGTAAACATCCAATATTCTTTGGCACAGCTTTGTACCTGTAAAATGCAAAACATCTCATCTCATGATGTGTATGGTTAAACTGAAGTACACGTTCCAGAACTTTCACGCGATGTATTTCATTTGCAAGTGGTACCCTATAACTGTATCCATTGGGAAGATCAGTGGTCCTCTTTGTCTTCAAGGGACATTTATTCTGATTGTATGTGCCAAGTCATTAAAACACATGTACATATGTTGTCTTTGAATCAGTGCCCAATAAATTTTTAGCAGTGCATTTGTAGAAGCCCACATCCTTATGTGAAGAGTGCTGGATGACCAGTGTTCCTTGTGGGTGAAGAAATTTGTTTCCATACAAACGAGACTGTGCTGATGTTGTCAAGTAGGATTTATCTGGGAGTTCCCAAGTTATTTCTGCTTTAGGGATTCCAATAGTCATGCAATTGAGCTGGACTACTTGTCCAGGTCGAGTGTAAACAACGGGTGCGGGCCCACTGGTGATACGTGGTGGGTAAGCTATAACTATGACGGGAACATTCATAACAGAGGAACCATATTCAGTGGTAACCTTGCACAAGTAAGTTCCTCTGTCATACACTGAAGCATCACGAACAATGAGGGAACCATTCTCAAGAATAGAAAAGCGGCCTCCAGCATGAGGGCCTTTTAATTGAACTCCATTGGGCAATATCCAACTGATGTCTGGTCGCGGGTGTCCTTGAGTGATGCAATGAAGCTGCAATGTTTCCCCATTGATAATACTCACTAAGTTTTTGTACTGGTTATTTATTTCTGGTTTAGGGCCAACCTTTAGAGAGACAAGTATCTCTGAATATCCTACCATGTTTCTTGCAGTACAGCGGTAGACCCCAGCATCTGCGGTAGACAGGCTACTGATGTACAAAGTACCATTTTTCCGATGGTAAAATCGGTTCAAGTGATGGCCACTTTGAAGTTCTGTTCCATTTGGCAGCACCCACACAATTACTGGTTCAGGCACTCCCTCCACAGAGCAATCAAGACTAACAGCATGTCCTGCTGCCATGGCAAGCTTTTCAGGAGGGTGGCTTTTGAAAGATGGCTTCTGCAACTGATCGGTTACTGTGAGCTGCACAATTAACCTTGCTTCTCCACCTTCATTGCGCCCTATGCAGACTAACTGCACCGAGTCAGTGCTCCTCAAAAATTTGATGTCAAGTGTTCCGTTACGGTGTACAGTGATTCTATTTCCATAATATGGAGCGGGCAATATCACACCTTCGGGAAAAGCCCAAAGTATGCGAGGAGCTGGGATACCCTCAGCTTTGCAGTCAATCAATTTTCGAGTATCCTTCATGCCTGTTTCTTGAATGATTGTTACTGCATTCATGAAACCATTTATTTTAGGGGGCTGTACATTGACATGGATATTCACAATCTTCTTGTCCTCACCAGCTTCATTCCGTGCCACACAGGTATAATTTCCATTGTCAGACCTCTGGGCCTTCTGAATAAATAAAGTGCCATCTCTTTGCACTTGATATTTGTTCGAGAAAGCTGATATAGGTCTGTTTGAAGGGGAAAGCCAAGTGATCTTTGGAACTGGTTCCCCTTTAACTTCACAGGGTATTGAGAGCACATCACCGTAGGGAACATTAATAACAGTGTATGTTTTATTCCTAATCAAAGCTGGTTCCGCGACCACCTTGATGCTCACCCGCATCTCGTCTTGACCAATTTTATTGACAGCATAACATGTGTAATCACCTTCTTCTTTCATTCCCACTTCATTAAAAAATAGTGTCCCATTGTTGAAGACAACATATCTTCTTGTTCGTGCTCCACTGTCATCTGACTGCATTAGGTTGTTTATCATACTTCCATCAGGAAGGCTCCATGAAATCTCTGGATTAGGGAGGCCTGTGGCAACACAATCAACCTTCAAATCTCCACCGTAGGTAATCTTATGGTTAACTTCATTTTTGTGTTCTATCTTTGCTGGCTTCATCATAACATTCACCTTGAGTACCACATAGTCATCTCCAATCTTATTCCGGGCGACACATAGATAGTCTCCAGCGTCTTTGTCGGTGACTGATTGAACTAGCAACGTGCCATTTGTGTAGACTCTGGTACGGGATTCAAAACTATTTAGAGAGAGAAAGAAAAAAAACAAATGATTTACAATGAACAAATTCTCTATTGACATTGAAAATAGCATTGCTTAAAAGCTCACTCAAACTCTGAGGATATAATAGTTATCTAAAATTTCACCAAATGATGTACAATTCTTTTGAAGATGTCCCTGCTATACTTCAAATCCATAATTGGCTGTTTGCCTTATTTTTTTGTAGTACATTGTCCTAGTTATTTTTTTTAAATAGATGGGAAAGGAACTTTTGGATTAAATAATATTGGTGACATGCAAGTTTGTGGATTGGCTAAATAAAGGGTTCTGTGATCTTGGTAAGTAAAAATGCTTTGAAATTGGATTGGGAGTATGTACTATTGCTTGGCAATCAGAATCGTATTGGACAACTAGAATGCAAAAGCCTTCATGTAGACCCTGGCTATAGTGCAGCTAAAATGGGTGGAAATATTGTTTGGGCCTTTTTCAGTAATCCCAACCTTAAATTGAGTTAAAATTGCGTGCTCTTGCTTATTGTGCTCACACTAACCACAGCCCTTTAAATTGTGAAAGCAGAAAGCATGCACAAAATTAAACAAATAGTGCATGCTCTGGAGTTTTGTTCTATTTTGCTGAAAATTTATGAATCAAGTGCAATATTAAGAAATTGTGAATCAAAGCAATCAAATTGGGGAATATCTGTGATTACCAGGTGGTTAGTCCCATGGTATTCCTAATTTTGATGGGTCTAACATAGATATATACCATCTGCTCTGAGCAGATAGCAGATGTATGCAGGATCTCTGTGTGTGGGGCGAGTGAGTGAAGTGTGCAGAGTTTAAGAGGACATGGTAAAACATCGTCTTGTAGGTGGAAGCATTATATGCGCCCCAGTGTCTTGGCTGATGATTGCATGGGGCCCACAAAAGGCGCCAAACTAAAATACAGCCCTTATCCTATGTGATTTTACCAGCCAGACAGATAACACAGAGACTGGTGTTCCTGAACTCAGAACATCTGGTTGCAGGAACACTTGACCAGTTATATTTGTGTTTAGCAGAATTCCATGTGGAAATTCCACTCAACATTGGTTGTAATCAGGGGCACAATGTTAACAAAGCACATCATATTTGGGGTGTTTTACTTTGGTCAGATCTAATGTATAGCATAAGTGTGTCATGGTGAGATGAAATCCCCTTTTCACTTTGAATTTTATCAGAAACAACATCAACCAGCTACAGAAGAATGATGGAAACAGTGCAGGAGTTATATGTACCTTCCAAGCGAGGACCACACCCGTGATACCCCTCACAAGTCAGCAACTCTGAGAACACCTTGCAGAACAGAACCCTCTTTCTCTTGAAAATCACTTGATGCAATCCAGACACTGGGCAATTGAAACAATTTTTACTATACTAAAACTTACTTTGAGCATGTTAAAATGTACAATTTAGTTTTTTCAGTTATTTTCAGAGGAATACACTTCTACAGCCATTGCAATATTATGAATGACATCTGCCATAAATGGCAGCATTTGCAAATTATTCCTGAGAGTTGGATAGGCAGATGTAGAGAAGATTTTCAGTCACTGCATTGGGATATGAACATGACTGCTAATTTCTTCCAAGTTCTCCTACAGAATTTGCTAAAGCTTTGAGGAATAGACCTCACAATCTAAGTTAAAATGCTTTATTAATAAAGAATTCACAAAATGTTCCTTTTAATCAAGACTTTCCGAGAGGTGGGTTCTGCTGACTGCTTCTGGTGTATAAGATCAGGTATGGTGTCAAATCTAGGAGGAGCACACCAACAACATGGAGGTCACGAACGTCACTCATGTCGTCCAGACTGTTTTCTATTTTGTGCCACCCATTGAACAGAGCTCCTTCTGTCCCCTACTTTCCTTGCTATCACAGACACGCAAGCTCCAAGATACAATTAGGCCTATCATATTGCACAGAAGTGCCATCCAACTGCCAGTGGATGCATGGTGCAGTAAAATGATTAAGCAATTATCTTTCCTTTCCCTTCAACTGATACCTAACAGACAGAGCCAGCACTACCACCAAATTATATAGGACAAGCTAGAGTCAGTCCCAGGTGGACCCGCACATCACATAATGGCAGCCATCATTCAACGGACTGACTAGTTTTGTGTTCTATTGTGGACCATTAACTTGGCAAGAGTGCTCTCTGACCCTCCCTGCTGCCACAATTCTACTCACAGCCTCCAACAGGTCTACTTAGGCCCTTTGTGTTGCAGAGCGGCATCACTGATGTTATGCAATGTAAGTGATAAATGAACAAACCTTTGGCTGCTTCTTACCAGAAACCTTGGTTAAACCCCATATACAAACCAAAACAAGAAATAAACCGCAAGCTTCATCTATTCTATACATACCCTGAAACTGTTTTTTTTAATAACGTATTTACCTGAGAAATGTATTTCGAGTGATTGGTGGCCCCTTTGATGTACTGATGTAGTATCTTGCTTTCCATTCTGTTGTACATTGTACAACAGAAAAAGGGGGGGATTAGAGTAATTTCCCAGAAGGGTGCTCTTCCTCCTAGTTACATATATATCAAAAGAAACTGGAGCCCTACTCCATAGTGTGTGCTTAACTTTCTACAGTGAGAAAAAGCACAAGGCTTTTTTGCATAACCCTCACCCACCAGGGTTGCCTCTTGTTGGCATGCTTCATCATAAGGTTTGTCCTATTTTGCTGCACAACGGGGCATGCTGCTCCCTGTGAGATACACAGGAGTACTAAATGGTGTACACCAAATGATGGTAAACAGGAGTTGGAGGGGTTTTCTTTATGAATTAAAAATATCTGTCAGGTAGGAAAGATATGCTTTCTTATGCCCGCCAGACGGTATGATTAAAAAGGGAAGAAAAATACCCGATGGGTATTTTTGATTCACTTAAAACCCCTCTAACTCCGATTTACCATCATTTGATGTATACCATTTAGTGCTCCTGTATCTCAAAGGTAGCAGCACACCCCTTCTGTAGCGGAACAAGAAGAGTTAAGAATTCTATGATGAAGCATGCCACCAAGTGGTAATCCTGGTTGGTGAGGGTTATAAAAAGAAATCCTTGTGCTTTTTCTCCCTGTGGGAGGTTTAGCACTCACTACTGAGTAGGGCTCTAGTTTTTTTGATGTACATTGTAAAACTCCATGAATATATAGGCCAAGTTTCCCAGGTCCATGCATGATGTGGTGCTCCAGTTTATTTTTTTTTGCTTCGAATTCTGGAACTTGTAGTCCTGTTTTATAATGGAATAATCAAATCCCAGAATTCAAAGAAAAAATCTGGACTGTATATCACAACGCGTATGGATCTGGTAAACATGACAGGACTGCCTGAACTATATTTTGAGTGACAGGTGCATCCATATACCCCCTGAACTTACTCTTCACCTGCATTGTACCTATGTTTGAGCAATGTTTATTCTACCCCTTCCTATGAACAATATTTTGAAATATTGGCACCCCATTGAGCCTTGCTAACATATAATACATCTGTGTTTTACCTACTTTGAGAAGAATAGTACTTTGATTGTTTTTCTAACTGTCCTTTTCCTACAGTTACACTGCACCTATGCAGAATCCACACAGTATTAAACTGTGATCTATATATTTGCTGACTTTACCTGTAAAATGACGATTCCGTGCCCAGTACACCACCAACACCTATGAGGAATCTACAGTGTATCTATTTGTATATGCACTTTGAGCGATCAGTACCTCCCCTCCCATCTACACACTTCAAACATGCTGATATCTTCTACTGCACTCATCCTACTACTCCTTCCCCTACCCAAGATAAAAAGTGTTTAATATACCTGTTGGACTTGGCCCTTTTTGGCAGGTTCACCCATGAACTTTTTGCCTTAGGCTCTGACATGGGGGTAGTGATTTTAGGCCTCTGGGAACTTTAGCACTGTGGCCCAGTGTAAAGTGCGTGCGCTCTCTGAGTGTATGTGGTGAGATTGGCCTGCCCTCCCATAGGAATGCATGGGGGATATGTGTGTCCATGGTAATTCATGGTATGAGAGGAGAGCAGTGTGGAGTTTAGTATGTATGAACTCGTGAGAATAAATGCTGCACAATGGTGTGCGCAGCTTTATGGTGACTGGTGGAGAAATGCCACTTTTAGAAGTTGGCATTTCTGTGTGCTATGTGTCTGCCTGCCTGTGGTGGATTGCATGTTTGGCTTGTGATTTACAGGAGCTGAGAGGTGTGGGTGGCTCCGGGAGACAGGGTGAGTCAGCCCAGTGGTGAATAGAAAGATCTGCATGCAGATGGGAGAGAGGAGTTGCACCTGGGAGCTGAATAGGGCTGGGCCTTCCCTCCACAATGCCAGTTCCGCCCCCTGTGGTGCATCTGATCACTGAGCCCCCACCTGACAAAGGGGAGAGGAGCTGAGCAAAACAAAGTGCTCCAAATCCCCCTAACCAGTTCTGACTGGTATCCCCAAGCCCTGTTCTGTGACACAAAGGGATTTTCTAATATAAATATAGGGGCTGTGAAACCCATGAAAAAGTCCACTTCTTGTCCCTGTACTCATAGGGGCTTGCTGCTGCAGGGGCCCAGGAGGAACCACCATGGGGGCTGCCTCGCTGCTGGAGGGCCCTGTGAGCTAGCCTCCCTGGAACCAGCTATGCCCCTGAAACTCTCCTGGACTTTTGCTGTGGAGCTGTGGCTCCTAAACCTGAAGAGCACTTAATTTGCATTTCCCCCAGGAGGAAGGAGCGTTTCTGCTTTCCACTACAGTGCTGAGCTGCAGCTACTTGTGAGGGAATCCCCCTCCCTATCGATGCCAAGCTTTGCGGGTGCCCACCCCGCTTATTTCTTTATTTTAAGGGAGGGGGCCCACCCCGCATTTTTGTGGATCTTTTGCGGGTGCCCACCCTGCTTATATCGGTATTTTACCAAGCGGGAGCCCAACCCGCATTTCACTGCCGCAGCCCGATTGAGCCCAGAAGCCAGGCAAAGTTCACCTGCCTCTAGGCTGGGCCTGCGGCAGGACCGGAAGTTGTGCCCGTGTCAATGCGGGGGCTCCTGTGAGCTGATGAGAGCCCCGGTGTGCAAAGGGGGAGAACAGGAGCCCAACCCGCCTCCTGGAGCAGAAAAGAGAAATCCTGGGTTCCAGGAGGGGCCCGGGTGAAGAGTGAAGGTGGCCGAGGCCACTGACGGCAGCGCGGGGCTCCCAGGTGTGAAGGGAAGCCCCGTGCCAGGAGAAAAGTGCCGCGGGTTCCCGTGAAGCTAAGAGGAGACCAGAGCAGCACGGCAGGAAGAGTCCCAAGTCCTGGGAGTGTGCCTAGGTGAAGTCCGAGGAGACCCAGAACAACAACAGAGTCTGGTTAGTAGGGGGTTAGCTCAAGTGCAGTTTCCAAGAGCGGCACAGAGTCATAGCGGCCCATCTGGTAGCGGGCTACTCCAACCAGGCTCCCTTATTGTTTGGGGGCATTTCTGGCCAGTTTGCTACAGCCGTCCCGTTTAGCTAGAGAGCAGCTGCAAAGTCTTTGGGGGGCAAGTTTGTTTTGGGTGCATAAGAGAGCCCCCGTGGGCCACAAGAGAGGGGGTCCCCCCCAACGAAGGGGAGCATGTTTGTTGAGAGCCCCAGCGAGGCCCAGGTTGCACAGTGGTGCCAGGGCCCTTTTTCTGACTCACAGCTGCGCCGCACCAGCACAGGCAGCTGCAACATTTGGCAAATGGTTCGGAGGGCACAATGGTGCCAGGACCTTCACAGTACTCACAGCGGCGCAGCACTTAGTGCCAGCTGCTCAGTTTAGCCCTCATTTAATATTCCCAGCTGCCCAGCAAGTAGTGGGCAGCTGCTACGTTTAGGTTTGCGCAATGGCGCAATTGGATTAGGCTGCTAGTCAGCAGCCCTGACATTCTGGACACAGGACATTTGAGCCCCTTTTGAGATGGCCAGTTGGCATAGGGGACTGAGAGGCTTGTAGGGCGCCAAGCACTAATGTGAATTATGCCTCTACTATGGTCTTTCTTAGGAGACTATGTGCTAAATGTCATTTATGTGGTGCTAGGAAATGTGATTTATGTGATATGATTTACACACCCTGTTTTGATACCTCTAAATGTAGTTTTATGATTATGAGGTTGTTTTGCGTATTATGGTTTATGCAAGTGAGATCATGTTCCACTGAGATTATTTCCTTATGTGAGTTATACTTAGGAGGTTAGGGTCTAATGCGTTTAGACTTACGCGAGGATTGCATAATGTGTTTATGCTGGTGAGGTTGGCACAGAGTGTAATTCGCGCCTAATGTGACACTGTGCATAATGTAGTTTATGTTACAGGCTGATGCTAAGTACAGCGATTACCAGTGGTTACTGGTTATACGTTTTTTATCTGTTTTACTTTTACTAAGTTCACTTTGTGATGGCTCTGACAGTGGTCCAAGGGGCCCTGCAAGGGGTAAATAATCTCGTGTAAATATGACCCAGTTCCAGGTGGCACCATGTATATTATGTGAGTACTATTCTAATGTGTTATTAGAATACAACAGCTATTTTTGATATAACATTGTGTGGAGTTCCTTTTGTGGTGTGCCTGGGATGTTGTTGCTGTGTGCATGCGCAAATGCTTTCCACATGGTCTCCGGGATAAATCTGACTGCTCATGCCAAGCTACAAAGGGGATGAGCAGGGGTTATCTTTGGCATGTAACTTCCTTGCCTTGACTAGAGTGGTGGTCTCTGCCTGGCTTTGGTGCAAGCCTTAGCCAACCAGAGATCCCATTTCTAACAGTACTTGACACTCATCCAACCCTTTTACAATTCACAAAACAAATGTATTTCTCCAACAACCTAACTACATGTACAGCACCAATGTCACTAGAGCAAGTCATCCCTTTTCAATCTCATCTCAACTCTATAAAACAATCAGAATAACCTTCATTTCTGATAAAAGAAGCCTTTCACAACCCAAAATCTTGCTTTCCTTCTTGAACTCAAAATGTTGTTACCTACACATAATAGAAATTCCCTGTCTCATTCACTTGACCTCATAACAATCAATGAGGCATTGATAGAACTAAAGGATGCTTACACAGCAGATGCTCTTTAAATGGTCTATAACAAATTCTGTCAAATCGGATAAATGTCCTGCTTGTCATTGAGGTTCATCTGCTATCAAACACATTTCTTATGAGGATTCTACCCCTACGCTAACAGTTTGACCCTCTCAGACATATCTCCATCTTTATGCAAACCTCTTTCAAAGCGAATACTGTGATCTCACTGTAAGGGTCAGACCTTTGGTGGCAAGGATTCCAACAACTTGAGTGATGAGAAGTGACTGCGTTTTGCCCATAGATGCTAAGATCTAATACAAGCCCTCAGAGTTAGTGGATCAATAAAATCCCTCGCTTTGAGACCTATTTGTTCTCTCCTAATCTTGGCACCATTTACGTAATGTTCATTTCCTGCTTTATGATGCCTCATCATTTGAGGGTAGGATATTATCTGGCAGGAAGACCAGCTAAGGTAGCATTCACCTCAGGCAATGTCAGAAAATATTAACTGCCTTTGCAATGGGCAAAGTTTCTCAAGTGCAGCCAACTTCACGAGCAAAGATTGAGCTTAACTTGCTACTTTTTTGAAGACCACCTATTGCATATGTTGAATAAGTATTTCTAACAACCTGACAACTCCCTTACCAACACCAGTACTAGGAATACAGCACCCTTTCCTCATCCTCATTGCCTTCTTTATTAATCACCCTCAACCACTTTCAACGCACCCCCTTTGCCCATGTTCTCAGCCACATAACTATCATGTCGCTTTGTCCCCTTTCCATCAGACCACCCATGTTCAAACATAATAAACACTAGGAATATATTATCTACAGATCATCTGCAGATACAACATGTCCTGGAACCTCTCCTCAACACCACCTTCTGTAAGGTCTTCCGAAATACCAGCAACATTTGAAACCTATTTTCCTGCTGTACCTTCATCCCAACAGCACCCTATCATCAAATTAGGATTATAAATTGAATCCACTAAGTCATTACACCCATGCTTACCAAATTACACAAATGTATTATTATGAAGATGTCAGAGTACCTCATTACCTATGAACAGTTCATTACAGCCAATATCATGGTATTCAATACTGCTAATTTGCTGATTCCAAAGACCGCAATTGGAATTCATACCACCAATGCCTAGCCAATATATGTCGACTATTTCTCCATCAGTGTCCCACACCCAACTTTCTCCTAAAGACTTCAATTTATACTCTGCAACTTTACAGTGTACTGACCTTCTGAACATTCCCCAAATGTTTTTAAACAAGCCTTTACCTATTGAGGGAATCCACCAGCCTTTTAGAAGGCAGTCTCCATAGTATGCGTGGTCCGGGATCGCCATCAGCACTGCAATCCAGACGCAGGGTACTTCCATAAGTGATATCGGTTTTCTGAGGTGAGCTCCTCGTTATCTTCGCATTCGATGAAACTTTCTTTATGGTCAGGTGAACAGTCCTCCTTACAGCTCCCACTATATTAGCTGCTATGCATTCATAATTTCCACTGTCTCTAGGAGAGATGCTGCGAATGTACAGTGTCCCATTCGGGAAAACAAAGAGGTTGCCGTTTACAAATTGTGAAGGCCTGACCTGAGTGCCGTCAAAGAGGATCCATCGAATAGTAGGAGCTGGTGCGGCCTTTGCACTGCAATGGATGTAAACACTGTGCCCTGCAGCCAGTGAGATGTTCTCCTCTTTTTCATGTTGAATGATTGGTGGCAATGCTGCAACATGGAGCCTCACTGTTAGGCTGTCGGTTCCAGCTGCATTACTGGCAATACATTTGTATATTCCCCTGTCAGTAAAGGTGCTCTCCCCAATCGATAAGGATCCATTTTCATAGAGCTTTATGCGCCCTTCTGTGGTAGATGTGGCCCTAATGACTTTTCGGTCTGGGAAGACCCAAGAAATATGAGGTGCCGGAGTTCCGCTTGCTGGGCACTCAAGTGTCATAGTATCTCCAAGATAAACTGTGGCATCTCTGTAACGGGGAACTAATAATTTTGGCTGTTGCGCAACAACCGTCAATGTGATAACCATTTTGTCAACACCATATTGGTTCTGGGCTGTGCATAGGTATTGTCCACGGTCCTGGAGCTGTACGTTTCTAATCACAAATGTGCCATTTTTCATTACTTCAAATCTCTGTATTTTTGTGTTTGCCGTCATTGTTGCTCCTACATGGGTGAGAAAAAATATGTTTGACAGAATATAGGAGAAATAAAATGCTGCGTTTTATTTCATATTAACATATTCTTTGATACCTTGTTTGGCATCTTGCGATTGATTGGGACAGTCACTTAAAAAGCAACGATCCAAACTCTGACTGATTTATGAAAAAAGGTGTCATTTATGCCACTGGTAACAGGATTAGCGCCAAAAGTGTATGGTATCCACAAGGTAAACACAATTTCGTTAAGCCTATATGCATGCATATGATGGACTAGAAACCACTAAGTAGGGCCATGTCATGAAGTTTACAGCCTCACGCTGTGCCTACACTCAGGTGCAAAAAGTGCTATGTGCCCAATAAACTCTGAAATCCCACAGGCTGTTGAGCAAGTACTCACATGCAAAGCTCAACTTTTGAGGGCACATGCTGCAGGCAGTTCATGTAGAGGCTCTCAGAGTGACAATTCACATGCAGTTCTGTGATTTTGTGTCAGTGATCCCAGCAACAAAGATGCAAATGAACCTCTTCTCCAAGTTTCTGTGCATGCACTGTGTAGTAAAGGAAGATACACAGTCCAGCAGTATAGTTAGATAATCCTTTATTGTAGCTCTCTTCTAGGATAGATGAGTAGGAGAAGATAGGAAGTACAGATGTAACCCCACGAGGAGCTACAGTAGAGAAGTAATTTACTACACACTGCCTGCAGATGTGCTCTCTCTCCTGTTTTTAATGAGTAAACACATGCCAAAGAGCCAGGGTGTACAGCACCTGTCTGTGCCTGGGAGAAAGGACCCAATGAGGCTTTATTAATTAATTATAGGGGCCCTGATTAGGTGGTCATCACATTTGTTTGCAGTTTCCCTGACCACCTTTCTGTGGCATCCTAATAATGGCCAAAAGCCTACCTTAGGTAGAAAACGTAATGGCATAATTAGCACATTTGTTAGTAAAAGGTGTAGGTCTGACTTACAACTAGAAACATTTTAACATTGAGTTAATTTGGAAGGTTTCCAAATAGTAACCAAGCATTGACTGCCATACATAAGTTAGTTTTAAAGGATTGCCTTCGGCTTCAATCTGCTCTAGATATTCCATGGTTTGTTTCTGTGAAAAAAGCCTGTGTGGAGATTAGCTGCCCCCGTTTATTTGCCACACCGGAGTCCTGTCTTTTCATTGGAAAGGAATTTTAAAACAGCTATTTTACGGTAAGACCACACTGACCAAAGATTATTCTGAAAACCAAAAACCTTGGGTGTGCTCTTGCAATTTAGTCCAAACAGAAGAAGGCCTTCAACCGTCTCTTTCCTTTATTTTAAACAGACAGCACAGATTTGTTCTCACTACATTCCATGTTAACCTCCTATTTCTGTTGGCAGTTACCCTGTCAAATGTTCCACGTTATCTGATTTGAGTCCTTGTCCCTGCAACAGGAGGTCTGTCCAGTCGACTTTACATATCATGATTTTTTGCTCTTTTTATTAAAAGCCCAGAAGAAAGATTTTTTTGCCAACTTTTAAAAATGTAAAATGTCAACAATGTAGACCTGCTCTTCAATTTTTAAAGCAACCTCACAGTCCTTTGATATGTTGTACGGTTTCCTCTTTTACCTGGCAACTATTCAAATTATGGAAATGTGCAATATTGTGACAGTTTTCTTTGCTGAAAAGCTTTATAACTGTACCTTTATGGATGTTATTGTTATTGTATATACTGTTTATTTCTTTTTTTTAAACTTGTATTCTTCAGAAATATGATGAATAAAGATATACTTGATTTGACTGTCATCGTCATTCTGGTCACGTAAAACTGGATGTGGTCATCAGGTTTGATAAAGTTTCCTTTTAAATGAAATGTTAAATTGTTAAATTAGAAAGTAACTGGTCACTGTGGACCCAGTTCTCAATCTATATGCACACCTAAATGCAATTTAGGTGCAAAAGATGCATTGGGCCAAGTGCCAATCCTGATCCACAGACTTAAGATTTCCAGAATGATAGCCCTACTAAAGGGATTTTAGAACTGTTAGTTTGCCTTAGTATGGACATATTTAGGCAAATGAAGGTTGAGTGATCTTGTGGGAAGTCTCTAGAAGGGCGGTCTGCAAAAGTAGGCCATCACCTCCAAACTTGGTTTTCGGATACAAACATTCTCCATGCGGGACGTTTCTCACCAAGGAATAACAGACACTGCCAATGAAAAGATTAAGAGTTCTTTGGGGCAGAAATATGGCATCAATACTCTAAAAACTTATAGCGGTGTAGCAGAAGGGATCCTGATGGGAAGAAAATTAAAATATATATTTGTGAAGGCACATTTATATTAAATTTTTATTTGTTCAATTTCCACGTGTTGGAAATTTTGAATGTGGGAATGTTAGGCAGAAGAGTACTGAAAACCGTAACAGTAATATTGTTTTAGGAGTAACCCTCGAACTCTTTTAGCATTCCATAAAGTCAGAAATTTGCTCCAAATTTAGGAGTAATCAAAAAATAGCAAATGTCCAATTACTACTACAGATTATACATACAGTCAATCATTCTTTATAATTTTCAAAGAAGAAGAATAAGGTTATTTCTGGGAATCCAATATGGGGTTTCTATATTAATCAGACAAAGAATATAACTACTTTAATCTCTCCAGAGTGTAATCTTAACTATTATTGAAAATAGTTGAAGCTATTGGCTAGAACAAGTAAATAGATTTGTCCCAATTATTTTGTGAACTGGAAAGCTACCAGCCGAATTTGAATGTATCTGAAATGTAAATGTATCCTCGCAAATTGAAAAGTGCTTTAACCCAACTCCACATTGCACATTATAAATAATTTTTCATTGTTCACTATAAATTCACATACTGCCAACAGATTTTACCACCTACAATTTCAAACACTGCTGACAGAAAACAACATTCTTGATCGTTTTAATTCAGGAGGCCAACCCAAATCCCTTTTGTTTACTTCTTATAAGGAAAGCCGAAACAGGACTTCTATCAGGATTTAGTTTTTAATGTCTTAGTGTAATGTGTAATCATCAAACAAAATGATCACCTACGTTGAAATGCTGTAGTACTATTGCTGCCTTTTAGTGTTTAGGTAGATCTAACCATCTGCTATAGTGGAGCGATTTATGGTCTATGCAAAAAGCAAAAAAGACCCAGAAAATATCCAAAACAAAGGCTAGTCCAGAATAAACTTAGCCACATAATAGCATATTTACAACTTTTAGCAGAGTTTTGGGGAGTGACATGCAGAACAATTGTATCTGCCTATGTTTTCCTAGGCATTTTAACAATAAAGTGAAAAGCAAATAAAAATGTTAAGAAACCCAATCATCAGACGTGTTACCTTCAGCACCATTACTGACAACATGATTCCACAGGAAGGGATATTCTCAACAGTGAATGAAACAACCGATAATGTGGCATGAGAGAAGTCAATGTGGGTCAGAGCTTATAAACCAGTTTAAGTAGTTGCCACATAATGTATTCCGGGTAAGACAGACACTGACATATTACAGGACGTCCCAGCTATTTGCGGCTGCGAAAGACAGCAAATGTGGTGTGAAGGCGCAGGTTACGCATGTCGCTGGAATGGTATACAACGGTAACCACGCATTTTTTACAACGCGGTACCGTTACCACGCTACTTTTACCACACAAGTCGTTACCACGACTTGCGCTGGGGGGCGCTCCAGGATAGTAAATAGTTTAATTTACTATCCAACTCCTTTCCCTAGAGTCCACGGGGACTGGAGTTGGAATAGTAAATTAAAAAATTTACTATCCAGCGCCCCTCCACGCAAGTCTTTGTAACGACTTGCGTGGTAAAAGTAGCGTTGTAACGGTACGCGTTGTAAAAGTACGCGTGGTACCGTCATACATCCCGCTGGAAGTAGACTACAAGACCCAGTTAGCAAACATGTGGAAGTGAGTAAGTCTGTGCAAGAGTAAGGTAGTAGAAAAAATATATATATTCTTCTTACCTGTAGAGACTTTGGTCCATGTAAGAAAAGGCTTTGGTTCACCCACTGTGTCACATGGGAAGAGGGCATCCATTTCAGCAGGGATGGCTAGGGTTTGATATCCTTTTGTTGTTATTTTCGGTATTTCTTTCACTGTTTTGAAACTAGGTGAAGGTTGTGCAGCACTCGAGCTATTCAGACTGGACCCTTTTGCATGTGGTGCTAATGGCAAATATTGATTAATATAGTGCTTATTTCTATTGATGAAAAGATTTGGTGCTTGGTGAGTCGTCATTCTTTGAAGGATTGTTGAAGTTGTGGTCATCAAATGTGTTGTAGGCAATGATCTCTGCGTAGTTGTAGGCTTGATCTCTTGCCGTGCTGAGGCTGACGTGGTCTGTAGTACAGAATGTGTGGCGTTATGGCTAGCCGAGACTGTTGCCATATTCCTTTCTCCCAACACTGTTGGCGGCTTTGGGATGAAAGGTATCAGTGGTTTTGAGGTAGTAGTTAGCCTGTTAAAGGTTCTTGTTCTATTAAACATTTGTGGGATTCTGGGGTTAATATAATATGGCACACCTTGATGTGGGATTCTCACAGCAGTACCCTTAGCATCTGTTGCATAGTTATTTCCAAACAGTCGATGGTTTATAGTTGTTCTACTATTTCCCTGGTTGCTAAATCGACCTGGAAATATAGGATTAGGTCTATGTAACTGAAAGGGTGTTGTAGCAGGTTGGTATGTATGCATCCTTCTCTCCTGAATTTTGTCTGCAGCAAATGCTGTAATTCCTGGCTTGTTTGTGAAATGGAGAGGTGAGTTAGTCACAAAATATCGTGAGGGCCCTCTGGTCGGTAAATACGGTGGCTTGATTGTGCCTCTGTTTTGACTGTAGTGTGGGGGGACTGCAACAGGCCATTGGTTGAAATTAGATGCATGTCCAGGCTGTCTGCGAAAGTGTGAACTCACTAATAAACTATTGTTTAACCTTCCACTGTATATTTCTTTTGATGGTTTTTGGTTTAGATTGGTCTGAATCCTGTTTTGGTATGAGAATGAAGTACCATGCTCATTTAACTGAGGCACTAGTTTGTTTTCGTTGTTGCCAATTCCATCATTTGTTCCCATTTTTGGAGATTCAACTTGATTGAATCCAATCTGTTCTCTTACATTTTTGGTGGATGGAGCTGGAACGGAGGACAACAAAGTAACCAATGAAGTTGGTGGAGAATGAGTTACAGGTTGTGCAAGAGGAACAAGTGCAATTTGTGTAGCTGGAGACGAGGACTCTGTTTTCACTGAATTTCTATCGGTCACTTCATTCAACTTCACTATCACATGCCTTGTCTCTTCTCTTTTAGGTACTTTCGTAAATCCTGGCACTGGATAAAGAGTAACTGATAATGGTTTGTGCCTAATTTGTTTAGTGATTGAATATTCCCGTGTGTTGTGTGATGCAGAAGTGGTGACTGTCTTTGTTGTATGTATTTTAGCAGCAGTACTTGATTTTCCATTACCATGGATTACAGTAGGTGGCTGCGTTGTATATATAGCTGAAGGCACCATGAAACCCAGATCTGTGCTTGCCAGATTAATGGGTAATAGGGTAGTTGGTAACCCTGATGTAAGTACAGTTGATGTTGTATGGTACAATTGTCCTTCTGAGCTAATGTAAAGGGAATCTTCTTGAAATGGAATAATGGACTCTGGAGTCAATGACTGATCAATAATTGCTGGTGTCACCACCTTCACTAAGGTGTCTGGGTAGATGGTGCTGTCTGTGTGTGGCACATCATCTATGGCATCATGCTTTTGCCCAATGATAGTGTTTCCATGATAACCATCATTGTAAGTTGCCAGCGTACTTTTCTGCTCTGCAGGATGTGCCAAATGTATTTCTATGCTTCCTGTTTTTTTCCCCTTTGTCCTATGCCTACTGTTTGTCATTTGAGTAGTCAGGGGTATAGTAACAGGTGATTGAGTAGCTTTAATTGCAGTAGTAGTAGTAGTAGTAGCAGCAGTAGTAGTGGTAGTATGCATTATATTTGGTGGTTCAGGTAACTGAACTGTAGGCCGTGTTACTGGAGTAGCAACTTTTCGTTTATCTTCTGACAATTGCAAACCTTTGGTTGCTGTGGTTGTTTCCATGGTTGTTGTTACATATGCATATTTTCCAAACTCCAACTCAGTTCTATGCTTATTGTCATGCAAAAGGTCTAGTCTAGAGGACGTTTTGGTAGAATGATCTATTTCAGACATTCCTATATATGGTTTTTGAATGGTAGGTGCCTCTGGCAAGGTTATATGGGTGGGAAGAAAATTTTTTGGTCTTGGGCGAATCCTATTTGGCCGTAATCGTCTTCTCCCATTGGGTCTTCTTCTGGAATTCTGTATATCATTATTAGCTATTATCATGGAGGCTGTAGTCCTTGGATAGTGCGTCATGATTTTTATTGTTGTAGCCCTTCTTGTACTTGGTACAGCTGTTGTAATTGGGCCTGGTTCCTCCAATGGGGTGATACTATTTGCAATGATAACATCAGAGCTAGCTGTTTGCATAGATGCTATAATATGTTCTCTGCTTTTGGAATGTCGATTGGAAGGTACTGGTGATGTGGTCTGGCTGTTATACCAGGCTCCATCAAGTCCAATTTCTCCAGCAGTGTCTTCATTACTAAAACGGGCCGAATTTTCATATGATTCAACTCTATTGTCCTTATTTGCTGCTTTATCTGTAGGTGACTGGGGCAGAGGAATCACAACGTCTATGGCAGCAATGGCACCTGTTGGCTGTACTGGTATGACGGGAGCAGCGGCAATGGTGATCAGGTCCGTAAGGTCCTCACTAATAATGTCTCTAGGTAGCACAGTTGTATCTTCAACATTTCTGTCCACATCACTGAGCTGTACACTGGCAATCGATTCAGTTTCATCAGTACTAGTTTCAGGGTGGTCAAGTGCTGGAGATTTCAGTGGAAATTGACTCTCATCGGTGTCAAAAATATCTGGAAATGGGTTTTCCACTTTGATGTGCAAATCACTTGAAACAGAAGGATTAATCACAAAAATCAATCCATCCAGAGACTCTTCTGTCATACTATTTATGCTTTCTTCAGTTCCAAAAGATGAATCTGTTACAATGTCTTCTTGACCTGGGGCAGCTGAATTGAAATCAGATGAAACAGTGGATATGGTTTCAGTTTCAGATGTGGATAGCTCCTCTGGTGATTCAAATACTTCATATTCACTGGGCTGTTCCATATTCTCGATTGATGGGTGTTTTATTGTTGGCTCTTGAAATGATGCAGGTTCATGTTTGGTCACTGAGCTTATGGCAGAAGTAGTGGTGTAGAGAAGATGATCTTCTACTATGTTTGAAGCATCACCTGATGATTCTTCTATTTCTGTTACTGGCCCTAATGTTGGATGAAGAGGGGGCTTTGCTAATGGAGAGGGTGTTGTCACTTTACGCCTTAATAGTGGTGCTGTTGTCATTCTTGTGTTAGAAATAGGAGGGTTCAATGTGGTAATGGCAATATTTTTGCCACGCACCTTTGCCAAAATGTCAGCCCAATGACGTGGATCAATTTTTTTGTTGCCCATATTAACCCTCCTCCTGGATTCAAAAACCCTCCGACCCTCTGCAACATTGCTGTCCTCCTCTCCTTCAAGCGCTTTAAATGCTTTAATCTTCTGCCTATCTTTTTTGTTTTGCTTGCTTCGTGCTTTTGAAGGTCGATTATTTTTTTGCTTAAATGACACCTCTCTATCTTTTATATTAAGAGATTTTTTGGGCACATCCTCAATTTCTCCATCCCCTGATCCATCCTCATTGTCTACCACAATCGGGTTTCTGTTCGTAGATATTTTTACAACTGGCCGCAGTTTTTTTTTCCGTTTGTCAGGTGATTTGTTGGATACTTTCTTATTTACTTTTACATTCAAAGTGTACTGATCAGCCCCATGTTGATTGACAGCTACACATCTATAAAAACCACTATCACTAATTTGACTGTCTTGAACTAACAGGGTGCCATTTTCCAGCACATAGCCTCGTGAGGTATTGAAGGAGGCATTAAGAATTCTGTTGTTTGGAAGGATCCAGTTCAACTGTGCTTCAGGTACAGCAATGGCAGTACAGGGCAGCATGATATGCTCTCCAACATTTCTTTCAACTACAATAATATTGTCAGATGGTTGAATGTCTGAAGACTCAACTACAATTCTGAAGGGCATTATATCCATATCATTGTTGAGTTGGGCAATACAGTGATACAAACCAGAATCAGAGGGATCTACATTGTTAATAACTAACTGCCCACCATTTGTGATGGAGATCCTGCTAGAAGGATTGTTATATGGCGCTTTCAGCTTGGTTCCATCTGGAAGAACCCATTGTATTGAGGGGTTGTCAGAGGCCTTAACATGGCAGCTCAGGTGACATACCCCACCTTGAACTACACTCTGAGACCCTTGAATCTTCTCATTTTGGTCTATCATAACCCATCCATTTCTTTGGTAGTTCACATTCGTCACTTGGATTGACTGAGAAAACTGAGTGAAAAAAGATAATGTGACTTTAGTTGCTGTGCTCTTACGTCTGTTTAATTGAAGACTAATCAATGGCTGCATGAGCCATGCAGGCTCAGTAAGTAAATGAGCCTTAACACCAGTGTAATAATAGGCATCATGGTTCATATCTTGTTTGTATCTGTAGCTAATTTTGGGGTCCTTGTTGAGCATGAGTCCTCTTTGTAATTTGACTGGCACTTCACTGTAATAGGCTATAAGTTTCCATAACTTTTCATAGTTTTCACGATTCATTGGGCATTCAAAATCCAATGAAAATGTTGCATTGACATCAATTTCTTCAGGTATTGTCTGACTCAGAAGAATTTTTTTGAAATCTGGTGACTTCCTTACAGTACATGCCATGTTCACCATATTTCCATGCTCATCAGTCATGTTCAGAGAAATATTGCCTAGCAAATCTCGAAATTCTTCCATGATGCTGAGTTCACTCTCATTTTCCTCTACATTGTTGTTGCTATTGTTTTGCTTCAGAGGAGAATATATAATTGGCCGATTGCAAGAAATATCATCCAGTGTTTGTAGCTCCTTTTTACGCAAGTGTTTGGGGGCGGAGCACATTGCACATAGCTGGCCACCTTCATAGGCTCTGTCTTTCTTGCACTTTAACACACCTTAAAAAACAAGAACAAAAAATAAGTTGGTAACAATTGCATTTGTTAACTTGAAATAATATTTAAGTGCAGATTAGTTAGAAATCTTTTTGCACCTATGGCAATTACAAAATAAACAGTTTCGTTATATGTTATTATATTTGTTTGCAAGAATTCATTCAGTAAGACCATTGTATGAGTGAATCTTTCAACTCCAACTGCTATGTCAAACACAATTATAAACGTTTGTCCTTTGTTAAGTGGCTAAATTTGTCTGACTTCAATTGAGTCAAGATCTAGATGGCCCAACTCACTGAATGTGATGCCTTCAGTAGTCACATACTTTACATAGGAAAAGAAGACAATCAGGCTGTAGGAAATCCTTCAGTCTGACACTGAGAGGACATCTTCGACTCTGAATGGGGACAATTGACCTTCCAACTCTTAATCGTAAGCAAACTCAGAGCCTGACAGCAGGAGGTCTTTTCTGCTTTTGAGGGGTAAATTATTTGATTAAAGTTCATAATTTCTATTTATTTTCTCAGAATGCATGTGCTTTCTCTTTGTCAAAATATATGCGCTAAAAATATGCTCTAAGACGGAGTGATTGAGAACTTTAATACAAACATCAATTACATAATTAATGACTTTATTTGAAGAACCACATTGCATGTCAGTCACCTATACTTTCTAGACCACTTTATTCCATGAGTGTTTTTTAGGTTGACCCCACTAGTGAGGCATTTTGTGGCTTCCAAAGAACATACAGGGGCTTTCGAGCCCACCCCATTGCTTACCATTGGCTGTCTTTGCTTGTCACTCTCATTGCCTGCTTCTTATTCGTGCCCCAGGTTGTCAATAGTATGCTTGTCTCACCCTTCGAGGATTGCCTCTTTACCATTGCTTTGAGGGGCTGCCGTCTTTGCTGCCATTGCTTTCTTTCCAAGCATTACTATTTTCTTTTGTGTTGAGCACTCCATAAGAATACGTGTTTTCGAGCCATCTACCTCATGTATTTCTCTTCGCCATGTGCTGCTCTGACACCCTTCCCCTTCCATGTTGTATTTGCCTATGTGATTTTCCCCATTGCGTTCCCACCACCCTTGCCTCAGTGTTGCTTCTCCATTCCTCCCTCTTTTCCCTAAATTTCTCAACCCATCCCTCTCTCTCGGTGTTGCTTTCATATCTGAACCCTCCGCCTCCCCCATGTTGCTTATGTGTTCACACCCCCAGTTTCCCCTGTGATGCTTCTGCCTTCCCCAGTTTTGCTTCATACACCCCACCGCTTCCATTAGTGCCCTGTGTTGCTTCTGTTTTTTCTATCCTCCATCCTCCCCTTTCCCAAAAACCCATTTCTTACCTTAATAACTTTAAAATAAATGTGGGGGATGTTTTGTTTTCTATTTAGTTACCAATCCAAGTTAGATCAATAACTAAAAAAGAAGTACCTGTGTCATTTTGTAGGTGCATACATGCAGTGTGCACACATCTATAAAATAATACAAGCAACAGTGTCAAAGCCTTTTTTTCTTTTTTTAACTTTATCCACGCTGCACAGCATGGCTGAAAACCACTGGCTTAGCCAATATGTCTTAATGATGAGAACAATTTTCTTTGCCAATCCTTGGCTTTTGATGGAGTGTATTACTGCATCAAAACATCAGTATTGACCTATTATAGGAAATTAGATTCAATTTAAGACTGCATTAAATACATTTGGGCCTTTAAGTAGAATGAATTGTTAAGTGGGTAGAAATGGGGAAAGGGAGCTTTAATAACCCAATATTTAAACATATTGTAGAAAACAATTGCCTGCATAAGAGTATTTGTGTTCTTTCAATCGATGGATTCATATTTTAGGGTTATTATAGACTTATAGGGACGATGCAAAGGCTGCCAATGTTAACAATCCATTTTCAACATTAGCTGTTCAAAAACCAGATGCACTGTTTCACACTCTGAAGCTCTAGACATCCCGACTAGAGTAAAAATAATAAAACTTGTGAATTCACTTCCAGATCTTCGAGAAATAAACTCTCCCAATGTTTATAGGGTTGGATTTATTCCCAGTCCTCAGGCAAGGAATATAGACACAACGATAACATGGGGTCTGTTTCATCTTTAGCAGAGTAGGTATTGTTGCACAAGGTTACCTTGGGTCCCTGGGGTATCCTTGAACAGAAGGGACCACAGAACCTTATCCCTCTGCATTTGAAACATCTCTCAATAGAGACCCTTTAAATCAGTCAAGGAACTCCAAAGCTATCCCCAGACAGCTCCTTAGACCACTCAGGAGGCCTAGCAGCCTTCTCTGCAGTGCATTGTTTCGAGATAATTTCAGTGAAAATCTAAGAGTCCCTGTGTGTGCTGTTAAGGTGGTGGTTCAACCCGAGATACTTCTGCTTGATACAGCAGGCACAAACCCTGTTAGATCTCATCAGTTAGTGCCCTCTGCATTTGCACCATGCCATTCAAAATCCTGAGCAATCATAATTCAGTATTCCCAACCTGATTAACAGAGCGCGTAGGAGTTAAGCGCTACTCGGAGCATGAGCGGGCAGGACCACATATTTAGCTGGAACATCGCAGGGCTAAGGCCATAAATGAAGGATCTGGATTGGGTAGCATTTATCCAAACAAACAGCATTTGCTGTTTCCAGGAACCTCAGTCAATTTGTAATGTGGATTTTGATGGGTATGCAACTTTCTGCATAAACGCCACAAAAGAAAAAAAAGGTAGGACAAAGGGTGGGTTGGCAAACTGGGTTTCAACAAACATCCATACAAACAGACTTGAAAAATATTAAGTTAATGCAAATATTTCATGCATAATAATCGCTAGTGATATACACATAACTGACATCATTACATCTATTGTCCCCTTAGAGCCACCAAGAGTTATCTTGCCAACATCAATGATCAGGAGTTGTATATTACATGAGCAAGGGAAAAAAATTCTGAGAATAATGTTCTCAGAGATCATAGAAAAAAGTGCTATGAAATTAAAACCATTACATAAATGTGCCCGTGCTTGAGTGAGACACACTTATTTGCCCTATAACCTTGATATAACTTTTAAACCATTTAATTTGGTTCATTAGTTGTATACAGTATTAAATGGAGCAAGTTGGTGGACAAGTATTCGTAAATGTTAGCAACATAGGCATACACATGAAAAGTGAACTGATTTTTTCAAGACTAGTAAAAAAACAAGCAAGCCAAAAACTGTACCCTAGACCATCTGATAATTGAAAAGATGATCTCCACAAAAGGTAACCAGGCAGAGTCAGGCAAAGTCCTTGTCAAGCAAGCAAAAACACAACAAATTTCCACATATATTGGCAGAATAATATACACACAAACATGGCTCTTAGGATACATTATCTAAGGGCACAGCTCACGAGACACCACCACGCATTTATGACTGGATAAAGGCAGTAATGATTTCAAAATACATTGGGCATGGTCGCACAACAACCTAATGTGATGGACGGGATATCACTGTGTTTCTCATGGAGTATCCTGTCTACCAAAATCTAAATACTGTCATAAATTCAACAAATGCCTACATCTAAACTGAATGGAACCTCCATTTCTCAGTGCTCCAATCACTACGCCCCAAACACTGTTTTCCTATCTGCTGGATGAAACTTCCAGGTGTGCTTAAAAGTCCACTTGCTCTCAATCATGCATTATTGCATCAACAAAAAACTTAAATTGCAAAACCTTTGAAATACGACATATGGAACAATGTTCTCATTTTAGATGTTTTCAATTTAAAAAGTGGCAAAAACAAAAAATGTATTGAAACTTGAATTAATCTTAGTCACTAACATTTACCCTGGGCCGCACTCTACTCCCTCGTTACCTTGCACAGTGTGCCACATCAGCAGGAATCAACATTCTACAAACCCAATAAGAACAGTCCAGTTGAGGTGGAAGACTAGGTCTCTTCTGAACAGGAACACACGCAATCCCAGATGGGTTTCAACCTTGTTGGACTTCATCAGTGAGATGCTGCTTGATTCCTATAGTACAGCAAGAATGAAAGCCACGTTCGACTATCCTCATCACATCTAGAATATCTGACTGAATAAAGCATAATTATTTTTGGTGCTACCTAAGGATTGGAGGGGCTGATATGAATTCAAGCATGGCATCCATCACTTATTGCAATATTTTTCATACAAAAATACATCATATGCAAATCCTTATTTTTTTCCTTTAAATTGCACTAAGTGGCATTGAAAAGGGGAAAATAGAGCAATATGTGTTTAGGAAAAACGAGAGAAGATAAATGAATTGTAGAGAAGTGTAAAAGAAAAAGCCCTCTATAAAGAGGCAAAGAACCCCCCCCCCCATAAGAATTCAAATTTATTTGAAATTTTGTAATTCAATATTTTTACTTCCCAAATTTTGACTGACAAATTCATCTGCATGTACTACTTTTCAAGGTTCCACTAAAAAGAGCAATTATCCTGACAAAAAACACAGAAGACGGATCCAGAATTTTACATCAGTGGTACTCATGGTATTGAGAAGGTTAAAGGACAGACTAGGCTGTGCTGTGGTTTGAAAAGAAACTCTCAACCCTTGCGTTCAGAGATAATACTTCTTATGTAGGCAGAGCCTGTACAGAACTAAAGTAAATTGAAACTATATGCCTGCTCTGGGTATCCACTTGAAAAGGCCTGCATTAACTAATGTTTGTCCCAAAGCATAGTATCCAAAATTTCTGCAAAGCCTTGTGTCAAAGGGAGAGTGAAACTAATGCACCATATCTACTAATATATGGCACATTTTTCTCTCTGTTTGTGCCGGTATGCGCACACCATTGCATCATACAGGAAGGGTGAGTATGTTTTCTAAAGCATAGGTTTTATTTTAGAAGAAGACTTCAGCAAATGCATTCTGTCCATTTAGTTTGCCAAGATCAAGCAGAACTTGTGCTCCCTACCCCCCTGTGGAGGAGTTGCTAGATAGTGAAAACCAAGTATTTGGCTACATAAAATCAATACAACCAGTTGAGTTAAACCAGAACATATTACCTGCTGGAAAATCACCCTACAAAATGGTTGCAAATTCACAAGTCCATGCTGTCCCAATGAATGAGTATATTATGGTGGGGCCAACCAAAGCTTTTACATAACTTGGTGCAAAAGATGATCACCGGACAGCGGACACTTTCTTGGACTGTTCAAATTGCACCTTGCTCTCGAATGGCAGTGATGCTTCTGTTATCTATATGGGGGATGTGCAGGTTAACAAAGTGTCACAAGGCCTACCGATACCTGCAGTGCCTTTATCTAGGGTTGATAAGAAAAGTTTGAAATCAGGGTCACCTATTTTTGAGACAACAAATGATAATAATATATTTGGCATATTTGGTCCGGGAATATGTGGTGATGAAAAGGCTAAGGATGATCATGCAATTTTAATTCCTATAAAAAATGAAATTACAACCAACCATCAGGGTGCTCATATTTTAGGTCAAGTTGACATATCACTGATAATATTTTTGGCAAGCCCGATAATTCACGGAACTCTGCTGATCTTTTATTTCTGGACAAATATGATGTTCTACCCAATGTTGATGCACATACTACAATGAATAATATAATGAATAAGAATGCTGATGATATTGGTGTATGGAAAGGCTTGTTAAACACAATTAATGTTATCACAAACGCACTTGACTTTCATTCCAATAAACTTGAAATTCAGGTGGATCTTTTAAATACTTTAGCAGTCTATGTGGCCGGTATTGATTCAAAACTACAAAGTCTGACAGGAGTGGTGGTTTAAGGCCCAGACTGAGGTTAATGACCAGCTGATAAGAGGCACATATTCTCATATTTTGGATAAAATGTCTAATCTTCCAGAAATTGTAGTTTTCTTTGATTTGTGAAAGAAGTTCAAAAAACAGCAAGCTATCCTGTTTTGGATCACAATTTTGCCTTTACTAAGAAAGGGGATGATAATGTTTATTGTGTAAACAAGCGGCAGCAAGAAGTTGCAATAAATGTGGGTTGTGATAACTCTGGATTTCTGGAGGAAGTGGAAAGGAAGACTGAAGTCAGCTTGTGCTTGGATACACAAGCAGAGGATGGTCATGTCCTGCATGGAACCAAGTATGGCAAATCACTGAATACTGCTAAACCACAGTGCTCATGCACAGGCGATAGTCTAACTAATTGTCCCTTGTTATCTAAATGTTCGAGGAAAAGGCTGCGGAAAGCACGGAACAAGGCTAGAAGGTCAGCTGCTATAGTAGCTACAGCAGCAAAACCTAAGGATTATTATCCTATATTTAAATCAGTTGTTAAAAAATGCATACCTAAGGTTGGTGCTGTGACAGATGGAGATTATACCACTGTAATGCCAGTTCCAATAAGGGATAATGACCAGGAATTTGCGATTGGTAATAATAATGATGTTCTTAAACCTGATGGCATAATTAACTTGATTTGATAGCTACTAATGAAAAAGGGGTGACTGGGTTGAACAATAAACCACAGGGGTCTGGATCTTTGCGTATCAGGGATTAGTAAATGGTAATGATAATGATGTCCTTAAACTTAATGGTATTACAAAATCAGACCTGGTAATTATTAATGATGAAGGGGTGTCTAGGTTGGACAATAAACCACAGGGGTTAGGATTTTCACTTAAGGATACCCCAAAGCTGGTAAGTGCTGTAGATATACTAGAATCGGTTATTACTCAGAGTCAATCTCTATCAAAAATATCTTCTAAATCTAGTTTACCAAAAGATAGTAATTTAGGCATATTGAATTCTCATTGTGGTAGACAGGACTACAGCTGTAGAAATGGGGACACCAAATTAGTAATGCATCCCCTGTATGAATCCCAGTGGCCCTATGATAGTATTAATCAATTCTTAATCCTGAAAATCCTTTCTACTATCTCTGATTTAGCATCTATTAAATCCACCGATTTGGAGTCAGTTCAGTTCAAACAGGTACAGCCCAACTCTCTTTGAGAGTCTACTATTACAACTTGGTCTTCTAACGATATAGTTACTAAGATCTTAGGATCAAGTGTGTATTTCATGGACTATGGAATTAAGGTTGAGATTTGGGCTAGTGTACTATATCTTCCGAACTTGAAAGTTCTGCCCCGTAAGGTGGACAAAGGTTGTAAACCAGTAGAAAGCAACACACCTAAACCTGTACTTAGAGGAGCAGCAGGTCCATTAAATAATCAATCTTGCAGTTCTGGGCTGTTGATCATTAATTCCCCAACAGAGGGTACGCTGTGCGAGTGGCTACCCAAAAACAATGTACGAATGGAGGACCGGTCTTGGTTGCCTGCATCATTAGCAAAGGTTTACCGTGGAGATCACAATTGAATAACCGGAGCTTTGGATGTTAATGTAAATGAAATGAGACTATGCTCATGGAATGTCCATGGATTGCTCCATTTATTGTCAGACCCAGATACAATACTATTTTTAAACTCATTTGCAATCTTATTATTCCAAGAAACATGGTGTGAACAGATGACTCCTTTACCTGGATATAATGAATATAATATACCGGCAGTGAAAACTATAACATTTTGTTGTGCTAAATGTGGATTGGCATGTTACATCGCGGTCAATTTAAACCTAGTTGTGGATATGGTAGATTTTAATCTGGGTTGGCTCCAATGTCTTGTGGTAAATTCCATCGATCCGAGTTTAGTTATTCTTAATGTGTATCTAAGTCCCAGTAAAAACAAGTCTGCACAGTTGTATATCTTGTGGAATATGTTAACCACATTAATAGTTCAGTATCCTGATGCCGGTTTGATAGTATCAGGTGATTTTAATTTGCAATTAAGCCGGTTCTCAGATTCTAATTGTGAGTCAGAAGGTCTGGCAAGAGAATGCTATGACATTATGTCTGAGGCCGGAGTCAGCCAGTTAAAAGAAAGAACTAGGTTTATGCCAACGGTTAAGAATTCTAAACATTGTTCAATCATTGATTATACATTTGTATCAGATATCCTGAGACCAAATATGTCGGATTATAAGGTAATTGGCCGGCCAGAAAGTGATCACAACCTCCAGGTTGTAAAATGTAATCTTCCTGTGAAGCATCACTCTAAAACGTATGATCTTCCCAATACGTCATATTCTGCATATAACCTGAAGAGGTTGGTTTGTCATTTAGCCAAAGAGGAGGAAATTATGCAAACTGCTCAGGCATTAATAATAGGAATGCGATTTGGAAGTCCAGGGTGATATGAATATGATCAATAAATGGAATTTTATTACAGTGTCCCTCGTGGGAAAATTTGTAGCCGGTAAGACTAAGCGAAAATTAATACTCATTTAAATATCCCAAAAATATGGTTCCCGCCAAAATACAGAAGTTAAAGAAACTACTCAACAGAGCTGTTCAGGTGGCATATGTGCATAGATTTTGCCAGTCCCTTTCTGTGTATAAAGAAAATCTGAAGGAACTTCAGAAGACCTATAAACAAGAAGTCTGGAAAGCTAAACTTAAATACCAAACCGGGTTATGGAAGAGTTTATTACCCACCTCAAAACAAAATTTTGTAAAACAATTCTGGGCGGTTATTAACAAGCTTGAAAGAGGAGGTTGTAGGTCTTTTTCTGTAAATATACCACAAACCAGCTGGGTTATGTTTATAAGTAATTTGTATGGTACGTCGGGCCAGAGGGAAAAACCTATTGATACACTGGATAGAGTTATGGGGAATAATATATTATTAAAAAATGTGGGGAATGGTGGGTGTCCGGGTTTGAACTCCATTGACCATTTTATCGATTCCAGTCTCGATTTAAATCTTGATTTAGAAACCCCTAGTTGTGACCAAGTAATGACCCTGCTAAGAGGGCTTCAAGCAAATGGTGCCCCTGGACCCAATGGGTTACCAAATGCCCTGTTTCGTGCTAATGGTGATATGTGGGCTGGCATTTTACATCGTATATCCAGGGAAGTTTTGACTATGGGAATGGTCCCATAATCCAGGCAAGGAAGCATATTGCAACCTAGTTATAAGAGCAGCCCGGTGGCTAATCCTGCTAACTATTAATTGATCTCGCTTACTGATGTTGATGCAAAGGTGTTTGCCTCAACTCTTTTGATAGAATTGGAAAATTGGGCTACACAGGAGGGCACAATTCCATTGAATCAGACTGGTTTCCGGAAAGGTCAATCCACTATTACAAATTTGCTGGCTTTAACTTTACTTGCAGAGAGGGCTGTCTTAAATACGCAAAATGTATACATTACTTTTATTGACCTTAAGGCAGCCTTCGACTCTGTGCCACCGAACCTGTTATGGAAAAAATTGGTTGATCGTGGCATCTCGAGGAAATTGTTGAATACTATCATTCTTTTATATACCGATACCTGGGTTCAAGTCAAGTTGGGTGATGGCAATTCCTTATCAAGGAAAAAAAGAACGTATAATGGCCTAAAGCAAGGATGTGTTCTTGCCCCCTGTCTATTCAATTTGTTCTAATCAGATCTTTCCCAGTATTTGGATGTGGAAAAAGGCCATGTTCTTAGGATGGGGAGAAGAAAATTAGGTTATCTTCAGTATGCCAATGATACCATCCTTGTGAGTCATACTCCTATCGGCTTACAAAAACTTATTACCGCCTTTGACGACTACTCCCAACAGAATGGCCTTGAATTGAATGTCCAAAAAACTAAAGTGATGAAAGTTGGTGTAGCAAAACAGAAATGTAATTCCTGGAAGGCAAGAGCAGGTACAATTGATACTGTGAAGACATACAAATACCTAGGGGTGGTGCTTGACAATCGTGTGACTTTTAAATTTAATCTTAAGGATCAAAGGGCTAAGGCTGTGACTCTGATCCTTGCTTTTAAATGTCTTGAAAAGTCATTGAACTGCCAATCATATGATTTTATTCTTAAAGTAATTAAAGCCAAATTACAACCAACTGTCATATATGGTTCTCCTATTACTAGAGGGAAAGATTTGAAAATACTTGACCTATTGGTGGTTAAGGTTTTTAAAGCAACCTTTGGGATTGCTAAATCAGTGTGTCAAGCAGGAATACAAATGGAGTTTAGTCTCCAGAGACAGAGCCTGGTATCAAAAGGAGCATTTTTAAAATGCATGGCCGCATTGTCTACATCAGACCTATCATCTTTAGGGAACATTTGTTGGCAAGAAATAGACAAGTCTGTTTATGAGGCTCAATGGAGATCTTATATTTTAACTTCCCTAAGAGACATCGGCCTGCAAATTGCACTGCAAAATCTAAAAATGCCCAATTATAAGTTAATTTTAAAAAAGCTTATTAAAATTGAATCGTGTAAACTAGACTAAATTGATTTCGCTGAGACAAATTATGCATGGTATGTGATTAATTCATAAAAATCACTACCTATTCAGCCGTATTTGAATCTTTTTTTCACAGCGAAATTCAAAAATATGTTTTTAAGGCTACGTAAGGGATTAAACCCAACGAAGGAGGGCACGCAATCATGGATTAAGCAGTAGCCGGACTCTAATTGTAGACTTTTTCGTTGGCCACAGGAAACTCTAGTCCATATAGTGTGTGTGTGCCCTAAGTTGATGAAGCTTCGACGTACAGTTTTGAGACCTTATTTCTTGGAGAGCGGGGTTAGATCTGCTTGTCAAGCATTAATCATGTCTTTATCTCGTGAATCGATTCCGTTATTGTGTCATTTGGTAAAAATGTTATTGGCAGTGGAAAAAATGTTTGATACAAAAAGGTAAATCTCCAGTATTATCAAGTTTTATAACTTAATAATAATGTTGGAAGGGTGATAACGTGACATCCTAAAAACAGGCGTGCCACTACTATTGTAAATTGACACACTTTATATTTGACTTAATGTGATGATTAGTGCATTATTTGCATATTAGCACTTTATAGTAAAATGATGCCCTTTATTATTGCTTTAATATTTTGTTTAAGGCAATGAATGTAAATTAGTACTTTGAAATGTAACTTGTGCATGAAATGTACATGAGAATACGTTGGTTTCAGGTATTTTTGCATTTGTATAAGGAAATAGTATGCTGTGCACTACGTCACCTTTAAAATATAAAATGTGCAATATCATTCTGTAATTATTGATGTTATGTGAATGGATTCTATTCTTTTGATAAGTTTTAACATTTTATATATTTGATAGTTTTTATATTATGTGCTGGGAAGATGTTTTTGTAAATGAATTTTTAATGATTAATCTAGTTATTATGATTGCGATGTGAAGTTGTTGTGATTGCAAAGATTTTAAGTACTCAAGCAATAAAGATTTATTACTATTACATAGGTTTTGTTTTAGAATAAGACTGCAGCAAACGCATTCTGTCCATTTAGTTTGCCAGGATTTTTTGCTATTGGCTAACCAGTTCTTGGACTTTTATTCTAAGCTAGACTTACTACCTGAGTCTCACTTACAGTAAATTCATTGCAGTTGAACTGAGTGTGCTGACTGTCAGTGTCCACCAATTGTAATAAGGTCACTGATGCAAAGCTAGGGTAGGAGGCACTTGGGTGATTACACGAGAGTACATGTGCAAACAAATGCGCTCATGTGTGGGCTGCTGGAGCAAGTCTACTGTTGTGTGCAGCTTGGCATCTAGAGACAGGTAGCCTGACACATAAAAATTGGCACTGATCTTGGGTAGGTATTCATAGTGTAGGTCTGCACTGCTTGCTGAAAAATCTGTGGTGTTTACTTTATACATTTAGTTGAAATCTGTCCTAAAGTACTGTTTTGTTCAATTGCGTCCTACAGAGTCCGTCAAGGTACCAAACTGGAGTAAAACATGCACACCAAGTTTGAATTTGCACTCCTCAATAATCCACATCTTATGGGACTTCAAGATTTGTCATATTTCTCTGACTCGGATCATAATCAGATTCCAGGGTTTCCCTTCTCACCACCACCAGCTCGGCCTAATTAATTACTCTGCTTAGAGGCTGAGTGATCAAAGACCTTCCCACACATAAGGGCAATTTACAATGGTTGAGGAAATCTGCATCTGATAATTGGCTTGTCACTCTGCCCCAGCCCAGGCTCACTGGAACAAAGAAGAGGGACCAGACATCTAGAGCCCACACAAAATGTGCTCTCATTTAAAGGTTTACTAGGAAGGCATGAAGCAGTGGTGTTAGCTAGGGGCGAGCTGTGGCCCTCAGAGGATCTCTTACCAGCTTGAATTATCACAGCATGCTGTGCAAGAGGGTTGGGACAGGGGTGGAAGGATGATGTGGCATCATAGGATTGTCAAAGGGTCTGGACCTAAAAATTTCCACCCTCACTAAAAAAAAACACCACTAAGGACAGACAGATGATAAAGACAAAGGCTTGGGAGTGACAACAGTGAAAAACGCCCAACTGGAAGAAGAAACCACCTGATGCCCTGCAAGAATGGACTGGGTAGTTTAACTCATGTGACCCCAGAACTAGGGTGGGTATCACCAGGGCCAGTGGTGCTGGCTCCCTTTTAAGCCAAGAGGACAGTTGGGGGGAATGGACCTGAATATCACTGCCACCTGGGTACCCTTTAATAAATCAGGAGGCTCTGGAGCCAAGGAATTGTGGCAAGGAGGGTGTTCTGCTGACTAGTTTTGGAGATGTAGTATAAGATGCCCCCTCCAGTGGGAGAGGAAAACCAGAAGCTAGAGGACACCAATGGAGTAGGGGGCCATACAATCCACCTTCCCACCAAATGCACCCCTTTCAAGGGAGGGAGGCCTGATGAAAATGCACTTAGTGGCTAGGCCTGGCCACCAGGAGCAAAATGAGTCCATGATGAAGAAAATCAGCCACACAGGCCTAAGGATATGAAGGTTTGAAGTCTGCCCCTCTTTAAAAGAGAAAAAAGTAGGAAAAATGAATGCTTATGTTCCCCTGAAATTTCTTTGAAATTCCCCTGGGGAAGACTGAGCTCCCAGGAGATGATGCAGTGCTCCCTACAGTTTCATCTAATTACTTTGCCCATTGGGGGTGTGCTCTGGGACCCCAAGCCTGACTTTTTAGCAATAGTCCTGAGCACTCATACAAAATAACACATCAAGTAGATGAATGTTGATAGTAATGTGACCAGGTCAACGTTGGAGTCTTTGTTTTTTCTTTAATTGGTCATCAGACACAAGTTACACACAGCCAGCCGACACGTGTTTCATCGGAGAAAACAATGTTCTCCAACTCTTCAGGGCTGGGAAATAGAAAAAGATGACCTCAGAACAAGGCATGGAATATCCATGTCTACAACAAAAAATATATAACTACCCACAATTGGTGGCGCATTAGACTACCGTCACCCAGCACGCGTGGAAACCAAAGAGAGAAATAATACAAATAATCATAAAGTACAAAAGGAAGTTAATGAAAACCACCCTCAGTACCACTGTAATGAGCTACATGTGAGCAACGTAAATCACAAATTTCGTGTCCACACTTAGCCATTCCTAGGTATGTAGGTGAATACATCAAAGTGTCGCACAAAGTGAGCAAAACAGACATACACAACTGTATGGATAGTAAGTGGCAGTGTGCATATTGCTAAAATTGGCTACAGTACATGGTAAGATAAAACACAATAAGATACCTCTGTGGCTGAATCCAAAATGGAAAAACTAATAGAAAGGAAGAAAAAGATAAAAGAGAGTGGAGTGGTTTAGTGAGAGCCAGGCTAATAGGCTCGGCTATTTCGAAAAGCTCTATTGGCGCCAATAAAGTGAGAGAAATGGAACGGCCAACCTTACCTCAAAGCCGGTGATAATTCCAACCCAGAAGGGTATATAAGGTCTTGGTACGTAGAATTTTACAACAGTAGTAGAGTACAATCTGTAGGAGTTGAAATGAAAAAGGAGAAAGAGAACACAAATAAGCCCAGCAGGCCAATTAAGGGTGCACTTGTTACAAAGGCAATAAGTGTCTTAATACCAGGCGCCTAGTAAGCATATTGACAGAGAAATCCGTTATCAAGTCAGGTTCCAGAGGAATAATCACTCACATGGTCACCATACCAAAAAGAACCCTCAGCGTAGAAATGGGCAGAACCCAACCACCAAATCTGTCCGGTCAGAGTCAAGGGTGAAAGGATAAATAATGGCGGACAGTAACTAGGTATACCCAAAAAACAGTAAGTACAAGTATCTGAAAAAACGAGAAATCACTTTATCAATCCAAAATTAAGGCAGAAACGAAGAAGGAGGTCATTTACTTAAGCCCACAAACTCAATTCCGACAAAAGTTCCGGTGGTCCCAGTATTGGCTCCGTCAGGGAAATAAACATAGATACATGTACAGGTTCTTAGTAGAATAGCAGTATAAGTCGAAGAAAAAGATCGGAGAATTAAACATATCTCACACGATTGAAAATTCAGTCAGGTATGACGCCTGTCATAGTCGATAAGTCATAGTGCAAGTCCAATCACATAAAGGTCACCTAAAAAGTGAAAGTGACAGAAAGGACACAAGAGCTTAAACTAAATTACAAAAACAGCCCAAAAGGTGTGTCCAGACACAACGTAAGACCATATTATGTCTTACGTGAGACAGGAGAGTAGGAATGCGACCGGATCAATCCCGGTAGAACACATGTGCGTGCTCTTGAAAGACTCTGTGGGCATTAAAAAAATATAAAAGGGCACATAAGATTGTAAAACGTTACAATTGCGTTAGAGCCACATATTTAAGTATTAAATCTGACATAACACCCTAGGAGAAAGTTAACTCAATTCGTCCGTGAACAGTGCCCGCTTCCTGGCGTCTTCCAACAATCTCGGAGTGGAGGTGAACACCCCAGAAGTACCTATAAACATGACTCGCCGTAACAACTAGAACGCGGTTGCCTGTACGTTCGACAAAGACTGCTCCGTAGTGAAAATAGAAAAGGTATTAGTTAGTACCTCGTGCGAAATGACCCCGTAGGTTAAGCCAATTGTATTGGGCCATAATGAAAGTCTTATTAAAAAAAATGAAAAATAAGATATTATTCACATAAGGTGAATCTCAAAATGGGCAGCTATTGATAAATTGATCACATACAGCTTAATAGATGCATGTAAGTACTATTGAATAAATCAGTAATTTGAAAGAAAATACTAAATAAATCCAAAAAAAAGCCATATTCCAGCGTTTGTTTAGACCACAGTAAACGGGTCATACTAAGGGTCTTGGTTCAGAGTAACCTATAGTTCCACTTCCAGAAGGTAAAATTGTCTGCAAAGAGCTGCTGTAGATCAAAGAAAATATCTTTATACCCCAGACGCAGCAATCATAGTCACTGTTCTTATATCAAATGTACGTGGTCCGCTACTAATCGATCCCAATAGAAATGAGTGTCCATTGAGTGTGCATCACTTTAAGGGTAATACAGTGAGGTCCCGGAACCATTTGCCTGGAGTCTGAAAATACAGGAGACCTAAGTCAACAATGAGTCAAGAACAAGGGAAAACTAACTAGTAACTTCAAAGGTAATGTCAACGAAAGCACGGTTGGGCAAATATATGGACTAATGTATGTATCAACCATCCGTAGTGACAAGTAGGAATAGCCAGAAAGAGATGGAGAGACAAACCATGGCATCATGCAGTTGATATTAGTTTCGATATCAAACGACTTATTGTCGCACCCTTTGAGTGTCCTAACCTTGTGTTTGGCCCATCTGCACACACCTCAGAAACCACATTTGTGGAAACCAGTGCTGTGTGGGGTGAGCCAGGTATCTGTCTTCACCGTCCAAGGTAGTGTTGGACTTAGTCTGTTGCGTAAAGTTCTACCCCGTCTGAACGTGATCTGTGGGTGTTTAGTGATATGATTAGGCAGGGTACTGTCTGCTTGTAGAATGTTCCAGTGTTTCTTGAGGCATTTGCGTAAGGTGTGACTAAGTTCAATGAAATCAGTAACCATACGGATCATCTGGTTGTTTGCATTGTGTCTGTCTTTAGTCCTTAAGGTGTCTTCTCTTTTCACCTTTGTGATTCTGTTCTCAGCTCTGTTGAGATGTGCTGTGGAGTATCCCCTACTCTGGAATCTAACCTTCATGTCCTTAATGCATTTATGAAACTCTGTCTCATCACTACAGTTTCGTTTGGCTCTAATGTACTCTCCTCAAGGGATAGAACTGATCTGGTGTACAGGATGATAACTTTCTGCATGCAAGATGGAGTTGCATGAGGTGCCTTTATGGAAAAGACGACTGTTAAGTTTGTCCTCTTGGATGTACAATTCAATATCTAGAAAATTAATCTGTGTGTTGATGAATTCCATTGTAAATTGCATACCATAGTCATTACTGTTAATGTAGTTTTAGAATCGTTGTAGTTATGACTGGGTACCTGACCACAGTAATAGGCAATCGTCAATATATCTGCCCCAAAATATGATCTTATCAATCCATGTGACTCCCTTATCTCCCCAGATCCACTCTCTTTCCAGACAACCCATAAACAGACAAGCAAAGGAGGGGGAAAATGTAGACGTCATCGCGACCCCCCTGATTTGCTCGTACCACTTGCTGTCAAATCAGAAGAAATTGTTGTGAAGAATAATGTGCATCATCATGATCAGTATCTCATTGTGTAACCATTCAGTGGCAGGTCTAGTGTTAAGCATACGTGTTATGGCTTGCAGTCCAAGTTCCGGCTTGATGTTAGCATAAAGTGATACCACATCAGGCATCACCAGTATCATGCCAGGCTGCCACTCCAGATCTGCAAGGAGACTCAATATGTGTTTAGAGTCTTGGATGTAAGTAGCCAAATTACGTACCAATGGACCTAGAAACAGGTCCACATATTCTGACAGTTTTTCAGTTGGGCTCCCAATACCTGCCACGATTGGTCTGCCTGGTGGGAAAGCTTGGTGTTTGTGCACCTTGAGCAATGTGTAAAGGCGCGGATAGGTTGGTCTGAAGGCCTTCAGGTAAGCCAATTCATCGTCGTCAAAAAGGCCCTTAGAAGGCCAGTCCACCTGATGTTTATTGATCAATGTACTCAAAGGGCCCATCGGGTTGTGATTAATCAGTTCATAGCAGTCAACGTCATTAAGTTGAGACATTAGGAGATGATGCAGTGCTCCCTACAGTTTCATCTAATTACTTTGCCCATTGGGGGTGTGCTCTATGACCCCAAGCCTGACTTACTGTCAGCCAAGGAGGCCCCATACCGGGGTTCCAGTGTTTTAGTCATTGTCCCTGGGGTCCTCATCCCCCAAGGTTCAATTATGGAATGAGGAAGGCTCTGGGACCATCTGGAGCCCTTGAGAGCATGACTGATGTCCTTCCCTCCTTCCTCTGCCAATGTCTGGAGGGGTGCACACCAGTCAGTAGTTCCCACCCACATGAAACATTGGCTGGTTAGGGAATATGCCACTTCCCTTGATGGCAGAGAGTGTGTAAGAGGTCAGGGCAGCTAGAGATTCAGGTGGGAGTTATCTCCTTGCACTGCCCGCCTTGTATCGAAGTAGCGGTCACCCAACCTACCAAGAACGAAATGCAGCGTTAGGCTGCATTTTAAAAATGAAACAAAAGAAAAGACAATGTAATGTGAAGTGAGGTTGCCAGTTTCTGTTCATAAACATTCATAAACTCTGGCTTGTAGTGCCTGCAAATGCCCCATAAGGGGGCCAATGTGCATACCTGCTTGCTTGTAGTGCCCCAATGATGGGGAGGGGCACCAGCAACATTTACCCAATGCTCTGTTGGGGGCTGTATGAGGTCCAGCAGAACCCAGGAATGTTCTTAGGAAATTAACTCTACGTGGCCTAGGGGCCTGTGAGGATGTCCCCAGGGGATGTTTATATTGCTTTGAAGTACTCTCAGAGCAGGAACTTTTGCTCATGGGCTCTAGAGTTTGGGGACCCCCTGTGGTTGGTCCCATGGCTGCATTTTCTGCCCTATAGAGTGTGAAGAAAAACTCAAACAGGCGTTGTATTTAATTAAGATGCTTTAGTGACACAATGGATATTGTAAAATGAACCTTTGCCATTGTAATGAATGCTTATGACTATAAGCACTGGTTCTATTTATTTAAATGGTGAATCAAGGTTGAGTAACAACATGTGGCTGATTCTATTAAAGTGGTAAGACCCTGGCAAATGAAACAATGGCTGTAATGTACTCAAATGTACAAGTTTAACCTATCGTCAAAAGTCACAATAGCCTGATATGAGCTTAGCGTGCAGTGCTGTAGCGGGCCCTGCCCAGGCCCGTGAATAAATCTTAGGAAAAGCTAGATCACCACAGTGTACTTGACACAACATGCACAGCTAGCATGTTGTTTCTAGTACACATTGGTGATCTAGCTTTTTTCTCAATACCCTAACAAATCCAGTAGGCTTGCCTCATCTATACTGACTTCCCTTATAATGTGTTACATTGACAAAGGATAACATGGTAATTTCTAATAATGTGGTAAACCCCTGACAAAGCCAATAGACCTGCCTTTATCTAAAGACTCCTCATTATATTATGATGTGCCATCTGGTATAAGTGGGGGATATTGTGATTATGGACTCAGTAGAGTGCAATGTGATATGAGAGTGTCACCAAACGTATTTCCATCTTCCAGATATATATATATATTTGCAAATAAATGCATAGAATTTAGTAGAGTGCTGCAATAGAAGTATTTTTCTTTTTAAAAGAAAAGGCCCTGACTGGACAATAATTTATTCAGTGTTCATGTTGCTTGCCAGAGAACTGGTTTTCTAGCCCACACCACCTATCCTGAGTAGGCCTTGGACTGCTTTGCAACTCTGCATGAGCCAAATTTTAGAACATGGTACTCAGTCCCACTAAAGAGACAATTGTGGACCTATTAGTTGTCAAGGACTCACATTGTTTGCAACTAATAGCCCAAATTCCTACAGGGACCCTCCCACTACAAATAAATCCCTTAAGACTCTTTTCACTTTGTATGTGTGTTGATTAATGCAGCACACATTCAAACGTTGGAGAAATTAGGAGAAATAAAAACATTTCTCCTCATTACACCTGGCTCTTTAAGGGCTCGGGTTTTGGTGCAAATCCTTTTCTACGAATGGTACAAAGATTTTGACCAGGCTGAACAGATTTCAGAAATCACATGCAGTGGCATAGTTGCCTTTGAAACGCAGTCTTGCTCAAGCTACAACACTGAAAAAACAACTTTCGTGGGTAGGCTTTTATTTTTTATTGTCTGTAGTTGTAAAAGTTACAGTGACTCAAGTTAGGTGGCTAAATGGTGCTGATCAATGACGTATGACGAAAATGGCCAGGAATCCAGGTATATCATGTGGTAATGGGCCCAGTAATCCTCGGACCCATGTGCTATTCCCCAGTGCAGACATGAACTTGCAATGGGTGACAACTAGGGTGGTGATACCATCTGGAATCATTAACACCAGACCCGTTATTAAAGTCCTTCTACCAGTCATCTGTGATAGGGTGATTAAAGCATTTCCCATTCATGAAGAAGCATTTTCAAGGGAATAAAATAAATAAATAAGCAAGACTTATGAAACACAAGAGGAAGAATATCAGAGGTTGCATTAACAGGACTAATGAGATATTTGGTCCACATCATGTATTCAATAAGAGATAAAAGTGACATCTGAGAATATAATTTGGAGCATCAACAATCTCACCATGAAAATAAAGAATTAAAAAACTTGTAACACATGACTGTAGAAGCAACAACAAATGTAGCCTTCCCTGAAAGTTTGGAGTTGATCTGTCAAGCGGGGGGCGAGAAAAAAGGAGGGTCCCAAAACTTGTTTTTCCCATGCAATTTTCCATAGGACCTTTAGCCGGGGCTACAGCCCGAACAGCAGAACGGAATTACACCAAATTTGGCAAAAAGGTAGAGTTCGGTGCGCAGATCACCCTTTTTGTTAAATGGTGTAAATCCGTTCAGTAGTTCCTGAGAAAATCAAAAGTAAAATCATAAGTATATCTTGAGGAGCTTACCGTTTGTTTACAGTACGCGTACCTTCCCGAGCACGAGCTGAATGCTAATTGGCTGTCAACAGTCCAAACCAGGAAAAGTTGGCAGCCATCTTGTGCCTCGGTAGAACCAAGTCACAAGAAAGCAGAAAAACAAACGTGCACAAGGACCCCCAAGGCCAAAAAAAAAATATTTTTTAAATCGCAGGGTACGCGTAGGTATGCGTACCCCGTGAAAAATAAAAGGTCTACTTTTTTCAAATTAGCCCCCGGGGGGGCCAAATCCTGCATGCATAATTCAAAAATGTGGGGGGGGCCCAATTCCCCCCACACTACCTCGGGGACCGCCACCCCGAGGGCAAAGTAATTATGATAGCCAGCCCCGGGGACCGCTACCCCCGGGGATTTTGTATGTATGTTCGGGGCCTCTAAGGCCCCCTGAGCCCCGGGGATCGCCACCCCCGGGGCTTTGTTATGTAGTCTGCGGGGGGCTCATGACCCCCCTGCAGCCCCTGGCACCGCCACCCCCCGGGGCTTTGTTTTTTAAAATACATTTTTAAAAAACATGTGTGGGGGGGTTAAGCCCCCCCCACATGCCACGGGGACCGCCACCTCCCCGGGGCTCTAAAATGTAAAATAGGGGGGTCCGTGACAGACCCCCCAGCCCCGGGGACCACCACCCCCCAGGGCTTTGAACAGGTGGGAGGGGGCCCGAGCAGCCTCCCTCATGGAGCCCACGATGGCCCTGGGAACCGCCACCCCCCAGGGCCAGCTCCTGCAGTGTCCCGGGGTGCCTACCCCTGGGACACTGGGGGCGTGGCCTCATTACACCTCTCTGCAATGCAGCCCCCTGGCGCATACTGGAGGTTGCTGGTGGGCTAGTTGGCCCCCAGGGACCCCCAGTATGCAAGGGGAATTAGTTCCCCCTCTGAAAAAGCCCCAGGGGGCTGCGTTGCAGAGAAGTGTACTGAGGCCACGCCCCTTTTTACACCTCTCTGCAATACAGCCCCCTGGCGCATACTGGAGGTTCCTGGTGGGCTAGTTGGCCCCCAGGGACCCCAGTATGCAAGCGTACTTAATCCTCCAACTTAGAACGCGTTACGGGGCATGTTTGCACAGTGGTGAAGGTAGGGGGCGGGGCTTGAGGTGACATGTGTGCAAACACGCCCTGTGGCGCGTTTTAGGTTGGGGAATATATTCCTCTTCAATCCAGAGGTCCCCTAGGGGCCAACTAGTCCAACAGGTACCTCCAGTAAGCGCCACGGAGCTGTGTTGCAGAGTGTTGTAAAAAGGGGGCGTGCCCTCTCATCACCTCTCTGCAATGCAGCTCTCTGGCGCATACTGGAGGTACCTTGTGGGCTAGTTGGCTCACAGGTCACCTCAGGATTGAAGAGGAATATATTCCCCAACCTAAACCGCGCCACAGGGCGTGTTTGCACACGTCACCTCAGGCCTCGCCCCCTTCCTTCACTATTGAGCAAAATATTCCTCTAAAATCAGCCGAAGTACAAATTCCGATTTACTCACCTGTTATCACGAGAGACGTCAGTGCTGCATCTTTGAGCCCAGGACGGACCCTGAAAAGTAAATGTAACCATACTTACAGTAACTTGAATTTCCTTCTATAGGCTAACATTCACTGGTTTCACTTGGAAATTGTTCTAAGTGTCGATTTTTTAAACTTACAAATATTCCTCTAAAATCAGCCGAACTACAAATTTCGATTTACTCACCTGTTATCAGGGGAGAACCCAGTGCTGCATCTTTTAGCCCAGCACTGACCCTGAAAAGTAATTGTAACCTTACTTACCAGTAACTTGTATTTCCTTCCATAGGAATTCATTTTCTCGTTTTCACAAGAAAAGTTTCCAAGTGTCTATTTTCACAAACTACAAATATTCCTTAAAAATCGCCTGTATGACTTAAACACATTCTTTTAACTGTTTCTAGGAGATGTACCAGTGCTGGATCTAGGATTCACCACTGAGAAAGAAAAAGTGATGATAACACTACTTACCTGCTAAGTGAATTTCTTTTTGTAGGCTAACATTGACTGGTTTCACTTGGAATTTCTTCTAAGTTTGGAGTTTTGGAACTTTAAAATATTCCTCTAAAATCAGCCGAACTACGAATTACAATTTACTCACCTATTATCAGAAGAGACCTCAGTGTTGCATCTTTGAGCCCAGTACTGATCCTGAAAACTAATTCTAACCGTACTTACCAGTAACTTGAATTTCCTTCTATAGGCTAAGAGTGACTGGTTTCACTTGGAAATTCTTCTAAGTGTTGATTTTTGAAACTTACAAATATTTCGTTAAAAACAGCCGAACTACAAATTACAATTTACTCACCTGTTGTCAGGAGAGACCTCAGTGCTACATCTCTGAGCCCAGTACTGATCCTGAAAAGTAATTCTAAACATACTTACCAGTAACTTGAATTTCCTTCCATAGGCTAACATTGACTTGTTTCACTTGGAAATTCTTCTAAGAGTTGATTTTTGAAACTTACAAATATTTCCTTAAAATCAGCCTAACTACGAATTCCGATTTACTCACCTGTTAAGGGCGAGAATCCAGAGCTGCATCTTTTAGCCCAGCACTGACCCTGAAAAGTAATTGTAACCTTACTTACCAGTAACTTCTATTTCCTTCCATAGAAATCCATTGTCTGGTTTTCACCAGAAACATTTCTAAGTGTCTATTTTCACAAACTACAAATATTCCTTAAAAATCGCTTGTATGACTTAAACGCATTCTTTTAACCGTTTATAGGAGATGCACCAGTGCTGGATGTAGGAATCACCACTGAGTAAGAAAAAGTAATGATAACACTACTTACCTGCTAAGTGAATTTCCTTCTATAGGCTAACAGTGACTGGTTTCACTTGGAAATTCTTCTAAGTGTGGAGTTTTGGAACTTTAAAATATTCCTTTAAAATCAGCCGAACTACGAATTTCGATGTACTCACCTGTTATCAGGAGAGCCCTCAGTGCTGCATCTTTGACTCAGTAGTGATCCATAAAAGTAATTCTAACCGTAGGCTAACATTGACTGGTTTCACTTGGAAATTCTTCTGTCAAGTTTTGGAACTTTAAAATATTCACCTAAAATTATCCGAACAGCGAATTCCGATTTACTCACCTGTTATCAGGAGAGAACCCAGTGCTGCATCTTTAAGCCCAGCACTGAAAAGTAATTCTAACCATACTTACAAGTAACTTGTATTTCCTTCCATAGGAATTCATTGACTGGTTTTCACCAGAAAAGTTTTTAAGTGTCTATTTTCACAAAGTACAAATATTCCTTAAAAATCACCTGTATAATTTAAACGCATTCTTTCAACTGTTTACAGGAGATGCACCAGTGCTGAATCCAGGATCCACCACTGAGTAACGATAACACTACTTACCTGCTAAGTGAATTTCCTCCTTTAGGATAACATTGGTGATTCAATGTGAAAAAGTTAGTCTGTCAACTTTTAAAATACAATAATATTCCTTAAAAATTACTACTGTAACCAAAACGCTTTTACTGTTTACAGGAGATGTCCCAGGACTGAATCTAGGATCCAGTCATGTGGTTAGAAAAGTAATCCATAAAGTAACTAATTGCATTTAACTAGAAATGCCCATTGCGCTCAGTGTTGCATTGTGTTTGAAATTGTGTTGCCCATTGCAACAACTGTAACTACTGTACTTAAAAGTCTATTGCCTATTTGCAAAGTATTTAAACTGAAGTAATTCATTCTGAGAAAGTATGTAACTATAATGTATTTTAAAAAAAATATATAAAAATAAATAGTTTAGAAAAAGTAGTAAATCAGTATAAAAAAATAAATATAACAATTAATACATTTAAAAAGTGTAATTTACAAAACCTTTGAAATTCACTGAAAAAAACATAGGTTTCAGACATGTTATAGTTAGGAATTAACATTTAAAAAACCTTTCAAATTCACTGAAAAACCATAGGTTTCAGACATGTTATAGTTAGGAATTAGCATTTAAAAAACCTTAGAAATTTACTGAAAAAAACATAGGTTTTAGGGGTGTTATAGTTAGCTGAACATTTCACTCCTACACAACCATTGAAATGCCTCCATTGTATTTAGTTCTGCTAACGATAATTTGCGCGCCCACAACCACTGCTGATGATGTCACATATTACAACATTCATGACATGGTCAGTGACATCACTGATGACTTCACTGATGACATCTAAAATGACATCACTGATGACATCGTCCAGTGAATGTGGTTTGGTTTGTTATTTAAATATGTATTATATATATAGCAATCTGCATTGAAGAAGTTCGGTGAAGACAAACAGTGATCTCTGCACTCTATGCTCTAACAATGCAAGGGAAGATGCGCAAATTATTGTCCTAGGGACTGTTAATAATGTGGCTATGTAAAGGACTGAGTGTCCATGTTAATAGTAGTGGCCTCTCAGTCCTTTACTCCCTTAGCAGTGATAATTTGCGCTACATAACGTGAGCGAAAATAGCCACATTATTAACAGTCCCTAGGACAATAATTTGCGCAATGGCACTCACTCTCTAAAATCACTCTAATGAGCTCTAATTGTGTCGTGTAAATGCCGCGATCTGGGAACTCACAGTGCATTGTTTGGAACTACATTGATCCAAAAACTACTAAGCCCACAATGCATCTTAACAGCCATGTGGTGTCTACAGGTATTTAAGGTAAAAAGTAATGATGGACTATTGTTTGTTACCGTGATCAGGGACTGCTTCATGTCCGAAACGCGTAGGTGGGGAACCTACAGAAAATAAACCAAAAATTCAACTAACGAAGTAGTGTGCGGCGTTTTTCTCTTTTGAGAAGTTATTGCTGAAAGTAATTATCGCGAGGGTGTCCTGAACCTTGCCGCCGGCACCAGCTACTGTTGCTCCTCTCATCTTGTGACATTTGCTTGTTGATATATATATATACATATATATATATGTATATGTTTTTTTTTTGCTTCATGGTTCATGTATGTTGAGATAAGTGTAGAAATACATACCTTTTTTCGTCCTCAATATTTTGGCTATACAGTTACAACAATATTTCCTACTCTAAATACCAGACCTACAACGTGGTTGCTGAGACACTCATTTTTGTGTTTTTTAAAACTTCACTTTAGCTGGAGAGGTGATCAGTTTAAAGAAAAACTCGGTTTACCATCATGTGGGCTAAGCATTGCTATCCTCCAACAAAGGTCTATTACAAGCAATACATCACATAAATATAACCACATTTTCTATTCTGACTTAAGTCAATAATGAGCGTTTGGTATGAGTTAAAGGGTTTTAGTTTAAATCTTTTAGTAAATTATTTTATTACATCATAAGTAAATCCATAAGTTGTAGTCATTAGAATCTTATTAGAAATCTATAATCAAAAGCCAATAGCCAATGAATGAATTGGAATAAAAACATTAAGCACGTTCCTTAAAGGAAAGAATCTCTATTCTAGGAATCGGGAGAGAATGGTGTCAGGCAGAGCCCAGAAAGAGTTCCAGTTCGAGAGAGAGTGAGACAGTTTAAGTATAAAACTTAGGCTTATAAAGCAGACCAACAAATCAAAAATCAATCAGAGCAGAACTTCCCATAATGAGAGGTTCAAGAAAATCAGTAGTTTCAGAGCAGCTTGGAAAAGGGGATTAAATTGAAAATTGCAAGGGCAAGTGGTAACCTGCTCTAGGAACACGCACTATTATAAGCAGTTGAAAATTATATTGCAATATTCATGTTGCATCTTCTCCTCATATAGTTCAATCAGTTTTCAGTGCTCTAATAGGAACATGTTCACTCCTCTTCTACACACAGGACACAGGTCCACAGACAGTAATATTTAAGTTTGCTACTATACTGTACTATTTTTAAATGTATGTGGGTTACTTGCTCATTCAAGACTACTTTTCCAAGTATAACTACATCTCTAACCTTCTAATATGGCAAGTTTTATTCATGCTGACAATGGTCCATGTAAAAGCTGAAACATCTATATCATGAAAAGAAAAATATTTTCCACAACACCATCCTTTGGAATAAAACAAATATGTTAAAAGATGTCAAGGTCAGTATAAATGCTGTATTTTTACATGGGGTTTTCTTCTTTACTTCACTAAACTACAATTTTAAATCATGTGTTAACAGTGGTCTTTGTGTAAGTAGAAACATTCTACAGAGTTTATAAGAAAACATACATGCACTTATCATTTATTAAGAAAACATGTTCATAGAAAGGTTAAGAATTTGACATTTTATGTCGGGTTCAGCCATTCTAGTCAGTTGGCTTTACAAGCAATGTTGCTTCTGCCATTTGGAGTAGTGTGGCTCACTGGTTAGAGGCGGCAGGCCCGAGAGCAGAAGTCAGCCTGGGACCAGGGTTCAATTCCCGACGCGGCAGGGTCGTGGACCTTGGTCAGCGGACTTGATAATTCTCGCTTTGGTGCTTACTCTAATCAGGGGTTCCACTCGGCAACTCTGGGCATTAGCTTACCTAATCTCCACAACGGCCCCACCAATTCCGGGGATGCCTGGCTCCACCTTGGGGACTCCCAGCAAGGGACCATCCCACAGGGAAAGCCAGGACGGGTTCCCCAGAGTTATACAGCGCCGGGACGCCCCGTTGCTGGGGCAGCTGTGCGCTTTACAAGTATACTACATTTACATTTACATTTACATTTGAGGCCTAGTATGAGTAGATATGGTTGCTTAGTGCACTTTTTACTTTTAAAAACATTTAATTGTCATTAAATCCTACACATTAATTCAGCACATCTATTATAAACTGTTTTATTTTCTCAATATTTTTTAAGACCCACCTTCACTACGTGTCTCTAAGGGTGATGGCCCAAAATAGAACAGTTTCAAAGGATCTAGAATCAGTGGTATGCTCTCAGAGGCATAGGTTCCATCTTTTTTAGGGCAAGCAACAGATCTATTTTCTTAAATAGTCAATGCCACTCTTTTTAAACTTTTCTTCCACTGGGAATCTGATGCTGAAAAGTAATTTTGAGGTTAAAATAGACTGTAAAGTCTCTCACCAAGTATACTCTAAATGTAACCAAAAAACTCAATCTTAAGCATTGGTAGCATACAACCATGATGTTAACGTCTGAGTATCAGCTTAATTAAGGAAAATGCAAAAGGGCCCAAAACTTTCTTTTTCCGGTGTATGGTGAGCACTCCAAATGGCAAAATTATATTTTCTTTGAATCACTTCCTCTTAAAATTCTCCCACTGTTTATGCATCTTTCATGAGTTTTTACCAAACCCGCTCATGTTGTTTAGTATTACTTTTAAAATACCTCTACACAAATTCTTCTGTAAACGAAAACTTCTCTCACATTGTATTAAACCATTGCAATATACAGCAGATCTTTATACGAAATTGCAATATAATTGTTCAAGGTACCATTCTGTTGGAAGAACCGGAAAATACCGGACCAAGCCATAATTTTGTTCAATATTTACTCAGACTATCAAATGATATAATTGTGTAACAACGAACTGTTATTGACCCAAAGATGTGGAACCATGTTCTTACCTCCAGATTGCTTATCCCATTTAGGAAGCCATTTCATATTGCAGTCACAGGCCCAGGGATTTCCGTGCAGGAAAAGGCTCTCAAGCTGTGGCATGGAGTCGACCATCTTCTCTGGAAGAGTAGTAATCTTGTTTTCAGACAAATACAGGTGCTTGATCGTGGATAGCCGGAAGTAATCCAGGAATCCAAACGTTGTAAATGTGTAGGGATGCAGCTGCTGCAGCAAATTCCCCTCTAGATGCAGCAGTCTCAGGGAGGTTAACCCGTTGAAGGCATTGGGGTGGATAAATTCAACTTTGTTGTGATCAATGTGCAGCCTCATTAATCCTGAAAGGCCCTGGAAGGTTTGGCCTGTGATGACGTTTAACTTGTTGTAGCTCATTTTGAAAACCTGGAATAAAAAAGGAAAACGTGTTGTTGCTCTTTGGTTCAAGACTGTTTAGTGATAAAACAGCCTAAATAGATAATAGGCGGGCACCACCTACTTGAATACACAAAGTTGATTATTGGAAATGTTATAAGGTTTGCTAGAAGACAGTCTATAGTGGCCTCTTTGCAGCATGTAGCAGCTTAAAAATCATCAGTAAATAAGTAGGTCTCACATAAATAAATATTATTTTCTTATACATTGGCGAATGTTCTGAAGTTTGCTTACGGTAGGTAGCATAAGCAGCATTATTCTGGATAACAACAAGCAGTCATGCCATTGCCAACTATAAAATCCAGAAGGCAAATGAAAACAAGCATTCACTAACCCAATATATGTTGCCTTGGCAAGCATGTATTATCTTATTTGTTTTTTTTTGCAGAAAACACCCAAATAATTGAGCAAAAAATAAAGGAGCAGGCCTTTAGCCCATGCACATGGAAAACTAGCACAGAAGTGAACTATTTTTCAATTGTGCACATGAGATCATGGAAAATGCAGCTGTTTTGCAGTGGAACACAGCCAAAGGATGAAGTGGGCTGACCCTTTGTTTCATGTTAAATGCTGCATTGGGGAGAAGCAATATGTGAATGACAGTTGAATAGATCAATAGATGAACAGGGATGATTGAAATAAACATGAGGCTGGCGAAACTGCTAAAGCTGTCTGTAGGCCACCCCTACAACATTCGGAAGCAATCGTTTTCATATTAAACGGCCAGAATTTGAAAGGAACTTTCATTGCCTATAGGCCAAGATTGATTCCGCCCGACTCATAAAAGAAATGAAAACATTCTTGTTAGGGCATTATATGCCCTTCCCAAAATGCCATTAAACCTTCCTGGAAGGAGTTCTTCTCACAATCCGCATTGCATTGTCTTGCCATCTCCAACCCAATAATAACTTTGTGGTCAATGTAAAGAGAGTACTGAATAATTAATGTTCCATATTTTTTATTAAAAAGTTCTCATATCTACTAATAATTGCCTATATATCTCTGATCAAATTCCGTGCAACTAGCTGCAAACTGCTGGACACTGGGTCTAGACTTGTGCCTGGTTAATTAATGCATAAAAAACATAAACATTAGGTCATAGCTTATATTACGGACTTCATAACCTGGGTGTTTTTTGGCTTCGATTTCAAATCTATTTTCCTTTAAATCCAATATCATACCTATGCATTTCGGTGATTGTATGTACGTGCATGGGGGGGTGGGGTTGGGGGGGCTTAGGCCCCCTATCACCCTTGCAAATGCATTCGAAATTTGTGATCTCCTATTTGGTAATTGCAAATTGTGAATGCTTTCCCATAAATTCCCATGGGCCTCTAAGCCCATAGGAATGAATGGGAAAGCATTACCAAATGGCGAATCGAAATTTGCGGTTCGCTATTAAATAATGTGTAGGAAACACTATTATTTTTGCGAAACCTACATGCATAAGGCATTGCGACTCCTAATTTGTGAGTCCTTAAAAATTGCTATTAAAGAATCGCAATTTCTTATCTTGACGCATGTTCCTATTTGGCCTTTAAAAGGGATCAGTAACCAATAGACTTTTTTTCACTTAAGAACTACCTCTCAGTGTATTAACGGGCACTTGAAGGTCGTGCGTATACCCCATTAAATGTTTACAAGGAATGTGTAATACAAACATGGACTTTAAAAAATGTCTGTTGTTCTATATATGCCCAGATCAGTTGACTGGGGGGTGAGTGTTTGATTTGCTCAAGCGTTCTGTCCATCATCCCCTTTGGTATCGCTTTGTTCGCCCTAAGTTGGCAGGGTATGCTCAGACGTGAGTCCCTTGCTCACTTTGCCACTGGATTCAAGATAGCCTGGCTGATCAGGAATATGAATCCGAAACCAGTCCCAGGATGCTTGTTTCCGGTCCAGGGAAGACATGGCTTGGCAGTTCGGGCTGGACTGTTCCAATGAGGCGCAGGGTCAGACTGATTTGCATATATGGCCATGTCTGAACTGGGGTGGCAGAGTGAGCTAAAGAATGGCGATGGATTAAACCCAGATCAGTTGACTGGGGTGAGTGTTTGTTTGATCAAGCGCTCCGTCCATCATCCCCTTTGGTTTCTCTATATATGCCTTAGCCAAATGAGGTAACATGCTGTTTAAAATAAACTATGCATCAATTATCTCAGTACAGAATGTGTTCTGGCAAGACTAAACTCAAAATTGCCTTCACATGCATGTAATTTACCAAGTTGTGTCAAAAGAATCATTTTATAGATAGTTGCGCAAAATAATTATGGGCTGATGTAGGAGCCTAAATACCGGTCGGTAACGGCCGATTTTGGCCGTTACCTACCGGTATTTAAGAATTGGCATGTAGGGGCATTTATTTTACAGAATCGGTAAAATTACCGATTCGGTAAATCCAAAAGTAGGTGGGACTCTTCTGAGTCCCAAAGGCAATACAGATTCTGTATTTTACCACCCAATTCAATTGGGTGGTAAAATACCGAATCCAGGTGTGCATGCACATGTGTGCATGCACACCTATGCCATGTGACAGACAGACATGCCCTTAGGGCATGTCTGTGTGCCACATGGCACACATGGCTCACAGCCCATAGGAATCAATAGGAAATACCGATTCGGTATTTACCGAATCGGTAAATACCGAATTTTAAAGAATCAGTAATTCAATTACCGATTCTTCCTAAATCTCCCTCCTTCATATTTACCGATTCATAAATACCGAATCGGTAAAATTCGGTATTTATGAATCGGTAAATACGTTTTTCCTACATCTGGCCCAATGTTGCTTAAATGATCATGACATTTGAATTATTGTGAAATATTAGCAACAGATGGCTTAATTAATCCCTTAGGGAACTTTTTCTTTGGGCATATTTCAGCTTGGTTGTGGCACATTTGATTCTTTAATGACTGCAGCAAATTACTTCTTCCTCATTTTAAGCTTAATTCATGAAGATGTATAAGAGATGGAAAACACTATGCAGCTGATTGGCTTTATGCTGAAGACAAAAAAATGCTAAAAGTAAATAATAATGTATACTGCAGAGTACAGGAGAACTGATAAAACCCAATTTCTTCTCTGTAGCCTAGCTAAAGGCACCAACAAAGAAAAATGCAAAGAAGAGAGATCGCTTTAACGGATGTCCTACAGATATGGCAGTAGAGAAGCCCCTTGGGGAAGGAAGAAATATTTTATTTCTAGTAGGCAATATTTTAATAATTGTTATTAAACCTTTGGAGTGTTGAGATCTCCATAGAAGAATTAAGTGGCTATGGCCTGGGTCAGTAATGGCTTGTGCAGACCTATTGCGCCAACATTCCAGTATTGGATGTCTTGTTTCTTCCTTTTTAATGTATACATTTCTACCCCCTGTAGGTGGACTGTTACACTAGCATTATAACCTTTCTGCCTCAGGTTAGAATAATTGTTAAAGTCCATCACATTTTCCTTTGACTTCAGGCTATAACCATCCATTTTATCAGTATTCGACAAATTCCTAGGTAGAAGGTAGTGATCTATTCTAAATACTACCACACTGCCCACTGGTTTCCATTTAGAGTTGGGTGTCAAAAGTGCAGCAACCAAAAATTAGCGAATTTTCCATCTGTCCAATACTCAATCATGCTTCCTCTTTTAGAGATGGGGAACCCACTGATTTTCTGATGACAGAGAGTCATCTGGCTCATCTCTTGAAAATATCCTCTCTCTCGCCCAATGCCCAACAACATTTCTACCTGAGAAACCACCTTTCAAGGGCCTGCTCTTAGACATAAACCTCATCAGCTTCTTTCATGTCTGAGACAACCACATGAACTATGGTGGTTCAGGGCATGAAAAGTATCAACTCATCCAAAGCAAAGGAGTTGTCATTGTTTTTTCAAAGACAAGCCAACAAAATTAAGAACAAAATGTCAGGATTTCTGACGTTTTCCTCCTAGCTGTTGGAACCATTTTGGCAAAATGTTCCCACTGAATATGCAGGAAACTCCAGAATGAATGAGCTGATCAGTACTGCCCCCCCAGAGATGGTGCCTTCACTGTCCAAACTCTGTAGCAACTGGCTTGCGACCCCCAAATAAGATCCTAAATTTTCATTTTTTTGCAGCATATTAGTAACTGAAGCATTTGAGATAAACTGTTGGGCATAGAAGATAAAGAGAAAAATTAACAGAAATGACCAAAGTTTGATGAGTGGGGGTAATTAATATAACCCTTATACCACATGCTTTTGTTCTAGCTTGTATGTCAAAATATTGAGAACCAGAATAGTGTGGTAAATTTGTATCATGGGCTAAACATTAACCCAGACAAATATTATAATTTTAGGATCTGCTGAGTTTTTGCTGTAATTTATGTATATTTACTTAAATAACTGTGAGTCTACACATCTCAAATATTACTTCATTACATTTAGGTCGTGCTTCTTCTGTGAGTAACAAAAGTATTATTTTGTATACGTTTTCAGCAAATAATGTATACTGCCATTGCCTCAGGGATACCAATCTTCGTGTACATTTGTCGTTATCCTGCAAGGGAACCATAGCATCCTTTTATTTAGTCTATGTCTGATATGAATATTTCCTCGAGGGGAGCACCTTACCTTCTCATAGGTGTTGTTTGTGCTTAATTTGACATGTAAAGTTTCTTTCACTACACAAAAACCAATATGACATAGTTTGTTTTATGTTGTGTCCACTCTATATCAACAAAATCCTACATATTCACAATTTGTTCACAATTATCTTAGCAAAATACAGATAACACAACTTTCAACTATAAAAATAGATTTATTTCTTCTTTACATACTAAAATTAAAAATTATCTTGTATTTACATGTTTAGAAAAAACATCCTGCATTCTTTACATAAGTTTAAAACAGTTCAATTCCACTGACACATCCTTTGAAGTTTCCCTAAAGATATATATAATTATGTCAACCTTGTCTCACATTTTTTATACGGCACAATCATCTTTGTGATTTCAATCCTATTTGTGTTTATTCACTTAATTTCTTATGCACTCAGAATTAGAGTTCCTTTTGATTTTGCTTAATCTGCGTTTCACCTGTGAATTGTTTTCTGTAGCCTTCATCACGACTTATAACAAATCGATAATATCAATTATTTAAGGAGAGGTGAGGCACAGCGGCCGAAGTGGTTGACCCCGGAGCACAGGGCTAATGGTTTGCACCAGGCAGCTCACTCAGCATCATGTAATACTGAGCAAAAATCTCCCCAATGGCCCCCCAATGCCTGGATACCCTTAGGGGCGATAAGTTCACGCTTTACAAATGTGGAGTTAATTAATTAATTTTTGGGGCAGGCAACCCCATACATTATTTCGCAAAACAAGGGCTAGGTCAGACAATGAAAGAAGGCTTCATCAGAAGCAGAACATACTGTGGAACCAACTACTCTTTGTAATTTGGGGTGATCTAGTAACTGGTGTACTGCTTAACGTTTGCTGTCTATGTAAAGTTATTCATCATTCAAGGTGGATATCCTCTCAATCTCTATGTATAATGCGTATTAGCTTTGTTTTTTGATCTGTTGCTTTATCATTATAACATCATTTTCCCAATACCTAAATGGATCGTCCACTTATTCAGGTTTCTTCATATAGTAGCCAAGGACACTAATTTCACCAGTCTGCTATGTTGTCATCCTGACAACCATTCAATCAAGCTGGTATTTATTTACGATTATATATCTGTGGTCACAACCAACACCTTCCTGCAAAATATGTGAGGCAGCTCAGCGAGGTACCACTCCAGCATTATGTCAAAAATCATTCAGGGTCACAAGGGTGCACAGTACATTAGGTTTTGTCCATCCATCATGATTTAAGCATACTCCACCTTTTAATTATTTTTTTGTACACCTTGTGTTACTTGCTTTAATTAGGGTAGAGGATCAATGTTGAGTTGTAGACTTCTACCAGATAGGGTGCATATAATTACCAATTGGTTTAATAATACAAGTGCAAAAAATGATTAAGGCGCATTGCAGAGATTAATTAAACCAGCATCTTTGGCCCCAAAAAGTGTTTACTAAAGTAATGGGTATCACCAATAGTGTCAGGACCAGTCTGTGCAGGTTACTGTTTCCCAAAAATCTAAGATCATTCATTGTTCCTGCATGGACACACACAACAACCAAATAAGGCTTAGAAGTGATGGGCCTAAGCCACTCATACTCATCCAATAGATTGTGACATGACTGTAGCTCCTTATATACGAGGCAGAATCATGTCACTGAAAAGTCACTAACACAGGGCTGTGGCCATGCAATTGTACAATGTGAGAGCTTCACCTGTTAATCCCATATGTGCTTTCCACTCTTTCCGTCAAACATCTTCCTCTCTCTGATGAGTGGTGGTTCATCCATGACCAGAACCAGTACCTTTTTGTGGTGGGGATTCTTGTCGCTCACGCTCATGGGCCTAGATGGCTGCACCTGGACTCCCCTAAGAAATACATTTAGGAAAGGTTGATCCTGCCTTGCTTGGTGCAGGAATAGACATTAACAAAGGACTTAATTCATTCAACAGTAAACTCATGCCAACATGTCCACACTCTAGGTATTGCATTGTATCCTTTTCAACCTATCATGGCAACAGCGATCTGGTAGTACCTGAATTTTAAAAAACATCTGAAAAGTATAATAGAAGGCCTAACCCTTGCTTCAAAACCTTGACAAAAGGATACCTTGTTTACATGGCATCTGTTTGCTTATAGGTTCCTATATTTCCTTTTGCTACTTCTTGAGTGTATTGTTACACTACTGCAGAATGCTGCCTATGATGTTTGTTTCCCTCACCATATTGTGGTGCCCTGTCACCATTTAACCATCCTACACTTCTTCATACACAAATGCCCCTCCTTTGTATACCTTTTAACTTGATTTCATTTCCTTTACCTCCCCTGTACAACATAAGTCTGAACTCCAATAGGCAAACCAATAATGTAATGCTTTACATCCACTGTTGATTTGCCATTATGGAATAAGAATAATCACTCATCACTTCTTCCCCTCAAACTACAATTTCCAAACACCATTTCATGTTCAAGAATCTTGAGTACCTACTTTGCAGTAATCTTAACTTTACCCCCCACCCACAATTTCCTCGGTGCTGTCCAAATGGGATTGCAAACATATTACTCGAACACTATTCTTACTCTTGTTTCAAACTTCACATCATAATAACCCATCCTCTATCTACATTATTGTTCACCTTTCTGGTGTGTTTGAGATCAACACCCCTTCCTGATAACAAAATTTGCTATTTTCAATGTCACTCTATCAACTCTGGACTGGTTCTATTTCTACAACTTTATTCAAGCATTCTCTGTCTTCTGGAGAGCCTCTTGATACTTGCTCTCCCTGCTCTTTTTATATGCTACCTCATTCAGTGGCATCATCTCCAAGAGCATTTACAAAAGCAACCATACATTCTTTTCCACTGAGCCAACACTAATACTAATAGTCATGCAAGGAGTAAAAATCACCTACTCTAACTGCATTTCCAATTCCAATTAATAAGCTTTATTTGACATCTCAGTCATAAAAGCAATCTAAAACATAAATAAAAGTACAGGTATATATATAATTCAAATTTAGACACATTTAAAACCAAGTATGACAGGCATAGCATCGCAGCATACAAGAATGGGATTTCTTGAAAAGTACATGAATATAAGGAAGAGTAGCTTCCAATCCCTGAGTAATTTAATAACTTGTTAAGTGAAAAAAGCACAAATACAATTATACATATGTGAGCAAGGCAATGGGATCGGAAATTTAGTAGTGGGATTTGGCATCCCATGAACAAAAGCTAACCTTAAGATGAAGAAGCGTTATGGTTCATTTGGAGCTTATTTGCGCCTCTGGCTCTAATGGCCTAAATCCACCCAAAAAACTTGGCAATAGCACATGCATGGGCCAGTTTCAGGCCTGATCTGAGAATTCTTAGTGCAAGCCCAAAGCTATGAGTCCCCAGGTGTCTACATAATGGTTTAATACATGTCTTTTGGGGGTCAGTGTAGCCCGAGCAAACAAAGAGGACATGGCAAATGAATTCTGCTGAATCCTTGCCAGTCAGACAGACAGAGTCACCATTTGGGGCCCACTTGTGGGTGAATATTTTCAAGAGCAAAGTGCCAACCCTGAATTGTAAATATAATTTCCTATCTAGTGGGGCAGAGATAGCATCCCAATAGGGGTCTAAAAATCTACTGCATTTGAAATCTAGAAATTTGCCAGTTAACTGACTTTTAGTGAGTCTACCCTAATATTTGCTCACCCCTTGGTTGAGTTATCAATTGGGGCATGGAAACCCTTTTTATATTTCCCTAGAAAATGTCCACCTTCCGAAACTGATACCAACTAGTGGGCTGCCCCAATACTCCACGCCCTCAACAAACTGTGAATTTAAAGTGATCCCCAGGACAGTCCTCCCAAACTTTAACCAGATTCTCTGCAATTCACAATCTGTGATTTGCTCATCTAAACCTTCTTCCTACCCCCACAACTCCCTTATGCCTCATCTAGATTTCAGACATTCAGCCTTCAGGGAATTTAAATTAGGAGCTTTTTCCTTGCCAGTCTAATTTCTCTTGCCTCTCTTTTTCCACATGAGAAGCTTCAAACACCTACCAGTTATTCGTTGAATGTCTAAACAAATTAATGTCTCTCATCTTCCACTTTCCTCAGGCAAATAGTTCTGGTCTACATCCCTCCAAATCCTCAGTCTCATCTGAGGATGTACAATCTAAGGGGCTCATTAGGATTGCGGTTTTTCCGCATCCTCTGGGCCGGCGGAATCCACCGCCGGCCCGGAGGATGCGGAAAAACCGCAGCGGACCCACCAAAGACCCACCGCCACATTAGGATGGCTGGTGGGTCCTGGTTTCCGTCCGCAGCTTTTCCGCCGTGGTTGGCTTACAACCGCGGCGGAAAAGCTGTAATATGGTGACGGTGTCTCTCAGACACCGTCCACCATATTAGGATGCACAGAAAGAAATGCTTTTACACGGCGGATATTCCGCCGTGTAAAAGCATACGGTGCTTCACTGCGGGGGCCCGTTGCTGGCCCCCTGGGTGAAGGGGGGGTGGGGGGTGCACATGGGGGGTACCTATGGTACCCCCCTGCATATGTATGCAGCAAGCGGCAGGCACCGCGCGGTGCCTGCTGCTTGCTGCATACATATGCAATGTATGCTTTTTTAACATTGCGGCGGGTGCAGCTTGAAGCTGTACCCGCCACAATGTTAAATATCCAGGATGTGACCGCCAGGGTGGCGGTCACATCCTAATTTGCACGGAGGGACCGCCGCAGCCCATGCGGACGGTCCCTCCTACTCTAGGGTGGCGGACGGACGCAAGTCCGTCTGCCATCCTAATGAGCCCCAATGTGTATATGAATCTATAATTTACTTTCCGTATTTGTAGTCACTGTTGATGTCACCTCTCTTTACCACATAATTTCCCATATTCTGTAGGCAATTTTTCCAACCAACAATGATGCTTTGCACCATATTGTGGGTGTTCGACTTTAATAATATTTCAAAAATATTGATCGTCTTTAATATTGCAGCAACAATTTTATGATGTCTAGAATATCAGGGAACATGATGTTGCAGGTCAGAATATATATATTTTTATTTTACCAATAATATCGAAACTCTTAATATTGTTTTATTGAATATTGTTGTTCAAAATATTGTAGAGGGGTTTTTAATATTTTATTTAACCTACTGTTGCTCTGGTTAAAGTGGGAATAATAAATGTGACCCCTGCAAAGACCAACAGTTTCCTTACTTATTTTACCCTTCCAAATCCCAATAATTTCCTTACTGATGTTCCTGTTGGAGTGGGAATAGTAAATGTGATCCCTCCAAAATCCAACTCTTTCCCAACTTTTACTCGGGTTGGACTGGGAATTGTAAATCTGACTCCTCCATATTCCAACATTTGCCCTACTTTTGCTCGGGTTAGATTGGTAATAGGAAATCTGACCCATCCAAAGCCCAAGACTTTCCTTACTGTTGCTCAAGTTGGAGTGAAACTATTAAGGCTGATTATCTTTCACATAAGTGTTTTTTATTTTTTGTTTAAATACAGTTATGATGGCATTTTGTATATGTAATATTTAAAAGTGTATAAAGCTGGAGTTAGAATTGTCAATTTTTATACTTTGTATATGTTGCATACATTATTAATGAATGTTGGATTTTATTTATATTGGTATTTGCAAATATTTTTTCATTATTATTTTTAGTTTATTGTTTGTATTTGTTTTTACTATTATTGGATACAATTTCTGTACCTTCATTTTAAATCATATTTTATTTTTATTTTGTATATTTACTTTCCATGTTCCATTTTTTGTGTTGTTTAGCTTAACTTATTTTTTCTTAGTATGTTTTCTTTTAAATTTTAATGAACTCGTATTCATACTGCAGCACAAACCGGAACTTCCATTGCATTAAAATCCATGTTGCCGTACACGTTTCGGACACCACAGTCCTTGTTCACAGGCCAAGTGCAGAGTGAGGCAGCAGCATAATTAGAGACACCTGAATACTCAATTATATAATCCCGCTCCAGTGTGCTTCCATGTGAATGATGCAAGTGCATTCTGGTTAAACTAGTTCTGACAATCAACTTTACCACCAGTGAGTCCACCATCACTTTGCAGCCAATACTAATTATATCAAAAACCCAAGTGGGCCAACACAATATTCATTCCTGGTTCAGCTGGGAAATAAACTAAAAGCCAATTGCTCCACTTGTGACTACAGATCAAAGTCACATGGTCCCGCTTTCTTACGCGGCAGTGCATCTTCACGGCTGGACAGGCCGTAATATTTCCAAAGCAATGGTTGTCCTCGAACAAAGACACACACGCAAAGGGCTCACTCTTTATTTGGAAACTGCAGCACAAATCGGAACTTCCGTTGCATTAAAATCCATGTTTAACTTTTTGTATAATTTTGAAATGAAATTCGTTTTAGAAATATTTTTAAATGGAATATTTGTAAGGAAAATTCATTTTTTATATGTTATAAATAATGCTTACCTCTGTAGGCCAAGATTGTGTCCATTATATTTTACCTGCAATATTTGTGTATCATGATATTTTGGACATCGATATTATGTCAATATTAGTATGGAGTTCAGGGACCACTTTACGTATGCATTCCGAAAAAGACTGTTTGTGGAGTAGAATGTGTCTATCCTTTATATTTCAATAGCTCAGTAAATGGTTCAGGCATAGTTATCATAGGAGTCTTGTTCTAGTGGGTTTTGGATGTTCATGCACTCAATTTAAGCTCCATGGAGCAGAAATAGCTTAAGGGACTACCTTATCTTGAAAGGCATTTTTCTGACTTTTCGTTTATTTCTTTTGTTCAATTTAATTATAGAAGATAGCTAATACAGTTTATTCCTGCAATTGTTTTCGACTATTTCCTTTACATCCTTTGTCTTATTACTACACTGATGCCTACTTAACAGTAAGTCCTGTGCATGTTCTATGATTCTAAAGGGTGGGGCAAGTATATTTTGGTATTCTGAGATTTAAATCTAGACAGTAGGTTGAGTTTGACACTCACTATGGGGCATATACACACCTTTGTCTACTGTACACTTTCAGCTTCACAAGATAGCGTTTTACATTTTTAAACAGCGATTCTGAATTGTACACAGGTATGCACCCTCTAAGTAGTCTTTGCAGGAAAATAGTAAAGTTCAAACCAAAGGCCAATACCATATTTTTTGCAAAAAGGATAGTCTTGACATTTATCTGAACTGTAACTACAGGTCCACAGAGAGTTGTATAATGAGAGGGAATGCCCTCCAGCTCCAAGTGTAGGACTAGTGTGGACCTGGAAGAAGGCTCTGAAGGCCCAAGGAATGATTCTAGATACGAGAACAAGAGAGAGGAGAAAGATGAGGAATCACAGGGCCAGACTTATGAGGCCTTAATCTTCCATGTCTCCAATACCTCAGAGAAAACATTTTGAACAACTTCTTCTAAGAGCATTTTCTAGAAACAGGTGAAGGGGAAACAATTGCTGAAAAATGAAAGAAGTTTACCCTTTGCAAAATATAAGTAGATCAGCCTCTATACCTGCAAAGACTGAGGTTAATGCTGGATTCTAAAGATGTAGAGTAATTGTATGGACCCAGCAGTGCACAAACCGAGTTTCTTGGATAGCTGTAGGTTCACTCTGATTTTTCAGGTCAAAGTAGCAAGAGCATTTTGTTTGTCTCATTTGAAAATCTTAACAAGAATATTTTAGTTCTTTATTGCTCAATTCTGACTTTTCCATTTTCCCAGAACTCTACTCTTGGTAATTAACAGATGACTGACTCACTGTTGGAAATGGAACAAGCTGGGTGGCTGATGTTTGTCCCTTCAGTCTCCTTGCCCTATGCCTGGAAAACATCTGCAGTCACTTGAGGGCAAATATACTATATTTCATGCAAAGCAGCACAACCACCTAAGATGCTGCATTATGCTGGGCGAGAAGGATAGAGCAGGGCAGTGCCAAATCTGCTAAGATATTGCACTGCTACTCGCTTCCCAAGCATTGGTGCACAACTTGGCAGTCTTGTGCCACTCACAAACGTTTGCAGTCCCAAGGTGTATGTGTCATGTCCAGCATATGTATTTCACTGGGCACTGTTGCAGTGAAAACACTATTCTTAGACTAGCTTAAAATCTTTACCCACTTTGTATGTGTTCTGTACACAAGTCTCACTCATGGTAATCACATGATAAATGGACTATACACGTTAACTATCAGTGTCTGCATTTTAAGATGAGGGCACTTCGACACAGCTATGATAAGGAGTATTTGGCGGGTTACACATGAGCATGTGTTCACACTCTTAGGCACACATGTGCAAGCTGCATATGTGAGACTACAATCATGCATAGCCTGGTTATTGTACACATGTAGCCTGGCACAAGAGGGGACTTTGCAAGGTAAGATGTTGATCTGGGGTAGGCCTTATATTACTAGTGGGCACTCATAGGTAACATCAGTAGGGTTTACTTATTGTTCAACAGTGTCACTATATTATACTTACAAGGGGGAGTCTTCCCTGATGTGCAGTTTTCTTCCAGTAGGCCAACAAAGTGCAGTAAGGTATCAAACTTGGGTGAAACATGTGTGCCAAATTTGAATATGCCCCAAGAATCTAAATGTACCCCTTAGTAGTCATCCAGAACTGTCATATTTCTATGGCTTATCTAAGGATTGAATTCCAAGTTTTTTGTTATCCTGCCGGGCCAACGTAATTAACCTGATCCCCAGCAGAGGGAACAAAGGCCTCCCCACACAAAAGGAGCAATTACCACTGCTTCTATCTGCTCCTAGGGAGGAAGGTGGGGTTAAAATCTGCATCTGTGAATTAGCTGTCACACTGTACCAGGGATGGGACAACCCAGACCCACTGAACAAAGTAGGAAGCCCACAACTCTGGAGTCTAGACAGGAGGAAGCTCCTCTTTGATGTTTTGGTGAGAAAGTCCAAGGAAGAGAATTCAGCTAAGGGTGGAACTGACTCCCCAAGAGGAGATGTGCACAGAAACCTCTTTGCAGTGTCATTTTGGGTTGTCCCAGCATGTGTGCAGGAGGGTTGAGGCAGGCATGTAGGGGTGATGTGGTACCGTAGTATTGGCCAAGGGTTTCTGGACTCAAGAATTTTCCATCCCCATTTAAAAACTCTTTCTCAAAAGAGAACAAAATCCTGGGCCTGGATTGCGATAGCAGCAACACCATGGAAGGTAAAAATTACACGCCCCCAAGACGCTCAAATGGACTGAAGACTCTCCTTAGCCTAGGACTGGTGGGTCTTTCCAAGGGCCAGTACAGCTGACCCACTAACACCCCCTGAGGACCAGTTGGTGAAAGACTTGTTCTCCACTTCCCCCCAGATGTTCAGGAAGACATCCAAGAGGCCATGGGTTCTGTAGAAGGTACAGCAGAGGATAAATCTTGTGCAAGGAGCCAGCAGAAACAGCTCCCAGCAGAGTTTGTCTAGTTAGAGACCAGGGGACCAACTGAAAATGCTACTGGACCAATATTACAGATAGGGTGCACTTTCCATGTTTGCACCTTGGTGCAGCTTAAAGCAGGGGTGATGGATGAAAACATGAAAAGGGTACTCGACCAGGACAGTGCATTCAAGAGAAATATGGATCAGAATTTTTAAAGCTGCTCCGTGTTACTCTGTGCAGGCGGCAACCCGCATGCACTTTTGAAAGGAAATAGAGATCCCCTTGCAGGCAGATGTTTAACAGTGATTAACTGCACCCACTTGCAATAGTCTATCTGGGGCCCATGGGACCCCCTTTCATCCATTTAGAGGGCTGCCTTGGTGCCACTTTTTGTGCACACTATCAGTGTGCCTTCTAAAGGCATATTTGCCTCTGTACCTACGGCGGTATTATAGCGTGGGGCAGGAGGCAAAGGGATTTCCTCATTTGCATGGGGCCAGGCCTTCATGCAAAGGAGGGCACATCCTCTAATGATAGCTCTGGTGCTGTATGTGCAAAAAGGGCCACACAAGCATCTGCGGCCCCTTGTAATTTACCAAGTTAAAAAATCGTCATTCCAAAATATTGTCTCCAAAATATTGTGACATGGAAATATTGTGTGCAAGGTAACGTTGTCATGAATATCGATTTTAAGGTAAGTAATATCTATTTTTTAAGTATCAAAGTCATTAATATCATTTACCAAAATATAGCTGTTTATAATATCGTTTTTTATTTATTCATGTAGTTTAGTATATGTTTTAAATGTGTACAATGTGAGTTTTTTGTTAAAATATAATTTCTGGTTTTTAATATAGATGTCACATTTTTAGTAGTTATGAAATTTACTTTCATAATTTTTTGTGATTTTTTTATGTTAAGTGTGCAATTTATTTTTATCTAAATTATAGGTGCGGATTGTGGGGTTTATAGGTGTATTGGAAGGGAAGTGATTTAAATGTAATTAATTAATTAATAATTGGTTGCTAATTAATATTATTTATTTAATTGATAATTAATTATGTTAATTGTGTTAATACATGTTTTTTAGGTGTGAGTTGTGGGGCTTATAAGGGTACAGGGTGGGAAGTAAATTAATTCTAAATAATTAATAACTAGTCGGTAATGAATATTAATTATTTAATTGCTCATTAATTATGTTAATTGTGTAATTAATTATTTTTTCATTTGAAATGGTATGTGTGTGTTGTGGGGTTTATTGTGGTACAGGGTGGGAAGTAAATTCAATTTAAGTAATTTATGTTTTCTATTAAAATAATAATTTACATTTAATCAATCATCATCACTAAACTTTATTCGATCTATCGAGATAGACCATAAAAGTACAAGAAGAAGAATAGAAGTTACAGTACAATGCAAACATATTAATTGGTTACCAGTATCATATAAAAATGGTTAATGATTTTACATTTACAATTAATATCAGAGAGAAGGGGAGAAAGGCGAAAACCTTATTTGGCGATCCGCTATACATTTCAATATACCAAAGTTTCTCTTAAAATCATCGAGCTTCATTTAAAACTATGTACAATGATTACGGCTATAAATAAGACAAAAGTATATGTAGTCAAAACCATACTATGTACCTTTACCAATTCAATTCACGAGCACCTTCCCACTAAGTTACAGGGATACAAACGGGCTGAGGCATAGACCAGGACAATTATGTCAATAGCAGTCACACAGGTTTCTTTAAGGACACAGCCATGTCAGTTAATCACAGCTAGATCCAAGCTGGACTGTGGACCTCAAAAAGCTAAGGACATGTAACACAGAGTTGCTGGTAAGCATTTGTAAAAAAATAAATGCTGGTCTGACCTGTCTAAAATTACACTTCTTTAAAATGGGAATAAGATAAGATTTTCTGGGTAACCTGTAAAAACTGCAGAACATAAAAAAATGCATCATGTGCTGCGGAGTCTTCCTGTCACAGCAACAGACAGGGAGACTCTGATATAATTCACTTAGTATATAAGCTAACATGATTACATGACATGGCGTTACCAGTGCTTAATTTGAGCTGCTGTTCTGCACCGTAACTAAATTCTCAACACCGGCACATGTGAAAGTCCATAACACAGTGCTGCTGCTTGTCTAATTTTGAAGTCAGCATAACACCAAAGTGTTTAATCATTCAAAATACATAAACAATTATTAATATCTGCCACGCAGCCATTCTTATGGTTTTGGGTGGCCTGGAATAGTCTGAATTGTCATACTTGTAAGTTGTGTTAGTACTGGCATTGGCAGCATTGACAGGGTCAATGAGTGGTCCAAGCAGCAATTGCCTCCTAGGAAGGGCCCTGGCACTTACTTTTTTGCACATTAGGCACAGTGTACAGCAGTACATAATGGAGCATATTACAGTCACATAAATATGCAACAAAGAAAGGATTAAATTAAGAAAATAATGTCACTATTCTTATGTTAATAGGATGCACAAAAATGTGAAAAATGGTATAACTGTCATTGCCGACTCTGGAGGCTTACAAGGGTAAAGGACAGCAATGACACAGTGAGTGAGCCTATATTGAAATCACCTTTATTACAACTACATCGAATGCTATCCTTGCTTATTTACGTATACATGCTTACTGACTCAATGCCATAAACACTATAAACAGACTCACCTCGTGTTGGTGACAGCCTTACTGATTTGAGTTTTAGTAAAAACAAGCAATCAGACTCATTAATGTACAATACAGTGGATGAAACATCGTCCCTATGTCGGTATAAATCAATAAATAAATATACACTCTTTATAAATATATAAATATTAAGGAAGATATACACTCTTTGTATACTCTATCATCTATGTAAAAATCATCCATGTACACACTAGTTGTAAAAAAGTCTCCTGTCTAAAGTCACTGTATATATGAGTGAGTGTGTGTTTGTGTCTGTATGAGTGAGTGAATGGTTGTGTCAGTGGCTGCATAGGGGAGTTAGTGCATGTGTGAGAGCCTTTATGAGTGAGTGACTGTATATGTGAGTAGTTGTGTAGATGAGTCAGTGGGTATGTCAGTGGTGTGTGGGTAAGTGAGTATGTCTGTGAGTGACTCTATGAGTGATTGAATGGGTGTGTGAGTACCCATACGGGTGAATGAGTAGATGTGTGACTGGCTGTATGGGTGTATGAGTAGGAGTGTCAGAGTCTGCACAGTTGTAAGACTGTGTGTGTGAGTGGCTGTATTGATGTGCAAGTGGGTGTCTCAGTGGATGTATAGGTGACTGGATAGGTATATGAGTGACTGTATGAGTGAGGTAGTTGGTGTGCGAGTATCTGTATGGGTTAGTGACTGACTGTGAGAGTGGTTTTATGAGTGAGAGGCTGAAGGTGTGTCTCTCAGTATAGTTGAGTAAAGGGATGTGTAAGTGGTGGTATGGGTGAGTGACTGACTGAGTAGCTATATGGGTGAGTCAATGTGTTTGTGCATACCTGTATGAGTGGCTATCTGGGTTTATGAGTAGGAGTGTCAGAGTCTGTATGACTGGAAGACTGGGTGTGTGAGTGGCTGTATTGATGTGTGAATAGGTGTATCAGTAGATGTATAGGTGACTGGATGAGTGTATAAGTGACTGTATGGGTGTGGTAGTTGGTGAACAAGTATCTATATGGGTGAATGACGGACTCTGTGAGGAATATATGATGTTACAACGCAAACAATTACAAAGCATGCTTTCACAACACGGTTTGCATTGTAATGGTATGCATTGTAATGGCAGGCATAGTATTGACATGCATTGTAATGGCATGCATCGTAATGGCATGCGATGTAAAGGCAGTTGTGCTGTAACAGTTGTGTTGTTAAAGCAGTGTGATGTAATGACTGCGTTGTAATGGATGTTTCTTCTATCTGAGTGGTTGTCTGATTGAGAGAGTGACTGTGTAGCTCTATGTATAGTTGTGTAAAAGGATGTGTAAGTGGCTTTATAGGTGGGTGAGTGAGTGAGTGAGTGAGTGCGTGAGTGAGTGAGTGAGTGAGTGAGTGAGTGAGTGAGTGAGTGAGAGAGTGGGTGAGTGAGTGGGTGCATGAGTAGCTATATGAGTGAGTCACAGTGTAAGTGCTTACCTGTATGAGTGAGTGATTGGCTGTGTCAGTGAATTGTATTAGCGAGTGACTGAGTATGTGAGTAGCTGCATCAGTATGTAATTGGGTGTATTAGTGGCTGTATAGGTGAGTGACTGGGTATGTGAGTGACTAAATGAGTGAGTGAGGGTGTGAGTGATTAGATGCATAGGTAAGTGAGTGGGTGTGTGAGTGGCTGTATGAGTGAGTGAAAGGGTATATGAGAGCCTGTATGGATAAATGAGTGGGTGCATGATTGGTATATAGGTGAGTGAGAAGGTATGTGAGGAGCAGTATGGGTGAGTCTCCATAACTACTCTGTCTCAGATGCATTTAAATAATTTTATAGCATTTCTCGTACCAGTGTAGGGTGTCAGAGCACTTTATATCAAACACACATTGCATAGAGACAATTAATATTAGTCGTGTAAATCAGAGTAAAGGAAATTTTACATAAGACAGAGGACTATAAGGTGTAGGAGTCACATGTGATCCATACTCGTAGGCAGCACAGCTTAAGAGTACTTGGTCAGGAGAAGCAGAAACTCAGAATTTAAAATACAACACCCTGGTTGGGGGTTCTCTTTAATAATAAGATTTGATTTCTACCCAAATGAATCCTTTTTGCAAAATTAGGATAATAAAAATCGGGGAAAAATCATAGTGCCCTTATCTATACCTTGCAGTTTGCATGCAGCTCTTTGATGACAGTTAATAGCTCACTGTTCTATATTAGGATTTTAAATTTTAAACTGCAAGTACCAAATTGATCTCTCGGACAAAAGCTATAAAACACTGAGCTAATTATATGCACTTTGTGATCTGCATGGTGCACAATCTTTGCAGCAGGCACATTAACCCTTTGTGCTATCTTAGTCTAATCTCTCTCAAGTAATAACATTAATCACCAGAGTCATCTTGACATTTTCATTGTTGCCTGAAACTTGCTGAAGGCAAGGAACATGTCAACAGTTGGTGGTTTTAAAACCATAATATTCTGTAAACACGATGCCTCCACCCAAAGTCAGCATCTAGTGCAGTGGCACCGGTCGCACCACCCTAGGGCCAGCACTGTCTGTGACTGGGTGTGTAAGTCTCTGCATTACACTGTGATGTCATGAGGATGTCATTTGAAATGTCATCCATGATGTAATGAGTGATGTCATTGACCATGTCATGAGTGATATAATATATGAAGTCATAAGCAGTGCATTGCAGGGGCACAAAATGTAGTTAGCTCAGATAACAATTACTGTTGAATTTCTATGGTTTTGTATGAGTGAAAACTGAGTCTAACAATAGCGTCCCTGTATCCTTTGTTTTTTTTCAATACATTTCAAAGGTTTTTTCTTATTCTATGTCCTTACTAGAATGTCCTGTAACTTTTGTTTGTTTCAGTGAATTTAGAAGGTTATTTTATCTTATTTCCTAACTGTAAACTGCAACCTTTGAGAGTGTGTGTGTGAATGGCTGTAAAGGTCAGTGAAGGGGTGTATGAGTGGCTGTATGGGTCTGTGACTGGGCGGTTTGATTTTGTGGGCATGAGTGGCTGTATGGATCTGTGAGTGGGGGTGTGAGAGGTTGTATGGGTCTGTGAGTGGGTATGTGAGTATCTGAGTGGGTCTTTGAGTTGTTGCATGAGTGTCTGAGTTGGTGCATAAGTGTCTGAGTAGGTGTTTGAGTGGGTGCATGAGTGAGTATCTGAGTGGGTCTGTGAGTGGATGAGAGAGTGTCTGAGAGGGTTTGCGAGTTCCTCCTAGAGTGCGTGCATCAGTCTATGAGTGAGTGCATGGATGTCTGATGAGTCTTTTAGTGGGTGAATGAGTCTCTGAGTGTGTTTGGAGTGAGAGTTGGAGGCCCGAGTGGGTCTGTGCGTGGATGTGTGAGTATTTGAGTGTGTCTGTGAGTTGGTGCATGAGTCTCTGAGTAGGTATGTGAGTAGATTGAGAGAGTATGAGTGGTTCTGTAAGTGGGTGTATGAGTGACTGAATCAGACAGGGAGTGGTTGTACATGCCTGAGTGGGTCTGTGAGTGGGTGCATGAGTGCCTGAGTACATTTGTACGTGGCTGTGAGAGTGTCTGAGTGGGTTTGTGAGTGGGTACAAGAGTATCTCAGTGAGTCTATGACTACATGTGACAGTGTCTGCTTACGTCTGTGATTGGGTCTGTGACTGCGTCTGTGAGTGAGTGTGTGAGTGTCTGAGTAGGTCTGTAATTGGGTGTACCATTGTCTGAGTGGGTCTGTTAGTGGATGTGTTAGTGTCTGAGTGGGTGCCTAAATGTTTGTGTGGGTTGTCAGTAGCTGTGTCAGTGACTGGGCCCCAAAAGAGCACACCTCCCACTTTATCCAACAAGATTCCACAGTTTAGCACAAGATATCTACTCAAATAGAGTACTCTATTTTGGTAAATTAGTGACTGCTACCTCATTGGGTAAATGTCCAGTGCGTATTCTACACTACATCTGTGTAACGGACCACAAGGAAATGTCTCCATTGCCTGTAAGTCCATTTCTACAATGTGATTGTTACTTCAACATCTTTATCCAGAAATCTGTGATAACACTTATCCTCCTGTAGAGAGGTCAACAAGACTACAAAGAGGAAAATCTCCACCAAACAAGGGTACTTTATCTCTGCTATATGAGGTACTCCTTTGTTTGGTGGAGATGTCCTCATATTCCTTGTTACCAAAATCATGGGAAACTGTGGCACTTTTGATAAACTGTCCATAATCCTGGCAAACGGCAGGAGGATATTTGCATACTACTAAGGTGGGTGGGCACGCCTTCCCAATTATTAGAAGGGGAGGGGGGCATTTGAAGCCCAGGAGGGGGTTCCGCGTGGGACCCCTCCATTATTAAAAACAAAGACCCAGGGAGGTGGTGGTCTCCAGGGCTCAATGAGCCTGAGGAGGGGGGCCTTGTGCACCCCCTCATTTTTTAAAAAAAAATGCCCCTGGGACCTGGCCAACCTGGCGGCTCTATTCAAACAAGCGCAGGAGCCAGCGTTTGTTTTTGGAAAATATGTTTGCAGCAGATTCACAGCTTTGTCCCATATCCGCCGTAATTTTTTTTTTTTTAAAAAGAGCTTTTTTGCCTTGGAGGGGTCTGATCTTCCTGCATTCGAAGGGAGCTCAGCAATCCCCCTGCAGGCACTGCAGGGAGTGGCTGCACCAGTCTATGTCCATGGGACCCCTTTCTCTCCTCCAGAGAGGTACCTTCAGCGGGGTCATTTATTGTGCACCATTTCTTTGTGACACACAGTCAATTTTCCTCCTGATGGTCCTTTTACCTCTAAGATCACATCATCATATGGCTTGGGTGCAGAGGCAGGTGTTTCCTTCATTTGCATGGGGCCACCCTTAATGCAATGAGGGAATGCCCTTGAGATAGCTATTGCGCTATATGTGTATTGGCGCTATCTATGTTACAGAAGAGGTCTACCCTTCTGTAGTACAACAAGGAATAGAAAAGAGGCACACACACGTGTTGTGGCCCCAGTGCACTACAGGATAATACAACCTGAACACACACCAAGCCAATCACACATTTAGAATATTCTGCACTCTGAGAGAATGGTAAGGTCATATTACACAAATCATGCTGTAGCCGAAGAATGTTTAGCATGCTTCAGATAAAAAACACAACACAAAATGTAGTGGTCCAAAAGCAAAACAAACACTGTGGAAACCATGGGCACAGGGAATTTCCTGCAATATGTATTCATACTTACCAGATCAAAGTGAATAACATGGTTGAATACCATTACATGTACAAGTTGAATGCCATTACATGTACAAGCAGCAATTCATGTTAGATTTTTTGTTTGTTTGCAGAATTGCAAATTGCATTCTTACTCTGTAACAACCCACATGATGATCTATCTTTTCTTTTGAATAAATTGTCTGGCTAAAGACAAATGCTTATCAATATAGACCTGACTTTGTAAGTAGAAATTATCATTCTTTTCTCCCCAAAAATCTAGAACCAGTGAATATATTTTGCTCCAAGCTATAGTTCATTAAATTAGGACGATGTATAATTACATTACTATTTAGTGCTGGCTCATCTGATGTTGAGCTCAGAACTAATACAAATGATTTGCCTGAGAGAAGAGAAACACTTGCACTGGTCAAGGGCAGCTGCGGCTACAATAAACACAGGGTAGTAGGTCGGGTGGTGTCGTGTGGGAGGCCTCGCAGGGGGATTACTTTTTGCTGCCACGGCCAGCCATTTCCAGTGTTGCGTTCACCTCCTCTCATTTCCTGGGTCCCAGCAGCTCCTGGGACCCAGACTCTCATCCAATGCCCATCCTGCAGAGCAGTGCGGGAATTGGTCTGAGCAGGCAAGAAAGATGCCCTGCTCAGACCAAGGAGTCTGTGTGGTTTCTCCAGCTGGCTGCTCAATGCAGCTGGGCTGGAGAAAAACCTAAGTGTGCATGTGTGTTTTGGTTGGCCTGAAACGGCAGACCAAAACACAAATGCGCACTTAGAAAGAGGAGTGCACATAGCCCTCCTCTCCCCCTCCCAGTCCTAAGCCATGCCCCTTCCAAGACCGCTGGCTAAGAGCCAGCAAATGTAAAATAAAACGATGCAAGAGCATCGTTTTATTTTACATTTGCTGGCTCTGAGCCAGGTAGTGGGTGACGCTCCTCCGCCATTGCAGAGGAGCCGCCACTGGTCAAGAGGGCAATTTCTGAAGTTTAAACATTATCATGTTGCCTGATTACTAACAATTCGTTCGGCGGCGTCATTCTTTTTGTCCCATTCCAATCTGCACAGAGATATTACCATTTAATATCATATTACGTATACCGTATTAGTGCTGTTTCTTTCAACGTTTCTTTTGTCCTGTTAGGACTGTTACATAGCAGCAAAAACAAATGTTCCAAAGATGTCTTATTTTGCTAATAATGTTGGGTTTTACTATAATATTCAATAAGATCAACCTGTTAGGTATTTATATTTAAAATGAACGCTTTGTTGAAGCAGCATGAGAAAGCAAATTTATTTTTACATGAGCAGGATATTCTACAAAGCATCACTATCACTATCTGATTATATGATGGCTTTTAAAACTTTTACCAGTGAGTTCAAACCGTTTAAAAACTTTAACAGCGTACCTACCCTATTTCAACTCGTAAAAATAAAGCTGATTGACATTTTAAAAATATCAAAATTTCAAAAAAATTCTAAAAGTAGCAGATAACATTTATAAACAATGTGTGTTGCATCTTTGAAATAATACATCATTGATACGTTTTGGGATCGATATGTTTACATATAGTATGGAGTTCAGATAGCTGTAACTATCACTTTACAGTATAATGACGATCTTGCGTAATCTGTTGGTGCCTTATCTAGTAATTTATTGCGACTCAGGCTTACACTTCTCTTCCTCTGTTTAGGCTCTGGGCCTTGATACTTGCTGTAAATACTTGAAACTGGTATGGATAGGCTTTTCCTCTATAGTGTAAGTTAGGCACAGAGGAAGAATCGTTCAATATGCCTGTATTCTACAACCCCACCTTTGATCACACTCATATTATTGTTGTTGCAATCTTGACACACTGTCAAAAGTGGGACAGGAAATTCCATCAAAGAGATACAAGAAGTTCAATAAGCAGTAGCTAGCAGAAGCATCAAGAAGTCAAGTACTCACACAGTCAGGCTTAGCAGTGACAACCTAAATCAAGGGCAACTCCAGGGCGGTGCGACCAGTGCCACCGCAGCGGGTGCTGACTTCGGGTGAGGCGCCGTGTTTGCAAGTACATGATACTTTTAAAACCACCTGCTGCCTCCAGCAATTTTCAGGCAACAATAAAAATGTCAAGAGAACTGTGGTGATTAATGTTCTTCCTTGAGAGAGATCGGAGTAGGTTAGCGCAGAGGGTTAATATGCGTGCTGCAAAGAACGTGCACCATGCAGATCAGAAAGTGCATATAAATATTTAGTTCAATGGGTGATTTCTTTTGTCATAGAGATCAATCAGTCAAGGGATTAAGGGGCAGACCTTCTGGGGGCTTATGTATATGGGTACGATCACATTTAGGCTGTAAGATAAAGAGAGTAGAAACATACTCCCCTGACATCATATGCATCATTCTGACATGTAAGAACCTCCCAAAACTGGCCCTTATTAATGTCTACTCATGGCCAGTCCAGTATGGTGGGACTTCAACGGCACTTGAATCCCTGGTAAACCTTCTTAATACACTTGCGGGTAAAATGTATTTTATAATTGGTGGGGATTTTAACTCCCACTTTGAACCCTTTAATGGTCTCATGCAATCCATCACTAGTGACGAGGATGCTATCTGGTCTATCCCAAAACCTAATACATACCCGACTAGGAGCTGGACACCGTTAGTCTTACAACTAACTTCGTTAACCCTGTCCTTCTCCTTAAGGGCATGTAATGGACGGATTCCGGGCGATAATCCGGGGCGCCCTACCTTCGAGAGACTTGGCCACACCAGGGCCGGACTGGGAATGAAAACCGGCCCTGGCAAAGTGCTTGGCCGCCCCTCCCCCCCCCCCAAGGGAGTGGGGGGCTATTGGGGGTGCGAACGAGCTCTTTGTGGGGCCGGTTTTCGGCCGATTTTGTTACAGGGCCGATTTTGCAGCTATGCTGCAAAAACGGTCCAGTAACAAAAACGGCCCCCGGGAGGCCAAAACCGGCCCCCACCCTTGCGGCGCACCGGGGAATTGGCCGGTGCCCGCAACGTCCAGTCCGGGCCTGGGCCAGACCTCAGTAATCGATTATCTTTTGCTCAGCGTAGAGATCTGGGATAAAGTGACGGATTTCTGTGTTGAAACACATACTGAAATTGACTATAACCTCCTGGTTACAACCATGGATTATTATATGGGGGGAATTGTTTGAGGGCCGGATAATCTAGACCATACTAATCTACGCCAAAGTAATCTGGTTGTTGTAGAAGGAGGGAGACGCATCCGATGGACTAGAATTAACCAATCACCCGAAACCATGTCTAAATTGTGGGGAACAACCTTTACTACGCAACTTTTAGCACGCAGTGCTATTACAATGCAGACTTTAAAACGAAAACCATTACAACGCATTACACTGGGGGGCGCTCTAGGATAGGGAATAGTTTTAATTTACTATCCAACACCTTCCCTAGTGTCCACGGGGACTGGTGTTGGAATAGTAAATTCAACTATTCACTATCCAGCACCCCCCAGTGTAATGCGTTGTAATGGAATGCGTTTTAAAACTTGCGTTGTTACAGCATGCGTGGTAAAAGCATGCATTGTAACAACGTACATCCCTAAATTGTATGCCAGTATTATACCCCTGATTGACAAGGCTAGTTTTTTAGCAGATAACCCAATGAACCCAGGGCCTGTAAGTAACCTAGGAAAAGTCCACCAAGAATTGATACAGATTCTAGGGGATTTTTTCTATAAAAGTGGACCGGCCAATTACAAACCCGGCAGGGACAAAAATTCTTGGTATAATAAGAATTGTAGGGAAGCTAAGCGAGCATTGTTGTCAACATTTAAGAGCGGCGATAACGCTTGTATTAGGGAAGCCAGGGCTGTTGTTAAGAAAATAACTGTAAAGGCAAAATCTGAATGGGAAACAGAGAGATGGCAGGCTATCAAGATGTCTTTGTATGCAAAAGATAGTAGAGGTTTCTGGAACCTGGTCCATTCGGGAAAAATAGAGGGTAGGACCGCTATCAATCCAAACATCGATGAGGATGCCTGGCACCTCTATTTTAAGGAATTATACTCAAGCCCGTCCAATGACTTGGGTGGGAGCGAGACGTCAGAACCTCACCCCATCCTTGAACCCCCATTGAATACACCCCCATGCACTATGGTGGAGGTATTATCTGCTTTGGCAAAGATACAACCCAACAAAGCACCTGGACTGGACAGAATTCCAGGGAACATGTATAAAAATGAGCAAGTAGTGTGGGTCCCATATCTACTATCCCTTTTTAACGCAATTCTTCCTGGCCTTCCAGTATCACCAACATGGGCTGGTGCTGAGATCATTCCGATATATAAAAAAGGGTCCCCCCTTGAACCAGTAAACTATAGGCCCATCAGCCTTATTGACGTCACACACAAAAATCATCGCAAGGGTCTTATTAGGAAGATTACAGGAATGGATAGAAGACTGTGATGTTTTAACCCGTTGCAAGCTGGTTTTAGAGCCCAAACCTCAACCGTGGACCAGCTGTTTAGGCTCCAGCTGATCCACTGGAAGCATATAGTTCTGGAAGGTGGGAGCCTGTATCTTACCTTCGTGGATTTGAAATCAGCGTTTGATATGGTGGACCGTGACCAGTTGTGGAGAATCCTACTGGACATGGGGGTTCAACCTTATCTTTGTTTCCAACTCAAACGCCTCCACGAGGGTACTTACACGAGAGTTAGATAAGGCAGAAATGGTCCACTAAGAGCCCCTTTCCCTGTTGGTACAGGGGTAAGACAGGGTTGTGTGCTCGTGCCGACCCTTTTCTCCCTCTTCCTAAATGGTTTAATAGAAGATTTACTTGCTGCAAAGGATTTGGACTCTCCTAAAATAGCATTCCGCAAATTTCCCGCACTAATATTTGCGGATGCTACCCTGCTCCTCTCAAAGTCATCGATGGGGATGCAGCGAGTTCTTATAGAATTTAGCCAGTTTTGTAGCAAGAGGAACTTAGTGGTAAATATCAATAAAACAAAATACATGGTCTTTCATGCCAAATCCACTAATTGTCCCCACCCAATGATGAATGATAGGCCTCTTGAGCGGGTAGACACATTTGACTACCTGGGCCTAGCTTTAAATGATAAAATGGGATGGGGTCCCCAAATTAATAAGGCTAATTTGAGGTTAACTCAGGCAATTGGGGGTATCCTAAAAGTCCAGAAGGGTTGCGCCACAAAGCTTATTAGCCCACCGCTAGAAATATATAAAGTACAAGCACGGTCAGCTTCTTTATATGGAGCAGAACTGTGGGGGCATAGTCCATCTAATGCCTTGACCCTCACTGAAAATAAGTTCATTACTGGCACTCCCAATCAACACATCCCTGGTACCGCTAAGGATGGATTTGGATATCCTACTTATGGTGGATCTAATCTTGTCCCGACCGCTGCTCTATTGGCGACGGCTGTGGAGTACACCTGAGCTGAGACACTATAGGGAGGAACTACAACCGGTAATGTCAATACTGGGGGTGTTGGGTAAAATTCCCTGGTTGACGTTTGTTAGGGATTCTTTTCGCGCAATGGGCAGGGAAGACTTGTGGACCTCCCCGGAAGAATCGTGGCTAGCTATTCCCAAACATTTGTTTGCCAAAGCTGTGAAAGAGTATAAATTGGCTAGCTTACTTCAGGCAGCCAAACCTACAAGTTTGACATATAGGTTCCTGGATTTTAAGTGCCACTACCAATTTGAAGAGGTTTTAGATTGTATACAACCTCCACTAGCAAGGAAGTTGTATCTGCAATTTAGATATGGGACACTCCCGCTTCACACAATAACTAATAAGTGGTCGGGTGTAAACCATTGTCTCTGCCCTGGATGTTTGGTGGAGGAGGAAACAGACATTCATGTACTGTTTTTCTGCCTGGCATATAAAAAGGCCAGGGCTAAATGGGTGATACAACTGTGCAGAAACTTGGGTATTAGGAACTATCGAGAACTATTTAGCATCCTAAAATCAGATACTGACCCAATTTATGCTGTTGCAGTTTCGAAATTCCTCCTTGCGATGTGGATAAAACGAAGTTATCTGTTGAACACGCGTGCTCAGTCCCGTGTTTATTCATTCTAAACCCTTCACTTGGTAATAATCTATCTTTCAGCCCGGTAACTGGAGTTAAGCATACATGAGATAGAGATACCCTCCTTCCGGCTGAAGAATCGATTATGGATGTTTTAAAAACAGGGGAAAATATGTATCTACATTGGATGTGTACAATGAATTCTTTTTAATGTTTTTTATTATAAATTATATTTTTAATGTAAGAATTTTATGACTTCCCATAAATAATGATACCTGTGATTACCATCTATTGTGACTTCCATACCCTTACATGCATTTATGCCAGTATTTCTAATGTCATTCTATTGTTTTACCTGCATTACATTTTATCTTGTTGTAAATGTGATTGTGCTTTTATGGCTGCAATAGCCGAAAATAACGTTTTTGATGATGTTAGAGATCAATTTGGTACTTGCAATTTATTTTATAAGTTAAAATCCTAATATGGAACAGTGTCATCAAACAGCTGCATGCAAACTGCAAAGTATAGATTAGAGAATTATGATTTTGTTCCTGTTTTTCATTAATCTAATGTTACAAAAAGGGTACATTTGGTTAGAAATTAATCTTATTATTGAAAAGAGCCCCCAACCAAGGTGTTGCATTTTTTTTCTCCAAAACATAGTTTTATTAAGTCAGCAGATAAGACAGTCACATCTCGAGCAGAAGAAATACAGTTCGTTCAGGTCAGAATTATAAAAAACAATCTGCCAACTTTCATATAACATTTACAGTAAAAGAAAATGAACATTTCGGGCTTGTTAACTGCAGCCCATAACTTTATAACTAAGTGTGCCATGTGTTATACCATAATCCGGTAAGCATACCCTGCAAGCCAATTCCCATATGTCAAAGGCGCTTGTATCATCTCCTGTCACCTTGATCCATCATTCAGCGGTTTCAACTTCAGGAGAGCGTGGTGGAGGAGGTTCCAAAATAAGACCTCAAAATTCTGCCCACTGTTTCCAGATCTTGAAATGTTTCTGCGGGCAACCTCGTCCTTTAAATATAGGTTGTTCCATGTTCATACACCAGTCTAGACTCGCCCTCCACGCTCCCAGTTTAGGTGGAGCTGGATCCTTCCACGCCTTAGCTATATCCCTTTTGGCCAGGGTAAGGCCCAAGAATAATAGGTGTAATTTGTACAAATTTCCCCCAATCTCTCCGGTGACATGTAATAGTGCAAGCTTAGGGGACAAAGGAATTTCCCATCTCAGTACTTCCAACAGACAGGTTGTGACCCCAGTCCAAAATCTGCAGAGCCCCGTACATTCCAAAATGGTGTGTATGAACGTACCATCTGCTTTACCACAGTGGATACATGTAGGGGAAGCTATCACTCCTGCCCTCCACAGCCTATGTCTCCTAAAATAAGCGCGGTGTATATATTTAAACTGAATGAATCTGAGGCGTGTAGCAATAGCGGCTCCCCTCGGGGACTCCAATATTTCCGTCTAATCATCATTGTCCAGTGGACTGAGATCAACCTGCCATCTCTCCCGGAGGAAGTCTAGGGTCGTAGAGAGATTTGTCACCAGGGATTGATATATTTTGGCTGTCTTGTGGTCTCCCAGATCGCCCATAAAGAACTTAGCCTCTATCGTGTTAAACTCTGGGATAGATTTCAGGGTCGCTATGTAAGGTGTTATGGCATGGCAAAATTGCAAATACTTGTAGAACTGAGTACGCTGCATCTCGAATTCCTTCTGGAGCTCTTGAAAGGACTTCAGAACAGTGCTGTGCACCACGTCCCCCACCGTAGCGATCCCAATGATATCTCAGTTCTGAAGTCCCGACAAAGTAGATACCTGTGGCATAAGGCCACTCTACCAAAGAGGAGTTTCTTTTGTCAGTTTTCCCCACCATCCCATTCTGTGCAACAATTGCTTCCATAGTCCAAAGACCACCTGCGTAGCAGGTGGGAGCTGATGAAGCTCCCTTGCCGTATGTAGGAGCAAATGTGGTAGGGTGTTGCTCATAAGCCATTGATCCACCTGATACTCCAGGTCATCCCTACTTCCATACCACCAGTCGTTTAGTACTAAGAAATGATATGCTGCATGATACGATTGAACATCTGGTGATGCTATCCCTCACAATAGGTAGACTGGAAGCATATTTTTTGAGCGAATCTAGCGGTCTGGTCATTCAAAAGGAGGCGGCTCAGTCTAGAATTAAGCTGGGGGAACCAGGCGGGTGGTATTGGAAAGGGATGATCCTGCAGCTGGTAGCGAATGTGAGGGAGTGACACCATTTTAAAAATCGCAGAGTGACCCAATATGGATAGAGGCATACGTGCCCAAGACTTCATTTCAGCCTGGATGCACAGCCAGATGGGGTGATGTTTGTATCCCATGACACCAATTGGGAGGATGCCAGGTGGTCCCCAAGGTATTTAAAACCTGTTGTGGATATTGTAACATTAGCAGCCCAAGTGCCCATTTTGGCGTCCCCGCGTAGAGGCCAAAGTATCGACTTCAGGGCATTCATATGTAATCCAGAGGTCTCTCCAAATATCTGCATTATGCGGAGTAGACGAGGCCCCATCTGGCACGGCTCTGATATAAAGAAGAGGACAACGTATGCATAAAGAGCGATCTGGTCCGACATTCTCCCTGGCCACTTAAATCCCTTAACCTGTGCTTCTATCCGGACTCATGATGCCAGTGGTTCCAGTGCCAGCGCAAATAAGTAGGGAGACAGAGGACAGCCCTAACGTGTGCCATGCCCTATGGAGAAGGGCTTCAAGACTACCCCAACCACTCTAACAGAAGCTGTGAGATCTGTATATAGCAGCCGAATATAGGATAGAAGACGCGGTCCAATATTAAGACACTGTAGGAGAACAAACATGTACGTCCACCCCAAGGAATCAAATGCCCTGTATGTGTCAATGCCGCTGGACCGTCCAGATGATCAATCGCTGCTACTGCTTTATGGGCCTGGCGGATATTATGTCGGGTGGCCCAGTTGGGCATAAAGCCCGCCTGGTCTGGATGAACGAGGTCGGCTATAAAAGGGGAGGATACGATTCGCAAGGGCTTTGGCCAGAAGTTTGGCCTCCAGATTCAGCAGTGATATGGAACGATATGAGGAGTGTTGATCCGAGCGGGTGACAGGGCTTAAGAAATACCACAATTTCGGCATGTCGCTAAACAGGCAGGGGCCTCCCATCCTCAAGGGCCGTATTCACCGCCTCTAAATAGTTGGTAATAAACTGGGACTGAAAGAGCTCGTAAAACTTGCACGGGAAGCCATCGGGACCCGGAGCTTTGCCTGTATGAAGGGCTGCAAGGGCTGCACTCAGCTCCTCAGTCGTAAAGGGTGCATCCAATTCCGCCTGTGTCGTATCTGAGAGGGCTTTGGGAGGTAAGTCATCTATTAAACGGTTAATCACGGAGGCAGGAAACACGTCATTAGGGGTATATAGATAGATTGAGTATGTTGCAAAGCTGGACGTGATCTGGGCTGGGTCTGTCAGCGTTTGGCTATCCTCACCCAGAATGCCAGGTGTGGTTAGTGGGTGAGATGCCCGTTGGCATAGGCGATGCAAGAAAGAACATGACCTATCCCCATTGAGATATTCGAGTGCAGGTAGCCAGCCAAGCCTGCCTGGCTTTATCTTGCAGAATATTGGCATGTGCTTGTTGTGCGAAAAGGGTCTTGCAGCGAATTTGCCCGACCTCTCGACTCCGTTTTTCTAAATTTAATATTTGAGCCTCTGCCTGGAACAATGTTTTCCGACGCTTCTTTCATTGGGCCATGCAAAATGATATGTCGGCACCCCTAAGGGTTGGCTTCATAGCCTCCCAGATGGTAAACGCCTAGCTCACCATGCCCAAGTATTCAGTTAAACAAGCAGTAAGGGCCTGATGCATATAGACTTTATATTGTAGATCATGAAGGTGCCACGTTGAAAGGCACCATCGAAAGGGAGGGCGGGCTATGGCCAGTCGCAATGTCAGCACTATGGGAGAGGGATCCGACAGGCCCCTAGGTAAAATATCGACCGACGCAATGTGATAATAGTAAGTGGTCGGTATAAATATATAGTCTAAACATGAGAATGAATCATGCACTGCAGAGTAGTATATGTACCTTTGTACTGTCGGGTGTAAATGTCACCACGTGTCCATCCAGCCCATGTCCCAAACCAATGACTGTAGTCGTGTTACGCTGAGTAGTCCCGACCCTCCACTTGACCTCCATCTATCTTGAGTCAATGTCAAGACATCATTCCAATCACCGCCCAGAATGGAGAGGCCCTTGGGTATCTCTGACATTATTCTAGTCAGGCATTCCACAAATGAATCAGATAAGGGGGGGTGCATATATGCTGCCAAAGGTAATGAGTTCCCCATATAGCATGCCAGTCACAACCATATATCTGCCCAGGGGGTCAATCCATGTTTTAGTATGTTTAAAGGGGACTCTCTGATGAATAAGGACTGCCACCCCATGGGAACCCCTGGTAAAGCCAGCATGGAAGATATGCACATAGCCAAACCAAGAAAGACATGGTGCTTTGGAACCCAGAAGGTGGGTTTCCTCCAGTAGCAGGACATCGGCTTAAGCACATTTGGCCTGTCGCAGGACTGCCCCTCTCTTGATCTTGTCCATCACACCGTATATTCCAGGTAACTATTTTGAGTCTACTAGCGGGGTCTGACATATGTCATATTGTGAAGAATAAATGTGTAGCATGACTTGTTGCATGGCAGGAAGATCATAAGCACTAAGAAAACATGGCACAACACAAACAACGTAAGTAATCATTCCCCGAGCCCCCCCCTCCCATTCATACAATACCTCAGAACAGTTTAAGTATCTGTTGCGGTTTGGGCCCTACTCCTGCTCCAACATGGGGGAAAGGCATAACCCCAAACTTAAGGATCCCAGTAAACTATCCTCATACATTGATAAAGTTCTCAGATACTGAGAGAAGGGTTATGGGGGGAAAGATCCCACAGGGGCCCTGAGAATATTGTCATCAGCCAAACAAACATTGTATTCACGACCTTCAGTCTCCATTGTGTGACAGTGATAGTTCATATTCGTCTTCATCCACTCGGGAGGTGGAAGTCCCCTGTGAATTTGAGCGGCGCCTTGAGCGTGATCTACTGTTTGATTCTCTTTAGGTTTGACAGTCTTCCATGTGGCCTCCCCAGAGGAGGACTCTGAGTCGATAGGTGGTGGGGTGTGACTTGAGCTTCTGTCTCTCGTCCACCCAGATGAAGACCTCTTCGGGGGTATCGAAGAACAGTGTACGTGACTTATAGATAACCTGCAAACGTGCCAGGAAAAGCAGGGCATACTGTATCTTCAAATCTCTGAGCCAGGCCGTCGCTGCCATGAATGACTGTCAGCATTGTTGCACCAGTCTCGTATAATCCGGGAAAATTTTAATGGGATGAGAGTCATAGTAATGTTTGCCTGCCAGTCTGTTCTGCGCGAGGATGGAATCCCAATCAGGAAAGTTCAGGAGTCTGGCGATAATGGGCCATGGTCTGGCCCTGGAGGGAGGCTTCTGCATCAAGGCGCGGTGGGCACGTTCAAGAATAAAGCATTGAGACAAGGCAAACTGAGGGATCCATCCCGCAATCCACGCAGTAAGGAACTGTTCCATGTTGTTGCCTTCGCAGCCCTACGGGTAGCCCACGAACTGAAGATTGTTCCTCTGAGCTCTGCCCTTGGCATCCTCCGCCCTGATCGCAAGCCCCTTCATAATGGACTCCGAAGAGGATACTTACTTTTGGAGGGCTGTAACTGTATCCTCTGTAGTAGATATATGGGTCTCAGCTTCGATATCCTGTCGACTGCCTTGCGAAGATCTTGGAGGATCAGCATAACATTCGACCCCACTGCACCGATCCTGGCCTCTAGAGCATCACAGGATTAAGTTATCGCTGCCATCAGCGCAGAGTTGTCTGAGCTGGTGGAGGCCGGAACTGCAGGCTCTGCCTCCTGTGCCCTGGCAGAGTGATCCAGTGTGCTCTGTTTGGTGCCCTGTAGTTTATCTCGGGTCATTGTCAGCGGTATTTGTTGGTTCCAATTGTTGTAGTATAGGTCTACAGGGTTCGGCACGCAGGGCGAGCTTGTCGTGGTCCCCAATTAGAATAGCGCTGTCTCCTAGGAGCGAGGGAACCCCTGCAGCCGCCCATCTGGGGCGACGTCTATCTTCAGGGTAGGCAGGAGGCAGGTGGAAAGGAGGCCATCAGGTACAGGCTGCACTGGGCCTAGTCCAGCAGCTTCCGTGTGTAGTCACCATCCACCCCCCTAATGGGTGCCTCCGCCCAGCCCCCTTCAGCAGCGTTACGCAGCATCCATGTGCCTGCGGTCTCGGAAGGTAGTTATAGGGGATGGATTAGTCACAGGTACACCAGGGAGGCCAGGGCACAGGTAAGTGATGATACCTAAGGGTCTCTACCACCAGGATGTAGGGCACTGGCGAAGAGCAATGCGGGTCACATCTACCCACTTCTCAGAGCCCCAGAGCAGCAACGGGTCAAGTCTGCATACCGCGCAGAGGAGATGCTGATCACAGCAGATCACAAGATGGCCACCACCTCCAGCAGGGCTGCAGAGTCAGCACCAAGCAGTTCACCCGGGGTCACAACCTAGGCCACGGCCGGAACACCAGAAAGGATCAGGCGCCGCAGTCCAGGTGGATGGACAGCAAGTTAGGGTCCAGGCTGGGGCACAGCACAACGAAGAGTCCCCTGGGTTCCGGATCTTAGTTCATGTCTCAGGAAGCTGCTACCTCCCAAGGAAAAAGAGGCAGATTCAGGGCTGCAGCGGCAACAGGAAAGCCCCAACAGGACAAAATTGGGGAATCCAGCGTTACCGACAAGCAAGTCCCCTGAGCGCAGCGTCACCCCATCCTGGCTACACCCCTGCGGTGCTGCACAAGACCGCAGCTCACAATGATGAAGGCCTCCAGCAGTCCCGGTCCCAAGCCCGGAGCAACTTCACAGCCTGTCTCCAGGGGGCTGCCGGCAAACAGATGACGAGCCTCGGCCTGCTTTCAATGTTTCCACTTCTCAGCCGCCGCCTCAATCAGGATGGTCCCGGACGCCGCCTGACTCAGCTGTCAAGCAGATTAGGATGATCCAAAATGCCATGTAGGCCCGGGCTTCTTCAGTCGGCCGGCATAGCTGCGGCATCCCAGTCTCGATCCGAGTCCGGCAGCTCCCCGGAGTGATGCGAGCACAGAGGACGGTATGACCGGGATAGTGTGGGTAAAATGCAGGCTGATGAATAAGGATAAGTGCAGAATTGCAAGTGGGCCTCCGAAACTCACTTAACCCCTTCCGCGCTCATGACGAGCTCAGCTCGTCATGAGCGACGACGCTCGTACGGTCATGACGAGCTGAGCTTGTCATGTAACGCGTTTTTTTTTAAAACGCAGCGCGCAGCGGGAAAACCACTAGCGCGCATGTGGTTAAAGCGTGTCTGCCATTGTGGACCGCTTGGTCACCTCCACCTATGGTGTTGCGTTTTACGTTCTGAGTTTCTGCTTCTCCTGACCAAGCACTCTTTAACTATACTGCCTATTAGTCTGGATGACATGTGAGTTCTCACCTCTGTCTCATGTTACATTTCCTTTACTCTGATTTACACACCTATGATTAATTGTCTCCGTGCAATGTGTGTGTGTGATGTAAAGTGCTCTGACACCCTACACTGGTATGAGTTGGATTATAAGACTAATTACATGCATTTGAGACAGAGTGGTTATGGAGATTGGGGAGCACTGTTAAAGGGTGGTAGTGAGGTCACTGGGGGCATCAAACAAACATTTGAATTGTGTAATGACATTCCTGCACTTGCCCCTTCTGTTCCTCCCATTTAGACTCTCTGAATTGTTAAAGCTGCTGCCATCATTAAGATACTGCGAAAACATAACAACAAGTCCCCAAGCCAGTAACAATGCACAAGGAAGAGGTAACAAGAACCAGATCAATTACTGACAAGACAAGTGATCACAATGTCAATGGTGAAAAACAGTTTCAGTGCAAGAATTATCAAAATTGCCCTTGTGGTCTAAATAATACACCTAACTTGAACAGCAGCAAAAGATTGGTCAACCTTCTTGATGACTATGTAATCTACAGTCACCGTATTATGTAGTCTGACAATTTTGGCCTTTGCCACAATCATGCTGTCTATGCGACAATCTGGATTGTTTATTAATGCTGTCCCTAAAATGTATATTGAAGAGAGGGTGTATTAAAGACACGGTGCTTTATCGACGAATTCTGCTGACACTGCTCTCCCCAAAGCATTCTTCTTCGAAACCAGCTTTATTAAAAGTGTTTATGCAAACCTGAATACCAAAATACTCTGGAGCTTGGTGTGCTTATCAATATAATTATTAAAACTATTTGCTATCTCAAACTGTGAAACATTCTAATGTGGCCTTATAGCGCACCGTAGCGGGCTATACCGGCCATTAAAGGCCCACTCCAGCGTTAAAGTCCTGTGGCGAGGGCCTTTAACAAGGGAGCGGGACTTTAATGGCCGGTGCAGCCCAACTACGAAGGGCTATAAGGCTAATAGAACATTCTGCCACTAGAGGGTAGAATGTTCTAATAAATAAAACAAAGGCTTCAGGAGCCCGAGGGGATTGAAGTCCCCTCGGGCTCCGAGAGGCCTTTATTCAATTGTGGAATGTTGCTCTGTGGGGCTTTACTGGCCCGTAGAAGCACAGAGCACTCCATTGTATTCAATGGAGTGCTCCACATTCCAATTTTCTAATAACGCATACATTGAAAAATGTGCCCCGAGAACTTAGATATGCATGACTGATACAAATGTGAAATTTAGAAAGATCAATTCCTAGGAGAAAGAAAATGCAAGAACTCATCAAAGATAAAAAAAAAACCTTGGTTGAAATTCAGAAGCATTTTTCCTCACATAGCTTTCTTTTATTTATTTATGTATTTATGCATTTTATTTTGAGTGTGCAAAGACAGAAGTTTGCATGAGTAACCTCAAAGGCTTACTTTATAGACTCAAATCTGGTGTAACTTTAAATTTGTAAACATGGAAAATGCTCACGTTGGGTGGAACTTCTGCTTTCATAAGTTTAGAAGGGAAAGAGGTGTTTCACAAGGTTGGCATGGGTCATTGGAATCTGCAGTGAACACGTGCAAATACATTGGTTTGTGGGTACTCAAAATCACAAGCAAAATCCTCTTCTCAAACGTAGGGTCGGGATGGGGAGGATGAATGGAGAATTAGGCAATGTGTGGTCAATATTTGAAAATGCTGAAGCGAACGATTGTTCCTCAGCTTTACCAGAAGGTGATTGTGAAATTACTGGCTGAAGATAAATTTTCCTTGATACTTTACGGACAAAGGATAAAGAAGGGAGTTTGGGTAAAGATATCCAACCCTACACCAATCCTGAAATAGCCTGCCTCACAGACATTTCCCAACTGAACGAGCTATATAAAACAAATTCACTTGTCGTTTTAGAGCACCATTTAATTCCTCTCGTTTCTAATTTTAGTTGCCACTTGTTTAGTGGATATATAACCAGATTTGGAGCAGTGGATTAAAGGGAAGTGTTTCTGAGTGTTGTCACTGAAGGGCTCTTGCAATAATAATCAAAGTGGCAAAATATAGACCAGTTTATTAATGTTAAAATACATTGACTTCTTTCACATTAGAATCACACAGTGACAGTTTCTCTTTCTGCATTATACAATATATAAATAGAACGTTTAGTGAGCATCACTGCTTAGCCCTTAGGGTATATTACCTGCAAAGACGATAGATCCCTGAACACCCCATTCGGTATAGCGTGGATTTCATTCCCATGAATCATTAGCAACTCCAATTTTGAAAGTCCAGCAAAAGAGTTTTCAGATAAAGAATTGATACTATTGAACCTGGGAAGGAAAAGCAACAACAAATTAATAAGGTACAACTTAAATAGATCTCAAACATAGGAAAAGTAAGGTAAAAGGGTATACGTCCTATTAAAAAAATAATTCTTGGAAACTAAATCATAATTTCTGTATGTTGTAGCTCTCAAATCACATGTGCAAAATACCCTGTGGGTATGTGTTTTACAAATAACAATTCAAGATTTGCCCCAAGCACCATGGGAGATGCCGGGAGAGGCAGAGAATATTCCTTACTCACAAATGGATTCATTTATTCTCAAAGGTGTTCACCCGGTAGATATTTCTGTTCACTACTGCAGTCTTCCACCGAATGGTGTTGTGAAGAATGTGCAAGATGGTCAGGGATTATAAATGCACCCTTTGGGCACTCCAGGTCTCTGTCCTTCAACATTCATAAAAGTCTTGGGCAGAGGAGTACCCTACCACAGGCATTTTAATACTCAGGGATTTTTAAGACTGCTACAGGTTTCTACATGTAAATGCACTCCAGTGCTCATACTGTGGAGAGCCTGGAGCGCGTGACAGCTGGCCCCGATCCACTCACCAAATGTCAACTGAAAGTGATGCATATTAGAGCATCAATGCACAAATATGACCGTTTTACACTGAGGTCCATATTTATCAATATTTTACACAATGCATGAAGCCACCTTTCTGTGCTGCATGAAAGGGAGAGAGCAGAAATGCACCATATTTAGCATTCTCTGCCTGCACTGGTGCACAAACTGCTGCCCAGCACCAACACAGGCAACTTTTCACCATGGTGCAAAGGTGCATGCATTGTAGACAGAAATGTTTTTGTGCAGTAAGTGGCACCTTTCTGCAGAAAAACAATCCTTAGAGGTGTTTTACTTTTTCTAAATGTGCTGCAGAATGCAGAGGAAACAATGAGGAGAAATAAAGATATTCCTTCTCATTGCACCTATGGTGGGGAGGTGTACTATTCTGATACACTCCCAGGACTACCAGTGATGCTAAATCTGAGAAAGAGTCAGACTGCATGGGTGAATGCATGGAAACCTCCATGCTCCACCCATGGAACACCTCCCTGCCGCATAGTAATGCAAGGCAGCGATTTTCTGCCTTTGTGTGGCTTGCTAAATCTCATTTAGGTTTCGTGTCACCTTTGCATACCCTTGTTTGGGGCAAGGGCAATGCAAACCCTTCATAAATATGGGCCTGAGTACTTCAGGGGCGCATCATGCATGTGCACTTGCTATCTGCACCCTAAGGCACTTTGATATTACAGAAGGGGCTGAAGACTTGAGCAGCCCCTTCTGTAATACAGACCACACCAGAGCTGCATGTTCAATGGCACCATCTCATAGGGATATTCCATCATTTGCAAGGGGGCATGGCCCGATTCAAATGAGCAAATATTTTGCATCTGCACCCATGCTAGATTACATACACAGGCCCAAAAGCAAAGGCGCTGTCAGGGGATGCACTTACTGTGTACTACACAGAGGTGGCACATAGTCAGTGTGCCACCCAATGGTGTCAGTTCTAAGTGGTAGGAGTCATATTGCCCCACATAGATTTTCCTGTAGGCAGGTGCAGTCACTTACTGCACCCACCTCTTGGGGGATCGGTGTTCCCCTTTGAAAAGCAGGCTATATTGTTGTATATAAAGCATAAGAGATTGGCTGCTTCGAATTGTCAGTCTGTCTTTCACTGCCTGTCAGTCTGCCCTTCAGCATTTGCCCCTCAGATGCTTTCCCCGATGGCTGTGCGTCCGATGCGTCTAAATATGGTTCTGCTGGTATGGCTGTCTCTTGGCGTACCCCTGGGGTATTAGGGCACGCTGCGCTGCTCGCTGTGGCCAGTCCCCAGCACGCGATAAGCTTTCAGTAGGCCATGGAGAGCTGGCCCGGCCTGAAGGAGCCGCGGCTCAGAGGCAGAGGGTGGGGTTACAGGGCTTGGCAGGGCTGAGGCTTCTATCATGCCTCCAGGTCCAGTACACTCACTTCATTAAATGTCCCCTGTTTGAGGGGCATCGGCTGCAATAATGGGATCGGAGCCATTCAAAGTGCTTCCCCACTGAGGATCATCGAAGTGCGGGTCCTCCACCGTCTCTAGTACGCCACAGCCTCCACTCGGAGACTCCCTCAGAGCAGAGCTCTGCTACTAGGTGGCCATCTCTGTTCATGGCCAGACGTATTGTATTTAGGTTGCGTCACTTTTGTGGCGCAGCCCTGACGCAAAATAGTTTTTTGCAAAACTAGGCCACACCAAGTAAATAATGTAGTAACACAATGCAGTACATTGCTCTCCCTTGCGTTACTTAGAGTCGGACATATGTTACGTGAGTGGATCATGGGCATTTCCAAGCACCCACCCATGTATTTTGATGCAAACCCAGATTTACAAATACTTGTATACTAGGATTTACTCCAAAATGGTGCGCCAACCTGACTGAGGTTAAATAAGGAGAAATATCTTTATTTCTCCTTGTTACTTCCTCTTTCCATGTGTGCTGCCTTTTGGAGCACACATGGAAAGAGGAATAAGCCACTAAGGATTGTTTTTGTGCAGGAAGCTATCCCTTGCTGCAAAAAACACAATCCTGCCATAAGTCAACCACCCTTGCATTATGATGCATGGGTGCCTACCTTGCCCTAGGCAGCACACATTGCACTAGCACAATGAGAGAGTAACAATGCTCCACATCTTTGTAAATATGGACCATTTCTGCTCTCTCACTTTCACACAACACAGTGCATCATGTTCTCTTACTGTGCTTTGTTGTGTGAAATAACAGTAAATGTGCTCCAAATATTGAATATTGACAATTGCTTCCCAAAGAGTAATTACAGCCCATAATCAATTCACAGGTGGGCTAGGACTAATTCACTTTGTGCTAAATTGGTCACATTTTTTTCTCTGTGAGACCTCCATTCCAAGGTTTATTTTGAGGGGTAGCTGGAGGTTGAACCCACCAGCACTCATTTTTGGAGGATCAGCACTTACTTTTACTCTTCTGACCTGGACCCATATGAAGAGAGATACTCACAAAAAGGAGAAATTAAGAGGAAGGGAAAGACAGTAAAACAGTTAGAAAGCAGGTATGAAGAAGAAAATACAAGAATAAAATATGGGGGCACAGGATGGAAGGTGGTGGAAGAAAGGGCCATTAGTCTTGCTATTTTGCATTCCAGACATTCACCAGCACCAGCTGCAGGCAGCTGAGAAAAACTTTGGGTCCTGGCATTTATTATTTTAGAAATTAAGCATGGCCTCTTTTTTCTTGCATCAGAAAATCCAGGGCCAGATTTACTAAGAATTTGTATTGTCCTTGCATCACTTAAGTCAACACAAGGCAAGATAGTGCTTCAGTGACTTTGTAAAGCCACAAACATCAATATTTGCATGGCCTTGCATCACCTGTCACAAGTACTAAAGTCAGTAAAACTGGGTTTGCAGCAAAATGGTTCATCTATCCGACCTTGGCATAAGGAGAAATATTTGTATTTCTGATTGTTACCTCCTCTTTGGATGTGTGATGGATTCTGCAGCACACATACAAAGAAGAATAAGCCTGCAAGCAAGCAAGTCCTTTTACGATCACTTAGTGGGATGATACGCCTTCCTGCACCAAAGCAGTCCTGCCAACAACCCAGACTTCCTTGCACAATCGTGCAAGGGTGCCTGTGTTGGTGCCAGGCAGCCACTAGTGCGACCGTGTAGGGAGCACCCTGAACATCGCCATATCTTTGTAAATATTGCACAATTCAGTTTTGCCACATTCACAACATGCCTTGAAAAAACCAAGCATTCTATTTTGGAAACCTTCAGGGGGAGCAGGCAATGGCGGCCTGGGCTCCGCCTACTACCCTCTAAGCTGCCAACACAATACACAAAGGAACGCTTTCCCCTTTGCAATTAAGTTACCACGTGTTAGACCTGGCATCATTGGCATGAGTCTCTCCTCCATTTTTTTTGTCTGTTTGCCTCCTCTGTTTACGATGTTTTGCTGGAATATTGCTTTGGGCACTGTGCCACTGCTGATCAGTGCCACAGTGCAAGTGCTCCCTATTTTAAATTGCTACATTAATTGGATTCCTTGTTTGGCTTATTTGGGTTACTGTCAATCCCTAGTATAGTACACCAGGAGTGCCAGGGCTTGTAAATACAAATGCTGCTGGTGGGCTTGCAGCACTGGTTGTGCCACCCATGGAAGCGGCCTAGAAAATTATGTCTAAGGTCTGCCATTGCAGAACCTGCGTGCAGTCTGGTACTGCCATGCTGACTGCGCAAGTACACCTACTTGCCAGTCCCTAAAACCTTCCCTTAACTTTATGTTAGTCACCCCTATGGTAGGCCCAAGGGCAGGGTGCATTGTAAGCATAAGGTAGGATAAGCCTGATGTGTGTGGCATGTCCTAATAATGAATTACAGCCATTTTCGTTTTTCACTATTGTAAGGCTACCTGCTCTCCTTAGGTCAGACTGGGCTGCTGGGATTATTACACTATATAATCCTAACAGACTCAGAGAGCATGGTGGAAAGTCGAGTTTAGTATCCCAGAACTCAGAATTTAATAACACATCCTTTAGGATGGATGGTTTTTAGATTCTGAGTTTGAAACTAGCACTTTTAGAAAGTGACTAGTTTCTTGTCTAACTGTCTACCGGACTCTGCTGGTTTTGGTGTGTGTGACAGGAGCTGGGTAGCTCCAGACGTCTGAATGAGTCAGTGTGGGGTGAATGAGGCATTTGCATTTAGAGTGGGGGAAGAGTAGTTCCTGATAGCCTGCCCTGCCTGACACAATACTGGCTCCACCTCCTGCCGGGCGACTGATGGCCCTGCCCCTGCCAGTGACAATACTGGCTCCACCTCCTGCTGGGCGGCTGAAGACCCTGCACTGCACAGTGGATAGGCCAGGTGCCTCAACCTGGCAACACCCACAACAATCCCAGGATGGGGGGAATTCCCCTGCATGGACAAAGGGATCAAAGCAGAAAAGGGGTATAAGAGAAGGACCCCTGAACCAAAGAATTTAGATAACTTCTGACAAGGAAACCTATACCAAGGACAAGAAGCCTGCTGATCCAAGGACTTGCCTACCCCTTCTGCCAGAGTGCTGTTTGCTGGGGGGAATCCTGCAGTTGCTTCTTTATTTTTGCCGAGGAACTGAGTGTGTACTCTCAAGCTTTGCCAAGAAAATCTCCAAGGGCTGGAAGAGTGCCAGCCTCCTGTTGAAGTCACAGGGCTAAAGGACTTCATCATCTGCTAAAGTTGCCTGCTGCTGGAACTTGGGAGTCCAGCGCATCTGAAAGAAACCAGCAATCTCGACGTCGTCGGACGCCGCCGAATCCAGCTCGACATCGTGAGTAACGGCTCCAGTGTCCCGCACCTTCGACGCCGGCCGCCGGGCCCGATCGACGCCAGTAGCGACGCCGCTGCTGATCGCCTCGACGCCGCAGCCCTTCTCGACGCCGTGAGCGCTGCTCACTCTTGCAACAACGACATCGACGACGACGCCGTATCCTGCTTCGCCACCGTGAGCGCTGATCCAGCTTGACACTGGTCGACGCCGCTGCAGATCGCCCCGACTCCGAGGCCCGACGACTCAAAGCCGGTACATCTCGACGCCGTGGATCATCGTTTGCTTCATTTTCCAAGGTACTGTGTTTGGGGGGTCTGTTTCGACTCCGGGCTCGATGTAGCGCTCCCCGTGGTCGACGCCAAACCTTTGGAATAGCTTTGCCTCGACGTTGTGTGACTCCTGTGGGGGTTACATTGTTGCCAAGAACTGTGCTTTAAAGAAGAAGAGTTACTTTTGTTGCTAAAGAACTGTTTACTAAAAAGAGACTTTACCTGAACTATTATTTTTCCTTCCAAAGAGTATTTATTGAGATTGTGGTATATTTTTGTCCTTATTTGGTCTTGTGCTAAGCCTTATATAAACATCCTTATTTTTATAATACCTTCTGTCCATTTGTGGTGTATTCACTTTATTACTGTATGTGGTCATAAATGCTTAACACACTGCCTCTGAGGGTAAATGGTCTAAATATCAATTCCAAAATATCGAGTAACCTAAATATCGAGTCCAAAATATAGAATGGACAAAATATCGACTGGACAGAATATAGACATCCAAAATATCGTTTTGAAGATAAGTACTGTAATATCGAATTTAAAAATATAGACAGTTAAAATATCGAAGTACATAATATAGGTGATTAAAAATATCTACTTTTTAATAATATGGAATTTTTTAAAGTGTTTTATATGTTAGTTTATGTGTGAAAAGTGTATATTTATTAGTAATTTATTGTAAGTAATTAATTTTATGTTATTTAATTTTGGCGTAATTTAATTCTGTAGCGGGTTGTGGGTTTATAGGGGAATACGGTGGGAAGTCATTTAATTATAATTAATTAAACCTGTTAATTAATTAATTGGTATTTATTTTGAATAAATTGTCAATTAATTTTTAATTGGTAATTAATTATTTGTTAATTGATAATTAATGTTTATTAATTGATTAATTGATAATTATGTGAATAATATTATTTTATTTTTAGTAGCGGGTTGTGGGTTTATAGGGGAATAGGGTGGGAAGTAATTTAATATATTTAATTAAACATGTTAAATAATTAATTGGTATTTATTTAGAATAAATTGTTAATTAATTTTTAATTGGTAATTAATTAATTCTTAATTGGTAATTAACATTTATTAATTGATTAATTTATAATTATGTGATTTATATTAATTTATTTTCACTAGAGTGGGGATATTAAAATTTACCCCTATGCTATCCAACGCTTTCACTACTGTTGCACTCTCTGGAGTGGGAATAGTAATTTTTACCCCTACGCTATACAACGCTTTCCCTACTGTTGCACTCTCTGGAGTGGGAATAGTAATTTTTACCCCTACGCTATCCAACGCTTTCCCTACTGTTGCGCTCTCTGGAGTGGGAATAGTAATTTTTACCCCTACGCTATCCAACGCTTTCCCTACTGTTGCACTCACTGGAGTGGGAATAGTAATTTTTACCCCTACGCTATCCAACACTTTCACTATTGTTGCACTCACTGGAGTTGGAAAGTAATTTTTACCCCTATGCCATCCAACGCTTTCCCTACTGTTGCACTCTCTGGAGTGGGAATAGTAATTTTTACCCCTACGCTATCCAAGGCTTTCCCTAATGTTGCACTCACTGGAGTTGGAATAGTAATTTTTACCCCTACGCCATCCAACGCTTTCCCTACTGTTGCACTCTCTGGAGTTGCAATAGTAATTTTTACCCCTACGCTATCCAACGTTTTCCCTACTGTTGCACTCTCTGGAGTGGGAATAGTCATTTTTACCCCTACGCTATCCAATGCTTTCCCTACTGTTGCACTCGCTGGAGTGGGAAAAGTAATTTTTACCCCTACGCTATCCAACGCCTTCTCTACTGTTGCACTCTCTGGAGTTGGAATAGTAATTTTTACCCCTACGCTATCCAACGCTTTCCCTACTGTTGCACTCGCTGGAGTGGGAATAGTAATTTTTACCCCTACGCTATCCAACGCTTTCCCTACTGTTGCACTCGCTGGAGTGGGAATAGTAATTTTTACCCCTACGCTATCCAACGCTTTCCCTACTGTTGCACTCTCTGGAGTGGGAATAGTAATTTTTACCCCTACGCTATCCAACGCTTTCCCTACTGTTGCTCTCGCTGGAGTGGGAATAGTAATTTTTACCCCTACGCTATCCAACGCCTTCCCTACTGTTGCACTCTCTGGAGTTGGAATAGTAATTTTTACCCCTAGGCTATCCAACGCTTTCCCTACTGTTGTACTCGCTGGAGTGGGAATAGTAATTTTTACCCCTACGCTATCCAACGCTTTCCCTACTGTTGCACTCTCTGGAGTGGGAATAGTAATTTTTACCCCTACGCTATCCAACGCCTTCCCTACTGTTGCACTCTCTGGAGTGGGAATAGTAATTTTTACCCCTACGCTATCCAACGTTTTCCCTACTGTTGCACTCGCTGGAGTGGGAATAGTAATTTTTACCCCCACGCTATCCAACGCTTTCCCTACTGTTGCACTTCCAGGAGTGGGAATAGTAATGTTTACCCCTATGCTATCCTACGGTAATAATATTGTGTATTTTTTATTAATATTATGTTTATATATATATATATATATATATATATATATATATATATATATATATATGTTTTAACAGATATGATTGTATTTTTTTTTATAAGTTAAATTAATTATTTAATTATTTTAAGGTAATTTAAGTATTTTTAAGTATATGTTAGCTATTTATTTTTAATAATTTTTTTATTTTACATTATTTTTAACAAATTCGATATTTATACAATGTATATATATATATAAACGATATTTTGGACTTGATATTTTGGTACTTACCTGTTTGTAGATAGGAATTCGATATTTTGTCCCTCCATATTTTGGCTTCGATATTTTGGGTAGTCTATATTGTGTCCGTCGATATTTACTCAGTGATCCGCCTCTGAGATAAGCCTGTTTGCCCTGCCAACCTACCAAGGGGGTGAGCGGGGGTTATCTGAGGTGTGATCCCCTTGCCCTGACTAGAGGAGGTGGGTCCCTATTTGTCAGAAGTGCATACCTCTGCCAACTAGAGACCACCCGATTCTAACACCACCTCAACTCGGGGGTAGGTAACTCATCCATTGTTTACAATTGGAACTGCGGCAAAACCAATTGTTATATTGTTTCTTTTAGAAATGGGATTCCTGTTTGGCTAAAGTATTTACCTAGGCCAGGGAAGAACCACCACTCTTGCCAGGGTAAGCTAGATATCCAATAAGATAATGTGTGGTCACCCTCTGGTAGTTTGGCACAGTGAAGTTAAGCTTATCTACATAGGCAATGTGTAAACTATTTGTGCAACACACATACACACAGTAACACAATGAATACATACCAAAAAGACTCTACACAGGTTTAGAAAAATAGAGAGTATTTATCTGAGCAAAATAAGACCAAAGCAACAGCAATCAAATAAGTAGAATTAAAAATATGAATTTTTAAAGATTAAACCAAAAGTAGTGTTTAGAAGTCACAAGCAGCCAAAAGGTTACTTGGGGTCGCGAGGGACCAGTGCACATTCAAAGTTCAGGCCACACGTGATGCAGGGCAGGCCGGCTATGGGTTGCATGCAGGACAATACTTTAGATGGAGCTAAGCGTCAACACGGAGGGCTCAATGTGTCGATCTTTTCCACGCATTCAGGTCGCTCTGTAGTCATCGAGCTTCGCTGAAGTATAAGCAATGTGTCACCATTATGCCGTGCAGAGCATCATCGTCGAGCAACGCCGGCTGTGGAACCACTGTCGTCGGGCAGCCGCTGTGTCGGCGTTGAAGAGCAATGCGGTGGAATTTCTCATACAGTTGATGCAAGGTATCATTTTTTTATGAAAACATGTGCAGAAACCTCTTCTGTGGCCCAGAGCTTGGAGGGAGCACCTCAGGCAAAGGTAGGACTCACGGAAGGCAGAGTCCAGCAGCACCAGCAGAATTGTAGCTTAGTAGTTTGTGTCCCTGAGACTTCAGAAGAACAGGAGACAAGCCAGCAAGTCCTTGAAGATTACTTGAACGGAGGGCTAAGTCCATCCTGCAGAGTCAGGGAGCAAATAGGCAGCAAGGCAACAAGCAGAAGAACAGACCTTCCAGAAGAGCAGTCCAGTCGAGACCTCTAAGCAGCACAGCAGTCCTTCTGACAGAAGCTCAAATCAAGACCCAGAAGAGTCCGATTTTAGGGAGTCAGACACCCAAAACGTATACCCAAAAGGAACTCTGTGAAGTGCACAAGGATCCCTTACAATGCAGTCCTGTCTGCCAGGCTACCTGTGAGATGTAAATCAGCGCTTTGTGTGTGGACAGGATACTACCAATTGAAGTGTGTCAGCCCCTCCCATTCCTTCCTGCCCATGAAAACCCATCAGAATGTAGATGAATGCAGATGAGTGCTCAGAATGCAGATGAGCCTCATCTTCCTGTGTTTGCGGCTGTCTAGAGGGAATACGTAAAGTTTGGCTGTCACCCAACCCAGGCATAAATTGGAAACAGGAAGTCAGGCACAAAGAGCATTAAGTACAGAAAAATGTACACTTTTTAAAACAGTAATGTTAAATCCAACTGCACCATAAGAGGGATTTATCATTACCATTCCAAACATAACAAACATGACAAAGCTACTTGACTCTCTGAATAGTAATTACAGCTCAAAAGTGTTTTAATATTTTCCACTGCTGGCCTATGAGAGGGGTAGGCCTCACAGTAGCGAAAACAAACATAGGCTGTTTGGCACTACTAGGACATGCAAAACATGAAAGTGAATGTTCTACCTTTTCACTTACATAGTACCCTGCCCCTTGGGTTACTTAGAGCCTACCTTAGGTGTGACTTAAATGTAATGAAGGGGAATTTAAGGCTTGGCAAGTAGTTTTAAAAGCCAAGACGAAGTGGCAGTAAAGTGCACATACAGGCATTGCAGTGACATGCCTGAGACAGGTTTGAAAGGCTACTTCTGTGCGTGACAAAATCAGCACTGCAACCCACTAGTAGCATTTGAAGTACAGGCCCTGGGTATATGATTTAACACTTTACAAATGACATACCAGCACAACAAATATGCCAGTCGGCTATGTACACCATTGTCATCATGTTTAGGGGATAGACACAGCAACTTTATCACTGGTTAGAAGTGGTAAAGTGGTAAGAATCCTAAGGCCAACAAACAGAATCAGCAAAAATATGAGGCAAAAGGCAAACAGTCTGGGAAAAGACCACTCTAAGGATGACAAGATTAACATTTTCTTAACTAAAAATATGAGGGGGTGGTTCTTTCTCGTCCCCTCCTATTTGGAAAGTATTGAAATAGTCTTTTGAATCAGAAAGAATATTCTAACTCACAAAAAATGTTCTGTACATAAAGAAAAAGGATATGAAAATGTATGATTTTGTGAATTGCAGGGTTTGCGACTGCCAAATGATTTTGTACATCAGGTGTTTACTTATTTATGTACTTATTTTCAACAGCAGGAGCATTTTGAAATAATGTACAAAGGAATAATAAACAGGATACATAGATAATGATCTGTTTGCGTTTCTAACACAGAAACCATTGTGGGTACGAGGGATTTTATATCTTCATACTAACAATTTACAACACAAACAATCCAGAAAACTTGTAACACTTTGGTGCTTAAGCTTCCATGCTTTTTTCTGTTTCCTAGTTTGAGCTACGTGGTCAAAAGGCTGCTAAAGAGGCAGTTGCTTTATTGTAAGTCAAGATGTTTACTTTTTAGGTCGAGCCTGTGGCAGCGCGCATGCCCTGCTCCGGCGAGACTTTTTGTAAGGGACTTTGAAAAGCTCACCAAACGCTTGTGCATGTGGTTTTGTTTTCATCACAGGCTATTGGCTTTTGTGTGCGTCTTTCTAAGAAAGACAGCACGCAATTGGGCAAAGGCGGGCGCATGTCAGTGATGGCAGTAGGATCTTGCCTCGCTACCTGGAAGCGTTGCTACAAAATTCGCTTTATAGAGGGGTGCGAGGCCTCGGTGAACAATCTATCTGCCTTCTTTTTGTGTGGGGGAGCTGTCAAACTAATCCACAAAAAGCTGGGTTAGATTGCCAACTTGACCCGTATCACCTTCAGAGCGCCTGGATTGAGCGAGGCTGTCCGCAAGGCGCAGGAGCTTAGGTGGACATGGTTTTGGGGGTAATTTCTCAATAGCACAGCCACCTTCCGTCATCCTGAAATCACATGAGGTATTGGCTGGCACCGTAGGATCTCTCGGATCACATTCCAAGCTCTTACTCTGACCCCACAAGTCCAATCACGTGACGATGTCCCATCTCGCCCCCTACCCTCACGCCCACTTTCCTTTCTTCAGTTCAAATACTTTGCTTGGTCATCGGCCTTGTGACTGTCACTTCCGGGATGCCTGGAGTGAGATGGGCGTGAATACTTCAAGTTTTACATTGATATGGAAATCTGCTCCGCAATGTTGCTCAGCTGACGCGCGTGTGGTGTCATCAGGGATGTGTTTCTAAAGGCTTCTGTCATCCACGTCTCTGCAACTAAGAAATGCGCCATATGGGTACTGTAATTCATTCTTTTGTACTATATCTACGTCTTGTTTCACGCAAGGCCTATGCATCTTTGTTCTGTACTTTAGATATTTAAATGCCAATAACATTGTTGAACACCAGAAATATACCATTTGAGACTCGGTATGAAATTGATAACAAGCATTGGCATAGCCAATAGGTCTCGCCTTTGGGAACTTATAAGTGTTTAGCCATGCAACAGTTGATGTTGTTGCACCAAGGATATTGTACTGCATAACTAAATACTTATAAGGTTCCAAAGGTCAGACCTATTGGCTATGCCAATGCTTGTTACATTTACAGTTCCTATAAGTGAGGCAGCTAAAGTGTAGTTGATTCCTGTGTTCATAGAGGTTCCTCATTTTCTATTCTAGTTCTCTTGCATGAGGTCATACATACACACACACTTACATTAATCAGTGTACTGATTCTTGCATGTCCAATGAGCTGTCTTGTGTGTGTCCTTTCTGGACTGTGTACTTGCCACTTCTACGCCTGGACTTCACATATGTTCTCACCACTGCTCTACTGCGTGCAAGCCCACCACCACAAACATGAAGCTGCTGGGTACTCTCATTTTACAAGTAACTTGTATCTCACTCTGCTAGTTCTAAATGAGTGGAACAGGTATATTATTTTCCTAATAAATGACACCTAAAGAAGGGAAGAAGCTGCTCAGATATCGAATACTAAATAATGTAAACTGTGTCCTGCTCATTTAGCATTCAATATCCTAGCAGCCACTGCTCTTCTTTGGCATCTCGCCAGTGCAGAAAATATTCATATTGTGGCATTTTGTGCATTGTGTAGAGTTTCCATGTTTGTATTATTATCCTTTGTGCAGCACCTCATCGATTTTGCTACCCTCTTTTTAAAGGTATTAATTTCTTGGGAAAGTGTTTGAGCCATACTGCTGACTCGTCCTGGAAGCTGTGCAAGCACAGTGATTTGAAGGGTTGCTTGGGTACACCCCTGTGACATGACATCCACAGTATGGTATTTTCTAGCCCATTTCCTTACATTTTGAGCTGCTGATCATGAGTTGCCCTTTTCTTTCCTCTCCTTGTTGTTTTGACGTGTTGTCCACAAAGTAACTGCTGGTGTGTTTTTCTCGTTCAAGTCTGCCAATGCTTAGCTTCTCATGGGTCTTAGACTTTTACGATCGCAAATTCTCCTTCCCTTCAGCTTCTTCCAAAATAATCTAAAGTTGATATTCTCAGGTACATTGGAAAAGGAAAATAATTGCTTTTCTTCTGACTGCTAACATTGAGCATACTCATATTTGCTTTGAGCTTCAATTTAAAATATTGTTTTCTCATTATTAAGGCATAATCACCGTTATAATATACATATTGCTTCAAAAGCCAAAGATGTGTTACTCTGCTCTATTCAGTCCCTGCTTAGCTGCCATAGACCTTCATGACTCTTTCAAATTCAAATATATTCAACAGAATTGACAACTGTTTTCAAATGTGTTGCACTGAATGGAGCTGATGAACAAATGTTCCATGGAGTTCTGTGTGAAGACCATAAGGCCATATTGACATTAGAATTGTTTGATTATTAAATCACTCCTAGCTTTTTACGATTTATCATGTACAGAAAATGCTATAAATGCTTATTAAGGAAAATTTGATGATCCCCAACCACTTGTAGGGCTAAATCATAAAACGGTTTAAGCACACTCTCATGCCTTTGGTGCTAAATAGTGTAGTGGTTAAGGCACACGCTTTTTTGCACTGTGTCATGTAAGATGATTTGTGGTAGTGGTAAAATGTGAGTAGAATATTTGTACATATTCAATCAGGCAGACTCCAGTTGAGGTACAATGACAACACCACGTTCAAATAACACATGGGGTGTAGATTTTGCACTGATGTGTTCTTTTTGTCTTTTCAGATTTTGTTGTTGTGGTGTTTTGTGTTGTTATTGTGTTATTTTGTGGTTGAATGCATTGTGTTTTGTTAGAGTCTGTCCTGTAATGTCAAATCCCTTTTTTGGGGTTGTTGCATTGCTATGGTTCCAGCAAAAGCAACATACACCATTGAAATGCCAGTGAAAACCCACCATTTGTTCATTCCAAAGGTGATAACATACTCTTTACCTTTTTAAGACACCAATCAATCCAAACAAATGACAATGATCATGTCTTAACACTAGCAGTTCTCACTTTATGTGATCTAGCCCCCTCTGTGCCTATGCCATGTTATCAGCTCACTAGTAACTCATGGTCAGTGAACTAGTTCTTGTTTAACAGTTTAATATCTCTTTATGTACGCAGCTCATTGTAGTTCTTTGTCATCGATGCAGATATTAAAACAAGGAGTGCTGTGCCGTTCCTCAGAGGAGGGATGCAGAAGTCACACTATGTATGGATGCCACTGGGTCTCACTGAGATCTACAGTTGGGCATCCATTTGTTGGATGTAATGCCCTCACACACCCTTTCAGGTGTCTTGCTTCATCATATGGGCTGCTCCTCCTTGGGTCGGCGGTGCAATACCCAACGGGCTCACCTCAAAGAGGGGCACTTTACCGGAGATCTTTTATCCAACAGCCATTTTGTGAAGTGCGAGTGTGGGGCCAGAGTGTGTAGACGTGAAAGTGGCTGGGGGTCGCGTAACTAGTTAGCATGGAGGAGTATCGTTCGTTATCGGAATTAACCAGACAAATCGCTCCACCAAGTAAGAACGGCCATGCACCCCCACCCACAGAATCGTGAAAGAGCTAACAATCTTTCAATCCTTTCAGTGTCCGGGCCGGGTGAGGTTTCCCCGACGAGACTCCTCCATGCAACCCAGCGAGGAGCAGCCCATATGATGAAGCACTCCTTGTTTTGATGACTTGATTGGGGCAACCGCTTGTGCTGGACCTCCCACTCCTGAGCAGTGGAAATTGCCCCCCTTCTCTCCCTCTTGTTGAACACAATCTATGCAGATATACCACCAGCTTCCTAATTGATATTTGTGTTAATGCCTCAATATTCAAAACATTTCATTGGCTTAATGTCTGTATCAATATCGAACTATGATTGTAAAGTAAAATGCCTGAGAAACTACTATAATATAATGGGAACTGCAGTCATTTCACAAGACTATTTGGGACTCGTGCCAGTCACAGCTGTGTTCTAAAGGAGTGTATGTTTTTACCACTGATGGGGTTTAAGAAGTTGAAGCAGGATAATTCACACATTCAGCTTGGTGCTTAATTTGTGCAAGTGGTGTAAGTAGGCAATGTATTGGGGACTACCACTAATTTGTCCTCATCAGATTGACCCAGAGCAAGGGAGTGACATTCACACAAGGGCAAAAGAAGGAGTAAGAGAAATACAGAAAAAACGAAAAAACGGACAGAGTAAGAAAGAAGTACCTCTCAAGTGTGAGATAAAATGGCAGGGAGGATTTAAAGGTAGATTAAAGAGGCATGAGGGTGAATCAAGTCTATGGAGTCTTGGTAATTGGCATACTGACATACAGTAGCATCGGCTGCGAGCTTCTGAACGAATGATTGTGCCCCAGCACTAATTATTTTACTAATTAGGCACTGATTCAACCCTTACCAGGTTAGATAGTAAACTGGGTCAGGTGACCTGTTCTAAAGCTGCAGTAATGCCATACCACAGTTGTTCACCTCCAATGTCAGCAGTACAATTAACATTGGTGGAGAGATGCAGGTAAGAGCCAGACAACTAGCTTTCTCAGGTTCTGTAAACACACATCAATCCTCCCTTAGATAGATAAGCAGCAAAAAGATGGTATTATTTTCAAGAGTATTTCAGTTCTTCGGAGTTTGCAATCTGATAGGCCAGTAGAGGTGTGCTTAGAAGTGCTCTGGTTAGAAGTTGAATTGTGTCAGCCCTATGCAAATTCCCTATGCTAGTGGTGCAGCTGATGGAGTGGTATGCAATACTGTAATAGATTAGAACATACCCCAACTGGAAAATAATGACAATTTTAGACTATGTGAGAGGTTACATGCAAGGTAAGCCTTATGATAAACCAATGGTGTCTCCACTAAGACTTCCTGAAATGCAACTGTGAATCTGTATCGCTGATTAGCAGCAGAGAGACACTCACTTCTAGACACATTCTATGGCTTTTAGCAGGCCTAGAACAAATATGGAAGCAGTTCAGCACTGTGGCTGCCTCCACCAGCATACGCACACAAAAAGCTGTATTCCAACGCCTACATATAATCCATCTCTACTGTCATTAAGATGTATTTGTCTACCAGAAACAGGCTGCTGTCTCTAGGAGAGAAGAGGAGTGACACAGTGCACTCAGCCCTGTGTGAGTTTCACACTGCAGGAAGAATACATGTGATGGGGCCAAAACCTGCTCATCTCAGTTGATGTCACTAGATGCAAATTTAAGTAATAACTAATGGCCGTGTTCTGGGGAAATAACATGTCCTGCCATTTAGACCAATCATACCTACATTTACAGCCTTACCTTTAAGCTGGATGGATTCTGGATGGATTCTGTTAGTGCTTGTGCCAGTAGTTAAAAACTGTCATTCGAACTGTTCCTCCCAGGTCCTATGTTTATGTCCTTGTCTTTGAATAAGAACAAAACACAGCAGCTGGATGAAAAAGAACTCAAAACAGAGTGACAGGCAAGAAAGCGGTTAGCTATCTTACCCAACACAATGAGGTTTGCTTAAAGTTTTTGAAACTGGCAGGATTCTAAGCAACAGAGTTTGGAGTATTTTGGTACAAACCTCACACACTGATCATTTTATAGGCAAAGGTAAGAACATTTAATCCAAGTCTTTTGTGTTGCATGATATATATCTCTATTCCCTGCAATTATTTCTTTTTTCCCAGGATGTTGTGGTTGTATCGATTTGTATTAACAACTGATTTGTATACCATTTACTGCAAAATGAGTTGCTTTTAGCTGTCTCAGTTCTATGAGCAGAGGATGTGGCCTAGGACCAGAGTTGATGACTTTGGAATAGGGAACATTGGATCTGGAGAACCAGGTTAGAGTCTTGGCGTTGGCTCAACATTCTGTAATTCTGGGCAAATCACTAAGGGCCCAATTATGACTTTGGCGGTGCGAGGCCGGGTGTGCCCTTTCACCGCACCACCAAAGCTGTGGCCGGGCAGCCCACAAGATTAGGGGTTTACTTCTGTCTGGCGGCCTTTTCTTTGGCACTCCCATGGCGGTACTTCTAAAAACAGGCACTGTAATGGGAATGCCAAAACCACTTCCTGAACGGCATGAACTGAAAATGTCATGCTGTGCAGGAACTGGTGTGCATGCACTTAGCCCTGTGTGAATCCCCAGGGCACAGAGGCACCAGGGGGCCTGGCTGGACCACTTTATTATTTCCTCTCCACTAAGATGTTCAAGAAGAAGGAACAGCCATGAAAACCCTAGCACAGAGGAAACTCCTAATATGCTTGGTGGTACCGCGGAGGTCCGGCCAAGCATATGGATGCCTCTACACCACCGCAACACCGCCATTCAGGGCCGGACTGGCTATCGGGCAGTTTGGAATGCTGCTGAGCTTGGGGCTGATTTTGTTGATGGGGACCTGCGTGTACCAAGAAAAATTCGTTTTGCTTTCATTATTTTGAAGCACATGCAGATCTCCATGAACGAAATCAGCCCCCACTCCAAGAAACTCAGCCACTAGCTCGGCAGCATTCCAAACTGCCCGGTAGCCAGTCCGGACCTGCCGCCATTGAATGGTGGTTGGCTGGCTGCTGCATTGGTACTGTGGTGGCACCACCGCCCATCTCGTAATAGGGCGGTAGTGAGACCACCATGCCTCCAAGAGTCTGGTGGCCTGTGAATTGCCAGACTCGTAATTGGGGCCTTAGGGCCTGATTACGACTTTGGCAGTGCAGCACTGGGATTCGCCCCGCGGCTGCATTGCCAAACACGTGCTGTGGCCACCCGCCAGATTAGGATTTCCTCCTGTCTGGCTGGCTTTTTTTGACGTTCCCACAGTGGTGCCTCGAAAAACGGTACTACAATGGGAACTTCAATAACAGTTCCTGCATGGCAGGACGAAACAAGTCCATGCCGTGTAGGAACTGGTGTGCATCCACAGGGAGGACCACCATGAAAACCCTGGTGGAGAGAAAATGTCTAATATGCTTGGCAGGACCACAGCGGTCCTGCCAAACATATGGATGCCTCTACACAGCCGCAACCAAATCAGAGACCGTCACTGCTCATTCAGTTGTTGGCATCACTGCAGAGCACACAGAGTCATGGTCCCATATGTGCCAGTATTATTTATGATTCTATGTTGAAGTGTGTGAAGGAGTCCTGCATCTTTGGGAATACTGACACAGCAAAAGGAATAGAATATGCATTGTTTACAGATAAGTGGGAAGTGTGTCTGTGATAGAGGATGGTGAAGCACTGGAGACAAAAGTAAGCATAGATAGAAATAGAGTGTGAAACGTGAGGTGGGAGGCATACAGGTGGAGGGACTTCAGAAAGAGACATGTAGGAGTAAAGGGAGTAAGTGACTAACGCAAAGGGAGAGAATGCAGAGGATCGTGATATGAAGGGGAACTGGAGTGATTGACACACTCTGAACCCCCCTCCCTGCTTCATCTGACCATTGTAATATTTAGTTTGCAATATCATATGTTTGGTCTTTTTCACAATCAAGTTTTGAGAAATGAAACGTGAAATATAATTATTCCCACACACATCATTGTTTTTCGATTTTCTGATATTGAAGAAAAATTACCTAAACCAATGTGTTGGTCTTGTTTCAGTGACATTTAAATACTGGTCAAAACGCACAGTGTGTCAAACGTGGCATTCTAGTCACATGTTTTCGGCCGCTCACCTATTTACAAAGGCCACAACGCTTATACAGCATTAATAGCTATACTTCTTTGGACACAACCCTTTCAGTTATCCCCTCCCTACATATACGTACACACATGCACTTTTCAACCCACTTTAAGAACTGGGTACACTTTCTGGAAAGTAACTAATGACAGAACACCTACGTGTAAAGAATATCTTACAATAACTCCCAAAGATAAACAATAATGCAGAAAAACAGTTTGATTACTTCAGTCCAAAATTGTCCTCAATTCCTTCTCTGCGTTGGGTCACTTCATATACGTGTGTGTACTGTTGGCATCAGTGAAATAAAAAAAACAAATAATGTTGATTGACCATAAGTTATGTAGATTCCATCCCAAAATACCCACATTCCAGTGACTAATATTCAAGGTATACTAAAATGCATAAAATAGAGAATAGGTATGTTCTTTGTTCTGAAACAGAATTCAAATTAAAGTGCGTGTTTGGTTTTTGGAAATTTTTCTCTCAATGTGTAAAATAATGCGCTTCTGTCCGCACAGCCCTCGTGTTTACTTTTCCACTAACCGCTATCTGGAAGCTTCTTTGAAAGCCTGGTATTGGCAGAGCTAGAAACAGAAGCGCTCTTTTTATCCATTGTTCGGCGCCGGGAAGGCATCTGTAACGCGAGATTTCCTCGGTAGCCCGCCAGTGACCTTCGGCCGTTTTGAAAGCGTACTGGGCCTTCCTCGGAGTTGTGAGATAATTCCGTCTGCATGTGAGGCTGGCCCCGAGCCCCACCGGCTCAAAGACGACCCGCGGTGCCAAGCAGTGCGTAATGTACAGTTTGTCTTTTTTTAATGCTATCCCTTAGGGATTTGGCTCAGACCACCGAAAGCCTCCAAAATCTAGGGTTAAAGTCATATTCCTGATGGTGGTGAGGGCCGGTGATGTGTATCGGAATCCGCCATGCTTCGGAAATCTGGCTACCTCATAATTCTTTTCTGTCAACTTGAGAGGAAAATCTATTCATCATTCCGACTCCCTATTCACAGCTAGGAAATGGATGCACTCTGAGGCAGCTCCTTGACAGTCTTGGCAATAAAAAGCTTGCCAATACTCAAAACAGATTACCGACATATAAACCTCTTGAAAAAGAAAGAAACAGAAATGGAAAACCGAGTGAAGAGCAGTTTACCGCCAGGGGGTGGTTCGTAATTGGATAGTGCACTAATCCTGGAATTAACTGGCTAATTTTACAAAACGTTTTAGATGCTCGTGCCTGATTTGTGTGTGCCATGCATAGGCCTCGAAGGCCCCATCAAGAGTGGTCTGGTAAAAAGGCGTGATAATACCAGGTGTTATTACCATATCTTTAAATGGTTATTTTAAGTTGACCAACTAGAAAGGGTAATAGTACATAGAAATAGGGGCAGATTTACAAGCCCCTTGCAACACTTTTGTGCCACTGTTGCGTCACGTTTGTGACGCAGCGGCAGCATAGAAAATGCAGTCAATTTACAATGTGACACATCTAAGGAGATGCGTCACGTTGTAAACCTCTGCGTCACATTATACCTGCGTCAGGTATAATGTATGCAGGGTGGGCTTTTCCATGCAGGAAAGCCTCATAAAAGAGAGGCAGTGAAATCTACAAGATTTCACTGCGTCACTTCTAGGACGCCACTGTGTCAAAACCTTACGCCTGCTTGAAGCAGGTGTCAGGACTGACGCAGTGTAGTGGAATAGGCCTCAAAATGCATTGCTGGAGTTGTGTCGTGCTTGTGACACGACTCCATCAATGGGTCACTTTTGCCCCATCAGATGCGTCAGAATTTCTGACACATCTGTCAATCAGGGCGCCATGATGCGCCGTATTGTAAATATGCCCATCCACGGTGGCACAAGGGTTTCTCACAGTGGCGGAGGGAAAGTGACGCATCTCTACAGATGCGTCACTTTCTTGTAAATCTACCCCAAAGATGTTCACACACTGATTTCCGCACAACTTTCCCAGATTTTAGACCGTTTTCATGGACGTGTTCCACCAGTTTTGCCTAAGTGGATATGTCTCCGGTGTCTTGTGTGGTATTAATGCATGTGATGTTATGTTATGTTATGTTATGTTATGTTATGTTATGTTATGTTATGTTATGTTATGTTATGTTATGTTATGTTATGTTATGTTATGTTATGTTATGTTATGTTATGTTAAGTTATGTTAAGTTAAGTTAAGTTAAGTTAAGTTAAGTTAAGTTATGTTATGTTATGTTATGTTATGTTATGTTATGTTATATTATATTATTGGAACCTATAGAGTGCGGTACAACCTGAGGTATCAAAGCGCTAGCAGAAAGCACCCAATCCAAGCAGAAAACAAAGAAGCCCCAATAACTAAGGGAGATGGAGAGAGAAAAGCATGTTTTGAGTAGTTTTTTTAATGCAGGGTATTCAACAGTTTGGCAGCATCCACCGAGATGGACCAACCTCCCCATCTGATTGTGATAGGATCTGAGAAGCCTACTTGGGGAGTACCAGTGAAAAATGGAGTTGGCTAGAACCTTTCTGATGCAAAACTATAAGAATATGCAGAGACTTTTAAAAATAATCCTCTGTATAACTGGAAGCCAGTGGATTGAGTGAATACTTTCTATGACCAAATGATGCCTCAAGATGTAAAGGATAAGTCGGGAAACTGCATTCTGGGCAAGCTTAAGTTTGTTATCACATGAAGCATTTATATTGAGGTACAGTGAAGTCCAATAATCCATTTGCGAGGTGATAAGTGTGATAATGACTGATTGGGGAAATCTTTCTCAATGTCCTGATGATGAGAAAGCATGTGCTGGTAGTACGGCTAACCTGAGTAGAAAAGAATAAGGTGTTGTTGAATAAAACACCCAGGTTTTTGGCTGATTTGACCAGGGTGGAAAGAGGTCCGCAATTAACCGGCCACCAGATGTTAGACCAAACAGACCCATAGGTGCTAAAGACAAATACCTCTGTTTTGTCAGCATTCAGTTTAAGGGTGTTGTCTTTCATTCACCTATTAATGCTAGACATGCAGTGATTGAACTTCTATGCTATAATAGTCAGGTCGCTGAAAATGAACACAATGATCTGGGTGTCATCAGTGTACAAAAGTACTTGGAACCTGAAATAATGCACCAAGTCAGCCAACGGAGTAGCATACATGTTAAAAATGAAATGGACTCAGGGATGAGCCCTGAGGGACTCCACCTTGAAATTTCCTTCGCTAACCATTTGTACTCTGTCTGGTAAGAAAAGAGCAGAGGAGCTGAAGAACTGACCCACAGACAACAATTTGCAGCAGCCATTGAATCATCTATACCAGCAAGATGGTATCGGATGCTGCTAACAAATCATGCATCACCAGAACGTGCCCTCCCCCGATTGACCGATTGAGTTGAGATTTCACAACGCTAGTGATTATATGCTATGAAATCGAACAGACTATGTTTGTATCACACTTATTCAAATCTATATGTTTAAACAACTGGAAACATTGGATTTCGTCTCATCTTATTTAGAAAAAAGAGCATAAATGATAAGACATAACATTTTACCATGTTTACCATGTGAAAGTAATGGTTTCTTCTTTTCCCATTACACATTGCAGCCAAAATGGAGCAAATGGGGATGTCCTAGTTCTCTTTCATCATTGAGAAGTTTCTGTACATTGTACTGTGGTTGTTTAGCAGTAACTATTTCCAAAAGAAATACAAATAAGGTGAACACTCACACAGTGGTAACTTTGTTTATTCACAAATATCTATGCAATATATTTACCACACTTATTTGCGCTTATAACCTGACCTGTGAATGACTGTAGTGTAACTGGTACAAAAAGTGTAGGTAAGTGGCCATTATAAAAAAGGAATACATGTCTTTGACAAGGATATCCAACTATTATGAGACATGTCATAATGTTTTTAATCCTACAGTTATCAAATGTCCACAATTAAGAGACTCGGCATACATAGGGTTAGGTGTTGGACTTGGCCCTTTTTGCAGGGGCATCCCTGAACATTTTGCCTTCCTCCTATATTTTTTCTGCCCTGTTGTTGGCTGTTTTTTGACTCTGGGCACTTTACTACTGCTGATCAGTGCTAAAGTGCATATGCTCTCGCCACTGTAAATTGATGTGTAGATTAGTGACTCCATGATTGGCTGATTTGGTTTACTGGTCAGACCCTAGTACAGTGCACTGAGTGTGCCCAGGGCTTGTAAACCAAATGCTGCAGCTTGGCTTGCAGCACTCGTTGTGCCACCCACAGAAGCAGCCTGTAAAAGTGTGTCTCAGGTCTGCCATTGCAGCGCCTGTGTGCAGTCTGGTACTCCCATGTTGACTGGGCACGTGCACCCACTTGCCAGTTCCTAAACCTTCCCTTTTCTTCATGTCAGACACCCCTATGGTTGGCCCAAGGGCAGGGTGCATTGTAAGTATAAGGTAGGACAAGCTCTGATGTGTGTGGTATGTCCTAATAGTGAATAACAGCCAGTTTCTTTTTTCACTATTGCAAGGCTACCTATTCCCCATGGGCCAGAATGGGCAGTTAGATTATTACATCTTATAATCCTAACTGACTCAGGGAACTAGGTATAAATTCGGGTTTAGTATGCCTGAACTCAGAATGATAAAATGCATCTTTTAGTGAAGTTGGTTTTAACATTCTGTGTTTGAAAATACCACTTTTAGAAAGTAGGTATTTTCTTGTCTAACTATCCAAGCCCGCCTCTGCTAGGCTGTGTATTCCTTGTCTGGAGTTTGAGTGACAGGACTGGGGTATTCCAGGAGACAGGGTGAGTCAGCCCAGTGGTGAATAGAAAGATCTGCATCTAGATGGGAGGGAGGAGTTGCACCTGGGACCTGAATAGGGCTGTGCCTGCCCTCCACAACGCTGGCTCCACCTCCTGTGGTGTGTCTGATGTCTCTGCCCTGCACTGTGAAAGGAGAGAAGGAGTCAGGTCAACAGAGTGCTCCATGGCTGTGCATTCCCTCCACAATGCTGGCTCCACCTCCTGTGGGGCATCTGATGTGTCTGCCCTGCACTGTGAAAGGAAAGGAGTCATGTAAACAGAGTGCTCCAGGACTGACCAGAACTGGTTTGGACTAGGCAAAGGCCCCTCTGCCCTCAGAGGACAAAGGATTTTGGGTTATAAGTATTAGGACCCTGATCCAAGGATTTAGATCACTTTTGGACAACAAGAAGAAACCTTTGCTGAGGAGAGGAACCTGAAGAAACTGGGGAGAGACTATCCCTGAGCTGAAGTGCTGCTTGGGGGATTGTCCTGCAGTGGTTTCCTGACTGCCAAAGAAAGGAGAAAGGACTTTGTGTGCTTTATTCAACTTGTAAGGATCTCCAAGGGCTTGAGAGAAGAGCTTGCCTCCTGCTGAGGACTCAGGGACAACAGACTTCAACCCCCAGCTCCCGAAGAGTTCTTTGGAAGTGCCTGCTGCGGTTTTGGGCCTTCTGAGGGACTGCGTGTCGCGAGGAGCTGGAAGCGTGACTCAATCTGATTCCGACATCTTATGCTGACGACACCCAGCTGATGATCTCGACAGTGGATAAGGACATTAATAATTCATTAAATCTTCACAACTGTATGTTGTCCTTAAGCCACTGGATGAGCACTCATTGCTTGAAATTAAACTCTACTAAAACGGAGGTCATCATGTTCGGTAATATCTCTCCTCCTTGGTCCCCAGTTTGGTGGCCAGATAATGTTGGCCCTCCACCTATACCAGTGGATAAAGCAAAAAATCTTGGGGTTATTATAGATGAAAAGCCTAACTTTAAAGCTCAAGTCCCTAAGGTTATGTCTTCTTCGTTTTTTATGATCAAGACTATTAGGAACATTCTGCCCTTTATTCCTAAACCTTGTAGAAAGTCATTAGTAACTTCCTTAGTCTTGTCTAAACTTGACTATTGTAACAGATTGTACATTAAGTTGCAATCCACTCTCCTTATTATTATTATTATTATTATAATATTTATTTTTATAGAGCGCGCAGCTACCCGGAGGTTTTCCGGCGCTAAAGACACTTTAAGCGAGAATGCAGTAGGGGGACAGAAGGGCCTAAAGGAGGATTATTGGTTAAACAACCATGTTTTTAGGTTCCTACGGAATTGGAGGTAGCATGGGTCTGTGCGAAGCTGGATAGGGAGGGAATTCCAAAGTGAAGGGGCAAGGTATGAGAAAGAACGCCCACCCATTCTTGCTCGGTTAATCCTGGGTACCTGAAACTTATGTTGGCTTGAGGAGCGGAGGGTTCTTGGGGGGCAGTATTGGTGAGCAAGGGTGCTCAGGTAGGATGGTGCTTTGCCTGCCTTAATTTTGTGCATGAAACACAAGGCTTTAAATTTTGTGCGGCTTTCGATTCGAAGCCAATGAAGGTTACGTAAACCAGTAGAGGTGGAAGATTTTTTGGGCAGTTTGCAAAGCAACCTAACTGCTTCGTTTTGTACTGTTTGAAGTTTCCTCGTGACTTCCTTACAGGCTCCTAGGTACAAGATGTTGCCGTAGTCCAGTCTAGATGTAATTAGAGCCTGGACTACGTTTTTTTGTGTGTCCTGAGGAAGCATCCATATGATTTTCAAAAGCCACTTGAGGATGGTAAAACAAGTGGCTGCAACTCTGATCGCTTGTTGTTTCATGGACATTTGGTCATCAAAAATGATGCCAAGATTGCGAGCGGTTTTGGAGGGGGATGGTGTGGGTCCCATCTGAGATGGCCAATGTTGGGGGCCCCACAACGCAGGATGTTTACCAAACAAAAGCAGTTCGGTCTTTCCTCCATTGAGTTTCAGTTTGTTATCATGCATCCATTTGGCAATGTTGTAAAGGCCGGAGCAGAGGGAAGACGGGTTAGAGTGTGTGTTAGCGGAAAGTGAGTAGATAAGCTGGGTGTCGTCAGCATATGAGTAGATCGTCAACCCAGATTGTTCCGCTAAAGTAGCAAGGGGACTGATGTACAAACTAAATAATATGGGGCTGAGGATCGAGCCTTAGGAAGTTACAGGCTGTGCAAAACGCGGCTGCAAGACTGGTTTTGGATATTCCAAAATATCAGTCTGTTAGAGCAGCGCTGGGAGAAATCCACTGGCTGTCAATCTGCCAGTGGATAAAATGTAAGACTCTCTGCATGGCACGCAAGGCATTACACAAAGAAGGGCCGAAATTCTTAGATGACCTGTTTAGATGGTACTCTCCAAACAGAGCTCTGCGTTCAGCTAATGCCTATTTGACGCAGCCAGGTAGGTTCAAAAAGATGAATTGGGGCGGAGGATTCTCACCTTCAATACCATCAAGGAATGGAGTTCTCTTCCATTACATCTTGGAAAAATTACACCCCATTTGGAATTTAGGAAACAGTTGAAGACCTGGCTCTTTCAGCAATAGTAGTACCCAGTACAGTATGTTATTCCAGAAGCGCCAAGACACCAGAGGGTATTCGTGCGCTGTATAAATTACATTAACATAACATAATATAACATAACAAGAGGGAGAAGTGTGTCGCCGTCGCAGCCGCTGCCATCGCATCGTGGATGTCGCCGCTGTAGCTGTCGCCTTGCACCGTATCAAGAGAAGCGTCTTGTAATGAGGAAGAAGCGTGTCGCCGTCGCAGCTGCTGCTGTTGCATCGTGGCTGTCGCTGCTGTAGCTGTCGCACTGCACAGCATAAAGAAGAGCGCCTCACATCCTCAGAGAAGTGTGCCGCCGTCAGAGCTGCTGTCGTCGCATGACGGAACAAGGGTGTCGCCGCTGCAGTTGTCGAATCGAGCGGAAGCGTCTCGCATCGTCGGAGAAGAGTGTCGCCGCCAAAGCCGCTGTTGTCGTATCACGGAACAAGGGTGTCACCGCGCCAGCTGACGCATCGAGTCAAGACTTCTCGCAACATCGGAGAAGCGTGCCGCATCAGGAAGAACTGCACGTCTTTATTTCTTTGCACCGGATCTTTGCCGCATCTCCATCTCTGCAACACTTTTGTTGTGGAAGCGTGGCGCATCGTAAGGTACATTGACTCAAAGTGTCGCATTTTTAAGGTCTAAAGAGAACTAAGCTAAACTTACCATTTTAAGTACAGTATTGTGGATTTTTGTTGTTTGTGGTCTTGTGTTAAGTCTATATAACGAATACTTATTTTTAATATACAACTTGTGTGGTGTTCATCTGTAGTGTTGTCACTCGATTACTGTGAGTGTTCACAAATGCTTTACACACTGCCTCAGAGATAAGCCTGTTTGCTCGTGCCAAGCTACCAAGGGGGGGAGCAGGGGTTATTTTAGGAGTGTACCCCCTTACCCTGACTAGAGGCAAGGGTCCCTATTTGTCACAAGTACCTACCTGTGCCAACTAGAGACCCCCAAATCCAACATTAGGGATAATAGGCATAACTGGTAAAGTTTTGCAAATCATAAATTATTTTGCATACACTAAGAGGCATACTTATCAAGCAATTGCATTGCCCTTGCACCGTGGAAAGGGGCACAAGGGCGACGCAACTACTAAGTACCATTTAGCAAGCCATGCAAGGCTACTTTACATGGCCCTGAGTGGCTTGATAAATTTAGAGTAGAATAATGAAACGCAAATTGCTGCTTTGCATTACTCTGCCCCACGGAGTATTCCATGGGTGGAGATTGGGTGTTCTCATGCATACGCCAATAGATTTTGGCACATTCAAAGATTCATCATTACTGGTAGACCTGAAATGAGAAAAAAAACTACAGCTTCCCAGTTTAGGCATAATGAGGAGAAATATCTTTAGTTCCCATTTTTTTCTCTTTCTTTGTGTGCTGCAAAATGCCTGCATCTTGAATCCAGAAGTGTGACTACAGCTTTTCAATGTTATATCAATGTGTCCTCTAAAAAAGTAATATCTACTTGCTTTGCCCATCCTTATTCATTGTTTTTAATTCTAGTTTATGCTTATAATGCTTTAGTCAGTCAGTACTTGGGTGTGTGTCTGACCCCAACATGGCCACCTCTTTGTGTAGTTCTCTTTCACATCAAAATGATCATTTTAGCGTAAGACATCATGATCCTTGTGGGGTGTATCTTCTTCAGCATACACCTTCCACACAAACAGTTAAAGATGTTGTCAATTTCCAGAATAAAGGTACTTACTGAACACACATGACAATAATCTCAATAATCTTTAGATTGTCTTCACCTGCTTCTTTCACATCATACAGGAGATGAACTCAGATTTAGCATAATTATTTAGTCCCTGGGAATCAAGCACAAATCATTACACTAGGAAACATTAAGAAACATATGTATTTGGTGACAGAATCCTGTGATCAACCAAGATCAAACAAAAGCACAGGTGAGTGTTTTGCCATTTCTCTGTTCCATGTTCAACAAAGGGACAGTCAAAGGGGTCGTCTCTGTGTATAATTGTCAGGTTTGCTGAGATTGAGGAAGCAGATGTGGAAGTCTTAGATATTGCAGCCTGGTACAGCAAATAGTTGTACCTTATTGTAGAAGAGCATCTAATAAATTCTTCTGGTTTTGCACCTTTGAGAAACATCATTCAGGTATGCATGTTTCATCCAATTGGGACGACTAACAATGATGTGAGATACAGCACCAGTGAGAAATCGGCCTCTATTTGTGGGTGGGGGAGTCTTTAACCCTACTCAAGCAGCAACCACAATCCTGGTCATTGTGGGGCACAATGAAAAGCCCAAATTAGTCTGTGCTCAACCCTCTGGTAGCTTGGCACAGTGCAGTCAGGCTTAACTTAGAGGCAATGTGTAAAGTATTTATACAGCAATTGAAACAGTAATAAATTGAACACGCGGAAAAATTCTCGACCAATTAAGAAAAATAGAGCCAAATGTAATAAATAAATGCCAGGTCCAACAAACATGTAAGTGTACTGTGATTGATATAGCTTCCTTTTCCTCCAGATTACAAGCTACACGTTAAAGTTGATCCCTACTCAGAGTGATCAGAATTCTGAGTTGTGTGAGCATTATCACAACCTGCTGTTTTCCTCTTGTAGATTTGGCAGGTCAAGGATAATGACATTTTCTGGGCAAAAGAAATTTGAAAAAGGCAGGGAATGCAGAATTGGGTGAGGTAAATACAGACTCTGAATGCCATGCCTCAGTTACATGTTGAAAACTCGGAAGATAAATAATTCACCGCTTTTTAACGGTATTTAAGGTTAATGGTAAATACTACTAGACAGCACAGAAAGTTTACTCTTTTGATTTATACCCTTCTGGTAACTGTATTATTTTTTCATACATGTGACTTTTATCTGATATATTGCTCAGATTTCAAAAACCTCATCGTAATTAGCCACTGCCTTGCTAACTAGGCTGTCTCCTCCCTTTGTTAAAAACCTGGGCTTCCATAATGCCCATCACCCTCCCTGCCATCTCTCTGATACCCAAGCCAAGTTTTCTCCTCTCCTTCGATTCCCCCTTCATCCGGGCCATTGCTCCAAAACCCAAAGCAACACTGGCACAGCAAGTGTGTACTTGGCCCTATTGCAAGAAAGAAAGGACAGTAAAACAGCTATAATTTGGGTTTAGTTGGCCCCTTACACCGCCACTGCACATTCAACACCAATGATACCTACAGCTATGCAAAGCAGGATGTTTGCCCTTTCTCACTCCACTGGGCCATCACCCCTAGGCCTGAGGCACCAAGCAGACCTTCTGCTCTGTTGTATGACAAAGGATAAAAGCCCCTCATCTCAGCGCCTATGTTGCAAGCTTAATCTGGGCTATAATATTAGTAAACTGTCCCGCACTCTGCTTTCTCGTGGTAAGACAGAAATAATTAGGGCATAGTGGCCACTCAAACCCATGGCCCCAGTGCCACATCACCTGTAGCACTAATGGTAATGATGGCACTTAAAAATAAAAAAAGACCTCTATATGTCACCACCAGTTTGCCCCACGGGCATCTGTCAGGGAAGCTGTTTCTGTTGATTTGTAAAACAAAAAAATTTGCCCTCGCATCTCTGAGATTATCTATGGATCTGGCCTCTTTCCTCTTTCTTCTGGGTCATTACTCTGAGGGCCAAGGGGTCTGGACGATCAGGGCTTTGCATCTGGACTCACCCTTTTGCAAAAACAACTTTACCATGAAGGTTTAGGGTGACCTTCAGATTTCTCTGCCTAAACGTAAAAGGGGTGGACTCCTTTGTTGTGAACTAGGATAGAACACTATAGATGACTCAAGCTTTCTCACCAGAGTGTTTGCTACCTGAAAGAAATGTCAATATGCCTATAATTAACTATTCACCAAATATAAAGCTGCTAGGGAGCCAGTATGAGCTTAACTCCTTGTGTGCTTCAGACAGCCCCCGGCCATCTGAGGTCACGGTTTGCGAGTGCGGAGGACGGCCAGGGGCCGTCCAAACTCCACCACTCAATAAAACCCCTGCACAGCATGAAAATTCACGCAGCACGGAACGGGTTAAACTGATGAAGTCACTTGGAACTCCACGGAGGCAAAGGTTTATTCTTCCTGACAGGTAATGTGTGGGTGTTACCAACTGAGTTATTGAGTACATCCTTTTAATGGACACTTATCAAAATGCTTCTAAGTATATTCTGATTACTTATTGCTAAAATAAATATATATAAATAATGAATTACATATTCACAGTGCTTTTTGTCAAAGGCTGGGGCCTCATAGCACTATACATGCACATGCCACTATTCCTCACTGCAGCAACTAGGATTTAGGGTCAGATGTACAAACTTTAGGAATGCCAATTTCCTAATTGTGATTCTCTAAGAATCGCAAATAGAAAATCAGTATGTTTAATGTATGAAACTCATTGGGTTTCATTTAGGAATTCCTTGTGGGTCGCACATTGACCTACCTCAAGAATATTAATGAGGCAGGTCACAGTTTGCTACCCGTTAGGAATCACAGCCATCAGAGGGATGAAGGTCTGCTGAGGTCAGCAGGCCACCATGTCTGTGACTGCTTTTTAATAAAAAAAATTTTTAATGCAGCCGGTTTTCCTTAAAGGATAATGAGATGTGTTTTACAAAAAAATGAAACATTGAAGTTTCAATTTTTAGGAGTATGAAGTGGTTCATGGGAGCACTGCCAGCTCTTAAAAAAATCTTTTTATTTATATTCTCAGAACAGAAGGAGTCCCTGGGGACCCCTTCCCCTTTGCAACTGTGTTGCAACCAGTTTTAAACTGGTGTTAAAGTATAAATGTTTTGCAACCAGAATTCGGTTGCAAAACGGTAATAAAAACCAGACATGGGGGGCTCATTATGATCGCGGACGGACTTGAGTCCGTCCGCGACCATCGAGGAGGAGGGAACCTCCACATGGCCTGCGGAGTTCCCTCCTGTCCAATTAGGATGTGACCCCCACCCTGGCGGTCACATCCTCTATGTTTAACATTGCGGCGGGTGCAGCTTCAAGCTGCACCCGCAGCAATGTGAAGAATGCATACATTGCATTTGTATGCAGAAAGCAGCAGGCACCGCGCGGTGCCTGCCGATTACTGCATACAAATGCAGGGGGGGTACCATAGGTACCCCCCATGTGCACCCCCCACCCCCCCTTCACCCAGGGGGCCCGCAACGGGCCCCGCAGTGAAGCTCCGTATGCTTTTCCACGGCGGAAAACCCGCCGTGGAAAAGCATTTCTTTTTGGGCATCCTAATGTGGCTGGCGGTGTCTGAGAGACACCGCCACCATATTAGGGCTTTTCTGCCGCGGTTGTAAACCAACCGCGGCGGAAAAGCTGCGGACGTAAACCTGGACCCAGCAGCCATCCTAATGTGGCGGTGGGTCTTTGGTGGGTCCGCTGCGGTTTTTCCGTATCACCGGGCCGGCGGTGGTTTTCCTCCGGCCCGGAGGATACGGAAAAACCGGTATCCTAATCTGCCCCCAATTCGGCATTTGGAAGGGATGCCCTAAACACGCCCCTTCCAAATACCGACTCACTAATGCAAAATGAGATTTGGAAAAAAATTACAGAATCTCATTTTGCACTGCAAATTGGGCCATTTGTGACCTGAAAAATGCTTTGTACACCTGTCCTTCAGTTTTGTGATTTTCTGGCAGGACCACTGGAATTATGCAACTCTCTGGTGTTTTCCACATAAATAAGGATTTCCCATATTTGTCACTCAATCAGCCATCTCCTGATTTTAACAAAACTAATTGTTCCAACTCAAAGGATCAAAGATTACTAAACATGCAGCAACATGTGGCCACATAGTGAACTGCCCCTCTCAAAGGATGACTGGTCACTTTACGTTGCTTATTGATGTATTTGGGTGTTGTACTGGTATTAATGAGGAGAAATTGTTGCCCAGACAGTATTTATTTCTGTAAAGATGACAAAATAATGAAATATTTCATAAAATGTGCTGCCTTAAGAGCAAAAGGTTCCATTTTATGCAGCATAACTTAGTGAACACTGCTGCTTAATTTGGTCTACCCCTGCTGCATAATTCTAGTGGCCCTGCATTCTTTTCTGGCCACACACAGACATCTGCATTGATTGTATTAGCCAACTGAAGTTTCAAAATAAAATTGGTTAGTTTAACTTGTATTGATTTTTCATTTAACATGTACACCCTATTGTATATGCCTGAAAGCTAAAAAAAATAACAAAACAGTTACAGAATATATTGTTCTTTTTAGCCACATGTTTGGCCATCCAACGTATTAACTGACCCCAACCCCCTTGCATCCAGGATCACAGTTCGCGTTCTCTTTTTAGTCATTTCAAGTGCTGCATGTAAATCAAGACAGCTGGGCATTGTGCCAAATAAACAGATTTGCGCTTCCAGGCACCTATTTAAAGACCCATTGAGCCCTCCTGGGTATGCAGCCATGGACCCCAGCGGGGTTCGCCCTACAGTTTGCAGACCTCTGGTATATGGTAAGAATGTTAAGTCAACACAAACTATCCAAAAATGTATTTTCATGTTTATTAGATCATCACCAGCTGCAAATGACTTGTAATGATACCCAAGTGCTACAATATGAGTGTTGTTTCTGATAGATAAATTAGAATATTATTAAAATAAAGTGTAAATCAACCTCTCTTATCAACTCCTTTGATTATCTATTTTGTCACTGACAGTGTGATCTGTGACAGATGTATCTATTACTTAGAGTGCGGCAGTCTTAGTTCTGCAGCTTTCACAGAATCTTGACTGATAGGTACAAAAAAAGCGCGACTCCAAGTGGGTCCTCTAATAAACTTGAAAAAATAATATCCCCAAACACCTTATCTAAAGTTCCCTTGAGAAAGACAAATTTATTCGAGGGAAATTCCTGGGAACAATGATATGTAAATAAGACGAACCTGCGCTGATTTCAAAGCATTGATGGGCATCTTTATGATAAAAACAGTAAAAAGATTCAAACATTACGGAGGAAAAATTTAATATACAAAATATAACATTGATGAAGAGTTGTATCCCAGCACCGGCATGAAGAACTTTTATGTCATTCAGCTAATTATATACTGATTGTTTTACACACAGTGATTTTGCTTCGACCTGGTAGTAAACATTCAACCTTAAAGGGACAAAGATTCAAAACGCCATGAATCAGATATCTCAATTTTCAAGACCCACAGATTGGAACCTGATGGCAGGATATTCCTTGGGTGACCAAGCATGTATGAATCTTGGATATCTTGCATTGGTAAGGAATTTGCATCTTCAAGACACAGACCTGAGTATAATCCTCAAAATCTCTTCGAACTCAAACTACCAGCTGCAAGCTGAGACTCCATATCATTATAGGCCACCGTCGAGGGCGGTGCTGATTATTAGAAGCCACTCCCAAGTTATATGCCCAAGAGAGGTGTGTGGGTATGTCACAGGGAGAATTCTATAATGGCCGCTAAAGCCCAATACAGAACTGCTGTCAAGCTATTAGATCAGCTTATCCATTAAGGGTAAAATGTACTAAATTAAACTGGGAGAAACACTAACACAAACATTGGAATGTTGGAGCATATGTCTCAGCCAGCCATTATTAGCCATCTGTCACTCCACTGCACTCAGTAGAGTGCCCAGCATTCCAATGTTCTAAATAAATCTTATTGGTTACACCTGAGGTCAACAATAGCTGCTACTTACCCTCCCAGAAGTTGTGTGCACAAGTTGCAGATGAAGGTGCATAACAAAGGAGAGTAATTAACAGATGCTCTAGCCTTAAGGCAAGGGCAGCATGGCTATCAGCACTTCCCCTCCACCACCAAAAATAGGGAACACAGCGGTAGCAAGAGCTGTCGCTCACTTGAATGAGTAGATTAAAAAATGTCTTCAGTCTCATTTGGCTCTCCCTCAGCCTCTGCTGAGGCAGCTGGTTTACACATTCCTGCCTTGGTTCATCCCCTTACTTTTGGCTAGATGGAAGCCTAATCCGCCAAATAGAAAGAAAAATGTACATAGACATTTTCTGCATTTCTTTGGCTGATTTGGTTTCCGTCTCAGTGATAGAAAGGGGAGGAGCCCAGACAGCCATACAAGTGCTTCGAAGAGACTGAAAGAGCCTTACAGGAGAATGGGGCCTTTTTTTATCCAATGATTCAGGTGAGAGGCAGTTCCTGCTTCCACAGTGCCCCCAATGTAGACTATTCTTCAAAACACATTAAGGGTACGTTAGGAGCTGGCAGCCACAGAATGCTTCCTTTGTGGGCTTGTAATGCTAGATATTGCCACTTTCAAACATTGCAGTCCAGGTTCTGAATCTCATTCAAACGTCATGGCCCCTTTCATGTATTTATCATGGCCTAATTATGTGTGCCTCTATGGCAGTAGATGTTTCCCCATTTTAATGAAAGGGAATTGAGACAATGGTACTTTTGGCTATGTTTTGATCTTCATGTTAACTTGCCTGTACTTTTTACTCTGATCCTTTTAAGTGACTGAATACTCTCATGGAGACAAGGAGCAGTATACAAATCTACTGATTGATTGACTGATTGATTGATATAAGCCAGGATGTCAATGTTTAAACTTGGACTCATCAAATAATGTTGAAGTTGGTACAATGTGCTGTAAGCTTCTTAACACCTTGGCTGCTATGACTTTTCCCCTCCTGTGCTGATTGATTGATATTCCCATTGTTCATGACAAGGTCAGCTCGTCATTAGCACAGCTCCAGTGTGCCTCATGACGAGCTGAGCTCGTCATGAGCATGGAAGGTTAAAATATAAGGCAGAAGGAAAAGAATGGAGTAATACAAAACTGATCAAATGCAATAGTAACTTTTGTTCTGTAACATGGAAGTCTAGTTCTATCTGATGGAATATAAATATGCCCTCCGGAGATATTTAGTTATACCAAATATATATTGGACACTATAAGATGTGGACTAGAAACCCCAATGAAAGTGGGTGGGCTCATATCTAGGCCTTGGAATATATAGTACTGGGAGAGCTACGAAGATCCGCATTTCACCATTCACCTCGGAACCCACGAACATCACCTGCGACATCCCTCAAGGTTCATCCGTAAGCCCTTCTCTGTACAACACCTACATGAACCCTGGCCAACATCTTCAGAAACCACAGAGTGAACATAATCTCCTATGAAGACGACACCCAACTCATCCACTCTCTATCTGAATACCCTGCACCACAAGGGCAAACTTCCACTGGTGAATGACCAGCATTGCTGACTAGACTAGATGTAAAACAACTGCCTTCAACTCAACATAGACAAGACTGAAGTGCTGATATTAGGGGACAACACCTCCCTGTGGATTGACTCCTGGAGGACTGTTGAACTGGAACCTTCTCCTACCCCCACGAACCACGCTTAGAACACCGGCATCATCTTGGACAGCAAACTCACCATGAAGAACCAGATCAATGCAGGCTTCTCTGCCTGCTTCCTCCACATGCTCCAAAAGAACTTCAAATGGCTCCCAGTGTCCACCAGACGCACCGTCACTCAAGCTCTTGTCACCAGCCGTTTGACTACGGCAAAACACTTTACAGAAGAATCGTCACATACCTTCTGCAGAGACTGTAGACCATTCAGAACTCAGAGGTCAGACTCATTGTCGACCTCCCAAAATTGACCCACATCACTGCTCCAAAGGTTCCCCATCCAAAAGTGATGCCAATTAAGGTTTCTGACTCATGCCCTGCACAACCAAGGATTATCATACACCAACCAACACCTGCGCTTCCATCAACCCCCACCTGAACTTCCATCAACCCTCTATACTCCTGTGATTTGTCTCCCTCTCCCTTGATCACACCCCTCGCATCCGCTGAAGCAACAGTAAAGGTCATTCCTTCTCCTATCTTGCCGCAAAGTTCTGGAACAGTCTCCCTTTCATTTCTTGACTTCACCCTCTCTTCAGGAGTGCAGAAGGGGACTCAAGACCTAGCTATTCAACAGATGTCACCCGAGCAGTTTGGATCTCAGCACCTGAATGCCCTCGCAGGTTGTAAGCTGCGTTTTACAAATCCTGAATGATTTATATGACCCTGAATACAATGATACTAGAAATGTATTTAGGGCAAAGGTTGAGGAGTTGAATATGGGGGAACGATTACTGTAAGATAAGGATTTAGAATGCCATTTGGGATATGAAGTTGGGCTATGAAAAGTTGAGAGGCAGTAGCAAGCTTGTCAATAGGATTATTTGGTGGGAATAAAAACTGTGACTTGTTTGCTGTTAGTAAGAATTGAACCAGTGGTAGAGGTTGTTAGAAGGTAGTGGAACAGTGTGAGGAATCATATGCATATTAAAGGAAAGAATGGTTGTGGCATCAGGACTGTAGGAACCCAGAAATACATTACGTGTTTCCTCCTTCACCCTTTGGGAACACAAAAGCTGTCCAGGGACAAATCGCACATGGAAAGAGGGAGGTTGCAAAGACGATATGACAACACCTTCAACTATAACCAGCATCTACTTTTATGGATTCCCCGCTTGACAAAGATAAGCTTAAATAATTTAAATGGATTATTACAACAAACTCACCCAATTAGAGAGAGAGTAAATATAGGCCAAAGTATAAAAACAGTTAAGTTCTCTTTCAAAGTGCTTGTAGACCAGGGCCATGTAAGCATATGTCACAGGTCACTAACCTTCCCTCCACATTGCAGTCCCTCCACATTTGAATGCTTGAAATGTATTAAAAATAAAAGTGACAATGATCAAGACTGCTTACAATAATAAGCAAGTAGGTCACAATGAATGTCAAACTAATCATAACCCCCGTTCCTTTCTTTCATGACCTCATGATATTGTGCAGTAGGCACTGAAAGCTTCAGAAGCCTCTGGGATATATGTTCAGAACTGTGATAAATATTGGGGGTGCACATAAAACATGGTTGAGGAAATTGTAACTTTGGTAGGGTAGTGAAATATGACAGATTATTGCGACAGTGGGTGTGACCCTCCAGGACACTCCATGGAAGGGAAGGATTAAAAAGTTAGGGAGCACCACATGATCAATATTTTTCTATCATTGCTGGTTCAACCAATACAACATTCATTGGAATATTGCAAGTGGAACAACCAATTGGAATTCCCAAAAGGCAGTGTGTAGATACCTGCACAGGCCCTTAACTTCAACTTTCACAATAGACAAAGTAATTTTTTAAAAAGACACAAAAAGGGGATGAACATTCAGGTGTTAATGTCATTAGTGATGTGGGAGAAAGTCTAAGAAAGCAAGCTGTTGCCCATTAGCCTCCTATGGTGCCCTCACCAGTGGCTCGAGCTCATTAGCATCAATGGTACATATGTCTATACTTCTCACCTAAAGTAAATTCTGGACACATTGTGCTCCAGTAGGTTAAGAAGGGTATACGTTTGTAGAGTTAGTTAGTGAACGAGATCTTCTGGACAACATATCTACCTCAGCAAAATGTAGAATTATATATTTATAGTCTACTGCCTCGGGCTATATAAGTTGATAAAGGCCCTCTAGCTGAGCTATAAGCCTGAGCCCTAGACAAGGGCGCATAACGAGGTAGAGGGCCTTCAACTACCACTATAACTTGAGGCCGAAGCGCAATTGCTGTTATGCTATTAGACCATCCCATCCACTTATGGCAGAAAATTAGTAATTAAACAGAGAGAAACAGAATTGGAGCAGAAGGTTGGCATTCTTGGTTCTCAGGCACCCTGTTGTCTTTAATTGAGCTCCCAACAGTCACATTTTCTAATGCAGATGCATATTCACGATAGGTAGCCAGATTCCACCAAACATCAACAAATATTTATACTAGGAAAACGTAGGAAATGTATTAAATGGGGGTTTTAGCATTTTATTTTTGTTTTTTATCTCCACATTTTTAATACTGACTCATATTTGAATCCTTTTTGCTCTAATTGAACCATAGTTTATATATGTGCATTGATACTATCATTTCAATGTAGAAATTCAATATGTTTGGCGGTAAAACTATGCAGTATTGTTTCATTCTGAATACATCCGTTCATGGCATTCATTTACTTTGGAGCTCTGCATAATGTCCCCGGCACCTCCATAAAACATCACCTAGAGCTCCATGTGTTTGCAAGTTGTTAATACCCTGGGAGTATTTTGATTAATTTCTTGCTTTTTCCTTGCTAAACAGCCATCTACATGTGACTTCTCAGAGTAGCAGCGCATCAGTTTCCAGTACATTTCTCAGCCTTTTCAGCTTGTAAAACTTGCAAATTCAAAATCCCAAGCTTGTCTTAAATACACTTATATCTATCTGTTTCAAAAACATTTTATTTCAAGCCAGCTTTCTCATGCAGTGACCTCTTTTTCTAGTTAACTTTCTGCACTGATTTGTTTTAGTTTCCAATCATTATACATTTTTTTTGTTTTGAAAGATTTTGGCTGACTTTTATTAAGCACAGACTCTTACTGAAAACCCTGGACTTGAGGGGTTTTATGTAGAACAGGAGGCCTTCACGACATCTGGCTTGATTGAGCAATGGAGATGTTGGATTTTATTTGAAGCACTTACCCTCAAACATCCTGTTTGGGTTTTCTTTAGGCTTCATGGTGAGAGCAAGAAGTTTAAGTGAGCAGCAGACAAGGAAATTGTTTTCTTCTTTTCTTGTGAACTTTAGGGGCTCCTTACAAAAACTGCCCAAGATGATTCTATTCTTTTTAGGCCATTTAATTTGCACTGAAGTGCGATTTAACACCATGCTAGACTTTTGTGAGAGATTCGCTTTTCGTTACATTTTATTTTATTAGCCGTCAGTCGGTTTTTATGTCGGCTTAAATCAGTATTCATATTTTATCAACGACAGACAGAAAGAATATTGTTGTTTGAAAAGTGCATTATCTTCTATTTTTCTTTCCAGTTCTCTAATCTCAAAATCATCTTTGATGCCTTTAATTCGTCTTGGTATTATATTATTAATATTAGTGAATATCAAGGATTGAATTAAAATATGGCAAGTCAATATAAAAAAACAAATTATCGAAGCCAATAAGTTTGGTGTTGGCTGCCAGCCTTTTGCCTTTGACAAGGCTTCTGGTTTTTTTGTCAAGATTTTTGGAAAACCTTAATGTTTGGGGAGCTGCTGGCTCTCGCAAGTATATAAAAATAAATTGGCTAAAAGCAGAATTTGTTTTGTTCTCAAAAAGCACACTATGCAATAGCAGTTCTGCCACAGAAGGTAACGACTTTGAGTGAGGATGTCCTCCTTGTGAAAGAGCAGACCAGTGCTTATTTTGAGCTGGTGGTTTCTGGTGACCAGCACCGGCACTTAATTGTCAACACTGGGACGTATGACAGTCTGCCACATGAATGCTCTGTATGGCTAATTTTCAAATGCGACAACAACAGCTGTTTATTTGTTCAACACACAGTAAAAATGACTAATACCTGCCGCCCAAACCATTCTTATAGTATTGGGGGGGGGGGGGGGGGAGGGGGGAGGGGTTGAATAGCCTCAATCGTCACACTTTTAGGAGTGTGATAGTTAGTAGTTGTGTTGGGACTGTCACTGGCAGTATACAGACATGAGCAATAGGTGTTGCAAGCTGCAGTTGCCTCCTGGTGAGGACCTGGAGCTTATTTTTTCTTTTACAAACTAAGCACACAAACAGAATGTTGTCAATCAAAGTGAAGTTATTCAATGACTGCAGTGAGATGTCCCACTAGCCCATGCTGAAGTGGTTGGAAGGAAAGCAGCAAATAAGCCACTCCAACTAAGTACATTGTATGTAATTTTATAAAAATCAAAAGGTCTTGGCTAACATCAAACCTAAAAAGTTCTTGGGAATCTTTGATCTATTTGACACATATTGGTAAATGTCTAAATGAATAATGAGATGTTTAAGGCTTTAGATGACAAAATTCATTGAAGGAATAAATTGGCACGCCAATTGCTTGGGCATTCCTTATACATGATTGCATACATGCTGCGGATCTAATGTAGGCAGATTTATGTGATGAACTACTTTTTGTGCAAATTACTTCAGGGCAAGCTTTACATTATTAGAGCTAACAGAGCTTACTGAGACTTTTTGTGCAATTCGCTATAGGCTTCTCTTAGGCTGATGTGGGGATTAAGAGCGGTAGGGTAGAGATCTCCAGCTGTTTCAATCATCCAGTTGTGGGATAACCCTGTGCTCAATCATGTTTATCCAAATACAGCCATTTAGATTCACCCACCTTGGTGCCCTTTGAGGGCATAGGAATTGAGGCTAACCAGTGTGCAGATGGCATCTATCTTTATCAAATGATATTACATGTGAAAGGCATCAGCTGTGTGTGACAAAGCTCTGGGCCAGTGAACTGCATGTCTGAAAAATAAATTATGATTCTTGGTTGTGTGTCATGAGTTTCAAAAGAGGCATGGACAAGCCAATTAAGCTGCTGCTTTCTAGATAGTGGTCTTTTGGGTGACTTCTGAGATGTCCAATCCAAGGTGAAGTAGAGTCTTTTCCTTTGATGTTAGATCCTGCTTGAATCATTTATATGGAAGCATTTGCATGTGATGTGTGTGTTGCAATCCATTTGCTACCATATTTTTCGCTACAATCTTCACCCCTTTGCTTTTATTTTTGTTCCTGATTTTGTTTCTTGCAGTTGGATCTTCTACTGGATCTCCATCTAGATGTCCTTGCTTGGCTCTTTTCATTTCTCAGATCTCAGAGGGAATTTGGTGCCATGCTATTACGTTCTCTATTAATCTTAATATTCAATCAAGAGCTATAAGAGTGCAATGAGTTTTTCTTCCTTTTCGCTTTATCCCTTCTAACTGGGACCTTCTAAGAGAGTGACAGAACCCCTTTTATGTGCACCATTAAGTGCAACGTGGCACCATGCCTACTGGGAAAGATGCCTTTCCTTTGGCAATCAAGAGCAGAACTAAAAAAACTCACCATCCAGCCTTTGACAAGACCACACACACTAACTCTAATTTACAAGCTACAATGTCATATATCATCTGCAGTTGAACCAAACTACTATGTGATGCCACATCAGCAAAACCTTTTAAAAACACACATGGATCGCCATCTTTAAAATGCCATGGGCTAAGTGAACAACACATCCAAGCAAAGGATAAGCATGAAAAACATATAATAAGCAATGGCGGGATGGACCTGACCCAAAGCTCAATCTTTCTCTCTATATGGTTCTTTATTATTATTACTTTTTAAATTGATCACATGAAGGGGCAGAGTTCCAAAAATATCACACCAAGCAGAGCAGCAATAAAAGCTGCTGTGATATAATGCATGAGAGGGAGAGAGTAGAACAAGTCTATATCTACAAAGATATGGTGCTGTTTCTCTCTCCCCCTGCTCTGGAGCTCTTTGAGCCTGCCTTGCACCAATCAAGCACACTTGTGTGTATGTGCTTTATGTTTAGCACTGGAAGGGTACCTTTCCAATACAAAATGCTATGAACACAATCTTTAAAACTTTTCCCACTTTGGATGTGTGCACTATAGAAATTAACTTTGGATGTGGGCACTATAGAAATTAACCATTTCTGCTTTTTAATGCTAGCCTTAGAGAGGCTTTATTGGTTTACACAAAGCCATGTCTACAAATGTAAATAGATAGTGCTTTGCATCAACAACCATGGGTGTATGAATGGGAACGCCCATGTACCACCCACTGTACGGCCTCTTGATGCAAAGCAGTGCTAGCACTGTTTTGCATTACTTTAGCGCTACTTTCCAGGGCAAATATGGATTTGCGCAGGTGAGCAAATACCAACTAAACATTTGCACTGGGTTTGAATCACCTGTATGAAGCAAATCTGCCTGAAATCTTAAAGACTGGTGATGTTGTCTCTAGCTACACAGATAGATATGTAATATGTGCATCAGACAGTCTTTAAATGCATGAAGGAAGTGAAAGGAACCAGCAGAAGAACACATGTACCTGAGCAATTAATATAATTGTGTCACCAAAGCGCGGAGACCAGATTGCAGGATACCAATTATTTATGTGCATAGTACTTTTTGATTTTATTTTTGATTTTATTTGAGGCCATTGATATTGGGAGATCCAAAGTCACAAAAACAAATACTGCATCATATTTTTATTTGTCCAGAGTTAATGTAGCGACACCCCCACACGTGTACATTGTTTGTAATTTCTTTATGGTCTAAATGCAGGAAAATTAATTGCAAAACTGCAAAGTCTGCTCCTTGACTCTGAAGGCATGAGGTTATGGTATGCAATTACACTGAGACTCTACAGAATGCCCCATAAAGCTCCATAGAGCAAGACCTACAACTTCATGTGTACATGCTGTTTGCAAATTGTTCGTTTCCTGAGACGTTTATGCTTTTTTCTTTGGTTTTTCTTCCTCTGAATGGCTACCATATGTGACACCTCAGAGTGGCATTTCTGCATAGTCCATTACTTTAAAAAAAAAACATTTCTGCTTGTTGAATCACGTATTCACCCACCCGCAGCCAGTTGCCCAAAGACTGTTAAATTTGTCTTTATTTATTTTTATTTTTTATTTTAAGACCTCTTTGTCAATATCACAGCCGCATCCTTGCAGGTAAATTCCTATATGTCGAATGTTTAATTTGTTTTTCCATATATTTGAATACTTTTTGTTTCTGATTCAATTTCTGCAAATGTTTGTTTTGCAAACCTGTAGCCATTTTACTAAAAAAAGAAGTATGGATTATGTTTCAAATACTAGACGTGCAGCACGTCCACGTCCACTGGGAAGCCCTAAAAACATCTGGTTTGATTGAGCAAAAGAGAGTTTGAGTTTATTTTGTTGCACTTAAACTAGGTTTCTTTAGGTTTCAAAGACGGGAGCAGAAGAGTTAACTGAACAGCAGACAGAGACAGAGTCCGAATACACAGGCTAGCTGTTGGACCTGATCACTTTGATTGTAGCTTTGGAGGGATAAACAATTTAACTAATTCGACCTCAAATGGTGATGATGGCTCCTTCCCATTTTTTAAGTCTACTTATGTATGTCTTTAACTTCATAGCATCATTTTTATGGGCTTTTGTGGCATCGTTTGAGAGAAAGACCTACCAAGCTAGGTATCAATTCAACCAGATAACCCATGTTTAGCTATTTCTTCCCTGTTTATAAGGTTTTATGCACATTCCAGTATGCATTGAGCTGCTAATTGTTGTCTAAATGGTATACTCTCCTAATGTCCCTCTGCATTTGCACTTTAACATATTTCTCTTAAACCCTGATGAATTTGTTGATTTGTTTTATTGAAATAGAATACAGTGTTTAAATGTTGTAAATGTTTTAGGAGCTTTTCCATTACTATTTATGTGGTTTTATGCACATCCCATTACACATTGAGCTGCTAATTGCTGTCCAAACTGTTTACTCCCCTAAAGTTCCTCTGCATTTGCACATTAACATACCGCTCGAAGCCCTTTGGTGGTGAATACTGCTCTTCTAATTGCAAGAGGACTGACCCTGTGAGGAGCCCGTAAGGAATCCAACCGGACTTGTATCATTGGGGAGTGTTTGACTTTGTGTATCGTTTACCAGAGGGTGCGTGACTGCGAGTCCCAGCAGGCGGAGCACAAAGACCACCAGGCGCACCTGCAACTCTTCCCGCCCCCCTCCTCCCCTGCAGCTGATAACGGCTCGCGGCCCCCGCTTCGCGGGAGCTGCTCGAAGACGTTTGGTGGTGAATACTGCTCTTCTAATTGCAAGAGGACTGACCCTGTGAGGAGCCCGTAAGGAATCCAACCGGACTTGTATCATTGGGGAGTGTTTGACTTTGTGTATCGTTTACCAGAGGGTGCGGGACTGCGAGTCCCAGCAGGGGGAGCGCAAAGACCACCAGGCGCACCTGCGACTCTTCCCGCCACCTCCTCCCCTGCAGCTGATAACGGCTCGCGGCCCCCGCTTCGCGGGAGCCGCTCGAAGCCGTTTGGTGGTGAATACTGCTCTTCTAATTGCAAGAGGACTGACCCTGTTAGGAGCCCGTAAGGAATCCAACCGGACTTGTATCATTGGGGAGTGTTTGACTTTGTGTATCGTTTACCAGAGGGTGCGGGACTGCGAGTCCCAGCAGGCAGAGCGCAAAGACCACCAGGCGCACCTGCGACTCTTCCCGCCCCCCTCCTCCCCTGTATATAGGTACTCCGATACCCGTGTACGTGGGAACGCGCGCGGGCCTGCGCTGGGCTAAGACCGGGCAAAGGGCGGGCCCTCTTAGGCCTCCCCATTACTACAGGGACACAATATGGTCACTTCAACCTTAACTACTACCCTGATTGGGGGGAGGGCCCTTGAGGTCTCCCTGTGGCTTAAGGATATTAGGGAGTGGTCCTTGGCTGAGGAGACGCATATGCAGCGCACGCGCCGAGATGTTAAGCTCCAGGAAGACTTGCTGGCTTGGAGGTTGATGTGTGCGGAGGGGGCGCCAGATGATGATTCTGATGCCACTAGCGCTGAATTGTTCACCCCTGAGGGGTCTGGATCCGAGGGGGAGGCGGGGGAGGGCGGGATGGAGGGACCTGATCTGGGGTAATGCCCTGCTGGGCGCGCACTAATGTTCCCTGTTATATAACCTTACGATTTGTCCGGATGCCCAGGGGATCGTTACTGATTGTGATGTCTGCACCTTATTGGGCCTTGCATAAGATGACCTGGCTATTGCACGTACTCTATTATTGATGCCACGTATGGGGGGGGTTGGTTTGTTGTTCTGTGTTAGACTATGTTTTTATTACAATTGTATTTATCCAGAGGGATGGGGGTAGTGCGCCATGGAGGACGCAGGAGGGGACATACGTGAAAACCAGCGGACACTGGAGATGCACGTGTACAGCATGTAAATAACTATGATTGTAATTCGACCATCCATTGACATTACGCCGCCCGGCCCCCGGGATGTGGGCCACGAGGCTGTGTACGGTCCTGAATGTTGCATACTGCTAAATATTGCCTTTTGTTGCTTGTGGATGGCTTTGCCTGTTCATGTCCTCTATGTTTCCGCAATAAACATATTTTTCAACAAAAAAAACTACTACCCTGATTCTTTCTATCCTTTTTTGGAATATTGCGTGTCTCCGCTCTAAAATTGACCATCCGAACTGGCTAGAAACAATTAGAAAACATAACATAGTATGCTGCCAGGAAACTTGGTCAGTAACCGCAATTCACCTCCAGGGGTATAGATTGTTTCCGTCAAGTGCACGTCCATCACCTGCCGGTAGACCTAAGGGAGGCTTATCAATTTATGTATCCAATACCCTTACATTTGAAAAAATGGTAGAAATTTCTACTGATGAGAATCATCAGTTAATTAAATTCTCAGTAAATCAAGGGCATACATATTTCCTGTTAAACTTTTATAATAATCTTTCACCACCCGATTTTGAGAAAGTCCTAAATAGGATACTGTCGGTTTTAGATGAGCAACGGAATAAATGTCCTTCTCAGTCTTACAAATTAATTTGGGGTGGCGATTTCAATATTGCTTTATGTAAAGATCATACTAACTTAATCTGTGGCGTTGTAGATGAGGAGGGGGCTCCCATAACGCATTTTGCACACTCCAGTGCTGGGAATATCTTAAGTGAAAAGCTTTTTTCCCTAGGACTGGGGTTTGCTAATGAACTTGTTGAACCCCCAATTGATTTTTCCCCCACCTTTCATGGTAGGGGTTGTAATACCACAATTGATTTTATTTTGATTTCCTATCACATGAAGGAGGAATTGATTACATTTAATACTGGCAGCGACGTTAGTAGTGATCATTTTTCTAATAGTGTCACTATCTCAGTCCCCACAGGGCGTAATTTTACAAGTAACCCTGGATTGTTAATCCAAAAAGCCCTGTTCTTAGATAAAATTAATGGTTACTCTGTAAAATGGGCCAGAGTAGACCCGGACGTTATCACTTCTAATGTCGTTCTCAAAGTACTTCCTATGTTGGAAACATGTCTAAATTTGCACTCCACTGTTGATGATATTGTAACTAGTTTTATTAATATTGCTGAAGTAATTAGTAAGGAGCTGCTCTGCAAACAAAAGCAGACTGGTTTTCAGGATAAAGGGTGGTTCAACTCAGAATGCCGCAGAGCCCTATCGAATTTAAAAAGGGCCCTGCACAAAACCGAGAGGGATCAGCAAGAAATCAGGAACATGAGAAGGCTTTATAACTTGGCAAAAAAAGAATGCAGAAAGGAAATGAAAAAAGATCTGTGGGTAAAGCTCCATGAGAGCTGCAATAGAAAGGGTAGTAAAATGTTCTGGAAAGTGGTTAATTCACCCTTCCTGAACGATGCGAATACTGGTCCTAGTATAGAGGTAGCAATCAATGCAGATGGATGGGTTTCTCATTTTTTTAAAATATTTTCAGTAGAAGTTGCTGAACCAACTGTAAGTACAAACATATCTCCATATCCTATCGATTTAACATTTAGCCTTGAGGAAGTAACCGAGGCCTTGTCATCCTCTAAATCTGGTAAAGCCCCGGGGCCGGACGGCGTTCCGCTAGATATTTACACTCATACCCAGGAACTCTGGGCACCAGTTTTAACCAGAGTACTTGAAGCAGCCCAAAAGGGGGGACTTGTTAAATCTTGGTCAACTTCTATCCTGCTTCCCATTTTTAAGAAAGGTGATCATAATAACCCGGCTTGCTACAGGCCCATTTCCCTCCTGGACTCCTTTGGTAAAGTTGTAGGTCGGTTGATCCTAGACAGACTTCGGATCTGGTCAGAGGATAACAACATTCTGACCGACCTGCAATATGGCTTCCGGGAGGGACTGGGCACAGTAGAGCAGGCTTTGAATCTCTCCCTTCTAATTGGGAAGTATGTCCAGGCCAAGAAAGGCAACCTCCACCTGGTGTATGTGGATCTGACCGCAGCCTTTGACTGTGTCTCACATTCAAGACTGTGGTCAACCCTAATAGAATTGGGTGTAGACCTCCCGATAGTAACCTTTTTACGTGAGCTGTATCAGGGAGCAACGGCCAGGGTCAGATTCGGGGTGAATGGGGAGCTTACTCTTCCCTTTTCAGTTACAAAGGGGGTTAGACAGGGATGTGTCCTGGCTCCCTTCTTATTTAATCTTTATACAAATGGGCTTGAGAAGGCCATGTTAGAAGGGAGCCAGGATCTACCTGTTATTGTTCGTCGCCCTATTCCCGCGTTATTTACGCCGATGACTCGGTGATTATGGCGCGAACTCCAGTACAACTCCAAATACAGCTAAATTCCTACTGTAACTTCATGGCCTCATTGGATCTCAAGGTTAATATCAAAAAAACATTTGTGATGCATTTTGGTAAAAAGACAACCAAGAATAAATCGATATTTATTGAAGAATCTAAGCTGGAGTGTACTAAGACATACCCCTACTTAGGCATTTTATTTGATAGTGTTTCTTCCTGGAAACGAGCCATTGTTAGCAGGTGATGGAGCGAGATAGAAAACAAAATTTTGTTTAAACTCGCAAAGTCACATTTCCATAACATGAATAAAATTATTAATGATTTGTGATATGTCGTGCTAATACAACTTAGATTAAACTTTACACGTGGGGGGACTAACATGTGTGCTCATAAACGTGCATAAATGTTGCATCTTTTTGTTCGTGCAAAATAATAAAATAATTTATTGTTTTCGTTTTTGTCATTACTAACTGCTGCAAAATTAAAATAAGCATGTGCTTGTTTTGCTTTTCCTAGTCTGTGTGATGTCATTTCTACTATTCTAGGTGCATTTGGGTCTCATAGAAAAACGGAGACTGGTAAATATAAACGCTGCTTTATTTGTTTGCATTGGCTAGGTAACATTTTGATTAATCGGGTGGGTTAATTAATTAGTAAACCATGGGGTGGATACAGAATATACTTTATTTCTTACATTAATACTTTTCTTGTGTTTGTTTTATACTAGAAAACATAAGTTGCCTGCTTTTGGGCCTAGTTATTTGAACCGCAGAAAAAGAGCTGATCTATAATTCTGCAGAAAGTCACGAGACGCCCATTCTGAATTAAAACGTTTATTGAAGCTGCATTCACAAAGCAAAAACTGATGAGCTGACATCATTCTGTCGGACATGGCCAAGGTCGAAAGTGAACTTTTTGTCAGCCCTTAACTTGGCATCCGCGGAAGTTGTACTGAAGGGCTATGGAAGCTGCGAGGATGACTAAAATACAAAGTTGCAATCGCAGGAAGCTTCTGGCTTCACGTGGAAGAGACAATGGTCTTTGTAAGACATGATTTTGTGGAACTTTTTAAGAATCGGGTGACATGTCACTTGTCACTCTCAGCCAATGGGACGTCGAAGATTTCTGAAAACTTTCCTTTGCCAGTTTAGTTAGCGTAGAAAGGTATAAAAAGTCATGTCCTTAGGGTTGGGCTGGCTGCTGCTTTCTGACTTTCCGATGAGGGTGATGTGCTGCTGGACTTTGCGTGGAGCACGTAAGAATCCTCAAAGATCTTTACTTTAAATTTCTGTCTATTTAGCTGAGTTAGGGAAATAGGTTTTAGAAATGCTAAACTTTATATAATTTCTTTAAAATTGATTCAATTGCTTAAATTGTATTTTTCTCATATTTCTTACCATCATGCTTGCTATATTGCAAATAAATTTCATTTATAAAACTTTCAACTTATATACCATAATTTAGAAAATAAAATCTTACTTTTGACAAACAAGCTGGTCTTGATTATTTAGAAGTATAGGTTACCTTTAGCTAGATCACGTCGCCTATAGTGGTCGTCTAAATGGTTGGGTTTTATTCTAATGACAATATTCTTTCTGCAAATGTATAAATATGTATATAGTGTATAGATAATGTGTATATAGATTTATTCTGACCACCTGATTCAGTAGGCCCAAAATATATCAGGTTCTTAAATGGGTCCATATTTAGTATAGAATTTTGTTTATAAGTTATGAAGTTGGGTAGCGTAGTTTATGATATATTTTCTATAGCCCGCTGGATCAATTCTCTGGTAGCAGAAATTGATGGTTGCTAAGGGGTAACCAAGGTAACATGTTGGTTGCTAAGGGTTGCGTCATGGTATGCAAATAGGATCGATGTTTTAACACTTGTTAAGTTCGTTTTTCGTGCCTATCTGTAAGCTATACCGGTATAGATTGTGTGGCGAGAAATTAGTCACGCAAGCCATCTGTTCAGTTTGTAGTGATATCGCCGAATATCACAAGAGGTATCGCCGTGTACCATAGTGTTGTCGCCGAGCAGCACAGTTTTAGGGCTAGGTCTGAATCTTGTATAGTGAGGATTTTCTAAGAAATCAAAGCAGCATGAGAATAGGGACAAAGCGCCTTCCATAAAACTCACTGTGATGAGAGTATTAGTTATTTCCGAGCTTGAGTGAAGGGTAAATTTAGCGTCGGTACATGATTATCTATAAACAGGTTAGAGTCCTGTACGGGTACATGTTTCATATCTATAAACAGGTGAGAGCCCTGTACGGATAACGTCGTTATTTTGCTAACGGTGCATGATTTCTATAAACAGGTGAGAGTCCTGTACGGATTTCATGTGTGTTTGAATTTAGGGAATTTTCCGTGTAAAAGTGCGAGTTTGAATTGTATTTTATGTTCAAGTGGAACTCTTAGAACTTTCACTTCGCGGTGGGTTCAGAGCAAAACGAGTTCATAATTATACGTGTTAGAAGGGTGGGGTAAGGTTACTCTACTGACAATTGAATATTATCCTTAGTGTGAATAGCGCCGTCTATTCCGAAGTGTGGATACTTGAATGTATGTAAACTATCCTAATTAGTGAAACGAACAGATGTTGTCTTTATAAGTCATTGTTAAGAATTAATTTACACTGAAAAGTGTCCTTAAAATGGCGCTGTGAAAAGATTTTGTGAAGGAGGGGTAAGCGCCAGGAGTGAGAAGCGAGAAACCGCAGCTGCTGTGTACGTCACAGAGCCGCGCTGGGATTGGGTGACCTACGTCACAAACTGTATTCTGATTGGCTCTTGAGTCTCTAACGGCCTGTGAGCTGATTAGTCGTTGGGAAAAACTCCAATTTTATTGGTTGAGCAGGAAACTGACGTAGCTCAACTGCCATTGGCTTGTTGGTGTGTTTCGCGCACGGATTGGTTGTTTTGCGGAACATCCCGGAAATATTTTACGAACGATTTTGTGAATTAAATTTTACTTTTGAAAATGAGTTATCATTTTAAACATGTTGAGAAAAAGACAACTTTATTTCAGAAATTTAAGAATTTATTTTCACCTGACAAGAAAATTGAAACGCGAGGTGGTAAACTACTTCATAAGTATAAAACACCTGCAGCGTACATGGAAGGTGAATACGGATATCATACTGTCTTATGGTTCGACAGTTGGAAACGTTATACTAAAAACGACGGTGTTTTGGCTTGGCCTGATGATGGTTCATTTAATGTAAGAATTTTAAGAAACTTACGAGAGAAAATGAATGCTCTTGTTCCAAAACCGAGACCAACTCAATTTGAAGCTTTAGTTGAGTGGGAAGATGAGATGTATCAGTTACAAAGAGAAGCTAGTGGAATTAAAAGACCTTCTAAAAATCCATCATGGAAAAGAGAAACTCATGAAGATAGATTGCGAATGTGGAGACAGGGAAACATGAGTGAAGGATTATATTTAATTCATGAAATGGTAATGGGTTCTCCTACAGGGAAATCTATGGAAAGTGAATCTGAGGATGCAGTTATGGAAGAAATATATACAACTGCTAGAAAGAAACAGCCTAATCAGCCTTTGAGACCTCCTAGATCATGGTCTACTCCGGTGGTTTCTACTGAAACTTCACCGAGTGCACCTCCAATTAGTGAAGCTCCTAAGCTTTATCCAAATAATAGTGAAATCACTGAAACTCCTAGAAGATCAGAATTTGAGAATGTTCGAAATGAAGGCAGACATTTTTCAATGACTCCAAGAGCAAGGGAACCTCCAAAAGATTATGCAAGAGAGACAAGAAATGTTGAGGATGTTGATTATAATGAATATTTAAGGTCTAAAGAAGAATTAATTAAAAGAATGACAAAAGGCATGGAAGCTGTCACAGTTCCAGTAACAATAGGTCCTGTTCAGCCTGTATTTGATCAAAGAGATACAAACAAAATTGGATTAACTATTCCTTTAAATACAGAAACTCAAAAGGCTACTGAAAAATTTTATTCAGACTTGACTGAATTAAACACTTCTAGATCGAGAATGCCTGATTTAACATTTAATGAGGATTTATCTCCAAAAACACCAATGGGTGCTATGTCAGATGTAGGAAGTCCTGAAGTCAGGGTAACCACACCAAAACTTGATGTGGCCAAATTAAAAGCGAATATAGAAGAATTAATAATTGGAACAATTGGCCCAGATAGTTTAAATTACTATCGGGATGATGAACTACTATTCATTTGCAAAAGTATTCAGTGGAAAACGAAAAATAAATATGATCAATTAGAGGATCTAGCTGCAGAACTTGAAATCGATGTAAGTAAACAAAAGAATTTTGCAAAACATTACAGATTAGATTTTTCAGAAAGTGACATTGAGAGTTTGAACTCAATGGGAAGAATAGTTCACATTAAAGATTTGATTGTCTATATCAAAAAGCTAGGAGAACTGAACAAATGGAGAGTGAAATGGACCAAAAAGAAGGAAGATGAGAGATTGGAAAAATTGTCAAAACAATTTCCAATGAGAGAAGTTGCAGGTGGAGGATATGTTCATGTCCCATGGTCGAGACAAGACATTCTATTATTCACAAATGACTTTCCAAAATTAAGAGAGAAACCAGTTGAGTGGTACAGGCAAGTCGATAGATTTATCAAAGTGTCAAAAGTTCTGTGGATTGATTTGGATGGATTTTTTGACATTGTTGTTCCATCTGATCTTTGGACAGAATGCAAAATATCTATTAGTTGGCCAAAAACAGAACCTGAGAGAATTAAAGAAACAGGTGCCCCAAATCCACTTGTAATGGATTTTTATGAGAAAGTAATTGTTTGGATGAAAAACAAAATTCCACCCAAAGAAGTCGATTGGGTTAAAATAGAAAGAACAGAACAGGAAACAAAAGAATCAGTTCATTCTTTTTATGAAAGACTATTGTTAATCTTTAAACAATACAGTGGTTATGAAAAATTAGATGAAAAAGACATGAGTCATTTTATCTATAGATTTGTTTATGGACTAAAACCTGAAATTGGAGAAATGATCAGAACTAGTATTGTCGGATGGCAAGCACTATCTATAGATGATATTCTGAGAAAAGCAAAATATTGTAGCGATGAATTAGAAGTAAAACAGAAGAAACTGAAGGAGAAAGCCATGTGGGCTCAGGTAAAGGTGGCTGAGCAACAGATTGCCAGCATGGGAAATAAGAACACTAATTTTGTTCAAACTGGAAATACAAACCAGATACAAGGAAAGTTTAAAGGTAATAATTTCACAAAGAAATTTAGCCCAAAGATAGAAGAACTGAAACAAAGATTACCTTGTTTTAATTGTGGCGAAATTGGACATTGGAGGGACGAGTGTCCTCATCCTCCTAAAAACTTAAAGAATCCCTTATTGAATCCACAGATGCAGAATGGTGTTAACCTGCAGCAGCAGCTACAGATGCAACAGGGGTTAAATGAATTTAATATTCAGCGACAGTTACAACAACAGCAACAACAACAGGTGAATAATCGTCAAGACCAATTGCCACAACCACCTTTTCCGAATTCTGGGGGAGTTCAAAAATATAATCCAAACGTGGGATTTCAGGGATGTGAACAGGTAATAAAACCACAAAAACAGCAAAAGCAGCAAAGGGTTCAAATGCAAAATGCTTCACAACAATTTTTATTAACAGAAAGCCAAGACAGTGATTCTGATGATTATTGCTGACGGTGCCCGAGAGAGGAGGAAGAGTGTGTTGTTGGAGCCACTCTTGAGGTTGACCAGTCTGGTCCTTATGTAAACGGGAAAGTTAATGATGTAGACATCACTTTTCTAGTGGACACTGGTGCTACCCGTTCTACTGTTAGATCAGTGGAAATTGAAAACCTACCTCTCTCTGGGGATACCATCCAAGTTGTGGGAGTAAGTAATCAGCAAATTAAAACAGACTTAACTGATCCAGTACCAGTTGAAATTGGAAATTACAGAGACAAACACAGATTTGTGGTTTGTAATAGTAGTCCAGTAAATCTATTAGGTAGAGACATCCTATGTAAAATGAATTGCAGAATATATTGTTCTCCTGAAGGAGTTGAATTACAAACAATGGAGGAAGATGGTTTGTACAGAATGACAATGATGATGATGGAAGCAGAAGAAACAAAATTGTTTCCTGCATTTGAAGAAAAGGATTTACCTGAAGAGCTAAGGGAAACAGTGAAATCTGAAATATGGGATTTTACTGGGAATGAGATGGGTCTGATGAAAAACGTAGATCCTGTTAAAATTGCATTGAAACAGGGAATAGAATTTCCAAACACTCCACAGTATAAAATGAAAACAGAGACAATTGAAGGTATTACACCTATAATTGAAAAATTAATCAAGCAAGGTGTATTAAAGGAAATGAAGAGTAGCTCTTGTAATTCACCAATTATGGGAGTTAAAAAGTCTAACGGAACATTTAGGATCGTACAAGATTTGAGAAAGGTTAATCAAATTGTCATTCCATGCTGTCCTGTGGTTCCAAATCCAGCAGTAATTCTATTTCAGATTCCACATGATGCTGAATGGTACACAGTCATTGACCTTTGCAATGCATTCTTTACTGTTCCTTTACACCCAGACAGTTATGAAATCTTTGCTTTCAGATTCCAAGGTAAGACCCTTGGATGGACAAGAATCCCTCAGGGCTATACAGAAAGTCCTTCAATCTTTAATGAATTGTTAAAAAGATCATTAGAAGATTTAGACTTACCAGGTAGGTCTACATTGGTGCAGTATATTGATGATTTGTTAATAGCTGCAAAGACAAGAGAAAATTGTGTAACAGACACAATAATTCTGTTAAATCGCCTAGCAGAAGAAGGACATAAAGTGTCCCCAGCAAAATTACAGTTTTGCAAACAAGAAGTAAAATATCTTGGTCACAGAATCGCAAAAGGAAAAAGACAAGTAACAATAGAGAGAATAAAAATGATTCAAGCAATGTTACCGCCAAGAACACAAAGACAGGTCAGAATGTTCCTGGGAATGGTAGGTTACTGTCGACAATGGATAAGTGGATTTTCAGTAATTGCAAAACCACTACAAAGACTAACCAAATCAGATGTAAAAGATCCAATTATTCTCAATGATGCTGAGATGGAATCTTTTGAGAACCTGAAAAAGAGCTTATGCCAAGCTCCTGCTTTGGGTATGCCAAATTATGAGAAAGATTTTGAACTGTATTGCAGTGAGAGAGAAGGATGTGCATTATCTGTGTTAATTCAGAGACATGGAAATTTAAAGAAACCTATTGCATACTTCTCTGCAGTTCTTGATCCAATTGCAAAAGCATTACCAGGTTGTTTGAAAGCAGTTGCAGCTACAAGTATCAGCCTTGAACAAAGTGAAGGAATCATTATGGGATTTCCTGTGAAAGTTTTTGTGCCTCATTCAGTTGAAATATTACTGACAAGAGGTAAGACTCAACATTTAACAAGTAGCAGATTGACAAAGTATGAGAAAATCATACTGGGAGCAGATAATGTTTCGATTTCAAGATGTTTGAATCTGAATCCTTCTACATTACTGCCTGATTCTGAAATTGTTGATGACATTGAAACTGAACATGAATGTTTAGATGTCATGGAATTCTGTACTAAACCCAGAAAACACATCAAAGACAGACCTTTGTCTGAATCGGATTTTGTCTACTTTGTAGATGGCTCATGCTTAAGATCCGAAGGAGGTGTCTTGAAAGCTTCATACTCAGTTTGTACAGTCGAAGATGTTGAAGAAGCATCATGTCTTGAAGGAGTTCGTTCAGCACAAGTGGCTGAATTGATTGCTTTAATTCGTGCATGTGAAATATCAAAGGATATTAGAGTTACCATCATTACTGATAGTCAGTATGGATACGGAGTTGTGCATGATTATGGACAACTCTGGTCACAGAGAGGATACATGACATCAACAGGATCACCAATTAAAAATGCAGTTTTCATTAGAAGATTAATTGAAGCAATACAATTGCCAAAAGAAATTGCCATAGTCAAGTGTGCAGCGCACACTAGAGGAACTGATTATATTTCCAAGGGAAATGCCTTCGCAGACGAAACAGCAAAGTACTGCGCAAGGAAAAATTATTCTTACAATCGGAATAGAAGTACAGAAACTGATTCAAATTCATTAATGCTAACAACTGTTGTAGAAACATGGCAGGAGATTAGAGATTTACAAAACGAAGCAGATGATGAGGAAAAAGACCTATGGTTAAGATCAGATTGTAGACCACGTGAAGAAGATGGAGTGTGGGTTTACAAAGATGGCAGAATAGTCTTACCAAATTGCTTGATTGCTGACATGGCCAGATTATATCATGGTCCTGCACATTTAGGAAGAGATTCTATGGTCAGACTTTTTAGAGAAACATGGTTTAATACCAAATTTAGAACCATTGCAGAATCTTTTTGTCAAAGGTGTTTGTCATGCCAACAAATGAATCCAAACAGAAAATCAGTGGTGGGGACAGGAATAATTGGTCGAGAGGGTGGTCCCTTTACCAGGTTACAAATAGATTTCATTGAAATGCCCTTACACAACTGTTTGAAATATGTACTTGTAATTGTATGCTTATTCTCAAGATGGGTAGAGGCTTTCCCTACACGACATTGTGATTCAATTACAGTAGCAAAACTAATGCTCAGAGAAATCATCCCAAGGTATGGTTTTCCAGTCACTATTGAGAGTGATGGAGGAAGCCATTTTGATAACAAACTGTTGAAATTAATTTGTGAAGCTTTGAGCATTGAGCAGAAAATACACTGTGCATACAGACCAGAGGCATCAGGTGTAGTTGAACAAATAAATGGAACTATCAAAAACAGAATTGGAAAAATGTGTCTTGAGACAGGAGTTAAGTGGACTGATGCTCTTCCACTTGTTTTGATGTCATTAAGAAGTACACCAGATAAAAAGACAGGTCTGAGTCCTCATGAAATTATAATGGGAAGAGTTATGAGGCAAGCTTTTGTACCTGTAGGTAAATTGTTGAGCATAAATGACAGTGCGATTTTGGATTACTGTAAAAGGTTATCTGATATGGTAACTTCTGTGTCTAATCAGGTGGGAACTGAAGCTCAATCAAATGACAAAGTTTTGACACATGATCTGAGACCTGGAGACTGGGTCAGGACGAAAGTACATCGGAGAAGGAATTGTCTATCTCCTAGATGGCAGAAACCTAGGCAGATAATCTTGATCACTACTAATGCTGTAAAGTGTAGAGGATTGAAGCGCTGGATTCATCCAAGTCATACTATTCCAATACCAACTCCTGAGAGTTCTGATGTTGAAAGTGATACCACAGATGATTCTGATTCTGAAGCAGAAGACAGAACAGAAGGTGAAGTAATTCCAGATTCTGAAGATCGACAAGAAAGTCGACATCTGGAAACTGTGCCAGTGAATGGAAATCTGACAAGAAAAGACTTAGAGATTATTGAAATAGATTCTGAAGGTGAAGAGAATCTGTTAAAAGGAAAGATAACTGAGGATTCGGTTGTCTCTATTGAAGACAAAGAAGCTGAACCAAAAGAAGTTTCAGACCAGGAGAGTATCGAAAGGCAGAGAACAAACTCTGAAGTAAGGAACAGAAATCCGAAATCTGGGAAGCTAGAGGTAATTGAAGAAGAGGAGGAGAACGAATTACCGAGTACCAGTGATGGAAGACAAAGTGAAGTTCCTGAAGGAGTGAAATTGCCGAATAGAGAAGTTCCTGAGTCAATTGAAATTTCAGACTACGAAACAGAAGAAAGTGACGTGGAAGGTGGAAGTGAAAACGGAAAGAAAAGGACTTGGAAGTCAGAATCAAATAGTTCTGAACCAAAGAAGAAGTACGTGAGAAAAGCAGACTACTGGCCTGGTGGAAGATTGAGAGTCAGATTGATCAAAAAGCCAATAGAACAGGTTGAAGAAATCAGTAGTCAAAAGAGTCCAGGAAAAGAAATTGGAGTTGGAAGAAAAATTGAAGTGATATCAAGAAAAGGAAAGAGAATAATTAGACCAAACCAGAAATACAAGTCTCCTGAGTGGACTTACTTAGTAATTCCACCTGTTATTGACATATATGATAGTAGTGAAGAAGAAAACGAAATCCAAGAAATTAGTGACAATGATTGAAGTATAAAATTATTAAATTGGCAAAAGGCTGAAGAAATCCTGTTAGTTGACACAAGGTCGAAGAAAAACTGTTTAGTTGAAGAAAACTTATGTATGACATAAGGTCGAAGAAATCTTGTTAAGGGTCATAAAAGAAAAATATATTTTAAAAGGGGGGTGTATATAAATTTTAAAATTTATTTTTATTTTAGAGGCTAAAACTAACCTAAAAATGCCTTACGTTAAGGAGAGCACTTCAAAATGTTCTGTTTTTAAGAAATGCTGTAAGATGACTCTGGTATGTCTGCTCATTTTAGTTCTGCTCTGGTTGGTACTAGCTGTGATTATACCTTTAGAAATGAATAGAGAATTACACAAAGTTAACATAACAAGCAAAGCTCTGGTTAGCCAAACTAAACATAGTGCATCTGCAAAAGTAATTGATCATCAGCCTAACATTCATCAAGATAAATCAATAGGTGATTTTTCAAGCAATACATTCACAAAGCTATTGAGTGAATATGTCAAGGTAATGGATGCAAAGGACTGTTATGTTTGTGTTAAGTTACCTGCTTCTGTTTCTGAGGGAGTAACATATAATATGCTTCCTCTCACTTATGCTGTTACATGTAGTGTATTAACTAGTTTATTTTATCAAACTGGTCGTTTAGAATATTACTATTCAAATTATGATGAAATTTTTGCTAATGTTAAGATTGATAATGCTTTAAATAAGCATAAGAAAGCAAAACAATTGAGAGAATATTTCCTTGTTACTAACGAACTCACTTATGAGTATGCTTACAAGAATAATCTAACATGTAAATTAAGTGCTGAAGGAAAGAAATTCTTGAATATGGTTGAGGAGAGAAGAGCAATTTATAAGAGAAATGAATTAGTCAAGCAGACTAAGTCATCCTTCTGGCAAAAAGAGGATGAGAAATTAAATGGCAAAATGCTTGAAAATATTGCAATTCACATAGACAAGCCTGTTAGTGGAAAGCTTTGCATTAGAAGAGATAACACACTTTTTGATAATTATTTTGTAGGTGCAAGCAACTGTGAAGATACTTATCTGATAATGGGAGGTTGGGGATTTAAAGGTGGAAAAGATCCTATCTTTCCTGGAATTTATTTTGTTTGTGGTGACAAAGCCTATTACAACCTTCCAGACCATTGGTATGGAACTTGTTATGTGGGAATTGTTTTTCCTAAAGTGTTTCATGTTGACAGAGATTCAGAAGGATTGTTTAAAATTCATAATTATGTAAATAGAGCTAAAAGAGAAACTTTTACTGAAGTTCTGGGAGATATTTTTCAAGCTGTAATACTTTTTGTTGGTATAACCCTAAACGCAGGGAGAATCAGAAAATTGTCCACTATAGTTGATAGATTATCAACTGACACTGCTGATGGATTTCAATTAGTGAATGTTGAAGTTATTGCTATTAGATCCATGGTAAATCAAGATCGTCTTGCTTTAGACATACTCCTAGCAAAAGAGGGAGGAGTCTGTGGCATTTTACATGTCCAACATTGCTGTACATATATACCGGATGAAAGTAAGAATATTGAAATGTATATTAAGAATATTACACAAATGCATTCAGAAATAATTCCTTTAGAAGAAGAAGATTTTACAGGGAAACTTTCAAAAAGGTTTCAAGCAATTAAAAACTGGTTTCATAATATCGGAAGTTCAATTCTTGGCAAGATTCTGGCACCTTTGATTGTAATAGTATTCATTTTTATTTTGACTAAAGTAGGTTGTTTATTACATAAAAGAAAGAAACATATGAAGGAAAAGAAGAGAATCTATAAACTCAGAAAAGAAGAGGAAAGGGAGATTGAGTTACAGGAGTTACATAGAGAGCGTCATGTTAATTGCAAAGATTATGCTGAAACAGACTTTTAGGTTTACTGATACAAATGAATTTGAATCAATTTCTAATAAATTTAGTTTACCAAAATTTTGAGTGCTGGTGTGGTGATTTGTTAATCACCAGATGAGGGAGTTGATGGAGCGAGATAGAAAACAAAATTTTGTTTAAACTCGCAAAGTCACATTTCCATAACATGAATAAAATTATTAATGATTTGTGATATGTCGTGCTAATACAACTTAGATTAAACTTTACACGTGGGGGGACTAACATGTGTGCTCATAAACGTGCATAAATGTTGCATCTTTTTGTTCGTGCAAAATAATAAAATAATTTATTGTTTTCGTTTTTGTCATTACTAACTGCTGCAAAATTAAAATAAGCATGTGCTTGTTTTGCTTTTCCTAGTCTGTGTGATGTCATTTCTACTATTCTAGGTGCATTTGGGTCTCATAGAAAAACGGAGACTGGTAAATATAAACGCTGCTTTATTTGTTTGCATTGGCTAGGTAACATTTTGATTAATCGGGTGGGTTAATTAATTAGTAAACCATGGGGTGGATACAGAATATACTTTATTTCTTACATTAATACTTTTCTTGTGTTTGTTTTATACTAGAAAACATAAGTTGCCTGCTTTTGGGCCTAGTTATTTGAACCGCAGAAAAAGAGCTGATCTATAATTCTGCAGAAAGTCACGAGACGCCCATTCTGAATTAAAACGTTTATTGAAGCTGCATTCACAAAGCAAAAACTGATGAGCTGACATCATTCTGTCGGACATGGCCAAGGTCGAAAGTGAACTTTTTGTCAGCCCTTAACTTGGCATCCGCGGAAGTTGTACTGAAGGGCTATGGAAGCTGCGAGGATGACTAAAATACAAAGTTGCAATCGCAGGAAGCTTCTGGCTTCACGTGGAAGAGACAATGGTCTTTGTAAGACATGATTTTGTGGAACTTTTTAAGAATCGGGTGACATGTCACTTGTCACTCTCAGCCAATGGGACGTCGAAGATTTCTGAAAACTTTCCTTTGCCAGTTTAGTTAGCGTAGAAAGGTATAAAAAGTCATGTCCTTAGGGTTGGGCTGGCTGCTGCTTTCTGACTTTCCGATGAGGGTGATGTGCTGCTGGACTTTGCGTGGAGCACGTAAGAATCCTCAAAGATCTTTACTTTAAATTTCTGTCTATTTAGCTGAGTTAGGGAAATAGGTTTTAGAAATGCTAAACTTTATATAATTTCTTTAAAATTGATTCAATTGCTTAAATTGTATTTTTCTCATATTTCTTACCATCATGCTTGCTATATTGCAAATAAATTTCATTTATAAAACTTTCAACTTATATACCATAATTTAGAAAATAAAATCTTACTTTTGACAAACAAGCTGGTCTTGATTATTTAGAAGTATAGGTTACCTTTAGCTAGATCACGTCGCCTATAGTGGTCGTCTAAATGGTTGGGTTTTATTCTAATGACAATATTCTTTCTGCAAATGTATAAATATGTATATAGTGTATAGATAATGTGTATATAGATTTATTCTGACCACCTGATTCAGTAGGCCCAAAATATATCAGGTTCTTAAATGGGTCCATATTTAGTATAGAATTTTGTTTATAAGTTATGAAGTTGGGTAGCGTAGTTTATGATATATTTTCTATAGCCCGCTGGATCACAGGCACCTCCTATTTTTAAGAGCCACATCCGCCCTAATCATGTTTGCACGCAAAGTAGGGAAACCCCCCCTAAAGAACTTTTACAAATATATTATGCGAAGTGCCATAGCGTATCTGTTTATGGCGCCGGGGTGTGGGGCTATGTACCAGCGGACATCTTGCAGAGGGTGGAGAATACTTTGATCTGTTATCTGCTGGCCGTTTCACAGCGTTCTCCAACTTATGCTTGTCACATCGAACTGGGGATGGACTATATAGCTGATTATATAAAACTTCAGCCAATATTATTGTGGCACCGTATTTGGACAACAGAACAATGTAGCTTAACTCGTGCATTAATTTTGGATTGATTGGGCCTAGACAATTGGTCAAATATTCCGTGGCTGTCTTTTGTACATGATTCTCTCAGGGATTTGAATCTTTCTATATATTTTAATGAACCTACGCTTTTAACTGACATTACAAGAAAGACCCTGAGACTATCATGCTTGTCACATTTAAGAGAGCTACGTATAGCCCAAGAATCTAATAAAGCTTCGAATCAACACATGTTAAGTATTCAATGTAATCAGGGCATTCAACCGTATCTAACGTATTGTTTGACCAACTATGAAAAATATATGCTGACACGGTTCAGATTTAACACTTTCTTTCGTCTGATTACATTTCCGAGGAGACAAGACTGATCTTCCTCAATTATCCGGTGTCCATGCGATGGTATCTCTGAACAGTCTAACATTCATGCAGTACTGTTCTGTAAGTTCTACGACCTACCACGCAAACGCTGGTTAATTCCAATACTGCTGTCCCAAGGATTGAGGAGATGCCGCCCCACTTTTCTGGCTTTACAACATCTAGAAACAGTATCAAATGCCAAAAGTATTGCTATGTTCCTTAAAAACTGTTTTAAAATTCGATGTACTTATGATTAATTATAGCTTCAATATTGCACTATAATATTTCTTCTTTGAATTTTGAACTGTCTATACGCACTTGGTTCGACAACATACAATTAACTGGTTGCACCCAAACTTTTTATGATACTAATTGTAGTTACAAAAGACTCTATTCGGCAATCGTAATTCAATTGTTTAATATTAATTTTAGTTTATTTCTATGCCTGTATGATGAAACTGTATAACATGCTGGTTGCTTTTATGATTTTATATTGCTCTAAAATTGAATAAAGCTTTTTACTACTACTACTGTTCTTAAGTACTGATGAATTAGTTGACTGTTTTCATTGGAATGGAATGCAGTGCTTAAATGTTACTTTGTTTACATTTACTATGTCGTACAATTGATTTATTGCATATGTTTTTTAAGAAGTAACCCCCAGATGCATCAAGCATCCATTTTGCGATTCTTTATTAGCGAAAAATAAGGAATCCCTAATAAGGAATAGCAAAATGGTATGCAAGAAGAAATCACTTTAAAAATAGCGATTTCTTAAATTCCTTAATTGCGATTCGCAAATTGCGAGTCGCAATTAAGAAATACCTCCCCATTCATTCCTATGGGCCTAGAGGCCCATAGGAATGAATGGGTAGAATTTTCAATTTGCGAATGGCAATTAGTGAATTGCAAAATGAGAATGCGATTTCAAGGGGGCAGGGGTGTCCAAAGGACACCCTGTTGCACCCCTGAAATTGATCAGTGCACATATGTTGCGCACACACATGCCCTAGGGCATGTGTGTGCGCAACATGAAACTTTGAAAAATGCACTTTAGTGCATTTTTCAAAGTTTTTGCAAATTACCATGAAGTTGTACTTCATGGTAATTTACGAGCCCTATCAGCGAAATCGCTTTTTTTAAACTTTAATGCATTGCATTTAAGGAATCTCAATTTGAGATTCCTTAAATGCAAGTAATCGCAATTTAGCAAATTCTAAATTTGCGATTTTTGCATTTGGGATGATGCATCCCAAATGCAAAAATACTGGTCGCAAAGGGGCAGAAATCTGCCCCTTTGCGAGCAGTTATTAGCTTCATGCATCTGGGCCTAAGCCTTTTAGTTGTTTTTAATCGCAGTTTTAACTATTTTAAAGCTGATAGTTGAAACAATAAATAATAACCTTGGAATACATTTAGCAGACGCTGGATTTATCATTAGTGTTCATTTTGTGTTGAACATCAGAAATTATTTGAAGTTTTAACTTGCCACTCTCTGCGGGGTTCAGTGCTATAGCGTATCCACCACAGTCAAAAACACAATTAAAATGGCAGAATAACTTCAGTCACCCGCCCCTTATTATGGGTTGACTTACAAGATCACTGACTGAAAACATTCATAGTTATTATCTCTGGTGTGTTACTGGGATCAAATCATGTTTAACAGGTTCAGCCTAGTCAAGGTATTCTTTTTTGTATCCATTTGCACGTTTGTGTTTCTTTGTGGTATAACTTTGTGTTTTGCCATTTATGGCCCTTTTCAAAGTGTTGTGTTTAGCCCAGACTAGAAAAAACTGAACTTTTTCCAGCTCCTGTAATTAATGCATAGATTAAACCTTATTTATGTTTTCATATTTCAAGTTCGCAAAAACAAGCTTAAACTAAGCTCAGAATAAGCTTGACCACCCCCTCTCCAAATAACTGGAACATCTGATGTGCACTTTGTTTTTTTTTATGTTGCATGCCTTCACACATCAGTGGATCATGAGAATTTACAGTACTCTGTCAAATTTGAAGTGATACAAAGAACCCAATCACAGCAGCACACAGGCACATTGTGCTCCATAGAGTCAAAGCATTTAATGTGAAATTCCAATGCTACTTCAAATATTTGTAGTTTCTCTACATATAATGATGCTAACGGGTGAGGAAGAGGACTACTTTATACCACCGCTTTACTTTATGCCAATATTCAAAATAAAGAATTTTATAAACAGAATTCTTTTACCATACGTTATTGACCTCTTGCCTTGTTACCCTGATATTGTGGAGAATAGTAAAAGTGCCATAGGGTGCTATTAATAGTGGTGCAGAATGTTGTGTTAATTTTGTTGTTGTGATGGTTAGAGAGTTGCTGCCACATTAAGGCGACTGTAGGCAGCTGCCTTATGGTGTCAACACAAATGGCTACACAGAGAGTCTTTACAAAAAGAGGCCTTAAAAGAACTTGTTGATTGGGAAACAAGAAGCAGCAAAATAACAAAGTATAAATTTGACCGAGGTTGTGAAAATCCTTGTAACTGAGATGATGGGTTGGAGTGGGTAGTTCTGCCGTGTGGAGGAATATGGAGGCATATCAGCAACACACGGCGATAAATATCGCAAAGCGCGCTTAGCACTTTAATATGTATCGCCGTTTGATCGCCCGGTAAGCGCGATATCATCAAAGCGTATCGCCGAGGCGATCAAAAATCCTGTAAAAGCGGCAATATGCTGGAATATCGCTGGAAATCCAGCTATATTCCCGCAGCGATAGTGGAAAGCTTGATGATAGGGAGATGTGGATTAAGCCATATGATCCACCTTCCATGATATGCAAAGCTAAGTCTGTTTTTTTGCAGATGTTAGCTTACGGCGGTAATTGCGGTTAGCGCTACTTTTCTGGACGCAACACGATCATTGATAATAGAGAGAACTTGTCTTTGCAACTGTTTTCCTTTACTTTTACTGAGGAACACCTACTTTGCATGTCATTAACGATAAATATCGCTGACATGCAAAGCGGCAAGAAAACGGTAGCTATTGCCAGTAAACTGTCGCTAACAGCTGTTAGCGACAGCTTGCTAATAGAGCAATAAAAATATCGCCGCTTTAGCGGCAAAAAGTGCCGCTAAAGCGGTGATATTGTACTTGATAATATGCCCCATGGTGTTTTGTCTTGGAGTGCAATGTAGGATAAAGTGGTGTAGTTGGTACTCAGGGAATGATAGGTAATGTGTGGTCCGTGTTTAATAATATACTTCTAACCAACGCTGCTGGTAAATGTTTTATTTGCTGGCGGAAATTAAAGCTCTCTTATCTACTGAAACATAGTGTATTAACAGCCAAGCCAGGAACAAGTAATTCTCATTTTCTTTACCAATGCATGTCCTAAGATATCACACTGTTTCCCGTGTAGGTTAAATAAACGCAGTCAAAACCATATTATTTTTACACAGCTCACAGGTCTTATAGTAATAAATTATTTTAAAATACCATCATACCATTTTTGAAGGAGGAATCACTGAAAATAAATTGTCCTAATCAGTTCACCCACAAGTAATCACTTAGCAGTCAATCTGCATACCTCAAACCCACTAAAGTGATTTTCCAATCAAATCTTTCCACTGGGGCATATTTTTTAAAAGCCACAATATTTTTGTATGTCATTTAATACCTCAGTAAGCCTCTTCATTATAGGAGTATGCTCCATGAATGAAACTGACAGTTCAATTTCCTTCTTTAGTTCTCTAAAGTAAGTTTGTACATTTGCTGGCCACATTTTCCATGACAATATTCTAATGTAAAAGCACTTATCATTTTTAGGTCTCTGGTTGAGATTTTCAAAACACAGCAGGCGTTCGCAAGAGAGGACTTTTTGCCTTTTCATTTTTCACAACTATACCTGTGTCAATGAGTCTAACGTCCAGTGGTCAAACTAACACAAACAAACCTTTCTCTATTACTCACACTCAATTTCTAATGCTTCTTTGATATATAAGACAATTTCTTCCTACAGCCTAATTACAAATAGGCACTGTCGGATGCGATAATTAACGCATCAGATAAACATCGGGCACTGAATTCTTTGGAAGTCAATATTTACAACACAATCCTGAGTTTTGGGAATAGCATGGAGATTTTAGTGCTTATCACACCAAAATCTGCATGCCCCAGTAAATACTCAAACTTTTGTCATTGTTAAATTACAGCAGGCTTGAACTGCCGTAATTTAGAGAAAAGCATTATATTTACCACATCTGGTGAATACATCTACCAATTGTATTTGTGAACCCAGCCCAAACAGATGTTTATGCAGGGATCGTAATTTAACTCGCCCCTTATAATCAGGCCCTTTATGCTTCATTGAAAATGAAGGCTCTCGGAAATATGACTACATGATCCCCCAGCCCCACTTTTCCAGTGCACAACATCTTAAGAACAACCATTGGCAAAGGTAATAGGTCTCTCCTATGCAAGACCTATTGATTGTGTCTATATTTTTGTAGTTATGTGGTATGGTATGGTATGGTATGGTATGCTATGCTGTGGGTTGGTACGGTATGATATGGTATGGCCTCTCAGTGCATCACATTGTATGGTATGGCTTTTTATTGACTAGATGGTATTGCCTGTCATTGTATAGAAGACACATCAGCAAAAGCAAGGTTCACTTTCTTAGATGATGGCAACATACATGATAGACCGCACCAAGGTCAAACAGGTTTTTGTGTGTCCCCAGTAGTAATGGCTGCCGTGTGACAGCCTTCATTCTTTCGCCCCTAGCGCCTTATGAAACCGGTCCTTGGATGCCTTATGAAACCGGTCCTTGGATGCTTAATTCCGGTCTAGGAAAGACATGGCTTGGTAGTTCGGGCTGGACTGTTCCCATGAGGCACAGGGTCAAGGCTGATTTGCATATAGCCATTGTCTGACCTAGGGTGGTGTGGAGCGCAAAAAAACGATGGATTTATGCCCAGATCTTTGTACTAGGGTGAATGTAAGACATTGTTCTACATTCTGTCCATCTACTGTGGTTTTTGCAATTTTCACCCCGAGTGGGCTGGGTATGCTCAGACGTGAGTCCCAGGCTCTCCATATCACTGGAGTCAAGCTATCCAGGCTGAAGAAGGCTGATAGCCAGAAACCGGTCCTTGGAAGCTTGATTCCGGTTTAGGAAAGACATGGCTTGGTAGTTCGGGCTGGACTGTTCCCATGAGGCCCAGGGTCAAGGCTGATTTGCATATAGCCATTGTCTGACCTAGGGTGGTGTGGAGTGCAAAAAAACGAAGGATTTATGCCCAGATCTTTGTACTGGGGTGAATGTAAGACATTGTTCTACATTCTGTCCATCTACTGTGGTTTTTGCAATTTTCACCCCAAGTGGGCTGGGTATGCTCAGACGTGAGTCCCAGGCTCTCCACATCACTGGAGTCAAGCTATCCAGGATGAAGAAGGCTGATAGCCAGAAACCGGTCCGTGGATGCTTGATTCCGGTCCAGGAAAGACATGGCTTGGTAGTTCGGGCTGGACTGTTCCCATGAGGCACAGGGTCAAGGCTGATTTGCATATAGCCATTGTCTGACCTAGGGTGGTGTGGAGTGCAGAAAAACGATGGATTTAGGCCCAGATGTTTGTACTGGGGTGAATGTAAGACATTGTTCTACATTCTGTCCATCTACTGTGGTTTTTGCAATTTTCACCCCGAGTGGGCTGGGTATGCTCAGACGTGAGTCCCAGGCTCTCCACATCATTGGAGTCAAGCTATCCCGGCTGAAGAAGGCTGATAGCCAGAAACCGGTCCTTGGATGCTTGATTCCGGTCTAGGAAAGACATGGCTTGGTAGTTCGGGCTGGACTGTTCCCATGAGGCACAGGGTCAAGGCTGATTTGCATATAGCCATTGTCTGACCTAGGGTGGTGTGGAGTGCAGAAAAACGATGGATTTAGGCCCAGATGTTTGTACTGGGGTGAATGTAAGACATTGTTCTACATTCTGTCCATCTACTGTGGTTTTTGCAATTTTCACCCCGAGTGGGCTGGGTATGCTCAGACGTGAGTCCCAGGCTCTCCACATCACTGGAGTCAAGCTATCCAGGCTAAAGAAGGCTGATAGCCAGAAACCGGTCCTTGGATGCTTGATTCCGGTCTAGGAAAGACATGGCTTGGTAGTTTGGGCTGGACTGTTCCCATGAGGCACAGGGTCAAGGCTGATTTGCATATAGCCCTTGTCTGACCTAGGGTGGTGTGGAGTGCAAAAAAACAATGGATTTAGGCACAGATCTTTGTACTGGGGTGAATGTAAGACATTGTTCTACATCCTGTCCATCTACTGTTGTTTTTGCAATTTTCACCCCGAGTGGGCTGGGTATGCTCAGACATGAGTCCCAGGCTCTCCACATCACTGGAGTCAAGCTATCCAGGCTGAAGAAGGCCGATAGCCAGAAACCGGTCCTTGGATGCTTGATTCCGGTCTAGGAAAGACATGGCTTGGTAGTTCGGGCTGGACTGTTCCCATGAGGCACAGTGTCAAGGCTGATTTGCATATAGCCATTGTCTGACCTAGGGTGGCGTGGAGTGCAAAAAAAACGATGGATTGAGGCACAGATCTTTGTACTGGGGTGAATGTAAGACATTGTTCTACATTCTGTCCATCTACTGTGGTTTTTGCAATTTTCACCCCGAGTGGGCTGGGTATGCTCAGACGTGAGACCCAGGCTCTCCACATCACTGGAGTCAAGCTATCCCGGCTGAAGAAGGCTGATAGCCAGAAACCGGTCCTTGGATGCTTGATTCCGGTCTAGGAAAGACATGGCTTGGTAGTTCGGGCTGGACTTTTCCCAAGAGGCACAGGGTCAAGGCTGATTTGCATATAGCCATTGTCTGACCTAGGGTGGTGTGGAGTGCAAAAAAACGATGGATTTAGGCCCAGATCTTTGTATTGGGGTGAATGTAAGACATTGTTCTACATTCTGTCCATCTACTGTGGTTTTTGCAATTATGGCCACTGCCAACGCCACTGCCCCCACACCCCTCCTTCCAAAATACATATCCTGTGCTGCAACATGTCATTTACACGCAGCAAATGCTGTTCATGTAACATGCAAAATCAGTCATTCTGTGCACACATGCCAGCTCTGCAGATCAACAGCAAAGCCCTTATTCAACTAGCTCCCCTACTGAAGCTAGCAAAGAAGACACCCCTGCCCTACATTAGCCAAAGAACTGTGAAGGATTTGTCTATTTGGTGCAGAGTTTCCATCTCAAAATAGACATGAACTGAAAATGGGTGGTAAAGTGGTTGTATGCAGAAGTCAAACCTCTCACCCCCCCCTCACCAAATATGATACTTTTGGCAGATATGTTGTAAAAAAAAAAAACACGGTACACTTTCATGGCAAAGTCATCAAATCGTAGAGTTGATTGGCTGTCAATGTGGGACTTCGAGTCTCGCGTGCCCATCAGTGGTATATAAATGTCCCAGAATGAAAACAGGAAAAAACATCAGTAGAGCTCTTACCTCAACTTTAGGGAATGTTGTACGTTTATTATCAGGGGAACTGGAAGTGTCAGCAGACTTAACAAACGTAATCTGCGCAGCCACAGGCAACAACTAACAACCTGTAAACTGTGTGAGTGAGCAGGGCTTTGAACAGAAGGCGTGCTCGCGCCCTTTGACGACATTTAGTGGCTGCTTCGGTGTGAATAATCGGGTGGGAGATGCATGGGCACTGAGTTCATTGCACTGAACCTTAGCAATGGGTTTAAAGCAGGAATACTGTTAAACCACAGGAAGCCTGACTTTTGAAGAAAAGTTGTTTTCACAGCATTCCGTGCGAAGTCTGAACCATGCTTGTGAAGCATTGATGATGAAGAGGGGCAGGGAATGAAGAAATGACACAACAACAGCAGCATAACAAGGAAGAGGAAGAAAAAAAAAGTACCACAGTTTTTGCGTGATCAGCGGACGGACACTAATAAAGCACTCAATCACTACCTAATCCATTCTCTATCAAAGGAACAAGCACACATGAAACTGGATGTGCTGACCATTGAGAAGCAAGGAAATGAGAGTGACGATGTAGCCAACCAATAGTATGTAATAGACGTGCTCTAAGATGTCTGGGGGAAGACCTTACCAGAGGCATCATCTCCAAAGCTATCTTGACATGTACCCTGCCTATCTGGCTAACAAGCTTACCATCTCAGGAGACTCTCGGCACACCCACACCTAGAAGACCATTGACAGATTGTAGATGAAGTACAAAAACGAACAAACAGGTTAACTATCCCTCTATATCCATGCATCAAGGATCTGTGTTGCATATCTCTGGACTCTGGCCCAGGTCTACCCTGAGCTGCCTGGACTGAGTTTGTTGCACCATCGCACGAGCAGGGGAGACCAGGTTATTGTAGCCCCCCCACACAACCTATTGAGTAGACCTGTTGGTGTGCTATCCATGCTGTCTGGGTTACTAAAAATGGCTTAATGGGTTCAGGTACTCAGTGGTAATTCAAACCGAATTTCAGTATTTAGAATAGCACACTCAAGCACTGTATTAAGAAAAGATACTATATACATTTAAAAGTATTTACTTTCAACAGTCTCATCCTGTTGCTTATTACATGAGTAATAATTGCATAGAATATAATTAAAACAACACTTTTGCATGTTGTTAGCAGTGGGAATAGAACAGTTCTAACACAATTTTACCACGCTAAAACTACTTCTATTCAAAAGATTGTGAGATCATGGAGTAGCTGACTTGCCTCTAGATTTTCTTGGGGCACATCACATTGCATACCTATTCTCAGCACACAGGCTATGGTTATCAATCTTTAGTCAGGAGAGAGTGTTCCCTCAAAAGAAACGCACACGGTTGGGCTCAGCTTCTCTCATCTCTGTATTCATTCTTGGCATAAGAGTGGATGCTACTGAGTCATACAGAACCACTTGTGAGAACCTAGTGTAAAGGTGTCTTGAATTTAGTATCCATTTCATGAGCTTTGTATAGGGTGACCTCTGAACTTTAGACTGCATTGGGGGACTTTCCAAGAATCCGAGACATAACCGGTCATGGTGAAAATACGTCGACTCCTACTACATCTTTATTTTGCACTTCTACTGTCAAACCTTGAAGTGTAGATGTTGTGTAGCTTGTAGCAGACTTGTGTCACCATATGCCATAGTAAAGTCATTGTTTGGATGAACTGACACATATTTAAGTTCTGAGAAAAATACTAACATGCTGAACGTAGATCAAAGGCAGACAGACTAATTTAATGTGTTTAAAATGGAGTATGGCTTTGGGATTTTATGGCAAGTGGAACATCTCTATATCCATCAGGATAGCCCTGACCCTGCTCCAAATTAGGAAAAATGCAGAAAATACACCTTTTTAAAGAACACCACATCTCTAGGTAGTAACAGCACAGGACTGCTAGATACTCCTCCATATCTCTCGCTTTGATCATTGACAGTGCTCAGCTTCCTTTAGGCAAGGTTTGAGCTATATACTTATTACATACATAAATACAACCACATTCAACTGAAGGATCTATTGATCTCATCTTCTTCTGAATCATAACGTTATTGTAGACTGCAGATTTTCCCTTCAACCTCCACTGTAAATAATATTTCCCAGTTTCTAAAATGCAATGGAACATTTAGGGCCTCATTACTATGGCAGTGAGACTGCCACTGACAGCCCGTCGCTGGCGGTCCCACTGCCATCCTTAGAATTGGTCTGACCACTGGATTATGATCCGGTGGTTGGAGGCATCAGTTGTAGGGACAGATTGCTGCTTTTCCGAAGGGCTCAAGGAGCCCATCGGGGCAGAGGTCGGACTGTAATCTCCAAAGTAGGGGCGATGCCGGCGCAGGCACTGCCATAGGGATTATGTTGTCTGTTTCCCTCAGCCTGTACAAGGCATCCAACCACCATGTACAGGCAGATGGAAGGGGAATTTGGGGCCCCCTAACAGAGCCCCTGTTCCCCAATGGCCTCAGCTATAGGGTTTGGGGGAGGGACATGTGGTGACCCTTCAAACATCCATGGAATGTGTGCCCGGCACCTCATGGTGCCTGGCACATGGTCTATGGATGTTTAAAACATGCCTTTTTATATTGTGGCTTGTGCTACAGCCCTATTCTGGGCTGCAGCACAAGCAGCAATAGAAAACAGCATGTTTCTGACCGCCTGCACAGCAGTTGGAACACAATTTGGCAGGTGGGACCGTCGACTATATGTCGGCCGGTATCTATCTCTCAATGATGGTGGTCGGACCGGCCAATGGGGGACAGGGGCCCTGCTAGGGGCCCCCAGAGTCCCTTTCTGTCTGACTGTACATGGAGGTCAGACAGTCTTGTACAGGCCGAGGGAAATGGATATTGTAATCCCTACTGCAGTGCCTGAGCAGGCACCGCCCCTATTGTAGGGATTGAGGTACGACTGATGCTCGGACGTGCTACCTGAGCGCCTCAGAAAAGCATCGATCTGTCTGTTCGACCAATGCCTCCGGGCACGGATCATATTAAGGCAGTGGGACCTCTTCTATGTATAGTGGTGAGACCACCCCCGACGGGCTGTCAGTGGTGGTCTCATTGCCATTTTAATGAGGTCCTTAGTATGGAACTTTGTTTAAATGATGCTACCAAAAGAAAGCTTGCAGCAGGTAGGCAATCTTTACCAGGAAAACTAATGCTGGGAATTAGGGTGTGTGTTGGCACCCACTCTGTTTACACTGTACATTAACAGCCTTGTTAAATTTCTGGAAACTATGTGAAAACGACGCGCCTAGATTATCAAACATGAGGGTCCCTGCCTTCATGTTTGCTGATGATACCTTGCTGATCTCTAAAACCCTGTTGGGACTTCAGAGGCTTCTGGATCAGTTTGATTGCTTCTGCTGAATGAGGAGATTGGTGATCAATGTAAGTAAAATGAAGTATATGGTGCTTAATCCTGGACCTTCGACCACGACTCATCTCACTCTGCCAGGGACCCGATTAGAATGAGTCACTACATTTGTGTACTTAGGTCTCACACTCACAGAACACCTGGAGTGGCAAGCTCACATTACACAGTGATGAATATAAGCAGAGCAAGTAGTAGGAGGCATTCTCAAAATGTCACGCAGTTCACAGTATCGCCCTATTCTACCAGCTATCCATATTTACATTCTTAAAGCCTTGGGGACTGCTGACTATGGTGCCAAGCTGTGGGGACATCAGAGTACAACCTCATTGGAAATGGGGGATAATCGCTTTATGCGACAGCTGGTTGGTCTACCAGTAAGCACTCCTTTGCTCCCACTCAGACTGGACATTGGGGCCAGAAATATCTCAGATAAATTGGCACTGTGCCCCATACTTTATTTGAGGAGGATCTGGGTCACCCCGCAGCTGTCTGCTTATCGACAGGGGTTAGAGGAAATCTCTTCCCAAGTGGGCTCTAGTAGAATTCCATGACTAAAGCATGTAAAGGGTACATTAATAGCCATCGGCCTTGAGGGTCTATGGAATACTCCAGTACAGGCCGGGGCTAGTTCCAAATTACATATTAAAACTGCATACTGATAATATAGAGATAATCGCATGCATATCCAGTCGAGCCATGGAACTCTAACAAATGCCTATCTCACAGCTAAGGATTTCTTTAAGCTAGAGGACTTCCTGGATGAAATAGCACATCCTCCAACCAGGCACCTCTACTTGCAGTTCCAGTATGGAACTTTACCTATCCGGACCTTTACAGCAGCTCTCGAACCCCTTTTTTTGGAGATAAGACATTACAACATCCTGCCAGGCTCCTGGAAGGGCTCTATCATCTCTCCAATTTTTAAGGCAGGGGACAAGGCTTCCCCTCAAAACTATCGATTGGTGGCCCTAATTGATAATGAGGCAAAGTATTTTGCAGGCATACTCCTGGAGGAGCTGTTGGCATGGGCCACAGAGAAATCCTTAATTCCGGTCAACCAGACAGGCTTTGCCAAATCAGTAGGCGCAATGACCAATATTTTAACTATGGGTATGCTCATAAATAAGGCAGAATCAAACAAAATGCCCATCCACTTTTGTTTCATAGACTATAAGGCCGCATTTGATCACATAAATCGGAATATTTTATGGTCAAAACTGAATGGCTGGGGGATACGGAGACCTCTGCTGGATCTGCTGATCAACCTCCATACAGAGACCTGGGTACAGATAAAGGTGGGGGATGGATCAGTTTTGTCAAGGCGTATACAGACCAACAAGGGCCTCAAACAGGGCTGCGTCCTGGCCCCCACTCTTTTCAACCTGTTCTTAGGCGACCTTGTACCGATCCTAACCAGCTGCAATTCCCACGCTCCCAAATTAGGAGGGCTCCAATTACCCTGTCTTCTATATGCAGACGATATAGTCTTAATAAGCCACACAAAGGTAGGGCTTCAACATCTTGTGAATGCAACACACAGCTATTCAACAGCAAATGAACTGACAATAAATCTGGAGAAAACTCAGTTGATGACCATCAGTAAGAACAAAAGAAAATCTATATTGTGGTTCTGGAACAACACACAAATTGAAGACACGCCAATGTACAAATATTTAGGAGTAAAGATTGATAACAGCGGACAGTTTACCGCTTAGAGAACGAGCATCAGAGGAAAAGGGCTCGCTTTGGCAATCTCTTTAAAAACATTAAACAGCAAACTCTCTGGACCCTCTCTTTTACCTCTGGCACAAGTAATCCGTGCCAAACTTCTGCCGACAATTACTTACGGGAGTGAGGTACATAGGGGCAGAGACGCTAAGATCCTTGACAATACAATTATAGCTGCCTACAGAATAATTTTTAGCCTGCCCAAGCAAACTTCACCAGCTAAAATCAGGCTAGAGTTCGGTATCCAACAACAGCTTCTGGCAAGACAGGGGGCCTATATATCTGCCTGGGACAAAGTGAGGAAATCCAAACAAGGAACTCTAAACGAGCACCTATGGATGGAGCTAGAGCAACATCCATCTTCACCAGCAGCCAAGTACCTTATGAGCAGCCTGGCAAATACGGGATTAAAGCAGCTTTGGGACACCCCAGCAAATCACACAACATTTAAAAATCTGGTCAAGAAATCCATCAAACAACTATCGTGGGTTCAAGATAAGGCAGCCCTTTCAAAAAGAACGCATGGCTGGATGACCCTGAACTCTTACTCAACAAAAGCACCACAGAGCTACTTTGGTGTGGGCTATGCCAAATCCGTTAAAATGTGTTTCTTAAAGTATAGGTTGGGTCTGCTACCCTGCACTCAAAACTTTCCATGCTGGCTAAAAGTCAAAGCAGGCTCCCTCTGTCGGTTATGCGGCCTAGCGCAAGAGGACATACTGCACTTGCTATGTTCCTGCGAGAAACTGCTGGATGAACGGAAATATCTGCTGAAACATCACTTCAATCGACGAGGGATACGCACACGAAGGAATGCAGTTCTTGCCTGTTTTGCATCCCAGGACCCCCAGCTGAACTGTAGTTTTGTGAAATTTATGAAGGCAGTGGAAAAGAAGATGCCAAAAACTAATCTTTAAAGGTTTCGATATAGTTTGACAAAACATAACAGCACCCATCATCATGGCTGACTTAAAGAGAAAAATGAAGATAACGGGAAAGTAACAATATTTTATAAAAACAAAACTGAATCAAATTTTAAAAGACTAATCTAACAGGATGACATTTTGTGCCTAAATGAATCGAGAAACTGAGATTGTGCTTTACTGGTTTTATCAAGTATGTAGTTTTAAAAAATCTTCTTTTACTCTGTTTTTGTATTGCCATGGTTTTAAGTAACTATGCTAAATGAAATTACTTACTTACTTACTTACTATCCGGACCTTTACTGCAAAGTGGGAGTATGTACTGTGGGCAAAGGAGTTGAAATTGCCCGGCCTGTGGGAATCGAAAAGAAGCCATCAAGCACACTATCTTCTTTTGCAAAATCTACATGTTGTATTGGACATATTTGATTATTCGTCTCTGTCAGAAATTGGGAGTTAGGAAACTTAAGGAAGCACACAAGATTCTGAGATACGACACATGCATGTTGTCAATCTTTGCTCTCTCTCGTTTACTGATGAGTGTGTGAAGAATAAGGTACAAGTTAAGTATTCTTCATGAGAAACTTTTATAGTTATGGCAGCTGTACAATTGCAGGAGAGTAGGAAGGCCAATACTTATTGTATAACATGATCAGTTTAAATGTTACATTCTTTCAAACGTTTAACAGGTGATTAACCTATTTTATTGCCCAGAAAGTCACGCTCACTTAGCTTCAGGATAGCTGGATTTGCAATTATGTCAACAATTATTTTAAGCCTAGGGAGGTACCAGGACACCCAGACAAATTGCACGAACTCATGCTGTTGGAGCCCACTTCATGGCAAGTAATCATAGGTTGCTTCATTGGTTATGATATTGGACAGAAGTTTGCACATTTATACTGTAAATGCCAAATGTGTTATGTTTGTTTTATTTCCATGTGCTTTTACGGCTTACAGCTGAAATAAGATTTTTTTTAAAGGAATTAGATTCAAGTTATCAGCTGCATCAGTTATGTGATAATAATCATATTCTGCTTGAGCTGACCTACAGTGCATTCCGTTGAGATGCACATTTTTGGGTGGAATCACATCATACTCACATCACTTTTTGATGACCTTGCTCTCCAGTTGCCACTTCATAAAACCGGTCATTTAGTGCCCCAGATAAAAGGAAGGGGTCACTTGCGACTTGCCAGGTAGGACATCTGTGCTGGGAGAGAATCCCTATCACCATTTCAACTTTAGATAAGAGGCCTGACAGACTGAGGAGAGCCATTGTTTGCAAGAAATTAAACCCAAGTATATACCTTGGTGAGAAGATAAATTCCTTTGAAGGGCATCCGAGTGAACATGGAGAGCTGACTATGGAGTTGGAAGGCAGGAAAGAGCACTTCACAGTTGAGCCAAAGATTCACCATCTTGATTTTTCAGTACATGAACTATGAGATAGTATTGATGGAACATGACAGGTAGTGAGAGAGCGCAAACTGATATAAATATATGAGTACATCACACTTACCTATAGAGAGCATAATTCATGAAGAGAAATGCCATGAGTGCTAATAGTATCTGAAATTATATTCTAAATGTATAGCTAATATAGAGATTTAAGTAGACGTGGAATTAATACAGAAATGTGTGACATTATATGATTTTATTAGACGTGATTATTTTGAATATATGTCGTGTAGCTGTTAACATATAAGATGGTCTGTGGTAAAACGCAGAACGTGGTAGGCCTCAGGGCCAGAGCTGGAGCTAAAAGGGAAGGTGTTTCTTTTTACGACACAGATTGTTTAACGTTTTTGGTCATTGCATTAATGGGCCATGATTTAGAGTAATGTTTTCTAAATAATAGAATAAGAGTTTTAGCATGCTTTAATTAAATGAAGAAATTGAATGCTATAATCATAATGTGAAATATTGTAGGCCTGAAATGTTTTAGCATTGATTTACACGTACATGTCTGGGCTGAGAAATGTTGCAAGCCTTTTTAGAAGTCTATGAGAGTTGGGTTCTTGGCGGCAGATATCTGTCTGCAACAGGAAAGGGGGGATCCAATTATAAGTGAATGAATAGAGGCCTGTTCAGTAGACGGCCCAGACATGGAGGAGGGTTCTGGAATGTTTAAGGGGTATCAGCGGGCCGGAGAAGAGACTGAGAAGCAAGGTCAACTCTAACGTCTGAGGCCCAATACAAAGCATCATGGAAAAAGCCTGAAGTTGCACCACGTGAGAGGCGTTTCGCAAGGGGCGTCTCAAATGTTGTTGACTGTTTTGTATTAGGGACAGCACCCCTGGGTGGAGTTAGAGCAGAGACCTGAGGACCCTTTAGAGAGCGGATGGGTAGGCAGTGAGGGGTCATGACTGGAGAACTTTAGGTTTTCACCAAGAGACTTAGAGTGGGTGACTTCCCTTGGGGGTCATTCATTGCTGACACCTTTGTTAGGTTGGGATTTGGTTAAGTAGGGATACCATCTAGAACAGGGTAGGGACGCCTAACCTGTGTTTGTTTTCCTCCAACCTAAATGAAGGAGAGATATGCGTCTATGCTGATAGCTTTGCTATTTTTAGAACTTGTGTTAGTGATTTCTGTTGCTCGTCTGAGGGCTTTTCGAGAGCACATGTATGTAATTGGACCTGTGTACCTCGTGAATCTCATTCTGAGATGCTTGTATTTGCAGCTCATTATATCTTTACAATAAACTTTTGAAACCTAGAAGTTGTCCGTGATCTTTGAGAGTAGAGTCCTTTCTTGGGTGAACTAATTTGCAGATAGGTGTACTGTTTCCTTCTAAGACAGGCAATAAAGGTTCAGTCGACCAGATCGAGGTTTGGATCAATAGATATAAGGTATCGATCAAAATCTCGCCCTTTCAGTTGGTAGCTATAGAGGATGGTTGCCTTCTTGAGGACGGTGACCTAGGCCAGGTTAGCTTACCCCAAGGCCCCTAGAAATCGATGATCGGAAGAACAGCCCGCAGATGAAGATCCGGATGACGTGAGACAGAAAAAGCAGCAGTATCGGTTGAGAGTGAGTATAAAGGGTTATGCGTGTTAGATTGCGGTGTTTTTGTATTGTATCTATGTTGTAATGTCTGGCGGAGTTGAATGTTTGTAGAGTGACTGTGGAACAGGTTGTGAGCGCGCGCAACCGGTGGAAATCTTAAGTTCAAAGAGAGCTTAAGTGGTTCGGGTGTATCGGACACCCAGAGTAATTGTCAACTAGTGTGAAGGGGGTCATGAGGTACCATTGATCACCCGAGAGACCGAGATAGGGGGAACGTAAGAGTGAGTGCGTGAGTAACGGACGCTGGTCGGAAGTTACTGTGTGTGTAAGTAACCTATCAGAGAGACGATAGACATCTCGTCAGTTGTGTTGACAATTACAGATAGACTGTGGACGTACAGTCGAGAGAAGTGACCGCTTGGTCGGAAGTAGTCATTTTTCAGTGTATGAATGGGACGCATGCATAACCGGGAGACGAGTTGAGAAAGGAGGGGTGCTGCTGCGAAGCGGAGAAAAGAGACGTCAGGTGGTGTCGCGCAGTGATTGGCTGACCGGAGAAAGACCGCGCTGTGATAGGCCAGCTAGCGAACACGTCATACAGGGTCGCGACGTGATTGGCCAACAGGAGAAAGACCGCGCTGTGATAGGCCAAGCTAGCAAAGCCGCGACAGGATTGGTGGATTGTCATCAGGAAGTAAACAGAGTAGCGAGGCTGGATTTTGTGCGCATAATTCAGTCATGACCTCAAAGAGACCCTTGCCTAGACCAACCCAGTTTGAAGCCCTTGAAGCATGGCTTAGGGCAGCGCATGAAAGGAATATGAATAGACGGCAAGAAAGGGTGAAACGCTCGGTAAGGGCAGTACAGGATGCCAGGTGGGATGCGGATGCTAAAAGATGGAGAGTGCATAATTTGGAAATAAATAAACTGTACCCAGTGTTAGAGGCGCCAGTAAATAAAAGCCCCCTAGAAGAGGATGATGAGAGCGAAACAGAGGACAGCCTGATAAACAGATTACTGACAGACAGGCCACCCCCGTATAATAGAGCAGGGGGAGAGGTCGAGAATACTGAAGGAGAAAAGGGGGGCAATGCAGGAGAGCATAGACCGCTTCCCAGTTCAGAGTGGGATCCTGAGCCAAAGAAAGAGTTGCTCCAGCCTAGTCAGGTGCAACAGGTAGTCGGTAGGTTTGTGGTACAAAGAGCGCCGGAAACGGAAAGCGCCACATCCTACCCATTACCAGATGCACTACAGGTACCTGTTACCATAGGTCCTATAATATCGATATATGACCAAGAGAGAGCAAAAGGGGAAGAACGGAAACGGAAAGACAGAGAAAGAGCAGAGCAGGCAAGGAGGAACGATACCACTAATTCCCCAAGTCAGATGCCGATACCCAGAGAGTGGAGTACCCCGATGCACACAGCAGGGGACCCAGGGGGAGATCCTGGGGGCCCCAGATGGCCAATGGATCTGAGGGGATCTGGACGAAAGTCCTTTCAAGAACTAAATGAGTACATGAAGCAGTGGGATGAGGCAGTGAAGGCTCAAAAGTGCATCAATGCTGCAGAAGCAGAAAGGGAAAGTCAGGACAGCAGAGCACGAACTCACTGCGGGGCTGGGGAGAGTAGCCCGGAGTGGGACTGTAGAGGGAGTAGAGGAGTCACCCATTGGGCCCGGAGTGGAGGTAGAACAGACCTGGAAAACGGGGGCCCCGGGAGTGGAGGGGTGGCGTGCCCAATACTCAGTGAAGGGGAGAGGAGAGCGCAAGAGTACAGGAACAGCTTTAAGTGTCCACACTGTGTGCCTGGCACCAGAGAACAGAATGGGAGTTGTGAGAGGTCGCACCATAGTCCCTGTGATGACAGAAATGAGCGCAGCCCAGGGAATATGGGGAACCAGGAAGGATCGTATCGGATACTGAGCGATACGAGGCAAAGGGAGAGTAGCGAACAGAGGGAAAATAACAGAGAGATGTGCGGTGAGAGGGGAGAAGAAGAGAGTGGGCAGAGAGAGAGTAGGGATAAAAGGCCCGTGTTCCATCACCTTCCAAGATTGGATGGCCGAGCATGGGACCTGGAGAGATGGGAGCAAGGGAGGCCACCCATTAATTCTCCTGAGCCCAAACGCAGAGCTCGAAGTTGGGATGGGAGGGAGACCAGTGAGCCTCCTTCAAAAGACATATTGCGAGCTGAGATAAAAGCCAAGAGACTTGATGTCTCCAGCTTAAGGTCAGATCTGGATGACATGGTAGATGGTACCCTGCCTTTGGAAAGAATGGAAATGTATGAACAGGATGAAATACTGTATATGGCAAAGGACATCACACGAAAGGCGAGAGCAGTCCATGAGAAGTTAGTCGAACTAGCAGGCAAATATATGGTGGACTTGTCAAGAACCAAAGCATTACAGGGTAACCACAGGCTACATTACTCAGATCGAGATCTAGATGAGAGGAGAACGATTGGGCTGAAAACACACATAAGGGAACTGATTACTGGAATAAGGACATGGAGGGCACTAGATAAATGGGAAGAGAGGTGGTCCAAGAAAGGGACCGGCAGGAGAAGCATGATTGGTATAACACCAGGACAGCAGGGAATAGAAGCTTACCCTTTGCGTGAAGTTGCCAATGGGAGCTATGTACATGTCCCTTGGAGTAGGGGAGATTTAGCTGCTTTTACCACATCTTTCCCCAAATTACGAGAGAGCCCCGTGGAGTGGTACAAGCAAGTCGAGAGGTTTGTAAAGATCTCAAAAGTCCTACCAGGAGATCTGTGGACAGCATGCAAGGTTAGCGCTGAGTGGCCCACAACGGAGCCAGAGAGAGATGCTAGGACTAATGGGCCGTCCGAGATCGTGATGGCAAAATTCGAGAGAGTGATGACTTGGCTGAAAGAAAAAGTGCCAATGCAAGACATAGATTGGGTCAGAATAGACAGAACGAGACAGGAACCCAAAGAGACAGTCCATGAATATTACGAGAGATTGCTGAAGGCGTTTAAACAGTATAGCGGCTTGGATGTAATGGATCCAAAGGACATAGGGCAATTTGTGTCCAAGTTCGTCCTGGGACTGAGACCGGATATTAGTTTAATGATTCAGCAACACTCGATTTGTTGGCAAAGTAGACCCCTAGATGAAATACTGAGATATGCTAGGTACTGCTGTGATGAGGTAGACTCCAAGGCTAAGAAACTAAAAGAGAAGCTGATGGTGGTACAATTGCAGGCAGCAGGAAAGGGGGGACCGCAACAACAGCAGCAAGGGACAGGTACAGGAGGTAAGAAGCAGTACAGTCAGAACAAGGGTAATGAGGAGAGTACTACCTTTAGACCCAGAGTAGACATAGCTACCTTGAAGAAAACGACTAGGTGCCACCAGTGCAACGAGTTGGGGCATTGGAAACGCGAGTGCCCTTACAATGTGGAGATCGGAGAGCAAGAGATAGAGGAGGAAGAGGTTCAGAGCGCACCTATGAGAGGGGCGACGCCATACCAAGGAAAGGTGCTCAAAAGGGGGGGGGCTCCTCCCCGAGCCCAGTTCCCGCAACCTCCTCGAGTAGGGAGTATGGGTAAGACCTATAGACAAATGCCCCTGTTTGTGGAAGGTGAAGAATGCTATTATGTGGACCCATTAACCGGACAGAGAGTGGAAAGAGAAGACTGCACCCTTGGGGCAGCCTTAGAGGTAGATCAGAGGGGACCCTATGTGGAAGCAGAAGTAGCAGGGTGCCCTACGACATTTCTGGTGGACACAGGAGCCACTAGATCCACGATCAGATCAGCTGCAGTTCCAGACCTGCCCATGTCTGGAGAGACCATACAGGTGGTAGGGGTCGCAAACAGGAGAATAACCAGCCAATTGACAGAACCGGTACAGGTGAAAATAGGGAAGTACAGCGATGAGCACCAATTTGTGGTTTGCGATTCAAGCCCTGTGTGTCTGCTAGGAAGAGACCTGTTGTGCAAATTGAATTGTACTATATATTGTACACCCCAGGGAGTGGAGGTATTGACTAATGATGATGATGCAGATTTCAAAGTTGCAAACTCAAGAATATGTGTGGAGCTGTACCCTACTTTGACAGTAGACGAGCTTCCCTGGGATTTGAGAGAGACAGTGGCATCAGAGGTATGGGATTTCACTGGGGAAGAGATTGGATTGGTCAAAGGGGTGGACCCAGTGAAAATTGTAGTGAAACCGCATGCTGAGTTCCCAAGAACACCCCAGTATAAACTGACTCCAGAAACGATTGCAGGCATAAAACCCGTGATCGAGTCCATGATTAAACAGGGAATACTGAAAGAAATCGTGGGTAGTCCATGTAACTCCCCGATTATGGGTCTGCAGAAACCAAATGGGAAATTCCGGATAGTGCAGGACCTTCGAAAGATTAATAACATAGTCGTTTCATGTTGTCCAGTGGTACCGAATCCATCAGTGATACTGTTTCAGATTCCATTCCAAGCTGAGTGGTTCACTGTGATAGATCTTTGTCAGGCTTTCTTTTCGATCCCTTTGGACGAAGATAGCCATTTTCTTTTCGCATTTAAGCTGGAAAATCGCGTCCTAACATGGTGTCGTATCCCTCAGGGGTATACAGAGAGTCCATCGATCTTTAACCAGCTTCTGAAGAAAAATCTTGAAAGTCTAGTGCTGCCCCAGAAGTCAGTTCTGGTCCAGTACATAGACGACCTCCTTGTGGCGTCAGAAACAGAAGAAGCTTGCAGGGAAGACTCCATTGCTTTGTTAAATCACCTAGCTGCCAATGGGCACAAGGTGTCCCCGGGAAAATTGCAGTACTGCCTGACAGAAGTACAGTACTTGGGACACAGAATTGAGAAAGGCAAACGAAAGGTGTCACCAGACAGGATAGAGGCGATCATGAAAATGAACGCGCCTCAGACACAGAGAGAGGTCAGGATGTTCCTAGGGATGGTGGGTTATTGCCGACAGTGGATCGTGAACTTTTCACTGAAAGCAAAGCCCTTGCAAAAACTGACGCACAAAGAGGTGAGTGATCCGGTACCATGGGACAAAGACTGTTTGATGGCATTCTTACAGCTGAGAGAGGACCTGTGTCGTGCTCCGGCATTGGGAATGCCTGATTACAATAAACAATTCTTTCTTTACTGTTGTGAGAGAGAAGGTTGTGCGTTGTCTGTGTTGGTCCAAATCCATGGGAATGCCCGTAGACCAGTTGCTTATTTCTCGGCTACTTTAGACCCAGTAGCCGCAGCGTTGCCCGGATGTCTCAAATCCGTTGCTGCAACGGGTGTCAGCATTGAGAGATGTGAAAATATTGTTATGGGGCACCCGTTAGAGGTGTGCGTGCCACATTCTGTTGAACTGTTGATGACCAGGACCAAAACACAGCATCTGACCAATAGCAGGCTCACGCGCTATGAGCAAGTTATTCTTGCTGCAGAGAACGTGACCCTCAAGAGATGCTCTGTTTTGAACCCTGCTACCTTAATGCCACTTCCAAATGATATTGATGATGATGATGAATATACAGACCATGACTGTCTCGATGTGACTGAACTATGCACCAAACCCAGACCCGACATCGTAGATGAGCCACTGACCGACCCAGACGAAGTTTTCTTTGTCGATGGCTCATGTGTAAGAGACGAAGTTGGGCAGTTGAGAGCAGCTTATGCTGTTTGTACAATTGAAGGAGTTGTGGAAGCTGGGTGCCTGGAAGGAGTACACTCCGCTCAGGTAGCCGAGATTATTGCCCTAACACGTGCTTGCTTAGCAGGCAATCAAATTCGAGTCACCATCTACACCGACAGCCAATACGGGTTTGGGGTAGTTCATGATTACGGGCAGTTATGGTCTCAAAGAGGGTTCATGACTTCTTCAGGCTCTCCCATTCGCAATGGAGAGTTTGTGCGCTTGTTGTTAGAAGCATTGCAATGTCCAGCAAGTATCGCAGTTGTAAAGTGCATCGCACATACCAAAAATGAGGACTTTGTTTCAAAAGGCAATAGATATGCTGATGAAGTTGCGCGGTATTGCGCAGAACAAGGTTACTCTTTCACAGAGGTGGATGTGGGTGGAATAAATGTAAGAACTGAATTAGCCATGATACTGGAAACTGTTGATACTTGGGATGAATTGTCAACCATGCAAGAAAATGCTCCTGATTCTGAGAAAGAAACATGGGAAAAGGCAGGATGTGTAATGGGTGAGACTCATTTTTGGGTCTCAGCAGACGGCAGAGCAGTGTTGCCCAATGAGATGGTGAGTCCAATGGCTAGACTCATACATGGTCCAGTACACTTAGGGAGAGATGCTATGCTGAGAGTGTTTAGACAGACTTGGTACAATCCTAAGTTTAGAATAGCAGCAGAAGCAGTGTGCCAGCGTTGTGTGACCTGCCAGCAGCTGAATGTAGGGAAAAGAACACCAGTTGCACTAAGTCACATAGGAAGGTCTGGAGGTCCATTCAACAGAATGCAGATAGATTTCATTGAAATGCCAAGATGCAACCGCCTCCGCTATGTCCTGGTGGTTGTTTGTGTGTTCTCCAGGTGGGTTGAGGCATACCCTACACGTAGGTGCGACACCCTCACAGTGGCTAAGTTACTGCTTAGAGAACTTATCCCTCGGTTCGGGGTGCCGGCCTTTTTGGAATCAGACAGGGGAACACATTTTAACAGCGAGCTTGTGAAGATGATTTGTGTTGCACTGAATATAGACCAAAAGCTCCATTGCAGTTACCGACCAGAAGCCTCAGGAATTGTGGAACAAATTAATGGCACGATCAAGTCCAGAATAGCGAAAGTTTGCTCCTCAACGACCCTGAATTGGCCTGACGCCCTGCCATTAGTACTCATGAGCCTTCGTAGTACCCCAGACAGAAGAACAGGGTTGTCACCACATGAGGTGTTAATGGGGAGAGCAATGAGACTGCCATCTATTCCAGCTACTGCACTGTTAAATATCACAGATGATATGATCCTGGACTATTGTAAGGGGCTGTCTGACGCCATGCGTTCTGTGTCCCTTCAGGTGCAGGCTGCAGAGGTTCCAGCGTGCCAGGGCCCTTGCCATGACCTGTATCCTGGGGACTGGGTCCTGGTGAAGAAACATGTGAGAAGAAGCTGCTTGGATATTCGTTGGCGTGGGCCCTACCAGGTCATCCTGATCACAAGTACAGCTGTAAAGGTGGGAGGCCTGCCCAACTGGATACACGCGTCGCATACGAAAAGGGTTCCAGCACCTCTGGAAACAGCTCCTCTCTCGGATGGACGTCCAGCAGAGGACCAAGAAGCCATAGAGGGGGCTAGCCAAGCTGTAGAGGTGCCAGTGGAAGCAGGGAACGAGTCTGACCAAGCTGAGGACGGTCAGTACAACAGCGAAACAGAAGACGCTACAGAAGGAGAAGACAGCTGGGAGTACGAGTCTGACCCTGACAGGTCTGAAAGAGAGCGAGAACAGACCAGAAGGAGAAGGAGTAGAAGGGCACGTGGAGAAGCAAATTGGCCGCAAAGAAGAAGTTCTAGCCTGAGGTCAACTCCAGAAGCAACCCTTCCTCCGATATCAGAAGACTCAGACCCAGAAGAAGGTGCTCAGGGCGCTGAAGCACCAGACCGAAGAAGGTCAAGAAGAGTGCGTGTGCCTAACAGAAGATACTCCACACCTGAGTGGACATATCTGGCGACAAATGTCTGTGAAACCGGAGACAGGGAGGATCCGAGCGGTGGTGGTGTCCAGTTCTGAGCCCATTATCACCGTGGAAATACAACTGTTGGTACCCGGTGTCGAACAAGAAGGGTCACTAACATTCGTGCTCCCCAGACCTCCCCGCCTCAGCAAGTTAAAACACATGTTTCTTACAGAATTGAAATTCCCCGACTTTGGTACCACGATAACAGCACATGAAGAGCATACTCTTCGCATGGAAATATTGAACTATGCTATTGAAGCTGCAACCACAAATCTAATAGTCGATTGTTAAAGGACTTTGTAAATAAAGCAAGCAGAAGAAAAGAAGATTACCTAGCGCCCAGGAAGCAGAGAATTTTAGGGAACCCCTTGAGTGGATGGAGAAGGGCTAGGGTTGTCTTTTTGAACTGTGAAAGGACTTTTTTTGCGAAAAAGGCTGTCAGCCTCCAGCTGTGTGGATTCTAAAGATAAAAAAGGATTGAAAGAGACTGTAAAGGAACGAGAGGAAAAGAACTTTTTTTGCAAAGAGAAAGGGAAAAGCTAGATTGTCTGACGAAATGGAGGCCGGCACCCCGAACCGCAGAGCTAAATGTATAATAGGTACACTAATAGTAGGAGTGATAATATTAATAGCTTTAGTGGTAACAATTTCTTATGTAAAGGGACATGAGGAAGAGGTAAAGGTAACTGATGCGAATTCTGTAGTAACACTTACACCCACTGTTGCAGGTGAGAAAAGGGAAAACACTCAAGAGAAAGCGTTATTGGCTGCAGAAGCCCGCAGGTTACATGTAGACGAGTCCCAAGGAGACTTTAGGTCAAATGCTTATGCTAAACTTTTGTATGAATACGTGGATGCCATGGAGGTTAAGGATTGCTACGTCTGCATGCAGTTGCCTGCGTCTGTAGATGAAGGAATTCGATATCATCACCTCCCTCTGACATATGGCATTACATGTAGCTTATTGCTTAGTATATTTTATGAGAGAGATAGTTTTGAATACTATTTCTCCAATTATGATTCTGTGTTGCCAGAAGTCCCGAATTATAAGCAGATGAATAAATGGGATTACTGGAAGAGTGAAGACAGATTGGCCAAATTCTTCATTCCTTGGATTACCTTAGATACTTCACATGCCCGTAGAAATAACCTGACATGTAAGGTGTCCGAAGTCGAGAAAAAGTTCATAGGGCAGGTGGATGATCGTTACAGGAGACAAAAGATTTTGAAAAAATCAGGACAAGGGAAATTAGATTGGACCGAGGAAGAGAAGTCACATAAGAGAAAGGGTAGTAGTGGTCCAATAGCTTTAGATAAAGCACAGAAAGGAAAGTTATGTCTTCACCGAGCCAAAACGTATTATGAAAATGTATATGTGGGTGAAGTTGACTGTGAACATGCTTTTAATTTAGAGTACTACACTAAGGATTTCCTGAAGGGAATGCAAGTGATTCCAAATGTGTATTTTGTATGTGGAAGAAATGCTTACGTGAGACTACCTGACAACTGGTATGGATCATGTTACTTGGCAATTGTCTTCCCCAAAATATATCATGCACAAGACTTATTGATCAATGAGGGCCAGATATCATCGAGGGGAAGGAGAGATTTAGGCGATGCAGAAATGGTTGGAGATGTCTTTGGAGCTATGTTCCCTCTTTTGGGAATAATCCTTAATGATGTTAAAATTAGACGACTGGCAACAGTTGTCGACAGGTTGTCTGCCAGCACTGCTCAGTCCTTAATGCTGGTAGAAGGAGAGATGCAATCGATAAGGGCTATGGTTCTTCAAAATCGGCTTGCATTAGATGTCTTATTAGCAAAAGAGGGCGGAGTCTGTAAGGCTTTGAAGGTTCAGGAATGTTGCACTTACATTCCAGACCTTTCAAAACCCCTTGAGAAAGTTATTAAGAACATAACTAATATACACAAAGAGATCGAAGACTTGAGTAGAGAAAATGTCTGGGAAAAGGTGGGCCACGGAATGAGTACAGTTGGAGGGTGGTTTTCCACCTTAGGCAAAAGCTTTATTTGGTATATCCTAAAGCCTATCATCATAATATTGATCTGTGGGATAATATTGTGGGGATTGGTGAGGGTATTCAAATGGTATAGAGCAAGAAAGTCAGAAAGGGCCCAAAGAGAACAGTTGCAAAGATTGGCTGCCATACAAGATAATCAGTACAGGAGCCTGAGAGCTCTGGAAGCGCAGAGAATGCCAGCAATAACTGCAGTTTAAATGTTAGTGATGACCCCGAGAGGTCATCAAAGGGGGGAACTGAGAGAGCGCAAACTGATATAAATATATGAGTACATCACACTTACCTATAGAGAGCATAATTCATGAAGAGAAATGCCATGAGTGCTAATAGTATCTGAAATTATATTCTAAATGTATAGCTAATATAGAGATTTAAGTAGACGTGGAATTAATACAGAAATGTGTGACATTATATGATTTTATTAGACGTGATTATTTTGAATATATGTCGTGTAGCTGTTAACATATAAGATGGTCTGTGGTAAAACGCAGAACGTGGTAGGCCTCAGGGCCAGAGCTGGAGCTAAAAGGGAAGGTGTTTCTTTTTACGACACAGATTGTTTAACGTTTTTGGTCATTGCATTAATGGGCCATGATTTAGAGTAATGTTTTCTAAATAATAGAATAAGAGTTTTAGCATGCTTTAATTAAATGAAGAAATTGAATGCTATAATCATAATGTGAAATATTGTAGGCCTGAAATGTTTTAGCATTGATTTACACGTACATGTCTGGGCTGAGAAATGTTGCAAGCCTTTTTAGAAGTCTATGAGAGTTGGGTTCTTGGCGGCAGATATCTGTCTGCAACAGGAAAGGGGGGATCCAATTATAAGTGAATGAATAGAGGCCTGTTCAGTAGACGGCCCAGACATGGAGGAGGGTTCTGGAATGTTTAAGGGGTATCAGCGGGCCGGAGAAGAGACTGAGAAGCAAGGTCAACTCTAACGTCTGAGGCCCAATACAAAGCATCATGGAAAAAGCCTGAAGTTGCACCACGTGAGAGGCGTTTCGCAAGGGGCGTCTCAAATGTTGTTGACTGTTTTGTATTAGGGACAGCACCCCTGGGTGGAGTTAGAGCAGAGACCTGAGGACCCTTTAGAGAGCGGATGGGTAGGCAGTGAGGGGTCATGACTGGAGAACTTTAGGTTTTCACCAAGAGACTTAGAGTGGGTGACTTCCCTTGGGGGTCATTCATTGCTGACACCTTTGTTAGGTTGGGATTTGGTTAAGTAGGGATACCATCTAGAACAGGGTAGGGACGCCTAACCTGTGTTTGTTTTCCTCCAACCTAAATGAAGGAGAGATATGCGTCTATGCTGATAGCTTTGCTATTTTTAGAACTTGTGTTAGTGATTTCTGTTGCTCGTCTGAGGGCTTTTCGAGAGCACATGTATGTAATTGGACCTGTGTACCTCGTGAATCTCATTCTGAGATGCTTGTATTTGCAGCTCATTATATCTTTACAATAAACTTTTGAAACCTAGAAGTTGTCCGTGATCTTTGAGAGTAGAGTCCTTTCTTGGGTGAACTAATTTGCAGATAGGTGTACTGTTTCCTTCTAAGACAGGCAATAAAGGTTCAGTCGACCAGATCGAGGTTTGGATCAATAGATATAAGGTATCGATCAAAATCTCGCCCTTTCAGTAGTATACCATTGTGCTGAAAAACTGAGGTTAATATGCACAAAAACTTCGAATTTCTAGACAATGCCACCAATGATTGATTTATTTACCCTTTAAAACACATTGCTAGGCCCACTTCAAGGAGCTAATTTGTCTGGAAAAGTGGAGGAAAGAAGGCATCCCAGACTGCTGCATTGACGAACTGCTGATCAACGAATGCAGAACTATAAGCATGCTTAGCTGCGTGGGGCCTATCTAGAAACTCTCTGGAGTCATGTGGCTCATCACATGGCTACATCATTATGCCTCATTTTCAACAACTAGACCGGGTTGAAAATGTTTACCGTGTCGAGCATTCATTTTTTTTGCCGCATTACAGGAATTTTTCAGGAATGAAAAACGAAAAAAGAAAACCTGACTTATTGGGTCTTTGTGCATGTTTTATTGGAATTACTACAGTAATTTGGGACATCTTCTTATCCCTCCAGTTGGATTCATAGCACAGTTTTTGACACTAGCACATAATCTTGGTGTTAATATTTAATACAATTCATCTGTTTTAATGTGGTTGGTATTTTAATATATTGTGTTAGTTTATTAATTTCTGAATTGTTTTAGCTTACTTTGTCAGTCAATTTCTTTAATTGCTATTTGAGTTTACCTTTGCAGGGTCAAAATTATGTCTGTTTCAAGTATGTCCCAGCCTTCGCAATTTTTATCTGACCATAGGGAATCAATATTGTCCTGGAGGAAATGGAAATTAATGTTTGATTCAAGCCTCATAGCTATTGGTGGCGAGACATTTTCCCCTGCGAAGAAGCAAATAATTCTACTCCACAACTTAGGTGTAAAGGGGCATAATGCACAGAAGAGCCTGAATAAAATCACTATCGACCACACTAAGGGTAAGCAAAGAGATTTACAGGAGATGTCAATTTTGATGTTGGAGAAATATTTTGGCCCACGCATAAATATTGTTATGGAAAGGAACACATTCTTTATAAGAAACCAGGCTAAAGGTAGGAGGGTTGGAAAATATATAGCCTTGTTAAAAAGCTTTGACCGTACATGCGAATTTGGTGAGTTGACTGAATCTCTCATAAGGAATCAATTGGTACGTTGCACTAATGACATTAGAGTACATGAACTACTTTTAGCTAACAATCCCTCATTGAAGGAAGTGGTGGATATTGTTGAGGGCATGGAACACACTTCTAGTCGGGTAAGAGAAATGTGAGGCACTGTTTCGCACTCTGTGGAAAGAGTTACCAATACCACTGTTATGATGTCCATAAGTAAATGAAGTAAAGGAGTTAACCAGAAAACTATGTGGAAAGGGCCAATCAAGAATTTTAATCAAGGGAAGGTCCCAAGTTTAATGTTGTAAGTGTGGCAGTTCACTCATTTATCGACTAACCCACATTTTTATGCTCGTAATTATGTTTGTCGGAGTTGTGGGCAAAAAGGGCACTTTACTCGCATGTGTAAATACGCTAAGATACATGAGGTGACTGAAATGCCTGGGATCAACCAAAAAGCTATTTTGCAAGTGGTACCCCTTTTCGGGAATGTCAAACAGGTGAATGGAGAGATTGATGTGGGTTAGGTCAAGATGCCTGAGTGTGAAATGGAAATTAGTGGGAAGAATCTCAGAGTATCGGTTGTTTCAGGTTACCCATTTACCCTCATAGGGGCTGCGGGGGCTTTTGTTACGCCACTGTTGGTTGGGTAAGGTTTAATGTATTGCTTTGTGATGGTGAACAATGTGCATCAGTCTGTGAACTGTGGGGATTTGCTGTTTAATTCATGTGACATGGTTCAGCAGTTGTGGGTTGAAAGGGCCACTACTGTCCACTAATGTCCACTACTTCCGATAACAAGTCACTACACTATCCCGACTCGAAACACTATTAAACAAACAAGACCTCCAGAGTTCAAACTTAACAAACTTTCTTGTACTAATCCGGAAGGAACAAGTAAAGCACATATTATAAATATACTAACAATTTGCCTTTAACTCTAATCTTGGGTTTCCAAATAGCAGTACACTTCTCACCACAGTGCGATTCCGCCCCTTGTGCAGTGCTCAATTTGAGCAGGTGGTTTCCGGTGCTCAGCACCAGCACTTAATTGTCAACACCAGTGCTTGTAACACTCTGCACAAGTGGTGTAAGCTGCAGTGGCCTCCTGAGGAGAGCCCTGGCACTTATGTTTCTTTGCGAAGTAAGCACTGTTTTTCTTTTTGCCTTTTTAAGAGTTTTATATAGGCAAACTTGACCAATGGTTTCAGGTATCGGATCGCTTTTCATGAGCACCAGTTGTGTTACACAATGACTCATTCATTTGTGTTAGGCACAGAGAGATTAAGTGATTTTCCCAGAATCACAGGATGTTGAGCATTCCTGCCGAGACTCGAACCCTGTTCCCCAGCGCTGCTCTAGCCGTAAGACCACATCCTCATTCCTTATCAGCGGTAGGAAGTGCTATATAAATACAATTTACAGGTACAGTTTGTACTACGATTTAACTAGCGTCATCTTGTGTTGAGTAAGGACGTGCTGTATTTTGTGGCCTGCCAGGTGCAACTTGAAATTAAACTAAACACTGTTCCTGAGGTTAAAAGCAGTCCAGCTTGGATAAATGAATGAACAATGGCGAGTTGTCTGCTCCTGCAGGTGCTGGTCTCCCGATGTGAGAAATGAAGATGCGGACAGTAAATAATATTCCATAATTACCACGCTCACTCGGTCATCTCATTAAACATCTTTTGAAGAACGAATGAATCAAGCGGGCTGCGCTGCGGAAGTCACCTGCATAAATAACAGACATGGCGCTTTCCGCGATCTAAGGGGCTGCTCTGCTAATGAGACTGGCTCATTACAACCGCTTTATTGCCTGTTATCCCATGTCGGACAGAGGGCATCAGGGCTATCCCGTGAGAGAGCAGCGAATGCGCTACCTGAATGGAATTTATTTTTAGATCAAATTTAATTTTAATGATTGGTCACTGGTAATTATCAGGTAAAATGAAAGTTCATTACCGTTGGCGGTCACATACAGGAAAGCTGTTAGTGCAGCTAATTGGTTGTATCGCAGTAACTTTTCAAAAACACGGCAAACTCATTTTGCTGCACGTGCAACACACCAGGGCAAACAGAAGAACATTGACTGTAAAATCTTGCTAATCGGACATACGATGCGTAAGCAGACACCCCTGTTTTGTTTTGACAATGTTAAATTTTAATTATGGCCTCACTCACCATCTCAGTGCCCCCGACACCGCCTCATGTGCAGTTTACACTGCGCATGAACATTCCAGACCAGCTCTGCCCCACCCTGAGGCTGAAGACTCTGAAGCTGCGCGCAGCATTTGATTGGACCGGAGCACGCGGTGGAGTAACTTTAAACTACATCCACGTCCCACCACGGTGTGCGGACCCTGCTCTCAATGGCTACTGGTGGTGCAATCTACTTAAGCATGATTTCGAGTTGCAGTTCAAAAACTTTGGTTTATTTCATTTGCTGTGAATGAGTACAGTCAAAACAAAATGAATAGACTATAGAACAGGCACAACTGTTACCAAATCCGTCGAGGATACAAAATTCCTGTGAAGCCTGTAAACAAAAAACATAACAGTGATTTGATGTTTGGGGATACAAACTTGGGCAGGTCTTAAAATATCCGTTGGACCCTATTTTCTCGGTGGTGTTATGATACAGTCAAAGCAATGCAGCGACTACTGTGTGCTGAAGGGGCCCCTAGAGCTCGGGGCCCCCCACACAACACGGGGACAGCAGGGGCCTTTGTTATGCCCCTGCACAGAGTTATATTCTCCGCAAACCAGTGGTCTTGTCAAAAGCCTGAAACATTTGTTGAAAGCCTGTGCCCAGAATATAGTAGAGAATGGTGTATTCTTAAAGATAGTTCTCCAGGAGAAACTGTGGGCACATCGCAATACCCTCAATTCTGTAACTAAAATATTACGATTTCAGTGTTTGACAGGGAGATTGGCTGACACCTAGCTTAATCTGGCATGGTTGGATTATAGGAAAGGGGCCAAGGGTGTGAATTTCCGTTCAGTAAGAGATTATCAGGAGTATAAAAAGCAGTTAGATTAGAGGCATGAAGTGTGTGAATGTAAATGGAATGTGGGTGGTCTAGTCTTTGTGAAGATGCCTGTTTAGTCACCGAAAGGGAAGTCCAAGCATATAGGCCCGAAACGCACCACTCAAGTGGAGAAGAATGTGGTCATAATGAGTGATGGTAGTATGTGGAGTATATCACGTTTAGGTAAGTGCAGAGACAAAGATGGAGTGGGTGATGATCCCTCTGAAGCCTAGTATTCTTGCCTTCCAGTGCAGAGTCTGTGAATGATAGCAATCTGGAGATGGATTCCGGTTCCAACCAAGGGAGGTTCGTGGTAGCTCCCAGTACAGGAGGAAATCTCTATATCTTGATGCTTATGAGTTAAACTGAAATTATTGTTATTTCTTTAGTTTTGGGATAAGTGGTGCTATATTACAATGAGTATTCTTGACATTCTGGACTTACTACAATACTTTATATGTATGCTTCAGCTATTGTTACAACACCTTCAATGTTTTTCTTTTTGATTGTTGTGCAGTAGCGGTCGGCAGTAGGTGTTTCTGCAGGGCGGTGACATGGTCAGGGGGAGGGGCAGGGTGGGGGTTAGTAATGTATGGATTACGGAGTGTTACAGGTAAGTAAACATTTAAATAAATAAAACGAATTTCGTTGCGGGCACTGCATCACATTTGGTGATGCAGTGCGCGCAACTAAATTTGTATTATTTATTTAAATGTTTACTTACCTGTAACACTCCATAATCCATACATTACTACCCCCCACCCTGCCCCTCCCCCTGCCCACGTCACCGCCCTGCAGAAACACCTACTGCCGACTGCTACTGGTGTTGTGTTTTGGTGTTTTGGCCTATGATGTACATTAGTGTATGTGTTACTGTTTATTCATTTGTCTGTTATTTTCTTTGGCTATTACATTTAAAGGAAGGGAGATGTGTTGTAACTTACATGCCATTGGCACAGTGGTGTTCCATTCTGACCATGAGAATGTACAGTGGGAACCATGTAACACTAGGAGTAAATGGAAAAGTGCTGTTAAGATGGGTGCTGAAGCTGTGCTGTATGTTGGTGAAAAACATAACGATTTGAAGACAATCCTAATCTTAACAATATCCTCCTCTAATGCCCTTAGAGAAATGTCACCAAAATATATTGTATCTATCCCCCTCACTACAACAAACATTTGGTTTCTGACAGCAGAGGATCATCTTGCTGCGCTGTTGAAAATGTTGCAGCGGAAGCTCTTTTTGGAGGATTACCTAACAACTGGGCCTAGACAGGTAATTCTGTTACTCTCTGATTCGGTACTTCACCCAAGGGGGCATTGGTCCTCAGATGAACCTTTCTTCATTGTAGTGAGGGGTGAGAAATCAGGAGTGAGGGGTGAGAAATCAGGATGTCCCGCTGTTGGTCACCCAATGGGGAACAATAATTGGTAGCCAACTCACAAATTAGAGAGCAGGTTCAAGCATATTACTCTCAGACCCATGGTGTAAAAATAGAGTATTGCAATTGGAAGACCCAGACTCCTGAAGAAGTTCAGTCTGACATGAATCATATAAACTAATAGCTCTGCTGTGGCTACACAGAAGAAGAGCAAAAGAGCTTGATGTTCTGAAAATAATATATGACTCGCCCTATCATCCATTTAGAATTCAAATTATTATAGAAACAATCTCTGTAAAAAGACCATTAAGACACAAAAAGACTCAGTTATTTTGGTTATTGTATTAAATATCCAAATCAATGCACATAAGTAACATTTTAATAAGCTCTGTCATGGGTCTAACAGCTCAAAATATAAACTCACACTTCTAGCCAAAGAAAATCTATTTCTAAATATAACAACCTATAAGAAGATGGTTCCAGAGTTAGGGATCCCTACCACCAACAAGGGCAGAAGAATGGTTCATAAAGGTTCTCAGGTTGGGCAAGGGGATCGAGTTATAGTCCACTAGGGAAAAGTCCACGGGCATGGGCAAGGGGAATGGACCATTAATCAGGAAGGTTCAAGTGTGGGCCTCACCAGACAGCTCCAAATCGTCCAGCAGGTAAAGTACATCATTAAGGGAAAAAAGGCAACAGGCATGAAAAGAGAGTCTAGCAGGCAGGCTGGAGGCAAGGAAAGTGAAGGGGGGAGCAGAATCTCTCCCTCCTCCGAGGGAAGTCATTGTTTATACTTCAAATTGTCCATTTGCAACATTAGTATTTACTGTACAATGGTCTGATCATCATTTGATCGTTCTTCCGTTCACCAGTTACAAATTGATACTCTAACATACTTTCCCATGCTGGTAATGGGAAACGACTGTCCATTCTGCCCTCAAAGGTTAGTTGAAGAGCTTAATTACTTTGTTGCTCTCCATGAATATAGTCCAACGGTTAGGCTCCCATCAATTCATGTCTTGTCACTTAAAGAATGACGCATAAACAGAACACATAAAGCAACATTTGAGGAAACGTATCAAAAGCCTGTTCCACCAGGCTATGAAATAATGCATCCTAATTAAAAAGTCAATTCATTGCATTTTATAGTTAGCATTTCTTATTTAGTAAAATATACTCCTAATTAAGTTCAAAGCAAAACCAAAGGGGAAGATGGGCGGAGTGTTGAACAATGCAAGCACTCACCCCAGTCAACTGATCTGAGTTTAATCCATCATCATTCTTTAGCTCACTCCGCCACCCCAGTTCAGACATGGCCATATGCAAATCAGTTTGACCCTGTGCCTCATGGGAACAGTCCAACCCGAACTGCCAAGCCACGTCTTCCCTGGACCGGAAAAAAGCATCCTAGGACCAGTTTCTGGCTAATCGGCCGTCATCAGCCAGGCTAGCTTGAATCCAGTAGCAAAGTGAGCAAGGGACCCACGTCTGGGCATACCCTGCCAACTTAGGGCGAACAAAGCAAAACCATAGGGGATGAAGGACAAAGTGTTGAACAATACAAGCACTCACCCCAGTCAACTGATCTGGGTTTAATCCATCATCATTCTTTAGCTCACTCCATCACCCCAGTTCAGACATGGCCATATGCAAATCAGTCTCACCCTGTGCCTCATGGGAACAGTCCACCCCAAACTGCCAAGCCATGTCTTCCCTGGACTGGAAACAAGAATCATGGGACAGGTTTCTGGCTAATCAGCCATCATCAGCCAGGCTAGCTTGAATGCAGTGGCAAAGTGAGCAAGGGATCCACGTCTGGGCATACCCCTTTGGTATCGTTTTGTTCGCCCTAAGTTAGCAGGGTATGCTCAGACGTGGGTCCCTTGCTCACTTTCCCACTGGATTCAAGATAGCCTGGCCAATGAGGGTTATGAACCCGAAACTGGACCCAGGATGCTTGTTTCTGATCCAGGGAAGACGTGACTTGGCAGTTGGGCTGAACTGTTTCCATGATCAAGAGAAAGAAAAACTGGCGCAAGGAGGAACAAATATGAACAAATTTTCACAATAGGTGACGGCAAATTCTCCTATTGGTCCTGTGACTAACGTCCACTGCGGAATTATTCAAAGGTTTAATATCACCACACTCACGAGAGGATACGATTACACTTTTTAATTTTTGTAATCTGTTCAAATATATACTTTTTTCATTTCTTTTATATATATGTCACAAAGTACTAACACAAAATCTTCTCAAAGATATATACATTATGAACAACAAAAAAACCTACCTATGTACATACTTATATACAACAAATATACACAATGAAGCAACATATACACTTTATACAACACCCATATAACACAAACAATATATGACATAAAAAAAGGGGGGGAGGGGTCTAATTTGAATATATATCTCTATTCAGTACTTCCTATCTAACACCCTATAGATCAGTACTACAAAAAGTGTCCTCCTATGAAATCTAGGTGGTACACTGGGAGGTAGTCGAACACACCGGTTCCAAATGAAAGTCTTGTGGAACCCCACTCCTCATATGTGTCCAGTGAAACAACTTTCACAAATAAATTGAAAATAACAGGACTCCTCCAAAGGGAAAGTGTACTGTTTCCATGAGGCACGGGGTCAGACTCATTTGCATATGGCCATGTCTGAACTGGGGTGGCGGAGCGAGCTAAAGAATGATGATGGATTAAACCCAGATCAGTTGACTGGGGGTGAGTGTTTGATGTGCTCAAACGCTCCCTCCATCATCCCCTTTGGTACCCCTAATTAAGTTCAAGCATAATTAAATACACCAAACATCGCATATGAGCATATTTGTAATGTTGTCAGTGATTGTTACACAGAAATGTTCACCTCTAATTATGGCCTAATACTAAGAATTCAAAAAAGTATCTCTACCTGTAAACTATTTCTAAAAAATTATTAAAACAAAGCATTTTCCATAGGTATACGATCTTTATAATGTTAGGCACTTACACTGAAAGTTTCAGTCGGATAGCACATTGCACCACTTTCTAATTTTGTATGGCATTCTACACTGAAGTCAATAGCAATAGTAAGTTTAATCATTGATCTTTCATGACAACATTGTTAAAAATATAAGTAATTAATCAATAGACATGCTAAATTAATTATTTTATCAATCCTACTATTTATACCTATCCAAGCACACTTTTGCGTTGCTGGTACTTCAACTTTCCTCAGTTTCCGTGTTGTTTTTCTAAACTTGTGTAAAGTGCACATTTAGTTTTTCGTTGTCAAGATCAGATTATGTGTCCTGTAAAGGATGATCAGCTTTTGTGTTTCATCAAGAACACTTGACCAGAGGTACATCAGAAACAGGGCACCTATATTGTGAACATCAGAAGGCCTGTGTACTTATAGGGGGGCTTTTAAGTACCTTTTTTCTCCCAGTACCAACAATGTGAGGAAGCAGGTAGGAGAAGGCTGAAATGTCGAGGTCACAAGGGGAGATTTGTTTTTTCTGTTTGACAAGCAGACCCAATCGGGGACCCAAATGTGCACCTGCTGTTTTGGCAACAGCACTATGGGTAGCAGAAAACTCCAGATATGGCCTCTTGGATACCTTGTGGTAGGCAGTTGATGCTTGGCAGTGTGGCGACCCAACTATAAATACACCTCTAAATATTAAACAGTGTTTTTCCTTAATAGTTCATTGTTGAAAGGGCACATACATCACGTGTCCCTGAAACCCAGCCAACAAATTTCATTATAGGAATGCTGAAGTAAAAGGGCCTTAATGCCATCCTAAAGGTGGTTAGACAGGCCAAAAATGCTTAAGATAAATATATCTGGGTGAATTCTTTCTCCTTTTTAGACTGTTTGCTATCATTCCAAAAATGAAATTATGCTTCAAACCAAGAAAGGAAGACTTTGGAGCATAAAGTAAATAAAATATGGAATGGTCCAGCGAGTGAAACAGATCCTTGGCAGTGAAAAGGCAAACTGCTTTACAAATCCTGGTTTGTTGAAGGCATGGGTAAGGGCAACCTTAACTACTGACCTTCTGGAATAGAAACGGAGTAGCATTTTAATATTCATACAGCAGCAGAGACATGCCCTTATTAGAGGAAGGTGTCACTGGATTGCAGTTTACATATTTCTTTTTTTTTTACTTTGCAGAGTTTGTTGTTTGAAAATGTTTTTTTCCTTGCTATGTGTTGAACTGCATACCTCTACAGACTCTGCTTTTGATTGCTTTGTCTCACTGGAAAACTAATGTGGATAATTGAGCCCACTCCTATAAGCTGTTCCTCTAATGATAAGCCCAAGGTTGTAAGTACTGTAATATTTAAAGTCTAAGATACTGCCTACCTGAGCATGCCATTCTTCAGGCCACCATGCTACTGACCTCGATTGAGGCTTCGATAAACTCCTGTATTTTAATCACTGTTTGACGGTCTAAAGTGGGAACATGTTGAAATAAGGTTTATTGAACTGTAAAATTGGCCGTTAATACATGCATGACAGTGTCTAAGGATATGTTGGTGCTATTCAACTAAATTACCACTAGTCTTTCAGATACAGATGGAGGCCACAACAGCTCAGACTCAAGGGGGAGTGGATGCTGGAATTGTTGACTGTTTTGGAGACAGGGGACTCCATGGGAAATGCATTAGGCTAATTAAACCCATGGATACCTGAGAATGTGGGTGGTCTAATCTAGTCTAGTCTGGACTTTATTATATAAGGCAAGGCTACCCATAGGCCTCCCAGAGCTGAAACAGACATTACAAGTCATCAATAACTGTAGAGGGGGATTAGTTACTGAACAGTCTAGGCTTATCTGAAGGCAAGTTCATGCTCCAGTAAGTGCAATTCTAAAGGTAGAGTGTTCCAGAGTTTATGAGCTAGAAAAGATGCTGAGCGGTCACCCCATCAGGATTTATGGATCATAGGGCCATTTAGTAGATGTGCTAAAGAGGTTCAGAGACCTCTCCTTAGATAAGAAAAAGTATACTTTTATCTATACATAACACAATACTTCAAAAGTATAGGGTCATAAATACAGGACCACCATAATCAAGTATGGGAAAATAAGCAATTCTCACAGTGAAAAAGTGCTTCAACTTCTGTCTAGAATGTTCTGTCTAGAATGTTATCCCTGTTGCTGGTCCCAACGTCTCTAGTGTCAGCCATATTGCATGCAGTGCTCTGATGGCAGAAAGCGTCCAGGTGGGCCCAATGTCTCTGTGATTCTAGGTGGGAACTTCACCGTAGGATTACTCTAATGGCCTTTATTAGTCCCAGGAGTGTAGCTGTTGGCTAGAGCCAACCAGTTGTGGTGGCACTGCTGCCAGGCCCTGCCTCTTCAAAGACACTTCTGTGAATTACAGACAGGTCAAGACAATGACCAGTCACTGTCTTCCTCATAGCAGTCACAGGCCCAGACAAACCCATTACCCAAATAAGGGAAAGCCAACTCATGGAGTCTCCATTACTGGTGAGGAGGGTTCTCATGAGGGGCTGCATTATTCTTGATGGATCACAATCACCTGGGGGGTCAAAGGTAACAAGGCACTACTTGGGGTATAGCTCAAAGTAGGGAAACCGCTGATCGCAGTATAATTCAAGGTAGTGTACAGTGATTCTGGAGGAAGTTGGAGGCCCTTCAGCAATGCAGTTGAGCCTCTTTGCAGCAGGACACACCATTGCAGATATCAGGCAAATGTGCCCCCTTTGGCAAATGCACCAACTCTTCCAGGCCATGGAAGAGGACCAATGTAAACTTCAATGTCCATTTTCCAGCAGTGAGGTACACACACCACAGGTAGGGAGCAAGGGCACACCACAGTCTTTTGTAGCAAAATATTCCTCAGGGCACAGTAGTGTCAATGTCACTTATAGTTTCTTGACCACCCATCCATCTTGTAGCTAATGTTGGACTCTCCTCTGAGCAGCTTTTTGCTTAGGATCACCTCTGGTGCCCCACGTTCAGCAGCAAGTGAGGCCCCTTGTCCAGAGGCAATCCTCAGTTCCTCCTGCAGAATGCTGCAGACGTACCAGGTGACATCTCCATCTCTAATTGGGAAGCTGGCAGGTAACAGTCCAGCCCTGGATCTCAGTCGTTTCTCCAACTCCCTTTTGGTGTCACCTAGCACTGGTCAGTGAGATGTACTGAAATACTTACTTGGGGTTTCCGTTTCCTTCTTATACCATATTGCCAGCCAGGATTTGACAATTCCACAGGCACAATCTTTGTCTTCTTGTGTCAGCAGGAAGGAGAGGTCGGGCTTGAACTCACCTGCACTGAGAGACAAGAAACAGAGGCACAGAGGGGAGGGCAGCCCTGAAGCTGAAAGGTTAGCAGCGTGTGTTTTGAGCTGAACCTCTTTATGTACCCTGTTTTTAAATCTTTACTCGTTTTGTGTTATCTTCTTGTTTTTTAACTTTGCACTGGTATAGACCGTACTTGGGGAAGGTAGTACGTTTTTTACGAACAGTAAATGTTTAAAATTGGAGATTAACTATGAATCGTGAAGCTTCAATATTGCGTTCCTAGGTTAACACTTACTACTGCAGTCCACTTCCTCTGATCTGGTTGTGGGAGACAGGTGGGGGTTCTCTTGCAGGCTGTCTCGAGTGCTTGGTGGGCGGCCGCCATCTTTCCTCCAGGGACAGCTTGAGCAGCCATCTTTTTTAGTTTGCGCTCTAGGTTTCCAAACAGGCTGATGCATTTAAACCAGGCCGCTGCACAGACGCGGTTGCTGAAAGGTTAGCAGCGTGTATTTTGCGCTGAACCTCTTTTAAGTACCCTGTTTTTAAATCTTTACTCATTTTGTGTTATCTTCTTGTTTTTAACTGTGCACTGTTAAAGACTGCACTTGGGGAAAGGAGTACATTTTTTATGAACAGTAAATGTTTAAAATTGGAAAATGAATTTGAATCGTGAAGCTGAACTATTAAGTTCCTAGGTTAACACTTACTTTTGCAGTCTGCTTCCTTTGATCTGGTTATGGGAGACAAGTGGGGGTTCTCTTTCGTGTCATCTCGAGTGCTTGGTGGGCAGCTGCCATCTTTCTTCCAAGGACAGCTAAAGCGGTCATCTTTGCTACTGCAGGCTCTATCTTTCCATACAGGCTGATGCATGTAAACCGGGCCCCTGCGCAGACGCACGCAGCGGGTGCGTCAAAGGCAAGCCCGTCTGCGCATGTCAGCGCCCTGGAAGCAACCTGCGCCAGCCATTATGTGCGAATGAGCAAAATTGGTAAGCACCACCATACCTATAACGCCTCACAACTTCATTCCCTCAATACCATCCCAGCTGCACACTGCTAAGATTGGATACTCTAGGTCCCTCTGGAAACCGATGCACCTCCTGCAATTTTATCTTGAGGAATAATAAATCTGCCCCCAACACTACTCGAAGCAGGTCCCTTCACTCAAGGCGGCACTAATAAATGCACGCTCCCTACCAAAACCGGCTATTTTCTATATGTTTGTCCTCCTTGGGGAGGAATACCTTGATGCTCTGTTTGTAACAGAGACCTGGCTCATGGACTCTTCGGGTCCTGACATTTCGACAGCTATCCCTGAGGGCTATAAAATTGTACAGAAGGAAATAAATGGGGGCAGAGGTGGGGGGATAGCTATTATTTTTAAATACTGTAATAGCCTGACCCAGCTGCCCCAGGTGAACCTGGAGATGGCAGAGATACTGGGATTTACCCTGACTTTTTCTTCCAAACAATCAATATTCAGGGGCCTTATATACAGACCCCAGGGACATCTTCAGGATAAGTTTCGGCTCTTTGTGAAGTGGTATCCCCTTTGGCCCTGAGGTACGGACACTGTGTCCTGCTAGGGGACTTTAATCTACACATGGACTGTGATCAGCGAAAGGATAGCCATACACTGATGGAGAGCTGCACGGACATTGGCCTTATGCCTTCTACTAGGGCCCTACTCATTTGGCCCGGCATACGCTAGACCAAATATTCACATCAATTCTCCTTGATGTTGATCCTCCAGCTCCTTTAGTCTGGTCTGATCTTTTTCTGCTTGGGTTCAGATGGCCAAAATTCAGTAATAACCCTCTCAAAGAGAGCAACTCTCCCCCAACGGTTAGTGCTCTCAGCAAAATTAAACCAGACTTACTGAACAACAAGCTTGATGCCACAAGTCCTTCCCTGACTGGCATGATTAGCATTGATGTAGGCCTGGTTGAGTACTGGATTGAGTTTTCATGTCATTCTCTGGGTCTGGAAAGCGGCACCAAACAGCTTCAGTCAAAAGTGCCTAGTCCTTGGTTCACCCCGTCCTTAAAAAAATAGAAATTGTCCTGTAAACATAAAGAGAGGCTATGGAGGACAAACTACTGTCCAGCAGCCAAAGCAGGCTATAAAGCAGAGCTAGGGAACTCTTATAAAGAAATTAAAATAGCAACAAAAAAAATATTTCGAGGCCAGAATCCTAAAGGAAGGGAATCACTCTAGAGAAATCTTTAAAATTGTGAAGGCCTTCTCTGTGCCTGAAGTCGGTTCCAGTGTGAAACCACCCTCTAAGGAATGGTGTGAGACGCTCGCCTCATTCTTCTCCCCAAATATTGTGTTTATCCAGGCCAGCCTCCCTCCACACGTGGTGGATTATGGTATATGAGGGCCGGCCTTGGAGGGGGTCAACTCCAAGGAAATACTCAACGACATTCTACCCTTTACTACGGAAGTATGTTCCCTGAACTCTTTGGACCCCATCTCCCTGGAGGGCTCTTTAAGGGCCCGAAAATGCCTCAAATCTGGCTCTCCATTGGACCCTGTCCCCGCTCCTATTGTGGTACTTGGAGCGGAGGCAATTAACCCACACATGAATCAGCTATTAGATGTCCCCCTTTCATCTTCCATGGTCCCTACTAAATGGAAACAGGCTAAGGTCATTCCACTGCTAAAAAAGGCCCAGGCTAATCCCTCTGACCCTACCAACTACAGGCCGATCTCCCTTCTCCCGACCTTCTCGAAGCTTCTTGAGAAACATGTGAACCAGCAGCTATCATCTTTTCTGGAAAAGAACTGCTTACATCACCCCAGACAGTCAGGCTTTCGCCCTAGTCACAGCACGGAAAGCGCTCTGTTAGAAGTGGTTGACTCCATCTGGCTGAGTCAAGAGGCAGGCAAGAGGGCGTTGCTGATTTTGTTAGATTTATCGGCCACTTTCGATATGGTTTCGCACCAGATGCTCCACTCGATTGGCATCAGGGTTTTGGCATGGAAATGGCTTTCATCTCTTTTAGAGGGGAGGGGGTAGGATGTCTGGTGTCATCCCTACTCAGCTTCTTCTCCCTCACTGAAAGTTGGGCTCTCACAGGGTTCGGCCTTGAGTCCGTCGCTGTTTAACATCTACCTCACACCCTTTGCTGCGATGGTCAAATCATTGGGGGCCAAAAACGAACCCTGTCCTGGTACGTTAATCGGTTCTTGTCTTTCAGCTGTTTTCAGTTGGCTTGCCAGGAACCAGTTGAAATGTAATTCTGGAAAGACAGAGCTACTATTTTTCGGCAAGGACGCTGAGACTCCTCTGCAGGTCTTCTGACCAGTGCAAATTGGATGACCAGCTGCTATTCCGTGCCCAAGTTAATGCAGTAGTAGGCACCTGTTTTGCTCTGCTGTGTCTTCTGTGGAAATGTTTGTTCTTTCTGTCCAGAGCTGCCATACAAGAGGTGATTCAAGCTCTGATCATATCCAGGCTAGACGACGGGAATGGGCTCTATCTTGGCATGCCTAGCTATTTGCTGGACAGGCTTCAGCTTGTCCAGAATGCAGCAGCCTGCACCATCTTTGAGCTCCCTTGAAATGCACGTGTCCCACCTTCTGCAGAGCCTTAATTGGCTCCCTGTAAGGAAAAGAAGACTCTGCTCCTTACTCAGAAAGCCCTACAGGGGGCAGGACCAGGTTACCTCAAACGTAGGATTTCTTTCAATACCCCACGTAGAAATCTTCACTCCTCTAATGTCCTGCTTGCCAATATCCCCTGTTTTAAAAAGACTAGGTCGGGGGGTAAGGGTCTCTCCTAGCTTGGACCCTAGTACTGGAACAAAATGCCCCTCCATCTGAGAATCATTGCATCCACACCACAGTTTTAAAAAAACTGAAAACCTGGCTTTTCTCTTGCACCTAACCCTTTTTCCACGCTGCTACCACTCAGCTTTAGCACCAGGACATTCCTTGGAGTAGCAGTGTGCTCTGCAAGTGTCCCCACGCAAAAAGAAGCCAAAGTGGTGGTAATGCTTTTGATAATCATGTGGAATATTCTGAAAGAGCACGTCTAACAGAGAGCCTGATTTGGTAGTCTTGCTCACTGAGATTATGCTTGTTCTTGGAAATCTGCAAGGTATCTGTTAATGGAGATATTCCTTGCTCCAGGGTGCCAAAATGCATATGTCCCAAAAAAGCAAATTGAAATCTAATAGCGTTAGTGTTAAACTCAAGATATAGTCTGGCACTCCTATCACAGAAGAAAGAAGATGATGCCTCAGAAAATTGCTGAGAAACAACAAAGGAATTATTGCATGCTGTAGGCTCTACTAACTTCTTTACTAAATTGAAGAGTTCCGAAGATTTCTTTTTATCAACAGAAATCCTGTCGGCACACAACTCAGCTTTAGCTGCTTTGAGCTAATTCTTAAGCCTTTTAATTGCTTGCCTATAATCAGTGTAGTGGACTAGTTTATATTCCTTGCACCACAGGTGTTCCAGGGATTTGCATGTTTTTAATGGAATTTAGACCTTTAGAAAACCAAGTATGAGAAGGAGATTTTAAAATCTTATTATGTATTCTCACGGGGCAATCTTCAAGTGGAGGGATCTCCAGGAAAGGTAATTCACAAAGGGTAAATAGAAGCAGCATACATTTCAAATTCATTAATGGAAAAAAGAGATCTACTAAAGCGCAAATGTGATTTTGTTTGCATGTTGTCCTGCAGCAGTAAGGAGTAGGTGAGCAATATGATCCTGGCACACACAAGCACTGTAAAACAAATATTATGTTGGTGCTAGAGTAGACAAACAATGTGTGTAAAAATGCAGTTTGTCAAAGTTAAATAATAGGACCCCAAATAATAATTAAAAATCTATGGTAACCATATGAATACATTTAGTAAGCAGACTTCCCTTTTTTAGTTTTAAGGAGAGCATGAATCTGAAATTCAGATAATGTTTTTTGTAAAATGTTAGTAAATAGAGCAGCATTGAATTGAATTAGTTCATTGAAGCCTATAAATAGACCGTGAGCTAAGTACTTCATTTAGAAAATTGTAAAGAGTTTATATACATTTGTTTAGCTGATAATGCTGCTTATGCTCAGATTGCACAATAGATGAAGCAATGGTATATGGTTTTCATTTTCCAGAAGCGCCAAAACTGGTGCCAAAGCTGCTTTGGGGCCTATTTGAGAGAATGTTGTTCAGTTCAACGCAGCAAGTCATCTTGCTGCGATGCGTGACAGGAAAAAGGCAGGAATGTGCTGACTTTAAGGCAATATGGTGCATTCCTGCCATTTCCCCTGTGCTGGCGCCATTTTCAGCAGCATATCACCAATGCAGGCAGCCTTGCAACTTCCAGGCCAAAAAAATCATGAGAGGCACATTCTTCCTTCTATGTGTGCTGCAGAAAGAAGACTGCTGCATATAGAAAGAAGACGTAACGAGGAGAAATAAATATATTTCACCTTGTTACACCTCACCTGAGAAGGGGTATCTTTTTTGGCATATTCCCAGGTCTACCAGGTCTGGAAAATCTGGAATGCGCAAAAAACGATGGGAGTTGCATAGGAACACCAACGCAGCGCCCATGGAATGCCTTCCAAAGGTAGAGTCAGGCAACGCAGCAATTTACGCTGCGTTGCTGTTAGAAATTGAGTTTCTAGTTGGCAGAACATGCACCCTGTCCAAGCATGAACCACAATCCTAATCATGGTAGGGCAGATACACAGCAAATATTAACCTGTGCTCACCCTCTGGTAGATTGGCACAGAGCAGTTAGGCTTAACTTAAGAGGCAATGAGAAAAGCTTTTTTGCACACAACGCACAGTAACACAGGGAAAACACCACAAAAAGACTTCACACTACTAAAATAGATAATAAGTTTATAAATATAACAAGACCAAAACAACAAAAATCCAATCAGTAAAATTCGAGAGATTAATTTTTTAAGATTAAATGCCAAAATAGCACTTAGATGCAAGTGGGACTGAAAGAGTAAATTGGCCACACTGGACCGTGACAAAGTCAAGAGTTAAGACCTCTTGTGATGGAGTACAGACCGGCTACAGGACCCATGCAGGGCCCACTGAGCGAAATTCCTTAAACCTTGTCGCACCACGAAATGCGGGCTGTGATGAGTCGATGCTCCCCATACAGTTGAGGTTGTACTGGATTTCTCCACGCAGTAGTGGCGGTGCATCGGTTCCGTAGACGGAGTGCAGCAGTTCCGAAGGTGATGCGCCGGGTAAATCCACATTGGAGGGGCAATGTACGACCTTCTCCATGCAGTGGTGGCAATGAGTTGTTTCTGGAGTTGATGCCGCAGTTCCGAGTGCGATGCCCCAGGCTCAGTTCCCGCAGTAGCAGTGATGCGTCAATCCTGATCTCGCTGCAGGTGATGCATCAGTTCTGATCTGCGCAGGGCGTTGATGAGCAGCACGTTAAACTCACTTCCAAGGGTTCTGGACTGGATTGGTACCACCTGACAGAGCAATACTTAAGGCAAGTAAAGTCTGAGTGCCAGGTTGAAGATGAAAAGTGAAGTCTTTGATATCCTCAAGACTTCAACAAAAGAAGGCAAGCCCACAAGCCCATGTAGAGTACTTAGGATCTGGGATAAAGAGATGTACGTCCAGTCCTTCTCACTTCCAGGCAATAAGCAGTAGGCATCAGGCCAACACAGCAAAGCAGTTCAGCATAGTGGCAGTTTCTCCTAGCAACACAGCAGTCCTTCATGGTAGAAGGTCTCTGAGTTGGTGGAGTTAGAGGCCCAGGACTTATACCCCATTTGGTCTTTGAAGTAGAGAGACTTCAAAGAGATGCTTTGAAGTGCACAAGACCCTTCTTTTTCTGCCCTGTCTGCAAACTCGCTCCAGAAGGGTATGCAGTCCCTTATTTAGGAACAGGACATAGTCCTTTCAGGTGCAGAGTGTCAGCTCCTCACTCCCCCTCCTGCTCATGATGACTCATCAACATGCAGATGACTAGGCAGTCACGTCTACACTTCCGCTGTGTGTGGCTGTCTGGAGGGAATGCAGGAAGCCAGGTGTCACCCACCCCAGGTGTGTATTCAAGAGACATGCAGAAAAAACTTTCTAAAAGAGGCATTTTCAAAACTGCAAATTAAAAACAAACTTCACGTAAGTTGTGTATTTAAATTGTGATTGCAGAGATACTACATTTGGTTATTCTATTTTTTCCCAATTGGAAACTGCACTTATAAAATGTCATAAGGCAGTCACAATGAGAGATAGGCTTTACAGTAGTGGCAAATTCATTTAAGTGTATTTCACTACAATGACATGAAAACTTAAAAGTATATGTTCTACATTTCAAGTACACTGCACCCTGCCCATGGACTGTTCAGGGCCTACTATAGGGGTAACTAAATGTAATAAAAAAAGGAAGGTTTAGGCCTGTCAAGTAGGTTAACCTGCCAGGTCGAAATAGCAGTTTAAAACTGTACACACAGGCTCTGCAGTGGCAGGCCTGAGACATGTTTAAAGGTCTACTTAAGTGGGCGGCACAATCAGTGCTGCAGGCCTACTAGTCGCATTGGATTTACAGGCCATGGGCACATGTAGTGCACTTTACTAGGGACTTATAAGTAAATCAAATATGCCACCTGTGGAAAAAAACTCATTTAAAGTAAAGAGCACATGCACTTTGGTACTGGTTAGCAGTGGGATAATGCTCAGATTCCAAAGGCCAGCAACCATTAAGTCAGCAAAAACAGGAGGTCATAAGTCAGGAAAAACCCCACAAGGGTGCAAGGTCTAACAGTTGCCTTACTCCAGATTTACGGAAGCCCTCAGGGCCATGCAAAGTGGCCTTGCATGGCTCAATAAATCACATGTAAGGTTTGCGGCGCTCTTGCACCACACAACACAAGCGCATCATAAATAGCCCCCTCTCCAGTGTTTACAGAGGGAAAAATCCTTTACAACGCAACTTTTACCACGCAGTGCTTTTACATCGCAACTTTTACAACGCAAACCATTACAACGCATTGCGCTGGGGGGCGCTCTAGGATAGGGAATAGATTTAATTTACTATCCAACACCTTCCCTACTATCCACGGGGACTGGAGTTGGAATAGTAAATTAAACTATTCACTATCCAGCACCCCAAAGCGCTGTGCGTTGTAATGGTATGCGTTGTAAAAACTGCGATGTAAAAGCATGCGTGGTAAAAGCATGCGTTGTAATGTCATACATCCGTTTACAGATATTCTCAAAGCTAAATATTTTCTATAATCATAAACTAACTGCAAGATATGTTGTTGAAATGTTGCAAATGCAACAACATTTTAGACTGTTCAATTAACTGCCAGTGTACCAATGAGTGAAAAAAAAGATGAGAGAAGAAGCAACTTAATCAAGTTTATGTTTAAATACATATATGTAGTAAACTAAAGATATACAATGGATTATTTTCTGTTTCACTGTTTAATTTTGTGTGAGCAGCAAATGCATATATAACTGAGTGGAAAGAAGTCCATTCAACAATAAACCTTCAATGCGGTCTTGAAAAAAGTATATGGCCATGGAAAGAATATTTTTAACTTAAAAGCACAATACTTGAGGGTTGCTTAATATTAAAAACTGGTGTAAACCCAAGAAAAATCAGTCACAGCAAAGGAAATCAAAGGCAATTTGTTGCTTACAGCTTTAAACCGAAGAAGAAGTTTAGCAACAAAATAAATACTAATTTGAAGCAGGACGTCGTGAGTATCAGTCTGTATCATATTATAGCATTTTGAAAATTAAATAACAGCAGTTGCAAGGGCAACAGCATGTAAGGAACTCCATCTGCAACTCCCCACTGATTTTATGTTTCTGGCTTCTGTTTGTTTTTTTACCTATGTTGTGGTGTGGGACCTGCTAACCATGCTCCAGGCCAATGAGGTCTTGTTAAGTGATGCCTTTAATCTACCTAAAATGCGGCTTCTATAAGAATGAGACATGGTTTAAGATACTAGGCTTACAATGAGGGGCAATTGACTCCTTCTTAGTTTATTGTAACAGTAATAGCCCGCCGTAGTTGCGTCACAGGCATGCGCAATAACTTCTAAAGACATTGTGAGACTTGGAGTGCATGAAAATAAATCTCACATATCTGGATTATCTCATAATGAGAATAAAGTGGGAATAGGTCACGTAAGACATTCCTAAGGATTTTGTATGGGGTTCCTACACTGACTTTAATGCAAGTAACCTTTATAAGCCCATGCAAAGCCCACTTTTTGTTAGAATCTATTTGAAATATAAAGATTAGGGAGGGATTACTGCCCTCTTTTGAAAGATTTCTGAATCTGTACGGTGACAATGAACACTGTGAGCAGATTTATTATTGTTTCACACAAGGCAGCAAGACAACTTGCTGCATTGCATTGTGTGAAAGGGGGAGCTGCATTTCTATTCTTTGCCAGACCTGGTGAACTGTGTGCTGACTAGTGCCAATGCAATCACCATTGTGCCATGCTGCATGCGTGCCTCTGTTACCAGGAGGATTGTTTTTGTGAAGTAATAAGTAAAGTCAACAGTCTTTAGAGGCATATTCCTCAGCAGCACACATGGAAAGAGGAAGTAACGAGTAAAAATAAATATATTTCTCACTGTTACGCCTGGATCTGGGAGACACATGATTCTGATGCAACCCCAGGTTTACGCACCTTAACCCCTTAGCTGCGGCGGCTATTCCGCCGCAGCGCTAAGGGGGAGGCGGGGCAGCGCGGCGCTCCCGTACTCGTGACGGAACCGCTCCGTCACGGCCCTCGGGTGAGCTGTGCTTGTGACGGAACGCTTCCGTCACGGCCCCGCCCGCTCTTTAGAACGTCAGCGCAGGCGCGGAATTCGTGCCGCGCAGGCGCGGCGAGCGGGCCGTGACGGAACCGTTCCATCACCAGTACAGCCCACCCGAGGCTCGTGATGGAACAGTTCCATCACGAGCATGGGAGGGGTTAATAGATCTAATATTGTGTCATAAACCACGGGTGGATGTGTGGGAACGCCCATACACCAGTGAAATGCCTCCTTGCCGTAAGGTAATGCAAGGCAGCGTTATGCTCTGCCTTGTGTTACTTTGGATTTAAAAAAACGTACAGCTACACAAGGAGGCCTTGCAGGGCTTAGTCGATCCCACTAATAGACTTGTGTTGCCATGTGACTACTTGCCCCAAACAAGGGCAATGCAAGGCCTCGGTAAATCTGCCCCTGGGGGACTGTCCATACATCTAGATTGCATCCTAGTACCAAAACATGATCAGTCAAATGGATAGCTGGTACTAGTCTTCAGCTGACCCACATTGCTAAAAGATTCACAACACTGCCTGAAAATCCAACCCATCCTCATGGCACTGACCTCCTGTGTCTGAAGGGTGTGCAATATCCCAGAACAGAAGGCAGTAGTTCAGTTACAGGTGTATCCAGTTACACAATTAAGGGCAGTACAACACTTGTCCCTCACTCAGGGCCTTAATTACAAGGTTTTGCCATAGGGCAGTGCTGCAGGCCTTCCTGTTGTGCTGCCCTACGGCAAAAGAAAAGGGCAGGAATGCACCGTATCTGTCAGATATGGCACATTCCTGTCTTTTTCCCCTGCGCTGGTGCACAATGGGCTGCCACCTTTGTGCCATTGTGCAGGGGTGTCGGCATTGCAGGGATTATTGTTATTGTGCAGGTAGGGAAACATTCCTGCACAAAACCAATCACAAGAGGCTTTTTCCTCAATGTGTGCTGCAGAATGCAGGACACATAGAAATTGGAAAGACGGGGAGAAGTAATGGTATTTCTCCTCTTTGAGCCTCCCTTACACCTCCTCTGGGGAGATGTTGGTTTTTGGCACTGACTCAGAATTACAAATCCTTGTAAGTGTGGGGCAGTGTCAAAAGCCATGGGTGTTGCTTGGAACACCTACAGCAACATCCATTGCATGCCTTTTAACTCATAAAACGGTGTTAAAGGGAACAATATGTACAAGGCCACATTAAGCCACACAAATTGGCTTAGGGCTGCCTTGTAAATATGGAACTGACCCCTGCGCTGCGGAGCATCACAAAAAGTGATGCTCCGGTGGCACAGCCTCATTGCAAATAAGGCCCTCAGTTTGGCTCTACAGTGTGCTGGCATGTACCTATGTCACAATTGCTGTCGTCTTATTTGGCTACACTGCTCTTGAACTGAGAAACAGAATTTGGCCAAGCTACTTTATTAAAACCCTATACAATATGTTATTTTTGCTAATCTGCCATCAAGAGAAAAATTGCTCCCGCAATAAGCAAAGTATCAAAGTACTACAACAAAAAGGCAGGAGATATGAGGAGACTGGACAAGTATTTGTTAGCTTCCAGCCATCACCTGTCCAGAAGGTCTGAGCAAATTACCCAGACTCTTGTGATATCAGAAGGTATAAGTAGATAAAAGTTAGTAAAATCCTTTGTTCTGCATATGATGGAGTGCAGAAGACAAGGATAAGGTTCGATGTTGGGATAAGCATCAGCTCAAGACAGAAAGTTTTCCACCATAAAAAGAAATATCAGACCACAATTGTGAGAACTGGATGCAAATAATAGAGAATGTGGGTGATATCAAACTGCTGAAAAAGTGGGAGTGGCAAGTGTGTCCATTTGTCTTCATAGCATGCCTGAAATAGAAAGCAAAAAGCTAAATCTATGTACTGGTAAAGAACATGCCTCACTATGCTAACCTCGTAACCTCTGAGACTGTCCCTACTTCCAAAAATAAACTTTTTCTGCAAATTTGTTCTATGGGCGCCTGATACTAGCCTCCTGGTGACTCATGGGGCTAGAGCTGCCAAGCCTCGCAGAGAAACCTGATCATGCCCTTGGAAAATTCTTCTGATAGCTGGGGGACCAATACAAGCCTGGAACAGAGGAAACTGTTGTCTTCCTGGGAGAATGTCAGTTGACCAGCAGGTACAGTAGCTTATTGTGGACCTCTGTAATAATGTGTTCCTGTTTCCACAGCTAGACAAGACTGTAACAGAATAATGTGTTTCAGTTCTGAAGATTTAAGTGCTTTCTTCAAGTTACCACCACCACAAGAAATGTGTATTTTCCTTTCAACTTTGGAACTGGGAGCAACCATCATGCCTAATCTGAATAAAAATGCCCTCTCAGGATGTCATTTTATGATTTTCTTGCTCTGAAGCTTTTTATGCCAAAATCAAGGCCAAAGATGTGCTTTGTTGTGACTTAATCCAGCTCAATATAGGCAATGCAAGGAGTCTTGGGTCTGTTGACTCATTTATTTGGAAAGGGATTAGAGATTAAATCACCAGTGAATCAACAAGAACAAAGGCAGCAAACCACCTTGCATGAAGAGCTGGCTTCTGGACCCACTTTGTCCTTCTTAGAATCATTTGGTAACATGTGTGAGACATGTTGGAACCTGCCAAAAGACTACCTGATCAGCGAGTCTGACCAGCTGCAAATATTTAATCTTCAGAACAAATATTAGGGATATTGGTTTCTTGTTTTTAGTGAAAAAGTTCTCACTGTGAGAGTTGGTATGTTTTGCTGAAGCTTCTCCCTCGTCAGTGGGTTCAGTTTCAGTCAAAAAAGGCCGACAACCTAACAATTCTAGATTTTGCATGCTGTAAACAGTGCCCTTTGTCAGTGCTGTCCCAGCATGTCAAACATGCTGCTTACCTGCACAATATCCATTTTATTTTACAGCACAAAACAGTTTAAGAATGCATGATAATCTGCAGTAGAAAAAATACCATGCAGTATTTATGCTGTAGTTGCAAAGAATTGACCCTTATGCTGCATGAACAACTTAAACATATTTAGGAATTGTAATTGATTATCAGTAGTTATAGGAAAGTGGATTATTTTTGGGTGTCTGCCTCATAGGATAAGGCCACCACCTGCTCAATGTCACACACATCATATAAAATAAGCCTGTCCTCAATTTCTAATAATGTGACCCAAAGTACTCAGACTTAAGTCAAAGGGAACGTGTAAAGTATTTAAGCAATGGTTAAGCAGTAGCAAAAGTCACACAAAACACAATAAAATTCCACAAATGTTATGACCAGGCATAATCTACCATATGGTCGTGGGTATTCCACACTTAACACACAATGCCTATGGACAGTCCTTAAATTCACTAACTTTTAAACATGACTTTTTACTTTAGAGAGCTGTAACACTAGGAATAATATGCAGATTCCCTCTTTTATTGGCAGAGGAGCCCATACTATCATATTTTAATTACCTCTGTCGCTAGTGATCTCACTCACAGTGAGTGATCATAACCCTTTGGTTCTATCGGTCTATTTATGCTGATAGCCTTGCAATAAACACCTGGGTTATTAATGCTGCCTATAGTTGTTGGTCATTCGGTTCTGGTGCTACTATATGCTGACAACATGGTCCTGATGATAAGGTCCCTTGTCGGTTTGCAGAAACTGATGGACAAGTGTGTTGATTTCATGTCAGGCTAAACACAGTAGGGCTTAAAACTTCTTCTCACTACCACAGTAGTGGATTGCACAATATATGCTGCAGCCAACATATGGCATTTAACTTTCAATGTCATGTGTGTATTTCTGTACCATAAACTATGGCCTTATAGGAAATTTAAACGTGCCATGCAGGTTTTTTGCCAATTTCGTAAGCCTCAGAGCACATTCACCGGGCACTACATAGCAGTGTCCCAGTGTTAGAGTTCATAATTACCAGTCGATGAGTCACACAAAACAAAAACAAACTGCGGGTGACCACCCAAAAAAGGTTCACTTTCCAACAATAGTTTATCACTTTTCATGTCAAAGGACAGCCTATAGGGGAATGCGACCAAATTGCCCCACTATATTATACAGCACCTTCAGGAATGCGTCATCCACCCAAAAGACAAAGCTGGATTCTGTAAACACTTTGCTTGTTTAGGTAACTGGTACAAACAATATTGATTGCAGTAAGAAATCCATTGTGTTTTCATTAGAAGAATATAGTTGTGTTCTCTAAAATGTGGCTTTCTCTCAGTTGTTGGACGGGTGGATGCATCACTGTGTCATTTGACTGTCTTGTTCTGGCACCCAGGGTAGGACCAGCACTTGCTGCACCATGGATCACAAGGCCTGCACTGATAAAGATAAGACCACAAACATCTCGAAGAGGAGTTCAGCTATCTCAGGACCCTAATCCCTGCTGGGAGGAGACTGTGCATGACTTCTTGCACAATAACGTCAGGAAATCTGCCTTGGGTGGACATGTTGCCTTTCAGCATACACAGAGTTTGGCCTAGATATCTACTGTGACCCTCTGTTGGGCCAGATGCCCATCCTGAAGTGACCCCTGACAATGGTCCTCCATGACAAGCATAAAAGGTAACATGTCAGAGCGTCAGTGAACATTTGGTAGAGCTCAGGGTTTTGCACTTACCAGTTCCCAGAGCGTTTGTGTGCCTCAGTACTGGTGTTAGTGTATTCCTAATCTATAATATATGCTCTTTGTGGTTACATGGCTCTAGTGTTGTGTCTGTCTTCCTTTCAGAATAGTGAATAACTGCATTAAGCTGTTAGCAGTCTTGACCCCTTGACCCTTTTGACTTGCTCAGCCTCCTCCCCCTTCCAGTGAAGGGCAGAGTCTGAGCTAGGCTGCCAAGAAGGAACAAATACGGTGTTTCAGAATACTAACATCAACAGTTCTAAGCATTCTTGTAAAAATAAATATTCCATAATCAATGGTTAAATGATCTATGATGTATTCATAGCTTGGTCAAATTACTGATTGTACTTCATATAGATACTAGGTGCAACATTCTAATGGGTGCTGGCTAAAGATTAAGCAAAAGTAGAGTCACACAAAATGATCATAGCCAAGGTTGTACCTTGGTTTCCCTGCACGTTTCCTTATATTTATATGATTTCCCAGCTTCTCTAGAGAAATCAAGAACATTTCCTCTGAAATTTGGCCATCGTAAAATACAAATGCAGATGACTTCATAATATTCAATCAGACTACTATAGGTCTGCAGAGAGACCACCAGACATTAACTGTAATTTAAAAAAGGATTTTCTGAAAATCAATGTGACTAAAATTATGATGACATTCCCAAAAAAATATAACAAGATTCAACTTAAGGGTATAATTAACTCAACCCAGTTAAAAGGAGGTGAGAACTCTGTCTGCCTGGGGGTAGCTATTACTCAGAATATGTCCCATTCAATACATATTGACCAATTGCAGAGAAAAGCTATTACACCCGAAATGGTCTCCAAAGATTTCTTAATCTAATGGGGGAAAAGCATCTTTCTCATTTATCTAATGTGTGTGAGGCAACACCCCCTACACTATTATATGGAGCAGAATCTATACCATTAAGTAAATATGAATATTAAAATAAAATAAAAGGGAAGATTCTGAAACTAATTTGCTCAGTTTGTCAATCACTCATGGTTCTAGCGATTTGACTTGTAGCAGGGCTGATTAGTATGAATACTAAGACCTCCTGAGCAGTATTAATATTGGCATCTCGGTTGTACCATGCACCTAAAAACTCCTTGAGAAAGTTAATATAGAAAGAAATCAGGATCAATACAATAAATATATATGCTACAAAAGAATATGATACAAGTATTCATACATCTTAGCCTCAGCAAGCAGGTGTATATCAGCCTGCTCACTTCCCACCAAACAAAGTTTGTAATCAAGAGAGTCTTGATGAAATTCAACTTTATGCAACATAAGTAACTCTGACTGTCTTCAAAACTATGTAATACTGGAAATTTACAAAGATTAAACAGAGTCAATTGCATTTTCACAATCCAAATGAGCACAAATTACGTACATTCTTTTTCAACTTGTGGGTAGGGTTCTGGCCATTAGGATCATGCACAGGAGGCTGAGAAATCTTGAGTCACTAGGAATCCATTTGTCCACTGTGTAAGGTAAGAGTTTATAACTTAGGACATGTGCTTGCTGTATATCCTGCCCTGAAGCTGGGCCACTTTAGGTGCCTCAGAAAAATGCTTATAATGAAAGGAGCAACAAATTCTGTTCAGGCTCTGAATTTTGTATTTTTTCTGTCCTAAATAAAAGTTTGTTATAATGTCTATATATATTTTAAAAGCTTGATGGAGGTGAGTATATAAGGATACCTTTTTTAACACGTTTTATACTCTTTACTACTGTCTTATCGGGCTGCTGCTTGATTCTGATTTTTCTTCATTCTTTGAAGAACAAAATCAAATCTAAATAAAACTATGGTGTTAGGATGTGATTAATTTTTAGGTCTCGACTGAGAAAGCACATGGACTGTTGCTTGCCCCCCCCCCCCCACTGCTCACCATTCGTAGGCTTCATTGTCAGTCTGTTTTGTTGGTGCCTGTTTGGTCAGTGCATACTGGTTTCACTTTGGTTTCACTTTCTGTTCCTGTAATGCCCCATCCCTGGAGCATGGACCAAGTACTGCTTCCATTCTTTGGGATTGTCCCTTCACTGTTTCGGCTTTCTGTCTTGGGCTTTTATTTCTTCTACTTGAAGTACTATATAAGAGTGTGTGTACTTCGGTTGCCTTGATTCTGATTTTGTTCTCAGCTGTTGCTTACACTGGCAGGGCTCCTTTCCAGTGCTTGTGTATGTTTCCTTTTTGCATTTCATCCTCTTCCCCTCTCCCCTTTGGTGCAGATTAACAAGATCAGTAGACCACAGGTTCATGTCTTTTTTACAATTATTTCAAAATAAATTAAAGCCTTTGAAACATCTCATTTATCAGTTGTTTACTTTGCAGCAATATGTATTCTTGATACGTGTTTTATGATTTATATGATGTCTTGGGGATTATTAAAATATTTTATGAAAAAAACAGGGTGTGTTTAAAATTGGTGTATGTCTTCACAATTATGTGTTGATAGAACATTCTAACATGAAAATTATAATATATTATGCAGCTCTTTTTTGGTTGGCCCTATTTTGCTTCCTCCAAAAGCTTAATATGTTTATTATAAAAAAAGATTTGAAGCTTTGTTGCATCGCCATATTTTGGAAAACAAACCTACATTTTACCAGCATATCACTCTTTTAAGTATGAGAAATGTAGAGCAGCAAAATAGTAACATTTTTACAATGTATTTTTAGATTGTCTTCCGCCTGTTTTTGCTTGCTGTTGCTTTAACCCATTCATTTCCTATGTTATTTCCTTTTTACTTTTCATCCTCCACCCTTCTGCCTTTTGGTGCAACATGACAACACTAACAGCCCACCGGCTGTTTGCATTGCCTCAAACAGAGAGTTCAAAGTACATTAATTGCTTTGCGCTATGGCTATTAAGTAATCACTAATTTAGTTTGAAACAAAGTACTTGTTTGTTACGTGTTTCATGATTTATAGGGTGTCTTGGGCGTAATTAAAAATGTTAATGGAAAAAATGTAATATTTAAAATTGGTTTATGTTTGCCCAATTACAGGTTGGATAGAATATTCTAGCTTGATAATAACATTATATTGTAAATTGCTTTTTTGCTTCTTTAGCCTATCCTATTATGTGCGCTTCCTCACATAGCTTAATGTGTACCTTGTAACAAAGATTACTATACCATTCCATACTCTTCAGTGGCATATCATACAATACCATACTACCATACCATACTATAAAAAGAAAAGCCTTACCTTACAGCACTATACAATGAAAGGCAATACCATACCATACCATACCATACCATAACCATACCATAACCATACCATACCATACTATCCCATACTATACAATCAAAGGCCATACCATACCACACTATACAACAACAGACCATACCATGGCAGGCAGCCGCTTTATTGTACAACATGCCCAAAAAAATATTGACAAACCAATAGATCTTGATTAGGCAATGCATGTTAAGCTTGATGCGAGTCTAGAGTTTTCCTTTTCTTTTTCCTTCTGTTTTCTTCAGTCATTTACATTGTATATCAAGGTTCAGAGGTTCACATTGACCATATAAAAAAGTAAGTGTGATGTTATGATTTTAAAGATATCTCACTGTTTGATTCAATATGAGGTAATATATGTGGCATGGGAGACGTAGCGCAATTTTCATGTTTAATTGTTGTAGGGTATATCATCACTGTAAATCGATTGTGACAGTCAAGAGTGAAAGAACCCTCAAGAGAAGAAGCGCATTGACCTACTATGTATGTTAATTACAAGCTCCTCCAACGGAGCATGTAAAAGATAATGGTACACATTTTGATTCCACACAAATGAAAGACTTTATTTCCAAAAAACATATTAAACACCTCAATGTAGTATTATATTCCTCAACATAAAACAATCTGGTTGAAAGGGTGAATACATTTATGAAGGAAGGGGTCCAAACAGCAATTGCCATTGGAGCTCAAGTTGAAGTTTTCCTAAAAGAAAACGTTTGGAACTATCACCTTACTCCACACTCCACTACAGGTGTACCTCCCTTTAGTTTAATAAGAAGAAGAAATCCCAGAGCACAACTCTGTCTAGATTGGTTAAGGGATACCCTACCTAAGGATAATCATTGATTTAATACTATTTATGAGCTGGTCAAAGAGGGAGTGAAACAGGTACAAGTCAAACAAAAGTCACATTGTGATGCATCCCATACTACAAAATGTATGGATTTTCAAGTGAACAATTGGGTTTTGCCTAAACTTTCTCACAAACTCAAGAAGGGAGAATCTAGATATTCAATCCCAATCAGGATAGAAAACATTGCAAAGGGTGCAGTCTTTTTACATGGAAAGGTGTGGTGGTTTAAAGGAGATCTAATCAAATTACCCTAGGAGCAAGCACCTCACATTGGTAAGCACAAGAGGAGTGAAGATAGGAGTTGGTTTGATTTGGGAAATGACGTTACCTCTCCAGACATGTCTTCTACAAGCAGTTTGCGATCCTTGCTACCAGGATCTCCATCGGGTGATAATTTAGCAGATTTGTCTTGTACTGATTTTAATCAAGTGTTTTCTCGAGATAATCACACGTTTTCTAATGCTATTGATGCAGATGAACAAATTGTAAAAAGATCCAGGCGCAATGTTTCAATGCCTGCTAGGTTTAAAGATTTTTCTGTTCCTTACATTTTTTATTATTATTATTATAAGGAAGATGATGTAGAATGCCACACGCACATGATCATGCTGGTGAAGATCTTTGTATCGCAGGCATGATCATGTGCAATGTTTTTCTTTGAAAATGCATGTTTGTCACGAGTCTGTCAGCTGTGTTCCTTCACCATGGTTTCCACACAGTAGAAGAGTTGGTGGTTTCCATGGAGTTGGATCCGGCTTTTATCAATAAATGTTAACGAAACTTACCTCAAGACTGGAAGTCTCTTATGCTACATCCTGATTCAGACAAAGAGCTGCACATCTATGATTTTACCTGGTTCCTTTCTTTTACGGACAGAGCCCTGGCTCAGATGGAAGTGCCCTTTTAACCCCTTCGACACTCATGACGAGCTCAGCTCGTCATGAGTTACGCCTCTCGTACGCTCATGATGAGCTGAGCTCGTCATGAACCGCGGGTTTTTAAAAAACGTAGCCCACAGCGGGAAAACGCTTAGCGCGCATGCGGTTAAAGAAAAAGGTAGCAAGTTTATACCTATTTGTGTTGTAGATATTGCTGAGGATTTGGGTTGCTTGCGGGCAGTTTTGCAGTGTACAATCGACGGTTAAGAAATTACTGTTAACATCTGGAGCTGTGCGAACAGTAGCAACTGGTGCTGCATCACAGCAGGCGGCGCGTTTTCCTGTTTCCCATATGCCGAATGTGTGCATGTGAAAATGAGGGAGTCCTTAACCCCACAAGTTGCCTGCATTTGTGGTGATTCAAATATTTAAATGCCACGCCTGCTCGCTGAGAAGACAACCAGCATCCCTGCTACCTACTTTGTGATGTACTGAAACTCCATGGGGAAGGCTGTCAGGACATGAGTGCGTGTTCTTTGATACAAAGCCTCCCATTGTACAATGATGAACCTACTGTCACGTCATTGGTTGTTATACCATCACAAGTGATTGGATGTTTTTGCCCTAATGTACGGGAACCAACATGTTTGTAAAAGGAATTTACCGTCTGCTTTCTACAAAGTAAAATGAAGGAATATTCATATTTGACAGGTTTTCCTGAGATTCGGCAAGACAGCTCATTTCGGGGAGGTGATTGGCGCCTTAATGCTGATTGTGGGTGATTATATTATTGGTACTGTGCATCACTGATGCACACAGTATGAATTATTGCTCTTATTTTTTCTTCTCTCCTTATTCATCTACCTTTAGTAAAAGATCTGCATTTAACAAATAGGCAAAATGACTTGCCAAGCCATTCCTCCTCCACCAATATTTTTACAAGATCCAGGCGAAACATGCATGATGTGGAGGATTGGAGGAAAGATTTTGAGACTTTTGCAGGTGATTTATATGTAGCTAAAAGAAAATTAGCTATTTCAAAGCATTATTTGGGAAGTGAAGGGAAAAAGTTATTTAAAATGCTTCCAAAGGGTGAACACATTGATGAAGAGGATGTGTATGAGTGGGCTGTGAATCCTTTGGAGAACAATTTTGGAGAAAAAAATTATCATAGTTGTGTGAAAGACACAAGTTCTTTTCTTGGAGGCAAAACAAAATGAATCAATAGATCAACATATTGCAGCTTTGATGCATTTATCTATAATGTACAAGATCAAGACACTTAGAGGTTAAATAATAAGGGACCATTTCATAAACAAAGTACACAGTACTAAAGTGCAGTAGAAATTATTACAGCTCAAAGACCCCTCTCTGGAACACACTGTGGAGGTAGTGAACCTTATGGAGAACACCTCACAATATTTAAAAGAATTGGGAGCACCAACATCCAAGGATAAGAACAAATTGGAATCATCACAAGTCTATCAGTGCAATAAGGAAAACCACTGAAAAGACTAATGTAGCCAATAAGGGAAATATGAAAATGCAAGGAAAAGTCAGAGAGTGTTACAAGTATGAGGGTATAAGACATACTGCAGATGCAGACAATTGTCCAGCTTCTAGAAGCAAGTGTTTTACATGTAAAATGTTAGAGGATTTTTTTCCAGGATATGCAAGGCAGGAACTGGTATCAAAAAGTCAGGGAATGTAGTTGAGCGTTCCTCCAGCAGGAATCAACAAGTGGTAGCGGTGAGGAAGAGATGGATATGTTAGTGATGTGTGGGGTAGATTAGAAAAAGGATGAGTGATATTGTCCTCCTAAATGTATTGTGAATAGTTTTGGCAAAAATGTGCAGGGGTGGGCAGACTTGTGCTCTCCATTCACTTTAATTGACAGGAATGTGTGGAGTGAATTGGGGGCATGTAAGCTTGACACCCCTGAGGTGCAGCCTGGGGGGTTTTGTGGGGAAAAAGGACCCTTAATAGATTATTTCACTGCAAGTTTAGAATTACAAGGGAGAAGTGAACATGATAAAATATATGTGGTAGAAAGAGAAAAGTCATTGCTAGGATGGAGAAAGCATCTAAATCTTAATCATCCTGAACAAGTTCTGTCAAAAGGATGCATGGATGATGACGATTTGGTGACTAAGGGCCAGATGTAGGTAGGGTTTTACCGGTCGGTAACGGCCGAAATCGTCCGTTACCGACCGGTAAAAGCCTTTTCCTATGTAGGAGGCTATTTTACCGATTCGGTAAATAACAAATCGTTATTTACTGATTCGGTATTTACCGAATCATCATTTACCGATTCAGTATTTACCGAATCGGTAAATGAAATGTAGGAAGCACTTCAAACAGTGCTTTTGGGCTTAAAGGATTCTTTATTTACCACCAACTATTAGTTGGTGGTAAATAACGAATTCCTATGTAAATGCAAATATGTGCATTTACACCTGTGCCATGTGACAGGGCATGTATGTGTGCCAAATGTGCACACCAGCACTAATCAGGGGTGCAACAGGGTGTCAAAGTGCCACCCTGCCACCCTTGTCTTTTTCCCTATTTTACCGAATCGGTATTTACCGATTCCGTAATTACCGAATCGTTTTTACCGAATTTTTATCTACCTTGCAATTACCGATTAGAAAATACCGAATCTGTAAAATTTGGTATTTTCTAATCGGTAATTTGCAATTACCTACATCTAGCCCTAAATGTTTTAAATTGTTTGGAAAACAACTAGATTGTTTGAAGGATTTTGGGCATTGCATTATCTTCAAGGAGGGGATATCCCCTAAAGTGCACAAAGTGCAGAACATACCTTTAGTATTGAGGGGTGTGTTGAAGGAAGAACTTCAAAGATTGTGCTTTGAGGGTGTGATTGAGCCTATAGAGGCCTCTGAATGATTAAGCCCCATTGTTATCGTGAGGAAACCTACAGGAAAGATCCACATGTTTGTGGACTTGAGAGATGTAAATGCATGCATAAGGGTGGATTGGCATCCCCTTCCACAAATCAATGAGATGCTTGCGAATGTAAAATGTAGGTGAAGTTTCACAATCCTTGACTTATCAAATGTGTATCATCAAATCATGCTGCAGCAGGATTTACGCCACCTAACACTGATTATCCCGCCTGAAGGTGTATTCCTGTTTATTGCCTTTCGGTTTGGCTTCGGCATCTGTCATTTTCCAGGGAGTGAGGCAAGGAGTTTTACCAGAAATGCATAGCACACTTGTGTTTCAGGATGATGTTCTTGAGTGGGGCGCAAGCCAGCAGACACATGATGAGGTATTGATGGGGGTGTTGAAGAAAATGGAAAATGCAGGTCCAACCATCAGACAAGAAAATTGCTTTTTTTATGTCAGTGAGGTCTAATATCTTGGCCATACACTAAATTGAAATGGGATTAAATCAACATTTTAATTAGTAGAGACTATTAAAAAGGTCCCCTCACCAGAAGACAAGGGCCAACTCAGAGCTGGCGGAATATTATGCCAAATTTGTGGACCACTCGCAGAGAAGTACATGTGTTACGTGAGGTAATGAAAAAGAATGTAAAGTTTGTCTGGTCTAAGAAGTATCAAACTGCATTTAATGGGGTCAAAAGTTCAAGAGCAGATACGCTCAAACCGTTTGATCCTGATGATCATATCCTTATAGTGACAGAAGCCAGCTAATATGGTCTGGGGGCAGTGTTAGTTCAAGAACATGAGGGTAATAAAAGAGTTGTTGCTTTTGCGTCATGCACATTAAAGGGGCTGAGAGCTCTTATTCTAGTGTGGAGAAAGAGGCGTTAGTGAGCTGGTGGAGTGTGAAACAATTTCAGATTTTTGTGTGGGGAATAGATTTTGAACTGCGCATTAATCATCGACCACTGATTGATCTATTTTCCACTGCGTTAGCTGGAAAAGCCACACTCCATATTGCTAAGTGGCTTTATAGGTTGCAGGAATACCAATTTGCAGTGTAGTGTGTGCCTGGAATAAAAATGTAAATCCTGACAGTTTGTCAAGATTGTAGCTGGAGTGCGAGAAAATGGAGGAAAAGGATGAATGGAGATTGGCAGAATTGTCTGACACATATAAGGACATTAACAAAACAGAATGGTTGGAGGCGGTTATGCTTGATCCTCTTCTGTGGGAGTTGGTGAAGATGTTGCCTTATGCCCAGCATAGCAAAATGAAAGGGAATTTAGAAGTATTTGAAAATATTTAGGAAGAAATGTCAGTGGTTGATGGAGTGGTGAAGAGGGGCAAGAAGTTGGTTGTACCAGTTGGCATGTAAGAGAGGTTGATGTAATTACTGCATGAAGGGCATGGTGGGAAGTCAGCCATGAAGAAGAAAGCATGGGTTGATTTTTAGTGGCTAGGGAAGGACAGGCAGATTGAGAGGTTTGTAAGGGATTACATTACCTGCAGGTCCATATGTCATGTACCATTGCCTGAATGTGCTTGGAACAAAGTGGCAATTTATATATGTGGTCCTTTTGATTATTTGGGACAAAATTAAAGATTTGCCATTGTGATGGTTGATTATTTTTTCAAGTGGCTTTTGTAAGGTAGGTAAAGACCAGTAGTGTGATAGCGTTCTGTGAGAATATCTTCTGCAGAGAAGGATGTCCAGCAGAAATAGTCACCGACAATGGTCCCCAATTGGTATCAGAGAAATTTGATGATTTCTTGGAGAAGTGGGGCATTAAACATTGTAGGACCCCTGTTTATCATCTTCGGGGCAATCGACTTGTAGAATACTTTAACCGTGTGTTGGGTGATTGTATCCAATTGGCTTTATCCAGTAACTTGTGTTGGAAGACACAAGTCAAGGATATATTATGGAGTTACTGTACTAATCCTCACATGATCACAGAAGAGACTCCATTTTTTCTGTTGAAAGGGGGAGCGCCGTGCATGGTAGTTGTTCCTGCATGGATGTCAAGGTGAGGCCGGAAGAGTTTTGAAGATGGTTAGATGAGAGTGAAATTGGAGAGATATCAAGACCAGTACAGGAAAAGGCAAAGCAAAAAGGTGTGGTAAACGCTACAAGAAGGGAATGTGGGTCACACTATTTGTCTGCGCCAAGACAAATAGTGGAAGAGAAGGGTAACAATGTGAAGTTATAAGATGGCAAATGGTGGAATTTGAGGAGGTAACTGAGTGTAATAAGTTGAATTGCAAGAGAGGATGTGATCGAAAACCGAGGAGAGGAAAGTTTGTGGTGTGCCGGAAGAGGACAAGCAGGTGCGTAGAGCAAGTTCACATTGAAGGTTGAAGCTGAAATGGTTGGAAACCTATGCATGTTCCTAAGGAAGTTTTTAATTTATATATCAAGTTTTTTCCTATTGTAATTGTGTCTTTATAAACTTATGTGAGGGCGTTGTGTTATGTACTAGTGTTAATATTGTTATGGTGGTTTCCAGGCAACTGGGTACTGGCTTCTGGAATCCTTCGTTAACATAAGAAATAAAACACTACCAACCTTATTGAAAAAGAACTCTTTAAGGCCCAGATGTAGGTAAATAGTATTTACCGATTCTAAAGTACTGAATTTTACCAATTCGGTATTTTAGAATCGGTAAATGCTATGTAGCAAATAATTATGTAAAAATTACCCAATCGTTAAGATTCGGTATTTACCGAATCGGTATTTACCAATTCGGTAATTGCCATTCATTCCTATGGACCTGGAGGCCCATAGGAATGAATGTCAATTACCGAATCGGTAAATACCGATTCGGTAAAATAGGGAAAGAGTCAAGGGTTGCAGGGTGTCACATTGACACCCTGTTGCACCCCTGAATAGTGCTTGTGTGCACATGTGGCACACATACATGCCCAAAGGGCATGTATGTCTGCCACATGGCACTGGTGTAAATGCACAGATTTGCATTTACAGAGGTATTCGTTATTTACCACCAACTAATAGTTGGTGGTAAATAACGAATCCTTAAAGCACAGAAGCACTCTTCAAAATGCTTCCTAGATGTCATTTACTGATTCAATAAATACCGAATCGGTAAATGATGATTCGGTAAATACAGAAACGGTAAATACCGATTCGGTATTTACCGAATCTCCCCTACATAGCAAATGGCTCAATACCGGTCGGTAAACCTGAAATTTACTGAATTTTGGGTTTACCGACCGTAATGGGCCACCTACATCTGGCCCTAAGTCTCCCTGAAACATAATATAATAAAGGTGCTTGTCTGAAGTCAGTTATCTCTACGTAGAGATAGAACTCCTCGGTGACTTGAATTATCATCAAAATGTATGAGTGGGGCCCTTTAGTCACTCTATGAATGACATTGAATTCAAATATAACAAATATAAAAGTGACACCTTAAATTGCTATTTCTGAAAATGTATTCCAAAACAGAAAAATGATATTCAGTTAGAGCAAAAGGAAAAGGACACAATCACTACGAAAAGAACATAATTCCAGATAGAACGTACAAAAGTCTATGTTAATCTGTTTCAAAATTGGACTAGATTGTACATGAAATTATCAGCTGAACAATTGTGGACATAGTGAGTATTGCATGAAATATAATTAAAACCACAACATGTAAAGGTTTATGGAGAAGGTCAACTTTTAAGTAATAACAGTTAAACTTAAAAATGTAATATATCTAAGATTTGTTTCAGGTTAGCTTACCAGCTATACGAAATCAGAGTATAAACACAGGAAAAGAAGCCACAATTATCAACTCAAACGTATGGTAAATATCCCTGCACCTAATATCGGTGTCCATTGCTGAAATGTTTATAAAAAATAAATGTGTGTGCAGTAAATCTTACCCATAGGACGTATGGCATGTTTTATGCCGCAACATGCCAGAGGCATAAAGAGTATAAAAATAATGTTTTGTCAAAACACCACATATTTCAACAAGACTACGTCAAATAAGCCTATAACGTACGGTTGGTAAGTTCATCATTGTCAAAAATGAGAATATAATTATTGTATGTGATCTGCATGACTAGGGGCCTGATTTACAGTTTAGCGAACGGGTTACTCTGTCACAAACTTGACAGATATCCTGTCCACCATATTACAAGTGCCTTAGGATATAATGTACTTGTAATGCAGCGAACAAGATATTCAACACGTCTGTGATGTATTAACCCCACCGCAGAACTCTAAATTAGGCCTTACGTCTTGAGCAATATACCTCCAAGGAGTTATTACTGATATATGGAGTAAACCTACCCCCAACTCAAACAGTGTGAATGAACGAAAAGTAAACATTGTAAGTCTTCAAATAGAGAAAGCAAAGTTCTAGTGTAGCTCTGAAGTGGCCAAGGTGAAATGTGGTATAACGTGTGTTTTTATATGGGAATGTCTCCTGCGTGCTGAAAAGTCACACCACCTGCAATGCGTGCCCAACTGTATCTGGTATCTTTTGTTGGATTTTTTGGTCACAGTCTCACACTAAAGAAGCATGCGCGTGAAGGCCTAGGACTGTCTTTGACCTGCAACAGGTCCTAAACCTATCATGGATCAAGAGGGGCGCACCAAGCGAGACCCAATTAGTGAAAGAAGACTACTGTCCCTGTCTCAAGTTCACATGTGTAAAACAGGGTGGGTAGCATGCCATGTTTTATGGTGAGCATAGTATGATCAGGCCTTTTTCACATGAGTGAGACCCAACAAGCCCACTCGTAGTAATTTCCACTACTAACAGTGAACCCAGGATCCTAATGTTGAGATCCCGAGAACTGGATGAATGTATTGAATACACTGCATGAGTAGCTGAGTGAACCAGAGTGATCCAGGCCTTTGGGGTCCATTTTGAAATTGCCTGGCCTGTTCATGTGCACAAGATGGAGGTGAGGTTGCTTTCCCAGACAGTGGAAGCCTATTACTGAAGTTCTCTCAGGCTGGAAGGGGGGACCCCAAAAATTAAGGGGAAAGAGAATATGTGCTGGTCCTTAGAAATTAGATCAGATCTTTCTGATACAGAGGATTACTGATTGGTCATCCTGAAACTGCCATTTGGTGGATGAAAGTGTTGAAAGGTGGGGTTGCAATTCCTGTTGTTATAGTGTGTGGGGTTTCCAGAAGGGGAGCAGCACTTTGTCACCTCCTGATCACTGACAGGTGTGGCTGTTGATAGTCAGGTGCAAAATGCTCATAACTCTTTGTGGCTCTGCTGTGAGTGCTCCAGCTTGGAGATATCCTTTTGTGACTAGCATCACTCAAGACAAAACTCTGAGGAAGTAAGGCACCCTGAGAAGGGTACATGAAAAGGAGAACCGGTCTAAATTTGTTCTGAAAGGGCATATAGAGAATCCACATCCCCTGTCTGCCATCTCTGTATTACAGGGTATGACACTGTGCAGATGTAAACATTTTTGGGGGGAATTTGACTTATAGGCTTGGTCTGCTTGCAGCAGGAGAAATCTTTGGACAGAATACCAGTCACCTGCGGTGTTCCTACTGAAGTTATAGTTTTGATGAGCCCAATAACTACAGCTACTAGGCCAATGCAGATTAACATGCCACTTGCATTGAGGTTAATAGTGCATGGGAACTTAAGTTACTTGTTTTTTTCCTGAGTTGTGCAGTGGTAATCAATTCCTATTCTATTTGTGGAGAACGAAGACGAACTTCAATTAGGAGTTTTAGTCCATCTAATTATCCCTCCAGTTTTTTAATGTAACGGTTGGTTCTAGCCCATTTTGAAACGTAGTCAAGTTTGTACATCGTTTGTAGACTTAGTAACTCTATTTTTTGTAAATTCATGAGTAATTAAATGTTGCAGCATGCAAGTGCGTGGGAGCAGATCAGATGGGAGCTCCAAGCATCCCTTCCATATACATTCATTCTTTATATATTTTTTTGATTGAGGATTATTGGAAGATTCTTATTTTTCACAGGACCATGAAATACACGAGTTACTATGTAGTTACTGATGAAATACGATCTGGCTGAAATACTCATCTATGGACCATAAAATCTTTGGTTCTCTCCTGACTCTGCCACAAGGCCAAAGGCTGTGTGATCCCAGGCAAATGAAGTTAGTTGTACTTTGCCTGAGATGTGAATTTGTGTATTGAAAATATGTTCTGCATTGTCCCATTTATCAATAAGCACTTTCCCATTTCTGAGGACTATGATCTCCTGTGCTACTGTGTTACTATGTACACTTATTCAGATAGAAAGGCTTAAAAAATTTAAATTACAAAGCACGGAAAGTAAAGTCTCTAAAACATGTAATCACTTTTGTAATTAAATGTCCCTTTCAAGCCACCATGAAAGTGTCTTATATCTCAGACCACTCCCCATGGACGATACGCAGTCACCACAACCTCATGACTGCTCGGCTCAGACAGTATGGAGAGTAGACAGTATGAAAACATCCTACAACGTCCAGCAACAAAACCTCTATTTACATATTTCCTGAGTATACATTACACCTAGACCCATCATGCTCTATTGGAACAATCTGAGACATTAAGGCCATTTTGCAATTAGCGGAGAAGGCATGTTTGGCAAACATCCAGTAGCATAAAAATCTCCCACTATGATGCTCAGCGCCATATTCAAAGAACACCTGGTTGAGGAGCTCAGATCCAGAACACTCAGAGAAGTGTGTCCCTCTGTAAAGATCTGGACAGAAACTGAGAATCAACACTCATTGGCTGATCTGGCAAACTAAATTTAAGAGCTAAACATCAAACTGCTCTTCGGAAACATGCCTATAACTTTTGAAACTGGACATGGAAGAATTAATCTTCCCTATCTCCAAAGGACCATCAAAATGTCCCAATTTAGGGAGTTGTTTCAAGCACACTCGAGCTCTACAACATTTCCCCTCAGTAGAGAGACTGCAGCACTTTTAATAATGACCACCACAGATAGTGGGACATTAATTAATTAATTAATTAATTTATTTATTTATTTGTTTATAAAGTTTTATATTACTTCCCGCAGAGATACTGAATCCAGAGGGAAGGCAGTCAAGTCAGGAATTATTATCTGTCTCGCAATGGAGGTGATGCATGAAAGATTACTGCGTCACATTGCACGATTGTTATAAGAGTAAAACTGCTCCTAATGTACAAAGGGTAGTCTGTGATGATATCAGTAGCAGAACTTAAACAAAAACAGCCTGTTTGTGTGTAGCTCAACTCTACAGACCCAATTAATTGAGAGCTCAGAAGCAGTCATTCTGCCAAAAATCGAAATAAATAAATATATCATCCAGATTCACGAAGATTTTGTTCTAACTTACTGCTGTGGTTTTAGGGGCCTGAAATTCACGAATAAGCCAAAAGTGTCTACTAATGGGGACCAGGGACCACTGTGGGGCTTACAAATTACTTAAAACGCAGTGGATGGCCCATTAGTGATTGCATTAGCCAAGTTCTGGGTCTGGGTCTGTGTGATTCGCTATAGGGAGGAATAGATAAACATCCTTCATCATGTAAATTTTATTGATTGTTTTTGTATATGTCTTTTTCTCTTTTTTTATGACTGACTGATGCTCTTTTTAAAAAAGGATATAGCTCTCTGGCCCGTTATTTAGGTGTGTTTTTTATAGTGTACTGAACTATTTATTGTTTTAACTTTGTGTACCTGAGAGATATTCACAATCATGCTCTTGTGAAAGTGTAATGTTACTGATGAATTCAGCCCCTGTGTTTGTATCGTGATAACTTTTGTGATTTATGTTTAAAATCGAAATCAAGTTTATAAATTGTTACACGAACTTCTTTATCTCTTTACCCCAAACCCTACAATGCAAATCTTGTATGGTATCAAACTCAGGCACTTAAAAATTTTTTAGCACGGGTTTCTTTTTGCTAAGGTTCGACATATTCTAGAAAGTGGCTATGCATTGGACTCATGACGAAATAATTGAAAACATAATGGACATGGTTTTGGTGTTATACAATGATCTTTTTAAATAGATTCCCTTCAGACCCTATAAGAGCTGTAATGAACTGACTTTTTATGTACATCCACACATTCCACAATCAGGGTGAACGGACTCCGGAAATAAATCAGTTTTGTTCTGTAGAGCCAGAACTATTTCCCCAGTCACAGGCTATTCACGAGGTCGAATCAATCCTGGCTCGTAAATCAGGCAGGCGCTTCGACCTGTTGCCTCTCTTTCCTGCCCCCCACTGGCCTTGTGTTGGCTGTGCCTGAGTTATGTGTGACTTTCAGGCCGTGGACCTTTTGTTACTCTAACCATTGTAGCCACGCTTGCAAACAAAGAGGAAAGGGGGAAAAGAGGGGGCATTTATCTGAGAGCCAAAAGTGGACTTCACCAAGGGAAAACATGGAGCTGTCGTTTGCTTTAGAAAACTGACACTGACGTAACCCCAGAAGCAAAACTAAATTTGCCATAATGTATGCTTTTAAACGTTGTAGTGGTCAGCTAAAAAATTTCATCATTAATTAAACTTGATATTTTATAAAGGCATATCAATTCCCTCCTGCATTTTCAATACATTTCCAAGTGGAACATGCCTTTTGCAAATGTCAAATACACGTATCCTCACCTAACAAGCTTTTACTTACAGCCAATTCATGCTTAAGTCATAGAACACGTGTTGATCCGTTAAAGGTATATTATATTAGATTATTGTGGTTTTTTAAACAGGAGTTGGCTTGAGCCAAATGGTGGGACTATCATAGAAGCACCTTCAAAGGTGTTCGCTGTTAACAGCAATTGTAGACTCACTGGTACTCAGGAATGGTGCTGTCCATCTTTTAGCGCTAAACTTGTATCTGAAGTGAGCCAGAAATGGCCTGATCGCCTTCGTCCGTCTGCCATCCAGATCATGGCCCCTTCAAGGACTAGCATGGGGTTGATGACCCATGTTGTTCTCAAATGAATCTGGTTGGGGTCTTTAGCAAATCTCTGAGCTCCCTTCTCACTGCTGACCGGTAGGTTCATCCTTAGGACCTCTGACTTGGGCTGGGTGGGCCTTCCTCAAAGTGCAGGCTACTCCTGGACCCAAGCACCAACCGGTGAAGTTGGTGCAGCTATGATCCTCAACAGATACCTCAATTCTGGTGCCTGCAGTTGACAATACTGTCGGATTGAAAAGCATGGTGATATGTTGATATAACTCCCAAATACATACACCTGCACATAGACAGCACAGGGGTTGACTGGGACACTCTTTGCTGCCCACCCACATAAAACGACACAATGTGGCGGCCCGTGCACACAGGGTTTTATTTACATTTAAAGCCAAGGAAGAGTGAACATAAACAAGTCTTATTTTCTACAAGCCCTTCTTATTTTATATATGAAAACCAATATATTATTTTTTACTTGATTAATGCAAAGAAGATTTGCGTATTTGTTTTTTTACCTCTACGTATGTGTTGAAATGCCAACTGTTAATCATGCTAAAACACGGCTAACTAGCTTGAGATGCTGATGTGATTTAAAACATGCCATGTGACATCAAACATACTTGATATATTTTAGTACTCCTTCTAAACAGTTACCAATGTGTCACTGTATCTGATATTAATAATATTTGCCTTTGAAAATAGAGGGTGACAGAATCAACTGGTCCTTCTGTACTGAAAAGACACTTGAATTTGTTGAGTCACACATCCTAGCCTCTGGGACAATGTGAAACTAATATCCACAATCCTTTCACAGTCATTAATTGGGAAAGCGTGTCCATCTGGAAGCGTTTTCTCCACTGTAATATTGAGAATGTTTCCCTTTGTACATCAAACACTCCTCGTGCCATACTCTGGCAGTTATAGCCACAGAATGTACTACTCACATCCAGATAACAGAATGTGCTTGTTTTAAGCCAGTTGGAGGTTCTGCTCGTGCAAGAAGTGAATAAAGAGCAGATTATAAAACTATTATGGCTACTTGGAAGTGTCCTTGTGGAATGAGGTCAATAGTTCTGTAAACAGGAGCTATATGGTCACTGTTCCGTATTTATAACACAATTGATTAATTGTAGGCAGGGTTGTAAGCAACCAGAGGACTTGTGCCTGATTCATAAGCATGCTTGCCTAGATCTGTGCCCCACAAACTGTGTTGCAGAGGCCTGTGATGGGACAAGATATTATGGAAATTGACTTTGCCACACCATCATTGCTCTTCGGATGACCTAAGTCGCTTCAGAATTGTACTTTGCCACTGATAGAGAATTATGAGGAAATGATTCCGTCAAAACGTTTATTTTGATAGTGCATTCAGGGTAAAATTGTGCAATTTCCATGTGGACCTGGTAATGAATATAACCCTTTTGGTTACTAGCCACAGAATTGCACTTATCAGAGCCATTGTGGATCTAAGATTGAGTATACTAGCGTGTTGGCAAAAACCATGCGAAGCTGGTATTTTATGCAATATTACTGGCACGCAGAGAAATTTGTAAGCAATGGGTTGCCCACACTCCTCCTCGATACAAGGATTGGTTATTATCTGTAAAGAGTATCACCAGATTGGATATTTTGGACGAGGGAAATAGAAGGTATGAGTTCTGGTTACCTCTACTAAGGTGGGTTGAGCAACAGGGAAGCAGGTTAGATCAGGGGTCCTATGATAAAGTCTAATTCGCCTCGGCTGGCACTTTTCTATTGAGCAGGGTTTGCTCGCAGAAAATGTTCTTTGAAAAAGGGGTATTCACAATCCGAAGGTGGTAACGTTTGAACTCTCTTTCTTTCACTTCTCAGCAAAAGGGCAGGACACCCCAGATACGGTGATAGTGGAATGGTGTTAAGAGGCAAATGAGGACAAAAAATGTAAAACAAAAAAAAAGGTTAGCGTGTTGTATGCTGGTTTTACTACCTATTTGACTGTAAGGCTCAAGTTGGTCCCTAAGAAAGCTGGAGACAATAGTTAATCCCACTTTTTTCTGCATCAGCTACTAGTACCCAAATGAGCTGATGCAAAGATACTCTTACTAAATAGAGCTTTCAGTAGGTAAGGCTACTCCAACTTTCCTGCTTTGAGTCCAGGCATCAGTTTATGATCAACCACAGAAATGCTGGATTTCACATTTTAAAGGGATCAAATCAGGTGTTTGTACTTAAATGGTTCAAAGTCCCAAACTTTGAAAAAAGTTAGCAGTCGACATACCAGCAGATAATGGCAAAGAAGGACCATATAAACGTCCAGGAAACTGGAATTTGTTTGCAGAATGTTCAACTGCTGCTTTTTCATGCTATGGCTGCAGTTTTGAGTTCTTACTTTCACCACCCTTTTCGCTTTGTTTTAGTCACCAGGGATTAAATAGATTACATAATTATGGCTATACATAACATGAAACTTCGTTTATGGTGCTGTGTGTTTGCTAGTCTTCAAGAGAAGTGATGGGTTGTCTTCAGACACTCCTTTCCTTATAAAAAAAAGTTTTAGCGTATTTTTCAGGGAAGCAATTTATGAAAGCTCCTTAGCTTAAAAATAAAGTTCACAAGATTGAAGGGATATCATATTATAGAAATGAGCGATAGACAGTGTGAAAACTAGTCCCAGATAAGGTAAAATGTCTGGACTAGCACTTACTTTAAACCCCAAGCTCCACTCCATTCTAAGTTGAAAAGCACATAATGTAGAAGACCCTATAGTAGTATGGAGAAAATGGTAGGGAAGTTGCCCCAAATCCTCACTTGAATTCTGTTGATGTAAATGACTCCTTACTAAGTTGTAACCAGGGAAAAAACTTGGTAAAGTTCCTAAGTAAAATGCCTGGGGCTGTGAGTTCTGAGTGAGATCTGAGTGTGCTGTGGACAATTTACTGTGTCAGTGTTTGTTTTCTGGAAAATCAGAAAGTAATCAGAATTGATTTAACATGTATTAGTTGTTTGGGTTGAAATGTTCTTCCATTGATGCTGAAATGTGGGGGAATCCTACAACATTGGACCCCAAATTTCCTGGGGATGAATTCAAGTGAATTGATATGTTGAAAGGACATGGGTCTTATGATTGGAACCATAACAGCAACTTTCGACAGGAGAACTGGGTCACTGGAGATGTTGGAGGGGCCTTGGGATTCGTTATCATGATTTTCCCACTGATCATACAACCATAGTTAATTTGGAAATTTGTCAATCAGCTGTCACCAATTTGACACGTGGAGTCGCCGCCGCTAACCAATATGTAACATATGTTTATTGTTTACATTTATCCAATTTTGGTCTTTATACAAGAAAGAGGCTTGGCATAATACCAATATGCAGACAAAACCCAGATCATGATTTCCCTAGGCAGAGGCTCAACCAGATTGAAACATTGGCCAGTTGTTTTAATGACTAACAATAAATGAATGAAGACCAACTGGAACTGCCTAATCGTGACATGAATAATGAATATTAGAACATTGAAATGTTGGGAGCTCCATTGAAGACAATGGAGTGCTCCCTGCTTCTAAGCGCCGGAAAAAGCCTGTAGAGCAACATTCCAATGTTTTACAAAGGCCTCTCAGAGCTCGAGGGGATTTAAATCCCCTCGAGCTTCGAGAGGCCTTTTTTTTTTCATTTACATTCTGCCCTCAAGTGGCAGAATTTTCTAATAGCCTTATAGCCCTTCGTAGCAGGGCTATACCGGCTATTAAAGTCCTGTTCCCTTGTTAAAGTCCGTCGCCTTCAGCTCGGGCCTTTAACGCGGGAGCGGGACTTTAGTAGCCGGTATAACCCGCTACGGCAGGCTATAAGGCTATAGTACTATTATTATTTTTTTTTAACATTTTATCCAGACTTACAATGTCCAGAAACAAATTGACAATATACAGATTGCAGTACAACTACATCCATCATCCATTAGATTGCAAATAGTCAGTGTCACCTTTGAGTATATTATTTCGTTTTACAGTTCAATGCACAGTTGAGCAGCTTGGTTCATTTGTAGCTATTGTTTGTCAATCTTTCTGGACTCCGCAATATTTGACATTTTTTCATGTAGAAATTGTGGTTATGACAAACGATTTTGGGGTAGATTGTTAACATGCTAATTAACAAGAAGTGCTCTGCTCGAGGTGGGCTTCTTATTTGACAACAAAGAGGTATTGGTTTGTAAATTCAAATATATCAGCTGCCCTTGGCTCTCATCTGTACTGTCATGGTAATGATATACCCCGTTCTGTCTATTCTCATGTAATTCATACACATAAAAAGCAGCAACCATATTTATGAATAATCTAATACAAGTATACATTTACACTAATGTAATTCCATTAGTATTGGCATTATTAGAACAGTAAGGCGCTAGAAGGAAAACAGTACAAAACAAGCACTGGCAAAGCTAAATAGATCAGGTTTTACAAAAAAACAAAGCCATTCACAAATACTATTTATATGCATTCCCTCACTAATGCTTTACATCATGCTAAAGTCAGTCCTACTGGCTTTGCCATTGCTTGGCAACCAAATAACAAATCTGCATTGCTTTCTGTATAGAACGCATAGGATAGATAAATAAATGAATGTGTCAAACAGTGTGATGACTGAGAGTACTTTCAGATGTAAAATAGCCCCATCATGCATTCCAATGGAAGCACTTCCTGTAAGGCAGAACCATACACAAGGTGTCAATAGACTGAGGCAACAGAGAAATGCTCCTTTGGTGGAGTCAAACCCCACTCTATGAATATTGTAATGCATTGGTAACAATACTTCATATAGACAGCTGCGCAATCAAGCCAGACCTAAAACTGGCCCACTGTGTGTAGACTTTTGAATTAAAAGTACTGTGATCAAACACAGCCCGTGGGATGGGGTTGCAGCTCCACAGTTCCTGCTGTTACAATCAAGATGTATAATATACTGCAAATTAAACTGATTATACAAAGGGAGACTCTCTGAGGACCAATCAGTTATTTGCTTCTAGAGACGATTGACTCGACTCAAGTAGTTTAATTGAAATAAGATATAGGTCTCAATGTAAGGTCCACAATTACAGACCAGCATAGTCCTTTTTGTACATCTCTGTCTGTAATACACGTGTCTTGCTTCAGTATTGTGAAGTAGAAACATTCTATCATCCAAAAATTACAAACAGTCAGAAAACAGTGCACTAATTTGTTTAGAGTAGAAAAGAAAATAGTTGTGATTGTAAAAAGGGATATATATACACTTCTCAATTATAATGCAATACAAACCCCAGATTCATCCTTTCCACATGTTTAGGAATTCTTGCTGGCACAGCTGCTAAAGATCGAAATGTGCAGTGAACCTCAGTCTGCACATAACAGGCACATGGGTGAGGGCACGAAAGAGTAGTCTGGGGAAATCCCAGGGACAGAATCAGCACCACGGACAGAGCCAACACGTTCGCCCCTTCTTGCATGGTGTCAAAGATTTTCATCTTCAGCCCCTGTTTAAACAAATAAATATAATTAGGATTTGCACATCTGTGAGGAAGAGCATGTATTTTCATCTTTCAACAATACACCTCATGTGAATGTGTTTATTTAAATTGGACGTTTCTGCTTCAATAATCTCCAGAAATTCTGCAGGAGGGGCCTGCTGTCGTTGTGAACATGTTTAGACCAGATGTTGCATGCCTGAAACCAGTTCAACATCAGTGACAGATATCACAGCATGCCATGTCTTCTCAGATAGCAATTTATTGGCTGCTTAGTAAGCTGCTCGCTCTGTTCAAAGAACCTAGTTGTTAATAAGAGGAGGAAGAAAAGGAAAAAACCAATGAGCGTGAGCAAGAACAAGGGCTTGCAAAGAGGAGGGGATGTAAAAACAACCAATAGAACTCAGCAGACAGGATATCCGTCACGCTGATAACTTTCTTGAAGAGATGGGCTTTTATCAACTTTTTGAACTTTTTTATAATCATACAGTTATGTCAGTGCAGATCAGAGGCCATTTAATTAAATACCCCCTTCTTTAGGAAGTGATGAACCACCATATCTCTGTTTCTTCAATGGATGCCATGTTATCGTGGGTGTGTAATTATATTGTGTTATGTAACAATCAAGTCAATAAAAACTTCATTCGGCCAAGTTCTGCCAATAAAAGTACATTTTACATAAAAACACGTACATTTTAGATTAAAATACACAAGATTTAAATAATTGCATGATAAAAGACATGTTCTAACAACCCAGGTCATAATTATTAGCCCCCCATATTGTTTCTTTTACAAAGTGCCCCTGATAAGAAATGTGCAACCCCATAACAAACAAGTGGGGAGGAAAGCATTTGTAAGTAAATCAATGCTGGCCTAACTTGTGCAAATTGGCAATCTCTTAAAAGTGGTAGGATATATTTAACTCGCTTTAGATTTGATGGAGGAAGGCTCAAATGTTCAATGAGCCCTGTGAAATAGACAGGTTCTAGAATTTGTTACCGGATGTCATTGGAAACCAGAAAAAAACACTTGGGGGTCCATTAGGATGGCGGGCGGACTTAGTCCGCCCGCCATCCCATCGGTAATCAGGACCGCCCGCCATAAGGGCGGGGGTCCCGCGGGGGCTATTAGGATGCGTCCGCCACTGAGGCGGGCGCATCCTGTAATTTTAGCATTGTGGCGGTCGGTGCTCTCAGCACCGCCCGCCACAATGCTAAAAATGCCCTTTTACATTTGCATAAACAAAGCGGCAGGCTCCGCGGTTCCTGCCGCTTTGTTTATGCAAATGCAGGGGGGTACCACAGGTACCCCCCTTGGGTGCACCCCCCACCTTTCCTTCACTCTGGGGGCCTGCAGGGGACCCCCAGAGTGAAGACCGCATGCCTGCCATGGAAAGGCATCTCCCTAAGCCCATTGTAATATGGCTGGCGGTGTCTAATAGACACCGCCACCATATTAATCCTTTTCCGCCCCGGCGGCAAGGCGACCGGGGCGGAAAAGCGGCGGACGGTCCTTCCGTCCGTCGTGGTCCCCCCGCCATACTAATATTGTTGGACCTGGCACTTTTTGGCAGGTTCACCCCGAAACCTTTTGCTTTTTCCTAGCCTGTTTCTGTGACCTGGTGTTGGTGATTTTAGGCCTCTGTGCACTTTTTCACTGTGGTACAGTGTAAAGTGCGTGAGCTCTCTGTGTATGTGTGGTGAGTGACCTGCCCTCCCATAGGAATGAATGGGGAATATGTATGCCCATGGTAGTTCCTGATGTGTGGGGAGTGCAGGGTCGAGTTTGGTATGTGCGAACTCGTGAGATTGAATGCTGCGCAATGGTATATGCGGCATGATTGTGTCTAGTGTAGAAGTGCTACTTTTAGAAGTTGGCATATTTGTGTAATTTGTGTCTGGCGTGTGATTGGCTGAGGCTGGCTGGTGAGCCTGGCTCCAAGATTCTGGGAGGGTCTGCCCCAGTGGTGAATGGAGTGTTTAGCATGCTGATGTGAGAGGAGGAGTGAGCCTGGGCCTACTTGTGGATTGACTGTCTGGCCTGAGGGTCCTGAGTGAGGCTCGGTTTTCCCCACACAATGCTGGCTCCACCCCCTGGGGTGCATCTGATGTCCCTAGCCTGGTCAGTGAAAGGAATTCCCTATAACCAGTTCTAGCTGGTTCTCACACTGCCTGCACCCTTTAGACAAAGGGTTTTGGGTATAAAAAGGGTGCTGTGACACTCTAAAAATGTTCTTGTTTTATGACTTGAATCCTGCCAGGGGCATGCTGCTGCTTGGGATCAGGGGAAGGCTTGCCTCCCTGAGCCCTGCCCAGCCCCTGGACACCTGATGGACTTTCCTGGGGGAGCTGGAGGACTTTTCTTTGTTGGGAGCTGCTGTGCTCCACCTCTCTTGTCCCTGAACTGGATTTATAGCGCTGGGAGCGCTTTATTCTTACCCATAGCGCTGGGAGAGCTTGATTCATGCCCTTAGCGCTTGAGAGCGCTGTATTCTTGCTGCTAGCGCTGGAGGCGCCCTGATTGCCGATTTTTGAGTCCCCTGGCAGGTGCCCACCCCGCCAGGGACCTTGCTGCTATTTTTGTGCGCGATCGAGTGCCCACCTCGATTTATTGTTTGCTTAACGCCGGTGCCACCCGGCATTGCCCCGTGTCTTCACCGCCGCTGCCCTCACGCCGCAGATACCGGAAGTCAGGCAGCTTTTGGCCGGGAAGGGGCGGGGCCTGCAATCCGGCAGGAAGTCCCGCCTGCCGCCGGCCGGAGGAGAGAAGCTGCCCGGGAGAGGAACATGGCGCCTGCCGCTGTGGGGCTCCCGTGACCAAAGGGGGAGCCCCGCACCCAGAGAAGAGGCGGCTGGAGGTACCGGCGGGGCTCCGTTCCCGAAGAGGAGCCCCGCGCTGTGAGAGAAGCCTCGCCGCCTATGCAGCCAGCCCGAAGAGAAGTGGAGTCCCCAGAGAGAGCAGCCCGGTGAGTAAAAAGGACCGGTGGGGGGCTCCCGAGGGGCTGCTGTTGGTGCCGGGAGACGGCACCAGGACGAGGATGGAAGTAGGGCAGCCCCAGATGACAGTGGGCCGCCCCAACATTTCGTTGGAGCCCAAGTGCTCCAACCCGGGCCCATATTTGTTTAATAGTCCCTGAGAGGGGCTCGAGGGCACAGTCGGTTATTACGAGGCCCCAGAGCTGAAGGGGCAGTTTATTTGGCGCACCCGGCCCCAGGAGCATTGTCGTGTCTAGAGCCCTGTGTGGCTCCGACGCTCAGGGGGCATTTCTTCTGATCCCGAGTCCCCAGAGGGGGGACTCCAACGTTTGGGCATGTGTAGTGTCGGAGCCTGTGTGGATCCCACATGTGTGTTGTCAGAGGCTGTGTGGCTCCAACGTGTGCAGAGTGTCAGAGAATGTGGGGCTCCAACAGAAGCGCAGATTTGTCCTGAGGGCTAGTGAGAGCCCTGTCGCAGTTTTGTCTCCAGCTGCCCAGCAATTAGTGGGCAGCTGCACCATTTAGGCCCTTGTGATGTTCCCAGGTGCCCAGCAAGTAGTGGGCACCTGCAACGTTTAGGTTTTGCGCCAGTGGCGCACCCCTGACTGGCGCTGCATTGGCAGCGCGCCCTGACATTCTGGACACAGGGCTCTTTAGTCCCTTTATTAGATGAGGGCTGGTATGTGATTTTATTTAGGCGCAATGTGATTATCTATGTGATGGTATTTGCCTAATGTGAGTTTTGCGCAATGTGATGTGGTGCTAGGAAATGTAATGCATTTAATATGATTATGCACCTTGATCCTACACCTCTGAATGTTTTTATGCATCATGTGTTTTTGCGCTATTGAGTTATGTTCTGGCACCTCTGAATGTTTTTATGCATCATGTGTCTTCCTTGATTTTACACCTCTGAATGTGTTGGTTTATGCATCATGTGTTTTTACTTCCCTGCACCTCTGAATGTGTTTTTGATGCATCATGTGCCTTGGTATTACACCACTGAATGTATGTTTTATGCATCATGTGTTTTCCTTCCCTGCACCTCTGGATGTGTTTTGATGCATCATGTGTAATGTGTTCTTGCTGATACCCCTAAATGTATTTTATTCTTAGGTGGTTTTTCTTTCTAGTACAGGTGGTCCTAGTGAGGTCCTGGTTCCCTGCGTGACATTCTCCTAAGGTGGTTAGGGTTGCGTAGGTGGTACTTACCTGTTACCAGTAGTTACTGGTTGTGTGCTATACTTGCTAATTTGTGCTACAGTGATTTTATATCCTATATTCTAAGTTCTAAAAGTGCTATTTCTAAAAGTGTTGATTCTGACAGTGGCCCATGTGGCCCTGTCCTGTAAATAATCCCTTGTGAATATTGCCCGCGCCAGTTGGCACAATGTACATGTGTGATTTCTATCTGATGTGTTTTGACAATACAGAAGTTATTTTTATATAACCTTGTGTGGAGTTCCTTTTGTGGTGTGCCTAGGATGTTGTCGCTGTTGTGTGCTGGCGCAAATGCTTTACACATTGCCTCCGAGTTTAGCCTTACTGCTCGTGCCAAGCTACCAAGGGGGTGAGCAGGGGTTATCTTGGCGTGTGACTCCCTTGCCCTGACTAGAATGGTGGTTTCTGCCTGGCTTTGGTGTCAGCCTTAGCCTACCAGAAATAGCCAGTTCTAACAAATATGGTGGTGGGAATTCGAATGCGGATGTCGGGCGGATTGCCCCCGCCATGCTGGCGGTAGCCACCACCAGCCTGGCGGGGGCAATCCGCCCGACATCCTAATGGGCCCCTTGGTGTCCGGTGGATGTGATATCTTGGCATGAAATAGGAAATGTGGCAGGCTGCTTTCTTCTGAAGTTTCTGGGCTTGACCAGAAACATTGGACTGGCACAGCTTAATGCCCTTGCTGGAAATGTTAGGCAGTGCCAGGCGCAAACTCGTTTTATCACCATACTATGAATGCAGATTTCTGGAGTTGGTAAAATGCAACAAGAATAATTCATTTTAAATGTTGTGCAGCCTTTTGTTATGCAATTATATTTTCTGTTGCTTTTCTGTTCTAGTGCTGTCGAGCTGAATTATCGTAACAGGAGGCTGCTGTGTTGCACCGTGGTCATTGTGTTGCTTACTGTTTTCACTTTTTTACTGAGTGTCCTGTATGTTATTGTGTTATGTTATATGTTAGCGAGTCATCAAATGCTGCTACATTACCAGACAATAGCAGCATACGCCTTTAAAGTTGCCGTTAAAGCAAACATTTACCACTGATAAAAGTGGTAAAATATCACTTTTGTACCCCTTTAACCTTTTAAAAAAACAATCAATCCAAAAGGTTGTCAGAAACCATAGGCAGGATCACAAAACATTTTTGACTGGCACTATTCCATGTCCTTGGAACTCAGTCTTTGGTGTAAAGACCTTTTACTACAGTTTTATGAAAGCAGAATTCTGGAGGTCGTAGTATGTGACAAAAATGTGTAAGCATGTTTGTTGTGTGTCATGTTTTGTGGTGGAATTTTTTTGTATTATTTTTGTGCTTTTCTTCCGTATTAATGCAGTGTGAATCGTTGTATTGTGGTTACTGTGTTGTGCTCACAAAGCACCTGCTTATTGTGTGAGCCATATTGTGTTTAAATTGTGTTGTTTTATTGCTTTGTGTGTGCAATTGTCTCATTATCTGTTGTTTTCTTTAGAGATGTTAACAAAAGCTGCCATGGTTCTAGCCTAATGCACCACATGCCTTTAGAGCAACCTTTTACCTGCCTATGGTGATAAAATAACACTGCACCATCCCCTCAACCACTTAAGACACACATCTGCCCAAACCTGTGACAAAAAACAGTCTTCGATTTAGCACTATCCGTGCTCACATTATGTGACATGGCCCATTGTCTTAAATTAGCAGTAGCACTTGCATGTCTCTCCTTATATAATACTGCATGCAGTCTTCATTTGAATGTAACTCAAGAAACCTTTCAGCTGGGCTGCCTGCATACATCAAGGTACCATATTAAATTTCAAACAAGACATTTAGGGGCATATGTGCAAGCCCCTATCGCTACTATATTGCCACTTTTTATGACTTTGTGGTGGCGATAGGGGCTTTGCCTTATTTACAAGGCAGCGTTAAGCCACTTAACGTGGCCTAACACTGCCTTGTAAATAAGGCCCCCTTCCAAGCTATGCTTAGCGTGAAAAGGGCAGGCAGTGAGTATTGCGGTGGGCGTACCACCGCAACACCCATCGATTTTGATGCTGCACCCTATTTAGAAGGGCAGCGTAAATAGGAGACAGTGGCAAAATTAGAACCAGGGAAAACCTGGTTTTAACTTGGCGGAACGGGGAGAAATACATTATTTCTCCTCGTTTTTGCTTTCTCCATGTGTGCTGCCTTGTGCAGCACACATGGAGAGAGCAAAATGCCTTGGATTGTTTATGTACAGGAAGGTCCCCCTTCCTGTACATGAGCAATCTTTTAAAAAAAAATCAATTTTGTGACTTTCATGTGTAAAGCATTAGGAGGCACACATAGAAGTGACAAAAGGGCATTTAAAGATTGTTTATGTGCAGGAAGGGGCACCTTCCTATACGTAAACAATATTTCCCCTGCACGCAGACACCCTTGCACTATGGTGCAAGGGTGCCTGCATTGGCGCTACACTGCTAAGTGTACCACCAGCGCAGGGGGAAACGCAAGGCTACACCATATCTTTGTAAATACGGTGCAGCCATGCATTTCAGAAGTGGCAGAGTGAGGCGTTAAGCCATGATTGCTAACGCCTCACTCCGCCACTACCTTGAACATATCGTCCTTAGAGCCTTATTTAGAGTTTGGTGTCAACTGAACATCCTTCAATTTCTGGAAATGGCACTGAATACGGAGTAGAAACTACGAGCTGAATTTTCTCCAAAATGCCATGCAAAAAGTGGAGGAAATTGAACTAAAGGATTTTCATATGCATTTAGTGTGTCCTTTGGAAATGTGATATTTTCCGAGTACAACCAATGGTAAACCAAAGCCTAGTTGCAATCAGGGTGTTTCGGAGGGACATGCAAAGAATTAGATGAGACTATTGGCAAGCTTTAAAAGAAATGATAATTTCTAAATCAAATGCCCCAAATCCAGCATGGCGTGTGTAACTGACTCATAGGCTGGCTAACAGTTTGGCAGACAGACTGCCAAACACCCTCCCTGCCACTCTAGTGGCAGGAAACACAGCTTGTTGACAGTTATCTGCCTTTGCTGGGCATTTTATGTCTATATTGCACCTGACAATGTGGTTAGAGCACGTTCTGTGAATTGTCAATGCTGCTATATAATGGCTGCGAAAATACAAAGTGGGAGCGACCCCACATCCAAGAGAAGGGGTACCACTGGTAAGTAAAAAGAGAGGATTTCTCCTGGGACTATTATGTTACCCTCTAATCAATGTTAGCAATGGGTAATGCTCCTGTCGAACAACTCTCACTCTTTTATATCATACTTCCATTCCTCATGTATTCAGTTCCTCAAGGGTAATTGAGTAACATCAATTAAACAACAGAACTAATTAGAAAAACACAGTTTGTCTTTAATAAAATTGATAATGATATATAATATGACATCAATGAATAAATGTACAAAAACAGTTAAAAAGTCCTATTGACCAATAATTTTGACTGTGCATGAAATTAAAATTACAGATTATATAAATTTTGACAATATATAAAAACCTAAATACTGGAGAGCTAACAAGCAAGTGAAGTGCAAAAAATAAAAAGCATCTCAGGTTTCGTTACTCCATACTGAACTCAGTATATATTTTTGACCAGGTGTCCATTAATCATTTCATCAAGGGAAACACCCGTATGGTTCCTTGGATGTAACTTTCAATGATGCGTCGACGCATTTCAGTAGCTCATATATTTTTCTATGCCACCTTCTTCAGGACAATGTGTATGTAAAATAGCTCTCTTCTCGTAACAGCGTATATATCCTTTTAGGTTCTGAGTAACGTTCCAAGGAAACTTCTGGTTTGTCTCCAGACAATACCAGACCATGTATTTCAGATAACCTTGGGGTCCTCTTTTCCTATGATAGAGTTCCGATTATTCCGAAAGCTGTTTTTATTCTAGTCGGGTGCTGTGGAACAAGCGGGGCTTACAGAGCTCCATACGCTTCTCTATGAACGATTTATGTATTCATCTTAATCACAACATGGTGATATCACTGGAATAAACTTCTAATGATTATATTGGGCAGTCTCTTAATCCCGTCTTCAATACGTGCAGGTATCAAGATTTCTGTGCACGTTTGTTCCAAGTGCGTCACCCTTCTGCCAGTGATATCACCATGTTGTGATTAAGATGAATACATAAATCGTTCATAGAGAAGCGTATGGAGCTCTGTAAGCCCCGCTTGTTCCACAGCACCCGACTAGAATAAAAACAGCTTTCGGAATATTCGGAACTCTATCATAGGAAAAGAGGACCCTAAGGTTATCTGAAATACATGGTCTGGTATTGTCTGGAGACAAACCAGAAGTTTCCTTGGGATATACGTTGTTACAACGCATGCTTTTACCACGCATGCTGTAACAACGCAAGTTTTAAAACGCATTCCATTACAACGCATTACACTGGGGGGTGCTGGATAGTGAATAGTTTAATTTACTATTCCAACACCAGTCCCCGTGGACACTACGGAAGGTGTTGGATAGTAAATTAAAACTATTCCCTATCCTAGAGCGCCCCCCAGTGTAATGCGTTGTAATGGTTTTCGTTTTAAAATCTGCGTTGTAATAGCACTGCGTGCTAAAAGTTGCGTAGTAAAGGTTGTTCCCCGTTTCCTTGGAACGTTACTCAGAACCAAAAAGGATATATACGCTGTTACGAGAAAAGAGCTATTTTACATACACCATGTCCTGAAGAAGGTGGCATAGAGAAATATATGAGCTACCGAAACGCGTCAACGCATCATTGAAAGTTACATCCAAGGAACCATACGGGTGTTTCCCTTGATGAAATGATTAATGGACACCTGGTCAAAAATATATACTGAGTTCAATATGGAGTAACGAAACCTGAGATGCTTTTTATTTTTTGCACTTCACTTGCTTGTTAGCTCTCCAGTATTTAGGTTTTTATATATTGTCAAAATTTATATAATCTGTAATTTTAATTTCATGCACAGTCAAAATGATTGGTCAATAGGACTTTTTAACTGTTTTTGTACATTTATTCATTATTATTATTATTATATTTAAGTTTATAAAGCGCTTAGCTACCCGTAGGTTTCCCGGCGCTAAAACCAACAAAAGGAGAGGGGATGTCATAAGGGAGGAAGCTACATGTTGAATGGCCAATTTTTTACCTGTTTGCGAAATCTAAGGTAATTTGGTTCTTTACGTGACTGAAGTGGAAGAGAATTCCTGAGTGAAGGGGCTAGCCAGGCAAAAGAACGGCCTCCCATTCTGGCTTTTCTGATTCTAGGCACTGAGAAAAGGTGTTGGTTAGATGAACGCAGAGTGCGGGGGGGGCAATGGTGGTGGACCAAGGATGTGAGGTATGGTGGGGCCGGACCAGTATTTATTTTGTACATGATGCAGAGAGCCTTGAATTTCGTGCGGTTTTCAATGCGGAGCCAGTGTAGCGTGCGAAGGGAATTAGAGGTAGGGGAAGTATTAGGTAATTTGCAGAGCAGTCGTGCTGCATATTCTGGACTGTCTGAAGTTTACGGGTCACCTCTTTGCTGGCACCCAGGAGAAGAATGTTACTGTAGTCTAGTCTAGAAGTGATTAGAGCCTGGACTACAGTTTTCTGGGTATCCACAGGCAGCATCCAGATGATCTTGCGCAACCACTTGATGATTGTGATGCAGGTGGAGGAAGTTTTGATCACATGGCTTTTCATAGATAACTGGTCGTCGAAAATCACGCCTAAGTTGCGTGCTGATTTAGAAGGAGTAGATGGAGTGCCCATTTGAGCGGGCCAATGTTGGGGTCCCCATAGAGTGGTATTGTGGCCAAACAGAAGAAGTTCTGTTTTTCCCCCATTCAATTGCAGTTTGTTGTCCAACATCCAAGCTGCGATGTTGCTCAATCCTGAACAGAGGGCAGATGAGGGGGCATGAGAGTCTGAGGAAAGAGAGTAGATGATCTGGGTATCATCTGCATAGGAGTAAATGGTGAGCCCAGCTTGCTCCGCAATAGACGCCAGAGGTCTGACGTATAGGTTGAAGAGTAAGGGGCTCAGGATGGAACCCTGTGGGACTCCATACGCAGATGTAAAAGATTGGGAAGCGGATGAGGAAGAGAAGACTTGGAAGGTGCGGTCGGATAGGAAGCTAACAAGCCAGTCATTGATGTCATATTATATATCATTATCAATTTTATTAAAGAAAAACTGTGTTTTGCTAATTAGTTCTGTTGTTTAATTGATGTTACTCAATTACCCTTGAGGAACTGAATACATGAGGAATGGAAGTATGATATAAAAGAGTGAGAGTTGTTCGACAGGAGCATTACCCATCGCTAACATTGAATAGAGGGTAACATAATAGTCCCAGGAGAAATCCGCTATATAATGGCTGCCTGCTCATTACTGCTTTTTTTGTAAGTAAACAACCCCTCAAAACAGGGTCTGTTTTTGAAATACAAAAAAAGCTCCTTGACACACAGGGTATTTTTCCCTATGTGTTAGGACCTTGTTTTTGTTTTTATGCATGGCACTGCCATAAAATCAAATCAGTTTCAGTTCTGCTGGTAAAAGGTTTCCAATAGCAGAACTCACAATGGGGTTTTGGGGGGGGGGGCGGCCGACCACCGGGAAGCCTGCCCCCCCGGGGGGCTTTGGGGCCCGAGGGGGGGGGGGGAGTGCTCGGGGCTTTCGGGGTTTGGGCTGCCCGCAGGAGGTTGGGCGGTGTTTGGGCTGGTCCTTGGGCTGGTTTGGCTGGGGGGATATAATACGGGCCATTTTGTGTCACTAACCACCATTTTGGTGGCAGTGACACAGCAGCCGGTGGGGGTCCCTGGTCCCGTGGTTTTTGCTGGGTATCGTGGTGTTGTCCTTGCACGTCGAGTGTGATTACCTTCGCTTTTATAATTGGATCAGCTGGGTGGTCGGAGTTGGTGGCGACATGGCGGGTTTAAAGGATCCTCGTGTGTTGGAGGCCCTGCACTTGCTCGGGGAGGCAGGGCGGCTCGATCTGGTAAGGTCGGAGGTGAATGTGAAGCCACCGCAGTGCGCTGCCAATGGTGCTGCGGCAGCTGTGGTGGCATGCAAGCCCCCGCGGTCTTGGCCGCGGAGGGCTCGTGGTACTGGTGGAAGGGGCAGGAGCGGCGCGGAGGGCGGGTGGCGTGGGCGTGCGGCACCAAGGTCTGGGATGCGTAGGAGGGGGGCGGGGGGAGAAAGGCTCCAGCGTCACGGGCTGAGCTGGTTTTGCGGATGGCGCTGGGGGGAGGGAGGGGGGGCGGGTGGGGTGTTTGCTGGGGTGGGGCCACGCAGGGGGGGGGGGTGGACACTCCCCAGATGGAAGACGGGCAGGGAGAGGTACCACACAGGGGGGCTGGTGCACTGCAGCAGGAGGTGGGAGGCAGTGGAGATAGACCTGAGGTAGAGGGACAGGACGCAGGGGAAGTGGTGGGGGGCGGGAGGGGCAAGGGGGGATATGGGGAGAGGGTTCCCCTTTGCTGATTGCAGACTCTGACCTGAAGGGGGAGGAGGAGGGGGGGAGGGTGCAAGGGGGGGAGAGACGGATTTGGATTGGGGATCCTCTTCGGGGAGGGGGAGAACATGGTGGGGCCTAGCAGGTTGCCGTCTCCGGCAAGGGAGCTAGGGGTGGGGAGGAGGGGGAGTGGTGGGGAGGATCGCTGGGGGGGCCCCGGGGGAGGTGGGGGGCGGGCTTCATGGTAGGGGTCGGGCGGGAGCAGGGAGCAGGGAGGTCAGAGCGCTCCGGGGTAGGGTTGGGGGGCGTGGGGCCGAGTTGGTGGGGCCCGGGGTGGGTGACCCACGATGGGCGACATGGGGGGACTGGGGCAGGGCGAGTCAGGCGGGGGTAGTGGGGGGGTGACAGGAGCAGTCGGCAAAGAGAGGGGGACACTCTGCGGGTTGGGGACGGGGGACGCAGAGGGGATGGGGTGCGGGGGGTCAGGGTGGTGGTCAGGGGGGGCGTTGTTTCCCCGGCATGCTGGACTCCCCATTTTTTCCTTGGCAGGAGCAGTGGGCGAGGTTCTCGGGTGAGCAGCTTGGGGCTCCAGTCCACCGAGGGGATGGGCAGGCTCTGCCTTGTACGGGCGGTCGCGCTCCAACGAGGGACATGGCAGGAGCTCATGGCAGTCGGCGGGGCGCGGGGTCCCCGCCCGCCCTACCCCAAAGGGTCGAGACAGCCGCCGGGGGGCGAAGAGTGCGAGATGGTGCGGTGAACACTGAGCACGAGTCAGGTGGAGCGGATGGGAGGAGAGTGAGTGTGGATTTGGGTGCGTTTATGAGGGTGTGTAGGGAGCAGGCGGGTTGAGTCGTGTGGAAGGCCTGGTGGACGACCGAGAATGGCAGGGGTGGCAGGGGGAGTGTGATGGAGAGTCTGAGGAGGAAGGGGAGATTCGGGACAGGGGGCAGTAATGCTGTTGGCAGTGTTTTGCAGGTTCGACTGCAGCTGGAAGTGCCCAGAGTGACGGCCCCCCAGCTCCACTGGTTAGGCGGCGGGATCCAGTGCGGACACCAGCCTTGACGCCAGGTAAGGTGGGGAACGAAGCGGGGAGCGGTTTGGGCAGGAAGCGCAGCGCGCAGGTCTCGGTGGGGACTGATGTTCGGGAGGAGGACTTGGTGCGGCTGGTGAAAGGACGCTATGTGACAGATGCGGGGGTGTGCACGGACAGGGGCGGGCCAGTGGCGGCGATTGCACCGGCAGGCACCAGGGCGGCCGGCAACGGGGCGAAGCGGTGGTGGCGGCGGCAGCGGGCCCCGGAGCGGTTACGGACGGGGCCGCAGCGGCGGCGAGCGCGACAACGGGCGGCGCGACCGCCGGGGGGAAGGAGAGCTGTGTGGTGCCGGTGCGTAAGCTTCCGTACATGGGGGTGACGAAATCGTTGGGGGCCCATCTTTCGCTAACAACGAAAGAGAAGATATGGAAAGGGGAGTACATGGAGATGCTGAAGCTCCTGCACAGGGAGCTCACATCCAAGGAGGGGTCAAAGGAGGAGGAACAGGAGCTGGCCAGGCGCCCCAAGGTGCCGCTGACGATTGACAATTGGTCGGCGGCCTTTCTCTTATACGCGAGCGTCTATTGCGAGAATTATCCGGACAGGGCAGTAGCGTTGTTCAAGTATATGGACGTGGTACGGAGAGAGCAAGTGACTTACGGCGGCTATGCTTGGTCACATTACGATGAGGAGTTTCGGGCAAGGATGGCGTCGGACCCGGACGCGAAGTGGGGGGAGCTGGACTCGGACTTGTACCAGCAGTCGATGGGAGGGGCGAAGTTCGGCCGCACAGTCTATACGGCGAGCGGTTTGCTGCTCGCTGCTTCCAATAAAGCGGCCTTTGTCACACCTTATTACCGTGTCTGTGGTCGGTCTCTCCCTCCCCCCACCCTCCTGGGTGGGCCCCAAAGACTGCGTCGTTATAGTCCAGGCAGCTTCTTCATCTTTAAATGAACTGTGAGGGCCAGAGTGTGGCAGTGCAAGATATCCACTGATGTGTTTTTTTTACCAAGAAAGTCATATCTACATTTATTGGAAATTATACCTTTGAGACTTTTGATGTATCATGAATGAAAAGACAGTTTCACTTAGGGTGTATTTGTGTATTGTAGGCCACCAAACACTATAAATTTAGGTGTAATTGTACACCACTTAAAGATAATATACATAGTCTAAACCCTCTTCTTTGAGGGATCACTGACCGAATAGTGGAAGCAGAAATATTGTGTGGACATAATATTTTGTCAAAAGTTTCAAGGACCAAAATATCGAGAATGTAAGTGCAAATAGGTAAGTATAGATGTACTATTCTTAACTCCACATCTGCGTACCTTGAAGATATATATGTCATCAAGGTACATATATATGGAGTTATATATAGTAAAACTGAGCTTACACATAGAAACTTACCTTCACTATATGTACGTCCTCGATATTCTTGACACAAAAATTTGTATACGATATTTCTGTTTCTGATATTCCGTCTAAATACATTGAATTGTTTAAGGATATACTGTTATCCTTCATAGGAACATCACTTTGCTGTATAAAAAAAGCATTCTTCCAGGGAACAGGCCCAATGATCAAACAGAATAGTTATATTGCAGATGAGCATAATATTACCAATCACCTAGTGCATAGATCTAACTGCTGTTTTTTTTAGTTTGGACATAATAATCTGGCCATAATGGGTTTGACATAATGGATCAACATATCCTATTCAGTGCTCCCGCACATGAACAAACTTGTGCAGCGTGCAAATTACCATCTTTGCCAATTAAAGAGAATTAAATTCTTTCTCTCCATTTCAGATTTCTGCAGCCAAGCCCTGATCATTTTGAGAATTGGTGCAGGAATTGTCATTGTCGTTTTGGGCCTTTCAAGGTATAACCTGTCCTTTCTCAAGGCTATCCTCTGATCCACAGCCAAATTGCCCTAATTCTGCGAGATCTACACTGGCTACTGGTAAAAGCTCTGATAAAGTGTAAAACCAGTCTTGCATCCAAAGCCCTCTAATCTGGTGGATGAAGATATCTAGCCAATCTCCTGAACATTTTGGGTGGCTCATGAGTTTCCAGGAGCAAGAGTTCCCTCCCCATGAACACTCCTAAATGCCCAACCTCTCCAGCTATAAAGCAATATTTTTCTGGCTCTGCTGCTACCACATGTAGCTATCCCTCTACATCTAAGAATAACTTGAACTCTATTTCATTCCGCAAATGTGTAAAGACTTTCCTTTACTGGATGACAGAGTGGATGAGTGACTGTGAATGATCCTGGCGTGTTGTCCCTCAGGCCTTACAGTGCCCATCCCGGTTGACCATTCAACCTCAGTCACTTGGGCTACCCAGGCTATTTGGTGTCCCCATCATAGCACTATATTTTAACATTCCTTCTTGGCGCATATTTTGGGATATATGGCATTATATTTCCCACCTCTGGCATAAGTCTTTTCACTCTTAGAATACTGTTGGCATTTTTCATGGTCCTGGCGCAACAGGTCTTTATTATTATGGAGCCTATCCATGAAGTAATGGTAGCCATGAAAAAAGGGTGGCCATTCTTTGCATATTGTTGCTTTCTTTGGCATGAGAATACCCACATAGAGGATAATAAGTTCAAGTTCAAAAATTTGTATAGCGCACTACTCACACAGAGGGTCTCAAGGCGCTTGGGGGAGGGGGGGTACCTTACTTATCAAATATCCAAGTTTTAGTTGCTTTCTGAAGGAGAGGTGGTTCTGTGTAAGGCGGAGGTGGGTGGGGAAAGAATTTCAGGTTTTGGCTGCTAAGTAGAAGAAGGATCTTCCCCCCATGGTGGATTTATGGATGCGTGGAATAGCGGCAAGGGCTTGATTGGACGATCGTAGTTGGCGGGTGGGGGTGTAGAAGGACAGTCGCGTGTTGAGGCATTCGGGTCCTAGGTCGTAGAGGGCTTTGTGTGCGTGGGTGAGGAGACGGAACGTTATTCTCTTGTTGACGGGGAGCCAGTGGAGGTCTTTCAGGTGTCCGGAAATGTGAGCTTGACGGGGGATGTCAAGTATGAGTCTGGCTGAGGCGTTTTGGATGCGTTGGAGTTTTTTCTGTAGTTTGGCTGTGGTTCCGGCGTAAAGGGTGTTTCCGTAATCCAGTCGGCTTGTGACCAGTGTGTGGGTGACCGTCTTTCTTGTTACAGTGGGGATCCAGCGGAAGATTTTTTTGAGCATGCGTAGGATGTTGAAGCAAGATGATGAGACGGCGTTGACTTGTCTGGTCATCGAGAGGGAGGAGTCCAGGATGAAGCCTAGGTTACGTGCGTGGTCCGTAGGTATGGGTGCGGTTCCCAGGGCCGGTGGCCACCATGAGTCATCCCAGGCAGCGGGGGATGATCCTAAGATGAGGACTTCCGTTTTGTCCGAGTTCAGTTTTAAACGGCTGTTCTTCATCCACTCGGCTACTTCTTTCATCCCTTCGTGTAGGTTGGTTTTGGCGGTGTTCGGGTCTTTGGTGAGGGAGAGGATCAGCTGGGTGTCATCTGCGTAGGAGATGATGTTGAGGTTGTGTTGGCGCGCGATGGATGCGAGGGGGCTCATGTACACGTTGAAGAGGGTGGGACTGAGTGATGATCCTTCTGGTACACCACAGATGACTTCGGTGGCTTCTGATCTAAAAGGGGGTAGGCGGACTCTCTGGGTTCTTCCGGCGAGGAACGAGATGATCCAGTCCAATGCTTTTCCTTGTATTCCGATGTTGCTGAGGCGTTGTATGAGGGTGCTGTGACAGACTGTGTCGAAGGCTGCGGAGAGGTCAAGTAGGATGAGGGCAGCTGTTTCTCCGTTGTCCAGTAAGGTTCGAATGTCGTCTGTTGCTGCGATGAGGGCGGTTTCGGTGCTGTGTTTGGCTCGGAAGCCGGACTGTGAGGGGTCGAGGGATTTGTTGGATTCGAGGAAGGCGGCGAGTTGACTGTTGACGGCTTTCTCAATGACTTTGGCAGGGAATGGGAGGAGCGAGATGGGGCAGTGGTTTTTAAGTTCAGTGGGGTCTGCTGTGGGTTTCTTCAGGAGGGCGCTGAGTTCGGCATGTTTCCAGCTTTCCGGGAAGGTAGCGGAGTTGAGGGAGCAGTTGATGACGTCTCGGAGATGGGGTGCGATAATGGAGTCTGCTTTGTTGAAAATGTGGTGGGGACATGGGTCGGTTGGCGATCCTGAGTGGATGGAGTTCATCAGGCGGACGGTGTCTTCAGTGGTGATTGGGTTCCAGGCGCAAAGGTTGTTAGAGGACGGGTTTGGTTCGGAGGAGGGTGGAGTGGACTGGTCTTCGGACTGGATTCCAAAGCTGTTATGTATGTCGGCGATTTTGTTGTGGAAAAATGAGGCTAGGGAGTCGCAGAGGTCTTGGGAGGGAGTGATGTCGTTGGTGCCGGCGGTGGGGTTGGTAAATTCTTTGACGATGTTGAGTAGTTCCTTGCTGTTTTGGGCGTTGTTGTCAAGGCGATCCTTGAATGCTGATTTCTTGGTGGATCGGATCAGTTGGTGGTGTTTACGGGTAGCGTTCTTGAAGGTGGCCATGTTGTTAGTGGTTGGGTTTTTTCTCCAGGTTTTCTCGAGGTTACGACAGAGCTTCTTGGATTTCTTAAGGTCATCGTTGAACCAGGGGGCTTTTTTGTTACCTTGCTTGGTTTGATGGTTTTTCAAGGGTGCTAGTTCGTCAGCGCTGTAGGTAATCCATTGTGTGAGGTTGGTGGCTGCTTGGTTTGGGTCCGATGATATGGCAGGGGGGCCATCCACCCCATATTGTGGGCATTCCTGGCATTAATGAGCCTCTACCTGGCCTAATGATGACCCTGATTAAAGGGTAATTACGCATGGCATATTTTTGACATCCTTTCAATTATGAGGTGAACCATTTCAGTAGTGGTGACATGCATAATAGTGTCACCGGCATAATGGTGGCCATCCATAAATGTATGAAATACAAAGGATCAAAGATTTTCATTTGTAAACACCTATTGAACTGTGCTCTGTTTTGGTCCCAAAGCATTTCTACCACTCTATCACGGGGATATGTGCCCAAGCAGTTTACAGAGAACAGGTTTAAAGGGACAGGAGGCAATTAAAAGCCTTAGAACACAGATAACATTAAACTTCTTATGGGTGCCTGGATTCTATACTGGGTATTATGTGTATAGGAGTCAGAGAACACAGACAGTGCAATGCACACATGGTTGAATGGATTCCTCTGAGTGTAATTAGAGCACACATAATCTCTTTGCATAAGCTTTTTAGAATACCCAGGAATGCTTTCAAAACGAAAAGGTGAAAAACATGGTTCTGCAATCATTTAATATCATTATGACTGAAATATCTACTGTGTTCCTTAAGCAGCGAGTATCACAGGCACTCTCAGTACATATCTCTAACACTCAATCATAATATACAGTTCAAATTACCAAAGTAAACTTTGTACCTAAGAATGGTAACTTGTCTTCTTAAGACACGTGTTGTGATTGCAACTTAGATGGTATTTGTAATTTTGGTATAATTCAGATACAACCAATATACAGTTACATGTTTATATGAATTAAAGCAAATTAACTAAAATCTAGAAGTTATAAATGCATATAAGAGATGTGTATTCAGATAGGGATGCGCTAGCTCGAGCTCAGAAATTATTTTGATTTCGTTTGTATTCTTTTGGTGCATTTGGATACCTGTTTATTTTGCATGACATTCAGAACACACTCTCTCGTCGTCTTGCAATGTACTTATGAAGTGGTTCAAGGTCATAGTACCATTTGTAGCATCTTTATATCTCATGTGCTCAATAATTGTATAAAAATGGCATTATGATATGGAGGGAGCACAGGTAACAGCTAGAAAATGTGACATTTTTTGTATATGGTTTGTGCTGTGCTGCAGGAAGTGTGTGGAAAGCAGATGGTTGCAGTTTGAAGTGGAATTGTGATGGAATATGTGCACCGAGGGTAGATGAGGGGGCAGCAAAATGAGCCCTGGACGGTGCTGCAGATCTGAGGAAAGTCAAAAGATGAGGAGGTTTTTAAACACCAGTGCTTTGAAAAAAAATACATGCACACCTTTATATTGTCTCAAAATATCCAAGTGTGTGTAATGTTAGAGCCTGAATTAAAAGGAGTGGGAATGGGACAACCTGCTAAAAAATATAGTAGCCCTGTGTGCCCTCCTCTTTCCTGGACATTATTAATTGTAATTTCATACTATGGGCCTGATTCTGATGCGGTTAGGAAAGCATTCCTACCTAGGGCCTGATTCTGATGCGGTTAGGAAGGCCTCCTAATGGCATTTGCTCCTTCCAAATCGGATCAGGAACGTGTCTTCCCGAACCAGGGCCCAATTATGATGCGGTTATCGTATCTGGAAGCATATGGATGCATCGTACTCCGTCGGTCGGACTCTCCCAATCCGAGTGGGTTGGAAACCATTTCCAAACTGATTAGGTCGGGAAGCTTTCCAACCCGCATCAGAATCAGGCCCTAAATGTTCCTTCAATGTTTACTCTGCCTTGAGCAACATTTTATTTATTATGCCTGCTTCGGTTTTGGTCACTTTTGAACCTTTTTCAAATGACAGGACTGCCCTGATGATAAATCCTCCCCAACACTCCCGTTGGTCAAAATGTCGACACAACAAATCAATTTAAGAAGGCAATTTTGTGGATCAGATCATGAACCACATCGTGCAGCAAAAATCATTACTGTGTACAGTGCCCAATAGATATGTTCCCCTCCACTTGCAGCAGTGGTTCCTTATCACGGACTTCTGGGCACAGCATCCTGTGAGGCCCATGTACATTATCAATTTTAGCAGTGTTTATGGAAACACGATTTTCCAGTGTGCAGGTCAGCCCTCTCTTCCTCATCTCAAGGCTCCTGATGACAGGGGGAGAAGGGGGTTAGGGGGCTGAGGCATGATCCAGCTACAGAGTGTTGTTTCAAAATAAAACATTGGGTAGCTGTATGTCTGGATTGCACATTTCTCGGGAGCATAGTTCAACTACAAGCCTATCACACAGGCACAATCCATTTTATTTAGCAGACATACTGCGCGGGCCTCAGCAGCACAGCAAACCTGCTAAAATGTGTCTGTCACGATGCACGTCAGTGCACTCATAGCCAATGAAAAGCCACACCGAGTAGCAGAGGAAGGATCCCCAGCACTAGCCCAACTTCTTTTAGGGCTGTGCTTTAAGTCCTTTCTGCTGGGAGAGGCATTGAGATAGGTCTTCCCCTCTTCAATCCTGCATTTCCTGCTCAATTTGGCTCCTACTGGGAATCATGGCTTGCTTAGTCTAATGCTCAGCACCAGATTCCTGCTCTGCTGCTGCCATGGGGCCTTAAAATTGCCAGCTAAGTAAGCAAGGTTAGCAAAAAATGTATTGCTCTATGCATCTGTGTTTGTGTGAGTGTGTTTTTGAGTGATTGAAAGTGAATGGGAATGAGTGAAACTGTATTGTGAGTGTGTTTGAAAGTGTCACTGAGAGAGAAAGTGAGCGAGACTCGGAGGTTGAGTGTGTGCATGAAAAAGTCAAAGTGAGTCTGACGGAATTAGCGAAGGAGTATGAGTGTATTAGAATGTCTTATTAGTTGGAGGTCGTTGGAGGGAATGGAAGTGAGTCAGGGATATAGCAATCAATGGTGCAGCAGATGCAGTGGCACACAGGCCCAGAGTCAGTGAGTGTGTTTAAGTATGTTAGTAAGTGAAAATGAGAACCATGGAGTATGAGTTTGTGTGTGAGTAACAGTGAGTGGGAGTGTGTATGAGTGAGAATGATTAAGTGATAGAATGTGAGTTAGGGTGAGTGAGGAGAGGAGGCTAAATGTGAACGGAAGTGAGTATGAGTGAGGCAATGTTTAAAAAATGGGTTGATCTTGTGGCTGGTATTCTGCCCCACTACTTTCAACATTCACCGGCCTCAACTGGCCACTTGTATAAATCACTGCCATACTATTACTCCTGTTAGCTCTGCGTTAAATTTATGTATGTGTGTGTGTGTGTGCGTGTGTGTGTGTGTGTAATCACTCTGTCAGTTCATTTACATTGTCCATCCCATAACATGCAGAATATGCCCAACAATTGTTCTTTCATAAATAAACTTTATTGAATGGGCCACCAAATCAAAAGAATAGCCTAATAATTCAAACTACTTTTTCACACTCAATGGCCTTTGCATTTATTTTGTGTTTGAATGTTGTAGAATCAGAAATAACCAATGATTCTGCAATCCATAGACTATTGTATTATATTTTATATAATATTTGTTAAGCGTGACTATCGCTCCAAGGGAGAATCTTGGCGCTATGCGGGATACTACACAATGCTCAGAGAGTGCTGCAGCCTAATGCGAAATATCAGATAAGAGAGGGGCACAGGAGTCCATCTGGAAAACAGGGTTGCCCGAATCTTGTTGGAGGAAGGACTCTCCGAATGTCAGTTACATTTTTAGATGTGGATACTGGAAATGTTGATGAGACCTTCTTAATGGAGAAAAGTCCCGCTGTTTATGCAAGGAACTCACAATTGAGTAGACTGCCTGCTAGTGTGCTGGAGCTGTTTCCCCACATCATTGGGACACGAGGCCCACTCATCAAGAATTAAAAAAGACCCACGATAAATTGGATCCAGTCTATGATCAGAGGAGAGTAGGGAGAAACAACTGTTTTATATATTTCCTTCTGTCATGCTGTAAGGCAGGAATATTATTGAACCTTTGTTAACAATTGCCTGCAAAGACCAAAAACCAATATTGCTGTGCACATGTTGGCAGACTTCCTGAACCACTGGGGTCACGCTAGAATTTAGGTTTGTGACAAGTAAGTGAATGAGTTAAGTACAAAAGGCATTATTTTTCAGTGGAAGTCAACTAGAGGCCCCAGGAGTCTCAAATCCCCGTTCACAAAGCTGATGTTTGATGGGTCGGAAATATTCATAACATTTTTCAGTGCTTTGAATAGATTTATGAATATTATGGAATTCACAAATGTTCGAAACAGCACTCTAGGTAATCATCCACAGCTGTGGATGTGAAGTAGTATGGCAACTTTACAAAATTTACTCTTGTTGGTTTTTACTAATTAGAAAACGTGCGTGAGTAACTGATGCATACATTTGCATTTGCACTTCTAACATGTTTTTCTTTGTAGGTAAACTTTAATTCGGTTTTTCACCACAGGAAAACCCTTTCGACTACATCATCATGAATTATGGGGATTTCCGATCCCTTTTATGCCTTCACATTTTTGTACATATTCAGGTGTGTAAACCGCCAGACACATGTTGGTGAATGCTCCAAACTTAACATTTCATGGATATTCACTACATTGTGCAGATCACCATCCTGAAAAGCCACTTTCCCCATCCCTAAATCAAGCATTGCAATAGTAGGCAACGTGGTGGTGTGGCACCACGGCCAGGGCGACTGACTCCGGAATCTGGGGATCACGGTTCGATCCACGGCACCGGCAGCAGATTAGCCCAGCACCATGTGACTCTGGGCAATAGCTTGCTTAATCTTCCCTACGGCCCCCAGAGCCTAGAGACTCTTACGAGTGATTGTTCGCGCTTTATAAATGTGGATTATTATTATTATTACATGAAAATATTTTCCACTGTCAGAAGTGCATTTTGACGCCTAAGTAACATCAAGATGCACAAAATGCACAGGGCCTTAACATTTTGAGGTAGGGCAGCGCAGCAAGGCACTTGCTGCGCTGCCCTACATCAAAGTAAAAGGGCAGGAATATGGTGCAATCCTGTACTTTCTGCCTGGGCTGGCGCCGTGGTGCTGTGGCGCCAATGTAGGCACCCTGGTACGATGGTACAAGGGTGCCTCCTTTGCAGGCAGAATTGGTTTGTGCAGGAACGGCACCTTCCCCCACAAAAACAATCCTACCAGGTGTATTCCTCTTTCTATGTGTGCTGTAAAATGCAGCACACATGGAAAGAGGAAAAACAAGGAGAAATTAACATATTTCTCCTCGTAACGCCTCACCTCGGGAGACGTAGAGATTTAACACTTCCCCAGGTTTACATCTCTCTGTAAATCGCTGCATCACCTTACTCATGATTTACGAGGCCACTTAAAGCCTCAGAGGGTGGCTTCGTAAATCTTAATGAAAGCCCTGCTTCATGCATGCACCACTTTACGCGGTTCCCAAATGACGCAGGGCTCTCATAAATAAACCCGCAGTGTATCTGCCTTTAGAGAGACGGGTCACACACAGGCCGAAAGTTATTAAGATTTCACACAATGCAGAAAAATGTCAAAACCTGCTGCTCTTGGTTGTGTAAAATAAATCTGCAGTCTCGTATCCACAAAGTTTGGCCTACTACTGGTGCCATCCCCTGCGCTTGCGTAAAAACAATGGGGCATATTATCAAGGCAGGCGATATGAAATTATCGCCACTTTGGCGGCCGTTTTCCGACGCAAAGCGGCGATAATTTCATCGGCCTATTAGCAAGCTGTCGATAACATCAGTTAGCGACAGCTTTGAGGCAATAGCGAGTGGTTTGGGGCCCATTTTGCATGTCAGCGATATTTATCGCTAATGACATGCAAAGTGGGCGTACCCAACCTGCTATCGCCTATTATCAACGCAGGCGTAGCGATAAAAAAAAATTCACGCTAAGCACGAATATCGCTGAAAACGAACGCCTGCTCAGACCAGTTCTTAACCTGTATATGCAATGGGAGTTGGATATTCAGGTTCAGACCCTATTGGTGTTAATGCCTAAATATCGCTGGATTCCCAGCGATATTCACGCATTTCGCCGCTTTCGCCGGATATTTTATCCCATTTGAGATAAACATTGCTAATAGCACATAATCTGCGCGATAAAATCCGGCGATGCGCAGCGATAAAAAAATATCGCTAAACCCATTTAGCGATAAATATCGCTAGTTGTTGATAATATGCCCCAATCTGCTGTGAGTAAAGCATGGTCTTGGACCATAGTGCAGATGCAAGTGTGCACTGTCTAGCGTAAGATCTGTACTGGAAGCATATCCTTTCGGGGAAAAAATCCTATCTGTAGACAAACTCAAAACATTCCTACACACTGGATATGCAGCGCACTTTCAATCATCGGTTTCCTTGGCAATCCAACACATTTTCCCTTCTCTGCCGCTTCGTCCACAGATGTAAGTTTTTGATGCCAAGTCGGATCTGGCTATCTTAGTAGATCAGGCTTTGTGTCAAATGCCTTAGGTGTTTGTACTGATTTCCTCCCCATAAATGCTCCCTTGACACAAAGCAGTTTGATTCTAAATCACAGAATGGACGCAAAGCCTTAGTGTATCTGGGCAACAGTATTTTTTGCAGAGAGGACAATGAATGCATATCTCAGTTGACAAATGTGAAGAAAGAAAACTGTAATTGCAAAAATCTGGAAACAACAAAGAACGAACATATTGCTAAAAAGACCTAAAAGGAAATCTGGGGACCATATGGGGCATTAAAAGTGGCAATAAAATTATGCAGAGATGAAAGCAAAAAAGATGGGGTAGGCGTCCATTATGTAGTACGTGTTCCCAGATTGACATACCTACCTTCAATCTGTTTCACTGACAAAACCCAGATTTTATGAGCTCCTGAGCTACTCTAGCATAAAGAACAAGACCACGCACCTTAGCACCAATCTTTGGGTGAGCTCTACCTCAATACTGAAGTTTCAATATCAACCTGACATATATTGTCTCCACAAAATCTAGTGTTAACATAGTGTCAAGATAAATAGACGCAAATCTAAAATTGAAAATTCTGCAATTACCTATATATGCTTAAGTTAAGTGGACGATATGCAGTTAGTCAATATCTTGGAATTGATACATGTGAAACTTTGCTGTTATTGACCTCGATATTGTGTGAATCCTTGTATTTACAAAAGATTGTTTGTATAAATATGTCAGAAAAAGGGAAATTAAAATGTTTTCACTTGTGTTGCTGCCAAAAGGTTTAGTCTATGAAAAGCTGTGTTAGCCATCACATTAACCAGCACTATCACACCAGGCCCAGATACATCATGGGCAGTCATCCCATCAAGCACATCCATAAGACACAATCACCCCTGTTAGAAATTGGGTTCCTGGTGTACTGGGGTAGTAGCCCTGGTCAATCGGTAAACACAATCATAATTAGGGTCAGTCACAAGCACTCCATAAATTAACCTTTTCTCACCCTTTGGTAGCTTGGCACAGAGTAGTCTGGCTTAAATATAGAGGCAATGTGTAAAGTATTTGTGCAACACCTCAAACAGTAAAAGAATGAGAACACCACAATAAAAAGAAACCACACCAGCTTACAAAAATAGAGCTTAATTTTGTAAATAGAATTAGATCAAAACAACAAAAATCCAGTAAGTAGAACCAATGTTATGAATTTTTAAAGAATAACTGTATAATGGTGCTTAGAAGCATAAAACGTCAACCAGGGATATCTGGTCGCGATTGACTGGGTCAAATTCAAAAGTTCAGGCTGACTGTGATGGAGTCCTGGTCGGATAAAGTCCCCGGTTAATCCCGCTGAAGTTTTACCTTCTCAAGTTTAGTGCTAAGTCTCCTTCGCAGGAGAGAAGTTCACTGGAAGCAGGAGAGCGTCAGTGGCGATGGCCGGCGGGATGCGGAGAGCAGGCCGGGATTCATGGACTGACAGGCTGGAGCATCGCAGTGGTGATCCACACTGGCGGACAATGCTTGCAGTCCAAAGAGATGAATGTGCAGCAGCTCAAGCTGATTCTCTGTGCGAGCTGCGTGGTTCTGGAGTGTAGGGGCTTTTTCACCTTTGAGAAGAGCCCTAAAGCTTGACTTAAAAAGATTAAAAAACACCTCCAAGAGCCCAAAACCTGGGAGATACCTCTTAGAGGTCAAGAGCACATTGAAGACAGGTCCAGGAGTTGTGGGAGCCTGTTATGTATAGCACCATGAGCCGCTACCAGTATTCTTGTCACTTAGTGAAAATGCAGTGTTTTGGCTGTGAGTGTTGGCATCTCACAAAAAGTGACGGACTGGTCTCACATACCACCTGGTGTCATGCTTCATCATTGATCAGATCTCGCCCTCTAAAGACTCGGTTTGATAGGGGGCGGGCATACACCTGATGATAGGGATGCACTTCTAAACTAAGTGGGGGCCCAAAGAAAATTATAAAGTGAGTTAAAAGGCCATTATGAATGTCAGCTTAAATTTAATAGTGCCGGCAAACATATGGTGGTTTAAAAACAGGTAATCGGTGTCATGGGGAAATTAGTGTCCCCCCCACCGTTGTGAGAAAGGTCAACATGTTTCTGCCTGTAGGCCCAAGTGGGTCCGCGGCATTCTTCAGGACCATGAATAAGCGGGCTCCGCTCTTACCAAACTGTGGCCAGAGTGTTCCACTCAGTGGGGTGATGACGATCACACTCCACTTAAATATGGCTAGATTTGAAATTGCCCTAAGATGAGGTCAGACTGGCCCCATAGGAGGGAAGTGGCAGATTAACCCTTTAGGCCAGGAATGTTCACAGGTGAAGTCTCTGCCTCTGCGCCTATGTCTGCTTGCCTCCGCTCCTCGCTGGAGACTCACATTAGGAGTCAAACAGACTAGCCATTTGAGTCCCTCAGCTGGGAAACCCTTGTTGGGTAGCTGTGTGCATTATAAAAATAAATTAACATAACATAACATAACAGGGGTCCTGGGTTCTAGAAGGGTTCTAGGTTCAGTTCTTTCTCTCCAGGAAAAAGGGCAGCAGGCAGCAGGTCAGCAGAGCGAGGCTGCAGCCACTTCCGAGTGGCAGTCCAACAGAGTGGCAGTCCTTTCAGCAACACAGCAGTATTTCTTCCTGGCAGAGTATCCACTGGTCCAGAGGTGTACTGAAGTGGTAGTGTCTGAGGTCCAGTACTTACACCCAATTGTGCCTTTTTTATGGGGGAGACTTCAAAGACATGACTTTAAGTGCACAGAGGACCTACCTTCCTGCTCGGGCTCCAGACTCAACACAGAGTGGTATGCAGCCCTGTGGGGACAGAGCTCAGCCTATTTAGATGTAAGTGAGGCTGGGTTCAGCTCCTCCCTCCCATCTTGCAAGGATGGTCCATCAAGTCACACCTAAGCTCCCATTGTGTGTGGCTGTCTCAGGAGAATACACAATGCCCAACTGTCATCCACACCAGAGACGTGGTCAGAGATGGGCAGCAGATACCAAATAGCTAAAGAAAATGCAAACTTTCCAAAAGTGGCATTTTCAGAACTACAACTTAAAATCCAAATTCACCATCAGTTTGGATTTTACATTGTGATTCCAGAGACACCAAACTTTGAAAGTCGATCTCTCAACAATAAAGCCTGGGCGATGAACTCCGCTCCACTCGTGGAGTTTCCTGCACTCCGTGTTACGCGGAGCTTGCGGAGTTCCAAAAAACTCCGCTTGGCGGAACGGAGTTTTTTCCTCGCTCACGTTCACCAACGTCAAGTTGGCGAGCGCGAGCGGAGAAAATCAACCTTCCATCGAGATTTTTCCTTTTTCGCGATCGTCAACATCAAGTTGGCTAGCGCATGTGTGGAAAATAAACATCCCGGCAAGATTTCTCAGCGCGGGGTGCTCAGGTTTCTCATTGCGAGTGGTCGCGTATGCTCGCGTCCGCTCGCAATGAAAAACTAGTTGTTTGCGTTGAGAAAGAAGCCCCTCAAGTAAAAATCTACTCGAGCGGCAGAAAAGAAAAAGAAGGGACCGGTTTCGCTGTGCAAGGTGCCGTTCGCAATGATTGCCCAGTGCGGACAAGCATCCGCACTGTGCAAACACCGCAAACTGCCGTTTTCTATAGAACTCTGCCGCTTGCGGAGCTCTGCGTAGTGCAATGGAGTTTTTGTTGCCCTTCACATAGCTCCGCGTAGAGCAACTCCGCGTACTCCACCCAGGGTTATTAACAATTAGGAATTACACTTAGACAATGGAATAAGGTAATACCAATGGTATCCTATGGGAGAGATTGTAGTGTTGCTTGGTCATGTACCTTAGGACCCTGGTGGTCCTAGGAGGACTCCTTACAAAGTTACACAATCAGTTGAGAGGTATTTGGGTGTGCCTAGGTGTGGTCAATAAAGTTTATGATGCAGTAAGTTCAGTTACCTTTGCATGCCAAAGAATAAAGTCATGTATTACAGAGCTTTGTGTGTGGCATAGTCATTTGCATGCTCCAGAGCTGGAGTGGATGCTACAACTGATGACGAGTAGGGGATAGGTGCCCAGGAGAAACTAGACTGCTCTCCCTGAGAGTTTGCAGAGGACCAGCAAACTGCTCAGCCATACTGCGTGTGCCCCAAGAAGCAAGTTATAGTTGGCGTATGTGGAGTCTAAGCACTGCTCTAGCTCACACAAAGCTCTCAAAAAAAATGGGGCCCCACAAAGGGGTACCGCCAGAAAGCCTGCCAGAAGCTTATTTGTAAGACTGAAAAAAGAGATACCGTGCCACAAGTTAATACAATGCAGAAACACTAACAGTAGCGAAAACCAGGTACGAAGAAGTGTCAAAGGGAGTGACAGCCAGGTGCAACAAAATCTCTAGAGGCAGAGACGACTAGGTGCAAAGTAATGCTGAAGGCAGCAATGACCAGGTACAACACGACCTCGAACAGCGTGTTGCGACCAAGCCCGGTTGAGCTGCTGATGTTTGCAAAGTGGCAGGTAGCATTCAATAAACCGAACCCTGCTCACTTTGCCACTGGATTCAAGCTAGACTGGCTGATGACGGCTGTTAGCCAGAAACCGGTCCCAGGATGCTTGTTTCCGGTCCAGGGAAGACATGGCTTGGCAGTTTGGGTTGGACTGTTCCCATGAGGCACAGGGTCAAACTGATTTGCATATGGCCATGTCTGAACTGGGGTGGCGGAGTGAGCTAAAGAATTATGATGGATTAAACCCAGATCAGTTGACTGGGGGAGAGTGCTTGCAATGTTCAGCACTCCGTTGATCATCCCCTTTCGTTTTGCTTTGTTTGCCCTAAATTGGCAGGGTATGCCCAGACGTGGGTCCCCTGCTCACTTTGCCAATGGATTCAAGCTAGCCTGGCTGATGACAGCTGTTAGCCAGAAACCGGTCTCAGAATGCATGTTTTCGGTCCAGGGAAGACATGATTTGGCAGTTTGGGCTGGACTGTTCCCATGAGGCACAGGGTCAGACTGATTTGCATATGGCCATGTCTGAACTGGGGTGGCGGAGTGAGCTAAAGAATGATGATGGATTAAACCGAGATCAGTTGACTGGGGGTGAGTGCTTGCAATGTTCAACACTCCGTCCATCATCCCCTTTGGTTTAACTTTATACAAGTGGCATTTTATAAATTGCAATTTACAATCCAACTTTACAATTAAAGAGTATTTTCAATTACAATGTATTTGTGTGTAAACATAATTTCTCTATCTGCTGCCAATTTTAAGTTCACTTATTAAGTGTAATAAGGCAGCTCAGTGTTAGTCTATGGGAGAAATAGCCTAACAGCAATAAAAGACAACTTTGCAGGTTTTTCACTGCCTGGATAAGTAAAACTAAAGAACGTATATCCTACTTTTTAAATACTATTCACCCTGCCCTATAAGCCTTTAGAGCCTTCCTTATAAGTGCCATATAGGTATTACAAAGGAAGATTTAGGACTGGCAATAGTTTCATATTACCAGGTCAATATTGCATTTTGAAAACTGCACTGCAGACTGCTTTACAAGGCCTGATATATATTTTAAAAGGCTACTTAAATGGGTGGCACAATGAGTGCTGCTGTCCACTAGCAGCATTTATTTTATAGGCTCTGGGAACAGGTAGCACCATTTGCTAGGGACTTAAAAGTAAATTAAATGTACCAATCAAGTGTAAGCCAACTGTACCACGTTTAGAGGAGAGAATACAAGCCTTTTACCACTGGTTAGCAGGAAAAAATAAAGTCTTAAAAAGCAAAGAAAACGGGTTCAGCAGAGGAAGCCATGGGAAGGCATAAATCTGGGCTGGCCCTGCAGAAAGTGTGTTACATGCTATCCCTAAAAACTGGATTGAGTTATTTCCTGCTTTACTTCATGGCAATAGCTAATAAGCAGCTGATATAGTCCAGACATCCTCATCATTATCATTCCCTACATATGCAGTGCACATACACACAAGAGCATCTTAGCACTAGGAGACACAGCCAGAGAAAAGAGACGACATGGGCACAGTATAGAGCTTCAGAGTAACAAGGAGATGAAACCGAAAAATGTACAAACCCACAGGCTTTCCAGGCCAAATAGTGGTTCTGAATGCAGTCTACCTGAGCTAGTAAATCATTCCAACACATAGCGCCCATGTTTCTGGTTCAGCATCCAACACAATGAGACCTCTTGACTCTGGGAGCATGGAAGGGTTGAACTAAGAGCCTTTACGATTCTCTCTTGCAGACTAGACAGACTGAATAGATCCTTTGCATCATGCACAGGACATTAAAGCAAACCCCCTGCTTCACAGGAATATGGTGCATCTATTTCTATTCTGTGGAGACGTTATCAATGTTTTTCAAGTGAGACAGCCTGTTGACAGCAAGATTATCAATTCGCTGCTTTTTCATAATAGCGGCATCAGGTATGCCAAAGTAGAGGCTATTACAGTAGTCTGTATTCAAAAGTACACAAGAAGATACCACGCTAGCGTCTTTTGGTAAGAATGGAAGAGTCTTACTAATAATATACTGTGAATAGAAGCATGACAAAGACACTGTGCTAATCTGAGCAGTAAAGGAGAGATTATTATCCGCATCCATGCCCAGTATTTGAACCTTTCCTGAACATATGGGTGCATCCAATTTTTTAAGTTTGGATGAGGTCCCACCAATGTTCTTTGTTCTTACCTACTAATAGAAATCTAGAGTTTTGGCTCATCCAACTTGGTATACGCACAAGACAGATGCTAAGATTTTGAAGTAAGTCACAGGCACCCTGACTTAAGTGGGCAAGAACCAGTGTTTCACCTGCATAGAGTGAAGCTAGATTAATGGATGAACATAGACTTTGAAAAACGTAGGTGAATGCGGGGAGCTCATTGGGACTCCACACTAACCTTAATAGCTAGATGAGTGAAAATGTGTCATGGACAGGACCTGATGTGATTCTTATGGAAGAAAGCAAAGCATGTTACCTACATCTCTGAGTTGTTTCTATAGGTGGTCTGTTGTTAAGAATGATGCAATCAACAGAATAAATGCAGTGGGAAGCCCAAGAATATGACTCCCACTGCTTTGCCAAAATCCATGATATCCCTTGTTTCTACAATATCAAGATCCAGTACTGTATCAGAGACCCCTTTGGAGATGAATCACAGCTTCCAGGGGTCCAGGATGCCTGACTCTTCCAAAAAGATACAAAGCTGTTTTGCAACCACATTATCTATTAATGTACTCATCAAGAGGAGCATGGTGATGGTTCTGTAATTTTCTAAAAGCAAGCAATCCAACTTGGTTTTTAGCAGTCACATTATCAATTGAAGATTTCCGAAGAGCAGTCATAGTTCTAGAAGTTAGAGACATATTTAGGGCCTGATTACGACTGGAGGTCCGAGGATCACGAGACTCGTGGTGGTGCGGCGGTGGCGGTCTCCCGGCAGCCCGATTACGAATTAAGCAGTAGGACCGCCATGGATCCTGCAAAGGACCCCCAACACCACCTGTTAACACGCCAAAGAAATCTGGCACACCATCACGACACACGCCCCAGGTGCCATCTTCATCACAGAAACCTGGCTGAACCCCTCATCTGCTCCAGACATCACCACAGCCACCCCGACAAATACAAGATCACACACCGAGACCGAGCCCACAGAAATGGCAGAGGCATTGCCATGATCTACAAAGAGAACCTTGAATGTTCAACCACCACAGAGGACTCCACCCCTTTCATGGAGCACCTCCACTTTCTGCTCCGTACAAACATCAAAACCACCATCAGAGGCACCCTAGCCTACATACCTCCAGAACTCCACCCTGCTCTCTGCAATGCAATCCACAACTTCATTACTCCTGTTGACATCGACTCAAATCTGTATATATTCCCAGGAGACCCCAACTTTCACCTTGAGAACATCGAGGACGCCAACACAGCCAACATCCTAGAAAACATAGCCAACTTCGGACTCAAGCAGATAGTCACTGAATCCACCAACTCAGCAGGACACACACTTGACCCATTCTTCTAAGACAGCAATAGAGTAAAATACACCCACACAGAGGAGCTCACCTAGACCGATCACAACTGTGTCCACTTCGTCATCTCAGAACTCACCAACACCCTCGCCGCAACTGCCAGCGAAACACGGCGCAGTTGGACAAAGGCACCAGACCAATGCCCTCATTCCTCACCTACCACATATACCGAAGACACGGAACAAGGAAAAGAAGACTTTAGAAACTTGATCCCTGCAAGAACAGGTGAAGTTGCACACATGAAACCCACCAACCCTAAGAATTGAACACAACACCCCCAAGTGGTTAACGGCAGAACTGAAAACCCAAAAACGCAACTGCACACAGAAAGAAAGAAGATGGCAAACTAGTAAGACCCTTAAGGACCAACAATGATTCAAAGACACCCACAACCAATACCACCACCTACTGAAAAACACCAAGAAGACTACCCTAGTGAACCGCATTGGTGACAGCTCCAACAACAGCAAGTAACTGTTCAGCATAGTCAGGGAGTTTGCCAACCGCTCTGCTACTGAAAACATCACCACACCCTTGCAGATATTTTCCATGGCAAAATCAACATCACCTACCAAGACTTCGCACCCCGACCCCCCACCATGGAAAACATTGATCTCTTCATGGTAGCTGATGCCCACCCACATCAGCTCACCTCGTGGACTGCCCTCACAGAGAAGGAAACTGCATCCGTCATGAGATTCATCCACTCCAGAGCCCCGTCAGACCCCTGCCCTCCACTACCAACGCTGGCAATCAACCCATCAGCAAAGTACTCACCGTGGTTCTCAACTCCTTAATCACCACAGCCCACTAGCCCTAGAAATGGAAACATGCCGACGTGTATCCACTGCTGAATAAACCATCTGCGAACCCAGGAGAACCCAAGAACTACCTACCAATCTCCCTGCTCCCATTCCCAGCCAAGGTCATCAATAAAGCTATCACCATCCCTCTCACCAGACATGTGGAGAACCACTTACTTCTGGACCCCTCCTAATCTGGCTTCAGAGCAAGCCACAGCACAGAGACAGCTCTAGTTGCAGCCACGAGCGACATCAAAATGCTGCTGGACTAAGGAGAAACAGATGCCCTCATTGTCCTCAACCTCTCAGCAGCCTTAAACACGGTATCCCACCATACACTGATCAACAGACTCCACCAAATCAGAATACAAGGAGCAGCCCTGGAGTAAATTGCATCCTACCTCACAGGAAGAACACAGAATATCATACTCCCTCCCTACTCCTTGCTCCCTAAGAACATCCCCTGCGAGGTACCTCAAAGCTCATCCCTAAGCCTGACCCTGTTCAACATGTACATGACACATCTGGCCAGCATCATCAGGAGCCTCAGCCTCAACATCATCGACCCCTTCGCCAACAACACCCAATTCATCCTCTCCCTGAATAACGGCCCAAAGACCATTAAAGACAAGTTCCAAAGATGCATGAAAGATGTGGCCGTCTGAATAACCAAGAACTGTCTCAAACTCAACAAAGACAAAACAGAAGTTCTCATCTTTGGAAAAGGAAATGACCCTCTCTGGAACAGCGAATGGTGGCCATCTTAGTTGGGCCAAACCCACTGAGCACACACGTAACCTCAGCATCAACATTTTCAGCCAGCTTTCCTTGAAAAAGTAGGTCAGCAAGTCAGCACTGTTTCCTCCGCTTGCTTCCTCACGTATGAACAGGTAGATCTTCAGATGACTCCCACCCAACACCAGGCGTACCATTAAGCAAGCTCTGGTTAACAGCAGACTTGACTACTGCAACTTTCTCTATGTAGGAATCACCGCCCAACCAATGAGGAAACTTCAGACCATCCAGAACACAGTTTCCAGAATCAGACAGATGCATATCACCCCTGTGAGAAGTTAGCCTGGCATATGATGTCCACTAGTTCTAGTGGGCACCTTGCACCAGTCTAATCGGCCCTTATTGATGGTGGTTGTAGAGTCAACCTAATAGAAAGCTATCCTAGTGGTAGCATGAACCAGCAGTCTTCAGGCTAAGACTTCAGTAGGCGAGTTAAGCAAGTTGTTTTACCATATATAATCCCTTGAATACCAAATAAAAGGACACCACACAAGGTATATATCAAGTATATATGTATTTAATCTAAACACAACCCCTCTGCACTCTTTATGAGGTCAGAGGTCAAAATACAATACAAGTCACACAGTTAATATACGATAAGTTGCACAGTATACGTTATGCCCCAGGGGACTCACAAACCATATTCTAAGAAAGTGGTATAAGTACCACGTGGGAGTTAGAAAGCAGGCCTGGGGCCTGTGGAATTGCTGGGGCTACACTAAACAACCAAAGGTTAGTAAGTAGGAGGCCCACGGGAGACGCGTGCAGTGTCTAAACACAGACGCGGGTTACCATTGACTTTCTATGGGAAACGAAGAAGTTACAAATATACAATTTAAGGACACTTCCGGATGGACTAGGATGGAATTCCTTTAAACTAGGACACTTTGAGAGATCCACGGGAGCACTGGAGTACTCGTGTTACCTCACCCAGGGAAGCCGGGTGCATAGGTGTCTTTTCGTGTCGGGTTTCGTCATCATTTTCTATGGAGAGCTGCAAAGAACTGCTGCAAGCAAGCAGAGGAAAAGTGTTCGGGTGGATCCAAGGGTGGGTCGGTGATGTGAAGAACCTGAAGGCAGAGGGGACAGAGTATGGGTCACTAGCCAGTGACCAAGAAGGTACCAGGAAAGAACCAGGCGATGTCGGGTGCTTGAAGGTGAAGAAGGTGAGTTGGTCTCTTCAGCCATGAGGTCCAGGAGGCATCGACGATGACCAGGAGCTGGATTCGAGCTGTCCCACAATGAAACTAGATGACTGCGGTGTTAGTATCCGGATTGGACCCAACAAGCCATGGCGACCGCAACTCATGCAGGATGTCAAGATTGGCTCTGTTGCAGACCAGCAATGTCTGTGGCGCTTCTCCTTTTCAGGGAAGCTGGAGCAAGCCTGGAGCAACCAGCACAGCAAAGTAAATTCAAGATGGCATCTTCAGGGGTCTCACTAGCCAACAGGCAAGGAACTGGGAAGATGCGTCAAGCTCAAATGCAAAGGCGGGGCCCACGGGACACTCGCGAAGTGTAGGGGCCGGGGCTTCGGTGCAAATGGTGCTCGGGGCTGAGGCTTCTTGTACCCCAATGCACAACTTACTGAGGCTTCAGGAAAGGAGTGCAGATAGCAAAATGCAGGATATCCACGATGTCCGGCCCCACGTTTCTCGTGTCCGCCACGGGTCTCAGCTTTACTGTGGATGTGGATCGGGGTCAGAGAAGCCTGGAAGTCTAGTTTTTGAGTCACAGATTCTTCAGGTTCCAACGGGAGCCTTGAAACTGCAGACCAGCGAAGTTGCTGTTGGTGCCTGTTTGCACAGGGTGGTCACTCCTCGACCACAAGGGAGATGTCTTCTGTCTTCCAGTCAGAATGGAATGTCAAAGGTCCAAGATATGTCTTTCAAAGATTCGTCCAGGATAATCTAAGTCCTGGGGACACAGCTCCTATACTTATACTAAGAAAGGGGGCTGGATTACCTGACTAGGTCCCACCTATGGGTGGACCTGAGAAGGGGGTGGTTACACCCCTTTCCCTTTGTCCAGTTTCATGCCAGAGCGGGGGCTGGAGTGCCCCAGCAACTGGTTTGAACGGGGCTATGCATGGAGCACCTTGTGTGCCCCAGGCAGTGTCTAGATGCATTCACTGAATGCAGCCCTCCCTGCCCCAATACACAAAACCCCTGTGGAATGCTACCCCTGCCACCAGAATTGGCAGGAGGGGGTAGTATTCCAAAGCGCTTGACACCTTACACGACATGTTTTGATAAACCCAAACCAAAGTTAGCATTAACCGCGAGGATTATAATCCATTTAAGAGTATATGGTATGCCTATATCATAGAACAGCTATAAGGAGATGATTCCGAAAGCTGCAGAGGGGCTCAGCTCATGCTAGGGCACCCTCTCACATAAAACCAAGCACTCTGCCTCTAGGATTGTCGAGGCCTACCATAGGAGTGGCTTATAGGTGTATATGTGTCTATATATATAAAGGTAGATATAGGGGTACTATATCAAAGTAAGGGGTGATTACACCATCTTACAAAGGATATGTAAACAGCCCTGTGGTGTTAGTTTGGAAGGCAAACCAGGGGTGGCAAAATACATGCTGGAGCCCCTGGTAGGCCTACGGCGCACCTATGCCCTGGGTACCAATGGTACACTATACAGGGGCTCACAAGGGTGACCTAGTAACCAATCTGATATGTACCTAAAGTACATGGAATCCATTTTATAGAGAAAGCAGCTAGTCAGGGGCCCTGAATAGCAGGGTCCCAGGCCAACTAAGTCAAAAACCAGCAAAACACCAGGCAAAAAGTTGAGGTAACCATATAGTCAGATATCCACCTTCCTACAACCCCCACCTCAGGAAACTCCACAGGCTACCATTTGTGAAGAGATGCCAGTTTAAGGTGCTCACCCACACTTACAAGGCACTGCACAATGAAGGACCGGCCTTCCTCAACATATGAGTGAATTTCCACCAACCGACCATAGAACTCCATTCTAGATCCCTCTCCCTAGTAGCTACCCAACAGATCCATCAGGCAAACAGCGAAGGCCACTCCTTCTCCCACCTGGCAAACAAGACCTGGAACACCCTCTCCCTGGATCTCAGAGCCTCACTTTCGCTCCAGCAGCTCAGGAAGAACCTCAAGATCTAGTTGTTTAACCAATAGCAACAGGCAGCAGGATTCCGCAGCATGATCCCACAGTGCCTTGAGACCCTCGTGGGAAAGCAGCTGTGCTTTACAAATCCTGATTGATTGAACTATAATTTGGCTCCTGTTTTCACTCAAGCATGAGAACATGAGCTAAAGATTACATATTCTGTAGGAGACCGACCCATTACTCACTAAGGCAGAGGCAAAGCTGATGACGTTTCAGAACATACAAAACCACAACGTGCAGGTGATCCAACCTTAAGGAATTATTCAAGAGCAAAATATGATTTGCCCCATGGTAACAATGTCTCATATGATGTCTTTACAAACCTCAGTGTTAAACCTGGCATCTTTTGGTGTGATTTCTCCAGTCTTTTTGCTTCTGCCTCGTTTTTTGACTGTGTTGCACTTCGTTTTTGCTTGTTTTAGGACTCTGGGCACTTTAACACTGTTGAAAAGTGCTAATGTGCAAGTGTTCTCAGTGTAAAATGTAGTGATAGTTAGTTTCTCCATGATTGCCATAATTGATTTACTAGTAACTCACAAGTACAGTGCACCGTGTGTGCCCAGGGCCTGTAATTCAAATGCTACTAGTAGGCCTGCAACACTGATTGTGCAAGACTAGCCTTGCAAAGATGTCTCAGGTCTGCCACTGCTATTTTGACCTGGCAAGTGCACCCACTTGACAGGCCCAAACCTTCTCTTTTAGTACCTGTAAGGCACCCTTAAGGTAGGCATTGGTAGCTCCATAGGCAGGGTGCGGTGTATTTAAAAGGCAAGACATGTGCTGCTTTGTTTTACATGTTCTGGTAGTGAAATACTGCTAATTTTGTTTTTCATTTCACAAAGGTCTGTCGCTCCCATAGGTTAGCATTGGAGCTCTCTTGTAACATGTTACAAGTGCATCTTCCAATTGAAGGCTAATAGAATGTTGGAGCTTGTGGTCTCTAGACTCTCAATTTAAAAATACATCTTTTAATAAAGTTGGTTTATAAATTGCAGGTCAGAAAATGCCACTTTCAGAAAGATGAACAAACAAGGGGGTCAGCCCAACAGACAGGACCCAGGTAGGGCCATTTATAAATGCAAAAACTAGGGGGGGGCCTGGTATCCTACTCAATTATACACTTGATTTATCACAACAACCATACTATATTCCTTTAGTGATTGGGTTATTTATTCACCCTATTTTTTCAAACACTTTGTTTTATATTTTGTGTAAGGACCTCACATCTTTTTAGTGAAACACATGTCAAGTAACATATACATATTAACATATAAGACCATTTACACAACATTTATCACATTTATACAATAACCACAATTTACACAAACATTAGTTTGATATCATAAACATGAATATAACACAAAACCAATGTATCATATATACTCCAAAAGACACCACTGATGCAGCAGTGCGGAATAGCGTAAGGAGTTCTGCCCGCGAGAATGGAGAGTGAGAAATGTGAGCTTTAAAAGCGGACGATTACGGAGAAGCGTCATTGAAACGCTTCGTGTACTACGGATAATTAAGATTTGATTTAATATCAAAAACGAGTCTCTCATAACAGCTGCCTCAGCACTTTCTGAACAGTGATTTAAGGATTTTCAAAAGTTGATCCACCGCTAAATACTGAGAGCTGCTTGGTCATTCAGAATTGGCTAAGAGACAACGAACGGCAGATTTTTCCAATGTGTTATTACTAAGAAGCCCTGATGAGAGCCCATTGAGAAACTGTGTGGCTTGAAATGCGGCAATGTCAAATTAAGATGGCAAATATTGATATCGATGCACGCATAATTCAGGAAATAATGGACTGAATTGTAGGAACACCAAAGAAAATTCAGTGGTGTCTTTTAGAATATATAAGATGCATTGGTTTTGTGTTATATTCATGTTTATGATGTCAAATTAATGTTTGTGTAAATTGTGGTTATTGTATAAATGTGATAAATGTTGTGTAAATTGTCATATATGTAAATATGTATATGTTACTTGATATGTGTTTCACTAAAAGGATGCGAGGTCCTTACACAAAATATAAAACAGAGTTATTGAAAAAATAAGTGAATAAATAACCCAATCAGTAAAGGAATATAGTGTGGTTGTTGTGATAAATCAAATGTATAATTGAGTAGGATACCAGCCCCCCCCTGCACTTTTAGAAAGATGGCATTTTCTTACTATAACCATTATGTGCCTCTGCCTGTCTGCTGAATACATGTCTGGGTTAGGATGACAGTTGGGCTGTTTGTGCATTCACTCTAGACAGTCACAAAAAGTGAGCTGAGGTGTGCCCTATATTTCCCGATGGCCCATCCTGAGCTAGAGTTGTGGGAGGAGTTGACAGTGACATCTGAATAGGGCTGTGCTTGGCCTCACACAAAGCTGCCCCCTCCAGTAGTTTGTCTGGAGCCAGGGCGGGGAAAAGGCAGGGTTTTGTGGGTGCACAGACATAATATCGACTCCAAAATATCGTTTGGACAGAATATCGAGTCAAAAATATCGTTTGGACAAAATATCGACAGGACAGAATATAGACAGCCAAAATATCGTTTTTAAGGTAAGTGAAGTAATATCGACTGTAAATAATATAGACAGTGAAAATATGTGAGTATATAATATAGATAGTAAAAAAAATCGTTTTTATTTTTAGGGTTCAGGGTCAGTTTTGGGTTTTTGGGTAAAGGGGTATTTTTAGGGTTCAGGGTCAGTTTTCAGTTTTTGGGTAAAGGGGTATTTTTAGGGTTTAGGGTCAGTTTTCAGTTTTTGGGTAAAGGGGTATTTTTAGGGTTCAGGGTCAGTTTGGGGTTTTTGGGTAAAGGGGTATTTTTAGGGTTCAGGGTCAGTTTTCAGTTTTTGGGTATTATTTTATTATATTTTGTTACTATATATATATGTTTTAATAAATATGAAATAAAAAAATATTTATTTAACTTTAATTAATTATTTAATTATTATAAGTTAATTTAAGTAATTTTAAGTATATTTTAGTAATTAATTATTAATATTAATTTAATTTAACACTGTTTTTAGTAAATACGATATTTTTTACAACTATATTTTTGTAAACGATATTTTTAACTCGATATTTTTGTACTTACCTGTTTGTAGATAGAAACTCGATATTTTGATTGTCGATATTTTGTCAACGATATTTTTGATGGTCGATATTCTGTCCCTCGATATTATTTCAGTGATCCGGTTTTGTGCTCTACAAAGACTGTCCTTTGAGGTTGGCCTACTTCAAAGACTAGAATGGGTTTAAGTACTTGACCTGTGACCCCATATCATTAGAACCCTTCTGGACTGAGGACATTCTGCCAGGAAGAAGAGATGAATAAGCTGTAAGGAGGGACTGCCAATTTGCTGTTTGCTTTGCTGTGTTGGCCTGCTGCTTGCTGCTTCTGTCCTGGGAGTGAAAGGACTGGACTTTGCTTTCCTCTATCCTGTTTCCAAGGTTCTCCAAGGGCTTGAGTTGAGTTAGTGTCCTGTTAAGAAGTCTCAGGGCCATCAAAGACTTCATATGCCAGTACCTCCTGCTGACAGTCTTGACTTGCCAAGTGGTGTCAAATCCAGTTCCTCGGGTGATTTCAAGAAGAAAATGCATGCATTCCAAACTGGGGCCTGCTGCAAAACTTGGTGCATCACTGCTGCCAGCATGGTCCCCACTAGTCGCAATGACCTGGGCTTTCAACACAGGCCCCAGCTTTTCAGTGCAGCACCTCAGAAGAACTGCTGCAGCGTGAGTTCAGAGCACCACATCACTGAAGTCTGTGATGCATCCCTCTGACTCTCACGCAGCACCTGCTTCATCGCTATAGAAATGAGGCAGCATGACCGGAGTTTCTGTGCATCATTCCTGGGCGCCGATTTCTTTATTGATACCACACCACAGTAAAGAATCGAAACATCAAGTCCATAAACGACACATCACCTCCCCTGCAACAGTAGGAAACGGATGCATCAATTCCCCTGTCTAGCATTAAGGAACTGAGGCCTCACCTCCCCTGTAGCAGTATGAAACTGACGCGTCACCGGTTTTTGTTGCTCTTCAACTCCCCTGCGCCTCGCATCACCTTTGATTCTTTGACACATCTAAGATACTTTGTCCTAAACAAGCGCATCTATTAATTTCTATGGACTAAACTTGCTTAACCTTTTTAAAAAGTGCTGTTTTTACGTGTGTATACTCAGATTTTTGTTGTTTTGCTCTTGTTTGACTCAGATCAATATTGGCTAGTTTTCTAAACTGCCGTGGAGTATTTTTTGTAGTGTTTCCACTGTGCTACTTTGTGTGTGTGTGTGTGTGGGCGTTTAAATACTTTACACATTGACTCCTGGATAGGTCTGGATGCTCTGTGACAAGCAACCAAGGGGGTCAGCAGGGGTTATCTTAGCTGTTGAATCCCTTACTCTGACCAGAGTGAGGGTCCCTACTTGGGTAGGGTGCAAACCACTACCAACTAGAGCCCCCATTTTTAACTTTGTTGGTCAGCGGTGAGAAAAGGACTTGTATTTGTGCATTGCATACAGTGATTGGTGTACACTACTTCCATATCACAGACCATTACGCAACCACATACTATTTTTTACTGCCTTTTTTGTCTTTTTGCAACTTCTGAGTTTTGCCCACAATCATTTTTCAATTTGGTGAGCCATCGGCTAAAGCTGCAGATATGGTGTCTGTGAAGGAGAAGTTGGAAAGTGCCTCAGCTCAAAAAGTTCTGCAAATATTTCAAGTGTGCTTTGAAAGGCTTCACTAGGAAAGAGGAGCTGCAAAAGGCGCTGAGGCGCAGGGAGTCTGGTGAGCACACAGAGGAGGGAAATGTTAATGTGGACATGATGGATCATTTGTGTATCAGTATCTAACGGGGAGCACCTTCCAGGGCCAGCGGCAGTGTTTCATCCAAAGGTCTGTGCCCAGAGGAGCTGAAGGACAGGCAGGAAGCTAGGCAGCACAAACTGGAGCTTGAAAGGCTCAGGGTGTAAATGGAAGGAAAAAAAATAGCTATGGAAGAAAGGAAAATTAGTTGAATCATGACCTGAGCTTAAAGGAGCTGGACTTGAAAAGCAAGGCCAGCACCGATGGTGGCAGCATTTCTTCAGTGCAGTCTGAAAGAAGGCTGCACATACTCAAGAACTTAGGAAAAGATCACACCAAGGAGGATTGCATCCAGAGGTGGAATCAGGGCTATGAGGCAGCTCTCCACATGAACGAGAGTTTGGGTGCAGGTTTGTGGAACTACTTAACAGTGGAGGGGGGGCACATTGTTAGCCTTCAGGAAAGCAAGTGACCTCACCTACACTGCCATGAGGGATGCCCTAATCACTAAGTATGGTCTTATCCCAGAGAGGTACAGGGACAAGTTTAGGCAGAGCAATGTACTTCTTTCCCAGACATGGCTTGAGTGTGTGGATTCTTTTTCCAAAGCACTGGATAACTGGGTGAAAGGCAGTGAGGTAACAGATTATCAGGGGCTTTACAATTTAATTGTGTGTGAGCACTTGTAAAGTCTGTTTTCTAGAGCTGCACCAGCACTTGATGGACAGCAAGCTTATTGACCCCAGGAAGCTTGCTCAGGAGGCGGACCGCTGGATGAGTACCAGGGTCCGCAAGAAGTTCTATGGGAAGACTCCGCTTAGGGTGGGCAGGGTCTCAATCAGCAGAAGGGCGAACACAGGTAAAAATGGGGATTTCTTTAAAGGGCACCAAACCAGTTCCCAGGCTTAGGATTCCCACCCCCTAGTAAAAAGAGTGTTGTTTCACCAGAGAAGTCTGGAGAAAGGGGCCCCTGAAGTGTTTTAAGTGTAATCAGGAAGGACACTTTAAGGGGACCCCAAGTGTCCCAAGCGGGCACAGTGCCCACCAGTGAGCAGTCACAGGGGATGGCCAGTGTAGCACTTGGGGAGGAGTTGGTCCCAAGTAGGTGTGGAGAACTAGCTGAGATTACCCATGTCCCACTAGGAAACAGTGAGGTGGTCCAGAGAACCCTCATGCCTGATAACACTAAGAAATACAGGCAGTGGGTGGCCATTATTGGGCAGAGGGTAGAGGCTCTGACTCAGGAGCCAGTCTGACCACTGTCAGGTGTTACCTGGTCTCTTAAGAGCAAATGGTCCCAGGCGTGCTTCACAAAGCTGTTGCAGTAGACAACAGTTAGCACCAATTTAAAGTGGCACAGGTTTCTTGAGGGTAGATATGAGCCCATCCATGCCAGTTGATTGTCGGCTAGGCAACAATCTGGAACATACCACCTGGAAGGAGGTGGAGTTCAGGTCACACTTGGAGATGTTGGGATTTCCTGAGTGGGTGTGCCTGACCACATGGACCACACAGCCAAGGATGATCAGGAGGCCTGGAGCCTAAAAGAGGAGCCCAGGTGCCTCCTAGGGAGGGGGGCAGGGACGCAGAAAACCCCCTCCAGAAATTCCCAAGGACTGGGAGGAGGCTGACCCTGAGGTGGATGCCCCGGCACCTACAGGGGAAGAAGTGACCAAACAGGGGAACATGCCTGAGTTGACCCATTGGCGGCAGGGAGGGGATCCCACCAGGGAGAAATTCAGCACAGAGCAAAGAGAATGTCCCAGTCTTGTGGGTCTTCGGCAGCAGGCCGAGGGCCAGACAGCTGGAAAAGAATCTGGATCTCACCTGATCTATTGGGAGAACAGTCTCTTATATAGCAAGCCTAAGGTTGATGAGCCTTGGGCAGCCCGTCTGGTGGAGGTACCCCAGTGCTTCAGAACCTTCCTACTGGGTTTGGCTTATGATGTGCCTTTGGCAGGTCATTTGGGGTAGGGCACGACCTTAGACAGGCTTGTCACCCACTTTTTCTGGCCCCAAATGAGAAAACACTCAGTAGCATCTGTTGGTCTTGTCAGACTTGCCAGGCATGTGGCAAGAGTTGGGAGAGAAGTAAGGCTCCCCTGCAACCGTTCCCTGTTGTGAGCACCCCTTTTAGGCAGGTGGGCATCAACATTGTGGGGCTCTAGACCCCAAGACAGCATGGGCAACAGGTTTGTCCTGTTCTTGGTGGACTACGCCACCCGGTACCCAGACACTATCCCTCTGAGGAGGATGACGGCGCCCATCGTGGCCTGGACAGTGATGGGGATCTTTACTTGTGTGGGTTTCCCCAAGGAGGTGTTATCTGACCGGGGTACCAACTTCATGTCCCTGTATATGAAGGCCATGTGGAAGGCATGTCGAGTAAACTACAATTTCACCACCCCAAAGGAATTGGTTGGTTGAAAGATTCAATCATACCCTAAAGGGCATGATTATGGGTCTGTCGGAACCCATGAGGCGTAAGTGGGACGCCCTCTTACCATGTCTTCTATTTGCCTACAGGGATGTACCGCAGAAGGGGGTTGGCTTCAGAACCTTTGAACTTTTGTACAGGCACCCTATTGGAGGACCTCTTTCTCAGCTTGGTAAAGGAGGGCTGGGAGCAAGCACCTAGGAAGTCACCCCCTTCAGTTACATGCTGGCCTCCTGGAACTAGACAACCCACTTCAGGAAACTCGACCAAGAGAACCTAGAAGCTAGCTAGGAGGACATGAAACATTGGTATGACCAGAATACCACTCTGGTTGAGTTTCAACCTGGTCAAAAGGTGTGGATGATGGCACCAGTGGAGCCCCGCGCTCTACAGTACAAGTGGTCTAGCCCAATTGAGGTAAAGGAGACCAACAGTGACATTGCCTACCTGGTGGACTTGCAGACTCCTAGGAACCCCTTAACGGTCCTACACGTGATCCCCTCAAACCACACTTTGAGTGGTCTAAGTTGACCATGCTCTCGGCTACTGATGATGGGGTGGAAGAGGAGAGTGAACTCTCCCTGATTCCCTGTCTGCCTAGGAACAGGAGGGGTCAGTGGAGGATGTGAGTTTTTTCCGTCCACCGACCCTAGAGCTACAGAGTGACTATCACCTGTTGCTGGGACAGTTTGCAACTCTATTTTCACTCATCCCCGGAGTCACCCATTGGTGCACTCATGACTTCGATAGTGGGGATAGTCCACCAGTGAAGCACAAGAATTAAAGGATGACTGACGAGTGAAGAATAGCATTAAGGAAGAAGTTTCTAAAATGTTAGCCCTAGGGGTGATTGAGTCTTCCAGCAGTCCTTGGTCCAGGCAAGTGGTCTTGGTTCTAAAGGCTGATCCGCCCAGTGTCACTCCTGAACTGTGGTTCTGTGTGGGCTCAATGCCATCACCAGGACTGACATGCACCCCATCCCCTGAGCTGATGAGCTCATCGACCAGTTGGAAGATTGCAAGTTCCCCAGTACGTTTAATCTAACATCTGGGTACTGACAGATTGTGTTGACTGAGGTGGCACAAGAGAGGTCAGTGCTCTCAACGCCAGAAGGGCAGTACCAGTTCTGCGTTATACCTTTTGAGTTGCAGAACGCCCCAGGCACATTTAAGAGGTTGGTCAATCATGTCCTGGCTTGGTTGGAGAACTTCAGTGCCACCTACCTTGATGACTTTGCAGTTTCAGCTCCAATTGGAAGGACCATTTGTACCATCTTCAGGAGTTGTTGAAGACTCTGCAGAGCGTAGGCCTCACTATCAGGACCAGTAAGTGCCAGATAGGGCAGGGGTCTGTGGTGTACTTGGAACACCAGGTAGGAAGCGGCCAAGTGGCACCCCTATAACCCAAGCTTGAAACCATTCTGGCTTGGCCACCCCCAAGACTCAGACAGAGATGAGAACCTTCTTAGGCCTCACTGGATAGTATTGGAGATTCATCAAGGGGTATGGCACTATTATTCCCCCATGACAGAGCTGACTTCCAGGAAGCAACAACATCAGGCAATCTGGACCAAAGCATGCCAGACCACTTTTAACACTCTGCCAGAGGCCTTGTGCACGGTGCCCATGCTCCAGGCTTGTGACGTCTGCAAGAACATTGTGGTGCAGACTGATGCCTCAGAGCATGGTGTGGGCGCTGTGCTTTCACAGCTGAATGAAGATGGCCTAGATCAACCTGTAGCCTTCATTTATAGGAGGCTACTACTCAGGGAACAGAGGTGGAGCGTAATTGAGAGAGAAGCTTTTTGCTGTGGTCTGGGCACTGAAGAATCTAAGACCCTACTTGTTTGGGACTAACTTCTGATTTCATACAGACTACAGGCCCCTCAGATGGTTAATGCAGATGACGGATAAGAACCCAAAACTGTTGATGTGGCCCATCTCCCCACAGAGAATGGACTTTATGCTGCCCTGGAACAGAACACACCAATACTAATGGTCTTCCACCTTAGCAATGAGAAGTCCCAGGAGGTTGGTTAGTTTTTAAACTAGGGGTTAGGGTGTTAGCCCTAAGGGAAGTTGGGGGGTTTGGGGTAGTTTTAGGGATATCGCAGGGGTGGGGCGGTTGGGGTAGTGTATGTAAAGGGGTGGGTTTTAGGCCTCAGGGGAAGAGGAATGGTAGTTGGGGACGTTTTTAGGGCTATGGGGCGGACGGGTTGTTTTTATCACTAAGGGGGTTAGGGTAGTGTTTTTAATTAAGGATTAGGGTTTTAAGCTTAAGGGCAGTGGAAGGGGTTGGGGAAGATTTAGGGTTAGTGCTGGGTGGGAGGGGGTCGGTTGAAGGTTTTGGGCCTCAGGAGGGGGGCAGGTAGGGGGTATGTAGCTTAGAGGGGGGCCAGGGGGGTCAGAGTAGTGGCGAACTTAGCAATGCATACCCGCTAACCATTAATGGACACCTTTGCCACACAATTTCGTGGTAAAGGTGTTCATGGTAAAGGAATGGTTGGTTACGAAGCATTTGTGGTTCAGGCTGTGTTGTAAGGGCGCGTGTGGTTTAGCCATGTGTGCCTCTATCATAAAAAAATCTGGGTTACTCTCTTGACTGGAAACAACAGGTAAACTTAGAAAGGATCAAAAAAATTAAAGGGCTAAAGATTTGTGCCCAGCCCCAATATCTCACCAGAGCAGAGTGTAAAGAAGAAGATTATTGTTCTGAAAAGCAGTCAGCAAAAACCATGCAATCAATACAAGGACAAATATGGAGGGTATACTGAAAGAATGGTGAGAATGCTGAGAGTAGAAACAACCTGGTCAACAGTCACAGCTCTGTCCAGCAGAGATCAATATCTCATTTTAAAAATTGGAGAAACAATCCCTCATTTAATCAAACAAACCTACAGACTGAGCAAGAGCCAGCCCTTCACCAACAGTGCTGTGCACATTTTTTTATTCCAATAGCTAAATCTCATGGAGTTCTAACGAGTGGGCTGTAGTGGAGTGTCTCTCTTCTCCTAGCCCGATGTGATCACATAGCCAATAACTAGCGAGCATTATATACCCTACTGCATTCTGGGAGCCCGGCACAACCTTTCTTATTATTACGGAAACGTCAGCAGACTGCTGCTGGGAGATGGGTGCGTTGATTGGGGGGAGGAGGGAAGTGATCACGGACACGCTCGTGACTGTCCGGGTCAGGGTGAGCATGAATTGGTCTGCGTGGACTGCAGTAGGCAGCGGGCAGGGCTGAGTAATGCGGCTTGCTATAGCCACAACCCACTGCAGCTTCTCTAAGGACACTAATGTCTCTGGGCCCAAAATGATCAGGTCTGAAGATTTCGGACCCAATGATCCTGGGCTTGGAACATTCACAAATGCAAACTGCGCTACTACACCCAGAGTCACCACTCAAGGTGAAATAACACAACTCATAATGAAAGCCATTGTAGTTTCAAGCAGAATGCAGATCAGATTTGTAACATCCAAAAAAGCCAGAATGGGCAGACCTTAAGATTGAATCTTAGGTTATACAGCAACTGTGCACAGCAGCATGGGTTTTAGGAGTAAGCATTGGCTAATCTGAAGACAAGCATGTTGCCGGCCTTACCGTGCAGACTGTGGCTTTAGTTTTATTAGGGACTATATTATTTAGGGTTGCGGTGGTTCCAATTAAGTAGGCCTTGACTTCTCTGGCAGACAATTTACAATATGTAAAGAACTACACCATCAACACAAAATAATCTTTGCCAAAACCAACAGTCCTGGCATTAGTTGCCGGTCTTTTGGCTTTATCAATGATTGTTTTGTCTTGGTTTCCAAACACTTTGGGACAGATTTACCAATATTTCGCACTGCGCTGCACTGCATTGCGTGAAAAGGAGAGAAGCAGAAAGGCACCAAATCTTCTAAGATATGGCGCATATCTTCTGTCTCCAAGTGTTTGGCACACTCGTGGCTGCCTTGCACCAATGCAGGCACCCTTGCACCATAGTGCAAGGGTGCCTGGGTTACGAGCAGGATTGTTTTTGTGCAGGAAAGGACACCTTCCTGCACAAAAACAAACCTTTGAGGTGTAATGAGGAAACAAAAAATAACGAGGAGAACAAAAGATATTTCTCCTCATCACACCTCTATTGGAAAGGCATACCATTTTGAAGCAATCCCAGGTTTACTAACCTTAGCAAAAGTGGGATTGCATCAAAATCCAGGGTGGATGCGTGAGAATGCCCATGCTCCACCCATTGAACGCCTTCCCAGCGAGGAGTAGTGCAAGACAGTGGGCTGGGCTACCTTGCTTTTCTGTGGATTTACTAAGCCATGCAAGGTAGCTTTGCGTGGCTAAGTAAATCCAACTAAAGGTCTTGTGTTTGTTGGCTTGCATCATCATTAAATGATGCAAGGGCAAAGCAAGCCCTTTGGAAATCTGGGCCACTATTGTTGCAGAAGCTGAGGGGCTATTGTGAACCAAAAAAAGACATTAGCTAAAAGCAAAAAAATTTTTGGGTCTCAAAAAGCACACATTGATATATTAGTTTGGAACGACTTTGTGTGTGGATATGCCCCTTGGGAAAGGATGCCATCACTCACAGTGACCACAGCAATGGCGGAAGTGTACCGACCCATTGTATTATGTAATGGACATAAATAAAAATGGGAATTACTCAAAAACAAACTAATGGATGAAGAGGTCTGATTAAAATCCCCTGCAAATAATTGTACTATATATATCGTTTTAGTCAAACCAAAAAGTCTTGGCTAACGCCAGACCTACAATTGTGCATGGAGGCATATAAAACTTGCAATCTTCAAAACATTGCAGTGCATTAGTTCGGCTCATATAATCATTTATGCGGAGCCAACGGTTCTTTTCAGGCTGTGCTCGGTTATTATTAATACATTCTCCCAGAAGTCATGCAAATCAATGCTGTCCTTGTTTTCTTTATTGAAATCAGGTTTTTGAACTGGAAGCAGGTCATGGCCACTTCCCGTGACCCCTGTTTTTATTGGCAGGCTGCACAGAGGGAACCACGCGCTGCCAAGATTTGATAGATAAAGAAAACACTCACAGAAGCGATCTACCGCATATGAAAAGCCCCTTCTCAGGGGAGCTAATCTTTCAATCATCCGAGTTAGCGCTGACTGCTGGTGGGACTGTTGGGGTTTTCCTGGATTTCCTGAAATGGTGAAACTGGGCGGCGTGTGCACGTGACCACCATCTTCTTCCAGTTCTCCAACAGCTTGACAGTTGGTAATGACTGTCAGTGGGTTTACTGAGGCGGGAAATTGAATGGAGAGCAGAGGAAATGCGAGAACAGCTGTAAAATGGTAGCCATAAATACCACTGACTGGAACTGGAATAAACAACCGAAGGCTCAAATACTGTAGAGACCTGGTGGAAAATTAATTTGCCAAGTTGGACATGTCTCTTCATGGGTGTTTTATCCATCAAAAGGTCAGGGGCAACATGCACTCATTGGCTGCCGATGACCTCACAGATATTGGTCTATCGGCCCACCCTCAGTCCCTCAGTGGCTTCATATTTGTCGCCCACTGCCTAGGGCAAGTAAGCGGGAAGTTAGAACTTTATATTTTCTTCAAGCTGCTACTTTCACAGCCATCGAGGCCAGGAGTATCAAGGACAGTGTCAGGGGCACCTAAGAGCAAATCAGGTTTAGCAACTGCTTCCTATTACGGCTGTAGGTTTCTCATGAATCCACTGGTGGAAAGTGGATTTTTGGAATATGTGCTCAACAAAAAATAAAACAAAAACATTTTGTTCTAGTTGAAAAAATACCATTTTAACCCATAGACACCAATATCCTATTTCAGAATGCCTCTAAAACCAACTGGAACACACCTCATATGAGATCTGTAGATAGCCAAAAACCCAAAAACACATATGAAAGCACCCAAAGCAAGTCGTAATTTGTCGGCTGGAATTTCCACCAGAAAGGGTACTGAAATGCATTAAGTGCACCTAAGATCTGCAATGGCACATTACTTGGAGAGTTCTACTTTTTTCCTTTCTCAAAGAATGAAAGCTTAATAAAAGGCAGAAGACAGTTTCGCTGAAATATATAACCAAGTAAATAACCAGTATACCTGTCCACATTGCATTCCATAAACATTCTTGACTAACTTAATTGGATTCTTTTAATTTGATTATGTTCTTGAGATCAAAGCTGAATTTGTGAGAAAATATATTAGCAGTGAAAGATCATGTTTTTTCTTGGTGCCTCAAATGAGGTTGGTTGATCAAATATTCTAATAGGCCACTCTTGAAACATCTCACCTAGGCTATGGGAATGACCATTATTTAGAGCTAAGCAAACATCTTTTCTCTCAACTTCAAAAGGTTCCGAAAGTTCAGAACTTTGCATCTCACTTCTTCTCAACATTTTCCGAAGCATCTTTATTAAAAACCAATCTTGCCGCTTCGCATTGTCTTCCTGTTCAGAAGAGAATTATTTTCAAGATCCTAAATATTTTACACAGAGTTCTACACCACATATGTTTCTACGTAGCAGGTCTCCTACCTCTGCCTATGCGTTGCCTTTGCCTTGGTGATTTTGCCACCACTACTCTGCGGTAAATACCAGTTACTGCTGCTTAGTTCTTTTGGCACTTAATTGCTGCCAGGAGCCGCCCGCTTTTTACCACCAAGTCACCCTCCCGCTTCCCGCTTCCCACCACTCAGCACCCCTCTCCGGACATACTTACTGGAAGCTGCAGCATGACCCCATTAAACATGTCCCCAACAAGCTTCCATGTAGCGGGTCTCCTCACTCTGTCTATGTCTCTCCTTTGCCTAGGGGGATTTTGCCACCAGATTTTGCAGCCACTGCTCTGCAGTAAATCCCAGTTACTGTAGCTTAGCTCTTTTGGCACTTAATTGCCGCAAGGAGCTGCCTGCTTTTTCCCGCCACCCAACATCCATCTCCCTCCCAGACCTACGCAAAGTAGCCATGCCAAAGTAAAGCCCGTCAGTGCCCGTCCACACTTGGACCATGCCCATCGCCAAGAGCCCTGGCCATCCGACCACCCACAGGTACTACGTCGCCAAACTCTGAGCCCTGGACGCTGCAACAACTGCTACTTTAATTCTCCACAATCAACGGCAGGGCCATTCACCTGCCACCAATGTCTCTTCACCAGTAGCTCAGGGCCTACCGCCTTCATCGAAATCTGCGGTAGTCCCACATCCCTGAAAGCAAACCCCCGCGGAACCACTACAATGCCTCCTGCTCAATGACTGATCTCTCTGCAAATATGGCACCGAAGTCTGGGACACCATTCCAACCCTCGTCCCTGGTGCATTTTCAACACTGAAACCTGGCTCTGCCCCCAACATCGCCACTGCAATGCTTAATGGTTACAAAATGACACACCAAGACTACACCAACAAACACAGAGGAGGAGTCACCATCATACACAAAGAATCAATACCCTGCACCTCCACCGGGGACGACACCACTCTGATCATGGAACACCTCAAGTTCCAACTCCACGCCAATCAGAGAATGACCATCAGAGGCACCCTCACCTGTAGACCCCCAGGACCATGCACTGGTTTCTGCCATGCCATCACTGACTTCATCTCCCACTAGCCATCAAGTCAAGGCACTACATCTTCCTCAGAGACCTCAATTTCCAATTGTCTGACCCCACAGACACAAACTCCTCCAACCTCATGGAATACATGGGCAACATCGGCCTAACCCAACTGGTCACTGACCCCACACACTGGGCAGGACAAACACTACGCCCGATCTTCACGGCCAGCAATAGAGTCATATACAGCCATGCTACAAAAGTCACCTGGACCAACCACTTCATCGTCCACTTCACCGTCGCAGGATCACCATGCATCACCACCAGCTCCTCCAACGCCCCCTTCTACAGCTGGGACAAAATGCCTCAGACCCTCAACACCACTCAACCCAACCCTGTGACCAACCTTAAACAAGAAGTCCAGAACTTCACCACCTGGACCACAACACCTTCGACGAGTCATCCCATCAAACAAGCAAAGACCCACAGAACCATCAACAAGCCTGGTACACACCAGAATTCAGGACAAGGAAATGCAGCTGCAAACAACTGGAAAGAAGATGGCACACCAGCACACAGACCACAGACTGAACAGCTTTCAAGTCAATCCTCAGCAAATACCACCAGTGATTCAAAGACTCGAAAAAGATGCCCTTGCAAACCGCATTGAAGCAATCACCAACCACATCAAAGAAATCTTCAGCATTGTCAGAGAGTTCTCCTGTCCTATAGCCACCAAAAACATGATCCCTCCTTCACAGGAACTCTGAGATGTGCCAGCAAACCATTTCCACAGCGATCTCCTCCATCCACAAGAACTTCGAGCCCCAACCCACTGAACTACACATCCTCCTCATTCCTATAGAAGCCTCTCCTTATCAGGCACTCACCGCTTGGGAACAGCTTGTCACACAGAACACCACAGATTTCATGATCTCCATCCACTCAGGAGCACCCACGGATCCCTGCCCCAACCATCTCTTCAACGTCAGAGGCAAGGATATCAGGCACCAAATCACCACCATCCTCAACGCATCCACAGCCACCTTTCCCACTGCATGGAAACATGCAGGAGTCAGACCACTCCAGAACTACAGCCCCATCTCACTGCTCCTTTTCCCCACCAAAGTTCTTGAGGACGCCATCAACTAGCAGCTCACCGAATACCTGGAAAGTGACAACCTGCTTGAAGCCTCCCAATCCGGTTTGTGCGCCAACCACAGCAGCGAGACCACCCTAATCACTGTCACTGATGACATGCGCACCCTCCTCAGCAGAGGAAAATTGGCGGCCCTCATCGTCCTCAACCTCTTTACAGCATTTAACACTGTATCTTATCACACACTCATCAAGAGACTGCACCACATCAGGATCCAGGAAGATACTCTCAGATGGATCGCATCGTTACTCACAGGTCGAATCCAGAGAATCCGCCTTCCTGCCTTTGCCTCAGAACCAAAGAGCACCATCTGTTTTAACCCTCAGCCCCACCCTCTTTTACACCCAGAGCACACCTCTAGCCAACATCTTCAGAACCCACAACCTCAACATCATATTCTACGCTGACAACACCCAGCTCACCCTTTCGCTCTCAGCAAACCTTGCCGCCACGAACACTAACTTCCACAACTTTGTAAAGAAAGTCACCGACTGGATGAAGACCAACTGACAAAAGCTCAACAGTAACAAGACCTAAGTGCTGATCTTTGGCAACAATGCCTCCCCTTGGAATGACACCTGGTGGCCAGCCAAACTCAGACCTACTTCCAAACCAACAGACCACACCCGCAACCTCTGCATTATCTTGGACAAAAAGCTCATCATGAAGCAACGGATCAACACAGTCTCCACCACCAGCTTCCATACCCTCTGCATGCTCTGAAGAATCTTCAAATGGCTCCCCACTGGCAAGAGGAAAACCGACACTCAAGCCCTAGTCATCAGTCGGCTGGTTTAAGGCACAGGAGGAATCCCCACTGAACTCATGAAAAGACTAAAGATGATACAAAACTCAGTGGCCAGACTCATCCTCAACCTGCCCAAATGGACCCGCATCAGTCCACATCTTAGGAGCCTCCACTGGCTCCCCGTCCTGAAAAGATGCCAATTGAAGATATTGACACATGCCTACAAAACCGTCTGTTACCTGGGACCAGCACACATCAACCAATGCCTGAAATTCGACCAACCGTCCAGAGACCTTCGCTCCGACACTCTCACCCTCGCACAGACCCGGCACTTCTGCTGAAGCCAGAGCAGAGGCTGTTCCTTCTCCAGCCACGCTGCCAATTCCTGGATCGGCCTTCCCCTCCATCTCTGGACATCACCCTCGCTGGAGGAAATCAGAAAGAGGCCCCACTCCTGGCTTTTCAATTGCTACCCGGCACCTAGATACCCTCACAGGTAATTAGTCCCACCATACAAATACATACTGATTGATTAATATATGCCCTGTTAACTTTCCAACAAGTGCCCTCTGAAGACCCTTAGATTAATCATCAAAACTCTGCTTTTTGACCCGTGTAGGACCTGGCCTCGTGGCGGGGTTCCCCTCGACCCTCAGCGACGCGACAGTTACCCCTGCGCAGCAGAAACCCCAGGTCGTCCCATCCTCTGTCCGCCCCGCTCCCTCCATGACCCTAAAAAAAGGACGACCACCCCCGCATCTCGCCATCTATCCTCCCGGTACCGGACGCCCATAACCCGCATCACCCCAGAGGGCCCCCGGTAGCCATCCCCCTTCCCTAAGGTCCCTGACTCCATAGCCCCCTGCATGACCCCGGCCCCAGCGAAACATAGGCACCAGACGCGCCATGCCCGGCTGGGGGTTAGAGGGCTTACTCTGCGTAAGATAGGGCAGAGTAGTTTCGATCACACCTTTGGCCTCCCCGAGAGCCAGCTCCACTCCCTGCTGGGTGTCTGGAAACCCCCGGACCCATCTTCAAGGGATCAAAGGGCCGAATGGCAGGAAACCCCGTCAATCAGCCCCGGGCACCAGATAACCGCCTGCGAGGGCTCGGACTTCAAAGGGAAAGAGGACTATAACAGGGCCCGCTCTGGAACTAGCGGGCAGTTGAATCCTGGATGAAAAGAGCCCTGCTGACCTGGTGGCGGCTCAACCATCTTGCTTGAAAGAAGATCGCTACCAGAACTTGGGAACCTTTGCGAGCCCTGCTGACTTGGTCGCGGCTCCCCTTAACAACCTCTGCTGGAGCCCTGCTGACTTGGTCGCGGCTCCCTGTAACCACCCCTGCTGGAGCCCTGCTGACTTGGTCGCGGCTCCCTGTAACCACCCATGCTGGAGCCCTGCTGACTGGGTCGCGGCTCCCCGTAACAACCTCCGCTGGAGCCCTGCTGACTTGGTCGCGGCTCCCTGTAACAACCTCTGCTGGAGCCCTGCTGACGTGGTCGCGGCTCCCCAAGAACTGAAGGGCACTCCGCTCACTACCACTCGAGCCCTGCTGACTCGGTCGCGGCTCGAGGGTACTCTGGTCCGGCTGGACCGACGGCGCTACCAAAACAACGTGGTTTGAGGAGGGTGAGTTGAGCACCCAGTATGATATACCTCTACGGCAGCCCCGTATCCCCCGGCTCGAGGATTGAGAGCTGTGCGCCGGATATGCCCGTACTGGCCCCAGCACTGTGACTGTCCCACTTCCCACACCCCTACAACCCAGATCTTACAAACCCTTGAACTCATTGTAAATATATGACCTTTTGACCTGAAAAAAAGTAATATCTACTGCTTGATAAAGTACTTGTTACTCAGTACACAACTGTGTGGTGTCCATTTATCGAATGGTAGAATCTCTGCACGTACGATCCTAAATGCGAAGTCCCCTCCGGTAAGGGTCTTACTCGGCCTGTGCTCGGCAGCGCTCCTGCGAGAGGTGGGTTCCGGGGTGGTCCGGAGAACGTCCTCTGTCCCCCCTGAGATCACCCCTTCTAACATTGGTGGCAAGCGACGGGATCCGAGCTGACATTTAGAGATCGTACAGTGAGCAGCGGACACACTACCCAACGAAGACCCAAAACAGACAGAAGAAAGAACCACCATGAGTCCCACTGGAGCCAACGTGAATCCGACATTCCAAGAGGACCGTTTGGAAGAATACACTCATAGAGACCTAAAACAGTTCTGTAAAGACTTTAAAATCGCTACCACTGGTTTGAGCACCAAGGAGGATTTACAAAAAGCCCTGAAGGCCTGGGTGGAGTCCGGGGCCCCACTCCCCCAAACAGAAGGGGACGGCATGGAAGAGGGGCAGCAGAACAAACCCAGCGTCATAGAGGGGGAAAGAACCGACTCCCCCGCACGGCGGAACGCATCCGAGAGGGGCCTGTCCCCAGAAGAGCTGACGGACCGAGAGAGAAGCCGGATTCATGAACTAGAGCTAGCTAAGCTCAAAATAGAAGGAGAGCTCAAATTAGCCGAAAAGAAGTTGGCTGTAGAACTATTGCGACTACAAGGAGAGCTGGAGGAGAAGAAACTACAGAGGCAACATGAAGGAAAGAAACTTCAATTGGAGCATGAACGCAGCCTGAAAGAGATCGAGCTCAATGCAAGCAGTGAGGAAACCGGGCCCCCAGGGAACCGAGGGACCCTCCCCCGGTGGAGGCTAAAGTACACACCCCCAAAGATGTGGTGAAAGAGTACTATAAAAATGACGACATTCAACAATTGTTTAAAGCCTATGAAGTAGCTATGACCTCCCACCGAGTCCCACAAAAGGATTGGGGGGCTGGGTTGTGGGGGCGGTTCCTAAGCGAGGAGAGAGACACCCTGCTGCACCTACCTTCCGCCGTACTGAACTCGTACAGCCACATGAAGGAGGTCTGCTAGCAAGATATGGGCTCACCCCCGAGATGTACAGGCAGCGAATCCGAGACTGTAAAAAGATCCCTGGCACCACGTGGGTGGAGTATGTTAATTTCTACAGCCGGGCCTTAGAAGGGTGGATGAAGGGCAGCAAGGTCACCACGTTTGAAGAAATGTTTGACTTGATAGCCTGGGAGCACCTGTCCACAAACTGTTTTGTAGAACTGCGCCAGCATCCCATATGCTCACACATGAGTCCCTTGCTCACTTTGCCACTGGATTCAAGCAAGCACGGCTGAAGACGGCTGCAATGCCAGAAACCGGTCCTGGGAAGCTTGTTTCCGGTCCAGGGAAGGCATGGCTTGGCAGTTCGGGCTGGACTGTTCCCATGAGGCACAGGGTCAGACTGATTTGCATATGGCCATGTCTGAACTGGGGTGGCAGAGTGGGCTAAAGAATGGTGATGAATTAAACCCAGATCAGTTGACTGGGGGTGAGTGCTTGTATTGTCAACGCTCCGTCCATCATTTCCTTTGGTTTTGCTTTGTTCGCCATAAGTTGGCAGGGTATGCTCAGACGTGAGTCCCTTGCTCACTTTGCCACTGGACGCAAGCAAGCCCGGCTGAAGACGGCTGCAATGCCAGAAACCGGTCCTGGGAAGCTTGTGTCCGGTCCAGGGAAGGCATGGCTTAGCAGTTCGGGCTGGACTGTTCCCATGAGGCTCAGGGTCAGACTGATTTGCATATGGCCATGTCTGAACTGGGGTGGCAGAGTGGGCTAAAGAATGGTGATGGATTAAACCCAGATCAATTGACTGGGGGTGAGTGTTTGTATTGTCAACGCTCCGTCCATCATTTCCTTTGGTTTTGCTTTGTTCGCCATAAGTTGGCAGGGTATGCTGAGACGTGAGTCCCTTGCTCACTTTGCCACTGGATTCAAGCAAGCCCGGCTGAAGACGGCTGCAATGCCAGAAACCGGTCCGGGGAAGCTTGTTTCCGGTCCAGGGAAGGCATGGCTTGGCAGTTCGGGCTGGACTGTTCCCATGAGGCACAGGGTCAGACTGATTTGCATATGGCCATGTCTGAACTGGGGTGGCAGAGTGGGCTAAAGAATGGTGATGGATTAAACCCAGAACAGTTGACTGGGGGTGAGTGCTTGTATTGTCAACGCTCTGTCCATCATTTCCTTTGGTTTTGCTTTGTTCGCCATAAGTTGGCAGGGTATGCTCAGACGTGAGTGCCTTGCTCACTTTACCACTGGATTCAAGCAAGCCCGGCTGAAGACGGCTGCAATGCCAGAAACCGGTCCTGGGAAGCTTGTTTCCGGTCCAGGGAAGGCATGGCTTGGCAGTTCGGGCTGGACTGTTCCCATGAGGCACAGGGTCAGACTGATTTGCATATGGCCATGTCTGAACTGGGGTGGCAGAGTGGGCTAAAGAATGGTGATGGATTAAACCCAGATCAGTTGACTGGGGGTGAGTGCTTGTATTGTCAACGCTCCGTCCATCATTTCCTTTAGTTTTGCTTTGTTCGCCATAAGTTGGCAGGGTATGCTCAGACGCGAGTCCCTTGCTCACTTTGTAACTGGATTCAAGCAAGCCCGGCTGAAGACGGCTGCAATGCCAGAAACCGGTCCTGGGAAGCTTGTTTCCGGTCCAGGGAAGGCATGGCTTGGCAGTTCAGGCTGGACGGTTCCCATGAGGCACAAGGTCAGACTGATTTGCATATGGCCATGTCTGAACTGGGGTGGCAGAGTGGGCTAAAGAATGGTGATGGATTAAACCCAGATCAGTTGACTCGGGGTGAGTGCTTGTATTGTCAACGCTCCGTCCATCATTTCCTTTGGTTTTGCTTTGTTCGCCATAAGTTGGCAGGGTATGCTCATACGTGAGTCCCTTGCTCACTTTGCCACTTGATTCAAGCAAGCCCGGCTGAAGACGGCTGCAATGCCAGAAACCGGTCCTAGGAAGCTTGTTTCCGGTCCAGGGAAGGCATGGCTTGGCAGTTCGGCTGGACTGTTCCCATGAGGCACAGGGTCAGACTGATTTGCATATGGCCATATCTGAACTGGGGTGGCAGAGTGGGCTAAAGAATGGTGATGGATTAAACCCAGATCAGTTGATTGGGTGTGAGTGCTTGTATTGTCAACGCTCCGTCCATCATTTCCTTTGGTTTTGCAGCATCCCCTTTACAGCAAGCTGAAGGACCCTCGAAAGCTCTCCATTGAGGCCGATCACTGGGTGAAGACCCGGGTCCCCAGGGGCTCTATGGTAGACTATGCCCGGAATGGTCAGGGACCACCCTCTGGTCGAGTTTCAACCGGGCCAGCAGGTGTGGGTGATGGCCCCGGTGGAACCTTGCGCCCTCCAGGACAAGTGGACCGGGCCCTTCAAAGTGGTGAAGGGCAAGAGCCAAGTCACCTACCTAGTAGATGTACAGTCCCCAAGGAACCCTTTGAGGGTCCCCCACGTGAACCGCCTCAAACCCCACTTTGTGCGGTCTGAGTTGAGTTTGCTCCTAGCCACCGACGATGGAGCGGAAGAGGACACGGAGCCGCTACCCGATCTCCTGTGCGCTAAGGAAAAAGATGGCTCCGTAGAGGGGGTGAGTCTCTCCTCCTCCCTCACCCCACAACAACGCGAGGACTGTCGCCAGTTATTGGGACAATTCTCAGACCTATTCTCCCTCGTGCCCGTTGTCACTGATTGGTGCGTCCACGATGTGGACACTGGGGACAGCCCTCCGGTACGGCACAGAGCCTACCGCGTCCCTGACAGAGTCCGGGCCTGCATTAAGGCGGAAATCTCTAAAATGTTAGCCCTGGCGGTGGTCGAGTCCTCTGACAGTCCGTGGGCCAGCCCCGTGGTTCTGGTTCCGAAGGCAGCCGCTCCCGGCACCGTCCCTGAGCTGAAGTTCTGTGTAGACTACCGCGGCTCAATGCAGTCACCCGCACCGACGCACACCCTATTCCCCGCGCAGATGAGCTCATCGATCGCCTGGGATCAACCCACTACCCCAGCACCTTCGACCTGACCTGCGGTTACTCGCAAATTGCGCTCACGGAGGGGGCAAAGGAGAGATCCGCCTTTTCCACCCCGAATGGACACTATCACTTCTGAGTGATGCCCTTTGGAATCAAAAATGCCCCCGCCACCTTCCAGAAGCTGGTTAACCGGGTACTGGCCGGGCTGGAGGAATTCAGCGCCGCAAATCTGGACGATATCGCGGTTTTCAGCTCCCACTGGACCGAACACCTGCAACACCTCTGGAAGGTGTTGATGGCCCTGCGTCGAGCGGGCCTTACCATCAAGGCCAGTAAGTGCCAAATTGGACAAGGATCGGTGGTCTACCAAGGGCACCAGGTTGGAAGCGGGCAAGTAGCCCCCCTCCAACCCAAGATCGCGTGATCGTGGCCTGGGAAGCCCCCATGACCCAGACGGAAGTAAGGGCCTTCCTGGGGCTCACCGGTTGCTACCGGAGATTCATCAAGGGTTATGGCAGCATAGTAGTCCCACTCACAGAGTTAACCTCCAAGAAACAGCCGAAGAAGGTGCGCTGGACCCCCTCCTGCCAAGAGGCGGTCGAAGCCTTAAAGACCGCCATGTGCACTGCCCCAGTACTCCAGGCCCCGACTACTCTCGGGAATTTGTGGTTCAAACGGACGCCTCCGAGCATGGTATCGGGGCCGTCCTATCCCAGCTAAACGAGAAGGGCATAGATCAGCCAGTCGCATTCATTAGCCGGAGGTTACTACCCCGGGAGCAAAGGTGGAGCACCATCGAGCGGGAGGCCTTCGCAGTGGTTTGGGCCCTGAAGAAGCTACGGCCATACCTGTTCGGAACTCACTTCCGGGTCCAAACCGACCATCGGCCCCTACGGTGTTTAATGCAGATGAGAGGAGAGAACCCCAAGCTGCTGCGGTGGTCTATTTCCCTTCAGGGGATGGACTTCACCGTAGAACACCGTCCTGGTACGGACCACGCCAACGCGGACGGCCTGTGCAGGTTTTTCCGCCTCAGTGAAGAGAACCCCAAGGGGATGGGTAGTTCTCCCTGCCTTTCAGCTGGGGGGATGCGTGTTGGACCTGGCATCCTGGCGTGGTTCCCCTCGACCCTCAGCGCCCCGACAGTAACCCCTGTGCAGCAGAAACCCCCCGTCGTCCCGTCCTCTGTCTGCCCCGCTCCCTCCATGACGCTACAAAAAGGACGACCACCCCCGCATCCCGCCATCTCTCCTCCCGGTACCGGACGCCCATAACCCGCATCACCCCAGAGGGACCCCGGTAGCCATTCCCCTTCCCTAGGGTCCCTGACCCCATAGCCTCCTGCATGACCCCGGCCCCAGCGAAACATAGGCACCAGATGCGCCATGCCCGGCTGGCGGGTAGAGGGCTTCCTCTGCGTGAGATAGGGCAGAGTAGTTTCGATCACACCTCTGGCCTCCCCGAGAGCCGGCTCCACTCCCTGCTGGGTGTCTGGAAACCCCCGGACCCATCTTCAAGGGATCAAAGGGCCGAATGGCAGGAAACCCCGACAATCAGCCCCGGGCACCAGATAACCGCCTGCTAGGGCTCGGACTTCAACGGGAAAGAGGACTATAACAGGGCCCGCTCTGGAACTAGCGGGCAGTTGAATCCTGGACGAAAAGAGCCCTGCTGACCTAGTCGCGGCTCAACCATCTTGCTTGAAAGAAGATCGCTACCCGAACTTGGGAACTTTTGCGAGCCCTGCTGACTTGGTCGCCGCTCCACGTAACAACCTCTGCTGGAGCCCTGCTGACTTGGTCGTGGCTCCCTGTAACCACCCCTGCTGGAGCCCTGCTGACTGGGTCATGGCTCCTCGTAACAACCTCCGCTGGAGCCCTGCTGACTTGGTCACGGCTCCCTGTAACAACCTCTGCTGGAGCCCTGCGGACTTGGTTGTGGCTCCCTGTAACCACCCCTGCTGGCGCCCTGCTGACTGGGTCACGGCTCCCCGTAACAACTTCCGCTGGAGCCCTGCTGACTTGGTCGCGGCTCCCTGTAACAACCTCTGCTGGAGCCCTGCTGACGTGGTAGCGGCTCCCCAAGAACTGAAGGGCACTCCGCTCACTACGACTCAAGCCCTGCTGACTCGGTCGCGGCTCGAGGGTACTCTGGTCCGGCTGGACCGACGGCGCTACCAAAACACCGTGGTTCGAGGTGGGTGAGTGGGGCACCCAGTACGATCAACCTCTATGGCAGCCCCGTATCCCCTGGCTCGAGGATTGAGAGCTGTGCGCTGGATACGCCCGTACTGGCCCCAGCACCGTGACTGTCCTGCTTCCCACACCCCTACAACCCCGATCTTACGAACCCTTGAACTCATTGTAAATATATGACCTTTTGACCTGAAAGAAAGTAATATCTACTGCTTGATAAAGAACTTGTTACTCAGTACACAACTGTGTGGTGTCCATTTATCGAATGGTAGAATCTCTGCACGTACGATCCTAAATGCGAAGTCCCCTCCGGTGAGGGTCTTACGCCTGTGCTCGGCAGCGCTCCTGGGAGAGGTGGTTCCGGGGTGGTCCGGAGAACGTCCTCTGTTCCCCCTGAGATCACCCCTTCTAACAACCTTCAATTGCAACACACCCATATTGGTGGAAGGTTCTTCTCTGTCAAAGCTGCCATGCTGTGAAACAGACTTCCTCTTTCCCTTCATTCTTTAGAACATCGAATTCACTTTGGAGCATTGGAAGCTCATTTATTTGTTTCTTTGGACTTTCTTCTAATACCTGACCTCGAACAGTGCTAAGATACCTTCAGATAGGAATGTGCTAATAAATGGTGCAATCAAATAACTAGCCGATCACAGCAATGGAAGTGAAGGTGCCATCTATCACTGGTAAAAATAGGAATCACATGACAATCTGCTTTGCAAGAAAAGCAAAGAGTCTGCAATGAATGAGAGCCTGCAACCTCTAGTATAATGGATCAGTGTGAGACTTAGCAACCCTGGGGGAAAGTTACTCCCCAACATGTGGCTTCTTTTGGCTCCCAATGTAAAAGTAAATCAGGGCCCAACACTAATATGGGGGGTTAATTGGGAGTGGCCAGTGGCACAAGCTGCCACACCTGGTTTGCCCTTTTGTACCATTGAGCCTGCTACAGCTGCCCCCTGGAGCAGAACTCATGAAGGCTGTTGCAGGACCAGAAAATAATAAAAGGGGTTATAGGAGCCCTCATTACTTTCTGTAGCTTCCATGCATCCTGCTTGTTGGACTTGCCTCTTTCTGTGGGGTCATCTCCAATCTTTTTACCTTCACCCTCGTTTTCTTAACCTGTATTGTTTACGTTTAGAATGCTGAGCACTTTACCACTGCTAACCTGTGCTAGAGTGCTTGTGCTCTCTCCCTTAAGCATGGTAACATTCCCTCACATCCAATTGCCATATTTAATTTACTTTGTAAGTCCCTAGTAAAGAGGTACATGTACCTGGGCCTGTAAAGTAAATGTTACAAGTGGGCCTGCACCACTGATTGTACCACCTGCTTAAGTGGCCTTTTAAACATGTTTAAGGCATTCCATTGCAGCATATATGTGCAGTTTTAAACTGTCATTTCGACCTTGCAAATTAAACCTTTTACCAGACCTAAACCTTCCTTTTTAATACATATAAGTCACCCATAAGGTAGGCCCTAAACAGTCTATATGGCAGGGTGCAGTGACTTTGCAGAGTTGGATATGTACTTTTAAGTTTTACATGCCCTGATCTTAAGAAACTCTTAAATTTGTTTTTCATTACGACAAGGCCTGCCTTTCCCATAGGAGAACATTGGGTTTAGTTATAACATTTTATAAGTTAAAAATTTGAATTTGGAGTAAGTAGGAATGTCAAATGTGGTGTCTAAAGATTTGGAATTTACAACCCTCTTTAATGTTAAAGTCGGATTTTACGTCAAAATTCAGAAAATGTCTCTTTTAGAAAGTTGGCAGTTACTTGTCCTTATCATCTGATGCCTGTAGCCTGCATCCTCGGTCACATGACTAGGTGTAGCTGGGAGTTACATTTGTATTGCTCCCAGACAGTGAGACAAAGGGAACATAAGTGTTGGCATTATGGGCCACTATGACTTAAGGAAGAGACGGAGCTGTCACTTGCTACACTTGCACATCACAAAGGCCCTGCTTGAACACACTAACAAATTGTTTGCCACTAGTCTTTTGTGTCCCCAGACAAGCTAGCGCCAAGGCAGGTAGGAAGGGGATGCCTGACTCCTCTGATGGGTGGAAACATCCTGATTCTTCTCCTACTTCGAAGTGGGCACCAGGTATAAATATTGGACCCTCAGACCAAGATCTTCGGTGCATAACTGGACCTGTGAAAGACTCAGAAGAAGGACTGCTGAGCTGCTTTGCTGCAAGGACAGCCACTCTGCTGCCCTGCTGCCCTCTTGCCTGACTAAGAAGGACTGGACTTTTATCTTGGACCCAGGACCACCAGAGTTAGAGGGCTAGTTGGCTGGCTTCCTGATCTGAGCCTTTAGGACAAAACAGGCTCCAGTAGCCTTGAACCCAGCACCTGGACTCCGCCAGTTATGAGCCCTTTCTCCAAAGTGGTTCCAACCCAGTACTGGACCCTTGAAAGTGGACCGGAAAGGCACTGTGTCAGTCCATCTGTTGTCACAGCAGAATCAATGCAGTATGATTAATTTACTTGAAATCAGAACTGCTGTGTGACGCATCCCTGATGCAGGACTTTGGATAGCAGTCCATGGTTCCTCTGAACCGTCACTCCGTAACACATCTCTACCCACAGAGCTAACACTGCTACTGCAGCTCTTGAGAACCACCACTTCATGTCTCATCTCCATGCATGCACCTTGCATTGCCACCGCAGCTTCCTCTGAACCTCTGCTGCACTACTTATCTCCACACAAGGAACTCACATCGCCTCCTCTGCATGACACATATCCTCAACATGCTCCATCTCGGTCAGCCTAAACTTGTGACTTTATCCCAGTACGACAAGATCATGTAACCAAAGTTGGCACTTTGTGCTTCAAAGCACTATTTTGACTTACATCTTCGAAATAGCTTATTTCCGGTTCTACTGATTAGATTTGTGCTGTCAAATAGTTTATTAACTTTTAATCTGTGTTTCTAAATTGTTGTAAGATTATCACAAGGTATGTTTTTGTTTATGACTGTTTAAAGTGCTGCATAATTACTTTATGCAGCACTTCAAACAGTCATAAAGCCAATGGCATGTAGTAGTGCGGACCCCTTTTTTTAGGTCGAGGACCTAAAGGCTGCGCTTCCGCAGTCTGGGGTCGGAGATTTAATGTCTCTTAGTAGCGCTGTAGAACCCGCCTCCCTGCCCCGTCTCTCCTCCATTGGCTGGCTTCCTAAACGGAGGCCAGCCTTTAGAGGAGAGATGCGTCACACCGATTTAGCCCCGTCTTTTTCGGATTTGGGGGCGTAAGTTTTGCTGTTCTTTAGACAGTGACGTTGTCTGTCACTCAGAACCTCAAAACAACGCCCCCGATTCCGAAAAAATCGGAAGCTTGCGGCCGCCATTTTGTTTTCACCCGCTGTGAAGGTGAGCCGTTCCTCACTGTACTCTTGCCTTCTTCCCCCTGATTGCACTCGTGTTTTTCTTGTCTTGCCTTCTGCCCCGCTGTCTGTTTATGTTTCCCGCCCCCCCTCCCGCTGTCCGTGTCGTTTTCCCACCCCCTCCCGCTGATAAGGTCGCCAGGGCTGAGAGCCCGGGCTGCTGGGAAGCGAGACGGGCCATGGGGAGCCGTGAGAGTCGGGCCACCGAGCGGGCGCAGCTCTGTCCCCGCCTCCCTCTCTACGAGAAGCCAGACGATCTGTTCGCTCGTTTGCTAAGCGGACATTTTTTTTCCCGTTGTGAAAGGCGCTCCTTGCCGAGGTGCCGCCGGGGTGCGCGTCACTGCTGTCCTTTAAACCCCTGGCTGGCCTCTTCAGGCGCCCATCTCTCCGGCTGGTACCCGTGTCTGCCCGGGCAGAAGATGCCACCTCTGGAGTAGGTGCGGGAGGTTAGTTTGGGCAGGCCAGAGTGATCGAACGTTGCTGGCAGCTACTGTGTAGTCCAATTCTTTGGTTTAACTTTTTCTCTCGCTGTATCTTCTACAAGATGACTTTTCGTTACTCTTCTATGTTTATGTGTCTTTTAAGCTGTGGTGTTCGGGTCCCACCATAGCATTTCTTCACTCTTGGTTTACCTATACTTCATGTCGGAATGCATAATGTTGGACTTTGAAACCCTCAATAAAAGTAGAGAACTAACCGTTTGGATAATTAAGGCTGGCAGATCTTTGAAAAAAAACTTGCATACCACCGCTTTCTCTAAATTTTGACTTGGAGCTCCTTGATAAAGATGCACGGGACACCATGTGGCGTGTGAATGTTCATTGATATTTTATTTTGCGTGCGTTTTTTTTTACTTGTTTATATTATGTACAGTTTTCATTTGTTTGTCCACAACACCGTGGCATCAATGGTATTAAACATAATATGTGACGTCTCTAAGTGCTTACAAACTACGGTCCATGTGTCCTCACTAACAGACGTGCCCCCTTCCCCAATGTGCGTTCACAGGGTGACATCGGGAGCCCCCTTGCGTGCAGTGAAAATGGGACCTGGTTCCTGGCAGGCGTCAACAACTTCCTCGCCACAGCCTGCATGAACCCCTCCAGCCCGGCTGTCTTCACTGAGATGTCCGCTCTGGCTAGCTGGATCCAGGGCAAGATATCCGGGGCCTTTTTCGCAAACCAGGTGGTCCAGATTTACAACAACATGGATGACGGCGAGTGCACAGCAGCATCGCCAGGACTAGGTAAACTGTGGTTGGCTAAGCACCCCTGCACAGCAAAAACGTCCCCTCCCGTTTCTTCCTTGAAAAAGTCCTTATTCAGCACGCTATTTTCCAAGAATGACAGAGTAAAGCTTTAAGAAGAGATATGTAAATAACGAATCGACAGGTACTTGCAGTAGATCCTATAAATCTGCACATATTATTTGCATACTAACATAGATGAAGTGCCAAGCTGGAAGCCCCAGGATGAGATCATTTTTCAGTTCCCTTACCTCCTATAAATACTCCTCTGTGCATGTCCCAGTCCTTCTTATTACATTTGAATTTTCCATCCCCAATTGTGCTAGAGTATTTGCATGTGCATCCGCTGCTATGCAGAATTCCTGTTTCACCCCTAAGCTCCACCCTGCCTACCTCACCCACCTAAAATTCTTATCTATTGACGTCTTTTTATAGAATTCCCTCCTATTAGCACATGATCACTCCTTTCACTGTATATATGCCTTGAAAAAATTGTATGTCTCTTCTGTTCTCCATTTTAGACATATTAAGTATCTGTATCCCACTACATAACCTTTTTGCGCAGACCTTCCTCCAATTAAGGCTACCCCTAGATTATCTCTGACCTATCTTTATTCTTTTTGAAATGTCACAACCTGCACTACTCACTTCTCGCTACAGAAAGCAGTTTGCATTATTTTACTGCGGCAGTACATCAGAGTGCTGTGTGCTGTGTGCTTTTGAGTGCAGAGTGCTGTTGAGTGTGTCTGTGTGAGGGTGGCTCTGTGTAGGGTTTAGCTATCTGTGTGCTGTAGAGTGCTGTGTGCTGTAGAGTGCTGTGTGCTGTAGAGTGCAGTGTGCTGTAGAGTGCAGAGTGCTGTAGAGTGCTGTGTGCTGTAGAGTGCTGTGTGCTGTAGAGTGCTGTGTGCAGAGTGATGTTGAGTGCAGTGTGATGTTGAGTGCAGAGTGATGTTGAGTGCAGAGTGATGTTGAGTGCAGAGTGATGTTGAGTGCAGAGTGCTTTTGAGTGCTGTGTGATGTTAAGTGCAGAGTGCTGTGTGCTGTCGAGTGCTGTGTGCTGTCGAGTGCTGTGTGCTGTGTGCTGTCGAGCGCATAGTGCTGTGTGCTGTCGAGCGCAGAGTGCTGTGTGCTGTAGAGTACTGTGTGCTTTTGAGTGCAGAGTGCTGTTGAGTGTGTCTGTGTGAGGGTGGCTCTGTGTAGGGTGTAGCTATTGGCATTGTAAATGACAATGCCATTTATTTAAATATTAAGCTATTGGCAATCTAAATGACAATGCCATTGATGATTTTAAAAAAAAAAAGTCATGAGGAATGCCAATAGCTCTACCTTTAATGATGCCGAGACCATTGCATTGTAAATGCTTCTTTAGAATTGCAGAGATTCAGGATGGGCAACAAGCAAGCTTTGCAGAAAGAACAAGCTGTAAACAGATCAGGAGGGGCAAACGTAGATCAGGATCCCAACACAAAGAAAAGAGTAGGAATGACAACCAGATTAGGTGCACGAACCCAACAATTGTAAGTAATGTTGCCTGTACAAATCCTATGAATGCTATTATTGTTGTCAATTTATCGAGTCATATACTAACTGAGACTGAAATAAATGCTTTGAGCAGAGGTTTGGGATACTGTCCAAGTGCTTATCCTAACGTTACAGCCCTACCTGTGAGTTGTTTTAAGTTTACGAGAAAACTTAAATTACATAAATTCTTTGCAGAAAGACACAAATGTACACCTAGTCTCACTGAATCTGAAGCTGTAGAGACTACACATACAATAAGGGACATAACAGAAGTACAACTACTGCTGTCTTAGATGAACAGGAAGCGGCTACATTGTTCCATGCTCTAACATCAGAACTTAACCTGGTTACATAATCCGAAACAGACAGTGGTCTTAAAATAAGATCTAGATTCACACAACAACTACCAGGTCCCAATGTGATTGATACCTTTCAGGAAATGGTTTACCAAGATCAGTAGAATCTTGAATATAAGTTTCAATCCAAAAACTTCAAATTCAAACAAAATTTGACATTGAATGAGAGAAAGGCCATAGACAGTCTAACCAACGACACCTCCCTTGTCATCCGAGAGGCAGACAAGGGAGGAAACGTGGTTCTTATGGATAAAGTGGACTGCCTCCATGAAACAGACAAGTAACTCTCAGATCAGACCACATATGTTCAACTGAAAGGTAATCCCATCAAAACAACTGTAATGTTAGTCGAAAATAGACTGAAACATTGGCGAGGAGAAAGTCTCATTTCTGACTCAGAATATAAATATCTCTTTAACGATACACCTACCAGTCCCCATCATATACGTGCTGCCAAAAATACATAAGGAAGGCACATTCCTTCTGGGGAGACCAATCATCTCAGGGATTGACTCCCCAACAGAAAAAATATCAGAATATATTGATATGTACCTTCAGCCTCTTGTAGTCAACTTACCTTCATACATCAAGGATACCCGGGATGTTCTAAGTAAAATTGCAGACATAGAATGGGTAGAAGGACATCAACTGGTGACGATGGATGTATGCTCGTTGTATACGAGCATACCTGGGATCAAGGTATCAATGCAGTACAGTACTTTTGGACAGCCGTCCCATCAATATGTATGAACATACCATCATGTTACTAGACCTGATCAAGTAAGTCCTAGACAATAACATTTTCACTCACAATGGACAATGGTCTCGCCAAATTAGAGGAGTGGCAATGGGGGCAACATTTTCCCCCTCTTTTGCAAACCTGTTTATGGGTCTGTTTGAACACACACACATTTGGCGTAACTGTCCGGGACACCTATTGGAATGTATCCTCTACTGAGGAAGATTCATTGATGATATTTTATTATTTTGGGCATGAACTGACAGTGACTTTGAGGAATTCTTATCGCACATTAATAACAACAAATGTAACTTGTCTTTCACAAAGGAACACAGCATTAAACAGGTCAACTTTCTGGATCTTACCATCAGCATAGACAAAAACAGGTTGAAAACATTACCTTATGGAAAAACAACTGCGTGCAATGCAACATTGCACGCCACTAGTGCACATCCGCCTTCGCAAATCAATGCAACCCCCTATGGGGAGATGTTGTGAAGTAAACGGAACTGTAGTGATAAGACTGAATTGAATAAAGAGTTGGAAATTGTAGAACACCATTTCCAAATGAGAGGATATTCAAAAAGTGTAATTAAACAAGCCAGACAAAAAGTAAACAAAATAAAAAGAAGCCACCTGTTGCTAAACAAAAAGAAAAAAAGCATTCTAGAATGAGCAAATGTAACTTCATCACTCCATTTACCACTATCAGCACTGATGTTTATAAGATTCTTAAGAAACATTGGCATCTTCTAACTTGTGATACCACTTAAAAAGATGCGATAGGAATGAAACCCACTATGGTCCATGCAAGAGGTCACACTCTGAGACAACAATTATGCCCCAGTTTTATTCCACCAACTAAGAATACCACCTGGTTACCTGTTGCCCCAAATGGCTACTACAGATGTGGCACATGCAGCATCTGCTGTTTTGGAATTCAGAAAATCACTAGTTTCCAGTACAATTCAGGCAAAACATACACCATTAAGAGTTTTATCAACTGCAACACAAAATTTGTAGTTTATTGTATCAGATGCATTTGTGGAAAAATCTATGTGGGGAGCACAATAAGGTCACTAAAAGACAGGATCCAAGAAGAAGGGAAACCTTCCAGTACAAAAATACTGCAGCTAGACAAAGTGTAAACTTTTTCCACATTGGATGCATGCTGTACAATGCAGCAACCATTCATTGTGTGAAATGTGAATAGAATTAAAGAAATATTTCTCCTACTTTGCAAGTGCCTCAAGGGAGAGTTATTTTTATGGCAAAGCCATGTCTGACAATCTTTGTAAATTGAGCTTTGTGTCAAACCTATAGTTAGTTGCTTTGGAATGCCCAAACACCACCCATGAAAAGCCCCCATGATGGAAAGTAGCCTAAAGCAGATCACAAAGTGATTTGTGATACTTTGAGGGCAACTTTCCAGGTCAAAAAATGATTCGCCCCTCAAAGTAATTTGTTTAACGAGACTTTACACTGCCTTGTGCTACTTTGCGGCAGCACAAATTCTTGATAAATTTGGTCTAAAGTTTGAGAATTACGGGCAATCTGAGAAATCCGGAAGTACAGGTCATCCTTCCATGCATCCGCATCTCAGAAAGCAGCGTCCACAGTTAGGCTCTCTCCTGAACATTCCAGTGGAGGGATCACTGAGGGAGGGATTGCGGGTGGGTCAGTTTGTGGCAGAATCATAGTACTCTGGGTGAATTAAATCAGCTCTACTTGCAATTTCTGGAGGAATCAATGAACGTGACTCAGCAGTAATACTAGTGCCAAAAGAGTTGAGTAGGGCTGGGGAGGAGCCACCCACATAGAAGACCTGCTCTTCGTAGGCATCTCCATATCGGTAACAGAAAAGATCCCATTGCATGCGTGTGTTTTGATAAAATGGGTGAGCTTTGACATGGTCACTCACACATCTGTTAAAGGCTCCTAGAGTATGATATAGAGTAATGAAAAAGAACAATTGATGGACAGAATGTGGAACAGTGTCATACATTCTCCCCATTACAGAGATCTGGGCCTAAATCCTTTGTTTTTTTTTTCTCCTCATGCCATTCCAGTTAAATATAGAGTACGTCCAGGGCCAGCTTTAGGGCAGTGCAACCTGTGCGGTTGCACTGGGTGCAGACCCGTGGAGGGGGCGCTGACCTCAGGGGGCACTGCGTTCAGCAATAACTTATGGTTGGAGAGATGAGGGGTAATTTTGCCCGATGGCAGTGAGAGAATCCGAGGAGGCGGTCATTGGGTGTGGGGAAGCCGAAACTGATTGTCACACCAGGCACCACCAGCGCTAAAGCCGGTCCTGAGTACGTCACATATCAGATCTGTGCAAAGGCCAGTGGGGCAGAGGCAGTTCAGTCAAATCGGAGGCATGAGTCTCTGAGAGAAGATGCAGAGTTGGATTTTTGTGAGCATTTAACATGTTAATAAGATAGTTCGCCAGAAAACAGAATACTTAGCTCAGTCTAATGAAGCCTGATTCAACTAATATGTGAGGCAAGCAGCCCAAACTGCTAAATAATTGTGCCCAATGAAAGAACCAGTTAAGCGCACGCGCATATAGCTACACACTTCACATACACGCTCACTTCAAGGTGTGATGATGCGCTACCCCTTCCTCAACTCTTTCTTGATCTTGAGCGCCCATTCATGCGTATGTCAATGGAAGCTGCCATTGGTCAAGATACCGTTCAAACTGTGGAAACCCGCCACTGATGACGGTCGAGGGGTGACCTGGCTTGGCAGTTCGGGCTAGACTGTTCCCATGAGGCACAGGGTCAAGACTGATTTGCCTATGGCCAGGTCTAAACTGGGGTGGCATGGTGAGCAAAAGAATGAAGGATTTAACCCAGATCTCTTGACTGGGGGTGAATGTTTTGATTTGTTCTGCATTCCGTCCATCAATTGTCTGTCTTTAGCTTTCTCACTCTAAGTGCGCCGGGTATGCCAGAAGTGGGTCCTGGGCTCACTGTGCCACTGGAATTAAGTTATCCTGGCTGAAGAGGGGTGAAACCACGAAACCGGTCCTAGGATGCTTGTTTCCGGTCCAGGGAGGACCTGGGTTGGCAGTTCGGGCTAGACTGTTCCCATCAGGCACAGGGTCAAGACTGATTTGCATATGGCCAGGTCTATATTGGGGCGGCATGGTGAGCAAAAGAATGATGGATTAAACCCAGATCTCTTGACTGGGGGTGAATTTTTTTATTTGTTCTGTATTCCGTCCATCAATTGTCTGACTTTTACTGATGACGGTCGATCACGGAGGTAATGGGACAGGGAGGCCGAAAAGCCTAGGGCCGATCAAACCGAGCAGGAGGTAAAACAATACAACCGTTTTCAAACGCTTACTGCGCACACTAACATTAACTGGCGAGCAACTCCACCAAACTGAAAAAATGTGCAAGAGCTAAGTTAATGTTATTCACATCAAATGGCAGCCCCCGCTACAGTCAAAGAATGCTATCACTGTGAACAGCCCGAGGTGTGGGGACAGCAAGATGCAACAAGAGTCTCGACAATCTGGCAGTGATTTCCCGAAAGCCTCCGCAAATGATTAAAAAAACAACACACATGAAAAGTTGATGGTTTAACCAGCTGCAGAGTCCTAAGTAGCCGCCCGGCTGCCCTTCAAGCATTCTCTTTTTTGAGGCTCAAACTGCCCCCTTGAGGTAGGCGGGGGGAGCAATTGCGGCGGGAAAATTGTGCCTCTCCATCCAAGGTGATCACAGATGAGGCCCGCCGGTGTAGCTATCAATTGTGCAGTGGGTGCAGTTGCACCGGGACATATGAGGCCCAATTAAATCAACACTCTACTATCTGACCGGGGGATAGGGGCCCCATTATCTTTGTACTCGGGCCGAGAACGCCACTGGTCAGACCCCCAACCCCTCTCCTCGCCAACGAGTCACATTTGAATTCTCAGGGGCGCCTGGGCTGCCTCCTTCGCACCATACCCCCCTTCCACCCTTTCGAACCCGCAACATGGCAGGGGTACATCAAAGCCCCTGCATGGGGTCTTAAAAAGCCCCATGCAGACCCTGTGCCGCAGGTGGGCCCCCAGCCCTGGGGGAGGGCAACAATTCAAGGGAACACTAACACGTTATGGATCCCCCCCCCAAAAAAAAATCATCCATCCCAAGGGCAAGGAATATCTTTAAGATATGGGAGACTCGAGGACCCCCCCCCCCCCCCCCATCACAATCTGGGGAGGGGGGCATTATAATGCGCAACGCCACTGCCCCCTCCCTGCTACCTTTTCCAATTACAGTTGTTAAACCGGTTTTGTCACCATCCCCGGTGTGCCATTTCCCCCTCTGGATCCACGACAAGTGGGCCCGACCCCGGACCCTGCCTGCCTCCTTTCATCTCTTCATTCATTTAAGATGGTCAACCCCAGCACGTGACTGGAACCGCTTTCACTCTGGTGCCAACCAAAGGAGATGAGACCCGGCCCACACCTGCAAACTTTCTCCCCTGGCTCACTGTGACGGAGTTCAGAGCCCACCCCTTATCTGTCATTTCACTTCTTTCGCCAGGACGGCGAGGCCAGAATCCAACTCCCTTTTTCACATTTCCCCTCTTAAACTATGGCAAAGTAGATTGATCCTGCCCCCGGCTGAATCCATTCCCCTCTCCCTGGGGGCGTGCAAGTCAGGTCAACACCGCCTGAGACCCTTTCCCTCTTCTACGAAAAACAGGTCTGAGCCAGGGGACTTACAAGGGCCCTCCAGCCCCTGCGGCGAAGGGCCGCTCAGAGACACTTCAAGGGACCACCTCTACCCTTCAGGGGTCCTCCATGCAGCCCAAAGTCCATACATGTTTGTGATATATTGGAGACTCGGGACACTTCGCCACATTCTACGAGGGTTGGGGACATCATATGGCGCTACGCCACTGGTAGGAGACCAGCCCTCGACCGCCACCTTATCTCTATCCCACTACGAAAAGGAGGGCAAACCCAAATTCTATTCCACATTTCCTCCCACCAGGAAACGGAGGTCAGACCTTTTCCCCTCGCTCACCGAGCCACATTCTCGTTTTCCCTGAAAAAAATCTATTTAGCATGTGGTCAGAATTAAAACAAGAAGCCAAGAAGCTAATACAGACGGCTCTGTAATACACACCCACCCCCTCTCCTTAAATTACTGGAAGTTCTATTAGTGGCTAAACACAAGCATTCAAAGTCCAGGAACTAAACTACTTAGGGTCCACGTAAACCGCGATCACAGCCCTCTTAGGCGGTGAATGTATTTTACGAGTACAGGCAGGACGCTTCTTTGTCTTACTTTTTTGTGCGCGTTTTGCAGAAAATACGACAATGCTCTTGACAACTGGATCTTTTAATAGGGTCATGCATTTGTCTTTTTTAAACAGAACACTTATCACTTTCTTAGCAGGGAGACGCTCGGGGGTTAGACTGCGACACCTTGGTATACAAAAGGTCTCAATCCATCCATCGGTCCATCCATCCCTGCACATTACTACCTAAATACATTAACTCGTCATTTCGAACATCTGTTTTAAAATCAGTCTATCATTCATCCATCCATACTGCCATTAGTCCAGATATCAATTAATTTAAATCTGTGGAGCCATCCATCCATGCCCAGAAGATGCATTCATTCATCCATCCATTCATTCACTTTGATGTCGTAATTTCACGAACGCGACAGCACATTACCTGCATGATGTAATCCGTGTTAGTATCACAGGAGTTTGCCGCAGCCCATTGTCAGATGGTCCTTCACTTCGGAGTATTAAATGCAGCCGTGTAAACGAATAAAATGCAAACAAATCAGTTTCTCCCGTGTTTGATGGAGTCGTCAATGTTTGAAAATACAATGCAACCTTTCAACTTTTATTACAGGTTCCTCATAATCCTTATGGGGCAGGCTCCATGCCCAGGCTTCTGCCAAATAGACGGATACAATCTGTCGACAAACCGGACATCTGACCCTCTTGCGGGCACTTCCAAACTCACAATCCACGTTTCTCCACAAATCAAAGAGGTCCACTGCCCGAGAGGTCAACTTGGTCCGAGCCACCTGTAGCCTCGCGCTCGGAGACGCCAGCCAGCCTCTTGCGCGGGACTGCAGCGCTGGACAGCCAAGTGGTCAGCTGAGTGTGCAGCGCTGGACAGCACAGTGGTCAGCTGAGTGTGCTAGGGCCAGAGTTCAGGGGGTAGCACTGGACGTCACAGGGGTCACCTGAGTGTACAAGGTCAGAGTTCAAGGGGTAGCAATGGGCAGCACATGGGCCACTTGAGCGCTTCAGGTTCAGAATCTGCCCTATCCTTGCGCCGCTGTCCGCGGTGGACAGAGTGTGCTGAAACGGAGGCTGGGCGCCCCGCTCGCTCTCCCCTCCTGCCTCTCTGATGTGCCGGGAGTGGGAGGGAGGAGGGGACAGCTGCTCTCCGCTTCTCCTGTTTCGTGGTGGGCGGCTCTGTGGGGAGGTTCTGAGAGGAGAAAGGTGCCTTGGGAGGCTGCCGGGGACCCCGGGCTGCCGAGGGCTGCGCGCTCGCTCATCTGGCCTCCGCCCTCACACACAGGAGCACCGGGTAAAGACATTTCCCCGCGGATCAAAGGCATTTCTGATCAAACACGCCGAGGAGGGCGCTTCCCAGGGAAAATCAGCGAGGTTCCCGCTGTCCCAGAGCCAGATAATGCACAGGTGTACATCGTTTAAAAAAAAAAGAAAACATACCCACGCGATTCACCCTCCTACGCGTACTTTTTTTCGTAAACAGAGTTCCACATTTCGCCTCTACGGTTATGCTTCACATTCCAGTGCTTAAAAGATACACGTGGGCTCCCGCGGCGTTCGACGACAGTACAGCTGATATTTTTATCTTCACTTTAAATACGCAACATGTCAAAATGCTTTTCTAGGAAAACCCCTTTTACTGGCATTACTCAAACGTATTCTCCTTTTTATAGACGTTTTACGGACATTTTATGGAAGACGCCAGACAGACAGAAAACAGACTGCTTAAAATAATGCGGTTGTGTGCAAAAGTAAACATGACCAAAATAGTCTGTGGGCCACCGACACCCCAAATTCAATCACCACCGTACATCACCACAGTGCATGTACAAATTCATCCATATATGAAGCTGTTGGTACATAATTTCAGACCTGGCAAAAAAAAAAGGCAGGAAAAAAAAGTTTGAGCGTACTCGCCTGATTACAAGATTACACGTCCAATACTTTCAGGAAAAAGCTGTAAATTTAATTCTTACACTAAGCAAGAACCAGCTCAGGTCGCACCTCATCTAGAGGGAGCGCATTTTATTCTAAGCACATTAGCACCACGTGCTTTCATAATCTGTCACTGGATATCTTTGCTTTAATAACTAAAAATTGGAGCAGGCCGGGTTGAGTACTGTAAAAGGAACGGACTAAACTGTCGTGTCCCGCAGCGGTATGTAGTTGTAAACTTATTTTTAAACTACTATTTACAAAACTCACTAGGAATTCCTGAATGTCTGTTCTTAGCAGACATGACAGCGACAAAGCGAATGGCTTTAGCATCTTAGAGCACGCAGTACAATGTCCTCATTCACCTCTTACATGCCGTGCACAGCATCAAACTGTCATCATCGACACACTCGACAGACCTCACGCAGAATGTCTGTTGCTGGAGTTCGGAATACTAAGAGACTCAACCCCCATTTTTTCAAAACAAGTTGCTGTCCAAATAACAAGTAGCCAAAACGGCAACAAGACATTAAATGAGCATCAGTGGGCTGCAATGACTGGGGCTTCTGTTACTCAAAGCAGGGGGACTCGCTTTATCATGCTTCAAAAGCCGACCGGCTGAGAACCCGTGGAATTTGATCCCGCGATGCGCAGTTAGCAAACAGATTTCCGAGACAGGTGCATTGACCCTCTGAGCAATTTTACCACATGTTAAAAAGTGAAAGGCAAATTAGGACGCCATGTAGTTGCCATCCAGGGCCACCATCACATGGTATATGTTTATCATTTAAAGCAGACACGCATGTGGCTACTCTTTTAGCTTGTTGTTGCTTTTTCTTTGATTTAAGTGTTGTTACCCAGTATAGAGCATGGAGTTCACGGATTGGGCTTTTCCGAATGGGACCTTCCTCTCACAATGGTTTGTATTAGGGTGTAAATCCGAATATGCCACTCTGCGTAAAAGAAAAAAAAGACTATATTCCGCCGACCAATAAATGAGGTAATGCAACCCTTGACAGGTAAAGGGCCTTCATAACTCATTTCCTTGTGAAAGTGGTCCATTTGTGAACATACAAAAAATTATAGCGGGATATAAGCAATAGAAATCTGTAAAGTGGACGAAGGACGCTATGGAACCTGATCATATTCTGCAAGCCTATCCTGAGATACATATCTACATAGTCGCCTAATTGATTAATGATTATACCATTACATGGCGTCTCCCATTTTCCAAACACTGACAAGTGAATAATAGTGCCCTATCATCTAATCAAAAGTAAACCTCATTAATTATCTTTTAGGTTGTAAGGCATGGCTATTGACCTATGGATGAAAATATGTATATCACTGTTTTCAACCTATCAATCAATCAATCATTTGTAAAGCGCACTACATACCCGCGAGGGTATCAAGGCGTCGGGGGGGGGAGGGGGTGCTACTGATCGAACAGCCAGGTCTTGAGTATCCTCCTGAAGGTCAGCAGGTCTTGGGTCTGTCGTAGGCTCAGTGAGAGGGTGTTCCATGTCTTGGCGGCGAAGTGGGAGAAGGAACTCCCACCAGTGGTTGTTCTTCTGATGCATGGGACAATGGCGAGTGAGAGGTCGGCGGAGAGTGGCTGGCTGTTGGGGATGTAGAACGAGAGTCGTCTGTTGAGGTAGGCTGGGCCGGTCTTGTGGAGTGCCTTGTGTGCGTGGGTGAGGAGCTTGAAGGATATCCTCTTGTTGACAGGGAGTCAGTGCAGGTTTCTCAGGTGGGGGGGGTGATGTGGCCGTGGCGTGGTACGTCGAGGATCAGTCGTGCCCAGGTGTTATGGATGCGTTGTAGTCATTTGATAAACTTAGTCGGGGCTCCCACGTAGAGGGCGTTTCCGTAGTCCAGTCTGCTGCTGACGCGGGCCTGGGTGACTGTCTTTCTTGTATCTGTCGGGATCCATCTGTAGATCTTGCGGAGCATGCGGCGGGTGTTGAAGCATGAGGAGGACACGGCGTTGGCTTGCTTGGTCATTGAGAGCGTTGAGTCAAGGATGATTCCCAGGTTGCGTGCGTGGACTGTGGGTGTTGGGGCTGGCCCCAGTGCCGTCGCCACCAGGAGTCGTCCCTGGCTGAAGGGTTGGAGCCGAGGATGAGGACCTCCATCTTGTCCGAGTTCAGCTTCAGACGGCTGCTCTTCATCCAGTCGGTAGACGGCCTTCATTCCTTCCTGGAGGGTGGCTTTGGCGGTGATGGGGTCCTTGGTGAGGGAGAGGATCAGCTGAGTGTCGTCAGCGTAGGAGATTAGGTTGAGGTCGTGCTGTCGGGCTACGTGTGCGAGAGGGGCCATGTAAATGTTGAACAGCGTCGGCTGAGGTAGGATCCCTGGGGTACCCCGCAGATGATCTCGGAGGCTTTGGAACGGAATGGGGGGAGGCGGACGCTCTGGGTTCTGCCGTAGAGGAAGGAGGTGGTCCAATCCAGAGCCTTGTCCCGGATCGCTGCGGGGTGGAGGCGTGCTCATAGTGTGCGGTGGCAGACGGTGTCGAAGGCGGCAGAGAGGTCTAGGAGGATGAGTGCTGCTGTCTCGCCGTTGTCCAGCAGGGTCCTGATGTCATTGGTGGTGGCGATGAGGGCAGTCCTGGTGCTAAGGTTGCTGTGGAACCCTGACTGGGAATGGTCCAGGATTCTGTTTTCTTCGAGGTCTGTTGACGATTTTCTCGATGACCTTGGCCGGGAAGGGGAGCAGAGAGATGGGCCTTAAGTTCTTGAGGTCTCTTGGGTCTGCCTTAGGTTTTTTGAGTAGGGCGTTGATCTCCGCTTGTTTCCAGATCTCTGGGAAGGTCACGGTCTCGAGGGAGAGATTAATGACGTTACGCAGGTGGGGTGCGATGGAGCTGCTTGCTCTGTTGAAGACGTGGTGCAGGAATGGGTCTGACGGAGACCCGGCGTGGATTGTGCGCATGGTCTTGATGGTGTCATCGATGCTCATACTGGCCCAGGCTAGCAGGGGGTCGTGGTCGATGGTGTGCGGAGAGTCTGTTGTGTTGCTGTCTGTTGGGGCTGTCTGGCTGTTGAAGCTGTTGTGGATGTCTGCTATCTTGCGGTGGAAGAAGGTGGCGAGGGAGTCGCACAGGGCTTGCGACGGCGGGATGTCGTTGGTGTTGGAGCTGGGTTTGGAGAGTTCCTTCATGATGTTGAAGAGCTCCTTGCTATTGTGTGTGTTGCTGTCGAGGTGGTCTTTGAAAGAGGTCATTTTGGCCGCCTTGATGAGGTGGTTGTGATTGCGGATGGCGTCCTTGTGTGCTGCATGGTTGTCCAGAGTTTGTTCACTGTGCCATTTCTTCTCTAGTTTCCAGGAGGCTAGGAAATCTGGGGTGAACCAGCTGGCCCTCTTGCTGGTGTCTCTGTGCGGGGGTTTCTTCAGCGGGGCAAGGATGTTGGCGCAGTCCTCGATCCAGCATCTGAGGCTGTGGGCAGCGTCGTCGGTGTTGGAGGGTTCGGTGGGTGGACTGAGAGCGAGGTTTGCGTGTAGTTGGTCTTCGGTGATTTTGATGGTGGGTTTCTGGAAGGCGAAGTGGATGCAGCGGTGGTCGGTCCTGAGGAGTTCGGTGATGTGGCTGACGGAGACGTGCAGGCTTGAGGAGAAGACAGGGTCGAGAGTGTGGCCGGCTGAGTGGGTGGGCGTTTTGACGAGTTGCTTCAGTCCGAGGTTGGCGAGGTTATCGATCAGGGTTGTGGAGTTGTTGTCGTTGTTGTTCTCAAGGTGAAAGTACAGGTCTCTGAGGAGGATGTAGTGGGTGGAGGTCAGGGCGTGCGTGCTGATCAAGTCGGCGATGGAGTCGCTGAACTGGGGGTGGGGTCTGGGGGGTCGGTAGACGAGGGTGCCTCTGAGGGTGGAGTTAGGGTCTGTGTGGATCTGGAAATGCACGTGTTCAGCGGTGCTGAGCGGGTCGTCGGTGCTAGTCGAGACCCTGATGCTGTTCTTGTGGACGATGGCGATTCCTCCTCCGACTCCGTTGGTTTATGTTTATGTTTATGTTTTGGCAATTTGTATAGCGCGCAATTACCCAGGGGTGTCTCGGCGCTTAAGGATATGAGGGTAGACAGGTAGAGCGCAGTTAGCTTGTAAACAACCACGTTTTTCGTTGCTTCCTAAAAGTGAGGAGGGTAGGACTGGTTTTAATGCTGAGGGGGAGAGCGTTCCACAGTCTGGCTGTGGAGATAACAAAGCACCTGTCACCCCAATTAGCTTTTTTTGCTCGTGGAACGTTAAGGAGGTGTGCTGAGGCTGAGCGAAGTGTCCAAGCTGATGAAAGTGGACGGAAGGCATGTTTGAGGAACTGTGGGCCAGAGTTGTTAATGGCTTTGTAAGCGATGCACAGTGCCTTGAACTTAGTACGGCTTTTGATAGGCAGCCAGTGAAGCTGGCGGATGAAAGGGGAGATGGAGCTGAATTTGGGGATGCCTAAGAGGATTCTCGCTGAGGCGTTCTGTACCAGTTGAAGCTTGTTTAGAACCTTTTCTTGTGTGTTGAGGAGGAGGGCATTTACAATAGTCGGTTCTAGAGAAAATAAGGGATGGTGATCAGGGGTTTTTCTCGCTGAGGTAGGGAGGTAGGGGAGGAGTTTCTTAATTTTTCTCAATGTGAAAAAGGAGGTGGATACCACCATATTGACATGGTGGTTGAAGAGCAGTCTGTCGGCGAAGACGACCCCAAGATTTCTGACTTTAGATACAGGTTGGGGTGGAGGGCCCATCTCGCTTGGCCACCACTGAGGGGACCAACTGGGCTCAAGCTTCCCAAATGTCATGATCTCAGTTTTTCCAGAGTTTAATTTTAAGCAATTAGATGACATCCAGGCGTTAATGGCTAGCATTCCCTCTTGGAAACTGGCCGCCACTGTTTCTCCATCTTGATGAACTGACAGGACTAGCTGGGTGTCATCGGCGTATGTAGTAAGACTGATGCCATGTGACTTGATCATCCTCGCTAAGTCCGAAACATAGATGTTAAATAAGCTTGGACTTAGCGAGGAGCCCTGCGGCACTCCACACGGGAGGGAAAAGATGGGAGAAATAAATGGACCTAATTTTACAGATTGGGTACGATTGGCCATGAAGGAAGCGAGGAGATCTTTGGCCTTATGTCTAATGCCCATGGCTGAGACACGGTCGATCAAGGTGGTATGATCGACCGTTTCGAAGGCCGCGGACAAATCTAGCAGTATCAAGACTGCAGCCCCGCCTTTGTCCAAGGTCATCCTGATCTCATCAGCAGCTTTTATAAGGGCTGTCTCAGTTCCGTGTCCTTGCCTGAAGCCGAATTGAGTATCATCCAGCAAGTGATTGGTGTCAATGAATTCAGATAGTTGTCTGTTCATTATGTTTTCAAAAATCTTGGTCGGGAACGGAAGACATGCAATAGGTCTATAGCTGGATGGTGATGCAGGGTCTAGCGTGGGTTTCTTTAGGAGTGGCCTGATGATAGTATTTTTCCCGCTGCGCGCGTCCGCTGCGCGAGACGGGAGGCATTGGCTGATATGGAGGAGCAACTAGAGAGCTGACCTTCGTGTCTGCCGGAAGTGGTATGTGGACACTTAGGGTTGCGGCGCCAAGTTCCCTCCACACAAACTGAACCTTCAGAGGTGGAACGGGGAACACGCCAGGGCAAAATGCAATGGTGAGTGCAGCACAAGTAATACAAAGGTGACAGTTCAACTCAATTTAAAATAAAATGCACTGTTTAAAATCAATTACGATGAGAACATGAGTGCGCTAAAATCGGCTAGGAGGCATCTAATCAGCACTACCGTCTGTCGATAGAAGCGGGCACTGACTGCTTGGAGTTTAAAAAGCAGGAATCTGACTCGATCTCAGGAAGGTGAGTAATGCGAGCAGCGTGTGCTCGTTTGTCTAAGAACAATCGGTCTCTGCGGGTGATCTTGTAGCCGTCTGGGATGGCTATGGCGATGCCGGGTGCGGAGGAGTTGTTAAACCAAGTCTATGTCAGGAAGGCGATGTCCGGGGATGATGTGTCGAGCAGGTCCCAGAGCTCGACGGCATGCTTGCGTGCGGAGCGGGTGTTCAGTAGTATGCATCGGAGGTGGTTGGGGTCTTTCTTGGCGGGTGGTTCGTCAGCTCCAAGGTTGGTGTAGCTGGAGTTCCGGCAGGTGAAGGGGCCGTGTGTGCGTTTCAGGGTGGCCTTGAAGCAGGTTTGGCTCCGTCTGGAGTTGAGAGAGTGCAGAGTGCTGGCGTAGTAGTGGCGGCGGTCATCGTGGTGGGTGCGTGGGCCAGGGGTTCTGGCGCTGGGCGCGGTCCAGGTGCGGACGGGCGCAGACGGGCTTGCCTTAGGCACGCGTCTGGCATATATGGAGAGGTGGGAGGGAGGAGCAGCTGGGAGGCGGAAGGCGGGGGAAGCGAATGGGCAGTGGGCAGTCAGGGGGGCAGGGCCGCAGGGGACGCAGCAGCGAGGTCGGTGAGGGACAACAAAGGTAACAGAAGGAAAAAGGGGCACGGAAACGAGAGAAAATGAGTGGCACAGAGGGCAAAGGGACACAAAATAACGAGTGGAACAGATGGTAAAAGGGCACAAAAAACGAGTGGTACAGAAGGCAGAAGGGCACAGAGGGCAGAAGGGCACAAAAAAAACGAGTGGAACAGAGGGCAGAAAAAAGGAGTGGAACAGAAGGCAAAAGGGGCACAAAAACAAGGGGAAAACGGGTGGCACGGAGGGCAGAAGGGCACCAGAAAAACGAGTGGAATAGAGGGCAGAAGGGCACAAGAAATGAGTGGAACAGAAGGCAGAAAGGCACAAAAAATGAGGGAAAAACGAGTGGCACGGAGGGCAGAAGGGAACAAAAAAAGAGTGGAACAGAGGGCCGAAGGGCACAACAACGAGTGGAACAGAAGGCAAAAGAGGCACAAAAATGAGGGAAAAACAAGTGGCACAGAAGGCAGAAAGGGCACAGAAATTCCGGAAAAACAAGTGGCACAGAGGCAAAATACAGAATACATATATACAGGGGCAGCTAAGAACAGAAGGCAGAATGTCAGAGGGGCACGGGGGCAGCAAGGGGAACAGAAGGGAAAACCGGGCAGGGACACAGGGGCAGTGAGAAGTACAGAAGGAAAGACTGGGCAGAGAGAGCACTAGGACAGAAAGGGCAACAGAGGGAAGAAAAAGGGGCACGGACCACGTACAGGCAGCGGGGGAAGACAGACAACAGCAGTCACAGACACAACAATGAAAATACAGGCAATACAATAAAAGTAATAAAGCGGAGGATGAACAAACCTACCTACGGCCTACCACTGGCCACCAGGGATAAGGCGCATGTGGTAGCCTGCGGTTGGTGGAGGGCCTTGAACTTCCTCAGCAGCGGCAGTGGCAGCTGGGGCAGGGACACACAGGCGGTGCTGTGCGGAGGGTGAGCGACCTACTTGGTAGGGTCAAGGGTCGCTCTCCTCACAGCGCAGCGGCCGGCCTATATGGGGAGGTGGGAGGGAGGAGCAGCTGGGAGGTGGGAGGCAGGGCAGCAAATGGGCAGTCAGGGGGGCGGGGCTGCAGGGGCGAGGGTGGTGAGGGACAACGAAGCCAACAGAAGGTAAAAAAGGCACAGAAACGAGGGAAACAGGAATGGCACAGAGGGCAGAAGGGCACAAAAATTGAGTGGAACAGAGGGCAGAAGGGCACAAAAAACGAGTGGAACGGAGGCAGAAGGGCACAAAAAACAAGGGAAAAACAAGTGGCACAGAGGCCAGAGGGGCACAAAAAAACAGGTGGAACAGAGGGCACAAAAAGGAGTGGAACAGAAGGCAGAAGGGCACAAAAACGAGGGAAAATGAGTGGCACAGAGGGCAGAAGGGCACAAAAAACGAGCGGAACAGAAGGCAAGAGAGGCACAAAAATGAGGGAAAAAATGAGTGGCACAGAGCGCAGAAGGGCACAAAAAATAAGTGGAACAGAAGGCAAAAGGGGCACTAAACGAGGGAAAAACAAGTGGCACAGAGGGCAGAAGGGCACAAAAAAACAAGTGGAACAGAGGGCCGTAGGGCACAAAAAACGAGTGGAACAGAAGGCAGAAGGGCACAAAAAACGAGGGAAAAACAAGTGGCACTGAGGGCAGAAGGGCACAAAAAAACGAGTGGAACAGAGGGCAGAAGGACACAAGAAACGAGTGGAACAGAATGCAGAAGGGCACAAAAAACGATGGAAAAACGAGTGACACAGAGGGCAGAAGGGCACAAAATACGAGTGGAACAGAGGGCAGAGGGCACAAAAAACGAGTGGAACAGAAGGCAAATGGGCACAAAAACAAGGGGAAAACAAGTGGTACAGAGGGCAGAAGGGCACAAAATATGAGTGGAACAGAGGGCAGAAGGGCACAAAAAAGAGTGGAACAGAAGGCAAAAGAGGCTCAAAAACGAGGGAAAAACGAGTGGCACAGAAGGCAGAAAGGGCACAGAAATACCGGAAAAATGAGTGGCACAGAGGCAAAATACAGAATCCAGAAATACAGGGGCAGCTAAGAACAGAAGGCAGAACAGGCAGAGAGGAGCAGGAGCAGCGAGGGGAACAGAAGGGAAAACCGGGCAGGGACACAGGGGCAGCGTGGGGTACAGAAGGAAAGACCCGGCAGAGAGAGCACTGGGACAGCAAGGGGAAGAGAGGGAAGAAAAAGGGGCACGGACCGAGCAGAGGATGAACAAACCTACCTACGGCCTACCACTGGCCACCAGGGATGAGGCGCAGGTGGTAGCCTGCGGTTGGTGGAGGGCCTTGAACTTCCTCAGCAGTGGCAGTGGCAGCTGGGGCAGGGACACACAGGCGGTGCTGTGCGGAGGGTGAGCGACCTACCTGGTAGGGTCAAGGGTCGCTCTCCTCACCGCGCAGCGGCCGGCCTATATGGGGAGGTGGGAGGGAGGAGCAGCTGGGAGGCGGGAGGCAGGGCAGCAAATGGGCAGTCAGGGGGGCGGGGCTGCAGGGGCGAGGGTGGTGAGGGACAATGAAGGCAACAGAAGGCAAAAGGGGCACAGAAACGAGGGAAAAAGGAATGGCACAGAAGGCAGAAGGGCACAAAAAAACGAGTGGAACAGAGGGCAGAAGGGCAAAAAAAACGAGTGGAACAGAGGCAGAAGGGCACAAAAAATAAGGGAAAAATGAGTGGCACAGAGGCCAGAGGGGCACAAAAAAACGGGTGGAACAGAGGGCACAAAAAGGAGTGGAACAGAAAGGCAGAAGGGCACAAAAAACGAGGGACAAACGAGTGGCACAGAGGGCAGAAGGGCACAAAAAACGAGGGACAAACGAGTGGCACAGAGGGCAGAAGGGCACAAAAAACGAGCGGAACAGAAGGCAAAAGAGGCACAAAAATGAGGGAAAAAACGAGTGGCACAGAGGGCAGAAGGCACAAAAAACAAGTGGAACAGAAGGCAAAAGGGGCACTAAACGAGGGAAAAACAAGTGGCACAGAGGGCAGAAGGGCACAAAAAAACGAGTGGAACAGAGGGCCGTAGGGCACAAAAAACGAGTGGAACAGAAGGCAGAAGGGCACAAAAAACGAGGGAAAAACGAGTGGCACTGCGGGCAGAAGGGCACAAAAAACGAGTGGAACAGAGGGCAGAAGGACACAAGAAACTAGTGGAACAGAATGCAGAAGGGCACAAAAAACGATGGAAAAACGAGTGAAACAGAGGGCAGAAGGGCACAAAATACGAGTGGAACAGAGGGCACAAAAAACGAGTGGAACAGAAAGCAAATGGGGCACAAAAACAAGGGAAAAACAAGTGGCACAGAGGGCTGAAGGGCACAAAATACGAGTGGAACAGAGGGCAGAAGGGCACAAAAAAAGAGTGGAACAGAAGGCAAAAGAGGCTAAAAAACGAGGGAAAAACGAGTGGCACAGAAGGCAGAAAGGGCTCAGAAATACCAGAAAAACGAGTGGCACAGAGGCAAAATACAGAATCCAGAAATACAGGGGCAGCTAAGAACAGAAGGCAGAACAGGCAGAGAGGCGCGGGAGCAGCGAGGGGAACAGAAGGGAAAACCGGGCAGGGACACAGGGGCAGCGAGGGGTACAGAAGGAAAGACCCGGCAGAAAGAGCACTGGGACAGCAAGGGGAAGAGAGGGAAGAAAAAGGGGCACGGACCACGTACAGGCAGCGGGGGAAGACAGACAACAGCAGTCACAGACACAACAATGAAAATACAGGCAATACAATAAAAGCAATAAAGCGGAGGATGAACAAACCTACCTACGGCCTACCACTGGCCACCAGGGATGAGGCGCAGGTGGTAGCCTGTGGGTGGTGGAGGGCCTTGAACTTCCTCAGCAGCGGCAGCTGGGGCAGGGACACACAGGTGGTGCTGTGCGGAGGGGGAGTGACCTACCTGGTAGGGACAAGGGTCGCTAATATGGAACTTGTCATTCTAAACCTTCCCCCAAAAATTACACCTCCAGTAAATTTAATATGATCTTATGCCAGTTGAATTTGACTGCACCACCACTGTGGACAGAACACTCTAAGAGAGATGCCATGCACATCACATTCATGCCAACATGCTTTATCCTTCAGGCTGTTACAGAGTTGGAGCAAAATGCCTAGACTGCACATTCAGCTAAACTGCTACAGATGGCTGCTATTGGCACAGGCCCAAGCAGAGAGGCCACCTATTAACTTTGCATATTGAATGGATATACCTCTCTTGCCAATAAATTTCTGATGCTCAGTATCTCTCATGCAACTGGCCTTCTGGCTAGATTTCCAGCCATGAGTCACATGGAACCTCATGTTCAGGTGTCAGCTCTAGGCAGGACTTTTGCCAATTGAAGTGAGCTAATTATAGGAAGTTACATGCAATGAACACACTGTGACAGCAGTGCAATCATGCTGTAAAAGCCATGTCTTGGCTATCATCACTTTAGATTAGCAAGAGCCGCTTTTGGACATCCAAGGATGTCTGTAGCAAAGGTATGCCTAGTAACTAATTGTCACTTCTATTATGCCTTCAGAAAAGCAGGTATAAGTCTATTATGCCAAGAGTCACCTAGGTGATGTGACGTCATGTTAGCCCTATAACAGGAATATAGCCACCAAGCTTCACAGAAGTAATGACTTTCCAAGAGCAGTCCAAATGACTGTCTGAAGACAGGATGATGAAAGTAGCAATGGCATACAATTCAGAAGCCGAAGTGGGATCCTAAAGTGCAGAGTTGATGCATGCTAATTTATAATGGCCGACAAGGCCATCAATAAGTTAAGACCATATCTAACAAAGGTTTTCCTGAGTGAAGCAACTGTGAACGCATGCCACATTGGTCTACTGAGGGAATGGCATATGGTTATAGGAGAGGGCAACGCAGTGCAGATGTTATCAGTTCCATACCTCCATGTTTACTGCAGACACTCATTTGATCTATGGCAAGTTTCCCCCCCTCTTGGAATACCACCAGGATCTCAGTTGAAGCAACCAGGAGTAATCCGTGGCAATGCCCATGCAAAGTGATGGTGACTCTAAGGCATGAGGTTAATCATATCTTTGGAGCAAGATGGACCAACCAGCTTATTACCAACCAGGAAACCGAGAGTACTCTGCAAAGGAAAAGGTGAACCCATGAATAGAGAGATGTTGTCTTGCCAACTGTTGCAGCATTTCCCCTGTGCCAGACAGTACCATGAGTGTTTGAGTTTTAATCATGTTTTGCATAGCAGTGCACATTTGGGATACTTATTTATGGGTTTCTCTGCTTCATTAATTGTGTTTAAAAAAAATCAAAATACTCATATATTCATTTTTGTTGAATTCTGTAAAAGAACACATTTCTTATTACATGGAACCATTGCTGTTCCTTCTCCTCTAGATATTTACATTCTGTGCATCTTCCAACAATTACAATAGTGTTCCCATCACCACCCCTAACTGTATAATGTCCCCCCTCTCCCTTTGCAACCCTATGTTGTCTGTGAATCCTCCCTTTTTGCATTCCATGAGATAAATAGGAAGTTGGATGGAACATGTGTAGGCAAATAGGCATGGTTGCTGCAAACAGTGGTCTGTCCTCCAAGTCATACCAACACACAGAGCATGGTCAGAAATGGAGAATTGGGCTATTTGTGACTGCTAAAATGGCTACTGGCATGTAGTAATCCTATTGTAATAATAATAAAGAGCTTGTAAAGCGCACAGTAATGCCATCACGGCATGTCCCCGCGCTAGAACTAGCCGTGAGCCAGCAAGAGAGAGATCCAGAGGACTATGCTGTGTATAAGTGAGTTTTCAGCAAGGCCCTAAACCGCGCTTCGCTACTCTCCAGTCTCAAGGCCAAGGGAAGTTTGTTCCACTGTTGAGCTGCATGGAGCGCAAAAGAACGACCACCTATTCTGGCCTTCCTCGTCCTGGGAACTGTCAGCAGTCCGGTCCCCTCCGAACGAAGGGTCCTGGAGGGTTCATACCGGCTGACTAGATCCTTTAAATAAGCGGGCGACCTCTCCCAGACAATCCGATGACAGAAGAGTAGACACTTAAAACGCACCCTTTTCTTCACAGGCAGCCAATGAAGCGCATCCAGCGCCTTCTGCGAATTGGCCCTCCTAGGTCTTCTCAACACCAACCTGGCGGCGGAGTTCTGGATGACTTGGAGGCGGCCCAGGCTACCCTCGGTCGCCCCCAGAAACAGTACATTTCCATAGTCCAACCGCGAGGTCACCAGTGCCTGTGTTAGAGTCCTTCTGGCCGCAAGGGGCAAGAGGTCTAACGTTTTATTTAGGGTCTTTAAAACTCCAAAACATTTGCCCACAAGACGCCTAATGTGGCCATCATACGAGAGGGAGGGATTCATCCAGATTCCCAAGTTCTTTGCTTCCTCACAGGGGGTAGGAGTAGGACCCAAGCATGAAGGCCACCACTCAGCTGACCAATTATCGCTCTTTCCCCCAACCACCAGCACCTCTGTTTTAGAGCCATTGAGTTTTAAACAATGGGAGTCCATCCATTCTCCCAGTGCCTGCATACAAGATTTAAAGTTAGTTGGAGTGTTGGAGGAGTTCTGCGACAAAGAGATCAGCAGCTGGGTGTCGTCAGCGTACGACACCAATTCCACCCCAAAAGATTGTACCACTTTTGCCAGGGAGGCCATATAAAGATTAAAAAGAGTGGGGCTAAGAGCCGAGCCCTGAGGCACTCCCTGATCTAATGGCAGCTCTGCTGAGCGACAGGTCCCTTGCTGAACCTGAAAGCATCTCTCTGAGAGGAATGACTGTAGCCAACACAGCGCTTGACCAGCCACCCCAGCTTCCTTCAGACACCGCAGCAAGATGGAATGTGCTACGGTGTCGAAAGCTGCACTCAGGTCGAGCATAATTAGGGCCATTGTGTGACCTGCATCAGCCCCTGCTCTTAAAGTCTCGGTGGCTCGGAGGAGAGCTGTCTCAGTGGAATAGCCCCCCCTAAATCCTGACTGAGAAGGATGAAGTAAATTCCACCTCTCCAGGTGTTCAGAGAGCTGGGTATTAACCACTTTCTCTGCCACCTTCGCCACGTACGGTAGTAAGGAAATCGGCCTGAGGTTTTCCATCACCTCCAGGCTCACGTTAGGTTTTTTCCTAATTGGCAGTACTATGGCCTTTTTCCACTCTTTGGGGACTTGTTGAGTGCAGAAGGAGGTGTTTAGGACCTGCCTGATGTGAGGTTCCAGGGCTGACACTCCCTCTGAAATGACCCAAGCCGGTGCCGGATCGTTGGGGGACCCTGACTTCACACTTCGGCATATCTTTATAAGATTGTCCACTGTGGGAACCTCAAAAGTTTGTAGTGAGGACTCAGAGGGTACCATTGAGCTACCAGCTATAAGATCTGAGCCTTTGTCTGGGACGCGAGAAAAGGAGGCATAAATCGCTTTCACTTTATTAGAAAAAAAGTTAGCGACTTTATTACATCCCTCCACAGAGACCTTTATAGGGGTACTAGATCCCGAGACTGAGGATATTTCTTTATATATTTTATATAATTCACGCGAGGAGCTCTCAGCTGCCTCAATGCGTGTCTGAAAATATTTGGCTTTGGCTCTGCGTACCGCATACTGATAGCTACGATGAGCAGAGCTGTATGTGTTCTTAGCCAGTGGAGTCGGGTTCTTCCTCCAGCTCCTTTCAAGTTTTTTGCAATTAGACTTGATTTGTTGTAGTTCAGGAGTGAACCACAGGGCAGTGTGTTGTCTGCCTTCTCTAGCTTTACCCCTACTCAAGGGGGCTATCTCATCCAGGGTGGAAGTCACAAGAAGGTTAAATTCCTTATTCGCCTGATCACTATCCGTCGCACTCCATGGCTGTGCTTTCCGGATGGCGCTTAAGAATTTTTCCTGAGTATACTGCCTCCATTTGCGTCTCGTAGTGTTTCCCGTCCCCTTCTCAATCACCCTACCAGGTTGGTAGAAACATAGAGTCAATAACCTTTTACCATCTCGCAAAGTAGGGTTTGCGAGTTACTATTAGGAAGGGGCGTGCCAAGGACGTCCCTTCCTAATAGCGAGCCTCAGGAGCATGTATGAATGTTTTGCGACTGGAATGTGGTAGCAAAACATTCATACCTTACCCACAGACCACTGCCTACTCTTAAAAAATGAAAATCAAACTTTTCCTAATTTTTTTTAAATGCATCCCATCTTCCTTTAGGAAAATGTGCTGCATTAAAAAATACTTTATTTAAAAAGCAATTACAGATATGGTGGTCTGCTGACCTCAGGCTGCCACCATCCCTGTGCAGGCCATTCCCAATGGGTCACAAATGGCGAGCTGCCTCAAGAATGTTGATGAGGCAGATCATTTGCAACCCGATTGGGAATCACTAAATGTGTCTGACACACATTAGTACATTACAATTTTTGAGTCTCAAATTGTGACGCGCAAAAGATCACAATTAGTGACTTGCAAAATGAAATGGTCTTACATCTGGCCCAATATGCAAAAAATTACACTGGTCAGTTAGCAACACAAGTTGATGATAATCCCAGAAATGTGATCTTTCTCACATCCTCTTGGGCTGCAACGCTGCCCTAGGCTGATGTTGTAGGAAATGTAAAATATGTACCAACTGTAGAAAATGTAAAAAACGAAAACATAGTGCAACAACAAACAAGAGCAGAAAACACACAGCTGTACTTAGTGAAGGAACAGTTTAGACCCCAATCTTGCACTGCAATGAAAGAACAGGTTAGGCCCAAATCTTGCGCTGACCAGAGTAAGGTGAAAAGTTCACTTGTGCACACAATGGAATAGGTAACCTGAAAGAGTTTCAGGTAAAGGCCATCTCTGTGCAGCAAGCATAACCATATTTATGGGTTTAGCACACAGGATCACCGGCACTCACTTTGTGCTTCCAAAGAGGTTGTATCCTGATTAGACAATGGGCTCAGGAAATCAAATTAGGTTAGAACACACAGAGGTTGTAGGTGCACAATGATGAAAGTATACACTCAACTAAAATTACTTTGCAACAAATGCACATGCATTCAGGAAAAGAAGAATGCTTCTTTGGTTGAGCAGTGCTATAAAGAATGTGTAGATAATTAGGTCAGAGTTTGGGGTTATGGGGTCACAGGTCTTTGAGTGTTTTTCTGTCTTCAATCTGTACTCTGCAAGTCAATTATTATTTGCTGTTTTGTAATAAAGCATTGTGTAACTTGTGTATGAAAAGAGCTGCCTGTGGAGCAGCAATTTGAGAGAGACCTTCCCTGCATGTGTGTAGGGAAGGTTTGTCTCCCTGTCACAACAGTAAATAGGTGTATTTTCATTGCCAAGAGATCTCTGAGTATTTTTTATTTTAAAGGTTTTAATCACCCCGCAACAGTTGGTAAGCCAGATAGGTGATTCCTTTTTGCCCCCACCTGTCTGCTGAGACTGAAGATCGCCTACCCCCACTACATAGATCATTGTGCACCTTTTTGATATGGTAAGCAGACACTGTGTTCACTAAAGTTCTGCCTCTGCACGGGGTTGGGGAGGATCCAGGGACTGCTGTCTTTTTAAGGTGAGGACAGTGTGGATCACGTTCCATGATTGTGTATTGACGTGGTTTTTTTGGCAATGCTAAACACATAAGTGATAAGGGTACCGTATGTGAGGGTATGTATTGTGTACATGTGGTGCACAATAGCTAAGGGAGCTACATAACTGCTTAACTTGATAGTCCCAATATAACGTTGGAAGAGGTCAGTCTGGGTAATTTGAAGTTGGAAGGAGACAAGGTTTAAATTACTGCCCTGGACCTGATGTCCAGAAGTCATTCTATGGTCTCAACAAACACATGGTTGGAAAGGAATCTACTCTCAGGCACAGAGGGAAGTGGCCAGGGGTTGACAGTTGCATTTACCGAGTAGAACAGGAAATGTTGATTAAGGCGCTGCATAAGCGGTTAACCTGATATTCCCTCTATATCGTTGGAAGTGGTCAGTCTGGGTAACTTGAAATTGGAAGGCACCTATATGTGTTTCAATGATTGAAACAGAGGGACAGCTAAAAAGCTGGTGTTGCTAAACTTTACCTTCAGATGTAATCTAAACACGTGGATGCATTGTTCGAAAGGAATCCCCTCTCAGGCACGGACGGAAGTGGCCAGGGGTTGCCGATTATATTTACTGAGTAGAATAGAAAATATTTATTATTATTTATAAGAAGTAGAAGTGTTCATATTTGTATGCTGACTATGGGTGTATGTGTGTATGAATGAAATGTGGCATAGGTATGATGTTGTTTTGTAATGTGGCATAAGGTGCACGATTGGCAAAAACAAAAGTTGGTATTTTCATATGCATTTGCATAATTGATAATGTAAAAGTCAATATTTTTATATGCATTCACATAATTGGTAAGGATAAAAAGTGGCATATTTTTAATACATTCACATAATTGGTAAGAACAAAAATTGGTACTTTCATATGCATTTGCATTATTGATAAGGTAAAAGCCGACATTTTTAGATGCATTCACATGATTGATAAGGTAAAATTAGATATTCTATATGCATCACATAATTACTAGGACAGATTTGAAATTTTAACATGCATTGCATACGTGGTGAGAAGTAAAACAATTGACAAATTCTCATGTTCTCTTAATATGTGTCTTAGTTGTGAAAAACATAGTTATATTTGTAGAGTTAGATAAAAAGTGTATTTGTAGAAAGCATAAGAAATAGGAATGATCATAGATGGGAAACAACCTTTACAACGCAACTTTTACAACTCACTACCATTACAACAAAACTTTTACAACGCAACATCCATTACATCGCATGCCATTACAATGCAACCATTACAACGCATGACACTACAACGCATACCACTACAATGCATGTCATTACAACGCATACCATTACAACGCATAACATTACAACGCATAGTACCCTTACACTATCCAACACTTACCCTACTGTTGCACCCCCTGGAGTTAGAATAGTAATTTTTACCCCTACACTATCCAACACTTACCCTACTGTTGCACCCCCTGGAGTTAGAATAGTAATTTCTACCCCTACACTATCCAACACTTACCCTACTGTTGCACCCCCCTGGAGTTAGAATAGTAATTTTTACCCCTACATTATCCAATACTTACCATACATGCAATGTAATGTTATGCGTTGTAATGGTATGCGTTGTAAAGGTAGTATGCGTTGTAATGGAATGCGTTGTAAAGGTAGTTTTTAAAAACTTGTTGTAATGGCACGCGTTGTAATGGAATGCGTTGTAATGGATGTTGCATTGTAAAAAATGCGTCGTAAAGGTATGCGTTGTAAAAGTATGCGTTGTAACGTCATACATCCATCATAGATCTCCCTTAGCACATTTGCAAAATACTTTTGCACATGATCAAAGAAAATGACTATGATATAACATGGAGTGGTTGAAAGTCAACCAAAATCTCACGTATCCCTGGCAAAAAGAGGGAACATTTAATGGTAAGGTATTTGAGCACATTACTATGTACCTTAGAAGTAAACATGCAGGCACCAAACTGCACAAGAGAGAGAAGCTATTTTAGCTTTAGGGCAAGTTTTTGTGAAAAATCTAAAAACTTTTCAAAATATGGTGCCTCCAATACCCCATCTGTTCCCCCATCCCCACATGATCGTGTGAGCACTGCTCCCTAGGTACCTAGTACCTACCCACTGGTGCAGCTACAAGAGGCTGCATTGTGATTTGAAACCCCTGAAATTGAGACCCATCCACCCTCTTCAAAAGCCACACCTAATGCCCCCCACAAATGCCAAAGCCAAGACATGCGATTACACCTTAGCAGCAAACTAGGGTAGAGGACTCCCAGTTCTCAGGGCAACTAGAAGCGCAGTTCATACTGCATCTAGATTCAGCCTTCCCCAGAACGATAAAAGTGAAGAGCAAAGTCTAAGAGAATGTGATGACCAGTTGCATACATTGTCAGCAACATTGCATTTGTTGCAAAGAAGGGACACCACAGGAAGGGTAGTTAGAGAGTGGGCATTTACCACACAGAGAATAGATGCAGATGATACAAGATGGAGTGAATATGTAGATAGGGCTGTAAGTATGTCAATATACCCAGCTTCCCAGGGAACAGAAGAGGAGTGTAGAAGGGCCAAAGACAGTTTACCATCTTGGCAGAAGGAGAAAGGGAGTGTAGTAGTTATAACAACACAAAAGGACTGTCAATGGTCTGTACAACTTATGGGGGCAAAGAAAAATGTGACGGACTCTGTGTCTACCTGTAAAGTGTGTACAACAAAAAGGAAATGAATCCCATCAGCCCACCCATATGGCAGAGCTTCATCATCTAGGATAGAACCAAAGATGGTCCGGTTAGGGAGCCACACACCTGTTGGAATTATGTGCTTCTCCAAACCCAAGGAACCACCAGTGATGGATCATACCAACAATCAAATCAGTTTGGAATGGTGTGGGATGTTAAATTGCAGTGAGAAAAAATGTGTGCAAAAAGAATCAAAAAGTGAGATGTAAAATTGGCTACCATGATTTAAGGAAAACTTTATTAGTGAAAATCATGGTGTCAAAATTAAAATGAGTGTGAGACAGTTTGACACAATAACTGTCTATTAAGGATGGTATGGTCAACATGTTTCAGCCATTGTAGGAAAGTTAAGCCCACTGGGCTTTCGTCAGGACCTCTTAAACACTACTGCAATTAAGCTTAACCTGAGCTTAGTGAAAAAGCAAAAATTAACACAAATAAATGATACCAAACATCCTACCGTACATTGGATTTTCCAGACGGGGGATGTCTGTTTCATAAAGTATTTAGGATTCTTTCCCAAAAATTCTTGGGAGAAAGCCTCACCTCTTCCTGGCCACTGCTCAGGGTTGGAGGCCCCGCTCTGTCCGTCGGTACCCCTGGACTGATCCTGAGCAGAGGGGGAGGTCGTAGTAGTTATCCCATAGAGTGCCCATGAATGGTTATCTCACAGTGAGAGTAGGAAAGATGCCAGGGAGAGAGGGATATCACAGTGATTTGGAGGTTTTGGAAGAATAACGAATAGGATAAAGGCTATACACAAGCGTTTAGATGACATGGGTGAAATGCTTCAAACCCCAAATGCCAGGCATCCTACCTATGAAATTGACTTTTAAGAGTGTCCCCTTATTGATTTGGGCCACACAAGAAGTGGAAGGACATTGCCCAAACATATTGGTACTAGAGAAAGAGAACAGGATGTGCTTTCTAGAGGTAGGAAAACTCTAGTGACAGAGCTTGAGTGATTGCAGTTTCTAGGCACGCATGGCCAGCCAAACCTCATTATGGGATCATGTGAGGAAATGGGAGGATTGACACTACAAGATAGACCAGTGCAGCAAATGAGTGGTCAATCAATTTTGCGCAGCGCAGATCTTACTCCTAGTGGGGTAGTCATTGAAGGAGAGAATAGCAGGTTCCATGCTGTGCCATAAGTAGATAATTTAGTAGATTGGACAGAGCGGTTGGCTCCACAAATGAATCCATTGCCACAAGAAGGGTCTTTTGGTTCACACGATATGGTCAATGCTGAGGATTGCATTCTTTATGGAGAGGGAGAGCCCAACTGTGATTACCCCTACAATTGGAAATGTTTACATGCATGGCAGAAATACCCCAGACAGTATAGTCTCAGGCGTTCAACCACACCCTTACACCAGATGCCCATAACACGTAAGGGACCAGGGGTACCACATTATGTTCCTTGGCCACAGATGGACAAGGAGAATCTCATACAACTATTACAGCTGCTCACAGAGGGAGCAGAGAAATGGGTTAGAGCATTTGAGAAACAAACCATATGTATCATCTAAGCAGTGGGGGACATAAAGGGTCCGTTGGTTGTATGACATTACAACGCATGCTAATACATCGCATGCCATTACATCGTGGTTTTTACAACGCAAGTCGTTACAACGACTTGCGTTGGAGGGCGCTGGACTTAGGAGTAGTATAATTTACTATTCCAACTCCAGTCTACATACAGTAGGGAAGGTGTTGGATAGTAAATTATACTATTCCTTGTCCTAAAGCGCCATCCAGCGCAAGTCGTTGTAACGACTTGCGTTCTAAAAACCGCTATGTAATGGCATCGCGATGTCACGACCGCGTTGTAAACGACGTTTCCCGGGTCTGTTAATTCCCCTATAAGAGATAAAACAGACACTGTGTTTCAAAAGGCTGGAGTAAGAAACCTTACCCTCACTGAGACTAGGTGAGATGGGTCTCCATTTAATTTGGTCAGAACAGTGGTTTGGGATCAGGTGAGGAAGATGTTTCCTGATAGGCCAGTCATTAGATCTCTCATGGCTCAGTCAATGAAGCCAAATGAGGATCCTGCTCAGTTTTTTAACAGGTTGAACGAGAAATGGACCCAGTAAGCAGGTCAGGGTTGGGAAGTAAAAGGAGACAATACCATATTATTTTATAATGTAGTTAAAAAAGGTTTGCCTTCTGATGTGCAGGACGGCCTAGGTAACCCAGTGGTGCTAGAAGCCAAGCCCTTGGCAGAAATACAAGCGTACATAATACAGTTTTTGCAAGAAAAAGCAGGAGAAAGTAAGGAACAAACAGAAGGTGACAGAGAAAGAGGCAGCCAAGTTAGTGCAGCAGAAGTTGGCGCAGAAAGAATCAGTAGAAGGAGTTGTAGTGGCAGCTGCCACTCAGATGACCGCAATGTCTGTGGGATTGATCCCAGGCATCACCCAACAACAGTACCCATAGCAGCAAGATAATGAAAGGATGTAGGAAAGTAGAAGAGGAGGATGAGGAGGAATAGGAAGATCAGGTATGTCATTATTGTCAAAGGTTTGGGCATTTTGTTAGAGACTGCAAAACTAAAAGATGGGATGAGCAAATTGAAAGAGTAGGAATTTATGATCAACCAGGGAACACAGCAGTACAGCCCCCACGAAATTCACAAACAATATGTGTGCCACAGACACCATCCCAAAATACACAGCCACCAGTATAGCCTCAGGCCAGCAGGCGCAGCCTCACCAAAGATACCAGTACACCCAATGAGGACTCCACTTGAAATTGGACAATGCGGGGTATTTATGAGAGAATCTATTGCAGATTAAATCTATGGGAGGATATATACAAGGAAGGTGCCCACAAAGTATTTCTATGTGTCCAGTCTTGTCAGTGACGCACAGGCCGGATGAGGAACCCACTGACACAGTAGCTTTAAGTGACAAAAGGTAAGCATTCTTCATAGGTACAGGAGCAACCAGATCCGGTATTAGAGAGGAATCCTTCCGATTTTGAACAGATCAATGGACACATGAGGATTCTCTGGGGAAGTGATAAGCTTTCCTTTTGCCAAACCAGAGATGGAAGATGGATGGATTCACATTGATGGCTGTTTACTGTTTTCTCCAGCTGCCCCAGCTAATTTGTTAGGAAGGGATCTGATGGCCACATTGTATATGACTATTCATTTTGAATCTGATGGCACCATGGTTTTTTCCATCCATGGAGTTTCACCTTCCAGGATCATGGTAGTAGCAGTATATTGATCTACTGCAGATCAGTTCAGACCATGACCTGCTGAAATAAAAGCACTCACTACAGTGGTGCGTAGAATTGTAACAGGGACTCCAGAGTTACTAGGGAGGGAGGTTCAGTTACCCAAAGAATTTCTCTTTTGGCAACAAGTGCTGGACTCTTGAATGTCTGCTGCTGAATTAATATTGCAGCTAGAAGTTTTAGAAGTAACATCAACCTACGGAGCTCTGATAGCCATGACCATAATCATGTTTTATGGACATGTGTTATCTTCACTGAGCCAGGAAAAATAGTTAGAGAGAGGTATTGCATGACCAACTGTTTAATGACGTTTAATGACGATTCTAAGAAAACAGTTGTCATTTTGCAAGGTGACATTCCATTGAGGACAGTGTTAGAAATAAGGACACCCACACGAGGGTGAGCTTTTGATTCTGTTAGGGAAGCAGATCTGCTCCAAGTATCAGATGTGAGAAGTTGGCCTTATATATGATGTTCACTATTCTAGTGAGCACCTTGCACCAGTCCAAACAACCCTTATGGTGATTGGTTGTAAGTCAACCTTATAGACAAGCTATCCTAATGGTAGCATGGACAAAAGCAGTCTTAGGCTAAACTCGAAAGGGCATGTGAAGCCAGCTGTTTTACCATATGCAATCCCTTTAATACCAAATGAAAGGACACCACACAAGTTATATATTATAAAATATATGTATTTATTACTAGAATAATCCTCTGTACTCTTTATGAGGGCAGAAGCACAAGCGTTTAAACAAAGAACTTAATATCATACAATAAGCTGTACAATTTTGGATAAGGCCGGGTGGCCCGTAAAACCGTATACTAAATAAGTGGTATAAGAACCACGTCACAAACAATGGTAAGGCCTAGGGCCTTGGGAAATGCTGGGCCTACACTGGAACAACAGTTGCTAGGAAAGCAGGAGGCCCACGAGATGCGTGTGCAAGGTCTAAATGCACATGTGTGCACACATAGAAGTCAATGGTGCGTAAAAGTTTAGAAAGTTAAGAGTGTGGAGACTTCCGACTGGACTAGAACTTAAACACTTTAAACTAGGACACTAGGGATGTAAATCTCTACAGGAGCACCGCAGTACTCATGTTACCTCACCCACAGGAAGCGGGTGCATAGGTGTCAAAGTGTGTCGGGCTTCATTGTGGAGTTCTATGGAGCCTTGGAGAAAAGATGCTGCAGGCGACCAGGAGAGAAGAGTCCGGTTGGATCCAAAAGCGGATCAAAGATGTAGAGTACCTGAAAGCAGAGGGGACAGAGTCTGGGTCACTAGCCAGTGACCACAGTGGAACCAGGAAGGAACCAGGCGATGTCGGGCGCAGTCAGGTGGTTGTCGCAAAGCTTGTCTCGGCTGCCACGTGGACCAGGAGGTATCGACGATAACCAGGAGCTGGGCACGGACTGTCCCACAAAGGCTCTCGCTGTCAGCGGTGTCGGCTTCCGGATTGGAGTCAACAAGCCTTGGCAAAGGCAACCCATGCAGGAACTGAAGAGGGCTTTTTACTCAGGCCAGCAAGGACTGAGGGGCTTCTCCTTCGCAGGGAAGCAAGGGCCAGTCTGGAGCAACTAGACCAGCTGTGTATATTTCGGGTTTCGTCGTCACAGAGGCCGCTAGCTAACGGGCAAGTGACCGGACAGACGCGTCAAGCAGGAAAATGCAAAAGGGCCCCACGCAGTGCTCGGTGAGTGTGGAGGGGTGATCTTCGGTGCAGTTGATGCTCGGGGCTAGGGCTTCTTAATCCCCAATGCACAGCTTCGAGGGTCCCTCTGGAGCTGCACAGGAAGCGTCTTGCAGTCTTTTCAAGATGGCCGGTGCCACGTCTCACGTCGCCTCCACTGATCTCAGCTTCCTGTGGCTGTGGATCGGGCTGAAGGAAGTCTGGAAGTCCAGGTCTTGTCAGGCTCTGTGGTCGGGCTCCGGCGGGTGTGTCGGACAAAGCAAGTCGTTGAGCGCTTGATGATGCCACTCCTTGGCCGCAAGGGAGATTCTTCAGTATCTTCTTGTAAAGTAGATGGTAGAAGGTCCAGAGTTCTGTATCAAAGTTTCAGTCAGGATAATCTGATGTCTTAGGACGCAGCTCCTACCTTTAATTCCAAATCAAGGGGCTGGATTACCTGCTAGGTCCCCCCTTTGGGTGGTACCAGGGAAGGGGGTGGTTACACCCCTTTCCCTGTGTCCAGTTTCGTGCCAGAGCTGGGGCTGGTGTGCCCCAGCACCGGTTTGAACTGGCCTATGCATGGGGCACCTTGTGCGCCCCAGGTGTGTCTTGTTTCTTTCATCCCTTTCTGCCCCAATCCACTATCTCCTTTCTGGGGTGGTGCTAGCACCTCCCTGTGACAGGAAACCTCTTGTCCAAGCCTCCCGTGCTGGAAGGGCTCCCAGCAGCAGGAGGTCAGACTTGTGTCTGTGGCAGCAGCATCCATTTTGGGATGCTGGGGCTCTGGTTGATTTTAACTGTGTTTAAGGAAAGTAACATGTCTTCTCCCTCTAGAAGGGTGGAATGCTACCCCCGTCGCCAGAACTGGCGAGGGGGGAGTATTCCAAAGCGTATGACACCTTACACGACATGTTTCGATAAAGCCAAACCAAAGTTAGCAATAATCGCGAGGATTATAATGCACTTAAGAGTATATGGTATGGCAATATCATAGAACAGCTATAAGGACATGGTTCCAAAAGCTGCAGACAGGCTCAGCTCATGCTAGAGCATCATCTAACATAAAACCAAGCACTCTGCCTTCAGGATTGTTAAGGCCTGTGAAGAACCGGGTTTTAGAACCCAGCGGCGCCAGGGGAAACGCCCAAAGTCTCCGGGTCCACCTGTCTTAGAATACAGAGACACGGGGTACTTCTTGGTGACGTCAAAGATCAAATTTATTAGCTGCAGCCAGTAACAGAGATCCTAGAAGTACAACACGGTGTATGTTCTCAGGAGACTGCTCAACTTTACAAAGCAAGCCATCTCTTTTTATACAAAAAATTGTGCTTCAGGCAAACATTCCTTATTTACAGTTTGACCACTCACATGTTTCCACGACAAAAGCAGGAGCATGATGACAAGCCCATTTTTCAGTTTGTCCAGCCCAAAATTAATCATCAAACAAACCCATAATAAACATTCTTCTTTTGGACAAGTTGGAGACAAACCCATAATAAAAGACCTCAACCCAAATCGTAAATAGGCCATAAAAGAAGGAACAGAAACAGATGAGAAGCAAGTTAGAAGGGTGTGTGCGTGTACCATAAACTCAGCAATGTCCTGCTCTTTGATCTCTATCTTGACCAGCTAAAGGGCAAGAACTGGTTTGGCAAGGTCAGCTTCAGGCAGCAGGGTCAGTTCACTTCAGGTCAAACAGGAGTCAGTAAAAACTCAAGCTAAGGTGTACGTGTCCCAGAGACTTGTTCAGTCACAGTCATAGGCCTATGTGAGGGCAACCATAAAATGGCTGCCATGCACAAAATGGAACCCAAGGGTTTCAGAACGAAATCGTCAAATACACAGTGAATCCATCAATGTAACATGACGGAAACACTCATGCTTGCTGAGCTCACTGTTAACGGTTCGCTGTTACCAAAATCGTAACAGAATCACGACCATTACGACCCAGGGTCAGAATTCACGGAACTTCAGACCCTCCTTTTGCCCTTACATAGGCAATGACCTAAAACTCACGTCAATCTGAATCCAGGTCTATACTCATCAGATCATCAAGATGTTGCTGTAGCATCATCCTATTACTTAGCACGTCTCTTGATACAGGTCTCCTTGCACACGAGGTAGCACAAAGGCTACATATAGCAGGAGCACATTGTACACAAAGACAGAACAGGAAAAGGATAGCTAATACCACCCCACTGACCATCAGAATTTTCCATCCCCAAGTGGATAACAATCCCCAAAACCATCCCATCAACGACCAATCTCCTTCGTCCACATGCACAGACTCGGAGATCTTATGTAGCTTGGAAATGGCTTGGTACACTGTCAGAGCGTTGTCTGGAATAAAAACGCAGCAGCTCGATTGAATCAATTTACATACCCCTCCTCTATCTGCAAGTATGACATCTAACGCAACCCTGTTCTGAAGAGTCATAAGGCGATCCGACTGGAGCTCAGCAGTCAAGTTGCTAAGGGCACCTGCAGTTTCAACTATGGTGGCCTCAACCACTCTCGTCAATTGCCGTATGTTCCTGCTGTTAACCATAGGTCCCCAAAACGGCAGAAAACCCTTCAGAAAATCTCCCAATTCTTGTTCTGCAGTATCTTCCTTACTGAAGACACCTCTAACAACTCTCGTCTTGTGGTAATCTGCGGCAGCTGTATACGTAGGAGGCAACAGGAATGAGACAAAACATGTGCCCGAGAAATCAGGGGGGAACCATGTGCATGCTCTATCGTAATAGATGAAATAGGTACCCTTAGCTGCTAGGAACGGTGGGGAAGTCTGGGACGCAAAAATATACGTCTCAGTGCAGATACTCTTCCCTAACTGAGCTCTCGGATTCTTGCCATTACCTTGCAGACAAAAATGACCCTGATGGGGTACAATCCAAATCGGAGAGGATCTTTTCGCTTGCTGGTTCTTACTCAGACTAGCTCCATATCCGGTCACGTTCCATCCAATATACGCTAGTGTCTCATCTCTCGGGATAGTCTCATAGGAACTAGCTCCTTCAATTATATCGACTATTCCCTTAACTAGAGCACTATTCTTTGGATTGTCTTTCACAGAACGTAGGGGGTAGACTTCACAAGCATAGATGAACATCGTTCTGTATGCCCACACGGAACCTTTATAGCTGAATGGCAGGACCAGGTAAGGAATACCTTTATCGGTAGTATGGGGCATAAGGCCACACACCCAACAACTTGTCGTGTTCACTACTAGCTGGTGTTGGTGCAGAAGCTGAACAAAGGAGTTATTAACGAATTCCAATCTCCTAATGGACTCATGTTCAGGCAGAAGATGAAAAGACTGCGAAGAAACAGTAGAAGAAGGTATGGGTTGTGTAGTGGGTGCAAACGTCACTTGAAAAGAGAATATAATATATCCCATCAAGAACATCATCAAGCTAAGTAACATAAAAAGACATAATATCAAAAAACACTTTCTACTCATAATTCGGCACATTTTGCTCTTAAAACTCATTTCTTCAACAGGTCTCTCCACCTCGAAAAACTCCATCATCTAACCGTGCTGCTCGCGGCGGTTGGGTGTTCCGTGCTAAGGAATGCGTCTGTCAGTCCAGGGAACGCCCTAGGACCAACCAGAACCGTCGACCTTATGTCTTCGGCTTGCACTCCCAAGTCTTTACACCGCGACCCTACAGCAGAACCCGGATGGCGGTTCCAAAAACAAAAATCAGTCAAAACAGTTTCTCAGATGGGAGAGCTGAATTTTTCTAAAGTAGCAAAGAAAATAATTTTTACTTTATTTGTCCCACGATTCTTGGTCGCAAATTATAACGGCCTTTATCAGGCAATGTCTGATCACGAAACAAGAGTTCAGGCTCAGTAGTGTCCAGTCGAACTGACGGAGGCACAGCTTCTTGCAGAAGATCGTCGCTTTCACGCTCAGAACTTGTCCCAATTAAACGTGCATCGCTAAAAGGCAGAAAACGAGGCACTGTGTCAGTTTCTGAATCAGGAATACCCTCCTGGACCCACCGGTAGTACGGCAGAGGCAAAGGAGCCCTCTTACAATGTACGCCGTGGATCCAGTTTTTCTTTCCTTGTACTCGCACTGCAGATCGTGTGTATAATAGCACCAGGTAGGGTCCGGTCCAGCGGGGCTGATCGTTCTTTGTCTGCTGGAAATTCTTCACAAAGACCCAGGAGCCAGGATCGATAGCGTGTCCTGAATCTTCAGAAGCCTGAGGCAATGTGTCATGAACCTGTTAGTGTAAGACACGCAATTTAGCCGTCAAATCATACAGATAGTCAAGCAATACAGGGTGTTCAATCTCGCTGAATTTCGTCGGCCTCGGCACTCCCCATATGTTAGCCGGGCGACCAAAAATGATCTCGTATGGACTAAGTCCCACTCGAGAATGTACAGTCATCCTAGTTGACAGAAGTGCTAATGGCAAAGCATCAGGCCATTTAAGACCAGAGCTCGCCTGTATCTTGGCAAGTTTTAACTTAGAGTGCCATTATAGCACTCCACTAGACCAGCTGATTGGGGGTGATTTGCAGCTTAAAATTTTTGCTGAATTCCTCAACCATCACACACTCTCTTCATCACTTGACCCACAAATTCACTCCCATTGTCACTCCAGACCATTCTCGGTAAACCGTACCTAGGGAAAAACTCCTTAACAAGGGTTTTAGCTGTGTACTAGGCAGTATTATCTTTCAGGGGATATGCTTCTACCCATCTTGAAAAGGCACAAACAACCACGAGTACATACTTCAAATTGTTGCACCTCTCTATGTGGATGAAATCTAGCTGCAAAACCTCGAACGGATACGTTGGAGGCGCAAAATGACCAGCTGGAGTTGGAGTTCCCTTGCCAGGATTGTACATCAGACAAACCATACAATTCTTGACCACATTCTCTGCACACTTAGGAATTCCAGCATTTTGCCATACTGGAGCCAACAATTTACAAATCCCTTTCACACTGGTATGAGCCATTCCATGCGCCATTGTAACCACTGCAAGCACGTACGCATCGGGTAACAACCATCGCTGATGCTCTGACAACTCAACCCAACAACCATTCGAATCCAATTTACTCGTACTCTCTCTCCATACGCTCAACTCTTTCTCTGTAGCTTCAGCTTGAATTGACTTCACACTTTCTATCGTATCTTCACACATTCCTCTATCCGGAACCCATCTCGCCAGACCTGCAACATACATTCGACTCATCACATCCCTTGCCGTTTCTTTCGCAACTTCATCTGCAAACGCATTACCACGACCAACGTCATCGGTAACCTTCTTCTGTGCACTGCATTTCACGATCGCAACTTGCAATGGCAAAGTAAGTGACTCAAGAAGCTCATTTACCAACTGACCATGCTGAATCTTAGCTCCATGCGAAGTCAGAAACCCATGCTCTTTCCACAATCGTCCAAAACTATGAGCCACACCAAAGGCATACTGGCTATCAGTGTACACAGTCATTCGTTTCCCTTATGACAACACACACGCTCTTGTCAATGCAATCAACTCTGCTGCTTGAGCTGAGTTATGTGGGATACGTGTAGCTTCAACAATCGTGTGCAAAGTCGTAACAGCATATGCCGCAGTCGTATCACCATTCGGAAGCTTGAAGCACGAACCATCTACCCATAAGGTATCATCACACTTTGAAAGAGGAGTGTCCCTAAGGTCTATTCTCCCTTTCGTTTCCTCCTCTGTCCTAAGAAAACAATCATGCTGTTCAGAAACATCCGTCTCCACTGAAATCGGCAACAACGTAGCTGGATTCAAGGTGTTGCATCTCTTTATATGCACATGACTCGCTAAGAGTGTCAACTCATAACCTGACAATCGAGCACTAGTTAAGTGCTGTGTCTTCGTCCTGTTTAACAATGTATCCACTGCATGTGGAACCATTACAATCAACGTATTATCCATCACCAAGCCAGCAGACTGTCGAATAGAGAGAGCCGCTGCCGCTGTGGCTCTCAAACAACTCGGCAACGCTCTAGCTACCAGATCCAAAGTCGACGAGACATACGCACATGGACGTTGCTTATCGCCGAACTGTTGTGTCAAAACTGACAATGCACATCCCTCTCTCTCGTGGACATAGAGTGTGAAAGGCTTACTGTAGTCGGGAGTACCCAACACAGGAGCCGAACACAACGCATCACGCAATTCTGAAAAACTCTTCTGGCATTCGTCAGTCCAAGGAATAGGATTCGGAGTATCCTTAACAGTAAGAGCTATCAAAGGTTTCGCAAGAAGTGAAAAATGTGGAATCCACTGTCTACAATACGACGTAATACCCAGGAAAGCACGCACTTCTCTCTGAGTAGTTGGCACACTCATTTTCGCAAATGCTTGGATTCGTTCTGGGGTCAATCTTCTTCCCTCCTTCGATAGGAGATGACCTAAGTAGGTCACTTCTTGTCAACAATACTGCAGCTTTGAAAGAGACACCTTATGATGGAAGTCAGACAAATGACGCTACAACGACAAAGTAGCTTCTTTACAAATCTCTTCATTGTCAGCAGCAACTAACAAATCGTCGACATACTGAACAAGAGCAGCACAATCAGGTAAGACAATCGTATCAAGCTGTGTTTTCAAAGCCTGACTATAGATTGATGGACTCTCACAATAGCCTTGAGGAGCGCGCTTGAACCGGAAGCTTCGACTTCCTAAAGAGAAGCCGAAAATATCTCTACTCTCCTCGGCAATCGGGATGCTGAAGGAAGCATTCTTAAAATCAATCACCGAACACCAAGTGGCTGAAGCTGGAATCATGGTCAGTAAGGCAGTAATATCTGGAACAACAGGAAATTGCGGAACTACAATCTTATTCACCTCGCGAAGATCGATCACAAACCTATATACAGGCGGTTGTGAAGAATCAGTACGTTTCAGAACAGGCAAAACCGGACTATTGCACACATTACCTCTCGTTTCTTCAATCACATCTTTCTCAATCAGGTCATGAATGATCGCTAGCAACGCTCTTTCACCATCACTAGAGATCCTATATTGGGGAATTTTTGGCATTCGAACATTTGCTTTCAGCGTCACAACATATGGCGGTATCTCCAAAAGACCCACATCATTAGGACCAGTAGCCCAAAGAATATCAGGAAGAGAAGACAATTCGGCCGGGAGTCGGTCTTTCGACAAATACATTGGAGAGATCACTCTCTTACCTAATGTAAGTTGTACTCCCGAAGGAGAACATTGTAGTGTCGCATACAATCTTTTCAATAGATCCAATTCCAACAAATTCTCACCACAACCTGTCTTCAAAATAAGGGGGGCTTCAAATTCACAAGGTCCAATAGAAAGAGACAAAGGACTAGAAATCGGGTTTCTAACTGGGGCGGCAGAAAATCCTACTGAAACATTTGTCAAGCCAGACAAAGGTGCACCAGGGAGTTTAGAGTGCATAATAGAACTCTTCGCAGCACCAGTATCCAACAGAAAAGGCTCTGACACACCTGATGTAATCACTTCAACATAAGGTCCACTCTGATCTACTGGAACTGAAACAACTCCCTCTCTTTGTCTATGGCTGTCCTAGCAATCATTACTGTCCATATTTTCACCTTCGACATAGTAGTCGTCAGCATAGTACTGAGTCGTCCTACCAGACGCACCATTTTGCTGATCAAAACAATTCATTGAATTTTGTGGAGGAAAGGAACGCGCATTCTGCGGGAACACACCACGTCCCCTACCTCTAGAAGCTTGCTGAACACCTCGACCTCTCACACCAGAAACACCATTCGCGCGCTGTAACAGAACCGGGCAACTATTTTTAAAATGGCCCTCTTCTTTACAATATGTACACTGATTAGGGCCTACAGGAAAACGCGGCTGAGGAGGCTCAAACCTTTGCGAGTTTCTCTGAAACTGCTGAGGCTGCTGATAATCACGTTGGCTACTACGAGGCGGATATGCTTGCTGCAAAAGAACCTTTGTTTTCAACTCTTTAGTCTTCTTGTCTGCTCTATCCTTCTCATCCTTATCCCTATTTTCGTAGTACTGTGCAGTAGCCAATATCTGTGCTGATGAGGAAACAGCCCAAGAACTCTCTGAATCCTTCAATTTAGTACACAACTCGGGAAGCAAGTTATGCACAAACTTATCAACAAACAACCGTTGACCACCTTCCGTACTCATGTCTTGACCACTATGGTCAATAAACGTTTCTTCAAACCTAGTGAAGAAATCAGACACACTTTCATCTTTCTTCTGCTTACACGTAGACAATTTGTCCCAGTTTACTCGCATAGCAGGCATTAAAGTCTTCATATAAGTAATGATCCTACCAGAAAGTTCTGCAACTAGAGGCTCAGGTTTAGCACCACCAACTTGTCGACCATCCGCAGCACCAATATTCACCCAGGTATCACCTAACTCTTGCGCATGATCCGTGTGACGAATCAATCCCCATAAAGGCTGTGGAACCACATTTCCAAACAACATATCTATATCAGCTAGATTCATAATACATGAGTCTGCAGTCTGTGATAATTCCTTGTAATACCCTGCAGGATTTTTACGGGGGTCAGGCAAAGTCTGCTTAAGAGCCAAAACTTCAGCTCGCTTCCACGGAACATGTACCCAGACACGTTGAAAATGGACTGGTGCAGCTACAATACCAGCATTAACATTGGCCTGAACGGCCTCTTTCCACACCGGAGGAACCTCCCTCATTGGATATTGTCGCACTTTCCTCCTAACAGAAGGATCAGGCTCAAACAACGGCTGAGAAGGAGACTTACTCCTAAACGACAACAATGTCGCAACTGCTCTCAACATCGAGACTCACTATAGTTACCTTCGCAAACTCGGACTGTACACGGAACAACTCAGGTGGAGTCTGTCCCAATTCACCATCTTCCCATTCTTCACGAAGGAAAGTACACATTTCATCAAAAACATACCTCTGCTTCGGTTCTTCCCATTGACGGAAAACATCCATAACAGATTCTAAATCTTATCTCAAAGTATTAGTAACCCATTTACGTGCCAAATGATCCAGTACTGTCCGCTCATCGGGACCAGGCAATTGGCTACGTAATTGTTTACGCCCTGAAACAGGGGTCATACCTAGTGACCCAAAGAGAGGGGAAAGGAGACCAGTAACGGTATCAGTCATCCTCTGTCGAACAGAAGGAGAAGTTGACAGAAGGACAGGAGACAAGGCAAACTGAGAGGAAACCAATATAGGAGCGGTAGCAGAGAAGTAGCAAGAACAGGAGACAAAGTAGTAAGAATTGGAGACGGAGCAGGTAGCAAAGTCGGTGGCCCTTGAGAAGGCTGCGCCAGAGGAATAGGAGCCAACTGAAGAGGAGCTGGTGGCTGTGCAATAACCGGAGGCAAAGCAACCGGAGGTTGCGCAACTAAAGGTTGCGGAGGTGCTGTAGCACTTTGCACATAAGGGGGTGGCGACCTCAACAAATGGGACATCAAAGGATCCTTCTCAAGTTCCTTCGTCGCATCTTGATGATGAGGTGGCAAAGCTGGATAACACTTATCAATCGCCATTTTTCGTTGCCTGTGCAACTGCTCACTCGCTTGTTCTTCTTCATTATCTTAAAACTGTATAGCAGCTTGCATTATCGAAATACCCTTCCCTCTTTTATTTCTCTTCGCTAATTTAATTTCTTTCTGTTTGGCTTCTTTTCGCCAGAGGCGGAAAGAGTCAAACATCGCCGGCCGGGCTTTCTTCTTGAAGAGTTTAACTTCTAAATTATCTAAAATCTCCGTGTCATAACTACCATATTGGGGCCACTTTAGGACACCGTCCATTCTAGTGTAGCGAATCCACACTTCATTATACGTGATGGGGCCCACGCCATGTTTCAAATAGAACTCATAGGTTGGAGTTCCAATCGGAGGAACCGGACACGAATCCTCCAATCGGGAATCCCTATTACAACCACAACAAAATAAATTTCCAAGTCTGCTAAGACCAGGCATCTTCGCTCACTAGTCTAGCTTCAAACTTCAAGGGAATATTGAATACAATAGTCTTGTGAATACACAAGTCCCTCGGCTTTGGAGCTTGCAAGTCCCAAATCACAGATCCCAAGGATACCCAAAAACTAAGGACTGGGAGACGCTCCACTCATACTTAACTGAGGTATCGATCACGTCACCAGAAGACCCGTCTATCGTCTCGCTTTACAAATCGTCTAAGGGCTCCAAGACAGGGCGACAGTCAGGGCAGCAGTCCTTCGTAACCGTCAGAAAGCGGGAAACCTCGCAGCAAAGACTTTCGGACCACAACGACATACAGGGGTCGATGAAGTGGCAGGCCTTCCTCCAGAATTTTCACATGAAGCTCCTCACGATCTTCAGGCTTGGACCGGTACCGCTGAAGTTGCCCCGCGTTGGGCGCCAATTGATCTGGGTTTTAGAACCCAGCGGCGCCAGGGGAAACGCCCAAAGTCTCCGGGTCCACCTGTCTTAGAATACAGAGACACGGGGTACTTCTTGGCGACGTCAAAGATCAAATTTATTAGCTGCAGCCAGTAATAGAGATCCTAGAAGTACAACACGGTGTATGTTCTCAGGAGACTGCTCAACTTTACAAAGCAAGCCATCTCTTTTTATACAAAAAATTGTGCTTCAGGCAAACATTCCTTATTTACAGTTTGACCACTCACATGTTTCCACGACAAAAGCAGGAGCATGATGACAAGCCCATTTTTCAGTTTTTCCAGCCCAAAATTAATCATCAAACAAACCCATAATAAACATTCTTCTTTTGGACAAGTTGGAGACACACCCATAATAAAAGACCTCAACCCAAATCGTAAATAGGCCATAAAAGAAGGAACAGAAACAGATGAGAAGCAAGATAGAAGGGTGTGTGCATGTACCATAAACTCAGCAATGTCCTGCTCTTTGATCTCTATCTTGACCAGCTAAAGGGCAAGAACTGGTTTGGCAAGTTCAGCTTCAGGCTGCAGGGTCAGTTCACTTCAGGTCAAACAGGAGTCAGTAAAAACTCAAGCTAAGGTGTACGTGTCCCAGAGACTTGTTCAGCCACAGTCATAGGCCTTTGTGAGGGCAACCCTAAAATGGCTGCCATGCACAAAATGGAACCCAAGGGTTTCAGAACGAAATCGTCAAATACACAGTGAATCCATCAATGTAACATGACGGAAACACTCATGCTTGCTGAGCTCACTGTTCACGGTTCGCTGTTACCAAAATCGTAACAGAATCACGACCATTACAACCCAGGGTCAGAATTCACAGAACTTCACCTGCCATAGGAGTGACTTATAGGTGCATATGTGTCTATATGCAAAGGTAGATATAGGAATACTATATCTAAGCAAGGGGTGATTACACCACATTGCCCCAGCTGAGTGATCAGCCAGTTGTGTCAAATTGGAAGGCCAGCCAGGGGTGGCAAAAGATATGCTGCAGCCCCTGGTAGGCCTTGGATGCACCTATGCCCCGTGTGCCTATGGCACACCATACAGGGGCTGATAAGGGGACCCAAATACCAATTGGAGATGTACCTAGAGTACATGGAGTCCATTTTACAGTGAGAGCAGATAGCCTGGGGTCCTGATTAGCAGGATCCCAGGCCAACTAAGTAAAAAAAAACTAAACACAAGGCAAAAAATCTGGGGTAACCATAGTCAGATATCCATCCTCCTACATCAGACACCTTGAGGACCAAGGATCCCCATGATATTAGCCTTATCCGTACTTCCACACCATTTCGGGTTACACTAAAGGAAGGCACTCTTTTACCCAGAGTGAGGCAGTATTCTCTGTTCGAAGCCTATAAAGGCATTGCTAGAGCAAGGAGTAATTTACCCTTGAGTGTCTCATGTAACACCTCGATTTACCCAGTCATGCAATCTTAGGGTAAAACTTGGCACACGGTTTAAGACCTACGCCTCCTGAACAACACAGTGGTACCTCAATTTACCATTGTTCCTGACCCCTCAATCATTTTGTCAAAAATTCCTCAGGATGCCAAGAATGTTTCTGTTATTGATTTGAAGAATGCCTTCTTTAGCATCGTTCTTCTTCCAGAAAGCTGTTGTCTGACAGCATTCTCATATTGTAGTATTTATACTTGTGTTTACCAAAGGGTCCCCTAGCATTTTCAACAGAATGATAAAGACTGAGTGGCAAATTTCCAGTGTGATAGCACATTGTTGCAGTATGTTAATAACATACTGATTTGTAGGCCTACTGAGCAGCAGAGCAGAAAAGACACTATGGGCCTAATTTAGATTTTCGCGCATGGGTTTCTGTGTCACAACTTTGATGGATATCTCATACACCAAAATATAATTCCCATAATATCCTACAGGATTTATATTTTGGCGGACGGGATATCCCTCACCACTGCTGCAGAGTGACCATTGTCTGCTCAAATCAAAATCAGGCCCTATATCTCTTTTAGTAACTCTTGCCCAGAGAGGATACAAAGTGGAGAGAGAGAGAACATTCAGTACTTTCAGGAAGAGGCCCATTATTAGGGTAATTGTTGTCAGCTTCTAGTTAACGAGTGTTCTCTGAAAGAGCAGCATCCATCCTCCAAATGACTGAGCCAGAATCTGTGAAAGGAATGCAGGAGTTTATTTTTCTCTGTAAATATGTAAGGCAACAGTTTTTTGTTTATAGGACAATAATAGAACACTTGTTACCTTCTATAAAGCAAAGAAAAGACGGCAATGGCAAAATAACATGGACACCAGAGATGAGGGAGGGTTTCCAGAAATTGAAGATAGAAATAACAAATGCTCCAGTTTTAGGAACTCTGGACAATACCAAGGAGAGTTCTTTATTCTGCTATTGCAATGGTCAGGTGATGACAGCTGTCCTTACACAGAAATACCTGTTAGGACATAAACCCATTGTATATTTTGGAGGAATGCTGGAATCAGTAATGAAAGGACATTATCCCCGTGAGCAAGCTCTCACCACTAAAGCATTTGCAGTACTGAAGTGCACACCCATTGTCACGGGGGGACCTTTAATGCTCTATGCAGAGAATGCAGTGTTTGGTATTATTCAGAAGGTTAAGGCCACTATGACTACACAGAGAGTGTCAGGATATAAAGTGATACTATCATTGCTATCTTTGAAATTTGCGAAGTGTCACACAGTGAGTCCTGCAACATTCTTTGTCTACCCACTTGTAGATTCTGAGGATGATGTGCATGTCTGTGCAACCTACATTCTCAATTAATCCAGTCAAGCAGCATAGGATCTTCCACTATTGAAAAGGAGAAAGGAATTATACACACAGGTGCAGCAGTAGTCAGAGCACAAAAGCATGATTTTTCTGATACACTGCATATAGTAGAGCATTGGACCTTACCAGCGCACTATTACGCCCAAGAAGCAGAAATAACGGCACTAAGCGTGGCTCTTAAACTAGGACCAGGAGAAGTCATGACAATATATTCAGATTCAGCTTGTGTGACAACCACTCTGCATTACAGCATTTGGAGATGGGCCAGTAGAGGTTTCCTTAAGTCAGACAGTAGTCTGGTTAAGCAGAGGAACGTCTTAGAGGATCTAACAGAGGCACTTGCGTTACCTCCGGCAGGAGCTGTTTAGAAATGTGCAGCACATACAAGTGGACAGGATTTTGTATCTGAACGTAGTGCACTAGCAGATTGTGCATCTAAAGAAGCAGCTAGGCACACGATCCTCCCTGTATTATCAGATCCACAAGTCCTTGTTCTGGTGGCTCAGGCTGCCTCACCACCTGAGTCTAAATCCAATATTCCCACAAACAATGACACACCTCATTATGCTGAGACAGTGCGGCTACATCTGCGAGAATTGCAGGAGATGGTTCCTTGCATGAAAAACAGTTATGGGTAGATTGAGGATACACCAAGTCAGGGGATGACCTAGTGTTTAAACAACTATCTACAGGAAAACCAGTGATGTCACAGGCTTTGCTTATGATAGCTCTTGATCAGTTACATTTACCAGCCCATACTTCAAGAGATTACTTGTCTATGCAAATATAACAAGACTGATTTGTCCCCAATTTATATGACATACTTATCATGTATCTTCGTAACTGTCTGGTCTGTCAGCAATTTTCCCCTGATCACACACTAAAAGTGATAGATTCCACCATTCCACTACCACAAGGCCCCTTTAAGGCACTTCATATGGACTTTGTGGATATGATTGATAGGCGCAGTATCTACAGGTACCTCATAATTGTGGTCCACCCTTTTTCTCAACGGATAGAAGCAAGACCAGGCAACCATTGCAATGCTAAATAAGCAGCCACATTTCTAGTTCGTGAAGCAATTCCACGATGGGGAATTCCATAGGGGATAAGAACAGACGAAGCCACCCATTTTATCAAAACAATATTCACGCATATCATGACACAGTTAGGGATAAAACATAAATTATCCTCTCCTTCTTATCGTGTCGAGTGCCTGGAGGACCTCTTTAGGAGTAAAATTACTAAGTTATGTGCTACATTGCATAAGAAATTGCTCTACTGCCTACCAATAACACTCTTTTCCCTTAGGAATACATCTAGTTTTGACCATCTCTTGACACCCCATCAAATTGTGACAGGAAGATGAATGAATACTCAAATTCCTGCCACTATAAGTAATGTACAGGAAGAGAGCTCTGCAAAGATCTTAAATGATGAGATGTACATGTACTTCTTTGAACTAATGAAACATGTGAGATTCATCTCTAAACAGATGGGTAAGGAGAAGCGTGCCACCACCGAGGTCGACGTCCCAGTTGTGCACATAGGCGGTCAAGTAATTTTAAAGGACTTTGTCCGAAAATGGTGAGAAAAATGACTCAATGGCCCATACATAGTTACCATGGTGACCATGACAGCCCTCAAGGTGGATGGCAGGGAACCTGGGCTTCACCGCACACATGTTCGTCTAAACCCAGCATCCCGCCAAACACCATGAATAATGTAAATGGAATAAGAGGGGGGAAGAAGATTTCCCTTGTAAAAGCAATCCCTCCAACCCTGCTTTTGGACACATTTTTTAAACAGACTGCACAAAAGATATGTATTATTTCTTTTATGCTTTTTTTTGTATGGTGATTCTATCCTTTCTGCCCTTTTATAGCAAAGTGCCCTTTAGTTCCAATGTTTCCCATGTACGAAGAGGACTCCCTAATAACAATGTGACCCTTAATGCCCATACTCAGCTGTCAGATAATATGTGGTATCAGCATATGTCATGCATGAGTTCAGAAAAAACATATAAAACTTGTTTTGTGGGTTTAATAATTCCTCATGCCAACGGTTCAGAAAAGATACATTCAAAAAAGGAAATACCCCCAATTACAGCTCTATGTCTGCTACATCTCTACCTGTGTAGGATTAGAGCCCAAATGCAGTTAAAACATGTGAAGGTAGAACGTTTTTTAGTTAACACCCCGAAATGTGACTCATTAGCAGAAGTGTTATACATTCTCACAGATAGACAGGACATCAGGGATGAAATATCACATATGAAAAAAAAATGCCCTACTACTGTAGATTGGGTCCAGATGGTTTTAAATTTGGGATTTTTTGGAGTAACATGCCCACCTACTGAGTGTAATAGATATGTAGTCAATCCTTTACCCCAGAGTGTGCCTGCAGGCCACGATTTAGGGCCTCATTATAATGTTGGCTGGAAAGCATTCTGCCTGACTTGGTCTCGGAATGGTTTCTGACCGAATCAGATTCAGGGAGGCCGACTGACCAATTGACTTCAATGGGAGCCTGTGTTCCGACTGACTGCATAGGCGCCCATTGAAGAAAGGGGTGGGTGCGTAAAACCTTGCACCCTGTGGCAGGCACCCCATGGTGCCTGCCACACTGTGCATGGTTGGAAAGGGGGGCCCATGGGTACCCCCCAAGGGCCCCAACCAGAGGCCTCTGGGTGAAGGGGTGTCTGCTATGGGCACCCAAAGTTGGTTTCCAACAGCCGATCCATGTCGGACAACCTATTCGGAAAGGCTGACTGAATCCGTCATCGTAATGTGTCGGTTGGAAACGCAATCCATACGAGAAGGTTCTGACCATCTCGGTTTCTCCGAATGCCGTTCAGATGTGAGTCGGAACTGAGTTGGAAAGTCTGAACGGTTTCCAACCCTTGTATTCAGTCGGTCGGAAATGTTTCTGAGTCGGTCGGTAACAAGACTTCCGGCATAGATTCGGATGAACCGAATGCCGTTTCGAGCCTTTCCACCTGACATAGTAATGAGGCCCTTTTGTCACCAGATTAGTCTTTGCCCATGATCAACGGCACCCTAATATTGAATTTTTCTGTAGGGCTATATCTGTATGGAGTAGCACTGACGGTCCAGGGAGGACATGGTTCGACAGTTCGGGCTGGACTGTTCCCATGAGGCACAGGGTCAAGACTGATTTGCATATGGCCATGTCTGAACTGGGGTAGCAAAATAACAATGCTGTTTCGAGCCTTTCCACCTGACATCGTAATGAGGCCCTAGAGTCACCAGATTAGTCTTTGCCCATGATCAACGGCACCCTAATATTGAATTTTCCTGTAGGGCTATATCTGTATGGAGTAGCACTGACGGTCCAGGGAAGACATGGCTTGACAGTTCGGGCTGGACTGTTCCCATGAGTCACAGGGTCAAGACTGATTTGCATTTGGCCATGTCTGAACTGGGGTGGTGTGGTGAGCAAAATAACAATGGATTAAACCCAGATCTGTGACTGGGGGTGAATGTTTTGCCATTGTGCAACATTCCGTCCATCAATTTTTGTTTTTGCATAAGTCACCCCGAGTGGGATGGGTATGCTTAGACGTGAGTCCTGTGCTCTCCTTGTCACTGGAATCAAGCTAGCCTGGCGCATGATGGCTGATAGCCAGAAACCGGTCTAAGGATGCTTGATTCCGGTCCAGGGAAGACATGGCTTGGCAGTTTGGGCTGGACTGTTCCCATGAGGCACATTGTCAAGACTGATTTGCATATGGCCATGTCTGAACTTGGGTGGTGTGGTGAGCAATATAACAATGGATTAAACCCAGATCTGTGACTGGGGCAAATGTTTTGCCATTGTGCAACATTCCGTCCATCAATTGTTCTTTTTACATTTGTCACCCCGAGTGGGACGGGTATGCTCAGACGTAAGTCCTGTGCTTCCATGCCACTGGAATCAAGCTATCCTGGCTGATGACGGCTGATAGCCAGAATCCGGTCCTAGGTTGCTTGATTCCGGTCCAGGGAAGATATGGCTTGGCAGTTTGGGCTGGACTGTTCCCATGAGGCATAGGTTCAAGACTGATTTGCATATGGCCTTGTCTGAACTGGGGTGGTGTGGTGAGCAATATAACAATGGATTAAACTCAGATCTGTGACTGGGGTGAATGTTTTGCCATTGTGCAACATTCCGTCCATCAATTGTTGTTTTTGCATTTATCACCCTGAATGGGACAGGTATGCTCAGACATGAGTCCCCTGCTCTCCATGCCACTAGAATCAAGCTATTCTGGCTGTTGACGGCTGATAGACAAAAAACTTTCAAATGACTGTCGCCACTGGACCCTGCCCGCACAGCAACTAGCAAACGTCCATTTTCACCAATTAATCAACAGTTCAATTTTCACTATTTAATCATTTTTAATTATTGAAACCTTTGTTCAACATAAACATTTCTTCTGTTCACACAAACATTTGGTTGTTGAACATACTAGTTCAATTCTTTACCAAATACATTAACATATTATCTAAACATCACATATAAATGTACAGAAACATATTTCAAATATCCTTGTTTATGAAACAATGTTGTTGCTGTTGCAAATCCCAATGCATTTCGGGAATAACTCCCTTCTTCGGGGGAACTGTACGAAATATTAAAAAAGTATATATTTTTCAAAACATAATATTCTTTAGCACAAAAACGGCAGAAACGGTCACCATGTTGTATGTTGATCAATGCCACATTTCAATAAACTGAGCCTAGTGATATTACCAGCACCAAGTGAATTTTGCTAAACCAAAAAAAATAAAACAGTGAAAAAAGTGTGAAACAGCGTAAAATAAAGGCTCCGTAAGTTCCCATGTGCTTTTTTAAAAAAAAACAACGAACGCGACATCAAAACTCACCAACAATGTCTTATTGGAAATTAGATACCTCCGTGGGTTCCACTCCTGAATACCAATATCTGCCAAAAAATAACCAATATTGTGTACTGCGTTGTTATCTTATCCTAATAACTTGCATAACTTTAACTATAGCCTTCAAACAATCAATGAACCATGCTTATGGTTTAGGGCTGAGTGTTGCACTAGCAACCCATTCTCTCCTGGTTAACATCCTTCCTTAACCAATATGTCTCATAGTAGTACTTGCTACAAATCGGGTTAACCATGTTGATTCCGCTGATACTCTTTTTAGATGATAGCGTTCAAAGTATTGTCACAGTTTACTCATGCTCATAAACAAAGAACTTGTATACTTTCTATTTAAAACCACGATCGAGGATCTTAAACACTTGTAGACTCTGCTTTGAAACACACTAAGCAACTCGTTGCTGCTCGATGAATGCACCTGTTGTGACTTCAGTCTCTAGAATTAAAAATGTCTCAATCAACCACTTTGATACTAAACTATAAGACAAAAATTCCGTAGTTTTCACACACACTCATTACCTTAAACACCGCTGCTTCTCCACCTCTCCTTAAGCTATTTTCTCCAAATCCCCGCTATTTACGAGTCCCAAAATCCTATAACAAATTAAGTGCAAATAAGCACTCTTTTTTTTAGAAGACATTACTCAAGTGTATCTAAAATTACCGGCTTGTTCATTGAAGATACGTCGGGGAGCACACAGTTTTAACCAATACGATTCCAAGCCCAATTTAGCATTATCGAAAATATTTTTGGTTTTATTTTTAAGTAAAATTTGGTGTATTAGTTAAAAGTAGATTCTTTTAAATTAAATATATATTTTTCAATTTAGTATTATTTTTTTATGAAAAAATACATTTAAAATATTTAAAATAAGTTTATTTAAATGTTTTTTCATGTTCTTATATTGAAAATATATTATACTGCTTTTATACATTTTATATATTATTTAGTACAAAAAATACGAATAACTTTTTAAATAAGCAATTTAAATTTTTACTTACATTATAACAAATAATCTTTTTATTTTTAAAATACATTTTTCATTAGTTTTTGGCAGAATACTTGTATTTATGGATTATCTGTAACATTGTAAAATATATCCTATATTATGTGGAAATATACATTATTTAAAATGGTTTTTTTAAATATTTTTTGAAAATGTAAAAAGTTAAATGAACAAATTAGTTTTTTATTTTTATACATTGTGGTTGATTACATATACATTTTTATGATATATTATGTAGCAATTTATACTTTAAAAATGTGTTTACATGTAATGTTTTATAATTGATTAAAAAAGGAACACACATTACAAATGAATTATTTATTTTTTATACATTGTTGTTGATTACTTATACATTTTTATATTATATTATGTAGCAATTTATAGCTTAAAAATATTTTTACATGTAATGTTTTATAATTGATTAAAAAAGGAAAATGATATGTTTCTTTGAGCAATTTTGTTTTTAAGTGTGTTGTAGAATAAGTGAAATACGTATTGATTTGTTTTCTGTAATGTATATGTTTAATGTTATGATATATATTTTAAATTAGAAATAAAAATTTAATTTTTTAATTATTGATAAGGTTTCATAATAATTTTTTTTCATTAAGTTGGTATTATTTTGTTTATATATTTTGTTACTTGTGTTTTTGTTGTACTATTTTTTCTATGTGTTATTTTAAATGCTCATATATTTATTGTATTTATTTAATAAAAATACATTTTGAATTATATATTTCAAATCAAATCAAATTAATCTTTAATAAAACAATCCTCAATGAGCCAGGCCAGTTAAGGTACAGACCTAAGGTAAATGTGAAGGGCAATGTGCAAATAACACCAAAGTCACACTAGCAAGGCCTAATAAAGAAAAATCACTCAGGTTAGCAACGAATGGCCTCATCCAAATAAAACAATTGATAGATGGACGGGTGAGCAGAGCATTCCAAAGTGCATTGTGCCATAAATAGTACGTTAAAAACAAACTAGCTAATCACAACTGGACCTAAGCCTGACAGCAGATTTTAAAAAGCTAAGCGCATACAATACTGTGCTGCCCATAAGCATTTGTAAAAAGATAAAAGCGGGGCGCACCTGCCTAAAATTGCCCTTTTTCAGAATCAGGACCAGAAAAGACTTTTTGGGTAGGTCCTAAAAACTACAGATCATCAAAAAATGAGGCATGTCCTGTGGGGACTTTCCATCGCAAACACAGGGTAACAGACTCTGGCCTTTGTACTGCCCCCTCAGGTGAGCGAGAAGAAGATGGACGAGATCAAACCGGAACCTGGTCATCAAAAAAAAAACAGTCATATGAATTCACAAACCCTAATAGGTACAGTTCCACTATCTATGGGGTTTCTATAGCTCCTTTTCTTCCTTGGATATTAACTGCTGTTTAAAAAAGGCCACCTTAATGTCAACCAGGTCCTTCGTGTTGCTAAATTCGGGGTTAGCAAAAAGATTCCTCTCCCCAGGTTCGCAAGGCACTCCTTGACATATTTGAGACACAGTACTTGGGAGACGGGATCGAGGGCCATACGGTCCCTTAAGATCGTTTTCTTTAATAATGTCCCCTTGCCAGTCTAGATTTTTAACCATAATGGTACCGGGCGGTAGGCTATCAGGTCGTTGAGGTAAGTCAAGCCAAGCTCCTGATGTACCATGAAGGTGGAAGTACCCTGGGGAACGGCTAGAAGCCATCTCAAAAAATAATTTTAAACAATTTAGAGATCTTCATGGATAGTGTAACCCCAGATTTCACTGCCGTACAACGCGTTCAAATGAGCTTGGTCCTATAAAGCTGAAATATGGCCCACAGGTCTTTTTCCTAGTCTGGTGGCAAAATTTTAAAAAGCTACAGTTGTCCAGGTACGATCATTCTATTTACATTTTGTTAGGGGTCCCCAGTTTATCTTCGCATCCAGCAGAACCCCCAAATATGAGAAAACACTCATCCTAGGGACCGGGGTGGACCCAACTTTGAAGTTGTGGGGCCAACTGGAGCGGACACCTACTTGCATGACATAGGACTTTTAGTTGTTGACCAGCAAATCTAGTTCTTCCATGAATTGGACAAAAGAGTTTAACAACGTTTTCAGGCCCCTCTTGGTCCTAGCCATCAAGATGGCATTGTCTGCGTACAGCAGAACAGGAAGGCCATGCCGTCCCACCTGGGGGTAATCCACTGTGGTCTCCAATAGCACCTTCTCTAGATTATTTATGTATACATTAAATAAGAAAGGGGCCAAAATACAGCCCTGACGGATCCCTGTCTGAAAAGGAAACGGGCACGTTACCTTATGATCCCCAGAGTATCTAACCACCGCCTTCATTTCTTGGTGGAGAACTTGTAAAAAGAGAATGATGTCCCTCTCCACCCCCAGGGATAGAAAGATCTGCCACAGCTTACATCTATTCATGCGCTCAAACGCGGAGGACAGGTACATAAAGGCCAGGTAACTAGTACTGGGACAGGCAACTGTGTACTTGTTCAGAATCATAAATAGATTCAAGCATTGATCTACCGTTGAACGACCGGGTCAGAAGCCATATTGTACTTCTGACATAATGTTGTTCCCCATGGGCCCAGTTAGATAATCTGTCCAATAAAATGTGTCCAACCACTTTTACCACTGAGTCCAATAGGGAGTTGGGCCTGAGGAAATGTGTGCTATCTCTGTTCCCTTTTTTAAAAACAGGGACAGTGGTGGAAATGGTCCATGAAGACCAGATCTAATGGTGGCAATAATAACTGAAGTGAGAACAGGGGCCCACAACTCTAGGTTCGAAATGTAAACATCAGGGGGGATACCTTCTGGTCCCGGGGTCCTGTTGTGGGTCAACCCAGCTATACCCAATCTGACTTTTCCCTCGGAAACTGTCAGAGCTGATTTCTCCACTCCCATGCCACAGGGGACACTCTGAGCCGGAGGGCACCAAAACATTTCCTCAAAATACCTAACCCATTCATTGTTGTTAATGTGAGCGTCAAAGGCATTTGCTCTGCTAGGAAAGGACTGTTGACAATGCTCCAAAAACTTTGTGCTACTCTTGATTGTACTGTCCTCCAAGAGCTTACTCCATGTATCCTCTTTCAATGCCTCTTTCGCCTGACCAGGGCTTCTTTGTACAGCTTTCTGTAGGTTCTTACTATGGAGCTGCCTCTTGGGGTGGTACCTAGTGCTTCCTTGAGCTTCCTAGTAGCGCACTAACAGGCAGAATCAAACCATCTTGGGTCCCTCTCTAGATGCCTTTTATGGGCGGGAACATTCATTAGGTCAGCTATAGAGCGGGAAATGGCTACAAAGGCATTGTCAGTGATCTCTTATGACTCCGACTGCCCGGCCAGACATATCTGTATCTCATTTTGACAATTGGCTGAAATGGCTCTTAAAAAAAGTCAGGGATAATCTGAACCCATTAAAACCTTCTGCCCCCATCTGTGGCTTGCAATAAACCCCCCTTTTCTCAATACCTTTTGCGAATGGAATCACAGTCCACCAGGTATTCTACATTGCCATTCACGGATGCACCATAACACTCATTAGAGTAATGTATTGTACACTCCTAGTAGATACATTTTCGGATTAGCTTTCCTTTGCCTAGGTATAAGTCAGGTAAGTTAATCAGGGGTTGCCTTTTTCGTAAGTCCTATAGGATACTCTAGTACACATTATGAAATCTGGAAATAATATACATGTGAAAAATATATATTTTTATTTGTATATGTTATTAATAGTTTGAGAATATACATTATTCATATTTTAACATTTTTACAGGCATACTTTTGTACTTGCATTTTTTTAGACTTCTTTGGCCTTTCTATGATATTTTCATACACTCTGTAGGTGTATTGCAATTTTCTTCTAAAGTTCTCTGCATTGGAAATACAAAAATCATATGTAATTAAATATTGATCTCTATTATAATGTATTATCTATATTTGTTTATTATTAGCTTTAGGTACTTGCAACATCTATTTTAAAGTTTATGCACTTACTTTTTAGTGAGCTGTAGGAGGTGCAGTGAGGCAGTGGGAAATATAGTTTCGTCGTAGGCAGTGTGCAGCAGTTTGATTGTTTGACTTCTCTTTTTACACACATTAATAATTAATAGGAATGTTCTATATGTTAATTGCGTGATTCTAATTTCAGAGGATTGTATTTAAGTTATTCAATTGTACGTTGCTTTACCTTTTACGATAGACCACAATTGTATTACAGTATTTGTTTATAAGGCTAATTTTATGACTTTTTGCTGTCAAAATATTTTTGGAAGTTGCTTGTATGTGTTTTACGTTCCTTTTTTTTTTTTTGAGGTTGCCGATATCTCTGTTGACAATATGTTGACTACTTTAATTTATTTCATTTATTTTCATATTTCCCTATATTTTTGATTTCTGTATTTTTGTATTTGATGTTGTTGTTTAATCCATATTATGTACAAACAACGGATTACTGTAGGTAACAGTGAGAAAGACTAAGAAACAATTCAGCCCCTGAGGAGAATTTGTGTTCCAAGATTACACGGCCATTGAAATAAAGTGAACAAGCAAATGCATGTTCAGACTTTCAGCAGCACCACATCTACTCCATCAACATATGTTCATGTGATTTAAGTGCAGATCGTTACTTTAGATTTTCCATGAATCAGTTAACTGATTGAATTAATTAAATTGAACGTGACACCACAAAGTTAAACTTTCAAATACAATAAATAATGACATATACATACATAGATTCCTGGGAGAAATGGGTTTGTTAGGTAGATTAACATTTTAAGTCTAATTACGGGCACTTATTTCAATTTTATTTATAGACTATTTCCTTTACATATTTCTGTACCTTTATGTTGGGCCTCCATCTTCCTTGTTCTCATAACTCTAGCTTCTACTTCTACTTCATGTCACCTTGCTTTCTTAATTGTTCACAAATATACATGTAATTATGCACAGTTCAAATAACAATACCTTTGGGCCCGATTAGGATGGCGGGCGCATTTAAGTCCACCCACCACCCTAAAATTGGGACCGCCCGATAGGCTGTTGGTGGTCCCGACATAGGCATTACAATGTGACCGCCACCACGGTGGTCCCAATGCCTATGTTTTGCATTGCGGTGAGTGCTGCTGGCTGCAGCACCCACGGCAATGCAAAAATGGGAAACTTTATATATCCCTGCACTACGTGACAGGCACCATGCAATGCCTGTCACATTGTGCAGGGGTATGTTGGGGGGGCCCATAGGTACCCCCCAGTGCCCACAGCTTAGGACCATGGGGAAGGAGGGCCCGCTACGGGCCCCCAGAGTGCCTTTCCACCTGCCTGTCCATGGTGGGTCAACTGCCATGAACCAGCGGAAAGGGGCATCGTAACCCCTACAGCGGTGCGTGGTAGGCACGCCTCCATTGTAGAGACTATGAGCCCCTCCGCCATACCGGTGGGCTCAAGTAGTTTGCATGATTCGTGGTGGTCGGTGTTTCCGACTGCCACACATCCGCCCACCATTGAAATATGGCAGGTGGATGTGATGGGTCCAATGGCGGAGGGACCGCCACCAACAGGCTGCCAGTAGTGGTCTCGCCGCCATCCTTATCGGGCCCTTTATATGACCCATTTGAAATGTATATATGTGGTTAATCACAGATGATACTATTACCCAGATTATGATACTCAATTTACCATCCCCAGAAGAAGGACAGGCTGAATCTGTCTTGCCAAGATATGAACTTGCAATCTTCAGATCATCACATGTGTTAGCAGAGATCCTTCAACTTACTGGGCCATACTATTGGTTTATAGTTGACACATTACAGCAAAAGCTGGATTTCAACTGGCTTTATCACATATATATGTATAGGACAATAAACTGGACGTGAATGTGAAAAAGATAGAAATGAATGTAAAAACCATCAATATGTCAGAAGAAAAACAAGAGAAATTGAAGGTAAACAGAGTATCTTCATTCACCAAAGGAGGCAAAATAGCTTCTAAATTCTCCTTAACTTTGATCCATCCACCCCGCCTTTCTAAAGATGAAACCTCCACATAAATGTGATATTACTAAGTGAGCAATATGGCTCAGTGAAATGAATGTTCAGGGGTTTATGAATACGAATCCGTGAATCCTGGCAATGCAGCCTCAACTTTGGACCATTCCCAAGTTGGTAAATTGAGAACCATATATTAAGACAATAACATCTGCTATTTACAGCACTTAGTAATGACAGAATGTGTTGTACACATGTTGTTGTTTTTACATCAGCAATTCACTCTTCCAACTGGTAGTTATACAGGAAGCCGGAGTGGATTTAACTCGTAAAAAGCTGACGACCACTATAGTTTCACAGAAGTGAGATGCTCTGACTTGAAACTCGATCTTATGTATCTAATATTCTCATTAACTAAGGATTTCAAAGGGAAAATCGTGGGCCTCATTACAAACTCTCGGATTTTAACCCTGTTATGTCGGCGCTCCTGGAGTTACCAATACCAGAAGTACTAATAGCTCGGCAAGGGTGGAGTTAATGAGGCCTCACCTATCACTCTCTATCAGACATGCCTTGAAGGGGTCGTCGAGACATACCATGGCAGTATCAAATTAGACCCAGCACCGCACCCATCAAACTCATCAAAAATATTTAGTCCAAGCAATATTTTCGTGTTTCTCTTCTTCGAATTAAAATCTGAACAAAACATAGCCGAATCAAATTAGACCCAGCACCCTACCCATGAACTCACCAAACATATTTAGTGCAAGCAGTATTTCTGTGTTTCTCTTCTTCGAAATAAAATATGAGAAAAATATAGGAAAATCATTAAACATCAACTTTGAAATGTTATGACAACCCCGAAGCTATGACTCTTGGCATGAAGTAAATTCAATAAATGTGCCAAAAACTACTCATAAGGCCTTCAGTTAAACAAAACAGATGCAATTCACTTTTCAATACATTGCATTTGTCTATAAAGACAGATTCTAGCTCAAATGAACTCAGGCGACCTCTAATTAGGGATTGAACACTATTAGTGCTTAATTTTTCAAAGAATGACTGCTCTGCCCAGGGCGCTGCTCAGAAGTCCGCCCCCGGTGCAATTTAATGTGGGTTCACAAACTACTAAAATTGTGGAGTCCTAAATCCACCTCATGATTTTTTTTTTTCACCAGGTGCTCCCTGCACGCTTAACTAATTCTTGCTGGTTACTGCTTTCTCCTTTTCAGACATTTCTTTCCACCTTTCTCTTCCACCATCGTTCCCCAAAAATAAGTGCTGTTGGCCCCTACCCGCACCACTGGCTCAAATTAAGCACTGAAACTCTAAATACTCTATCCCGCAACCCTAGAGATGGAATAGAGGCTGGAAAGAAGGAGCAGTAGGCTGTACGTAAAGGATTTCCGAATGTGGACTACAAAAGTATATGGACCAGGGTTTTTCAGTTTTCCCAAATAGATCACTCTTTTCCATTGAATAGTGGAAATTGAAAATCAATTGAACATGGGTATGTATACATTTCCACTGCCAGTCAAAGAAGAGGCAGCCTGATTCAGTGCCTCTGATTAACACATATGGTAAAAGTTAGCAAGATGCTGGCTATATTTGAAGCCAGTAAATTAAGGTCTTCTTCTCTAGGCAGAAAATCATCAACTGTTATCTGCCTGATGCGCTGGGTTTGACACATGGTAATGTATGTTAAAAGGATGGTTTAGAATAAAATAGTGCCCCAAGTCAAAGGCAAGCTAAATTATAAAAACCAAAAGAATCAAGCACTCCATTCATCTCTTATTGCACACTTGTAGATAGATGTTGCCCTAAGAGGGGAGGTTAATGCTAGACATGGGTCCGGTGCACACTGTGTCACAGAAACGAAATTATACCTAGCTGATGAACCCTAACTTAGCCAGAGTGAAACAGATCCTAGGTGCTTGTGTTCCGGTTCAGATTGGACTTTTTTTTTGCAGTTTTATTTAGCGCAAACTCTACCCGAAGGTATTGGAGCGCTTTACATGAGCACCAGTTAGTTACACAAGGACACATTACTTTTTTTGGTAGGCACGGGGAGATTATTGATTTGCCCAGAATCACAGGATGTGGAGGCGACCCCGAGGCTCCACATCCTTAGTTTCCCAGCTCCAAAGTCGTCAGTCTAGCCGTAAGACCACATCCTCTCCTTTTTTTATGGCAGTTTGGGCTGGACTGTTCCCATTGTAGTAGGGTCAAGACTGATTTGCATATAGCTGGGTCCAAGTTACGGTGCCATGGTGTGCAAAACAACAAGGGGCTGGGATATGGTCCGAGTAATTACCAGTGACTGACATTAAGTCTATCATTCAATCCACCACTTTTTGTAGACTTTGCAAAGTCAAAGGCAGTCAACATACATTTGACATGAACAGTGGAGGCCTTGTATTTTTTTTTTGTTAATGGTTATTCTGGGGAGACTCAGTGATCTGCTGAAGACCCAATGACCTAAACAATTACGTTCCATTTTCCAGCTCCCCCTCAGCAAAAATCTTGCAAAAACATATTAACCACCATCTTACGGCCTATGTGGAGAAATGGACTGCTGGATGTGTCCCAATTTAGCTTCAGAAGCAACCACAGGACTGAAACAGCTCTGGTATCAGCAATTGACAGTATTAGATCGCTGGTCGATGCCAGGGAGGCAACACCATTGATCCTTCTTGAGATCCCTGCAACCTTTGATACTATCTCCCTGACCCTGCTTACAGAACACCTACAGGAACTGTGATTAAAAGGGTTAGCACTAAAACTGCTCACTTTCTTTCTTGAGGACAGACCTCAGACGGTGATTGTGAATCACTTTAAGTCAGACTCATTCACCTAGCTGTGGGCACCTCAGTGTTCCTCCCTGAACACATAATTGTGATGATCACTAAAGATACGGAGGTCATTGCGGCCAACTTTAAAAAACAGCATGAAGGCAGTGACCACATGTATGGGTAAGACGTGTGTAAAACATAACAGAGACAAGACAGAGGTCCAGGTGCAACAATAATTGGCGGCTGGAAATGCTGGGTGCACTACCCAACCCCCACTAACTCCGCGAAAATTCTTGGTGTGATTCTTGACAATAACCTGTGCTTGACCTTCAGGTTAACCATACAGTTGTGACCTGCGACTGGATTTTAAGGGTGATACGGAAAGCGTTTCCTTTTATTCCTCTTCCAGCATGCAAACAAGTATCCCTGGGTCTTTCAAGATGGCTGAGTGAGCAGACGTGTCTCCAGAGCGCTCTGGAGCGCTCCGCCACAACCGCCAAGTATCCTGCGTCTGGCTGTGAAAAGACTGCCAGCGGTCCACGGGAGCCTGCTGGAAGCCCCCACTGGTGTGCTGCAAGCTCGCAGAGCCCGATGGAGAGAGCCTTAACTACGGGTTAGGAAGCGGATCTGAACAGCGAAGATTCAGGCTCCGACCCCTCCCCCACCGGACCTCTGCTGGGGTTGTTCCCGGCCGGGAGAGACTGTCCGGCGGCATGCGGTCCTCGCTGCTTGCAATCTGGGAGTGACCCAGTGGTCCCCTGGTACCTGCGGAGTGACCGTGTCAACACTCGTCGAACGCTTCTCGGCACCTTAGCACCACCTGAGGGACTCCTGTTGTTGGCATAATGGGGGTGCACTAGGCAGCGGATGGAGGCCCTCACCCACCCCAGGGCCCGGAGATCACTCCTCATCAGAGCGGCCTGTCCCGCCACGGATCAGGGGGCGCAGACGTTCCCGCGGAGGTGCCCCCACCCAGGAGTCTAAGCACACAGCCCCCGCTTCCGGGACTGGAGGCGCGAGGACAGCTGAGACCGGCCTTCTTTCAGCCCTTCTACCCCCGTGTGCCCCCTCTCCAACAACTTCTGTTGCAGTCAAACAAAGTGCTGCTGCAGCCGGGCAAGAGCGAGGAACCAGTGAACTTTTCCCAGGTATGGGGGCACGGTAGCCACGACCGGCTGATTCTAATTGTCATCAACGTTACTCCAGTGGACCCGAGCCTACACGCCTCCTCTCGATTCCTGACCTTGATCTTTGAATTATGTACCCACCCTGACTGTTTTTGGCACTCTAATTCATACTCACTGGGTCAATCTCATGGACTTTTTTACTTTTGTCCTGCCCGCCATTTTGCTGCTGTTCTCGGACGCTTTTCTCTGGACCATGACCCGCTATATTGTCCTTTACCCTTTTCCCTCGTTTCCCCCTTGACGATCCTCTGATTTGCCTTTTCTCCATACCCTTTTATCCCTCCCACCCTCCCTTGGTGCTGTGACTGAGTGCCCCCTCCGACCCCACTTAATGGTACTCTGCTCTCCTGGTTTTTTGGGTCTTGACCTGAGAAAATCTACTATTTGTATATATATATATGTATATAGAGATAACTCTAATCACTAGCATATGCAGTGGACCTTTGTACTCTCTACCATTCCTATGTTACTCTTAGAGCATATCCGTTCGTATCCTTTCCTTGATTGACTTTACTACTTGTACATTTGCAATTTTTTCTGTTTATAGCTCTCCCTTGAGTGACTTTTTAACTTGTACATTTGCAATTGTTTTTCTGTTAGTATCTTTTATGTAACACAGGTAATCCTAAGTCCTTATGTATCGCAACTGGTTCTTATGTAAAGCACTCTGACACCTTCGGGTAATGTTTGCGCTATATAAAATTGCATTAAATAAAATAAAAATAAAAAATTATTTTTTGCCCAGACTTGATCATTGTAATGCGCTCTATCTCAACAGTAATATGTTGGCGCAAACGTAGCTGCAAATGGTAAAAAATGCAGCAGCAAGGCTGACTATAGCCGTCCCTAAATTTCAATTGGTCTTTGTAGCTTCATTGGTTACCTGTGAAAAAGTGCATTATGTTTAAATCACTGCGCATTGTGCACAAGAGCCTGGAGGAATCAGAACTATGTTCCAATGGTATGCCCCTATTAAGCAACTCCGCTCAGTAGATCAAAATATGGTTATGGTCCCCAAGTTCTGGAAAGCAAGATGGGGAGGCAGAGCCTTCTAGTTGGTGGCAGCCAAGCTCTGGAACTCTCTCCCTCATCATCTGACTTGCTTTAAGATTCATACTCCTTTTAGAGAGGCCTTAAAATCTTGGCTTTTTACCCCATAAGGGAGGTCCAGCCGCAGCCTGTGTAGGTAAGAGCGGTGGGTGGTGGGGCCAGGTGAGGGGGGATTTTGATGGACGATGAAGAAGGAAAATGTATTATTTATTTAATTTTCCCTCATCCGTCGAAATCCCCCCTCAGATGGCCCCGCCGCTCTTACCTGCACGGGCCGCGGCTGAGGTGACCCAAAGTAATCCGGATCATAGTGCCAGCTATCCTTGCCGACTTTTCTCATCAGAACTTACTACTCTTGAGGCATTTGTGCACTCATACAAATGTACCTCATTCATTCATCCATCCATCCATAATAATAAAAGCAAGTGAAAAGGTCACTCTTTTGAGTACATAAGTGGAGTGATCAGCAGAAACATATGAAAGGAGAAGGCTAGTGGCGTTGGGAGAAGTATAGATTCAGAATACAAGAGAAAAAGTAAAATATTACCCTGCCAAGGGTGGCTGCTATATGATACCGAACGATATCATTCAAACAGGTTTCTGTAATTATGACATCATCCTGAGGATGAAAAGATGTTCCCCACTAACAACAAAAAACTTTTTCATAAAAAAAAAAAAATAGAGGTTCGATATTTGAAGGCAATTTTGCCTTGTCTATTAAACAACATATAAAGAAGTGCATGCTGCTTTCTGGTGTTTTTTACGTTTTCAAAGTAAACCTAAAAAATACATTTTACTAGTTGTCCTTTTTCAATATGATGTCTGCATTAATGATCAGTAGCATTAATGCATACATTATAATACCCCTTTCAGGAAGCCACAAAGTCTTCTACCTACATGACACAAAAAGGCCAACCGGTGACAGTGCCTGTAAAATCGACTATTTGTCCGTGATCTGCTATGCTTTTAGTGGGAGGCCATAGCTCCGTGCGAGTGCCCCTTGCAAGCTTGGTTGGCTTGAACCGAAATCCCTAGTGGGTCCTTCAAAAGCGAGGAGCGCCAGTTTTCGTCAAATTTCCTTCTGGCTTTTTTGCAGTATGAGGTGATGGGTGGAGTATTTTGAGTCTGATGCTAGTGACATGACGGGGTGAAAGTGACATAACGAATGTGCCTGCATATAAATGGCAGGGCTGCTTTCAATTAATGTTATGCTGGCATTGCGTGCTTGGTTCAAACATAACTGAAAGAGCTGAAGTCTATTTCCAAGTGTGGGATAAGGCACATTAGCATGATGACTGGATCGGCAATTTGCAGAGAAAGTAGGCATTGGGTGGAATTTTCTTTTTCTAGTGATTATGTGGTGATGGGTTAATCTGATTTTAATTCATGACGAGGAAGTGAAGTTGCTATGTATGTTGCTCAGTAAATACCTCTCTGTGTGGATATTGATATAATTGTATTAGGACCTAGGATATGCAGTAAAATATCTTGTCCTGACCTTGATCCTGATCAATTAACCTGATTCAGGTTAATTAGGAATCACATGACAATAAACAAGGGAGGAAGTTGATGCTGACTTGCATTATAAAGGTACTAAACTCCAAAATAATTCACAAAATCCTTACATCATAAAGTAGAGGGTACTGTATTTCTTATAATACATGCTGACATCATTCCCCTTTTGCCAGTCCTCTTTTAAATTTGTGTTCTCTGCTGACCTGTAGACTGTGGTTGCAGCTATATACAATACATTGAAAATCTGTACCGTTGAGATAAACATGCCAATTTGCAGCTTATGGATATTAGCAAACTATACTGATTATTATAAGTAGAGCAGCGCAATATAGGCTCCACCCTTACTCGCCACAGAAATGCAATTATATGTTCACGCTTAATTATATTCACTACAATTTATGCACTGTAGAGACTAGAGATTTATACACGTGCAGTAATGTACAGTTGAATCATGTTTACAGGTATTCTTTATTCACTTTTTTAAATTACACTTTAAGTTATATTTGCATATGCAATCATGTGTCTTTTACTCACTTGTTGGCATTTATTCTTCAAGAGTGAACCTGTGCATAGGAAAACCTGTATTCAAGTTCATATTAACTGCTAACTTAATTTAGTCTGACTACAGGCCTCAGTTGAAATACATTTTGATTTGCCAGCATGTCCTTTCCTTCCTTGCATGTCATTTATCATGATTCTCATAAGTGGGCGAGGTTTCTTGTGAGAAATATATTTATTTCTTTAGTAAAGCAGACGAAAGTTATATGTTGAGCTTGCTTAGCATTTTGTTTAATGTTAGCTAAGAGCTGAGAAAGGGGGGTGGTAAAAAATGTAAAGAAGGGTGAACCACTGCGGGGAGTGAGAAATACATCATAGTGTGCAGTGGTGAGATTGGATGGTTAGTGTTAATGCTGCATTGTTATTGACTGATTGAATCACAGTAATGCTCTGTTATTGGTTGTTGACACTGAATGAGAATTATTGGTAAAAATATTATTTCCTGGTTATAAAACAAAATTTATTTTTGTGATTGTTGATATTTTTCATTTCATTAAACTTTATTTGGTCCTCAAAACAAAAACCACAAAAGTTACATTTTATCGATTTAAAAAACAAGGCGGAAGAAATATACACGATCGGAAAAGTACAATTGGCCCGTAAATCAATCAGAAGTTTAAAGGAACAGTGTACATTACATTATTATAATAAAATCCATTCTTAAAAATACACATCATCCAGGACAGTTAAGAATCCAGACATTTCCTGTACCTTAAGGAGTATTTTAAAAAGCCAACAGTAAGAGGAATATGTTCAGGCTTTAAAAGTTGCAAATAGAAAAGAGCTGGGCGAACCTGCAAAAAGTTTAGCTTTTTTAAAAAGGATTTTAAAAACAACCTCCGGGGGGCTTCATAAAAATGACAGAAAAAGACAAAGTGTAGCAGGTCCTGTGGAGACACATTGTCGCAGCCACAGGGTGCTAACACCTGGCCTTTGTGGCTCCCCTTAGGTATTGCTAATAAAAGATGGAAGTAATCCAATCTAAACCTGACCAGCAGGAATCTTTTGTGCATTGACAAAGGCCACGTGAGATATGGCTCCATAGCGAGAGAAGTTCTAAGCATTAGATGTTTACGAACACCATTTTTCAACAGTTCCTGCTCCTCGCGTTTGATCTGCTGACGCTTTATGAAAGATTCCTCACAAGGGCCACGTCTGCCTTGGTAATGCGGTCAGGTGTTAAAAAGAGGTCCAAACGGCCCAGCTCACTAAAACACCCCTTTAGGTAATTAAGCCATGGTATTGCAGACATGTGGTCCAAGCTCAAGGACTCTTTCAATATTCTATGAGTAAGGACAAGATCTTTATTTAGCCAGCTTTTCAGCCAGAAACGCAAGGGGCGCAAACCCAAGGTGTCACTGATGTATGTAAGACCGGTTTCTTCATGAATGGAAAGGTTTGCTGCCCCTTGCGGGACCCCCAGCAACTGTTTTAAAAAGCTGTTTTCGGTCACCTGGATCTCTTCCACTCTGGTGTATCCCCACAGCTCGCTCCCATAAGTGGCTATGGATACACTCCTGGCTTGGTAGGTTTTCAGCATTGCAGCCACGGGGCGGTTGCCCATTTACGCTGTGAAGTTGAGAATCGCTGTGTTACACCTAGTCACCTCCCCTCTCTTCTTCTTAATTAGAGCATCCCAGTTCAGGCAATCATCCATTAGGACACCAAGGTAAGAAAAGGTGGGGGATATTGGTACTCTCGCTCCGTTTACCATAAAGGAATACTGGCACTTTGGACGGGGCCCTACCTGCATTATATATGATTTTGCATTATTTATGGCCAGGTCTCTCTCTGCCATAAACCCTCGAAATGTATCAAGCAGGATTTGCAGGCTTTTGGGGTATGCGCCAGGAGATCCACGTCGTCTGCGTATAGCAAGACGGGTAGTCCCCTGCATCCCACGTACGGAAAATAAGCCCCAGTTTCCTACAGGGTCCGGTCCAGATCATTAATGTATAAGTTAAAAAGAAAGGGGGCTAGGATACACCCCTGACGTACCCCCCTTTATGTATTAAAATCCCTTGAGACCCTTAGGTCTTGAGAGTACCTAATATTTGCCCTGGTGTCTCTGTGTAGGTCCCTCAGGTATTCCACGCAGTTAACTTCAACCCCCATGGCCTCCATGGACTGCCACAGCCTTTCCCGATTAACGGTAAACAACCTTTACAACGCAACTTTTACCACGCAGTGCCTTTACAACGCAACTTTTACAACGCAAACCATTACAGCGCATTGCGCTGGGGGGCGCTCTAGGATAGGGAATAGGTTTAATGTACTATCCAACACCTTCCCTACTGTCCACGGGGACTGGAGTTGGAATAGTAAATTAAACAATTCACTATCCAGCGCCTAAAAGCACTATGCGTTGTAATGGTATGCGTTGTAAAAACCGTGTTGTAAAAGCATGCGTTGTAATGTCATACATCCCCGATTAACACAATCGAAGGCACAAGACAGATCCATGAAGGCCATGTAGATCGTTCCATGGCGGGCAATGGTGTACTTTCCGAGGGTGAGGTAGAGGTTGACACATTGTGCCGCAGTTGAGCATCCTGGGCGAAACCCAAACTGCACGTCGGATATGATCTTGTTCTCTTCCGCCCAGGTGCTCAATCTGTTCAGCACTACTCCTCCTACAACTTTTACCACGGAATCAATGAGGGAGATTGGTCTATAATTCGTGGTGCAGTTGCGATCTCCCTTCTTAAAAACTGGTACTATTGTGGACGTACCCCAAGATTCTGGGCACCCAACCTTTGCGGCCGCGTTCAACACAGCCACCAATACTGACGCCCACAGCGAGGGGTTAGATTTAAAAAGGTCAGGAGGGACACCATCAGGGCCTGGAGCCTTCTCACAGGTAAGGTTAGTGATACCATCCTCCACTTCTTGTACAGTAAATACAATCTCGTTCCCGTACTGTGGACTTAGCTGCAGCTCGGACTCAGGTGTTAAACTTTTAAAAATGGCGCTAAAATGGGCCACCCATTCCTCCTCTGTTATATTTGTACCTAGGTCCGCAGGCTTATCTGTTAAAAAAAGTAGGCTATTAATAATGTTCCAGAATCTGGAACTGCTAGATAAGGTCAGAGGGTCTAGAAGCTCTCGCCAGGTATCCTCCTTTAATTCCCTTTTGCGGATACGTATCTGCTTTTTATAATTGGCACGTGCGGAGCGGATCAAAGCATTGTCCCTAGGAGTGGTTTTTGAAGCGGCCTTAAGTACTCTGGCGGCTTTAGAGCATGAACGGTCAAACCATTTCGGGTTGCCAGAAATCTTGCTCTGACCTGGGACATATAACAGGGTCCCTACTTTGGCAATTATTCCTTTAAAGGCATTCATTATGCCCGGGGCTGTAGAGTCTGGGTTCAGGCAGTAGAAGAATTCAGCCTTACAGGATTTGTAAAAAAGAGATGGTGTTACCTGAGTCCATTTAAGGCGCCGCCTACCACTGGTAGTCTTAAGAGTTCCCACCACATGTACAGACTCCTTCCTTTTTAATAAGTTCTCAACTAATCTAACACATACGGGGTTATGGTCAATAAAAGAGCTTTCCATGATTGTAAAACCCAATACGTGGATATGGAAGTTAGTAGAAGTTAGGATGTGGTCTATAAATGATCCACCATTACGCCCTTTAAAGGTCGGTGTGTTTTGTGTGCTCAAAGGGGGTAACAAGCTCATAGTTAAGAAAATATCAAATTCATTGAGCATATCGTTTAGGGCATCCCCTTGTGTAGAGTGCTCAAAGTGTAGCCCCTTAAACCTCGGGCAACCCAGTTCACATAATTTGGAAAGTCCTGGATCACCACATGGATGGACATTAAAGTCCCCCACAATCATTATACTATTTCTTTGGGGACCACAGTGCCACTTAACGGATGTGTCCAGCTCAGCTATCTTACAGCCCTCTTCTCTATTAACCGTGTTTTAAAAATTGATCAGGCATAGGCTGAGATTTCCTCGTTCAATAACGATGGCCTGTAGGTCTCTATTTGTAAAGGAGATGGACTTAATCCTCCAATTCAGAGACAGTGAGGTAAAGATGACCAAGCCTCCCTTTGCTCTCCCTCTAGCTGCAGGGAGATTGTTGATATTATGGCTGACATTTTTTAATTTTCAAGCCTATATGGGATCTGATTTGGGGAGATTGGAGAGCTCCTATTAGAGAAGGAGAAGCGGCACCACCAGAACGCACAGCAGGTCATTATATGGCATAAATGTGGGGCTCCACACATGCATTTGGCTGAGTCAATGGAATAAGATCACTGAAAAAAAGAAGGTGCTTTGATGTTTCCACGCTATGCCCCTTTAATTTGAAATTATAGAAAATCTGGAATGGGTATTGTACAAAACAAATCCACCTCCTAGACCCCCACAGTATAAGGCCCTCACTGCCTGGGTGTGTGCAGCTTGTGCCAAAGAAAAGGAGAAGAATTAGGGTAGAAAAACAGTATGTAGCTGTGCTGAAGATAAATGGGATGCTGAGCAACAAAAATGTAGTACTGACAACATTAAGGGAATGAGGTTTTGACTTGCATTCATGAGTGAGGACCCTCAGATAGAGAAAAAGAAAAAGAAAAAAAAGGAGGATAAAGTAGAGAGTGCAGGGCGATTAGGCAAAGATAGTGATAGTCATTCCAATGATGACTTCCTGAATGTTTTATTGGCAACCCGTCCATTGCCTTATAATGTGACCCAACATGAAGGAATCAGTGGTGTTGCTACTAATGGCGACTCTTAGAGAATCACCGCCCAAGTGAATTCAAGTCAGCACCCTATAGGGGAGAGGCCAGGGAGTTGCACCCCTGTTAACTCTACTGTTTCATTAAAAAAATTAAAAAAACGTTATTATCATTTTTCTAAAACAATACAGCCCCCCACCCCTCAACCGCGGCGGAGAGGTCTTTTTCTTCGCAATCAATTCAATACAGAACAACATTGAGTTCATCTAATTGCACAAAAGATAACATTATAAAAAAATATATAAAGTTTCAGCAAATAATCCCACGGCTACAACTATCTTTAACAAAAAGCCATATAAAAGAGAGCCACTATCCCACAGTCATTGTAAAGATCCAACCCGAACAAGGAGCCCATACCCAAAGCCCCCTTTTCCGTGCACCCCTGCCTTTCCATACATTTATTGCCATCTAAGAATGATGCATGGCCACGAGGCGGGCTAACCAGTGCTGAACAGATGGTAATGAGTGATCCAACCACACCATTGCCAGACACAATTGTAAAACCATCATTGCACCAAACAGGAATGCCTGTGCCTGGCAAGGGACTGTGTGTTATCCACCCAGAGTAAAATAAACTGTGGATTTATTTCTATTGCTAATCCTAATCTACCCTCCCAAAACCCCATTATATCCCCTATCAGTTGCTTCAGGGGTGGACAGCTTGCAAACATATGAACCAGATCGGCACTATATAAATGACAAGGACAATGCACATTTATTGTTCCCCCCTCTCTCACTGTTTTCTCCGGAGTGCATAATATAGCAAGTTTTAAAATACTGCACTTGCAAATTGGCGGAGATTAAAGTAGTCTGAGCTAAATTCAGAGACTCAAGGAATGCATCTTTTACTATGCAAACCTTCTCTTGCCACCACTTTTCCTGCTTGTCCATATCGTCTGGCATTGCCTCGTTGAGTAACCTATAGAGTATCCTGATAGTTGTATTCATTACCAAGACCTTTTCTACTCTAAGAAACACTTCAGGGTCACCTGCTTTTTTCCCCTAGAAAGTCACGAACCTGAAGATATTAAAAAATATTGAACCTAAGCCGTAGATTCTCAAACGTGACTATATCCCCCTCCTGGAAAAAAATCCCCTAACTTGTTAGGACCAACCTCTTCCCATCTAGTCACAAAAGAATCTCTAAAGATTTCTGGGAGACTGGGGTATGAAAGTTGAAGCGTTCCAAGCCTAGTTTCTTCAAATCGAAGCTCAGATTTTAAAGGAGGAGCAGAGTGTCTTAAATCTCACTCTTTTGTAGTACCCATATTCAAGCTGCCGCCAAAGTAACGCATATATCTTGTCGCCAATCAGGAGTTCAGTTGGAGTGGGGCAGTCAGATCTAGCTTTCCCTTTTGTCCCTAGCATGGTGGCCATCTGTTGCAGGGTGGTGGCCCAGTAATAAAGTCTAATGTTGGGTACTGCTAGCCCCCAGGCTCATGCGGGAGAGTCAAGTATTTAAGCGCTCTTCTAGACCTAGTATTCGCCCACAGGAATCTAGAAATAAAACCTTCAATTATATGAAACTAATGATTCACAACTTCCAGCAGGATAGCTCTAAAAAAATTAAGGATTTTGGGGAGGAAGACCATTTTGACCATGTTAGATCTTCCTATCAAAGACAATTGTAGATTATTTATTCTAGCAAATTGCCCTCTAGTTTTATTAATTTGTGGGTCTAAGTTCATTTCCATGATTTTGTCAACATCAGATGTAATATTGACCCCAAGGTATATATAGCCCCTACCACTACCTGCCTATCCTCTAGTTCCATCTCTACATTCTTTACAATTTGCGTTTCATTATGCTTTAAAAGATAACCCGATAATTTCCCAATTTGGTGAGCCTCTGCCTAAATTTTGCTCAATGCGATTTCAGGGTCTGGGGTAATATTTGCTAAGTAATCTGAGCATACCAAAAGTTTTGTATCCAAATCGTGGAATCTAATTATTTTGTTTCTATCTTCTTTAGCTGTGGGTCAACATACAGGGCAAATAGTAGGGGAGAACAGGGCATCCCTTTCTTGTCCCCCTTTGTATTGTGATTAAATCCGACTGCCCCCCATTAATGAGACCCTAGCTTTAGGCTATTTGTACAATTCTTTTAAAGTTAGTCCAAAGTGGGTCACATGCCCAGTTTTATCGATCAAGGCTCAAAGATAGGTCCGGGAGACCCTATCTAATGCTTTCTCTGCATCCAGATGTATTAGAGCTATAGGATCTCAACCTTATTGCAAATGCATCAAAGAGTAAATAATACGCCTTATATGATCTGTAGTTTCCCGAACTGGGATAAACCAATGCTGCCATGGAGATACAATTTTACTGATTATCCCAGACAACCTTGTTGCCATTTCTATTCAGTAAAGTGATTCACCAGTAAGAGTCTAGCTCTGAAGGGGGCTTCCATTTCTTAGGATATGCTAGAATATTCCCTAGAGCCCAGGGCCCAGGTGGTGCTTCTCCTTCTTGTACTTTCACAAAAGCTCCAGCAGATATTTTTAAGACTGGTCTATAGGATCCTGTAAAATTCTCCTGGTATGAGATCAGTAACAACTGCCTTACCCAAAGGTAAAGCAGAAATTGCAGAGGCAAATTCTTCTGCCATTATTGGTTGATCTTACTGACTTGGGCTTTACATAATATCTGGTCCCACATCAAAGTTATGCAAGGTTGGATTTTTTTCTTATCTCTCGAGTTCTTTTACAAGTGAGTGGCATACAGAAATATCCCATGGTCATGTCAGATCACAAACCTTTGGTTTTTGGAGTTTCCTCTCAAAAATAGTGTTGGTGAACATCGGTGCTATTCCTTCCAACAGGTCCTTCTTTTGGATGAAGAATACCTTAGGCATATGCACGAGTGGATTCCTGTATTTATGATGGAAAACTTTGGTAGTGCATCAGCTGAGATAGTATGGGATGCTTTTAAGGCTGGGGTCTGAGGGGAGACTTCCGGTACAGCTGGGCCTGTCAAAAGAAAAAAAGCTTTATTTATAGGAACTGTATAAAAGGCTGGCATTGCCACTGATGTGGTGGCCAGGGGTAACAAGATTCACATGGCACAAATAAGGTTGGCTGCGGCAAAAGCTAAATTAGGTAGTGGGATTTGTGATGTAGGGAGCCATTGATGTACAGAATCTGTAATTTTACCGATTCGGTAAATATACAGAGTCGGTAAAATACCGAATTGGTAAATTTACCGATTCTGTAAATCAATATATAGGTGGCACTGTAATCAGTGCCACAGGCCCTTACCAATTCGTTATTTACCATGGAATACTATTCCATGGTAAATAACGAATTCCTGTGTACATGCACATCTGTGCATGTACACCTGTGCCATGTGGCACACAGACATGCCCTAAGGGCATGTATGTGTGTCACATGGCACACAAGCCAGAAACAGGGGTGCAACAGGGTGTCAAAGTGACACCCTGTTGCACCCCCTTGTAAATTCAGTATTTTTACAGATTCGGTAATTACCGATTCGGTATCTGCCATTGTATCCTATGGGCTTCAAGGCCCATAGGAATCAATGACAAATACCGATTCTATAATTACAGAATCGGTAAATACCGAATCATACCGATTCGGTATTTTTTACCGAATTTCTACCTACGTTTGAATTACCGATTCATGAATACCGAATCGGTAAAATTCGGTATTTATGAATCGGTAATTCACATTTACCTACATCTAGGCCATAGTCTTATATAAAAGAAATTAGGGACCCTCTACTTGGAATGGTAGATCATTCTGGAATTAGGGCAACCTTTCAGAGATTTTATCAGCAACTTTATTCTGAAGATTTGGGTAATACGTTTACGAAAATGAATGGGTATCTGAATTTGGTCACTGTGGGCAAATAGATATAGAAGATCAGGAATACCTGGATTTACCAATAACTCTACTGTTTCAAATGCCCCAGAAGCAATAAGTGTTCCGGTCACTATTGTATAAAGAGTAGTCACCTGGAACCATGGCACCTGCCTTGAAGGTCCCTATGGAGTAAATACATCAACTACAGTTTCTGTTGCTCCTGGATGGGAAGGCACAGGAAGAACTCCTTTGGTCCCAAATCTGGTGACTTCACTATATGTCACCCTTGTGTCATGAGCAATGAAACAGACAGGACTTACCACTGTAGAGGAACCAGCTCAGAGGTCACACAATTTTGATCTATCCATTTGGAATTCACCTCAGTATATTTCAAGCAGGAGTCCCTGGAAAGGGAGAGTGTCCAATACTTCTGGAGTCCAAATTGGTGTTATTTCGTGACCGTTGCATGCTTTGATTAGTCTTTTCAATGGGTTCCCAAAAGAAGGTGAGTGTTCAGGATTGGACATAGAACTCCAGTCTCCGGGACGGGAGAATGCAGTAGATGTTGTCAAATTGAAATTAGAATTGGATGAGATGATCTAAGGTAATCTTGATCTTTCCTGATTAGAAACCTTTCAAGAAAATTAACTTATGTACATTTGCAAAGCTGCTACTGAGTGTACAGGACATGCTTATGATAAACTGTCTGTATTGGTTCAAGTGTATGGTGTAAATTTAAGTAGGACTAAATCCTTACAGAAAAGTTGCCACATATGTTTTGATGAAAACAATATCATTAGGAATGGAAATGCTAATTAGAGAACTAATTGGTAGCATTTGAAAATGGAATGAATTAGACAAGTGGGAAGGCAGATGGGTGAAGAAGAAAGATCCAAAGAATTCAAAGGGAGAGCCACCTCCATATTTGATAGATGGAGAAGGTGCTTCAAATTTCCCATTGAGAGAGGTGCCTGGTGAAGTTTACATTTATGCACCGTGGAGTAAGAGTGATCTTGCGTCACTCACAAATGATTTCCCAAATTGAAAGATAAGCCAGTGGAGTGGTACACCCAGGTTGATCAATTTCTGAAGATTTCACAGGTATTTTGGATAGATTTGAATACCCTTTTTGACATTGTGTTTTGTCTGCGGAATTAAAAATGGCTATATAGTGGCCAGAGAAGGAGCCACAGAGAAATCCAAAATCTTATGCCCGTCATTGGTAATGAGAAAGTATTAACATGTGATTTTCTTTTTGAAAAGGAAGATACTGGTGAAGGACATTGACTGGGTTAAGATTGACAGAATGACTCAGGAGCCTAAAGAGACTGTGCATTCTTTCTAAATAAGAGTGCTTAAACACCACAGCGGAATGGAAACTCGAAAACCCAAAGATACAGGGAGTTTTGTGTCTTAGTTTGTGACCGAATTGAGACCTGAGGTTAGCATGATGATTCAGCAGCATTTAATTTGTTGGCAGAATAAGACAATCTATGAGATCTTGAGGTATGCAAAATATTGCAGTAATGATTGGAAATGAAACAGAAGCAGTTGAAGGAGAAGTTGATATTGACACAAATGAAAGCAGCATAGAGAAGAAGCCAGAGTCAACCATATGTAAGGAATGTTGGTGCTAAACAAGGTATGTATCAGCAGGGAGTTCCTGTAATGAAAGGTGAAAATGGTTGACCACAACAGGGTAGAGGTTGCTGTGTCCTTATCGATCCAAGTACTGGAATTGATGTGGCCACATTAAAGTAATTGAATTCATGCCATTACTGTAACAAATTAGGCCATTGGAAGCAGGAATGCCGTCTTAAACAAGAATCAGGTTCAAAATCCATGGTTTGTAAAGACACAGGTGAATAACCCCGTATAGCAACAAAATGTGCAGAGATAAAGGATACAAGGTCCTGATGTACATCAAGTTCCAATGATGAAAGTTTCTCACACCCCAATTCCTAAGCAAAATGTAAATGGTCCTAGATTTAATAATAATCAAGTCCCGAATATTAATCAGAATTCCTTCCAGAACCAAACCCTGTTACAGCAATTTCCTATGTTTGATACACTAGAGGGTTACGGTTTAGATCTATCATATTGACAGTGCCTGGGAGGGTAGGAAGATTGTGTGCTTGGCACAATCTTAGAGGTAGACCAGAGTGGTCCATTCATGGAAAGCGAGATAAATGGCAACCCCGTTTAATTTTTGATCGACACTGGTGCTTCCCGTTCCACTGCGAAGACAGCAGAAGTTCCAAACCAACTATCTTGGGGAAAAAAGATTCCAAGTTGTAGTATTTGCAAATAAAGAAATGCCAAATCCCGTAACACGAGAAATGCCAATTAAAATAAGGTCCTTTGAAGAGAGCCATCAGTTGTGGTGTGTGATTTTAGTCTTTTGGGAATTGATTTGCTGTGCAAGCTAAACTGCACTATCTATTGCACGCCGAAAGGTTTGAAGTTCCCAACTTATGATGAGGATGTTGGTTTTCAATTGGCTAGTAAAAGGACAAACATTTGATTGTTTCCTTTGATGAGAAGTGATGATTTATCACCAGCTCACATAGATACAGTGAAGCCTGAAGTCTTGGACTTTTCAAGAAAGGACATAGGACTCATAAAAGAGCTGAGCCTTTCTGCATGAAAGTTCAAACCAATGCTGAGTGCCGAGAAGTCCTCAGTACAATTTGACTCCCAAAACGATTGCTGGGATTACACCAATGATTGAGTCAATAATAAAACAAGGCATTTTGAAAGAGATAATGGGGAGTCCATGTGAATCACCCATTATGGGCCTACAGAAGCCTAGGGGTAAGTAGAGCATCATGCAGGAGCTGAGAAAGATTAATAACATTTCTGTTCCCTGTTGTCCTGTGGTAATGAATCCAGTTGTGATTTTATTTCTGATTTCATGTGAGTCTTAGTGGCTTACTGTACTCGATTTATGTTAGGCCTTTATCTCTATGCCCTTGCATGAGGACAGCCAGTATTGCTTTGCATTTCGGTTCCAAACCGTATTTTGTCGAGGTGCCACATCCCACAGGGGTATACAGAAAGTCCTTAATTTTGAGTCAGATCCTTAAAAAGAACATTGAATCCCTAATAATTTCTTGTAACTCTGTTCTGGTGCAATATATAGATGACTTATTAGTTGCATCAGATACAGAGGAAGCACGTAAACAAGACACCATTGCACTGTTGAGCCACTTGGCTGAGAAAGGACATAAAGTGTCCCCAAGTAAGTAACTGCATTGTCAAAGATAAGTTCTGTATCTCAGACATCACATTGAGAAGGGAGTGAGGAAGGTGTAACAAGAGAAAATCATGGTGATTCTGCAAATGAATCCGTCAACCACCGAGAGAAAAGTTAGGATGTTTTGTGAATTGTGGGCTGCTGTCGACAGTGGATACCCAACTTCTCCCTATTGGCCAAGCCTTTACAGAGGCTGGCACACAAGCGTGTGTCAGATTGGGTCTCATCAGATAACGAATACTTGATTGCCTTTATGGAGCTGTAAGAAGATCTCTGTTGTGCCCTGGCACTGGGAATGCCTGATTATACCAAAGCTTATGCTCTTTTCTGCAGTGCGAGGAAAGGCTGCTCTCTCTCAGGGCTTACACAAATGCATAAAATGCAAAAAACCTGTGGTTTATTTATCTGCTTCGTTGACCCTTTTGCCACAAGACTGCCCGGATGTCTTAAAACTGTAGTTGAGGTAGGTGTCAGCATAGAACGGTGTGAAAGTTTTGTCATTGAACATCTCCTTACTCTGTTCTTACCACATTCTTTAGAAATTTTGTTGACGCATACACTCATATGTCTAACAGCCAATTGACTAAATCGGAGCAGATTATATTTGTAGCAGAGAATATATCTTTGAAGAGATGTGCTACTTAGAATCCTGCTACACAGTTACCTGAAAATGGAAGTGATGATGTAGAAGTAGAGCATGACTCTCTGTATGTCACTGAACTGTGCGCCAAGACCAGATATACACGATGAGCCATTGATAGAGTCCAATTTCATACTGATTTGTCGATGGGTCCTGCCTGAGAGATGTAGGAGGAACCCTATGAGCTGCATACACAGTCTGTAGAGTCACACACTAATTGTGAAAGCTTCTTTGGTTTGAGAGGTGTTTTCTGCACAAGTGGCTGAATTGATTTCTCCTACTAGAGCTTGCTGTGTTTTCGGAACAGCTGAGAGTGATGATTTTTCCAGATAGTCAGTATGGCTTTGGTGTTGTTCATGATTTTGGACAGTTATGGTCACAGAGGGGGTTCATAACATCATCTGGATCTCCTATATGTAATGGAGAGCATGTCATGAGGTTGTGGGAGGCATTGCAATTGCCTACCAAGATTACCACTGTTAAGTATTCATAGAAGTGGAGCTGACTATGTGACAGATGGCAACAGATATGCTGATGGGATTGCATGATATTGTGCTCACTGGGCCCGAACATTTAATGGTGAATATGTGAATGAATCTGAAGATAAGACCAGTTACAACCTTTTGTTGACAACAGCTGATAATTGGGAAGACGAAGAAAGGTTACAGGAGGAAGTGCCAGAGACAGAATAGCAGAGTTGGGTCAGAGCAGGTTGTGTTAAAATAGAGGATGACATTTGGTTTTGACAGTAGGAAGACATGTATTGCCAGATAGATTCCTTTCCCCAATGGCTAGACATTTCCATATTCCTGCACATGTTAGGAGGGATGCAATGGTCAGACTGTTCCAGCAGTATTAGTTTAACCCCCGATGCAGAACGATGGCTGAAGGATTGCATTATAGATGTGTTGTGTGCCAGCAGATGAATGTACAAAAAGAACTACAGTGACATTAAGCAGTATAGGAAGATCAGGAGGACCATTCAACAGGATACAGCTGGACTTGATTGAGATGCCTATGTGCAACAGGCTAAAATATGTCCTGGTGTTTGTTTGTATCTTTGCACGTTGTGTTGAAGCATACCCGTCCTGGAGAAAGAATAGCATCACAGTAGCTAAGTTGTTGTTGAGGGAACTAATCTCCCGATTCAGTTTCCTGACCTTGCTGGAGTCAGATTGAGGGACTAATTTCAATAATGAGGTCCTGAAAAGTGTTGTGTGTAGCATTACAAATGGAGCAAAGACCACATTGATTTTATCAGCCTGAGGCTGCAGGCATAGCTGAGCAAGTGAATGGAACATTGAAATCCAGGTTGACCAAAGTATGTGCTTCAACAACTCTGAAGTAGCTTGATGCTTTGCCCTTGTGTTAATGTGCCTACGCAACATTCCTGACCGGAGGGCAGGACTGTCCCCGCAGGAAATCATGGGTTGAGCAATGAGATTACCGGGAGTGCCTGCAAATGCACTTGTGAATATTACAGATGACACGATTCTTGACTACTGCAAGGGACTAGCTGTTATGGTGAATTTTGTGTCTCATTAAGTTGGGGATGCTAGCCCCCCCATCGCATAAGGAGCAGTGCCATGATCTCAGTTCAGTGACTGGGTCTTGGTGAAGAAGGACGTTTGGAAAATGTATCTGGAACCATGATGGGGTGGACCTTTCCAGGTCATCGGAGTAATGAACACTGCTGTTAAGTGTAGAGATCACCCCTACTGGATCAATACTTCCCACACTCATGGAGTGGAAGGTCCTGTTTATCATGTGACAGACCCTCTCCTAGAAGTTCAGACATACAACTGAAAGGCAGAGGGAAGAGGCTGAACAATTTACAAAATATCAGCAAGAACCTGAAACAGCACATCCTCAGCTTGAGGGGGGGTTGATGAGACAACCTTTGAGGTTGAGGCATGAGGGTATTGGTCTGTGAAGCTGGTTGAGCCACAATCAGACCCTGACAAATGGCCTCATGCTGTGACAAGCTGAGTGGGAGCTGGAGACAGTTGGCCAAGGAGGCAGGAGAGAGAGAGAGAGAGAGAGAGAGACTAAGTCTGCCATAGAGTGTTTGCCTCACACTATCCCAGAAGATAAAGTGGATTCTGTTATGACAAAAGATCTGCACTCAGAAGATTACAAACAGCTAGAGTAACCAGTTGAAGGTATTCATCTCCTGAATGGACATACCTTGCAGCAAATTACAATAAGAGAGGGTAATGCAAGTTGGAGGATAACAGTAGGATTTCAGTTGAACCTCCATGAATGTAAGCTTATGGTTAAACTGTGCTTTAAATTTTCTTTCCCATTAAATAGCCTGACATGATTTGTTAGTGGCATGATCTCTGGACTGTACTTTGATATGTTCTTTTTTTGGAGACAAATACATGAACTATGTTAAAAAGAATCAAGAAGATTTTCTAGGTCCGAAGCTGCAGAAGGATCATAAGGGTATAATTTAGAAGAACACTGAGTATGTTTAGGGAGGACTCAAAGTCTTTGTAAATAAATTCATCATACAATTTATGGACTTTGTTATGACATTAGAACAAGTAGAAACATACAAAAGAAATCCATCTGCTGCTATTTTCTACTCAACTGTCTGATTTTACTGAAGTCATTGAAAATAGTAACACATATAGACCTAGGCTTATACTAGCTGGTGGATTGATAACTAGAACTGTATGATCACCTACAGTTCCTAAATAGTTGAGATTAGATCTAGGACTACCTCTAGAACCTAGATCCCTACTGACGTTAAGTTAAATTCATTTGAATTCAAAGCACTGCATGTAGATTCCTCAAGAAAAGATTCCTTCTCAAATGCTCATTTTAAGTTGCTTTATGAGTACCTTGGCACTATGTTTGCATAGGACTGCTACGTTGGTACGAGTTACCTTTATCAGCTACAGAGGGGATTACCTATAATATTCCTCTTACATATAGTGCTACTTGTAGCCTATTAATGAGTTTTTCATATGCAAATGGTCATTTACAGTATTATTTTTCAAATTATGATTTAGTAATTTCTGAAGTCCTTTTATTCAATCATTTGAATCGCCAACCCAAGGCTAAAGAGATGGCACGAGCTGATAGTTTCTTTAAATCTATTTTGATGTGAGACACAGCTTATGCTTATAGGCACAATTTGACATATTCCTAAGCAGACAATAAAAATAAATTTCTAGATAAGGTAGAAGACAGGAAAAGAGCAATAAATACTCACTGGAAAACAGGGTGTGATCATATATATAGGAGTATGTGGGCTTTAGGCAAATACAACATGACGATTCAGGAGTTATGCCTGCACTAACTTCAGATTGAAACACAAAGGAAAACTATGTGTGCATAGAATGAAACCCACAATTCACACTAAATAAATGGAAAGGAGTGATTGTGATCGTTATTCATGGGAGGTTAGGATCCTGTCATTCCTGGAGTTTATTATGTCTGTGGGGAACATGCTTATTTTACACTGCCCCAAAGTTGGTATGGTGCATATTACTTGGCAGGAGTCTTCCAGAAAATGTATTACATATAACATCTAGGTGATTCTATATGGGGGTCACGAGTTAGAACTAAAAGAAGTACAGTGGTTCTGAAATAGTTGTAGATATAGTTGGTGCATTGATTTCTTCTGTAGGAGTAGTTTTGAATGACCTTAAGTTTAAACATCTGTTCCCTACAGTTGAATTTTTAGCTACTAGTACTGCAAGTTCATTGCTAGCTGTGGACACAGAAATGAAAGCTATAAGGTCTTTGGTAATGCAGAATGATCTTGCGCTAGACATCTTTCTCGTGAATGATAGCGGAATCTGAAAGATGTTGAAGGTTTAGCAATGCTGCACTTAGATACCCGAGAAGAGTGAAGAGGTGCAGAAATATAGTAAGAATTTTACAGATTTAAAGGGAGATTTCAAAGAGTTGGAAGCTACAGCTGCTTGGGAAAAATTTGGAAATGGATTTGCTGCAGTAGGCAAATGGTTTCAAAGCCTTGGAAGTGGAATATTGGATTTAATTTTGAGACCCTTTGTGATAATTGCCCTTTGTGCAATCTGTCTATATGTAATCTTTAATGGGTACATGAGTATAAAAGCGAAGAGAAAAAGCAGGAAAGGAGGGGATTGGGAAGAAAGAGGAGAAAGGATGTAGAAATAGAGGGAAGTCAGTGTAAATTGTATGATGAAATGAAGTACCTGGAAAACTCTAAACGAAAAATGTTAAAAACCTTAGGGTTTTGACTGATTTCATCTAATAAAGATTTATTTGTTGATTGTGATGGCTTACATCCCATCAAAGGGGAAAATTGGAGCGGCTCAATTTAGGCACCACCCTTACACATCACAGAAATACAATAATATACTCAAGTTTGACATTATATTCACTGTGTGCCTTAACTTTATAACTTTATTAACGAATATGAAACATTTGAATGCATTATTAAAATGTATTCACTGTAGAAACTAGAGATTTATACACATGTCCACTAATGTTCAGTTGAATCAGGCTTACATGTACAGTTACATATGCATATAATCGTACTCTTTTACTCACGTTTTGCATTTATGTATAATCATGTATTCAAGTTCATATAAACTACTAACTTAAATTATCCTGAATACAGGCCTCAGTTGAAATGCATTTTGCTTTGCCAGCATATTCTTTCTTTCCTTGCAGGTGAATTATCATGATTCTCATTAGTTAGAGAAAGGCTTATTGTTTGAGCTAGCCTGCTGATAGAGAGGCCAGGAGGAAAGAACTTGGTAGTGAATGTGGAAAAGAAGGGTCAAAAGAGGCCTTCTGTTCATCATGCACCATGAAGGCAAGATGTGCAAGGTTGAGAACAGCGTTCCCACTTTGATGCATTGAGAAATTGAAGCAACGTTGCAGATGCACTCAAGTGATTATTTGATTGGTTCCTGCTGGTGTGATAGGAGATAAGGACATTTCACATTCTTCTGTTACTTTTAACCCCTTCACTACCAGGTCTTCTCCCCTCCTGTGACACGCCATTTTTAATATTTGGGGTAATTCTCGCATAGGCCTCCATAACTTTTTGGCCACATATGAGTATCAATGCCAAATTTGCGTCCTTTTTTCCAACATCCTGAGGATTGTACAGGCGCCCAGGGTTTGTGGATAACCCTGGAGGGAATCACAAAATTAGCCAAAATACATCCAAATTTAGTTTTTGGGGTAAAAAACTGGGAAGAAAGTGCTGCAGAAGAAGGCATCTGTTTTTCTCCCCACTAATGGTAGCAACAAAGAGTTTGAGGTACTAAGATCACCACCTTCCCAGATTTCAGAAGAGAGAAGAATTCTGCCAGAAAACCCACATTTTCTAAACAGTTTTGGCATTTTACTGGGACTTAGCCTATTTTTCCTATTTTTTGTTTTTCAACCTCCTTCCAGTTAGTGGTAGAAGTGAGTGTGAAACCAATAATGGATCCTGAAAAGCTGTACATTTCTGAAAAGAAGACAAAAGTCTGAATTTAGCAGGAGTTCATTTGTGAAGATCCTTCATGATCCAACCATCATCTCCTTGTGTTTGCTTTGTTCACCCTAAGTTGGCAGGGTATGCCCAGACGTGGCTCCCTTGCTAACTTTGCCACTGGATTCAAGCTAGCCTGGCTGCTGAGGGGTGTTACCCCGAAACCGGTACCAGGATGCTTGTTTCCAGTTAAGGTAAGACCTGGCTTGGCAGTATGGGCTGGACTCCATGAGGCACAGGGTCAAGACTGATTTGCATATAACTACGTCTGAACTGATGTGACGAAATGAGCTAAAGAAAAAGATGGAATCAACCCAGATCTGTGACTGGGGGTAAGTGTCTGAAATGTTTCAGCACTCCGTCCATCATTTCCTTGACTTTGGTGTATTCACCCTAAGTTGGCAGGGTATGCCCAGACGTGGGTCTCTTGCTCACTTTACCACTGGAATCAAGCTAGCCTGGTTGATGAGGAGTGTGACCCCAAAACCAGTCCCAGGATGCTTGTTTCCGGTTCAGGGAAGACCTGGCTTCGCACCGGCTGCACTGTTCCCATGAGGCACCGGATCAAGACTGATTTGCATATAACGGGGTCTGAACTGAGGTGGCAAAGTGAGCTAAAGAACAATGATGAATTCAAGCCAGATGGGTGACTGGGGGTGAGTGCCTGAAACCTTTCAGCGCGCCATCTATCATCTCCTTGTGTTTGCTTTGTTTGCCCTAAGTTGGCAGTGTATGCCCAGATGTGGGTCCTTTGGTCACTTGGCCATGAGGCACAGGGTCAAGACTGATTTACATATAACTGGGTCTGAACTGAGGTAGCAAAGTGAGCTAAAGAATGATGATGGATTCAACCCAGATCTGTGACTGTTGGTGAGTGTTACCTCGAAACCCTTCCCCAGGATGCTTTTTTCCTGTTGAGGGAAAACCTGGCTTGGCAGTTCGGGCTGGACTGTTCCCATGAGGCACAGGGTCAAGATTGATTTGCTCTTTGACTTTATGTGGAGCGGGGCAGAATCGACAAAAGGACTCGTGCACCCAGAGACCAGCGGGGCTTCGGGAGGCTTCGGGAGGACGGACAGCCCCTCCCACCTACTACCGGGGGCTTTATCAGCTTCTCGCGTCTCCCGCTCCGCGGGAGATGCTTCGCCCTTTGACTTTGTGTGGAGTGGGGCAGAATCGGTAAAAGGACTCGTGCACCCAGGGACCAGCGGGGCTTCGAGAGGACAGACAGCCCCTCCCACCTACTACCGGGGGCTTTATCAGCTTCTCGCGTCTCCCGCTCCTCGGGAGACGCTTAGCCCTTTGACTTTGTGTGGAGCGGGGCAGAATCGTCAAAAGGACTCGTGCACCCAGAGACCAGCAGGGCTTCGAGAGGACGGACAGCCCCTCCCACCTACTACCGGGGGCTTTATCAGCTTCACGCGTCTCCCGCTCCGCGGGAGATGCTTCGCCCTTTGACTTTGTGTGGAGCGGGGCAGAATTGGTAAAAGGACTCGTGCACCCAGAGACCTGCGGGGCTTCGAGAGGACGGACAGCCCCTCCCACTTACTGCAGGGGGATATTTAATTGCAGGCAGACCCGCACAACGTGGGACGCGTGCGGGCGAAGCCTGGGCCAAGGGCGGGCGCGTCTGAGCCCGTCCGAGTACAAGGTCAGTGTGTCATTTTCTTTTCCCAGCTCTGTATTATTGCATAGTACTAACATACAAGCAACCACTGATTACCAGGCTGTTAAGGCACCCCATAAGGACTCCACAAGGACATGGCTACGAAGGGGAGGAAAGCAGTGGCAGGAAGTATTGTGGGGACTATTGATCAGTTTCTAACTCGGGCCACTTCAATGGTGCAGCGGGAAATTGACTTAACCGAAAGAAGATTGTCCTTGGATCCTACTTTCGATAAACGCTCCTCATTGGGGCAAATAGCCAAGGCCCCATCACCAAATCCAGGACCCCCCCTACGATGCCTCTGGCTACTATGCAAACAGACACTTTGCCAACTAGCTTGGCGGAAGCAAGTAACAACGTTTTAAAAGTGGTAGCCATTGTGCACAGCCCGCCAGTAGACGATAGATTGACTATCCCTGACCCAGTAACGCCACTCCAAAATCCAGGAACTAGCAGATCAGGGCAGTCACTTCGGCTGGCCTCGGACTCTAATATAGGAGCCAGAAGCAAAGTACCCGACCAAGCTGTAAAAAGAAAGCGTTGGGATACAGCACGAGCTAACACAAAATCGAAAAAATCAAAACGAACTGTCACGGAGAATGATACTCCAATAGTGGCCCATGAAGACACACAGTCTGAAGTGCACAAATCACCATCTATAGAGACCATTGAAGATGCGTCACTATCATCACCAGGGAAAGAAGGGGACTTTTGAGCTAAAATGGAACGTGTATTCATAGAGTCCTGCCTCTCGATCCACAAAAGACTGGACTCTGTTGAAAAAAGACTGTCACACCTAGAATCATTGTGTTTGCCCAAACTGAGAGGAAAGGGGACTAGGGGTGTGGAACCCAGCAGCACTGAGATAAGCCCAATTGACCCTAGTCAGCAAGGAACCCAGAGTGTAATTCCGGTGATGCTTAACACAGACGGGACTCTGTCGGTTCAAATTGGCATGACAGCATCTTGCCCAAGTTCGCATTCAATTGCGCAGCTTGGGGTGGCCGTATCTAGTGATTCGGTCAGTCCAGGGAATGGGAGGGGAATGGGGAGTAGGGGGTAGTCACTTCGAGTAAAGGCTCGACTCTGGCATCGGATAGGGAACGAAGGCCGAGATCAGTGGCCCCAAGCAGGTCTGTGCTCCCTTGCTTAGCCCTGCCCCCAGAATCAGTTTCCTTTGTTGTCATTCTTGCGGGGGTCCCTGCCTTAAGTCCAGGCAAGGTAGAGGACTACAGAGATCTCAAAAACAAGTGTATTCACTGGTTGAACCACAATAGACCCCTTCCTAATTGGGGAACCAGTGAAATTCTATTTGTTAGATGAGTCAATTGGGTGGGGCCCAGAGGGAAAAGCATAGAAGGGGACTGTATTGTGATTAACTTCCGGAATAGGTGGACAGTCAAACACATCTGTAACTATGAATCAGGCAGTCCAGACACACTAATAAAACCCCTGCTGCTCACATATTTGTATCCACGAACTCAGGGCAAAATTTGTCCTGTACAAAAATGGGAGGGGACAAACTGGGCGGGAGAAGAAATTCAGGGGGGGTATCGTGCACATGGGAATGTTGCCAGGTGTGGGCATCTGAATAATCCCATGTCGTTCGACATGTTCCACCACCCCAACCGGTATGCTAATCTGGAATCGGTAGATTGACTGCCCGAACCAAGGATTTCCCTACCTGTCTCAATAGAAAGTATGGTCTTGCTGGAAGTAAAAGTTATTTTCAGAGAGTTGAGGCGCCTTACGATGGCAGTAAGACCTACGTCAGATCCAAGTATTCGCAGGGCCAACATAGACCAAAAGAAAAGGAAATTTAGAGCTGGGATAGGGGGTAGTTCGCCTAATGGAGGTGCAACGGTAGGCAAATTAAGAGGGGGAGGGGAGTGCAGTGCCACCGAGGGTTCTACTCAGGTGGCCAATTGTGTGTCCACACCGATACATTTTGATCAGAATGCTAGTCCACCATATGGCATTGATAACAGGAATATTAACATACTTTCCTGGAAGGTGGCGGGCCTGAAAAATAAACTAACATCAGAGGAGTGGGGCTCGTTCATGGATAAACACGATATCTGCTTTTTGCAAGAGACGTGGGCCATGGACGAGTTCCAAAGAAGTTGCTTTGCTACCTTTAACACCCCCGCTGTGATGGGTGATAGAGGAAGACCTTCAGGAGGGCTAAGCGCTTGGATAGCCACCCATCTTGGCGTCACAGCTAAGGAGGTAAAAACCTACTCCCCGGATATCCTACGTGTGATGTTATCCCTCCCAGGAAATAAGTCTTTATCTATTATTAATATATACTCTAGACCTACCAAGAGTGGACAGGAGTCAGTAGTCTTTAAACAACTGATGGAATTTGTACAAACTCTTGATCCTGGGACTGGTTTGATCATCGGTGGGGACTTTATTTGCCAGTTTGACCCTCCTATGAAATCTGGCACGGAGGATATTGATGAGGAGAACCTTCATTGGAATGTTCCCGAATCTAATATCCCCCCGGTGAAAGCATGGACCCCTTTGGTTCTCCAAATATGTTCCCTTACTTTGTCTCTGTCTGTAAGGCCTTGTAATGGTCGGTTTATTTCGGACAGCCCAGGAAATGTGACTTTCAATAGAGTGGGCAAATCATTAGTCATTGATTATATCTTGATTGAATTAAGGGCATGGGACAAGATCCAGGATTTCAAGATCCATGAGCGGACGGATAGTGACCACAATGCCCTGGTTCTGTCACTGAAACCAGGGAGTTGGGGATTGACTAATCCCTTGACTAACCAAGACTGTGCCCCACTGCCTCTCCTTCTCCATAATAATAGGCGGAGAATCAAATGGCCCCACATAAGGAGCTGCCCAATCAAACATTCCCAAATCTATTACCAGGCTCTCCCTTATCTTATGGACATGGCAGAGGCTGAACAACTGGGCCTTTTAGAGGGGAGGAATAATAGGCCTGTTGAAGTTCACAACCAGCTATCACAAAAAATGCTAGAGGTCTTTTTTCCAATCCAGAGCATAGGGAAACTCAGGTGAAAACACACCCATGGTACACCACTGATTGCCGCAAATTGAAAGGGGAACTAACTAGAGCAATCAAGGCAAACAACCGACCCCAAATTAAGCTATTAAGGGTACAGTACAAGCGAGCCACAGAAAGCGAAAGAAAGTCTTGGGAGGCAGAACAGTGGGATGAGCTAAAGATGGCATTACAGTGTAGAGATCTCAAAACATTCTGGGCAATTGTTACTAATGATGGAGGGGCTGGAAAGAATGCAGTTAGCCCAAACATAGCCCCAGTTGTTTGGGAGGAATACTTTGGTAGCCTCTACATTCGACTGCACACTGGTGACTCCGAGCTGGTATCCCTGAGTTTCCCCTACGAGTGTAGACTGGGGGGACCCAGGAGATATCAATACTTGAAGTGGAATCCGCTATTATGAAGCTGCTGCCCAATAAAGCCCCTGGCCTTGATAAAATCCCTGGTGACTTGTTCCGCTCGGAACCGAAAATATGGGCTCCATATCTCTGTGTCCTTTACAACTCAATCATGATGGGGCAGACCCGCCAGAGACGTGGGGGGGCGGAGATTGTCCCAATCTTCAAAAAAGGCTGCCCTCTCCTACCCTCGAACTACAGGCCAATCAGCTTGATAGATATCCCACAGAAAGTATTCGGGCGGGTTCTTCTAGAAAGAATCCAGACCTGGGAGAAGGACAATAGTATCTTGAGCCCATTCCAAGCAGGTTTTAGAACCGGTACATCCACAATTGACCAGATCTTCCGACTCCAGATGTTATACTGGAAAACAGTGAGTGTAGAGGGTGGCAGCCTCTAACTCATATTTGTGGACCTGCGTGCCGCGTTCCATCTGGTCCCCAGAGACAAATTGTGGAAAGTCCTCTATGACCTGGGTCTTCCATCATACTTGTTGGAAGTACTGAGGAGACTCCATCAAGGTAATTTTTCTCAGGTCAGATGCGGATAGGGGGGAGAACTGTCCGGAAGATTTGAGGTGCAGAGGGGGGTGCGCCAGGGTTGTGTGATGGCTCCCACTCTCTTTTGCCTCTACATCAATGGGCTTATTAAATATCTTCTAAATATTAAGGATACGGATGCCCCAAGGTTGATCACTTGCAGAGTGCCCACACTAATGTTTGCGGACGACACTTTACTGTTGTCGCGAACAGCCACCGGCATACAACGTATCCTTGATGGTTTCGCAGATTTCTCTGAGCTAAGCGGTTTAGAGATTAGCCTGGCTAAAACCAAGTTTATGGTTCTAAATCCCCCTAGGAAGACGCGGCCAAACCCGGCCCTGAAGGGTACACCCCTTGAGAGAGTAAAAACTTTTGAATATCTTGGCATTACTCTCGAGGAACATCTGTGGTGGAATGCACAGATAGCTAAGTCAACCCTGAAACTGACTCAGACTGTGGACGGGATTTCGAAAATGTATAGATCACTAGCCTGGAAACCGGCTGTGCCTATTGTAGAGATATATATTGTAGGTGACCGCTCAGCCCTCCACAGGGCTTGGTCGCCCCACTCACTGCTGCCGCTCCTGCCTGCCTTTGCCGCCTCCTGCCTGCAGATTCCTTCGCTCGCTGCCCGCTGCTCCTGGGAATTTCCCGCTGCTCCTGGGAATTTCCCGCTGCTCCTGGGAATTTCCCGCTGCCCGCTGCTTCTTGGAATTTCCCGCCGCTGCCTCCCTGCGGCCCCGCCCCCATGTGATTCCATTCGCCGCCCCGCTCCCGCCACCCAGCTGCTCCTCCCTCCCGGCTCCTTACTTAAGGGGACCGTAGGGGACCACAGAGTGTGACCGCTCAGCCCTCCACAGGGCTTGGTTGCCCCACTCACTGCTGCCGCTCCTGCCTGCCTTTGCCGCCTCCTGCCTGCAGATTCCTTCGCTCGCTGCCCGCTGCTCCTGGGAATTTCCCGCTGCGCCTGGGAATTTCCCGCTGCCCGCTGCTTCTTGGAATTTCCCGCCGCTGCCTCCCTGCGGCCCTGCCCCCTGTGATTCCATTCGCCGCCCCGCTCCCGCCACCCAGCTGCTCCTCCCTCCCGGCTCCTTACTTATGACGTCCCCAGAGCGACCGAGCAGCGGACGCGCACAGCGGGAGCGCCGATTGAGCGCCAAAGGTGCGCCAAAGGTAAGCCTGTCTGCGCCCGTCCGCGCCTGGCCCGTGCCCAGCGCCAGGACCCCTGGCCCTCCCCGCCGAGGCAAGACGACCCGACTGACCTACGACGCCGCCACTCTCAACGCACTCAATGCCGGCCGGACCCACGCCTGCTGCCGAGCCACCCCGAGACGCACCCACGGACCCTTCACCTGCTGCACCTGCAAGTTCTCCTGCCTCCGAACCTGCCCCGCACCCGCCAAGACAAACACCAGCAGCAACCACCTCAAGTGCATCCTGATCAACACACGCTCCGTCCACAGACACGCCGTGGAACTCTGGAACCTCCTCGACGCTACATCACCGGACGTCGCCTTCCACACGGAAACCTGGATGAACGCCTCCTCTGCACCCGACATCGCCATCCCGGACGGGTACAAGATCATCAGGAGGGACCGCATCAACCAGACCGGAGGTGGCATCGCCATCGTCCACAGGAACACCATCCGCATCACGACCGACGCCAACGACTCCTTCGCCACAGCCGAACATCTCCACTTCCAGATTCACACCGACCCTAAGACGACCCTCAGAGGCACCCTCGTCTACAGACCCCCGGGACCACGCACACAATTCAGCGAAGACATCACAGACTTCATCAGCCCGCACGCCCTCCCCTCCACCGACTACATCCTCCTCGGGGACCTCAACTTCCACCTGGAGAACAACAAGGACCGCAACACCTGCGCCCTGCTGGAAAACCTCGCCAACCTCGGACTCAAGCAACTGGTCAACACCCCCACCCACTACGCCGGCCAAACGCTTGATCCCGTCTTCTCTTCCAGCAAGTACATCACCTTCAGCCACGACACCGGACTCCACTGGACCGACCACAGCTGCGTCCACTTCAGCTTCAAAAGATCCACGACCCACCACCACCCGCAACAGGTACCTCACAGGAATTGGAGCAAGATCACCGCAGACCAGCTCACCACCTCCCTCAGCCAGAGCTCACCCGCCAACACAACGGACCCCAACTAAGCAGCCCGCAACTTCACACAGTGGCTGACCGCCTGCGCCGACGACCTCGCGCCACTAAAGAACCCTCCCAGCAGACCCAGAAGCAAGAAGGCATCCTGGTTCACAGACGACCTCAAGGACTCCAAGAAGACCTGCCGCACCCTCGAGAAAGCCTGGCTCCTCGACCGGACCACCGACAACATGACCGCCCTCAAACACGCTACCCGCAAGCACCACCAGCTCATCCGCACCACCAAGAAGAAATCCCTGAAGGAACGACTGGACAACAATGCCCACGACAGCAAAGAGCTCTTCACTATCGTCAAGGAGTTCTCCAACCCCAGCACCGGCACCAACGACATCACTCCGTCACAAGACCTCTGCGACTCCCTCGCCTCGTTCTTCCACCGCAAGATCGCCGACATCCACAACAGCTTCGGCGCCCCACCCACGCACCCAACCGTCGAACCAACGCCCCCCACCGCCACCCTTCGCACCTGGACCACGGTGACCACCGAAGACACAGCCCGCACGATGAACACCATCCACTCCGGATCACCGACCGACCCCTGCCCACACCACGTCTTCAACAAGGCCGACTCCACTATCGCACCCCAACTCCGGAACATCATCAACACCTCCTTCAACACCGCCACCTTCCCGGAGAGCTGGAAGCACGCCGAGATCAGCGCCCTCCTGAAGAAACCTACAGCGGACCCCACCGATCTCAAAAACTTCCGCCCCATCTCGCTCCTCCCTTTTCCTGCTAAAGTCATCGAGAAGATCGTCAACAGACAGCTGACCGCCTTCCTCGAGACGAACGGATCCCTCGACCCCTCGCAGTCCGGCTTCAGAGCCAAGCACAGCACCGAGACCGCCCTCATCGCAGCCACCGACGACATCCGGACCCTGCTCGACAAGGGGGAAACAGTGGCCCTCATCCTCCTGGACCTCTCCGCTGCGTTCGACACGGTCTGCCACCGCACCCTAGTCCAGCGCCTCAGCAACATCGGTATCCAAGAGAAGGCACTGGAGCGGATCATCTCGTTCCTCGCCGGAAGAACACAAAGAGTCCGCCTCCCCCCGTTTCGCTCCGAGGCCACCGAAGTCATCTGCGGCGTCCCGCAAGGATCTTCACTCAGCCCCACCCTCTTCAACATCTACATGAAACCTCTCGCAGCCATCGCACGCCAGCACAACTTCAACATCATCTCTTACGCCGACGACACCCAGCTGATCCTCTCCCTCACCAGAGACCCCGACACCGCCAGAACCTGCCTACACGAAGGGATGAAAGACGTCGCCGAGTGGATGAAGGACAGCCGCCTGAAACTGAACTCGGACAAGATGGAAGTCCCCATCCTGGGATCTTCGCCCTCCGCCTGGGACGACTCCTGGTGGCCCCCAGCCCTGGGCACCGCACCCAAGCCAACCGACAACGCACGCAACCTGGGCTTCATCCTGGACCCCTCCCTCTGACAAGTCAACGCCGTCTCCTCATCGTGCTTCAACACCCTGCGTATGCTTCGCAAGATCTTCTGCTGGATCCCGACCGAGACCAGGAAGACTGTCACCCAGGCACTCAGGCACTCGTCACCAGCCGACTGGACTACGGAAACGCCCTCTACGCCGGAACCACAGCCAAGCTACAGAAAAGACTCCAGCGCATCCAGAACGCCTCCGCACGACTCATCCTGGATGTCCCCCGACGCAGCCACATCTCCAGCCACCTGAGGAACCTGCACTGGCTCCCCGTCGACAAGAGGATCACGTTCCGGCTCCTCACCCACGCACACAAGTCTCTCCACGACCTGGGCCCCAAGTACCTCAACGACCGCCTGACCTTCTACACGCCCACCCGCCAGCTATGGTCCACCAGCCTCGCCCTCGCAGCCGTACCACGCATCCGAAGAGCCACCGCCGGAGGAAGATCCTTCTCTTACCTGGCTGCCAAGACTTGGAACTCCCTCCCCATCCACCTTCGGCTGACCCAGGACCATCTCGCCTTCAGGAAACAACTCAAGACCTGGCTGTTCGAGCAGTAGCATACCCCTCCCCCCAAGCGCCTTGAGACCCTCCCGGGTGAATAGTGCGCTATACAAATGGCATGATTGATTGATTGATATATAAGGCTCAAGCCAGAACAGCCGCCATATATGGGGCGGAACTATGGGGACACCATCGGCCCAAAAGCTTGGCAAGGGTGGAGCATACCTTTATGAGAAACCTGTTTTCCTTGCCAGCTAGCACCCCCCTGGTTCCACTAAGACTAGACCTGGGGCTATTTCCCGTGGGAGAAGAGGTGGTGGCCTTGAGGCCACTCACCTACTGGCGAAGACTGTGGACAGACAAGAGCTAGCTCTCTATCTTGCAGAGTTCCAGGAGGTTTGGGTCTCTCTTAAAACCAAGAAAATACCATGGTTTTCCCATATTAAGGATTGGTGTGCTAGGTTAGGTTTCTTGGAGCTACGGGAATCCCCCGAATTAGCTTGCCCTGTGCGTTCCAGGGCGGATGTGATAAAAAGGTATTGGTCGCTTAACTTGATGACTCTACAAACTACCGGCTCAGTTGGAACACTAACAAGCCAATTCCTCGATATTAAAGTAGTATATAAAAAAGAGGAATTCCTAGACATGATCCTCCCCAAGCAAGAAAGCTGTACTTACAGTTTAGATTGGGTAGACTACCATTAAGGTCATATACTAGCAGTTGGGACGTAAACAAATTTTCTGTGTGCCCGGCGTGTGAACACTCTCTGGAAAATGAAAGTCATGTGTTCTTTGTCTGTCCGGCATATGGGCTAGCACGCCGTCGTTGGGTCAAACCTATTTGTAAGAACCTGGGTTTTCGCAAGTGCAACCAAGCGCTGAGAATCTTAAAATATGATACTCACCCTCCAGTAATTTTTGCTGTCTCCCGTTTCTTAAACTGTATGTGGATTGAGCGCAGAACCCATGTACCGACTTGAAATAGATTACGGGTCGGCGCTTAATGTTCTGCACTGCATTGATAACAATATTGGATGGTTTAATTCTATTTTTAAACATTAGATGTTTGTAAATAGGTGTATATATATGAAATTTAATGTTATCACATTTTATGTATCATTTGTAAATGGATTTTTATGCTATGTTGTTCTTTTTAACATGTACATTTATGACCCACAGTGATCCAAATAAAGTTATCAATGATGATGATGATTTGCATATAACTGGGTCTGAACTGAGGTTTGACAAAGTGAGCTAAAGAATGTTGATGGATTCAACCCAGATCTGAGACTGGGGGCGAGTGTCTGAAAAGTTTCAGTGCTCCTTCCATCATCTCCTTGTGTTTGCCTTGAAAGGGAGGCACCTGCATTTTTGTTCCCAGGCTCGGCGGTCATCTAGGGAAAACTACCAAAACCAGACATTTCTAAAAACTAGACGCCTGGGGGAGTCCAGAGAGGCATGACTTGCATGGATCCCCATACATTTTCCTACCTAAAATCCCCTGCAAACTTTAAATGTAGCTTAAAAAAATCACAAAGATGCAAAAGTCAAAAGTTCTCCTCCATGGAGTTTATATTTGTAAACTGTGAAACAGAGGACCAGGTCTGAAACTGAGTCTCCTTATCTTCCTTCCAGACTAATGGAAATGATATACTTGCCAAAATGGTTGTAGCCTAGATTATTGAGGAAATATGGTGATAGATTAATATTGTAGTCAAAATATCGAGGACCAAAGTATCAAAAGGTAAGTGCATCCAGGGAAAGCTAAGGTACATATATGTGGAGTTAGGTACAGAAAGTCTCGCCAGATGTACCTGTGTGGCTCAGTGGTTAGAGGCGGCAGACCCGGAAGCTGAGATCGGCCGTGGACCAGGGGTCGATTCCCCGCCTCGGCGGGACCCGGGCTAAAAAGTTCCACGGACTCGACAATTCTCGCTCCGGTGCCTACTCGACTCACGGGGTCACACTCTGCGACTCTGGGCAATAGCTTGCTTAATCTCCACTACGGCCCCTCGCGGCGGGATGCCTGGCTTTCACCTTGTGGATACCCTGCCGGGGTATCTCACAGGGGAATACCAGGACGGGTTCCCTAAGCAAGTGCCTTGATACCTTCGGGTGATACGTGCGCTATATAAGTCGCAATACATTTACATTTACAGTACCTGTCGAAACTTTTGCAACACAAAAAGATGATGGACGGAATGTTGAACATTGTCAAACATTCACCCCAGTCACAGATCTGGGTTTATTCCATCGTTTTATATATATATATATATATATATATATATATATATATATATATATATATATCATTGCTCCAATTGCGCCAATTGCAATTTCACGAGGAATTCGATGTAATCCGTCACGCTTGGCTCAGGGGGGGGAAAGTGAAGCCCCCGGAACCAGACGTAGAAAAACAAGGAGGGGCGGCCGGAAGAGGACGCGGAAGAGGCAGAGGCAACAATCTGGCACGCGGGAAAGCAAAGAAGGTACATCTGAATCTCTGACCATCGTGAACCTTAGTCCCAAACAACTGACTAAGGATGAGGAAACCGTGTTGCAACTAGGCCTCTCGTTCTGCCCTCAAAAAGATCTGGAATTTACTCAAACTAGGATCGATCTCTTTAGATTTACCAGGAAACTAAAGTTACACAAATACTATAAAACGAAGCCAACAACGCATGAAAAACGACAAAATAAAATCTTGGAGATTGACAACATCCAATTGGGTGACTTGGAAACCTTGGAAATCTTGGAAGAGATAAGATCCGAAACCATAGCAAGCAATTCTGATGAAACAAGTCTGACACAAAGGAGTAGGAAGGTGGGCATAGATCAGGAAGCCCCACAGAGTCCTTTCAAACCCATCTCGCATTTCCTACCACAAATGGCCCAAGATGCGATTGATATCTTCTCAGAGACCGTGATAAAAGATTTGATCAAACTACGCATGTCCAAAAGGAACAAAAAAGGAAATGTCACTAATTCCTTAACTATAGGACAAAGAAAAGCCTTAAAAAGTCTTCAGGATGACACCTCTGTGATCTACAAACCTTCCGACAAAGGGGGGAATGTAGTAATAATGACTAAGGACATGTATGTGGGGGAAGCGAAGCGACAACTATCGAATCGACAACATTATGAACCCACCACTATGAGAAAATATCAGGAGAGCATACAAGAATATGACAAGTTAATACAGAAATGGCACAATAAAGATATGTTAAGCACTGAGGAATATCTTTTTTTACGATCGAACCATCCAGTAATCCCTACTTTTTACCATCTGCCCAAAGTTCATAAGGATCTTAAGGCACCCCCTGGCCGCCCAATAGTTTCATCAACGGGCAGCTTAACAGAGAATCTTTCGGTGTTCATTGATCATTTCCTATTTCAATCAGTGCTTCAATTATCTTCATACATCAGGGATACAAAAGAGTTCATTGTACAATTACAGGACTTAGTAAGGGATCCCTTGTATGTTTTGATTGTGATGGACATCACGAGTTTATATACGTGTATTGAGCACTCGCAAGGCTTAAAAGCAGTTGAATATTTCATGATGAAGAGACCACTGAAATATGCGGGACACAGTACCATGTTGCTGGAGTTAACGGAATTTTGCCTGTTGAATAATTTCTTTCTTTTTCAGGGTGAGCTCTTTAAACAAATCTCCGGGACCGCCATGGGAACCTGCTTCGCCCCCAGCTATGCGAATTTATTCGTAGGCTGGTGGGAGGAGCAGGTGGCCTGGTCAGAGGGGAATATTACTTGGACCAATAATGTGATTAAATGGCATAGGTACATCGATGACCTCTTCCTGGTGTGGAGAGGGTCAGAACAAAGTGCCAGAGATTGCATTTCACATTTAAACACTAATAATGTCAATCTGAAATTCACTGGCGAGGTCAGCTCAGTGGCAGTGAGCTACCTCGACCTTCGTGTAACCATCATTGATAACCAAGTAACAACATCTCTATATCGTAAACCTACTGCTGGCAATAGCGTCTTGCACGCTGAGAGCGCACACCCGGTGAACCTGAAACGAAGTATCCCTTACGGGGAGCTATTGCGCCTTAAACGCAACTGCTCACGTGAGGAAGACTTCCAGGATGCAGCAAAAGACAGTGTGGCTAGGTTTATACAAAGAGGCTATAGCCATGCTCTCTTGACCGAAACTCTCAAAAGAGTGTCCGGGACAGATAGAGCTGAATTGTTAAAGGACAAAATAAACCCCAAAAAAACAGATGAGGGCAAATTCCGTTTGATAACAGCTTACAGCAACAATTCCAACAAACTAAAAGGAATCTTACGCCATAGTTGGCATATTCTAAAGACTGATCCCATAATTGGGGCAGATATCCCTAACAACCCACTAGTAACTTTCAGAAAAACAAAGTCTATTAAAGATCTGCTGGTACACAGCCATCTCGAGACTCCCGCTGCTAGGACGAACACTTTGGCAGAAATGAAAGGATTCTATCCTTGTGGCAAATGTAAGGCCTGCGCTTATAGCAAAAGGGTCTTGGGCTATGAAATCCCCGGGGTCACGAGGAAGAAAAGCATTGGGTCCTTCATTACATGTCAAACACCCTATGTGGTGTATTGCCTAGTATGTCCTTGCAACCTTAAATATATAGGGAGTACTATAAAAAGCGTGAAGTTAAGAATCCTTGAGCACATGAGGGCGATAGCCAATAAGGATTTGACGTCTCCTGTTGCTAAACATTTTGCCATTAAACATCGGAGCAACAGAGATATGTTACAATACTTCGGGGTGGATCAAGTACCGGAGCATGAAAGGGGTGGTAACAGACTGTTGAAGTTGAGACGTTTGGAGTCTCGTTATATCATTGACTTACAGACAAAGATTCCAACAGGTCTGAATAGTGGGGAAGAATTAGCCATCCACCTGGGTAAATGAACTGAATTAGTAAACAGCCTGCCATCTCATCTAAATCTGGTGGAATCTGTCTTGACTTGGGGGGTGCCCCCGGGTATAGATATGCGGTTTCTAGTGATAGGAGCCGCCTAAGCCGATCCACGGCAAGATAGCAATGGAATGTCTGATTGATTGGGCGCTTTCATCCATATTTGTGAGATAAAATGCGTAAACACGTACACTCAATAAGAGAACCAAAAGGATGGTTTGAATAATTATGAAATGCACAGTGTATATTTGAAATGTACTTGTTTTTGCTTAATTTTATGTCACAACAATTATTGATAGAATTTAACTGGTAAGCTGATCCACAGCTTCATAACTAAATGAATTATGTTGTTGAAAAATGTAATTTCGCCCTATGATCAATGTAACAACGTTACTTTTGCACATTCCAATATGGCGCCCGTAGTTTTGAGCCGGGTAGTCCATCTACAGTTTCCATCAGAAACACCGCGCTGCATAAAATGTCTTCCTGATAGCGTTTTTGTAATTACATTGACAAAGGGCTTGGCCCGAAACGCGTCTGCACCAGGATTAAAATAAAGAAACTCTGAAACTCACCCCGCGAGTGCTGCTTTTCTACTTCTCTCTCAGCTGGGAGAGAAGCTGTCGGAGCATTGATATATATATATATATATATATATATATATATATATATTACAGTTAGGCTTAGATTTAACTCCTACAAAACCAGTGAATTTAAGCAGTTACAGTTACATGAGCTAACTATAATGTGCACCCCGCAATGCACTACCTATGACCTCACATACTGCATCATTCATAACGTGTTCATTAAGGAGCATGTGGTGCTGCTGATATATTTTAACCAGCACTCGTGTTAATTAAGTAGGCCACAAATTTTGATTTGCATGTGATTCAATGTTTTATTGGTGTGAGTTTTATGTTGTCCTCTACTATTTTAATCATATTCATCCCAATTTTGAATGCTTTGCAGCAAATTACATCTCACAAATCCTTTTAGAGACTGATTCAGCCTACTTGTATTTTGGGTGGTTAAAAAATGACTCTGCACTGCCTTCTTACAGATCACTAGTGCTCGATCTCTCATTGATTGGCCCATATTCTGATCATTTTAAATTAATTTCCAGTGCCTCTTGAAAATTCCGACAATTTCCAAACTCTCTTTGCTATATCCATAGATTAGTCATTATTGTAATTTTGTTAGGATCCAATTGTTGTTTGAGAATTAAGGTGTCGATTCTTGTCTTGCTTTTCATTCTTTCTATTCCTTTTTTTAACATCCTTCAAATTGTAACCTCTGTTCAAGTATGTATTAAAAACTGTTTTGCATTGATTGGTGAAATCAGTATAATTGGAGCAGAATCTTCTCATTCTGAGAAGCCCTCCATATAGTACTTTTGATTAATAGTTTTGAGTAAAAGCTGTCACCATGCAGAACACTGTTGGGAGAGGTTAGTTTTCTGTATATTGTAGTTTTACCATATTATCCTTTATGTATACATTCATGTTAGATAATTGATTCTTTCTTTAAGAGTGGCACACGTGAATAGTAAACTTATATTATAGTTATTCAGAATATTCTAGTTTTCAATAAATTCCTCATGAGGTCTGTTCCATATGATGAAGATATCATTAATAAATCTAGACCAAAGGATGATTTTATATAGAAAGCAATCATTTTATTGTCCCAAAGATATTTCTTTCTCCCACCATGCCATCATGGGATTCACATAGTTTGAGAAAAAGGAAATGCCCATAGCAGTGCCACATCTTTTTCAGAATACGTTTGGTTGAGAAGAAACGCATTGTTTAAACATAGTTCGATCATTTGTAATAGCATTTGGAAGTGTTGAAATTTACTGATGTTTCTTTGCTTTAACAAGTACACACGTGCCTCTAATACTACTTTATGTTGGATAGAGGTATACAATACTTCCACATTAATGGTTACTAAAAGGAGTTCCAGGCTGTGGAGACAAGAATCCTTAGAAAGTCAACTGTATCTTTTATGTATGAACTGAGGGTTTTGACTATGGGTGCCAGGTATTGGTCCACATATATGGACACTTTCGAATATATATTGAATTGCATGGCAAGACTATCAGTCTACCTGTTGGACAAAACTTAAGGTTCAATATCCTGAGCAACAGGAGTCCATAGTAAACTTATAAGACCACACAGTTATTCTTCATAGAAGTCTTGTTTAGATTTTGTTTATTTCAAGTTCTGCACTATAATGGTTACTTCAGCAATCAGAATTTTTTTTTTAGCCAGTTACTTCGGCCAAGAGCAAGACTACTCTTAGCCAACACAGGTTTGTTCTTTGTTGAAGTATCCCCTGACTTCTTCAGGGCAAAAATTAAACAGGTAAGCCCGCATTATAACCAATATAGCCACAACAACAGTTATCTATACAATTAGTTATTTACAGAAACAAAGGCAGGAACCAATACCTCACATGCATGTAGTAATCATTATACAAAAGCTGGTATAAATCAATAAGGCAGAGTAGGGAATGTTAAACCAGAAGCATCAAATATAAACGTGTCTCATACCTGGAGGACAGCTTGGTGTTTTATGAGTTTTTGTGAGAAAGCGTATAGTTGGTATAGTTGGGCAGGTTGCTGTTAGATATTTGTATTCATCATCATTTAGTAGATTCTTATTTCGCCATTATTTTAAATGTGTACTTAGTTCAATACATTTCTTTTTATTGGGTTGTGATTGCATTTAACACAATTAGTTTCATTGTTTAGTTGTTTCATGGCTTCTTTAACATAGCCCTCTGTATTTAGTATCACAGTATTAATACCCTTGTCCACTGGCTTAATAATTAGTTTGTCATTTTCCATTAGATTCTTTAGAGCTAGTTGCTAACTTCCGGGGTAATCTGTCAAGCGGGAGCCAAGAAGAAAGGGGGCCCCAAAACACAAAATCCCCATGCACTTTCCACAGACTTTGTTAGGCAGGGCTACTGCAAAAATTGCTGAACGGAATTACACCAAATTTGGCCTTAAACTAGATTTTGGGACACAGAGTGTGCCTTTTGTGACTTGGTATAATGCTGCTCAGTAGTTTTAGAGAAATTAAGATGGACAAAATATTTGTATATCTGGGCGGTTGGGTTTGAGCGTCTCTTGCAAGAGTCTCTTTAACCCATTAAAAAATATTGTGCGTTCTGAATGGCCCATAGAGCTTTATTTCCCTTTGGCCAATTCGCTCCAGTGGGAGTGAATGATCTGATTGGCTGTCAGTAACATGATTTATTTTTTCTGGCAGTCAATACAGGATGAAGGGAGTTATGTTCCGTGCCCTGAGGTAAATTTTCTTTAATATATAGCTGGGCAGGGTAGAGATACCATGCCCCCTAGATTCCATGGAGGTGACCCAGAGGTATCATCCTAGGGCCAAAATAAAAAAATAAAGGTGATTTTTGTCACAATCCTGTGTGTCTTCCATGGAATACAAAGAAGCAAAACCAAATGGTGGGTGCAGCCGCATTCTTCAATGATAGGTCCTTTGTAGCCCACCCCCTGGGTCTCATTGCTTATTTAAGAGGAGGGAGGTGCCTGCCCCCACTCCCCAAGCCATTATAGGCCCCAGAGAGTCCATCGCTGGGGTCGAACTGCTGAAAAAAGGGGTGGGGGCCACACAGTCTTCTTTCCCAAGCCTTCAAAAGTCAAGTGGACCCCATGCCCCAGGGTTGATAGGTTTCATTTTTGTGGAAGGGGCAGCATGGCCCCCGACCAAGCCATTTATTTATTTATTTTATTTTATTTATTTATTTATTTATGCATTTTTATATAGCGCGGACTTTACCCGAAGGCGTCAGAGCGCTTCACAATAGGAACAGAAATGAAACATAATGAGAAACATTACACATTAACAGATTACAAAAGCATACGTTACGTTACACAAGGTAATAGTGACAATTGTGAGCAAACAAAATACATGAGGTAGTAAAAATTGTGAGCAACCAAAAATACATGAGGTAGTAAAAAGTGCACAAGAGGAAAAAGTGACAAGTGTGCGGTTACAAGAGAAAACAAAGTATCATTTGAGGTATAATACTGCAAAAGGTGCTAGACACTCATGCACAAAAAGCGTTACGTAGGCAAAGGTGGCACTTGTGCAGGTAACAAAGGTAGAACATGTGAGAGGTAGCAAACCGTGTGTTACCAGGGCAAAGTGGTGTGTGCATGTTACAAAAGGGCACCAAACACAAGTACATGGAGAACACTACAAACAGGCAGACACACCAACCACAAGAATACACTGGGAAGGCACTTCCATGGTCATGTGAGGTAGACATTTTCAGTAGTGGGAAGTCTTCCTCCAAATAACATGAGGACGTGAATTACTTTTGGAGGTGTCTCTGGAGGAGGAGAACTTTGAGGTCCCTTTTGAAGGCCTGGGAGGAGGCGGTGGTCCGGAGCTGAGGCGGAAAAGAGTTCCAGATTCTCACTGCGTTGCCTGAAAAGGATTGGGCCATTGTTCTCTCCTTCTTGAAAGTGGGAGGTTCAAGCAGTAGATTTTCCGCAATGCGTGAGGGTCTAGAGCCTCCAGAGAGTTTCAGTTTATTCGCCAGGTAGCGAGGAGAGGAGGAGTGCAAGGCTTTGTGGGTGATACAAGCGGTCTTGTAGATAGCCCTTGCCTCGAAGGGAAGCCAGCGGAGGGTAGATAACAACGGTGTGATGTGATCGCTTCTTTTGGCCCCATAAATGAAACGAGCTGCTGAATGGAAAACAGACTTAAGTGGGGACAGGTGGGGACAAGTGAGATTTGGGGAGGCCAGTAAGAAGAGAATTGCAGTAGTCTAGTCTGGAGAGGACCAGTGATTGTTATAAGGTCCTGCTCCGGGAAGAAGCGTCGTATTCCCCGAAGAAGGCGCAGTTGGTAACGAGCAGATTTTGCAGTAGAATTGATGTGGGGAGTTAGAATGAGTTTTTTGTCGAGAATGACACCAAGGGATTTTGCGCTGTCGACAATGATGGGTTTATTGTTTAGTAGATTCATCTCATCCATCCATGATTGAACCGGGGGAGGAGAGAGTGAGGAGGAGAAGAGGAGGAATTCAGTTTTGGAGGGATTCAGAATCAATTGATGAGTTGACATCCAGTTTTGGATGGAGTCGAGAGTGGAGCTTAGGATGGAGAGATCATGAGTGGAGGTAACCTTGAGGTAGAGTTGGGTGTCGTCTGCATAGAGATGATAGTGAATCCCGGATTTGCTTAGGAGGTTTCCCAGTGGTTCTAAGTAGAGATTGAACAATGTGGGTGCAAGTATAGAGCCTTGGGGAACACCTTGACCCACCGCCACAGGAGAAGAGAGACTATTCGCTATTTTGATCATTTGAGATCTGTCAGAGAGGAAGGATGCAAACCATTTAAGCACAGTGCCCTCCATGCCCATTCTCTGTTGAAGGATATTGAGGAGGGTGTTGTGATTGACAGTGTCAAAGGCTGCAGAAAGGTCAAGGAGAATTAGCAGACAGGACCCCCCTGAGTCGAGTATCCTCAGAGCATCATCAACCACTTGCAGTAGGGCTGTTTCAGTGCTGCAGTTTTGGATGAAGCCGGACTGACAATTGTCAAGAAGATCATTGTCCTTGATATGACGAGAGAGTTGTTTTGCTAAACATCTTTCTGTGATCTTCGCAAGAAAGGGAAGGTTAGTGATGGGACGGAAGTTGTTGAGGTCTTTCGCATCAGCAGTGGGCTTTTTAAGCAGAGGGGTGACCTGCCCAGTTTTGAAGGCGACAGGAAGGGAGCTTTGCCATAGGGAGAGGTTGATCAGAGTGGTCCAATAGGAAAGGGAATGGGTATAGAAGTCAACGGCAATGGCACTGGGGATAGGGTCAAGAGAATGGTTGGAGGGCTTTGTTTCGCGTATGCACTTGAGAAGGGCATCTTCAGATATGAGGTCAAAGCTCTGCCAAATGGCTAAGGATTTGCGCTCCTCTGGAGGTGTAGGATGAGCGACCTGATCCACAAGTGATTTCACTTTTTAATCGAAGAAAGTAGCGAAATCCGCTGCTCTCTTAGTAGAATCCTTCACCTCGGAGGATGTGGGAGAGCAGCTCGGAATCTTGATGAGATCGAATAGTTTTTTGGATTTGAAGCCATTGAATGCCCCAGGGAGTCAACCCCCAGGGATGAATAATAAAATAACAGGGGAGGGGGCAGCACAATCCCCCTTCCCCAAACCTCCTAAGGCCCCAGGGACCCATCCCCCTGGGCCGCTTTGTTTGTTAAAAGTGAGGGGAGCCACATGAGTCCCCCTCCTTAAGCCTTTGTTGACCTTGGAGACCCCCTCATCTGAGGCCTGCTTACTAGCTGTGTCCCAGAGAGCCCACCTCCACTGCATTTTCTCCCACCTTAAGGGAACATTTTTTAATTTACCACCGCAAACTCAAAGGGGCATATTATCAAGGCCCTGCGATAAGATTATTGCCGCTTTAGCATCCGTTTTTGGGCGAAAGGTCACCTAGCGTGTGAATTCATGCCTCAGCGCACGTTTTCTGTACGCCCTGCATCGCAACGCCAATGAGATGCAAAGTGGGCGTATCTCAATGAAATTACGTGAGAAATGTCGCTAACACAACTTTCTCCTATCATCAACGTAGCTGCAAACCCATTTGGCGATGACAAAAGCAGCGCTAACTGCACTTATCGCTCCTTTCTTTACGCCTGCTTTAAATTGGACTTAGCCATGATATCCTATGTGAGGTGGATTGTGAGGATGAATCCACCTGCCCTATCATCAAAGATTCGCCTATTGCTGTGCGATTATCGCTGAATTTCCAGCGATAATCGCACATTTTGCAGCTATTGCTAGATTATATATTGCATTGGAGATAAGCGTTGCTGATAGTGCGCTATCTCGGCGATATAATCCAGCGATAGCCGGCGATAATTAGCCTCGCGCTAAGCGCGCTTAGTGATAATTATCGCTGGCTGTTGCTGATATGCCCCAAAGTCTGCTCCCAGCAGGTGGGAGCTTTGGAGCAAACACAAAGTGTGTTCCCAGCAGGCAGGACCTTTGACAATGCTCATGCCAGCTGCGAGCAGAAATTTGATCTGTTTCTCTGCCGACACTGATGAGGGCAGGTCAACGGATCAAGAAATTGCTCATGCTCTGAGGAACCAGCATAGGTACCTGCTCCCTGTGGGTTGGAGAATGCGGGGAGCCAGATGGGGCCCGGGGGTCCTGAGCCCCCCCATGGCCCGCATTGTTGAGCATGGTGGGTGACCTGGGTAAATCACTAATGCATCCAGCTTTAATTAATGCACCTCAGGTGGGTGACCGTGCAGACCCCTCCCATTTAAGATAAGTAGTGGCACTGTGGGAAGTGCTCCGCAGGGTCTTTTAAAACCTCAGGGAAGGGGGCTGCGCAGCACCCTCCCCTCTGAAAGAAACCATTCCTGGGTGATCGGGTACCCAGGGCCTACTAAGGCTCTGGAGGAAAGGCTGGCTGGCCCCTCCCATTTGTTTTACGTTTTCGTTCTGTGTTGAACCTCCTGGGGCATATAATGAGTCAAGGATCCCCTTAAAAAAGGGTCTGGGGGATGGGATCGCCAGTACCTCAAGAGGCTTAGGGAGGTGGGATCAAACCATGCAGTGCTAATAATGCCACACGTTATCTTACTCATGACATTTTCTATGACATCATTGATAGCATGACTGCAACATCTGAAATGACATATTTGATGAAAAGACAGTCCATGGCTTTTTCTGTTTTGTATGTGTACAGCATTCTGCAGCATACATATATACAATTGATGGAGCAAGGTTTCACATATACCGAAACTTGCTTGTACTCAACCCTCCCTAAGTAACCTGTAAAATATTAACCAACATGTTTTGTTTACTAATATTAACATTTCACGACATTTCTAGTATCTAGGGGAAGCTTGCATTTACTAATATTAAGTCGAGTGAGCTAATATACTTGAGTGAACTAATATGGCCACTGCAAGCGGTAATTTCACTGCGCATGCGTGTGCCACACTCTCGTGTTGTGATGTCTTTTCTGCTTGGTGGCAAATCTTTGCTTCTGCGCACTAGTTCCAGAAATGAACGCTTTAAATCTCACATGCTAATGCATATGCTGCAGCTTGTACTAAGCTTGTTCGTTCTGCTTATCTATTAATGCACAAGTTAAAATAAAGTAATGGGGTTAGAGTAGAGATAAGTGGTATACAGTGCATTCATTTATTTTTGTATTCTAATATGTTTCTTTTAGACTTTGCTACTAGCTCGTACTTTGGGCCTGATCACTGACACATCCTCCATCTTGAATGATGCAGCGCGCGCACCACTGACTCTGAAATTGCTGAAGCATTGGCATTGAACCTCGACCAAGAAGCATCTTGCCCACGATGTGCCTGAGAACCTCACCCCATGACCTGGGAAAAGGAAGAAGACTTACCAAATGTGTTAACATTGTATGCGAAAAATTAAATAATGTTAGGAGGAATAAAATCATGATAAAGTAAATTGTGGGTGGGGATTCAATCAGTATGAATTAAAATTGAAATTACATCTTTTTGGTATGGTATGATGACCTCTCCTTGTCTTTCCAACCAATCACTGAAGGAAAACACATAGATTTGCAACATTTAGGGGTGGTACATTGCCCTCGAAATGGTATAAATAAGGTAGGCTTAGATAGAGAAAATTGTCCGACTTGTCCGAATAGCTGACCTGTCAGTGACCCAACGCACTTAATCGGCGATCGAGAGCAGAGGTGCTGGCGGAGCACTCTGTCAGAAGAATCGATTACCCAATCGGGGTACTAATTGGCTTTCCTAGAGAGAGAGGTGTGATGCTGGCGTTGCACTTAGCTGAGGTCACCTGTCCTGATCTGCACCTGTCTTGTCCAGTGAGCCCCTGATTAGTCAGGAGCTTGGTCCTGGTCTCTTTGCCCCAGCCCGTGGCCAGGATTGGTCATTGCACCATTCTAGGTAAATATAATCTATGTGGTGTGTCCATGTGCTATTTCCCTTTCTCACCCAGGTACCAATGTCTAAAGGTATTGCTGTGATTTCTTACAAACGTTATGTCCTAATGGTTTTAGTCTTGCTTGTAAAGTTTATGGTCACAAGATTGTGGCCCTTTTTCATTTGACTCTGAAAATCTATCATAGATAAAGGTTTTAAAACTTTTCCTGAGTCTGTGGTTATTATAAAAAAGTAAACGTGTTTAAATACTACCTGTTTATTCTAACTCTGATTCATGGGACTTATAATAAGGTGACAAGGATTGGTAAGTCATGGTTTACAGGTATAAGTCCTAAATGGGACCTCTGGGCAACTGATAGGGTGACTAAATTAGTAATTGGTTGGGTAGGACTACTAGTTCAAAGTGTGAATGTTATATGGGCCCAAGGTGAGTATGGTAAATTGAGCTAGTTGGTCCCTGCGCGCTCTATCATATACAAAGAGGAAATAGCCTTAAAGCATAGTCCTGTCCTGCACCGAAGGTAGTCTGACCACAATGCAGACACCCTAGCACTTTGGTGCATTGGTGCCTGGTTCTGATAGCGGGCCATTGCAGGAATAGAGCATTTCCAAAAGAGTCAAAAAGATGTTATACTTTTACCCACTGTAATACACTGAGGGCTTAGGGTTGGTTTTGAAGAATCTGAGGTTGGGAATTTTCTGACAGCACAGCTCTCCAACCTTGAGCCTGGCCTTGAAAGTTGCAACTTCCCCCCTGCATCCCCTTCATTGATTTTCTATGCATTTTCTGTATGAGATCTTTCAGCTATGAGTCAACGACTTTGTCTCCCAGAGCTTCAGGTACAGGATCCTTCTTCTTTATATAGCTGTGCCTGCAGGTGTTGATTCTGACCGCATCAAATCAAAAGAGGCATCATGGAGTGATTCAAATAAAGGTTCCATGTTCCATATCATGCTGGTAGGCTAATTACCTCCCACATGACCCTTCAATCTTTCTGTCCACCGAATCTGGAAGGGACGACTCCTCAGATGCTGAAGAGAGAAAGATGAGGCCATGCTGACTAAGGTCGAACTCCCATCAAAATTCGTGTTAAATCTCTCTCAAAGTAAGGTACTTTTTGATAGGAAATGAGAAAAAATGTGTACATCTATGCCCCTGTTGTTTCAGAACCATGCTTGTTACTACTCCTTGAAAAGGCATTCAGTGAAGGAGCATTGTACTGGGCAAATAAGTCATCGTCAACCACCTGCTTAGGAATGAATCCCAGCAGTTCTCCCTTTATGCAGCCTTCTGGTGATAGAGGCGTGGGGCAGCGGCCAGGGTGCATGGGTGCCTGACTCTGGACCACGGGGTTCCCGGTTTAATCCCCTGCACCAGTGGGAGGTCAGCTCAGCACCATGTGACTCTGCAATAGCTTGCTTAATCTTCCTGAGGGCCCCCAGTGCCGGTAAACCACTTCGGAGGTAGCTGTGCGCTTTACAAATTCAAGATTATTAATATTATATGGTCATCAGCATAATTTAACTGACTTATTGTTGCTGGTTCAATCAATCAATCATTTGTAAAGCAGACTACATAACCGCAAGGGTCTCAAGGTGCTGGGGGGGGGTCGCTACTGATCGAACAGCCAGGTCTTGAGTAGCCTCCTGAAAGTCAGGTCTTGGGTCTGTCGTAGGCTCAGTGTAAGGGTGTTCCATACCTTGGCAGCGAGGTGGGAGAAGGATCTCCCACCAGTGGTTGTTCTTCGGATGAGCGGGACGGTGGCGAGTGAGAGGTCGGCGGAACGTAGCTGGCGGTTGGGGATTTAGAAGGAGAGCCGTCTGTTGAAGTAGGCCGGGCCGGTCTTGTGGAGTTCTTTGTGTGCGTGGATGAGGAGCTTGAAGGATATCCTCTTGTTGCCGGGGAGCCAGTGCAGGCTTCTCAAGTGGGGGGCGATGTGGCCGTATCGTGGTATGTCGAGGATAAGATGTGCCGAGGCGTTTTGGCTGCGTTAGAGTCGCTTGATGAGCTTGGTTGGGGCTCCCGAGTAGAGGGCATTTCCGTAGTCAAGTCTGCTGCTGACGAGGGCCTGGGTGACTGTCATTCTTCTATCTGTCGAGATCCATCTGTAGATCTTGCGGAGCATGCAGAGGCTGTTGAAGCAGGAGGAGGAGAAGGCGTTGACTTGCTTGGTCATCGAGAGCATTAAGTCGAGGATGATTCCCAGGTTGCGTGTGTGGTCGGTGGGTTTTGGGGCTGCCCCCAGTGCCGTCGGCCACCAGAAGTCATCCCAGGCTGCAGGGCTGGAGCCGAGGATGAGGACCTCCATCTTGTCCGAGTATAGCTTCAGACGGCGGATCTTCATCCAGTCGGCGAAGGCCTTCATTCCTTCGTGGAGGTTGGCTTTGGAGCTGATGGGGTCCTTGGTGAGGGAGAGGATCTGTTGAGTGTTGTCAGCGTAGGAGATTATGTTGAGGTCATGCTGTCGGGGGACATGTGCGAGTGGGGCCATGTAAATGTTGAACAGTGTCAGGCTGAGGGAGGATCCCTGGGGTACGCCGTAGAGGATCTCAGAGGCTTTGGAACGGAATGGGGAGGCGAACGCTCTGGGTTCTGCCTGAGAGGATGGAGGTGGTCCATTCCAGAGCCTTGTCTCGGATCCCTGCGGCGTGGAGACGTGCACATAGTGTGCGGTGGCAGACGGTGTCTAAGGCGGCGGAGAGGTCTAGGAGGATGAGTGCTGCGCTCTCACCATTGTCCAGCAGGGTCCTGATGTCGTCGGTGGCGGTGATGAGGGAACTCTTGGGGCTGTGGTTGCTGCAGAACTCTGACTGAGAAGGGTCCAGGATTCTGTTTTCTTCGAGGTATCGGGTTAGCTGTCTGTTGACTGTTTTCTCGATTACATTGCCCATGAAGAGGAGCAGAGAGATGGGCCAGAAGTTCTTGAGGTTTTTTGGGTCTGCCATAGGTTTTTTGAGAAGGGCATTGATCTCGATGTGTTTCCAGATCTTTGGGAAGATGTCGGTCTCGAGGGAGACATTGATGACGTTGTGCAGGTGGGATGCGATGGAGCTGCTTGCTTTGTTGAAGACGTGGTGCGGGAATGGGTCTGACGGAGAGCCGGAGTGGATTGTGCTCATGGTCTTGATGGTGTCATCGACGCTTACGCTGGCCCAGGATAGCAGGGGGTCATGGTTGATGGTGTGCAGAGGGTCTGTTGTGTACTTGTCTGTTGGGGCTGTCTGGGTGTTGAAGCTGTCGCGGATCTCTGCTATCTTGCGGTGGAAGAAGGTGGCGAGGGAGTTGCAGAGAGTTTGCAACGGTGAGGTGTCGTTGATGTTGGAGCTGGGGTTGGAGAGTTCCTTCACAATGTTGAAGAGCTTCTTACTATTGTGTGCGTTGTTGTCAAGGCGGTCTCTGAAGGAGGTCCTCTTGGCTGCCCTGATGAGGTGGTGGTGGTTGCGGATAGCGTCCTTGTGTGCCTGCGTGGCTGTCCAGAGTTTGTTCACTGTGCCATTCCTTCTCTAGTTTCCGACAGGCTAGCTTGGAGTCAAGGCGTTCTGGGGTGAACCAGCTGGCCCTCTTGCTGGTGTCACTGTGGGGGGGTTTCTTCAGTGGGGCAAGGGTGTTGGTGCAGTCCTCGATCCAGCGTCTGAGGCTGTGGGCAGCGTCTTCGGTGTTGGAGGGTTCACTGGGTGGGCTGAGAGCGAGGTTTGTATGTAGTTGGTCTTCGGTGATTTTGCTCTAGCAGTGGCGGGAGATCTGTTGGGTCTGGTGGTGTGTGGTGGGTTTCTGGAAGGCGAAGTGGATGCAGCGGTGGTCGGTCCAGATGAGTTCGGTGGTGTGGCTGACGGAGACGTGCGGGCTTGAGGAGAAGACAGGGTTGAGCGTGTGGCCGGCGGAGTGGGTGGGCTTTATGACGAGTTGCTTCAGTCTGAGGTTGGCGAGGTTATCGATCAGGGTAGTGGAGTTGTTGTCGTTGTTGTTCTCAAGGTGAAAGTTCAGGTCTACAAGGAGGATGTAGTCGGTGGAGGTCAGGGCGTGCGTGCTGATGGAGTCGGCGATGGAGTCGCTGAACTGGGGACGGGGTCCGGGGGGGTCGGTAGACGAGGGTGCCTGTGAGGGTGGAGTTAGGTCCTGTGTGGATCTGGAAGTGCATGTGTTCGGCGGTGCTGAGCGCGTCGTCGGTGCTAGTTGAGACCCTGATGCTGTTCTTGTGGATGATGGCAATTCCTCCTCTGGCTCCGTTGGTGCGTTCTCTGCGGGTGATCTTGTAGCCGTCTGTAATCGCTATGGCGATGTCGTGTGCCGAGGAGTCGTTCAACCAGGTCTCTATCAGGAAGGTGACGGTCCGGGAATGTTGTGTTGAGCAGGTCCCAGAGCTCGACGGCGTGTTTGCGTGCGGAGCGGGTGTTCAGTAGTATGCATCGGAGGTGGTTGGGGTCTTTCTTGGCGGGTGGTTCGTCCGCTCTGAGGCTGGTGTAGCTGCAGTTCCGGCAGGCGAAGGGACCGTGTGTGTGTTTGGGATGGGCTTGAAGCAGGTGTGGGTCCGTCCAGAGTTGAGAGCGTGCAGAGTGCTGGCGTCGTAGTGGCGGCGGCCGTCGTGGCGGGTGCAGGGCCAGGGGTTCTGTCGCTGGCCGCGGTCCAGGCACGGACGGGCTCAGACGGGCTAACCTTAGGCATGCCTTTGGCGCGGCCGCGCAACGGCCGGCATATGTGGGGAGGTGGGAGGAAAGAGCAGCTGGGAGGCAGGAGGCGGGGGCAGCGAGTGGGAGGTCAGGGGGCGGTGCCGCAGGGGACGCAGCAGCAGGGGCGGGGAGGGACAATAAAGGGAACAAAAGGCTGAAGGGCACAAAAAATGAGGGAGAAACGAGTGTCACAGAAGGCAAGAGGGCACAGAAATATAGGGGGGAAAAACGAGTGGCATAGAAGGCAAAAAGGGCACAGAAATACAGGAAAAACGAGTGTCACCGAAGAAAAGTGGGAACAGAAATACAGGGGCAGCTGAGAAACAGAAGGCAAAAACGGGCAGAGAGGCACGGGGGCAGCAGGGGAACAGAAGGGAAAACCGGGCAGAGACACGGGGGCAGCAAGGGGTACAGAAGGAAAAACCGGGCTGAGAGACACGGGGACAGCGAGGGGAACAGAGGGAGGAAAATGGGCACGGACCAAGAACAGGCAGCGGGGGAAGACTGAACAACAGCAGTCACAGACACAACAATGAAATACAGGCAATACAATAAAACAATAAAGCAGAAGATGAACCTATGACCTACCACTGGCCACCAGGAATTAGGCGCAGGTGATAGCCTGCGGGTGGTGGAGGGCTTTGAACTTCCTCAGTAGAGGCAGCTGGGGCAGGGACACACAGGCAATGCTGTGCGGAGGGGGAGCAACCTACCTGGTGGGGTCAAGGGTCACTCTCCTCACCGTGCAGCGGCCGGCCTATATGGGGATGTAGGAGGTAGGAGCAGCTGGGAGGCGGGAGGTGGGGGCAGCGAATGGGCAGTGGGCAGTCAGGGGGGCGGGCCGCAGGGGATGCAGCGGCAGGGGCTGTGAGGGACGATGAAGGGGATGGAAGGCAAAAGGGCATATAAACGAGGGAAAGCGAATGGCACAGAGGCAGAAAGGGCACAAGATTGAGGGAAAACGAGTGTCACAGGAGGCAAGAGGGCAAATAAATGAAGGGGAAAAAACAAGTGGCACAGAAGGCAAGAAGGGCACAGAAATACAGGAAAAACAAGTGTCACAGAAGACAAGAGGGCACAGAAACACAGGGAAAAAAACGAGTGGCACAGAAGGCAAGAAGGGCACAGAAATACAGGAAAAACGAGTGTCACAGAGGCAAGAGGGCACAGAAATACAGGGAAAAAACGAGTGGCACAGAAATCAAAAGGGCACAGAAATACAGGAAAAACGAGTGTAACAAAGGCAAGAGGGCACAGAAATACAGGGAAAAAACGAGTGTCACAGAAGACAAAATGGGCACAGAAATACAGGAAAAACGAGTGTCACAGAAGGCAAGAGGGCACAGAAATACAGGGAAAACAAGTGGCACAGAAGGCAAGAGGGCACAGAAATACAGGGGCAGCTGAGAAACAGAAGGCAAAAACGGGCAGAGAGGCACGGGGCAGTGTGGGGAACAGAAGGGAAATCCGGGCTGAGAGACACGGGATGAGCGAGGGGTACAGAAGGAAAAACTGGGCAGAGACACGGGGGCAGCGAGGGGTACAGAAGGAAAAACTGGGCAGAGACACGGGGCAGCGAGGGGTACAGAAGGAAAAACCGGGCTGAGAGGCACGGGGCAGTGAGGGGAACAGAAGGGAAAACCGGGCTGAGAGACACAGGGGGAGCGAGGGGTACAGAAGGAACAACTGGGTAGAGACACGGGGGCAGCGAGGGGTACAGGAGGAAAAACTGGGCAGAGACACAGGGTCAGCGAGAGGAACAGAGGGAGAAAACGGGCACGGACCACGAACAGGCAGCGGGGGAAGACAGAACAACAGCATTCACAGACACAACAATGAAATACAGGCAATACAATAAAACAATAACGCGGAAGATGAACAAACCTACGGCCTACCACTGGCCACCAGGGATGAGGCGCAGGTGGTAGCCTGTGGGTGGTGGAGTGCCTTGAACTTCCGCATCAGCGGCAGCTGGGGCAGGGACACACAGGCGGTGCTGTGCAGATGGGGAACGACCTACCTGGTGCGGTCAAGGGTCGCCAAGGCTGCACTTACTGCCTCCTATATCACGGCCTGTAATCAGGTCTTCTAATGGTACTTAAACCTTCAGGAGATCTCATTCTCAGAATGCATGGTGGCATTTCTCCTGATCTTTTTTCCCTTCCATTTTTCCACTAGGACGCTTGCTAAAACAGAGGCTTCTGTTTATGTACGGTCTCCTACTGAAAGAGATTTCTTCTGATGAGATAAGTCTGTTACTAGATTTTGGAAATATGGCCTTCTCTCAAGGATCATCCCCAACTTTTTGCCTTCCTCCTCCTATTTTTTTGACCTTATTTTTGTTGGCTTTAAGACTCTAAGCACTTTACCACTGCTGACCAGTACCAAAGTGAAGGTCCTCTCTCCTCTAAACATGGTATACTTGATTTACACCTGTTTGTAATTTCTGATTCACTTGTAAGTCCCTTGCAACGTGGTATATCATATACCTAGGACCTGTACTTCGAATACTACTAGGGAGCCTGTAGCACTAATTTTGTCACCCACCTAAGTAGCCTCAAACCTATCTCTGGCCTGCAACTGCAGTGCCTGTTTGTGCAGTTTACTGCCAGTTTGACTCTGCATTTAAAACTACTTGCCAAGCTTTAAACCCCTTTTATTACACCTAAATCACCCCTAAGGTAGGCTCTAGGTAGCCCTAAGGGCAGGGTGTGTCACGCTTTAGCCCGCCCAAATGACCACAGGACACGGAGCTTAAACAGGGGCAACCTTCTTTATTCCCTGCCAGGAAGTTACTGGCTCACAGCCTAATTGCTCCTCCTTTTCCTGTCCCTCTTTCCTCCTCCTCATTGCCTGACCTGTCTCACTGGGCAGTCAGGCATAACGACACGACATCTCCCCCTTATGTTCAAAGAAGTGGTGCTACATTTCTTCGACAAGTCGCCGTGGTTTCCTCACCAGGCGTTTGGGACGAGTCTCTCTCTCTGGCGTGTGTCGGCGTCGCTCAGGACTATTGGCCATTCTCGGCTGTTGATAATGGTGGATCTCGGCGTTGTCGTTTTGACTGGTAGAGTCACTTGACGTGTGGCCTGAGGATGATTCATGCCTGTTCACTGGATAGTGTCTTTTGAAGTGAGATATATTTCTCGTTATTTGCTTGTGATCAGCTTTGGCTGTAATCATGGTTCCTTTCCTCTTGTGGACTTGTAAGGGAAGGTTCAGGTATCGGCTGTCTGCTTTCGTTCGCCGGTCTCCTCTCACTATGACCCAGTCGCCTTCGCGGATATCAGCTTCTTTGGCGTGCCGGCGACTGTCTGCATAGGTCTTCATTTTCTGTTTCCTTTCCCTGTCAATGTCGACTAGTGTTTCGTGGTCCACGGTGACGGTCCTTGATTGAGGCGTGGTGTTTACCATGGGCACTCTTGTTCTCGGTGTCCTTCCCAGCATTATTGTGGCTGGGCACTGATTCGTGGTGTTGTGGGGAGTGGTCCGGTAGGCCCTTAGTACTTCGTTCAAAGTTTGTTGGACATCTCGGCGTGTTATCTCTGCTTGTTGGATGGCTTTCTTTAATGTACCCATAAATCTCTCTACCATGCCATTGGCTTGTGGCCACAGTGGAGTTATTTTGTGATGTTTGAAGTCGAGATGCTTCGCAAATTCCGCGAACTCATGGCCATTGAACGGAGGCCCGTTGTCAGACTTGACTCTTGCGGGAACGCCCCATGCTGCAAAGATGTCGTCCAGTACGGGAATGACAGCAGTTGCTCTGGTGGATGCTATCATGTGTGCGAAGGGAAATCTTGAATATTCATCCTTGACAACCATGATGTATTGTCCAGACTGGAGCGGTCCAAAGAAGTCGACCGCTACTTGCTTCCACACCTCATCTGGCAGTTCGGACATTTGAAGAGGTGCTGGTGATTCTTCACGACTCACTAGTTGGCACGTCATGCAGTCTTTTAGAGTTGTCTCTACCATAGAGTCGAGAGAGGGGAACCAGACTCGTTCTCTCAAAGTCTTCTTTGTGGCGTTTAGGCCTCTGTGTCCTTCGTGGGCTAGATTAATGATGCCTTGGCGCAGGTTGTGAGGAATCACGATCCTTCCCCCTCGCAAAAGAAGGCCGTTATCACTGATGGACAATTCCTCACGAACACGGTGGAACGCTGTGAGGTCGTGCAGGGGAGGATCCGATCCAGGCGCGGTGTTCATTGCGTTGCGCCAGGAGTTGTTGCGCACGTGGGTCATGACAGTTTGAATCAGCGGGTCAGAAGCAGATGCATTCTGGATGGTTTCCAGGGGAACTGCAGGAGGACACGCTGCATCAATGACGAAATGGATGTAATCGTCTGCAAGAGATTCAGTTTTCGTGGCACTCGGCAACGGGTGGCGGGACATATAGTCCGCAGGGTTTTCAGCTTTTCCTGGTTTGTGAACAATCGTGTACACATAGTCTTGGAGTCTCAAACCCCAGCGTTCGATGCGGGGTGGCATCTTAGCGTTGGGATTGCCAAAGATTGTGAGGAGGGCTTGATGATCAGTAATGATGGTAAAATGTTTTCCATATACAAACAAGTGAAAGTGTTCGCACGCCCACACCACAGCCAAGCTTTCCTTCTCCGGTTGGGAGTATGCTCTTTCCGTGTCCGTGAGGCTGCGACTCGCATAGGCAATGATGTGCCGTTGATCAGAATGTTCACGGTATTGGGCGAGAATGGCCCCCAGACCCACCGGACTGGCGTCAAGAGTGATCTCCGTCCTTTTGTTTGTGTCAAAGTATGCTAGGTTAGTGGCAGACCCAACAGCTTGTTTTATTTCTGCGAAGGCTTTGGCACACGCTCGTGACCACTCAAAGGGTTGTCCTTGACGTGTCAGTTCTCGGAGCGGGTAGCTGATGGTAGCGTAGTCGCGGATGTATCGCGCGCAGTAGCTCGCCATCCCCAGGAAGGAGCGGAGGTCACTTACATCATTGAGTGTCGGAGTGTCAGCAAGTGCGGCTACCTTGTCGGGGTCTGGTGTCATGCCTTCACTTGAAAAGGTATGGCCATAGAATTTGAGGGTGCTTTTGTGGAATTCGCACTTCTTGGCATTCAGTGTCAGGTTTGCCTGCAGTAGCGCGTGGCACACTCTATCCAGCGCGGTGTCATGTTCAACTTGATCTTTGCCGAAGACCAGCAGGTCGTCGCTGTAATTGAAGGAATTCGGGATCCCTTGTATGACCTTTCGGATGGTTTCCTGGAAGATTTCGGCGGCTGATGAAATGCCGAAGTTCAGGCGCTTGTATCGGAATAAGCCTTGATGCGTGGCAAATGTCGTGATATAGCGCGATTGTTCATGGAGCTCTAGTTGGTGGTAACCTTTGTTCAGGTCAAGTTTGGAGAAGATGGTGGCCCCATTCAGTTTTGTGATCATATCACTGATATGAGGCCCTGGGTGTCGCTCCCGTTCGATGGCGGTGTTGGGCGCTCTCATGTCCACGCATAGCCGGACTTTGTTGTCTTGTCCTTTCTTCGGGACCACCACGACCGGTGATACCCAAGGGGTGGGTCCAGACGTGCGTTCTATGATGTCTGATTGTAAAAGGTCTTGTAGCTCGTCATCAACGGCTTGTTGCAAGTGGAAGGGCACCTTCCTGTGATGCTGGGCAACAGGTGTGATGTTTTCGTTGATGTGGAGCTTTACTTTGAAATGGATCAGTTTGCCCAGACCTTTGAAAAGTTTCAGGAATTTTGCCACGATGTCAGGGGCATCTTCCGTCATGTATAGCAGCTCCACCAGCTTCAGTCGTTCCGCTGTTGGCAGACTGAGCAAGCAGTCGGCGAAGTCGGGTCCTTCCACGACGTGGACATATGCAGGAATTTTCCTGTTCTTGAAAGTCAGTGTGGTATGAAACCGGCCAAGGCACGGCAGTGGTTTCCGGCACATCCATGTGAAAATGCGGACTGCCGCTGGCTCTAGTTTGGGTCGGTTCTTCATCTTCTGGTATTCTAGCGCGCATATATAATTCAACGAAGCACCTGAGTCCAGGACAAATTTCGCTGGATGGTCTCCTATCAGAATGTCTAGTTTCGGATATCGTTTGAGCCGATCTGGGTCAGCCACCATGCATATGTATTCGTCACTGTCCTGCATTGTTGTTGATGAGTCAAACACTCTACAGACATATTCGTCACTGTCTTGTGACACTGTGGTGAGTGCCGATGAGCTGTTGGATGAAGAGCGGTGAGCCTGTGACCTCGTGGAGTGATGACGAGAACGAGGCGTACTTTGTGGATCGGCTGTGTCGTTGGTGAGAATATGTCGAGCGGGTACTAGAACCTGAGGAGTCTGACGAGTGGCTCTCTCTTCTCGTTACAGCACGGGCATGGTGCCGGGTGTCAGATCGTGGAGTGGGTGACCTTCGGGCAGATTGTCTGGCTTGGCATGCTATCTCAAAGTGATTGTCTTTTCCGCATCGGTGACATCGTTGGCCGATGGCCGGACACTGCCCTGAGTGGGGGTAGTCTTGACCGCATCGATAACAGGCAGGTGCAGGTTTGGTGTGTTTGGTATGTCGTGAGTCTCGGCGGGGTGATGATTTCCGAGAGCTGCGGTGATGCTTGCTTGTCCTATGCACACTCGACCCTGGGCGGATGTTTGTGCGCGACTGTATTCGGAAAGCCTGCTCTTTGTGGTCTTTGTCTTTGTGTTCAGGCTTGTGTGTTTCCATCCTCTTAGCATGGTCTTCTGCTTGGTCGTTAATCCTTGTAAGTTCTTCGATTTGTTCTAGTGTGTAGGACTTCTTTAGGAGGCGTCTGCGTAGCGATTCTGAGCGGCAACCATCGATGATTCGGAGCCGTAATGCATCTTCCGTCTTGAAGTTTTCGAAGTCACAGTGACGCGTCATCCTCTTGATGCGTGTGATGAAATCACCCATGCACTCTCCTTTCTCCTGAGACGCTAGGTTGAACACATAGCGTTCGTAATCGACATTGCGCTTGTGCAGGAATCGCCGATCAAGGGCAGCCTTCACTTCGTCATAAGTGGCTGTGGCAACGTTGGGCATTTCTTTGATTATTTGTGCTATTTCTTGGCCAGCAAGATTTCGTAACGCAACCAGCTTGCGCTTAGAGTCTTGTACAAGAGACCCTTCCATGTAATCTTCAAAGTCCTCGCTCCAGGTTTTCCATGCAGGGCCCATGGTGTTGCCAGGCGTCAGCACCAGCGGCTGTGGTTGTCGCATGAAAGGTGCTCCTATGGACGCTACTTGAGGCACCGCCGTTGTGGTGGGTTGCGTGGGTGCACCTCCGGTCGAGGACGTACTTTGAGCATCGGTGTCAGACATGGTGGTTCTGTATAGTAGGTATTTGCACTTATTGTCGGGAGTATTCGATTGTTCTTGTATTCTTTAGTAGTGCTTGTGAGTGTTTCAGCTTATAATTGTCTTCTGCTGCTCCTGTGTGATGTATTTGGCTTTGTTCCCGCCTTTTTAGGTGCTCGGGTCACTTGCCTGACTTTAAAATGGCCGCCGTGTGGGACGCGTGGGTCTATTGAGGGCCGGCGCCTGACTTCAACATGGCCGCCATGTTCCCCGGCTCTCGGCAGTCTCAGACGCACGTGTGGACCCGCTCTGGCTTGTCTAGCGGTCGCGTGTGCTGGGGGACTCACCCTCGCTGTCTTCAGGCCTAGAAGGGGTGCAGGGACATTGCGCTCATCTCGGCGCCGCTCGACTGGGCTCTCCACTTCTTGCGGTCCTCAGGCCTCGGAGGGGCAGGTACTCGCGCACCTCAGCGCCGCTTGGCAGGCTCTCCACTCCTCCGCAGCTAGGCACTATCACGCAGGTACGCCCTCGCGTGCTCTTTCCTGCTCCGCTCGTCCATGAGCCAGGATCCGACGCAGGCGTCGCTCTTCTGCACGCTCTTTCTGGAGCTGCTGGCTTGTCGTTGGGGCCGTTACTCGGCTGGGCTGCGCGACGTTGTGTGTGGGGTTTGGCTCATCCCACCCTCGTCGCCATTGTCACGCTTTAGCCCGCCCAAATGACCACAGGACACGGAGCTTAAACAGGGGCAACCTTCTTTATTCCCTGCCAGGAAGTTACTGGCTCACAGCCTAATTGCTCCTCCTTTTCCTGTCCCTCTTTCCTCCTCCTCATTGCCTGACCTGTCTCACTGGGCAGTCAGGCATAACGACACGACAGGGTGCTGTGTAAATAATAGGTAGGACATGTACTGGTATATTTTGCATGTCATGGTAGTGACAAACAGCCTAATTGTTTTTCACTACTGGGAGTCCTATTGCTCTACAAGGCTAGCATTGGGGATTCCTTAGTACACTTTAAGCTGTAATTCCTGATCAGAGAAGAGTCCCTTTGCTGTGTTTCATATGTTTGGAATGGTAATGACAAATCCTCTTCACTGGTGAAGTTGAATTTAACATTATTGTTTTAGAAATGCCACTTTTAGAAAGAGGGCATTTCTCTGTGCTTATAACTCTGTGTGCTTTGCAACCTTTCTCTAATACAAGTCTGGGCTGGGTGACAGCTACAGTTTGTGCATTTCCTCTAAACAGCCACAAATACAGGAAAGCGAGGATCATCTGCATTCTGACCACTCACCTATATTCATCTGACCTCTGGACATGGACCTGCTCTCTCCCCCAGCAGCTCCGCTGTTGTGCCGCTGCCACTGATAGGTGTCTGGTAGGTGTTTGAGCCTTGCTTCTGCTGTTTCCACTGTTGCCCGTCTGCCTTGTTGTGCCCAGTGTCTTTATCTGTCTTCATTGTAATTATTTGTAATTTCTGTGCCCGTTATCTGTGACTCTGCCCTTCTTTTGTTTCTTGCACCTGTGCCCTTATTTTTCCATGCCTGTTTTCTTGCCGCCCTTTTCCCACCACTATGCCCCCACGGACCCCCCCCTGCCGTTCCTGCTCCCACCTACCAGCTGAAATTTCCTCCCCCTTCCCTATTTAATGGCAGCTGCTGCATGGGTGAGCAAGCAAGACCTCTGATCAGGGTCCTGCTCTCTCCCCCGGCAGCTCCAATATTGGGTCGCTGATATGTGTCTGGTTGGTGTTCGAGCCTTCCATCTGCTGTTTCCGCTGTTTCCGTCTGCCTTGTTGTGTTCATTTTGTCTTTGTCTGTTTTTTTGTAATTATTTGTCATTTCTGTGCCAGTCATCTGTGACTCTGCCCTTCTTTTGAGTTTTGCACATGTGCCCTTGTTTTTCCGTGCCTGTTTTCTTGCTGCTCTTTTCCCACCGCTGTGCCCCCACGGACCCTCCCCCCTGCCGTTCCTGCTCCCACCTACCAGCTGAGCTTCCCTCCCCCTTCCCTCTTTAATGGCGGCCACTTCAAGGGTGAGCAAGCAAGACCTCTAGTCAGGGACCAGCTCTCTCCCCCAGAAGCTCTGCTGTTGTGCCGCTGCCACTGACAGGTGTCTGGTAGGTGCTCAAGCCTTTCTTCTGCTGTTTCGACTGTTGCCCGTCTGCCTTGTTGTGCCTGTTTAGTCTTTCTGTCTTTGTCTGTCTTTATTGTAATTATTTGTAATTTCTGTCCTGTTATCCATGACTGCCATTTTTCTGTTTTTTGCGCCTGTGCCCTTGTTTTTCCATGCCTGTTTTCTCAGTGCCCTTTTCCTGCCGCTGCTTCCCCACACCCCCTCCCCTACTATTCCTGCTCGCGCATCTCAGTTGACTCTCCCTCCCCTATTTAATGGTGGCCGCTGTGCGGCCGCGCAGCGGGCATGCCTCTGGCTCACCAAAGGAAAGCCCATCTGTGAACCGACTGCGACTAGTGCCAGATGCCCTGGATCTCCGACCACTCACCGCTATGACTCTGCCACCCTCCTCACACTCAACCCAAGAAGGAAAAACAACTGCCATCTGTCTACATCAAACTCCACCAACAGCAAGTTCTCCTGCTGACACTGCAGCTGAACCTTAACCACACTGGGCACCCCAATGAACGTCACACCCCCACCAAAAACCAACACCCCTGAAGCCATAAGATGCATCCTCCTCAATTCGGGAATCCTGCACAGACACACCGTAGACATCTGGGACCTCCTCAACACCATCTCTCCTGATGATGCCATCTTCGCAAAAACCTGGACCAACTCCACCTCTGCCCCCGACTTTGCCACCACCATCCCCGATGAATACAAGATCCAGAGGTGTGACTGCCCCTAACGTCCAGGAGGAGGACTCACCATCAGACACGAGAACTTCCTCTGACTCATGACCTCCAGCATGAGCGACTCCCCGTCCACCACCTAACAGCTCCTCTGCCAGATACAGACAAGCCCCAGATCCACCCTACTCTGCACCCTCACCTACAGGTCCTCCAGACCTCAATCAGTGTTCACCACTTCCATGACCGACCTTGTCGCACCCCACGCCATCGCATCCATGGACTCCATACTCATCAGAGACCTCAACTTCCACCTAGACAACATCAACGACCCCCAACTCCTCCACCCTCCTGGACAACCTTGTCAACCACGGACTGAAGCAACTATTCACCACCCCCACCCACTAGGCAGGACACAACCTCAACCCCATCTTCACAGGAGGAAACAACATCCACTCCAGCCACACCACACAACCCCTCTGGATGGACCACCACTGAGTTCACTTACACGTTGACAAACCCACAACCCCCAAGCCTGTCCCCCTCCCACCGCAAAGGAACTGGAGCAAGGTCACGAGGAGCACCTAAACTTTACCCTGAACCACAATGTCGAACAACACCAACCTCGCAGCCAAAAAACTACACAGATGGATTTTCAACTGCACAGATGAACTTGCGCCCCTTCCCACCCCTGACAGACAACACCCAAGAAAGGCCACCTGGTTCACCACTGATCTCCAAGAATTCAGACGCACCGTTAGACGTTTTTTTTATTTTTATTTTTTATTGAGCAGAGCATAGTTAAGGTACAATACATACATGGACAATTTGAATAATGGAAACGAATACAAAATATTTAAAAGCTTCTTCTATTAAAAGCTGAATAGAAGGGAGGATTTTTGAATACTTTAAAACCAGGAGCAGTCAATGTTGATAAAAAAAAAAAAAAATTCCCCTTTCCCTTTTCTTTTTCTTCTCAAGTACAAGCAATGTGCAACATCCGCAAAATTCAAGCATAAAGTGCAAATGCAATACAGTACAATCCAGCGGGAAACAAAGTGCTAGTGCTTAAGACTTACTAATAGTGAAAAAACCACAGAAAAAAGTACACTTGTGACTTATTAATTAAACCTACCAACACTTCGAAACTACTTAAAAATGATTTAGATCTATTATCAGTATTCATTTTTTTGTATTTTTCTTTTATTATCAGTATTCAATCTAAATTCTAGCTTAACCCCCCCTTATTTCCTCAAGATTCTCAAAATACTTCCTGTTATTTTCGAATCTCCTACCTGCTCCCACTCTACTAGCATAAGCTTTTTCAAAATTGTAAATGTAAATTGATACTTGTATAGCACACTACTCACCCACAAGGGTCTCAAGGCGCTTGTACGAATACCGCTGAGGAACCCATCCTGGCTTTCCCTGTGAGGTGTCCACTCCTGGGCACCCCCAAGGTGGAGGCCAGACATCCTTAGCGTTGTGGGGGCTGTTGTGAAGATTAAGCAAGCTATTGCCCAGAGTTGGACTCCATGATTGGAATAGGCACCAAGGCGAGAATTATCAGGTCCGTGGAATTTTTGAGCCCAAGACCCGCCAAGGCGGGGAATTGAACCCTGGTCCCAGGCTAGACCTCTGCATCAGGGTCTGCCGCTCTAACCATTGAGCCACACTTCTCCACATTTAGTTAAGCCATTTCAAATGGGATGGAACTTCCTTTGATTTCCAATTTTGGGGTATTAGGGAGCGGGCAACCGCACAAGAAATAAATACAAACATTTCCTCAGCATCTTTAAGCAGCCCTCTGTCATTACATATACCAAAGAGGGCCAATTCAGCCGTCGGCAAAAGTGTTTTCCCTATAGCCACCTTAATATCTAAGAAAATGGCCTCCCAAAAAGGTTTCAGCTGAAGACAAGTGAAAAAAGTATGAAGCCATCCACCCTGGCCGTCGGCTTGGCATCTGAAGCACTTATTCCCAGTCTCCGGGAACCTTTTCCCAAGTGCCTCCGGGGTTCAATACGCTAGCCAGCGGGACAGGAAAGTCATCCTCTTATAATTAGCGGCACGCAATGATTTATAGCCCAGCAAGCTTATGGTTTCCCAATCTTTGCATGTTAAATTACATTGAGTTTGGCTAATTATTTTGTCAAGATGGCGATCTATCATAGCTAATTGCCCATCACCATTGAGCCTCTTATACCAATTCCCTATACCGCTGATTTTAGCTTCATATAGAAGTGTTACCATCTCACTTGTCGAATCAAGTAGCCCACCTATATCTCTTCTTAGAAAGTGGACAATTTGTAAATATTCAAACAATGTTGGACACCCAGGAGTACTTACTCTGGCAGCACTTCTTGCCACGTGATGATTCTATTCTGAACAACGAAGTGCCTTAACTCCCGAAATCCCAAATTCTCCCAAATTATTATATGGCTGTTTTTGATTTAGAGGCCCAGACAAGAATATCCTTTAGGCTTAAAAACTGGGAGGCTGAGGATCAAAGATTCTTCTTAAAAAAGGACTGCAATCTAGATAAATAATCTTTCAGATTCTTATATCTTGTCCTTTTTGGGAACCTTGCAATCTTTAGAAATACCTGAACTTGAGAATCGTCCTCTTGTATCATTTTTACTAAAAAGAAGCTATCTCGATCATTTTTTAAACCTATCAGACCTGCCGCTATATCAAGAAAGGCTGCCTCATAATATGTTTTAAAATGTGTCAGAGCCAGTCGCCCCTGTTCAACTGGAAGTTGAATCTTGGACAGCTTAACCCTAGGTGCTTTCCCCCCCCCCAAATAAAACTTCTAATCATAGTTTCCATGTCTTTGAAAAAGGTATAATTCAATTTGATTGGGACATTACAAAACAGGAATAATAACAAAGGTAGGATCTACATCTTAATCAACGATACCCTGCCAATCAAGGTGAGCGGGAGTAAAAGCCATTGGGCGAGAAGACTCTTGATTTTATTTTTCATTCTTACATAGTTGAGAAGATAAAGCTGATGATATTCACAGGTTACATATATGCCTAAGTATCTAACAGGCTCCCGGCTAGCAGCCTGAACACGTAGACAAGATGGAAAAAGGCTGAGGTTGGTGTTTAAAGTGAGGACCTCCGTTTTCTTAGCATTTATTTTGTAACCTCCTATTTGTTCGTATGCTTTAAATTCCCTCAATATGCTTTCTATATTCTCTTTATCTGGCTTTAAATAAAGAATGATGTCATCCGCGAAGATCTTAAGCTTCGCCATCCCCGGGATAGGAGGAAAAATGGCTGGATTGTTTCTAATTTTGATCACTAGGGTCTCGATAAAAAAAGTAAAAAGTAAAGGAGATAAAGGGCAACCCTGCCTAGTCCCTCGATTGACCTTGATTGAACCGGCCTTATTCGAGTTTATTAAAACCTGTGCCGAAGCACCTTGATAGATATTCCTCAGCATTTTGATCACTTGCTCTAGAAACCCGAATTGACTAAGGAAATAGAACAGAGTTGCCCAATTTACCAGGTCGAACGCTTTTTCCGCGTCGACCATTAATATACAGGCTGGGGTTAAATTGACATTAAAATAATCAAGAGCCTGAATTAAAAATTCAGTATTAGAGGCCATTGCTATAAATCCTGACTGATCGCTGTGTATGACTTCTTGTGCTGCATACACAAAGCGGCGGGCCCAGATTTTCATTAGGATCTTATAGTCTGAGTTCAGCAGACTAATAGGCCTATAAGAATTAATATCTTCTGGATTTTTATCCTTTTTAACGAAGGATATTATTCTTGCTTCTTTAAAGGACGCGGGTACCAATCCTTCTAGTTTAAAATAATTAAATAGATTCTTAAGGGGTATCAATCGTTCCTTTAAAAAGGTTTTATAAAATTCAATTGGAAACCCGCCTTGCCCACAAGCCTTCGCCCCTGCTGTTGCATTAATAGAATCTGCTATTTCCTCTTTACTAATTTTAATCCTTAGTTATATAGCCCGATTGGCCGTGATCTTTGGAATATCTATAAATGCGAAATAGTCCTGTATCTGGTCTTCCCCCACTAGATATTCAGTAGTGTATATACGGCCGAAGTGCTCCAGAAAGGCCCTTTGAAACAAGTCTTTATCCACTATCTCTTGGCCATTCATAGAGTCCCTTATTTTAACTATCGAGGCAGATTCCTGTCTCTTTCTCACGGAATTAGCCAGTAGCTTCCATACCAATTGGATATCCCCATAAACCCTTTGCTGCAAGGTTCTAGAGCTGTTAATCTCTTCCAATATAAAGAAATCTTTTAGCTCCACCTTTGCTCGCTCCAAATGGTTCGGGCGTAGGCGGAACTGTAAGGCATGTTCTTTATCTACAGCCTTTTGGAGCATAGATATTTTTTTTCTCCTCTCTTTGGCCAGGAGAGATGTATAAGATATTATCTGGCCGCAAGCTGCTGCCTTAAATCCCTCCCAAACTGAAAATGGTTCTGCCGTGTCATTATTGGTTTTAAAGTATTCCGTAATCCAATCTCCAAAACCGGCCACCCAATCGTGATTCTGGAGCAGGGTACGGTCCAGCTGCCACCTGGATTGGTCCCTGCCTCCTACCCCCAAACTAACTTCTAACTCTACCTTCCCGTGATCTGAAAAGGGATTACACCCGATAGATGAGCCTAGAGTCTGAATAGATCTTGATATAAAAAAAAAAATGGACCCTGGCTGCCGTCCGGAAGCGATGCGAGTAGCAGGGGAAGGATTCCGCATCTGGGTTCATAGAACGCCATGGGTCTAAGAGTTGGTATTCTGACATTAAAGCACCCAAAACTTTTTTAGTATTGGGTTTCAGTTGTTTCTTTTTTTTATTAGAGGTGTTTTTTTTTTAGATCTTGTATATAGTTGAAATCTCCCCCCAAAATAAGCTGCCCAGGGGCCCCCCTCAGAAGATCATTGATTTCTAAGATGCTAGATACATCATCAGATACCTGCCCATAGTAGTTCACGAAGTTCAAAACCTTCTCCTGTATTCTAACAACGACCCATAACCATCGCCCCTTAGGATCCCTTCGAATCTTTAAGATTTCCCAAGATAGTCTTCTGGAAAAGTAAAGGGCAACACCTCTCTGGGCTACCCCAGCTGTGTGTGAAAAATATTTCGGAATAAGTAAATTGGGGGCATTGGATTTTAAGTGGGTCTTTTGGAGAAATAACACATGGGGATTCTGAAATACTGACCATTTTATGAGATCGCCATATTTCTGTTAGTTTAAAATGCCATTCGCATTAACTGATAAGATACTACATTTATTCATTTCCATATTAAAATTCTCACAACTTTAAGTCCTACATCCACAATTAAGTACCAACCCTGCCTAAATTTCTGCTCTTTTTTACTGCTTTCACCCCAACCCCCCCTCTCCTGCCCCCTGTGAACCCCCACCCCCCCTGAAATGTGAAGCCTTCCATCCCTCCCACGCAAGCCACATTTCACCCCTTCCTACTGACCTGGGTGTCTTCTTGTCACACCCTGCGTTACCCTGTGGGCCCCCTGCCCCCCGACAAAAAGTCAAATTAATACTATTCTGATACCGTTCTAATAACAGAGCAAAACAAGCAAATCACATAGCACATACATAAATAGAAAATTATCACGACCAAAAAGGGCCCACTAGTTTCTATAATGTACTGTATTTCAAACAGCTAGTGATCTTGCCCTCGGCACGTAGGAAAACAACTTATTTCAACTCTTTCCTCAATCTCAACCACCGTTCTACACTCTGCTACATACTGCTCAAACATTTGCCTCTGAAGAGATCTCCTTGAGGAGAGACTGTGCTTCCACAAGGTTGGAAAACATGTAAAACTTTCCCTTCACAAGGACTTTTACTTTTGATTGTTGAGCGATTAAGGCTTGAGCGCCCTTCAATTTAAAAAGATGGAGGATTTTAACGAATTCTTTCCTGCGTCGCGCAGCTGTTACAGTCATATCGGAGAAGATTCTACATTTGGCAGGACACGACCTCAACCCCATCTTCACAGGAGGAAACAACATCCACTTCAGCCACACCACACAACCCCTCTGGATGGACCACCACTGAGTTCACTTACACGTCGACAAACCCACAACCCCCAAGCCTGTCCCCCTCCCACCGCAAAGAAACTGGAGCAAGGTCACGAGGAGCACCTAAACTTTACCCTCAACCACGATGCCGCCCCAATGTCGACCAACGCCAACATCGCAGCCCAAAAACTACACAGATGGATTTTCAATTGAACTTGCGCCCCTTCCCACCCCTGACAGACAACACCCCAGAAAGGCCACCTGGTTAACCACTGATCTCCAAGAATTCAGACGCACCTTTAGACATCATGAGAAGAATTGGTGAAACAGCAAAACGTCGGAAGACCGCACCATATACAAGAACGCCATGACAGATTACCACAATTTCATCAGATCAACCAAATGAACCTTCATCCAGAACAAGATCACCGCCAACGTCAGCAACTCAAAGGAACTTTTCAGCATCATCCAAGAGTTTGCAAAACCCCCCAGAGAGGCTACAGACATCACCCCTTGCCAGGACCTCTGCAACAAGCTCAGCTCCTATTTCCACCTGAAAATCAACTCCCCCTACAACAACTTCAACGAACAGACACCAGACTCCAACACCACTCCCTCCTCCAGAGACACCAACCAACCCACCATCTCTGCCTGGACCCCAGCCACCACCAAAGACACCGAATCTACCATGAAAAGCATCCACTCAGGAGCACCCACGGACCCCTGTCCTCCACACATCTTCCACAGGGCCACCACCGCCATTGCACCCAAACTCAACACGCCATCAAGACCACCTTCGAAACCGGCACCTTCCCCAATGACTCAAAATGCGCAGAAGTCAAGCCCTTGCGCAAGAAGCCCTCTGCAGACCCTTCGGACCTCAAGAACTACTGTCCCATCTCCCTCCTTCACATCGGGCCAAGTTCACTGAGAAGACCGTCAACGCTCAACTAACGAAATTTATCGAATAGAACTCCATCCGCGACCCTTCCCAATCTGGATTCCACAGCACCGAGACCACCATTCTCGCCGCCACAGATGACATCCGTACCCTCTGAGACCAAGGCTACACCACGGCCCTGATCCTACTAGACCTCTCTGCAGCCTTGGACACTGTCTACCACCGCACAATCACCACCAGACTCCATGACGCCGGCATACAGGGAACTGCCCTCAAATGGCTCCACTCCTTCCTGACCATCAGGACCCAAAGAATCAGACTGCCACCCTTCCTCTCTGAACATACAGAAATCAACTGTGGAGTACCTCAAGGATCGTCACTTAGCCCAACGCTCTTCAAGATTTAAATGGTCCCCCTGGCCACCATTGTCAGACAGCACAGACTCAACATTGTCTCCTATGCCGATCACACCCAGCTCATCTTCTCCCTCACCAAAGATCCCGCCACCACCAGACTCAGCTTCCAGGAAGGAATGAAAGATGTTGCCTCCTGGATGAGCAGCAGCTGCCTGAAGCTCAACTAGGAGAAGACAGAAGTCCTTGTCCTTGGACCCTCTCCCATCACCTGGTAGGCCACCGCCCTCAGATACCCCCACACCCACAGACCACACCCTGAACCTCTGCATCATACTCAACTCCTCAAGTCAATGCTCTGCAAATTTCAAACCACACAGAACACTGCAGGCATCCCTCAAGAAGAACACATCACCCAACACCTGCGAGGCCTCCACTGGCTCCCAGTCGAAAAGAGAGTAACCTTCAAGATACTCACCCATGCCTACAAATGCCTATACAAAACCGGACCCCAATACCTCAACACGAGAATCACCCTCCACGTACCAAAGAGAAACCTCCGATCCTCAGACCTCGCCCTCGCCAAAACCCCACGCATCCGTAGCGCCAGAACGGGTGGAAGAGCCTTCTCCTACATCATGGTCAAGTCCTGGAACAAGCTCCAGATCAACATTAGACGCACCCCCTCTCTAAACATCTTCAGGAAGACCCTCAAGACCTAGCTCTTCGACTAAACAGAGCTGCTGACCCCTCTGTGCCTTGAGACCCTCACGGGTGAGTAGCACGCTTTACAATTCTCTGTTTGATTGATTGATTGATTCATCTGCTTTCTGATGGGTCTTCCTGGGCAGGGAGGAATGGTAGGGGCTGACACTCTTTAATAGGTGGTATCCTGTCCACACACAAAGCATTGCTTTAATCACCACAGATAGCCTGGCACACAGGACTGGATTGATAGGGATCCTTGTGCATTTCAGAAAGCTGCTTCGAAGTCACCCTTTGCATCAAAGGCACTTTGGGTCTCTTACCCCCTAAAATCTGACACTTCTGGATCTTGAACTGAACCTCTGTCAGATGGACTGCTGTGCTGCTTTAAGGATCAACTAGACTGCTTTCTGGAAGGACTGCTTTTCTGCTTGTTGCCCTGCTGCCTGCTGCTCGCTGACTCCGGTAAAGGAGAGCTGCTATCCCTCTAAGTCATGGGTACCCACAAACTTTCTCTCGGGGGCCAAATTTACAGTGTGGTTTATGTCGAGGGCCACATCGGTGGGGGCGGGGTAAGTGGGGGAGGGGCGGGGCTAGAGAAAAAAAAACTGTGAGGTTGAACACAGGTCCCTGCAGTGGACACCTTCGTCCACTGAGCCACCAGACCCGGCATACACATATCTCTCTCTCTCTCCCTCTCTCCCTCCCTCTCTCCGTCTCACTCAGACTGTCTCACTCCCTCTCTCTCCCTCCCTGACTCCCTCTGTATCACTCACTCTGACTGTCTCACTCCCTCTTTCTCTGTCTCACCCTCTCTCTCTGTCTCCCTCTCTCTCTTTCTCCCTCTCTCTCCTTCCCTATCCCTCTCTGTCTCCCTCTCTCTCCTTCCCTCCTCACTCTGTCGCCCTCCCCCTCCCTCCTCCCTCCGTCTGTCACGCTCCTCCCTCCCTCTGTCTGTCACCCTCCTCCATCCCTCTGTCTGTCACCTCTATCCCTCCCTCTGTTTGTCACCCTCCTCCCTCTGTCTGTCACCCTCCTCTCTCCCTCCTCCCTCCCTCTGTCGGTCAACCTCCTCCCTCTGTCTGTCACCCTCCTCCCTCCCTCTGTCACCCTCCCTCTCCCTCTCTTTGTCTCCCTCTGTCTGTCTCCCTCTGTTTCCCTCCCTCTCTTTGTCTCCTTCTGTCTGTTTCCCTCTGTCTCCCTACATCTCCCTCCCTGTCTCCCTTTCTCTGTCTCCCTCTCTGCCTCCCTCTCCCTCCCTCCCTCGCTCTCCCTCTGGCTACCTCCCTTTCCTTCCCTACTTTCCTTCCATCTCTTGCTCTCCCTCTGTCTGTCTCCCTTTCCGTCCCTCCCTCGCTGTCCCTCCCTCTCCCTCCCTTTCCCTCCCTCGCTCTCCCTCTGTCTCCCTCCCTTTCCCTCCCTCCCTCGCTCTCCCTCTGTCTGCCTCCCTTTCCCTCCCTCCCTTTCCCGCCCTCCCTTGCTCTCCCTTGCTCTCCCTCCCTTTTCCTCCCTCCCTCTCCCTCCCTTTCCCTCCCTCGCTCTCCCTCTGTCTGCCTCCCTTTCCCGCCCTCGCTCTCCCTCTGTCTCCCTCCCTTTCCCTCCCTCCCTCGCTCCCTCGCTCTCCCTCTGTCTGCCTCCCTTTCCCACACTCCCTCGCTCTCCCTCTGTCTGCCTCCCTTTCCTTCACTCCCTCGCTCTCCCTCTCTCTGCCTCCCTTTCCCTCCCTCCCTCGCTCTACCTCCCTTTCCCTCCTCGCTCTCCCTCTGTCTGTCTGCCTCCCTTTCCCTCCCTCCCTTGCTCTCCCTCTGTCTGTGTCTGCCTTCCCTTCCCTTCCCTCCCTCCCTCACTCTCCCTCTGTCTGCCTCCCTTTCCTTCCCTCGCTCTCCCTCCCTCGCTCTCCCTCTGTCTGCCTCCTTTTCCCTCCCTCCTTTGCTCTCCCTCTGTCTCCCTCCCTTTCCCTCCCTCAGTCTGCCTCCTTTTCCCTCCCTCCCTCGCTCTCCCTCTGTCTCCCTCCCTTTCCATCCCTCCCTCCCTCTCCCTCTGTCTGCCTCCTTTTCCCTCCCTCGCTCTCCCTCCCTCTACCTCACCCTCTTCATCTCAACCTGCCTGTCTGTGCCCAGGCAAAGGCAGCTTCCGGGCACACACACACACACAGCCGTACCCGAGCACTTCACAGGTCTTTAAAAGACCATTTGTATGTTAATTAGGCTTCTGCTGCCTCATTTGCTCCTGACCCCGTTCCGCCGCGGCTGTGTGCCGATCAAGCTGAGGGTCATTTAGCGAGCAACACGCCCACACCACTTCCTGCCTGCCACGCTGCCGACGTAGGTCAGCGCGCTAGTTGTTGCATAGCTTTAGGCTATTTTAAGAAATGGGTTCTCGGCTCCTGGTGACTATTGCGGCGAGTCAGGCTGCTTGGAAATCACTTTGCGCTAGCCTCCTCTGTGAGTGCGTTTATTTGCTATGGTGTGATTATCGACACTCTATGCATATTTTATTACTGTTTTTACTCACTTACCTGCTGCCTCATTTTCTCCTGACCCCGTTCCGCCGCGGCTGTGTGCCGATCAAGCGGAGGGTCATTTAGCGAGCAACACGCCCACACCACTTCCTGCTTGCCACGCTGCCGACGTAGGTCAGCGCGCTAGTTGTTCCCTCCCCTTGGGCTATTTCAGATGGTGATTTGGCGGAAGCGCAGCGGACGAGCGCAGCGGGCACGCCGACTTCGCGCCAAAGTCGCGCCAAAGTCATGCCCGTCTGCACCCGTCCACAGCCGGACGCGCCCAGCGGCCACTCCTCATGCCCATCTGACCACCTATTCCCGCACGGACCTTCTAGCCCTTCAACATTCATGCCCCCTGGACTCTCGTGCAGCTGGTGCTGCCCAAAATTGTGGTATCTTCATCTCCCCGGACTTATCGCCTGGTATTCGAGATTTCTGTGCCCCGACACGACACCCTATCTCTGCCACCATCTTATCTGGTGTAGGGTCCACTGGCCCCCTCTCTCTAGCGGTTGTATAACTCAATACCTGTTCGCTGGTGAAACACCAGCTTGAGATATTCCAGCTGCTGGATGATGATAAAGTGGATATTCTCTTACTTTCTGAAACCTGGCTTACGAATGATTCCGCCCCAGACATCCTTGCTGCTATTCCCACTGGTTACTACATCTTACAGTCCAATAGGTCCGGGGGGAGAGCCGGTGGCGGGTTGCTGCTATCATCCGATCCCAGTTTAAGTTCACTACCGTGGAATCTCTCACCATTGTCAAAACTGACCGCCTCACCCTTAAATTTTCCTCTTCTAGGTTCTCTTTTATTTGTGTCCTGGCTTATAGACCCCCTCACAGCACGCCTCTTTTCTTTCAACAGTTTGGCGAACTGATCTCTAGGCTAGTTATTAACTCCGCCAAAATTCTTATTATTAGCGATTTTAACTACTGGCCAACCGACCCCCGGGAGAGTAATATCTCAGAGGATTTCACTGATCTCCTACTTGGTATGAATTGCAGCCAACATATCACTGTAGCTACCCATAACAAAGGTCACATTCTCGACCAAGTGTGGACGACCAACCTTGACATCTCTTCCCCCTCAGTGTTTCCTTGCTTCTGGTCCGATCATTCTTTCATCTCATTTTCAATTAACTTCACTTTGCCTGCTCTCCCTATCCCTGTTACCAATTGTACTGCCCGCAACTGGAAACGTGTTAATCCCGCAGAATTCCATGCCATCCTGGCTTCTACTGCCCCTAGGGACCAGGTCTCGCTGTCCGATCAGGCTTGCCTCTTCGAGCAATGGCTGGTATCTGCCAGGGATAAAGTGGCCCCCTTAAAAACTATAAAAACCAAACGTCCCCATGACGCTCAGCGTTGGTTTACAGATCAATTAAAATCGGACAAACTGGTCCTCCGCCAAGCGGAGCGCCGATGGAGGCGCAACTATGATCCCACATCCAAAACGGAGTATATGGACCTATTGAAACAATATAAAAAATCTATTTTATCGGAGAAAACCTCCTATTTTTCCCAGAAAATTTTGGATTCTGCTTCCAAAGCGAAGGATATTTTCGCTATAGTCGAGGAGCTTACCTTGCCGGACCGTGTTACGGCCCAACCTTTACCTACCAAGGCTCTTTGCGACTCTTTGAATTTGTATTTCACCGAAAAAATTGTTACCATTAAAAACAACATCCCTTCCCCATCCTCTTCCGTTCCACCTCCTCTGCCCCCTATGAACCCCTGTCGATTTGATGGTTTCCCTCCAATTTCCTTGGCCGAGTTCACTTCTTTGTTACATTTGGTGAGCCCTGGCTCCCCTAACGATTGCTGTCCCCCGCAAATACTTAAAGATATCTTTTTGGCCTGTCCTGACCCCCCCCTTTTTCACTTCTCAATAAATCCCTAGCCTCTGGCATCGTCCCAGCCTCTTTCAAACAGGTGGTCGTATTGCCCATATTAAAAAAGCCGGGTGCTGACCCCTCGGTCATGAGTAACTTTTGACCGATTTCCCTCCTGCCCTACCTGGGGAAAATCTTGGAGACCTACGTCACCCGCTGCCTCAGTGCATTCATCGAGAGCTCTGCCTTTCTGGACAATCAGCAAGCGGGCTTTCGGCCAGCGCATTCCACCGAAGCTGTCATTGTGGCTGTGATGGATGCACTGAGGAAGGCGCCGACAACAACATTGCCCAAGCCCTGGTGCCGCTGGACCTGTCGGCGGCATTTGACACGGTCGATCACGTCATCCTGATTGACCGTATCAACAACGCGGGCATTCAAGGCGTGGCTCTCTCCTGGATTACATCTTTTTTGCACCAGCGCTCCCAAGCAGTTCATCTATCCACTTACTCTGCTTCTTATTCCCCTTTATCCTGCGGAGTCCCCCAGGGCTCTGCGCTGTCGCCACTTCTGTTTAATCTCTATATGCAGCCCCTCCTGGCCTCTCTTCATCACACCCCCGTTACTATTTTTAATTATGCGGATGATTTACAATTGATTCTTCCACTTCATCTCTCCCCCTCTTCCTCTTCTAATTTCCAATCTACCATGCTTGCGATCTCCGAGTGGATGCACTACAGTCAGCTTAAGTTGAATCCTAACAAGACTGAGTTGGTGTTGACGGGCGGGCCAGCCAATCCCTGGACCTCCAGCTTTTGGCCGCATTCCCTTGGGCCTTCGCCCTGTCCCGTCAACTCGGTAAAGAGTCTAGGCGTTATTATATCCAACGACCTGTCCATGAGGCCTCAAATCAATGCAGTAACATCCTCCTGTTTTTTCCACCTTCGTGGGATCTGCAAAATTCGTAGATTTCTCAATACTGAGGCACTCACTCTTGTTATCATGGCTTGGGTCACCTCGCGTATAGACTACGCCAACACTCTCTATGTTGGTATTCCTGCCTACCATCTCCATCGGTTGCAGCTGGTGCAAAACCAGGCGGCCAGACTGATCTTCCATCAGCCCAAATTCCAACATTTCTCGCCCCTGATGAGAAGATTGCACTGGCTCCCCGTGGCCTATCGCTGCCTGTTCAAACTTGGCGGTACTGTTTTTAAGGCCCTCACTGATCTTGCCCCGGCCTTTACTACCTCCAGCCTTCAGCACTACACCCCCTCTAGAGACCTTCGGTCTGCCTCTCACAATTTGTTGCTGATCCCAAGGTTTAAACGTAAAAAGCATGGAGGCTCGTGTTTCTCCTTTCTGGCCTCCACCATGTGGAATTCCCTCCCTATCTCCCTTAGGCTTTGCCCTCGTTATGTTTGCTTCCGCAAACTACTCAAGACTCACCTTTTTCAGTTAGCTTATTGAGTTTCTCTGTTGCCCTGCTCTCCCGCATATGTTTTGAGCGCCATGAAACCATTCGGTGACCGTGCGCGGTACAAAATTAAAACAAAAAAACCAACAAAAAAAAAAACTGTGAGGTTTGATAATGACGCAGTGCCGATCCGAGGTCCCGACTACAAGGCTCGAATTCAATGCATTGACATGACTGCGTTAATCTGAACCAACACATTATCTTCACAGCGTGGATAAGATTGATGCACTTTGTTGCTTGCGACCAGGAAAGGTGCTCTATTCACAGGGCCTACGTGGGTCCTGTAGCTAGCCTGCACTGCCACAAAGTTGGCCAAACTTTGGCTTTATCCTCGTCCAGCGCAATGTAAAGTAACCTTATTAGTGCTACTTGCTTCTAAGCACTTTACTCCATTTATTCATTTAAAATTCTGCATCTTAAATTCTATACATTGGATATTTGTCGTTTTGGTCTTGTTTTGTTTATGAGATGATAATCTATTTTCATATAGCTGGGAGGAGTCTTTTTGTTGTATAATCATTGTGTTACTGTGTGTGTGTTGCACCAACACTTTATAGATTGCCTCTTTAGATAAGCTTAACTGCTCTGTGCCAAGCTACCAAAGATTAAGCACAGGTTATCTTTTAGTGTGTATGTAGCTTACCCTGACTAGAGTAGCGGTTGTTCCCTGGCCTGGGTGAATGCCTCAGCCAACCAGGAGTGCCATTTCTAAACAGTGGTAAGAACAACTGTGTCTGCCTTCTCCCATGGACGCACCTGAGTGGGCACAACACACAGCGGGTAACCCTTTATGTTGGCCGCTTACACCCGGCCCAATAAGCAGACTTACAGCCTTGGCTAAAACACCTGTAAAGGAAGCGTGAACTGGGGCACGTCACGTAGAAAAACAGCCCACCTGAGTCGACTGCCTGAACAGTGACTTCTTATCCCAGTGCTAAGTGGTCCATTCGGAAGAGGAAAGAAGCAGGATGTTATGGGAGGGAGGAGGGGCATTATTCAAGAAATTCGTGGGTTTAATAGAATGAGGAGTAGTTTTAGAATGTATACAATCTTACTAGCAAGTAGCTTGGATAGCGGGACCTGTCCCGGGACTGGGGCCGCTCGAGACTGACGCAGCGACGGACCTTAGGCTATTGTCTATTGAATTCCAAAGAACCCCTGGAGGTGAGGAGACAATTTTCCGTATACATTACCATGGAAGATGGCAGGAAGGCCAAAGCTCGTTTAAATCTGTGAGGATGACTGACTGGTAGTTCAGTGCATCTGCCGTGCAGCAATGTCATGCGCATTTGTCAGATTTTGCAGAGGGCCCTGTTATATTGCGTTACGTCATCGATTTAAAGGTTGAAGGGGTCTTAAGCAGGAAGGAATTATCTGTGTTTTCCACTGTCCGAATATGTTTGGAAAATATAAATACCTTAAAATATCACACTTGTTACACAAATATAATAAAAGATTTTAGGAAAGAACAACGTAAGTTATGTTAGTTTATGTTAAGCGTTTAGTACAACTGTTAGCATGATTTGTCTTGCATTGTTATGTTTATAATTGGTACTATTTGGACTGCTTTTTCGCCTCACCTCTCTTGGGTATTAAGTCTTGCAAATCAAGGATGGTTAAAAAGTCAAGCACAGGCAGAACTGTTATGTTTTGCACATTATATTTGGTAAAACTACCTTTATGATTGTACCTTAAAATATAGTTTGTAATTTTCGCACGGGTTTTCAATCTCATGTGCATTCCGTGTTATCAGGTCCTTGTTGTATGACAAAACTCTCACGCGAGGCAAGGAAATCGTTGCTCCCACCAGACGCATCAGACCGTACCAGGTGTGCTGCTGTCAGACATAAACAGCCATCCATCACCGAGTCTGTCAGGCTGCATCCCAGCTGTCGACAAGTTTGGCAGGAAAGATCAATACGTTGCACTCCCTGTATTATTCAGCATACAATGCGTGTGTCAGGAGGACGTAAGGAATTTTAATACCAGCAGCTGCCAAGATTTTAATTTGATACACCCACTGCAATAGTTGCAATACAGGACGATTTGTAGTTTCGATCTTAATTTAACTCGGATTTATATCCACAACATTTAATCCATCTCAATAGACTGGAATACATTTCATGCCAAAAGTGGTTCCTGCTCAACCTGGAGGTGTTTATGTGACAGGGCATGCGTGATGCTGAAAGCTGGCTCCTTTGTAAACAAACAGATCACAGCACGAGCCATGTCTGGCTTTGCCATCTGAAGAAATTAGAAAGTCGGACATCCCTAGAACCCACCAGACCACGCATGCGCAGAGCATTGCTCCGAGATTGGGGTTGAGTTATGGCTAGTCCATTGGTTGTTTTAGCAAAGCGAAGAGATGCCCTCATGGAGGTGATGCAACATACCAAAAACTACAGTTCGTGCGCATGAAAGTGATCGAGTTTATACAAAAAGTAAAAAGCAATACTGTAGATAACAATTTGCTTTTTCCCAACTGATGTTAGATAGCACTGATTTCATGAAAGATAAGCAGGCGAGTAATATGCTCCTATGTACCTGCTTTTAAACAATGGACTAGTCAAACAGGAGAAAATTTAAATTCTCAGGGGCAATTCCCATAGAAGCCCATGTGATGGTGTTAACATGGGCTTCTATGGGAATTAACAAGGGCGTATTATCAAGCCCATTATCGCCATTTTATCGGCAGTTTCCTGCCGATAAAACGGCGATAATTTTATCACTGGTCCTTGATAATATGCCCCTCAGTTATTACATGAGAGTAATCAGGTGCACTGGCTTAGCGCATAGCCAATGGTCTTTTTTTTATTTCTTTTATCTAAGGCGTTTTAAGTTCATAGTAAAACGAGACATTTTTCCAACTTAATTCATGAACTTTACACAGAGCAAATGTTGGAAACAGAGAGGGCAATCTATCGTCAGCGATTCTTACTTGTATCGTGTAAAGTACATGCATTAACTCAGGGAAATTCTGAGAAGCAGCTTTGGGGCATATTATCGAGGGGTTTATCTCTGCTTTTTTGGCTTTAAAAGCCAATAAAGCGGAGATAAAATTATCTCCCTTTCAGCAACAGGGTGCTAACATGCAAATTCGCATGTTAGCACCCTTTTTCTCAACGCTTCCCCTTGCATCTCTAATGAGATGCAAAGGGGGCATTCCAAAGAAAAATAATAGGAGAAATGTTGTTAAGCGACATTTCTCCTATTATCAAGGATTTCGCTAACCCTGTTAGTGATAAAAAAAAAGCAGCGCTAACCGCGGTTAGTACTGCTTTTTTTACACCTGGTATTTTCCTGACTTAACCATGATATCCTATGGAAGGTGGATATCATGGCTAAGTTTGTGAGCCCCTATCATCAAGCTAAAGCCAAACTTCGAGAGATTATCGCTGGTTTTCCAGCGATAATCTCTCATTTGGCAGTTAGCGCGAGGATTTTTATCACTTCTGAGATAAACCTTGCTAATAGCAAGTTATCTCTGCGATAATTTCCGGCGATGCTTAGCGTTAAAAAAATCGTTGCTAAGCATCGTTAGCGATAAATATCGCTAATCGTTGGTAATATGCCCCTTAGTTACCAGACTGCAGTACCCAAAAGTATTATGTTGCATAAAAATAACAGGAATAGTGGTCTTGCGTTACTCTGGATTTACTAAGCCATGCCTCATGGACTAGCCGTACCGTCCAGTTCTGGCAGACGTAAGGGTGGTTTAGGTACGTATGTTTCTAATTGTCTACCTTTTTCCAACATATTTATATGGTGGTGTCCACAGTGTGCCTTCAGAATACCACAATTTAAATGTCATCCTCTAGCCTACTAGTGATGGTCAACTTTTATAATAATGTTCTATTGTTAATATTGAATGCCCATGGGCAGCTTGGCAATGATCTTGAGTTCGTTTGTAATGGTAGCTTGAAACCGTTGATGATTTTTTGGGGTGGGGATTTCTACTTATATTTGTGGCCACTGTCATCGAAAACAGATATTTTATTTGATATGATAGCTATGGAGACCACCTAAACGATCTGTTGTTTAAATATGACTTGGCCTTCTGTAACAAACTATGTATCCCATATGTTCCTTTTAAATGCACTTTTAAAGGTTGAGGTGAGAATATTGTTATAGATTGCGTGTGATTTTCTAATTGTTATTCCACAAGTGATCATTTTCCACAAAGTGTTAACCTTAACATTAATTATCTCACTAATCAGTCCAAAATGCATACACCATATGTTGTCGATAACATTGCTACTTCAAATGGATATACTTTGTTATGGTCTCAGGATGATCCCAACAAATTCCTAGAATGGTTAATCTGTACACCAAAAGAGGCACTTAGGACATATTTAGATGATACAGCTAGCCCTAACGAAACCCTAAAACTTTTCTGACCATAAAAAAGAGCCTTAACCCCATTGCTGCTGGTGACGTCCAATGGACGTCGCGTGCACTACCTCGGTAGTACTGCGCACGTCCGTTGGATGTCGGGGCCCCGCCCGCGCAATAGAACGTTCCACACTAGCGCGGACCGTTCAGCGCAGGCAAGGGGTTAAGGAAGGCTTATTCACTATAAGGAGGTGAACAACTTGTGGGAGAAAAAGGTGGTTTGATTCTACATGTTCATAAGAACATAAGAGACTAAAGGAAGCCCTGCATAAACCCCCTAGATGTACGCAGGAAGTTCAGGCATGTAGACGGGATGATAGACTAGTTGTGAAATGGCAGAAGAGAGGCTTGAATGACTAAGCGTGGGAGTTCCTTCACGAAGCGAGTGTTAGTGATGATAGCACTGCTTTTTGGTGTATGATTAACTCCCCCCTTCTGGCACTAACGGATTACCCCCTGCTGGGGATTGCTATCACTCAAGCTGCATGGGTAGCCCATTGCTCTAAAATCTATTTAAAGCCCCTAAGGGGTTAGTAGGATCAATACCCCCTATGACTAATCCTCCCACTGAGGTTTCACCTCATAGTACTACTAGTCTTTGATTCATTTTAGAGCAGATCATGAGGGCCCTTACAGACAGTAGAGGGGAGGAAACACAGGGTCCTGACGGCATCCTCATGGACTTTTTTAAAGCAAATATCTCACTGTGGGGTCTTTTACTGACCCTGGTCTTATGAGCATGCTGTAGCGAAGGCTTTGTGCAGACCTGGTCAGAGTGACTTATCGGCCCTATTTATAAGAAGGGTGACAGCCTTAATCCTGCCTGCTATCGTCCGATCTCATTACTAGATCCACTAGTAAAGGTAATCTGCCACATCATTCTGAATAGACTAGAGGAATGGGCATGGTTCCAATGAAATTCTTTCTGATTTACAATATGGATTTCGCAGAGGCCTGAGGACAATTGAACAGGGACTATTTCTTAATCTTTAAATTGGGAAGTATACTTGGACGAAGCGAGGTAATATGTTTTTAGGTTGCGTAAACCTATCCTCTGCATCTGATTGTGTTTTGCATGATAAGCTGTGGACCATTATGAAGGACATAAGAGTCGATCCACCTATAGTATGGTTCCTTAGGGAACTGCACTCGGGGAGCAGGGCCATGGTACGGGCATGGGTTGTCAAGTGCACTCATCGTTTCGCTAAGAGAAGGGGGGTTTGACCTGGGCTGTGTAATCACACCCTTCTTGTTTAGTGTATATTAAAAGCCTGGGAAATGTGTTACCAAGAAATATATAGAGCTCTCTCACAAATTGGGCATCGCCTGATCCAGGCTCTTATGTATGCGTACAATGCCGTGTTCAAGGCCCGTACCCCATTGGGACTGCAGCTTCTACTCACTAATTTTGTTAATGATATGCAGGATTTAGATTTACTAGATAATTTAAGTACATTTTATTATGAAGTGTAGGAGGAGGTCTCAAAAGTGCCGTGATATAATGGTTGGTGGCACAAAGATCTCATTTACTTAAACTTTTTCCTATCTGGGCATCTTCTTCAAAAAGCAGGATTCATGGAAACCTTACGAACAGTGCAAAACGCTTTTTTAAGGTCCCTTCTTTCTGTACCTAATAGCAGCTCCCAGTTTATATGTCACTCCGAATTAGGAGTTTCGGTTTTAGCAGACACAGCTAAGATTCAGCCAATTCTAAATTGGCATAAGATCTGGTCATCTGAGTACACCAAACTAAACTGTGCAAACATTAGAGTTTGTCATAAACCTCCCTCTGCTCTCCAAATCCCCTGGCTGAAAAACATTAAAAGCTTTTCTTTTGATCTGGGTCATCCAGATCAAAATTGATCGCCCAAATCTTTGGAATGTATTAGTAGAAAAGAACTAAAAGATGTTTGTCACTGCCTTACGATCTAATGGGCACATGCATCGAAGCAGAATTTTGCGAGTCCTTAATTGCGATTATTGAGGAATCGCAATTAAAGACTTGCAAAAGTCTATGCATGTAGGAATCGCTATAAAAACAGAGATTCCTAAACATTCCTTAATTGCGACTCACAAATTGCGAGTCGCAATTAAGGAATGAATGGGAAATTGCGTGCGCAATTTGCGAGTACCAGTAGGTATACGCAAATTGCTCATGCAATTTCAAGGGTGCAAGGGTGTCAAAATGACACCCTGTTGCACCCCTGAAATTGCGATGTGCCCACATGTAGCGCGCACACATGCCTTTGTGTAACCTTAAACTTAAAAAAAATTATTTTAGTGCATTTTTCAAAGTTTTTGCAAATTACAAACAAGTTGGATTTGACTGTAATTTGCGGTCCCAAATATAGAAATCACTATTTGAAAGTGCTTCTAGCATTGCATTTAAGGAATTGCAAATTGCGATTCCTTAAATGCAATCACAATTTAGGAATTCACAAATAATTGCGAATTCTTAAATTGCGCCAAGGAAACACTTTCATGTATCTCCAAAGGCCAATTTGCGATCGCAAAGAGACGATTTTTGCAAATCGCAACGTTTGCAATCGCAAAAACCTTTGATGCATGTACCTGTAAGATCGTTCACAGAATTATTGAAACCTAGTACTCTTAAAAACCAAACATGTTGGTTATGTATGGCATGCAGCCACACCTCAAACTAGTAGATAACGCCCGAGATAGGTTTGTTTTAACTCCTATTAGACTGGACATATTTCACCAACTGACTAGCTTTGCTAAGATAAACGACTGGTCTATGACCCTAGTCAACTGTCCTTGTGACAATGTGTTGACCTAAAACACTTTGCACATTGTTTTCCTCTGCAAATTCTACATAGCCCAAAGGAAGAGTTAATATTACTGATGCTGAAGAACCAAAGCTTTGTACAACGCAGCCTGCATATCTGTTTCTACAAACATTTCCTACTCTTTACATATGTAGCACTGTGGCAAGTTTTTGATGGGCTGTGACGAACTGCAGAAAGATTCTGAACGTTTGAAACCCTATTCTCGAGGAGTTGTTTACTTTCTATCCACTTCACTATCTGCATCCGATGTTTGTAATCTGACTTCTGTACAAATGTTTTTAAAATGTTTAAATTCTAGATGATGATTTTATGTACTGTATTTTATGCTTTCATGATTTTAATGAGAAATTGAATAAAACTTAATTTGAATTTGAATTTTTAGTATGGCAGGCATGGTGGCTTTGCGTGACTTAGTAAATCACAATGAAGCCTTTGTGTTGCCTTGTGCCGTTTTGGGTGATGTAATTGTAACGCAAGGTCTTTGTAAATCTGGGCCCCAATGTTAGGATCATCCTTGTTTTATGACAAGACAAAAGCCGTGTTTTTTTGATTTTCTGAAGCATATTTACAAAGGTCATGAAAGCGAAAAAATGTGTAGAGTTGTGTTCCAATCAGTTGTCCCGGGAAAAGTCTCCAGGTTGACTCCACCCAAAAAGCTCTAGATGGAATGGCCCTTTAAACTGGGCGATGTAAAAAAAAACATACTTACCGCTGTATGTTTCATAATCCTTTTAACCAATGGACCAATGATGTAGAAGACACTGGGTACCATTTTCAAAAAGAAATCAATAATTGGGAAGAATAAAAGATTTGGACATTTCTAGTCTTATTTCAATACTTTTTTTGACATTCCCTATAGACAGTTTAGGATGGCCCAGAAAATATGAATATTGATCACTCCTTGTATTAGTTTTTGCACTTTGAGCTAATTGAAACAAAAACATTAGGACAAATATTTTCTTGTTGATACTTTGAGTGTTTGAACACATAAGACAAAATTTAATGACTCTAAACATCTAAACATCATAATATTAATAAGTTTGCTGATAGTACTTTAAATGCGAACTGTTCATTGTCTGTCCATGAATAAAATGACTAAAGATAAGTATAACATAAGTATAACATCCCACAGAGAAAAGAATAAAGGAGGGTAGTAGATGGAACACCAAAGAGTACTGCCTTACTTGTTTTCCTGGTTTTCCGTCTATTCGAGAACGTGGCACCAAACTAACAGAACAATATTTTAAAAGATTCATCATAACTTACCAACACTAAAGCAACACTAAAGCAACCATGCAGATATCAATCATATGGATGTCTGGAACCACTAAGTTCCAGATGAGAGCCACGGACTATTCCAAAATGCCTAGTGTTCATCAGGATGGCTCAAAACCCCCAAGCCGTAAGTAATATAGCCTTATAACCTGCCGTAGAGGGCTATACCGGCTATTAAAGGCCCTCTCCAGCGTTAAAGGCCCCGAGCCGACGGCGAGGGCCTTTAACAAGGGAGAGGGACTTTAATAGCCGGTATAGCCCGACTACGAAGGGCTATAAGGCTATTAGAACATTCTGCCACTAGAGGGCAGAATGTACTAACAAAAAAAAACAAAGCCTTATGGGAGCGTGAGGGGATTGGAATCCCCTCAGGCTCCCTGAAGCCTTTGTTCACAGCCAGAGCTGTGAACAAAGAAACATTGGAATGTTGGAGCTCCAGGCTTATACCAGCCATTAAAAGCCCGGAGCACTCCCTTTTTTTCAGTGGAGTTCCCAGCATTCCAATGTTCTAATATAGCCTTATAGCCCGCCGTAGAGGGCTATACCGGCTATTAAAGGCCCTCTCCAGCGTTAAAGGCCCCGAGCCGAAGGCGAGGGCCTTTAACAAGGGAGAGGGACTTTAATAGCGGTATAGCCCATCTACGAAGGGCTATAAGGCTATTAGAACATTCTGTCACTAGAGGGCGAATGTTCTAGCAAAAAAAATAAAGCCTTTTGGGAGCGTGAGGGGATTGGAATCCCCTCAGGTTCCCTGAACCCTTTGTTCACAGCCAGAGCTGTGAACAAAGAAACATTGGAATGTTGGAGCTCCAGGCTTATACCAGCCATTATAAGCCCAGAGCACTCCATTGTTTTCAATGGAGCTCCCAACATTCCAATGTTCTAATACTTAATAATTCATTATTTGATTGTGCTATTATTTGCTCATTTGTTAAAAAGCTTTAAAATGATGGACAGCAGAAGGACAATTGGCAGTGCTATTAGAGCTGAGGAACTTGATTGTGATTGCTAGAAGGAAAAAATAACGACCAATGCGGCTTCCTGTACCTTACCCGAGCAATCTATCTCCAAGGCCCCTGGGTCTGTTCAAAATAAAAGAGGTGAATAAACTGGATGCAAAACATCTAACCAAAAATGTTTACACAGAGAAAAAAATAATTTTAAATCCGAAGGGCAGAGACAGGAGCCGCCACTGTATTCTTTAAAATATACAGCGTGAACAATCTGTTCTCATGTTCTAATTTTTGGGAAGGTATTCTGCTTATATTGACATACTGTGACTTAGGTAGAAACTCCCAAAATTATTTTGCCTATTGCTCAGGACGTTTATCTCACTTGCCTTCCAGATGTGTGATACATCCAACCGCAGTCAGATTGTCTATTCTGAGAAGAACAGAGAAGCTCTCTTTGGACCTCTTTCAATGCCATGTCTGTAAGGCACTAAGGACTGACCTGCTTCGGGGTGTTGACTGCCCACTCAGTTTAAAAGTAAGTGTCTCTTCAAGATTCTTATTGCTAAAAGTCCTTCAGCTCTGTCGCTGTGCACTTTTGCAAAACTGAACACTGAGCAAGCCACTCAGTGGCGGTCTCTACTTTAGGGCAGAGGAGCGTCACTACCCTGCTGCTAGCTCTGCAAAAGTGAAAAGTAAAATGATAATAAACTGAATTTATTACCATTTTATTTTTCCATTTCCCCAGCCCCAGACGATGTTTGGGGGCAGGACCATTGCTGCTGACTGGCAGCAGGGGATGGTGCTCACTTGAACAGTTTACACCGAGCATGTCACTTTGGCTGGCTGTCCTGCAATGGCCAAACCTGACATGCGCAGTGTAAACGGAGTGTTGAGGCAGCCCGCTCCAGCCAATCCTGGCGCTGCTCTCATGCTGCTTTACATTATCAGCAGCATGAGAGCAGCATCTGAATTGGTATGGAGAATTCAACAGCTTCAAGCTTCTAGCACCGAGGGACTGAAGCAGGAGACCAGAAGAGGTGAGCCAGCAATGTGGGTAAATACTTCCTCTGCTAGTTCAGCCTATTTTGCCTCCTTATGCTGATTTCTGAGCTTTATTTTGCCTCTTTATTTTCGTTTCTGACCTGTATTTTGCCTCTTTCTGCCCATTATTTGTAACTCCTACTGCTCATTTCTGACCCTTATTTTGCCTCTATCTGCTCATTTCTGCCTGTTATTTGTCCTCTTTCTGCTTGTTTCTGACCTTTATTTTTCCACTTTTGGCTCATTTCTGACCTTTATTTTGCCTATTTCTGCTAATTTCTGTCCAGGCTCCTTGACGGAGATGTTGCATCCACAGCCCCAGGATACCCCTAGGGGTGACAGTGCTGCACTATACGAATGCTCATTGACTGATTGTGCAAGATTGCACCCACCTACCACCCATTTGCCTGCACCACCACTCTCTGGGGTTTCCAGCTGCCGCTAAAGCCGCTTTGTTGTTGCAGCTAACTGCTTTTTTGTTTCAGAAACAAAACCACAAAAACAGAGTTTGCTTTTAAAAATAAAAACAATACATTTACCTGACCCTCAAGGTAGCTTTTTTTCTTGACTGTCAGGGCTCATTAATATCTTTTTTTCAGCATGGGATTGCCGTTAATTGTATGTTAGTCCCAGTCATGAAAAATCAGTGGCTTAAACCCTTTCATAAATAAGGCCACTAGGATCTTTCAGCCCAGTGCAGATGGTGGAACCAGCTGAGAGTCTGCTGACAGTAATGAGGTGGGTCTGCCATCATTTGATGAAGTGTGGATACAACTGGTTTATCAGGAAAGAGCACTGTCCATTTACAGAAGAGCTCCCACTCTCCAAGTCCTAAATTAGTAATTTGTCTTTTGCAAATGTTTGGATGGAAATGGAATTTGTAAGCAGTATCAAACAATTTATATGAAGTGATAATCTCTGCTTTGACTGCGTTTCTCGAGTTAACAATATATCAGACATTGCCTCCATCATATTAGACTTTTTAATTGACTCTATGAAGCAAAAGTACCTGATCCTGAACCATGAACAGAATGTTGTATGAGCAGACAATCATCCAGACACCCTGAGATCTAAGCATTGAAGCCAACATTAGCTTTCCAAAACAACCAAGCTAATTTCACACCGTATATCAGACATGAGAATCCGTATGTAACACCTTTTCATTGGAACTAGATAACATGTGTGTATCTTAGGTAAATGTACATTGTGAAATACATGTCACGAATATCTCATTGCATGATCCGGTCCTTTGGTAGAAGTGAATCTCGGAGATGGAAAATTGTCACCAGATTGAAGCACAAATATACTACAAAACAATTAATGCCCCTTAGATTTATAACTAAATGCATCTTGTTGTTTTGTTTTGAACTAGAAAGATTATGCTGACCTCCTGATCACCACAAGTTTGTTCTCTTGAGAAGAGGACGAGGTAGTAAAAGTTGTAAATGAGTGGAATAAAGTTCCATCTGTAGCCCATTTACTGTCTAGAGTACCACATAGGTCTGCTATAATTTACTCAACACTTTTTGAGAAATAATGATAACCTGACTTCTATTATAAGAAGGACAGAAATTATAGCCCTTAATTCATCTTCATAGAAATAACTGAGGTACGAAATTCCTATGGCGTTATGAGTTTGCTTGAATAGAGAAAACAGAAATTCAGAGCAAGCCTAAAAAACTTACAGCTAGATGCATCAAACAAAAATCCGCTCGCAAAGGGGATTCTCAGAATCTGCCCCTTTGCGACCAGGAATTTTTGCATTTGGAATGCATCATCCCAAATGCAAAAATCGCAAATTGAGAAATCGCTAAATTGCGATTGTTTGCATTTAAGGAATCTCAAATTGAGATTCCTTAAATGCAATGCATGAAAGTTTTAAACATAGCGAATTCGCTAATAGGGCACTCAAATTACCATGAAGTACAACTTCATGGTAATTTGCAAAAACTTTGAAAAATGCACTGAAGTGCATTTTTCAAAGTTTCATGTTGCGCACACACATGCCCTAAGGGCATGTGTGTGCGCAACATATGTGCACAGATCAATTTCAGGGGTGCAACAGGGTGTCCTTTGGACACCCCTCCACCCTTGAAATCGCAATCTCAATTTGCGAATTGCTAATTGCGATTCGCAAATTGAGATTGTCTTCCCATTCATTCATATGGGCCTCTAGGCCCATAGGAATGAATGGGTAGGTATTCCTTAATTGCAACTCGCAATTTGCGAGTCGCAATTAAGGAATTCTAAGAAATCGCTATTTTTTTTGTGATTTCTTGATGCATTCCATTTTGCTACTCCTTAATAGCGAATCGGTGTTTTTCGCTATTAAGGAATCGCAAAATGGGTTGTTGATGCATCTGGGGGTTTGTGCCTTCTCAGCATTTTCCTCACCGTGCATTGGCGCGAAGGGTGCATTGGCTTAAATGTGGACTTGCAGATCCACAGTCAGAAGGGGAGTTCTCAGATTTGGGCAGATGGTCTTCCATAGCCGGCCTGCCGACTTGGCAGGCCATGTTGGCAGGCCATAGGTACAGGTCTAAATGACATCCTAAGTGATGAACAAAAATTGCAGATCTTGCTAGATGAAAAATATGAGATTACTGAAATGGCTAATGAATACCCAGCTGATTGGTTTAGTATAAGGTAACCAGAAACCCAGAAATGTACAAGAAGGTAGGAAATACCTATATAAAAAGGCATTATCTTAGATACAGTAGGCGATCTACACCCTAGTGGGTAATCTACTAATTCACCAAGTCAGCAGTGCCCTCACTTATTCATTCCTAAGAAAAGACTCTCCTCTGTATTGCGAAATCTTCACCTGTCAAAGGATTGTTTTGACAAAAATGCTTCTCCAGGTGCGAAGGAAGCACTTTATATTAAAATCAAATGCCATTGGGCAGTCATATTGTTGTGCCCCACTTGTCATTGCTTTAATTTAAGAAATAAATCCCGGAAGTGGGGGATTGATTCTATAACAGAAATAAAACACTTATCCTGCCACTCAGCCGATTTTCTCCTGGTGTATGGCAGTCACTGCTGATTTTCCCTGCCAAAATTTGCCATGCCTTGACTAGGAAACCGGGGCACGGAAAATCTGCATCAGGGTTGCTGCCCTAAATAGGGCAGACGTCCTGATACACTAACGTTTTCAGTCTGTGGCAGAAGTACCATTGGCAATGATTGAGCTAAGCAAAACCAGCAAAGCTACACCCATACACTATCCAGACCTTCAAACCTCTAATCCACAAGAACCACATGTTTAATGAGGAAGGGCTCCAATTCCACTAAACACTAAACAAACCCCATGGGCACAGTACAGTCATGAATCAGTCCAATTCTTTCTCTAGTGATTAATGTATACAAGTTTTCACAAAAATATAATAACATCCAATACTTAAACTAAGTTGTAATCTTACTGAGAGCAAAACATGACAAATCTCAGAAAACAAGGCTTCATAGAATCTAATCACATCTGGAAGCTGGTTTGTCTGAACAAATCATTATCGACTACATCTTTGAAGTGCTCCTGATATTAGTAATGTGGACTTTAAAAATAACAGCATAGCAGGAGTTCATGAGCAAATTGATGCAGGTAAGAGTAATCTATTTGATTTCTTTGAAGAACATCATATCATTTGTCTTCATGAAGCATGGAATACTGACTGCATAACAATTAAACACTTTGTGCCTCATAATGATGAGACCCGGAAGGCCTCAGACAGCAGGTTTGAGGCTTTCCGGATCTCATTGCCGGTGTCACTTTCGACTGCCACATTATGATGCAGGCAGTCGAAAGAGAGACTGGCTTGTCATTCCAGCTGAATTCCGATGGGCTGAGCCCGTCGGTCAGTCGGTGGCCTGTCCGTAATCCCTATGGACGGCATTTCTGCAGTAGGGATTATTCCAACAGGCTTTCCATGTTGAGCTTTCCAAAATGGAAAAGGTGTCGGAAAGTGACATTGGGGGCCAGAAGCAGGGCCCCCTTTACCCTGCAGCCTCTGGCTGGGGCCGAGGGGGCACCTATGGTCCCCCTGTTAATCCCTGCACCATTTGGCAGGAACCCTGAGGTGCCTGCCTGCCACGCGGTGCAGAGATGAACAGATCCTCCCATTTTCAATGGGAGCTTGGGCTACAGCCGGTTTACAGCCGCAGCACAAGCTCCCATAGACAAATGGGAGTATGTGACCCCACCATGTGCGGTCGCATTGCATTGCTGAGGTCGGGACCATCAACCAGAAGTCGGTCTGTCCCCATTCCGCAATGGTGTTGGGCGAACATCGTAATAAGGGCCTTTGTGAATTACAACAAACAGGGAGTGAAAAAATAAAATCATCTCCTGAGAGGCACAATAGAAATTTTAAAATCTTCCAAATATTTCCACCAAGGACAGATACATGTAAAAAAAAATCCAGGCTTATTAATGGTAAAGTTAATGATATCATATTTGTTTGTTGGACGGCTGTCGTTATGTTATGTGTACTTGTAAAAGGTGCTTATCACCTGTATCTAGGTTCTCAGCAGTTGAGCAGGCAGCTGTTTACTAGATGAGGTTTGATCAAAGAGTCAGGTCTGCAGCTTCCTGCGGAACTCGAGAAGCGATGAGGTGTCTCTGATGTGGTGGGGGAGATCATTCTTTACTTTGGGGGAAAGATAGGAGAAGGCAGGGCCTCCGCCTGCGTCTTTGTGGATGTGCTGTATGCATACTAGTAAGAGTCCATCTAAGCAGAGGTGCCTGGGAGGTGTGTAAAAGTGTATGTGGCTATAAAGGTTTGCAGGGCCGGTATCGTGTAGTACTTTGAATGGGTGTGTGCCCAGAGTGAACTTAGTGCATATGTCGTTTGGAAGCCAATGCAGTTCTCTGAGATGTGTAATGATGTGAGTGAGAAGAGGTAGGTTGAGTATGAGTCTTGCTGTGGCATTTTGAATGGATTTAAGCAAGCCTGTTCAGGAGCTTCTTAGTGATTCCTGAACATAGACTGTGTTGCCATAATCGAGTCTGCTGGTGATCAAAGCCCAAGTAAGATTTTTCTTAGTTTTCTCTGGTAGCCATTTGAAGATCTTGGGTAGCAACCTAAGGATGTAGAAGCATGTGCAGGTGACTATGCTTACTTGGACTGTCATGTCGAGCTTGTCATCCAGGATGGTTCCAATATTTCTTGCGTGAGTAGTGGGGGTTAGTGTGGGTGAGGGTCCGAGCTTAGTGGACATCAGGTGGAGACCCCAGCAGAGGCCTTCCTTCTTAAGATCGCAACTTCAGTTTTGTCTGTGTTTTGTTGGACAAAAACAATGGTCCCTTTCAAGACATATTAATTAATAAGACATAGAATTACAATTAAAACTACATTTATAAACTCCAAGTAGAGACTTAAATCATATATTTAGTCAAACAATAATTCAGAGCTAAAAACAGTAATGAGTGGGCAAAACCATGGAAATCACTAGATTTCCAGGCCTCAGGCATTATAAATATGGGTGACTGAAATGCACATTCTATGTCACGATACATAAAAGTATATTTGCTTTTTAGAAAATATACATGTAGCAATTAAAGTCAAGAAAATTAAGTCAAGGATGTTTCGATCCCAACTAGGGTCAATGGATCATCATCAGGACACAAGAATGTATGCCTGAGAACTGCGCCTGTTACGAAAGAGAAAGAACAGTTTTTTCCCCCTGCTCTGTCTTCCCACCTCTCCTCTCCCCTCTTTTGAAACCTTTTTCTTTATCTTTCTTAACAGGCATAGTTCTCAGGCATAAATTGTTGTGTCCTGATGGTGATCCCTTGACCCAAGTTGGGATCAAAATGTCGTCGACTTCAGTGTCTTGACTTTAATTGCAACTTTTCAAGAAAGCAAAGATACTTTTATGTATTGTGACTTAGAATGTGCATTTCAGCAGTGGTGGCTTGCAAAGGGTGTGCTGCTGGGAGGTGGGGCGGGGAGGGGCAGTGTGCGGGGTAGTAAACTCAGACATACAATGGAAATTTCTCCCAAATTGATAACGTTTGAGGCCTGGAAATCTTGTGATTTCCGTAGTTTTGCCCCCTCATTTTTTTCATTACTGTTTTTCACTCTGAATTATTGTTTGACATACTACATTATTTCAGTCTCCATTCAGAGTTCATATACGTAGTTTTCATTGTAAATCTATGTCTTTTTAATTAATCTGTCTTGAAAGGGACCATTGTTTCTGTTATACATATGCATTCCCTAGGTCCCTTTGACTTTTAGGGTTCCTTGTTTCTTTAGAAACTGTGTTTCATTTGAGGCAGTTGGTTTTCAATCATGCAGTTACCACAATCATACATGTGGCAAAGTTGTTTTTTTTAGTGGGGTTCTTGTCTGACAGGGAGAGTATCAGTTGAGTATCGTCTGAATAGCAGAATATGGTGATTGTATAATCTGATGAGGTCCCCTAGCAGAGTCATGTATATGTTTAAAAACAGTGGACTGAGGGATGATTCTTGGGGACTCCACATATGAGGTTCTTGGCCTTTGACTTGTAGGGTGGCAGCTTGACTCTGTGTTCTTCCTGTGAGGAAGGAACAAATCCAGTTAAGGGCAGGTCCTTGTATACCTGTTTCGCCTAGTCTTCTGATCAAGGTGGAGTGGGAGACCGAGTCAAGAGCAGTAGAGATGCCAAGTAGTATAAGGGATGCTGGGTCTCCACTGTCAAGGATCAGCCTTACATCATTGATTGTTGCCATGAGGGCAGTCTCAGTGCTGTAGTTCGGCCAGAAACATGATTGCATGGTGTCTAGGAGCTGATGTTCATTGAGGTACTGTGAGAGTTGTTTGTTTATGGCTTTTTTCTTGACTTTTCCTGGTAGGGGAGCTCGGAATTTGAACAATAGTTTGTTAGTTGCGTGGGATCTGCAATGGTTTCTTTAGACGTGCATTGATCATTGCGTGTTTTCAGGCATCCAGGAACATCTCAGAAGTGATGGAGGTAACATGATGAGGGCTCTAGAGGTTGTCACATAGTCCATGCAAGGGGGTAGTGCAAATGGTAGTGACAGTTGGTGAAGTCTTTGATGATCATGAATATTTATCTTCTGCTGTTGGAGCTGCTATCTATGCGCTCTGCTAGGGCCTTCTTTGAATTGTTGTGGCAGTATCTCAGGGCTGTCTTATATGTCTTTTTGTTGATTTCTAGGTGGTTTGTTCTCCATCTGATTTCCAGGAGTTTGCAGTGTTGCTTTGTTGCACTCAGTTCCTCAGTATACCAGCTGGCCTGCTTCTGTATTCTTGTCTGTATGTTGTATTTATGGGGGGCAGGGGGTCTGTGCATTTTGTGATCCACTTGGTCAGATCTTTCATTGTAATCCTGGATGCTGTTTCACCTTCATGAGGCCTTGTTTGGGGTGGTGGGTTTTGCTAAACAGGAGATGCTGATTCGGAATTGGATGATGGCGTAGTCAGTCCAGGTGGGTATCGTGGCTGTGGTGATTTCAATGTTCTTGAAGGTGAAGACAGGGTCGAGGGTGTGACCTGCGGAGTGTGTGGGTCTGGTGATGTGTTATGTCAGTCTAAGGCTCTCTAGGCTGTCTAGGAGTCTAGTAGTGTTGGGGTCAATCAAGGTGGAAGTTGAAGTCTCCTAGTAAGATGTCATTGCTGGTGTCAATGAATAAGTGGGCGATCTAGTCAGCAATGTTGTTGGTGAGGGTGGCCCTGGCTTTCAGTGGTAGGTAAACAAGGGTTCCGATCAGAGTGTATGTTGCTGACATCTTTAGCTTGAAGTGTACGTGCTACATGTAGGAGGTTGTGGCTTCTGTTGGTGTAGTGCATTTGAAGGAGTACTTGAATATGATTGTGATTCCTCCTGCTGGTCTGTGTTGTTGTCAGTCCTGATGTGTGATTCTGTATCCTGCTGAGATAGTCATGGCGAAGTTAGGTGCTGACTCAGAGATCAGCCATGTTTCCGTAAAGGGGGGGAATTCAGAGTGTGGTTGTGTAGGACATCCCAGATTTCTGTGAGGTGTTTTCTGAGAGAGTGGGTGCTGAGCAGCCTGCACTATAGCTTGTCTTGGGGTGCATGTTTATAGGTGGGTGCCAAATGTGCGCAGTTAGTGAGTTGTTTGGGTGTGGAGATGTTGATTTTCAGGTTTTCTGGCAGTGGGTTCTGGTGAATGCTCCTTTCCAGCAGCAGCATGTGGATGGGTCTCTCAAGTTCAGAGACCAGAGGAGCTCTGCAGAGTTACTCCATCACAAATGTGACTGATATCCCCTCTGCTTTATTATAAGTGCCGTAGGATATAATTCACTTGTAATATGGCGGATGGGCAGTGACGTTTGTAAAAAACGAACCCATCTTCCAATCTATAAATCCGGTCCATAGTATTTAAAATATGTTGTTGAAGCATGTTATTTTACGTATTACATTCAATGCAGATATTTATTAACAACACGATATAAGTTATTAGGACTGCAAAAGTAAAAGAAGATGGTAAACAACCAATATTGTTTAATGCGTTCATGTTTAGTCATGCCATGAAAGCATTACTGTGTTGCTTACTAATCCAGAAATATTGTCAGTCTGTGGATCGCCAACTAGAAGCGGGTGTGTAGTGACTGTATGGGTGAGTGAGTGGGTGTCTGAATGGCTGTATAAGTGAGTGACTCAGTGTGTAAGTGTCTGTTGGGGTGAGTGAGTAAGTGTTTGGTTAAGTACGTTGGTATGAGAGTGGCTGTATTAGAGATTGTGTGTGAATGGCGGTATGGGTGACTGAGCAGAAGTGTGAGTGCTTGTGTGGGTGTGTGAGTGAGTGTGTGAGTAGTTGTATGGGTGAGTGAGTGGCTGTGTTGAGAGGTTGTATGGAGGAGTAAGTGGGTGTGTGAGTAACTGTATAGGTAGTCAGTAGCTGTATGGGTGAGTGTGTGGCTATGCGAGTGGCTGTACGGGTGAGTGACTCTTTGTATGAGTGGTTGTATGGGTATGTAAAGGGTTGTTTCAGTTGCTATACTATTGTGTGAGTGTGTGTGACTACTTTTATGGTGCAGTGAGTGAGTACATAAGTACCGGTACGGGTCAGTGAATGGGTATGGGAGTGGTTGTGTGGGTGTGTCAGTGGGCATATGCGAGGTTCTATGGGGGTGTGAGTGGGTGTGTGAGTGGTTCTCTGTGATGTCATTGAGATGTGCCAACTGTGGCAGCCAGCATTGCTTTTACAAATAGGGAGCTGCTAACATGCAGCTCCCTGTATGTAAAAGCAAATTGTGCTGTGCTTAGAGCAAGCAAGAACAAAATGATCTTGCTTGCTGAAAGCGGAGCAGTTTGCTATTGCTTAGCAGAAGAAGTAAAGCTCCCGTCAAGCCATAGCAAACAGCTATGTCTTGGAGGAGGGCATCCTGGGACACAGCAGAAGCCTACCCCTGGGGTGGCGGTCCCCAGGGCCATGTCTGGCTCCAGGAGGGGGACCACCTGCCACTCCTCCTTCCTTAATTAAGGGCCTGCCCATGGGAGGTGGCAGTCCCTGGGGCCAAGAATGGCCCACGCAGAGGTGGTGGTCCCCGAGGACCACGGGGTCCATGAGGCCTCCCATATTAAAAATTGAAAGCCCTTGGGAGGTGATGGTCCCTGCGAAAGGGGGGTCCATGAGGACCCCCCTTACATTAGCCCCAGGGAGTTGGCAGTCCTCTGGGCTGTGGAGGAGACAATCAATGCCTCCGCCACACAAATTTAGAAAATATCCCCAGGGAGGGGGCAGCCTCAGCAGCTGTGGGGGGCATGCAGCCCCCGCATGTTCATTATTGTTTGCCCGAGGGAGGAGGGGGTCCCCAGTGGTGCCGCCAAATATTTTTTAAAACATGCACCCTGGATTTGGCCCATCCGGGGGCTTCATAAAAAAGATGCGTGGGAGCCGGCACGTCATTTTTTTTAGATTTTTTGCTGTGATCCACCTGCTAATGCATGGCAAAACATTCGGGCAAACAACCACCTTGTTCATAGGTAAAGAGTGTAACACCCAGCACAAATCATAAATGAACCAAAACGTTTCATGTACATCAACAAAGGGCTCAGTGTAAAATGGCAAGAAAATAATACACACATTTTGTAATGTACACCAACATGTTTAAGCATGTGCCATGTCTTTAATTTCAGTTTTCTTATCAATATGAAAATGTCAGTTCAAGTGTGTACGCTGCATGATCCAAATTAGCAGTGGGGTCGAAGTGGGACCACCTAGGCACAACACAGAAAGTTCACTTTTTGTTAACTGTCTTTAGGAGAGGTTAACCATGGGGTTATTTACCCGGCCTTTCTCCTTTATTGGTTCTGTGTTGTCACCTTTTGATTCTTACCACAATGGCCTCTGTAATGCCATCATTTTCTTTTCTTCCTCTGTTCTGTCCTCTTTTTTCTCTTCATCCTGCTCTTCGTCCTCTTTCTCCTCAGCCTCTGCTCTCTCCTTTGCCTCTGTTGCTCTTCCATACCAGTATCTGCCCCTTCCTCAACAGGCGATATTCTTTCAAAGAAGTAGAAAGCATTGTTCTACCATCACTTTCAGATGCACTGGTTTCCTCTGTTTCTCATACACCAGTGTCCTCAGTCTCCCATCCTTTTTCCGAGACAGTGGATCATATAGTGCTTTGACCCACCTGCAGCCTTCTCTAAACATTATAATTTTTACTACTTCACATATATATTGGGGCATTTGAATGTCTTTTTTCACAGTCCCTTATGTATCTTTGATGGGTTTTAAACGTATCACGAGACTCTCTTGAGGTTTACTCTTTTGCATATTATATGGCTGATTCCCAGTATGTTCTTTTACGTTTTCTTTCAGATATTTTCTCAGATTGTACGTTCTGTACATGGAATTTCTTTTACTTCTTCATGTATTTTGTTTAATTTGACACTTCCAAGATGGTGCCCACACTTGCAATTGTCCATTTTCTATGTTAATTCACTATATGTATCAAAGCCTTTGGTCAAAAAGCGTTGTATTTGTCTTGTATATAAGCTACATTGGTTTCGAGTTCATCCTCCTGAGCGCATTTATACTCGTTGGTGCGTTGGGTACCCATATGTATACATTCTAAGTAATCTGTGAAGAATGAGACAAGATTTTCTTTGCTTTATTATGGTCCTAATCCTCAGCAAGAATAGTCAGCCAATATATGGATTGCCTTCTGCCTCTTGGTAGACCTCCAGGTAACATGGAAACTGACATGCCACTTTAAAGGGTCTCTCAGCTGTCCGTGTAAGGTGTTACATTTTAATTATGAGCATAATATAAACTACTGTGCCCAGTTGCCTCTGTATTATGTTAAGGGCAATGGAGCAGGATAATTTCAGCAGCATACATGACAGCACTGTGCTTGCTATCACAAATTATGTTGGATTGCATGGTTATGTGAAACATGACAACAAATTTACCAAATACATGGGCCTAGATTTACTAAGGCTTCATGCCATCATAAAGTGATGCAAAGCAATGCAAAGTGGCGCGTTCATGTTTACCTTTCTGCACATAAGGTTTTTTACAACGGAATGTACTATCTCAGCACAAAAAGGACTTTGCAATACTTTGCATTCCTTTGCTGCATAGGGACATGACTGGGTCATTATTTAGGTGGACCAGTCCATACACCTGTAGGTTTAGAAGCAAAGCCTGATCTACTAAGATAGTCACCCCAGGCTTTGCCACAGAAACTAGTGCCTCCTTAAAGTGGGTGTTAAAAATTTGAAATATTTATTTTCTTTAAAGAACTCATCATTTTTGTGTGCTAAAGTGCACAGTAGAAAGTCAAGGCAAGGGATCTTTCTGAGTTTGTCTAAGCGTATGCTTTAGTTCTTAAAGGATATGCCTCCAGTTCAGATGTTATGGTAGACAGCACACACTCATAACTCTCATAACTGCATCATGGTGCAAGTCTCTGCATTGCAGGTCAGCCTTATTAAAGCACCTGCAAAATCTCAATCTCATAAGAACTACCCATCTTTTAAAGTGCAACAGAAGGCCTGGCCATGTTGACCACGGCACAATATTAAAATGGGGTATATGAGCTTCCTCAGCAACCCATAATTCTTTTTTTGATTAATGGGGAAAAAAACATGACTATCTATGGTGAGGAGCGTATGTCATTTGCACAGAGGTGATATGCAAGCCGTCAGAACCCATTTCAGAGCACCATAGGATAATCAGGTGTTATTGCGAACACCCATGGGAGTTAAAACCTTTTACTCCTGTGTCGAGGTCCAACTTACTTTGGGTCCTGAGTAACTGGGCCAAGTACTACCCACTCAACACTTAATTTTCAGTATTAGTCCGGGTCGAGCAGCCCAAGGCACGTTAGAAGAGGTGGGTGCCCAAGCTCACAACTCAAATTACCCACAGCTACACCAATATTAGCATTGTCTGGTTCTGATCTTACTTTTGGTTAGAAAAGCAATATTTATTATAGACACATACACAGAACACTAAATAAATCACACACAATGCCTGTAAATCCTAACGTCATAGTGCAAATTTGTGCCTTCACAGCACCCCCATGCCAACAAACATATCCCTGGTGGAGCTTGGTAGGTGCCACAACAGGTGCTGCCCACATTAGCGGTGTACATCAAAGTCTGGCTTTAGCCTTGAAAGATTCAGCTCTTTTGGCACTACATCGACAAACTTGTGCAAGTCTCGCCAAGGCAGCGGTTGAGTAAGACTGAAGCAGGGCCCTTCATTCTTACGCAACCGTTGCCTTCAGAATAGTTGGTAGCTGGGGCACATTTTCCTCTGCTCTGGCGATAAGCAGCACGACCCACATCCTCACACGGTCAGTGGGCAGTGTGCTGAGGTGGTCACAGATTATAATGGCTATGGGGTGCAGCTGTTTGTTCCTCGCCATTCCTGCTTGTAAGTTGGAGCAGCAACAATGCCTCTGGTGACTTTTGACCTTGCTTCCGAGTCCCTCTTCTAGTTTCAGGAACTCCTACCACATGGGCGTTAGCTCTAAGGGTGCTAGAGGCTCTCTCCTACGGAGATCACAGGTGCAGGCAACAGCCTCAACAAGATCGGATGGAAATGGAAAAGGCACCAACATTCCAAGTCACCCCCTCCTGACAAACAGACTGATACTGAATAGGCTACATCCCAACAGTCTCATTTGCAATGGACAACAGCCTTAGCAGTCTTGGTGGCAATGGGCCGCAGCCCCAATGCCCTTAGGGGACCCCTCCTGGACTACAGGGGTCATGGACATGGATGACATGAGCTTGCACTCGCTAAATGTGCACTTGTGGTAGGTTTGCCACCCAACCTTCTCCTATTATTTATCACTATTTTCTTAGAGAAAAAAAGCACCCCTGTGATCAAAATGAATGCAAAGGTGCAAGGGGGTAAGAAATAGTGTTAAATACAACAGAACGCTAAATGTGCTCTTGCAGTGAGATTTTCCTCCCAAGTTACTCTTAATTATGTGAGCAAGCATAATCTCATTATTATCTGTAATTCCACATCAAAGAGTAATGTAGAATGACCGACATTTCTATGATAACTCTGGTGTAATTGAAATTCTACCCAGGCCTAGTCAAAAAAGTAATCTCTATTCTCTCATATTTTGATTATGATCGTATTTATATCACATAAACTGGTTACTCTAAATACTGTATAGGTTTTAACACAGCATCTTTAATGAACATATGAGGTATTTTTGGAAAATGTCTGCCATTAGTGCTCCCACGTCCTCTGTATTATTATTCCTCCTTTCCATTCCACTCCACCATGGAGAAGCCCTCTCCCTACTAGCTGGCACTAGACACCCCTAACTGTTTACCTTCCTTCCCTGAAACCTTCAATACAAAAATTGCTCCAAAGTTAAGAGACATAATTAGATTCAGTTTTTATTCAGTGAATTATTTCATCAACTTACTCAACTCATTTAAAAATATACACTTTGTTTTCCCACATACCCTTTTAATTAGCAGGGAACTTTATTTGTGCACTGGTTACCAAATCTTTGAGCTTTGCATCTTCTTATCCATCTCACAGTATTGACTGTCTTTCTGCCTAGTGATATCCGAGTGTATAGAGAAGTTGTAGTTGTCATATTGTATATTTCCAGCTTTCAGTACAATGTTTAAGTACATACTTTGATTGAGTGTTTTAACAAATGTACCAAATTCTGCCTTGGTTTTTCTCTGTTGGGATTTAAATGAAATTAATCTGGGTGGAACATCTGGATATCCTGGCCTAGATCAATGGGTGAGTCATTTCCCAGTGCTGTATCTTGTAACAGTTTTATAATAATGTATTTTATATTGCTTCCTTCTGAAGCTTTGGGAATATTAAGGGTCTGAATATTATTTTATCTAGATTGATTTAAGATCATGGCTCTCTGTACCCAATCATTAAGCTTTGTATCAAGGTTTTTACAAGCTGACCTGTCTACACAAACGTTTAAACAACTGTTCCACTAATCGATCCTTATCTGCACCCCCCTCATCCTTCACCATGAATATGTATTTACCATGCATATATTTACGATGAAATTTCTGTTTGAAGGCATGTATGATAAAGTCATATGCATGGTAAAAACTTACCCTTACCACCCAAAATCCCATGGCCACCCTAAACCCTAAAAATAACCTTGCCATCCAAAAACCCATAACTACTATAAAAATACCCTTGCCACCCAAAAACCCATACCCTCCGTAAACCTTAAAATTACCCTAGCAACCCCAAAACCTGTACCCAACCCAAACACTAAAAACCCCTTACCATCCAAAAACGCATGCCCACCTTAAACCCTGCCTTTACCATACCCTATAAAATCATTATCACCCAAATACCCAGACCCCCAAACCATAAAAATTACCTTACAACAAAAAAGCCCACACCCACTCTAAACCCTCTTACCCACCCTAAACCCTAAAAAACCCTTACCCTCATATATATATACACACACACACACATGTGTGTGTGTGTAAAAAACATTAAAAAAATAAAACCATTAATGTTCACCTTTAAAATGTTTACAATGAATATGCCTTCACTATTCATGTCTTTGATAAGATTCCCATGGCCTTTTGGTTGGGTCTAGGATTTACCGCTGAGGTAGACTTCATTAAGTTAGCTTCTTAGGGTTTTTGATATATACAAAAAATCATCAACTAAACTAATTTCCGCTATTAATTCCCTTTGACCTTGACGTTGGTTTTAACTAATTACCCTTAGCAGGCAAATTACTGTGTTTGCTGCCACAAATTCTGCCCTTTACAGGCCTTGTGAGCTGTCTTCTCCCATTTCAGAGGACGTAGGAAGTACTTTTAGTTTTTTTTTAGTTCCTTACATATTGCTGAGTTTGATAGATTTAGGTTTCTATCCATCACTCTAGAACTTTGAGGTATTCTTAGTTTAGCTGTTCTAGTTTGGTCCAACAAACAGTCTGTTTTGTAAGACCTCTGAAGTTTATCAAGGGCCCTGCTTTCGCCCCAAAACAATTACCAGTGGTTTGTGGAGTTACAAAAATGTCATTGTTTTCTGAAGCTAAACTACCCTAAGACCGCTTTGTTTTCCGGGTATGGTGTCAGCAATTCTATTAGGACTACTGCCTTTCTGATGGTATTGGCGCTTTATTTTCCGCAGAAAAGAAATACTGCCTATTTCCACTCTACTACATAATTTGGAATCTGTCTGAAACTCACTGGAGCAAAATAGCAAGCCAGCGAGTTTGGGTCTTTCAGTTCTTGGACCTCTGTTCGGAGCATAGTGTTTTTCTCTCTTCGGAGAAATGTAGTCTTCTCCAGGATCCATTGGATTGTGCTTCTTGCTAATTGCAATGCGGCTTCCCACCCTCCCTGTTTGGTGCCCCACTTCCAGAGAGATTGAACCGGTCTGTGATGGCTGAAGGGCTAATGCGGAGTTCCTTTGCGTGCCCTCAGTCAAGTATTATTGAGTTGAAATGCTGGGGCGGTCAACCACATTCCCATACGGCATTATTTGTGTGAATTCCCGTACCACCAACGTGGAAACAATAGAATGGGCCAAACGGGCAGATAGTGGTTGAGGTTGGGAGTGACTGTCCTCTTACTCCCTCCCTCATTCAATTCCGTTCTCTCTGTTAGAGAGCAAAGTTATACACTCCTCTATTTTAGTCAATCAGCTAAGAATCTGTTGAAAGAGTGTTGAAAGCATATGTTCCAATTTCTGACATTAGTTGACAGAATAAGATGGTGAAATTGTTCTAGGAGCAGTGGCCAAGTGCGTGCCCATAAGTGTGTCTGAATGAGTGATTTTGGTAGATTTTAGGAGCTTAGCTATGGCAGGTTATTTTGCCCATCCCATTTTCCTTTTGCCTGGGGTTCCATTACTAGGCTACCATCAGTTCAGGGGCCTTAGATCTGTCATGCAGAGCAGAGTACTCGAAACGGTATTGCCGGATAACAAATCTGGTGAAGTACTCATTCCATTTGGGTCCTGGATAATTCTTACCTCCTCTAATGAGAGGCTTCGCTCCGTACGTTTGATCTCCTTAGAGAGCACGTCCATTGCTCTCTTCAGGAAGGAGTTCAATGTGTTAATTATTTCACTATTCAACAACAAAGGCCTCCCCCACCTAACACCAGTTCACGATGGACCGATGGCAGAGTCAGACGACCAACTGTACTCCTGCCTTAGATGCGTTTCTTAACACTAATCTGAACGGTCATGGTGTGTTTACATAAAAATTTTCTACACCCAGGTCTGATCCCACTCTTAATTGTGAAAATAAAGTGAGCAAAGAGAGAGTGCCTCACGGTAGCAACACCCGAGGGGGTTCCTGGCAGACAATTACCAGTTTACCCACTTCTCATCATTGGTCACTCTCTCTTTGTTGTGAGTAAAGAACAAAGAAAAACACACAAATAGTGATTCCCCAACTAATATTGGTGTGGTGCAAAAATGAACAACCTATCTGTCCACTCATCTAGATTAGAAATGAAAAAGTGAGTGTGTACACCTAGAAACCCTGTGATAGCCAAGGGCAAACGGCCACCACTGCTAAAATGTGGAGCGACTTGCTGGCTTAATAACTTTATTCTGGTGCCGCAAGAAGTCCCAATTAAAAATGGTTCCTTGTATACCATGTATATTTACTCGATGCCGACATGTTTCAGTGCTATAAACTTCAGCAAATTCGTCAGGGCAAGATTGGGGTTCTAATTTAAATCTTTACTTTTCACGACCTGTAGTGATATTAAAAAAACACACAGCGGAAATGGAATATTAGTCCTCGGTACAGGGCTACATGTGTATAGAATGGTGTAGACGACAACATGAAACATATAGAGGACATATAAAAGACATACAGAGTGAACTGTATCCGCTATTACCTGATGGCTGCCAGTTACTGCATACCTGCAACCATCACAGGCATTAAACAACATGTCGTCAGATCACGTGTTTGCTGGTTGCGCAATTAAAATTTGGCCCCCTGCAGAGCAAAACACACAAGTACTGTGAGGACATCCGGTCGTCATATCTATGCTCTCACATTGTACTCTCCGCCTGGAAAGACTGACTGACTCTCCCCTTCGTCCGAAAATGAATTGCCTTGCCTCTCAGACAGAAAATGCTCATAGTGCTGCTACTCGTAGTGCACCCTTTTAAATCAGACCCTTAGTACGGCTGTCCCCACTCAAATGTGCTCAAAGGCTGCATGCTCATTAATCGTAATCAAGCTCACGCCTCTGGCCCATGGCATTTTCCGTGGCCCCCCTTACAGCTCAAAAGCCCTCTTACCGCTACCGAGTACGCTCGGTCAAAAATGTTGCTCCCTTTTGTTCCTGCCGCCGCTATTGCTTAAACATCATAATGGATGCTGAAAAACGTGATGACGCGAAGCGTTTCGCGTCATCGGCGGCGGGCGGCCATATTAGAACGGGTTCAGTGGTGTTAATAAAGTTTGTTAAAAACCTGACTGAAACTCTATATACCAAAAGAATTTTGTGCGAATCGAAGGGTGATTATAGGCAGGGGGGGCAAGCACAGCGTGATGTAATAAAGATATAACGGATATATAACCTGGATGTGGTTTAAAAAGTGTAAAATGTTGTAACTCATTTAAAGAGCCATTGCAAACTGTATCAGGAACAGAAACAACAACAATTTATATTTGCCCCTATAATCAAAGATTACAGCGGTATAATTTAAACAAAGAGGAATATCATCACTCTTTTAGAGAGCCATAGCCAGTTATGTCAGGCACGGGGACTACAACAATATGTTGTTACCACTATTGTCAGAGATCACACTGATGTGGTCCCGAGGAGGATATTATGCGGGGCGCTGCTCCTTAAGGCAGCCATATAACCAAAATGCTGCGGACTCAACCTATTGGGCCCAGTCAGAGGACCCACAGGTATCAATCGTGTACACCATCACCACGGGGATGGTATAACCGGTGATGAAAGGTAAACACAAGAATGGTATGTGGGAGGGTGAGTGGCATAAAAAATGGTGTTAGGTGGGGGAGGCCTTTGTTGTTGAATATTGACTGAGTGGGGGGCGGCTTCCTCCATTATTCCCCCTAGGGCTCCTTTTGCTTGAATGGTTTGTTTTGAACGGCGGCTCAGCCGTGAGAGCTCTATATTAAATTTTGGTTTTATAATGTTTGTTTAACCAGCGGACATTGAATTACTTTTAAGACAGACATTTCTAGACGTGATAACCAGCTCACAGAGTAACTGTCTAACGTCCATACTGTAATGAATTGACTTGCCTTTTCCGACGAACATATAGCGTTGATTCTCTCTGCCCCTCCTCTGCTGCCGGATATACCTCTTGCCACTAACAGCACAGCTAGGGAGGAATGGGATAAATTGACCAATTTGAAAAAACGACAGATACGGGTTGCCCTTCATGGGGCCCTCATGACTGAGTATCTACGGGCAGGAGCATCCCCCCCGAGCTTGCTAGTCAGATTGGAACCCAAGATCTTTGTTGAGGACAGACAATTTCGGTTGGATTGGAGTTTCATTGCAAATAAATGCACTAGGGACTGGTTGATTTTGATTATAAACACGGCCAAAGGACTGAGTGAAGAATTATAGAGGGAGATTCTAGAGCTAGAAGATGCATTAAAGAATAACACTGTATTAACAGCTGCTAAGGAACCACTAGCACGTATGCAGGGAGATCTCCTAGAGTATAAGACCTATATGGTCAATCAGAAGAACAAGAGGCTCAAAAGAAACCTAGAACGTTATACACACACCTGGGCTTTCCCTTACACAGAAGTTAAGTATTATGATGTCCCGGTAGCACAGCCACGAGCCCAGAATTTCCAAAGAAGGGGGCAGAATTTTCAAAGAGGGGGTCAACGAGGGAATAGGCGTACTCCTAATAATTGGCGGTTTGATATCACCAGCAGTGAAGGCGAGGAGGGCCTTGACCGCCCCATAATACCCAATCAGAGCAGGGTCAATTTTGCACCTGAAAATACATCAGATGAGGATTTGGGGGTGCTGCTCAGGGCTTTTTTAGGTCAAACCCAACAAGGGGGTCAAGGGGGAGGGGGCCAGGCCCAGCAGGGATGAGGCAGGGGCAGGACCCAATCAACATGGCAGACATATACCCCCCCCGCATCATACGGAGCAGAGGCCGAACCTTCCAGAACTGAGAAATGGGAACTCCTCTCAATCGATTCATAAGAATGACATTGTAGTCAACTTATATTCATATGAACTAACATCTAGCGAAAGGGAGGTTCTCAATAAGGGACTTGGTTTCGTTCCTACCCCCAAACATGACTCTTTTTTGTGCAGAATTGAATTGGCAGAAATGATGAGGAAGATTAAATTACAAAAATTCTTTGCAGAAAAAGACAGGACCCCCCTTTTGATTTTTGACACCAATCTCCGCCGTCCATCAAACTTTTGCCCCCCTTTGACCTCTGTGGGACCAGAAGTGGCAGTGTTCGAACAACGAGTATTACGTGAGATTGAGAATCTGGAACATTCCAGTAACCAACATTCCACACATAATAGGAGTACGGCAGACTGGCTAGCGGTGAAATCTTAACAAGATAATTTTGCTATTACCATAAAACAAGCCGACAAAGGCGGTGCCGTTGTCGGGCTTAACACTAGCGACTATGAGGACGAGGTCATGAGATTGTTGGAGGTCCACACCAATTACCATCCTCTTATGGGTGACCCCACCCCTGAACTCCTGGACATCATAAAAACTATGGTGGCAGGTGCTGTGGCAAAGAAATGGATCACTTCTAAGGAAGCGGACTTCATTGTAAACACCAAACCACGGGTACCGGCATTTTACATCTTGCCGAAGATTCACAAGCCACAGCGTCCGCCCCCCGGGCATCCAATCCGTCCTAGAACCCCTGTCGCAGTTCGCAGATTTTTTTCTGAGGGAGGCAGTGATTACCCAAAATTCTTATGTGCAGGACACCACTGATATATTGAATATCATTAAAACATTGATTATGAGGTCAAAAATCAACAACTAGTTTTTTTTTCTTTGTTTTTTTTGTCCTCATCTCACCTTGGCACGTACAAATGAACACTCGCAACCCCTATCCATCCTGGGCGCCCCGGGTTGAAGTTCTTGCTGTACCCAGAGCCGACCTGGCTACCCCTTTATTCTGGGGCAGGTGTAATCATTGGACAATAGCTAGATTTGTTACCAGCCTCATTTCCTTAGCCCATTCCAACAGAGGTTGCCATACCATACTATTCCTATTATGTGGTGTACCCATTTCAAAACGTACAGTTCTAAGTACAGATTGAAGCCATATTTCATGTAGGGGAGGGGTAACATCCTTCCAAACTTTACATATTTCCCTGCGTGCAATAAGAACTAAAGTAAAAAATAAGACCACCTGTGTCCCCATTAACCCAGTGATGAGATCAGTGTCTAAGCCAAAAAAAACCCTCACAACATTGAGACTAAGGGCCAGATGTAGGAGCCATTTACCGACCGGTAACGGCCGATTTCGGCCGTTACCGACCGGTAAATGGGTTTTTGGGATGTAGGGGCACATTTTTACAGAATCAGTAAATTTACCGATTTGGTAAATGTACCGATTCTGTAAAATACCGAATCGGTATTTTTACCGATTCGGTAAATCTCAGATGTAGGTGGGACTCTTCTGAGTCCCAAAGGCCCTACAAATTCGGTATTTTACCACCCAATCCAATTGGGTGTTAAAATACCGAATTCAGGTGTGCATGCACATGTGTGCATGCACACCTATGCCATGTGACAGTCAGACATGCCCTTAGGGCATGTCTGTGTGCCACATGGCGCACATGTCAATTTTTGGGGTGCCAGAGGGTGTCAAAATGACACCCCCTGCACCCCTGCAGAATTCGGTATTTACCGATTCGGTAATTAACGAATCGGTATTTTACAGCCCATAGGAATCAATAGGAAATACCAATTCGGTATTTACCGAATCGGTAAATACCGAATATTACCGATTCGGTAATTCCACATCTGGAATTACCTACATCTCCCCCCTCTATTTTACCACTTCTTAAATACCGAATCGGTAAAATTCGGTATTTAAGAAGAGGTAAAATAGATTTACCTACATCTAGCCCTAAGTTTCATCCTAAAAACACTCTCCAATGTCCTCTCAATAGTGGCCCAAAAGGGGCCGATCATAGGGCAGTCATAGAAAACATGGATGTCGTCAGCCTCTGGCATATCACATCTGGGGCATACAGGAGGTGGGCTGACAAATTTTGCGATTTTTTGGGGGGTGTAATAAAGCCTATTTATAACGTAGTAGTGATTCTTTTTAAGTGAAGCAGATTTAACAAATTTATATAGATATTGAAGAGATAGATTATACAGATCAGCTGAAGGCACCTCCAGGACAGAGAGTCTCCAGACGGAATATAACGGTGGAGCTAAGATTTCATTTGCCTCAATCAGTTCCCTATATAAAAAACCCACTTCCTTCTTCCTGTAAGTCGGGGCCTGAAGCGCCGACTCGATGTCCCAGTTTCCACCGATGTTGTTTTTCTCAGTGTAATACCACCAACAGAGTTGGATATATTTAAATCTTGAAAGGGAGTCCCCAATCCTAGACCGCAAAACCTCCCAAGGAAGTACCCCATCCGAAGATACTAAGTCTGACCAGATTGTTATTCCCGCTCTCCTGACTGATAGAGACAGGCTATCCTGGAGACATAGCGGTGTACCTGGGGAGTCCCATATAGGGGCAAAATCTGAATAGTATTTTGTACCCCAACATCCCTTAACTCTGTTCCAAAGAATCAAGGCAGATTTGAATACCTTTAGGCGAACCTTTTTGTAAAATCTTGGTGCACCAAATTTATACAAAAATCCAGGGCTACCCCCTTCCTGATCTAATATCGTACTCCAGTGAGAATTGTCTAGGCTACTTAAAAGGGTACGGACATTTTTTAGCTGGAAAGCAAAGGCATACACACACAACATCAGGGAGTGCCAGCCCCCCCTTTATCAGTCTTCTTCTCAGTATTTTCCAAGACATCTGGGCGTTCTTATTTGGCCAAATAAAACTGCCTATCTTCCCCTGTATCTTCCTCAAGATTTTGTCATGGAATGTTAAGGGTATCGTGTTGAATAGATAGGTTAGCTTAGGCAAGCTGACCATTTTAACCAGGTTAACGCGGCCATATATTGCTAACGGGAGGTATTGCCATCTTGAAAATAGATGATCAATATCTTTAGCCACCTTTTTCAGATTTACTTTCACTATGTTGCTCAGGTCAGATGTAATTAATATACCTAAATACCTAAACTGGCTGGTTGTTGCTCTCTCCCACTGGTCGACTCCCCAGCACATTATTTCTGTTTTTGTGTTATTAATTAGATAACCGGAGTATCGACCATATTCTGCCATGATCTCCTCAGCTCTGGGGAAGACCTCTGCCGGATTACTAGTATAAAGCAATAGGTCGTCTGCATATAAAGCCAGCTGACAACAATAGTCCTTTATTCTGAAAGGTGTAATTTGATCATCTAGCCTCAATGCTTGTGCCGGAGGCTCGATATAGAGATCGAACAAAAGAGGCGAGATAGAACACCCCTGCCTTGTGCCCCTCCTGATATTAAAGCGTGGTGACAGAGAACCATTCAATAAAATCGCCGCCGAGGCACCCTCATAGCATCTTCTTATAGTTTGAATAAAGGTTTCTCCGAACCCCATAATGGTAAGAACATCCCATAAAAACCCCCAGTTGACACGGTCGAAAGCCTTCGCCGCGTCATAAGCTGCCACCGCTAAAGGCTCCGACCGTGCCATGGCAAGATCAATATTACCGATCAGCTGTAAGGTTAATTCATGAATATATCTCCCTGGGATGAAACCCTTCTGGTTCGGGTTATTCAGGAGCGGGACCAGCTTGGCCAATCTCCCCGCCAAAACACTAGTAAAGATCTTATAATCTGCGTTCAGCATGGAGATTGGTCTATAAGAGTCTGCCCTAAGGGGGTCCTTCCCCGGTTTTAAGATTAACACAATGGTGGATTCTTTCCAAGACGGCGGAATTCTACCTTGAGGGCTATATATATAATTAAATAGCTCACAGAGTTTTGGTACCAGAAGATCCTGGAGCGTTTTGTAAACTTCGCCAGGAAGAGCATCAAGCCCTGCTGCTTTATTATTTTTGATTTTTGTTATATATAGTTTTATTTCTTCTTCTGTGAAGCGGCTATTAAGCATTTTACGGCCGTCCTCTGCTAGGCCTGTAAGGGCCTTACTTTCCAACCACCGTAAGGTCGTAACAGAATCTGGAGAGGCCTCTTCTTGATATAATTTTTCCATATCTTCCTGAAGATAGGATATAGTTCCCTGGCCATCATTTATTAACCTGTTAACGTTGTTCCTAACCCGGTCTGCTCTTATCTTTCCTGCCAATACTGCACTGGCCTTCTCACCAAACTCGGAATTTTCCATTGAATATACAGCCCACTGAGCCTTCACTTTTTGGTCTAATAAACCTCGGTATTCTAGGCGTAGACATTCTATTTCGGCCAGGACATGTGCCAAGACATCCTCTTGTGCATCTAGTCTCCGAGCTTCCAAAAATGAAATTTTCTCTTCTATTATCCTAAATTTAGCTGCCTCTTTTTTGTTACTAAGGCTGGTTAGGTTAAGAAACTGACCTCGAATATGAGCCTTATAGGCGTCCCAAACAAATTCAAGCGGGGCAGAACCTATATTATCCAAAAAATAGTTAGTGGAAGAAATGCCGACCGCTGTAACAATGGCTTGATCATTCAGAGCTGCTCTTTTTAGAGTCCATCTACAGCCTGTTGAAATCCTAGCCCTTCCCATATTAATTGAGAAGGAAATAGGGGCATGATCAGACAGAATACTGGGTAGAATTTTAATGTCTAGCAAGACCTCTAAACATACTCTATCCATCAAGATATAATCCAGTCTTGATGCATGCCCATGTTTTTTACTGAAATATGTAAAGCCTGACGCCGAGCCTTTCTTGGCTCTCTATGTATCGATTAAGCCAAGTTCGTGTATCATATTCGTCATGGCACGGCGAGATCTCGGGGTGGTAACCGCCCGATGGTAGTTAGAACGGTATTGCAGTGGATCAAGAAGTATATTAAAATCACCCCGATGCTCGTCGGGGAGCGCACTTCTGCCAGATTGAACTGTACCTTCTGCGAGCAAGCTGGGTCGTCTATATTTGGCCCATAATAAGAGACAACAGTCATGGCATTTCCTCTGAAGTCGACTAACGCTTGAACCCATCTTCCTGACTGGTCTGATGCAGATGACCTTATAGAGCCTCCAGAACCAGTCTTAATTAAAATTGCTACACCCTTATTTACTGTCGATAGCTCAGAACAACAGAAGGCTCCAATCCATTTGAGTCTCCCAAAGACCTCTTTGCTCTCGCAAGAGCTCAAGTGAGTTTCCTGAAGTAGGACTATTTTCGCAGTAGATTGCTCCAGATACTTTAAAATCATCCTGCGTCTCCTTATACAACGAAGGCCATTAACATTCCAGGATATAAAATCCATACTATTGTAAGTCATAAGGAAGTCTGCATCTCCTCCCTCCTGCCTTAATTGCGATATAGGCCTCTACACAATGTTGTTTACATAGGGATCTATGTGGGTGTCTATAAGATGAGGACATATATTTTTTTCTTTTTCCCCCTGCGCCCTCCCCACACCCCCTTTCGCAACCCCAAACCCTCTCTACCTCCCCGGGGAACCCTCCTTTATTTCCTGAGCATTCCGCTCTTAGACGGATCCTCCCCCCACCCCGTGCATGTTTGTGAGAAAAAATGTGAAAAAAACTAATTATATAAAATCGAGTTAACCGTAACAAGTGTTACCTGGAATGAGTGCGAAACGCACTACGAGTCTAACCATTAGTTGCCCAACTAAAAACTCCCCATGTTTCGGCAGCTATATCCCTCATCCCTTTCCTGCAACCCCGACTACCTGCATCTCTTTTCCACTTGCCCCTTTATTGTCTGTTCTTATTTTTTCAATCAGACTGTCCGCTTCCTCCACATGTCGGATGATATGCATGTGGTTATTCCACATAACCCGGAGTGAAGCGGGAAATTTCAGCTGAGCACGTGCCCCCAAAGAATTAAACATTGACAGTCTCTTACCCATTTCCCATTGCCTTAATGCTGTAATATGTGATACATCGGATGGAATTGTAAAGGAAAATGGTGTGGAAAGGGGCACTGATTTTATAGAGCCAGCTTTGAGCGCCAACGACAAAATCCTCCCCTTGAAGGCATAAGTGAGAAAGTTGACCAAGATTTTTCTTGGACGTTCTTTTTCTGTATTTCGAAATCAACTACTAGTTACCATTGACATCGAATCATTATATACTAGTATCCCCCAGGACGCAACGCTGGTGGCAGCAGCCCGCGCCCTGGGAGACTTGGAATGATTCTATGACACACCACAATCCTTTGTGATGCAGTGCATTGAATTGGCACTAACAAGAAATTTTTTTGAGTATAGAGGCCAACTGTACTTACAAACGTCCGGGACATCTATGGGGGCCACATTCGCCCCCAGTCTGGCATCCATTTATGTGGGCCAGTTTGAGGAGAATGTGGTCTACCACCCCACTAATCCATATCTGAGTAATATCTCACTATGGAAGAGATATATAGACTATGTCCTCTGTATCTGGACAGGTACAGAGGACCGCCTTGTATCATTTTTACAGCGGCTTAACGAGGCTGATGACAGCTTGCAGTTTACATGGACCATCAGTAACACCTCGGCTGTGTACCTAGATGTGAATATTTTGTTGATGGATTCAAAATTGGTAACTAACGTATACCATAAGAATACTGATAGAAATTCCCTCCTCCACTATCGCTCTTTCCATCCGAGGGCACTTAGGGATAACCTCCCAGTGGGGCAGTTTCTGCGATACAGGCGTAACTGCTCTACTACTGATTCATTTTTGGAACAGTCTGAGGGGTTGGTTATGAGATTAAGAGAAAGGACCTATCCAAATATAGTTATCAAACAGGCCCGCAAACGGGCTTTGAATACTCCACGGGAGGCTTTACTTGAGAAAATGTCAGGGAACGACAGGCTTGTCTCCCCATAGTGACCACTTTTGATCCTTTATAAACCAAGATGCGACAGATTATTAGAAAACATTGGTCAATCTTGGACACAGCTTCTGGTAAAATGCCAACCCCCCGGTTTGCTTTTAAAAGAGCACCCAATTTGAGAGACAAATTGGTTTACACCCGTATCCCCGCCAACTCACAACCATGCTTGCTCCCCACTGTGGATGTTGCTCTGTGTGTGACCTAACCAGTGCCACTAAAAGTGTTGCATTGCATGATGGAAGAACGTGGTACCTGAATCGTTTCAGTAATTGTAACACATCCCATGTAATTTACAGGTTGATGTGTAGCTGTGGGCTGTATTACATCGGACTCACTTCACGCAAAGTGAAAATTCGCATCCAGGAGCATATCAGCTCAATTAAGGGTAAAAAACTTACCACTCGCCTTGTGCAACACTTTACAGAGCAGGGTCATGACCATAAGGATCTAAAAAGGACAGTCCTGGAGAAAGTGGCAGGCGAGACACACAATATTGATGCAATCCTAGCCCGGAAGGAAGCTAAATAGATATTCTCTGAGAAAGCGGACCGTGAGGGGCTTAACGATAGCATTGAATGGAACAAAGTGAGCCGACGTTGATTGAGACAATGAGTGGCGGATTATTAACATGAACCCAGACCATCCAGTAGTGTAAGGATAGTCTTCATTTTTTATGCCACTCACCCTCCACACATACCATTCTTGTATTTACCTTTCATCACCGGTTATACCATCCCCGTGGTGATGGTGTACACGATTGATACCTGTGGGTCCTCTGACTGGGCCCAATAGGTTGAGTCCGCAGCATTTTGGTTATATGGCTGCCTTAAGGAGCAGCGCCCCGCATAATATCCTCCTCGGGACCACATCAGTGTGATCTCTGACAATAGTGGTAACAACATATTGTTGTAGTCCCCGTGCCTGACATAACTGGCTATGGCTCTCTGAAGAGTGAATGATATTCCTCTTTGTTTAAATTATACCGCTGTAATCTTTGATTATAGGGGCAAAAATAAATTGTTGTTGTTTCTGTTCCTGATACAGTTTGTAATGGCTCTTTAAATGAGTTACAACATTTTACACTTTTTAAACCACAGTCAGGTTATATATCCATTATATCTTTATTACATCACGCTGTGCTTGCCCCCCCTGCCTATAATCACCCTTCGATTCGCACAAAATTCTTTTGGTATATAGAGTTTCAGTCAGGTTTTTAACAAACTTTATTAACACCACTGAACCCGTTCTAATATGGCCGCCTGCCGCCAGATGACGCGAAACGCTTCGCGTCATCACGTTTTTCAGCATCCATAATGATGTTTAAGCAATAGCGGCGGCAGGAACAAAAGGGAGCAACATTTTTGACTGAGCGTACTCGGTATCGGTAAGAGGGCTTTTGAGCTGTAAGGGGGCCACGGAAAATGCCATGGGCCAGAGGCGTGAGCTTGATTACGATTAATGAGCATGCAGCCTTTGAGCACATTTGAGTGGGGACAGCCGTACTAAGGGTCTGATTTAAAAGGGTGCACTACGAGTAGCAGCACTATGAGCAGTTTCTGTCTGAGAGGCAAGGCAAGTCATTTTCGGACGAAGGGGAGAGTCAGTCAGTCTTCCCAGGCGGAGAGTACAATGTAAGTGCATAGATATGACGACCGGATGTCCTCACAGTTCTTGTGTGTTTTGCTCTCCAATGGGCCAAATTTTAATTGTGCAACCAGCAAACACGTGATCTGACGACACGTTGTTTAATGCCTGTGATGGTTGCAGGTATGCAGTAACTGGCAGCCATCAGGTAATAGCGGATACAGTTCACTCTGTATGTCTTTTATATGTCCTCTATATGTTTCATGTTGTCGTCTCCATCATGCTATACACATGTAGCCCTGTACCGAGGACTAATATTCCATTTCCGCTGTGTGTTTTTTTAATATCACTACAGGTCGTGAAAAGTAAAGACTGAAATTAGAACCCCATTCTTGCCCTGACGAATTTGCTGTAGTTTATCGCAATAAAACATGTCGACATCGAGTAAATATACATGGCATACAAGGAACCATTTTTAATTGGGACTTCTTGCGGCACCAGAATAAAGTTATTAAGCCAGCAAGTCGCTCCACATTTTAGCAGTGGTGGCCGTTTGCCCTTGGCTATCACAGGGGTTCTAGGTGTACACACTCACGTTTTCACTTCTAATCTAGATGAGTGGACAGATAGGTTGTTCATTTTTGCACCACACCAATATTAGTTGGGGAATCACTACTTGTGTGTTTTTCTTTGTTCTTTACTCACAACAAAGAGAGAGTGACCAATGATGAGAAGTGGGTAAACTGGTAATTGTCTGCCAGGAACCCCCTCGGGTGTTGCTACCGTGAGGCACTCTCTCTTTGCTCACTTTATTTTCACAATTAAGAGTGGGATCAGACCCGGGTGTAGAACACACCATGACCGTTCAGATTAGTGTTAAGAAACGCATCTAAGGCAGGAGTACAGTTGGTCGTCTGACTCTGCCATGGGTCCAACGTGAACTGGTGTAAGGTGGGGGAGGCCTTTGTTGTTGAATATTGACTGAGTGGGGGCGGCTTTCTCCATTATTCCCCCTAGGGCTCCATTTGTTTAAATGGTTTAATTATTTCACAACCTGTTTCTGTGGTTTTGGTTTTTAGGTCGAAGCCTAGAGCTGCGCACATGCGCAGTCTCACTGGCGAGATTTAGTGTTTTCAGGAGGTCTCAGTAACAGGCTTTAAGCCCCACCCCTCTTTCCCATTGGCCGGCGTCACGGCCAGCCATTGGGAAAGAGCACTTGGTGACCGAAAGTTTTCTCTCTTTGAGCCGTCCCACTTGGACGGGCTCACTAGACTTACTCCCGTCACAAAAGGATTCTTATTTTTATGGGGCCATGTGTTTTCAAACCCCATAAAGACAAGCTCCGGTGTGATCTCTCCCCCCCCTTCTTTGCCTCTTCCACAGTCTCCTCCATCCCGTCATCTATCCCCCTAGCACCCACAGCCTCCTCCTCCCCCCTCCCCCACCATCGGTACGTCCACACTGCCCTTCCTCTAGGCATGCCCCGTAGCCACAACAATGTAGACATGCACAGTGTTGGTTTCCACAAGGGCAGACACGGTGTGCTCTGCCCCTCTGACCTGAACAGACGACAGAGCCGTCCCTGTCGGAGGCGCTGGAGATGATAACGTGCTTCCTGAGTGTTTACATCCCTGTGTACAGCCCCCTGCAGACCCAGGAGTGAATTGTGCGGTCACTGCCAGTGGATGAGCCGGCGCTGGAGCGGACGGACCTAAATTCACCCGACGGCTCGTTTTGTATTTTTAGAAACTCCTTGTATCCAAGAAACACACGCCACTCAAAAGAGTGTAGTCATATAAATTGGACCCAATGGTAAACCGAAATAAATCCGACATCACATCTATGTGTTTACTTGCAGTATACGAGAGCATCCTTCCCCAGTCTCTGCCAGATTAATTAGAGGCCAGAGACTCTCACAAATCCACCAGACATGGTCCTTGTGGGAAAAGAACGTAGATCGCGGCTGTGCCTCCAGGGGAGCTAATAAACAAGACTCATAAAGAAAAGCAGTTGAAGTTAATGGGAGCTGCAAAACCAGAGTGCTTTGTTTAACGTGGACACGCGTCATTCGCCTGATGGCATGACAACAGACGTCTGACGTGACCAGTAGCTAGCATCTGACGCAGTGAGCAGCCCGGGCTGTCGGCTCCATGGCTCGTAGCATTCATGCACTCAGAGGCCCGCGCGACTAGAGGCAACTAGGACAGAGTTACTAGCTGCATTTTATGCATACTTTCTACACCTTTAATAATATAGATAAAACATGAACAATAATAACTGAAGCGGAGAAATGAAGATGAACATTATTTTCCTGACCACAATCACCATGGAAGTAGTGTCCTGCACTTGACACGCAGAGCAGGATTATTGGCTATCATATGCCAGCCCGGAGGGAGGTTTGCATATTAGAAGGCACATACACTCAAATACTTTCGAGGGACGCTGATGACCGATTCGCACAGGAGATAAGCCTTGCCTGGATCCCTCCCTCCACTCCTCACCATGCCGTGGAGCCCCCGCATCACTTTACGGGGCCGGGTATGCGGGGGGGTGGGGGCAGGTAGCGAGTCTTGCCTGGATCCCTCCATCCGCTCCCCACCATGCCGTCTGTGCCGGCCTATGAGGCATGTCTCACCAGGAGGGCTGACACCAGTGGAAGCACAGCTGTCCTGATAGTCCGCATACTGATGATTCTGGGGAGGGCGCCAAAATCTTGCTTTGGGGTTGTTCTCGCTTAGATCAGGCAGTGAAGGAAAGACTTCGTACCATTAGGTACGCTGCTACCATGCTTGTACTAGCAATACAGGAGGAGGGCACACACACACAGTCCACACCCTGGAGTTCTCCTCAGGCCCTCGGATGGATTCCAGGAATGGCTGGAGTGGCATTTACCCTGACCTTAGAGATGGATGTTCGTGTAGGCACTGTTCGAGTTGTCTGGCCACTCGGGTACAGGAGGATAACCTCTAGTACAACATGGGGTGAGGGGGCAACATTGTATGTCCAACAGCAGTGTGTGTGAGAGAGACAGCAGTGTGTGTGAGAGAGACAGCAGTGTGAAAGACAGTAGTGTGTGTGTTCTAGGGGGAGCATGGTGTGTGAGAGAGACAGCAGTGTGAGAGAGACAGCAGTGTGAGAGAGACAGCAGTGTGAGGGAGATAGCAGTGTGAGAGACAGCAGTGTATGTAAGAGAGACATCAGTGTGTGAGAGACAGCAGTGTGTGAGACCTTTTATTTATGTTTTGGTTTTTGAAACAAATAAAAAGCATTGTTATTTGCAATGTCAATAGCTCAAACTCGCGTAAATACAAGACCTATTGCATTACAAATGCAATAGGTCTCAAATTTGCGAGAGATTAAGCTATTGGCATTGTAAATGACAATGCCATTTATTTATCTGTTTTCAAAACCAACACATAAATAAAAAGTTTGTCATTTACAATGCCAATAGCTCTAACTTTTGCGAAGGCGAGACCTATTGCATTGTAAATGCTTGTTTGCTTAGCTATTCTGAAAATGGGGGTGCATTAAAAATGAGGCTTCAGATTTTAGGGGGTGGTCCAGCCTCTTCTGAGAGATGACGGGAATGGACGGGCCTGCCCTGGGCCCAGGCTTTGCCTGGGTACGTCCCCGTGCGTGTCTCATGCCACAGGATAATGTCACGCACTTATGCATGTTGAAGCATGAGGGATGATGGGATCAGCAGTCCCCAGTGGTGCACGAAGTGCAGTGACACAGCTTCTCTCTCTCACAGTCAAGAACACAGGCAGGTGTAAAGAGCATTGGTGGCTTCATGCGCCAGAGGCCGTTGACACGCTCTTATGCACATTGGAGTATAAGGGATGGCGGGATCAGCAGTCCTCAGCCATGCACTAAGAGTGATGACACGGCTTCTCCCCCTCACAGGCAAGAACACAGACACGTGTACACAAAGCGTAGTCATTGTTGATTATGCCTATGATGTCCCTAGTTGTACTTATGCTTGCTCTCGGTGGTTGGGATCGACTGTATATTTTTCTATCCCTTTCCCAGCAGCCCGCAGCCCACCGCCCAACAGCAACCTACAGGCAAGAGGACAATTTCTACCCTGAAATCTTTTTGTTGAGGTGGAATTTTTAACAAAAGTAAAACAAATCATAGAAATAATAAAAACAAACAAAATAAAAATAATTTAAAAAATTTAAATTAACATGTCAGTAAAGGAATGGCTGATCAAAACCTGAAGACTCAGGAAGGAGTAGGATCAGAGATACTGATCAGCAACAACATTTCTCCAGTCCACCAGCAACAGCACCCTCCCCCCCATCATATTTCATTACATCCTGAATTGGGTTTTGCGTTTCTTTTTCGGAATCATTTGCTTCTGCTCCATTATTCTCCTGTAATTATTTCCTCACTCATTGTTAAATTATTTTCAATTTGACATGTTCAAGTAACTTTTTTATCTATCATCTCACGTGCTTATCTCCGTTTTCTGTTGTCATTCCTTTGTTTCTTACTGTACGTTTGTGATGATCTACTGTTTGCAATGCGCCCATTTATAAATGTATTTATGCCTTATTACTGAACACCTCTAACTGTTGTGATCTAATAGTAAGTGTTTGTGTGCCATGTTCATGCTCTGTAAAACCCTACAAATAACAAGTAAATCAATAAATATTAAACCTCAACTATACTTTTTTAATACTGCATTTACAAGTCGTGCATTTCTACCTCATTGGAGTTGGATATTTCCTACTATAAATTTAAGGATGATCATCTTACATCTTCGTAGATCTTCCTTCGGAAAAATATAGTTATTAAAAGAAAAACGATTTCAGGTGTTCCACATATATGGTTTTCTAATTCGATTTTCTAAATGCAGAACTCTCAGTTGTGTGAGTTCTCAACTTGAACACTTTTTTTTCCTGCTTGCTGAAAAATATCAAGTTTCATGAAGGTCTTTGCATAAAGGTCAATGGGCATGTTGTGTCAGTCAAGACCACTAACGTAAAATATAACATACCAGAAATGTAAGGGGAGAGAAACAACGAAACCCACATGCCTTAACAGCACCACAGTCACATTTTATATAGTAGACCTGTGAATATAATCATAGCTGACACAGGTTAGGGCAAAGCCGACGGAGTTCATACAATAACTGCAAGTTCAAGGGAGTCTGCTCAGTTAACTTCAAAGGGCTGCAACCTTCAGCTCCCAGTATCAAAATAGAGTTCTCTTCTCTTTAATAATCGAATCACTTATCCAGACATAAAGATAATGCTGAAGGGAACATTTTAGAGGCCAATTAATTGAAAGATACTATATCCCACTGTCAAATAAGTCAAGGATAGGTTAAAAGGTAAGTACTGGCGTCAAAATACAAAAGAGCTAATAGCTTTTGAGCTTCGGCACAAAAACGCTGCACGAAAAGAAACGATGGACTACATATGTCCACAATTATGTTAATTTCAGGAGTAAGGACTCGGGCTACTTAATTGCAACTTCACAGGGCAATTGTTGCATAATTTCAGTTTTATATTTAAATACATTTGCAATCATGTGCACATTCATTTCCATGAAACTGGTTCAAAATCACTTAGACCATACCTACCTATGAAATCATAACGAGGGTTATTACTCAAATTAAAATAATCAGATACAAAAATACAATAAACATTTTGTATTAAAAAATTCAAAATTCAAAATGTCTTTATTCGAATATTGAATATCCATGAAAGCACAATTATAGCAGCATAATCAAAGGAAAAAGGTACAGTGCATTTATAACAACGACTAAAATGGGCCACGTTTAGCGGGATATATCATATATTAAAAATCGATAGGGTGCGTTTAACAACATTACAATAATATACAGTCCTAACGACTTTCATTGGGCCCATATAGTTCTACGTGACCGTACGGCTGACTTAAGGAATGATCCAACACAGAAAATTAATTAATCTTCCACCAATTTAAGCACTTCCATGTAGACAGCCATGAAGTCGGAAATGGCATGTTTTTTAAAGAAAGATATCAAAAATTATTTTGTTAATTTAGAATAAAAACTACAAAAGAATAAAAAGTGCAACATTGTTTGGTTACTGTGTGCATTGCAAGGGCAAGGCAATGCATCAAGATCGGTATTATAGCCCACAGGGAAGCATAGTAAATATTTCATAGTGCCTGCCCGTAAGCAAATTAGCAGCCCTCTTTGTCCTATGAAGGTAGACACCAGGAGCCAGGATGTATATTTAAGTCTTCTTTATTCAGTTTCAGTCCAAGTTACATCAGTCTTGACTCCAGCCAGCCTAGTGTGGTACCAGCCCCACCAGGAGCAGCCTGCCTAGCTGCCCAGCCCATCTCCAACTGTCACACTCATTCACTCAGACACCCAGGCATTCCACGCATCACAGGCACACCAACATTCTATGACCATCTCACACTCTGGATGAGTAAAAACAATTAGAGTACATGTAAATACATCTGAGTAGGATATATTATTATCCCTTTTTCTTCAAAGAAAACGAAAAATGAAAATAATATAACAAGCAAGAACTATAAACAAGAAAAATCAATAATGGTACACGGCTTTAGGATGCAGCAATAAAGATGGAACATCGCAAGAGAAAGATCCATAAACATAAGAAAGAATGGATAAGATACAGCATACAAACAACTGAGCAACAATATCACCCATTCTCCCTAATAGGAGATTCTAAAACATTTTGAAGTGTAAGCAAAAGCGTAGCATTACAAGAAATACAGTTCGAAAATTTTTGAAACATACGTACTATAACGCAAAGGGTAAAAGATCCTACAACACAAATGCCAAAAAGCATAACGTAGAGTCAGCGAAAGGTAGAATACCCTGCAACTTCAATCCCAAGAGTAAGGGAAACAAAAAGTAAATGGGTAGTCACCCATACAAACACCCGTGAAGGGATGTACAATTGTACTGCGCGCCACTGTAACAGGGATAAAAACCCACAACCAACCCCGCATAAGGGTTAACCTAGGTACATAGGTATAGGAACTAACTCATGTTCCAACCCCCTTATGGAGATTATATACCCCCATGTGGGAGTAACTAAACGTAACTGAGAAAAGGGCTGTTACTCACACCCATACTATGGGTACAGGACCAACTGTGATGACCACCACAAGAACTAATGTAAGACCCATCCTAAGACAAACGTAAACCTGTGGCATCACTACAACAAAAGTGCTGGAAGAAAAACACCCTTTAACTTAAACTGTAAGTAATGTGGATACTATAGCTTTTTAACACAATACCATAGGCAGACTGTTATGGGACTATAGCCATTGCCCCAAAACCCATCCCTCCTTTAAGAGATACACTGTGATGGCCACCCTTTAGAACAAACGACCCACCATTTAAGGGAATACATAAACTCTGGCATCACTACAGAAAAAATGCTGTACAAGAAAATCTACTAGAAACAACACACTAGGCAAAATATCTAATCATGCCCGTAAAACAAAATCTTGAACGCATTCATGCAACACGCCGGTGGGCGATCTCTCAACCGAGTTGTGCGTTGAGACACGGCAATATCAGAAAAGACACAAAAGGATATTCCCCCACGTTGCAATGTACATGAATATACAGTTTTTGAAGCTAACCCAGAGCAATGACAAACACATATTCTAAACGTAGCATGGAAATTTCTTCAAAGCCTTGACAGAAAAATCTTTTTCTTAAATAACAATATTATTAAATGTCTTCCAAACTATTACTGTGGAGAATACTTTTAAACGAAAAGTAATACCCAACCACATTGCTTAAAACATCGGGGCACACATAAGATCTAAGCATAGTTACTGACTGGCATACTATTATGAAAGTCCTACTTACAATGCGACACAGTGAAGAAGATATATGTTCAAAAACAGTTGTAGCTGAAACATGAAATTTACCAGGGAAAACGCCAATCAGTTGTGAAGATAAACGAAATGTTATTCTAGATAAAATGCCACTCAGCTGTGAGATTAAATAGACAAAAACCTTCTGACGAAATGCTGCTCAGCTGAAACACAAAATGATTTTGAAAACTTCAAACAAAGAACTGTTTCCACAAAGTACTAATAAAGCACCGCCGAAGATGATGAAAACACACAATCCTGAGGTGTACCATGTCGCACTGGATCTTCAAAAGAAGCTGCTTAGGTGACAACGATCCCTCAACTGCTTCCAGACAAAGAAACACTGTGTTGTCCTGGGACTCCATGTCGACTTTAACCAAACTTTATTGGATGAAGCACGAACACCGTGGTTGGCAAGAGAAACAGAGGTCACTTTGACATGCAATGTGACTATGTGCCACCACCAAACTTAAGATGGTGGCACGCTTGTGACGTTGCGCAGGGTGGCTCCCGGCACGTAAATGCACCAAAATGCTCCTGTGCAATAGTCAAGCGTCACAGAGGAACACTCCAGAGGCATTACAGGTAAGAGTCCACGCGCTGTAAGTAGCTTGCGCCTCAGCTTTTGAAATACAAAGACAGCGGTTAAACTGACAAGAGTAAAGTGCTGCCAGTACAGTTTAAAACAAAAGAATGGCTCGCTCACCTCAAAGGCGCTTAAAAGTCTGAATTTGGACAATTGCCTCTGCATCCTACTGCATAACGTAGAAAAGGGCCAAGTAAAAAGCTATTGAATGTTTCGGTACACCAAATAGCTCTGTAAATGCAAATAGTTGTGAGTAGACACCTTGATTTCTCAATCTGTGAATATGCTACCGATCATGTGCTTGCAAATTCCTGTGAAAAACCCATTGTGTTGGGATCTCTGCTTCAATGTAGACAGGAACCATTGTGTAGACGCTAAAGAGTGCCCACAGACATTGACCTGGCACCTCGCCTCTAGAGTAGACATCCAGAGATTGACAAACTTGGTGCAGGTTCCTCATTTCTTTAAACAGGCTGCTGCACAGTAGCACATAGTATCAAGAGATGTAATGACTTTGGTTTAAAAACTCATCACTCACTTTGTTTAAAATTCTTGTCAGTCCTCAAACATTGTCCATCTGTGCTACAACTGCACGCAGAACGTAGTGACACAATACAAGTATCCCCAAAAATGTAAATCGATCCGGCTGGAACACCCAATGGCTGTAGTGCAACTACTCCTCCAACTCACTGTAATCCTTTAGGTGGCTGTAGTATTCCCAGGCTATAGTGTCAGTTGGTGGGGACAATGTTCGGTTGGGCTGTCCATTGGAAGGACACTGGTGGGGCTGGCGCTGGCTTGCCTGGAAATACTTTCTTTGTAGAAGTAGTTGCTTGTAGGATCTCTTGATTTCTCTTGTAGTTTCCTTGTAGTCACTTTGTTTCTGTGCTGTACCAAGAGTCTTTAGGTCCAAGTCCGCTTGTCACCAAAATATGTTGTGTCCTATGAAGGTAAACACCCGGAGCCAGGATGTATATTTAAGTCTTCTTTATTCAGTTTCAGTCCAAGTTACATCCGTCTTGACTCCAGCCAGCCTAGTGTGGTACCAGCCCCACCAGGAGCAGCCTGCCTAGCCGCTCAGCCCTTCTCCAACTGTCACACTCATCCACTCAGACACCCAGGCATTCCACCCATCACAGGCACACCGACATTCTATGACCATCTCACACTCTGGCTGAGCAGCTAGAGGCAGCAGGGCTGGAATACATGTAAATACAATTAGAGTACATGTAAATACATCTGAGTAGGATATAACACAGTGTCCTACAGGTTTTAAACGGTATCTGGGAGGCAGGTGAGAACAGTCCTCTATTGAAATGTACCTTACAACTGAGGTTTTCTTGATCTCTCTCTGGTACCTTTCATCGCTATACTTTTTATACAGTGCCTCTTGTATAACCTTTTTGTTAGTTGACTCGGATTAAATTGGGTTTAGAAAGATGCACAGGTGGTTAACACTCTTTAGGCTCTCTGTTACGGCGTCGAGCCATGGTATGTCCCCACCCCTCTCACATCTAAGGCAGTCAATTATTATGTCTCTGGGGAGAGTTGCCGCAGTATTTTTTCAAATTGCAACCCAGAACAATGCTGGACGCGCCCTAATATAATCTTCAATGTAGGGCAGTTTCAGTTCTTTGTGGCACACATATACAGAGGAGGAAATCGGGGCTCCCAAAAGTTTCCTGTATAGTCTGTTTTCTTCTCGTTGAATGCTGCTACATTTGGTAAAGCCCCAGATTTCTGCTCCATAGGTTGCGGTGGGGGCACACTGTAGTTTAAAACATTTCTTGAGAGCTAAAACTACTTCAGACCTTTTGGGTTGGGGTAGTCCCAGAATTGTGTTAATACTTCGTGGCAGCTTACTTCTGCTATGTGCCACGTGATCGGACGAGGAGCCATTTGTCGCGTAAACTAACCCAAGATATGAAAAAGTGCAAGTGCTTTGTAAACTTTCCGAATCAACAGTGATTTTATTAAGAGGGTGCTTTTTCGGACCGCAAGCCATTAAAAGCGATTTTTTAAAATTAGTCCTTAAATTTGAAACAGCCATAAAATCTACAAAACCTCTTACTAAAATGCATAGGGCATTTGGGGTACATGCCATTAAATCTGCATCATCAGCATACAATAAGCCGGGGAGTATATTACCGTTTATTCTCGGGACATCATGGGTGTGTTTTGCTAGTGAATCATGTAAGTCATTCATATATAAGATTAAAAGAAAGGGTGCCAGAATGCACCCCTGTCTAACACCTCTATCAATTTTGATGTTACTTGATACATCCCTGTCCTGGCTGATCCTCACCCAGGCGTGCAGATTTCTCTGCAAATATGCTAAAAAGTGAACTAGAACATCATCCAGGCCTTGTTTTAAAAGAATGGCCCATAAGCGTGACCTATTGATGAGGTCAAATGCAGAGGTAAGGTCCATGAAGGCGAGATATATAGGAGATTTTTTTTGCAACAGTGTACTTGCCAATAATCAGGTTTAGGTTCAGGCACTGTTCCACTGTACCTACTTTACTTCTGAACCCTAGTTGACATGGCCTTAAAATCTTTTCTCCCTTAGCCCATGACCTTATCTTATTATGGAGAATCCTTCCCAGGATTTTCAGGGTGTTATCGATGAAAGAGATAGGTCTGTAACAACTGGGGTTAGAACGATCGCCCTTTTTAAAAATCGGTACAATGATACTCGTGGACCACGTACTCAGGATTGTAGCATAGGTTAAATTATTAAAAACATTCAATAAAAGAGGTGCCAAAAAATCTGGTTTATTTTTAATAAGATCGTTGGGCAACCCATCAGGACCCGGAGCTTTATTGCCCAAACTTTGTTTGATTGCATCCTCCACTTCTAGCAAAGTTATTTCAATTGAGGTGGGCGCCTGATATTCATATGAATCCTCGTTTCCAGTTGGGACCGAGTACATTTTGGAAAAATTAGCCACCCATAAGTCGCTAGTTATATTGCAACTGATAGCGGTCAGGGGATGTCCCAATGTCCTAATGTTTTTAACTGCCGCCCAAAAGCCATTTCCATTTTTTGAAGATGCATTACACGCTAAACTATCCCAATGATTTTTTAGGATTTCATCTTTCCTTCGTGTAATTACTATGTTGTAATGGTACCTCAGGGATTGAATGAGTGCCCGATCTCTGGGGGTCGTTGACAGTGCCTTGCGGAGGTTTCTATTAGCTAGTGAACAGTCTCTATTAAACCATCTCGTACCCGTTCGAGGTTTCGTAATAGGCCTTGACAACAACCGTTTAGTACCCTCACACAGTTGGGTAACAGCACCAATTACATCAGGATTATGATCTTTAAATGACAAACAGATTTCGTCAAGTGGCGAAAGAGCAGTTAACATATTGATAAATAGCTTGTTATTGTCAATACCTCGCCAAACTAATCTCTGATTATCTGTGGAGTGTAACAAATACTTAGCGCCACACTCCTTACTGTTTACAAGCTTAGGAGCAATTTTCAATAATATTTAATAGGATTGTGATCGCCATGGTGAGTCGGTATAACCGCTGCACTTAATAAACAATCGTCTAAAATGGAGGAAATAAAAACATAATCAATAGTGGAGGCACAACCCCTGCCTCTATTTGTCGGTTTGATGCGATTATCTTTATCGGGGATGGCAGCAATATCCATAGTGTTAACTAGGTTATGGTTGCATAGATGATCTAATAATTCTGTCCCCCTGATGCATTGAGACAAACTGGTAGTCAGGAATGTTGTTAAGTTATTACCCATTGGAATCATGGCATTAAAATCTACCCCCACACAAATACCGACGACGTTAGTAAAATCCTTGAGGTTTCGTAGAGTTAGAATAAAATTAAACAAATTATTAAAATTGATATTTGGCACAGAATGAAAATCATTGTATAAGTTGATTAAACATATAGAAATGCCCCTTGTATAGATCAGAGCCTGTATATTATTGTTTCTTGTATCTAAAATATTTACAGTGCCTCCCGTTAAAATGTTCACCTATATCGAAAGCCGGCCAGATGGTCGTCTTGCCTAGGGGACCAGCACAAGAATATTAAAACATTGGAACCCTTCTAAATAAAAATCCTGAGTGGCCCAGGTTTCCTGCATCATTATAATATCCTGATTGTCAACTATTTCATTCCAGTCCTGGTAAATTCATTTCATATGCCAGACCGGCAACATTCCAAATAAGTATACTCAATTTACAGTCGGTACCAGTCCTGGTCAGATTTAAACGTCCTCCCAGTGGCCATGCATCAGGTAGACTATTGACTTCATTTAATAATCTTGCAGGTGCAAGTCAGTCTTGGGTGTCTAGGGTGGACAAAGGCAAGAACCTATTATGCCTCAATAGAGGGGCACCATCATTCATTTGTCAGCAGACAAATATTACTGAGGTCCATGCATATATCTTCCTGTACATTTAGTAGGGATTTCACCATTGCAGGGTTTCAAAAGTTAACAACAATACAGTCCCCCTCAATATTTTTGACAGAGGACCCAACCCAGCTTATCCTTCGAACCATAATGATATTGTTTACGTCTGCCACCTTGTATCTCTTATGTTTGGATAACCAGTCAACGCATTTATTGCGAAGTTGGAACCATGTCTCAGTTTGATTTTTCTTAAGAGCAGGTACACCTGCAAGTACACAGACAAATGAGCAAGATGCAGGTGGGAGGTTCAGTATGTCTTTACTAGCTTGGGTATTAACAGTGTTTGCTTGGGTTGAAGCCCCCACACATGTGTTACCGTTCCTCAGGTGGGGTCTCTATGTGTCAGTGCGCGTTGTGCTGCTACGGTCTAACCGTGTGAATGAAGTTGTAACTGGCAGAGTTTTTAACCCTGCAGTATTAGGTAAATTCCCTGATGTGACAATTATTTTGATTTTGATTTAGTTTTTTTTGTGAACTGTAGACACCCGTTTTTTAATAAATATACTTTATACACGTTTAAAAACATAAAAATCGCATATGTACATGTTGTAAAGTTTCTGAAGTTTCTTTTAATGTAATTAAACACATTTTATTTTTCTAATATTTTTTGGAGTATTGTGGTATTTTTGCGGGTCTGTTAATATAGACGGCCTATTACTCTATGGTTTTCATTCCCGATCACATGGTCGGAATCAATCCAAGAGTCTGAATCCACAGGTTCATTGAAAAGTTTAAAAATAATTTCAGATATGTACACTCCACCATTTTCATTAATGAGATCAGTCCTTACCTTTTTTACTACCCTGTTCACTTTTTGCTTAAAAAAGAACAACAGTTAAAAACCGTTCAAAAAACCCTTCTAGAAACAAAAACGGTTCTTGTTAGAGCCATCATCTGGCTCTCTGTTTTTAATGTGTATAAGTCAGTGTTTCAGTGCATCCATCAGTGTGTGCCTGGGTGTGTCAGTGTATGAATGAGTGTGTGCCTGGGTGTGTCAGCGTATGCATCAGCATGAACCTGGGTATGGCAGTGTCTGTATCACTGTGTGCCGTACTGTAGCAGTGTATGCATTGCTGTATGCTTTGGTGTGTCAGTGTCTGAACCGGTGTGTCCCTGGATGTGTCAGTGTATAGGTCAGTGTGTGCCTGGGCGTGTCAAAGTATGCTTGAGTGTGTTTCTGGCTGTGCCAGTGTATGCATGAGTGTCAGCCTGGGTGTGTGAGCATATGCATTAGTGTGTAACTGGGTGTGCTAGTGTATGGCTGAGTGTGTGACTGGCTGTCTCAGTCTATGCATTAGTGTTTGCCTTGGTGTGTTAGTGTATTCATGACTGTCTGGCTGAGTATGTTAGTGAATGCATTAGTGTTTGGCTGGGTGTGTCAGTGTCTGTATTACTGTATGCCTGGGCGTGGCAGTGTCTGCATTGATGTATGCCTGTGTCTGTCAGTATATGTGTCAGTGTGTGCCTAATTGTGTTATTGGACGCATTAGTGTATGGCTAGGTGTACCACTGTCTGCACTACTGTAGGCCTGGGTGTGTCATTCTATCCATCAGTGTATGCCTGGGTGTGTCAGTGTGTGCCTGGGTGTGTCAATGTCCGCATTGTGGTATGCCTTGCTTCATCAATGTATACACTGGTTAGTCAGTGCATGTGTCAGTATATGATTGGATGTTTTATTGAATGCATTAGTGTTTGGCTGGGTGTGCTAGTGCCTGCTTTGGTGTATGCCTGGGTGTGTCAGTGTCCACATTGGTGTTTTCCTGGATATGTCAGTGTGTTATTGGATGCATTAGTGTTTGGCTGGATGTGTTAGTGTCTGCTTTGGTATATGCCTGGATGTGTCAGTGTATTATTGGATGCATTAGTGTTTGCCTGAGTGTGTCAGTCTATGCATCAGGGTATGCCTGGGTGTGTCAGTATTTGTGTTAAGTGTGTACAAGCACGTCTTATTGAATGCATTTATGTTTGGCTGGGTGTGTTAGTGTTTGCATTAGTGTGTAGTTGGGTGCGTCACTGTCTAAATCAGTATGTGTATGGGTGTTTGAGAGGCTGTATCAGTGTTTGGCTCAATGTCTACTGGCTGTATCGATATGTGACTGGCTGTGTCATTGGCTGTATAGGTATGTGCCTGGGTGTATCAGTTTCAGTATCGGAGTGTGGCTGGGCATATCAGTAGGTGTATCAGTGTGAGTCTGGGTATGTCAGTGGCTGTATCGGTGTGTCCCTGGGTGTGTCAGAGGTTGTAGCAGTGTGAACCTGGGTCACTCAGTGGCTGTATAGATGAGTGCCTTGGTGTCTCAGTAGCTGCATTTTTCGGTGCATGGATGTGTCAGTCTGTGTGTGGTTTAATCAGTGTATGACTGGGTATGTGAGTAGCTGTATTGGTTTCGGTGTGAGTGGGTGTATCAGTGTGTGAGTGGGTATGTGAAAGGCTGTATGATTCTATCTAAGTTGTTTTCATGTATAAATGGGTGTGTGACTAACTGTATGGGACTTCGAGTGGCTGGTTGAGTGCATGTGTGGGTGTGTCAGTACCTGTGTAAATGGCTCTATAGGTGTGTGAATTCTTGTATGAGTACCTGTATGGGTGTGTTTCTGACCGATAACTAAAATTACCAACATACATGTTTATAACTTTACAAATGCATTTCATGAACACATTTCAAAACAATTTAAACCAAACAATTTACAAATAATCATAACATAACATATTTACCTATTTACAAATGCACTTTGTGCACAAGTACTTCAGGAAGCACAAAACAAAGTGATGTCTTGAAGCATCTTACAATACTGTCAAGGAAAAAAAAGGATACAGATAAATATCTCTGCTGCAACAGTGGCAGCAAGCAGTTATCCATGGGCACTACAAATAATTATTTACATCAGGCAGCTTCTATGTGGAAGTACTTAAAAGCAATTCCAGAAAGAGGCCACAACTAAAGCACTCTGGACAAAGTAGTTGCAGCAGGACAGTCCATCTGTTCAGTACCCTTGGGAGAACTCCATCAACTGCAGTCATTATAATAGCACATTCCTTACAAAATGTAGGTGCACTGTTGAAAAGAACCATCAATGAAAAGTGGGGGAAAAAATCATAAAGATTATGCAAAAAAAACTCAAAACTTGGATTCTGACTCAGAACTTAAATGTATTTTTCACACAAACAAACTGTAACATTAAAGACATGAAATTCAAGACAGCAGGAGAATTATGCTGTGTGCATCTGTAAAATGTTTGTAGGTACTTTAAGCACAGATTTGAAACTAAGATGTCCTTTATCTGCAACAAAAAATTCCACTTTTGGAGAAATTACTGATTTCTTTTTGCAAAAGGAGTACAAAGCAAGAGAAGCTCCTCATATTCATATGCTGTTGTGGGTAAAATATGCCCCTACATTTGGAACACATTCAGATGGGTCTGTACTTTTTTTTCTTAGAACAGTTTATTACATGTAGCATTCCAAAAGATAATGATGGAAATAACATAAAGCAGCAAGTATAGTATTTAAATTGACATAGATGTGAAAAGTACTGTCAGCAGAAATATTTAGTTATTTTCTTAGCTCCCCGTTGAACCTTCATGTTTTACAGTCTGAACTCAGTTCCTTTTTTCCCAGTTCTCTTTGAAAAAATAAATAAATATATAAACCTGTTAGAAAAAGCTCCTTAAAAACAATACCACGTTGTCACAAACATTTCAAAAGTACCCCACAAAATCCTCCCAGGACTGGTTACACACTTTCTGATTGCCCCTATATTTCAACCTGTACTCCGCTGGGGTGAATTCATACTGCCAAGGGCCTTCTTCTTGGTAGTATACTTCAGCCTCTTCCCCTTCTTTAGAGCCAGTAGGGCATCCCTTCCATCATCAGCAAAGGCCAGCTCCCAACTCCTCTTCAGAGATCCTCTGTACCTCTAGAGCTATTTCATATGCTTTAAACAATTTGTCTATGTCACCCCCCTCCTTACAGACAGGCACCATGGCTCTGTGAATATGGACCCTTTCTTCTGCACTGAACATAGAAGTTTTGCTCCCACCATTTTGGCTAGACTCTAACAGCTAATTGACCTTCAAATCTACCTCCTTGACGTTCACTTCATGAGCCCAACAAGACCATTTTCTCCTCCAAGGTTCTCTCAGCCTCAGCTTTTCTCTCCTCTGCAGCCACCTGGGTCAGCTACTGCTTCAGGTCCCACTCATCCTGTCTCTCCTTGAGCTCCTTGGGGGACTGGTTTTGGAGGAGACACTACTTCATGCATCGAATCCAGCATGGAACTCTCTCTCTCTCTCTCTCTGGAACCTTTTCCTAGTCATTTCTCAACTGCTTTCCCTCCTTCTCTGAGACAGTACCCTTAGTGGCCCTGAATCTAGGGTCAACTACAATCAGGGTTCTCCCTTCTCCATAGTGCTGTAGTAGTCCTCTTAAAACTCTTCCTGTGCTGCAGATTGTATTCTGTGGATTTCCACCCACATTGTAAGGGCACACTAGCACTCAAACTTGGGCATACAGGTGAGTAAATGGGTGTGTGAATGATTTTACGGGTGTGAATGAGTGTGACAGTTACCGTCTGGCTGTATGAGTGATTGGTACATAATTGTTTTTGTAGGAGTGTAACTGGGTCTGTAAGTGCCAGCCTGACTGCATGAGCGTAAGCAAATTACATATTATTAAATACATACTACAAGCAAGCACCCACATCTAATTTCAAACACATACTGGCATAATAAAATTAATATTCATTCAGTATGCCAATTCCTCTTTCTCCTTTCCTGCTTACTGTATTTTTAGTTAATGGCTCATCGAAGCACCATTCTATTTCCCTTCTAATATACTGTCTAGAAGCTACACATTTTCTTTCAGCTTACATACCCCCACTATTTTTTCTAAATATGCTTGCAACCTAATTAACATATCTGTAAAAGCTCTCTCTGTTTTATTTCTATATCTGGTAACATCTGTTTTCAGTCAGTACTAACCATCTCTTCTCTCAGTAGAAAAGCAGGTAAAATGGCTACCCCTCATCATGTACTCTTACTTATTGGTATTGGTATTGTGGTATACTTATAAAGCGCAGCCTGTCACCACCAAGGGCATCCTGGCGCTTTTGACCCATGATCCAAGCAAAAGCAATAGCTCAACCCGCCCTAGGGAAAAGATAAGTTTTCAGATCCTTTCTAAAGGCTGAAAGATCCTCAAGACCTCTCAGGGATAGGGGCAGGGAGTTCCAAAGTTTGGCCGCCGCTACTCTGAACGAACGACCACCCATCCTCACTCTCTGGAAGCGCGGGACAACAAGTAGCCTGGACGACGAGGAACGCAGAGCTCGAGATGGAAGGTACCAGGCAAACATTTGCCGCAGAGGAATTGGGCCCAGGCCATGAATCGCCCTGAACACAATACACGCTGCTTTATAGCGTACGCGTAAATGGACCGGCAGCCAATGGAGTTCCTACAGCGCTGCCGTGGAAGAGCTGTGGTAGGAGCGGGAAAGGGCGAGTTTGGCAGCCATATTTTGCACCCTTTGAAGCTTGGCCATAAGTGTTAACGGGGCCTCCAGAAGCAGTGCGTTGCAGTAGTCGAGTCGACTTAAGATGGTACTTCGCACTACTTCTGGTCTGGCTTGCTCAGGGAGAAGGGGTAAAACCTTACGCAGCATGCGGATCAGCATCATACACGTTGAGGTGGTCTTATTCACGTGCAGATCCAGCTGCAGGTTGGGCCCAAAAATGACGCCCAAATTGCGCGCCGATTGTGCGGCTGACACCGTCTCCGAAAAGGATGGGGGCCAAAAATCAACAGGGAGATCTCGGGGAACTCGGTCAGTGGAGCAATGCAAGACCTCTGTCTTGGTTCCGTTGAACTGTAACGAATTCAGACGGAGCCATTCCGCTGTAGCCTGCATGCACCGGTGAAAAGTCTCCAATGGGACTGCATCCTGTCCCTCCAGGGAAAAGACCAGCTGGGTATCATCCGCATAATTAAATGCGGAGATACCAAATGATTTAATGAGCTGGACTAGAGGGCGGAGGTAGATATTAAAGAGTATGGGGCTGATGGCTGAGCCCTGGGGTACTCCTTGTCCCACTCTCCGCTCCTCTGAGCTGAAGGGAGGTATCGAAACCCGTTGCTGACGGCTGTCCAGGTAGGAGACTAACCAGTCCCTAGCCTTGTCTTTGACCCCGCATTCTTCCAACCTCGAAATCAAGGTAGGATGGCTGACCGTGTCGAACGCGGCCGACATATCGAGCAGCACCAAAAATGCTGCCCGACCACTGTCGACACGCGCCCGCAGATTGTCTAGTACGGTCACCAACGCGGATTCCGTCCCGTGAGCAGGGCGAAAACCGAATTGCGTCTCATCCAACCAGGTGTTCCCTTCTAAAAAGCCGGACAGAGTGCGGGTAACCAACTTTTCCATGATTTTAACCGGAAAAGGAAGCAGGGAAATTGGCCGGTAGTTAGAGAGGCACCCAGGGTCGAGCGTAGGTTTTTTTAAGAGCGGAGAAACCACTGCCTTCTTCCAACAGCCTGGTACAGTCCCTGTTTCAAACGACTGGCAGCAGATGGCATGCAAGGGCTGAAAGAGATCCTCTTGGAACACCTTCCATAGTTTTGCAGGAAGAGGATCCAGAGGCGAGCCAGATGAAATCGTGAGGGCTAAACTGCCAAACTCCTCCAGAGAAGGGAGGGGAAAACTACTCAGCTGGGGTCGACTGGCCACAATCGCCGGAGCTCCCAAGCTGATAGCCGGATCCAGAGAGGGAGGAGAGAGGCTACTCAGCTGGGGTCGACTGGCCACAGACGCCGGAGCTCCCAAGCTGATAGCCGGATCCAGAGAGGGACGAGAGAGGCTACTCAGCTGGGGTCGACTGGCCACAGACGCCGGAGCTCCCAAGCTGATAGCCAGATCCAGAGAGGGAGGAGAAAAGCTACTCAGCTGGGGTCGACTGGCCACAGTCGCCGGAGCTCCCAAGCTGATAGCCAGATCCAGAGAGGGAGGAGAAAAGCTACTCAGCTGGGGTCGGCTGGCCACAGTCGCCGGAGCTCCCAAGCTGATAGCCAGATCCAGAGAGGGAGGAGAAAGGCCACTCAGCTGGGGTCGACTGGCCACAGACGCCGGAGCTCCCAAGCTGATAGCCAGATCCAGAGAGGGAGGAGAAAGGCTACTCAGCTGGGGTCGACTGGCCACAATCGCCGGAGCTCCCAAGAAGAGAGCCGAATCCAAGGAGGGAGAGGGGAAGCTACTCAGCTGGGGTCGACTGGCCTCACTGGCCGGAGCACCCAGACTGAGGGCCAACTCCAAAGCTGGGGGGGTAGAGCCACTTAGCTGGGATCGACTGGCCTCCATCGCCGGAGCTCCCAAGCTGAGGGCCGAATCCAAAAGAGGGGAAGGGGAGTTACTCCGCTGGGATCGACTGGCTTCCAACGCCGAAGCTCCCAAGCTGGAGGGCTGATCCGCTGGACGGGGTCGACTGGAGGGCGTGGCCGGAGCTTCCACACAGAGGTGAGCGACCCTCTGCGGGGGTCGACTGGCCATCTCCTCCGGAGCTCCCGCCTCAGTGGTGGAATTAACTGGATCCTGCAGACCCGCTAAGATTTTACAGATTTTCTCCTCAAAGGCATCCGCAAGTGAGTCACAAAGAATTTGCGATGCCGGGACTGCGCTAGCCACACACATAGGGTGGGCAAGGTCTCTAACGATTTTAAAGAGGGCCTGGGCCTTATTTGGAGCCTGATTCAAGGTAGACTCAAGAAAGGTCGCCTTAGCCATCTTGATTTGAGCCTTGTATTTTTGCATAGCAGACCTAAACACCATCTTCTCAGAGTCTAAATACTGTTTCCTCCAGACCCTTTCTGCGCGTTTACAGTCAAGTTTAAGCTGGCGTAATTCACTCGTGTACCATGGACTGGCTCGGTTCACTCTTCCTCGTGACTTCCGAAGGGGTGCCAGCGGATCCAGCGAGCTCGATATGGACTGGCAGAAGAGGGTATAACTCTCTTCAGCTGTGTTGCCGAGCTTAAAATCCTTACCTAGGATGTTCGGTAATGGAGAGGTTTTAAGGATTCGGGACCAAGGTCTCTCTAGCTTAGCTAGGGGAAGTCCGGCCTTACGCGAGGTGAGGTCCTCAGAGCAGAGGGAGAACATAATCAACGAGTGGTCTGTCCAATACTGGCACTTGATGTCGACTAATGATACCCACTGTGGGTCCGCAAACACTAAGTCCAGGATGTGGCCTTTTTGATGCGTGGAAGCGTTCACCAGCTGTTCTAAATTGATATCTGTACAGGCTTGACTAAGGGAAAAAAAAGCCTTGTCCAGCGAGTTACCTGCCCACAGATTAAAATCTCCAAGAACCAATAGCTTGGAGTGGGAGCTAGAGAGTTCATAAATCAGATCAATGAGAAGAGATATGGAGGGTGCCGGTCCCGGGGGGCGATAACATAAAACACCCGAGCAGCAGATCACCTCCTGCTGTTTAACTGAAAAACCCATCAGTTCAAATCCCGGTACTTCACGGATCTTTAGCTGGGAGAGGGTCAGCGAGTCTCTATAGATGTACCCGATTCCCCCTCCTCGATTGAGTGGGCGCGGAGTATGGTTGATTTTATAGCCTGAAGGGCAGGCTAAGCCCAACTCGACCTCACAATCCGCCCGCGTCCACGTTTCTGTGAGAAAGAGGACATCGAGTTTTTCCGAATCAATGAGGAATGCTATTTCCGTGTAGTGCTTACATAGGGATCTGACATTAAGCAGGCCACAAGAAATTGGCCTAGAGATTAAAGGCCTGACCGGGTCCTGACATGGTCTGAGTCTAAGTAGCTCAGCCCGAGTGTAAACTGTGCGAAATGGGTCAGAGGGGCCAGAGGTAGCGGCCCTAAGCGCGTCCGTTGCGCAAACGGGCGCAAACGGGCGCAAACGGGCTTACCTCCGGCGCCCCTACGGCGCCCCCGCTGCGCACCGTCGCTGCGCACGTATCTAGCGGCCATCTTATATGGCCGACGGGGTGTCGCGTGGGTCCTGGCAGGGCGAGTGTCTCTCCCTCACCCAAGATGGCGCTCAGAGTGGAAGGACCTTCTCCCCACTCCAAAATGGCGCTCGAAACCGGCGCGATGAAACTATAGTGCCCCCGGGTCCCTTCTGTCCCACAAAATGTGGGTGTGCAGCAGTTACAGTGCAGGTGAGAGCTCCCTTATTTCCCCCTAAGCGGTACTAACAATATAATGTTAAAAGCGCAAAGCGCTTGGCGCAAACTAGATAAAAAACGAAGTAAAGCTGCTCTAGTTAACAAATCATAGGCTTACTTTCATCTATTTTATTTATACCACTTTTAAATGGTCAGTATTTCTTTAACTCTTTCCATGTTTCCTGTGAAGAAGGCCAATTTGGTTGTTTTTTTTCCACTAATTCGCGAATTCTCCGTGATGCTCAACACAGCCCCGTGTAAATTCACAGAGAAATCTCAAATCTTTTTGGGAGTCCGTTAAACCATTTGACATTATACTACTATAATTTACATTTAACTTTATGATATAGTACTGATTTAGAAAATAACTCCTCCAAAATAAGGAATGTGTCTAAACCATTCAAGTTTTATGTTTGAAAATACAGTCTCTTCAGAACCCTTCCACCTGCACTGCTTTATCTCAGCATCCATAGCAACTATGGGTGTCACAGTGGGTTTGGGAATGTATGTCTGTATGTGTCAGTAGGTGTTAGAGTTTGTATGGGTGTCAGAGTGGGTGTGAGAGCGTCTCTATGGGTGTGTGAGTGAGTTTGACAGTGTGTGTGTGTGTGAGTGTCTATATAGGCATCAGAATGGGTGTATAAGTGTCTGTGTGTGTGAGTGAGTGTGAGAGTGTCCATATCGGCATCAGAGTGGGTGGGAGAGTGTCTGTCCATATGAGTCACTCGGTTTGAGAGTATTTGTATGGCCATCAGAGTGGGTGTGAGAATGTCTGTCTGGGTGTGTGAGTGGATGTGAGTGTCAGTACGGGTATCCAAGTGTATATGGGAGTGACTCTGGTTTTCAGAGCTGGTTTAAGAATGTCTCCTCTGGTCTGTGACTGGGTGTGAGCATGTCTGGGTGTGAAAGCGTCCCTAATGGTGTCAGAATGGGCGTGCAAGTATCTCTTTTGTCTTTTCTGGACCAAAAGCTACCTTTTTGCCAAATTTTGTGTTATTCCATCCAGTGGTTCGGTCTGTCGTTGTGTTCGAAATCCCCATGGGAAATTGCATGGGGAAAATATGTTTTTGCCCCCCTCTTCATGGGACCTTTTGAGCCTCAGAATCACCACCTCTCTATGGCTTTTGTTAAAATAGTGAAGGGGGGGCGCACAGATTCCCCTTCATCAGCTCTTTAGAACCCTGGAGATCACCACCTTCTTTACAGCAAAAAAAGCAAGGGGCCACATGGAAACCCACCCCCTGGGTCCCACCACCTCCCCGGGTCCAGTCAATAAAAAACATATGGGAGAGGGGCACCTCCTGTTACCACCAGTAAGTCTCAGACAGCTAGATTGCTGAGAGCTCCCTACAGGCCTTCCCCCTTTCTCCACCACTCGGCAAACACACCTGCTGGCGCACTACTGGTTGGAGGATGAAGTACCCTTGGTTGCTGAGGTTCCTTTGGGACCAAGCCCGCCCCCTGTTACCTCCAGCAAGTCCAACACAACTGGATTGCTTAGAGCTTCTTACAGGCCCGCCCTCCTTATCCACCACTCTGCAAATGCACCTCCTGGAGCACTACTGGTTGGGAGATGAAGTCTCCTTGGAAACTGAGGGTACTTGGGTCTAAGAACCTCTCCTGTTGCCTCCAATAAGTCCCACACAGCTGGATTACAGAGAGGTTGTGGGAGGCCTGCACCCTTTTTACACCACTCTGGGAACATGCCTCCTGACACACTATTGGTTGGGGGGTGAAGACCCCTAGAGTCTGGCCAAGAAACCCCCCTGTTACCTCCAGTAAGTTCCACACAAGGGGATTGCTGAGAGCCCATCAGAGGCCCGCCTCCTTTCTCCACCACTCTGCTAATGCTCCTCTTGGCACACTACTGGTTAAGCGAAGAAGTCCCCTTTGATGCTGACGGTCCTTGAGGGCCAAGAACCCCTCCTGTAATCACTAGTAAGTCCCATACAGCATGATTGCTGAGAGGTCTTTGGAGGCCTATCCTGTATATTTTAAACTACTGTGACACCACACCTATACGCATTAAGGGCCAGATGTACAACCAGTTTTTGCATCCGCAAACAGGTTTGCGATCCGTTTGCGCATGCAAAAACCTACATGGCCAATGTACTAACACTATTTTGCGACTCGCAAAAAATTGTGACTCGCAAAATAGTGTTTTGAGACTCGCTATTAGGAAGGGGCGTTCCCTTCCTAATAGCAACTCACAAGCCATGTATGAATGTTTTGCGACTGCAATTGCGATCGCAAAACACTCACAATTTATCGCCCTCTTCAATAGGGGTGCAAATTGAGCATAGCTCATTAATATACATGAGCCTCGCATTTTGCGACCCATTGGGAATCGCTAACAATCTCTCTGACACTGTTGTACATTGGCTTTTGCGACTTGCAAATTGTGACTTTCAATTTTTCGCAATTTGCGAGTCGAAAAAGCCAAGGTTTGTACATCTGGTCCCATGGGATGTGTTACTTTAGCACAATTATTCTTTCAAAGATGTTGCATATCTTTAAATGCTGGCTAGCATTTTGAATACTACTATGGCAATTCACCTTCACATGTAAAGGGTTGTGCTTTTTTAGCACAAGCACTTGTTGCTTTGATGCTTTGGCATGATATCTAATCATTGATTTTTGATTATATGATTCCTTACATTCCAGGTTGGTTTCCTCGAATAAGGTATTATTGCACAAACTTGTAATTGCATTTGAGTGAACCTATATACACATTACATGTAGTAACCCATGCTTTGTGGATTAGGTCAAAGTCCTGACGAATTGCCATGATCAACATTAACTGTAATAGTCAAGAAACTTGTTGACCTGATTTTATATTTTGAAACTAGATTAGGATCATTATATCCATTTATAGTCACTTATTGTTTTAATCATAACACGGGGACCCAGACAGTAAACATATGTTAGGGTACTCAATCAATCAATCAATCATAGTTTTGTAAAGTGCGCTACTCTCCCGTTTGGGTCTGAGGGCTGGGTGTGAACAGGTCCATTGGATCATCGGAAGAGCCAGGTCTTGATGTCCTTCCTGAATTAGTGCAGTGTCGGGCGTCTCCGGAGGTGAAGGGGGAGATCGTTCGATGTCTTGGCTGTGAGGTAGGAAAAGGACCTTACACCTGCTCTGGTCCTGTAGAATACTCCTTAGTTATTTTTAGACTCACTTCATACCAACCTACACCACAACTCTACACACGGAGCACTGACTCATATTTTTTATCCCGTCAAAATAACGGTGGAAGAAATACTTCTTCCACTCATTTGAATTGCAATTTAAAATCCCCTTTAATGATGAAGTCAAATTTTAAATTACTATTCTGAAAATGACACTTTTAGAAAGTTGGCATTTTTCTGCCTAAACCAAATTTGCCTTTCTGCATGTGTCTAAGGTCCCATCACTGCTAATGGCTCCCCTGTGGTGTGACATGTCTATCCAAACAAGGGATAAAAGGGGGCAGAGTTTAGACAGGGTGGGTCTTTCTGACAGTATGGCTGTATTTGTGCTTGTTTCTTTTTGTACTGTGTATATTTGATGTTTTTTAAACCGAATAAAGATTATTGAATTGAATTGAGAGAATGGCTGGGGTAAGAGTTGTGCCGTTCCTGGATCACACTTCAAATGAACCTGCCTCCCGTACACAAAAAGGAACCTTATGCCAGATGTGTCTAGCCTTTGTCCCGTTGCCAGGTTACAACCAATCCCAGGGAATATGAAAGAACTGGCTAGACATAGTTTGGTAGTAGGCCTCGGATTGACCCCACACACAGGCTGGCACCAAACTGCCAACGTGACACTCCAACTGAGGTTCCTCACATAGAACTGGACTAAGATAAAAGATAAACTTCCATCTGACAAATCTGGTCCCTGTGTCCCACCCATGCTCTGAACGTTTGAATTTGACCGGGTCTTGGCGTAGTTTCCCCCCACATTTTGCTTTCTGACCTCCTGTTATGCTATCTTCATTTTAATCAGAGGTATTAACTGTCAAACTACACCAAAAGGCTATCCAAGGACAATCATTGACAAAACAAAAAAAAGGTTGCGTAATACACCGAGGGCAGCGTTGTTAGAAACCAACCCAAGACCAGAGGCAGACTCATTAATTTGTGTTAGCACTTTCAATCCCTCATCAAACGAGGTAAAGAAATTATCAATAAAAATGGTCCATTTTAACATCAAATAAACTGAATTTTAAGAAACCAATGTTTTCATTTAGAAAGAACAAGAGTCTCAAAAATATATTGGTACATGCAGACACACATAGGCCCAACATAACCAACCAACTCACACTATGGAATCAACCACCAGTAATTGGTCATTACCCATGCAGGTCTTGTTTGATATGTCCTTTTGCTGAGCACACAAAGTAGGTCGACCTCGGTCTGACCTCCCCGTTTGAACAACGGACTCACACTAATTGCAACAGTGACAATGTTGTCTATATGATCAAATGCTCGTGTCAATTGATGTATGTTGGAATGACAAGCAGGAGAATAAAGGTTCGCATTAGCGAACATCGCAGCACTATAAGGCGAGCGATAGCAGCAGCTAAACTTACCGCTCATTACCTGGAGAAAGGTTATAATGACAAAGACTTTAAGTAGCCCATTATTGAGAAAGTCAAAGGTACTGGCAATTTGACCAAGAGACTACTGGAGTGCGAACAGCTTTAGGTCTACCGGTTAAAGACCCACGAGAATGAGCTCAATGATTCCATTCCATAGAATCAATGACACCAGAGATGACTCATTTAGGATATTGTTTTGATCCTTTAGATATTTTGTACTATGCCCACTACAGTTGCACCTAAGAATATCATTCCTAACCGAGACAGGTCCATTACATGATCAATTGACCTTTCACATATGACTAATAGTACCACATCAGTACTAAAGATTACCATCCCTGACTGAGACAGGTCCAATACACAAACCACTGACCTTTCACATATGATAAATGATTCTATGATGTCACACCAGACACGTGTCCGTTTGAGTCCATCAATAAATTTGTATTGTTCAAAACACTCAGCGCGATAACTTCAGTGACATATAACTATCTTGCTGATCGCTTGTTACAAGTGTATGAGAATGCCAATAAATAAGGATGTTTTTCCATACCTGCAGGGGTTCCCAATCAAACATTTTCACCCTGTTTAAACATCTTAAAAACATTGGTTTCAATACTATTACTACAAGTGCACATGGGACTACATTACCCATGATTCTATGACGTCGCACCAGGCGCTTTTCTAATTTTGGCACCGCACCTTATGACTCGCCCAAGTAGGCAGGCCAGAATCCTGTTTTCCCACGAAAGCACCGGCAATTTAATCTGATACATTCCGAGCATCGAGGCACAAGCCCGAGGACTCGGATACAGTAGGTATGAACGCGGGGCAGGAAACTTGATGGTGTAAGTATACGGGACAGGCAGCAACAAAACCTACAATACAGTATGGCTTGATCAATCCAAATCACGAGGCAAAGCATTCATGGCTTCTTTTTATGCCACTCTGTTTGTTTTTCTCTCTCTCCTACGCCGGTCACTGTTTTCTACGGGGCATGTTTTGAACACCAACAGAGTTTGACTAAAGGGCTACCCCTCAGATCCTGGAGTCCTCAGTGATGTACATACTCTCCCAAAGAGGCGTAAGGGAGAAAGTTGTGCATGAAATGTGTGAATGAATAACCATAGCGATTGATTTTAGCATGGTGTGGTTTGTTTGGAGTGACACTAGAGTAATTTTCTTATGTGACCACGCACGCACAGGAGTGTGAATACTGACAGATTGCGATCTTTATCGCCACATCACTATATATACCACCTAGTATTGATATATACCACTGGAAACACATACTATTTAGGTATGTTGAGTGATGTCACCGGCACACCCTATCGCCCTGACAGCATGGGTGTAACCACAAACACATCACACATGGGAAGTGTTGAGCTTATGCTATAATGTTATACTATGATCTCCTCTTTTTATTTTACTTACAGATGGAGTAAAGAAATTACTAAAGACAAATTGGTTGGTTCTTTTTAAGGAGCAGCTTTCTGCTCTTAAGATATGAATGTAGAATAGGGTACTCCCTTTCTCACTCTAACCAGGGAAGATATCCCTTGTTTGCCCTGATGAAAGTCCACTACCCTTTTGGCCAATTAAGGACTGAAACATGGTGGCACTAGGGCTGTAGGACCATAAAAATCCAATTCACCCCCCCCCCCCCTTGTTGAGCATTTTAATATCCCTAGCAGATCCCCGAAAAAAATGATACTGGGATCTGTTTGCGGTTTTTTAATCTTTAACTCCCCCTGGCTATTCTTCATCAAGAGCTCCCTGGACTGCGGTGGAGTCCACCCTGACTTATAGGGTCTGGGTGACCCGATAATGAATCATGACACCACTAGGGTGTGTAAGGGTAATATAAACAAAAGGAAGTGTTTCCTACCCCACTCTCTAGTGGGTAACAACTCATTGCTTCATATAGGATCTTCCCATGTCTAACTGTCCAGGGTTAAGTGTAAGAATTAGTGAACATCGTTCACTAGATCATGGGTTACTTTTTGGGGAATAGTAAGTCCTTAACCCCTTCCATGCTCATGACGAGCTCAGCTCGTCATGAGGCACACTGGAGCTGTGCTAATGACGAGCTGACCTTGTCATGAACAATGGGAAATCATGGAATGCAGCACAGGAGGAAAATATCTCTAGCAGCCAAGGTATTAAGTACCCCAAGGAAAGGGTTGGGATGATTCAGTGGTCCCTCCCAGAGGAGAGGCTGGACAGTGGGGAGGATACTCCCCATATCCTTTGTCTAGTTTCATACCAGAGCGGGAGCCAAAGGCTGGAGTATGCAAGGAGAGCACCAAATGTGCCCATCAAAGCAGTCTAGTGCCGCTGGCAAGCACCCCCACCCTGTCCCAATAGACTAAGTCCTGTCTGGGAAGTGGTGACACCTCCCTGTAACAGGAAAGATATTGTCCTGCCTTCTCTGCTCATGCTTGGCTCAGCAGCAGTAGGGCAGAATCGTGTCTCTGGTCGGCAGTAGCCATTTTTTGACGTCCAGGTCTAGAAGACTAGTACGGGGAGCACTGAGGGCCTCTCAGAGCAGCTTTACAGTGCCTGGAATCATACCTCCCACACCGTTTACAGTGTTGAGTGTGCGAGTATGATTCCAACATGTTTGATACCAAACCCGACAGGGTTTGTTACAGCTTCTTTAGAGATAGCCATCGCATAATGACATTTGGCCAAGCTATGTATCTTTTTTTTTATTTTTTATAAATATTTTTTTATTAGATATCAGGTGTATACAAAAATAACTTCCCAATTAAAACACATGTTCCAATGCAGCACCAACAAGTCTTAAAAAGGTTATCACAATTCATCATAAATATCCATAAATACATCAATACAACGTGATTGAAAATGAATCATAATTTTTTCTTTGCGGTTAAAAAAGCGAGAAAGCCATCCTTTACTTCATTCTTGCATCCCTCCAGCTTTTAAGAGGGGCCCAGATCTTCTGCCCCAACTCCCTCATCCTTCTACCCCTTCGGGAGCATAGGGAAGCTTCAATGTTATGGATGCCTAACAATCTTGATAGCCACATCTGGAATGAGGGTGCCGTGGAGTCCTTTCACCGTGCAGCCAAAAGTAATTTTAAAACTGATATACAGATTAATACAAATGCTTCCTCCTCCTTTTTCAATCTTAACTTAGAATCTATTCCAAATATCATCAAGACCGGGGATAGGGTAATTTTAATCCTCAGCAGCCCCTCCCAACATTTTTCGATCTCCGAGCCAAGTTTATTCAGTGCACTGCATTAGTAAAACATGTGTACTAAGTTTGCCGGCCCCCGGGAGCACCTTGGACACCTATCGTCGTCTCTTTTCCCCCAAAAAGCTGAGCTGGAGTAAAATATAGCTTATATAGTGTCTTGTAATGTTGTGCCCTGAGGTTCGAGAAGAGAAATAGATTACTTGCCATCTGCAGCGCTCTATCCAGATCCACATCTGGATCCCCTAACTTTAGCGCCCAGGAGGCCTCCACCTTTTCCATATCATCTTGCATTGTATCAGATAGAGCCCCGTATATCATACCAATCCTGGTACCCCCCCCCCCCCAGAACATAATCGAGGATCTTGATTCTCCCTCCCGGGCTGATCCGGGGTCTAATGGACATTAGGGTTTGGAATATTTGCATGAACTTAAAACTATGTTTCGCCTCAACCCCAAATTTCTGTTGGAGCTCCACAAAACTCATCGGGGCAACACCTTCCCATAGATCCCCTATTCTACTAATTCCTTGCAATTCCCAAGCTAACCACCCACTATCACTACTCAAATGCGGAAAGAGTTTTGAATTCCAAAGGGGTGTGTAATAATTATATTTCGGGATCCCAAGTGCCTTCTTGACCACTTTCCACACCCCGATACACTATCCAACACCTTGTATCTTTTTTGTTATAATATCGGTGGTCAGTATTACGCAGCAAAAGCCCCACTGCTTCTTTCCCCAAAAACAGTTCATAAATAGAGGGGGGATTGGTGCACCCAGGTTGACTATTAGGGTAACTAGGGGTACTATCCACAAGTATCGCCATTTGACTAAACAGAGAAGCCGCTAAATAAAACCTAATATTAGGGGTCCCCAATCCTCCTCTTTCTTGCGGTAATGACAAATATTTTAGGGTTCTTCTTATCTTTCCATACTGCCATAGAAAATTACTAAGTGCTGATTAAATAGATTGTAGCACATTTTCCCCCACCATAAGCGGAATCGATCGAAAAAGATACAACAGTTTCGGAAGCATAGTCATTTTTAAAACATTAATTCTCCCTATTAATGATAGATGGATGGCAACAATCCTCTATAGCTCCAATATAATTGAGTCTACCAGTGCCTCATAATTTTCTTTAATTATAGACTCCATTGAGGGGCTAATTCTGACCCCCAAATAGATTGCAGAATCTGTGTATCTACATCATAAAGCATCACACTTTATGATGTTATTTGAACAGACTCTCTGAGTCTTTTTTTCATAATATTCCCACACCCCGGGATCCTTCCTATTAACGGATCTATATAGAGCGCAAATAAAATTGGAGAGCAAGGGCACCCTTGACGGGTCCCCAGGGAGATAAATATTCTGTCCGAACCTCCACCCATTAACTGGATTCTAGCATACGGGTCGACATACATTGCCTTTATGGCCTTAATTATTTTAGGGCCTAAGCCCCTCCGTTCCAATATCCCCCACAAATACAACCAGGTGACGCGGTTGAAGGCATCAAGAAGGATCATGGCGATCCGACCCCCCGAGGCAGCAAGTGCGTCAAACAGCGTGATGGCACGTCTTATGTGGTCCGTTGTTCCCCGGCCTGGAATAAACCCATGCTGCCAAGGGGAGACCAGACCGCCAATGACCCCTCCAATGACCCCTCCCAGTCTATTAGCCAGGACCTTTGCGTAGATTTTAGTGTCTGCATTTATGAGGGATATTGGACGGTACTAAAAGGGGGCCTCCTTAGCTTTATCCTTTTTATGGAAGATTATGATATTCGTCTCTTTCTATGAGTCTGGAATTACTCCTGAACATGTTATACTGCTAATTAGGTCCAGTAATATTGGGGCCAGAACTTTCTGTAGGCACTTATACACTTCAGCTGGGATGTTATCTGGCCCGGCGGCCTTACCAGCTGGTGAGTTCTGGAGAGCCATTATCACTTCGTTCAATTCAATGTCCCTATCTAATATATCCCTCACTTGAAGAGTCAGAGTGTGTCCAAAATCCTCAAAAGCTAAACTGAGGAGATCTGCCATAGCCTCCTCTTGATACAGCTTCTGGTAGAACTCCTTAAATACCCTTTTGATGTCTTCTGATGGCCACTCTATGTATCTTAATGGCTGAGTAATTTTCAACCTGGGAGAACGGACTCCGAAGGTTGTAAGAGTATCCTGCTCATGCAGGGGCACCCTCACACTAATAACTGAGCAACCTGCCTTCAGGATTGAAAGGCTTGCCTTAGGGGTGACTTATAGGTTTTAAGTGCAGTGGCCTCAGATATAAGGAAACGTATATCTTTCGTAAGTGGTGCTAGCACCAGCTTACACAGGCTGCAATGTCAGGCCTGTACTCACAATTTGAGTGGTCTCCCATGGGTGGCATAATACATGCTTCAATCCATGAGATACCCCTGGGGTACCTATGCCCTGGGTACCTTAGCACCATATACTAGTGACTTACAAGGGTACACCAGTAGCCAATCTGGAGTGTACCTAAGTACTCAACATTTCCAATTTAGGAAAGAAGAACAGAGACTGGGGTCCTGATTAGCAGGATCCCAGTCAGACTAGTTAGTAAAACACAATGATACCAGCAAAATTGGGGGTTACCATGAAAGCAGATCCTACTTTCCTATACAACCCCCTCCCCCCAATCGTAAGTTGATGAGACTAACCTTGCTGAGTTGAGTCTTCATTTTCTATGTGGAAATATCTGAAGAGTCCTTCTGCAATGGCATGGTTATTCCCAGGCCTATGTTCCACTGAAAAGTCCATCTCCTGTAGGGAAATGGACCAGCTCAAAATTTTGGGATTTTTACACTTCATTTGTTTAAGCTGTAAGAGGGGCTTATTGTCTGTCTGAAAAAGAAAGTGAGTACCAAACATGTATGGCTTCAACTTCTTCAAGGCCCAGACCACAGCAAAGGCCTCCCTCTCTATAGCTGACCAGCGTTTCTTCCTGGGGGTCAACCTTATGCTTATGAAAGCTACTAGTTGGTACTGGCCCTCTGCATTTAGTTGTGACAAAACAGCTCCTACCCCTATCTCAGATGCATCTGTGGGGCAATGAAGGTTTTGGAATAGTCAGGACTTTGCAGAAAGGGAGAAGAGCACACAGCCTGCTTCAGGTCATCAAATGCCTTTTGACAGATACCTTTCCACTGAACGTTCTTAGGCATTCTCTTGGAGGTGAGATCATTACGGGGAGTCACAATAGACCCATAACCCTTAACAAACCTACTGTAGTACCCAATCAGTCCCAAGAAAGCTCCGACCTGAGTCTGGGTAGTGGGAGCAACCCAGTCCATGATTGTCTGGATTTAGATCCCCAATGGCTGGACTTGGCCTCCACCTACCAGGTGACCCAAGTATACAAACTTGTTTTGCCCTATATGGCACTTGGTGGCCTTGATAATGGATCCTGCCTTTTGCAGGGCCTCCAGAACATTCCAAAGGTGGCCCAGGTGATCCTCCCAGGTGGAGCTAAAGACAGCAATCTCATCTAGATATGCTGCACTATAGGCTTCCAGACCTGTTAAAACTTTATTCACCAACCTTTGAAATGTGGCAGGTGCATTTTTCAGACAAAAGGGCATCACGATAAATTGATAATGCCCACTGAAGGTTGAAAATTCTGTTTTTGGCTTGGCATCCTCAACTAGTCTGATTTGCCAGTAGCCAGCAGTCAGGTCAAATGCACATTGATATTTGGCTGAGGCCAAAGTATCTATGAGCCCATCTGCCTTTGGAATAGAATGGGCATCAGTCCAAGTGACCGCATAGAGGGCTCTGTAGTCCACACAACATCTCATCTCTCTTTTTCCACCCTTGGTGTGAGGCTTTGGTACCAGAAGTACTGGACTAGCCCATGGCTATCTGAAGGTTTAATGACCCCCAATTCCAGCATCTTTTGGACATCTGTCCTGATGCAGTGTCTGACATAGTCAGGCTGTCTGTAAAGTTTATTCTTTACTGGCAGATAGTCACCTGCACCGAGCACCCTGCATTCAGGATTGAAAGGTCTGCCTAGGGGTGACTTATAGATTTTAAGTGCAGTGACCTCAGATATAAGGAAACATATATCTGTTGTAAGTGGTGCTGGCACCAGCTTACGCAGGCTATAATGGCAGGCCTGTAGTCACAATTTGAGTGGTCTCCCATGGGTGGCATAATATATGTTTCAGCCCATGGGAGACCCCTGGGGTACCTATGCCTTGAGTACCTTAGTATCATATCCTGGGGACTTAGAGGGGTACACCAATAGCCAACCTGAGTGTTCTTAAGTACTCACAATGTCCAATTTAGGGAAGGAGCACAGAGACTGGGGTCCTGATTAGAAGGATCCCAGTCAGACTAGTCAGTAAAACATAATGACACCAGCAAAAAAGTGGAGGTGACCATGAAAGCAGTTCCTTCTTACCTACACCCATGATATTAAAACTGGGAACAGCACACCTGTAAAGAAAGATCTACCACATGTCTGATGAGGTGAAGGCTAGCATCAAGTAGGAGATCTCCATGCTGGTGTTTCGCAGTTATTGAGCCCTCAAACAGCCCATGGTCCAAGCCAGTGGTGTTGGTTCCCAAGCCTGCCCCTCCAGGTGTCACACCTGAACTTCGATTCTGTGTAGATTACAGTGGGCTCAATGCAGTCACTAGGACTGATGCACACCATATCCCCAGAGCTGATCAACTTATTGATCGGCTTGGATCTGCCAAGTTCCTCAGCACATTTGACTTAACGTCTGGGAACTGGCGGATTGCCTTGACCAAGGGGGCTAAAGAAAGGTCAGCATTCTCAACACCAGAAGGGTACTTCCAGTTCTGTGTAATGCCTTTTGGTTTAAAGAACAACCCTGCCACCTTCCAGAGGTTGGCCAATCAGGACATGGCTGGGTTGGAGAACTTCAGTGCTACCTACCTAGACAACATTGCTGTCTTCAGCTCTAATTGGAAAGACCACTTCAACCACCTCCAGAATGCACTTTGGGCTCTGCAGAGCACAGGCCTGACTATCAAGGCCAGTAAGTGTCAAAAAGGGCAGAGTTCTGTGGTCGACTAGGGACACCAAGTAGGAGCCAAAATTGCAGCCAACTTGACACCGTTCTGGCTTGGGAGTCCATCAAGACACAAACAAAAGTGAGAGCCTTTTTAGGCCTCACTGGATATTACATGAGATTCATCAAGGGGTATGACACCATTGCTGCCCTCTTGACAGAGCAGACTTCCAAGAAACAGTTTGGCACTCAGTTCAAGGTTCAGAAAGATCACCGGACCCTCAGATGGTTAATACAGATGAGGGGTGAGAATCCCAAACTATTGAGATGGTCCCTCTCCCTACAGAGAAAGGACTTTATGGTAGAACTCTGTCCTGAGACAAATCAAGCCAATGCTGATGGTCTCTCTAGGTTCTTCCTTCTTAGTGAAGAGAACTCCTAAGGGGCTGGTTAGCTCTGCCCACCTTCAGCTGGGAGGGACACATGTTAGACCTGGCATCCTTGGGGTGGTTTCCCCTTACTTTTTGCTTTCTGAACTCCTGTTTTTCTGACTTCATTTTTGCAGGCTTTAGGATTCTGGGCACTTTACCACTGCTAACCAGTGATAAGGTGCATATGCTTTATGCTCTAAACATGGTAACATTGGCTTATCCACAATTGCCATTGTTAATTTACTTATAAGTCGCTAATGAAGTGAATTATATGTGCCCAGGGCCTGTAAATTAAATGCTACTAGTGGGCCTGCATCAATGAACGTCCCCCCCACTCAGTAGCCCTTTAAACAATGCTCAGGCCTGCAACTGCAGCCCCTGTGTGTGCAGTTTAGAACTGCCATTTCGACCTGGCAAGTTAATCTACGGGCCATGCCACATCTTCCTTTTTATTACACCCCCCAAGGTAGGTCAAAGTTAGCCCCTTGAGCAGGATGCAGTGTATTTAAAAATAAAGACATGCACTTTTAAGTTTACATGTCCTGGTAGTAAAATAATCTTAAATTCGTTTTTCACTACTGCAAGGCCAATCCCGCCCATAGGTTACAATTGGGATTGCCTTAAAGGGAGCTGGAGTGTGACTTTGCATCCTGATGGCCCATCACCAGGCTTATGGGTCTTTCTAAGGTAGATTGGGAGGGAGGAACTGACATTTGCAACTGAATGGAGCCGTGCCGGTCTCGACACAAAGAGCTTCATACCCCCTGTAGTGTTTTAGGAGCCAGGGCAGGAAAGGAAGGGACCTTGTGATCGTCAAAGGCCTCTATGATGTCTCTCCCACTTCAAAGGCACAATTAGATATAAGTACTGGACCTATGACACCACCAAATCAGAACTCTGCTGAAACTGAGGATATTGTGCCTGGGAGAAGAACAGCTGTGCTGCAGGAGGGACTGCCACTTTGCTAACTGCCTTTGCTGTTGGCCTGCTGCGTGCTGATTGCTGTGCTGTATGAGGGACTGTCCCACTGCTACCTGTGCTGCTCTATTTGCCTGCTGCCTGCTGTGTCTTGCCTGGGAGTGAGAAAGACTGGACCTGCTCTCTTCCTCCTTAAACCCAAGTTTCCCCAAAGGCTTGGTGGCTTGTAACCATCTTGAAGTCTCAGGGTCATCAAAGACTTCATTCAGCTCTGCTTCAGCTGCTGAACTCTGTCATTTGTGAGTCCTCCCTTGCCTGATATGCCAGTCCAGTACTGGGCCTCAGAAGCGGGTTCTGCAGCTGGTTTTGCTTCAAAATCGAAGCAGTGATAACATCGATCACAACCAATGCAGTGCCCTTCAATGCCGAGGCAGTGCCGATCCAAAGACATCCCTACCTGGCTCAATGATGTGGGACGTGACTGCGAGATTCGATGACACTGCAGCTGTGATAAGAGGACCTGACTGCAATGCTTGATGATGATGCAGCACCTGCATCGTGTCGGGTTCAATGTCGACACCAGACCTGAGGCTTGACTTCTACTCATTGACCCGACTGCGTGAATCGGAACCGACGCATCGAATCTTCAATGCAGACGCTTGCTCCATCCAAGGTACTTTTTCAGCAGGCCCTGCGTCGGTCCTGTAGCCAGCCTGCCCTTCATCGCGATCGGCCTGAACTTCGGATTTACCCCTGTTTAAAGCAACCCCTAAGTGCTATTGACCTTAAAACACTATATTGCAGTTTAAAAAATTCATATCTCGAGGTCTACTGATGAGATTTTTATTGGTTTGGTCTTGTTTTACTCAGATAAATATTCTCTATTGTTCTAAACTTGTGTGGGATCTTTTTTTTTTTATTTCAAAAGTTTTTATTGAGAAAATTTCCTTCAATACAGTACAGCAGTGATGCAGGGAGGGGGTTCTTGGCGCGTTCTTGGTTACATAGTACTTGCATTCTCTGCATAGGCTGGTTTTCACTGTAAGTTCTATGAGACCCCCGTCAAGCCTGAAAATCAAAACAGCCATAACTAAGGTGAACCTAAAGAAGGAAATACCCACTATCATACAATACATGCACAACCTCAACATGATAGGTCATCAGACATCGCAGATCTACAAACTCCTGAGTCCCAAAACATCAAAACTAAACACAAAAGCAACAAACTTTTGGGAAACACTGTATAATAGACACTTTAGTGAGGAAGAAAAGGGTAGATTATGGAAGTCAGCCACATCTAACAAAATTACGCCACAACTTGTGTGGGATCTTTTTGTGTCATTTTCACTACGTTACTGTAAGTAATGTGTTGCACAAATACTTTACACATTGCCTCTTAAGTTAAGCCTGACTGTTATATACCAAGCTACCAGAGGGTGAGCACAGGTTAATTTAGGTTGTGTATCTGATTTATCCTGACCAGGATTGTGGCTCCTGCTTGGACAGGGTGTTTACTTTGCCAACTAGAAAGCAAATTCCTAACACAGACTTTAAAGCTGACTGATGAGGGCAAATTGATGTAGGGAAGATTTTCCTGTAAAACAATGTTTATAGCTAACCCCTAAGTAACAAGCAAACTATCCTAAACTCATACTGTTGACTCACAAGGAGTACATTTTTAGAAGTTTGACAGGTGCTCAAAACCCACTTAGGGCTTTGACTGAGTCATGATAGTCTGATACCAGAGTAAGATGTACTGAGTGAACAAAGCTTCAGGCCTCATTACGATGTTGTTGGTCAGACTGCCAACAGCCTGTCAGCGGCAGTCTGACCACCGACAGCCCTTTGGTCTGACTGCCGTATCATGATACTGGCAGTCATACCCACAACTGTCGGACACAACACCGCCGCCTCTGCCAGGATCATAGATTCTGACGGTGTGGTGGTTTCAAAAGTGGCCCAGAATTGTGCCAGTACCCAGGCAGGCACCGCCATTGTGTTAGCGATAGCTTTATCCAACAACCTTTTCATAGTGGGAACCCCACCATGAAAATATTATCGGAAAGGCAAAGAGGGGGCCCCCAACAGGGCCCCCAGGCATCAGAGCTCATATCAACATGTGCCTGGGGGCACATGTAGTGCCCTTCCTACCTTAGCACTGTCATGTGTGCACCGTGTGCCATGCAGGACATGGTGCATGGGACACAGTGCATTGATGTGCAGAGAGAGCTGCATGGTGGAGGCATCTGATGTGGAATATTCCTATGGGTGCACCATGCCCCTGCAGTGGTACTGATAACTTCCAACCGCCAGCCCAGTGGTCAAATCAAAATACAGGAGTCAGACCACTGCATGCTTGTCGGCGGTCTCCTGACCACCGTAGTCGCGGTTGGCGGTCTGACCACCCGGTATCGTAATGAGGCCCTTAGTTTGGTTTTTATGGAGCCCATGCACAGGCACTGATTTGACTCCAGTTCACTTTACTTAAAGAAATGTCAACAGGTCAAAAAATGCATGCGCTGGCCCTCATTTTACTCCATTTCACATTTTGCTAAATATATTTCAAAAGGCCAAAAATGATAAAGGTGACTCTGAAACAATCACAAAACATAACTTGATGCTGATACATCATTTTATATTTGAACAAAAAAAATGGATTCAAGAATAACCTTTTTTAAAAAATGTATAAACTGATTGTGTACTATTTTAGTGCTACGCCATATGAGAGGGGCAAATCATTACTACAAAGAGAATTTATGTTTACTATGGATTCCTTTTCCTACCCTGAAAACACAGATCTGCTTTTTGTAAGATTATTCTCTCCTGTGGGAAACACAGTATAGTACATTTTTCAACATCCTTATTATGAGTTGTGGGTGCTTACAGGGGTGCATGGACTCCTCTCCCAGGTTAATAACCCTTTTTTCTTCCATTGTCCCTCCCCTATGACAGTGACAGTGCTCATGAAGAGAAACCCGCCAAATAAGTCGAATTTCCACCATAAGTAAGTTGCATTTTCATTAATAAGAACCTACATCCTGATTCTGGTTTAGGATTTCGAATTTATCAGTACAAAATGTAAATTTCTTCACACCTAAATACCTCTTAAGTTCGCAACTGTGTATACAGGACCCAATGAAAGGGAACTTTAATATCAAACTGTATCTCATATTAGAAATCTGTAACCAGTAAAGCAAGCATTTGCAATGCAATTGGTCTGGCATTTACGCGAGTTTAAGCTATTGGCATTGTAAATGACAATGCCTATTATTTTTGTTTTTTAAAACATAAATAAAAGGCATTGTCATTTACAATGCCAATAGCTTAAACTTGCGTAAATGCGAGACTTATTGCATTGCAAATGCTTGTTCTTTCTGCAAGTGGCTTATTCGTCTAGTGTATGGTAGCCTGTATCTGACATTCCATTCAACGGGGTCTGCTCTGTTGCAGTTTTCTGATTTGCTTTCCTGCCTTGTTTGCCATTTTATTTGACTGGCTCTTTGTGCTGGCTCGATATTTTATGGTCACCCACTAGACTTGCTCTCATGTTTGGGAGTAATTTACTCAAGAGTTGGTCACCTGCAGTGTTTTTGGCATGTGCGGTTTGCTCTAAAAGTGTAAATGCTTCCATGCTAATGTCTCAAATTTTACCATACCTGTCAACCCACCCGCATTTGGCTTGTATCACCTGCTTCTGTTATTCATGCTCCTGACAAAATGACTAGATAGATTCAATGGAATTACCTGCATTTGCAACCTACCTCACCCTCCCAAAAAAGTTTTTATTCCCTATTGACCTTAATGGGATCGCCCTCTGAAGTGCCTGACTTCACCTACATTTTTTAGACAAAAGGTTGACAGGCAGTAACCCGGTTTCTCCTGAGGAAAATACGGTAACCCTACATTTATAACAGCAGGGCTGTAGAAGAACAGTACGGTGGAGAGGATAGGCTTCGTGGACTTAAAAGGTGCTCATGTCTGGTATATGATTCCTAGTGTATCTCTCCTGGCTTTACCAATACACTTCTTGCCAACTGTCAGATGAGGCTGTGCAGCACTTTTCACCCCGCCTGGGTTTGTCTCGTATACTTTTGCTTTAGGCTGATCTGGTGAGCGGGTTCACGGCCTCATTGTGCTATTGATTTAGGACGTGGTTAAATGTTTTATCATGTCAGAGGTAACAACTGCTTCGGCGTGGGGAGGGTGATCAAATCTACATGAACAATACATTATTACAAGCCAAATGGGGTTTGAAGTAATATATTACAAACCCCATCATATAACATGCCTCTTTACAGTTTCCCCAGCACACAGTCAGTAAACCGAATTAGTTAATAGTCAAATGAAAGTTGCAGAATAGGATGAGAATCGTGTTAAGGCGACACCCCGCGGACGACTATGAGAATGCCATGAATGGATTGTGTAGATGGGGGGGGGTTCTTATCTGCAAGTACTGGGAGGTGCACTACTGCATTAGTGTATTAATAAGGCCAACAGCACTGTATGCCGGGGCTGGCATGCAATCTACTAATTGTGGAACCCCTAAGGTTGAGCTTGTTGACAGCAAAGTTAAGAATGACTAATTTTGAGATATTTTCTCTTCCTTAAGAGTGACTGCCGGAAACAGGCATGGCAAGTGCGCAAGTTTTGTGTAGTTATGTCTGAAAGATACTGACGTTGGCCTTGCATGGAGTTTGCGAAAGTGTATGTTCAGGCCCCCGAAAAGTCCTCATATAAAGAACCGTAAACAAAGCACAGATTGGAACATTCCCTAGAGCGGTGGCTCGCGCTTCCTGCCAAGCACAGGCTCCCCTGTTGTTTACCTATAAAAGGCTGGGTGCGGACTTGCGGTAATAGTAGTCTCTTCCACTGAGCTGTTCCCAATGTAGTACAGCATGTCTTCCTGCCATCGAACCACCTTCACAGCTGCAGCGATACCTTGGCCAATCGCAGCACTGTTCGTTTATGCAGTAAGCAATTGGTGACCTCTCGTTGAAGAGTAAACGGGCAACCAATTAGAGCATGGTCAGCGACTAGCTGCCGCCTCCCCCCCAATCCGGCACCCAACACCCAGGAACGTGGAAACGAAACGTCTTTACTTTTTGGAAGGCGGGCGCTAGTCGCCCGGCCGTATTTATTAAAGTATGAAATTAAAAAAGGTTTAATTGCATAATCAACAATGAATACAAAAATCAGCAGGACATTTAGTTACAATTCTTAGCAACAAGTTTGAGAGCCTGACCTTAACAAAACTCTAATACATGTTGTTTCCTAACTTAGACTAAACATCCTAAACTTGATTTTTGTACATTTCTGGCCATATGGCAGGGTCACTACCGGTGTCAGGTCCTACAAGCTGCGCCTCCCCCCTAGAAGTGCGCATGCGCAGTGTTACCCCGGGAATTGCCCGGTCTACGCCCTAAACTCCATTTACCCACTAAAGGAGGGCCCTTACTCTGCGCCGGTGGCGTCATGAGTCCACGCGCGCGGGGTGGCTACCAGCCTAAGGAAAGCGTGAACTACTCCTACCTGCGCTCCTTTGCCTATTACCTTGCCCCTGGAGTTCTGGGAGTGGCCCGCAGGCCCCTCCCCCTGGGCGGGAACCTCCATAGGATGATGCCCGCCCCCTCAGACCTCAAATATGTGCTCACCGATAATGACCTTACCGCATGCCCCATACCTAATAAATACGACGACCTATGGGAAAAAATACTAAAGGACAGCTACACTGGCTAATAAATAACAGTATCAACGTATAGCTAAAAAAGGGAAAAAGGCCTAAAGACACATGGCATCAAATACAATTCACTTCACACATGTTTCGCTAAATAACAGTATCAACGTATAGCTACAAAGGGAAAAAAGGCCTAAAGACACATGGCATCAAATACAGTTCACTTCACACATGTTTCGCTAAGAAGGGGAAAAAATTCCTACGCAAACGCATCACAAAATACCCCAACAGATCCATCTCTACTGTGGACCGTACCTTCGAAACTTACCATTCAACCTGACATAAAACTGCTACAAGACTTTTGTTCCAAGGGATGGTGGGTGGGAAAACAAAGAAGCCCCGCACGCGGGGCACAACGTTCAGCGAGGGAGCGTCCAGGGACAAGGGGGTCTCCTGGGCGCTCCCCACCTCTTATTCCCGAGGGGCCGGTCGGCCCCTCCCAACGCCCGCCCCCCCTGACCCGGACCCACTAAATTGGATCCGGGTCAGGAAAGCCGCCAGCCAATCGGCGGTGGGCCGCACCCCCAGGGCACGCCCCCACCGCCGAATGACCACCAGGGAGAAAGGGGGGGCGACGGTCGCCGCGCCGCCATGCGTGCGGGGGGGCCGAGGGCCCCCCCTTTTCACATGGTCAGCGACTAGCTGCCGCCTCCCCCCCAATCCGGCACCCAACACCCAGGAACGTGGAAACGAGACGTCTTTACTGTTTGGAAGGCGGGCGCTAGTCGCCCGGCCGTATTTATTAAAGTATGAAATTAAAAAAGGTTTAATTGCATAATCAACAATGAATACAAAAATCAGCAGGACATTTAGTTACAATTCTTAGCAACAAGTTTGAGAGCCTGACCTTAACAAAACTCTAATACATGTTGTTTCCTAACTTAGACTAAACATCCTAAACTTGATTTTTGTACATTTCTGGCCATATGGCAGGGTCACTACCGGTGTCAGGTCCTACAAGCTGCGCCTCCCCCCTAGAAGTGCGCATGCGCAGTGTTACCCCGGGAATTGCCCGGTCTACGCCCTAAACTCCATTTACCCACTAAAGGAGGGCCCTTACTCTGCGCCGGTGGCGTCATGAGTCCACGCGCGCGGGGTGGCTACCAGCCTAAGGAAAGCGTGAACTACTCCTACCCGCGCTCCTTTGCCTATTACCTTGCCCCTGGAGTTCTGGGAGTGGCCCGCAGGCCCCTCCCCCTGGGCGGGAACCTCCATAGGATGATGCCCGCCCCCTCAGACCTCAAATATGTGCTCACCGATAATGACCTTACCGCCACAGGCCAGCATTGTTAACCGACGATCTGGCCTCCCCCCTCTAGCCCCTGCCCAAAGGACACCCTCCTCCTTTCATAACCCTCTAGCCAGGCCCAGATATTGTCAGACCATAGGACATTACCCTCCTCTGTTAAATGGACTCCGTCCTTCAAGTAATACTTGTCGCCCCAGATGCACCCATGCGGTATTGACTGTAACAAGGGGGCTCTAAACAACCTATCCAACCGTGTGTTGATCCTCTTTACCGAGTGATTCAACGCCCTGACCGAATGTCCCCCCCGCCACTGTAATCGGGGTATGAGTTGTGACCATACTAGTGTGCAACCGGGGCAGGTCCTGGCTAACCAACCCGCCGTTGAGATAATCTCCTCAATCAGAATGCGCCTACCCAGTGTTGCCAAATCATTCTCCCCAAGGTGAAGTATCACCACTGACGGTGGAGATTGCTGGCGTGCTAAAAGCCCTTGGAAGAATCCCCTAAACTCGTGAAGACACAACCCCCCTCTGCCAAAGAACGTGATGTCCAACCCTAATTGCGCCGCCCTTTTCCTCTTGTCACCTGACAGAAAGACACATTCTGCTCGCTTCACATATGAATGACCAATAATCCAGACATTGTTCTTCCTTATTTCCAGGTCGCCGCTCCGTGCTGATGTATGAATGAATCCAGATTCCTCCCCTGCGTAACAGGTCTGAGAAACTGTAAGAGAGCGGAAAGAGACCAAGCGTGAGTGACATGTAATCATAGCATGTCAATCCGAACATAACGTTTATAGCATTCTGAAGACCATCTCCCAATTGTCTTCACTCTTTCCACCGGGAGGCCCCCCGCCACCGCCTCAGTTGCTGCCCCAATCCTGAAGGAATGAGAGCCAAAATCTTTGGGGTCAAGACCTGCTTTCCTAACCCCCATCTCCAATACTTTCCTGAATTGATACCTGGTCAAGGGGCTCCCGTCGGCGTGACAGAGCAATGCCCTGCCCGCTGAACCTACCAACAGTCCGTGGAATAATTCTACGTGCCTCACCGGGCAGCACGGGTTGGCGGGGGCCCGTTGCAGAACTATGGTGTGACCCCTAGCTTCTTGGTCGGTTTTTGATTTTTGGATCATCACCCACATGGTGTCCCCCATTATCGTCACACCAGCCTTTTGCAAGCCGCCCAGTAGGTCTGACTTGGAACCTGCCACAAGTTCGCTAATTCTCAGCGCCCCATAGAATGCCAAGGAGAATGCCGCCTTAAAAGAAGCACCTCCCACTCCGAGCTACAAACAGTCTCCAGCGTGCCCAGTAAGGCTGTTAGCCGGGCCAATCCAATGGGCTTTCTCTTATCCTTCTGGTGTCCCTGAATACGGCGCCATCCCCTTAAAGCCTTACGTATCATAAAGGTATTAGTGGGATCCCGGACGCCCCTAGCTTGAGCGAAGAATGACACCGCTGCCCTATGTCTGGTCGCAGCTGCCACCGAGCGCCCCTCCTTATGCATCCATTCTAAATAGGCTGCAAAGCCATCCTCCTCCGCCCAAAGCGCTTCCCACTGTGGCCCCAAGAAAGAACAATAAGACAGAAACGCCCCTTCGTAAGCCGTCTTGGTCCTGGGGGCTAGGCTAGCGACCACGAGGTCCTGTAATCTGGGGCACCAATCTGCCAAAGTACTGCTGGGAAGTGTGCTGGCGAGGGGTCTGCTGTGGGAAGATGCTCCCTGAAAACCTGCATTTTGAAGCGAGAGAGGGAGTCAGCAGCATTGTTTAGAACACCAGGGACATGTTTGGCTCTAAAATTAGCATTCAGTTTAAGGCACCGCAGAACAATTTCTTTGATCAGACGAAGTATGAAAGGGCACCGCGCCCCCTGCTGGTTGATACATTCTACCACCGTCATGTTATCTGACCAAAACACCACTGATTGGTTACATAGGTGTTCGGGCCAGACCATCAGTGCCACCCATATTGGGAAGAGTTCAAGGAAGCCAATGTTGCTGGTCAGACCCCATGTCTTCCATTCTTCTGGCCACTGTTGAGCGACCCACCTGTTCCCTAGGATGGCGCCAAAGCCCACACTACCGGCCGCATCAGTCCATAGGCCCAACTCCGCCGATGTTGTGAGCGGGCCGGGCCAGACCACCCTACCGTTAAAATCCTCCAGGAATGCCATCCAAATAAGCATATCCTGGCGAATTTCAGACGATAGGCGAGTGCGGTGGTGCTTTTCCCTCAGCCCCCTCATCGCGTGAGCGATGGAGCGAGAGAAAGGGCGAGCCATGGGGATGATTCTCAGTGCGAAATTCAATTGCCCTACCACCTCCTGTAATTGCTGCAAAGTGACCTTCTCCTTCCGGAGGCATAACTGTAGCGGTGTCTTGAATTTGCACACCTTGTCCTTAGGTAATCTAAAACATCCCTCCATTGAGTCAATCTCGATGCCAAGGAATTCTAAGCAGGTGGTCGGGCCGACAGTCTTCCCGGGCGCAAGAGGGACTCCAAAAGCCCGCATGAGCACGCAAAATTCCTGCAATGCCAGTGCACACTCCTGAGATCCCGCTGTACCCAGGAAGAGGAAATCATCTAAATAATGCATGACCCGCTGATGGCCCGTCACTTGTCTCATGGCCCATTCAAGAAAGGAGCTAAACATCTCAAAGTAAGCGCAAGATATAGAACAACCCATAGGCATGCATTTGTCCATGTAGAACATATCCCCAAAGGTGAAACCTAAAAGATGTTGATCCGCTGTGTGGACTGGGAGGAGGCGAAAGGCTGATTCTATGTCTGATTTCGCCATCAGCACCCCGGGTCCCGTGGCCTGTAATAAGTTAACAGCCTGATCAAAAGAGGCGTACTTAACACTACAGATACCCTCGTCAATGGCATCATTCAGTGACGTCCCCCTAGGTGCTGACAAGTTATGGATCAATCTGAATTGCCCCTTCTCTTTTTTGGGGACAACTCCCAGTGGGGAACACACAAAATTGGGTACTGGCACTTCAGTAAAAGGGCCAGCTAACCTGCCTAATGATAGCTCCTTGACAATTTTGGCGGCCACAACAGCCGGATTGTGCTTAACTGACAATTGATTTCTACAGTGCGCACTGCCTGTGTATCCCCCGGCCGGGATCCTAAAGCCCTTAGAAAAACCTTCTTGGAGTAGGGTGGCCGATGTGTGGTCTGGGTATCTGTTCAACCATGGAATCATTGCCACCACATCCACTGGAGTGGGGGGGCCTAACCTGTTTGACTTATAGTGGCTTTCCCCTACCCCTCTGACCTGTGTTACCTTGCTTGGACCTACAGGTAGTTTCTGGATGAGAGGGGTGCCCACAGGAGGAACATGCATGTCTAAACTTACACGCGGCCCTTGTGCAGGTGCGCCTATTAAAATCCCAGCACACCCCTTTTTTCTCTGGCCCACCTGCCCTAAACTTCCCAGGTACCTCACTCGTTTGGGGGGGCCGAAAGGGCTGATGCGGTCTAGTGAACACCTTGACCGCACCGAACTGAGGGGGAGGTGCAGTATCAGAGAACTGTTTGTGCCAAGCCATGGAATCTACCGTGTCCCATGGCAATGATCTATTGAATTCCAATGCCTTCCTGAAATTGACATCATAACCCTTCCATGCTTCCCCAGAATACTGTTGACTCCACCCCACAATCCTGCTCGAGTAGCATGCCAATGCTGCCTGTAAATCTGGAGGACGCTCAGCTTTAATTGCAGTGAATACAGCCCATGCTTGCATCCAGTTGTTGAGAGTTTCCTCAACCCTAAATCTAGTACACTGCGCCCTCCATTCGCTTGGGAGCATCCACTCTTTTAGTGCTTTTGCCTGCTCCATTTCCCTATTATCTAACAACAAAGAATAAATGTACACGTATTTATCCGCCCAAATCATCTCTTTCACAGCTAATGACACATGCTGAGCCAGATTTTCGCTCCTGGAAGGTACAACACCGTCCCCCAAGAGCGGCAATGCCACTTCCTTACCAAGTGCGGGCACCGGGGGCGGCTGCCCTTTAACTCCGTCCGGCTGGGGAACACTTGGACCTGCAAGGGGAGAAGATATTGGCAATGCAACACTGTCGGCGACTGGTGCCGATCTGATTTTTTCCACAAACCTCGCCGCCTCTGCCGCATGGTCTGCAGAATTCGGAAAGGCTCCCCCTTTTTGGAGCCATGGCATCATGGCCGTTATTTGAGATAACAATTCGGGTGGCATTGAATCTACATTACCCCCCGGGACAACAGGTACCACTGGGGTTATGCCCTGTGGTCCTGGCACAGCTGGCAGGGCGGGTGCCGGGTGTGGCCAGCCTGTACCCGGGATTGTGGGCACCGGTGCGGGAGCAGACCCAGCGTCTACTGGTTGACCTGCCGGCACCGGCACCACGGGGGCAATGGGTGTAGGCACATGCGGGGGTGGGACGACCGCCAGCGGCGCGGCAGGTAACGGATCTACTGGACCTGGGGTGGGGGCCGCATCCCTGGGTCTTTTGGACCTAGATTTCCCGGGCGGGGTGACAAACTCCCCCCTTGGCACTGGTGCCACCCTCTTGCGGATCGGCCTCCCGGATGGGCCCGGGGCATCACCATCTCGCTCATTAAACCGTGCTTCCAGCTCATTAACTTTCCCTAGCTGTTGCTTAATGTCACTCATCTCCCGCATCATGGCCCGCATCATAGCCTCCATGTTGGACCCCCTTTTTCCACCCCGTGGACCTGGCATGATGCTACCCCAAAAACACCCGCTGCCTACTCTCTTAATTTCCCAACAGGCCAACTGTGTGTACCTTTCAGATGGAGGGTCACCAGGGGGCTTTCAGCACCATGCAACGGCGACCGCAACACTAGCGGCTTGTCCGCTTATGTAAGGGGTGAGTAAACCTAATGTAGACCCACCCGGCGGCCACCAGGAGCGATGAGTGCTAGCCCCCCGTACCCCTCTTACCGATCAGTCCCGTGTCCTCGCCGGCGATAATGGTCTGCGTTCACGCCCCACACCACGTTGCGTGCTGAATGCCCCCACGTCCTGTCTGCGAGTGACTTGTACCGAAAATGTTGTAAAATAGCCTGGAATTGAGAAATGTATTAACACCGTGTACAGAAAGTAGGAGCAGATTAGGAGAAAACCTGGTTTTAATACAGAGGACTATTGGACCCTCCCTGTTAAACCTCACTGCAGCTGTGCGCCACTAAAAACACACCATATGAGCAATAATCAGATTAGGAGAAAACCTGGTTTTAATACAGAGGACTATTGGACCCTCCCTGTTAAACCTCACTGCAGCTGTGCGCCACTAAAAACACACTATATGAGCAATATTCACACATAATTACAAGATTAATTAATCTTACTCTTAATTAATTACAGATTAAGCAATTACAAGGTTAGATTAGGCAATGCAATACACCTACAACACAGTTACTGAATGTTACTTCTCCCCTTTCTTCCACAACATTCCTAAAAAACGGTATGTGAATCCTAGTTTTCTCCTTGTAATTGCACGGTATTCTAGGGGTCTCCCATCCAGGTGCTGCCCTGGTCGACCCTGCTTCGCTTCCCTGCCCGAGTTATTGTATCCTGCTCCCCCCGGCCCGATTGCCGATTCAGGAAGTGCGCTCTAAACCGTTTTTTAAAATGACGGGCATACAATAATCCACTGTTGTAAGTACACAACTCTCCCCCTTTCCCCGTATTTCTACCGCCGCTCCCGGCGTATCTCAGCAGCGTATTTAAAAACTTTTGTGCGTTTTACTGTTCCCAGGACTCGGCGGCAAAGGGGAGATCACCGTCCCTCAGGCTCAGGACCGCTCACGAACATACCCCCGCTCTCAGGTCCCCCGCCCAACACAATACCTCACAGGGCCTTAAGCGACCCGTGTCGCGCTCTCCCTGTCGACTCCACGCCCTTGCTAGTCCGTCACCGGTGAGGCGCTGCTCACGACGGTTCTCCGCTCCTCGGCGATGTCCCCGGGCAAGGCTCTCCGCTCCTCGGCGATGTCCCCGGGCAAGGCTCTCCGCTCCTCCGATGCCACCGGCCCCCACGCGGCTGGAACTCTGGCACAAACTTGAAATCCTGCAGATTCCCGCTCCGGAGTGCCTGAAAAAGAAAGCAGAGATAAATTAAAAAACAAAGAAGCCCCGCACGCGGGGCACAACGTTCAGCGAGGGAGCGTCCAGGGACAAGGGGGTCTCCTGGGCGCTCCCCACCTCTTATTCCCGAGGGGCCGGTCGGCCCCTCCCAACACCCGCCCCCCCTGACCCGGACCCACTAAATTGGATCCGGGTCAGGAAGGCCGCCAGCCAATCGGCGGTGGGCCGCACCCCCAGGGCACGCCCCCACCGCCGAATGACCACCAGGGAGAAAGGGGGGGCGACGGTCGCCGCGCCGCCATGCGTGCGGGGGGGCCGAGGGCCCCCCCTTTTCAGATGTCGACTGTACATGGACGTTCTAGAAATAGTTACAGAGTGGCGCGTGAAGTATGACATCGTCCTCTAGAATGAGGGGCATGGGTGACAAGGAGATCAGAGGTGGGTGGAGGGTCGGGGAAGCGTGTTTGGAAGAAGATTGCAGGGGAAGTTGAGTTGGGAGTGTGTCTGCACGTGCACGACTTTGATAGCAACGACTATTGCAGACAAATGCCTTTGAAATCGCCTTGAGTAGATCGCCTTAAGTAGCAAAACAAGCATTTGCATTGCAATAGGACTTGCATTTATGCAAGGCCTATTGCATTGCGAATGGGAGTGCAGGCAGACGGGGTCAGGGGGGCGAGAAGACATGAACAACATGAGTTTGGGTGGGTGGTGTGAGAAGGCACAGCCTGCGTGGGGAGAAGGCACGGGCAGTAAGAGAACCTCATTAAAGAAAATAGTGCTCACAATCTAAGTAACACATACCGTGCAACAATTGAAGTAAAGGGACCAGTAGCCATGGAAGGATACAAATGATGAGATGGTCGTCATAAGGAGGGACTAATAAGCCTATAAACCAATCGGATGGCAGCATTTAGAAAGGACAAAGACACAAGCCAATAAAAAAGATGGACGAGGAAGTGAGCGGGGCTTCCCTCACGTAGAAAACTACCACAGATCAACCCCAGAGCAGCTCTTGTGCACTGGCTCAGGGCTCGACCTAAAAATGCCATTGTTCCTATTTCATTTCCACACCAAAACAACAGTTCACTTGCTGCCCACATGCACAATATTACTGTGGTGAAAATGCCTTCCTTCCATTAACTATATTTACTACCAATATTGGGCCAGATGTACTATCCATTTTTAGGTCGAGCCTAGAGTCCACATGCATGTGCTGCTCTGCGAGACTTGTTGTCCTAGAGTATGCAATAGAAGCCCACCCACTTTTTCGCCCATATTTGTCATTGGCTTGTGTCATTGTCACTCGTGAACGCTGGCTTCTGATTCGTAACTAGGTTTTATAGTCCCTCCTTACCGCCTTGTCTTCATCTGCATCTGTAACCGTCCATGGGGACGGGCCCTTTTACTTCGGATGTTACACGGTATGTGTTCTTAAGTCTGTGAGCACTATTTTCTTTATTGAGGTTCTCCATCTGAAGGACGTGCTTTGCTTACATTCACACTACTTCAAGTGGTTATAAAGTCTACCACTCTGTTAAGTCCGGTAGGGCAGGAGTAGAGACTTTCACGTGACAATCTCCAAATACCGAACACTAAGTATATGTTTACAACTCTAAAAGTACTTGGTGACAGTCTTCATATTTTCACAATATACAACCTCTGCACCAAGCGAAATTCTGCCTAAAATTGGTAACAATTCCGAGCACTGTTAACTGTCTTGGCAAAGCCCGAACTCGCTGCGTGCAGCTCAACGGGTTTTGTGAAGCACCCTCCGGTGCCCCCTTCCAACCCGACTCCGGTCTGTGCTCCTCTCCCCTCGGGCTCCCCCTTTCTCCTGGCTGTGCTTCTCTCCTCAAGGCTCCCCCTCTCTCTGCTTCTTTCCGCTTTCTTTGAAGGCATTCCCCACCTTCTTCCTCGCCTGGGTGACCTTTGCCCACTTTAGTGCTTCGGCGGAATCCATTGGTTTGTTTGGAACCCGACACATTGCTGTTGCGATGTGGTCAGGAGGTAGGGGACAGGACCTTAAGGCTTGAATGACCGACGGAGCCTGCAATCCTAGACAGGTTCACTGGGTTGTTTAAGGGGGAAACCAAGGGGTGAACGACAGACATCACTGTTGGGAACCGCATAGGAGCAATGCGATAGGTCTCGCATTTGCGAGAGTTTAAACTATTGGCATTGTTAATGACAATGCCTTTCATTGATCTGTTTAAAAAACCAGCACATAAATAAAATGCATTGTAATTTACCAATGACAATAGCTGAAACCATCGCAAATGCGAGGCCTGTGGCATTGCAAATGCTTGTTAATGTTGCAAACACTTCGAATCTTAGCTGCCACCGCAAAAATGGATTTTCCAATGTACATAACCAATTTTAAGAGTCAGTAAAGTTTTACCAACTCCTAAAACGGTATTGAGAATGGATACTTTGAAGGGGTGGACTGTAGGCGTCCCTTTCAGGTTGCAACCAAAATACGATTGCAAACATTGAAAAAAATTACCAACTCTCAAAAGGGAAGGGGTTCCCTTTGTACCACCTCATGAAATGTCTATGTTATTTGACCCATTTCTAAAAAACCCAAAATGGCCATTCCTAACCGGCATGTCAATGTTAAATAGCACATTGACAAAGGAAGAGATAACCAAAAGAATCTGCGATAAAACGCTCTAAAAAACATTCAACATAGCTCCCCACAAACAATGCCTAAATGTCTGAGTCAACGTAACTAATGAGAAGCTCAAGAAAACAATGTAACTACATTTCAGGTTAAACCAGCTTCACCGTCAAAAGCACATCAATCAACCTCGGTGGAACAAAGGCGGCCTGAATTGAAGACAATAATAAGCCATACAGTAAAGCCACAATAGAAAAACATCTGCTTCTGTGCCCATAAAACGAAGCTTTAGAATGTAAAGTCAGGCTGTACACACAGTTTAATAAAAGTATATTTACTTAGAGTTGAGAAATGGCTTTATCCCGAGTCCAGCTTGCATGTCTATCCAGAGCGAGTGTTCAGCTAACCAGGGTGTATTCAAAATATCCAAAGGTATATCTGATCCTTTGTCCGGACACACACGAGGTAAAAAAACACTTTAGTTATTATTTGGTAGACAAACAGTCTGCTGCAGGGAAGCAAAATCATAGAAACAAAACCAAACATTGGTTTTGATCACTATGGTTTCTTTATACTTTAACAGACCACTTTCATCATAACGGTTGTTATCAACTTGGAATACCAGCGCCATATTGCTTGCATATATAACATTGGTATCTTTATGCACCAAGAGAAGTATAGGAAATATTTATAGATTTTTTTATCTAGTTGCAGATTGTTTCGAGCAAGGTTTGCAAAGCGTGTTCTCTCCAGTTTAACAGGGTGTTTTACTTAAACCTAACTGTTTAAAATGTAATTTCAGGAAAAGGTTCAGCACTTTTTTAGGATGTTGTGCTCAAGACTGTAAAAGACAATCCTAAAAGCAAAGGGCCCGATTTCCTGAACTAAGTTAAGACAAAATCCTAAACTTACTACCATTTTGGTATTCACAGAAGGCACTTACTCATTTCGGTATTCACAGAAGTTAGGAGACCTAAATTTAGGACTCCTAAATGCTTTCTGTGCATACCGAAAGTCTTACATTTAAGATTTTGAGGAGAGCTGAGCGGAGCGGGGGACAGATTCGGAATCGTTTACGCCATTTTGTGAACTATACAAATTGAGCCTTGGTGACTGAGTTGAAGTATGAGCAAGGCAAGGGTACCAAGTGTCCTCTGTTTCCGCAAGTGATAATGAGGTGGATCGGCGAATTTTGCGTTCGAAGTTTAACTCTCCTCAGTTTTCATGATTGCAGCCAAAGTTCTGTCACATTTTACGAAATTCTCCTCATATCTACAGTGCAAACCTGGGACGGCACTGCCACCGTCTGGCCATTTTAAGCATTAAAGCGAGTGTTCCTGCGTGAAGAGCCGGTCATTTTCTGAGGGGAAAGGAGGCTGGTCGTAATTTGAACGGAGTGGTGAACTACCCACGTGAGGAATCGTTGACATGAGGTGCCAAGATGTATGATGGCTGTTACAAGTGTGAGTTCAATCTAATTTATAAATTTTTGAATTGGGGTGCAGTGAATCCCATAGGAGAAATGATATGAGAAGGAGTCGGAAATTATTATTACTCGGACTGGGAAAGGAAAAAAAGGTGAAAGTAATATCAGGTTTTACCTTTGGCATTCCCTTGATATTCTTATGGTGCAGGAAAGCAAGACTCAGGTCGGAGAACAAGGGGTTCAGCGCTAGTCAAGGAGGTTAGACTTTTGAAGCCGTCGGAGGTGAAGTGTTCTGAGCAGGGAACCGTGTCAAATCTCTGACATCGCAGTGGAAACTGACCCGAGGCAGTGCGTCAAGCTATTTAAGCATGAGTGGGTGACTGCATTTGGAAGCTAATTTTTTCTAAACAAAGTATTATCGGATGCGAGTAAAGAACAGCCTCTGAGTAACCGGGCATGTTGGTATAAGCGTTCAAGGAAAAAACTCCCTAAGGCTGTACCCTAGTTGTAAAAACACAGCAGTGGTGCAATTGTGTGTGGGAAGCCATTGAAACCGTGAGAGGAGACGGGAGCGAGACAGGGTGTGCTGCAAACCCCTGCTCCCGCGTTTGAAACAGATCTAAGGAGGCGTTCTTGTGCTGCGTGAAGAAATTGAGAATAACAGGGTGTACAGCAAACCCCTGGTGCAGCGTATATAAGTGATCTGAGGCAGCGCGCCGTGAGGTGTTGCGCATTTCATGAAGAAAGTGAGAATAACAGGGTGTACAGCAAACCCCTGGTGCAGCGTATGAAAGTGATCTGAGGCAGCGCGACGTGAGGTGATGCACATTTCATGAAGAAAGTGAGAATAACAGGGTGTACAGCAAACCCCTGGTGCTGCGTATGAAATTGATCTGAGGCAGCGCGCCGTGAGGTGATGCGCATTTCTTAAGAACTGTCACTTACGATTGAAAAGAATTTTGATTTTACAAGCGTCAAGAAGTATAAAATAGCCACTTTCTAGGGAAAAAGGAAAAAAAAAAACGTGTGATGAATCTAACTGTGAAATTTACCTGTTGTCAGCTCACACGGGTAACGGCGCAAAGCAGTTTTTGAGTAATCTACTTTTGGAGCTACTTAAGGTGAATGGCAACAGGGCTCCGGAGCAATCACGCCATCGCACTGGGTGGATTAAAGAGTATTTAGCTTCCTTTCTCTTTTCACCTATTGCGTGTATCGCTAGTAACATAGTACCCATAGAAATGTTCTTGTTGTGTTCTATTCATCTGGTTATACAGTGAAATTAACATGGAAATAAACAAGAGGTATAACTCATCGCCACTGGAGCCATTTCTTGGAAGGGATGGTATTACTACAAATACAAAGGAAAAGTGGAAGGAAGATTTTCGTAATTTGTTAGATATTATAGAAAATGAGGAACAATCATTACTCCCCAGTGATAAGGTGGAAATATTGTTGAATAGATTAGGAGCAGGAGGAGAAGAGGTCTACATTAACTTTGAAAAGAATGACCAAGAGGGTGCTGGAAGGAATGTAAGTGAAGAAGTTATGGAAGGTATTAGGGATCATTATATGCAAGTGATGTCTCGTGATGTACAAAGATATGAAGTTATCAGGGATGACAAGGATGAAAAAGTGGAGATGAACATGAGTAAAGTTAACCCTGTGCGTACTATCAACTTTGGAGGAAGTGAAATTATTATGGTCGCTGATTCTGTGTCATACAGGAAAAGAAGTACTAAGGAAAAGATTTACAACACAGAAAATCAACTCTTCCATCTGAGAGGGGTGGAACAAAGGTTATTAAGATGGATGATATATCTAAAAAACAATGAACTCGGTAGTGATCTGGTGAAAATCAACAGTACACAATTAGCCTGGTTTGAGCGGTTAAAAGAAAGAAAACCACCATATGAGGGTGAGGTGGCATGGAAAGGAACTGCTTGGAGAGTGGAATGGAGAAAAAAGGTAGTTATGGACAAACACAAAGTCAAACATTGTATTTATAAAGGACTTGAAAGGAGGGTAAATATAAGCATGAAATCTGTGAAGGAAGAAAGTGAAGAAGTTAGAAAAAAAAATGGAAATGAGTTTGGTAGTAATGGAAAATGTAAAGTTACTCCAACTAAAAGACTTAAGGAGGAAAAGTGTAAGCCTATTCGACACAACTTTTGGAGAGAGTGGCATGAAGTTACATGGTGTGAACCCATGACCAGAGGTTCAGGTGCTGAGTATGGAAAGAGATCCGAAGGGGGAGGATGGTCTAGACCAGACAACGACTATGATAAGGTGTATGAGGTCTGTGTGGTTACAAGGCGCAGACGCAGTGCGGTCTGGTCCAGGAAACTACCCAAGGAGAAGGTCTTAAAGTTTTGATCTCTCACCTGCATGAAGGTGAAGATACGTTGGAGAGTAGCCTTGAGCATAATTGTAAAGTCTTCCCAGGTGTTTGGAAGTTTAGAGGAGACTGTGGAGGAAGGTAAAGAGGCACACCACAAGGTGCAACGCTCCTCCTCGAGGTAAAACTTAGGAGCTGACTAGTGGCTTACTGGCATAGCGGAAAAGCAGGTATTCTAGGAATCATCTACTCTGCAGCATCCGCCAGGGAAATCTGTTTTCCACTTTGGTTATGGCCTGGACTTTTGAGTGGCCATCACAGAACTTATAACTCTCTTTAACAGCAATCCTCCTGGGTAGTATTGGAACTGAGGATTATTATAACTTTGACTTTGGGTTGGCCATCACAGAACTTATAACCCTTGTTTACTGTAGTACCACATGTGAAATATTAACTGAGTTTATCTAGAAGCCTGGAGTGTTGTCCCTCGGGACATGATGAAGGGGTAGTTATGTCACATCAGTGTCTACATTATTTCTTTGAGGACAGACACATGTATCATTAGTAGTTTTAAGCTTTATTTTTTCTTGTTAGTATTTTAGGGGCTCGGGGTGGACGGATATTGTGGGTGTTCATCTCACGCTTCACCCTTCACTCTCAGATTCAACCGGGACATCCTGGGGATTCATAGTCTTCTCACGGTTGTTAGGAAAGGGAGGGGAAGAGTAGTTAGAGGCTCAGGATTTTTCCCTGTTCCTGATTTCCTCCACCCCGCCCTCACACAGACTGTCTTCTGATTTAAAGTGGCTCTCTGCCATAGTTATGGCAGAGGCCTTTGGTTCATCTTTCTCTATGTCCCAGGTTCGTACAGGGGCTGCGGTCTTCCTTGCAGGACCCGCTTTTAGGCCTCTTTGCGTAGTCGCATTTATCTTCTCTTTTCTTGTTTCTGTCTTTCTCTCTTCTTTCTTTCTCTCTTTCTCTCTCTCGCTCTCGCTCTTCTATCCACTCCGCTCTCCTTACATATGCCCCCTGCCTCTCCCCTATTGTCTCCCTAGGGAGGATGATGTGTTGTAACTTGTCACTTGGTTCCTCCCTCTTCTCCCTGCTTCCCCCCTCCCGCTTCTCTCCCGTTGGTATGACCCGTGCTGTCACTTGAAGGCAGCTGTGGAATGTTGGTGAATTACGATCCTGTCAAGCAGGGAGCACCCATGAGGATTTGAACTTATTAAATGGTATTGAACTCTACATGGTGTGGACCTCGTTACTACAGGCATCTTTTAGTTAGGTTGGTTTTAACATTGTGTTTGAAAATACCAACTTTTAGAAAGTAGGTATTTTCTTGTCTAACCATCCAAGCCTGCCTCTGCTAGATTGTGTTTTCCTTTTCTGGCGTTTTAGTGAGAGGGGCTGGGGGATTCCAGGAGACAGGGTGAGTCAGCACAGGGCTGAATAGAGAGCTCTGCTGGTGGTTGAAGTCTTTTGTCCCTGAGACTTCAGCAGGAGGCAAGCTCTTTCTCAACCCTTGGAAATCCTTCACAAGTTGATGAAAGTACACACTAAGTTCCTCTCTCCTCTCTTTGGCAGTCAGGCAACCACTGGAGGCCAATCCCCCAAGCAGCACTTCATCTTACGGATAGTCTCTCCTTAGTCTCTCTGATTCCTCTCCTCAGCAAAGGTTTCTTCTAGTTTCTCAGTAGTGATCTAATATTCTGGGGTCTGGGTCCCCTTTTTATACACAGTTTCTCTTTGTTCTCTGAAGGGAGAGAGGTCTTTGCCTAGTCCAAACCAGTTCTGGTCAGTCCTGGAGCATTTTTTTGACAAGACTCTTTCTTTACTTTCACACTGTAGGGCAGAGACATCAGACGCACCACAGGAGGTGGAGCCAGCAATGTAGAGGGAAGGCACAGCCCTATGTAGGTCCCAGGTGCAACCCCTCCCACCCATCTACATGTAGATCTCTCTATTCAGCCCTGTGCTGACTCATCCTGTCTCCTGGAATCCCCCAGCCCCTGTTACACAAACTCCAGACAAGAAATACACAACCTAGCAGAGGCAGGCTTGGATGGTTAGACAAGAAAATACCTACTTTCTAAAAGTGGTATTTATAAACACAGAATGTTAAAACCAACTTTACTAAAAGATGTATTTTATCATTCGGATTTCAGGCATACTAAACTCGAATTTCAACCTAGTCCCTGAGTCAGTTAGGATTATAAGATGTAATAATCAAGCTGCCCATTCTGGCCTATGGGGAACAGGTAGCCTTGCAATAGTGAAAAACGAAAATGGCTGTAATTCACTATTAGGACATGCCCCACACATCAGCGCATGTCCTACATTTTACCTACAAAGCACCCTGCCCTTGGGCCTACCATATGGGTGCCTAATATGCACAAAAGGGAAGGTTTAGAGACTGGCAAGTGGGTGCACTTGCCCAGTCAGCATGGCAGTACCAGACTGCACACAGGCTCTGCAATGGCAGACCTGAGACACACTTTTACAGGCTGCTTCTGTGGGTGGTACAACCTGTGCTGCAAGCCCACTAGCAGCATTTGATTTACCAGCCCTGGGCACATGCAGTGCACTGTACAAGGGTCTGACAAGTAAACCAAATCAGCCAATCATGGAGTCACTAATCCATACATCAATTTACAATAGGGTGAGCATATGCACTTTAGCACTGATCAGCAGTGGTAAAGTGCCCAGAGTCATAAAACCCCCCAAAACAGGTCAGACAAAATACAGGAGAAAGGCAAATAGTTAAGGGATGACCCTGCAAAAGGGGCTAAGTCCAACACAACCCCCTTCCAGCCAAAACGCAGGGGAGACAAATCACTACCCTGATGGGCTTCTCTGCTTTGGGCGATAGAACATGGAACCTGGCCCGCAACAGCAGTGGCATATTCCAGTGCCGCTCGTTCCTGCCTGCCTTTATTCAGAGCCTGTCAGCATTTCACTCAGCGTTGTATCCTGACTGCGAGGACTGTGCCGCCCAGAGACGCTATTTTCGAGGAGCTAGGAGCTCGTGTGCTCCTTTGTGTACTTTTATTGCTCTGACCCAGGGAGAGAAGCGTCCCACGCTTGGAGCGGGAGCGGGACTGCGAGGACCAGAGGTGCTAGCGCTTGTCCATCGCGCGCACCTGGTGCCTCTTCCCGCCCCCTTTTTCCCTCCTATAAGAACTAACTGGTATACGCGAACGCGGGACGCGCGCGGACGAAGACCGGACTAAGAGCGGGCCCTCTGTGGCCCTCAGTGGGCTGAAGTAGGCTGGGCTGGGCCCACTCCCTAATTTCTATTTTAATAGAGATATTATATTTGTCTATCCCATTGACTGTGTGTCATAGTAGGCAAGTGCTGTTTATCTAGTGACTTTATACATGCCTTTCATTGTTTGCTTGTGTGATTAGATAGCATCTATTTTTACTTATATATAACTTGTGTATTTATATTTTAAATTCCCTACTTTTCTATAGTTCGATCTTAGTTGTAGTATGACTGCCAAAAAGTTGAGATCTGGAAGAGTGTTGGGGGGAAGATCTACAGCTAAGACTAGATCAAACCCCCTTCGAAATAAGAATGTTTCAACGATCCAGTTGAAAGGTCAAACTCAGATTTTCCAGCTTTGGGAGAAAGCGATAGATGGTGTTTCCCAGGAAAATATTGCACCTGATAAGAGCATCTCCCTGGTCTCAACTCCTATCCCATCTTTGGCCTGTCAACCGAAGGAGGTAGAACTGGGAACTCCTGGTCTTAGCTCATGTATTTCTGGGGGTATTCCATCTACTACGTCTGTATTTCAGGAGAATGAGAAATGTATAATTTCCAGCCCAGTTAATCCCAGAAATTCTAAGACCTTATTAACTTCCGGAAATGCTTTGCACAATGGGTCCTCGTCCATCTCTAAGTCGAGGGAGGATATAAATGAAGATTCACAGCCCCTGATTATTGACCCTGTGTTGTGCAAACGTTATTTGGTTGACGTCCCCAGGGCATTATTAGAAGTTGTAAAGTCTCCTATGGGCGCTACTCCTTCTGGCATCCATCTTTTTAGCAGTACACCTTCTCCCAATTCACTAGATCCCTCATTTAAAACAAACATGTCTTCAAGTCCATTGCTCAATATAACCGGGATTGAGGCCATTAATGATCCTAGCCTGAAATATTCCGAGAAACCCATATCTGAATTTTTACTTTCATTGGAACAGCTGTTATCCTCAATTCTCACGCTACTTAATAAATTCGTGGGTAGCTCGGATTGCGTATTGGACTCTGTTACCCAAATTTTAAAGGCTTTATTACCAAAGACCTGTGAAAGGAGCTGTGGCTCAGACTCTCCCACTTTAATACCTCCTAATAATGTTCGGGCTAATACATCTTGCCTGTTGATTGAGAATACGCCGGTGGCTCCGGTAGTGAAGGACGTGTGTCCCACGTTGAAATCTTCTGCTTATAATTGTATAAGTGATTCCATCCTAGGTATTGTTGCTGAGGAAAATAATTTGGTAATTCCTAATGTTATTGCCGAAGTGGCATTATATCCTATTTTCGATCTTGAACCTAAGGGGTTGGAATTGGAGGAAAAAGCGGAAAAACATGTAAAACCTAAGGGGGGGAAAAAGAGGAAGTCTCTCCGCAGATTTAAAAAAAGGAGGCAGAGACAAATTCTCTTTGAGAATCCTAAAGTTTCCTTCAAGTCCCCCTCTGTTGAGGTTGAAGATAACAAGGACAAGGATAAGGTATTTCTGAAGCTTGATCCAATTAGGCCATCCTCTGATTTCTTGGGGCTCTCCGTTAATTCTGATGAAATTATTATGAATTGTTCAAAATTAAATCTAACAGATCAGGGTATAGGAACAGAAAAATCTTTGACCCTCCGTTTAGTTGAAGAAGAAAGATGTTCTGCCTTGGTGGCTCCCACTTCTTTAAATCCTTCTGCACCTTCTTTCCATACCCGGTTAGAGGGGGCAATTGGGGGCCAAAACACTGTTCATAAATTCACGGAACTCCGTACTGATTCTTTGTTTTTGGACTTTGTCCCATTATTTGATATTGATTTAAGTCTGAATAGATCTTTTCTGTTGAAATGTTGTAAGGATATCGAGGGACTAAATCTAATTAAATCTAGCGACATTGACCTAGTAACATTATTGGGATCAGGATCCACGTCATTTACTAGGGTAAGATTCTACTCAAATTTGATAGTGAATCTAATATTAAATAAAGCTGAACTTTTTCAGAGCCAGGGGATTGATGTGGTGCCGTTTACCGCCATTAGTGGTGACAATCACATTGCGAATGGTCCTCATAGGGGATTGAGTTCGGTTGGTCTTTCTCAACCTTTTGATGACTTAAAAATTCGAGTGTCAAAAACAAAAAGGATAGTAACGCATCCCATTCCCTCCCCTATAACAATAAACAGAGGTTTATCTGAAAATGATCAGCAATGGAATTGGTTACCCGGTGCCCTGGTGACTAAGGTGACGGACAACCCTAGACTGTTCTCTCACCTTTAGCAGTAGTTTTTCTGTCATCTCCTGGAATGCAGCTGGCATTAATAATAATCCTGAAAAATTATCATATCTTTTTTCCTTGAATGCTAATATAATTTGCATTCAGGAAACTTGGTGTACTGATAAATTGAATATAGTGAAGGATTATTATGTATTGGAGGTGGCGGCAACCCCCTCTAGTAGAGGACATGCAAAAGGGGGAATTGCCTGCCTTTTATCAAATACAATAAAGTGGAGTTTCTCTCACTATACAGATCCCAGTAACCTTTTTCAGGCTGTGACCCTCTCCAATTTAGATAAAATTGGGGAGAGACACCCTTTTGTTATAATAAATGCCTATATTCCACCTGGTGATCTTTTTAACACTTTGATGAAGCAAATTTTTACTTTTATTAGACAAATTAAAAAAACAGTCCCTCTCCCTAATTTTTTGTTAGTTGGCGACTTAAATTGTAAAGTGTCCAATTATAGTCTAGAATTATTCAGGAATAAAGAAAAAGAGGAGGTCTTATTGATACCCCAAGCCATCTTTCCGGATAACATAAAAACAAATAAACGGGGCAAATTGCTGCTGGAAGAATTATATAGCACGGAGGGACTCATAGTTAATGGTAGGCTCCCTTCTGATGTCCCTGCAAACTATACTCATAGCTCCTTCAACAGCAAATCAATTTTAGACTATATAATTGTTGACCAACCTATTTTCTCCTTGTTAAGGGATTTGGTGGTCATGGACACTAGCCTTAGTGACCATAATGTTATCGTACTAACGCTCTCTCTAGAGCCTCCCAATTCTGATACCTGGGCGTTGGATAGGGAGGTGGTCACCTTTCAAAAAACAGGAAGATGTTTTTGGGATTATAAAGCCATGAAGGATTTAGAACCCCTTCTCGAAAAAACTGTGTCCAATTTAAATAATTGGCAGGGGGTGGAACAGTGCTCTTTTGATGTTTTTATAAAGGAGGTCATCTCTGCCGTTAAAAAATCGAACCTAATTAGGAAAAAAAACATCCTCCCAAAAGCGGTTGTTTCCCTTAATAAGGAAATAAACAAACTGGTGAGGGAACAATATTTAGGTGGTGCAGTAGAAAGATCCCAGAAAATATCTCTTCTTAAAAGGAGGAGGAGCAGGTTAAAGAAAAAAATGAAAAGAGAAAAAGAGGACCTGTTATGGATTGGATTGCGAGAAGCCGCTGTCCATGGGAACTCTAGACAATTCTGGACCCTTATTGGGGAGGGATGTGGTTCTAGAGTGCGCCCATCTCCAATTCCTATCTCCGAACAAACCTGGGTTAATTACATCTTAACTCTGTATGCAAAAAATGATCGGCATGTGCAACTTAGGGGAATTGAGGAAAATACCACCCCTATAACTGAATACCCCTCAGAATTATCCATAGAATTAGCTATAAGAGACATGCGTTCATCAGGTGCCATGGGCCCTGATGAACTCCCGATATCAGTCTTAAAACAAAATCCAGTATCCTGGAGTAAAATCCTATTTCCTCTTTTTAGGATTTGTTACCTTAAAAAATATATTCCAGCATCCTGGAAGGGGAGTATTTTGGTTCCGTTGTTCAAAAAGGGTGATAGGAACTTGCCTATCAATTATCGCCAAATAGCTCTTCTAGACGCTATCGGGAAAGTGTTTTGTAAATGTCTATTATCACTAATTAATGATTGGGTGGCGTTAAAACAAATCCTTCCCTTAGAACAAGTAGGCTTTCGTAAGGGCCACGGAACGCTGGACAATCTTTCCGCTCTTCAGTCAATTACTGATAAATATATAGGGGTACGTGGCGGAAGAGTCTACGTGGCCTTTATAGATTTCTCCACAGCATTTGACAAGGTTGACCGTCCACTGCTGTGGAGAAAGCTCTCGGCTATGGGAATGCCGCCATATCTATTAGATATGATTCAGCTGTTGCATACAGACACCTGGTGCCAGGTGTTGCAAGGAGGAGACAGGGGGCTTTCTAAGATTATTCCTTCATGCAATGGTCTTAAGCAAGGTTGTTTACTTGCCCCGTTACTCTTTTCGTTATATATTGCTGATCTACCCGCTTCTCTCTCCTCTTGCGATGGTATAGCTCCAATTCTGGGCGGAAAACACATCTCATGTATGCTATATGCGGATGATATCATAATAATGGATCTTATGCCCAAAGGTCTTGCTAAACGCCTCCTTGCTCTACATCAGTATGCAGTTGTTCATTTCCTAAAAATTAATGCAAGTAAGAGTAAAATTATGTGCATCACAGGCCGGAAAAAACATAAATTTAGGAATTTTACCTGGTCTGTGGGAGATGACAAACTGGAGGTTGTAAAGAATTATGTTTTTCTTGGAAAAGTAATTTGTGATAATTTAAGTGCCAAACCCCACACCGATAACAGTGTCCGTAAGGCATTAGCTCAAGGAAGAAGTTTAAATTCACTGTACTCGGCACTGGGAAAAAGGCATTTTTCGCATTTACTGGAGGTCTTTAGGGCAAAGGTCCCATCCACCCTTCTATATGGCTTAGAATTAATTGATCTTAAGCACTGGGATTTTTTAAATAAGGTGGAGGGGAAATTGCTAAGAAGTATTACTTCAGTCAGTTCTGCCTGCTCCGTGGCAGCCTGCAGACTTGAGTTCGGTCTGCGCAGCAGCTGGGTGCAGGGCTTGGCAGCTGTGGTGCGCTGGGTCGCAAGCATAGCCAGAGGAGAAGAGGGGACTATGAGGTTCCTCCTAAGGACTGAATTATTGGGAGGTTTAGGGGAACACTCCTTGATTGTTAGCAACTTTAGAAAGGCTGTATCCCTCTTGCAGTTGGAAGAGAGTACTCTCTTTTCTTTATCTGCATCCCAGTTAAAGTCTGTCCTGAAGGAAGCCACTTGGGACCTTAGTTATAGACTAGACTTTACTGCTATTTTTGATAAGAAGGGTGTTAATCTTCTTACTGATTCATTTGCAAGAAAATCCGCCCAACCTTATGCCACTTGGAACTTACCTCATGGTATTAGGAGATTTTGGTTTTTACTGAGACAAGATTTGTTACCCCTAAACAATCTTTTATCTAAATGGCACGGAGTATCTGCAATTTGCAATTTTTGTCATCATTCTATTCAAGATCGAATACATGTACTTTTGATATGCCCAGTGCTGCGTCCTTATCGCAGCAAGTGGCTAAGACAAGTATGTTTGCAAATGGGTATTCTAAACGTGAATTCTTTTATGTGTGCTTTATATAATCCCCCCAATGAGAGATTTTGTTATCATATTTTTAACTTTTTTAAATGTTTTTTAGAAATCTTTTGAAGATTGGCATGCTTAATAATGTGTCACTTTGTGTTCCAGTAATTGTAATTGCTATGATTTGTCTACTTTCGCTGTGAATGATATTTCTATATTGTACTTTTTCTTTATGTGGACCTCTAAGGAGTTCCAAAGCATAATAAAAATTGAATTGAATTGAATTGATATTCCAGTTCTACGCCAATCTGAACCCATTTCAATCCCTCTGTCCATACTCTCAGAGTCCACCAAGCTAACCCATGTGGAACCCCTCTCCTCACTTGTGGACACCATCTGTGCAGCACCTAACCTTAGCTTGCTCACAGGTGTGTCCCAACAGACAGACAGCAAGCCACAGTGGCCACTGACAGTAGTCAGTGATAAGACCCAGATCTTAGACCTCTCAGGGCTCTCAAACCTCTGTGGTGTCAGAGAGCGGGGGGCAGTAGCCCTGGGTGCTTGGCACCCTTTGTTTACTCTCCCTCTTGTCAGGTCATGTATGACATCCTGACACTGACCCACCAGCTTCAGGCCTATACCCGGCGGCTAGACAAGAGACTGGGGTTGGCTTTCCCAAACCCAGTCCTCCTCCTTGGCGCTCTGTACATTCCCACCTGGAGCGGTACCCCCTTCCAGAATCGTCAGGGTACCTATAGCAGGTGTTATGCACAATTCACTAACCAGTTCAGGGGTTCTATCCTGCAACTGGGCTTTAAGATCAGGGGGGACACCCTGAACCTGGACCTCCAACCTAGGGTCTAAACCCTCAGGCTGCACCAGGGTCAGAGGCGAGGACTCCCCCCCTCTGTACCCTCCTCCACAGCACTGCACCCTCCCAAGTGGAGTGGTACCCCTAGAAGCTACATCGGTCAGGACACCATTTATAGTTGCCCCTTCCTCCAGGTCAGACAACACCTGAACCTAGCTTCCCAACCCAGGGACCAACCCCTGTGGTTAAACACTTTCATGGCAAACCAGGACTTTATGGGGAGTGCATATACCTTTCCCGAGGGTGACACATAACTCATGTGTCGTGTGACAGTCTGCCTAGCGCAGATCTCCCAACCCCTGCACATCTGACAGTACGTGAAGATCCCCCAGGACTGAAGTGGTGTCACCATGGTCACTCCTTGGGGACTCAGCCGTTCTGGTTGGCCCCTGACCCACTGGTTCTTCCACTGGGGACTCTTCCCCCTCTCACCCCTCAATCTGGACTTCTGCACCCTTCACTTAGGAGTGGCACTGCCAGACACCAGAACTGTTGGAGATCTGATTACAGACACTCCCAGCTCACCAGGCACTAGGGGATTCCCTCAATGGAGGGTCCATCAGGACAGACTAGGCTCCCCACCTGGTGTTCCCTTAAAGAACCATCCAGGCTCTGAGACTGAGGTTGGGCACTATCGGGACACAACCTATTCTCACTCCTTCCCCTTAAAGACAGGACGTGAGGCCCTAAACCTCTCTCACTACAACAGGATCTAGCTGGGCTACTCTAAGCCACTTCCACCACGCTGGGTTGGAAGATACCTGAGCCACTCCCCCTAGGGTCACACCCCAATGCCTCTTCAGACTCTCTAGAATCTACCAAAAGGTCTGCCTCCAATGTGAGCTACCTGGGGTCAGAGAACTCACTCTCCAACAGGTGTTGGCATAGATCTGGAAAACAGGGACTTACAATATGCTCTCCCACAATTGAATCACATAACCCCACACAGGGGTTAACCAAAATATCCTTCACCTCTCCATCCAGGGCCTCACACACGTACTTCACACCACTCTCTTGAGATTGGCAAGACAGTATCTGACTGTCTCTGTCACTCAACCCACACTCTTCTGGGTAGTCTTCACACTCACATACCAGGACTTCAACCTTGGGGGAACCCCTCTCCCTGCACCTCTCATCTAGAGTCAGTAGAGTGTCCCTCCCACCACCAGGACCATGAACCCCTGTGTCAGTTTCCCCATTTACCTCAGAGTCACTGTGCCCTACTGGAGCTATCTCATGTCCTTGAACCTCCTGGTGTATGTTAACCCCCTCCTTCAAGTCAGGCGCCAAATCTCTGGGTGGGTGTACTACTCCCTCAGCACTTGAAAATTCAATGTTGCTGCCACCATCTGAGCTGGACTCCACCTCCAACTCAGCAAAGCTAACTTCCTGAGCTACCCAACTTTCTTCTTCTTGGGCTAAGGCCCTTTTGGCCTCATCAAGCTTTCTCAGCTCTTCATCAATCTCTCTCTGCTTCAGGTCACAAGCCAGAAACCAGTCATCTTCTGTTTCTTCTTCATTTTTACAGAACTTCTCCTCCTTAGACTCAACTGGTAGTGTTGTCTTCCAGCGGGGTAACTCATACAGAAATAGGGATGCCTCTAGATCCTCCCTGGACCTTCTCTTCACAGGCAAAACAAACATAGCTCCTTCATTGTGCAGACAAACATGTGCCAGAAGTCAAGTTCCATTTTGCAGCAACTAACCAGAGTCATAGTATACTTCTAGGAGGACCCCAGAAAACAGAAAAACAATAAGTGGTTGCTTTTGGTCTGCACTCACTAGTAGTGTACACCCATCACTGTATAGGAGTCACAAATGCAAGTCCAGAATCCTCACCGCTGACCACCAATGTTAGATTTGGGGGTCTCTAGTTGGCATAGGTAGGTACCTGTGACAAATAGGGACCCTTGCATCTAGTCAGGGTAAGGGGGTACACTCCTAAAATAACCCCAGCTCACCCCCTTGGTAGCTTGGCATGAGCAGACAGGCTTATCTCAGAGGCAGTGTGCAAAACATTTGTGAACACATACAGTAATCAAGTGGCAACACTACAGATGAACACCACACAAGTTTTATATCAAAAATAGGTATTCTTTATATAGACTTATCACAAGACCACAAACAAAAAAAATCCACAATACTGTACTTAAAATGGTAGAATTAGCTTAGTTCTCTTTAGATATTAAAATGCGACAGTTTGAGTCAATGTACCATAGGATGCGTAACGCTATACAACGAAAGAGTTGCAGGGAAGGTAATGCGTTAGTCCCTTACTCGCAGGGACGGTGATGCATTGGTTTCTTTCTGCTCTTCCATGGCAATGCGGCTCGCAACGCCGTGATGTGATGAAGATCCGGTGCGATGAAAACAAAGATGGCGTCTTCTCCTTGATGCGATATGATGCGTGCATGCCCGATGGCCGTGCCGCGACTCAGAGATTCTTCTGAGCCACGACAGGCCCTGTGACATGCTTCTCCAGTGATGTGGGACGCTCCAGCGATGCGGCAACTGCAGCAGCGATACCCTTGTTCAACGATGTGACGACAGCGGCTGCGGCACTCTTCTCCGGTGATGCGAGACGCGACATCCTTGTTCAGTGATGCGATGGCAGCGGCTGTGGCGGCGACACTCTTCTCAGGTGATGCGAGACGCTTCTGCGATGCGATGCGACAGCTACAGCTGCGACACCCTTGTTCAGTGATGCAATGGCAGCGGCTGCGGCGGCGACACACTTCTTCCTCGTGAGTCGCGCTTCCAGCTCCTTGGGACACACAATTCCTCAGAAAGCTCAACAAAACTGTATGCACTTCCAAAGAACTCTTGGGGATCTGGTGGGTAAAGTTTGTTGTCCCTGAGACTTCAGCAGGAGGCAAGCTTTTTCTCAAGCCCTTGGAGATCCTTCACAAGTTGATGAAAGTACACACAAAGTTCCTTTCTCCTCTCTTTGGCAATCAGGCAAACCACTGCAGGCCAATCCTCCAAGCAACTCCTCGGTCTCTCTGGTTCCTCTCCTCAGCAAAGGTTTCTTCTTGTTTCCCAGTAGTGATCTAAAATTCTGGGGTCTGTGTCCCTCTTTTTGTACACAGTTTTTCTTTGTTCTCTGAAGCCAGAGAGGCCTTTGCCTAGTCCAAACCAGTTCTGGTTCCACCTGGCCCAGGACGGATCCAAAAGACATACCCAGTCCCTCCCACTACAATTGAGTGCCACCACAGAGCCATAGCTTCATATTGTTTGTTGAGTCCTGGGTATATACTTAACCTGCCCTCTGAGGCTACCCCTTATGTTGTAGTCTTGGTGAACGTCCCACCTCAATCAAACTCCGCACCTGAGTCCTTCCAGGATTTAAAAAATATGGTGGTGAATTGGCTCCAACTGCATGCCCACGTTGGGGTTGGGATTTCTGACTCTATTATCATGGTTCACAGAGTTAGTTGGGTGGGTATGGATCATAAATGTTGGGCAGGGGATTCCATGGTGGTAAACTTCAATAAACCCTCAATTGTGGCCCATTTTTCAGCTATTTGTCATCTTTTAGGCCTCCTGACCCACATGGCATTGTAGCCCTCCTTTTGTTTTTGTTTTTACAAAACCAGAGGAGGTTTGTCGTGTGTATGAGCATCAAGGCTGGCATACACAGGGCCATTATGGTACGACCCACCAGCATATTAGGCAGCCTCTACAGCTGAACCTTGCCAACCATTTTCCCACATGAGTAGCCTTCAGACATAAGATTGACTGGGGAGTTATTGACCCATTTTACTTACCCCTGAAGTGTTAATCTATGTGAAGTCATATCCCAAGAGTGTCAAGCCCCCCTCCAACCTCGAAGTCCACCATCTCATCTGTGGTTACCACGGCTGCAAACATAAAGGGCTCAAAGGGTTTGTCCTGGAACACTATGGGACTTTCAGGCCAGTTCACAGGCCCACGTTGGGTGAAATTTGTTAAATCATTTCAGATTATTTGCTTGCAGGAAATGTGGTAACGATGCAAGACATATTTCACACCAGCAATCCCTTCAGTGACAGGGAGGGCATGCAGGGGTTTTATCATTTTTGTGGCAGTGGAGTCGAGCGAGCATGTTGACTTATTGTGGGGCATGACGATGTTACAGGGGATAATGTTATTTGTACCGTGCTCGTCCCCCATTATGCTGGTGAATTTTTACAATGCCCGATGTGGGTCTGATGGGGTATCTAACATTCAAAGTTCAAGCCTCCCCTTAAACGCTTGGGGCCCGATTCCGATACCATTGGTCGGAGCCATCCTAACAACATCGGGCCTGCCCACGACTGGGGGATTACCTACACAGGTGCTCCTGTGGTCCCGGGCCTGCTCGCCTCACCACCCTTCCTCCCGCCACTAACTTTGAACTACGTACCTTCCTTTGACTTCTTTTTTTTGGCACTCATTTCTTGCTCCTTGGCTTTCATCTATGGACTTTTTTACCATTTTGACTTTTGCCCTGCCTGCCTTTTTTGTTGCTGATCACCGCTGATTCCCCGGACCCGGACCCACCAACTTGTTTAACCTATGTCCTTTCCCCCTCCCCCTTTTCTCCTCCTGCCTATCCTAAAAGGTATTTCTCCGTCTGGTTACTGACTGGCTCGGAGAGCACGTAAGCCATCCAAAAACCCTTCAGTACTCCTCCAGCTGCTCTTTCTGGACGAGGGAGTACGGTGGCAGTTTCCCACTGCCTTTCTGTGCTGGCCTTTTCAACACAGAAAGGCAGTGGCAAACTGTCTTTTAGGGGCCCCACCAGGGCCCCTATGGGTGTGAGGCCGCTGAATGCGATGGTGCCCCCCTGTTGATCCCTGCACCTTGGTGTGCCTGCCATGGGGTGGAGGGATGAACTGCACCTCTACCACAGGGTGCAGGGATGAACTGCACCTCTGCACTTAATGATGCAAGCATGTATTCAGTTTGGAAGGCATAAGAATCTGCCCCTTGGTTGGAAACCGGGGTGGGGGTGGGTGTGGGGGCTCATAATGTTGGTGAGGGGTTTTAACTGCCATTTATGAGATTGCCCTTTATCGAGTGATGCACCAAACCCCAGGTGTACGTTTGCAGAGGGACTCCACTTTACTCACTCTAAAGAAGGTATGAAGCTTGATGCATTTTATAATCCCACAACCTTGTGTTTGCTTATGAAAAATTGGTTTATTCTCCCTACTCTATTGTTGCTCTTACTTTTAAAGGGAGAGTCTGCACCTCCATTATTGATTTTATTGTTGTTTCTGCTCCCCTCTTTTTTTGCATCGCCAAACTTCAACATCATTCTCAGCCTATTTAGTGTTCATAATCCTGTTTGTAGAATTGGAGTGCTCCATGGACCCCATTTGTTCACCTGTGGGGGTTCTTAGAGGGATCTCCCTTGTTGACCAAGGTAGGTGACTAAAATGGTCCCGAGTGGAACCGGCCCAGATTGAAGTGTCCCTATTAACTAAAGCACCCCAATAGATATCCATCTTTCTGGATGTAGATGCCCCCGAGATAGATGTCTTGCAAGCACTTGATGGAATTGTCTATAAAGTTCAGGAAATAATGTCCGTACCCTCAACCAACCCGGAAAGCAAGTGCCATAATGGTTTGATGGGCCCTGCTCCAAGTTCCTCGGACAGATGAAGGCAGCCCTGAAGAAGGCAAAATGCAAAAAGTTCACAGGAACCTGTGTTATGGGGAGCACTATTCACTCATTCACAGTAACGTGATTTGTTTTTTCTTATTTTTCATTCATATATTCAGTCCAACATAACCATCATAAATTTAACAACCTTATAATTGATCAAAAGTTCAAACTTAATGTATCCACAGTCTTATTGATCAAACTGAGAACCTTAATAAACAAAAAAGTAAATGCTCATAAAACGGTGATCGTATTTCCTTTCTTCAAAGTTGATTTTATTCTTCTTTTTCATCAATAAATGCGACAATCTGAGTTCTTCAAACAACTCTCCATGATTCAACAAATGATGACATATCCCAATGCATTTCGGTATGCACCTTCGTCAGGGGAATGCTCTATAAGTAACAAAAATTCTATCATATATATATCCGGTAAATATAATGTTTACAATCACAAATGCAACAGTTTCATTATTTGGTAAATCAAACAGCATGCCATTTTGGATGAGGACGTGCAAGCCGGGAGTCCGTTTTTGATTTCTTTAGCAGTATGACGTCAGACGCCATATACCGGCGTTTTGAACAGGGCTTGACCTAGCGAGAAAGCGATAGAAAGAGCGAACCTCAGATTAACGCGGAGCGTTTGATTAAATATACAGAGGTAAGATGACGCTACATAAATTAAGCACTATGATACATGGTAACACAAACGTTGTAAATACTAAGGGGTTCTCTCCTTTGATGTGTTACAGATCAAGGGCACGACTTGATTGAAATAGCGCTACAATAGATTTACATTTGGGGTCTTGGAGACCAAGTAAGTACCGGCTTTACTTACAATGTAATAGCGAGTCATGAGGTAATTGATTTAGTTCACTAAGAGCAACGTCTTGTTTTTTAGAAAACGAATAGCACGGACTTTGACCGTGGTTGACTTTTTTGCTTCATTGGTTTAATGAAAGTAAGAATGCCTAGACACGGCACCGCCAGTATTTTAGAATAATTAGTTGACCCACATGGTTTTTGTTCAGATCAGGTTATTTTTGCACATAGCAAGTAGGAGGTGGTGGTAGCACTGGGCTGTTCACCACGCTTTTTCGGTTTGGTTTATAAGGTAGCAGATGAACTTTTGTGAGCATGATTTTTAATCGCACATTAGATGCATGGATTACATTGGGAGATCTTCTGGTTGCTGTTTGATTTACCAAATAATGAAAATGTTGCATTTGTGATTGTAAACATTATATTTACCGGATATATATATGATAGAATTTTTGTTACTTATAGTGCATTCCCCTGACGAAGGTGCATACCGAAATGCATTGGGATATGTCATCATTTGTTGAATCATGGAGAGTTGTTTGAAGAACTCAGATTGTCGCATTTATTGATGAAAAAGAAGAATAAAATCAACTTTGAAGAAAAGAAATACGATCACCGTTTTATGAGCATTTACTTTTTTGTTTATTAAGGTTCTCAGTTTGATCAATAAGACTGTGGATACATTAAGTTTGAACTTTTGATCAATTATAAGGTTGTTAAATTTATGATGGTTATGTTGGACTGAATATATGAATGAAAAATAAGAAAAAACAAATCACGTTACTGTGAATGAGTGAATAGTGCTCCCCATAACACAGGTTCCTGTGAACTTTTTGCATTTTTACCAACTTGACTAGGGGCTAGTCGAGATATGGGTCAGCACCAGACATAAATTGTTGACATTTAAGTTAAACTGATAAAAATAGGAGTGCATATCGCTAAATACTGTTGTAAATAAAGCCCTGAAGAAGGCCCATAGAGATAGGAGCCTTGTGGTAGCCCGGAGGCAAACCTACAAGCAGGCAAGACAAAACTTTTCAGAATTTTCACTGCCAGGACATGTACAACATGAAATAATTTTTAAATACCATGATCCCTGTCCTATGGGCCTACGTTAGTGGTGATTTATTAAGTGCTAAAAAAAGGTTGAGGCCTAGCCAAAGTTTTAGTTTGTCAGTTCGAAATAGCAAGTTAAAATAAAACTGCACACACAGCTTGCAATGATAGACCTGGAGACATGATTTACAGTGCTACTGTAGTGGGTGGCACAATGAGTGGCGCAGTCCATTAATAGTATTTAATTTGCAGGCCCTGGATACAGGTGGTACATATACTATGGAAGTACAATCACATTAAATGTGCCAGTCAGGTATATACCACATTTAACAGGTTTAGAAGGCAGGGCATAAGCACTTTACCACTGGTAAGAACTGGTGAAGTGCACATAGTCCTATGCCCACCCAAAATAGGTTTAGTAACAGAAGCCAAAAATCCAGACGAAATGCCATGCAAAAGATGGTTGTTTCTGAAACAAATTATGAATTCCAGGATTTACAACTAGCAGCATTCATGTGATGCATTAGACAGAGACTGCACTGCCCCAGTCCGAGCTTGGAGCAGATAGTGTTTGCTCAATGACTACAAATGCCGTGTTCCTAGTCCAAATGTGAACCCGGGCCTGTACTGAGATCCACACATTATTGAAAGGCGGACTGACAGTTTAAAGCCTCCAGTCTGCTTTTCAGTGGAGTCGGCGACCTAACGACCGTTTAAAAGGGGTGGGCAGTGATTCTCCTGCAGGTGTGTGCACTCAGTGACACCACCCACCTTCAAGGGTATGCCTGGGTGGTCCCGGGGGCCCCATTCCCTTCTCGTAAGGGGAACCTTTGAGGGCACACTGATAATGCACCTCCCAACACCCTTCCACATGTCAGTAAAATGGCATGAGTGCAAAGGCAAATGATTCCCTCAGTTTAATGGAGCCACTCCCCCATGCAAGTGAGGGCACATCCTCTTAGGTTCGCCCAAGCACACATTTACCACTGTCACGATTAATTTTACAGAAAGCAGGGGCAGCTCTAGGCTCATGGCGGCCGCGGGCAGGGAGCGTAGGTAGGGGGCCCGGAAGAGGGGGTCCAGGCGGGGTGGAGCTCCCCAGAGCTCAGGAAGGTGTTTTAATAAAACGTCCAGAAAAGGCGTTAGATGGCCAGTACCTGGGGCTGCTCCTACCCTTCCGAATTCGTCTCAGAACGATAAAATTTAGGAGGAGGAGGGTATTGTGACACACGATGTGAGGGACTGGCACAGACGGCTGCAGCCCCAGGGCCATGACATGGGCCCCGGACCCACAGCACCCCCCACAGAGAAAGAATCGGTGGCCTCTTTGCCCAAAAACATTAATATCGATACCATATCAAATATGGTTACTTACGCATGGCGGATGGCCACGTGCATTGCGGACACTGCATAGCCTCCATGTGCTCATGACACAAGAGTTGCAGTGTGATTGGCCTCATGCATGTGGTGATGACTAGAAATGACAAAAGGCCCACTCTCTGTAATGGCTGGTCATGGAGTGCCAGTCGGGGCTCAACGTGAAAGGCTCAGTGTGGCCTAAAATACATGCGCCTACTCACAATTATTACTGATACTGGCAAAGGTTAAAATGGCTAGGTAGGGGCGACATGATTTAAACCAAACGCGGGGCGTGCTCGCGTTTTATAAATGCTGGCAATGGTTACACAGTCAAACATGGTCATTGTATGCGGGGAAGGGACCTCCTGAGTTAGAGAAAGTTCCCCGCCCGGCAAAGGTTTACAAAAAGGGGCACATGCTGTTGCGGTATTATTTAAAGGCGGGGGGGGAGGGCGAAAGCCTCCTGAAATATGAGAGAGATGGGGGCGGTAGGCCATCATCTAATCCTCAGACGGGACACGCAGGGTATCGTGCAGCAAAAAGAATCGGTAAAAAGCCGATTCAGCTATGGGTGTGTGCCTTGTCTGGTGTAGTGTAGGACAAATGAAGAAGAGGGGTATCGAGCAGCAAGCTCGCTTACCTTACAATGCCAGCCGTAGCTCAGGATTTAGAAAACGCCGGTGCCGGTTGAGGAGCCGAAATATAATTGGTGTGTGTGCGAGGACGCTTGAACGTGCGACGTCATAATTTCTCACACTTAGGCAGAGTCAGCACAAGACTACTGTATTGGCGTGGCGGCCCCTGGTGTTTGGCGGCTCTGTGCAGGTGCACAGCTTGCACATGCCTAAGGCCGCCCCAGCAGAAAGGGCTGAGCAAGCATCTGCAGCCTCTTTTGGAATAGCATAGTTACCATGGTGTGCACAATGGACACAATCACCTGTCGCATCCCTAGGCGCTATATATAATAGAGTCCCTGGTGGTTAATGTGACATTACTGGCACAATCAGTGTCACTTTTGGATTCAATGAATGACCTCTGACACAGTGTAGAAGCAAATGAGCGGCCTGTTTTGTTAAGTATGATTAAATGAATATTACACAAGCATATTCCACTCCACAGTCACTCAATGTAAGTGGGAAACAATTTGCATGAGCTTGCGATGACCTCTGAAAAGATGTGTTTTTAGTACAGGGTGCTTAAGATCACCAACCTCCAAATCACGAAAATATACCGTCTTACCTGTAGATAGGAAGAACAATATTTTATTTACTATTGAGACTAAAATCATTTGATAAATCATTTTAATGATTTATTTTATATGTTGCCATACTTATCAGCAGTTTATTCAAAACAGAATGCTCACATATGCATTACCAGCTTAATCATTCTAAACGGGATCCGCTAAAAGCAAACTGGCAGCTTTTTTATTGGGTGTTTTTTCAAAGTCCCTAGACTTCAGGGACCTGCCAAGAAGTCTGCCGATTTCTGTACTTTTTCTGACTCAAACAAATGTCAAGTTTATCACAGTACAAAATCTTGTCAACCTGTGACTCTGGCAAGCTCTTAAAGGATCTGATTTCTGAAATGGCTTAGTTCATGGAGAGAGGAATCTACATTTTATGAATGCTTATTCACAGCGACAGAAAACATTAGCTTTCCAGGAAAAAATAAATGCCTTTCAAACATTAAAAATGGAGTCTGACGTACAATAGCAGCGTGTTTTAAAGGTGCGTTGAAACTCTACTTTAGAACTGCCAGCTATCACTGCATACATGCAAGTAAAAAATGATTTCATCAAATGTGAGCTATTTTAAGTGATTGCTGGGATTACAACTCAAGTCAAAGCTGAGCCATTATGTTGCTGCACTATTAGATGCCTTGAATGCTGATAGAATCCATAAAGTAACATGGTTATGTCGATTAAGAATCAGCTAAGTTTTCACTGCCTTAACGATATTAAGATCAGATACCTCGGCACTCTACGTTTCTGCTACAGCCAAATTTCTGGGTCGGATGTGAGCGAAGAGAAGACAAGCGATGAAATGCTGACGTTTTTTAATTGAAATTGTAAATGTTGATTCTGAAATACACGTATTATGGGGCATATTACCAAGGGCACTTATCGCCGCTTTAGCTTGACTTTTTCCCGCTACAGCGGCGATAATTTTCTCGCCCAATTACCAAGCTGTCGCTAACACCAGTTAGCGACAGCTTTTAGGCGATAGCGAGCATTTTGGGGCCCGCTTTGCATGTCAGCGATATTTATCGCTAATGACATGCAAAGTGGGCGTGCCAAAATGTTAGCGACTGAAAACAGTCGCTAACATCGCTATCGCCTATGATCAACACAGGCGTAGTTTTGGAAATAATCGCGCTAAGCGCGAATATCTCCAAAAGCTAACGCCTGCCCTGACCAGTTCTTAGCCATGTTATCCAATGGGAGGTGGATAACATGGCTAAGAGCATTATCACGCTAACGCGTGAATATCGCTGTATTGACAGCGATATTCACGCATTTTGCCTGATTTTTATCGCTTTTGAGATAAACCTTGCTAATAGCAAGTTATCTCAGCAATAAAAACAGGTGAAGGGCGGCTATAAAAATATTACCGCTAACCCTACTTAGCGATAAATATCGCTGTAGGTTGGTAATATGCCCCTCTGTTTTAAAATATTTCTAATGTGTAGTAATGTATATAATTAATTTAGAAATTGTTTTAAGCTGTAGTTTCTAAAGGTTTTATGATTGTTATTTACAGTATTGATGTGAAACTTTTATGGCTTTGCCGAAATAAAGTATTTTTTTAACAGAACTGAACTGAACTCAAGTCACCAACCTGTCTGCATTTGTTAGCCCAGCAGGAATTATATTTTTCTAGATATTAAAACCTGGGCATACTCTTGTTTTGTATTAAGAGTTGATTATGTACTGATCATTAGGTAGCAGGGCATTCGATAGCCAGCGCCTGTATTATTTCATTTAGAGCTTTGCTTTTAAAATACTGTGTCATTCGTGCAATTGTTTTTAAAACTTCCTCACCTTTTCTTCTTGGCGTGCTGCTCCCCGCACTAATTCTGCCAGTCCCCGGTCCACCGCAGCGGATGCTGTTTGTGTGGAGTAACGGGGATCCGCCCTCCTTTTCACATTTTGGCTACAGGGAGATACTTAAACAGGGTGTTTGACCAGCTGCGCAGCATTAGGTAGCAGCGCATTCGCTAGCCGGCGCCTGTATTATTTCATTGAGTGCTTTGCTTTTAAAATACTGTGTCATTCATGCAATTGTTTTTTCACCTTCCTCACCTTTTCTTCTTGGCGTGCTGCTCCCCGCACTAATCCTGCCAGTCCCCGGTCCACCGCAGCATGTGCTGTTTGTGTGGAGGGACGTAGCTCCGCCCTCCTTTACACATTTCCGCTACTGGGGGAAATTCAAACAGCATGCTTGTCCGGCCGCGCAGCAGACGTGCGCAGCAGCGCCGAAGGTGCGCCAAAGGCAAGCCTGTCTGCGCCAGTCCGCACCAGGCCAGCGCCAGACATGCTGCCAATTTTGGGAAATCACTTCTCACCTACACCCCGAAGGAGATGCTAAAAGTCAGAACTGTGTCCAGGAGATACCTAACTCATGGATTGGAGGATTTAGAGGGTCCCTTCAGCTGCAAACAGTGTGGGTTTACATCTATTACCCCAGCAGCTGTACAAGACTGCCCTCCTACCCAAGGCAAAGACCTGATAATTTTTCACATAAATTGACGTTTGTTGGTCAAATATTGCGCCGATGTCTATGACCTTCTAGAAACCGAATCGCCAGATACCCTGTTCTTAACTGAGACTTGGCTCTCTGAAGACTCAGTGGTGATTCCAGGGTTGGCTCTTCCTAAGGTTTATGTTATTCATACCCTTAATAGAGACACAAGAGGCGGGGGTATTGCGGCTATTGTGAAAATTGGCTACCCCTGTTCCTTTACTAAACAGCCCATTTTGGGCTGTGAATGTGCCTGTTTTAAAATCACCTTCAACCCTAACTATACGATGACTGGGCTATTGATATATCGTCCCCAGGTCCATCTTAAGCCTTTAGGGAATCATTCATTGATACTGCCTGCATCTTGGCTGACAATTCTCCTAACTTTTCAATCTTGGGAGATCTGAATTTTCATTTTGATAACCACTCAGATGTGGATGTGGCGAACTTGACGGCGGACTTAGCGGCCTGCCAGTTGGATTAGCGGGTTTCTGGTCCTACTCATTCGGCTGATCACTTGTTGGATCCGGTGTTTACCAACATTCCGTCCCTTACGGTTCTACCGCTGGTACCTATGGCATGGTCGGACCATTTTTTGGTACCTTTGGCTATTCAGGGTATGGCTTCCAAGCGTAAATCAGACAACCCCCACTCCTTTCAACGTCCTTGCAATAAGCTTAGGTGGGATCAATTCCATGATCTTCTCTCGAGCTCCGTTCCAGTGTTGCCAATGGACTCTGATAAGGCTTATTCAGCCTTTTCAGATTTGATCATTCAGCCGTTGGATACGTTGATTCCAGCCAAGTGGTCCCCTAATCCTTTATCTAGATCCAACCCATGGTATAACGAAAAATTAGCGTTGCTGTGAAAAAATTGTAAAAAATTTGAACGATCTTGGAGGAAAGACTTTGATCCTTTAGCCAGCGTTTAATATCGGGATGCCGTAATGATCTATCATAAAGCAATCCATAATGAACGTGCGGCTTTCTATGCCAAGGAAATTAGTAACAGTACCAAACCTGCAAAGAACATCTTTTCCATTGTCTCAGACCTGAAAAGTCAGAAGGGGACGGCTGGCCCACTGATCACCCCAAATCAGTAATGTGAGGAACTTGCCTTGTTCTTCTCAAAAAAGATAGAAGACATCTATAAAGGCTTCCCCATGGCTGATTTGGACTGCCCTGAATTGTCCAGCAATGGCACGCTGAATACTTTAGAGGTTTCCCCTGAGATAGAACAGGACCGGTTATCCGTTCTCTGTGCAAAAATCAAGTCCGGCTCACCAGTTTATCCCCTGAAACGTGATCAATTTAGGAAAATGTTACCTATTATCTCTCCCCTGCTTGGCCAAGTGATCAACATATCGCTTAGCTCGGCCGTTGTGCCTTTAGCATGGAAACAAGGCAAAGCACTGCCATTGCTTAAAAATACGTCTCTGGATGTCAAAAAGCCGGAGAATTTCAGGCCAATCTCACCGCTCTCTTGGACTGCTAAAATCGTGGAAGCATATATTAATTCCATTCTTTCAGAGCACCTGACCAGCAATAATATACTGGATCCTTCGCCAAATGGTTTTCGCCCCAGCCATGGTACAGAGTCGGCGCTTCTGGCGGTAACAGAGCATCTTTTGGCAGCTTTGGACGCAGGACAGACATCGGCAGTGATCCCTTCCGATATCAGTGCCGCATTTGACACTGTGTCCCATGCTATCCTGTTGTGCCGCTTGGAAGAGGCGGGCATCAGGGGCCTTGCATTAAAATGGCTAGTGTCATTTCTTTCTGACAGGACCTACCAGGTGATTGCCCCCCCCCCCGTTTTCTTCATCTACCTTTCCCATCAAGCATGGTGTACCACAGGGTTCCTCTCTGAGTCCTTCACTCTTTAATTTGTATGTACAACCTTTGGCTGTATTGGCCAAGAGCAGAGGACTGACGGGGGTTTCCTACGGCGACGATATGCAGCTGGTGTTAGCACTATCAAGCAACTCCAAGGACGAAGACGCTAAGTTTCAAGGTGATCTTGTGGCAGTTGCCAGTTGGATGACAGCTAACTGCCTCCAGCTGAACACTAGCAAATCAGAGGTGATGCTGGTGGGAAGGGACCAAGGTAATGGAACGAACATTGGTGGCCCAGGAATTTAGGTACCCCCCCTCCTAAACAGGTTGTAAAGAACTTGGTGGTGTGGATAGACTCCTTGCTCAGTTTCCAGACTTGTATTGGATTTGGGACTGGCCGCCTAGTAGGAGGCCTACTTACCATCCAAATTATGATGTGACTGTCACCATGGCAGTCTCATTATCTATATTTTGTATTGTGGTGGGGATGCGGTCAGCAGCCCCTGCTGCAATACAAAAAATAGGGTGCAGACATATCCCTGCACTACATGGCAAATGGCACAGGGATATGTAAGGGGCGTACATGTCCCTGCCCCAGGGGTTAAGGGGGGCCCGCTATTTATTTATTTATTTATTTGCTTGTTAAGCGCCTGAGTCAATTCCCGAAGGGATATCTCTGCGCTGTTACTTGCATTTAGACAGTTAACTGTATGAATTAGAGCTGAAGAGGGGAAATCAAATACATTTTAAGGCAGGGTAAAGAGGTAAGCCCCCAAATCAATTTTCGCCACCTGTGTTGTGGCGGGTTGACCACCGCAGAACACCCGGGGATAGGGATATCATAATTAGGGCTCCTGTTTATCCATATTTATTTTTTGCTAATTTTATCTGTATTTATCCATATTTATTTTGGGTTTTGTGGAAAAATTAAACTGAAATTAGCATATTTCCAAATTTATTTAACCGTGAATTATGCACTAATGCTTGAATGCCTACTAGGTTTCAATGCTGTAACACCTGCAGAAGATAAATCAATGCACTTATAAGAAAATATCTAAATTTCAGTATCAACCTTGTGCATAACTACTACTGTTAAAGCCTCTTTACTAAATTTATTTTCATTTTAGCCCCCTTACCTATCAATCGACATAGCTATTGGCCTGGTATGCATGCAGACAATATTTACAATTACTCAAAAAGCAACCCAATTTCCTTTTTATTCGCATTTAAGAATAAATACAGACAAGAAAAGAAATGTTTTCTGTCTGTATTCATCTGTAAAAATCAGTAAAAATGGAAATCAGGGAGCCTTAATCATAATCCCTACAGCGGTGCCTGGCAGGCACTGCTGCAATGCAGGGATTAGCAGTTGGTCCAACGGGCGGTCGGATTTGATCCGCCCATCTGGACGACCTTGGCGGTTGATGTTTACGACCGCCACGCTTTCCCCCACCATCATAATACGGTGGTGGGAAAACTGTATTGCGATGGCAGAGCGACCGCCACCACAGCATGTCGGTGGCAGTCCCACCGCCATCGTAATGAGGCCCATAGAGTTGGCTTTGGATCACCCCTTTACTCATGATCAAATGACTTTCATATCTATCTTACTTGCATGCAACCAACTCAATTGTTTTCTCTCTATTCTTGTGTTTGTCCCTCAGGAACATTTTAGTCTCACTATATTGTGGTTGGATGGCATGTTTCCTTACACTGCTGATGTAATGCTTTGCAGTGCATACATGACTATTTAATCTCACCCTTGCTCTGTTATCTCCACTCTCCCATAATTTCCAGCACTCTTCCTTAGATAGATATTGTACCCCAGCCTCTTGGACCTCACCTGCCTCAATCTCCTCACTCTATGCTCCTTCAGCTAATCAGCGAGTGGCCATTTAATTTCAGACAGATTTTCATATTATCCTGAAATTGCCCCATTTTTTTGAGCATGTTCACTTATGTGCGCCTCCACAGCAGCATCAGACATGGTTTGCATTTTCCCTTCATCTGATGGCGTGAGCCATAATGATGCTGTTTGCACTAGGCAGTCATAGCAAAAAATTGAAATCTCTGCTTGGACCTTTATATCAACTCAATTAAATCATAAATTCAGCAATATGTCAATGACAGTGAGGCAGATTCTGCCAAACAGGAATGACAAAGAGGATTAAGTTAGCAAACCATGAAGATTTACTAACAAATTAGTAAGGTTACATTCTCAAATTGAATCAAAAATCAATAATCACCTGAATGCAGCATATGTGATTATAGTCCAGACAAGTCAATTAGCAAATACAAGAACACGTTATTAAAAGACAGACTGTGCAAATGTCGAAAATCTCCACTCCCCTGAAGGTAATCTCCCTAATGCAAAGCTAAGGTTATGGGTGAATCGGGGGGATTCAGAAGCAGCAGGTGTCAGTAAATATAAAATCACAACTAGAATCAAATGAAAGTTCAAAGCAAGAATAAGAAGATATGTATTGGCACTAGAAAGTAAGTCAAGAAGCAGGAGCATATGGATCATTGGGTCTCAAGAAAGAGGACGGGGACGTCCTTCAGCAAAGGTGGTTGAGGGCAAATATCTAACTAACTGAATCAGCTTCACATAGTTAAACAATTCATTTTTTACATGTAGGTGATACATTCAACAGTTTCTCACCGAGTTAGAACCAATCCTTTGCATGGATAATACAGTGCTAGATTCTTCCAACATCGCAGTCTTCATGACACCTCACAAAGGAATTTTCACCTTCTCTGCCCCTCATTCTGTGCACATGCTGAGAATCATCATCATCAAACCAATTAATTGCAAAAACGGGGCCTTCACACAGCAAGCTAACAAACAATAATACATTTTTTAATATTCATTTTTATTAACAATCTGCTCAGCTTTCATGAACTCATTTACATTAAGATTTTGTTAACATTAGTACAAGAGATAAGCAATATTGCAATGTATCTGTTTTCCAGTGTTGTTATTGAGCAGGCTAGCAAACAATTATTCCCCCACAACCGTAGAAAATCTCCATTCCTGTGAAGACAATCTCCCTAATGCAAAGTTAAGGTTATGGGCAAATCGGGAGAATTCAGAAGCAGCAGGTGTCAGTACATATAAAACTAGAACCAAATGAAGATTCTAAGCAAAAATAAGAAGAAATGTACTTGCACTAGAAAGTAAGTCTATAAGTAGGAGCATATGGATCATTGGGTTTCAAGAAAGAGGACTGGGACGTCCTTCAGCAAAGGTGGTTGAGGGGGCGGCAAAGGTGGTTGAGGGTAAATATCTAGCTAACTGAATCAGGTGCACATCGTTAAACAATTACATTTCATCTCAATGATACATTCAACAGTTTCTCGTCAAATTAGAACCAATCAGAATGCCACTATGGCTGCCAACATCAGCCGCATCTTGAGATACCTTGGCAACACGTCCTCCCCTGTCACACATAGTATCTGCCACAGTGCCTCAAATGGAATATTCAGGCTTGTCACCTTCATCATTACCTGCATCACCTCGTGCAAAAAAAAACATACATTTAAGGGGCACAGAGTGACTCTGGTGCCTTAAACAGAAAGAAAGTTATAGACAGCAAGAAGAAATGCAATGTTCATCTTCAATATGGAGTCAACTGAATAAGACCTATGTTGACTCACTTCAATTTTAATATGCACATATTCTAGCTACAGTTAATGGAAAATGTACAGACTAAGTGTTTTACTAAATCTAACTATAAAATAATATGTGCATGTATATGAGCAATAGCTAGGCAGTTTACAGGTTACCATCTCCTTAAACCCCAAAAAATGACAGTGACACTCCGTTACCAATTTCCTTCCTCTGAGGGCTTGTAGACCTATCACATAAAACATCCACCACTTTCCTTCATGAAAATACATCAATTGCTGACCACTGTTGCTTAGGTCTAGATTCTCCTCGTTCCTTCAACTCATCATAGACCCAGTACAGCCTTTCTTCCAATTATCTTTCTTCTCACTCATTTACCATCAGTTGATTTCTCTCCACCCTACTGTTCCAAACTCTTGACCCCTTTCATCTGTCTGAATCCCTTTATCATCAAGAACAAATAATAACACAAATTCTAAAAATTAAAACAGTTTTCAATATATCACCTAAATGTTCACCAGCAAATCCACTGAGCCATTTACCCACATCAGAAAATCCTTTCTCAATTGCTTCCCAAGCACTTATCTCTTCCAATGTCTTCAAGTCTTGAGATTGACTTATACTATTTTTCACATACTTTTTGATCTCCTTACTCTTATCTGACACATAGGTGCAACATTGCTGGACACATTGAACTTTTTGTGAGCAAAATAGCTAATATATTTTGAAGAGCCATTGCTCTGTTTGCTGTCAGTTCTGAATTAATGGTTCCTAATGCACCTGTGGTATCAGCTGCCAGCCTGTCAACCAAATTTGACAACTTTCAAATGTTTACATCATTCAAACCCACACCTACAGAAAGACTTAAAGCACCACAAATATCACCCATTAATTGTAACACAATGCAAAGCAATCTCCCATGATTTGCTTTACTCTTTTCTTCTAAGTTACCTACACAATATAATTTTGGAAGCACTAACCCCTAAAACAACTTCCCCCAAATAGAAAGCAACTTATATAACACTCTTCAGGGATCGCAGGGTCTCTCCAGCCAAACTAGAGTAATTTTTAACCTCTTTCTCTTGTACACACGTACTCCATCCTACCTTCAGTGGATTCTTAACCCATCATTTCAACCTTTTAAAACATAACTTCTCTTCCGTTTCCATATCCAGACTCAATCTAGGATGCATTCCTGCATCTTTTAATTCCTGGATACAGAATTAGCTCTCTTAATGTAGGTACCTCATTTATGGGTTTGTCAAAGTTTAAAAAGAATTATAAGCCGAACTGCCTTGTTCATAAAACAAACTAGTGATCATGCTGCAAGTTAGGGGGCAAATTAATGGAATATGGTGGTAGTTTACGCCACCTGCAATAGACGTTGGCAAATTAGTACACACAAGACCCTCTTTAACATATATTAGTTGTGAATAACCATGCAACAACCTGAAGAAAATGTTATTTGAAAAATTAACCACAGACCCTTTACCATGCATAAGCCCTAATTTATTACTAGGTTCTGAAATGCAGTTTCCCTCAAAACTAATTGTATGTGTTTAGTTCTCGTAAGGACTTTGTACAGGCCCTACGAACCAGCCTATAGTCTCTCTAGAACTACTGGCCTTAGTGATAGTTAGAGTCCTCTTGATAATGTCATTTAGTTTCTCAAATTCGAGAAGGATACATGATGCTCCTGTATTAACATCTAAACTGCACTGCATCTCTTGAAAACTAGCTACCACAATTTTAACCAACAATTGTTATGAGTTATCCCCGCACCATTTGATCCTGATGCCGTTCTGTCTACAGGGAGTTATTTCAACAACAGTCCTTCGGACGGATTGAGCCTTCCTCCCCCAAATTAACGTAGACATAGTGATGCCATTATGGTCACTCAGGCCCACATCCACAGTTTCTGGAATGGTACAGAGAGAGCTGATATTAACTGAGACCAACAGATAGTCGATGACAGAAGCTGAGTTCCTCCCCACGAAGGTAGGGACAATATTACCCGCACTATCATTTCCCGGCTGATTCAATGCTGTGAAAGATAGCATTGAGCGTTCAGACTTTTCATCCTACTTGCAAATGTTGAAAGATGAGATTGAAGAGGAAGAAACCATTACTGCTGAGATAGCTAAGGAGAGTTTACAAAGCAGCCAAAGTTCTGGACTGACTCTAGATCCTCTTAGAGAACCAATTATTCAAAATAAGGCAGCTATAGCTATGAAAGAGGTCAGGAGTGCAATGCAGCAAGAAAGAGAGGAAATTGTCATTTCAAATAGTTAGAAGAACAACTGAATAATGAACAGAAAGACATTTTTAACCAAGTTAAAGATAAAACTGAGCTTGGATTTCTCCACAGGAAGAAACAATGTGAATGTTCTTCGTATAAACCAATATTACTATACATCAGTGGTTAAGCTAGCACTGGAAAAACCTTTGTAATGAAAGTTCTCACTGGTTTTCTACAGAAGACTAGATAATCAATTGTATCATGTGTAGTAACAACACCAACAGAATTAGCTGCACAATATATTAAAGGAATTACTTTACATCAACTACTAATGTTATCTGTTGAACATGACAATAAACTGGATTACCAGAAATCTGATGTGGATTATGAAAATGTTCCCAAGGACATTAGAATAGGAGTTCTAACAAATGAAGAAAAATGTGCTTTAGAAAGTTGACTTATCAAGACACTATTTCCTTCTAACATTACATCAGCAGAACTAATGTACAATGTTATTGAATAACAGAAATCCATAGTCTGTTCATGCCTACACTTCAAGAGTGCTCCAACTTACTAATTACTAAAAATGGAGAAAGAAGATACTTTGGAAATAACAGCTGTCGATAAAATGGAACATCAGGGAGTGACAATTCTACTCACAGAAAGAATACAAACGGAACTGGATTCTTTAGAGAAGTCTGCATTCAGGACTGCAGGATTATGAAAGTGTATGCAAGAACAGTCAAGTAATTGTTTGGCATAATTTAAATGTTTAAGAAGGATTGGTAAATGGTACAATGGGCAAAGTTATTGATTTCATTAATTTTCCATATAGCGATGAGGTTGAATATTTGACCCTAAAATTTGATCAGATTCATGGCGTGAAGGAGATTGGCTGATGTGTTGTTTGTTTTTTGCTAGTTTCCACTCTCACTAGCGTATGCTGTAACTATCCATAAATTACATGGTTTAAGTGTAGACACAGTTTTTGTTAGTATTGGAAGTACTGCATAGTTAGAACAATATCCGGTTTGTTTTTGATTTAATTTTATGTTGAGAAAGTTAGTGCTGATGCAAGCTGTGTAAGAGAGTACAATCAGTTAACGTGTGTATTCACTCCTCATTCAGGCCATTACCCTATTTATGAGTAATTAATAATATGTCCAAAGTGGAAGATTACAAAAGAGTGTAAAGATGCTCAAGAAAAGAAAGGACACAAGGTCAATCTATCTAGAAGGTGTTAAAGAGAGAGAACTAGAATATGATGCAGATATTGTAGGTTACCAGTAGGAAAACAGTTCAGGTGTAAACTGCTATCTAAATGTTTCTCTCAATATACTGTTTCATTTACCATATCTAGTAAATCAAATTCAACATAATCAAGATAAAATATTGTGTCCTGAACTGTATCATTTGCTCCAACATTTACTGACTGACAGAACTGTGACAAATTCTGCTTAAGGTATTCAAGAGCTGCTAGATATACTTAGCAGATCAATCAACACTCAACAAGATGCATTAGAAATTATTATGGTTATATTTGGAATTTTAAAAGAAGAGCTTGTAAATATTGATGATTTATTCCGACTGATTTACACATGGAACTATGACTGTGAAGATTGTGATTATTCATCTACCACTCAAAATAATTTTGAGTGTTTTCTCTATTTAACATTACCAGATTCCCACACCGAACCATTTGACAAATTGTTGAAGAAGGCTAACCAAAATATGACCTGCCCAAACTTCAGATAGGATGTTCTGTCTACACTGATTCTAGAAACAACTGGAAAATACCTTGGAGTAATGCTACAATGATGCAGAGCCGATGGTTCTAAATTGGTAACCCAAATTACAAAGTTTAAAGCAGAACAAATATCAATTTCAGGAAGAACCTCTACTACTTTGGCGATCATCGATCACAAAGGAATTAATGCAACTCCTGGACACTACACTGACCATTTAAAGAGTGAAACTGGATGGTTGGAATGCAATGACATCAACCTTAAATTCAAACCAAAACATCCTTTTAAACTGCCAAACTCTTATCTTTTCTTTCCACAACCAAAGTTCTAAGGAGGGCTTCTGGATAAAAAAAAGTGGTGTACAGTTTATCTTCTACATGCTTCATCAGTGTTTTATACATTATTCATCCTATTGGGGGCAATGTCTTTATAAAGTTCTTTAAAGTTAAAGAGTTCTTTTACCTTGCATAAAGTAGTTAATATAACATCTAAAGCCTATACCCTCGAATTAAAGTATGAAACTAGATAGACAGAATCCAATTACAGCAATTACAGCAAAGATAAGTGAAATCAAAAATTGCCTTCAAAACAAAATAAAGTCCCCTTTTGTTACTTCAACCAAACTTCTATGTCCTATTTGTGGGAAAAACTATTGTATGGGATTTTGTTTGTATGGATGATGAGCAGTTTATGCATCAGTTGGCTTACTAGGGGTGATATTTTCAAAAGCATCTCCAAAATTAAAGGGAGGTTTAAATGTATTTGTAGTATTGTACCAGATATAATAATTCAAAGAATAACTTTAACATAGGTTTGTTTAGATTAGCGTGGTAATTTTAAATAAAACAACTGATTAATAAATTGTAGTGACTGCAATGCATATTGTAATTTAATTATAAGGATGTACTGTACAGATGTTTTTTTTTAACAATCTACATGATTGGTTTTCCCACTGTTCCAGGATGATGCTTCATATAGACTGTTAGAAACGGGATCTCTGGCTGGCCAAGGCTCGCGCCAACGTCAGTCAGAGACCACCACTTCCAAGTCAGGGCAAGGGAGTCACACAACAAGATAACCCCTGCTCACCCTCTAGGTAACGTGACGCGAGCAGCAAGGCTAATCTCGGAGGCGGTATGAGTTAAGTATTCGCGCACGCACCCCAGCGACAACACCCTAGGCCCACCACAAAGGAAACTCCACACAAGGTTATATCAAAAATAGCCTTTGTATTATAGTAAAAACACATTAGATAACACACAACTTTACAATGTGCCAACAGGCACGGGCAAGATTTACAAGGGATTATGTACAGGACAGGGCCACCTGGACCACAGTCAGGGGTATGCACTTTTTAGAAATAATACTTGTAGGTATAACACTTAGCACATAAACATATAATGAATGTAGCACACAAAATAGTTACATGTAGCACACAACCAGGACTTCCTGGTAAAGGGTAAATACCTCCTACGCCACCCTAAACTTCTGTAGGGAAATCACGCAGGGAACTAGGACCTTATCATCAGGACCTATGGAAGGAAAACCATCACCTAAGCAAGTCACATTTAGCAAAGGGAAGGAAACCTAAAATAATCCCCTAAGCAAGTCACATTTAGCAAAGGCAATAACACATCAACATTCCTCTAAGCAGGTCACTTTTAGCAAAGGGAAATAAAAGCATAAGGAATCACCTAAGCAGGTCACTTTTAGCAAAGGTAATAACATAAACAATCCTCTAAGCAGGTCACTTTTAGCAAAGGGGATAAAACATAACCAATTACCTAAGCAGGTCACTTTTAGCAAAGGTAATAACAAACAATTGCACATGAAACATTAAAACACATTCAGGGGTGCAGGTAGAACATTTGCGCAGAAATCACATAAGCAGTAACTCATAAATTGCGCAGGGTGCACGTAGCACAACACTAGAACTGTCCCTCAGGCCAACTGGCCTCGCAAGGGTTGAAATACCCTGAGTCTCAATGTCAGGGAAGGCTGCGCAGGCAACCAGAACACAAAGCCTAAACGTAGCAACTGTCCACTAAGTGCTGGACAGTTGTAAATACAGCTGGGCAACGTTGGAGCCTCGTGGCTCAAGAACAATGATTAGCACCCAGGAGCCTCTCTGGGGCTCTAGAACAAATGGGGGCGATGAGCCTCTCTCAGGGCTCACACAACTGGCACCCCCTGAGCCTCTCGGGCTCGTCACGGAAACGATAGGGGCCTGGAGCCTCTCCGGCTCAAAGAACAAATGCCCCCTCGAGCTTCTCTGAGCTCGCGAAACCAAAATGGGACACTGAGCCTCTCGGGGCTCTAAAGCACAGGAAATGGCCCCCAGGAGCCTCGGGGCTCCTAATCACAAATGTAGGGCGCTTGGAGTCCTTCGTGGACTCAGCATGGACGACGGAGCGGCCCGCTGCCAACCGGGGCCGCTCTATCACCCCCGGGACGCCTGGAGCCTCTCGGGGCTCAAGGAAACAATGGGGTCTGCCCAGGAGCACCAACGAGGCCCACCCACACTCACCGGCTGCTTCAGGGACGCTGGACGGGCGCTCTCTCTCCTCGGGGCTCCGGCGGAGGTCCGGGGCTCTCCTTCGCTTGGGGAGCCTCGGCCGATGCACGCAGGCTGCTTCCTGCCTTCCGGCGATCTCCTCCTCCCCCGATGACGTGGCGGGAGGCTCGGCCGGCTGGTACAATCCCAGCGCGGCCCGGGCTGGAGGCGGGTGCTTCTTCCTCCGGGCTGCGGCGGTGATTCCACGGGCAAATGCGGCGTGGGCAGCCGCTCAAATTAAATAGAAACGGGGCAATGCCGGGTGGGCACCGGCCTCAAATTAAAATATAAAGCGAGGTAGGCACTCGCTAAGCCTGGCAAAGCGCTCCAAAGCGCTATCATCAAAATAAGGCGCACCCAGCGCTTAGGGGGGCAAAGCACACGGCAACAATGCGGCGTGGGCAGCCGTGAATGTCAAATAAAGCGCTCCACAGCGCTAGCAGGCAATTTAAGCGCTCCCAAGCGCTAGGGGCATGAAAGCAAAGCTCCAGCAGGGACTGGAGGCAGGCAGAGGGGCAAGGCTGGGCCAGAGCCAGCTCACTGGGTCTCCAGGCAGGGAGACAAGTCAAGTGGCGGTCCTCTTGGCCCCAGCAGCAGCAACAGCCCCCTCTGGCAGGATCCAAAAGTAGAACCCCTTCTGTGGGGACACAGCCCCATTTTTATACAGAGAAATCCTTTGTTTGGAGGTGCAGGGTGGGGGGAAACCAGTTGCAGCTGGCTTGGGAGTACCCTTGATGGCCCAACCACCCCTTTCATTCACTGGGGAGGCTTGGGTCGTTAGACAAACCACAGGGGGGCGGAGCCAGCATTGTGTGGGGAAAAACCCAGCCCATCCAGGACCCAGGTGCACTCCTCCCACACATCACTCATGCTGATCTCACACTCACCACCGGGCAGACCCATCCAGACTTCCTGGAGCCTGGCATGCCAGCCAGCTCCAGCCAATCACGCTCCAGTATCCTCACTGCACACATACATCAATGTCCAGAAGTAGCACTTCCCTTCTAGACACATACAAGCCGCACATACCATTGCGCAGCATTCACTCTCACGAGTTCACACATACTAAACTCGAGCCTGCACTCCCCACGCATCAGGAACTAACATGGACACACACATTCCCCATGCATTCCTATGGGAGAGCAGGCCAGGCATACTACACGCACGCACTTTACTCTGGGGCACAGGGAAAAAGTGCGCAGAGACCCAAAAATCACTACACAGGGTCACAAAATAAAAGCAAAAAGATTAGGGGTGAACCTGCCCTAAGGCCCAAGTCCAACACAATCCCCTTCCAGCCAAAACGCAGGGCAGACCAATCACCACCGTGATGGACTTCCTTGCTTGGGGCGATAAAACACGGACGCGGGCCCACAACTGCAGGGACACCCACCTGTTTTACGCCACGTGAACCCCTAGGGTTCCTTCTAAAACTACTGTAGGGACTAACTGGGGTACCCCACTGATACTCTCCAGCTGCCCTCGGCCAGGACCAGGCCCTAGGCCACCCAGGTACCACTGGATCCTGCCTACTCACAAAGTGGGGGGTAGTAACCCCTGGCACATAATAGCCACTCTCCACCCTTCCTGTCTGCAAGACAGGGCTAGACTGCCACTGGTTCTCCAACCTAGGGTCTACAACCTCAGGCCGACCAGGAGTCTCAGGGAAGGCTCTCCTCCCCCTACCTCTTCTTCTAGGGTTTCTCCTCCTCCTGCGAGGGGTCCCCTCAAAACACTCTTCTCCCAACCTAGGGTTTAACCCCTCAAGTGGTACCGGGGTCAGAGGTGGGCTCTCCCACCCTCTGCACCCCCTTCCAGAGTCCTGCTCCCTCCCAACCGGGGCGGTACCTCCGGAAAAAGAACTGGTCAGGACACTGATTACAGTAGTCCCACCCTTTAGGTCAGACGGATCCTGAACCTGGCCTTCCAACCTCTGGTCTAAAACCTTTGGTGGAACCAATGCCTGGCACTCCAGGACTTCTGGGGACTCACATACTATTCCCCCATCATTCTTTTCGCTGGACTCCTGTACCCTCCCTACCGGAGCGGTACTGCCAGACTCTAGAACCATAGAAGCTCCGCTTACAGATGCTCCAGGTCCTCTACACACTAGGAGATCTCCCTCAAGTGAACTAACAGGCAAGCCTAGGTTCCCATCCTGGTGTTCCCTAAAGAAACCATCCAGGCTCTGTGACAGGGCTTCGGGCGTCTGGGGACTCTCGGTCACACACTCACTCCCGCTCCACTGAGACAGGCAGTCAGCCCCTACACCCTCCTCACTAACCTGGGACCTAGCTGGGCTACTCTCACCCTCCTCCACCACGCTGGGCTGGAGGACACCTGACCCACTATTGTTGGAATCACTCACTAGTGACTCGACAGAACCTCTCGCACTGTCCCAGCGCTCTGCTTCCTCTGCGAGGGTGTCTGGATCAGTCAACCCATATTCCAACAGGTGTTGGCGCAACCCTGGCAAACAACTATTGAGCACCTGCTCTCTTAGATCCAGATCAAATAGCTTGGTAAACTCAGTTCCCATGTGAACCTCTAGCCAATCAGACAGTGCATCTTGACATTCATCCACAAACTCTTCCCAAGACTGGTGAGACAGTTTCCTAAGGTTCCTGAATCTCAACCTTAACTCCTCTTCTGGGGAAACAGGCACCACACTCGGGAAACTGGGAGTGGGACTGTCTACACTAACACTTAAATAGCTGCCACCACTGGACTCAACCCTCCCTGGGGAATCCAGAAAATCAAAATTGCACTCAGGGGATAACCTACCCTCTAGGGTTACCTTCTCCCTGAACAAGGCCCTTTCAGCCTCTAGCTTGGCGTGCTCCAACCTGAGCTGTTCCATCGCTAGCTGATGCTCCCGCTCTTCCCTCCTATCCAACCACTCCTCTGGGGACAGGACAAGGGATGGGGCGCTGGTACTGACACTGGACCCAGCAAGGGACTCCCTATCTATGGGGTCCTCACTATCTGCTGATATCCATCCACTGTCATCATCATACAACTCACATTCTTCAGGGCTCTCCACAGACTCACCACCCTCATGGCGTGCGGCCCGGGCCCTATCTCTCTCACTGTGCTCAAGATCCCACTGACCCTTTTGCCTTAGGATCAGGCTGTCCCTAAGCTGGGACTGAGTATCCAACTCACTCACCTCCATGCCTCCCTCTTCACAGAATCTGACCAGCTCTGACCTACTGTACCTAAAAAGACAACAGAGATCAAAAACAGGCTCCATTTTGGCGGACGTTCTCAAGAAGAGTTTGACACAGAGAACCTGGGGGTCTGAGCTAAACAGGAGTATACAATTACACAATTCAGCAAGATTCCTATCTCAGAGAACTTGCACTCCACTGTCCAGTGTAACACACCATTCATCCACACACACCCTCCCGTCGGACCGGTAAGGCAGTTTCTACCACCCCTGATTTTCTCAACCTGACCACAAGTGACACAGGTACCAAACTCTGGAAGCAGGGCGGGGAACAAATGTACTGGACAGAAATTACAAAATGACACCTTTCAGGAGAAGCAAAACTGAACTTCCCTAAAAAACAATAATCCCCAAAATGCGGTTATCTAAAACTGTAGAGCTTTGTAGTGTGGCCTGTCGCCACTGTGGTACAGCGCAAACACAAATCCTTATCCTCACCGCTTGCCGCCAATGTTAGAAACGGGATCCCTGGCTGGCCAAGGCTCGCGCCAACGTCAGTCAGAGACCACCACTTCCAAGTCAGGGCAAGGGAGTCACACAACAGGATAACCCCTGCTCACCCTCTAGGTAACGTGACGGGAGCAGCAAGGCTAATCTCGGAGGCGGTATGAGTTAAGTATTCGCGCACGCACCCCAGCGACAACACCCTAGGCCCAAAACAAAGGAAACTCCACACAAGGTTATATCAAAAATAGCCTTTGTATTATAGTAAAAACACATTAGATAACACACAACTTTACAATGTGCCAACAGGCACGGGCAAGATTTACAAGGGATTATGTACAGGACAGGGCCACCTGGACCACTGTCAGGGGTATGCACTTTTTAGAAATAATACTTGTAGGTATAACACTTAGCACATGAACATATAATGAATGTAGCACACAAAATAGTTACATGTAGCACACAACCAGGACTTCCTGGTAAAGGGTAAATACCTCCTACGCCACCCTAAACACTGTAGGGAAATCACGCAGGGAACTAGGACCTTATCATCAGGACCTATGGAAGGAAAACCATCACCTAAGCAAGTCACATTTAGCAAAGGGAATGAAACCTAAAATAATCACCTAAGCAAGTCACATTTAGCAAAGGCAATAACACATCAACATTCCTCTAAGCAGGTCACTTTTAGCAAAGGGAAATAAAAGCATAAGGAATCACCTAAGCAGGTCACTTTTAGCAAAGGTAATAACATAAACAATCCTCTAAGCAGGTCACTTTTAGCAAAGGGGATAAAACATAACCAATTACCTAAGCAGGTCACTTTTAGCAAAGGTAATAACAAACAATTGCACATGAAACATTAAAACACATTCAGGGGTGCAGGTAGAACATTTGCGCAGAAATCACATAAGCAGTAACTCATAAATTGCGCAGGGTGCACGTAGCACAACACTAGAACTGTCCCTCAGGCCAACTGGCCTCGCAAGGGTTGAAATACCCTGAGTCTCAATGTCAGGGAAGGCTGCGCAGGCAACCAGAACACAAAGCCTAAACGTAGCAACTGTCCACTAAGTGCTGGACAGTTGTAAATACAGCTGGGCAACGTTGGAGCCTCGTGGCTCAAGAACAATGATTAGCACCCAGGAGCCTCTCTGGGGCTCTAGAACAAATGGGGGCGATGAGCCTCTCTCAGGGCTCACACAACTGGCACCCCCTGAGCCTCTCGGGCTCGTCACGGAAACGATAGGGGCCTGGAGCCTCTCCGGCTCAAAGAACAAATGCCCCCTCGAGCTTCTCTGAGCTCGCAATACCAAAATGGGACACTGAGCCTCTCGGGGCTCTAAAGCACAGGAAATGGCCCCCAGGAGCCTCGGGGCTCCTAATCACAAATGTAGGGCGCTTGGAGTCCTTCGTGGACTCAGCATGGACGTCGGAGCGGCCCGCTGCCAACCGGGGCCGCTCTATCACCCCCGGGACGCCTGGAGCCTCTCGGGGCTCAAGGAAACAATGGGGTCTGCCCAGGAGCACCAACGAGGCCCACCCACACTCACCGGCTGCTTCAGGGACGCTGGACGGGCGCTCTCTCTCCTCGGGGCTCCGGCGGAGGTCCGGGGCTCTCCTTCGCTTGGGGAGCCTCGGCCGATGCACGCAGGCTGCTTCCTGCCTTCCGGCGATCTCCTCCTCCCCCGATGACGTGGCGGGAGGCTCGGCCGGCTGGTACAATCCCAGCGCGGCCCGGGCTGGAGGCGGGTGCTTCTTCCTCCGGGCTGCGGCGGTGATTCCACGGGCAAATGCGGCGTGGGCAGCCGCTCAAATTAAATAGAAACGGGGCAATGCCGGGTGGGCACCGGCCTCAAATTAAAATATAAAGCGAGGTAGGCACTCGCTAAGCCTGGCAAAGCGCTCCAAAGCGCTATCATCAAAATAAGGCGCACCCAGCGCTTAGGGGGGCAAAGCACACGGCAAAAATGCGGCGTGGGCAGCCGTGAATGTCAAATAAAGCGCTCCACAGCGCTAGCAGGCAATTTAAGCGCTCCCAAGCGCTAGGGGCATGAAAGCAAAGCTCCAGCAGGGACTGGAGGCAGGCAGAGGGGCAAGGCTGGGCCAGAGCCAGCTCACTGGGTCTCCAGGCAGGGAGACAAGTCAAGTGGCGGTCCTCTTGGCCCCAGCAGCAGCAACAGCCCCCTCTGGCAGGATCCAAAAGTAGAACCCCTTCTGTGGGGACACAGCCCCATTTTTATACAGAGAAATCCTTTGTTTGGAGGTGCAGGGTGGGGGGAAACCAGTTGCAGCTGGCTTGGGAGTACCCTTGATGGCCCAACCACCCCTTTCATTCACTGGGGAGGCTTGGGTCGTTAGACAAACCACAGGGGGGCGGAGCCAGCATTGTGTGGGGAAAAACCCAGCCCATCCAGGACCCAGGTGCACTCCTCCCACACATCACTCATGCTGATCTCACACTCACCACCGGGCAGACCCATCCAGACTTCCTGGAGCCTGGCATGCCAGCCAGCTCCAGCCAATCACGCTCCAGTATCCTCACTGCACACATACATCAATGTCCAGAAGTAGCACTTCCCTTCTAGACACATACAAGCCGCACATACCATTGCGCAGCATTCACTCTCACGAGTTCACACATACTAAACTCGAGCCTGCACTCCCCACGCATCAGGAACTAACATGGACACACACATTCCCCATGCATTCCTATGGGAGAGCAGGCCAGGCATACTACACGCACGCACTTTACTCTGGGGCACAGGGAAAAAGTGCGCAGAGACCCAAAAATCACTACACAGGGTCACAAAATAAAAGCAAAAAGATTAGGGGTGAACCTGCCCTAAGGCCCAAGTCCAACACAATCCCCTTCCAGCCAAAACGCAGGGCAGACCAATCACCACCGTGATGGACTTCCTTGCTTGGGGCGATAAAACACGGACGCGGGCCCACAACTGCAGGGACACCCACCTGTTTTACGCCACGTGAACCCCTAGGGTTCCTTCTAAAACTACTGTAGGGACTAACTGGGGTACCCCACTGATACTCTCCAGCTGCCCTCGGCCAGGACCAGGCCCTAGGCCACCCAGGTACCACTGGATCCTGCCTACTCACAAAGTGGGGGGTAGTAACCCCTGGCACATAATAGCCACTCTCCACCCTTCCTGTCTGCAAGACAGGGCTAGACTGCCACTGGTTCTCCAACCTAGGGTCTACAACCTCAGGCCGACCAGGAGTCTCAGGGAAGGCTCTCCTCCCCCTACCTCTTCTTCTAGGGTTTCTCCTCCTCCTGCGAGGGGTCCCCTCAAAACACTCTTCTCCCAACCTAGGGTTTAACCCCTCAAGTGGTACCGGGGTCAGAGGTGGGCTCTCCCACCCTCTGCACCCCCTTCCAGAGTCCTGCTCCCTCCCAACCGGGGCGGTACCTCCGGAAAAAGAACTGGTCAGGACACTGATTACAGTAGTCCCACCCTTTAGGTCAGACGGATCCTGAACCTGGCCTTCCAACCTCTGGTCTAAAACCTTTGGTGGAACCAATGCCTGGCACTCCAGGACTTCTGGGGACTCACATACTATTCCCCCATCATTCTTTTCGCTGGACTCCTGTACCCTCCCTACCGGAGCGGTACTGCCAGACTCTAGAACCATAGAAGCTCCGCTTACAGATGCTCCAGGTCCTCTACACACTAGGAGATCTCCCTCAAGTGAACTAACAGGCAAGCCTAGGTTCCCATCCTGGTGTTCCCTAAAGAAACCATCCAGGCTCTGTGACAGGGCTTCGGGCGTCTGGGGACTCTCGGTCACACACTCACTCCCGCTCCACTGAGACAGGCAGTCAGCCCCTACACCCTCCTCACTAACCTGGGACCTAGCTGGGCTACTCTCACCCTCCTCCACCACGCTGGGCTGGAGGACACCTGACCCACTATTGTTGGAATCACTCACTAGTGACTCGACAGAACCTCTCGCACTGTCCCAGCGCTCTGCTTCCTCTGCGAGGGTGTCTGGATCAGTCAACCCATATTCCAACAGGTGTTGGCGCAACCCTGGCAAACAACTATTGAGCACCTGCTCTCTTAGATCCAGATCAAATAGCTTGGTAAACTCAGTTCCCATGTGAACCTCTAGCCAATCAGACAGTGCATCTTGACATTCATCCACAAACTCTTCCCAAGACTGGTGAGACAGTTTCCTAAGGTTCCTGAATCTCAACCTTAACTCCTCTTCTGGGGAAACAGGCACCACACTCGGGAAACTGGGAGTGGGACTGTCTACACTAACACTTAAATAGCTGCCACCACTGGACTCAACCCTCCCTTGGGAATCCAGAAAATCAAAATTGCACTCAGGGGATAACCTACCCTCTAGGGTTACCTTCTCCCTGAACAAGGCCCTTTCAGCCTCTAGCTTGGCGTGCTCCAACCTGAGCTGTTCCATCGCTAGCTGATGCTCCCGCTCTTCCCTCCTATCCAACCACTCCTCTGGGGACAGGACAAGGGATGGGGCGCTGGTACTGACACTGGACCCAGCAAGGGACTCCCTATCTATGGGGTCCTCACTATCTGCTGATATCCATCCACTGTCATCATCATACAACTCACATTCTTCAGGGCTCTCCACAGACTCACCACCCTCATGGCGTGCGGCCCGGGCCCTATCTCTCTCACTGTGCTCAAGATCCCACTGACCCTTTTGCCTTAGGATCAGGCTGTCCCTAAGCTGGGACTGAGTATCCAACTCACTCACCTCCATGCCTCCCTCTTCACAGAATCTGACCAGCTCTGACCTACTGTACCTAAAAAGACAACAGAGATCAAAAACAGGCTCCATTTTGGCGGACGTTCTCAAGAAGAGTTTGACACAGAGAACCTGGGGGTCTGAGCTAAAAAGGAGTATACAATTACACAATTCAGCAAGATTCCTGTCCAGTGTAACACACCATTCATCCACACACACCCTCCCGTCGGACCGGTAAGGCAGTTTCTACCACCCCTGATTTTCTCAACCTGACCACAAGTGACACAGGTACCAAACTCTGGAAGCAGGGCGGGGAACAAATGTACTGGACAGAAATTACAAAATGACACCTTTCAGGAGAAGCAAAACTGAACTTCCCTAAAAAACAATAATCCCCAAAATGCGGTTATCTAAAACTGTAGAGCTTTGTAGTGTGGCCTGTCGCCACTGTGGTACAGCGCAAACACAAATCCTTATCCTCACCGCTTGCCGCCAATGTTAGAAACGGGATCCCTGGCTGGCCAAGGCTCGCGCCAACGTCAGTCAGAGACCACCACTTCCAAGTCAGGGCAAGGGAGTCACACAACAGGATAACCCCTGCTCACCCTCTAGGTAACGTGACGGGAGCAGCAAGGCTAATCTCGGAGGCGGTATGAGTTAAGTATTCGCGCACGCACCCCAGCGACAACACCCTAGGCCCAAAACAAAGGAAACTCCACACAAGGTTATATCAAAAATAGCCTTTGTATTATAGTAAAAACACATTAGATAACACACAACTTTACAATGTGCCAACAGGCACGGGCAAGATTTACAAGGGATTATGTACAGGACAGGGCCACCTGGACCACTGTCAGGGGTATGCACTTTTTAGAAATAATACTTGTAGGTATAACACTTAGCACATGAACATATAATGAATGTAGCACACAAAATAGTTACATGTAGCACACAACCAGGACTTCCTGGTAAAGGGTAAATACCTCCTACGCCACCCTAAACACTGTAGGGAAATCACGCAGGGAACTAGGACCTTATCATCAGGACCTATGGAAGGAAAACCATCACCTAAGCAAGTCACATTTAGCAAAGGGAATGAAACCTAAAATAATCACCTAAGCAAGTCACATTTAGCAAAGGCAATAACACATCAACATTCCTCTAAGCAGGTCACTTTTAGCAAAGGGAAATAAAAGCATAAGGAATCACCTAAGCAGGTCACTTTTAACAAAGGTAATAACATAAACAATCCTCTAAGCAGGTCACTTTTAGCAAAGGGGATAAAACATAACCAATTACCTAAGCAGGTCACTTTTAGCAAAGGTAATAACAAACAATTGCACATGAAACATTAAAACACATTCAGGGGTGCAGGTAGAACATTTGCGCAGAAATCACATAAGCAGTAACTCATAAATTGCGCAGGGTGCACGTAGCACAACACTAGAACTGTCCCTCAGGCCAACTGGCCTCGCAAGGGTTGAAATACCCTGAGTCTCAATGTCAGGGAAGGCTGCGCAGGCAACCAGAACACAAAGCCTAAACGTAGCAACTGTCCACTAAGTGCTGGACAGTTGTAAATACAGCTGGGCAACGTTGGAGCCTCGTGGCTCAAGAACAATGATTAGCACCCAGGAGCCTCTCTGGGGCTCTAGAACAAATGGGGGCGATGAGCCTCTCTCAGGGCTCACACAACTGGCACCCCCTGAGCCTCTCGGGCTCGTCACGGAAACGATAGGGGCCTGGAGCCTCTCCGGCTCAAAGAACAAATGCCCCCTCGAGCTTCTCTGAGCTCGCAAAACCAAAATGGGACACTGAGCCTCTCGGGGCTCTAAAGCACAGGAAATGGCCCCCAGGAGCCTCGGGGCTCCTAATCACAAATGCACACGGCAAAAATGCGGCGTGGGCAGCCGTGAAAGTCAAATAAAGCGCTCCACAGCGCTAGCAGGCAATTTAAGCGCTCCCAAGCACTATGGGCATGAAAGCAAAGCTCCAGCAGGGACTGGAGGCAGGCAGGGGGGGCAAGGCTGGGCCAGAGCCAGCTCACTGGGTCTCCAGGCAGGGAGACAAGCCAAGTGGTGGTCCTCTTGGCCCCAGCAGCAGCAACAGCCCCCTCTGGCAGTATCCAAAAGTAGAACCCCTTCTGTGGGGACACATCCCCATTTTAATACAGAGAAATCCTTTGTTTGGAGGTGCAGGGTGGGGGGAAACCAGTTGCAGCTGGCTTGGGAGTACCCTTGATGGCCCAACCACCCCTTTCATTCACTGGGGAGGCTTGGGTCGTTAGACAAACCACAGGGGGGGGAGCCAGCATTGTGTGGGGAAAAACCCAGCCCATCCAGGACCCAGGTGCACTCCTCCCACACATCACTCATGCTGATCTCACACTCACCACCGGGCAGACCCATCCAGACTTCCTGGAGCCTGGCATGCCAGCCAGCTCCAGCCAATCACGCTCCAGTATCCTCACTGCACACATACATCAATGTCCAGAAGTAGCACTTCCCTTCTAGACACATACAAGCCGCACATACCATTGCGCAGCATTCACTCTCACGAGTTCACACATACTAAACTCGAGCCTGCACTCCCCACACATCAGGAACTAACATGGACACACACATTCCCCATGCATTCCTATGGGAGAGCAGGCCAGGCATACTACACGCACGCACTTTACTCTGGGGCACAGGGAAAAAGTGCGCAGAGACCCAAAAATCACTACACAGGGTCATAAAATAAAAGCAAAAAGATTAGGGGTGAACCTGCCCTAAGGCCCAAGTCCAACACAGACCATCATTCATTGTGAAGAAGGATGAAATCTGAGAACTGTATAAAAGGGAAAATGAAAATTTGACTACATTGTGATACAGTGTTACAGTATATCCAGTGTGCATGGTTATGTTTTTGTAATTTTGAAAATGAACACTAACACATATATATGTTCTTTTTCTTTTTCAATAGTGGCTGGAGTTGAACGTCTTTAGATGTCTCAAAATACTTCTTATACCACAGAAATACTGCCTAGGTACACCCTTGGAGACTGTTTTTATACATGAAGAGCACTTGGCATAGCTTACCACCACTTTGTTGTTCCCATTTTTGATTGTGCCACTTAGGGTACAGTATTCGCTGCAGTTTACACCAGAACTCATGGTACCCCTTCAATAGCAGTTCTTCCTGAGGTACTCAAACAAGCACAGGTTGAGTATGGGGTAGGACCTGTCCTGGACTTGGAGATGAAATTGATTGACAATTTTGCCGCTGTATCAACCATTATGTTAAGTAACATAAAAGGGGAAGCAGCAGCATTGACTATGTACCAATGCCTGAGGGAATTCACTCCTGCACAGCAGGAGCGGGAATTGCCTTGAATTATCAAAGAAACATAAGCTTCTCGGGGTAGAGATTATTTGCAAGCCAGACCTCGGAAACCACAGGTTAAGAGTAATTCTGAAAAGGATAACTCTAAGCAAGCACCCGATTCTTCAAAGAAGAAATGGGACAGTAAACAAAAAATAAAGAAAAGAAGACATAATCACGAGGTGGTTCTCAACAGCAGGAAACCATTGACAAAAAATACAATTTGAGAAACCATGATAATATTAGAAAGCCTGACAGGCATCAGGATACTGATACACGTTCCTCTCGTTCCTTTCAGGATTCATCTGATACACGCTCGGGGAGGGGTGAATGGTCAGGGTGCATATTGGAAGAGCACATGAAGCCAAAATGGGAAACATATTGCATTTCAGACGACATCCTTAAAGAGAACAATCAATCAATCAATCAATATGTACTTTATTCAGCATAAATACAATAAAATAAAAATGCAATTTATTAAAACAATCAAGTATCACAATACGACGGACCCAACCCAAAAATACAGAGACAAAACGTATAAGAACAAACAAAAGACTCCTAAACCTCAATTCAAAAAGAAGAAGGTGGAAGAGATTAAAATAAGTCATGCCCAGGCTACTAATGACTCTGCTTTTGAACGGGGAGTGGGTAGTGACAATGCTGGACAGTGCGGCAGAAGTCACAACAGTTCGCTGGAACCTGATGGATTATCTGGTGGTAGTAGCGTTGAATGAGCATATCACGGTGGAAACAATGATACAAGGGCAAGTGCCCCACATTGTTTATATAAAATAACGCTCCAATGGAGGGAAGCATATCCAGGAACATTAAGGCTCTCCTTTGGGAGAACCTGATATATTATATGGTTATGACATTCTTTTGGCTGAAAAAGATTGGCCATCTGAGTTCATAATAGAATGTCCACTGGGAGAAACAGTAACTTTATCTCACTCTCTGACCTCGTTCCAGCATCAGTTAAACATTCATATGCACAGGAGTGGGCATTGGCGCTGGCTCCTGCACTTTACTGCAATCTTGTTGGGTGGAATGATGAGTCACCTCATCAAAAGATCCCATTAAAATCAACTCCTGAACCCCAGAGACAGTACCCAATAAAATATTAAGCAAAAAAAAGTTTGGGAAATTCTAGAACAACTTGAATTCCAGGGTGTAATACAGAACAGCACTTCGTCCATGAATAATCCCTTGTTTCCCATGATGAAACCAGACAATTCATATTGTCTAGTTTTAAACTATAGACATTTGAACACTTCCACATGCACATTTGCAGTACAAAATGCACATAGTGCTGCACTGATGAATAACATTGTGCAGAAGAAATACAAAAAAAACACTAGGTATCTCTAATAGATTTCTCTGCCAGAATATAGCGTCTGAAAGCAGATATTTGACAAAAATCTTTAGAGCTCGATTCCTAGCCTCAATTTTGCAGTTTACCTCAAGGGTATAGGAACAGCCCTGGGCTGTTTTCAGCCAGGGTAAAAGAGTTACTTCAAAATTTTGATGAGGAGGCCTGTCCTATGTAAATTATATTTATCTGATGGGCGTTGAGTTACTGAAACTCTTGGCCAGAGTGAACTACACAATTCTCGTTCTTGATCACCTGGGTTACATATTAAATTTCAAAAAATCAAAAATTGCCCACCTCCATGTCCTGTTTCTAGGAAACAAATTGTCCAGTGAAGGCAAAATCCTGGCAAAACATTTTTCAGAAAAATGCGCATTGCTCTAACCTCCAACAACTCTGAAAAGGCTGCAATACATTTTAGGATTTCAGAATTTTGGTAGAACATACATTTTGGATTACGCTAAATGGGTGAAACCATTCTACGCTTTAATTAGACCTGATTTTTCAATTAACCATTGAACACATGAACACACACACACATTTTACGTTCTGTACAAACTGATATGATAGCTTCCAAACATTTAAACACATGTGTAAACACAACTAACCTGGTGATCTGCGTGGTTGCTGGACCCACCGGGAACCCGTATATCACTTTCAATGAGGGTGATACAATACCTATTGCATAAATATCTAATTTGTACACCAATGCTGAAATGCATTTTGCACCTACTGAGAAAATTCTCACACTGGTATAGACTGCTGGGGCAAAAGAGGGAGAGCATTAGCTCAGGGTAAGCGAATAATTGTCTTTACCCCAGTACCAACCTTAGAGGCCATTATTAAAGCAAACCTTCCAAATGCCAAAGCATTACATCCACAATGGATTCAATGGACTAACTCTCTCACTGCAACAGATATAGAACAGATTTGATTCTACATTACAAACACAAACATCCCTGCAGTATGAACTAGAAGATCCTCTGCCAAATAAAATAATGCCTCTAGATCAATATGAATACATTATTTATACTGGTGGATCTGCTCAACCTGCCTTAGGGACACAGCACCAATATTCCGCAGCATGGGTGATTGTAAAGGGACGCCTGCATGATGGAATGTTCTGTCCTGAAAAAACACACACTCAGTCCTGAGGGGACTGTGCAGCACATCTGGCAGAACTGAAAGCCCTAATATTGGTATTACAAAGTACGAATCATGAATTCCCCACACTTATAGTGTGTGATTAATAGTACTGTGTCCAGTCCGATAATAAATATATTCAGTATAGGAAATGGATTTCGAGGTTCCAAGGGTTGCACAATCAAGCACAACTTGCTTTGGGAACTAGTGGCAAAACTGAAAGAATACTTGCCACAGGCTCATGTTATCCACACATTGAGTCATCAATGTGTTGGTGTTCAAGTTGAAGGGAATTCCATGGCTGATGTAGCTGCTAAGGCAACAGTCCACACTGATGCCATTGCTGCAATCACTCGTTCTAGTAAGAGAATAGATAGAGATATCATGGTGGCTATCAATGCTGCTCACAACGGCACCCACCTGCCAAAGGGCTTTCCTCACAAGTACTCCTACAAGTTAGATGCATACAACATTCCGTATTCCCAGATTCCAGGAGTGGGGGATAGAGTAATACCAAACACTGATCACAGATTCGGTTTAATACTTGCTGCACATGGGGGTTTGGGTTCAGCACACACAGGTGTCACAATACATTAAAAATACATACAAAAACACAATATTATATCATATAATGATGAGAGACAAAAAACAAACAATTGCGACCTATTAATCACATTTTTGTCTCTCATCATTATATGATATAATATTGTGTTTTTGTATGTATTGTTAATGTATTGTAACACATTTGATTATTCAAATGAAATCAAGAAGAACTTGGTAAAATAAATAGTTTTTAATAAATAAAAAATACTTTTTATGCATTTTCTGTTTTACATGTATTATAATTGCCAATAGGGTCTGGGGTCCTTTTGCTTGAATGTGTGTAGCTGGTGAAAGGGGAGGCACGAGAGAGAGGATTAGGTGCTGTATATATTTTGATCTTTCCAAAAGAACTTTGTAATTTCTATTTACCTGTGGTACCCATTCTCTTGGTTAGTGGGGTCGCTCCCTTCTTTTAATAATAACCTTCGTACAGCCCGTAGGATGGGGAGTTCTTTATCTCATTTGTAGGAGATTTACTTCCGTTTGTTCTTTTCCCTGTACAACTGAGTGAGATATCCCCTCGGTACCAGAATGGACCCATTTAAGACATTTGGGTTTAGTGAAGAACTGTATACTAAAATCCTAAATATGAACACTAAAAATGGCAGCAAAGTGACTGTCTTAGCAAGTAATAATGACAAGTGGGGTAAAATTCTTAACCTCAAAAAGAAGCTCACCCGAACTGAAATGCATGCTGAATTCGTTATACAATATGTAAAAGCTGGGGTCATCCCTGTGGGCCTACAAATTAGGAATAAGCCTGGGTTATTTGTCGAACGTAGAAGATTCCTAGAAACTTGGACCCACATAGCCAACAGATGCAGCAGGGATTAGCTTCTTTTAATTATTGAAACTGCACAAGAGATCATAATCTTAGAAAAACAGGAAATCAAACAACTTATTAAAGAAATTCAGGATAATTCGGCTTTAGATGAGGCTAAAAAAAGACTAGAGGAGTTTGAGACCGATATTAATGGATACAGGGACTAATTGATAAACAAAAAAACGGAGAAACGATATTGAGAAATATAGCGTGAAGAGCAATTACCCCTATTTGGAGAAAGACTATTATCAACAACAAAGGGATCAGGCCTGGGAATGGCCACATAGCTATAAGACTATCTACAATAGGGGGGGAAGGAAAAGGATTGCCTTCTCAGAATCCTCTGGGTCAGGGAGCGATGAGGAATCCAATATGAGGAATGAACAGAACAGAAATTTCCGGGGAGGTGAGTGTGGATCAGGACCTATGGGCCTTCCTGGTCCCTCTTACACAGCATCCCCTGCCACCTCTTCTTTTTTAGGTCAACGCTCCAGGAGGGGACAACGACCGAATCGAGGTTTTGGGAGATGCCAAAATGTGAGGCATCAACCTCAGGAGGAATACCTTCAGACCAGAACACGTCAATACTGGAGGTAACATGAAACAAGTTCCCCATAATAAATCTGTCCAAACACAAGTTTTCAGATGTAGAACTACAGGTATTAGAAAAGGGTTTTACGTTTGCACCTACGAGTTATGTTAATACATTTATATTGGAAAAGGATCTCAAAGCCTTCTTTAGGAAGTTCAGACTAGCTAGGTTTCTTGAAGATAATGAATACACAGAGGAAATCAGCGCGTCAGGTCTAAAACCCAAATCCACTTATACACCACACATTAATGAAGTGGTTAAAAGGGTGGAAACCTTTGAACAGATAGTGGAGTTTAAGATCCGCAACCTATGTGAACATCAGCCCCCGATTTCTCATAATGTAAATAGGGAACAAAAAGAGGCTATTAAAAAATCTTAAAAACGATTACAATATAACAATCAAACCCGCCGATAAGGGGGGTGGGGTTTTTATATTTGACACTGTAGATTATGAGAGACGAGTCATGGAACTACTTAACATTGAGGATCATTACCGGAAGGTATCCATGTCACAATGGTGTTTATTGATTAAAGACATTGGAGTCCTTCTACTTCGTGCTAAACAGAATGGTTGGGTGTCTGAAAAAGAATATAGATTTTTACTAAATGAAAAGGCAATTATTCCAGCAAATTGCGGGCTTCCAAAAGTCCATAAAAATGTAAAAAACCCACCCCTTAGATCTATTGTTAGTTGCATAAACTCACCTCTGGAACCATTAAGCCAATATGTGGACACGTTCCTAAAACCATTAGTTCAGGACCTGAGATCATATATTAAGGACTCATCCCATATGATTAGTACAAAAGAAAGAAAACAATACAACTGTGATACTCAAATTTTAGTTACACTTGACATCGAAGCCCTCTACACCAATATATCCTAGGATGCCACCACCAATACCATCCGGAGCATCTTGGGGTATACAGGTTGTGGAGGGGCCGGTGTTGAGTTAATTATATCTAGCAAATAATTAGTATTAAAACGTAACCTATTTCTCTTCAAGGATCTACTTATTTTACAGTGTAAGGGTACCACCATGGGGGCCACCTGTGCCCCAAGTCTGGCCTGTTTATATGTTGGACAATTTGAGGGGATACATGTGGTGAATGAATCTGCCCCCTTCTATGAGAATGTTACGACCTGGAGCAGATTCATCGATTACATTTTTTTAATATGGGATGGACCAGAGGAGCTTTCACATGAATTTTTGGAGTGGCTCAACCTTGGCGATGCCAACTTGAAGTTTACATCTGAATATAGTAGAAAGAATGTACATTTCTTGGATCTTAACATCAAGGATATGGGTGGGAAGCTGGGTGTGGAGCTGTTCTGTAAACCTACTGATAAAAACACCTTGTTGCACTACTCCAGCTTCCACCCCAAGGCCCAGAGGGACAACATCTTGTTAGGACAGTTTCTACGGTTACGCAGGAACTGCTCGACACTGGAAGACTTTTATAAACATTCTGACAACCTAAAAATTAAATTGAAGGAAATGGGTTACCCCAATTTTTTTTATCTCCAATTCATTTAAGAGAGCCAGGTTTTACGATAGGGACAGTATGCTCACCCAGAGAAAAACAAGTACCGTTAATAAAAATGCCAATAATACTAAAAAAATAGTCTTTGTGAGTCAATACTCCAATCTTAGTAAAAGATTAAAAACATTGTTAATTCAACCTGGAGTCTTCTTAATGACAACAAGTTGAATAAATTGGAGAAACCATTATTCGCTTTCAAAAGAAACAACAACTTAAGACAAAACCTAGTGCATACATATAGAGAGGGCCCAAAGTCCCATCAATTGACCATCGCAGGAAATCCAGCAACAGGCAATTACAAGTGTGGTAGTTGCCTTATATGTGACCAATGCCTACAGGGCAAAGAATACACCCGTAAAGGGCACACATAAAAACCACGAACACTCAATAACTGTAGAACTAAAAATGTAGTGTATCTGGCAATTTGTCCTTGTAACCTAATTTATGTTGGAGAGACAGCCCGAGAGGTCCGTGTTAGGCTACTGGAGCACAGGTCAGCAATCAAAAATCTAAAAGCCAATGCCCCCTTGGTAGACCATTTTAAAGAGCATGGACATTCACTTACTGACTTCAAATGGTTCATTATAGAACGTATGGAAGGCAGTATAAGGGGAGGTGATCCCACTGTCAAAAGGAAAAATCGTGAACAGTGGTACATCTTAATTCTTAATACGAACAGATAAGGCCTTAATAGCAAAGAGGATTGGATGCGTATAATAGAAGGTTAGTCAATAGAATAATTTGGTTTTTACGACTTGTTTGGTAGAAGGTAGGGGTACATTTAGATGCTCGCTGAGAATCTTGAGGAGTGAAGCTTGGGGAGCTCCAACTATCAGTTGATGATATGTACGAACCAGCCGTCCACTATGTCACAGGGTGGGAGTTGCCCTATTTTTCACCCTCTTCTTTATATATTTTTTATTATTCATTTATTTTAATTTTATTTTTTAATACAAAACTTTTTTAGTTTCAGTTTCAGGTATATTTATGGCCTTTGTGGCCCTGACAGCGCGTAGGTCTGAGATGATAACGTAGGGGGGTCACTATTAGATCCACTAGTAACAATGAAAACATTGGTTGAGTAGGGTTGCTGTTGCATCCACTCCACCATTTTTTTAAGTATTAGAAGTATTATAAGCATGCGATATAGACATGCTAATATATATATTTTTTTAATATATTTTTTAACACATTTTTAATATTGCTATTGAAGCATATGGCGAGGTTCGGCGGCACCATCTGATATTTATATCCATTATGTTTACATACATCGTGCAGGGGTTCACTAAATAAAATAGGTGAGATACAACAAGGGAAGCAATAAGGAATAGCAGGATTTGTTAATATTTGCAACCTCCAAAATAAATGTCAGTTCAATTTTGTATAATTGTTATACATTACGTATACTTAGGGTATAATAAATCATTGCCCAAACAGCCTGAGGCCTGTTTAAAATTTAGATCGCAGGTGGTCAACTTATATAAACGTGACACTCGGCGTATACGTTCCCTTTTATTTATGGTAGACATTGCCCCTTTAATTTTACGTAAGACCAGAGTGAGGTTAGCAGTGAACCGGAAGAATTTCTTTAGTTAGGCCGGTTCACATGCCTCCTGGAGGGGGTTACGTCAGCAGAACACAGATGCTGACAATACGCCACATCATTTATAAAGGACGGCATGGGAAGTGTAAGTTAACATATCCCCTGGTTTACGGCAAAGACTATCGCACCGATATTTTTTACAGCAAGGTAAGCCTTCGCCCGCATTCGATGCACATATACGATGAGGCGGGACCTCTCTTGTTTATACGTTCAATCCCTAGCACTATTTTCATTGGGTCACTGTATTTGTAAATTGTAAATATGTTTGAAGCAGGAACTCGGTTTCCGCTTTCTACGCGACTGCCTGTATTAGCTAGGAATGAGGCTGCTCACAGTAATAATGTGTTTTCCCTACGCTAAAATGTGGCATTTTGTATACGTGTGCAATGTGACGCGATAATGTCGAAATGTAGCACAGAATATACACACTTTCTCCTGATAGTATGAGGAGATTGTTTAGATAATGCCCTGTTCAAACATGTTCGAGCCACATTCTTAATTAAATTTGTGGTTGTAACATATGTCTGAAAGATTTAACCACGTGCAATGAGACGCGGTAATGTCGAAATGTGGCACGGAATATACACGCTTTCTCCTGATAGTAAGAGGAGATTGTTTAGATAATGCCCTGTTCAAACATGTTCGAGCCACGTTCTTAACTAAATTTGTGGTTGTAACATAAGTCTGAAAGATTTAACCGAAGAGGTGATATAGACCAGTTAGGATTGCCTTCAGGTTTAGGTTGGGAGAGTGGGGCTACCATCTTTATTTAAAATTGTTTGGGGCACTATAAGGGCATCTTAGAAAATATAGATGTAGGAACTAAAACCTTTAAGAATGACTATCTCCAATGAGAGACAAAGGTATTTATTTAGTCTTCTGCATATCCATAGGTCCCACTATAAGTGACCACAATTTGGAGTCGCATTGATTTGAATAAACAAGTTCACAGATTTCCAGTTACACCATAGTGTCCCATATTTACAAGGAACTTTGGTAAGTGCTGGGGCATTTTAAATCAATCACAAACATAAATAGAAAATGGTTGGAGGGATTGCCATATGTCTATATGTAACATTTCTTTATTAGGATTCCCAAAGTGTACCAAGACTGCAGGGGATACTTAAAGGCACCTCCATTACGTTTTATACAAACAGGAGGGGTGTTGTGCCCAGAATACTAGGTAGGTTATATGCAACATGTGGTTTGTTGATAGTCCATGTACTTACGGATATTTGGGATGTAATGGACTCTTAAGTAAGAATTTGTCCTTTATTTTAAGAAACTGTTAAATAAGCGTTTGGAGCCCTAAGGATCCCCGCCCAAGACCGTAGGGATCACTTGAATGTACCTCCATCACTTTTAACACAACGGGGGGTGTTGCGCCCAAAATATTAGGAAGGTTTTATATAATATGTGTTATTAGATGATGATCCATGTACTCATGGAGATCTGGGATATTATGGACTTCTAAGCAAGAATTTGTCCTTTATTTTAAGAATTTGTGTCAAACTGGCGTCTGGAGCCCTAATGAGCCCCGCCCATAATACTTAAAGGACATTAGGTTCCGATCCACCACTGGGATTGTTAAGGTGGGTTACAAGATGACTCGTATGGTAGTATGAATGTAGGAGTGGCACTGAGCCCTCCTTGGGATGAATGTAATTACAAGCTTATGGATGTTGGGACCCTAATGGCTAATTATATAGAATTATCCAATGTTTAGACACTGTAGTAAAGATGAGAATTAGTAATGGGTACTTGGGATACACTTGGTCTTCCTATGTAGAGAGAGATTATGGAGATGTGTGTATATATATGGATTATCTCTTCTACACAATAAGGAGCATACATGTGGTCTACAAGATGCACTAAACATGTTGTTATGATGCAGTTTTAAATATAATGAGGTAAAATAATGGAACATGAGGGGATATTTCTAATATTGTTTTTTTATGTACACTTATGTTTTCAATAGGACTCTTCCTGGGTCTTAACACAAGAGAGACTGTTGCATAGTTACTGTCTTGAAGAAGGTGGTTTACATCTGAAAAACACCACCGAAACGCGTTGACGCTCTTGGTTGTTTATGGTTGTATCCCGGGAACTTGTTCATGTCCAATAGTATATGAAGGGCTGTGGATATTTTAACAAATAATGGAACGAATTCCATAGAGAACAACACAATTTAATTTGATTAATAGGTTGCAATTGTTTGTTTTTTGTCTCTCATCATTATATGATATAATATTGTGTTTTTGTATGTATTTTTAAGGTATTGTAACAAATTTGATTATTCAAATGAAATCAAGAAGTACTTGGTAAAAGAAATAGTTTTTAATAAATAAAAAATACTTTTTATGCATTTTCTGCATTACATGTATTGTAATTGCCAATAGGGTCTGGGTTCATTTTGCTTGAATGTGTGCAGCTGGTGAACAGGAAGGCAAGAGAGAGAGAATTAGGTGCTGTATATATTTTGATCTTCCCAAGAGAACCTTTCATTTTCTATTGACCTATGGTAACCCCTTTTCTTGGTTAGTGGGGTCGCTCCCTTCTTTTATTAATAACCCCTGTTCCCACAAGGAACAGGGTCAAGACTGATTTGCATTTGTCTGGGTCCAAACTGAGGTGGTGTGGTTAGCAAAAGAATGATGGATTTAACCCAGATCCTTGTGACTGGGGGTGCATGTTTGCATTGTCCAGCATTCCGTCCATCAATTGTTTCTTTTGCATATGCTTTATTTTTCTAGGCACTATGGCCCACATGCATCATTGTTACATTTTGCACTTCCTAATTTGCGAAAAATAAGGAATCGCAAATTAAGAAGTGCAAAATGCTATGCATCATTATTTTCGGTATTCATTTGGGATTCGGTAAAAATCGCAATTTTTACCGAATCCCAAATGAATACCGAATTCTTAAGTAAATTTTCGCAATTCCCATTGATTCCTATGGGCCAAAAGGCCCATAGGAGTCAATGGGAAAGCATCAGCAAATTGCGAGTGGCACTTAGAAAATTTCATGGGTGCAGGGGGGGGGGCCAAAGGACCCCCCCATGCACCCCTGAAATGTATTTTTCGCATCATGTTTCACACACACATGTCCTAAGGACATGTGTGTGTGAAACATGAATGTTGGAAAAAAAACATTTTCACCATTTTAAACACTTTTTCCAAATTTACCGAGTGGTTCAACCACTCGGTAAATTTGGCACCCTAACTGCGAATTACCACTTGTAAAAGTAATGATGCATTGCTTTTAAGAAATCGCACATATGCGACTTCTTAAAAGCACCCGCAATTTTAGAATTCGCAACAATGTTACGAATTCTAAAATTGCTTCATGCATCCCAAAAAGCACTTTTGCATTCGCAAACGGCCGATTTTAAGGAATCGCACCGTTTGCGACTACAAAAATGCTTGATGCATGTGGGCCTATGGCTTTCTGTGTGCTTGGGAATTCAAATAGTCTAGGAACTTTTAAAGGCTTTTATGAATATTTTAAAAGGAAGCTTGCTATTAGATAATTTCAAAAGTAGTTTTAGACCATTTTAGTATGAACTATGGCCTGTTGGCTTTTAGATGATTTTATATATAGACCCTTAGTATGAGGAGTGGGTGTTATGTGCCTGGGGTAGTCTCATGTAGCAAAGCAACTCATTTCTTACATTGTCCTATTTTCCCCAGTAACATTTCTGCAGTGACCTTTTGCACCTATTTGCATTCACAAAAATGTTGGATTAGTTTCTTTGAAACTAATTTGTTTACACATCTAGCTGCACACAACATTTTCACGATGCCTCGAACATCATGTACATAGCCCTTCTATACACTATGTACGAATGCCGTTTTATCTTCATCCACTAGGCAACGTATCCATAACATTACTAATCCATACGCACATTGCAAGTCTGCTTTCTATTATAAATATATAGCATCCCAATAGATTAGAAGAGAAGGCACTTCAGCTGACACTGAGGGTCCCTGCATGCTCAGACTTCACCACGCAGCTCTCTGACATCTCGTGAGGGGTGTCAAGTTCATGACGAAGACTTTGCCCTTCATTCTCTCCCACCAGGTAATGGGGTTGGATCGCCCCTTGGGGGTATTCATGGATTCACACCTACACACACACTATGTACATGCAGAGTAGGGTTTTCATAGTAGGAGTACACCTGATTACTGCCTTTTTTATATGCCTGCTTATAGTCATTGTTTAGCACCATGGTATAACTGTATTTATTATTTACCCTTTTCGTGCTTGTAATCACGTTCATCTGCTTCTGTCTACTGATTGTCGCAGCACATGTATTCTATACAAGAATAACGTTGGTTTAATAAATATATTGAAAACGTCCCACTGTATATTCTCTGTATATTTCTCTGAGAACAAACACAGAGGAGTGACTGAGCAACATTTTCTGATCTGTTTCCATGATCCCTGAGGGGTCAGATTTGTCATATTCAGGGATTGCCAGAAACTATTTGCTCCCTAGTTAGGTTAGGGTGGCCTATGGTGGCACTGTGAGCTAGCTGGTCTCTAGTCCAACCTATCCTGCGGGGGTGCTTGATATCAGTCTTGGCAACTCACCCAAAGTGTATGCTGTTCAACAAATTCGCAGGTCCTATGGATTAGTGGGAACTACACAACACTAAGACATAGACCCAACAAAGGGAATGTCAAAGGCAGTGCCTGCATGGCATGGACTGGTGCCGTCCATGCCGTGCAGGTACTGGAGTGCATGCACACAGGGAGGCACAACAAGTGCCCCCCTGCAGGCAACCCATGACCCAGAGAGAGGTGGTCCTTACTCCTGAGGCAAAGCAGCCGGGAGCAGTTGTTTTAAATTGGAATTGTGTGTATAATCTGTATTTTACTAAAGCCTACCTTCGCGCTTCGCGCGTCCTTCGCGCCGGCCACGCCCACCTTGAGGCCACGCCCCCTCCTCGCCCTATTTCAAGCGCTGACTCACTAGCGCCCAGTTGGTCCTTACTCCTGAGGCAAAGCAGCCGGGAGCAGTTGTTTTAAATTGGAATTGTGTGTATAATCTGTATTTTACTAAAGCCTACCTTCGCGCTTCGCGCGTCCTTCGCGCCGGCCACGCCCACCTTGAGGCCACGCCCCCTCCTCGCCCTATTTCAAGCGCTGACTCACTAGCGCCCAGTTGGTCCTTACTCCTGAGGCAAAGCAGCCGGGAGCAGTTGTTTTAAATTGGAATTGTGTGTATAATCTGTATTTTACTAAAGCCTACCTTCGCGCTTCGCGCGTCCTTCGCGCCGGCCACGCCCACCTTGAGGCCACGCCCCCTCCTCGCCCTATTTCAAGCGCTGACTCACTAGCGCCCAGTTGGTCCTTACTCCTGAGGCAAAGCAGCCGGGAGCAGTTGTTTTAAATTGGAATTGTGTGTATAATCTGTATTTTACTAAAGCCTACCTTCGCGCTTCGCGCGTCCTTCGCGCCGGCCACGCCCACCTTGAGGCCACGCCCCCTCCTCGCCCTAGCCATCTCCTTTTTCAATGTGCAACCCCAGGACGCGCAGCGGACGTGCGCAGCGGGCGCGCCGTTTGCGCGCCGAAGGCGCGCCTAAGGCAAGCCCGTCTGCGCCCGTCCGCGGCCGGACGGGGCTAGGGGCACGTCCCCATGCCAATTTTATGTGCTACTCCTCTGAGGAGCTGACCTCTCTCCAGGGCCATTGGCCACTCTCTGAATCCATCGGAAAGCGCATTGTATCGCTAAAACTCACTCCCTCTTCTACCCCTATACTGCTGCCGTCATTGCCGGCCCCACCGTTGCTTTGCCCCTCCTTATCTGATCCCCCCCCCTCTACTCCTCCGTTATCTGTTATCTTACTCAATACCCGATCGGCGGTCAAACACCACCATGAGCTATCCGTCCTCCTCGACTCTGAGAAGCCGGATCTATTGCTCTTGACCGAGACCTGGTTTTGTGACTCGTCCCTCCCCGTCCTCCTGGCCACCCTTCCCCCTACCTATGTTGCCCTACGCACTGACCGCCCGGCGGGCAGGACAGGCAGTGGTGTGGCATTGATTGCTCGGGCGGACTTACATTTTCAGATCCTTCCATCTTCCTCTATCCCCTCCTCTGAATTCCTTGTTGCCCGATCCCTTTATTTCTCTCCTCCCATCACTTGCCTCTTGATATATCGCCCACCCCAGCCTTCGCCCCTATTCCTTCCTGCGTTCCAGGACCTATTGGCCACCCTGGTGGTCAACTACGCCTCAATCCTGGTCCTCGGTGATTTTAATTATTGGCCTTCCGACCCTTCCGAGTGCGCCACTTCGAAGGAATTCACAGATTCTCTGCTCTCCCTGAACTTGGTGCCGCATATTTCGGTTCCCACCCATTCTCACGGCCACATTCTCGACCAGGTATGGTCCCTTAACCTCTCAATTTCCCCGGTGACTGTCTCTCCCTGCCCCTGGTCGGATCATGACCTCATTTCCTTCTTCATCTTAATTGAACCAGCCCCGAAAATCCCACGCCCCAAAAACACATGGGCTAGAAATTGGAACAGAGTTGACCTCCCCGCTCTGACCACCCTGCTCCGGAATTCCCCTCCAACCCTTGTCGGCCTCTCGTCAAACTCTCAAGCCGTGGCAATTAATGCCTGGCTAGCCAGAGGCTGTGACTCTGAAGCCCCCCTGCGCCGTATTTCCATCCGCCGGCCTAAGGATTCAAATAGATGGTTTGATGGCAACTTAAAAGAACTTAAATTGACCGTTCGTCAAGCAGAGAGACACTGGAGGAAGGAATATTGTCCTTTATTAAAAACCCTCTATCTCTCTGCACTTGCCAAATATAAAACGGCAATCCTTGATGCCAAAACCGCCTATTTTTCCGCCAAAATCACGTCAGCCGAAAACAAGCCCAGGGAGATCTTCAACATTGTGAATGATCTAGCCTTCTCTGACAGAGCCTCACCCCAAATTCCCCCATCCCAGTCTTTATGTACCCAACTCAATTCATATTTCCTAGACAAGATCATTACCATCAAGGCTAATATCCCTCCCCCTTCATCTGCCTTTATCGATCTTCCCCCTCCGACCGTCCCAAGTTGTCTTACCTCTATTCCCCCCCTTACCCAGGAAGCCTTCTTGGAGATTCTCCCTAAGGTTAAATCGGGCTCCCCTGCAGATGTCTGCCCTGCACGCATTCTGCAGCAAATTTATTCCTGCTGCCCTGAACCCCCTGTCACTGTCCTGAACAACTCTTTGGCCCAGGGAGTCGTGACACCCGCACTCAAATCTGCCACCATAGTGCCCATACTGAAGAAGCCTGGCGCGGACCCAACCATCTCAGCCAATTATCGCCCCATCTGCCTACTGCCCTATTTAGCCAAGGTACTAGAGCGCCACGTCACCGCGGTACTCAGTGCCCACGTAGAGGCAAATGGGGGGCTGGCTCCCCGCCAGGCTGGCTTTCGTCCCAGGCACTCGACCGAATCAGTCGTGGTATCGGTCCTTGATGAACTCAGGAAGGGAATGGATCACAACCAATACCAGGCGCTGGTGCTCCTGGACCTCTCCGCCGCTTTTGACACGGTTGACCATAACATCCTTTTGTCCCGTGTCAAGGCGGCCGGAATCCAGGGAACAGCCCTGGTTTGGCTTTCCTCCTTCCTGAGGGACCGTACCCAGGCGGTTCGGTTGGGAGCCTTCACGACCACCCCACTCCCTGTCACTTGTGGTGTCCCCCAGGGTTCTTCCCTTTCCCCCTTACTTTTTAACCTTTACATCTCCCCTCTTATTTTTGCTCTTCAGCAGCTGGAGGTCACTGTATTTAATTATGCGGATGACCTCCAGCTCATCTTCGATCTGTCTTCTTCTTCTCTCTCTGTTTCTAACTTTCAGTCCATTATGACCTTCATCAGGGATTGGATGAACCACAACCACCTCAAATTGAACCCGGAGAAGACCGAGTTGGTTCTTACTGGTGGTTCATCCAGTCCCTGGAACCCCCACTTTTGGCCCCCCTCTCTTGGTCCCGCCCCTACTCCTTCAGCCACAGTAAAAACACTGGGAGTGAAAATGAACAGTCACCTCACTCTTCACTCCCAAATCAGTTCCGTAGTCTCCTCTTGCTTCCTCACCCTTCGAACAATCCGCACTGTTTCCCGTTTTTTTCCCCCCAGGCTCTCAAACTAATTATGGCCGCATTAGTAATCTCACGGCTGGATTACGCCAATGCCCTTTATAACGGCATTCCGGCATACAGCTTACGGAGGCTCCAGGTGGTGCAAAACCACGCGGCCCGGCTTATCTACGGTCTCCCACGCTATCATCACTCCTCCCCCCTTCTTAGGGAGCTCCATTGGCTGCCTATCAGGGAGCGCTCCCTTTTTAAGACCGCCTGTATGACCTTCCAGGCCCGGCAAGGCACTGCCCCGGCCTTCATCTCTTCGCTGATTAGCGATTATGTTCCCTCCAGAGAGCTCCGGTCCTCCTCTAAAGCTTTCCTCCAAACCCCCCGTTTTAAGCGGAAAAAGTGGGGTGGTGCCAATTTCTCCACCTTGGCCCCTGCCTTGTGGAACTCTCTGCCTGATCACCTACGTTTCTCCACCCACTATGCCTCTTTTCGAAAGGATCTTAAAACGTTCCTGTTTAGACAGGCCTTCCTTTTATAAACTCGCTTACCCCTGTAATCCTCAGTAAATCGGACCTTGTTAGCGCCAAGAAACCGCTTGGTGGACGTTGCGCTCTACAAATGTTTTAAATTAGAAATTAGAAATTAGAGGCAACAGGGGTGCATGCAGGGCCCCCTTTGTTTCTTCAGTGCCATGGTTTGATGGGGAAGGAACTGCAATGAAAACCGTGGTGGAGAGGAAACTCGGTAAATGCTTTGTGGGACTGTGGCAGTACTTTGGTCAGACACTCGCCCAACTGCCATTGTATTGAAGGAGTATATTAGTAAACTACTGTTCTCAAACATTATTTACAATATGTGTAGATATGTGTTATACACTTTTTCAAAAACACCCTAACTTCATGACTTTCTGAGAAAAAATAAAATACTTTGTGCCAATATTTTGTGACAAATTTGCGAAGAATAAAAAATGTAGAAAAAGAATTATAGGGTGATTAACACACTTAAACAAACGGCAAGCAGAGACGACGAGAATTATTTAAATGGGTGGTCCTCTACGCAGCTGTACTGTACAATATGCAGGATACATTTACCCAATGAGATAGCACTTACTAATCCTCAGGAGAAAGTGCTTCAGTTGGGTAGGCATTTTTGGCAAAAGTGTGGACTTTTACAGGCTAAAATATGTTTTTATTCTGGCCGTTATTTTCTTTTCACATAAATTTAACCTCAACAGGAAGCACTTTCAAACATACACATACCAGGTGCCCCAGCTGATGTTCCACTTGAGTAAAGTGCACACAATCAAAATTTCTTGGGCTTGCAAATGGAAAGCAAATAGGTTTCCTCTTGTATTTCATGTTCACAAATGATCTGAAATCCTGAATGGAAGTGAATGCATAATTTATCTATTGGATCACAGTCTGAACTTGGGTTTCTTTCTTGTTGTATCCTGGTGAGATCTGAGTCCATAGTTCTCCCATTTAAAACTCCTAAGCAGGCATATGCTCAAAACTAATAGCACAACTCGCACACCCATTCACAGACCCACACAGCCACTAATACACCCACTTACAGACCTATGGCAGCACTCACACAGCCACTCACAGACACACACAGCCACTCACGCACCTACTCACAGAAAAACTCAAGTGCTCACACACCCACTATCAAAGGTTACAGTTATGAAAAACAATTTTAAAAAACCCTAGAAACTCACTGGGAAAAGCAGAGGCTACTGGGAAGTTACAGTTAGGAATTAGAAAATTAAAAAAACATAGAAATTCACTGAAAAAACAATAGGTTCCGGGGATGGTATAGTTAAAAAGAGAATAAAACAAACCTTAGAAATTCACTGAAAGAACTGAAGGTTACAGGGATATTAGAGTTAGGCTCAGATTTCACTCATACAAAACCAGTGAAATTCAGTAGTTACAGTAACCTAAGCTAACTATAGCTAAGACCCCCATAATGCACTACTTATGAACTCACATATTATATCACTAATGACATGGTCAGTGACATTACTGATGACATCACCAACGACATCATCCAGTCATTGTGAGCGTTTTTAAAAGTTTATGAGTGCTTAAAATATATATCAAGGTACCATTTAAGTTAAATTAGTATTCTTTGTGTACTACTAATGACTGATACTATTTCTAACATATATTATGTGAATGGCTGTTTTTATCTGTGTGTGAGTGGCTGACAAGTTTGCGAATGGGTGTGTGAGTAAATGTATTGGTGAATGTGTGGGTGTGTAAAGAGCTGTATCATTGAATAAGTGGGTGTGTGAGAAGTTGTATGGGTGAATAAGTACATGTAGCTGTATAAATGAGTGGATGTGAGAGTGATTGTATTGGTGAGTGTGTGGGTATGTAAGTGGCTGTATAGGTGTGTGAGTTCAATGTGGAAGGCTTTATGGTGGGTAGGTGGGTTTGTGAGTGGCTATATGGGTGAGTGAGTTGGTGTATGACTAGCTATCTGGATGTGTTTGGCTGTTGAGTGTATGTTTGATTAAATGGGTTGCTGTGTAAGTGGCTGTACTGGACAGTGATGTTTGTGTGAGTGTCTGCATGGGTGAGTGTATGGCTGTGTTCGGAGGTTGTGTACATGAATGAATACCTTTGTAAGTGGTTGTATGTTTGAATAAGTGTGTGTGTGAGTGCATGTATGGGTCTGTGAATGGGTATATGAGTTGATCTGTGGGTATGTGTGTGAGGGTAGGAGGGGTTGTGTTGGTCTGTGAGGGGGTTGTGTTAGTGATTCTGTGATGAATATCATCAGTGATGTCATTTTAGATGCCATCAGTGATATCATCAGTGATGCCACTGACCATGTAATTTCACTGGTTTTGTACAAGTGAAAAATGAGCCTAACTGTAACATCCCTGTAAACTTTAATTTTGTGGATGAGTGAGTTGGTGTGTGAGTAGGTGTTTGAGTGGCTGTATAAGTCAGTGAGTGTGTGTAAGTTATTGGGTCTGTGAGTAGATGTATGAGTGTCCGAATGGGATTGTGAGTGGGTGTTTGAGTATCTGTATGGTGTATCAATAGCTGTGTGAGTGACTGCACCAGATTGGAACCTTGCCTGCCCCTTTATCCAACAAGAATTCACAGCTTTGCAAAAAATGCCTATCCAAATGGAGAAATGTCTGCCAGTTAATTAGTAAGCACTTCCTCATTGGGTAAATATTGCATATATTACACTACAGTTACGTTTTGGACTACGAGGAAATGTCTCCAGTGACCTTGTGTGCATTTTGGCAAGGTGATTGTTTCTCAAGCTTCTTCATCCAGTAATCTGTGATCTGAATCTGAGTTACAAAATGGTTGCCAACACTTCCTGGTTGAAGCGTTGGCAGCCAATAAGATCTCTGCATGAGATTGTCATTATTCGCGAAGGCTTTGAAACCATAGACACACAAATTTTGGTATTCTCTATTATCTTCAAAACTACAGAATGGACTTACACCAAATAACAAAAAAGGCACTTTCTGGACCATGCGCTGCCGTTCTGCAAAATTTGGTGTCATTCCATTCAGCGTTTAAGGTTGGAGTTGTTTCTAAAATCTCTGGGAATTAAGATGGGAAATCCACTTTTTTGACCCCCCTCCATTTTCTTGGCCAGTGCTTGACAGATTACCTGAAACTTTCCATTCACAATAAGATCCACTGCTCCTTAAAGAGAGCAGTAAGATTGTGATGCCCTGAATGGCATCACAATCTCACTGCCCTCTCCAAGAAGCAGGAAAGCTTTGCCACAGAGCATAATTAATAATGTAAAAAATGCAACAATTTCATGCTCTTTCATGCATATTTGAAAAAACACAATTCTGTTAAAAGTGCTAGAAGTTTCATAGGTGACAGAATTCCAAATAATTCTCATGTTTTGGATGTCATTAGCGGAATGTGTATGCCAGCTCATTAATATGCAAAGACTGTAAAAATAAAGTCCGAGCTTCAAGGTGCTTCCAATAGAGCATGAATCATCCTAACTTAGAGCAGTAAATGAAGCAATAAAATAGCAAGTCAGAATCATAACAATAGCAGGAAGACATGCTACCACAAGAAATTCTAGAGAATAATGGGATGTGGAGGGACACATAACTGTCCTCCTCATCCATGGGTTGACATGTTTCAGCCACCTTCCTAAAGCCCTGTTCACAGTCTGTGGCTTTTTTCAAGAACAATGAGCCAATACTTGTCTCCACCTTTCCTCCCTAGTTTTATACTGTCATTACGTGTGTGTGTGTGTGTGTGTGTGTGTGTGTGTTGAGGGGGAGAGGGGAATATCCAAACAAGTGAAAATAAATAAGAGAAGCCAAATATATGTTCCTCTTGGACTAATGTCATGTATAATAATGCAAAAGCCTATTGCTAAACAGAAAAATAACTGGTATGACATTATTTTATGTCTGCTATTGCAATACTTCTCATACATGCTCAATATATAGCAACTATGATAGTATACAGGTATACTCATGAAAAAACATTTTTGTGCATCAAATTCAAGAAGCACAAACAGTCAGTGTGAGGGCGAGCCACACAAATGAACAACCAAGACTATTCAGTCAGAGGGCCCTATGGATGGGGTACACTTTGTAATCATGATTGTCAAACACTGTCAACATGTGTGTTATCCATAATTGTCAAAAAAGGCTGTCACTTTTTGTCAACAATATAGTCAACTGCCTTGTCCTGAGGACTTACCCTTTTTTCACACCTGTTTTCAGGAGCTTGGGCCATGCACCTGATGTAGAGCAGTCCTTAAAGCTCCTGACGTTCGGTTTAGGTGCCTGGCATCATCTTAATGACATATTTTCATTGCCATTTTGGGAGAAGGCGCCCAAGGAAGTGTGTGCACTCTTTACATAATTATAGAATCTCAAAACTGCAAGAGGAATCTCTGTAAAAACTCTTATCAAAAAGGCCACTTTAAAAATTAATTACATTATATTTTAGAGCTGACTAAAAAAAGATTGTTGAATGTGATTGAACAGTGAATACATACTCCTATCATTTATCTATGAATTATTCAATGGATCGATCTGTAATCTACTGTCTGAGACCAGGAATAGATAAAGGAAAATAAGATTGAAGGGAAATTCATGACCACCATGCTGCTTTAATTGTATCACTATGTTATGGTGTATACAAAAAAGTTACTTGTTTACTCAAGCACCACAAGCACAAATGGACATCAGTTGAAGTCGTGATTAGCATCTGATTTTTGGTTTGTGTCCTAGGTCTAGTGTGGACCAGCTTATCCCTCATATTTATGTTCCAATCAAAATCAGAGAGGGGTTGTGGCACATCCACAGTTCCTTTATGCAAATTATACCATAAGCTGTTAATGATTTTGCTGATTTACACACATATTTTGTGACAAATGTTTGCTTGTTACAGGATGATTTAATGTTATTCTCAATCGATCAATCAACAAATCAATAGACTTGTAGAGTACTTCTTGTCACTTGGAAGGGTATCCAGGCAGTGGCAGGGTCCACTTGATTAGCCGAATGGCTAGGTCTTCAGGGACTTTTGGAACTCTGAAGGAGATGGGGAGATCCATAGATGAGAGGGTATCTTGTTCCATGTCTTCACTCCTAGGTAGAAGGAGTGACCTCCACATCTGCTACATTGGGGGTGAGGGTTAGAGAAAGGGACACCAAGTGGAGGTGGCTGGTGGGCTAATGGAAGTTTAGGGGTGGTTGATGTAGGCAGGTGTGCAGATGTGTAGTTATGTTATGTTATGTTAAAAATAATTTGTTAAGCGCACTGCCACCGATTGGTTTCCTGGCGCTGATAAGAGACAGAGAACGTAGCCTGAGGTTATGAAGCGTGCTGGGATTATTGATATGCTTGTCTGAAGAGCCAGGTCTTTAATGCTTTCCTAAATGACATGAGATCCGGACAAGTCCGGATCTCAAGGGGGAAAGTATTCCACAGACGGGGAGCCAAAATAGCAAATCTGCAACCCCCCGCACGCTTGCGTTTAAAAACAGGTATCTGGAGGAGGTCCAGGTGAGCTGAGCGCAGATTGCAGGAAGGAATATGTTTCGTAATAAGTTTATTGATAAATTTAGGGCTTTTGCAGTGAAGGGATTTAAAAATCATGCAGCCTGTTTTGAAGGAGCAACGTTGGGCCATAGGGAGTCAATGGGGGTTACTAAGCAATGGGGTGGCTGATTGCCATCTAGGTTGAGCCAGAATCAATCTGGCCGTGTAGTTTTGCACCATCTGAAGGCTCCTCAGCAGATAGAGGGGTAGGCCGAAATAGATGGAATTTGCATAATCCAGGTGGGAGAGCACAGTGGCGATCATCACCTGGATAATGGCCTCTGGGGTGAAAAAACGTCGCACCTTCCGGATTTTCCTGAGCTGGAAAAAGCACTTGGAGACCACCTGGCCCACTTGCGCTTTTAGTGAGAGATCACTATTCAGGGTGACTCCAAGTGTTTTTGCTGAGGAGGAGGGGATTGGGGCTTGGCCCATATCTGATGGCCAATAATGCGGGCCCCAATATTTAGCACTCTCTTCTGTAAGCACCAGCTCAGTTTTTCTCAGGTTTAATTTTAAATGGTTTTGGTTCATCCATGCTTGGATGAACCTCATAGTGGACTAAAAGTGGGAAATAGAAGTTTCAGAATTATCGATAGTAAAGAGCAATTGCAAGTCATCTGCATAGTTGAACACCGTCACCTGTTTGTCTCTTAGGGCCCGGATTAACGGGAGGATATAGAGATTAAACAGGTGGGGTGACAGCGTGGAGCCCTGTGGTACTCCGCATGTGATGGTCTATTTTGTACCGGCCAGATCTCCAAGGCGAACTGCCTGGAACCGGTTCTCTAGGAAGGACTTCAGCCAGCAGGCTGCTATGCCCCCATGCCGGCCCGGTTGACACGGTCGATCAGAATGTTATGGTGTCAAACGCGGCAGACAAATCAAGCAGCACCAAGACCTGGAGGGGGACGTCTGTCAGCACAGTCCTGGAGAGTATCTAGAACCGTGACTACCACTGCCTCTGTTGAGTGGGCAGGACGAAACCCTGCCTGACGGGGTTCCAGGCAGTTTGATACCTCCAAAACATTGGACAGGCATCTCGCTACGTGGGCCTCCATTACTTTTGCTTAGAAGGGAAGCCTTGGATGCATAAGTCAGGAGCTTCAAATAGCATATTTTCTGTGCCAGAAGAGTTCCACGAGGTTGATGGTGATGTAGGTCTATCTAGTGAGGTCCAGGATGAGCCTGCCTATAATGGTCTGTATGGTCTGTAGTCTTCAGAGGAGGTGAGCTGTGATGCCTGTGTAGAGAGCGTCGCCCTAGGCTAACCAGTTGGAGATGAGGGCCTGGGTGATGGTGAGTCTTAGTCTTTGGAACAGCCTTTTCAATACTGCAAAGCATGCAGAGGATAAAGAAGCAGGAGGAGGAGACGGAGTTGGCCTGAGTCATCATGGTTAGCTTGTCTGGAGTAATGCCTAAGATCCTAGAGTGGTGAGGGGAGGTAGGAGTAGGTCTGACTTCTGAGGGCCACCAGGATGCATCCCATTGGAAGCTTTTGTTTCTGAAAATCAGTACCTCTGTCTTGTCTGTGTTGAGCTTCAGGTAGTTGTCCTTTATTTAGTTAGCGGCGTCTGTCATACAGTTGTGGAAGTTGGTCTCGGTGGTGTCTTCAGAGAGGGAGAGGTTGAGTTGTGTATCATCGGCGTAGGATATGATGTTGAGTCAGTAGGTTTTTGCGATGCTGGCCAGTGGTGACCTATAAAATGGTGAGGCTGAGGGAGTATTTTTGGGGTTCTCCGCAGATGATTTCCTTGGGTTTAGAGGTGAAGGGGAAAGGCTGACTTTTTGCATTCTTCCTGTGAGAAATAGGAAATCCACCCAAAAGCGGCTCCTTGGATGCATTTGTTGTGCAGCCTTGTGATGAGTGTGAAGTGGAAGGGCAAATCAGAGGCTGGCGAGAGGTCTAAGAGGATCAGAGCCACAGTCTCACCTTGGTCGAGTAGGGCTCAGATGTTGTTGGTAGCCGCAATGAGGTCTGTCTCCGTGCTGTGATTGCTGAGGAATCCATGTTGGGGGGGTCAAGTAGGAGGTTCCGTGCCTGGTGTGGGGAGAGTTGTTGGTTGACAGCTTTTTCTAGTAGAAGGGAGATCGGTCAGTAGTTGTTGTGTAGTGTAGTTCCTATATTCCCAATAGGCTCTGCGCATTGGAATAATATAAACAGCAGTGTGGACGTAGGACTGAGGTCGACTAGGTCTCTACCGACTATATTAGACTTAATTAGTTTTGCCAGCTAGCTCAGAGGTCACTAGAAACTTTCTCGAATAAACAAGGAGAAGTTTAACTTCCCTGGATAGACAAGAAGGGATTAGCTTCTGACAACCAAAAAACATGACAACTTTGCTCCCTCAGAATAAGAGTGTATCTCTAGAGTCGTGTGAAAACAATAGACATCTGTTTTACTCAGTCAATCGTGCATACTTAGTTTCACCAGAGTGCAGAGAAATAGAGAGACGGGCGTTTTTAATAAAAGGTGTTATTTATTGAGCAGTCTTCTTTCTCATGCAAGAGAAATAAATTGCCACAATTGCAATACTTAGTATAAAGTAAAGTGCGTACAGTAAAAGGAGTATTATGAAATAATACTGTAAAAGCATTGATATGGTTTCTTAGCCATATGATACTTTAAAGTGGATAAAATATATACATACATAAATACATTGACTAACGTACTCAACTGGTGCTACTAATCTAAGCCTACCCCGGTGTACCTGACCTAAGCCTAATACGTGGGAAGGAGTAAGTAAGTAGCAGTTTTAAGTTAAGTTGGTTTTGCCAAGGATCTGAATCAAGAATTCTCTTAAGGGTTTAGTCAGCTCCGTACCTGGGTAATAGAAAGCAGGAGGTCTGGTTTCTCTCTCTCAGGACTCGATATCCCAGCAACCCGCAAGGGCGGCTGGAAACACCGGAGCTGGATTTTCTCGGCTGGAGAAAAAGACAGCGTCTTTCTCAGTGCGTCAAAAGGGAGGGGCGGCGTCCGTGGGCTCTCGCATCAGCTGGGCTCTCGGGCAAGTAGATAACCGCTCTGCTCCAAACCACCGTGTGTTTGCTTAAGGCAACTGTTGGTATATTTATACCTGAAAGGTGCCGGGTTTGACGTAAGGTTGGACATAAGACGTCAATAAAAGAGGTCACTAAGAACTGGCCATTCTTTCAGTGCTCGCAGGAGTTCTAGGACAAATCAAAACAAAAGCATGGGGAATTCCCAGGTTGCTGGAGGTTTGGTTTGTTTAAAGAACGCGTTGTACTTTCTAGGAGTCTAGGGGAGTAGCCTTGCCGTATTTGGACTGCATGGGCTATTACTAAATATGGATATGATTCTTATGCCTTTATAAGGATATTATTTACTATAGCCATATAAGGGCATAAATCGGGAATATCGAATTAGGGTCCTAGATAGAAACACAACACCCACTCCACGATCTAATGTCCATCATTACTAAAACTAAGCAATAGTAAACATATAATGATGCATGTGTGTTTTCCAACCTACCCCAAAATACATAAATCACATTTGAAATGGTATATGGTAAATGCACGAAAATGAGTATTGGTACTGTACGCTTATTAAGCAGTGTCATCATTCAGTTAAATGCATATATATATCAGCTGAATGAATTGCGAAATTTACACATGAAATGGCTCTGAATACAGAAAAGAAGGTCGAGACCACTCCATCGCATATTTATACAAAGTCTGTACATGTGCTAGAGGCTGAGGTAAAATATTGTCTCTAGAGTTCCTAAAATAGAATCTCTATTCTCTAAGAATAGTTCTACTTTAAACAGAGTACTTTGTGCCAAAGAAAGGGTAAATATTTTGGAAGTGAAAAAAAAATAATTTCGCTTTCAGGGGGAAAAAATAGTTCCAATTGTTTTCAGTAGCTTTTGTTTTTCAAAGCTGAAGGCCGAATTCAGAGTTCAGGGAACGCTGTGTGCTCATTGTTTTTAAAAAGTTATTCTTTTTGTTCCGGGGAAAACATAATTTCAGACAGACTCTGAAAGTTCGACCAAGTTTGAAAATGCTGTAACAGTGCATGTGTGAGAATGATTGCTATCATCGATGTCAGGATCATCAATGCTCACAGAAGGTTGTACCTGTGTGGTGCTGCTTTCATCTCGTACCCCACCGCCACATACTCGTAGTGGTGAAGTCTCAACGAATGCCGTCATCAAAATAGGTAGCCACTGGGGACAACACGATGCATGAGCCGTTACCGGACCTAGCACGGTATCTGTATCCATTGGTACTGCTGATGGTAGTGTAAGACAGACGTCCAACACGCATTCTTCTCCGCATAGCATACATCGAAGCACAGGTAAGATGCAATCTTGCCAGATTGGTCTGAATGAAAGAAACCAGGTCATATTCAGATCTCTTAGCCGGTCTAATCCAAGGACTTTAGTTATGCGGTCCCGGTAGCGCATTGCTAGGATTGTTTCTTCCATCATTGCTGGAGTCTTATCTGTGGCTTGGCTTGCCATATCGGAGCAGAATCAAAAATAAGATTCCTGCTACGAGTCCCAAAAGTAGAGGCAGACCGCCGAAGACCGAATGGACAAAATTAGGAAAAATGCCCAGAATTGTTTCAAAGGGTGTTAATAGTCCCGAAAAAATTGTCTTAAATACATGTGCAATGCCACTGGTATCAGACATGTTTAAAATTTGGCTTAACATTTCTACGAAATGTATGGGGCAATTTGTTGATAATAGGGAATGTATCTCAGCTGCAGTCCTTGCAACTTGCAGATCATAAGTTTCTTTGGACGAGGTTAAAGGCACAGTTGTCTGTAAAAGAATAGACTTCATTCTGCTTAAAGTATCAATTCGAATAGAAGCGATATTCAAACGAGGCCATATTGCCGCCTCCATGTCTGGATTGCTGTTTGGATATAATACTTGCATACAGCAAGTGACCATGGAACTATCGCTCACGAGATAGACTTTTCCTGGCACCACGCCACAACAGCTGTGGTCACTTATTAGAACGTAACTGCCGTTGGAAAGCTGTCTCAAAAATGGCTCTATCTGTTTTGGAGGAGTGCCGTGCAGGTGACATGAAAGGTTTTTTGAAGACCCTTCACAGGCTCCTTGCAAGTTAATACCTTGACACAGAAGTGTACCACTTAGTGATTTTTTACAATTATTACCACTAAGAAAGACCTCCTTATTCTTTTCACTATAACATTTGTGTGTATAAGGTAATTTCCATGTTGACTTGATGTATCCTTTACCCAACCTTTCATACTGGCCCGCTGGTATATACTCTTGGCAATATTTAAACTGGAAAGTTGTTTTCGGAATTGTGATTATTCCGTGTATTATCCATTCAATGACAGGTCTTTCTGACATTGTCAATGGTAATCTCTCAAGTTTTTCAATGCTCAGAATCGTATAGTCTGCTCCTTTTTGTGCCAAACTGATTTGTTTATCAGTAAGTTTAAAGATAGAGAATAATGACGTTACGTTGATTAAACGCCATGGCACGTAGCCTGAACGCAGATTTTGCAACGTCCAGCCAAACTGTACAATAGAACGTAATTGGGACTGACCATGTTGTAACATTAGTAAGTCCTGCTCTATTATATCAATAGCAGATGATACGATACTGTCCAGTGAATATATTCTGGAGGACAGAGTCGTTAACCCATTGTCCACAACAGAAAGCAATTTTTCCAAAATTAATACGATCAATTTCTCGTATTTTTTCTGCTGTTTCAATTTGTGCTACTTTCCAAGCTTCGTTGTAAGCAGCGTATATACCGGCCGCTTTGAAAAGTTTTTGACGCTGTTTGCGTGGTCCCAGTATGAAATCACGCAAGTCAGCACCGTCTTTAAGTAAAGTCAAGTGTTGCTTAATTTCAGCCAGTGTGGATTTCTGTAGCCATTCGAGGCAGAGTTTCCCTACACTGTATGTTGTAACTATCCCTGGATGCTGTCTCTGGGAGTATCTAGGGTCTGACCTGTTTAAACCCCTGTGTTTTGTTCAGGAATCTATCTTGACAGTTATTTGTGTCTGTGGGCCAGATCAACCATTTTTTCCAATCAGGATTTGTTCTGTTTTGGTGTAAAATATGGGATACGTCTATCTCCACATCTGTAGTGCTATTACTATCAGGTATGGGCTTCGGAATAGACGGTTTGTTTAAGTCTTTAATTTTGGCTAGGCCAAGACAGGTTGTCTGTTGAATGGTGTCATTCAAGAATATTAATTGTTTTGGGATCATGCAGGCTCAAAATAATGCTTCAGGCCTTGGACTTGCCATTCTTTTGTACCCCAGATGGGTTTTTTTTAAATGTTGTTTTTCCAAAAATAAAAACCAAATGTAGTAATTTTTTCATAAAATGCTTCAGAATAAATCAATTTAGTATTTGTCAACATTGTTTTCATTCCTGTCTTATTTAACATTTTAAAATAAAACGTTTCTGCATCACTTGTGGTAAAACCTGAGAAGTATGGGAATTTCTCATAAAATGTTTTTGAGCTGCCTTTAGGCGGTGTTGCACAATGCTCCCATTGATTATAATTTAAAACATTTCTAGGCTGTGCAGATTTCTGCAAATAGTGATGACCAAAGTGATTATAGTAGTACATTTCTTCATAATTTGATGAACACTGTAAATAATCATGTTCTGAAAATTTTGCTGACATTACTAAATCTGACATCATATTATGAATATTTTCAAAGTCCCAATCATCAGAGAAAGTACTTGGTTTTACAAAGTCACTTAATGAAACCTTGAACTGGTGTGGATATTTCAAGAGCTCAATCGGTCCATAAATTTCATAGTCAGTTTTGTCCCATGCTACCCCCCCGGGTATTGGATTGGCTGTGATGTTCACTGATGACAGTTCTCTTTTTGTGATGTGAGAGGATGTGTGAGGCTTCAGGACCAAGTTGATGTTCTGACTTGCTGTGTCCATTGTACTATATGTTCCATCAATGAATTTTCCCAAACATAGAACCATGATGAGCCAAAGCAGGAGGAAAAGTACACCTAACACAATCCAAAATTCAATCCATGGAGAAATCAGATAGGTTTCTTTTAGTTGATGAAAGAGTTCAGTTACTTTGTCTTTGAACGTTTTTGTTGCTGGCGTTTCTTCATGTTCACTTGGATCATCGGAAAAGTCATCGAAATTGATGAAGTAGCCAGATGCAGTTCTGTCAATTGTTGGAATTGCTTCCGGATTTTCATTTGCTTTAGGATTTTTCTTTGTTTCACTAGCATAGTCTGAGGCTACATCGTTGTAGACTGGTGTTTCTTGACGAACTGTTGCAATTTGGGTTTCAAGAGGCACAAGTTCCATGGCTTTGTTCGATAGTCCTTTTATATTCACTGCAGGTTTATCAAATGTGATTAGTCTCTCAGTTTGAACCTCTTGGATTGTGGCAAATTTTGGTATTCTTCTATTTCTTGGGAGTCCACTGGGCCTACTACTTATTATTGGCCACATGATTGTGGTTTTACCAGGTCGATTGATACAACTCGGTTCTCCTTTTTACCAGCAAGGGGCGGTAGTACAACTGATCTTGTTCCGCTGACAACTAAGACAGGTACTGCTTTTCTGTAAGAAGGCCCAAATTCCTTCTTCACCGCGATCTTCTCTCTGACCAGATCCCCAATCTTTGGAATCCAGACAGGTCTTGCTGGGACAGGTGGTTTTTCTTCAGTGGCTGTTGGCTGTTGTTTTAACTTTATGTTACTCAGGTTTCTTCTTGTTTCATTTAAGTCCTGTAAAACAGCCAAACGCTCTTTGATATCAAAGCATTTTTCTTCTACCACTGAAGTGTGACTATCAAGATCCTGAATATACATTCTAGTACCGAACAATAGTTCGTACGGAGTGAGACCTTTTAGAGAATTTCTTGGCAGATTATTAAGACTACGTTGGACACTTGTTAAATGTTTGACCCACCCATCACTCGAACCTAATACCCTCGCCGTTATAGATTGCTTTATGTCACGGTTTTTTCATCCAATACTGCATTTCCCTCGGGATGGAATGGAGAAGAGTACCGCAATGCAATGCCCATGCTGGCCATGGCCTCTTTGTAAGCTCGAGAGCTAAACGCAGGACCCTGGTCAGAATGTAGCATGCCAATTGCGTATATGCCGATAAAGACTCGCAAATCTTTGTATAACAGTTCTTGCTTCAGCCGAGCGCTGGTGTCTGCATTTTAAGTGAATCTAGTCTTACATATTAATGGGACACATTCTCCTGCTGGATTTCTGCGTATAGATAGCCTGATGTTTTCTAATAAAAGGGTCCTGGCAATACTACGGTCGGTTCACGACTGCGATCTCTGTTGTAGTTTGGACAATCCTTTGCAAATTTGTAATGTTGCAGGCTCATCCCCGGCCACCAGTATTCTGATTGTAATTCTTTTAGAAATTTCACGATCTCTTGGTGTCTTAGACCCAATCCCGTGTGTGCGTCTGCTATTAAAAAGACTCTCCTGTTCGTGTTTGGAATTACTCTATCCCCCACTCCAGGGATTTGAGCAAAAGGAACGGAGTTTGCATCAATTATGTATGTATAAGTGAGTGGATAGTTCAGAGGTAATGCTGCATAGTCGCCTTTTAAAGACGATTTTGCCGCAAGCATTGTTTTTCCGTCTATGTATTTTTTAGAACGCTTTTTTGTGGCTACGGAAGCCGGTTGAACCGCTTCCGCTGTGGCTCTGAAAGCCAATGAATTCCCTGCAACGTGAACGCCATCACGTTGATGACTCAGTGTATGTATCACGTGAGTCTTTCGTAGTTCTTTCTGCAAAAGAACTACCTGTTCCCAAAGCTTTTTATGCTTTATTGTGGCACCTGTGTCATCTTTGTAATCGTTTTGAACCCAGTTCAGCAAGTTATTATTGTAAGACTTGCCGCAGTAATGCGAATCGCACACTATTAGTGTGGGGAATTCACATTTTCAAGCGCCATCTTTAAAGATCTTATTTCAGCTCGCTGAGTTGAACAGTTTCTGAGTGATTCAGTTTTGGTAATTAATGGTCTGAATTTACCAAAGCGCCAGCGACCTTTAACAATCGCGCACGCTGCGTTGTAGGATTATTCCTCTACATCGTAGTGTTGTGCAAATCTGTCCATGTAGATTACACATGTGTATTGTTCGAGAGGCAGAATTTCGATTGGCAGAGGATATTCTTCTTCATATTCTAGATTTTCTAGTTTTTTCATTTTCGGGTCAAAATAGTATTTCACGTCTTCTGCAGCAAGAACATTTTCCCATTGTATCCATTTTGGATCTAATGCCACGGCAGTCAAATTGCGTGGGCTTGTTAATGCCTCAAGGGCTGATTCTGCTGTTAAAACAGTTATTCTTCTGCCTTGAGTTTGGGCTCTTTCTTTTGCTACAGCAGTTTGAACCGCTATTAGAATTTTTTCAGTGGAACTGAATTTCATTTCAGCTTGTGTGTACAAATGTGATTTGTAAGCTATTGGTACCGTTTCTCCCTCATTAGAGGTTAGGTACGTGAATCCGCATCTTCTTGGGATGACTCGGATTACAAGGTTGCGTATGTTTTCGCGAGTTTGCAATTTTGTTTTAGCTAACATGTCTGTTTGTAATGATCTTAAAATTTCTGTGTGTTTCTTAATCCAATTTATTGGTTTGAAATCAGGTTTTATTAATTCATAGAGAGGTTTAACCCTCTCTGCATAATTTAGAATGTATGTTCTTCCGAAATTCAGGAAACCTAGTATTGATTGTAAGTTCTTCAGCGTTTTAGGTGCTTGGAGTACAGCACACTTCTCTAAGAAGTTGTCTGCTAGGCTTTTGCCTTCACTTGATAATTTATATCCTAAAAATAGGACAGTTAGATGGGCAATTCTTGAATTTTTAAAGTTGAATTGTAACCCTCAGCTGCGAAACCAAGTATTATTGTGTTCACTCTTTTCAAGTGTGTCTCCAGGTCATCATCTGTTAGATAGATGTCATCGACATAAGATAATGCTTCATCATCATATATTTGTAGTAACTCTGTTACTCTTGCTGAGAATAATCCTGGGCTATTCTTGAATCCCTGTGGGAGTCGACAGAAGTGTTTTTGCGACCCCATTATTGAGAAAGCGGTCAAATACCTGCTTTCAGGTGCAATGTTTTGACAAAAGAATCCATTAGAGATATCTAATGTCGTTTTATATTTTTTGCGCACGATGTTATTATTTAGTGTTGCACTGTGTGAGTTTTGTACTGCAACTGTTTTGCAACATGAGTTAAGGTGTCTGTAGTCCAAAACTAGACGATATGAATTGTCTGGCTTGGAGACAGGAAACAAAGGATTGTTCATTTGTGAGGTGCATGTTTCAATCACCCCCTGGTATTCAAGTTGATCTAAGATCTCCCTGACTTGCTTTTTAACTTCTTGTTTAACTGGGTACTGCCTTTGTGCAGTGGGTTGATTTTTTAACTGGATTTTATGGTGAGGAGAGTCCTCATCCCATCCTACATGATTTTTATATAATGCAGGAGCTTGAGCCACTGCCCATTTTCTTGCTAATGTGTATTTTTTATGAATTGGAATATGATTTGAGAAGGCAGGCATAATCATTTCTTCGCCACGAGGGCACTCCCTGACAAACTCTGGTGGCCAGTCTTTCTCAGGTAACAGGATGTCATAGCCTTTTGAAAGGTTATCCCAAAAGAGACCCCTTACTTTCCTAGTCTTGTCCCCCTCTATACGCAGTGTTATTTCGTATATTTTATGAGGTTTGCTAACTCTGGTATCTGCAGTTTACACCTGAATGTATTCATTCGTGTCCACTGTCTCCAGAAGATTCATCAAGATCTTGCGAGCTATTGTCACTTCTGCTGCGCTGTCTAGCATTGTCTGGGCCCACTCTCTGTTTTTCAGTTGTGTCCTCAGTATCCTCGGCATGTTTAATTATTTTAATACTGGCTACCTTCTTCTTTGGAAATTGTAATTTTTTACTTTGATGAGCAGGTTCCTTGTCTTTGGACTTGACGTGCTCTTCTTTGTGTTCTGACCGTCCTCTTCTTTCCGATTTCTGTGAGGAAGTCTGAAAAGATCGAGGGGGACGTGTATCAATATCTTGATATCTATCAGGTTTTCTCAATTTATCTCTATCTCTAAGGTTGTATCTTTTCTCTGAGGGCTCCCTCTGGGGAGACTTGTCACCTCGTTCTGGAGATCTATCTCTTCGTTGAGGAGACCTTCCTTTGGACTGGAATCATTTTTCTTTGGGAGTGGATTGTTTATTTCCATCCCAACTCTTATTTGGAGTATTTAGATTATTTTTAATAAATGTTTTTTCAGGATTTTAAGTAATTGGGGTTTTACTGGTTTCCCTCCCAAACTATCTCTACCTAGTTCTTCATAGGATTTTTCTATGATTCTGGCAAGTTCAAATGGTTGGTCTGCTATATCTGTTTCTTTCAATCTCTTGAGGTATGTTATGTCCTCCATTGACAATTGAACTAATTCTCTATATGCCTTTGTTAATTCTTTTATTTTAACTAAAAGTTCTTTACTTGACATTTTTTCAATGTCGGAATGTGGTGTGTAGCTGGCTATAACCGGCCACGTGGCTCCTGGTCTACCTGGTGGACCGAGCCTGGTGATGTGATTTTTATGTTTTAGGGCGCCTTTAAACCAGAGCAGGTGCTCTTGGTAATTTAGTGGGATTTCAACCTCCTTGAAAGGAGTGTATTTATCCGAAGGTTCCTCTATTTTGTAATAGTGGAATTTGTGTGTTACAGCATTTGCTGCTTGAAAGTTTATCCATGAATAGAATACCTCTGTCTGCCGATATTCATGGGCCTCTACCACAAATATGACTGTACCACCTCGTGAATCAGTCCGTTTTCTATAAGTTTAATAGCTATAGTTCTTCTTATATTTGCCGGGATGATAATTGCACCCGGTTCATTTTCATTAAATCCTGTAACATCGAAACACGGTTGATTTGCATTTACTGCAGCTTCACCGGTTTCGTTGCTTTCGCCGTTAGTTGACATTGTTTTAATGAAAGTTTGCAGAGCAGGTTTCCGGGGAAACGAAGATTAGGTGCACAATATTTTGGAACACTGTATCCTTCAACGTTGACTAAACCAAAAACTATAAATAGGAATCTCTTCCTACTAAGTTCCAGCGGATTTTAACCTTTTACCCACTCCAGACGTCTTTTGGAGTTTTTTACGGGAAAAAAGGGTCTGTGTGAAAAAGCACGACTGAGTTACTCTAGTGTCTTGCGTTAGATTATCGCCTTACCAAATGTTGGGCGCCATGTAGTGTAGTTCCTATATTCCCAATAGGCTCTGCGCATTAGAATAATATAAACAGCAGTGTAGACGTAGGACTGAGGTCCACTAGGTCTCTACTGACTATATTAGACTTAAGACTTAATTAGTTTTGCCAGCTAGCTCAGAGGTCACTAGAAACTTTCTCGAATAAACAAGGAGGAGTTTAACTTCCCTGGATAGACAAGAAGGGATTAGCTTCTGACAACCATAAAACATGACAACTTTGCTCCCTCAGAATAAGAGTGTATCCTTAGAGTCGTGTGAAAACAATAGACATCTATTTTACTCAGTCAATCGTGCATACTTAGTTTCACCAGAGTGCAGAGAAATAGATAGACTGGCGTTTTCAATAAAAGGTGTTATTTATTGAGCAGTCTTCTTTCTCATGCAAGAGAAATGAATTGTCACAATTGCAATACTTAGTATAAAGTAAAGTGCGTACAGTAAAAGGAGTATTATGAAATAATACTGTGAAAGCATTGATATGGTTTCTTAGCCATATGATACTTTAAAGTGGATAAAATATATACATACATAAATACATTGACTAACGTACTCAACTGGTGCTACTAATCTAAGCCTACCCCGGTGTACCTGACCTAAGCCTAATACGTGGGAAGGAGTAAGTAAGTAGCAGTTTTAAGTTAAGTTGGTTTTGCCAAGGATCTGAATCAAGAATTCTCTTAAGGGTTTAGTCAGCTCCGTACCTGGGTAATAGAAAGCAGGAGGTCTGGTTTCTCTCTCTCAGGACTCGATATCCCAGCAACCCGCAAGGGCGGCTGGAAACACCGGAGCTGGATTTTCTCGGCTGGAGAAAAAGACAGCGTCTTTCTCAGTGCGTCAAAAGGGAGGGGCGGCGTCCGTGGGCTCTCGCATCAGCTGGGCTCTCGGGCAAGTAGATAACCGCTCTGCTCCAAACCACCGTGTGTTTGCTTAAGGCAACTGTTGGTATATTTATACCTGAAAGGTGCCGGGTTTGACGTAAGGTTGGACATAAGACGTCAATAAAAGAGGTCACTAAGAACTGGCCATTCTTTCAGTGCTCGCAGGAGTTCTAGGACAAATCAAAACAAAAGCATGGGGAATTCCCAGGTTGCTGGAGGTTTGGTTTGTTTAAAGAACGCGTTGTACTTTCTAGGAGTCTAGGGGAGTAGCCTTGCCGTATTTGGACTGCATGGGCTATTACTAAATATGGATATGATTCTTATGCCTTTATAAGGATATTATTTACTATAGCCATATAAGGGCATAAATCGGGAATATCGAATTAGGGTCCTAGATAGAAACACAACACCCACTCCACGATCTAATGTCCATCATTACTAAAACTAAGCAATAGTAAACATATAATGATGCATGTGTGTTTTCCAACCTACCCCAAAATACATAAATCACATTTGAAATGGTATATGGTAAATGCACGAAAATGAGTATTGGTACTGTACGCTTATTAAGCAGTGTCATCATTCAGTTAAATGCATATATATATCAGCTGAATGAATTGCGAAATTTACACATGAAATGGCTCTGAATACAGAAAAGAAGGTCGAGACCACTCCATCGCATATTTATACAAAGTCTGTACATGTGCTAGAGGCTGAGGTAAAATATTGTCTCTAGAGTTCCTAAAATAGAATCTCTATTCTCTAAGAATAGTTCTACTTTAAACAGAGTACTTTGTGCCAAAGAAAGGGTAAATATTTTGGAAGTGAAAAAAAAATAATTTCGCTTTCAGGGGGAAAAAATAGTTCCAATTGTTTTCAGTAGCTTTTGTTTTTCAAAGCTGAAGGCCGAATTCAGAGTTCAGGGAACGCTGTGTGCTCATTGTTTTTAAAAAGTTATTCTTTTTGTTCCGGGGAAAACATAATTTCAGACAGACTCTGAAAGTTCGACCAAGTTTGAAAATGCTGTAACAGTGCATGTGTGAGAATGATTGCTATCATCGATGTCAGGATCATCAATGCTCACAGAAGGTTGTACCTGTGTGGTGCTGCTTTCATCTCGTACCCCACCGCCACATACTCGTAGTGGTGAAGTCTCAACGAATGCCGTCATCAAAATAGGTAGCCACTGGGGACAACACGATGCATGAGCCGTTACCGGACCTAGCACGGTATCTGTATCCATTGGTACTGCTGATGGTAGTGTAAGACAGACGTCCAACACGCATTCTTCTCCGCATAGCATACATCGAAGCACAGGTAAGATGCAATCTTGCCAGATTGGTCTGAATGAAAGAAACCAGGTCATATTCAGATCTCTTAGCCGGTCTAATCCAAGGACTTTAGTTATGCGGTCCCGGTAGCGCATTGCTAGGATTGTTTCTTCCATCATTGCTGGAGTCTTATCTGTGGCTTGGCTTGCCATATCGGAGCAGAATCAAAAATAAGATTCCTGCTACGAGTCCCAAAAGTAGAGGCAGACCGCCGAAGACCGAATGGACAAAATTAGGAAAAATGCCCAGAATTGTTTCAAAGGGTGTTAACAGTCCCGAAAAAATTGTCTTAAATACATGTGCAATGCCACTGGTATCAGACATGTTTAAAATTTGGCTTAACATTTCTACGAAATGTATGGGGCAATTTGTTGATAATAGGGAATGTATCTCAGCTGCAGTCCTTGCAACTTGCAGATCATAAGTTTCTTTGGACGAGGTTAAAGGCACAGTTGTCTGTAAAAGAATAGACTTCATTCTGCTTAAAGTATCAATTCGAATAGAAGCGATATTCAAACGAGGCCATATTGCCGCCTCCATGTCTGGATTGCTGTTTGGATATAATACTTGCATACAGCAAGTGACCATGGAACTATCGCTCACGAGATAGACTTTTCCTGGCACCACGCCACAACAGCTGTGGTCACTTATTAGAACGTAACTGCCGTTGGAAAGCTGTCTCAAAAATGGCTCTATCTGTTTTGGAGGAGTGCCGTGCAGGTGACATGAAAGGTTTTTTGAAGACCCTTCACAGGCTCCTTGCAAGTTAATACCTTGACACAGAAGTGTACCACTTAGTGATTTTTTACAATTATTACCACTAAGAAAGACCTCCTTATTCTTTTCACTATAACATTTGTGTGTATAAGGTAATTTCCATGTTGACTTGATGTATCCTTTACCCAACCTTTCATACTGGCCCGCTGGTATATACTCTTGGCAATATTTAAACTGGAAAGTTGTTTTCGGAATTGTGATTATTCCGTGTATTATCCATTCAATGACAGGTCTTTCTGACATTGTCAATGGTAATCTCTCAAGTTTTTCAATGCTCAGAATCGTATAGTCTGCTCCTTTTTGTGCCAAACTGATTTGTTTATCAGTAAGTTTAAAGATAGAGAATAATGACGTTACGTTGATTAAACGCCATGGCACGTAGCCTGAACGCAGATTTTGCAACGTCCAGCCAAACTGTACAATAGAACGTAATTGGGACTGACCATGTTGTAACATTAGTAAGTCCTGCTCTATTATATCAATAGCAGATGATACGATACTGTCCAGTGAATATATTCTGGAGGACAGAGTCGTTAACCCATTGTCCACAACAGAAAGCAATTTTTCCAAAATTAATACGATCAATTTCTCGTATTTTTTCTGCTGTTTCAATTTGTGCTACTTTCCAAGCTTCGTTGTAAGCAGCGTATATACCGGCCGCTTTGAAAAGTTTTTGACGCTGTTTGCGTGGTCCCAGTATGAAATCACGCAAGTCAGCACCGTCTTTAAGTAAAGTCAAGTGTTGCTTAATTTCAGCCAGTGTGGATTTCTGTAGCCATTCGAGGCAGAGTTTCCCTACACTGTATGTTGTAACTATCCCTGGATGCTGTCTCTGGGAGTATCTAGGGTCTGACCTGTTTAAACCCCTGTGTTTTGTTCAGGAATCTATCTTGACAGTTATTTGTGTCTGTGGGCCAGATCAACCATTTTTTCCAATCAGGATTTGTTCTGTTTTGGTGTAAAATATGGGATACGTCTATCTCCACATCTGTAGTGCTATTACTATCAGGTATGGGCTTCGGAATAGACGGTTTGTTTAAGTCTTTAATTTTGGCTAGGCCAAGACAGGTTGTCTGTTGAATGGTGTCATTCAAGAATATTAATTGTTTTGGGATCATGCAGGCTCAAAATAATGCTTCAGGCCTTGGACTTGCCATTCTTTTGTACCCCAGATGGGTTTTTTTTAAATGTTGTTTTTCCAAAAATAAAAACCAAATGTAGTAATTTTTTCATAAAATGCTTCAGAATAAATCAATTTAGTATTTGTCAACATTGTTTTCATTCCTGTCTTATTTAACATTTTAAAATAAAACGTTTCTGCATCACTTGTGGTAAAACCTGAGAAGTATGGGAATTTCTCATAAAATGTTTTTGAGCTGCCTTTAGGCGGTGTTGCACAATGCTCCCATTGATTATAATTTAAAACATTTCTAGGCTGTGCAGATTTATGCAAATAGTGATGACCAAAGTGATTATAGTAGTACATTTCTTCATAATTTGATGAACACTGTAAATAATCATGTTCTGAAAATTTTGCTGACATTACTAAATCTGACATCATATTATGAATATTTTCAAAGTCCCAATCATCAGAGAAAGTACTTGGTTTTACAAAGTCACTTAATGAAACCTTGAACTGGTGTGGATATTTCAAGAGCTCAATCGGTCCATAAATTTCATAGTCAGTTTTGTCCCATGTTACCCCCCCGGGTATTGGATTGGCTGTGATGTTCACTGATGACAGTTCTCTTTTTGTGATGTGAGAGGATGTGTGAGGCTTCAGGACCAAGTTGATGTTCTGACTTGCTGTGTCCATTGTACTATATGTTCCATCAATGAATTTTCCCAAACATAGAACCATGATGAGCCAAAGCAGGAGGAAAAGTACACCTAACACAATCCAAAATTCAATCCATGGAGAAATCAGATAGGTTTCTTTTAGTTGATGAAAGAGTTCAGTTACTTTGTCTTTGAACGTTTTTGTTGCTGGCGTTTCTTCATGTTCACTTGGATCATCGGAAAAGTCATCGAAATTGATGAAGTAGCCAGATGCAGTTCTGTCAATTGTTGGAATTGCTTCCGGATTTTCATTTGCTTTAGGATTTTTCTTTGTTTCACTAGCATAGTCTGAGGCTACATCGTTGTAGACTGGTGTTTCTTGACGAACTGTTGCAATTTGGGTTTCAAGAGGCACAAGTTCCATGGCTTTGTTCGATAGTCCTTTTATATTCACTGCAGGTTTATCAAATGTGATTAGTCTCTCAGTTTGAACCTCTTGGATTGTGGCAAATTTTGGTATTCTTCTATTTCTTGGGAGTCCACTGGGCCTACTACTTATTATTGGCCACATGATTGTGGTTTTACCAGGTCGATTGATACAACTCGGTTCTCCTTTTTACCAGCAAGGGGCGGTAGTACAACTGATCTTGTTCCGCTGACAACTAAGACAGGTACTGCTTTTCTGTAAGAAGGCCCAAATTCCTTCTTCACCGCGATCTTCTCTCTGACCAGATCCCCAATCTTTGGAATCCAGACAGGTCTTGCTGGGACAGGTGGTTTTTCTTCAGTGGCTGTTGGCTGTTGTTTTAACTTTATGTTACTCAGGTTTCTTCTTGTTTCATTTAAGTCCTGTAAAACAGCCAAACGCTCTTTGATATCAAAGCATTTTTCTTCTACCACTGAAGTGTGACTATCAAGATCCTGAATATACATTCTAGTACCGAACAATAGTTCGTACGGAGTGAGACCTTTTAGAGAATTTCTTGGCAGATTATTAAGACTACGTTGGACACTTGTTAAATGTTTGACCCACCCATCACTCGAACCTAATACCCTCGCCGTTATAGATTGCTTTATGTCACGGTTTTTTCATCCAATACTGCATTTCCCTCGGGATGGAATGGAGAAGAGTACCGCAATGCAATGCCCATGCTGGCCATGGCCTCTTTGTAAGCTCGAGAGCTAAACGCAGGACCCTGGTCAGAATGTAGCATGCCAATTGCGTATATGCCGATAAAGACTCGCAAATCTTTGTATAACAGTTCTTGCTTCAGCCGAGCGCTGGTGTCTGCATTTTAAGTGAATCTAGTCTTACATATTAATGGGACACATTCTCCTGCTGGATTTCTGCGTATAGATAGCCTGATGTTTTCTAATAAAAGGGTCCTGGCAATACTACGGTCGGTTCACGACTGCGATCTCTGTTGTAGTTTGGACAATCCTTTGCAAATTTGTAATGTTGCAGGCTCATCCCCGGCCACCAGTATTCTGATTGTAATTCTTTTAGAAATTTCACGATCTCTTGGTGTCTTAGACCCAATCCCGTGTGTGCGTCTGCTATTAAAAAGACTCTCCTGTTCGTGTTTGGAATTACTCTATCCCCCACTCCAGGGATTTGAGCAAAAGGAACGGAGTTTGCATCAATTATGTATGTATAAGTGAGTGGATAGTTCAGAGGTAATGCTGCATAGTCGCCTTTTAAAGACGATTTTGCCGCAAGCATTGTTTTTCCGTCTATGTATTTTTTAGAACGCTTTTTTGTGGCTACGGAAGCCGGTTGAACCGCTTCCGCTGTGGCTCTGAAAGCCAATGAATTCCCTGCAACGTGAACGCCATCACGTTGATGACTCAGTGTATGTATCACGTGAGTCTTTCGTAGTTCTTTCTGCAAAAGAACTACCTGTTCCCAAAGCTTTTTATGCTTTATTGTGGCACCTGTGTCATCTTTGTAATCGTTTTGAACCCAGTTCAGCAAGTTATTATTGTAAGACTTGCCGCAGTAATGCGAATCGCACACTATTAGTGTGGGGAATTCACATTTTCAAGCGCCATCTTTAAAGATCTTATTTCAGCTCGCTGAGTTGAACAGTTTCTGAGTGATTCAGTTTTGGTAATTAATGGTCTGAATTTACCAAAGCGCCAGCGACCTTTAACAATCGCGCACGCTGCGTTGTAGGATTATTCCTCTACATCGTAGTGTTGTGCAAATCTGTCCATGTAGATTACACATGTGTATTGTTCGAGAGGCAGAATTTCGATTGGCAGAGGATATTCTTCTTCATATTCTAGATTTTCTAGTTTTTTCATTTTCGGGTCAAAATAGTATTTCACGTCTTCTGCAGCAAGAACATTTTCCCATTGTATCCATTTTGGATCTAATGCCACGGCAGTCAAATTGCGTGGGCTTGTTAATGCCTCAAGGGCTGATTCTGCTGTTAAAACAGTTATTCTTCTGCCTTGAGTTTGGGCTCTTTCTTTTGCTACAGCAGTTTGAACCGCTATTAGAATTTTTTCAGTGGAACTGAATTTCATTTCAGCTTGTGTGTACAAATGTGATTTGTAAGCTATTGGTACCGTTTCTCCCTCATTAGAGGTTAGGTACGTGAATCCGCATCTTCTTGGGATGACTCGGATTACAAGGTTGCGTATGTTTTCGCGAGTTTGCAATTTTGTTTTAGCTAACATGTCTGTTTGTAATGATCTTAAAATTTCTGTGTGTTTCTTAATCCAATTTATTGGTTTGAAATCAGGTTTTATTAATTCATAGAGAGGTTTAACCCTCTCTGCATAATTTAGAATGTATGTTCTTCCGAAATTCAGGAAACCTAGTATTGATTGTAAGTTCTTCAGCGTTTTAGGTGCTTGGAGTACAGCACACTTCTCTAAGAAGTTGTCTGCTAGGCTTTTGCCTTCACTTGATAATTTATATCCTAAAAATAGGACAGTTAGATGGGCAATTCTTGAATTTTTAAAGTTGAATTGTAACCCTCAGCTGCGAAACCAAGTATTATTGTGTTCACTCTTTTCAAGTGTGTCTCCAGGTCATCATCTGTTAGATAGATGTCATCGACATAAGATAATGCTTCATCATCATATATTTGTAGTAACTCTGTTACTCTTGCTGAGAATAATCCTGGGCTATTCTTGAATCCCTGTGGGAGTCGACAGAAGTGTTTTTGCGACCCCATTATTGAGAAAGCGGTCAAATACCTGCTTTCAGGTGCAATGTTTTGACAAAAGAATCCATTAGAGATATCTAATGTCGTTTTATATTTTTTGCGCACGATGTTATTATTTAGTGTTGCACTGTGTGAGTTTTGTACTGCAACTGTTTTGCAACATGAGTTAAGGTGTCTGTAGTCCAAAACTAGACGATATGAATTGTCTGGCTTGGAGACAGGAAACAAAGGATTGTTCATTTGTGAGGTGCATGTTTCAATCACCCCCTGGTATTCAAGTTGATCTAAGATCTCCCTGACTTGCTTTTTAACTTCTTGTTTAACTGGGTACTGCCTTTGTGCAGTGGGTTGATTTTTTAACTGGATTTTATGGTGAGGAGAGTCCTCATCCCATCCTACATGATTTTTATATAATGCAGGAGCTTGAGCCACTGCCCATTTTCTTGCTAATGTGTATTTTTTATGAATTGGAATATGATTTGAGAAGGCAGGCATAATCATTTCTTCGCCACGAGGGCACTCCCTGACAAACTCTGGTGGCCAGTCTTTCTCAGGTAACAGGATGTCATAGCCTTTTGAAAGGTTATCCCAAAAGAGACCCCTTACTTTCCTAGTCTTGTCCCCCTCTATACGCAGTGTTATTTCGTATATTTTATGAGGTTTGCTAACTCTGGTATCTGCAGTTTACACCTGAATGTATTCATTCGTGTCCACTGTCTCCAGAAGATTCATCAAGATCTTGCGAGCTATTGTCACTTCTGCTGCGCTGTCTAGCATTGTCTGGGCCCACTCTCTGTTTTTCAGTTGTGTCCTCAGTATCCTCGGCATGTTTAATTATTTTAATACTGGCTACCTTCTTCTTTGGAAATTGTAATTTTTTACTTTGATGAGCAGGTTCCTTGTCTTTGGACTTGACGTGCTCTTCTTTGTGTTCTGACCGTCCTCTTCTTTCCGATTTCTGTGAGGAAGTCTGAAAAGATCGAGGGGGACGTGTATCAATATCTTGATATCTATCAGGTTTTCTCAATTTATCTCTATCTCTAAGGTTGTATCTTTTCTCTGAGGGCTCCCTCTGGGGAGACTTGTCACCTCGTTCTGGAGATCTATCTCTTCGTTGAGGAGACCTTCCTTTGGACTGGAATCATTTTTCTTTGGGAGTGGATTGTTTATTTCCATCCCAACTCTTATTTGGAGTATTTAGATTATTTTTAATAAATGTTTTTTCAGGATTTTAAGTAATTGGGGTTTTACTGGTTTCCCTCCCAAACTATCTCTACCTAGTTCTTCATAGGATTTTTCTATGATTCTGGCAAGTTCAAATGGTTGGTCTGCTATATCTGTTTCTTTCAATCTCTTGAGGTATGTTATGTCCTCCATTGACAATTGAACTAATTCTCTATATGCCTTTGTTAATTCTTTTATTTTAACTAAAAGTTCTTTACTTGACATTTTTTCAATGTCGGAATGTGGTGTGTAGCTGGCTATAACCGGCCACGTGGCTCCTGGTCTACCTGGTGGACCGAGCCTGGTGATGTGATTTTTATGTTTTAGGGCGCCTTTAAACCAGAGCAGGTGCTCTTGGTAATTTAGTGGGATTTCAACCTCCTTGAAAGGAGTGTATTTATCCGAAGGTTCCTCTATTTTGTAATAGTGGAATTTGTGTGTTACAGCATTTGCTGCTTGAAAGTTTATCCATGAATAGAATACCTCTGTCTGCCGATATTCATGGGCCTCTACCACAAATATGACTGTACCACCTCGTGAATCAGTCCGTTTTCTATAAGTTTAATAGCTATAGTTCTTCTTATATTTGCCGGGATGATAATTGCACCCGGTTCATTTTCATTAAATCCTGTAACATCGAAACACGGTTGATTTGCATTTACTGCAGCTTCACCGGTTTCGTTGCTTTCGCCGTTAGTTGACATTGTTTTAATGAAAGTTTGCAGAGCAGGTTTCCGGGGAAACGAAGATTAGGTGCACAATATTTTGGAACACTGTATCCTTCAACGTTGACTAAACCAAAAACTATAAATAGGAATCTCTTCCTACTAAGTTCCAGCGGATTTTAACCTTTTACCCACTCCAGACGTCTTTTGGAGTTTTTTACGGGAAAAAAGGGTCTGTGTGAAAAAGCACGACTGAGTTACTCTAGTGTCTTGCGTTAGATTATCGCCTTACCAAATGTTGGGCGCCATGTAGTGTAGTTCCTATATTCCCAATAGGCTCTGCGCATTAGAATAATATAAACAGCAGTGTAGACGTAGGACTGAGGTCCACTAGGTCTCTACTGACTATATTAGACTTAAGACTTAATTAGTTTTGCCAGCTAGCTCAGAGGTCACTAGAAACTTTCTCGAATAAACAAGGAGGAGTTTAACTTCCCTGGATAGACAAGAAGGGATTAGCTTCTGACAACCATAAAACATGACAACTTTGCTCCCTCAGAATAAGAGTGTATCCTTAGAGTCGTGTGAAAACAATAGACATCTATTTTACTCAGTCAATCGTGCATACTTAGTTTCACCAGAGTGCAGAGAAATAGATAGACTGGCGTTTTCAATAAAAGGTGTTATTTATTGAGCAGTCTTCTTTCTCATGCAAGAGAAATGAATTGTCACAATTGCAATACTTAGTATAAAGTAAAGTGCGTACAGTAAAAGGAGTATTATGAAATAATACTGTGAAAGCATTGATATGGTTTCTTAGCCATATGATACTTTAAAGTGGATAAAATATATACATACATAAATACATTGACTAACGTACTCAACTGGTGCTACTAATCTAAGCCTACCCCGGTGTACCTCACCTAAGCCTAATACGTGGGAAGGAGTAAGTAAGTAGCAGTTTTAAGTTAAGTTGGTTTTGCCAAGGATCTGAATCAAGAATTCTCTTAAGGGTTTAGTCAGGTCCGTACATGGGTAATAGAAAGCAGGAGGTCTGGTATCTCTCTCTCAGGACTCGATATCCCAGCAACCCACAAGGGCGGCTGGAAACATCGGAGCTGGATTTTCTCGGCTGAAGAAAAAGACAGCGTCTTTCTCAGTGAGTCAAAAGGGAGGGGCGGCGTCCGTGGGCTCTCGCATCAGCTGGGCTCTCGGGCAAGTAGATAGCCGCTCTGCTCCAAGCCACCGTGTGTTTGCTTAAGGCAACTGTTAGTATATTTATACCTGAAAGGTGCCGGGTTTGACGTAAGGTTGGACATAAGACGTCAATAAAAGAGGTCACTAAGAACTGGCCGTTCTTTCAGTGCTCGCAGGAGTTCTAGGACAAATCAAAACAAAAGCATGGGGAATTCCCAGGTTGCTGGAGGTTTGGTTTGTTTAAAGAACGCGTTGTACTTTCTAGGAGTCTAGGGGAGTAGCCTTGCCGTATTTGAACTGCATGGGCTATTACTAAATATGGATATGATTCTTTTGCCTTTATAAGGATATTATTTATTATAGCCATATAAGGGCATACATCGGGAATATCGAATTAGGGTCCTAGATAGAAACACAATAGTTGAGTTCGCTGGAATCTACCAATGTTTTTTTTATAGGGCGTTGACTTCTGCTGTGTGCTTCCAGTCCTCGGAGAAGGTGGCCATGGCAACTGAGATGTTGAACAAGGTAGTGAGTATGTGGCTGACTCTGGCTTTGCCTAGGTTGAAGATGTGGGGAGGGCATGGGGCAGTGGGGCCCCTGAGTGGACCGAATTCATGATAGAGGTGGTTTCCTGGTGGGCGAGCTAGCTCCATTCGGTTAGTGAGATATCTATGGTGGTAGCAGGCCATTGTGTGGCTTGAAGAACTCGGTGGCCTTGGGCTGGGGTTTGAAGTTTCTATAGACTTTGGAGACCTTGTCCTGAAAGAAGTTTGCAATGTTGTTGTAGAGTTCTTGTGAGGGGATAATGTTGTTTGTTGCAGGTGAGGATTTGGAGAATTCTTTGGCAATGTTGATTTTTTTGCCCTTATTAGAGCTTGATTAGATGCATGAGACAAAGGCCTTTTTCCTTGATTTGCTCAACTGTCTGTGGTAGAGTTTGAGGGCTGTCTTAAAGGAGGTCTTGTTGGTCTTTTCCTTGCTGGTGCACCATCTCCTTTCCAGTTGTTTATAGTATTGTTTAGCAGTTTTAAAGTCTTCAGTGTACCAGTTAGCCTGCTTGGTGGACCTTCTGAGGGTTTTTGATCCTGATGGGAATGACACTGTTGGCGCTGTTGGTAGTCCATTTGTTGATGTTTCTGATATTATTGTCTAGGATGTTGGAGGAAATGGGGTGGGTGGTGTTAGGGGATTTGATCCATGTGTCCTTTAAAACATTGCTCCCGCTGTGGTGGGGGGCATTGGGAAGACTTGGGTGAAGGTTTGTTAGCTGGTGATATTGAAGTAGACAATGGAATGATCAGTCTAGGTAAGTTCTATGGAGTGGCTGTGCCTGATGCAGTCACTGGAGGGTAAGATGGGGTCTAGCATGGGGTTGTGAACGAGTTGGGTGAGTCTGATGTTGTTCAAGCAGTTGAGGGGGTTGGTAGTGTCAAGATGAAAGATCTCAGAGGAAAATACCGTTGTTGGAGTCTATGGTGAGGGGGTGATGAAATCAACAGTGAAGTTGCAGAAAGCTGGACATGGTCCTGGAGGATGGTGGTTGAGGGTGCCCCAGATGGTGGTCTTGCTGTCTTTTTGGAGTCAGAGGTTGAGGTGTTCCATCCTTTAGCGATGTCATCATTTGGGGTGGTGGATTGGATGGATTCCTTGTGTATGATGTTGACCTCTCCACCAGGCTTATTGATGTGGTTGCGAGGGGTAATCTTGTATCATTCAGGTACTGCGGTGGTAATTTGGCTTAATGCTGCCTGATAAATATCAGTCCCTTTAACACAGTGTTCTGCGTTAAAGGGGCATGCAGTGGGTGTTGCTGGGGGCGTTCCCAGCAACATCCATGGCCTTTTGACACTGCCCCAGATATACGAGAAATCGTGAATCTGAGGCAGTGCCAAAAGCTTTCGCCTCCCCAGGGGAGGTGTAAGGGAGGCACAACGGGGAGAAATATCTTTATTTCTCCTCGTTTTTCCTTATTCTATGTGTGCTGCATTTTGCAGCACACATAGAAAGAGGTAAAGCCTCTTTTGATTATTTTTGTACAGAAAGGTTTCCCTTCCCTTACAAAAATAATCATCCCCTTAATGCAGGCACCGTTGCACCATTATGCACAGGTGCCTGCGTTTGTGTAAGCAGCCACTGTGCGCCGGCCCACAGAAAATGGACAGGAATGGGCTGTATCTTATAGATACATGGCATTCCTGCCCATTTCTTTTGCCACAGGGAAGCACAACAGGAAGTCCTGCTGTGCTTCCCTACGGCAAAACCTCACAAATGAGGCTCATGGTGATTTACAAGTTTTGTTCTAATCTTATGCAACCATGAGACCAACAGTACCAACAACAAACATCGGCACGTTGTATATGTTCTTGCAATTACTGGGTGAGAAACTACCTCCAGCAGGTACATCTATGGGGCATGGCGTGGGCAACAGATCACACACTATTCGATTCTTCATGCCACCCACAATGCTAAGGGCAATACACAAAACAATCACTGATTAAAATACACAACCAAACAGTGATGTGAATCTGACTTCATTGGTGATGCACAAGAAAGAAATTGCATATTCAGTATTTTTTACGGATAGTAGGCTGACATTTGGTCATTCCCTATGCTGTTTCCTCTGTCAGTACTGTAAGTGGTACGATTCAGGTGGTGTTTAAGCTTGCTTGGGTTTTGTTGATACCCACCATCTGTGCCGTACTAGACTGTTGTAAAATGTTTAGTTTAATTCATTTAGGACCATTATCACCTGGTCTGGAGCACTCCGTGTTTATGTTGTAGAAGTGCTCTTTTAAAGTGTCCATCTAGTGAATGATGTCACCAATCATTATACAACCCAAACAAGCATCAAGAAAAAAGCGCATTCCAAGACCATCTTGTTGTTGATTGCTCAGGAAGTAAGACCGGGTAAGAGACCACTTTAATGCTGATCTCTAAATTGGCCCTGAGTTTGTCTATCTAGGTGTGGTCGAGTCATCATTTGGGGTTTCTGGTGGCGCCAAACCTTCGAAAACATATAGCACTTAATACATTTAAAAGGCTCCAATAAGAAGCTAAAACACAGGGTCGTGATGTACAATTATATTTTCAAGTGTAAGCCAGCCAAACGCCCAGAAACCGTTCACAGAACTTGAGGAATACTTACCCGCCACTTATTTTGGCACCATTATTGCACATTTAACTGGTTTTAATCCAAATCTGAAAGTTGATTGCACTTTAAACTTTAAACCAATACACCAGCTCATATTGCTCGATTTAGATTTAGAGTAAGGTATTCGAAAAAAGCCAATGAGCGTTCGCAAATCATTTTACTCCCTCTTAATAGTATATCACAGTTTCATATTATTCCACTGATCACAGTCAAGGGATGAACTGAAAGGGAGTGTCAAACCGTGGTACTCCTTGAAAGTTTTAAAACTTAGACAAACACGTCTGTTTCTGACCATTCGCCACCTTTTACAGCCTACCCTGAACACGGCTGGAGAATTTATTCTGCCGCGGGCAGGAGTAAATCTCGTTCTATGTTAGGCAGGGAAACGGAACCCTCCCCAAGTGCTTGGAAGTTTTGGGTAGGGTGTTTCATTACAAGGGAACAATGCATTTCATGTGGAGACAAAAATAGAAGAAAAATGTGCTATTGCACGAGGGTACTGCTGTTTGACAGAACCAATTGTACCTGGCATAAAATTCTGTATTGTGCAAATACTATCGCCTATGCATAAAACAGTATTTACAAAACTTTCAAAAAGAGTAGGGGGCATATTTACAGGGGAAAATCACCACCAGAACGTCTTTTTTTGCAATATTCTGGTGGCGATATACCCTTCTCCTTATTTACAAAGCATTGTTAAGCCACTTAATGTGGCTTAATGCCGCATTGTTAATAAGGCCCCCTTTCACTCAGGGGCTTTTTACGATGTTGGTCGGAGTTGCCTCCGACTGACACTGTCTCAGTCTCAGGATCGATTGACCTCCCGTCATCGGTTCCGATCAGCTGATTATGATGCGACCGAACACTGTTCGGTCAGATACTCACATTTCTCTATTGATACTAGCCGTAATACAGGCTCCCATAAAGAAAAGGGTGTAGGTGTAAAACCCTGCTCCCTGTGGCATGTTGCCTGTCACACAGTGCAAGGATTCACAGGAGGGCACCCTAGGTCTTTCGCGGCCACCAACTATAGGCCGCAGAGACAAGAGGGCCCAGCTCAGCTACACAGAAAGGCTGTGGGAAACAGAGATTGTAATCACGATGATGGAAACGCCATCCCCAAGAGATTACAATGCTGTTCCGACTGGCCGGAAGACTCCGACCAGTTCACGCTCTGACTGCTGACATCGTAATTCGGTTCGAAAGCCTCTGACTGCTGTCGGAAAGTTTCTGACTAGCGGTTAGAAACTTACCAACATCATAATCGGCCCCTAAGTGTGAAAGGGGCAGGCATGAGTGCAGTGGGTGTTCTGCCGCAACACCCATTGCTTTTTACGGTGCCCGATATTTACAAGGCTGGGACAGCACTACAAACTAAGAGCAGGGAATACCTTGTCTTAGACAGGCGATACGAGGAGAAATTATTAATTTCTCCCTGCTTTTTCCTCTTTCCGTTTGTGCTGCAGACAATAGAAAAAGCAAATCGCCTTTCAAGATTGTCTATGCGCAGAAAGGTTTTCCTTCCTGCACATAAACAATCGCCCCTGCAGCGCAGGCACCCCTGCAAAAAAGCACAATGGTGCCTGCTCTGGCACCAGGCAGGTTTAAAAGCGCCAGGGCAAACACAGGGGTGTGCCGTATTTCTGTAAATATGGCGCATCCCTGCATTTTAAAAATGTCAGGGCACAGCAAAACATATTTTGGCATAACACTGCGCTCCAACATTTTGTTGTAAATATTCCCCTAGCTCTTGTAATTTACACATTGTGCAGCTCTACAGGCCTAAGCATAGAAAGCTTGGTGAATAGGTCAATTTGTACCCATGTGGTGGCGTACTTGTATTAGGTGCAGATTTATTTAATCTTACTGTAAGAAGAGTAGGAAATAGGTAGCAAGGGGTAGCAGGTTGTGTATTATGCTTGGAGACTGATCAATCAATTATCGCTGTAAATGATTAGAGAAATATTTCTAACAGATATGCTGATTTCAATTATTTTCCATGATTTTATGTCTATCATCAAAAGATTGTAAGGAGTAGGAAATAGCTTTGACATTTTGAGAGTCTGCAAAATTTGAAAAAAATGGATTTATTAGTTGAAAGTATTTTGGAAATGCAGCCAAATGGATCAACTAAATTCGAATTCTGTTCACAGTGGCGCTAAAAGGTGACAAGTGCCGGGGGATTTGTACACAATTCTAAACACTGAATTGCAGTAACTACGTGAGATGCAATCTGATTGGTCCATCGCTCTGTTAAGCTTCGGTTTTGTATACAATCCTACAATTGTTTAAGCGTTGGATACATTGCACAAATAGAGGGCTGGGAAATGTGGTGTGACATACCAAAATGCGTGAATGCCAAAATGATATCAAGGTATTCTATGAAAATGCATCCGAATATTTGTGCATTTCCTTTTCAATTTTGATGCTAAGTCGTAACTAGTTTTAATCATTTTACACTTAGGGTTTATTTATTAGAGCCCTGCAACACTTTTGCACCACATAAAGTGGTAAATGCATGACGTAGAGCTCTAATAAAGATTTATGAAGCCACGGCAAGCCACTCTGCATGGTTTCAGTGGCCTCATAAATCATGAGTAAGGCTACACAGCACACATCCTTGTTTTGCTTGCCTCTGTGCCCCAGAGGCATTCCAAGGGCGTTGCAGTGGGTCCAAGCAACACCCATGGAATGTGACGCTGCCCCAGATTAACAAAGTGAAGTAATACCGGGGAGGCATCAAATCTGTACACTTCCCGAGGTGGGGCATAACGAGGCGAGATATGTTAATTTCTCCTTGTTTTTTCCTCTTTCTATGTGTGCTGCATTCTGCATTCTGCAGCACACATGGAAAGAGGAAATTGCCTCATAAGATTGTTTTTGTGCAAGAAGGTGCCCCTTCCTGCACAAAAACAATCCTGCCTGCAACGGAGGCACCCTGGCACTATGGTGCAAGTGTGCCTACTTTGGCGCTACACGAGCACAGGCAGAAAGGACAAGAATGCACTGAATAGCTTAAATACGGTGCTTTCCTGCCCTTTCACTTTGGCATAGGGCAGCGCAACAAGGTACCTTGCTGCGGTGCCCTAGGCCAAAATATCATAAAGGAGGCCCTTAGTTTATTAATTTGTTCGTCTTTTTTTTGTTGAGATGTTTAACAGTAAATGTTAAAATGGTGTGCTGTAGAGAATTAGGCAACAAAAAAGCGGAAAAAAATAATTTTTCAAGTACCATTCCAAATAATAAAATGAATCAGAAGATTGGTCAAAAAGGTCTAAATTATTAAAAACAATAACTCATCATAATCAATATTTATATAACAGGCACTATAAAAATTGAGGTTTTGAAGTCCTTAAGGAAAAGAAAGAAAGTAGGCGGGCTGGAGATTGGTATCTGATACAGTTTTTTAAAAAGTCTGATACAGGAACAGAGATGACTGTGCGTGTATCTGGGATTGTCAACCTCTGCGGGTCTCCAAACGAAACAAATCTTGTTTGGCACAAGCCCCTAGCAAATATTAGCTGGTCTGCTAGAGCAGTTGTCTAAAGATGAAAGATTTTAAAGTAAGACATTCCAACTTAATCTTTATGGAAAGTTTTATGGGGCTCAGATACATTATGGATATGTGCTATACATTATTTTCCCAGGTGATCATCTCCTGGGAAAATTCAAATGGTGGGTGTGTTTACCATAAGCTGGATATATTAATGCCCTTATGATTTCAACATATGCCTGTTGAATCTATCATACTATGTGTAATAGAGTCAAACATACATTATGTAGATACAGAAAAAAAGGTTTGTGTATTCAGACAATGTTAAATTCATTTTCAACTTGGGGGAGACTTATCATGGAAAGATGGAAGTATAAAGTCCATGCTACGACAATCAAGAAAAACGCTGTCACAAAAATATTTCAACTGAGCTAAGGTATTTAAACAAGAAGGCACCAAAAATTACACACATAGTTATTGTTGCTAATTAAAATATTAGGGCCTGATTTAGATCTTGGCGGATCGAGTCCTTCTGTGACTTTTTTGGCTGTCTTTCCGTCCCCCGGCTTGGAAGACCGCCCGCTCAATTTAAATGTTAGCAGGTCCATAGACAAAAGACCTCCACGTTCACACCATCACCGCCAGGAAATCACGACAAAGTAATCGGTGGGATAGGCAAAAGCAACTGTCGGAACCAAATACAAAACAAAAAGTCACCATTTAAGTGTGTTTAATGAAATTTAGAAAATTCCCACATTAAAAACATATGCAACACTCATCATATGGATAAGTGAGTGTAATATGATGCAGAAATTGCACTAAACATGTAACCTTTAGCTTAGAACTTAACAGTAAAATCAATGTCAGTCACAAATTAGAAGTCTTCAGCATTTACATCCATGTAACATTTCCCCTTGTCTAGTGCAAGTCCTGTACTGTATCCAATTTCAACAGTCACACAATTCTTCATACTAAAACAAACACACCATGTAGTAATACATCCAAATACAATGTGTAACATCAATTAGTTGGTGCAAGTGGCCAATACTATGATGAATGCCTGCACTTAAATTCAAATGACCATCACATACCATGTTCACAATTGTATGCACTTAGCAAAGTAGAGATTTGAAAAAAATCAGTTGCATTGCCTTCCATCATGTTAAAGAAAAAGAAGTGCTTCACGTTTTACTAAAAAACATTGCTAGGATCAAACAATTGCTAAAGACAAATAATGCCAGGACTAATTTGGTGAAATCAAAAGTATGGACTTATTCCACAAAATGTGATCAGACTCTGAAAATAATATAAAACTCAAATGGCAGTCCATCAAGTCCAAAATTGTGCACTGTTTTGCAGTGGCACAAAGCTTGCCTCCTAATTCACTGCCAAGGGGAACCTCTTCAAGAAGGGGCATTTAGTGGGCAGAGCAGGCACCTCAAAGATCTTACATGGAAAGGGGGTTTGGGTTTGGGATGGAGATGTAGTTTTGTGAGGGGTTCTCTTGCATTTGGTAGGTTGAGTTGGGATATAGGTGTGGAAGGGGTAGATTTGCATTTGATAGGGGTTGGTTGGGATGGGATGTTGAAGTGGTGGGTTGCAATATGGAAAGGGTAGATTAGCATTTGGTAGGGGTGGGTTGGGATGTGGAAGGGATGGGGTGGGGTGTGGAAGGGATGGACCTACATTTGCTAGGGGTGGGTTGGGGTTTGGAATGGGTTAGGGCAAGGGTAAAGAGGACATATTGTGTGGGAAAATGGGTAGGGTGTTTGGCAGGTAGTTGGGTTTGGGAGGTGGAGCAATTGGCAATGTCTGATGTGCATGTGTCTGTTGAGGGTGCAGGTGCCTGTGGGTCTGGTGTATGTCATGCACATTGGGTGCAAATGTGTCACAGGGGTCTTGTTTGGATGAATGTGGGCATTCACATTTTGTGTGTTTGAATTCTAATGGGTATGTTCGTGTTTGTGTATGGGTGTGCTATGGAGGTGCTGGGTGTGGTTGTGGTGCATGTGGGTGTGGTGGTGGCTGCGGTGTCTGTAGGTGTGCTGCTGGTGGGGTGGTGCATGTGTTTGTGGTAGTGGCTGCTGTTTCTGATGCTGTGCTGGTGATGGGGGTTTGCATGTGGCTGGAGTGATGGTTGCGGTGGCTGTGGATGTGCTGGTAGTGGGGGCTGTGCATGTGGGTGTGGTGGTATCTGTAGTGCTTGTATGTTTAGTTGTGCACCTGTGTTTTAGTAGTCTCTGAGTTAGCATGTGTGTGTGTGCTGGTTGTGTGGGTTGGTGTGGGAGTGTGCAAATGTGTGAGTCTGTGAGTGTGCTTGGGACATGAGTAGGAATAGGGAACTGGGATGGGGAAGGGGCAGGGGCAGGAAGTAGGGCACAATGTTTGGATGGTTGGAAGGCTGCGGTCAGTGAGGAGGCCAGACCTTGAAAAGACCATTGTAGGCCAGACATACCACTGTGAATGCCTTCCAAGTAAGTTAGTGTTGTTTGCATATGGCAGCTAAGCCCCTGGATGGCATTCAGGAGTGCAATTTGGCCTACAGAAATGCTATGAAGGATGTCAATAGCCTTATCACTCAGCGCAGCTGAGGGGACAGGGGCAGGAGGTGAGGTGCCTGGAGTGAAGGAGACGCCACCTTTTCTGGGGGAGTGGGGTTGACCAACTTGGGGGAGCAAGAGGGAGGGTGAAGATGCTACTCTGGGTGGGGGACAAGGATGCAGATGTAACAGGAGCAATAGGGTCCACGCCCTCTAGGACTGGCCGCTTGGGCAGGCCTCCGAAGTAGATGCTGAGTTGGAGCCCGCCATACCAGGCCCCTCACTACACTTCACTCAAGAACTCGAAAGGGACATTTCAGCCTGTGTTATTGGAAAAAAATAGTTAGACAGATTCACATATGCATTTCAAACATGTACCTGTTCCTCTGGTGAGTCATAGAGCTGGCCATATAGGGAAAGGACATCCTTTGTCCAGCTCCTCTGGCATGAAGGCAGGGGCCCTCTCACCTGCTCAACCTGACATGGTTGCTTCCAGAGGTGACAAATAGCAGCCAAAGTGGAGGGGGTCTTGATGGCATTACTGTTAGAAGACACATGAGCTCTTTTTCCAACTTCAATACAAAAACACTTTATTTCGGTCAAAATGACCTAAAAAGTGCAACACACGGCAAACATTTACATAAAAAGAAAAATTGCATCGTGCTGACAATCGTGATTAAAAAAGAGATAAAAACCAGTGGTAATTATACACATATTTTCATATTAGAATACATTGGGTTTTTGGGGATATGAGATTAGGCAATTATTTTAGGAAAGTGCGTAGTGCAATAAATACATGAAGTAGCTAAAATAAAGACGAATATATAAAAGCAGAAGCTATTGGATTAAAAAACTATATATGATATACAAGGTAATTAGGGAGTAGCTTATACTGTCGCTAACCCCTTCGATGCTCATGACGGAACGGTTCCGTCATGAGCGTCGGTTGGCCTGTGCTCATGACGGAACCGTTCCGTCATGAGCCCGTTGGCTCATTAGAACGTTCAGCACAGCGCAGGAATCTGCGCCACGCTGATGTGGTTAATACTTCACAACAGGGCAATCAATACAACATTTCAGGATCTCAAATGAACCCTTCTAGTGCACCACATTGAAAACAGGAAACCTGCAACAGAATATACTATTGGGATGCTAGAATCAGTTTTCAGTATCCTAAAAACTTCGAGACAGCACCTATTGCCCAGATTCCTGCACATCTGGACCAACCAACGTCTCCTTGCTTTCTGGTAGCCTGGACAGCTAAAAAAACCATGGAGCTCAGTTTCTTCAGGGTAGTCACATGCCGGGCAGTGGATCATTTGTTGGTCTCTCCACTTAGATGTAAAGCTGCGAAGTGAAAGCCCCCCATATCTATATTGCAAGTAGAGCTTCCTAGCTGCTGGTGGATTTATGAGATCTATTGCCGGCTCGAAGCAAGGAATATCTTTTATTTCCAGAAACCCACTAGAGAGTTTCCCAATTCTGGAAAAAGTGTGAAGTTGAGACAGTCTGTACTCTTTATAGCATGCCTTCGCGTAGTCCTTAAATATGAGCAAACAGGTTGACTCAGGTTTGGACCAGCAATCCCCTAAACCCATGCTGATTAGTAATGATTTAATATGTACAAACCACGGAATCTTTGCAGCACCTCGTAGCCTCAATACCTCTAGTAGTTCCTCCCTGTAAGATATAAGTTCGGGGTTGTCCACAAGCGACGCCAGTACATTATAGGTTTGAGACTCGCTACTTCAGCTATTGGGGTTATACCCGTATCAAGACGTAGCGGAACCAGCGGGGTGCTACGTGGCAGTCTAAATAGCTGTCTTAAATATTGGTTTTCCACCTGTGTTAGCTTCTTCAGATTTAGGTGGCCCCATAGCTCTGCGCCGTATAAAGCCCCACCTCTCGCCTGAGCCCTATAGATTTCAATTGCTGGGCTAATGGTTCTTTTGCTAGACTTATTGAAAACCTTCATGATGCCACCTGAAGATTGTGTAGTTTTAGCGTAGATTTTATGATATGCGCCCCTCATTCCATAGACTCGGCGATTGTAATGCCTAGGTACACAAAAGATGACACTCTCTCAAGGGGTTTGCCGTTTAGGGACAGGTTATGGCGTGTGCTTTTTGGGCAATTGAATGCCATAAATGTGGTTTTCTGTAGGTTTATTTCTAGCCCTCTGTCTCTACAGAACATCTCAAATTTGTCCAAAACCCTTTGTATTCCCATAGGAATTGCCGAGATTCTACCGGAGGCTAGCTTGGGGGCATCAAGGTCTTTTTTTGCAAGCAAGGCATCAATCAGGCCTTAATATAGAGGCTAAATAAAGTTGGCGCGAGCACGCACCCCTGGCGTACACCGCGGTTAATGGGTATAGGTGCTGTAAGATTGCCGTTGTTACCATACCTGATTTGCGCGTAGTTGCATTCATGTAAACGTTTAAAAAATCAAATTAAATGTTCAGGGACCCCCATCTCACCCAAAACTAACCATAATTTCTCCCTGGGAACTAGATCGAATGCAGATCTCAAATCTACAAAAATTAAGAACAGGCTACCCCCTTGCATGCTTACTGTCTTCCAGTACAACAATTGTAATCTCAGTACTTGGTCCAGGGTTGACAATTCTTCCCTGAACCCAGCCTGCAGGGGGGACAGAACCTTCTTCTCTTCCATCCAAGACTGCAATCTAAGGAGTAGGACCCATGCAAATACTTTCTAAACTTATGGGTCTATAGTTAGTTGGGAGGAGTGGGGAGCCCTTTTTAAAAATCGGGATCTTTTCTGCACCAAGCCAGCTTAGAGGAATCTTCATACCTTGCATAATTGAATTAAAAAGCATCCAAAAATATGGGGCCCAGATGGCAGGTTCGGACCTAAAAAGGTCTCCGGGGATCTTATCCAAACCTGGAGCTTTGCCTGGGGCTATTCTTGCTATTGCGGCCTTTATTTCTTTTAAGCTTATACTCGGGCCCATGTCTTCCTCAGTCAGGGGGCATGAATCCCGATTAACTGCAGGACAGACGCCTTTTTCCATTTGCTGCATATATGTACACGATGCACGGGATCATCAACAGAGATGGACACGGCCATTGGCTTTCATACATTAATTTCACCAGCATTAGTTTAAGGCTGCGTCTGTCATGAAGTTTTCCACCCACTATGCTGTCAACTTCCACTGCGCCCGTCTGATTCCGAATGTCCTATCGCCGAGATCAGGCACCCATCATTTTAGAAGTTCAAAATAGTGTGTTTGTGACTGTTAAGTGCATCACCATCATTTAAAATGAGGACAAGTTTGTTTACATATTCAAACTTTAATGGATACTCATTTTGTTTAAAAGTAAACATTTATAGGTAGTGTGTTATAGTGCTGAAATGCCATATTTACACTCTGTTGTTTACATCTCTGTTGACTGTATTTTTGGAGAGAAACAATGTTTTAAAAAAGAATGTGCAAATACATTTGAAATGTATTATTTACAATTTTTTTATTTTACATGTATTTTAGTCCATAAATGTCATTTGTGAAGAATGCAGCACAAAAAGCATATTTGATTAAAATATGTAGTAAAACTATATATATTTTGTAGAACTACATGGCTTTAGTGCTAATGATCAAATATGATGATGTGAAAAATTTGAAACAAGCTCAAATGTTTATCCACTGCAGACATATGAACCCTGGGAGAGTCAGGAGATGGCAGCCTTAGGTGCACTACCCATTTCCAGGCGTTGCCACCATGGAGCAAAGGGATATCATCAAGAAGTTCAGATTGAAAAGGCAAAGCATACTGGATTTATACCATTAGCTGGAGCCAGATCTTCAGCTTCAAAATAGAAATCTCACATCCAATACAGAAATTGTCACACCCATGGCAGTACTACAGTTTGTGGCAACGGGTTCCTTCAAATACACTGTGGTAGTATCTGGTGGAATGTCACAACAAACTTTCAGTGGTGTGCTACAAGAAGTTATATCGTCAATAATGAGACACATCAACAGCTTCATTCAGTTTCCATGGAAACAGGATTTAGCCAATGTGAAGGGGAACTTTACGTTTTGGGGTGCCTATCACATGTTGTTGGAGCAAATTATGGCAAACATATTGCGTTAGTGCGACCACACACCAGAGAACAGGTCTACTGGAATTGGAAACACTTCCATTCAATCAACATGCATGGTGTCTGCTTACTGGATTTGTACTTCACAAGTATCTGTGCGGGTTTCCTGAGCTCTGCCCATGATTGCTTTGTATGACGGAAACCGCTCCATACACAACTGGACCTGAAAGGGCCTGGCTTGTTGGTCAATAGAATCTTTCATAATATTTTTTGGTTGAATAATCTGAAATTGTGTTACATATGTTGGTAGTCTTTTGTCTTCCATCTTGGAGACTCAGCTTATCCCAACTGACCATTGTTGTTGGCACTGCTGAGGAATCCAACAACGCCAGGTGAAGTCTGCGTCAAAGATGCCCATAGAAGAACATGGCTGCCAGTGGAGTGAGCTTTCAAGCTCCCAAAAGCAAGAATGTATTGACTGGACAAAGCTTGTGGAGCCCTTATCTACTCACCTTATAAGGTGTGTAACATCTCTGTGGCCTGCTGTATGCCCCACAAATCACCCTGCGATGGAGCATCCCTTACATTGCAGAGAATGGCGACCATGAAGAGCGATAAGGGAGGATCCTGAAATGCCAAATGAAGATGATAGTGGAGAAGAGGAAGGACCTGACTTATGTCAAGATCTCATTGACAACTTCTTTTGAAGAGTGTAACTTTACATGTTATCACTTTCAAAGTTACACTAACTATTAATGTGTGGAGCAGAGAAATATTTGGTGGTAATTTGTTAGGAAGGGCACATTCAGGGTCATTCAGGCCAAAGGTGTTTTGACACATTTACTGTTGTGTTCAGTTACATTAATTAGCTGTGATTGTTTTGTGAAACTGTATCATCCAAAAGTTGGCTTTGATGTGTGTTTATTATGTTATGTTTGATTGGTAATCTTTTATTTTCATCTGTTTTAGGTTCCTTCACCATATCATCTTCATTTGGACATTTTAGAGTTGTGACATTTGCAGGTATATGTTACTCTTTCGAAGTACAAAGGGAGCATGGGTTGATCTGGGAAAGACAGACACAGACTTTGGGTGTAGAAAAGTTGCACCAAGGCAACGTGCAGTGTGATTGAATGAAAGATTTGAAGATTAAATTAGACTTGTTCTCAGTCATGTGTTGGAATTAAGGCAATATGTGCGCCACCATTAGCTCAAACCACATGTGGTCGTGTTGCAGGGATTCTGCTCCTACACAGAACTGTGCACAGCGACCCAGGACCTCAGTGAATTGTGGTGTACCAAAAAACTCACCTTAGTGGCTAGAAACCCTAACCAGCTAGCATCAGTGTCACATTAGCTCTCCATCCTATAGCAAAGGAACCCATGATTAGACAACCCAGAACATGCGACTTAGGTTATACTCAGGAATGGTGGGAAGCAAGAACACTCTTTCGTTATATTCTCATACCAGTCCACAACAGGAGTAAAAAGAGACACAGGTAAGGTTAAAATATTTATTATAATGACGTGCTCTAAGATGCAGTATCTTTGCTAACATAAGCAGACATATGATTTGAAATAATATGATCAGCATTGTTACAATTCCATAAAACACAAAGGGAGAAATCATATTACAATGATGGTGAAAATAGGTCCTATAGCGCCTAGTAAATCACCCTCCCTTAGCTAGGAACTATGTTTTATAAAATATAGAAGGTCTCTTAGGCTAGCACGGGGACCCCATACCTCTAGAATCAGCAGGAATGGATCACATCAGGATCTCCAAAAGCTCTCTGTCTCTCTGGAAAAACAGGATTCTTCCAAGTGCCCCAAATCATGCTTACAGTTGGCTGCAGCTGCATTTATGTTATGTCTAAAAACAAGAGCCGATCAGCCCGAACAACAGCTACCTTGTTATGATGACTGTGGAAAAGTAAATTTTGCCATGTTCTGTGTCCCTACGTGTTATCCATCATATGTTATGTGTGCATGATTAAATATGCATATGCATTCCCCATGTTCGATTAATGACGCAATTATAGTTGTGTCCATCTCTAATATGCCAGTTTCTAGTCCTCGTGAATACTACGAATATCAGGCCTATGTAAAGTTACGTTGCCACGTTTCTCAGTGTGCACGTTATTTCATTGTAAAGTCCCCGTTTCTAGGCCTCAAAAGGGCCTGGACACCAGATTCAGCTCCTGTCTCCTGAAAACCTCGCCGAGGAGCGATACAGCCCCCACCTGTATCCTCGACCCTTCACTTACTTCCTGCCTCACAGTGCCCGGTTCAGCCTGGCTCTGCCTCTGAGTCTGCCAAAAGTATGTTATAGTTCCAGTTATCAGTTCAGTCCTCCTTCTCTGCATTCCTAAGTTACTGAACTGCATCAATAGTTTCCGTCATTGTCTAGCCTTTCCGGCTCCATGTAAGAGAAATACTGTATTTAATGGTCATTTAATATTCTTCATCACGCACTACATGTAGAATAATGCATGGTCCAGTCTTAGAATCAAGTTAGCTTTTCCCCTCCTGACTTCTAGTTTATATCAACATGTTCTCTAAACATCAGATACTAGATACTGTTTAGGTACATGTCGCCCTGACTCTCCAGACTTCAGTCTCTGCTCCTAGCACAGAGTTCATAGCCCCCAGCTTCTCCTAGTGATACGTCATTGCTAGTTTGCGCGCACCATCAGTTTAGAGGTCCCGGCTCCTTAGGTAGCCCCCTCCATGGTTTCCGCCCCATTCATGACATATTCTGCTACGTTTGCATCACGTGTCTATGTATACGCCCTGTTACACCTCTTTTCACCCTTATCTTTCGCGACTGCTACGCGTCACACCTTCTGCTCCACCCACTGCTACGCCTATTGCAATGTAATGCTATGTGTTTGCGTTATGTATATATGCTCATGCACTGTTATTAAAAAATTCATTTTTTTCCTTTTCCTTGTCCCGATCCTGACACCAGCAGCGCTGCTGGGCCTTGCCATCCTATTCCTTTATGCTGTAATAAACCTGCAAAAAACTCCTACTACCTCGAATCTTGACTCTTATTTATTGAGCTATCTGTTATTCATTTATACATTCAAAAATAGGGTATTATTTATTTATTTACCACATGACCTTGGAGGCTTTAGAACTCAGTGTGCAGACTAGAGTCACGATGTAAGTCTAGGGATGCTCAAAACAAGCCATTCTCATGTGAAGCATTTCAGGCAGCCTAACTTACAACAAAAGTTATATGCAGTGTTGTGTGCAAAAGCGGCAAAAAGGTAAAATAACGTTTAAACTTCTAATAAGCCTATGCTAACTTAATAATGTGCGCAACAAGGCCCAGCCCTTGCTACACCCTCCCTTGATTGGAGAACGCACGATAGCGGGGGCAATTTTAATAACGCAGAGTTCAAGTTCGAATAAGACCAAACCAAGTTCAAAATTTAACCTCAACCTGTTGAGTGAGGAAAAGAAAATGAAGTGGAAAGAAAGAAAAACATATTCATCAGTCCATTACGTGCCAATTAAGCAGAAAAATCAAAACTTCAATCCAACAGCGTATAGGCGCAGTACGTTGCAACTGCCTCCAATAGGAAGTCGTTGTTCTCGTCAGTGAACATTTCAGCAATCCAATTTAATAAAGGGAAAGAACACACATGTTCTTCAACAGCCGGAGCCTCTAGCACCATCAGAGGACAACTCTGGTGTTCTTCGAGATAACTGCATGCCAGAAAGTCATGGGCTGCAGTCCATATGTTCCAATTGCCCAGGACCCCATGAGCCGCTGCGCAGGCCATAATCCTGACTCCAGAACAGTCTTATTCATGAGCAACTAAGGGGCTCATTACTAGATCATAATTTGGGCTAGGAGACACCGTATTGCAGAGACACAAATCCAGAGCCCATTCAAAATTGCAATCCAGGCAATGGAAAATTGGCAGCAAGCATGCAAACTACGAAAACCGGAAACATAAACCATACGCCACACTCAGAGTAGCCAGAGGTAGCGATCCATAGTATTCAAGCATCCAGTTACAAAGTTGGAGCAGCCAGGGCTGGCTGTCGTGGGGCACAGAATGTGCAACCATTTTGCAGCAAGCAAATTAAAAGCAGTACACCAGCAGCCAAAGCGAGAATTAACAGGAAACCGCCAAAGACGCTGGAAAAAATAGAATGAAAAAATACCGGTATCACACCAAATACAGTTTGGAATGAAGTCACAAGGCCAGAATTTACTACTTTAAAAAAGTGTGCCAAGCCCGTGGTCGTGGAGGCATTAAAGATAGTGTGAATTAAAGCTCCAAAATGGAGGGGGAGATCTGTATTGAGCAAGGCATGTACCTCAGTACGAGTATTAGCCTCGTGAAGGACGAATGTTTCATGCGCAGATGTAAGGGCGACTTCATTTTGAGACAAAAGAGCCCTTCTTTGACTCATCTTGTTGAACTCTGCTTTCAAGGTCGGAACGGAAGGCCAGATGGATATATCGAGCTTCCCATGCGGAGCAGGAATCAGTAAATTCTTACAACAGACTACATGTTGGGAAACAGTCACTATGTACGGAAGTCCTGCTAGCATACCACAACAATCTTCATTATTCAATAATAAATAACTACCGTTTGCTAACAACGTGAAAGTTGGTGTAATAGCCGGGTAGGTGTACCTTTTCAAATACAGGCCAAATTTGGTGCTTCCTGGTTGTAAGAACCGTGCAATTGTATCTTGCTACAGACCAATGAGTGATCAGGGTTGGAAGTGCAATCTTCACCTTTTAAATAAACTTCTTTACCCTCCCTCAAACACTTATAGGTGAATGGAAGAGACCAAACTTCATGAAGATATGCGCTACCTAATGGCTCATATCTGCCTATGGCATAGTGTTTCATGCATGCTTCAAATTTAAACAGCGGGAAAGGGAGTGTTATTAACCCATGAATAAGCCAAACTGCAGAATTGGTCTCGGCCACAGAAAATGGTAAGGGTTCTAGCTTTTCAATATGTAAAAGTGAAAATGTAGCATTTTCATCGACATAAATTGTTGTTTAACAGTCAAATTAAATGGTAAAAACAGTGAAGAAGTGTTCATATAGTCGCAAGGCACCTTCCCAGCCTTTAACGTGTGTAAAGTCCATGCAAACTGCAGAATAGAACGCAATTGATTTTGACCATGGTACAAAACGGAAACTTCATCTTGCACAATATCAACAACAGAAGAAGCAATATTATCTAATGTATAAATCCTGGAAGAAAGTGTGTTATTGAGGTGGGCTAGCCAGTTCCGGACTGTACCTAATACCCTAGCTGTCAAGGATTGCTTTAATCATTAAATTAATGGGGTATCACCCACCAAATCAAAGGGCCTGGGTATCAATGGTATAAACAAAACAATGGCCCTAGACTATAGATTAATGTGACTTAATCAGCAAAACATTTTTAGTTTAGGAATGCGATTCAATCTGCATTTCAGAAATCAAGCTACATGGGAGAGAAGGTTATTAAATGAGCAATGAACACCATAACCACATTTCAAATTTGTATTTATCAAAAAAGAAAATCAAACTAATACAGTTATTTACAATATCAACAAATTCTACTAATACACGGCGCAAGAAAAGGAATTGTAGTTGAGAATGAAAAAGGGGTGCTCAAGTGAAAAGAAGGAAATTCAGAGACAGTTTATAATGTACAATTCAAATATTTACAAGAGAAAGAAAAACAAAGTCTTGCGGTATTGTTCCCGCTGATTGAACAAGCCTGTCCAAACTATTCAAGGGGAAAATGGGGGGAAAAAATGAAAGGTACAGGCACATGAATTAAAAAGTGTCGACGTTTCGACCCTGATGCTCTAGGGATTTTTGCTTCCTCGGCTGCGGGTCTTCATCAGGACGTGGGGGGAAGGGGAAAAGACCTGGCCGTGATCACACTTGCTGTCTGGATCACCAAAGCAGCTAGTCAGGTACAACTCCCTCCAAGCTGGCTAGGAATCACCTAATTGAGGTTCAGATGATCCTATATTGATTTGGACGTGTGGTATGAAGGTGGAACCAATATTGTGCAGATCAAGAGTATCCTACCGGCGCCTCCAGGGCCCTCCGGTAATACGAGGAAAAGGTGCTAGAACTGGAACTCTGACGGTGACGACTGCCCGCAGTCATCCGAACTAGACAACTAAGGTAACGGTGGTATCCCCTCACAGGAACAAAACCATTGGCAAATCCACTTTACGCCATGTGTCTGTGCTGACTCACACTAGCACCTTTTCCTCGTATTACCGGAGGGCCCTGGAGGCGCCGGTAGGATACTCTTGATCTGCACAATATTGGTTCCACCTTCATACCACACGTCCAAATCAATATAGGATCATCTGAACCTCAATTAGGTGATTCCTAGCCAGCTTGGAGGGAGTTGTACCTGACTAGCTGCTTTGGTGATCCAGACAGCAAGTGTGATCATGGCCAGGTCTTTTCCCCTTCCCCCCACGTCCTGATGAAGACCCGCAGCCGAGAAAGCAAAAATCCCTAGAGCATCAGGGTCGAAACGTCGACACTTTTTAATTCATGTGCCTGTACCTTTCATTTTTTCCCCCCATTTTCCCCTTGAATAGTTTGGACAGGCTTGTTCAATCAGCGGGAACAATACCGCGAGACTTTGTTTTTCTTTCTCTTGTAAATATTTGAATTGTACATTATAAACTGTCTCTGAATTTCCTTCTTTTCACTTGCGCACCCCTTTTTCATTCTCAACTACAATTCCTTTTCTTGCGCCGTGTATTAGTAGAATTTGTTGATATTGTAAATAACTGTATTAGTTTGATTTTCTTTTTTGATAAATACAAATTTGAAATGTGGTTATGGTGTTCATTGCTCATTTAATAACCTTCTCTCCCATGTAGCTTGATTTCTGAAATGCAGATTGAATCGCATTCCTAAACTAAAAATGTTTTGCTGATTAAGTCACATTAATCTATAGTCTAGGGCCATTGTTTTGTTTATAAAGGATTGCTTTAAGTCACAGTTCATCCGCTCCACAACACTATTGCCCTCAGGCCGATATGGAGACGAAAAGTTGACTTGGACCCCCAATGAACACATGGCATCCTTGTATGCCTTAGAGGCAAACGCCGGACCCTGGTCCAAATGGAAGCTACCACATGCAAAAATTCCCACAAAGACACGCAAATCCCTTACGACAGTTCGAGAATCAGCCCTCTTTTGGGGCCACACCCACACAAAGCACGTGCAAGAGTCAAATGCTATTAAGATGTACTTAAAAGCAGTATCAGAGGAGAAAGGACAGCAGTGATCTAAATAAATACAACCAAGTGGTTTATTAGATATGTACAACTGAGTCTGGGGCGGGTGTGCAGCAGTAGAAGGTTTGATCTGCTGACAAATGTCACAAAGAAGGACATAATCACGCGTTTGTTTGTACAATCCGCGCCACCAGTAACGCTGTTGTAGAAGAGATACAGTAGCTGACACTCCGGCATGCGCAGAGGCCATGCCCTCGTGTGTCGCTGTAATCAAAGTCTGCCTGCGGTCCGCGTTGAGAATCAACCTGTCACCAACGTCGTTAATTCTCACCTAAGGTACTGTATCAGGACTTAAATGATAAGAATATTTAGAAGGGAAACATTTCTGGTAATTACCTCCCTTCTCTGTTGCGGCAATAGCTGCCAAGATGTCATCATCAATCTTACTTTTGGAACGTGTAACTTCTGCTACTGAGTAAGCTGCAACTGCGGTCTGGGCCGCCTCATCGGCAAGACTATTGCCAACAGCGTGAACTCCAACACGCTGGTGACCAAGAGTATGAATTACAAAGAGGAGTGGGAGCCGTTCTTTAAATTCAGCCACTCGAACCCAGATCATTTTATGTTTTATTGTGCAACCTTTGGAGTCACAATAGTCATTTTGAGTCCAAAAGAACAAATTGTCATTGTATGATTGAACACAGTAGTAAGAGTCACTTACGACAAAAGTAGTGACACTGGGATCTGCGTACTCCAATGCAAGCATCAGAGCACGAAGCTCTGCCAATTGGGCGGTACAGTCCCCGAATGTCTGTGTATGGACGACATTGGACTTGAACTCCCCATTCTCTATTGTACCAACCACAATTGCGCAGGCTGAAGAATATGTGTGTCTTGAATCCGTAGCCGCTTGCGCTGAACCGTCAGTGTAAATGATACAATGGAAATCCTCTAGTGGCCGCATGGTCAGAAAAGCTGGATGAATGAATTCATACTGCAAAAATTCTTGAGTCTGCAGAGAGGAATCAAAAATGAACGAGACACCTGGAGTGTCAAGGACGTGGCCCATTGTATCCACCATGGGTGCAAAGCTTTCGAATTCGGTACACTGGCTTTCGTCACTGCCTCCAGGGCAAGATACGGAGTAACAACCAAAATGTGTTTTCCCAGTGACAGTGCAGGTTCTTTGAGAATCGCCATTTGCACTGCTGTCAAAACTTTTTCAACAGTGGAAAAACGCAACTCAGCCAAAATGTACAATTGTGACTTGTAAGCTATAGGGACTGTGTCACCCTCATTAATAGTCAGGTAGGTGAAACCCACTGCCCCAGGTACGATTCTTATCACCAGGTTTGTGTGGTTATCATGAGTCAACAAGAATTTAGATTCTAGAAGATCAGCCTGCAATAATTGCAAGATGGCTGAATGTGCGGGCAGCCAGCAAGATTTGGAAAAAGTAGGTTGTACCAAAGCGTAAAGAGGCTTGATACGCTGGGCATAATTGGGATAGTATGTACGCCCGAAATTCAAGTAGCCCAGTAAAGATTTAGCTTTTTACTGTGTTGTGGGAATGGGCAGCTGTGCGCATTTCTCCAGGAAGTGAGGTGACAAACCTCGACCTTCATTGTTGAGCTCGTAGCCCAGGAACAACACTGTATACTCTGCAATATGACTTTTTGCAAAGTTAAATTTAGAGCCAAAGTCCGCAAAACTGCAAATTATGCAATCAACACGACGTAGATGCGGCCATAATTCGTCGTCTGTGAGATAAATGTCATCCACATGCGAACATGCATCTGCGTTGAGTCCCTTTAAAAGAGAGACTATGCGGGTGGCAAAGAGGCCAGGCTGCTCTTATAGCCCATAGCCAAACGGTGGAATTAGCGCTGTTTGCCACCACTGGTAAAAGCTGTCCAATGACTACTAATGGAGGACAGATTGTGAGCAAAGAAGCCATTGGATATGTCAAGTGTGGTTTTCAATCATTTGCACACAAGACTATCCCCTAGAGCAGAACTGTGAGTATTCTGTACTACGCACGTACGACAATGGGAGTTTAAGTGCCGGTAATCCAACACCAAACGGTACGAGCCATCAGGCTTAGTCACAGTAAAAAGAGGGTTATTTATCGGAGACACACATGTTTCAATCACACCTTGATATTCCAATTGTTCAAGGATTCCTGCCAGCGGAGCTTACGCTTCACATCGCATGGGGTATTGGGGTTGAGGCTATGACATAGATCATAAGGGAATCTCTTGACTGATGTCCCAACCACAGTGAGTATGGTACAATGTCGGTGCAAGTGCCTTAGCCCAATCTTCTGCAAAATGCAGAGCCTGCTCCTTCGGCACTGTTTGTGCGAAACTAGGGAGGATTACCTCCTCTCCTCGCGGAGCTGCTAAAACAAAAGTTGGGGGCCAGTCGACCTCCGCCAATAAAATGTAACAGGTAGTACTTAGATTTTCCCAAAATCACCCTTTTACAGTACGTTGTATGTCACCTTCAATTGATAGGACAATTTAAGAAAGTCTCTTAGGGGGTGGCAGTCTAGTGTCAGCTGTCTCAACTACAACAAATGTGTCAGTCGCTGTAACCTTCAGTAGTGGACGCAGCGCCTCTCGCCTACGGTAATCTCCGCCGCGCTGTCCAACAGCGTCAGCGCTCATGTCAGATTCCGAAGCTGCATTCTCACTATCTGTGGCATATCTCGCTGTTAAAGCCGCAACTTTCTTTTTCTGAAACTGGGGTCTCTGACGTGGAGAGTCGTCCTGCTTGCCTTTACCGTCTGTCTTGCGGGGCTGCTCTTGTTTCGCACCCCTTCCTCTGCTGCCGTCTCCTCCACCGGTGGGTGAGACCGATAAGTCCTGCAAAGACCGAGGAGAACGTTGATCAGAACCTGAAAACGATCAGGTGACTTAATCGTATCGCGGTCGCACAATTCATAAGTGCGCTCAGTAGACACAGGTACCGGCGAGGCGGGACGGGACCCCTGCTTCTGTTGCTTTTTCCCCAGCTTTGACCTGAGGGGCAATCATCTTTGTCAGACTTCACCGCCTGTGTTTGCTTTTGCGCTGCTTTGGCAAAAGGCTTAACACCTAAACTATTTTGGCCAATGGTCTTATAAGCCGCCGTAATAATTTTCGGCAACTGATGGGGTTTCTCTGTATGGGGGACATCGCGCAAAGCATTAGACACCTGGAAGCTTACCGCATCTCCCTTAACATTAGCAAGGACGAGATTGGAAACTACGTCAAATACTCTAACGAGTCTCATTCCCAATTCAACAGCCGCCTCCTGCTCGTGCTCATACTGAACACGTTTAATGACGGAGGGTAGGACAGACGAAGCGCCTGGGATGGACAAAGGACCTAATCTCACCGCTGTTAAAGAGTGGGGAAGGGTGCCATTAAACCAAATTCGGTGCTGCCAAGCAGAAATCGGAATCTCCTGTGTCCTATATGGAGTGTACTCCATAGGCACGGCAGTGTGAGTGTAAACATGAACTGTATTGCTATCTGCATTCATTGAGGGAAATGTAACCCATGAGTAGAAGAGGTCAACCGGGTAAGCCACGTCAGCACTCCCAACAAAAACGACTGACATGTCTTCCAAGGGGACGTTAAAATTCTGTAAATGATTGCGAACCACCAACCGACTATGCTTCACTATCTCAACTTCACCCATTATGTCACAGAAGAGAAAAAACACAATACAAAATAATGAAGCACACTGGGCTATAATCGACTAGAAACCGTTTCAAATTATCAATCTTGAAAAAACCTATTTAACCATAGGTAGGTTTATCCGTCACCACTGTGAACCGGAAACAATAGTGAGGGGGTCATGGACTGATATAAGCACTACTCGAGAGTCTCACAATAAGACCACAACGTTAGGTGTGCCATGTCGCAGGGATTCTGCTCCTACACAGAACTGTGCACAGAGACCCGGGACCTCAGTGAATTGTGGTGTACCAAAAAGCTCACCTTAGTGCCTGGAAACCCTAACCAGCTAGCATCAGTGTCACATTACCTCTTCGTCCTATAGCAAAGGAACCAATGATTAGACAACCCAGAACATGCGACTTAGGTTATACTCAGGAATGGTGGGAAGCAAGAACACTCTTTCATTATATTCTCACACCAGTCCACAACAGGAGTAAAAAGAGACACGGGTAAGGTTAAAATATTTATTTTAACGACGTGCTCTAAGATGCAGTATCTTTGCTAACATAAGCAATTTTACAATTTTACAATTTACAATTTACAAGCAGACATATGATTAAAAATAATATGACCAGCATTGTTACAATTACATAAAACACAAAGGGAGAAATCATATTACAATGATGGTGAAAATAGGTCCTATGGCACCTAGTAAATGGTGATTAGGGAAAGTGAATTGTGTAGTGCAGTGTAGTAAAAATTGCCTACATCTAACAACCTAGTGTTTATTTGTCATAGATGGGGCGAGGGCACCCTTGAGTCTGAGGAAGTGCACCCTCCTGTCCCCCTGCTGCCTCCCTCTTCAGGCGGTACCTGCAAACACAACAATGATGGAAAGAATGTGGATCAATGTCACACATTCACCCCAGTCCAAAGATCTGGGCCCAAATCCATCGTTTTTCCACTCCACACCACCCTGGGTTAGACAATGGCGATATGCAAATCAGCGCTGACCCTGTGCCCCATGGGAACAGTCCAGTCCGAACTACAAAAGCCATGTCCTTCCCAGAACGGAAACAAGCATCCGAGGACCGGCCTGGTTTCGAGGTAACACCTCTCATCAGCCCGGCTAGCTTGATTCCAGTGGTGTGGAGTGCCTGGGACTCACGTCTGAGCATCCCCAGTACACTTAGAGCGGTACCTGCAAACACAATGATGGACAGAATGTGGATCAATGTCACACATTCACCCCAGTCCAAAGATCTGGGCCCAAATCCATCGTTTTTCCACTCCACACCACCCTGGGTTAGACAATGGCGATATGCAAATCAGCGCTGACCCTGTGCCCCATGGGAACAGTCCAGTCCGAACTACAAAAGCCATGTCCTTCCCAGAACGGAAACAAGCATCCGAGGACCGGCCCGGTTTCGAGGTAACACCTCTCATCAGCCCGGCTAGCTTGATTCCAGTGGTGTGGAGTGCCTGGGACTCACGTCTGAGCATCCCCAGTACACTTAGAGCGGTACCTGCAAACACAACAATGATGGACAGAATGTGGATCAATGTCACACATTCACCCCAGTCCAAAGATCTGGGCCCAAATCCATCGTTTTTCCACTCCACACCACCCTGGGTTAGACAATGGCGATATGCAAATCAGCGCTGACCCTGTGCCCCATGGGAACAGTCCAGTCCGAACTACAAAAGCCATGTCCTTCCCAGAACGGAAACAAGCATCCGAGGACCGGCCCGGTTTCGAGGTAACACCTCTCATCAGCCCGGCTAGCTTGATTCCAGTGGTGTGGAGTGCCTGGGACTCACGTCTGAGCATCCCCAGTACACTTAGAGCGGTACCTGCAAACACAACAATGATGGACAGAATGTGGATCAATGTCACACATTCACCCCAGTCCAAAGATCTGGGCCCAAATCCATCGTTTTTCCACTCCACACCACCCTGGGTTAGACAATGGTGATATGCAAATCAGCGCTGACCCTGTGCCCCATGGGAACAGTCCAGTCCGAACTACAAAAACCATGTCCTTCCCAGAACGGAAACAAGCATCCGAGGACCGGCCCGGTTTCGAGGTAACACCTCTCATCAGCCCGGCTAGCTTGATTCCAGTGGTGTGGAGTGCCTGGGACTCACGTCTGAGCATCCCCAGTACACTTAGAGCGGTACCTGCAAACACAACAATGATGGACAGAATGTGGATCAATGTCACACATTCACCCCAGTCCAAAGATCTGGGCCCAAATCCATCGTTTTTCCACTCCACACCACCCTGGGTTAGACAATGGCGATATGCAAATCAGCGCTGACCCTGTGCCCCATGGGAACAGTCCAGTCCGAACTACAAAAGCCATGTTTTTCCCAGAACGGAAACAAGCATCCGAGGACCAGCCCGGTTTCGAGGTAACACCTCTCATCAGCCCGGCTAGCTTGATTCCAGTGGTGTGGAGTGCCTGGGACTCACGTCTGAGCATCCCCAGTACACTTAGAGCGGTACCTGCAAACACAACAATGATGGACAGAATGTGGATCAATGTCACACATTCACCCCAGTCCAAAGATCTGGGCCCAAATCCATCGTTTTTCCACTCAGGGGCTGCTGCCTGGGCGCCCGAGCTGACTTCCCCTGACATTACAGCATGCTAAATGAAAACACTGCTGCCTCTTTTGCCCCGAGTGCTTGTATGTGATGACCCGATTGGGATTGGCGATCTCCAGCCTTCCTCCCTCATTGATCCTGTGGCTGCCTCCCCCATCCTGTCTTGCTCCGTGGACTAAGTTTCCTTGTGGCTTTTGGATTGGAATTTTGTTTATCTGCAATCCCACCATCTTGTGATGATGTTATCGGTGTTCGGGACTTGGGTCCTCCATCTTGGCGGCTACGACCAATCCTCTGATTGATGCATGCCGCTGGTCTGCTCCCTGCATTGCCAGACTGACCTTTGCCTCAAGTCAACCCCCCTTGGAACGCCTACTCCCCTCTCGCATTGTATAGTCACCGTGAGGCACCCTTTTTGCCCCACCCTCAGACCCGCTCCTTATCCTAGGTGATTCAATGCAGTAAGGGTGTCCTGCACTGGATGTTTGTATTTACTTGACCCCAACCAGTTTGTTGACTCTTTTACTCTGTCTTTTTTTGGTGTCCCCTGAAGTACTATCTTCCATTGCCAGTCTACCAGACCTGATCTACTTCCCAGCCCCCTGATTCTCCCCCATTACCTTTTATGCTCCATGGACTTGTTTATGTGTTATGATATGCTCTAGTAACTGATGTAATCGTGTAACTCTGTTTTTATTTTTTGTAACGTTAATCCTCATGTAAAGCGCTCTGATACCTCCAGGTCTAGCCAGCGCTATATAAAACTCCTTGAATAAAAAATGACATTCATTTTAGCTTCACTGCGCTCCATAATTCACTTTTCCTAATCCCTACTGCCAATCCCAGTTGGTCCTCCTCCAGGTGGAGGAAAGCATAACTAAAAGCCAATGATGATGCTTTTCACATTACCAACCTTGCAGAGAACTGAGATGTACCACACTCACGGTTAATTCGTGAATTCGTTTTTTTTTTTTTAGACGAATAGGAACCCTGACTCTGGTAAAACACAGGACAAGTGATTAATTCTCCATTGATTACACTGATTAGCCAATGTAACCATGTTTAGAGGAGAGACTACAAGCACTTTAGCACTGGTTAGCAGTGGTAAAATGCCCAAAGTCCAAATGTCAACAAAAACAATATCAGAAAAAATGGAGGTGGAAGGCAAACAGTTGGGGGGAAGACCACCCTAAGGTCTACCATATATACATAAATCTGTTGCAGGCTGCTTCTTTTTCCTCTAAAATGATCTGTATCTTGTAGTCTATTTTGGCTAGTTCAAGCCAGAGATCAATTAAACGTTATAATGGGATCACGTGTTGGGTAAGGAAATGTGCAATGTTCTTTAGCCTAGGACAATAAAAATCGTACCAGAAACATTATAAGTCTTCAAAAGAGCAATCAAAATTCATTGGTAAGTGTTAGATCTGGAGGTCTCTAGTTGGCAGTGGCTTGCACCCTGTCCAAGTAAGGACCCTTCCTTTTAGTCAGGATAAGGGAGTTACACGCTCTAGATGAAACCCTGCTCACACCCTTGGTAGCTAGGCTCGAGCAAACAGGAGTTTCTCAAAGGCAGTGTGTAAAGTATTTGTACCCGAACACACAGTAACACAGTGAAAACACCACAAATGGACACCACACCAGTTTATAATAATAAAGTATGTTTATCTAAATCAAACAAGACCAAAACAACAAAAATCGGACCTACGTATATGAAAATATCATCTTTAAAATGTTTCAAGCAATTCTGTCCATTGAAGTCTCTGGATGCGTAATTTTACACAATGTACTTTCAGATGCATCAAAATTTCCAAGGCCAAAGAGCTGCAGAGAAGGATAGCACAGAAAAACACAGCGATGTGTTGGTTCTTGAGTCCTCGGGAGGCAATGCTTCAATTCTTCTGTACGCTGGAGAAGTGTTGCTTCAAATCTAGACTGTAAGGGGAAGTGATGCATTGATTCCAAGAAAATTCTGGTCTACAGGTGATGCATCAGAAAACCTGTAGCATAGGTGCGATGTGTGGAAATCTGGACACGCTGGAAGTCGATGCAGCGGCAAAACAAGCGATACGTTAATTTCTTCAGCCTCTGTCCAACGGTGAATCGATTTTTCAGCGGCCGGGCCTGCATCGGAGTTGGTGATCTTGGACTTCAGAGGTCAGTGCACTGTACTCGGCATGCAATGGATTTTTCAACTGCTGAAAGGCACTGTGTCGATTCTTCAGCTGCATAGTGGCGGTGCATGGAAATTCTTCTCCCACAGTGGTGCTGCATAGGAAAACAGGTGCTGGAAAGGCAAAGTGTTGATTTTCAGGTTTCTTTCTTTGCAGTTCTTTGTAGCAGGAACAACGTACAAGAGCCCAGAACTTGAGTTGGCATCACAAGGGAGGTCAGAACTCCCAGCAATGGAGTTCAATCGATCAATCAATTAGGGGTTTCTAAAGCGTGCTACTCACCCATGAGGGTCTCAAGGCGCTGGGGGGGTACAGCTCCGGATCAGTCAAAGAGCCAGGTCTTGAGGCATTTGCTGAAGGTTTGCAGGTTGGGGGAACATCTGATGTTGACTGGGAGCTCGTTCCAGGTCTTTACTGCGATGTAGGAGAAGGCTCTTCCGCTTGCTCTGGTTCTGCGGATGCGTGGGGTCTCTGCCAGGGTGAGATCACTGGAGCGGAGGATACTATTGGGTACGTAGAAAGAGACACTTAAGTCGAGGTATTTGGGTCCGACGTTGGAGGGATTTGTAGACATGGGTGAGTAGCTTGAGGGTCACTCTCTTCTTCATGGAGAGCCATTGGAGGTCTCGTAGGTGCTGGGTCATGTGCTTGTGTCGTGGGGTTCCGAGGACGAGTGTGGATGCAGTGTTCTGTATGGTTTGTAGCTTGTGTAGCAGGGTTTTGTTGATTCCGGCATTGAGGGTGTGTCATAGTCTAATCTGCTGGTAATGAGTATGTGGGTGACGGTCTTTCTGCATTCGGGGGATCCACTTGAAAGTCTTGCGGAGGATGCGGAGGGAGTTGAAACAGGTAGAGGCAACGTTGTTGATTTGGCTGGTCAGGATGAGGGTGGGGTCTAGGATTATGCCAAGGATCTGGGCGTGGTCCAATGGGATAAGTGGGTGGCCGTGGGCAGGGGGCCACCAGGAGCTGTCCCACACCGTGGGGGGGGCTCCGGGGATGAGAACCTCTGTCTTCTCCGAGTTCAGTTTTAGGCAGCTGTTGCTCATCCAGGCTGCAACATCTTTCATTCCTTCTTGGAAGCTGAATCTGCTGTCTTCGGGGTTCTTTGTGAGAGAGAGAGGATGAGCTGGTTGTCATTGGCGTAGGATACTATGCTGAGCCCATGCTTTCTGATGATGGTGGTGAGGGGGGCCATGTAGATGTTGCAGAGTGTGAGGCTGAGCGGGGATCCTTAGGGTACTCCGCAGTTTATCTCAGTGGGTTCAGAGAGGTTCTGCCAGAGAGAAAGGAGCAGATGCAGTCGAGGGCATTTCCCTGTATGCCGGCGTTGTGGAGTCTGGCTGCGAGAATCCAGTGGGAGACGTGTCGAAGGCTGCAGAGAGGTCTAGTAGGACTAGGGCCACAGTGTGGCCCTGGTCCAGTAGCATATGGCAGGTTAAATGGGTAATCAGTATGCACAATTGCAATGAAAAATGGGTCAAGTGGATTTCAGACAAAGAGGTAGCCGAGTACACTGTAGTTGCGTATTTGAAGTTTATAGCAAATATTGAGAAAAAATTAATATATACAAAAAGATTGGAGCTTAGTGTCCCCAGTGGAAAATTGTAACCAAAAAGGGAAATGTAGTGACATTTGTGACAGTTACAATCTACTTTCCATTATTCTGAACAAACAATCATTTATATTTTCAACAGTTTTCTCTTTGGCTGATATATGCTGTGTGTGTCACTAAAAATGTGACAAACATGATTTCATGTGCTAGGTCTGCTCTCTAAGTATCAACCACTACGTTCACTCATTGTACTGTGTAAGCATTACCCCAATAGGAACTTTAAACAATATCTTTACTGTTCATGCAATGTGGTTTTCTAACACACATAGAGCTACCTATAACATGTATTGTGTCATACGATTATTGTAGAATCCATAAAACTGTGTAAACATTCTTAACAATGATGAATATGTTAAGACCTGCTTTTTAATTAACTCTGTTTTAACACTAACCATCGAGGTTAAACAAATGTTGCACGATCTGTTCATTTTCAAACAATGTAGATGACTTTTTTTGAAATATACACCGCGCGCCGGACTTTGTCCCACTTATCCTTTCTCACTTCTGAAAACCCGGTCTTTCTATACTTTCCTTTCTTCTCCCGCCGCCTCACCTTCACGAACGGCAATCGTTACCAATGCCTTCCGCGAATTCCGGTTCAGGCTGGCTTTTTCACTCAATCGCTGTCATTTCACCTAGGCAGCTGCCAAAGGAGGGACGCGTAGCGGCTGCACGCATCATCCACAGAATAATACGGAAAGTGAGCTACTTCGCTATTGAGTGGCACAAGTATTTTAAATATATAGCCGAAAGTAGGGCCGCCAATCTCACGTTTCTTACTTTAAAATGAGAAGGCTTTACCAACATGCTGCCCATCCTGTAAGTTAACCGGGCTACTATACATACTGAATATGGGACTGCCTTGCTTTCATTGTATATATCATAAATGCGCTGACACCGTTTGCGCATCATTATGTTATTGGCGGACATCACGCATTAAATGCCCCAAGGCTACTGCAATGGGCGCTCGTTATTAGCCATATCTAGCAATACGTTGAGCAATAGAAGATGCAGTTGTGACAGGCATCATCTTCATTGTACCTTGCACATTTTTGCAGGACAACCTCTGCTGGGACACATCTTGTTTCCGCTCTAAAAGCATCGTCTCTGCTCAATCGCCCACATTTTGAAGACTCAGGGCCAGATGTAGGTCGGTCGGTAACGGCCGAAAATCGGTATTTTCGGCCGTTACCAACCGGAAAATCAGATTTGGTATGTAGGGCCCAGAATTTTACAGATTCGGTAAATTTACCGATCGGTAAATTTACCGAATCTGTAAAATACCGAATCGGTATTTATACCTATTCGGTATTTTTGATATGTAGGTGGGACTCTTCTGAGTCCCACAACCCTTACCGATTCTGTATTTTACCATCAAATATATTTGATGGTAAAATACCGATTCAGGTGTGCATGCACATGTGTGCATGCACACCTGTGCCATATGACAGGCAGACCTGCCCTTAGGGCAGGTATGCCTGCCACATGGCCCCCAAATCTTTTTTGGGGGTGCTAGAGGGTGTCAAAGTGACACCCCCTGCACCCTTGTCAAAATCTGTATTTACCGATTCGGTAAATACCGACCGGTAATGCCCCATTCATTCCTATGGGCTTCAAAGCCCATAGGAATGAATAGGCCATTACCGGTCGGTATTTACCGAATCGGTAAATAAAGATTTTTACCGATTCGGTAGCAGGAACATCTGGATGTTCCTACATCTCAACCCCTTAGATTTACCGATTTTTAATTACCGAATCGGTATGATTCGGTAATTAAAAATCGGTAAATCTATTTTACCTACATCGGGCCCTCACTTCGGGTAAGGTTCCCTTGATTTAGTTCATATAGCAACACACTCCTCAGAATATTGCTGACACTGATAGATAACTGTTTTTCCACAGGGAACACCTCCTTGCAGCATCACAGGCCTGAGCATCCGCTCATCCTCATCCATTAGCGCAAGCCCCTCCCTTGCCTCACCCGCTTTCCTCACACTGAGGTAAGCACCCATACTGTTTGCCAATACACAACCAATAAGGATCACTGACATAATATCGAATACACAAATATAGAATTACCAAAATATCGAAGAAAAAAAATAGAATACAAAAATATCGAATTCCTATCTACAAACAGGTAAGTGCAAAAATATCGAATGAAAAATATCGTTTTAAAAAATATAGTCAAAATATCGAAATGTTTTAAATGTCTTAAAATTTATTTAAAATTAATGAAATAATAAACATAATTAACTAAAACATACTTAAAAATACTTAATTAACCTTAAAATATAAAATAATTAATTTAAGTTAAAAAAACATACAACTTTATTTTTTAATACATATATATAGATTAACATAATATTAATAAAAACTATACAATATTTTTACCGTAGGATGGCGGGAGGGTAACATTTACTATTACCACTCCAGTGAGTGCAACAGTAGGGAAAACGTTGGATAGCATAGGGGTAAAAATTACTATTCCCACTCCAGTACAAAAATGTGCAAGGTACAATGAAGATGATGTCTGTTACTAGATCTGGACCCTCAGTAGCGGTGGGTTCAGAGCGCCGCGGCGCCTGTTAAAAAAAACTACTGTTGAAATTGCCTGAAATACTGCTACTAAAAACGCTGCTAAATTTGGATATTGTGCGAATTTTAATCTTTTTAAACTTAGTTGTGTGCTCTGTGTCTCACCTTCTGACTCCGGGCTCCCTCCCAGCATCCTCACTTCCAGCCTCACGCTCTTTCGGCCAGTTGTCAGTCTAGTGTTCGGGGAATTGTGAGCCACTGCACAGCAGGGCTGAGAGGTAGGTGAGAGGAGTCTTAGGCTTTTTGAAGCAGGATGGAGCAAGCGCGCAGCATGCACGCGCAGCGTGCGCACCCCAGGCGGGTCGAAGTCGCGCCTATGGCAAGCCCGTCTGCGCCGTCCGCGCCCGAACGGGACCAGGGGCCACAAACTCTGGCCCTCGCCACTCATACTCTATAGAGGATTTGTGGTTACTGAATAAAGGTAGAACTCAACTTAATGCTGAGGTTGCAGCCAAACTGAGACCTTTAGGACTCCCAAGACCCTAACCTAAGTGTCCTATTCATAATCCATTGAGACCAATACCGTCTAATAATCCTCAGGAACTCAGGATTGCCACACTTAACACCTGATCACTACAGAAACACAATCTTGAGGTCTTCTCACTACTTCAAGATAACTCCTTGGATATCTTAGGCATTACGGAAACTTGGCTTGAAGAAGCCTCAACACCTGACCTAGTTGCAGCCCTACCCCCTACACATGCAGCACTATTCCTCAATCGATCTGGCAGCTCTAGAGGGGGCGGAGTAGCTCTGCTGTACAACCGGCAATTAAAAACAGAGGCCCTCTGCGCAGAAAGCTTTGAGGGGGCTGAGGTGTTAGGAGGTAAGTTTCACTGCAAAACGATCTGCATAGTTGCCCTGATAGTGTACCGCCCGCCACAAACGCCACCCAGGTTCATTGAATGGTTCATTGAACTAGCCAATGATATTCTCTCTCGGTACCAAAGTGTGGTGATAATGGGGGATTTGAACCTCCATTGGGAGCAGACACCCAAAGATAGCCAGGCCATTCAGCTAGAGGAAGCATTAATGGCCTTAGAACTCCAACAACTAGCACACGGGCCAACACATAATAAAGGCCACACCCTGGACCTGTTTGGTCCTCCGTCCCCTTTACTAGCCCTGTAACCATTAGTCCCTGCCTCTGGTCCGATCACTACTTACTTAGTGGTCGGCTCCCACTCCCCAAGCAAATAACAAGCAGATCCACAGACAGGAAAGTGTTGAGGAGTTGGAACCAAATTTGCGGCGATGACCTGATTACTACCCTACAGGAATCAGCGGCTCCCACTCTCATAGAGGGAAATCTTGATGCAGGAAGTACTGTTGTAAATGAATCTAGGACCCTAGTGTAAATGTTCCCGATTCATGCCCTTATATGGATACGGATTATCCTATCCTTATATAGGCATAGAAATCATTACCATATTTAGACTGAGCCTATGCATACGGCATGGCTACTTCCAATATGTTCCAAGAATCAGCAACGATTTCTTAGAGAAACCCGCCGCAGCTAGGGACATCCCCTTGCCTGAATACTAATTTATCTAGGAAATCATGGAGTTTTTGCCAAACTAAGTCTTCTATGACATTAATAAGTCCAATCACACGTCAAACTCGGCACCTTCATAGTATAAATTTGCCTAGATTTGCCCAAGCAGACACACGGTGGTTTGGAGCAGATCGACTAACTACTTGCCTGACGCCCTGCAGCAGCAAGTGCCGAAGGAAGCCGGCCCTCCAGCTGACGCACTGAGAGACTCTGTCTTTTCTCCTGCCGAGAAATCCAGCTCCAGTGTTTCCAAGCTACCCTTGATGGTTACTGGGAAATCGAGTCCTGAGAGAGAGAGAGATACAAGACCTCCTTCATTATAAACCAAGGTACGGAGCTGATTAGACCCTTAGAGAATTCTTGATTAGATTCTTGGCAGAAAATACTAAGCTTAAACTACTCCTTACTTACTACTTCCCTTGTGCTAGACTTAGGTCAGGTACACCGGGGTAGGCGTATTTTAGAATTACCAGTTGAGTACTTTTAGCCATCATTTTAAAACTGTATGTAATTTATCAGTTTTAAGGCAAGTTATGGCTTAGAAACCACATCATGCTTTTACAGTACTACTTTATAATACTGTTCGTATTATATACTCTGTACTTTATTACCAGCATTACGATGATAGCAGTGCATTTCTTATGCTTGAGAAAGAAGACTGTTCAATAAATACTTTTTATTGAAAACGCCCGTCTATCTATTTTCTCAGCACCTCGGGTGAAACGAAGCATGCACGAATGACTTAGTAAAATAGCTATCTATTGTTTCCGCGACTCTAGAGATTGACTTCTTATTCTTTGGAAACAAACAGGGCCGTTTCTAGGTGTTTTGCCGCCCTAGGCGAGAACTAAAAAATGCCGCCCCCTCCCTTTTACTACCACCTCCCCCAAAAACGTGTTGCAATTATGAAGGTTCAACCAGTGTTCTAACTAAAGGTATTTAACAGATAACCATTACACAAGTGAATATGTTGTTAATTGGATATCTTCTCAGGCACTACAGTGTTCAATTCATCACACATGCACATAATATAGCATAACAAGTCAATGTGTTCAAGAATTATTTGTATCATTTATCCAACTGTCAAAGATTTTGAAAACATTATTTCTGATGTCCTGTATATGAGCACATGAGGTAATGAATGAGAGGATAGGTTAGTGTGTGAGTGAGTATGAATTGCTTTCTGATAATCTTGATTAATCTTAGTTGTCCTTGCACCAGTTATTACTAGAGAGGTGAGTCCCAACTCGAGACGGGAAAATCCGGAAGCATGTTGAAAATGCAAACCAGGTCCACCCATCTCAGCGCCATAAACAGGTAGCCATTGTCAGCATTTTCCTGACATACCTAAGTCTAATGAAGGCCAGGCAAGCCAAACGGAGGGCAGGAGTGATGTTCTGATTAGGACTAGGACACGAAGGTCTAAGGATAAAGATGATTACCTGAACACATTACCTCTACATCATTCACACCCATCCAATCATCACTAATGAGAAATACTATTATCCTGTTGTAGACTTTAGAAAAAACACATGCAAAGCAACCAATCCTGCAAGTAACAAAGCAGAGAAATCCACAACACACACAGTCACCACTGCCAGTATACAGAAAACAATGCTGCCTAAACAGTAGGCAGGCGTACAAGCAGCCCTTGAACATCCGCTACCATGCACACGCATGACCAATGGCCATGATCCTGCAAGGCAGCCAATACTGCTACAGCACCATGAGGAGCTCCAATAAGCATGTGGAGGACCAGGACTCACTGGAGTGTACAGAGTTGGGACTGGCCACAGAAGTAGAACAGCCACATTGGAAACATCCCGTCAACAATGACAGACTGGTACAACTTCTCCAGCTCCTGGCATTGCAATGCTCCTATCAACATTCCTCCACTTGCAGCTCCTAAAGGCTGCAAACACACCCCCATCTGTCCAGCACCAGGGAACCAATGGTCTCAATAATATTGATCCGAGCTGTTATATATTTCGTATAGGTGTCCTAATATAGGCATAATCATAACTTGCCGTAATATAGACCTAATTCACTTTGCCCTTATGTAGGCATGTTTCAAGCTGTCCTAATATAGGCATGAATCAGGCAACCCTAATATAGGCATTCTCCTTCACCTACATTATCTCACAACACTACGCAATAACGTGCTCTTAGAAATTAACCTTATCTAGCTTCAGCCATGGATACAGAAGGAAGGTTTTTTCCTAACACAAGTCTTTCAGTATACATCTTCAACAGGGCTCATAAATTATGCATGAACCATTATCTACGTACAAGGTCCATCTCTTACGTCTTCCTCTGTCCGACAAAATGTCAGCAGTAACCACACATAGTAACAGTGGACACTCTTGGGGTATAAATATACCACATCTTTCCCAAGTAAGTTATAGGAGACTGTGACTTCCTGGCTGACACACTGACCAGAGACGCTGTCATTTCTGCATGCAGAAGCTCCAGCTAGCAGTGGTCTAAACATCCCATGCGGGCTGTCCAACTCGAGACCAGGACGGGGTCCCACATTCTCTCATTCTAAAGGTCACAGGGTTGACTAGAACCTAGAGGGACTCTTGGCAAAATATCTACACAACACCTACATAGATGTTAGGTACATTTTAGGTACATCTAGTTAGGGACGCATCCTAGGAGTACACATATTTATCATGTGTTTTATATCTATGTATGTAGTCAAGATTAATGCACCATGATAGAGCTTTACTATTTCTTCATTTGTGTAGTGCTGCTAATCATATTTCTCTGTTACCGTTGCATGGTTGTTACAGCGTATATCATTTACACTAGAAGAACACATGTGCAATAAATACTTATCGTTACACGCCCAACTGTTTCTTCTGTGTAACTCTCTGAGAAGCAAATAAGTGAGCACGAGTGATTGAGCGAAAAGTAGTACATTGTTTCCACGATCCTGAGGGATCAGGGTTGTTCATGTTCGATAGTTGTCGGAAACTTTTCCCTCCTTGTTCGACGGAGTTTCTAGTGGGACTCTGAGCTAGCTGGTAAAAGGTAAACAGGTTAGCAAACCCAATAGGGGTGTACAGAATCAGTCTGACACCAAACCTATAGTGTATGTTATCCAAACGCGCAGAACCTATATAGGGATATAGGAACTACACGACAGAGCTTTTTGAGAAGCTCATTGTCTATAAACTCCCCATCTCAGACAAGCAGGGCGAAAAAACAAGAGGATGCTGGTAATGCCTGTAATGTAAGCCTGTTGAATGGGTTTCCAGCCTCAAGATGGGATTCACCTTATTAGTAATGAATAAGATGAGGGCTAGGGTCATAAAGATATCACGTTAGTTCAGTTCCATTACCCACCATACAGATAAATTCACCTTTGTGTTATTGAGGATAGAAGAAGTACAAGATACGTATTTTAGGGAACACATACCAAACACAGATGTCAAGTGGCCTGAGGTGAAAGAGAAGCATTATCGAAAGCATTTCATATGACAGAAAGAATGAAGCTAGTAAAAACGCTGTCTCCAAACTTGTAGCAGAGTTCCCTTTCTGCGTCACTCTAAAGGCATCCATTGGAACATCCCCTACCTCCATTAGATTGTGACTAGGAAGGGGATTTAATTCAACAAGGCACTTTGAAAGCGTGGTGGGCAAGGCGAGCGGGAGACTAAGAGCCTAAAGCAACTGTGAGAAGAGCACGCTTTCATCAAAACCTATATTTGGGCCTCCCACATGCAATTAGATTTACATTTAGTGCCATGAGGTAGGATCCAATGTAAAGCACAGTTAAATCTGATAACCACTGCCATAAGGAAACTACAGCATACTTGAATAGAAAACGCTGTTTTATAAAGGCACCAAGCCATCCATTTTGCTGCGCCATACTGCGGTCTTATTGTTTCTAATACAGCAATGTGTTGAGCAGAGGCCTGTCAGGAAGACAAACTTGCACTTGATGGCGCACTGTACTTTCCTCTTGACTGATGTTACAGCTGCCTGTTTTTCATTGCTCCGAGGGTCGGGATTAGCCTAAACTATGCTGCACGGTAATTGATTATTTCAATCTACTTTCATTGTGTAGTTCGGCTGTATTTCCCGAAACTTAAAAGCAACAGAATTATTTTAAGCATTTAGTTCAACGCATTCAAGATTACCTTATGCTCAAGTTTTACAGTTTTCGGACTCATTATTTTGCCGCCCTCCCCTTTTTGCCGCCCTAGGCAGCCGCCTAGTCTTGCCTAATGGTAGAAACGGCCCTGGAAACAAAGTTAATAATAATAATAATAATAATACTGATACTTGTAAAGCGCGAACAGCTACCTCACGAGGAGGTGTCCCGGCGCTAAGAGAGTACTTCAGCAAGGCAAGATGCATGGTGAGTTGCTTAAGTTTTCTGCGTAAAGAGCCAGGACTTTAGGAGCTTCCTAAAGCTGGCTTCTGTCGTAGCGGATTGGATGGCCAGGGGCAAGGCGTTCCAGAGTTTTGCCGTGCCAGCGGAGAAAGACCTGCCCCCAAGTCTGGCTTTTCTAACTCGTGGGACAGTTAACTGAAGCAGGGAATTGGATCGTAAGTGTCTCTCCTGATAGTAGCGGGGAAGTCTGAATTTTAAATAGGCAGGGCAAGTTCCTTTTAATGCTCTAAACGCCAAGGTAAGAACTTTGAATTTAATTCTGCTCACCATTGGGAGCCAATGCAGTTCGCGCAGATGTGGAGAGACATGATGTCTGAAAGGAATAGGTTTTATCAGTCTCGCAGCCGCATTCTGCACGATCTGCAGGCGTTGCACCAGATATTTGGGCAGACCAAGGTAGAGGCCTTTCGAGTAGTCCAGTCTAGATGTAACTGTCGCATGGACTACCATTTTGCGACACTCAACTGGTAGAAAAGAAAGAAATTTCCGGAGGTTTCTAAGTTTGTGGAGACATCCGGTGGTGACCTGCTGTATGTGCGAGGAGAAAGAAAGATTCTCGTCCCATCTTACTCCCAAATTCTTCGCACTGGTTCCGGGAACTGGTGCTGGGCCCATTTCGGGGGGCCACCACAGGTCGGGAGGGGGATGTGTATTTTTTCCAAAGAATAGTACCTCCGTTTTGCTTGCATTCAATTTTAGCTTGTTTGCATTCATCCAGCTGGCCACATCTCGAAGGCAGCCCCTTATTTTACTAAAAGCTGCCTCCGATACCTCTACATAGGGGAAGACCAGTTGCGTATCATCTGCATACGAAATCGCCTTGACCCCCCATTTGGCAATCAAGGTAAAAAGTGGGGCTAAATAAACATTAAAAAGTAGCGGGCTGAATCCCGACCCCTGAGGTGTTTAAGCGGTTGTCAGAAACTAATCCCTTCTTGTGAATTCGAGAGAGTTTCTAGTGACCTCAGAGCTAGCTGGCACTCACAATTAAGTCTAATAGATTCGGTAGAGACCTAGTCGACCTCAGTCCTACGTCTAAACTACAGGATTTATTATTCCAATGCGCAGAGCCTATTGGGAATATAGGAACTACACTACAGTATGGCCCTGATAGGAAGGCTACAAAATGCTATAGATAATGTAGCTCCAACACGCAGGGTCAAAATTAGGGACAAGGGCGAGGGGGCACCTTGGTTCAAGACCGCCTTAAGATCTATGAAACAGACCCTCCGCCATAGCGAAAGAGAATGGCGGAAGGCTTATGATCCAGGTGCCCGGCAAGAATACTGTGAAGTGTTCGCTGCCTACAAAAAAACTATCATATCATGTAAAGCAGAATATTATGAGGCAAAAATCGCCACGGCGGAAAATAAACAAAAGGAGACCTTTCGAACTTTGAAAGAGCTGCGGCAAGTTAAAGAACATAAACCTCAGTTCGGCCCGGAAGATTGTAATAACTTCCAATCCTTCTTCGAAACTAAAGTCAAAGATCTAATTAGGGAAACTCATATGACCCCTAAGTTTCCATGTACATTGGTACCTATACTATTGCCTCCCACTTTCAGCGAACCCCTCACTACCTTCCTCAATCTCACGCATGTCACTCTGTCCCACCCCTGCCCACCCAGGATCTTCAAGGTGGCATTTCCTGGTATGGAAAGGGAGATACTTTCACTCCCTTGCCACAGGACATGTACCCTCCAACTTTAAGGAAGCCCGTGTCATCCCGCTCCTGAAAAAGCCTGGAGCTAGCACGAAGAACCTGAAAATTTTTCGGCCAATCTCACAGCTCCCGTTCCTTGCAAAGGTTCTAGAACAACACGTACTAAAAACCCTGACCAATCACGTTGAAAGCAACCTTCTCCTTCAACCTAACCAGGCAGGGTTCAGGTCGCATCACAGCACGGAATTGGTGATGCTGTCTGTTCTAGACAAACTTAGACTGAGGGCTGATAAAAATAAACCATGTGCCCGGATTCTTCTCGACCTATCCGCTGCATTTTACACGGTCAATCACAACCAACTAATGTCGCGGATTTCGGAGCTAGGGATCCAGGGCACAGCCCTTACATGGCTCACAGAGAATACAACTGAATGACCAGGTGCCCGATTTGGGACTCCTTTCATGCGGGGTACCGGAGGGATCACCACTCTCACCATTGCTCTTTAATGCCTACCTCCATCCCCTGATAGCAGCACTGAACGGTATGGAGTGTCAAATTTATAACTAGGCTGATGACACCCAATTAGTCATTCAGATAGAAAATTCCACGACAGCTCACATCAGATTCCAAAACATTTTGAAATTTACGGTCAACTGGATGACGGCCAGCTCTCTTAAAATCAACCTGGATAAAACGGAAGTACTGGCCGTCACTTCAGTCTCCAACAGTGGAAAGAGGTCTTCTGGCCAAAAGAGCTCTGCGCCTACCCAGAGTCGACGGTGGCAGTAAAAAGTCTGGGCATCAAAATCGATGCCAAGCTCACCATGATCCAACAGGTATCAACAGTGGGGGGGAACATGCACAGGCATACTGAGACAGCTGCTTAAGCTCGCTCCATTACACAGTTTTAACAGTCTTGGAATGGCAGTATCTGCTATGATACTATCAAGATTGGATTACGGGGATGCCCTGTATATCGGCTTCCCGGGCAACCTCCTGAAGAGGTTGCAGTTGATTATGAATGATGCTGCTAGGCTTGTCTTTAGAGTGCCCAGATGAACACATGCATCACCCCTCCTTAAACAACTGCATAGGCTCCCCGTTGGACAGGGAGCAAAATGTAAAGGCTTCTGTATCATGCACAAAGCCATCTATGGCCAAGCCCCTAGCTACATCAAGGGCCGTCTAGCCAACTACACTCCTATTAGGGTGTTACGTTCCTCCGAGGCGAACTTTTTGACCTGCCCACGATTTAACAAGTCATCGAAAGGAGGAGGAGCCTTCTCCTCATCTATTCTCCACATTTGGAACAACCTGCCGGAGAACATACGCAAAGAACATGCCCTCCTACCGCTTACGAAGAAATTAAAAACAGTACTTTTTGTAGAGGGATGGGGCGCAATCTGAGTCCCCTCTCATGAAGGCTAGATCTCTGTTTCTGATAGCGCTTAGAGACCTGCAGGTGATAATGCGCTTATAAATAAAAAATTAATATAACATAACAAGTGAGTGCAACAGTAGGGAAAGCGTTGGATAGCGTAGGGGTAAAAATTACTATTCCCACTCCAGTTAGTGCAACAGTAGGGAAAGCATTGGATAGCGGGAGGGTAAAAATTACTATTCCCACGCCAGTGAGTGCAACAGTAGGGAAAGCGTTGGATAGCGGGAGGGTAAAAATTTGTATTCTCACTCCAGTGAGTGCAACAGTAGGGAAAGCGTTGAATAGCGGGAGGGTAAAAATTACTATTCCCACTCCAGAGAGTGCAACAGTAGGGAAAACGTTGGATAGCGGGAGGGTAAAAATTACTATTCCCCCTCCAGAGAGTGCAACTGTAGGGAAAGCGTTGGATAGCGTGGGGGTAAAAATTACTATTTCTACTCCAGAGAGTGCAACAGTAGGGAAAGCGTTGGATAGCGTAGGGGTAAACATTACTATTCCCACTCCAGAGAGTGCAACAGTAGGAAAGCGTTGGATAGCGGGAGTGTAAAAATTACTATTCCCACTCCAGTGAGGGCAACAGTAGGGAAAGCGTTGGATAGCAGAAGGGTAAAAATTACTATTTCCACTCTAGTGAGTGCAACAGTAGGGAAAGCGTTGGATAGCGGGAGGGTAAAAATTACTATTCCCACTCTAGTGAATTTAACAATAGGGAAAGTAATAATTTAATATATTATTAAAAAATATATATATATCAATACTAATAAAACCTTCATTTAAATTAATTGCCAATTTAATATTATGTAATAATTAATCAATTATAAATACAAATACATTTTAGTTATTAAAATTAATTACCTATTCATACTTAATTAACAACTAATTAATTTTCAATAACAAAACACATTAATAATACAATTAATACCAATTAGTAAAATGAATGACCTATTCATAATTAGTAAGCAACAAATTAATTTTAAATAACAAAAACTACTTAGTAATTAAAAATTAATACCAATTAAAAATTTATTAACAGTACAATAATTATCAATACACAAAAAGTATTTTTAATATGTAATTAATTACAATTAAATTACTTCTCACCCTATTCCCCTGTAAAACCACAATACGCTACAGAAAAAAATGGATACAATTATCGTAATGATCAATTAATAAATTAATACAAATTAATTACCAATTAATAATATTTATTACCAATTAACAATTAATTAACAATAAATAAAAAATCAATACCAATAAATAAATAAAAATTATTTAATTACAATTAAATTACTTCCCACCCTATTCCCCTATAAATCCACAACCCGCTATAGAAAATAAATTATTAAAATTAACATAATTATCAATTAATCAATTAATAAAAATGAATTACCAATTAAAAATTAATTAACAATTAATTCAAAATGAATACCAATAAATAAATGAAAATATTTAATTAATTACAATTAAATTACTTCCCACCCTATTCCCCTATAAACCCACAACCCGCTACAGAATTAAAACAAAACATTAAATTAAAAAAAGTTAGTAATTTCTAAAAATTAATATTTAATTTAATATAATTAAATTACTTCCCACCCTATTCCCCAATAAACCCACAACCCGCTACAGAATTAGATTACGCAAAACTTATATAACATAAAATTCATTACTTAAAATAAATTACAAAAATAATATACAGTTTTCACTTATATACTAACAAACAAAACACTTTAAAAAATGTGATATTATAAAAAATTTGATATATTTTAATACCTATATTATATACTTTGATATTTTGACTTTCTATATTTAAAAAAATTGATATTATATTACTTACCTTCAATTCGATATTTTTCACCACTATATTCTGTCCATTCGAGATTTTGTCCATTCTATATTTTTACTTCGATATTTTGGTAATTCTATATTTTGAATTCGATATTTTGTCTTGTTACCACCAATAATGATGCAATTTTTCAGTTTCTTACTACTTCTTTCTTTGTCACTTCTGTAGTACCCGGCTGGGTCCAGTGTGAGTATCTTCACCCTTATCTTTTTCTCACTTGACCGGTGTTTTCACGCCATCCACGTGGCTGTGCATACAAATTGTTTTTGTTACAGGTACTCCTTGTTGTTTGGCCTTCCATTCATTTATCCACGAATAATGGCCCCACTAGACTTTAGCTTACGTCACTCTCCTTTCTAATTTGCAAATGTCCCTATATCATTAGGTCCTGAAGAGACCCTGTATTCTTTGAAGGGTCGAAACTCCGTCGACTTTAAAGAAAACAAATCATTACACCAGCACTGACTATTGTTCACAGTGCTGGAGAAAACTGTTGAAGATTTAAATGATCGTTTGTTCAGAATAATGGAAACCAGATTGTAACTGTCACAAATGTCACTACATTTCCCTTTTTGGTTCCAATTTTGCACTGGGGACAATAAGCACCAATATTTTTGTATATATGAACATTTTCTCAATATTTGCTATAAACTTCAAATACGCACCTACAGTGTACTCGGCTAACTCTTTGTCTGAAATCTGCTCAACCCATTTTTCATTGCCATTGTGCATTCTAATTACCCATTTAACCTGTCATTGTCTCCACAAGAACCGCTGTTTCTTGATATACAATACGTACCCTGGTTCTCCGTGAGTAGGTTTTCCCTTGTGCATGTTAAATACTGGTCGAGTAACATGCGGATCTCATCGGTGATGGCAAGGAGGGCAGTCTTGGTGCTGTGGTTGCTTGAAATCCAGACTGGGAGGGGTCGAGGATGGCGCTCTCTTCGATGTAGGTGTTCAGTTGGGTGTTGATGAATCTTTCAGTGACTTTTGCTGTGAAGGAAAGGAAAAAGATGGGCTGGTAGTTTTCAGTTCTGTTGGGTCAGCCAAGGGTTTCTTGAGGAGGGGCTTGACCTCTGCCCGCTTCCAGTCATCAGGGAAGATACCGGAATCGAGGGAGGCATTGATGGTCTGGCTTAGTTTGGCGGCGGCGGCTCTGTGGTAGACGTGCGGTGGGCAGGGATCCGTGGGGGCTCTTGAGTGGGTGTTCTTCATGGTCGTGGTAGTGTCTTCAGTGGTGGCAGGTTTCCAGGTGGTGATGGTCGGCTGGTTGCCGGTGGCAGGGGGGGCGGTGTCCGGAGTCTGTTCACTGAAGTTGTCATAGAGGGATTTGATTTTCAGGTGAAAGTAGGAGCTGATCTTGTTGCAGAGGTCCTGAGAAGGTGCGATGTACGTGACATCACTGGGGGTTTGGTGAACTGCGGAATGACGTTGAAAAGTTCTTTTGCGTTGCTTTCATTGGTGTGGATTTTGATCTTGATGAAGGTCCACTTGGTGGCTCTTATGCCCTGGTGGTATTCGTTCATGGCGTTTCTGCAGTTGTTCTGGTCTTCGGTGGTTTTCCTGTTCTGCCAGAGTTTCTTAATGTGTCTGCTGGAGTGCCTAGCTTCTTGGAGGTCAATGGTGAACCAGGTGGGCTTCAGGGGGCGTTGTTTGATGGGGTGGCGGAGGTGTGCGAGCTTGTCAGTGCAGTTGGCGATCCAGCGGTGTAGTTCTTTGGCTAAGGAGTTGGCGTTGGTGGTGGAGGAGGGGGGTTTGTGGAGGAGGGTGGTGTTGAGGTGTTCTTCTTTGATCTTGTTTCAGTTTCTCCATGGTGGGTGCGGGCGGGTTTGGGTGCGGTGGTGGGGGTGTAGTTGAAGTGTAAGCAGTGGTGGTCTGTCTGTAGGGGCTGCATGGTGTGGCTGAAGTGTATGTTTGTCCCTCCTGAGAAGGTGGGGTCTAGGGTGTGTCCAGCTCTGTGGGTGGGGGTGGTGATGCGCTGCCTCAGTCCAAGGTTGTCAAGGTTGTCAAGGAAGGTGGTGGAGTCGGGATCGCTGTGGTTGTTGAGGTGGAAGTTCAGGTCTCTGATGAGAATGAAGTCCATGGAGGCAATGGCGTGGGGTACGGCGAGGTCGGCAATGGTGGTGGCAGAAGAGGTGCGAGGTCCAGGGGGTCTGTATATGAGGGTCCCGCGCAGCTTGGTTCTCAGGCTTTTTTGGACCTGGAAGTGGAGTTGCTCTGTGCTGGAGAGGTGGTCGCTCGTACTGGAGGTGGAAAGTCGAAGGGAGCTCTTGTGTGCGATGGCGAGTAATCCTCCAGGGCAGAGGGTGCGGTCCTTTCTTTGGATCTTGTATCCATCGGGGATGGTGGTCGCAATGTTGGGGCGGAGGTGCCGTCAGTCCATGTTTCTGTGAAGAAGGCAATGTCAGGCGAGAGGGTGTCAAGCAGGTCCCAGATCTCCACGGCGTGTCTGTGGAGGGGGGCGTACATTGAGGAGGATGCCCGTCATCGCACTGGATTTCTTGTAGTCTCTGATTTGATTGTTGTTTTGAAGTCTATTAACTCAGCCACCATGCTATGATGAGGAGGATTTAGATGTGGTTGTGGCTTCCAGAAGTATTGATGCTTTATGGATGAATTTCGTAAGCCCAATGTTTAGCTTGGTGTTGTCAGGGTTAAGAGCGGCCATTTTTGCTTGGCGGCAAGATCAAACTCCCAACGTAATACATTGGCCTCGCACTAGTGACCGTCTGGCCGTGATGAAGAACTTGGTAATTTTCGCTCAGGGAATACTTACTAATATAACAAGAACTTGGCACAAGACTCTGAAAATATGAAAAAGACATCTTTATTAAACACAATTAAGTGAGGCTACGTCACCCAACTGCCTTAGCAATTGAATGAGGCAGTCTGCTGAATGGTCTCAGCACAGACCTTTTATACCATTTATTATGCCCTAGGCACACATTTTCTCTTTGAAGTACATTATTGTTGGTCACTCCCAGGACGTGCACACAAAGCACTGTATGATGACAAACCCACTTTTCAGTTTGTCCAGCCCAAAAGTAATCATCAAATAAACCCATAATAAACATTCTTCTTTAGACAAGCTGGACAAGACCCATAATGAAAAGGCCCGCAGCCCACATCATAAATAGACCATAACGAAGGAACAGAAACAGATAGGAGCAAGATAAAGGGGTATGTGCGTGTACAATAAACATTGCAATGTCCTGCTCTTTGATCTCTATCTGACCAGCTGCCTAACAAGGAACTGTCTCAACGAGGTCAGCCTCGGGCAAGGGAGTCAGCTTTCGCCAGGTCATGCAGGAGTCAGCACAAACCCATGCTAAGGTTATGTCCTTAAGTACTTGTTCTGCCACAGTGAGAGCCTACTGTAAGGGCAATCCACAAAATGGCTGCCGTTCACAAAATGGAAGCCAAGGGTTCAGTACGAAAATGACGATTTCGAGGTGAAATTGTTACTGGAATATGACGAAAATGCTTGTACATAGTGTACTAGCCATTCTCGGTATTTTGATATAAAAATCGTCATGCTACGACAAAGTTTATTACACGAGTCCAGAATTTTCAGTACCACAGACACTCCTTTTGCCCTTACATAGGCAATAACCTATACTCACGCTAGTCTGAGTCCAGGTCTATATTTATCAAATCATCAAGATGTTGCTGAAGCATAATCCTATTACATAGCGACTCTCTCGGGACAGGTCTCCTTACACACGCAGTAGCACAAAGGCCATATATGTCAGGACCAACAATTAGTGATGTTCACTACTAACTGGTGTCGATGCAGAAACTGTACAAAAGGAATTATCAGTAAACTCTGACCTCCTAACTAGTCCATGTTCAGGTAAAATCTGGAAAGAATGCAAAGAAGTAGAAGTAGGAAGAGACATAGGTTGGGAGGTGGGTACAGATGTGAATTGGGGAGCAAAAACAATCCCACCCATAAAAGACAATGCCATGTTTAAAAAACACTAGAAAACACGTCATTAAGAACATATAGACAAAGTAGTGACCGCTATTACAAATGAAATCATAATTTTTCACAACCCTAAGCAAAAAGTAAATCCTAAAATTATCTAGTAACACTGTAGGTCTTCCTATGCATTTTCTGTCATTTATTATATGTTCAAGTGAAACAATGGTGACCCTCATTAATGCTCTGAGGTGAAAAGGGGATACTCTTCCACAGGAAATGGACTTTATTGTGCTTTTACTAAACAGAATCTACAAAAAAATAATGCCAGTTGAACAATAAAATCATTCTCCTAACACTTAGTCATACAATCACACGGAAACCTCTTGTGAAACCAACTATGCCCAGTGTCTGTTAAAAAAAAAAACCTCTCTGGCAGGCTTCTATTGTCCAATCAAGTCTGCTCCCGTTGTTGCATGGGCCTTTGGATTCAGGCCTCCCATGCTCTGATGCTCAGTATCTGTTGGAGTGCCCTCCTGGCAAACACTCATAGCTCATTCAAAATGTCTCAAGGCAGTGCACCGTATCTCTCCTCTGCGGCAGACACTACAGATAATGTGCTCTTCTCGTGCAGACCCGGGACCATTCTCAGACTCCAACACTCATCATTCAGTGTCAGAGGACGCTCAGGCCGCTCTTTCATGGGCACCAGAATGGAGTGCCTTTTGACACTCTTGGATCCTCCGGTGCACTGCACTTCCGTTGAAGCAAGGGAAAAAAAAGGGGTGCGTGGCCAAAACTCAGGCCAAGGGGCTCAAGGGACTGCACACTGTCAGAGGTTAACCAGCACATAACAGGCGCTCTTTTGCACTGAAATCTCAAGGGACTTCACACTGTCAGAGGTTAACCAGCACATAACAGGCGCTCTTTTGTACTGAAATCTCAAGGGACTGTGGCAAAACCAGCCCCTTCTTCTTTTCTGATGTTGAACGCCTTCTGATGAAGCAAGTGTGATGCTTTAAACAGTTCACTGTACAACAAGGGGACTGCAAACAGGTGGCCTGCGATCTTCAAAGGGGTGGCCACAGCCCTGGGACAAATCTGCGTTGAAATACACTGTCATTCAAAGGCAATACAAAAACAAAGGAAATAGGCAAAACAGTGCCTCTAGTCTCTTCAATTGGGTTTCCGTGTGAGAGCATATCTTTCATCATCATAGCGACATGGGAATTCTATCTGAATGGATGTCCTCACACATAGTGGCATGTCTAATGGGGCAAACACATTTTATCTCAGTGATACACATAGGTGTTCCTAAATTCCTCATCTAGAACATCTCAAAAGCGGGATCACATACATGTTATCATAATAATTGTGCATCAGGTGGGACTATGCCATGCAAAAGCTAATGATCAAGATGTGGGAACAAAAGACAAGAACTAGAGAGTCCTGGTATTTCCATTATTTATAATACATCTGGTCCATTAAAAATTAAAGCAGTAAAAAAATAGACTAAAAACCAATTTTAGAATAGGCATTGAATTTGTCATATTAAAAAAACCGTAATGTGTCTCCTATTGAGGTGGAAAGCTTATCTTACTATAGTATTGAGTCAGTTAATCAGTCCTAACAGTCCTAACAGTCAGACTGGAAAAACATCAGAATAGGCCTAAAGAAAATTCTTAGAAACCAGTCTAGTAATGCAACAGGGAAATATACATAAAATGGGGGTCCATGGTACATTACTGCAATCTGAAAGTGCGAACCTGAACAATACACTGATAATAATAAAAGCTGACTGGTGAAAGGAATACGGAAAAGAGAATAGGACACAGCTAAAAATCCCCAATAACTGGGCCTGATGTGCTTGGGTGATAGTCAGGCATGTGACAAAAAATGAAACCTAGTTTCTTTTACAGTCCAGAGCCATAGGAAGGCCACTTAGGAAGCAGAATAAAACTGACTAATGTGAATATAGAAATTAGGTCACTATGTACAAGAGTCACAAATCTATAATGTATCCTTACGTCCAATCAGGATATATAATTTTAGGGCTGCCTGTTCCTTCCAGGAAAGGGCAGTATCGTGACTACAAATGACACAATTTGCTGTTTATTTTTCTTCAATACTTATAGCCAAATTTGACATACACTGGTGAAGTGTTGTCTGTCTGGTTCACAATATGAAAAAAGGAAAAATCATATCTGTGAATTTTAGTATCAGCGAAAATGTTACCCAACTGTTGACAGCGACACGTATCGTCATACATGTCACAACAACACGGGTGAATTTGTAATAATTTCTTAGCAGCAACATACAACATGCAAAAACGCACAATACGGACGTCAAGCCATCAGATATACTCGCTGTAAAACGTAGCATATATAAATGAGCGGTGACGCATAATACCGTGTAAGGATACCCTCCTGTTTGACAGTAGATCACCAATAGTGGGTATCTGCTGTCAAATACAACTTTCGGACACACAGAACCAGTAAGAACAATTCATGATAGAACAAAATACACAAGCATGAAAAACGCATGGACATTTCTTTTCAAAGGAGTTGCGTAGAGAAAAAAAAACAAAAACATCTCATTTCATCCAACCAAACTCACGTGTCTTGGTTGGCATAAAATTCCCCAGAGCAATCCATGAATGATCTGTGAGCAGAAGCGAAAAGGAAAAAAATACACAGCACACAAAAGAGAGACATTTCTTATAATAAAACAGACATCAATTGTAACATTTAAGCAGAAGACAAAACATGATACACATTAACAAACACAAAAATAAATTTCCATTACTTAACTGTTACCATCTTGTCAGTCACCTTTCAACATTTTTAACTTTTAGATGTAAAATCCTTTCCCTGACACCTAGAATTAGCCTTGTGCCACAATCTCCATTATAAAATGTTTTTAGTAAAAGGCTGCATCTTATTTTTTTGTCTAAGACGTAATGCAACACTTAGTTTTATGTACTAGCAGACATTATTTTTTAGAGCAGAAATACAAATCTCATGATGTTGGGACTTTTAAAGAAACCTTTCAAGAAACCTTTTATATTTCCCTTTGGAATTAAGTCTTTAACTTTGAACCAGAAATTCCACCTTTCAGAGGCCTGTTTAGCAATGTTATTCTACATTTCACAGAGACAAGGCTCGAATTTAAAAGGTCACAATGCCAACATGACAGAGACAGAAGGCCTACTACATTTACTGTGAAGGGTTCACACATACCAGTTTTTAGAACAAATGCTTGCTACCACCCTATACAATGGTACTCATTTTAACCACCTAACGTCTAAATGGGCCCCGCTAAAGTTCGAACCTTCAACCCTGATATTAAACACAAACCTCTGCACCGGGCACATTGGCTCACCGAGCTATGAAAAACAACCTCAATAACAACCCACAAGTTTGTATTATGCACAAATGTATGCATTTACTGAAGCCAGAGACATTTTCAAGCTATGGTAAATTACAAGAATCTGTGTTAAAAAAAAACATTTAACTCAATTTCGACTTTTATCTTTGGGGCACTTAAAAATAAATATCCTATAATTGTTTTACATATTAATCATCCTCAGGATGTTCTTTGCACGTTACAGATATTAGACATTAGTCATATCTCATGTAAATCCTTGGAAAAAATGAGTTCTTTTACGCCTGCGCCAAGTGAAAACCAACATGCAAATTACCTAATTACACCGTAACACATAACTTAAATCAAATTTTAATAGTGGGAGGTCATAGTATGAGTACTAAGCTTTATAAATATCAAAAAACGATTTTAAAAAGCACTTATTTTTTTTTCAAATAATTTTTCCATAATTAATAATTTTTCGTTCAATGAAACCAATTATCTGTTTTTATGATAACTCCACATATAAAGGTAAGCTGCTTCCCTTGCCTATCATTTTTAGATGCAGTCAATTATGCGCCTACGCACAAAAAGCCTAACTTAAAACATGACATTTTTCGCGCCATTTTTGAAGGGCAATCAGTATTTTCAACAGAACCAAAAATATACTTTGAAAAAGATGTTTTAAGAGAGGAAAACCATATTTGGAATGTCTTCCAGTGATACAAAGTGATGAACCTTATTTTTGTAACCCTCTAAAACACTATTCTGAAATGAAAAAAAGGCCAACTGTGATTAACTAACAGCTAAGTCCTGGGCTAAATAAACATTCCAATGCTATTCGAAAAACAATGCCTTCGAAAAACAACATCTGCTGCCTTAAGGCAGGAAAGGCTCTGCACAGGGCTGAAACTGAAACCTGGGCACGCTTTCAGTCTTACTGAAAACAGACATTTCAAGTTTTTTTAAAAATGTGCATGCAAAAAGATGCATTTAAATCTAGCAAGAAAAAATTCACTTTTTTTTAAAAGTGTTTGGCTTTTACATGTACACAATGCATGTAAAGAAAAAAAAAACTACAAATTCGTTTTGCTACAAAAGACAATTATTTTTTAGGCCTTCATATTCCTAGTGAATGTGAATTTTAACTTATCTATTTTAAGCATTTAACAGTTTGCACATATGCGTTTTTGCTTAGTCTGTAAATTAAATAGCAACACATAGCGATTTTTAGCATATGACATAGTAAATTGCTGGAGTGTTATTTAATTTCTACTTAATATTAATAATCTGACATTTTACTTAACAGACTGAAAACATCAAGAAACCCACAAACACACATTGAGAGCTCATTGCAGACATTAAGCGAAAGTATTCAAACACTCAGGACACACAATACAGCGCTGTAAGCTATTACTGAAGTTACACTAATAAGAAAAACCACATAGACATTGAGACACACATTGAACCCACAAATCGACAATTTGGACGAAAACAAAGCCATTTGTAAATACTAGCTAAGTCATATTTACAAGAAACACGTCTCAATAGTATTCCAAAAGACTGCAAAAACACAGCCCAACAGACTGCTGTATGTGCACGAAGTCACAATACACTTAATTCACTAGCTTTGGCTGGCAGAACACCAAAAATTGTGCTGCATATCTCCATTCATAAAACTGCGCAGAACAAAGGATACTTGTTTTGTATTATGTCATATTTAAATTCCCTGGGGATACAAAATCACCAAGGAAGAAATATGTTTTTTAAATCTAAACCTATTTAGATATCCCCTTTAGGGGAAAGCCGGCTAATCCAAACGTATACAAAGTTGACCAACACAAATCTCCAAATTCGCTAAGATCAGGCATCTTATAGCTCACTAATCTAGCTTCAAACTTCAAGGGGCTATCTCTATCGATACACTCGTAAATATACAAGACCCTCGGTTTTTGAAAATTGCAATATTCAAATAAAAACTAAGGACAAATCAAACTAAGAACCAATCAAAATCAAAGAATCAAAAAACAAAGGACTGGGAGCGACCCACTTATACTTAACTCTTACTTTTACTAATCAAAATATTATCCAGATTCTAACTGTCAAGTTCTACATGACCTAATGGTCTTTTTAAAAATACTCACGCCAAAAAAAGGTTATCAGTCAGGAGTGACATCATGTGGAGGATCAAAAATCAGAAGATCAGAAATATACTGGGCTGCAGAATCAAAGAATCTCCAGAATCCCCGTGCACAGAGTGCCTTCTTAGTAGAATCTTGTTCTGTCCTCAGTTCATTTCAGTCTCCTGGCATGATCACTCCCACAGAAAGTCACTTCTCTGATGATTCCCGCGTTAGGGCGCCAACTGAAGAACTTGGTAATTTTCGCTCAGGGAATACTTACTAATATAACAAGAACTTGGCACAAGACTCTGAAAATATGAAAAAGACATCTTTATTAAACACAATTAAGTGAGGCTACGTCACCCAACTGCCTTAGCAATTGAATGAGGCAGTCTGCTGAATGGTCTCAGCACAGACCTTTTATACCATTTATTTTGCCCTAGGCACACATTTTCTCTTTGAAGTACATTATTGTTGGTCACTCCCAGGACGTGCACACAAAACACTGTATGATGACAAACCCACTTTTCAGTTTGTCCAGCCAAAAATTAATCATCAAACAAACCCATAATAAACATTCTTCTTTAGACAAGCTGGACAAGACCCATAATGAAAAGGCCCGCAGCCCACATCATAAATAGACCATAACGAAGGAACAGAAACAGATAGGAGCAAGATAAAGGGGTGTGTGCGTGTACAATAAACATTGCAATGTCCTGCTCTTTGATCTCTATCTGACCAGCTGCCTAACAAGGAACTGTCTCAACGAGGTCAGCCTCGGGCAAGGGAGTCAGCTTTCGCCAGGTCATGCAGGAGTCAGCACAAACCCATGCTAAGGTTATGTCCTTCAGTACTTGTTCTTCCACAGTGAGGGCCTACTGTAAGGGCAATCCACAAAATGGCTGCCGTTCACAAAATGGAAGCCATGGGTTCAGTACGAAAATGACGATTTCGAGGTGAAATCGTTACTGGAATATGACGAAAATGCTTGTACATAGTGTACTAGCCATTCTCGGTATTTTGATATAAAAATCGTCATGCTACGACAAAGTTTATTACACGAGTCCAGAATTTTCAGTACCACAGTGAGCAGTGCAGGACATGCATAGACGATGTGTTCTATTGTTTCAGAATGATAGCCACACAACCTGCATTCAGTGCTACTAACTGGCCGACGCCATTCAGGAAGATTCTTCAGAAAGGGCCAGTAATCCATCCTCAAGGCTAAAAATGTGTGTTTCCAATAAAGTGCGTATGTGCTTGATAGGTAGAGTGGCTGAACACCCACTTTAAAATTAGCGATTACAGCCCAAGCATGTCTCCTCTTTGACAGTGTTGCCCTGTCCGAGAGAAAGGACCACAATCTAACATTTTTTTAATGGCGGTCTTTAACACCGGGTGAGAGGGGTTTATTTCCCAGAGGTCTTTTGCACCTAGTAGCGTAAACTGCGATCCAAGAGTTGCCGATTCTTGTGGCTGGTCTGATTTTTCTGTATTTCCTGCCAGAGTCAGGTCTCCAAGGAACCCTCCCGGGCATGGCGCAGTCTGTGACATAGTTTAATGAATGCGCCTACCTCCACTCCATGGTGATCTTGAAGTCCCAGTTCGAGTCTCACTTTGGCTGGCGAGGCAGATTTTGACAACCGAAAGGCTCTTTTAAAAAAATGTGTTATTAACTTGTTTATTAATATACTGGTTGTGCCCTTAGTGATCTCGTGTCCATATGTCAGGGAGTTGATTACTTTAGCTTTCATTACTTTCAGCATGGGAGTTAGGCTGGAACCTAGTAGCTGTTTTGTCAATTTTGCAGCAGACACTTCTAACGGCTTTTGTTTTCAATGCTTCTTTGTGCTTGATAAAAGTACCTCTTGTGTCAAGGAAGATGCCCAGGTATTTATAACTGGGGGTTGATTCTAGCTTTGTTTTGTTGAAGTACCACCTTTCTATTGACCTTTTTTGCTTCCCGAAGGATATAGTTTTGGTTTTTGACAGGTTAAGCTTTACGGAGGTGGAGACAACATTGTGCTGAGCAGACACAGCCTATTCATGTGCTAGTGGAAACTCCTCCCACCACTCCAAATGCAGAAAGGGCTATTTAGCCCAGCTATGAGTCACCCAGGAAAAGCAGGACACACCTCAAACGCCCTTGTGACTATGTAGAGTGAATGCACTTCATCAGGTCCTGTCACTCCAAAGTCAGAAGGTGAATTCACAAACAGGAAGAGGCACGCCAGATGATTAAACAATAAAATGCCCACTTTCTAAATGGGGCATTTTAAAACACACAATTTTAACAACCTTTACTAAAATGTGAGTTATTAAATTCTGAGTTCAGAGAGCCTAAACTCCAAATATCTAGCTGTTCCCAATTGAAAGTTACACATGTAAAAGGTTCCAAGGCAGTCTCAATGATAGCCTATGGGAGAGCTACTTCTTGCAATAGTGAAAAATGAAATGCACAGTATTTCACTATCAGGTCATGTAACACACACCCGTACATGTCCTACCTTTCACATATACTTCACCCTGCCCATGGGGGTAGCTTGGGCCTACCTTAGGGGTGACAAACATGTAGTAAAAGGGAAGGGTTAAGCCTAGCAAGTGGGTGCACTTGCTAGGTTGACATGGCTGATAAAACTGTACGCAGATACTGCAGTGGCAGATCTGAGTCACATTTGAAAAAGCCTACTTATGTGGGTGGCACAACCAGTGCTGCAGGCCCACCAGAGGCTTTTGAGTTACAGGCCCTGGCACCCTCAGTGCATTTTACTGGGAACTTAACAGTAAATCAAATATGCCAACCAAGGATAACAAATCATAATGACAATTTACACAGGGAGCAATTGCACTTTGACACTGTTCAGCAGTGTCAGAGTTCTCAAAGCATCTCAGCCAGTGCAAAAGAAATCCAGCACACAGTCAAAAATGCAGGAGCTGGAGACAAAAAGTCAGGGGAATCCATGCCAAGGATGCCACGTCTAACAGTAAGCAAGTGGGTGTATTATTTTTATAAAACTTCAATGGCCAGTTGCAATGGGCTTCCAGTAGCTGCTTCTACATGAGCTCCTCCAGATCTGCAGGTATTGTGTTTGTGTGGAGTGTTACACTTTAGGTGGGGTTTTTACCTTTGTTTTTTCCCCAGCTGCGGTCAGACCGGGAAAGAGTACACTTCATTCACCTGTTAATGTCTGGGCTGCTTGAAACGAAATATGTACAATTTTGTCAAAAAAACAGTTCAATCTATTTATGAGCTTCTAAGATTTTTATGTGTGTTTTTGGATTCGTGTGTTTTTAAGAACTAATTAAGGTGAACAAATAAATAAGGAGTCCACCGAAATGCACTTTATTTAACTGAAAAAATAGATACTTTTCCCCAGATGAGGGGTATGTGAAGCAACACCCCTAGAGAGTAATATCTTTGCATTCACAAGTTTGTTTAAATTTTAATTGCAAAAAACACAATTTTCACCCCGAGTGGGCTGGGTATGCTCAGACGTGAGTCCCAGGCTCTCCACACCACTGGAGTCAAGCTATCCAGGCTGATGAAGGCTGATAGCCAGAAACCGGTCCTTGGATGCTTGATTCCGGTCTGGGAAAGACATGGCTTGGTAGTTCGGACTGGACTGTTCCCATGAGGCACAGGGTCAGAGCTGATTTGCATATAGCCAGTGTCTAACCTAGGGTGGTGTGGAGTACAAAAAAACGATGGATTTAGGCCCAGATCCTTGTACTGGGGTGAATGTATGACATTGTTCTTCATTATGTCCATCAACTGTGTTTTTAGCAATTTTCACCCCGAGTGGGCTGGGTATGCTCAGACGTGAGTCCCAGGCTCTCCATACCACTGGAGTCAAGCTATCCAGGCTGATGAAGGCTGATAGCCAGAAACCGGTCCTTGGATGCTTGATTCCGGTCTGGGAAAGACATGGCTTGGTAGTTCGGACTGGACTGTTCCCATGAGGCACAGGGTCAGAGCTGATTTGCATATAGCCAGTGTCTAACCCTGGGTGGTGTGGAGTGCAAAAAAACGATGGATTCAGGCCCAGATCCTTGTACTGGGGTGAATGTATGACATTGTTCTTCATTCTGTCAATCAACTGTGTTTTTTGCAATTTTCACCCCGAGTAGGCTGGGTATGCTCAGACGTGAGTCCCAGGCTCTCCACACCACTGGAGTCAAGCTATCCAGGCTGATGAAGGCGGATAGCCAGAAACCGGTCTTTGGATGCTTGATTCCGGTCTGGGAAAGACATGGCTTGGTAGTTCGGACTGGACTGTTCCCATGAGGCACAGGGTCAGAGCTGATTTGCATATAGCCAGTGTCTAACCCAGGGTGGGGTGGAGTGCAAAAAACGATGGATTTAGGCCCAGATCCTTGTACTGGGGTGAATGTATGACATTGTTCTTCATTCTGTCCATCAACTGTGTTTTTTGCAATTTTCACCCGAGTGGGCTGGGTATGCTCAGACGTGAGTCCCAGGCTCTCCACACCACTGGAGTCAAGCAATCCAGGCTGATGAAGGCTGATAGCCAGAAACCGGTCCTTGGATGCTTGATTCCGGTCTGGGAAAGACATGGCTTGGTAGTTCGGACTGGACTGTTCCCATGAGGCACAGGGTCAGAGCTGATTTGCATATAGCCAGTGTCTAACCCAGGGTGGTGTGGAGTGCAAAAAACAATGGATTTAGGCCCAGATCCTTGTACTGGGGTGAATGTATGACACTGTTCTTCATTCTATCCCTCAACTGTGTTTTTTGCAATTTTCACCCCGAGTGGGCTGGGTATGCTCAGACATGAGTCCCAGGCTCTCCACACCACTGGAGTCAAGCTATCCAGGCTGATGAAGGCTGATAGCTAGAAACCGGTCCTTGGGTGCTTGATTCCGGTCTGGGAAAGACATGGCTTGGTAGTTCGGACTGGACTGTTCCCATGAGTCACAGGGTCAGAGCTGATTTGCATATAGCCAGTGTCTAATCCAGGGTGGTGTGGAGTGCAAAAAAACGATGGATTTAGGCCCAGATCCTTGTACTGGGGTGAATGTATGACATTGTTCTTCATTCTGTCCATCAACTGTGTTTTTTGCAATTTTCACCCCGAGTGGGCTGGGTATGCTCAGACGTGAGTCCCAGGCTCTCCACACCACTGGAGTCAAGCTATCCAGGCTGATGAAGGCTGATAGCTAGAAACCGGTCCTTGGATGCTTGATTCCGGTCTGGGAAAGACATGGCTTGGTAGTTCGGACTGGACTGTTCCCATGAGGCACAGGGTCAGAGCTGATTTGCATATAGCCAGTGTCTAACCCAGGGTGGTGTGGAGTTCAAAAAAACGATGGATTTAGGCACAGATCCTTGTACTGGGGTGAATGTATGACATTGTTCTTCATTCTGTCCATCAACTGTGTTTTTTGCAATTTTCACCCCGAGTGGGCTGGGTATGCTCAGACGTGAGTCCCAGGCTCTCCACACCACTGGAGTCAAGCTATCCAGGCTGATGAAGGCTGATAGCCAGAAACCGGTCCTTGGATGCTTGATTCCGGTCTGGGAAAGACATGGCTTGGTAGTTCGGAATGGACTGTTCCCGTGAGGCACAGGGTCAGAGCTGATTTGCATATAGCCAGTGTCTAACCCAGGGTGGTGTGGAGTGCAAAAAAATGATGGATTTAGGCCCAGATCCTTGTACTGGGGTGAATGTATGACATTGTTCTTCATTCTGTCCATCAACTGTGTTTTTTGCAATTTTCGCCCCGAGTGGGCTGGATATGCTCAGACGTGAGTCCCAGGCTCTCCACACCACTGGAGTCAAGCTATCCAGGCTGATAGCCAGAAACCGGTCCTTGGATGCTTGATTCCGGTCTGGGAAAGACATGGCTTGGTAGTTCGGACTGGACTGTTCCCATGAGGCACAGGGTCAGAGCTGATTTGCATATAGCCAGTGTCTAACCCAGGGTGGTGTGGAGTGCAAAAAAACGATGGATTTAGGCCCAGATCCTTGTACTGGGATGAATGTATGACATTGTTCTTCATTCTGTCCATCAACTGTGTTTTTTGCAATTTTCACCCCGAGTGGGCTGGGTATGCTCAGACGTGAGTCCCAGGCTGTCCACACCACTGGAGTCAAGCTATCCAGGCTGATGAAGGCTGATAGCTAGAAACCGGTCCTTGGATGCTTGATTACGGTCTGGGAAAGACATGGCTTGGTAGTTCGGACTGGACTGTTCCCATGAGGCACAGGGTCAGAGCTGATTTGCATATAGCCAGTGTCTAATCCAGGGTGGTGTGGAGTGCAAAAAAACGATGGATTTAGGCCCAGATCCTTGTACTGGGGTGAATGTATGACATTGTTCTTCATTCTGTCCATCAACTGTGTTTTTTGCAATTTTCACCCCATGTGGGCTGGGTATGCTCAGACGTGAGTCCCAGGCTCTCCACACCACTGGAGTCAAGCTATCCAGGCTGATGAAGGCTGATAGCTAGAAACCGGTCCTTGGATGCTTGATTCCGGTCTGGGAAAGACATGGCTTGGTAGTTCGGACTGGACTGTTCCCATGAGGCACAGGGTCAGAGCTGATTTGCATATAGCCAGTGTCTAACCCAGGGTGGTGTGGAGTTCAAAAAAACGATGGATTTAGGCACAGATCCTTGTACTGGGGTGAATGTATGACATTGTTCTTCATTCTGTCCATCAACTGTGTTTTTTGCAATTTTCACCCCGAGTGGGCTGGGTATGCTCAGACGTGAGTCCCAGGCTCTCCACACCACTGGAGTCAAGCTATCCAGGCTGATGAAGGCTGATAGCCAGAAACCGGTCCTTGGATGCTTGATTCCGGTCTGGGAAAGACATGGCTTGGTAGTTCGGAATGGACTGTCCCCGTGAGGCACAGGGTCAGAGCTGATTTGCATATAGCCAGTGTCTAACCCAGGGTGGTGTGGAGTGCAAAAAAACGATGGATTTAGGCCCAGATCCTTGTACTGGGGTGAATGTATGACATTGTTCTTCATTCTGTCCATCAACTGTGTTTTTTGCAATTTTCGCCCCGAGTGGGCTGGATATGCTCAGACGTGAGTCCCAGGCTCTCCACACCACTGGAGTCAAGCTATCCAGGCTGATGAAGGCTGATAGCCAGAAACCGGTCCTTGGATGCTTGATTCCGGTCTGGGAAAGACATGGCTTGGTAGTTCGGACTGGACTGTTCCCATGAGTCACAGGCTCAGAGCTGATTTGCATATAGCCAGTGTCTAACCCAGGGTGGTGTGGAGTGCAAAAAAACGATGGATTTAGGCCCAGATCCTTGTACTGGGGTGAATGTATGACATTGTTCTTCATTCTGTCCATCAACTGTGTTTTTTGCAATTTTCACCCCGAGTGGGCTGGGTATGCTCAGACGTGAGTCCCAGGCTCTCCACACCATGGAGTCAAGCTATCCAGGCTGATGAAGGCTGATAGCCAGAAACCGGTCCTTGGATGCTTGATTAAGGTCTGGGAAAGACATGGCTTGGTAGTTCGGACTGGACTGTTCCCATGAGGCACAGGGTCAGAGCTGATTTGCATATAGCCAGTGTCTAACCCAGGGTGGTGTGGAGTGCAAAAAAATGATGGATTTAGGCCCAGATCCTTGTACTGGGGTGAATGTATGTCATTGTTCTTCATTCTGTCCATCAACTGTGTTTTTTGCAATTTTCACCCCGAGTGGGCTGGGTATGCTCAGACGTGAGTCCCAGGCTCTCCACACCACTGGAGTCAAGCTATCCAGGCTGATGAAGGCTGATAGCCAGAAACCGGTCCTTGGATGCTTGATTCCGGTCTGGGAAAGACATGGCTTGTGACTATGTAGAGTGAATGCACTTCATCAGGTCCTGTCACTCCAAAGTCAGAAGGTGAATTCACAAACAGGAAGAGGCACGCCAGATGATTAAACAATAAAATGCCCACTTTCTAAATGGGGCATTTTAAAACACACAATTTTAACAACCTTTACTAAAATGTGAGTTATTAAATTCTGAGTTCAGAGAGCCTAAACTCCAAATATCTAGCTGTTCCCAATTGAAAGTTACACATGTAAAAGGTTCCAAGGCAGTCTCAATGATAGCCTATGGGAGAGCTACTTCTTGCAATAGTGAAAAATGAAATGCACAGTATTTCACTATCAGGTCATGTAACACACACCCGTACATGTCCTACCTTTCACATATACTTCACCCTGCCCATGGGGGTAGCTTGGGCCTACCTTAGGGGTGACAAACATGTAGTAAAAGGGAAGGGTTAAGCCTAGCAAGTGGGTGCACTTGCTAGGTTGACATGGCTGATAAAACTGTACGCAGATACTGCAGTGGCAGATCTGAGTCACATTTGAAAAAGCCTACTTATGTGGGTGGCACAACCAGTGCTGCAGGCCCACCAGAGGCTTTTGAGTTACAGGCCCTGGCACCCTCAGTGCATTTTACTGGGAACTTAACAGTAAATCAAATATGCCAACCAAGGATAACAAATCATAATGACAATTTACACAGGGAGCAATTGCACTTTGACACTGTTCAGCAGTGTCAGAGTTCTCAAAGCATCTCAGCCAGTGCAAAAGAAATCCAGCACACAGTCAAAAATGCAGGAGCTGGAGACAAAAAGTCAGGGGAATCCATGCCAAGGATGCCACGTCTAACAGTAAGCAAGTGGGTGTATTATTTTTATAAAACTTCAATGGCCAGTTGCAATGGGCTTCCAGTAGCTGCTTCTACATGAGCTCCTCCAGATCTGCAGGTATTGTGTTTGTGTGGAGTGTTACACTTTAGGTGGGGTTTTTACCTTTGTTTTTTCCCCAGCTGCGGTCAGACCGGGAAAGAGTACACTTCATTCACCTGTTAATGTCTGGGCTGCTTGAAACGAAATATGTACAATTTTGTCAAAAAAACAGTTCAATCTATTTATGAGCTTCTAAGATTTTTATGTGTGTTTTTGGATTCGTGTGTTTTTAAGAACTAATTAAGGTGAACAAATAAATAAGGAGTCCACCGAAATGCACTTTATTTAACTGAAAAAATAGATACTTTTCCCCAGATGAGGGGTATGTGAAGCAACACCCCTAGAGAGTAATATCTTTGCATTCACAAGTTTGTTTAAATTTTAATTGCAAAAAACACAATTTTCACCCCGAGTGGGCTGGGTATGCTCAGACGTGAGTCCCAGGCTCTCCACACCACTGGAGTCAAGCTATCCAGGCTGATGAAGGCTGATAGCCAGAAACCGGTCCTTGGATGCTTGATTCCGGTCTGGGAAAGACATGGCTTGGTAGTTCGGACTGGACTGTTCCCATGAGGCACAGGGTCAGAGCTGATTTGCATATAGCCAGTGTCTAACCTAGGGTGGTGTGGAGTACAAAAAAACGATGGATTTAGGCCCAGATCCTTGTACTGGGGTGAATGTATGACATTGTTCTTCATTATGTCCATCAACTGTGTTTTTAGCAATTTTCACCCCGAGTAGGCTGGGTATGCTCAGACGTGAGTCCCAGGCTCTCCACACCACTGGAGTCAAGCTATCCAGGCTGATGAAGGCGGATAGCCAGAAACCGGTCTTTGGATGCTTGATTCCGGTCTGGGAAAGACATGGCTTGGTAGTTCGGACTGGACTGTTCCCATGAGGCACAGGGTCAGAGCTGATTTGCATATAGCCAGTGTCTAACCCAGGGTGGGGTGGAGTGCAAAAAACGATGGATTCAGGCCCAGATCCTTGTACTGGGGTGAATGTATGACATTGTTCTTCATTCTGTCCATCAACTGTGTTTTTTGCAATTTTCACCCGAGTGGGCTGGGTATGCTCAGACGTGAGTCCCAGGCTCTCCACACCACTGGAGTCAAGCAATCCAGGCTGATGAAGGCTGATAGCCAGAAACCGGTCCTTGGATGCTTGATTCCGGTCTGGGAAAGACATGGCTTGGTAGTTCGGACTGGACTGTTCCCATGAGGCACAGGGTCAGAGCTGATTTGCATATAGCCAGTGTCTAACCCAGGGTGGTGTGGAGTGCAAAAAACAATGGATTTAGGCCCAGATCCTTGTACTGGGGTGAATGTATGACACTGTTCTTCATTCTATCCCTCAACTGTGTTTTTTGCAATTTTCACCCCGAGTGGGCTGGGTATGCTCAGACATGAGTCCCAGGCTCTCCACACCACTGGAGTCAAGCTATCCAGGCTGATGAAGGCTGATAGCTAGAAACCGGTCCTTGGGTGCTTGATTCCGGTCTGGGAAAGACATGGCTTGGTAGTTCGGACTGGACTGTTCCCATGAGTCACAGGGTCAGAGCTGATTTGCATATAGCCAGTGTCTAATCCAGGGTGGTGTGGAGTGCAAAAAAACGATGGATTTAGGCCCAGATCCTTGTACTGGGGTGAATGTATGACATTGTTCTTCATTCTGTCCATCAACTGTGTTTTTTGCAATTTTCACCCCGAGTGGGCTGGGTATGCTCAGACGTGAGTCCCAGGCTCTCCACACCACTGGAGTCAAGCTATCCAGGCTGATGAAGGCTGATAGCTAGAAACCGGTCCTTGGATGCTTGATTCCGGTCTGGGAAAGACATGGCTTGGTAGTTCGGACTGGACTGTTCCCATGAGGCACAGGGTCAGAGCTGATTTGCATATAGCCAGTGTCTAACCCAGGGTGGTGTGGAGTTCAAAAAAACGATGGATTTAGGCACAGATCCTTGTACTGGGGTGAATGTATGACATTGTTCTTCATTCTGTCCATCAACTGTGTTTTTTGCAATTTTCACCCCGAGTGGGCTGGGTATGCTCAGACGTGAGTCCCAGGCTCTCCACACCACTGGAGTCAAGCTATCCAGGCTGATGAAGGCTGATAGCCAGAAACCGGTCCTTGGATGCTTGATTCCGGTCTGGGAAAGACATGGCTTGGTAGTTCGGAATGGACTGTTCCCGTGAGGCACAGGGTCAGAGCTGATTTGCATATAGCCAGTGTCTAACCCAGGGTGGTGTGGAGTGCAAAAAAATGATGGATTTAGGCCCAGATCCTTGTACTGGGGTGAATGTATGACATTGTTCTTCATTCTGTCCATCAACTGTGTTTTTTGCAATTTTCGCCCCGAGTGGGCTGGATATGCTCAGACGTGAGTCCCAGGCTCTCCACACCACTGGAGTCAAGCTATCCAGGCTGATAGCCAGAAACCGGTCCTTGGATGCTTGATTCCGGTCTGGGAAAGACATGGCTTGGTAGTTCGGACTGGACTGTTCCCATGAGGCACAGGGTCAGAGCTGATTTGCATATAGCCAGTGTCTAACCCAGGGTGGTGTGGAGTGCAAAAAAACGATGGATTTAGGCCCAGATCCTTGTACTGGGATGAATGTATGACATTGTTCTTCATTCTGTCCATCAACTGTGTTTTTTGCAATTTTCACCCCGAGTGGGCTGGGTATGCTCAGACGTGAGTCCCAGGCTGTCCACACCACTGGAGTCAAGCTATCCAGGCTGATGAAGGCTGATAGCTAGAAACCGGTCCTTGGATGCTTGATTCCGGTCTGGGAAAGACATGGCTTGGTAGTTCGGACTGGACTGTTCCCATGAGGCACAGGGTCAGAGCTGATTTGCATATAGCCAGTGTCTAATCCAGGGTGGTGTGGAGTGCAAAAAAACGATGGATTTAGGCCCAGATCCTTGTACTGGGGTGAATGTATGACATTGTTCTTCATTCTGTCCATCAACTGTGTTTTTTGCAATTTTCACCCCATGTGGGCTGGGTATGCTCAGACGTGAGTCCCAGGCTCTCCACACCACTGGAGTCAAGCTATCCAGGCTGATGAAGGCTGATAGCTAGAAACCGGTCCTTGGATGCTTGATTCCGGTCTGGGAAAGACATGGCTTGGTAGTTCGGACTGGACTGTTCCCATGAGGCACAGGGTCAGAGCTGATTTGCATATAGCCAGTGTCTAACCCAGGGTGGTGTGGAGTTCAAAAAAACGATGGATTTAGGCACAGATCCTTGTACTGGGGTGAATGTATGACATTGTTCTTCATTCTGTCCATCAACTGTGTTTTTTGCAATTTTCACCCCGAGTGGGCTGGGTATGCTCAGACGTGAGTCCCAGGCTCTCCACACCACTGGCGTCAAGCTATCCAGGCTGATGAAGGCTGATAGCCAGAAACCGGTCCTTGGATGCTTGATTCCGGTCTGGGAAAGACATGGCTTGGTAGTTCGGAATGGACTGTCCCCGTGAGGCACAGGGTCAGAGCTGATTTGCATATAGCCAGTGTCTAACCCAGGGTGGTGTGGAGTGCAAAAAAACGATGGATTTAGGCCCAGATCCTTGTACTGGGGTGAATGTATGACATTGTTCTTCATTCTGTCCATCAACTGTGTTTTTTGCAATTTTCGCCCCGAGTGGGCTGGATATGCTCAGACGTGAGTCCCAGGCTCTCCACACCACTGGAGTCAAGCTATCCAGGCTGATGAAGGCTGATAGCCAGAAACCGGTCCTTGGATGCTTGATTCCGGTCTGGGAAAGACATGGCTTGGTAGTTCGGACTGGACTGTTCCCATGAGTCACAGGGTCAGAGCTGATTTGCATATAGCCAGTGTCTAACCCAGGGTGGTGTGGAGTGCAAAAAAACGATGGATTTAGGCCCAGATCCTTGTACTGGGGTGAATGTATGACATTGTTCTTCATTCTGTCCATCAACTGTGTTTTTTGCAATTTTCACCCCGAGTGGGCTGGGTATGCTCAGACGTGAGTCCCAGGCTCTCCACACCATGGAGTCAAGCTATCCAGGCTGATGAAGGCTGATAGCCAGAAACCGGTCCTTGGATGCTTGATTAAGGTCTGGGAAAGACATGGCTTGGTAGTTCGGACTGGACTGTTCCCATGAGGCACAGGGTCAGAGCTGATTTGCATATAGCCAGTGTCTAACCCAGGGTGGTGTGGAGTGCAAAAAAATGATGGATTTAGGCCCAGATCCTTGTACTGGGGTGAATGTATGTCATTGTTCTTCATTCTGTCCATCAACTGTGTTTTTTGCAATTTTCACCCCGAGTGGGCTGGGTATGCTCAGACGTGAGTCCCAGGCTCTCCACACCACTGGAGTCAAGCTATCCAGGCTGATGAAGGCTGATAGCCAGAAACCGGTCCTTGGATGCTTGATTCCGGTCTGGGAAAGACATGGCTTGGTAGTTCGGACTGGACTGTTACCATGAGGCACAGGGTCAGAGCTGATTTGCATATAGCCAGTGTCTAACCCAGGGTGGTGTGGAGTGCAAAAAACAATGGATTTAGGCCCAGATCCTTGTACTGGGGTGAATGTATGACATTGTTCTTCATTCTATCCCTCAACTGTGTTTTTTGTAATTTTCACCCCGAGTGGGCTGGGTATGCTCAGACATGAGTCCCAGGCTCTCCACACCACTGGAGTCAAGCTATCCAGGCTGATGAAGGCTGATAGCTAGAAACCGGTCCTTGGATGCTTGATTCCGCTGGGAAAGACATGGCTTGGTAGTTCGGACTGGACTGTTCCCATGAGGCACAGGGTCAGAGCTGATTTGCATATAGCCAGTGTCTAACCCAGGGTGGTGTGGAGTGCAAAAAAACGATGGATTTAGGCCCAGATCCTTGTACTGGGGTGAATGTATGACATTGTTCTTCATTCTGTCCGTCAACTGTGTTTTTTGCAATTTTCACCCCGAGTGGGCTGGGTATGCTCAGACGTGAGTCCCAGGCTCTCCACACCACTGGAGTCAAGCTATCCAGGCTGATGAAGGCTGATAGCCAGAAACCGGTCCTTGGATGCTTGATTCCGGTCTGGGAAAGACATGGCTTGGTAGTTCGGACTGGACTGTTCCCATGAGGCACAGGGTCAGAGCTGATTTGCATATAGCCAGTGTCTAACCCAGGGTGGTGTGGAGTGCAAAAAAACGATGGATTTAGGCCCAGATCCTTGTACTGGGGTGAATGTATGACATTGTTCTTCATTCTGTCCATCAACTGTGTTTTTTGCAATTTTCACCCCGAGTGGGCTGGGTATGCTCAGACGTGAGTCCCAGGCTCTCCACACCACTGGAGTCAAGCTATCCAGGCTGATGAAGGCTGATAGCCAGAAACCGGTCCTTGGATGCTTGATTCCGGTCTGGGAAAGACATGGCTTGGTAGTTCGGACTGGACTGTTCCCATGAGGCACAGGGTCAGAGCTGATTTGCATATAGCCAGTGTCTAACCCAGGGTGGTGTGGAGTGCAAAAAAACGATGGATTTAGGCCCAGATCCTTGTACTGGGGTGAATGTATGACATTGTTCTTCATTCTGTCCATCAACTGTGTTTTTTGCAATTTTCACCCCGAGTGGGCTGGGTATGCTCAGACGTGAGTCCCAGGCTCTCCACACCACTGGAGACAAGCTATCCAGGCTGATGAAGGCTGATAGCCAGAAACCGGTCCTTGGATGCTTGATTCCGGTCTGGGAAAGACATGGCTTGGTAGTTCGGACTGGACTGTTCCCATGAGGCACAGGGTCAGAGCTGATTTGCATATAGCCAGTGTCTAACCCAGGGTGGTGTGGAGTGCAAAAAAATGATGGATTTAGGCCCAGATCCTTGTACTGGGGTGAATGTATGTCATTGTTCTTCATTCTGTCCATCAACTGTGTTTTTTGCAATTTTCACCCCGAGTGGGCTGGGTATGCTCAGACGTGAGTCCCAGGCTGTCCACACCACTGGAGTCAAGCTATCCAGGCTGATGAAGGCTGATAGCTAGAAACCGGTCCTTGGATGCTTGATTCCGGTCTGGGAAAGACATGGCTTGGTAGTTCGGACTGGACTGTTCCCATGAGGCACAGGGTCAGAGCTGATTTGCATATAGCCAGTGTCTAACCCAGGGTGGTGTGGAGTGCAAAAAAACGATGGATTTAGGCCCAGATCCTTGTACTGGGGTGAATGTATGACATTGTTCTTCATTCTGTCCATCAACTGTGTTTTTTGCAATTTTCACCCGAGTGGGCTGGGTATGCTCAGACGTGAGTCCCAGGCTCTCCACACCACTGGAGTCAAGCTATCCAGGCTGATGAAGGCTGATAGCCAGAAACCGGTCCTTGGATGCTTGATTCCGGTCTGGGAAAGACATGGCTTGGTAGTTCGGACTGGACTGTTCCCATGAGGCACAGGGTCAGAGCTGATTTGCATATAGCCAGTGTCTAACCCAGGGTGGTGTGGAGTGCAAAAAAACGATGGATTTAGGCCCAGATCCTTGTACTGGGGTGAATGTATGACATTGTTCTTCATTCTGTCCATCAACTGTGTTTTTTGCAATGTTTAAATTTTAAGACAAAGATATCAATTACAAGGGGCCCAATCCCGGATGCAATAGTTATCGCACAGTTATAATCTCATAGCCCAGGCTGCTGTGTCGCGTCAAGCGTTCTAACAGCAGGTTAATAGAGCAATAACTGTTTGTAACTACTGTCGTGTGAGTGCGCATGAGGGCCCATATAACAGCAAGGACACACTGACTCAGGGATAACTTTACTGTTGCTGCATCGGGTCTCTCTCTGAGGCCACGCCCGGCAGCCACGCAATTATTCTATTAGTCTGTTGTGGTGTGGGACAAACCACTTTACCAGTGGTTCAGGGCACATCACCAAAATACCCCCAGTGTAACACAAAATGTCACCAGCACCGGGGGTGACGTCATTGCAACAAACAATATTACACAGGCTTCCAAATCTTACAGTAAAAACATATTTCACCCTTTAGGATGAATTCCTCAAAATGGGGTATAACCAGTGGATTATTGTACTTGCCACACCAAAATCCTCATGTCGCTCTAATATGCGGGCACTTTCCCCCAGTTAGATATTGGCATGTTTGATACCCTGATATGTACTTGTGGGAATGGGGGGGGGATATTCAGCCCACTTGCAATCAGAGCTGTTAGAACTGGGGGTCTCTAGTTGGCAATGGTATACACCTTTGACCAAATAAGGACCCTTGCTTCTAAGTCAGGGAAAGGGGATTAAACTACTGGATAACCCCTGCTCACCCCCTTGGTAGCTTGGCATGAGCAGACAGGCTTATCTCAGAGGCAGTGTGTCAAGCATTTGTGAACACATACAGTAATACAGTGAAAATACTACAGATGCACACAACACAGGTTGTATAAAAAAAATAGTATTCTTTATATAGACTTATCACAAGACCATAAACGACAAAAATCCATAATACTGTACTCAATAAGAATTCTTCAAGATGGTAGAAATAGTTCAAAAATAGGTTATTCACTTAAAAGCAGTCTTTAGCAACAGATAACCCCAACAGGAGTTATCACGACTTCAAGGTCAAAGAAATCCCAAAGTACGGTGCCGACTGCGAGGTGCACGGCGTGGGGCCTGGAGTCGAAACAGACCCACAAAGAACAGTATCTTGGAAAAGCGAAAACAAAGACAGCTCACGGCGTCGAGGAGATGCGGCATCATTGGCGTGTTGCAGTGTTGGTTCCTTGCTTCGGGGGAGATGATGTGCCTGGACCTGTATGCTTGCGCAGGTAGGGGTCGGTTCCGTACGATAACACAATGTCAATGGATTCTTTACCACCCACATGAATGATCGGCTCCGCAATGATGTCGGCTTCAGAGTCGATGCGGCACAGCAGCAGGCGTCAGGCCATCGTCGCAAGTCTGAGCAGCACTCACGGCTATGGCAGGCTTATGATGTCATTCGCTGCCGTCGCTGTGGCACAGCGGCCGGCGTCGGGTCTATGTTGCAAGTTGGAGCAGCGCTCACGACTTCATTGCAGATTACGGCACCGCTCGCCGGCGTCGGTATTGCAAAATCCTTCAGTAGCACTAGAAGAGCAAGTTCCAGATGCAGGCAAACAGACGGGGTGAAGTCTGGTATCCCTGAGACTTCGGTCAGGAGGCAAGCTCAAATCAAGCCCTTGGAGTAATATTCTGCCAGATGATGAAAGGTCTTTAAAAGTTCCTTCTCCTTTCCTTGGCAATAAAGAGACCACTGCAGGCCAGCCAGCAAACAGCACACTAGCAGAGGGGCAGTCCAAACTCATTGGTTCTTCTCCTTGGCAAAAGGTTTGTCTTGTTCCCAGAAGTGATCTAAAGTCTTGGGATCTGGGTCCCTATATTTATACTCATTTTCCCTTTGTTCTCTGAAGGCAGAGAGGCCTTTGCCTAGTACAAACCAGTTCTGGTCAGCCCTGGAGCACTTTGTTGACAAGACTCCTTCTTTCCTTTCACAGTGTAGGCCAGGGGCATCAGACACACCACAGGAGGTGGAGCCAGGATTGTGGAGGTAAGGCACAGACCGATTCAGGTCCCAGGTGCAACTCCTTCCACCCATCTATATGCAGATCTCTCTATTCAGCCCTGTGCTGACTCACCCTGTCTTCTGGAATCCCCCAGCCCTCGTCACTCAAACTCCAGACAAGGAATACACAACCTAGCAGAGTCAGGCTTGGATAGTTAGGCAAGAAAATACCTACTTTCTAAAATTGTTATTTTCAAACACAGAATGTTAAAACTATCTTCACTAAACGATGTATGTTTATCATTCTGAGATCAGGCATACTAAACTCGAATTTCTGCCTAGTTCCCTGAGTCAATTAGGATTATAAGATACAATGTTATAATCAAACTGCCCATTCTGGGCTACGGGAAAAAGGTAGCCTTGCAATAGTGAAAAACAAAATTGGCTGCACTTCTCTATTAGGACATGCCACACACATCAGGGAATGTCCTACCTTATACTTACAATGCACCCTGCCCTTGGGCCTACCTTAGGGGTGCCTGATATGAATAAAAGGGAAGGTTTAGGGACTGGCAAGTGGGTGCACTTACCAAGTTGACATGGCAGCACTAGACTGCACACAGGCTCTGCAATGGCAGGCTTGAGAACACACTTTACAAGCTGTTTCTGTAGGTGACACAACTGGTGCTGCAAGCCCACCAGCAGCATTTTATCTACAAGGCATGGACACACATGGTGCACTGTACTAGGGTCTGACAAGTAAATCAAATAACCCAATCATGGAGTCACTAATCAATACATCAATTTAACATAGGGAGCACTTGCACTGTGGCACTGAATAGCAGTGGCACTGTGCCCAACGCATCTAACCCCCAGAACAGATCAAAAACAGAGGAGGCAATCAGTAAAAAGTGGCAGGGAGACTCACACCAATGATACCAGGTCTAACAAGAGCCATAGAGTGAGTCATCTGCTACCAAATCAAGGCAGGGTAACTTGACAGAACATATCTAAAAGAAAGAGATATACTGAACACAACAGTCTCATTTGTTAAATGTCAAAGAGATACAGGTGCCAGAAAGGCAAATAAGGCTTTTAAAAACAAACAAAATGTAAAGTGTTTGCAACAACTAAAGTATATTAAAATAATGGAATATCACGACACTGGAGGCTAATCAGAGGTATGCAACTGAGCTAAACCCGAGAGAGACTTTTATTTACAGCAACAATTTCACTTAATTTTACAAACAAGAGGGGGCAAATGCCTCCTGCAATCACAGATAGGATGACTGCAGCCACATTGGTAAAGAGGGATGAAACACTCTGCATGAAGGGGTAACACGACCGCATGAAGGCCTTCAGGAAAAAGTCAACAGATATATCAGAGAATGCCTTGCTCCAGGGAATGGCCGTTCCCCAGTCCTGATGCTTCAGGAGCGAAGATAAATCACCTCAAATGAACACCAACATCTCGTTAGTCAGAGTCTAGGGTGTTTAGGGGGTTGTAATTGGCTCCTGGTGCATATGAAGTTGGTGTGCCAGCCATCTGTTGGATAAACAGCAATCAGCCAGCTACAAACCAGCAGCAGTCAAATCTGCCAATTGGTAGCCGCCTTCAGCCAGCCAACCAAAAGGGAAAAAGCAAGCAGTCAAAAGTTTGTCATCAGCCAACTGCCAGTCATCATCTTGATAGTCAGCTACCAGCCATCAATAACCAGTACAACAATAAGCCATCCAGTTGGTTAGCAGCTCACTAGCCAGCGACTACAATGACCTTAGCGCAAAATATTTCATTGTGGGCCTTGTTGTACTGTAACATTTACAGTCTGGAGATTTGCCTCATATTCTTATTATAAATGAAAACATTGTGTCTGAGGATGAGGAAACAGTCTGTGTTCATGGCTGGGGTGATATTGATAGGGCAAATGTTCAACAGTCCAGTGGAACTGATTCATATTCCACCTGGGCCCATATTATGTATTGTATTCAAGTGAAATATGGAGTGGCTGCTTTAAGGCCACATCCTGTTTCACAGTACAGGTGACATGCCACCTGCACTTTGAAGAGGGGAGAGAGATCCCCTTGCAGGAAGGTGCAGTGAGTGCCTGCCCTTCGGTAGGGGGTCATCTGGGTGGTCCATGACCCCCTTTCTCCCCTCCAGAGGGTTGTCTTTAGAAGGCGCAATGAAAGTGCACCGCCTTTTTGTGGCGCACTTTCAGTGCGCATCTGAAGGTCATGATTGTCTCTGCGCTCGAGTCCCTACTAGTCTGAGGGCACAGAGACAAAGTGATTTCCTCATTTGCATGGGCCATGAGCAACTGCAAATGAGGGAACACCTTCTCATGATAGCGCTGGTGCTACATGTGCACCAGCGCTATCAGTATTACAAAAGAGAACGCATAAGTGCCTGTGGCCCCTTCTGTAATACCATTCTGCAGCGGGGGCGTACGAAATGGGTGCAACACACCTTATAAGCCCCGAGGGCACAATTTATAATACAGCACCAGGATGTTTTGCCGGCACATGACCTCAACACTTATGGGTCAATGACCTGATTCTTCATGCTATGAAAGGATGAACTGTTTTGGATGAATACAGCCACCATTACATACATGATAATAGGAAATCTTGAATCTGCCTCAATAGGAACACTTCCACATGCCCTTCCCAGCTCTAACTAAACGCATGTCAAGATAAATGAATTATTTTCAGTATTGACTGTAGATATGATTGCAGTGCTAATTTAACTCAAGCAGAGGTGTAGTTATCGTCAGCAGCTCAGTTATTTACCCCAAACGCGGTCATTTTGTGGGTGTAGTTGTCCACTTACTGAAGACTCAATACCAAACACATTTCACACATTTGCTCGCAGCTGCCTTCAGTGCTTCAAACAAAACAGGAGCAGTATCTACCTTGAAAAAATGGTGCAGGACTACTCCGCACACCTCTCACATGTTCTCTGGGATTCCCCCCTTTGTCAAAATGTCATGTATCATCATTCTTCTGTTCCTTCTTCGAGGATGACTTCTACATAGACAAGTGGGCAGAACTGCTGTAAAGTAATAGTAATGGCTTCTTACCTGGATGTAATCATATTAGAGAGTTGTTTCTGTAAACTAGTGGCTGCTCTCACGCTGTCTTGTTCACTATACCACTGTTATAATGTGCAGTGTTTTCTGTCTGCAGGTGCAGATTTGTTGGGGCACTTGTACACTATCACAATCGCTGTGCACCATTGGAATTGCCAGATCTGAAAGCTGATGGCCATGGCTCACCGCTGTTCCTACCATGGGCACTCATTGCCTTGAATATTGTTGGATGCCACCAACATCTATCTGTCAGGTTGGCAGTCAATCAATCAATCAACCATTTGTAGAGCGGGCTACATACCCGTGAGGGTCTTAAGGTGCTGGGGAGGGGGGCTCTACTGATCGAACAGCCAGGTCTTGAGAAGTCTCCTGAAGGTCAGCAGGTCTTGGGTCTGTCGTTGGTTCAGTGGGATGGTGTTCCAGGTTTTGGCGGCGAGGTGGGAGAAGGATCTTCTGCCAGTGGTTGTTCTTCGGATGCGCGGGACGGTGGCGAGTGCGAGGTTGGCGGAGCGGAGCTGGCGGTTAGGGATGTAGAAGGAAAGTCATCTATTGAGGTAGGCTGGGCCGGTCTCATGGAGTGCCTTGTGTGCGTGGATGAGGAGCTTGAAGGATATCGTCTTGTTGACCGGCAGCCAGTGCAGGTTTCCCAGGTGGGGGGTGATGTGGCTGTGGTGTGGAACATCGAGGATCAGTCAAGCCGAGGCGGTTTGGATGCGTTGCAGTCATTTGATGAGCTTGGTCGGGGCTAAGTATGGGCTGAAAATCCGTTACGCTTGTGGAATTCGCAAGCTGGCGGATTTTTTTGCTTGGTCCGCTTAAAAAAATTCAATCTCGCGCGCACTGCGTTAACTTATCTTGATTCTGAGTTCGCCGAGTTGTTTTTCCTCCCGGTTTGCATGTGCTGCGCCATTTTGGATCTGGCTGCGTGATCGCACGTGACTTTTCGACCGCTAGTACGAAATAGGGGCCCGCCATCTTGCACTGAGAGAGTTTGAGAATGCGACTACGTCATAAGGGCCCGCGATCACGCATCGCGGGAGTAAACAATTGCGAACACGTAGATGCGACGCGCAGCTGACTTCCGGCGGGAGATTTGAACAGCTCGCTTTCCCGAACTTGCAATTCTGCACAAGAAATCTACTGCAGGCAGCATAAACCTTCTGAAAATTATTATTAGGATCAGAATAACTCCTTAGATTGACATTTGGCTGCACATTTTTGTGCAAGGAGTCCATTTTTGGGGGGGTGGGAGGAAGGAAGTGCCCCAGAGTCTCCAACTTCCTGTTCCTGTCCAGCAGGTTCCTCCCAGTGCTTTGTCCATGCCCTGGTCACTTTTCATTTGGATCTGGAGCTGGAAGGATTACTTTTTGTGGCTGCTGCTGGATATTTGTATTTGAGGACATTTTGTTTGGATCACTTTTGGATTACTTTTGGATTTGAGATTTTACAAGTAAGTTGATGTTGTTTGTTTGGGGCATTGCAGTTGCTGCAACTACAATTTTTAAACGTTTTCAAATTTTTAAAAAAAATATATTGTGGGTAGGCACAGTATCCAGTAGGTCCAGGGTTAGTCTTGGGTGTATGATACAACTGTTTCTGTGTGTTTTGTTGAACCTAAATATCATGTATGTCATTGAATTGAATAGCTCACTGTTATATGTGGATTTTTTTTTATTTTGGGGTGCGTGTAAAGCCACACTAGCCAGTAGGCCCAGGGGTAGTCAGTGGTGCATGGACCAAGTCTTTCTATGGGGTGTCTTGAATTTAAACATCATTTAGGGCATGGATGGCATTGGATTGTGGTGATTTTTGTGTGTTTTTTTATTTTTTGGGGTGTCGTTGGGGCCTGTCCATGTGGGTGGGGGCCATTTTGAGGCCTGGTCCAGGCAGGGCCAGGCCATGTGGGTGTGGGTGGGGGGTCAAGGGGCCATTTTGAAGCCAGGCAGTGTGCTTTGTGTCATAGGCCTCCACCCAGTCTGCCTTGCTTTCATCCATTATGCCTAGGGGTAGTCAGTGCTGGTGCATGGACCAAGTCTTTCTGTGGGGTGTCTTGAATGTAAACATCATTTAGGGCATGGATGGCATTGGATTGTGGTGATTTGTTTGTGTTTTTCGATTTTTTGGGATGTTATTGGGGCCTGGACATGTGGGTGGGGCCATTTTGAGGCCTGGTCCAGGTAGGGCCTGGCCATGTGGGTGGGGGTCAAGGGGCCATTTTGAAGCCAGGCAGTGTGCTTTGTGCCATAGGCCTGCACCCAGTCTGCCTTGCTTTCATCCATTATGCCCAGGACTGGTCAGTGCTGGTGCATGGACCAAGGCTTTCTGTGGGGTCTCTTGAATTTAAACATCATTTAGGGCATGGATGGCATTGGATTGTGGTGATTATTGTGTGTTTTTTTATTTTTTGGGGTGTTGTTGGGGCCTGGTCATGTGGGTGGGTGCCATTTTGAGGCCTGGTTCAGGGCCTGGCCATGTGGGTGGGGGTCTAGGGGCCATTTTGAAGCCAGGCAGTGTGCTTGCACCCAGTCTGCCTCCTTTCATCCATTATGCCCAGGGGTACTCAGTGGTGCATGAAACAACTCTCTCTGTGTGGTCTCTCTTCTATTAATGTAAACATCCATTTTTGATTAGAAATAATTGCAATTTTTATTTTTGGTCTTTCCGTTTTTGGGTGTGTTGTAATAATAATAAATGCCTAGTTGCAAATATTAATTGAAGCACGACATATGCAAAATGTATTTAACTGATGTTCCTCTGGCTTCCTTTCCTTTTAGGTGCACAAAGAGAACCACAAATCATCCTCATCGTTCATCATCAGTGCCAGGAAGAAGTCCTGCTGCGGTGTGTGCAGCACAACGTCACGTGACGTCACGTGTGGCCACAGACAACTCGTGCAACTGCGGCCTGCTGTTCTGACATCTGAAGAAGATGGGCCCAAAGAAAAGTGACCGTAGCTCCTCTACCAAGAAAGTTGCCAGTGCCACTGCCAGTAAGAAGGAGCAGAGGAAGCAAGTGGCGCCACTTACCAAGGAGACTGGTGTGCCCACAGACACTTTTTTTGCGAGAAAAAAAACTACACCTGCCGGAGCGGTGTACGCCGGGGACCAAGCTGGGAGCAGCACCTCAGCTTCATTGGTCTCAGTGCCACCACGCCAAGTTAGGCCCAAGGCCATGAGTGCCGAAGAGGCAGCCACTTTAATTGCTCAATCACCATCGACCAGTGATGTTGGCATTGACTCATCGCAAGAAAGTAGCATCCAATCAACGCAGGGTGTAACTCATCTGGCAAGTGTTCAACCACAACCACAATGACAACTACAGGTGCAACAAGGAGAGGCGCAAGGAGAGGTGCAAGGAGAGGAGCAAGGAGTGGCGCTGGCGCTAGGAGTGGTGCAAGTAGAGGCTCAAGGAGTGCCTTAAGTCGAGGTGCAAGTAGAGGCGCAAGTAGAGGCGCATGGAGAGGCGCATGGAGAGGCACAACTGCCCACAATGCTTGTTCCTCCAGAAGTAGGGGCACATCAGGAAATCGAGATTCAAGTGGAGGTATCATCCGAGCAAGCCATTCCTCCTGATGATCCATTGTCTTCTAGATCCCCAGCAAGAAAAAGGTCAAGGAGGGCTAGTACAAGTTCTTCTTCAAGATCCCTTCCTTCTGATGATCAAGATGTTGATTTGAACCTACCAATGCAGTCTGAGAGGGAGGCAAGCCATGAGCCGACAAAGGTACCTAAGCCTAAAAGGAAGGTTCCTGCAAGGCTTTAACTTATGGGTGATGACGACGAACAAGAAGCAGAAGTGGTGTATTCTGCTGCTGATGAACAGTCTAACGATGACGACCCAGTCATCACAGTCGTCACTTCAGCCCCAGCGGGCATGCAGCAGACAGACATTTTTACCCAATACCAAATTGCTGCTGAGCGGGATGTAGGCGGCGTGGCATTGGTACCACCACCAACACAGGTAACTACTACACTAACATGACCTACAGCTGCCATATTTTCTATACAGAAAGGCCGGCAGGGACCTCCATCCAGCTCAACCTCTGTTACCTCAAGTAGTGGTGCTGTAAGTGCACAACAGAGTCAAATTTGGCCACTCCCATCCTCCACTTCATCTGGCATTGAAAGTAGCATCTCCACCACCACCACCAGAAATCCCAACTCCCCAGTTTGGGAATCTTTAGTATTTGCAAAAAGGCGGAAAACCTAGTTATTTGTTCGATTTGTAATACTGTAGTTAGTCGGGGTAAGCTTGATACCAACTATGGTACCAGAGGCCAGAGAGGTCATCTCCAAAAACACCACACTACCCAGTGGGAGGCGCAACTAAGTAAGATCCTGACAGCCAAAAGTACAACAAATCCAAATGTATCCATTGATATTGCATCTGATGATGATGAGGGGCTGATCATGCAGGGGGGAGGTGAAGAAGCGACAGACATATTTTGTGGTACACAAGGTACCCCTGGCAGCAGCACTGCAGTGGTAGCGCCCACACCCTCCTCTACCCCAAAAACATCAAGGAGGCACAGTAGTCTGGTAGAGACACCAATGCGAAAAAGTACATCAATGAGCCTAACTGGGTTGAAGAGGTCTGGATCCTCCTCATCACATCGGTCCAGACCACCATTAAAAGCATGTTTTGGTCGGAGGCGCCATTTGAACGCAACCACCCAACGGCACGTCTTTATAATGCAATGCTGGCTAAAATGTTAGCGCTGGACCTTCTCCCTTTTTCTTTCATGGAAGGGGTGGGTTTTCTAGAATTTGTGGCAACAGTCTGCCCTAAATGGAAGGTTCCTAGCCGGTCCTATTTTGCCAGAGTCGCGGTTCCAGCTCTACATCAAGATGTGCTGGAGGTGATTGGGGCAGCTTTGCAGAAGAGTGCTGTTCACACTATCCACCTAACAACAGACATGTGGACCGTTTGCCAAGCCCTTGATTACATGTGCATCACTGCACACTGGGTCTCTTTTGCAGGGGTTAGAGAAAAGTTATATGCAGGTGTTGACAGTGACAAAGTTTTCAAGCTAGTCGGAAACATGCAACAGTAGCCATGTTTGCCATGGAGAAATCTCATAATGCAGTAAACATTTTGGAGGAATTTAACAGTAAGGTCTTTGAATGGCTGCATCCAAGAAAGCGCATGATTGATTATGTTTCCACGGATAATGGCAGTAATATAGTTAGGGCCATGAATGATGGTGGCTATTTCAGAGTGCCGTGTTTGGCGCACAGTATTAACATTGTTGTTCAAGATTTCTTGAATAAAGAAAACACAGTCAGCAAGTTACTGACCACCTGCCGAAGAATCTGCACAAATTTCAGCCATTCTTTTAAGGCCCGGAAGCAGCTGAGGAAACTTCAACATGACCGTAGAGTGCCTATTCAGAGGACTCATCCAGGAGGTGGTAACACGTTGGAACTCAACCTTCTACATGCTTGAGCATTTGTCTGAGTAGTGCTTGGTAATCAATGAGTATGTCTTTGCATTGGGTTCTTCTATGAAAGACATGAGGCTAGAGTTGGAGGAATAGGACCTAGTTAAAAGCCTGATAGACATGCTTTGTCCTTTTGAGGTCTTCACGCGTGAAGTCAGCAGGGAGGACTGTACTTTGGGCAAAGCTATCCCATTGTTGCACATGCTAGAGCACCAACTGAAGGCGGTGTCTTCAACGTTCAAAGATGATACTGGCAAGCAAGGCACATATCTGTTGGCGGAGAGCTTATGAACCCGCCTAGTTGACAATGAAAGGCTTAAAAAAATACATACAGAACAACATTACATTTGTGCCACTATTCTGGATCCACGGTACAAAAAGGCACTGACCAGCAAAGCATTCATTCCTTTTACTGAAGCAGATGTTTCAAAGTACAAACATTGGCTAGCTCTGTCAGCCACTCGGTTCGAAAAAGAGCGGCAGGAATTTGAAGGAACCAGCAGAAGTACTACTGAATCAGCAGGTCATCCGGCGTCAAGCTCCACTTCTGTGGTCGAAGGCAGTCACTTTCCCTCACAGCTGTTACCGACACCAGCAACCGTATCATCATCCTCACCTGCACCAGGCCCAGCCATAATATTGTCGGAAGCGGATTGGATAACTCATCAAGGGTTTGCTCGTTCTAGTGTTGATGCAAAGGCCTCAGATGGTATGCAAAGTCCAGCACCCCTGGATGACCTTGAGTGGATGGTGCAGGCCTATCTGGATGACCCAACAGAGGTCTACATTAATCGCAACCCATTGCTGTATTGGTATGGGAAAATGGGTCAATGGCCACTGATCACCAAGCTTGATCTAAATAATGTGTCTTGCCCACTCTCAAGTGTGTCTTCTGAACGTGTTTTCAGTGCTGCTGGTGCCATTGTAACTTCAAAAAGGACCCGTCTCTCGCCCAAAAATGTGTAGAGGTTAACAATGATCAAGATGAATCAGCACTTCATACCACCAGATTACAAAATACGTGAATCCATGCAGGAAGAAGAGGACACCGACTTAGGTGATGGAAGTTCTTCTCTGTTACCTGACCTACTCCTGTCTCAATTCACAGAGTTTGAGGACGAGTTCTACTTCCCTGACACCCAGGCCTGAAACTGACTTCCTTTTTTTTCCATCCTTATTCACTTTTATTCCTGTGTGTCTTTCTTTGTTTTGCAACGTTTACCACAACAAAACTCTAATCACAACAAATCCATCAGAAGCACTGTCTTCGTCTTATTTCCTTATTGAATGTGCCGCTGTCTGCATTCCTGAAGTTTACAAGTTCACAACTCAGTCATGCTCCTCTATCCTCCTCCTCCAGACTCCCCCTATCCATTTCCCTCAAGGCAGATGGCTGGATTACACAGAATCAAGAAACTGTCGCTTCGTAGACGAGTCCCCTCAAAAGGAATGGGACTGGAATTACTGACTATATGCTGATTGCTGACAGTTACTTCTGAAATTGACACGAGAGACTGCCCTGTGGGCCTTCACTTTAAGAACAAGATGCGGACAAAAATGGAACAGGTAATGAATAATGAGATGGCATGCAGTGGACAGCAATGGCTGTCTGGCTCTGATGAAAGCAATTGCAGTAGTAAATAGCATTATTTCGATATAATTCATATCATAAAAAGCAATACATGTACATTAAAAAACAGTAAAAGCCAGTGCATAAGTAATAACATATGATTTAAACAACAATTTACATATGAAATTACATATAAGCAATCTAAAATACATCTCAGGTAAGGTACGAGAGTCTGTTAGATCTAATACGCCATGCCCAGCCTAGAAATTTAGCCAGTCCACTTGCAAACAGGGGCCGAGGGTCCGTTTTTAGAATTCCTAAGGCCTCCTTGTGGGATCTGGTCCCGAGTTCTCTACAAAGTGGCTTCAGCCATCTGCGGCGAGGGACTGCATAGGCCGGGCATTCGAACAATAAGTGCGAGACTGACTCTAATCTGTCCGAGCAACAAGGGCAGAAAGGGGTTGTCTGCGCCGGGACCTTCCAACTGGCAGTCAGTTTTCCCACTGGAAGTACGCCTACCCTAAATTTAAAATAGAGAGCCCTGTCCCAGGTGGCTAGGATAGTATCCAGGTACGGCTCGCAGAAATGCACCTCCTTAGCCATAAGAAAGTCCACCGTTGACCTACACAGATTGGCATTACTGTTTCTGCCGTCGATCACCCAACTCCAAAATAGTTTCTTCAGAATTGACTTGTGCGGGGCAGATCTGTTTCTTTGTTGTGCATGAAATGAATCATATGTCTTCTGTTATTATTTAATCTTTTACACACTAAATGTAACTCAAGTCTACTCTGTTTTTTTTACCTTGTTTAATTCAAATGCTTCTTCTACTGCAGGGGCCACTACGTTGCATTTTTTAATATGCAAAATGTCCTTGGACTCACTGTGTGTGTAGACTACTAGACTGCGACTGCATGAACAACATTGAGTTTGCCAATATACCATGATGATGATGAGTCTTGATGATCAAACTTACATAATATCTTTTTTCTTTAGAGCCACTCACTGGGATGTATGGATCATCATCGTCGGTTTACGGAACAACTTACGGCCATTTCGTGAGTGGTAAACAGGTAAACCAGTCAACAATAACTACAGCAGAACTACATGTCTGTCTAGTCGTGGTATGGAGTGGTCCAGCCAGTGTAGTGTTGTTATGCCAGACTCCAGACAGCAGTTCATGTAAAATTGCGGCTATGTGGCTTGCTGCTTACAATTAGATATGCTTTGTCTGTCTGTGTCAAAGAGGTATGCTACATCAGGTTGCTTCACTCAGTGGTGCCTGCCTTGACCGTCTGCATGGCCCTGGCCTGCTGTGTGCTAAGTAATTACTATCCTTGAAAAGGAGACTCAGAGTAGGCACTTTAGAAATGATGCTTGTATGTAATACTGTCACCTCTGAAACTGAAAGTGTTATTTTTGCACTACACACCGTACCTTATATTTTTTTCTCCGAGGTGTTTTAATATCACTTCCTGTTTTTCCATCAACAATTACAGGCCGGCTTTTACCCTGTGCGATGGGAAAAACGATTAACTCAGGCTTACCATTAGTGATCCACAATTCAGCATCCGCCAGGCAGGCAGTGTGTCTGTCTGGTCACCAAGATTGCTCGATGGAGCGTCAGATGGAATGGAGGAGTACCGCGAATAAGAGGAATGGCTGGACGCATGCAACTTCCCAAATTGAACAGAACAACTACAACATACAGTTACAGTATCCTCTTCACTTCTCCTTATCTTTTAAATAATGTTATTGTGAACTTCTATGAGTGTGACTCTGTGCGTTTGTTTGCTCTCTGCTTCAAATTCTTCCCTCTAGCTATTTGATAAGTTTCTTTGCTATTTTTAAAACTAATTTAATGTACTAATAAGTGTTTATTCTCTCTGAGGGCAGATAGGCAAGTGAAATTGCGTAATTACTGCAGCCCTGTACTGTCAAATTGTTTCTTCATAGTTAGTAAATACTACTTTTCAGTAACCTAACCATCCATTTAGCAAACAACTTCATGCATGCAGTAGTGCACTTTCTTTATGTCCCTTAAAAGATTTATGGATATCTTCGTATCAAAAGATTTGTTTTTCTTCATTTGTTGTTTGTCCATGCTGTGTTTTTTTTCTCTCTCTCCACAAAACTTTCCCAAAATCCACCATTCCCATCCAATTTTCAAACCCTAACCCTCTCCCCCCGGGCTGTGTGGTTTTCATTGAGGTGTGACTAAATGACAACAATAATTCCACACACTTGCTGGAGAGGATAAGGTGCAAGCAACCTCCTCAAATCAATTTTAAGACAGCTAGATGAATCCTAGTATATTGTATTTCTGCTTAAAAAAACACCAATGAGTATTTTCAAATCAATTCTGAATTTCATGCCCACCATCGATTGGATCCATCGTCCACAGCATCCTCCTACACGTGAAGAAAGGTTACGCTGCTGTGTCACTGTTCTTGTTGTAGCCATAATCATCAATGCAAATAATTTTTTCCCATACTTATCTTCTGCATTGCTTAGGCTACAAATATACTGTTCCTTCTAATACCCCTCTCAGGCCACTCAATGTCTCATTTCCTTTTTTTTCATATGCTGCTACTGCTAGTGTGGTACCACTCCTACTACCACCACAACAATGGAATTTCTGTCCTGGATGGATTTCATGGGCAACCGTAATCGCCATTTACCATGCAGCCAGCGCTGTGCCTAGCTCTATTCTCAAACATGAATCACAGGTAAGATACACATTTTGGGGAGGTAGAATAATGGGCTAGGACTCGGAGGAGAGGAGAGACTGGTAGTAGTACTAGTAAAGTACTAGTAGGTAAATTGAATTCACTAATTCTGTTATTGGCACTTTGTACATTTTTGGACGTTTTAGATAATTCATGCTGGTAAGTTTGAGGAAACCAAACGTACAGTAATCCCCGCCCACCACCCCACAAAATAATATGAATGCGTACACTATGTTGAAGTATGTAAAATAAATATTTATATTTCCCCTAACAAAAATAAACTATTCAAAAGACCCAACCCACCCCCCCTCTCTAAACCCAACAAATGTCCATAGGAATGTCCCTCAAAAAGTCCCTCTGAATCCCCAACTCCCAATTCCCACCCCCCAACAGTCTTTAAAAAAGGGGCAAGGGACAGTCACTTCCGGCGGTGTCCTGTGGACAGGTGGTTCCGCATCTCTTTATGGAGGTCCTGGAGCTGGCGCTTCAGCTTCTCAACCGCGCGCTCCAGGTAGTCCACTCTCCGGCAGAGATGGCGATGACGTGCCATCCAGGCTCTGGGGGGGGCAGCTGCTGGTTTTTTTGGTGCTCCGGGCCGGTGGTGGGAGGCTGTCGGACCACGGTGCCGTACCACTGGAGTCTGCTGGCTGGTGGACCCAGGGGCACTGGAGGAGGATGCAGCTGTTGCCACCTCCTCCTCCTGCTCCCGAGCCACCAGCCGCCAATATTCGGCACAAATGGCCTCCAGCTTCCGGGCCCTGGCCAGGACAGCCATCTACTTCCGGCTGAGTTTTTGTGGAGCATCTATATGAAGAAAGAAAGAAAAATACTGTCACCAATACTCTTTAACATTAACACAAAATAATTCAACAGATAGTTGTCTCACAGTAACACTAGCAACCTGCAAGCACAGTATAACATTTTGGCATGTATCTTTCCGCCGCCTTTGTAGGCCTGTAACATTAGTGGGAGTTTCAGGAATTCTACTAGCAGCACTATGGACTCACTACATAGTCAGAGAGTACACCAGTCTTCTTTTTTTCTCTTGTTTTGTGAAAAAAATTACTTGTAAGTGAACTTGTAGTAGCCGGCATAATGCCAGCTCAGTCAGCTTGCACCCAATAAAAACAGACACAAGCCATGATGACGCAGACTCGCATTATTTTAAGCAGTACATGCAGGTGGGGATAGGGAAGCTCTTACTTTTCTATAGGGGTGGCACTGGCCATACTCGGTTACATCAAGGGCTACTGCTCAATGTAATTTATATTTCGCACTGCCCCCCCGGGCCTTGACTACTACAAAAGGAAAATGAAGATTATTAATTTCTGATCATATATCCAGCCGATCACATGATCTTTGCTTATATGATGGATGACTTTAGGTGCTTTGTTTTGATAGATTGAGTGAACAACAGCGATAGGCCACCCATGATTGACACAGCTGAAAGAAAATTATTAACATAGGGAGTGAGTGTGGTACCCATAATTGCCGGTGGAAGGGACTTGACTTGATATAATGTAAACTATACAATACATACACAATATTGTACTGTTAGTCAAGGGAGTATTTCTGAACAATCACAACTTCTAGTATTTTCATTTCCTCTGCTTTGCTACTCTGGCACGGACATGCTGTTCAAAGTAACACTCTTCATCCACTGAGCGTCTGCTCTACATACACCTCTGATATCTATGAGGAAGAAGATACCATCCAGGCTTCCAAAGTAAACGTCTATCATTCTTCTTACTGTCTCAACTGGACCAACTTTACTTTTTCTCAACAACCAACTAAAACCCTTTTTATTTTATTTGGTAAACCACCGTCTTGACTTGCATTTGAGTTTCACCCAAATGATATATTGCAATGCACACCACACATGCATTTTCTGATTCACCCACACAGACAGTCATCTTTTCTTTCTCCTCTAACCATCCTTGCTTCAAGCAGCCATGCATCTGATTCCTTCCTATCAGCCACCTCTGCATGCATTCAAAAACACATATCATTCTTTACAGTCATAAATGTTACGACTCGCTCGTCCTTCCATACACCCCTCTTTCCCTTTTAGTTCATCACATCCCTCAAGTTAATCTGATCTGACTTGGCTTCACGATAAAAGTTTCACAGCTGAGTTGAAGTCAAATAAAGGGGGCCATTGCTTACTCGAGAACTACCGCCGCTAATTCTATTGCTAAGTCAAGGGTGTCTGTCTTCTCCGTGATTGGCAAAAATTTAGCTCTAAATTAGTAACTGTTCTTAACAGTACAGTGTACTTGTACTAGTGTACTGTCTACTGTACAGTACATCATACACCCCTTTGCGAGCCTACTCTAAAATGTCAATAAGTAAGGAGTATAATAACTTACCACTGTCCGCTGCTGCTGAGCCATCCCCCACAGCAGCTCCTCCTGGTGGCAATTGTGGCGCCGCCGTATCAGCCCCTGGAGTGGGCACCTCCGCGCTGCTGGCCCCGGCACTGATGGTGGTAGGTGCTGTATCCGATGTTGTGAATCCTAGAAAAAACAAGTCATATTTTTTGTTGCCATAAATCACCCCCTATTTCATCTCGTAATGGAAGAAAATGTTAATACATAAACAATTTTTAATTATTGGGACTGAAAAAAAGTGACAGTTTTGGGGAGGGTGTTAACTTTTTATATGCTTAGCCATAACATGCTACACTTTTTGGCACAACTGATGAATGCTTGCTTTTTAAAGTGCACCATTTTTCTAATTACAGACAGAAGATTCCATTGCCCTTCTACCAACAAGAGCTTTTCAATTTTCACCACCACCGGTACTTGAAGTTCAAACAAGGAGAGGAAGGTAGCCCTGTACGCGGATGACATTCTCATTTTTTCTTCGGATCTGCGTACTTCTCTTCCCTCAGTGATTGCTTTGGCTCACGACTTTGGTGAAATATCTGGGTATCAAATTAACGCATCTAAAACTGAGATGATGGTGTGGAATGATTCTGAGCCAGTGTCAGGGGCTCAGTTGAGTCTTTCTTTGCGTTATCTTGGTCTTACTATTGTTAAGGACATAGATAAAATCGCAATGTTTAACTTTTCTACTGTGGCCAGAGATTGCAGAAGACTCATGCGATCTTGGTCTTCACTTCCTCTTTTTATTTTGGGCAGAGCAAACTTGGTTAAAATATTTATTTTACCAAAAATTTATTTTTTGTTTAATACTGTTCCTCTGTATTTTGAGCCCTCTGTTATAGTTAAACTTCAAGTTGACATTAGCTCTTTTATCTGGAACGACCGCACACCAAGGATAGCATGGAAAAAAACTCAGGTGCTGGAGAGAAAAGGGGGGCCTGGCAGCTCCTGATTTACAACTATATGCGTGGGTCTTCCAATTCTCCCACGCTAGGATGCTGCTTAAAATGTCCACGAATCTGGGAATTGGAAGTATGTTTGCTGTTTTACTTAGAGGAGAAGGGGTGGACCAGCAGGGTTTTTTATTTAAATTTGGGGATCCCATGTTTTTTAAAAAGGTGAAGCTGAAGATTTTGCTGGGCATGGTAAAAACGTGGGTTAAACTTAGGAGTGCTATAAAGGTGGGTTATTTTGCAGGCAGATCGCCACTGTGGAACTCCCCGGGAAGCCCAGGATGGCTTCTTGATAGCCTCGCAACGCCGCTGAGATAGGCTGGCCTAGAGGTCTGGGGGGGATCTTTCTATAGAAGGTTGTCTACTCTCTTGGGATTCTTTGTTAGCTAAAATAGGGTTGGGCCTTTCTAGGTTTAAATACCTGCAGATCGCGAGCTGGGCCCACTCACATATTTCTGTTAGAGGTAGATTCCAACTAGGAGGAAATAGCAGTCTAGTGGCCCTGATGTTGGATAAACCCCCTGCTAGTAAGGAGGTCTCAGTTTGGTACATACTATTATTAGAAGAGGTCGATGGTGAATTCCAACTGCCTGAGACGCTGTGGAGCTCCTCTTTCACAGGCCACGACCTTGAGAATATGTGGTATTCATCCTTTAAGATCATGTGGGACATTGTGAAGCCTGCTTGGCGCCGCAGGAATGATCTCTTTACCCTGCATAGGGCCTATTACTCGCCACAGCGGCTATCGAAATTCTCAATAGATTCTCTTGTGGCATGTCCCAAGTGTGGGTTATCAGCAGCTTCCGATATACATATGTTTTTCGAGTGCCCACTGCTCCTTTCCTACTGGGATTCAATCAGTGCTCTATTGACCACAGCTCTGGGCTCTCAAGTCTCGATAAATGCAATGCTTGCAATGTTTGGAATAACATCAGAGGTCCGGGGTCCAGCCAAAAACCTTCTCTTTTACTGTATACTGTTGGCCAGAAGAGAAATCTGTAGGAAATGGAAAGACCCATCACCTTCCACCCTGTTAGATTGGCGCATTTCAGTCCTGCAAACCTCAAAAGTTGACCTAGCAAGACCTGGCAATCCTGATAAACGAAATTTTTGGCTCCTCTTAAATTGGGTTTAAATTGGTGACTAGTTTGTGTTTTTTTTTTATTCCCCACGGTCCAATGATTAAGCTGCTTGGCCTGCTCCCTCTCTTGATATACCCAATCACTATGGCTCCTTACTTGTGATGGGTATTGGACTGCAGCAAAATCACTCTACCATGGTTACCCTAAGGCAGTGCTTCTTGGAGGGCTGCGACAATACTGTACAACCTGGCTGTTGTCCCTCCCAGTTCATCTGTGACAGTATATTGCTCTCTCCTAGTGCTTCTATGCGGTATACCAAGAGTGAAAATGAGGACATAAAAAAAAAAGGTGAGGGCTCCCGCACAGTTATTATAATAATTAGATGTGTTGAAGTGTATTCTAGGGGAGGGTATTTAAACTTTAACGTCATCTATCACCACTGCTCGCTGGGAATACTGCGCTAAAAATAAAGAAATTGTTTTTTTATTTGAAAATAAAACTTTAAAACTAAAAAACTCTGTGTGGTTTTTGTTCATGAGTGAGTGAGCGGAAGGGTTTGCAAACTTTGCAGTTGCACTACTGCACTTTGCAAGCATGCTTCCGTGACTCTGATAGGTCGGGACTCGGTAGTCTTCTTCTGTTCTTCTGGGTCGTATAATCATTGGTCAGACACACTAGATAGTCGGTCAGGGGATTGGGGGTTCAATTTCTGTTCTGGCTGAGGTATGTGGAAAGTCGAACTGCACCTATCATCAACAATGTCCTATTTCTCTTGTCCATACTTCTGTATGTGCAGAATACTCCCTGAAACACTAGCGGTATGGTATGTGCTCCTATCAAATCAAAAAGCCAACTACTAGCTTATTTTTGGTGGACATTGACATGTTGTTGTTGGAAATTGTCAAAGCACTAACATTAAGAAGTCTGGAATAGACAGCAAGGGCAACCCAGAGGACTGCACTCAGTGCCTAGAGCTATTGCTGGATCAGAGTTTTGTTTAACACCGTTTGCCGACTGGGCAAGCTTAGCTACCTACACAGACCGACTCATAATAATAGTAAATAGTAGTAGTACAGAGAGTGATAGTAGAGGCAGGATAAGAATGTAGAAACAGTCTACAAGAAGATCAAAGACTATTTTGTAAAAAATAGAATTAGGAAACAGTTTGGAATGAATAGGTGCTGTAAAAGTTAGGGAAGTATAATTATTAATATTAATAACAGAACAACTTACTGGGGCCAGCAGAAGAGACCTCAGAGGACCAATCCTGCCCACCTTGTTCGGCAGGCGTCTCTGTTGTCGTCTTGCCCCTGGGAGGTGCTGATGATCATGAAATAAACACAAACATGGATGATTGTTTTTTTGAAATATTTGATTTCTTTTACCACAATCTAAAATTATCTCGGGGAAACAAATTACCAACAATTGCACTACATGTATTGACCTATCTGATCTGGTAAACTAGGAGGATAGTACAGTATTGCTGGGTTCGCAGACCGTCTAATTGGAAAGTTATGTAAATCACTAATTAAACCAACAACAAAAAGGTTCTACTACGACAGCCAGCACTCAGCAGCACGCGACGTGACAGACACAGTCCGTCTTCATGATTATAGACCACTAAAAAATGTCCTACTACTAAATAACAAGTCATATTATACTCAACCTATCAATCCACCACTATCTCTTCTTAGTGGCAGCAGGAGTCCAAAGGAAGAACTAGACTTGAGTCTCTACTCTCTATAGCATTACGCAGTTCTGTAATGTACTACACTCATACATAATCAGGCCAAATGAGCACAAAGTTGCAAACAGGTAAGCATAGTAGCAACGCCACTGAGCAAGCGAGCACCTGCAATCACAGAAGCTATTTAAACATTAATTTACCTGCAATGTAATCGAATCTGCAGCATTCTTGCTCTTCAGGAAAAACATATATTAGCAATATAACACAGAGCAGAAGAAAACAAAGTAGTTATTAAATAGCTACTCACCAAGCCCAGTGACCTCAATGTCTAGCAGGTCGAGCAGGTCCTGCTCCCGGTCAAGGATGTCCGACCACCGGTGCGTTGCCTGCTTGTAGGTGCGCCGGACCCCCGACTTCCTAAACATGCCCCGGCACACCTTAGCCCAGAGCTGGCAAGGCTCCAGGAGGCCATACCCTGTACCGGGCTTGCCGCCTGCTGTGATGGTCTTCGGGAGGTGGCGCTGCACATAAAAGATAAGTGAGGCCACCTCCACCGCACTAAAGATCTCCCTGGCTGTGGTATCCTCCGACATTAAGCGCCCGCAAGGGAGCCAGCTGTGGGGTGCGGGACTCTTCCCCTTGCTAGGTCCGACTCCCTTTGCCATGGTTCTGTAAAACAAAAAAAGGAATAGGAAAAAGGTAAAATGAAAAGAAAAGAAAAGAGAGAGAGAGAGAGTAAAAAGTAGTAATTAAGTAAGAAAAAGTAGAAAAAAACACAAAATATAGATGTAGAAAAATAAAGTGATAGATAATGATTAAAAAAGATTTTAAAAAGTTCAAAAAAGCAAAGGATTGCAGAGATTAAAAGAGGATAGAAAAAGCATGCCAGAACCATGCAGTGAATGGAAAACAAGATGGCCGCGCCCATTGCGACCACGTGGGTAAGTTTGCGCGATATTTTCTCCCCGAGCCGGAAAAACGGACGCGATCACTTAATTGCGCCCCGCACGTAGGAAATGCCCAACGTGAGCATGCAACTAGCGCCCGGAAACGGAAATACGCAACGCAAACACTGAAAACAAGATGGCCGCTCCCATGTACGACCGCATGGGTAACTTCGCGGTCGGCGTGCTGAAAAAAAAACCCCATGAACACGCAAAAATAGAAAAATCTGCAAAGTCGCGGATTTTGCGGATCGCGAATTCGCAAATTTCGCCCATACTTAGTCGGGGCTCCTGTGTAGAGGGCGTTTCCGTAGTCGAGTCTGCTGCTGACAAGGGCCTGGGTGACTGTTCTTCTTGTATCTGTCGGGATCCACCTGTAGATCTTGCGGAGCATGCTGAGGGTGTTGAAGCAGGATAGGAGATGGCGTTGACTTGCTTGGTCATGGAGAGCGTTGAGTCGAGGATGATTCCCAGGTTGCGTGCGTGGTCGGCGGGTTTCGGAGCTGCCCCCAGTGCCGGCGGCCACCAGGAGTCGACCCAGGCTGATGGGTTGGAGCCGAGGATGAGGACCTCCATTTTGTCATCCCGGTATTTTAAGTTTGCCATGTTTAACCCTTCCATTGATTTACTGCAAATTTAGGAGCCTTAGTCCCAGTTTGAGGAAATGTATGGCTTCTTCCACTCTATTAAGGTGTGTTTCTGAAGACCATTATGGGCATCTATGTACTAAATATGCACAGAAAAACATATTATAAATGCTAAATCATGACTCGCTGAATCCATACTGGTAGTGTTTATGTTCAGAAAGTATAGAAATGAGAAAAGGGTTCATTTGGAAATTTATCGTATCTGACAAGATTGTGGAAATTTCTGGGTGAGGAACCCTATGAGAAATAGGTGGACACCAATAAAGGCCTGTATGCCATGTTGGATAAATCAGGAGTAAGAGAATTTTCTAAAAGGGAACTAGCGGAGGTGAACTCCCATATTTAATCAGGATCCAGAGGAATGGAGTTTCGCCTCCACCGTGGGGAAAAGAAAGGTACACACAAACATTCTTGGTTGTGTTTCCTCTATGCATGCCACATTGTACGCCTGGAGCAAACACTTCAGGAACAGTAAGAATTCCAAGAAATGTACGACTGTCACATATTTCAAAAAGTACTAGCGGAAGGATCTGTCAAAAACTCAAAAGGCATACTTCTGCCCAAAATATAGGAATAATCCCACATGACCAGATATCCACCTTTTTTTAAAGATTTTATCCTGCTCCTTTGTGAATCTTGCCTTATGCTAGGCAGGGATAGATAAGAACGTTTCCTAAGAGTGCTTTCAGCATGATATATGTTCACTTTCATCTGCAAATTCACAACAAAATAATTCATGTCCAATTAAATACATGATTGATTTGTATGAAAACTGGAATTTGGTCCTTACTGTATGTAGTATATTCTCTGAATTGGTTTGATACAGTGACTTGGGTATGTGAGCTGCATTCTTTTTAAATGTTGTCTAAATTATTTCTAACATCAAATGTCATCTGGTTTATATAAGTGAACTTAAAACATAAAGAGAATCCATCCTAACTATTTTGCTGTTCTAAATTGAAGCCTTTACCAATGAACTATAGTAGAAGGCATGCAATATGAGGTTATGATACTATTGCTGAACCTAAATGTAAACAGACTAGAATGCTAATAGGTGGCAAATTTGTCCCAATTGGTTAACCATCTGGATCCTCTCAGTTAGGTCAGGAAGGATTTCTTATTCACAGCTTTTATTACATACCTGCCACCCACCGAGCACAGACTATAGTTTCCATTTACCTTCAGCAAAGTAACCATCTGATGCGTTGACGCTTTTAGCACTTGACTTTTTGGTTTAGTTGAGGAAGTAATACACACATGGCTCATCCTGTTTCCAAGCAGGAGGCATTCACTCACTGCTTTTTTACTGTGGAATGTGAGAAGTTCTAGTTAAGAGAGGAGTAAGTGGTCCCTTTAGACAGTTTGAGTTGAGTTGGCTGATTTCCAAATGATCACAGTTTGGAAATTTAGTCATAGTGACATCATCTTCCTTTTTAGTGAAAACCCTCCTGTTTGTAAAGATTAGATAATATTTAGGCCAGTGATTCTGTTTTATAAAAATGATGGTCTTGAAAAAACTAGAGTCTTTCAGCAGGTACATTGCTGACTCGTATGTAAGGTGAGTTGATCAGTAGCCTTCTGGTGCCATCACGTGACGATGTCAAGTAAGACAAAAGGTAAAACATAGTCATTTCTACAACATGTGCAGAGGATTTCAGCAAGCAAAATGCAATTTTGCCCTGAGCTCTACATATAATGCCACTATTCCCGCCACTGGCACCAAGTCACAGAAATTCTTACAAGCAGCAGTAGGCACGAAGCAAGCAACATTTGAGGCATAACGACGGCTTAGATCATTAAAGCAAAGTAGAGCAAAATCAGGGAATCTTGTAACACCGGAGCGACTTTTTGGAGGGGAATGTGAACTACATCAGGAACATCGCTGTAAACAATGACAAGGAGCATAAGTGAATCCCTTTAAAAGCAACCAACCCTCTATAATTAATAGTTTTGTGTGAGAGCAGGTTTCTGTTTAATGTCCCTTCCCATACACAAAATTACCAGTAGACTCCACGCCACTGGGATACCCTGTGTCCCGGACTTTCGGTCAGTGTCTTCTGAGAGTTGAAGTTTCGTTCATATCAATGGCGCCAACTGGAGAGATGCACCTAAAAATAAATTGTTGCAAAAGAATGCGGAGGGGTGGCAAATGATGAGTCCTGGTGACAAGGAGTCACCTGCTAACTACAAGTGCTTTATCATAAACTACTGATGATGACATGTAGGTGCAATCTTGCAGGACACCCCAAGACTAGTTTTTCGTGTGTGTGTGTGTGTGTCAGAGCAAACCGTATGCGTTCAAAGGACTAGGAATATTGTGGATTGTTCTAATTTTGATAAGAATACCGAACGGCTCCTACAAAATAAATCCAGTTTTGGTGAAGTTGTTGTGTCACCCATAAAAGTGTCTGGATTTAAACCCAGCTTTTCGAAACCAATGTCCACTTTTGACCCCCACCTCGAGTGTATGTGGTGGTGTCTTGGACTACAGCATGTCCCATCCAAATGCAGCAAGTATGTCTTAACAACACCAGAGCCAGTAGGAAGCGGGCTACTTTACTAGCCAAGATTGGCTTAAACAAACTTGCCCGCTTCATTTACCCACATCAAGTAGTCTCCTCCCAACTGATAAAACATTGAAGACATATTTTTTCATCATGAGAATAACAGGAAGAGTCTCATGAAAGAGAACATCTCTTCCTCCTCCCAACTGATAAAACATTGAAGACACATTTTTTCATCATGAGAATAACAGGAAGAATCTCATGAAAGAGAAAATCTCTTCCTAGAATCTAGGAAGAAAACTCCTAGCTGTGAGCGAACCTGGGGTTATTAGCACCATTCAATGTCTCCAAAGCTTAGTTCTTCTCCAGAGCCAATTACAGTTCTTTAAAAGATGCAGACAAAGGGAATAGCAAACATGAAGAAACAACTATTTCTGTAAGAACGTTTTTTCCAGGTTGGGTTCCTCAACCTGGTGAAAGCAATCCTAGAGAAATAATTATGAACAAAGGTTTGTTGAAATAAATTAAGCAGAACAATGTTTTTCATGTTTATTTTTCGTTGAAAAACAAATGTATCCCCTCCGGCTTGCCTCCTGCTGCTAATGTGGAATAGGAACTTTGGCCTTAGTTTCTCAGGTGGCTTGTACCCCAGCACCAGTTGTCCCTGAATGGAGTAGCTTGGTGCAAGCTCTGAGCCCTACATAAAATACATAAACAGTGAGGAACATGCGTGGGCCCCTTATCAACTCTGCAAATGACAGTGTTGGAGCTGTTCAACTCTTCAGATGTCAATCAATCAATCAATCAATCAAGAACTTGTAAAGCACACTATTTACCCTTGAGGGACTCAAGGCGCTGAGGGGAGGGGGTGCTGCTATCGCTTGAAGAGCCAGGTCTTGAGGAGCCTCCTGAAAGTGAGCAGGTCTTGAGGAGCCTCCTGAAAGTGAGCAGGTCTTGGGTCTGCCGCAGATGGGTGGGGAGGGTGTTCCAGGTCTTGGTGGCGAGGAAGGAGAAGGATCTGCCGCAGGAGGTTGTTCGTAGGATGCGCGGGACGGCGGCGAGGGCGAGGCTGGCGGGGGAGTAGAAGGTGAGTCTGTTGTTCAGGTAGGCTGGTCTGGTGTTATGAAGTGCTTTGTGTGCGTGGGTGAGGAGCTTGAAGGTGATCCTCTTGTTGACAGGGAGCCAGTGCAGGTCTCTTAGGTGGGGGGTTATGTGGCTGCGTCGAGGGATGTTGAGGATCAGGCGGGCGGAGGCGTTCGGGATGCGTTGCAGCCGTTGTATGTGTATAGCCGGGATTCCTGGGTAGAGTGCGTTGCCATAGTCCAGCCTGCTGCTGACGAGGGCTTGGGTCACCGTTCTTCTGGTTTTGGTCGGGATCCCCTTGTAGATCCTGCGAAGCATGCAGAGGGTATTGTAGCAGGAGAAGGAGATGGCGTTGACCTGCTACAACATGGAGAGGGAAGAGTCGAGGATGAATCCTAAGTTGCGTGCGTGGTTCGTGGGTGTCAGTGCTGTTCCCAGTGTGGTCGGCCACTAGGAGTCGTCCCACGCAGAGGGGGTGGGTCCGAGGATGAGGACCTCCGTCTTGTCAGAGTTCAGCTTCAGACGGCTGCTCCTCATCCAGTCGGCAACGGACTTCATTCACTCGTGGAGGTTGGTTTTGGCGGCGTGCTGGTCCTTGGTGAGGGAGAGGATGAGCTTGGTGTCGTTGGCGTAGGAGATGATGTTTAGGTCGTGCTGGCGGGCCACTTGTGCAAGGGGGGCCATGGTGATGTTGAACAGGGTCAGGCTGAGGGATGAGCCCTGGGGTATGCCGCAGATGATGTTGGTGGCTTCAGATCGGAAGGGTGGGAGGTGGACTCTCTGGGTTCTGCCGGAGAGGAAGGACGTGGTCCAGTCCAGGGCCTATTTCTGGATTCCGGCTTCTTGGAGGCGTGTTCTTAGTGTGCGGTGGCAGGTCGTGCCGAAGGCGGCTGACAAGTCCAGGAGGATGAGGGCTGAAGTTTCGCCGTTGTCTAGTTGGCGCCGGATGTCGTCTGTGGCAGTGATGAGGGCTGTCTCGGTGCTGTGGTTTCGTCTGAATCCGGACTGGGATGGGTCTAGGATGTTGTTGTCCTCGAGGTGGCGGGTCAGCTGTATGTTGACGATTTTCTCGATTCGATGACCTTCGCCGGAAAACGGAGCAGGGAGATGGGCCGGAAGTTCTTGAGGTCAATGGGGTCCGCCTTGGGCTTCTTGAGGAGGGCTTTGATTTCGGAATGCTTAAACCTTTCCGGGAGTGTCGCTGTGTCGAAGGAGATGTTGATGACCTTCCATAGTTGGGGTGCGATGGTTGCATCTGCTTTGTTGAAAACGTGGTGCGGGCAGGGGTCTGATGGAGATCCTGAGTGGATGGAGTTCATGACATTGCGTGTTTCGACGTCATTGACGTGCCACCAGGAGGTCAGCTGACTGGTGCGGGTGGCGTCCGGAGTAGGGGCTGTTGCGGGTGGTGTCCGGGGTGGGGGCTGTTGCGGTCGGGGTGGACGGGGTGTTGAAACTGTCATGGATGTCAGCGATCTTGCGATGGAAGAAGGTGGCCAGTGAGTCGGACAGATCTTGCGAGGGCGGGATGTCTTTGTGTTGGCGCTGGGGTTGGAGAGTTCCTTCACTATGTTAAAAAGCTCTTTGCTGTCGGGTGCGTTGTTGTCGAGGCGGGTTTTGAATGAAGTTCTCTTAACTGTTCTGATGAGGTGGTGATGTCTGCGGATGGCGTCCTTGTGGGCTGCGTGGCTGTCTAGAGTGTGGTCATGGAGCCATTTCTTCTCCAGCTTCCGGCATGTACGTTTGGAGGTCTGGAGTTCTTCGGTGAACCGGGCGGCTTTCTTGCTAGAGTGGTTGATGGAGGGTTTCTTGAGAGGGTCGAGAGTGTTGCCGCAGTCATTGATCCACTGACTGAGGTTACGGGCGGCGTCGTCTGGGTCGGTGGGATTGGTGGGTGGGTTCTGGGCGAGGGTGAAGGTCAGCTGGTCTTCGGTTACTTTGCTCCAGCAGCGGCAAGGCAGCTGTTGGGTGCGGTGGTACGTGGTTGGTCTCTTGAAGGTGAAGTGGATGCAGCGGTGGTCGGTCCAGTGGAGTTCGGTGGTGTTGTTGAAGGTGACGTGGGTGCTTGAAAGGAAGACGGGGTTGAGCGTGTGGCCGGCGGCGTGGGTGGGTTCGGTGACGAGTTGTCTGAGGCAGAGGTTGGGTAGGTTGTCGATCAAGGTGGCGGCGTTGGCGTCATTGTTGTTTTTGAGGTGGAAGTTCAGGTCCCCGAGGAGGATGCAGTCCATGGAGGTGAGTGCGTGGGTGCTGGCGAGGTTGGCGATGGAGTCGCTGAACTGGGCCCGGGGTCCGGGAGGTCTGTCGACAAGTGATCTCTGAGTTGGTGTTGGGATCAGTGTGGATACGGGAGTGGAGGTGTTCGGCGATGTTGAGGGAGTTGTCTGCGAGGGTGTGGACCTAGAGGGTGGACTTGTGGATGATGGCTATTCATCCTCCGATTCCGTTGGTGCGGTCTCTGCGGGAGATCTTGTAGCCGTCAGGGATGGCTATGGCGATGTCTGGTGCCGAGGAGTCATTCCACCAGGTCTCGGTCAGGAAGGAGGCGTCTGGGGCGGAGGAGTCGAGCAGGTCCCAGAGCTCGACGGCGTGTTTATGTGTGGAGCGGATGTTGAGGAGTATGCACCGGAGGTGGTTGGGACCGGTCCTTGGAGGTTTGGTAGTTCTGTCGCAGGTGAAGTTGCAGGTGTGGCAGGAGAAGGGTCCGTGGGTGCTTTTCGGGGCAATCTGGAAGCAGCGGTGGTCTCGGCTGGTGTCGAGAGCGTGGAGGGTGTTGGCGTCGTATCGGAGTTTGGCGTTGTACGTGGGGGCCAGGGTTCCTGTCGCTGGGCGCGGTCCACTCGCGGACGGGCGCAGACGGGCTTGCCTTTGGCCATCTAAGGCGGGGAGGGAGGGGGGAACAGCTGGGAGGCGGGAGCGGGGCGGCGAGAGGCGTAGCCACAGGGGGCAGCGGCAGGAAGGAGGGATACAGAAGACAAGAGAGGGGGTTGGGCGGGTCGCGCTGGGCGGGAAACACCGGAGGATGGCACACAAGAAACAAGTAATAAATGGGAAATTAAGGCACAAAGCAGTACAGAAAGGAATGGAAAAAACAATCACAGCACAGTGAAGGACAAACCAGTGAGCGGTAACTGAGTCGGATTGTCGTATTTTGGCAGTTCCTGAATTAGCGTTTAGCTCAGCTATATGATCTTTTCTCTTAACTTGACTAAAATATACGGGGGCCATATTGAATCCTTTGGCTTCCATTTGTATGAACACGCTGCCTCGTGGTCAGCATGCCCTTTTGTCCTTTCTCGATACCCTTGGTCGTCTACTTTGCCCAGCAACAAGCTATTTGTAGTACTGGTCAAGCGCACATGCGCATTATACATCAAATGGTCATTCTTTAGGAATGTTATCCCAAACTGACCAGTACTACTGGACTCCTCCCACATGCTGGCTGTGTTCCAAAAATGACCTTATATGTACCTAAAATGTGTAAACTTGTAAACGCCTATCTTTTTATTGCTATTAAACTGTATAAAAGAGGTCGTGCACCGATACTCGGTGTGCTACTTCTTGCATTGCCGAAGGGTGCTGTAGGAATGTACCACCACCCCATGGGGTCTTAATAAACCTGTCTTTTGCATTTTCCAGTGTCCGTGCCAACTTCTATACTAAGGTGTTCGAGAGTTTAGCAAAGTATGTAGGCCTGATTGAACCCAACACCACAATTGGCGACCACGAAGGGACTCATCGGCGACTCGGATGCCCGAAGGAGAGGTCGTGACGAAGGATTGGAAACTCGCCATGGAAGCGATCGCTGCCTTTGAGTGACCCGAGTCTTGGCACCCACGGTGTTTCTTCCTTCCTTCTGATCCGACCTTCCAGGTGGCGCCGGTCCTCGACTGAGATTCTGATCTTGGATTGTCGTGTAGTGCCGTTTGGCTGATTCGACTAAAGAACTTGGCAGTTGGACCTTGGACGTTTGAAGGTACTTGGTAAGCTTATGATTGGTAAGGTAGTCTACTGACACTTACTGTGGCTTTTTGAATTTGAATTTGAATTTGTTTGAGTTAGCTAACGTTTGGACCTATGAATTTGACGTATATGTGGAGTGCACCTCACATAGGCAGGCATGTAGGGATATTTCTCTGATTTTGCTTTTTGTTTGAGCGGCACACCGTGTATAAAGTATATTAAGTGCCATTTTATGTAGTATCATGTTTTCGTGATATTTTTTGACATGCCTGTTCTCAGCACACTCCGAGGGATGTGCTGCCTTGGAAATGGTACCAGTTATCGATTAAATAAATCACAGCCGGCTCCCCCAGAGGGGACTCCAAATCGAGAGATGTATGTAAAATTTGGCATTCCGCCAATAATGTATAGTTCATTGTGGCATAAGTATACCAAAGCCGATCATGAATTGCAATGGCCACTACATGGGTCATTTGATTTACGAAAGGTGCAATATGTGGAGCAGTGTTTGTTTCAGCGTAGGTCTAGGCAGGATATGTTTGATTGTGTGCGTATGTGGGAGAAAGAGGTACGTGAACGATTGAAGCGTGAGGAAGCCTTGGCGGAAAAGGTGCAGCGAAGGGCTGCGCGTGACAAAGCTTTACAGCTACAGGAGAAGGAGTTACAGGAACAGAAAGAGAGGGAGACTCGAGAACGTAATTTGCAGATTAATGGGCAATTCCCTATCGGACGTCCTCTTTATCCGGTCCTTACTAATGAAATAGATGATTTTTCGTTATTAGATCGTTGCCCGCCTCCGTATGTTGCACCTACAGCTCCGAATGAGGAATCGGATGAGGAAGATCAGAATACACAGCATACTAGGTTATCTTCGGATCGAACTGCGGAATTACGTTCGCTTGCACGAAAACTAAATGTTAATACTGTAACTGTTTCTGAGATTAGTAAGCATATGGAACAGTGGTCTGATAAGGAGTGATTGTATTTCTTAGATCATTTTGGAGATGAGGTTGTTGACCGATTTAGAAAGTATTCTTCTGAGTTAGAACCTAAGGATATCTCGAAGGGTCGTGATAACTTTCGTAAAGGTCTCTTTATTCTTTCAGATGCGGATGAGTTTTTCAAGCGTTTGGTTCAGCTACGGAATGAGGCGTCGCGGCTACGGGAGTTGGAAAAGACATCGGGTTCACCTACGTCTGGGTTGACGGAAATATCCAAAGAATGCTCTATCTTTGGAACAGATAAGAACACCGCAATTAATGTTAGACCTATGCGGGAAGCTGCGCCTTTGTATGTCCCTCATAAAGGGGATGGCACAGATGACGATAAAACGTCTAAAGACGCGAAGGGTTATTTTATATATAATTGGGTTTATACGCCTTGGAATAGAGCAGATGTTATGGCGCTTAAGAATGCTCTGCCTGATCCCCGTAAAAATCCAGCGGCTTTCTATGAAAGTGTTGAAAGTGCAATTTCTTCGTGTATTATGACACTAGTTGATATTGATCTGTTTTTTGGGCTGATATTGCCCCCTGATATGTGGAGAGCGATTCGTAAGTTTGATGACCAAACGGTTCTTGGGGCAAGTTGGAAGGATATAGCTCAAGCTGATTTAGACAGGGAACCAGCATGTAAGCCTTGTCAATTAATATTGGAACTCCCAGGGGCTATACTAAACAAATTAAAAACGCTTGTTCCCGCTAAGAAAATTGATTGGACCATGTTGGCCTCTTGTAAACAGAAGATAGATGAATCGGTCTCTGATTTCTTTTCTCGTTTTGAGGAAGCGTTTCATGATTACAGTGGCCAATCATTAACAGAAGATACAGGCAGGCATTTATTTGTTGATAAGTATGTGGCTAATCTCCTACCGGAGATTGCAAAACGATTAAAGGCGAGTGAAAGTTCATGGACCACGGCAACCCCTGCTTCTTTATTGACTATGGCTCAATACTGTGAACGACAGGAATTGGAGGCAAAGGAAAGTAGTGATAAGAAAGTGAAGGATTTGAAGACGAAGGTAATGTTGGCTCAGGTCCAGGCTACGAGGGGGAATGATAGGGGTAGACGAGGATCGTATAATAATGCGCCTCCTCCCCGTTCCGACATCTCTGAGGATCAGTGTGCATACTGCAAACAGTTTGGACACTGGGTTTCAGATTGTCCAGTGCTGAGAGAACAGCGTAGTCAGCGTGGTCGAGGAAGTGGAAGGTCTAGGAATAATTATGGGGGATCGAGAGGTGGAGCGAATGACCGTGGAAGGAGTGAAGTGAGGGGTCGTGGACAGACAGATTATAACACGTTCGATCGACGAAATCAATACCAGATAAATGAGGGTGACTCGCCTGAGTCACGTGACGAGCGTCATGCATAGGGTTGCGTAGGATGGGGTGTGGAATCGGTTGAAGTACCAGTTGATCAAAGGGGTCCATATATAGAAGCACATGTCTTGGGTTCTACTGATCAGTTTCTGGTAGATACAGGAGCTACTCGTAGCGCTTTGTCCAAACACTTGGTTCCAAGGGCTCCCCTGTCTGGCGAGGTAATTACAGCTATAGGGTTCGATGGAACACCTACTTCTAGCCCATTGTCTCAACCTGTTACATTTTATGTTGATAAATTTGCTGCCCCATGTCCATTTTTGCTGTCCCCAAACACACCAGATAACATTATGGGGCTCGATATGTTAAAACATTTTTGAGCTACTATTCGTTGTGCTCCGGAAGGAGTACGGGTCGTGTTAAATGAAAATTATCCAGAAATTGAGCGAGTGTGTCTTCTCCAAGAATCGGGAGTATTAGCCTCCCTGCCAAAAATGTTGTGGGCCACTTCTGATACTGATGTAGGACAGATGATTATTCCTCCAGTGCGTATTACTGTAAAGGAGGGCGTATCTCTGCCCCGTGTCCCACAATACCAGATATCTAGGGAGGGCGAAATTGCATTGATACACATTGTAAATGATTTGATTACGGCAGGGGTGGTCGAGGAAGTTCCCTATAATGTTTGTAACAGCCCAATTCTTCCGATTCTTAAGAGAGATACAGATACTAAGGTTTATCGTTTCATTATCGATTTGAGGGAAATTAACAAGATAGTAGTGCCTCAGTACCCGGTGGTATCTGACATCACCACGTTGTTTACGTTGGTTCCACCGACGGCAACTACTTTTACAGTTATCGACTTAAAAAATGAATTTTTCTCGATTCCTGTACATCCTGACAGTCGATATCTTTTTGGTTTTACATTAAATAACAAATCGTATAGATTTTGTCGAGTTCCTCAAGGTTATACAGAAAGTCCTAGCATTTATAGTCAGGCTTTAAAAAGACAGCTTGATTCTTTTGAATTACAGGCTGGGGTGGCTCTTATTCAGTACGTGGATGACATTTTACTCGCAGCAGACACACAGGAACAATGTGAGGAGAGTACTTTTTCTTTGCTTTCCTTCCTTGCTAAAAACAATCATAAGGTTTCGAAGAAAAAGTTACAATACTGTAGACCTAAGGTGACCTACCTCGGTCATCTTTTGTCTAAGGAGGGCCGTGCATTAACACCAGACCGAATTCAAGCAGTTTTAGACACACCAGTCCCCCGTACTCAGAAAGATGTTCGTGCCTTCATAGGTCTGACGTCTTTTTGTAGGCAATGGATATTGGGATTTTCTCACATTGCTAAACCATTGCTAGCATTGTTGTCCAAAGCTACACCGATTCCCATTGAATGGACAGATGAATGTCAGAATGCTTTTGAGCAATTGAGGCAAGCTCTTTGTTCTGCACCAGTGTTAGGTACACCAGATTACATGAAGATTTTTACATTGTACGTACATGAGAAAGATGGGTGCGCATTATCAGTCTTAGTGCAGATGCACGGAGACAAACAGAGACCCTGTGCATACTTCTCGGCGGTACTCGACCCTGTGGCTCGAGGATTGCCTGGATGTTTTCGAGCAGTTGCAGCGACAGCAGTAGCTATACGGCAAAGTGAGGGGATAGTTTTGTCACACAAATTGTTGGTGTTAGTCCCCCATGCGGTAGATGCTTTGTTGAATCAAACGAAAACACAGCATCTAACTAGTGCACGCCTAACAGGATATGAGCTGACGTTGTTGGCGCCACATATCACACTAAGACGATGTGCTACACTGAACTCCGCTACTTTATTGCCCTATCCTGTTGCTGAGACCCAGAAGGAAGAACAACATGACTGTGTTTTTCTGACTGAGGAACAGACAAAGGGTCGTATCGATTTACAGGATACACCATTTCCAGATGTAGATGGGGAACTGTGGGTTGATGGATCATGTGTGAAATTACCAGATGGAACAACTTCTGCAGCCTATGCGATCACGACACTTAAAACAGTGGTAGAAACAGCACGAATACCCCAGAAATCGGCCCAAGCAGCAGAATTGATAGCCTTAACGAAAGCATGTGAGTTAAGTGCTGGACTATGTGTGAACATCTACACGGATAGTCGCTACGCTTTTGGAGTAGTGCATGATTTTGGCCTACTCTGGAAAGAACGAGGGTTCTTGACTTCACATGGAGTGCATATCATGCATGGAGAATTGGTACGTGATCTCCTGAATGCACTATTATGTCCAGAGAAGGTAGCGATAGTGAAATGCAGTGCACACAAAAAGGTGACAGATAAAATAGGACAAGGAAATGCTTTTGCAGATCGCATTGCGAGAGAGACTGCTATGCTACAAAATAACTCTCCCATGTATGTGGTGAAATCACAAGCTGAGCGATGGCACGATGCTAGAGAAGAAATATTAGACATACAGAGATCAGCATCTGAAGCAGAACTTGTGAGATGGGCCACTGAAGGAGTGCTGGATGATGAGGGTTGTTGGCGTAGTAAAGATATGGAAAGATGGAAATTACCTACGGCCTATTTACAAACAATGGTTCAAATGACACATGGGCTGGCACATGTTGGAGCTCTTGCAATTACTAAATTGCTTACACAGGTTTGGGAAAATCATGAGATTGCTAGTACGGCCAAGAGAGTGGTTCAGACCTGTCTGATATGTTTACAGCACAATCCTGGACAAGGGACTTATACTCCCAAAGGAGGGTTTGTTCCACCTACTGCACCATTCGAAGTACTGCAAATGGACTACATCCAGCTGGAACGCTGTAATAACCTCAAGTATATCTTAGTGGTGGTGTGTGCCTTCAGCAAATGGATTGAGGCTTACCCCACGAAAGATAATACAGCATTGACAACGGCCAAGGTGTTACTCAAAGAGTACTTCCCGCGCTATGGTGTTTGTAAGTTTATGTTGAATGATAATGGTCCTCATTTCATTGGGAAAGTAGTGGAGTACGTCCTGAAAGGATTGGGAATCAAGCAAAGATTCCATGCTGTCTTTCACCCACAATCAGCAGGTTTGGTAGAAAGGTATAATGCAACTCTGAAGCTGAAGCTAGCAAAGATCGTGGCATCCACATCTTTGAAATGGCCGGACGCTTTGCCTTTGGCATTGCTGTCTATTCGATCAGTGCCACATTCCCGATCTGGCCTCGCACCCTATGAAGTGGTGTTTGGAAGGCCGATGAATATTTGGGGAGTTCCTAAGCCTCGTTTGATACATGATGTGCCTTGTATAATGATGAACGATTATTTGGCACGATTAACAAATGATTTACTTTCTATTCATCAACAGGTTTGAGAAGCGCTTCCCGATAACTCCACTGGAGAGGCTCACGATCTCCGTCCTGGTGACCATGTTATGATTAAGGTATTTGAGAGAACAAGCAGCCTGGAACCGAGGTGGCGTGGCCCAGAACAAGTGCTGCTAGCAACACGGACGGCTGTGCGCGTCACGAACAAGAAACGGTGGATACATTCGATGCACTGCCGACGTGTCTCTCCGGACCTGGTGAGCCCTGTGGTCTTATCTGACTACAGAGATATTCTGGATGCAGAAAAAAGCCCAGCTGTTAACGAACTGGAGGGAGCCTTCTCGGACCACACTGTTTCTGATGGAGTGAAGTACAATCTACGTCCTAGGAAATAATTTTTCTAGCATTTTTTAAACTGGTTAGTTACCGTTCTGAGGTTTGTGAAACGGAAGCCGGGAATATCAAGGGGGGGGATCAGTTCTGTCCAGTGTAGCGACACCCGTCTTGAATCTCGGAGAAAAAACCAACGGCAGTCTCAGTCCAGAACTACCTTTTTATTTTTTAGTGTTGCTTCTGAAGAATTTTGTTTCGTGAACTATGGCACCTCCTCCGACAAGAAAGGGGAGAATCTTTGGTGCTGTACTGTTTGCTTTGACTATAGTGGTAATAGCAGTAATAGCTTGGACTATAGAACAATTGTTTCCTGCTCGAGAACATTTACTGCCTACCACTCCAAGCCCATCTGAGCATTTCCATTTTACTTTGCCTTATCATGAAGAGAGACATAGACAGACTTATTTGAATAACAGTTTCATTCAGATTTTGCATCACACTCATAACATGACCAACATGTCCAATTGTTGGGTATGTGGAATGTTGCCTGGACATCAGAAAAGGGGAGGAACTCCATTCATTCCTCTCCCGTTTTCTCATAATGGTTCCTGCAATGCTTGGTACACTCTTCTTTTCACTTTACGATGGCCAACGAAAGGTGGACTACTTTTTCGGTTAAATAAAATATGCTTCAATGACAAAGATGGCTATCCACAAGCTGAAGGAACTAAATTTGAATGGGAAGAATACCGTCCGGACAATGTATCTATACCTCGTATTTTTACAAATCAAAGATTCATAAATGTATCGACCTCTCATGTGATAACTGTTATTGATACGAAAGCAGATCTTTGTATTCGAAATAAAGGTACAATCCCTGTAGGCGGCAGCGAATGTAATATCACGCTTACATTTGATACACCAAATGGAATTGCATTCGTAGCATCACGTAATACATATTTTATTTGTGGAAATAAGGGATATCATTGTCTTCCAATTGGATGGTTAGGAGCTTGTTACATATCTTTTGTATTACCGCCTGTATTCATTGCCCCACCTATGTATCATAATGATTATGTATTGTATCATGATTTTGTACTAAATAGGGTTAAAAGAACATTAGATATCGATGGAGTAGACCAGACCGATACCTCTTTACAGCAATATGTAGATTTCAATTTAGGATTATTTTCATTTGTAGGAGCTGCATTAAACAGTAGAAAGATAAGACAACTTACACGTGTTGTGGAAGCAGTTGCTAATGAAACTGCCTCTGCTTTGGGAAACATAACTGAAGAATTGCAGATTACTAGAATTGTAACGCTCCAGAATAGGATGGTTCTAGACGTGATACTAGCTGATCGGGGAGGTGCATGCCGCATTATCGGTAGTAGTTGCTGTGTGTACGTGCCAGATAATTCACCTTCCGTGTATGATGCTATTACTAAGCTGCATAAAATAGCTGCTGAGATTCACCCAGAGAATGGAACATGGACCTTTTCTAGTTGGTTCTGGACTCTACTTAGTACATGGGGTTGGAAGCTATTAACTATTCTATGTATTATTATCGGAGTACTGTTTTCCCTGTGTCTATGTATTCAATGTGGTCCTACCTTATGCTCTGTATGTATCACAGCTTGTATTCCGTCCAAACGAGCTATTATTAAGCAAGAGAAACTAATTAACGATGAAAAGATGAAGATAATGGCCATCAATATTGATGATGAATACCCTGATTACTTCAGTTATGAGGTAGCTTTTGCTAAACGCTAAAAGGGCCGTCTGTCGTATTTTGGCAGTTCCTGAATTAGCGTTTAGCTCAGCTATATGATCTTTTCTCTTAACTTGACTAAAATATACGGGGGCCATTTTGAATCCTTTGGCTTCCATTTGTATGAACACGCTGCCTCGTGGTCAGCATGCCCTTTTGTCCTTTCTCGATACCCTTGGTCGTCTACTTTGCCCAGCAACAAGCTATTTTTAGTACTGGTCAAGCGCACATGCGCATTATACATCAACTGGTCATTCTTTAGGAATGTTATCCCAAACTGACCAGTACTACTGGACTCCTCCCACATGCTGGCTGTGTTCCAAAAATGACCTTATATGTACCTAAAATGTGTAAACTTGTAAACGCCTATCTTTTTATTGCTATTAAACTGTATAAAAGAGGTCGTGCACCGATACTCGGTGTGCTACTTCTTGCATTGCCGAAGGGTGCTGTAGGAATGTACCACCACCCCATGGGGTCTTAATAAACCTGTCTTTTGCATTTTCCAGTGTCCGTGCCAACTTCTAGACTAAGGTGTTCGAGAGTTTAGCAAAGTATGTAGGCCTGATTGAACCCAACACCACAGGAGGAGCACAGCGGGCTCGAACACGCGTTCGGCTCGGTAGCGGCTGGGCTGCAGGTGGAGCTGTCTGGCAGCAGGGGGGTGACCTGGCCTGCGAGCAGGGTCAGGGGTCACTCCTGCTGACCAGCAGCAGCCGCCATTTAAAGCGAGGAGGGAGGGAGCTCCAGCTGGGAGGCGGGAGCGGGGCGGCGAGGGGGCGTGGCCGCAGGGGGCAGCGGCGGGAAGGAGGGATACACAAGACAAGAGTGGGGTTGGGGGGACGCGCTGGGCGGGAAACAGTGGAGGATGGCACACAAGATACAAGAAATAAATGGGAAATTAAGGCACAAATCAGTACAGAAAGGAATGGAAAAAAACAATCACAGCACAGTGAAGGACAAACCAGTGAGCGGTAACTGAGGCGGAGGAGCACAGCGGGCTCGAACACGCGTTTGGCTCGGTAGCGGCTGGGCTGCAGGTGGAGCTGTCTGGCAGCAGGGGGGAAACCTGACCTGCGAGGCCTTTGCCCCATTAATCCTCTCTAAATAAACTGATCTAAGTCATGTCATAGGGCCTTGGAAGCAAAGTTGCACTGATCGGTTTAGGAGCAATAAAACCTGGGCCCAAATGTACAAATTTCTTACACAACGCTGCAAGACAACTTGCTGCTCGGCGTGAAAAGGAGAGGGCAGGAATGGGCCATGTTGATGGAGATATGGAGCATTCCTGCCCTCTGCCTGCGCTGGCATTCAATATGCATCCTACCCCAATGCAGGCAACCTTGTGCCGTGGCGCTACAGGCAGGATTGCTTAAGTGCAGGAAGGGACACCTTCCTGCACAAAAGCAATCCTTAGAGGCACTTTAGTCTTCCTAAGTGTGCTACAGAATGCAGCATAGTTAAAAAGAGCAAACACACAGGAGAAATACATATATTCCCCCTTGATGTACCTTCCCTGGAAGGAGCACAATCCCTATGCCTACCCATGTCTACCAGTGTTGGTAAATCTGGCAATGCTTCAGAATACATGGGTAGATGCATGGAAACACCCACTCTCCACCCATGTAATGCCTTCCCATCACAGTGTAATGCAAGGCACCCACTCAAACTTACACCACATTAATTATGACATGCAAGGTTACATATGCCACACATGTGTGGCAAATCATATCTCAATCTCAGTTTTGCATCACCCTGTGTCGCCTTGTCTGACTCAAGGGTGACGCAAAACCTTGATAATTCTGCCCCCTAGTTTTTACATATGATAAAGATTTGAGATATGTGCTTTACAACCTAGAACATCAATGGGACAGCAACTATTCATTGTCTCTCACACTTAAGTAACACAACCATGATTCTAAGTGAGCAATTAATTCTGAAAGACTTTTTAATAGTCCCTTAAATGCTATTAGTTTCTATTATTGCCTCCGGAATTAAAGGGGACAAAAGATTGAATGCAAACTAAAAGGTCGGAAGCGAAATGTTTTCAATTGTGAATTTCTTTTTATGTTCAAATCGATTTTATTGAAGTTTTATGCAACAAAAGAAATAAACAAGTACAATACAGAAAGAATAATTTGTACATGCGTAATTGAATAAGTGATACATATAAAATGCAATAACCAAAAAATGAAGAGGAAGGGAAAGGGGAAAAGGATGTCATATAATCATAAAAACCATACCATAAAGAGTTACCAAATGAATAAATAGAACAAATATGGCAGCAAAAGATAATTAAACATTAAGAAAAAGAAATGCATAATAATAAGTAGATCATTGTAGAACATATGAGTCAACAGGTGACCAAAAAGATTGAAATGACTGCGAATTGTGAGTAACACCTTTAAGAGACAGCTGAGCTCCTCTTCTTGTAAAGGTAATCCACGACCACCAAGCATGTACTGAAAGAGAAGAAGCGTCTTTCCAACAAAAAGTAATAGATTTTAAAGCAGCTGTAATGAAGAAATTAAATAACTTTGCCTCGGAATCACTAAGAGGATGAGACAGGGCAACCGATTTGCATATTAACACAGCATAAGAAAGATCATCATGTAAAGGCAAAATTTTCGAAATGACACCCCAAACATCCACCCAAAATTTCATAACAATTGTACATTCAAATAACATATGACGAAGTGATCCTAAAGTTGATTTGCAGTGCCAACAAACATTAGATGGTAGCAATTTGGCATGACTTAAACGAGACGGAGTCCATAACGCGTTAAATAAAATATAAGCATTAGTCTGATAAAGGGACACCGGAAGCCAACCGGAAATACTATTGAGCCAGATTGAGGACCATGAATCATCTGATAGGGAGATGGAAAGTTCTGTGTTCCAAAAAGATGATATCATACCAACATTGGAGCCCTGGAATGTAGAAAGTTTTTTTATAAAACACAGAGACCGCTTTGGGAGATGACGTAACAGCCATAAGATAAATCAAAAGGTCATTAGTGGTGGACGAGGGAACACCTCTTGGAAAGGAGTCTAAAATAGAATTACATAAAGATTGGTATTTCGACAAATCAGAAGCCGGGACACCAAACTTTGATTGTAATTGTTCAAAAGGAATAAAGGCATTGTTACAAAAGACATCTTCAAGAAATAAAACTCCTTTTGATATCAACGAGGACCAGAAATTAATGTTTCTATTCAACTTAAGTAGAGCACTGTGCCATAAAGACAGGTGGACTGTAGAGAGCAAAGGTAATTCAAAATTAGAGTCTAAATCATTAAGTATTAATCTAGACGATTTAATTATAGATGACCTATGAGCAACTTTAGAAGTAGATGACAATGATAACAAAGAAAGCAATGTAAAGGGGCGTACAATTGAGGTTTCAATATCTAACCATATTGGAGGTGTGACCACATGTGAATTTGAAAACCACAGGGAGCTTTGTTTTAAGATAAAAGCTTTATGGTAAAGGTAAAAGTCAGGAAGGGCAAATCCTAACTGAGACTTGGGGAGTTTTAGTTTTCTGTAAGCGATACGAGGAACTTTGTTGGACCAAAGGAATTTAGATAGTAGCTTATCAACATCATTATAAAATTTGAGAGGAAGCTGAGTGGGAATCATAGCCAAAGAGTAAAAAAATTTTGGTGCAATATTCATTTTTATAGCCTCCATTCTCCCCCACCACGTAAGATGAAGGGGAGACCATTTGGATGTTTTGTCCTTGATATAACCAAGGATAAAATCCGTATTAAGTTTTAATGTAGCAGGTAGCGAAGGAGAAAATAAAATACCTAAGTACTTAAGCTTAGTGCTTTGCCAAAGAATATCTACGTTTGGTAGCATATCCGGTGTACAAAAAGCATTTAAAGGAAAAAATTCAGTTTTACTGACATTTAACTTGTAACCTGAAACTACAGAAAAGCGTGCAATAATGTCTAAAAGGGAAGGGACAGAGGAGAGAGGATTGTTAATAAACAGTAACACATCATCTGCATATGCTAAAGCTTTAACAGTGACATCATTAATCACAACACCTTGAATAGTATCACAGTATCGAATATAATTAAGAAAAGGCTCAATTCCTAATAAAAAAACAATGGGGAGAGGGGACAACCCTGCCTAGTACCTCTGAAGAGTGGAAATTGAGTAGAAATTTGACCATTAATAAACAAACGAACAGTAGGGGCAAAATATAAGGCTGAAATCATATGAATAAAATGCGAACCAAAAGTAAAAGACAATAAAGTTTTAAATAAAAATTGCCAATGAATTTTGTCAAACGCCTTTTCTGCATCTAAAACCATCACTCCTGCAGGAGAAGTAAGGTGAGTGCTCTGTTCAATAACGTGCAATAGCGTTCTGGTATTATTTGCAGAGTATCTGTTTTTCATGAAGCCAGATTGATTCGGATGAATGATTGAATGAAGGATAGGAGCCAGTCTAGTGGCAAGGATTTTAGCATAAAGCTTACAATCCTGGTTTATTAGAGAAATGGGGCGATAATTAGAAACCAGGGTAGGGTCCTTATCAGGTTGTGGTATCACAATGATTAAAGCATCCGTAAAGGAGCCCGAAATAGTACCAGAGGAACCAAAATGGGGAAAAAGGACACTTAAATAAGGTAGTAATTGAGAGTCAAATTCTTTATAAAATTCAGCAGGGATACCATCTGGGCATGGAGATTTATTCTTAGGCAGGGATTTAATAGCTAGTAGAATCTCATCACAGGTAATTGGGGAATCTAAAGTTGATCTATCGGTGGGAGATATGTGAGGCAAGTTACATTTATTTAAAAATGAATCAATCAAAGAATCATCACAGAAATCAGGTTTACTATATAAGGTAGAATAAAAGGATAAAAATTCTTGGACAATATCATTATGGGAAATAGCCACTTGGCCATTAGTACCACGTATCGAGGTTATTTGGGTCTTATCCTTCTTGATACGTAAATAATTTGCAAGAAGTTTCCCAGACTTGTTGGCATTAAAGCGAAATTTAGCATTGGACTTAGCAAGTTGAATCCCAGCTCTAGTACTAAGTAGAGCATTAAATTCATAACGAAGCGTTTGTAGTTTAAATTTGTGTGTAGGGTCATTAGAAGAAATAAATAAACGTTCATATTTGGCAATTTGTTTGTCCAAAAGCTTAACTTTAGATTGAAATTGCTTGTTTGCATGGGCCATAATGGAAATTGTGGTACCTCTAATGTAAGCCTTAAACACATCCCATCTATTGACAAGTGAAGTTGAACCATCAGGGTTAAATAAAAAATATTCCTGGATAGCTTGTAATAGTTTAGGTTTATGTGTGTCATTAAGCACAACATTTGTGTTCATACGCCACCTATTTTGTTTAGTAAAATTAGAGGAGACATTTAAAACAAAAGAGATTAAAGCATGGGCCGAAATATCAATATTACCTATAACAGGATTGTCAGCTGATTGGAGTAAAGAAGGCGAAATTAAAAAATAATCAATCCTTGAATGAGAATTATGAGAATTAGAGAAAAAAGAAAACCATTTGTCAGTGGGGAAGTGTATTCTCCAAATATTTGCCAACTTGGTGGTTTTAAGGAAAGATTTAAAGGCATAAAAAACTTTGGGAGGGCGGAATTTTGCAGAGGAAAGCCTATCTAATAACGGATCAATAAACACATTGAAATCCCCCCCAACAATCAAAGGAACTAGTAGGGCCATAAATATTAAGCAAATAAAAGGTTGAATCATAAACTTTTACCTTAACTATAATATATCTACCTTCTGTGTCATGAACCTTACTAAGAATTTGACAGTGTAACCGTTTTGCAAAGAAAATCGCTACCCCATTTTTCTTCCCCAACGCAGGCGAGGAAACAATATTATCAACCCATTTTTTCTTCATATATTGCAAAATCTTATCATCAACATGCGTTTCTTGAAGAAAACAAATGTCAGGTTTGGAAGCACCCAAGTAGTCCAAGACTTTCGTGCGTTTTACTGGATGCCGCAGGCCCTTGACATTGAGTGAAACAAGTTTAACAGAGTGAGTATTAGCCATTAGGAGTTAGAAGGAAAAGAATAGGAGAAGAATACAAGGAAGAGGAACCGAAAAACAGCCACAGAGAAAAAGTAACTCTATGTAGAGAGTAGTAAATGGAAGGACACAAAAGGGAGAAACACAAAGGAAGGAAGGAAGAACAAACGAGAAACAATGACAAAAATAAGAAGGCAGAGACGCACACACGTTCCTCAAGCATGGCCAATTAAACCGTTGGAGCCCGTGAAGAGAGTGAAGTATATATGTCAGGAAAAATCAGGATAAACGTCTTCAAGTAACTGGATCATGAGTGTCCATTGACGATGAAGCTTGTTGTGCTAGAAAGAGTTTCAAATCTTCAGGACGATGAAAAGATTTAGAAAAGGCATCTTTCCATATTCTCATCGTAGAGGGATCAAATAGACCATACTTAAAACCAAGGCTTCGCAATTGTGGACGAAGAGAGGAAAATTCCTTGCGAATAGCAACCGTTTCCTTAGCAAAATCTTGATGGATAAAGATTTTACAGCCATCAACCAAGATGGAGGGAATGTCTCTTGCAGCTTTCCTGATAAGGACCAAATGATGGTGTCGCAGAACCTTAAAAATCATTTGCCTGGGCTTAGAGTGGCGAAGATTCCTGTGTGAGGGAATTCTGTGAGCCTTATCAATTTCAAATTTTTCGGGAAATTTGATATTTAAGAGACCAGGAAGCAAGGACTCTAAATATAATCGGCAGTCAGATCCCTCAACCTCTTCAGGAAGATTGAAAATGCGAAGATTGTATTGCCTATTACGGTTTTCCAATTCCAGCAGTTGTGTATGCAGTGGTACTATTTGACTCACCAAAGGAGTAAAAGCGTCCAATTTATTTTTATTGTCCTGAATTTTTATAGAATTATCAGACACCTTTATGGAGATAGAAGCCATATCTTTGCGCACATTTTTCACTTCAGTGGCAATAGAGTCTGTATTCAGTCGCAGCTCTTGAATTTCCTCAAAAATCAAAGCAAGGGAAGGTTCCGACGATTCAACAACTTTAGACTTAATTGGAGGAGGTGATATCTGCTGTTTCCTTTTATTAGTAGGCATATTTTTATTTTCCATTTTGAGGAGAAAAAATACACTTTCGTGTCAAAAAAGTGCAAAAAATAAAAGCACCACAAATTTTTAATATTTATGTGGGAAAAAGGATGTTAATGCCTCAAAAGTACTGTAAAAAGGCCTGGTTCAGCAGCTAAACAAGAGCGTGGGCGTGGCCAGGCCAAAGCCAGGCCCTTTCCTGGAGTTCACTCCGCCCCTCAGACAGAGCAAGCCGGCAGAAGCTGGAGTAGAGGCAGGGGAAAGGACCGAGGAGCACGAAGAATCACTGTCCCTCCAAGAAATCGCCTGAAAACACAGCACCAGGTAGGGGAAGGTGAAAGAATGCAAGCGCCGCTGTTAAATGCTAAAACCTGACAGGAAATTCGTCGTAATCCGGCTGAATGGGCCGGTAAACTTACGGAGCTCCGGCGGAGGCGGCCATCTTGGTCGACGCGCTCGCGCGACTTCCTCAATTGTGAATTTTTGAAAACAGAATAACCTCCATTACGGACATGCTAGCCACCCTCAGAGAAAAATACACTTCTAACCCAAAGTGAGTGGTCTCTTTGCCCCTTGCAATACCCAGTATTCATTCACAATTTACCGTTCTTGATGCATTAGAGATTCATGCTCCCAGGTGGATGTGCTAAGGACGAAGTTTACTCATTAGAAGAATATAATGTTTATGCAAGGAATATTATTATTGCTTAGCAACATCAGAACAGAAATCTGTTTTACTTAGTCCTCAAAAACCGATGCTGGACCCTGATAATCTGGCCAATTATCACATATTTCTCAACTTCCCAATTTGTCTTGTTTGCTAGAGAGCAGGCTGCAATCAATTGTCAGGATAAGTGGAAAAAAACAGTTTACTGCATTTTTTTGTAAGAAGGCTTTCCGCGTAGGCTGTACTAAAGAGACAGTGGCGGGAGCTTCACCACCACTTGGTTTGGGGAATTCCCGCGTATTCTCAAAATGATAACTGCCAGCTGTTTATAATACCATTGATCATTGGACTTTGATATCTTGATTTGGTTATCTAGGTGACAGAATTTTGAAACAAAAAGGCCATAGGACTTTCTGAGTACCAGAACCCAGCAGTTTGTGTGCCTCCAATTGATTCATTTGTCAAGCCCCTCTGCGAAATACAACAGGGTTCCATTCTTTCGCCCCTTCTTTTGAATCCTTATTCGCTGCACATAGGTCATCCAATTTAATCATTTAACCTTCTATTCTCCATGTACACTGAGGTCACTCAAGATTGTTCTGAAAAATCAATAGCCCAATCATTTGCCCAACTTCTTTGAAACAGTAGAAAACTGGATGCGCTTCAACCAACTCAAATATAAAGGAGGTAATATGGAAATTATACTAGCTTATGTATTTTGGAGGAAAACTTGCCTCAGTGCCCTGTGTAAAGAATCTGGGTATAAAATTTGATGGAACCAAAGATGTAGGGGACCAGGAGTAATTAGGTACAGCATATGTGCTCCTTATATTATCTCATAGTCCAAGAAGAGTATGCTGTTCCTTTTAAGGAAGATGGGGAAAGTGTGTAAAAGTACAGTTTTTAGAGTGGGAAATGCTCCAAAAGGAGCAAGAGCCCTCACACACCCAATTGGGTGTCATGCTTAATCATTGGGCTAGTTCCTCATCGGGCTGGTGCTGCAATGCTCGACTGACACCTGTGAATAGCCCTTTGCAGAAGACCTTTTATCTGGCTGCTGTTTGATGAAGTCTAGATGTGTGTGCTAGTGGTGTAGATTGGTTGTGAAAAAACAAAAATTAAAGTAGAGCAAATGAGACTCAAGGACAAGAGATTTTAATGAAAGAGCTCACTTGTCTAGTTAAAATGGTGGCTTGCTCTCGAAGGATATAATGGTCCTAGGTAGCCTATTGGACTGTTAATGGGTCAACATGTTTCTCGCCTGTAATTGTCAAAAAGATCAAGTGGCGATTGTTCAGGACCTAAAATAATCTAATCTACATAGTGAAATGTATCTCTAATGTGTATTTCCAAAAGGAGATTACCAATCACTTAACTAAATTATGGCATATTTTGTACATTTTTGTCTGTAAAAACCATTCTAATTTGGGTTATGGTAGAGCCCCCAAACGATTGCAGAGGAAACGCTAATGAGCGCAAGGGATGTGAGACCTATCTGACTCTGCTTCCTCAGAGCCAGGGTAGGTCTCACGGTTGACACCTTCTCGCGCCCGTTACATCCGATTATTTCAGTTGATATTATTGTTGTAATTTCTCTTTAACTTTGGCATTCTGCGTTGGAAATGTTATGACATCTGTGAGAGCGTGTTGCTCGAGCTGGGTCACACAGATGGTCAGTTGATGCAGCCGCAGCCACAAGTTACTGGTTGGTGTTTAAATAAAGTGAATCTCAAGAAATCTACGGAATCTCTTCACTTTATTACTGGCGACGACAGACAGATGCCCACCGAAGAACCCAGCGTGTCAGGAAGAAACAAGTTTAATATTATAAAAACAAGGACAGTGTCTGTTTTATGGAAGGTCGAGTTAATTAGTTATTTTAATGGAAGACCAGCACAAACGTTTTATTAAAAAAGCGTTTAGTCGATTTTACTTGTTGCTGTAAAAAAAGGAAATTGAAACGCTTTAAGAAAATTAATGACTGACAGTTGGCAGCGTCATTCAAAGCGTGCGCACGGAGTAGTAGGGAAGAATCTTACGGCGCACGGAGTGAAAGCCGACATTGCTTTCATCTTGTGAAAATGCGAGACAGGAAGAAGCTTTAAACGCGAGACAGGAAGCAGCTTGTACTTGACCTAACGCTGCATGCGCACAGGCAGGAAGATGAGCATGCGTGTTGTGATCTGTCATCGTTAGAACAAACAGTGAAGATAAATTGAAAGGAAAAGGTTTCAGCTATGCCAAAGGGATTATCCTCCCGTGTTGTTATTAATGAAGAAACTTTTCTGAATTATTCACATTAAAGAAAGAAGAAGGATTGAACAACAAAATTGTCACATGATGTTTAGAAAATTCAAGCATCTTCAAGATAAGTTAATTGTTTTAATTTATTTTGTTATTTATTATCTTAATTATTTTTAAAAGAATAACTAACTTGAAGATTGTGACAACTAAGGAGGTTTAAAAAAATATATATTTCATCACTTAGTAATGTCATGCTGAGCAACTTATCAAGGATTTAAGTTAGCTTATTATTTTTCCTTATTTTTGTTGAATTGCTGATTTAGATCATTTTTCAGTCTGTTTTAGTAGCTTGTTAAGTTTATTTCCTTTACAGGATGGCTATGGCTGGTGGGATGAGTCAACCCCCTCAATTTTGGAGCGAACAAGGGGAACCTGTCTTTCCATGGAAGAAGTGGAAACCACTTTTTGTTTCCTATTTAATTGCGATTGGTGGGGAAAAAATTTCTGCTGCAAGAAAGCAAGGTATATTGTTGCACAATCTTGGCATTGAGGGTAGGAATATATTTGACAGTTTGGATCCTATACCTATCGGCAGAGGTGCAGGAGAGCCATGTTTATGAAATGAGTATTCTCCTTCTTGAGAAACATTTTGGAGGACGTTTGAATGTGTTTATGGAAAGACATACATTTTTATGCGTGTTCGAGGTAAAGGAGAGAGTGTTGGAAATTACGTTGCAGCTCTCAAGTCATTAGCTCAAACGTGTGAGTTTGAACAATTAACAGACTCTCTTATTCGTGATCAACTTGTTCAGTGCACTAATGATCCAAAAGTTTAAGAAAAATTGTTGTTAAAAAAATCCAAATTTGAAGGAGGCTATAACCATTGTTGAAAGTGTTGAACACACTTCTCATTGGGTAAAAGAGATACATAAGAGTCCGAGCATGTTGAACCTTTTATCAATTTAAGGAAAGATAACCAAAACAGTGTATCCTCTGAAAACCAAGTGGCGGCTATCAATAAAGCGCGCAGTAAGCAAGAGAAAAGTTCTACTAAAAGTGACAAACAGAAGTTTAATTTTATTCCAAATAAGGATGGGAAACTCAAATGCCCAAGGTGTGGGAGACAATTTCATGGGCCTAATTTTCCTAACTGTTATACCAGAAGCTCTAATTGCAGAAATTGTGGGGAAAAGGGCCATTATGCTCGTATGTGCAGGAATGCAAAAGTAATTTTCATTGATAACGAAGAAGAATTTATGCAACAAGGAATTCATTGTATTACTGTTGGTACACCTGAGAATATAAATGATGTAAACTCTGTGCACTCTGACGCGGTGACCATGCCTCAATGTGATGTATGCATTGGAGATGAAGTTGTGCCTGTATAAGCCGATTCTGGTTCTCCATATACTCTGATAAGTGACAAATTTTGGTTTCATACTTTTGGCAACAAGGGATTTGAACTTTTGTCCCCCGATATTAATCCTGTGAGATATGGAGGTCAAAACATTGACTTAATTGGTTATTCTATACAAACTATTGTGTTTAAAGACAGGGAGACAGTGGGTAAAATGTATGTAGCCAAGTGTGGCGATAATCTTTTAGGTTGGCGCCACCAAAGAAATCTTGGCATTATGCTGAATCCTAACACACCTGAGCAAGTCATGTTGGTTTCTCTACAGAGTGATGCTCAGGACATTATAGACAAGTTTCCCAGAGTTTTAAGTGGGAAACTTGGCCTTTTGAAGAGTTTCAAACATAAAATAATCTTAAAGGATAGTGCAAAACCAACAGTGCATAGGGTAAAGAAGGTACCTGATCTCATGTTGAAACCACTTCAGGAAGAAATTGAGAGACTACTCAATTTAGGAGTTATTGAGGAAATTGAGTCCTCGGAATGGCTCGCTCCAATTGTTTTGGTCTCGAAGGATAAAGGAACTAAAATTAGGATGTGTGTGGACTTAAGAGGTCTAAATAACTCTACTTGGGTTGACAGAGAACCACTTCCCAATATTAACGAGACATTGACGAAACGGGGTGGTGTTACTTTGTTTCGTGTTATGGATTTATCAGGAGCTTACCACCAAATTTTGCTTCATGAAGATTCAAGACCTCTAACATCTTTTGTAACCCCTTTAGGTGCATACAGATTCATCCGAATGCCTTTTGGTCTGGCAAGCGCAGCAGCTTGTTTCCTAAGGGTGATGAAAAATGTTTTATCAGGTATTGATTCTGTCATATTTTTTTTAAATGATATTCTTGTCCATGGACAAGATTCAGCTGAGCATGATGAAGTTCTTTTTAAAGTTTTGTCTAGGTTGGAAGAACATGGTCTTACCATAAAGAGTGAGAAGTGCAAATTTAGAGTCAACTCTGTTTCATATCTGGGGCCTTCCATTTCGGGTGAGGGTATCAGTCCAAAAATTGACCTTGCAGATGCTATATTACAAGCACCACCTCCTTCTAACAAAGAACAGGTTAAATCATTTCTTGGTCTAGCCGAATATTATTCGAAGTTTGTGTATAATTTTGCATGTGTTATGCAGCCTATTAGGTTACTTTTGAAAAAGGGTGTGATTTTCTATTGGAATGATGAATGTTCAAATGCTTTTGCTAAGGTAAAGAGTGAAACTGCAACCACTGATGCAAGTGTGTGAGGTTTGGGGGCTGTCCTATCTCAGATTGTTGATGGAAAAGAAATGGTCATTGGTTTCGCTTCACAGTCATTAAAAGGAGCGGAAGAGCGTTATTCTGTAATAGAACGTGAGGCTCTTGCCTGCTCATGGGCAATTAGGCATTTCAGATTTTACTTGTGGGGTTTGCCATTTCTAGTTAGATCAGATCACAAACCACTTGTACACATGTTTTCCTGTCGGAATGTGGATAGTACCACTCCAAGAATTAAGAGATGGATTGAAGGACTTTGGGAATGTAATTTTCATGTTGAGTACTTGCCTGGACTTAAAAATGTTCTGGCAGATTTTCTGTCCAGAATGCCTTTGGAAAAATACTCTGCGTGCAATCTTGATTGTGTGAATGTTTCTTGGGTAAAGGAGTCAGCTATTAACCAGGAAGAATGGCAAAGTAGTTTAGTCAGTGACGAGGCAAGATCAATAGTTATGGATTTTACTGTCAATGGTTGGCCTTGTTTGAAAGAAGTTCATGACTGTGCCAAAGGTTACTGGAATATTTGAGATGAGTTGAACATTGTGCAAGGTGAGCTTTTTCGGGGTGATAGGTTGATATCCCCATTTCAGGTGCTTGAGAAGATTATTAACCTTGCACATGAAGGGCATCCTGGCCGCAGACTTACCAAGGCCAGGATCCGAGATTCTTATTGGTGGCCTGAGGTTGACCGCCATGTTGAAGGAATCGTTAGAGATTGCGCTATTTGTGCTGGGAATGACAAATCCAAGAAAGTAAGATCTACTCCTCTTTCGCCTGTTGCCATACCTGAATGTCCTTGGTCTAAACTTGCAGTTGACATAGTAGATCCATTTGACAGTTTAGCTCCTTCTGAGAGATTTGTTGTTGTTTTAGTGGATTATACGTCAAAGTGGGTCTGCTGCTTGTATGAGTTGAGTTGTGACAAAAAATATTATAGAATTTCTAAAAGACTCTTTTACATGTGAGGGTGTTCCTGATATCCTTGTTTCAGACAACGGGGTTCAATTTACTTCTCAAGAAATGTCGGATTTTCTTAAAGATTTGTCCATCAAACATCATAAGATTGCTCTTTATGCACCTCAGGCTAATGGTTTGGTCGAGAGCATGAACAGGTTAATTAGAGCCTCGGCCCAGACTGCCTTAGAGATGAGAGTTCTGCTTAAACCCATCCTCAGAGAAAAGCTTTGGGCACATAGAAATACCCCGAACAGTGTGACTGGTTATTCGCCTTTTAAGAAACTCAAGGGTAGAACTGCTGGCTCTAAACTTAATCCTTTATGGTTGAGTTTAAAAGATAGAGAGTGTGTTGTAAACAACTGGAGAATTAAAAGATATCAAAACAATTATAAACAAAGTTTTGATATTAAAACGGGAGCAAGGAAATGTGTTTGGAGTGTGGGTGACCTTGTTTATTTGAAGAAAGCAGTCTGGTCACCTAAAGGTGAATCTAAGTATTTTGGTCCAAAGCGTATTATTAAAGTTATGAGGAATGTTGTTATGCTTGCTGGGGGGGATGTTTGGAGCATGTCTCATTTGGCAAAGTGTACGAAGGGGGGTGAATATGTCAAGTCTAAATCTCGCTATTTTCAGTCCAAGTATGGTCAGGGCAAAGACAATCTTCAAAGGGATCATATTTGTGATAAATTGATATCTCAGAGAAGTCTGCCACACAATGTTGTTCCGCAGAGTCTTAACAACAAAGATGGTTCTGATTCCTTTTCTCGCAGTACCAGAGGCAAGAAGTCGCCATTGTATCAAGAGGATTATTGTCTTAAGTAATTGTTTTATTGTTCTGTTTATAGTTTCTTGTTTTTTTTTTATTACATCTTTTTATTTATTTTATGGTCATTATTATAAAAGGGAGATGTATTGTAATTTCTCTTTAAGTTTTGCATTCTGGGTTAGGAATGTTATGACATCAGTGAGAGCGTGTTGCTCGAGCTGGGTCACACAGATGGTCAGTTGATGCAGCGGCAGCCACAAGTTTGTGGTGGGTGTTTAAATAAAAGTGAATCACAAGAAATCTACGGAATGTCTTCGTTTTAATACTTATTCTAGATGTTGTGTGTGATCAACTTATCCATTTGTTTATACAGGTGCCCAAACACAACTGAACCACCATTTTTTTCTGTCTGCTGCTTCAAAATAGATTTGGCTACTTCTCTTGATCTGCTCTGAATCTATCCTGATGAAGTTCAGAAAAGCATTAAAGACCTGGCTTTCATTGTTTAATTAGATTGTATATGCTGCCTTGGTCTGTGCCTCAAGAGCACCAAGATGCTGTTGGGTAATAGCTGCGGTCTACAAAACCGCTTTTACACTCACAAAAGTTTCCCAGCATGGAATTCCTATTTGACTCTGATTATTTTGATGTCCTTTATATGTCTTCCTCAGGTGTCCCACACACAGAGGATCATGACGGCTAAACACACAACTTGATGCTTGTGAAATACAAAGATGCTGTATTGTTTATTGTCTTCAAAAATTGCAAGCTTTCTTGACACTTCTCCTGAATCTGACATGCCTTATTCTCTCACCCTCCTACTGAGAAGTTCAGTTCCACTTTGTCAACTAATAAGAAGGCAGTTGAAGCATTATATCATCCCTTGCCAGTAGGAGGGAGGACATTTTTAAGCTTGTGATAACTGCCAGTGAGGCACTGCTTCTGTTTAATGTAGCCGAGCTATATTCCATGATGATGGCAACAGCATGTGATAGAAACAGAAGTGAAACCCATGGGAGATCCCAGAATGCTATACATCTCTAAAAACTAGACAAAAGTCTGAATTCAGCAAGGGGTCATTTGTGTAGGTCCTTCAAGGTTTTCCTACAAAAAGTAACAGTTGAAATAAAAAATATTTGACTTACGTTGAAAAAAACATCCATTTGTGTCTACATTTTCATCTGTAACCTTTTCTTACTATGGCAGATTTTCAAAAGCAATATACCATTACATGTGCTGGACCTTCTGGCTGTGGGGATGTATAGGGCTTGTACTTTCTCCAAGAATCTAAGGTACCCAGATCCAACAACCAAGCTACACCTTACAATGGTTTTTCATTGTGTACCAATTATACATCAATTCATCTGGTAAATTATAAAGAATGGAAAAAGGGTAAGAAGGACAACTCTGTATTTCTGAGATGAACACTAGATACTGAGTTTAGGAGCAGTGGTTGTTTGTATTCTCTGAATTTATGGGTACCCTTACTGGCATGTGTCTCTGAGGGCATTTTGTAAAATATCTAGCTTGTTACACACTTGCTTACATTTGAAAGATGTAAATGTAGAGATATTCATTTGATAATAACACATTTTCTACTATTCTGTATTTCCACATGTCTTTTGATAAAAATGGTCCTCCACTTGTGTGGATAGGCCTTGTGCCTGTGACACAAAACACCCCAAAATGTGGCCTATGGGACAGCATATTTTACCTAGTAGAATACATATTTTTTTACAAGATGGCTAACTGTGGATTTTAGACCCTAGCTCATCCTGAACCAGCACATTTATTAAAATCAGACACCCAGGGGAGTCCAGGCGGGGGGTGATTTGTTTGAATTTTACCTGTTTTTTCACACAGAATCCCCTGCAAATCTCAACCTTTGCCTAGAAAACACATTGTCCTTGCATTTCTGTGAGGAAAAGTCCTGGAATCCACAACCAGCCACAAATTTCCCACCACCCAGAGTTTCTCAAAGTCTCCCGAGAAAAACGGTACCACAAGTGTGCGTAGGCCAAGCGCTAACGACACAAAAAGCACCAAACGCAACATAGACACATCACATTTTTCCACTGAAAAACAATGTGTTTTTTGCAATGTGGGTAGCTGTGGATTTTGGGTCCCACTTCAGCCAAAATCTAGGGAAACCTACCAAACCAGCACATTTTTTAAAACAAGACACCTGGGGAAGTTCAGGGCAGCATGACTTGCATGGCTCTCACTATTTGTTTTAACCCAAAATCCCCAGAAAATCTCAAACCTTCCCTAAAAAAACACATTTACATTGCATTGAGGTAAGTAGAAGTCCTCGAATGTGCAGGTATCCATACATTTTCTACATCCAGACATTCTCCCAGTCATCGAAAGAAAAGCAGTGTCTCACTTGTGTGGCTAGGCCAAGTATCCGTGACACGAAAGGATGCCAAACACAACATAGACAACACGTTTTTCCACTGAAAAACAATGTTTTTTTGTAATGTGGATAGCTGTGAGTTTTGAGTCAAATCTCAGCCGACATCTAGGGAAACCTATCAAACCCACACATTTTTTAAAAGAGGGCACCTGGGTGAGTCCAGGGTGGGATGACTTCCATTAGTCTCACCAGGTGTTTTACCCAAAATCCCCTGCAAAGCTCAAACATTGCCAAAAAAACAAACACATTTTCCTTGCATTTCTGTTAGGAAATGTCCTGGAATCTGCAGGAAGTCACACATTTCCTACAGTACCTCATTTATGTGGAAAGTCTAAGTGTCTGTGAAACGAAAGGATGCCAAATTAAATGTGGGTAGCTGTGAGTTTTGAGTCTAATCTCAGCCGACATCTAGGGAAACCTATCCAACCAGCATATTTATGAAAACTGGACACCTGAGGGTGTCCAGGGTGGGGTGACTTGCGTGACTCTTACCACATTTCTTTTCCCCAGAATACCCAGCAAATCTCAAACTTTGCCTAAAAACAGCACCTGCATTTGTGGTCCCGGGTTTGACGACCATTTGGGGAAACATACCAAATCCAGATGTTTCTGAAAAAAAGGCACAAAGGGGAGTCCAGGAAGATATGGCTGGCATTGATTCCCCAAACGTTTAATTACACAGAATTCCCTGCAAACCTCAAATTTTGCTAATAAGTCACATTTTCCTCACATATCTGTGTGGCAAAGTTGTGGGATCACAGGGCCCGCACATAATTTGCGACCACCCAGCATTCCCCCAGATCTACTGTTAAGATTCAACCTCACTTGTGTGGTTCAGCCAAGTGACTGTGACAGGGAAGGGCCAAAACGTATTGTAGACACATCAAAATTATCTATCACAAAATGACCTGGTTTTGCAGGGTCGGCACCTGGGTTTTTTGTCTGGGCTCGGCAGCCATCTAGGGAAGCTAGACCCAGCCATTTCTGAAACTAGACACCCAGGGAGGCCAGAGAGGTGTGACTCGTGTGCAACCCCTGAGTTTTTTTACCAAAAATTCCCCTGCAAACTTCAAATTTAGCAAAAAAGTCGAATCTTCTTCACATTTATATGTGGGAAAGCTGTGGGGTCACTGGGCTAGCACAAACTTCGTACCACCCAGCATTCCCCCAGGTCTCCCAATAAAAGTGCTACTTCACTTGTGTGGGTGGACCAAGTGCCCATTACAGGGACAGGGCCTAAATTGTGTTGTGGCACTAATGATAACTATGGTAGGTGTACCTATTAGTCCTGGGGTCAGCAACCAGGTAAGGAAACAAATCAAACCCAAATATTTCTGAAAAGTAGACATCAAAGGGTGTCCAGTGAGGTGTCGCTTGTGTGGATCCTCCAACATTTTCTTACCCAGAATACCCTGCAATGGTGAAACGTTCAATAAAAACACACATTTTCCTTGCATTTCTATGATGTAAACTACAGGAATGTGCAGGGATCCACAAATTTCCTATCACCCAGGGCTCTCTCACTTGTCCTGATAAAAATGTTACCCACCGTTTGTGCCTGGACCTAGTGTCTGCAACAGGAATGGGTCACACAAGGGTCAACAGTAGTCCTTGTATGCGTCTCAACCATGGGAAAAAACACCTTATTTTTTTTAATAATGTTCCCCCTGGGGAGGTGGGGAGTGCCATTACCCCTAGGGCTGACCCCTAAATCGACCTCCCTGGTGGCCTAGTGGGTTTCAGAGAGACCTTGTTCGAAAATGGAGGGTCCCCCCCTTTCAAACGAGGAAAGGGAGGCTCTCCCCTTTTCCTTTTTTTAAGAACGAGGAAGGGGAGGCTCTTCACTTTCAAACGAGGCCTTCCTGAAACCTGGGGAGGTCGATTTTGGTATTTTATTCCCCATCGGAATGGAGAGACAGCACTCACCTGCTTCTACTTCTGATCTGGCAGGGAAACTGTGGGGTCAACATGGCTCGTGGTACGCTGGCGTCAGAGATGAGCAGGAGGGTAGCAGAGAGAGATGTGGAAGTGATTCCACATCTCACACAGCAAAAAAAAGCAATCCTCTGGTGTTTTGCACCAGAGGATCCTTTTTAGCCCTCACTGGTCAATGGCTGGCTCACGCAATGGGGAGGTAGTGCGGGTGTTGGCCATTGGCCGACCCCCACACTCAGGGCGTTAAATTGTGTTAGTTTGGAAACCAGGGAAATATTGCTTGATGGACAATGATCATAGCTTTGAAAATGACTTTTTGCTGAATTGGGAGCCAATGTAGCTGCACTAGTTTCAGAATTATATGTTTGTACTTGGGGGGTCCTGCTGAGCCACAACATTTTGAAACATATGTAAGTAATTTCTGATGTCTAATTCACAAAGATATCTTACACTTTTGAATAGTTTACACTCATATTTTGTAAATAGCCAAAAGAAGTAAAGTTACTCATAAACTTAACAGTAAATGACCCATAAAGATTTACTCAAAAGTGTAAGTAACCTTTGTGAATAGCCCCAGCAGTTTGTAAACAGCCTTCATACCTTCAGTTAGGTGGAGACATGTAAGTTACCCCTTTGGAGCAAATTTACACTGTTTTTTGTGAATAGTGAAAAAGCAGTACACTTACTCAAAAGTGTATATTACTCATACCTGTAGTTTACCTTTGTGAATCAGGCCCTTAGTTTTAGCAGGAGTTAGCAAAATATAAGACATTAACATAATCTATGCGTGACAAAAAACAATATATTGACTATTGAAATGTGATGGCATCTGTCCAAATAAGAAATGATGTTGTGGACAGATTTGAGGTAAAAAGAAGAAGGAGATACTGGCAGTTATTTCTTGCCTGATAACTGAACGTTATGGTCAAGTCCAAGTGGATGCCTGCATTTCGGGCGGACGTAGAGGCAAGACAACATGAATATATCATTGCAGGCCTCTAGTTTTAATGCACCTTCCAGTAGAATCAGAAGTTTGTTCCAGATGGATTTTACTTAAGAAAGCTTTGTGACATCTATCAACTTATCAAATGAAGAATATTGGTCATGGAAGGGGATGTTGGGATGTTGCATTTAAACCCGGGGATCAGCTTTGTGTCATCTGCATACAGTTACCACTTTGCCCCACCCTGGATAAAAAGACTTGCAAGGGCGCCCATATAAATGATAAATAATAAGGGGGGAAATATGGAACCCTGTGGTACATCACAACTGAGAGCACCCGATGGTGGGTCCCTAAATATGACATATGTCAATTTAGGGCAATATCCAGAATGTTACTGCAAGACTCATACTCAACCTTACTTGCTGCACCCACATCTTACCTCATTTGAAGGAGCTGCACTGGCTTTCCACCCACAAACACAGCCAATTCAATCTCCTAACACACAACTACAAAGCCCTACACAACTCAGGACCTAAATACCTCAACAGCTGCATGTAGTTTCTCAGCGCATCAAGACAACCACACTCAGCCTCATTCTCACTCGCACCCCCCGTATTCACAAAAGCAGAGCAGAAGATTGCTCCTTCTCTTACATTACATGCAAAAAAATGGAAAGACCTTCTAAACACATCAGAACCTACTCCGTACTTGAGTTTTGAAAGAATATGAATACCTGGCTCTTTGAATATTTCTGCAGGGATCACTTGCCTACACACCTGCTCAAGAGCCTGGATACCATTGTGGGTTATTAGGGCACTCTAAAAATTGACATAACATAAAATAACATTGCATTGCTTCTATTAAGACAATAGTACCAAGTTTCAATAATTATATACCAAACCCTGATATCTAGGGACTGCGGTGCTTGTTAAGTGAATCAGCTGTTTTGGGGAGTAATCAAGGCAAGGTACAGCTCAGATCAAAGAGGTAGCATTGCTGGGCGATTGTCATGTAAGGGCATGGATGGGTGCAGACATGGAATGACTTGGGTGCGCTACAGCCTTGTTTAAATAAGCAGAGCGGCACATAACTAAACAATTAGATGACTGAATGCATATACTTCAAATATTGAGACTGAAAGCAGTAGAAACCATGGTTCATGGCAGGTGTCTTGACAGAAAAGGCTTGGTGTTCAACCCCTTAAAAACTTTAATAAACACTTTAAAACAGTTTTAGTGTTAAAGCTATCCCACCCCCCATCAGAGTATTGGATCCTAGGTTGACAACACCGTGGCAACCAAAGTAGGAGTAGAATATTGTAAAGAAGCCAAAAGAGCTTCAAACAAGGCAATAATACAATAATTCAGTGGACAAGTCTCTGTGTCACAAGTGTGTTTGTTGGCACATGCACCAGCTGAAAACCTAGAGGTTGAGGCACCCTCCCCAACCTTCATCCCTACTCTTTTCCAAGAGGTCTATCTTACAGTATGCTAGAGTGTCTTGCCAGTATGTGTCACAATGGCTAGGGCCTCAAGATGAGCCTTGTAGTTCACAGACTGACAGACTCATAGGGGTGCGGTGGTGTTGGTGGTCCTCCAACTGCCCTATTATGATCAGAAATCCCTGGTGTTGGGGCGGTGGTCTTGATGCTACAATATGCTTATGCTTGGCGGTGCTGCTGTGACCCCACAAAGCATATTACGGGTATCCTCATTGCCACGCTTTTCATGGCAGTGCGACCTGCATGCACCATTGGGTGCATGAAGGGGGTCACACGTTGTGCCCTCATGTGTGCATGCTTCCCAGTACATGCACGGCATGGACTGCAGGTACTTATTTTTACTTTCCCATTGTTGTGCCTATTTCATAGGTGCGACAATGCCCTCCAACAACCAGGGCAGTTGGGCCACCCTAGTACAACTGTAACTGACAGGGATCATAGATACATGGCACAAAGGTCTTGAGGCCGCAATATGCTACTTCTTGGCCCCCCAAGCATATTATGAGTTTCCTCACCACCACACTTTTAATGACAGTGCAACCTGCATGCGCCGTGGGGTGCATGAAGTGGGGCACAAATTGTGCCCTAGTATGCGTGCACACCTGTGCCTGCACAGTATAAAATAAAGCAGTCCATGCCGTGCAGTAACTTATTTTGACTTTCCCATGGCAGTGCCTGTAGGGTAGTTTCTATATTCCCAATAGGCTCTGCGCATTGGAATAAGATAAACGATAGTTTAGACGTAGGACTGAGGTCGACTAGGTCTCTATTAAATATGCTAGACTTAATTATGAATGCCAGCTAGCTTAGAGGTCACTAGAAACTTTCTCGAGTAAACAAGAAGGTGTTAACTTTCCTGAATAGACAAGAAGGGATTAGTTTCTGACAACCGCATAAACATGACAACTTTGCTCCCTCCAGAATAAGGAGTATATATCCAGAGTTGCGGAAACAATAGATAACTATTTTACTCAGTCAATCGTGCATGCTTAGTTTCACCAGAAGAGCAGAGAAATAGAGAGACGGGTGTTTTCAATAAAAGAGGTTATTTATTGAACAGTCTTCTGTCTCATGCAAGAGAAGTGAGTTGCCACAATTGCAATACTTGTCATAAAGTAAAGTGCGTACAGTAAAAGGAGTATTATGAAATAATACTGTAAAAGCATGGTACGGTTTCTAAGCCATACCGTGTTTAAAATAGATAAAAATATATACATACAAAAAATCATTGACTAAACGTACTCAACTGGTGTTTCTAAAATACGCCTACCCCGGTGTACCTAACCTAAGCCTAGTACGTGGGAAGGAGTAATTGAGCTGCAGTTAAGTTAAGATAGTTTTTGCCAAGACTCTGAATCAAGAATTCTCTAAGGGTCTAATCAGCTCCATACCTTGTTTATAGAATGAAGGAGGTCTTGTATCTCGTTCTCAGGACTCGATCTCCCAGCAACCCGCAAGGGTGACTGGAAACTCTGGAGCTGGATTTCTCGGCAGGAGAAAAGACAGCGTCTCTCTCAGTGCGCCAATGGGAGGGTCGGCTTCCTTCGGCACTTGCCACAGCAGGGCGTCGGGCAAGTAGATAGCTGATCTGCTCCAAACCACCGTGTGTTTGCTAGGGCAGCTGTTGGTATATTTATACCTGGAAGGTGCCGAGTTTGAAGTAAGGCTGGACATAAGACGTCACTAAGAACTCGCAGTTCTTTCAGGACTCCAGGAGTTCTTGGACAAATCAAAACAGAAGCAGGGGGAATTCCCGGGCTGCTGGAGGCTTGGTTTGTTTAAGAACGCGTTGTACTTTCTAGGAGTCTATGGGAGTAGCCTTGCCGTATTTGGACTGCATTGGCTATGACTAAATATGGATATGATTCTTATGCCTTTATAAGGATATGATTTGTTATAACCACATAAGGGCATAAATCGGGAATATTTAAAATAGGGTCTTAGATAAGTTCACAACATGCCTTTTTCATAGGCACCGCCATGTGAACGCCAAAGACCCGCCCACCAGATCAGGAGTTTTCAACCACAGGTTTGGCGGTGCAGAAGCAGGGTGGTCCCACTCCTGCAACTCCACACTCGTAATAAGGCCCTGAGCCTCAGTCAGTCTGTAACTGCAGACAGCAAACACCACTTCTGTCCTATCCTGCTACACTCATGCTAACTGGGAAAAGGAAGGTCATGACAGCCTACCAAATCACATGAAGAGGATATGCTCCAAAATGGTCACGTATGAGCAGGAAGTGGGTAAGCAAATCTTTATGATTTAGTTGGAAAACACAGACAAGGTATCCTGTTCCAAGTGTGTTGGTGTGCTGGTCAGGGAGCATGCATAGATATAATTCACAAGAGTGCCAGCTGATGCTTATGTGATCCTGATAGATATCCCTTCTGATGTAGCAGATCCTCTTTTTAAAAAGGCCCAAATCATAGTTCGGACATGGTAAGCAGCTCAAAGTCACTGCTAGTTCTCTGTGTGTGGCTTTGGATGCCAGTCAATTTCATCTACAGCAGCAGACATTTTGAAGCTACTCCATTGACCATCCTTCACAACCATCTGATCTCACCTAATACCTGTGGCAGTGTTGTTACCACTACTGAATCAGGAGTGGTGCAAAAGGAACTTGGCACCTGCAACAGCACCCCTTGTCTACTTCCACTGCATACCCCAAAACCCTACTATAGTTGGATCTCAAAGGAGTTCCAACACCTGCTAGATGGATAGTCATCACTGTTTCTGGAGCATTGAAGGAGTATTACCTTTAGCTAATGGTTCTTGATAATAGTTCAGCAACGTGTTCTCTCTTCTCCAAGTTCCCTTTGAATGGCTCTCCCAGTTATGGCTCTTTTTCACTCGTGTCCTCAGGCCTCCATTTTATAACAGATGAGCAGTGTGACTTTCTTTTTTCTGTCAGAGGAAGTCACATATATCATTCTAGTAGTATGGTGACCTTCAGTCTAGTCAGTATATGCAGTTCCCTAGATTTCTTTTGTCTCTTGATCCTCTTTTGAGAAAGTGTAGCACCTTCAGACTCAACGTCTGGACACACATAGGTTTTCCTAGTGTTTTGCCAAAGAGGGTCTGGTGTTAGGCACCAGGGAAGCCTATAAACCCACTTTGTCAGGCTACATTTGTTACCTGACCAAAGATCAGCCTTCCCTGTTCAAGTCTCTATTGATGGTTTGGTTTCTTAAAGGACTAACTCAACTTTTCCGTCCTTCACGTTGTGTAATGCTGTGGTGTTATCTTAAGTAACTCTTACTGTGTTTGATGACTTTAATATTAGAAACTACACATAGGTGTTTGTTATGGTTATTAACTCAGATACTTGCTTTCTTGTTTGTTATAACTTTAACACCAATAGTCAATGCACGTCATATCCTGTCAGTTGCCTCAGTATGTCATTTCTGGTCATGCTGCTTCGGTGCAGGAGCGTGGAGTGTTTGCCCGAAGTATTTTTTACATTCTGTGTGGGTCAGTCCATTACACAGCTGGTTTTCTTTCACACTCCACCCCATTTCAAGAATGCAGACAGTTGGTGGCATTTTTTTCACCTTAGGCATGTTAAATGTACGAAGGACGAAAGTGGTGTGCTCCGATAAAGAGCTTTTTTTTTAAGGGACAGAGGAAATCAGGAAATGAAAGGCAGTTCATAAATTCACTACCTCCAGCTGGATTGTCCTCTGTGTCAAGGTGTGCTACTCTTTGGTGGAGATACTCTGGAGTGTAACAGGGTACATTTGACTACTGATAAATTCATTTCCTACCCGAAATCTAGGATACTTCTTAAGCCCGAGATTTGTTTAACTGCAGTCTGTTCTGCATGACGTTCAGTTCTAACGCAAGTTGCCTCGGTCCCTTCTCTTATTTGGGAAAGGCTAGAGTATTCTTTCAAAGATAAAAGTTCTGTAGCAAGAGATAGCCCAATTATTTAATCTTACCTCTAAGAGGAGTAAAAAAAAGACTTGCTAACTTATGTCAGCATGTAAGGTTATGTCTTATTTCTTTTGCAAAGGTGTCCTGATCCAATTTGGTGCACAGAGAATATTCAAAGAATGGGAATCTGTGTGAGGAAACAAATTTGGTTTTTTTAAAAACGAAAAATTATATCTCTTTATGCACACAGCCCACCAAACTGGATTTTTTGGTGCACTTTTCCACATTGGTGAAAGACGGGTGCACAGAATATTGTCAGGAAAGAATACTTAGATGCTTGTGCTTGTTAACACATTACTTCATGTGGCAATCACATGTTTTACCTGCTCCCGTCTTCAAGACTTCCATTTCGTATTTCGCCTGTATGAGGTGCATGCATCTGCTCTGTACAGTACACACACAAAGGCCACACAAATATGAATATGTTATTGCGTTGTGAAACTACAAAATGAGCCCTTACCCTTTTGAAATGCCTCTTGGGAATCCAACCAAGATTCTTCACAATATGCCAGCTATAAAATGCATCACACACATGACCTCGTCGTTCATAACACAGTATATTTTGGTTTACTCTTATTATCATACAATAAAAGTACAGAAACAAAAAATAATTAAAAAATGGACATAACCTCTCCTAGAGCTTCAGCATCTCTTTTTAAGCACAGAAGGGCACATTGACCAGGAGCTAGAAAAAAACAACATCAAACATATGTACGGTTAGATTGGAGAAGAAAGATGTGGCACATGGGGTCAAACAGAAAACCCCTAAACTGATTCAATATGGTACATGTCACAATCATGCCCAGTGCAACCCTTCCTTTGGATTAAACCTGTAAGGGGGCCCATTCACAGTGGACTGGATTTGTCCCTGAATCTCCCCTCTCTTCCTGAGTTACCTAATCCACAGAAAAGCGCAATTCCTGGGAGGGGGGATTTACTCTAAATCACAGTATTATGTGGAATAACACGCAGGAATCCACACTTATCCTTAGCTTTGCCTGTTTTCTGATGAATTATCATCCAAAGATTTCACCTCCTTTCAGCAACCAAAGCTCAAGGTAAAAACAGATTGAGCCGCCATGCTCACACACTTGGGGCCTGCTTATGACTTTGGCAGTCCTATAGAGGGGGCGGCAACGTGCCATCCACTGTAGTTCCACCAAAGCCATGTTATAACCACCCGCCAGATTAGGAGTTAAATCCTGGTCCATGGGCGGTTCTGCGGCAGTGTGATGACAGCTGCAGTTAGGCTCATAGAAGAGCCTAACATGCAGACCTCTGTCCTCAGACCACCGACTGCACCTTACTGCATGGTGTGGCAAACATGCCACACTGTGCTAGAACTAGGATGCAAACCCAGGGGGGGCACTACATGTGCCCCCATGCATGCTCCCTCTGCCCCAGAGGTGGAAAGGGGCCTTGTTAGGGCCCCCTTAGTTGCCTCTCTGCCACCCTTTTCATGGCAGGCTCACCTCCATAAAATGGGTGGTGGACAGGCAACTTATAATATGCTCGGCAGTGATGCAGAAGCACCGCCTTCATATTGCTGGCCCTGGCAGCACCACTTCCATGGCACAAAATCCTTGATCCCAGTGGAGTCATCAGCCTCGTGGCTTTCCGACTGCCACACTCAAAATACTGCGAGCAGATCTGCAGTGTGGCAATGGTTGAACCGCCACCACCAGTATGGCAGTCGTAATCATATTTAGGCCCTTGGTGTAATCTCCATTATTTCCTGTTCCTAGTCCCATTATGATTTCTGGCTCAGACAAAATGAGGGATTTTAATTTATAAAATCCAATCTCACCTATATGCTGGCCAAACACATGGATATTGGAGGAATGCTCAGTGGTGATAAAGGAAACAGCCATAAGAGTAGGCCTCGGTGTGAAATTCTACTCCTCTCGCAGAGTTTGCAGTTTTTTGGCCCTCAATGCTACGCGTAGTGCACAGATTTCTGAAAAACTCTGCAGAGTGGAGTTTTTTCCTCGCTCACGCCTGCGTTAAGTTGAGTTGGCGAGCAAGGAAAATCTCACTCCAGACCAACTCCCGGCCAGATTTCTCAATGCAGGCAGTGGCGGTTTGGTTGCTACCCCTCATGTTGAGAAACCTTCCATTCAGATTGAGGAAGCTGCAGCTCAAGTAGAACATCTACTCAAGTGGCAAAAAGAAGCACCGCCATTTTTCTCTGTGTGTGGTGCCATTCGCACAGATTATACAGTGCAGCACTGACACCCAGTGCTAACAATCAGAGCAAATGGGAGTTTTTTGGTACGTCGCAGAATTCCGCTATGCAGCACTCCACTCAAGCTAAGAGACACACAGTGGGTTTAAAGGAGATAGCCTTAAGAGAAATAATCAGGTTAATAAGTTGGAATATAGCAGCCCTTAACTCTCTAATGGCTAAAAATGACTCAATGGAAGTTCTACAAACTGGTGACATTCTATGCCTGCAGGAAGCGTGGTCAACATTGCCTATTTCCATTCCTGGTTTCCAGGCAATTCACGTAGCTGCTCTTAAGAAAAATTTATTGAGAAGACCAATTAGTCGTCTATCCATATATGTGAAACTAGATCCAGCAGGAACAAATAAAGGAATGGAGCAACTGTGCACATGATGTGCAGATCCTTGTTATGCACGGCATTGTAATAGATGGAAAACCCACTTCAATTATATCGGTAAACCTGTATGTCAATACACACAGGGATGTGAAAGTAGTGAATGCCATGAAGATCTCCCTGAACTGATAAAATATTTATTTTACAAGCACCCGGGGTATGAGTGATTAGTGGCTGGAGACTTCAACACTCAAGAGAGTGTCTCCCTGAAACAAGTGGAGGAGACCACAGTCAAAACATTCTGGAAGCCTGCATTAGTGAATTTCTGTTGGGCTCCGCTGATCAAACTGGGCAACGGTGGAGGGTAAACCAAAGCCCTCCTTCAAAAACATCTCAACATTGGATTACATCTTCCTAAGTAGAAATCTTCCTAGTCGTATACAGACTCGAAAGCGACCATCATCCAATATCCATTGTGGTCAATGTGAGTGCAACAACACATGGGGAATACCATCCGGCAGCCAACCACTCTGCTTTAATGTTGACCCAACAACAAAATGAATCAAATGGGGCTTTGCATGTTTAGACAGGTACGCACAGCGAAAACCAGTCGGTGCTCTCCAGACCACGGGGATTGAGAAATATTGAGCAGCAATAACGGAAAAGCTATATGAAGCCTTACCTGCACATAAACATAGAAATCCACAAAGAGTGCTTACAAGAGGAAGGCTGTTCTCGTATTTTGATAAAAAGTCATTAAAAGACAGGAAAAGGAAGTGCCACTGTGCAGAGCTCCTGCACAGAAAAGAGAAGAGATCACGAACAGAAAGTATGTTGAAAAAGGCAAGGAAAATACACAAAACATTATGCTGGAATCTAAAACAAAAATAAATAGAAGAGTAATGAAACTACATACACTCCTTGCTAGCACCCAGCAAGACCAGGGATTACTGGGTATATGTTTATTGCCTAACCAGTAGAAATCACAAGGAGAACGCCTTTTAGGTGAATGAATCTGTCACCTATGAAACAAAACTTTATGTCGACCCTAACAAAACTAGGGATTCCATCAAGAAGGCACTTGATAATAACCTAGAAGATTTTGAGGAGTTCCAAATGGCATTCTCCAAAAAGGAGACATTAAGCATCCTGAAAGGCATCTGGAAGGATGGAGCCCCTGGACCAAATGCTTACTAGGTAACATCTTCAATAAAGACCGAGAATTCTGGACACCTTACATGCACAGCCTCATCAACGCCTGCATCTCAACATCTGCCGTCCTGGGCTCATAGAACGGCTCCATCTTGCATCCCATGCACAAAATGGAGAAAGCACCTGACCAGCAAACTATAGTCTTATATCCCTAATGGATGCTGATGGAAAGGCCCACAAAAGTACTTCTGAACAAGCTGGAGGCTTGGATCAACGAGAATAACATCATACCCCAAAACCACACAAGGACTAACTCCTCCACCATGGACAACATTATTTTCCTCTCCTATTTGGCAGCTAAGGCCATAGAAACACATCACCACCACTTAATAATTGCTTTGTTGAGGGGGGCGTGGCTTGCGCGCCGCTGGGACATGGCGGGTCGCGCTTGAGCTCTCAGGCGAGTGGGGGCCGTCGCAGATTATTTACCGCTTCCTGACTGCCCCTCTTCACGGAAAAGACATTTCCAGGTGCCGGAATGTGTCAGGAATCGTCTGACATCCTTTTGGGCGAATTCTGCTGACAGCTGCATCTTTTTCCCGGCCAGTGGCTGTGACGCTCGGTTTCTTCACGGGCGGCCGCCATCTTACCGCTTGTGACGGAGCCGGCGCTTTCTCCTCAGAAGTGCCGCTTTTGCTACATTATTGCCGGTGTGGAGATATCCGGGTCCTTTTTCCTCACGGCGCTGAAATGGTAACATCTTTTTTCTCCTTTTTTATGCTCTTTGGGCTGCTTGGCTAGATACTATGTTGCATGCACTCTCTTTTCTTCAGTGCTGATCTCTGTGGATGGAACTGCTTTCTCCTCACGATGTTCTTGGTGTAACCTCTTGATTTATATGAGGCTCTACCATATATTCTGCTGCCTGCTCACCATATAAGTCCGCCACTGTCACTGATTTAGCGCTCCTCACGCTCGGTGTGCTGTATTTCTTTTTTTTTGGGGGGCAACTGCGCATTTTTTTTTTCTTTTTTTTCTCTCAAGAGGCTGTGTATTTTTCTTGGGGTCTGTATCTTCATGGCTGCAAGTATGGGCCGTTCCACCACTACTAAAGACCCAAAAGATGCTGGTGCTTCCCTTAAACGTCTTAAGTCATTGTCCCCTACACCTGAGACTGCTCCGTCGGACACCACCTCTACTCTTGACGCAATATTATCGCGCCTAAATGAGGTACATGATATTGCACAATCTACAAAGACTAATACGGATTTACTACAAGTGGAGGTGTCCGCTATTCAGAATGACTTCAAAGCCCTGTCTCTTCGTGTATCGGCCACGGAGTCACGTATAAGTTCCTCAGAGGATAATATCCAGAAGCAATCCAGGTCTCTCAGCCACTAGAGCGTTCAATGGCAGCTTTGCGCAAAGATCTCACTGAGCAGGAGGACCGTAATCGTAGATCTAACCTATGCATTTTTGGTCTGCCGGAAGATACAGAGAAATCATCTTCCTCTATGATTGATTTTTTGTATCATTGGATTCCTGATACTTTACAAATCTCTTTTCAAAGAGACTTTGAGATAGAAAGAGCACATCGTGTTCCAACTTTTCGTTCTAAGTCTGCCACCCAGCCAAGAGCAATAATTTTTAAGCCACTGCGTCACCAACATACTGAGCAAATTCTTTCGCACATGCGCAAGACTAAAAATGTCGTTTGGGAAGGACATCGCATTTCAATATCTCAAGACTTTGCCAGGGACACAGTCATAAGGAGGAAGGGCTTCCTTAATCTTCGGAAACGTCTTTCTGAGATGAACATTCCCTTTTCCTTTGCTGGTCCTTCTAAATTCCGCATTTCCTACAAGGGTCGTTCCAGGATTTTTGATGAGCCGGCGGATTTAGCCACCTTCCTGGACAATCAGATGGAGATTCAGATGGAGATTCAACGGGCGACGTCCCAGGATCCTGGTGCTTCGGGCACTTGAAATGTCTCCTTTGGTCTCCTTTATGGTGGCTTTCTGTATTCTTATGTTTCCTCTTCTTTTTCTGGCTGATGACATCCTGCTGTGTTGACTTTTAACTTCGTATTTTTTTCCTTTCTTCCTAGCCGTGCTGTATACTCCGTTATTTTTCTCTCACTTCTCTTCCTTGCATTCTTTGCTACTATGTATATATTGTTTGCTTCTCAGCTGATCACTATTTTTCCTCTCTTTCTCTCGTGCTCCCCTCTGGGGATATATATTTTACATTTACTTTCTTCTCAAGACAGTTTCTTTGGTTGAGGTTTTTTTTTAATACAAGCTACCTCTCTCTATTGTGTATCACCTTTTCATTGTCTTTCTTTGCTTTTATTCTCCTACTCTCTTTTCTTTCTTCTCTTACATTTTTTCTAATGGTTATGATTTTTCAAATGTTCTCACGTTTCGTACGATTTATGGACTTAGGGCCTGTTTATTAAGTGACTGTTCTTTTAGATTACGCATAGCGATTTGCATGGTCTTTTGGTTTCCTTACTACTTTAACATATTGTATTTTCATTCTTGGATTCGTTTGTATTACTATTACTTTGTATATATTGTTTGCGTCTTAGTACATCACTCTTTTTGTCTCATTATCTGGTGCTCAGCCTTTGGGGTGATATCTGTTATGTCACTATTTCACCCACGATAGTTTCTTTGCTTACTGTTTGTCTTTTAAGTCAGCTGCCTTTCTCTAATAGATATCACCTCCGCTCTTTCTTCTCCGTTTCCTAGTCTTTTATTCTTTTCCTTTCTTTCTCTATCTTACCCTTCTCCTGCGTTGCTCTTTTTTCTGTAGTCTCTCCTTCTTTCTGAGTCTTGTTGTTTACGTTTTTGGTCTATGTAATCTCTCCTTCTTGTTCTTTTTACTATTATGTTCTTATTCCTTGCTTCTAGTTGTTCATTATTTTAGTCTCAGTTTCTTCTCCTTAGTCCTCGTGGTTATATTTGATTGATTAATATTCATCTCCGGTCGATTTTTATTGTTTGATGCGTCTCTGTTATTAATTGTTCTATATCTCTGATATGTATCACCTCTTCTCTATCTTTTTTGATGTCTATTCTTCTTTTCTTTTCCTTTCTTTTCTTATAATTTTTTCATATGCTCTTGTGTTTTTCGATTTTAAGTACATATCGTAAGTTTTTGTCAGTTACGGTTTGTTCAGTAAAGATTGTCTATTTTGAGGCTACACATAGTTATCTTCATGAATTGAGTATTTTGTTTTATTTTACCATATTGTGTGTTTCATTATCAATCTGACTAATATTATTACCCATGATAGGTATGACACTTGTTCTTAGTTTAGTAATTCGATGTGACTGTACTAAGTTGCTTGTTGTACTGTTCTTATTTATAGTATTATGCTGATAGGTGTTTGTATTTTGATGGTTGCCTTATCCCCCTTTATTGTCATTGATTAGGTCATTTATTGGGGCTATTGATATTACTTATTCTCCCTCCTTGTACGGGTCCCTTGCTCGCCTTTCCACGTTCTCCTTAGTATGAATTTGGCCTTTTCCAGGCCTCCCCTGTTCTCTCTTCTCTCCCTTCTCTTTTCTTCTTCTCTAACTTCTTTCTTTCTATTTTCGGATTTCCCACATGGATTATCCCGTTGTGCGCTTTATGTTTGCTATTTCGTTCCTTGTATCTGTGTAGTGGGTTATTTTTCTGTCATTGTTGGTATCTTTTTTCTGTTTTTGTATATGCTTACATGCCTGGTTTGAATGTATTATCCCTTAATGTTAAGGGTTTAAATCATCCGGTTAAGAGGTCAAAAGTCTAAGATTATTGTAAAGCTCTTTCTTCGGACCTGATTCTTTTTCAAGAAACTAAGGTCTCTACCAGGGAGGCGGTATTTTTGAAAAAAGGATGGGTTGCGGATGTTTTCTGTTCTGATGCCTCGGGCAAACGAAATGGGGTCATTACATTGATTTCCAAGTCTTCCGGTTTATCTATCATTTCTTCTGAGCACGATTCTGTTGGACGTTGGTTGTTAACCAAATTGTCTGATGGACATAATGTTCTTTATGTGATGAATATATATGCCCCTAACATTGATGACCCGTCCTTTTGGAAGGCGATTACCAAAAAATTACATGATACTCCACATGCTGGGAATCTTATTGTTGGTGGTGATTTTAATTTACCGATGGATCCCATTTTGGATAGGAATTCAGCTTTTCAGTTTCGTCCTCCAAAATCCCATAAACAAATGCTTAACATGTGTTCCCTCACTCAGCTTCAAGATATATGGAGGCTTCACAATCCCACTGGTAGCGACTTTTCGTTCTTCTCTTCACCTCACTCTTCCTTTTCTTGGATTGATTATCTACTGGTTCACTCCTCTCTTGTTTCGTCCTCCTCTTCTCCAATTATTCATCCTATTTTGATTTCTGATCATGCGGCGGTTACTTTTTCTTTGTCGTCTTTTGCTCCTAAATCTTGTGTTTGCTCATGGAGATTAAATACGGAAGTTTTACATGACTCTGCTCAGGTTACTGAATTCTCTAATGCAATAGAAACTTTTTTCCATGAAATGAAGGTTCAGTTTCTTCCCCAGTTGTTCTGTGGGATTCGTTTAAATGCACTTTCCGTGGGCAGGTTATTAAATGTATGGCCAAACGTAATTCTGATATTAAGAAAGAGCTTACTGATTTATCAACCCAAATAAAATCTTTGGAATCTGCCTTTAGACAATCTAGAAATGCATCCTGCCTTCAATCAATAAAACAATTAAAATTCAAATATAATACTATAGTTACCAAAAGAGCCCATATTGGAGTACAAGCGCAGAAGTCCAAAAGATTACTGTTGAAGAATCGGGCTGGGAAGATTCTTGCAGCTACATTAAAATTTCAAGATTCCTCATTTCAATCCTCTCAGATTTCTTCTATTACGGACCACTTGGGTTCTAAAAAATTTCAGACGGGAGAAATTCTGGGTGTTTTTCGTGATTTTTATAATAATCTATACACTCCTTCTAACCAAACATCTTTTGAGCACTGTCAAGATTTTTTAAAATCTATTCCGGTTCAGATGGTTTCAGAGGAAGCTCGCACTTTTTTAAATGCCCCGATTTCCCCTGAGGAAATTATTTCCGCAATTAAGGCTACTCGTTCTGGCAAAGCCCCGGGCCCTGATGGCTATCCTATTTTGTTTTATAAAACTTTCCTCCCCGCGCTTCTTCCCAAATTGCAATCTGTCTTTGATTCTTTTGTTAAAGATGGGTCTGTCTCTGGTACTGCAGCTGAAGCCACTATCGTAGTGCTTCCGAAAGAGGGAAAAGATCATTCAGATCCCAAAAAATTTCGACCTATTTCTCTTCTCAACATGGAAGCTAAGATATTTGACAAAATCCTAGCCAAACGTTTGGAATCCTATGTTCCCCATCTTGTTCATCCCTCTCAAACCGGGTTTGTAAAGGGTCGTCTTGCGCGAGATAATATACGCACTTTTTGTCATATTCTTGGTGCAGCTAAACGATCTCATCTCCCTGCCGCTGCCTTGGCCCTTGACGCTGAAAAGGCCTTTGATAAGGTTTCTTGGCCGTTCCTTCGTGCTGTCTTGTGTGCTCATAATCTTGGTGACTCCTTTATTAATATGGTAATGTCCTTATATTCTCAACCTAGAGCTAACATCAGAGTTAATGGTGCTACTTTGTCCTTTTTTAATCTTCGTCAGGGCACGAGACAAGGTTGTCCTTTATCTCCGCTTTTGTTTTTACTATCTATTGATCCTCTTCTCAGACTGTTTGAGTTACATCCAGATATTAAAGGTTTTTCTTTTGGATCTCACTGTATAAAAACAGCTGCCTATGCGGATGATGTTCTTATTTTCTCAGACGATATTGCCGTGGCAATTCCTGCTATTTCCGATACCATCTCCCTTTTCTCCACGGTTTCAGGGTATACCTTAAACAAAGATAAGACGGAAATGTTCCCTTTGAATGCCTATTGTTTCCCGTCACATATGGGTTCTGCGGGGTTTAAATGGCAGCCTACACACTTAAAATACTTAGGTATTTACTTTTGTTCTACTTTACACGCTACTTCTGCATATAATGAATCTCAGACTCTTCTTAAAGTGCGTCGTCTTTTAGATACATGGTCTCCGAAACACATTTCTTGGTGGGGTCGCATCCAGACTCTTAAAATGATGATCACACCCATTGTTAATTTCGTATCCTCCATGCTTCCGGTTAGGTTATCAGATTCCTTTTTTCGTGAACTGGATGTTTTGACCTCCAAATTTTTGTGGAATGACAAACGTGCTAGAATTGCTTACAAATTCTTGAGACGTCCTTGTGATATGGGAGGTTGCAATTTTCCTGATTGGGGAAAGTACCAGACTGCCTTTTTGGCTTCTCAAGGTGCTCTTTGGTTTTCTCCTCCTCCTCTTCCTGTCCCCTCTTGGCTTTTAATCGAACAAGAATTAGCTTCTCCGTTGCCGACTGCCTCTTTTTGCTCCACTTCTACGTTACATATCCGGTTTTCTCGTTCTATCATTCTTGATACAATTGCTGCGGTTTGGAGTGTGGACAAGAAAGTGGCAATCCCCTTACATAAAACTAGGTGGTCCTCTATTTGGCGGAATTCTAAAATTAAACTTAACATTGATCCCACTCTTATGGACTATTGGGCGGCTAAAGGGATTTCTCTTGTTTACCATCTTTATGGTGCTAACAATGAGCCATTACCCTTTTCCACCCTGGCTCAAAAACATTCTTTGACTAACTTAGATTTTTATACTTTTCTTAAAATAAAAGTCGCACTCGCTAAGGTTCATCTGCATCATTCCTCTTCTACCATTTCTCTTTTTCATATTTGGGCTAAATCTGGTCATGGAGCCTCCAAAATTTATAATTTTTTATCATCTGTTAGTCTGCCCACACACACGGTGACTCAACAAAAATGGTTACATCATTTTGATCATGGAGTTACGGATCATATTTCTTCAGACACCTGGCAATTGATTGGTAAATTTTCCCTTCGAAATAAAATTGCCCCATCATTAATACAATCTAAATTTTTCTCTATCAACCTCCTTCATTGGACGCCGGTTCGCCTACACTCGCTCAATCTCAAGGATGACAATTTATGCTGGAGCTGTGGATTGCTGATGGGCGATTTTCAGCATATGTTTTTTGAATGTTCTCTTCTTCAGCCTTTTTGGACCCTCATTCATAAACATCTATCTCTCATCTTTGGTATTGAGTTCCAACTTTCATTACCATTAATCTTACTGGGTCCACTGGCTGCCCCTGTTCCTCTCCCCTTGGCTCCTTTGGATTTACAGTTGATGGATCTCCTTTTGACTGTTGCGGTGAAAGTTATACTTATGGAATGGAAATACTTTTCCTCTGTTTCCTATCATACTTGGTGGGCTTGGGTCTCCTTTTTGCATAGTGCTCACACCTCGGTTGAGCAAGCTCACTGTTCCCCTTCTATCTCTAGTAGGGTCTGGGAAGCTTTGGATGTATATATGGATTTGTCATCAAAGGGGCTGATTGCTCAGTTTCCTTTTGTTGTACCTGTTTGAGTGGCGTCTTGTGTTATGCATGTTTGGTTAGTCCGCTGGGAATCTTTCTTTCTTTCTCTTTTTCTTCTCCCTTTTTCTCTTTTCTGTCCTCTCCCCCCTTTCAGTTTTCTCTTGTTCTCTCTTTCTTTCTTCTTTCTTTACCCTGATACCCCTCCTTGCCCCCTATTCTAATAATTGATAGTGATACAATTGTTTCTTGATCGAAGATTGGCCTTTACCTAATTAGTTCATATACCAGGTTACTGTTATCTTCGAATGCATTCTCTTAACTTACGCTTTTAACTTAGCCTCTGATTGTTTTGTTCTTCTTAGATAAATTGTATCACTTTTATTATACTATGTACTACCTTTACTTTATCACTTCTTTATAAAATAAAATGTTTTGAAATCAAAAAATAATTGCTTTGTTGACTATAGTGACGCTTTTGACGGCATTGCCAAAACATCCTCTGGTCAAAACTTGTAAAGTGGTGAATACTGAGGAAACTCCTTGGGGCCATCACAGCTCTTTACATGGACACATGGGTCCGGACAAAGATCAGACAGAACCATGCTATTGCAAAACTCTATATTAACAAAGGGTTAAAGCAGGGGTGTGTCATTGCTCTACTTTGTGCAATTAATACACTGTGGTCATATGTGTGGAATTACTGTAACAAAACATCTTCCCGCCTCAGCTAGGTCCCAACACACTTCCCTTCATGTAGTACATGGATGACCTGGTGCTATTGGACCAAACTAGAATCAGAATGAAGAGGGCCTTGGACATACTCCATCTGAATAATGCGAAGAACTTTCTACATGCAAATGTCATGAAAACCAAAGTCCTGGTATTTGGTCATAGAGCTAACAAACATCAGTTGGAATGGCAATTGGGACCCTAAGGATAAGTACCCCCAGCAAATGTAATTACCCAGTTGTTTGGGTGTCAGACACAAGTAAATCCACCTCGCAAGCCAAGGCACTGGCAGACAAAGCAGCCAATACCATGTATGCATTATGCAAACTACATCACAAGTTACAAAGTCACTCGGTAGAGGGGATTCGACAAGTTCTGCAGGCAAAATTACTCCCAGCGATAAATTACAGTCACCCTGTCTTCCCTGACATGCTCACCGAACTATTAGAATGTTGGCACACAGCTGCATACAAGAAAATATTTAACATTCCAAAAATCACTCAGTAGACACTGATATGGCTAGAGTTCAATCTTGTGAAAATGGACATTGAATGTAAAAAGACGTGATTATGCATCATCCTGACATGTACAGGGTGAGCCAGATTCAATGAGAGGTGCACTGTGCGTGACATTTCAGGACAAAAGGAGCAGCTGGTCAAAGTGTTTGAGCAGTGCTAGAGATTCATTAAACTTGTCCCCAGAGTGCAGAACAGATCCACTAATCACAATGGACAGTCTAAAGAGAGTAGTAAATGTGCAAGGCAAGTGATTATCAAGGGAGCAGGACATAGAACAAATTAGAAGCATGCCCGGTGCAGTGGATCTTGTCAAATCACATGAAGACATCTTATGCCAACCATGCCTGAAAGTGGCCCTGGGAAGACTGCCTTATAAAATATACTATGGATCAGGCTCCTAAATCTGCCCATCTGGGAATATCGGCTACACTGGAAGAACAATCTAGCAGGTCATGGGCTGTGCAGTCTGTGTCAATTCGACTCTTGGACGGCAATGTACATTGTCTGTTGCTGTCCTACATTGCTGCACCAGAGGTGAGTTTATTTAAGAAGAATCTTTCTTCAGAATGGGATAAGAATGTGCAAAGAGGCTTTAACAGAAATCTGAAGAAAATGGGAATTTAAGTTATAGAGAAGATGGGATAACACCCTGTGAATAATTAGACCAACCAGACCTTATTAAATCACAGGTTGACATCAGTGCTCATTATAGTAACTATGGCACTGCATGGTGTTTTCAATGGAATGAAAGTGATGCTTCTTGTGTGAATTGGGAACCCCTGTAACAATTGTATAAACAAGGTAATAAAACATCCCTATGTATAAGTAAGAACCACCACAATGGTTTTATATTTGTCCAATTGTTCCTCTCCCACTTTCTTAATTAGATAATAAATAATTTAAAAAAAATCTAGTGTATCCTGTATTAGTTAATATGTTTTTATTAGCACTATCAGATTTTTTAAGAGAATATTTATGTTTACAATAGGAGTTGTTCTTAACCCTCATTAGGGGGAAAAAGTGATTAATTATAGATGTATTATGTGTCGGGAATTTGTGTATATATGTTTTTAATTAGGTTTATGAATTTTATATCATCTGTTTGAGAGACGAATATTGTTCAAGTCCTGATGAAGGTGATACACCAATAAGCCCATACCACTGAAACGGGTCAACGCTTTTTATGTGTAATGTGTTACATCCAAGGAACTGCTTGATGTCTAAGACTATCATGAATGACTAGACTGATGTTTGTCAATGTATGGATTCCCTTAGGAGTAACTTTAGTATGATGATTTGAGTTGGTCACTTTTTGTCTGTCTCTCCTTGATTGATTGTTTTTATTTTTTATTTCTTGAATCATATTATTTTATACATCAAATAAATGTCATGTTTTTAAACTATTTTATTGAAGCAAAATGTTTGAATAAATATGTCCTCTTTCCATATTGTGTAAAATTCCTTATCCCAGTGTGGATTACAATTGGTTTTTGGGTTCATTTCTGGTGTTTCCATTTGAGCTGTGTGGAAGTTTGGATGTATGAGGTATACATAGAGGATTCTATTTAACAAACAGAGGATCTTTAGTAGTTCCAAGAGAATCTCATTGTTTCTTTACCTGTGGTGCCCTGTCTCTTGGCAAGTGGGGTTGCTCCCTTGTTTTTTATATATTTAACACAAATCTACACAACAGCTGTCCCAATGGAACTAGCATGGTTTGGCAGTTTCTTTGCTCAAGTTGGAAGAGTCCTGGACAATGCTCGCCCACCGAGGGGGTCAGACACTTGAAAACCCTTCAGCACTACAGTGTGAAGGCTAATGATAGCCATGACCTGATGAATTGGCTTTACCATGTGGGAAAATTCAAACCACAGGGCACTTCGCACTTTATTGCTAGGCATGCCTTCTAAGCAATAGCATGTGGCACTTTAAGCGAATAGCTTGCTCCGCTGAGATTTAAGCATGTGGGAAGATCTCCTTCATCAGGGCAATCCACAATATATCGCTATGCATGCTTATCAATCACTTTATGGTCAAGCACTTGGCACTTTAAACAAAACATTCTTCTCCCAAGAATGGATATGATAAGGTATGGTCTGACATCCTGGAGCTGTATTACAGAGAGTGCCCTTGTGGTGCCATGGGCGTTAGTGCCCATATTGCGCGCCCCGGGGGACTTTGGTATTACAGAAGGGGTTGCAGACGCTTGTGCGGCCCCTTCTGTAATTCCAATAGCACTGGCACACATAAAGTGCCAGTGCTATCAGCAGGGGGGCATTCCCTCATTTACATGGTGGCGTGCCCCATGCAAATCAAGGAATCACGTTGCCTCTGAATCCACGTCATATTACAGAAGTGGGTGCAGAGGCAAATAATCTGTCAGGGGACATTATGACAGTGTGCCATGGACACCCCAGACATCCCCTTGCAGGTGAGTGCAGCCACTGACTGCTCCCACCTGCAAGGGGATCTCTAGCACTCTTTGAAAGTGCAGGCGATTGCCACCTGCACAGTAAAAACATTGAGCGGTTTCAAAATAGCCACTCCATTTTTCACAGGAATGCGCTGTCCCCAGGGCAGCATGAGTTCAGTTTGCAGTTGCCCTGTGGGCAGCGCATTCCATGAAATAGGGCACACTTTTCCTGTTTGTGCCTTGTGCACCTGTTTTAAGGTGTGCCAGGCACAAACAGGGAAGATTGACCCATTAAATAATAGAGCGTGTGGTGTCAGCAAGAGCAGAAACTTTGCCATTACGCAGCACTTCCTCCAAATTGTTTGGTTGCACTTGGCCTCACCGTTGCACAGTTTGTAAAAATTGACCCTTGTACACCCACAAATTCTCACATGCTTGTAAGGTACCCTGGAACTGCATGTGTAATTGCCTGTGTATTAGGGCATAATACACCTCATTTTATGTGAGTACATAGAGCACTCCAACATGTTAACTATATCACATGGGATAACGATGATTTCTTCTGGGTTTTCAACTTTGTGCGGCAAGTTTTTTTTATGTAAAATGTGTAACTTTTTTTAATTCATTGTATCTGCACTTGGGTCTATGTCTCATTGTATATTGTACATTGTATACTGGTGTGTTCTATTTTAAAATATGTTTGTGATGATTTTAAGTAATTATACAATAAAGATGATGATGATTGGAGGAATGATTTCCTGGAATGGTTCGGCCTCATTAGGCCTCTTCAGTCGACTCATTTGCAGCTTGGTTGCAGTGGCACAGTGAGCAAGGGACCCACATCTGGACATACCCGTGGCAACTTAGGGCATTACATCAAAATGTGATGGGAGGAATGCTTGAAATGAGTCTAATCACTGGCAATCAATTGTTCTTTTGCCACCATGCCACTTCAGAACACACCAAGCCGAATGTAAATCAGTCTTGGTCCTGCTCCAATAAGAACAGCCCAGCCCGAAGTGCCAAGGCAGGTACTCTCTGAACCACAAAACAAGCAACTCAAGACTGGTTTCAGCCTGATTGGGCCTCTTCAGATGGCTGTGGCTTGGTTCTAGTGAAAGATGGACTGAATGTGGCCCCAAGCCATTGCCAGGGGCTTAGATTAATTAAAACATTCCATCCATTAACCTAATGTTGTTACAGTTACCAGCACGTGTGCAACTGGTATACCCAGACATGGGTCTAGGGGTCTCTGTGCCATAGAACACAAGCTACCCCTCCTGATAAGCCCCACATCTGGTTTGGGGTTGCTTGTGGTCCTTTCTGGAGGTGGCCTTCCTTAGCTTTTCATGGTGGACTGCTCCCATGAGGTGCAGGGTCGGTACTGATTTATACAAAGCAAGCCTTTGTCAAGAGTGGCATGTTGGGCAAAAAATGATGGACTGCGACGTGGCTCGAACAATTGTCAGTGACAGAGATTAAGTCAAACATTCCATCCATCATCTTGTTGTTGTTACACCTATTTGCTGGTCAACATGCAGACACCTGGACCACAGGGTGACACCACTACACACAACCACCACCATAAGCATTAATTACTGCATGCCAGTATGCAAAGGGAAGGTACTAGCTACAACAACCAGCATGTCACAACTAACACATGCACTAAACGATCAATCCCCATACACCCATTTATTTTTATATTGTAAGTGGCTGTGCCACGAAATCAATTAATCTTGGCATTATATGTAAAATACAGTGTCAGTCAAATTGCAATAGTCATCATAGAATCAAATATAGTGAAAATAATCACATTAAGTTTTAGCGTCTGTCAGAGTCTATTAGATAACATATTTTGCTCGTTCCTTGTAGCCACGAATGATCTAGCTCCATTGAAGCCGTAAAGTGCATTTATTCGGACTCTCGAAAGTAAAAGTTCAAAAATATAAAATGTGGGAAAAGAGAACATGAAACGGAGTCCCTCTGAGCACGCCAATGGGCTTGTTTACGTTGGGCCTGCCCTTTCATCATGAGACAGCTGGAGATCACATTAGGAGAGAATGATGAGAAGACATCACAGGGTCTGAGTGGAGTGAAGCACTTCCATAAATACCCAGAGGGTTAAGTCACGTCAGAAATGCAGCCCGAAGGTCTGAACTTGCACAATTTATGCTACTGTGTGCTCCTGGGTGTCACAGCAGGATTTATTCTTCCGAATCCCAATGCAGTAGATTGTTTTAGATGAATGTGGTCTTTGATTATCCTTTAATGGCAAAAGGCTCAAACCTCGAATGGCTCCGATTATCTCTGACTGAGACATCACTCTGTACTTAATATAAAAATACATATTTTCCCTTTCACTTGTCAGAAGTTCTATTAAATAGCAGTTTTTAATGGATAACAGTAATCAGATACCTGATGTTATATAGATACCGTTCAGTCTACTATCCCCAAGTAGACAATTCTTCAATGTTTTTTAAGGTTCTGACGGCATATTTAAGAATGAAAAACGTTATTCTGCGCCATAAATGTAGAAATGGAGTGGTATTCCGATCTAATGGAAAACATTGGGGTTCCTCTGTGCATTATATCCAGGCAGCTTTTTAACGTGTGCTTTCTGAATCTTTGCGTTCTGGTTGCATTAGGGAATATCAATTTATGTGTCATTTACTCCCATCTCAGACGGTTCAATAAACCACTGCAAACTTTTCAAAAATATTTTTTGCCTAAGGATCCTTCCGTGCTACAACTATGGAGTCAGATTTAGTGCCTGAACTTAGATTTCACTAATGTATTATCACGTACCCAATAGTTCTGAAGGTTGTATGACACTATATCAAGGTCGTTAATAGTGAGCTACAAAATATGGCACACACTAATATCCTACCACTCAATTGTCATGTTTAGGGAACAACTACTAGTCTTAAACACTCGCCTGCTTAGCCGTAGTATATTGTGATGTAGGAATTAGATCAATGTAGTAGTAGTAGTAGTAGTAGTAGTAGTAAGCATACTTTTATAGCGCAACTATCACCCAGAGGGTATCCTGGCGCTTTGACACATAATGACCTAGTCCACACAACAGAAGGAGTTACACATCCCTAGGAAAAAGATGGGATTTCAGGCATTTCCTGAATGAAGCAAGATTGTCAAAGCTCCTTAACCCCTTCCACGCTCATGACGAGCTGGGCTCGTCATGAGGTAGCCTCCTCGCACGCTCATGACGAGCCCAGCTCGTCACGTAACATGCGATTTAAAAAAACTCAGCGTACGGGCGGAATTCCGCCCGCACGCATGCGGTTAAAGTTAGCGGGAGAGAATTCCAAAGTTTGGCTGCAGTGTGACCAAAGGAACGGCCACCCATTCGCACCCTTTGCATTCTAGGCACCGCCACTAGATAGGCTGATGAGGACCGTAAAGATCTGGCTGGGGTGTACCAGGAAAAAAGCTCTTGTACCCGTACAGGCCCCTGACCATGAAGGGCCTTGAAGACAATGCAAGATGCTTTAAAGTCAATACACTGAAAGATGGGCAACCAGTGCAGATCCTTCAGCGCTAGAGAGGAGGAGGCCGAGCGCAATCGGGAGAGGGCCAGCTTAGCTGCCATGTTCTGAATGCGTTGCAGCTTGCCGATCAAACAGCCAGGGGCACCCAGCAACAACGCATTACAGTAGTCTAATCTACTAAGGATGATGCTGCGCACTACCACTGGTCTGGCTAAGGTCGGAAGCAAGGGAAGAATTGTACGCAAAGAACGCGTAAAATGATGTGGTACATATAGTGGTACATATAGTGAAAGTGTATAGCTTTGAAATGTGTCTAAATATATTGGCATTTTTTCCTAGAATGTACATGTTGATGTATGCATTTTTGTTGCAGCTTTTTGTTCTCTTCACTAACTAGTACTTGAAGCTTTCTCAGGATTGGAGAAGCAGGGAGGAAAGAAGGATACAGATTAGTCGAGTAGGGGTATTCTGGACCACATGCAATATTGACAGCAGGGTACATTTACAGAGGTCAGCAAGGCTTTCCCATAGTCCAGGTCACTGGTGTTAAGAGTTTGGACAATGGTCTTCCTAGCGGAGTCAGGAAGCTAGGGCATGGCATTTTTTAGAAGCCTAAAGGTAGCAAAACATGTGCCGCAGGTGGAGCTGACTTGATCTTTCATGGAGAGTGATTGATCCAGCCTCATGCCAAGATTCTTTACTACCTGCTTAGGTGTATGAGACATACCAAGATGTGCAGGCCACCAATCGACTGACCATATCTCGTTCACCTTACCAAAAAGCATGATCTCTGTCTTGTCGCTGTTTAATTGGAGACAGGTGTTACTCATCCAGACAGCAACTTCTATCATTCAGTTTATGAATTTACTGTTCACCTTGTCAGAATCAGGACCAAAGGAAAACAGTAGTATTTGCGTCTCATCTGTGTATGACACAATCTCTACACCAAAAGCTCTAACGATTCGAGACAATGATGCCATATAAATGTTAAACAAAGTGGGGCTCAGGCATGATATCTGGGAGACCCCCTTGTTCATATGCATCAGTCGCAACTTGAAAGAATCCATGAAGTCTTAAATCCAGTAGAGCCTGAGTGAACTCCTGTTTCCTGCCTGGAAGACGGTAGTATAATAGCACCCCTTTCCATCTTTCTGTGGCAGATAAAACTATCTTAAAAATGCATTTCTTATCTAACTCCACCTTTACGGGATTGCGAAAAGCAATAGCAATAACCCCTCCTGGGCGGTCTGTCCAGTCAGTTCTAATCAGAGAGTAGTGTTCAAGAAATGCTAGAGGAATGCAAGGGACTGCAGAGATACAGAAACAGGTTTCAGTAAAAACCAAAACTCAGGATTGGATGATGAGATGAGTTCCCATATTTCTAATGCATGCTTGGACATAGATCTAATATTACAGTACAGGCCAGCAATTTCCCTAGTCGAATCTACCTTGACATTGTCAATGCTAATTAAAGAACCAATGTCATTGGATTTGGTTGAAATAGTAAATCCCACCTCTTTAGTGTACAACACCTTGCCCAAATTGGTTTAGATTGGAGAGGGAATAGTAAATGCCATCACTTTAGTTTCCATCACCATACCCTCTATCTATTTATAGATTAGAGTGCGAATACTATGGGCCTGATTATGATGTCAGTCGTAGTTGCCTCCGACTGACATCTCTGCGGTTTCGGAACTGACCGACCTCGGGTCGGCAGTCTGAAACCGCAATTACAATGCAACTGTACATGGAGCGATCACAAACTCCCATTTCCCAATGGGAGCTTGTGTGGTGGTCGGAAACCGGCCGCAGCACAAGCTCCCATAGTGAAATGGGAGTTACTGTAAATCCCTGCACTGTGTGGCAGATACATCATGGTGCCTGCCACACAGTGCAGGGATTTACAGCAGGCACCATAAGTGCCCATATACTACACAAAAGAAGACCAGCATGGGCCGATTCTCCACTCATATAACTAGAAAACACAATAGTAGGCCCCTAGATCTGATTAGTTATTGGAGTACTGGAGTATCCCTTTCTTAAGACGATTCCCCTAACCCACCCTTCGGCGGCATGCTTCATCATAGGGGATCTCCTCGCACTACAAGCCTAGTCGGAGTGCAGGCTACAACCCCCTCTCTGTGAGGGAGGAGCTCAGGGATGCTTTATGAGACATGATGAGGTATCCTAAACCGCATTATCAAAATCATTAGCATGTACTCACAACATATATATATATCAAATTATGATACAGACCAACAATACAATAATAGTGTAGCTAACCTACCTGAATTGTCGGGTAAGCAAAAAGACACCTGAACCTCAGCATGTTTTACTCAAGGTGATATCCAATAGCTATGCAAAAACATATGGGTGTTGATAAAATATGACTGTTGAGTATAGTCATGAAAACACACAGAGTAACAGTTGACTGAGAAAGTTTCATGGATTTATAGAAAACAGGTCTCTTACTATGCACTATGGGTACTGAATTGTCTTGAAAAGGTGGAGTACACCCAGTTTCTGGAAGAATCAGAGTAGAGATAGTTCTTATTGTGTATGCATGCTAAATTAGACATAATATCTCAAAACAAATTAGTTTGCAACAGCAAATAAACGGGCAGCCATTAGTAGATAGATCGCCTGGAGTTTGCACAACACTGAGCCTAGAAAGGCATACAAAAAGACAAAAGAAAAAAACGGATATTGTTATTGTGATCTAAGACAGAAAAACGGAAGAGACAGGGTCCTCCCGAGAGACAGAGGAGAGGATATACATGGGCCGGCATTGCTATCTACAAAAAAGCCCAGTGTCGTAACAGCGATCTTGCAGTAGCGACAATTATGGAAAAGAGATAATATATGCCGTATATATTGCCCTAACTGGTAAAAACATAGGCGTACCTTCAGTGAGGAACCAGCAGCCAAAAAGATGCACCGGAACAGGTACTCGCTTCGAGCAAATTATGTTTCCTGTTTCAGCGTGCGGCACGCACCCTAACAGATGCCACAAAACTCACCCCGTCTCATTTCCTATGCAGAGGCATCGAGTGTAGCGCTAGGAGATTCCTGGCAGTTGTAGTGTGAAATGCGACTATTAAAAACCGTAAGTCTGTATGTATGTGGGCTAAATGATAATAGATGTGGAGTCTACTGCAAAACGATTTCTACCAATTATGGAGCAAACTGCGAATGCTAAAAGCTGTAAATCCCCATGTGGGCGAGATGACAGTGGCCTAGGTACGCAGTACAACATCTGCCATACCTAAAAAACTAAATTAAAGACAGTCATAGTGAAATTACATGTTGATCCCGAGTGCACAACCGCTTACTGATGCACCCATGTAATAATCAACAAAGCACATACGCAAGGGGATTGTACTAATATGTGACAGTGTATCAATTTTTAGTCAACAAATAGCATATGGTACACAAGTAATTGTTTATAGGACGATTGGACAATAGGGAAAGACAAATAGTATTATATGGCAGCTGATGGTATGCTCAAAAAGGAAGGAGAAATAACCCGATGGCTCCCAAAGATGTTCTATGGGCAGGATAGAGAGAATCAGGAATTTCATCATTGAGGCCTGCCCTGTCGCTATTTAGTCGGTATACAGAACATTGCTCCTTTTTGAACAAAAATTGTGTCATGTTAACAGTTGGTTCGGAAATGACAGGCTTGTCTAGTACTGTCCATGTTAGATCAATAGCTTCATTTCTCATGTCGTGAAAATGTGTTGTCAATTTAGTGCTAGTTTTGTTGCAGCAAATTGTACTTTCATGCTCCAAATACGGATTTTGACTTTCTATTGGTCAATCCCATTTACCTCAGGCCACAAGGACATGTGAAAGATAAATCAATTTTTCAGAATTACAATTTGTATGTAGTTGTAGCACCCATGCTCGTTCCATGCCTATACCAATATATATTGTATGTGAAGTCTGAGTGCAGAAACTGCAGGCACCACAGGGGAAATGACCTGTCACAGGTTGGAGATCCCAGAGGGTGTTTTGTTGTGCCATGGATTCCATACAAGGTCTACTGTTCACCAATTAAAAGCGAACATGGATTTGGGCAATGAGCGTGATCCTTTGTTCAAGATCTTCCAAATCTTGATAATAGATTTTTAGATCAAACTGGAACTGTTGCTGAATGTGATCATGCATATCAGCTGATGTGTTGGCCCTTTTTGGGAGCATGCTTCTTAAGGTGCTTATCAATTATTATTCTTGGCTCTTTCGACAGTTCTTTTGATCAGGGTCTGTGGGTATTGACGGTCCAGTAGATGGCAATGTAGCTCTGGGCATGGTTCTTGAATTTATCGACATCAGTTCAATTCCATCTAAAACGTAAAAACTGTACGAATGGTAAGTTATCGCTCAATGATTTGGGATGATAACTAGTGTAGGATAGAACCAAACTTTTGGCCGTTGGTTTTTTGTAAAAATCTGTTTGTAGTCCTCCCTCTGTGGTAGAGATCAACAGATCTAGAAAGGGTAACTTGTCTTTACTGTAAACACAAGTGAACTTCAAATAGTCGTTGCAATTGTTGAGCCAAAGATGGAAATGAGTTATTTCTTCTGTTGTGCCACGCCAGATAACAAGAATATCATCTATATAATGCCTCTATTGCCGGATATTGGACCTGAACAGATTGTGAGGAGTCAGGATCAGTTCTGTCTCAGGGGCCGATTCCGAATTTGCTTGTAAGGGCTCCGAACGCAATCAGGACAGAAAAAGTATGAGCCAGATGCGTGTTTTCTGATCGACCCATACAGCTTTGCCAGCGAGCATGTACGATGCGAGAAACACAAAATCGTCGACCGAATCGTTTCCGGGTCCGAACCGCTCCCTATTCTTGTCCGTAAGCAAACCGTGCCATGCAAAGGAGGCAATTACCGACCGAGCCAGTACGATGCACGAGTCAGACAGCCGGATCAAGTCAGAGCCTCTGACACGTAAAAGGTCCGGGAAGCAGACTTGGGGGGTCCGCACCGGACCCCCCGACACCCGTGGTCATACGGGTCAATCACAGGGGGGGCAAGTGTCCCTCCTACCCATGCATGTACGCGTCCCCACTACAGGGGGTGCCCTTGTGCGCAACATACCTTTTTCATCAATGGGAGCCTATGTACGCGTCATACAACAGGCTCCCATTGACTTTAATGGGGCTTAGAATGACCCGTGTCCATCAGCGCTTGTTCGCATCATACTCGGGCGCTTGGAGCCCTGGAGCACGAGTTGGTCGGAAAGCCCTCCGGATCCGAGTCAGACGGAGCCTTCTTCCAGCGAGATCGGAATCGGCCCCTTAATAGAGTGGACGTAGAGATTCGCCAGACTTTGGGCAAATGTAGTGCCCATTGATGTTCCAGATATCTTGAGAAACAGGTCCTCTTCAAACTGAATGAAATTTTCTTTCATGGCAAGGGTTACTCAATATATGATAAACGAAATAGATGTTATCGTGTCTCGTTCTTTTGTTCTTAAAAGGGATTCTATTGTAGCTTGTGTTTGATCTTGGGGGATGCAAGTGTACAGAGATTCCACATTAAAGGGCAATAGATAGTCTGTATCATTATCAAAATCCACATTCTCTTAGTGCGAGGAGATTCCCTATGATGTAGCATGCCACCTAAGGGTGGGTGAAGGGAATCGTCCTAAGAAAGGGATACTCTAGTACTCCAATAACTAACTTGACCTAGGGGCCTACTACTGTGTTTTCTGCCATAGGTGCCCCACCCAGCCCACAATCAGAGCTGCAGAAGGAAGGGGGCATGCTTGGAGCTCCCAAAGTTGCTTTCTAACAGGCTTTCCATGTCAGAAAGCCCAACATGTAAAGTCTGTCGGAAACTGACATCATAATCCCTACGGCGGAAACGCGGTCCATTAGGGATTATGATCCGTTCCTGACTGGCTGAAGGGCTCCATGAGCCCATCGGAAGCCAATCAGATTAACTGGTCCGTTTAAACTCCAATCTCTTTCTTTGTAATAAGGCGGTCAGAGTTTAACCCGTTTACCCCGGTGGACACTCCGCCGCGGTGCAGGCGTTCTACTCAGTGGGCGGGGCTGCGTCAGCCATTGATCGTGCGCAGCACCCGGGAGGTAGTGCTTGCATCGGCCAATAGCCAACATGAGCACGGAACGGGTTAAACCATGGAAGTCAGTCGGAATGCCTCTGAATAGTGCTCAGAGGGTTTTGGCCCTAAATATCACCCCTTTAGTGTCCAACCCCTTACCCCAATATGGTTGGATTGGAGTGTGAATAGTAACTGTAACCCTTGTAATTTCCAATGCCTTTCCAAAATTGGTTTAGATTCATGTGGAATAGTACATTTCACCCATTTTTTTGTCCAACACTGTCCCCAATATGGATAGATTGGAGTGGTAATACTTAATGTCACTCACCCCTGCCATGTTCAAAACCTTTCTCCAATACAGGGCCTGATTACGATTTCATTTGGAAAGGCTCCGAATGGAATTCGGATTCGGCAAATTTGATTCAGAAGCCTTGTGTCCGACTGATTTGTATGCATTTCCAAATGACCAATTACTGTGCTTGTAAACCATATGGGCTGTCCGATTCGGTTTTAAAAGGCCTTTGGGCAGCCCGAGTCTTTCAGAGCTGAATCGTACAACTCTATGGACACGGTTTCGGAGCGAGTGATTACGATGACCGATTCGGCAGCCGTTCTGATTTGGTCAACCCGACACAAAATGGCTGTCAGAAGTTATCTCTGGGGACGCGTTGCCGGCCCCCTTCATCATAGAGGCGCTCGGATGGGACCCGTGTGGGTACCCAAGGGACCCCTCTTTCCAACAATGCACATTGTGGCAGGCACAATGGGGTGCCTGCCACAGGGTGCAAGGTTTCCCCCAACAAACCCTTTTGTCAATGGGAGCCTGTGTTCTCATTTGGAACACAGGATCCCGTTGAAGTCAATGCAAGTCCAACCGAATGATATTGGAAAGCATTGTAATGGTCATTCGGACTCGCAGAACCCGATTCGGTCGGAAACGATTCCGAGACCGATTCAGTCGGAACAGTTTCCGAACTACATCGTAATCGGCCCCATAGTTCAAATGGAGTGGGAATAGTAAAGTTCACCCCTTTAATGTCCAACACCTTTTAAAATTGGATTATATTGGAGTGGGAATAGTAAATGTCACCCAGTACTAATGCCCTGGTCTCCACATCCCAGTACCGTACTGTGAGTCACTGGTCATACTCATGGACTGCACACGCTAAATGCAGTCGGACACTGGCTGTGAGTGGCTGTTATTGGTAATATCGCAATGAAGCATTTGAGAAACTCTGAAATTGTATTTTGTGAAATGTCATTACATTTCTTGAAAGTAAATGCAAAATTGTGCAAAAGTTCATTTGTTTTTATGGTATTTCATTTGAGAATTTAACACTTATTTTTCATTGTACAATCATGAAATGTGTCCAATTATAATGGCTTTTTTCTTAAAACATACTTTATTCTTCTAAACTCATATGCAGTAGATTGTTTTAGATGAATGTGGTCTTTGATTATCCTTAATTGGCAAAAGGCTCAGACCTCAAATGGCTCAGATTACCTTTGTGGTCTGACTAAGGGGCTAATTATGAGTCTGGCTGTCTCTGGACAGCCAGACTTTTGGGGGCGCTGCGGAGGTACTCTTCTGACTGCACTATTACAACTAGCGCAGTCGGGCCACCCTGGGAATGCCGCAACCGCCAGGGGTCAGATATCACTGGTGGTGGCAAGGCGGTCTTCAGGCCACAATATGCTTGGCTGGACCGTGGTGGTCCCACAAAGCATATTATGAGCTTTCTCTCCACCGCGGTTTTCATGGTGGCTCCACCAACATGAAAACTGTGGCAGAGAGGAAACACAGGGGGCCATAGGGCCCCCTGTTGTCTCTGTGGATGCATGACTGTGGGCCCTTCGTGCATGCACCCCAGTACCTGCAATGCATGAACTGCAGCAGTCCATTCAGTGCAGGTACAAATTTTGACTTTCCCATTGCATAAGCACTGCTGTGGGAACACCAAAGAACCGCCATCTAGACCAGGGAAAAACTCCTAATGTGGCGGGTGGTTCAATCATGTGTTTGGTGATGCAGAAACAGGCGGTCCCACTGAAGCATGACACCACTAGGGTGTGTGAGGGTTACTTAACAAAAAGGGATTGCTCCCTTTCTTGCGTCTGAGCAGTTGAAGTCTAGCACCGAGCTTTCATTTTACAGGTTGGGATGACTTTAGTGAGTAACTTTTGAGTCCATGCCGTGCAAGAACATTGTGTTGTGGTCCTTTTCAAAAGCACCGCCCCCTTTGAAAGAGCCATCACCACAGTACCGGCATGCATCCTGCCTGCCGGACTACTTTAAAGTCATAATCTGGCAGGTTGGCAGCAGCAAGTCTCTTCCGAGCGGGGCACGGCAGTGGCAAAACCGCTCACCCTCGCACCACTGAAACTCATAATCGGGACCTTAGTGTCCAACACATTCCCTTAATATAGTTAGATTCGAGTGAGAATAGTAAATATCACTGATTTAGTTTACAAAGCCTTCCCCAAATTCATTTAAATTGGGAGGGGAATAGCAAATGTCACACCTTTAGTGTTCAACACCTCTACCCAATATGATTGGATTGGAGTGGGAATAGTGTCCTACCTCTTCCACAAATTGGTTTGGGTTGGGTTGAGAAAAGAAAATGTCCCTCTCTCAATGTCCAACACATTTCCTGATTAGGTTTAGATTAGAGTGGAAACAGTAAATATCACCCCCTTAGTGTCCAACACTTTCACCCAATCTCGTTAGATCAGAGTGGGAATAGTAAATTTCATTCCTTTAGTTTGAAGAACCGGGTTATTTAAGACACGGCGGCGCCAGGGGCACGCCCAAAGTCTTCGGGTATCACCTGTCTTAGAACACAGAGACACGGAAACTTCTTGGTGGCGTCAAAGATCGAATTTATTGGCTGCAGCCAGTAACAGAAGTCCTAGAAGTCAACACGGTATGAGTTCTCAGGAGACTGCTCAATTTTACAAAGCAAGTCATCCCTTTTTATGCCAAAAATCACATTCCAGACAAATACCTAACATTTACAAACTGTCCAATCACATGTATCCACACCCAAAGTATCGCATGACGTTTAAACCCACTTTTCAGTTACACGGCCCATGATCAATCATTGGTCAAACCCAACATTCTTCTTAAGACAGGTCGAACGAACCCATAATAAAAAAGGGCACGTCCCAATCGTAAACAGACCATAAAGAAAGGAGCAGAAATAGGTGAGAGTAGGATAAGGCATATTTGTGTGCAATAAAGTTTTACGATGTCCTGTGCTCTGATCCTTAATCTTGATCAGCTAAAGGGCAGGAACTGGTTTAACAAGGTCAGCTTCAGGCAACAGGGTTAGTTCACTCAGGTCAAACAGGAGTCAGCACGAACTGGAGGTACATGTACTTAAAGGACTTGTTCAGCCACAGTCATCGGCCTATGTGAGGGCAACCATAAAATGGCTGCGATACACAAAATGGAACCCAAGGGTTCAGAACGAAATCCCTAAATACGTAGTGAATCCATCGGTCTAACGTGATGAAAACACTCATACTTGTCGTACTAACTAGTTACAGTTCGCTAATATCAAATTCGTAACGAGACCATGACCTTTATGAAACGGGTTCAGAATTCACGGAACCTCAGACCATCCTTTTGCCCTTAGATAGGCAATAACCTACACTCACGTCAATCTGAGTCCATGTCTATATTCATCAGATCATCGAGATGTTGCTGGAGCATATCCTATTACTTAGTACCTCTCTTGGGACAGGTCTCCTTTCACACGTAGTAGCACAGAGGCCACATATAGCAGGAGCGCACTGCACACAAAGACAGAACAGGAAAAGAATCGCTAAAGCCATCCCAATGATCATCAGAATCTTCCATCCCCATGTCGATGTGTTTCAACTACGGTGGACTCAACCACTCTCATCAATTGCCGTATGTTCCTGCTGTTAACCATAGGTCCCCAAAACGGCAGAAAACCCTTCAAAAAATCTCCTAATTCTTGTCTTGCAGTATCTTCCTTACTGAAGACACCTCTAACAACTCTCGTCTTGTGGTAATCTGCCGCAGCTGTATAAGTAGGAGGCAACAGGAACGAAACAAAACATGTACCCGAGAAATCAGGGGGCAACCATGTGTACGCTCTATCGCAACAGACAAAATAGGTACCCTTAGCTGCTAGAAACGATGGGGAAGTCTGGGACGCAAAAACATACGTCTCAGTGCAGATACTCTTCCCTAACTGAGCTCTCGGATTCTTGCCATTACCTTGCAGACAAAGATGACCCTGATGGGGTACGATCCAAATCGGAGAGGATCTTTTCGCTCGCTTGTTCTCACTCAGACTAACTCCATATCCAGTCACGTTCCATCCAATATACGCTAGTGTCTCATCTCTTGGGATTGTCTCATAGGAACTAACTCCTCTAATCATATCGACTATACCCTTAACTAGAGCACTATTCTTTGGATTGTCCTTCACAGAACGTAGGAGGTAGACTTCACGAGCATAGATGAACATCGTTCTGTATGCCCACACAGAACCATTATAGCTGAACGGCAGGACCAGATAAGGAATACCTTTATCAGTAGTATGAGGCATAAGACCACACACCCAACAGTTAGTCCTGTTTACTACTAGCTGGTGTTGGTGCAGGAGCTGAACAAAGGAGTTATTAACAAATTCCAACCTTCTAATGGATTCATGTTCAGGCAGAGGATGAAAAGAATGCGAAGAAACAGTAGAAGAAGGTATGGGTTGTGTAGTGGGTGCAAACGTCACTTGAAAAGAGAATATAATATATCCCATCAAAAACATCACCAAGCTAAGTAACATAAAAAGACATAGTATTAGGAAACACTTTCTACTCATAATTCGACACATTTTGCTCTTAAAACTCATTTCTTCAACAGGTCTCTCCATCTTGAAAAACTCCATCCTCTAACCGTGCTGTTGGCGGCGGTTGGTTCTTCCGTGCTAAGGAATGCGTCGGTCAGTCCAGGGAACGCCCTAGGACCAACCAGTACCTCGACCTTGTGTCTTCGGCTTGCACTCCCAAGTCTTTACACCGCGACCTTACAGCTGAACCCGGATGGCGGTTCGAAAAACAAAAATTGGTCAAAACAGTTTCTCAGATGGGAGAGCTGAATTTTCAAAAGTAGCAAAGAAAATAATTTTTACTTTATTAGTCCCACGACTCTTGGTCGCAAATTATAACGGCCTTTACCAGGCAATGTCTGATCACGAAACAAAAGTTCAGGCTCAGTGGTGTCTAATCTTTGAGACACAGGCACAGCTTCTTGAAGGACATCGTCATTTTCTTTCTCGGAGTCTTTCCACACCAACTCAGCGTTGCTAAATGGTGCAAACTTCGGCACCCTTTCAGTCTCTGAATCTGCAATACCTTCATGGACCCACTGGTCGTACAGCAGAGGCAACGGCGCCCTCTTACAATGTACGCCGTGGATCCAGTTCTTTTTCCCGAAGACCTTCACCGAAGTTCTTGTGGACAGGAGCACTTGGTGGGGGCCGGTCCAGCGGGGCTGCTCGTTTTTGGTCCGCTGAAAATTCCTCACTAGGACCCAGTCACCGGGATTGATGGTGTGACCTGGATCCACAGATGCTGGTGGCAAGTTATCATGAACCTGTTGATGCAAGACACGCAATTTAGCCGTCAAATCATACAAATAGTCCACCAACACAGGATATTCGATGTCACTAAACTTCACTGGCCTCGGCACTCCCCACAAATTCGCCGGACGGCCAAAAACAATTTCATAGGGACTAAGGCCTATCCGGGAATGTACTGTAGTTCTAATTGACAAAAGTGCCAACGGCAGAGCATCTGGCCATTGAAGACCAGAACTCGCTTGAATCTTAGCCAGTTTTAAATTTAACGTGCCATTATAGCACTCAACTAAACCAGCTGATTGGGGATGATTTGCAGCGTGGAATTTCTGGTGAATTCTCAACCCTTCACACACTCTCTTCATCACCTTCCCCACAAACTCACTTCCATTATCACTCCACACCATCCTTGGCAACCCAAACCTAGGGAAATGTTCTTTGACCAGGACTTTAGCAGTGGACGAGGCAGTATTATCTTTTAGGGGCTATGCTTCTACCCATCTAGAAAAGGTGCAAACAACTACAAGGACATACTTTAAATTATTGCACCTTTCCATGTGGATGAAATCCAATTGCAAAACCTCGAACGGATACGTCGAAGGAGCAAAGTGACCAGCTGGAGTTGGAGTTCCCTTGCCAGGATTATACATCAGACACACCATGCAATTCTTGACCACATTCTCCGCACACTTGGGAATTCCAGTATTCTGCCATACTGGAGCCAACAACTTACAAATCCCTTTCACACTGATGTGAGACAAACCATGTGCCATAGTAACCACTGCAAGCACATACGCATCTGGCAACATCCATCTTTGGTGTTCTGACAATTCAACCCAACAACCAGTCGAATCCAATCTAACTGTAGTTTCTCTCCATACGCTCTTCTCACTTTCAGTAGCTTCAGCCTGTATCTATTTCACACTTTCAATCGTATCTTCGCACATTCCAACATCGCCAATCCATCTCGCAGGGCCTGCCACATACATTTGACTCATCAGATTTCTTGCTGTGTCTTTCGCAACTTCATCCGCAAACGCATTACCACGGCCAACATCATCCGTAACCTTCCGATGAGCACTACACTTCAAAATCGCAACTTGCTTCGGCAAAGTAAGTGATTCGAGAAGCTCATTCACCAACTGCCCATGCTGGATTTTAGTTCCATGGGAAGTAAGGAACCCACGCTCTCTCCACAAACGCCCAAAACTGTCAGCAACACCAAACGCATACTGACTATCGGTATAAACATTCACTCGTTTTCCTTCCGACAACACACACGCTCTAGTCAATGCATTCAACTCTGCTGCTTGCGCAGAATTCTGTGGTATACGTGCTGTCTCAACAACTGTATTTAAAGTTGTGATAGCATACGCTGCAGTCGTCTCGCCATCCGGAAGCTTAAAACACGAACCATCAACCCACAGCGTACCATCCACATTCTAAAAAGGAGTGTCTTTTAGATCCACTCTAGCTTTTGTTTCTTCCTCTGTACGAAGAAAACAATCATGTTCTTCTTGAGCATCCGTCTCTGTAGAGATCGGCAATAACGTAGCTGGATTCAACACGTTACATCTTCTGATGTGGACGTGGCTAGCCAACAGTGTCAACTCGTAGCCTGAAAGACGTGCACTAGTAAGGTGCTGTGTCTTAGTCCTGTTTAATAAGGTATCCACTGCATGCGGAGCCATCACAATCAACGTATTATCCATCACCAGCCCAGCAGACTGTCAGATAGAAACAGCCGCTGCCGTTGTAGCTCTCAAGCAACTCGGCAACGCTCTAGCTACCGGATCTAACGTTGATGAAAAATACGCACATGGACGCTGCTTGTCCCCAAAAGATTGTGTCAACACTGACAACGCACATCCCTCTCTCTCGTGCACATACAACGTAAAAGGCTTGTTATAGTCTGGAGTACCCAACACAGGAGCAGAACACAATGCATCACGTAATTCCGAAAAACTTTTCTGACAATCACCACGGGAGAGGATTCGGTGTATCTTTACAAGTCAAAGCCAACAGAGGTTTCGCCAATAGAGAGAAATTTGGAATCCACTGTCTAGAATACGACGTGATACCCAAGAAAGCACGCACTTCTCTCTGTGTACTTGGCACAGTCATTCGAGCAATCGCTTGAATTCGTTCTGGGGTCAACCTTCTTCCCTCCTTTGACAAGAGATGACCTAAGTAGGTCACTTCTTGGTGACAATACTGCAATTTAGAAGGTGACACTTTATGATGCAAGTCCGACAAATGTCGCAACAAAGAAAGAGTAACTTCTTTACAAGTTTCCTCATCATCAGCAGCCACTAACAAATCGTCAACATACTGAATAAGAGCACTACCAGCAGGCAACGCAAGAGTATCAAGCTGAGTTTTCAAAGCCTGGCTATAAATAGAAGGACTTTCACAATAGCCTTGAGGAGCTCTCTGAAACCGGAAGCTTCGGCCTCCTAAAGAGAAGCCAAAAATATCTCTACTCTCCTCAGCGATTGGAATACTGAAGAAAGCATTTTTTAAGTCGATGACTGAAAACCAAGCAGCTGAAGCAGGAATCAAAGTCAACAAAGCAGTAATATCCGGAACAACTGGAAACTGTGGCACGACAATTTTGTTAACCTCTCTAAGATCGATCACAAACCTGTAAACAGGTGGCTGAGAAGAGTCAGTGTGTTTCAGGGCAGACAAAACGGGACTGTTACACACATTACCTCTCGTTTCTTCAATCACATCTTTCTCAATCAGATCATAGATGATTGCTAAAAGCGCTCTTTCACTATCGCTAGAAATCCGATATTGGGGAATACGCAGCATTTTAACATTCGCTTTAAGCGTTACAACATAAAATGGAATCTCCAAAAGACCCACATCATTAGGACCAGTAGTCCAAAGAGTATCAGGGAGAGAACGCAATTCCGGTGGAAGCCGATCTTTAGACAAATACATCGGAGGGATCACTTTCTTACCCAATGTAAGCTGTACTCCCGCAGGAGAACAACGTAATGTTGCATGCAACCTTTTCAACAAATCCAAGCCTAACAAATTCTCACCACAACCTGTCGTTAAAATGAGAGGTGCTTCTAATTCACAAGGGCCTATGGAAAGAGACAAAGGACTAGAAACTGGATTACGAACTGGGGCGCCAGAGAATCCTACTGAAACATTCGTTAAGCCAGACAAAGGTGCGCCAGGGAGTTTAGAGTGCATGATAGAACTCTTCGCTGCACCAGTACTCAAAAGAAAAGGCTCTACCACACCCGATGTGGCTACCGCAACATAAGGCCCACTCTGATCTACTGGAACCGACACTACTCCCTCTCTTTGTCCATGGCTGTCCTAGCAATCATTATAGTCAGCATTCTCACTTTCGACATAATAGTCATCGGCATAGTACTGAGTCGACCGACCAGGTGTCATTTTCTGTTGATCAAAGCAATTCATAGAATTCTGTGGGGGAAAGGAACGTTCGTTCTGAGGAAACGCACCACGTCCACTACCACTTGACACTTGTTGAAAACCACCACGACCTCTCGGGGCCGGCATACCACTCGCACGTTGTCGCAACACAGGGCACTCATTTTTATAATGACCGCCCTCCTTACAATACGCACACTGATTCAAACCCAAGGGTGGTCTTGGAAGGAAAATACCCAACGTTCTGTTACTGTGTCTGACAGCTTCGGCGCCCCACCCACGCACCCAAACAGTTGAACCAATGCCCCCCACCGCCACCCTTCGCACCTGGACCACGGTGACCACCGAAGACACAGCCCGCACGATGAACACCATCCACTCCGGATCACCGACCGACCCCTGCCCACACCACGTCTTCAACAAGGCCGACTCCACCATCGCACCCCAACTCCGGAACATCATCAACGCCTCCTTCAACACCGCCACCTTCCCGGAGAGCTGGAAGCACGCCGAGATCAGCGCCCTCCTGAAGAAACCTACAGCGGACCCCACCGATCTCAAAAACGTCCGCCCCATCTCGCTCCTCCCTTTTCCTGCTAAAGTCATCGAGAAGATCGTCAACAGACAGCTGACCGCCTTCCTCGAGACGAACGGATCCCTCGACCCCTCGCAGTCCGGCTTCAGAGCCAACCACAGCACCGAGACCGCCCTCATCGCAGCCACCGACGACACCCGGACCCTGCTCGACAAGGGGGAAACAGTGGCCCTCATCCTCCTGGACCTCTCCGCTGCGTTCAACACGGTCTGCCACCGCACCCTAGTCCAGCGCCTCAGCAACATCGGTATCCAAGAGAAGGCACTGGAGTGGATCATCTCGTTCCTCGCCCGAAGAACACAAAGAGTCCGCCTCCCCCCGTTTCGCTCCGAGGCCACCGAAGTCATCTGCGGCGTCCCGCAAGGATCTTCACTCAGCCCCACCCTCTTCAAAATCTACATGAAACCTCTCGCAGCCATCGCACGCCAGCACAACCTCAACATCATCTCTTACGCCGACGACACCCAGCTGATCCTCTCCCTCACCAGAGACCCCGACACCGCCAGAACCTGCCTACACGAAGGGATGAAAGACGTCGCCGAGTGGATGAAGGACAGCCGCCTGAAACTGAACTCGGACAAGACGGAAGTCCTCATCCTGGGATCTTCGCCCTCCGCCTGGGATGACTCCTGGTGGCCCCCAGCCCTGGGCACCGCACCCAAGCCAACCGACCACGCACGCAACCTGGGCTTCATCCTGGACCCCTCCCTCTCGATGACCAGACAAATCAAAGCTGTGTCCTCATCGTGCTTCAACACCCTGCGTTTGCTTCGCAAGATCTTCCGCTGGATCCCGACCGAGACCAGGAAGACTGTCACCCAGGCACTCGTCACCAGCCGACTGGACTACGGAAATGCCCTCTACGCCGGAACCACAGCCAAGCTACAGAAAAGACTCCAGCGCATCCAGAACACCTCCGCCCGACTCATCCTGGATGTCCCCCGACGCAGCCACATCTCCAGCCACCTGAGGAACCTGCACTGGCTCCCCGTCGACAAGAGGATCACGTTCCAGCTCCTCACCCACGCACACAAGTCTCTCCACGACCTGGGCCCCAAGTACCTCAACGACCGCCTGACCTTCTACACGCCCACCCGCCAGCTACGGTCCACCAGCCTCGCCCTCGCAGCCGTACCACGCATCCGAAGAGCCACCGCCGGAGGAAGATCCTTCTCTTACCTGGCTGCCAAGACTTGGAACTCCCTCCCCATCCACCTTCGGCTGACCCAGGACCATCTCGCCTTCAGGAAACAACTCAAGACCTGGCTGTTCGAGCAGTAGCATACCCCTCCCCCCAAGCGCCTTCAGACCCTCCCGGGTGAGTAGTGCGCTATACAAATGGCATGATTGATTGATTGATTGAAATGGCGGAGGTTGCTGAAACTGTGGGCGTTGCTGTGATTCTTGCTGATTCGAGCAAGGCGGATACGCCTGCTGAAAAAGAACCTTCGTCTTTAAGTCTTTAGTCTTTTTCTCTAATCTATCTTTCTCGTCCTTATCCCTATTCTCATAGTACTGTGCAGTTGCCAATATCTGGGCCGACGAAGAAACAGCCCAAGAACTTTCAGAATCTTTCAACTTATTACATAGTTCAGGCAGTAAGTTAAAGACGAACTTATCTACAAACAATCTTTGCCCACCTTCCGTACTCATATCCTGACCACTATGATCTATAAATGTCTCTTCAAACCTAGTGAAGAAATCAGATACACTTTCGTCCTTCTTTTGCTTACATGCTGCTAGCTTGTCCCAATTTACTCGTAACGCTGGCATCATCGTTTTCATAAGATCTATAATTCTGCCAGGTAGATCTGCCACTAAAGCCTCAGGTTTAGCACCACCAACCTGTCTAGCGTCTGCAGCAGCAATATTGAGCCATGTGTCACCTAATTCAAGTGCATGATCCTCATGACGAATGTTTGCCCACAGAGGTTGAGGTACTACATTACCCAACAGCATATCTATGTCGGCTAAATTCATGATGCATGCGTCAACTGTCTGGGACAATTCTTTGTAATTATCAGGATTGGCTGTAGCTCAAGAATAATAAAATAGCCACTACCCTTGTTCCAAAAGCCAAGCGGAGACGATGTGTGATGTAAGCCCCCTAGTCCCCCGAAACACGATCCCCCACAAAGGCTAGATAAATACCTATGCGTGAATTCGTGCCCCCAGGGAAAAAGGGAAGGGGAGAAAATAATAAAGTAGCTGTGGTTTCGGTGTATCCTTCGTGCTCCTGACCAGCCGTCAGCGAAGAACCCCAGGGATGTGCACACTACAGAAGGAGGACAGAGAATGTGTATCAATAACACATAAAGAATAACTACACTCATATATTTTCTATGCTCTTCTCCCTACTCACCCTTAACTCACAAACTGTCTCTTTGATAATAATTCTCTGTTCTATATATATATATTCAGGAACAGGATGAATCCAACCATGAACAGTCTTAAATCTGCAGACTAGGCGAACAGCACTCTTTTCTTCTTTAATGGTATTTCTGCATACCACGTTAAACAAATCTCGGCGCTGCTGAAGCTTTTTTCTTTTTTACACGAACTTCGTCTTGTCAGGCCCAGTCTAATTAAGATAAACAAAAAGGCCAGCCACGGGGAAATTAGACTTTCGATTCTGAATAGTACTTGTCACAAAAAAAAGCGTTAGAACCGAAGGCGTCTTAGCTTCAGGCGCACCTCGGAAACAAACACTTTCACTAATATCTCGCATGCCCCTTTAAGCGCGTCTTTTGCGTTTAAAGTACAGCGGCTACTCGGGACCTATTTCAAATTAATTTAATTATGCACATAGGATTGTTATCCTCGCAAGGCTTCCTCTCTTCCACGAATACCTGGCAATACACATGAATTTGGAAGTTCTCCTTGAAACAAAGTTCGATGAATGTACACGCTGGAATGCTGCTTTTCTTCTTTCTTCAAGCTGAACTCCGGCGGGGAGCACCATCCGCCATTCCAACACCTCGAGGGAAAATTGACAAGCACTCTCCTGTTCTCTGGGCGGCCCTTATGATTGCACCGCCTTCGCTCCCTACCAATGTCGAAGCTAAGGATGCTGGGACATGTAGCTTTGTGCATATGTTCCTTGATATTGCGCTTTTCACAGAATAACAGTGAAGATGTTTCTTACAGCGCCAGGAAATTGCTACAGTAATAGCCAGCTGGATTCTTACGGGGATCAGGTAAAGACTGCTTAAGAGCCAAAACCTCTGCTCTCTTCCATGGCACATGTACCCATACTCTTTGAAAATGTGCTGGTATAGCTGGGGGAACATTATTCGGACCGCATCACGCCACACCGGAGGAACTTCTCTCATCGGATACTGTCTCACTTTCCTCCTAACTGCGGAATCAGGCTCAAACAGTCGCTGAGAAGGGAAATCGCTCCTTAACGCAAGTACCATCGCAACTGCATTCTCAATTTCGGGACCCACTATCGTCCCTTTTGCAAACTCAGACTGGACATTTAGCAATTCTACAGGAACTGAACCCAAATCATCATCTTCCCATTCCTCACGAAGGAAAGTACACATAACATCAAAAACGTACCTTTGTTTCGGTGCCTCCCACTGTTGGAAGACATCCATAACTGATTCTAAGTTATACCTCGAAACATTCGAAACCCATCTGCGAGCCAAGAGATCTAACACTGCCCATTCTTCGGGACCAGGAAGCTGACTACGCATTTGTTTACGTGCAGAAACAGGGGTCATACTCAATGACCCAAAAAAAAGGAGACAAAAGACCAGTAACAGTATCGGTCATTCGTTGTCGAGCAGAAGGAGAAGCTGTCATAAGGACAGGAGACAAAGTATTTTGAGGTGATAGAAGCATAGGGTTAGTAGCAAGAGAAGTTGAAGGTACAGGAGAATAAGGCAAAGTAGTTCCAGACAAAACCGATAGCAAAGTCGGCGGCCCCAGAGGAGGCTGCGCCGTAGGAGGAAGAACCAGCTGAGGAGGAGCCGGTGGCGGAACAGCAACAGGAGGTTGTGCAACTGGAGGTTGCGGAGGTGCCGTAGCACTCTGTGCATAAGGGGATGGTAATCTCAACAAATGTGACATCAAAGGATCCTTCTCAGGGTCCTTCGTTACATTCTCAAGAAGAGATGGCAATGCTGGATAACATTTATCAATAGCCATATTATGTTGTCTATCTGACACCTCAATTGCTTTATCTTCTTCGTTTTCTTTAAACTGCCTAGCAGCTTGCATTATTGATACATCCTTTTCTCTTTTATCTCTTTTAGCCTGTTTAATTTCTTGTTGTCTGGCTTCTTTACGCCAAAGGCGAAAGGAGTCAAACATTGCCGGCCGGGCTTTCTTCCTAAATAATTTAACTTCCAAATTATCTAGAATCTCTGTATCATAGCTACCATGATGTGGCCATTTTAAAACACCGTCTTTCCTAGTGTATCGGACCCATACTTCATTAAACATAATGGGGCCCACGCCGTGTTTAGAGTAGAGATCATAAGTCGGAGTTCCAACTGGAGGTATCGGACATGAATCCTCCAATCGGGAATCCCTGTTACAACCACAACCAACCCAAGTACCAAATTTGCTACGATTAGGCATCTTCGCTGACTAATCGAGCTTCAAACTTCAAGGGATTATCTCTACCGATACACTCGTAAATATACAAGACCCTCGGCTTTGGAAATTGCAAATTTCAAATCAAAACTAAGGACCAAACAAACTAAGAACCAAAGAACCAAAAACTAGGGACTGGGAGCGACCCACTTATACTTAACTGAGGTATCAGTCACGCCACCTGAAGACCCGTCTATCGTCTCGCCGTACAAAGCATCACAAATGGGTCCAAGACAGGGCGACAGTCAGGGCAGCAGTCTTCGTAGCCGTCAGGAAAGCGGGAAGCCTAGCAGAAAAGACCTTCAGTCCACATTCGACATGCCGGGGTCGATGAAGTGGTGGCCGTCCTCCAGAATTTCCTCACGAAGCTCCTCACGATCTTCAGGCTTGGACCGGTACCGCTGAAGTCGCCCCATGTTGGGCGCCAACTGAAGAACCGGGTTATTTAAGACCCGGCGGCGCCAGGGGCACGCCCAAAGTCTTCGGGTATCACCTGTCTTAGAACACAGAGACACGGAAACTTCTTGGTGGCGTCAAAGATCGAATTTATTGGCTGCAGCCAGTAACAGAAGTCCTAGAAGTCAACACGGTATGAGTTCTCAGGAGACTGCTCAATTTTACAAAGCAAGTCATCCCTTTTTATGCCAAAAATCACATTCCAGACAAATACCTAACATTTACAAACTGTCCAATCACATGTATCCACACCAAAGTATCGCATGACGGTAAAACCACTTTTCAGTTACCCGGCCCATGATCAATCATTGGTCAAACCCAACATTTTTCTTAAGACAGGTCTAACGAACCCATAATAAAAAAGGGCACATCCCAATCGTAAACAGACCATAAAGAAAGGAGCAGAAACAGGTGAGAGTAGGATAAGGCATATTTGTGTGCAATAAAGTTTTACGATGTCCTGTGCTCTGATCCTTAATCTTGATCAGCTAAAGGGCAGGAACCTGTTTAACAAGGTCTGCTTCAGGCAACAGGGTCAGTTCACTCAGGTCAAACAGGAGTCAGCACGAACTGGAGGTACATGTACTTAAAGGACTTGTTCAGCCACAGTCATCGGCCTATGTGAGGGCAACCATAAAATGGCTGCCATACACAAAATGGAACCCAAGGGTTCAGAACAAAATCCCTAAATACGTAGTGAATCTATCGGTCTAACGTGATGAAAACACTCATACTTGTTGTACTAACTAGTTACGGTTCGCTAATATCAAATTCGTAACGAAACCATGACCTTTATGAAACGGGTTCAGAATTCACTGAACCTCAAGTTTACAACGCCTTTTCTCCAAATTGGTATAGATTGGAGTGGGAATAGTAAATGTCACCCCTCTAGTGTCCAACACCTTCCTCAAATTGGTTTAGATTCAAATTGTGATAGTAAATGTCACCCCTGTAATGTCCAACACATTCCCCAAATTGGTTTAGATTGCAGTGGAGTCAGCTCTTTGGTGTTCAACACCTTCCGCTAATATGGTTAGACTGGAGAGGGACTAATTAATTTCATCCCTGTAGTGGCCAAAACCTTCCTCAAATTCGTTTCGATTTGAATGGGAATATTAAATGTCAACCCTGAGAGACCAGCACCTTTGCCAAATTGGTTTAGAAAAGAGTGGGAATAGTGAATGTCAACCCTTTAGTATCCAATATCTTTCCCCAATATGGTTAGATTTGAGTAGGAATGGTAAATTAGGGTGGCAGTGGTGAACCAGAGGGTGGCAGTGATGAACCAGAGGGTGGCAATGAAGAACCAGAGGGTGGCAGTGGTGAACCAGAGGGTGCTGTGATGAACCAGAGGGTGGCAATGATGAACCAGAGGGTGACAGTGATGAACTAGAGGGTGGCAGTGGTGAACCAGAGGGTGGCAGTGATGAACCAGAGGGTGGCAGTGGTGAACCAGAGGGTGACAGTGATGAACCAGAGGGTGGCAGTGGTGAACTAGAAGGTGGCAGTGATGAACCAGAGGGTGGCAGTGATGAACCAGATGGTGGCAGGGGTGAACCAGAGGGTGTCAGTGGTGAACTAGAGGGTGGCAGTGGTGAACCAGAGGGTGGCAGTGATGAACCAGAGGGTGGCAATGATGAGCCAGGGGGTGGCACGAATGAACCAGAGGGTGGCAGGGGTGAACCAGAGGGTGGCAGTGGTGAACCAGAGGGTGCTGAGATGAACCAGAAGGTGCAGTTGTGAACCAGAGGGAGCTGTGCTGAACCAGAGGGTGGCAGTGGTGAACCAGAGGGTGGCAGTGGTGAACCAGAGGGTGCTGTGATGATCCAGAGGGTGGCACTGATGAACCAGAGGGTGGCAGTGATGAACCAGAGGGTGGCAGTGGTGATCCAGAGGGTGGCAGTGATGAACCAGAGGGTGGCAGTGGTGAACCAGAGGGTGGCAGTGGTGAACCAGAGGGTGCTCTGATAAACCAGAAGGTGGCAGTGATGAACCAGAGGGTGACAGTGATGAACCAGAGGGTGGCAGTGGTGAACCAGAGGGTGGCAGTGATGAACCAGAGGGTGGCAGTGGTGAACCAGAGGGTGACAGTGATGAACCAGAGGGTGGCAGTGGTGAACCAGAAGGTGGCAGTGATGAACCAGATGGTGGCAGGGGTGAACCAGAGGGTGGCAGTGGTGAACCAGAGGGTGGCAGTGGTGAACCAGAGGGTGCTCTGATGAACCGGAGGGTGGCAGTGATGAACCAGAGGGTGGCAGTGATGAACAAGAGGGTGGTAGTGGTGAACCAGAGGGTGGCAGTGGTGACCCCGAGGGTGACAGTGATGAACCAGAGGGTGGCAGTGGTGAACCAGAAGGTGGCAGTGGTGAACCATAGGGTGGCAGTGATGAACCAGAGGGTGGCAGTGGTGAACCAGAGGGTGGCAGTGGTGAACCTGATGGTGACAGTGATGAAACAGAGGGTGGCAGTGGTGAACCAGAAGGTGGCAGTGATGAACCAGATGGTGGCAGGGGTGAACCAGAGGGTGGCAGTGGTGAACCAGAGGGTGGCAGTGATGAACCAGAGGGTGGCAATGATGAACCAGAGGGTGCTGTGATGAACCAGAGGGTGGCAGTGATGAACCGAAGGGTGACAGTGATGAACCAGAGGGTGGCACTGGTGAACCAGAAGGTGGCAGTGATGAACCAGAGGGTGGCAGTGATGAACCAGATGGTGGCAGGGGTGAACCAGAGGGTGGCAGTGGTGAACCAGAGGGTGGCAGTGGTGAACCAGAGGATGGCAGTGGTGAACCAGAGGGTGGCAATTATGAACCAGATGGTGGCAATGATGAACCAGAGGGTGGCACGGATGAAGCAGAGGGTGGCAGGGGTGAACCAGAGGGCGGCAGTGGTGAACCAGAGGGTGCTGTGATTAACCAGATGGTTAGAGTGGTGAATGAATGAATGAATGAGGTCTTATAACGCGTGACTTAGCCCAAGGGCATCAAGGCGCCTAAAAGATAATACAGCTTGTAATTTATTCAAATGCAAGACTACGGGTAGGCCTCTACAAAGAGCCACGTTTTTAATGCTTTGCGGAAGAGCAAGATGGAGGATTGTCCTGTCAATTCAGGGAGAAGAGTGTTCCACAGCCTAGGGGCCAGGGAGGAGAAGGCCCTCCCTCCCCACCTGACTTTGAGGAACCGAGGGACAGACAAAAGGTTTTTATTAGAAGAGCGAAGGGCTCTACTAGGAGAGTAGGGGTGTAGGAGGGACTTGATGCCTTCTGAGCCTGATCCATACAGGGCCCCATGGGCAAGAGACAGCATCTTAAACGAGATCCAGGACTGGATTGGTAGCCAATGCAGGTTCTTCCTTGCCAAGGAGGCTGAGGAGAGTCTGGGAAGGTTAAGAACCAGCCTGGCCGCCGCATTTTACACTATCTGTAGGCGCTGAATGAGATTTTTATTGACCAGAGGGTGGCAGTGGTGAACCAGAGGGTGGCAGTGATGAACCAGAGGATGGCAGTGATGAACCAGAGGGTGGCAGGGGTGAACCAGAGGGTGCTGTGATTAACCAGAGGGTGGCAGTGATTAACCAGAGGGTGGCAGTGGTGAACCAGAGGGTGGCAGTGATAAACCAGAGGGTGACAGTGATGATCCAGAGGGTGGCAGTGGTGAACCAGAAGGTGGCAGTGATGAACTAGAGGGTGGCAGTGGAGAACCAGATGGTGCTGTGATGAACCAGAGGGTGGCAGTGATTAACCAGAGGATGGCAGTGGTGAACCAGAGGGTGGCAGTGGTGAACCAGATGGTGGCAGTGATGAACCAGAGGGTGGCAGTGATGAACCAGAGGGTGGCAGTGGTGAACCAGAGGGTGGCAGTGATGAACCAGAGGGTGGCAGTGATGAACCAGAGGGTGGCAGGGGTGAACAAGAGGGTGCTGTGATTAACCAGAGGGTGGCAGTGATGAACCAGATGGTGGCATTGGTGAACCAGAGGGGGGCAGTGAGGAACCAGAGGGTGACAGTGATGACCCTGAGGGTGGCAGTGGTGAACCAGAGGGTGGCAGTGATGAACTAGAGGGTGGCAGTGATGAACCAGAGGGTGGCAGTGGTGAACCAGAGGGTGCTGTGATGAACGAGAGGGTGGCAGTGATGAACCAGAGGATGGCAGTGGTGAACCAGAGGGTGGGAGTGGTGAACCATAGTGTGGCAGTGATGAACCAGAGGGTGGCAGTTGTGAACCAGAGGGTGGCAGTGATGAACCAGAGGGTGGCAGTGATGAACCAGAGGGTGCCAGTGGTGAACCAGAAGGTTGATGTGATGAACCAGATGGTGGCAGGGGTGAACCAGAGGGTGGCAGTGGTGAACCAGAGGGTGGCAGTGGTGAACCAGAGGGTGCTCTTATGAACCAGAGGGTGGCAGTGATGAACCAGAGGGTGACAGTGATCAACCAGAGGGTGGCAGTGATGAACCAGTGGGTGGCAGTGGTGTACCAGAGGTCGGCAGTGATGAACCAGAGGGTGGCAGTGGTGAACCTGATGGTGACAGTGATGAACCAGAGGGTGGCAGTGGTGAACCAGAAGGTGGCAGTGATGAACCAGATGGTGGCAGGGGTGAACCAGAGGGTGGCAGTGGTGAACCAGAGGGTGGCAGTGATGAACCAGAGGGTGGCAATTATGAACCAGAGGGTGCTGTGATGAACCAGAGGGTGGCAGTGATGAACCGAAGGGAGACAGTGGTGAACCAGAGGGTGCTGTGATGAACCAGAGGGTGGCAGTGATGAACCAGAGGATGGCAGTGGTGAACCAGAGGGTGGGAGTGTCAAGTCAAGTCAAGTCAAATAACTTTATTCAGTTATTTAAAATAACAACCATAAAAGCATTACACATACAAAACATATATTGACTCAAATTTACATAAAGAAGTTAAAAACGGCTAGATTAAATTGATTATAAATGATTACAAAAAGTTACAGGCAAAATGTACACTCAAAATGTTAAAAAAGGGATGTTCGGCAGACATAAAAAAGTTAGTATTTTCCTAGAGATATGTCTGTTACCAGTACAGTTAGCCTTCCATACTTTTCCTAAATTTGAGTGCTAATTTTAAAAAGCTGCATACAAATAAGGTACAATACCAGCCTAGCATCTGAAGATAACAAAGTGCTGGTCTAAATTGAGAGAAATTCAATTTTTTAAGATAGGGTTTTAGATATAACCTCCGTGGTATAATGTAAAATGGACAGAAGAATAAAAAGTGTGCCAGGTCTTGCGGAGACTTTTCGTCGCAGCCGCAAGCCGGCAACACTTGTCCACGGCAGGATCCCTTTGGCACGGCCAGCAATAAATGAAATAAATCCAACCTGAACCTTGTCAACAGGAAACAATCATAGCTTGACATTGGCCATGACAGGTACGGTTCCATGAGCAGGGTTGTTTTTAATAGCACATGTTTACGTACACTTCCTTTCCTTATTTCGCCGGCCTCCCTGTCTAAGTACCTGGAAGAAATAAAAGCTTTCTTCACAAGAATAACATCCAATTTCGTAATGGATTTTGGAGTTAAGAAGAGTTTGGGGCGCCCAATTTCCCTGAAGCAGTTGCTTAGATACTTTATCCATGGAACCTTGAGCCTGTTTTCCCATGTTAGCGCTTCCCTTAATATAAGCTGGGTAAGAGGTACATCGTTATTTAACCAGCAATTTAACCAACATACTAAAGGGTTTACTGCTATTTTGTCACATAGAAATGGTATACCTAGCTCTTCATGTACGGAGAAGTTTGCTATTCCCTTAGGAACCCTTAGTATCTGTTTAAGAAAGTTATTTTCTACTATCTCCAGGGCTCCTAGTGGGGCATATCCCCATATCTCACTGCCGTAACATGCAGTAGCAACACTCTTGGCCTGGTAAAGTTGGAGTAATGCAGCCACTGGGCTATTGCCCATTTTTCTTGCGAAATTAAGTATTGCCGCATTTGCCCTAATTACCTCTCCCTTTTTTTCTGTACTACGGGTCCCCAGTTCAGTTGATAATCGAACAGGACTCCGAGATAGGAGAATGTTTTTGTTATAGGGATTGTAACCCCATTAACATTTAAGCAATTTGGCTTTTTGTTACCTTGGCCAACCTTCATTACGAAAGATTTGGAGTTATTTATACTCAAATCTCGAGATTTCATGAATGTAAAAAAGGAGTTTAATAATGTTTGAAGACCGTTAGCAGCTCTGGACAAAAGGACTGCGTCATCTGCATAAAGCAGAACTGGCAGTCCTTTACGTCCAATGTATGGGTAGTCTGCTCCTGTACTTAAAAAATGCTCTTCCAAATCGTTTATATATAAATTAAAAAGGAACGGGGCTAAAATGCACCCTTGTCGAACGCCCCGGTACACGCCAAAGTCTTTTGTCACATTTAAATCTTGTGTGTACCGGACGTTTGCCCTCGTGTCAGAATGCATATCTGCTAGTAAGTTAATTAAATTCTGCTCTACACCCATATTCATCATGGCGTTCCAGAGCTTTCTACGGCTTACACAGTCGAAGACCGACGATAGATCCATGAACGCCATGTGAATTGTACCTTGTCGGGCCTTGGTGTACTTCCCAATAATTAGGTACAAGTTCAAACACTGGGTAATTGTAGAGTGACCGGGCCTAAATCCGTATTGAATTGGGGATATTACTTTATTTTCATCTGCCCATGCGACCAGTCTATTTAAAATTACACCCCCCACTACTTTGACAACAGAGTTAATTAAAGATATTGTTCTATAGCAGAGGGGGCTATTACGGTCTCCTTTCTTGAACACGGGTACGATGGTGGATACCCCCCAAGACTTTGGGCAACCGGAAACCACGGCCGCATTAAGTACGGCGGTGAGGACTGGTGCCCATAGCAATCTACAGGATTTAAAAAGGTCCGGTGGAAGACCGTCCGGTCCTGGGGCCTTATTACTTGTCAGCCCTTCAATTCCCTTTTCAACCTCATTTATTGAGAAGAGCAATGATTTCTCCTTAGGTTCAACCGGGATACCTTCCGCCTGTAACTCATTGCTTTTAAAAATAGAACTAAAATGGTTAACCCACTCTTCCTCTGGAATATTTGTACCCATGGTAGAGTTGTTTGGATGATCAAATAGGGGTTTATTTATAATATCCCAAAACTTGGCACTGTTTCTCAATATTTCGGGATCTAAAAGAGACTCCCATACACTTTTCTTTACTTCTCCCTTACGAGTAGCAAGGGACTTTTTGTACCTAGCACGCATAGCCTTAATATGCACCGGATCTCTAGGTTTGGTTTTCAGTGCTATCTTAAGCTCGCGGCTGGCCTTGGAGCAAGCATTATCAAACCATTTTGGATTACTACTTGCATTCCCTTTAGCTGTCACCGTTAGCATCGACCCTACTGTTAGTGCAACGCCCTCAAAGGATGCCAAAATTTGTTGCGATGATGATTCAGGTGATACACATAAGGAAAGTTCAGAACTACATAAGTTATTAATAGAATTATTCAGATTTTCATGGTTCACCATTGACCATTTTAAGCGACGCTTTCCATTTATACATTTTGTGGACCCACAATCCACTCGTGGCTTTCGCTGTTCAAAGATTCCCCCACCCATTTTGATACATATAGGATTGTGATCACTATAAATACTCATTTGGATGTAGAAGTCCAGAACAGTATTGGCGAGGTCAGCAGACAGTAAAATATGGTCTATGTATGATCCAGTATTGTGGCCTTTAAACGTGGGAATGGGAAAAAGAGTTTGGTCCACCACCGTAGACATTGCTGTAATTAGATTATTTTCATTCATTAGCGTGTTTAAATCTGTTCCACACCGCGAGTGATCAAAGTGGAAACCTTCCAGGCTGTTACATCCTAGTTGGTTAATGACAGTCACTCCGGGGTTTCCACACAGATGTGTATTAAAATCACCTGCGAGCAGCAATTGACGGGGCAATTTCCCAGCATTTTCTCTCAAGAAGTCACATAAAGGCTGTATATTACAATCACCTGTCTGGTTGATTGCATTATAAAAGTTAATCAGGGTGAAAGTAGTCTTGCCCCTCTTTAGCTCTAAAACCTGAATGTTTCGATTACCAGAATGGTACTCAACTTTAGAGCATGTTAGAGCCAGGTTAACATAAATTGCCAAACCCCCCTTTGCTCTACCGCTAATTGAGGGTTCTGCTGGGATGAAAAAGCTTTGAAAACCCTCAATATGTACACTTTCTCCCAACAGCCATGTTTCCTGGAGACATAGTACCGCATATTGTTTGACTAAAGACAACCAACCAATATCTTTAGATTTATCACGAAGCCCTGCAATATTCCATGATATTAAGCTTTCATTACAGGGTGTTAATGAACACAAAGTTTTGGTATCTGTGTCTATGTCAGCCTTTTCAGCTGAGGTAACATGCATTTGGCTTAAACATCTATCTACCTGTTCTGCCACAGAATTATATATTATGTCTACATGTGTAGAGGCTGGGTTATGCATGTTTGGTAAATTGATAAATTGATTTAACTGGGCTGATAAAGCTGTCAACTCAGGGTTAGGTCCGTGCAACACAGTTATATTATCCTCATACCCTAATCCTACACCTTGTTGTGTACAGTTACTATGAGCTGGAGAAAGGAGTGTATCAGGTAGTCATTCAACCCCTTCCATCCCGCCCTGTCCATAGAAGGCGTCAAACCTGTTGGAAATAGGGATGTTGTACTGGTTGTTAAAATGTGTAGGGTATTGATGTTCATGTTGGTATATCTGTTGTGGCCCTTCCCACCTATCTAAACTGCACCCCCAAGTATTAGCTAATGCACCTATACCCCATCCATTTGATGTTCCGTTCCATGCCGACCTTATGGAGGCATGGGTTATCTTAGGATAAGTCATACTTCGCTGTTTCTTGCCAAAGAATTCTAAAGTAAGTGGGACAATAGTGCCTCTCCTGCGTTGGGGGGGGAGTACGTTTGATAGAATATTAGGTAGTGCTGCTGAATTCGTAAAGTTTAAAACTATACAGTCACCAATAAACTTTTTTGGGTTTTGTCCTATCCAAGGTACCCTTCTGGCTGACCTGACCTCTCCTGCTAGCTGTTGTTTCCCCCGAGGGGCCATCTGCATGTTACCAGACAGCCAATGCAGGGCCTTACTTGTCAGTGATATAGGGGATTCTATTTGGCCAGTAACCAGAGGTGGGACATTTGCCAGTATCAATACTAGGGGTGAGGCATCTTCTATAAATTGTAATGAGTCTTTTTCTATGTTTAATAAAGTCGATTCAGATGGTTTTGGAGGCGGATCTTCTCTTAACAGTAGATGAATATTGTGTATTACTGGTATATGTCCAGGGGAGTTGGTCTGTGCTACATTTGCACCTCCCTCTATCCCACTCGTGTTGAGCTCTTTGGTTGTGTTATCTAGATTTGTGACTATAGTTGATAGGTTTGTCACCTCATCCGCTATCTTTTTCTGAACCCTGCCTAGTTTCTTTACTTCAGCGAAGAGCTTATCTAATTTAGCCACCACCGGTTTGATGAAAGCCTTAAGCTTACTATCAATCATATCCACTATCCTGTTAAATAATTCATCATCCACGTTTTGTTTATCGCTATCGACCCCTTGCCCCCTACTTTTGTCCCTAATTTTTGGTGGCGTTGCAACCCTTTTTCACCCTGGGCGCGACCGTCCACGATTTGTCTGTGCTTTTCTACATTTTCTAATCGCCCGTGTAACAGGCACAAATACTGGAGGATCTTCAACTGCAGTATCCACCTGTATGTCCACCTGTATGGGGGAATCCTGTACAGTATCATTAAGCTGGGACTCAGTGTCGGTAACGTGATCTAAATCTTGGTCAGACTCTAAAAGTGCACTATGGTTATGAGTCTCGCTATCATGTATCTCAGTGTCTGGGATTTTGTTTCCTACATCCTGAGATGATATATCTACCCACGGGGAATTTGGTGGTGGGCTCAAAGGGTGAAGAATGGGGGATTGACTTAGTCCTAGCGACTGCCTTCTTTCACTATTGATCTTAGAAACAACATGTACAATGTAATTATCCATAGTGTTTGCCGCAGCGGCAGGAATCCTTTTTGGCATCCTAAATAGAATTAATTAGAACACAAAATCTTATACCATACAGTTACAAATGGGTTAAGCACTGGGAGAAAAAGGGGAACAATGGTGAGTTACAGTGTGGGTATAACCAGGCACAGAGAATCTTACTTTAGCCAGGTATCTTATTACCAGTATGGGCAGTATGTCGTGCCCAGTCCAGTCTCGTTCTGTCTCGGACTGTCTAAGACCATCCGCCCTTTGTCTGGGCTTCGTCCGGCGTCCCGCACGCGTCCCGCTTTGCGTTGGGGGCGTGTTTAAATATGAGGAGGAGTAAGGGGCGGGAAGAGACTCCAGGTGCGCTTCGTTGATCCTGCGCGGAACCCTGGGTCTCGCAGTCCCGACCCCTGTTTGGTGAGCCTCGGTGATTCCAGAACAAAAAGCACCCCTTTCGCCGAGTAGACTCCCAGGCGTTAATGCAGGCAAGAGCAGAGTCACAAGGTCATGCTGTCAGCTGCGAGCGGCTCCCGCGAAGCGGTAGCCGCGAGCTGTATATGGGCGGTGTGACCGGGAGGAGCAACGGGCGGGAAGAGACTCCAGGTGCGCTTCGTTGATCCTGCGCGGAACCCTGGGTCTCGCAGTCCCGACCCCTGTTTGGTGAGCCTCGGTGATTCCAGAACAAAAAGCACCCCTTTTGCCGAGTAGACTCCCAGGTGTTAATGCAGGCAAGAGCAGAGTCACAAGGTCACGCTGTCAGCTGCGAGCGGCTCCCGCGAAGCGGGGGCCGCGAGCTGTATATGGGCGGTGTGACCGGGAGGAGCAAGGGGCGGGAAGAGACTCCAGGTGCGCTTCGTTGATCCTGCGCGGAACCCTGGGTCTCGCAGTCCCGACCCCTGTTTGGTGAGCCTCGGTGATTCCAGACAAAAAGCACCCCTTTCGCCGAGTAGACTCCCAGGCGTTAATGCAGGCAAGAGCAGAGTCACAAGGTCACGCTGTCAGCTGCGAGCGGCACCCCGTGGGAGTGGTGAACCATAGTGTGGCAGTGATGAACCAGAGGGTGGCAGTTGTGAACCAGAGGGTGGCAGTGATGAACTAGAGGGTGGCAGTGGTGAACCAGATGGTGCTGTGATGAACCAGAGGGTGGCAGTGATGAACCAGATGATGGCAGTGGTGAACCAGAGGGTGGCAGTGGTGAACCAGAGGGTGGCAGTGATGAACCAGAGGGTGGCAGTGATGAACCAGAGGGTGGCAGTGGTGAACCAGAGGGTGGCAGTGATGAACCAGAGGGTGGCAGTGATGAACCAGAGGGTGGCAGGGGTGAACAAGAGAGTGCTGTGATTAACCAGAGGGTGGCAGTGATGAACCAGAGGGTGGCATTGGTGAACCAGAGGGGGGCAGTAATGAACCAGAGGGTGACAGTGATGATCCTGAGGGTGTTAGTGGTGAACCAGAGGGTGGCAGTGATGAACTAGAGGGTGGCAGTGATGAACCAGAGGGTGGCAGTGGTGAACCAGAGGGTCATGTGATGAACCAGAGGGTGGCAGTGATGAACCAGAGGATGGCAGTGGTGAACCAGAGGGTGGGAGTGGTGAACCATAGTATGGCAGTGATGAACCAGAGGGTGGCAGTTGTGAACCAGAGGGTGGCAGTGATGAACCAGAGGGTGGCAGTGATGAACCAGAGGGTGGCAGTGGTGAACCAGAGGGTGGCAGTGATGAACTAGAGGGTGGCAGTGATGAACCAGAGGGTGGCGTGGCTAAAGTGCCCGGGATCCCTGTGGGTGTGAGCCCCTTCATTGCTGAGCTGCCCAGGGGTTGTGAGCCCACGTGCTACTGAACTGCCCCGGAGCCCAGTGGGTGTGAGCCCCCGTGCTGATGAACTGCCCCAGAGCCCTCTCAGTGTGAAAATCATTTGTGCTCATTTGCCTGGGAGCCCTCTGGGTGTGAGCACACATTGTGCTAAGTGTCCCCCTGGCCCCAGTACATATATACCCGTACTGCACAGCACCATTATGCTCTTACACCATGAAGTCTGGTGCCTGGATGCTCCTGATCCGTGTAGGTGGTACCACCGTCTGGCGCAGTCAAAATGTAAAGTCATAACTTGCTACACAGCACCAATAAACATGTGTCCCCCTGGCACCGGTATGCGCATGTACCAGGCGTGGAGCACCCGCATGCCACTGCACCCTACTGCCCAGCACCAGCATATGCCTGTACTGGGCAGTTTAGTATGAGATGGGACATTGTCCAGCAGCAGTAGCTGCATGCGCCTGAACACACTGAGCAGGATCAGAATGGCTTTGTACCAACATGCGCAGCAGAGCTATCTTGGACATCTGAAGGATTCTGGGGTCCTGTGCCAAACGTATTTTTGCATCCCTGAGTTTCCAGAGCGCCATCCCCGTGTAGCTCCTGTGACCAGGAGGCTGCTTTAACCTCATCTGCTGCTCTGCTCGATCTCTGACCCTTTATAAATGAGGTTCCGTGAATTCTGAACCCGTTCCATAAAGGTCATGGTTTCATTATGAATTTGATATTAGCGAACCGTAACTAGTTAGTGCGGCAAGTATGAGTGTTTTCCTCACGTTAGACCGATGGATTCACTACGTATTTAGGGATTTCGTTCTGAACCCTTGGGTTCCATTTTGTGTATGGCAGCCATTTTGTGGTTGCCCTCACATAGGCCGATGACTGTGGCTGAACAAGTCTTTTAAGTACATGTACACCTTAGCTCCAGTTCGTGCTGACTCCTGTTTGACCTGAGTGAACTGACCCTGTTGCCTGAAGCTGACCTTGTTAAACCAGTTCCTGCCCTTTAGCTGATCAAGATTAAGGATCAGAGCACAGGACATCGTAAAGTTTTATTGCACACAAATATGCCTTATCCTACTCTCACCTGTTTCTGCTCCTTTCTTTATGGTCTATTTATGATTGGGTTGTGGCCTTTTTTATTATGGGTTTGTTTGACTTGTCTAAAGAAGAATGTTGGGCTTGACCGATGATTGATCATGGGCTGGGCAACTGAAAAGTGGGTTTGTCGTCATGCGATACTTTAGTTGTGGAAACATGTGATTGGTTAAACTGTAAACAAGGAATGTTTGCCTGAAGCATAATGTTTGGCATAAAAAGGGATGACTTGCTGTGTAAAATTGAGCAGTCTCCTGAGAACTCATACCGTGATGATTTCTAGGACTTCTGTTACTGGCTGCAGCCAATAAATTTGATCTTTGGCGCCACCAAGAAGAGTCCCGTGTCTCTGTATTCTAAGACAGGTGGAACCCGAAGACTTTGGGCATGCCCCTGGTGCCGCTGGGTATTAAATAACCCGGTTCTTCATAAACAAGATGCATGTGAACTCGCATATAAACCCCGCCTGTGTGGCCCCATCCACCACACATTAGCGGTATGAAACGTCTTCCCGTTCATCCCCACTATAATGGCCAGCTCACTCAAGGGACCTCAGTGCCTTTTGGCGTGCTGGCAAAGTTACAGGCACACGTGGTCACATATTTGTGCAACTGGCACAAAAATCCGCGAGTTCGTGGGAAAATTAGCGAACTCGCAGACTTTTTTTGCAATTTCCCACGAAATCGCGCACCGCGAATTTGCAAATTTCGCCCATGCTTAATTGTATGTTGTACATTTTCACCTTTTGTTTTCCATTGTTTGAGAGTTGTTTTATTATTTGTTTAATTGCTTTATATACATATTTTCAACATATTTTGTATTCAGTGTACATTAAATAATTGTATATATTTTATATTATCATTTAATTTATGCTTTGCAATTTGTCAACATTTTTTTACATGAAATGCAAATCTTTTAGAAGCAGGCTGGAAAGCCCACTATAGCCAGGTGAAGAATCGCTTACCTAGACAAGACCTGTACAAATGCCCCAGTACAGGAAGGGCCCTAGTTCAGGAAGGACCTCAAGTCCTGGCTTTTTGGATGAACCTAGCACTCAACTGAGCCACCTCCCTCACCCCCCAGCACCATGAGACCCTCACGGGTAAGTAGCTGAGCTTTAACAATCCTGATTGATTACCAATCAGGCTATTACTCCGCTATAATGGTTGCTGGGATCTGTCTTCTATGAGGCTCTATGCCGCCTCCGTTCCAGCTGGAATTCACGCCAGTAGCAGGATGTGCCCCAATATGCCAACAGATTCCAGAAGAGCCCACCAAGAGCATCAAAGATCTTTAAATTTTCTGCACCTAAAATGGCAGGGAGCAACAGCCAGCAATCCTTAGGAGAAATGATTCTGAATGGTGAGAGTGCTTCACTGCACTGATATTTGTTACTTTGGCCTTGTGGGCATCCCAACCTGTAGCATCCCCTGTCAGCCTAGCCTCTTTTGGCAAGTTATTTCCTAGCAACATTTGAGTGTTCATTGACCCTGCCTCAGGCTTTACAGTGACCCTGCACCCCAGGACTTCAGGAACTTATTCAACGATTCAAATTAAAGGGGACATTTAGTAGACAAAAGCAAATAATGACAAGAGGGAACATCCTTGCAAAGTATCTATGAATTATCAGTCTTAAAAATGTAACAGTAGTCATTAATAACCTGCAGCGGTAGTAAAGGAAAACATGATGATAGTATGGCCCCAGAACTGAAGGACATACAATACTAGCAGAACGGAAGAAGGTGATAGCAACTCCTATTATTCAAGTGTTTTGGAACTTACATGAGTGATTTTCTCTATATGCTTGGACCTATGGCTTTGTGGGATCAGCACACAGTGAAGGCAAATACCTGCACTCCCTACAGCCATCTGAAACATTAAAAACATATTCGGTGGTGCCCCTTCTAGGGTCTGAACCAGGATACAAATGTATAAGGAAATAATTCCCTTACATGGCATTATGGGGCGCTGCTTGTTTAGAGCAGGGAATTATAAATGAGTGGCCCTGTTTGCTCATTTATTGTTTAAAAAAATTATTATTATTATTCAGGGGCCCTGGTGCACACCCGGCACCCCTAGCTTTTTTTATGCTGAGGCTATAAAATGTAATTAGCATAACAGTAATAAATAAATAGCAAGATTATAATCAGACACACATTTCACGAAAGGCCTATTCATTTCCATTGGTTAAACATCAGCTTACCAACAATTTGATGAGAACACATGATCAGTTGTGGACTAAGGGATCTATTCATCAAAACATCATGCAGCAACAGTGCAGCAAACCAACTTGCTGTTCTGCCTGACAAGGAAAGGGCATGAATGTGCAGTATTTAACATTATACTGTGGATTCCTATCTTTTTCCTAGCGTCAACACAGGCACTCTTGCACATGTTCCAACCACTACACCATGCATTTCAACATACCTGCCCAAAAAGCTACCCTACCAGAAAACCCGAAAAGCAGCATCAAGACACTGGGGCAAAATTGTTGAAGAAAACTGGGTCAAGACCCTTCAGGAAGGCCCACCCAACCACATAAGGAAATTCGATAAATGGCTTGCCAAGTGTGAAACCTGGTAAAACCGCACCACTCTCACTAGTACAAGACCTACAAAAAATACAAATGACTCAGCTGGGACATAACCAAACTCAGGAGTTTAAGGGGCACTGCAAACAACTTGAGAGAAAAAAATGGAAACTAGACAAAAATACCACAACGGGATCCACATACAAAGCCACCCTCAACCTCTACAATCAACAACTATGAGAAGCAAAGAAAAGGGCCCTAACTCTCAGGCTCAAAGCCAGCTCCAGCAATGGCAAAGGACTCTTCATCAAGAAGTTCTCTATTCCCATAGCTGCCAACAACATCATCTGATCTGAAGTATTCTGCAACGACCGCTCAAACGTCTTCGAACAGAAGATTGCCAAGATCTACAACACATTCGACCCACAGCATACTTATATGAACTCCTCCAACCAACCGGACACCTTCTTCATCACCTAACAAAAGCTAAGCAACTGTAAGCCCCTCTCAAATGAAGAAACCCCCACCCTGATCAATACATCCATTCAGGAGCCCCTCAGACCCATGCCCCCACTTCACATATAACCTTGGAAGAACTGAGGTTCCGTGAATTCTGAACCCGTTCCATAAAGGTCATAGTTTCGTTATGAATTTGATGTTAGCGAACCGTAACTAGTTAGTGCGGCAAGTATGAGTGCTTTTGTCATGTTAGACTGATGGATTCACTACGTATTTAGGGATTTCGTTCTGAACCCTTGAGTTCCATTTTGTGTATGGCAGCCATTTTGTGGTTGCCCTCACATAGGCCGATGACTGTGGCTGAACAAGTCCTTCAAGTACATGTACCTCCAGTTCGTGCTGACTCCTGTTTGACCTGAGTGAACTGACCCTGTTGCCTGACGCTGACCTTGTTAAACCAGTTCCTGCCCTTTAGCTGATCAAGATTAAGGATCAGAGCACAGGACCTCGTAAAACTTTATTGCACACAAATATGCCTTATCCTACTCACACCTGTTTCTGCTCCTTTCTTTATGGTCTATTTACGATGGGGATGTGCCCTTTTTTATTATGGGTTCGTTCAACCTGTCTTAAGAAGAATGTTGGGTTTGACCAATGATCGATCATGGGCCGGGTAACTGAAAAGTGGGTTTTACCGTCATGCGATACTTTTGGTGTGGATACATGTGATTGCTAAACAAAAAAAGAGTGTCCAATGGTAGTATTCTACCACCGTTAGGAGCAGGTAAACGACTTCACTTAAGGCGTTAAAGAAAGCCCTCACTCACCACCTAGTGATGACATGCTTCATCATCGGGCCCCACAAAAGAGACCGAGTGTCTCTTTTGTGTGCTACAACGCCAGATCTACTGTGGAGCGGGTTGGTGGGTTCAGGCAGTGTTGTGATAAGAAAATTAGTGAGTGGTGGATAGTTAAAAATAGTCAGTAGTGTATCAAAATTAACTTTATTTTAATGATCACTAAGGACTTATAGATTAAAATTATGTGTTGGAAATTCGTCCACAATTAGTTAAGTGGTAGTTTCCTAATTATCAGTCGACATCTTTCAGCCACGAAACGGTATGAATATACCTGGCATTCATCAGGACTCAGCATGTATTAAACCCTGGTGGTATGGACTCTCTAAGGCCCACCCTTACCTAGGGACGTGAAAGTGAATATTAACAAAAAAGTGTAAAGTGCAAAAAAATTAGGAGGAAATTATGTCTTCCTAATTACTCCTGGTTTAGGAGGCTTCCGAACTTACGGTTTCTGCACCTGTAGATAAAAAATGACAGGGACAAACATGTAGGACACCACTCTTCCCCTTTCACACTGGTGTACAACGTGTCTAAAACGCATTGCCAAAGCCAATAGCTCTCGCATAGGCAAAGCCCATTGGCTTTGCCAATGCTTGTTGCGCTCTAGTTGTGTGCTACTTACTTTTGTTCACATTATGCTCTGGAGTGATCACCTTCTTACAGAAATGAACAATGTACAATGGCTAGTGTTGAAAAGTACAAAGAATGATGAAGGAGCCAAGAGTGTAAGTAGGAGTCTTTATTCTCTGGTCATCCACTCTCCACCGTCCTACTGTATTCACAACATTCTAACCTGCACCCCAGAATGTACCATGTGCTGGAAAGGAGTGGGGAGGGAAGGAACGGACCAAAGTGATGGAGGTAAGGGAAGGGGAGGATTAGGTTACAACAGCTACCTTCAATGTACAATGGCTATCTTGGTGTCTTCTGTCCAGGTACAATTTAATTAATGAAAATTTCAAATATGTATTATAAAATGTATACCTAAATGGTATACAATGTCGGAAATAGGTTATGTGGTTTATTTAATATAAACTTAATATGCTAATATATTTAATTGTTTTCAAACCTCAGGCTTATGACAAATTCCTAAATAGAGCACAGATGACTCCAAGCCTTATCAGTTTTACAAAGTTGCTACAATACACCTTTGTTTGCCTGGTTCTGCAGAATGGGCAGTGGCCCTTTTTTGTGAGCTTAGTTATTCACCTTATGGTAAAAGAAGTTATATGTATAATTGCACAAAACAATGACTGGGACTAACCTTAACAAATGACACTGTAGCACTCAATTAGACCACAAAAATATACATCCTAGTTAATACTAGGCAAAAAATATAGTTTCCTAGATAGGATGTAATATGAAAAAGCTACACAAAAAGGTGCTGGGTCAGATAAGATTATAGCGTCTCCTTAAGAAATCAGGAAACTAACTTACATCTATTTCCTCTTTATATCCAGCCGGTGTTAAATAAGGGAAAACAAAAGATTAACATTTTTTCCATTCTCCGTGGATCAGATACGTAACTATGTCCATCTAACCATAGATAGCATCATCGTCCTACCATATACCTCATAGACGAGGGTTCTTTAGTTAAATATCTTTTGGCTCATTTTATTCTGTACAGGACTAGAGGCTTCCTGCCATCAATTGGTTTATTCCAGCGTTGAACTTCTGTGCCGCCTCTTGTCTTGTTCCCACAGCCGACGCCTCACTTCTTTTGAAAACTCAGGAGCACCAGTGTACTAGGGCTTGCTTTCCTTATAGCCTTTGCGTAAGAACTGTTGTATGTATCTGTATTGATGCTTTTCTCCAGTCGCTGCTTCTGTCCCTTTTGATTCCCTTCTGCTTCGCATTACAAAGCCCTCCCCCCACCATACGAGCGCACACAGCCCCTACAGCAGTCGTCTTTTCCCCATCATTGCTTAGGTTAATTTTTAACTCTTTCTGCCCTCTTCACAATGCCATGCTTCTTGTTTGGACGGCATTTGCCAATCTGTGTCTAATAAAGTAATGCAGCAGTAGCGCAGACACAGCCTCCTTCTTTCTGAGCCCTTTCTTTCCTCAACAGCAGTCGACAAGCTGCAACGGATGGGTATGATTGAGACGCCACACAGCATGCCACGCCCACCCTGGCTTCTGGGAGAGGCCTTGTCCAGAGACCAGGCCGTTCGCAAGCACAGATTAGGTTAACCTAATCAGTGCAACCATTAACACATGCATTTCAGCTGTTGCAGAGTTAAAATTGACATTTGCTGTGGCAGCGCACAGTTAATTATGTTTATAAAGCTAAAGGAAAAAAAATTGCCTTTTAAATTGCCCGAGAGGAGTGGCAAGTCAAGGCGGTGGCCCAAATAATTATTTTTATATTGGAAAAAGTGTGTATAAAAGCAAAAAGTAAACCTTTGTATTGTGATGCTGTCCTGCTGTAACTCCACTAGCCCCCACTCCTGGTATCAGGGCTGCTTCACTGAACGCAAACCAAAAAAGTGGCACTATTTATTGTTCTTTTGTCCCCCTAAACATTACTGTGTAACATAGGCTAGTTATGTGGGAGAAGCCAGAGTATGAAGCACAGACCAGGGACCCAGTATAAATGTGAGGTCTTGTGTCTGGCACAGATCAGTGCTCCACATCTAGCGTATGTAGCATGAATGAAATGTGTTCTATGCAGCTAAGTACTGGTATATGGTATTTGAGCCTATGTAATGCACCTTCGACCAGGTCCCTGCTTTTTCTTAGCCAGGTTACGCAGCATGGCTGAGAGCCCACATCTTTGTTTGCCTGGTTCTGCATAATGGGCAGTGGCCCTTTTTTGTGAGCTTAGTTATTCACCTTATGGTAAAAGAAGTTATATGTATAATTGCAAAAAACAATGAGAAGGACTAACCTTAACAAATGCCACTGTAGCACTCAATTAGACCCCCAAAATATACATCCTAATTAACACAAGGCAAAATACATAGTTTCCTAGATAGGATGTAATATGAAAAATCTACACAAAAGGTGCTGGGTCAGATAAGAATATAGCGCCTTCTTAAGAAATCCGGAAACTAATTTACATCTATTTTCTCTTTATATCCAGCCTGTGTTAAATAAGGGGAAACAAAAGAATAACCGTTTTTCCACTCTCGGTGGATCAGATAAATCAGATAAGTAACTATGTCCTTCTAACCATACATAACATCATCATCCTACCATATACCTGATAGACAAGGATTCTTTGGTTAAATATATATTTTTTCTCTCATTGTATTGTGTACAGGACGGGAGGCTGAAGAAACTCTGGCGCAAAGAAACAGCTACACAAGCAGGTACCTCCGGCAAGGGAACATGGAGGCGGACAGGAACCCGGAAGAAGAGAACTACAACCTGTAAGAGGAAGACCTGCGTGAAGGAGGCGTAACATCTCAGAGACGTCCAATCAAGGTACCACAAATTCCCGACTGAGGGACAACAGGACCTGAGCAGGTAAGTCGGCAACACAATGGGAGTGCGGGAAATGCTAGACAGATCTGTGACTGAACGCAAACCATGTTCTTGTCACAGACCGACCAATTTATCCACACTTGACTCCACCCAGCTCCCTGTCTGCAATAGGAGCCGGCTTGACTGACAATGACCGCACCCTGTTCTCCTTGAGCCTTATGTCTAATGCTGGCTGTTTAGGGCCTTGTTTTTTGTGAACCAGCTTCTGTGTCGTAGATTATGGCCATCTTCAGTATTAACTGTTTTAGATGCTGAAAGGTGGATGTAGAATGGATCCTTTTTCAACAAATTTGAAATGCTTTGATAGTTATGGAACAGATAGATCACTGGTATCCTGGAAAGCCATCACTCTGCCCTGATACTATTTCCAGAGGCATATTTGTTTGAATGGGTGGTGAAGGGGCTTGGTGCCACAGTCATGCAACTGTAAAGGGACAACATTGAATCAGTCAACTGTTAAATACCGAACTTGTCACTTCCCCAAGCTGGAAAAGAAGACACAGGATATTTCTCTCCTGTCTCTGGATGTCTTAGACGTCTATTTCTGACCTGCACCACCACTTGGCCATTGAAAGCCACTGCAACCGTGGCTGTGCATTGAGATTGTCTTACAAAAATGTTTGAACCCTTGCAGCGATATTACCTTTCTCATGCTACCTTGGCAAAAATATTAAAGTATGTCCATGTGCTAATATATAGTGAACACCTAGTTTTTCCACGTTTTTTTCAGCCAGTAAGACTAAGCAACTTACAACCTGAAAAAAGAAATAGCAACTGGTGACCTATCCATTGTCCATGGGCTGGAACACAGAGTTGTGCCCTGTTCCTTATAATCATGTGGTCAGTGCCCCATTCCGCATGGCGGTGAACAGTGCCATGGGGCAAACTTGCCTTGCTTTGCTCTTATTAAGCATAGCCTCATGGCTCTGTTTGCACTTGTCAACTGGTATTGGGGGATTCTGTTGCCCAAGCAGAACCATACCCAGCCACTACTGGCACAATTTCCACTCTGATTGATTTAGGACTATGAAAATACATGAATATGTATACAGTGTTAAAATATATGTTTGCATATGTGGTCCTGGATCATATTATTGTACACAGACTCCTTCACACTTAACTAACAGCCGTCTGCAAAAGAGCAATGGGGGAGGGGTTGTAACTCATTGAGAATTTGCACTACAAATGACATGCAAATCTGGCGCATAACCTTGAGTTGGGATTTAAATTCAGCTCTCCCAATAATTAGATCAGTTGCTCGGTTCCTAACATTTGGTTGTAAGCTCCTATTTGGATTTCTGGTCGGCATGGTAATTTTTTAGACTTTTTTCCAAATAAGAATACTGTAAGTAGAGTTCAGGCTCAATATGGCTGCCTCCATGATGGTTTCGTAAATGAAATCTGGTATTGATTGTTTTCTATTTGCAGAGGAAGCGTGATAGTGTCAGTTTCTTCACTTGGACAAATGAGTCTTCTTTCTTTACCTCCTGCCCACCTCTTCATCAATGCCTTGCTCTCACCATTACCTCTTTGACCAAGTAACCTTAATGTAAAACTTATGAACCTTAGTAACCATATCTCATCGACACACTATATAAAATAAAAGGATTGGAACATTTTAAAAGGCAGCCCAGTCCATTAAAAACCTAAAATAGTGGTGTTAACATGATACTAATGTATGTCAATTTCTTTTTTCTCCAGACTCTATGAAGTCTATGTGATGGGATGAAGGCTGGCCATCACTGGACAACAGAACTATGAGAAGGAAGCTAGCTATAAATATTTGCAATACTGGAAGAAGACTAACGAAAACTATACTGGAAGAGGACTAACGAAAACTTTGAATCCAAAAACAAACATTGAAGTTGCTGGCTTTCATGAAGCCTTTTTGTTCTTTTTGTAGTATTCTGGCATCATTTCCCCTCTTGAACAGTGTCCTGGACTTTATTTATGTTCTCTTGTTCAGTATCCTGGCTCCTATGAGGCCAAAGGTGTGTTTTAGATCAATAAAATTACATGTTAACATATCCCCGTTGATGCTTTTCTATTTAACTATTACTTTTTTCAGTCTTTTGCCCCCGGTCACCACATTAAACAGCTTCAGATAATGCTCTGTACCTCAAAGTAAGGCAAGTCCCAGTGAGTCAGGAGTATGGGAGTGGCTGCACAAGTTGTTAATCTTATCTGAATGCAAAGTATAACCTTGTTGAAGCCACTATTTTTTTATGCATATGGTATTTCTACAGCACAAAGCTAGCCAAAAGGAATGTTTCTGAGATTTATTTTGTACAGTGCCTACAACTCATGGTAGAGTTTAAAAGGTAATATTGATCTTCTAATTGGGACCAGATTCATGGAAGTTTTGTTTTGGGTTTGCTTAAGTTTTATAAAGCGGACTTGACGCAAAATCTTTTCAGGGTTTATAAACCAGAGCAAATTGGTATTTATTACAACACTCATCCACAATGAAAAAATGTTCAGGTTTTTCAAGGCATAGTATTTTTTTTACTGCAAGGGGGCCCTACCAGTACAAAACCTAAGCTAGACTCTCGCAGACACCTTTGCACCATAGTGCAAATGTGTGTGCATGGTGCTCGTCTGCCTAATGGTGCAGTGGTGCAAGGGAGAGGGGTAGACATGGCACTTTCCTGCTCTCACCCTTTGATGCAACGCAGCAAATTTGGGTGTTGCGCTGCGCTAAGTGACACTTTTGTACATCTAGGTCTTACTTTAGAACTCATGGCATTGCAAATAATTCATGGTATTGTATAAAGAAGGCATATTGCATCAAGAGGCCTGTTTTTGACAGGAAGGTTTAATGGAGGAGGTGAGCCTCTAAATATTTCCCTACCATCAAATCCATATTCCTAAACTAATAGTGGGACCCTGCAAGGTAATACTGGCAGTCGGCTAATGTGCTTGTAACATGGGTTTTTTTAAGGTGTAATCCTAAATAATCTATGCTAATTTTTGAGTTCTAAATCATCCTGGAGTAATCCACACTCATCCTGAAATTATCATGGGATCATTCCAGAGTAATCGACTTCCATCCTAAAGTGGTAATAGGATCATCCAAGAAAAATCCACAATCATCCTTAAACTGTCTGGAGCCCATCCTGGAGTAATTCACACTCATCTCAAAGTTGTCAATTAGTATTCGTGGAGTTGTAAAAGGTAATCACTCCCTGCCAGTGGAAGTCATCAGAACACCATCCTAGAATAGTTTTTGTGATTACAGTAAGAGTCATCCCATTTACATTTTTTGCCCTGTGGGCAGACTTCAGGATGGTTTGGGATGACGTCCCCAGATAATTGCAGGAAAAGCCTGGCTGAAGTCATCCAATGACTTCAGAATCACTCCAGGATGATCTTCCTTTTTGACCAGGGATTGCGCGATCTCTGTTTATTCTGAGGCGGAAATGTGCTGTGGCTTTGGACATGCAGCAGCTTCACGCCAAGTATTTTTGTAGGTTAGCCTGTCTAAAAAGACGGCCATAGACCTGTTTTACCCCACCCATGCTATTTACCAAACTATAATGAAAAACATAGCGATTTACTTAGCCTTTGCAATGAGTGCAAATGCATCTGTGCCCAGCCAGCTTGAATAAGTTAAACATGCCTGAAGTGTTCTTTTAGGGACTAACAGCGCTGAGGAGAAAATACACATAACCAAAAAAGTACACCTAAAGAGCTACGCTACAACAAAAAAATGATGTGTACCTACAAACACGTGGCTACCGCCGCTTTCATAGTGCCTAATTTGCAGAATATAAAGGTCCGGTTCTTTAATGAGGCTGCAACTTTACACTGTGTGTGTTTTGTTTACCCTGCTTAACACAAAACTCACGAACAGTACAAATGGGGAGGGGATAGTGTTTAAAGGTTAAACTTGCATATGTGCACATTTTAAAAACATGTTTAATTGTGTAATGGTAATGTATAACCCCTAATTGTAGACGGAGCACCTAATATCTCTTTACACACAGAGAATATATTTGAAGGAAACTGGAGTTATGCTATTTATTGTATTTCTGTATAGCTATAAATATGTGAGTAAAGTCGCCTACTAGTGCTCAATTTGTCTCAAATGGAGAGCCGGTGTTTTCAATAGACAGCACTATTACATTGGGGCGTTTTAGTTTGCAAACCGGCTTTTAAAGTCTGAATCTGCTTTCTAGCTCATAATTGTGGAAGAATAATTTTAGAAATATATACACAGCATAAATAATTGAGAACTTAAATGGAACTATATTTTTGACATAATTAAGGCTAAATATTTTGTATTTTAAATTAGTTTATATTTAGAATAGCACTATCCCTGCTTATTTTGTGATGGGAAAAAGCCGATGCTCGGATCTTGCAGCAGCTTTACCTAATCATTTTTGCACTTTAGCCTGTGTAAAAAACGTACATAGATGTTTTTTACCACACACTTGATGCAGCACATTTGTTTACATTGTTCTATATATGTATTTCACCACTAATGTGTATCTTACAACTCACACATGTATCCTCTTACAAACGTAGCTTTTACGCCCACCTATATGGAATCCAAACATTGAAACATTATGGGCCTTATTTATGAAGGCCTTGCGCCACCGGTGCGTCACTTTTTCCCATGTTAAAAGTGATGCACCGGTGGCGCAGGGCCTTCATAAATAAGGCCCTATGTGTGAAATAATGGGGTAATTTAAGTCAGAAAGAGGGGCCTTATCAAGAACTTCCAGATTTGTAACAGATGAACCAGGGTCTCTAAGAGTTAGCAAAAAAAAAACGCACTAGAAATCAAGCCCCAAGAAGGGCCTGTTCACATTAATAAAGTTTCCCACCAACCAATATGGCAGTGCCAAAAGAAATTCAAGTAAAGCAGAACAGGTTCTAGGATATTTTCTGTCGATCATCAGAAAGATCCAAAATGCATATGTAAAAGAGGACATTTTAAGTTTGAATAACGAAATAAGGGAAGCTCGGCACACAATCTACTGTACCTGGAACGACAAGCCGAGCTTGCCGAAATGCCAAAGTATGAACCTGCATTTCTTCGCCAATTAAGGGCAAAGATCTCCACGCACACACACATCACCAGACGTCAGTGCACGCTTCCACCAAGCATACACACCACCAGCCGGAAATGCACACTTTCACCAGGCACACATACCACCTGTCATCAGTGCACACTTTCGCCGGACACAAACACCACCTGCCATCAGCGCACACTTTCACTAGGCACACACACCATCAGTCATCAGTGCACGCTTTCAGCGGACACAAACACCACCATCCATCAGTGCACGCTTCCACCAGGCACACACACCATCAGCCATCAGTGCACGCTTTCACCAGGCACACATACCACCAGACGTCAGTGCACGCTTTCAACAGGCAGACACACACCACCAGCCATCAGTGCACGCTTTCACCAGGCACACACACCATCAGGTGTCAGTGCACGCTTTCACCAGGCACACACGCCACCAGACATCAGTGCACACTTTCAACTGAAACACACACACCACCAAACGTCAGTGCACACTTTCACCAGGCATACACACCAGCGGCCAGCAGTGCACACTTTCACCAGGCACAGACACCATCAGTCGTCAATGCACGCTTTCACCGGGCACAAACACCACCAGCTGCCAGTGCACGCTTTTACTGGGCACAAACACCACCAGCCGTCAGTGCACGCTTCTACCAGGCACTCACCACCAGACGTCACTGCACGCTTTCACCAGGCACACACACACCACCAGCCATCAATGCACGCTTTCACCAGGCACACACACCACCAGCCATCAGTGCACGCTTTCACCAGGCACACACACCACCAGCCGTCAGTGCACACTTCCACCAGGCACACACACCACCAGCTGGCAGTGCACACGTCCACCAGGCACACACACCACCAGCCGTCATTGCACGCTTCCACCAGGCACACACACCACCAGTCATCAGTGCACGCTTCCTCCAGGCACACACACCACTAGCCGGCAGTGCACAATTTCTACAGGCACACACACCAGCAGCCATCAGTGCACGCATCAATTGTTAACGCATCCACAATTAACTATTGTAGCAATCGCAGTTTGGCACACTTTACTTTTAATCCAATCATGCACTGTTCACTCGGTGTATTCTCACACCTATTCTGCTTTTCAGTTTAAATTAATTTATAATACCATCATTTTTCATACATTTTAATTTTTCTTGATTTCAACATAATTCATATTCCATTTCACAAATCATAAGTTCATCACAATCACTTTTGTTTAGAAATCATATAAACATTTTGGTAGTCTTCTCAGTACATTTTATATTTCAGTCGACATAAATATTTAACACGCCTGATGCATTTCGGTGCCGAAGCGGTACCTTCCTCAGGGGAAATTCTCAATTGGGTTGATAATTGTTGAATCTCACCCGAGGGTACTTGGGACTGGTGTAAATTTGTGCTGTATATTCAATCTGTCAGCTTTAAACCTGAAAATCTGGCTATCTTCGCGTATCTCGTGATGGTATAATTCACGCTTTTTTAAGTACGCCGAATATTCCTACGGAATATTCGGCGTACTTAAAAAAGCGAGATTCAACACCCACATTCAGCCAGCACTACCCCTAAGGTCAGACAGGAGATGCTGACCCCACTTTTCCAATTCCTTCGTCTTGTCTTGGAGAGAATTAGCCAAAAAGGATCAGGGTTATGTCCACTTCCCAACCGAAGTGGTCATATGAGTATGTAGTCACCCTGCAGGTAGGTAGCCCATTGACTACTGCCTGACAGTCGATCTAACACCCCTAAATTTAGTATTGCAGTGGCCCCCCAGGCACATATCTTTAGATCCAGCTGATCTAAGAAGAAAAAGGACATTGAAGAGCGGAAAAGAGCAAGGAGAACAGGACGTGTGACCGACTTGACGCAAACCCTGCAGGCCTGCTTGTTGTGTCTGACTCCTACACCAAAACTGACTCATTCTGCAGCTGAACTACAGTAAACCGTGAGGCCTGCCTGCCTTTGACAAAGGACCAGGAAATCCCTTTGTGTGGTGAAGTCCGAAGAAGCAATTGAGTGCTCACCCCTTGGTCCGTCCAGGTGGTGACCAGCAGTGAAGTGGCAGAGCACCCCAACAGTGGTAGCCGGCTCTCACTGACGTTCTGAGACCCTTTATCACTCCCAGCGACTTGTAGCCTATGATGTCTCTTGAAACTCCATTTGCTGCAGCCAAGGCTTGTTGGTAGCTAGCCCAGCCACCGACCCCTTCAGTCTTCACATCAACGAGAAGGCACTCCACAGCACCTGTGACTGATGTCAGAAATTACCCTGCTCCTGTGATTTTGCATCTCCTGTTTGGTAGTATTGACTGTGTCGCAGAAACCGTCTTGGCATCACTGCCGTTCGTTGACGCGTTGACGGATCGACTGAGGTGCATTGTTGGAGGCCACCCCAATAACAGACATTTCCATGTGTTCCTGCAACCAGCATCACCGGGCAAGGTAATCGAGTACTGCCTGTTCCACTCGGGTCATGAGACCCCAAAAAACTCTTCTCTGGGAGAGTAGAGACCGAATCTGACTCCAAGAGCCCGTTGGTACAAGTCTTGCAGAAGCTCATGTGCTTTTACACCCAACTGTGACGGTCTTTGATTGACAGTCCTATCCGTCACCCATTTCCCATATTGTCTGTAATTCTAAACATGTTTGATGGTAATGCAGGTTACTGCTGTGTATTTTGATCTACAGTCCTGCCTGTTCCTAATTGCCTACAACACTAAAACTGTTTGACGGTGATGCAGGTTACCCCCATGCATTTTGATTGATGGTCCGTCTCCCATTGCCTGCAATACTTAAACTGTTTGATGGGGACACAGATTACCGCTATGTATTCTACAATGATCATACCAATTATACTTGTCAGTGTTTAAAGTTCTTTCTTCTGCAACTGTTTACAATTGTAAAATGCCCAACACCACCACAACCATCCAGAACATGCTCACAAACTCATAAACTCAGACAACACCACTGCGTAGGTAGAGTAGTAGGAGAAAATCCCTGTCATTTGAGTGTTCATGTATTGTTTAACTTTTTCCTTCAAATCAACATTAGAGCACTATTTATAAAACAAACCTGTGCCAACCTTTCATCTTCTTAGGGTTTTTTCTCATTATCATCAAGGGAATTGCTGCTAGTTTTTTTCTTCGTACATTTTCAAAGGTTATTCATTTAAAAATTAAATAGAGATTTAGAAAGCATTTCGACCACAACTTGACATTTACTTGGAAGGACATAGCATGTATTGTTTAGAATGTTTACTGGATTTCATGAATTCGATTTATTTAGGGTTTACATTTTTATATATTATTATGACATTTAGTTTTAGGGTTTGTACAGAAAACATACTATCCTTGGAAAAGGACCAACATAAAATCAAATAAACTCTTGGACTGCTAATTCAAACTGGGAGGCAGTTGGGTGAATTAAATAAAATAAAATGTCAGGAAGCATGAAGGGAACTGGTCTATTTATAAAGGGTGAAAATAAACACCCATATTCCAAAATTAGTCCTAAATCAAGAGTCCAAATTATAAAATGACATCAGAACCCCAATTATGATGAGATTGTCAGTTGGCTGGAGGATCCAGGACCATATAGCTCAATGTAAAAAAGAATTGAGTGAGTAGCAGGGAAAACAGTAAGGGCTTGGAGATGGAACTATAAGTGGTGGGGCAGGTTGGGGAGGAAGACACAATATAATAGCTGCAGTCAAGGAGGTGGTGGCAACAGTAGACCTTGGCAGCTGCCCAGAGACTGACTCCTGGGGAGTTCTTTTTTTGACCATACCTGTTCTGCCCCGTGATTAATCCTGCTGGGAGCACCCTCTGCATTCCTGCTGTTCGGCGGAGCTCGGGCGCTCGGACGCTGTTCCTTAGGCGCATTAACACCCTGGGCGAGGACTTCAGCCCCCAGGGTGCATGAACAACTGCACAGCTGCCGTGAGTGAGGGGGAGGAGTGATGACCGCGCATAAAGCGCTGCCTCTCCCCCTGCGGCGTGGAGTTCTTTATTTGGCCATACCTGTTTTGCCCGTGATTAATCCTGCTGGGAGCACCTTCTGCATTCCTGCTGTTCGGCGGAGCCCGGACGCTGTTCCTTAGGCGCATTAACACCCTGGGCGAGGACTTCAGCCCCCAGGGTGCATCAACAACTGCACAGCTGCCGCGAGTGAGGGGGAGGCGTGGTGACCCTGCATAAAGCGCTGCCTCTCCCCCCGCGGCACGGGACGATGCCCGGACGAAGTCCAGATCAAGGAGGGGCAACCGTCTGAGCCCGTCAGAGCCTGGAGAAGGCTGGGCTGGGCCACGGTATTGACTTTTTGATATATTTGCTCTATACTACCTCTTTTTTGGACCTCCAGAGACTTAATAATTGCCGCACAACCGCCAACAAACAAATATAGAAGCGCAACGGAATGAATAAGTGAAAATCTTTTTTTCAGGGCAGGAGGTGGTGGGGACCCTAGATCCCTTCCTTTTGAGGGCAGAATCAGCCCTTGTTGTGTGGCGTTTTAGGCTCTGAGTGAATTTTCCCAATTCATGCTCTTATATAGGTACAATTCACATTGCCCTTATATAGACATAGAAATCAAGCCCTTATTTAGGCATAGCCCATGGTACCCAAATACAGGCATGATTACTTCCACCCGTACCAAACATCACAACGATTTCTTGGAAAATCGGCTTAAGCAGTTAGGGAACTTCCCCTTGCTTGAATATTGATTTGTCCAAGAACCGGTGTACTTTGCAAAGAACAACAATTCCCTAAGGGTTCTTTCCTGATGTCATTATGCCCGACTTTACATCAATCTATGGCATTCCTAAACACCTTCAAGGTATAAATATACCTTCACTTGCTATGACAAACTACGGTGGTTCAGAGCAGTTCAACTATCTACTTGCCCGACGCAGCTCACTACAGCCGACCCTCCAGCTGACGCACTGATCAGGAGACTGCCTTTCTCTCGCCGAAAACCCAGCTCCAGTGTTTCCAAGCTCCCCTTGCAGGGTGTTGGAAAATCGAGTCCTGAGACAGAGATACCAGACCTCCTTCATTCTAAACCAAGGTATGGAGCTGATTAGAACCTAGAGAAAACTTTGGTAGATTCTTGGCAAAAACAACTAAACCTATGCTACACATTACTTACTTCTTCCCGCGTACTAGGCTTAGGTTAGATACATTGGGGTAGGTGTATTTAGAAGCACCAGTTGAGTATTTTAGTCAATGTTATTTATGTATATATTTTTATATGGCTTAGAAACCATACAACACTATTATTTTATAATACTATTCTCACCGTATGCATTCTACTTTTCAGTCTGCTTAACGATTGTAGCAGTTCACTTCTCTTGCATGAGAAAGAAGACTGTTCAATAAACCTTTTTATTGAAAACACCTGTCTCTCTATTTCTCTGCAACTCTGTTGAAATTAAGCATGCACGATTGACTGAGTAAAATACCTATCTATTGTTTCCGCAACTCTAGAGATATATTTCTTATTCTTGAGAAACAAAGTTGTCATGTTCATGCGGTTGTCCGAAACTAATTCCTTCTTGTGAATTCGAGAAAGTTTCTAGTGACCTCTGAGTTAGCTGTCACTCACTATTAAGTTTAGTATATTCGATAGAGACCTAGTCGACCTCAGTCCTACGTCTAATCTATAGGACATATTATTCCAATGCGCAGAGCCTATTGGGAATATAGGAACTACACTACATGGTACCCAAAGTTTGGTAAGGCACTAATTTAATGCTAGATACTAAAGTAACTCAGTCGTGCTTTTCTCAGAGACCCCTTTTTTCCAAAATACTCCGATAGACTTCTGGAGTGGGTAAAGGGATAATATCCGCCATAACTGAGTAGGACGAAAATCCTATGTATTAGTTTTTGGTTTGTTCAACGTTGAAGGATACAGTGTTCCAAAATATTGTGCACCTTATCTTTGTCTCCTTGAAACTTGCTCTGCAACTTTCATTAAAACAATGTTGATTAACGGCGACAACACCGCAACCGGTGGAGCTGCAGCTGAATCAGCCGTACAAGTTTTAAACTTTATAGGTTTCCAAGAGACTGACGATTATGCTATAAGCATTCCAGAAACTTTAAGGAAAGCCATCACTATAAAACTCATATGAAATGGCCTATCAGCAAGAGGTGGTAGGGTAGTTTTTGTGATAGAGGCACACGAATATCCTCAGACAGAGGTATTCTATTCATGGATAGTCTTCCCTGTAGCAAATCCAGGAACAAAAGTGTTTCACTTCAAAAAAGAAGATGAAGCTCCAGAGAAAAACATTCATTTTAAGGATGTTGAAATTCCACTAACATACCAAGAGCATGCACTCTGGTTTAAAGGCGCCCTAAAACATACACATCACATTACCCGGCTCGGTCCACTAGGTAGACCAGGAGCAACATGGCCAGTATTAGCCAGCTATACACCATATCCTGCCATTGAACATATGACCGATGTAGAACTATTAGTTCAACTAAAAGAGCTAATTCAAATTCACTGACAATTGGTCCAATATGTCATGCGGACTTTTACAACCCAACCGGCAATTAGGATACCGCAACACACCCCTTACCAGGGGAACACAAATAAAATTACACCACAGACTATACAATCAGTCATTGGTAAATTACCCGCAAAACGGGAACAAATTCCATTCTGGATAGCTCAAGAAATTACTCAAATCGAGGTAGTATTTCCTGATACTACCTCTCATGAGAAACACAGAATTCTAACAATCTGTTTACCAATGGGGATCGCACCACATCTGGAGGACTGCAACATTTGGGGTATAGTCTTTGCTGCAATCTACACCAAAACACATGGTGTTCCGTCTATGGCGGTAATACCTGACTTCCTGAAACAGATTCAAAATTAATACGGCGCAGAGCCTGATTAAAATCTAGGTATAAAATTACTGAAAGATTTCAATCAGGTCTCAACAATAATATTAGCTAATATTAAAGGTGAAGCAGCGTCCGTAGCGATCCACCAAAAGTTAAGAGAATTTGATGTGACTGAGCAACCATATGAACTGGCCAGAATAATTGAAAAATCCTATGAAGAACTAGGAAGAGACAGTTTGGGTGGTAAACCAGTGAAACCCCAACTGACTAAAAGTCATGAAAAGGTTTTTATGAAAAACACAACTATTCCTCCCAAAAAGAAGTGGGAGAACACTAAACAAACTTCTGAAGAGAAGCGTTCTCAATCCCGAGGTAGGTCTCCTCAAAAGGAGCCCTCTGAAAGGAGGTATAACCTCAGGAATAGGGATAATTTGAGAAAACCTGATAGATATCAAGATACTGATACACGTTCCTCTCGTACCTTTCAGACTTCATCACAGAAATCCGAAAGAAGAGGACGATCAGAAGAAAAGGAAGAACGCGTGAAGTCCAAAGACGACCAGCACGTTCCAAATAATATGAAAACTCAATTCACCAAAAAGGAGATAGCAGGTCTAAAAAGCAGACATGCCGAGGATCTTGAGGACACAACTCAAGAACGGGGAATGGGCTCAGACGATGTTGGACAGCGCAGCAGAAGTCACCAGAGCTCGCAATAACTTGAAGGATCATCTGGAGTCAGTGCACTTGAATGAGTACATCCAAGTTGAAACTGCAGATACCAGGGTTAATGTTCCACATAAGTTATATGACGTAACACTCCGGATGGAGGGGGGCATAACTAGAAAAATATGAGCACTCTTTTGGGAGAGACTCTCTCAGGGTTATGACATTCTTCTAGCTGAACACCATAATATTGGGTACAAATTCAATTCTAAGAAATCAAGAATTGCCCACCTCAACGTCCTTTTCCTAGGATATGAGTTATCAAGTGAAGGAAAAAGCCTGGCATCAAACTTTCTAGAGAAATGTGCGCTGCTTCAACCTGGAAAAACGCTGAAAAACTTACAGTTGTTTCTAGGTTTCCTGAATTTCAGAAGAACATATATTCTAAACTACGCAGAAAGGGTTAAACCTCTCTACAAATTAATCAAACCTGATTCTAAAACAGTTAATTGGACTCAAAAACACACCAAAATTTTGCGTTCAGTCTAAACGGACATGTTAGCAACAAAACATTTGCAAACACACCTAAACATATGCAACTTAGTTATCCGAATCATTTCAGGAAGATGCGGGTTCACGTACTTAACCTTTAATGAGGGAGAAAAAGTACCAATAGCTTACAAATCTCACTTGTACACACAAGCAGAAATTAATTTTACTTGTACAGAAAAAATTCTGACAGCGGTTCAAACTGCAGTAGCAAACGAGAGAGCCCTCGCACAGGGTAAACGCATAATGGCCGTTACTCCTGTACCTGCTAGAGGCAGTGACGAAAGTGAGCATTCCAAATGCAATAGCTTTACATCTGAGAGGGATACAATGGGTTAATTCTCTTGCTGCAACAGACGTTGAATATGATTTCGACCCCTATTTGAAAACACAAGAATTTCTACAATGTGAACAAGAATGTCCTCTGCCTACTGAGATTCTGCCTCTAGAGCACTATGAATGTATCATTTATACTGACGGATCACACAGCCCGCTATTGGGGGTAAACAAGCTTATAGTCCTGCGTGCGCGATCGTTAAAGGTCGCTGGTGAGATGGCAATTTCCTACCAATGGTCACGAAAACACAATCTCTAAGAGATTGTGGAGCTCAGCGAGCTGAACTACAAGCATTCAAAATTATGCTTGAAAATACTGATCGCGAATTCCCCACACTCATAGTGTGCGATTCAAAATATTGCGTTCAATCTTACAATGAATACTTGCGGAACTGGATTGAAAATGGTTTCAAAGATGCAAAAGGTGGCACAACCAAGCATGAGTTGCTTTGCTTTTGGAACAAGTAGTTCAGTTACGACAAGAACTACAAAATGTTCATGTGATACATACACTGAGTCATCAATGTGATGGCGTTCACGTTGCAGGGAATTCATTGGCTGATGAAGCCGCAAAGGCAGCTGTGAAAATGGCTTCCGTAGCTGCAATCACTCGTTCAAAAACGAAATTAGACGGAACAATATTGCAAGCTGTCAATGCTTCAAGCAAAGACAGTGGCAAAACATTACCAAAAGGCTTTCCACTCAAATACTCACATATAACTGTTGCAAATAATGATCAGTTTTCTTGAATCCCTGGAGTGGGGGATAGAGTAATTCCAAATATGGAACATAGATTAGGACTAATCTTAGCAACACATGAAGGGCTCACTTCTGCACACGCAGGTGATTCCACTACAGTATCGTTATTAAAACAGAGATCCTGGTGGACGCGCATGAGGAAGCAAACCAGAAACTATGTTTTGGAATGGGAAATCTGCCAAAAGATGAAAGTCTCTACAGTGAAACGTCCTGCTAAGACGCCCTTGTTAATTTCAGATAAACCATTAGCATGCGTTTACTTGTATCACTGCGGTCCCTTACAGAGGGATGGTAACTATAAATATATCATGGTTGCAGTGGATTTGTGCTCAAGATTCATTTGGATGTGGCCTCAGCTGACGCTCGAAATGTTATAAAAGATTTTCGAGTCTTTATCGGCACATACGCAGTCGGCACGCTACATTCTGATCAGGGTCCTGCGTTTAGCTCTCGAGCTTACAAGGAGGCCATGGCCAATATGGGCGTTGCATTGCGATATTCTAGTCCATTCCATCCTGAGGGAAATTTGGTAGTGGAGAGAAAAAACTTGGACATAAAGCAATCTATAACAGCTAGGGTATTAGGCTCGGGTGACGGGTGGGTCAAACATCCAATAAGTGTCCATCGTAGTCTTAACAATCTGCCAAGAAGTTCTCTAGGGGGTATCACTCCACATGAAATCATTTTTGGAACTAGAATGATTGTGCAGTACCTCTATTGTCGCACTTCAGTGATAGCAGATAAACCCTTTGATATCAAAGATCGTTTGGCTGTTTTGCAGGACTTAGATGAAATAAGATCCAGACAAAGTAACGTACTCCTGAAGCCAACAACCACTGAAGAGAAACCATCCATCCCAGCAAGACCTGTTTGGATTCCAAAGATTGGGGATCTAGTCAGAGAAAAGATCACGGACAAGAAGGAATTTGGGCCTTCTTACAGACAACCAGTACCTGTCCTAGCCATCCATGGATCAAGAACAGTATTGCTGCCACCACTTGCTGGTAAAAAGGAGAACAGGTTTGTGTCCATCGACCTGGTAAAACCACATCATGTGGCCGATCATAAGCAGTAGGCCAAGTGGACTCCAAAGATGTAGCAGACGACCGAATCTGGCTACTATCCAAGAGGTTCAAACTGAGAGATTCATCACCTTTGAAGAATCTGCAGTGCGTAAAGAAGGACTATGCAACAAAGCCATGGAACGTGTACCGCTTGACACCCAAAAAGCAGTTTGTCAAGAAACGCCTGTCTACAATGAAATAGCAACTGACTATACAAATGTAACAAGTGATCAAGTGATTCCAGCGATTTCACAGAATCCTGAAGCAATACCTACAATTGACAGAACTGCCTCTGGATATTTCATTAACTTTAATACGTTGTCCGAGGATTTATTTATTTATTTATTTATTTATTATGCTTCTAAAGCGAGACAGCTACCCAAAAAGGGTTTCCCGGCGCTGGAAGATACTAAACCAAAAGAGCTGATCTTAATACTTGGAGGAGAAGCAGGAGGAAGTTACTGATTAAAAAGCCATGTTTTTATGGCTCTGCGGAAGTGGATGTAACGAGTTTCCAAGCGTAAATTCAGAGGGAGAGAGTTCCAAAGCTTAGGGCCCAACAGGGAGAAAGATCTTCCCCCGATCCTTGCTCGGCGTACTTTGGGCACGGAGAAAAGGCCTTGAGATGAAGATCTCAGGCAGCGAGCCGGAGTGTAGGTGTACACGAGGGTTTGTAAGTATCTAGGGGCATTTCCCCATTTGATTCTGTGCATAAGGCTCAGTGTCTTAAATTTGACTCTATTTTCGATTCTTAGCCAATGAAGTGCCTTAAGGTGACCGGACATGCGTTCCGTTCTGTGACACTTGCAGAGTAATCTTGCAGCAGCATTCTGCACAATTTGAAGGCGTCTCATGACTGACTGTGATGACCCCAAGTAGAGGACATTTCTGTAGTCTAAACGGGAGGTGATGAAAGCGTTGACCACGGACTTCTGTGTGTTGTCAGGCAACATCCAGATAATTTTCCTGAGCCACCTCAGAATGGTGAAACAGGTAGATGTTAAGTTAGTGACTTGGGGCTCCATAGTTAGGCCATTATCAATGATAATACCCAGATTGCGTACTTGGTGCGACGGAGTGGGTAAGGAACCCATTTCAGAGGGCCAGTGTCTTAGGTTCCAGAGATTCTGATTTGGACCCAGTATTAAAACCTCCGTTTTACTGCCATTCAATTTGAGCAGTTTGTCACTCATCCAAGTTGCAATTTTCCTAAGGCCTGACTGCAGGAGAGAGGAGGAGTCATAATCACCGTTGGAGAGTGAAAAAACAATCTGCGAATCGTCCGCATAGGTGAACATGTTAAGACCTGCCTCTTCGGCGATCTGGGCGAGAGGGGTTACGTATAGGTTGAAAAGCAAAGGACTCAACACCGAGCCCTGAGGGACTCCATAGGGGGATAGATGTACTTTTGAGGCCGAGGTGTTGGAAGTGATCTGAAATGTCCTTAGTGTCAGAAATGATGTTATCCAGTCCAGTGCTTTGCCCCTGATGCCCATGGCAGAGAGCGACTTTAACAGAATGTTGTGGGAGATGGTGTCGAACGCTGCGCTGAGGTCAAGTAGAATCAGCGCAGCGGAATCCCCTCTGTCTACCAGAAGGCGAAGATTTTCCATCACCCCAAGCAAAGTCGTCTCTGTCGAAAAGCCAGGGCGAAAATCCGATTGGGAGGGGTGAAGTATGTTATTCACCTCCGAGTACCTAGCAAGATGACCATGGACATGTTTCTCCAAAACTTTGGAGAAAGCAGGTAGGAGGGATATAGGACGAAAAGTGGCCAGGATTTTAGGATCTGCCAATGTTTTTTTTAGCAGAGGTGAGACCAAGGCATGTTTCCACATGGAAGGGACCTTTGCCAAGGAGAGGGATAAATTCAAAGTCTGGCAGATTATGGAAAGTTGTGGGGTGTCCAAGAGTCTGAGTACAGAAAATGGGAGGGGGTCCATTGGAGAGCCAGATTTCACTTTCCCTAAGATATCTTGAAGGCCCTGAACATTTATCCCAGGACAGGATGTGAGTGGCTCATAGGACAGGTCTGGCGAAAGGGAGAAGCCCAGCAAACCTGACATGAAGCCAGTAAAAAGGACTTTCAAAGAACAAGCAACAGAACTTTTTCATCAACTGGAAAAGACTTATCTGGTTTCACCATGGATTGAACTTTGGATTGTGTTGGGTGTACCTTTTCTTCTGCATTGGTTGACTCTTGTATTTACTTTGGGAATGCTGATAAATGGAAGGTGTGTTAAAAATGACACAGCAAGTAAGAACATCAACTTACTCCTCAAGCCACACAAATCATCTCATCGTGAACAAAGAGACTTGTCATGAATGAACATCACAGCCGTTCCTATACCTAGTGGTATAGCTTGGCACAGAACTGAATATGACATTCTTGGTCCGGCGGAGCTGTTGAAGCTTCCACACCAATTCAAGATTTCATTGAATGACTTTGTTTCAGCTAGTACCTTTTCTGATTATTGGGACTTCAACACTGTTAATAATATGATGTCAGACTTAGAAATGTCTGCAAAGTTTACAAATCATGAATACTTAGAAGTTTCATCAGATTATGAACAAATGTATTGTTATAATCACTATGGTCATCATTGTTTGCATAAATCTGCAAATCCTAGAAATCTATTTACTTATAACCAATGGGAACATTGTCCTACGCCACCAAAGGGTAGCTCAAAAACATTTTATGACACATTTCTATACTTTTCAGGGTATAATGTTTCAAATCCAGAATCATTTTACTTTAAAAATGTTAATAGGACAGGAATGAAAAGTATGTTGACAAATACAAAGCAAATTTATTCTGCTGCCTTTTATGCTCAGCTGTCCACATTAGGTTTTGACTTTTGGAAAGACACCTTTGAGACAAAAACTGTCTGGGGCACAAAAGAGTGGCAAGTGCAGGGATTAGAAGCTTTATTTAGAGCCTGCATCATACCACAGCAAATAATGTTTTTAAATTACACTGTTCAGTAGACATCTTGTCTTGGGTTAGCCAAGATAAAAGATTTGAACAAACCATCCATACCTACACCTACACCCGATAGCAGTAACACTTCAGAGGGGGAAGTCGACGTACATACTATATTGCTTCACAACATAACAGATCCAGATTGGAAAAAATAGTTAATCTCGCCCACAGACACAAACAACTGTCAAGATAGATTCCTGAATAAGACACAAGGGTTCACATTCACTAGGCCAGATCCAAGATATGTTCAAAGAAAGCATCCAGGGATAGTAACATCATACAGTGTAGGGAAACTGTGCCTTGAGTGGCTACACAAGTCTACACTGAAGGAAGTAAAACAACACTTATTTTTACTTAAAGATGGTGCTGACCTGAGGGACTTCTTACACAGACCTAAAAAACAGCATCCTAAATGTTTTTTATATGCCGGTATCTATGCAATGTATAATGAAGCATGGAAGATTACGCAAGCAGAGACTGTAGAACGAATACGAAAAATTGATTGTATTAATTTAGAGAAATCTCTCTCTGTAGTTGACAATAGGTTAACGACTCTGTCACCCAGGATATATTCTTTGGACAGCGTAGTATTCTCTGCCATATACATAATGGAACAGGACTTGGTCATGTTGCAACATGGTCAGTCATAATTACGTTCTATCAGGCTATTAGGATGGACGTTACAAAACCTTCGTTCAGGTTATGTGCCTTGGTGTTTAATCAACACAACGTTACTGTTTTCAGAATTGAATCTCACTGATAAACAAATCAAATTGGCACAGAGGGGAGCAGACTGTATGGTGCTGAGCATTGAAAAACTGGAAAGATTGCCATTTACAGTCGCTGAAAAAACAGCAATTGAATGGATAATACACGGTACAACAATCGCTCTGCGTGTTACAATTTTTCATTTTCAGTATTGCTTAAAACGTATACGAGCAGGCCTATATGAAAGGTTGGGTAAAGAATATATCAAGACATCCTGGGAATTACCTTACACACACAGATGTTGGAGTGGGGGGAAAGAAGTGTTTCTTAGTGGCAATAATTGTGAAAACGAACTAAGTGGTTCTCTCCTATGTCAGGGTATAAACTTACACGGGGCCTGTGAGGGTCCCTCTAACAATTTATCCTGCCACCTGCAAGGCTCACCAGCTGCAGTGATTGATACAATTTTTAGGCAGCTTTCTAAAGGAAGTTACATTATGTTGAATGATCACAGCTGCTGTGGCGTGTTGCCAGGTTTAGCCTATCTCGTAACTGTGTCTGCCAGGGTCACTTGCTTTATGCAAGTATTGTTTCCAAAAATCAAGATAGACCGGGAGTCGCCGTTATGGCCTTCACTGAACAAATTGATACTTTGAGCAGAATGAAAGCTATTCTTTCACAAAAAACTGTGCCATTAACCTCGGCCAAAGAAACCTATGATCTGCAAGTCGCAAGGACTAGTGCAGAGATACACACCCTATGAACTACAAACTGCCCTGTACATTTCTAAGAAATGTTAGGTCGTATCTTAAACATGTCTGATACAAGTGATATTGTACACGTATTTAAGACGATTTGTTTGGGACAGTTAGCACCTTTTGAAGCAGTCCTAGGAATTTTTCCAAACTTTGTGCACTCTGTGTTTGGCGGACTGCCTCTCGTTTCGGGACTCGCAGCAGGGATACTATTTTTGCTCCTTTTGCTCCGATATGGCAAGCCAAATCACAAGCGATACCCAGATCACCATGGAGAACACTCTTCTGGCGATGAAGTGTCGCGAGCGCATAGTCCAAATTTTGGGATTAACTCATTTAAGAGAATTAAAAACCACATGGTTTATGTCATTCAGACCAATCTGGCAAGATTGCATCTTACCTGTTCTATGATGCCTGCTATGTGGAGAAGAATGCGTGTTAGACATCTGTCTCACACTCCCATCAGTCATGCCAACAGATGTTGATGCTTCGCTGGACCCGGTAAAGGCCCATGCACAGTGTTGTCTCCAGCGGCTACCAATTCTGATGACAGCATTCATTGAGATCTCACAGACGCAAAATGCTGACGGTGAGGTATGAGAGGAAAGCGGCACACAGGTACCATCAAATTTGAAGATTGCTAACGCGACGAATGCTGATGGTGATGCTTCGCATTCTTTGTGCAATTATTCTTCTTAATGAGATAATCCAACTTTCACCTACAATGGTAAATTAATTATTTTCAGACTTAGAAGATTTGATGTTTTCACCAAACAATAACACTGACTTTTGAATTGGCACTCAGTGTTTTGAGAGACTCTGAATTCAACCTTCATTTTTCAAAACAAGTTTCTAACTTTGGAACTCTTTTTTCTATGATCAAGCTTTTGTTTTTCCAAATTTGTATTTTTTCATTTTTTGGCACAAAGTCATCTGCTCATCGTAGAACTATTCATAGAGAACTAGAATTATTTGAAAACACTACTTTCAAGAGACAATATTTGACCTTGTCCACATTCAAACAGTTTTTCTAATCTGCCATTGGATGTTCTCGACTTTTTCTTCTGTAAATAAGAGCCATTTCATAAATGTATTTTCATGATTCATTCGTATAGCATTTTCAAATGTCATGTATATGCTTCGAATGATACAATGCTTTAAATGCGTACAGCTCATATGCTTTTCGTGTACAACCTGTACCAATGCATTTTTATGTATTTTTGGTGGGTTTTAACACATCGTTTAGATATGTTAAATGTGTTTAGAACTTAGTAATGTCGTACATACTAAAAGTGGAGTGGGTGTTGTGTGACGTTTTAGTGTCAGAGTGGATTTTCCCGATTCATGCCCTTATATAGGTACGATTTACATTGCCCTAATATAGGCATAGAAATCATTCCCTTTTTTAGGCATTGCCCATGCTACCCAAATACAGTCATGGCTACTTCCACCCGTACCAAACGTCACAACGATTTCTTGGAAAATTGTCTTAAGCAGTGAGGGAACTTCCCCTTGCTTGAATATTGATTTGTCCAAGAACTCATGTACTTTGCAAAGAACAACTATTCCCTAGGTTTTCTTTCCTGACGTTATTATGCCCAACTTTACGTCAATCTATGGCATTCCTAAACACCTTCAAGGTATAAATATACCTTCACTTGCTATGGCAAACTACGGTGGTTTGGAGCAGTTGGACTATCTACTTGCCTGACGCAGCTCGCTACAGCAAGTGCCGAGGGAAGCCGACCCTCCAGTCGACGCACTGATCAAGAGACTGCCTTTCTCTTGCCGAGAACCCAGCTCCAGTGTTTCCAAGCTCCCCTTGCGGGGTGTTGGGAAATCGAGTCCTGAGACAGAGATACCAGACCTCCTTCATTGTAAACCAAGGTATGGAGCTGATTAGATCCTAGAGAAACTTTTGGTAGATTCTTGGCAAAAACAACTAAACCCATGCTACACAATACTTACTTCTTCCCGTGTACTAGACTTAGGTTAGGTACATTGGGGTAGGTGTATTTAGAAGCACCAGTTGAGTATTTTAGTCAATGTTATTTATGTATGTATTTTTATATGGCTTAGAAACCATACAATGCTTTTACAGTATTATTTTATAATACTATTCTCGCTGTACGCATTATACTTTGCAGTCTGCTTAAGGATTGTAGCAGTTCACTTCTCTTGCATGAGAAAGAAGACTGTTCAATAAACCTTTTTATTGAAAATGCCTATCTCTCTATTTCTCTGCAACTCTGTTGAAACGAAGCATGCACGATTGACTGAGTGAAATACTTATCTATTGTTTCCGCAACTCTAGAGATATATTTCTTATTCTTGGGAAACAAAGTTGTCATGTGTATGCGGTTGTCAGAAACTAATCCCTTCTTGTGAATTCGAGAACGTTTCTAGTGACCTCTTGACCTCTGAGTTATCTGGCACTCATTATTAAGTTTAGTATTTTCGATAGAGACCTAGTCGACCTCAACCCTACGTCTAATCTATAGGATATATTATTCCAATGCACAGAGCCTATTGGGAATATAGGAACTACACTACACCCTGATGCATGAAATTGCTCTATCTGAGCGTAGACTATCACTCAAGCCGTTACCTGGGGTACCGCAAACACATAATCAAGTCCCAGAGTTAGCAAACCCCCCCGCAGTAGAAATGCCTAACACCGCCACACCTGGAGGTATCCCCTTGCAAACACCGCCCATAGAGAAGTACTGTTGAACCCCCTCTCTGTATCATCAGACTCACAGGGTTCACTACACCCAAAAACAGCCAACATACCGAATGTCCAGACGAGGGGACAAAAAAAGAAGACCAACGAGTGCAAAGGACCTGCCCTGCCGCCCCAAAAAAGGAGAGAACAGGGGTGCCCATAAATAGAGCATTACTTCCCCGGCATAAAACAACAGGGTTGGACATTGAAAATGGAAATTAACCACATTGCTGGAGAACCTTGAATTAACAGTTGATACCCCTGTGAATGTGGGATTAACTATCACTAACTAATTGTAATTCTGGGAAAAGATAGAGGGGGCTATATTAGCCATAATTAGACCTGTAATAACTAAGTGTTCCACGATTAAAGAAAAGCTATAGGGGCTGGAAGGGGTAGTACAACGATCACTCATGCCCTCGCAAACTTTAGCCCAGATTAGGGGTGGGGGGAGTGACAAATACTAGAGGAGAGCATGCGGACAATAACTCCCAGGGCATAACACATTTACGCACTCTAGCTTACATGCAAATGACAGACACAGAGTCCACCTCTAATACAATAGACAATCCACACGGGGTGCAGAGACCTCGGACCCTAGGACTCGGGCCCCCGTCAGTCATACCAGGTACCCCTAGTTAATGACAGCTGTGAAAAAAGTGGGGAAACGTATCCTGCACGTGCCTCCACACAGCCAAACGGGTAACTTTACACAGGGAGCCAGCTGGGCTGATCGGCGGAATAGCCAAGGTTTATACATCTTCCCCCAGAGGCCACTCTCAAGACTATTGTTTTAATTATTGTACCCACACTTTCAAGCGGACAACCCGAACATTGGTCCTCCTTCAAAAACAAGGCGCTCCACACATTGTCTACTAAAACGGGCTACACTAATGATCTGTTTACTGAATTTAAGATGGTCCGCCGGATCCCCTGGATTGGTCGCTCCCCGAAAACATTAGCAGGGGATTGTGTAGTGATCACTTTTAGGTCCGAGGGTTTGGTTAGAAGTATTTTGGGAGAGGCCAGTTATTACCCAGTCAGTAAGAGGGGCATTAGCGTGGTACCTTTAGGTTTTTTCTATCAACGTACCTCGGTTTTACATCAGGTACCTGTATTTAGCAACACCTGTAACTCTAAACCACGTAGTTACGCTATTCCAATCTTTAATTTTTATGACCCTCTTTACAATTTAGATGGGGTTGATTGACTGGAGCAACCCTCTGATACCATAAGTAGCAGGGGAGTCTTGCCGTGCTGTAGCTGTTGTCTCTATTGGTGATGGCGCGCCAGTTTTCTAATATGCGTTTTTTTACTGCAAATGTAGTGGAACCAGACTACCATAGGCCACAGGGACACACAATCACATACACCACAAACTCAGTGTTGCAGTTAATCAGCAGGAGTATTTTCCATTTTATTTTTGTTCTCTCTAGGATAACCTCTGTGACATTTGAGCTATGTTTACATGCCTTGCAGTTTCCGCATTTGTGAAACCCCTTAGTCTGTTGTAACCAGCTCGTGTATATATATATATATATATATATATATATATATATATATATATACAATAATAATAATAATAATAAGGGAAATTTATAAAGCGCCTGGTTACACGCAATGGCGTGTCCCCGCGTTGTGGTGAGTGGAATCAGCAGAGTCGCAGCCGCAGAGTCGACCCGGCTTGCTGCGTATAAAGGTGGGTCTTTAACTTGTTCCTGAAGCCAAGTTCAGAAGGCTCCAGGCGAAGGTCTAGTGGTAGGGCATTCCAGATTTTCACGGCCAAATATCTAAAGGACCTGCCTCCCCATGCGTGCCTTTTTTATTCTGGGGACCTTCAGTAGCCCCGCACAGGATGACCGCAGAGCGCGCGCAGGCGCGTACCGGGTGACCAGACCCCGAAGCGGAGCAGGTGCCTTACCGCCCAAAATGCGGTGGCACGTGCAGAGAGCCTTAAACTCAACCCTGCTCCTTACTGGGAGCCAGTGAAGGGCCTGAAGGGCTGCCTTTGACGCCGATCTTTTGGGGAGCTTCAAGATCAGGCGGGCTGCTGCGTTTTGCAGCACCTGGAGGCGGTTGATGGCCTTTCCAGTGGCTCCCAGATAGAGCAGATTGCCATAATCCAGGCGCGATGTGACGAGGGCATGCACCATCGTCCTTCGGGCTGTCGTAGGGAGGAGATCTAAAACTTTCCGCAAGCTTTTCAGGACGCTGAAGCAGACCCCCACCACACGGCCTATCTGAGGTCCAAAAGACAGATCCGCGTCAAACCATACTCCCAGATTTTTCGCTTCCTGACAGGGTATGGGAACATCCCCCAAACAGGGTGGCCACCATGCCGATGACCAAACAGACGGGCCCCCCCCCCCACAACGAGCACCTCAGTCTTGCTGCCGTTTAACTTCAGGCAGTTGGTGGACATCCAAGTAGCCAGCTCCTGCATGCAGGCTCTGAAACTGTGCACCGCAAGACTGGGCGCGCGCGATAGGGAGAAGACCAGCTGCGTGTCATCGGCATAAGACACTATGTGCAAACCATGGCTTTCGGCGATGGGTGCCACCGGGGAGACATAGAGATTGAACAAGGTTGGGCTCAGGGACGAGCCCTGAGGCACGCCCTGGCCCAGACCAATCTCCCTTGAGTAGCAGTCTCCCTGTCGAACCTGAAAGCCTCTCCCTGTCAGAAAAGACTGGATCCATCCAAGTGCAGCTCTGATATCCCTCCATCATTCAGACACTGTAGCAAGGTGGTATGGGCTACAGTGTCGAATGCTGCACTTAGATCCAAAAGGATGAGAGCCATAGTCTGGCCCTCATCCACCCCCTGGCGTATGGCCTCCACTGCCATCAGTAGCGCCGATTCGGTAGAGTGGCGGGAACGGAAACCAAACTGGGTCTCGTGCAGGAGGGTAGCCTCTTCCACGAAATCCATCAGTTGGGTATTTACCGTTTTCTCCGCCACTTTAGCCATGTAGGGTAGAAGGGAAATTGGCCGGAGGTTCTCTAGTTTTTCGAAGCTGATGTTGGGCTTCTTCTGGAGAGGTAGCACCACCGCTTGTTTCCAATCTCTGGGCACAGTCTTGGTCCTAAAGGAGACATCCAAAAGGTGTCTAATGTACGGCTCCAGGGCCGGCAAACTGCCGACTAGCCGTTTCGGTGTGGTAGGATCCCGAGGGGAGACTGACTTTACTGACCCACAGATCTGCATGAGAGTCTCCGGGGATGGGGTGACAAAGTTGGTCAGCATGTGTTGGTCCCCCCTATCCCTAGGGGATTCTACAAACTCAGACCCTGTAATAGGATGGCTAGGGAAGGTCGAGTATATTTTTGTTACTTTTTCGGCGAAGAAGTCCGCAATCCTATTACAGGATTCCACTGAGCAGCCATCTGGCGCAGTGGAGGGCATCCCGCCCGAAAGAGTTTTGTATATTAAAAACAGTTCTTTCGTGGAATTCCCAGCCTCCCTGATCCTGGTGGCATAGTATGCCGCTTTGGCCTTCCTAATTAACCCATGGTAGGTGCGCCTCCTAGTTAGATATTCCTCCTTGATATCCGTGGCAAATGCCCCCCGCCACCGCCTTTCAGCACGCTTCAGTGCTGCTTTAGCGACCCGGAGCTCGTCACTATACCACGGGGCCGTTTTTTGAGTGCGGCAGCCCAATTTTGCCAGGGAGAGTGGGGCCATGCAATCTAGTGCCTCGGTTATGCGCTTACAGAGGTTGGCGTTAGCAGTTTCCGCATCATCCCCCCCTGGACTCCCCCCTCTAATAAGTGCCGCACTAAACTTGACTTGGGAGAAGGTGGCCCATCTCCGCCTCGGGTGGTACAGGGGCGCTGGCTCCGGTAGTCTAACCCCTGGGATACGTATGGTGAAAGGTACCAAGTGATGGTCCGACCAGGGAATAAGAATAGGAGTCAGGGCATCTATTTCCCCCCAGTTGGCAAATATGGGGTCCAGCAGGTGGCCTTGCTGGTGGGTGGGATCTTTTACTTTCTGATCCAGCTGAAGGGCACATAATGCTTGGCAGAGGTCCATGGCGGCTTTGTCCATGGGGTCATCCAAGTGCATGTTGAGGTCCCCTAGCACCAGGAACTTGTCCCTGCGCAGCGCAGCCTCAATAATGCCTTCTACTAAGCTATCCCCAAACCTGGCCAGAGGGCCAGGGGGTCTATAGATCAAGAGACCCTTCATAGTGTAGCCGTCATTTACCTTAATGGTAAAACTACCCGCCTCACTGTCCAGAATAGGGATATACTCTAAATGGCACCGTAGGCGTTGCTTGGCTACAATAGCTATTCCCCCTCCTCTACCGGTGGGTCTGTCTTGCCTAAGCATAGTGTAGCCGTCTGGTAACGCCTCCATAACATCAGGGGCTGAGCACTCATCGAGCCAAGTCTCGGTGAGAAACACGAGATCCCAATGCTTCTCAGTGAGTAGATCGTAAACGTCCAACTTATGTTTCCGTAGAGAGCGTACATTTAGCAGGCGGCAGGCCAGGTCGTGGTGCTCGCTTCCCACCTCCCTTTCCAAGTTGTAGGCATAATGACAGTGCCCACAACCCGCATTCTCCTCCACCCTCATACTGTGCAGACAGGGACTAGAGGTGACATTACGGAGGGCCAGCAGCTGCATTCTACTCCATTGTAAGTGCCTTCCCAGTGGGGCATAGGGTCTGGCCCTGGCCCGCGAACGATCGCGGACGGGCGCAGGCGGGCTTGACTTGAGCCCGACTTCGTCGCGCCCGCTGCGCTGCCGGGTGGGCATCCGCCTTTTATCTCCCCACAGCATCAGCAACACTAGAGCGCTGCCCGTCCTCCCCTGCGCACCGGAAGTGGCTTGCTCGGACCTTCCCCGCCCTCTGCTCGAACGGTGCTAATCACCGGCGTCAGAACGAGGCGGGAAGGAGGAAACGAGCCAAGCCCTCCTGCGCGATGTTCCTGCAACTGCAACTGCCTTCAGGTAAGACCTCAGCAGTGCAAAGTGCCCCCAATAAAAGATTAAGTCACCGTAAGATGACAGCACACAGAGTATGCCAGAGCGCTCTCCTCCTAATGCCCCACGCTATTAAAATCAGCTTTTGTTTCTAAAATGCTAGTAGTCAACTTTAAAACAGTATCAGCACACGCGCTAATACTCGCGCCGTCAAAGCAGCAGGGACACTGCCACTGTCCACTCACCGCCACCGGGGCCCGTAGTCCAGTGCCTTTTATCTCCCCACAGCGTCAGCAACACTAGAGCGCTGCCCGTCCTCCCCTGCGCACCGGAAGTGGCTTGCTCGGACCTTCCCCGCCCTCTGCTCGAACGGTGCTAATCACCAGCGTCAGAACGAGGCGGGAAGGAGGAAACTAGCCAAGCCCTCTGAGCGATGTTCCTGCAACTGCAACTGCCTTCAGGTAAGACCTCAGCAGTGCAAAGTGCCCCCAATAAAAGATTAAGTCAGCGTGAGATGACAGCACACAGAGTATGCCAGAGCGCTCTCCTTTTAATGCCCCACGCTATTAAAATCAGCTTTTGTTTCTAAAATGCTAGTAGGCAACTTTAAAACAGTATCAGCATACGCGCTAATACTCACGCCGTCAAAGCAGCAGGGACACTGCCACTGTCCACTCACCGCCACCGGGGCCCGTAGTCCAGTGCCTTTTATCTCCCCACAGCATCAGCAACACAATATATATATACATCAAGCTCGAACTTCCCTTGCGCAGCAAAAGGAATAGACCGCACTGGTAGTGAAAGTGGATTATACTTTTTTTATTTCCGTATACAAACAAATAGGATGCGTTTCGGCTTTGCCCCTTTTTCATACTGTGTAACACACACATCAGTCATCGCTATTTTTAACCAGTTTAGTCCAGGAATGTTTCCGGAAGGAATTACATCATTTCCGGCCAGCGTGAGTAAACACGGAAGTCCATATACACAATGTTAAGGTACACTTTTGTAGATTAATGGCGGCCATCTTAAGCTGGTATATAGCTAGATTTCAATCATTGTTTGTCTTTACCGCTTTTGCATGGTATTCCTTTTGCATATACTTTGAGCATGTTTTAAAATAAAAGGGAGTGATCTAGCCCTGGATGGGCAATATGTACAAAAGTACATTGTGCAGAGATATTTACAGTGATTAAGAAATGCGAACATTATTTGATGTTCGGACATTCAATGACGAAAATGTTTTAAACAAAATAAATGGTCAGTAATTAATAACATTGTATATATATATATATATTGAAAAAAGCAAAGCTTACATGGATGCTATAGTTAGACTCAGGTTCCACTCATACAAAGCCAGCAGTTATAGTTATCTGAGCTAACTATAACTCGCGCCCCCACAATGCACTGGTTATGAGCTCACATATTACATCACTCAAGACATGGTCAGTGAAATCATCTATTGACTGTGAGTGTTGTTAAAACATTTTTGAGTGTTAAATATATATACCAAGGTGTATAGGTGAATCAGTGGGTGTATGAGTGCCTGATTAGATGATTCAGTGGGTGCATCACTAACTGTATAAGTGAGTGATTAGCTGTCTCAGTGAATGAATGGGTGAGTGACTGGTTCTGTGAATGTTTGTGTCTATCGATCAGATGGCGTCTAAGTGGCTATGTGGGTGTGTGAGTGGGTATGTGAGTTTCTCTATTAGGTATTTGATTGGTTGTCTGAGTACCTCTATGCTTGTCTGAGCATCTGTGTGGGTGAGTGAGGGGGTATGTGACTGCCTGTATTCATTAGTGAGCCCATATGTGAGGGTTTGTATTGTTGAATAAGTATGTGTATGGCTGTATCAGTGAGTGAGTGCATATGTCAGTGGTATATGTGAGAGTAACTGGCTATTTGAAAGGCAGTATAGGTGAGTAATGGGATATGTGAGTATCTGTATGGGTGAGTGAGTGAATGTGAGAGTGGCTGTGTGGGTGAGTGTGTGCTTTTGGCAGTGACTGTATAGCTAAGTGAGTTTGTGTTATTATCTCTATGAGTAAGTGAGTGAGTGTGTGTGTTCCATTTTTTCCATTTTTTTCCCAATACAGGGCAGTCAATTGCTTGGCTGCCCCCGTCATGTGGAGTATAAGGATCCAGTCTGAGTCCATCATTCCCTCCAACACAGCTGACCTCAGCCCCTGAGGATGATAGAGGGGCTAGCTGGGATAGGGTATCCAACTGTGGGCTTGATATGCCTGAGTATCTCCCTCCGAAACGTCAGAATGAGGACGCAGACTCATCATATCTGATGGAAGTTGTCCCTATCATTGCTGCATCTCCAACTGTTACCCTGCATTCGGCATTTTCTGCACTGGCTAAAGGATATGGCGGGCTCCTCCTGTCGTTGATGCGGCTTATCGGCAGAGGATCTGCTGCATTTGTTATGCTCCTGTGACAAACTTTTGGAAGAACGCAAGCATTTGTAAAATGCCATTTCAATCAGTGTGGAATACGCTCACGAAGACAAGCTGTTCTTGCCTGCTTTGCATCTCATGATCCACAGCTGAACTGTAGTTTTGTGAAGTTTGTCAGAAGCCATAGGGAACATGTGCTGTAGCATAATCGGAGTGAGATACCATTGAAATATCACTTTGTATGCCAACTCACTTTGGGGGACACGGCACACTGATTTAGGAATGTAAGTCCACAGTGTGTCTCACTCTTTTAGGGATATGTCTCTCACGAAGTCCCTAGCCCACCTAGGTTGATTGGCATGTGCTGTTCTAGGTTTGGAGTACTGTAGGACCTGGTATGTTCTCAAGATGAGCCCTTGATTCTGGCGAACGCCCTCACCCACATTTTAAGGGGGGCGAGTGATCTGGTGGCAGCCCCGAAGTTGGTAGGCTGGAAGGCTAAGTGTCTGAACTGATAATATTGAAACTGAGAGTTTTCAGACACCTGAAACTCATGCTTGTATTGTATGAATGGTTTAATGCCCCAATCCTGAAAGGCGGCGGGGGAGAGCGCAGGTATGAAGCCAAGATTCCTTGCAATAGGTATCTTAGGGGAGGAGAAGGTGGTAAGGAACTCTGTCACCTGCTATTTGATCATATATTCCAGGTCCGTCCTCGTTGGAGTGGCTGTGCAAGCTCTTGGAGGGCATGCAGCACATGGAAGCCGGGCCAAATCCCATAATGAACAAAATGCCACCACACTGTCCACATGGAAAAAGTGTTTCTCACTTTTACAGACCACCTACTCTGAGATATATTTTAGATAGGCTGTCCAAAAATATTCCAAGCAAGAAATTGGGGCATGCCAGCACCCCCCCTGCTTCTGGGAAGCAGAAGACCTTGCTGGAGATACGTGGTGCTTTACCTGCCCAGATATTGGCCTGAATGTTGCTTTGTAAACAAGTTATATCTTGTTCAAAAATGGATCTAGGGAGCATTTGGAAAAGATACAAGGTCATGGGGAAGATGTTAATTTTAATAACTTTTATACAGCTCAGCCATAAGAGGTAGAGCGGACGCATGTCATCAAGAACATTCTTGCAGAAGGGTTTCCAGTTAGCTTTCGGCCATTCCTCAAGATGGTGTGTGATGTTGAGCCCTAGCTATTTCGTGGAATTTAAATCCCATTAAAATGGAGTGGACTTCATCAAAGGTGCGACATACACTTCTGGGATTGTATCAATATGGATGTGGGATTTCATGAGTTTGACCTTGAAGACTGACACATTTTCAAATTCCTTGCAGGAAGGGAGAAGAGATGTCAAGGATTGTTGTGGATTGGTCAGTGTAAGTAGGATATCATCAGCAAAGAGGTTGAATTTGTTCAGACTACCTCCAAATGTGATCCCCATCATACCCTGATCTTGTTGGATCCTAACAGCCAGAAGCTTGACCATGAAGGCAAAAAGGAGGAGAGACAGCTGACAACCCTGTTGAGCTCCCCTGACCAGGGCTATGTGCCCTATGCACTCCATGTACCTGGATGGCTGCCATGGGGCCAGTATAAGCCACCAGGACCTTCTGGGTCAACCCTGTCTCAGGTTGAATTTGCAGAGTACTTCTGTGCAGAAGAATCAGTTGACATGATCAAAGACTTTCTCCTCATCTAGAGATAGTAGCAGAGCAGGGTTCTTCCTCTTGTGTGCCTTTTCTATCAGATGGGCATGCCCGTGAATATTGTCAGCTCCTTGCTGATTGCAAATGAACCCCACCAGGCACATCACCAGAATTTTTGTGTAGATTTTAGCATCCACATTTAGGAGTGCTATAGGGATTGTTCTACCAGGTTTAGGGCTCATAGCTATCTCCACTTCATGCATAGTGAATGTTAGGCCCATGCTAGCAGAGATAAGGTTCTGAATGGACTCCAAACTGCTTGCGGGTGAATCCACACACAACCCACCGGCAGCCGTGCAGCACCCCATGGCCAACGCGTGACAGTACCAACAGCGTCAACATGGCCTTCACCACCTGGCGCACTCTCTCCCCCACCGAGACGGCTGACTGCAAGCTCTCCAAGATGGTGTCGCGCCTGCGGCTGGCCTCCAGCTTCATCTCCCACCTTCACTCCTGGACTTCTTGACTTTTTGCTTTATCCTGACCATCACTTTGCTGCTGTTTTCGGACAGTTTCGATGGACTCTAGCCCTCCTCCCATTCCCTCGTCCATCAACCCTTTTCCCCGTGGCTGATCCTCAAATGTTCCCTCCCTTTTCCGCTTCCCCTTCTCTCCATACCCTTGCATCCCTCCCACCCTCCCTTTGTTCTGTGACTGCATCCACACTTATGGAACTCTGCTCTTTGACTTATTGTAATAACTCTAATCAATGGTATTTGCTTTAGACCTTGCACCATATACCTTGCCTATGTGACTTTTTAGTATATCCAGTCTTATCCCCTCCCTATGTATATAGAGATAACTCTAATCACTAGTGTATGCAGTAGACCTTTGTACTCTCTACCATTCCTATGTGTCCATTAGAGTATATCCGGTCTTATCCCTTCCTATGTATATAGAGATAACTCTAATGACTAGTCTCCTATGTGACTTTTAGAGTATTTCCATGTGTATCCCTTCCCTATGTATATAGAGATAACTCTAATCACTAGGACATGCAGTAGTCCGCTTTGCTCTCTTCCATTCCTATGTGACTTTTAGAGTATATCCAGTCTTACCCCTTCCCTATGTATATAGAGATAACTCTAATCACTAGTTTATGCAGGAGTCCGATGTGCTCTCTACCATTCCTCTGTGACTCTTAGAGTATATCCATGTGTATCCCCTCCCTAAGTAGATAGAGATATCTCTAGTATATGCCTAGAGTTTATCCATTTGTATCTCCTCCTTGTGTGACTCTATCTCTTGTACATTTGCATTTTTTTCTGTTTGTACCTTTTTTTGTAACGCATGTAATCCTAAGTCTGTATGTTTTCAACTGGTTCTTATGTAAGTCAAAAATTTGCGAATCTGTTTTTCCGAATGTAACCATCAGTCCTTATGGTTGAAACTGGGTCCTATGTAAAGCGCTCTGACACCTTCGGGTAAAGTTTGCGCTATATAAAATCGCATAAATAAAGGAGCTGTAAAGGGCAAGTAGATGGATTGTAGGGGAATCAGAAAAGTCTTATAGAACTCGAGGGGGAGGCCGTCTTTGCAGAGGATTTTACCCACTAGCATTGCTTTAATCTCTTGTCAGACCTCGACGGCATCAATGGGGGCATCAAGAGGGTCTGCATATTGGGCAAGGATGAAGGGCCACTCACATTGGTCTAAGTGTTGTATGGGCTCAAGTTGTATCAAGTCTTCTGAACAGATTTTCTAATAGAAGGTCCAAAAGACAGCCTGCTTATCCTGAGATTTTCTAACTTAAGGTCCCAAAGACAGCCTGCTTATCGTGTTTCATCAGCGTGCAGGCCACTAACTCCTTTCGAACCCACAGGATGTGAGCCCTAGCACGCTGAACCCTAAGTTTGGAGGCAAAGACGGTGCCTATTTTATTCCCCTGTTCGTAGAATTCTTGGTCCACTGTCAGCAGGAAACTTTCTGCAACGTTGGTCCTGTGGAGCTTCAGCTGGCGTTGTACTACTGCCAGACTCTATTTAAGGAGTTTCAAGTCTTGTTATTTGTCTTGGAATTTCAAATCTTTCATCTCCCATGTTAAGGAGTCCTCCACTAATCCAGCCTCCCTGGCCCATACCCTCTCAATGCCAATGATAGTGCCCTGAATGGTAGCCTTAAAGCCATCCCAGTATACATGGCAAGACATTTGTGGGGAAGAGTTATGCTCAAAATAGTCAGTTATGGCTTTCCTTATATCAGCTCTGTTTACTGGGTTCCTGAGGATGTGGGGTTTTGAGACGCCATGTTGGAAGGAGCCTGAGAGTGCAAGGGTCTCACCACCATGTAAGCTCGACATGAGCATGAAATGTCCGATATATATAGGCAGAGTCTGGTGCAGAGAGGAGTGAGTGCATAATCAGGATGTAAACTACGTGTCAGTAGGAGAGGTATAACTGAGAGTAGAAGGAATAGTCTTTGGAATCTGGGTGAAAGTTCCAAAACACACTGAGGTTAATGATTTCCGTATTTAGTCCTGTGCAGTTTCATCTGGCCTCATACTATTGCTAGTTTGTGTTAAAGGAGCTTTGAGCCTCCAAATCTTGTATCTCCTGTGTGAAGGAGTCCTCCACTAATCTAGCCTCCCTGCCCCCCTCTCAATGTCAATGATAGTACACTGAATGGTACACTTAAAGGCATTAAACACGAAAGAGGGGTGAGGGTCAAGTCAGTTTATACTCTAACACCCCAGACCCCCAAGAAACTCAAATGTATGCACATAGGGGGTGTATAGAGTGAATTACACATACAAAATATACAAACAGAGAGGACCCCAATAAGGCAAATCGCTCTGTTTGGAAAAACTGCCCTCACTCACGTACCGGGGTATGTGACATGCTTCATCATCGGGCCTGCTTGCAATATGCCCTGGTGTAGCCACACACAGGGCGGAGCATTAGGGAGGGGGAAAAAATAATAAATTCCTCTTAACAAGACGTATAACCAGGACAGTTCAACATAGATGACATGTAACACAAATACTGGTGAAAGCCGTGCAAACACCAAGTGACCACAACTGAAAGTGCGACAAAAGGTGCAGTTTGGAAAGTGATTAAAACTGATTACGGGTGCCAACCAAAACACAACCTTTATTAAACTTTTCTTGATACCCCTATCAGGATTAAAAAATGAAAAAGGATGGGAAAAAGCCTCAAAGAGATAATTAGGAACCTCAAAGCTTCCCTCCTACCACTGCCAGAGTCAACATGTTTCGACCGCTCTGTGTGTGCCTTAAAGGTCACTCCGGTCTTCTTCAGGACCGTCGCATTCAGTGCCACTCTGGGTTCCTCCGTACTTCGGATGATGGTACCCCAAGGATGAGGCAGGTCTGCTAGATCCGTGCCCCTCCCGTGTTGTGTGTGGAAACTGCTCCCTCAGATGCGGGAAAACATTCACTGCAGCAATAAAAGAGGAGATAGTACAGCCACCCTATTAGTATTCGCATGTTCTTTCTATCATTCTCTTGTCTTCATATCTCCTTAGAACACACCGTCTGATGTTGACCCAAAATACCGGTTGCATCATGTGCCCAGAACCCTGCTCATACTTCACTCATCGCTCGCCCGTACATGACCTGATATATGCATGAAACGAGCGCTTACAATTATCCATGTCCTCATATTTTGCGTCATCACTCGTACCTTGTACCTTACCCCCTCGATGTTCGTGAGACCATCATTACGCTACACCCCACTTCTCATATTGTCTAAGTGTCCCCACTCAAAAAGTTTGTCTTTTTTTTGTTGTTCACTTACCGAGTTTATAGATTTTACAAACTCGAACTGGTGTCCGGCAAGAAGGACGCCAAAGAACACAATCTGAAATAAAATTAATGCGGGAGAAGATGTTACCTTCAATGCCTCCGCCTCCCGATGCACACCTGAGTTTAAAAACACTAAGTCTGTATATAGCGTGTTGGTGCCTTCATCGGGTCTATTCAAGCACATGCGCTCAATGCGTACACTTAAAGGCATACCAGAGTATGTGTCCGAAAATGTCTGGGATAGAGTTATGCTCAAAATAGTCAGTTATAAGCATGGGCGGATTTTGCGGATTCGCAATCCGCGAATTTGCATATTTGCGTATTTGCGGATTGCAACAATACGCAAAATCCGCGAATTCTCGTGGATTTGCGTATTTTTTTGGGGTGTGTGTTCGCACGGGTTTCTGCAAGTTCGCGAGGGTTTTGTACAATTTCGCAAATTGCGAACTTACTTGTCGGGTCGCCAGTTTTGCGAACTTGTTGTTTCTACGTGCCCAGCCTGTTTGCAAGGCTTTCTTCATCACTGCCACCCTCTGTCACCACTGGCACTCTCTTTGGTCACCCATGCCACCCTCTGGCTCACCCATGTCACCCTCTGTGTCATCACAGCACCCTCTGGTTCACCAGTGTACATTATTGGGGCAAAGCAAAGCACTGCCATCCTCTGTCAACACTGGCACTCTTGTTCACCCATGCCACCCTCTGGCTGGCACACCCATGCCACCCTCGGTGTCATCACAGCACCCTCTGATTGACCAGTGAGTGTACATTATTGTGGCAAAGCCAAGCACACTGAAGTAAGGTAGACGGAGATCTGTTGTAGAGAGGTAAGGAGCTTTATTCGTGAATTGTCTCCGAGTGGAAAATCAGTGGCCTCCTCTCTGGCTGGTTCACTCTCAACTGCCAGGAGATAGAACCATCAGCCCATGGAGAATGTGGAACGCACTAGGCACAGTGCTCCACAATCCATGGCTGATGTAATAGGTTACAACATATCCTCTCTCTTTAACAAATCAAAATCACAGAAATCAATACAGTGGAATAAAACTTGAAACAAGAAGGCAATACAATCTTTTGATATCTCACTAAGCATAAAGTTGACTGAGAATATGCATGTACATTTATTTGCATACAAAATCTTTAAGGTAACCAGGAGGAAAACGGTTTCTAAACACTCTTACCTCCTGAATGGGTTGACTCACAATGTTGGAATCTACAGAGACAGGAGTGAGAGTAGAAGTAGAAGCTGAAGTAGAGGCAGAATTGAGAGCTGAAGCAGGTGCATCACCTCCCCCCTGTAACACACTATCAGAGAAGTGAGGTTCATGAGATCCAGTATCATGAGTCAAATCACGATCAGTCATAGACAAAAATACATTGTCATTGCCACCATTGCTCCTCTTACGCCTCCCCCAACTCCTATCAAGTTTTCCTGATTGCTCATTTCCCTTCTGGTACAGTGCTACCCGCCTGTAGTTCCACCTCTCACCATTCTCTAAAACTACACAGTAAGGTAATGTAAGTCTCACTCTAAACGGACCCAAAAATTTCTTAAATGAAACACCAGGTCTTCCAGACCGTATTTTTACCCAGTCCCCTGGGCAGATCATCCTTGATGAGTTCCTTTCACTACCCATTTTACCCTGCAAGTGAGTTGGAGACAGACTAGTGGGCAACACATCCCTACTTACTAGTTCTTTCAACCACGTGGGAACTAATTTTGTGTTAGGAAGTCTCCCACGCATCATCTCGAAAGGTGTTTTGTTGGTAACACTATGTACACTGGAACGATAGGCCCAAACCATGTCTGACACCATGAAACTTACATCCTGACCACTGGAGATAGCCATCTGAATGATGCCCTTGACTAGACGGTTAGCTCTCTCAACAATTCCGTTCCCTTGTGGATTATAGAGGGAAGTGCGGGTATGCTTAATACCACATGAAGACAAAAATGCTTTCATCTCCAAGGATGTTAGTTGCGTACCGTTATCCGTTAATAGTACAGAAGGCAAACCTTCATCCCTTCAAACTTCCCTTAAGACTCTTAAAGTAGTTATATCCTTCAAAAATTTGACTATCAGCCATTTCGTGTGTACATCTACCAACACAATGCCGAAGCGTAAATTTTCTTTTAAACAATTCATCGGACCTATGAAGTCCACACACACTGTGTGCCAGGGTACACCTGGATCAGATATATGACCAGAGGAAGTTTGCGAGCCAACCTTTAACCGTTTCTCACCATCCTTGCATATTTGACAATTCGTAATAAAATGATCCACATCAGAATCCATGCCTGGCCACCACCAATTCATCCTCAACCTCTGTTTAGTACGAGTTTGTCCTAAATGCCCCTCATGAGCTAAAGTGATCAAATTCTGTCTGAGAGACACTGGAGGAACAAATGTATCCCCTCTCATAATTACTTTGTCCTCACAATTTGATAACTCATCAAGAATTTTTACGAAAGGTCTATTCGCGATGGAAACAGTACTCTCTCTTTTACACCCTTTCCTTATCATATCTTTGAGTTCCAACATGGCATTATCAGCAAGCATGGCATTAATCCACACATCCTTGTCTAAAGCTTGAGGCTCACACAAATTTAAGACATCTTGGACAAAAGTGACAGCCCCTTCATTTTCCTTTTTTTAGTACAGCATTCCTGTCAACAGATTCCCAATCTAATGACAGTCTCGAAAGGCAATCAGCCTGAATGTTCCTCCAGCCAGGGATGTGCTCAATATTATAACAAAACTCTTGGAGACGTGAGGCTAGCCTAGCCAATCTAGCTGAGCACTTTGCATCACCCCCAGGTAATAATACTCTTATAAGAGGTTTATGATCTGTCTTAAGTGTGAATTTGGTTCCCCAGAGATAAGTTCTAAAATATTCACAGGCCCAAGCAGCAGCTAGGGTCTCACGTTCTATAACAGAATAGTTACTCTCTGTGGGAGTTAACGTTCTTGATGCAAATGCTACAGTTCTTTCTTCACCATTGTGAATTTGGGCCAAAACTGCCCCAAGACCAGTAGCACTTGCATCTACTGTAAGGATGGACTTTAACTTTGTATTAAATGGTGTGAGAACTTCTGCACTGCAAATGTCTTTTTTTATGTTTTCGAAACAGGTCTGTTGAGTCTTCTCCCACGTGAAATTAAAACCTTTCTTCAACAAAGATCTTAAATTAGCTGTTTTAGTGGAAAAATCTTTAATAAACTTGGAATAGTATTCGATCAGCCTCAAAAAAGATCGCAGCTTGTCTTTGTCTAACGGAACAGGGGCCAATCGAATAGCATCCAGAAGATTCTGTTTAGGCTTGACTCCTTGTTCTGAGATCTCATACCCTAAATAGTCCACCTTATCTACTAGAAAATTGCACTTTTCTCGTCTAAGTGTGAGACCAGATTCCCTAATTTTAAACAACGCTTCACGAAGGGTGTGGTTATGCTGTTCTTCCGTATCCCCAAATATCAATATGTCATCTTGAAAGAAAATGATGTTCTTAAGCCCCTTAAATAATACATTCATCATTCTCTGAAATATACTTGCAGCAGAGCATAGACCAAAAGGCATTCTAACACATTGAAAGATACCTTCTGTGGTTATAAATGCTGTTAATGACTTAGAATCGTTATGTAACTTTATCTGGTGGTAAGCGTTTTTAAGGTCTAACTTCGAGAAGAATTTACCTCCACTAAGTGCTAAGACCAATTCGTTTATATTGGGGAGGGGGTACGTGTCTACAATCACATTCTGGTTGAGAGACCTGAGGTCAATGCAAAACCTAAATTTGCCATCGGATTTCTCCGTGATAACCACAGGCGAAACCCATGAGGAACTCTCAACTGGTTCAATCACCCCCGAGTCAAGCATGTCCTGGAGCATTTTTTTTACTGCTTCTCTAGCTACTAATGGTGTTCTGCGCACTTTGTGCTGTACAGGAACAGCGTTGGGTTTCAACATTATCTTATGCACGTAGCCCTTAAAACAACCTAAGTCTTCTCTGAACACATCTTTAGCTTCGTTCAAAATGTCTTCTAATGAAGGGTCTTCTACCACCAACACCTGTGTGGGAGCTCTGGGATTTATAATAATATATAAATCAAACTGGTGCACCCACCCTAAAATAGGTGGTCCATCTCTTGATACATAAACTTTGCCATCAATTGTTCTTCCCTTAAACTCAATAGTAGACTCCATAAACCCAATTATGTCGATGGTTTCTCCTTGGTATCCACCTGGATTAATGTCTCTAGGAAGTAATTTCTGGTTAGGCCACAATTTAATAAATGTGCATTTAGGAATGATAGTATACATTGATCCACAATCTACCATCAAGTCTACATTGACTCCATTGACTTTAAATTCTGCTTTGGGTCGATTTCTTCTACCAACCTGGTCTTTAGGGTCATCTACACATAAGATTTTATCTGAAGGCACAAAAGCACCTTCAATGTCATCAAATGTAGTACTATTGTCACTGTCAATGGTCGCAACTCTCTGTTTGAAAGATTTCCTGCACATGTTTGAAAAGTGGCCCTTCCGTCCACATTTTAAGCAATTTTTATCTAAGGCTGGACACTTATAATAGTCAGGGTTATGAGAACCTCCACATTTGTAGCATGACCTAAATTGCTGTCTTCCTCTCTGAAAATTGTTCTTTTGAAAATATCTTCCAGGTTATGATATAGCTGCAACTTCAGATTCCATATTCTGCATTGAAGAAACGTTGCCGTGAGATACATCATCTTTCTTGCTCATCTCACGCATACAAATTTGTGAGTGTTCAACAACTTTCGCTATCTCGATAGTGTCTTTCAAGGTCGGATTCTTGGCTGCCCATAGTCTTTCTTGGGTCTTCCTACACTTACACTGCACGATTAGCTGATCGCGCACCATTTCATCCATCATAGCACCGAACTTACACTTTAAAGAAAGTTCTCTTAATTTGGACACAAACTCATCTATGGACTGATTCTCACCTTGTTTGTGAGTGTAGAATTGATGACGATTCATCACTAAATTAACTTCCTTGGCAAATCTTATCTCCAATCGTTTTTTCGCTTCGTCAAATATATTCTCTATGGCATTACCATTAGGTAGGGTTGCCGTCGGTAAATATTTAAAAATGCGCTGTCCTTCTTTTCCCAGGTTATTTAACAATAAGGCTTTTTTTTTGTCAGCACTAAATTTTGATCCATCTATTGCATCGAGATAAGTCTCAAACATAGGCAACCAGTCCTCCCATTCTATTGCCAGTGGTCCTGGAGAGGCTAAAAATATAGGTGGAGTGACTACTGAACTTTGAGCTGCCATAGTTGCCTTATAGATATCTCACAACAACTGGTATGAATTATAGCAAAAAAAACTAAATTTCTTTTATTTCCTCACGTTGGAATAATTCAATGGGGAAACGTTGAAAATTAAAAGGAAAATAAAGAGTACCTTTTAAATGATGTTTGATGCAAGGTTTCTTGATGTGAGATCGATGCCTTGGTGCTGATCGATAAATTTTAGTCAAAAGCCGATTTGCGCTATATAAAATGGCCGCCACGTTGTTTGTACGTTTTTTTTTAAAGGAGATGGGCCTTGTTTTGGCAGCGTGATGATGATAGAGGCTTGCGTCTTGTTTCTAAAGTAGGTTGGACGCAGCGTTATGCTCGCGTCATGAAAAGTCCTCGCGCTCTCTTCAGCTCTCGCGCTCTCTTCAAGCAGCTGCTCGCGCTCGTTCAAACAGATTGCTCGCGCTTCTATCACATCAGTGCGCTCGCGCTGACAGCTGGCCGGTAACGATTTGGGCGAAAAACAAGTCACTAGTATTAATTAAAATATGACTCACGGCTCGCTGAAATGCCACTGCGCTATTGTACACTGCCACTGTAGAAAACTGCCCAAACGAATCAATGCGCCTTCCTGGGATAGCGGACACAACTGCAGCACGCTGGATTCTTGCCACTTCCACTACGGAGACGCAGCCAGAACGTCGCCAAAATGAAGTAAGGTACACGGAGATCTGTTGTAGAGAGGTAAGGAGCTTTATTCGTGAATTGTCTCCGAGTGGAAAATCAGTGGCCTCCTCTCTGGCTGGTTCACTCTCAACTGCCAGGAGATAGAACCATCAGCCCATGGAGAATGTGGAACGCACTAGGCACAGTGCTCCACAATCCATGGCTGATGTAATAGGTTACAACACACACCTGCTAAGTGCTTTAAGTTTTGCAAACAACAACACCTGCCCTGCCCCAACTGACATTAATGAAGGCTGGCACCTGCTTGTCTGCTCCCTTTCCTTTTTGTTGCAATAACAGGATGCAATGGCATACTTGTAACTATTCTGTGACTGTCAGAGCAGGGTCACACAATAGTTGCAAGTAGGCAACCGGATTCTGGAGGGCCCCTTCAGGAAGGACTACAGGTAAATGGTTACAAATGATGAGCTCGAACTTTTGCACCTGCTCGTTGGTTTTGCTTTTGCAAAACTCGTTTTTCGGTAATTTCGCCCTATTCGCGAGGCGCGGCGTCGTGCGAAATCGACCGTGGAAGCCGCGAACTCGTGCGAGTTACCCCAAGGTTGAGTATGGGCGCCGCCATTTTGTTTGCGTGACGTATTTCCGTTTCCGCCCGCTATGTGTAATCTCACGCAATGAGCGCTTTGCGAATGCAAGTTCGCACGAGTTCGCGAGAGAAATCGCGTGCGAACTTACTTACACGCACGTGTTCGGGCCGCCATCTTGTTTTTCATTCATTCCTATGTGTCTGGGCATGGTGTTTCTATCCTCTGTATATCTCTGCCATCCTTTGCTTGTTTTAATATTTTTTTGATCTATTTAACTTTTTTTCTATCCCTCTATTTTTCTAGGTCTATATTTTTGTGTTTAAGGCTACTTTTGTTTACTTTTCAACTACTTTTTTAAACTTTTATTTCCTTCTTCCCTACTCTTATTCTTTTTCATTTTGTCTCCTTACTGCTAACACCTGCCCAGAACATGGTGAAGACAGCTGTCAAGCTGCCCAAGACGGCCCCCGCAGCCCGTGCACGGCTCCCGTGTGGCCGTTTAAGGGCGGAAATGGTGGTGCCCAGGGAGATCTTCAGCCCTGAGGAGGTGGGCTCTCTCGTTTTTTATGTGCAGCGCCGTCTCCCCAGGACCATCGCGGCAGGCGGCAGGATCGCTGCTGGTTATACCAACAGCCAGGAGCGACGGAAGCGGTGGGGGCAGGTGTGCCGGGCCCTTTTTGACATCACAGGGGTCCAGCGCACCTACAATCAAGTGACCCACCGCTGGACCGATATCCTGGACTGGGAGCGCGACCTGCTAGACCTGCTGGGAGTGGAGGTCCCCGGGCTTGGTGAGTAGTAGTAGCAATTTTTTCATCACTCACTACTCTGTTTTTTCTCCTGCTCTGTGTGACTGTGTTATATTGCAAATGTTTGCTTTAACTTTTTTACAAACAGCAATAATGCTGCTGATTACATTGATAGGAGAGGTAAATTAATATTTCCAAATCTTCTGTACATTTCAGGTGCACTGTTCTCCTTCTCTGTGGCGGTGCCACTGCTTATTTGTTTTCTATTTTGTGTTCATTTAATTGGGCTGAGTAATGTATGAGTGTACTTTACAGAACTGCGTAATGCTAGACACAAAGGGGCAGATTTACAAGCCCCTTGCGCCACGTTTACGCTGCCTTACCTGACGCACAGCGACGTAAACGTGGCGAATCCATGCGAGTCATGTACAACAAGATGCATCTAAGGAGATGCGCCACGTTAAGGCCTGGGCCTGCGCCACAATGGGTGCATTCCCACGCAGGGGGGGGGGTGGGGGGTGGGGGGTGGCGGTCAGGCAGCTGTGCGCCTCGCAAAAGTGCCTGCGTGAAATCTACAAGATTTAACGCAGGCACTTCCGCGACGCTGCTACGTCAATTCTTTATGCCGCTTGCTTGAAGCAGGCGTAAGGACTGATGCGGTATGTTGAGTATTGGGCAGCCCTGAGCATTGCTATAGTTGCATCGCGCCTGCGACGCGACTCTAGAGATGCGCCCCTCTTTCGTCACGAGATGCGTCACGCATCTGCCTACCCTTGCGCCAGGGTTTGCCGCATTGTAATTGCGGCGCATCTGCCGTGACGCAAGGTTAGTTTTGCGTTACGCATTTGTTCTGGTGCACATCTGGAGGTGTCCAGCTCAGAACTCGTAAGTATGCCCCTAAGTGTCAGATTAGCAATTACCCGCGCATCCCTGCAAAGTGTGCGGCACGCCAGCACCACCCAAACGTCACCGAAGCGTTACGCATCGGTGCCGTAAAGGCGGCTCATTGATGGAGTTGCGTTGCAACGATGGCGCAGCTCCAGCAATGCTGCGTCAAGCCGTAAGTCTGCTTCATGCAGGCGCATGGTTTCAGTGACGCATCATTGTCCTAAATGACTGATTGAAATTTTATATATTCCCCATAGCCACTTTTAGCATGCGTTCCTGCGCAGGAATGCCCTCCCTTGCGCTGGAACGCTCCCTTATGGCGCAGGGCTTTAGAATGGGATGCATCTCCCATATGCGTCACGTTGTTAATATACACCACACCATGGCGCCTCTCTTGTTGTGGCGCTGCGTCACAAAATTGACGCAAGAATGGAGCAAAAAGAGCTGCAAGGGGCTTGTAAATCTGCCCCTAGAGTAGAGGCTCAGGTGCAGTCCTTCCTTTGTAGCCCTCTTTTTGGCTGAAATAGTTGGTTCTTGTTCTTTCTAAATGTTTGATTTGGTTGACAAGGACATCGACAAGCAGCAATCATCAATGTTTTCTGTTCATTCTTTCATGTTGTACGTCAGGTCCGCCCAGGGGCAAGCGGACAGAAAAAGCGGATGCAGTGGCTCCAAAGGAGGAGGATGCAGGCCAGGGCGGCGAGTGCTCCTTTGCTGGCCCCAGTAAGTTTTCATTTAAATATAGAGGACCTATTGTTGTCCAAGCGTTCCTAATTTAATTTTTTCGAAATAGTGTTTAGATAGGAGCAAAATCAATATTACTACTGTTGCAGGGACAATTCTCCACAAACCTAACTATGGACACCAAAGACCAGAGTAATAATATTTCAGAGTGGCGTGTTTGGCACACTGTATAAACCTGGTAGTGTCAGCGGCACGGACTCCTCCTTGCAAAAATTGCAAAACCTTTCGCTCAGTCACTCTAGTCTGGAGGACCAAAAACCACAGAGTCTATTCAAGTTTAAAAGCTTTATTAAAAGTTAAAGTAAACACATATATTAAAATAAAGTTAGTTGGAAAAGGAAAAGTGCTTGGTGCTGAGTTGATGAGTAATGGAACACATTTCTTGTGGTCGAGCCGAGCTTTCACCTGGTTTGAATTTGATGTTGCTCTTGTCCTTAGAAGTCCAGTTTCTGTCTGTTCAGAGAAAAATGATGTGTGTTAAAATTAATCAAGCATTCATCAATTATGACAAAAAAATGCAGCAAGACAACAGCCTTCCCTGGAAGGAGGGACATTTTTACTTTAGACTAGAGTAGACAGTCAATTACTTTTTCTGTTGTTTTCACATTCTTCATTCATAGACCAAATACTAGTGAGTGGTGTAATCTAACATTCTTAAATCTACTTTGTAGGTGGAACATCTGGTGGCGGGGCCAGCTCGGATGTGGTAATAGTGATCGACTCCGAGTCCGAGGATCACTCTGGGGAGGAGGCGGCGCAAGAGGACCAAGAAGTACAGACTGTGAGGAAGGAGACAGTGGTGGTGGCGGGTACAGGTAAGCTGGATCATGGTACTATCTGACTCTTAGATAGCATATGATGTGTATCTACAGAGAGTAGACGGTCAATGGATGAACTACGAACATACTATGAAATGTTTCCAGGAGGGGGGGTGCAACATCATCACCATCTCCTGAGTCCTACTCCTGACATGATTGATAGTGTGGTTTGTGGCCAAGGGCCGCACCGAAGGGGGCAGGGTCAGTGGGGGAGGGGGGTGGATCTAGAGCAACAAAAAAAAATATGACCATGAAATTGAAATCATGCCCCTGCAGCGGATGCCTTCGTCCACTGAGCCACCAGACCTGGCATACACATTACACACATCTTTCTTTCTCTCTCCCCCTCCCTCTCTCTCTGTCTCCCTCCCTCATCCTCCCTCTGTCACCCTCTGGCTCCCTCCCTCTCTCTCTCTCTCCTTCTGTCTTCCTCTCTCTCTGTCTCTGCCTCTATCTGTCTGTCGGTCCCAGCCTGCTGTAATTACCATATTGTAATTTGTCACTGGGCCAGCACTGGATGGACCTGCGATCCAGGGGGGGCAATCGCGCCCTCTCTTGCCCATCCCTGTGGACGCCCATGATATTGGCCTGAATAGTTTCTTTTGTACTGCGCTGGCTAGTTGCTAGTTGTACTGTGACACAACTTCCTGCTGAATCATTTTGTGTTAATCATATTCTTAAAGAGCATTGGTTACAGAATATGTCTTTCTTTCTTCATATAGTTGGTCATACTAAAACAAAACCTACAAAGAGTATGCAGGCTGTACTGGCCCGGCAACGGAGGCTGGATGCAACTGTTGCCCAATATCGGCGGCTGGTGGAACTGGAGGGGGACGACACGCAGTCCAGTAATTCCAACGTGACATCTGCATCCTCCTCCGTGACCCCACGTTCTGCCGGTCAGCGCAGTGCTCCAGCCAAACGGAGCCGTGCTGGCAGACGCCACCGCCGAGCAGCAAAAGCTGCACCTCACAGTACTGTAAAGGCTCGCTTGCGCCGAGCAATCCGCAGAGTGTCGGACCTGGAGGCGGAGGTCCGGAAATGGAAGGAGTACCAAAATTTGGTGGAGGGCCTCCGTTTAGATCACGCCACCCTCCGGGAGCAATACGATGCCCTGGCCCTAAGGCATGATGCCCTGGAGGCCAAAGTTAACAACACCATGCATCCCTAGAGTGTCCCTTGCCCCTTTTTTAGAGACTTTTGGGGGATGGGAATTGGGAGTTGGGTTTTTTGGGGACTTTTGAGGGACTATTTATTTTTTGGGGTTAGAAAGGGTCTTGCGGGAGATTATTTTGTTAGGGATATAAAAATATACTTTTTCAAACTTTATCTGAGCATATCTTTTTTTTACTACTTTTGAGCCTGGTGGGTGGTCGTTTTGCAGTAAGTTCGTTTTACTGAACACTGTCATCGTGTTGGTTCACGTGTAATTGGCCAAATGTTTTCCAAAGTAAATGCCTGTCACAGAGTTTGTTAATTGAGGAGTCCTAGGACTTTACTACTAGTACCACTGTCACTCTCTCGCCTCTCCTAATACTCCATTATACTACCTCCCATCCAAACGCTTATCTTACCTGTAATTTGTGTTTGAGGGCTGGCTCCACCTGGAATTCACAGTGTCCTAAAGCGTTCTGCAGCAGGGCCCCAACTGGAGTTTCCCGGCGTGGATTTTCTGCAAAACAAAAGCAATCAACATTAGAAATATGGTTGCGGTGCTCACAGACCCCAAAATCCTAGAAGCCCCACAGACAGCACCCCTAAGACAGGCAAGCGAGCAATAATAACTCCTAAACGTTCACGTGTAATAGGCCAAAAGTTTTCCAAAGTAAATGCCTAACCAATTTCATCCCTTAATAGACCTTGCCAGCAATGGCCCAGCCAAGACCCGTAAACCCAAACGCAAAAAAGTCACACTTAGCAAAATGTATTTAAATGAGGACTCACTACTTCCAGACAGTCCCTCTTTAGGGGACTCGTCAACGTAAGTTTCTTCATTGTGCAGAATCCAGGCATCAGCATTACGGGAAATTGATAGGGTGAGTCTGGAGGAGGAGGATAGACGACCAGGACTGAGTTCTTGTCAACTAACTGTTGTGAACCTGAGGAATGCTGCGGCATCAAAATCAAGACAGTTCTGTTGATGGGCTTGTTGTTTGATTGATTACAGTTTTGTTGTGAATGTGATGAAGCACTTGCTAAAAAAAGAAAGACAGACACACAGGAATAAAAGTGAATAAGGACTAATATTAAAGTTAATGGATCATTGACTCATTTTCAGAACTCGCTGTCAGGGAAGCAGAGCTCGTCCTCAAACTCTGCAAATTGAGTCGGTAGTACTTCTGGTAACTGAGGAGAACTTTCCTCAGGTAGGTCAGTGTCCTCGTCTTCTTCCTGCGTGCATTCTCGTACTTTGTAATCTGGTGGTATGAAGTGCTGGTTCATCTTTATCATGGTGAGCCGCTCCACATTTGCGGGCAAGAGGCGGGACCTTTTGGAAGTCACAATGCCACCAGCAGAACTAAAAACACATTCTGAAGACACGCTTGCGAGTGGGCAAGACAAGTAATTGATAGCCAGGTTGGTGAGCTCTCGCCATATGGTTTTTTTCCCATGCCAATACGCCAATGGGTCCTCAGTAATATTGACCGCTGTTGAGTCATCCAGATAGACCTGCACCATTGAAAGAATGTCCTCCCGGATTCCTGTACTTTGCACTTCTGTGTCCTTTCTGGGACAAGGAAACCCTAGCTCACTTAGCCAATCCGCTTCAGACATATCGCCTGGGCCTGGTGCAGATGATACGGTTGCTGGTGTGGTTAACGGCTCAGAGGAAAAGTCACTCACTTCTGCCACAGGCACAGATGCAGAAGTGTTTTTTTGGGACGCCTGATGGCCTGCTGATTCACTAGTAGTACTGTCTTCTCCTACAGTTTCCTTCCGCTCTCTTTCAAAACGAATGGCTGACTGAACTAGCCAACCTTTGTACTCTGTAACATCTGATGTTTCAAAAGGAATTATTACTTTGTGGATCCAGAATAGTAGCACAAATGTAGTGCTGTTGTTTCTTGATATTTACAAGCCGTTTATTGCTAACTAGGCGTTGTATTAATCTCTGCGCCAACTCATATGCTTCATTCTTTCCAGCATCTTTTAATTCTGAAGACACCACCTTGACGTGGTGCTCGAGCTTCAGCAACAATGGGATAGCTTTGCTCAAAGAACAGTCCTCCCTGCTGACGTCACGCGTGAAGACCTCAAAAGGACGAAGCATGTCTGTCAGGCTTTTAACTAGCTGCCATTGCTCCACCGCTAGCATCATTTCTGTCGTATCACCACCCAGGTTGTAGAAATACTCATTGACTACTGGAAACAGCTCATGCAGACGCTCAAGCATGTAGAAGGTTGAGTTCCAACGTGTTGCCACCTCCTGGATAAGTGCTTTCACTGGCATTCTACGTACATTTTGCTGGCGCCTCAGCTCCTTCCGGGCCTTAAAAGAATGTTTGAAATGTGTGCATATTCTTCTGCAGATGGTCAGTATTTGGTCGACTGCAAGTTCTTTTTTCAAGAACTTTTGCACGACAAGGTTCAGACAGTGCGCCAAACACGGCACTCTGAAATAGTAACCGTTCTCCATGGCCTTAACTACATTGCTGCCATTATCAGTAGAAACATAACCAACCTTGCAATTTCTTGGGGGCAGCCATTGCGAGACCTTTTTGTTAAAGTCATCCAAAATGTTGACTGCAGTATGACTTTTCTCCATGCCAAACATGGCTAATGTTGCATGTTTACGAGCACCCTTAAAAATCTCGGCCAAGTCACCACCTGCATTTATCTGTTTTGCAACCCCTGAAAAAGAGACCCAGTGTGCAGTGATGCACATGTAATCAAGGGCTTGGCAACTGGTCCACATGTCTGTTGTCAGGTGTATAGTGTGAACAGCACTCTTCTGCAAAGCTGCCCCAACCAACTCAAGCACCTCTTTATGTAGTGCTGGAACAGCAACCCTGGCAAAATAGAACCGGCTAGGAACCTTCCATTTAGGGGCCAGTGTTGCCACGAGTTCAAGAAAACCCACACCTTCGACAAACGAAAAAGGGAGAAGGTCCATAGCTAGCATTTTAGCCAGCTTAGTGTTATACAGGCGTACAATTGGGTGGTTGCGTTGAAATTGCGCATCTGAGGAGAACATGGCTGAAATGGTGCGCTGGACAAATTTACTGGATGATGCTGATGCCTTCTTCGACCCACTTCTGCTCAGTGTTGACATTTTCCGCATTGGTGTGTCTCCCAGACTCTCAGTGTGCCTCCTATGTGTTCCGGAGGGTGTGGTGCTGCCAGGGGTACTGGGTGCAACCGGACAAATGTCTGACACTTCTTCTACCTCCCCGTCATCTTCAGATGAAACACCTAGTATGGGTATATTTTGGCCACTTGCCCTTTGGGATTGCTTTCCCTTGATGTTTGCTAGGTGCGCAAACCATACGACAGCGTGCCTTCTTTGAAGATGACCTATCTGGCCTCCGGTTCCATAGTTGGTACCAGTCTTACCACGGCTAACTCTAGTCTTACAAATGCAACAAACGGCTATGTTATCATACTTTGCATGGACACTAAAAAAGTTCCAAACTGGGGACTGGAAACTTCTGGTTTTGCCGCACGAGATGATACTGCCAATGCCAGATGAAGCAGGGGTGGATGAGCCTTGCAGACATCTACTAGGTTGTGCAATTATTGCAGCAACCCTACTTGAGGGAGTCGAGCTGGATGGAGTCCCCCTCTGGGGAGAAAATATGGGAGCTGTAGGTTTTGTTGAACTTGTTGTACTACTTGACTGCGTTGGTGGTGCTACCAGTGCCACGTCGCCAGGGTCACGCTCAGCATGACGTCGGGATAGGGTATAAATGTCTGTCTGCTGCATGGCCGGTGTGGCTGGAATGACGTGTGTGATGACTAGGTCATTGCTGTCATCCTGTTCATCAACATCAGAATGAACCACTTCATCAAGTCCGGCGTTCGGATCCATAAGTATGAGCTTTCCGGGGCCCTTCCTTTTAATTTTTGATACCTTTCGCAGCGAGTGGTGTGCCTCCCTCTCAGACGTCGGAGATGGTTGCCAATCTAGATCCAGATCATCTGATGAGGCGGGGCTTGAAGAGGAACTTCTACACACACTCCTTGATCTTTTCCTTGCTGGGGAGCTGGGAGAAAATGAATCATCAGGAGGAGTGCCTTCGTCTTCCTGACATGATACCCCGGCTCCAAAGTCAATTTCCTCCTGTGCCCCTACTCCTGGAAGAAGAACCATTGTGGGCACTTGCACCGCTCCATGCGCCACTACATGGGCCTCTTCACTGACCTCTACTTGCAACTCTCCATGGACCTCTCCTTCTCGGCCTTCTCCTTCTCTGCCTTCTCCTTCTCGGCCTTCTACTTCTCGGCCTTCTCTTTCTCGACCTTCTCCTTCTCGACCTTCTCGACCTTCTCCTTCTCGACCAGCTCCTTCTCGACCTTCTACTTCTCGGACAGCTCCTTCTCGGCCAGCTCCTTCTCGGACAGCTCCTTCTCGGACAGCTCCTTCTCGGACAGCTCCTTCTCGGACAGCTCCTTCTCGGACAGCTCCTTGCGCATGTACTTGTGCTTGTACTAGTAGCCCATGCAGTTGTTGTTGCGGCTTTGGTTGTTGAATAGTACTTGTGAGATGAGTTACAACCTGTGTTGATGGTGTGCTGCTACTTTCTTGCGATGAGCCAACATCACTGGTCGTTGGTGATTGAACCACTAAACAGGCTACCTGTGCAGCACTCATGGTGGGCCTTTGTTTTTTCCACAAAAATGTAGTGGTCGAGCCTCCAGTCTCCTTGGTAAGTGGTGCCACTTGCTTCTTCTTCTCCTTAGTAGAGACATTTTTCTTGCAAGAGGAGCTACGGGCACCTCTTTTTGGAGCCATCTTCTTCAGATGTCGGAACAACAGGCCGCAGCAGGACTTCTTCCTGGCACTGATGCTCAACGATGATGCGGAGTTATTGACTTTGTGCACCTAAAAGCAAACGAAGACAGAGGAACATCAGTAAATATATGTTGCATATGTAGCGCTTCAATAAATAGTTTGCAAGTAGGCATTTATGAATACACACATGCACATCACATAATATGGAAATTTCAAAATTAGGATTTGCTAAATTTTTGGGAAACAGGAATTTAACATTGATCCAAGAGAGCACACACAGAGAGGGTTATAGTTTCATGTACCACTGACTCCCCCTGGGCTAAATGGGTGAAAGCAAGGCAAAATGGGTGCAGGCCTATGGCACAAAGCTCACTGCCTGCCTTCAAAATGGCCACTTGACCCCCATCCACATGGCCAGGACCATGCCTCAAAATGGCCCCCACCAACATAGCCAGCCCCCAACCCCTACTCCAAAAAGTCAAAAAACACAACACCAATCAAATCACCACAATCCAATGCCATCCATCAAGTTTCAGAAGGTTTATGCTGCCTGCTGGTGGTTTTCTGGTGCGAAATTGCAATTTTTGCAATTTCGCGAGTGCGAGATTGTTGCTTCACGACGCGAACGTGGCGAATAACCAGCAAAATCCGCGAACAGATGGATTCTGGGCCCCCTGGGCATGATAAAATCACAGCACACTGGGTGCAGGCCTATGGCACAAAGCACACAAACTGGCTTAAAAATGGCCCCTAGACCCCCACCCACACGGGACCAGGCAATAAACTGGCCCCCACCCACATTGCAAGCCCCCAACCCCACCCCAAAAAGTCGTAAAACACACAAAAATCACAACAATCCAATGCCATCCATGCCCTGGCCAGAATAATGTTAAAATTAAAGAAAACAGTTGTATCATGCATGCACCCATAACTAAGCCTGGTAGTTTTCAATTCATGTGCAGAATTGTAATTTTTACAATTTCGCGAGTGTGAAATTGTTGCTGCGCGGGACACGAGCAGTGCGAACACAGGCAATTTTTTTTTAAAAAATCCGATTTTCGGGTAAGTTAGAGGCCCCCTGGGCATAATGAAAGCAATCAGAGCAGACTGGGTGGGCATAGGGCACAAAACACACTGCCTGACTTCAAAATGGCCAATTGACCCCATCCACATGGCCAGGACCTGCAGGACCATGCCTCAAAATGGCCTCCCACACATAGCCAGCCCCCAAACCCACCCCAAAAAGTCGAAAAACACACACAAAAATCACCACAAACAAACAACATCAACTTATCAACTTACTTGTAAATCAAATTTCTAATCAAAAAGTAATCCAAAAGGCCTCAAAGCCAAATCTCCAGCAGCATCCACAAAAAGTAATCCTTCCCAGTCAAGATCGAATTCAAAGTGGCCAGGAAATGGACTAAGCAATGGGAGGAGCTTGCTGGACAGGAAGAGGAAGTTGGAGACTGGGTCACTTCCTTCACCCCTCCCCAATTGTAATTTCACGAGTGCGAGATTGTTGCTGCCCGCGAGCAGTGCGAACACAAGCAAAAAATCCGCTGCATGCGGATTTGCGTATTTTCGCCACATCCGCGAGAGTTCGCGGATTGCGGATTTACCGAAACGCCACATCCGCGAGAGTTCGCGGATTGCGGATTTACCGAAAATCCGAAAAATCCGCGAGCGGAACGGATTTTGCGCCCATGCTTAGTCAGTTATGGCTTTCCTTATATCAGCTATGGTTACCAAGTCCCGAGAATGAAGGGTTTGAAGTGTGGGGGTTGGGAGTGTAATAGTCTCGCCGCCGTGAGCTCGACTTGGGCATGATCTGCTATCGAGATGTCCAATATATCGGTAGTCTACTGCAGGGAGCAGTAAGAGCGTAATCAGGATGTAATCCCTGTATGAGTAGAAATGGACATGAGAGTAGAATTTATATTCTCTGAAGTCTCGGTGGAGATACTACCACACATCGAGGTGGACCGATTCAGTGCTCTCCTTCTTTAGTAGGGCTGACTTCACCCCAGTGCCGAAGAAAGGTGCTCATATTCCTATCCCTGTCGGGTTTTTCTGGCCAGGTTGAAGTCCTCCCCACCGAGCGTGTCCTCTGATAGTCTTGCAGTGGCTGTCGCAGTGTAGTGGCAGAAGTGCATATTGGGGCGAGTTGGGGCATAGACATTAAGCAGTGTGAGAGTGGTGTTGCACGCTGGGCAGATAGTAATTTTAATAAATCTACCCCAGAGTCATTATTCACAGCGACATCAGTACCCCAATCGTGGCTTACACAGCACCTCAATCCCGCCAACACCACCATTTACGTCATGGAAAATGCCCAATATTAAAGGGTATAGCCCTTCTGATGCATTCGGCAGTGGTGTCCACTCGTAGTAAGTGAGTCTCCTGCGAGAAGATGATGTCAGGATGTCAGGATGTCTCAGGTAGCACTTAACTTGCCATTGTTTATTAGGGGAGTTGAGACGTCTCACATTTAGTGAGAGTAGTTTGGAAGCATTGGTGGATGCCATGTCTATCTAGGCTAGGATCACTGCACTTTGCGTACCCACGCTCTCTGCCATTCCCGCACCCTGAGTTGGAGAGATACTTGGAAAAGACAAGGGAGGAAAGAGGGAAACACTTCATAATTGTGAAGCCAACCGGGCCCAACTGGGGAGCATCCTTGTTCGTGTTGTGGATGAAAGTCCCAAACCCACCTGTGGTGTGGCTCCCTTGACGGAAGATTCGATATGGTGGGGTGGTCCAAAGGAGCGAGACAAAAAATTGTGCTGTGAACAAGCAGAGAAGTAGAGAGTCTGAGAGTTCATGCTCTCAGAGTGTCCTTGTGACCCTCTTGAGACCCAAAGTGGAAGAATAAGGGTACTATGGGTGTTCAGGTCTGTTTCAGAGAGTTCCTAGAGAGGATGCCCCCTGACAGGGTGAGACTGTCTTGGCAATAATCTGTTATATCATGCCTCTTGTGGGAGAGCTGGTGATTATGGGCGGAGGTGTGCCACTCTGGACCTTCCGTCTGCTGTTCGAACTTTGGGGTCCATAGGTAGCCCCAGCGGGGAGGTTGCCTCTTGCAGTTAACTAAACATCCTACACTAGCCATCCCACTGAAAGATAAGGCCAAAGGGGTGGCCCAATTGATATCAGGTATTGCGTTCCATCAGGGCTGCTGTGATGGGGAGCAACTCTCTCTGTCTCTGGAATGTAGTGAGTACTAGGTCTTGAAACAGATGAATTGTGGCTCCACAAAATATCAGATCCGCATTTCCTTGTGCCGCTGACAGGATGGCCTCCTTCTCCTCGAAGAAGTGAATGCCAACCACGATGTCTGGGGGGCCAGAGGCAGAGACGAGGTAATACCTGTGTGCCAGGTCCAGCCTGGGGAAGGTAGTGATATGTTGCCTCTGACAGTCTGGAGTAGGTACCTGATGAAGCCCATGATGTGATCACTTTCAGCCCCTGTGGAATGCCTCTGATGCTGGTGTTGTTCGATGGCTCCAGTTATCAAGGTTCACTTGTTTTGATAGAAGGTTGATATTGTGTTACTCCAGGGCGTTCAGCCTCCTCCAGAGCTTCTCTTAGTCTTTGGTGTGAGCATCCAAAGTACTTTCCAAGTGTTCCACCTTGTCTCCCAGGTCGCTAACCTCCGTACTGATCTCATGGTTACAGGATTTGAGTTCTACTTTGATGGAACCTATTTTGTAGCAGATTTTAGACAGTAATCCATCCATGTACTCTGCCCGCTGCTGATGAGTCTGGTGGTTTGTGAGTACCTTCGCCTGCCGCCTGGTGAGTCCACATTGCCATGAATATGTTGTATTTATTAGGCTTGTCCTTCACCATGGCAGCACAGTCTATATGAGGAATGTGGAAGAACATGCAAGGAGCTGGTAATCCGGGTGGGGGCCATGAGTCATAGGCGGGAGTGCCCCAGTCCAAGAAGATGCTGGCCATATAAAGGGCTGCTAACTGTGGTGCACAGTGTGAAAGGATGTGCCAGTAGCCCGAGGGCCCTCCAGCGGGTTCCCTGGGGGTGAAATGCCAGTTATGCATTTACTGTCTTTTCAGGCATGGCAGAGAGGGTAGGGGCGTCTAGCTGAGTCTGGTTCCATGCAGGAAGATCATTGGCTCCCCATATTCAGGGCAGCTGAGGTGCCTCTGCCTTCAGGAGAGGAGGCTGGGTCAGAAGCCCCCCAACTCCAACACAGGCTGTTTGTGTGGGTCCCAGGAGCGAGCCTGGAAGGCAGAGACTCAGATGCAGGCCTGCCCCTGCAAGGTGCTGGACATGCAGTGAACGGTGTGAAGGGAGGAGGGGGAGGCCAGTATCCGAAGAGAAGGCAAGCAGGGGGTGCTCCCCAAACTCACCCACAAAGACCTGGAGTGAGCCTGGGGTCTCAACAGGGATGTGCACCCAATGGGTTTCAGCAGAGCCGGTCGGTGGTTTAAAGTCTCACCAAGTTGTCCCCATCGGGGGCTTCACCCACTCGGCTGAACAACTTGTACAGGAACGCCAGGGGTGGGCCCCACCAGCTAGAGAATCTTCCAAGGCTCAGGGCCATCAGTGTTTGCACTCTGTGGGCCCCACACTGGGTGTATGTAGTCCCAGTGCTTCAAAGTGGGCTTACCCTATGGCTGGCGAGCCTGTGATGTCTTCCTCCTTACCTTGAGGTCGTGGCCAGGCATAGTGGCACCGCGCTGCTCCAGACCTCTCGACTTCCAAGCAGACAGGATGGCAACTGGGCTCTTTTCTCAGCTGCACTCTGGAGTCGTGGGCTAGTGCCTTGTGGGTAGAGGGTGTGGTGTTATTTACCACCTCTATTACTGCCTGGATGGTGCTCTTCACATCATGAGAGCAGAGAGTGGTCCCTGCTTTTCATTTTGTGTGCAAACCAATGCCATAGGGCTGCAGTGGATTGGAACTCACAGAGCCTGCATCCTACTCCATGATCCACCTGGTCATGCCCCCATTTTATCGCTTATTGTCTTTTATGGGGGATGCTAAGCAGTGTTTCTTTTTTAATGTTTAATACATACTTCTGACTTTTTGTGTTATTATGGATATATTTTTTTTATGGTTCATTTTATTCATTAATGTTTACTTTGCATATTGCAATAATTGTATTTAGTATGTATTATTTGTTAATTGTTTTATGTTTTGTATTGTATTATAATTTTACTTTATGTGTGTAAAGGTTATTTTAATGTTATAATATTGTAGTTAGACAACTTATAAATGTAGAGTTAAACTTTATTTGTTGTTTAAAATGAAATCCAGTTATTATACTTTAAAAAAAATGTAATTTATTTTTTATGATATTCTGTAGTTTATATTGTGTTTTTCGATATTTTAAAATTTAATACAGTTATTGAAAGGTAACAATATTTTTGCTTCTGGTATTTGCTGTTTCAATATTGATAGGAATAGATATTTTTAACTGCAATATTTTGGTCATCGATATTTGTGTTTGTGTTAATTAAGTACAGGATGGGGATATTTTTGTAAACAATATTTTTTTTGCAGGGTTTTTGTGAATCAATATTGTTTTCAATGGTAATATGCCATTTATCCATTCAGATTCCACACCAAGATAAAAATGGCAGATGGGTGGTGGAGTTGACAAAATCGCTCATTTCATTGCCAGGTGTGTTAAAATCATTGCAATATACATATATCCTGAATTTATTCATACACTTTTCATGAAGTTAAATTTGACATGAAAATCAATTGTTAAAGATAAAATAAAAAGTAATGATCAATTAAAAACATTTTGAAGTGATGCATACATTTATTTCAATGAAAACATACAATTATAATTCATTGCTAATATTATATATTTTTTAAATTTTACTTAGTTTATGATATTATAATAAAATATTTTATTGAAAATAAATATAAAATGCATTAATTTAAAACTCAGTATAGGTAAAAAAAAGTTGTAAATAGTATTAAATTAACATTATTGGTATGTTGTTTTTTTAAGTCCCTGCCGCCAATTATCTTCTAAGGGAACGTGTTTCAGTAGCAGTGTTTGGCCATGTGGGGTGCTTGACTTACTGCTGTTTGTTTTGGTCAGTAGTTACTCTAGAAGTGCAGTTTGTGAATATCAGTGGGCTTACTCTTTTGTGAGTCAGTGACAAATTAAATCTGGATCTTTTTCTAACCACTTCCCTCAGTCCCTCCCACATTTACTATTAAAACGCATACATGTGCATAGACTCCACAGTGGGAGAGGAGAAGTCCGCAAATAAAAGATAGGAAAGGGCAGAGGAGCATGCTCTGCATGTAGTTTGTGAAGATCACTTTGTAGGATGTTTTGCACTACTACAAAACACACTACAAAGTGCAGTTTGTGAAATAGACCCTAAGTAACTGACCTATAAGTAGGATGTGTGGTCCACAAGGTAGGGTGCCTGGTATTTAAAAGTGGAGCTTGTAAGAATTTATTGTTAGCATGTTCTTAGTGACCAGCCTCCAAAAATGTTTTTCTGCATTAAGGCTTTATCTGGTTTTATGAAGAAAAAGATAAAGTAATTAATGTGTTAATCCATTATATAAGCTCCAGAGATGACTCAGCCACTATTTTTAATATTTAATAAAAATCAAATTTTATGGTAAATTTGTTTTTTGATAATTATATAGGAAAACTGACTTTTTAAATGATATACTTTTCCAGCTTCAAGCCACGCATGCCAATTAGAATTGGGAACACACTTTTGTCTCCTGGCTTTAGTTTCAGTGAAGGAGAGAGCTGGCTCCAGAAATAGGTTGAGTGGGAGTAGACTGCTCATTACCTTAATCACACTCCTATGTATGCCACAAGCTCCCTCCAGGGGTAGAAAGATGTTGTCATGTTGGATTGCGCTAAAAATGTTGAGCTCTGTGATACTTTGTAAGGAGGCAAGCAGATTGTGCAGAAGAGGAAAGGTTTGCCTTAGGCAACTTTTTGCCCATTGACCAGGGAGTGCACAGGAGTAACCCTCACATTCTGGTTAGTGAATTAGATAAAAGTAACACCTCACCCCTAGCACCTCAAAACACATTCTGGATATGTGTCAGAACAGAAAAGTACAGGGACTGGTAACTGTAATCTGTGAGAATTCCTGAAGGATGAGACTTGTCTCCACTTGTATGCAGGACTAAGAAGTGAACTCCACGGGTCATTTGTCTGACCTCCTGTATGACTACAGCGATATAACAAGCTGTAAGAGACCTTTTCCCTGAAATGACCAGTGGATCAGATACAACTGGAACTAGACTGAACGTTGCTGGTGGCCTCTGCTGGAGTGTGCTCTTTCCTCTATGTGCTGTCCCTCAGGTGCTGTGAGTCTCAGAAGTAGCTAAGAGAAATTACCCCAGAAAGTTTTGAACTCCCAAAACCTCTGGGGCTTCAGCAGGACTTTGCTGCAAAGGTGCCCGATTTCGAATCAACTACTTTGCCTACAGCTGCCGGCTTTACCCCTGAAGGATTATTAGCTCCATAAAAAAAGGCTTAGTGCCTGATTTAGATTTCAACCGACGGGTTACTCTGTCACAAAGGTGACACATATCCCCACTGCTAAAATATAAATCAACTAGGATATTATGGGATGTATATTTTGACGGATGGGATATCCGTCACCGTTGTGACGGAGTAACCCATCCACCGAACTCTAAATCAGGCCCTAAGTCAAAGGTAGAAATCTTGACCGGGTGAAGGTTTGACATGTATTCTTTGGCAGCTATGAAATTCAAATTTCTCCTTCTCTGAGCTTCTGGCACCAAAACCTCTGGATTCCGCAGGACCTTTTCCAGCGGCTATTTGGCTTCAAGAGGACTTCAGCAGTTACAGCTGTCACCCTTGCCCAGCTGGAGGATTTCAACTTCTGTCAAAGAGATAAACTCAGAAGATAAATACTATGAGAACCCTCTTGATGTATCTGACCTGAGCACCATTCTGGTCAGCCTGAAATTGCACCTAGGTACCAGTGAACTGTAAACCATGATTTCTGGTTGACCTTTTACATTTAGTTCACTTGTCTTGCCTTCAAAGTTAAATAATTCATATCTCCAGTCCCTCCAATTGGATTTTAGGTGTTTAGGTGTCTTTTTTCTTTATTAAATACTAGCAACTAGCGTTGCTGCGATCTCCGAAGAAAGGAAATTCAAGGAAACTCGTCATGATAACATTCAATTTACATTGTGTCATTTTTATTGAAACTTATTCATTTTAATATGGAAACCATTTCAAAGTGTTGTTTTAATTCTATTTATTTATTTGAGAGCTTGTGGATGCACAAATTTTTGTTTTTCCGTCTGGTGCGTACATCAGTATTCGAAAGATTATGAGGGCCCTGGGGGGCCGATATTTAAAAAATATTTATGGCAGAAACCTTTGCGGGAGTGTACTCAACAACTTCCCAAAGTTTCCTGGCGATCGGATGAATGGTGTTTTAATTCTATTTATTTATTGGAGTGCTTGTGGATACACGATTTTTTGTTTTTCCGTCTTGTGTGTACATCATTATTCAAAAGATTATGAGGGCCCTGGGGGGGCGATATTTTAAAACATTTTATGGCCGAAACCTTCGTGGGAGTGTACTCAACAACTTCCTAAAGTTTCATGGCGATCGGATGAATGGTGTTTTAATTCTATTTATTTATTCGAGTGCTTGTGGATACACGATTTGTTGTTTTTCCGTCTTGTGCATGCATCAAATGTTTATGCCAGAAACCTTCACAGGAGTGTACTCAACAAGTTCCCAAAGTTTCCTAGCGATCGGATGAATGGTTTTTTAATTGTATTTATTTATTCGAGTGCTTGTGGATACACGTTTTTTTGTTTTTCTGTCTTGTGCGTACATCAGTATTCAAAAGATTATGAGGGCCCTGGGGGGCCAATATTTTAAAACATTTTATGGCCGAAAACTTCGCAGGAGTGTACTCAACAACTTCCCAAAGTTTCATGGCGATCGGATGAATGGTGTTTTAATTCTATTTATTTATTCGAGTGCTTGTGGATACATGATTTGTTGTTTTTCCATTTGGTGCGAACATCACTCTTCGAAAGCTTATGAGGGCCCTGGTGGGCCGATATTTAAAAATGTTTTAGGGCAGAAAACTTTGCGGGAGTGTACTCAACAACTTCCCAAAGTTTCATGGCGATCGGATGCATGGTGTTTTAATTCTATTTATTTATTCGAGTGCTTGTGGATACACAATTTGTTTTTTTTCCGTCTGGTGCATACATCAGTATTCGAAAGATTATGAGGGCCCTGGTAGGCCGATATTTAAAAATATGTTATGCCAGAAACATTTGCGGGAGTGTACTCAACATCGTCCCAAAGTTTCATGGTGATTGGATGAATGGTGTAGTAATGCATAAAGGACAAACAGACGGACAGACAGACAGACATTTGTTTTTATAAATATAGATTTCTTGCATTTTAGAAATTCATTGTAAGATTTTTAGCGGTGGTAGTTGGACTTTTTGAATGATTTGGAGTTGCTAAATTCTTTGCTCATATACCTAAGTTAAGTGTTGATCTGCTCTGTACCACAACTACAAGGAGTTGAGGCCAAGTTTAAGTTATTGAAACTCATTGTTTTACCCTACAAGATTTGGGGGCTCCCATCCTTCAAACCTACGGGTCTCATTTATGAGGTTTTACCGTGGGGTAGCGCCACAGGCCTTCTTGCTGCTCAGCCCTACTGTAAAAGAAAAGGGCAGGAATGCGCAGTATATATCAGATAGGGCACATTTGTGTCCTTTCCTCCTGCGCCAGCGCACACTGGGCTGTCGTGCGCCAACGCAGGCACCTTTGCAGCACGGTGCAAGGGCCCCTGCATTGCAGAGATGATTATTTCTGTGCAGGAAGGGAAGCATTCCTGCACAGAAACAATCACTGGAGGCTTTTTTCTCTTTCTATGCATGCTGCAGAATGCAGCACACATTGAAAAAGGAAAAACGAGGAGAAATACAGATATTTCTCCTTGTTGTGCCTCCCGTACGTTTTTGGAGCTGCCTCAGATTGATGATTTCCCATAAATCCGGGGCAGTGTCTAAAAGCCATGGATGTAGCTGAGAACGCCCTCAGCAACATCTATTTCACCCCTCTTTAACGCAGAAAACTGTGTTAAAGGAAGACATGTTTACAAAGCATCATTAAGCCAAAAAAAGTGGCTTAGTGCTGCTACGTAAATATGGACATTCCGGCCGCACAAGGGGCCTCATAAATGAGGACCTAAACATTTATAACCCATTTCCTTGCAGGAACATGGACCCTTCTTAATGAAACAGAAATTGGCAATCTAGGTAGCCAGTACTGTGTGTAATATGAAAGAAACTAGTTATTGGTATTTATACTCCTAATGAAGCAAAAAGCAAAATGCATTGAGTGAAGACTAAGGGCCTAAATATGAGTTTGGCAGTTGGACTGTCATAGGACCGCTGCTAACGCAGGGGATCAACGATCCCTTGGCAGACTTGCAGCAGTCTGAGGCCGCAAAATGCTGGTGGTGCTGCTGCAGCACCACCATGCATATTACGAGTTTCTTCACCACCAGAGTTTTCATGGTGGTGAGCCTGCCATGAAAAGTGTGGTGGTGAGGAAACTATGGGGGCACTAGAGGACCCCCTGTTGACTCTGGGCCAGGTGATGCATGCAAGGGGCACATGGTGTGCCACTCATTGTGCATGGCATTCACCCCCAATTCCTACACGGCATGGACTTCACAGTCTATGCTGTGCAGGAACGTACATTGACAGTCTCACAGCAATGCCTTGCTAAGGCTCACGCATGAGCCTTAGCCCGGAAACACCGTGGGACCACCAAAGCACTGCCCACCAGACCAGGAGCCAACTCCTAATCTGGAGGGCGGTGAGCAGACGAGTTAGTGATGTGGCAGCAGGGCGCTGGCTTGAAGGCCCGCTGCCACACCGCTTAACTCGCAAACAGACCCAAATTCCCTTAAAATAAATGACAGATTTTAATTTGTGATTTTGGAAAAAGAAAATTGAAAAATAAGATAAACACATGAAATATTATTTCCAAAATAACTGCAAGAAGCTTTGATTAATGCATGACACATTAAAACTGCTTAGCAACATAGCTGCGAGTGTATGGTGCAGATCCAGGTAGAACAACGTTGATTTATTGTGGACTGTTCATTAAGCACTAGGTACTGGAGGTTCACATAAAAACACTTAAAAAAGAATTACATTACATTTTGAATGGGTTGTCAGGAATAGTGAAAGTTACTCTGTGGTGGTGTCGGATAACTAGCAAATTCCCAAACAGTTAGTTTGAGTAATAGAAAAATAAAAGTATGTTGAAAGTAAAAGTGAAGAAAGATGACAGGCACATCTTGAAAACTGTAAGGCTGCCATGTAAAATTGAACGCCGAGATTGCTTGAATGTCAGTAAGCTCTTCACCAGTATTATGAAAATCGTGAAAAACTACACATTTTCACACACTGTTTTTATCCATTTCTTCTAAATGGATCCGTCATACCATACAGAGGTTTGGGCTTGCTGGCAAACAAATGTCTTTTAAATAGTGTGGTGGGACTTATCCCCCTAAATCTCTGGGCGAAGCTAGGTTTGCTCCCTTCGAACATTGGCTTGGTGCAGGTATTTATATTCCATCTCATCAGCTTTCTAATGCTGATGACCACTATTTTATTGGTGAACATTGCTAGGAGCAGTTATTGCTACTGTGTGCAAAGTACGTCTAGTTGCAGTATTTTCTGGTACAAAAGGCCTTGCATTGTTTTTTTTTATTATTAAGATAATGCATTACTCTTAAAGCCCAGTTCCCTTTCATGGCATAATATATACAATGAGCATTACATCAACAGGGCACTGATGAATGTAGTGACAGTTTTGAATTATTTCCTGACAGCAGATTGTCATTTTTTAAGTTCTTTTTTTGTGTATGTTTGAGATGGACCTAATAGTGAAGGCTGAAACCTTTTAAACCTCCACAGAAAGAATTATGCAAATATTTTTTAACATTCACTTTGACAATAGCAAACAATTCTCCTAATTGTTGTCAATGAGAGAGACAGAGGGCCTTATTATGACACTGGCGGTCCTCCGGTGGGCGGTAATAAGGCAGCACTGCAACAGCAGCAGTCTGTAGGCTCATTGGAGAGCCTTACCTGCAGACTGCAGCAGTGACAGCGCCATCTGCAAGTTCCTGCATGGTGTGGCAATTACTATGTGGTGCATGCTGTGCCGTGCCGGAACTGGGGTGCATACATACAGGGTGTGCCACCCTGATTTGCCGCCCAGGCCCTGGAGAAGCAGGGGGGGCCCAGGTCGGGCCCCTTTTGTTGCCTCTCTGCCACCTTTTTCATGGCGGTGGCACCGCCATGAAGGGATGGTGTGAGTCAACTCAAAATATGCTCAAAGGTGCTGGCTGCGGCATCCGCCAGCATATTTTTCCCAGGGAAAGAGTGCCATCTCAGCGGGATCTTTGATAGCGGTGGTGCCGGTGGTCTGGTGGCGGTCCGACTGCCACAGTTGTAATACTGCAGGCGGGACGCGCCGATCTTTGGTATGACCGCCGTGAGGGATTCGGCTCTACCCAGCACTCTGCACTTTCTTGCCCACACCGTACCTGCTTTCCTAGGAGTCCAATGCCTCGCAGCAGCACACCGCACTGCCGTGAGGGAAACGGCCAGGTGGGTGCTGCTATTGACATCAACTACCAGCAGGCACTGTGGGGGCACACACTGAGGACGTCATCAGAGGGCGCCGGAGGCCCTCTTAGGCAGCACAGCCCTCCCGCAGCACGGGACGCACTGATCTTTGGTTTGACCGCCGTGAGGAAACGGCTCTACCCAGCACTCTGCACTTTCTTGCCCAGACCCTACCTGCTTTCCAGGGAGACCAACGCCTCGCCGCAGCACACCGCACCGCCGTGAGGGAAACGGCCAGGCGGGTGCTGCTATTGACATCAACTACCAGCAGGCACTGCGGGGGCACACACTGAGGACAACATCAGAGGGTGCTGGAGGACCTCTTAGGCAGCACAGCCCTCCCGCAGCGCGGGACGCGCCGGTATTTGGTTTGACCTCCATGAGGGAAACGGCTCTACCCAGCACTCTGCACTTTCTTGCCCAGACCCTACCTGCTTTCCTGGGAGTCCAACGCCTCGGCGCAGCACACCGGACCGCGTGAGGGAAGCGGCCAGGCGGGTGCTGCTATTGACATCAACTACCAGCAGGCACTGTGGGGGCAGGTATACACTCAAAATATCGAGTTTTTAATATCGAGTTACATTAATATCGAGTTAAAAATATAGAATGGACACAATATCGAATGGACAGAACATAGACTACAAAAATATCGAATAGAATAGCATTAATATCGAATCAAAAATATAGAATGGACAAAATATTGAATGGACAGAATATAGACAACAAAAATATAGAATGGACAGAATATAGACAACAAAAATATAGAATGGACAGAATATAGACAACAAAAATATCGAATCTAAGGTAAGTAAGTTAATATTAATTTTTTTAAGTATTTTTTATGTTAGTATATGTGTGAAAAGTGTATATTTATTTTATAATTTATTTTAATTAATTAATTTTATGGTATTTAATTTTTGCGTAATATAATTCTGTAGCGGGTTGTGGGTTTATAGGGGAATAGGGTGGGAAGTAATTTATTTATAATTAATTAAATATGTTAATTTATTTATCGGTATTTATTTTGAATTCATTGTTAATTATTAATTAATTGGTAATTAATTAAAATATAATTGGTAATTATTTTAATTAATTGATTAATTGACAATTATGTTAATTTTACTAATGTATTTTCTGTAGCGGGTTATGGGTTTATAGGGGAATAGGGTGGGAAGTAATTTAAATATAATTATTTAAATTTTTAAATGTATTTATTAGTATTTATTTTGAATTCATTGATATTTAAATTTGTAATTGGTAATTAATTAAAATATAATTGGTAATTAATTTTATTTAATTGATTAATTGATAATTATGTACATTTAATTAATGTATTTTCTGTAGCGGGTTGTGAGTTTATAGGGGAATAGGGTGGGAAGTAATTTAATTATAATTAATTACATTTTTAAATTTATTTATTGGTATTTATTTGGAATTAATTGATATTACATTTTTTAATTGGTAATTAATTAAAATCTAATTGGTAATTCATTTTAATTAATAGTTTAATTGATAATTATGTTAATTTTATTAATTTATTTTCTGTAGCGGGTTGTGGGTTTATAGGGGAATAGGGTGGGAAGTAATTTAATTGTAATTAAATGAATATTGTTATTTATTTATCGGTTTTGTTTTGTTGTAATTTGTAATAATTTTTTGAATGTTAATTAATTAATTGCTAATTGGTAAATAATTTGTATTAATAGGTAATTATTTGTAATAGTAATAGTAATAGTAATAGTAATAGTAATAGTAATTTTTACTCTCCCGCTATCCAATGCTTTCCCTACTGTTGCACTCACTGGAGTGGGAATAGTAAATGTTATGCCTACGCTATCCAACGCTTTCCCTACTGTTGCACTCTCTGGAGTGGGAATGGTAATTTTTACCCCTACGCTATCCAATGCTTTCCCTACTGTTGCACTCACTGGAGTGGGAATAGTAATTTTTACCCCTACGCTATCCAACGCTTTCCCTACTGTTGCACACACTGAATTGGGAATACTAATCATTGACCGCCGCCACCGCCGAGAGTCATACTTACCTTGCTGAAGGCCACAGAAGCGGGCAGACATCACCGCCGCCACCGCCAAGAGTCCTGGGGTATCGGACACCGCGCCGCCGCTCCGGGAGACTCCAAATCCCGGCAGGCAACGCGGCGGCGCGTCTGAGTGACGCGGTAGCGCCCTCTGAGCGCCAAACAAGCCCGATAAAGGAGGAAGAACCCCGGCAGAGCTGGGGAGACTAATCATTGACCGCCGCCACCGCCGAGAGTCATACTTACCTTGCTGAAGGCCACAGAAGCGGGCAGACATCACCGCCGCCACCGCCAAGAGTCCTGGGGTATCGGACACCGCGCCGCCGCTCCGGGAGACTCCAAATCCCGGCAGGCAACGCGGCGGCGCGTCTGAGTGACGCGGTAGCGCCCTCTGAGCGCCAAACAAGCCCGATAAAGGAGGAAGAACCCCCGCGTCGCGGGACGCCCGGGGCGAAGCCCGGGCAAAGGGCGGGCCCTCTACGGCCCTCATCGGCACGAGGAGGCAGGGCTGGGCCAGAAACCCTGCGCAAGGTTCGCGAGGCATCCTTTTGTCCAAGTAAGACTGTTCTGTTGTAATCCATATTTTGTTGTAGCCTGAGGGGTACTGGTTCCCTGTTAGCTACCATCAGTATGCCTAAAAAGGGTCCAGCACCACTCGCACAACCTGCTAACACAATGGAAAATTATTTGGTGCAAACAGTGAAAAAAATTAACTTACAGAGGAGGGAATCGCTGGGTTTGAGTCTCTCACCTGACTTACACCGTTTGTCGCCATCTTCATCCCCCTCACCTGAAGACGCAGTGTCCCTTCAGACTTTCTTTGATGCCTCTTCAAATTGTCCGATTACACAGGAATCCGGCCCCCTAAATGATAATATGCTGTCTGGTCCCGAGGTCTTTATCGTGGAGCATGGAAATAACTCTGACAGTGATATGGAACAAGATAATCGTGTTGACCTCACAGATGAAGATATTTCCACCACTGAACAAACTTCACGATTAGCCACTGTGAAAAATAAAAATCCACCTAGACGGGGGGGACTAAGATCTGGGGCTAGGAGGAAGAGAGTAAACATTCCAAAGGCAAACTCAAAGGAAGCCGAAGGGGGAAGTGCTGAGATTAATGTATGTCATGATGAGGACTTGTTTGTAAGATTTGCTGACCTAATAGATAGCAAAATCAAATCCATTGTTAAACCGTTACTCTCTAAAATCGATAAATTACAATCTGAAGTCAAAAAGCTGGGAGGGCAGTTGAACAAATTAACAGAGGGAGTTGTTAATGTTACGACGTTGGTAGCAAACCTGGATGAAAATAGCAGAGGAATTGATGATCAGGAGGGGCAGAATACAGATGATGCACCAAATAATTTACCATCTCAGCCACCTGACCCAAAACTTATTGCTCCCAATACTAATAGAGGGGATGTTCTGCTAACGGTTGATATACCCCCTGTACATGCTCAGTTAACTGACCCTCTTCAATTTATAGTTGAAGCGTCCCCTGTTGTTTTAGTATTGGCGAATGTTCCACCCTTAGAAGCCGGCATTGAAGAATCCCCTTCCTCTCTGTCTAACAAAGCCTTACAGTGGCTTACTACTAACATCAGGTTAGCTCCAGGGGGGGGTCAATTGCTGGCTCAAGAGATCAAAACTGTTAAAAGGGTGTCATGGCTAGGTAATCGCCCTAAAAAATTTAAGGGGGATTGCGTGGCAGTAAGTTTCTTACATCCAGGCGTGTTGCCTAACATTCTTATTAACTTACTCCCACCCCAACGTAGGCAGGGTTCTGTTGTACCATTAACATTGAAGTTCTTTTATGGTGAACAGCAGAATGTCACCTACCCTAAAACACCAGCCTTCGGATGGGATATTAATTCTGACTCAAACTATAGAAGGGGCTGGGAACAACAGCGGAATACTGTAAACCAATCCGCCCCCATAGTATATCAGAATCCTTTTGCCCAACCCCTGTTATTGTCTAACCGATTTGCACCCTTATCCTTTCTGGATCATAATGACTGACTCTTGTTAGATCACTCTAGCCAGATAGAGAATAGTGTGTCAGATCATTCTAGTCAGATAGAGAATAGCGTGTCAGCCTTCAGTATACTTACTTGGAATATAGCCGGTATAAAGTCCAAAGTAGGTAATGCACCTTGGTTGGCCTTTATAACTAGGTTTGATATCATTGCCCTGCAGGAAACCTGGGACACAAATTCTTGTTTTTCTCCTGATGGCTACAGCTATTTCTGTATCCCTGCCGTGACTAGCACGGCAGGAAGAGCGAGGGGAGGACTCTTCAAATTAGATATCAAAGGTAGCCTTAAGAAATGTGACTCAGGATCTGAGCAATGTCTTATTGTTGAACTGTCTCGCGTGGAGTCTCCTAATATTTTATTTATTAATTTTTATAATTCCAATGCTGCCGACTGTACTACATATAGCCTTGGTAGATTGGACTATTTTCTGTCAGTCTATAGTGAAGATGTTAAAGCATTTGAAATCATTTTTTTGGGGGAATTTAATATACATCCCTGCTCACTTATGTGTGTTTGCGATGACTCAGAATCCCCTCCATATGGCGTATTGGTCCATCTTGAACATAACAGACAGGGGGGCTGTTTAGAAAACTTTCTCGCTAGATGGAACCTATATGAATCCAGCTGTGGGGAGGGGGGGAATAGGGCCCCTACTTTTAAGGGCTCAGACAATGACTCTGTTATTGATTATATTTTTATTTCTGCATGTTTTTTATCCAAGGTTTTAATGTATAGAACTGTGATTTCTATTTTTAGCGACCATAACCCAGTCTCCATGGACCTCGTAGTGTCCGATCTTTTGGGGCGCAACCATGGTCCTTGCTATGGGACAAAAAAGCTTAAAGTTAAGGATCAGGGAAGGAAACTGAAATGGGATAGCATAATCCCAGAACCCTTCATTCAAGAAGTTCTTTTAGAGGCTGAGGAGGAGGTAGGAGTGTGTTTATCTAGCGACTCTAACGATGGGGAAGTGATCTTTGCATTTAGCAGCATTTGTAACAAGATAAATGGCAGGCTTTCTGTGACTAGTAACCCAAAGCCGAAACCTCCTAAAAGATGGTTTGATCACAGTTGCTCGAAAGCACATTCTGCATTGCTTAATGCACTGAAAACCGCTCCAAAAGATCGTGACCTCACTAGCAACAGTAGAGCACTTTACAAAAAGGCCATTGCATTAAGGAAAAAACAGCTTAAAGATGAAGCCTGGACTCAACTCACTGATCCAGCCATTTTAAAAAATAGTGGAGAATTCTGGAGGATTGTCAACCAACCTTTATTCACAGGGGAGGACAACTCCCCCTTAGAAACTAATATTCCTGATGAGGGTTGGATCAAGCATTTTAGAGACATCTATTCAGCTCATAATATCGCTGTTACTAGGGAACAGGAAGATAACACTATTTCATTAGGGAACTATTTGCACTTTGAAGTCTGTGAAGTATTATCTGCAATAGATTGTACCTTAAAGAAAAAGGCACCAGGACCAGATGGTGTTCCTGCTGATGCCTTTAAATGCTTCCCTAACTTCTGGTCAAGATTGCTCTGCAGGGTCTTTAATGCCTTAAACCGTGATAATATTCCCAAGTCATGGAAAACATCAATAATTATTCCTGTTTTTAAAAAAGGAAACAGGCAGGATCCTGCATGTTACAGACCAATCTCACTGATTGATTCTTCAGTCAAAATTCTCGGGAGAGTCATATTGGTGAAATTGAATGAATGGGCTACTGAGAATGACATCTTGAGTAATGTGCAATATGGGTTCAGACCTAAAAGAAGTACCCTGGATCAGTGTCTTAATCTTCACCTCTTGATCGAGAAATACACCAGGGCCATGGACGGGTCCATGTACCTTGGGTTCATGGACCTCTCCTCGGCGTTTGATATGGTCAATAGATCCAAGCTCTGGTTGAAGTTACTCGATATGGGTCTGGATAGATCCATAGTTAATTTATTAGCTGATTTACACACTGGCCTTACTGCTAAAGTTAGAGTTACAACGAACGGAAGGTGTACAGATGTCTTGGTGTCTGAAAAAGGAGTAAGACAGGGATGTATTCTGGCACCATTGTTATTTTCGCTTTATGTGAACACGCTGGAGCCAGCCCTTAGGGGCGTTACTAGCGACATCCCACGAGCAGGAGAGCAGGGGATACCAGTCCTCCTTTATGCGGATGACGCCGTTCTTCTTGCTCGTACTGGGGTGGGGCTTCAACGACTCCTGGATGCCTTTGAATCTTTTATGGCCTCACTTGACCTGAAAATAAACGCAAAAAAATCACAGGTTATGCTTATGGGTAGGGCCTCTAGGAGACCCTTCCATAAAATTTTCCTTTGTGGGCAGGAAAAGCTAGCACGTGTCTCCTCCTTCCCCTACCTGGGTCTCACCTTTGATGACAAAGGTAGCTGGGGCCCTCATGTTACAAGTAGAGCATCCATGTTGGCTAGGACATCTGCTGCCCTCCAGGGGTTTTCTAAAAAACTGGGGGGTAGGCCATTTGCAGCTATCAGCAAAATATATAAGGCTAAATGTATTTCAGTTGCATCATATGGTGGCTCAGTGTGGGGTTATAGGGGTATGGAAGCCATACAGACAATGGAAAATAAATTTTTTCGATCTGTTTTGGGCGTCCCCCAGTCAACCCCGACCTATACAGTTCACATGGAATTGGGGGAAGGCTACATTTCAGATCTGATTAGAACAGCCCCTTTAGTTGCTTGGATGAGGATGTGGCTGAACCCAGAAATTCCTCTTAATCACACCATATTGAGGGACTGTTTGAAACTAGATAATGTACATAGGATTAGGTGGTTGATGTACATTAAGGAAAATTTTTTGAAGCTAGGGAGGCCTGAATTTTATACTGCTACTGATTCTCTAATGCTAAAAGATATAGTTTACATTAAAGCTGGAATGAAGGAGCTCCTAACCTTGGAGAGGGAAGAAATTGAGTTGAAGAAACCCTGTGTCAGGGCCAGTATATTGTTGGCTATACCCAATGGTCCTGACAATTATCTTAACGTGGTGACCCATCCTTACCACAGGTTTATCTTAACTCGTTTTCGATTTAATTTGATTCATTTTAGCTTGGGGTTTTATCCTGTTTGGAGTAGCCCTGAAAAGGCACCACCATGTTCTTGCGATCATTTTTCCGAGCAAAGTACCATGCACTTTATAATGTTTTGTAGCCACTATAATGAAGCCCGGAAAATGTTTCTTGTACCTATACTCAAGGAGGCAGGATTTATCTTGGTCAGACCTGCTCTTATTTATTTACAAATGCTACAAACTCCCAGGATTATGTTTTATGTGGCTAGTTTCCTGGTGAGAGCTATTAGAAGCAGGAATATTAGACTTAAAAATGTGCCTACTTGCCCTTGTAGTATAGATCAACATTTTAGTTAGTATGTTGACCTCTTGGGTCAGCATTCTTAGAAGCAAAGTAACATGGTCAGTAGTTGCCTGTTCTAATTATTTTTCATGGGACACCCTTAGCATACTTTTTAACATTTCTTAGTTTTTATTGTACTTTTGCACTTTTGCACTTTAGCACTACGCACTTTGTACCAGCTAGGCTGATGTTAAAATGTAATATTGTGTATGTTGGTCTCATCAATTCGTCGCTGGTTTTTTTTTAAACCTGTTATTTTTAAACTGTTTCTTAAATGTTTTTAATGTATGTGTTGTTTCTGTCTCATACACTTGTCATTGTCTTTGTATGATATTAAGTTATCGCAATAAAGTATTTGACTGACTGACTGAATTGGGAATAGTAATTTTTACTCCTACGCTATCCAACACTTTCCCTACTGTTGCACTCTCTGGAGTGGGAATAGTAATTTTAACCCTCCCGCTATCTAACGCTTTCCCTACTGTTGCACTTTCTGGAGTGGGAATAGTTATTTTTACCCCTACTCTATCCAATGCTTTCCCTACTGTTGTACTCTTTGGAGTGGGAATAGTAATTTTTACGACTACGCAATCCAACACTTTCCCTATTGTTGCACTCTTTGGAGTGGGAATAGTAATTTTTACCCCTACGCAATCCAATGCTTTCCCTACTGTTGCACACACTGGAGTGGGAATAGTAATTTTTACCCCTACGCTATCCAACGCTTTCCCTACTGTTGCACTCTCTGGAGTGGGAATAGTAATTTTAACCCTCCCGCTACCCAACACTTTCCCTACTGTTGCACTCTCTGGAGTGGGAATAGTAATTTTTACCCCTACGTTATCCAACACTTTCTCTACTGTTGTATTTACTGGAGTTGTAATAGTAAATGTTACTTTCCTGCTATCCTATGGTAAAAATATAGTATTTTTTATTAATAATATGTTTATATATATATATATATATATGTTAAACATTTAATTGTATGTTTATTTATTTTTAACTTAAATTAATTATTTATTAATTTTAAGGTTATGTAAGTATTTTACGCATGTTTAAGTTAATTATTTTTATTATTTCATTACTTTTACATTACTTCTAAGATATTTAAAAAATTCGATATTTTGACTAACTATATTTTTTTACATCAATATTTATGATTTAATATTTTTGTACTTTCCTGTTTGGAGATAGGAAGTCGATATTTTGGTATTCTATATTTTTTAATCGATATTTTGCTACATCGATATTTATGACATTGATATTATGTCAGCGATCCATGGGGGCACACACTGAGGACGCCATCAGAGGGTGCCTGAGGCCCTCTAAGCAGCATGGCCCTCCCGCAGCGGGGACGCGCGCGGGCGTGCCCGGCTGCTGCCTGGGCGAAGCCAGGGCCAAGGGCGGGCCAATCCGCGCCTGTCGGAGGCCGGAAGAGGCCGGGCTGGGTAATCTCTCTGACATTTCCGATCTGGGAATTAACTGATAGGTACTGTGGCAGTGGCCATTTTATTTATTGACATTTATGGAAGCACCTTAATGAAATTGCAGTTTGCACACTACGACCCTCTTCTTTGCTGCTATCCTGTCCGGACTCTGAACCAAGCACTTTGCACTTTGTAGCGTGGCATCCTGTGGTGCTCTCCAAGCGTGTACGCTTGGCCTACATCAAATCCAACTGTATTTTACCTTGTATTTTATCTTGCTTTTAGGAATTGCACATCTGGTTATACTTAAAACGGGTTTTTAAGGGTTCAATGGACTTTCGATAAGAGTGAAGGTATAATTGTTTAGCCAGGCTTAAAGGGGTGCTGTCCGCGCCCATTAGAAGGCTGGAAGAGGCCGGGCTGGGCAACCCCTCTGACATTTGCTATTTGGGAATTGAAAGGTACCGTGGCAGTGGCCGAATTCGTATTTTGACACTTACAGAAGCACTTTAAAATAACTGTAGTTTGTACACAATGACCTCTCTTGCTGCTATTTTGCTCTGGATTCCTGAACTTAGCATCTTGCACTTTGTTCCGTGGCATCTTTTGGTATTCTCCAAGAGTGCACGCCTGGTCTGGTTTGATTTCAACTGTATTATATCTGGTCTCTAGGACCTGTATTTCTGGATATTGTCCAAAAAAAGGATTTCTAAGATCTAAGGATTTTCGATAGAGAAAGTGCACTATTGTTTAGTTAGGCTAAAAAGGGCTGTACATTGTGACGCTGAGGTCCTGCTATCCATTGGAGGGAGAAATATGGGGAAAATAAAGCAGACTGCGAGCCAGATACCCAATGCGCCTAGTAAACATAGAAAGATAAACATGACACTTTTAAATTATTTAACTGGGGCCGTTGGAGATATTGAGCGGCAGATTACTAGTGTAGAGGAAACAATAAATAACGGATCTGTAATTCCCCCCCCCCTTCACAAGATCAGGCTAGCGGATTGAGTAGCGTTGCCAACGACACTACATCAGCAGGGAAAGAGTCATCGATTAATGCTTCTTGTACACAATCCAATAAAGGATGTGTACAGGAGATTGCTGATCATATCCTAAACGATTTCCAAGGAAGTAATAAAATACCTTCTCAGAAGAAAAGTTGTAATTCCCTACAATCTTTGTTTGCTAATAATCCTAGTAGAGAAACTGCAATAGTACATCAGGCTCCTGTACTTACCCCCAGATTTTTCAAGACCCAGATAAAAAGGACGATGGGGATCGGGCAGGGGGCAGGAGCAACACACAAAGGAATCAGGCCCCCTTGAAGGGTAAGAAAGGGTCAACCAATACACATAATGATTTAGTAGAGGTCTGTAACGCCATAAAAGATCTAAAGGAATATGTGATGCAATTCATCAATACCCTCCGCCTAAGATTGGAAAAAATTGATCTTCGCATAGGGACTTTTCTGGGGGGAAATCATAATCACATACCACGCAAAGTTGTGGCAAACCCGCACCCCCCGGTCGGACACCTTCACTTTGCCAGGGCCAACACAGAATCTATCTCAGTTGTAAAAAAAAAAAAAGGAGGGTAGTGGACGGAGCACGTGTCAGGAACAGATAACTAACGCTGTTAACTCCTCTGACAGAAGATATATCCAGCGCAAAGCACATGCAGGACTATTTGTATCAGACAGAGAGACAGAGAAGTCAAGGGCAGAACAAAGAGGTGGCGCCAATAGTATTAAGGGGGGTAAAAATGGTCATAGAGAAAAACTTAATGTTCACATTTTAAACCTCCCTCCAGCAGCAACACCTTATACTATTGTTTTAGTTGATGCCCCTCAACTCCCTACTGCAACTGTGGAAAATTGGCCTGCACTAAGAAATAACACTATTAATTGGTTAGGAATTAGGACAGGTCTTACAAACGTCCTTTTCAAAGAATTTAAGATGGTGACGAGGGTGGTGTGGGTGGGAAATAGCACCAAATCATATGACGGAGACTGTATAGTCTTATCCTTGGGCTCACCACAATTAGTCAGGGAAGTCCTCTTAAGAATGCATAATCTAAATTCATCTAATCCCGTCATTCAAGTACGATCGCTGGGGTTTTTCTATAAACCACACTTCGTTAACATCACAGGGCATCCCGATGAACTGGGATGGTATCAAGAAGTTTCATGTTATAGAGTGGCCGTGTCAAACAGTTTTGCCCCCTCACTTCTTTAGACGAGTATGATTGACATTCAACTGATGGGGGTCAACATTCACACGATAACACTGTCAATGCGGATGTCGTGGTAGATACCACTATACAGAATTTAGTTTTTGAGGTACGGATCGAAGAAAATATAGGTACCCCCAGTAATTTTAATTTCCACGTGGTAACATGATTCCAATTGAAAATCAATTAGGTAAATGCAGAATTCTTTCCTGGAATGTGGCGGGGCTAAGAAACAAGGTTAATGACGAAGCTTGGATGACCTTTATTAATAATATTGACGTCCTGTGTCTCCAAGAGACCTGGGCGACAGAAAGCATCCATATAAATGGGTATAAGACTTTTCATACACCTGCCATCCAATCATCAAGTGGCAGGCCCAAGGGAGGGCTATGTGTGTATATATCTAATCTATTAGTCACACATAGGAGCAAGATGGTTAGTTCAGAAATATTTTTTCAGACTGTTTTTCTACAGTTGGATTGTAATTATGCCCTATTATTTGTTAATTTTTATAACAAAACTGAAATGACCAATTTGGGAGTTATATTAGAGAAGATAAGTAAAGATTTTGCCTATTCGGGTCCAAAGTCAAATTTAGAAATTATACCTATTTGGGGAGGGGATTTTAATACAAATTTGTGTCAAGTGGCAGGAACTGAGAAATGTGGCTTAACCTTGGATGGTGATGATCCATCATTTCATTTCCAACATTCCACAAAGGGTGAACTCCTAAATGAAGTCATGTTTAAGAATGACCTGGGATTTTCAAACCGCCTGTGCACGCCCATTGTGGATTTTGGATATACTTTTATTGGGAGAGGCGCCAATACCACCATAGATTTCATTATTATCCCAAATCCATTTGCAGGCCTCGTGAAAGCCCATGTCACCCACCATAACAAGATGAGTGACCACTTGGCTCAGAGTGTGAACATAATAGTCCCTAGTTGGGCGGCGAAGAGAAATGGCAATAAACTAGTATGGTTACAGGACATTACACTGGGAAGGAAGAACGGGTATGCTGTCCGCTGGGGTAGCAGGGACCCAATTAAGTTAAGCACTTAAATAGTGGTCAAGGTGTTAGATCCCATTTTGATATGCCTAAGTGATAGCCCCACACATGATAAGGTTTTAACTGCTTTTAACAGTATTACAGGGCTTGTTAGAGACATCTTGTTCAAAAAATCGAAAGGCTCGCCCAGTAAAACGAAAGGTTGGTTTGACAAGAATTGTTATGTTATGTTATGTTATGTTAAGGCCGTACTTTTAGAGCGCACGGCTACCCAAAGGGGTGTCCCGGCGCTTTGGCAAAGAGACCTGAAACCTAAAAACACAAAGGCAGCAGCGCCGCAGTCACAGTGATTACGCGGAGAAGAGCATGGTCTTCAGCTCTTTCCTAAAAGCCAAAAGACTCTTGGCTTTGCGGAGGGAGAGAGGGAGCTCGTTCCAGAAGCGAGCTGCCACAGATTGAAAGGACCGTCCTCCCATCCGGACTCGTTTGGCAGTAGGCACCTCCACTTTGGCCAAATCGGCTGACCGCAACATCCTCCGCGGCACATAGAAAGCAATACGCTTTCTAATATAGTTAGGACCGACAGAGTGCAGGGCTTTGAAGGCCAGCGTGAGGATTTTAAACCTGATTCTCTTGGAAATAGGCAACCAATGCAACCTATTCAGAAGCAGTTGAGCGCTGGCTCTCCTAGGCAGGCCGAAAATAGCTCTGGCCGCCGAATTTTGGACAATTTGCAGTCTGGCCAAGAGGTACCCAGGCAGACCCGCAAAAAGCGCATTAGCGTAATCTAACCTAGAACCCACTAGCGCCTGAACTACTGTCTTCCGATATTGTAGAGAAAGCAAAGGAAGAAACTTCCTCAGCATCTTGAGGATGCCGAAGCATTTCCCGGAAATCCCCATAATATGGAGGCGGAAGGAGAGGGCATCATCAAACACCACTCCAAGATTTTTCACTTGGGAAGATGATTCCTCAGGGGGGAACATATCCTGGGGCCACCAGGACTTCCAGCCCGGATCGGGAGCACAGCCAAAGAAAAGCAACTCAGACTTATCCGAGTTGCATTTCAGGCTGTGGCGTTGAAACCACGCAAAGACTGCACTCAGACAGTCTTTAATCCTATCGCCGTCAAAAGCCTCTCCTTTGCTGCATGTGAACAGAAGCTGGGTGTCATCAGCATATGAGATGACCCGGGCCCCATAAGCCTCCGCTACCACCGCCAGAGGGGCCATATAGATGTTAAATATGGTGGGGCTCAGAATGGACCCTTGGGGAACCCCAACCTCTAGCGATGGCATTTCGGCGGAGAACGGAGGAGCCCAGATCACCTGTCGGCGGCCAGATAAAAAGGATTGAAACCAATCCAACACCGTCCCCCGCAGACCGATCTCCCTGAGTCTTAAAAGGGGACCAGCATGAGGGACGGTGTCGAAAGCCGCCGACAAGTCCAACATGACCAACATAGCCTTTCCCCCTCGATCGAGCGTCTCCCTGATGGCGTCGGTCACCTCCACGAGGGCCGTCTCCGTGCTATAATTGTACACTTAGCTATAAAAATCTAAAAACTGCCTTACAGTGTGAGGTGAGAGATACGTCTAAGATGAGAGCATATAGGAAAACGTATAAAGAAGCCAGGAAACATAGGATCATAGAACTGAAAGATAAGGCTTGGAATGATTTAACAGAAGCCGCAGAGTCCAAGGACAGCGCCAAATTCTGGGCTGCAGTAAATGCTCCCTTTCTTGTGAATACATTGGATGTACCAACTATCCAGTTAGCGATTTGTGAACAGATTTGGATTAATTTTTTCTCTAATGTATATGCAAAACAGAAAGCAAATAGGGCATTCTAGAGAGGTCAGAGCCATCGCACACCGACCAATCATTCGTCCCTATTAAACTTGATATCTCGTTGCAGGACGTTTATGCCGCAGTTAAAGCTAGTAAGAGTGGAAAGGCGGCCGGTCCCGACGGGATATCGATCGACCTCTACAAGTCAAACTTGGAGGTCTATAGTCCCATTTTAACCAGAGTATTGCAAGGCTGTTGCGAGAGAGGATTCATTATAACATTGTCCGAGTCAATTATAGTTCCCATTTTTAAAAAAGGGCGACCAAAATGATCCTGCCTGCTACCGTCCGATATCTTTGTAGGACTCTTTGATGAAGGTTGCAGGCAGGATTATTTTAGATTGTTTGCAGGGATGGACAGAAGAAGAAGGGATCTTAAGCGACGTCCAATATGGTTTTAGGGCAGGTTTGGGTACAAACGAACAGATTTTACATTTAAGTATTTTAATTGGTAAATATACTAGGGCAAAATCTGAACAGTTTTATTTGGCCTTTGTAGACCTCTCCGCAGCTTTTGACTGCGTAGATCACAAAAATCTATGGGGGGTGCTAAAGGAACTAAAAGTTGATCCTGTTTTAATTCAATTTTTAAAGTATCTTTATACTAGAGCCACGGCAAAGGTCGCTATGGAAGTATGGGAGAGTGCACTGCCCCATTTAAAATTGAACAAGGCGTAAGGCAGGGATGTGTGTTGGCACCACTCCTGTTTTCTTTATATACCAATGCTTTAGAGCAGGAGTTGGTGTCACATACTAGGGACCCACCATCTGTAAATTCCCGCCCCATCGCGTCCCTCTTTATGCCAATGATGCTGTTCTTATGGCCCGCAGCCAAATTGGCCTACAGAGGGCGCTTTCATTTTATTCTATCTTTATGGATAAGCTTTGCTTGAGATTGAACGCCAAGAAAAGTGTTGTAATGGCCTGCTGAACAATTAAAAATAAATTAAGAAAATTCCAGGCTCCCTATCCATTTAATTATTTGGGCGTGATGTTTGACAGGACAGGTTCCTGGGCATCAGTGGTTAAGGCAAGGAATTTTTTATACATGAAGTCTATAGCGGCCCTTTTTAACTTCTCAAGAAAATTGGGGAAAAGTCCTTTGGAAATCATGCTGAGGATTTACAGTGCAAAATGTGTGAGTATAGCCCTTTATGGGGCAGGAATCTGGGGATTCCAAGACTGTAGCCTAATCCAGCGTTCCGAAAATGCTTTCTTAACGTCTTTATTGAGTGTTCCAATTAGCGCATCTGTTTTTAACTGCCATTCAGAGCTGGGGGTCACATACATATCTGACCTGATTAGGGCCCAGCCAGCTCTCTTATGGCATAGAATTTGGACTTCGGACAGTGCTACCCTAAATAGGGATATAATGAGGGATGCCGTGAAACTTGATAATGCACTTACACTTTCATGGCTCAAATATGTGGAAGATTTCATGCATGATATCAGCCACCCCGAATATTTTTCCCTGCCTGAAAGTTTGAACGTTATTAAACATAAAGAGTTCAAAGGAATCGTTATGGCCAATCTAGAGTATAATAGGCTAGCCCTTGTCCTGAACAAACCAACAGTGATCAAACATCAGCTGATCACAACCACGTGTAGCATCCAACCATACTTGCAATACGTACCGGGCAGATACGAATGATATCTCTTGACCAGATTTAGATTTGGGACTCTTCACCACCTGATCTCTTACCCAAATATAAATGACTGGTCAAGAAACTTATGTAACTGCCCGTGTGACAACGTATCACAACAAAGTACGATCCACATGGTTTTATTTTGCAAGTTTTACCTTACTGAAAGGCAAAGATGGTTAAAGCCACTACTAAAAAAGGGAGGGTGAAGGCAATGTCGTCCTGCTTTCATTTACTTACAGATGTTGGACAGTTTTTATTGTATTGGCTCGATGGTGGGATTCCTAAAGAATGTAATAAGGATCAGCAAAGTTAACAATTCATGAACTCCAGGGAGAGATGACTTGATAATTCTTCCAAATGATGAACCATCTGTCTGAAAGTATAGCATGAAATTACTAGTGCAATCTAGTGGATTGTTGTAAATAGATATATTTATATTGTGTTATTAGATGATGAATTTGTTTTATATGCATGTATGCTTTTATGATTTTACTACCTGAAATCAAATAAAGCTTGTTTGATTGATTGAATACTGCAGGCGGTCCCGCAATGCGGCGGTTGTTGGACCACCACTACGGCAGTTCAATGGACCATGTAGCCGTAATAAAGGCCTGAGTCAAATTGCATCATTTGCCCTTCTGCCTACCATTTTGCCATTAAATGGGTGTGTCTCATTTTGCAAAGTCTCTCTTTAAGTTGCTCTTTGATTTTCATAATCTCCAAGACTAGACTTCAGTAAGATATTGAAGCACAGCGGTTTCAGACTGCAAAAACTTCTCAGCACCACTCAGGCCAAGCAAGAGCCCTATTCATTGTCAAACTAGGTAACGTGAGATTTCAGCTAAAAAAAACAAGAACAGTTATTTTTCTTAACAGCACCTAGCAAGAATATTTATTCTTTCTCAACTTTCAGTATTTTAATTTTTTTCTTCTTTGGCTACATGAATCACTAACAGAACATTGAGATTCAGAATATCGACCTACAGAAATATCGACCTACAGAAATATCGACGCAAAAATATTGAAGACAAGAATATCGACATCCTATCTACAATATGGTAAGTACAAAAATATCGACAAAAATATTGATGTCAAAAATATTGTTGTTAAAAATATCATTTTTTAAGTTAAAAAAAGTAAAATAAAGTAAATAATACTTATAATTAAAATAAACAGTGAAAAATATGTTTAAATGTTTAAAAATTACAATAAATATATATAATGTAAAAATAAATTAAACATATACATATAATATATAATATATAATATATATACTTACTTAATATTATTTTTTAATAATTATTTTAATAACTTATACATTGTTTAAAAAATATCTTATAAATTACAAATACATCTATACACATAACACAATATTATAAATGAAAACTAAATAAATATATAACAAATTAAGAAAAATTACCATTATTTTTAATCTTTTTTAAATTAATTATATACTGCATTAATTGAAATAATGCAAAAAATATTAGATAGCGGAGGAAATAAAATTACTATAAGAACTCCAAACAGTGCAACAGTACGGAATTTGTTGGATAGCGTAGGTGTAAAAATGACTATTCCCACTCCAGTGAGTGCAACAGTAGGTAAAGTGATGGCTAGCGTAGGGGTGAAAATTACTATTCCCACTCCAATGAGTGCAACAGTAGGGAAAGTGTTGGATAGCGTAGGGATAAAAATTCCTATTCCCACTCCAGTGAGTGCAACAGTAGGGAAAGTGATGGCTAGCGTAGGGGTGAAAATTACTATTCCCACTCCACTGAGTGCAACAGTAGGGAAAGTGTTGGATAGCGTAGGGGTAAAAATTCCTATTCCCACTCCAGTGAGTGCAACAGTAGGGAAAGTGTTGGATAGCGTAGGGGTTAAAATTACTTTTTCCAGTCCAGTGAGTGCAACAGTAGGGAAAATGTTGGATAGCGTAGGAGTTACAATTACTATTCCCACCACAGTGAGTGCAACAGTAGGGAAAGTGATGGACAGCTAAGGGTTAATAAATACTATTCTCACTCCAGTGAGTGCAACAGTAGGGAAAGTGTTGGATAGCGTAGGGGTTAAAATTACTATTCCCACTCCAGTGAGTGCAACAGTAGGGAAAGTGTTGGATAGCAGAGGGGTTAAAATTACTATTCCCACTCCAGTGAGTGCAACAATAGGGAAAGTGTTTTGGGTTAGCGTAGGGGTAAAAATTACTATTCCCACTCCAGTGAATGTCACAGGAGGGAAAGTGTTGGATAGCGTAGGGGTCAAAATTACTATTCCCACTCCAGTGAGTGCAACAGTAGGGGAAGTGTTGGCTGGAGTAGGGGTAAAAATTACTATTCCCACTCCAGTGAGTGCAACATTAGAGAAAGTGTTGGATAGCTTAGGGGTTAAAATTACTATTCCCACTCCAGTGAGTGCAACAGTACTGAAAGTGTTGGATAGCATAGGGGTTAAATTAGCATACTTAATAATTAAATAATATTTGTAAAATAAATAACATTAATGATTAGTTAACAAAAAACATAATAACATTAAATTACTTCCCACCCTATTCCCCTATAAACGCACAACTCGCTACACATAACAAATTACACAATTAATGTAATTATCAATTAATAAATTAATAAAAATTAATTACCAATTAAAAATGTACTAACAATAAATTAATAATAAATACCAATCAAGAAAAAATAATATTTACTTAATTATAATAAATTACTTCCCACCCTATTCCCATATAAAACCACAACCTGCTACACAAAAAAATCACACAACTAATGTAATTATCAATTAATCAATTAATCATAATTAATTACCAATTAATAATTACCAATATATTGATAATCAATATCAAATAATAAAAATTAAAATGTACTTAATTATAATAAGTTACTTCCCACCCTATTCCTTTATAAACCCACAACTCATTACACATTAAAAATAACACATTTAATTTAATTATCAATCAATAAACCAAATTAATTACCAATTAATAATTAATTACCAATACATTAATTAACAATAACACCAAATCAAAAATATGTATTAATTAATTAATTAATTAGAATTCATATAATTATACACTAATTAATTATTACAAAAGCATTACCAATGAATAATTAGTTGGCAATAAATTAATAATCAATAATATTGAATAACAAATATTAATTAATTAATTATAATTAAGGAGCCTATTACGATTGCGGTTTTTCCGCATCCTCCTGGCCGGCGGAAGCCACCGCCGGCCCAGAGGATGCGGAAAAACCGCAGCGGACCCACCAAAGTCCGCAGTTTTTCCGCCGCGGTTGGCTTACAACCGCGGCGGAAAAGCTCTAATATGATGGCGGTGTCTCTCAGACACCGCCAGCCTTTTAGGATGGGCTTTAAAAAATGCTTTTCCGCGGCGGGTTTTCCGCCGTGGAAAAGCATGTGGAACTTCACTGCGGGGGCCCGTTGCGGGCCCCCTGGGTGAAGGGGGGTGGGGGTGCACATGGGGGGTACCTATGGTACCCCCCTGAATTTGTATGCAGAAATCGGTAGCCACCGCACGGTGCCTGCCGCTTTCTGCATACAAATGCAATGTATGCATTTTTACCATTGCGGCGGGTGCAGCTTGAAGCCGCACCCGCCGCAATGGTAAAAATAGAGGATGTGACCGCCAGGGTGGCGGTCACATTCTAATTGGACAGGAGGGAACTCCGCAGGCCATGCGGAGGTTCCCTCCTCCTCTATGGTCGCGGACGGACTCAAGTCCATCCGCAATCATAATGGGCCCCATAATTACTTGCCACCCTATTCCCCTATAAACCCACAACCCGCTGTGATACTAAAATGAAAAATTTACTTTAAAAAAATGTACTAATTTCTAAAATGTATTACATATATTTAAAAATAATTAAAAAACATTACAAAAAATGTTAAACACATACATATAAAATACATACTAAAATAGATAACACTAATAAATTTCGATATTATTAACAAAGATATTTTTGCAAACTATATTACTTACTTCAATATTACTTACTTCGTTATAAAAAAAAATATTATTTACCTTAATGTCGATATTATGGTTACCAATAATTTTTACATTGATATTCTCTCCCTACGATATTTAAAACTCGATATTAGTGTTGCTCGATAACAAAAACTCTATATTATGACTGCATACTGGCTACATATGTTGTGCAGTGGGGAAACAAAAGAAAAGATGCCAAAATGCTGGGACCTGTGACAAAACCTTATTTTCTCATAATTGTCGTTGCAGTTCTCAAAAAGCAATACATAATAACATAATAATAATAGAACATTAACAAATTAAACAAATAATAATAATAAAACCAACAGGTCTGGCGTTATCCCACAGACTATTGGCTTTGTCAATATTTGTTTTGGTTTTTTTAAACGTTATTGTTGGGGAAGCTGCCTCGTCAATCTGAAAGGGAAACATGGCCTAAGAGGAAAAATATGTTTTGGGTCTTAAACAGCACACAATGATAAAGTCTTTCCTAACACTTAAAATAAATACTTTGGGTGTGGGTGTGTTGCTCCTAAAAGTTGAGAATGCTATCACTCACAGTGAAGTTATCCAATAGATAAAGTAGGCTGACTCCTTGCCCAATGCTGTTTGCTGTAGTGGGGGAAAGAAAAATGTGAATGCTATTATACCAAACCAACATTGAAGAGGGCTGTCAGAAAGCCCCTGTAAGTTATCCGATTATACATATAATTACATTAAGATGTATTGGAAATTGTCAGACCCTGGGGCCGATTACGAGGGTGGCCGCCAGACATCGCACCTCCTAAAGGGACTGCCCGCAATAGTTGCAGCGGTCTCACCAATTCAATTATGATGCGTCCGCCAGTGTGGCGGGCACATCCTGTATATTTTACATTGCGGCGGGCGATGATGCTAGCAGCACCCTCCGCAATGTAAAATATACATGTTGTGCTTTTACATGCGCAACGTGATAGGCACCGCGCGGTGCCTGCCACATTGTACATGTAAAAGCAGGGGGGTACCATAGGTACCCCCCATTTGCACCCCACACCCTGGGGGCCCGCAACAGGCCCAAAACAGCAGGAACCGCCAGCCTTTCCATGGCGGCAATGCAGCCATGGAAAGGCTGCTCTGAGCCTGCATCATAATAGGGATGGCGTGTCTTCCAGAGACCGCCACCATATTAAATCCCTTTTTCCTTCCGCCGGTCGACGGAAGCAGCGAACGGTCTTTCCGTCCGCGCGGTACCTTTCCTATTCCCACGCCAACCAAATTTTGGCGGTGGGAATAATCAGGATGATGGTGGGAAATCCACGACCGCCGGGCAGGCGGTCCTCACCGCTGGCCCGGCCGGCGCGGATTACTCGCCATCGTAATCGCCCCCTAAGAGCTCCCAATTAGGTCACCAGACACCTGTTTTTAAAAAAGTGCAGGTAAAAAAAGGAGTTATGGTCCTGCAAGAGTAGCGCAGCAGAGTTGTTCTTAGCAATACAAACATTGCATGTCAATACAAAGATACTGAAAAAAAGGTTCTATGGCATGTTTGTGACTATTGACGGTTTCACACTTTTGTATGGATTGATGGATCCTTCAAGTGTTTGGGAAAAAACAGAATTCTTTTTGCTCTTCCTACAACTCTAACAATCACAAACAATAAGCATTCTAGAATGTGGTTTGTGTGCTCACGTCTCTGTAAAGTTTTTTTTCTTTTTAAAGTTTAAGAAAGCTTTATTAGCATAAGTTCAACAAAAGGGGCTACAACTTAGGGCATCATGTCAATAACAAAGAAAAGGAAATAATATACATAATAATAGAAGTATATAAATGAAAATATTAGCCAAGATTAGGAAAATATTGAAGATAAAAACGTTATATATTAAACGAATCAAATATAAAAGCGGAATTTCCTGAATAAAGAATATTGGGCCATATGTATCAAGGAACCAATTTGCGATTCTGTAATAGCGATTTTTAAGAAATCGCTATTTCAGAATCGCAAATTGGTATGTATCAAGAAAATCTCATTTATTTAGCGATTTCTTGATATTCCTTAATTGCGAATTCGCAAATTGCGAATTCGCAATTAAGGAATACTTTCCCATTCATTTCTATGGGCCAGGAGGCCCATAGGAAGGAATGGGATTTTTTTCCCAATTTGCAATTTGCAATTTGCTAGTCGCAAATTGAGAATAATTTCAAGGGTGCAGGGGTGTCCAAAGGACACCCTGTTCCACCCCTGAAATAAGCATATGTGCACATGTGGTGCACATACATGCCCTAAGGGCATGTATGTCCGTCACATGGCACTTGAAAAATGCAAAAATTTGCATTTTTCAAGGAATTCTCAACTTACTACCAACTCGAAGTTGGTGGTAATTTGCAATTCCTTAAGGCCATTTAGCAATTATTTTTGGCTTCCTACATTGCATTTAAGGAATCGCAGAATTTGGGATTCCTTAAATGCAATCACAAAATAAGGAATCGCAAATTTTGCGATTCCTTATTTTGCATGTAGATTTGTGTGATACATACCATTTTGCGAAAATGCATTCGCAAACGATATGGCCCTTTGTACCATAATAATATTGCTTGTTATAATCTGTTTAGGTTTTGAAACATATTGTCACCTCAATCGTTGAAATAAATGCTCCTTTCAAAATTGATGCTGTGTTCCGGGCCAGACAGGCCTTTTTTTAATCTGCAATTTTCCCAGTGGGTTGGAGCCATTGGAAGCTGGTTTTGAAATCCCAGGGCCGATGTTGGTCCTCTGTCACTTTCTCCAGGCTCCCCAAGATTAATAAGATTAATTAATTGCAAGAGGGGTGGGGTAGGTGGATGCTTCAGGAGAGATAGATAGAATGGGATAGAGGGATGGACAGCGAGCACGTGATCACAGATGGAAAAGAGAGAGACTAGAGAAAGAGAGAATTATTGATGGAAAGGTAACCACAAGAGGAAGGGAGCGGGTGGGTTTGAAGTTTTTTTTCCAGGTCAGATCTGGCTCCCCAGTCCTGCCCTGGCTGCATTGTTCCGCACACCTCGACGCAACAAAAAGTTTTAAAAAAACGTTTTGCGCCATGTATGCAAAAAAAGAAGAAGAAAGAAAAAAGAACAGGTAAGGTGCAAAAACTTGCTCCAACGCTTACACTGATGTCTCAAGCCTGAGCACTTTGCCAATATATTCAATAAAATGTGTAGGCTTTGCCTCCATTGTCTGATTCTTCTCATAATATTTAGACACTCATCGCATTGATTATTTACATCAGAGTTTATCTTTGTTTGCCTTAGTTTTTTTTCTTAGAGTAGACTTCCTGTCTGCCAATGACCAGATTCGCAAATCTCTTTTCCTAGAAATTCAAGAGTATGAAAGTCCTACTCATAGAAAAATGACACTTTAAGAATGTGACCTTTTGTTTGTGCTTTTTTCCGTCATTCCTTTGTAAATCAATTTCCATTTTGTCTTTTATACCAAGCTGGGAGAGGCAAAAGAATGCAATAAGAATACAAAGTTTCAGGAGTATTTGTTTTCAGCTCTAAAGTAGCTTTTCTTTTAAATATCAATAAACATAAACTCGTAAAATATGTAATACCTATGCGAATTTTTACTATTTACCGGCACATTTATTATCTAGGCCTTATTAAGCTTTTATTGAGGTACAATGTGCTAACCACCTTCGGTAATAAAATTACACTTAAATGCCTTTTAATCAGGCTAGACTGTCATCTTTTATTGCACCCCAGTGAAACAATGGGAATCTACCCCAAATAAAAGATATCATAAAACCTGTAGAGGCCTGGATCAGATCTGGCTGCAATGTCTACATGTCTGTACAACTCCATAAGCCTCTGACACAAAAGGAAGCGAAGTATACATTCTGAATGTATTACATCATAGTATATATAGATTGACAGGGGATAAAAGAGAGATCCAAGGCATTCCATTTCGGTGTAGCGCATTTCACTGCAGATGCTTGGAATATATCTAAGTGGGGTACTATTTTCAAATTCATCTCCCTTGACAACACATGTGTTCTTTCTCTATTTTGAAACTCTTGTCTGCTTTCTTCATTCAAGCCACACAGCAGTAATGAGCAATCCCCTCAAAGGAGGTCCTAGATGCACTACTAAAACTGAAGAGGCCTGACATCTAATTTCTGTAAGTGAGCTTCACTCGGTTATGCAGTTTGAGTATGTAAATGGGTCAAAATAAGGACTCTGGACCAGCCTTATGAAGAGGTGGAAGCAAGTAACATTTTGGCCCAAATGTACTAATAACTTTACCATCACAAAGCGGCTATTTGATTCCCAATGCAAAAGGTCTTTTATGGTTACAGGCTGACTTTTCTCAGAGCGCAAATCGCTTTTTGCTGAGCTGCATTGCTTTGCTTAACTTTGTATCAAGAGGGCAGTGGCGGCCGCCACCTATCTAAAGTGGTAGGGCACGTGTGGGGGTAGGGTGGGGGAAAAGAAATATTATAAAAGTTAAAAAAACAAAAGTCTTACCTGCCCCTCCGCTTCCGCTGATGGCTGCCTCACTGCTCCTCTAGTCGGGTCAGAAGGGGATGGGCCCTCATGGCACAGGCTCCAAATCCTATCCAGAAGCTGTACTCATAGCATGAGATCAGCACCAGGATTGATCTGCGTGGCCTTACTTGCCTCTCAGACAGTAAATTGGAGCCTGTGGCTTTTCTCCAACTCTGCTGTGTAACCCAGGTTGGAGAAATATAAGTGCGCATGTGTGTTTTGCCATCCTAGGACGGCCGGCTAAACACACATGAGCAATTATAAGGGCACACTACTCCTCCTTCCTGACATGCCTGGACCGCCCCACCATATACTTATTGCGGGGCTCAGATAGCATAAACAAAATGATAATAACATTGTTATTATCATTTTACTTCTCATCTGCTGGCTTGGGCTATGGGTTGATGCTCCTCTGCCATTACGGAGGAGCCACCCCTGCAAGAGGGTGCTATCAGGGCATTACTTGGGCATATCAGATCAAACATCGACACGTTTTGATACAAATCCCCACCTACTAAATCATAGTGAATGGACTCCGCATCAAAACCTAACACAGCTTTGAGGCACAATTTAACAAGGGGAAATATTTTTAGTTCTCGGAAAGAACAGGAAAAACCCAGACCGTACATATGTGCATGGAATCCTTCTGGAATATGTCAGGGCTTCGGAATTTGTAGTGCACAGGAATGCTTCTGTAAGAAATTCTATGCTAGACAGTGCATATTCACCTCAGCACCATTATGCAGGGTTTTGCATTGAGCAATGCAGCCTAATTTGGGGACCAGTCAAGTTAAGCCAACCCCTGTGCCATGCCCTTTTTTGAACTATTTGGGGAAGTTCTTGCTTAGGCCCCAGTATATGATTGCACACATAAGGTATCCACGCCAAATTTGCATCCTTTTCTTTCAACATCCTGAGGATTCTAAAAGTATCAGGGGGTTGTGGATTCCCTCCCGGAGACTGAGAAATTAGACAAAGTACATCTACATTTATTTTTTGGGGGGAAAATGGGATAAAAGTGCTGCAGGAGAAAGCGTCTGGTTTCTTTCCTGCAAATGGTATCAATTAATGTTTTGTGTTGGTAAAATCACCATCTTCCTCACTTTTAGGAACAGGCAGACTTTTGTCAGAAAACCAACATTTTCTACACAGTTGTTGCAGTTTACAGGGACATAGCCTATTTTTCTGATTTTTGTGCTTTCATACTCCTTCAAGTTAGTGGTAGAAATGGGTGTGAAATCACAAATAGATCCAAGAAAGCTATACATTTCTGAAAGTTGACGAATTTTGAATTCAGGAAGGGGTCATTTTCCTTTTTGGTTTTCCATGGAAAGTAACACTTAAAATAAAAAATTATTGAAATTTAGTTGGAAAAAAAACAGCCATTTGTTCTTACATTTTCACCTGTAACTCCTTCTAACTATGGTAGATTTTTGAAAGCTATATATCGTTACGTCCTCGGGACCCTTCTGGTTGCAGGGTTATATGAGCCCAGAGCCAATAAGTGAGTTGAACCTTGCAATGTATTTTATTGTGTACAGGGTGTACAGTAATTCATTTGGTAAAATATCAAAAGTGAAAAATGTGTAACAATGAAACCTATGTATTTTTTGAAATTGTAATAAGATATGGAGCTTAGAAGAAGTGGTTATTTGTGCATCTCGTAATTTGTGAGTACCCATATCAGCATGTGAATTAGAGCGTATTGTTCAAAATGACTTCTTTTTACATGCTGTCTTTCCTCTGCAAACCTCGACTTTAGCTAAAAAAAAGCTAATTTTGCTTATATTTCTGCCTGGGATCACCATGCCAGCACAATGTTCCTTCTAACTAGCATTCATCTTGGTCTCCCAATAAAAATGATACCTCACTTATTTGGGTGTCCAATGCAGAATTGCCTAAAATTTGTATATAAAAAAAACAATGTAGCACTTAGAGCTCGCTTCGCTATCCCCTCAATATGTATGTTTTTGGCCTTTTCCAGTCGCAGACCCTAGGCCCACCCACACAAATGAGGTATCAGTTTTCCCTGGAGACTAAGGGGAATGATGTGTGGTAGGAAATCTGCGCTGGCACAGTGATTCCACACAGAAATGTGAGGAAATGTAACTTTTTTGGTAAGTTTTGAGGTTTGCAGGGTGTTCTAGGTAAGAGGACGTTGGGCTGTCTATGCAAACCACACCTCCCTGGACTCCCCTGGGCATCTAGTTGTCAGAAATGTCTGGGTTTGGTAGGTTTCCCTAGATGGCAGCCGTGCCAGGGACCAAAAACGCAGGTGTCCCCCTTGCAAAACCGGGTCATTTTGTGATACATCATTTTGATGTCTCCACAATATGTTTTGGGCTCCTCCCTATCGCAGGCACTTGGCCTACCCACACAAGTGAGGTACCATTTGTATCGAGAGACCTGGGGGAATGCTGGATGATAGGACATTTGTGTGACCCGGTGATCCCACAACTTTCCCACTCAGAAATGTGAGAAACTGTGATTTCTTTAGCACAATTTGAGGTTTGCAGGTGATTCTGGGTAAGAAAGCCTTTTGGGACCCATACAAGCCACACTTCCCTGGACTCCCCTGGCTGTCTAGTTTTTAGAACTGTCTAGGTTTGGTAGGCTTTCTTAGATGGCCACCGAGATTGGTACCAAAAATGCAGGTTACCAGGTCGTTTTGTGATTGATCATTTTTGATGCATCTACAATACGTTTTGGGCCCTTCTCTGTCAGAGGCCCTTGGCCCACCCACACAAGTGAGGTAGCATTTTTATTGGAAGTGCTGGGGGAATACTGGGTGGTAGGAAATTTGTGTGGGCTTGGTGATCCCTTGACTTTCCCACACAGAATTGTGTGTGGAGGCATTGCCTTGCCCTTTGTGGACAGCCCCCCACCACTCTTTTATAATAAAAATGAAATCCCTAGTTTCTAGTGAGCTTTCTGCCCCCCAGGGGGCAGATCGGAGGCAATAACCTCCATCCGCCACCTGGGAGGAACAGAAAGACTGTCCTTTTGGTTTTGGGAGGTAGGGACTTTAGCATGCCCATTTTGGGGTGCGAGAGAGGAACCACACCCTAAGAAAGGATTGTGATTGGTTCAAATGGATGTCTTTATTTAGAAAAAGACGATTCCACCGTTTTTGCTTTATTTCACTGTTGGATTCTGGTGACAGTACACATATTTGGTTTGCTCTCCTTTCCTGTTTTCCTATCTTCACAAAGATACCTTTATCAGTTTCAGATGATAAGCCAGGGGCCCCTGCACAAGCTCTGCCACACCAAGAAAACCTTGGTGTGGAAATTATTTGAAATGAGGCCAGGTAGCAAGAAAGTTTCTGCAAAGTACGTTACCTGTAATCTTTGCAGCAAAGAGTTCAGTGTAGGAGGCAGAAACAAATAACATAGGTTGAGTTCTGAGTGCAGAAGTGGACAATAACACTGCTTTTTTTTTTTAATGAAGCAGTATTTTGCTGCTTGTGTAAGGAGATAATGTTTTCACCAGAGACAGGCAGGTCTACCCAGGTGCAGCTTGTCCAAGAGCACAAATGCCCCCCTAAGTAGTAGTTTGTGTTTTTTAACATTTTATTGTATGCTGTTGGTGTTTGTTTAACACTTCAAGTTGTATGTTTTTTGTAAAACCCATTTAAAAAAATGTAAATGTCAAAAATGTATGACAGCACAATTTTTTTATTGTTCTTTGAAAAATGTTAACAAAAACATCTCTTATCAGAGCTACCCTAAAGTGTCATGATCTATGTTGTTTTTACTATGTTTCCCTTTTATTCCCTTTTCCAAAGCTCTCATGAAACTTTTGCGAGAGCCAGGGAGGCAATCGCTCACATGCTGTCTGAGGGGGCAGTGCTTCCTGGTTTAGTCTTGTGAGCCTCTTGCGAAATCATACATTTTATAATGGCCTTTGCTATTATACTGACTATATTTTGATGCAGCGTGTATAATTTATTTACACCAGAAAAGTAACAGTGTGTTTAGTTTAACAAAATGTAATCCATTATATAATTGTGGGGAAAATTAACTCTCTTAGATTTATGAAAACCCCCACTTTTTTTATCTGCATGAGACGAACAGTGGTACATAACACACATTGATGCTCATTTATTTACTTTAAGTCCATTTTTGATTATTAGAAAAAGTTAACTTACTAATTTTTTTATGATCCACTGAGAGTTTTGCAAGATCATAACCTTTTTTTGGATGAAGAATTTACACTTTACTTTACTCTAGTGCTTATGCCTTATTGTCCCAATTAGTAGGGTGTGGGTAGAAAGTAAACTCTCAAATGAGACATTTTCACAGTATAACAACAGTACCCAATAGGCTCTAAGGAGACACTGTGATCTCACTGACTCCTCTCCACAACCTAACAACTGTGTATAGTAGACTATGTGGAGAGACTGGCCTCTCAAGTAAGACCTTGCATGAAGGTAACCAGTGTGTACAGTAGAGTGCAAAAGGACATTGCCTCACCACTCACACCTTTCCCCAGGGTCAGCAGTATGCCTAGTAGGGGGGAAAAGGTACACACCTTACATGAAAGATCTTAATATTTCATAGTAAGTATAACAAGTACTGGCCTCTCCTCTGAGACCTCTCCCCAGGAGAAAAAAAACATGCGTATTATGTTGTGGGAATGGATTTGACTGTCCAGTCACAGCTCTCCCCAGGATGGCAGAAATATACAGTAGTGTTTTGAGTAGGGAGACATTTTCCTCTCCACTAGTACCTAGCTCAAGAACAACATGGATGTGCAGTACAGTGTTGGCAAAGAGTGGCCTCTCTGCTGACACCCCTCCCTACACCAACAGGGATATGCAATGGTCAGTAAGAAGAGAGTGACCTGTCCACTAACACATTTTACCAGGGTAAGAGATGTCTGTAGTAGGGTTTGAGAAACAATTATCTTTCTGCTCCTTCCTCTTCCCATGTTGACAGGTATGCAGAGTAGACTGTGGCGAGGAAATGCCCTGTTTGCTGACAAATTTATCTTATTTGATAAGTCTTCCTTGTACAGTATGAGGAGAGACTGGCCCCTCTCCTGTGAACTGTGTCTTGGATTATTGGTATGCAAATTTTGCTATGAAAACAGGCTTACCTCTCTTGTCACAGCTCTCCAAGAATCACATATGTATAAGTAAGGTGTGGGCATGAAATTACCTCTATGCTGCAAAGTCCATCTGCCATAACAACTATAGAGACTATGATGTTTAAACACAATGCCAAATCAGCTGAGACATCTCCTCAGAGTAATACTTGTGCAAAGTAGGCTGTGTGACTTGGTTGATTGTTGTGCATAGCTGATTATTGGGACGCACTCACCTCTACCCATACCTATCTCCATGGGGACAATGAGGTGTAGTAGGGTGTGCACAGGTGCAGACTTCTCTGCTGAAACGTCTCTCCTGAGTCACAAGCATATATAGTAGAATATGCAAAAGAACTGTCCTATCCCTATAACATTGCCACCAGCTGACAGCAGTGCATAGTAGAATATGAGGATGCACTGACCTATGTGCCAAACTCTATCTTTTATATGAGAAGTCTGTATACTGCAGTGAGAACAAGGACTGAACTCTTTAATGAGACATAACTGTTGCATGACAAGTTACCAAACTAGGGTATATTCAAATAACTGTCTTCTCCATTAACAATTCTCTAAAGCATAAAAGATAAGCATAGTTTAGAGCGATACATATATAAATATATATACATATATATATATATATATATATATATATATATATATATATATATATATATATATAGTGACGAGTGAGAGAGAGAGAGAGAGAGAGAGAGAGAGAGATATCTCAGCACATCTGCCCTCCCTGAAGATACGACTGCCAGTTTAGTCAACATGATAACACAGTAATAATATTCATATCTATAACAACTATTAAGCAAACAAATCAGTAGTAATTTTAAACTTTTCTATTACAAAAAATAATTTAGCAGCATCACAACACTACAACTACATTAACAAATTATATCAACAATTATAAAACAAACAAAGCAACCAACTTTACTAATCTATAATATCTTCATCATATTATGTTGAGCAGCCTGGTGTAGCTGCACCACCTCAGTCTTTAGTGTAGTAGTTTTTTGTTTTGAGGATAGTTAGTAAAAAAGTCTAAGCAAAGTTTTTCATGCGTAAAGTTTTTAAAAGGAGTTAAAAAAGGCAAGCTCAGGCAGAGTTAGCTTGTGCTGTTGAACTACAGAGCTCTTCATGAGCTTCCACATTGTTTTCAACCTGGTTAAACGGTGCCTGCTCAGGTACTCACTGCTGAACAAGACAATAATTCTGCTTGCCTTAACAAGGGTCTTTTTTGCTGCTTATGTAAGCTGATAGTTTTTCCTCAGAGACAAGTTTCCATTTTCCTTCTAAAAAATACAAAATAAACAAAAAGTTAAAAGTTACATACTGATCAATATTGATAACAGTGATGCATCACTGTACTGTCTAAGCTTTATTAAACGTTTCACCTCCAGTCAAATGTTTATATCTAGTGCATCAGTAACTTGTTATTTCATTCTCCTGTATCACTCCACACATTCAGCCATTCTATTATATTATATTATTCAATGAACTCTGCTTCCATAACTGTTAATAAAGTAACACATTTATCTTCACAAACCTTTGCTAACACTCGCCACACTGTTTCACACTAGAAATAGCAAAATCACCACTCAAACACCTCTTAGGGCTAGTACAGTGAGGTTCATGAAAACACCGGGGAATGTATTAACACATTCCACAATCTTTCTTTTATAGTTTGAGAAACACTTCTTCCATTTCTTAGAAGTACACACTGTTGGAACATTTCATTTTTCAGCACAATCAGCAATACTTGCTGATATCTCTCTACATTCTAATGTCTACCTCTCAAAAGCTATATTCAGAGATCTACATCTCCCCAAACAACTTTTCACTCTATAAACATGATGTAGAATATGTTAACCAACAATACTACACTTACTGACACTTCATAACAAAGCTTATAAAATATATTATTAAGTGAAAACGCCAGTCTCTTTCAGTACCATATAAATTCACCTCTGCTGATCATAACTGAAAAAGACTTCCTTCTCCTCCAAAGCACGTAGGAAAAAACTAGAGATGAGTCTGGTTCTACACCCAATCTCATCATGGAGGACCTGGCTTGGCGGTTCGGGCTGGACTGCTCCTTGGTCAAGACTGATATGCATATGGCTGGGTCCAAACTGGGGTGGCACGGTGAGCCAAAAAAATGGATCAAACCCAGATCTGTGACTGGAGGTGAATGTCTGATTTTTTCAGCATTCCGCCCATCATCTGCTCTATTTTATTTTGTTGCTCTAAGTGGGAACGGTATGCCCAGATGTGGGTCCTGTACTCACTGTGCCACTAGATTTAAGCTAGCCTGGCTGATATGGGGTGATGCCCTAAAACTGGCACCAGGATGCTTGTTTTCAGTCCAGGGAGGGCCTGGCTTGGCAGCTAGGAATGGACTATTCCCACAGGGAGCAGGGTTTAGATAGATTTGCATTTGGCTGGGCCGAACTGGGATAGCATGGTGAGCAAAAAAGCATTGGATTGAACCCAGATCTGTGACTTAGGGTGAATGTTTGATTTGATCAGCATTCCATCCATCATCTGTTCTTTCTGCTTATGTCACCCCTAGTGGGAATGGAATACACAGACATGGGTCCATGTTCACTGATACACTGGATTCAAGCTAGCCTGGCTGATGAGGGGTGACACCTCGAAACTGTCCCTAGGATGCGTGTTTCCGGTCCAGGGAAGACCTGGCTTGGCAATTTGGGCTGGCCTGTTCCCATGGGGAGTAGGAACAAGATGTATTTGCATATAGCTGGGTCCAAACTGGGGTGGAGTGATGAGCAAAAAACAATGGATTAAACCCAGATATGTGACTGGGCGTAAATGTCTGATTTGTTCAGCATTCCATCCATTATCTGCTCTTTTTGCTTTTGTTACCATAGGTGGGAAGGGTATGCCTAGGCATGGGCCCTGTACCCACGGTGCCACTGTGTTTAAGTTAGCCTGGCTGATGAGGGGTGATACCCTTAAGCCTGTCCCAGGATGATTTTTAAGGTCCATGGAGGACCTGGCTTGGCAGTTCGGACTGGACTGTTCCCATGGGGAGCAGGGTCAAAACTGATTTGCAGGGTCAAAACTGGGTCAGCATTCCGTCCATCATCTGTTCTCTTTCCCCAATCACATTGCTGCATTTCTTCAACCATGTAATCACAATGGTAACTATTGGTTGAACCTGGCCCTTTTTTACTTATCCACAAACAATCTCACAAGAGTGTCATGGGATTGTAGAACACCTTGTGGCAGGCCCAGTAGTTTTCCATGCAGGTCTCCCGAGTGTCTCACAGGATTGCCCCAGGCTCATGCGGCAAGCCTTACCTCTGAAGCTTGCAGTGTACACCGGCAAGACTCTTATGGGAGTAAAACATACTTGTATAGAAATAGTAGTATGTGGGAGGGACTAGCCTCTTCAATGAACCTACTTTCTTGGACAATGGGTGTGCACACTAAAGTGTGGGAAAGGAATGCCCTCTCCCTTCAAACCTCTCACTAAAATAACTAGTATGCATAGTAGGGTATATGAAGGGGCTGGACTCTACGCTGAGAACTCTCTCTTGGATGACAGATGTGCATAGTAAGGTATGGTGAGGGACTGCCCTTTCCATTTAAACCTTTCTCTCAGATGACAGTTGTGCATTGGAGAATGTGGATAGGGACTGGCCTCACTGTCCAGACCTCTCTCTGTAATGATAGGTGCACATAGTAGGGTGTGGGAAGGGACTGGGCTCTACTTTCAGACCTCTCTGTCAGATGATGGGTACGGGTAGTAGGATGTGGAGTGACTGGCCTCTCTACTGAGACCTCTCTATAATGATAAGTCTGAGTAGTAAGGTGTGGGGAGGGACAGGGCTCTCCTTTCAGAACTCTCTCTCACATGACATGTGTGCATAGTAGGGTATGTACAGGGACTGCCCTCTCAGCTAAGACCTATTTTGGTAATGATGGGTGTGCATTGTAGGGTGTGGAGAGAGACTGGCTTCTCCTTTCAGACCTCTCTCTCTGATGATGGGTGTGGATAGTAGGGTGTGGGAAGGATATGGCCTCTCTGCTAAGCCCTCCCTCTGTAATGATAGGTGTGCATAGTAGGGTGAGGAGAGGGACTAGCCTTTCATTTCAGATCTCTCTCTCAGTTGAAGGGTGTGGATAGTAGGGTATGGGGAGGGACTGCCCTGTCCTTTCAGACCTCCCTTTTGGGTGATGAGTGTACATAGTTGGGTATGTGGATGGACTGGGCTCTCTGCTGAGACCTTTTCTCTTTAATGATAGATGTGCATAGTAAGGTGTGGGGAGAGATTGGGCTCTCCTTTCAGACCTCTCTCTCAGATGACAGGTGTGCATAATAGGGTGTGTGGAGGGACTGGCCTCTCTGTTGAGACCCCTCTCTGTAATGATCGATGTACATAGTAGAGGGCCAGAGGTACTGCCCTCTCCTTTTAGACCTCTCTGTCAGATGTCAGATTTGCATAGTACGGTGTTGGAAGGGACTAGCCTCTCTGCTGAGACCTCTTTTTTTAAGAATAGGTGTGCATAGAAGGGTGTGGAGAAGGACTGGCCTCTCCTGTCAGAACGATCTCTCATGTGATGAGAGTGCAAAGTAGGGTGTGGGGCGGGACTGGCCTCTCTGCTGAGACCTCTCTCTAGAATGATAGCTGTGCGTAGAAGGGTGTGGAAAGTGAGTAGCCTCTCCATTTAGACCTTTCTCTAAGATCATGGGTGTGTATAGTGGGGTGTGAGGAGAAACTGGGCTCTCCTTTCAGACCTCTTTCTCAGATGATGGTGTACATCGTAGGGTATGTGGTGGAATTGGCCTACCTGCTGAGACCTCTCTTTAAGGATAGGTGTGCATAGTAGGGTGTGAGGAGGGACTGGCCTCTCCTTTTAGACCTCTCTCTCAGATGACAGTTGTATGTAGTAGGGTGTGGGGAGGGACCAATGAGAGTAGATGATAGCAAGATCAAGACTGATATGTTTATGATCCAAACTTAGGTGGCAGGGTGGGCAAAACAATTATGGGTTGGAATGCTGCCCAAAGTGATTGCCATTGATTAGACAAATTGCAAGTATTCCTGCCATTACCTGTGTGTTCTTAATAACCTCCAAATTGTACACTGTTTCTCTTGTTGTCCATGTGCTGGAGGTACCTCTAAAGGTCTGCTCCCCATTAAGTCCTGCATTTAAAGCCACAATTTACCCCTCTTAAATGCTGAGCACAATATAGTGGGTGCAGTCAATAAAAGTCTGGCCTATAACCTTTGACAGGGTGTCACAATAATCATAAAAAGTAGAGTTATGAAAACATAATGGAAATAATATTCAAATATTTCAGGAAAGTACTCTCTGCAGTGTACCAATCACTGTATTGATTCAAAGTTTATTCCTATTCAGTGCATGAGTTTTGTTGTCTACTTTTAGACCTTCCACACAGCAGTCACAGGATCTAGCAACAAAGATCTCTAAGCACAAGAGGAAAAAGATTGAAAATCCTCACAATAGAAGAGCTGAAGAAAACAAAGAAAAATTTGCTCAGGTCACTCTGGTACGTACCTGAGAGAACTATAGCAATCTTTCCAATTGTATTGAAGGCTCCTACAGGGCTGCAACACAACTAGCACATGGTATAAATGCTGCCCCTGCCTTCTTGGGGTACGACCAAACAAAATATGAACATTTTTAGAAGGCCCATTAGTTCTTATAGATTAATCATTCGGAGCAGCCTGTAATGTTCCTTTTAATGTGACGTACCATAGAAAATAACATAGGGAGCTATACTTACCAATAGTCCCCATACCAATTACCCAATAACCAGTCAGTTGGCAGTGAAGAAAGTTCAATTGTTTATTATACAGAATACTCTATAGAGGAGCCTCTCCCATCCTCACCCATCCAGGTGCTTGGAAAAGACTGCTGGCTTACATTCAAAACATCACATATATACTTTCGACATAGCGCATGAAACATCGTAGATGGAAAAACACTACTTGGCTCTTGGCCCTCGAGGAAGGGCCATATATGGCACATATGATTAGTACAAAGCTCTGCTTTAGTTATTATTGGGGAGGTCAATAGGGGTGACTCCCTTTCGTCTCAGTGCCCAGGAGTGCAGGCACGGCGCCTTCAGGAATGTGCTTATCACACCCAAAGCCAGATGCGGCCTTGAGTCCAAGGAGAAGAGAAGGATAGCATGTATTCAGCTGTCTCCAGCAAATCAACTAAGCTAGGGCCTGACAGCCATTGGAAGGTAACACGTGATTACTGTTTGGGCCTAACGCAAACAAGAAAAGATGGCGTCTGTATAGTTTTCGGCCTACTCGATAAAAACAAAACCCACAAACAGCATATACCCTTACTAACTCAACTAAAGAAGTTATAGATTACATTCTATGCATACCTGTATATTAAAGATATATAGATACATCATGCTAACACAATATATATCTACGACCTATACTACTAACATAGGGGAAATCAGAGTTTTATCCCTCAGAACCACGCTTTTAGCATGATGTAGCTAACTAAAAAGAAGTCAGTCTTCCAAAATTCCTTCATCAATCTGCATTAGGATTTTTATATCTTGCTGAACTAATTGGGCCTTTACGGCCACAGGGGAAGGAGTGGTTATGGAAGAGGCAAGTTTAGTAGCACAATACGAACAACAAGCTGGCCCACAATGTATACATAGGCAACAGGTAAATATGACACCCAGTATGCCTGCTAGTTTCATCAAAATTTTCCATCCCCAAGTGGACAATAGACCCAAGAACCAACCAGACAAAGACCAGGTTCCTGTATCTGCATGTAGCTCAGATGCCAAGCAATGTATTTTCTGGATAGCCCAATAAACAGAAGTGGCGAAGTCAGGGATATATACGCAGTAGGAACTGCCGATCACATGGCATGCTCCTCCTCGATCAGCCAAGATAACGTCTAGAACCATTCGGTTCTGAAGCTAGACAAGTCTCGTAGCTTGAAGCTCTACAGTTAAATTGGTTAATATACCTGCGGTGGTTTTAATTACCCTTTCAACTACTCTAGACAAACGCCTTACTTCCTTACTGGTGATAATAGGTTCCCAAATAGGAAATACTCCCTTCATTATGTCAATGAAATGTTGCTCTGTATACCCGTTTGATCAATGTCAGTGGTGTCTATCTCTCTCACATTTCTAATGATGGGTAGACCTCGCTTCTCTAATCGATGGTCCTTATGATTATTAGCAGGAGCTATATACACTGAAGGGTACAGGAAGGACAGATAACAACGACCCGCCCAACTACGAGGGAACCACGTATATGCATTTTCCCCACATACGAAATATACATTAGGAGGGGTCAATAATGGAGGACTACTGAAAGTCCCTAATCGATAGGTATAATTACACTGGCTCTCTTCTACTGATATTTGTCCTGCCCCCTGGATACAGAAAGCCGAAGTGCTGTTTAGTATAGGTACTGGAATTGCCTTATCATCAGTGACTTTTCTTTCTTTAAATTGTTGGAAATACTGGGTGAAATTGAACTCTGCAAAGTCTAAGATCTCATTCCAGAGCCAAGTAACATTTTCATACTCTGTGTACAAATTCATACAGGCATTTGGATCTAATGACCCTTCCCCATTATTTCCCTCTGGGTCGAAGCCCTGGTGCCATTCTATGTATGCCAAAATCATCTCATAATCCTTCTCAGAATAACTAGCAGTATCTACAGTGTAATGCAAATACATCATGGACAACAATTTAAACCAAGCCTCACAACTTCCTAAGTATGATAAGGGCAAATAAATCAATAAATCATGTATATGCATCACAGAGGGCAAAAGGCCACAAACCCAACAATTGGTTGTATTCGTTGCACTCTGCGTTTGATGAAGCATTTCTACAAACACATTTTTAGTGTAGGTTTGACGGTGCCTTTCTTTGGGTGGGGCTAAGGTACAAAATAGATGCTCTGGAGATGGGGTTGTTGTTCCCAGAATAGTAGGCATAGGATGGCGACACTCCAATTATACAAAAACACTCATTAATATCCTAAACAAAATCGTAATAATAACCACAAAGGCTATCTTTGCACGCATGGTCCAACTGGAAAAGACGGGTACATATGTTGGGCAATAACGGGGTACAAAAGGTTGTTCCTCCTCAGGGATAAACCAGGCAAAGGGATACATGCTAACTAAAAGTCCCAAAAAACGAAACATGGGCGATGCAGTCCATCCTGCCAGAGGGTTCTTCTTTCCTGTGTCCATTTAGAGCCTCACAGGCAGGCTCCTATCGTTCATCAAAGGAAATAAAAAACAAATCCTTCCGTTGGAGGTATGTCTTCACACGACTATTGAAGAGTACACAACCTGGGCCCTTTTACAGGAGGTTCAGTCTTTCTTTCTGAACAGAGCGAACAAAATGTTTCAGGCTCTCAACGTGTCAGTCCAGTGTCCCGCTCAGCACCCCAGAAAGGTGTCTAACAAACCCTTTTACTCAAGTCTTTCCCTATCTCCTGCCGTCTTCATCTGGGGTACCGCATTGTTTTCTGGGCCGCAGGTTGTATCGAGCATGGCCAGGCATTTCTTGATCAGAGAATAAAACAGAGGAAGGTGCATTCTCTGCATCAGGAATATCATGAACTTGTTGATCAACAACAGGAGCAACAGAATCCTGGGCAATTGCTGATTCAGATGCCAAAATCCCTTCGGTGCCTGGTACTCCTTCTCCTTGCCCTTCTCTGATTTCCATGGTGTCAGAAAAAAGAACAAAACAAGGGGCTCGTTCACTCTCCTGAGTCAAAATTCCTTCCTCATTTCGCTGATCCTGTGGAAGCGGGAGGGGCACTCTCTTCACATGTGATATGTGTATCCAATGCCGCTTGCCGTCCACCTTCACCGCCGACCGCAAGGCCAGGAGAATTTGATGGGGCTTTGACCAGCGAGGGTCCAAGCTGGATTTCCGCTGTTTGTTTCGGACCAGGACCAACTGTCTTGGTTCCAGGCGATGTCCGGGACCCTCCGTCAGGGGCTGCAACGCTGCTAACACCTGTTGATGAATAGAATAGAGATCTTTAGTCAAAGCATACAAATAATCTGTCATCATAGGGTAGTCAATATCTCGAAAAGTTCTGGGTCTCGGGACACCCCAAACATTGGCAGGTCATCCAAAGATGACCTCATAAGGTAACAAGCCAGACCGGGAATGTGGGGTAATTCATAAAGACATCAAAGCTAATGGTAGGGCATTGGGCCATTTCAGCCCAGTACCCTCTTGAATTTGAGCCATTTTTAAGTTCAGAATTCCATTGTATTTCTCAACCAATCCCTCAGACTGGGGGTGTCGGGCTGCATGAAACTTCTGCTTGATTTGCAACCCGTTACAAACATGACTGATAAGCTCTGCATTAAAGTGTCCCCCGTTATCTGTCCAGATCACCCGTGGTAATCCGTAGCGTGGGAAAAACTCCTTTATCAAAGCTTTTGCTGTTGCTAAAGCAGTGTTTTTCTTGGTCGGGTAGGCCTCCACCCATTTACTAAAGGTGCATACCACGACCAAGACATATTTCAGATTATTCACATGGTCCAATTGGATGTAATCCATTTAGAGCACCTCAAAAGGCAAAGATTATAGTGCAAAGTTCCCACTGAGAACTGGTTCCCTTCCCCCAGGATTGTGTTGCAAACAAACCATACAATACTGGACCAAATGGGCAGCAGTCTTAGAAATATTAAGATTGTTCTACACGGGGTCCAAAAGAGCGCACATGCCCTTTGCCCCAATGTGTGCTGGGCCGTGTGCCATGGTCACTACAGCATTAACCAATGTATTAGGTAGCAACCACCTCTGTTTTTCAGTCAAATCAACCCAGCAATCATTTTTATCTATTCTTCCCACCTCGTTTTCCCAATGAGCCAATTCAGCGGGGGTAGCTTCTTTCTGTATTTCTCGGACACTTTCCATAGTATTATCAAACATTTCTGTCTCTGCAACCCACCTAGCAGAGGTGGTCAAAAACATAGATGACATTTTGGATTTTGCAGTTTCCTTCACTACCTGATCAGCAAAAGCATTTCCTTCACCCACTTCATCCACTACTGCTTTATGTGTGCTGGATTTAATTACAGCCACCTTTTCTGGTAACGTTAAAGCTGTTAGTAATCATAAAATCAGAGGACCATGTTGTATTCTTTGACCATGGGAAGTGAGAAAACCTCTCTCTGCCCATAGGCGGCCGAAACTGTGAGCCACGCCAAAGGCATATTGGCTGTCTGTATAAATGTTTACTTTCAATCCTTTACTCAACTCGCAAGCTTAAAGTAATGCCACTAACTCAGCTGCTTGTGCTGACTGATAGGGTACTCGAGAAGCCTCAACTACAGTACGGAGGTTCGTAATCGCATACGCAGCTGTTGTCGTGCCATCTGGTAACTTGAAACAGGAGCCATCTATATACAATTCCCCTTGGGGGTCAGATAGAGGAAGGTCTGTGAGGTCTACCTGTCCCTTCGTTTCTTCATCAGTCCGAAATATACAATAATGTTTGTCATTTGTTTTTTCATCCGAAGGGAGGGGTAGCAACGTGGCAGGATTCAGAGTGGCACACCGCTTAATCGTAATACGAGGAGCAATGAAAGTTAATTCATAACCAGTAAGACGAGCACTGGTAAGGTGCTGAGTCTTTGTTTTGTTCAATAATGTGTCCACAGCCTGCAGTACCATCACTGTGAGGTCAGTATTCTGTACGAGCCCCTCCGACTGTCGAATGGACACCACAACAGCAGCGGTAGCCCTTTGACAGCTAGGAAGCGATCTGGCGGCGTTATCCAACATCGCTGAAAAATAAGCACACGGTCTTTGCTTACCACCAAATCCTTGTGTTAGCACAGAAAGCGAGCAACCTTCTACCTCATGTACATAGAGCACAAAATGTTTTTGGTAGTCAGGAGTACCCAAGACGGGTGCAGAGCAAAGCGCAGATTTCAAATAGTCAAAAGCTTCCTGACATTCATCAGTCCAAGGTAGGGGTTCATGCACATCTTTAGTGCTTAAATACAGGAGGGGTTTAGTAAGAAGAGAAAAATTAGGAATCCATTGCCGACAGTAAGAGCTTATACCAAAAAATGCACGAACATCACGCTGAGTACGAGCTACAGACATGTTAGAAATAGTAGTCACGCGTTCGGGGGTTAGTCTCCTCCCCTCTTTCGACAGTAGATGACCAAGATAAGTCACCTCCTGTCGACAATATTGGAATTTGGAGAGGGATACCTTGTTACAGTTGGCAGCCAAATGAGATAATTATTTAACTGTGGCTTCCTTACAGCCTTTTTCAGTATCGGAAGCCACCAGCAGTTCGTCAACATACTGGAGGAGCACGTTGCCTGGGGGTAGGGTCAACTCATCTAAAACTGCTTTCAAAGCTTGACTATAAATACTAGGACTCTCAGTGTACCCCTGGGGTGTGCGGCAAAATCGAAAGCTGCACCCAGTTAAGGAGAAGCCGAAAATATGATGACTAACAGGATGGATCGGAATGCTGAAGAAAGCATTCTTCAGATCGATAACCGAGAAATACTTCGCAGTGGGAGGAATCATGGTAAGAATAGCAGTGATGTCTGAAACCACCGGATACTGTGGCACCACTATTTTGTTAATTTCTCACAGGTCAATTACAAAACGATAAGTATCAACATGGTCAGACTCATTTCCAACAGGGGCCTTTTTAAGATCTGTAATATAGGGCTATTGCATACATTTGCAGCTCTTTCTTCCACTACACCTTTATCAATCAAATCCTGAATGATAGCAAGCAAAGCCTTTTCACCAGCCGGTGAAATCTTGTACTGAGGTATGCGGGGCAGACAAGCGTTTGACTTTAATGTGATAGAGACAGGTGGAATTTGTAATAAACCGACACCCGTATCCCCAGTCGCCCACAGAGTCGAGGGAATAGCAGTGAACTCCGGAGGGAGGGGTTCATTTTTGGTGAAACATTGTCGGGTATGTCCACCAGGTGTCTGTATAGTCAAATAAACACCATGAGGAGAACAATGAATTTTAGCATGCAATTTCTTTAGCAAATCCAATCCTAACAGATTTTCTCCGCAATGTGAAGTTACGAAAATGGAGAGTCCACTGTGACTGGGCCAATTGTGAATGGAACAGGTTTAGAGATGGGGCTCACTACCGGGATTCCAGAAAATCCCACCTAAATGTTGTTTCGCCCAGACAGAGAAGCCCCCGGGACCAGTGATCGAGCAATTGAACTATTCATTGCGCCCGTATCAACTAAAAAGTTTTCAGAAGTCCCAATCAATCACCCTTTCACATAGGGCCCTTGCTGATGAACGGGTACTGACATCTGGCCCCAACTCTGTCCAGGGCTGTCCTATGTATAACCATACCCATCAGCTCCCTCAAACACACAATCCTCGTTGTTATACTGCCTTCCTCTTGGATTATCAAAGTAATTCTTTCCTGACTCACCATGCGATGCTTCTTCTCTTCGCATATTACTTCCATCTACGCCACCTCTGCCTCTTATTCTTCCCCTCACTGCCCTGTTCCGAGCCAGCAACAATGGACACTGAGCTCACCAAATGCCCTTCCGGTTTACAGTAAGAGCACTGGTTTATTCGCAAAGCAACAGCTGGACATCCTCCTCGTCCAGTTCCCGCCTCCCTCAGGACAAACCCTCTTCCGCCTCGATCTCCGCCTCGTCCCCTTATAACTTGTTGTAACAACACTTGTGTCTTAAGATCCTTAGCTTTCCCTTACTAACTTATCCTTACTCTCGTTTTCTCTATGCTCGTAATACTGAGCCATGCTCAGTATAATCGAAAGCGGGGAAGTGGTCCAAGTACTTTCAGTGGCTTGTAGCCGTGCAGATATCTCAGGTAGCAAATTAGTCACAAAACGATTAACAAATAATCGTACACCGCCTTCCACAGACAAATCCTGTCCACAAAAGTCAATAAATACCCCTTCAAATCTGGTAAAGAAATCCGACACACTCTCGTCCTTTTTCTGTTTACAAGCTGTCAATTTAGCCCAGTCTACCGTAAGAGGCGGAATCAAAGAGTGCATGTAAGTAATAATCCGACCTGGCAAAGCCAATATTTCAAGTCTAGGTTTATCGCCAGGCATTCGTTCCTTGTCCCAGTCCTTAATCTGGTCCCAAGTCCCTCCCAACTCTCAACATGATCCTGATCATGCACCTGACGCCATACGTCAATGGAGACCAGTAAACCAAAAAAATAATTCAATATCACCTAAGGTCTTAACAGCTGAAGAGGCCGCCTTTGTGAGTTGCTTATAGTAGGCAGTAGGACATTTACGGGGATCGGGGAGTTGTGCTTTCAGGAAAAGGACCTCACTCCTTTTCCAAGGGGTGTAGACCCATTGCTCCTGAAACCGTGCCTCCACACGAGCTCTAGTCACCTGATTCTGATTATCCCTTAACTCTGGCATCTCAGGATGATAAATAGGATGGACTTCTCGCATAGGATACTGGGAAGCCAAATTAGGGCATTTCAGGTGTAGTCGCCCTCTATATTTCACTAGAGTCTCTACATTCCTATACACATCTTCCAAGCCTAATTTAAATTTATGAGCTCAGTCCAAAAAATCATACATTACTTGTGGGGCTCTTCCACCCGGAAAGCACTGTTCCCACAAGGAAATCAGACGTGTAGCCATATGCTCCAGTGCATGTTGTTGCATAACAGGCTCATAATCTCTAAGAGTACTCCATATATCGGTAATAGTATACGCGGGATTCCGCATCCATTGGGATGCCTGATTTGCGACCGTCTTTTTCTCTTCCACCCCTACCGCTGATCTAGTGTACAATCGTCGAGCATCAAGACCCCTTGGGCCATGAGAGGGAGTTTGATCGGGCAAGGCGGGGGTCGTGCTTGAAGACTGGGAAGTCCAAATTGGAGAAAGGGAAGCCAAAACAACCCTAGTTACAGAAGGAGGGGACAATGTATCTGGTATTAGAGTAGCTGATCCAAATACGGAGGGAGACGACGCGGAATGAGTTCCCAAAGGGGCAGAGATTGGTGCCACAACAAGAGCTGAGGCCACTGGGGCCGAAGCTGGAGTCAAAGGGACTGCAGGATATATGCATGTGGGGCATAAGGGGGAGGTGGACGCGCATCTAACAAATTCTCTATCTCATCTTCTGGTCCGGTCCTAGTTACATAACTCTTATTCACCTGTAACCTGTGTTACCTATTTGCCCAATCAATATTTTCCTCACTCTGATCTTTATCTGTCAAAGCCCAGCTCACCTGAGTTTCTGTTCAGTTCTGATGGAGGTTGAAGACAGTCCGACCCCACCCTGAAACTGCTTGTTCCAGCACACTAGTTTTAAACAGTGCACTAAGAACCAGAAGCTTAAGGGAAGGGGGGAAGTGGATAAAATAAAAAAAGAGAGACAACACCGTTCTTGCGTTTCCACTGTAGAAGTGCTGCTAAAATCTGCGGCCCTCTCTGACTTCTGTAGAAACTGGGTCCCAAGGAAACATAAACAAAGAACAGATAAGTGCAACCTATACCTAAATGTGTTCCTGACTAACCCTTAATATATTAGAAATTCTCTTCCAAAAGTACCTCTTGGATCCTGGTCTCTAGCTTCCAGGTTTGGAATGTGTTACTGTTCTGGGATGTGCTTTCTATTACTGTAAAACTTCTGTAAAATCAAACGAATATCATTATCAGAATTATCATCATCTAACATTCACCTTAATATAACTAAAGCCTAAATTCTTAATAGCTAACTCACTTTTGACACATTTCCAGACTTTTTATAAAACAAATACTGTACTTTTACATCAAAATACAGCAGGTAATTTGTGCAAGTCCTTGATTTACTGTTTGCCTTGCTGTCAATGTTTTCCTCTGTTCGATTCTTAAAAAGTTCCAGGTAAAACAATGTTTATTTCACAAAGTTCCACAAAGTATTCTTGTAACAAAGGGTTTGTACCACAAAGTTCGTGGGAGATATATTGTCCTAAATTGTCTTTACATGAATCCAGAAATCGCCGACAAAGTTCTTTCAGGTAATAAAAAGTTTTGCACTTACTTGTTGCTGAAAAGGGATACTGATCAGTCTAACCTTGTCCTCTTTCTCTTTTGCAGGTCGATTGCAGTGGACAGAAGAGGGGCTGAGGCAAGAAGGAGCCGGAAACCGGAAAAAGGAAGAGCCAGCAGTCGCGCCCGTTGAAGCCAATGAAGGTCTGGAGAGAGCAGGAGTGCCAGCGCCGAAGGATCTGTTCTCAGGTAAGTGGGAGGTAGATGAGCACAAGCACTGGGTGAGGCTCAGGGGCTGCCTTTTATAGACAGGGCTGGGTGTGGTTCGAAGAACTGGGTGTGGATCGAAGAACTGGGTGTGGTTCTCACAAGCAGGTGTGCAGAGCTTCAGTTATTATGCTAATGAGTTGAAGTAACACATGGTCTAGGGAAGAGTGCTCTAAATAAGCCTTGGTAAAAGCAAGGTCCAATGTGCAAACAAGACAGCAATGTCCAACATAAGCCTTGGTAAAAGCAAGGTCCAATGTGCAAACAAGACAGCAATGTCCAAACTTGTGAATACATTGAACAACATACACAGAAGTCTTAGGGAGGGGCTGAGATAACAAGAAGGCTTTCAATAGTATGTTTAAGAGAGCTATTACAGAGACCACTAGTGCAGTGAGAAGGGACATGCTCTTTGCTGTGCACAAACCTTAACATTATCATACGCTATGGCCTTTTGTGTGATCGTCTGACCTCCTTTCAATTTGCATAACTTCTCCTCTCAAATGTGCCTGCGCTTTGCTTCCTTCTGCCACATATTCAAATAATCAAACATTGCTTGTCGACTATGTTTAGAAAATAACCGATCCTGCAGGTAATTTATTTTCTTCTCAGCGAAAGACCCAGTTAAAGGCCATTGCAGTTCCACATTATCTTTGGTTTACTTGTGCCATAATGTATTAAACAAAATAGGCGAAAGACCATGTTTAACATACTACCCTCTGGCGGGGCAGGTTGACTTTGATCTAATCATGCAACCTTTCGGCGACAACAGCATCCAAAACACAATTTACTAAAACACGACATCCTTATTTTACTGACACTCTGATTTCATTTAGAAAAGCGATCTTTCAAACATGGCCATGTTCATACATTCTCGCACCTTGTTCACCAATCAAACTTCAAACAAACAATACAAACAGAAACATGTTCAAAGGGAAAAATTCAAAGCGACATGTCGTCTTCAATGCAAAAGAACGGAGCCCGACGACTCCCGTTCATGGAGAACAAATCAAATACAGATTTTCGGACCAACAGATACCAAAATCAGGCAGTCCGGAGACTGCCAAGAGACCGTCAGACAGGGTTGTAACCACAGACCGACCTACGGACCATCCCGCAATCTTCCTGGTTCACCCTCGGGACTATTTCGGCTAAGCCCGCTGCCTTAGCGTCGCTCCAGATATGTCCCAAAGGCTACCCAGGTACAACCACAGACTTTTCCGAGAGCAGTCTGGCCGGGTGCACACCACACGTGTCACACCAAGGCGTCCGATCGGTATCTCTATTATTCACCAAACAAGCCCGTGGAGCATCTACCCGTGCAGCCACGATGCTGCCCCGTCAGACCCCCAAAGATCTCTGTGTACACCGACCACCAAATCAAATACAGTTAACTGCTACAAAGCACTGCTCAACAGCGTATTTCCAAAGGACACCAATCCCATTTCACTCACCTGGTACACGCAGGTACAATTGCGTATTTTCCACTGCCAACTCCTGGAGACCAACACGGTCAGCTCCTGGGTTTCGCCCGTAGGACTCCAACAAAGGGTCACTAGTAGCTGGGGCTCCCTAATCGCGAGAGCAGAGTAAGTCAGAATCTCTTGTCAGTCCACCCACTCGACCAGAGCTCCCTTTCTCTTTATCCTTTTCTACCCGTTTACGGGAGGACGACCCCAAAGCGGAGTCCCACCAGAGTCGCCAACTGACGTACCATAGAAAATAACATAGAGAGCTATACTTACCAATAGCCCCAATACCTATTACCCAATAACCAGTCAATTGGCAGTGAAGAAAGTTCAATCGTTTATTATACAGAATACTCTATAGAGGAGCCTCTCCCATCCTCACCCATCCAGGTGCGTGGAGAAGACTGCTGGCTTACATTCAAAACATCACATGTATACTTTCGGCATAGCGCATGAAACACCGTAGATGGAAAAACACTACTTGGCTCTTGGCCCTTGAGGAAGGGCTATATATGGCTCACATGATTAGTACAAAGCTCTGCTTTAGTTATTATTGGGGAGGTCAATAGGGGTGACTCCCTTTCATCTCAGTGCCCGGGAGTACAGGCACGGCGCCTTCAGGAATGTGCTTATCACACCCAAAGCCAGATGCGGCCTTGAGTCCAAGGAGAAGAGAAGGATAGCATGTATTCAGCTGTCTCCAGCAAATCAACTAAGCTAGGGCCTGACAGCCATTGGAAGGTAACACGTGATTACTGTTTGGGCCTAACGCAAACAAGAAAAGATGGCGTCTGTATAGTTTTCGGCCAACTCGATAAAAACAAAACCCACACACAGCATATACCCTTACAAACTCAACTAAAGAAGTTATAGATTACATTCTACGCATACCTGTATGTTAAAGAAATATAGATACATCATGCTAACACAATATATATCTACGACCCATACTACTAACATAGGGGAAATCAGAGTTTTATCCCTCAGATGCTGATGATGTTTTCCCTTTGTATTTCTTCTTTTATCCCTTAGTGCTTTGGTTTTAATTGCAGGTGCACAGCACCATCACAGCACCCAAGGGGTTGTCTCATTGGGGGCCGGGAGGTAGCACCAGAGCCATTGCCACCCAAGCTGCTCCCCTGCTAGGCGCAGCTCTTATGCAATGAGCATGAAGGCAAGCCTTCTTGCTCTTATCCCTCCTGTGGTCAATGTTGGTGGGGATTTCTTTATCAGAAGCGTCTTCAAGCATAAGTGTTGTAATGCCCGCACTTCAGTTCACCTCCAGCACATTGTCCCTCTCTGAGGACTAAAAGCTCTAAATGGGGAAGCTCCACATTTGCCCTTGAGTCAGTCTCTGGACCCTGGCCTCCCACATGGATTACTTGTAAGATGGAGTAGGGCAACCATTAGCAGGGAAACTTAATGATGCCTTTTGGGGGGCTAATGCTTTCCAGGATCCCGTCTACTTCTTCTGGCCCACCTGCCTCAGAGACCTGCCAGGCGGGCAATCAAGCAAGGGTCACAAAAGATGTAGCTTTTTCTTCCCCCATTGGGATATTTTAGAGATGGTTTAAATGTGATGTTCTTGGTAGGACACTCTAGTGAACATAAGTGTTCAATTTAGCATCCTAGAATCTAAACATTTCAGAATATTAAACAGCTTGCATTTTCATTCCTTCATATCTTCAATGAGGGAGAGCTCAAGACCTGTCCTCATGCCCTTTAGCTCCTCAAGTATTTGACCTGTTGGCTCTCTTGGCTCCTGATAACTCTACATAACCCCAGGTCTTCTCCAGCACACCTTACAGCCCTCTAGACAGATTACCCTTCCTGGTTGCTCTCTCCAGGCCACACTTGGGAGTAATTTAAATCCAACAGGTGTTGGGGAATGACTCTTTGCTTGTCACCCTCCTACAGGTCCAATCAATAGAAATTCCAGGGAGCCCTCTCTTCCAGGGTCCCACAATAGGTCCATTCCTCTACTGTCCGCCGAAGGGAGTGGGGAGACCTTTGAGAGGTAGAAAAACACAGTCCACGTAAATACAAGTGCAAGCACTCCAGATAATTTTCCATCGGAAAGGGAACCATATATCAATGGGGGATTGCCACTCACAATCTCTCCTTTGCCTATAGAAAGAGACATTGAACTCTTCTCTACATCAAGCCAAAGTAAAGCTATACTTTAGGGCAACTTATTGCCTGTTGTGTAAATACAATCAAGCACTGCAGGTGTAAAGTGAAGCACTCAGATTGATAGTATTGCTAAAAAGAAATGGCAGCATTTCTTTTTAAATGCCCACATAAAATATGAGGCCTACATAGAGCATAAACAATTTATTTAAGTTCCCATAAGTGACAGGCTACCTGTGCGCAGATTCCCAACTGAGTTAGACAGTAGAACCCACTTGGTCAGAGTGCAGGGATTGCTGACAAACTGTTGGAACCAAAGATATTGTATGGAGAGAATATTGTGTCAAAAATATAGACGGCCAAATATCGAGAAGGTCAGTGCAAATAGGTATTATAGATTTACTAGTCTTAACTCCACATCTACGTATCTTGAAGATACATACATCTTATAGTACATATATGTGGAGTTATATATATAGTAAAACTTTACTTACCTATAGAAACATACCTTCACAATATTTTGGTCCTCAATATTCTTGGCACAATATTTTGTCCCACAATATTTTTCGTTCTGATAGTCTGTGTAAACCCCGCCTGCACATGTATGTACATGCCTACATGTGAGTGATCACATGCAATCATCACAGAACCTCTTACCTCAGCTGCACAATAGGTGGCCTTATTTAACCCCTTCGCTGCTAGACCTTTTCCCCCCTGTGCTAAGCCATTTTTTGGCTATTTGGGGTAGTTTGAGCTTAGGCCTCTGTAACTTTTTGGCCACATAAGTTATCCACTCCTAATTTGCATCCTTTTCTTCTAGCATCCAGAGGATTCCAAAAGTACCCAGGGTTCGTGGATTCTACACAGTTTGGGCATTTTACTGTGGCATATCCTATTCTTCCTATTTTTTGTGCTTTCAGCCTCCTTTCAGTTAGGGGCAGAAATGGGCATGAAACCACTAATGGATCCCAAAAAGCTATACATTTCTGACTTACTTCAGCCGGACTATGTGGTTGCACACTCAACACTCAGTGCTAGGTGACCCAAAGATGCTGGTCTGCACTCGGGAGGTGCAAGCCAGATTTTATTGAAACTGATAACTCCTAGAAGTCACATCTGATAGTGAGACGTTCATCACAGCTACAAATAGGAACGATATGGTACATATGATAGAGAGATATACCTTGCGAAGAGCAAGGATTCCTGAGTTTGCAGCCCTGAGGAAGTTGTAGGGTGACTTACCCAAAGACAAAACTTGTGTTGGCTTGTGCGAGAGGTGCTAATCGATTAAAGACACGATTTGATGAACCTGAAGACTGTTGGAGTATTTCCTTTTGGAATACAGATTGCATGTGCTCTGACCTCTTGTTTCATTTCTGAAAAGTAGATACAATTCTGAATTCAGCAATGAGTCATTTGTGTGGGTGGGCCAAGGACCTGCGGCCGGAAAGGTCTAAAAACATAGGAATTGAGGGGATAGCACAACGAGCTTTTATCAGGAGACCAAGGGGAATGCTGGATGGTAGGACATTTGTGCCAGCGTAGTGATTCCAGGCAAAGCTAAATTAGAGTTTTGCAGGAGATTCAGGGTAGGAAACAATAGGGGATCCATGCAAGCCACACCTTCCTTGACTCCCCCAGGTGTCTAGTTTTCAGAACTGTCTGGGCTTGGTAGTGTTCCCTAGCTGGCTGCTGAACCCAGGACCCAAAAATGCTGGTGACTCCATTAGAAAACCAGATTGTTTTTTGATAGATAATTTTGAGGTCTCCACAATATGATTTGGGCACTTCCCTGTCACAGGTACTTGGCCCAACCACACAAGTGAGGTACCATTTCTATTGGGATACCTGGGGGAATGCTGTTTGGAAGGACATTTCTGTCAGCCCAATGATCCCACAATTTTCCCACACAGAAATGTGAGGAAAATGTGATTTTTTAAGCTAAATTTGAAGCTTGCTGGGGATTCTGGGTAAGAAAACATTAGTAGATCTGTACAAGCCACACCTCCCTGGACTCCCCCAGGTGCCTGGTTTTCAGAAATGTCTGGGTTTGGTAGACTTTCCTCTATGCCCACTGAACCCAGGACCAAAAACGCAGGTGACTCCCTCAAAAAACCACTTCATTGTGATTGATAATTTTGAAGTCTCCATAGTACTTTTTGGCCCATTTCTTGTCTGGGGCACTAGGTCTAAAACAAATTTACATTAATAAAATCCCTGATGTCTAGTTTGTTTTCTGCCCCCCCCCTCCCCCGGGGGGGCCTATTGGGGGCCAGGCCCCATCAGTCTCCCGGGAGTGCAGAAAGACTGTTTGCAATTACATTAGGGTGGGGACATTATTTTAACCATTGTGGGTAGCCCCAACCCCTCTTTTATAAAAGAATGAAATCCCTGGGTCTAGTGGGGCGCAGAAAGACTGTCTAGTTTGTTTGGGGGTGGGAGCATTAGCATGCCCATTTTGGCAGCCTCCATCCCTAAATCTACATTATAAAAAATCCCTGCCTATTGTGCCTTCAGCCCCCTGGGGGGCAGATCAGGGGCTGTTGCCCCATCTGCCCCCCCAGAGGCGGCAGAAAGACTGACTATGGCCAAAATCAGTGGGGCAGCAAAGGCCCTTACCCAAGAGGCCACTCCCCACTCCCTGTTGTCTAGTGGTAGATCCCTGCTTGGGGATCGCCCTCCTGTGGTGATCCCCGAGCAGGAATGCACTAAGGAGGGGTACCATTGAAAAGGGGTCATTCTCCCCTTTCTAATGATAGCTCTTCCATCTGCTTATGAGCTCGGGCCCCAGGAGCACATAGGCAGTGAAAGGGAAACAAGCCGATCGGATCATTTCACTTTCGTTTTCAGTGAAATTACGTCAGTGCGCCATGCACATGCGTCAGAATCTATTTCTGACCATGCATTTAGCAAGCATGTTGCCATTATGTGAACATGTCTCATGTCTATATTTTCCACACAACTCATATCCTTTACATTACCACCACAGGTGTCATCAACCAAAAGGTTTACACTCTGTGGTGTAGATTCTAGGTACATTATTAACCTTTCCCTAAAAAACAACATTCAAACATTCCAAGAAGCCTGAGATGAAAATTCATAACAGAAAAGATGTTCCTCTTGTTTATGCACATGATATAAATAGATGTTTTGTGAATAACAACCATGGATGCCCCTTTGTAATAATGAGCAACAGCTCTTACCTTTCCTTACTCTTTCATGCAAGCAAATGCTGGTATTTTCTTTTTCACTGCAGGAAAACATGTTATGTTATGTTAGGTATTTTTATATAGCATGCAGCTGCCTCAGTGAAGGGGCGTCCCAGAGCTGGTATCCATGTCGGTAGAGAAGGAGGGGACTAAAACAAGGAGAACAGGTAGGTTTTAGTGGCTTTACAGAAGGACAGCAGGCAATCCAGGCGCCAAATCTGGAAAGGGAGGTAGTTCCACAGTTCCTGGCAAGATACTTGAAGGACTGTCCCCCAGCACGGAGGCGTTTCACCCGAGGGACCGTAGCCAGGTATTGCTCAGCCAAGCATAACTGGCGGGTGGGTACATAAGGCACCAACAGATTGGACAGAATCTCAGGGGAAGAAAGTTTAAATATTTTGAAAGTCTGGCAGAGAGTTTTGAATTCAATCCTTTTGGACATGGGTAACCAGTGTAAACAGCAAATGGCCCGCGACACGGAACAGGTTCTAGGGAGCCTCAAAAGGACTCGGGCAGCTGCATTCTGGACTCGCTGCAAACATATCACTTCTGCCTTGTTAGTGCCTAAGAGGAGTGAATTTGCATATTCCAGTCTGGACAAAATAGATGCCTGGACTATTAACTGATGGGTAGAGGGATAAAAAAAAAAACTAACATGGGCCTAAGTCCCCAGAGGAGGCCAAAGCAGGTGCCTGCAACCTTCTTAGTATGTTCCTGAAACCCAAGAGTGGAATCGAGCCAAACCTCAAGATTTTTTACCACCAATTTAGGGGAGGGGGCTTTGGACAAGGTCACAGGCCACCATTATACACTCCAGAGCCCCTTATCTCTCCCCAACAACAGCACATCTGACTTATTGGCATTAAGCTGAAGGCAGTTGGTGGTCATCCACCGCGTGACAACCGCTAGGCCGCTCTGAAATTTGGAGACGCCCTGCGTGGGGTCATCGGAGAGGGCCACTGCCAACTGCGTATCGTTTGCATACGAGATCATGGTCAAGCCATGGTCCCTTGCCACCGCAGCTAGGGGTTGAACGTACAGGTTGAAAAGTACGGGGCTCAGAGCCGAGCCCTGAGGTACCCCCCTGCCTGATGGGTTGAGAGCGGGAGAGAAAAGATGGGGCAGTTACTTGGAATGTTCTGTTAGACAGAAAAGATCAAAAATGGTCCAAGGCCAGATCTACCACCCCAGTCTCCTCAAGGTGATGTTAGAGGATACGGTAAGAAATCGTATCAAAAATGGCGCTTAGATCGAGCAATATCAGGGTATGTCCCCATATTGTCTTCTCCTTTGCCAGATTCTGGACATCGTCTTTATGAGAGTGTTGGACCTGGGCCTTTTTGGAGGGTTATCCCAAAACGTTTTACCTTTCTCCTGTATATGACCTCTTTTTACTGGCTTTAGGACCTTTGGCACTTTACCACTTCTCATCAGTGCTGAAGTGCTGAAGTGCTGTCTCCTTCAAACATGGTATGATTGCTTTACACCTGTTTGACATATTTAATTTACCTGTATGTATCCCATATACATAGGGCCTGTAAATTAAATGCTACTGGTGGGGCTGCAGCTCTGATTGTGCCACCCACTGAAGTAGTTTTTCAAACCTGTCCCAAGCATGCCACTGCAGGGTCTGCATGCAGTTTACTGCCACATTGACTGGACATTGAAAGATGCTTGCCAAGCCTGAAACATATACATATAGGCCACCCCTAAAGTAGGCCCTAGGTAGCCCTATTGTTAGGGTGCTGTGTGTGTGGAAGGTATGACATGTGCCGTTATTGTTTGACATGTCCTGTTAGTGACAAACACTCTATTTTATTTTCCACAACAGTGAGTGCTGCTCCTCTTATAGGTTAGCATTGATAATTCCCTTACATGTCTGCAGTGGTAATTTCTGATCCGGAATGAACAGCCTTGTCATGTTTGCTATGTTTGGAATAGTGGTGATAAATCCTGCTTATTGGTGTAGGTGAATTTTGTATTACTATTGTAGAAATGCTACTTTTAGAAAGTGGGCATTTCAATGTGCTTATGACTCTTTGTGCTTTGCAGTCTGACTCCAAACCACATCTAGGGCAGAGTGACAGCTAGGGTTTGTGCATACATTCCAGACAGACATCTCACACAGAGGTTGGGGGTGTAACAGAGCTACATCTGCATATTGAATGGTCTTCCTAGGCTGAGAGAGAGTAAGGCGGGCACCCTGACAAGTGTATAGGCTGTGTCCTGACCTCACACAAAGAGCTCATTAATCTTAATTTACTTCTGGAGATAGAGCTGGGTTGAAAGGTGGTGTTGTGCACCTGTAAGGGTATTTTGTAGTTATCTCCACATCGAAGAAATTTTGAGTATAATTACAGGCCCCATGATTTTAGACACTGCCTGGGACTTGTAACCAGATACTGTTGGCTCTACAGACTGCACCTTGCCAGAAGAAATTGTTATGCTGCCAGGAGCAACCACCATTTGACTCCCTTGTTTGTTGTGCTGACATGTAGCCTGCTGGGCTGCAAGAAGGACTTCCTATTTCCTACAAGGTCCCTGTGTGCTGGTAGGCTGCCTACATTCCTGCTTGGGTGCCCCCAGTGATCTCCAAATACTGGGTGGCTTCCTCCCTGTTACTTCTATACATTTTGGGTCCTGCAAGTGTTTGGAGCTTCCTGCACCAATGTAGGATGAGCGCTTTGCAATCCCTTTTTGAACCAAAAGTAATGCTGCATTTCCTGGCTCAGAAGCTCAGGCAGTGATCAAATGAATAAGCATGTGGTGAGCGCTTCCCTGGGGATTGATTTTGGGTCCTACTGAGAAGCATGTGGTGAGCGCTTCAGTGGACTCCTCTATCCAAATGTCAGCTGTCAGTGTGGGTCAAGCGCTCTAGCCCCAAGAGAAGCCATGCTGCCTTTCTGATTCCCCTCGTGGCTATGCCCCTTCAACGACAGCATCAGGAGTGCAGCGTTGTTCCACTCTGGGAGATGGGCTGAAGAGAAGGAGAAGTAGAAGGTTGGCCGCAGGCAGTCTCTGTCGTGACCGGCAAGTGCGGATGAAGCTGTGTTGCCTAGCAACCTTCAGCAGCAGCTTCCCTGCATTTTCCTGATGTTGGAGGATTCCGCAAGGCCTTCCCTGCTGTGGGCAGCCCCCTGTGTTCTGCCTTTCAGGAAGCAGCAGCCCTGGAGTGGGCCCGCACTTGCTGCAGGTTCAGAGTTGCCAGGGGTGTCCACATGTGGTGCAGTCACTGTCCTGGTCCTGAGGGTCCAGGGCTGACATACCTCCATGGTTCTGAATTGGCTTCTTGGCTTTTTTGTCCCAGAGAGATCATATTTCCTAGGCACTCGAGTGCTTGTTGAATCTACCACATTATTTGTAGTAGCGGTTCAGGGGGAGTCCTGCAGTCTATGTTGCCTACCCTGCTTGTCCTGCATTCTTGTGGGGTGAATCCTCTTGAAAGGACCTCGAGAATGATGCAGGGTTGGGATAACACTCAAGGTGCCCATGGTAGGATCTGTAATGCCCTAGATGACTTCCCGGGTGTGAACTCACTGAAGTACTGTAATTGCTGGAGTAGGTACACCACAGCCTCTGTCGGTGAGAACAGGGTTGGGGTACGAAGTACGGAGGTGCCCTCTACAGATCCTTCAGGTCAGTGAGCTGGCAGCAGCATTGTTGACAGCGCCGGGTTATTTTTCCCCCTCTGTGGCAGTTGAAACACACAATTCGAAAGGCAGGTACCCAGAGGAAGGAGAAGTATTTGCAGTTCCTGAGACTTGTTGAACAGGGGTAAAGCTCTACCTCAAGCCCTTGGAGATATTCAGAGAAAAATGCTGGTGCCAACAAAGTTCCTCTGGCATTCATAAACCAGTTCTGCCTGCTCATGGCAGGTTCACTCTAGGAGGGGGGAGACAGCTTTGTGAGAGGCAGCCACAGTCCATTCGGGTGCAAGTGACAACTCCTCCCACTAAGGAAAACACAGTCAGGTCTATTCAGCCTGGATATAAGCCACCAAGGAAAGGCAGGACACACCAGAAGCCCCCACCCCTTATATCTGTCTAATGTAAATACACATCCCCAGCTCCTGTCACTCTCAATCCAGACGGGGCATACACAACCAGGCAGAGGCACACAGGATGGTTAAGCAAAAACAAAGTGGCATTTTGAAACACATAATATAAAAATCATCTTTACTTAAAGATGTATTTTGAAATTCTCCATCTTGCCCCAATGGAAGGTTCCACATGTGAAATGTTACTAGGCTGCTTTGATTATAACCTATGGGACAGACAGTCTTGCAATAGTAAAACACGAAATGCACAGTAATAGTAATGTCTGGGTGTTAGTGGGCTCCCAAGCCAGAATGATGTCAATCTTAGGTTTTAGGGGCACTACCTGGCCATTTCCTACCTGGTGCCCTAAGTACACCACAGACCCCTGTCCGATCTGGCACTTACTGGCTTGATCATTGTGCCTGCAGGGCCTTCAATACTTCAAAGAGGTGCTTCAAGTGATCTTCCCAGCTGGTACTGAACACTGCAATGTCATTCAGGTAGGCAGCACTAAAATTCTCCAGCCCAACCAATACCTGCTTGACCAACCTCTGAAAGGTGGCGGGGGCATTCTGCAACCCAAAGTGCATCACCCAGAACTGGTAGGGCCCCTCTGGTGTTGAGAACGCACGCCACTCCTTGGGCCATCAGTCAAGGCAATCTGCCAGTAACCGGATGTTAAATCAAATGTGCTGAGGAACTTTGCAACTCCCAACCGATCTATGAGCTCATCAGCTCTGGGGTTAGGGTGTGCATCAATCCTGGTGATGGCATTGAGCCCAAGGTAGTCCACGCATGAACTGAAGTTCAGACGTGGCTCTGGGTGCAGCAGCCTTTGGGACCAAGACCACTGGGCTGGCCAAAGGATGTTGGACGGCTTTATCACTCCTAACACCAGCCTCTTAGAAACCTCTTCTTCAATGCTGACTCTAATCCTGTCAGTCAGCCTGTAAATGTTGTGCTTCACAGGAGGACTGTCTCCAGTGTCCAAAATATTGGGTACACCAGTGGGTGACACCTGGGGTCAGGAATAACAGGGTGGCAAACTGTCCCAACAACTGGCAACAGTCACTCTGCTGCTCTGGGGTCGGGGTGAGGGAGAGGTTTATATCTTCCACTTACCCATTGTGCTCCATGGTAGAGAGGAAGTCAGGGAGAAGCTCACTCTCTGATTTCACCCCATTATCTGTCGCTAAGAGCATGCTTACTTTAGACCTCTCAAAGTGAGGTTGGAGGACGTTCACATGTAGGGCCGGCAAAGGGTTCCTGGAGTCTGCAAGTTTACCAGGTAAGTGACATCACTCTTGTACTTCACCACCTCAAAAGGCTCAGTCCACTTGTCCTGAAGAGCACAAGGCTCTACTAGGGCCATGACCCACACTTTCTGGCCAGGTTGAAACTCTAACCAGAGTCGCATTCTGGTCACACAAGCGTTTCATCTCTTCCTGGCTGGCTTCTAGATTCACCTGAGCAAGTATCCTGAAGTGCACAGTCTGGTTTCTAAAGGCCAGTATGTAGCTAAATACATCCTGGGGAGTTTTCATGTGAGCTGTCTCCCAGCCTTCTTTCACAAGACTGAGAGGACCTCTCACAGGGTGCCCATAAAGTAACTCAAAGGAATGAACCCCAATGACTTATGCGATACCTCCCTGTAAACAAAGAGAAGGCATGGTAAAAGGACATCCCACTTATACCTCAAGGGTTCAGTCAGACCCGTGAACATGCCCTTCAGAGTTTGGTTGAATCTCTCCACCCATCCATTACCTCGAGGGGGGGGGGGGTAAGGTGTGGTGAATCGGTAGGATACACCAAACGCCTCCCACAGGGATGTCATACATATGGATATGACATTGGTATCAAGGTCAGATACCACATCTCTGGGGGACCCCAAGTGCGAAAAGATCCCTATTAATGCCCAGCCCATCACAGGTGCTGTCGTTGTCCTGAGCAGGATAACCTCCAGGTACCGGGTGGCATGGTCCACCAGGACTGGGATGTACCTGTAGCCCATGGCTGTTTGGGGTCCATAGGCCCCACAATGTCCATCCCCACCCGCTCAAAAGGGGTACCTATAACTGGCAAAAAAGGTTGGTGAGAAGCCTTATACTTCTTTCCGCTATAGCCACTTGCTTAGCAAGTTTGGCAAGACCTACAATGCACATCAGACTGCCTTCGCATTTGGGGCCAAAAAAAGTGGATGACAATCCTGTCAAAGGTTTTGTCCTGCCCCAAATATCCTGCCAAAGACACGCATGAGGCAGACCCAGCAGGGGTGTCCTGAAGCTTTGGGGTACCACTAGCAAACAGGCTAACCCAGGCTCAATGAACTAGGCTCCCTGTATAGGACACCATTCTCCCAGTAGATCCAGTGTGATCCAGATTGATCACAGCTGCCTGGTTTGCAGCCTACAGCCGCAAACCATCCAGAGAGGGTCACCCTCTCTGCTCCTTGCAGAAATCTTCACTGGTGGAACCTCCCCCTTGCTGCCAATTGGTCAGCTCAGACAAGTTCCCCAGTTTAGCCACTTGTTCCCCTGTATGTGACAGGGCATCTCCTTCAAGGTAAGCTTCCTTCCGGACTATGGGAAGTTCAAGGGGGGGCGTCCAGTACCCCTTGGCCTTTCTCTTGGTAGGCACCTGGGCCACTGTTTTAGTCTCCAGGTCCTTCTATTCATCCTTGCTAGCTGCCATGGACTGAGTGGTCACACATGCCCACTCTGGCAACCCAAGCATCTCCAAGTGATACCTGAGCTCCACATCCTTCCACAAGGACTGCTCCAGTTCATTACCTATCAGACAACCTACAGGCATGGTAGGGCTCACAACCACCCTCAAGGAATCTGAGACGGCCCCACTCAAAGGGACCCTGCACCACCTTATATTGGCTACAGCAACTACGTGCTAGAATGCACCAGGGACTACTTGCTCCTCAGATACCAGGTGACACCGGACTGAGGTCACAAAAGCTCCAGTATCTCTGAAAGCTTCTACCCTTTGCCCATTTATGGTCACCCAGGTGCTATACTTCTTAGTGTTTGCAGGTACCTGGCTTCCCTGGACCATTTCACTGAGACAGTGAGACACGTGTAATATCTGCGGGATCCCAACCCCCTCTGGGAGCCACTCCTCCCCAAGAACTACACATGCCAACACATTGGCCTGCCCACCGGTGAGTAGTAGGGCCCCTTGGGGCATTTGGGGTCCTCCTTCATGTGATGCACCTAGTTACAAGCAAAGCACATGTGGGGTCCCGTCTCTACAGGCTTTCCTAAAAAGATCCATGGTTTCCTGTCTCCTGGAAGGTGGGAATCCTTACCCTGAGTACTAGGTTGGGCCATTTTGTGAATTCCTTTCCTTTACCCTCCCCCCCTTCTACTGGGGACTCTTTCCACTTTTGGTAGAACCTACCCATACACCTTCTTGTGAACCTTGGCCCTCACCTAGCAGGTTGCCTCCATAGCAAACTCCCAGGGGTCAGTCAGCTTACTATTGGTCAAGTGCTGGCGCATCTCTACAAAACATAAACTAGACAAGTGCTTCCATACAATCAAATTGTAGAGCCCCTAAAAATCTGTCACATTGATGACCTTTGCCCAACCATCCAATGACCTACACAAATAATCTACACATTCCAACCAAATGTGTGCAGTTTCCCTACTGGACCCAAACTGATTCCTGTACTTGTCAAGATCGATGTCACCCGATAAAAGGGAAAGATTCTGTGTCACAGATGACAATGTGGAACGTTCCACCACTGTTGACATAATTTACTAACAGAATATGTGGTAACTGTATGGGAATGTGGAAAACGAGGATAAGGTCTATGTTGTGTAAACTCTCTTGTGGTATTCAAAAAGCATAATTGACATGCATTAGAGCGCATTGGCCACAACAACCATCCCAAAGGGTCAATATTGGAAGAGTTGAGTGTGCCATTCAGAAACATGACAGATGACTTTAGGTAATTAATTTGCAGAATGGCAATAGACTTGATAAATACAATAGTTACTGGGGCTGTATAAGATTTGGGGTCTCTAGTTGGCACACGTAGGTACTTGTGACAAATAGGGACCCTTGCCTCTAGTCAGGATAAGGGGATTACACTCCTAAAATAACCCCTGCTCACCCCCTTGGTAGCTTGGCACGAGCAGACAGGCTTATCTCAGAGGCAGTGTGTAAAGCATTTGTCACCACATACAGTAACCTAGTGACAACACTACAAATGGACACCACACAAGGTTTTTATTTTAAAAATACATATACTTAATATAGAGTTACCACAAGACCATAATCGACAAACATACACAATACTGTTACTTTAAGATGGTAGATTTAGCTTAGTTTAGTTCAGTTCTTAAGATGCAACACTTTGCGTCAATGTACCTTACGATGCGTTGCGCTTCAATGACAAGCAATGTCGCAGCGAGGGAAATGCGGCAAAGTTCAAGTATAAAGAAATAAAGACATGAAGATCTTCCAGATGTGGCATGCTTCTCCGGGGATGCGAGAAGTTCTCGGTTCGATGCGTGGACTGCAGTGGCGACACCCTTGTTCAGCGATGCGACGGCAACAGCTCCACCTGCGACAATCTTCTCTCACGATGCATGAAGCTACCGTGCAATGCGATAACTACAGCGGTGACATCCATGATGCACCGACAGCAGCTCCGACGGCGGCACGTTTCTCGGGGATGCAAGGCACCTTTCAGTGCAGTGCAGCAGTTCCAGCAGTGATACCCTCCCTTGGAGTTGCGAAGGCAGACACAGCGACGGCGACACGCTCTGACAGTGCAATGCGACGGATACAGGGGTGACACCCTCCTTCAGAGTTGCGACTGCAGCATAGGCGACGACGACATGATTCCTCTTCGTTGTGGCACGCTTCTCTCGATGCGGTGCAGTGCGACAGTTCCAGTGGTGACACCCTCCTTCGGAGTTGCGACAGCAGGCACAGCGACGGCGACACGCTTCTTCCTCGATGAGTCGCGCTTCCAGCTCCTTGCAACACACAGTTCCTCAGAAGGCCCAAAACAGCAGCAGGCACTTCCAAAGAATTCTGGGGAGCTGGGGGTGAAGTCTGCTGTCCCTGAGACTTCAGCAGGAGGAAACCCTTTTCCAAGCCCTTGGAGATCCTTCACATGTTGAAAGCAAAGTACACAAAGTTCCTTTTTACCTTCCTTTGGCAGTAAGGCAATCACTGCAGGCCAATCCCCTAAAGAAGCACTTCAGCTTGAGAATAGTCTTTCCTCAGTTCCTTCAGGTTCATCTCCTCAGTAAAGGTTTCTTCTTGTAGTCCAAAGTGATCTAATTTCATGGGATCAGGGTCCCAATATTTATACCCCAAAATCCTTTGTTCTCTGAGGGGAGAGGGGCCTTTACCCAGTCTAAAACTAGTTCTGAAGCACTCTGTTTACCAGACTTCTCATTTTCTTTCACAGTGTAGGGCAGAAACATCAGACGGCCCACAGGAGGTGGAGTCAGCATTGTGGAAGGCAAGTACAGTCCTGGAGCACTTTCTTGACAGGACTCCTTCGCTTCTTTCAATGTGCAGTGAAGAGACATCAGCTGCTCCCCAGGAGTTGGAGCCAGCATTGTGGAAGGTAGGCACAGCCCTATTCAAGGTTTAGGTGCAAATCCTCCCTCCCATCTAGATGCAGCTCTCTCTATTTACCACTGGGCTCACTCACCCTGTCTCTTGGAGTCCCCCAGCCCTGTCACTCACAAAACCAGATAAAGGAATACACAACCTAGCAGAGGCAGACTTGAAAGGTTAGACAAGCAAATACCTACTTTCTAAAAGTGGTATTTGCAAACACAGAATGTTAAAATCAACTGCACAAAAAGAAGCATTTTATCATTCTGAGTCCAGGCATACTAAACTTGAATTTCTACCATGTTCTCTGAGTCAGTTAGGATAATAAAATGCAATAATTCTAACAGCCCATTCTGGCCTATGGAGAACAGGTAGCCTTGCAATAGTGAAAAACGAAAATGGCTGTAATTCACTATTAGGACATGCCACACACATCAGGGCTTGCCCTACCTTATACTTACAATGTACCCTGCCCTTGGGCCTACCATAGGGGTGACTGATATGAAGAAAAGGGAAGGCTTAGGGACTGGCAAGTGGGTGCACTTGCCCAGTCAGTGTGACAGTACCAGACTGCACATAGGCTCTGCAATTGTAGACCTTAAACACATTTTACAAGGTTGCTTCTGTGGGTGGCACAACCAGTGCTGCAGGCCCACCAGCAGCATTTGGATTTACACACCCTTGGGCACACTCAGTTCACTAGACTAGGGTCTGACAAGTAAACCAAATAGCCAAACATGGAACCACTGGTTAATACATCAATTTACAAAGGGGAGCACTTGCACTGTGGCACTGGACAGCAGTGGCACAGTGCCCAAAACATTTAACACCAGCAGAAAATACATGAGGCAACAACAAAAATGGATGGGAGACCCGCGCCAATGGTGCCAGGTCTAACACGTGTCCCCTCCAGCTGAAATGTGGGGAGAACTACCCTAACTCCTGGGAGTTCTCATCACTAAGGTGGAAAAATCTGGACAGACCATCATCATTGGCGTGTTCTGTACCAGGGTGATGTTCCACCGTAAAGTCCATACCCTGTAGGGAAATAGATCACCTCAACAGCTTTGGATTCTCACCCCTCATTTGCAATCAGCATCTGAGGGGCCTGTTGTCTGTCTGAACCCGGAAGTGTGTCCCAAACAGGTAGGGTCTCAGCTACTTCAATGCCCAGACCACAGGAAATGCCTCACGCACAATAGCACTCCACCTCTGTTCCCGTTGAAGTAACCTCCTACTAATGAAGGCTAGAGGTTGATCTAGGCCCTACTCATTCATCTGTGACAAAATAGCCTCCACACCATGCTCTGAAGCGTCTGTCTGAATGATAAACTCACTTGAAAAGTTGGGTGCCCGGAGAACGGGCGCCGTGCACATGGCAGCTTTCAGGGCCTCAAAAGCTTTCTCACAGGTGTCAGTCCAAATCACCTTCTTGGGCTGCTTCCCTTGACAGAGTCAGCTCTGTCAAAGAAGCAACAATGTTGCCATACCCCTTGACAAACCTCCTGTAATACCATGTGAGTCCTAAAAAGGCCTTCACCTCTGTCTGGGTTTTGGGTGGCTCCCAAGCCAGGATGGTTTCAATCTTGGGTTGCAGGGGTGCCACCTGGCAGCTCCCAACTTGGTGTCCCAAGTACACCATGGAACCCTGCCCGATCTGGCACCTACTCGCCTAGATCATGAGGCCTGCCCTCTGCAGCACCAACAACACTTGCCAGAGGTGGCACAGATGTTCCTTCCAACTGCCAAATAACACTGCGATGTCATCCATTCCAACCAACACCTGGTTGACAATCCTCTGAAAGGTGGCAGGGGCATTCTTCATCCCAAAGGGCATAACACGGAATTGGAAGTGCCCATCTGGTGTGGAGAATGCTGACCTCTCCTTTGCCCCATCAGCCAAGGCAATCTGCCAGTACTCAGACGTCAAGTCAAACGTGCTGAGGTACCGTGCAGCCCCTAGCCGATCAATGAGCTCATCATCTCTGGGGATGGATTGCGCGTCAGTCTTCGTGACTAAATTGAGCCCTCTGTAGTCCACACAGAACTGGAGTTCGGGTGTGGCACCCGGCGCTGCAGCCTTCGGGACCAAGACCACAGGGCTGGCCCAAGAACTTCTGGAGGACTCAATCACCCCTAGCGCAAGCATCTTTGAGACTTCTTCTTTGATGCAAGCCCTCACCCTGTCAGTTACCCTGTACGTTGTATGCTTCACAGGTAAGCTGTCTCCTGTGTCCACGTCATGGACACACCAATCTGTGACACCAGGAACCAGGGAGAACAGATCAGAAAACTGTCCCAGCAACTGGCGGCAGTCATTCTGTTGCTCATGGGTCAGGGTGCAAGAGACGTTAACACCATCCACTGACCCATCTTGCTCTGAGGCTGACATTAGATCAGGAAGAGGGTCAGTCTCCTCCTCCATTCCAGGATCTGTTGCCAAGAGCATGCCCACTTCAGACCTCTCTAAGTGGGGCTTAAGGCGTTTGACATGTAGGACCCTCAAGGGCTTCCTAGGAGACCGCAAGTCCACCAAGTAGGTAACTGGAGTCTTGCAATCCACAACTTCAAATGGTTCAGTCCACTTATCGTGGAGCGCACAGGGCTCCACTGGGGCCATGACTCACACTTTCTGGCTAGGTTGAAGCTCTACCAGAGTGGCATTCTGGTCATACCATCGCTTCATCTTCTCCTGGCTGACTTCCAGATTCACCTCAGCAAGTTGCCTGAAACGCCTAGTCTGGTTCCTGAAGGCCAGCATGTAGCTATATACATCCTGGGGAGGTTTCCTGGGAGATTGCTCACAGCCTTCTTTGACCAGACTCAGAGGTCCTCTGACTGGGTGTCCATAGAGAAGCTCAAAGGGACTGAACCCTAGTGATTTCTGTGGCACCTACCGGTATGCAAAGGGAAGGCACGGTAAGAAGACGTCCCACTTATGCCTTATGGGTTCCTCAAGACCAATTATCATGCCCTTTAGGGTCCGGTTGAACCTTTAAACTGGTAAGGAGTGGTGAACTTGTAAGTTACACCGTACTCCTGCCACTGGGGCTTCATATACTTGGAAATGAAGTTGGTCTCCCGGTCAGACACTACCTCGCAAAGGAATCCCACTTGGGAGAAAATTCCCATCAGTGCTCGTCCCACCACGCGGGCCGTCACTGTCCTCAGAGGGATGGCTTCTGGTTACCGGGTGGCATGGTCCACCAAGACCAGGATAAACCTGTTGCCCATGGCTATCTTGGGGTCCAGTGGCCCCACAATGTCAATCCCAACCCGCTCAAAGGGGGTACAGACCACAGGGAATGACTGGAGAGGAGCCTTGTGGTTCCTCCCACTCTTTCTGCTTGCCTGGCAAGTCTGACAAGTTCTGCAATGAGTGTCTGAACTTTTGTGCATTTGGGGCCAATGAAAGTGGGTTACAAGCCTTTCAAAGGTCTTGTACTGCCCCAAATGTCCTGTTAACGGCACATCATGAGCCAGCCCCAGTAGGAAGGCTCTGAACTTCTGGGGTACCACCAGCACATGGGCTGACCCAGGTTCAGCAACCTTAGGATCACTATACAGGAGACCATTCTCCCAGTAAATCAAATGTGATCCTTCCTGATTACCTGCTGCCTGGCTTGCAGCCTGTTGCCACAAGCCCTCAAGAGAAGGGCATTCTCTCTGCTCCCGGCAGAATTCTTACCTGGAGGGGCCTCCTTTTTGCTGCCAATGGGTCAGCTCGGGCAGGTCCCCCAGTTCAGCTACTTGCTCCCCGGTAGGCTCCAGGGCATCCCTCTCAGGGTCTACCTCCTCCTGGGCCGTGGGAACTTCGGGGGCCGGTTTCCCACGCCCCTCGCCACTTCTCTCAAAGGCAGGTTACTGGGCCTCCCCCTCAGGCTCCAGGTCCTCTTGAGAACCCCTACTTGTTGACATCGACCGGGTGGTCACGCAAGCCCAGTCAGGCAGTTCCACCATCTTCAAGTGAGTACTCTTCTCCACCTTTTCCCAAGAGGAGCGCTCTAAATCGTTCTCCAACAAACAGTCAACAGGCATGGCGGGCCTCACAGCTACCTGAAGAGTACCAGAGACCCCCTCCCCCCACTGAAAGTGAACCTGAGCCAGCGGACAAAGGCTCTCTGTGCTGTTGGCAGCAACAACTCAGCAAAATGCATGAGGGACAATCTGCTCTTGAGACTCCAGGTGACACCTGACAGCTGTCACACTGGCTCCTGTATCTCTAAGAGCCTCCATCTTTTGGCCATTGATGGTCACCCACTGCCCATATTTCTTAGTGTTCTTAGGCAGCTGAGCTTCTGAGACCATCTCACAGTCTCCTAAAGAGACAAGGGTCATCTGTGCGGGACCCCACCCACCTTGGACATCAATCTCCTCCTCTAAGGCTACACTAGCCATCTGCCGGGGTGGAGCACCAGTGGGTGCTGGTTTACAAAACAGGTGGCACCTGGTATCATTCACCCTATGACCCAGGTCACCACACTTGTAACATTTCAGGGGCTCCTGAGGAACAGGGCTACCTGTCGGGCCCCTTGCTTTCTCTCAGGGGAGGCTAGGAACCTTTCCCTTGGTTCCCTTAGGGACTACTTTGGGGCCCTTTGCGGAACTCCTTTTGTTTACCCTTGTCCCCCCCACTCTTCTGTTGGGGACCCTGCCCACCTTTGGCTGAGTCTCCCATGTGACCCTTGTGGACCCGGGTGCTCACTCAGCGGTCTGCCTCCTCAGCAAGCTTCCTAGGGTTAGTCAGCTTGCTATCTATCAGATGCTGGCGCAGCTCTGGAAAACAATTATCAGACAAGTGCTCCCATGCAATCAAATCAAAGAGACCTTGAAAATCATTAACCTTGCTGCCCTTCACCCAACCATCCAATGCTCTGCAAAAGAAAGTGACATATTTAACCCAGGTACTGTTTTCTAACTTCTTGCATTTCCTGAACCTCTGCCTATAGAGTTCAGGGGACAAACCATATCTAGACATCAAGCATCTTTCATGTGGTTGTATGAACTGTGGACTTCAGAAGGCAAGTCTAACAGTGTTTCCCACCCCTCACCAAGGAACCTTCCCCACAACCCCGCTCCCCAATCTCTCTCAGGGACCCAGAGGGAAGACATGGCTAACTCATAGGCTCATCATTTTTGTAAAACTCTTTCACCACATCTTTGGGAGTATACACTCTACTCTCTACAGACACTGATGGTATGTTGCCACCGGAGGGAGTAACCTCCAAACTTTTGGTTTTAATCTCCAACTCCCTCAAAACTTTTTCATGATGAAACTGTATTTTCATTTCCTCTATATCTAACCTCCTATTTTCTATTTCCAGTTGCCTATTCACCTTGAACTTGGTCATCTCCATTTCATGCCTTCTATATCTCTCTCTGTCCTCCAACTCCTCTGTTAGAAGCATTGCTACATGCGGGGGAAGGTACTCTCCTTCCTCCAAGCCTAATGGCCCTTCCTGCTGTACCTCTGCATGGTCATCCCCCTCCCCAATTTCAGGGGTTTTCCTTGCTTCTACCCAGGCCCTCAGCGCCTTGTAGAACTCTTCCTTCTTTTTGAATCCAGCAGTGGAAACATTGAACTTTTTGCAAAAGTGCTTAAGCTGTGTTACTTTGTAGCTTTCCAATTTGTCTTCTTCCCATTCACAATCAATGGAGGCTATGGACTGTGCTCTCTCCGCTAAAACTGACTCAGGCATCTTCCAAAAATAGAAAAAAATCCAAAAGGAATCTACCAAAAAGTATGTGGCTGCTTTATGGTCTGCACTCACTAAGTAGTGGTCACCAATAACTGTACATGAGTCACAAATGCAAGTCCAGAATGCTCACCGCTGACCACCAATGTTAGATTTGGGGTTCTCTAGTAGGCACAGGTAGGTACTAGTGACAAATAGGGACCCTTGCCGCTAGTCAGGATAAGGGGATTACACTCCTAAAATAACCCCTGCTCACCCCCTTGGTAGCTTGGCATGAGCAGACAGGCTTTTCTCAGAGGCAGTGTGTAAAGCATTTGTGACCACATACAGTAACCCAGTGACAACACTACAAATGGACACCACACAAGGTTTTTATATAAAAAATAAGTATACTTTATATAGAGTTACCACAGGACCATAAACGACAAAAATACACAATACTGTTACTTTAAGATGGTAGATTTAGCTTAGTTTAGTTCAGTTCTTAAGATGCAACACTTTGCGTCAATGTACCTTATGATGCGTTGCGCTTCCACAACAAGCAATGTTGCAGTGAGGGAAATGTGGAAAAGTTCAAGTACAAAGAAATAAAGACGTGATGATCTTCCAGATGCGGCACGCTACTCCGGGGATGCGAAAAGTCCTCGGTTCGATGCGTGGACTGCAGCGGCGACACCCTTCTTCAGCGATGCGACGGCAACAGCTCCACCTGCGACACTCTTCTCCCACGATGCGTGAAGCTTCCACGCAATGCGATAACTACAGTGGCGACATACACGAGGCGACGGCAGCAGCTCCGATGGCGGCACGCTTCTCGGGGATGCGAGGCACTTTTCTTCGATGCGGTGCAGTGGGATGTATGACTTTACAACGCATGTTATTACAACGCATGCTTTTACAACGCACTTTTTACAACGCAGAAGATATTACAACACAATATTTTACAACGAATACTATTACAACGCAATATAGTGTTACTAATGAAAAAGTACCATTACAACAAAATCCTTTAACACGCATACCTTAACAACGCATTTAAATAATATATATATTTTTTTGTAATATAAAATCTGGCACGGGATGCAGGGAAATTAGGGGTTTTTGGGTGGGGAAGTGTATTAAAATGTGGTGATAAACTGCACGGAAATGCCCCGAAATCACAGAGATTTTAAAATGAATACTCGAGTAACAAAATTAATACTCGAGTAACAAAATTAATACTCGTATTTATGAAAATTCACATATTTCACCGAGAGAACGATTTACTTTTCAAAACAACGTGTAAACGATTATTAAATAAATGAAAATCATACATTTTTCAAAAACAGAAACATTTTACATACAGAGAACCGCCATTTTAAGCACTGTAGTTTAAAATGAAGTCCATCTACCATTTCCATGACATTAAAGATCAATAATATTTTCAAAATGGATGCCAAAACGGAACGAAACTGTCAAAACATCACTTCAAAACACAACATTTTAAATTATACGTTTCCACATTGTATGAATGAAAATAAAATTAGAAAACTAACGGTGTAATTTAAAGAAATATTGATGCTACTGACTAAAAGATATAAATACGAGCAAGACACCATTTTTAAGTCAGTTGATTATCAGCTCCCAGAGTGACAAGACATCAAAAGCGAACTCTCTGACCTCTTCAACGTGATATCAACAGTAGCCAACTTTGAAGCATTTTTTCTATGACATTCAAGTAAGTTAACAAAACGAAGTAAAGAAATGTTTGATTATAGCATTTGAGCAGCAATAAGTTAGAAATATATCTTTTTAAATACAATAAATAATACAACATTAATCTTTAACTAAGGAAATACCTGAATTTATTTACAAATAACTCTAAATAATCCAATAAAAATATAAACGTTACTAATATTAAAACGTTGTCATTTTTTTTTAAAGAAAGTATTCTATTCAGAAAAATACTATAATTTTTTTTAAACAACAAAAAGTATTTATTTCTTTTAGAAACAGTTCTCCAACCAAGTGAGACGAATAAACCAGCTTTTCAAAATAAAGTTTTTTTTCAAAAGATCAACACTACTGATCAAGATTTAAAATAAGGTACTATTTGTCATATTTACCAAAACACATGAGTAAATAGTTTACACGCCTTCCGATGTAATAATCCATACCTTTAAATTATTCTTTTCTCACAGAAAAACCAACTTGGTTTAAGAAAAAAATCCATTCATTTTCGAAATACAATCGTCTAGATTTTAAGAAGGTAAATATTTTTTCATATTTAATGAAAGTATAAATAATAAAGAAATTATCACCGAAAAAACTGATTTAAATATTGATCTTACTACTTGAAAATGCAACAATACATAAAGTGTGACATGATATAAAATTTTCTAATTCAAATCCAACATCTACAAAGTGCAGCTGTTGAAAAAATGTGGGACGGTTTACAATAAACAATAACTAAAGCAATTTCAAAACAATTACATTCTAGAGAAAGCAAGAGTTAAATTTGGAAAATTAATTAGAATTCCTACACAATAAAAATGCACCACTAAGAAAATATGTGATATTTTGAAGATAACAATTATTTATCATTTAAAACTTGTCAGTTATCACTAAATCAGAAACAATAGAAATCAGATTTTCATGAAATTTTTTGAATACATTTTAGATACTCAAATTTATCTTCTGAAGTCCTTCATTCCAGAACAAAAACTGGGAATATCAGTCAACAAATAAAGCCAAAGAAAAACATATAAAAAAACTAGGATTATCAGTAAGGTAAGTGCTGGATAGTGTATAAGTGCAACTTATTTATCTAACTCCAGGAAGGTGCATCAGTAGGTTAAGTGCTGGATAGTGTAGAGGTGCCACTTAGTATTCTAACTCCAGGAAAGTGCATCAGTAGGGTTAGTGCTGGATAGTGTAGGGGTGCAACTTACTATTCTAACTCCAGAAAAGTGGATCAGTAGGTTAAGTTCTGGATAGTGTAAGGGTGCCACTAACTATTCTAACTCCAGGTAAGTGCATCAGTATGTTAAATGCTGGATAGGGTAGGGGTGCCACTTACTATTCTAACTCCATGAAAGTACATTAGTAGGGTAAGTGCTGAATAGTGTAGGGGTGCCACTTACTATTCTAACTCCGAGAAAGTGCATCAGTAGGTTAATTAATGGCTAGTGTAGGGGTGCCACTGAGTATTCTAATTCCATGAACATGAGACAGTTGGATAAAATTAAAATAAAACACATTAATTTAGTAATTTTGCACACCTTCAAAAACTTCAAAAATGAAAACAACATGAAACATCTAGAATACATTTAAAACATTCTCCAATTGTTTTTCTAGGGCCAAGCCTGAAAAGCAAAACTCGAAAGAGCAATCAACAAAGAAGCCCAAACAAAAAGAAGACAGAAGACCAGGAAGAAGACAAAGAAGCAAACTCCAAAAACTAAAGGTAATTTATAAAAATAAACACATCTAATCCACAAAATAAAACGCAAAAGTTGATTTGAAAAGTTTGTAAAAAGCAAAGAAAGAGCCTCAGTAGAGTAAGTGATGAAAATGTTATAGGTACCACTTACTATTCTAACTCTAGTAAAGTGCATCAGTAGTGTAAGTGCTGGATAGTGTAGGGGTGTAACATACTATTCTAACTCCAGGAAAATGCATCAGTAGGGTAAGTGCTGGATAGTGTAGGGGAGCAACTTACTATTCTAACTCCAGTAAAGTACATCTGTAGTGTAAGTGCTGGATATTGTAGGGGTTCCATTTACTATCCTAACTCCAGGAAGGTGCATCAGAAAGGTAATTGCTAGATAGTGTAGGGGTGCAACTTACTATTCTAACTCCAAAAAAGTGCATCAGTAGGTTAATTGCTGGCTAGTGTAGGGGTGCCACTGAGTATTCTAATTCCAGGAAGATGAGGCAGTTGGAAAAAATTGAAACAGTGATAATACAGTGTTTAAAATTAAATTAAAACACAATAATTTTGTCATTTTGCGCACCTTCAAAAACTTCAAAAATGTAAATAACATGAAACATTTAGAATACATTTAAAACATTCTCCAATTGTTTTTCAATAGTCAAGTCTGAAAAGCAAAACTCGAAAGAGCAATCAACAAAGAAGCCCAAACAAAAAGAAGTCAGTAGACCAGGAAAAAGACAAAGAAGCAAACTCCAAAAACCAAGGGTAATTTATAAAAATAAACACATCTAATCCACAAAATAAATCGCATAAGTAGATTTGAAAAGTTTGTAAAAAACAAAGAAAGAGCCTCAGTAGAATAAGTGATGAAAATTTTTAGAGGTATCACTTACTATTGTAACTCCAGGAAGGTGCATCAGTAGGGTAAGTGCTGGATAGTGTAGGGGTGTCACTTATTATTCTAACTACAGGAAAGTGCATCAGTAGGGTAAGTGCTGGATAGTGTACGGGTGCCACTTACTATTCTATCTCCAGGAAAGTGCATCAGTAAGGTAAGTGTTGGATAGTGTAGGGGTGCAAGTTACTATTCTAACTCCAGAAAAGTGCATCAGTAGGGTAAGTGCTGGATAGTGTAAAGGTGCCACTTAGTATTCTAACTCCAGGAAAGTGCATCAGTATTGTAAGTGCTGGATAGTGTAAGGGTGCCACTTACTATTCTAACTCCAGGAAAGTGCATCAGTAGGGTAAGTGCTGGATAGTGTAGAGGTGCCACTTACTATTCTAACTCCAGGAAAGTGCATCATTAGGGTAAGTGCTGGATAGTGTAAGGGTGCCACTTAGTATTTTAACTCCAGGAAAGTGCATCAGTAGGGTAAGTGCGGGATAGTGTAGGGGTGCCACTTACTATTCTAACTCCAGGAAAGTGCATCAGTATGTTAAGTGCTGGATAGTGTAAGGGTGCCACTTACTATTCTAACTCCAGGAAAGTGCATCAGTAGGGTAAGTGCTGGATAGTGTAGAGGTGCCACTTACTAATCTAACTTCAGGTAAGTGCATCATTAGTGTAAGTACTGGATAGTGTAAGGGTGCCACTTAGTATTTTAACTCCAGGAAAGTGCATCAGGGTAAGTGCTGGATAGTGTAGGAGTGCCACTTACTATTCTAACTCCAGGAAAGTGCATCAGTAGGGTAAGTGCTGGATAGTGTAGGGGTGCCACTTACTATTCTAACTCCAGGAAAGTGCATCAGTAGGGTAAGTGCTGGATAGTGTAGGGGTGCCACTTACTATTCTAACTCCAGGAAAGTGCATCAGTAGGGTAAGTGCTGGATAGTGTAGGGGTGCCACTTACTATTCTAACTCCAGGAAAGTGCATCAGTAGGGTAAGTGCTGGATAGTGTAGGGGTGCCACTTACTATTCCAACTCCAGGAAAGTGCATCAGTAGGGTAAGTGCTGGATAGTGTAGGGGTGCCACTTACTATTCCAACTCCAGGAAAGTGCATCAGTAGGGTAAGTGCTGGATAGTGTAGGGGTGCCACTTACTATTCTAACTCCAGGAAAGTGCATCAGTAGGGTAAGTGCTGGATAGTGTAGGGGTGCCACTTACTATTCTAACTCCAGGTAAGTGCATCATTAGGGTAAGTGCTGGATAGTGTAGGGGTGCCACTTACTATTCTAACTCCAGGTAAATGCATCATTAGGGTAAGTGCTGGATAGTGTAAGGGTGCCACTTAGTATTTTAACTCCAGGAAAATGCATCAGTAGGGTAAGTGCTGGATAGAGTAAGGGTGCCACTTAGTATTCTAACTCCAGGAAAGTGCATCAGTATGTTAAGTGCTGGATAGTGTAAGGGTGCCACTTACTATTCTAACTCTAGAAAAGTGCATCAGTAGGGTAAGTGCTGGATAGTGTAGAGGTGCCACTTACTATTCTAACTCCAGGAAAGTGCATCAGTAGGGTAAGTGCTGGATAGTGTAGGGGTGCCACTTACTATTCTATTTCCAGGAAAGTGCATCAGTAGGGTAAGTACTGGATAGTGTAGGGGTGCCATTTATTATTCTAATTTCAGGAAAGCGCATCAGTAGGGTAAGTTCTGGATAGTGTAAGGTTGCCACTTACTATTCTAACTCCAGGAAAGTACATCAGTAGGGTAAGTGCTGGATAGTATAAGGTTGCCACTTACTATTTTAACTCCATAAACTTGTATAAATTAGAATATAATTATACATTTCTAAAAGATAAAACAAAGACATAGAAAAACATAGTAATTTTTTTTTCCCTTTTCATTTTTTCAACAGATAATGTCAAGCCAGGCCACAGCATCTTACATTAAATCCAGGAAAGGAAACAGACTTCTCAAACATTGAGGATATATATATTGTAATGAAAGGATAAGTGAACCAAGGAAACATTGGAGGTGTGTGCAATATTATTCTTCCCGTTGCAGCGGCAGAGCGGTTACTGTTGGTGACAACATAATAAAAACAACTGAACATAACCACTCTGCCTCTGCAATGGAGATAGAAATACGTGAAACATTAAACGAAATGAAAGATATTGCATCCACCTCCAATGAAACTCCTGGTAGAATTTTAAGAGAGGTTGCACAGCATGTCCCTGGTCATATTGCTTGTAATATGCCTAATATACCCAATTTGCGTAGAATTATTCAACGTAAAAAGCAGGCAAGTAACACTCACACAGTTACCCCTCAAACTTTTGCAGACATAAATATTCCTCATGAACTTACTCTATCTTTCTCTAATGAACCTTTCTTACTCTATGACAACCAAAACCCTCTTAAACGTATTCTAATATTTAGCACTCCCCGCAACCTTTTTAAGTTAGAGAATACTGAAATTTGGATGATGGATGGGACGTTTAAATGTACGCCCCATCCTTTCACCCAAATTTAAAGCATTCATGCACAGATTAACAAAAATGTAGTTCCCTTAGTGTATAGTTTGCTACCAGATAAGCAATCTGCAATCTACACTGAATTTTTGACAGTGATTAAAGAGAAAACATCCGGGAAAAGTCCTAGGAAAATCATTATAGATTTCGAATTGACGATGATCAATGTGATCAACAAAATGTACGTGGATACCCAAATTCAGGGATGTTTTTTTCATTTTTCCCAGGCATATTGGCGTAAATTACAAAAAACATCCCTGGTTTCAGATTACTGCTCAGATAGTAAACTACAATTTGAATTAAAGAAATTAACAGCACTTTGTTTTGTACCTCCTGAAAGTGTAGACGAGTACTACACTGCAATTTCTGAATCAGAATATTATGTCGAAAATGAAGAAAAATTGGCACCCTTGTTAAATTACTTTGAAGACACATGGATTGGGCATCTAAGCAGATCGGGTCGCAGGAGGAAGCCACGTTTCCATGTGGAGTGGTGGAACTGCTACTCAACCTGCTTGGAAGGAGGTGCTAAAACAAACAATGCCATAGAGGGATGGCACAACTCCTTCAGTCATAAAATTGGGAAACATCATCCAAATTTCTACTCTTTTTTAAAAACTTTGAAGAAGGAGCAAAGTTTTCAAGAAATGAGACTTGCACAAGCATTAACAGGTAGCCTAAATCCACGACCTTCTAAACAAACTAAGGATATGTCCGAGAGACTATTGACTGTACTTCAACAATTTTCGTTGAGTTTGGCATTAGACTACCTTGAAAATGTTGCTAGCATATTACATTTCTAATCAATTCTCACAAACTTACTTTCCTGCTTTTGCCTTAAATTATTTTTTTCACATTTAATTAAATTGGCATTTTTTTAAACATTTTTTTAATTAATTTTCGTTGGGTTCCCTTACCTTAAGAAGTCTTCTTTTTTTCTGTTCCTCTATTTTCCATTGTAGACAAATCCATTAGTAATTTTTTCATAAAAAACCCTTAGAATCCAAAGTTAAGTCACTCTTCTCTTTTTTTTTTTTAAATAACATTTTATTATCCATTGCATTTAAAATGGAATATATTTATTTTTGAAAACATTTTGAACGTTCCTTAAAAAATATCCTTTGCTTCCTCATCACTTATTTTTTCTAAGCATGGGCGTAAAATCCGCTCCGCTCGCGGATTTTTCGGATTTTCGGCAAATCCGCAATCCGCGAACGCTCGCGAATTTGTCGAAAATCCGTGAATCCGCTCGCGGCGGATTTTTTGCTTGGTTGCGGCGCGCGGCGTGGTGCACGGCGTTCACTTTCCGTCATTTTAGCGTTTGCCGAGTTGTTTTTCTTTGCGAGTGACGCGCCATTTTAGATCTTGCTGCGTGTTCCCGCGGGAGTTTGTCGCCCGCGAATACGTACTCGCGGCTTGCCACCTTGCACAGCACACCTCGCGAGAGTTCGCAATTGCGAACATGTAGTTGCGGCGGAAAGGAACAATCTCGCACTTGCGAAATAGAGATTTTGCAATTTCGCACAAGAAAATCACCAGCAAACAGGATAAACCTTCAGAAAATTATGATTTTTATCAGAATCACTCCTCAGGTTGACATTTGCATGGCCTTTTTTTTTGCAAGGAGTCCATTTTGGGGGGGGGGGGAGGAAGGAAGTGCCCCACAGTCTCCAACTTCCTGTTCCTGTCCAGCAGGCTCCTCCCAGTGCTTTGTCCATCTCCTGGTCACTTTCATTTGGATCTGGAGCTGGAAGGATTACTTTTTGTGGGTGCTGCTGGATATTTGGATTTGAGGCCTTTTTGACTGTCTTTGGATCACTTTTGGATTAGAAATCAACTTTCACAAGTAAGTTTGTTTGGGGCATTACAGTTGCTGCAAGTACAATTTTGGAACTTTTTCAGAAAATTAAATAAATTATATTGTGGGTAGCCACAGTATCCAGTAGGACCAGGGTTGGTTATGGGTGCATGATACAACTGTTTTGTTGAATTTAAACACCATTGAGGCCATGGATGGGCTGGGATTGTGCAGATTTTATTGTTTTTTGTCGTTTTTTTGGGCCTGCTGGTGTGGCCCTTTGCCCAGGGGTGGTGAGTGTTGCATGGGCCTAGTCTTTCTGTGGGGTGTCTTCTTGAATTTAAACATAATTGAGGCCATGGATGGGCTGGGATTGTGCTTATTTTATTGTTTTTTGTCGTTTTTGGGGGGCTGCTGGTGTGGCCTTTTGCTTGCCCAGGGGTGGTGGTGGTGCATGGACTGAGTGTGCCTGTGGTGTTGTCTCACTCTCTTTGATGTAAACATCATGGATGGCATTGGATTGTGGTGATTTCTGGCTGTTTTTCTGTTTTTTGGGGGTGTACTGTTGATGTGGTCTGGCCATGTGGGTGGTGGTGGTGGCCATCTTGAGTGCTGGCTGGTACAGGCAACATGTGCTTGGGGTGTAAGGGGGCCATTTTGAGGAGAGGCAGTGTCTGAGGCCTGCACTTATTTTGCCTACTTTTCATCCCTTATGCCCAGGGGTAGTGAGTGTTGCATGGGCCTAGTGTTTCTGAGGGGTGTCTTCTTGAATTTAAACACCATTGAGGCCATGGATGGGCTGGGATTGTGCAGATTTTATTGTTTTTTGTCGTTTTTTTGGGCCTGCTGGTGTGGCCCTTTGCCCAGGGGTGGTGAGTGTTGCATGGGCCTAGTCTTTCTGTGGGGTGTCTTCTTGAATTTAAACACCATTGAGGCCATGGATGGGCTGGGATTGTGCAGATTTTATTGTTTTTTGTCGTTTTTTTGGGCCTGCTGGTGTGGCCCTTTGCCCAGGGGTGGTGAGTGTTGCATGGGCCTAGTCTTTCTGTGGGGTGTCTTCTTGAATTTAAACATAATTGAGGCCATGGATGGGCTGGGATTGTGCTTATTTTATTGTTTTTTGTCGTTTTTGGGGGGCTGCTGGTGTGGCCTTTTGCTTGCCCAGGGGTGGTGGTGGTGCATGGACTGAGTGTGCCTGTGGTGTTGTCTCACTCTCTTTGATGTAAACATCATGGATGGCATTGGATTGTGGTGATTTCTGGCTGTTTTTCTGTTTTTTGGGGGTGTACTGTTGATGTGGACTGGCCATGTGGGTGGTGGTGGTGGCCATCTTGAGTGCTGGCTGGTACAGGCAACATGTGCTTGGGGTGTAAGGGGGCCATTTTGAGGAGAGGCAGTGTCTGAGGCCTGCACTTATTTTGCCTACTTTTCATCCCTTATGCCCAGGGGTAGTGAGTGTTGCATGGGCCTAGTGTTTCTGAGGGGTGTCTTCTTGAATTTAAACACCATTGAGGCCATGGATGGGCTGGGATTGTGCAGATTTTATTGTTTTTTGTCGTTTTTTTGGGCCTGCTGGTGTGGCCCTTTGCCCAGGGGTGGTGAGTGTTGCATGGGCCTAGTCTTTCTGTGGGGTGTCTTCTTGAATTTAAACACCATTGAGGCCATGGATGGGCTGGGATTGTGCAGATTTTATTGTTTTTTGTCGTTTTTTTGGGCCTGCTGGTGTGGCCCTTTGCCCAGGGGTGGTGAGTGTTGCATGGGCCTAGTCTTTCTGTGGGGTGTCTTCTTGAATTTAAACACCATTGAGGCCATGGATGGGCTGGGATTGTGCAGATTTTATTGTTTTTTGTCGTTTTTTTGGGCCTGCTGGTGTGGCCCTTTGCCCAGGGGTGGTGAGTGTTGCATGGGCCTAGTCTTTCTGTGGGGTGTCTTCTTGAATTTAAACATAATTGAGGCCATGGATGGGCTGGGATTGTGCTTATTTTATTGTTTTTTGTCGTTTTTGGGGGGCTGCTGGTGTGGCCTTTTGCTTGCCCAGGGGTGGTGGTGGTGCATGGACTGAGTGTGCCTGTGGTGTTGTCTCACTCTCTTTGATGTAAACATCATGGATGGCATTGGATTGTGGTGATTTCTGGCTGTTTTTCTGTTTTTTGGGGGTGTACTGTTGATGTGGACTGGCCATGTGGGTGGTGGTGGTGGCCATCTTGAGTGCTGGCTGGTACAGGCAACATGTGCTTGGGGTGTAAGGGGGCCATTTTGAGGAGAGGCAGTGTCTGAGGCCTGCACTTATTTTGCCTACTTTTCATCCCTTATGCCCAGGGGTAGTGAGTGTTGCATGGGCCTAGTGTTTCTGAGGGGTGTCTTCTTGAATTTAAACACCATTGAGGTCATGGATGGACTGGGAATGTGCAGATTTTATTGGTTTTTGTCGTTTTTTTGGGCCTGCTGGTGTGGCCCTTTGCCCAGGGGTGGTGAGTGTTGCATGGGCCTAGTCTTTCTGTGGGGTGTCTTCTTGAATTTAAACATAATTGAGGCCATGGATGGGCTGGGATTGTGCTTATTTTATTGTTTTTTGTCGTTTTTGGGGGGCTGCTGGTGTGGCCTTTTGCTTGCCCAGGGGTGGTGGTGGTGCATGGACTGAGTGTGCCTGTGGTGTTGTCTCACTCTCTTTGATGTAAACATCATGGATGGCATTGGATTGTGGTGATTTCTGGCTGTTTTTCTGTTTTTTGGGGGTGTACTGTTGATGTGGACTGGCCATGTGGGTGGTGGTGGTGGCCATCTTGAGTGCTGGCTGGTACAGGCAACATGTGCTTGGGGTGTAAGGGGGCCATTTTGAGGAGAGGCAGTGTCTGAGGCCTGCACTTATTTTGCCTACTTTTCATCCCTTATGCCCAGGGGTAGTGAGTGTTGCATACTTGCATGTCCCTAGTCTTTCTGTGGGGTGTCTTCAATGTAAACATCATGGATGGCATGGGATTGTGCTCATTTTTCTGTGTTTTGTCGATTTTTTGGGGTGTATAACTGAACTGATGTTCCTCTGTCTTCCATTGCTTTTAGGTGCACAAGAAGACTCAATAGAACCACCAGTGCCAGGAAGAAGTCCTGCAGCGGTGTGTGCAGCATAACGTCACGCGACGTCACGTCTGGACACAGAACCCTCTGCAACTCGTGCAACTGCTGCCTGCTGACCTGCTCTGAAGAAGATGGCCCCAAAAAAAGTAACCCGTAGCTCCTCTAGCAAGAAAGGTGCCAGTAAGGAGCAGAAGAAGCAAGTTACCAAGGACACTGGTGTGCCGCCCGCCCCTTTTTTTGTGAGTAAAAAAAAAAGTATGCCTGCAGCAGCTGCAGCGGGATCTGCTGGGGACCAAGCTGGCAGCAGCACCCCCGCTCCATTGGGCTCAGTGCCACCACCACCACCACGCCAACTTAAGTCCAAGCCCTTGAGTGCTGCAGAGGCAGCCAGTATACTTCTTCAATCACCATCGACCAGTGATGTTGGCTCATCGCAAGAAAGCAGCAGCAATGTCCCTCAATCAACACAGGTTGTTGTAGCTCATCTGACGAGTGTTGAACAACCACAGCGGCAACAACAATCACATGTGCAAGTACAAGCCCAAGTACATGTGGAAGGAGAGGCAGCGCAAGGAGATGCGCATGCAGAGGTGCATGGAGGGTCACAACAAGTGCCCACAATAGTTGTTCCTCCCGAAGTAGGGGCACATCAGGAAATCGACAATCAAGGCGAGGTATCATTTGAGGAAGCCACTCCTCCTGATGATCCTTCATTGTCTTCCACAACCCTAGCAAGGAAGAGATCAAGGGTGGTGTCTACATCCTCTTCAAGCACACCTCCTTCTGATGATACGGATCAAACTTGGGAACCAGCACCACAGCCGTCTGAGAGTGAGGCACACCATGATCCAACAAAGGTACTTAAGCGTAAAAGGAAGCTCGTCCAAAGTCTCAGACTTATGGAGTGTGATGAGGCTCAACAAGAAGTGGCGGATACTGCTGCTGATGAAGACTCTGCCAACGACGACCCAGTCATCATAAAGGTCACTGCAGCCCCAGCGGGCATGCAGCAAACAGACATTTTGACCCTAGCCCGAAGAGCTGCTGCGCGTGATGATGATGATGATGATGTTGTCGATGAGGAGGCAGTGGAAACACCACAATCATTGGAGTTAAGTAGTACACCAACTCGTCCCGCTTCCATATTTCTTTCTGGCAAGAAGAGACCTGCGTCAACCTCGACCTTAATTAGTGGCGGTGAAAGTGGAAAACGTACAAAAGTTGGCCAATCCAGATCCTCCACTTCATCTGGCATTAGCTTCATGACCACCACCACCACCAGTATCGCCGCCTCCTCCAGGTCCCACAGACACTTCAAGTCCCCAGTTTGGGACTTCTTTACTGTTTGTCCCAAAAATCCAAGGTTTGCCATTTGTACCCTTTGTAAGCTTGCAGTTAGTCGTGGTAAGCCAGGTAGCAACTATGGTACCGGCGGCCAGAGTGGTCATCTTGACAGAAAGCACGGTGTCCAATGGTTTGCGCACCTAGCTGCGATCAAGAAAGGCCAAAATCAAGGAAACGTTGATGTTTCATCTGATGTTGACGAGCAGGAAGAAGACGTGTCAAACACTTCCCTTACACCCAGTACCCCTCTCAGCAGCACACCCAATGTGAGGCACACTAAGAGTGTTGGAGCGAGTGAGACACCAACGCACAAAAGTTCACCAGCGAGCAAAATTGGGTCAACGAAGTCATTATCAGCCCGTAAATGCTTGGTCCAGGCCAACATTAGAACAATGCTTACTTCAGACGTGCCATATGAACGCAACCACCCACTGACGCGTCTGTATAACACTAAGCTGGCTAAAATGCTTGCTGTGGACCTTCTACCTTTTTCTTTTGTAGAAGCGGTAGGTTTTCTTGAATTAGTTGCAACGCTCTGCCCTAAATGGAAGGTTCCGAGCCGGTTCTATTTTGCCAGAGTTGCGGTTCCAGCACTACATGAAGATGTGCTGCAGGCGATTGGGGCAGCTTTGCAGAAGAGTGCTGTTCACACAATACATCTGACAACAGACATGTGGACCAGTGGCCCAGGCGATGATTACATGTGCATCACTGCACACTGGGTCTCTTTTTCAGGTGTTATAGCAAAGCTAAACGCAGGTGTTGACCCGGACCAAGTTTTCAAAGCTGCTCGGAAACATGCAACACTAGCCATGTTTGCCTTGGAGAAAAGTCACACAGCAGAAAACCTTTTGGAAGAGTTTGACAAAAAGGTGTTGTCAATGCTATCCCCCCTAAAACGCAAGATTGGTTATGTTTCCACGGATAATGGCGCCAATGTAGTTAAGGCCATGTCACAGGGTCACCATGTTAGAGTGCCGTGTTTGGCGCACTGTATCAACCTGGTAGTTCAAAAATTCTTGAGTGATAAAGAGAGTCCAGCGTTCGAGGTAATGGCCACCTGCCGCAAAATGTGCAACCATTTCAGCCATTCTTTTAAGGCCCGGAAGCATCTGCGGAGACTGCTACTTCAACGTGGAATGCCAGTGAAAGCACTCATCCAGGAGGTGGCAACACGTTGGAACTCAACCTTCTACATGCTTGAGCGTCTGCATGAGCAGTATACGGTACTCGATCACTATTTCTTGACAGAGGCTACATCTCAGAAGGAGGACCTGCGGATGAGTAAGGCGCAATGGGCCATAGTTAAAAGCCTGACAGACATGCTTCGTCCTTTTGAGTTCTTCACGCGTGCAGTCAGCCAGGAGGACTGTAATTTGGGAAAAGCTATCCCATTGTTGTGCATACTGGAGCACCAACTGATGGCGGTTTCTTCTGAGTTTGAAAAAGATGAAAAAAAAAAAAAACATTTCATTTTGTCTGAGAAATTATTACATCGCCTACGTGGTGATGAACGTCTTAAAAACATCAACTCAGATCAGCATTACATTTGTGCTACTATTCTGGATCCACGCTACAAAAAGGCGCTGGCAGACAACGCATTCTTTCCTTTCGCTGATGCAGATGTTCAAAAGTACAAACATTGGTTAGCCTGGTCAGCCAAGAGGTTTGAAAAAGAACGGCAGGTTATTGAAGGAGAAGCCAGTACATCAGCATCAGCATCAGCAGGCCATCCGCAGTCACAAGAATCCACTTCTGCACCTGTGGCTGGGGCACAAGTGACCTCTCAGCCGTTAAAGACACCGGCAACTGGATCATCTGCACCACACACAATGACAACACTAACAGTGGCTGGGGAGGAGGATTGGCTAAGTTTGATGGGGTATGGTTCTCTAAAAAATGTCACAGGCACAGCAAAAAGTAAGCAAAGTGGAGGAACAGTTGATGACCTTGAGTCGATGGTGCAGGACTATCTGAATGACTCAACAGTGGTCTTTCTTAATGAGGAGCCATTGCAGTATTGGCATGGCAAAAAACAATTGTGGCCACAGCTCTACAACCTGGCTATAAACTATTTGTCTTGCCCACTCGCAAGTGTGTCTTCTGAACGTGTTTTCAGTGCTGCTGGTGGCATTGTAACTGCCAAACGGAGCCGCCTATCGCCCAAAAATGTGGAGCGGCTGACAATGATCAAGATGAATCAGCACCTCATACCACCAGATTACAAAGTGCGAGAAAGCACGCCACATGAAGACGATGAGGACAGCAACGTAGATGAGGGGATTTTTTCTCTGTTCGGTGCCACTGACCTCATCCAGCCTGAATTCGCAGAGTATGATGACGAAATCTTGTTCTTATTCCCTGACACCGAGCCCTGAAAATGAGACAATCAATCAAGAACTTTCTTTTTCGTCCTTATTCACTTTTATTCCTGTGTGCTTTGTGTCTCTCTTTCTTTGTTTTGCACAGTTAATTTAATTCAAACTTTAATCACCTAATCCCAAAAACAAGACCATCATCAGAACTGTCTTCACTTGTTTGCTTATTGATTTGAAGGTGCCGCAGTCTACATTCCTCAGGTTCACAAGTTCTGAAGAACATGCTCCTCTATCCTCCTCCTCCAGACTGCGATTTCCCTCCAAGCAGAGTGCTGGATTACGCACAATGAAGAAAGACTCAGCACTTGTGGGGGTGTTGTACTTCTTTGCGGGTGAGTTGACGGTTTTGGGCCCATTGCTGTGAAGCTCTAATAATGGACAAAAGTGTTTTGGACCAAATATGAGGTGGAAATTTCTTGCCGTTTTTGCTGACTTGCTTGCCTTTGAGGTGCTCTTTGGCGGGGTTCCGGGGGTTTGTGTGTAATTTTTGGTGTCTGTCGAAGCACTGCTGCGACAGTCTAATCTTGATTGCATTTGCTTTTCAGGAAATCCGTGGTGGAAAACAGGAGTTATGATGATTGATGATGACCTAGCTGCACAGCGCGTTACTTTGGACCGAAGGCCGAGAGATATTGTAAGTATGAGATTTAGCTTTTTCGCTGTTTGGGGGTGTTGTCGGGTGTTTTTTTGCGGGTGGGTTGGCGCCGGCGGGTCTTGCCTGGGGCATTCCTGGGAAGGTCTAATACCGGATACAAGTGTTTTGGACAAAATCCATAAGGAACAGCCTTTTTTTTGCCATTTCTTCAGACATCTTGCTCAATGTAGCCTTTTGGGGGGCTTCCTGCTGTTCGTGGGTGGGTTGCGGCCGGGGTCTCTGTCGAAGCACTGCTGCGACAGTCTAATCTTGATTGCATTTGCTTTTCAGGAAATCCGTGGTGGAAAACAGGAGTTATGATGATTGATGATGATGACGACCTAGCTGCACAGCGCCGCGTTTGGACCGAAGGCCGAGAGACATTGTAAGTATGAGATTTAGCTTTTTCGCTGTTTGGTGGTGTTGTGTCGCGTGTTTTTTTGCGGGTGGGTTGGCGCCGGCGGGTCTTGCCTGGGGCATTCCTGGGAAGGTCTAATACCGGATACAAGTGTTTTGGACAAAATCCATAAGGAACAGCCTTTTTTTTGCCATTTCTTCAGACATCTTGCTCAATGTAGCCTTTTGGGGGGCTTCCTGCTGTTCGTGGGTGGGTTGCGGCCGGGGTCTCTGTCGAAGCACTGCTGCGACAGTCTAATCTTGATTGCATTTGCTTTTCAGGAAATCCGTGGTGGAAAACAGGAGTTATGATGATTGATGATGATGACGACCTAGCTGCACAGCGCCGCGTTTGGACCGAAGGCCGAGAGACATTGTAAGTATGAGATTTAGCTTTTTCGCTGTTTGGTGGTGTTGTGTCGCGTGTTTTTTTGCGGGTGGGTTGGCGCCGGCGGGTCTTGCCTGGGGCATTCCTGGGAAGGTCTAATACCGGATACAAGTGTTTTGGACAAAATCCATAAGGAACAGCCTTTTTTTTGCCATTTCTTCAGACATCTTGCTCAATGTAGCGTTTTGGGGGGCTTCCTGCTGTTCGTGGGTGGGTTGCGGCCGGGGTCTCTGTCGAAGCACTGCTGCGACAGTCTAATCTTGATTGCATTTGCTTTTCAGGAAATCCGTGGTGGAAAACAGGAGTTATGATGATTGATGATGATGATGACGACCTAGCTGCACAGCGCCGCGTTTGGACCGAAGGCCGAGAGACATTGTAAGTATGAGATTTAGCTTTTTCGCTGTTTGGTGGTGTTGTGTCGGGTGTTTTTTTGCGGGTGGGTTGGCGGGTCTTGCCTGGGGCATTCCTGGGAAGGTCTAATACCGGCTAGAAGTTAGTTGGACAAAATCCATAAGGAAACACCAGTTTTGGCACTTTTTGTAAGTTAGGGTTCGTTAGGGTTAGCCCTAGCAGCAGGATTGCATGTGTTTAGGGGGGTTCTATTGCAACGCGGTTCTGTTGTTGTAGAGCACTGTTGGAGCGATGCTGGCTATGGATACTTTTGCTTGCAGGCAAGTGGTTTGAATACAATCCACGGTCTGTATTTGGGTCTACTGTTACTTTCAAAGTACGTTTTGTAACCATTTTTCTGCTAGGCATCGTTTTTGGAGATATGATTGGGTTCTTCTACATTTTTGCGACTGGCTTTAGTAAGGGTCTTGGTGGGAGCATTGCTGGGAAGGTCAAATTTTGTTCTAAAACACAGTAGTACACCCACCTTGAGGGGAAAGATCCGCTATAATATTTTGGCCATACTTATTGATCCTTAAAAAGGTGACTCAGACAGAGCACGCAATTTCAAAAATATTGTACTGTCTATTAGGGAAATCAAAGTGTGACTTTTTGAACCACACAGCGTACATACCTTTTATTTATTTATCAGTGGTATTGTAATAGCACTTCCTGTTTTCCGTTCAATAATTACAGGCCGGGTTTCAGTCAACATCCGCCAGGCAGGCAGTGGACAGGGTGTCTCTTCTGTCAGTGGTCACCACCACATTGATGGACGAAGCGTCAGCTGGAATGGAGGAGTGCCGCCAATAAGAGGAATTGTTTGCTGCATGCAACTTACTTACCAATTTCAACAGGACAACTCCAACAACATACGCAATACAGATACAGTATCCATTGTTGTCTTTTATTCTATGAGTGTGACTGCATGTGCTTACCTTTACTTTGTAACCAAAGATTGTCTGTAAACTCTGTATCTTCAATTATTGTTTGTCCATGCTCTGCTTTTTTTTTCTTCTCTCAACAAAACCTACCCAAAAAGAAACCCCCATTCCCATCCATTTTACAAACCCTAACCCTCTTCCCCCGGGCTGTGTTGTTTTGCTTGATGTCTGACTAAAATGACATCAATAATTCCACACACTTGCTGGGGAGGATAAGGTGATAGCAGCAACAGGCTGGTGAAGGAATACGAGGATATCTTCTAGACTTACTCAGCTTCAGTACTATATCTTCTAGTAGTAGTAGCCAATGTCAAATAAATTCAACGCAAGTACTAGTTATACTTGCAATACTTTACCATTTGTTAGGCTACATTATGGCACTGTTCTAGTGTACTGTCACCTGCTATTTTCTCGATCGTACCGTAACCGTTGTAATGCTACAGTAAGGAGTACAAACAAGGTTTCGTTTTCTTTTTTTCCATAGGCATGCAACTGCCACTGTGTCACACCACTAGTAACACCGCAATGAGGAAATGTCACCCGCCCAGGAATGACAACGTTAATCCCCATTTCACCTGGAGCCAGCCCTGGGCCTAGCCCTAATTTCTAACACAAATTACAGGTAAGATAAGCGTTTGGTGGGAGGTAGTATAATGGAGTATTATTTCGGAGTAGACAAGAGTTTGACGGTTGTACTACTAAAGTCCTACGACTGTTCAGGAAAACAAAGTTACTGTTACACCCCCGCCCCCCACCCACCAGACTGAAAAGCAGTAAAAAACAGGTATGGTCAGATAAAGTAGTTGAAAAATATATTTATTTATCCCTAACAAAATAATCTCCCTCACCCACCCTAACCCCAACGATTGTCTCTGAAACGTCCCAAAACGATCCCAACTCCCAAATCCCACCCCCCAAAAGTCTATAAAAAAAGGGCAAGGGACACTCCACTACTGGAGGGTGCTGGTGCTGGTGCATGATGCGGCATGGGCATCATACTCCTTGCGGAGGGTGGCAAGCTCGGAGCGGAGGCCCTTAACCAAGGTCTTATACCTCAGGACCTCCTGCTCCAGGTTGGACATGCGGACTCGTAGGCGGTGTTGGCGTTCCTTGCAGCTCCTGTGGGGGGCAGCTGGTGTTTCGGGTGCTTGGCGGTGGCGGTCGGCTTTCTTAGCCCGGCTCGGTCCCGCTGGTTTAGTCACGGAGGAGGATGCAGTGGTCACAGTCGAAGATGTTGCCCCGCTCGACTGCGTGTCCTCCTCCTCCTCCAGGGCCACCAGCCGCCGATACTCGGCGACTGTGGCCTCCAGCCTCCGTTGCCGGGCCAATCTAGCCTGCTCCCTCCTTGTTGTTGATTTGGAAGGAGCAACTATATGAAGAAAGAAAGACATAGTCTGTAACCAATGCTCCTTATTAATAACACAAAGTGATTGAGCCGAAAGTTGGGTCACAGAGTACAAGTAGCAAATTGAAAGCACAGTACATAACTATTGAGGACAGTATCTATGTAACCCTCCCACTTCTGCATCCTTGCTCTAACAGTAGTGGTAGTTTAATGAACTAATTCTACGACCACTATGGACTTCCATTACAGTCGACTATGACAGTACACCAGTCTTATTCTTCTTCTTCTCTCTTGTTTAGGGAAATGGGTACGTTATCTTATGCAAGCCGGCAGAATGACATGGACACAGCACAGTGAAGTTGCACCCGAGAAAAAAAGTTGCACACCATGATGATGGAGACAGACTTGCGTTACTGTACCGGTCCAGTACATGCAGGTGGTGAAGCTATTACTTTTCTATTACGGGTGGCACTGAGAATACTCTGTTACAAGGGCTACTGCTTAATTAATTTACCTTTCACCCTACAGTGCAAATGAGTACTAGAAAAGGAAACTGAAGAAGCTAACTAATTTGATTATCTATCACTTCACATGGGACGTATTTAATGACAGATGAGATGACTTTAGGTGCTTTGCTTAATATTGAGTGAACACAGTGATACACCCACACATGAATGACGTACTACAAGTAAACTAAAGTTATTAAGAGAGGTACGGAGTGTCCACCGTAATAACCAGATATATGCTGTGAATGCAAATGCAATACAAAGTACTGCTACTATTCATGGTAGTATTGGACACATTTACAATTTCTTTTCCTTGCCTTCCCTGCACTGGGACGGACGTGCGGGTGCGGTGGTACATGCTCTTCAAGGTAACACTTACTTCACCTGGCGACCATCTACTCTCTCTAGATACACATTTGCTATGTAAGAGTCAGAGAATACCATGCTCCAGGCATCCATTCATTCAAAGTATATGCACACATACAGTTTCTGTTTCACCCACCCAGGCTGCTGTCCTTCCACCCATCCTTGCTTCATCATTGACCCAGCCATGCACCATACCATATTCTTTCCTTCCCAGCCACCTCTGGGTCCAAGCAAACACATATCGTTCTTCTTTGCCAGCCATCATACAAGTTCGCGTCCCACTTACTTACACCCTTCTTTCGCTTTTCGTTCATCCCATCCATCACGTTCGTCTAAGAACTTATTGGGATTCTTCTCACCAAAAACTTCACAGCTAAGTCGAAGTACATTTCGAGGAGGCTACTACCTGGTTGATTTGTAATTGTAATACACCCGTGCAGAAAGCACACTATGCAGTCTTCAATCTCAATAAGTAAGGAATATATAGCTTACCTGTTTCCGCCACCACCGTTTGATCCCCCACAGGAACGGCCACCAGCTCTTCTACCGCCGCATCCTCCCCAGAGGCCTCCGAGTCCAAGTCCAACACATCAGCCACCTCCGCGCTGGCCCCGTCACCAGATGTTACACCTACAAAGTACATTTAAGAAAGTTAGAATACACCACTCACTACTATATAATATTTGGTCTAGGAGAAATGTTAAAAAAACAGAATACAATGTAATAATTTGTGACTGTCTACTCCATAGTAAAAATGTCCCATTTTCCAGGGAAGGCTGTTGTCTTGCTGCACTTTTATGCACAACTGATGAATGCTTGCTTTTGATTTTTAACACGCACCACTTTTTCTCCTAACAGACAGAAGCTTGACTCCTGAGTCCTAAGAACACGACCAGGATCAAGTTCAAAGTAGGTGAGAGTTCGGCTCGACCACAAGAAATGTGTCCAATTAATCGTCAGCACTAACCACTTTTCCGTTTACAGTTAAATAGTTTTATGACAAAGTAGATTTCAATAAATGTGTTTACTTTTAATAAAGCTTTTACACTTAAATAGACTCTGTGGTTTTTGTTCCTCTAGACTAGAGTGGATGAGCTAAAGGTTTTGGAATTTTTGCAAGCATGAGTGCCTCTGACACTTCTTGACTGTGCTGTGACTCCGTACTACTCTCTTGTCCTGCGTACGATAATCTAGAGATCATTGGGGATCTATAATCGGTGACTTCGGGAGCTGAATGACTCTGCCACACTATCTAGTCAGTAAGGAGACAGTGCATAGAGGTATTGCTGAATATAATGGGAGTCCAATGGAATTGCCAAATGTCCAATCTTAGTTAGCTACACAGACAGACTAATAAGAATAGTCTAGTAATACCACAGGGAGTCATCATATTCGAGGCAGGATAAGAATTTATATCCAGTCTACAAGAAGATCAAAGACGATTTAGAAAAAATCGAATGAGGAACGCTAGGAAAAAATAGGTACTGTTTAGTAAAATGTAAACTTACTGGGGCCAGCAAAGGAGCCCTCGCCTGCCCGATCCTGGCCTGCATCCTCAGCACCCTCCTCCTGTGTCCTCTTGCCCTTGGGGGGAGCTGATGTACAACATGAAAGAAAGAAAAACCATAAAACATGGATGAGATTTTTCAACCAAATCAAACATTTCAAAAGAACAATAACAACATATTTTGGAAAAATAGCAAATAGATAGACAACTATTCCACGGGATCTATCTCATGTGGTATACTACGTTATTCGTATTGCCTGATTTGCGGAACGTTGACTTAGAAAGTTCCTATGTAACTCAATAAACAGACTACTAAAGAGGTTTGCCTAGGCCTGGCACTGCAGGCAGTAGTGCACAACACGTGACAGACAAAGTCCATCCTGCTTGCAGATCAGTGAATACTCAAACTATCAATCCACCCGCCACCACCGCCACTATTTCTTCTGATAGCCATGTGACTGTCTAAAGGAAGGACACTGGACTTCAGTCTGTTGGGGCTGATTTATAAGTCCCTTGCGGAAGTTGCGGCTGATTTTCCTCCATTGTTGCGTGCCTTTTCTGACGCAGCGGCAGAACAAAAGACTCGCCATGGTGTTGGTGCGGCGTATATATTAAAAAAAAAAACACATATGGGCATATGGGCGATGCATCACGTTGTAAAGCCCTGCGCCATCAGGGGGCGTTCCGGCGCAAGGGAGGGCGTACCTGCGCAGGAACGAATCCTAAAAGTGGCTGAGGGAAATCTACAAGATGTCAATCAGTCATTTTTATGACAATGATGCATGACTCAAACCCTGCGCGCTTGAAGCCGACGTACGGCTTGATGCAGCATTGGGGAGATAGGGTACCCCAGAGCATTGCTGGAGCTGCGCCATCGTTGGCACGCAACTCCAGCAATGCGCTGCCTTTACGGCACAGATGCGTAAGGCTTCTGTGACGTTTTGGGCCAATGGGTGGTGGTGGCATGGCACACAATTACTGCCGCATCCCTGCTACTTTGCAGGGATGCGCCGGTAATTGAAAATATGACCCTTACTGTCTAGCATTACGCAGTTCTTTTCTTTACAGTACACTGATACATAATTTCTCAGGCCAATGAAATGCTTCTGAACACAACATACAAAACAAAGAAGCATAGTAGCAAGCAAGGCTACTGAGAAGGAGAGCAGTGCACCTGAAAATGAAATGCATAGAAGATTTTGAAATATAATTTACCTCAATGTAATCGGCAGCATTATTGCTCTTGGTAAAGAACAAAGATTTGCAAATAACAGAGCAGGATAAAACAGAGTAGTAAATGTACTACTACTACTACTCACCAAGCCCGGGGACCTCTACGCCGAGCGCGTCCAGCAAGTCCCGCTCCCGGTCCATGACATCGGTCCAGCGGTGGGTGGCCTGGTTATGTGTGCGCCGGACCCCAGAGATCTTGTACATGGCCCGGCACACCTTCTCCCACCGCTGGCGGCGCTCCCGGATGCCATAGCCGGTCGCGATCTTGCCGCCTCCCAGGATCGTCTTGGGGAGGCGGCGCTGGACATGGAAGATCAGTGCCGCCACTTCCTCCGCGCTAAAGATCTCCCTCGGGACCACTTGCTCCCCCCTTAAACGCCCGCACGGGAGCCGGGCACGGGGTGCGGGACCCTTCCCCTTCTCAGGGTGCTTCCCGGCTCCCTTTACCATGGTCTGGGCAGAAATAAACTTAAATGATAAAGAAGAAATAGAATAGTGAAGAAGAAAATAAAAGAGTTTAAAAAAGTAGTTTAAAAGTAACTAAAAGCTGCAGAAAACACAAAAATATAGAGCTAGAAAAATAGAGGGTTAGATAATAAGTAAAATTAGATCAAAAAAACTTCAAACAAGCAAAGGATGGCAGAGATTGAGAGAGGATAGAGAAAGCATGCCCAGAACCATAGCAATGAATGAGAAACAAGATGGCCGCGCCCGTTCACGACCGCGTGGGTAAGTTCGCGCGAGATTTTCCTTGCGAGTACGCGCGAACTTGTACTCGCGAGCAGCACACTTTGCGAGATTACACATAGCGGGCGGAAACGGAATTACGTCACGCCAACAAGATGGCCGCGCCCGTGTACGACCGATAGGGTAACTTGGCAAACGAATAGCTAGAAGCGCCTCGCGAACACGCGCAAGATCACGCGAACATACACGTCGCAACAAAAACAATTTTGTATTCGCACGTATTCGCGGCTTCCGAAATCGATCTCGCACGGATTCGCGCCCCAAATAACGCGCGAAATTGCAAAAAAAACGATTTTAGCTAAAATGAAAGCAATGAGCAGGTGCAAAAGTTCAAACTTAACATTAGTAACATTCAAGGTAGTGCTTCCTGATGGGCCCCTCCAGAGTTTGCAACAATTCTATGACCCTGCTATGACCCAAACAGCAGGCTCATAGAATAGCACCATAAAGGTCCTGTAAAAAAAAAATTTCACTGCAACAAAAAGCAAATTACAGATAAGGAAGGAAGCAGGTGCCAGCCAGACTGGAACTTTCAAAATTACTGACACATTAATGAAACACAAATTAATTGATGGCAGTTGAAGAAGGGCAGGTGTGCTAGCTTTTTTCAACCACCATAATCTACAGTAATAAATAAACCTAATAGGTGCCTGTGAGGATGTACTAGAGGGTGGCATGGGTGTCCCAGAGGGTGGCAGTGGTGAAACAGAGGGTGCTGTGAACCTGTGATGATAAACCAGACGTAGAAACAACATAGTCGCGGCCGTTGCAAGCCGAAAAGTAAGTTCGCAATTGCGAACTTGTCCCAAAATCGGCGCGAACACGCGCCAACACAAAAAACGGAAAAATCCGCAAGTCCGCTAGAGTTCGCGGATCTTCGCGGATTGCGAATCCGTAAATACGCAAGTTCGCGGATTGCCAATCCGCAAAATCCGCCCATGCTTAATTTTTTCCAAAATGATGCTTGTTTGAAATGTATTTAAAAAAAAACTGTTTTTTTGATAAAAGTTTTTTTTAATAAGTATTTGGCTTATTTTTTAAAATTGTTAAAAAAAAGAACAATGTTGTAATCTCTTAAATTTATACCTCAAAAAATCTGCAAAACTTATCAGAATATTTTTCAATTACTGTTTATCAAATCGATTCATTTTCTATTTTTTATTTTTTAACCGATAATTTAATGCATTTCCTGAGTAATGCATTCTTCTTTACAAATAATAAAATATTGTAAGTGCGATAAAATACATCCATATTCATAACTTAATTTTTTTATTATTTTCTTTTTTCTGTACTTTTTCAAACAGAAAAATTACGTTCTTGATAACAAATCCGTCTTCGTTGCCCGAATCCTTTTGCATTCTTCTTTTTTCCAAAAATCCCTTGCAGCAAAATGTGACGTTCCCAACCTGTAAATTAATTTTTTTGGTTATATAACATCACATCCTAACTGGATATTTTCTCGCTAACTAAATCATATTGTATCTCATTCCAATTTTTCCAAAAAACAACACGCAAAATAATTCCTTTAAATTTCTGGCCTATTAAATATTAAACCAATGCAACCAATCAAACCTCAAAAATGAAAACTTCAACAATTTAAGCAAAATGCGTCTCCCTTCTTTTTTTCCTCTTGCAATTCAAAAAACCAGTTTAATTTATTACCAACCAAGCCAAAAGCAATCATTTAGCAAAAATAACAAAACTATCCTATTTCTCTTCTACAAAACTTCGATTGCAATACATTTCTATCTCTACACAAAACATTAAACGTTCAAAATCTTTTCTAATAAATAAACACTTAGTTATTTTTCCATCTTTACCCATTACTTTAATCGTAACATGACCCGACGTAGGCATATACAAGTAAAATGTTCGGCGACATGCTGAAAACAAACACTAAATAACTTTTTTTTACATCCGCAACCTCTCCTTATCCTTTCATTACAATATATATACCTTTTGTTATTTTTTTTTTACTTTAAATAAAGTTATTTAAGTTTCCTACCTGAGCGCAGATCAGCTTCCAGCTGCTTCCAGCAATCGATGCTATCCAAGATGGCCGCTAACGTCGACGTTAACGTAACGACGTGATCAAAATCTACCAAGATAAAAAAAGGACTAATAGCTAAACATTTATTTTTCTGAAGTTATTATTTTTTATAAATATTATTTCTAAACATAAATTGTTACAAAATTATGGAGAATGTTAATAAAAATGTATATTTATTTTTGATTTTTTTTTAATAAAAAAAAGCAAACTAAAACATTAACGTCATGGTTTTTGTACTTTTTTATTTTATTATCATTACTTAAAAAATAATGTTTAGACTACTATAAATTATGTTTATTATCACTTACCAGTATGCTAGTCTTGATTCCATCTTCTCCCCCCTTCTTCTGTTGTTTTTCGACCTTGCTATACAGTTCTGCGGGTTACTATAGAGTAGTCATTGAAATAAACAAAGGACTAAACCGTCCATTGAAAAATGTTTCTTATAATATTTCTATCATTTTTTAAGAGTCCAATATATTTTAAATAATTAATAAATATTTATATTTAAATTTAATTAACCTTATTTTCCTTCAGAAAATTAATAATAATTGTAATAAAATTAACATTCATATAAAATCTCTATATTTTTCTTTAAAATTTACCAGAGTATTATTTCTTATAATATTTTTGAAAAATAATTTATATTTCTAATATTAAACATTACATTTTAATATTTTGAAAATTAAAAATTAAATAAAAATTATTAATTAAATATACTTAAACATTTATATTTTCTTAAAAGATTTATAAATAAAAAGATACCTGAGTATTAATTCATTTATTCAACATTTATTAATATTTATTATTTTATTAATTTAATATTTTCTAAAAAGATACCTGAGTATTAATTCTTCTAATTAAAATAATTTTTCCAACATGTATTAATATTTATTAATATATTAATTTATTATTTTCTAAAAAGATACCTCAGTATTAATTTTTCTAATTAAAATCATTTTTCCACCATTTATTAATATGTAATAATTTATTAATTTAATATTTTCAAAAAAGATGCCTGAGTATTAATTCTTCTAATTAAAATCATTTTTCCAACATTTATTAATATTTATTAATTTATTAATTTAATATTTTCAAAAAAGATACCTGAGTATTAATTCTTCTAATTAAAATCATTTTCCCAACATTTATTAATATTTATTAATATATTAATTTAATATTTTTTTAAAAATATACCTGAGTATTAATTCTTTTAATTAAAATCAATTATTAATATTTATTAATATTACATTTTAATTTCAAAAAGGCCTTTATAATTTTACATCGAAATTAAATCAATTAAAATTAAAATACATTTTTAAATATATTTACGATGTATAAGCATGCGTTGTAACAGCATTCGCGTTGTAAAAGCATGTGTTGTAAAAACATGCGTTGTAATAGAACTTGCGTTGTAATAGTTGCGTTTTATTAGCATTGCGTTGTAATAGTTGCGTTGTAATGGCTGTTCCCCGGTGCAGTGTGGCAGTTCCAGCGGTGACACCCTCCCTTGGAGTTGCGACGCAGGCACAGCGACGGTGACACACTCCGACCTCGTTGCGAGACACTTCTCTCGATGTGTTGCAATTCGACAGCTACAGCGGCGACACCCTCCTTCGGAATTGCGACGGCAGCAGCAGTGGCGGCAACACACTTCCTCTTCGTTGTGGCACGCTTTTCTTGATGCAGTGCAGTGTGACAGTCCCAGCGGTGACACCCTCCTTCAGAGTTGCGACGGCAGGCACAGTGACACGCTTCTTCCTCGATGAGTCCCGCTTCCAGCTCCTTGCGACATGCAGTTCCTCAGAAGGCCCAAAACAGCAGTAGGCACTTGCAAAGAACTCTGGGGAGCTGGGGGTGAAGTCTGTTGTCCCTCAGACTTCAGCAGAAGGCAAGCTCTTTTCCAAGCCCTTGGAGATCCTTCACAAGTTGAAAGCAAAGTACACAAAGTTCCTTTCAACTTCCTTTGGCAGTAAGACAACCACTGCAGGCCAATCCCCCAAGCAGCACTTTAGCTTGGGAATAGTCTCTCCTCAGTTTCTTCAGGTTCCTCTCCTCAGTAAAGGTTTCTTCTTGTAGTCCAAAGTGATCTAATTTCATGGGATCAGGGTCCCAATATTTATACCCCAAAATCGTTTGTTCTCTGAGGGGAGAGGGGCCTTTGTTTAGTCCAAAACCAGTTCTGAAGCACTCTGTTTACCAGACTTCTCTTTTCCTTTCACAGTGTAGGGCAAAAACATCAGACGCCCCACAGGAGGTGGAACCAGCATTGTGGAAGGCAAGTACAGTCCTGGAGCACTTTGTTGACAGGACTCCTGCTTTTCTTTCAGTGTGCAGGGCAGAGACATATGCCGCTCCCTAGGAGGTGGAGCCAGCATTGTGGAAGGCAGGCACAGCCCTGTGCAAGGTTCAGGTGCAACTCCTCCCTCCCACCTAGATGCAGATCTCTCTATTTGCCACAGGGCTGACTCATCCTGTCTCTTGGAATCCCCCAGCCATGTCACTCACAAAACCAGACAAAGGAATACACAACCTAGCAGAGGCAGGCTTGAAAGGTTAGACAAGCAAATACCTACTTTCTAAAAGTGGTATTTGCAAACACAGAATATTAAAACCAACTTCACTAAAAGATGCATTTTATCAGTGCAGGCATACTAAACTCGAATTTCTATCATGTTCTCTGAGTCAGCTAGGATTCCCGCAGCGCCGGTAGAGGCACACAGTGAGGGAAGCTGTCCCAGCTCCAGGAGGAGCCCCGCTTTACTCGCCTGACTGAAGCACGGGACTCCATTGCCCAGGAGCCCGTGTAGGACCATCCCAGCGTAGAGGCACGCCCACCCGCCCTCCGGCGCACAAGTCACCTCGCCGGACCCGCTGGCGCGGGTCCCGCAGCGCCGGTAGAGGCACACAGTGAGGGAAGCTGTCCCAGCTCCAGGAGGAGCCCCGCTTTACTCGCTTGACTGACGCACGGGACTCCATTGCCCAGGAGCCCGTGCAGGACCATCCCAGCGTAGAGGCACGCCCACCCGCCCTCCGGCGCACAAGGCACCAACAGGCTGACGCAGCGCGGAACGCAGCGCGGGACCAACGCCGGACGAAGCCCGGACAAAGGGCGGGCCCTCAGAGGCCAGAAGAGGCCAGGACGGGCTACTCCATTTGACCTTTCCATTTGGTGAGGTATTGAGACGCACTTTACACTTTTGACTTGCTCTGTATTGCTTATTGTCGTTTTTTCGGGGGATCGTATACTAAACATGTCCGTTTGGGAGGAGCTCAACGCCTTGTGTGGCACCAATATGTCCCGGATGCATCACCCCCCCCAAGTATTACAGTCGTGGGCAATAATTTTTACCACGTTAACGGTACTCCGCGAGACCTACCTCTACCCTTAAACAAAGATAAAAATTAGCCCATTGCTCTGTCTCGGGGTTTTAACATTAAAAGGAAGCATGATGGGGTAAATGTCAATGAGAACCCACCAAAAACTCAAAAGTTAAGCTCCGGCCTCACATCATCCCCCTCTAATCAAACCACACCTATGGCGGATATGGACGTGGGCATAACTGATGACTCTGTACCGACCACCCAACTGACCTTGCTGGCCCAGCTCGAGCAATTGTTTCTATCTGTTATATCACCTTTGGTTACAAAACTTAATGACATGGGGGACAGGCTGACTAGCATGGAGAAATTAATTAAAAGGAATATCTCAACAACCAATAAGTTGGCAACACCCGCTTATTCTAGTCCTTCCACCACCCCTGTCAAGTCCAAGTCAGCTACACGCAAGAATGTCCAAACTAACATACTTCCTCCTAACGCACCTACCGCAACAAGTCCCAAAGTGGCATTGAAACCATTGTTAATCAATTACTCAGTGGCTAGAGCCGAACCAGCACGAATGCCACACATTAACTTACCTCCCAAAGCTGCCCCATACGTGACTGTCCTTTCTGGGGTTCCCCCACTTAGTCAGGGAAAACACGAATCATACCAGGACCTGTTAAATAAGACTATTTTTTGGTTACAGAATAAAAGACCTTTGCCACCTGATCTAGACGGTGGAATCCTGTGTGTCAGGAGGGTGGGGTGGATAGGTACGTTACCCAAAACACCTCTGGGGACCTGGTGTTAATTAAATTTAAGAATAAGAACACCACCCCATACTTACGATCCTGCCTGCCCAACGAAGGAGATGGCTCTATTTGCATCTGTGACTTGCATGACTTTTATCCAAGTATCCCACACATTCCGTTACCCAGAACAATGGCAAAGAAATACAACCCCTGGGGAAGGGGACCCTGTGCATCTAGCGCTACTAACCATCTAGCCCCTAACAGATTTGACCAATGGCTTAAAATTTTTATTTCCTGATAACCAAATTCTAAGAGGCCACTCATGTGTACCAGCTCAATTGACACGGTTGTAAGCAACTAACTAATTAGTAAAGTGCCGATATAGGTTTGCCCGACGTTCCTCCTTTAAACATTAGCTATTTTGTGGCACTGAATGCATGACCCTCCTTGTTTCTTTTAGAGCTGTTATAAAATGTTTTATATTGATTAGCTGATCCGTCATATCCATTTAATTATGTTTTAATAGTTGATATTAACTCTGTAATGTAATGTCAAGGTATTTATCTTTGTATTGTTGCTGCTTTCATGATTTTTTTTAAAAAATCGAATAAAGCTAATCTACAGTTAGGATTATTAAATGTAATAATTCTAACAGCCCATTCTGGCCTATGGAGAACAGGTAGCCTTGCAATAGTGAAACACGAAAATGGCTGTAATTCACTATTAGGACATGCCACACACATCAGGGCTTGTCCAACCTTATACTGACAATGTGCCCTGCCCTTGGGCCTACCAGAGGGGTGACTGATATGAAAAAAAGGTAAGGTTTAGGGACTGGCAAGTGGGTGCACTTGCCCAGTCAGTGTGACTGTACCAGACTGCACATAGGCTCTGCAATGGTAGACCTTAGACTTATTTTACAAGGCTGCTTCTGTGAGTGGTACAACCAGTGCTACAGGCCCACCAGCAGCATTTGGATTTACAAGCCCTGGGCACACTCAGTACACCAGACTAGGGTCTGACAAGTAAACCAAATAGCCAAATATGGAACCACTGATTAATACATCAATTTACAATAGGGAGCACTTGCACTGTGGCACTGGACAGCAGTGGCACAGTGCCCAAACCATCTAACACCAGCAAAGAAATACATGAGGCAACAGCAAAAATGGAAGGGAGACCCACACCAATGGTCCCAGGTCTAACAGGTTGCAATAGGCAACACAATTCTAAACACAATTTAATATTGAGCTCAATGGGTTTTTCTACATAAATGCAGTTGATTACTTTCAGGATTACTTTTCTAACCACAGGACTGGATCCTAGATTCAGTCCTGGGACCTAAGCTGTAAACAGATAAGTAAAAGAGTTTTGGTTACAGGGGTAATTTGCAAAGGATTCAAATGAATTTTCAGGGTTGACAGAAACTTTTCAGAGAAAAACTAGCAATGTTATCCTATGGAAGGAAATTCAAGTCACAGGGAAAGTAGGTTCTCGTTACTTTTGTAATCCAATACTGTACTCCTAGGTTCAGCACTGGGACCTCTACCTAAGACAGGTAAATATTTGCGTTCCAATAGTTGGTACAATTTTTAAAGAATATTTGTAGTTTGCAAAAATCGACACTTAGAAGAAATTTGAGAGAAAAAAAGTCAATGGTTTCCTATTGAAGGAAATACAGGTAACTGGTAATTACAGTTAAGTTACTTTTGTGGTTCAGTACTGAACTGGAAAGTACAGCACTGGCGTCTCTCCTGATCCCAAGTGAGTATTTCGGAAATCGTTATTTGGCTGATTTTAGAGAAATATTTTAAAGTTTCAAAACTCCACACTTAGAAGAAATTTCAGAGAAAACCAGTCAATGTTAGCCTATGGTAGGAAAGTGAGTTATCGGCTTTCAGGTGAATATTCGACTGGAGAGGTTAAGGTTCTGGGCATAGACTCAGGGGTCTCCCAGGGTCGGAAAGGTACAGTTGTTACACCCTCAGCAGTAATGGGGCAGCCGAGTGCAGAGAGAGTAGGTCCTATGCAATCCAATGGAGAGTAGGGGGCCTTTAGTTGGTGGCTACAAGCAGGCAGGCCACACGGCTGTGGGAGCTGAGCTCCTGGTCACTTACTCACTGTAAGTGGGGAAGTAGAGTAGGGTAGTAGTTGCACTTCCAATGGCACTTGGGCAGCTGGGTGCAGGGTGCTTTTGAGCCATCGGGCGCTCACTGTTATCCAGGCTCGTGGACGGAGAATCTTCAAGTGTGACCAACACTTCGAGAGGTAAGTTGGGTTCTTGGAGAAGAGGTGGGTACCCCAAAAGAGGACACAGAGGGCCATGGGGCGCAGGGTGCAGGGGTGTCTTTGGGTGTCGGGAAGTCTTACCCTTGGCTGGTCGCGGTTGGTGGGGTCCCTGGTTCTGAGGCTGCAGGCATTGCCTGGGTCGTCGAGGAGGGTCTGTGGGCACTGGACTTTGGGTACCAGTTGCCGGGGGGATGTCCTCGTGGTCTTGGATCACTGGGGCACAGGCCGGGCTCGGCAGGTGCAGAGTGGGCTGGATTTGCGGTTCCTGGCTGGCACCAGGGGTATTGCTATTGGAGCAGAGCCACTGCTCAGGGGAGTCCCAGTCTTTGAGAGGGTCAAAGCAGGCAGGTCCTCCAGGTTTTCCAAGGTTGCTGTCTGTAGGAGTCACCAGGATTTAGCTGGGGCAGTTTCCAGGGCCGACAGGCCGGTAGGGCTCGGGCCAAGTCAGTTGGTGTTGTCCTGTTGTTAGCAGCTGCACGGCGGGTCTTCTTCTTCTTGATCTTCTTTCTTGTTTTCTTATTGGTATCTGAGGAAGGAAGGTACTGAATTTAGGGGCCTTACAGGTAGGACAAGGACAGGGACCAATAGGTCCCTGTCCTGGGGTGGGTACACCCCTAGTCTGCTCCTCTCCTGTGGGAGGCGGGCAGGGGCCTAGCTGTGATTGGGCAGGGCTCCCCATCCTCAAGATGGCCGGAGCCCGGGGTCGTGCTTCACCTCGCCTCTCCCACCAGAGGGGTGGGGTTGGCGCAGGCTGGCACACCCCCCTTCCTGGCGTAGGTTTTCCCGCCAGTCTTCCTGTCAGAGTGGGGGTCAGAACTGGTAGGGGCCAGTTGCTGAATACAGCAAGTGGTCTGGAGAAGCTACAAAGGCGGCATGCCTTGAAGCTTCCCCCTGCTCATCCTAGGGGAGGAGGCCTAGCACCGCACCCAGGATGTGCATTGTTGCAGGCCCGGTGTAGTCATTATGGTGCTGTGGAGTTCGTAATGACAACCTCCCAGCACCATATACTCTTAATGGCATTACTGCACTTACAGTGCCCAGGAATGGCCTTGGGTACTGTAGGGGCACAGGGCTCGTGCACCTGTGCCCACACCACTGGCTTAGGGCACCCAGCTAGAGGGGTGACTGAGCTATGCCAGGGCAGTGGGTGTTGTGGGCCTGGCACACAGGGATGTGTGCCATGTCGACTCTTGGTTTAGTACTGTACACTCAACCTGCAAAGGCAGTGTGTGGGTGTCAGGGTACAGGCCCCCTAAGGGTGGCACAATAAGTGCTGCAGCCCTTAGGGGTCTTCTCTGGTCACCATGCCCTGGGTACCTAGGGTACCATCTACTAGGGGCTGACAGGTGGCCAGAGATGCCAATTGGGTTTTAGTTTCAACACAGTTTTAGGGAAGGAACACAGGCCCTGGGCACCTGGTTGGCAGGAGCTCAGGGCACACTCAGTCAAAGCACATCAGCAGTTCAGCAAAAAGTGGGGGCATACCAATGCAAGAAAGATGGCACTTTCTCACAGTGGTGTAGAATGCAAAGGAATCACATGAACAGGGAAATCGTTATCCCACCCACCTGATTGCGATATAGCGCTGGAGCAAGGGATAAAGCCCACTCCAAAGCATAATCCATGTTATCATCATCGGGTATGAATTGCCAAAATCTGGGTAGAATAACATCTTCCCCTCCGGAGGAAGCTAGGACAAAAGGGGGAGGCCAATCAACCTCCGCCAATAAAATATCATAAGAAGAAGTGAGATTTTCCCAAAAGACTGCTTTAACTGGGAATTTAATATCACCTTCGATTGGGAGGCTTACTTCATAAAGCCTATCAGGATGATCAACTCGAGTATTTCCTGTTTCTACAGTAATAAAAGTGTCAGTTGCTTTCACCTCCAGACGTTGGTGGAGTGTCTGCTGTATTATGGTAACCTCCGCCACTCTGTCAAGAAGGGTTACCACCCAACTCCTGATGAGAAGGAGGGTTCTCACTGTCTGAAGCATACTTTGCTGTTAAAGCGACAAGTTTTTCTTCTGAAATGGGGCACGATATTGAGGTTGTTCCTCCTGCTTGACTTTCACGTCAAACTGGCACTGCGGGTCACGTCTTGCTTGTCTAGACTCGCCTTGTCTTCTATCCTGATGCCCCCCTCCTCTGAATTGTTGATCAGATGATTCTTGAAAGGAACCAGGAGAATGAGGATCAGGAACCTGGAACCTCTCAGGTGTCTTAATTTTAGAGCGGTCACGCAAATCATATCTACATTCAGAAGCATCAGGTGGAAGCGAACCCACACGAGAGCCAGGCTTCTGTTGCTGCTGCTGTTGGTTCTTGTTCCAGGCATAGTATGGAAAGACTGGACAACCCTCCTTTTCAGGAGGGGGTTTACTCTGTGCCTGTGTAAATTGTTGAATTCCTAAACTATTGCAACCCAAAGATGTATACACATCCGCAATAATAATCAGCAACTGTCGCTACTGATCCACTTCTGCCACCAATGCCAGGCGTTGACGATCTTGTAAGCAAACTGCCTCACCTTTAGTATTGGCCAGAATCATATCGGAGACAATAGGGAACATTCCCACTAACTTCATCCCCAAGTCCAGTCCTGGACCAGCCCCTTGCTCATCCTGTACCTTCTCAGAATGCTCAGCAGAACGCTCATGGAGGGGTTGCTAAAGCACAGTGTACACTCTGAAGCAAACACCGTCCCCCAGGTGGTGCAGTCAGCCAAAGAAGTATGCAGACCACTCGGCATACTCATTGTAAGGATCCAGTGTTTTACAACAGGAGCCATATGTGGAAAAAACACCTCAAGCTGCTCATATTTTTGTGCAAGCCAAAGCGGAAAGTCATCACGGTTTTAAGGACGTTTGCCCATCACTGAGTTAACCACAATGGGACTAATCACAAGTCCACTACTGTGTCCTAGTGGTGGAGAAGCAGTTCCAGCCTGAGCTGCTTGAAGTGCGCAAGACATAAACTGTATGACTTGTCTATGAAAAAGAAACAACTGCATGTACAATTGACATTGTTCTGTGATAGTAACATTGAGATAATAAGGGTGTGGTGTAAAGCCAGCCAAACCAGACCAAGTGGCTCCATTGATAGACAAAGGGCCCTTTTGAACAAAAGAGACAGGGTGAGGAAGGGCACCATTAAACCAAATGGTATGCTCCCATGATGTCAACAGAACTTCAATTAATGCATAAGGATGATACGCTGCTGCAGGAGCAGCGACCGTATATACATGAAACAAATTATCTTTTCCATTCGCTGCCGGAAATGTAACCCAAAAATAAAAGACCTCGAAGCGGTATGCGGGATCAGCTTCAGGTACGAAAATAACATTTGCCCCTGCATTGGGGACTGTGTGTTGAGTTAAATATGCTGTAACAGCTGCACGGTTATGTGCTGCAATAGCAACAGTTTGTACCATGTCTATAAAGAAAGCAACTAATAGTCCAGCAGCGCAAAACTATGTCAAAATCCTTTGCAACTTAAAGCTTGAAAAACCTATAGAAATAGGGATACCCAACAAATACATGAAGCCAAGCCCCCCCTACTACAGACATCTTCGGGATCCGGTGCGAGGGTATCGTGGACAAACACAAGCACTACTCAGGGGTCTTGTATATAAGTACCAGACCAAATGTTGCCATGTAGCAGGGATTCTGCCCAAAAACAGAACTATGTGCAGGATTATAGTTCCTTGGTGTATAGGGACTGAGTCATCCTACCACCTTTGTACCCATGAACCTATGACCGACTAGCTATAGTATATCACTTGCTCTCCTACTTACTCACAGAGAAACAAATGACTAGATACCCCAGAACACAACACTCCCACATATCTCAGGAATTGCGGTAATCAAGACACACCCTTTCATTTTCACTCTTGTACTTGTCCACAATAAGATCTGACAATGACACCAAACAGTTTAAAATATTTATTTTAACTAACATGCCCTAACATGCAGTATACCTGCCACAACAAGCAGGAAAATGCATAGTACAAACACAGTCAGCATAGCAGCTAGTCCATAACTTATGAAGGGAAATGTCATCATGAAAAGACCATAGAGCCTAACCTCCCTCCCCTTGCTAAGAAGCAGTATTATTATATATTAGAAGATCTCTGGGCTTTGTCAGCAGACCTCATACCTTAGCCTATAGATGGTATATCTACATCATGGGTGCTGTCTTGCTCTTCTCCCTGGAAAGGTCCCTCTCCAAGTGTGGGCCACCTATTTGTGTATTCCAATAAAAGCAAAGTACGTTGTCCAAACAACAGCTGCATCAGTATGTTTTGTCTAAGAGCCAAGGCCTGCCCAGAACAAAATAACATGGGGCATTGCTGTTCGACCTTGCTCACAATGTTGAGTCAAAATCCCAGGAACCTGCAGACAGGGAACACAAAGATGAGTTCTCATGTGAAAACAACCATAGAAATGATTGCAAAAATAAAGTTGTGTAGTAATGTGCACAAAGCAGTGAGAAAGCTGCAGAGTGCTCATGCTAACTTAGGGAAGACGACAATGTCCCCATGGGTCATGTGACACTTGAAGTCACACGTATTACAGGTTGAACTCCGTGAGGTTGAAGTCAGGAGCACCGGCATCCACAGGCGTAGAGACTGTGGTGGGAAGTGGAGTACTGTGACTTGTGGTCCCTCAGGTCACTGTGAGGCAGCAGCTCGGGGACGGGCATCCAGTTGTGTAGGTCAGGCTGCAGTGTGGTGTGGGGTGGTACTCGTCACAGTGCTGGTAGGTCATTGTGCAAGCAGCACCGTCGTTGTTGCTGAAGTGCTGTTGTCGGTAGACCCAGGGCTGCAGAGCGAGACAGGGCAATGTAGTGTGCCAGGCCCACAGGTAACGGTGCAAGCAGCAGTGTTGGGTGCCAATCTGGAGTCGATGGTGCTGGAATTTGTAGCCCAGGACTGCAGTGTGGGACGGGACGGTGCGTTGTGTAACTTATGAGCGGTGCCCTAAATCCACAGTACAGGCAGCGATATCAATGTCAGTTCACAGCGGCGGTGGCAGGGAGACAAGGACGGCATTGAGTAGCAATGTGGTGTGGAGTGTGGTGCCCACGGGTTGCGGTGCAAGCAGCGGCTTGGTGGTGACATGGAACAGTGGTGGCGTTGAAACCAGGGTTGCAGTGCGAAGTGCAGAGGTACCCTCTGCAGCGGCTTCAGGTAACTGAGCTGGCAGCAGCCTCTTTGACGGCGTTGGGTTTACTTTCTTCTCTAAGGCAGCTGAAACTCGCAGTTCAAGATGCAGGTACCCAGAGGAAAGTAAAATCCCTGCTGTTCCTGAAACTTCTTGAACAGGGGGCAAACTCTACCTCAAGCCCTTGGAGATACTTAGAAAAAGAGGTTGTAGAAAGTCCAGTCCTTTCACTGCCCAAGACTGAAGCAGAGACTACAGGCCAATACAGCAAAGCACATAGCAAAGTGGCAACCTCCCCTCAAAGGTTCTCCAGCTCTTCTTGGCAGGTTCCTTAATCCCAAAACGTTCCAAAATCCTGGGGTTAGGGCCCCAATATTTATGCCACATGTCCCATTAAAGTTGGTGCCAACAAAGTTCCTCTTGCATACATAAACCAGTTCTGCCTAGCTAAAGCCAGGTTCACTCCAGGAGGGAGGAGACAGCTTTGTGAGAGGCTGCCAGAGCCCATTCAGGCGCAAGCGACAACTCCTCCCACTACTCTAAATGCAGCCAGGACTATGCAGTCTGGCTATGAGTCACCCAGGAAAATCAGGACACACCTCAACCTACCCCTTGTGTCTGTCTAGTGTGAATGCACATCCCCATCTCCTGTCACTCTCAACCCAGACGGGGAATACACAACCAGATAGAGGCACACAGGATGGTTAAGCAAGAAATTGCCCACTTTCTAAAATTGGCATTTACAAACACGTAATATAAAAATCAGCTTCACTGAAAGGTGTATGCTTAAATTCTGAGTTTCGAAAGCCTAAACTCCTTTCTCTATCTTGTCCCAATGGAAAGTTAGACATGCAAGATGTTACAAGGCAGCTCCCATTATAATATATGGGACAGACAGCCTTGCAATAGCGAAAAATGAAGTCCAAAGTATTTCAATATTAGGCCATGTAAAACAGACTACTATATGTCCTACCTTTCACCTACATTGCACCCTGCCCACAGGGCTTCATTAGGCCTACCTGAGGGGTGGCTTACATGTAAGAAAACAGAAAGTTAGGTCCTGGCAAGTGTGTGCACTGGCCTAGTCGACATAGCAGTACAAACCGTGTGCAGACACTGCAGTGGCAAGTCTGAGACACTTTTGAAAGTCTACTTATGTGGGTTCCTTCTTCTGGAGAAAATGCACTGAAGTAGCAAGAATGGAAGGAGTATTTCATGAACTACATTTCCACCTTAGATGAAGATGACAATTTTAGAACTAGTCGAAGCTTTCGACTATCTGGGTGTACGGGTCAACAACTTGATGAAGTGGAACTCCCATCTGTCAAAAATGCTCCTTAATCGCAAACGCATGTCGGGGACCATCGCAAGACACCAGCGTCTTTCCCACAGCCGACCTGTGGCTCCTGCCATTAAGGTCTTCGAGGGAAAAGCCTTTCCCTCGTCTCTCTACGGGGCGGAACTGTGGGGATTCGAGAACACCATGGACTTAGTGAGATCGGAGAATAAGATCTTTAGAGATCTGGTCTCGCTCCCTCCATTGACCCCATTAGTTCCGCTCCGTTATGAACACGGGAAACATCCAATAAATGAATTAGAAAGGCTACACCCCCTACTATTCTGGGTGCGCTTTAGGAAGACCCCGGAACTGTGTAACTATGCCTCTGCCTTGACCGAACTAGTCCGACTAGATACAGGCCACAAGATAATTTGGGTATCTAAATTGAAACAGCTGGTGGGGGACATCGGACTGACAGAGGCTTGGGAGAGCCAGACTCCGCCGCCAAAACAAGCAGTCAAGAAGGCCTATTGGGAGTGGATCTCCAAAGAAACCACACGAAATCAGAATCACGGTACCCAGACGGAGAAGTTCCTGGACCACAAGCTCGCCCCTAAACTGGAACCCTTTCTTGATTTTATCGAATCCCCGAGAGATAGGGTACTCTATCTGAAGCTGAGGTTCGGTACTCTCCCACTGAATGATTTCATAGTAGGGTGGAAACATACGAAGGTGAATGACAGCAGGTGTCCAGGTTGTGCTTCCCCTACGGAATCTATTCCCCATTTTCTTTTTGCCTGCCTGCCGTACAAACAGGCAAGAAGAAAATGGCTGAAATCCGTGTGCTCCAATCTGGGTTCCAAGAATTATAGGGAGGTACTGCGCATTTTAACAACAGAGACCTCCATCCCTAGTGTAATCTGTGGGACAGCCAAATACATGGGATGTGCCTGGCTGACAAGAACTAAGCTTCTTGGGGCGAACAAAACACAAATCCAGGAACTTTAGTAATGTTCCCCTCCATTGTTGTGGCCTCTAATTTTTTATGGATTGTTTTTCATCTTGTACAGTCTTTTCTAAGGAATGCTTTATATTTTTTTATACCTGTTTTAAGTACGTCCCATCCTTTTTGTACTGTTTGTATGACAAAGCGACATCACTTTATTCTTTTAACATTGGATGGTTTATTATGATGAATTGATTGTGTACACTTTTATGATATCTGTATATCGAATAAAGTCATACAACAACAACAATTTTATGCCAGACAAACAAAAGAAAATCTTACTTCATTCATTAGGTGTAATTGGTTTGAGGGTTTACAATCAAATTTTAAAAAAAACACGTTCTGGAGGAAATGTTTTTCTGCATGCTTTGGAAGAACTAGGGGCCAGATGTAGGTCGGTCGGTAACGGCCGAAAATCGGTATTTTCGGCCGTTACCGACCGGTATTGAAGAAATGGTATGTAGGGCCACATATTTTACAGAATCGGTAAATTTACCGATCGGTAAATTTACCGATTCTGTAAAATACCAAATCGGTATTTTTACCGATTCGGTAAACTTGAAATGTAGGTGGGACTCTTCAGAGTCCCACAAGCCATACAGAATCGGTATTTTACCATCAAATCTATTTGATGGTAAAATACCGATTCCGGTGTGCATGCACATGTGTGCATGCACACCTGTGCCATATGACAGGCAGACCTGCCCTTAGGGCAGGTATGCCTGCCACATGGCACCTGAGCCTCTTTTGGGGGTGCCAGAGGGTGTCAAAGTGACACCCCCTGCACCCTTGTGTCAGTCGGTATTTACCGATTCGGTAAATCAGTAATGCCCATTCATTCCTATGGGCTTCAAAGCCCATAGGAATGAATGGGCATTACCGGTCGGTATTTACCGAATCGGTAAATACAGATTTTTACTGATTCGGTAAAAGGAACATCTGGATGCTCCTACATGTCCCCCCTTCTCATTTACCGATTCTTATTTACCGAATCGGTAAAATTCGGTAAATAAGATTCGGTAAATGAGTCCTACCTACATCGGGCCCTAGATGCTTACTATGCTGCCACTGTTTGTGTTGGTATGGACAGGTAAATATTTGACCAAAGAACCCAATTAAAGGATGAGACGGTGGAAGAATATGTCTCAACCTTAAAAAGTTTAACCTTAACTTGTAGCTTTGGCACTCTACATGACCACTTGATTTTAGAGCCAACGTGGGCCATTATATACACCTTTGGCCACCACCTGTTTTTATCATAACAGAGGGATCCTCACATTAAAATTAATCCTTTGGATTATCCCTAGTTATTTTTTGATTCCCCATACACCAGTCTACTCACTTGCAGCACCTTCCCATAGCTTTCCAAAAGAACTCCGACAAAGAGCCCGCCTGCGAGGCCCATTTGGTATTGCAGCGCCAGCGATCAAGCCGCTGCCCGATAATGAAGCATGACACCCCTTGGGGTGTTTGAGGGCCCTTGCTCCTGATGGATCAGATCCCCTGACTTGATACTTTAGGTACATCCAACCTCCCCTTTTCCTTAGGAACTGTATACCCCTGAATGTACGTGCACCTCTGGGGGCATGTATGCTGGACCTTCATTTGCCCCTCGTCCCTCTTTTTGTATTTTATAAAATGTATTTACAACAAAAACAAATCAAAACCCAATACATTAACGGAATCTAATTAAATGTAACAAACTGGTAATCTCCCAATGAAAAAAAAATCTCACATGGGAATTAGCTAAAAATGTAAGCAGGTTTTTGCTCATAGTTCATTAACAAAACTGTGCCCTCTGGTTAAACACACTGCCCAATATCAGATCAGTTAACACTCTGGACCATTAATGATAGCAATAATCTGAAAACCTAGAAAAGCCAAAGCACTAAAGTAATGTTGTACCTTTGTCTTTGGTGTTCAGTACAGATACCAAATCAGCAAGGTTAGCAAACAACTACTGTTCACAGAGCTTTAAAAAGCCACTGTTGTTACATTGGCCACCACAACGTGTCCTAACAAGTTTTTTTGTATAGTTGGCCATTGTTAAGGTTCATGACCTAGAGATGCATGATTAGTTCAAACAAGACAAAACAAAGCAAAACACAATATTAACAGTGTCACAGGTACCTGCAAGGAAAGGAGACAGTGTTACAGAGTTTGTGAGTTGATTTCAGAGCCACTAGGGGGCACGCTGACCCTGGAATGAGTTGGATACTGAGAACGACATTCAGGGAGCAAATTTAGGGGCATATTATCAAGGACAACGTTAAAATTATCGCCGTTTTAGCGGCAGAAAACTGCCATTAAAGTGGCTATAATGGGCTTGATAATATGCCCTGGAGAATTCCAATAGAAGCCCATGTTCACACCAGAACATAGACTTCTATTGGAATTCTCAAGGACATATTATCAAGCCCATTATGGCCGCTTTAGCAGCAGTTTTCTGCTGCTAAACCAGCGATAATGTTTAACGCCGTTCTTGATAATATGCACCTTTGATTGTAACGAATGGCAATTATTATGTGATCTGCTAGCTAGCTTATCAACTGGACCCTGGTACTTAACAGTCAGAAAAATGAGAGAAGCGCAAAAGATAATTCTAAAATTAAAAAAGTTGTTTGAGAGGTGTTCTCACCAGTGTCACAACTGCACTTGCCGCAGTCAAACTCTAGACTTATCTCTGCCTCTGGTGCAGAGTACAAGGGATTATCCAGTTTTCCCAAATATCTGATGTTTTGAGGGTTCCATCTTTAGCAGCCAAGATCAATACCATGGTTGTGGGTGGAGAAGTCTCAAAGAGGGCTGAATGGGGAGAACCATGCTTGGCAAGGTAAGCAGCAGAGCAGGCAAGCAAAGACTCAGAAGGGCCACAAGCTTATTCCTGTTTAGTAGAAAGAGTTAGCATGTCATATCCACACTTTTAAATCCACCTTCAGAAAATATTCCTATGGTGGTCCTCACCCTAAATGATTTCCAGTCAGCTGCTGAATATTCATAAAACTACACAGCTAGTCAATGCCCACTGTCAATTGCAGTCCAGTGCACCCTTACAATTTAAAAGGATCAATAAATCAAGATGGATCAAGTTTCCCTCCTTAGATATGAGAGATAGTAAGAACGTCTATGTGTAGGGTCTCATGTGAATCGTCTGCGGGTGCATCTGTTTGGAAATGATGTGTATTTCCCAATGTTTTTTTTTAAATATGGCATTATGGTTTAGTTAGCAGGCTTTTCTCTTGGAAATGTATTGGTAAGAACTAGATAAAATTAATTGTGAATAAACTTGGAAACTTTCAACATTAAAAGAATTTGAAAGCTTGTAATTTGGAAGTCACTCATACTCAGAGAAAACACTTTGTAGATCTGACCTGCATGTTCAGGTGCACTTCGTGTGTTCAACAGGAGCATACAACTACTAAAGTTTGCCATCCTTTTCTATATTTACGGATGATACCAGATGACCATTTTATAGCAAAAGCTGTACGTTTTTTAAGAGCTGTAGTTTTTATATCGATCATCCGGGATGAGTAAACACAATTTTAGCACCTGTAGATTCAACCTCCTTGTGTGTAATGTTACTGTGCACAGACTTTTCATCAATTTAGTTTTATGTATTGTTTTTATATATTGTTGTCTTTTATGGTTTTTTTTAACCGTACCCGAAAAAAGAATTTTAAATTTGAATTTGAACTACCAATAGAGAAAGTTTTTTGATTCTGACAGAATTAGCATTTCACAAATACCATGCAGCCTGCTATTCACTCTCTAGAGTGCACGCACATATTTTTAACTCTTCCTATGCCTTTCAGAATTCTTGTTTGTTATTTCCCAATGAATTTTCTATGTCTACTGCCTAAAAAATATCACTTGGCTCTAACAGCTCATTCATTAGCTGTTTTCAGCAGAATATAGGCCTGATTGCAAAAGCATTATCTAGTATTAGATGTCATACTCCAGGCTTCAATGTGGGTTACACATGAATAACCAGACCTGATTCATATAAGTAGATTAGTCATACACCACACTTAGCTGTGACATGCACATAAAATTTCAGAAGTAAGATGGCTTACTCAGGGTTTCCGGATTTAAGCAGGTCTAAATCCTGGAAAATACTTACAGATAATACTAGACTTGAGTAGTCATATTTAACTCACTTCTAAGACAGGAGTAAGCCACACCTTTTCATAGAATTTTTTTGTGAATCTGGCCTTCAGTTAGACTGCTGCAAGTGTAAAGTGATATAGCATGTCAAAAGGAGGTGTTAAGTGATTAGATTGTCTATTAGCGTCCGGTAGCACAGTGCATGGAATTCAGTGTTTGGTTCAGCTATTTATGAAACTAAGAAGTGAGTGATGAAGCAGATAAACTGCTCAATCCTTTAAGCTGACACATAAAACTGATTTGAACACATGTAAAAGAAAAATGGCAAACATGCACAAATTGTGCTAAAAATACGTTGGAGAATTATTTACAACAGATTATGAAAAGACTTAGGGCCTCATTATGATTGCGGCGGGACCGCCACCGTCACCCTGTCGGTGGCGGTGTCACCACCATCTGTGACTGTGTTCCCGACCTGCCTCATCATGATGGCGGGCGGTTCTTTGGCGGTCGGAGTGACAGACTGCCATGGATTCGATGGGCTCAAGCAGAGGTGCCGTAATACCTGCCAGGCACCGCTGTAGGTATTACAATGTTCCTTTCCGCCGGCCCATTCATGGCGGTGAACCAGCCATGGAAAGGCTGGCGGAAAGGGACATTGGAGGCCTGTAGTGGTCTCCCCTTCACCCCTTGGCCTCAGCTATTGGGCTTGGGGGCACCAGCGATGCCCCCTACATATCCCTGCACCATGTGGCAGGCATCTCATGGTGCCTCCCACACAGTACAGGGATGTGTCCGATGTGTATTATGTGTACTGCAGCGTGTGCTGCAGCCCGCAGCACCCACTGAAATACGAATTATACACATTGTGACCGCCTTGAAGGTGGTTGCATTGTAATTCCTATGGTGCGACCGCCGACAGCAAGTCGGGCAGTCCCACTATTGTTGGATGAACTTGCACCAGATGCATTTTTTTGGACGGAAACTTGGCTTACGCCATTTTCGGAACCAGACCTTGTGCAAATACTTGCACAAGGCTATCAGATTGTAAGGAATGATCGGCCACAGGGGAAAGGAGGCGGGTTGGCAGTGATTTATAAAAATCATTATTCCTGTCGCTGCACCCCTGACCCTATTTTACATTGTGAAAGCATGTTTTTCACCCTAGAATGTTCTCCCAATGCTAGCTTCTCAGGGGCACTTATATATCGTCCCCCGGGACCTTTAAAGCAGTTCCATACTTCTTTGCCATCTCTAGTTGCTGATTTAGCAACTACCCCATCTAACTTCACATTGTTGGGTGATTTTAATATTCACTTCGACGATACTGTTAATCGTATTGCCCTTGAACTAAAAGCTAGCCTTTTGGCACTACAATTGGATCAACTTGTCCTTTCCTCTACCCACACTAAAGGCCATCTTCTGGACCCGGTGTTCAGTAACTGTCCAAACCTTAAGGTGGGCTCTCCCATTTATCTCCCTTGGACTGATCACTCATTGATCTTGCTTAACTGGGAGATTTATAAACCCCCCAATTCGATTCCAGTACTGCAAAAGACTCGGAATTGGTCCAAGCTTCCATTAGAGTCATGGACCAAGGATTTGGAGTTATCAAGACCACTTATTAACCATGAACCTACGTTAGCTAATGAAAATTTCAATGACTGGATTTTGAACTCCCTCGATGCCACACTTCCCTTTCGTAAAAGCATAGCAAAACGATCTAGTAACACTGCTCCTTGGTACTCAGCAGAGCTTAGGGAGAAAAAGCGACATTGTAAACGACTTGAGAGGAAATGGCGGTTGGAGTTTGCCACATCAGATAAAATGAAATATAGAGAGGCGATCAGACTCTATAAACAGGAGATTAAGTCCGCACAATCTGTATATTACACTAGTAAAATCTCCGCGGCAAACTCAAAACCTAAAGAAATTTATCAAATTGTGAAAAACCTCACCAAACTACCTCAAAACTCCCCAGCCAATTACAATGTTCAGGCTCGTTGTAACGAGCTAGCAGAGTTCTTTTCCCAAAAAATCCATTTAATATACTCCTCATTTCCTGACGTGGATGTGAACATTCATACTGAAGTCTCTTCTTTTTTTCCTCCGGTTACTTGGTATTGTCCATCACCCATTCTGGATCAGTTTCCTCTATTAAATCCAGAATCACTTGCTCCTTTAATGGTGCAGGTAAAGTCTGGTTCACCCTCTGATCCCGCCCCTCCCCGCATTTTGGTTACCGCCAGTCAAACTATTCTTCCCATCATGCTCAATGTACTCAATGCGTCAATCTCCTCAGGCACAGTACCGCCAAAATGGAAACAAGCAATGGTACGAGCACTTTTAAAGAAGCCAAATCTGGATGCCACCAATCTTAGTAATTACCGCCCCATCTCTTTGCTCCCCTGGATGAACACAATTCTGGAGAAATACATCAATGGGCATCTAACTTTATTTCTTGAAAGTAACCAACTATTGGATGTCACCCAGACGGGTTTCCTCCCCAAGCATGGGACAGAGACGGCCTTGTTAGCCGTAATGGAGGAAACTAGAGGGATCTTGGATCAAGGAGGATCGGTGGCAGTCATCCTCCTTGATCTAAGCGCTTCATTTGACACAGTAAACCATAAAATCTTACTGCAGCGACTCCTTAGCCTGGGTGTATCAGGCAAGGCGCTAACTTGGCTTACATCCATTTTGAACGATAGATCTTTTCAAGACTTTGATGGAGATACAACCTACTGTAGCAAATCTTTGGGATGTGGAGTCCCACAGGGCTCATCCTTGAGCCCAACGTTGTTTAACGTTTATATGAGACCACTGGCTGAGATCGTCCGCCACTACGGTATTAAGATCATTACCTATGCTGACGATACTCATCTTGTGGTCTCTCTTGCTCGTGGAGATGACACTCTAGCAAGGACTGATCTATTGGGATGTTTAGAGGAAGTAAAGAAGTGGATGACCATGTCATGCCTTAAGCTCAATGGAGAAAAAACTGAGCTGATGCTCCTTGGCCACTCTGCTCCAGGCACAATTGATTCTATATGGCCCTCTTGTCTGGGTCAGCCACCTGCCTCAAAGACACTATAAAAAGTCTTGGGGTATGGCTGGATAAGTCTCTGACATTCGACAGTCAGGCCACCAAGCTGTCTGCCATTTGTTTTGGTCTTCTTAGACTCCTCAAGAAGATTCTGCCTCTTCTGCCTTTTGAAGAAAAACAAATTGTGATTCAAGGCCTGATTCAATCTCGCCTTGATTTTGGCAATGCCCTGTACCTGGGAGCTCCAGACTATACCCTCCAGAAACTCCAGATAATTCAAAACTGCGCTGCGCGCACACTGCTTCAGCTCCCTCGTAGACTCTCAGCGAAGCCTGGACTGAGGAGCCTCCACTGGCTTCCTGTCAGAGAGAGAGTTAATTTTAAATCTTTGTGTATTGCGCAACGGGCTTTCTGGAAAACAGGCCCAGTGATTAATCATGCTTTAATTACCCCATATCATCCAACCAAACAGTTGCGCTCGTCCCACTCCTTTCTTGCCACAGTCCCTAAAATAAGGAAATCCAGAGCGGGAGGCCGGCTATTTTCTTATAACGTAGCCAAGATGTGAAATTCCCTCCTTCTGCATTTGAGGGCTAACCCTGATTTGTCCTCCTTTCGGAAACAATTGAAAACTTTCCTTTTTAACAGATAGAATCCCACTCCCCCCGATTTGAATCCTCTTCAGTTGGCGCCGTCCTTCTTTCTGTTTCTTTTAGCGCTTGGACGCCTCAGGGCAGCAATTCGCGCTTTATAAATCGTCTTTTCATTTCATTTCATTTCATTTCATCCCCGACATGATGATGGTCAGACTAAGGTCTGACCGCAATTATGAGGCCCTTAGTTACTCCATCGTAAAAGTATGTAGAAGAGAATATTTTAGATAAAACTATTTATTCAAATAACATAGGTTTGTGATTTACTAAATTGTGTTGGTATATTTAACATGTATTAGAAAAGTGAAACTTATGACTTACGTATAATAAAAGATTCATAACCCATCTTCATTAAATTGTGTGTGTGAAGTATTAATAACAATAATGTAATTTAGATGACATTATGTGTGTATTCTAGGAGTCTTATTTCAAAACTCCATATTTTGCGAACGTGAAAATGTGCACCTAGTGGTGAAAGAGAAAAGGCTATTGCACATTTATATTAAGATTAAATGTTTTGAAACTTTCAGAGAATAATCTTCATACATATACTAATGAGAATTACTATAAACAACCTTAATGTTCTATGTTTTGAGATGTTTTTGTACAGTGATACTCTGAAAATGTAGTAATACATCATAGTTGCACATGCTAATTACAATGAAACTAAATTTCTCCTGGAGTACAAATGAGTGTAAAGAAATGTATAAGGATCTCATGACCCTAGAATGATATGCATATTTCTATTATTTCATCTTTTATATTTCATGAACCGAATTCAAATTAGGACTGCATTTTCCTTATGTGCCTACATTTCATCGACATGGAAAGGGTTTGTAGACTTCCAATGTGGAATCAAACTATGTGGGCCATTAGGTTGGCGGCACCCTAGCGGAGCTGGGACCGACTGACTCTGGTGCAGCGGTCCCGCCCTGGCGATTCGGATGCCACTGCCACCCTGGCAGGGGCATCCTCCATTCCCAGAATTGTGGTGGGCTGTGCCCACTGCACCGCCTGCCACAATGCTGGAAATGCACTGCGTGCATTGTCATGCACAAGGTGACAGGCACCGTGAGGTGCCTGTCACCACATCCATGACAATGTAGGGGGGTGCCATGTGCACCCCCCAACCCCCAGAGTCCCTGGGGGCCCACAACGGGCCCCCGTTAGAAAACTCTGCATGTCTTTCCATGGCAGCATGTTTCCGCCCCATTCTAATATGGCTGGCGGTGTCTAGCAGACACCGCCACCCTATTGAACGCTTTTCTGCCCGGTCGACTTATCGACCGGACGTAAAAGCGGTGGCCAGTCTTCCCGTCCGCCTTGGTACCCCCGCCATACTTATGTGGTGGGGGTAAATGGGTGGCGGGCAGGGATGGATGTAGGTCAGATTGCCACCGCCATGCGGGCGTTGGCGATCCACCCTACATCCTAATGACCCTCTTTATGTCATAGAAAGAGTTCCTATGTTCATGCTAGGACTATTTGCAACTTTTTTGTTACTTGCTAACATCTGCCGTGAGAAACTGTTGTCGTGAACTCATGCATATGCTCCTGCAAAAGGACCATTGTTGAAAATAATATACACTGGATGGTTTGATGGCTTACCTGATGATCACCATCTTTTTGTTATATGTGTCTTCTTCATGCTGCATGTCAATCACCAAATACGAACTGACCGTTGGACTGAGTTGTCTGACCAGATGAGGTGGCCAGAAGGTGTTACCCTGGAACTTGTGGGTTAATATAAGCTGTGTGACGAAGCGTATGTGATGTGAAGAGTGGAGACCCTTTTCTTCTTTTCTTGGTGATCTTGCTCAATTATGGATGAGAGACAACATTTGCTCCTTGGGGACTCTATTGGCTGCTGCATCTGCTGTATGCGCTATTCCGAGACTTCTTTCCCTCATGGGAGAGACTCCTTGAGCAGAGATGGTTCATACCATTTTCCTGAATTTTCCTAGGATTTTGGTAGTTGGTGGCCCTGAAAAGAACACATTGATTATTTTGCACTCCTAAATTCAAATGCCTAAAATTGATGTATTTACTCTTCTTAAAATTACTGATAAAACTAACCCATCCTTAAATCCTGTTTTTGTCTCTCTATGTCTCATCCTCAATTAATGATTGTGCATTCAAATTGAGTATTATTGAGGTAGCTGTGATAATTCTGTATTTGTATAGCATTGTGTTGAAGGTTATTTACATGAATCTATTCACTAGTTTGTAGGTAAGTTATTCAATACCTGGTCCTCAATGGATAACTGGATTGGATCCCCTATATCTGACCCCCCTCGGCAAGATTCAAAATCCCTCGGAGGACCAAGTAAATGAAACCTGAAGTGTAGTGTTAGGAGAGAAAGTGAGATAACCTAAATGGGCCCAGTGGCACTACAACATGAGCATAAACTATTTGTGTTTGCATGTATTTTAAACCTTTCTGAACTCACTGAAAGTGAGAAGGTGTCCCAGCAAGGCACAGTGAAAATATGCTTTTCTGCTTGTATTAAAGAAAATGGGTAACATCTGTAAAACCTTTTTGTGAATGTGTTAAAATGTGTTAGTTGCTTTACACAATCATTTAGCAGCTTCACTATGACAGACATCAAGCTTGATTTGCTTAATACATTCTGAAAATAATTGACTGGTTGTGTATAACTCTGAAGTACAAACCACATAGTCAATAAGAAGGAAAGGCCCCCCTGAGAAACGTGATAAGAGGCAGACTAGCAGGGGAAATAACAGTCTATTTCAGAGAACAGAAATAGTCTACCCCAATTAATTTAAGGTAAGGCTCACAAAGAGTCCTCAATAACCATACAGCAGGTATAGGCTCACAAAGACCAGAAACAAGAACAACTGATGTCCAGACAACACATTATATCATGATAGTCAGATTTTTATTTTCATTTTTCATTTAAAAAACCACATTTCTTAGAAAACCAAATTAATACAACATGAGGGTTTCTGAAACATTACACCTTAATTCGACAAACATCCTACACATCCCCAAAGCAAGCCACTCATACTACTCAAACAAACATCCACACCCTTTATGCATGTACTCATTCACAGAAATTCTCACATCATCATTCATTCACCAGTCATCATATATACATAGTACTCAAATAGCCCGATGTTAGACAACAGTGGTGTCCTGAGACACTTCCAAACTCAAGGTCGGGTATTAGTTGACAGAATATCAGGACACAAGAAAACAACGCCAACGCGCGTTTCGGTGCACGGCCAGATGGAATGCCGCACCTTCTTCAGGGCATACAAATGAGGGAAGGGGGCGAAGAAACAGCATATATCGTGTAGAATTCCTATTCTCAGGACGAGCTTCGTGGACACCTCCTTAGAAAGGGTCTGGAGGAGTACACACACTGAGGAGGATAAAATTTGCTATCATTCCTCTCTGGCCAGTTACCATAAAAATATCAAACTTGCTTGGAAAACTCATATAGCTTTAGAATTAACTCAGGCTGGTAATTCATCAAAAACATTATATCAGATTCTACAATCCTTCATTAAGCCCAAGGCTTGTGAAAGTCTTGATCTACCTTCACAACAGCTATGTAATGATATCTCCCTATATTTCTCTCACAAGATACGGGTGATTTATGAAAAGATCACTAGGGCGAGCAGTCTAATGAGCAGCTCTGTGTCATCACAGAGTCCTAAGCTATCTTATCCTATATTATGCATTGAATTCCCAACCATTACCTTGACTGAGGTTGAAGCATTAATTCACCAGGTTAATTCTGGCTCCCCCTCAGATCACATCCCTGCAAAAATGTTTCCATCCCCGGTCGAGCTGCTTGGTCCCATGATCCAATCCCTTGTCAATCTCTCCCTCACAGAGGGTCTGGTGCCGCAGGAGTGGAAGGCGGCTCAGGTAAGACCTATTCGCAAGAATTCCAACCCTCCCTGGACAGAATTGTTGAATCTCCGGCCCATTTCTCTTCTTCTTTATCTGAGCAAGTTAATGGAGAAGCATGTTAACATCCACCTGTCGCAATTTGTCGAACAAACTGGAGGTTTAGATCATTCCCAGTCCGGATTCAGGCCCAACTTTAGCACCGAATCTGCACTTCTTCCTGTGACTGATAACATCAGAATGCCCTATGATTCTGGTGCTGTTGGACCTGTCCGCGGCATTCGACACGATCTCCCATGATACTATGCTCAGACGTTTGGAAGAGGTGGGGCTTGTGGGCTCGGCCTGTCATGGATGAGAAGCTTTTTATCTGGCCGCATGCAGAGTGTTAATATTGTCTTGTTTCGCTCTGCACCTCTGGAGCTGACCAAGGGGGTTCCTCGGGGCTCTTGCCTGAGCCCTACTCTTTTTAACATTTATGTTGTCCGCCATGCCAGTCTCATGAGGTCACACGGGTTTATTCCCGTGTCATATGCTGACGACACGCAGCTTCTCTTTCCATTCAGCACGTTAACCATGGCGGTTCAACAGGCCTTCTCTGACGGAATGCGGGCTGTATCACAGTGGATGGTTACCAACTTCTTGCAGTGTAATGTGGGAAAACGGAGGTGATGCTCTTTGGTCAGACCCCGCTGCTATGGACGCCGGATTGGTGGCCATCAGATCTGGGCCCGACCCTGTTCCAAATCAGGTGGTGAAGAACCTAGGTACTCGACCAGATCAAGACCTAACCTTAAAAGAGCAAGTAAATCAGATAGCTGGCTCTTGTTTTCATGTGATTGGATTGCTCCGAAGAGTGTTCCTGCTACTTCCGGACTCAACCCAAAAAACATTGGTCCAGGCTTTAGTGCTTAGTTGCCTGGACTATTGTAACGGGCTACTGATTTCGGCTAATGACACCTTACTTAGCAGACTTCAAGTAGTCCAAAATACAGCTGCAAGGCTAGTTCAGAATGTACCTCCCAGATCACCATCACACCCTCTTCTGGAAAAGCTCCTTTGGCTGCCTATCCGCCAAAATATTAAATTTAAAACATGCTGTGTCATTCATAAAGCTCTACATAATATGGGCCCCCCTTATCTGGCGGAGAAGTTTATCCCCTATATTACAGCACGTGCTCTCCGCTCCAGTAATAAATCTCTTCTCCAAGTTCCCTCCATTAGGAGGGCAAGATTGGGAGGAAAGGCTCTTTCTTACCTTGGCCCTCGCCTTTGGAACAAACTTCCCGTTACCCTCAGGTTATGTGCAGAGCACATCACATTCAGAAAATTGTTTAAAACTTTTTTGTTTCAAACTCAGTGAGTATCCTAGGACCATCAATCCTCCATAACTGTCTGTTCGAGCGCAGAGATACTCCTTCAGGAGTCGATTCTAGCGCTATATAAACCCATAAATAAATAAATAAATAAAAAGGTTTCTCATTGAGAAAGTTGTGCTCTTTGACTTAGAAACAAAAAACTACAGGCGAGATCACAAACCTGAGTAAATATGTCTTACCCTCTGCTACGTGTGACTTACTAATGAATCTCCAGGTGTATCAAATCTTACTTGCTTGACTTACTTGAAGTAAACATGATTTACTGCTGGAAATTGCTTACAAAAAATGCTTTGTAAGTTTGCACTGACTATTCATGTGTAAATCATATCTAAGACAACAGAAATATAGTCCTGATCAGAGAAAAAGCTTTTGTGAATTTGGCCCTTTGTAGCCCTTTAATGAAAACTATTATACATTTCCAAATACATGAGTATACGTCTACACATTATGGAGATATATGACAGTAGGCCTAAGGTATACCTGGCCAATGCATGTGTGCCATTCTTTCTAACATGTTAAAGTACGCTGCCAACAAACTCTTCTGGAGTATGTTTGCATTTGTTAACTCTATATATTGGGAGTGTCCAATATTTGCATTATCATAGTAATTGTAATAAGTATAATTGTAATATTAACTTAATGCTGATGATGTTTATTATAATTATTATAATAATTATTATTATTGTTATGAGATGTTTTAGCTACGTTGATTTGATAGATTGCTTTTAACTGTGTAGTGGCAAGGGTAGCCCATACCACAACTTCGGTCAGAGACACTGTGAACGGTTTTAAATCTTTGTGTGGTCTTGACTAGGAAGAGAATATAGCCTTGAAGCACGTGTCGGCTATTTAAAAAAACATAACTTTCCACATCAAAATGTCTAAGGAACAGTAAATGGAGACACCATGTTTAATCAACACATGACTACTCACACTTTTATCTTATCAAGGAATCTATTTCAATCACACATGTGTGCTTTGTTGGAATTTTTGAAGTTTGATTAGGGGCCAAACGGTAGTTCTGATGAAAATGTCTTCAGGCTAGTTCATACTAGAGTTGAAGGTTGACCAAGATACTGAGACATGTCAAATGATAGATCAATGCAGTCTGACTGCCCAATATTGGGTGGGCTCAATTCAGAACCTATGAGGGGCTATATAGCTAGCTTCATCGAAATGTGGATCTTTGTCAGATTGTTGGCCATACTGATGAGAGGTCATATGTGTCATTGTGTTTGTTTAGCTGAAAATAAAAAATCTGTGCTACTGTTTAGTAATGAAATTGCAAGTTGTGATTGTGAATGATGTGAATATGAGGTGTAAGATCACGATTGAAGAGTATTTGGGAGAAGGAGGATGCATGTGCAAGTTCCCACTTCAGGTATGGCTAAAAGTACACCCTTAAAGATCTTAGGGAGAACGGTCCCCTGCCTTTTCAATGCCCAACTCTGTGTTTCAACACCTCCTAATGCCTACCAATGACATCCATGCTCCAAGTTAATATTGGTAAAGGATGAGACTAGTCATTGATACAATTTTCAAATTCTCATCTGTTTTAATGTTAGCACACATTAGATTGTGTATGCAGTACATTTACAGGCTTGGTAATATGGTGTTCACTCACTTTACAGGTTGTGCTTATCCTGCTACAACCACCAGATTGTTGCCTATAACAAAGAGGTGCCTCACTTTCACCATCAACGTTGACAATATCAACTAGAGTGGACTACTTCTTCCGCTGGCAATGACCCCCCCCCACCCCCCTCTTATGATACAGCAATTGTCTCAAGTATTACTTTTTTGTAATTAAAATTCTTTTTTCAAATATAGTTGACATAGAGGGCATATGCAACCACATTCTTCTTGGTCAGCATGTCCTTCATTTCATATCATTTGTAATAATTTATTGAGCAATGATGACTGAAAGCTGTATGCAGCTGCATATGAATGGCCCAGACGAAGCAGATTTTTCAATTAGAAAAAAAGGAATCAAGAAGGATGTAAAATGTTGTCAGAGTAAACAAATAAGAATGAATCAGACAATAAATATATTTAAATATAAGACAAATGTTGTTGAACTGTAGATAACGTAGAACAGGGAGTCAAAGAAGTGAAATCAAGTAAGGAGAATTGAAAGGAAACTTGAAGAGCAGACAAAAAGACAGACAAAAGACTGAGTGAATATATGTAAATGACTGAATGGAAACCTGAAAGAGACATTTTCAAATACTCTAGGTGGGAGAAAGTCAAAGTCAAAGGAGTGCGTGGGTGTTGGGAAGGGTGACGATGTTTATTCTGAAAAAGATATAAAGATAGAAGAGGCTAAACAAGATGATATCAAGAATGAGGTTGAAAACAAATGATGCTGTGTCAAAGATGATGCCAACAACACACACAGCTAAGCACAGACATTTGGGGAAGGGCTAAAGAGGGGGTTGTGATCTAAAGAGTGAAGAGACATCCAAGAAAATATGATAACCTAAGTATATCTGTAGTTCTGTGGAGGAATGGGGTAAAGGATGAAAGAAAGATAAAAAAGCAGTGAATCATCCACATAGAAGTTATGGCTCAGTACAACAGCAGACATTATAGTGATCAAGTTAAACACATTGCAAAAGTTAAAAAAAAGAACACTACACTACAAAAGATGAAGACTCATGTCACTCTCTTGGTACTATTTTGAAACAAAGACATGTATTAATTTTTTGGACAAAAGCACTTATTTAGGTATTGGTGGGAAAGCTGCGAAGGAATTAGGCTTTGGAAGCTCTGTCCTCTGCTATCCCAGCTGAGGCCTATTCACCATATTTTGAGTTCTTAATTAGCCTTTTGTCTTTTTTCACCATACTTCTACATGATGCACCATCCAGCATGGTTAACATTTTTCACAGAATCCCTTCTCCTTCCACTACACTAAGCAGCAGGTTGTTTAAAAAGTTAAATCAAAATGCCTGATGTTCAAGAAGTTTTCTTTGAGCCTCTGAGACTATTTAGATGTTTACCTGTCCAAATACAAGAAAGCATGGTAAACATAGCATTGGAAGCCCCACATTAAATAGGGTATGCCTTTTTATGCTATGTTTCCTGCTGAATGATGCTAAAGCTTTTGGCTGCTCTGCCAGTAAAAGTACAGCACAAAGTTCACCTCTAAATAAGTTATGGCGAACAAAAGGTTGAGGGATTAAATATCAACCAGTTTTTGGCAAATGTTCTATTACTGACAACCTTGAAATGATTCCATTAGCCTTTCTTTTGTTTCTTACATTTCCGAAGCCTCAAACTGCTTTTGAGCTTTTGGGGTTGGTTGTCAAAACACTATTCCAAGTTCAATGCATTTGGATGATCCATAGACTAATTTCACCAATGAAATAGTTGTTTTTGGTTTGTGAATAAGTATGTTTCTCTCTACCATTAAAACTGCTGTTGAATGTGTTGATTACACTTTGTGACTCTTAACATTATTGTCAGTATTGTAACTGATAGTCAATTTGCACATGCTAGAGATAGCATGTTATAGATGAATGTTATACATATTAGCATGTAGTTGTACCAGTTTACAGGGGAGCACCTTAAGGTTACAACACTAGGGCTGGATTCCTCTTCCATTACACTCTTGAACTTACACTCAAGATGAGACACTGGTAAAGAGAGTTCACTCCATTGGTTGATGATAACCAAAGGGAATCACATTCTTCCATGAGGTATTTCTTTTGATTTACAACACTGTGCAAACAACACACATTGGAACTTGAATGATTTTCTCTTGCATTAAGCTACACCTAGAGCAGAAACTCTGTTCCACTTTACAATCACTGAATCTACAGAGTCATGCTCGGTACATAAATCAAGGGTTTTTAGTTCTTGCTAGGTAGAGATTAGGGGGATTCTGGGACATTAGCACACACTCCATCTTTGTTGTAAATTAAATTATTAGTGCACCGCGTCGAAATTTCTCAAACAACCTTACCTCATCTTTCATAGGCTTCTCAACTAGTATTGAAAGCTCAAAGTTTGTATTCTAAGTTGACTTTCTTGTTATTCATACATTCTACCTTAATCCTTGTTTTAGCTTCTGTACTTCTGTACTAGTGTTGTAGTGGGATTTAATCTACTTTCAGTGGCAATGCCAGGGTTTCTGAAGTCACAATTACCAGTGCCAGAGTTTGTACCTGGCTGTGCATTTTTAATGTACATGGTTTCATCTAAAGTGACTGAAGTCCTTCAGTCATTCTGCCCGTAATCATAAAATTACCAATTTTTACGTAGCTGGTATTTTGATCAGCTGCTGACCTTTTATGACTCTCTACGTAAGGGTAACTTCTGTTTTCCCATATTTTTTCTGTCAGGATTACGTATGTCTTTCTAGAAAAACACTTTTTAAAAAATATTCATGGTTCATGAGACAAGTACATTTCAAAAGGATAAAAACAAAACAAATACAATATTTTTAAGTTGAATTTAAGAGGGTTAAGTAGATATCTTAATAGTAGGGTGGATAGTTCTGGCTCTTGGGATTGAGATTGTTTTTTCTGTATCGAGACAACTTCTTAGCTTTTGTTCTGGTTAGTGCTAAATTGGCAATGTCAGAAAACAGCACGTCAATCCCAGTGCTGTATTGAGACAAGTATGTCAAGAGGAGCATGGTGAAAAGGTCTGTGCTTTGTAGAGACTCATGTGATCTTCTACATTCTAGCCTATGGCCTTATTGACCCAATCCCATCCTTTCACCTGGTCTGCAGTACAGCTTTTAGGCGATAGCTAGTGGTTTGGGGCCCGCTTTGCATGTCAGCGATATTTATCGCTAATGACATGCAAGGTGAGCGTACCCAACCTGTTAGCGACTGAAAGCAGTCGCTAACGTCGCTATCGCCTATTAGCAAGGCAGGCATAGCGATGGAAATATTCCCGCTATCGCCAAAAGCCAACGCCTGCTCAGACCAGTTCTTAGCCATGTTATCCAATGGGAGGTGGATAACATGGCTAAGAGCAGTTTGTCGCTAATGCGTGAATATCGCTGTATTCTCAGCGATATTCACGCATTTCACCGCTATCGCTGGATATTTTAGCAGAATGGAGAAAAACGTTGCTAATAGCATGTTTTCTCCGCTAACATATCCAGCGATAGGCAGCGATAAAAAAATCGTCGCTAAGCCTCTTTAGCGATAAATATCGCTACTTGTTGGTAATATGCCCCTAAATCTTTCTGTTAAAAAAAATTGTTTAGCACAATGTTGTTCTAATCTAAAGTGCTCTAATGCTTTTAGCCATGTGCACCCTATAAACATAAACCTACATAAGGAAAAATTACTCAAAATCTCTCAATAAAGTTATTGAGGCTGCTGAGCTGCACACTATTTTATTATTATTATTATGAAGTTTTATATAGCGCTAGCCAGACCTAGGGGTATCGTAGCTCTTCACAACCGTTCAAATGCATAGACCAAACAAACATTCACAGTAAGTACAGGTCAGATATGAGCACAAGTGTCAAGAGTCTCGAGACAATACCGGGTATACACTTTGTGTATTGGAGGGAAAGTCATCAGTGTCAATACGTACTCGTAGTACCTTATCAGGATGACCGTAATCTGGGTATCCCACCCCCATCGGTGGATATTGTCATGAGCCCTTCAGCGTCTCATGCCCCTTTGCTAGGGACGGATCAAGGAAAAGATTTTTGAGTTGCTCTTTGAATTTTGCGAAGGCGGGGATAGTTCTTATATGAGGGGGGATAGCGTTCCAGATTTTGGGCGCGTTTCCCGCGAAGGATCGGGCTGCATTTTTTTGTTTGCGTGCTTTCATTGGGATGAGTAGTAGCGTGTTTGAGCTCCAGCGGGACTTTGGGGCATATTTTCAAGGCGGGCGAAATGAAAGTATCGCCGCTTTAGCGGACGTTTTCAACCGCTAAGTGGCGATAATTTCATCGCCCTATTAGGAAGCTGTCGCTAACATCAGTTAGCGATAGCTTTTAGGTGATAGCAAGCGGTTTGGGGCCCACTTTGCATGTCAGCCATATTTATCGCTAATGACATGCAAAGTGGGCGTACCCAACCTGTTCGCGACTAAAAACAGTCGATAACATCGCTATCGCCTATTATTAACGCAGGCGTAGCGATGGAAATATTCGAGCTAAGCGCGAATATCTCCAAAAGCTAACGCCTGCTCAGACCAGTTCTTAGCCATTATATCCAATGGGAGGTGGCTATTATGGCTAAGACCCTATTGGCGTTAATGCGTGAATATCGCTGTATTCTCAGCGATATTCACGCATTTTGCCGCTATCGCCGGATATTTTATCGCTTTAGAGATATACGTTGCTAATAGCACGTTATCTCTGTGATAATATCCGGTGATGCTTGGCGATAAAAAAAACTCGCTAAGCCCATTTACCGATAAATATCGCTAGTTGTTGGTAATATGCCCCATGGTTTGTCCGGCTTTTTTGAGTTTAGAGGCCAAGTATTCGGGTTTGCCTGTGTGAATGGCTTTGTGGGTGAGGCAGGCTGTTCTGAAACTGGCACCCATTTCAACTGGGAGCCATTTCAGTTCTCTGAGTGCGGGTGAGATATGGTCAAATTTCTTCACTCCTGTGACCATTCTAGCTGCTACGTTTAGTGTTGTTTTAAGGGGGGCCAAATGCGCCTTTGCTGAGCCTGACAGTGTTGCGATCCCATAGTCTAATCTGGATAACACCAATGATTGGGTAATTTGTTTAAGGTCCTTGGCTGGGATGAATGGTTTTATTTTGTTCAATAGCTTTAAGTTCAGGAAGGCGCTCTTCGTAGAGATCTTAATGTGTTTGGTCATATTCAGTTTCGGGTCGAAAGTGATGCCTAATGATTTTACAGAATCCGCCAGGGTGATGTTTCCGTCGAGTGTATTGATCGCAGATAGCCATTCTGTAATTTGAGGGTTCTCTTCTTTGTTTGAAATGAGAAGTATTTCAGTCTTGTCCTGATTGAGTTTTAGGTGGTTCCTTGATAGCCAGTGTTGAACTTCTCTGAGCGTGTCATTGAGTCTCTGAATGTCGTCAATGGATGTGGTTTCCAGGTTTATCTGTGTGTCATCGGCATAAAGGTGGAAGCGGATGCTAGCTTTTCTCAGTAAGGTTGTGAGTGGTTCCATGTAAATGTTGAAAAGTTGTGTGGAGAGCGCTGATCCTTGAGGGACTCCCTTGCTCACTTGATGTAGGTCAGACGAGCAGTTTTTGATTTTTATTCTTTGAGTGCGGTCGTGGAGGAAGGAGGAGAACCATTGTAAGACCACCTCATCTAGACCTGCCCTTTCTTGAAGAGTGTTAATGAGGAGGATGTGATCAACCGTGTCAAAAGCTGCTGATAAATCTAGGAGGATGAGAAGGCAGCATTTGTCCGCATCCAATGATTTGTGCATGTCATCAATGACATTGAGGATCGCGGTTTCCGTGCTACATCCCTTTCTAAAGCACGATTGGTTGGCGTTGAGTAGGTCGATGCTATCCAGGTGTTGGGTAATTTGAAAGAGCATGCATCTTTCTAGGGTTTTGGCTAGAAGAGGTAGGTTTGAGACTGGTCTGTAGTTGTTCAGATCTTTTTTGTCTAGGTCTGTTTTTTTTAGCAGTGGCGTGACTTGCCCCTGTTTGAGGCATTCCGGGATGATGCTGGCTCGCAGTAAACTGTTAATGATCTTGCACCACAGTGGGGCAAGGGAGAGTATAAGCTTTTTGGTCAATTGAGGCGGCAGAGGATCTAGGGCGTGTGAGGTAGGCTTAGATGTAGAGATCAAGTTGACTATCTCGTCTTCATGTATGGGGTTGAAAGATTTCAATGATTTTGAAGGAGGTTTGTATGGGGCGTCCTTGATCTCGGGCGGGGGGATCTTGCTGAGGCTATTGATGTTGATGTCAAGTGAGAGTTCGATCTTGTTGATCTTTTCTTCAAAGAAGATTGCAAAATGATCACATAATACTTTGGAGGCTTGCATTGCGGAGGTAGCAGGCTTGGAGGTTTGTTGTCTAATGATGCTAAAGAGCTCTCTAGGCCTGTTTTTTGTGTTAACTAGTGCAGTGCAAAAAAATGAGGATTTTTCGTTCTCAATATGTTTTTTGTACTTTCCACGAGCTTCTTTGAGTTGTTTGCGGTGTGTGACTGAGGGGTTGTGTCTCCATAGTCTCTCTGTAGCTCTTAGTTGCCTCCTTTCTGAGTTAATGTCGGAGTTAAACCAAGATCTGGATGGAGTACTCCTGCTTTTTTTTTATTTTAGAGGAGCTATTTGATCGAGGATGGATGTCATCTTTGAGGTGTAGTGCGAGGTAAGTTCCGATGCTGAAAGGTGATCAGAGAAGCTAGGGAGGAGTGCACGTATCTTTTTATCTAGGTCTGTTAAAGGAATCTGAGTTAGATTTCTGGACCATTTGGGGGGTTTTGCGGGGGGGCTGGAGAAGAGTTTTTTGGTTGATGTGAAATAGGATGTTGTGGTGGTCGGACCAGTCTATGGGGAGGACGTGGTCGATCATCACTGTGTCATTTTGAGCGATAATGGCATCCAAGGTTGCCCCATTCTTGTGCGCTTCTTCGGAGCAGAATTGAGTCAAATTGTTGTCCAGAAGATTGTTGAGGGTCAGAATTAGTGGATTGTTTGCCTCATTCTAATGTACGTTAAAGTCGTTGAGAATTAGGTTATTTGCGTCGCCGAGTGAGCAGTGGGCAAACATATCTGGCAGGTGATCCCCGAATGTGGACGTGTTGCCTGGGGGATGGTTTAGGAGATGGCAGAGAATTGTTATATTGTCATTAGTCTTGATATTGGCAGTGAGACATTCGATGGAGCTGTACTGACAATGGTAATGGTAATCTTATGTATGGTTGCTATGCCTCAGCCTCTTTGGTCATTTCTGTCCTTGTTGATGATAGTGTAGCCTGGGGGCACCAACATGTCTAGGATTGGTGTGGAGAATTTGTTTAGCCAAGTCTCAGTTATAAATGCAATGTCTATGTCATGCGAGAGGATGGTTTCCGCAAGTTCTGTTGAGTGTTTGACTGCTGATCTACAATTTATGAGCATGCATTTGGTAGTGTATTCCCCTTTGGTGTGCTTCTTTACGGGGGAGGCTCTGGGAATGGGAGTGAGGAGGGCCGGTGGTCTTGGAGAATTCGAGGAGCGGTGGTCTCTTCCGAGACCGGTGATCATTTGAATCTTGGCTATAGGAGTATCTGTGAGGGGAGTGTTGTAGGTTAGGGATAGCTCCATCGCCTCCTTAGAGAACATGACTGCTTTGGTTCTTTTAGGTCTCTGATTTCGACATTCTAAGTAAATTTTTCTGGGTCTTTGTGTTAGGATCACATGGGTGGGTGGGGGTTCTCCGGGTCTCTGAGTTTGATATTCAGTATCGGCTTCTCTGGATCTTTGTGAGAGTGATGCATGGTTGGTTGGGGGTTCACTGGGTCTCTGGATTCGATACTTATTATTGGTTTCTTTCTGTCTATGTTTCAAGCTCGCCAAGTTGGGTGGCAGCTCATTTAGGTGTAGTGATTTGTTCGAACTTGGATGGGGGGAGCTAGTCGAAGTTAGAGACTGAAGCGGAGGCAGCCTAGTCTTCCGGGCCGATTCAAGGTAGGTTAAAATTTTGCTCAGGCCCAGGGTTATCAGTTCTAGTTGGCTTTCTAGGAGAACTAGCCGCTGTTCCAAGTTAACTGAGGGTAGGGTAGAAGCCGCTTGGGCAGTAGTGTCTCGTGAGGGGGAGGCTTGGTCAGGTGTGTCCGGGAGGAGGATGGGCCCCTCTGTGTTGAGGGGCCTGTTGATGTAGGAGCTGACCCTGTTAGGGATCATAAGTACGGGGAGCAGTTGGTCGGGTTGGGCTTTCATCATCCTGTTGTTCACAGCATGAGTGGAGTGACTAGGGGACTGTGTAAGCGTTTGGGAGTCATTCCTGGTTTGTAGGTTGGGTCGATCGGGAGGAGGAGGGTATGACTCAGCGGGAGGTAGTTGCTCTCGGATCGAGGGAGCACGAGTGCGGATGATGGTTCGTGAAGGAAGGGTGGTTGATCTGGTAGATGGCGAGGAGAAGGATGATCGTTTCTCCAAATCTGGCTGGTTAGTTAGAGGTACGGAGTAGGGCGAGAGGGGATGTGGCGTGTGAACAGGGGTGATCTTCAGTGACGGGAAGAGAGAGTCAATGGCCTCTAAATTCTCGTTGCTTGATTGGATCAGGACTGTGCCGTTCGTGTAGATGGTTATAGAGGTGTTGCTGTTTTGCGTCGAATGGTTAGTAATTGTGGTTGTCAGTTTGCAGCTGTGCTGGGTGGTCATAGTTTTGGCGATAGGTAGCTGTGATTTGAGCATGGTGATCCAGTTGTCTGGTCTTTTTGTACGGAAGATTAGATCCATTTTTATTTGCCCTTTGGAGGAGCAGTGGTAAATGTCCACAAAAAGGGTTTCGGGGTGTTGTCTGATTAGACTATGTTTAAGGTTCTTTTCTCTTTGGGTGAGAGGTTGGGGGGAAGTTGATCCCGAATGAATTCGGACCATGTGGTTTCAGGTAGGTCGGTGTGGGCGGCCTTAGGGCATAAGGGATGCTGGGGGCCATTTTCTCTTTGTTTCTTGTGTGTAAGGGAGGTGTAGGGTGGGGACTTCCTGAGCTACTGATCGCTCCCTTACCTTGCGGCCTGACTGCGGACTTTTGGATCCAGGGGGTGATTGGTCAGAAAGACGCTAATCTGTACATTTTTGTTGCAGAAATCGTGTTCGGTCTGGTCCTGGTGGTAAGATGCTCAGCGTGTGGCTCGACGTTTCCTTGGCAGAGGTGGCTAAGTTCCAGCTCACTATTCATTTGGGCCGGTCCTGTGTGTCCTGCCTTTCTTGTGGTGAGTGGTGGAAGGTCCCAGTGGGGCTTGTAGAGTTTAGAAGGGATCTGTTGCCCTCTTCATTGCATTGAGCAGAGTTGCTATTGGGCTGAATAGAGCCTGACGCCCGTTGAGGTTGTGGCAGCCCGCAGCAGTTAGCAGTTAGTTAGTTTTGTTTTGCTCACAATTGTCACTTCTGCCTCATGTAACTGAACATTTGCTTTTGTAGTTTGTTCACTTGTAATTTTCTCCTCATGGATCCTTACTGTTCCTATTGTGAAGCGCTCTGACACCTTTGGGTAAAGTCCGCGCTATATAAATACGCATTAAATAAATAAATTAACAGAATGAGATGCTGTGCCAGTCTTCGATCGGATCGGAGAGTGCATCAGGGCGGGCATCTTGTGATTGGCTGATGCGGATTAGAGTTGCTTTCCGTGTTTCTGGATGAATAAGTGGAGGTCCACAGGGGCTAGCCGTCTCACGGGTCGGGTGTAGTCTGGCGCTCTGCCCATTCCCGCTTACACCCTCTCCACGACCTGTAAGGGGTCCGCAGATCAGGCAGCTTTGTGTATTATTCTGTTCGGGGCTGCGGGAGCGTCCATCTTGAGGTCAGCAGACTCCAGCTCTGATCCTTAAAGTTTGTAGTCAGCAACAGTCAATGTGGAGTCAGCAAAAGTCGGTGTGGAGGTAGCACCACCTTGCTGCGAGCGGTGGAGGGTCAGTTTCACCTTCGGCTTATGTGCTCGTGGATATGAGTGCCAAAACGGGTGTCTAGCGCAGCCATTATGGAGTCAGGCAGTCTCCCATTAGCTGCGGAGTGCTGGAGCACAGATGATGCAGCCTGAGACAAATTCTACTTTGGCATTTACTAAACTACGCAAAGCTTAGCTTTCTGTAGCTTTATATAAAAAAGAAAAAAATTTGCTCCTTTGCATTACCTTTCATGGAGAGGCATTACATGGTTGGAGCATTGGTGTTCCCATGCACACACCCATGTGTTTTGAAGCAAACCCATATTTACTAAAGGCTGCCAAAATGATGCATCTAACCGAGACTGGTGTAATGAGGAGAAATATGTTTATCTCTCCTTGTTACTTCCTCTTTGCATGTGTGCTGCTTTCTGCAGCACATATACAAAGAGTAATACGCTTTGGAGAATTGTTTTTATTCAGAAAGGAAAGGAATCCCTTTCGGTACAAAAACTATCCTGACCCTAGTGCAGGCACTCTTGTGCCATAGTGCAAGAGTGCCTTTGTTGGCATTATGCAGCCCAAAGTGCACCAGCGCAAGGTAAGAGTTGAACTGCGCCATGTCTTTGTAAATATGGCACAGGTCAACTCTCTCGCTTTCACGCAACGCAACGTACCAACTTCCCTTTAGGCGTTGCATGAAATCCTTGTAAATCTGTGCCTGTATATTGAATCAATGTTCATCACATTTGCAAGGGATTCAGCACAATTACTTCGCTGCATCTCTCAGGGTGATCTACATTTTGCTTCAGTCACACACCCAGAACAAAATGTGCACCAATTACTGCCTGCTCCATAAAATGTTCATGAAACATAAGTAACCGTGACAGCATGCAGAAGTAGTGCACTTTACTAGCACACAATTGTTATGCTTCTAGAATAGAACTTTACAAGTGTCTTAACCCAGTCTCAGAGAAAGGATAATTCAGATTTGTATTGGTTACATTTAATGTTTTCCGGAAGGTTCCGCATTAATCTTTGTTTTGTTCAAAAACATACAGCTGGGACTAATTCTTTTTCCCTAAAGAACTATCCTAGCCAACACATGCTACAAGGTTTTTGTATTCTATTACCTATAATTCATTGTTTTCATTGTTGGCAAGAAAATGCCCATCCTAGGTTTCTTCTGTGTCACTTGACATCATTCCATCTGGTAAGAGTTTAAGTAAATCGTTGTAATTGTTCTCAATAGCAATTGTTATTGCCAGGAGGGTGGCACATGCAGTCCATTCCAAGCAGCAAAGAAGTATTGAAAAATCACATTGTATGAATATTGCTGTTATTGCGCCTGAAATCATACAATATCAGCTTTGGAAATTAAACTCCTCAGGGGGCTGAAAGTGGAGATTTCAGGCATATGACTTGCCTTAAATTGAAAGACAACAGTTAATTTAATATTCGATTTCCTGGTCGCTTTCTTTGGTAATCAGATCAATTTACTTGAAATTCTAACTTTAAAATATACATTCAAGGCTTATTTTTAATTCCTTTTTCGGATATTCTTGATGAGTTAAGAAATTATTCAAATCCGAGACACAATTGTGGGATTCTTTCCGTTGTAGGTTTAGTTTTTAATTTGAAGAGGATAATATTTTACTTGCTGTGCCAACTTGTTTTGATTTCAAAGCAAGGCAGATTCCAGGACTTTTGGGCAGACGGAAAGAACAGAAATACACTAGAACGCTTCCAGTACCCAAAGTATTAAGGGGCGTTTGTATGAGCCCCTTTGTGTCACTCTTTCAACGCACAACGTGGTGCAGAAGCGACGCAACTAAAAATGTGATTTATGAAGCCAAGCAAGGCCATCTCGCGTGGCCCTGAGTGGCTTCATAAATCCGGAGTAATGCAATGCAGCATAAATTGCTGCGTTGCATTTCTCTGAGCCAGAGAGGTATTTCCATGGGTGTAGCCTGGGTGTTCCCATGCAACATCCAAGGATTATGATACATTCCCAGATTTACCAGAAATGGTAGACCTGGAATGTGCCAAAAACCTAAGCCTCCCCACGTGAGGGGTAACAAAGAGAAATTTACTTTAGTTCTCCACGTTTTTTCCCCTTTCTATGTGTGGTGAATGCAGCACACATATAAAGAAGAAATAGCCTCCGGTGATTGTTATTGCGCAGGAAGGTGCCCCTACCTGCACAAGACAATCCTTCTTACAATGCAGGCATGCTTGCACCATGATGCAAGGGTGCCTACATTGTTGCTAGGCAACCAAAAGGGTGCTAGCACAGGAAAAAAGGCAGGAATACGCCGTATTGCCTTAACACCTTCCATTCTCATGATGAGCTGAGCTCGTCATGAGGCACGGTGCTCCGGTGCTCATGACGAGCTCAGCTCGTCATGAGCCGTGGAACGCTCACACGCGGGAATAATTCCCCTGCTGTGCTGAGCGTTCCACGGGATTGGGTGCAGCTGTGACGAGCTGAGCTCGTCATGAGCACGGGAGTGCCGGGTCTCATGATGAGCTGAGCTCGTCATGAGCATGGGGGCGCTATGTGTGCCCCCCTCCCCCTATCACTGCGGGGGAATTAACCCCCGCAGCGGAGGGGTTAAATACGTCACATTCCTGCCCTTTCCCTGTGAAACAGTGCAGCGCAGCAAGGTGACTTGCTGTGCTGACTCCGTGACTTGGCCATAAATATGGCCCTAAATAGTTTACTGTTATTAGATGACTCCAATAACTGGTCTCCAGAATGCACACATTTGTGTTTGAAATAACATGAATGACATAAATTGCAAATATTAACTTTCTGTTAGAAATACAATCATGGTAAAAAGTAACAACTAAACCACTTAGCAACAAGTTTCCCTGGTCTTTCCGGGGACAGGAAAAGGGGTAGGTAAGACTCCTCTAGTTTCAAAATCATTGCACATGTCCCATAAGTAAAATATATTTTTTGTTACCTGAGGGATCAAAAATGCCGCTCTTCACCACCCGTTGGAATAACAGTGAGATTGATGTACTAAAAGTTCTTTAGCAATAAGCTTTGGCAAAGCCAATAGCTCTGGCCTTTTCATGCCGATGTAATGCTTAATCTTTTACATTTGTAATGCAAGTATATGGAACAAAAGGAAAAAAAGAGAAGAGGCGAGACAGTCACCTAATTATGGCCACCTTGTGCTTGCAACAAAAATGTTAAAGAAAAACAACATTTGTGATATGTCTGTTTTACTACTGTCTTTTATAAAAAATATTTTTTATTAAGGTTTTATGCAATCACTAAAATGTGCCAAACATTTCACCCACAATTGGAGTGTAGAGAAATGTTTGCACAGTGTACAATCACAGATAGCAAGTGCCCAGCAATGCCTCTCTATCAAGTAATAATTGAACGCAGTAGTACAAGAATCAGTCCTATACGGTAAATCATTGGGGCTGAGTAGGAGGGGGGGGTAGCTGCATTGTCATCAATCACTATTTCATAGTATTTAAGCTAGGAGCCCGAGACCTTATAGAATTTCCTCAGGCATCCCCTTTCTTTATAAGTCACCTTTTCTGCTGCCATGTACATGTCCCGTTCCTGTTGTCCATTCCCTTTTGGTTGTTACCTCTAGTGCCCATCAGTATCGAGCCAAGTCTCGCTTCGCTACTACCAGGCCCAGGTTGCTGAATAGGAGTTTAGCTGGAGGAACATCTACATCTGTGGGTATGCCCAAGAAAGCATACTTTGTATCTACTGGAAGGGACTCCCCAAGTATCCAAACTAGCTCTGCCAGTATGTCATCCAAGTATGATTGTATACTTGACACTATCAAATTGTGTGTAGTTATGTACCTCTTTCCATGGTGCACTGCAAGCAGCAGGGGGAATCCGCTCTTCCAAATTTATGTAAACGGACACGTCATATTAGATCTTATAGAGGATTTTAAATTGGATAAGTTACAACCTCGATTTGATTGTAAACACCTTTGAATGCATCACACCAGTCTTCCAGTCAGTGTTCTCCAACTCAGCCACATCCCAAACCCAATGTTCTTTTCGTTTCGTCAAGTAGTCGGGCATATTATTGTTAATTATCTTATATGTCCATGAGACCTCTTTCTCCTCCAGCTCCCCTTATAGTAATCTACCCTCTAGAAGCACACATTCTGGTATGTCAGCCACATCCAGCCCCTCCACCACCCAAGCATGTCTAAGTTGTATGTGTTTGAAATATTGTGTGACAGTTAGTTCATCATCCCGCTGGAGGGAGCTGAAATAAATCAAGTCTCCATCTTCCAAAAGATCACCCAGCTTGGAGATCCCAATAAGGTCCCATGCCTCAAAGCCCTTCAATTTCTTGAGTTCTTTAAATTGCGACCCGACCCACAATGGGGTGCCTTATGTCACTTTAGTTGCCGTAACCATACATTCCCCAGCCGTTATCCAGACCTCTATCATCATCTGAGTTGCAGGTAGCAGTTTCATCATTCCCTTCATGCCATAAAAGTAATGCATATAGGGTCTAGAATAGAATTGGCTTCTCTCCAGCAGATCGGTGGGATGGTCCCCAGGAGTATGGCACCAGTCATTAATTGCAATCAAATGTGCCACCCAATAAGCGGCCTAATGCCCGGCAGAGCAATGCTGTCGTTCCAGCATTCGCAATGCCACCCTTGGATGACCTCCATTCCATAGCAACGTCCGGATCTCTCTATTTATTTTGGCATTGTTAGGGGTAATGTCCTCCACTAGTCCACATCACTGTGAAAGTCCATCAGTAATTTATGGAGTTTACTGCTGCTTTTTAAACAAAAAAACACAAGACAAGAATAAATCATCACCCAATCAACTTGAATTGCAGACAGCTACAGTGTCACTAAAACATTTCGTAACAGCAAAGGAAGCAAGAAATTAATCATCTACTAAATGGGTATCTTAAGTGCAGGAAAAATAAAATGTGCTTCTTAAGATAGTACACACAAATAAAATTAAAAAGCACACTTGGAAAGAGTTTTCTCATCGAAGAGAAATTACATGTTTTTAAGTTGTGCACAAGCTTTGTGCAATCACTCAAAGTGAAGGGAGCTAATGGGGAAAATAGGCAGCCCCTTTGCTCTATGTTTTATGCTGTGTGGGTGGAAGCACTATGTGAATGACAATTCAATAGAACAATTGATCAAAGCTACTGACCAAAACCAATCTAGGTACGTATATTATGTATGATTTTTTGGGAAACCATTAATAAGGTGAGGCAGCTAAAGATATCTCAAAGACTAGAGCTTGGTGACAGCCATTTTGCTGTTTAACCCCCTGTAGTTTTACAAATTTAGCGTTTGCATAGGACAAATCACTCAAAATGTTAACAGACCCTATTCCAAAGCACACAACATGGTAGCACACAATACTTCTCTTGGAGGCCGTAAAGCATGGTTTGAGGGATTGGCAAAAAGCAATGTTAAAAGTGCAATCATCTAATCATGACATTATTATTATAGCTGATCAAAGTTATGAAACAAGGTGGGAAGACTCAAGTGGGGTATCTTCCCTTCCTAGATTTCTTTTTTCACCGTACAATGCTATTTCCTGAATATGTTGTCCTAAAAACCCTAGGATTTAGAGTTAGGTGTGAAGGCAAACTCATGAAACCCAACAATAGTCAAGTTCTAGCACACCCATGGAGATTATTTTTCTGCAAAAACAGTTGGGTGGAGAGAGATACTTTACAGTCCATTAGGCTATTAGGTTTGCACTGCTTAAGATGATGGTGCCCAGGCAAATGGTGTTTGTGGAGGCATTTGCACCAGAGAGAAAAGAGAGGCCTGATTGAGCAGAACTGTTATCCAACTTGCTTGATACTGACAGATGAAGACCAATCCTAGTCAATACCAATATGAAAGAAGTCGTTTTTATCGTCAACCACTAGTCGAACTTGTTGTATAGCTGTTACCAGTGAGATGAGAGTAATATGGAAAAAGTGAATGCATTTTATTGGTGAAAGATGGGTCCGCTGCGAGCGATATGGCATGCTCAATATCACTGATCTGAAAAAAGGTGAAATGTCAAGGTATTATTCTAGCCCACACAGCTTTCAGTCAATTTGGTGGATTTATTTAGTATGCTCTGGTTCCCCTTACCCAGAAGCACACTTATGTTTGTGAAAGCATAGCCTTACTTACATATGCACTTTAATTTACTTCACCTATGGAAAATTATCAGATGACTTTTTCAAAAATTACTCTTTGGAATGTGGACATATTCTAACAATTAAATGGAAAATGTAATATATTTCAGCAACAAAAAATGGCTACAGCCTAAGGGGGATTGTCGATCTTACTGAAAAAAAAACTGGACATCAAAGGAACAATCAGTTCCATTGCCCAATGTCAAAAGGAATATATCAGAGATTTTGTGGTAGTGGGGCCTATAACAAAGAAGTGAATGGAGAATTTTCAGCTCCCTTAGTAACAAATAATAGCTCAGTGATAAACAGAGCTTGTCAACTTGAACTCATATGAACAATTGTCTAATCAAAATACTTCATATGACTAACTAATTTAATTTAAAAAAACAACCAAACTAAGAAGTGCGGTGAAAGACAGAAAACTATCAGACTGTGAGAGCAGCAATCATCAAGCAGGACTTCTTCTACTGACCCTAAGTGCAGGAGAGGAAAGGGAGAGCTAGAACAATAAGGACTCTGAAATCAATTTAATCAGATCAAACATCAAAGAAATCTGGAAAATATTTATATTTTTGAAATGTATAATGTGTTGGAATCAGAAGCGGGTATCAAGGAACAGGCTCTTCTAATCACTCCAATCATCTAATCCAGCACAAGCACCAACAAGAGTGCAACATGTTTTTTCCAAATATGTTATTACTTAATTTTTCTAATGAGAGATATTTCGAGAGTTTACAACTACTACTGAAATAGATTATACACACCTGGTGCATTGTTTGGAACTCTATGGCAACCTTCCACGCTTCAGCTGTTCATCTTAGGCTCCACATAGAAGCATACCACTTAAATTGCGCCTTTTTGGTAGACCTATAGGGCCATCCTTGAGTTACTTTGTGGAGCATGGCTGTAACTTTGAACCTCTGCTCTGTGCTTCTGCTAACCAATAATGCCTGTGCAGAGCACAAGAGTTGTGCACTCATCTGGCATAAATAGCTGCAATAGGTTAGGTGACCCCGAACCTTTTGGCCAAAAGAGCTTGGAGCGTTTGTATCAATTTCAAATAATGGTTACACATATTAATTTGGGCCTCCAGATACAGGTCCAGAGCCAGAGTTACACCCCTGAGTGAGTAATTGTTGAAGTGTCAAGTTATGACATCCATCGATCACAAATAATTTTAATTTGGAGTGTACCACTTCTTGTGCTAATGAGCATGAGTTCTATTTTTAATTTCTGCCCACAGCTGTTGCTGCCCATTCACAGCTTTAGGGTGCTGTAGAGGGCATTAAAAGTCAGTGAGATGATGTCATACTTCAAAGTAAGAGGAAAAAAAGAGCATCATGTTCTCCTTCAGACCGATCTCCTTTCTCCCGTACCCTGCTGAAAAAGCTGCCAAAAGCCAGCTCTCCTTCTTCATAGAAGAAAATGATATCCTAGACTCCTCCCAATCCGGTTTCAGGAAAAACCACAGCACCTAAATCGCCCTTTTCGCCACAACAGATGACACCTGCTCCCTCCTCGACAGAGGAGAGACTGTGGCCCTCATCCTCCTGGAGCTCTCCGCAGCTTTCAACACAATCTCTCACCTCACTCTAGCCAGAAGACTTCACGACGCAGGAATCCAGAACAAATTCCTCAACTGGATCTGCTCATTCATATCCGGCAGTATGCAGCGGGTCAGACTCCCACCCTTCCTCTCAGATCCCACATGGAACCCCTGCGGAGTTCCCCAAAGATCCTTCATCATCCCCACCCTGTTCAACGTACACATGGCCCCGCTCACACCCATCATCAGATCCCAAAGACTCAACATTGTATCCTATGCAGATGACACCCAACTCATCCTCTGCCCATCCAATGAACCCAACATCTCCAAACACAACTTTCAAGAAAGAATGGAATCAGTCGCCAGGTGGATGAAGAACAGCTGCCTACAACTAAACACAGACAAAACCAAAGTACTCATCATGGGCCCACACCCTGACGCCTGGGACAACACCTGGTGGCCCCCTGACCTCACAACCCACCCTTGTCCAATGACCACGCATGCAACCTCAGAAGCATCCTGGACTTCGAACTCAAAATGGACTGCCAAACCAATGCTGTCTCCTCCTCCTGCTTCCACACCCTCCATCTCCTACGAAAGACTTTCAAATGGATTCCCCTTGAGCAGGAAACTGTCACTCACGCCCTCATTAGCAGCAGACTGAACTATGGCAACTCACTCTAAACCGGGATCAACAAGAACCTCTCCCGAAAAGTCCAGAACGTCTAGAACGCCTCTGCCACACTAGTCCTTAACCTATCACACCACTGCCATATCACTCAACACCTGCGGACACTACAATGGCTCCCTGTCGAGAAGAGAATCACCTTCAAACTTCTCAACTATGCCCACAAAGCCCTCCAGAACACTGGACCTGCCTACCTGAACTACAACCTCTCCTTCCACACACCCCAAAGATCCCTCCGCTCAGCCCAGCTCTCCCCTTGCTTCGGTGCCACACATCAAGCAGACCAGAACAAGAGAATGTTCCTTTTACTTCCTCATGGCCAAGGCATGGAACACTCTCCCTCTCCACCTCCGACAGACTACGACACTCTCTAAGTTCATAAAGGACCTCAAGACCTGACTCTTCACAGAATCACAGTGAACATCCGGGAGCTACTCTCCCACCCCCTCAGTGCCTTGAGACCCTCTTGGGTTAGTAGTTGTCCTTCAACAAGCCCCTGATTGATTGATTGATTGATTGATTGATTGATTGAATCCCCATTTGAATCCCAATTCATCTAAACTGCAAGTCGACCATCAATGGTGTTCAATCTTTCCAACAAGATAATAGTCAAGGGGATATAATGCAATCCAAACGGTCATGCATCACCTACTCTATACAAGTCAGAGTTAGTAATTGATCGGGGCAACTACCAGAAATGTTTCAATCCCCATGCTAGGCCACAATCCTTATAGCTGATCTCTCAAGATGGAAGAGGCAGCCGTGTTTTCAAGAGGATTGCACTGCCCAGTCTAGTCACTATCCTTCAGGGATATTGCCCACCTCAGATGGCCAGCTACCACATGACCATAAAGTTAGTCATTTATACAGGGGGTATGAGAGGCAACATGTACAGACAGTAAGATACAAAGTCTCTGATTTGAAAGAATGAATCTACGTCTCTATTCGTGGCATTTGTGTGTCTTTATTGCAGAAATGCTGGGTTTTCATAGGAGCACAGCCAGCCCGTTTCGCCCAAACATGGGCTTCTTCAGGGCGATTGAAAGGTAATGTAATCTTGCCAAGGTAAGGTAATGGAATCCGCAAAAATTCAGGTCCGTATTAGGACATAGGATCTCGCCAGGTAATGAGATCCGCAAAGTTCAGGTCTGTGTCAGGACATGGATTGAAGAAATGTACCCTCAAGGATAAAGGCCTGCACCATATTCTAGGAAATATGGTGCAGCCCTGTGTTTCTAAAGTGACAAAGCTTATTGTTAGCCTTCTTGGCTTAACGACACACTTCACCACTTTCTTGTAAATATACCCCTATGTATGCTGCAGAATGCAGCACACATAGAAGTTGCAACTTGTCATTATTTAATGATTGTTTATGTGCAGGAAGGGACAATTTCCTACACATGAACAAACACTAATGGCGATTTGCACTTTCTATGTGTGCTGCAGAATACAGCACACCTAAAAATAGCAAAAATAACGAGAAATTAATAATTTCTCCTCATTGCGCAAGTTTAAGGCCAGGTTTCCCTGGACTTTTTGGTGCTGCCCCACATTTACGCCAGTCTTGTAAATAGGGGGCAGCATCAAAAAGCAATGAGTGCTGAGGCGGAACGCCCACTGCAACACCCATTGTTTGCCCCTTTCACACTAACTGCTGCATGAAAGGGGCATTATTTACAAGGTGGCATTAAGCCACGTTAAGTGGCTTAATTCCACTGTGTAAATAAGGCAATTGGGTAATCGCCAACAAAACGTAAAAAATGTGAGATTCTTGTGGCGATAAGCCCTTGTAAATATGCACTGTAGTACTTTGGGGTGCTTTGCGTTATTTCAAGGGGTTAGCCCATGAGTGGCACATGTGTTTTCCTGTGCTACTACCCATGGTTATTGACAGAAAGCGATATCTCTTGACAATGGTAGACAGGTCATTACACCAATCAAATAACACCTCCTTGAGACAGGCACTGACAAGGAAAACATGTTTATTTCTCCTACCCTTTCACATGTTGCATGTATGCTGCTCTGTAGAGCACACCTCCAATGTGGGAAAAAATTTCAAATCAAGTCTAAGCATGTTATTTTATACTGGAAGGGTCCCCTTCTACTTACAAAGCCTGTGCTAGAGATCATGCACGCACCTTTGTACTACATTGCAAAGGTGTGTTCATGGCGATTGGCAGACTGAAAGGGTGCCAGAGCTGGAGCAGAGAGTAGCAGTAACATATCTTAATAGATAAATTGCTGCCCTATTCTCTACTCCTAGCACAATGCAGTGGTTGCTGCATTGCATTGTACTACTCAATAAGTTACTCAATCTCCGCCTATGTTTTTGTCAGATAATATGTAGGCCACAATATAATGGTACCATACTCCCACTCCCTCATCAATGATGTTATACAAGAACAACACATTGGGTGCAGGTATACAAAGATCCATATACTTTTTGTTAGCAAAAGAAGTATCCAAGCGTCTTTTAACGTGGCCTCTTTGGCACACAATTTCATCAGCATATATGCTATGCTTTGTTCATTTAAAATAGAGTAAGATCACCCCGCATCAAGATGGTTTATATTTGCACCGAACATCTGTAACAATGATCTGTGAGATTTGAGATCAGTTTTATTATGCTTGCTTAAGCACTTATGAATTCTATTAAAAAAATTCCACATTGTGGCAAATTATGACTTGACTTGACCCTTCTTCAATATCACTTTAGTTTTGAAGTGCAACTGTCCAGAGATACCCAGACATAAGGAATATGTTAGGCCATCTTCACCTATATTTGAATGACAGGGATGAAATGCAAATTTGTTACAATTTGGGCTTGGGCTGAAAAGTTGATATGAGACTAATGCTGAATTGTGATTGATTCCCTCTTCCTTGGTTTAAAGTAGAAAAGGCATACCAAATCATACCCAGGAACGTTGGTGCACACAAGATGGAGGACGAGTACTTACCCTTCAATGGTGTCTCCTGGAATATAGCAGGATTCAGGGCTGGACTGGAAATGCAAAGCAGCCCCAGGCAAATTTTGTTAGGCCTGTCCCATCCAGTGCATAGCGATCGAGTGCAGCGAGCAGGCCTTACCACTAAAAGCGGGGTTAGGGTGGGGACTCTACCCCCAAGAAAACTTGGGGAAAATGGCAACTATAGTGCATTCTACAGTGCGTTTTCCATTATATATATTCTATTGTATTAGGTTTTAAAGCATAGTAAATGATGACCTTACAGTGATTTATTGGGGCTTTTCAATGATTCCCTCACTATCACCCTCCAACAGTGCCTCCCATGTCTCCATAGCCACTCCCTCACTTGTTTTATAGCACCTCTCATACAATTGTAGGGTGTCAGAGCATTTAGCATCACAAACACATACAGAGACAATGAAGCATACGTGTGTAAATCAGTGTATAGAAAATGTCAAATAAGACAAAGGGGATTACAAGGTGTATGGTTCAAGTCATCCATTTTGGTAGCCATATATTAAGAGTGCTTGTTCTGGTAAAGCACAAACTTAGGATTCAGAACGTAATACAGTGGTTATGGATGACTTTACTAATAAAAATGTATTTTTTTCTCAAATAAACACCTTTTAGCAAAAGTAGGATAATGAAAGACTGGGACAAAAAAACATAACTTTCTAACCTAGATTACAATTGTAGCTTATGAATTTAACTGTAACAAAAGGTAATCTGTAACGCAAGCAGTAACCCACTGAGCTATGCCGATAAAATACTGTTCTGTGATCTGCATAGCACACGCTTTTAACCCTCTGAGCTACCTTAGATGAGTCAAAAGTGCCACTAGACAAAACTTTGACCTGCTGGTCCCAGTAACAATCCAGCCTCCCGGCAAAACTCCTGATGCCCGGTACTGCCATTCTGGTGTTTTTAGGATTGCTTCAAAATTTTACACTGCTGACATAACAATGTTTCAGGACTTTTACTTATGTTTATATGTGCTAAGATGTACACTCTTGATCACAACTGGATTCCCTTCGAACACAGGAAAACTGTCACCCACGTCCTCATCAGCAGCAGACTAGGCTATGCCAAGGCACTCTATGCCAGGATCAACAAGAACCTCACCTGTAGATTCCAGAACGTCCAGGACGCCCTTGCTAGACTAGTCCTCAACCTACCTCTCCACTGCCACGTCAGCCAACACCTACGGTCACTACACTGGCTCCCCGTCGAGAGGAGAATCACCTTCAATCTTCTCACCCATGCCCACAAGCCCCTCCACAACACCGGACCCGCCTACATGAAGCACCACCTCACGTTCCACACACCTCAAAGATCCCCCTGCTCAGCCAGCTCTCTCTTGCAAAGGAACAAAGCATCAAGAAGTCCAGAACATGAGAATGCTCCTTCTCCCTCCTCGCGGCCAAGGCATGGAACATCCTTCCTCTCCATCTCTGACAAACACCAAGTCTCCAAGTTCTTGAAGGACCTCAAGACCTGGCTATTCGACGAATCCCCGTGAACATCCAGAAGCTGTGTGGCTCCCTAGTAGCAGCTTTTTACAAAGCCCCTGAATGATTAATTACACTAATTAATTGTTGATATTTTTGTCATATCTTTATACAACCTTGAAGAAGCAAAGTTTCTGTAAAACAAGTGACTGCTGTTACCTGATAGTTTGTTCCTCACAATATAAATTATCTAATTCTGTGCAGTAAACAACATAGTAAATATGCTTGATGTGACAATGATGACTGCTAATTAAACAGCTACCTTTAGTACAATTAATGTCACTTTAGGGGATACAAATAATTACAAACACACAAAATCTGAACAAAAAGATTTGATCAAATGTTTTAGAACTGCACATTTTAAGCTAATACTGTACATCCTGCCCCACAGAACAATGTTTATTTTAGAGAGGTAAGAATGGTCACACACCAGTCTTTCTAATATCTATTGATATGTTTTTCACATGGATCTGAGCTTTTCATCTAATCTTCTCTCTCAAAAACATTGTAATGCTTGAAATAACTTATGTTCGATGAAAGAATATGGGTATTAAAGACAGCTAAGATAGATCAGGCAGACGCTTTCATTTTTAAACATGTGTGACATGTGACTAACTCTCTCCTGCTCAAATGCTTTACTGAATTGCTTGGCTTTGAGAACATTCTGAAGTTGTCCTATTGAAATATGCGTTTTATTATCATAATGACAGGCAAAAAGCATTCTGAAGAGCTTTACTATTGTCGACTGTAGAGTTATAAATGTTTACAAAAGATGAACAAAACATGAACATTCTAATCCCAGTCGATGCAAACTATTAGCTGCACCTTGCAGAGAATGTCTTCACCATTCTTTTCCTTCTTCAGGCAGGGTGGGTTTGTAAAAAAGCAAAGGTATTTTCCTTAATATTCTTTCTTACCTTCATAATTCAGTATGTTTCTTTTCTTCCTATTACAGACAACCAAACAATTTTTTCCAGTTTTTCACCTGCTATTATCAATAAACATGTCACTGTTTGAAAACCAAATGTTTCTAACTGCCTGCCTGAAAACAAACATGCAATAAACAAAAAACATAACGGGTGAGATGTGTAATATGGTTGTTACAATCTACTTGTTTTTCAATCAAGTGTTTTATTAGGTCACTAGAACCTCTTGGTTGCAATGAATGGCCATATACCACTGCCATTCCTTCTTTACCCTCTATGTATCACCCATGTGGGTGCTTGCAAGGGAACATGTTTTTGCATGCCTCCCCACACTTTTTGCCCCCATTTGGACTACTAACTGCTGGTTGTTCCATCCTGAGTGTGCACTAAGACCCGTCAATCACACCCTAGTGCCAGTGTTCAGACCCATTACAAAAAGTATGTTGAATTGATTTTTGATTTTTTTTTTTTAGAGTTTTATAAAGCGCGAACTAGAAATGAGGCATCGGGTATCAGAGCAGTTTACATGAGCACCATTTTTGCTACAGATTAACGCATTAATTTTTTGTTAAGCACAGGGAGATTAAGTGATTTGCCCAGAATCACAGGATGTTGAGCGTCGTTGTCGAGACTCGAACCCGATTCCCCAGGTCTGAGGGTGACCGCTCTAGCCGTAAGGCTACATCCTCTCCCACTGATTGTACTGAAATTGGCAAGTGCTGACTCATAAGTCCCTAGTATAAGGTACCCAGTGTACCAAAGTAATGTAAGGCAGAGTGTCCACCCAAGGCTGCAGCACTGTTTGTGCCACTCAGAGTGAGACAAAAGACAAAATGGCTCTGAACCTGCTACTTCATACTGGAAGGGAGGTGTTTGCAATGCTAGTTTGACTTTTTCATTTAAACTAATGGCAAAGCCACCACTCTCCTAATAATGTATGTAAGTTTTCCCTGAGGAAGGCTATAGAGCCGTATGGCACAGAGCTGTATATTATTAAGCAAGACATATAGGTTTATATATGTATTAGCAACAAAAACCTAAAGTAATTTTGCTGAGAAAAAAGTTAGTGGCCCTATTGGCTAATACAGGGTTACCGGCTGTTATCCCAGCCTGGATAATTTCTGAATGTGACAACCTACCTGGGTACTGTAAGGTATTAAATTAATCATGGCTTTAAATCTGACTTGATGTCCAAGCTGAGCTTAATGTCAATATTGAAGTAAAGCAACTTTGAGAAAGTTGCCTCTCTGTGCCCCATCTAGTCTGGTGGCCTCACACAGGTTCTATAGCACAGAACGCTGTCTCCTACCTGAGGGGAACATGTGAATGACTCTCAGATATAAGACCAAAGGCAGTTACTGCAGAGTGAGGTGTGACCTGGTCTCCCAAGAAGTCCACTCAGAATTAGTCCAGAAGGCGAGCTTCAAAGGGTCAGCCACCTTTGAAGGGGAGCTGAAGATAACACTGATGAGCAGGCTGCATTTTTCTCATGTAGACAAGTTGGAGCAATGGACAGAGAGGGAAAACCCATCCCCAAACCGGTTTTCCCATGGGCGTGTAGCCCTTAGGTAACCACACCTCGGAGGTTGGCTGCCAAGCTCATCACAGTCGAGAGAAGACCCTGACATCTTTAGAGTGGCAAGAATAGTGCACATTGGATTTGGAGAGAGGACCAAAGAAGGACTGTCCTGCTAACGTTGAATGTGCACGAAGAGAGGCAATAGCGTTGTAAGTACTGCACCTGCTGCACTTTGGGCTAGTAAAGTTTGGACTGTACCTGTGGCTCCTGGTAGGGGGACAAGCAGCAGCTCCAAGGATCAGTTGACTGATCCCCTAGAACCAGCTACTAGGACAAAAAAGCGGCAGAAGCCCGAAACAGGCAAGTTGGTAGCCACCGCAGAAGCTTTGCCGCTACCTGCCGCCGGGCACCCAAATTGACCAAACCACGACAGCCAAAAGTTGCAACCGAGTCTTCTGGACCCAGAAGTGCCATCAGGAGCAGATTCACCAAACAAGAGGGACACTAGCTCCCACCAAGATTTTTACTGTGACCACTGTGTCATGAAATTGGTAGCACAGCTGCAGCTGGCCTTCTACTGTCGCAAAGAGGATGTTGTGGGACCCCACTTTCTATGGCCAAAGTTGTCCCACCTCATACATAGACTGAGGACTCAACTTCAACTCACCCCGTCAACCACACAGCACCAGGAGCATCTTTGATCATCTTTTTTCCTACATCCCCAGCATCAAGGCCACTCCATTGTAGTCTAAGGCGTTCATTTCCTAAAGGCTGGAACTGGACTAAAAAATGCTTTGGTGGCCAGGTAACTGTCCACAGTAATCTTACTGGCCTCCTACATCTCTGCCCTGTGTGATTGGGTCACCCAAGTTGGGTACGGGGTTGCTGAACTAACTCTTTAAAACATTTTAAAGGTTTAAAAACTTTTGTTGAACAATGCTTGTTTGTAGTTCGTTTCAAGGTTATTTAATGCTTTAAAAATCTCTACTTCCGGAAAGCTCTGGTGGGTTTTGATGATCAAGGAATCTAAAAATTCATAACAATATGCTCTATTTTTCTGAATTGATGTTTTGTCTGATTCTTGTTGTGTGACTTTCTTATTTCGTTGTATGGTGCTTTTAAATGCTTTACACTAAGTTCCATTGTCAAGTCTTGGTGCTCAAAGCCACAACTACCTAGAGTTGAGCAAAGGTGATGCAAACAAGCCTGACTGGTACCAACAAAGTGTTTGTAAGTGCATTCCACAATAAGGCCCCACCGCCATTTCATATAACATACCCATATCCTCATTGTGCTTATTTGACAAAATGCTCTGGTATACAACCTATATTTCAATAGAAAAGGTTACCTATGAAATAAGAATTTTATCCAGTTGGAGGCCTACATTTAGTCTGATTTCTTTCCCTCCAGGTAATTAGTCTGCAAGCTTGGAAGTGATTTTAGATAACATCCTGAGCCACTCTGCTAAGCCATGATAGTGGCCTTTGCTTAATTATCGTCACAGTAAATAACATGTGAACATATCCTCATGGTAAATAAAATGTGAACATTGCAATAGCAAATATCATCAACTGGTAAAGTGCCATTAGCAGTCATTCACTTCAAAAGTCCCTGACTTCTAAAGACTTGTGTTTCTTTAACAAACCAAAACATGATTCTTTCCAAAATTCTACCTTCTTTATTATGCAATTACACATTTTTCTCTTCTTTTTATAAGACACACAACAGTACTGAGAACAAAGACAGTAAGATAGAGCAGACTGCAACAGGACCTCTTCATCCAACACCAACCACCCTAAAACACTAGCCTTTGAATGACTGCAGTAGTACCACTATGCACAACCTTGACCAATGATCAACCTTCCTTCGACTAGACAGGCGATATTCATGTATGCTCTAATGCTGCAATGACACAAAAGCATAACCTTTGCCTTGATAAAGCCTTAGGCTCATTAGCCCCTGTAGTGTGAAATATGTGTTGCCTGAGTAAGCAAATGTAAAGAAAGTTATGCCTCTTGAGTCTGGAAGCAAGAGACAAGACATTGTAGCAGCACAATATATGGGGAAGATCAATTAATTGTTTTGGCTGGTTAATTTTTCAAATCTGATTTTTTGTTTTGCTGATGTCCTTTAATTATAAAAAAAAATAATCAAATGGGGGGAATGAACCACTTGTCCTGTGTTACCAGGGTCTATGAGGACGTGGGGTAGGCCTTCTTTGTAAAAAAAAACGTCATATGCGAACACAGGCGTGAGGCGGTATATCTTGGTTCTCCGTCGTTCAGTGTCGCAACAGCATTATCATTGGGTCTTTTCCTTAGTTGTTATGCTGACCTCCACCTGGAGGAAGACCAACTGGTGTTACAGCAGTGGCCAGAAACGAAAAGGGTGTGTGTTGTAGTGCTCAAGTGAATAAAAAGTGATTAATTAAAATTCCTTATACCAAGACTCTCGTATTTTATTCTACGAATCATAGGTGTAGGAAATTAAAAACAGTGACGTGCATCTGTAGGCCTAATTATTAGCCTTACGCACTGGGGGTATGTTCAACATGTTTCAGCCTTCTGGTTACTCTGGAGGCTTTCGTCAGGATCGATATTTTAAGAGCTTGTTGTAGCTCCTAACTGTGAAAAAGTGGATTACTCACCACTTTTTAAAGTATGCAGATAAATGTATCTGTACCTTGTTAAAGTAGGGCTTTCTGCTCCATCGAAGAAACCATGCCAGATGGGCAGACCTGTTGTGGTACTGCTACCTCTCTAACTTGTCGGGCTCCAGAGTCAGTATAATCTTATCCCCTCGCTAATGAGATGCGAGGTAGGCATTTCTGTGTGAACTACAATGATTTTAATTGCTAACAGGCATTCTCCCTATCATCAATGAAATCGCTAACCGGCCTAGCGACATTTAAACTAGCGCTAACCGGCTATATCGCACGTTCCTTACGTCTGCTAATTTTCTGACTTGGCTTTGTTTGTAATGGAAGGTGGATTATTATCCTGCGTCCACATCTCCCTATCAGCAATGTTATCATCTAACTATTTTTTGTATTGCAGGTAATTGCCCCTTATCGCCGATATTGCCTGGATTTCTATCACCTCAACAATGCGCGTTGCTGATATTGCGCTCACCGGGCAATAGAATCCGGCGTAAATTTTCTTCACGCTAAACACGGCCAGCGATAATTTTCGCTGGCCGTTGATGATATGCCCCTCAGTCCCATGTTTTGATCTATGTGTTCAGAAACCAATTGTCCTTTCACCTTGTGATCCCTGATGTCATGACAATCCCAGGACAGCAATAGCGGGTCATGTTGCATGGCTACCCTTAAATAGCCTCTGTCTATGCTGGTTTCTGAGTTTTCCCTTATCAGTTCACCCTGGAACAATACTATGTCCACAAGGAGGACAAAAGAAGATGGCATCTCCCTCCAGCAAAAAAGAGAAAATGACCATGCCAGTACATGAATTCTCTCCATCAGAAACAATGTATTCGTTCCTAGCAGGATAAATTGTGTTAGCTTTTTATTTTTTACAGGAACAAAATTGTATTTGCGTCAGGCGGTGCAGCAAATTCATCATTTCCGTCAAGCATCAAGATCCTCATTCAGTTTGTCATCATGTCTAGTTTGTAGTGTATTTAACTATTCGGCCAATGCACATTGCATCTGATCCAGCGCCCCTATAGAAAAACTGTCTCAGCAACGCTACCCAACACCATGCTACTCACCATTAATCATAAATCACTCACAAGGCCCATAAACTAACAATTTTTGGGCAACTGAATCATGAGACCTAATTAATCAGAACCTATTCACAAACTATTTACACATTTATATACATCTGCAATTTATCATCTCTTACCATGGTTTTTATGCAAATAACATTTAATTAAATCACTAAGGTAAATGGATCAGCTGATGGTAACTAGACCATGAATAAACAAGACCAGCTTGTCGTTTCAAAATCTAATTTATTAATTTTATTCTTCAAAGGAAAAGCATTTTCTTTAATAAATCATTATTTTATTAGCAAATAAGCAGCATTTAATGAGGAATGATCAATTAGACTGACATTTCAAAGCAAATCATTAAGCATGTTTAAGGCAAAATAACAGTTTCCAATCCCTTAATCTATTTCCCTAACTATTCTTTGCTCCACTTGTAAGGGAAAAATCATTTGAGCCTATTATCCTTTCGTGCGCCAAAAGCCCATCAGCACGACACGCCCTTCTGGAATCGGAAAGCGAGCAGCGCCCTCCTGTCATGGGGCTAAGTTTTTATACCTTTCTACCTAGCTAATCTCCACTAAAAGTATTTTTTTTACTGCCATCCAGAGTTCCAATTGGCTGACAGTTGTCAGTCCATATGAGATCATCACCTTTTTCAATCCAAAATTGAGCTTTTCTAAAACACCATTGTCCTCTCAGTCATGCGACTCTAGCTTCCTCGGAAATGCAACATTTTATTGAATATCAGTTAGTTGCTTCCTTAGCTTGGCAGATTTGCCTCATCCTGTCCGTGATTTCGTCACTCTCAGAGCACATCCTGCACAAGAGTCATTCATCAGTATTTCTTTAACAACTGTCGATGTGGCAAATGTTTCCACTTCGAAATACGTGCAGGCTCCACTCTGGACAGGATTCTAAGCTCTATCTTAAAAACGCTAGGCCTTAGGCCTCTCTCTCTCTCTGTAACTAGTATTCAAAGAAACACAAGACATTAATTAATTAGAGAATTGAGACCCATTCTGTTACCGACCCCCTTTGCTAATTATTAAACCATTAATCTATTTTACCTAGCTTAAGCACAAGCCACAGACTTCTCCACAAACTGATGCCACATAAAGACGAAAAGACATAACATAGGCACACAAATAAGCACATGCCATTAGTTAAACAGCCGCATTTAATACTGACAAAGACAATAGACAAGGTTAATTTATTATTTTCAATGTACTTGCAAATAGAACATAGGAGCACATGTATTAGTCCCTCGTGTCATGTAAATGCATTTTAATCTAGGTTGGTTAATAATTCACCACAAATCAATTAATACGGTTATTTAAATATTGGAAGTTTAACTTTGCGAGTCAGAACAAAATATTATTCTGAATCTCGCTCCATCAACTCCCTCATCTGGTGATTTAAAAATCACCAAACTACACCCAAAATTTTAGCAAAAATGTAAACCCGTGAACATGTTTTGACTTTCACTGTATTAGTGTTTCTAAAGTCTTGATTCTGCTATCTGCTTGTAACTCTCATATTGTGATCTACAAAACTCTTCTAGTTCTATTTCCTTATCTTGTTCCTGCCTAAACTTATAAATTCTCTTCTTTTCTCTTAGATATTTCTTTCTTTTGTGTAGCATTCAACTAATTTTCGACAAAAGTATCACAAAAACTATAACTAATAAAGGAGTCAGTATTTTGCCTAAAATTGAACTACCAATCTCTTGAAACCAGGTTTTGATTGCTGCAAATCTTTTACTCAAGCGCTCTGAAAAATCTTCATCTTCTAAAGGAACAATTTCCGAATGTAGTTCTGTGATGTTTTTACTGTACAACTCAATATTCCGACTCTTGTCTGGAATATATGTGCAGCAGTGCTGGACATGTAAAATTCCGCAAACTCCTCCCTCTTTCGCTAGCAGAATGTCAAGGGCAAGATGATTCTGCATAACCATTGATCTCATAGCAATAATTTCAGTATCCACTAACTGGAAACCACCAGCAGTATCAGTGGACAATCTGTCGACAATCGTAGACAATTTGATGATTTTAACTGCATTCAGGGTTATACCCACAAAAGGTATTACTGCACCAAAAATATCTCCCAAAATTTCTGAAAAACTTTCCCTTTTGAATCTATTCAAATGATTGCTAATTTCAAATGAACCCTTTTCATTACGATCTTCATGAAAATTTTTTGGAAAAACGAATCCGTAATAGCAAATGCCATACCAGTGATCGGGGAGATTATAATAGGCTTTATCTCCACACACAAAATAAATTCCAGGAAAAATTGCATCTTTACCACCTTTAAATCCCCAACCACCCAAAATCTGATAAGTGTCTTCGCATTGACTAGCACCCACAAAATAATTATCAAATAGAGTATTATCTCTTTGAATACAAAGCTTACCACTAACAGGTTTATCTATATGAATAGCAACATTTTCAACTCTACCATTTAGCTTTTCATCCTCAATTTGCCAAAACTTAGATTTGGTTTGTTTCAGCATTTCATTTCTTTTATAAATTGTTCTTCTCTCTCCAACCAAGTTTAAGAAAGACTTTTCTTCAGCTCTCAATTTACAAGTTAAAATTGTTTCTAAAAGCATACTCATAGGTAAGTTCGTTAGTTACAATGAAGAATTCCCTCTTCTGTTTAGCTTGTTTATGCTTATTCAAGCTTTAAGTTAGCAAAACTCTCGTCGTAATTAGAATATTGGTACTCTAAACGACCCGTTTGATAAAACAGACTAGCTATTACACTGCAAGTGATGCCATATGTAAGAGGAAGCATATTATAAGTTACCCCCTCCGAAACAGAAGCAGGTAGTTTCACACAAATGTAGCAATCTTTAACATCCATTACTTTAACATATTCAGATAAAAGTCTTGAAAAAGTATTACTAGAAAAATCACCAACAGATCTATCTTGGTGGATCTCTGGTTTATGATCAATAACTCTGTTAGTTTTGCCTGCTGTACCATGATTATCTTGTTTAGCCATAGCTTTACTTGTCATGTTAGTCTTGTACTCCTCTTTGTCAATACCAAAAGGAAAAATGACGGCTAAAATTAACCAGACCAAAACTATTAAAAACACACAAATAGAAGACATTTTGCAACATCTCCTTAAAATTGAAAACCTTGAATTATTGTTAACATAAGGCATCTTTTACTCAGAAACAAGAGCCTTACAGAAAAAAATCAAAACTCAAAAATTAAATGTTTTAAAAATTATTTCTAAATATACACACCCCCCTGTTTTTATTTTATTTTTATTTTTTAAAAGAAAACCCTACTTTCTAACAGCTTTTCTTTGACCTTGCGTCTTACATCAATGTGTTTCTTCCAGCTAACACAATTTCTTCGACATTGTGTCACCTAGTGCATTTTCTTCAGCCTTATGCCAAGAACAAAACCAAAATTAATCAATGTCACTGGTTTCATCCAAATCTTCCTGACTACTACTATTCACCTCCACCACAGGTGGGATGATTATGATTATGTAAGTCCACTCAGGGGACTTGTACTTCTGGTTAGGTTTCACTACTCTCTTTGCTCTACTGGTAATCACTTCTATTTTCTTTCCTGTTTGAGTTTTCTTATCAGAATCTCCTTTTTGACTCGAGATTTCATTAATCTGCTCTCTTGATCTGTTTACCAATTTGAATTTCAGACCTTCTTTTTCAATTGGAGTTGGCCAATTATCTCCTTTTCTCAATATTTTCTTCTTTGGTTCAGATTGATTACACTCTCCTCTCCAAGATCTTTTTCTAAAATTTCTTATTTCAGAATCTTCATCACTTTCATCTGATTCAGTATCTGAGATTTCAAATCTAAATCTAGGTTCTTCTTTACTCTGCAGTTTCACTCCGTTAGGAACATCATTCTTATAGCTGGTACTCGGAAATTCGTCTTCTTCTACTTCTGCAATAACTTCCAACTTCCCAGTTTCAGATTTACCGTTCCTGCCTTCAGAGCTTCCAATCTGCTTTTCAATACTCTCCTGATTTTGAACTTGATCAGACTCTTCTTCTGCTTCTTTTTCTAGCAGATTTTCTTCATCTTCTGAGTCAAGTATCACAATTTCTTCAGTATCTTCATTCAATGCCTTATTCGCATTTGAATTTTCCAGATGTCGAATTTCTTGTCGATCTTCAGTATCTGGATTTCTTTCAGGTTCTTCTTCAGAATCTGAATCAGTTGTAGTGTCACCTTCGTCATGATTTTCAGGTGTTGGCACACGAATGGTGTGATTAGCATGAATCCACCTTTTCAAACCTTTGCACTTTACTGCATTTGTTGTGACAAGAATCACCTGTCTTGCTTTCTGCCACCTGGGTACTAGACAATTTCTTCTCCCGTGTATTTTTGTTCTCACCCAGTCTCCTGGTAACAGATCATGAGCTTTTTCCTTTTCTTTTGTTATCACTTCAGTTCCCACCTGATGGAGCACAGAAGTCACAGCATCAGAAAGGTTCCTACAGTATTCCAGAATTACACTATCATTTATACTCATTAATTTACCAACTGGACCAAATGCTTGTCTCATAACTCTGCTCATAAGCTATGTCATGGGGGCTCAAACCTGTCTTTTTATCAGGAGTGCTTCTCAAAGACATCAAAACAAGTGGAAGTGCGTCAGTCCACTTTATTCCTGTAGCTAGACACATTTTAGCTAGTCTATTTTTTATTGTACCATTTATTTGCTCAACAACACCTGATGCTTCTGGTCTGTAGGCACAATGCAGCTTCTGTTTTATATTTAATGCTTCACAAATCATTTGTAATAGTCTGTTTTCAAAATGTGTGCCTCGATCAGTTTCAACAGTCACTGGAAAACCGTACCTAGGTATGATCTCCCTTAAAAGCAATTTTGCAACAGTAACTGAATCATTGTGACGTGTTGGGAACGCTTCCACCCATCTTGAAAACAAACAGACTATCACTAAAACATATCTCAGCTTATTATGGGGTGGCATGTCAATGAAATCCATTTGCAATCTGGTAAAAGGACCACCCTCCCGTCCTATGGTTCCCATGCTCACAACTGTTCTTCTGTTTGGGTTGATCTGCTGGCAGATCAAACATCTCTGACAAAAAGATTCTGCAATTAGTCTGAACTTTGGGTTGTACCATGTTTGCCTGAACAATCTGATCATAGAATCCCTTCCAATATGACCTGGACCATGATACATTCTAGCCATGTCAGCAATCATGCTATTTGGCAAAACTGGTCTGTCATCTTTGTAAACCCAAATCTCGTCTTCTTCTCACTGTCTGCAACCTGCTTTTAACCATGTGTCTTTTTCCTCATCATCTGCCTCATCTTGTAAATCTTTTACTCCTTGCCATGTCTCAACTACAGATATTAGCATAAGTGAGTTCAAAACATGTTCATTGTCTTTCTCCCTATTGATTGAAAAATTATTCTTTGCACAATACTTGGCTATTTCATCTGCATAAGCATTTCCTTTAGTTATATAATCGTCACCCCTTTTATGCGCTGTACATTTCACGACAGTGATTTTCTCTGGCAGCTGAATGCCATCGATCAATCTTTTGATCAATTTTGCATTCCTTATTGGTGTTCCCGCAGAAGTTAAATAACCTCTTTGAGACCAGACCTGACCATAGTCATGGACCACACCGTATCCATACTGACTATCAGTCACTATGGTAATTCTTAATTCTTTTTTTTTTTTTTTTTTTTATTTATACAATAATATAAACACACTCTAAATCAATTATAAATATGGTCAATAATCACCCAATACCACCAGGGACGATGCTATTTTTCCAATCAGTTATTGGGCACCAAAGCGCATCTCCTCGCAATTTGGATCGTATCCCTCTTGTTTTAAATATTGCAGATTCATATCTATACGCTGCCAAAAGGCGTGCTAACCACATCTGAAAACTTGGAGGCTCTGCGTCTTTCCATCTCGCAGATAGGATTATCCTGAAAACAGCCATGCCAATAAAAACTAATCTTTCTTCAGCTTTTTCTAGTTTTAAGGTAAGGTCATAACCAAAAAGAAATAGGGTTTCCGATACTGGTATTATGTGTCCAAAAATTTCCTCCCAAAAGGATTTTATCATGGTTTTCAATAATGTCAAACTAGGACAAGTATACATCATATGAGTAAGAGTTGCCGGTCCTTGAGTACACCTTGGGCATAAATCATTGTCTCGTTTACCCCATGTGAATAGTTTAGCAGGAGTAAAGTAAAGGTCAAAAATAGTTTTGTACAATTGTGCCTTAAGATTACTTGCCATCAATAACTTTTGACTCATATTTAACACCTGGTCTAAATCCACATTTGGGTTATTCAATTTTAAAGACCACTTTTTTTCCGTTTTATCAAGATCATCTTTCTTCATACTTAGAAGAGTATTATATAAAGTTCCAATTCTAATATTTGTCCTAAAAATTACATCCATAATTTCATACTTATCTAGGCAGATTAGTGATTCCTTGGCTTTTAGTGTGGCAAATATTTGTGCGAACTTCAAAAAATCCCCATTCGGTAAATTATATTTAATTTTTAAATCTAAAAAAGTTGTGTCATAGTCTTTTATTAGAAAATCACCAATTGTCTTAATTCCTATCTTTGCCCAATGTTTCAAAAAGACGTTTGAATCCCGTACTTGAATAAAATTAGTATAGAGAAGTGGTGTATAGCGATTAATTTTCTCAACTTTACTATATTTAGCAATTTGGCTCCAAATTTTCCAAACATTGATCATAATTTCCCCTTTAAAAGCTTTATAGTTTCTTGTCTCAGTTTTTCGGAGTAACAAGCTATTTGCTTCCCGCCCAACTATAAGTTCATATATTGACGGTATTTCGACACGCCCCTCCAAATTCTGTTCACTATAGCCTCTAAGTAATGGCATAAGTTGTTTTAGTTGTGCTGCCCAATAATATAGTTCCATATTAGGTATAGTAAGACCCCCTTTCTCGATAGGCAGAGACAGTAGTTCAATAGACCTCCTTATTTTTCCATTCTGCCACACAAACTTAGATATAAGTGAGTTAATCGCTGCTAAAACCTCCTTTTTAATAGCTAACGGTATTGCTCTAAATAAATAGAGACATCTGGGTAACGTGTTCATTTTAACATAATTAACTCTCCCTATAATAGACAGATGAAGGCTATTGATCCTTTTAAAGTCGTTCTCAATTTTTTTCAGTAATGGATCAAAGTTAATTTGTGATATTGTTTTAGTGTTTGCACAAAGTTCAATACCCAAATAAGTAGCTTTTTCAACTCTTCGAGGATCAATGCAAACTGTGTCGGGTGTGCTTATTATAATCGTCTTTCCTTTGTTAAGAGAATACCCAGAGTAAGTCCCAAATTCCGACGTAATTACCTCTATTTCCTGAATAGCTTCTGTAGGATCAGATGTGACTATCGCAATATCGTCAGCATATGCCAGTACTTTCGTTTCAAGCTGATAACTAACAATCGGTTTAATAATAGTGCTCTCTAATAATTTCACAATAAGAGGGTTGATATATAAAGCAAATAACAGGGGTGAGCATGGACAACCCTGTCTAGTACCTCTTGTTATATCAATAGATTCAGAGAATAATCCGGCCGCGAGGACTTTCGCTTTGGGGCGGTGATACATTGATTTTATTGAGTTAATAAATTTGGGGCCAAAATTATTGCGTGCCATAACTTCCCATAGAAATTTCCAGGTAACACGATCGAAAGCTTTCTCAGCATCCAGTAAAATCATAGACATTCGCTCCCCCTTAGCTGTCATGACGTCAAATAAGGCAATTGCCCTGCGGATGTGTTCAGTGGTTCCCTTTCCAGGGATAAAACCATGTTGCCATGGGGAAGCGAGCTGTTCTATGACCCCACTGAGCCTGAGTGCTAAGACTTTTGCGTATAATTTAGAATCCGAATTAATAAGGGATATAGGGCGATATGATGTGAGGAGCTCTGGGGATTTTCCCTTTTTTGGAAAGACAATTATATTAGCTTCCTCCCAGGAAGTTGGAGGTACACCATTGTATTGTATTCCAAGAAATAAATCATGTAGGATCGGTAATAACTGATTGCTAAGTATCTTAAATAGCTCAATCGGTATTTTATCTGGACCTGCTGCTTTGCCAGAGGCTAACAATGATAATGCGGTCCTTACTTCTGCAATTGTTATTTCTTTTTCAAGGTCCTCCCTTGAATCAGTGTCCAATGTTTCTATAGCCTCGGAGTTACTAAGAAAATTATTTAAAAAAGCTTCTATTTCTTTATCTGATCTGTTAATATCCTCTGTGTATAATTTCTGGTAATACCCTTGAAACTGGGAATTGATTCCAGCTGGATGAGTAAATGTCTGTCCGTTTTCTATTACAGTAGCTATGTCCCTTTTTGTGATTTTCTGGCGCGTACTAAGTGCCAGTTGTCTGCCCACTTTCTCTCCGCTTTCATACACTTGTTTCCTATGTGATTGATATGTCTCAGCAGCCTTCTGACTGAGTTTAGAGTTTAATTCTGACTTTAGTATAGCTATCTGCATCATCACCTGGCTTATATCTTGTCTTAGCCTGATTTTACTGATATGCTCTTCTTCAGCTTTAGCTAGAGCAGTTATTTTCACTCCAAATTCTTGTTTTTCCCCATTTCTAATTTTAGTTTGGTACTTAATAGTTTCTCCCCTTAGAGCGGCTTTATAAGTATCCCAAACAGTATTCCTTGAAGCACTAAATCGATTCATGCTAAAAAATTCTTCAGTCCAAGCTTTAATAAAATCAATATATTCTTGGTTGCATAGTAATTTCCTATCGAAGGACCATGTAGTTTTTTGACTATAATTAGTTTGGTAATTAATTGATAATACTAAGGGATTATGATCTGATAGTGTTTTCGAAAGTTTCTTTATTTGCGAAGAGGGAGTTAAATCTTTTGATGTAAAAATGTAATCTATCCGTACATATTTTTGATGGGGATGTGAGTAATACGTGTAGCCAGAGTCTGTTGGGTTATTTTGCATCCAAATATCAGTCAGCCCTAGGCTACAAATTAAATTACTAATAGCCTGATAAACCTTTGGTTTCCGACCACTATATTTTAATCCAGTTACCTGCGACGGCAAGGATGGTATTAAGGAAATGTTCAGATCACCGCAAAAAATGAATGGCCCTTGCCAAATGGTAATTCTTAATTCTTTTGCTCTTTCACATGCACGAATCAAGGCAATCAATTCTGCTACTTGAGCTGAACAAATTCCTTCGAGACAAGAAGCCTCAACTACATCCGCAACTGTGCAGACAGAATATGCTGCTCTCAGAACACCTTCATCTGTTCTTAAACATGAACCATCAACAAAGTAAATAAAATCTGATTCAGCCAATGGAACATCTTTAATGTCCTGCCTGGGTTTAGTGCAATATTCTAAAACATCCAGACATTCATGATCAATATCATTCTTGTTTCTGATTTCTGTTACTGTACCATCAGGCAATAATGTGGAAGGATTTAAATTCACACATCTTGCAATCGATACGTTATCTGATCCCAGAATAACTTTCTCATACTTAGTTAACCTGTTACTTGTCAAGTGCTGCGTTTTACTTCTAGTAAGAAGAATTTCAACTGAATGGGGAACATATACTTTTACAGGAAATCCCATTATAATTCCTTCACTCTGTTCAAGGCGTATACTAGTTGCAGCCACTGCTTTTAAGCAGCCAGGTAATGCTTTTGCAACAGGATCAAGAACTGCTGAGAAATAGGCTATTGGCTTTCCCAGTTTTACATGTCTTCAAATTAGAACTGACAATGCACATCCTTCACTTTCACTGCAATACAGCTCAATTTTTTTTTCATAGTCTGGCACTCCCAATGCTGGTGCTTCACACAAACTTCTTTTTAACCGCTCAAAAGCTGCTAGCTCAGTTTCTGTTAAAGTAATCGGGTCTTTTATGTCTGCTTTTGTCAGTCTCTGAAGTGGTTTTGCAATTACTGAAAATCCACTAATCCCTTGGCGACAATAACCAACCATTCCCAAAAACATTCTGACCTGTCTCTGTGTCTTTGGAGGTTGCATTCCCTGAATCATTTTAATTCTCTCAATTGTTACCTGTCTGATTCCTTTTGCAATCCTGTGACCAAGATATTTTACTTCCTTTTTGCAAAACTGTAATTTTGCAGGAGACACTTTATGTCCCTCATCTGCCAAATGATTCAAAAGAGTAATAGTATCTGTTACACAATTATCTCGTGTTTTTGCAGCCACAAGGAGGTCATCAATGTACTGCACTAATGTTGATTTTCCAGGTAAGTCTAAATTCTCCAAGGATTTCTTTAGCAACTGATTAAAAATAGATGGACTCTCTGTATACCCCTGTGGGATACGACACCATGCTAAGATGCGATCCCGGAACCTAAACCCAAAAAATTGTTGACTTTCTGGTTGCAATGGAACAGTAAAGAATGCATTACAGAGGTCTATGACTGTATACCATTCGGCATCATGCGGAATCTGATAAAGATTTACCGCAGGGTTTGGAACAACAGGGCAACATGGAACAACTATCTGATTAACCTTTCTCAGGTCTTGAACAATCCTAAAAGTTCCGTTTGGCTTTTTAATTCCCATAATCGGTGAATTGCATGTCCTGCTTTTGATTTCTTTTAGAACACCTTGTTTTATGAATTTCTCAATTACAGGTATAACACCTTCAATAGTTTCTGCCTTCATTTTATTCTGAGGAATGTTTGGAAAATCTACTCCTTGTTTTACTGTAATTTTAACTGGGTCAACATTTTTCATCAAACCCATTTCACTTCCTGTCAAATCCCAAATTTTAGCATTGACTGTCTCTTTTAATTCTTCTGGAAGATTATCTTTATCAAATGCAGGAAATAATTTACTTTCCTCTGCTTCAACCATTAACATTGTTAATTTGTAAAGCCCATCTTCCTCTTGAGTTTGAAGCTCAATACCATCCGGTGAGCAATATATTTTACAATTCCTCTTGCATAAAATGTCCCTCCCTAACAAGTTTACAGGACTGCTATTACAAACTACAAATCTATGTTTGTCTTTAAATTTGCCAATTTCAACTTTGACAGGTTCTGTTAAATCTGTTTTAATTTGCTGATTAGCTACACCTGCTACTTGGATATTGTCCCCAGAGAGAGGCAGGTTTTCTATTTCCACTGATCTAACAGTAGAACGGGTAGCACCTGTGTCCACAAGAAAAGTGATTTCTACATCATTCACTTTACCATTAACAAATGGACCTGATTGGTCTACCTCAAGAATGGCTCCAAGCACACACTCTACCTCCTCTCTCAGGCACCGTCATAAGTAATCGTCAGAATCACTCCCTCCATTTTCATTCAACAAATACTGTTGAGAAACATTTTGCACATTCACTCTTTGCGATCTGTTTACCCGCTCTCCTCCGCAGAATCCCGTATCTGTATTGTATCGCTGCACATTCACACAATTTGGAAGAGACGGTTGTGGAATCTGACTCTGCTGATTTACTGCCTGTTGCTGTAGCTGTTGATGTAGCTGTTGCTGTAGCTGTTGCTGCAGATTTATCTCATTCTGCATCTGCGGATTTAATGATGCATTTTTTAAATTTCTGGGCGGATTTTTACATTCGCGCTTCCAGTGTCCAATTTCGCCGCAATTAAAACATGGGAGTTTTTGCTTAAGCTCTTCAATATTTCCCATCAATCTAGGCTTATTACCCTTAAAATGTCCTTGATTCTGATTTAAATTTTTGTTCTCTAAGGTTGCTATTTGCTGTTCAGCTACCTTCACCTGTGCCCACATTGCCTTTTCTTTCAGCTTCTTTTGGTTTGCGTCTATCTCATCACTACAATATTTTGCTTTTCTCAAAATGTCATCAACCGTTAGTGATTGCCAACCAAGAATTCCGTTCCTAATCATTTTGCCAATTTCAGGTCTTAAGCCATAAACAAACCTGTATATAAAGTGGCTCATATCCTTTTCACTTAATTTTTCATAGCCACTGTACTGTTTAAAAACCAACAGTACCCTTTCATAAAATGAATGTACTGATTCTTTTGGCTCTTGATTTGTTCTGTCTATTTTAAACCAATCAACTTCTTTTGGGGCAATCTGGTTTTTCAACCATACAATTACTTTGTCATACAGATCCATAACATCTGCTGATGGGGCACCTGTTATTCTATCTCAAACAGGTTCTTCTTTGGGCCAACTTACAGGAATTTTACATTCTGTCCAAAGATCCGACGGGACAACACTGTCAAAGAATCCATCAAGATCAATCCACAGAACTTTTGAAACCTTAATGAATCTATCCACCTGTCGATACCATTCTACAGGCTTTTCTCTCAGCCGAGGGAAATCATTGGTGAACAATAAGATATCCTGCCTTGTCCAAGGAACATGCACATACTCACCTCCTGCTATTTCTCTCATTGGAAACTGATTTGCTACTTCACTTCTTTCTCTCCTTTCTTCCTCTCTTTACTTTGTCCATTTTACTCTCCATTTACTTAATTCACCTAATCTTTTTAGGAACACAATTAATTCTTTTATATGAATAATTCTTCCTGTGGTGTTCAAGTTTTCGATGTCTTTTTCAGTAAAATCTACTCTGTAATGTTTTCCCAAATTGTTCTGCCTGCTCAAATCAACTTCTAATTCGGTAGCTAATTCTTCTAACTGTTCATACTTTGTTTTAGTTTTCCATTGTATGCTTTTACAAATAAACAATAATTCATCATCCTGATATTGCTTTAAATTGTCAGGACCAATTGTGCCAATAATCAATTCCTCCAAATTTGCTTTTAATTTTGCAACATCAAGTATTTTAATTTCTGGAGTCTTTGTGGTATGCGTTAAATCTATTTTATTTATGCTCTTTTCTGGTGAATCAGCATCAGATTCTGCACCTGTTGGTGTTCTATATAACGGACTTTGATTAAAAGTTAAATCAGGCATCATCATTGTTTTCTCTCGTGAATTTCTGATAAATCTGAATAAATATTTTCAGCCACTTTCTGAATGTCTGTATTTAATGCAATAGTTAAAGCTGTGTGTCTAACTTCTCTTTGATCAAATACTGGTTGAACAGGTCCAATTGTAACTGGTACTGTTACTGCTTCCATGCTTTTAGTTAACTGTTGTATTAATTCATCTTTTGATCGGAAATATTCTGAGGTATTTGGCATTTCCCAACAACCTTCTGTTCTCATTACATTTCTTGGGGCTTCATTCCTGCGAACTGGGGTTTCAACATAATTTCTGTTTTCTCCAGATATACTAGAACTAGTTCTTGTTTCTACTCTTTCAGGAGTTTTTGCATTATTTGGATATAATCTGGGTGATGCCTCATCAATAATTTCTCTAGGAGGAGCCCTTGGGGAAATTCTTGTTCTTGGAGGAATCATCGGGGAAGGCCTTGTACAAGCTGGTTGATAACGAGGAGGCTTTTTCGGATTTGTAATATAAATCTCTTCTAAAACTGAATCCTCTAATTCACTTTCTTCAGCATTATTATTTTCCTTTTGAGAATTCTTTTGACATGGTACTTCTGTAACCATCACTCTTACCGGGTACAAACCATCACATGCACTACGTCTCCAACGTCGCATTCTATCCTCATGAGTTTCCCTATTTATATCTAATCTGGTACCTCTTGTTATACCTTTTTTCTCCCGTTCCAATTCAAACATCTCATCCTCCCATTCAGCTAAAGCTTCAAATTGTGTAGGTCTAGGCTTTGGTTCAAGTGTCATCAACTTGTCTATTAAATTTTTCATAACCTTAATGTTAAAGGAACCATCTTCCGGCCATGCTAAAACACCATCATTCTTGGTATAATCCATCCAATTTTCAAACCAAAGGCAAATATGATAACCATATTCACCTTCCATATAAGCTGCAGGTGTTTTGTACTTATGAAGTAACTTTCCACCTCGCGCTTCAATTTTCTTGTCGGATTTCAATTTATTTTTCAATTTCTGAAACCATGAAAGTTTCTTTTTCTGCTTAATATAATAATAATCCATGTTTTTAAATGATTCCTCTTACTTTGAATTGATCGTCAATGTTTCCTGGTTTTTCCGCAAAACCAACCAATCCGTGCGCGAAACACACCAACAAGCCTATCAGGTTAAGCTACGTCACCACCTTGCTCAACCAATAGAATTGCTGTGTTCAGGATAAGCCAATCAGCTGTCAGCTCGTCTTTGTCACGTGAACCAATCAGCGCACTTGCTGTGACGTATGTGAGCCAATCACAGCGCGGACCCTGTGACGTATACTGCCGCTGCAGCTTCTCTGTCCTTGCTCCTTAAGCTCACCCCTCCTTCACAAAATATTTTTACAGCGCCATTTTAACAAAACTTTTCAATGTAATTCAATTAGTAACTCCAGAAAAACAAATCATTTGTCTGTTTCGCTAAATACAGTGATAGCTTTTACAGTCACTCAGATATTCTTTTGCGTGGAATAGACAACGCTATTCTCACAGAAATCATTTACGCACATTCAAAATGAAGAAACCCTAACCATACATACATGAATCTTGGTAGGACTCTAACCAACCTAAGAAAACCTCACACGTCAGTAAGGTAGACAACGTTCCTTACCCTTCACTCAAGCTTAGATAAAATCTACTACTCTTTTCACAGTGAGTTTTAAAACAGGCACCAAGTCCCCATACTCAAATCTAGAATTTTATAGACAATCCTCACTATACATTTTACCTAGCACACCTAGAATCCCTAAACGTGTGCTGTACGACCACAACACTAGTGATATGTGACAATACCACTATTTTGAAACTGAACAAATGCACTGTGCAACTTCACCGGTTACACTACTCTTGTACCGGTACAAAACCAGGAATTTTCACACTACTGGAAAAAACCTTTCAACTAAATGTAACAAGTGAACAAACTCAACATATCTTAAACATCGATCCTATGTAATTACCATGTAGCATGACAGTTAGCATAGCAACCGTAACTCTGCTACCAAGGAATTGATCCAGCGCCCCTATAGAAAAACTGTCTCAACAACGCTACCCAACACCATGATACTCACCATTAATCATAAATCACTCACAAGGCCCATAAACTAACGAGACAATTTTTGGGCAACTGAATCATGTGACCTAATTAATCAGAACCTATTCACAAACTATTTACACATTTATATGCATCTACAGTTTATCATCTCTTACCATGGTTTTTATGCAAATAACATTTAATTAAATCACTAAGGTAAATGGATCAGCTGATGGTAACTAGACCATGAATAAACAAGAACAGCTTGTCGTTTCAAAATCTAATTTATTAATTTTATTCTTCAAAGGAAAAGCATTTTCTTTAATAAATCATTATTTTATTAGCAAATAAGCAGCATTTAATGAGGAATGATCAATTAGACTGACATTTCAAAGCAAATCATTAAGCATGTTTAAGGCAAAATAACAGTTTACAATCCCTTAATCTATTTCCCTAACTATTCTTTGCTCCACCTGTAAGGGAAAAATCATTTGAGCCTATTATCCTTACGTGTGCCAAAAGTCCATCAGCACAACACGCCCTTCTGGAATCGGAAAGTGAGCAGCGCCCTCCTGTCATGGGGCTAAGTTTTTATACCTTTCCACCTAGCTAATCTCCACTAAAAGTATTCTTTTTCCTGCCATCCAGAGTTCCAATTGGTTGACAGTTGTCAGTCCATATGAGATCATAACATTTTTCAATCCAAAATTGAGCTTTTCTAAAACACCGTTGTCCTCTCAGTCATGCGACTCTAGCTTCCACGGAAATGCACCATTTTATTAAATATCAGTTTGTTGCTTCCTTAGCTTGGCAGATTTGCCTAATCCTGTCCTTGATTTCGTCACTCTCAGAGCACATCCTGCACAAGAGTCATTCATCAGTATTTCTTTAACAACTGTCGATGTGGCAAATGTTTCCACTTCGGAATACGTGCAGGCTCCACTCTGGACAGGATTCTAAGCTCCATCTTAAAAACGCTAGGCCTTAGGTCTCTTGCTCGGTAACTAGTATTCAAAGAAACACAATACATTAATTAATTAGAGAATTGATACCCATTCTGTTACCGACCCCCTTTGCTAATTATTAACCCATTAATCTATGTTACCTAGCTTAAGCACAAGCCACAGAATTCTCCACAAACTGATGCCACATAAAGACGAAAAGACATAACATAGGCACCCAAATAAGCACATGCCATTAGTTAAACAGCCGCATTTAATACTGACAAAGACAATAGACAAGGTTAATTTATTATTTTCAACGTACTTGCAAATGCAACATAGGAGCACATGTATTAGTCCCTCGTGTCATGTAAATGCATTTTAATCTAGGTTGGTTAATAATTCACCACAAATCAATGAATACAGTTATTTAATTATGGAAGTTTAACTTTGCGAGTCAGAACAAAATATTATTCTGAATCTCGCTCTATCACGTCACATGCTTACCCTGAAATACATATAATGGCGCACATTTATAATGCCTCTTACCCTTTCAAGAACCGACAGAAAATATTTAATGGAGCAATCAACAGATGGTCCTTTCACGTCAAGCAAGCATCCCCAGATTTTCCCATTATTTCTCAAAGAAAAAGGGGGAAAATGTGTTTTATTTTACCCCGACTGTAACATATGTATGTGATTTGAGGGTAATAAATGCTTTGGGATTGATACATGCCACATCATTTCAATATTTTTGTGTTTCTAGTTTCCAGAAATATCTGGGTTGCTAGCTTCCCCTGGATGCCTGCTGACGCTATGCCCTGATATTGCCGTCATCCCCCATGGAAACTCCTTCACCCATAACATTCCTGGATGTCTAGCTTGTGGATACTTTCACAACTCCATGTCAAACCCACAAATGTACTACAGCCACGCACTCAGGGAAAATAGATTTGGGTCAAGTCTTGCGAGAGAGATGTTTCTGTGTGAGAAATGCCGAAATGTTTTAGGAATACAAATGTTGAAAATCTCAACCTATATATTGTTTATCACACAGTCCCGGCCAGCCACTCAGGAAGAGTATATTTTGGCAGACTGGCACCCAATGATAGACGCCTTGGGATGGGATGGTATATGTGGTTGTTTTTGTTTTATTTACATACAGCAAAAGGTTGATACCTAATACATTGAGTCACAAAGGGCCTCTGCAATCATGGCGGAGGCCCACAGTCATGGGGGCATCTCCCCGCTCAGGGCGGAATCTCCACAATGAGACTCCCCCTCGGCTGCAGAGCCTCCGCCATGAGTGTGGAGGCTTATTGGGAATGAGGCCCTAAGTCTGAAAGACAAGTAGCCTTAAACAGCAGTTTACTTTTAGTTGCTTTTCAGATTTTACACATGCACTGTGCTTGCTTTACCACCTGTGTACACCCCAAACCCACAGAAAATCCATACATGTCTGGAACACCCATGCTCAGGAAATCCAGAGGTCGAATGCTAGGGGATCAAGCCTTGGAAGGCATACCTTCCTACGTGACTGAGACTAAAAGGAATTACCAATTGTTTATAAAATGCTAAAAATGTGGCAAATGTTATGTTGAGCACAATCTCCACAGCTGCCGTTCATGGCAAGGGCAGTTGTCCCCCCTAACAGAGATCTTATGATGTGTAAGTGTTAATAATATATAGTTGTTGTATGTTTCCATGCAGCCCAGGAGTGATATCTGTGGCCAAAATACAGGCACCATAAAAAGGTAGTTCCCTTGCAGATGCTTTCCAAAATGCTAAAATGCACTGGACCCAGTTCATTACATATTGCACCCTGAACCCACAGAAAACCCATGCATGTCTGGAAGGCCCATGCTGAGGAGATGCAGAGAAAAACGTTATGGGTCATTGCTTGACATTAATATGTTACTGCCTAGGAGATTGGAGGAAGTTACTATATTTTGGGCAAAAAATGCTAATAATCTTCCAGTGTGAGGGTGGTCTGTCACTGAGCAATAGAAACCTTAAGATATGTAGGTGTTAAAAATATATGGTTGTGGTATATGTGCATACAGCCCAGAGTCTATATTTGTGACCAAAATACAGGTACACTAAACAGGCATTTCACTTGCAGCTGCTTTTCAAATTTTCAAAATGCGCTACACCCGGGGCCTCATTTATGAAAAGTGACGCATCGCTGCGTGAAAACAGCGATGCGTCACTTTTCACTGCGCTCTCCCTGCGACACTAACGATGCGTCATATTTACAGTACGATGCATCATGTCGCAAGGAGTTACAGATACGTCAGTATTTCTGACGTATCTGTAGGCGAAAAAGTGACGCATTGCTGGAGTGTGTCACAAAAGTGACGCAACTCCAGCAACGTGTACTTTCACATGGGCAAGTCCCATGTTGTTAGTGACTGCGTCAGTCTTACGCCTGCCATGAGGCAGGCATAAGATTTTGACGCATTAGCGTCCAAGAAATGGCGCAGTGAAATCTTATAGATTTCACTGCGTTGCTTCTATGATGCTTTCTTGCGTCAAAACGCCCTCCTTGCATACATTATACCTGGGGCAGGTATAATGTGGCGCAGGGGTTTACAAAGTGACGCATCTACCTAGATGCGTCACTTTGTAAATATGGTGCAACAAGGCACATTTTTTACTCCACTGGTGCGTCACAAAAAGTGACGCACCAGAGGCGTAAACGTGACGCAAGGGCTCAAAAATGAGCCCCCCGGTTTATTGCCTGTGGGCACCTTGAACCCATGGACAATCCATACATGAATGACACCCATAGACTCAAGACACTTAGCGGAACTAAGTTCAGGTTCATGCCTTGGAGGGAATATGTTGTTGCCCAAGGACACTGTAGAGAACCATCATGCTTTTGGGAGAAATGCTAAAGAGCTGATACATTCCAGGTTCAACGTAATCTTTTAGCCAGTCAGTCAGTCAGGGTGAGGAGGGGTCTGGCACGCAGCAAAAGAAACCTTGGACATAGATGTAGATATAAAAAATATATGGTTGTGATCTGCTTTCATACAGTCCAGGGGTGATATCTGTGACTAAAAGAAATGTTCCCAAAATGGAATTTTGATTGGAGTTGTTTTCTAAATTTCTAAAATGCCCGGTACCTATTTTATCACCTATGGGCACCCTGAACCTATAAAAAACTGATATGTGTATGAGACCTCCAACGTCAGGACTCCCTGAGAAACAAGGCTTGTAGTCAAGCCTCATCACAGATGCTTTGAAAACAATTGCTATGACTCTGACAAATCTCATGTTCAGACTGTTCAACTGGCTAGCCAGTCTAGACAAGGGGCATCCTACTTCCACCAATATATTTCTTAGGTCATATAGAATTAGAAATATATAGTTTATATACTTTCCTTATAATCCTGATGTTGCTATCTGTCATCAAATTAACAGTGCACCTCAAACAGTGATTCTGACACAATTTCGAGATCTGCACTAATATTGCAGAATTGATTATGAAGACTATACACTCCCTAGCAAAATCCATACTTATGTTGTATTGCCGGACTGCATGTTTCCAGGAAATCGTTCCAGTGGTGTGCGTTCTGGGATTTTTATTCTTCAATGTGAGACGTGCATCAGTCTATTGAGAAAGTTTGTTAAACAATGGAAATAGCTCCACATTTTCCCTTTTATCTTCAAGCACCAATCGTATAATATTGCAAGTTTTGCCCCAATATCTAGCCTTGAATGTGCCCAAAAAGTTGTAGTTTCTGTAGCTGCACAAAGAGACCATTTTATAAAACATTTTTTAAGCTTTGCTACAGAGGTGCACAAACATCATCAGGGCAAGGGTTGAAGTGAGTTCATCCTGTCACAACAGAAGAAATGTAAGCTTATTATTGAAATACTGGTGCTGCTGGCTCATTCAGGTTAGGGCTTCAGTCACGAGATGTAGCAATGGACAATTTTAGGATTTTTCTTTTTGGAGGACACAACTCAATTTTTCCTCACACGGAAATAATTTTGAGGGGGACACGATATGTGCATGCCACTGTAAAACAGTGTAACAGAAAAACTGCTGGTTTGGAGAGAACACATCAACAGCTAAGAGGGGATCATTTAATGCAATCTGAATTAGAAATCGAAGGGGCTGGTCACAGTTGAATAGAGGGAAATAATCGATGCCGGGTCAACATTTTTTAATCTACATGCACAAATTGAGAAAATAGTACATTTTTGCCATGCTCTAATTCACCAAAGAAATTTGCACTGTTGGCTGCTAGGTGCGTGCACAATATCGGGCGCTCAAGAAATTGCCGCCTTCCCAAACCTTCACTTGGTGGGAGCCCAAAAGCCGGGGCAGACGCAGGGTAAGGTGCACGCCTCACAGTGGCGATGGCGATGCTTCAAATTAGCTGTGTCCTGGCAAACTGTCGCGTATGAACACCTTTCACCTACAGTCATGGCCTGCAGTCACCTCGAAACGAAACCACGAAACAACACCTCTTTGTCGATTATACGGATCTCATAAACCGCTAAGCACCCGCAGCGTGCCGCGTGCTAGTGTTTTTCAACAGTATAGGTGAAATGCAGGCATCACTAAATTTTAGGGAGTCAATCGCAACCAGGTTATTTTCTCGTCAGCCCTCGGCTCTGCTCTCTGTTCTCCGGTTGTCTGAGCAAAATACATTAAACCGGAAAAAGAACATGTGTCTTATGATAAAACGCATTTTTTTGGCCTCAGCACTGTGCGCTATGCTGCAGGGTTTAGCCAGTGGTTCGCACTGTCTGGTTTACGCCTTGGTGAACTAATAAATCAGCTGATGCTGTACAGAGAAAGAAGGTGATCAGAACCATATGACTAAGGGTTAGACATAGTCGGGATTAGAAGTAGCTTGTCTTAAATTTTGGAAGCATTACAAAAATTTCCATTTCTATTTTGTGCTCCATTTGACCTTGCAGCTGAAGAAACATTAAAGTTAATGCTCAAGGGCAATAATGAATCAGGAGAGAGAGATTTATTGGTCTTGGATATTAATATGCAATAAAATATTGGAATATCCATATATCTATATATTAACATGTTGGCAATAGTACACCAAAATACTTATTTAAAGCAGGGCCGGACTGAAAAAGCCGGCTCATTGCCGTTGGGGGCCGGTTTTGTTGCTGGGGACCTGTCAGCCACGTTCCTACTTGCAGTGCTTCTACATAAACAACACAAAAGCAAATTTTTTTAAAGTACACATTAAGACCAATTGTTTTTGCATTTCTTCTTCTAAAGCACTGCAAGTAGGAACCTGGCTGGCAGGTCCCCAGCAACAAAACCAACTCGCATGGCAGTGAAACCAACCTCCACCCTGGCAGTCCACTGAAAGGCCCGATAGCCAGTTCTTAGAGATTATGGGGCTGATTTACATCTTGGCAGACCTGGTTTCTCTGCCACTTTTTCAGCCAGTGCTTACTAGGTGGTCCGCCCACTCTAAATAGATGCTGGCAGTCTGACAGATGAAAGACCGTATTAGTGCTCCCGACTACACCAGGTATGTTCACCGACGTGGACAGCGCAATAGGCAAAAGCGGATGTCAGAGGGAGGACAGCCAATTTGTCTGCGGGCCCAATCACGATGCGCCTTCCCGACCACATGACTGTGGCAGTAAAACCTTCACACCTGAGTTAGCAGTTTAGAAGGTATATAAGGAAGAAACTCACCTTTTCTCACTTTCACACTTCCTTTTCTGCCACAGACCCAATCTTTCAAGTCCTGCCCCTGCTGCTTAAAGGAGAACAAAATCAACACTGTTGTGGACGCAATCAATGTAAGCTCCACTTTTACCTTTTACCGTGTGACTTGTCTGTTATCATTTGCACTGGACTTGCACATTTTTAAAACTCAGTTACAAGTAATAGCATAGCAATGTGCAAAGTATATGTCTGTAATGTTGCCGTTTAAGAAATTTAAAGAAACACACCTGTATGATCATATTGTATGTATAAATTTGGTGCAAACTCCCATAAAAAATGGACACTTGCACAAAAAAGGATATCCATCAAAAGATCAAAAAGTCACCATACAGGTGTGTTTAAATACATTAAAAATTGTCAAATTAATAACATAAGCATCACACATCTTTGGGATAAGAGCAATTAATATGATGTAGAAATTGCACTGGACAAGGTGTAACCCTTACTGTACTAAGTACCTTCCAAATCAATGTCAGTTACAAATTTTATTCAATCTACATATTTATCCATGCAACATTTCCCCTTGTCTAGTGAAAGACATGTATTGTCTGTAATTTCAAGTGTCACATTATTTTATAAGGGATAATGCATTTGTGGTTGTTCTGATCAGTATTCAAGGTGAAACAAACACACCTGTAGTAAAACTTAAAAAAATAACTGCAAATATCTATTTGTTTTTGCAAGTGTCTATTATGATGTATTCTTGCACCTAAATTCAAATGACCATCACATATTATTTTAACCAGTGTATGTACTTAACAAAGTAGATCGTAAAACATATGTTGTATTTCCTGTCATAATGGTAAATAAAAAAAGTGCCTCAGTTTTTAGTCATAAACATTTCTAGGAATCAAACAATTGCAAAGGAAAATTAATAGCAGGAAAAACTTGGTGAAAAGAAAATTTGAGATTTATTCAAACAATGCGATATGTTTCTCAATATAAATCCAAACCAGATGATAGTCCATGATAATAAAAAAAAGTCCAGTGCACTTGTGTGCTTTGGCACTAAACTTGCCTCATAAATCACTGCCAAGAGGAACCCTTGTATGTGGGTCTGGTGTATATGGTATACTTTTGGGTGTGGGTTTCTTCCTAGGTGTATGTTGTTTGGGTGAATGTGGGCATTTGTATTTTGTGGGAGTTATTTCTAATGTTTATATGTGTGTAGATGAGTGTGCTGTTGAGGTAATGGGTGTGGTTGTGGTGCTTGCAAATGTGGTGGAGAAAGTGGGTGTGGTGGTGGGTGTGATATCTGTGGGTGTGCTGGTGCATTTGGGTGTGGTGGTGAATGTGGTGTCTGTGGATGTGGTGGTGCATCGGGGTGTGATGGTGGGGTGGTATCTGTGGGTGTCGGTGTGATGGTGGTGGTGCATGGGGTGTCTGTGGGTGAGCTGGTGCAGGTGGGTGTGTTGGTGGTTGTATGTGTGGTGATGTGGTGATGGGTGTGGAGGGGTTGGTAGTGGTGGGTGTGGTGTCTGTATTTTATATGGGTATGTGCCTATGTTTACAGTGGTGTTTGTTTTTATGTGTGGGTGTGCTGCTAGTGTCTGTTGGAGTTGGTGCAAGCAAATGCGTGTGTGTGCTTGGGACAGTGCTGGGAATAGGTAATTGGGATGATGAAGGGGCGGGAGGTGGGACACACTGTTTGGAATGGTTGGGAGGCTGTGGTCAGTAAGGAGTCTAGATGTTGAAAAAACCTTTGTAACCCAGACATCGCACTATGAATGCCTTCCAGGTATGCAACCATTTGTTGCATATAACAGCTAAGCCCCTGTATGGCATTTATTAGGGCAGTTTGCTGTACAGATATGTTTTGTAGGAGCCCAATAGCCTCACTCAGCGCAGCCAGGGAGACAGGGGCAGAGGGTGTGGTGCCTGCAGTGAAGAAGATGCCACCCCTTTTAGAGGGTTACAGCAAACAAAGGATGGACAGAATGCTGTGTTATCAAACATTCTCTTCCAGTCAGAAAATCTTGGTGAAATCCATCGTTCTTTTGCCCACTTCGCCACCCCAGTTTGGACCCGGCCATATGCAAATCAGTTTTGACCCTGTGCCTCATGGGAACAGTCCAGACCGTACTGTCAGGCCAGGTACTCCCTGGACTGGAAACAAACATCCTGGGACCGATTTCAGGGTATGTCATCCTTCATCAGCCAGGCTAGCTTGAATCCAGTGACACAATGAGCAAGGGAGTTTGAGGAAAAAGGGGAGTGTGTTTTCCGTGAGAGGTCAGTATTATACTTATTGGGATGAATGCCCGTTCTTTCAGTTTTTCATATTTATTTTTATTTTATTTTTGTGTTTTGTAGAGCGCCTGGTGACCCGAAGGCATCCCCGCGCTATCGAGTTGTGAGATCCTGGAGAGGAAGACCGAGGGGACTATTTAGGGAAGAGGAAGGTTTTAAGTTTTTTACGGAAGTGTGGGAGACAAGGTTCCAGACGCAAGTTGCGAGGGAGAGCGTTCCATTTTGCAGAGGCATTGACCGAGAAGCGGCGGCCACCAGTACGCGACTTCTTGAATTTAGGAACTATGGCCAGGTGTTCGCTGTCAGAGCGGAGATTTCTGGGGGCTTTGTAGGGAATGATCAGGTTTTTAAGGGCAGCTGGACCAGCCCCGTTTATAAGTTTATGCGTGGTGCACAGGGCCTTGAACTCTACACGCTGGCGCACAGGGAGCCAGTGCAGAGCTTTGAGGGCCGGCTTGGTCGAGGCTCTGGGCGGGAGGTTCAGAATGAGCCTTGCCGCGGCGTTCTGAGCACGTTGGAGCTTGGCCAAGGTGAAATCAGGAGCTCCAAGGTAGGCGGCGTTCCCATAGTCAAGCCGGGCAAGTATCAGCCCCTGGACCAATAGTTTCCTTGATGGGGGGGGAAGGAGTGGGAGAATCTTACGGATTGACCTCATGAGGCCAAAGCACGTTCCAGCGGTCTTTGCTGCCTGGGTCTTCATGGAGAGGTCCTGCTCCAGCCAGAAACCTAGTGTTTTAATTTCTTTCTTTGGCGTGGGGATGTTCCCAAAGGCCTCCGGCCACACTGATGGGGGGATGGAAGACCATTTGTTGCCTAGGAGCATGATTTCGGTTTTCGCACCGTTGAGCATAAGGGAGGATTCACACATCCAGGTGTGGATATCCTGCAGACAGTTCAAAAGATTATCTGGGTGCTTGTCAAGGTGCGAAAGAGAGACGACGAGTTGCGTGTCGTCAGCATAGTTTACTATTTTAATCCCGTAAGGGGTCACGACATCTTCCAAGGGGGCCATGTAAACATTAAACAGGGTGGGACTAAGCGAGGACCCCTGGGGAACTCCACACGTGAGAGGGAAGGGGTCAGAGCGAAAATTGCCGTCCCACACCTGAAATGACCGTCCGGCTAAAAAGGATTCAATCCATGTATATGCTGTTCCCCCAATTCCTGCCCTGGCCAGGCGATGGAGTAGGACACGGTGATCCACCGTGTCGAAGGCGGCACTGAGATCCAGGAGGATCACTGCCACTGATCCTCCTGAATCCAGGATACATCTGGCCTCCTCGATGACGGAGAGGAGGGCAGTGTCCGTGCCCTGGCCCGGCCGAAATCCTGTTTGAGACTGCCGCAGAATTTTGTTGGTCTCAAGTAATTGGGAGAGTTGTACGTTAGCCAATTTCTCAGCCATCTTACTGATACATGGAAGGAGCGAAATGGGTCTGTAATTAGCCATGTCGCCCGGGTCTGCTTGAGGTTTTTTCAACAAGGCCTTGACGACAGCGCTCTTCCAGTTGGAAGGGACCGAGCCTTGCTGAAAGGAGGTGTTAATAAGATCCCTGATGGTGGGGGATATGCTTGGTGACACAGTTTTTAGGAGTCTGACAGGGGCCGGGTCAAGGGGGGAACCACTTTTCAATTTGGCCATCGTGGCGGTGACCTCTGTGAGGGAGACTGTTCTAAAAGAGATCAACCGCGGGCTGTTAGTGCAGGTGTCAGTTTCATCCTGTATGAGCGGGCTGATTGGGGGGAGGGAATCCAAGATCCGCGAAATTTTGGAATTGAAGTAAGCCGCTAGGTCCTTGCTTCTATCCGGGGGATGGGGAAGAACAGCCGATGTTGTAGGAATGTTAAGTAGTTCCTTGACTATAAGGTAAGATTCTTTAGCAGAATTAGTCGCATTTTTTATTCTATTGTCATAGAATGTGGCCTTAGCTAGTTTGATGGCTGATTTGTATCTTTTTACCGAGCTATTGTAAGTCTCCTTGTTACTATGGAGCCAGTCTTTCCTCCACTGCCTCTCAGCCTTTTTACACTCTCTGCGGAGGTCACGAAGTTCCGAGGTGTACCATAGGGCATGGCCCTTTATCCTGTTTTTGACCTCACGATTTTTTTGAGGGATAATACTGTCAAGGGAGGAGGATATCCAATCTCTTAGTTGGGTGTCAGCCTCGGACGGGTCCTCCACGAGGCTAGGGGTGGAGGAGTCCAGTGCTTTAGCCCAATCCTCCGATGAGAGTCTGGCCCACGGTCTATCTCTGGTAAAGATAGGGGGTTTGTGTAGTTTCTTGTAAGCCCCAGGAAGGTGGAGTGTGACCAAGAAGTGGTCCGTCCAAGGGAGAGGTAGGGAGTCAATGTGTTGAAGGGAGGGGATGTTGGAAAACACCGGGTCGAGTAGGTGCCCTTTTATGTGTGTTGGGCCGGTGTTAGCAAGGAGGAGGCCATGAGCCGCCAGATCGCGGATAAAGTCAGCTGCTCCTGTGTCCAGGGGGTCGTTGAAATGGATATTTAGATCTCCTGTTATTAGGAAGTTCGATGTTAGATGGGCCGAGGACGAGATAGTGTCCAGAAGAGATGTTACAAAGGGAGCAGAGTAACCGGGAGGCCGGTAGACCAAAAGGCCAGATAGGGAGCTGGTCGAAGTTAACTGGATTGTAAAGAGGCAGCTCTCTGATTCCCGATTCGCAATCTCATTAATTCGACAGACAAGGTGGTCCCTGTGGAGGATGGCTAATCCACCTCCTCTACCTGAGGGGCGTGGTTGAGACATGATGAGGAAGCCCGGGGGCAGGGCCAGTACTATGTCCGAATTTGAGTGCTCAGTGATCCATGTTTCTGTCAGAAAAAGTATGTCCAGGTTGAGATCGATTATGAGATGATTAATAAGCAGGGCGTGCTTGGGGAGCGATCTGCAGTTGAGAGTCGCAATTTTGAGGGCCGGAGGTGGAACCGGGGATTTTGATAGACATAACTTGCCCGGTTTGCAGATGTTACAGCTAGAGTAGGCAACATTAGGGTCCTGCATGCCATGACATGTGTTATTTTTACTGGTCCTTAGGCTAAGGAGCTCTCTACGAGAGTAGCTTACCTTTGTACTGACAGGGACGGGCATAGCATCTGGCCCAGGGCCCGGTCGTGCGCGGACGGGCGCAGACGGGCTTGCCTTAGGCGCGCCTTCGGCGCGCAAACGGCGCTCCCGCTGCGCTCGTCCGCTGCGCTGGTATGACCGGCACATTTGTGGTCTCTGGGGTGGGCGTGGCCTCGGAGTGGGCGTGGCTGTCGCCTTGGGCGTTTCCTGCTACAGCGCGGGGACGCTGTGACAGGGGGTCGGAGAGAGAGGTATGAGCGCGTTAAGGTCGGCGCTTTCCAGCAAGTGTGCACGGTGCTTTTAAAGGTTAAAATACAAAAGAATTAGTGCAATTTTAAACAGAGATTAAAAACACAGTCCTCCGGCTTTCCGCCTCAGAGGATGACAACAATGAAAGAGAACCGCTTTCAGTCAGCGTTTTTGTGGTCTCTGGGGTGGGCGTGGCCTCGGAGTGGGCGTGGCTATCGCCTTGGGCGTTTCCTGCTACAGCGCGGGGACGCTGTGACAGGGGGTCGGAGAGAGAGGTATGAGCGCGTTAAGGTCGGCGCTTTCCAGCAAGTGTGCACGGTGCTTTTAAAGGTTAAAATACAAAAGAATTAGTGCAATTTTAAACAGAGATTAAAAACACAGTCCTCCGGCTTTCCGCCTCAGAGGATGACAACAATGAAAGAGAACCGCTTTCAGTCAGCGTTTTTGTGGTCTCTGGGGTGGGCGTGGCCTCGGAGTGGGCGTGGCTATCGCCTTGGGCGTTTCCTGCTACAGCGCGGGGACGCTGTGACAGGGGGTCGGAGAGAGAGGTATGAGCGCGTTAAGGTCGGCGCTTTCCAGCAAGTGTGCACGGTGCTTTTAAAGGTTAAAATACAAAAGAATTAGTGCAATTTTAAACAGAGATTAAAAACACAGTCCTCCGGCTTTCCGCCTCAGAGGATGACAACAATGAAAGAGAACCGCTTTCAGTCAGCGTTTTTGTGGTCTCTGGGGTGGGCGTGGCCTCGGAGTGGGCGTGGCTATCGCCTTGGGCGTTTCCTGCTACAGCGCGGGGACGCTGTGACAGGGGGTCGGAGAGAGAGGTATGAGCGCGTTAAGGTCGGCGCTTTCCAGCAAGTGTGCACGGTGCTTTTAAAGGTTAAAATACAAAAGAATTAGTGCAATTTTAAACAGAGATTAAAAACACAGTCCTCCGGCTTCCGCCTCAGAGGATGACAACAAATGGGGGACAAGACTACTTCAAATTGCAGTGTGACATCTTTATTGATTTGTTGTGAGACATAGACAGCCGACACGTGTTCCGCCCCCTGTTGGCGAAACACGTGTTTCGTCCCCTGTTGCCGAGTTCCGCCGGGGCTTTCTCAAGGATATTTACACAAATGCAGCGTATAATACAACTGTTTCCATATTTTCAAAATTCCAAAGACAGAGTTTCAATACTCGCAAAGCAATATTCTTCTGTGAGATTGCAGAAGGCTGAAGAGTGCAGTCCGGTCCCTGCTCGCGGCTCTCGGTGTTTGGATGGGCTGAATCCCGATTTACATGATGGACGGAATGCTGATCCATCAAACATTCTCCCCCAGTCAAAAGATCTGGGTTAAATCCATTGTTCTTTTGCCCACTACGCCACCCCAGTTTGGACCCAGCCATATGCAAATCAGTCTTGAACCTGTGCCTCATGGGAACAGTCCAGACCGAACTTCCAGGCCAGGTCCTACCTGGACCAGAAACAAGCATCCAGGGACTGGGTTCATGGTATGTCACCCTTCATCAGCCAGGCTAGCTTGAATCCAGTGGCACAGTTTAACGCCTCTGAATGTCTGGTCTTTGTTGTTTATAATAGTGAACTTATGTTACCAAAATATAATTAGGACTTTTGTTGCAACTTGTTGACTACCTTTAGCCCTTGTCATTTCCTAAATTAGATAATCCAGGCCAGTGACTTTAACTAGGCAAGAGGGTGCCAGCATTTTATGTAACGAGAGCTCATTTTCATTAGTAATTCTCATTGTGACATATTGAAGAATACACAACTTGCACATTGTAATCAGACACCATCACACCCAGCTACATTGACTTGAACCCTAATGTCCATAGAGCCATACACTATGGTTTGAACTACTTGCTATGACTCTGGGTGCTATGAAAGCGCTGCCATGTGAGTCAGTAAGATTGTGGTATTTGGGGATGAATGAACATGTGTGCGTATGAAGGGGCTATCTATGCATGGGTGACTAAGAGCCGGTGAAAGGCCCACTGTTTGTTAAATTAATAACTCTACATATAGGGGCCGATTAGGATCGAGGACGGACTAGAGTCCGTCCGCGACCCCTGAGGAGGAGGGAACGTCCGCAGGGGCTGCGGCCTTCCCTCCCAGCAGATTAGGATGTGACCGCCACGGTGGCGGTCACATCCTGTATTTTTAACATTGCGGCGGGTGCTGCTTGAAGCAGCACCCGCCGCAAGGTTTAAAAAATGCATGTTTACCTTTGCATGCATGAAGCGGCAGGCACCGCGTCGTGCCTGCCGCTTCAGGCACGCAAAGGCAGGTGGGTACCATAGGTACCCCCCATGTGCAACCACCACCCCCCCTTCACCCCTGGGGGCCCGCAACGGGCCCCCAAACAAAAGAACTGCAGACATCTTAATATGCCTGGCGGTGTCTGATAGACACCGCCAGACATGTTAGAGCTTTTCCGCTGCAGTCGGAAGGTGACCGCGGCGTAAAAGCTGCGGACGGTCTTCCTGACCCCCTAGCCATCCTAATCTGGTGGGGGGTCTTTGAAGGCTCCGCAGCAGTTTTTCCGCATCCTCTGGGCTGGCGGTGGCTTCCGCCGGCCCGGAGGATGCAGAAAAACCGCAATCATAGTCGGCCCCTTAGTTTGTCTTCCATTAAAAAGCTTTCAGAGCATTCAGAATCATCATTTTGTTCACAAGCCCATTTTTGAGTTGACAAGGATTTTGTTTCTAAGAGTCAAATACTTTAATGTTTCAGTTGTTCACCTGTGTGAACACTGCTCATTGTCAGGTCCTTCTATCTGTAGTTTCATGGTCATGATTTCTCATGAACATGGCCTTCGGTTCACCTTAAATTGAAAATATTGCCTTGTGTTCATTTGAAAAATAACTCAAGGCTGGGAGCTACTTTGATGGTGCCTGGGAACTACTGGTAGCTCCCAAATGACTGGTTGGAGACACCTGCTACAGGCTGAGTGATATTTGGGAAAATACACATAGCAAACATCATGTTAATTTGGTATGTACATTTTTTTATTTCTATGTACAGTAGTAAGTAAGATAAAATGTTTTTTATTTTTACATGAAGTGCAATTTCTACATTTCACATGAAAATCATACATATACATGGATATATCACAAAATACACACCAAATAAAATGTAGGGCTCCAAACATACAACCCACATTAATGATGTAGTGTTCTCTAATCATAATGAGCTTACAAACTCAAACCATCATTGTTTTATGTAAATAAACCATTAATGACACTTCACTTCAATCAACACAGATTTACAAATATATTTTGAACATATACCTGTTTCTCTGGTGAGCCATAGAGCTGGCTGCACAGAGACAGAACCTCATTCACCTGGAAATCTAGCTCCTCTGGTGAGAAGACTGGGGCCCTGTCACCAGCTATTCCTGGCATTGTGGCTCCCAGATGTTGTAAACAGCGGCAAAAGTTGAGTCTTGTTGACTGCAGTGTTAGGAGGCAAGTGAGCTTTTTTTAAAACACGTGTACATGACTTAATCGATCGTCTATTGCGACGGACATATTCATTGGCTGTCCTACGTTGTTTTCACACATGTTAGCCTAGGGCTGGGTCCTTCGTGGAGTTTCACAACCACTAGGCGGTCAACTTCCAAAGCGGTCAACTAATTCCAAATGTCCTGATGGCGATGTCACCCGGCCACCATTTTACATTGTGGAATATTATGCTTGTGACTGCTAAGAACGTCACCACTTCCCAAAATGGTAGCTACCATGTTTATATGTCGCAAATGCGAATGTTCTTCATTTGTTTTTTATCAAAAAAAGTGTAATGTAGTTCCTTAATGTGGTTCGGAGCAAGATTCGTTCTCTGGTGTTTATGTCACCTTTGACAGTATTCTAACTATAAAATTTAAATAAAAAATAGGAATGTGTAAATAATATGTTAGCAATGTATTATTTACACATTTTAAAAATTGATAATTTACACTTGTTATAAATGTAAATTAAAAATATACCTATATACTAACACCGGAAGGAATTAAAATGTGGTTTAAAACAAAAATATGTAAGCAAACATTTACCATTTTTTTAAAATGCAGACATATTCGGTCAGTCAAAGGTAACTTTATTTGGTTTGTCACAACCATGAAGCACACAGTAAAAATTTGTATCGGTCAAAATTAAAAGTAACATATTCAATAATACTTTAAAATATTTACAGTTTCTATAAAATTCCCAACTTCTTTCCAGCCCCAAACATTTGATCTTTTTCCACTTTCGCAAGTAGGTTATCTACTAATGTCATACATTTTACCCCACGGCATGTGAAAATGTTCGATGAGGCCCCCATCCAGCTTGGTACCGCCTGTCTGCAAGTGTGAATATTTAAGTCATTTAAGGCTGTTTTTAGCAACTTTCTTCTTTCAACTTTTACAGTCTCACAGACGCACATTAAGTGGCATATGGTTTCTGTATGATACCCACATAGACAGCATGACTTAGCTTGCTGTTTACTTTTCCAGGTGGGGACCAAGTCCTTCGAGTAGTAATCACCTAATCTGTATGCCATGAACCTCCTTTTTAATGATAGACGGAAGTGGGCCGCTAAATAGGTTTGCGGTTTTGGTTTTATATATGAATTTATTACCACCCAGGCGTGGTAATGTTTGGTCAGTCTTCTTTTATCTTCCACGAAGGATAGGGTCTTGGCCCTGGTGTTACACACTCTGTTGAATGTTATTCTTTCCAGGTTGCTGTTCCAGGCTTCCTCGATCTCTAATGCCTCCAGGGATGTACACAGATAGTCACTCCAAGTATTTGGGTTTCTTTGGTCAAATTGTGTCTTTATTTCCATCCAACATAAATTGTTCAGCGATCCCGTTTCCGAAGCTCTGAATTTCCTGCACAGATTTGCAAAATTTGCTTTCCTTTGGTATTCTTGGTTCTGGAGGCCAAATTCCAAGCGTATCTGTGCTAGAGAGGATCCTTTAAAGAGGTTAAAAACTGCTTTGTATACTTTAGTTTGTAGTTCGTTTAAAATGTTAATTTCTTGGCCATGCCATATTTCCAGTCCGTAGGATAAAGTTGGGAGCAACTGTGCTGCCATTATTTTCAGGGGGTGCCCATGTGAAGGACATTTCAGTTTCTTATAAAGCTGTTTATATGCAAAAGTTAATGATTGGGCTTTTGCTATTATATCCCTTTTTTGTTCTATAAAAGGACATGTTTCTGCCCACTTTAATACCCAGATATTTATACGAACTTGTTTCCTCAATTTGTGTATTCTTTGCGTACCATTTATATTTTCCTGGCCTAGGGCCTGCTAGTCTCACCACCTTGGTTTTTGTTTTGTTTAATTCCAGGCCTAAAAGATCGAAATAGTCAATAAGTTTGTTTATGACTCTTTGCAGCCCTATTGGTGTTTGGCTCACCACCACAATGTAATCCGCATATTGCAGGAACTGAATTGGCTCGTTTGCCAGTTTTGGTGGATGATCATTTGTTTTTAGCAAATAGTTGTTTAAATCTGCTAAGTATAAATTAAATAAACATGGTGAGAGCACACAGCCTCGTTTTAATCCATTGGTTATGTTTATTTTTGACGTTATTCTTCTTCCGTCTCCAAGCTTTACTGTGTCCCAGGTTTCACTGTATAAATATATTATTGTGTCTGTCGGTATTTGTGGTAATCCCCATGCTTCCAATTTCTCCCAAAGATGGTTGCGCGGCACTCTATCAAAAGCAGATTTCAGGTCGATGTAACATGCCAGTAATCCTGCCTTTTTCTTTTCTGCTTTTACGATCAAGATCGTCAGTGCTGAGAGGTTTGTGATGGTGCCCATGCCTTGTCTGAAGCCTGTTTGAAATTTTGGAATTATTCTATTTTCCTTTGTCCACTCCTATAGCTAACGTAAAATACAAGAAGCAAAAAGTGTTGCCACTACATCAAAGAGGGCAAGGAGCCTGTAGTTCCCAGGTTCTATTCTGCTACAATTTTTGTAAATTGGGTGGAAAAGATTTCCTCTCCAGGACTGTGGCGTCTTCTTTTCACAATCCAATTGGTTAAAAAGTGGTGTAAGGTAATTGGCCCAAAATTCAGGGTCTTTTTTAAAGAGGGCGTTTGGAAGCCCATTTGGCACTGTGGCGCCCTCGGCTTTCAATTTTTTTAATCAAAAATGTTATGTGTTTTACTGTTGTCAATGGTATTAGGTCTTCCGATTTTGTGCTAGTTTGATCTTCTTTCAGTTCATCTTTTTCGATAGCGATTGTCACTAATTTCAGTTCTTTTCCTTTTACTTCATCTATGCTTGCTTCTTCCCACATATGTGGCCCTGTTTGAGTATTATTCAGTTTGTCGATATATTGCAACCATGCAGATTCACTTATTCCTACATTCTGTTGGGTTCCTGTTCCCTTGGTTAGTTTGCTTACTTGAGGTGATTTTTGGCATCCGCTCGTGTTGTCGTTGCCCCCTGTCAAATTACAATTAAAGTCGCCTGAGACAATCATCTCATAATTTGGATGTGTTACTTGCAATGTTTTTATTATGTTTATCAAATTTGACAATTCTTCAGTTTTTTTTTCTTTTTGGGATTGATGTATATGTTTAAAATCAGCAACTTACACCATGCTCCGTTTGGGGGGTGCTTACATTCCAGTTTTGTGACTTGTATCCAATTTTCTCTGGGATACACTTCCTCTACTTTCCAATCACGTTCTACCATTATGTATGTGGACAGGCCCCCCCCTTTGGGTGTCCATACTTAGCAACTTTTTCTGCCATTAAGTGAAATTCTTCATATCCTGCTATGTGTCTTGGCGTTACGTTCCATGTTTCTTATAGGAGAATTATGTTGAATTTTCCCAAAAAGGAGATAGTCTCCTGGTCCTGTTCCATTTCCTTAAAACAATGGACATTCCAGGAGCAGATTCTTATTCTCTTCTCCTTTTGCTTAAATTCTTGGTTTGTGTTACTTTGCTCCCTACTGTCTGTGATATTTTCATCAGGATCGATGTAAGTTCAAAGTATAAGGTACCCAGGACCAGTCTTGATTTCCTTCAGACTGATGGTTCAACTGTCTGGAATTTGTACTGTTTAAACATGAATTCCAACTTATTTGTAGGGTTGTGGTCGTACTTCTTGCTCCCTTTAAGACAGAAGTTATCTTTCCATTTGTATTTATTGATTGGTGTGCCTCATTGTTTAACCCCTTCGATACTAATGACGGAACGGTTCCGTCATGAGCGCCGGTTGGGCTGTGCTTATGACGGAACCTTTCCATCACGGCCCCACCCGTTTTTTAGAACCTTCAGCACAGCGCGAAAATTCGCGCCGCGCTGAAGGTGTTAATAGGGGGTATGGACATTTTATGCGCATTGGGTATGCTAATGTTATACCCCAGGCTGCAAAGACCGCTCTTGTGGAGAAAATCAACTCGGATAGTTCTTTTGATACCCATGTTGTGCTGCTTACTTCTAAATCTGTCTCTTTATTCATTTGGACAAATTCTACCGACAAAAGTTCCGCTGATGTAATTTTCCTTAATTTAGGAATCTCTTTACATAATCGCATTATGATTCCCCTGTTCAAAGTATCCATTTTTCCTTTAGTTGAATATTCTGGGGCCTGAATATTAATTTACAACCTGGTTCTGCTGAATCTATTTGTTGGTTCTGGTTTTGATTTGGTCTAGTTTTTTCCATTGCGGATTCCCGGAAGTTGTTTTGACTCCTAAACTCTATGATGGGCCTTTCTTTTAGGGGAGGCTTTGCTGTTGAGGCTACATCATCACTTTGCTCTGTTTCAATCTCTGCTGTTCTATGACTTATGTCTGACCTGGCGTTATCCTTATATGTCTTTTTTTCAAACGGTGCATTACATGTCCTGCCGTTTTTGTCCAGAGTAATTAATTATTGTGTGTCAGCACTTGCGAAACGTTCAGCTTGTAGTTCAAGACTTTTTTCCCTTTTAGACAGGTCTGATATCTGATAATCTGATTTCCTTATAGTAGTTTTTACTTGGTCCCTGTTTGGTAATCCGTCTTGATTTTTTAATGCTGGCATATATTCCAGTAATCTTGTTTCTCCTTCATGTTTTTCTAATAATGGTTTACATGCTGACCTTTTTCCCTTTGTTTCTGATTCAACGTTTGTATTATTTATATTGTTTATTGTTTTTACTCCTACATTCTGTCCTCTTTTTGATTTGTATTGGAGGATTTCAGGTGACATCTGTTTGCTTTACATGGAAGTGATAAGACAACCCATACTATCTGATATATTTATTTCTTGGCCGTTTGATTCTACTTTCACAATATCTTCCACCCGGTCATTAATGCTTTTGTTCGACTTTTGCGTAAATATTGCATAAATTCCTAGCTTTCCGCGCTCGTTTGCGTTGTCTTTTTGTTTAATTGTCTAATATGCCTGGTGAAGGAGAGGTTTTGTTTTCACTATGCCCTTTTCCATCATCATTTGTTTAGTTTGCTTCCATTATTTTTATAACGTCGTCAGATTGAGTGGCTGGCCTCCTGTTTTCTTTTACTTGTGTCCTTATTTTTTCTCCCTTATGTTCTCGGGCCAGTATTTCTTCTGTTGTTCTTGTTATTTGTGCCGCTCGTGGAATTTCAGTTAGTATTTCAGGTAGGGATGCCAATTTGTCTATTATTTGGCCACATCCACAACTTTGGTCCAGCATTTTATTTTTAGTTTGGATATCTTTATTGTTTCCTTTAGTAAGTTGAGCTGAGATTTTATCCAGTTTTGTATTTATTCCTGCTATGTGCGCTGCGATTAAATTCATTAGATCTACTTGGATGTCTAATTTATCCGATTGGAAGTTTAAGACATTTATTGCTTGTTGTAGACTTCTTAGCAGCGATTCACTCCAAGTAGTTGGCTCTGTGTTGTTGGGTTGCATCAAGATCCCTGATATAGAGTCAAATCCGCTTACTGTGGAAATTGTGATTGGTGGTGACTGTATTCTTATTTTTTCTTGAGGTTGCCCTCTTTTCTCCTTATTTTGTTCCTCCCATCGGTTGGGACTGGTTGTGTGTTTAATGGGGGTTGAGACGGCTCTCCCTTCTACCCCAGTTTCCTTTGTTTTCGACGGGCCGGCTTCTATGTTTTTCCCTTGCCTGTTCACCCTTGATTCCTCATCCCTTTTGTGTTAAGTTCTAGCGCCTTCATGAGTTCTTTTTCCTCAGAAATTGAAAAAGATCTAGACCGATCTATCTTTTGCACATTGTCTTGAATATTGTTTTGAGACTCAATTTGACTTGGGTCTTCTTTTAATATTTGACTTTTCCCTTTTTCCTCTTCGTTCCCTTTCTCCAGCGTAGTCATGGGCTGGTGTATCTGTGCTGTTGTTTTTATCAACCATCTTTTGATTGCTGATTTCTCTTGATCAATTGCTCCTGCGCTTCTTTCCAGTCCGTTTCTTCTTTTTAGTTGTTGCTGTTGTGGTTGTTTTGCCACTGATTCCCAAGGTACAGGGCATATTTCTCCTGATTTATTTGGGGTTATTAAGTTTGTTGGTTTTATTGGGCTTTGTAAACATTGCGCCTCTTCTGTCATTGCATAAATTGCTGCCATTGGGTCCTTTAAAAAGTGGAATTTGTGCTTCGCGTTGTTACCCCGAACTTAAATGGTTCAGGCGTTAAAAGTGGAACCAGACTCTTTTTTTAGCATTATGATATCCTCTTTTGTTTTACTTTTGTTTACAAGCTTAGGTGAGTACTTGGCGAATTTTTCCCAACCACATATCCCCTGTACTTTACTTGGTCTAAAGCTTGCATGCCTTTGTGCGTCTGCTGTCTGTTGTCTTTCCTTTTCCTTTAGTTTATTTTATTGCTTTCCTCTGCTGCCTTATTTCGGAAGATTTTTCGTGACTTACTCTTAATATATATTATAGTACAAGCTACCAGGTGTTGCCGGGGGCGGTGGGACAAGGGGACGGTGGCACTATAGCTTTCAATTTCTGCTCACCCCCCCCCCGCCCTTACTCAGATATCCAATACTCCTATACTCCAATACTCCAAAAAGTCAAAGCCTCTTTGTCGGCTAGAGGTTAGATCTTAATAAATCCTAGCTTGCTCTTAGCTTGCTCTTAGCTGGTTATGCAGACATATAAACCCAGGGAGGGTGAGATGACAACAGCCTCAAGTGTTCTGATCATTTCCAGATCTTGCCACCATAGAAGAATGTGATATTAGAAAAAAAATTGAGATTGAATAGGCAAGCAATTCTTGATTTATGTAATCAACTGCTGCAACATACTCTGCCTCACAATATGAATCCCACTTCAATACCACCCGCAGTCAAAATAATGGCAGTACTTCATTTATGGGAACAGGATCATTCCAATACACTGTGACAATATCTGGTGGAATGTCACAATCAACTTTCAGTGGTGTACTACAAGACGTTCTTTCTTCAATGATGAGACACATCAACAAATTCATTCAGTTTCCTACAAACCAGGATTTTGCCAATGTCAAGGGGGATTTTTACTCGTTGAGTCATCTACCACATGTTGGAATAATTGATGGCTCACATAATGCCTTAATGCCACCATGTATACCGCAATTGAAAGAACTTCCATTCAATCAATGTGCAAGATGTCTGCTTATCAGATTTGTACATCACAAGTGATGGTGCATGTTATCCTAGATCAACCTACGATTCTGTTGTACTATGGTTCAGCAGCATCACCCTGCAAATGTCACAACTTGGACCTGAGAGGGACTGGCTTGTTGGTAAGTACTATATGCCATCATATTGTTTGGTTTTTGTAAAGAGTAATGATCTGAAATAGTATTAACATTTTTTGCTAGTTTATTTTTGTCCCATATAGGAGACTCAGCTTATCCTAACTGGCCATGGTTGTTAGTACTGCTGAGGAACCCAGCAACGCCAGAGGAAGTCTTCCTCAATGAGGCCCATGGAAGAACATAGAAGCCAGTAGAGTGGGCTCTGTGGCTCCTAGGGGCATATTACCAAGGGGGGCTATAGGCAATTATCGCCGGTTTAGCGGCCGTTTGTCGGACGCTGAGCGGCGAAAATTCTATTGCTCTATTAGCAAGCTGTCGCTAACTGATGTTAGCGACAGCTTTTAGGCGATAGCAAGTGGTTTGGGGCCCGCTTTGCATGTCAGCGATATTTATCGCTAATGACATGCAAAGTGGGCGTACCCAACCTGCTAAGGACTGAAAGCAGTCGCTAACGTCGCTATCGCCTATTAGCAAGGCAGGCGTAGTGATGGAAATATTCCTGTTGTCGCCAAAAACTAACGCCTGCTCAGACCAGTTCTTAGCCATGTTATCCAATGGGAGGTGGATAACATGGCTAAGAGCATTTCGTCGCTAATGCGTGAATATCGCTGTATTCTCAGCGATATTCACGCATTTCGCCGCTATCGCTGGATATTTTAGCACAATGGAGAAAAACTTTGCTAAGAGCATGTTTTCTCCGCTAACATATCCAGTGATAGGCAGCGATAAAAAAATTGTCGCTAAGCCTATGTAGCGATAAATATCGCTACTTGTTGGTAATATTCCCCCTAGAGTGCAGAATTCTATGTCTGGACAAGACTGGTGGAGCTCTTGTCTACTCACCCAATAAGGTTGCAAAATCACCATGGCATGCTGCATATTATACAACATCGTCTTGCGATGGAACATCCTATACATTGCCTATTAAGAAGACCAGGAAGAGCCACCGGGTGAGGATTTTGACATGCAAATGAACAAGTTGGTGGTGAATAGGAAGGAAGTGACGTATGTTAAGTTCTTTTTTACCACTTCTTCACATGAATGCAAGTGTATAATTGTATTTTGTTTTATGATATGTTAAACCAACTATTGATGTAACGAGGATACATCTCTGTCCTGGACATTTGCCTGAAAGGCCAATTAAAGTGACATCCAGGGCAAAGATGTTTGTTGATCAAAGTTTAGACACATTGACTACTGTGTTCAATAGCATTGTTCATCTCTGATTATGCTCAGAAAATGTGTCCTCAAATATATTCAATTGTAAGGTGTCTATTTTGTATTGAGGATTTAAAGAACTGTCTTGTATTTCTCTGCTTTAGGACCCCATGTCATCTTCATTTGGACATTTCAAAGTTGTGACACTTGCAGGTATATGTTGCTGTTGCAAAGTACAATGGAAATATGGGTTGAGCCTGTGTAAAACACATCGAGACTTTGGGTGTATATATATCTTGTACTGAGACAACTTGAACAGTGATTGAATGGAAGTGTGTAAAATTGTATTAGGCTTGTTTGCTGTTGAATGTTGGCTCCAAGCCAATTTGTGATGCTTGGTTTGCTCTAACCACATGTGGTAGTCAACCCAAATCATACTTATTTCTGTTCACATTGGCAAAATGATCATTGTGTGTTAGGTGTATGAAGCTGTGGATGTGTCTCATCATTGTAGAACTCATGTTTTGTAAAACATCACTTAAAGTAGGTTGTGACTGTCTCCCACATATCAGACCCCCCAGGATATAGCGGCATGGATTAGCAAATTTAGCGGCACAAAAATGGAAATTTAGCGGCACAAATATGGAAATTTAGCGGCATTGTTGCGGCTCTTTATTTTAGTCGTAATCATTCCTTTTCAGTCCTAAATCAATGTAAACTGAATTAGCAGAGTATTCCACTGTGAAATAGGCATGTTTAAAGTGTCTGCGGCTCTACGGAGGCACAGCTCCAATCTGCACCTTGTGAGAGGGGGCACTACTTCTCCCTGGGGTGTTCTAGCAACCATGAATGCACCCCTGCCCGGGCATCTCTGCCACCTGGACCCGTCCAGAATGTGCCACGGGGTGTTACCACGGTAACGTATAAGTGTTCCTGTTGCCATTCCTGAACTCTGCTTTTTAACTTTCTCTGAAGGGTGAAAAGGCTGCCACACCCAGATCTTTGCTGCAGGTGCATTCACCCCTCTGCTAGCTGTGCAATGCAATACATCAATGATCTAGGAAGGAGGCAGCCTAAAATAAAGAAATAAGTACCCACATTACCGCCTGGTATGATTTTCACCCCTAATTAATGACAAAGTGAAGCTGCTGCGCCTCACAGATGCACCCAGTTATTTTCCAAAAGTTGAAATAGACCCTCCCCCCTTGCGATCTCCTGTTTTCGCTTTTTTCTGCGGTTTTTATATAGTACGAACTCGACCCGAAGGTATTGGAGGGGTTTACATGAACACCGGTTATGTTACACTAGAACACATTCAATTTTAGTAGGCCCGGAATATTAAGTGATCTGCCCAGAATCATAGTATAGGGAACGGCAGGCTCGAACCTGGCTCCACAGCTCCAAGGTCAGCACCTTTGGCCCTTAGGCATAGTATACAGTTGGCCAGTCTCTAGCAGGACGGGGGGAGGGGTTTCATTAATTATGTTGAAAATGTGCTGGGAGTAATGCAATTACCAGTAACGAATTGAAGCATTGGAAGATGCAGCCGAATACTGAATGGATACAGGAGAGATGTAAGGGGAAGCAGCAGGAATGTACCTTTGCATAAAATGCACCGCCACTGAATGTCAGAGTACCAGTGTCCGATTGGTTGTTATTGACTGGTTTGCGCCTAGTGAACTGACCAGCATGTACTTCTAAAAGGTAAGAATGAAAAAAGATGAACAGAGGAGTGCACAGCATGCCACTTTTGAAAACGAGAGTATGCACAAAATCAGAAAAAACGAATCTGGAGGCAAACTCGGGCACAAGATTTTTTCTGTAGATATATTACTTAATATTACTTAATATGTCGAACAAATTAGTGTATAGGCCCAAAGGTTTTCTTGGGAGCTGGCCTCCGCTGCTGACAAACCAAAGCAGCCAAATATCAGAGCTGCCTCATGTTGATGCCACTCAACACTTCCTGTGTATCTGCTGTTGCCGGTTCTTACTTTATCCCAGCTTTATTTCCCCCCTTTGTCACCGTTCTCCTAGCTTGAAGTATGGTAATGTTGATCGGCCCTATAGCTCTCACACTTTCTAAAGGCCACTCTAAAGCACCATAGGAAAATTAGGTGCATAAAAAGAAAGGCGCTGCAGATAAAGCGCGATGAGACAGGAAAGAGCGGGGGGAAGGGGGGAAGCGACTTTATGGTTGAAGAAAAGGGAGAGCCCCCTTCAAATGCAGAAATGGCAAATATGCCCCCAGAGTATCCGCTTCTCCTGTCTTCCACGCACTTCCAAGCTCGCAACCCCTCCTTATAAAGGTCACCACTAAAGTTGCCAAATGGAGTTGTATGCCCTCCTTATTAAAGCTGGGCCTCATGGCGCGCAGAAAGCATTATTTCGCTACGACAGACCTGTACTGGGTGTTGGGATTGAAGCGGAAGACGTCCTGGGAAGCTGGGAAGGAGAGATCCGGTGCACCTGCCATCGCGTCTCTCGGAAAGGTGCACCCCGACCGAGGCCCCGAGGAACAGAACGATGAGGCCACACGTAAAGATTATGCAGTTAATGCGCACGTCTCCTCTCACAGCTTGGCCAGGAGGAATCAGATATTGAACGGTGCTGGTGCCACATAGTGACGTTTGCGCGCATAGCCAATAAAACGGCATTGTTTGTTTTGGTGTCTCCCGGTAGACACTTTTTGTAAATATCGCGGCCAAGATTGCAAATATCGCGGCCATCGCGCTAGTTAGCAAATTTCGCGATTTTTTCGTGAATCGTGAAATTGCGAAATGCTGGAGGGTCTGACATATGCAACAGTGTATTGGAATAGGTCCTGTCCCCACCTTGATTTACGACTATTGGTGTTATTGTTGTGCAATTCCTGTTGTGAGGCAGAATATCTGGCTGCAGCTGATGATATAATTCAATGATATTTTGCCTATTGAATCTGATTATTTTGATTATATCCACTTCTTCCATGGATTCAAGCTTTGGGAATGGTAATGAAAAAATTGCACTAATCAAGTTATGTATGGTTTGTTATTTTTAAGAAAAAAATAGACAGACCAATCATTTTCAACTGTAATAAACTTCTAGTTGATGAGTTTTTGGTCTTTGTATTTTGTTCTCACGGTAGAAATTTGCGCAAAATATTACCTACTTCCAACTCAGTCATGAAAAAGACAGTCATTTGATTGTTCACATTTTATAATGTATGAAGGAAGGAAAAAAATGAAAATATACAAAGACTACAACACCAGTCTTTGACTTTGTTAGTCTTACTTTTATTGAACAAAAACAAAATAAAGCAAAACAGGATGCAAACCAAAAAGCAAACCAAAAAAAGGAAAAGTCAATCTTGGTGAATGAAACCATTATTGTAGAGCCAAAATTGTTAGAAGTCCAATGTACAAAATACAACTGGCATTAGAAAGGTAAATGTGACCAGAAAATAGTCCACAGAGTGAATAGTAGTCACATACTGGTGGAAATTAGGTTCTGCGTCTCTTGGTGGTGGCCTTGCCATCCTTTCCTGGTGGTCTGGATCTAAGTGTTCTCCTGTGGGTGGTAGGTGGATCCCCAGTTGCAGAGACTGAGGTGGGTGCAGGTGTTTCCTGTTGTGGCAGAGCCTCCCTTTCTCGGGCTGAGGCTGATGTAGTTGGTCCAGATTTTGTTGGGTCACAGAAAGGGGAAGATGGTGCTGGAAAAGCCCTGCACATACAGGTGTAAATTTCCCGCCGCTCCCCAGTCAGGGAGCCCAAATTGGAGTTCAGATTCTCCATCCGTACATTGTGCTCCCTCTGCAAGTGTTTCATGTCCTGGAGCTCGGTGACACAGGAAGTGGAGGTATCCATGAGCTGAGCTGTTGTAACAGCTGGTGTGGGAGGTATAAGTGTGGGCTGAGTGAGACTAACTGGAGCTGTCTGCCCAGGCAGACCAGATGGACTAGGCTGCTCCTCTTCATCCAGACTGTCAAGAGTGTATTCATCCTTGGATGCTTCATCCTGGGCTGGAGTTTTGAGGTTTCCTCAGTGCAGATGGTGGACAACGTGCGCTGGCTGTTGAACCTATTACAAATATAAAAATATGGATACATTGAAAAAGTGTGGATTACACATACAATATGTTGCCAGTCAAAAATATAGCAACCTAAAAGGGAGAAGGAATTAAATAGCATGATTATACATTTTTGTGAAATTGTAATTACTTATATAAATAATTTCAATTTCATACAAAACAACTTCACATAAACAGGTGAGAAGATGTCCTGAAACGTGAAAGAAAAATAAGTAACTCTACATGGTATGTACCAAACATTCATCACAAACCGGTAGAGAGGAGAAATGTGAATTTCACCAATTCAAGGCCTAACAGTCTAAGAAAACCCACATTTACACAACGTAGAAGGATGTTTAGCATTAGTCATCATATTAACAGTGCAGAGTACATTTTTCACATGTACCAATTATAATCAGCATACAAATGTACATACCTTAAAACGTTTTGCTCAACAAACTTTGATTTGTGTAACTAATTACATCAATTCAATTACATGACAAGAAAAGGACAAAATACAAAACTTCTAGACATACAATTTTCAAAAGAGAGCATTACATAGAGATTGATCTATAAATGGCACTTTAGAATATGTGAAAAATGTTTGAAAATAAAGAATAGACAAAATTATATTGCAATATGATTTTCACAAACAGGGCATTTTGGTTGTTGTAATTATTTCAATGATACAGTCACAACACTTGGAAAATGGCAACTGCAACATACCTAGTGAAAATCTGCTGTGCAAAGGAAACAGACATTTACTATTTGTAACACATATATGTAATTTGTTATTTGGTGTACAAACACTAACACACACCATGACATCATGTGAAATGTAATGAAGATTGAAACCTGTTATCTTACATACAAGACAATACATTCAAACAAACAGGCCAAACAATATGTTACTGATATATTTAGGTTTGTATGTTAAAGTAAAAAGGCAAAAACACTTTAGCAACAGTTAATTTCAAAGTAAAATCAACATTTAGGTTTAGAGACACATTCAAAAGTATAACTTACCAGTCTGTACTCCACCAGGGATTCCTGTCAAGCCTTCAGGATGTAGGATCTGCCAGACCTTCTTCTTCCATGGAAAGAATCGTAAGGGGGGCCTGGGAGTACCACCACCAGTGCTCTGGGCTTCCAGGTGGCGTTCGGGGGCCAGGGAACACACTCTCCCCCAGGTTGTTCCATCTCTTCCTAACTTCCTCCTGTGTGCATAGGTTGTTTGCTACAGCGTTCACTCTGTCAACCATCCAGGCCCAATTTACCTTTTCTCGGCCATAGATGTCATTTGTACTTGGGCTCCAAACAGTTGTGGCTCCACTCTAATGATTTCATCTACCATTACTGACAATTCACCCTCAGTAAGGCAGGGATTTTCTCACCTGCCAGTCTAAGATTATGAACCTAAATATACTAAATACCCCATAAGATTATAAAGAAAAGGGGTAAATGAACAGAAAACAGAGAACAATTTTTTTTGTAACTGAATTCAGTGGTAAAGTGCTCTGGTTCAAAGTTCCGCTGTGCTGGAATGGCAAAGGATCATGGTCTGAAATGGAGTTTGTTTTATAGTGTAGTATGCAGGTGTAAACAATTAACCAAACCACATCAGGTGTGTGATGCTAGCATCCATCATACAGCCACAGGACTAGTCCAATGTTGACTGCGACCAATGTCGGAATCACTCCATTGGCAAACAGCCGAACATCTCCAGCACAACTGTGAAATTTTAATAGGATTGGTGCAACCCCGCTGCCCTAATGAAGACGGAGTACTATTCAGCAGCAGAGGAGTCAGCCACTTTGGCAGTGGTGAGCTCCGCAAACAGAGGGAAACAACTTGTTAACGCGGAAGGAGAGTCAGCCAACATACATCTAAATAGGGCTGGTGGGATTCCATCAGTTTGACAGAGTACTTGGATACTCCGCTGCGGAGTGACAATGCTAGTCCCTCCAAGATATAAATCAGGCCCTATCATTTTAGCCTTCTTCAACAGTCCTCACCTGGTATCGTTAGGCTGGGCACAAATAGTAGGTACAAGTTGTGCACCCCCTTTTTGTGAAATGCCGAGCATTTCCCAAAGTGACTGAAATACTCATCATTTCCTTACCGAAATGTGAATTTACAGGAAGTTGAAAAACCTACTTAATCAATATTAATTAACCAGATGCAATTTGTGACCCCATGTGGATGACTGTGAATACAGTGATGGAAGCCTGCAAGGGATATCGGACGCATATTTCTGAGAGTGTATTCATGTAGTTATAATTAGGACCTTGTTTCTATTCAAAAAGTGTTTTTTCTTTTGCCAATATATTTGGCGCCGTTTGATGAATCTTTGTGAAATTTTCAAAACTAATGGTCTGCTCACTTCAGCTGCTGTGTTGAAACTTGGGGGTGATTCGTCAAGCGTGGGTAGAGAAAAAGAAGTGTCCCAAAATGCGCGTTTATGTTAATTTCCATTCGAAATTGTGTTCCTTAAAAAAATGTGTGGGGGACTCCTGCCCCCACATATAGCCCTAGGGATCGCCACCTCCTTAGGGCTCATTATCTTAAATGCGGGACCTTTGTGGCCCCCTGCAGCCCTGGGGACTGTCAAGTCAAGTCAAGTCATGGATATTTATATGGCGCGCAAATCACTTCCAGGAAGTCTCATGGCGCCTGTAGCAGACTCTGACATCAGAGAATGGCACTAATTTGCAAATAACCAGGTCTTTAATCTTTTGCGAAAACGGCCATGATCAGGGGAGTTACGGAGATGGAGCGGAATTTTGTTCCATGCGGCTGGGGCCACTTCACTAGGGCTACATTTATAAAGATGATTGGGGGTGCTGCAGCCCCCCACAGAGCCTGAGTACCACCACCTCCCTGGGGCTATATTTAAAAGTAAAGTGTGTGAGGGCTCCAGCCCCCCCACACAGCCCCAGGGACTAACACCACCATGGGTTAAAATACTGTTGAGGTGCCACTTGGCCCCCCTCGTGGAGTCGTAAATGGTCCTGGAAACCGTAACCCCTCATCACTGGCCCCAGCATTGTCCCGGGGTGCCCACCCCAGGACACTGCAGTTTGGTATTGCTTTGATATTGCCAAACCATAGCAAACTCTGGTCCACTTCATGGAAGCGAAAGCAGGAAAAATGCTCTCACTTCCATGAAGTGGAGCAGAATTGCTTTTGGGCAGAGGGAGCATGTTTGCAGTTCCCTCTGCCCAAAAGCAATGCCGGCTCCCGCAGGAGGCAGGGAGCTTGCAGGAACTGCGAGGGCCTTGAGGCTTCCCCCACAGTCCCCAACGTCATGGCCATGCCCTAGGGGATGGAGTTCCTGGGTCAATAACAGCCAGGGTAGGGGAGCCATGCAAGTCCCACTAAACATTTCTTTTTTAAAAAGCATAAGGCCTGGCCTATAGGGATGGGGTCCCTGGTGCCAAAATTGGTATCAGGAGGGGGTCGCATGGCTCCCTCCAGAAATTAAAACATAAAATACAGGGCAGGCCCTGGGGGATGGGGTCCTGGCCTGGGGAGGAAGCCGCGCACCTCCCCCCATTTTATAACTCTTGAAAAATAAAAAATTGGTCAGACCCGGGGGGTGGGGTCCCTGGGGCCAGAAAGGGTAAAGGAAAGATGGGCCCCTTCCTAAAATTAAAAAATAAAAAGGAAGCCAGCCACTCACCGGAGGCCCTGCCCTTTATCTCCACTACTCTGCAACCGTGCCTCCTGGCATTCTCTTGGTTGGGGGATAAAGTCTTAAGGGCCAAGTAGCCCACCTGTTACCTTCAGTAAGCCCCACACAGTGGGATTGCTGAGAGGTGGTCAGAGGGCATACCCTTTTTTACATCACACTGCAAATACGCCTCTTGGCGCACTGGTGGTGGGGTGATGAGGTCCCCTTCCCTCCTGTTGGCCTCAGGAATAAAGCAGAATTGATCCCCCAAGCAGCAGTGTACCGGGAGGCGAGTTTGCATTGTGGTGGAGAAAGGAGACATGGGCTTTGACCACCTCTCAGCAATCCAGCTGTGTGAGGCTTACTAGATGTAACGGTAGTGCTAATTGGTTCCATGGACCCTCAAGAGGCAAGGGGACTTCATCACCCAACCAAGAGTGCACAGCGTTTGGAGACTGGTAGAGAAAGGGGACATGGCCTGTTATCAGAAATCAGCAATCCTGCGGTGTGAGACTTACTGGAGGTAACAAGAGGGGTAGTTAGCCCACAAGGATGTCCTTGGGACCAACTACCCCTCTTGTTATCTCCAGTATGTCCCACACAGTGTGATTGCTAGGAGGCCTTCAAAGCCCATGCCCCCTTTCTCCATCACTCTGCAAACATACCTCCTGGCACACTACTGGATGAGGGATGAAGTCTTATTTACCTCGAGGGACCTTGGGGTCAAGAAGCCCTCCTGGTATCTCCTGTAAGTCCTACGCAACAGCATTCCTGAGAGCTGGTCGGAGGCCCAGCCACCTTTCTCCACTACTCTCCAAATGCGACTACTACTTAAAAAAAACTTAGAAATTCACAGCAAAAACAAAGTTTACAGGGACGTTATAGTTAAGAATTAGCATTTAAAATAACCTTAGAAAGTTACTGGAAAAAACACAGATTTCAGAAACGTTATAGTGTGGAGTAAGCATTTAAAAAAACTTAGAAATTCACTCAAAAACCACACGATTCAGGGACGTTATAGTTAGGAATTAGCATTTAAAAAACCTTAGACATTAACAGAAAAAAACACAGCTTACAGGAAAGTTATAGTTAGGCTGACATTTCACTCGTACAAAACCTGTGAAATTCAGCTGTTATAGTTAGCTGCGCTAACTATAACTTGCTCCCCTGAAATGCATTGCTGATGACGTCACATATTACATCACTCATGACATGGTCAGTAACATCAATGCTGACACCACTGATTCCATCTCCAAATTACATCACTCACATAATCTCTGATGCATCCACTCACACCCAATATAATCTTTTATACACCCGCTCCAAATTTGAGATTACCATTCTCGAAACCATAGACATACCAATAGCAGTATGTACATACCCACTCACTGATTCATAAGTCTACACACAAATCCACTCACTCCCCCATACAAGCACTCATACACCCAGTCACTCACCAATACGGTAATGACACAATATCGAGGGTAAAAAATCCGACCTACCATAATATTGAGTTAAAAATATTGTGGTATGGAAATATCGGGTGCAAGAATATCCTTGCCAAGAATATCGTAGGTGAGTAATATCACAGTTATTATTATTGTCTGCAAAAATTTAGGTGTTTAAAATATCGATTTGTTAATTAGTGTTATATATTTTAGTATATATTTTAAATGATTGTGATGTATTTTTTGTATAAGTGTTATTTATGTTTTTTAATATATGTGGCACATTTCTAGCAGTTATTAATTTTATCTTAATAAACATTTGTTTTTTTTAGTTCCGTAGTGGGTTGCGGGTTTATAGGGGAATAGGGTGGGAAGGAATTTAATTATAATAAATTAATGAATATTTTTAATGTACTAATATTTATTTAATTGAGATTTTACCATGTTAATTTTTTGGGGTACATTTTAGGTGCAGGTTGTGGGGTTTATAGGGGTAAAGGGTGAGAAGTAATTTATTTTTAATTAATGAATAATTAGTTTCTAATTAACATTAATTAATTGACAATTAATTATGGTGATTGTTTAATTTATTTTGGGCACGAGTTGTGGGATTTATAGGGGCAAAGGGTGGGCAGTAATTAACTTGAATTATTTAAGAATTAGTTCTTAATTAACATTGATTAATTGACAATTAATTATGGTAATTGTGCAATTCATTTCAGCTGTGGGTTATGGGGTTTATAGGCGTAAAGGCTGGTAAGTAATTTTTAGTTGTTAGTTAACTATATTTAATTAATTGACAATTAATTATGGTAAGTGTGTCATTTATTTTAGGTGCGGGTTGTGGTGTTGATAGGAGTAAAGGGTGGGGAGTCATTTATGTTTAATTAATAATAATTAGTTGATCATTAAACTCAATTAATTAATTGATTTTTAATAAGGGTAATTGTTTATTTTTTGTGGGGGGGTTTACTTTTAATGGGGTAAAGGATGGGAAGTAAATTAACTTTACTTAATTTATAATTTGTTAAATACTATTAGTTTTTTAATTGAAAATAAGTTTTAATTGTGTACTTTTTATTTACAGTTTATTTTAGTCGTGGGTTGTGGGGATTATAGGTGTAAAGTGTGGGAAGTAAATTAATTTTTATGAGTTTTCATTTGTTTGTTAATTAATAATATTTCTATAATTGGTAAATAATTATATTATATATGGAAGCACATATTTTAAAAATTAGATGTGAGTTGTGAATTGTGTGGTGTTATAGGGTAGGAAATAAAAAAACCAAAATGCATGTAATAATTAATGTTTTTGCTTCTAAATATTTTCTAATAAAAAATATGTCTGTTTGAAAATAATTTTTTAGATTTAATATAATATTTGTAGGTATTTGTCATATGTATTGTACATTATATTATGTTTTTATTTGTTGATATGAAACATATTTCTATTTACATTTTTAACATATTTATAAATTTTATTATGTATTTTGTTTTTAATATTTTGTTTGTTTTTCATGTTGAACTGACTGGAATGGGAATATTATTTGTTACCCCCTCCACAATCCAACACTTTTGATACTGTTACACTTATTGGAGTGGAAATAGTAATTTTTACCCTTCCACTATCCATCACTTTCCCTATTGCACTCACTGGAGTGGGAATAGCATTTTTTACCCTTCCGCTGGCCAACACGTTCCCTATTGTTGCACTCACTGGAGTTGGAATAGCATTTTATACCCTTCCGCTAGCCCAAAACTCTCCCTTTTGTTGCTCTGACTAGAGTGGGAATAGTAAATTTTAGTCCTACGCTATCCAACACTTTCCCTACTCTTGTGCTCACTGGAGTGGGAATTGTACATTCTATCCCTCTGCTATCCAAAACTTTCCTTACTGTTGCACCGACTGGAGTGGGAATAGTAATTTTCACCCCTCCGCTATCCAATACTTTCCTTACTGTTGCACTGACTGTAGTGGAAAATGTAAGTTTAAAGATTTTTAAATAGAGTAATGTTTTAATTTATAATAGGATGTTTTTTATATAAATATCACACAAGAAAAAGCATATTGAAGCCCAGATCAGGAGAGGCACTGGGGTTTATTATAATAAGAATGGCAGCTTTTCTTTTCCTGATGCGTTTCAGCTGTCCCAAGCAGACTTTTTCACAGGTGAGCAGAATTAAAATTCACAGTGTTTGGGAGGAGGAGCTTCACGCGATTCCAAGATGGACGTGTGAGCTAAGGGCTCCCGATACCCCTTCCGCCTCCCGCGACTATCCTGTGCAAGATCCTGATTTTGACGATGGGTGCTCATTATTGAAGCCCTGCTGATGCCAGCGTTCTTTTCAGAAATCGATTTGGCCGTCGGATACTGGACCTGCTGCGCTTTGAACTTTGAGGCCTATATCGTATGCTAGCCGGGGGTTTGAGTCCCCGAAGTACCCTGGTGGCAATCGAACAACAACGGCTGATAAGCCACGCCCGCTGCCCCTGGTGTACTTTCGGTTTCGTTTCTTCTCTTTGTTGTGAATGCTCACTTCCAGATCCGCGTTCCGATTCTGCTATCGCTGCCAGCCTACTGCTTATGCTGTGCCCTTATCCACTCGCAGTTCAGAGCCTGCCACGACGGAGTTCGCTTTGCCTTGATTCTGCCATTCCCGTTGGAGCTCCTTCCATGACATGACGGGCAGAACAGTCGTTGAGAGGCGCGGCAATAGAGGCTCGTCCCGAGGGGGGGTCACCCAATCTCAGACCATTGATCGATTTACTCGACCGCGGGGCTCCCCGGGCGGATTGAGTGGTGCCCTGGAAGAAGCTGGGGACGGTGCTCTTGATGACGAGGAGCCAACGTTGAAGGATGTTATGGGCGCTATTGCGAGTGTCCAATCCGCCATGGGTCAGCAATATGAAACTCTAGCGGCTAAGATTGATACGGTGGCGATTGATGTCACCCTCATCAGAGCGGACCTTGGGAAAACGAATGAGCGTGTCAAATCTCTCGATCTCAAGACTGCTAGCTTGACCACGGATGTCTCGGACCTTCAGACCACGGTCCGCCATCTTAGGACTACTTGTGACCTGTTTGCCAATCGGTTGGAAGATTTCGAGGGCCGGGCCAGGCGCAATAACGTCCGAATTGTGGGTGTCCCGGAGGCTTCTGCTGACATGCCTGTTGATATCCTGGTGGAGGACCTCGTATTGAAGCATCTAGTGCCGAAAGGCCTCAGTAAATTCTTCGCTGTGGAGCGCGCCCACCGTGTTCCGGGTGGCAAGCCAAAGTCGGGAGCCGCTCCGCGGCCCATAATTGCTAGACTTTTCAACTTTCGCGATCGGGACGCTATCCTGCAAGCTTCGCGCACCAATGGGCCCACTAAATTTGAGAACGTTTCAATTAGTTTTTACCCTGACTTTACTCAGGCAGTTCAGAAACAGAGGATGGGCTTCACGGGTGTGAAGAGACGACTCAGGGACCTGGGGCTGAAATATGCTATGCTCTTCCCGGCCCGCCTGAGAATCGAACATGCTGATCGTGCATTCTTCTTTGACCGCCCTGAGGTGGTTAGTGAATGGTTAGACACTTTGTCGACGCATCATGAGGGCCCGGAGGACTCGAGAGGCGCTGAGGGAGGCGTGGAGGGCCAGGAGCAGTGAGTCTACATCGGCGAGCCATCATCCGCTGCAGCGGCTTAGAGACCTTGTTTCAAGCATTGTGCGAATGCCCGGGGGTGGGGGGGGTTCGGGGATCTTCCTCCTCTGGGGACTTTTTCTCTCTTTCTGTAGATTAGTTCAATGGGGCGACAGGCACACTGCAAGTTGGGGTGGCTATTAGGTCTACCGCAGGGGTGCAGGGAGGGGGGTTTGACTTTGATGGGTTCCTTGGGGGTGGTGGGGGGGTTCTTTTCTTTTTGTTGGTTTCGAGGCTGTGCTTTGCTTTACAATTGCTCTCATGTGTCTGTTTCGGGATGGGTGGGGCGGTCGGTCTTCTTCCGGGATGGGGGGTAGGGGACTCAGGGTGTTGAGCTGGAATGTTAACGGTCTTGGGGACAGGATAAAACGTGGGGTTGTGCTACAATATTTGAAGAGACACACCCCAGATGTGGTCTTGCTTCAGGAGACCCATTTGGTGGGCAATACTTGTCATGCATTGGATAGAAGAGGCTATCGCTTGGTGGCACATTCCGGCTTTACTTCGGGATCGAGAGGGGTTGGTATCCTGGTCAGGAATTCCCTTCCCCTGGAGATAGATAGCACTGTGCTGGATGACAGGGGCCGCTATGCTGGCATTACGGGTAGATGGGAGGGGAAATTGATTTCCATAATGTCTATTTATGTTCCGCCTGGGCTGCAATCTACCACATTCACCGACTTGGGTGAGGTTGTCCTTGGTTTGCCCGATGGCTTACTGGTGTTGGGTGGGGACTTTAACTCTGTGGCGAATGGAGAGAGTGATCGTAGCCCCCCCAGGCTCCTCCCTGCCTCGCAGTTGTGGTTGGGGAAATTCTTGGACGCCTTTGGTTTGGCCGACTGCTGGAGGCAGCTGCACCCTGGCCGGCTTCAGTACACTTTCCATTCGGGGGCTCATGGCAGTCTCTCGAGACTTGACTATTTCCTCGTGCCGGTGGTGCAGTTGCTCTCTGTGCGTGAAATTAAACACTTGGCTAGAGGGATCTCAGACCACTCCCCGATATGGCTCCACTTGGATTTCTGTTTGGGGAATGGGGGCCGAATTGCCCCGATAAATCCATGGCATTTTCAGGACCCTAAGATCAGAGCAGAGGTGGTCAAATGCATGAATTTTTATTTTGCTGAAAATGAGGGATCGGTGTCTTCCCCGGTCTCCTTATGGGAGGCCTATAAAACTGTTATCCGTGGTCAGACTTTATCCCTAATTGCTGACAAGAAGCGGCGCACACAAGAAGAGGTGGTGAGATTGGAGTCTGAGATTACTGTGTTGGAGGAGCGGTTGGAAGCTGAGGTTCCGCCTGAGTCGCTGCATGTTTTGGCTCTTAAGCAATCTGATTACAGAGCCTTGGTCACTACCTCGGCTGAGGCACTGCATCGTATGCAACAGGGGCGTCTGTACGACGTGGGTGACAAAGCGGGGAAGTTGATTGCATGGCTGGATAAGCGAGACAGACTGAATCGTGTGGTGCCTGTGGTGGAGAGAATTGATGGAGTGCGAGTCATGGACCCGGTTGAGATAGTTGAGGTGTTTGCCCAGCACTTTCGGGTTGTGTATGCGCCGGTTTCGGGCTTGCCGGAGGAGGACTCGCGCTTGCTACTTCGTGATCTTGTGCTGCCCAGTCTCGCGGAATCGGACGGGCTTTTAATGGAGGCTGATTTCTCCATCGACGAGGTCGCACTCGCTATTCACTCTCTTCGTTCAGGAAAAGCTTCGGGCCCTAACGGCATACCGGTCGAGCTGTATAAGCTATGCCCGGATAAAATGGCGCCGTATCTGCTGCGTATGTTTGCGGCGTCGCGTGACCTCGGCTGTCTTCCTAGAGACCAGAGGCTAGCTTCTATTGTGGTCATTCATAAAGACGGCAAACCCCGTGAGTGCTGTTCCTCGTATCGCCCAATTTCGCTTTTGAACGCGGAACCCAAGATATTGGCGAAACTACTGGCTAACCGACTAGCCACGGTGATTAGCGGACTGGTTCATCCTGATCAGTCCGGTTTTATCCCCCAGCGTAATACTGCACTCAATCTTCGTCGACTGCATGGCGTCATAGCGAGGGCGGGATCTCTTGGGGAGCCAGCCATCTTGGTTTCTCTTGATGCTTAAATGGCTTTTGATACGGTTGAGTGGCCATATTTGTGGGCTACTCTCGCCAAGTTCGGTTTTGGCCCGAAATTTATTGCATGGGTTAAACTCCTGTATGAGCAACCGTTGGCGCATGTGGTGGTGAATGGTAGAGCTTCACGGCCCTTCACTCTTGGGCGAGGCACGAGACAGGGCTGTCCTTTGTCACCGCTGTTGTTCGCCCTCGCGCTCGAGCCGCTGGCCGCCTGGCTCTGGTGGGAGCCCTCCTTGAAGGGTATTCGGTGGTCCCCTGATTTTGAAGACCGTGTTTCATTATATGCCAATGACATTTTGTTGTATTTGACGTCCCCCCGTAAGTCATTGGGAGTCCTCTTTGATGTCCTGCGTTCCTTTGGACGTAACTCCGGGTTGGTTATCAACTGGTCCAAATCCTGTATTTTCCCGCTTACCTGTGACCCTCTCTCTTTGCCCGAGTGTGCCCGATCCCGGTCCGCACCGAAGGTTTTAAGTATTTGGGTATTTATATTTCGCTTGACCCTGTGTTGCGCTATGATCGGAATCTGTTGCCTCCACTCGCCCGACTTCGGTCGGACGTTGCGGCTTGGTGTAATCTGTCCTTATCCCCCCTGGGACGGGCGGCCCTGTTTAAAATGATGTCTCTTCCCCGGTTCTTATATGCAGTGCAAAATACACTTGACCTAGTGCCGGCTAGCTATTTCCGCGAAATCGAGGGCCTCCAAAGGAAGCTGGTATGGGCTGGCCGGCCTCGTATTGCATTGACTAAGCTTACGTTACCTTGGTACGATGGGGGCATTGCGTTACCTGATATACGACGGTATTATTGGGCATCTCAACTGAGTGCTGTGAATCATGCTATGTATGGTCCAGTTCCGAACCCTGCTTACGAAATGGACCGGTGGCTCTTGCCCGGGGGAAATTCTTACAGGGCGTTCTGTTCTCGGAGTGCTAGGAAGAACTTGACAGGACCCACTGGAGTGGCGGTGCGGGTATGGGGCAGCGCGACCGCGGCTACCGGATGGACAGATAGGCTGACCAGAGCGACCCCTCTATTTGCCGCGGAGAGGCTGGGTGAGTTGTGGACCTCAAAAGGGTTTGATAGATGGGACCTCATCGGGATCAGTAAGTTGGATGACCTCTGGGTTAAGGACAGGGTTAAGTCCTTTGCTGAATTGCAACAGGAATATGGTTTGTCTGATTCGGAGTTTTTCCGGTACCTTCAGGTTCGTCATGCCATTCGGTCGGTTTTTCCGGCTGGGTCTGCCATCCCGGAGAGCTCCCCCCTGGAAGACAGGGTGCTGGACGGACATGTGCCGGACAGCACTATCTCTCTTATATATAAGAAGCTTATTAATACTCGGTCGGATTTGCTGCTTCATCTGCGTACTTCCTGGACTGATGACGGACTGGAGCTGGATGATGAGGATTGGCAGACCGCGATATCCTCTCCTAAGGAGGTTGCGATTCCGGCGCGTCTGCGACTCGTTCAGCTGAAAATTCTACACCGGGTCTATGTCACGGGTCCCCAACTGATGCATATGGGTTTTTCAGAGGATGGATTGTGTCGGCGGGGCTGTGGTATGCTTGCTACCTTCCTCCATATTATATGGGAGTGTCCGGAGGTTGTATCTTTTTGGAATGGAGTGTATGCGGTGATGAGTGAAGTTACGCAAGTTCAGTTGCTGCCTGAAGCCCGGCGTTGTCTTTTGAATGTATGGGAGCCGACTGATTGTAATGTTGCTCAGACTCAATGGGTGACGCTGGGGACCATGGTTGCAAAGAGGGACATTGCACAATTGTGGGGATCTCAGAGGGATCCATCGGTCTCCGGGTGGGAAGATAGTATGGACTGGTGCATGTTCAAGGAAAAGATTGTGTATGTCTCCCGTGGCAGGCCCAAAAAATGGGGTAGGATATGGGGCCAATGGAACTCGTTCCGTGGGGATGTCTGCGACCCCCCTTTCACTGATCCCCCTGATACTCCTTGTTCCCCTTAGCTGTGTGTTTCGGCTCTTTCTCATGCTGTATTTTTGTCATACCGCTGGCGCTGGGTCCCCCCTCTCCCCCCCTCCCTTTTTCTTTTATCCTCTGTAGATTCTCCTGTCTTTCCCTGCTGTTTTAGGTCTGACTCGCCTCGCATCTCATGACACAGACGTAACAATTCGGGCATAGCCTTGTCTTTTTCTTCTTCGTTTGTTTAGTTGTTTTGAAAACTGAAACCTTTTTATATCCTGTAGTTTTGTGATTACTCGATGTCATTCACCATGGCTGCCGGACCCCTGGTTGTCGGCTGATGAGCTGTGTACCTTACCGTTGTCTTGAGATGCTGCATCGACCGGCCCAGAGGGTTGTAGGCGCATCTTTGTTTCTATTTGTCTATTGCAAATAAAGGTTTAAAAAAAAAATAAAAAAAATTCACAGTGTTTGATGCCTTATATTCAAATAAACTTGAGACTGGTAGTAAATTCCTACATCTCCCAAAATGCACTGTTCTCGTAAGTAATTAATTGGGACTGTAATGAAAACTATGCATCTTGCTTAATAGCTTTAGAGAAACATCACAGTCTGCATTTACAATTTCATGTTCCAAGTGCAGATAAATTTGAAGTTTAACAAAGTCACACAATTTTCAAAATGCTCCATTAAATAATTGCAATCCTTGCTCAAGTTAGCTGCCACAGACACATCCATTAGTGAAAACGGTAAACATCCTTTACCACGCATGGGAGACAACGCATGCCATTACAACGCGGTCATTAAAACAACCTTGTTGTAACATCGCATACCCTTACAACGCAAGTCGGAACAACTACTTGCGTTAGGGGGCCTACTGTTGCAGAGACTTGAGTTGGAATAGTAAATTATAATATTCCAACATTGAGCGCCCCTACAGCAAGTCGTTGTTCCGACTTGCGTTGTATAAGTATGCAATGTAACAACGCTGTCGTTGTAACAACTGCATTTCAATGGCATGCGTTGTAAACACAGGCACACTAACGTGCCATGTTCGTGAAAACACATGCCTCTCAGACCTGGCAAGAGGAGAAACTTCTTCCCCTTTTCCCTTAGTCACTTCCTGTGTTTATGCCAGGAATAGTTCCATAATGTCACCAGGGAGGCAAGCGGGACATGCTCCCCAAATCTTATCCACAAAACATACTCCATTTTGATGGGAGCCCCCATCCCTACAGAGTGCCTTCTTTAGAACGGGCCTGGAGTATCCCGTCACATTTAATCACACAAGAAAAAGCACAATGAAGCCCAGATCGGGAGCGTCACCGGCGTTTATTCAAATAAGAATGGCAGCTTCTCTTTTCCTGATGTGTTTCGGCTGTCCCAAGCAGCCTTTTTCACAGGTAAGCAGAATCAAAATGCACAGTGTTTGATGCCTTACATTCAAATAAACAGGTGACTGGTAGTACATTCCTACATCTCCAAAAATGCACTGGTCTCGTAAGTCATTCATTGTGGACTGTAATGAAAAATATACATCTTGCTTAATAGCCTTGAGAGAAACATCAGAGTCTGCATTCAAAATGTTATGTTCCAAGTGCACATAAATTTGAAGTTTACAAAGTCACGCAATTTTCAAAAGGCTCTATTAAATAATTGCAGTCCTTGCTCATATTAGCTGCCACAGTCACATCCATTAATGAAAACACGTGCCTAATGGGAAACTCTTCCATGGGCCCTTCCCCTTCGCAGTCATAAACCACTGATAGATATCATACTGACTCCCATATAGGACGGGAAAGTGTTTTCAGACCCTCTCCTATTTTTGATTGGTAAGGGGTCGCGAATACTTTTCCAGCTTGTGAGAGGGATTGTTTGCATAGTAAAGCACCCTTTTGCTGTCATGAAACCTGAATTCTTCAAGCATTCCGACTGCAAAATCTTTTTTTTGTACATGAGACCCTAAAGTCAGTATAACAGAAACACATGCTTTCACATTTAAATCGTCAAATCACTTGCTCTTGTCACACACAAGTGAAACTAGCAGACCATAATTTTCCAGAAACTGTTAGACAAATATAATTCATTTAAACTCCTAAACCGTCCAGAAATTATGAATTTTGTTTGAGTGCTTTCCTCACACTCGCCTTCAAATGGTTTTACAGGGTGCATACTCTGCATAGCTACCTCATTCAGGAATGTTCTGTGGATTCAACCTTGCCCATTGGCTATTCACTTTATGTGAGAAAGTGGTTTATCAGTTGGGGTGGATTGGCGTCCACTACATGTAATAAAGTCACTACGCTGTTTTGTCCAGACAAAGGTTCAAGTAATTTACACCTTAGCTTAATCCCTGGTAGCCAAGGCACATAGCAGACAGGGTTAATTTAGAGAAAATGGGTAAAACATTTAGAAATACCAAAAACTGTTAAAAGTCAATTAGGCAATACACAAAAAATGCCCAAAATAATTTATAAAAACTGAGGATAAATTAATTAGCAAAATGACAAAAATACTATCAAATAAACCAGAGATATGAATTCTAGAAGATTCAAGGAAAAATATCACTAAACAATCCATAAGCGCTAATGCAGGTTAACTGGTTGTGGTAGATTGGGACATAGACACAATTCCAGGCCAACCACAATGCAAAGGGGGATTGGATATTCCAACCAGAATGGGGCAGGTCAAAGGTTTTAGCTTGGGAGTTAGTCTCTCTCTGGAAGTCCAAATCCTTCAGCGGGGCAAGGCAGAAGGCTGTATCAGAGGAGGTCTCCACAATGTCAAATAGGTGTTGAATGGGGTCCTGGTGAAGCCATTGGTTTTGGCATGAAACGTTTCAATGAGGAAATGTTTAATTTCACACACAGGGAATGCATATCACCAGTTGGTTACTTTATGCGCCATCACCCCGTCAAGGTTTTTCCTTCTGAATACGGGGATGATTTTGATCTTGGCAGTATTATATACTCCATTGCAAAAGCAAAACCGTATGCATATTACCAAGACAGTTGTCCGCCCACCACATTTATATGTGGGCAGATCTTTGGTTTAATCATGGTGGAGAGTGCTCCATTTAAGCCATAGTTAAACCCCTCCAACGTTTTCTTTTGTATTTTCAAAAAGAAAGTCCAGCTTATGGATTTTATTTTTTAGATAAGAAAGAAAACAGTTTGATGAACTGCTGTGTCATGTTGATGGAGCCATTCACCACACTTCAAAAAACATTGACAAGATCCACTGTGAAGGTGGTTCCTGCCAAAGCTTTAGAAATGATCTCCAGCATGCCGGCCAATTCTAAATTTGGCAGGGTGATAATGTCAGCCTTGAGGACATTAAGCTCTCTGGCAGGCCAACAAAGATTACTCTGTCTGCCAAATTATAAATTGGGCCCTTAGTCCTGTTACAAGGATCATGCTGGGAACCAGAACTGAAACATAAACCTCTTGTACCCAAGGGAACCATGGAAACAGATCATCAGCTGTCTTTTCTCGCTCATGCATGTCCATAGCAAACAAAAGCCGGGTCTGGTGGCTCAGTGGACTAACATGTCTACTGCAGGGGCCTATGTTCGACCTCATGGTCACAGGTTCAAATCCTGGCTGGTCCACTCAGCCTTTCATCCACCTGTCGAAAAAATGAGTACCACTGAGTTGGGTAACAACAAACATCTGACATTCAGCGCAAAGATACCCGTAGTGGTGAACGTGCGCTTTACAAATACACATGGCATGTTATGTTTATGTTATGTAAAAGAAAGACATGAAGGAAGTTTACAATATATTTACTGAAACTATCACAGTCTATTTTGAAGCAAAACAAATACAGCTGAGCAACATAATCAACATTACTAGCAGGCTGCATACAATGAACAACCTAACCATGGCAACTAATGTATCTGTCTATGCCTACCTTCACTATGTGAGTACAGGAATATATTAGTATTGTCTTCTATTTTGAAGCAAGTGTGCTGTGATCAATCAATCAGGGGGTTTATAAAGCGCACTACTCACCCGTGAGGGTCTCAATGCACTGGGGGAGGCAGTTCCGGATCAGTCAAAGAGCCAGGTCTTGAGGTCCTTCCTGAAGGTGTGCAGGGTTGGGAAGCATCTGATGTTCACAGGGAGCTCGTTCCAGGTCTTGGCTGTGATGTAGGAGAAGGCTCTCCCGCCTGCTCTGTTCCTACGGATGGGCGGGATCTCTGCCAGGTCGAGGTCGGCAGAACGGAGGTTCCTCCTGGGTACATGGAAGGAGACTCTCTCGTTGAGGTATTCGGGTCCGATGTTGTTGAGGGATTTATAGGTGTGGGTGAGAAGTTTGTAGGTGACCCTCTTCTTGATGGGGAGCCAGTGGAGGACTCATAGTTGTTGGGTCATGTGTTTGTGGTATGGTGTTCCGAGGACACATCTGACTGCATCGTTCTGGATGGTTTGGAGTTTGTGTAGAAGGGTTCTGTTGATTCCGGCATATAGAGCATTGCCATAGTCTAGTCTGCTGGTTATGAGCGTGTGGGTGACGGTCCTTCTGGAATTGGGGGATCCATTTGAAGGTCTTGCGGAGGATGCACAGGCAGTTGAAGCTGGTGGAGGCGACGGCGTTGATCTGGCCGTTCATGGAGAGGGAGCAGTCGAGGATGATGCCGAGTTTTTGTGGGTGGTCTGGAGGGGTGGGTGGCTTCCCGAGGGCAGAGGGCCACCAGGTGCTGTCCCAGGCGGAGGTGAGGGGGTAAGGATAAGGACCTCGGTTTTCTCTGAGTTGAGCATCAAGCTGCTGTCTTTCATCCAAGCTACCACGTTCTTCATTCCTTTGTGAAAGCAGAGTCTGGTGTCTTCTGGTTCTTCGTGAGCGAGAGCATGAGCTTGGTGTCATCGGCGTAGGATACTATGCTGAGCCCATGCTGTCTGACGATGTCGGTGAGGGGTGCCATGTAGATATTGAAGAGAGTCGGGCTGAGCGATGATCCTTGGGGTACTCTGCAGTTGATGTCAGTGGGTTTGGAGAGGAAGGGAGGGAGTCTGATCCTCTGGGTTTTGCCGGAGAGGAAGGACTGGATCCAGTCTAGGGCGACTCCTTGAATCCATGCGTTGTGAAGTCTGGCTGTGAGCATGCGTTGAGAGACAGTGTCGAAGGCTGCGGAGAGGTCTAGTAGGATGAGGGCCGCAGTGTGTCCCTGGTCGAGTAGTAAGAGGATGTCATCCAAGGCGGCAAGGAGGGCAGTCTCGGTGCTGTGGTTGCTGCGGAATCCAGATTGTGAGGGGTCAAGGATAGAGTTCTCTTCAATGAAGGTGGTCAGCTGAGTATTTACTAGTCTTTTGGTGACTTTGGCCGCGAAGGGAAGAAGAGAGATGGGCCGGTAGTTTTTCAGGTCAGTTTGGTCGGCTGTTGGCTTCTTGAGAAGGGTTTTAACCTCCTCCCGCTTCCAGTCATCTGGGAAGATGCCGGATCTGAAGTAGGCGTTGATGGTACGTTCTAGATCGGGTGCAACTGCAGCGGCTGCCCTGTGGAATATGCGATAAGAAAACAAATGCAGCTGAGCAACGTAATCAGCATTACTAGCAGGCTTCAGAAAATGAACAACCCAACCATGTCAACTAATACAACTATCTAGCCCTACCTTCACTATGTGAGCACAGGAATATATTACTGATCTCTGGGATTAGCAACAAACTCCATACCTGAAATGTGTAGATAGGTGGTACACACCATATACCAAAACTCAGTTTACACAGGGCTGCTGCCTCCATTCCAAAACTGGCCTCTCTGCTGGAATTCTACTCTCTGCCCCCAAGGGGCGATACGTGGTTTATATGATAAGAACTACTGTGTTGGACTTCTCACAATTGTGCTACAATGTTATGTCAAAAGACGTTAGACGATGTTGCTGACCGGGCATAAGAAAACAGTATACCATGTGTTCGATCTTGTACAAAATGTTCAGACTGAATCCCAAGAAGAGTAACTGAATAGCAAATAATATGTACAATATATTTCTAAAAAGCATCGTATCACAAAAACAAATATAATATGTGTGTTTGTGGAAAGCAGTGGCAGACTATAAAAAGCTAATACTTTAAACTGAGGGAGAACCGAAGTAGGCCCAAAATGGAACACATGACACCACTCCCTTGGTCGGGAAAGTAACTTAGTGACCAACAAATTATTTAAAAGTCACAAGTTAAGCAAATTCAATGTGATGCTAATGATCATAAGATTGGAATGTATCATCATAATGAGAAATGTAAAATGAAAATTTAAACATGCCTAAATTAAGCTGAGTTGGAGGCACCCAAGGTTTCTTCCACAAGATTAATGTTTAGGGAATCCAGAATGGATTTCATCTCCACAGACGATGATTCTGTGATTGCCTCATTTAAGGATCCTCGTTATCAGCTGATGCTGAAGAAGCAGCCTGGTGACCTTCATCTGTGTTATTAGAGCACGAGTTTGGTAATTCTGGTGCTGAAGCACTCATCTCATCCAGAGGGGGTGGCTCGTACCATGCATCTTGAAGCAGCCGCAAGTTTATGGGACAACTCTGAAAATGGTCTTGTAGCTCAGAATCCTCCAGCAGGGCAATTCTGTGGACATGTGGCTGACAATCGCTCCATAAGACCAGACACCTTCTCTTTGAAGTCCTGCTGAATGGATTTAGTGTTGGGGAAACCTGTTTCATCAGCCCAATGGATCTACTTGGCAGGTTTGCCTGGCCCTCTTGAGGTCATAAGATACAAACATTTGGAAAGTCCCAAACTTACAGGAATGGTAGGAGAAATCCAGTACCAAACAGACAAGGGTACCATGACCTCAGCAACAGCACATAGGGGGTCAAGACTGCCTCCAGCAAAGGCCACCAGCTGGGTCCATTTCAGGTGCAGTTGGTACTGGTGAGCTGGACACTTCATCAGAATGTCATTATGCAGCTTGTTGTGGTCCTGTAGACAAACAGGAGTCGAGCCAAGTGATCCTTGGGGTTTACTTCTTTGTTTTGGGTACAAAAGGGAGAAGGTCCAGTCCTTGAAAGCTCCTCTCAGGACACAGTAGGTCTAGTCCTCATCTGTACTTCCTCATTTCCAGCTGTGTTCTGAAGAATATGTCTTGGGGTGGCACATTTGTGCCTGGCACTAGCTTGTGGGTGGGGTTAACCACTGGACCCTACCTATCTAGTTGGGTAAATGTTGCAAGGGGTGACTATACCCATTTTTGCAGCAACTCCTGTAGGCCCAACAGCAAACACTTACACAGTGCAATCAGCACAAAAAGTCCAAGACGGAGAAGTCCTTCTATCCTTGTGCACAAACTTTGTGCACACCCAGTGGGGTCGCTGGGGTAATTACACAATCAAGTTTCATACCTCATCAGCGCTATTCACCAGTTCGGTGACAGTTGGAGGCTAATGAGAATTAGCCTTCATAAGGTTCAGGCATTGAAAAGGTAACTTTCTAAAAGTACCTTTATCTTAATATTTATTAAAAATTCAACATGGACATTAAGGGGCCCATTAGGATGGTGGACGGACCTGTGTCCGTCCGCTACCCCTGAGGAGGAGGGACCGTCCGCAGGGGCAGCGGCGGTCCCTCCGTGCCAATTAGGATGTGACCGCCACCCTGGCGGTCACATCCTGTATTCTTAACATTGCGGCGGGTGCTGTTTGAAGCAGCACACGCCGCAATGTTAAAAAAAGCATGTTTACCTTTGCATGCACGAAGCTGCAGGCACCGCGTGGTGCCTGTCGCTTCGTGCACGCAAAGGCAGGGGGGTACCATAGGTAGCCCCCATGTGCACCCCCTACCGCCCTTCACCCCTGGGGGCCCGCAACGGGCCCCCGAACACAACACCGTATGCCTTTCCACGGCGGAAATGCCGCCGTGGAAAGGCATATGACCGCAGCCATCCTAATATGGCTGGCGGTGTCTGATAGACACCGCCAGCCATGTTAGTGCTTTTCCGCCGCGGTCGGAAGGCGACTGCGGCGGAAAAGCGGCAGACGGAAAATAGATCCCCCAGCCATCCTAATCTGGCAGGGGGTCTTTTTCCAGTCTGCAGCGGATAATCCGCATCCTCCGGGCTGGCGGTGGATTCCGCCAGCCCGGAGGATGCGGATTATCCGCAATCATAATCGGCCCCTAAGTTGGCCCTTTAAATAATATTGCAAATAGTTGTATAATCATGTATCAGGCTGGCCCCTTGCGTAAGATGGAAGAAATAATATTTAATATTGCTTCTCAATGTTTCTGGGTGGGCCAGCCAGCTTTCCTAGGTATTTGGACAAAATATTGAGTTGTAAATATTGAAAGAAATATCGGAACAAAAATATTGTGATACAAAAATATTGTGATGCAGAAATATCGTTGCCAAGAATATCATTTTTTCAGGTAAATAATATTGTTGTTAAGAATATTGTTGTTGGTAATATCGTTTTCAATGATACAGTTAAAAAAAAATAATTTGTTAATTATGTTAATCTGTTTTAGCTCATATATTAATGTTATGTCTTACTATTGTTTGCATAACTGTTATACATTTTTTAAAACAAAGTTTGTAATTTTAAGTGGTTTAAAATGTTTAAATTAATTGCTAATAGTAATATTATAGTGTTGTAGCAGGTTTTTGGGTTTGTAGGGGGACAGGGTGGGAAGTAAATTTAGTAACAATTAATTATCAATTATTTGTTTTTAAGTAAGTATGTGATTGATATTATGTGTAGTATGTAATACTGATTTATTTTATGTATATTTTAGGTGTGTGTTGCTACATTTGTAAGGGTATAGTGTGGAAAGGTATTTAGATAATAATTAATTAACAAATAATTTTTAATTTACTATTAGTTTTTGAATTGAATACTAATTATCTAAATTGTGTATTAATCATATATTTTAGTTATATTTTAGGTGCAGTTTGCTGGGTTTGTAGGGTTATGGGGTGGAAAGTAAACTAAGTAATATTTAACAATAAATTAATACATTATTATTAAATATGTAATTGTTTATTAATTATATTAATGATGCAATACTGAAGTATTTTAGTTATATTTTAGGTATATTTTAGTTGTGAATTGCTAGGTTTGTAGGGATAAGGGTCAGAAGATAATTCAATAATAATTAAAAAAAATAATTAATTGATTAATAATTATGTAAATGGTGTAATCATTATATATTTTAGTCATAATTTTGGCATGGGGGGCTGGATTGTAGGGGTATAGTGTTGCAAGTTATTCAAGTAATTATTAAATAACCGTTATTTTTAATTGAAAATTGATTAGTACATTGTTTATGAATTTTGTAAATTAGTTAATTGTTTTTTTAGTTTTTAATATATGTATACTTTATGTTAAATAATAATGTGTATATTAAGAGTTTTATATTTTTTCTAAATTAATAGGGTTATTCAAAAATGTAATGTGTTTGAAGTGAAGTAGTTTACCTACTGTTGCTTAGATAGAAGTGGGATTAGTATATCTTACTCCTCTGAAGTCTAACACTTTCCCTACTGTTGCACAGACTGCAGTGGGAATAGTAAATTTTACCCCGCCAAAGTCCAAAGCTTTCCTTAGTGGTGCACAGACGGGAGTGGGGATAGTAAATGTAACTCCTCTGAAGTCCAATGCTTTCCCTACTGTTGCACAGACTGGAGTAGGAATAGTAAAGGTAAACCCACTGAATCCAATACTTTCCCTACTGTTGCACAGACTGGAGTGGGAACAGTAATATTTCCCCTCCCTAATTCCAATGCTTTCCCTACCGTTGCACAGACTGGAGTGTGAATAGTAAATCTTACCCACCGGGACGCCCCATAGTGTCTTCCAGGGTTAGTGTACTTGAAAATGTGTCTAAGTACGTGGATCATTTTCTCAGGGACCATGTGATGAAACTCCCCTCTTATGTCAGGGACACTAAGGACTTTTTGAGCAAACTAGGGGACATTGACTGGGAGGACTTCCACCTTATCACGTTGGATGTCAACTCCCTTTATACGATCATAGATCACAAACAGGGCTTAGAAGCCTGTCAGTATTTTCTGCACAAAAGACATGTACAATTCAGAGATCACACTGACATTATCTTAGAAATAATTGGTTTCTGCCTCAGTAATAACATTTTCTTGTTTGATGGCGTCATCTACCAACAAACTCTTAGGACTGCAATGGGTTCATTATTCGCCCCGAGCTTTGCCAACCTCTTCATGGGTATGTGGGAAGAAGAGTTCTTCAACAACAATCAGTTGTCCACGGACATTGAACAGGTCAACCAGTGGCTCAGGTATATTGATGACCTGCTAATTTATCTGGAAGGGCACTGAAGTGGAAGCCACCAATTTTATTGAGAAACTGAATACCAATGACCGAAATTTGCACCTTACCAGCAACATCAGCAGAACCACAGTAGAGTGTCTAGATGTACGGATAGTCATTAGAGAGAATAAGATTCACATTAAACTTTTCCGTAAAGACACGGCAGGTAACAGTTTGTTGCATACCCTCAGCAGCCACCCTGACACTCTCAAGTGGAGTATCCCCTTTGGGAAACTGCGGGGGGCCAAGCGCAACTGCAACTCTGAGGAAGTGTATCAGCGAGAATGTACTATCATGATGGATGGGTTCAGGGAGAGGGGCTACCCTTCATGGGTACCTAACAAAGCATGTGAAAGAGCTGCTACCATTGAAAGATGGGACACTCTCCTAGACAATGCCGACCCTGAGGTTGACACCACAGAGGACAGTACCAGAATCATCTTGATGTTCAAAGTTATGCCATTGATATCAAGAGGGTCCTGGACAAAAACTGGAATATACTCACCAGTGACAGCATCACAGGCAATAATATCAAGAGTAGACCCAACATCGCTTGATTCCTGCGAGAGCGCAGGCATCCCGGTGTAAGAACACAAGGTAGAGCGTCAATGGTGTCACCAACCACACTTGCGACCGAGCAGTGCTTACTCCACTAAGATCGGTTATCATACCGGCATGAGAAATAGAGCGATCATATACGCCTCACCCTGGCCCCATTGACGCTCTACCTAGTGTTCTTACACCGGGAAGCCTGCGCTCTCGCAGGAATCGAGTGATCGGAAACGCCTCATCCCGGCAATACTGACACTCCTTCGAAATTATTAATCGGTACATCTGAACCCGCTAAACCGCTTCCAGAACTATGGCCTTGGGCGCTATTGGCCTGCCCATGGCAATTGAGGCTTATTACAGTTAGGCATCTATTATATGTCCTGATGATGATTTGTGCATTTTAAAATACGGATCGAAACACCGTCGACAATTACATGCACCTTATACAATTGTAAAAACGTAATTGTTTATTTCCTTTGAAAGTGTAAAGGTACTAATATTGTTTTGTTTTTTCATTTTTAAACTGTGACAACAACAGTATAACAGAACGTTAAGCTGTTGCCTAAAAGCCCTCTTGTTTGTTTCTTCTGTTTTTGCTATATGTCCGTTATTCTAGGTACAGGCTTGTGCCCGTCTTGTATATTGTGAGAAATTCTTGTTCTACATTGTTTAATAAGTAAATACTAGACCTCTGTCCAGCTGGGCATGTCAAACCAATATAGATACGATCTTGTCTATATTTATTTGATTCTATTCTTATGCTTGTAAGGGACCGCTGTTGCCTTTAAGAATCGATTCCCAAGGTACCTTGCTGACTTAATTGGGTGCTCTTGTTGTTTACAAATAAATCCTGAAGGGGGCCACATAGCTTTACTTGCCCTATTAGGGTGATTTCCAGTAATGTTGAAGTGTGGCTTCACTCCCCACTGAAATGTAGCTAATGAAACTTCACCCTTTTTTATCAACCTGAAATAGACAGTTGTCTGTAAGGGGAAAGTAGCCCCTTGAATGGTCATATGGATAAGAAAATATTTCTTAGAATCATCTTTAAAGGTATTACTCTGAGTAGCACTAACATTCGGCTAAGTTTGCCCTAAACAATTACTACATACATACAGACAAACATGCATTAAATACACCAGAAAAGTATATAAGGTTAGCACAAGCGGACGAAAACCATTGGCATAACTGGAGGATGGCCAGGAGACAGGGCAAATGATTGGAACTTATTGAAGGCTAAACGGCCTAGACTTTTGTCTTACGGTAATGAAACAAGTATTGACAGCAGAACATCAACCAGTCCTAACTTTTTTTATATACATTTTTATTGAGTTTGTGAAATATGATAATTTACAAGGAAAAGATGCAGTGCTATTGTGCTTCCAAGGTGGGTTTGTCGATATACATTACATAGTTGGGGGAAAATGGTTGTATTGATCGGATGTACGTTGTTACAACGCATGCTTTTACCACGCATGCTGTTACAAAGCAAGTTTTACAACGTAAGCCTTTACAACGCATTGCTTTGGGGGGAGCTGGATAGTGAATAGTTTAATTTACTATTCCAACTCCAGTCCCCGTGGATAGTAGGGAAGGCGTTGGGTAGTAAATTAAAACTATTCCCTATCCTAGAGCGCCCCCCAGTGCAATGCGTTGTAATGGTTTTCGTTGTAAAACCTGCGTTGTAAAAGCACTGCGTGGTAAAAGTTGCGTGGTAAAGGATGTTTCCCGTATTGATCGTGCCAGAGTGACATGACCCATTGGCCTCGACTAGGTCCCACAAATCTAATGCACTAACTTTAGGGCAGTTTTAATACGCTCTTTCTGCTCGCAGCTCTTTCAGAGAAGGTCATCGAACACTAGCAAAACAAAATAGAAGGCAGTAAGCTGCAGAACTGAATAGGAACATAAAACATTGGGCCCTGCGTGTGTACATTACGACATCTGCGATGTACATTATAAAACTAAGTTAAACTATAAGGTGTTTCTACATAAGCTTTTAAGAACTGATATGCCTCTTTAGGCTCACTCTATAGCTTAGCAATCCCTTGTTTGACTTTCTTAATGGGAACGATGATAACATGATAAGCAGCCAGTGAGACATACAGTACAAGATTTACAACCCAGTAAAGTGTTCATTATTCAAATCTTGGTTTTGCTCTTTCCACTGGGAAAATACGTATCTGAGTCGAAGCAATTATGTTGTATTGCACATGATAATGTACTTAAGTTTCAAATACCTCTTTACATGAGGGAAAACAATGTAACCACAATATAATCAACTCCTTGGAGTTACAGCAGAAACACTGAACACAGCAAATAGTCATGTGTGGCTTTAGTCAACAGTTTGACAATATGTGCGAATTGTCAGACTGAGAATGCCCGTTTGTGTTGGCATGTTCACACAAATATATGTAACGTGGAGCCTCGTGCGGAAGTTGTGGTGTTTCAGATGCCTCGTCATGGGTTCAAAGGCTTTACGAGACACATTATGATGGATTTATGCTAGGCCGCCCCCGTGAAATCTCCCTGCTTTGCACAGCTCCTCTGGCACTTACCAATGCCACAATGCCATGGCTATGCTCACTCAAGGTGCTGCAGCTCATTTGGATTTTTTAGATTTCTTGATGGGATAAGCATTTCTTGCTTATGGCATGGTATAATTTTTTCTGAGATAATTTCAAATTTAGTTTAGAATTCTCAGCTTTGTTGAAACGTGAACATATTTTTTAAAACATGTTATTGTTTCTTTCACGTTATACAGTAACACAAGTCAACATACTGCCAAATAGGGAAAATAAGCACATCATAGTGACAGAATCTGCAGAAACATCGGATATTTTATCATTCTATATAAACGACAATGTGCTAGCTATTTCTCCTAGACCCTCTCATGTTTCCAGGGACACAATTTTTCCATAACAATCAGTTCCTCAAGTTTGGCACACCAGTCATCGCTGCTCTCCAACTTACCAGGTGTAGGAGGAACGCCAGTGCTTAGCACAGTGGCGGCTGGTAACATGGCAGAGTAGTGAGGCAGGGGATGAAGGCGACAAAAAAAAATAATAAAAATAAAACCCCTTACCTGCCTCCCGCCACTCGTCACATCACCAAATCGATTCTCTTCCGATGCTCACTGCTCAGGCTCCCCTGCGGCTAATCCTGACGCTGCTCTCATGTTTGAAAGCAGCATCAGGATTGGCCTGAACGCTGGAAATTTGCATTCCCAGAGAGACTGGAAACCTGTGATATGCTGTCTCCAACCCGGCAACGCAGCTGGGTTGGAGACAGCTTCAGTTTTAGATTGGCCGTCCTGAGAGCGCGGCCAAACTGACATGCATACTGACAGAAGTGCTGCCTACCACTCCACCACCAGCCTGTCATCGTCTGCTCCGCCCTAAGACTTGTTCAGGCAAAAAATAAAACTATAATAACCCTGTGTGATTATCGTTTTATTTTTTGAGTTTTGCAGCTGATGGCGGGCGGTAAACACCCCTCCACCATAGCTGAGGAGCCGCCGCTGGATTAGCAAAGGCTTTTTTGGTGAGTATTGTCCCAATGTCCAGGAAAGAATAATCTCATCTTGTCCCTCCTCTCATCTCCCAAAATACCAAGCAAAATCACTCTTGGGAAGTGCTCCCCCATTACCAGTGAAAGCATGGTAAGCACACCCCTTTGGTATCTTATAATGACGGCACATTCCCATGTCACATGGTAAAAGTGAGTCTCTTTGCTCTGGCAAAAGATGCATTTCAGAGCAACAAGTTTATTAGCCTGTGTTAGATCTGGGGGTCTCTAGTTGGCAGAGGTAGATACCAATGTCCAAATAGGGACCCTGGCTTCTAGTCAGGGCAAGGGGGATACACTCTTTAGATAACCCCTGCTCACCCCCTTGGTAGCTTGGCACGAGCAGACAGGCTTATCAAAGGCAATGTGTAAAGTATTTATACCAACACTCATAGTAACACAGTGAAAACACCACAAATGGACTCCACACCAGTTTAGAAAGATAAAGTATCTTTATCTAAACTACACAAGACCAAAACGACAAAAATCCAACATACACAGTTCAAGAATAATTTTCAAAGAGTTCTAGGGTTTGCGTTAAAATAAACCACAGTTGCGTCACGTTTAGCCCAACGTACCTGTAGATGCAACAAAAGTTGCAAATGGAAGCTGCAGCGTTGAAAAACAAGACCCTGGGGAGGCGATACGATAGCCCCACTGGAGGCAGCGGGAGTGTTGCGACAAATTCGGTCTGTATGGGGAGGGATTCCTGTGCGCAGGTTCGGTAGGAAGCGTCTCGCACAGGCACAATGCGATGATCTTCGGGACAGCGACAATCTCAGGTGCGGCGGCAATGCGATGCGCAGCACTGAACTTTTCCTCTTGCGGCCCCTCAATGCGATGGCTCTGCGACGATGTTCGCAGCGGCGTGATGCGGTCTGCAAGCAAGTGGTGCGACTATCTAAACCAGCGATGACAGGCTCTGTGACCATACTCGCAGCGACAGGAATCTTTCCACACCAGGGCAATGCGTTCCGCAAGCGACCGATGTGTCGGTTCTTGCAGCGGCAACAGGCGCTGCAACAATCTCGATCTTCGTGGCGGCGGGAATGTCCTTGCACTGTCGACGTGTAGTACTTAAAATTCTGGACCCGTGTTATAAACATCATCGTATCATGACGATTTTGATATCAGCAGACCGAGAATGGCTAGTACACTATGCACAAACATTTTCGTCATATTCGAGTGACGATTTCACCCTGAAATTAGAATTTTCGTCCCTAACCCTCGGGTTCCATTTTGTGTACGGCAGCCATTTTGTGAGTTGCCCTCACATAGGCCAATGACTAAGGCCAAACCCGATTCTGAAGGACACGTACACCTTTGCTGACTTCTCTGCGACCTGGGCAAGCTGACTCCACTGCCCAAGGCCAAACCTGTTCGGTCAGTTCCTCTCCCAGTGGCCGAACGAGATAGTATCAAGGCACAACATACCATAAACCTTTCATCGCACACAAACCACGCCTAATCTTGCACACACCTGTCCCTGTTTCCTACTTTATGACCTGCTTTACGAGGAGGAGGTACCCGTTTTTATTGGGGGCCCATCGATATCTGATGAAAATACTGGGCCTTGCCGGATAATTGATTGTGGGCTGGAAAAACTGAAATATGGGCTTGTCATCATGACTCTGCTTTTCCTTTGTAGTGAAAATATGTGAATGATCAACTGTAAAACAAAGAATGTTTGCCTAAAGTGTAATATTTTGTATAAAAAGAGAAGGCTGGCTTTGTAAGATTGAGCAGTCTCCTGAGAATATACACCGTGTTGTACTTCTAGGACGCCTGTTACTTGGTTGCAGCCAATAAATTCGATCTTTGACTTCACCTAGAAGACTCTGAGTTTCTGTAGTCTAAACAGGAAGGACCCGAAGTCTTAGGGTGTACCCCTGGTGCCGCTGGGTTCCGAAAAACCCAGTACTTCATCTGGCGCCCAACGTGGGGCGATATCAGCGGTACCGGTCCAAGCCAGAGGTTCGTGAGGAGCTTCGTGTGAAAATTCTGGAGGAAGGCCGCCACTTCATCGACCCCTGCATGTCGACGTGGTCCGAAACACTTTGCTGCGAGTTTCCCCGCTTCCCGACGGCTACGAAGGACTGCTGCCCTGACTATCGCCCTGATTTGGACCTTTGATGTTTGGTAGAGCGAAACGATAGACGAGTCTTCTGGTGACGTCATCGATACCTCAGTTAAGTATAAGTGGAGCGTCTCCCAGTCCTAAGTTTGGTTCTTAGTTTGGGTATCCCCTTGGGATCTTTGATTTGGAACTTGCAAGTACCAAAGCCGAGGGACTCGTGTATTCACGAGACTATCATATTCGATAATCCCTTGAAGTTTGAAGCTAGACTAGAGAGCGAAGATGCCTGGTTTTAGCAGACTTGGAAACTTGTTTTGTCTTGGTTGTAAAAGGGATTCCCGATTGGAGGACTCGTGTCCGGTTCCTCCGATTGGAACTCCAACTTATGAACTATATGTGAAATATGGAGTCGGCCCCATCACATATAATGAAGTATGGATCCGATACACCAGAAAGGATGGTGTTTTAAAATGGCCCCAATACGTTAGCTTTGACACGGAAATCTTAGATAATCTCGAAGTTAAACTTTTCAAGAAGAAAGCCAGGCCGGCGATGTTTGACTCTTTCTGCCTATGGCGTAAGGAAGCCAAACAGAAGGAAATTAAATTAGCGAAGAAAAATAAGAGAGAAAGGGGTATCTCGATAATGCAAGCTGCTATGCAGTACAAAGATAATGAAGAAGAACAGGCAAGTGAGCAGTTGCACAGGCAACGTAAAATGGCGATCGATAAATGTTATCCAGTTTTGCCGCCTCTTCAGCAAGATGCAGCAAAAGACCTTGAAAAATACCCCCTAATGTCGCATTTATTGAGTTCGCCACCCCCTTATGCACAGAGTGCTACGGCACCTCCGCAACCTTTAGCTGCGCAACCTTTGGTTGTATTGCCTCTTGCCCCTCCACAACCACCAGCTGCTCTTCAGTTGGTTCCTATTCCTCCGGTGCAGCCTCCTCAAGGGCCACCGACTTTGACATCTGCTCTGCCTTTACTTCCTACAACTTTGACCACTATATCGACTACCACTCCTGGTATTCCTCCTGACACTGCCTCTGCGTCTGCCTTGCCTCACTCTGCTTTACCGCCTGTCCTTTCATCGACTTCTCCCTCTGTTCGCCAGAGAATGACTAACACTGTTGCTAGCCTTCTATATCCTCTCTTTGGAGCAACAAGTGTAACCCCTGTCTCGGAGCATAAACAGTTGCGCAGCAAACTGCCTGATTCTAGGGAGAAGGAAACATTGAATTATTTGGCACATAAATGGGTTACCGACCCGACGAGATATGAGCTAGAGTCTGTTATGGATGTCTTCCATCAGTGGGAAGCACCAAAGCAGAGGTACGTTTTCGAGAAATGTGTGCTTTTCTTTGTGAGGATTTAGAAGAGAATGATTTGGAGCCCAATCCGCCTGAGTTGTGTCGTGTACGGTTCGAGTTTGGGAAAGGCGCAATTGTGGGTTCAGATGTTAAGAAAGCAGTTGCGACATTGTTGTCGTTCAGGAGTGAAGGTGTTTCTCGGTCATTGTTTGAGTCTGATTCCTCTGTCAAGAAGAAGGTAAGACAGTACCCAATGAGAGAAGTTCCTACGGTATGGAAGGAAGCAGTGCAGGCCGATGCCGCTCTTCATATTGATGCTGTACCAACACATTTTCAGCGTGTCTGGGTACATGTCCCATGGAAGCGAGCTGAAGTTTTGGCCCTTAAACATACATTGCCTGATCCCCGTAAAAATCCTGCAGGGTATTACAAGGAATTGTCACAGACTGCAGGCTCTTGCATTATGAATTTAGCTGATATAGACATGTTGTTTGGAAATGTTCCACAGCATTTATGGGGAAAGATTCGTCATGCGGATCATGATCAAGAGTTAGGTGACTCATGGGCTAATATTAGTGCTGCAAATGACCGACAAGTTGGTGGTGCTAAACCCGAGCCTTTAGTAGCAGACCTTCCTGGTAGGATCATTAATTACATGAAAACTTTAATGCCTGCGATGCGTGTGAATTGGGATAAATTGTCTGCGTGTAAGCAGAAGAAAGATGAGATGGTGTCTGATTTCTTCACCAGGTTTGAACAGACGTTTATCGACCACAGTGGTCAATATATGAGTACAGAAGGTGGTCAACGGTTGTTCGTTGACAAGTTCGTGCACAATTTGCTTCCCGAGTTATGTAAGAAATTAAAGGATTCAGAAAGTTCTTGGGCAGTTTCCTCTTCAGCACAGATATTGGCTACTGCACAGTACTACGAAAATAGGGACAAAGACGAGAAGGATAGAGCAGACAAGAAAACGAAAGAGTTAAAAACGAAGGTTCTTTTACAACAGGCGTATCCGCCACGTGGTGGTCAGAGTAACTATCAGCAACCTCCACAGTTTCAGAGGAACTCGCAAAAGTTCGAGTATCCTCAACAGCGTGTCCCTGTAGGTCCCAATCAGTGTACATATTGTAAGGAAGAAGCTCATTTCAAGTATAGTTGTCCTATTTTGTTACAGCGTATGAATGGTGCTTCTGGTGCAAGAGGTCGAGGTGTTCAACAAGCTCCTAGAGGTAGAGGACGTGGAAATTTCCCCCAGAACGCACGTTCCTTTCCACCTCAGAATTTAATGAATAGTTTTGATCAGCAGAATAACGCATCTGGTAGGACAGCTCAGTACTATGCTGATGATTACTATGCAGAAGATGAGAATATGGAAGGTAATGATTGCTAGGGCAGCCATAGACAAAGAGAGGGAGTTATTTCAGTTCCAGTAGATCAGAGTGTACCTTATGTTGAGGTGATTACATCCTGTGTGTCAGAACCTTTTCTGTTGGATACTGGTGCTATAAAGAGTTCTATTATGCACTCTAAACTCCCTGGCGCACCTTTGTCTGTCGAAACGAATGTATCAGTAGGTTTTTCTGGCGCCCCGGTTAGAAACCCAGTTTCTAGTCCTATGTCCCTTTCTGTTGGACCTTGCGAATTCGAAGCACCCCTTATTCTAACGACAGGTTGTGGTGAAAACTTGTTAGGATTGGATCTTTTGAAAAGATTGTATGCGACGTTGTATTGTTCCCCTTCGGGAGTACAACTTACACTGGGTAAGAAAGTGGTCTCCCCAATGTATTTGTCAAAGGATAAACTTCCGACAGAATTGTCGATTCTTCCTAATATTCTTTGGGCTACTGGTCCTAATGATGTAGGTCTTTTGGAAATACCACCATATGTTGTAACATTGAAAGCCAATGTTAAAATGCCACGCATTCCCCAATATAACATTTCTAGTGAAGGTGAAAAAGCATTGCTAGCGATCATTTACGATTTGATTGAAAAGGATGTAATTGAAGAGACAAGAGGCAACGTTTGCAATAGTCCTGTTCTGCCTGTTTTGAAACGTACTGATCCTTCTCAGCCACCTGTTTACAGGTTTGTCATTGATCTTAGAGAGGTGAATAAAATAGTTGTGCCACAATTTCCAGTTGTTCCTGATATCACTGCCCTATTGACTATTATTCCAGCTTCCGCGACCTGGTTCCTCGGTGATTGACTTGAAGAATGCTTTCTTCAGCATCCCGATTGCCGAGGAGAGTAGGGATATTTTTGGCTTCAGTTTAGGAGGCCGAAGTTTCCGCTTCAAACGCGCTCCCCAGGGCTACTGTGAAAGTCCATCGATATATAGTCAGGCTTTAAAAACACAAATTGATACGATTGTTTTACCTGATAGCGCTACCCTTATTCAGTACGTTGATGATTTGCTTGTTGCTGCAGATACTGAGGAAATTTGTAAAGAAGCCACGTTATCATTGTTGCGTCATTTGGTTGAGTTGCACCACAAAGTGTCCCTTTCAAAATTGCAATATTGTCGACAAGAAATGACCTACCTAGGTCATCTTTTATCGAAGGAGGGAAGGAAACTGACCCAGAAAGAATTCAGGAAATAGCGAAATTGAGTGTGCCAAGAACACAGAGAGAAGTGCGTGCTTTCTTGGGTATTACATCATACTGCAGACAATGGATACCGGATTTTTCTTTGTTGGCCAAACCTCTGGTGGCATTAACTTGTAAAGATACACCGAATCCCCTTCCATGGTCTGAAGAGTGTCAGAAAAGTTTTTCCGAATTGCGCAATGCATTGTGTTCGGCTCCTGTGTTGGGTACCCCCGACTACAGTAAGCCCTTTACATTATATGTCCATGAGAAAGAAGGTTGTGCATTGTCTGTGTTGACACAGTTGTTCGGAGACAAGCAGCATCCATGCGCGTATTTTTCGTCGACTTTGGACCCGGTAGCTAAAGCATTGCCGAGTTGCTTAAGAGCCACAGCGGCAGCAGCTGTCTCTATTCGGCAGTCTGCTGGTTTAGTGATGAATAATACATTGGTTGTGATGGTTCCACATGCAGTGGACACGTTGTTAAACAGGACCAAGACACAGCACTTAACTAGTGCTCGATTGTCAGGTTATGAGTTGACACTGTTAGCGAGTCACGTACACATAAAAAGATGCAACATGCTGAATCCAGCAAAGTTGTTGCCTATTGTAGCAGAGACAGATGCTTCTGAACAGCATGATTGTTTTCTCAGAACAGAAGAAGAAACGAAAGGGAGAATAGATCTTCAAGACACTCCTCTTGTAAAGTGTGATGGTACCTTATGGGTGGATGGTTCATGCTTCAAGCTTCCGAATGGTGATACGGCTGCAGCATATGCTGTCACGACTTTGCATACGATTGTTGAAGCTGCACGTATCCCACATAATTCAGCTCAAGCAGCAGAGCTGATTGCACTTACGAGAGCATGTGTGTTGTCGAAAGGAATGAAAGTGACCATATATACCGACAGCCAGTATGCATTTGGTGTGGCTCATAGTTTTGGACGATTGTGGAAAGAACGTGGGTTCCTGACTTCACATGGAGCCAAGATTCAGCACGGTCAGTTGGTGAATGAGCTTCTCGAGTCACTTACTTTGCCGTTGCAAGTTGCGATTGTAAAATGCAGTGCACACAAGAAGGTGACTGATGATGTTGGTCGTGGAAATGCATTTGCTGATGAAGTCGCAAAAGAAACAGCAAGGGATGTGATGAGTCGAATGTATGTTGCAGGCCCAGCAAGATGGATTGGTGACGTTGGAATGTGTGAAGACACGATAGAGAGTGTGAAATGTATTCAAGCTGAAGCTACAGAGAAAGAGTTGAGTGTGTGGAGAGAGAGTACGGGTAAAATGGATGCAAATGGTTGTTGGGTTGAATTGTCAGAGCAACAGAGATGGTTGTTACCCGATGCGTATGTGCTTGCAGTGGTTACAATGGTCCATGTAATGGCTCATATCAGTGTGAAAGGGATTTGTAAGTTGTTGGCTCCAGTATGGCAAAATGCTGGAATTCCTAAGTGTGCAGAGAATGTGGTCAAGAATTGCATGGTGTGTCTGAAATACAATCCTGGTAGGGGAACCCCAACTCCAGCTGGTCATTTTGCGCCTCCAACGTATCCGTTCGAGGTTTTGCAGCTAGATTTCATCCACATGGAAAGGTGCAACAATTTGAAATACGTACTCGTTGTTGTTTGTGCCTTTTCAAAATGGGTAGAAGCATATCCCCTGAAGGACAACACTGCCTTATCCACAGCTAAAGCCCTTGTGAAAGAGTTTTTCCCTAGATTTGGAATGCCGAGAATGGTCTGGAGTGACAATGGGAGTGAATTTGTGGGTCGAGTGATGAAGAAAATATGCGAAGGGCTAGGTATCCAGCAGAAATTCCACGCTGCAAATCACCCCCAATCAGCTGGACTAGTAGAATGCTATAATGGCACACTAAAACTAAAATTAGCCAAGATTCAAGCGAGCTCTGGTCTTAAATGGCCTGACGCTCTGCCTTTAGCACTCCTATCAACCAGAATGACTGTGCATTCGCGAGTGGGACTTAGTCCATACGAAATAGTGTTCGGCCACCCGGCCAACATATGGGGAGTGCCAAGGCCGACAAAATTCAGTGAGATCGAACACCCTGTACTGCTTGACTATTTGTATGAATTGACGGCTAAATTGCGTGTTTTACACCAACAGGTTCACAATACTCTGCCTCAGGTCTCTGAAGCTCCAGGACATCCGATCAACCCTGGATCCTGGGTGCTGGTCAAGAATTTTCAGCGAACAAAGAATGACCAGCCCCGGTGGACCGGCCCCCATCTAGTTCTTCTCTCAACGAGATCAGCCGTTCGAGTGGAAGGAAAGAAGCACTGGATCCACGGTGTACACTGCAAGAGCGTACCTCTGCCTCTGCCGTACGACCGGTGGGTCCAGGAGGGTGTCGCTGACTCAGAGACTGAAACTGTGCCTCGTTTTCTTCCTTTCAGCGACGCACGTGTAAAAGGAACAATTTCTGAAAAAGAAAGTGACAATCTCTTGCAAGAAGCTGTGCCGCCGTCAATTGGATTGGACACTACAGAGCCCGAACTCCTGTTCCAGGATCAGACAGTACCTGGAAAGAAACGCTATAATCTGAGGCCGAGAACTATGGACAAATAAAAAAAAAATCCTTTTCTTTGCTAAATTTTGAAAGTGCAGCTCTCTCATCTGAGAAACATTTTTATTTTTTATTTTTTCGAACCACCATCCGGGTTCAGCTGTAGGGTCGCAGTTGCCCAAGTCTTTGGGGTGCAGCTGAAGATGTTAGGTCGACAGTTCTGGTTGGTCTAAGGGAGTTGCCCTGGACCGACAGAAGCATTCCTTAGCATAGAACACCCTACCATCGCGAGCAGCATTTAGAGAGGATGGAGTTTTTCGAGATGGAGAGACCTGCCAAAACAATGAACTTTAAAGCCAGAATATGTAGAATGATGACCAAGAAAAGCTTTTTGATAATATGCATTTTTATGTTGTTCAGTATAATGATGTTTTTAATAGGATATGTTTTATTCTCTTTTCGAGTAACATTTGCACCCACTACATCGCCCATACCTCCTCCTTCTACTGGTTCCTCACATTCTTTTCAACCTCTCCCTGAACATGAATCCGCTAGGAGATTAGAGTTTATTAATAACTCCTTTGTTCAGCTTTTGCACCAACGCCAACTAGTAATGAACACGACTAACTGTTGGGTGTGTGGTCTTATGCCTCACACAACGGATAAAGGTATCCCTTATCTGGTCCTGCCATTCAGCCACAATGGTTCTGTATGGGCATACAGAACAATGTTCATCTACGCACATGAAGTCTACCCCCTACGTTCTGTAAAAGGCAATCCTAAGAATAGTGCTCTAGTTACGGGTATAGTAGATATGATTAAGGAAGATATTTCCTATGAGACTATCCCGAGAGATGAGACACTAGTATACATAGGATGGAACGTGACCGGATATGGGGCTACTCTGAGTGAGAAACAGCAAGCTAAGAGATCTTCCCCGATCTGGATTGTACCCCATCAGGGTCACCTATGTCTGCAAGGTACTGGCGAGAATCCCTGAGCTCAGTTAGGGAAGAGCGTCTGCACTGAGACATATGTTTTTGCGTCTCAGACTTCCCATTCGTTCTTAGCAGCTAAGGGTACCTATTTCATCTGCCATGATAGAGCCTATACATGGTTGCCCCCTGACTTTTCGGGCACATGCTTTGTTTCGTTCCTGTTGCCTCCCACCTACACAGCTGCGGCAGATTACCATAAGACAAGGATAGTTAGAGGTGTCTTCAGTAAAGAAGACACTGCAGGACAAGAATTTGGAGACTTTGTGAAGGGTTTTCTGCCGTTCTGGGGACCCATGGTTAACAGCAGGAACATAAGGCAATTGACAAGGGTGGTTGAATCCACCGTAATTGAAACTGCCGGTGCCCTTAGTAACTTGACTGCTGAGCTCCAGTCGGATTGTCTTATGACCCTTCAGAACAGGGTCGCGTTAGACGTCATACTTGCAGACCGAGGAGGGGTATGTAGAGTGATCCAATCGAGTTGCTGTGTTTTCATTGCAGATAACGCTCGAACAGTGTACCAGGCCATCTCCAAATTGCATAAGATTTCCGAATCTATTCATGTGGATAAAGGAGATTGGTCGTTGATGGGGTGGTTCTGGGAACTGATATCTGCCTGGGGATGGAAAATTATGATGGTCATTGGGATGATCTTAGCCATTCTTTTCCTGTTCTGTCTGTGCGTACAGTGTGCTCCTGCAATATGTGGCCTCTGTGCTACATCGTGTGTAAGGAAACCTGTATCAAGGGACGAGCTAAGTAATAGGATGATGCTACAGCAATATCTCAATGACTTTATGAATATAGACCTGGACTCAGATTAGCATGAGTATAGGTTATTGCCTATGTAAGGGCAAAAGGAGGGTCTGTAGTACTTAAAATTCCGGACCCGTGTTATAAACATCATCGTATCATGACGATTTTGATATCAGCAGACCGAGAATGGCTAATACACTATGCACAAGCATTTTCGTCATATTCGAGTGACGATTTCACCCTGAAATTAGAATTCTCGTCCTGAACCCTCGGGTTCCATTTTGTGTACGGCAGCCATTTTGTGACTTGCCCTCACATAGGCCAATGACTAAGGCCAAACCCGATTCTGAAGGACACGTACACCTTTGCTGACTGCGACCTGGGCAAGCTGACTCCACTGCCCAAGGCCAAACCTGTTCGGTCAGTTCCTCTCCCAGTGGCCGAACGAGATAGTATCAAGGCACAATATACCATAAACCTTTCATCGCACACAAACCACGCCTAATCTTGCACACACCTGTCCCTGTTTCCTACTTTATGACCTGCTTTACGAGGAGGAGGTACCCGTTTTTATTGGGGGTCCATCGATATCTGATGAAAATACTGGGCCTTGCCGGATAATTGATTGTGGGCTGGAAAAACTGAAATATGGGCTTGTCATCATGACTCAGCTTTTCCTTTGTAGTGAAAATATGTGAATGATCAACTGTAAAACAAAGAATGTTTGCCTAAAGCGTAATAATTTGAATAAAAAGAGAAGGCTGGCTTTGTAAGATTGAGCAGTCTCCTGAGAATATACACCGTGTTGTACTTCTAGGACGCCTGTTACTTGGTTGCAGCCAATAAATTCGATCTTTGACTTCACCTAGAAGACTCTGAGTTTCTGTAGTCTAAACAGGAAGGACCCGAAGTCTTAGGGTGTACCCCTGGCACCGCTGGGTTCCGAAAAACCCAGTACTTCAGATGATGCACTCCGCAAGCGAGCGATGCATGAAAATTGCAGATTTTCTTCTTTTCCTCTTTATCCAGCTCCCCAAATAGCAGGCACAACTTCCAGAGGCCCCACAATTGTATCAAGCACTCTAGGAAGGCCCTTGGAGATCTTTTCAAGCAAGGGAACAAAACAGCAGCAAAGTCCTTCCCCTCTCATTGGCAGCAAAGCAACTGCAGGTCAGCCTTACAGCAGGTCAGTCCTTCTCCTTCAGTCTTCCAGCTTCCTCCTTGGCAGAGATTCCTTCTGGATTCCAGGATGATCTAAAGTTCTGGGGTCTGGGTCTCCCTTTTCATACCAATATTTTATTTGTTCTCTGAAGGCAGAGAGGCCTTTGCCTAGTCCAAACCAGTTCTGGTCAGGCCTGGAGCACTCTATTTACATGACTCCTTCTTTCCTTTGAGAGAGAGGGGCAGGGTCGTCAGCCGCCCAGCAGGAGGTGGAGACAGCATTGTGGAAGGCAGGCACAGCCCTATTCAGGCCCAGGTGCTTAACCCTTCCACCACTCAAGATGCAGATGGAGCTATTCAGCCCTGGGCTGACTCAGCCAGCCTCCTGGAGCAACCCCAGCCCCTGTCACTCACAAACCAGACAGTCACTTCACAAACAGGCCAAGGTACACAGAAATGTCAGACAAGAAAACAGCCAGTTTCTAAAAGTGCGGTTTTCAAACACAGGATTTAAAAAACATCCTTCTTAAAAGATGTGTTATTAAATTCTGAGTTCAGGGTTATCAGGTTTTAATTTAATATCTTGCTCCTATTGGAAGATACGCAGGTAAACATTATACACAGCATTCCCCATTATACCCTATGGGCAAGATAGCCTTTCAATAGTGAAAAACGAAATGGGAAGTATTTCACTATCAGAGCGTGTCACCTACATTAGTACATGCTCTACCTTGTACATACACTGCACCCTGCCCATGGGGTTACCTTGGGCCTTCCATAGGGGTGTAGAATGTGCACAGAATGGGAAGGGTTAGGCCTGGCCAGTGGAGACACTGCTCAGGTCAGCATGGCAGTTAGCAACTGCACACATGCACTGAGGTGGCAGGCATGAGACACCATTTTAGGGCTACTCATGTGGGTGGCGCATTCAGTGCCGCAGGCCCACTAGTAGCATTTGAATCACCAGCCTGGCACACTCAGTGCACACCACTAGGGACTTACTGGTCAAACAAATATGCCAATCAAGGATAACCAATCACAATAACAATTTATACAGAGAGCATATGCACTTTAGCACTGATCAGCAGTGGTAAAGTGCCCAGAGTCCTATTGCCAACAACCACAGGTCAGGACAAACAAGGGAGGAAGAAGCAAAAAGTTTGAGGATAACCCTGTAAAAAGGGCCATTTCCAACAGCCTGTCACAGTCTTAGGGGTGTAAAGTAGGCCATGTGGAGGTAACTGAGTTGGATGAGTCGGAGTCTGGAGGGAATCACCAAAACTCTGGGGGACAGACATGCATCTCTCCATCTCCATCACATATCTAGGTGTCCTGGACATCACTCCCAGTGAGCTTTCAAATATGCTAAGGCGTTTGAGGGGTTAATAACTAAAGTTTTGTAGATCCGGGAGATTCCTCCCTTTTCCATGGGACCAATTGGGAGACGGTCATCTAGAGGATTATATTCGGGTATAGTGTCAAGGAGAATCCCTTGCTAATCGAGGGTGTGCCGTAGGTGGAGATAACAGAAGAATTGGGGTTTATGTAAAGAGCATTACTCTAGGAGATCATGAAAGTACTTTAGATGGGAGCTCTGCCAAACATCAGCCACCTGGGTGTGCCCAATAAGGTACCATTTCTCAAACCTCTCAAGCATTGCTGTGTCATGTAATCTTCTACCCATCCAAAGGAAGGATTCAATGGTAATTTTCCAGTCCCCGCTAATCCATTTAAGTGCAGAGTGCCAAGATCAGATGATCCCCCTGGTGATGTCAGGGAGGGATTGAGGAATCGGGCTACCATAAAGTATGTTGTCGCATCTGATTCATTCCTCTTCAAGGCGGAATGCTGGATCATGCTAATCCTCACTCAACCAGTCATTGACTATCAAGAGCTGAAAGGCCAAGTAATAGAGGTAGAAGTCCACTATGTCCATCCACCCATCATATGAAGACTGAACACATTTGCCAAGGGCTATCCTAGATGCTCAGTTCGGGAAAGGAAAGGAGTGGATTTTGGTAGATACTTTTTGAAACCAGGTGCGCAGTATCGGCTGTGGGAAGTTCTGAATAATGAAAGTATGTGTGGAAGCATGAACATTTTAAATGTTGCCACTCTAACAAGCACATTCAGAGGGAGTTTGTACTATGTGGTAAGCGTTGCTGTCAGTTTAGTCATTAAGGGGAATAGGCTTAAATTCTATGTAGGTTTTTTTTTCCCAGGCTTTGTGCACTTCCAGCTCTGTCTGCCTGTCCACAGTGCTCCTGTCACATTTTAAAAGTACCAAGAGGGACTTGGGCGAGTTAATCCACAGTCTAGATGTAGCCCCATAGAGCATTAGCATCTGGAGCAAGTGAGGGCCAATGAGGGAGGGGAGCGCCTGGAACAGAAGGATATTGTCTGCATAAAGTGCTATGCAGTCTTTCACTGCTACCCCCCAGCCAATGACCCAGACCTGGGTGTCACACCACACCAACAGCTCTGTAGTCAGGGCAACAAGAGGGGAAATAGATGACATCCTTGACAGGTGCCCCGTCTAATTGGGAAGGGATCTGAAAGGATACCATTAACTAAGACGTGTGCTTCTGAGTGTGAGTACAGGATCCCATCATACGATCAAGTCCCATTCCCAGTTTCATCAGTAATTCATCTATAAAAGAACAGTAAACCAGTGGAAGAGCTTTTCAGAGTTTATCAGCATTAGAGTGGTGGTATCGCTTAAGTCCACGAGGTGAGCCAGCGCCATCTAGACACTTCAAATGCAGTTTCTTCCACTGCAGTGAGGGATGTACTGACATTGATCCAGGCGAACTAGGTTTGACAACAAAGGGAGAATAGCCAGGACTATGACATGAATCTTGAGCTCTGTGTTGCTAAGGGATTTGGGTTGGTAAGACTGGGTTGTGCTTTTGAACAATGCAGCCCTTTCAGAAGCCTCAGCTTTCCAGTGGCCTTTTCTTGCTGCAACCACCACTTCGGTAGCCACTGCTGAATATCTAACAATGTCTGATTAAATGGTTGCCAGAAATTTGCCCTGTTGTTCCATTGCCAGTAATAGGTCTGAGAAAACTGTTTCTACTTGAATTGCCACTGCCAGCTCATTAAAATCCTTTACCAGCAACTGGGTAGAACAAGTTGGGTAAATGGTAGCTCTTACAGGCAGATTGTCTGCTGCAAAGGGTTTCTTCAATGTGTTGTTCATTCTTATCCATTGTATCAGAAGGAAAACAACCTTCTGGGTTTAATCAGAGTCCTCCTATAACTTGGACATGATAGCATCTACCTTTAAATTGTGCTGTCAACTCTCATGGATTGCTCCAGTGTCTACAACCTTTGTAGTAATCTGGGTACAGCAATGTGACCTAATTCCTTCCACTTGCCAGAAACCAACTAATCAATCTTAAAATGAAGAGGCACAGAAAAGAGGTTTGACATACTGTGGGAATAAAACGTCCACATTCTCCTGACCAGGAAAAGGAGAGAACCCCAGATTGTTTCTAATATGTCTCAAAATCTCTGGCACTTCATCTGTTCTGACATATTTGCCAGATGAGCATTGGTGTCTGCTCCCAGGCAGCAGTAGTGGGATGGGGAGGGGGTATATAAAAATAAAACAAAATACCCTACCTGCTAACCAGCCGGCTGGCCAGCAGCCACCACTCCTCCATCCTTTCTGTTCTCTTCCTTCTGTGTGAATAGGAAGCACCCAAGCTCCCCATAGCCAATCACAACACTGCAATGCAGCATTGTAATTGGCCTGAGCGCCACGGTTTGACGCTTAAACAGATACTGGGAGCCTGGGCATTTTCTCCACCCGGGCTGTACAATACAGCCAGGGGTGAACATGCAAAGTGCGCATGACTGCTTGGCCAGCCCACGACAGTCATGCACACTTATAGAGTGCCACCACTCCTCCCCCTTGCTCTTCCCAGCCCAGTCCGTCCTGCCCCACAAAACTGCCTCTGCACAGAAAAATAAAATGATAATAACATCACTTTAATATCATTTTATTTTTCCTTTTTCGCAGTGCTGGAAAGAATTGGGGCTTCCACTGCCGTAGTACAGAAGCCATCCCTGCAGATTTGGTAGATGGTGCCTCCACCTCCAACATTGAGGAATCCGCAAAAGATGCTACTGTTGGACCTTTAGACCCTCTTGGTCTATGCCTTTCTCTATCCTTTGGGGCCTTGGAAATAGCTGCTTCGATCATGTTTCGGAACTTTCAGGCTGACAGGAAGGCTGGCAATCCCTCAGCTGCAGGAGGGATGCAGATAATGTGCTTTTCCTATCTGGAATTGGCCCTTTGTCAGGATATATGTCTCCTCCTGGACTTCTTCCCTTCCATAATTAATAATACACACCAATGCCCGTGAAAGAATGGTTGAAATAACATTAACAGCGTTTGAAATTTCAATCTATGACCAGTGTTCAAAAACAAAGCTCCTCATAAAATCAAGCCAAACTTGGTCCAATCCAAAAACAGATAGCGGATAACAAATAGAGGCATAAATAAGGAAAAGAAAGGTGGTTATTCCATTGGATGGCTTACATTCATCCCCAAGTACCAGGCTGACAGCCCCACAGTTCAGTATGTACTTGGACTATAGGAAGCATGTATCTGTCCCCTGAACCAGGAAGCTCAGCCCTAAACTCCTAAACCTGGTCAGATGCTGTCGGGGTCAAACCATGTAGAGCATCGCAGGCACAGCCCCGCAGTCCTGATGCAGGGTTCTAGGCTGGGCCATAAGATCTTGGGGCTGCTCTGCAATACCCCAGACCTTCAACATGCAAAAAAGATACCCCAGATCCTCAACAAGTAAAAAAGAAATACAAATGAACATTTCAAATCTGCGAAGTCATGGGTCTGGGTCTACACATGAATAATAAGCTCTCCATGAAAGCCCAAGTAAACCATATTGTTGGTACCTGCTTTGGCATCATGCGCATCTTGCTCAGGGTTTTTAAGTGGATACCAGCTGAAGCCCGTAAGCCCTTGGTACAGGGCCTTATCATAAACAGGCTTGATTATGGTAATTCGCTACTACTTGCCACAAATGAATGCCACCTCAGGAAGCTGCAGGTTCTGCAGAATACGGCAGCACGCCTTGTCTTGGACCGACCTCGAAGATCTCCCTCTGTGCCATGCCTAAAAACTCTACACTGGCTTCCTGTAAAAAAACGGATCACGTTTAAAACATTATGTATGGTACACCAACATATGTATGGAAGGGGCCCAAAATATTGGACCCAGAAACTCACATGGTACATGCCAAGGAGACAGCTGAGATCAAGAACTGAGTCATTACTCACTCCATTGAGAATTCAAACTGTCAGGAATGAAGGTTGTGCTTTTGCCTTTTTGGCACCATCCCTCTGGAATAAAATGCCTCTCAGTCTGCGCACAACCTCTGAACACACTAGTTTCTGAAAGAAACTTAAGACATGGCTTTTCTGCTAATTTCAGCTGCTTACCTTTCTGTCAGAACCGTCTGCATGCGCCATGAGACTCTTTGGACGTGATATGTGTGCAATACAAATATCCTGACTTGACTTGACACAATAAAAATCCTCACACGGCTGCAACCTGGTGAAATCTGGTAAGAGCAAATGAAAACAAGAAGAGTTGAGGAAGGAGGGTCTCTTTATTTTGGTAACACCTTGGTGGTTGCTGTCTGGTGAGGCATGATTGCCTCAAACTGTAAGGAATTAAAGAAAGCGAGGGATGAAGAGAAAATTCTAACTATCACTTCAATGCATCTTCATTTATGTCATGCAGTCAACAAATCAAAGAAACATATGTTGAAATCGATTAATAAGATACATAGGATAGGATGATAGTTTGAATTAATGGCCTAAAGAATTCCACTGTACTCCCTTTGTCTCCATTCCGTAACACTTTCAGTCCCAGTATTACTCAAAATTATACACTCCATAGTAACAGAAAGAATGGAGTGCTTGTGCTTGCAATCACATGAAGTTTTAAGGAGCTATAGGCTTTATTAGAAATGGCCAGGTTATAGGATCACTCTTTAATTGCGTTCAATTAAATCCAACAATGCTCAATCACAATTCAGTGGGTGTTTAAAAAAAGCAAGTAATTATAGGTTTGCCCCAGATCAAGTGGAATAACATGCAGATTTTGGTACTTGTCTTAACATAATCTGCATGTCCTGATAATTATTTGGCTTTTTTCCCATATACGTTTCAGCAGCATTGACCTGCCAAAATGTATTTAGGGAAAACTATGGGGTGCAGTCTTAGCAGACAAACTCCAAATTCTAGTATCCACAATAACAGGTGCTCCCATTTCAGAGTTTCCTCATGACATATCACCAGGAAATAGAAAAGCTATTGTTTAATGCTTAGAGCTGTCCTCACTGGGCCTGCTTACATTTTAACATTCATGCTAGAGAAATATATGGTTAGGTAGTATTTACTTAGAACAGCACAGCAGAATGATTTGCTCCACTAATTGGTATGTACTGGGTGGTTGGTTATGGTCAGAAGGCAGACACAGGTAGCACCTGGTACAGTCTACAGTTCTTTACTGTCTAGTGCAGGAATAGCTCTTCAGGGATTAGTGTGCCATCTATAAATATTATAAATTAAAATTAAATTATTAAGTGAAACTTGGGGTTGTACCATGAATGTGTGTGCTTGGACACGAAACAAATGGGAGCCTATTTTATGTGATCCCAGTGTCTCAAGCACATGCAAATAACTTGGAATTTTTCTCAGTTATTCCAAAAACATCAGCCAGCACAATTGCGAAACAGTGAGTAGTGGTTAGTTCTCTGCATTTGCAAACTGTGGAGCTGATTACGATGTGGGGCAGAAAGCCTCCTCCCGACGGTCGGAATTTCCTCAACCGCGTCGTAACCGTTCCAACCGACTCGGTTTGTTTACATTCCAACCGACCAATTATGATGTTCGTGTTTGGAACGTAAACCGCATAGTTATAAAAATTGGTTCCGACTGGCTCTGGGCATATCTGTGTCGCTCAGAGCCACATAGTACACCCCTATGGACAGCGTTTCTGTTTCGGGATTACAATGTCAGTTTCCAGCAGCCTTTCCATGCTGGCCTTTCAGACACGAAAAGGCTGTCGGAAAGTGACTTTGAGGGCCCCTAGCTGGGCCCACTTCAAACTGCAGCCTCTGGTTGGGACCCGAGGGGGTACCTAAGGGACTCCCCTGTAAAACCCTGCACAGCGTGGCTTGCAGAATGGGGTGCCTTCGAAAGGGTGCAGGGTTTTACACACAGACCCTGTTTCCCAATAGGAGCGTGTGTTATGGCCGGTTGTTTGGGTGGAACACAAACCTCCATAGGGAACAATGGGAGTCTGACCAAACAGTGTTCGTTCGTATCGTAATCGGGCAGGGCGGAACCGCGGACTGTGAGTCGGTTGGTCACGATTCAGAGTCGGTATGCACTAACTTGAAGAAATTCCAAGTTAAATGTATGCATGTTAAACATTGCAATTGATAAAACAGGTGCATACATGTACCGTGGGCAATCACAAGGTCAAGGTAGGGCATTCCTAAATGAAAAAGCAGGGGTCACCAATGGTGTTCACAGTTTTTTCATGAGAAGTAAATAAAACAATAGAAGACTTGAAAAAGGAGTCTCTGTAAAGGACACCAGTAGATCTGACAGTGCATACAAAAATATAGACGGAAGAAGGAAAAAACAACAAAACCGTTGAATCCATTATAGGAAGATTAAATGGAATCTCATTCTAAAGGCCAATATAATAAACAAACTAGTCTTCAATTTTTGAAGAATATTTCAAGAGGCAGTCTACTTATACGTGATAGGGGACATATTGAGAAAATTGGAGGCAATCAAGATAAAGTGAAAATATAGTAACATAATCTAGCTCTGTAATAGGAGATAATCATAAACAAACAGACAACATATGACAGCAGAGAGACATTCTGAGAAATGGAAAATCAATAAGAATTACAGCAAGGTACACACAATAAGAGCACATCCGAACTCAACCAAGCGCAATGAAAAATCTAAGTTATGGCAGAGACAGTGCATTTGCGTATGTATAGAGAGGCATTGTAAGAAAGTGGATTATTAGTAGGAGTGAATGGGAGTTCATCAGAAGTAATAATGTCAATATCTTGTTAGGTCCAGTAAAGATTTCAATAACTTAAACCTGATCTCATACCCAGGTAACTATGGCACAGTGCAGTCAGACTTAACTTAAAAGAATTTGTAAAGCATTTAGAAGTATAAAAACAGTGAAAAAGTCCAAAACAGAGGATAATAAAATTCCCACTCCAATTTATAAAATAAGAGAATAATTTATTTAACAAATGATACCAAAACGACAAAAAATCCAATAAGAGGAACTGGAGATATGATTTCTTAAAGTTTTAAATAATAATAGCACCAAAAAAGCATTAAACGCCAATGTGGAACAACTGGTCCCGGAAGACTGGGGCTTAGGTGCAATGTTATGCCGACCTTGATAAAGAGCAGGTTGGATACACTGATTAGGTTCAGCCAGGTTGGAGATTTTCCCTCAGGACTAAGGGCCTGAGTCAGAGCTCAGCAGACCTGATTTGCTCCTTTAGGGAGCTGGAGTAAAGTACTCCCTCACCTTGAAGAGTATACGCCTGCCGAATTTAAAAATGCCCCCTGGCTTAGTGGACATCTCTTGCATTGGCAGTAACCACCATCACAGTGATTCTTGTCAATCCATTGAAAACCTGTTAGATGTCTCCGTCAACATGATGGAGCCATACTGCAAACTTTCAATGTTTTTTTTCCAAAACAAACTCCCAAAGTGGAATTTTGCTTCTCAAAATAAAAAAAACAATGATGTACCTGCTCTGCCAACCTTTAAATCGGGCCCTTAGTCTTTTTTCTGGAAGTCAAAATTCTTGTGAAGTCACAAAGAGGTGACACAATGAGACAAAACAAGTCACATCGAAGCTTCGCATGTTTCAACTGCATTGCTAGGAGCCAGATTTGGGCAACACCTCAGATAACACATCTTCGTCACCTCATGCAAGATGCTCTGTGCATTATCCCTTGCCCAAGATATTGCAAAAACTAACTACTGTGCACTTCATAACTGTGTGCCCAAGAAGGTCAGACAGTGTACAGTCTTCTATGTGGCCATGTCTCCCATCCTGTGGGCCCGTTGTCCATATTTCTTTTCGCCCATGTCACTGTGCACCTCGCCTAAGTCTCTTTCGTCATGCCTCTTCATTTCAGAAGACATTTTCATTTACCTGTGCCACTCGCGCAACTATTGTCTCTGAAATCCTTCCCTGACTTCCTTTATCACTGCCCCTATCTCACTGTCCAACTTCCTTCTTTCATTGTTTCCCTCCAAATTTCCCTTTCTGTCCGCTTCCCCATGTCGCTTTGTCTGAATCTCCCTTAATTATCTCACTTTGCATTGCCTCCTTCTCTATCTACTTTTGCATTATTTTCCCTCCCAGTGGCTAAAATTGGCTCTACCTTGTTTCCTGTTGTCCATTTCTCTGATCCCCATTTCCTTTTGTTGTTGCACTGTCTTACTCTCTCCTTTCATTATGTCCCTTTCTTACTGGCCTCTCATTGCCCTCCATATTTACTCCTTAATCATTCTCTCTGACCCACTCCCTCACTCCGTGTGCATCTGTCTACTTATTCCCAGTATCCTATGTTATCACCTATATTCTGTTGATCAGTAAGTCAGCTCTCTGAAAGGAGGTAGTCCTAGCATTTTAAAATGTTTGTGTGATAATTTATAACATAGTCATCACTCCTTTACAGATAGCAGCTCTTGGGAAAGAGCCTCCTAATGTCAACCAGTTCAGTGCCTTTATGTCCTAATGGGTGACAAGCAGCGCTCTACAAATCCACCTTACATCACAATACATCACAACCAGTGGAGTAGTGTGGATTTTTGTCAAATAGAAAGCTGACCTTTGCTCAACGAATGCCCTTGGTGAAATCACATTTGGTGATGTATTGAAAAATTCGGGAGAAACAGGAGGAAGAGGAATTTGCCATGAAAGCAAAAAAACAAAAAGCATTCAAGGGAGCCAGCAGCCTTCACAGAAAGTGTGTAAATACACTTCACTTTGGACCCAAGCACTAGAAAAACTGCTTCAGGGAGCTCCAGCGTCCCTCTGGAGGTCGAGCTCCTGGGCGCGGGCCCATCTCATCTCGCACATGCTAGAGGCTGGCCCCGTTCAAATACTGTGTAGGCAGAGCTCTTTAGATGACTTACCTCCCAGGGATAAACAGTACATCAGAGACTACAGCATTGCAATCAGGAACCGCATGAAATCAGGTCTAACAAGCGGGCTTCTTTGTTTCTTTTGTTTATTTGAGTACATTCTGCAATCAGAGAGCTCTAAAGTGTTTTCCCCACAACTTAATGTAATCTGTTTTTTCTCTGTCAAAGTTCTAAGGAATTGAAAACCGCAGGAAATGATACAAAGGGATTTTCATAAACAATGTAAGTAGTGCAATGATTTTTTGCAATAGAGGTTTGACTCAAATACGATATTTGTACAGCTTCTCTTTTGTTATGATTATGAGGTAAGAAATGCGATCTGTGTTGATCTTCTATTTGAATACTGCTCTGCTCCTTCCATGAGACCCGTCTCTGTTAGACAGAGCTCCAACGGATATGATGAAGCTCGAGGCGAGAGCATCAGTCCACAAGTTTGATATCTTGTCATGTCCAGACTTCCCTATCGAAAAACATATGCTAGATTTTTCTGAATCGGTGCTTAGAAAAACATGTTTGAAGATGCTAGAGCATGTTTGATAGAACCAATTATTCCTCATGTAGTTCTATACAGCATTTAAGATGCTATTCATCATAATAATGTCAATTCATGGAAAAGCAAACAACAATTGGATGGCTTACTATTTCCACAAATGTATTTTTTTTTTCCCCTAAATGCCATGTCATAGCCTACTAATGGCAGTCTATGAAATCATTGGCTTCTATGTAACTTAACCAGCAGATATTTTGCCCGGGGAAAATCCACTAGTGTATATTTTGTTTAAAAAAACTATTTTTTCGTCTCCTGTTGGAGAAATCACTTGATGCCATCCGTCCGCATTAAACAGGGGTTTGTGTGGAGTTTTTTCACATCCAGTTCACAAACATGCTCTGGCCTTTTTGGTAGTAAAGTAATTTGCAAACCTCGAATGTCTAAATCGTTTGGAATTTGAACTAATATCTATAAAATAACGACTTCGTGGGTGTTGTCATTATTCTTAAAATGTGCTCAAATACTGCTTCCCTTGGAAGACTTATTTGCCACCTCTGAAACCAAACCTTGATGAGGCCGCATAAAAACCATGGGCCTCATTTATGAAAAGTGACGCATCGCTGCGTGAAAACAGCGATGCGTCACTTTTCACTGCGCCCTCCTTGCGACACAAATGATGCGTCATATTTACAGTATGACGCATCATGGCGCAAGGAGTTACAGATGCGTAATTATTTCTGACGTATCTGTAGGCGCAAAAGTGACGCATTGCTGGAGTGTGTCACAAAAGTGACGCAACTCCAGCAATGTGCCTTTTCACATGGGGCAAGCCCCATGTGAAAGGGCCTGCGTCAGTCTTACGCCTTCTGTGAGGCAGGCGTAAGAAATTGACGCATTTGTGTCCTAGAAGTGGCGCAGTGAAATCTTAATGATTTCACTGCTTCACTTCTATGACCCTTTCTTGCGTCAGAACGCCCCCACCTGCATACATTATACCTCGCGTAGGTATAATGTAGCGCAGGGGTTTTCAAAGTGACGCATCTACCTAGATGCGTCACTTTGTAAATATTGTGCAACAAGGCACATTTTTTACGCTGCTGGTGCGTCACAAAAAGTGACGCTCCGGCGGCGTAAAAGTGACGCACAGCCTCATAAATGAGGCCCCATGTGCAAAAGTCACTGAAGGTACATCTCTATGCTATTACTTGGTTCAGTTGGGTATTTACAGCTCTCTACATACTGGGGCATATATTCATTAATAAGTTACACAGCGCAGCAAGCTACCTTACTGCACTGTGTGACTGGAAATGCGCAGAAGTGTGCCGTATTTAATATAGCACTGCACATTTCTGTCATTTCCCAGTGCTGGAGAACAAGGTGTTGCCTAGTGCCAACACAGGCACCCTTGCACCATGGCACCTTCCTGCACAAAAACAATCTCTTGAGGCATTTTCATCATTCTATGGGTGCTACAGAATGCAGCACGACTAGAAAGAGGAAAACACGAGGAGAAGTAAAGATATTTCTCCTTGTTATGCCTCCCCTGGTGATGTGTAGCATTTTGGCGCATTCTCAGGTCTACCAATTGGTAATTCTGGGAATGCGTCAAAATCCATGGGTGTTGCATGGGAATACCCATACACCACTCATGGAACACTTGCCTTGGGCAGAGTAACGCAACACATCAATTTGTGTTGCATTGCAATACTCTAGATTTATCAAGCAAGTCAGGGTCGTGCAAGGGGGCCTTGCATGGCTTGATAAATCACATTTTTGAGTTGCGCCGTTCTTGAGCCCTGTTGCGTGGTGCAAAGGCGATGCAACTAATTGGTAAATATGGCCCACCGTACTCTAGACAGAGTCAGGACCAAGAACGATCCAACATACTTGCAGGGTTTTTAGCACTGTAAGGCCATTCTGTGAACGTAGATGCCTTAAGATTCTGATACTATGCATCAGGATTTGAAATTTACACCCGCAATGCATTACTTTGGGTACATTTGAATCTGTACCCAAAGTGTTTACTCACCCACTTGGGTCCAGAAATACAAATGTATAGAATACACAACGTTTCCTCGGGTACTCATGGAAATCTCCGACAGTTGAAGATTGTCAGCAGTTCTCCTGCAACTGTTTTGTGAATACTCAATTACCTGTGAAGATAAATCTGCAAGAATAGCTTACACCGTGAACAACTGCACATGTGAAAATGCTTCTGCATTAGTGTGAATAAACTTTTGTTTGTTTGCTTTAATTTTACACTAGGAAAGTGATTTGTGATTTGATTTAAACTTTATTGTTTAGTTAATTAAAACCATAACAAACGTCCTATGCAGTAAGCAACCAAAATTGAATAGGAAAATAGGTCACGTAAAAGGAAAGAAATAACGTTAATCAGGATATAATCTTAATGATAATTCTTCCAGCGGCTAAAATACAATTTAAAAGAAAAAAGTTTAAAATAGAGAAAAAAGTCTTATTAAATCTAATAGAGCTGAATTGCTTTCAAACGTTTTTCAAATGCCATCAAGAACTTTATCATCTTGCAGTTGATTATAGGGGCTGTTGGGTCCAAACCACCAATGACAGCAGTCCTACAGGTGCGTAGATTCTTGGCCCGAAATATGTTCTTTAAAAAGAGCGTTCGCTCCCGATTCAGCTTCTTGCAGTGGCATATAATGTGAATTAAGTCTTCTTTTGTGTTGCCACAGAGGCGACAGGCAACTGCCTCAGTGTGTTTCCAGGCAGGTTCCTCGGCCAGAGTTGGATATTTGCCGAATCGCAGAGCCATCAGCCTTTTTTTAGATGAAAACCGCATTAGGAAAGTGTTTTCCCCCTGGAAAAAACATTTCTACTAAACCTTTCACAAATGTCATAGGTGTTCACTTTCCAGCTCCAACCTGAGAAAGGTGTACTTCAGCCACTCAAAGGAGTAAAATATCCGACTGTTCCCAGGCTGGGAGTGGATTATGGAGAAATACTAATCTTTCCAGGGCATTCCGACCCAGAATACTTGCAAGCCTCCAGCTCCCAAAAGAAGAGCTATACATGCTTATTATGATACCATACACGGGTGGTATTAATAATAATGAATACAACATTTTAAGAATGCAAATTTATGTTTAGTGTATTTTAGAATGAATTTGCTCGTACAAGTGAAGCTATTGCCGATTAAATTTCAATTTATAAGACAAATGGTTTTGCGAATCAGACCCTCCGATACATTTCTGAAATGCAGAGCCCACAGAGTCATGTGAACCAGGCCTGGTGTATTTCACAATGTTGAACTCTTTATGATACACAAACTCTGAGATGCACCGAATCGAATTTTATTTAGAGAATTTGTTCAATGCCATTGTCTCTCATTGCTGAAGATTTTAAAGCATTTCTTTCGATTTGTTTGTAGTTTATGGAACTTGGAGAACATCATTAAGGTGCAGATTCAGACCTTTTCCCAGGTTATCGTATTTTGAAGGCACTCTGCTTTCAAAAGAACGTATTATTATGCTATTTTTACTGTATTCTAATACGGTTATTCTTTTAATTACAATATTAAGTTTTCATGTGCAAGTTTGTGCTGCATAGAATATTTTCCAAGAAAGAAGTTATTGGACAATCTGCTGACAGATGTTGGCAGAGAGATTTAGTATGTTCTATGATTTTCCAAAGTTGCTAGGATTTCATTTGTGTTGCACCCAAAGAATTTTTGGAAATGTGGAAAAATGGTCAATTGGGAAAAGAAACATAAGAGAATAAAGTTTCATTACACAAAAACCATTATATTTTATGCCACATTAACTGTGTGGTTAGAATATGTATATGATACCATTTGGGTATATAGACAATAGTGGCAGAGTGCTCCCATGTTTATAAGGTGAGTAAATATACATTATTTCTTTATGACTTTAATGCATATGTCACATTACTTTAGCAGAAAATCCAGAGAATGTATTTCTCTACATGCAAAGCCAAAAGCAGCATAGTTCTCTGAAAGTTCTTGTGTCTCTATAGATTGCCTTTGTATCAGACATTCATAGAATAGCCTGGGCACCATTTTGATTTGAACGATATGTTGAGGTATACTAGCCTTCATTATTTTAGCCCCCGATGTACATATGTCTATATATAGTATGTAGGTTCATTAGAAGCTAATTGTGTGGTGAGCTCAAAGTTTACCAGCGTCCAAAGTGGGCATTTACAACCTAGTTGTGAGAAAGTACATATCTTTGCATGGTCACCCCCAATTTTTGTGGACTGAAGTTACTGGATTTAGAACTCTAGACACTAAGGTACGGCTGGAAGCCTTCAGTGCGTGTGCTCTGACGTCCAAAACTTAGTAACATTGGATTATCCCATACTGGCATTTTTAACGTTCAGTAAGGCTACCAGCACAAAAATCACGTTAGTCTTGCTCTAAGCTTTTTGCTGCCAGAAAGAAGGCTTCAGCAGACCTTCACAGCTAAGGTATCCGGCATTGGTGCAGCCTCTTTTCAAGCATCAATAAGGAGACTAATGGCTAGATGTAGGTAATCCCAGATTACCGATTCTTAAATACCGAATCATACCGATTCGGTATTTAAGAACAGGCGAATGGGATGTAGGTAATTTTTCTTAAAAAATTACCGAATCGGTAAGTTTTGGTAATTACCTAATCGGTATTTACCGATTCGGTAATTGGGGGAAACATTGAAGGGTGGCAGAGTGTCACTTTGACACCCTGTTGCACCCCTCAATTGTGTATGGGTGCACATGTTGCAGACATACATGCCCTAAGGGCATGTATGTCTGCAACATGGCACTGTTGGAAAAGCAAAAAAAATGCTTTTTCAAAGGTTTTCATTATTTACCACCAACTAGTAGTTGGTGGTAAATAACGAATCCTAAAAAGGGAAAATCACTCATTTGAGTGCTCCCTACATATCAGGATTCTGTAATTTACCGAATCGGTATTTAAGAATTTGGTAACTTACCGATTCCTTAAATTACCGATTCCTTAAATTACCGAATCCTTCTTTTTTAGCCTCCTACATCTGGAAAGGCTATTACCGGTGGGTAACGGCCGATTTCGGCCGCTACCGACCGGTAATAGCCTACCTACATCTGGCCCTAAGTCCAAATGTAGATCTTGACCAGGTGAAGGTGCGAAATGTAGCCAACCTGTGAGAGGGCCTGAAAGGGCGAGATTTTGATCGATACCTTATATCTATTGATCCAAACCTCGATCTGGTCGACTGAACCTTTATTGCCTGTCTTGGAAGGAAACAGTACACCTATCTGCAAATTAGTTCACCCAAGAAAGGACTCTACTCTCAAAGATCACGGACAACTTCTAGGTTTCAAAAGTTTATTGTAAAGATATAATGAGCTGCAAATACAAGCATCTCAGAATGAGATTCACGAGATACACAGGTCCAATTACATACATGTGCTCTCGAAAAGCCCTCAGACGAGCAACAGAAATCACTAACACAAGTTCTAAAAATAGCAAAGCTATCAGCATAGACGCATATCTCTCCTTCATTTAGGTTGGAGGAAAACAAACACAGGTTAGGCGTCCCTACCCTGTTCTAGATGGTATCCCTACTTAACCAAATCCCAACCTAACAAAGGTGTCAGCAATGAATGACCCCCAAGGGAAGTCACCCACTCTAAGTCTCTTGGTGAAAACCTAAAGTTCTCCAGTCATGACCCCTCACTGCCTACCCATCCGCTCTCTAAAGGGTCCTCAGGTCTCTGCTCTAACTCCACCCAGGGGTGCTGTCCCTAATACAAAACAGTCAACAACATTTGAGACGCCCCTTGCGAAACGCCTCTCACGTGGTGCAACTTCAGGCTTTTTCCATGATGCTTTGTATTGGGCCTCAGACGTTAGAGTTGACCTTGCTTCTCAGTCTCTTCTCCGGCCCGCTGATACCCCTTAAACATTCCAGAACCCTCCTCCATGTCTGGGCCGTCTACTGAACAGGCCTCTATTCATTCGCTTATAATTGGATCCCCCCTTTCCTGTTGCAGACAGATATCTGCCGCCAAGAACCCAACTCTCATAGACTTCTAAAAAGGCTTGCAACATTTCTCAGCCCAGACATGTACGTGTAAATCAATGCTAAAACATTTCAGGCCTACAATATTCCACATTATGATTATAGCATTCAATTTCTTCATTTAATTAAAGCATGTTAAAACTCTTATTCTATTATTTAGAAAACATTACTCTAAATCATGGCCCATTAATGCAATGACCAAAAACGTTAAACAATCTGTGTCGTGAAAAGAAACACCTTCCCTTTTAGCTCCAACTCTGGCCCTGAGGCCTACCACGTTCTGCGTTTTACCACAGACCATCTTATATGTTAACAGCTACACGACATAGATTCAAAATAATCACGTCTAATAAAATCATATAATGTCACACATTTCTGTATTAGTTCCACTTCTACTTAAATCTCTATATTAGCTATACATTTAGAATATAATTTCAGATACTATTAGCACTCATGGCATTTCTCATCATGACTTGTGCTTACTATAAGTAAGTGTGATGTACTCATATATTTATATCAGTTTGCGCTCTCTCAGTTCCCCCCTTTGATGACCTCTCGGGGTCATCACTAACATTTAAACTGCAGTTATTGCTGGCATTCTCTGTGCTTCCAGAGCTCTCAGGCTCCTGTACTGATTATCTTGTATGGCAGCCAATCTCTGCAACTGTTCTCTTTGGGCCCTTTCTGACCTTCTTGCTCTGTACCATTTGAATACCCTCACCAATCCCCACAATATTATCCCACAGATCAATATTATGATGATAGGCTTTAGGATATACCAAATAAAGCTTTTGGCTAAGGTGGAAAACCACCCTCCAACTGTACTCATTCCGTGGCCCACCTTTTCCCAGACATTTTCTCTACTCAAGTCTTCGATCTCTTTGTGTATATTAGTTATGTTCTTAATAACTTTCTCAAGGGGTTTTGAAAGGTCTGGAATGTAAGTGCAACATTCCTGAACCTTCAAAGCCTTACAGACTCCGCCCTCTTTTGCTAATAAGACATCTAATGCAAGCCGATTTTGAAGAACCATAGCCCTTATCGATTGCATCTCTCCTTCTACCAGCATTAAGGACTGAGCAGTGCTGGCAGACAACCTGTCGACAACTGTTGCCAGTCGTCTAATTTTAACATCATTAAGGATTATTCCCAAAAGAGGGAACATAGCTCCAAAGACATCTCCAACCATTTCTGCATCGCCTAAATCTCTCCTTCCCCTCGATGATGTCTGGCCCTCAATGATCAATAAGTCTTGTGCATGATATATTTTGGGGAAGACAATTGCCAAGTAACATGATCCATACCAGTTGTCAGGTAGTCTCACGTAAGCATTTCTTCCACATACAAAATACACATTTGGAATTACTTGCATTCCCTTCAGGAAATCCTTAGTGTAGTACTCTAAATTAAAAGCATGTTCACAGTCAACTTCACCCACGTATACATTTTCATAATACGTTTTGGCTCGGTGAAGACATAACTTTCCTTTCTGCGCTTTATCTAAAGCTATTGGACCACTACTACCCTTTCTCTTGTGTGACTTCTCTTCCTCGGTCCAATCTAATTTCCCTTGTCCTGATTTTTTCAAAATCTTTTGTCTCCTGTAACGATCATCCACCTGCCCTATGAACTTTTTCTCGACTTCTGACACCTTGCATGTCAGATTATTTCTACGGGCATGTGAAGTATCTAAGGTAATCCAAGGAATGAAGAACTTGGCCAATCTGTCTTCACTCTTCCAGTAATCCCATTTATTCATCTGCTTATAATTCGGGACTTCTGGCAACACAGAATCATAATTGGAGAAATAGTATTCAAAACTATCTCTCTCATAAAATATACTAAGCAATAAGCTACATGTAATGCCATATGTCAGAGGGAGGTGATGATATCGAATTCCTTCATCTACAGACGCAGGCAACTGCATGCAGACGTAGCAATCCTTAACCTCCATGGCATCCACGTATTCATACAAAAGTTTAGCATAAGCATTTGACCTAAAGTCTCCTTGGGACTCGTCTACATGTAACCTGCGGGCTTCTGCAGCCAATAACGCTTTCTCTTGAGTGTTTTCCCTTTTCTCACCTGCAACAGTGGGTGTAAGTGTTACTACAGAATTCGCATCAGTTACCTTTACCTCTTCCTCATGTCCCTTTACATAAGAAATTGTTACCACTAAAGCTATTAATATTATCACTCCTACTATTAGTGTACCTATTATACATTTAGCTCTGCGGTTCGGGGTGCCGGCCTCCATTTCGTCAGACAATCTAGCTTTTCCCTTTCTCTTTGCAAAAAAAAGTTCTTTTCCTCTCGTTCCTTTACAGTCTCTTTCAATCCCTTTTTTGTCTTTAGAATCCACACAGCTGGAGGCTGACAGCCTTTTTCGCAAAAAGTCCTTTCACAGTTCAAAAAGACAACCCTAGCCCTTCTCCATCCACTCAAGGGGTTCCCTAAAATTCTCTGCTTCCTGGGCGCTAGGTAATCTTCTTTTCTTCTGCTTGCTTTATTTACAAAGTCCTTTAACAATCGACTATTAGATTTGTGGTTGCAGCTTCAATAGCATAGTTCAATATTTCCATGCGAAGAGTATGCTCTTCATGTGCTGTTATCGTGGTACCAAAGTCGGGGAATTTCAATTCTGTAAGAAACATGTGTTTTAACTTGCTGAGGCGGGGAGGTCTGGGGAGCACGAATGTTAGTGACCCTTCTTGTTCGACACCGGGTACCAACAGTTGTATTTCCACGGTGATAATGGGCTCAGAACTGGACACCACCACCGCTCGGATCCTCCCTGTCTCCGGTTTCACAGACATTTGTCGCCAGATATGTCCACTCAGGTGTGGAGTATCTTCTGTTAGGCACACGCACTCTTCTTGACCTTCTTCGGTCTGGTGCTTCAGCGCCCTGAGCACCTTCTTCTGGGTCTGAGTCTTCTGATATCGGAGGAAGGGTTGCTTCTGGAGTTGACCTCAGGCTAGAACTTCTTCTTTGCGGCCAATTTGCTTCTCCACGTGCCCTTCTACTCCTTCTCCTTCTGGTCTGTTCTCGCTCTCTTTCAGACCTGTCAGGGTCAGACTCGTACTCCCAGCTGTCTTCTCCTTCTGTAGCGTCTTCTGTTTCGCTGTTGTACTGACCGTCCTCAGCTTGGTCAGACTCGTTCCCTGCTTCCACTGGCACCTCTACAGCTTGGCTAGCCCCCTCTATGGCTTCTTGGTCCTCAGCTGGACGTCCATCCGAGAGAGGAGCTGTTTCCAGAGGTGCTGGAACCCTTTTCGTATGCGACGCGTGTATCCAGTTGGGCAGGCCTCCCACCTTTACAGCTGTACTTGTGATCAGGATGACCTGGTAGGGCCCACGCCAACGAATATCCAAGCAGCTTCTTCTCACATGTTTCTTCACCAGGACCCAGTCCCCAGGATACAGGTCATGGCAAGGGCCCTGGCACGCTGGAACCTCTGCAGCCTGCACCTGAAGGGACACAGAACGCATGGCGTCAGACAGCCCCTTACAATAGTCCAGGATCATATCATCTGTGATATTTAACAGTGCAGTAGCTGGAATAGATGGCAGTCTCATTGCTCTCCCCATTAACACCTCATGTGGTGACAACCCTGTTCTTCTGTCTGGGGTACTACGAAGGCTCATGAGTACCAATGGCAGGGCGTCAGGCCAACTCAGGGTCGTTGAGGAGCAAACTTTCGCTATTCTGGACTTGATCGTGCCATTAATTTGTTCCACAATTCCTGAGGCTTCTGATCGGTAACTGCAATGGAGCTTTTGGTCGATATTCAGTGCAACACAAATCATCTTCACAAGCTCGCTGTTAAAATGTGTTCCCCTATCTGATTCCAAAAAGGCCGGCACCCCGAACCGAGGGATAAGTTCTCTAAGCAGTAACTTAGCCACTGTGAGGGTGTCGCACCTACGTGTAGGGTATGCCTCAACCCACCTGGAGAACACACAAACAACCACCAGGACATAGCGGAGGCGGTTGCATCTTGGCATTTCAATGAAATCTATCTGCATTCTGTTGAATGGACCTCCAGACCTTCCTATGTGACTTAGTGCAACTGGTGTTCTTTTCCCTACATTCAGCTGCTGGCAGGTCACACAACGCTGGCACACTGCTTCTGCTGCTATTCTAAACTTAGGATTGTACCAAGTCTGTCTAAACACTCTCAGCATAGCATCTCTCCCTAAGTGTACGGGACCATGTATGAGTCTAGCCATTGGACTCACCATCTCGTTGGGCAACACTGCTCTGCCGTCTGCTGAGACCCAAAAATGAGTCTCACCCACTACACATCCTGCCTTTACCCATGTTTCCTTTTCTGAATCAGGAGCATTTTCTTGCATGGTTGACAGTTCATCCCAAGTATCAACAGTTTCCAGTATCATGGCTAATTCAGTTCTCACATTTATTCCACCCACATCCACCTCTGTGAAAGAGTAACCTTGTTCTGCGCAATACCGCGCAACTTCATCAGCATATCTATTGCCTTTCGAAACAAAGTCCTCATTTTTGGTATGTGCGATGCACTTTACAACTGCGATACTTGCTGGACATTGCAATGCTTCTAACAACAAGCGCACAAACTCTCCATTGCGAATGGGAGAGCCTGAAGAAGTCATGAACCCTCTTTGAGACCATAACTGCCCGTAATCATGAACTACCCCAAACCCGTATTGGCTGTCGGTGTAGATGGTGACTCGAATTTGATTGCCTGCTAAGCAAGCACGTGTTAGGGCAATAATCTCGGCTACCTGAGCGGAGTGTACTCCTTCCAGGCACCCTGCTTCCACAACTCCTTCAATTGTACAAACAGCATAAGCTGCTCTCAACTGCCCAACTTCGTCTCTTACACATGAGCCATCGACAAAGAAAACTTCATCTGGGTCCGTCAGTGGCTCATCCACGATGTCGGGTCTGGGTTTGGTGCATAGTTCAGTCACATCGAGACAGTCATGGTCTGTATATTCATCATCATCATCAATATCATTTGGAAGTGGCATTAAGGTAGCAGGGTTCAAAACAGAGCATCTCTTGAGGGTCACGTTCTCTGCAGCAAGAATAACTTGCTCATAGCGCGTGAGCCTGCTATTGGTCAGATGCTGTGTTTTGGTCCTGGTCATCAACAGTTCAACAGAATGTGGCACGCACACCTCTAACGGGTGCCCCATAACAATATTTTCACATCTCTCAATGCTGACACCCGTTGCAGCAACGGATTTGAGACATCCGGGCAACGCTGCGGCTACTGGGTCTAAAGTAGCTGAAAAATAAGCAACTGGTCTACGGGCATTCCCATGGATTTGGACCAACACAGACAACGCACAACCTTCTCTCTCACAACAGTAAAGAAAGAATTGTTTATTGTAATCAGGCATTCCCAATGCCGGAGCACGACACAGGTCCTCTCGCAACTGTAGGAACGCCATCAAACAGTCTTTGTCCCATGGTACCGGATCACTCACCTCTTTGTGCGTCAGTTTTTGCAAGGGCTTTGCTTTCAGTGAAAAGTTCACGATCCACTGTCGGCAATAACCCACCATCCCTAGGAACATCCTGACCTCTCTCTGTGTCTGAGGCGCGTTCATTTTCATGATCGCCTCTATCCTGTCTGGTGACACCTTTCGTTTGCCTTTCTCAATTCTGTGTCCCAAGTACTGTACTTCTGTCAGGCAGTACTGCAATTTTCCCGGGGACACCTTGTGCCCATTGGCAGCTAGGTGATTTAACAAAGCAATGGAATCTTCCCTGCAAGCTTCTTCTGTTTCTGACGCCACAAGGAGGTCGTCTATGTACTGGACCAGAACTGACTTCTGGGGCAGCACTAGACTTTCAAGATTTTTCTTCAGAAGCTGGTTAAAGATCGATGGACTCTCTGTATACCCCTGAGGGATACGACACCATGTTAGGACGCGATTTTCCAGCTTAAATGCGAAAAGAAAATGGCTATCTTCGTCCAAAGGGATCGAAAAGAAAGCCTGACAAAGATCTATCACAGTGAACCACTCTGCTTGGAATGGAATCTGAAACAGTATCACTGATGGATTCGGTACCACTGGACAACATGAAACGACTATGTTATTAATCTTTCGAAGGTCCTGCACTATCCGAAATTTCCCATTTGGTTTCTGCAGACCCATAATCGGGGAGTTACATGGACTACCCACGATTTCTTTCAGTATTCCCTGTTTAATCATGGACTCGATCACGGGTTTTATGCCTGCAATCGTTTCTGGAGTCAATTTATACTGGGGTGTTCTTGGGAACTCAGCATGCGGTTTCACTACAATTTTCACTGGGTCCACCCCTTTGACTAATCCAATCTCTTCCCCAGTGAAATCCCATACCTCTGATGCCACTGTCTCTCTCAAATCCCAGGGAAGCTCGTCTACTGTCAAAGTAGGGTACAGCTCCACACATATTCTTGAGTTTGCAACTTTGAAATCTGCATCATCATCATTAGTCAATACCTCCACTCCCTGGGGTGTACAATATATAGTACAATTCAATTTGCACAACAGGTCTCTTCCTAGCAGACACACAGGGCTTGAATCGCAAACCACAAATTGGTGCTCATCGCTGTACTTCCCTATTTTCACCTGTACCGGTTCTGTCAATTGGCTGGTTATTCTCCTGTTTGCGACCCCTACCACCTGTATGGTCTCTCCAGACATGGGCAGGTCTGGAACTGCAGCTGATCTGATCGTGGATCTAGTGGCTCCTGTGTCCACCAGAAATGTCGTAGGGCACCCTGCTACTTCTGCTTCAACATAGGGTCCCCTCTGATCTACCTCTAAGGCTGCCCCGAGGGTGCAGTCTTCTCTTTCCACTCTCTGTCCGGTTAATGGGTCCACATAATAGCACTCTTCTCCTTCCACAAACAGGGGCATTTGTCTATAGGTCTTACCCATACTCCCTACTCGAGGAGGTTGCGGGAACTGGGCTCGGGGAGGAGCCCCCCCCCCTTTGAGCACCTTTCCTTGGTATGGCGTCGCCCCTCTCATAGGTGCGCTCTGGACCTCTTCCTCCTCTATCTCTTGCTCTCCGATCTCTACATTGTAAGGGCACTCGCGTTTCCAATGCCCCAACTCGTTGCACTGGTGGCACCTAGTCGTTTTCTTCAAGGTAGCTATGTCTACTCTGGGTCTGAAGGTAGTACTCTCCTCATTACCCTTGTTCTGACTGTACTGCTTCTTACCTCCTGTACCTGTCCCTTGCTGCTGTTGTTGCGGTCCCCCCTTTCCTGCTGCCTGCAATTGTACCACCATCAGCTTCTCTTTTAGTTTCTTAGCCTTGGAGTCTACCTCATCACAGCAGTACCTGGCATATCTCAGTATTTCATCTAGGGGTCTACTTTGCCAACAAATCGAGTGTTGCTGAATCATTAAACTAATATCCGGTCTCAGTCCCAGGACGAACTTGGACACGAATTGCCCTATGTCCTTTGGATCCATTACATCCAAGCCGCTATACTGTTTAAACGCCTTCAGCAATCTCTCGTAATATTCATGGACTGTCTCTTTGGGTTCCTGTCTCGTTCTGTCTATTCTGACCCAATCTATGTCTTGCATTGGCACTTTTTCTTTCAGCCAAGTCATCACTCTCTCGAATTTTGCCATCACGATCTCGGACGGCCCATTAGTCCTAGCATCTCTCTCTGGTTCCGTTGTGGGCCACTCAGCGCTAACCTTGCATGCTGTCCACAGATCTCCTGGTACTACAATGTCAAACAGCGTGTTCAGATCTATCCATAGGACTTTTGAGATCTTTACAAACCTCTCGACTTGCTTGTACCACTCCACGGGGCTCTCTCGTAACTTGGGGAAAGATGTGGTAAAAGCAGCTAAATCTCCCCTACTCCAAGGGACATGTACATAGCTCCCATTGGCAACTTCACGCAAAGGGTAAGCTTCTATTCCCTGCTGTCCTGGTGTTATACCAATCATGCTTCTTCTGCCGGTCCCTTTCTTGGACCACCTCTCTTCCCATTTATCTAGTGCCCTCCATGTCCTTATTCCAGTAATCAGTTCCCTTATGTGTGTTTTCAGCCCAATCGTTCTCCTCTCATCTAGATCTCGATCTGAGTAATGTAGCCTGTGGTTACCCTGTAATGCTTTGGTTCTTGACAAGTCCACCATATATTTGCCTGCTAGTTCGACTAACTTCTCATGGACTGCTCTCGCCTTTCGTGTGATGTCCTTTGCCATATACAGTATTTCATCCTGTTCATACATTTCCATTCTTTCTAAAGGCAGGGTACCATCTACCATGTCATCCAGATCTGACCTTAAGCTGGAGACATCAAGTCTCTTGGCTTTTATCTCAGCTCGCAATATGTCTTTTGAAGGGGGCTCACTGGTCTCCCTACCATCCCAACTTCGAGCTCTGCGTTTGGGCTCAGGAGAATTAATGGGTGGCCTCCCTTGCTCCCATCTCTCCAGGTCCCATGCTCGGCCATCCAATCTTGGAAGGTGATGGAACACGGGCCTTTTATCCCTACTCTCTCTCTGCCCACTCTCGTCTTCTTCTCTCCTCTCACCGCACATCTCTCTGTTATTTTCCCTCTGGTCGCTACACTCCCTTTGCCTCGTATCGCTCAGTATCCGATACGATCCTTCCTGGTTCCCCATATTCCCTGGGCTGCGCTCATTTCTGTCATCACAGGGACTATGGTGCGACCTCTCACTACTCCCATTCTGTTCTCTGGTGCCAGGCACACAGTGTGGACACTTAAAGCTGTTCCTGTACTCTTGCGCTCTCCTCTCCCCTTCACTGAGTATTGGGCACGCCACCCCTTCACTCCCGGGGCCCCCGTTTTCCAGGTCTGTTCTACCTCCATTTCGGGCCCAATGGGTGACTCCCCTACTCCCTCTACAGTCCCACTCCGGGCTACTCTCCCCAGCCCCGCAGTGAGTTCGTGCTCTGCTGTCCTGACTTTCCCTTTCTGCTTCTGCAGCATTGATGCACTTTTGAGCCTTCACTGCCTCATCCCACTGCTTCATGTACTCATTTAGCTCTTGAAAGGATTTTCGTCCAGATCCCCTCAGATCCATTGGCCATCTAGGGCCCCCAGGATCTCCTCCTGGGTCCCCTGCTGTGTGCATCGGGGTACTCCACTCTCTGGGTATTGGCATCTGACTTGGGGAATTAGTGGTATCGTTCCTCCTTGCCTGCTCTGCTCTTTCTCTGTCTTTCCGTTTCCGTTCTTCCCCTTTTTCTCTCTCTTGGTCATATATCGATATTATAGGACCTATGGTAACAGGTACCTGTAGTGCATCTGGCAATGGGTAGGATGTGGCGCTTTCCGTTTCCGGCGCTCTTTGTACCACAAACCTACCGACCACCTGTTGCACCTGACTAGGCTGGAGCAACTCTTTCTTTGGCTCAGGATCCCACTCTGAACTGGGAAGCGGTCTATGCTCTCCTGCATTGCCCCCCTTTCCTCCTTCAGTATTCTCGACCTCTCCCCCTGCTCTATTATACGGGGGTGGCCTGTCTGTCAGTAATCTGTTTATCAGGCTGTCCTCTGTTTCGCTCTCATCATCTTCTTCTAGGGGGCTTTTATTTACTGGCGCCTCTAACACTGGGTACAGTTTATTTATTTCCAAATTATGCACTCTCCATCTTTTAGCATCCGCATCCCACCTGGCATCCTGTACTGCCCTTACCGAGCGTTTCACCCTTTCTTGTCGTCTGTTCATATTCCTTTCATGCGCTGCCCTAAGCCATGCCTCAAGGGCTTCAAACTGGGTTGGTCTAGGCAAGGGTCTCTTTGAGGTCATGACTGATTTCAATCGATGTAACACCTCTAATCTGAACGTCCCGTACTTCGGGAACGTCAGTTCCTCGTTTCCTTCAGTAATCTTACTCCACTCTGATATCCAAAGGATCGTATGCAACCCAACATTTACTGCCATATAACGAGCTGGCGTACCCTCCGGCGGGGCTTCTTCCCCTTCATACGATCCTCTCCTCTCTTTCTTAAACAGCGCTTTCAACCATTTAAAACACTTCATAATTATGCGCACAAAATCCAGCCTCGCTACTCTGTTTACTTCCTGATGACAATCCACCAATCCTGTCGCGGCTTTGCTAGCTTGGCCTATCACAGCGCGGTTTTTCTCCTGTCGGCCAATCACGTCGCGACCCTGTATGACGTGTTCGCTAGCTGGCCTATCACAGCGCGGTCTTTCTCCTGTCAGCCAATCGCTGCGCGACACCACCTGACGTCTCTTTTCTCCGCTTCGCAGCAGCACCCCTCCTTTCTCAACTCGTCTCCCGGTTATGCATGCGTCCCATTCATACACTGAAAAATGACTACTTCCGACCAAGCGGTCACTTCTCTCGACTGTACGTCCACAGTCTATCTGTAATTGTCAACACAACTGACGAGATGTCTATCGTCTTTCTGATAGGTTACTTACACACACAGTAACTTCCGACCAGCGTCCGTTACTCACGCACTCACTCTTACGTTCCCCCTATCTCGGTCTCTCGGGTGATCAATGGTACCTCATGACCCCCTTCACACTAGTTGACAATTACTCTGGGTGTCCGATACACCCGAACCACTTAAGCTCTCCTTGAACTTAAGATTTCCACCGGTTGCGCGCGCTCACAACCTGTTCCACAGTCACTCTACAGACATTCAACTCCGCCAAACATTACAACATAGATACAATACAAAAACACCGCAATCTAACACGCATAACCCTTTATACTCACTCTCTCTGATACTGCTGCTTTTTCTGTCTCACGTCATCCGGATCTTCATCTGCGGGCTGTTCTTCCGATCATCGATTTCTAGGGGCCTTGGGGTAAGCTAACCTGGCCTAGGTCACCGTCCTCAAGAAGGCAACCATCCTCTATAGCTACCAACTGAAAGGGCGAGATTTTGATCGATACCTTATATCTATTGATCCAAACCTCGATCTGGTCGACTGAACCTTTATTGCCTGTCTTGGAAGGAAACAGTACACCTATCTGCAAATTAGTTCACCCAAGAAAGGACTCTACTCTCAAAGATCACGGACAACTTCTAGGTTTCAAAAGTTTATTGTAAAGATATAATGAGCTGCAAATACAAGCATCTCAGAATGAGATTCACGAGATACACAGGTCCAATTACATACATGTGCTCTCGAAAAGCCCTCAGACGAGCAACAGAAATCACTAACACAAGTTCTAAAAATAGCAAAGCTATCAGCATAGACGCATATCTCTCCTTCATTTAGGTTGGAGGAAAACAAACACAGGTTAGGCGTCCCTACCCTGTTCTAGATGGTATCCCTACTTAACCAAATCCCAACCTAACAAAGGTGTCAGCAATGAATGACCCCCAAGGGAAGTCACCCACTCTAAGTCTCTTGGTGAAAACCTAAAGTTCTCCAGTCATGACCCCTCACTGCCTACCCATCCGCTCTCTAAAGGGTCCTCAGGTCTCTGCTCTAACTCCACCCAGGGGTGCTGTCCCTAATACAAAACAGTCAACAACATTTGAGACGCCCCTTGCGAAACGCCTCTCACGTGGTGCAACTTCAGGCTTTTTCCATGATGCTTTGTATTGGGCCTCAGACGTTAGAGTTGACCTTGCTTCTCAGTCTCTTCTCCGGCCCGCTGATACCCCTTAAACATTCCAGAACCCTCCTCCATGTCTGGGCCGTCTACTGAACAGGCCTCTATTCATTCGCTTATAATTGGATCCCCCCTTTCCTGTTGCAGACAGATATCTGCCGCCAAGAACCCAACTCTCATAGACTTCTAAAAAGGCTTGCAACATTTCTCAGCCCAGACATGTACGTGTAAATCAATGCTAAAACATTTCAGGCCTACAATATTCCACATTATGATTATAGCATTCAATTTCTTCATTTAATTAAAGCATGTTAAAACTCTTATTCTATTATTTAGAAAACATTACTCTAAATCATGGCCCATTAATGCAATGACCAAAAACGTTAAACAATCTGTGTCGTGAAAAGAAACACCTTCCCTTTTAGCTCCAACTCTGGCCCTGAGGCCTACCACGTTCTGCGTTTTACCACAGACCATCTTATATGTTAACAGCTACACGACATAGATTCAAAATAATCACGTCTAATAAAATCATATAATGTCACACATTTCTGTATTAGTTCCACTTCTACTTAAATCTCTATATTAGCTATACATTTAGAATATAATTTCAGATACTATTAGCACTCATGGCATTTCTCATCATGACTTGTGCTTACTATAAGTAAGTGTGATGTACTCATATATTTATATCAGTTTGCGCTCTCTCAGGCCTTTTCTGGCACAAAAATGGAATCCAACTAGCAATTGCTTGTAAGTGGCCATCCTCCATGTATACAAAAAGGTGTTGTCCTTACCAGGACCATAACCATGTTGAGTAGCAGCACAGATCCTGCTTTCGGCTCCTCTCACCCTCTCCAAAGGTTTATAAAAACAAGCAATTAAAATGTTCCATTGAGGCTCTGTATTTGATCTCAACAGGTCAAATACATGCATTTTACTTTCGGATTCATAGTTACTATTACTGCACATGTCCACCATGCAAACAATAAGCAGCCCATTTAGGACCCTGCTAGTCCGCGACGAGAAAGTATGAAACATACCACGTTGGTGTGGGCCTCGGTGGAGAAAGGGAAGTAGAAGAGAGCTAATGGAGGGCTGCTTCACCTGTGGGTGGAGAGATGAGTTACAGTAAAACATTTGGCTGGACCTGTTGGGTGCTGCTCTTTTTCAGGTGCTTGCACTTCCAAGCAGTGGTGGTCCCGCTGTTGTCCCAGTTGGCAGAGGATAATATTCATTGAGACCTCTTCCACTACAACAGCCCTGTCTTAGCAATTACATTTTGGACAACAGGTGAAACTATGAGGCATTGCTTCTGGGTGAGGATGGGTGGAGCAGGGCTTTCAGTGGGCTGAAGTGAGAAGTCTCCAAACTTAAGGAAATATCTGTGTTCATTCCGCTAATAAATGCTATCACTTGCAGACCCAAGTTAAGTAATGCTCATTGCATTTAAATATTGTGTGCTATAACAACACAAGAATGAAAATATTTGTCTTACAAGAGATGAATATGAAAGCAACATGTCTGCCTCAGTAGTGCATGTTGAGATGCCCAGTAAAGAAATCAGCACTAGTTAGTAGATTTCTATCTTGCCACGATGTCCACATTAAATGAAGCAGTATTCCTGATGCATTTCAAAAGTGTAATACAATTTCCAAGAAGGTTGCCAGTTTTGTATTTCACAACAGAAATACGTAAACTATATATAAACGAAGACTTGCCCCATTTCTTTATGAAACATAAGAATGGTAAAATTCACAAAAAGACCACAGTCACAGCAAACTTTACAATAGTGCTGATGTGCATCTGAAATAGAGTTTTATAAAAAATGTGGAAATGCTGTAAAGGTAGCTTAGTGAGTTAAATGCTCACTCTGACATCTGTGCAAGTACTAATAGTCATGAGATGCAATCTCAGGCTGCAGACAACCCCATCTATCCTTCTGAGGTCCGTAAAATGACTAGCTATCATGTGTGTAACTATACCACCTGATGTGGGTAGTGCTTAGGGGTGGTAGAATTGTAGTACTCAGCACTGTAAAAAAACATGTTTATGTCAGACGAGGACCCTAATTAAAACTTGCATATATGGGTGGAAGGTGATGTGCTCACTGTCGAACTGTAATAAAATGTTGGCCTTGATGTAATGTTTGTAATTTCAGGCATATTTTGTTTGCCATATGACAGGTGGGGGTACATGAAATGCACACAGAATCAATCCATGTGCAGCAGCAGTACGTGTGGATATTTGATGAGAATGGCAAACTGATATGTAGACAAGAAACAAGCATTTATTAAAATTGAAAAGTTGGTATTTCTGCAAAAAAATTTATTTTGTTTCATGAGCCTGATCATCAGTCAGGATAATGAAGTCCATTATTCTAAAATTGAAAACTTGTGTTCGCTAGCAGAATTCATGTATTCTTTTAGACTGAATAGCTGATGTTTGGGGCGAAAAATAATACGTTTACACAAATATATAAAAAACGCATAATTATGTAATAATGACTACTTATGCCTCTAGTTCTTCCCTCTGGCCTTAGAGGGAGAGGTTTGTGCATTTTTTCTGACCTTTATAGCTGTGTTTCAGTCATAAGAAGTGACTAAGAATCTCTCCAAAAGGGTAGGTTGGCAAAATGTCAAGAAGTAACACAAATGGAAAAGCAATGAAAGATGCTAAGACAATGATGGGTTATGTGAAATTCAATTTCCTGGCTGCCTTTAGTACATATAGCACCTTAGAACGTATTAGAGGGTTGCTCCATGAAAAATTTACCAAATTGCCCCCATTTAGTCTAAATGCTTTGAGGCAACTAAACATTGACCATCATTAGGTGAGTCAGTCTTGGGTGTCACACCCTAAAAGTGATGGAATATTTAAGGAATGCACCTTCAGAACAGATTGTATTTTTGTAAGTTTATGTTAGATTAGTGCTGTAAAAAGGGAGAACATCCTTTTATGCTTTAGGGGAACCAAGGCTTACTCGCTTTGTCAAGTTCCAGGCCAGTATTTATCTCCAAGCACCTTCAAAGATCACAAGCCCCCACCGTTTGGAGGTGAGTTCCCAAATACACTGCAAACAATTGGTTTCACTTGCTCAGCTGAATGCCATGACATGATGTTATCAAATTCATGTCAGCCAAGTGCACCCTTTAACCAGGAACATCTTTTACTAGAGAGAGGGGTGGAGGCTAAAGGCTTAGGCAAGTGGCTGTCCCGGCATGGCCCTGCCTGTTTCTGTATCTGTGGACTGTTTGATCATTCACCACCGGATGAGCTACCCTTGCTCTCGCTGGCACAGCAATGCGGAGTATGTGCATATATAGTTTACAGCTGTTGCCAGCTAGACATATGCCATGCTGGGGCATCATCAGCTTCTGATCTCCCTTTGTTGCCTCCTTGCAGAATGTTCTACAGTGCAGGATAGTGGTGCAGCACCTAATGTTAGAAGGTGTCAGCTGCACAGTTGCAGTAAGTACCATTGCCTCCTGACCTGATCTAGAAGTTTATTTGTGCATGTGTCTTCTACACACAGAGCCATTTGCATGTGGGACCTGGTGCTCCCTGCTACCATCATCCCTGACCAGACTGTCTGCACTCTGAAACACTACTGCAACAAGTCCATTCCATTAGCATGAAAGGTGAAACCAAAGGGCCTGCTGTCAGGCTGCTCATGGATCCTGACCACTGTCTCCCCTGAAGTGGGCTGCTCACTCCCAAGGCATGCCATCCCTGCTTTCAGCAGAATTTGTGCATCTGCGACTGGACCTGAAACGACTATACATCTGGACTGAAGTGAGGACCACCCTGTAGTGTATGACATGACGCCAGTAACTGCTGCCCACAGCCAGGCCAGTTGAAGCTGGAATTAAATTCCCATGAAGCAATGTCCGAATGTTTACTAGCACTTTTTAAATTTTTTAAAATCTTTTTTATTATCAGATGTGACTACATAATGCACATTATAAAAAAAAACATAATTTTATATCAATAAAAAAAAACACGCCCCGCCCACCCCAGCAACACATTTAAGTAACATAATTGCATCATTGGTACTGGATTTGTTACAAGGCAAACTCATTTAGTTAATACACTGCAAGGAGAGAAAGAAATAGAAAACACGATAAAGAAACAAAAAATGAAAACACCTCCAACAAGGACAAGCAAAGTCCATAGATTCTTACTACACACCAGAATAAAGTACTACGTGCCAAACCTCAACCACTCCTTGATGCAATCCAGTCCAGTAACGGAGCCCATCTCCTAAGGCCCTTCCTCCTGTTCCGAGCCCTCTTCCGTAGGAAGGTCGCCTTTTCAAGATTACAGGTTGCCAACACCCTAGCTAGCCATTGTTGAAACACTGGTGGATTACTGTCCAACCCAGCCGAGGCAATATATAAATGATAAATGCTCATGGTAATAAAAACCAACCCCCTACCTCCTGCCAAATTCTCTGTTTCATGGACTCCCAGGAGAATAACCGCAGGGAATAGGGATAACCGAATATTTAATTTATTGAGAAAAAAGACAGTGATCTGGGATATAAAAAGAGATAAAGATGGGCAAGTGGCAAAAATATGTACTATATTGGCCCCGTCAGTTGGCATCCAGGGCATCGGGTACCTTTACCGTCACCCCATGTAATAATCCTGCTAGGAGTGTAGTATAGATTAATACAAGTTTTATAATACTGCACTTGTAATTTAGAAGATATAAACAATGATTGAGCCAGAGTGAAAGACTCCCGAAAGCAGACTTCTGAGATCGCAAGCGGTTCTTACTATCTCAAAGAGCTTTTATCCATATCATCCTTCATATATTTATTAAGTAGGGAATAGATGAAGGCAATTGATGGTTTGCGTCCCGCTACCAAAGCGTCAACCAGCCCGCATTTTTGGAATCCGATCGATCCTTGCGATTAAGAAAGAGTCTAATTTGTAAAAACTTTAAAAAGTCTTATGGCTAAGGCCGAATTTATCTCGAATCTCATGGAATGATTTTAAACCCGGAATAAAATAAAAATAAGCCCACTTTATTAAGGCCAGCCTTAACCCAGCATAGGGTATATGAGTCCCCAAAAATTCCTTGGAGAAAAGTATTATCCTCTAAAGGGGAATAAAAATTAAGCCGGCCCAGAGGCATTCATTTATGGACTGTTGACCAAATTTTGAAGGCATTCAGTAAGGTCTTAGAGCGGACCCGCTTTAAGTAATTTAACTCGATTTGCCCTTTCACCTATCAACAATTCATAAGGGAATGGGAAATACTCATCTCCTAATTGCCTGGATGTTTTGTCAAGTAATAAGGGCCCAAAGTTCTACAAAACTGTAGCCCAGTAATACAGTTTTGAATTCGGAAGTCTCTAGCCTTCCCAATCTTTAGGCAAAGTCAAAAATTTCAAGGCATAAGAACACACAAAACGGGATACCATTTCATCCATCTTTTTAAACTACAAGTTGTCTATCTCTAAGGTAATGGAATGAAAAAATAAAGAATTTTGCGGGGAAAAAAATTATTTTTATGACATTGCATGGACAAATCAGGGATAGGTGCAAATTATCCAGCCTTTGTAGCTCTTTCTTTGGCTTTTCACGCACAGGGACAAAATTATCCTTAATGATGCAACTCAAGTCAGGCAAGATAATGACTCCCAGATAACCCTCACTTGTGGCTACCCGAGGATCTTGGAAGGATAACTGACTGTTTTCCAGAATTATTGTTTTGTTCCCATTTAAAGAGTAGCCCGGAATCCATCAAATTCCACAGCTTCTTTCTAAATCCCTACGATTTCTGTAGCAGGTTCGGCATGACTAGGGCGATATCATCGGCGTAGGCGAGAGTTTTGGTATACCAGCCGTAATATGCAATGGGAGAAATCTTCACATTAGACTCCAACCTTCAAATAATGTACTGGGCAAACGATAGTGGGGAGCAGGGGCAACCCTGCCTGGTCCCTCTTGAAATGGCAAATGAGTTCCCCCGCAACAAACACTCTGGTCTCAGATTTAAAATAAAGTGCTCTAAGTGCTTGCCGGAATTCAGGACCAATATTTACTTTTCAAGCACAGACCACAGGTAGTGCCAGGAGACCCTATCGAAATCCTTCTTGGCACCAAGCAGGATCAAGCCCAAAAGGTGTCCCGCCGCCTGGGCAGCATAAAACAATGTGATTACCCATCTAATATGGCCTATGGTGCCTTTCCCCTGTATAAACCCATGTTGCCTCCCACGTGCTACCTTGCTGATGATAGGGGACAAGCGTCGGGCTAAGATTTTTGAGTATATTTTGGAGTACCCATTAATTAGCCTAATAGGTCTATAGAACCCAAGTTCTGTTATTGGCTTGTTCTTTTTTGGGAAAACTACAATTTTAGCTTGCGACCATGAGGGAGGAAGTTTCTTGCCTTCAAATACATGTGTAAATAATCCCATTAGGCAGTCGCCAAGCCCCGGTGCAAATACTCTTTAAAATTCCACGGGAATGCCGTCTTCACCGGCAGCCTTCCTTGAAGCCAAAGACAAAATAGCTGTTGAGATCTCTTACCACGGCAGGGAACCTTCTAAGTCTGCTCGGTCTTCTTCATCAAATCTAGGGAATGTAGGTAAATCTAAATAGACATAAACGACTTCACACTGACCCTTCCCGGCATCCAGATACAATGTCTGATAACATGTTTTAAATGGTGATCCCAGACCTACTGGGTCAAGGATCATGGCCTGAACTGGATCCCTAATCGCCCTGACTTCATTCCAGACGTTCTTTTGCCTGGTTCTTATAGCTAGTGAATGGCCGACTAATTCACCGTATTCATAGGCTTGTTCTCTGCACACTAAGAATTTAGCTGCTTTTTTAGCTATCATAATATCATTTATAGCTGCTTTAGCAATCATAACCCCCATCTGGACCTCTTGGATATTGCCACCCTGTGCATGGCCACTATTAATTTCTTTTGTCCAGAGCTAGTGGCTTTTCTTTCTTTACCCTACTTAACGTGAACTGCAGAGTTTACTCCTGAATCCCTGCTTTCAATGTATTCCAAACAATTTGCCATTTGAATTGTCATCAGTGATGTAATCAGTGATTTCACTCACCATGTCATGAGTGATGTAATATGTGACGTGATCAGCAGTGCAATGCGGGGGTACGAGCTATAGTTAACTCAACTAACTATAACGGAATAATTTCTCTGGTGTTTTAAGTAAGTAAGTAAGTAAAAGTTTATTGTTTCTGACTAACTAAAACCATTACAAAAATACATTTGAGTGCACATGGCATCAATTAAACGTTTTAAGATTAAAAAGAGAGAGAGATCATGATTATTAATAGTTATACTAGTATAACAGTGGAGTTTGGGAAGTGACCAAAGTTCATTAAATCATGTCTGGAACATAATTAATTAAGTCTTGTCTGGGTCGACTTCTTGGATTGTTAATTTCAGCTCCACTAGTTTCAGGAATTTCACCAACTTCCCATTTAGTGACGGAAGTCCTGGATCAAAACAAGCTAGAACTGCTTGTCTGCGTGTGCGTATTCTGTGTTCGTTAAAAGACATTTTTAGCAGGGCTGCTCTTTCCTCTTTCAGCCTCAAGCAGGTACATAACAAATGTTCGATATCTTCATTCCCTGCGCCACATAACCTACATTTTGTCCCACAGTTCCTTCTCAACCATGGTTGTAAATGTGGTATCGCTGGTAGAATTCCTAGCCTATGTTTTAGAAAGGCTTCTTATGTTTTCCTGCAATACCCCAGTCCAAAATACGCTTGTAACCCAGGTGATTTATATGTACACAGAGTCATCCAGGCGTGACGCCGGTTGGAAAAAGTAGCTTTGTCCTCTACGTGCGAGTATCTCTTTATGCTCTTATTTACTGCGCGTTTGAATTGCGCATGCGGTAGTGGGTTTTCCCGTAGTTCTTCCAGTCCTGTAACAATCAAGGACTCCTCCAAGTATTTTTTCACCGGCGTTTTGGAACAGCTGGACAGATCTTGCCAGAGCTGATGGTTCAGTGTATTCTCTGGTGAGTTCTTCATTTTGTGCCAGCACTTGATATATGAATCTCTCCTTGCAAGCATTTGGCTGATTAGTCCAAATTCTAACCGGATCTGGGCTTGTGAGGTATAAGATCGCAAATTTAAGAGAAGTCCGTATGCTTTTGAAATGATTGTGTCCAGCAGTTTCGCGTCTGTGCCCCTTAATGCCTCGCGGCAGTAGGTGATAGATGACTGTATTTTTACTTGGACAACGCGGAACTATGGTAAAAGAGTGGGGTCGGTCAGCTTAGTTTTTAGCTGTTTGAGTGTTATCGCGATCATCATACCTTTTCTCTTTGGGGCCTCAAGATGGTTTGAAAAGCGACCTCCTTTGTCAACTAAGATTCCAAGGCATTTATATTCAGAGCAGTTTACAACTACCGGCGTTCCTAGGACCCAATTGTGCGGCTTTTTATTCCCAGTTATTGACAGTACTTTGGTTTTGTCAATATTTACTGCAAGTAAGTTCTCTTCGGCGTATCCATGCAGCGTGTTGATAAGATTCTGTAGTCCTACTTTGGTGTGACTAACCAGGACCACATCATCTGCGTAGGATATGCTGGGCAGGGCTTTACCCCCAGTCGGGGTGCGTGCGCGTTCCAGGCTTCTAGGGCAGGTGGCAGGTCGGCTGTAAATAAATTAAAAAGGGTAGGCGCTAGGACGCACCCTTGCTTAAGGCCTTTTGTAGTCGGAATACGCCTAGAAAGGTGCATGCCATTCCCAAGCTTTATCTGCACCCACGTGTTAGAGTGCAATTCGATCAACAGGTTTAGTAGAGAGGCCGGGATCCCCCAGGAGGCTAGTTTTCTCCAAAGGTTGGCTCGATTGACATTGTCAAAAGCCGCCTTGAAGTCCACAAAGCAAAAGTGAAGAGTTTGTTTAGTCAGTTTTGCTTCGTCAATAAATAACAATAGTGCCAGGAGGTTTGTTGTAGTTCCCGTGTCTCTACAAAATCCAGTTTGACTAGATGGAATTATATTGCACTTAGATGCCCATTCGCACAGCTCAGTCAATAAAAGCCCTGCGAAGTATTTTGCCTCAATGTCCAGAAGGGCTATCAGGCGGTAGTTCTTTGGTAACGTTCTGTCTCCGCCTTATAAATCGGTGAGATAACTGAACCCTTCCATGATGCAGGAAGACACCCAAAATGGCTGACAGACATGAAGAGGGGGGTCAAGGATTTTGCCCAGTATTCCGGATCAAATTTGAAGAGGGCTGGAGGAATTCCGTTTGGCCCCGGTGCACCATCCTTCCTTCCTTTGGAGATTAATTTCCTAAGTGTAGCAGCACTAAATTCGATTTGAACTTTTTCTTGTAGTTTTATTATTTGTCGGGGATGGTCCTCCCGGGCAAACTGAGGCTTGTTTGTCACCGTGGCATGTTGATTGAAATGAGTGTCCAAGAAGGATTCCCAGGAGCTTTTGGTTATGTACGATGTTATTCCACCATGTTTAGGATTTAAAAGTTTGTTTAGCGTGGACCAAAATCGGGCGCTGTTATTTCCCTTAAAGTCATAGTGAAGTTTAGCCCAAAGGTCTTCTTCATTACATCTTTTGACCAACCATTTCAGTTTTTTTAGGTCTGCCCGGTGTTTGCGAAGCTGTTCGAGAAGATCCCTTTCGCCCGGGCTTTTTCTCAATAGTCTTAGGCCTTTATTAATCGCTTTTTTGTGGTCTTTTAAGGCTAGTTTCTGGGTCCTCGAAATCTTCCCTGTGACCTTAGAGCCAAAAGTTGGGAAGTGCCGTACTGTTGTTGAGTATGTGATTGCAAATTTAGCCGTAAAGATTTCCCATACGGTTACTGGGTTACCCACAGGATAATTTAAGCTGGTTAATTGTAGTTTTGCTGCTTGAAGTGCCTCCATCGTGTTTGCGACCGAGGTTTTAATTAGTTTAAGATTTATGGTGTGACAGGCGTGTGGTCCTGTTGGATTGGGGAGAATTGAGTCTGGAAAGGCAAGAAAAGAAACTTCCTGGGGACGGTGGTCGCTATCTCCCTTATCTCCTAGGTTAAAGCCCAGTATATGTTGAAAAAATGGGAGGGAGACGAGTGTGTAGTCTATTGTAGAGGTTGCGTTGCCTGAGTTGAACGAGGCCACAGATGGAGAGTCCTCAGGGAATCTTCCATTTAGGACCCTCAGGCCGATGTGCTCCAGGTCTTCCAGCAGCTCCTTCGCTGGCTTGGAGGTTTTACCTTGGCTGCTGAAGGATTGAGTTGGAATATTCCAGTAGTAGGACTGGGCCTGAATGTCACTATTTGAGGATGAGCCTAAAATGTATTGGTTGAAGTCTCCAGAAAGAATTAAATTGGGTGTAGTTTGCGAAGTCATTAAGTGGTATAAGTGGTCCATTAGAAGTTTTGACTCTTGTTTCTTCTTTTCTGGGTTGATGTAGGTGTTAATCAGCAGCACCTCTTCTTCTTTGCCCCTAAGATTTAATGTAATCCGAACTTTATTTATGGCAGGAGAGTTGGTGGTTAATTCCTGCGCATTGCCGACGTATGAGATTTTGATGTGAGTTGCTAAGCCACCTGCCAGCCGGCCAAATTTACTTTTTCTTGTGGCTGGGGAGTGATAGCAGGTGTAGCCTTCTATGTGTGCTGGATCCTCCAGCCATGTTTCCTGAAGGAGGATAATATCAAATAATTTCACATATTGTAGGAATTCGGTGTCTGTTGCATTGTCGTTGAGCCCATGTAGATTCCAGGACCATAGTTTCAGAAGTGAAGTGGCCAAATGCGAGCCTCGCTCTGTTGGGTTCCTTTGTCATTGTGGGTGACTTGGTGTGTTCCTTGTACTAAATAGCAGATGAATATCTGGGTTGTCCAAGTTAGAGACCACCGAGCTCTTTTGGGTGAATGTTGTCTGTATTTTTGTAGGAGATCGACCCAGTGCGGCCCTAAGCACTGACGTTGTCATCGAGTTTTTTGTAAGTGGTCTGTACCGAGGTCTCTCGAGCAGGGGAAGCGGATATCCTATATTATGATGTAGGGCAGGTTTAATTCCCCAGGCTTTGAGAATGTTTTGCTCGTCTAGGATTTTATTTACAATTTCGGATGGTGTTGTATCTATAACAGCCCTGAAACCTGTGTTTTTTCAGTAAATTTCTAAGGTTTTTTAAATGCTAATTTCTAACTATAACATCCCTGAAACCTATGGCTTACTTTGACTGTACCTTACAACAGACTCATACAAAGTAGCCTAATCACTAATCCATCTCCCAAGATTTATTACATTCAAACACTGCCTAACCTGCCGTGAGGGGAACGGCCAACTTGATTTGCAAACTTACCCCTGCACAGCTCCAGAACCGCGCCGTGAGGGAAACGGCCAGCGCTCACACCGCCATCCACCGCCATTCACCCGGTGCAGCAGCAGCTGGGGAACTACATCACCCAGCTGCCCCGGGGGTGGACGCGGCGGGCGTGACGACGGACACGCGCCAGGAGGCGCTTCATTAGCAGGGAGCGCCGAAGCGCTCTGGGGACATTCAAACACTGCCTAACCTGCCGTGAGGGGAACGGCCAACTTGATTTGCAAACTTACCCCTGCACAGCTCCAGAACCGCGCCGTGAGGGAAACGGCCAGCGCTCACACCGCCATCCACCGCCATTCACCCGGTGCAGCAGCAGCTGGGGAACTACATCACCCAGCTGCCCCGGGGGTGGACGCGGCGGGCGTGACGACGGACACGCGCCAGGAGGCGCTTCATTAGCAGGGAGCGCCAAAGCGCTCTGGGGACATTCAAACACTGCCTAACCTGCCGTGAGGGGAACGGCCAACTTGATTTGCAAACTTACCCCTGCACAGCTCCAGAACCGCGCCGTGAGGGAAACGGCCAGCGCTCACACCGCCATCCACCGCCATTCACCCGGTGCAGCAGCAGCTGGGGAACTACATCACCCAGCTGCCCCGGGGGTGGACGCGGCGGGCGTGACGACGGACACGCGCCAGGAGGCGCTTCATTAGCAGGGAGCGCCGAAGCGCTCTGGGGACATTCAAACACTGCCTAACCTGCCGTGAGGGGAACGGCCAACTTGATTTGCAAACTTACCCCTGCACAGCTCCAGAACCGCGCCGTGAGGGAAACGGCCAGCGCTCACACCGCCATCCACCGCCATTCACCCGGTGCAGCAGCAGCTGGGGAACTACATCACCCAGCTGCCCCGGGGGTGGACGCGGCGGGCGTGACGACGGACACGCGCCAGGAGGCGCTTCATTAGCAGGGAACGCCTCTCGCACCCGCGAGTCGCGCGCGGTAGAAGCCCGGGCAAAGGGCGGGCCGTCTGTGGCCGTCCGTGGACGACAGTGGTCGGGCGGGCCACCCCCCTAAGACTCCCCTCAAACGTACGTACTATATTCAGGTACTAACATGGGTGACTGCACTGCTATTACTACCCATACTGATGTATTAACCCAGTGTGCTGATACCTCCGACTGTCTCATCACATCTTTTGAAACTTTGATTGAAACTGCCTTTAATGAAATTGTGGAGACTGAGAGGAGGTTTTCCATGGGCTCACTTGCTATCAACAACAAATTGAGTGGTACTAACTATGCAAATGGGAATATACACATTATCCCTGAGGTTACTGTGGTTAAGCCATCACACCCGTCTATTAACGTGCCTATTGTTCTGGAAGATGAAAATACTGTTACCTATATAGCAGCAGACTCTGCCCCCCTATCAACAGCTGCTGTTACTCCACAGCCGGTATTGTCTCCAACACCTTCAGTACCTCTGCTAACAGAAACTATCCCTATTACTACAACTGTTTCCCAGGATGACGTTATTACCCTGGATATTACGGACTCTAGTAGTAACAAACTGGGAGGGGAAAAAAGAAAAAGAGGTACTATTAAGCAAAGGGCCAATAAAAGGAAACAACCTTTATCGAACAAGAGTCAGCCCACACCACAAAGCCTTTGGACTAAACAAAAATCTTTGGGGTCGGTAACTGTTTCTATGGAGGATAAAGAGTTAGCGCATATGGATAGCAATTCTCCTTCGCCCACTATTCACCCTAGTGGGAATTTTAACACTATATGGACCCAAACTTCATTAATGGGAGATAATTATAATCTCTCAAGACAAAACGGGAACCTTATAGAAACTATAGTGGATACTATTTTTAATCGATTGGAAAAACATATGATCAACCAGTTTAATAATGTTTTTAAAAGACTGGACAGACTAGATAACCTGGTTAAAAATGATGAAGCTAAAAGGAAGGGGTCTATTATTTTGGATCAAATCAGAGCCGACCGTCTCTTAAAAGAACTTGAATCCCTAAGCAACACTCTGTCACTAAAAGAACAGGATGCTCGCATCGTATTGGATGAGGGCATGAATAACCCGGGAACATCATTACCGTCTATCATACAACCTAAAATTCAACCCCAATCTGTTAATACAGGGGTTAAGTGTGTAAAACCCAGTACAGTTGCTAAATCTATTCCAACTCCTGCACCTAGAAAAACTGCCCCTGTGGCTACTATTAACAAAAATGCCATCAGTAAGAATGATGGCTTTACTCAATCTACTCCAACAACCACATCAACTGTAGATAAGAATAAAGGTACTGCCCAAGCAGGGTCCAATAGGCCTCGTAAATACGAAGGGCCTGTCTTACCCTTACACTTGCCACCGGATGCCTGTCCTTTCGTCCTGGTTTTGGCAGGAGTACCATCGCTGAGGGAGGGTCAGGGGGAATCCTGGGTACAACTACGAAACAAGTGTATAGACTGGCTGACTAAACACAAGGGGGTTGGATACGACATATTAAGAGAAATCATATCGGTTCGCAGGGTGTCTTGGATTGGACCATTACCTAAAGATAAGGACGGAGATTGTATAGTTCTTAACTTCAAAAATCCCGGAACTGTAAGACATTTGCTTAATAGAAGTGGTAACTGTTCGGCCATTTCTACGGTTGCAACTATGTTACCTCTAAGCTACTTCTACAGACAACCCCCTATGCAATTTCGACCACCTTTAATACAATTCCACCCTCCATCCAGGTATTTTCAGCCACCTGCTATGCAATTTCAGCCAGTTGCTTTCCCTCTTAACACATTTAATAGATTTGCACCTTTGTCAGGTTTGGATATGTTAGACTGACCCTCTCCGATTAAGTCAGTTAACCCAGTTGGTCCATCACCAACTCCAATCAATGAAAATCAGGAAGCCTCACATTCCTTGATAGGGACTACAGTAAGAGGCCAACCTATGAACAAAAACCTTTTGGATTCTGTACTCTCTCTTGTAAATTGGAACATAGCGGGTCTTAACTCTTAACTGAAAATCAAAGAATGGTCTGACTGGGTCAATAATAATTGTGACATATTGTTGCTTCAAGAGACCTGGTGCACAACTAATCCCATAATGGAGGGCTTCTGTTGCTATAATTTAAAGGCCTCTGCTTCATCTATGGGACGCCCCAGTGGGGGGTTATCAATTTGGTCTAAGATAAAACCCGGGGTACAAACTAAACAGATCCCTACACCGGGCAAATGTTTTATGGCTACGAAATACATTAACAGGATGGTTTTATGTATAATTAATTTTTATAATAATGACTTTGTTAATCATCCCAATGCAAACTTTTTGTCTTTGTTTAACTTTATTGATGATATCGTGGAGGGGTTGAAGTATGGGTCCTTCGATGGTATCTGCATCGGAGGTGATTTTAACGCTCATATGTATCGCACTAGTGCTCCATGTCGTAATGGTGAAGAGTTGAAAAATCTATTAGCATCCCGCAATTTAGTAAATGCTATGGAAATCGCTGGTATTAGTGCTGAAAATATATTTACACCCACCTATATAGGTCAAGGCTGCGCTTCCACGATAGATTATATATTTCTTTGTTTGTCCCTGTGTGATATAACTCGAAAAGCTGAGGTTATCTGCTCTGCATATAGTGACCATTACCCGCTCAGAATATATTTAGATAATCCACAGACCATAAAGGCTGCTCTGAGAATTGAGAATGGGCCACAAAATCTGGCACTGTCTACTGATAGACTAAGACTAATATGGAAAGGGGTGGATAATAAAGCTATCCTAGTCAAGGTAATTAAAAAATATCCTCTGTTAATAGAGACCTGCCTGTCACTTAATAGTACTGGCGAAGCATTGGTTGTTGCATTTAGTAATCTTTGTGGGGCTATTAAATGTGAATCATCTAAACCATCTAGGCCCTATATAGATCACAGCCCTCGCTGGTTTGACTCCGTGTGCTCAAAGGCCAACAGAGAATTGAGGGCGGCCTTAAAAGAAAATCCTAGGGATTTTAACCTAGTGAGAGAATTAAGATCTAAATACAAACTCGCCCTACGGATAAGATCTGAGGCTTTAGTGGTTAACCACTGGGAGTCACTCACGCGGACTGCTTCGCTAAAAGACACGGCAGGGTTCTGGAGAGAAGTCAAATCACTCAGATCTCTTGGTTCTAACATCCAACCAATTAATTGTAATATAAACGGTGAGGTTTGGGTGGAGCATTTCTCTAAAATCTATGCTATAACAGCCCTTTCTATAGATTCTGCCCCACTATTGAATAATGCTGAACAACTGAATTTTTCAATATCTGAGGTGGAGGATGCAATTTTGGAGAGTGCTAGCAATAAAGCCCCTGGTCCCGATGGTCTATCTATCGACCAGATTAAATCGCAAATTAAATTTTGGGCCCCTTTATTATGTAACCTATTTAATAATCTGACGGACAGCTCAATCCCCCAATCCTGGTCGAACAGTGTCATTGTACCGATATTCAAGAAAGGTGACAGGTCGGATCCGGCCTGCTACCGTCCGATCTCACTGATCGACAATACATTAAAAGTCCTTGGTAGGGTACTATTTAAGAGGATAAGGGAATGGGCTGAGGATAATAATGTGCTACATTGCAGCCAATTGGGGTTCAGAAGCCATGTGGGCACGGTTGAGCAGTGTCTCAACTTGAATCTGATCATGGCCAAATATATTATTGTTAAAAAGTCCCCACTTTATTTAAGTTTTATGGACTTGAGTTCCGCTTTTGATTTTGTCAATCGCTCTAGGTTATGGTCACATTTGCTTGATTATGGTTTAGATGATTCGTTGTTATATTTTCTTTCACATTTACATAGGGATCTTAAGGCAAGAGTACGTATTAATAATAATGGTGAACTATCTGATGATATTTTTATTAGAAGAGGAGTTCGACAGGGCTGTGTACTCGCCCCATTGCTTTTTATTTTATATATTAACGGGCTGAGCCCTGCCCTGAGTAAGAACTCTAAGGATGTTCCAATTATAAATGGTTCCCCCATTACTACCTTACTTTATGCGGATGACGCAGTATTAATGGGGCGTACTCCAAATGCTTTGCGTTCATTAATTACAGGGTTTGTTGCTTTTATGTCTGATTTAGGTTTAAATACCAATTTTAAAAAATCTTTTATCATGAACTGTGGACCAAAAAGATACAACATTACTTCAATTAAAGTTGGCGACAATAAATTAAAATGTACTAGCACTTTCCCCTATTTAGGGTTATTATTCTCCAATACATGCTCATGGCAGCATCATGCTGCCTACGCAAGAAATAAAATTGGTAAATCAATTAATTCAATTTTATCTCTTCGTCAACCGAAAACGGCCGATGTGATTACCCCCCTGTTAAATATTTATCGCACCCAATGTCAGCCAACTGGGACATATGGATCAGAAGTGTGGGGTTATTGTAACAGCATGTCTTTGCAGTTGGAGGAAAATAGATTCTGTAGGAAGGTGCTGGGTGGAACCTCCTGTGCGCCCACATTCATTTGTCATCAAGAACTTATGTTGCCATATATAGCTGATTTTATTAGGTCAAGGCCTACGCTTTTTTGGATAAAAATATGGACAAATCCAGCGGCTTCCTTGACCCGCAGTATAATCTCAGATTGCCTGTTACATGAACGATCCCATCTCATACCTTGGCTAAATGCTGTCAAGAATAGCCTGTTGAGCGTGGGACATGGCTCTTTGTTTAGCTTCCCAAACGCCATTGTCCCCGCCCACAAGAATAATGTAAAACGGGCACTGTTTGAAATATATAAAGAGGAACGCATGAGAATTGAACTAAAGAAACCAGCTAATATTAAATATTTCCCACTAACTGATACCGGTAATAATAATTTAAATAAGCCAAACAAGCCCTGTAGATACTTGTCAATACCAACAGGAAGATGGAACCGGAGCCTTTTATTTAGGTTCCGGGATGGAAGTATTGTCAATTTACTGAGTTTCCCACTCGGCTATAATAAGAATTTAGAAGAGCTGGATTGTCCGTGCTCTGTCGGAGGGAAACAAAGTGTATTGCATTACTTTATTTTCTGTGGCCACTATAAATTGTATATTCATCATTATCTAATGCCGATCTTTAGAAAATATAATTTAAGGGACTTTAAATTGGCATTGAGATTTCTACAAATGTTACCAACTGACGATGTTATATACACTATAAGTTGCTTCATAAAAGCCTGTGTGAGATCGAGGGCAAGTATGGAACACGGATAATGGCCTATGAATGCATAACGCACTTTAAAATCTAAATATAAATTGTATAGTGGATTAATTATATGTATGGATTTCATGAATATTGGTATTGGCTAAACAGAAATTTATGATTGCATTTGTTGTTAACTGTTTAATGTCTTATATTTTGTATCATGCACTTTACGCCACATATGCTGCTCTTGCCCAATTGGGCTATTTTTAACTTCTGTATATGTTTTTATGTGTTTTAAATGCTTCATTCTGTATGTACTTTTATGGATCTATCAAAATCCGAATAAAGATCATTCCATTCCATTCCATTCCACTAATCCATCTCCCAAGATTTATTAACCCTCGCTTTCATCTGAAAGGTTCAATATTCATCGACTGCTCGGAATGTTAGGCCTGCCAAATATAAAACAGCAATCCTAAGCACATCACTGCTGTAAGTCTGAGCAAGTTTGTGAGGTATGCATGTGTGTGTCTCTTCTTTTACCTAGTGACACGTTGAGAAAAAAATAAATATGCAAATACTTGAATAACTATTTCAAACAGCATACTCTGTAAATTTATGTACAAAAAGGTAAAAGCAAGAGAAGTGCAGAAAGAAGCAACAGATGTACCAAAAGAGGCAAGAGGGGTGCAGAAAAAATCAAGAGATACAGAAAAAAGCAAGAGAAGTGCACAAAGAACCAACGGAGGTACATAAAAATGGTAAGAGGGAGGGTGCAGAAAGAGGAAAGAGAAGTGCCGAAAGAGGCAAGAGAGATGCACAAAGAGGGAAGAAGGATGCAGAAAGAGACAAGAGGGGTGCAAAAAGAAGAAAGAGAAGTACAGAATGTAGCAACAGGGGTGCAGAAAGAGGCAAGAGGGGTGCAGAAAGAGGCAAGAAGGGTACAGAAATGTATGAGAGAGGTGCAGAAACAAGCAAGAGCAGTGCAGAAAAAACCAAGAGAGGTGCAGAAAGAGGCAAGAGGGGTGCAAAAGAGGCAAGAGAAGTGCAAAACGAAGCAAAAGAGTTAGAGAAAGAGGAAAGATGGGGCAGAAAGGGGCAAGAGAACTACAGAAAGAGGCAACAAAGGTGCAGAAAGAGGCAAGACAGGTACAGGAAAAGAGAAGAAGGGTGCAGAAAGATGCAAGCGAGGTGCAGAAAGAGGCAAGAGGGATACAGAAAGAGACGAAAGAGTGCACACAGAAGTAAAAGAGGTGCAGAAAGAGGCACAAGGAGTGCAGAAAGAGGCAAAAGCAGTGCGGAAAGAACCAAGAGATGTGCAGAAAAAGGCAATAGAGGTGCAGAAAGAGGCCAGAGATGTGCAGAAAAAAGGGAAGAAGGGCACAGAAAGAAGCAAGAGAAATGCAGAATGAGGCAAGTGGGGTACAGAAGGAGGATATAAAACTGCAGAAAGAGGCAGGAGAGTTGCAGAAACAGGCAAAAAGAGTGCAGAAAGAAGGAACAGGTGAGCATACCGAGGCAAGTGAGGTATAGAAAGATCGAAGAGGGGTACAGAAAGAGGCAAGAGGAATACAGAAATTTGCAACAGAGGTGCAGATAGAAGCAAGAGCAGTGTAGTAGGAACCAACAGAGGTGCAGAAAGAGGCAAGACGGTTACAGAGAGAGGCAAGAGCAGTGCCGAAAGAACCAAAAGATGTGCAGAAAGACGCAAAAGAGGTGCAGAAAGAGGCAAGAGATGTACAGAAAAAGGGAAGAAGGGTGCAGAAAGAAGCAAGAGAAGTACAGAAAGAGGCAAGTGAGGTGCAGAGGGAGGCAAGAAAAGTGTAGAAAGAAGCAAAAGAGGTGCGGAAAGAGGCAAGAGAGTTGCAGAAACAGGCAAAAGGGGTGGAGAAAGAGGGAACAGGTATGCCGAAAAAGGAAAGAGCAGTACAGAAAGAAGTAGGAAAGGTGCACAAAGAGGTAAAAGGGGTAGAGAAAGAGGCAAGAGGGGTACATAAAGAAACAAGCGAAGTGCAGAAAGAAGCAACAGAGGTGCTGATAGAGGCATGAGGGGTACAGAAATAGGCAAGAGAAGTGCAGAAAAAAGCAATAGAAGCTCAGAAACAAGCAACAGAGGTCCAGAAAGAGGCAAGAGGGGTGCAGAAAGAGGCAACGGAAATGCAAAAAGAAGCAACAGAGGTGCAGAAAGAGGCAAGAAAAGTACAGAAACAGGCAGGAGAGGTATAGAAAGAGGGAACAGGGGTACAGAAAGAGGCACAAGGGGTGCAGAAAGAAGGAAGAAGGGTGCAGAAAAAGGCAAGAGAGGTACAGAAAGAACCAAGTGAGGTGCAGAAAGAGGCAAGACAGGTGCAAAAAGAAGCAAGAGAGGTGCAGAAAGTGAAAGACATGAGCAGAAATAGGCAAAAGAAGTGCATAAAAAGAAAGAAATGTGCAGAAAGAAGCAACAGAAATACAAAAAGATGCAAGAGAGGCGCAGAAGGAAGCAAGAGTGGTTTGCATACCTTTAGTACCAATTTAATACCCACATTTAGCAATAAGTAACAGGTGAACAATCTGGGTTTGCAAAGTACCTTCCAGCACGCTGGTACACTTGTCTCTGCATTTTTTGTAATGTTGAAGCCTTTTGAGCTAGAAACAAGTTTTTTTGAGGCTCAAATCTGAAGATTATGCAGCAGATGATGGATTATGTGGCAAATGCGGAAAATGTATAACTCGAAAAGTCGGTGCAGTCGCATAATTCCACTGGCTGTGCTCATACCTCTGACTAGGTCCAGAAGCGCATATAGGGTAAAGACAAAGGGTAGGTACAAGTTATAAAATCATCTAAAGCATTTCAGGCTATATATTTCCATACATTATTTTCAAACAATACAATAAGGTGCTCTATAATAGACATATACACACAACCAAACAGTCTATAGCTTTTTTTGGAATGAAAGTATTTTTATTTAAGGTTTCTCGTTGATGGAGAGAATCATTTTTTGTTAAAGTTTTGTGTTTTTATAAAGTATATCAAATATATAATTTTGTGTACAAATATTTATATTGATATTCTGTACATAACATGCTAATATATAATCATATGTCTATGAAAAACATATACAAACTCATATGTCTATAAAGAACAGATACATACATACATAAATATGACAAAGACTGTACATAACAACACTATACATGGAATAAAAATGCAAGAAAAGGTGGGTAAACTATGAAGCAGTTCAAAGGCTGGCAGTAGAAGAGAACACTACGCGAGTTTCAGCGTGTATGCCTTCGTCAGGTAAACCCGTCTCAACTTTTTGAACAAACAAAATAAACAATAAACAACGTGTAAACATATAAGTGCACTACTTGCCCTGAAACGTAAGCTTTTATTTAAATAAGAGCAGATTATGCTTCTAGAGTAGACCATCGGTGCCAATGCTTCTAAGGAAGTGTTAATATATATAGGAATTGTTGTATAAAAAGCACATAAAGTGAACATAGTAGGAGGATAATATTAAAAACACACATTGCTAGTCATGCAATGTGGTCAATGTGTGCTACCTTCACCAAAGTTATTAAAGATGAAACCTCATAGTCCCAGAATAGTAACCACAAAGTGTTGATCCTACAAGGGGATAAGTGAAGAAGGATATTAAGAAATATAAGAAGATGATACTTCTAACTAATATTACACGTGAATAGGAACGAAGATTGAAAGACACAAATGTTTGGAATTCATATTCAGTAGTGCTAACCCCAACTGAGGGCTCCAATTTAAATATTATGACCTAGTCAACCACCATGTGCTCCTACACAGATTGTCATATCCATGCGAGTACCCTTTACAAACCTCTCCTTTTTTCTGAAGAAAGATGCACTTAACAATACATTACACCTCCAAATTCCCCCACATAGGCATAAAATAGCTCCAACAATGGTGGAAAAATACAACTGTAAGGCCTGTTCCAAAATGTCCACAAACTTGGATAAGTATCACATTTTAGTTCTTCTTATAGGTCCGCTCCAATCTGACCACAGTAATCATTGCATCCCAAGCAGTTAAACAAACTCCTTCAGTGGACTAAATATAACAAGCTTCTAGACAAGATAGACTGAAGTTTTAACAGAGGCAGGTAGGTGAAACAAAATACTAAAATCAGTAAATGTTTCCATTCAAAATGCTAGAGAAGTGACAGCTGCTGATGTTCCAAACTATTTATGTGGTAAATACTCTTGCCTCGGATAGCTCAGAACGAGGGGAGACACCAAACTCCCCCTTCCTTCATCTCCTCTATCCAGACAGGAACAAATGGTGCATTTCATAAATGCTTTACAAGTATATTGGTTTCTAAGTCATAGATTCTGATGGAGCACTCATGAAATATGCCCGTTCTTTCAAATTTATCAAAGCAAGTCTAGCCTACCACCTGGGTGTCTGTAGTTTACCTCCACCAAAAAGCAAAAAGAAAACAAAGAGGAAAGCATGCATTTCCCTGTCCAGTTTGCATGTGAAATGTCCAGAGCGCTGTAAGGGATAGATGCATTTTTAGAAACTGCAAATTCAAAGGGCATACTAATGATTATAGCATTTTTCTTTGCTTCTCTTTTCCACTTCCTTTCATTTTCCATCTCCCCCTTCTGAATCCACTACACAAATCTCACAGTCTCAAGCTGCAGAAAGAAGAGTTACATATGTTACAGACTTGTAAAGCAAAGCTATATATTTTGCAGTCATACATAATTTACAGAGCCTAACAACCACACAACAGAGTTACTGCTTAGGTTACAGAGCCTTGCGGGTGAGGCCATTCCACACATTGCACTAATGATACAAGCTATGGTCTCAAAAAGCAGCTATGATTATCAATCTAATGTAAGTTGTAAATATATGTTTAGGTGATAAAACATTGAGGCACAGTATTGTAGGTTTGCATCTGAAACAGAGGAATGTGAAAATCAGATAATGATGCATAAAGTCTAATTTAAGCCAAAAGGACCTGAAATATTGAGAGTAACTAGTGACTGAACCTACAAACAGTGAGGATTTGTCACAATTTTCAGGAGATAATTATTACAATATTATGCTTGTTTGATGATGAGGGCAGGATTTTGCTTTGAATGTGGTTGGTGTTCTATAGGAACATTCTCTTCTTCTGTGGTTGCTGTATACAACCACCACTAATGTCTTAATGAATGAAAGAACGAAGAATAGTGGTCCAAATGGGAGAAATAGGTATCCAGTCCTATTACCAATTCAATTGATTTTATGTTTAGTTTGAGTTTGTTAAGCTTTGTTTTGGGGGAATTAATAAATGTTTTAATATAGATGTATATGTATATATATATATATATATATATATATATATATATATATATATATATATATATATATATATATATTCACGGAAAAAACCATAGGTTATAGACCATATATAGTTAGGAATTAGCATTTACAAAACCTTGAAAATTCACTGAAAAAACCATAGGTTATAGACCATATATAGTTAGGAATTAGCATTTACAAAACCTTGAAAATTCACTGAAAAAACCATAGGTTATAGACCATATATAGTTAGGAATTAGCATTTAAAAAACCTTATTTTACTCACACAAAACCATTGAAATTCCATATATAGTTAGTTGCACTAACTATATATCGCGCACCCGCAATCCACTGCTGATGATGTCACATATTACAATGACAAGGTGACCACACCGACCTCGCTAGCGCTAGTCGCACTTCTCTGCCTGTCCTACCGGAGCTGATTTTAATTCCTCTGTTTTGTATTTAAATTCTTATTTGTTCATTCTTACCTTGCTTTTAATTGCTGCGCCCCCCCCTGGCCTCACTCTTGCACCATAAAAAAAAACCCTGGGACCATCACCACCGCCTTTGGCGGGTCCGGGATCACGGGGCAACGGGGACTACTCGGACCGCCATTTTGGATTGGGCTGGGGCACTCTCGCGCATCCTCGCGAGATTTCGGCCTGCAGAGCCTATTTCAGGCGGCGAGTGACGGTAGGTCAGCCTGGACAAGGTGACCACACCGACCTCGCTAGCGCTAGTCGCACTTCTCTGCCTGTCCTACCGGAGCTGATTTTAATTCCTCTGTTTTGTATTTAAATTCTTATTTGTTCATTCTTACCTTGCTTTTAATTGCTGCGCCCCCCCCTGGCCTCACTCTTGCACCATAAAAAAAAAACCCTGGGACCATCACCACCGCCTTTGGCGGGTCCGGGATCACGGGGCAACGGGGACTACTCGGACCGCCATTTTGGATTGGGCTGGGGCACTCTCGCGCATCCTCGCGAGATTTCGGCCTGCAGAGCCTATTTCAGGCAGCGAGTGACGGTAGGTCAGCCTGGACAAGGTGACCACACCGACCTCGCTAGCGCTAGTCGCACTTCTCTGCCTGTCCTACCGGAGCTGATTTTAATTCCTCTGTTTTGTATTTAAAATCTTATTTGTTCATTCTTACATTGCTTTTAATTGCTGCGCCCCCCCTGGCCTCACTCTTGCACCATAAAAAAAAAAACCCTGGGACCATCACCACCGCCTTTGGCGGGTCCGGGATCACGGGGCAACGGGGACTACTCGGACCGACATTTTGGATTGGGCTGGGGCACTCTCGCGCATCCTCGTGAGATTTCGGCCTGCAGAGACTATTTCAGGCGGCGAGTGACGGTAGGTCAGCCTGGACAAGGTGATCACACCGACCTCGCTAGCGCTAGTCGCACTTCTCTGCCTGTCCTACCGGAGCTGATTTTAATTCCTCTGTTTTGTATTTAAATTCTTATTTGTTCATTCTTACCTTGCTTTTAATTGCTGCGCCCCCCCTGGCCTCACTCTTGCACCATAAAAAAAAAACCCTGGGACCATCACCACCGCCTTTGGCGGGTCCGGGATCACGGGGCAACGGGGACTACTCGGACCGCCATTTTGGATTGGGCTGGGGCACTCTCGTGCATCCTCGCGAGATTTCGGCCTGCAGAGCCTATTTCAGGCGGCGAGTGAGAGTAGGTCAGCCTGGACAAGGTGACCACACCGACCTCGCTAGCGCTAGTCGCACTTCTCTGCCTGTCCTACCGGAGCTGATTTTAATTCCTCTGTTTTGTATTTAAATTCTTATTTGTTCATTCTTACCTTGCTTTTAATTGCTGCGCCCCCCCCTGGCCTCACTCTTGCACCATAAAAAAAAAAACCCTGGGACCATCACCACCGCCTTTGGCGGGTCCGGGATCACGGGGCAACGGGGACTACTCGGACCGCCATTTTGGATTGGGCTGGGGCACTCTCGCGCATCCTCGCGAGATTTCGGCCTGCAGAGCCTATTTCAGGCGGCGAGTGACGGTAGGTCAGCCTGGACAAGGTGACCACACCGACCTCGCTAGCGCTAGTCGCACTTCTCTGCCTGTCCTACCGGAGCTGATTTTAATTCCTCTGTTTTGTATTTAAATTCTTATTTGTTCATTCTTACCTTGCTTTTAATTGATGCGCCCCCCCTGGCCTCACTCTTGCACCATAAAAAAAAAACCCTGGGACCATCACCACCGCCTTTGGCGGGTCCGGGATCACGGGGCAACGGGGACTACTCGGACCGCCATTTTGGATTGGGCTGGGGCTGCAGAGACTATTTCAGCCTTCCCTTGGCCGCGCAGCGGTAACGCGCGGCGGGAGCGCCTTCACTGCGCCGGAGTCCAGCCAGAGTCCTGCCCGTCTGCGCTCGTCCGCGCTAGGACGGGCTTCGGGCTCTGGCACACTCTCCTTCCCGGTGAGTAAATCTATTTAATCATCATGATTCTTATATACTCATATGAAGAGTTGTATGCGCTTCGTGGCGCTCCTAATAATAACTGCTCTATCTACCCTTTTCCTCCTTGCAAGTTCAGCTGTACTTGCTGTGGCTTCTCCTTACAAACTCCTACTAAAAGTAGAACCCTACAACATCAAGGTAGACGAAAGAGGCAAGCAAATTCTAGGACAGCTTCCACTCGCCCCCCTTTAAGATTCTGGAGTATCAATTGCAGATCTTTGCCACAACATAGATATAACATTCATGATTTTCTTGTTGAAAATCAACCTGATGCAATATTCCTGACTGAGACGTGGCTTCGGGATTGCTCAGGTCCAGATATTGCTGATGCAATTCCTTTCAACTATGCCATTCTTCATCAGGATAGGGTCTCTGGCAGGGGTGGCGGAATTGCAATTGTCTACAGGAATGTTTACACTTGTAAACTGGTAGATGCCACTCAAAAAGATTGTGAATCGGCCCCATTTAAACTGACCATCACCCCCCAATTGACGTTGTCAGGACTACTGGTATATCGTCCCCCTGGGACAGCGAGCTCATGGATAACATCATTACCAGATTTTTTAGCTCCAGTACTGCTCAAAGCATCGAATTTTACGATCTTAGGAGACCTAAATATACATCTGGAAGACCATGAGTGTCCTTACAGAAATCAGTTTCTCTCCATCTTGGAAGCTTTTAGTCTTCAACTTCAAAATACAGGCCCCACACATTGCGCTGGCCATCTATTAGACCCGATTCTGTCCAATCTTCCCTTAGACTGTTCTCGTGAAGCCCTACAAATTGCCTGGTCCGACCATTTAGCCGTCCCTTTCTCTTTAGATATGGCTGAAACAGCAAAAAGACCTGAGGCGGGAACTGCTAGACCAGCTCGGAACTGGGGTAAGATCAACATGCTAGAACTCAATAATCTGTTGATCAAAACACTTCCGTGCACTGAACTACCAGTTGCTGCACTAAATTGTGCCACTGAACTTTGGCTAACTAATGCTGTCAATTTGGCGCTACCGATAACATCGAAGTTCGCTTCTTTACATCATCCCCCGGCTCCGTGGTACTCTGAACAACTTAAATGCCTCCGCTCACAATGTAAGACCTTGGAGCGTAAATGGAGACAAGGTTATTCCCCCTCACGCAAAATCATCTATAAAGAAGCCTTGAAAAAGTACCACAATAGCTGCAAAACTGCTAAAGCAGATTATACTAAAAAAAACTGTGACTGATGCACGTAATTGCCCTAAGGTGCTATTCTCTGTTGTTAAAAAATTGACCGGTGCCAATTCCACTCCTCCCTCTCCGGCACTTGATGCCGCTCAGTGTCAATCCTTGGCAGATTACTTTACAAAGAAAGTTGATCTTATCTACGACCATTTCACCTCACTCCCAGTGAATACCTCTATTGCCCCTGATATGGTCCAGGAACTGGCAAACACCGCCATTGATGCAGTAATTACTGCTTGGCAGCCTTTAGATGCCATTTCCTTTGTCTCCTGATTAAATAGTGTGCGATCGGGCTCCCCACGGGATGCTCTCCCAGCCAAAATATTAAAACAATTAGATCCCCTCACACACCCCATCATCATTAAACTACTAAACGCTTCTCTGAGCGAGGCCCATGTCCCCCAACCTTGGAAACACGCCATGGTCGTACCGTTATTGAAAAAATTGGGTGCAGATTCCTCCAACTCTGCCAATTTTCGCCCAATATCACTGTTGCCTATCTTTTCGAAGATATTGGAGAGACATATTAATTCCCAGCTTTCCAAATTAGTCGAAAACACTGCCTTTCTCCATCCCTCGCAATCGGGTTTTCGGCCTCGACACTCAACTGAGACAGCCCTCCTGGGAGTAACAGAGAGTCTTAGGCACGGTGTCGATCAGGGTAACACCGTGGCGCTCATCCTGCTGGACTTGAGCGCAGCCTTCGACACCGTGGCGCATTCCATCCTTATTGACTCTCTGAAATCCCTAGGTGTGGCAGTCCAGGCCCTGGCCTGGGTAGTGTCGTTCCTTAGCGACCGAACCTTTCAAGTGTTTTCCCCCAAAGCAGCCTCCACCATTTGTCCATCTACCCGAGGCGTTCCCCAAGGTTCAATCCTTAGCCCTTTATTATTTAATATTTATGTTAAACCCTTGGCGACCATAGTTGAACAGGCTGGGCTAACCCTGTTCTCCTATGCAGATGACACCCAGATTATCTTCTCCCTATCAGGGAGAGACGAGAACAACACCTCCGCACTCAAGGCTGGCCTCATTCTTGTGGCCGACTGGATGCGGAGAAATTGTCTCAAGCTGAATGGGGAGAAGACCGAGGTGGTCATTCTGGGTCGGAACAAACATCTTTGGGGCCCCCATCACTGGCCCATTGAACTGGGCAATGCGCCTACGCCATCCACTGCAGTCCGTAACCTGGGCGTCATCATTGACGACAGGCTAACTATGAAGCAACAAGCTACTAAGGTTGCAGCCATTTGCTTCTCAACGCTGCGGTGGCTTCACAAGATTCTGTGGATGCTCCCCCTCTCCTCTCGCAGAACCGTAGTCCAGGCACTTGTAACATCACGCCTGGACTATGGCAATATTCTCTACCTGGGCGCAGATAAAGCCACCATACATCTGCTTCAGGTTGTACAAAATGCGGCTGCGCGCCTGCTAAAGAACGTCCCTAGACGCACTTCAGCTGCTGCCGCGTTGCGTGACCTTCATTGGCTGAGCGTTCCTGAACGTGTTAAATTCAAGGCACTCTGTTACATGTTCAAGGCCAAGCAGGGCAGCGCTCCAGCTTATATCCAAGGGTTGGTAACACCTTACACACCCGTGCGCTCATTAAGGTCATCGGACACTGGCAATTTCACAGTGCCAAGATGTAAGTTGGCAAGAATGGGAGGCCGCTCCTTTTCTATTCTGGGCCCGAAATATTGGAACTCCCTCCCACTAGTACTAAAGTCAGAGACCAACTTACTCCGCTTCCGTAGGACTTTGAAGACTCTTCTGTTCACCAAGCGCAGTTAATAGTTGGTTGTGGCCTTAAGTCAGGTGTTGCATTGTCCTTTCTTCTATAGTCTGTCCCTGGCGCCGGGAAACCCACTGTGGGTAGCTGTGCGCGGTAAAAGCTTAAATAAATAAATAAATAAATAAATTCATGACATGGTCAGTGACATCACTGATGACATCACTGATGACATCTCAAATGACATCACTGATGACATCACTGATGGCATCATCCAGTGACTGTGTGTTTCTGTAAAGTTTAAATATGTTTTACATATTGAAGAATGAGAGGATATATAAGTGTCTGGATGAAAGATTCAGTAGGTGCGTGACTGAATGTATGAGTGAGTGATTAAATGTGTCTCACTGAGTGCATGGGTTAGTGACTAAACTGTCTTAATTTGTGCATCATTATGTCTGTTGTTCTGTAAACTGCTGCATGTGTTGATCAGTAGCTATATGAGTAACTATATGGGTTATTGATTGATTGCCCAAGTATTTGTATGGGAGACTGAGTGTGTGTGTGGCTGGCTGGGAGGTGTGTGACTCTGTGCAGATCAATGTGTACTTGTATCAATGATTGTATAAGAGAGTAAGTATGTGTTAGTATATGTTTGAAAATGTAAGGTGCTCTATGTTTAACTGTATAGATTAGAAAATGGAAGTGTGATTGATTCTTTACAGGACTGACTAGGTGTGTGAGTAACTCCATGGATGAGTGGCAGAGTGTGAGTGTCTGTATAGGTGTATGAGTGCATATGATAGTGTTGTAAAGATGAGTGATTGTATGTATGAATGATTGTATGGGTGAATGAGTGAATGTGTGTGTAGACGTAGGAATCAGTGAGTGCGTATGTAGTAACTAGTATTGGTGTGTCAATGGTTTCAAAAATTATACTCTGTATTTAACACTGGGTGTAACAGAGGTTATATTAAAATGTGAGGAGATGCATTGTATTGTCACATGAATGATATCATCAGTGATGTGGTCATTGATGTCAAATGAGATGTCATGAGTGATGTCATCAGTGATGTCATTTGAGATGTCATCAGTAATGTCATCAGTGATGTCACTGACCATGTCATGAATGATGTAATATGTGACATCATCAGCAGTGGATTGCGGGTGCGCGATATATAGTTAGTGCAACTAACTATATATGGAATTTCAATGGTTTTGTGTGAGTAAAATAAGGTTTTTTAAATGCTAATTCCTAACTATATATGGTCTATAACCTATGGTTTTTTCAGTGAATTTTCAAGGTTTTGTAAATGCTAATTCCTAACTATATATGGTCTATAACCTATGGTTTTTTCAGTGAATTTTCAAGGTTTTGTAAATGCTAATTCCTAACTATATATGGTGTATAACCTATGGTTTTTTCAGTGAATTTCAATGGTTTTTTAATAGCAAATATCAAAAGCTTTAAAATGTATTCTTCTTTAAATCGAAAAATATATTTTATATGTTTTTAATACAATTTTTTTATGTATTTTTTTTTTTTAATCTTTTTTTATTCGCTCCCGGTCCGCGAACCGGGCAGCTTCCCGTTAGCTCAGTTTGGTGCCGCGACCCGGTCCGCGAACCGGTAAACGGTCCGTTAGCGCAACTGTCGCGTTAGAAAACAACATCGTGACGCGTCGCGTCAGCGTGACGTATCGCGTTGTCGCGTGACACGTCATATGACGCGCCGCGTTAGCGTACCCGGAAGTGAACCGGTACGCGAAGCGTAGCTTCCCGGAAGCGATCCGGAACGCGGCGCAAAGCGCGTAACGTAAACACAACAGGTCATGTGACTTGTTAATACCACTTTTCATTGGTTCATTTCACTTTTGGTTTCCTAATGATGTAAGACTAGGTCATGTGATCTAAAAGTAACACTTTTCATTGGTTTAGAACTATTGTTTTTCCCAAATGATGAAAATCCCTCCTTGTTTCCTCACTCTGACTTTCATCTTTGTGAGAGGAAGACCTTTTGTCATCACTGAGCAATGGCTTCATTAGTAGCTTCAGCTGGTGCTTCCCCACCACCTCCACCACCTCCAAGGAAGAGAGGACCACCTGCTGAAGTTATCATTCAGCAAGAGGAGGAAGAAGAGGAAGAAGAGGAACAGCAGGAAGAGAGGCATTTTTTGCCTGAGGAGCCCAGGAGGTCTCATGTCAAAGAAAACTTTATTTGGCAATTTTTTTAATATCCCCGGGGCCAAAAAAAAGTCAATGCCCGGTACGTAACTTGCCTTATCTGTAAGAAAGATTTGTCCAGAGGGACAGATAAAAAATATAGTTACGGCAATTATACAATGGATCGCCATATGGACAGGTGGCATCCTAACAACTACAGTGCTGCGCAGCTACGAGACCTGCAAGATAATCCTCCTTCTGTGGCCAGAAGATCAGTTGTGGAGGAAGTGACGGGACCAGAGGCGAGGGAGATGGTCCCAAATATACAGATGAGGTTTGGGGCAGTCAAACAAGTGTGCGTACGTTGCGGTTATTTGATTTGCTACAGAGAAAGTAGCATCAATTTAATCAACTTAGCAATTGATAATCATGTTTGTTCAGGACGATTCAGAAAATAAATTATCTTTTTTTTTTGTTGCTCCTGTTGAACCCTTTACAATGAATCATTTTCGTTTCCCCCCCAAAAAACAAAAAAAATATAAAACCGTTCAAAAAATACAAAAAAAGTAAAAAAATGTTCAGAAAAATAATTAAAAAAAAATAAAACAACAAAAATAAAAAATAAAAAGTTCTTTTCAGAACTACCTCCCCTTTATAAAAAAATTGCTAGAATGTTTAGCACTCTGGCAACCTCTATTTCTTTTGGTTCGCTTCCCGGTTCACTCGCCGGTACGCGAACCGGGAGCGAACCAAAAAAAAAAGAAAAAAAAAAGAAGAGTAAGTTTAAGGGAAGTAAACAGAGAGTAATGTTAAAAGAAAGACAGCTATAGGGACTAAACCAGAGATACTGTTTAATAGATCTATTTACCGAAGAAAAGATGGAAGAGGGTATGATTGTGAAAAACAAAATAGATAAGGAAGTGAAAGAAAAAAAGGAGAGTAGAAGAATAACAAAGAAGAGTTTCTTAGAGAATGTGACTGAATGATCAAATTAAGATTAAAACATTGGAATAACAGAGAGAAAAAACAGAATGCAGAAAAGAAGAAGTAACAGAAAAGGAATGATTGAAACAGCAAAGAAATGTAAATAACATAGGGGCATATTATCAACATAGGCGATAAAAGTTTCGCAGCTTTTATCGGCAGAAATCTGCCGCTAAAGCCGCTTTTGCGGCAGAAAACTGCCGCTAAAGCCGCTTTTGCAGCAGTTTTCTGCCGATAAAAGCAGCGATAATTGTATTGGCTGTGTTGATAATATGCCCCTTAGTGTGCTTCAACTACACAGAGAAAGCATAATGAACAAGTTGTTTTGGAGACTAGTGAACGGGGGGTCAGGGAATCTACAATCGGCACTGGAGCCAAATATAGCACCCGGGGTTTGGCAGGCCCACTTCCAGTTGCTCTATAGCTCTGAGCCAGGAGAACTCCCTGTACCTATCGAGGTGGCGGGGTCGGGCAATCAAGGGGAGGCAATTACGCTGGGCGAGGTCATTGCCGCTATCTCGGGCCTGGCTTCTGCAAAGGCGCCGGGACTGGATAGTTTACCGGGGGACCTGTTTAAACAGGAGCCCATCGTCTGGGCACCTTATCTCGTGGCCCTTTTTAACAGTGTTCTTGGTGGGATGGAAATCCCTGGTACTTGGCTGGGGGCAGAGGTGGTCCCTATCTTTAAAAAGGGCTCCCCTCTTCTCCCAGCCAATTACAGGCCAATCAGCCTGATTGATGTACCGCAGAAACTGTTCGGCAGGGTCCTGCTGAACAGGCTTCAGGACTGGATAGATGAGGTGGGAGCCCTCAGTCCCTATCAGGCGGGGTTCAGGAAGGGGGTGTCCACAGTGGACCAGGTTTTTAGATTAAATCTAATCTATTGGAAGACAGCAAAATTCGAAGGCGGCAGTCTGTACACAATCTTTGTGGACTTGCGGGCCGCATTCGACCTGGTCCCCAGGGGGAAACTCTGGAGCGTCCTGGCTGAAATGGGCGTCCCCCCAGATATCCTGCCAATCTTGCAGAGGCTCCATCAGGGTAACTATGCCCGAGTGAGGTGCGGGAGGTCGGGGGAGTTGACTGATAGGTTCCCCGTTGGCCGAGGGGTAAGGCAGGGCTGTGTGCTGGCGCCGACCCTGTTTTGCCTTTTTGTCAACGGGGTAATCGCCCATCTCAATGCCACTGATTACACCGACGCCCCTAAACTAAACGGCCGTAGGGTGCCCGCAATTATGTTTGCGGACGACACCCTGCTGCTTTCAAAAACCCCTATGGGTATTCAAAGGATACTTGACTCCTTCACTGCATTCTGCCTTGACAGAGGGTTAGAAATCAATGCCACTAAAACCAAATTTATGGTTCTAAATCCGAGCCACAAATTGCGCCAGAACCCGCAATTGGGAACTGCGCGGCTTGAGAGAGTGGCCACCTTTGAATTACTGGGTGTGACCCTCAATGAAACTATGACCTGGGGATCCCACCAGAGCAGGGCAAATCTTAAACTCGTGCAAACTACTGGGGGCATTGCACGAATAATGATTGGCTCGACGTACCGGCCACTGGGCTCTCTAATTCAGATATATAAGGCCCAGGCGAGGGGAGCAATTATGTACGGGGCTGAACTGTGGGGGCACATGCCCTGTCATAGCCTCTCTGTAACAGAAAATAAGTTCATAAGAAGGGTGGCTGCTCTCCCCCCGAGCACACCGCTTCTTCCATTGAGGCTTGATTTAGGATTGCGACCACTAGCGGATGAGATAGGCCTGAGACCCATAGCCTTTTGGCGCAGGCTATGGAGCAGTAACGATCTGACGGATTACAGGGCAGAATTGGTCGAACTATTGAAACACCCCAAGGTGCTTAGTGTCCCTTGGGTTAAAAACATTCAAGCCACTTGCATGGACTTGGGGCTCCCTGATCTATGGACAGACCCGGCTACGGCAGCACCTAATATCTCTAAGAAGTCTCTGTCGAATTTATATCATGAACGCAAACTGGCAGGGGCCATAGCTGCCCAGTCAGATGGGTCTTTATCATCTGTGTTCTTGCAAAGCAAGGATACCTATAGGCTTGAAAAGGCCCTGGACCCTATTCATCCCATACTTGCCAGAAAATTGTACCTCCAGTAGCGGTATGGCACATTACCCCTCCGGTCCTTCACTAGTCTGTGGTCGTCGGCTGCCCCTGTAAAGCATTGCCCTGTGTGCGAGGATAGGGAGGAAAATGACCTGCATGTTGTTTTTTTCTGCCCAGCCTATAGGGCAGCCAGAAAGTATTGGCTGCTTCCGTTGATAAGGAATATGGGTGGCAGGGAATTTGCACCAATGTACAGGATTTTAAAAACTGATGTTACTGGCCCAACTGTTTTCGCACTTTCTAAGTTTTTTACTAATGTGTGGTATACACGAAACCGTCTTTTAAAAATGTTGGGTAGTGTCTAAACATTTTTCAAATTCATTTTAAAGTTGTTTAACCCTGTACAGACCTTTTTTATATGTACTTAATATTTTATCTGTAATGATATTAGTATATCTGTTTTCTTTCTTTTTTGTATTGTGCATCTTTTATGACCAAATGGTCGAAATAAAGACTGGAAATAAATAAGAAAGAGTGATCAGTCAGAGACAGTGAGAGTAATAGAGACGGAGTGAGTGAACAAGAGTGAGGAACTATGAGAAGAGAGGGACTGAGAAAAAGAGTGGAAGGAGTAGAGTAAGTAAGTAATAGAGAAAGGAATGAGGGAAGTAGCAAAGGCAGGAAAGTGAGGGTTAAAGAAATGAAGCAGTGGAACTAATAGAAGTTAAATGTGATAGAAATGTAACGAAAAGAGTACAAAACATTTACCTTATAATTGTCGTTAACTTAGTCACTTGTTATTTTTATACTTTCAATCTGTGAAAGAGAGAACAAACATTTGAAAAATATTAAAACATGTATTTAAAAATTAGAAAAGACAAGGGAAAAGATTGAAGGACAAACAGTTTTTCAACAACTTTGACACTTACAGAAGCCTCTGCTTCTCCAGGCCCCCTACACAGTCCTAAAAATATACATTTTAAACTAACAGTATCTTGATGCAGATGAAGTGAGGCCTATCTTGCAACATGGTGCATCTTTTGCATTGCTGCTGTCTCAAAAAAGTGACGCAACGGCAGCGCAAAAGAGGTGCACAGCCATCATAAAACTGTCCCTAACATTTTAAATGATTGTTTCAGGATGCCAATAAGGTGTGTCCTATCCAGAGGTTTGTTTGAGGTGAGGCCTACTCAGGGTTGCAGATGAAATTTAGGCTTGTTGAAGAGTACAGAGGAGATAATACATGTCCATGCCTACCAATGAAGTGAGTCATGTCCACTTCACTCTTGAACAAAGGCCACACCTCCTCTGTTTCCCTGGACAGGCCTAAACTTGATCTGCACAATGTGATTCGTAATATTAGGAAACACAGGCGATGTAATTGAAAAACGTGCAATTTCTTTTGCTCATTTCACAATCACATCACTTGTGTTTCCTTTGCTTAGGCATCTCATTGTGCAGATGTAGTCCAGCATATGAAAGAGTACGCAGAAGTGCAGCACTGCATGCAACAACTTTGACACTTACTGAAGCCTCAGTTTCTGCATGCCCCCTACACAGTCCTAATTATATACTGACGGTATCTTGCTGGAGATGAACTGAGGCCTATCTTGCAACATGGTGCATCTTTTACACTGCTGCTGCGTCACAAAAGTGACGCATCAGCGGCGCAAAAGAGGTGCACGGCCATCATAAATCTGCCCTTAACATTTTAAATGATTGTTTCTAGATGCTGATAAGGTGTGGCCTATCCACAGATTTGTTTCAGGTGAGTCCTACTCAGGGTTGCAGATGAAATTTAGGCTTGTTGAAGAGTACAGAGGAGATAATACATGTGCAGGCCTACCAACGAAGTGAGTCATGTCCACTGCACTCTTGAACAAATGTCAGACCTCCTCTGTCTCCTGGAACAGGCCTAAACCTCATCTACACAATGTGATGTGTAATGTTAGGAAACACAGGTAATGTAATTGAAAAACGTGCAATTTTTTTTGCTCATTCCACAATCACATCACCTGTGTTTCCTTTGCTTAGGTATCTCATTGTGCAGATGTAGTCTATCAAATGAAAGACTACGTAGAATGTGAGCACTGTATGCAACAACTTTGACACTTACAGAAGCCTCAGCTTCTCCATGCCTACTACACAGTTCTAAATGTATATCATAAATACAAAAAGTACAGAATTAATTATACATGTTAAATGGTTTATTTTTGCTGTTCTCAGAATTTATCAAATTTCACTAAAAACAGTGACTTGAAGGTATTCATCATATAACAGCGGGGGAAAAAAAACACAATCAAAATGATTGTGTTTAAAAAACCCATATAACATAACCAATCAGAAATCAGAACTCCTGAAAAGTAACTTACTTTCCATGACGTCGAAGGATATCCTATGAACAGCTTACACTCTGTTGTGCTGTTATTATTTTCAGCCCGCCACTAGCTGAAAGAAAAGCTCCATCGTTTTGACAAATATGTTACATACAATAAATGACTTCTCACTCTCTACCGCACTTTTCCACAAGGCCAAATCGTGTAAGAACCATTTATAACTCTTGGAATTCTTCTAAGCAAATCCCGTCATTTTGTATTTCCGCAACTTTCAGAAAGAAAACGTTCAAGATCACTTTCACAATCCTGTACTAGTAATATCTCACCCTTCTTGCTCACTCATGTTCCACATTTCCTATGACACTGATACTGCTTACTATGAAGCAGACTTACACTACCTCTATGACTACTACAATTATTTAATTCTCTACATCACTTTTAATCACAAAGCAATTTAAAACAGTAGATAAAATTATATCAACCCCTAGAATCATTATAGGCCAGTTACCTACCCTAAATTCTCTTTTCTGAAAACAGAAAGTAAGAATATTTTTAAGTAAAAAGGCAACATTGTATCGTAGTCAAATGGGAATCATTTCCGAAACAGCAGCTTTTTTTACATTTTCAATAAGCTGTGTAATAAGCGGATCTTTTCAAAGGACCATCATGTCATATAATAGCTGCAGTTACAAATGTTCTTCCTAAAATCAACGACTGTGTAGCCACAACATTTGTAATTAAAGTTGAAGACTTACTTTCATCAGGTTTATATAGTTGGAATTTTAAAATAACATTATAACCAAAAGTTTGGTCAAATAATCTAGATAGCATTGCAGACTTACATTACCTCTACTCCATGTTTTGATTGGCTGCTTGAATTAGCTTATAAAAAGAAACAGTTTTTCTGAACTCATTCAAAGTGCAGTTATTTTTCCATGACGTTAAGTGTTATGGTAAGAACACCGTTTGCTTTGGGAAATACTCTGTTGTCCTTTAACTAATCCGTGCCCACCACTTTCTGTAAGAAAACCTTCTTTTTTTCCAGGAACTATTTAAAACTCAAAAATAACTTTTGACTCTGTACTACACTTATCCTCAAGGCCACATAGTGTAGGAGCCATTAGAACCTCTTGAAATTCCTCAGAGCAAATCCCGAGATTCCTTCCCTAAAATTTTGGTTTTAAAAACACCAGGTAAGAATTTTTAAGGTCAAAAGGCAATTTTTTTTTTAAAGTTAAAACAGAATCATTGCAGAATGACCAGCCGTTTCTAGACTTTAAATAAGCTGTGTAATGTCCTGATGTTGTTGAAGGACCGTCATGATATATAATTGCTGCAGTTACAAAAGTCCTTCCTGATATTGACAACTGCGAAGCCGCAAAATTTTTAATTAAAGTTGTCAATTTTGTTCCATCAGGCCTACATCGTTGGAACATTAAAATGACATACTGGCCATATGTTCGTATAAATAATGTTGACAACATTTCAGACTTACATTGGCTACACTCCATGTTGTGATCAGCTGCTTTTACTAGCTTATTAAAGGACACTGATTTACTGTCTGGCAAAGTTAAATATATAAATTTTTCTGAGTCTACACCAAGTAGTACTTGATACCCTACAGTTCTCTCAGTCATGCTGCCATTGATAAGAAAGCCCAAACAGGTGATCTACATCTACACCTTCATCATGCAATACATCAAGCATATACATTAAAAACTCCTGACAATCTTGCTGAATATTTTGAGAGAATTGTGTTTGACCTGAACATCTGTCTAACAGATTTCGAATTTCAGAAACACTTTCTATTTTTGTTCTATCAGTGCTACATTTCTCTAACACAGAATTCAACAAACTGCAAAATCTTTGATCCGAATTGACCACAATCTCTTCTTTTACATTTTCTAGAGAAAACAAAACATTAACCACTACATTAGCATAGCAGTTGACACCAGAACTGTTTTCAAATTGAAAACCAACAACATCTTCAACAAAATCCTTTTTCTTTCTGCTTATAATTTCTGGTTCATCGACTGTTCGTCTTTTTGCTACAACCTCCCTACTATTGGTCACATTTCTTCGTTTTCGGCCTACCACACGTTTCTCAAACAAAGGATATTGAGGCAAATGTGGCGCATACTCTCTTCTTAACCTATTGTATTCCTTAACACAATCTAGATCCGCACAAATGTTTGTGACATCACACTCAATCAAGTACAATCCCGATAAAGTTCTAACTCGTGACAATGCCACATATGCCATACCCTCCTTGAACACAGAACTGCCAATATTCACCAATGCACTGTCTACACTTAAACCTTGCGATTTATGGATTGTCACCGCATATGCCAAGCAAACAGGAAACTGCTTACGGCGAACATATAAGTCTTTTACAAGCAAAAACCTAGCAGAGCAACGACCAATTAGCTGTACTTCCTCAATGCCATCAAATTTAATTTTTAAAAATTCAATTCCATCTCTATTTCTGTATTTCACAAAATCAACAACATTACCCATTGATCCATTTACCAGACCTCTTTCAACATGTAAATTCCTTCTTAAAATTATACGGCAATTTAAGCACACATTCAGAGTTTTTTCAAAACCTGCAGTTTTAGATATAGTCTTCTCTAATGAATCCAATTTTGATTTCAAATTCTCAGACAAAATAATTGTTGATCCCATATGCTCTACTCTGTCAATAGCTTCCAGTTTCACAATCTCTTGGTTTTCTAAATACAACATTTTGTTGTTGAAGATGGCACATTCTGCAAGAGTTGGCATCAAACATATTCCAGATTTCTTCTCAGTAATTTTCTGAAAAATATTCTCAGGCACAACGTCTTGTTCTGGATACAAATTTGACAGTAATCGTGCATGTAAAGCTTCTTTCCCATGCTCGGTCACTTTTCCGATTCTAACATCTTGTAGAATATTCTTGTAATCTTCATCCTTCGCCTGACGCATATTTTCACGCAGTTCAGCATAATTGAAGTTTAACCATATATTAACGTTGCCAATGCTCCCTAGGCACTTCCTGGTATCTTCATGCGTGAGCATTTTGAACACAGGTTGTCCTTTCACTGGTGTCAGCTGCAGAAGATCACCGAAGACAATGATGTGTTTGCCACCAAATAACACATCATACTCTGTTTTGAGAACTTCTTGCATTCTCAAATGCACAAAGGCAAGCATGACATTGGAAACCATGCTTACTTCGTCAATGATAAGAAGTTTCATTTTCTTCAAGACTCTTGAAACTTCACAACAAGCATCTCCAGATAACTTGTGGTATTATAATTTGTTATCATGCTCCACTGGCAGCATCAGTAGACGATGCAAAGTAATACCTTTAATGTTATGTGCTGCCAGTCCAGTTGGAGCGGTGACAACACAAGACAGCGATGACTCAGTCCTTTTCTGCAAATAACATGAAATTGCTTTAATGAGGAAACTTTTTCCAGTTCCCGCTTCTCCACTCACGTACAGTCGGACAGGCTTCAACGACGTACATGAGCACTCTTTCTTCTCATGACTTAATCCATGATCAATTTGGTTGGTAACTTCGTCATATATTTTCCTCTGCTCAACGTTGAGTTGTCTTTCCAAGTCTTCTAAGTTAACCACATCCTCCTGAGCATGTGCCATGTCTCTTTCCACTTCAATCATGGCAGTGGCAGCTTCATTTTCGATAACTGGTCCTCCTAGTGGATCCTGACTCAATGAAACAGAACTCTGACTGTCCTGAGAACTGTCTCTAGCAATCTCGGCTGCAATCGTTGCTTCCTGCTCGATTTCCGCATTCAACATTTCTAGATATTTGGGAAAAACAGGACATTCTATGGTCTCCTTGGCGGCATTGAAAGAGTCTTCGTAACAGAGGAAATCTCCAAGCAGTTCCTCTTCTGCACGCCAAGGCTTGAAAAGTTGCAAAAGTGCTAAATAGAAAAACTCTTTTTTTTCAGGAGATTCGCCACTCAATTTTTGATGGTTTACCAAGTGGCATTTTCTTTGCTTGACCAGACATCCCTCACTTCCAATTACAGCATACACTCCTTTATCAATATCTTCTTTGATGTTCCTCTTGAATATGTAATTTTGTAGAACCTCATACAGACAAACATTCTCGAGGTGACTGCTTCTATTTGGATAATATGTATCCAACATGTTGGTCTTCAAAATATCGGTACTGTTTGGCTCCTTTTCCGCCAAATACTCAATTTCCCGCACAGGTTTCAGAACTCGATTACGCGTTGCAGCAAGACCAAGACTCGCCCAAACGATACTCCTGGATTTGGCATAGAGACTTGCTGAAGACAACCGGTCAGAACATTCGTAAGCTCCGATTTCTCGATGTGACAACATCTTCAGACTGAAACTGTACAACTTCTTACTGAGGCTCTTTTCATGGGAAATGTCCTCCCACATATCCTTCAATTCTGTCTTTTCTTTTTTGGTGATGTAAGATGTCACATACTGAGCCACAGCCATACAGTTATCAGCCACAAACTGTATATCCATGTTAGCATTCCACATGGACAAAATCACTGGGTTGTAGTCGTTGATGTACTTTGACTCTTCGTTCCTTTTCAAATTGTATGTGTTTTTAGGTGATTTCTTCATCACATTATGTCGCAGCTAAGACATCAAACTGTTCACTCTTCCTTTAGAAATCACCGGTCGTGGAAAGGCGAAACGACATTTGGTGTAGAACTTGTCCTTGTTTCTGAATTTACGACGACAGTACTTTCCACAACGATGGCTTTGGAAGCGTAAAACTTGTTCTCTTAGGCTTTTGTCTTCCTTTGCGTTTGGAACAGCACATGTAGAATACTGTTCTATGAAACTCATCACTAAGTCTTCTGGATCTGTTCCAAATTTAGGTGCATCCTTGATCCACAGCAGCATATGTATATGAGGAGCACCTCTTGCTTGGTACTCCTTTCTCCAGAAGAAATCCAACACCTCTCCAAGAGGTGGATTTTTCTTGTTCATGATGAAAGACATCATAGCTTCAAATCTATGATTGAAGTACCTGCATACATTCACTGGATCCAAAGAGCACAGTTCTCCGGGTGTCTTGAATTCGATATTTTCAATGTTTCCATTTGCCTCTCGTAGAAATTCAAGTAAGTCTTCCCAGCCATACTCGGCACAGCTGAGAGTGAGGAACCATGTGGGAGTTCCTAAGTTCCTCAGCATACATTTTAAATCACCATGACGACGGTACCAGTACTCATTAGTACCACGCTGACACGCCATGAGATTAATCAGGTGAGGATCCAAAATACTGTCTTGCACATTGACTTTATCCATAAAGTCACTTGCCGAGATGTTTTGTATCTGTATACCACTTTTCAAGATGTGGTTCACTGCATATGACAGTCCAGACAGATCGCTTTCAAACAGGAGATGAAACAAATAGGGAATGCATTGTCGAAACCTAGCATCTTCTGCATACAATCGTAAAGTCCAGTATTCAGAAGCAGGAATTTGATGAGGTCGCTCATCATATCTTCCTCCTTCACCTGTTGGAAATAGCTGTGGGAAACACCGAGCTTCCAAACTTTCCTCCCAAACACTAATGGGACTCCCTTTGGCTTGTTTCATTTGAAACAACTCAATAGCATTCCCCATGACTTCCTTGGAATGCAAAGGATGAACACTATAATGTTCATATATTTCTTCACTTTTAGAGGGTTCTACTTTCTCAATTTGACCAGCACACAAATCGCTATCCTCTTCTTCACTTACTTCCTCTTCTGCAACATATACATTCTTATAGTACTTATTGTTTTTTTTCAAATACAATGTTGCCTTTTTGACTTTCCTAACATCCACTAAATCTTGCCATATTTTCTTACTCTTTGTCGGAACCCCATTAACTAAGATAACCAGAGGTTCCTCTTCCACTTTTTCTACTCCAATTGTATTAATGTTTTTCTTCAAATCTAGAGGCAAATAAACAACTCTTCCCTTTAATCCTCTCTGTAAATCTGATGGAGGCAATTTCCCTGTCTTTGGCTTCATTCTTACAATAGCCTGAAAGGGATGGATACTTTGAATCAAAATAGATTCATAAGTATTTAAATCCTTCAATTCAGAAGGAATCTCAACCAATTCCAGATTATTATGAACCGCTCTAGCAGGCATCCGGTTTTGATTTAATTTGTTACAACAATAAGTACACACACGTTGATCCAATCCCAAATCAAAACAATTTTCTACCATCAAGTATGTTGCGAAATCCTTCCATTCACAATTATTTTCCCTTTCACTTTTCGCATATAAATCCACTAACTTAGTCTGATTCTTATAATAAGTGCGTCGACAACACACACAAGTGAAATTAGGCCTCTCACTTGATTTCACCTGAAACGTGGAATTTCCTTCTGAAAATTATCTGTACTGGAAACCTGTACACTATCTTCCACATTACCCTCTTCTTCTGGGTCAATTTCAACATTCTCCTCTTTACTTCCAAAGTAACAAAACTCACTTTCTTCACAAATATTCTTCACATCTATTTCAGAACCATGCAAAAGAGCAGTGCATAATTGTTTAAGCATAATTGCTGGACTCTTAGCATAATACAACATTCTAACTAATTTCCTCACTTTATTATGATGCACTGCTAGCATCCTGAAATGATGAAAAACACTCTGGCATACTCTCCTGGAAAGACAAGCCAGTGAAGGACCATGCAAACCTGTCACTTCTCTCACTCTGCAAGGATCTAATTCTTGCAACAACATCATTTTCTGCTTCAAACTTTTCTTATTAAATGTCCGTACAAAATCACAAAGCAAATTGATGGAATCCTGTCGCACGCTGCAAATACTACTACACTTCCAGGTGTACACAGGTCCCTTAGGACGTCTTCCTAAAACCTCATTACCTAACACCTCTTCTGCCTCTGTTGTCACAAGTTTTTCTTTTTCAACTGGACAACCATCTTTCACCTCATAAGCTCGACCACTGGTGTCAACTGCATGCACCAAATCATTATCCTGGAAATAACTCTCCTCATTAAAAAATGCCTCACAACTTGAACTATGTATCCATTCTCCTGAAAAAACTTCACAAAAATTACTACGATTAACTATTCTCTTCCATCTACTATTTCTTTTGAAATCATAAATTGCCTTGTTTAGCTTCCTAATTCTATTGATTATCAAAATAAATAACTTTCGCTTAATTTCAAATGCCTGATCAATAACTTTCACAACTTTATTTTTTCTCTTATAAAAAAACACTTTCTGTTGACCTTTCTTAATATTTTTTAACAAATTGCCAATTATCCTGTTGCGGAACATTCGTCTACGAATGTCCCTAAACTGTTGTTTCCTTCTACTATCATGCACAGAGTTATCTCCTGCTGTAGCAGTAACATTTTTGATTGGCCTTTCCTTTCCGTTTAAATTGCTTCTCTTTTTATGGACTAAAACATTTTCTGTAGTACTACTTTTTTTTCTACAAATGTTTCTTATGAATGATTTCGTTGTCTTACCCGGAGCTTTCTTGGTGACTTGACGAGTTTTTTTTGTAGAGGACTGCTGCAACAATTTATTAAGCTGCTGTCTTTGACGTTTTGTAGCCTTTCGGATTCTATCCTTAGACGGCATTCTCTAATTTCGAAATGATCTGCAGTTGAATCTGTGGTAAAATATAATAAAAAATGTTATTAACCACTATTACCAAACAGTAAATCAATAACAGTCATCAAAAATTTAACACACTACTTGTCATTTTTACATAGAATAATTTTTAGTGCATTGGCAAATTTAGTATTCACAAATAGTAGCAAAGAAATGGAATGCTTCTACATTTTACCTGTGCTGTTTTATATGTGAATCTGATCTAATTTTATGAGGAGCATATTTGACTATTTTATTAAAGACACTACACATAACCTGTTTTTGAAGTTGTGTTTAATTTTAAATCAAACGGTTTACATTTTTACTTTTCATTTCCAGTAAATTTTAAAAATAAATGTTTATAGTTCCATAGGCTCAAGCAGGTCAGCTTCCCACCCTATGTCATACAATTCTGACAAATCGGCATCCTCATCATGTTCTTCATCATCCTCAGGATTTAAATCATCCAAGGGATCTACTTCCACTGACGTTTCAATGACAAATTCAATGATAAGATCGAGATCAACTGATTGCTCATTATCACTCATGGTTGATGTTGTCGTTATCTTTAAAGAAAGAGAACAACAATGAGATGTTGCAGAGTAAGAGACAAATCTCAGAGACTATAATAGTAAAATTGTTTAACAAGAGTAACATTTTGCAGCTATTATTTAGCCATGTCCAGCGATGCTGAGGAGGTGAGGCCTATGTCCAAGTTTTCAGTGAACAGGACTCATCTCTTTTTAACCTTGGATAAGCCTCACCGACTCTGTGTCCCCTGCTCATACTTAAATGTAATGGGGCAGATTTATGTTAACTGGCGCATCCCCAGGGATGCACCAGTTAATGTGCACCGCTGCTCTGCCACCCATGGTGTGCTGCATTTACAATGTGGAGCACCATTGAGTAAAAACAGCACAGATGCGTCACGCATCTGTGCCGCAAAAGCAGCACATTGCAGGAATCACGTCGTAAGCGCGACATGTCTACTGCAATGCACAGGAGCAAGCCACACATTGCATGGTGCATCACTCCTTATGCCTGTTTCAAACAGGCGTAAGGATTTGATTCAGCAATGCTATAAAGCTGACTCAGAGAAATCTTCTAAATTTCACTGTGTTAGTTTTACAGGGCTTTCATGCAAATGAATGCCCACCCTGCAACAAAACGCCTATATGAAACCTGACGCAGGTTTCATGTGGCACAGGACTTTACAGCATTACACATCTGCCTCGATGCATCAAGTTGTAAATATGTCGCAACATAGCGCATCTTTTGCGCCGCCGCTACGTCACAAAAGTGACGCACAGCGGCGCAAAAGAGGCACACGGCTATCATAAATCTGTCCCTAACATTTTAAATGATTGATTCAGGATGACGATAAGGTGTGGCCTATCCAGAGGTTTGTTTGAGGTGAGGCCTACTCAGGGTTGCAGATGAAATTTAGGCTTATTGAAGAATACAGAGGAGATTATACATGTGCAGGCCTACCAATGAAGTGAGTCATGTCCACTGCACTCTTGAACAAAGGTCAGACCTCTTCTGTGTCCATGAACAGGCCTAAACCTCATCTGCACAATGTGATTCATAAAGTTAGGAAACATAGGTGATGTAATTGAAAAATGTGGAATTTCTTTTCCTCATTTCACAATCACATCACCTGTGTTTCCTTTGCTTAGTTATCTCATTGTGCTGATGGAGTCTAGCATATCAAAGAGTACACAGAAGTTGAGCACTGTATACAACCATTTTGACATTTACAGAAGATTCAGCTTCTCCATGCCCCCTACACAGTCCTAAATGTTTACAGTTTAAACTTACGGTATCTTGTTGGAGATGAAGTGAGGCCTGCCTTGCAACATGGTGCATCTTTTGCATCACTGCTGCATCGGTTTCATGTGGCACAGGACTTTACAGCATGACACATCTGCCTAGATGCATCAAGTTGTAAATATGTCGCCACATAGCAAATCTTTTGCACCGCCGCTGCGTCACAAAAGTGACGCACAGTGGCGCAAAAGAGGCACACGGCTATCATAAATCTGTCCCTAACATTTTAAATGATTGATTCAGGATAACGATAAGGTGTGGCCTATTCAGAGGTTTGTTTGAGTTGAGGCCTACTCAGGGTTGCAGATGAAATTTAAGCTTGTTGAAGAGTACAGAGGAGATAATACATGTGCAGGCCTACCATTGAAGCAAGTCATGTCCACTTCACTCTTGAACAAAGGCCAGACCTCTTCTGTGTCCGTGGACAGGCCTAAACCTCATCTGCACAATGTGATTCGTAAAGTTAGGAAACACAGGTGATGTAATTGAAAAATGTGGAATTTCTTTTCCTCATTTCACAATCACATCACCTGTGTTTCCTTTGCTTAGGTATCTCATTGTGCAGATGCAGTCTAGCATATCAAAGAGTACACAGAAGGTGAGCACTGTATACAACAATTTTGACATTTACACAAGATTCAGCTTCTCCATGCCCCCTACACAGTCCAAAATGTTTACAGTTTAAACTGACATTATCTTGTTGGAGATGAAGTGAGGCCTGTCTTGCAACATGGTGCATCTTTTGCATCACTGCTGCATCGGTTTCATGTGACACAGGACTTTACAGCATGACACATCTGCCTAGATACATCAAGTTGTAAATATGTCGCCACATAGCAAATCTTTTGCACCACTGCTGCGTCACAAAAGTGATGCACAGTGGCGCAAAAGAGGCACACACCTATCATAAATTTGTCCCTAACATTTTAAATGATTGATTCAGTACGACGATATGGTGTGGCCTATTCAGAGATTTGTTTGAGGTGAGGCCTACTCAGGGTTGCAGATGAAATTTAAGCTTGTTGAAGAGTACAGAGGAGATAATACATGTGCAGCCCTACCATTGAAGCAAGTCATGTCCACTTCACTCTTGAACAAAGGCCAGACCTCTTCTGTGTCCGTGGACAGGCCTAAACCTCATCTGCACAATGTGATTCGTAAAGTTAGGAAACACAGGTGATGTAATTGAAAAATGTGGAATTTCTTTTCCTCATTTCACAATCACATCACCTGTGTTTCCTTTGCTTAGGTATCTCATTGTGCAGATGCAGTCTAGCATATCAAAGAGTACACAGAAGGTGAGCACTGTATACAACAATTTTGACATTTACACAAGATTCAGCTTCTCCATGGCCCCTACACAGTCCAAAATGTTTACAGTTTAAACTGACATTATCTTGTTGGAGATGAAGTGAGGCCTGTCTTGCAACATGGTGCATCATTTGCATCACTGCTGCATCGGTTTCATGTGACACAGGACTTTACAGCATGACACATCTGCCTAGATACATAAAGTTGTAAATATGTCGCCACATAGCAAATCTTTTGCACCACTGCTGCGTCACAAAAGTGATGCACAGTGGCGCAAAAGAGGCACACACCTATCATAAATTTGTCCCTAACATTTTAAATGATTGATTCAGTACGACGATAAGGTGTGGCCTATTCAGAGATTTGTTTGAGGTGAGGCCTACTCAGGGTTGCAGATGAAATTTAAGCTTGTTGAAGAGTACAGAGGAGATAATACATGTGCAGGCCTACCAATGAAGCGAGTCATGTCCACTTCACTCTTGAACAAAGGCCAGACCTCTTCTGTGTCTGTGTACAGGCCTAAACCTCATCTGCACAATGTCATTCGTAAGGTTAGGAAACACAGGTGATGTAATTGAAAAATGTGGAATTTCTTTTGCTCATTTCACAATCACATCACCTGTGTTTCCTTTGCTTAGATATCTCATTGTGCAGATGGAGTCTAGCATATCAAAGACTACGCAGAAGGTGAGCACTATATGGAACATGGGTATGTAACTCAAAGAATCAAAATCTAAATTTGCCAAGCACACATGGGGGCGTATTTACAAGGACCTTGCACCACAAGGAAATGTCTTAAAATAAAATGGGAAAAATTACATCAAAGGAACTCAAAAGCGTAAAGTTAGGAAACACAGATGATGTAATTGAAAAATGTGGAATTTCTTTTGCTCATTTCACAATCACATCACCTGTGTTTCCTTTGCTTAGATATCTCATTGTGCAGATGGAGTCTAGCATATCAAAGACTACGCAGAAGGTGAGCACTGTATGGAACATGGCTATGTAACTGAAAGAATCAAAATCTAAATTTGCCAAGCACAGATGGGGGCGTATTTACAAGGACCTTGCACCACGGGGAAAGGTCTTAAATTAAAATGGGAAAAATAACATCAGAGAGACTCAAAGGCCTTATAAATATGCCCCAAGCAACCCATGAAACTCTAGCACTACATATCCAGAAACCTAATTGATTTCAAAAAACGTTTTTAAACACATCATCTAAATCAATTATATACCTACATTCAAGGGGAAATGACTTAAAATGCCCTAAGACACATGAAAACGTTTTTTAAGGCCCTTGCACCATTTTTGGGTCACTTTTAACATGGCTATGTAACTCAAAGAATCAAAATCTAAATTTGCCAAGCACAGATGGGGGCGTATTTACAAGGACCTTGCACCACGGGGAAAGGTCTTAAATTAAAATGGGAAAAATAACATCAGAGAGACTCAAAGGCCTTATAAATATGCCCCAAGCAACCTATGAAACTCTAGCAGTACATATCAAGAAACCTAATTGATTTCAAAAAACGTTTTTAAACACATCTTGTAAAGCAATTATATTCCTACATTCATGGGGAAGTGAGTTAAAATGCCCTAAGACACATGAAATCGTTTTTTTAAGGCCCTTGCATCATTTTTGCGTTACTTTTAACATGGCTATGTAACTCAAAGAATCAAAATCTAAATTTGCCAAGCACACATGGGGGCGTATTTACAAGGACCTTGCACCACAAGGAAATGTCTTAAAATAAAATGGGAAAAATTACATCAAAGGAACTCAAAAGCCTTGTAAATATGCCCCAAGCAACCTATGAAACTCTAGCAGTACATATCAAGAAACCTAATTGATTTCAAAAAACGTTTTTAAAAACATCTTGTAAAGCAATTATATTCCTACATTCATGGGGAAGTGAGTTAAAATGCCCTAAGACACATGAAAGCATTTTTGTAAGATCCTTGCACTATTTCTGCGTCACTTTTAACATGGCTATGTAACTCAAAGAAACAAAATCTATTTGTAAAACACTTGACACAAAGCAACATTTTAAATACACAACTTTCTTCATAATTTTCTCCCTAAAGCATACTATTCTCTATCTAAATTAAATGAATCTTTTCTCACCTTAGCAAATACTTTATGAGTTTTAAAACAGTCTCAGACACACACCAATTTGTCTTTAGCAGAGCAAAAGGAATGCACTCCAGAGGCTGCAGCCATAAAAAGCACAGAAATGCTGTAATTCATCACACATATCTCTCATGTCACCCAATCAAAACTCTTCCCTCACTTTTTTCAAATCAACACCCTTCCCCCCTCTGCCCTTTCTGCCTTTTTTGCATAGCAACCACCTCCTGAAAGACCTCTGATGTTTGCAAGTTCACACAACAATGTTTCAATTGAACTCTGAACTCTCAGTACACCTGCATATCCAGTGCAATCTTTCATGAAATGATTTTTTCTTGACCATTCAAATTACAGCTTTCAAAGAACTCATCCATGTACCCTAACTTTCTGTTTTCAGCAATCAAAATCCACCAATCACTGCTACTGCTTCATTAACACAGAAACTCCACAGTTTTTTTCATTTTAAACTCTTATTTTTTCAACTGCCATTTCATTGCCACACTTAATCTGACTGCAACACAACCTTCTCTCACCATGTTTTCTGTCTGGATTGTTGGACATAGTTACATCTACTGGGCTCAAAGGTATGCTAATAACAGAAATTTACCTAACCTCAATTTACAAAATGTGGAAATTAAGTGGATTGGCCACAGAGGATTAAAATGTCACCAATTGATACCATTGGTGAAAACCTTTTTGCATTTGCCAAAACCTGACCTGTTAATTGTGCACTGTGGAGAAAATGACTTGGGCACTTTGACTGGGGTAGGTCTGGAAATGCTTTTAAAGGACACCTTTGACCAATTGATGGCACTTTTTCCTCAAACTGCCTTGGTATATTCAAATATATGTCAAAGACAGAAATGGAGGTGGTCGAACCAATTTTGTCCACAAATTGAGAAATCGAGGAAGCATGTAAATAAGTCTGTTTCAGCTTACATGAAAGACCATGGAATGGGCCCCATGTACAACAATAACTTGCGTTACTACATGCAAGATATCTACAGAGGAGATGGAGTTCACTTCTCAGATGAGGGAAACAAAATTTTCATTCTGAATTTAAGACTGTGCATTGGTACCTACTTATAAGTACCTAAATCTACCATAAACCCAAAAGCTCTTCTCAGAGCTACCCTAACTATGATCACCATAAACAAATTTTAAATGTACATTTTTTTTATTACTAATTTTCACAATTTACGCTTTCCGGAGCGCTACCCGGTACGCGCACCAGACGCTAACCGCGCGAACATTTTTTAAAAAATGGGGGTTTTTTCGCACATATGGACCTCCTCAGCCACCCTCAGAAAACCTAGGGGGTCAGGATACGTCTACCGTGCCCCCTTCTACCCATTCTGAACATTTTTTGCCCTCCATCTTGTATCTCAATTCTACCGAAACACAAAATGGAGGACTCCCGTAACGCTGCCGGTTCGCGTACCGGGGCGCTCACCGGGAAGCGCTCCATTAAAAAAGGTGGGAAAGTAATTTACAGAAAAACTACTGGAGACACTTTCACCAAATATAGATTAGCTCATACTACATACCAATCCCTACCATTTTCACAAATTTGATTGAAAATCCATTTAGCCATTTAGCCTGTAGACCTCTCTAAATACCCTGAGGTAAATTACTTCACAAAACACATCTGAAGTGTTGGAATTGACAACCAATTAAAATGTTACTTTCGTTTTCTACTTTTTTTACCTGACATTTGATTGGTTATGTACCTGAATATATATAAAGAAAGAGATAGAAACACAGCCATTTTGACTACTACTCCCTGAAGTACATTGCAAGATCATTTTCACTGACAACTTAAACTTGTTTTTAAAAGGTAAGATGTTATTTTGTAAATTTGAAAGGAGAACTATGTCATGCACTTTAAATTAATTTGGGAAAACATTTTCAGATAGTTATATACTGTCCCTCTGTAAGAGTTAGAGATTGAGAAAGGCTTGTTTATTATAATTATGGATTGATTTAGGTTTCTGTGGTATAATTATGAATTTACTTAGGCTTCTTCACAGGCACTTTTTAATAGTACTACTTCACGCCTGAAACCATACAGTACCCATAGATTACTTCTCTGTTATAAACTCACAAGTACCTGTCTGAACTTAAACCCAACAGTGCCCTATCTCTACTGATATATTTATTTTTATGCAAATTACAGCAAGAAAATGGAAGGAGAGCAGATTATTTCCTTCAAAATTGTTCTGGAGAACAACACAGAAAATGTTATTGAGGACAATGATGACTCAGATTTCATGGATGAATCACGGGACCATGAATTAGTTCAATGTGTAGATGCAGTAGATTCGCTGATTGAAAATGAGGACATTTCTGACAATGTGTTGTTAAATGTTCTGTTAAATTTGGAAAAAGAATCACAAAAATAAATTTATATTTAATAAAAAAAGCACAAAAAAACCAACAAAATGAACAATCAATAAACATACAATATTTCAAAATATCATTGTCTATCATTCTTTTTTCCTTATAGTACGCTCCCCAGACCGCTTCCCGGTGCGCGTACCGTTTGCGCAACTACCGCGTTACAAAACAACATCGTGACGCGTCGCGTAACGCGTTGTCGCGTAATGCGTCATATGACGCGCCGCGTTAGCGCACCCGGAAGCGCTCCGGTCCGCGAAGCGCAGCTTCCCGGAAGCGATCCGGGGCGCGGCGCGGAGCGCGTAACGTAAGCATAACAGATCATGTGACTTGTCATGTGACTTGTTAATAACACTTTTCATTGGTTCATTTCACTTTTGGTTTCCTAATGTTGTTAGGCTAGGTCATGTGACCTAAAAATAACACTTTTCATTGGTTTAGAACTATTTTTTTTCCCAAATGATGAAAACCCCTCCTTGTTTTTACCTCATTCTTACTTTCTACTTCCAGAGAGTAAGACCTATTTTTCACAATGGCTTCTGTAATAGCTGCAGCTGGTGCTTCTCAGCAACCACCACCACCACCACCACCACCAAAAGGACCACCTCCAACACTGGACTTTGGTAGAGAGGAAGATAATGAGGACGAAGAAGAGGAGGAGGAGGAAGAGCAAGTAAGGCAGTTCCTGCCAGAAACACCAAGGCAGAGCCATATTAAAGAGCACTACATATGGCAATTTTTTTAAATTCCACCTGGACAAAAGAAGGTCAATGCACCCCAGGTGTCTTGTTTGATATGTAAAAATATACTTTCTCGTGGCAACCCCAACAAGAAATACAGCTTTGGCAATCATACAATGATTCGCCACATGGAGCGATGGCATCCTAATAATCTTTCCCAAGCACAAGTAAGGGATCTTGCTGCCAACCCCCCAAATGTCATCCCCAGCACCTCCAGTGGACAAAGCTCATTCGCCGGACCAGAAGGCCGAGAAATAATCCACAATATTCAAGCTCCTTTTGAACACTACAAAATAGTTTGTATATATTGTGGAGGAACTATTTGTTATGGAGAGAAGAGTATTACTTTGATTAACCGAGCTGGAGAAAATCATAAATGCAACAAGATGAGAAAACAATGAATCCTTTTTATTTTTTTTTTGCTCCTGTTGAGACATGTTCAAACCCTGCTTTTTTGTTATTTCCCCTAAAAAAACACAAAAAAACACAAAATAGTTTTCAAAAATAAAAAAAAATCAAAAAATTGTTCAGAAAATTAATAAAAAAAAGAAAAAAAAGAAAAAGAATAAAAAAAACAGTTCTTTTCAGAACTACCTTCCATTTATAACAAAATTGCCAACATTTTTATACCCTGTCTTTCTTTTTTCCTCATAGTACGCTCCTCGGACCGCTTCCCGGTGCGCGTACCGGGCGCTCCCCACGCAAAAACAAAGAAAAAAAATATTATTTTTTTTTGCCCCGCGAGGCCCTTTTAAAGCCTCCACATCAAACCTAGGGGTCAGGGAGGATCTACTATGCCCCCTTATGGTCATTTCCCCCTTTGTTTTGGCCTCCTCTTGTCTCTCGATCCTACCGAGAGACAAGATGGCGGCCGCTCCGGACTGTTTAGAATGTTGACAGACACCGGAGAGCCAATCAGCTTCGCTTCGCGAAGTTCCGTTACGCGTCAGGTATGTGAACCGGGGCGCTGCCCGGAGCGCGCTTACAGATATATATATTTTTTTGAACGTTAATTTCTCAAAATCCACTGGAGCACATATATTGAGACCTAGCAAAGGCACATCGGGCAAACAATATCTACAATTTTGCCAAGTTTCGTGCAAATCCATTCAGCTGTTAGGGCTAAAAGTGAGGCCAACCGCCCTATGGAAAAATGAATGGGAAAACGCGTTTTGAGACCCCCCTTTTTTCTCGGCCCCCCCTTGACGAACCCCCCCCAAATTTTCAGGGGCTGCTCAGAAACAAAATGTTCCATTTTCCTGAAAATTTCAGCCAATTCCGTCCGCAAACGCCAAAGTTATTAGACATAGAATTTTCAAAAATCCCATAGAGAAAAAATCCTAACTATATATACCTACTGGCGACCGCCAGTAGGTAAAATATATATATATATATATATATATATATATATATATATATATATATATATATATAGATATATATATATCGTTTTGTTTTGTTTTCAAAAGCTTTATTCGATTTTGTAAACATAACCATATAGGCAAACATAAAAATACAATAATGTTGTTGTCATCCCACTTTAAATTCACAAATATTTCTAAACAACCTGCGTGACTTTATGTACAACATAGGTTAATAGAATTTGTGCAAAAACGCAAAGAGGTGCCGTATGCTCTCTATATTACATGATGTGCAAATGTCGCAGTACAGTACCTTATGTAATTAATTTGTGCAAAAACGCAGTACAGTACCTTATGTAATTCATTTGTGCAAATATGCAAATAGGTGCCATAATCTCTCTGTATTACCTAATATGCAAATACCGCAATACAGTGCCTTATATAATTAATTTGCATTTCGTACAAATTTTCCAAAGTGACATGTGCTAACGATTGATACAGTATGTGCAAATTTCGTGATAGGATGCCATATGACAGCAATATGCATTTTGTGCACATTTTGCTAAGGTGCCATGTGCTATTAATACTAAATTTAATAAAATAATAACATTATGGCATATATTTACCGAATAAATTATTGAGTGTAAGACATATAGACAAAAACTTTACAGAACGTTTATAAAGTGCTAACGTGCTGTCTTAATTAATATACTCAGAGGACGATAGATTTCCTAGCAGCTATGCATTTTAGAATATAAGATGCAACATAAAAACAAATGTCTGGGCCTTCCAGAGAAAACATTATTTTCATAGCATTTCTAGTGGATCAAACATTATGTTTTAAAAAGATGGGTTTCAGATAAAACTTCCTTATAAAAGAATAAAATGTGCAAATCATTAAAAAATGGCAGCAGCTTTGTTTGGATATGTTATCACATGGGCATACAGAATTAGTACTTTTTATCATGATCTGAAAGGCCACGAGATGGTGAACAATTCCTAACCTAAGTCGCGTTAGTACGAAGCGATTGGAAGATCTTGTCACTTCGGTTAAGTATGCCTGAAAGCCAATTCTAGGATTTTGTTGCTGGTAAAATACAAAAGTAGGTTGTTCCCCAATCAGTCTCCCTCGAGCCTCCCTTTTATGAGCTAAAAAAGTTACTTTTAGCTCCTTTTTTGATATCGAGGCTGCATACTCTGGCTCCACTTAGATGTTACAATTGAACAAAAGGCTGTCCCAATGGTGAATGAATTTCAGCCAGGGAATACGGGAGCAATGGTCCAACTTCAAGCAATCTTTTATAATAGACTGCGTAAATAGCATTCCAAGCAAATGTAACACCCAAATAGCAAAACATTTTGTCCTGTGCTGTAAAATCATCACAAGTGGCACTGCCCGTTGTGCCAGAGGGCGCTTCTGCTTTCTGCCACTTGAGCAGACATTCTACTTGAGCAGCAGCTTCCTCAACACGAATGGTAGATTTCTCAACGCGAATGGTCGTGATCTGCCGGGACCGCCCATGATGAGAAATTTCACCAGTAGGAGGTCTATTGCGTTATTTTTTCTTACAAGCGCTCACCAACTTACCATTGGCGAGCCACTCAAGAAAAGAAACTACGCTCTCCATCACTTTGCGGAGTTTTTCAGAACTTCGCACGTGGCGCAGAGTTGGCAAAAGTCTGGGAACCCCGCCGGTGAAACAGAATTCTCTGCCCTCCCCTAATCTCAAAGAACAAATGTAAATCTTTACAATTAGTGAATACCATGAAAGTGTTATTGATTTTATGTTGGTATCCAAAACCTTTGCTTCTTTAATTACTAGCTTTAAAGTAGAGCCCAATAACCCTAGTGATCATAACACCCTCACTGCCTCCCTACAGGTGATCACCCTGAAATCGTCCGGTGACGGTAGGCTTCTCCAATACAATCCAAATCAAGGGGTGAGACTAAAATGGAGCAAAATAATTCCCTCCCAATTCGAGAAGAATATTGTTAAAGATAACAAGAGGTCCATTTTACAATGTCTGGAGCAAGAATCTCCCCCAGATATGATTATACAGGGCTTCCAATCAATTTGTAGGGATGTGTCTGAAAAACTGACCACCTCAATAGGAAAATGGGAACCACGGGAGACAAAATGGTTTGGTGCCGAATGTACTAGAGCCCAGAGGAATCTCAGGAAGGCACTGCATATACTACCGCAAGACAAAACGCTAATCAAAAATGTGGGACAGGCATATAAAAACACAATCAATCAAAGGAAGGAAGTTTTAAGAAGAGTAGCATGGGAAGATCTAGAGAGAGCCAGTGAGCTGAAAGATTCTAAGATCTTTTGGGAGGTAATAATCCGCCCATTGTTCTCAAAGGATGTAAGGGGTATGGATTCAGTGATAGCTGGGGATGTATGGGTATCTCACTTTTCAAACATTTTTAACCCAAAGGGAACTACCCACCAGGAGGTAAGTCTAGATGTCCCATTTGACTTCAGTTCCGCACATCAACTGAGTTCTTCCCTGACAGGAGCTGAGGTAGAGGAAGCTCTGGAGATGGGCATACGTTTGAAAGCCCCAGGTCCTTATGGGGTTCCCCTTGATTTGTTTAAGTCTATTCCTCCCCTCTGGGCACCCTTCCTGACAAATGTTTTTAGAGCAGCAATAATTAGACCCATTCCATCACCTTGGAAGGAGGCCATAGTGGTGCCGGTGTTTAAAAAGGGAAACAAGGATGACCCGGCCTGCTATAGGCCTATTTCTCTAATCGATGAGACGGTTAAGGTTGTGGGGAGGGTTATTTTGGCGCATCTTGAAGCTTGGACGGATTCCACTGGGCTTTGTCCCAAACACAATATGGGTTTCCTAGGGGCAGGGGGACAAATGAACAGTGCTTAAATGTGTCATTGATCATGGGCAAGTACACAAAGGCAAGGAGGGGGTCACTCCCCCTTGCCTTCATGGACTTGTCCAGCACTTTTGAGATGGTCAATAGGGAGTTATTATGGGCCCAGATGGGGGAAATGCGCTTTGAAGAGTCCCTTATTACTAAGCATGGGCCGAAAATCCGTTCCGCTCGTGGAGTTTGCGGATTTTCGGCAAATTCGCGGTCCGCGAATTTCCCGCAAAATCCGCGAGCGGAGCGGATTGGGTCAAAAGTTGAAGCTGACTTTTGTAACTATTTTAGAATGGCGCCGGCAAGCTGCCAGCAAGCTGCCAGAGCCATTCTAAAATAGTTACAAAAGTGAGCTTCAACAGGAAGCACTAATAGATAAAGTAAAGCAGGTGCTCGAGTTGAAGCTCAAATTCAGTTACACAATCATTAATCACCCCAAACTTGGGGTGATTAATGATTGTGTAACTTAATTTGACCTTCAACTCGAGCACCTGCTTTACTTTATCTATTAGTGCTTCCTGTTGAAGCTGACTTTGTAGCTATTTTAGAATGGCGCTGGCAGCTTGCTGGCAGCTTGCCGGCACCATTCTAAGTGGGGCTGAGGGCAGAAGGGCAAAAAGTGGGACAGAGGGCAGAAGGGGACAAAAAACGAGTGGGGCAGAGGGCAGAAGGGCACAGAAACGAGTGGGTCAGAGGGCAGAAGGGGACAAAAACGAGTGAGGCAGAGGGCAGAAGAGCACAAAAACGAGTGGGACAGAGGGCAGAAGAGCACAAAAACGAGTGGGACAGAGGGCAAAAGGGCACAAACACGAGTGGGGCAGAGGGCAGAAGGGCATAAAAAACGAGAGGGTGGCAGTGATGAACCAGAGGGCGCATCGCGGTCTCGCCCAAAAAAAACCCCGCGAACGCGCAAAGAGCCCTCGAACATGCCAAAACGCCCCGCGAACACGCAAAGCGCCCCGCGAACACGCAAAAATAAAAAAATCCGCAAATTCGCACAAATTCGCGAATTTTTGGGATCGCGCATTCGCAAATCCGCAAATTTGCGGATCGCAAATTTGCAAAATTCGCCCATACTTACTTATTAACCTCTTGCGTAGGCTACACGCGTCCACCAAATCACCATACGATTTGACCCTGGGGGAGAGAGGACTAAGGCTATCGCTTCTACTGAAGGAGTTCGCCAGGGATATTTACTGGCCCCTTTTATTTTTCTCTTATATACAAATTGGTTAGAGTCATCTCTGGTAGAGCAGGCCCTTGATTTTCCCAAGATTGGCGGCAAGCCAGTTCCCTTGTTATTTTATGCCAATGATACGGTCCTAATGGCTTTAAAAGCCAACAGCCTGCAGAAATCTTTGAATGTTTTTAATGATTATATGACAGCCCTTGACCTAAAAGTAAATTTTACCAAATCCTATGTAATGGTGTGTGGCCCGAGTCAAACCAAAACATAGTCAAGGGCAAGAGCATTGACAAAGTGTCCAATTTTACATATTTGGGGAATCTGTTTAACAATAAATTGAATTGGGACCACCTCATCACGACCAGGGTACAGCACATTAGCCAGGCAGCTGAAGGCTTATTTCGGTTTGCCTGTAAATTGGATTATAAGCTGTTGCAGAACTAGTTACCCTATATAAGGCATAATGCTTGTCTGTCGCAACCTATGGGGCAGGTGAATGGCGGCATCAAAAAAGCACCCAGCTTCAAATCTTAGAAAATAAGTTCATAGAAAGATTACTGATGACCCCAAAAAGTGCTTCCACAGCCTTTTGCCACTCTGAGGTAGGGTTGGGTTTTATTGAGGACCGAATTAACATTGCTCCACCGGTCCTCTGGGTCAGGATTTGGTTATCAGAGGATCTACAGTTCTGAAGGGATATTATCAGGGACTGCACGGCTATGGATAATGCTGTGGCCATTCCACAGCTTCGATTTGTTGAATTTAAATTTTAAAAAAATAGGGCTAGGGTATTATTATGATAACCCTGCCAGTATCCATGCAAACTCGAAATTGATTATAAAAGATGCATTTTTTGCAGAGTCCACTAAATATCGTCAGCAACTTGGTTTGCTTGGTTAGTACCTTTTACACAAACAATGTTTTCTGTCTTTCACTATGAACACACAGTATCGATTTCTCTTGACTAGGTTTCGCCTTGGCATGTTGCACTTTCTTGTGGCCTTCCCCAAACCGGCTGGTTGATGTGAGAATATCATTCGCTGCCCTTGTAATAATTTGGTCCGTCAAAGCATCTTGCACTTCACGCTATTTTGAACACTCTACAAAGAGCTAACGGAAAGGTTCCAGTTTCAAGAGAAATGCCCCCTGTTAACTATAAGGAGGGTTTTTATACCCACGCTCTCTGTCTACTGTGGCGATTTGCACTGCTGTATTAAACTTTAATAGATCCGCACTTGCTATAAGGAAACGGTATTGATTGTACATTTAAATTGTATTTTATTGGTTTTAAAACAAAGTGTTTTTAAATCTGTTTCTTAATCTCCTAGATTTTAAGATGCCGAGGTATGAGCAATATTATTGTATAAATTGGACATGAAATTGAAAAGTATTTGATTGTTTGTAAATTACTTTCATGGTCCATTTCTCTGAACCGAATAAAGTTATGTTTTTTTTTATTTGAATACCATGCCCTTACATTCACTTGGTCTAAGACTTTCAGAATTTTCTCAGGTGTATTACCAATTGGCCAAATCAACCAATTAACAACATACGTGATGCATATTAATGCTTTAATTATATTGTAACTTACAAGTATTGTGTAAATCGTTGCCTTAGTTTTCTTTATGCAAATTGTATTTATAAGAGACGAACCTTCTATAAAGCAGCAGTGAAAAACGTATGCAGAACAGGCTAACATCAGGACTCAATACCTGCCGAGCAATGTTTCCCATTGCTTCTCATATATTAAATTAAGCCTGATACCATCAGCCGTCAATCATAACATCCGGTACAGATGCAAGATTAAGTAAAACCTGAAACGCAGAGTGTGGTGATCAGCAGGGAATATGGAATGGGATTAAAGGAAAAAAGAGTAAGAACGTCAGCTGTCTCTTGAGCAAAGGGATGTGTACGTTTATCATGCAGACGTCATTCCACACTAGAGTGATATAAAAATAGTTTGACATTTGGCAAGTGTGGTGCAATAGTTTTCAAATCAACTTTTAAAAGTTCCTTTAGAACATACTGCTTTATGTTTTGACTACACATTTTGATGAACACAGAAAGTGAATATAACAAAATGCAACATCTTTATATTTATGACATATTTACGGAATTTTGGGACGTATTGATCAACCATCAGTTGCCCTTAGAAATTGTGGTGTAATATCAGGAAAACAACAGATTCAAAGTGTTTTTATTATTTTTGTTACTATTACTGGTTCATTTACCTGAAGAAGAATACTGGGGCATATTATCAAGGGGGTTTATCTCCGCTTTTTTGGCTTTAAAAGCCAAGAAAGCGGAGATAAAATTATCTCCCTATTACCTGGCTGTCGCTAACACCAGTTAGCGACAGCTAGTAGGAGATAGCGACCATCTTGGGCCCCACTTTGCATGTCAGTGATATTTATCACTAATGACATGCAAAGTGGGCGTGCCAAGATGTTAGCGACTGGAAACAGTCGCTAACATCGCTATCTCCTATTACCAACTTTTGGAGATATTCGCGCTAAGCACGAATATCTCCAAAAACTAACACCTGCCCATAGCAGTTCTTAGCCATGTTATCCAATGGGAGGTGGATAACATGGCTAAGAGCATTAGCTCGGTAATGCATGAATATCGCAGACTTTTCAGCGATATTCATGCATTGCGGCAGTTTTTATTGCATTTGCGATAAACCTTGATAATAGCAAGGTTTATCTACGATAATTTCTGACGATGCTTAGCGTTAAAAAATTCGTTGCTAAGCATCGTTAGCGATAAATATCGCTTAACGTTGGTAATATGGCCCACTCTTCTTAGCACAAATACTAAGTTGTGTCTGTTATCAATGCAAATGGCCACCGCAGTTACAAACATAGTACGGTAGAACAGAAAAGACCAACTGGATTCACATAATATTATTAGTCATGGCCTTAGACACCCCCCTGAGTGGCATGCCACATTCTCCAGATGAAATTCTAATGGTTAATGGGCTCCTGTGGTTGCGGGGTACTTTTGGGGGTTGAAAACTAAACTAAAAATACCTAAACCCTGACATTTCTACTTTAATACCGGTGAGCTGAAGGAAATGGGTAAAAACTGTGGTGATGCATGGGGCTGACCAATATTCCTGCATCTTAGCATGTGGTGACATCATTGAATGGCCAGGCCAGGGCCAATTGGAATTGTAGGCATAGTCGCTGCTCATTGTAGGGGGGCCAAAGAAGGTTTTTATAATTAATCGATCTGAGACCCAAGGAATATTTAGCGCATCATGGTGTCATTAAACTGGTGGGGCTTCACCACATATCTGAGTCCACATTGGAAAGTTATAATGTCTATGGTATTCTCACTATTGCAATTAATGTTGTTCTTGAGCAGCCATGATCGATCAGTGTCTAAATCAACCTCCTTTGTTGTTTCTATGAAAGGCCATACACAGCATATTCCATACACACAGTGGCATGTCACTGGTGGCAGCCACCACAGCCTATTACTAGTTGTACTTATTGGGGCATTGTTTCTAGCCGGCCAAGCCTGTCCCTGATGATCCTGCCTTGATTGAAAGAAAACAGTGGGCGAGCCCAGTTTTTTCCTGCACTACACAGGTTATTTAAATATTTTTGGAAGATTTCAGTGACCTGGTTGGACATAAGGGAGTAGGTGATCACGCAGGTAATCTATCCTGTGGTTATCTTTTTGGGGTATAAATGGGCTGCACGTTTATTCATTAGTTCAGCTACCTGTTGTTAAAAGTCTAAAGGCTGGAGCAATTATGTCTAATTCATGGATATTGGCCAATGAGCAGCTTTTTCATAAGGATCTAGGAAGGAATGTGTCAAAACGTGGTAGGCCATTTTTGACCGTAGGTTTTTCAAATACTCTAATTTCATAATGGCTGTCTTTAATTTTATTTTCCAGGTCCAAGAAAGGTATTTTTGGCGTGGCCAAAGGTGTAAGTGAATTTCAGGAATGGATCACAAGTATTTAATGTGTGATGACGCCACCATGTGCTAAATATTCCTAGGATCCCAGGACGGTTAATTAAAAAATCCTTTATTGGCCTACCTACAATGAGAAGGGCACTGTGCCTTCAATTCCTATTGGCTTCTCTTGTTCAATGATGCAGGTGTACCATTTGATGCACATCATGATACGTGCATATGATGTGTTAGATAAACTCCCCCAGACATGAGGATAAAATGCTTATTAGCACCCGCACCCGTGACACCTGCCAATATTCAGAGAGGCTGCAGCTACATATAGGTAATTTGATGGGAAATCTCTTATGATGTTGTAAGTGCATGGGACTCCCCATATTAGGGAGGGGGCAAGAAACGTTCTCCCGTAGAGCTTCTGACAATTTTCCCTTCTATCCCATGTTTGTTCTTTGATTCAGAGTGTGACTGCAAGAGTTTACCCAGCTATCGCCCACCCCATGGGACCCTCTTTATTATAATTCAAGGTAAGATATGCTTTAATGCTGTGAAATTCCTAGGGCTACTTCAACAACAATACTAAAACATGTTCATTTAAATAATAGTAGTTACACTATGAATGGAAAAATACAAAAATGTTTATTATGAATTAAATTCATTAAAAATTAAAGCTTTGTGTGCATTTTGTTATAGAAAAATAGCTATTTACATAACATACTAGCTGCAATCAATCATAATTCATGCAAAGCTTACTCTAAGGTTTTTTACACATTGTCAGCATATTGAATTGATTGAATGTCTGACCACAATACAATACATTATGATGTTTGGAACGTAGAATCTCATGGATTAGTATAATAGTAGGGTGGTTTCGAAGATGTCTCAACGCACGTTTCGGCAGTAACTTGCCTTCCTCAGAAGAGCCACCTTCAATACATTTTTCGAATAAGGATGTCACAATGCGTAAGACAAGAGTCTTACCAACGAATCTCGTAGCTCAAATATTAGCACGTCCTAGTTACTATACACGGTCCCAAATTGTAGAAGAGAGCGTGGTGATGATCAAAATCACAGGATGAAGCCTAATAGGATGATATTCTTCCGTGTGCACAGGTCCTGCAGATACCCTTAGTATTGTTTGTGTAGTTTAAAATGGGCGAGCTGTCATTCCCTTGGGTTCATTGAATGAAGTTAAAAGGTCCTCAAAGATATGGATCCAGGCGGGGAGTTCCAGTTTACAGCCATTTCATCAGTTGCGATTAGACTGTTTTCTGCCCTCAGTGTACCTAGCAATCCAGTGGAACCAGTAGGGCACAAGCTCACAGCACATTCCAGAAGGAGCATGCTACTTCCAAATGAGATACAGCAGGTGTGGTTTACTGCACAGATTCAGAAGCGTATCCATGTCTGTATTACATTCTGTTAGACCTGGCATCATTGGCGTGAGTTTCCCTTTCATTTTGACGGATTGCCTCCTCTGTTTTGATGTTTTGCTGGATTTATGCTTTGGGCACTGTGCCACTGCTAATCAGTGGCACAGTGCAAGTGCTCCCTATGTTACATTGATGCACTAATTGGTTACTCCATGATTGGGTTATTTGATTTACCTGTCAGCCCCTAGTATAGTGCACCATGTGTGCCCAGGGCTTGTAAATCAAATGCTGTTCATAGGCTTGCAGCACTGGTGGTGCCACCCACAGAAGCAGCTTGTAAAGTGTGTCTCAGGCCTGCCATTGCAAGGCCTGTGTGCAGTCTAGCACTGCCATGTCGACTTGGCCAAGTGCACCCACTTGTCAGTCTCTAAACCTTAACTTTGCTTCATATGAGACACCCCTATGGTAGGCCCAAGGGCAAGGTACATTGTAAGTATAAGGTAGGACATGCTCTGATGTGTGTAGCATGGTCTAATAGTGAAATACAGCCATTTTCATTTTTCACTATTGAAGGCTACCTGTTCTCATAGGCCAGAATGGGCACTTAGATTATTACATGCTTATAATCCTAACTGACTCAGGGAACACAGTAGAAATTGGAACTTAGTATCCCTGAAATCAGAATAATAAAATACATCTTTTAGTGAAGTTTATTTTAATATTCTGTGTTTGCAAATACCACTTTTAGAAAGTAGGTATTTGCTTGCCTAACCATTTGAGCCTGCCTCTGCTGGGTTGTGTATTCCTTGTCTGGGTTTGTGAGTGGCCGGGCTGCGGGATTCCGGGAGACAGGCTGGGGCAGCCCGGTAGTGAATAGAGAGATCTGCATCTAGATGGGAGGGAGGAGTTGCACCTGGGACTCGAATAGGGCTGGGCCTTCCCTCTACAACGCTGGCTCCACCTCCTGTGGCTTGTCTGATGTCTCTGCCCTGCACTGTGAAAGGAGAGGAGGAATCATGTCAACATAGTGCTCCAGTGCTGTATCTTCCCTCCCCTGTGCTGGCTCCACCGCCTGTGGGGCGGCTGATGTCTCTGCCCTGCACAGTGAAAAGAAGAAAAGAGTCATGTAAGCAAAGTGCTCAGGAACTGGTTTGCACTAAGCAGAGGCCTCTCATCCTTCAGAGAACAAAGGATTTTTGGGTATATATTTTGGGACCCTGCTCCCAAGAAATTAGATCACTTCTGGAGGAAGAAACCTTTCTGCCAAGGAGAAGAACCAAGGAAGCTGCAGGAGTTATACTGCCCCTCTGCCAGCGTGCTGTTCGCTGGGTTGGCCTGCAGTGGTTGCTTCATTGCCAAGGGAAAGGAGAAGGAACTTAGTAAGGACTTTTATCTACAGAATATTCTCCAAGGGCTTGAACTGTGTTTGTCTCCTGCTGAAGTCTCAGGAACAAAAGACTTCACCTTCAGCTCCCTCCTGAATTTCCCTGCTGGGAATTCTGACTCCAGTCACTTGCGTGCCGCTGGGGGCTGGAAATGCGACGCATCGAGAAGAAGCGTATCGCCGCCGCAGCTAAAATCATCGCAACGCCGGAGAAGCGAGCCTTCGCCGCATCTCTCTGGAAGCGTGTGTTCATCGAAGCGGCCTGCTGTCGCATCACCGGAGAAGCGTGACGCCATCGAGAGAGTCACCATCGCATAACCAGAGAAGCGTGTCGCAGGGCCAGTCGCAGCTCCAAAGTACAGAGTCATCGCAAGGCTGCCAGGGCGTCATCGCATTGTCATTGCATCGCTGCAATCAAGTGCGCCATCTTCTCGTATCGCAGCCGGATCATCGCATCGCATCAAGGCACCATCTTGCACACCGCAACGGGCCCGCAAACCGAGAATCTACGCATCACCTTCCCTACGGTAAGGCTCACAACGAGTCCCCTACTCTGCGCAAGCATTGAGGAAGGACGCTACCGTTCCCCCGGATCGCGGAACCGATGCATCTCCCTTTTGCGAGCCTTTTGTTTACTTTGCGTTACGCGTCCAGGTACTTTGTTGAGAACTTTGTCGCATTTACCAACAACTTGAACTAAGAGACTTCAATCATCTTTTAAGTAATCTTAAGTGTAGTATTGTGGATTTTTGTCGTTTGTGGTCTTGTGTTTAAGTCTATATAAAGAATACTTATTTTTATAAAACCTGTGTTGTGTCCATCTGTAGTGTTTTCACTGTATTATTTTGTACATTCACAAATGCTTAACACACTGCCTCTGAGATAAGCCTGTCTGCTCGTGCCAAGCTACCAAGGAGGAGGTGAGCTGGGGTTATTAAGGAGTGTAATCCCCTTATCCTGTCTTAGAAGTTAGGGTCCCTATTTGGACAAAGGTGAATACCATTGACAACTAGAGACCCCCAGATCTAACACATTCATTTTTTTAAATAACTGCAAATAATAGGACCTTTTACTAATGCATCCAATGTACTATCTTATTTTGTTTACTTACTTACTGACAGCATCCTATGAAATATCCCCTTTTTGAAAAAAAAGAAAACACCTCCATTTAAACTGATTTTTTGTTTGGAAAACTACATCATTCAGCTCCAGCTTTCTCCTGACTGCTATTGCTCCTTCACTTCAAAATTATTCGCGTGTGGATTGTTGGCCACAGATATGTCTATGGGGCTAAAGTCTGCCAAAAAGAGAGGTATTGACAGGGACTTGGGTTTGCCAAATGTGGAGATTACTTGATTTTGCCAGAGAGAGTTAAAGTTGTATTAGTTGCTGGCTTTCGATAAAACCATAGTGGATTTCCGAGCTCCTCACCTCATGATTGTGCACTATGGTGGCAATGACCTTGGCACATTGACTGGGGCAGGGCTGGAAATCCTAATTAAAGATACTTTTGCAGAACTGATGTCGCTTTTCCTCACTCTGTCTTGGTGTACTTTAATATATGCCAAAGACAAAACTAGATGTGGTCAAATCAATTCTCTCCGCAGATTGACAAAGCCAGGAAACATGTTCATAAAACTGTTTCTGCATTCCTCAGAGACCATTGCATGGGCTGTATCTATAACAACAATCTGCGTTTTGACATGTGTGGAATTTTTAGAAATAATGGAGTGCACTTTACAGAAAAAGGCAAGAGGGTGTTTCTAAGTAACCTGAAACTCTGCATCCTGTCATATACATACAATCAATACAAAGGCTTTGTCAAAGGTACCCTAGTACCCAAAATCGTGTTAATTTTCTTTATAAAGATCCTTTTTTTATTTTTTTGGAATCTTCACATCAACATCGCTATTGTTGTGGATACGTCGCAAAATTACAAAACAAAAGCAGACATTCAGCGCCCACCAGCACATCCAAAGGTATTAACTATAAAATCCATTCTAAACAATGTGCTACACACATTTCTATATACATGCTTCTTTAAAAACATGTTTAAACTCATGCTTTTGTACTAAGTTTCTTTAAAATCCAGCTTTAAGACCTATTTAACATTTTCATGGTTATTCTGGGATTCACGATGATGCCGATAACCACAACAACTGTGCCTTTTCTATGAAGTGAAAAACATATATGCATACATATTACAGTATTTTACATACTAGGGGTTTATTACTGTACACTTTAAACTCTTATTTTTCTTGTGTATTTCTAAAACAACCATCTCTAAAACCTATTTTCCAGTAAGATCAGAGAACACGATGGTAATCATGATCCCTGCGGATACGGTGCAAATACAGAAAGAAAAAGCAGGAATTCAATAGCCACCACCACATTCAAAAAATTATAACTATATAATGAATTCTAACCATCACACTAGATAAATCCCTACCGAAATAACTCCATAAAATATTTTATCAGAATCTCAATACAATACAATGTGTATTAATGATGCAATTATATATTTTTTTTATATTTTCATCAATATTCGCGGTCTCGTCGTGATATCTGAAACGTTTCTGTGACAGTACATGGGGTGCCATGCTGGCGAGAGAGGCAGCATCGCGAATATCGCACGTGATTAAAAAAACAATTTTGGACATATAACTTGTGTCACTAACACTTACATGTCTGAAACATGGGGTCAGAGTACCTCCACCCGGGCCCCTTATGCTTGCTTTCGCTGAAAATTTTAGAACCAGGAACCATTCCCAATAGATAAAATGTGAGCTGCAACTTTCTGCTCGGTTGCGTCCAGCCAATCACAGCATTGCTGTTAGTGCACAATCGCAATTAATCGCTAAATCATCACAAAATATCCGCAGCCAGAGATATCACTATAATTCTCAGCTTTCATTTCTCAAAAACTACTGAACGGATTTGCACCAAATAACGAAAAACACAATCTGCGTAACAACATCTACCTTTTTGCTAAATTTGGTGTAATTCCGTCCAGCAGTTCGGGCTGTAGGTTGGACAACGTGTTCCTATGGAAATTAACATTAGAAACGCACCTTTACTTTGCACCCCTATTTCTATGTCCCCACTGCACGGATCACCCTCAAACATTCCATCAGATTTTACATGCACAAACCATAGAAATTCAAAAGTTATAGTTATACTTATCTCAAGAAATTCAAAATAGTGCTCAAAAGTAACTATAACTTGCGCCCCAGTCATGCAAAGTTTTCTCATCACTAATTTTATTGCAAATGATGCACTTATATTATGAATGATGTCATAGAAGATGTAATTAATGATGGAATATGTGGGGTAATTAGCAGTGAATTGCGAGGGTGGAAATTATTGTTACTTTGGGCACAAGTTATAGTTTCTTGAGATAAGTATAACTATAACTCTTGAATATCTATGGTTTTGTGTGTGTAAAATCTGAACCTAACTATAATCCATCAATCAATCAATTAAGTGTCTTGTAGAGCATGACTACTTACCAGTAAGGAACTCAAGGCACTGGGGGGGCTGCTGATCTGTCTAAGGCACTGTGGTTAAGTCGAAGCCTGCCGCCAACACTGCAGGGGCACCCAACCCCATGCCACACAAGGCCTTCGGCCATGCACAATGGAGGGTGGCCTTTGGACATGCACAGCGGGAGTTGGCCACATGTTGGTTGCCTGTGAGGGGTGTCTATAGCCTGTGGCCAACCCCCCATAGGCACCCAATCAGTGCCATACAGCCTTAGGCCCTGTGGCCAACTCCCCTCTGGCACCCAACCCCACTCCAAGCATAGCCTTCGGCCATGTGTGGGCGTTGGCCCACTGCTTTGATTCGTTGCAATTGGTTGATCAAGCTACACACATCGCTGGCCATACTCTAGATAGATTTCTCTAATTATAATGGTTTAAAGATTAAGTCTCTTTTACCATTAATGTGGTCAGATCACAAAGCTATATTGTTTACTCTAAAAACCCTAAAAAAGTTAATCCAGGTACAAGTTCACATCAGTGTCTCAAAATTAAAGTCTGCAAAGATGGACTCAAATAATTTTCTTGAGATCCTGGCGAATAGGGACAAATATTGTGAGATAGAAATATTTTTATATAAGCAACTCCTATCGGAATACAAGCTGCTGACTGTTGATATTTTACGCATAAAATTCATCCAGCTAAAAACTTGGTGAACATGTTGTTCAATAAACTTAAAAATTTGGTTAGATGGACACTCTGTTGTACCAGATCAACTGATGTGTAATAAGTTAGCTATTTTCTTCCAAGATAAGTTCCAGGAAATATGTGGTAAATGTAAACATAGCCAGAGTGCTAATAACTCCATAATATTATGAGTCATGCCCTGTAGACAACCCCCGCTGGCATCCACTCCTGGCCTTCGGCCATAAGAGGTGACAGGGTTGGCTGCACCAACTTCTCATAAACAGGGAACCCAGGAGAGGGGCAGGCATCCCCTCTTCCCAGGCCAAATATTGCCCTGGGGACCCCATCCCTCGGGGGCCAGCCAAATACTAAAAGGGGAAGGCGCCTCACATTCCTCGTCCTGGGCTGATTTTGGCAACAGGGATCCCATACCCCAGGGCTCGGCCAACTACGGCCACGCAGCACCCCTCCCATGGTCAATTTTGCCCCCAGGGACTAGAACTAGCACTTTGTAGAAATAGCACTCTTAGAACATAGAATACTTGTAGCACCAAATAGCACATGTATCACACAACCAGTAACCACTGGTAAAAGGTAGGAACACAATACGCAACCCTAACCACCGTAGGCATATATCACGCAGGGAACCATGAACTCACTAGCATAACTATACTAGGTAAAACAACCTCCTAAGCATAAAAATACATTTAGAGGTATAGGCAAAAAGGCATTGCATGTGATGCAAAAATCACATTAGGCAAGTATCACGTTTGCGCACAAGTTCACAGAACTGACCCAGGCCAACTTGGCCTCTCAGGGGCTCACAGGCCCAATGTCCAGAATGCCTGGGCTGGCTGCGCAGGCAGCCAAAGAAGATTGCGCAAGGGCCTAAACATAGCAGCTGCCCACTAAGTGCTGGGCAGCTGGGGAACTGAGCCTGGCACCAGCGTGCTTCCTGGCTCTCTTCTGGGGCTCTCAAAATAAGCAGTAGTGCCCAAAACAATGTGGATACCTTGCAGGCTCTATGAATAAGCAACTGGGCCCTCAGGAGCCTTGTGGGCTCTAGACAAATGCGGCCACAATGGGGGAGAGGCCCGCTGCCAACCGGGGCAGCTCTACCCTCTGAAATGCCCCCGAAACATTGGAGCCCGCAGGCTCTAACTCATGCAGCTGCTGTGAGCCTCGTGGGCCCTAATTCGACAAAGAATGCCCCTCTATGTTGGAGCCTCCTGGGCTCGAAATAATCAAATGCTCCCGAAGTTGGAGTCCCCCTCTGGGGACTCGGAAATCGACAACGACCCTGGCGTGGGAGTCCCGCTCTGGGGACTCATGAAACATTGGCCCCCAGAGCCCTCGTGGGCTCTGAAAGCAAAATGCCCCTGTAGTTGGAGCCTCGTGGGCTCTGAACAAATACGTGGCCAAATGTGGGAGAACAACGGGGGAGCGGCCCACTGCCGCCCAGGGCCGCTCTACTATCGTGCTGGGGACCCACGAGACGCCCGCACTCACCAGCTTCTGGGAGGCGGTGTCTTCGCTGGGCTTCTCTGCTCCGTCCTGCCGTCTCTTGGGTTGCGGGGGCTCTCCCTTCCACTCGGGAGCCCCGCCTGCCGGCAACAGTGCTCCTCTCTCCAGGCTGGCAGCGGGCAGGATCTCCGGTCTCCCTCTCCACACGGGAGACTGGAAAAGCAGGCAACGGCTTCCACCAGGCAGGGGGAAGCGGAAGGGACGCACTCCAGGCCCCGTCCACAGTCAGGCGGGTGCGGGCCTGGCTTCCGGTTTTGCCGCGGCGGCGACATCTTTTTGTCGGGGGCAATAACGAGGGGTAGGCACCCTCGAAGCACAAACTAAAAGTATAAAAGGGGTGGGCACCCGTTAAGGCGCACAAATAAGCGGGGTGGGCACCCGCTCCAGAAATAATCAAATAAGCAGGCATAATGCAGAGTGGGCACCTGCGAGGAGCACAAGGCAGGGGGAATCCCCTCGCCAGGGAATCCCTCAAGACAGGGATTGCCGCTCCGGCGGCGCAAAAGCGCTATTTAGCGCGGGGAGGCCAGCGCTTTCCAGGCGCTGGCAGGCAAAACGTCCAGAAGCCTTTTAGGAAGCCGGGGGGGACAATGTAGGGCCCAGGGGCCGCACACAGGGCACTCCAGCAAGGAGACAGGCACCATGTCGGTCCCTCCTGGGCCCCACCTTCAGCAAGGCCCCCTCTGTCAGGAATCAAAAAGTAGAAGGGTTCCAAAGAAATCCTCCAGCATCCAGGGCATCCAGGGGCTGGGCAGGGCCCAGGGAGGCAAGCCTTCCCCTGGGCCCCAGCAGCGGCACGCCCCTGGTAGATTCAAGTTGAGCACAAGAACATTTAACATGAGGTCGCAGCCTCTTTTTATACACAGAATTCCTTTGTCTCTAGGGTGCAGGGTGGGGGAAAACCAGACGCAGCTGGTTCTGGAGCACTCTGTTGTGCCAAGCCCTCTCCCCATTCACTGGCCAGGCTAGAGACATCAGACGTACCATAGGGGGCGGAGCGAGCATTGTGTAGGGACAACCCAGCCCTATTCAGGTCCCAGGTGCACTCCCCCCACCCATCTGGCTGTCAATCTCTCTATTCACCACCAGGGCAGACCATCCTGACTCCTGGAGCCAGGCACACCAGCCAGCTCCAGCCAATCACAAGCCCGACAGTCATTTCACCTTTATTACAAAGACATGCTAACTTCTAGAAGTGGCACTTCCACACTAGACACAATAAATCCTCGCACATCATCGCGCATTATTTAATCACATGAGTCCGCACATACCAAATTCTAGCCTGCACTCCCCACACATCAGGAACTACCACGGACACACATATCCCCCATGCATTTCTATCGGAGGGCAGGCCAATCTCACATACGCACTCAGGGAGCGCACGCACTTTACACTGGGACACAGTGTCAAAGTGTGCAAAGACCAGAAATCACTATAATGATGCAACATTAAAAAGGCAAAAAGTTCAGGGGTGAACCTGCCAGAAGAGCCAAGTCCAACAATCGTAGTATCAACAAACTACCCCATGCACTAGATCCCACTGTGCACTGTGTGTCTCATGCACCAGCTGATCTTTTCAATTGAGTATATACAGTAAAGGAGAATTATATGGGGCCCCAGGTCCCCTAGCTCATCCACATGGTGGTCTACTTAGAAGGTTTGTCAACAGGGGTATACGCATATTATCATGAAATGACTGTATCTCAGGTACCAAGTTAGGGGGCGCAAGTAGCCCATGCTACACATATCCACACGTAAAAAATATTCCAAATGCACATTCAAGGATGCAGACTACTTGTTAAAGATTGCACCTGTCTCATTTCTTGAAAAGTTTGCTCCTTTTTACAATTTCCCAAAAAGTTGGGTGTGACTTTTACTTATTGCACTATTGAAAGAGTTATGCCAAACCTCCATGGCATTGTTTGTTTCTGCACCTACTTACTAACATGTAGAGAAGTAGTTCCACCACTCAATTGGGAACCGTGGTTTCCTTCTGTGACCGTACTTGTTCAGACCGTCAATCCATGTTTCATCAAAGTAATTTAGATTTAGTGGGGGGGGGGGCAATTTTTCGTAATTTTGTATATAATAATCTGTTTAGTAATTTATGTGTAGAAATCATCCACACTGTCAGGAGGTACAAAACACAAAGCTGTTCATTTTGTATATTCAGGTTGCATTTTACTGCTTGCCATATAATCTTCTACTAATTTTTTTTTTTTATTATTTATGCCAAAATGCCTGTGGAAAAAAAAAACTTCGGATTTGAGAATTTGGGCACAATTTGGTTACTATATTAATCATTTGAATTTTAAAGTCAATGATGATTTTCGTAGGACTTCTGTTAATTTTATTGGATTGAACATCCAATAAAAAATTACTATAGGTTGATGGCTGTCAGGTAGCAAAGCTTAGATTAGTGGAATTATGGTATTTTTGACAGACGCATTTAGAGCGTATATTTAGGCAAAAGGATGGGGGTGGGCTTAAATGTCTCATCTTTTAGGGAAACGTATCTGTTTTTGAGGTTTGCAATGTTATGAGTTAGGGAAATAACTAAAATGTGGTTCACAGATTTTTTATTATCAAAAAGTATAAAGCGCTCATTGCCAAAAGATTGTGTTAGTTCAGGGGATATTCATGTCTGAAAACATGTGTAGGGTTCTAAATTGAGGATTAGTTGCTTGTTTTTGTCTTTGAATCATTCTTCCTACATTTGGAATAGAAGGTATAGTGGTAGCTATGTTCATTGGGATGTTCTGAACTACCTGCCTCAGAGCTGAATCAAAGGGTTCATTGGAGGTGGCACAAAATGTCTGCAGGCATCAAAGGCAGGGTGGTTATGCTCTATGGTTCTCAAAACAATTTCCCCAAGAGAACAGCTCTGCCTTTACAATAGGTTAAAAATATTGCACACACCTCCAGTGACTCTTTGGCCAAGTTAGCCCCTCTTTGCAATAAATCTATCCACCATATTTCAAGATTTTATTTCCTCTTTTAGGGAGCACATAGGATGCCAGCCTTGGAGTCTGCTTTTCAAAACATTAAGCTAAAAATGAGTAGGATTCATTGTCGACCCTGCGGGAGTGCTGTGCTCTCTTCCGCCTGCCTGTTTGCACAGCGTCTTTTCCGGGCACTTCGCCGCCACGCCTCGCGGCCCCCGCTCCGCAGGTGCCGCTCGTAGGCGAGAGACTTTGTTGTTGTTGGGGATCCAGCCCCGGTCCAGAACGTGCTAGGAGCACCATCGCCACCTCAAGGAGCGCACCACAGGACTGCAAGCACTGAGGCGGGACTGCGAGGACCAGCGTGCCCAGCGGCGTTGATCGGCCGCAGCTGGTCCTCTTCCCGCCCCTTCTGCCTATCCTCCTGCCTGATAAGCAGCAACAGCAACGCGCACGCGGGACGCGCGCGGGGCAACGGCCGGGGCGAAGACCGGGCAAAGAGCGGGCCGTTTGAGGCCGTTCGAGTACGGCAGAGTCCGGCCTAGGCCCACCCCCCTGGACGCTAGGAAGACCATAGAAAATGCCATTAAGATCAGGGAAGGAACGTACTGTCCAAATTAATACCACCAGGGGCGTCGTTTCTGGTCCCCTTGACGCTTTTATAACACGGGCCACTGGTATTCTGGAAAAGGAAATTGCCATGGTTGAGAAAAGACTGTCAATAGATCTAATTAGTGGAAAGCGATCCTCACTGGGGGCTTTAGCCACATCTATCTCTCCTGCACCCTCTGCACCCCATGCTGCCTTCAATTGTGTCCATACTACCTTTACGGACGCAATAGTCCATCTAGAAAATACTGGGGGCAGCCCAACAATGGATAAAACTAAGGAAGAAAGGAATAGTATAAACGCTTCCCAAGACACTCAGGGGGACGGGGAGGAGGATAATGACTCCGTGATTAGTGAGGAGCAGGATTTTAGCCAGCTTTCTGGATCTCCTCTCCTCAATCAGTCCAACATGTCCAACCCTGTCGAAAGTGTTAATCCCCTATATCCAATCCTGGCCCCAATACCAAAAAGAGAAAACGGGATTCTAGATTGTCAGGGGAAAGAGACCTAAAAACCAGTAAAGTAAATAAAGTCCAAGAGGTAGGGGGACAGGGGTCTGAGCCTCACTTAAATCCACTAATACCCTCTGTGCCTAATAATATGTTATGCCCCTCCCTTTTGGCTCTGGGCTCCTCAAGTACTTGTCCTATGTGCCTTAATAGTGACGAGGTTTTGTTGGCAAAAATGGAGGCTATGATTAAAACATTACTTTTACCAGTCCTGGAGCGGACTAGGCTCATGACCTCTAAAATTGATAGTATGGAGGATTTGATCCATTCAAACCATACGATGCTTCAAACATTACTTGGTCCAAATAATATGGGCGCTATTATTAATACATCAGCATCCAGTAAGGCATCCAGTAAGGTCACCAGTAACAACTATATGGAAAAGGGTAAAAATCTCCCTAATAAAACCATAGGAACGAATAGCACCATACTTAAAGGGGGCCAAGAAATTAGTACCACCCTTACTACCTCCTCTAAAATAGGGGCTAGTACTCACATTCAGGTACCAAAGCCCCAATTGAAACCAGCGGCTAAACAAAATACTGGTGGGCGTCAAACAATGGGACCACCCACACAACCTAATTTAAATCTTCCACCCCCCAGTACCTCAAGAGCCCCACGCACCGCCTCCACTAACTATAGGGAGGGGGGGCGTAAAAGACCAAATATTCCCAGTGTTGATTTACCACCTGAAGCAGCCCTACATACCATCGTTTTGACAGGTGTAGCACCATTAAAACCGGGTGCAAGGGAATCTTATAGTGACCTTCGCAATAAAGTCATTTTTTGGTTGAACAAAAATCGCCCGCTACCCCCCTCTACCCCCACGGAGATACTATATGTGAGGAGAGTAGATTGGGTGGGGCCGGAGGTAAAAGATTTAGAAGGAGATTGTATACTTATCTCGTTCAAAGATTCATGGGTGGTAGATGCTATCAAACGAGAACCCAGGTTTGCTAGGCAGGGGGATGTACAAACATTAGCTCTATCCTATTTTTATCCGCGCAGGCAAATACCCGTTCAGTCTTATCCCCTGTTTCGTAAAGGTCCTGCTGCAAGACATCCCCTGGCATTAACCCCGCTTGACTGCCAGCGTCCCTTCCTTTTTAATCATTTTGGTCCCCTTTCTGGCCTTGAAGCTATAGACTGACTCAATGTCCCATCTAGTGAGTCTCTGATTGGTAGTGTAGTAGCCCAAGAGCCCATTGACCAAAACATGGTCTGCCCAATCCAAATCACCAATCGAGTAGATGGGGAAGGAGGTCAAATGTTTTTGTTAACCAGCTCTTTACCATATGTAGCTACTCAGGGGTCCTTGACCGAGGACAAAATCACAGTCCCAGCAGATCGCGTTAAGCATTTAGTGGTTAATGATGATACAGGGGCGTCTCATGGACCTGTACAGCCCCTATACCCTATGTTGCCAGACAACCTGAAAGATCATTTGAAAATTCTGTCTTGGAACATAGCGGGTATTAAGGCGCGCCTTGCGTCCACTGATTGGTCGAACTTTATGGACAATTATGATATTATCCTGTTGCAGGAAACATGGGCAACGGAGCCGGTTCATAAGTTGGGTTATATTAATTTCTTCAAACCCGCAATAAAAGGAGGCAAAGGGCGGGCCGCTGGTGGCTTGTTGATCTGGGTGAAACAATCCTTGGGTTTTTATCCGATGGAATTCCCGGTGGAGAGTCAGGATCTCCTCTCCATCATAATAAACAAAGGGAACAAGCAAATCATGAACATTGTTAATATTTATGCTAGAGGTCTGTCTGGTGGTCGAAGCTCACCTCTGCTGAACCTTGTTGATCATATGGTTACGAAAATGGACAGAGGCATTACTACCATTCTTGCTGGCGATCTAAATTGTACTATAGAACCTGTGCTAGATATGGGAGATACCTGGATTATGGCAGACGATTCGGTATGGGGTATCCCGGACTTACAAGTGGAGAAGAGGGCTAAAGCAACAGAGGCTGCAGTTTCCTGGATGGCTTTTTGTTTACAAAATGGGTTCTGTGCATGTAATGGCCGCTCTGCCTCGGATGTGAAGGGAAATTGTACTTTTGACAATGGGCAGAGGCAGAGCCGCATTGACTATATCTTACTGAACATGGAACATTGGTCTTTGCTAATAGACATGGTAGTATTAGAGCGCCCGGAAAGTGACCACAATCCACTATTTCTATCACTGAAGATACCGGGTTTAAATAGACACGAGGAGCCATCTGCCACCTATACAGGGGACGCCCAACTTACCAATGACAGGAGGAGATTGAAGTGGTCACGGGTCATGGAAGATTAGTGTTTACTTGACAATATTAATGTTGTGGTGGAGGATGCGCTTAATGAAATGTCGCAAATAGATTTGTTGGGGGTGGAAATTGGATTAGCCAATAATGTGATGGGTGTCCATATTAATTGTTTTGATCGCTTAAAAACTCTCCTATCCAAGCCATGTGGGAGTGCTACTACTAAAATTAATCCTTTGCCCCAAAAATGGTATAACAAGAGATGCAGAGAGGCACATGCAGCTCTCATTTCAGCCATTAAATCTCGGGATGTGGCTGGAGTGAGAGCTGCAAGGCTCCACTACAAAAAAAACCTTGGTAAAGCTAAACGGGAGTGGGAGGATGAGTTTTGGACAGACCTCTTGGAGGCATCGTCCACTAACAACCAGAAAAGGTTTTGGGATTTGGTTAAATGGGGTAAAAACGTAGACTCTTCTACCCCGGGAAATAATGTGCCCCTCGAGGATTGGGTTTCATTCTATTCGGCCCAATTTAGAGCTGGTGGTGATGAGGTTATAAATCTCTTGGGCAATGCACCCTTGCTGACCCTACAAAGTGAAAAACTCACCTTTACAGTTGCTGAGGTTGAGTTGGCGCTGGCATTTACTCTCCGAGCCAAAGCCCCCGGTATGGATCTGATTCCGGCTGATCTATTTAAATCTAATCCCACTTTGTGGCTTCCGTATATTACCAGGATAGCTAACACTCTGGCCCTTGGAGCTACAGTCCCGAAATCATGGAAAGGGGCCGAAATTGTCCCAATTTATAAAAAGGGTGATAAATCCATTCCGGGCAACTACCGCCCTATCAGTTTAATCGATTCGATTCAAAAGATAGTGGCACGCATGGTCCTAGGACGGGTCCAGGGATGGATGGAAACTGAGAACATTCTGTCACCCAGGCAGGCGGGTTTCAGATCGGGAATGAGCACCATAGATCAGGTTTTTAGATTCTGCCTGATCTATTGGAAGGAGGTGTGGTTGGGTGGTGGCACCATCTATGCTGCATTCATCGATCTGAAGTCCGCCTTCGACCTAGTGCCTAGGGACAGGCTATGGGGTGTGCTGAAAAATCTGGGGTGTCCACTAGAATTATTGGACCTCATTGTAAGACTCCATGAGGACAACTTTGCGAGGGTGAGGTGGGGGGGTCAGGGACAAGTGACGGAAACATTCCCCGTAACTCGAGGTGTCCGCCAGGGGTGTGTCCTGGCCCCTACCCTCTTCCTCCTTTTTATCGACCAAGTTGTTAAATTTTTCATGGATACCCCCACTGATGCACCAATGCTGGCGGGGATGAGGTTCCCTTTACTCATCTTCGCAGATGACACTTTAATCCTCTCAAAAACACGCAGCGGACTCCAGCGGGCTCTCGACCGCTTTGAGGAGTACTGTGCCATCAATAATTTGGTAGTTAATGTGGGGAAAACAAAATGTATGGTTTTTACAAAAAACCATTCAGTCCGAAGTTCAGTAAAGTTGAATGGAGTAAACCTCGAACAGGTCGACACCATGACCTATTTAGGGGTTACCCTCGATAGCCGTTTAAGATGGAAAGACCAGATCAATACGCAACATCTTAAACTTGCTAGGTTGACTGGTTGCCTCGTTAAAGAGCAGAAGGAATCAATTACAAAACGGGTCCTACCGGCCCTTAAGATCTATGATGTTAAAATCTCTACAGCCATCTTATATGGCGCGGATCTGTGGGGCCATATGGACTTGCTTAACCTGTTTAAAACTCAATGTAGATTCCTTCGAAATCTTGTGGGCCTCCCACAGTCCACACCCTTGATCCCCCTCTGTTTGGACCTTGGTTCCCCACCTATTAATGAGATGGCAAGATTTAGGTTAGTGGCATTGTGGAGACGGATATGGACATCCCCAGATCTATCCCTCTTTGCAAAAGAATTGTCGGAAGTCAGGTCTATTAGGGGTTCAGGGAAAATACCCTGGTTTTCTGCCGTTAAATCAATCCTTAAAGATATGGGCTTAGAACATCTCTGGACATCCCCGCAATCTAACGTTTTCCCACCTAAAGAGGAGTTCAAATCATTATATTGGGCCACAACTCGCCTAAAAAGAGTTCTGCTTTCCAACAAAAACGGCCTTACAGGCAGGTTTTTAACATTCAAACTTGACCTATCAAGAGAGCCATATTGGGATGTTATATCTCGACCGTTAGATAAGAAGTTGTACCACCAATTTAGAGTGGGCGCTTTGCCCTTAAACACCTTTCTAAATAAACGGTCTACAGGGATATCGCCCTACTGTACATGCTGCCCAGGTCATATTGAATCTGAAGGTCACTTCCTTTTTGCCTGCCCAAGGTATGGCGCACCCCGAAAGAAATGGTTAAAACCTTTGTTCCAAAAACTACCATTTAAAACAGAAATGGAGGCCATATGGGTGCTTAGGACTAACACCTCAGAACTCTTTGTGGTAACTTTGGCAAAGTATTTGGGATGGGCTTGGCTCCTAAGACTAAAAACTAGCATGCCTTAGCACCAAGTACAAAGGTGATTTGCAAATAGCCATAATCTGTTTGATTATGTATCTGATAATCATTTCACGACTTTGTTTCATCATTCGCATCCCTTGTTTCTTTCTCTTTTTTGCCATAATAAGGATCCGTCCACAATGATTTTGAACTGTAATTTTGAAACGTAATGTTGACTTTTTAATGTAATGTAATTTATTCTCGTACAAAATTATTCAGGTTTTTTTTTTTATTCATTAATTGTAATTTAATCCTGTTTTATCAATTTGTTATGAAATGTCCTTTACTCTTATTTGCATACTTATTTTTATATTTTTGTTAGTGTTTAAACTTCTTTTATAGTATTGTTTTTTTTTGGATGTTTTAATTGAATTGATTCAGTTATATTCTTTTGTACTTATATGTGTCTTTTATGATTTGTTAAAAATCGAAATAAAGACTTTAAAACCTGAACCTGAGTAGGATGTAACAGATAAGCAAATGTGATTGTCAAAAAAATATGGTTGGAGGGGGGAGTGGCCAAGATGGTGGCAAAGTAGGACGTGCTTCACTGTCCCTCCGGCGCCGTCAGATCTTTAGCCTTGTCTATCGCCCTGACCAGTGCCCATCCGTGCTCGCACCAACGCAGCCCTGTGTCCCTAAGCTTCCCTGATGCTGGTGGAGCCCCTATTTCTCGTATCCGAGCAAAGGCAGAGCGGAGCTGAGCAGTGAGGCCGTGGCCGACACCGGGCCAAGCGGGCCTCGTGGCAGGAAGTGAGCGGGGGCCCGCAGTTGCTGGAGCGGCGCCTTGGCGGATCAGCATTGCCGGCCCTGTCTGGGCGGAGTGGCCTGCAGAATGGTGGCTGAGGCGCCAGAGGAGGTGGGTGAGCATTCCCGAGACCGGTGTGGTGCACGAGGTACGGAGGAGCCGCAGCCGGGCTGAACAGAGCGGCGGCATCCGGAGCGCTCCAGACACCTGTTGCAGAGGTGGCGGTCGAGACCCCCGCGGGGCGGGTGCGTGCTCCCATGCTGAGTGGCACTGAGCGGGGCTGCTTCTCTCGAATGCCCTGGCTTCCATTGACAGAGGTGAGGAGAGTGGGGGTGGCTCCTCGGTACTCCTGCAACTCAGTCCACAGACCGGCAGACGGCGTGGGGCCTACGCGGGGGAGCAGCGCAGAGTCGCCAGCGTTGATGGGGGCTGAGCGGCTATGTGCATCATCCCCGGTGGCCCCTGCGGCCCAGTGACTTTGGGTCTCACTTGCTAAAGGAGGCCTACAGCCTGGAAGGCGCGGAGGGGGCCTGGAGCTCGGCGCATGACCCTTCCCCCCCCCAGCATCTGTGGCGGCATCGTTAATCACTGGCAGGGTGAAGATTAGCCCAAAGGGGGTTGGCCACCTATCGACCCGCGTGTCGGTGGGAGAGCTTTTGGCGGCGGGCGGCTCTGTGGGCAACTACCTTGCTGTTTGGGCCCAACTGAAGATTGAGAGCCTCGTGGTCGGCCTGCCCCCGAGGCCCTGGTGCTGTGGAGGAGCGCTGGGGAGGGCGGGTGCCGGGCATTCCCCCTGTGCTGATTGGTGGTCCGGGGCCGACCCCTGATCAGGCCCTGCGGTGGTGTGCCTCCCGCTCTTCTGAGAGTCTGCAGCCTAGAAGTTTGGCACAGCGGGGCACTAGGAGCCTATTCACGGACGGTGCTTTGGAAGTCTTTGGACCCTGCCTGGCCTGGGTGGCCCTACTCCCCCTGATGAGAAGCGGCTGTGGCTCGGGCGAGCGGTCTGGATGCTGGTGCGCTAGCAGGGACCCTGGGTACAGGTGATCCTGCTCCCCTTCCCCTCTCCCCCTGTGGGAGCTTGGCTGTGGAATTGAGCTCATCTTTGGGGCGAGCGCGTGGGCTCCTTGCTGGGCCCCTGAGAGTTGACCGAGCCCCTGCCCCGGATTTACGCATTGGGGCGCGGGTCACCCCCGGATGAGAGATGGCGACAGCACAAATCGCAAAGATAAAAACGCAAAAGATATGCCCCAATCAGGAATGGGGCGGTTGGACACACCGCCTGCTGCCACGTCCCCGCACTCTGGCGATGGTGAGGCCCCGGCGACCAAGGCCTTCATGCTGGAGCTGTTCTCCGCCATCAAGGAGGACATCTCGGAGCTCCGCTCCCAGCTTTCATCGGACCTGTGGGAGTTGAGGCGTGATGTGGACGCTGTGGGGGAGAGGGTGGCGACCCTTGAGGAGCATGACGTAGGAATAGCGGAGGACATCCATCAGCTCCAACAGAACGTGCTGCGCCTCACTGAGAAGAATCTGGATCTTCAGGCACATGCTGAGGATCTGGAGAGTAGATCCTGGCGTAACAATATCCGGATCAGAACGGTGCCGTGGAAAGGAGAGGGGGATGACCTGCGTGAATGTGTGGGGGCGCTCTTCCGCCAGATTCTTGCCGAGGAGGAAGTACAAGACATTCAACTAGATCGTGTCCGTCGGGTTGGTCTGCCGTGTGGGGCTCGGGCCCCTGCACCGGACATATTGGTCTGTGTCCATGATTTCCAGCTCAAGGAACGGATCCTCCGGAAAGCCTGAGATCTTAATCCCATCCAATTTCGTGACCACCATCCTGCACTTTTTCAGGACCTGGCGGCCTCCACCCTTGTCAAGCGCAGGGAATTCAAGCCCATCACCACGCACTTGAGGGAGCAGAGCATTCCCTATTCCTGGGGACACCCGTTCCAGCTCATCTTTAAGTTCAAGGGCAAGCTAGTCCAGGTTCGCTCCTTGGAATCGGCCTTTGAAATTTTGGGGCTGGAGGGGCCTGCACCTGGACAAGGTGGGTCGCCTAGCAGGCAGCGCAGATGATCTGCGGAGTGAGGGCGGGTCGGGAAGCCTTCCTCCTTGCAATACCTGATCTCTCAACGGGCCTACTGGAGAGGGGGCTGCGGTGGCCTCTGCGGCTTTGGTCACAGACACGTCAGGGGTCGCCTGAGACTCAGCAGCGTGGCACTGGCTTGGCCTGTAGCAGGCGCCGAAGGCTGACGGTTTTCTGTTGCAGTGTGGTAAATCCCCTATGTCCTTGGGCGGTGGTGTGTCCTGTATCAGGAATTGGCTGAGTGAGATGTTTGGGCCATGTTCCCCTGCTACGGGGGCCTGTTTAACAGACTGTTGTTTTCTTCTTCTCTACTGTGAACTTTGCGCCTTTTACATGTTTGGGGTTTCAAGTGACTGGGATGGGGGAGGGGGTTTGGTGCAGGGTTTGGGGTCTGGGGTTGTTCTGAGGGCTCCGCATCAGCTTTCGGGGGCATTAGGTGAGGATCCAGGGATTTGTTGGGGCAATGCAATCCTTCAGGGGCCTTGGTGATGGGTCGGGCATCAGCTAACTATCTCCTTCCTTGGTATGGTGGGTACAGACCTGAAGGTGGTGAGCCTCAAAGTTAGGGGACTAAATAGTCCAGTGAAGCGTGCTGCTATTCTCTCCCTCCAGGAGAATGCGGAGGGTAGTGTGTGCCTCTTACAGGAGACGCACCTCCTCTCTAAAGATGTCAAGCATATGGCAGACAAGCGCTTTCCGCTTCAGCTTTGGTCCTCGGGCCCGAACAAGAAAAATGGAGTGGCTATTCTGTTTAGTGCACGTGCGCATTGCAAGGTTATCTCTCCGGTGGTGGACATTAAGGGCAGTCTTGGCTGTGCGCGTGCAATGGGGGGAGATGCCATTCACAATAGGGTCCATGTATGCCCCCAATGTCAAGCAGGAGCCCTTCTTACGGGCAGCGCTCTCACAGGTATTGGCGTCGCCGGACGCCCTGATTCTGGTGGGGGGAGACCTGAATGTTGTGATGGAGGGTGGGGTGGACAGATTGGAACAGAGATCACATCAGGCGGGGGCAATGTCACAAGGGGGGAAACAGTGGCTTCTAGAGGGTGGGTTGCATGATGTATGGCGTGTTCAGCATCCCCAGGGGCACGACTACACCTACTACTCGGCAGCCCACAAGACATATGTGCATTTACACCACTTCCTGGCCACGTCCTCCTTGCCTCATTTGTCAGCGGCGGACATTGTGCCGCGCTCCCTATCACATCATGCTCCTATCTCTGTGGTAATTACTTCCAGTGGCCGCCCTCGGCCGCCACCGGCCGATTGGCGCCTTTGCGATTCCATGCTCCACTCGGAACCAGTGGTTGCGAAGATACGTGACACTTTTACCCACTACCTAGCCGAAAATGAGGTGGGGGATCCTCCCCTGGCGTCGATCTGGGAGGCCTTGAAACTGGTTGTGCGGGAAAAAATGTATAGCGCTTGCAGCAACATATTCTCGCCTGCGCAAAGAGAAGCGCGCTGAGCTGGAGAGGGAGGTTAGTGGCCTGGAGGCGATCCATAAGCGGACCGGGGCCCTGAGGGTATGGAGGGAGCTGGAGATGAAAAGGCGCATGCTCAAATACCTTAACCTCGACAGGGCGGCACATGCCTTATTGCGCCTACGGCACAAGTTTTACCTCTACGGGGATAAAGGGGGTAGGATGCTTGCACACAGGTTGCGGGCGCGCACTCAGTTAACCACTATCGAATCCATCAGGGACCCTCAGGCAATGGAGCACACCACTGATGCTGCCATTGTAGGCACTTTTCGCCAATTCTATCAAACTTTATATAAGAGGGAGGAAGCAGCTCTGGGGGGAATGGCGGTGTATCTTGCATCGTGTGGTATCACACCCCTCTATCGGGAGTCGGCGGAAGGTTTGGATTCAGCGATACGCGTCGAGCAGGTTATATCTGCTATCACGTGGCTGAAATTGGCTAAATCTCCTGGGCCAGACGGCTTCTCAGCCATATTTTATAAAACGTATTGCGTGGAGCTGGCTCCTCTTTTAACGCGCCTTTTTAATTACTTTCTTGATATGGGAGCGGTGACTCCGTCCATGACAGAGGCAGCAATCACGGTCATTCTCAAGCCCGGGAAGGACCCTGCAGAGTGTGGCTCATAAAAGCTTTTCTCGCTCCTCAACATTGATGCCAAATTATTTGCGGGAGTGTTGGCTGCGAGGCTTAGCCCCCTTATGGATGGAGTGATTGAGCCCGATCAAGCAGGCTTTATTCCAACGCGGCAAGGGGGGATAATACTAAGCGGCTGCTCCATCTCATGGATCTGATGCACCGCTCTAGGACGCAGGCCTTCTTGTTTTCTATTGACATGGAGAAAGTCTTTGACTGCGTAGATTGGGGCTACCTGTTTGCGGTGCTGAGAGCTTTCGAGGTGGGGGAGAATGTCCTACGATGGGTTCAGTGCCTCTATGCGGCTCCTAAAGCAGCGGTGCGGGTGAATGGTTGTAGGTCAGCTCTTTTTCCCATCACCAGGGGAACGCGACAGGGCTGCCCCCTCTCCCCGTTGCTTTTTGTGCTCTATATGGAGCTTTCGCATAGCGCATCCCGTCCCATGTCGGTATCTCCGGGATCAAGTTCGGGGCAGATGTTCATAAGATCAGTCTGTATACAGACAATGTCATTTTAGCATTGACTAACCCTCACTCCTCCCTGTGGTGCCTATCAGAGTAACTCCACGCATTTGAAAAGGTAGCGGGGTTTAAAGTTATCTTTTCAAAATCACAAATCCTTAATATCTCATTCCCTGGGCTGATGCATTGGACTTGCGGCAGGACTTCGCCTTCCAGTGGGTCCGGTCGGACATTACGTACCTGGGTATCCGACTGGCCCCATCTCTTGCTAAAACTTTGTCCTTAAATTACACCTTGCTCGTTGATCATGATACCAAGGCCCTTTCAGATTGGTCCCGTCTCAACTTGGCCTGGTATGGGTGGCTGGCTGCGATAAAAATGAATTTACTACCCGTATATTGTATCTCTTTCAAATGCTGCCCATGAGTCCCCCACCGGGTACGCTGCGGAAGCTTCAGGGGCTTCTCAATAGGTTCTTATGGAATAATAAAAGGCCGCGAGTCGCGTTCGCCGTTGCTACTACCCCGAAAGTGGAAGGCGGGTTAGGTTTCCTCCTACTGAAAGCATACTTTCAAGCGTCTTGCCTTAGATACATCGTAGAGTGGAATAGACCGATGGCTAGTAAACATTGGAACTTTATGGACCAGACGGTGGCGGGGTGTAACATATGGCGGGAGTTGTGGTTACCGCGCAAGCGTAGGGCATGGGGTTTGTATTCCTCCCCAGTGACTTCCCCGACACTAAAGGCATGGGACCAACTGGCGCAGCATAAGGGGTGGACCACCTTCCCCTCTCCAATGACCCCTATCGTGGATAACCCGGACTTCCCGCCGGGATGCGCGTCCTCAGTCTTCCATCGCTGGCGAGAAGAAGGCTGTAAGAGGGTGGGCTCTCTCTTTGATCTGGAGGGTCTGATTCCGTTCCCTAGGTTGTGTGCAGAATACTTCCAGCTGCCCAGGGCTGACGCCTTTCATCATGCACAGGTGGCATATTGGGTGACGCAACCAGTCAACGTGGCCCTTATGTCTCGGCCGCTGATAGTCTTTGAAAGATGGTGGGTCTGGAAAAAGGACGACCGGAGGCTCATTTCGGAGCGATATGCGATGATAATATGCCAGCCGCGGAAGCAGCGTACGAAAGCGCAAATTCTCTGGGAAACAGAGCTGGGACGCCCCCTGACGAGAAAAGAGTGGGAGTATGTTTCCTATAGTGCACAGCATATGGCCTCTAACACTGCGGGGACCGAGTCGGCCTCTAAAGTAGCGGCGGACTGGTACTATACAACTGCGCGCGTCAAGGCTTGGGATGTGACAAAGTCAGGCCTCTGTTGGCGGGGGTGTGGGCTTTCAGGGATACTGGTGCATTTGCTGTGGCGTTGCCCGAAACTGGGGCGTTACTGGAACATGATCTTAAATGAGTTAGATGCTGCATTTCGGATTACATTCCCACGGATGCCTGAGCACGTGCTGCTGGGGCTTCCCCATCCTAAGTTCTTTCCTTTTCGCTCGCTGAGGTGCAGACAGATTGCATTGGCTTTGTTGGCTGCGAGGCAGGTCCTCTTGGCGCAATGGGGCTCCCCGGGGGTGCCTGACACCTGAGATTGGATCCAGCAGCTTTGGCACATCCTAGCCATGGACTGCTCTCCTTAGGCATGGACGGGAAAAGCTCTGAGGTCCGTTCCTACAGATCCTGCCCAAGGACCTATGAGAAGTGACATGCCCGAAATACTTGCAAATCTTACAACTTATCCCTCTGGAACCTGTGGGGGCTACGAATGCTGTTTGACTGCTATTGGGTAGAACTGGTGGACCATGGAGGTTGGAGGGTATAGGTAGAAGCTGATGCGGAGCGGGATGGGATTGGGTGGCGGGTTGATACGGGAGGGTGGTGGGTCAGGGGGGTTTTGATTTTCATGTTTTGCTTTCCATTGTTGTTTCCTTTTAAAAGTAGTGGTTATAGCTCAGGCGGGGCGGCAGAGCTTCTTCATTTATGTGGGGTCGCCCTCCTGGGTGTAGGCCCAGTCACTGTGTCATTGCTAAGCGAATACGCCCTGCCGGCGAGTTGATGTAGGCAGCTGGGCTGTGTATCAAGATGCCTTCCCACATAATAAAAATGATTGACTCTAAAAAAAATATGGTTGGAGTTCTCATTGTAAATCTGTCCCCTACAACTTTTAGTGGCCTCCACCTCCCCTGAGGCAAGATCTGACTGGAATTAGCATAGTAAATCTGCCTGCTCAGGCATGGGCATATTTATGGGTATTTGGTAAAGGGCAGTACTGCAAGTCACTTTGCTGCGCTGTCCTGGGTCAAAATGAAAGGGCAGGATTGCACTATATCTATGGCATATGTCACATTCCTGTCCTTTCTTCCTGCACTAGGGATGTTTCGGTGACCTAGCGCCAATGCAGGCACCCTTGCAACACGGTACAAGGGTGCTTGCGTTGCATGTAGGATTGTTTTTGTGCAGGAAGGGGCACCTTAATGCACAAAAATAATCCTGTGAGGCTTAAAGAAGAAATACCGGGAAGAAGTAAAGTTATTTCTCCTCCTTGTGCCTCCCCCGGGGAGGCGTAAGGTTTTGGCGAATCCCAAGGTTTTCATGGTCTTGTAAATATGAGGATGCATCAGAATACATGGGTGTTGCGTGGGAATACCCACCACAACAACCATAGAATACCTCCCTAGAGAAGATTAAGGCAACACAGCAATCACGCAAACTGGCTTTGTGTGACCTTAATAATATGACTTGGTGGTTTATGCCGCCGTTGCATCACAAAAAGTGATGCACTCCAGTGTCCAGTATTTTTACACATATAAAATATGTTTCTTAAATGTTGTATAAAGCTGTTTTTATGTTAGAAGTTAAAATTACCATTTGCCTTTGATTTTAAAAAGTTGGAAGATTCAGATTTGAATTTGAGTTCTAGGGATGTTTAAAGGTTTTCTGGAACCAGCAGACTGACTGTAGATGGAGTAAGAAAGAGAAATGTGGAATGTTTAATGTTTAATGTCCATTTCATATGCTAGCAGTATAAATAATGTTATAAAATGTTATTTGTAAAAACCAGCATCTGTTTACATTTGAAACGTCTGTCCCCCTCCCAGTGGCCTATTCCTCCCCTGAGGCAAGCCCTAACTGGAGATAGAATAGTAAATCTGCCCTCCATCCAGTGTTCGGCACCTTCCCTGAGGCAAGCTTTTTCTGGAGTTAGAATAGTAAATCTGCCCCCCATCCAGTGACCAGCACCCTCCCTTGAGGCAAGCCTTTTCTGTAGTTAAAATAAACAACCTGCCCCCATCGAGTGTCCAGTAACTTCCCTGAGGCAAGTTCTGACTAGTTAGAATAGTAGATCTGCTACATTTCCCTTGCCCATTTTAAATGACCTTTCTCAAACAACCAATGTAATTAATTTGTAGATAATGCCTAATAACTATAAAAACTGAGTAAAGTTATGACTTGAAATGTAATGTTACTTTAAAATGAAATTAAAAATAATACTTACATTGAATAATACTTACTACAATTTCTAATAAATTATATGTTAAAAATGTGCGGCTCTGGTTGGTTTCATAAAGCCCATAAGTGATATTTGAGACCAAAACCCAGGTAGTCTGAACCAGGCTTACACTTCCAGATGCATTTCACTTTTCAAAAATGCACTTTGCCCAGTTTATCACCTGTTTGCACCCTGAACCCATAGAAATCTCATACAGGGCTGCTACTCCTTTTTTCAGGAGACCCAAGGGAATAAAGTTGAGGAATTAAGTCTTGGCAGGGATAAGTTCCTGAGTGAGGAAACTAGAGATAATTACCATATTTTCGAAAAGTGGCAAAAATCTGACAAATATGATGATCAACTCAATATCCTAGTCAGTCATTCAGGGTCTGGAAGGTCTGGTACCCAACAATGGAAGCCTTAGGAAGTGTATAAGTATATCATATATAGTTGTGGTACATTTCATACCGCCCAGGAGTGATGCAAGAGATCAAAAGGCAGACTAAAGAGGCATTTTGCTTCCAGTTGCTTTCCAAATTTCCAAAAGGCTTTCCACTTAGTTTATCAACTCTGGGCAACCACAATTTATGGAAAACCTATACTTGTCTGGTAACTTCACACCCAAAAGACCCAGAGGAACACATAGGGAGCCATGCTGTGGCATGAATAGTTTTCTGTAGGAGGAAGACTGAAGGCGGAGTATTACCATATTTTGGAAAGAAAATTGCAAAATATTTTACAAATGTCGCATTCAGTGTGTTCTCCTGGCAATCCAGCAAGGGCAAGGGAGAATTCATAGATTCCTTAGATCATACAGAATTGTAAAATGTATAGGGCCTGATTCACAAAGGTGACTTACACTTTTGAGCAAGTTGACACTTTTGAATAAGTTTACTACTTTCAGTATTCACAAACTCTGAATGTAAACGTACAACAAAAGTGCAAATTACATGTTTCCATCACTTGAGTTTTGCAATTGGCTTACTCTTGCGTGGGTGGGTGACGTCCTTCAATAAACTCCTAAACCCACCCCTGATCCTCTCTAAGTCACACTTACCCTCCTTATTCCCATCGCCTTGTGTAGTAGGTCTGCCCCTTCTTTAACCCACTCACCTTTGTCCCTTCACATTACTAAAACCTATACATACATGTGCAGCGACTCCGCAGTTGGGCAGAAAACCCTGCACTCATAAGTATGGGTAATGCAGCGGCATAAATCTCCAAATGTAGTTTATGAAATGTAATATGTTGTATGTTTTGTAGTAGTAGTACAAAACGTACCACAAAGTGCAGTTTATTTATCAGGCCCATAGTTGTATACTTTCCCTAGAGTTCTGAACTTGATATCTGTCTTTAAATGAAAAGTGCACAATAGACAATCAAGCCTGACTTAGAGTTTGTCTGGTGGGTCACTTAATCACAAATGTGACGGTTATCCCTTCCATCTTGTTACAGTCCACCTTATTACGGGTGCATTTTATGCTATGTCACTTGTAATTGGGTGGACTGGATATGTGTCACTTTTGTGACAGAGTACATGTTCACCAAACTCTACTGGTTGGCTGTGTAAACTATGGGGCATATTTAAAAGTGGATTGCAACTCAGGAACGTCACTTTTTACAGTGTTCCGGTAGCGCAGTGCCCTCCACCATATTTATAAAGTGGCATTAAGCCACTTTGTGTGGCTTAACACAGCTTTGTAAATATGATACCCTTTCACGCAGGTATCCAGAGAAAACTGCATTAAAGGGGCATGCAATGGGTGTTGCTGGGGCGTTCCTCCGCAACACCCATTGCTTTTTGACGCTGCCCCAGATTTACAAGGATCTGTAAATCTGAGGCAGCACCAAAAACGAATGTCACTGAATAGCAGCCATTAGATTGGCGCAACAAGGGGAAATACTTTTATTTCTACTCGTTGTTTGCTCTATCTATGGGTGCTGTTTCCTGCAGCAGACAGAGAAGGATCAAAACGCCACGAATTATAGTTTATGTACAGGAAGCTGTCCCTTTCTGCACAGAAACAATCATTAAATAATGGAGATTCGCTACTTCTATGCATGCTGCAGAATGCAGCACAAATTGGAGCAAATTGTCATTATTGATTGTTTATGTGCAGGAAGTAACACCTTCCTGCACATAAACAATCATCCCGGCAACTCAGATACCCTTGCACTATGGCACAAGGGTGTCTGTGTTGGCGCTCGGCAGGTTTTTTAGCTCAAGGGAAAACACAGGGGTGTGTTGTATTTTTATAAATACGGCACAGCCCTGCGTTTTTTAAAAGGCTCATTCCTGCAAAATTGCTTGCAGTGCTGCACTGTCCCATTTCCTAGTAAATATGCCTCTACATACCCTAGGTAAATCCACCCACATTTGATTTTTACAGACTCTAGACATTCTGGGCAACATTTTCTTGGGTAATGTCCCAAATGATGATGATGATGATGATGATGATAAGGGCCTTGTATAGAGCAACTTTGCCCAAAGGCGTCAAGGCGCTGCAGATGGAAATGTATGCTTGTACGTTTGAGAAATGCAAGAAAATAATGATCGAAATTGAAAATATATATATATATATACATTTTTCGTTATATCTTAAGCCTTCAATGAGATATAGATGCAGGATCTGAACCAATACATACCCTTAAATTTACCGAAAAAATGCCCTATATTTTGTGAGGGTGAGCATACAGAGCAAAGACTTCAAGAAAAAAGCTATGGAAAAGCATTGCTTTTTTTTCTCTAAGCGATGCGGGCCCGATTCACAGAACTAACTTAAGACAAAATCCTAAACTTACTACGATTTTGGTATTCACAGAAGACACCTACTAATTTTAGTATTCACTTTGTTACTCATTTTGGTATTCATAGAAGGCACTTACTCATTAATGAGTAAGTGCCTTCGGTGAATACCAAAATGAGTTACTTACTCATTTTGATTAACTTACTCATTTTGGTATTCACAGAAGGCACTTACTGATTGATGAGTAAGTGCCTTCTTTGAATACCAAAATGAGTAACTTACTCATTTTGAGCACTTTACTAATTTTGAGTAACTTACTCATTTGGGTATTCACAGAAGGCACTTATTCATTGATGAGTAAGTGCCTTCTGTGAATACCAAAATGAGTAAGAGCCTTCTGTGAATACCAAAATGAGTAAAGGGTAGTAAGTTTAGGATTTAGCCTTAACCCCTTCCACGCGGGGCTAATTTCCCCGCGGTGCGGTGGGGAAGGGGCCGCGTGCAGCCCCGAGGTGCTCGTGACGAGCCCAGCTCGTCATGCTGCACAGTGGAGGTGTGCTCATGACGAGCTGGGCTTGTCACGACTCAGCCCACTGCAATAGAACCCCCGCACAGGCGGGGAATTAGCTGCACGTGGGAGTGCCGCGGCTGTTATGACGAGCTCAGCTCGTCATGAACACAGCTCCACTGTGCCTCATGACGAGCTGTCATAAGCATAGAAGGGATAAGTTAGCTCTGTGAATGGAGCCCTGCATGTATAGGGTAAAAAACTGAATGTGTGATGATTGATTGTACTGTTCAGATGTAAAATAGTAATGCCCCATCATGCACGGCAATGAAAGCTATCTTTAGGAGACCGAATGACACATTACAAGGGCAATAGCATGAGGTAAAAGACCAATGCTATTCTGGGTCAGCCATGCATGTTTTACAGAACTGGTAACAGGTCTTGCACTTAGTTGTGTGTTGTCAATGCAGCCTTAAAATGTCTCACTACTCTGACTGTGTTTCAGTCACAGGCTGGTCTAGACACCTTTTGTTAAATGAAGAGGCCCAGAATGTAGATGTCACTTCAAGACCAAACAACTATCAACAACACAAGCGACTTAGGGGCAATATGCATGAACACATTTTCCCATAGACACAGAATGGGTAAAATCCTTTGATACATATGACCCTAGGTGATTTCTGAGCATTATTAATGCCAACGATCCTTTTATACTTTTATTTTCGAATAGGGGAAGCAAGGAGTTATCATGAAAAAAAGGTGTTTTCTCTTCAAGCAGTACAGTTTCGAACAAATGCGGTTTTATAGTTGTATTTTAAGCAGCGCTGATTTCATCAAAACTACTGGATCGGAAATGAACTGTTCTGTTTGAAGTCGGTGAAAGTATTGCATCAGGCAGACGGTGCTTTGTTTCGAGCCATATCCGATCCTGTTGGAAAGAGAGCTTTGTGTGTGGAACAGACCGCGGGAACTGGAATGACGATCATGGCGCTCTTCGGCATCTCACAAGGTTTAGCAACGTTGGTATAGAAATTACGAAATCTTATCCGGAGGGAGAGGAACGAAAACAGGAAACGTGTCTGAATAGACACCTTCCACTCCCTTAAGGATATGCGGATGCCTTCGTGCGCGAGCCATCGCTCTGAGGCAACACATCCGCCTCCTCTCCAGGCCTCTGCTTACAGCAGGCCCGGACTGGCCGTTGCGTGCACCGGGCAATTCCCCGGTCGGCCACAAGGGTGGGGGCCGTTTTTGGCCCCCTGGGGGCCGTTTATGTGACAGGGCCGTTTTTGCAGCAAAGCTGCAAAATCGGCCCTGTAACAAATTCGGCGAAAAAGCGGCCCTGGTAAAGAGCTTGGTGGCATCCCCCCTCTCCCCCAGGGGGAGGAGGGGGGCCGGCCGAGCACTTTGCCAGGGCCGGTTTTGGTTCCCAGTCCGGCCCTGGCTTACAGCCTCGGGTCTCTCCTGACAGCCATGAAATCTGCCAGCAGGCCGTTACCTGACATAATGCCGTTCGGATTCAAAATGGCTCGAGGGCAAGCTTCAGTATAGAACTATGACCAAATTAAGAATTACGTAATGTTCAACTACATGCCCTTGTCTCTCCAGTCTTTCATTTAAATTCAGTTTTTTTATTGATTTCAAAACAAAATACTAAAATCACAAAATACCAGGACCTCCTTTGCTGTGTAAACTCACGAGCAGGACCACTAGTAATATGTGGCAATGGCATACCAAGTTATGTGATAGAGCCGTCTAAATTATGTGGCAAGAAAATGCAAATAACGTGGCATATTAAGTTGTAGTGCCACAATTCTGTTATCTGAACATATGTTAATGGGAAAAATTTGGCCTCATTAGTATCTATGTAATACTTTATTACACCAATCAACAACTAAAAGATACTGGTTAACATCTGTAAATAGCAACAAATATGCAGCACTAAGGGGCTTATTTATGAGAGGCCTGACTGGTGTGAAAGTGATGCAAGGCCCTCATAAAGATTTGTGGCTTTGAGTTGCCTCATAAATCATGAGTAAGGGGATGTATGACATTACAATGCATGCTTTTACCACTCATGCTTTTACATCGCAGTTTTTACAACGCATACCATTACAACTCATAGCGCTTTGGGGTGCTGGATAGTGAATAGTTTAATTTACTATTCCAACTCCAGTCCCTGTGGACACTAGGGAAGGTGTTGGATAGTAAATTAAATCTATTCCCTATCCTAGAGCGGCCCCCAGCGCAATGCGTTGTAATGGTTTGCGTTGTAAAAGTTGCGATGTAAAAGCACTGTGTGGTAAAAGTTACGTTGTAAAGGATGTTTCCCTGAGTGAGGCGACGCAGCGCAAATTGCTGTGCCACCTTACTCTGCGTCCATGAGGTATTCCATGGGCGTTGTGGTCGGTTCATCCATGGAACACCCGTGGAATTTGACGCTGCCCCAGATTTACAAATACATGTAAGTGGGAAAGTGCCAAATCAGTACACCTCCTGAGGTGAGGCATAACAAGGAGAAAAACCTTCATTTCTCCTTGTTTTTTCCTCTTTCCATATATGCTGCCTTCTGTAGCACATATAGAAGAGAAACACGTCTCTTAGGATTGTTGTTGTGCAGGAAGGTGCACAAAAAGAATCCTGCCTGTAACAGGGTACCCTTGCAACAAGCCTACATTGGCGCTAGGCTGACAAAACAGTGCCAGCGCAGGCAGAAAGGACAAGAATGCATAGTATTGATTAAACACGGTGCATTCCTGCTATTTCACTTTCGCATAGTACAGCGAGGCAGGGTGCCTTGCTGAGCTGCCCTATGCCAAAATGCCATAAATGAGGCCATAAGTATGGCCTTTTTAAACAAACTGTTGTTATGTCTGAGATAGAACAATTTAGTATATTGAAATCTACTAATTATACAGCGGATAGAATATTACGTGACAAGTGCAGTAAATCCAGAATATTAATGCAAAATCATGCTGTTGCTGTAGACTCACAACAGCGATACCATATCAACATGTATTAAAACCAGGTTTCCCTTGAAACTGTACTTCTAATACAAAATAGGATATTTTCTGCTGGAACTTTCACAACATATAGATATAGAGCAGCATCTTGTTAATTTTGTCCCCTCTGTCATCATTAAAATGAGAAATTAGACAGTGATAACTTCTGATTTTATTGTAGTTAACAGCACATCCTGATCACTAATGGTCCAAGCTACTTTACTTCAGAAATGAAACTGAGAGAAAATATCACAATTGTATTGCCCCCTCCAAAGTTTTCCATAGGAGCCTCGTACCAAGGCTGTGTAATGCATGGGCTACAGAATAGTAATGCTAAATAAGATTTTATTCTGTCTCTGGTCTCTTTCACCCACCCCACAGTTTTTTTTTTATTTCACTCCTTTTCGTCAGAGCTTTTTAGGTCTCGCTTCGACGAACGCGCTGAAAGCGCGTTCTCGCAGCGAGAACTATAGTCAGCGTCTCTGCACAAAAAGTACTGTGGAGACAAGACCTGGCCGCACGCAGCGTTTCCCCATAGGATAACGTTGTGCGCGGCCAGGTCGTCTCTCCACAGCATGCCAATGCAGACCGGATCGCGCCGCGCGCCTCTTGGAATGCAGGGGGAGTCTGCAGAGAGGCGCGCGACGCTGATAAAAGCTTCGCTGAGCGGCCCCCTCCTTCCTGTTGCTGGAGCAGCTCTGTTTTGTTCTTGTTCGCGGCGCTGATAAAAGCTTCGCCTTCACTATAACAGTGAAAGACTCCCAGCAGCTTCCCATACAAAGTTTTGCAAAAGCCGTGACCAACTAAGAATTGTGAAAAGGCTTGCGGACATCCGACCTATTAACTTTGCCAATTCTTGTTCTTTTTTGCACACCCTTCGTTTTTTTCATTATTTCATTATCTGCTGAGTACGCTTTCCATACACATGTACACACTTGCATCCCTTTTGTCCAAGCAATGGTTTGTGTAACAATTTGCAGGGGATTGTCAATGAGCGAATGATTTTGCATATGAATGTTTTCACATTTGTAGTCATTATTGGTAGAGGTCAAGAGCAGCAGTCACACTTTGTGTTTTAAATCCAGGTAATACTTTTCATTCACATGGACTCTGCTTGAGGTGCATTTTGTGTGCACTGTTTAGACTTGTGGTGCTGTAAAACTTGTGGTGCTATGCAACACTATCTTAGTCGTTTGTGCAGATTGCTTTACTTTATCTGCCCCTACACGTCCACTTGGTGTTCTGAGATGACCTTTGTACTGAAATATGGTCTCACTTCCAGCATTAGTCTAATAATGTAAGGGACTTGCAGGTCTATGTTTTTGCCACTCGGTGTTTGTGGTGCTTTCCAATTGGAGTATATGTCTCCTGTGTCCTGCTTTACTTACTCCTAAATGGAAGATGGAGACCCTTTCTCTTCCATTATCGTCTCTTGAAATGTAGTCAACAAGCACTAGCTTCTCTGCGAGCCGTCCAAGAGGCAGCCAGGTGCATAGCAGTCATTAAAGCACTATGTTCATTGTGTTACTGTAAAGGGCTACTGAAACAGTGAGAGGACGATGGCACTTAATGGCGTGGATGGAAGTGATGCCCAGATGGGGAGTTGTGTAAACCGTAGGGTGTCTCATTAAAATAACAATTTAAGAAAGTTCCCAATTTTTCCGATAGTTCAAAGGACACTCCCTGGCCTACATTGATTTTGAGTTCTCAGCTAAGGCGTGGGTTAAACAGAAGACGCTAGATACTCACAGCGCTGAATTTCCATACATGAGCAACTCCCAGGATTTTCCTTTGCCTTCTAGTACTCGAAGTTCCGATTTTATAATGAAATAAACGTGACCACAAATCTCAGAATTCAATGTAAAAATACATAGCCTGGATGCGCTCTTGCAAAGAACTGGGAAAGTTGAGAGCTGTGAGTACCAAACTCAGTCCACTGATTGCCCCCAGTACATTAGCTCTGCATGAGAACATCCATCCTTATTTAAACACTGCACGCTTTATTTTCGTACAAGGACATGCCATGGATTGTAAATATTTGTATTCAAATGTTAACACGAGGCTTGGAAAAGTGTGCAAATCTTTCTGTGGTGTTTACTTCCACCTGGCCCCCCTCACCAGCCTGTCTATAATGTCCTCAACAGGAAAGGCTACCCACGTGTATTTGCACTGCACAGCTTGGGCTGATCTCACAGCTGCATTTGGATAATCAGTTTCACGTTGTGTACAGTAGGATGTAGCAGGTATGTATTCCTACCAAAACAACGACATTAATTTGACTGGAGCCATCATTTTAAAAATAAAATGTTTGTTTCAAATAACAGTGCCATAGAAATGAACAATGTTGCATTGTTGCTTCGATTAAGTGAATTCAATGATCCGTTTTTAACAATTTAAAATATTGTAATAATTTAAGAAAGCTTACATCTCGTTTTTCTTAGAGTTATTGAACTTGTAGTCCTGGTTTTATACTGGGTTTACTAAGACTACAAGTTCCAGAATTTTAAGAAAAATACAAGACTGCCCTAAAAAGTCACGCATGACCCCGGATATTTGTCTGCTTGAATAAGTACCTGAATTTCACGTGAAAAACAAAACCCACCGCCCCTCCCCCTAACCCACATCATGGAGACAACACCACTGAATTCTATTAAACTGTGCCCCATAAAAGTAGCATCCACAAACATTACAAGCATATGTGGCAATAAAGAGTAGTTTCTCAGTTGCTGAATGTTAAATTTTTAGATAAACATATTTATATCTGGGCCGATATGTGTTTGTAGGGAAGCCGGTGGGTTGGTTCTTTGGAGGGTTAAATTATTGGACAGTTTGAGACCAGTCCAATTAAAACAAGCATTTGCAATGCCATAGGTCTCTCATTTGCGAGAGTTTAAGCTATTAGCATTGCAATTGACAATGCCTTTTATTTGTTTTACGAACCAAAACATAACTAAGACATTGTCATTTACAATGCCAAAAGCTCAAACTTACGTAAATACGAGACCTATTGCATTGCAAATGCTTGTTTCTTTTGTCACTATTTTCACATCTATTTCTTCCAACATTTTTCTACCTCTGCTCAGTGCTTAATTTGAGCCAGTGGTTGCTCGTGGGGACCATTGGCACAAAATTTCTGGGGACCAGCATTTATTTTCCAGATCGGACATTAACCAAGAGAGGGAAAAACAAGGAATGCAGAAGACGGAGGAAAAGAACAACAGGAAAAATATCACAAATGGACAAATCTGAAACCTGCAAGAGTGAGTTAGATGGGCAGAAAGTGTCTAGTATTGAATTTGGCATGCAAACATTTAATTGGACTGGTTTCTAAGCAGAGCATCGGGAACCGGCAATCATTCCTTTACAAATTAGGCACTGCCTCTTCTGCCTTTTTACTCTTGTAATGAGTGAAAATCTGTTGATGAAAAGTAAGACCGAGGCCTCAAAAATGAGTGCTGAAGACCACCACCTTCAACCATCTGCACAAGTTAAGCAGTGCTCTTAATATTTTCAAGACCACATTATTTCAGAATGCTTATGCACACAGGCATTGGTTGGTTTCTGTCTGTGTTAGTGCCACGGAAAATTGTGTAGCATCCATTAATCCCAGTGAATTTCAGTGGAAACAGTAAATTAAAAATCAAAATCAAAAATAGTATTTGTATAGCACGACTTATCAGCCCGGGGGGTATCTTGGCGCTGTGCTGTAGGTCTCAGTCGAAGAGCCAGGTCTTGAGCCCCTTCCTGAAGTGGTTGAGAGAGGGAGAGGTGTGGAGGAGGAGAGGAAGGGTGTTCCAGGTTTTGGTGGTGAGGTGAGAGAAAGTGTGTCCTCCATTGCCGCTGCGGCAGAAACATGTTGTCTGTGCGAGGGCAAGGTGTGTGGAGCGAAGGTTTCTGGATTATTAGTAGAAGGTCATGAGGTGGTTTCATGTAGTGTGTTTGAAGTTTGTGGAGGGCTTTGTAGGCATAGGTCTGGAGCTTGAAAAAGCATCTCTTCTGTATGGGAAGCCATTGGGGGTCTTTGGGGTGTTGGGTGATGTGTTTCCTCTTAGGCAGATTGAGGATTAGCCCAGCAGCTACAGTCTGGATTGTCTGGAGTGTTTGCATGAGTTGTGCCGGCATAGAGTGTGTTGCTGTAGTCTAGTTGGCTGGTGATGAGGGCCCGCTTCAGTTTATCTGGTGCTGATGGGAATTCACCTGAAGAATTTTCAGAGAATGCGGATCATGTGGAAGCAAGCTGAGATGACAGCGGTGACTTGATGTTTCATGGTGAGTTTGCTGTCTAGTATGATGCCGAGATTGTGGGCATGGTCTTTTGGCATGGGAGTGGGTCCGAGCTTAATAGGCTACCAAGAGTCTTTCAAGAGGGTGGTGTGTCTGCTTAAGATTAGAACATCTGTCTTGTCCATATTCAGTTTGAGGCAGTTGTCTCTCATCAATGTCGCTATGTTCTTCATGCAGTTGTGGAAGTTGGTCTATGTCTGGGTGGATTTTTCTGAGAGAGAGAAAGGACGAGTTGGGTGTCATCAGCGTAGGAGGTGATGTTGATGTTGTGTGATCTGACAATGTCTGCGAGTGGTGTCATGTATATGTTGAAGATGTTGGGGCCGAGGGTTGAGCTTTGGGGTACTCCACAGATGGTATGCTTGGGATGCAAAAGTGAAGAGGGGTGTGTCCTGTTAGGAAGAACACTATCCATCTGAGCACATCATCTGAGTTTCCGATCTGGTGAAGTTGTTGGATGAGTGTGTGGTGGGAGATGTGTTGAAAGCTGCAGAGAGGTCTAGGATGAAGAGGGCGGCTGTTTCTCCTCTGTCAAGTAGGGCTCGGATGTGATCTGTTGTCACAATCATGACTGCCTTGGTACTGTGGTTGGCTCTAAAGACCAATTTGGATGGGTCCAGTAGCTTGTTTCTTTCCAGATGATTGGTGAGATGGAGGTTGATTGCCTTCTCCAGAACTTTGGCAGAGAATGGAAGAAGGGAGATGGGGTGGTAGTTTTAGAAATCTGTGGGGTATACTGCTGGTATTTTGAGGAGGGACCTGACCTCTGTGTGCTACCATGCAATGCGGAAGGAGGTTGTACTTATGGAGGTGTTGAGGATGGCAGTGAGCTGGTTCCTGATCTCGTTGAATCCGAGGTTGAAGAGCAAATTGGGGCAGGGGTCAGTGGGTGCTCCTAAGAGGATGGATTTCATCAGGGTGTTGGTATGTAGTGAGCATGTGGTTGGAGGTTGTAGTCGATGGCTTGCTGAGGATATTGGAAAGCTGGAGGTTGAAGTTTGTCTAAATGGTTGCAATCTTATTGTGGAAGTGGTCAGCAAGGGAGCCGCAGAGCACTTGTGAGGGTGGGATCTCGTTTCCTGTGGCTAAGGGGAGGGGGAATTCTCTGACGATGGTGAAGAGCTCCTTGATTTGGTTAATACTGGTTTGAGGCAGTGTGTGAGGGCCTCCTTTTTTGTGGCTTTGAGCTAGTTGTGGTATTTGTTGAGGGTGGTTTGGTCGGAGTTCTTCTTTCTGATTCCCCATCTTCTTTCTAGTTGTTTACACTCCTGTTTTGCTGTGCACAGTTCTGGTGTGTACCTGCTGGCCCAGTTGGTGGGTTTATGCGTCTTGGTGGTTTGGGGGGGGGTGACTTGGCTGACAGGATTGGTGATCCAGGTGTTCAAGTTCACAACTGTTTGTTCAAGGTTGGCAGTGATGTTGGGCTGAGAAGTGCTGAGGGTGCCTGTCCATTGTTCCTGAGTTACATTGGTCCAGCTGCAGTAGGGGGCACTGTCTTGGATGGGGGGGGGGCTGGCAAGGGTGAAGTGTATGATTGCGTGGTCCATCCAGGTGAGTTCTGATATGTGGCTGTATCTGATTCTGTCGCTGGATGGGAAGATAGTGTCAGGAACTGACTTATGGCGCCTACAGTACCGGCATACAGCCGGAATACTCTTCCCAGAACAATACTCTTCCCAGAAGGCTTTCCTTCTGGGAGGAGCAGAAGCAATTTAATCACACAACGCACAGATAGCGGCGTACATGATTCCACATTGGACGTTTCCCTGTTCTGTTGTGCAGAGCCTTCAGCTCTGTTCCCTGCGGCTCGTACCTTTGTGGGATTCCAAGCGTTCTCGGCTGAGACGCAAAGCATTTCTGTCCTGCTTCCGCGGTGGGGGTTCTGCCCGAGCCTCGCACTGCGCTCCTGCTTGGCTGAGCAGGATTCCTCGGTTTATTCTCCTTCCCGCTTGCGGCTGCGGCGGGGAAAGTGTCCCTGGATCCTCGAGTCCTGTGTGACTCGTTTCGAGAAACTGACTGTGTTCCGCTCGGCTGAGCGTGAACACCGGGAGCCTCCTCGCATCTGCGGAGTTCGGCGGAAGGAAGTGGTTCTTTCCTTTTTCTGGGCATTATCCTTACTTGCGACTGCAGTAAGGAACATTCAGGCGCTCACTTCGAGGCACTCTCTTTTCTGGAGATTACGCTACCACTGGAACTTTGCTAGTCCCGGAGTTCTGGTAAGCCTAAGGTATCCGGTGAGGATGTCATGACGTTCAAACTTTGTTTTGCTTTATGTTGGGGCTGATTAACTTTGGTGCAGATCAACAAACTGTATTGCTGGACCCAGCTAGTTGTTCTATGGAACCCTTATTATTTCTTTGCGACTTTGAATTGAGCAGCATCTCTTCTCTGGTGAAGGATCTTTTGCTACCCTTATTATCCCTTTGATCATATTGCCTCAAGTATTCCCACTGGCACTGGAGTAGGTTTCTTCTTTGGATTATTGGGAGTGCACCAGAGGGTACCTATGTGGCAGGTTATGTTTATACTAATAAACAGTATGGTGAAATGTTAGGAGATGTTAATATATGCTTTTGCTTTTTAGGGATATTCTGATCCTTGTGGTGAGAGACGCATCTTGCTACCCAGAGGCAAAGAGGAAGGGTTCACCTCCGGAAGTCATCACTCCAGGTGTGTGTAAAATAATTAGTGAGACTTATATGAGAGTATCCAGTGATTCTAGGTTGTTAATCTCCTCCGTCTTCTCCGTTCAGGTATCCCTTATGTTGCTGTTCCTACCCTTCCCTATCCTTCGCTAGATTACGTCTATGCTCTGTGTATGCACATCTAGTCAGAGTGTGGGGAAATCAGGAGGTGGACCTCTCTAAGCATCGCCCTGATCCTGAGGAGCTCAGTATCTGTGACAGATAGGGTCTAGCGTGTGTCTCGCTTTGCGTGTGGGTTCAGTGACTATCTGCTTGAGGCTGAAGTTGTCAAGTCTTTCTAGGAGGTCAGTGGTGTTAATGTCAGTGGGGTTGTCCAGGTGGATGTTGAGGTCCTCGAGGAAGATGTAGTGTGTGGATTCGACTGCGAGGAGGGAAATGGTGTTGAAAAGGCCTGTTTGTGGTCCTGGCAGTCTGTATGCGAGGGTGCCTCTGACAGTGGTTTTGTCATCAGCGTTGAGCCGGGAATTCATTTGTTCCATGGTAGTGGTGGTGTTGTCATTGGAGATAGAGCATATGATTTAATCCTTGTGTACGATGGCAATGCCTCCACTGTGTCCATTGGTGCAGTCTTGGTGTTTTATCTTGTAGCCATTGGAGGTTACTGTGGCAATGTTGGGGGCTGATGTGGGTGTGAGCCAGGTCTCCGTGATGAAGGTCACATTTGGGGGCAAGGGTGAAGATGGTGTCCCAGACTTTGGTGGCATGTTTGCAGAGTTATCTGGCATTGATCAGGAAGAAGTTGAGTTGATTCAGAGGGTTGTCTGTGTCTGTGGTAGGTGTACGGATGTTCAGTTGGGTGGTGATTATGTTGAATCAGCAGTAGATGCAGGTGAACGGTCCCACTGTGGAGTGTGGTGAGGCGAGACACCAGTTATTGTTGCATGCAGGGTTCAGGGCCCGGAGCTCTGCGGTGGAGTACCTTTGGGATTGCTGAAGATCAGGGTTTCTGGCACTGGGCACTATCCAGGCACGGACGGGCTTGCCTTAGATGCGCCTTTGGCGCAACAGCAGTGTGCCCACTGCATGCACCTGCTGCGCAACTGCGCTGTAGCCTCCATTAAGTAGCCCTGAGTTGTGGGTGGAGCTGTCCGGTAGTCAGGAGAGGTGGGGTGTAGGGCACCAGCAAAAGATGGCGAAGGTCGGACAAGCCTGAACTGGCTTAGGCAGAATCCATGGGCAGCAGGGAAGAAAAACAAGTACAACAACAATCATGACAGGGACAAATCAGCAGTAGAAAAATAGCATTTAAGGGTGAAAAAGGGAAAAAGGAGTTATCACAACACAAATATGACAATTCGTAAAAATAAAATGACCAACAGTTCAGACACAGTAAATGCACAAAATACAGTCAATCATTATAGGGTGACCAGGGCTTGAACTGGGTGCCAGTGTAGTTGGAGGGCCAGGATAGCGCCTCGGAGCTACTCAGCCTGCTGTGGGAGCAGTGACCTGGGCAGAGGGTAAAGGGCTACTCCCTTCTGGGAGTGTTTGTTTAATGTTTACAGCTGCCCAGTCACTAGGAACAGTTCCAGGAGTTTCAACGTTTGATTCAAAATACAATTTATGGTTGTGGGGATATGATTGTCCAAAGTACAGTGTAGTAGTTTCTCTTAACCTTGTTACCTATCTTCCTTGTACTATGAATGGTGTCACTGTCATGGTAATAGAATGTTTTAGTTTGAATACAAGGAGCCAGTTAGTTCCTGGAAGCTGTGGAGATAAATAGTCATTAAAGTATATGCCCTTATACTTACCTTATCAGTGTAATCACCACAAATGTGGTGACGAGTTTGACTGTTCCTCTCTCCACCCACGTGTGCCGTACTCTCCCGTGTTTTGAGTCTGCAGTCCGGCTATTTCTACTTGTTTTTCCATTTTTCTGGAGCCATCTATCCAAGGCTCTGGTACCAAAGTCTCTTTCTCTTGAGACGTCGCATCATAAAAGGAAAGTGGGTGAGCTGTATCCCAAAGTTTACATTTCGCCTTGCTGCTGTCAAGCTGACTTCAATTTGTTATGTTTCCTGATGCTGGGACCTTTCAAAGAATTGAGGGGAAGGAAACCATGAGTTATATTTTCAAATATTGCTGTGTGTTGAGATCTTCTCATGTGTACTGGAAAGGGAGCGCTGTGAGCGTTTGCTGTGCCTGAGGATCCCGATCTCCCGTACTGTCTGCACAGTGATTTACATGTACAGAGATCGTTCCCTCACAACAGCTCTCTCCATCTGATGATGTGTTGGAATGCTCTGTGGGAGTTAGCGAAGAAGAGCAACACATCACAGCTGCAGTCTCCGCACACGTCATTTCTAGTGAAAGGAAGCGGTGCACATTCCACTCTGTCTTTTGCTGCACCATCAGAGGTTCTCTGATGAAGGTGAGTGGCGCAGTGTATTCTACATCATTGGCGCAGATCTCATACTCTTCGACCTGCTTTCGCCTACGCAGAAGGGGAGCGACACATTTAAGTATTCTTCTGATTGACTTTCAGCCTCCCAAAGTTACTTTGCCTCGCAGACTGTAGTAGAAGACGGGGAAGTCATTGGTAGAAGACATGAACATGGTGTCTTCCTGGTGCTGCTTAAAAGGGAGAACATTTTCTTGCAGAAATACAGCGTGAGTGGATTTCCCTTTCAGAAGATCATTTCTCTTCAGTTGACTCTCCATGTTTTGTTTTTTTGGGTTTTTATCTCATCAAATTTTGCATATTATTTTGGTGCTTCGTAATTAAGACAATTTTGTCAACCAAGTTTCAGTTATAATAGTAATATTGTCCAAACCTAATTGCAAATCTTAATCTTTCTTGTTCTACAGGTGGACTTTTCTATATTTCTACATTTTCACTGCAATTGTGTGTGATCTTACGTTCATTGCAGGTGGAATCTTAACATTTTTACACTTTACTGCAATTTTCAGTGTGTGATCTTACTTTCATTATGCAGAATGTACAACCTCCTCCACCTTTTTTACAGCTTTCAGGTGATCCACCAGTTAGGTGGAAGGTTTGGTACAGAGCGTTTGTGAAATATTTAGGTGCTATGGGGGGTGCAAGATTTAGTGCAGAGAGGAAACAATCATTCTAGAGCATAATCTATGGTTTGAGGGACAAGCTGTCTTAGAACATCTTCCTCCTCTAGATTTAGTTCAGGGAGAAGATGAATTAAATTAATTTGATCAAGCAGTGAGAATGCTGGAGAAACAGTTTGATGTAGAAAGTAGTTTAGTTGTAGCCAGACTTGCTTCAGAGTGTGAATTTGAGCAATTCACATCTCAACTCATTCATGATCAAAATGTTGCTTATTGTAGAGAAAAGAAAGTTCACGAAAATTACTTACCCTAAAGAACCCTTCTTTACAAGAAACTATTATCATAGGAAAAAGTATTGAACTTTCTCAAAAATCCTCAAGAGAACTTAAACCAGAAAATAATGTTGTTGGTGTTGTAAAGGACTGAAAGATCAACTTGACAAAGCACAGGGAGATAAAGACAAACCTCAGGCTGAGCAAAAAGGAATAGGTTTGTCCCTATCAAACCTGAAAAGAAAGGATCATACTCGAAGAAGGTGTGTACAAAATGTGGGTTTCCTTCTCATTTTCCGAATTCTAGGATATGTCCTGCCAAGAATGCGTCTTGTCCCAATTGTAACAAACAAGGCCATTTTGCAAAAATGTATGGGTTTTGTGGCAGGGTTAATGTTGTGTATACTGAAGAAGATGAGTCTGATCCTGTATGTGAGGTTGTGAGTTTGTTAACTAATTTTGTAGTCATTGTCAAAGATGATTCTGAGGATTACGTTGAACATTTGGTTGATGTGCTGGTGGACGGCAAATCTCTTAAACTGTTGGTGGATTCAGGCAGACGTATGTCTATGTTTACTGAGGAGTTGTTTGAGAGATGCTTGGGGAACAAACCTCTCAAGCCACCAAACAGCAGTACTATTTCTTATGAAGGCAGGAAGATTGATTTAATTGTGTTTTTGTAACATCTCTTGTTTTTAAGGACAGGCGTATTCAGGAGAAGGTCTGTGTGGTGAAGAAAGGACTCAATATTCTGGGTTGGTATCATCGGAGCTTTTTTGGCATGACAGACCTGGGAAGCTAGAGCAAGTCTCTGTTGTTGATGAATCTTCTCAAGGTGAGAGTTTGGCCTCATGGTCCAACAGATTTGCGAAGATTTTTGGAGGCAGATTGGAATGTAATAAAGGCTTTGAACATTTTATTAAAGTCAAGGAAGATGCTATCTTAATTAGGCACAAGTTACACAATGTGCCGTTCAGTGTCAGGGACGACTTGTCAGCAGAACTCAAGAGAATGTGTGAGTTGGGTGGTTGCATGAAAAAAAATGGGAGTCTAAGAGTTTGCATAGACTTGCACAGCTTGAACAAGGAGATCTGGGTAGACTTACGTCCCCTACCCCATATAGATGATATTCTTTCAAAGTTTGCTGGTGCAAGATACTTCCCCAAAATTGATCTGGCCTCGGCTAATCATCAGGTTGAATTGGACCAGGTTTCTAAGCATTTAACAGCTTTTGTGTCACCTGTAAGGACATTTCAGTTCAGAACACTGCCTTTTGCTTTAGCTTCGGTGACCTCAGTTTTTCAACGGATTATGGAGAAGGTTTTGGAAGGTGTCACGGACACAGTGGTGTTCCAAGATGACATTTTGATGGCTGGTAAGTGCAAAGAGTCACATGACACACATCTGTTATGGTTTTGGAGAGATTGGAGGGAAAAGGGATTGTGGCAAACAAACTCAAGTGCGGTTTTGGTGTAGAATCTATTGAGTATTTGCGGCATCAGATTGCTGGTGAAGGTATTGTACCAAGAGAAGATCTTATTGAGGCCATTGCTAATGCCCCTTGCCCTACTTCCAAGGAACATGTGTCTTCATTTCTGGGTGTTTGTGAGTTCTACACAAAACTTATTCCTAATATTGCTGCTAAGACTGTACATTTGAGAGGTCTGCTAAAGAATAGAGCCATGTTTTTCTGGGATGATTCCTGTCAGGATGAGTTTTTTCAGATTAAAAAGGAACTGGGGTCGTGCAAGATCCTCACACCTTTTGATCCCCTCCATCAGTATACTGTATCTGTTGATGCCAGTTTAGATGGTTTAGGAGGTATGATTTCTCAGGTCAAACAGGGTAAAAAATACACTATGGGTTTTGCCTTTGAGCGTTACTTCCAAGTGAGAACAATTATTCACTCATCGAACGTGAGTTGCTGGCATGTTGCTGGGCTGTGGAAAGATTCAAATGTTTCCTGTGGGATAAAACTTTTAGTATACTCAACGACCGCAAACCCCTCATTCCAATTCTCGAGGGTAAAATTGCCAAAGATCATACTCCGAGAATTGCAAGGTTAAGTTTTAAGTTGTTACAATATAACTTTGACGTTGCACACATACCTGGTAGAAAAAAAACACCAGGCTGATTTCCTGTCTAGGTCTCCTTTACCTCTTAGAAAAGAATATCTTGATGATGATGCTGATGAAGAATGTCTCATTGCTGCAGTGGATGCTTGTAGTGTGGGTTGTTTCTCTGAGCGTGAATGGTTCTGTGGGATGGAGTTGGATGTTGTACCCAGGAGAGTTAAAGAGTTAATTGTGTCTGGGTGGCCCAAGGAAAACCATTTAGATAGTGATCTTCATCCGTTCGCTACGGTTGCTGATGAACTTACTTTGGAGGGTGCACAAATGATCATGCGGGGGAGAAAAGTGTTCCTCCTGAGTCACTGAGAGCTCATATTGTCGATTATGGCCATGAGGGTCATCTTGGACAGATAAATACAACAAGCATTGGAAATGCAATAGGTCTCGCATTAGAAAAGTTGGATCTATTGGTTTTGTAAGTGACAATTTTTTTTATGTGTTGGTCTTGAAAATAGCAAAATTAATAGCTTTTTCATTTACAATGCCAATACTTTTAACTTTTGCAAATGTGACACCTATAGCATTTGTAATGCAACATGTTTGTATGTACGTGACTTAGATGTATTCATATTACAAATACAAATGGCTTTTAATTTTTTAAAATAATTAATACTTAAATAAAAGTTCTTGTAATTTATAATAGCAATAGCTTAAAGTATTGTAAATAACTTTTGTGAAGAATATGTTCAGTGTTTTTTATGACGACTTTAACATGTTGTACATTATAAACAGTTGCATTATTTCAAGATTTATCTATAAAGGTATTTCTAAAAGGCCCCACCCCCTTACATCCGAATATTTACCAAGTCTCATGGCAATACATTTATTTAAAAATGTGAGTCTTCATTTATTTGAAACGGTGTGGCACCAGTACAAAGGAAGCGCCGGAATAACTGTGAGCGCTGGCAGGAGCGCTAAGTGAGGCCACACACATAGTGAAGTGAAGGGGCTCGCAGCACTGCACACTTCCCTCGTACAGATTTCGTGATCACAAAACCTGCACGTGCCAGTCACTGGGCGGCTGTTGCATGTGGCTGCAGGCGAGGGGAAGGCAGCGACAGTTGATCCAGTGAATTGCTGCGTCCTTTCATCCACTTGAATATGTAAATGTTGGTGGCGTCACTTGCAATCGCTCTGCAGGATATCGCGACGTGTGTTTAAGAAAATGTATGCTGTTTGAGGTGATGGGAGGGGTGGGTGTTAACAGTAAAAGTAATACTAAAATCTAAAAAGGAGGAGGCAGCAGGGGGAGAGGAGAGAGGAGACAGGAGGGGGCGATATCACAACCTGTGTTAGCTGATTAGCAACAATGGGAGCCGCTTCTCAGACATTTCATAAGCAGCTACTCCTAATGAGATTATCCTAAATTAGTCTTGCACCATTCGGTGTGCCTAGGGTAAAATTATTTTATAAACTGTTGTGTGGCATAGTATGGTAGAGCAACCTAATATTATTAAATAATAGCCAATGTATTTGGAAGGCTCTCTAAGGGTAGAGGACCACATAGTATAGTGGTACATGTAGGCATATTGCTGGCGGTGATTTTCGATTTTCCTTAAAACAAATGCAACAAAAAGTCTGCCTCATTTGTAACCGATCATGTCTGAGAGTTAACTATCCCAATTAAAAGGAAACAGAAAATTATTTCTGACTATTTAAAGGAATGAAGGGCCAGTCTTGAAGGCACTATAGAACCGCAAGCGAGACAAAATGAAGGTCTCTGTAAAGAGCTTTGAATGACTGTGTTTTGAAGCAAAATGAGAGGTGTCGGCAAAGACATACCTTGATTAATTTTGTACATGTGATGAAAGCAAATTCAATTAATTAACGCTGTAGGAAGGAAAAAAGAGCTGTTTCAAAAATTCATTCATGAAGTATCGAATGATTTTTATAAAAATGAACAATTGTAGCTTTTAACGCTGGAGAATTGTTTCAGTGTGCTCCCGGGAGAGAGACAGTGTTTAAATGAGATGCGAAAGCGCATTGGGAATAATAGTCTCTGTAGAGTTGTGTGAACGTGGGCCCGTGAGTAAACGCAGTCCATTAGTTGTGCGTCATCGTAAAAGCCTTCAGGTACAGTACGTAAGGGCAGCCTTGACTTTTGAGCAATGGTACCGTACCGGTAAATTGTGGCAGATTAGTGCTGACATACTTGCGTGGCGGAGATGCAGCTAGTGATACAAGGAGCCCCAGCGAAGTTGCAGGTACAGTGCTAATTCAAGTGTTACTGCGTGACAAAAATGTGAGGGGTGCATCTCCGGCTTGTAGTGGCGAAGTTGACAGAAAAGGCTTGTGGTTAACTTCAGGGCGAGCTCCGGGCAATGGCGACCATGTTAGTACATCTGGTGAAGGCTCATCACTTCCGTGTGAGCTTTAGAGTGAAAAAAAAGGGGACCTCCCAACTTCGTCACGTGAGTGAGTGCCCGCCTAGCTGTCTTTGGTAGAAAAGTTTTTAAAGGGACGAAGTGGGTTAATCGTAAGAGCGTACTAAGACACAATAATGATAACCCATATTATGAGGCCGCAGGGACTGTTGGCATATGGTGGGGCCATCATTCATTGGAAACTAAGGGTTGTGCAAGGAGTTCCCAAAATTGTAAATATAGTGCTCTGTGATGCAAACCGCATTGATCTGATGAGTTGATGCAGATTACCAAAAGTTTTTGAAGAGGCATTTTGAAGATCACGTGTCGGTTGAGCATAAAATACCAATCGTGTGAAATGTTAACACGCAGACAAAGGGCTACAAATGAGACAAGACGGAGGGCATTGCTGTGGGGAGGGGGGAGGACAAATACGACACGGCCGCAGCAGGGTGCGGAGCGGGGAGAGCGGCGATGAGGGAGAGACACGGTGGGGGAAGCTTGTGGGGCGGAGCAGGAAGAGCTGCTGGGGAACAGATGGCGATTTGATGATGTGCACGCGCATTTTAGGTCAATGCGCTTGCGCATTGACCTAAAAGCGCACGGGCACACCATCAAATCGCCAGTGTAGTTAAACCTTGTTTAAGCCCCTATAGTCTCGCTCCGCTCAATGCGCATGCGCATTGAGAGGTGAGACCTGAAAAGGAGGATTTGTGGTGTGTATTGGTGGCAATCGATGGACCGACAAATTAGTGATGTTGTGGAGGGATGTGTGACTTGTTGTACCAGCGACAAAGTTATAAAGATTGTTTCCCCTCCTGTGCAAGAGGTCGAAGTTCCCACTGGTCCTTGGTTGAAGCCTACTATCGATTTTGTGGGACCTTTCAATGTTTTGCCTTACAAGTACAAATTCACTTTGGTTGTTGTGGATTACTTCAGTAAGTGGTGGAAGGTTCAATTTATGACGCATCCCAATTCTCAAGAGGTCATCAAGTTTCTCCAAAGTATTTTTGAAAGAGAGGGTTTCCCTAAAGAAATGGTTTCCGACAATGGAGTACAATTTACTTCCAAAGAGATGTCTGATTTTTTTAGTCAGTCCAGTATTGTTCATAGGCATGTGGGTTTGTATCACCCACAGGCCAATGGTTTCATTGAGCGCACTAGCCGTATTCTAGTTGAGTGTGTTCAGTGGGCCGTCTCTTCTAGGACTGATATCAAGGAAGCTGTTCAGAGCATGCTGCGGGCACATCGCAAAACTCCCATCCCCATGACGGGTTCCAGCCCCTTTGTGCTTCATAGTGGTAGGGAAGATTCTTTTCACATGTGTCCTGCCTGGATGAAGAAGTGGGGTTTACTGACAAAGTGTGGGGACTTTCAAACTTAGGTTGAGATACATTCTCAACCTGTTGTTCCCGATGCAGTAGATTTCATGTCTAGTGTCTGTGTGGGGGATTGGGTGAGAATTAAGTCTCCACTTAATATTTCTAAAGGTTTGTCAAAATGTGGTCCTCCTGTTAAAGTAGATGCTACTTAACGTTTTGCTGTAAGAGTTAATGGGAAGAATTGGTGGAACTTATCTAGGATTTACAAGGTTCCTAGGAGGGTGGTGTTGCAGTTAGGCCTTGAGTCTCGGGATGCTGTTGATTTTCATCTAGCACAGGTCAGAATGGCTCAGAAAGAGAGTTCTCTGAAACCCTCACGGTTTACCAAGCCTTCACTGAAATATGTCCCACCATGCAGGAGTGGTAGTATTCCGCATATTCGAATGGATCTGTAATCTGTTCGATATTTGCATATCTAGTGAGTTTTGTACCTACGGATTTCCCATCCTTTGTTCATTCTTTATTCTTTCCACTGTCATTTTAAAAAATATATATATTTTGCATTCAGTGCTCTCTTTTTTCTTTGCCATGGGAAGAAAGGAGATGTTGAAGTAGGGTCTTTTAAGCTTGTTAACTATCTTTTTTGTACTATGGATGATGTCACTGTCATGGTAATAGAATGTTTTAGTTTGAATGCCAAGAGCCAGTTAGTTCCTGGACGGTGTGGAGATGAACAGTCATTAATGTATATGCTTTTACTCTTACCTGTCGAAGTGTAATCACCAAATACAGTTTGGATAGGAAATACCATAGGGGTGTCTCTATAGCTCTGCTGGAGCAATCAGAATTGAGGCAATGCAATTTCTTAAAAAGCATGGCTCTATGCAGAAAACCTATTCTGGGTTGTTTGAACAGATAGGAGAGTAAGGCTTGTACAAGTTTATAGATATTCATCTGTACTATCAAACATACTTATGACCACTGTTCCCTGTAAGGTGTGCGTGCACGCAAGTGCAACTATCTCACCTTGAGCACGCAGTGTGGTGTGTGAACCACGCACACCAGCAGGTAAGTTTAGCAGCAAGTGCCTCCTGCACTTGCTGCATTTCTTTTGTTAAAAGGTTGCAGCTCCTGGCCAGACAGTATGCCTTTGTGAAAACATTCATGTAAATCACAGCGCCCATCATGCGCCGCAACTAACATGATTACTTTCACAAAGGCACCCAATATGCCCCACGGCTGTGCCATATTAACAAATGAAAGGCAGCAAGTCTACAAGCACGATGTGCGCTCTCAGGTGATTCTGAAAGCAAATATTGTGCTTATAGACTTCCTTCCTTCCTTTTGTTAATAAGGCTAGGCAGATAGTGTGCGAAAACGATGCCTGGGGCAAGATCTGGATTCAGGCTAGCCTGGCTGATGAAGGGTAATACCCAGAAACCGGCCCCAGGATGCTTGTTTCCGGTCCAGGGAGGACCTGGCTTGGCAATTCGGTCTAGACTGTTCCCATGAGGTACAGGGTCAAGACTGATTTGCATATGGCTAGGTCTAAACTGGGGTGTCATGGAGAGCAAAAGAAAGATGGAATTAACCCATCCATCATTTGTTTGTATAGCACTTTTCACCCTAAGTGGGATGGATATGACTAGACGTGGGTCCCTTGCTCAATTTGCCACTGAATTCAAGCAAGCCTGGCTGATCAAGGGTGTTACCCGAAAACCCGCCTCAGGATGCTTGTTTTCAGTTCAGGAAAGACCTGGCTTGGAAGTTTGGGCTGGAATGTTCCCATGAGGCACAGGGTCTAGACTGATTTGCAGATAGCTGGGTCAGAACTGAGGTGGCAAAATGAGCTAAAGAATGATGATGTATTCAACCCAGATCTATGACTGGGGGTGAGTGTCTGAAAGGTTTTAGTGCTTCGTCCATCATCTCCTTCTGTTTGCTTCATATTATTCTGAGCCTGGCTGGTGAAGGATAATACCCGGAAACACAGATCTCTTGAATGGGAGTGAATGCATGATGTATTCAGCATTCCGTCCATCATTTGTTTGTGTAGCACTTTTCCCTCTAAGTGGGATCGGTATGCACGGAAGTGGGTCCCTTGCTCACTGTACCACTGGATTCAAGATAGCCTGGCTGATGAAGGGTAATACCCAGAAACTGGTCCCAGGATGCTTGTTTCCTGTCCAGGGATAACCTGGCGTGGCAGTTCGGTCTGGACTGTTTAACGCAGATCTCTTGAATGGGGGTGAATGTATAATTTATTCAGCATTCCGTCCTTCATTTGTTTGTGTAGCACTTTTCACCCTAGGTGGGATGGGCATAGTCAGACATGGGTCCCTTGCTCACTGTGCCACTGGATTCAAGCTAGCCTGGCTGATGAAGGGTAATACCCAGAAACCGGTCCCAGGATGCTTGTTTCCGGTCCAGGGAGGATCAGGATTGGCCGTTCGGTCTGGACTGTTATCATGAGGCACAGGGTCAAGACTGATTTGCATATGACTGGTTCTAAACTGGGGTGGCATGGTGATCAAAAGAACAATGGATTTAATTCAGATCTCTTGACCGGGGGCGAATGTATGATTTATTCAGCATTCCGTCCACCATTTGTTTGTGTAGCACTTTTCACCCTAAGTGGGATGGGTATGCCCAGACGTGGGTCCCTTGCTCATGGTGATACTGGGTTCAAGCTAGCCTGGCTGGTGAAGGGTAATACCCGGAAACCGGTCCCAGGATACTTGTTTCCGTTCCAGGGGGGACCTGGCTTGTCATTTCGGCCTGGACTGTTCCCATGATGCACAGGGTCAAGACTGATTTGCATCTGGTTGGGTCTAAACTGGTGTGGCATGGTGAGCAAAAGAATGATGGATTTAACACAGATCTCTTGAATGGGGGTGAATGTATGATTTATTCAGCATTCCGTCCATCATTTGTTTGTGTAGCACTTTTCACATTAAGTGGGATTGGTATGCACGGAAAAGGGTCCCTTGCTCACTGTACCACTGGATTCAAGCTAGCCTGGCTGATGAAGGGTAATACCCACAAACTGGTCCCAGGATGCTTGTTTCCGGTCCGGGGATAACCTGGCGTGGCAGTTCGGTCTGGACTGTTCCCATGAGGCACAGGGTCAAGACTGATTTGCATATGGCTGGGTCTAAACTGGTGTGGCATGGTGAGCAAAAGAATGATGGGTTTAACGCAGATCTCTTGAATGGGTTGAATGTATAATGTATTCAGCATTCCGTCCTTCATTTGTTTGTGTAGCACTTTTCACCCTAGGTTGGATGGGTATACCCAGACATGGGTCCCTTGCTCACTGTGCCACTGGATTCACGAGCCTGGCTGATGAAGGGTAATACCCAGAAACCAGTCCCAGGATGCTTGTGTCTGATCCAGGGAGGACCTGGCTTGGCAGTTTGGTCTGGACTGTTTCCATGAGGCACAGGGTCAAGACTGATTTGCATTTGGCTGGGTCTAAACTGGGGTGGCATGGTGAGCAAAAGAACAATGGATTTAACCCAGATCTCATGACTGGGGGTGAATGAATGATTTATTCAGCATTCCATCCATCATTTGTTTGTATAGCACTTTTCACCCTAAGTGGGATGGATATGCCTAGACGTGGGTCCCTTGCTCAATTTGCCACGGAATTCAAGCAAGCCTGGCTGAGCAAGGGTGTTACCCGGAAACCGGCCCCAGGATGCTTGTTTTCAGTTCAGGAAAGACCTAGCTTGGAAGTTCGGGCTGGAATGTTCCCATGAGGCACGGGGTCTAGACTGATTTGCATATAGCTGGGTCAGAACTGAGGTGGCAAAATGAGCTAAAGAATGATGATGTATTCAACCAAGATCTGTGACTGGGGGTGAGTGTCTGAAAAGTTTTAGTGATTCGTCCATCATCTCCTTCTATTTGCTTCATATTATTCTGAGCCATTTTGTACTTACTTTCATACCTCTAATACCATACTAGTTTATAGAGTAAAGCATGCAAAAAAAGCTTGGATGAAGTCATCAGTCATGTCATCAATTATGTCATTACTGATGTCATTAATTATGTCATATAACATGTCAGGAATTATGTAATATGTGAGGTCATAATCAGTGCAGGGCAGGGCACAAGAAAAAGTTAACACAGCTAACTATAACTGGTACATTTCTGTGTTTTTGTACTTCAAAATTGTACTGTTGTCACTGATATATTTACCTAACTATAACGTTACTTGAACCTTTGTTTTTTCATTCCAGGATTTTTTATTTTTATAAAGAAATATTTTAGTACTATACATAAAGCCAACCCCCCTGTGGGCGAGCCCTGAGGCAACCACCTCCACAGGCAGTCAACCCCACACTGCATAAGACGTTTGGCCATGCACAGCAGGAACTTTGCTTTGCCTGTGGCCAGGCCCTGTGGTGAATTAAAAGGGAGAATCATGGACTCTGCCCTCAGACCAGGAGATGACAAGAAAGAACCCACTCATCTTGGACAGTCTCTACAGAAGAGATTGCACTCCAATAAGTTAAAGATGCATTCAACTCCATTAAGGATTGCAGATCATTTTTCAACATGCAATTGTAGAGAAAATACACTGTCCATCTGCCTGGAAAATGACTGAAACATTGTGATTTGGCACATTTGTATTTTAAAGGACCCTGGGAACCCCATTCCCAGGGCTGTGTTTTTTAAGGGGAGGTGGGCATTGCAGCACCCTTCCCACACCTATTGTGGCCCGGGGGGCGCCATCCTTGGGGTCAGCATTTAATATAGGTGGATGCCCTGGTGCTCACCCAGGTACACCCCATGCACAACATTTGGGCCCACTGCCTGCTTCCAGCTCTTCACATGTTGCGGGTGGTGGCATTGCTACCGGCAATAGTGAGCAGCTATTTATGCTGCTCCCTCTGGTTGAGAGCAATCTATTGATCTGGTACCCTGCCCGCAACAGATCAAAAGTCTGCTCCCAGCTAGCTCAAGCATTTTTAATGCTCCCGCCCACTGTAAGCAGACTTTGGGCCTGATTTAGATCTTGGTGGTTTTACCGACATCCCTCAACTGAACGGTCCCAAGTACTCTGCCAAGTGGATGATCTTTCGCCCCCCCCATATTTAGACGCATGCAGGCTGACTCGCTGTCATTGTTAACAGAGAGTTGGACACCATGGTTGCAGCATAATGAGGCCACTGGGGTCATTCTCACCCAGACCACCATAGACCAAGTCTTGGGAACCTATCATCAGTCCCATGACATGATCGGTAAGGACCTCATTGAGATTTGCAAGATAAAGTAGTTGCAGAGGGAGATCAATTATCAGATGTAGGCTCAAAACTCCAATATGGGCTCATTGACTGGGGTCTTGGAGGACATTTACACCCATATGTGAAAGGCTGTCCCAGCACCATCTCCCACTTCCCAACCATGAATCACAAATAAATATACCATTAAATAATCTACTACTATGTTTATTCCATTTGACCAATAATTGTCTATCAACATTTTCACTAACATAACAATCCATACATGACTCTAACACTTAGTGGCAGTTTTTACGTTTCCAGTCCCAGGCCGTGCCAACATGGAAGAAGGGGCTATACCCAAAAATATCAGAATGACTAGACAAAGGATCATTGACTCATGTCATTAGCTAGAGCCAGATCTCCTGGCTCACATACAGAATCACACATCAATAACACCAATAGACAAAAACAAGCCAGTTCTACATTTTGTAGACACAGGATCATTCCAATACATTGTTCCAGTATCTGGTAGAATGTCACAACCAGATTTACGTGGTGTGACACAAGGCGTATGTCCTAAAATGATGAGACATATCAACAGCAACATACACTTTATACACAATGAGGACTTTGGCAATGTGAAGTGAGATTATAAAGATTCGGCTCCACTACCACATGTGGTTTGAGCTAATGATGGCACACATATTGCCCTAGTACCAACACACAATGGAGAACCAGTCCAATGTAATATTCAAATCTTCCATTCAATTAAAGTGCAAGTTGCGTTGGAACAAGATTTGTACACCCAAAATCTGTGTCTGTCTTTTCCAGGATCAACCCATGTCCCCTTTGTAGTTCAAAACAGCACCATAGGCCTGCAAATGTCTCAACTCTGAAATATCCAAATGAAGATGACATGGCGAAGGAATTTAAAACAGATCCAAACAAAAAGTTTACCCATCAAACATAATGTAACAAACACAATTTCACAAATAAATCAGAGATAAACAATGTAACTGAACACAGAAGTCAATGTGTCAAATCTTTGATCAACAAACACCTTTGGCCTGAATTTCCCTGAACTTGCACTTCCTAACAAATTACCAATGTATACTTCTCTTATCATCACATCAATAGTTGGTGTAACAGTGAAAATGACAACATGTAAAGATATACTTACACTCTAGAGAGGAAGTTGTCAATGACATTTTGACGTAAATCAGCTTCTTCACCTTTACCACGATCTTCTTTGTTTGACATTTGAGGATCCTCACCCGGTGGCTCTTCATGGTCTCCATGCTCTGCAATGTAAGGGATGTCGATGTTGTGAAGCATGCAGTAGGCCACTGTGATTATGCACACCTTAAAAATAGAACACAATTTTAGAAAGATTGTACTGACCAACAATCCAGGCCTTTCAGGTCCAAGTTGTGATATTTGCAGAGGTATCCTGCTGTTCCGTAATACAAAGGAATCATGTGCAGACCCGGGGAAATGCTCACAGATGCTTGTGATGTACAAATCCGGTAAGCCGACAACTTGCATGTTGACTGAATGGAAGTGTTTCCGATTCCAGAAGACCTGTTCTCCAGCGTGTGGTGGCACTAAGGCAATATGTGGCTTAACACCACAGGAACATCACTTTTTGTGATGTCCCTGTGGTGATAAATCCTTCTCCTTATTTACAAGGTGGCGTTAAGCCACTTAATATATCTTAACGCTGCCTTGTAAATAAAGCAATTTTTCACACTACACTTAGAGGCAGATTTACAAGCCTGTGCGCCACCGGTGCATCACGTTGCGTGACACACCCGCAGCGCAATCTGCTGTGTGATATTTACAATCACACATGAAGCCACCCTGCATAATTCTAAATATCACCCCTTTTCACGCAACACTTTACATGTTAGGGGGCTTGACAGGTGTGTTGCTGTGGGTTTTTCCACGCAACACTCATGTCCACTGCTGCTTTTCCAGATTCATCAGCAATCGTAAATCTGGAAATGTGTTAGAATGCAAGCCCACCCTAGGGGTGGCTTAGCAAAGCACAACGAGGATAAATGTTTTATATTACTAACAGTTTTTTTCCCTCTTTCAATGCATGCTGCATTCTACAGCACGCATTGGAAGAGGAAATCCCTTCAATGAATTGTTTTTGTGCAGAAAGGTGCCCCTTCCTGCACAAAAACAATATCCGCACGATGCAGGCATCCTTGCACCATGGTGCAAGGGTGCCTGCACTGGCTCATGGCAGCTGTGTGTGCACCAGCACAGGGGGAAGCACAGAGATGCAACATAGTGGAGAAGTGTGGCTCAATGGTTAGAGTGGCAGACCCTGATGCAGAGGTCTAGCCCGGGACCAGGGTTCAATTCCCCGCCTCGGCGGGTCTTGGGCTCAAAACTCCACGGAGCTGATAATTCTCGCCTCGGTGCCTATTCCAATCATGAAGTCCCACTCTGCAACTCTGGAAATAGCTTGCTTAATCTCCACAACAGCCCCCACAACGCTAAGGATGCCTGGCCTCCACCTTGGGGGTGCCCAGGAGTGGACACCTCACAGGGAAAGCCAGGATGGGTTCCACAGCGGTATTCGTACAAGCGCCTTGAGACCCTTGCAGGTGAGTAGTGCGCTATACAAGTATCAATTTACATATCAAATATATTTTACATATTGTTGTAAATATGTTGCATCATTGTGCTTCAAAACTAACGCAATGGGGCATTGCAAAATAATTTGCGGCACTGCACTGCATTTGTTTCTTGTAAATCTGCCCCTTAGTGTGAAAGGAGCGGGCAATGGGTGTTGCGGTGGGCGTTTCACCGCAACCCCCATTGATTTTGACTTTGCCCCATATTTACAAGGGTGGCGTAAATATGGGGCGCACCAAAAGTAAGACCAAGGAAAACCTGGTCTTAACATCGTGAAACAGCGAAAAATGTTTAATTTCTCCCCTGTACCTTCCAGCACTTAAACAATCATTAAAAAATGATAATTTGCAACGCCTATGTGTGCTGCACAATGCAGCACACATAGGAGTTATAAATCACCTTTAGTGATTGTTTATGTCCAGGAAAGGAAACCTAACTGCACAAAAAACAATCAGTCTTTCAGCGCAGGCACCCTTCCCTATGGTGCAAGGGTGCCTGCGTTGGCGTTAGGCTGATGAATTTAGCACCAGCATCAGGGAAAACACAGGGATGCGCCGTACCATTGTAAATATGGTGCATCCCGGCATTTTGAGAATGGTGTTGTGTGGCGTTAACAATTTTTGCTTAACATCACGCTTTGCCATTCACTTTTAAATATGCCCTTATCTGTGCCATCAATTGCTCCAGCCACATTTGGTAGGTGATCAAAACAATAAAAGTTCCCCTTCACATTGACTAAATCTTGCTGCTGTGGAAACTGGATGAAGCTGTTGATGTGTCTCATCATTGAAGATATAACGTCTTACAGCACATCACTGAAAGTGGTTGTGACATTCCACCAGATACTGCCACAGTGTATTGTAAGGACCATGTGGCTACAAAATGAAGTACTGCCATGAGTTTGACAATAGGTGCATTTCTGTCATGAGGCTGAAGATCTGGCTCCAGCTAATTATATAAATCCAGTATAGTTAGCCTAGTCAATCTGAACTTCTTGATTATATTCTTTTCTTCCATGGTGGCAAGGTCAAGAAATGAACAGTGAACCTGAGGCTGCCGTCTCCTCATTCTTCCAGGGTTCATATTTCTGCACTGGAAAAACATTTGAAAAGTTTTCACATTTTACACAGCAATATATTTTCTAATCAACACTAAAGTTGTGTAGTTCTACAAAAAGTATATGGTTTTTCTACATATTGTAATCAAACATTTGGTTTTTGTCCTTTGTTCTTTGCAAATGACATTTAAAGCCTAACATAAATATAAAATAAAAAAAAGTGTAAATAATACATTTCAAATATATTATTTACACCATTTTTTTAAAGAAATGTTTCCTCCAAACATACCGTCAATGGAGGTGTAAACAACACTGCACAAATATCGCATTTCGGCACTGTAAAGCACTACCCATAAATGTTTATTTAAAAAATAAATGAGTAGAGGAGGAGCCACGCTAGCGAACAAGATGGCTGCTTAGGCTCCCGGCTCCGCCGACCTCCGTCTCCTGCCAGATGATCCTGTCATTAATCCTGTGTTTACGCCCTTCTTCCTTGTGGATGAACCGGAGAGCTGTCTGACGGTGGAATCCCGAAAACTTTAGCGGCTTGGCAGACGGAGTTACGCCGAGTTTAAGTTTGAGGCCTTAACCAGCTTAGGAGCCCGGGCCTCGAGTACTGGCCCAGCTGGGTTCCAGTTGAACAACAGCGGCCGTGGGAGTTCAGCAGGATCCGGTCTATCGCTGTGGAGGTTGTTTTTGCCTGATTTGTTTAACATTGAAGGTGGGGCGACGAGACACGACTGAGGCTGTGGGCGGAGGCCCCTGACCCGGGGATGCCGTCTGTCCCGTTCCGGTGTTCATTGGGTCGGGGTCTTCGCTTGCGGTAGCGGAGTGCGGATTGCTGCAGTGGTGCATGATAAGTCGCCCTACACCAACGTCCGTTCCGCTCTTGCCTGCTCCCCCAAAGGGACCCGGCTCTCTGGGGGAATTGAACATGGTCGATACCGAGCGAGGAGAGATGGGACAGGCCGAGAGTGAACCGTCGCTGGGAACTGTACTGGCGGCCATCGGGGCACTCCATGCGTGTGTGGAAGCCCTGGTGCACACAATATGATTGCTGGTACGTTTGAGACAGGGCGAAGGAGACCGGACTCTGCTCCATTGAAAGAACTAATGCGAGCTACGACACCCGCAATGGCCATTTTATCGAAGGATGAGGCTCCTGTGCAGCGAGAGGTGCCGCAGCCACAAGGCAGTGTGGTGGGCGATAACCACAAGCTCGGTGCTTCGAACGGATTGGTGTGCCTATCATCGCCTCTGACTGTGGGAGGACCGGTCGGGGCTCCCTTTCCGGAGACACCTTTTGGGAACTGTTCTGGGCTCGAAACTGCGTCTTTCCCCTCCCCGGCAGTTTTACTAAGACTGCGATGGAAACAACATTGGGAGTTAATGTCGGTGAGGGGGGCCTTCAGTTGTGATGGGGTTCTCAATGACTTAACATCTTTGATTCGTCTCCGGACGTACATTGCTGAACTTTTTACGCACTTCGACTCTCCTGCGGACACGGCAGCTCGACCGGAAGGGGTTTGCACGACTGATCGGAAGGGCCAAGGCTGTTTAAAGTTTCCCCTGTGTTGTTAAGTACGAGTTTTTTTCATAAAATGATGGGTCCGTTATAGGGGATGCTCGGTTCTGGCGGGGGGGAGTGGGGACCGTGGGCCCACATGAAGACGGCCCTCCTCAATTTTCTACTTTTAGTCATTTAGTTAGATGGGGTGACAGGCACACTGCTAGTTGGGGTTCAGCGAAAACTACATGCAGGGGTGCAGGGTGGGGGGGAAGGGTTTTTTGTATTGTGTGTGTTTTTTGTTTTATTCTTAAGATCCTACTCGAATCCTGATATTGAGTGCCTTACCGAAGAGCAATCCTTTTTTGTGGGTGGACGGGTTCTGAGGGCGGTATTGTTTGAGCTGACTTTAGCAATGTGTTGAGTTTCTTATTGCTGCGTGCTGGTTGTGGTCGTTGCCGTTGCCTCGGTCCATTGACTTACTGCTCTCTCCTGTCACTCGAAATTGCTTTTCAAAGATAATCCTGTTTCCTTTGGGTGGAGGGATTTGTGGGCTGTATTGGTTGGACTGGGCTTTGAATATTTATTGTATATGATACGGCCGCATGCTTACTACAGTTCTTGGCTCGGCTCTCGCCTTGATGAACATCCGTCTACTCACCACTGTATGTTTGTATTTTTCCTTTTGTTTCGTAATGTACGGCCAACCAACCTGTTGTTGGTTCTTTGTGTTCCATTAATAAAAAGATTTTTAAAAAATAAATAAATAAACAAGTGTCCATCGGAATTTTAATATGTAAACTAAGTTGCCACCATTTTGAGTGGTGGTGATGCACTTAACAGTCAGAAACTCACTATTTTTAACTTCTAAAATGGCGAGTACTGGGCTTTGCTGATAGGACCTTTGCTATCAGACAGGCACAGCAGAAGTTGAACGCATAGTGAGCAGTAGACTCCACGACGGACACAGCCATAGGCTAATGTTATGTTATGTTATGTTATGTTAACCAACATTTATAGCACGCACGGATACTCGGAAGTGTTCCGGCGCGAAAGCCACTTTAAAGGAGACAGGAAGGCGTGGGCAGAGGCTGGATGATTAATTAAAATGCACGGTCTTTAGCTGCTTTTTAAACAGCCTAACATCGTGAATGTTCCGAAGGTCATAAGGCAGGGCATTCCAGGCCTTGGCCGCCATGATAGAGAGGGAGCTACATCCCGTTCAGGCAAGGCGGTAGCGAGGGATAACAGAAAGGCATTGCCCAGTGGAGCGAAGATGTCTGTGAAGCACATAGAAATCAAAGCGTCTCCTGAGATACATGGGGACCGATTTGTATAGGGCACCGTGAGTAATAGTGAGAGCCTTAAATGTGTTATGTAAAAGCATTTGTAAAGCGCGACTACCACCTGACGGTTTCTTGGCGCGGTGAACGTGTGAGGGCAGATCCGAGGGGGACTTAGTTGTGTGCTTTACGAAACAGATGGGTTTTGAGAAGGGACCTAAAATGGGGGTAAGAAGCAGTAAGCCTAAATTCTAAAGGGAGTGCATTCCAGAAGGATGGGGCCAGGAAGGAGAATCTGAGCCCACCATGTTTCTTGCGCTTAAAAACAGGGATATTGAGTAGGGCAAGATGGGAAGAACGAAGATTGCGGGAGGGAACATAGTGATGAAGAAGAGAAGAGATGAAAAGAGGGCCAAGACCGGCTAGGGCTTTGAAAATGATACAGCCTAGTTTAAAATAGCAGCGTTCTGCTACCGGGAGCCAGTGAAGGGTCTTCAGCAGGGGGCGCACGTGCTGGTGCCTAGGCTGATGGCAGATTAGCCGTGCAGCCTGATTCTGAACCAGCTGAAGGCGATTCAGTTGATAGGTGGGAATGCCAGCATAAAGAGAGTTGGCATAATCAATTCTAGAAATGACCAATGCCAAAAGGGTCAGGGTGAGGGCGCAAGTAGTGAGAAAACGGGCAATTTTACGGATTTTACGTAAATGAAAAAAACTGGAAGAAACTGCAGCATTGATCTGGGGCTTCATCGAAAGATCGTGACTGATGATCACCCCAAGACTTTTTGCAGAGTTTGTGGGAAGGGGGGGAAGGCCCAAACTTGTTGGCCAAAAGTGAGGCCTCCAGGGGTTAGAGGCACCCCCGATAAGAACCATCTCGGTCTTATCGGGGTTAAGTATGAGGTGGTTTGCCCCCATCCAGTCACTGATGTGACATAAGGTAGACTGAAAATTATAAACAGATTGTTCTGAGGAGTTAATATCAAAAATCAGCTGTATGTCATCCGCATAATTGAATGCGGTGACCTTGCTGTTTCGTAAAGACTGGATAAGAGGGGTCAGGTATAAATTAAAAAGGAGAGGGGAAAGAGAAGAGCCCTGTGGGACACCACATGTCACCCCAATTTTCTCCGCGGAGAACTGGGAGAGACGAACAGCCTGGTAACGATTGCTCAAAAAGGAGCAGACCCAGTTAAGGGCCGATCCCTGGATGCCGGCCTCCCTGACACGGTCGATCAGAATCTTATGGTCGACCGTGTCAAAGGCGGCCGACAAATCCAGGAGTACCAAGGCCTGACTGATGTTGGAGTCGGCTCCCCTCTGCAGCTCCTCCATCACTGAGAGAATGACCGACTCAGTGGAATGGGCGGGTCTAAAGCCCGCCTGTTGGGAATCGAGGAACTGCGAGCGCTTGATAAAGAGGCTCAGGGAGTTGGTAACATGGGACTCAAGTATTTTACTAAGGTAGGGGAGTAAAGAAATAGGACAAAAGTTACTCATAACTGAAGGATCTGCGTTGGGTTTTTTGAGGATAGGTACCACCTCAGCGATTTTAAAAGAGCTGGGGACCAGGCCCAGTTTAAGGGAATTATTCAGAAGTGTCAAAGGGGGGGAAGGGCAGGCAGAGAAAGCCTCACGCAGAACATGAGGGGGACAGCAGTCGGTGGGGGAGCCAGAAGCCACTTTATTCAGAAGAGTCAAAAACTCATCTTCTGTGATCGGGGGGATCTGAGTAATCAATTGGGGGTTGGGGATACCAAGGGTGACAGCAGGAGAGAAGGGGTCACGAATGGCAGGGAGGCAGATACTATTTTTAATTTTTCTAATTTTATCAATAAAAAACTGATTGAGGGAGTCGCAGAGCTCCTGGGAAGGGAGGGGTCTAATGGTGACCCTATCTGGATGCGAAGCTGAATCAACAATCTTCTTTGAAAAATAGACAGTTTTTGCTTGCAGGATGGCTAGTTTATACTCTTTGAGCTGAGTCGTGAATGCCGACTTTTTATCAGCGGCATAATCTCGGCGCCAACACCGCTCAGCCTATCTGAGTCTAAGCTTCTTGCCTTTAAGTTCTTCAGAAAACCATCTTTGAGCATCGTGAGGACGTTTGAGTCTAACCTGTTTGAAAGGGGCTATGATGTCGCAGGCTGATTCAAGCCAACAATTTAGGCCAGACGCCTGGGCATCTAAAGAGTCACATTCAGGGGGGGGAGAGGCTTTAAGTAAGGATACAAAATCGCTAAGGTCGACTCTGTTCCAGTTCCTGGCTGAGAGATTACCCTCAAGTGTCCGGGTGATGTTCGACCCAATGGTAAGAGAGAAAGTAATGATAAAATGGTCCGACCAAAGGCAAGGGAGAATACAGGGAATGGAGATATCTAAGTTGACAGTCCATACCTGGTCCAATATGTGGCCTTTTACACGGGTAGCCGATTTAATATGTGGGGAACAATTGATGCCCGTCAGAAGATCAGAAAAGGCCAAGGAACACGCACTCTCTTTATCATCAGAAGGCCAATGGTTGAAATCCCCCAGAATTAAAACTTTGGAGTTGTTGATAACCAATTGAGAGAGCATGTCACCGAACCTAGATGGAAAGTAGGGCATATGCTGAGGGGGCCGGTAAACCAGAATACAAATAAGAGGTACAGCAGGAGATTCAAGTTTGAGGACAAGACAATCGACCGAGGGAATATCGTCCACAGCCAAAGAGGAAAAGCGGGTGGGGTGCTTGATGATAGCTGCCACCCCACCACCTGGTTTGCCTGAGACCCTGTTAGCCTGGAGAATGTAGTAACCTGGCGGGGTCGCAGCAAGAATGTACGGGGAGGATTCCTCATTGAGCCACGTCTCGGTGATAAATAACAGGTCGGGTTTGTCAGAATCCAGAAGTTGAAATATTTCCAGCTGATGCTTGGGCAGGGAGCGAGTGTTCAAATAAGGTACAGTAAACTCAGAGTTAGCAGTCTTTTTAGTGAATGAGGGGGAGGGATCCGGACACGGCGAGATGCATAGAGGGGGTTCCATGGCCAGAGGAGAAGCGACCTCAGGAAAAGCCTGTCTCAGACAAAGCAGCCCCAGTGAGTTAAGTGTTGACTGAGTGCTGATGCTAAGGGGCCAGTGGTCATGCAGGTGGGTCAAATCGTGGGCCGAATACCTGGCAGGAAGGGAAGAGTGAGGTGCCCCTTGCCCCGGCCGGCCACGGACGGATGCAGACGGGCTTACCATAGGCGCACCTTCGGCGCGCCCAAGGCGCGCCCGCTGCGCAGCCGATTAGCCATCACTACCATATAGGGACCCAGGAAGTGACGCAGCAGGGGGGAGGAGTCGCGTCCCTCCGTTCAAGCGGCATGAAATCGCCGTGACGGATCAGGGACCGATAAGGTAAGTGCAGAGGGGGAGAGGGTATTTTAAAATACAAGTTAGCACCAGAACACAAAATAATACAAGACACTAAAAGTTAGCCGGTTTTTAAATCAACCGCGCTAACGCTCACATTCAGTTAAAAATTAAAGCATGACTCGCCAACCAGCGTCTGGCTCACACTGCTCACACCAAGTCGGCGTTCCAACTGGTGGCTTTGTAGGCAGCAGGGGGGAGGAGTCGCGTCCGTCCGTTCAAGCGGCACGAAATCGCCGTGACGGACCAGGGACCGATAAGGTAAGTGCAGAGGGGGAGAGGGTATTTTAAAATACAAGTTAGCACCAGAACACAAAATAATACAAGACACTAGAAGTTAGCCGGTTTTTAAATCAACCGCGCTAACGCTCACATTCAGTTAAAAATTAAAGCATGACTCGCCAACCAGCGTCTGGCTCACACTGCTCACAGAACACGCTGACCCACCGGGAGCCAATGCAGATCCCGGCGAAGTTGCTTAGTGCTAGACCTACCAGAGATACCCAGTAGCTATCTAGCGGCCGCATTCTGGACGGTCTGTAGCTTTTTTAACTGATAGCCAGGGAGGCCGATGTGTAAGGCATTGGCATAATCTAAATGCAAGAGAATAAGCATGGGTCACCATTTCCTATGCAGCTTTATGCAGCAATGGCAGAACTTTCTTAAGTAGTTTCAGTGTGCCGAAGCACACTCCAACCAATTTTTTAATCTGCGGTAGGAATCTGAGGTCCTCACTGAACCGGACCCCCACTTTTTTTACTGGGCTCCCTATTCCAATCCAATCCAAAAATTCTTTATTTCGGTCATATAGACCATAAAAGAGACAATAAAAAAACAGCACATACATTAAAATACACATTATATTAAGAAAATTACATATTATAAAATACTCCATCCCGGCGTAAGAATAATTAGGAAGCTGGAAAGTCCAGGAGGGTTCAGCATATATTTTTTTTTCTGATCAGCCATATAGCCATAAGAAATTTCGAGACGGCAAACACAATGTGACCCAGGGTGCTGGTTTTCAGGATCCTATATGCCTGTGCATACTCTCTGAACCCTAGATTTTTACAGAGTGGTGCTATCCAGCGTTTCCTAGGCCTTTGGTAGGCGAGGCACACAAACAAGATGTGAAGGTCGTCTTCCAAGTGGGTTTTACAGCATGGGCAAAATTTGTCGGCCGTGTTAGACCACTTGGATGTAAAAGTTTTAGTAGGCAGTGTGCCAAGCATCCATTGTACAAAGAGTTTTCTCGCCAGGATGGGAAAGATAAAATCCATAAAAGGTTCAAAAATATATGAATTTTTGGATTCTAAAAATCGCAAAGTGAGGGTGCCACTGTGTTGCGCATTTACCAAGAGTGCAAGAGACCTGTCCTTAAAAATTTTTGACAGGGCTTTGCGCGAGATTGCTTGGCAGCCTCGCGCTGGGTCCTCCCAAAGGTCACAAAGATTCATTGTAGTCAATTCATTTTTCACAGAGGCAAGCCAAGGAATTTTTCCCCCACAATTAAGACTCATGACGTGGGTAAGGTCCTCCCTATAATGGTGCAGTTCATTCGTGGACCAGAGCCTGTGCCAGAACTTCACTGGTTTGGACACAAGCTCCTCTGCAATAGGGGGGAGCCCCAGGTCCATTCTCAAGGGCAGGAGTGGCGTTGCACGCGGAAGAGTCAATAAGCGCCTTAGAAAACTGTTTTCAACTGTAGACAGGACCTTCGCCGCTTTATGCCCCCAAAGTTCACAGCCATAAGTGGCCGCTGCCTTGGCCTGGGTCCTGTAGGTTTCAAGGGCCGGGCTCACAGGCTTAAAGGACGAAGAATTGGCCACCTTCAGAATTGCACCAGACAGTTGAGACAGTTTTACCCTTGAGCGTGCTATCTGGTGGTCCCAAGATAAGTGTTCCTGTAATGTTACCCCCAGATATATGAAGGTGGACACCCTTTCGAGAGTGGCCGTCCTCAAGGTGGGATTAGGTCTTGTTTTAGTGGGTGGATTAAAAATCATGTACTTTGTCTTCCCTGTGTTTATCTCCAACCCGTGCTGAGCACAGAAAAGATCAAATCCATCCAGGATCCTCTGAATCCCCATGGGGGATTTGGAAAGAAGGAGGGTATCGTCGGCAAACATAATTGCCGGTACCCTCCTTCCTGCCAGGCAAGGGGCGTCGTTGTTGTTGACATTTTCCAGGTGGGAGATGACATGGTTGATGTACAAACAAAACAGGGTTGGTGCCAAGACACAACCCTGCCTCACCCCTCGAGAAACGGGGAACCTAGATGATAATTTGCCATCTTTCCCACACCTGACCTGCGCATAGTTGTTCTCATGCAGCCTGACTAAGATGTTAAGTAGCTGGGGGGGAACTCCCAGCTTTTCCAGCACCTCCCACAGCTTCCTGCGTGGGACTAGGTCAAAGGCTGACCTCAGGTCCACGAAGACCATGTACAGTCTTCCCCCCTCGATGATCACAGTCTTCCAATAAAGGAGGACAAGGCGGAAGATCTGGTCCATGGTCGACGTGTTCTTCCTGAAGCCAGCCTGCAGAGGACTCAAGATGTCATTGTCCTCTACCCAGTCTAATAGATGGTTCAAAATAAGACGCGCAAAGAGCTTTTGGGGGACATCTATAAGGCTAATTGGCCTATAGTTAGTTGGGTTCAGAGGGGAGCCTTTCTTGTGGATTGGCACGATTTCGGCCCCTAACCAAGAGGGAGGAACCACCATACCTCCTAAAATAGCGTTAAATAGAATGAGAAAGTACGGGGCCCAGATGTCGGGATGGTACCTAAACAAATCACCGGGTAGCTTGTCCAACCCCGGTGCCTTCCCCAGGGCCAGACACTCTAGTGCTGTCTTCACCTCACCTAGAGAAAATTCCAGGGACATTTCTGAGGGACAAGGGAAATCCGCCGCCAACCCGTCGGGCCATAGTGTGGTTGCATGGTACAACGCTCCGAAATGGGCCTCCCAAACAGAGGGGGCAATGTTAGGCTCTACAGCAGGCGTGAGCACCCCAGTGCCGTTGTTAACCAGAGCCCAGAACTTCCTAGAGTCTCTGCACTTCAGGGCTTCAAACAGTTCCTGCCAGTGGTTCCAATCCCACTCAGCCCTAGCGCTGGCCAGTGCTGACTTGTACTCCCTCCTCAGGGTTGCAACCCTCTCCCTGTCACTACCTTCTTTGATGGCTGAAAGTAGATCGGATTTAATTTTCCTACAGGTAGGAGTGTACCAAGTCGCAATACGGGTAACTTTCCTTCTTAAGGACACCACCGGGTTAAAAACGTCTGCAAGGTCCCTGACCAAAGTTTGGTGGATGCCGGAAAGTCTCTCATTATAGTCAGAGAGTTTAGGTTGACTAATGAGAGCATCCACCTCCTGAAGCATGGGGAGTGCTATACCATATAACTTATTCATGGCATTTTCATTATTGACCAGCTTCCCCCATTTTACCCGTCGTCTACTTGTGGTGAGGAGTATATCCCCCTGGTCACCTCCAGCACCAGTGGTTGCCAGCCCTACAGCGGCGGTTGGGTGCTGAATTTCCAAGAGGAGAGAATTGTGATCGCTATCTGTTCTTAATGCCACTCTAAAATCTTGCACTTTAGGCCATAAAGATATATCAATAAATATATAATCCAACCTGGACTCATGCCCCTTTCTATTAAATGTGCACACCGATGGAGTATCGGAGGGAGTGCGCCCATTGCATGCCCTCAGTCCAAAGTTCAAAGTAAGGGAGGTGAGTTGTATTGCCAGCGGGGACCATGCTTTAGGGTGAGGCGAGGAGGAGGGGGGAACTCCCCAAAAATCATCCTCAGCTGTAAGTGGTCCATCCATTAGACCCTCGAGAGGTTCAAAATGGCAATTGAAGTCGCCTCCCATCACTAATTTCAAGTCCGCTGGTAACTGACCTAGAAAGGATGAGAGTTCGACTAGGGTGGTAGATTCACTGCCCACAGCAACTGGTCGAGAGTAGACATTTACAATTGCCCAGGACCCTTTACCAGGCCAGTTGAGGCGAACACACTGGATGTCCTGGGAGAGAGTATCCACACTTTCCACCTGACACCCAATGTGACTCGCCACCCAAATTGCCAGCCCGCCCGAAGGTCTCCCCCTACCATTCCATTTTGCCGGGATTTCATAAATATCATACCCCCTCATATAATGCGGTTCCCTTGCCCACGTCTCATGTAGGAGAAGAATGTCACTCCCATCAACCAGGGTCTCCCACTCCGGAGTACCCACCTTATTCATAATACCCGCCACATTCCATGACTGAATAACCAGCCCTGAGCCTCTGGATTGCGGGGAAGCTTCACTTGGTGGTAAACCTTTGGGCTGAGGGGAGACTTCGCTTAGTGCAGGCACAGTATCGCATGTGTGCATTGCCAAAGCGCCCAACCCAGATGTGGTAGGCTGCGAGATGGATGGAACAGCACACTCCTCCTGTTGCGATATGGGGAGAAAGCTTGAGTAGAGTGGTTCCTGTACTTGCATTTGAGTACATCCCTCGGAAATCCCCCCCTCATTGGGAAAATCCTGGATCTTTGCCTCAGCTACAGGGTTGAGGAAGTCCATCCCTCTAACTGCGATCACATTGGGAGATTTTACAGTGTGTTTAAGTATAACTCCCCATTGTGGTCAATCAACATGGTCCAGGCAAGAAAATCTGTTCTGGTGAACAAAGTTACCAAGAGCGGGGATTGGGTTATTCTTGGGTCTGTACCGTGAACCATCAATTGCAAAGCCCACTCTAGTCCAACCCTGCTCCCTCCCTGTGGGTAGGTTGGTCACCTGTGGATAAAAATTGGAGAGGGGCACTAGTTCTATATTCGACTTATCCGGCCTTACCAGCCAGTTGCAGATGTAGGGGGCGACTAGTGGGCTTTTGAAGCTAATTATGACACAGTCCCCGGTCCTATTCTTGGGAGTGACTCCAATCCATGGAATCCTTCTAACCATTAGGACATCGCCTTTGATATTGGGTGGGAGGGGTCTGTTAATGTTGAGCCAACTAATTACCTTATTACGGAGTGAGTCCTGTGGCTCTCTGGTACCACCAGTGAGCTCAGGAACTCCCACCATTATTGCCGTATAGGGCACAGCCTCCGGTGGCAGATTCACCACCCTACGCCTGGTATTAGGACTGGTAATGTGACCAGAAGGTGCATTAGTGTCACGCCTCACACTCCTTGGTTCAGGTACTACTGGTGGCTTAGATCTTCTTGGTGCGGGGATAGGGGGCCTGCGGATTTGTGAAGGAGGGAGTAGGGGGCATGATTAACTACAGTGCTATTTAGTACCCCCGTCTGGGCCTGTGTGGATGTTTCAACAGTAGAATGACCATTCCCCACGGGTTCTCGAGGAACCAGCTGTGCGCTTGCATCCAACCCCCCACCAGAAGTGTTTCGCATATGCGCACTTTCTATAAGTGTGAGTCTAGCGACTATAGAGTCTAATTTTACAGATAGCGGTTCCAACAAATTCTTGAAGATGACCGTAAGTGAACCAATTAGAGCATCTGCAGGGTTGGGTAGGGGCCCTCCGAATATGAATGGCCCTAAGCACCCTGGTTCAGCTGCGACAAAAGGTGAATCTAATTGGTCAGACTCAAAGCCCAAACCAGTACTATCAGAAGATGCCGACATGTCCGTGCTGGCATCCAGTGTTAGAGTAGTCGTATCCACTTTAGCCCTTTTTGATCCTGTAATCTCTCTTGACCTTTTTCTTTTCGGTGCATGGGACCTTGCACGACCCACAGAGTCTGTTGCCAATAGGGCCGGGCCCTCCTCCAATGACTCAATTGATTCCACACAGTTCACATACGGAGTGGTTTCCACTACCCCGGAAGGACACAAGAGCTGACTGTCCCTTGATTGAGTTGTCGGGGTCCTAAGTTGTTGGAGCAGTGACTCGATAGTCTCATCAATGCTATCCAGGAGTGATAGGTGAGTATTATGGAAAGTTATTGGAGTAGTGGCAACATTAGACGGAGAAACCAGAATTTCCTGAGACAAATTTTCAGTATTCGCCTCAAGCAGTGTCTCTGTCACTGTGGAATTTTTCCTGGCTGCAGCGCTAGCTTTGGGGAAAAACATTTCTAGAGTGTTAGCATGCTGTTGGGCAGACTTACTCCGGGATCCTCTGGAAGCCATGGAGGTGATTCGATAAGAAGAGCAAACTTGGGAAAACAAGGGCAAATATCAAAAGAGGCCAGGAGTCAGAGGAATGGCCCGGTCCGTTCTCTTCGGGCCTCTAACGGCCTAAAACGGCCCGCTCTTTCCCCGGTCTTCGCCCCGGTGACCGCCCCGCGCGCGTCCCGCTGCGCGCGTGAGGAGGTTCTCCTAAGTATGACAATGGGGCGTGGCACTGGGAGGGGGCGCGAGGCGCGGCGGGAAGAGGAACCAGCTGGCGGTGACAGATGGACTGCTGGTCCTCGCAGTCCCGCTCGCCTGCGCCTCTCACCTCCGCTGCGGCCGGACTTGCAGTTAAGGTTCCCCCAAGCAGGTGCAGACTCCCAACCACTCCTGTGGCGAGCAAAACAGGCAAGCAGAGCAAACTCCTCACTCGAGCGGCTCCCGCGAAGCGGGGGCCGCGAGGAGTTAAGAGCACTTCCAGGCAGGGGGACGTGGCACTGGGAGGGGGCGCGAGGCGCGGCGGGAAGAGGAACCAGCTGGCGGTGACAGATGGACTGCTGGTCCTCGCAGTCCCGCTCGCCTGCGCCTCTCACCTCCGCTGCGGCTGGACTTGCAGTTAAGGTTCCCCCAAGCAGGTGCAGACTCCCAACCACTCCTGTGGCGAGCAAAACAGGCAAGCAGAGCAAACTCCTCACTCGAGCGGCACCCGCGAAGCGGGGGCCGCGAGGAGTTAAGAGCACTTCCAGGCAGGGGGGCGTGGCACTGGGAGGGGGCGCGAGGCGCGGCGGGAAGAGGAACCAGCTGGCGGTGACAGATGGACTGCTGGTCCTCGCAGTCCCGCTCGCCTGCGCCTCTCACCTCCGCTGCGGCCGGACTTGCAGTTAAGGTTCCCCCAAGCAGGTGCAGACTCCCAACCACTCCTGTGGCGAGCAAAACAGGCAAGCAGAGCAAACTCCTCACTCGAGCGGCCCCCGCGAAGCGGGGGCCGCGAGGAGTTAAGAGCACTTCCAGGCAGGGGGGCGTGGCACTGGGAGGGGGCGCGAGGCGCGGCGGGAAGAGGAACCAGCTGGCGGTGACAGATGGACTGCTGGTCCTCGCAGTCCCGCTCGCCTGCGCCTCTCACCTCCGCTGCGGCCGGACTTGCAGTTAAGGTTCCCCCAAGCAGGTGCAGACTCCCAACCACTCCTGTGGCGAGCAAAACAGGCAAGCAGAGCAAACTCCTCACTCGAGCGGCACCCTATTGACTTGGGCATGGGCTGACCCTCGGGGCAAGATCATCCCTAAAATGTGGCGGGAAGGACCCATAGAGGAGAACCTCAGACTTATCCCCAATAGGCTAAAGTTGGTGAAATGTAACACACGAAGCCCAATGGCTGTGTCTGTCTCTGTTGACGATCACTTATGTTGCATAGATGTAGGCAGTGGTTAGAAAAAGAGCTCACTTGCCTCCCAACACTACTGCTATCAAGACCTGCTTCACTTTTGCTGCTGTTTGTCACCTCTGGGAGCAACAATGTCAGGTCGATAAGCTGAGAGGGCCTCTCACTTCATGCCAGAGGAGCTGTATCTGGTGGCAAAGGAGGTGCTTTCCCTGTATGGTCGGCTCTATGGCTCACCAGAGGAACTGGTACATCTTTAAAATGCATATGTGAATGTGTCTAACTGGTTTTATCCATGAACACGGGCTACAATGTCCCTTTGAGTTCCTGAGTGAAGTGTAGTGACTGATGTTAAGTGTCATACATTTTGGTCCTCACAAGGACAATGATGTTTGGCAGTTTTAAGAACTTCATAATGTTAAAAAATAACAGCATTAACAGGTGTTGTCTGTTTAAAGCCCTAGATTCAATTTGGTGTGTATGTAGAGATATATGTATGTACATGTTTGATTTACATTTGATACATTGAAAACTCACATCACAGAAATTAAAAAAACACATTAATGTACTCTATGCAACTGTTCATAAACATGTATTCTGTACAATCCAAATTAACATGATTTTAGCTATGTGTATCATCGTACAAATCACTCAGTCTAAATGAGGGCTCTCCAACAGTTGTTTGGTAGCTATCAGTAGCTTCCAAGCTCCTTCAGGGTAGGGCATAGCCTTGAGGTTGCGTGTTGGATGGGTACAAGGTCATTTTTTCACATAAATGTTAAGGGAAGGCTTTGTTCATTTGACATCATGATCATCAGGCTACACATGGCAGCACCTGACATTAATCAGTGCTCAGTCAGAATCATAGGTCAGGCTGGGCCTAAGTCACAGGAACAAACTACTGAAGCACTGAGGTATATCTGCTATAAACATATATCCTTACCAGGTCAAAATTTGAGGTGATATGCCCCTGAAAGTTTATAAATGGATTATGATTGAAAGGGAGAGTTACCTAACTTCTTGAGCTAACATTTCATTTAATTTTACTCCCATTGCAGAATGGCCTGCATTCTTGAAGTGGCCTATCTGGAGATTGATGGGCAGTTGAGGGCTCAACAGCAGCAACAAGAGGATAAGTTCTTATCAGAGTTTCACATATTACATGACTAATTTTTTGTTTCCACCATTTTTCCCATCAACATTAAGGGTGACCCATGTCCTACACACAAGAAGCGTTAACGAAGGTGTACAATTTACACAACGTGTATGATGATGTACTTTGTCTGTTAATTTGTTGGAAAGGATCCCACTTGATTCAAGTTTACAACTAAATGACTGTTCCGAGCAGACGTATGGCTGCTTAAACTCCACATATACATCAGGTTAGTTGATATCATGATGGACAGTTCTACCAAACAGGCCAATAGTCTTTGTTGTGTCAGGTGTGATGATTTATTCCTATTGTGTAGGATATAAAGGTACACCAATTACATGTGACATTGTATACTATGCAGTCATGATACAGTGAAAGCTCCCAATTTCACATTATACTAATTTGAGAATTTTTGGGAGTCAAATAAGGTATGGAGGTCCCTACTTTAAATATACAGTATCACTTTTACCACCTTATGTGGAAGTGCAATTAAAAAAAAATAGTATCAAGAATAAAAACACAATATCAACAAAAGTGAAAAACACAATTAAAAAAAACAATTTCAAAAAGTGTCAGAGAAGCACTGCAACAAGACAAAACATTATTTTAAAAACATCAGATTTATTATATAAAAAATAGGGATTAGCCTCCACCGTTTTTTTAATAAAAACACAATATACAATTCATATACAGAAAAACCAAACAGTCGACGCGGCGTTACGTGCTTTAGTGATGTGACACCTTCTTCAGGACGATTTTCTCTAGTCTAAGAAGACTAGTCATCATACTTTAAAAATACAACAAATCCGCTTTATCATTTGTGCTGTTGCTGAATCCGATGTGGATAAATAAAAAACGACCTGTTCAATCACAGTCAAAGGTAGTGTATAGTCTGTACGTTGGATGGCCACCGTATTTTAGTTTACTTTGAGCTCGATCAACATAGCTTACTCATGTTGTAAAGACTCATGTCCATGACAGTAGTCTATATTCTCTTCAGTTAGTGCTGATGATTGCACTAAATAGTTTTCTCTGCCTGGACCACTTCCTTTTATATATATGGATAGTTAGGGGTCTTTTAGTGGGTGTACGGCCTCCCTGCCTCCAGCAAGGTACAGCTTCCGGGTTGTGGTATCTCAATCCACAAATCACAATATATCTACATGTCTTCAACAGCATAGGTAAATACATATTGCTTGTTACATTGATAAGCTACTTCAGCACTGCAAGCATTTAATATGTTACATGTTTCTACAATTCTTGAGGAATTTGAGGTAAGTGTTACCATTGTGAAATGGCCAAACAAAGGAGACAGGCTTTCAGTTTCTACAAATATTTTCCACAAACTTGACAATAGATGTTGACACATGTTGATTCATATATATATTTTACTATATGTCAATAGTGCAGGTTTTTGGACCTTGTACACAGTGCCCAAAGGTATATTTGGTGTATATCCTAATTCTGGAGAACAAAGGCCAACCATTCAAAGGTGTTCAAAAGTTTCTTTTGGGAAATTATTATAGTTAAGAGACAAGATCATATTTGATGTAGGAGCTTTCATGGGGAATTACAAAACAGGGAGCAACTGGTGTCTGAAGGTCAGACGGTAGTGGTGTATCCAAAAGGAAGGGACCGCACATTCACTATTGACAATTAGATGTATGATAAGTGCTGGAAATGTAACAAATCTTCAGTTGCGAAGACGGAGTGCTGTACAGACCGCTATCCCCCACTACCAAGAGAGAGTCAATGACAATCAAAGATTGACAAAATACATATGAAGCAAGAGGGTCAAATCTAGCACATTCCTAAAATATAAGTATACAGGGGCAGACTAATAAACCTCCTGGTTGTTTCTCGATAAACAAAAGGTTTTCCAATAACAGTGGTGGTTGTACATCACAAATGAACAACGAAGTTCAGTTTCTCATGTTCTTTATTCAAAATTCCATAGGAGTAAGCTTGACAAAAAGACAGCCGACACGTGTTTCGTCAGTATTAGGGATAAGTACTAAAGACTTTTTCAAGGCTAGGCAGGACGAAGAATAACGTCATGTGTCACATAGGGGCTTGTCCAAACAAGAAGATATAAAATATGGAACCATATAAAAAGAAAATCCGGAAAGTCAAGTCATGGTCCAAGTATTGAAGAATATGGAATCAAAGCATCCTGATCCGGGTGTTGTGGTAAAGCACCTGGGAAGTTATAAAGGCACCTGCATACACCAAATGCAAGGCTCCCCCACACGGATGTCGTAACCAAGTATGCTCAATCAGGATGAAGGAATAATCGTTGTAATAATAAAATTGTCCCGATGGTAAATAATGAGATTGTCGGGGTGCAGTCCAGTGCTCACATGTAAGTGTAGATTTGACCCTCTTGCTTGAAATGGTGTCTGAAGGTATTCCCAACATGCATGAGATGATGATGTAAAGAACCAATGTTTGTGAGCCTTATAGCAGGTTTAATATGAAAACCATGAACATGTTTTGAAGCTCAATATTGTTGATAAGTTATATTCACAAAGCTACATTAAGTTAGTGTATATGTCTTTTCAGTATCATTCAAAGCAGACGAAGTAGATGTTGGTCACAAAGGTGGGGTAGCAGCTGGATACTCTGTCTCACCTGGTGAGGCCAACAGCACCAGGGGATGCAGTGACATGGAGGGTGAGGGGACTGGCATGGAGGGTACCAGCTCAACATCTTCTCCGGAGGCCTCTGCAAGTGACCATTTCCTTGTGGTGGCAGACCCTACTACTGCCTGTTACACCAGCATCCTTACCCGACACCCAGAGTACAATCTCCACCCTCCCTCTTTCTCCCATTTGGCAAACCCCATCCCCTAAAAAGGAGTGGTGTCTCCTTTGCTCCAGACACCTCATACCCTGCCCCTGTCTCCCAGGGTGCACTGAGTGAGGGGGTAATGTATCGCTTCTGCAGCATCGCTGTAAGCCAGACTGCACTCCTGAATGCCATTCAGGGGCTTAGCTGTCATATGCAACAAATGCTAGCTTACCTGGAAGGCACTCATAGTGGTGTGTCTGGCCTACAGCGGTCTTTGAACCCTTAACAGACACATGCACATCAGACATTGCCACCCCCTCTACCTGCCAGACCCAACTCCTTGCTGAACACCCTACTAATTTTCCCATAGAATATGTTCTTTTTACCCTTGCCCTAACCACTTCCACATCCCAACCTACCCCTACCAGAAGTAAATCTACCTCTTCCACACCACAACCGACTCCTTCCACATCCCAACCCACCCCTATCAAACACAAGAAATCCCCTCCCAAAATAGTGCCTCCGCCTCCAAACCCAAGGGAACCCCTCCCAACCCCCCTCCCATGTAAGATCTTTGAGGTGCCTGCTCTGCCCACTAGATGCCCATTACTGAAGAGGTTCCCCTTGGCAGTGCATTAAAAGGCAAGCTTTGTGCCACTGCACAACAGTGCAGAATTTTGGACTCAATGGACTACTATTTGGCTTGAATATTATTTTGAGAGCCTTAGCTCATTTTGTGGAATAAATCCATACTTTTGATTTCACCAATTTAGTCCTGACATTATTTTGTCTTAGCCATTGTTTGATTCCTAGCAATGTTTCTGGGTAAAATGTGAAACACTTATTTTCCTTTACCATGATGGTAGGTTATACAACTGATTTTTTTAATGTTTACTTTAATAAGTGCGTACACTGATTAACATAGTATGTGATGGTCATTTGAATTTAGGTGCAGTCATTCATCATAGTAATGGCTACTTGCTCCAACTGATTAATGTTACAATTTTTGGATGTGTTACTACAGGTATGTCTGTTTCACCTTGATTACTGATCAGTATAAAACGTTTTGTAACTATTGAAATTGGATACAGTACATGACTTGCACTAGACAAGGGGAACTGTTACATGGATTTATATGTTGATTGCTTCTAATTTGTAACTGACATTGTTTTTACTGTTAAGTTCAAAGGTAAAGGTTACACCTTGTCTAGTGCAATTTCTACACCATGTTTCATTACACTTATCCCTATGAGTGTGTTATATATGTTTTTATGTCAGGAATTTTAGAAATTTCCTTAAACCCACCCATATGATCATGTTTTGATTTTTATTTGAATATCCTTTTTTGTGCAAGTCTCAATTTTGTTTAAGGCAGCTTGCAAAAAATGTATACTTACAATGTGATCATACAGGTGTGTTTCTTTACATTTCATCAACATTACAGGCGTATCCATTGCACAATGGTATGCTCTTGATTGCACGAGAGCTTAATAATGCAAGAGTCCTGTTCAAATGTTAGCAGCCAAATCAATAGGTAACAGGTAAAAGTGGAACTTACTATTGATTACGTCCACAACGGTGTTAGTCTTGTTCTTCACGAACAAGCAGCGAGAGGACTTAGCAGATTGGATCCATGGCAGAACAGGAAGTGTGAAAGTGAGAAAAGGTGGGGTTTTGCCTTATATCCCTTCCATTCCCTCAACTCAGGTGGGAAGGTTTACCCGCCACAGTCATGTCGGCAGGAAAGCTCATCATGATTGGGCTGGTGCCAAAACTGGTAGTCCTTCCTCCGACAGCTGTTTTGCCTATCCCTCTATCGACGTGGTCAAGATTTCTTGGCGGTGACGGAGGGACTGCAGTGATCTTTCGTCTGTGGGCCAGCTAAAATCTAAATCGGGTGGGTAGCGCCAAGCTGGCAGGTAGGAAGACTGCCAAATAGCCACGACACGATTTAAATCAGGCCCTTAGTGTTTGCTTCCGTTTGGTGGGAGTTTTAAAAATGCTCCTGCCAGTCAGAAGCAAGCACAAATTTCTCAATCCACTGTAGAGCAGGCAGGGAAACTGCTGTGTCCTGGGGCTAGGCACCCTGGGATACAGCACGTGAGCTGATCCTGGGGATGCAGTCTCTGGGGCCATTTTTGGCTCTGGAAGGGGGCTGTGTGGTCTTTTTCCTTTTTTATTAAAAGTAGCAGCCCTAGGGGATGTGATCCCCAGGACCTTTTAAAGGCTTGGGAAGGCAGGCCGCCTGGCCCCTCTCCTGTTCCTCTATGTTTTGGCCACAGGGGTTGACTCCCGGGGCCTATAATGGCTCGGGGAGGGGATGCCCACAGACCCCCTTCTTTAATTAAATACATAGGCTCCAGGGGTGAGCTGCCCAGGGCCTATGAAGGCTCTGGATGGGGCTTCCTCATCCCCTTATGAAATGCGACCACAGGTTGGGCTCCTCAGGGCCTATAAGTGAAGAATGAGGCCCCAGCCACCATTTTGTTGCTTTTTTTCCCACTATTCCATAGGAGTTCCGAGGGACTGTGGCCAAAATTGCCACTTGTTTTTGCATTTTAAGCCTGCGGGCCCTCTGGGTCCCCCAATGGGGCCTAGGGGGAAAGGTATTCCTACCCTGCCCCATATGTTTTTTGTGCTTTTTAAAACTTTAGGACAGGGTACTAAATGCCTGAGTCTTATAATGGCTGCCAGCTACATTTTTCTCAGGTTGCAGACAGCCAAGCAGAACACTAGCTCCTATAGGAGATGGATAAAAACCTAGCATCCTGCAACTAAAAAAGAATTAACTTAAATAAATAAGTATTCCTCATTTTACATATTTACAAATTCAATTAAATAATTAATTTACAAATAATAATGAATAGTTCATTATTACTTAATTACCTTCTTACTCTATACCCCTACAAACCTAGCATCCTGCAACAAAAATATAAGTAAAATAAATCAGTATACCATGTTACATACTTAAAAATCAATTTAATTTATTAATTACCAATTATTAATAAATTGCTAATTAATTACTACGTAATTAACCCCTACAAACCTAGCAGCCCCCAACTATAATATAAGTAAAATAAATAGGCATTCCATAATTGACATACTTAAAAATCAATTAAATAATGAATTGATATTTAGTTGCTAATTAATTATTACTTCATTCATTTCCCACCCTATACCCCAACAGTCTGTAAATAACATATAATGAAAATAAATCAATACCACATAAATTGCATGATAAATATCAAACAAATAATTAAATAAAATGTATTAAATAATTCCTAATTATTTATTACCTAAGTAGCTCCCCACCCTATCCCTCTACAAATCCAACAACCTACTATGACACTATGTACTGTGCCCTATAAATTAATAAGAAAAATTATTAGAAATTCAAATCAACTTAAAATTGCAAGATACATTTTAAAAACAATATTACCTTTATATAAACAATAGTAACACATAACATTAATATATCAACTAAGCACATTGGAATAATTTAAAAACAATATTGTTAACCACTATACTAGTGACAATTATACTAAAACATCAGTATTACTTACAATGATATTACTTACCTCAAAAAACAATATTATTTTCAACAATATTTGTGTATCACAATATTTATGTGTCATGATATTTAAAGTTGGATATTTCTGTCTCCTGATATTTTTTAAATGATACTTTGTCAAAACACCAGATTGAGGACAGTAGCACAACCACCTTACCGCTCATATTATTAACAACATTATTATTAGTATAAATATTATAATTTATTGTTATTATCATTGTTAAATTAAGTTGCATATATATACACATGCACATTTGCTTCTAAGAGCTTCTTGACACTAACGGCCACATGCATTAACCTATTTAGGAAGAGCAAACGGTGGGAATCGGTACATTCGGCCGTTTGCGCTTCCTAAATAAGTTTTTGGGATGCATGAAACAATTTTTGAAAATCCTCTTTTTTTTGCAATTCCTAAAAATGCGAATGCATTTAAGGAATCGCATTTGTTCGATTCCTTAAATGCAATGCATCAATTTTTAAAAAAATGCAAATTTTGAAATAGGAAGTGCAAATTAACACGAGGTTGACCCTCGTGTTAATTTGCGAAATTCTTTAAAAAAGCACAAAAATGCATTTTGGAAAGTGTCATGTTACACACACACATGTCCTTTGGACATGTGTGTGTGAAACTTGCACTAAAACAAACATTTCAAGGGTGCAGGGGGGGGGTCCTTTGGACCCCCCTCAGCACCCTTGCAATGCATCAACAAAATGCCATTCGCAAAAAAAAATTCGCAAAAAGGCATTTATAGGAATCAATATAATGCCATTCCTTAATTGCGATTCGCTATTAAGGAATCGCAATTTCCGAAAATTAAGAAATCCTAAAAACTTTTAGGATTTCTTGATGCATAGGATTTTGCAATTCCTAAATTGCGATTCCTTAATTTTCGCAATTTAGGAATTGCAAAATCCTACAATGATGCATGTGGCCGTAAGGGCCCTATTATGATGTTGGCCGGAAAGCATCAATGAGGTGCCTGCCACACTGTGCATGAATTTACACAAACTCCCATTTCTTTATGGGAGCTTGTGCTAGGAAAATGGGAGTGTGTGACCGCACCATGTGCAGTCGCCTCATAATAATGCAGTCAGACCACCAACCAGAGGCTGGTCAGTCCTGATTCTGCAGCGATGTTGGTCGGAGGCAGCTCTGACCAACATCGTAATCAGGCCCTAAATACAATACTGTTAATGAAAAAACACATGGTGCAGACCTGGAGAGTTAACAGAAAAGAAATGCTTTCAAAGCTTTCTTAAAAGAAAACTGGTCTTGAATACTATATAAATAAAAAGATAATTTATTCTGAAGCTTGGGCCCAAAGTACCAAATGTCACGATCATCAACCCACAGTCCCTTGAACCAAGCAAGCTCAAGTAAAAGGACTGAGTGTGAATACAATCTAGAACTTGTGTACCTGGCAAGTCATTCAGTAAAGTAAAATGTACCTTGATTGTATAAAGCCTTATTCAGCACTCAGATGTTGTACAAATCACCAGTTGGTTTACTGGGAACCAATGGAGATGGTATTTAGCTTCTGTAATATGGTCATACTATTTAGACCTGGAGATTTCCTAACCTCAAGGTGGTGAATTTGGTGAAGCACTTTTTAGTAATTAATCTGGCACACTCACACACATACCTTTTTATAGCCTATATATTATGCTATATTATGTGTAGCAGTAAAGTGCACTATTATCCAAGAGAGTATCCTGGAGCTGAGTAGGTGTGTGTGCCTAGACATACCTATGGTAATCTGGTTATTAGAAAAGCTGGGTCTTCAGCTTCTTGCAGAATTCAAGAATGGATGAGAAGGCTCTGATGTGGAGAGTGGAGGTTGTTCAATGCTTTAGGGGCAATGTAAGAGGACACTCTTCCTCCTGATCTGGTTCTGTGTATGAATGGAATGTTGGCGAGTAGGAGTATTGCGGAGCGGAGGTGTCTGGATGGTTGGTGGAAGGAGATGCGGCTGTTCATGTAAGTGTGAACTAAGTTATTGAGTGCCTTGAATATGTGTCTGAGGAGTTTGAATTGAGCGCTATTTTGTATTGGAAACCAATGTAGTTCCCTGAGGTGTGGTGTAATGTGAGTTCAGTTCTGTGTTGGAGATTGAAGATGAGTATGACTTTCGAGTTCTGGATGGTCTGTAGTCTTCTAGTGAGTTGCTTGTTGCTCCCAGCATGTTCACATAGTCCAACTTGCTGTTGACTAGGGCATGGGTGACAGTTTTTCTTGTGTTGCTTGGGAGCCATTTGAAGATCTTCCTCAGCATCACCAGAATTTGCAGCCAGGATGCAGTGACAGCATATCATGTCCAGTTTAATGCTTGTTCCAAGGTTCCTGGCATGGGTTCTGGGTGTGGTTTCAAGTTTGGATGGTCCCCAGTTGGATCCCCATGATGAGGTGTTCTTGGCAAAGATCACTATTTCTGTCTTGTCTGTGTTAATCTTGAGACATTTTGCTTTTATCCAGTTGGCAACTTCAGTCATGCAGGCTATGAATGTATTTCTTGTGATGGAGGTCTTGTCTGTGAGGGACAATCGAGTTGCATGTCTTCTGTACAGGAGAGGATGTTGAAATTGTGTTTGTGGTTCACACTAGCCAGAGGGATCATGTGTACATTGAAGAGGGTGGGACTGAGCGATGAACCTTGAGGGACTAGGCAGATGGGTTTGCTGGCTACGAGGAGTAAGGTGCCAGGCTGACAGCTTGTGTTCTATCCATTAAAAATTAGCTGATCCAGCGGAGAGCGGGTCCTCGGGTGGCGATTGTGTACAAGTGCCTGATTAGGAAGGGGTATGAGACAGTGTCAAATGTTGCAGATGCAGAGATTTCAAGGAGAATGAGGGCTGCTATGGCTCCTCTGTCAAGTACGATGCAGATGTTGTCCCTGGTGGCAATGAGTGCTGTTTCTTTACTGTGGGTGGGCCTGAATCAAGACTGCAAGTCATAGGAGAGCTAGTGGTTGCTGAGGTGGTCAGTAAGGCATTGGTTGATTAGTTTTTCTAAGACCTTTTGCTGGGCATTGTAAGATGGGGTTGGGTCCATAGTTGGAAAGTATGGTTTGGTCAGCGGGTGCTTTACTGAGCAGGGGTATGATGGTGGCATGTTTTCAGGTGTCCAGAAATGTGACTTTGTCTACGGTGGCATTGAGGATGGGTGTTAATGCTTCACTGATTCATACAATTTCTTTGATCAAGGCATGTTGGGACGGCAGCAGTGGTTTCGACTGTAGTGGCAACAGACCATGAGTTCAGGGTTTGTTCATCAGCCATGAGGGGAAGTTGAGTTTCAACAGTAAGGGGATAACATTGAGGTTTGAAGTTGCGTTATATGGAGGTGAGTTTGTTAAAGAAAAATTCCAAAAGCTTGTTGCAATGGTCTTGTGAAGGGGTGATGTCGCTGGTGGAGGGATGAGATGTGGCAAAATTATTGATGATGGCAAAGATTTCCTCGCTGTCATTAGTACTGGTGTCAATGCAACGTGCAAGAGTTGTGCGCTTGGTGTTCCGCAGCTGATGGTAATAGCATGTTATATATAAAGGGAACCACCAGGCTCTAAGGGAATGGGGATGAAAGCCCAGTAAAGCAGCACCACACTTGGACTACAGACCAAAACCAAGGCATTCATGAGTACATCAAAATGGTAATGAAGGACCCACCTTGAAGGGGATTGTGAAAGCAACTGCACGCTAGAGAGAACAGCTTGGGGGAAGAATTAAAGAAGTACAAGTGTGGACCACCACATTACCTGGGGGAATACTCTGAGACACAGAGCACAACACTAAGGGCCCTATCCCGATCCCGCTCCAAAGCACTCCTGACGGCATCCGTCAGGGGCGAGTCTGAGTCATACACATGATTTCCGGGATACAGCTGAGCAAGGGATTACAATGCGAAAATCACCTCGTGCTCCGAACGACTCGTACGCGTCAGTGAGCCCCCTTTGAAAGACTCTGCCATGGCCGACACACACAGTGCAACGTGCAGATTCCCAGACAACCAAGTACGATGGTCCTGGGCTCACTGTGCCTTTGGAAACAAGCTGTCCTGGCTGAAGAGGGATGAAACCCCGAAACCGGTCCTAGGAAGCCTGTTTCCGGTCCAGGGAGGACCTGGCTTGACAGTTCAGGCTGGACTGTTCCCATGAGGCACATGGTCAAGACTGATTTGCATATGGCCAGGTCTAAACTGGGGTGGCATGGTGAGCAAAAGAATGATGGATTTAACCCAGATCTCTTAACTGGGGTTGAATGTTTTGATTTGTTCTGCATTCTGTCCATCAATTATGTGTCTTTTCCTTTCTCACCCTGAGTGCGCCAGGTCTGCCCAGACGTGGGTCCTGGGCTCACTGTGCCACTGGAATCAAGCTATCCTGGCTGAAGAGGGGTGAAACCCTGAAACCGGTCCTAGGACGGAGGACCTGGCTTTGCAGTTCTGGCTGTACTGTTCCCATGAGGCACAGGGTAAGACTGATTTGCATATGGCTAGGTCTAAACTGGGGTGGCATGGTGAGCAAAAGATGATGGATTTAACCCAGATCTCTTGACTGAGGTTGAATGTTTTGAATTGTTCTCCATTCCGTCCATCAATTATGTGTCTTTTGCTTTCTCGCCCTAAGTGCACCAGGTGTGCCCAGACGTGGGTCCTTGGCTCACTGTGCCACTGGAATCAAGCCATCCTGGCTGAAGAGGGGTGAAACCCTGAAACCGGTCCTAGGATGCTTTTTTGCGGTCCAGGGAGGACCTGGCTTGGCAGTTCGGGCTGGACTGTTCCCATGAGGCACAGGGTCAAGACTGATTTGCATATGGCCAGGGGTGGCATGGGGAGCAAAAGAATGATGGATTTAGCCAAGATCTCTTGACTGGGGTTGAATGTTGTGATTTGTTCTGCATTCTGTCCATCAATTATGTGTCTTTTGCTTTCTCACCGTTTTAAGTGCAACTCAAACATGATATGTAAACCCAGCAGACTTGTTAAACAGGCTGTGACACTGTAATGTCAAAAAGAGGCCCACTGTGGTTGTGCTGAGGGGACAAAAGAATATCCCTGCCCAAGTGACTGCTAACATTTGCCTGTGACTGAAGTGGTCTCTTTGAAGTGTTCCCCAATTGTCATATGAAAAGTCCCAGCAAACCTGTCAAGCAGGATTTTGCAGTAAAGCGGGTTGTGAGACTCGTGACATGTTAATGTCTAAAAGGATTTGCCCAGCCCCCCTTGCATATTCTATCAGGTTCAGACGGATCATCTCTGCCCATTCCAAATAGACTATTGATTGCTCCTAGAGCAAGCTCACACCTCATTCCGGTCAATTTAAATGCTAATTATTGACTGGCTGAAGTGGGAGAGTAACATGCAGATTTTGTTTTCAGGGACTTCAGCAGGGCAAAGGTAATGTTATTTTCCATAATGCATATATTTTTTACATTTTGTTTGTCATAAATGCAGCAGGTATAATGCTCTCACTTCAAAATAACACTTCAGAGTAGCAATTCATCAATTTACAAAAAATCATACAGTAATCTTAAAAATTATTGGAACAGAAATTGACAATATTTGTGGATGGTGTTGCTTATGACCCGCATGACCCCCATTTGGCTGGCAAAGAGTTAGAAAAACAGCAGTTCATCAATTTAGAAAAATAAAAATACAATAATCATATAGGTTGATACTATACTCATTAACAATGACTGTAAGTGGCATCTCTTATAGCCCACATTTGGTTTGCAAAACCCACTATTTGATAGACTCGCCACCCGACTATTTCCCAGTTAGGCCAAATTCTATGAACGCGCTTATTGGCTCTGACTCTTTGCATAACAATTCCCATCGTTCAGCACTCAACAAATGTTAGTGTTCCATTGATCCATAGTGGAGATGTTTGTTGACTTTCAGTTTGCTAGTATTAAGGACTTTGCTACTAAAGTGACTATGAAACAGAGCTGATTCATTTAGGTAAGAAGATTGGTTACACTCACGGCATGCCAAAAAGGGCCCCAGTGGATAGGGATCAATCACTCTCCCTGTCCGGACTCCAATTTCATTAAAGATATTAGTCCAAAACATGCTCAGTTTAGGGCAAGTTAAAATCGTGTGGAGTCAATCTCCTGATTCCGACTTTCCGACCCACATCTAACACATCTGGTATCGGCTCCATTATACATCTTTTTGATTTTTTCCAGAGTATATTATAACATCCATTTACAATAGAAAGCCATGCACTTAACGTTAGCCACACAAATGGCTTTTCCACTAATCTGGTTTTAATACTTCCAGTGTGCTTCAATTATATCACTGCATAGTCACTATTTTAGCTATATGGTTGGGTACTAACTTCGGTCCTAAGTGCTGTAGTAAAACTCTATACCAATTTCCAGTCCCTGATAGGCAGGAGATAAAAAAAACTGACATGTTTTCTCTGCTACTTCATACATCTATATTGGGTTACTACAACTTAAATGCTGTATTTGAGTGAACTAAAAAAAGGGTTGTACTAATTGATGTGTTCTCCTGAGTGAGTGCTTGCCATTAAATTAATTAATTGTTACAATAAAAATCTCCAAGCTGCCAAAAGCCTAGACCTGCCCAACAACTAAGTGTGCGCTGGTTGAAGCTTAAGCCAAACCCTGAACAGATGTCAAGTTTTAATTCGGGATGAAAATATGGGACTTTATACTCTTGCCAAATAGAATTAAAATGATCTATTATAATTCTGGGAGTCTTATAACGGGATCTCTTTGGTAGTCTTGGGACCTGTAAAAAACACATGAGGTCAATGCAAGACACTTTAAACATACTATTTAGCTAGTAATTATCTTCGTCAGATACCTTTTTGGAAGCGAAGGTTAGCTAATAAAGCAGCTTGGTATAATTTTTAAAACATGGAAGAGCCAAACCCCCTTCCTTTTGAGATAAGTGAAGAATTGAGAGCTTAATCCTTGGTTGATTCTATTGCCAGATAAAGGTGTGTATGTCTTGCACCAATAGCCTCAAAAAGTGATTTCAGAATTTTAATAAATACATTAGAAAAGACAACCAGAAACAAAGGTAAGAAGGTAATTTTTATAAGGAAAACCACCTCCAGAGACTTATGGAAATCACTAGACAAGTCCCTACTAACCTTTGACCCGCCTTAAGATACGATCAATCCGAATGAACTCCTGGCCAGCGGTAGTGTACCCCAACGCCATAATAATACCTTGCTGTTACCAGAATAAAGCTATAATCTCTCTCTCTCTTTACTTATTCACATCTTTCTCTTTCCTTCTACCTACATTACTCCTACGAACTACAATAGGGGGCCCGTCATAAACTTATCATGTACGACCCACCCAGTATGCTCGCTGGCGGACTTCCCAACGTGAAGTAAAACTCTGTTTACTGCATGTATATGAATACATACGATAAATAAAAAAATAAAATAAAAAAATAAAAAAAATAAGTGAAATACGATCTATAATTGTAAGGGGAAGTTTATCCCATTATTGAATTAGCATACAAGCTTTGACTAGGAAATACGTGTAATTTAGAGCAGTGGTTCCCAAACTTTTGACTCCCGAGGACCCCCATTGAGTCACCACTGGAAGCCGGGGACCCCCAAGCAATTTGTATGAGTTACATTTCAAATATTAAAACAGTAATTCGAAAAAAATACACACGTGTGCACACAAGACAAATACTCAACGTACTAAGGATTTTGGGGCCAGATGTACGACCATTTCATTTAGCGCCTCGCAATTGGCAACCCATTGCGAGTGGCAAATCACGAGTCGCTAAATGAAATGTACAACAGTGTGTTTAACACTGTTTGGGATTCACAATGGGGTCGCAAATTGCAAGGTTCATTAATGAGTCTCTCGCAATTTGCGAACCCATTGGGAATGCCAGCCCTCCCAGGTATAGTGGCCTGCTGGGCTCTGCAGGCCACCATCTCTGGGACTGCTTTTAAATAAAGCAGTTTAAAAAATAAATGCAGCCCGTTTACCATGCATTTAAAAAAAACATTTTTGTTTCATTTTCTAAGGGCAGGCAGAGGTGCCTGGGACCACTTAAAAAATAATTTTGCATGCATTTGCAAAGGGGAAGGGGTCCCCTGGGGACCCCTTCCTATTTGCGAATGCATTACCATCTACTTGAAGTAGGTGGTAATTGCGAGTGTTTTGTGACCGCAAAACATTTGTACATAGTTTTGAGACTCGGTATTTGGAAGGGAATGCCCGTTCCAAATAGCAAGTTGCAAAACCTGTTTAGTGAGTTGCAAACAAATTGTGACACGCAAAATAGGCAATGTACATGGTCCAATAGGTTTTTGCATGCACAAACGGGTTCGCCAAACCCGTTTGCGCATATAAAAACAGATCGTACATCTGGCCCTTAGTATTTTATATTGAAGTAATAGTCCCTCTGTCACATGTATTTCATTTTATTTTATAGCACCTCTCATACCATTGTAGGATGTCAGAGCACTTTACATCACAAACATATAGAGACATTGAATCATACATCTAAATCAGTGTGTATAAATAAAATGTTTAAAGAGTGCTTGGTCTGAAAAAGCACAAACTCAGGATTTTAGAGCATATAAATCACTGAAGTTTGAGGTCACTTTAACACACAGATATTTATTAGGTCACCCAGCTTGAAACGTTGTATCTGTAGTAGCTGGAAGTATTTCAGGGAAGCCATTGAACAATAAGACTTCAGACTTTGTCCGCCAAGGGTCAATATGAGCAAAGTCATGGATTAGAGTTTGTAGGGCACATACAGATTAAGCCTTGTTTTGATGCTTATTTAAGCGTGAAGTGTCTAGGAACAAGTCCTGAATTAAATGGAAATCCCCACCTACTATTAGATGGCCCGTCTCCTGTTATAAAAGAGAATGAAGATCGTGTAGGGGGAGTTGTGTCCTCAATGGACCCATAGTAGCTTATTAGTGTATACACGTCCTTCCCTATTAGTATTTTAACAAAATCCATCTAGCCCCTGGATCTCGCACTACCTTGAGGAACTTAGACTGGACTGAGCATGTGATCATCACAGCTACTCCTTGATGTAAAGTCAATGATGAGGAAAAAAATGCTTGTTGGATATACGAAGGAATACAAGGTTAAAAACCTTTATCTTTTAGATACGTCTCCTGCAAAAGTATTAATTCTGCATTTATTCATCTAAGCCAGGCTAACATGCCTTGAAATTTCAATCTGTTATTTAAGCCATTCACATTGCATGATATGATTCTCAACTCATTACGAGGCATTGCGAGGTACATTTCTGTGCTCAACTATCTGCTAGATGTTTTCCTATGTTTTTACCCCCGACACACACCTTGCATGTGCCCCTCTACTAACTACAACCTTCCCCCTGCCTTAGCCCTCCCACCCTGGAGCCCGACTCATCGTAGGATCCCTCCCACCTAACCTCCCTTTCCCTGGGGCCCCCAATGTCCCACTCCCCCATTCCCCCTATCACCCCAATTCTTAGCACAGTGCCTCGGCATAGCACCTGGAGATCGTCTAAGACCACCGAGGACATCGCACCAAAAGAGAGAAAAAAATTAGAAATAGTGAAATTAAAGCCCAAATGATAAAAAACAATAAAAAGTGGCATGAATTGCATTCAATCGAAGTAAGTTAATACTTGCAAATTTAAACTGAATATCACAGCAGTAGCTTCTGCATTATTATACTGACATTTACTGATTGCTACCCCGTGAGCTGCTCCCAGCGCTAATATTCCTATCCCTCCCCTTATTTCCAACCCGACTGCTGGATTGACCACAAAAACACTCACACTTGTTCCACTGAATAAAAAATGTAGGGATGGCCTTTATTAAGAACTTTTAGTTTTGACTGCTGGACAATGCCTGTGGGAGTGCCCACTTGGTGAATATTATTGATCAAAGTTTTGAATTCCTTCCTGTGGTGTGCTTAAAATGCAGACATATCAGAAAAAATCTTATAGGAAACATTACCTGTGTTCTGATAGGCTTGTCTTTTATGGCATTAGAGAGAAAAGGCTCCTTGATCCGATAGAACCCAAGTTGTACAAGTATTGTCCAAGGGTTTTTCGCGCTGGAAGATTGGACAACAGAGACACAGTGTGCCCATGTGATGTTTAAATCCAATTCATGGGTCCCCACATCTGGATAGACATACTTTCACACTGAATCGGAAAAGAGGCTAACAGTTGTTTGTCCATTTTTGTGCCCTTCCGGTAGGACAGTGAACCTTAGGTTTGTACAGTGAGATCTGCTTTCAGCATCATCAATTTTCAACCGCAAGTCAACAAGCTAAGTGTGGAGCTTAACAGAAGAAGTAACCTGCTGAGACCTTTCAGCCTCTAAATCTAACACCCACTGCTCGGGAATACGTGTAGATGGATGTATGACGTTATAACGCATACTTTTACTCCGCAGACCATTACAACGCGACTTTTACACCGCATACCGTTACAACGCATAGCGCCTTGGGGCGCTGGATAGTGGTAAGTATAATTTACTATTCTAACTCCAGTCCCCGTGGACCCTAGGGAAGGTGTTGGATAGTAAATTATACTTATTCCCTATCCTAGAGCGCCCCCCAGCGCAATGCGTTGTAATGGTATGCGGAATAAAAGTCGCGTTGTAATGGTAGTGCGGAGTAAAAAATGCGTTGTAACAGGTGTATACCCGTGTAGATATATTCTGCATATCATGGTTAATCAGATTCAACTGTTCTGTTTTTTTGTTAGACTCATCCTGAGAGACCTTCATTGTTTTAAGTTCATTCAAAATTTAAAGAAGAAGGCTTTCTGTTGAAGTAGTACATCTTTCTTCCACTTTGTCAGTTTGAGTTGTTATATGGAGGCAACCAAGATCAGGAAGAGCTGTCATTGATAGTGGGATTGCTATGTTAGCACCCTGCTGATTCTCCCATATCATTGGTGGTGGTGGTGGAATTAGATCTGCAGTTAATGCCTGCTGAGATTTTGTGTTAGAGTACAGTATATGATGAACTTAGTTACTTCTGGTCTGATCTTGCATAGGAGTTTTGTCGCCAGGTCCCAAATGAGCCACATCTTCGATGAGTTCCTTTAGCCAGGACACTGTAAAAAAGGGATATGTTTGACACTTTGTTGTTATGCCAATGCCTGCTATTTGGTTGCTGACTTGGCTGAGGAACTGGAGCTGGGCTATCTTAAAGCAGGGATTAGGGATACCTTTTCTTTCACCTCCACCGGGGTTAGGTCGGTCATTCCAAGGCCAGAAACTTCACACTGAAGTCCCACTTTTCCCTGCCCTGCTGCTGGAGAGCATATTGAGTAATCAGGTGAGGATCAGGGTGCTTGCATTCCTGTTGCCGTGCGTGGAACCCCTTGGACCTCCTCACAGAAGTTACGTAATTGCTTACGTGCCATTTTCGTGGATGCCTTAGTAGAAGCGGAGGTTCGGAATTTGATCTGGGAGTCATGAGAAATCTGCTTCCTCGTGTATAATTATACTTTTGGCAGTCGCACCTAAGGGTTCACCTTGGAAGCCAGAAGCTGCACCTGTGACTACACGAACTGCCACCGTAGCGAACCTAGGGTCCTCCCTTCACCAGAGACGCCTATTGCATTCCCCTAAGGGTGTGCTCCAATAATCATTTCCTAGCTGTTCATGGCAATAGCTAGTGCATGAAGGAAGTTTCTCTCTCTTCCCCTTCTCAGTAATTTTTTATTGAAAGAAATACGTTGGGGGGAGGGCTACTTTCTTGCCCCAACTTATGCTTGCATAGCTTTTATATTATATAGCTGATTCACTGCAAATACTGCTAATGCTGCCGCTACTGCCAAACTTGAAACGACTTTGATCCACCCAGCATTCAAATATTCTTATTCTGATGATATTCATTACCTGCGCAAGTCAGCACGACCATGGCCTGAGGCTGTAAATCCAGGCAAAGAGTCCAATGAGGCTGCAAGGGGGTAGAAAAGGGGGAAGCTGTTTTGGCACGGATGCTAGACCCAGCTTAAAAAGTAGGAAACTGGCATGTCATGTAGTGGCCCGTCACCACTCCAAGAGTTCCACGCTAGCTAGGGAGCACCAGTATCAGTATCTCAACTCAGTTTCTCAACTCAGTAGCGTATGGTTGCAAAGACAAAGGTAATGTTCTTTTCCATAATAATTAGAAACATCCAGCTATACAGTTGAACTCAATTTTTAATAAATATTAAAAGTCTTTGTTTAATTATATTTCATGCTAGTCCCATTCATGGAATGTAGAATTAGCATTTAATATAGCATCCCAGTGTTTTCTTATGGAATAGTATATCTTACTACAGTAAAAATAGCTTTCATATTTAACCACTTGGATGCTAAGGCCCTGGAAAGATTTATTAACAATTTCCATTGAAATCAATGGAAACTCCATGACGAGCTGAGCTCGTCATGAGCGTCGAAGGGGTTAACATTACAAATTTACATGTTCTGCTTGTAAATACTATGCACCTTGCTGTATGGGCAATATGATCTACTTAGGGGTGACTTATAAATCTTTTAAAAGGAAGGTTTAGGCAAAAAGGGTTATTTTGACAGGTCAATTTGCAGTTAAAACTAGCACAGCTAGGCTACAGTTAGCAGGCCTGCAGGTATGTTTGCATTGCCTCTATAGTGGATGGCACAGTGCAGTCCACATGTGACATTTACTTTACAGGCTCCTAGGTACTGTAGTGTAGTTCCTATTATCCCAATAGGCTCTGCACATTGGAATAATATCTTCAATAGTATAGACCTAGGGCAGAGGTTAACTAGGTCTTCTACCGACGATATTAGACTTAAAGTTTTGTGTTTGCCAGCTAGCTCAGAGTTCACTAGAAACTTTCTCGAATAGGCAAGGAGGATTTTAACCTCCCTGGATAGACAAGAAGGGATTTAGTTTCTGACAACCATAGAACATGACAACTTTGCTCTCCCCTAATCAAGAGTGTATCTCTAGAGTCGTGTGAAAACAAAAGACAACTTATTTTACTCAGTCAGTTCAGTGCATTCTTAGTTTCACCAGATTGTAGAGAAAAGGAAGAGACGGGCGTGTTCAATAAAAGATGGTATTTATTGATCAGTCTCTTTTCTCATACAAGAGAAATGGATCGCTATTATTGCAATACTTATAGTTAAGTAAAGTGCATACAGTAAAGACAGAATTATAAAATAATACTGTAAAAGCATTGATATGGTTTCTAAGCCATATGATATTTAAAATGGATAAAATATATACATACATACATACATTGACTAATCGTACTCAACTGGTGCTTCTAACCACGCCTACCCCAGTGTACCTGACCTAAGCCTAATACGTGGGCGGGAGTAGATAAGTAGCAGTTTAAGTTAAGTTTGTTTTGCCAAGGGACTGACTCAAGAATTCTCTGCAAGGGGTTATTCAGTTCTGTACCTGGGATCTAGAAGGTTTGAGGGCTGGTATCTCTTATCCCAGGTCTTGATATTCCAGCTGCCTGCGAGGGCTGCGTGGAAGCGCCGGAGCTGGATTTCTCGGCAGGAGAAAGGCAGCGTCTCATTCTCAGCGCGTCAGGAAGGCGGGGCAGCGTCTGTGGGCTTCGCTCTCAGCTGGGCTCCTCGGCAAGTCTCGCTGCTCCAATCTCGTCACCACCGCGTGTGTTTGCTTAAGGCAATGTCGGTAATATTTATACCTGAAAGGTGCCGAGATTGACGTAAGGATGGACATATATACGTCAATAAGGATGTCATACGAACGGGTTCGTTCGCACATTCTTTTACTGAAGTTCTCGGTGAAATCAAAACAATGGCTACGGGAATTTCCCAGGTCGCTGTAGGTTTGATTTGTTTTGAGAACTCCGTATGCCTTATCAGGGGCTGGAGGAATATCGCTTGCCTAATTAGATGGCATGCGTTATGACCTAATCAGATAACGCGCTTCTGTGCCGTGGTGTGGCTTAATCAGATAACGGTTTTTGCACCGTTAGATGGCTGCTAGTTAATTATTAACCAAACCAGGGTCAGGAATAGGGGAATTGATACAGTACCTATAGAAATACATCACACCCACTCCACGTAGACTATGTCCATATTTACAAATCTAGGCATAGTGAAACTAGTAGCGTTTGTGTATACCGTACCACCCCAAAATACATTCATATGCATTCTGAAAGTTGGAATTATGAAATATACGAAACACAATCATATGTACTATATGCACAGGCAGTATAATAATGCTAAACATATAACGCATATTTCAAACTCAGCACGAATAAATGCGAAAACTACACATGAAATGGCTCTTAATACAGAAGAAAAGTGCGAGACCATTTCATCACAATCATAAAGTTTTGTATGAAAATGCTAGAGGGTAGCTAATGTCTCTTGACTACCTAAAATAGAAATTCAGTTCTCTAAGAATAATGTCTACTTTAAGCAGAAGATAAGTGTCCCAAAAAATTGTAAATATTTTGGAATTGGGAAAAAAGGGTTCTCGCTGTCTTCACACTGATGAGAAAAAATTCCCATATCGCTTTTGAAAAGTTGAAGGCCAAATTCAGGATGTAGGGAACTCCGTGTGCTAGCTTGCTCAAAGTCACTCCTTCTGCTCTGGTGAAAACATCATATCATTTAGACTGTTGAAAAAACTGTCAACAGCTTCTTGCGAAAGTTCTACTAAGTCTGTAAAAGTTGTTAGCATGCATTCATAAGCATGATTGCCTTCATTGATGTTTTGATCAGCATAGCTGACTGAAGGTCGTACCTGATCGATGCTGCTTTCATCTTGTACTTCACTACCCCTCAATCGTAGTGGTGAAGTCTCCACGAAGGCCGTCATCAGGATAGGTAGCCGCTGGGGGCAGCACAATGCATGAGCCGTTACCGGACCCAACAAGGTTTCTGCGTCCAATGGCACATCCGATTGTAGTGTCAAACATGTGTCCAACACGCATTCTTCGCCACATAGCAAGCACCTTAATACAGGCATAACACAACGTTGCCACATCGGTCTAAATGAAAGAAACCAAGTCATGTTCAAGTCTCGAAGCCGTGCTAGTCCAAGGACTTTAGTTATGCGGTCCCGGTAGCCAATGGCTAGGATCGTTTCTTCCCTTGTCGCAGGTGTTTTGTCTGTGACATGGTTTGCCATAGCGAAATAACAGGATCAAAAATAGGACACCTGCCACCAGTCCCAAAAGTAGAGGAAGTCCGCCAAAAATGGAATGGACAAAGTCTGGAAAAATACCCAGGATGGCTTTGAATGGTGTTAAAACTCCTAAAAACACTGTCTTAAATACACTCGTTCAGTATTTCTGCGAAATGTATGGGGGAATTAGTTGATAACAATGAATGAATCTCTGCCATTGTCCTTGCAACTTGGAGATCATAGGTTTCTTTTGATGACGTTAGCCTGGTCGGCGTCTGTAGGAGCACTGTCTTCATTCTGCTTAAAGTATCAATTCGAATAGAAGCAATTTTCAAATCGGGCCATAACCTTGCCTCCCTGTCTGGAGAATCGTTTGGGAACAATACTCGTTCACAGCACATGACCTTCCTAGTCACGGTTATGAGATAAGGTATTCCGGGCAGCAAACTACAACATCTGCGATCTACAATTAGAATGTAACTCCCGTTCGAGAGTCTCCTAAAGAATGGTTCTATTTGTGTTGCAGGTGTGCCTAGCTGGTAACATGAAAGGTTATTTGAAGTCCCTTCACAGGCTCCATGCAAGCTAATACCCTGACACAGAAGTGTACCGCTTAGTGATCTTGCACAATTATTGCCACTAAGAAACACTTTCTGGCCTTTATTACTGACACATTCGTGTGTATAGGGCAAGTTCCATGTTGACTTAATGTACCCTTTACCCAACCTTTCATACTGGCCTGCCTGTATATATTTTTGGCAGTATTGAAACTGGAAAGTGGTTATTGGAATATTTATTATTCCATGTATTATCCATTCAATGACAGGTCGTTCTGACATTGTCAATGGTAATCTCTCAAGTTTTTCAGTGCTCAGAATTGTATAGTCAGCACCCTTCTGTGCCAAACTGATTTGTTTATCAGTAAGGTTAAAGATATAAAATAATGACGTTGTGTTGATTAAACGCCAAGGCACATAGCCTGAACGCAGATTTTGTAACGTCCAGCCAAGCTGTACAATAGAACGCAATTAGGACTGACCGTGATGTAACATCAGTAAGTCTTGCGATATTATATCGATTGCTGAAGACACAATGCTGTCCAGAGAATATATTCTGGAGGACAGAGTCATTAACCCATTGTCCACCACAGAAAGTGATTTTTCCAAATTAATACGGTCAATTTCCCGTATTTTCTCTGCTGTCTCAATTTGAGTTTCTTTCCAGGCTTCGTTATAAGCTGCATATATAGAGGCCGCTATGAAACGTTTTTGACGCTGTTTGCGTGGTCCCATAATGAAATCACGCAAGTCAGCACCTTCTGTAAGTAAAGTTAGGTGTTGCTTAATTTATGCCAGTGTGGACATTTGTAGCCATTGAAGGCAGAGCTTGCCCACGCTGTAAGTGGTTACTATCCCTGGATGTTGTCTTTGGGAATATCTAGGGTCTGGCCTGGTCAATGTGAACCCCTGTATTTTTTTCAGGAATCTGTCTTGACAGTTATTTGTATCTGTGGGCCAGATCAACCATTCTTTCCATTCAGGATGTGTTCTGTTTTGGTTTAATATATGGTTTACGTCTATCTCAACATCTATAGAGCTATTATCATTCACTGTTGGCTTTGGAATAGACGGTTTGTTTAAATCTTTGATTTTGGCTGAGCCAAGACAGGTAGTTTGTTGAACAGTGTCATTCAAAAATATAATTTGTTCGGGGATCATGCAGGCTCTAAACAATGATTCTATACCTTGTACTTGCCAATCTCTTGTACCCCAAACAGTTTTTGCTTCAATATTATTGTTCCAGAAATCAAAACCAAATGTATTCATTTGCTCAAAAAATGAATCTGAATATATCAATTTTGTGTTTGTAAGCATGTTCTTCATACCTGTCTTATTTGACAATTTGAAATAAAATGTTTCTGCATTACTTGTGTTAAAGCCTGAAAAGTATGAATATTTATCATAAAATGTTTTCGAGCTATCTTTTGAAGGAGTAGCACAATGTTCCCATTGGTTATAATGTAAAACATTTCTAGGTTGTGCAGATTTATGTAGATAATGGTTACCATAGTGGTTGTAGCAGAACATCTGATCATAATTAGATGAACCCTGCAAATATTCATGTTCTGTAAATTTAGCAGACATCACTAGGTCAGACATCATATCATTAATACTTTCAAAGTCCCAATCATCAGCAAATGTGCTTGGTTTTACAAAGTCACTCAATGAGATCTTGAATTGGTGTAGATACTTCAGGATTTCAACCGGACCATAGATTTCATAATCAGTTTTGTCCCATGCTACACCGCCTGGTATAGGATTGGCTGTGAAGTTCACTGAAGAAAGTTCTCTTTTCTCGATGTGTGAAGATGTGTGTGGTTTAAGGACCAAGTTGATTTTCTGGCTTGCTGTGTCCATTTTAGCATATTTTCCTTCAATGAAATGTCCCAAGCATAGTACCATGATGAGCCAAAGTATGAGGATAAATGCACCTAAGGTCACCCAAAATTCAATCCATGGAGAAATCAGATAGGTTTCTTTCAGCTGTTGATAAAGTTCCTTAGCTTTATCTTTAACATTTTTTGTTGATGGCTGTTTCTTAGATTCACTCAGATCTTCAGATGAATCATTGAAGTTGATGAAGTAGCCGGATGCTGTTCTGTCAATTGTTCCAATGGCTTCTGGATTACTTTTTGTGCTAGAAGTTTCCTTTGTTTTATCAGCATACTCATATGTTACTTCATTGTAGGTTGGTATGTCTCGACTAAATGTTTTTATTTGGGTTTTTAGAGGTTTAAGTTCCATTGCTTTGTTGCATAGTCCTTGTTGATGTTCTGTAGAGTTTCCGAATGTGATTAGTCTCTCAGTTTGAACCTCTGTATTCGTAGCAAACTTTGGTGTTCTGCTACTTCTTGGGAGTCCACTTGGCCTACTGTTTGTTATCGGCCACATGATTGTGGTTTTACCAGGTCGATTGATACAACTCTGTTCTCCTTTTTACCAGCAAGGGGCGGTAGTACTACTGATCTTGTCCCGTTGACAGACAAGACAGGAACTGCTTTTCTGTAAGAAGGCCCAAATTCCTTCTTTACCGCGATCTTCTCTCTGACTAGATCCCCGACTTTTGGAATCCAGACAGGCCTTGCTGGGACAGGTGGTTTCTCTTCAGTGGTTGTTGGCTGCTGTTTCAACTTTATGTTGCTCAGGTCTTTCCTTGTTTCATTTAAGTCCTGTAAAATAGCCAAACGATCTTTGATATCAAAGCATTTATCTTTAACCACTGAAGTCTGACTATCAAGGATCTTGGATCATCATTCTAGTCCCGAACAATAGTTCGTACGGACTGAATCCTTTCAGAGAATTTCTTGGCAAGTTATTTAGACTACGTTGGACACTTATTAAATGTTTGAACCACCCAGCTCCCGAACCTAATAACTTTTCTGTTACAGATAGCTTTATGCCTTGGTTTTTTCTTTACACCATCCCGTATCCCTCAGGAAGGAAGTGAGAAGAGTCCTGCTATGCAATGCTCATTTGGCCATGCTTTCCCATAAGCTTGAGGGCTAAAGGGAAAATATTAGTCAAAACGTAGCATGCTCCTAGCGTATATGCCATTATAGACTCGCAAATCTTTTTATAACAGTCCAGACGTCAGCCGAGCGCTGGGGTCTACATTTATAAGTGAAAATTAGTCTTTTTATGTTAATATGACGCTTTTACATGATGGGTACTTTCTTAATGTTGTTGTTTATCTGGAGCGAAATGCCATGGCAATAGTCCTCCTCGCTCGCCACTGCGATCTCTGTTACAGCCTGGGCAGTTTTTTGCAAAAATGTGATGATGCAGACTCATGCCTGGCCACCAGTACACTGATTGTAATTCTTCTAGGGAATCTTTTAGCTTGAGGTGTCTAAGACCCTCACCCATATGTGCGTCTGCGATTAACAAGCCTCTCCTGTCCATGTTTGGAATTACTCTGTCCCCCACTCCAGGGATTCGAGCAAAAGGAACGGAGTTTGCATCGATTATGTATGTATAGTTGAGTGGGTAATTGATCGGTAGCGCTGAGCAGTCGCCTTTTGATGATGTTCTCACCGCCAGCACTGTTTCACCGTCAATGTATTTTACTGTACGCTTTTTTGTAGCTACGGAAGCCGATTTAGTTGCAACCGCTGTGGCTGTCTCAGCCAATGAATTCCCTGCAACGTGAACGCCATCACGCCGATGACTCACTGAATGTATCCCGTGAGTTTTTGGTAGTTCTTTCTTTAAAAGAACTACTTGTTCCCAAAGCGCTTTCTGCTTTATTGTGGCACCTGTGTCATCTTTGTAACCATTCTGAATCCATTTCTGCAAATCGTTATTGTATGATTTGACGCAGTAATGCGAATCGCACACTATAAGTGTCGGGAATTCGCGATCGGCATTATCTAGCGCCATTTTTAACGCTATAATTTCAGTTTGTTGTTCTGAATTATTCTCCACTGAGTTTGTTTTTGTCAATAGAGGTCTTAGTTTACCTCCGCGCCACACTTCTTTTGTAACTTCACATGTGGGGTTGTATGCTTGTTCTCCCCAAACTGAAGGTTGAGCATATCCGTCTGTATAGATTACACAGGCGTACTGTCGTAAAGGCAGAATGTCGATTGGCAGAGGATATTCTCTTTCATATTCTAGATATTTTAATTCCTTCAATTCCGGATCAAAATAGTATTTTACTTTGTCCGTAGCAATCGAATTTACCCATTGTATCCACTCTGGATTCAATGCTGTAGTAGGTAAATTACATGGGGTTGTTAATGCCTCAAAGGCTGATTCTGCTGTTCTGACTGAAATACGTCTACCGTCAGCTCGGTCTTTTTCTCTTGCTACAGCCGTTTGAACCGCATGAACAATGTTTTCTTTAATGCTGAACGTTTTTTCAGCTTCTGTGTACAAGTGTGATTTGTATGCAATTGGTACCCTTTCTCCCTCATTAGAGGTCAGGTATGTGAATCCGCATCTTCCTGGGATGATTCGAATCACAAGGTTGCGTGTGTTATCACGTGTTTGTAATTTTGTTTTAACTAACATGTTTGTTTGTAAGGATCTCAAAATTTCTGTGTGTTTTTGAGTCCAATTGATTCTTTTAAAATCTGGTTTTATTAGATCATAAAGAGGTTTGACCCTCTCTGCGTAATTTATAATGTAAGTTCTTCCGAAATTCAGGAAGCCTAGAATTGATTGTAAGTTTTTTAGTGTTCTAGGTGCTTGGATTACAGCACATTTCTCTAGGAAATTGTCAGCCAGGCTTTTGCCTTCACTTGATAGTTCATATCCTAAAAACAGGACTGTTAGATGGGCAATTCTTGACTTTTTAAAGTTGAATTTGTAACCCTCTGCTGCGAACCCAAGTATTATGGTGTTCACTCTCTTCAAGTGAGTATCCAAGTCATCGTCTGTTAGATAGATGTCGTCGACATAAGATAATGCCTCGTCATCATATGTTTGTAGTAATTCTGTTACTCTCGCTGAGAATAATCCTGGGCTGTTCTTGAACCACTGGGGCAAACGACAGAAATTTTTTGCGTGCCATTATTGAGAACGCCGTCAAATATCTGCTCTCTGGTGCTATATTTTGACAAAAGAATCCATTAGAGATGTCTAATGTTGTTTTGTCTTTTTTGCGCACTATGTTATTCATTAGTGCAGCACTATGCGAGTTTTGTACTGCAAAGGTTTTGCAACATGAGTTAAGGTGTCTGTAGTCCAAAACAAGACGATATGAATTGTCTGGCTTGGAGACAGGAAACAAAGGATTATTCATTTGTGAGGTGCAAGTTTCAATCACCCCCTGGTATTCAAGTTGATCTAGGATCTCTTTTACCTGTTTTTTAGCTTCTTGCTTAATTGGGTACTGCCTCTGTGCAGTAGGTTGTGATTTTAACTGGATTTTGTGAGGAGGAGAGTCCTCATCCCATCCCACATGATTTTTATATAAGGCAGGTGCTTGAGCTACTGCCCACTTTCTTGCAAGTGTATATTTTTTATGAATTGGAATATGATTTGAGAAGGCAGGCATAATTATTTCTTCGCCATGTGGGCACTCCCTGACAAACTCGGGTGGCCAGTCTCGTTCAGCTAGAAGGATGTCATAGCCCTCGGAGAGATTATCCCAAAATAGACCCCTTATTTTTCTAGTCTTATCCCCCTCTATACGCAATGTTATTTCATATATTTTATGAGGTTTGCTAACTCTGGTATCTGCAGTTTCCACTTGAATGTATTCATTCGTGTCCACTGTCTCCAGATGATTCATAAGGACTTTGTGAGCTATGCTCACTTCTGCTGCGCTGTCTAGCATTGTCTGAGCCCATTCTCCGTTTTTCAGCTGTGTCCTCAGTATTCTCGGCATTGTTGATTACTTTAATACTGGCTACCTTCTTTTTTGGAAATTGTAATTTTTTATTCAGATGAGCAGGTTCCTTGTCTTTGGACTTGACGTGCTCTTCCCTGTGTTCTGATCGTCCTCTTCTTTCCGATTTCTTCGAGGAAGTCTGAAAAGGTTGAGAGGGACGTGTATCAATATCTTGATATCTATCAGGTTTTTTAATATTATCCCTATTCCTAAGGTTGTATCTTTTCACAGAGGGCTCCCTCTGGGGAGACTTGCGTCCTTGGTCCGGAGATCTTTCTCTCCGCCGAGGAGACCTTCCTCTGGACTGGAATCTTTTTTCTTTAGGATTGGATTGTTTATTTCCATCCCAGCTCTTTTTTTGAGTGTTTAGATTATTTTTAATAAATATCTTTTCAGGACTTTCAATTAGTTGGGGTTTCACCGGTATTTCACCCAAGCTATCTCTTCCTAGTTCCTCATAGGATTTTTCTATGACTCTGGCAATTTCAGATGGTTGATCTGCTATATTTGTCTCTTTTAACCTCTGGCGGATCGCCACATTCGCTGCTTCTCCCTTTATATTGGCTAATAGTATTGCCGAGACCTGCTTGAAGTCTTTTAGTAATTTCATACCAAGAGTTAAAGCAGGTTCTGGACCGTATTCATCTTGAATTTGTTTTAGCACATCTGGTATTACTGACATGGATGGAACACCATGTGTTTTTGTGTAAACAGAAGCAAAGACTGTACCCCAAGTGTCACTGTCCTCCACATGTGGTGCGATTCCCATTGGAAGACAGATAGTCAGAATCCTGTGTTTCTCAACAGAGGTGGTATCCGGAAACACCGCCTCTATTTGAGTGATTTTTTGTGCTAACCAGAATGGAATTTGTTCCCGTTTTGTGGGTACTTTACCTAGACAGGACTGTATGTTCTGTGGTGTAATTTTATTTGTGTTCCCCTGAGTAGGGGTCAGCTGTGGAATTTTAATTGCTGGTTGGACTGTTGAAGTCCGCATTACATATTGGACTAATTGTCTATGTATTTTAATTAGTTGTTTTAGTTGTGCTAAAAGATCTGGGGCAGGCATTTCTTCAATGTCTGGATGTGGTGTGTATCCGGCTAGGACCGGCCACGTTACTCCTGGTCTACCTAGTCGACCGAGCCTGGTGATGTGATTATTATGTTTTAGGGCGCCATTAAACAAGAGCAGGTGCTCTTGGTATTTGAGTGGTATTTCCACCTCCTCGAAAGGAGTGTACTCATTCGGAGGTTCCTCTATTTTGTAATAGTGGAAGTCCTTTGTTACAGCGTTTGCTGTTGGAAAGTTTATCCATGAATAGAATACCTCTGTCTGCCGATATTCGTGTGCCTCAATTACGAATATGACTGTACCACCTCTCGGTGTCAGCCCATTTTCTATAAGTTTTAAAGTTATAGTTTTTCTTATGTTGACCGGGATTAGTATTGCGTCCGGGTCTTGCAGTAGGAGACTATTGTCAGCTGCTAGGAGTTCAGCTGCTACTCTAGCTGTCTCCCTTCCTTCTTCACTGTCTGACATTTTACTGACAGGAAGGTTATTTGTTTATTTGTAGATCAGGTTTCTATGGAAACAAAGATTAGATGCACAATATTTTGGAACAGTGTTATCCTTCAACGTTGAATAAACCAAGAACCATACATATGAGTCTCCTCCTACGCAGGGATGGGGGATACTGTATAGTAAATTTAGCACAGTTTGCACAACTCTTCCAGGCACTCGCTCCTGGCATATATCAACCTCTACCTTTCCCATAAAAAGTCTGTTTTTTGTGAATTATTTTATATAGTGCCTGCCCTGCTACGTGGCAGTTTCAAGAGGTGAGACTATGCACAAATCAAATAATTCCCTCTTCGGGGAGCTGTCTAACAGTAGGGGTTTAGCTTTTAGAGGTCAGCCCAGGTCGGAGAGGCAGCTCTCAGCCAGACAGGGTCTTTGAAACCAAACCCTTTTCCCTTGGCTGCAGGAAGGGCACACTCTCGACAGAACAGGGCACGTGGGCACCACCGTTATTCTGGTCAAGTAGATGTTGTCTGCTCTCTGTACCAAAGATGAGGCAGGTGTCATCCTCTTGGGCATACCGCAGTTTGTGGCATCGTTGGCAGGGAGCCTGGCTGGCACTGGTTGTGATACACTCCTAGAGCAGGGGGGCTGGTGGCATTATGGAGCAGCACACAGCTTTGGGGTTCAGAGGAGGGAGAGGGAGCAGCCTCTCTCTGCACATGGGCTTGGGCACGGGCACACTGAGGACAGTTGAAGCCTTAAACGCGTCACTTAGGATGCATTCCTCCTGAACCAGGACTGCATGATGCCAGCGGTGCCACTGGGGCGAGAAATTACTTTCTTTTTTACGTAGGATTAATATGTCAACACACTTTGTGCTACTGCCTTGAAGGTGCCTTGGTGGGCATGAGTGTTTGTCAGGTGCTGAAGGTATGTGTGTCACAATGGTATGACTGTCACAAGGGGCTGGTGTGGACACAGACGTCACAGAGGGAAGTCAAATGTTACAGTTGTCTGTCGATGGAGGAGGGCTTCAGGGGGCAGACAAGAAGGCTCTTACCTAAGTTCAAGGGGGCTCTCTGATGGACAGCAGATAGGGGGTGGAAGGACCAGCCAGGTAATAAGAAACACATAGGTGACGGTTATTTCGCACAAAGGAGGGGCTAAATATCCCTTTTGAAAGAACTCTAATATACCAATGATGCATTGTATATTCCCAAAACTATGATCAGTTAAATGTTAAATGGCCGGCAGCCCTCTCTGACCCCAAAATCATGGAGTTTCGTGCAATCTAACTGGGCAGGTGGGGGAGGGTGAGGGGCAAGTCTACAGAAGTGCACTGCAGCATGTCTTGTAGAAATGCTGCAATCCCAAAAGCATGACGTGCTTTACACGTCGTGCTTTTTATCTTGATGCTGTCTTTTGTTAGAGCGCGGCTGGGGGCTGATGTGAGCCAATGTGAAAATATTTATGTTAATTGCAGCGCATGACGGTGCTGCAATTAACAAATATTTTCACAAAGGCCCATAACAGCCTGCAGCCGCTTCCCACTAAGGAACAAATGTAGCAAGAGCCACTTGCTATGGAACTCATCCCCCAAATCAGTAAATTACCATTTTTCGCGCTGCTTGTCTTTTAAAAGCAGCGGCGCGAACACTCTCCTGTGATGTGTGCGCTCTTCACTAGGGACACTGCTCGCTCGGGGGTCACTAAGGTGGGCTGGCGAGCACTTGTGCGCGTTAGAGTGAACACTGATTGCACCCCTTCTTAATCAAAGAAACATGCTCCCAAACATTGCAGTCAGACTACAGAGCTAAATATTAACCCTGGGAGTAGGACTACGCTACGCTTGTGGATCTTACGTAGTTTGTGCTACTACGCGCTACGTGAATTGCATGTAGCACTGTGCAAAAACGCGTAACGGGCAGTTTTTGCTTACTTGCGGTCCTCAACGTCAAGTTGGTGACCGCGAGCGAGCAAAATCAACATCCCGGCGAGACTTTTTCCTCATTCGCGATTAGCAACATCAAGTTGCCGATCGCAAGCGTGGAAAATATACCTCCCGGTGAGATCCTCAACCCGGGGAGGTCAGGTTTCTCATTGCGAGTGGTCGCATATGCTCTTGACCGCTCGCGATGAGGAACTACCAGTTAGCGTTGAGAAAGCTGCCGCTCGAGTACAAATCTATTTGAGCGGCAGAAAACTACTGCTTGCACTGTGAAAGATGCCATTTGCAATGATTGCACAGTGCGGACAAGCATCCGGCAATGAACAATAAGTGCGAACAGCATTTTCCCTACCTCACTCCGCAGTTTGCGTAGTGCGAAGTGCACTTCGCGTAGCTCTACAACGCAAACTACGCTCAGGGTTACTAAAAATACAAAGAAAAACATATGAACAACTCGAGAGGGTGGAGACATCTTTCACTACAGTGGTACAAGTGTTTCAAGACAAGTCTTCAGTACTACTGTAAAAGAGAAAACTATTTAAGTCTGTGATATACTGCTTAAGAAAGAAAACATTGAAAATGTATATGGGGATACCCCTTCTGTATCAGTTTCCGTTGAAAAGATAAAAATTGATCCTGATGAAAGTTTGAGACATCAAGAACCTTGAGCTCCGACAAGCACTGACACAGACTTGGAAGGCCCACTGTAGAGAAGAGCAACAAAATTACATGCACACAGTAGCCCAGAAGAGGGAGCAATTGCAAATGAGAAAATGGAGGCATTCTAAACAACTTCAATAAATCAGTGGTGAAATGGAGCGATCTGAAGAAGCTGGCCACTAAAGCCCAGTCATCTGAATAGGGGTAGAAAGACTGAAGGGAGACAAAAACAGAGAAGAGATGACTGCCTTAAGTAGCCAAAACACCTGAATTAATGGAGCACACAGTAAGAAAGGGGTGGCCAGGCTGATGAGAGTCAAGAGAGCCAAGACCCCAATAATGCACTCTCACATTATAAAGTCAGATTGTGAACTCTTGGAGTATAATAGTGGAGTCTCAGGTCCCAGTAAGCCCCACAATTATTTACTGTTTGGCAAAGGAGGAATTTTGGGTAGGGATACAAAGGGAAACCACACATCACAATGGGCATATGAGAAGGAGAAGTGTGGCTCACTGGTTAGAGGAGGCAGACCTGGAAGCAGAGGTCAGCCCGGGACCAGGGTTCAATTCCCGGCTCGGCGGGGTCTTGAGTCCTAAAATGTCCATGGACTCGACAATTCTCGCTCCGGTTCCTACTCGATTCACGGGTTCACACTCTGCGACTCTGGGCAATAGCTTGCTTAATCTCCACAACGGCCCCTCGCGGCGGGATGCCTGGCTTTCACCTTGCGGATACCCTGCCGGGGTTATCTCACAGGGGAATACCAGGACGGGTTCCCTAAGCAAGCGCTTAGAAACCGCTTGGTGATTTGCGCTATATAAATTCCTGTACATTTACATTTACATATGAAAAACCAGCTCAGAAGACAAAGATACAATCACCAAGGCACAGCACAATCATGGCAGACTTGATTAGGGTCACAAAATGCGATGTCCGGGGTCTATAAGCTACCTCTAAAAGGACAGGAGTGCTACACGTACTTACTTACTGGAAACAGATCAACATTGCCTAAGATCAAAACACTTCCCAAAGCAATATTTCTCCACTATGTGGAAATAAATAGTGGTAGTGGGCATCCTACTATGCAAGCAATTACATTTCACAATTGACAACTGGATGGGGATACAGAATCAATGGGATGTGATACAATGGTCCCTTAATGGGATGCCCTCATTCTAGCTAGCTTGCCTATTCACACCCAATTGAGTCTGGTAAACCTCTCTCACTCAATACCATGCACAATCCTTAAATTGGGGAAAAGCCCCTTGATTACGGGGGAAAACATAACCTGTGACGGATCCTGCCAATGTGAAAAAAACGAAGACATTTAGGGGACAGAAATTATTTCAGTAAAAGCAGGCACTGATTTGATTATGAAGGGGATAATAGATGCTTGGCGACACAAACAACAGTGCGAGTAAAGTTTTCACGCTTGTAACAGTGTGTTGCTCGGATATGAATGTATCTTAAAAACCTAAAAGACCACAGGCGTTTGGCTAAACTGGAACAAGTTGGTTTAATAAAATGCAATTAAAGAGTATCGACGGAGTAGCGTCCGAAGAAAGTCTCTCATTGCACAGAAGCTTTGGCTGACCATTTATACAGTTCATGAATTACAATTAACGGATCTGGCATTCTTGGCCTAGTCATAAACTACACATACAACCATCTGATAAGGGGGACACAGGTGGCTCTTTACCTCGGATAGAACTCGTATAGGCCAGTGTGTATGTGCCCAGATGTCTGGTGTGAGGAGTGTGTGATCACTACTTGTGGCATGAATGCTGTGTCCTAATTGGCTGAGGGTTCCTAACTTTATGTAGAATTCATCTTTGTGGTGTTTTGGGACTGCGCACCTTTGGCCAAACGTCTTTTATTGGGGCCTATTTCCTCAGACCTGTTTGTGGTGTAACTGCCTATCTGTGGGATCGATCAGGGTTTTCCCTTGGTGAGCTTTTGTCTTTGGGTTAAGTGTATCCCCACATGTGACCTGTTAATCTGCAGGCTCCGGTTATGGTTTCAGGGCCTGTCTGACCACATATCTCTGACTCGGGGTTGATGGGGAGGTCACTTTGGATGAATCAGACAACAATGATGTGAGTTCACTAGAATGTGTACAATTAACATGACTGTCATTGATATCATTTTTACAGACATCCTCAGTATTATGTGTAAAGTTGCTATAGTGTGCTTTGATATTGTCCTTACTGGTATTGACGTTGTTATGCATGCATAGATTATGGCACATATTGGCATTGTTTCTACTGATATCGACATTGTTATGCGAGCACATTTTCTGGCATGCATCGAAATTGTATTTATTAGTATAGCCGTAATGGGACCAGCATACATCATGGTGTGTAATTACACCATATTCTGGCATAATAACATGTGCACAAAAACTATGCATGCCTGGGCCACATCCTCATAGATAAGTACCTAATCATACAATTTGGGCTCTGCTTCATAAAGGTAAATGTTTACAAAAGTATAAGGGTACGATTATTTGCTACTCACAAAGGTATTTTACTAGTAGTATCTTTACAACTGTGGAGTTTCCACACATAAAAAAATAGGCGTGCCCTATTTATGCGTAGAATCTCCACAGTCATAAAGATATTACTGGTAAAACACCTTTGTGAGTAGCAAACAATTATAAACTTACACAAAAGTGTAAGTTTACCTTCGTGAATCAGGTCCTACATGTGATCAAACAGAAACCTCAGTGCTCTATTCGATTGTGGGAAGTGTTGATTTGTCACACAGGCAGCTAGGCTTACATAAATGAGGCATTAACTAAAAAACCTCAAACAGCTGGAGAAAGCAGAAAAGAAACATGAAGCGTTATATTCATAACGACTTTGTAAGTCAGTTATTTCATTAAGGGCACAGAGCAAGATTTTAGAAACAGATAAGGGGCGTCACATAATGACAAAACTAGACACAAAATGCTATGGGGATAGCAATAAAGCAGGGAGGATGTTGGTAAACATATTATGCTATATAATAGAGATAAGAGAAAAGCAGGGATAATGCTGAAGGTGTACTTTGAGAAATTAAAAGATTTAGAGGATTTTATACAGGCCTGTACTAGAAACCCCAATTAAAAGAAGTATTCCTTGCAATAAGGGGTCTAAGATGCAAAATCTCCTTGATCAAATGCCTTTCGGCAGCTTTCACTAAAATGACTGAAGCCTCAATGGTGGGGACAATCACAGAAGTCTTGATTGACATGACCAACATCAATTCCCTGGCACCAACAATGGAGTCATTGCTCCTGCTGATTCTCAAGCGAAATACAAATCTCAGCTAGACTGCATCTCTTGCAAGCCAATATCATTGTTAATTCTTCATGCAAAGTTATAGGCAAAGATATTGACAACTAGACTCCAGACCCATTGAACGACCTGAGAGCACCCAGATCAGGTGGTCTTTATTCAAGAGAAAGAATGTTGGGTATAACACTAATAATACAATACACCTTATTGGTATTACAAGCAATAGAGGCAGGAGACCAGTCTTTCAGTTAGTGGACACAGAAAATGCCTTTGACAGGGTATGATTTGCCTTCAGGGGAAATGTAATGAAAAGGATGGGTCTGAAGGAAAGATTCCACAAATGAATCTCAGTAAGATACTATGTGGTAAGGATGGGCAAACAGTAAATAGAAAGTGTAAGAAACTGCCTTAGTATATGGTGCTCACTTATGTAAGTGTTGAGAACAAAGAATGCTTGGGTCCTAAAACCTCCTGGACTGGACCACTGGAAATTCAAGAGACAGGAGTGTGTCCAGAAGGACTAGTTTGCACACCTTAAAGAGAATACCCTAGACAATCAATTCTAGGGTTCATATTGCTTTATTTAGCTTATTTTAAATGCTTTAGATTAGCGAAGCAAATAAATATTTTTTCATGTCTTAGAAAAGAAACCTTCCATTTACAGAACACCACATTTACAAAAACACATTTATACAATGTTATATTCCACTTATAAACGGAAAAATTCAAAGACAAAAATGACAAGTGAAACAAACTTAGACAATCGTGTAAAATACCATTAACATTGAAAATACAACACCAGTCCTAGTTTTTTACATAAGGCACTAAGCGGACGTAAGATTCTTAACTAGACATTGTTGATTGCCTTGCCTAGGCCAAGAGACTGAGGGTTATGTCTTCAAAACAATGTTGCCTGCACAAGAGGAAAAAATGATTGCTACATTTCTTAAGCCACAATATAAACACAATCCCCCGAGCTCACAAGAGCCAACGTGTTTGGACTCCATACATTTCATGGATTCTCCTCAGTACTTGGACAAGGTAGATATCTAAAAAAAAGCAACAAAACCATAAGTGAATATTTTATATTTCCTAAACTGCGACCCAAACAATATTTTCAACAGATACTGCATTTAATTGAGTAACTTGAAAGCGGCGCGATGTGCGTGTGCCCTGTGTGTAGAGGAATAGTTGAAACCTCTTCTAAGTGCCTGACGGTTCAATTTGCCATGAGACGTGATGAAAAATCAAGGGGGCAAGGTAATGACAAAAACATTATGTTGCATGCACATATGGCTGTATTTATACAATGCGCTGGTGTTCACAATCTATAGGGATTAGTAAAGAGCGACCGTTACCTTTAGTTAGAAATCCCAGTTGACACAAAGACTTTACAACTGTCTCTGTACTGACGGCTTGACTGTAGTCAGTAATTGGTGCCTCACTGTTGGAAATAAATGTTCCATTAGTGAAGTGTTTTTATGTCTAAAGCCTCTCAAAATCGACATAAGTGCTCTAAATCTCTTTACCTGCTAGGGGAATCAATGTCACTCCATGAGGCTGCTCAGGTGGCGCCCATCCCAATACCACACTTCTTTAAATTTAGTCTCAAGTGGAAATGGTAAAAGTTACTAAAACGCTTGACCTAAATGTACTTTCCTATTTATAAAGGCGGTGCCTACACTAATCCAGATAACCCTTATGGGGATTTTAGTGGTGTTAGACAACCATAGAAAGCTCTCAAAGAGGTAGCTGTGGAGAGCAGCCTTTAGGTTTAGTCCGGAAGGAGTGTAAAGCAGCTTGTTTTTGTTTTACCAGAACGTAATCTTGTTGGTACTGATTAAGTGAAAAATAACCACACAGTGTATTTATAAAAATATGTATATAGTATAAGACACTCACTAGCACATAAAAATATCCCCAACCCGGAGATATACAAAATGCGCATAATACTTGCAAAGAAAAGGTAAGAAGCACGCATTATACAGTGATCACCAGGGGGGTACCAAACTATATGCTAAAATAGAGGGATGCGAACCACGACTCAAGTGAAAACTGTACACATACAGCGTAGAAGTGTCGGGCACCCAAGGACTCACTTGAGGTAAGTAGGTAAGTAGCCAGGAACCCTACGAAGGCCGAGTGCAGAGTGGGTACACAACCGCAGGCTCAATTCAAGTCGCTGTTGCAATTTTAAAGAAGGACCCTTCCAAGTAGACCCTAAAGAAACCCAGTGAAAGACAAAAGGTTGGAGAGCCACCCCACCCATGGATACCTTAGAAACCAGGTTATCTGCACCAGGCAAGCCGGGTGCATTGGTGAGAAGTGGCATTGGAAACTGTTGTCAAATTCAATGGAGGACTTCAGGAAGATGCCACTGGAGAAGAAGTGGAAAGTGCCCAGTTGAATCTAAAGGTCGATTCTAGATGAGAAGTACCTGCAAGCAGCGGGGACAGGGTCTATGCCATTTGGGAGTAATTAGGGGGACACAGACGTCGAATGTACACTGAAGTCGGGTGTTGCAGTAGAGATGGCAGTGACCTTGGAGCTGCAGCTGTGCGGACCAGGCAACGCTGTGGAAGACCAGGAGCCGTTCACAAGCTGTCTCATGTCGGATGCCGAGAGTTGAGGGGTCGGTGTCCATTGGGAGCACCAGCAAGCCTTGGCAACTGCAACCAATGTGGGTGGTGGAAAAGGTGCAGTATCGGGACCAGCAAGGTCCAAATGACTCACCACAATCAGGGGAGGCCCGAGCAATCTGGGGAACCCGCTGAAATTAAAGAAGACCCTCAAATGGACCCACAGGCTGGAAAAACTGGAGTCGCGAGCGGACCTCAAGCAGCTCACCAAAGTTGCGGGTCCACTATGCAAGAAATATGGTGAGGACAGAGATCTTGGTCACACGAAATGCTTGAGGTGTGGGCCTACTTGAAGCCTGAAGATCTCTGAGGAAGAGAGCCAACAAGCCTTGGCAACGACAAGTCGATGTGGTGCACAATCTCAGTGACAGGACAGGGCAGGCCTAGAATTACCCAAGACAAACAATGGGAACTGGGGAAGTGTATACCGATTCTAAGAACCCTGGGGGCTTCTGCACAACTAAGATTCCCTGTTTTGTTAAAAGGTGGAACAACAAAATGACTAACTTTAGAGACCCCAAGGAGGTGGGAAACTTCATTGACCAAATTAAGGTCTTGGGGTAAAGCTGTTTTTTTTTTTTTGCATAGTAACATATTGTAATATATATGTTATCCGGAGGAGAGGAGGAGATAACTCAACTGGGGGGTATATCCCCAAGCTCAGTTTAATGCTAGGGAGGGGTCCCAAGGGAGGGAGGGGAGGGCACATCACGTTGAAACTAATTTTTCATTATCTTTTTTTGCACTGAGTGGGGAGCAAGTTAGGGAAAAAAGAAAAAAAATAAGTCCTCATTTGACAAATAGACAAGATAATATAAATAAAAGTGGGCGGATCTGCAACAGCCGCTACTTATGGCCACTATTTCTTTAACACCAGTTAAACTGTTAACCTGGAATGTTAATGGGTTAAGAGTAGTAACTAGGCAGAGGAGAATCTTCCAATATGTGTGTCAATCAGAATTTAAAATTATTATACTTCAAGAAACCCACCTAAATTGTGAGGAATGGAAAGCCATCTGCGATAAACAGAAATGGATTGAATTTTCGTGTCATACTACACAATCCTGTTGTACTAAAGGTGTAGCACTTATTGTTAAACAGACAGCTAGAATACTGTCTGTTAGAATACTGATAGGTGAGGTTAAGGTGGACCCAAAAGGGCGCTGGGTTAACCCAGGAGGTTAAAATCCAAAAGGAGTAGTATACTATACTTGGGTATTACGGGCCTAATATAGACGATGAAACCCCTCTAAATACGTTATCACCACTTGATCCAATCTAAACACTCGATAATAATGTGGGGAGATTTTAATATACTTTTAAATCCAGCATTTGTTTAGTCCAGTGGGGGGAAATAAGTCTCCTCAAAAATGGGTATGTTCACAAAAGTATTGATGAGGGACCTCTGTCTGATAGATATTTGGAGAGAAAAACATAATGGCCCGGGTATACCATCAGACTACACATTTCATAACAAAAAGTATGGACACTCTTCCGGTATTGACTTTTTTCTGATTGTTTTAAGATTGCTGAAACTTCTGTTATCAATAAGACATGTTCCGGAACATCTTTCAAGTCATTCAGCTGTCACTCTAGTTCTCCAATTATCTAAAGGTGAAGCTATAAGGAGATTGACATTTGATAGAACGCTACTCCTTGATGCCTCGATAATAGCACAGTTGAAGGTTGAAAAACAAACCTTCTTTGACCTTAATATAAACTCTGTCTCAATATAAATTATTTGGGATGCATATAAACATAAATTAGAGGGGTGGTGATAAATTTGGCACCTAGGAAACGTAAGGAAACTAGGAAGGTTAGGGTCAAACAAAAAGAGGAGTACCACCAAAGGAGAAATTGAAGGTTTTCTACAGGGTGTGTTTGTTGGCAAAAAGGAAAGAATTCATCCTTTTGAATAAAACCCCTCACTCACCAACCTAGTGGTGACATGCTTCATCATCGGGGTCCACCCTGGTGACCTAGCGTCACCAGGATGTGCTTCGACACCTGTAATACAGTGGAGCGGGTTGTGACTGTAGGTGCAAAAAAAGGGTGTTAAAAATTGTCCTGGTTTAACTCAAAACAGAAATTTTATTTTAGAGTAACTGGACAATGTTAAAAAGCAGTGGCGAGATACTGGTAGGGAAGTTACGGCCAGTGTATCTCTATATGTGTATTTGTGGGTTGGTAGGTTATCCAGAAATTGGTGGAAGATATACTTAGAGCAAAATCTGAGAGTGATTTGTGTCACGATGAACATCTGGTTGAAGGGCAAGGTAGGGACTTAATGACTAAGAAGCCGTTATCAAAAGAACATCTGGATGATATAATAAGGAAAAAATTAGGCTGCAGTTTCTTTAATCTTAAACCCAATAAGAATCCGGGGAACTGCGAGTCAGATCGTCCTATCTCCTTGCTAAATTGCAATTATAAAATCTTCGCACAAACTTTGGCAGGGAGGTTGAATTTGGTAATGAGCTCTTTAGTGCATTTAGACCAAAAGGGATTAATTAGGGGTCATCAGCTTCATGAGCTAACACATGATTTAATTGGGGCGATCGATATAGCCACTACCTATTAATGTCCTCGCTCGGTTTTTGCCTTCGACAAGGCAAAGGCTTTCGACCTAGTGAATTGGTCTTTTTTAATATATATGACTGGACGGTTTGGGTTGGGCGACTGTGATATTAGAGCAATGAAAAACATTTATAACTCACCCACCGCATGACTTATAATCAACGGCAATCTCGCTAAGTCAATTAGACTAGAACGAGGGACGAGGCAGAGGTGTCCGTTTCCTCCTTACTAATTAATTTATACATAGAGCCCTTATCCTGTTGTATCAGGGCTAGTAGCTGTTTTACAGCCTTCAGTTGGGAGAAAGAAGTTGCATTATATGCAGACGACTTGATGATTTTCTCCAGTGAATCACCTGCTGTTTTACCTAATCTGGAAGAATTATTGATGGACTTTGGAAGGATTTCAGGGTACTTAATTAACCCTCAAAAAACAGAGGTTATGACTTGGAACACATCTGTAAGTCCAGTTTTAACTAAGCAGCAAATTCACTATCTTGGCATCCAAATTACTCAAACGACACTAGTGAATTTAGATCTTAAGAAGAAAGAAATGGTGTCACTCCTAAATTCTTGGAATAGCCTCTCTTTATCTATTTTGGGCCGCTCTAACTTAATCAAGATGTCAATTTTGCCAACGTTTCCCTTTATTTTCAACACGATCGCCCTATTTTTTCATCAGGCTGCATTAAAAAGACTACAAGGTCTAAAAAGTATTTTCTCTGGGCTAATAAGGGTGTAAGAATTGCTTGGCGGAAGCTGAGATGTTCAAAAGTAGAGGGGGGTATCGCCAGCCCATATCTCTAATTTTATTGTCTGGCCTTTTAATTAAAAAATATAAGACATCTCTTCTTCAACCTTTCTTCTTTCTCTCCAATTTTGAAACAATGTCTAAAAATCCCCCTAAGGGGTCGACTACTTTCTTTTTAAGTTTGGCCACCCAAAGTTTAACAAAAAATTGAGACTAAAGCTTTTATGTTCGGCCTGTGAAATTTGGTTTCAATTCAAGAAGACTCTGAAGATTTCTTATTATAGTGCAGGGGCCCCCATCTGGGATTCTCCAGGAAGGCCAGTCTGCTTAAAAGACATCGGGGCATATTACCAAGCAATAGCGATAATTATCACTATTGCTTGGTTAGAGACAAAATTTTACCGCTGAGCTGCGGCGATTTTTATCTCAGATAAACCTTGGTATTACCAAGGTTTATCGCAAATGCGATAAAAAACGGCCGCAATGCATGAATATCGCTGAAAAGTCAGCGATATTCATGCATTACCGAGCTAATGCTCTTAGCCATGTTATCCACCTCCAATTGGATAACATGGCTAAGAACTGCTCAGGGCAGGTGTTAGCTTTTGGAGATATTCGCGCTTAGCGCGAATATCTCCAAAAGTTGGTAATAGGAGATAGCGATGTTAGCGACTGTTTCCAGTCGCTAACATCTTGGCACGCCCACTTTGCATGTCATTAGTGATAAATATCACTGACATGCAAAGTGGGGCCCAAGATGGTCGCTATCTCCTACTAGCTGTCGCTAACTGGTGTTAGCGACAGCTAGGTAATAGAGAGATAATTTTATCTCCGCTTTCTTGGCTTTTAAAGCGAAAAAAGCGTAGATAAACCCCCTTGATAATATGCCCCTCCCTTTCCACTGTATTACAAGAAGAAGGTATTATGAGTTGGGGCCAACTGCTTCAAGGGAACAAACTACTCTCGTAGGACTTGTTGTATAACCATACAAAAAAAAGACTTGCGAGATTTAAGTTTTATCAACTATCTAATTGGGCCACACAACTGAATAAATAAGAAGGGAATAGTGTAGAGTTTGAACTTTTACTCTGTGGACATCTACATCACTAAAAGGAGGTCACTAAATGGCATTGGCTTCTAATTAAGAGTAAACCCCCTTTACCACCTATGGAGGAGTCCTGGGGAAGAGACCTGCCATCGACCAACGTAACATACCTATGGAGAGTATCAATGCGCACTCTTCGGAATGTGCTTAAAGATGCCTATCTCAAAAGAAACCATGTGTTCATGCTCCATAGGACATACTGGTATCCAAAGAAATTGGCTAAATTGGGAGGCGCCCAACAAAAGGTTTGCCCGAAGTGTGTCTGATGAAGTAGATGATCGACGTATTTTTTGGCAGTGTCCTTCTATCCAGGACTTCTGGAAAGACATAGGTAAGACTGTCTCAGAGATTTTGGTGCGAGAAATCAAGACAAGTTAAGTTTAGTTATCTTTGGAGTTTTTGAACAAGAGGAGAGTATTAGTTATAATTTGTCTAATTCACAGGCTTAGTTATTATTTTTGTTGGTCCTTCTAGACAGGCGGGAAATATGCTAGAAATGGTTTGTACAACAATCAACAGTAGTATTAGATTGGGTGGTTTCGGTTAGGCATATCTATAAATTAGATATGACTACTCCCTCAAAGAAAAGATGTTAAATATGGAAGAATTGGTTTGACTGGGAGAATAAGGTCGAATAAATTGTTTTGCTATTTGTCATGTCACATATAAAAGTCCAATGATTATTAAATAAGTGAGAGAGTAGATAGTGCTACCACGAAACACCACAAGAATCTTGGCAACTGGTTTCGTAGGATCTCCGGGGGGGCAAAAGACTTAAATGCACCATTGTACAAAGATCCTTAAATAAACATTGGTTTGCTTAAAGATTGCTCACTTATTAAGGCTAAATAAGGACACCATTATTTAAAAAAAAAAAAAAGGACAGGGCAGGCACCGAGGGATGTGAAGAACCACCACCTGTGTTGCTGAGTCTTTCAGAGTCCATGGGAGACCTAGAGGTCCTGGAGAGTTCCTGTATAGAGCACAGGCACAGACGTTGCAGCAGACGAGCATGGTTACGAGACCAGGAGCTGCAGCAGTCTTTCCAGTTGCAGTCTCGGTACCCAGAGAAAAGTCCAGAGTGGCCAGTTGGTCGAAGATGAAGTGGTGTTTTGATATGAATTTTGTCCCATGATGAATCTTGAGACCCGTCCACAGGTAAGCCCTTAAGTACCCTAAGGAAAGGGTTGGGACGATTCAGGGTTCCCTCCCAGGAGAGGGGTTTGGATAGTGGGGAGGATACTCCCATGCCCTTTGTCAAGTTTCACGCTAGAGTGGGAGCCAACGGTCTCCCAACCCTGCTAGTCTGCTGCAACGTCTGTGCTCCATACAGGAACCTTCTAAGACCTGTGGGCATCCAAGAAACCTGAAGGAATCTCCCTTAGAGTTAAGGAGTCTCTGCCCTGCATCTGCCGGCAACGCAACGTAGCTGACCGGTCTGCTGATCCAGCATGGTCATTCCGAATCGGTTCTGACCAACTCGCGGTGAATTTGTGTCGGTCAGAACCACATCATACATCCCTATTGACAGAGTTTTCACCCTCAGGATTGCAATTTAGATTTCCAACAGCCTATCCGCGTTTGCCTGTCCGACACAGAAAGGCTGATGGAAAGTGACTTTGGGGTCTCCTGGCAGGGCCCCTAACTCCCACAGCCTGCGGTTGATGGCCAAGGGGGTACCTAAGGACGCCGCTGTAAAATCATGCACTGTATAGCAGGCACCATGGGGTGCCTACAACAGGCTTCTGGGTTTTCCGCACATACCTCATTTCCCCATAGGAGCCTGTGTTACAGACGGTTGTCGGGCGTAACATGAGCTCCCATAAGAAACAATGGAAATCCAACCGAACAGTTTCGGTTGCATCGTAATCTGGCGGTAGGAACCGCCGCCCGCAAATCGGTCGGTCTCGATTCCGAGTCGGTGTCGGACTGAGGCTTTCCGCTCAACATCGAAATGAGCTCCTAAATGTACAACAAAAACCCACAACCAACACTGTAACTAGCCTCTAGAGCTCCCCCTTATATACCCCACCATTAAATTACTGAAGAAAACTTTAAAATGGCTGCTAAATTAACCTAAAAAAAATACTCTCTCCCCATATAAAGGAATGGGAAAATACGCAAACAAAATTGAATATATGTATTAAATTGCAAGATTTAGGTAGTAGTGTTCCTAGAGGAAATGTCCGCACTATTCATCATTTGAAATTGTATTACATACACAGTATAAAGCGTGACAAATTTGGTTCAATGCAAGAAACATGTAGAAGACGGGTGCTAAATAGGCCTCAAGCACCTACTACCTCAAGGTGCTGTAGGTACACATAGAAGTGAAACCGAACTAAGAGTACTGAATTGCGGCTTAACCAAAGCACACGTTATAAGTTCTATCTTTTAAGTCATAGCTAAGTGGTTGCCTCTTTAGAGATCTATCTACCCTCTATAGACAATAGAGCAAAAATACAACAAACATCAACTCCAAGAATGAAGATCCAAGTAGTCCAAAGTAAATTCAATGGCAATCTTCTTCTGATTTCATCAATTCTTTATTAGTGTTCAAAAATTTCATATATGATCTCCCAGCACGTAATTTGCCAACACGTGTTTCGTCTTGCACTAAGACTTTGTCAAGGCATAAATACTGTTGGTGAGTATCCCAATGGCCGCTTGAGGTGCGCAGGACCGCGAGTCTATCCAAAAGCAACAAACCAGGGTCAAGAAATCCTCATAACATCCAAACATACGATCCAGATATGCAATTATAGACGTGGATATTGTCCTCACAAAATCCCAGTATCGGACAGACAGAACGTCACAATCAGCACACAGTACCAGCCCCAACAGTTGTATCAGCTGGCCAAAGGTTACTTATAATTGCATAAAGTTGGATAAGGGTTGAAGACGTGGTCCTATGTATGCGTCGAATAATCAGGTATCTCAGACCCGAGGAATCAGTGAAAATCCCCAGGTGCCGATATAGAAAAACACAATAAAATGCACGGTCGCTAAATGTTGAACCCAGTAATTAAAGCCTCCCAGATGTCACAACCAGGGTACGTTGCGATCCGGATAGTTGAGGAAAGTATCAGCAAAACGCTCCATCACCTCCAATTTCGAGCAGTTTATTGTGTTTTGTCTACATCGGCACCTGGGGATTTTCACTGATTCCTCGGGTCTGAGATACCTGATTATTTGTCGCATACGTAGGACCACGTCTTCAACCCTTATCCAACTTCATGCAATTATAAGTAACCTTTGGCCAGCTGATACCACTGTTGGGGCTGGTACTGTGTGCTGATTGTGACGTTCTGTCTGTCCGATACTGGGATTTTGTGAGGACAATATCAACGTCTATAATTGCATAGCTGGATCGTATGTTTGGATCTTATGAGGATTTCTTGACCCTGGTTCGTTGCTTTTGGATGGACTCGTGGTCCTGCGCAACTCAAGCTGACATTGGGATACTCACCAACAGTTTTTATGCCTTGACAAAGTCTTAGTGAAAGACGAAACACGTGTTGGCAAATTACGTGCTGGGAGATCTTATATGAAATTTTTTAACACTAATAAACAATTTTTTAAATCAGAAGAAGATTGACATTGAATTTACTTTGGACTACTTGGATCTTCATTCTTGGAGTTGATGTTTGTTGTATTTTTTGCTCTATTGTCTATAGAGGGTAGATAGATCTCTAAATAAGCAACCTCTTAGCTATGACTTAAAAGATAGAACTTATAAGGTGTGCTTTGGTTAAGCCTCAATTCAGTACTCATATGTATTAAATTGTTTGTTTTAAAGTATTAAATATGTAAAAAAAAAAGGTCAAACAATACTGTTAAACAGTTAATCTATTTTAAAATCATATTAGAAATATGCATATTAAACAATTAAAGAAATGTTAAAAAAAGGTTAGGCAATCGAAAAAAGCCCTGAAAAATGTACAACGTACAATACTATTTAAGTATGATTTACATTGTTTATTGAATAATAAAGAATGTATTAAAAGTTGTTTTATTTCTGACCACATACATGTTTTTTAACTAGACATATATGTTTAAATATGTAAAAATATACATTTAACAAAATGTGAAACAATAAATAAAAATTGAAAAATGTGTTACATGTTTATATTTTATGATAATAGGTAAATCATGTTATTTATTACAAATATACAACTAACTAGTTATAATTATCCTTCTAAACACCAATAATAATAGTTAACTACTCTTACTACATAGAAATATAATTTTTAAAAGTAATTCATACTAAAATGGCTAAAATAAATAATCACACTCCAACGTAAATCATTTGGAAGACAATGTTGGTCACTAATGGCGGTAAGGGACGACGGTGGCAGCATCTCCCGACCCCGCTTGGCGCCTATCCTCTTAGTCGAGCGGAAGCACTGTGGCAGAGTGCTCTAGCACATTGACTGGATTAGAATTGATTTAATAATTTTAATACATCCCAGCATTGACCCCGCACCCATTGCGGTTTTAAAATTGATTTTAGAGTTTTAAAACCCCCTGCACTAACTCAGATTGATCGTGTTTTAAAATTGATGTAGCGAATTTTGAACGCGCATAGAGATTAGTGTGTGTTTACCTCTCCTTGTAATTGGATGCACTCGCGCCTGACAGGGCTCAGTGAGGTTCCTACGTCATAATCGGCTGTGTTTGCTCAATACTCAAGCCTGCCCGCCCTGGTCCGACTCGGTAGCCTATACCGTTGAGCGGAGGGCGGGGCAGGCAAGAGCAAGACACGCCCAGGAAGGCGAGCGGTTAGCGCTCCAGCTCTTCACTGCACAGGGCTATTTAGCCCTCGTCGGCCCTAGCGCGCAGCGGTTGCGCGCAGTGGGGCGCCTCGGCCAGCGCCGAAGACAAGCCTAAGACCTGCCCGTCTGCGCCCGTCCGCGCCAGACCGGGCCCGAGGCCGCTGACTATGGCCTCACATACAGAGGTACGGCTACCCTACTCTGCACAGGTATTGCGAAATATCCTATCCTTTTTCTCCAGGAAATGTTCGATTAGGGTGGAGAATAGTTTAGAGGGCCCTTTTGCATGCCGCCACTGTAAATATCATTTTGCACGGGCATTAAAGATATCCCCGACACCCTCTCTAAACCTCACCCACCCGACTACGGGATACCGGCCCACTCCTCCATCGCTATAAATAAAAGGACAACCCGTACTCCTTTGGGTAACAAAAATCTGTTATGTAACATCAGATCCCTACCTAAACATGCTATAGAAGTATGGGATCTAATATCATCAGAAGTACCAGACCTGTGCTTCCTAACGGAAACATGGCTTAAACCTCATTCGGTCCCTGCCATTACACTAGGAATTCCTATAGGGTATAAAATCGTCAGGCTAGACCGTCCTATTAAAGTTGGAGGAGGAATAGCGATTGTCCATAAACAGAAATCAACATTACTGTATTGGATGAGGTGTGCACTCCCGATTTAGAACATCTAATCTTGAAAATTCATATTTTACCTAAAAATAGTAGAAAGGGAGCATTAATATACCGCCCCCCTGGCCCATGCTCCAATATATTTGTAGTATTGATGGAAGCATTGGCACCCCATATACACGGCAATTCAGACTTCCTATTCGAAGGTGATTTTAATATTCACAGTGAGCTACATAACAGTAACGAAGTGCAAACACTAATGGCAGACCTAAACTCACTGGGTCTACGGCAGGTTAACATTGGGCCCACTCATCAGGCGGGACATACGCTAGACTTAGTCCTAACGAACTCCCTGCAGGTTGAATGTATGCGCCCCTATCAAGTGGAATGGACAGACCATTTCGTCATAGAATTCTATACCCCCATTCCTATCTCGCATGACACAAGACATACTGTCTTATCAAGCAAAAGAAGACCTTGGCACAAATTAACCCAGCAAGATTTTACTAAAAAGATTTTAGCACCCACACCTTGCACAAGTGAGAACATTGATACTGCTTTAAATAGATATGAGGAGACGCTCCTAAACACTGTTGATGGGATCATCCCACTTAAAACTTTTAAACCTAGACCTGCACGTAAACAGGAAATCTGGTTTTCAGAAAACCTGAGATTGCTCAAGCAAGCCACCAGAAAACTAGAGAAAAAATGGAGATCCTCCCGCCAAGACAGAGACAAGCAAATATATAGAAGTTCCTTGACAGTATACCACAAGGCCATTCGTATGGCGCAGAAAAACCATATAGCTTCCCAAATATCGATGGCTGGAAATAACCCTAAAGCATTATATCAGATTTTAGAGACCTTTGCGAAACCTATAGCCTGCGAAAGCACGGAGGTGGCCACTCAACAATTATGCGACAATGTTTCCCAGTTTTTTACTAAAAAAATTGACGCCATCTATGATAAAATCATACACTCCAATCGAACCAGTAGAAATGTTAATGACCCTGTTATAAATACAGAAATACAGTATCCGGTTGTGAATTCCCTCTCTGTATTTCCACCCATTCATATTGAGGAAGTGTTAAGACTCATCACCCAGATAAAGAGTGGTTGCCCGACGGACATTGTCCCTGCACGGATTATGCCCATTCTGGCAACGGATCTAGGTCCTACTATCCAGAGGTTGATCAACCTTTCGTTGAGCACAGGACAGGTTCCGAAAGGATGCAAGAAGGCTCTGGTCAAACCGCTTAGGAAGAACACAGCAATTCCCTGGGATGAGCTATCTAACCTAAGACCCATATCATTGCTCCCGTTACTGGGCAAAATAACTGAAAAATATGTAAACAGAAAACTGTCTGACTACATTGAATCCGCAGGAGTACTGGACCATTCACAATCGGGCTTTAGGCCTCGGCACAGTACCGAGACCGCCTTGATGTCTGTCGCGGACGATCTTCGCATGTACCAGGATGGGGGTTACTCCGTTATCCTGGTGCTGCTGGATCTGTCTGCGGCGTTTGACACGGTATCCCACTCCATCCTCACTGCTAGACTGGCCAATATTGGCCTGAAGCATGAGGCCCTGGCATGGTTAAGGAGTTTCCTAGCTAACCGCACCCAGCAAGTCACCATGGGTATGTTTCGGTCAGAGGAAGTTGAAATCTCTAAGGGGGTGCCACAGGGCTCATGCTTGAGCCCTACGCTCTTCAACATATATGTGGCACCCCTGGCTAACATCATGAGAACCTACGGATTCATCCCGATATCCTACGCGGATGACACGCAACTCCTCTTCCCCTTCAAGATCTTTACCCCTGAGGTGAGAAACTCCTTCTCCCAGGGCATGAAAGCAGTAGCCCTCTGGATGTCTACCAATTATTTGCAATTTAATGTTGGGAAGACAGAAGTCATGTTGTTTGGTGAGGCAAAATTACTCTGGACTCCAGACTGGTGGCCACAAGATCTTGGACCAGTACCCGATCCCAAATTAACAGTTAAGAACTTGGGAGTAAAACTAGACCAAGAACTTACCCTCAAACAACATGGCAACCAGGTGGTGGGAGCCTGTTTCCATGTGATTGGCATGCTGTGGAAAATCTTTCCCTTACTTCCAGACACAGCCAGGAAGACTCTGGTACAGGCACTAGTCCTGAGCCGATTGGACTATTCCAGCGGCCTGCTTCTGTCTGTCAATGAGGGAGTCACAAAAAGATTTTAGGTGGGCCAGAACACGGCTGCCCGTTTAGTTTTAAATGCCCCTCCACGCACACCCTCTAAACCTCTGTTAACTAAGTTACACTGGTTATCTATCAAACAGAGGGCCAAGTTCAAAGTATGTTGTATCATACATAAATGCATCAACGGGATGGGCCCTGCATATCTAGCGGCCCAATTCATCCCCTACATACCTTCTCGGACTCTCAGGTCTAGTGAACAAGGCCTTCTCTGTGTACCTAGAGCAAAGAAGGCCCGACTTGGAGCTAAAGCACTTTCTGTAGCTGGACCCTCCCTTTGGAACAGTCTCCCCACATCTCTTAGGCTATGTACTGAACACTTCCCTTTTAGAAAGATGTTGAAGACATTCTTATTCCAACATTAGGCTGGAATAACTGCACTACCGTTCTTCCCCTAAATCTTTGAGGTAGGAGCCAAAGGCGCGGAGATACTCCTCCGGGAGTCGAAGCCAGCGCGTTACAAACCTGTAAATAAATAAATAAATGGGGTGACATTTACTATTCCCACTAGAATCTAAATCAATTTGAAGAAGATGTTGGACGCTAAAGGGGTGACATTTACTATTCCCACTTCAACCTAAAACACTTTGAGGAAGGTGTTGAACACTAAAGGGGAGATGTTTACTATTTCCACTCCATTCTAAACCAATTTGGGTTAGGCGTTGGACACTAAAGGGGTGACATTTACCATTTACCATTCCCACTCCAATGTAAACCGATTTGGGGAAAATAAAGTAAGGGGCTCCATTGAAAACAATGGAGTGCTCTGGGCTTCTAATGGCTGGTAGAAGCCCGGAGCTCCAACATTCTAATGTCGAGCTTCAAAGCTGTTGCTGCGATCAGAGGCCTCACAGACCCCAAAGGGAGTTCAGTCCCGTCAGGCTCCATAAGACTTTTTTTTTTGTTAGGACATTCTGCCTCCTAGTGGACTAATGTTATATTAGCATTATGGCCCTCCGTAGCTGGGCTACACCAGCATTAAAGTCCTGCTCCCTTATAAAAGGCCCTCACTTTCGGCACGGTTCTTTAACTTTTTAACGCTGGAGGGGGCCTTTAATTGCTGGTATAGCCTGCTATGGTTTGCTATAAGGCTATATAACCGCCTCAACATTTTTAAAATGTTTCCTTTGCGGATGCTGTCTTGGACTAACCATAGAAGCCCTGATTACGAGTTGCACTGTACTATACGACCCTGGTCGTAAATACAGATGCAAAAATTAAATTTCCGTTTGGTAATGCCACAGAAATGCCATGCAATGATGAGTTAAACTCTGTGGAATGTGGAAGTACCATGTAAGACTGGATTTACCACTTGTAAACCCACAGAATTATTGGTTCCATAGGTTTTAACTCATACATTTACCACCTCTTCTGAACAGATGGTAAAAGTAGGCGGAAGCCTATATATGCGGTGGGGAGTAGAGCGAGGGAGGTGTGGGAAGTAGGGGAGTAAAGGGAAAGCCAATGACCAGATTTATATCTCGGCAGCATGAATACTCCATGGCAATGGCGACGGAGTATCCATCACAGTCAAGATGGTGGTCCGGTCGCCTAGTTTAAATGTGGCCAACAGATGTTTCACTACAGCAGAGACTACTCTGTCTGTTTTGTGATTAAACCCCACCGCTTTGGCCACCACAAGTGTGGCAGGGTATGCTCAGACGTGAGTCCCGTGCTCACTTTGCCACTGGATTCAAAACGGATGCTCCGTCCATCACCACCCCCTTTTGTACCGCTTTGGCCGCCACAAGTGTTGCAGGGTATGCTCAGACGTGAGTCCCTTGCTCACTTTGCCACTGGATTCAAATGGCTGAAGACCGCTGGAATGCCAGAAACCGGTCCTCTGAAGCTTGTTTCCGGTCCAGGGAAGACATGGCTTGGCAGTTCGGGCTGGACTGTTCCCATGAGGCACAGGGTCAGACTGATTTGCATATAGCCATGTCTGAACTGGGGTGGCGGAGTGGGCTAAAGAACGGTGATGGATAAAACCCAGATCTTTTGACTGGGTGTGAGTGTTTGATTGGCTCGGATGCTCCGTCCATCACCACCCCCTTTTGTACCGCTAAACCCCTCCGATGGCCTGACAGATTGAGGGTCATCAAAGGTTGACCTCTAACTTCACCCTTCTAATTTAGGTAGATAGAATTAGAGGTGAGTTTCCACTGTCGGTCATATCGAGGAAAACCCTGATGGTAAGGGGCAGTTAAAACTGGTAAATGCTTCCCTTTGCCATGAGAGATAACTCCCATGCTGGGGGGAGAATTTCCTTTTTAATTTCAAAAGATGTGCCAGGATTATCTTTTTGAAAATAAAAAAAACAACAAGTTTGATGGACGGCACTGTCATGTTGACGGAGCCGTTCACCAAACCTTGAACATTATTGACAGTAACTGCCATGTGGTGGTTCCTTTCAATGCTTTGGAAATGACTATTTTTAAATTTGGCAAGCAGAGTAGTCTTGGCCTGATGAACCGTGAGTCCTCTGCCAGGCCAATGGATAAAACTCCGTCCACCAAAAAGTAAATTGGACCTTAAATTCTGGAATGGGAGAGCGTTGTATTCTCTCCTCTCCGCTCACCCCATCCACTGCCAGTAAAAACAGGGAAAGAGGCTTGACTGCAGCTGCAGGAAAACCTTTATGCGATTTTTCCAGGCGCAAATACCGCACAAAAAAATCCTGTCCATTGTTCAAACAACCCGGAACACCTGGTGGGGAAAGTTAGTCCACTCAGAATCAGGCGGGGGCTGAATTCCATACAGAAATTCAGCCCAGCCTGATTGTTAATCAGGCCAGAGTAGTCAAAAATAGAATTAGATGTCGATACACATCCAATATACGCTTTGGGATTGATTTTTCAGAATATAACAAAACATCTACCACAGGAGCATATTTTTCTCAGGAGTCGTGATTCACCTAAACATATTGGAAGCAAATCTTGGCTTCACCGTTGTGAAAACACAGATGTTGCTCCCAAACGTATTCTGTAGGCTACAAACACCATTAGTACACAATATAACTTACCCATTTTTATTCTGCTGGTTTGAGATGGAAAATTCATAAATATTTTATCCCATTCACGTTTGCAAAGCCAAGTGCACAGTTGCGTATGCAAGCCCACAACTAATGAAATATAAATATCCCTTCTTGCTCTTGTATTTTCCAGCACAAAGAAATGAGATTATATAAGTGACATGACTATTTATAGTTGAAAGTGCCGATGTAACTTTTTAAAAAGTATCAGCCATGGAACATTATATCAGGATACAAGCAGGAAGTAATTTCTATTCATCGCCTTCCCCTTCTCACAGGAAGAGTTTAATGCTTCTGCCGTCTTTCAACCTCGCTTGGAATGCGGTCGTGAATTCAGAAATTCAGATTTTACTAGAATATCATTTTACCTATGTGTTTGATTGGGTAGGATGCGTGTTGTGTTTTATTGTCTCATGTTGTGGAATTCGAAGCCTCTGAAGCTGCTCTTTAAGCAGCAGTGGGTATTGAAGCGAGAGAAGTACGACTCACTCAACCCGTCGCTGATACAATTAATGGACGAATTCCCTCTGGAGAACAACGTGCACCATACGGTTTTTCAAGGATTTTGGAGGAAGGCAAGCAGTTATTCTTGCAGATGAGGATGAAAAAAGGAAAATTTCCTGGCAATAAACTGCAAAAATAGTTTCCTGCTGGAAGGAAACATGCTGAAGCAAAGTGCATTGCCAACATTCGACTAATGTTTGAGGCTCGAAGCCCTGGTTACATCCGGATCGCGCATTTGATACGCAGGGTCCAGGTCCTGTTTCATGGGTGGCACGCGCCGTCTGCAGCTCTGGATTAACCCCCTCCCCCATCTAACGCCGTTTATATCAACAGCTGTCATTCATTCTGATTTGGCGTTGGTGTTTTTGTTGGCTGTGGATTTCGCTGCTTATCTTTCCTTTAAATGGCCAGTGAGGTAATGAGGGGGTATATTATCAAGGGGTTTATCTCCGCTTTTTTGGCTTTAAAAGCCAAGAAAGCGGAGATAAAATTATCTCCCTATTACCAAGCTGTCGCTAACACCAGTTAGTGACAGCTAATAGGAGATAGCGACCATCTTGGGCCCCGCTTTGCATGTCAGTGATATTTATCACTAATGACATGCAAAGTGGGCGTGCCAAGATGTTAGCGACTGGAAACAGTCGCTAACATCGCTATCTCCTATTACCAACTTTTGGAGATATTCGCGCTAAGCGCGAATATCTCCAAAAGCTAACACCTGCCCTGAGCAGTTCTTCACCATGTTATCCAATGGGAGGTGGATAACATGGCTAAGAGCATTTGCTCGATAATGCATGAATATCGCTGACTTTTCAGCGATATTCATGCATTGCGGCCGTTTTTTATCGCATTTGCGATAAACCTTGCTAATAGCAAGGTTTATCTGCGATAAAAATCGCCGATGTGCGGCGATAATTTTTGTCTCTAAACAAGTTAGAGACAAAAATTATCGCTAGTTGTTGGTAATATACCCCGAGGTGCTTAATAAATAGCAAGTAACGTGAAGAAGAATTGGACACCACGGGTATGTCAGACAGATTCTTGGCGACTGCCCGTGTCTGCCATTCCGCAGACGGACGCCACTGAGTTTTCTGACCAGTACTATATGTGTCCATGTTGTAAACTGAGCCCTATGTTGAATGGGCACACCTGCTCGCGTTGGTCTGTAAAAAGACATGTGGAAGTTTTTCCTTCTACGCCACGCTGCTTGAGTTTCCAAGACTCAAACACCAGGACATCAAAAGGCCTCGCAGAAGTACCCAGTAGGACACACCTACTAAGATGTCTTAGTGAGGGAGGCAACTGAACTGTTCGCGCCTTGCTTTCCACAACAAGCGTTTAAGGCTTAAGGTATCCGGCACTTGGATTTTATTACAAGCCAATAAAGTATTTATGATAGGGTGTGACTGTTTCAGAATATAATTAACAGCAATAACTGGGTTGATGAAAGAAAGGAAAAGCTCAGTTTTTTTACATTAAAAAAACCTCAATGTCATAAAGAGTAATCAATGAGTTTAAAACTGAAGAAGCAAACGTGTTTAAAGAGTGCAGCAGATACCATTTTGTAACAACCCTTTTGATTCTGTTTATGAAATCTCAGTGATGTCTTCGACTGTTTGTCATGGAGGGGCTGCCTAGCTGTAGAAATGTAGAGGCATATGTACAAGCCCCTATCGCCACGTGAACGTCACTTTTTCCGACGTTCTTGTGGTGATAGGGGCTTAACGATGCCTTGTAAATAAGGCTCCTTTCACGCTATACTTAGCGGGAAAGGGGTGGGCAGTGGGTGTTGCGATTGGTGTTCCACTGAAGCACCCATTGATTTTGACGCTGCCCCCTAGTTACAAGGGTGGTGTAAATAGGAGGCAGCACCAAAATTAAGACCAGGGAAAACTTGGTCTTAACTTGGCGAAACAAGGAGAAATGCTTTATTTCTACTCGTTTTTGCTTTTTCCATTAGTGCTGCCTTGTGCAACACACATGGAAAAACCAAAACAACTTGGATTGTTTTTGTTTAGGAAGGTGCCCCTTCCTGCACAAAAACAATCTTTAAATAAAAATGACATTTTGTAACTTCTATGTGTGCTGCATGAATCAGCACACATAGAAGTGACAAAAGAGCATTTAAAGAGTGTTTATGTGCAGGAGGGGCACCTTTCTACACATAAACAATCTTCCCCTGCACACAGACACCCTTGCACTATGCTGCAAGGGTGCCTGCATTGGCGCAAAGCTGCTAAACACGTTAAGTGGCTTACCCCGCCTTGTAAATAAGGTGAAGGGCTAATCGCCTCCAGAACACCATAAAAAGTGACGTTCTGGTGGTGATAAGCCCTTGTAAATATGCCCCATAATGTCTTCTATTTTCTTGTATGACTTTTACAGTGCTGGAATAGAGCAGTCACCAGTTATGTTTTAGTCCTGAGACCTATTCTCCCTCTGGTACTTGGTTCTGAGTTGGTTCCCTCAAATTCTCTTGATGGTGTTCAAGTGCATGGTGCAGACAACAAGACATGTCATTGCACACACACACACACACACACAACTTTGTTGCATGCTGTACCCAGCTGATTTGCAGCGATGGCCACTGGTACGTGTGCTGGATCCATTTTTAAAGTGGGGTCCTGCCACCAATGTTACATCACTGAAGTCATAGCGATTGTCACAAGGTAGAAGTGTGGCGAATGAGCTCCATCCAGTCAGAAATGGTAAGGGTGTGGTAAGTAGCCAGTGGTGCATTTTGAAGCACACTGTCACAAATGTATTACTACGGCATGGAATGGAAATGCTATGTCATTTACAGATAGCTCATTTTTAAAATGAAATGGCAACTACAGGTGCAAACATGCAAGTTTACTCCTAATACCATATAGCACAGAAATGATGAATAGAAATTGGGGTTCAGCGATCACTGAGCATCACCAAGTACAAGCTTTGGTCCCTATAAAATCTTTGTTTCAACCACACTTCAGCGTTACAAAAAGTGCTTCATTTGTGCTTTCCTAACTGTTGATAGATTTTGAAATATTTGTAGAGTAGATGTACAGGTAATTAAAGTTTGTTGTTTGTAAAATAAATTGACTGCCTACAACCTTTCCATTCTCACTCTCTTTCCCGTAGCAAGATTGTCATATAGTGCACTTTTAAATATTCTCTCATATTGCAGACAGAGAAGGTACACTTCAATCTCAGTATTAAAAGAATGAGCATCAATTTATCAAAAGAGACAGCCTGACCAGATAAAGGCAAAATTTAAAGTAATCTTTTTTGCTCACTCACATTCTGAACTCCGGCATGGAGATGCTGCAGCAGCCCCAGCTCACCTACTTCCAGAACCTATGCAGAATAGTGAATTTGGAGACTCTTTGTTCTACAGTAAGTAGGCCCAAGTTTCTAATAACTTATTTCATGTATTCCTTTTGTCACCTTTGTGTCATAGCTGGAAATAGGGTTCAGAAGTCAAGATGGTGCCCAGCTGGACTTGGCGTCATCATGTCTACACGCTCAGCAAACAGTCAGAAGAAACAAAGATGCATTATATCGGATCTATGACAAAATATAGAAAGACAAAATATCGACCTACAAAAATATCAGTGCACTAATATCGATGTCAACAATATCGACATCCTATCTACAAAAAGGTAAGTACCAAAATTTCGGAAAAAAATATCGATGTCAAAAATATCGTTTTTTTTTTTAAATATCGTTTTTTTAAATAAAAAAATATGTAAAATTAATTAAAAAATACTTAAAAATATAATGAATTTAGTACAAAATATATTATATCATTTAAAATTAATAAGTAATATACATAATGTAATAAAAAAATAATTAAACATATAAATATAATATATAATATATATACTTAATAATCTGTTGTAATATTTTGTGTAATACCTTATAAATATTTAAAAATATTCAGTCAGTCACTATAAAATATTATATATTATAAATTCATCTACACACATAAAATAATAACATCAATAAAAATTAAATAATTATGCAACACAAATTAAAATAAATAAATGTATTGTTAATATTTTTTAAATTAATTATATACTGCATTAACTAAAACAATACAAAAAATATTAAGTAACAGAGAGAATAAAATACTATTCCAACTCCCAAAAAAACAACAGTAAGGAAAATGTTGGATAGCGGAGGGGTAAAAATTACTATTCTCACTCCAGAGAGTGCAGCAGTAGGGAAAGTGTTGGATAGCGTAGGGGTAAAAATTACTATTCCAACTCCAGAGAGTGCAACAGTAGGGAAAGTGTTGGATAGCATAGGGGTAAAAATTACTATTCCAACTCCAGTTAGTGCAACAGTAGGGAAAGTGTTGGATAGCGTAGGGGTAAAAATTACTATTCCAACTCCAGTTAGTGCAACAGTAGGGACAGTGTTGGATAGCGTAGGGGTAAAAATTACTATTCCCACTCCAGAGAGTGCAACAGTAGGGAAAGTGTTGGATAGCGTAGGGGTAAAAATTACTATTCCCACTCCAGAGAGTGCAACAGTAGGGAAAGTGTTGGATCGCGTAGGGGTAAAAATTACTATTCCCACTCCAGAGAGTGCAACAGTAGGGAAAGTGTTGGATGGCGTAGGGGTAAAAATTACTATTCCAACTCCAGAGAGTGCAACAGTAGGGAAAGTATTGGATAGCGTAGAAGGTAAAAATAACATACTTATAAATCAATTAATAATTTAAAATAATACAAAAAATAATTATTAAATAAATATAAACTATTTACAAATACCAATACATAATTATTAAAAACATGATTAGCAATAAATAATTAGGTAAAAATGAATTAATAATAAATACCAATTAATATTAATACATTACAAATTAATAATTATTTAGCAATAATATAATTTACAAAACAATGAATTAAAATAAATTATTACTTAATGACATTTAAATTACTTCCCACACTATTCCCCTATAAACCCATAACCCGCTACAGAACATAATTATCAATTAATTAAAATTAATTATCAATTAATACAAATGTATTACCAATTAATTAAAATTAATTTATAATTGCTAATAATTAATAATTAATTTACTATAATTAAATTACTTCCCACCCTATTCCCCTATTAATCCATAACCCGATACAGAACATAATTATCAATTAATTAAAATTCATTACCATTTAATACAAATTAATTACCAATTATTTAAAATTAATTTATAATTCCTAATAATTAATAATTATTTTATTATAATTAAACTACTTCCCACCCTATTCCCCTATAAACCCATAGCCCAATACAGAACATAATTATCAATTAATCAATTAATAAAAATTAATTACCAATTAATAAAAATTAATTACCAATTAATTAAAATCAATTTATAATACCTAATAATGAATAATTAATTTACTATAATTAAATTACTTCCCACCCTATTCCCCTATAAACCCAGAACCCGCTACGGTACTAAAATACAAAATGTACTTAAATTACATAAATAAAAATTAAATCCATAATCAATATATAATAATATACATAATAATCATACAAAAATCGATATTAGTAACATCTATATTACTAACATTGATATTAGTAACATCGATATTAATAACATAGATATTAGTAACATCGATATTAGTAACATAGATATTACTAACATCGATTTTAAAAATATCGATATAACTTACCTTCTATATTATGTCCCTTCGATATTTAAACATCGACATTATTGTATGTCGATATTTAAAACTCGATATTTTGTCTGCCTACCGCATATATATATAAGGTGTTTTCGTCTGTTTGTTATTACACCAATGATGACCACTGACATAGAGCGCAAAAACTAACTTAATTATGTTTTTGCGCTACATTATTGAGTTTAAACACTACGCAAGTAAATGGTAACTATATTACAGGAAACGGCGTCAACAACGTTGGCTTAACCACGTGTGCCGTTTCCCTGCAAGCTGTACCACACTTGCTTTAACCACGCATGTGCCTTAACAACGCATATGCATGGTTAAGGCAACGTGCTCTCTAGTTACTGACCGGAAGGGAAAGACAGGAAGACGAAGACTCGGAAGACTAAGTACTCGGGAGAGGACACAGTGAGGTAAGTGGGGCTGGGGCTTGGCCTTGGGGGGTCGAGGGGGTTGTATTTCAGTGTGGGGGTAGATTTTAGGACTAAGGAGGGGGTTGGAGTAATTTTTAGGGGGGAAGTTTTTAGGGCTAAGGGGGGAGGGACAGTTTACAGGGCAGCAATCAGGGACATAGAGGATAGTTTTTAGGGCTCAGGGTAGGGGGGCTAGGGTCGGGGTATTTTTTGAGGCATGGGCTTTATTTTTAGGGCTCAGGGCAGGGGTGAAGAGACAGTTCACAGGGCAGGGTCGGGGTAGTTTTGGGATGAATTTATAGTTTAGGGCTCAGGGCAGGGGGATTGGGGTCAGGTACTTTTTGGGGTGTCGGTTTATTGTTTTAGGGCTAAGGGCAGGTGGAAAAGGGACAGTTCACTGGGTTGGGAAATAGATCGGGTGTAGTTTAGGGATGTAGGGGATAGTTTTTAAGGCCTAGGGAAGTGGGGCTGGGCCGGGGTAGTTTTTGGGGCATGGGCTTAATTTCTAGGGCTAAGGGCAGGGGGAAAAGGGACAGTTTACAAGGCAGGGTAGGGGTAGTTTAAGGATATAGGGGATAGTTTTTAGGGCAGGGGGTTTGGGGTCGGGGTAGTTTTTGGGGTGTGGGTTTATGTTTTAGGGCTCAGGACAGGTGGAAAAGGGACAGTTTACAGGGCAGGGAGCAGCGTTGGGTAGTTTAGGGATGTAGGGGATAGGTTTTAGGGCACAGGGAAGAGGGGCTGGGGTCGCGAAATTTTTTGGGGCATGGGCTTAATTTTTAGGGCTTAGGGCAGGGGAGAAGAGACAGTTCACAGGGCAGGGTCGGGGTAGTTTAGAGATGAATTTATAGTTTAGGGCTCAGGGCAGGGGGATTGGGGTCGGGGGACTTTTTGGGGTGTGGGTTTATTGTTTTAGGGTTAAGGGCAGGCGGAAAAGGAACAGTTCACTGGGTAGGGAGAAGGATTGGGTGTAGTTTAGGGATGTAGGGGATAGTTTTTAAGACCTAGGGCAGTGGGGCTGGACCAGGGTCATTTTTGGGGCATGGGCTTAATTTCTAGGGCTCAGGGCAGGGGGAAAAGTGAAAATTTACAAGGCAGGGTAGGGGCAGTTCAAGGATGTAGGGGATAGATTTTAGGGCTCAGGGCGGGGGGGGCTGAGATCGGGGTAGTTTTTGGGGTGTGGGTTCATTTTTTAGGGCTCAGGACAGGTGGAAAAGGGAAAGTTTACAGGGCAGGGAGCAGCGTTGGGTAGTTTAGGGATGTAGGGGATAAGTCTTAGGGCAGGGGGAGAAGAGACAGCTAGGTGATGGTGAAATGCCAGGTACTAGCAACGATGTTTTTGAATATTCGGATGATCATTGAGATCAAGGGACTGCTGAGGACAATGCAAATAACAAGGTTTTGATGGAGGATTTTGATGGCAATACATATACTTTAAGATATGATAATGGGGACAATCCGGGGACAATCAATTCGGCTGGTATGTTACAGAGGTCAAGTGCGGATAGTGCGACGGGTCAAGAACGGCATCACGGACATCGTCGTCGCAATGATCCTCAGAATTTCAAAAGCGTGCTGCTCAGTTACCGTCAGGTAAGCCTCATTGGTGGGCTGCTTGGTCAGAACCTTTGACGGGCAAACATAATTCTGTTTCTGTGGGTGTTGGTGATTTACATATCAATGAGCCTTTGGGTATGGAGGAAAGTGAGGGTATAGTGAATGTAACGAATCAGCCACCTGTTTCTAGTACCGTTACAGGGTCTAACAAAACTTTAGGTCAGGATAAACAGGTTTCGGAGGTTACCAATTCCAGTTTTGGGCAGGTTTCAGGCACTATTAACATCCATAAAATGCTTCCTTACATGGGTTTAGCTATGCCTTTGGGGATGCATCTTTCTGAAAGAATAAAGCAAAAAATGTGGCAACATGAATATGTTGATGTTTTCAAACTCCTTCATAGAGACATTCAAGCTAGAGAGGGGTCCAAAGAGGAAGTATGGGAACTCTCTAGACGCTCCAGAGTGCCTAAGAATATTGAGAATTGGACTTCTGCATTTTTAATATATGCTAGAGTGTATTGTGAGAGACACCAAGACAGGGTTTTAGCCATGTTTAAATACATGGATATAATTCGTAGAGCACATTTACAATTTGGCGGCTATGCATGGCTCAGTTATGATGAAGAATTTAGGTCTAGAGTCAGTATTTGTAATGATAAACCTTGGGGAAAGGTGGATCACAAACTTTGGTTGCAGTGGATGTCATCTACTCAGCCACCTGCGACGATACATACTGCAAGTGGTTTGCCTATAACGAACCGGCCCTTTCTGCCTCGCCCCGCCCAAATCGGGGCGGGTGTTGTTGGTAGAGGAGAACTGCTTACAGCAGGCGCCTGTTGGAATTTTAACCGAGGCGTATGCACCAGACAATTCTGCAGGTTCAAGCATGAATGTTCCCAATGTGGAGGGAAGCATACCATTACACAATGTTTTACAAACCAGAATTTCGGGGATCAAGGGAGATTCCAAAGAAGCAGAGGAACAGTATATCAATTTATACCAAAGGGCTCATGCCCCAATTAATTTGCAGTTACTGATACCATGGTTGGAGATGTATCCCGATTCGGAAGCTGCTTCTAAATTATTCTGGGGATTTAATGAGGGTTTCAAGATAGGTTACCAAGGGCCACGCTATCATCGTTGGGCGGACAACTTAAAATCTGCCACAGAATTACCACATATTGTCTGGAAGAAATTGGATGGGGAGTTAAAAGCTGGTAGGATAGCGGGTCCTTTTAGTCAGTGTCCTTTGCAAAATTTGATAGTATCCCCGTTGGGCGTAGTTCTCAAGAAATTGGCCGGAGAATTCAGATTAATTCATCATTTATTGTGGCCGGAGGGTCAATCGATTAATCATTTCATCTCCCCTTCTGATTCTAATGTCTCATATGCTTCTGTTGATGATGCTTTAAGATTGGTGCGGTTAGTATTCACCCATTGGATTTTGAGCTCCTATGAATGTTTTTTAATGGGGCATGTTATGTCGACAGAGTGCTCCCTATGGGTTGTTCAGTGTCTTGTGCTCTGTTTAAAACTTTCAGCACTTTTTTGCAGTGGTGCTTTTTGGAGAGAAGTAGACATAAATATGTTTGTCACTATCTAGACGATTTTATGTTTATTGTAGAGGCACATTTAGACCAGTGTCACAGAGTTTTAGGCATTTTTCAAGACATGGCTGAGGAGTTCGGTGTTCCGCTGGCTCCAGAGAAAACTGAAGTTCCTTGTACCAAACTTACTTTTTTGGGTATCGAGATTGACACTGGAGCTATGATGGCTCGTTTGCCAGCAGCAAAGGTGGGTGAAACCAGATCTTTTCTGTTGGAGGTTATATACAAGGATAAAATCGAACTCAGGCAGATTCAACGTTTGTTGGGCTATCTAAATGTTGCCTGTTGGGTGGTCTGGGCTGGCATAACTTTTTGCAGAAGATTGGGAATGGCAATGTCAGGAGCATACCTCCCTCATCATAGGATAAGAATTACTTAAGCCATCAAAGAAGACCTGATGATTTGGCTAAACATTTTAGAAGATTTCAATGGAGTTTCTCTCTTTTTTGTTGAAGATAACACTATATGGCAGATTCAGATATTTTCAGATGCATCTGGGGCTCATGGTTTTGGCCTATTTTGGGAAGGTCGCTGGTGTGCGGAGAAATGGCCTCAGCATTGGCTCCAACAAGGATGCAGTATTGCTTTTCTTGAATTGTTTACTCTCATTGTATATAACACACGACAGAGCAGACCAGGTCCATGGTTGGTGTGTAGCTATACAGGTGACTGTGCAAAGGTTGGATGCACGTGTAAGTGAATGCTGTTGAGTAAAGTGCAGTGCTCAAGTGGTTGTGATAGATAAAATTGACTACTAGGACTCTGGAAATGTTCAGACAGAAGTCTAGGTGTCAAAATTTAAAACACGCTGAGTAGTTTGACACTAAAACTACCCTCTAGCGCTTGTGCAGAATGGTCGGTCGACATGTTTCAGCCTGTAGGGGAACTACCCCGGCTTTCTTCAGGACCTTTAATATGGAATTGCTACTGCAACTAACAGTGGTTGGTGATATGAAGAGCAACATAAAATGTACTGAAGCAGAGTTACATATCTACCAGGAACCTCGCTCTCCAATGTTCGCTGGAGGAAGAGAGACATAACTTCTTCCTATCAAAAGACAAAAGATAACACAACGGCACAAAATTACCCACATACATCCACAAGGATACACAATCACCGCATAGAAAAACACACCTGCGTGAACAATTTACATTCCGCATTACATAAGAAGCATAGTAGCTTAATCACACAGAGGCATTTCCTCATAGTGATACTCACCCAGCTTTGTGTGGGTGAAAACCTCACCTCACCCGGCAACCGCTCGGGAGAATGAGGCCCCGCTCTACAGTGTAGAAAAAGGACATAGTTAGCACACCACCTATACTATGCCCAGCCAAATTATTCTACACATATAACCCAACAAACGTGTGATAGAAACCCATCTATCAGCCCAAGGAATTATCTACAGAAAAGTTAACAATTGGACACTCAGAAAACTGCACATACCAAGTTGTTACACATGCCGCAGGATGCCGGGTAGGCACTGAGAGACACCTCTAAATGACTAGCTGTAACGCCCACTAAAGCCACTCTTTGGATGGCAAAAAGTGGGTATAAAGGAGGTCATAACTATAAACCCCAGTCTTACAAAAAGTGTGGAAAATATTATGAGGACCTCTACATAGCTTTTAATGCCACCTGTTATGAGGAACTCGTTGAGTACCAACACTGTGAAGACACAGTCTTAGGAATATAAGGACAGTCTAAGACTAATTCCAGTTGTAACCCTCAAAGAACTAAGTAAAAACCAGTGAGAACAGCAAGAGAATCCAGCATCTCACCTGTCCATCGGTGCCCCTAGTTCAAACCGAGCGGAAGTGGAGGTGTTCGGTATACCGCCCCCTTCGTCTTTTAAACCCATGATGATTTGCTAAAAGAGTCACAGGGGTCTTACTGTCATACCTCATCGTCCGCCTGAACATGCGTGGACCAAGATAACAAACAGTTAACCTCCAAAACGTAAACAACACGAGTCATAAGGGAAATCGGGAACAACTCCAATTGTATATGTCCATGGATCGAAATGTGGACACAGACGTATGCAAGCGCGCAGTGTAAGCCGCTAGTCTTTCACGCATGCGCAGATGCAATAGGGGACGCAGTGCTGCGGATATTTATTTATGCAAGCATTGTCCCCATTTCAAACTACCTTACTGTGTAGAAAAGAATGGACTAGGAAAACACCACTGTCAAGGGAATCCCAGTGGATATGAGAGACGTGCTAATCGAGCAAGATGTGTTTGTAAGGCACCGTGGTCTGGCACACATACCTGCGCAGGGAGCACTGTTCCCTGGACATATGCACACCTAAAAAGCACACAAGGTACTTGTGGAGAGGGAAAGGTGAAAATAGCAGTAACTTAAAAGGAATAGTCGTGACTGTACCTTAGGACGAACTACATACACCAGACTCAGTCACTGTGTGATATAGTGTGACTGTCCCACAGAAGGGACATTTGTTGTTTACAAGAGTTCAATCCATAATGCTGAGTCCATGTGATGGCTGGGTTATGTTCATGTTTAATGTCATCAAAGTAGACGAGGTCAGCATAGGGTAACATACACAATTAAGTTGGGTGAGCTAAAGGGTGTAAACGGAGATGCGTTTATATCCATCACGAACATACCCGCAACTGGAAGTTGCTCTAAATACTACAAAAACAAAGAGGTGTGGAGGGTCAAAGGGGAATATTTAACGACCTGTCTACTCATACCCCTATTCTCAATACATAACACACGACAGAGCAGACCAGGTCCATGGTTGGTGTGTAGCTATACAGGTGACTGTGCAAAGGTTGGATGCACGTGTAAGTGAATGCTGTTGAGTCACACAAGGCTAGAGCAAAATCCCATCAGCCCACCCTCGTGGCGGAATTTCATCATGTGGGAATTGATGATCACTCAAAACCTTTTCCCGACCTGATAGTGCCGAGAATGAATGTCAAAACTCTAGCCTTAATGTTCCTCTAATGATGAGTAAAGTGCAGTGCTCAAGTGGTTGTGATAGATACAATTGACTACTAGGACTCTGGAAATGTTCAGACAGAAGTCTAGGTGTCAAAATTTAAAAACACGCTGAGTAGTTTGACACTAAAACTACCCTCTAGCGCTTTTGCAGAATGGTTGGTCGACATGTTTCAGCCTGTAGGGGAACTACCCCGGCTTTCTTCAGGACCTTTAATATGGAATTGCTACTGCAACTAACAGTGGTTGGAGATATGAAGAGCAACATAAAATGTACTGAAGCAGAGTTACATATCTACCAGAAACCTCACTCTCCAATGTTCGCTGGAGGAAAAGAGACATAACTTCTTCCTATCAAAAGACAAAAGATAACACAACGGCACAAAATTACCCACATACATCCACAAGGATACACAATCACCGCATAGAAAAACACACCTGCGTGAACAATTTACATTCCGCATTACATAAGAAGCATAGTAGCTTAATCACACAGAGGCATTTCCTCATAGTGATACTCACCCAGCTTTGTGTGGGTGAAGACCTCACCTCACCCGGCAACCGCTCGGGAGAATGAGGCCCCGCTCTACAGTGTAGAAAAAGGACATAGTTAGCACACCACCTATACTATGCCCAGCCAAATTATTCTACACATATAACCCAACAAACGTGTGATAGAAACCCATCTATCAGCCCAAGGAATTATCTACAGAAAAGTTAACAATTGGACACTCAGAAAACTGCACATACCAAATTGTTACACATGCCGCAGGATGCCGGGTAGGCACTGATAGACACCTCTAAATGACTAGTTGTAACGCCTACTAAAGCCACTCTTTGGATGGCAAAAAGTGGGTATAAACGAGGTCATAAATATAAACCCCAGTCTTACAAAAAGTGTGGAAAATATTATGAGGACCTCTACATAGCTTTTAATGCCACCTGTTATGAGGAACTCGTCGAGTACCAACACTGTGAAGACGCGGTCTTAGGAATATAAGGACAGTCTAAGACTAATTCCAGTTGTAACCCTCAAAAAACTAAGTAAAAACCAGTGAGAACAGCAAGAGAATCCAGCATCTCACCTGTCCGTCGGTGCCCCTAGTTCAAACCGAGCGGAAGTGGAGGTGTTCGGAATACCGCCCCATTCGTCTTTTAAACGCATGATGATTGGCTAAAAGAGTCACAGGGGTCTTACTGTCATACCTCATCATCCGCCTGAACATGCGTGGACCAAGATAACAAACAGTAAACCTCCAAAACGTAAACAACACGAGTCATAAGGGAAATCGGGAACAACTCCAATTGTATATGTCCATGGATCGAAATGCGGACACAGACGTATGCAAGCACGCAGTGTAAGCCGCTAGTCTTTCACACTTGCGCAGATGCAATAGGGGACGCAGTGCCGCGGATATTTATTTATGCAAGCATCGTCCCCGTTTCAAACTACCTTACTGTGTAGAAAAGAATGGACGTAGGAAAACGCCACTGTCAAGGGAATCCCAGTGGATATGAGAGATGTGCTAATCGAGCAAGACGTGTTTGTAAGGCACCGTGGTCTGGCACACATATCTGTGCAGGGAGCACTGTTCCCTGGACATATGCACACCTAAATAGCACACAAGGTACTTGTGGAGAGGGAAAGGTGAAAATAGCAGTAACTTAAAAGGAATAGTCGTGACTGTACCTTAGGACGAACTACATACACCAGACTCAGTCACTGTGTGATATAGTGTGACTGTCCCACAGAAGGTATCAATTTTAGTGCTGTCAAATTTGACAGAGTAACCAATCGCACTCCTTTAGGGAGTTAGTTCCCTCCAATATTTAAACTACAGTTCAACGGTAATGTATTCTTGAAGTATACCAAAAGAAAACAATTTATTGTTCGTATTTATTCATCTGTTCAATAATGTTCTCAAAGTAAGCTGTTACATCACAGCCGTATAAAAGTTCAACAACATTCCAATGAAATTCATGTAATCCATTGAATCATCCAAATACCCAATGCATTTCGTGCTGTCCGCACTTCGTCAGGGGAAATACATTTCTAAGGGTAAAATCAAATGAAGTATAATCACTGATAGGGAAGCAGGTCACAGTCTGTGCTAAGTGCAACACATTATACATCGAGTGTGACATTGATCTGTCTACTGGCATGCTGTAACATGGGAAAACGCGAGGGGGTGTAAAAAAGAATGTGCAGCCCAAGTGAAATTAAACTTGAGGGGGTTTTCCTGTGGTTAATGCGAACCGTGAATTTTAAATATTGACACCAAGTGAAAAACGAGCGATTAACCGATACCGTGTTATTCATTCCGAATTCTGTGTGTGTGGTCGCCATGCTGGTAACAGTGTTTCGCCCGTGTCCCGTCTGCAAGGGTGAATCCGCTAGGATAAGAGCGTTTACCAAGATGCAAGCTAAGGTACACTCACCGGTTGGGTAATTCAGTGGGACGCGTAGTTAGTCTTCGCTGATCGGGTTCAGAATCGGGTTAGTGTGTGCGTGCGCATGCGCTACAGCTAAGGTTAGAAAGGGTTCCCTCATGACCCGGAAGTGAGTGCCGAAATCTTACTGTCCTGGAATTAAAATTAATAAGTGTGATGACAATCTAACAGCGTCTAAAGTACAGAGCTAAATATAGTATATGACGAAACAAAATAAGAATAACCACGTTTACTTTCATTCTTGTTGCAGTGTGAGTATGGTAAGAATCGCGGCCATATTGGTGCAGTCTGTATCGGGTGAAGTGTGGATAAACAGAAAATGTCACTTAAGGAATAGCTCATGAAAAAAGAAATCAAAAATTGTGATGATGTTCTAAGACGTAAAATACATCGTCCTATTAAACTAACAGGGTAATGATCTGTAAGCATGTTCATAAAAAGATAATATCTATGTCAAAACATGATGTCGTTGAAAAAAACATAATGCAATTAATTAAATAGCCTGTTACAATGAATAGTGGTTTATAGAAAACAACTATATTCAAGCCGTTCATTTAACCCCGTGGGGTTGCAGGAATTTAATTTTTTGATCCAAAATATCTCCCGTTGGAGCAGTCTTTTTTTGTTATCACAGCCTTGCTTCACAGGAACACACTCCAAGACCATGAAGCGAATCTGACTGATGTTGTGACTGTTAGAAATGTAATGTGCGGCTACAGGGGCCTTGGTGGATCTGTTTCTTATAGTACTCTTATGTTCAGTCATTCGGATTTTTATTTTCCTCTCTGTCTTTCCCACATAGGGGAGTCCACAGGGGCATTTTAGTAGGTAAACCACGTTTTTGGAGTCGCATGTGGCATTAGTGAAAAGATAGATACGTTTTCCTGTGGTTGGGTGGTTAATGCTGTTACCTCGAATAATATTGTTACAGTGTCCACAGTTCGCACATGGGATTGTTCCTGTGTATTTTTCTATTTTGTTTCGTGCTTCCTTTTCAATCATATCCTTTATGTTTTTTGATCTTTGATAGGCAAACAATGGTTTACTGAAAAGTCCTTTGAAATCTGGTTATTTCTCCACCATTTCCCAATTTTTTAGAACAATTCTCTTAATTTGGGGACTTAAGATTGAAAATTTAGATACAAACACTGGTCTATTTTGGTTCATATCCTTTGTATGTGTTTTCAATAATTCTTCTCTAGGGATGGCTTGTGTTCTCGCTCTGGCTTCTTCCAGAATGTTGTCTGGATATTTCCGTTCACGAAATTTCGTCATTATTCGATTTGCATTTTTTTCATAAGTTTGATCACTTGATGATATTCTTTTCATTCTTAGCAGCTGGGAGTACGGTAAATTCCGTTTCAATGACATAAGATGACAACTGTCCAAAATTAACATGTTGTTTCTGTCTGTGTTTTTCGTATACACGTCTGTCTGGAAACAGTTGTTTTGCAAAGAAACTAACACATCCAGGTATGGGATGGATCCAGTGCTAATTGAATGGGTAAACTGAATATGATCGTCAATGTCGTTAATGTCTTTGATGAATTCTTCAATCTCAGTCGAGGGACCTTTCCATATAAGAAAGATGTCATCTATGAATCTCCAAAATTTAAGAATTTTGTTCTGCCATCTGGGATTTTCAAGAATGTTCTCAAGTTCCAACCGGTGCATGAAGAGATTTGCGTAGCTGGGGGCCGTACAATTTCCCATGGACGTTCCGGCCAGCTGTTGGAAATATTGCTCATTCCAGGAAAAGTAGCTATGGTACAGCGTGAAGTGTAATAATTCCAACAGGAATACTTTTAGGTCTTGCTTAATGTCATGGCTGATTAAGAAGGGACATTTGTTGTTTACAAGAGTTCAATCCGTAATGCTGAGTCCATGTGATGGCTGGGTTATGTTCATGTTTAATGTCATCAAAGTAGACGAGGTCAGCATAGGGTAACATACACAAAGAAGTTGGGTGAGCTAAAGGGTGTAAACGGAGATGCGTTTACATCCATCACGAACATACCCGCAACTGGAAGTTGCTCTAAATACTACAAAAAGTAGTAGCCTTGCTAGTCTGGGGTGAGGAATTCCGAGTCAGATGTGTGCTGTTTCATATAGACAATATGTCTTTTGTTGAACTTAATACTAAACAAAAAGCGAAAGACTTACGGGTTTTGCGCCATTTGAGGTCTTTCATGCTACAGAGTCTCAATCTAAATATTGATTTCAGAGCGAGGCACATTCCAGGCATTAATAATTCAATTGCAGACGCGTTGTCTCGCTTCAATTGGCAGAAATTCCGCAATTTGGTGCCAAGGGTGGACAACTTCAAAACTGCGATTCCACAAGACATCTGGGTCCCGGGACATTGAGGATCATCAAGTTGGTCAAAAAGTCTATAGCTCCTTCCACCAGACGCAGTTATCTACAGGCTTGGTCTGAATTTTTAAGTTACGCTAAATCTCAAAGCCTTACAGGGACACCAGTTGGTAACAATGGATTCATTTTACAGTTTGTTTTGTATTTGATGAACAAAGGGCTGTCTCATACAACCATTTCTGGGAAACTGGCTGGGATTTCTTTTTATGGACAGTTATTGAGGGGTCAAGAATTGGGGGGTGTGTTGTTGCGTTGAATGTTGAAAGGTTTTAGTAGGGAACGTGCACATTCTTTGCCTATGCGCGAACCAATACCTTTTCTCCTTTTGCAACAGTTGTTGGTACAATTACCATTTTGTTGTTATGATAGATGGGAGGTTTCTCGTTTTAGTCTTAGTATGATATGCGTATTTGTGGGGGATTTCAGAGTTTCAGAATTGTTGGGATTGAGGGATCAGTTGGGTATTCAGACCAGTGATATTTATTTTTAACAAGGAACATTGAGGATTTTGTTGATAAAATCAACAACTGATCAATTGGACAAGGGCACATGGATTCACTTAAATGGTAGTGGTGTACAGGAATGTTGCCCTCTTGGGGGATGGGAGTCCTTCACAAGTTCTCCTGATTTTCAACATGGGGCTATATTTCGGCATCACAATGGGGATAAGATTACCAGGGTTCATTTATTGGCTGTTTTGCGGAAATCCTTGACCTTGGTTGGGAAAAACCCCTTACTTTTTGGGACTCACACTTTCCGAATTGGGGCTGCTACTGAAGCGGCCAGGTTGGGTTGGGGTTGGGAAGACATTAAAAGGATCGGTAGATAGAAATCTGCTTGTTGTTCTCTTTATGTCAGAAAATAAATAACAACTGTATATTTACAAGGCTGCAGTCAATTTTGTTTTTTCCGCCTTAGGTCGAGTTAATAATTCTCTTTCGATGAAAATGCGTGCATGGATTGTAGGCCACTCTTTCGTTAAATGGTCATCTATATGTGCAGTGCGGCAAATTTACGGCAGAGCACTTGGACTTCCCAGCAAAGGCCATGAAGTCCTCTGGAAGGGGAAAGGTGGGATGAGGTGGGAAGATTTGTTTGCCTTGCTGTCAAAATGATCAGCTGTAAGAGGTTTTCCGGACTTATTGATCATTCATTTAGGTGAAAACGATCTTGTACCATTGTCGGGTTTATCTCTTTTAAAACAAATGAAATTGGACTTAGCTGTGATAAAGAACAAATGGGTGAGTACATCACTGGAATGGACAGAATTTATTTACAGGCATCACTGGAGGGGGGCTTACAGCCACATTGCAATGGAGAAGGCTCGCAGAAAGTTACATCTGAGGAGAGTTGTTTGGGCCAACGTTTCATTGACCCACCCCCCCCCCCTTTATTTATGATTTTTATTGACCCACCCACCCTTTATTTATTTATTTATTATTTGTATATATTTTTATTTTTTATAATAAAAAAAATTACGTCACGTTAGGACAGGTAACAGTTTTTATCTTTTCACTAGTTGTTCTTTTATTTAGGTGCTTTTTGGGGGGTTTGGATAGTCTGGAGCAGGCTTATCCTTTCCCTCTGGGGTGGGGGGTGGGTGGACGGAAATCTTGTTAGGAAAATATAAGGAGGGAAAAGGAAATGATGGGATTGTACAGTACATTGGGGTATTTTTATGAAAGGATTGTTGGGAATATTTTGGTTCTATTTATGATAAAAATGTTTTAAGCACAATGATAATGTGGATGTTTTGTCATAACAAAGTTTTGCTTTTGAAGGAGTTTTATCTCTTTACCTGTCTTAATAAAGTGACCTTTTTTGTTAAGTCAATAATGGTGTGGATTGTTGTTATTGCGCGAAAATATTATTGAGCAAAACCATAGATATGGATTTTAAAATGAACTCTGTATTTGCCCCTACTATGCTCGATTTGTCTAGGGTCTGTCTCACTTCTTCTATGGTATCAAGCTGAGGTATATTTGTATATAGTGCCTCTTTATTGAGTGTCACCATATACTCTGTGCTGCTGTTAAAATCCAAAATTTCGATCTTACCAATCATGTCTGCCGTGCCCTTCAAGTACGATTTCTGTTTTAGAGGTTTTAAGAACATATCGGCATACTTGCTCAATGGTTCCAGTAGTGAGACAATTGATGTCACAATAGGTCTAAGGGGTTCAAGACTTTTTGCACTTTAACTCACCATACTATGCAGAGACAAGGACAAAACTTGCACAATCAGGGAGGAATGCCACCTGTGACACAATTTGGAGAAGATCATGACTTTTACAATTGGAAGATCTATAAAAATATTCTTTAGAAACAGGGCATTTTCGCCCTAAATAAAAGACTTTGTGATAAGAAAATTTCAAAATTTAAATATGGCTGTCTCTTAGCATGTTATTACATTTAGGAATGAAGAGATGGCCGCTGGACATGTGCAGCTAGGATGGTGAATGGCATGCTTGGAAGACGTGCGTAAATGTGTTTTCTGGCAGGCCTGACTTTAAAAACCGAGAGAGGAGATTGCGAGGTACACAAAGCATAACGGACGGGAACACGCTGAACCTACGGTGAGTGCGAGGATTTGGGCCACAATGCTAAAAGCAGGTGATGAAACTTAGGGGACCGCGTCGTAACAGTAGGAAGCAGTATTTATTATCTCCCTCTAATGCTATCTCTGATAGTGGGAAGGTGGTACGGGCTATTTGTCTTAAACCGGGCTGCTACAGTTTATTTACACGATATCGTGTACAGCTTTATTGTGAAGATTCTCTCTCTGTTGATGTTTGGAGGGAAGAATACGGCAAGGTTTTGCCGTTGGCCCTAAAGAAAGAGAAAAAAACAGAGCAGGGTTGAAGAATTTCACCACTATTCTTATCCGCTAAAAGGTATTCCGTTTAAGTGGTAGTAAGTAAGTGGTAAGTTCCTGCCTAAACATCTTTTTGTTGGAGTTATAGTAGGGGACATACAAACCAGAAGTTACAGTGATATGCCGAACATTATAGCGTCATGCAAGTGTTATTTACACCACAACGCTCCGTGATGGCCACATACAAACTTGAGAGATATAATGATGTGCCAGTATTTTACGGCATATCAGTTATTAGACGTTTATCTTTGCCTACATTGTATATAGAGGGTGCAAATAAAGCATGTTGGTTTCCTTTCGGGAAACGTTTGTGTAATATATCACCATCTGACCTCCAGGGCGGACTACGCAAAGAAGAGACTGCCCCTTATCTGGTAGCAGGCAGCATTAGAAAAAGATAAAATCACTGTTCAAAGCAAGGACGACCTACGGTACACAGTTGTTTCTTGATGGGAGGTAAGGTTTTTCCACTCCTATTCTAGTAGGCTCCAGAGGAAACTAATCAGAAGAAATTAAAATTGGAATAATCCATTGTCTTCTTTATCCTCAGAAATGTTTTCTTCCACAAACAACTATGATCATTGAAGAGCAGTGATACTAAGGATATAGAGGCCATTAAATCGCGGTCTTGGGAGTTTGTGACACACTACACCAGGAGTGGTGAGTGTTCATTCTGTATAAGTTGAAGTAGAGTGTAAGTGTGGTGTGTATTGGATTGTGGGGATTTATTCTCCTTTGTTAGCATAAAATTATTGAGTTCTCTCTGATTAAATATAAGTAGAGATGTAGTGCCAAGGGGTTAAGGTTAAAAATAAGAGCAATGGAAATTATGTTGATAACTGCCGATTGTAAGAAACAGTGATGTTTAAGGATGGGGGAGGAGTAGGCTTGTGTCCTGGTGAAGGTGGTTTTTACATTGAACTACATACCACTGAAACGCGTCAACACCAGTTCACTTGAATCCAACTACAAGGAATCCTGGGTAGGAATAAATAGGTATCCCACCAGTGTATAAAAACTGATGTATGATGTTGGATCAGCTCATTCAACAGCTCATGTAGAAGTGTGCAAAAAGGGTCCCCTGTTTTTATTTTCTCATTTGTGAGTTTGATTTATTGCAGTTTTTTCGCTGGATTTTAATATTTGTATGTATTGTGTTAGTTTTCAATTTGCATGCGATGTATGAATTTTATTGATCCTTGGAATTGTTTTGAATTTTTATGACTACTATGGAGTACAGAGTCTTTTTACTAAAAATAAAAATAACTTTGAGCGCTACATCTCAATTTGGGGAATATTTTTAGTATTAAGTCCTCTTTCTTTGATTGAACTTAACTGTTTAAGCATGGTGTGAAAGTAAGTGGAAGTGTTGGTGCTATTTTTCTATCCAAGGGAAGCTTTATTTCTCCACTGTTTTACAGTGCCCTCTTCCCTTTGACAGTGGGGCCACCTCTCTAGTTTAATCATTAGTCACAAACTGGACACTCCTCACAAGATGTCAGACCGCTGCATGATGAATTCTCAGCATGCAAGTACCCCTGGTGTCAGCTGAAGTACCTCCTCCGCTAATCTATTGGGATGCTCATCTTTTATGATACAAAGCTTGTGACATGCGTATAGATTCGTGATGTTATGGATGTGTAAATAGCCCTGTCACCCCGTGAATGAAGATAGAGATGACATTTGTACATAGTACGAGAAGAGATCTTGTTCAGGGCATAGAACATAGTGCGAAAAGAGACCTACCTTGTTCATGATGTTCAGGGCATTGTGATATTGTTGTGCGAAGCTAGATATGTAAACAACTTTAGTTTCAGGGAAACTAATCCAGCACTGTCGCACACGCAAATATGTGCAAAGGTTACTGCTGAAAAATACATGGGATTCACTACTAGGGCCTAACTCGGGGATTTAACACCTACTCATCATATCAACGGTCGATACATAAAAGCTATCTAGAATCATTCTATAAAAAGCCTGCAAGCCATGATAATATGTTAGCTAAAAGGCCTTAAATCTGATGTTAAATCATCTATAAGCAAGGTTCCCTTAAAAATATGTCAAAAAGCCTTAAGAGTTAATATACTGTTTGAAATCCGAAGCACTCAGAAAGCCATGGTGCCTTGAAGAGAGAAAAAAACAAAAGCTGTTTTGGTTCATTTTGTTTAAAAACAGACTAAATTGTTCCTATACGGAAAAGCCAATTTGTTTTATGTGTTCCAAGTGGTAGGCATAACATTGCTGTTGCCCATAACCGCAGACAAAAACCCAGAGGTACACATCGACGCAGGTATATGGAGCAAAGGTGAATCCATCCAATTCCCACAGCAGCCGTTGTTGCCTATAAGTCATCTGCAGAGCCGCTGTTCACATCACTAGGGGTTGAAGCCTCCCACGGTGGCTCTAAGAATGCATTCATCATCAATGGAATAAACTGAGTATAACAATACACATGGGCCTTTAAGGGGTCCATCAGTACGTCAATGTCCGGTGGCGCAACCAATTGTGATCCGAGACATATATCCAGGATGCATTTGTGGCTGCAAAGCAGACAGAGAAAGACAGGTTGTACACAGTCAAGCCAGACAGGCCCGAAGGATAAGAGCCACTGCTTGTTCAGTTCTTGAAGCCGAGGTGTCTGAAGCAGTGTACCATGCGCTCACTGCAACACAGCACCAACAGTGCTGAATCCATTCCGTTTGAACTGGGACATCCATTGCGGAGTAGAAAAATTTAAAGCAGGACTTCTGCCACAAGTAGCAGGACAAGCAGGAGCCCTCCAAAAACACTTCCCGAAACAGAGTGTATGAAAGATAATATATATCTGAAAATAGTCTGAAAGGTGATAACCAGACCAGAGCCAATACATTTAAAAAAGTTAACTATTCCCTTTGTATCAGACATGTTAAAGATACAGTGGATCAGCTCCCCAAAATACAGCGCGAAGTTAGTGTGGAGTAGAGTATGTATCTCAGAAGAGGACCTTGCAACCTGGACAACAAACGTCTCTCTGGCTGATGTTAAGCACACATCATTTAGAAAGAGAATGGCTTTCAGTTTGCTCAATGAACCAAACTGTATGTTTAGAACATTTTTTGATGGCCATAGCTCTGCTTCTCTAACTGTGCGGGTAGGTGAAAACAGTACTTGCGTGCACTAAGTAATTATAGAAATACCTGTCACAAGATAAGTGATGCCCTGTTTCATTCTGCAGCAACCTTGATTATTCAGCATCAAATAGCTCTCATTCAAGAGCAGCTTGAACACTGGATGACTCACAGCAGCTCGAGAACCCTTCAGATAACAAGCCAAGTTTGCTGCCAAAGCTTTGCAAGCACCCTGGAGAGAAATGTCCTTGCAGACTAAGGATCCGCTTAAAGCATTCTCACAGTCGGAACCACTAAGGAAAACCTCTGTGTTCCCATTCCTGCATCTAAACCTGAACAGTAATTCCCAATACTCATGCACATAACCTTCCCCTAGTGCTTCATATCTGCCTACCTGTTGGTAGTGGAGACAGTATTAGAATTGGAAAGTTGTGACCGGTAGGGTGATGTAACAATGGATTATCCAGTCTATGGATGGTGTTTCAGCCACAGACTAGTACTGTTGATGTAAAGCTATGGCATGTGGCCCGAACGTAATATTTGTAATGTCCAGCTCAGTATTACAATGAACGGTCTTTGTGACTAACCATGTTGTAAAATAGACACGTCTTGCTGTATTATGTCAATTGCAGAAGACACTATGTTGTCTAGTGAATAAATCCTAGATGATAATTTGATCATACCATTGTCAACCACAGCCAAAGCCTTTTCTTTCAGCTTAGCCACCTGTTTCCCAAAGCATTTTGTGTGTTAATGGGCAACCTTTAGAATCTCTAACTCAATTCTGGCCCCAATAGTGTAAATATTCATTACATGACTGGACACAGTAAAACAAAACACACGATATGTGTAGGGAATTCACAATCCATATTTTGTAGTTCTAGTATCAGGGCTTTAGGATCTGCCAGCTGCGCTGTACAGTGTCTTAAGGACCGAGTGTGTGTCTTCCCAAGATGGAACTTTCCGTTATGCGTGCGCCCTTTTACCATTGCGCATGCCACAGAATATTTCTGTTTCATTTGTATGGCAGGTTGTGCAGAACCATCAGTATAAGTGATGCATTCATATCGATCTAGAGGCATTATTTCATTCAGCAGAGGAGATTCTTTTTCATCCTGCAAAAATCCTTGTTTTTTTAATGTAGAATAAAATCTCTAAATTATATCTGTTGCAGTGAAAAAATTAGCCCATTGAATCCATCTTGGAAATAAAGCTTTTGCATTGGAACGCTTGCTTTGGTGATGGCCTCTAAGGTTATTACCAGGGTCACAACAATTATGAGTTTTCTCTGCACTGATACTCTCTCTCCCACTACAGCAGTCTGTACCGCTGTGAGTATTTCTCAGTGGATGCAAAACACATTTCAGCATTTGTGTGCAAATTGAAAGTGATATAGGTGTACCCGGCTGGTCTAGGGACTACACAAATCATAAGGTTAGTTGTGTTAACACGCATGTAAAAATGTGTAGAAGCTATCATGTCATCTTGTACCGAACGTAAAATATCTGTATGTTCCTGTGTCCAATGATGCACTGTAAAATCATGTCTAATTAAGTTGTAAAAAAAAGTTTTACCCTTTCTGCGTAATCCAAAATGCAAGTTCTGCCAAAATGTAAAAATCCTAAAATGGATTGTAGTCTTTTCAGAGTAGTTGGAGATTGGAGCAGTGCACATTTTCCTAAGAAATTGGCTGCCATTATTTTCTCTTCACTAGATGGTTTCATAGCCCATAAACAGGACATTGAGATTGGTAATTTCTGATTTTTTTTTAAATTAAATTTGTAGCGCAAGTGAGCAAACCAAAGAATTATATGGTTCACTCTACCTAAGTGCTCCATTAATTCATCGTCCGTCAGATAAATATTGTCTACATAGGACAATGTCTCTTCGTCAATATTTTGAAGTAACTCTGTCACTCTGGCTGAAAACAGTCCAGGGCTCTTCTTATACCCCTGAGGTATTCAACAAAATTGGTCCCGAGAACCTAGCGCTGAAAATGCTGTCAAATATCTGCTGCCAGGCACTATATTCTGGCAGAAAAATCCAGTTGAGATATCTAATGTTGTTTTGTATTTGTTCTGCATGATGTTATTAATTAGTGCGCCACTATGTGCGTTTTGTACTGCAAATGTGCATCTGCAAGCAATCAAATGTCTATATTCTAGGACTAGATGGTACAAATTATCGGGTTACATTACCGGAAAAAAGTTGATCTAAGATCTCCCTGACCTGTTTCTTTGCTTAATGTTTTATTGAGTTTTGTCTTTGTGGTTGAGGAATGGATTTTAATGTATTTCTTGATGAGGTGACTCATCATCCCACCCAACATAGTTTGGGTAAAGTGCAGGAGGTAGCGCTAATGCCCATTCCTATGCGTATTCATTTTTAACTGATTCTGGTACGAGGCCTGAGAAAGCAGGTACAATGACATATACTGCCATCGGGAAATCCATGACGAACTCATGTGGACAGTCTCTTTCAGCCAAAATAATATCATAACCATATGTCAGGTTCTTCCAAAAGAGACCCTTCACTTGTCTGGGTATGTCCTCCTCTATTTGGAGTGTTATTTCATGTAAACGATGTGGGACACTTACCAGTGTATTAAGTGTTTCCACTGTGATATGCTCACTCAGCGCTACTGCCACCAGACAATCATTCAGGTTCCAGCAAGCTAGTGTGACTTCTGCCACGCTGTCCAGCATCGTCACTGCCCATTCCCCATTCAGAAGCAGAGTCTTCAGTAGCTTGGGCATTTTTAACTTTGATCCCAGCTACCTTCTTCTTTTTAAATTGAGGTTTAGGAGTCTTTTGTTTGTCTGCCTGTTAAATGATGTAGCCTGAAGTGTGTTGTGTCTCCCTTTTTGGCTTCACTCACTCTTCTGATCTGTGCTCTGACTGTCTGTCTCTCTCCGAAGGTTTTTCGGATGACTCCTAAATGGAATGAGAGGAACATGTACCAGTATCCTGATACCTGTCAGGCTTTCTAATATTGTCATGGTTTCTTAAATTGTATTTTCGCTTGGTGTGTTCCTGTTGAGTAGATATACCCTGTGACTGTGTTTTGTTTTGTTTGATTTTTTGTTTATTAGCCCATTTCATCTTGGAGGAATCGGGTGCCTGCTTAGAGTTATCCTTTTCAGTGGTGCTCTTAACTATTGGTTTCCCAGATCTGGCTCCCAGATTATCTCTACCTAGTGAAGGATATATGTCCTCGATAGTCTTAAGTAATCCTCACTCTTGCTGTGCATGAGAGCACTCCCTCATGCATTAGCATATGGGCACTGCTGCTGCCTCCCGTTTTATATTGCTTAATATAATTGCAGATACTTGTTCAAAATTGCCCGTTAGTTTCATCCACAGGTCTATGGCAGGCTCTGCCCTCTAATCACTCTGTATTTATTTCAGTACATCTGGTATAACTGCTATTGAAGGGATACCATGAGTTCCGGTATAAATGGCAACGAAGATTGTACCCCAAGTGGCACAGTCCTCTATCGGGGGAGCCATCCCCATCGGCGAGCAAATTGTTAATATTCAATGTTTTTCTTGAGTGCCCGTAAGGGGAAAAACTGCTTCAAGCTGAGCTGTTTTCTGAGCTATCCATAACAGAATTTTCTCCCGACTGGTGGGAATCCTTCCCATATTGGGGTTCAGTGCTTGGGGGCTAATACCTGTAGTAGCCAATTCAGGTTGTGCAGCCTGAACAGCCCTCGCAGGTTGAACTGTCAGTGTTCTCATTATATATTGCATAAGATTCCTGTAAATGTTTACTAAGTCTCTATACAGTGTACGCATTCCTGCTGCTGATAGAGTAGCAATGTCTGGATGTGGTGTATAAGAACCTAAGACCGGCCAGGTCGCTCCTTCTTTACGTGATCTGTGGTATGGGATAGGGCGCGTTTGCACCAATTAACATTCGCTTGATATGTTAATGGGACTTTTGTGTCCACGTATGGAAATTATTCTTCAGGTGGTTCATCTTCAGTGTAAGTCTGAAACAGCTGTGTGCGTGCATCTGCAGGTGGGAATTTAATTCAAGAGTAGAATACCTCTATTCCGAATACTTTGTGTGCCTCAACCACAAAGGTAACATACCCACCCGTTCCCAGGAGGCCATATTGTAATAATTTCATGGTAACTGCCTGTATGCAATATCTAGAGCAACTACCTACTCTTCAATGTACTCACCTGCTTGTTCGGTCATTGTTGAAAAAGGATATTTAAAAATGATTATAGAGATATGGTATGCACAATGAGGGAAACTTTTAATCCTCCAAGCTTGAATAACCTACAGCCAATACATAGGGTACAACTACTCAGCTGAGGAGGATTTATTTCCCTTCCCGCTTCGTACGTCTCCGGTTTAAATGTGAGTAGTGGTCTCTGAGAAAGCTTGACTGAACTACTCAAATAAATAAAATGTAACCAATGCTGGGCGCCATGTCCTGTGGTTCCTACTAATCGTGTAGGATCTGCGCATTTGTTGGATAACATAAACCAGGGGCTTGGTGCCTAGACTGATTCCTAACACCCCTGCAGGATATGTTGGCCCATAGACCAGCTAGCTCACAGTGCTACTGTAAACCCCCCTGACCTTACCAGGGAGTGACTGGTTTCTGGCAACCACTGAACATGACAACCATGACCCCTCAGGGATTCTGTAAATAGTACAGAACCTTTCGCTCAGTCACTCGTGCTCACTTATTCTCAGAGAGATATGCAGAGAATACACATGGGAACATTTTAAATATATATATTGAACCGACGTTATTCTTGTGTAAAATACATGTGCTGCAATGATTAATAGACAGAAGAAGATAAAAGTGATTACAAGCACCAAAAGCATAAATAGTAGATATAGTTCTGCGGTGGTGGTAAAATAATGTATATATGCAGACATATAAAACAAGGCACTAATGGAACGTACTCCTACTATGCAAACCCTACTCTTAGTGTACCTAGAGTGTGTATAGATGTGGGGGCAAGAATCCCTGAAGGGATGATCCAACCCTGTTACCTGGTGGGAGATAATGAAGGACCTTGTCTTGGTCATGAACTGCACACCCCTCACGAGATATCAGATCCCGGTGTGATGAATTTTCAGCATGCAAGGACCCTCTGTGTCAGCTGAAGTGCCTCCTCTGCTAGCTCATCTTTTATAGTAGAAAGCAGCCTTGCGATGCGCTTATAGATTAGTGATGTTATGGATATGTAGGTAGCCCTGTCGCTCCGTGGATGAAGATAGAGATGACATTTGTACATAGTGTGAGAAGAGACCTTGTGCACGATGTTCAGGGCATTGTAATAATGTTGTGCGAAGCTAGATGTGTAAACAAGTTTAGTTTCAGGGAACCTAATCCAACATTGTTGCGCACGCACATATGTGCAAAGGGTAACTTCTGAAATATAGAACAATGTAAGAAATAAGCTGCTTCTCTACATGGGCTTAACTCGGGAATATAAAAATACAATTAGACAATTGGAACATAACCTTACCCCTACACTCATGTCCTGGACATATGCTAACTGGCCTTATCACCAACGATCTATCCTGGTGGATCTTTGGCGGTGGAAACTCTTGCATATCTCATGACTGTGCCAGGTGAACATCATCAAAATGGAAGTACTCCTGCGGGTCCTGTACCTCTTTCAAACCTTACCCACCCTGATTCGGCAGGAAGATAGCCTGTGTTTGCAGCAGGACATTCATTCCTTCATCTGGAATGGGAAATGGCCTAGAATCTCTAATGCCCTAATGAGGCAACCCTGAGACAGGGGCGATCTGGTATCCCCAACCTCTTCCAATACTACTGGGCTGCTCATTAACCCTACATCTCTGAGTGGGTGGTACATGAAAGTAAGAAACACTGGTTTCCCATGGATAGGGCCAGGGCCTACCTTCCCCTCTGGGATCAATCATAACATTTGTAAAGCGCGCAACTCACCTGTGAGGGTCTCAAGGCGCTGGGGAAGAGGGGTGCTGTTACTGCTCGAATATCCAGGTCTTGAGAAGTCTCCTGAAGGTTAGAAGGTCCTGGGTCTGCCGTAGGAGGATGGGGAGGGTGTTCCAGGTCTTGGCGGCGAGGTGGGAGAACGATCTGCAGCCAGTGGTTACTTTTCGGATGCGGGGGACAATGGTGAGGGCGAGGTCGGCTGAGCAAAGCTGTTGGTTCGGGTTTTAGAAGGTGAGTCATCTGTTGTGGTATGCTGGTCCGGAGTTGTGGAGTGCTTTGTGTGCGTGTGTGAGGAGCTTGAAGGTGATCCTCTTGTTGACGGCGAGCCAGTGCAGGTCTCTCAGGTGGGCAGTGATGTGGCTGGGGCGGGGGATGTTGAGGATGAGGCGTGCGGAGGCGTTCTGTAAGCATTGGAGACTTTTCTGGAGTTTGGCTGTTGTTCCTGCTTAGAGGGCGTTGCCGTAGTTTAGTCTGCTGCTGACCAGGGCCTGGGTGACTGTTCTTCTTGTTTCGGTGGGGCTCCACCTGTAGGTCTTGCAGAGCATGTAGAGGGTGTTGAAGCAGGAGGACGAGTCGGCGTTGTCTTGCTTGGTCAAGGAGAGTGTAGAGTCGAGGATGAACCCCAGGTTGTGTGCGTGGTTGGAGGGAGTCGGTGCTGCTCCCAGTGCGGTCGGCCACCAGGAGTCGTCCAAGGCTGAGGGGGTGGAGCCGAGGTTGAGGACCTCTGTCTTGTCCGAGTTCAATTTCAGAAGGCTGTTCTTCATCTACTCAGCGACAGCTTTCATTCCTTCGTGGAGGTTGGCTTAGGCGGTGAGGGGGTCCTTGGTGAGGGAGAGGATCACCTTGGTGTCATCGGCATAGGAGATGATATTGAGGTCATGCAGTCGGGCGACATGGGCGAGCGGTGCCATGAAGATGTTGAACAATGTTGGGCTGAGGGATGATCCTTGGGGTTTGCCGCAGGTGATCTCATAGGCTTTGGATCGGAAAGGGGGAGGCGGACGCTCTGGGTTCTGCCGGAGAGGAAGGAGGTGGTCCATTCCAGAGCCTTGTCTGACCTGGCTCCCCAAGCATGCCTGACAGAACAGCGCATACATTGCTACCCCACCAAAATGGTGCTCAACATATGGGGTAGATTGGCACTTAAAAGGGGACTTACTACCCTTCCCTCTCTGAACACGTCTATTGCCCTTAACCCTGCTTTTTTTCCTTTATTGTCACCCCTTTCATCCACCACTGATGTGATGGGTATTGTAGAAGAAGCAGGGATCTTTTTGATTGGGTTTCCATGAAGTTCTTTGATTAATGTAAGACTGAATATCATCTCCCGGGGTGACGAGGCTCCAATACTGTCAACTGTGGCATTGGCTGCTACACCCCTCTGTTTACCCTGGGGCCACCCGACCCTATACCCCTTTTGACAAGCTGGCACAAGCCTATAGAGTTTCAAGAGAACTTATCTCCAGCGCATAACACACACACTCCAGCACTCCACCTCTCCTTGCACTCACACTTACCAGTCTATATGGCACACCACCACTCAAGAGGACATTTCGTCCAAACAGTGGGAGATCCTGTGGCAGGATATACCCAAAACATACCGTAGCATATCCCTTTGGCAAACGGCATACCAATTTATGTTTTAGTGGTATTATATGTCAGCCTATCTCTCCACAGTCTACCCCAATACCTCCCCCCATGTTGAACTTACCAGATAGCTGCTAGCAATCTTGCAATATATGTTGGTCATGCAGCCTTATCACTATCAACTGTATGGGAGTCCTGGGCCATATCAAAGCCACTGTAGGGTGTCAGCTTTCTTCCTCATACCTCATGGTTATCCATGGTAGTCGACCCTCGGCCTGGCAGGTGGTGACCCATGCTGAATGGAAGCTTATTGGCTACATGCTCCAAGCAGCATGGTAAGCCCCCGGTGGCACAGTAGTTCTTTCGAATTGGGCATAGAGCAGCTCTCCCACAGATTAACTAAAACAGAATCCGGGTTCCAATCTATTTGTCACCCGCTGATCCAATATCTTACTCATATAGAATTCACATGCTTCAATCCACCAAAGCTAAAAGCGCTTTAGCTCTTTGACTAAACCTTTCATTGGAGCTTTATTTCGCTGCTTGGCCCACTGATGCCTAGTGGGGAGGAGTGCGCCCTTCGCACCACACCGCATCTTTGACCCTGAACTTATCTCTAACACTGATGACTTGTAGTTAATGATTTTGTTATCTTAAGTATTTTATGCTTTCTTCCTTATGTCCTGCGACACGTTGCCTAATGGATGATCTGGTACTATGCCACTTGGCTAATGTTTCTGTTTAAACCTGGCAGGCTGGCTAGACCCTGGGCGCTTAGCCAGTGTACCATGTATTGCATGATCTCCAGTGGCTTTTGATTGTACTTGGCGGCTATGTTGCACTTTGCTTTTCTGTTTTGAAAATACCTGCAGCAGATTCCACAACACCCTAAGCTATTTTAAAGTTTTGCTTATTAAGACCAATAAACTACGTCAAATAGTCTTTGTAAGTAGGGTGGCTCAGTGAGTTTAACACTTGCCGCTACAAGTCATAATGTGGAATTCCAGCAAAGAGTTTCAGAACTGCATCCTTCTGAGGACAGTAAATTGAGTGTCATTCAGTACCACTAAAATGTTTACAGCACTGTGAAAGAACAAGCATGTGTATGAAACACCATATAGATTAAGTTATAAATTATAACTTTATCTATATGGTGTTTCATACCGTAACTTAAATAGGAACTGCAATCAGTGAATAAAAGCCAGTCTCTAATTTCTTATTACAGCCAGGGGCACTGGAATCGTGTATCATGAGAGGACCTAACTTATATGGCAAAGTTGACCACGTTAAGCAGCAAAAAAGACAAATGTATGTGACGTTATGCGGCACATTTTGTGATAACATTACTTCGTAAGTTTGTAATTGTTACACTTATTAACACAGTTTAGGGAAAGGTTTCAACTCACTAGTATAAGTTTATACCCAAATACAGCTATAAACAACTGAAAAGTGATTTCAACAATTGCATAGGCCCATCCACTGTACGGCGAAACATGTCCCTGCAATTAGCAACGTTTGATCAGTTTGAGCTAGAATCGTTTTTGTTAATATTGGCAAATTATGCTCCTGATGATGGATTATGTGGCAAAAGCAGCAAACCATAATTATGAGGAAAACGCTGCAGCCTCAGTATCACGTAATTCCAGTGGCCCTGATAACAGGTGACTTGTAGCATGCTTAGTAACCAGTCATAAAGAAATCACATAGCCACTCAACTGTTTTAACTTATTACAATTGAGTTCTGAAGTCGCAATGCCAGCTGCAATCGGTCATGAGGGAAAACAGGGCACAGCGCACAAACAAAGGTGCAGCTTAAATGCCCAAAATAAAACCAGACTTCTACTCTCTTTTTTTGCAGATAAACAGTGATATGCAGAAAGGATTTTTTATGGAAATAGGTTTATTTTTTCCATGATTTAGGTAATTATAGTAAAGATAGAATCTTTTTGCATGATTCTACAGCTTATGAATATAGTAAATGTGTAATTTCTGCATGGTCACCCCAGATGTAAATCTATGTCTGCAGTGAGCACCACTGTGCTCTGGCTGGGCTGCAGTTAAAACAACTACAGTGGCACATAGCAGTGAAAACTGACTTTGTCGAGTAGAAAATGGCTAATTGTATATATTTATAAGTCACCCATAATGTATGCCTTGAAAGTCCATAGGGCAGAGTGCTAAAAAAATAAAAATAGGTCAATGTTGCTCGTGGGTTATTTTACAGGAAGGCAAAGAGAAAGTGTTGCAAATGGTGGGGGGTTGAGAGAAAGTTGTTAAGATTGGATAGTTGAATTTCTTCAATCACTGGTCAGTGCACAGGATAGGTCTGGCACCTCCACCACCACCTCCTCAGAACATTACTGGACTGGGAAGACACTACCAGAAGAAGATTTCCCTGCTGGAAGAAGATTGCTGACTTCTTACACCTCACTTCATACGCTTGTTGAATGAAGAGGACTTGCACAAGGACATTATGACTCAAGAACCCTTGAATTTTACAGGCACCCAGGGACTGGAACTGCTTTTCAAGAGTCCTGTGGTTGGCCTCCTGTTTACCTGATTCAGACTCACAAAACACAGAAGGGCTTCTTACTCTAAGAGAGCCTAGCTGACTAAAGAGAACTAGCCCCTGCAGGAGACTTCACTCTAGATGAACATGGGGTCAAGAAGCCAGCCTTGAGGAGCTAGGTGGATTCAGGCCTGACTAGAAGATTTTGAAGCACTTGGAGGCTAAGTCTGAAGGTAAAACCTTTGACCGTAATAATCTACTAGGTGTATCTGACCTCCTCTCTACAGAGGTTGGCCTGAAATTGTGACAAGTTCTCAGTCCACTGCAAACCAGCCTTTCCATAGTGCTTGAATTTTTTTAAGGCTCTTTCTTTGAAACCGTAAAAATCCAGACTTCTGGCTCCACTTAAACTATTCTGATGACATTGGTGTATTTTTGCTCATGAAATCTTTCTATATTTTTCAAAAGTGGTTTGGGAATTTTTGTGTGTTGTTTTCTTTGCTTTAAAATTGATGATACTTCTTGAACTTAGCAAGCCCCTTTCTGGGGATTGTCTGCAGCTTGTGCCATAGCTAACAGGGTTTGAGCAGAGGTTTTCTCTGAGCTGTATTTTGAGAACCAAAGTGGGCATATTAAGTTGGTAGGTGTTCCCCCACACAAATATCAAACTGCTTTCTGCTGTGCTTAATTTTGCACTAGTTATTCTACTTGTATTCTTCATGTTCACAAACATCTTACCTCTTTCATATGAAAGAGCACACACTAAGGATTTAAGCGGTTTATGGGTTGAATTATTGTATGATGATGTATTATAAGAAATAAAGCACCCCTTACATTATAAGGCTGTTGCAAGTCAATTCAATAAACCTTTATTCGTTTTTTTACAACCATAAAAGTATACAATTGTTAACAATGCCTTCAATAAAATAGATATATACAGTTTTAAAATTAATTTCTAAAATTCACAAATTCATTTTGATCTCCTCAAGGTAGTGTGTTTCTATTCACATGGCTTTTACCCTTTTGTGACACATTCTCCTCTTACCTATACACCTGATCATCTCAATTCTCAGTGCATTTAAGGGCCTCCTTAACTTTTTAAATATATTTTCCCATGGCACAAGCTATGTCTAAATTAACCATTTCCACTAAAAGGTTTACTGCATGGATCCTATTTTTAATATCATACTTCTTCCCCTGCTTTTCGAACATCATTTTGTCTCTTGTTATTAGGCTAATGCCTTCATTTAGAAGCTCATGTTCTGCTTTTTCCTGTGCTGCTTTGACTAATGCTGAATAAAGGAGGACCTTGGTTGTTTAGCCCCTTTATGATTTGGCATAAACCCTACTTCTTTGAGGTCTTCTGATCTAACATATCTTAGACTTGAACATTTTGTAGATTAATATTTTAATAATAATAATATTGCAAGTTACCTCAGAGTTCAATGACCTTTTAAAGTAACTTGGCCTTCTGTCTCATTCCTCTATATGGTCATGGCCGTCTTCGGTGTCTTGTAGTATACTTATATTATACAGCAGGGAGTTCTTCATCCCTTATATTATGCTTACATTCATCCTTGTAACATTTCTAGTCCAATATTGCCCACCACAAATACAACATGGGAGAATTATAGCCCCAGTTCGTCTGCACAGGTGTGATATGGTACAGTAATGAAAGCCATGTTTCAGGGAAAAGCCAAAGATGGAGTGGATGACATTATATCTTTGCTCAAAATGATTATCCTATACACCACAGAATCATCAATGTCAGATTTTAATTAGTGACAGGATTTGTTGCTAGGCCTCAAACTCGCACTTACTTGTATACATTTTACAGCAAGAAGCATATATTTTGGTTCAAAAGAGATACTCGCCCACACTGAGTCGTGATTATAAAACACGACCATAGTTGGTGCGTATTTGAACAATATCTTGTGCCCTTTACTGCTGAATCTGCAATGGTTCGCCTCCCTATGCTATGTTACCCTGAGAAATGTACAATAAACAGCTGTCTCGCATGGCACAAGTTGTGTTATAAAAGGGCCTTAAATATAATAATAGAATACGCTTATTCAGTCTGTGACATTCTTTTTGAATCACAAATGACATAAAACACACAAGGGTGTATTCATAACTGTGCGCCCCAAAGACCTCTTAGTTGCCAGAATGTATTAGGAAGGAATCATGGCACACTTTGTACATATCCCATACTCTAACTCTGCCTAAAAGTGTGGTTGCTTGGATACGAAACAAAACGTCTAGCCCAGATAAATACACTCCTCTCCCCAAGCTGCAGGACAGCGGCCTTCTGTCCAGAGCAGGCCACCAAGGCAAGGTTGTTATGCCAAAAATATTGCAGTACTGCTACAGTGAAACATGTGGCAGAACGGTACCTGCCTCGAGTCAGAAAGACATTTTACAAATGACGTTTAATAAACAACCACTTGGCAGTTCTCCCCAGTTCCTCGCCGTGTGCGTTCACTCAGCACGTTGCACTTCATTTGGTCATGTAAACCGATGTCTCCCTGTGGGCATAAGCGCAAGATGATGCAATGGTTGGTAATTATTTCTTTCTGCGAGTAGTGCCCACGAGAATCAGAACAACATGGAATTACAGCGGCTTTGTCAAATCTACAGTGGACCATTTCGGGAAATCCTCGGCACTATTAGAATTATTTTTTTTTTTAAACCTCAGGAAGAACACAAAGCATTTTTTAACCGAAAGTTAGCGTCTTTCTGATGTATAATTGGCCGTTGGTATTTCATGTTTGCACCGCCGTGGTGTGTGCGAATGAAATGGACAATAAAATCACACTCGATATAAAGGTTGCACACGTTGAAATAAAGGATGCATGGGGTTGTGATAATAAAGCAATGTGAATAGTTTAGGCTCAAAAGCAAACGGAAAAAAACGGACACTCCGAAAACCATACTGTCGTCATTGTTAAGCACAGCAATCGACACATGCTTTCATTTAGTTAATTTAAAGTAAGATGGATCCATCAAGGTTACACAGTGACATCACATTCCCCAGCAAACAAAGAAGCTGTGCACCCCTGCGAAGCAGATTTCTCTCATTTATCAAATGCAAATAGTTCTGACACCAGCAGTTTATGTAACGCTTTCCCGTTGCATCATGGAACCTGTGACAGGCCTTGTTTGTTTTTCTTTCCATCATCTGCTGCAGAAGCAAGGTGGTAAGGTGGTATTTTGGATCTCCGCGAGGACTGTGCATTCAGAAAACGAAATCAAATCATCTTTATTTTCTTCCAAACTATTCAGTAGTGAATGCCAGGCCTGAATGGACAGCATGAAGTCATGCAGAAGGTTTACAAATTCAAAGAACCTAAAAACAATACAGTAAATTGCAAACACTGAAACAAAAATGATGAGGGGATAGTGTTTAATGGTATAGTACCGTCTTACCTCAATTCAGACGTGGCAAGCAGGTTGGAAGCTGACAGTAGGAGTGCTTTATGATCACTGTTAGTCTGCACTCACATATATTTCTGTGTGACTCATGTATGAAAAAGAAGAAAGAGGAGTATGAGATGTTAAATTAATCCTCATGATTATTGCAAATCTCATGTGTATTTTAGAAATGTAACTGACAAAAGTGTGCCTTAATATTGCGTTAAAGAATAGCACACTACATGTGTTTACTGACTTGTTTAATATTACATTCATGACACTAATACTTTAAGCCATTTATAAGAGTGAAAAGGGGGGGCCCTCGGCCCCCCGCACGCATGGCGGCGCGGCGACCGTCTCCCCCCCATTCTCCTTGGTTGTCTCTCGGTGGTGGGGGCGGGCCCTGGGGGGCGCGACTCACCACCGATTGGCCGGCGGCCTCCCTGACCCGGATGCCAGGTAAAAGGTCCGGGTCGGGGGGGGCGGGCTATAGGAGGGGCGGGCCGGGGGGGGGCGTGCCCCCCCCCGCCTGGCCCCTGGAGAATAAAGAGGTGGGGAGCGCCCAGGAGACTCCCTTGTCCCTGGACGCTCTCCCACAGCACCGTGTGCCCCGCGCTCGGGGCTTCTTTGTTTTGTAATTTTGTCTGCTTTCTTTTTCAGGTTCCTGGAGGCGTTTTGGTTTTGAATCCCTTTGTGAGCGGCTAGAGAGCGTCGACGCAGCGAGCGGAGCCCCGCGCTCGGGGCGTCTTGGTTTCTGTAATTTGTCCGCTTTCTTTTTCAGGTTCCTGGAGGCGTTTTTGGTTTTGAACCCCTTTGTGAGCGGCTAGAGAGCGTCGACGCAGCGGGCGGAGGCCGCCGGCTGAAGAGGCCAGCTCGGGCATAGTTCTTCCAAAGCACCACACCGCTTCGGGAACAGGAGCGGCTAGAGAGCGGCGCCGCATCAGGGACCGGGAGAACAAATCGGTAGTTCTGCGTGGAGGGGCCGGCAGGCGACGAGGTATTTGTTGGCGGGACCTGGGGGCGGCCCGATTGTGCACGGTAGGAAATATGGAAAACCCTGATTATCCGAGGCCGGATTTGCACTGTGTGTCGTTTTAATTTTCACCTGCGTCTGTTCGGCAAATAATGCAGACTCGTCTGCAGTCATGAATGACCATGCTAAGCTCAAGTGAGTGTCAGGAAGAAATAATTAATACAAACCTCAGAAATATTCTATCGTTTCAAGTGCAGATTCGAAATTGCAGAGTTAGGTTTAACCAGTGTCTCTGTGAACCAGGTAAACAGAATGTAATCACTTCATGACGTGGCCGTGTGCCCAAGCACATAAAGGCCCAGGCTTGATGATATGTTGTGCACAGCATCCTTTTGTATGGACCCGCACTGAACGTTGATAAGATTGCATCACTGAAACAGGTTTTGTGTGGAACAATGTGAAACCCCTCTTCATCTTAAGAAAGTAGGTATCTCGCATGTAATTAATTCTCTAGGTGCAATCTATAATTTCCATGAGACTAAACATATTATACATTTAAACCCAGGGGAAATACATAATATATTGCTACTGGAGCATCTGCCTTAAGGGAGGAATCCACGTTCGCATGCTAGGCTGGATCCAGTGCAATTTGTCCCAGACCCATGAGTTTCAATTAGACACAAATATCTTTCACGCCCAATTTTAAACTTTACAGCACAGCATGAATGTGTACGAATGCGTGGGATCTGTTATACACACCAATTCCTGAACAACTTGGTTGTCTGTGATAACGAAGATGTTCTTGTTTACTTTATCAGTCACAGATCGTTTTTGAAAATAGCTCATGGAATTCAGATACCAACTGTAGACATCTGTATGTATTTAGCAAGTCTCAGGCTATAACATTAGCAAAGGGTTTAATGTGTCCAATGCACTTGCTGCAGAGGTCTACGCTCAACCTTTGGGCACAAGTTTGAATTATGACTAACTAGGTTAAATGGTGAATATGCCTGCTTTAGAACAATGTTTGTAATTTATAGGTCACAGGATTTTATCCTAGCGAGATCGCGCTGTGAGTTTTTGTACTTCTTACAGCAGTCACGTGTACCCTGCAAGCCTCATGTTCATATCCTGGTAAAATCGTCCAGTGGATTATGCATTCACTGTAAACATCTACATGTAACTTGTGAGACATATGTTTAAAACACAGAAGATTTTAACTCAAGGTAGAACATTGTCATTGTGGGTTGAATCACACACATAGACAAAGACACCTAAACGGTAAATGCTCTTATCTACGTTTATTTATTGGCCTACTTGTAATACGACATGAAGAGTGTATTCTCGTAGAAATTGAAGGGTAGGTGGGAAAGATCCCTGAATAGGACGATTAATGACCCAGATTTGCGTAGAGTATTGGAGTCTCCCAAATAGATCTCCTGTAGTGTCCGTCTCAGATACCTTCAATTCAACTATGTACGTATGACACATATGACCCCCCCCCCTTGCCTTTTAGCATCGTGACATCGCAGGATCGACCCCCTTGTTTGGCACCCCCTTCCCCCCTCAGCAGGCTCCTGGTTGCTGTTAGTCACCCAGGAAGAATGAGTGGATAATACACAATGAAAACAGTGTTCTTAAAGTGCCGTTACTGGGACAGTAAATCTGTTCTGCTTAAACTGGTCGCAAAGTCGGCATTTTTAAAATATGTGGTAAGGTTAGAGCATCTGCTGCTGAGAACTTTGTGAGTCCAGTAAACGTCAAAGAGAGTATTGGTAGAATAACTCTGGGGGGTTACCACATTTCCTGGAGGAATATATGTTTTCTCCAATCCCAGGGGTTACTGTTTCTCCTACACAGTTCATCTATGTAGGTAGGTAAGCGGGGAACTCCTCTTTTAGCAGGGGAGAGGAGTTGGCCTAACGGATAGGGCGTTCGACTTCAGACCTGGGGATCTGGGTTCGAGTGTCGCTAACGACACAAAAAATGTGTTGCTGCATGAAATGAAATGCACTCAGGTACTGGAAGCGATAGTATAAAAAACAGAGATCCTTTTGTTGTTTGCAGTTAATAAATCACAACCCTTCTCACATTGCACAGTGACCTAGGAAGGACGTGTGTCTCCTGCATCATGTACCCCTCACTATCTCACTATGCAATTTTTTCGCATAGTACTTGATTGGCTACATTTGCCACATATTACAACTTCTCCTGCGTAATTTACAAGTTGTCCTTAGCTCAAACTGAACAAAACTTACTAGAAACGCATGTTCCTAGGAAGCGGAATGCAATTTGCACAAGCTGACAGTTCACCTTTCAAATGCATGTTGTGGGTTGGGGTGTTAAATTAATACTTATAAGATAAGACCTCTTATTCAGGTAGTGTTAAGATGTGAACATGTGACAGAATAAAGAACTGGTACTAACCCAAAGATGTGCCGCATTATGCTGCATAATTTAGCAAGCCCTGCTACTTAAATTTAATCCGTCATTGCCGCATAATTTCAGTGGCCCTGGTCTTAAGTAACACACACTGTTCATCGGTTCACACACATAATCTATTTTTCAATGTATAAGGCGTATGTGTAATGTGAAGTACTCTGACACCCGGCATTGAGATAAGTAACGCTATAAAAAGGAAAATCGGGGGTTTTTAAAATTGGAATATGAGTAAAATACTCGGACGAAAAAACACATCTGAGAATTTTGGACAGTGCATGCATATTCCCATATATAGGCACTGGAAAAAGGGCGAAACAATGCCTCTTTTAGGTACTGGGAAGGCAGGATTCAGCTGTGTGCCTTTGTTTCGCCTCCATGGTATTTACATCTAGGTGTGAGGCTCCCAGCCAAGATACTTTAGGGAAGGCACCACACAATGAGGACGGTCTGGATAGCAGGGTTATACGGCTGCTTTCCTAGTAGTAACAGCTGTATTGAGGGCCAACTATACAAACAATGTTGGGTAGGCATCCCACCAAGGCCCCACAATTTTTAGCGTTTTCAAGGGAATCCACTGTATTGTAATGGAACAGGGCACGTATCAGAAGCAGAACACACACTTGCAAAATTTTTTATCCAAGCCAGGGTTGCTGCTTATTTATCTTACGTGAGGAACAGCCATTGACTTAAGTCAAATTTTGACACTCTAGAATTACTATCATTGGTGTCTGCTGAGGGGATAGTTAGAATAATAGTGGAACGGTTCACGAATAGGGTATTCCCCCTTCTCTTGGGGTCCTCCTGGGGATTAATACACATCTAAGGGCAGGGCTTGGCAAGACTGAGAAAGCCAGTTTCCCAGGTACCACATTCCGTTGCAAGCCAAAGCAGTAAGTCACACAAGGGACGTATTTCATTGTAAAGGTAATGGGCATCGGAGGTGATGTTCACTGTTCTAAGGGGGGGGACATTGCACCAGTCCAATTGACTATTCATTGATGATAGGTAAAGTCAACATTAGTAGTGAGCTATCTTATTGGTAGCGGTTTGGCGTGCTGCCTTCAGGCTAAGTCTTGAGGGAATGTAGAGCAGCTTGTTTTACCAGTCTATAATCTCATGAATGAGTAAATGGAAAAGAACAGGTGTATAACCTATATATGTATTAGTTCTAAAACACATCCCTTAATTCCTTTCCGAGGCTAAAGGCGTGAAATTACAGTCAGTAAACTTATTGAACATACAAGTAAATTGGCACAATATACGTTGAGCCTATGATGAGATTAGAGGCGAATAATTACGGTGTGTAAACTTATATAGCACACAGTGATTTAGCACCATATACGTTGAGCTCTAGGGGTGTACCAAAGCTATATATTAATAATGTGGTAGGGGAACCACGAATGGCATGGAGACAGGGCCTAGAGCCTGTAGAGAGACTACTTGGGGTCCTGATAACTATACACACCCTGATGTCACACCTAAAGGTGCCCAAGAGCCTAGTTGCGGCATCACATAGGTCTGGGGATGCATGTGATCATGTCCGGTTGGCTAGGATGATATTTCCCAGAAGCCAAAGTGGTGAGCGGAAAGGGTCCTTGGGCCAGCGTATGGCCTGGCGGGGTTAGGGCTGTGCTAATTCTGTTGGCTAAAGACTGTGGTGCTGCACTGTTAAGTAGACTGTCTTGTTTTTACACGTAGATCCTTATGCAAAAGACGTGGGTAGGAAACCAGGATTAAGAGGCAATGTCCTCGCCTACGGCACAACTTTCTTGTGTAACAATGATTGTAAAATAGGAAGCCAATTTTACAGCCTACCATGGTTAGGGCGGCGCTGATCCTATGCTTAACGACATAGATACTGCACTAGCAAACAGACAAACGGAGGCTATGCTTAACATTTACTGTCGACATGTTAATGTGTAGTAATATGGCACTAAGATTATCTAAAACTTAGCAACTGAAGGTAATGTAAGTCTAACGCGTGTACAGCAGGTATCGCCGGAAACACTAATGGTGTGTATCTATCTTTCCAATTTATGTATGACCGGGTCCATGGTGGATACCTGGAGGGCTCCACATCACAACAGCTGCAACAGGTGGACAGCCCAAGGGGGGCTTACGTCAGTCACGGCTGGGTCCATGGCGGATATCTGAGGAGGGCTCCACACCGCAACATCGGCAGCGGGTGGACGTCAAAAAGGAAGCAAACGTCTAGAAAGAGGACACCAAGGGCCCAGGTATTGCTGGCAGGTGTAAGTGCTACCCATTCCTTAAGGTGGAAGTGGGAATTTGTCACCCAGGTTTTCTTGGTCTTTTCCTGGTTTTAGCAGTTTCTCAAACCTGTCACGCAGGGGAGGAACTCATCACCAGAAGTTGAGGAGCCACAATGTGCCAGCACAAGCAACAGGCTGGACGCAGGACAGGGAAGAGTTTGTTTGAGGGTCTGTGCCATGGTCAGTTCAGGAACTTCTCAGGGACTTTTTAGCTCAGCAGCCCGACCCCCTGTCAGTGGTGATACTTCACCTAGGGGGGACTGAATTGGCCAAACTGGGGAGGCGAATACTCATTGAGTCCATCTCCACTGTGGGGGGGTCTTCAGGACTTGCCCGGGTGGCACAGTAGTAGGGCCTCAACTTATCCCGTGGTGGCAGGGACTCGGTCAGGGCGTTGAATCACTCGATAAAGAGGATCAACACACAGTGGGACAAAGTATTTCAAGCCCCCCTCGGTTGGAGATGATCCAACATGGGTGTATTGGTTCTACCTGGTGAGGGCAGTCCATTTGACGGAGGAAGGAAGGGTCCTGTGGTCTGATGATGTCAGGGCCTGGCCGGAATGTTTTGGCTAAGGTAAGAACTTTCTAGGGTAGGTCTAGGCAGGGGGAGGCCAGATCGTCGGTTAACAATGCTGGCCTGTGGCGGTAAGGTCATTATCGGTGAGCACATATTTGAGGTCTGAGGGGGCGGGCATCATCCTATGGAGGTTCCCGCCCAGGGGGAGGGGCCTGCGGGCCACTCCCAGAACTCCAGGGGCAAGGTAATGGATGCTGCAAAGCAAAGGAGCGCGGGTAGGAGTAGTTCACGCTTTCCTTAGGCTGGTAGCCACCCCGCGCGCGTGGACTCATGACGCCACCGGCGCAGAGTAAGGGCCCTCCTTTAGTGGGTAAATGGAGTTCAGGGCGTAGACCGGGCAATTCCCGGGGTAACACTGCGCATGCGCACGTCTCTAGGGGAGGCGCAGCTTGTAGGACCTGACACCGGTGGTGACCTTGCCATATGGCCAGAAATGTACAAAAATCAAGATGAGGATGTTAGTCTCGGTTAGGAAACAACATGTATTAGAGTTTTGTTAAGGTCAGGCTCTCAAACTTGTTGACAATATTTTGTACCTAATGTCCTGCTGATTTTTGTATAAATTGTTGATCATGCAATTAAAACCTTTTTTAATTTCATATCTTAATAAATACGGCCGGGCGACTAGCGCCCGCCTTCCAAAAAGTAAAGAAGTCTCGTGTCCACGTTTCTGGGTGTTGGGTGCCGGTTTGGGGGGGAGGCGGCAGCTAGTCGCTGACCATGTGAAAAGGGGGGGCCCTCGGCCCCCCCGCACGCATGGCGGCGCGGCGACCGTCTCCCCCCCATTCTCCTTGGTTGTCTCTCGGTGGTGGGGGCGGGCCCTGGGGGGCGCGACCCACCACCGATTGGCCGGCGGCCTCCCTGACCCGGATGCCAGGTAAAAGGTCCGGGTCGGGGGGGGCGGGCTATAGGAGGGGCGGGCCGGGGGGGGGGCGTGCCCCCCCCGGCCTGGCCCCTGGAGAATAAAGAGGTGGGGAGCGCCCAGGAGACCCCCTTGTCCCTGGACGCTCTCCCACAGCACCGTGTGCCCCGCGCTCGGGGCTTCTTTGTTTTCCCACCCACCATCCCTTAGAACAAAGTTTTGTGGCATTCATTATGTCCGTTTTAATGGTAAGTTTGCGAAGGTACTGTCCACATGTATTACATGGTAAGAGTAATGGATCTGTCGGTATATTTCGATGATGCTGTATGTTTATGAATTTTTTCCCCTTTTTCTCGATTTATGTGTAAAGTACTTTTCTTGGATGCCAAGTGTCTTTAGGCCTTTTTTCCCTTTGTAGCTGTACGGTAATGCTGTTATTTATTAGCCAGTGTAGCTGTCCTTTAGAATTTTTTCCATAGGTCGTCGTATTTATTAGGTTTGGGGCATGCGGTAAGGTCATTATCGGTGAGCACATATTTGAGGTCTGAGGGGGCGGGCATCATCCTATGGAGGTTCCCGCCCAGGGGGAGGGGCCTGCGGGCCACTCCCAGAACTCCAGGGGCAAGGTAATGGATGCTGCAAAGCAAAGGAGCGCGGGTAGGAGTAGTTCACGCTTTCCTTAGGCTGGTAGCCACCCCGCGCGCGTGGACTCATGACGCCACCGGCGCAGAGTAAGGGCCCTCCTTTAGTGGGTAAATGGAGTTCAGGGCGTAGACCGGGCAATTCCCGGGGTAACACTGCGCATGCGCACGTCTCTAGGGGAGGCGCAGCTTGTAGGACCTGACACCGGTGGTGACCTTGCCATATGGCCAGAAATGTACAAAAATCAAGATGAGGATGTTAGTCTCGGTTAGGAAACAACATGTATTAGAGTTTTGTTAAGGTCAGGCTCTCAAACTTGTTGACAATATTTTGTACCTAATGTCCTGCTGATTTTTGTATAAATTGTTGATCATGCAATTAAAACCTTTTTTAATTTCATATCTTAATAAATACGGCCGGGCGACTAGCGCCCGCCTTCCAAAAAGTAAAGAAGTCTCGTGTCCACGTTTCTGGGTGTTGGGTGCCGGTTTGGGGGGGAGGCGGCAGCTAGTCGCTGACCATGTTGAAATATATGTTGAAAGTATGGCTTAGTTGCTGGTAGAAGGGCGCAAATAATGTAAAATGTGCGTTGTTAAATTAGCCTAACTGTAGGCCTGAAATGCATTTCTAAGTTTTTTAATTCGCATTTGCTTGCACAGTGGAATGTTGCATGTATCTTGTGTTCCCACTGCAGGTTGATAAGGCTTCATTAATTGAGCGAAAGTGGTATTGTTCCTAGTAGATAGAGAGGCCTGAGATGAAGAAATGCGATAACGGATGGAGGATGAGTTCTCATGGGAGAAGGAGTTGGCACCAAAGACGTATGAAATACCCCAGTGTGTGAACATGTGGGGGGAAAATGGAAGCATGAGGATGCTGGAATAATGGGAAGGTACCAGTAACACTGTGGTAGGTGCCTTAATTCAGCGATTGCTTATGTTGTAACGTAGTTAGGGATAGCTGAGACTTCTGCTTTAGGATGCCTTGCGGTACAGACCTCATTTTTGGCATTGTAGCTTACGCATATGACCCTGGTTGGAGTACTTTTTAGGAGGGCTCGAATGGCTCCCATCTCTATTGAAGCTTGCTTTAAGTTAGGATTGCCACTTTAGGGTAGAGTAGGGAGAGTTAGGGATTTGTAGGGCCTTTTGCACTAAATGTTAATCCAACCCAACGTGCATATTTGCCTTCTAATAACATATGTTGTAGTGATTGAGTTAGTTGTTTTCTTTTTGTCATATAGGGTGAATCGTTTCTGAAGATTTGGCCTCATCCTATTTAGTTTGTATATATACACCATAGGCATAGATAGGTGTATATTAATTAGTTTCAGAATTTGAATTCAACAAATTAACCTGAATTCAGTTGTCGACCCGAGTTCTTACTTGGTAGTGTGGGTACTTTGAAATTTAGATATTGTTAAAGGAGTTTTCTCTTTACCTCTCATGCTGCGTAAAAAATGTGTAAAAAGAACCATCAATCATATTGTTGAAGAGCACTGGGTCCTGTTTTCTCAGATGGTAGCTACAGAGGATGGTTCTGCACTTGAAGTAAGACAAAACGTAGAACAAAATCTAGAATAGCTTTCCCAGAGCCTTCCCCCAACGACCCTAGTCTAGAGCCCACGATTAAGAATTGGAGGACAAGTGGAGTTCCAGTTATGTGCGGTGAACCCAGTGGCCGAGGAGAAGTGAGTATTAGTAGGGTTGTGTGTGTGTGTGTGACAATTATTCTAGAATGCGGTGAAAAATTGATTGCGTGATGTCTGGCGGAGATGTTGTAAGAGACGTATGAATGTGGTGATAAGTGTTGGTGGAAGTTGTTATTGGGTCCGACGTGGCCTAAGATCTAGGATATATAGTAAGGTGCAGAAAACACAACATTGTTTTTCTCTACTGTGTTTTGTAGGGGTTTGCCAAAAGACATTGTTGATGGCCCCAATTGAGATAGGGAACTTTGTGTGAATAGGACAATTGTGAATAGTGTGGTGGACCTTTTTGTGCAGAAGGGAAACTATACTGATTCAAATTATTTCCCACTGGTCGAGGTTTAATTTGCCAGTGAGCATTCTTTGTATGGTTGAATTCTATTGATTCTTTTAGTGGAGCAGACAATTGTTGTTTGAAAGAAAATGTGTGTGTGAAGAAAATTTTGAAAAGAATGAGCTGCTGCGAGGAGAGAAGGTGACGTCAGAGTGTACCGTGCCTTCGATAGGTTTGATCTAATATTTGAAACTGTATTGTTGTGGGGAGTCCGAGGATTTAACTTTGTAGTTGAATTGTTTATTTTGAATGAGGAATGTAAAATGGGATGTTTTAAAGCAATCAGAGATATGTTTAGAGGAAATGTCAATCAATCAGGGGTTTGTTAAGTGCGACTACTCACCCGCAGAGGTCTCAGGGCGCTAGGGGTTGGGGGTGCAGGATCCGTTCCGTCAAGGAGGGGGTATGCCGTAGAGCCAGGTTTTTAGTTTTTTTGCGAAGATGGGGAGCGATGTTGTTTGTCTGAGGTGGAGCGGAACAGCGTTCCAGGCTTTTGCTGCGAGGAAGGAGAAGGAGCGTCCTCGCGATCTGGTCTTTCTGGTGCAGGGGAACATGGAGTAGGAGAGTTGGGCTGATCATAGGGTTCTTTTGGGTGCGTGCAAATTGTGAAGTAGAGTGTGCGCAGGTGCTAGGAGATGTGGTAGCTTGCGGATGAGGTTTTTGTTTGTTCCGGCGTGGAGTACGTTGCTGTAATCGAGTGTGCTGGTGACCAGGGCGTGGGTGACGGTCTTTCTGTGTTCGAGGGGGATCCATTTGAAGGTCTTGCGAAGGAGTTGGAGGGTGTGGAAGCAGGAGGACGAGACGGAGTTGATCTGCCAGTCCATTTTGAGCTCAGAGTCCAAGATGATTCCCAGGTTGCGTGTGTGGTCCATGAGGGTTGGGGGGTTTCTGAGGGTGGGAGGCCCCAGGTGTTGTTCCAGGCATCGGGTTTTGAGCCAATAATAAGTACTTCCATCTTGTTGGTGTTTAGTTGTAGGCAGCTGTTTTTCATCCATTCGGCGACGGCTCCCATGCCTTCTTGGAAGATGTGTCTGGCGGTTTTGGGTTCATTGGATAGATCGTGGATGAGTTGGGTTTCATCTGTGTACGACACGATGTTCAGTCTGTAGGTCCTGATGATGGGGGCGAGTGGAGCCATGTAGATGTTGAAGAGTATCGGGCTGAGGGAGGAGCCCAAAGGGACTTCACATGCAATTGGTGTTGGGTCTGAGAGTAAAGGGGGAAGTCTGACCCGCTGCGTTCTGTCAGAGAGGAAGGAGCAGATCCAGTCGAGGGCCTTGTTTTGGATTCCTGCATCATCGAGTCTGCGTATTAGGGTGCAGTGGGAAACTGTGTTGAACGCCGCTGAGAGGACAAGGAGGATGAGGGCTACTGTTTCTCCTTTGTCCTCTTAGGCCCAATGATGAAGCATGCCACCCAGGGGAAACCCGGGTGGGTGTGGGTTTTATATATTCGTTTCTATTTTCAACATTCCTGCAAGTATACAAAACTTTTCCCTGTTTTGAGGGTACCTCTTTTTGTCCCTGAGTCTTCCACAACAGGAGGGAAGCACACACAGGCCCTTGGAGATTCTCCTCGCAAGCAGGATGCCGCAGAAGGTCCAACAGAGTCAGTCCTTTTCCTCCACCACAGACGGAAGTAGCAACTGCAGGCCAACCCCACACAGCACACAGCAAAGATGCAGTACTCCTTGTTACAGATCCCGAGCTCTTCTTCTTGGCAGAGTCCTCTTGTTCCTGGAAGTCATCTAAATTCCTGAGGTTTTAGGTGTAATACTTATACCCCAAAATGTATTTGTTCTCTTTGTGGCAAGGGTCTCTGAACTCAGTCCAAAACAGTTCTGCCCTCACTGGTACAGTATGACCACAGGGGGGGGTCGGAGACAGCATTATGCAAAAGGAGACACAACTTATTAAGGTGTAATCATAACTCCTCCCACCACTCTAAATGCAGACCAGGTCTAGTCAGCTCTGTGATGAGTCCCCCAGCCAAGGCTGGGCACACGTCAACACCCCCAGTGACGGTCTAGAGTGAATGCTCTTCTTAGCTCCTGTCACTTTCACACCAGACGCTGAATACACAAACAGCCAGAGGCACTCAGAATGGTGAAGTAAGAAAAAAGCCCACTTTCTAAAAGTGTCATTTTCAAACACAGGATTTAAAAACCACCTTCACCAAAAGGTGTGTTAATAATTTCTGAGTTCAGAGAGTCTAAACTTCATTCTTCTATCTTGTCCCTATTGCAAGTCACACATTTAAAAATGTTAAAGTGCAACTCCAATGATAAGCCTATTGGACAGATAGCCTTTCAACAGTAAAAATGGACATGTCAAACACACTAGTACATGTCCTATATTCCACATGCATTGGACCCTGCCTATGAGGGTACCTTGGGCCTACCTTAGGGGTGCCTTACATGTAAGGAAAGTTAAGGTTTGCACCTGGCAAGTGGGTGCCCTTCTCAGAAAAACTTGGCAGTTTGCAACTGCACGAGCAGGTACTACAGTGTTAGCTCTGAGATACATTTACTGGGCTACTTATGTGGTCGGCACAACCAGTGCTGCAAGCCCATTAGTAGCATTTGATTTAAAGGCCCTGACACACACTGTGCACTTTACTAGGGACTAACCAGTAAATCAAATATGCCATTCATGGATAAACAATCATTGTCGCATTTTATACAGAGAGTATATGCACTTTAGCACTGATCAGCAGAGGTAAAGTGCCAAGAATCCTATAGCCATCAAAATCAGGGTCTGAAAAATAGGAGGCAAAGGCAAAAGGTTTGGGGATAAACCTGTCAAAAGGGCCAGGTCTAACACAGTGCATGTCAAATCAGCAGGTATCTCTTCAATTGTCTACAGGGCAAATGTCCCTGTTGCTGTCTGTTGTTGAATCATTTTAAATTCCACATCCCCGTCATGTGTTTTGAAAGCTACACCATCAGGTGTGCAGTAAATAGTACAATTTAACTTGCATAACAAATCTCTCCCTAGCAAAGTTAAGGGACTTGAATCACAAACAATAAACTGAAGTTTTTCCTCAAACTATTTTAACTGAGACCTTCCCTGAAATCAAATTTGAAAACTGTATTTATCACTCCTACAACTTGGATAATTTTCTACAAGAGACTTAGGCATGGGACTTCCACTTCTCTAAAAGTAGATTGGATAGCACCTGTATCAATACGAAATGATACGGGGTGGCCATACCTGTCATGGCTATGGGCTGTGGCTCTAGGGGCACTGCCACATATGGTAGATTTGGGTGCAGCCCTGGTAGTCGCTCTACTCAGCGTTGCGCTCTCATGCACAGACTTTGTCGCAAGATGCATTGCCCACCTTTACAGCGCGTTACTGGTGGGCTTGTCATCATCGTCATGTAAGACGGCATCAGTAGGGACATGAAGAACATCAATGCTGCATTATTAGAATTAGGTGTCCACAGGTGCTGAAAGGCGCAAATTATTAGGTGTCCACAGGTGCTGAGATGCGCAAACCTTAATGTATATTAAGCCCCTGTTTTGTATAGTATGTCCCCTTATCAGTATACACACATTATGCTCTGTGTGCTAATTTATGACAAAGTCTTTTCACAGGCATCCTCTGTATGGCCACGCCCCCAAGAACGTCCTCAAACATGGCAGCCATCTTGGACGGGTCTCATCTATAAAAAGAGACCACATCCTTGTTTAAGTGCTCGTTATTATCACGTCGTCCTTGGAGTCGCATGCGGCTGGGATTCCGGTCGTTCCTGCAGCTTCAAGAATCATAGTGAAGATCCTCCAAGTGGTGGCCAGGTACAAAGGGATGTATGACGTTACAACGCATACTTTTACCACGCATACCATTACAACGAAAGTTTTACAACGCATAAACTTTTACAACGCATACCATTACCACGCAGGATTTTACAACGCATATACCTTTACCACGCATACCATTACAACGTAAGTATTGGTAAGTATATAATAATTTTTTAATTTAAATTAATTAAAAATATTTTAATATAATGTAATTTAATTTAATTTTATTTTATTTAATTAATTTATTTTAAATGTAATTTAATTTAATTTATCAAAAATACCCCTGTACCCCAAAAACCCCAAACTGACCCTGAAACCTAAAAATACCCTTTACCCAAAAACTGAAAACTGACCCTGTACCCTAAAAATACCCCTGTACCCCAAAAACCCAAAACTGACCCTGAACCCTAAAAATACCCCTTTACCCAAAAACTGAAAACTGACCCTGAACCCTAAAAATACCCCCTTACCCAAAAACTGAAAACTGACCCTGAACCCTAAAAATACCCCTTTACCCAAAAACTGAAAACTGCCCCTGAACCCTAAAAATACCCTTTACCCCAAAACTGAAAACTGACCCTGTACCCTAAAAATACCCCTTTTCCCAAAAACTGAAAACTGACCCTGAACCCTAAAAATACCCCTTTACCCAAAAACTGAAAACTGACCCTGAACCCTAAAAATACCCCTTTTCCCAAAAACTGAAAACTGACCCTGAACCCTAAAAATGCCCCTTTACCCAAAAACTGAAAACTGACCCTGAACCCTAAAAATACCCCTTTACCCAAAAACTGAAAACTGGCCCTGAACCCTAAAAATACCCCTTTTCCCAAAAACTGAAAACTGACCCTGAACCCTAAAAATGCCCCTTTACCCAAAAACCCAAACATATATCATTTAAAAAATTATTATATACTTACCAATACTTACGTTGTAATGGTATGCGTTGTAAAAGTATATGCGTTGTAAAATCCTGCGTGGTAATGGTATGCGTTGTAAAAGTTTATGCGTTGTAAAAGTTGCGTGGTAATGGTACTGCGTTGTAAAAATTGCGTGGTAAACGTTGTATACCGGTACAAAGAGAATAATGCGAGGCAGGAAAGTGATACTTACGCTCAGCAAACATGGGGTAAGAACGTTCATTTCTTTTCACTAATCTTGAGGATCTGATTTAGCGTTTAATCAAAGAACGTTCCTTGGATAATTTTTTGGCAGTTTGTGCATTAGTGGTTTTTTGGACATTGTGAACAGTTCAAGAGTGCAGTACGAGCATCCCGAGTGACTAGTGACTCCTTTTGATGTTGAAAAGCCATCAGTATCAAAAACACTTTGTAAATAAGGACAACAAACTATAATTGTACAAAGTTGCGTGGCAGGTCCCGCTTTACATATTTATGTTGTCAGCTCAGAAAAGGAAATCGTAACGTGCTGTTTCTTGTTCCACAGTTCTACAGGGAAGCTGTGCGATTAAAAGAACCAAGAGATTAAGCTATGGTAGATGTAGTACCTTGTTAATTCCTACAATAACACTGTTTAAATCCTGAAACAAAATTCAATGATGAATATTTCTACAAATGTTGTTTTATTGCTTTCTCTCTCATGTTCTTCATGCTAAACATGAGGCACGCTACAGGTGAACATGTCTTTCTTATGGTAAAGTGTTTTGAGACATCAGCAGGAAGTATTCCTATTTAATACATATTGCGATTTCTATTTCAGATCTTCTTCCCCGATGTTCCCTTCCCAACACCCTTTCCCCCGCCTGGCCAATCTAACAATCTATGTCATAACAACAATCAGATTTGGAGCTGCCTGGAGGTGGACCCTTCTAGCATCATGCAAGCCCTGAGGAAACACGTCCTTGACAGTACCCTTCAGCATCTACACATGGATCTCTCTGTTCTACCTCTAAAACTGCACCAAGTATCAGTGGCGGCTTCTCCACTAAGGTGGAGATACATCGCCCTTTGCCAGGAGCAGCAAAGAAAGGAAAAAATAAAATGATAATAACAGAATGTTATTAGTATTTAATTTTTTCTACCCGCTGCAGCAGTGCGTGGGGGGCAGGCAGGCGGAGATACAGAGGAGGAGTGCTAGACACTTCTGTGTGCAATGAATGTTTGGTCAGCCCTCTCATGCCGCCCAAAACAGTCATGTGCACTCCCCTGTTCTCCGTGCAGGCTGCATTGCAGCCTACATGGAGAACATGCCTAGCCGTACAGCCCATGGCTGACCACCATGTAATGGTGGTCAGACCAATCACAACACTCCATTGGAGTGATTCCCCCCCATTGTGCCCTCCCCCCTATCCGTGAGCTGTGCCGGCCGCCCCTACCAAGTATTCAATCTTCCTCCCCTCTGAGGCACCTTCGCTGAGAAATATCTGATCCTGCATCATCATTTTGGAATAAGGTATACTGCTGTAATGTGTACAGATCTTGATTAGGAAATTGATGCATTGAATTCTGAAACATATTAGTATTCATTTTTGGCATTTGATTTAAATTAAATCTGGGATATCCCATGCTTTGCAGGCCAATTTGAGCTGGCGGGGCTGGCATCATTGGAACTTGTCCTTGCATAGGCACCTGCATCTGCTGTGTGGATATATTTTGCATCTGCATTTCTCTTCACATTTGTACATTTCTATTAGCATTATCAGCATTATATCTACACTTGATCTCTTCCAATGACCAACTCTGTGACAGATGAGATAAGGAGTAACCTTTTTCATAGCAGCAACTTTTCTCCTGAACCTGCATTAACAGAAAAACCTCTACCTCTACCGTGAGACACATTGAACCCTCCCTGATAGCCAACTTATGGAACAGCAACACCATGCATACCTCCTTAGTTTCCTGTAAAAGAAGGATTCTGAAAACCTTTCTGTGTCAACCTTGTGAGTGCTAAAAAAAGAATGTCTTTTCTCTTTTTCTCCTTATTTCTAGTTCATCACTACAGTATTTTGCATATCTCTGGACTTCATCAAGTGATTTATTCTGCCAGCAGATAACACTTTAAGTTGTGTGCGAACTGAACTCTAGTTTCAGCCCTAAAACAAACTGTGACACAAAAATACCCATATCCCTTTCTTCTGGATACTCTCAACCACTATGCTATTGTAATGCATCTAAAAGTCTTTAATAAAACTCATGAATTAACCCCCTGGCTGCGGCCGGAATTCCGCGCCTGTGCGGCACATTCCGATCACGGGCGTGGTCATGACGGCTCCCGGCCGTCATCAGCACACGCCCACCGTAACTCTTGACGGCCGGGAGCCGTCATCAGCACCGAACGGGTTAACTCTTTTGGTTCTTGGGTCATCTGATTAATTTTAACCCAATACAAATCTTTTTTTGGCACTCGGCCTTTCAGGAAGGTAATCACTGCTTCATATTTTTCCATAATTACAGGAGATGATGCATAGTATTAGCATTCCTCACTGGTTCTTCACTTGGCCATGGCAGAGCACTCTTATACTCAGCCCCAAAAAATCAGTGGGTACTACAATATCAAAGAAAGTATCCAAGTCGGCCCACAAAACCGTCAAAATCGTTATAAATATCTCTAATTGTGAGTACCACTGCACAGGTTTGTCTCTCAATTTTGGAAAATTGTTCGTAATGCTGCAAGATCGCCTCTGTTCCAAGGTAAATGTACATACATTACTCCTGCTATTTCACTTAATGGATAAGCTGTAATCTCTCCCTCATTTTCCTCATCTTTCTTTCTGTCATCTCAGCTTCCATCTTTTTCTTTTCATGTTTCTTTGCCCACTTACTTTCCAATTTTTCATTTTCACTGCATTTGCAAATGCATTTTACCAATTCCATAATATGTAACCACATTCCTGTAGCAGGCATATTTTCAATTGCTGCATCATCTATTTGAACCCCATAGCTCTTCTGCAAGTGAAAACTTCTAGAAAGATCAATTTCATATTTCTGGGCTAATTCTGTCAATTTATCACGTAAAGCAAATACAAGGAGATGATGGACGGAGCGCTAACACCTTTCAGACACTCACTCCCAGTCACAGATCTGGGTTGAATCCATCATCGTTCTTTAGCTCATTTCCCCACCCCAATTCAGACACAGCTATATGCAATTCAGTCTTGATCATGTGCCTCATGGGAACAGTCTGGCCTGAACTGCCAAGCCATGTCTTACCTGGATCGGAAACAAGCATCCTGGGACAAGTTTCAGGGTAACACCCCTCATCAGCCAGGCTAGCTTGAATCCTGTGGAAAAGTGAGCAAGGCGAACAAAGCAAGCACAAGTAGATGATGGATGGAAAATTTCAGTGCTCCGTCCATCATCTCCTTGTGTGTGCTTTGTTTGACCTTAGTTTGCAGGGTATGCCCAGAAGTAGGTCCCTTGCTCACTTTGCCACTAGATTCAAGGTAGCCTGGCTGATGAGGGGAGTTACCGCGAAACTGGTCCCAGGATGCGTGTTTCCGGTTCAGGAAAGACCTGCCTCGGCAGTTTGGGCTGGACTGTTCCCCAATGCATTCTTCCCAGTTGTTGTCGCTGACAACACAGAGAGCCATTGCAAAGTGGGAGGGGATCTCTGGTACTCTTCCAGTAGCTGTGAGGCCAGCCATGCCTGTTGATTGTCTGTTAGGCAATGATTTGGAAAGCTCCCCTTGGGCTAAGGTAGAGAAGAAGGCTCATTTAGAGATTATGGGTCTGCCTGAGTGGGTGTGTGTGACCACTCGGTCTATGGCAGCCAAGGGTGTTCAAGAGATCCTGGAGCCTAAAAGTATGGCCCAGGAACCTGCCTTAAAGAGAAGAGGTAGGGGCGCGGGAAACCAGCCCCCATAGTTCCCACATTCCAGGAGGAGGCAGACCTTGAGGGGGATGCCCTGGAACCAACAGGGGAGAAAGTTTCTGAACTGGGGAACCTACCTGAGCTGACCCATTGGCAGCGAGAGAGGGGGCCCTCCAGGGAGGTATTATGTGCAGAGCAGTAGAAGTGCCCTTCTATTGAGGGTTTCAGGCAACAGGCCACAAACCAGGCAGCAGGTGATCAGTCTGGATCACATTGAATCTACTGGGAGAACTGTGGAAAAGTAAATTTTGCCATGTTCTGTGTCCCTACGTGTTCCCCATCCTATGTTATATGTGCATGATTAATATGCATATGTATCCCCCATGATCGATTAAAGACGCAATTACAGTTGTGTCCATCTCTAGTATGCCAGTTTCCAGTTCTCGTGAAAGCTACGAGTATTGAGCCTATGTAAAGCTACGTTGCCACGTTTCTCAGTGTGCACGTTATTTCATTGAAAAGTCCCCGTTTCTAGGCCTCAAAAGGGCCCGGACTCAGATTCAGCTCCTGTCTTCTGAACCCTCTCCGAGGAGTGATACAGCCCCCACCTGTATCCCTGACCCTTCACTTACTTCCTGCCTCACAGTGCCCGGCTCGGCCTGGCTCTGCCTGCCAGTCTGCCAAGAGTATGTTATTATTCTGGTTATCAGTCCAGCCCTCCTTCTCTGCATTCCTAAGCTACTGAATCGCATCAATAGTTTCCGTCATGGTCTAGCCTTTACGTCTCCATGTAAGAGAAATACTGAATTAATGGTCATTTAATATTCCTCAACACGCACTACATGTAGAATAATGCATGCACCAGTCTTAGAGTCTGTTAGCCTTTACCCCGATAACTTTTGGATTCTATCAACATGTTCTCTAAACATCAGATACTAGATAGTGTTTAGGTACATGTCGCTCTGACTCTCCAGACTTCAGTCTCTCCTCCTAGCGCAGAAGTCATAGCCCCCAGCTTCTCCCTAGTAACACGTCATTGTTAGTTTGCGCGCACCACTAGGTTAGAGGTCCCGGCTCCTTAGGTAGCCCCCTCCATGTTTCCGCCCCATTTATGACATATTCTGTTACGTTTACATCACATGTCTATGTTCACGCCTCTTGTTACACCTACTTTCACCCTTATCTTACTCGACTGTTACAGGCCCCACCCACTGTTACGCCTACTGTATGTACTGCAATGCAATTGTTTTAACTATATATATTGGTGTATTGTTATTAAAAGCTAGCGCGCTCATTCCAGATCCTGCCCGACAGCTGTCGGGGCCCCCTGTTGGCTAGCCATCCCAGATCTTGCCTGTGCAGGTTGTCCTGTTCCTGTCCTTTATGCTGTATTAAACCTGCAAACTCCTACTACCTCGAATCTTGACTCTTATTTATTGAGCTATCTGTTATTGTTATATCCAGTCAAAAATAGAGGTATTATTTATTTATTTACCACATAATGGCGCCCGAATAGGGACTTGCCCTTTCCCCACGCGCCGGTGAAGCCACGCAAGCCCCCTGATCCTCTGCAGCCGTGACGGAACCATACCGTGCACGTGCAGATATTTCTGCTTCAAGTATCCCTCAGGCCCACGGAGGAGACGGAGGTTGCGGTCCAGCATCCAGACGAGGCGGTGGAGGAACGCGGCGAGTCCCGACCAGAGCCCAAGCCGAGAGTCCAAGGTCCGAGGTATCCGGAGGCCCACCCGTAACAGAAGTCTGAAGTTCGTCCGTCCGTCGTCGTAGCAGTCCAGTCCAGTCCGAGGCCTTCCGTTCTTGCTGCCCGGTGAGTACCGTTGCTGGGGTAGTATCTAGACAGGGTCAATTACATTGTCTCTGGTCCGTGGGTTTGGGTACGCAGATCCAACACGAAGTGTCCACTTAGGTGGATGCGGGTCCTGACGTGTCTCTTTATGAGACCGGTAAGTTTCGTACTGTTTTAGCAGTGCATCTAGTTTCTGTTCTAGTCCGTTCTGTTCTCGAGAAATTTATGTATTCTGTTTTCAGTATTCCAGGTAGTATTTTGTCAAAACTGTTATTTTAAATGTCATTCATGTATTTCAATGTCGTGGTATGAAAGTGGTGTAATTATCGTGTTCATTGTGTACTGTAATTGCGTCTAGACTCCAGCCCAGTCATGCCTTTGTTTTCAAAACTACGTCAGTTAAAAACTAGAAAAGGTCTGTTAGAAGAAGCAGTTCCTGTCCCGCCTAGGGACAGTCCAGGTCATTTTATGTATCAAAAGCATGGCATAAGTGCCATATTATATCTAGATTTATGGGTGGAGTACACCAAACAGTTAGAAGAAAAGTATAGATGGCCCGTATCAGGTACGTGGGATGCCGAGTGCATCATGCGAGTAGAAGAAGTATTATGGAAAAAGAAAGCCAGACAGTCCCAGAAAGATGCCATCGAGTTATGGCGCAAAGAATCTCATAAAAGAACCGAAAAAGAAATCAGAAAGTCGGAATTAAGTAGAGAATCCTTAGAAAGAGCCCAAGAAAGGGAATTAGTCGAAATAGGTGAACGAGTTAAAACCGAACAGTCAGACAGACAGAGGAATGCCCTCATTAAGGGTATGTATCCTCTTCTTGCCGAGGGCTTGCCAAAAGCGACCCCGGAAGCATCCAGTAATTTTCCGCCACCTTTAGTTCCGACCAAGCTACGTCACAAACCGACCGCAGCTGATATTTTTATCTCGTCCTATTTGGACGACACAGTCCCAGAATATGCAAATCCTGTTCCGCCAGCTCCTGTAAATAATGTAATTCATGGTCTTCCAGACACCGGGGCACCTTTTGCAGTACCTGCTACGGTACCCCCGGTCCAGCCCGTAGTACAACTTCCCGCCACATCAGTCACTCTGCCAGCACGAAGAGTATCGGTCGACGATTCTAGTATAGGGGCCGCAGGAGGAGGTCCTCCTGGCACCCCGCCGCCAAGTAGACGTCTAGGACCAGTCGAGTTACATGAACGTGCGTTACAGCGTACGCCCAAATATAAGTCCGTTGCAGAAATCAGGCGAGCTCTTACTGAATGCGGTTATGATCCAGTTCCAGGCGAGGATAGTATGGTTCTATATTCCATACGTATAAGACAGGTGTCCGAGTATCTGGTCACCCTGCCGAATATGAAAGAAGAGCTAGACAGAATGTATCGTTTCATTCGTACAGGACAAGATCCAGAAAGTATTGCTGAAGTCATATCTCACAGGAAATCCGAGATCCAGTTTATGCTATTAAAGTTTCTGATCAATTGCTTAATACGGGAACAAGATTCCCCGACTAAAGATCCGACCGAAATGAGAATTCTGACAAAGTGGAGTGATAATATAGCCGAGGGTAAGCACAAGACACTCAATAGTATAGAGCATATGTACAAGAAAATTCGTAAAGAAATAATAAGGTTACACGAACAACGCAATGAAGCTCTAGGGAGCGAGAAAGAAAATGACTCTTATACTGAAGAGGTAGAGGACGAGAATACCGCCAGAATAGCGTATGTAGGTAAATCTAGATTTCCAGACCGACATTTACGCCTGGAACACAAGAAAGTCTTTCATCTTCCAGCACCAGAACAAGGCTCTCTAGAACAAGTATTTCAAGCTACCGATCAAATTTTGAAATCACGAATCGGTTATAGTGAGTTAAGTACCATGCATGAACAAGAACTAGCCCGATCAGCAGTCCGATGGACTACTGATTCTACCACTTTTCCAGACGAAATAGTGGCACAAATGTTTCTGAAACTACCCCCAGCCGAGCAGCGACTGGTGGGTATGTATATGATCCAGCACCTCATTACATTGTATGAGGGTCAACATTCTGATCCAGGTCCGTTACATGATATCCTGAACGAGTTACTCCAGTATAGATGGAAAGGTTTAGGTACCGATTTAATTAGTGTCATTCTAGAACAGCGCCACAAATATAGTATGTTTTTGAACCCGCATTTTGTTCATGTCTCACCTCCAGAAAGTAAACCGTTTTACATAGACAGACAGCATCCGCTACGAGAAGTACACCCAGTTAGGACAGCAGATGGTGAAATGCAACGAGTATTTGTTTACACCCCAGTTACCAAGATGGAACTCTTAGAGATGAAGAAATTAATTCCCTGTCACGACAAAGATCCAGCAGGGTTCCACCGAGAATTAAAAGACATGCTCCGTATGGGAGAATACACGTATCCAGATATTATTAAAATTTTAAAAGTCCTGTTGCCTGCGGGCATATACGAAAAACTCAAGGAAAAAGATTGGGAGGTGGGAGAGAAAAAGATCGATTGGACAGCTCTAGAAGCTGAAGATAAGATACGAGTACCAGGTACCGGTCTTGGAGACAAATGTAAAGAATTACCTGAACTGTTAATACAAGTTTTGCCTAGATTATTAGCCACTAAAAAGGAAGACTGGGATGCAATCTCAGCCTGTAAACAGAAACAAGACGAAGACACTAGTGATTTTTATTCTAGATTTGAAAAATGTTTTATCATAAACAGTGGTTTGAAGACGAGTAGCGAGTCATACCCTCATCTTTTTGTTACTAAATTAGTCGAGAATTCAAGTCCACAAGTTAAGAATCGAGTTTTGAAAGTCGAAAGTACATGGCAAGCTAGTACCCCGTCCCAGATGTTACAGATGCTCCAGTATCACCAGAATAGAATCAGAGAAGAGCAAGAACACGAGAGAAGACGTATGAAAGACACGAAAATGAAAGTACTAGTTGCACAATCTGTTCCTCAAGACAGTCAGAAGAGGGGTCCGAATCAAGCCAGTCATCCTGCAGCTCCCGTTAAAGGGACATGCAATTATTGTAAACAGCCAGGTCATTTTATAAACGAGTGTGCAGTTCTGAAACACAATATAGCCACTGGTAAAACTAAAGAAAGACCACGTCCGCCTAGACAAGAGCAAGTTTCACAGACTTCTCAGCCACCACAGAATGCACAACAGACATTTCCAGCACAGCAGCCTATTGCTGCAACACAGCATGTTACACAGCAGATGTACCAGTATGCACAGACAGAGTATCCAGAGTATCAAGCGTATTCATGAAACAGCCTAGCGAGGGAGGTAGGCTTGCCTCTCATCGAGATTCCTGTAGATCAAGAGGGTCCCTATGTTCATGGTCAAGTATTAGGGAAAGACAGAAAGTTTTTGATTGATACAGGGGCAAGTAGGACTACTATAAGTCACGACGAGGTTCCAGGGGCTCCGCTCTCAGGCTCTAGAAATGTTTCCCTTGGATTTTCAGGAAAGCCTATTGTAAACGAGATTTCAAAGCCAGTTACTCTAGAAGTAGGTCCATTGTCCCGAACTACTGATCTATTGCTCACGAAGTCATGTCCAGAAAATTTGTTAGGCATTAGGACACTGAAAGAATTAGGTGCAGTTATTTGCTGTTCCCCAGAGGGAATACGTTTGTTTTTACGTGACTTCAAGGGTCACTATGTATTACGAGATTTTGATCCGAGATTGTCTAATGTCCCGCAGCATCTATGGGCGCAAGGTCCAACTGATGTTGGCTTCATGCAAATCACACCTCATCGTGTGACTCTCTAGCAAGGTATAGTCTTGCCACGAATCAGACAGTACAAATTGCCACCTGAGGCTGTAGCAGCCTTATCCAAAATTATTGACGAGCTCATGGCTCAAGGAGTAGTTGTAGAAACTGACTCCAATGTATGTAATTCTCCGATCATTCCAGTCATGAAACGTACTGATCCAAATGCACCCCCAGTATATCGATTAGTGATTGACCTTCGAGAACTCAATAAATGTATTATTCCCCAGTATCCAGTTGTTCCAGATATCTCATCCCTATTGACAGCCATTGATTCTGAGGCAATATTCTTTACCGTAATCGACCTCAAGAACGCATTTTTCAGTGTTCCCATTCATCCAGACAGCCAGTACCTTTTCGGTTTTTGTTTAAATGGAAGGAGCTATAAATTCACACGAGCTCCTCAAGGTTTCACAGAAAGTCCTAGTATTTACAGTCAAGCACTTAAGAGACAACTAGACAACATTCACATGCCAACTGACACTGCCCTGCTCCAGTATGTCGATGATCTACTGATCACAGCCCGTTCTGAACGTGCTTGCGAGCGAGCATCACTTACAGTTCTGTATTTCCTAGCCGAGATGGGGCACAAGGTGTCCCCTTCCAAGCTTCAATTCTGTGTCCAGCAAGTGATCTACTTAGGCCACTTACTGTCCAAGTGGGGTAGGCAGTTGACACCCGATCGCATCCAGTTAATAGCGAGTCTTCCTCAGCCCAAGACACAGAAGGAGGTACGTGCTTTTATCGGCCTTACTTCTTATTGCAGACAATGGATTCCTCAGTATGCGTTTCTAGCCAAGCCACTGATACAGTTAACGACACAGGAGGCAGCCGTATTGACTGTTCTCCCTTGGGCATCTGAACATACACTTAGTTTCAATGAGTTAAAGAAAGCTTTATGCCAAGCTCCTGTTCTAGCAACACCGAACTACAGTAAGCCTTTTACACTTTTTGTCACAGAACGCGATGGTACAGCATTATCTGTTCTCACACAAGATCAAGCAGGACAATACAAGCCCTGTGCTTATTTTTCGAGCACATTAGATCCAGTAGCCCAGGCTCTGCCTGCGTGCCTCAAGTCAGTTGCAGCCACAGCACTAGCTATCAGACAAAGTGATTCCATAGTATTAGGACATTCCTTGACAGTACAAGTACCACATTCCGTGGAAGTTCTTTTAAACCGAACACAGACCCAGCACTTGACAATTGCACGTTTGACAGGTTATGAACTGACACTATTCCAGCCACACATAGAAATCAGACGCTGCAACGTTCTAAATCCTGCTACACTGTTACCGTCAGTTACTTCAAATCCTGCCACCCATGACTGTGTGGAAGTTGTTAACATTATGACTAAGCCAAGACAAGATCTGACAGATATTCCATTACCAGATCCCGACCTGACACTTTATGTGGATGGTTCATGTATGAGAACAAGTACAGGAGAACTAGTAGCCGCGTATGCAGTGACTACTGACACTGAAGTTATTGAAACACACCGTATTGACACCCTGTCTGCTCAAGCAGCAGAGCTAGTTGCTCTGACACAAGCCTGCATACACGCTAAGAACCTGAAAGTTAATATTTACACAGATTCACGCTACGCATTTGGAGTTGTACACGACTTCGGAGTGCTCTGGCAGGAGAGAGGTTTCATGACTTCTCATGGAACCAAGATTCAGCATGGTCTCCTTATTCAAGCTCTGTTAGATGCAATACATTTACCGACATCTATCGCTATCATGAAATGCAAAGCACATACGAAAGTTACAGACATTATTTCTCAAGGTAATGATCTAGCAGATCGAACAGCCAAGCTTACAGCACAGACACCAGACATACCAGTTAACAAGACACAGACATCCACTCCAGAACAGACTACTTGTATGACAGTTAAGGACCCTACTCAAGATGTCATAGATATCCAGTTACATGCTACTCCCGAAGAAATCAAGAAATGGTCCGAACAAGGAGGGGTCCAGACAGATCAGGGATGGGTGACGAAGGGAAAAGCCACATGGTTTCTCCCCGACTCAATGGTTCAAGTCATTATCAATACCGCACATAGTCCAGCACACTTAGGAGAAAAAGCCATGTTAGACAGTATCCAGAACATTTGATTTAACAAGCATTTACGAGCTGCAGCCAAGCAGAAAGTCCGTACTTGTATGATATGTTGCCAGTTCAATCCAGGTAAAAGTGTCCCGGTGGAACAAGGTGGATTCCAGCCCCCTGACCACCCTTTTGAAGTCCTCCAGATGGATTATATTCAGATGGAGCGATGTCGAGGTTTCAAGTATGTCCTTGTAGTTGTTTGCGCTTTGTCCAGGTGGACAGAAGCATATCCAGTCCCAGATTACACAGCCACGACCACTGCCAAGCAGTTGGTTCGTGAGTTCTTCCCCCGCTATGGACTCCCTAGGGTCGTATATTCTGATAACGGCCAGCCATTCTCATCTGAACTGATGAAACACGTTTCCCTTTTGTTAGGGTACCAGTGGAAGTTCCATTGTGTACGCCATCCAGAAGCAGCCGGTCTCGTAGAGAGACATAATCAAACCTTGAAAATCCGTATTGCCAAAGTGTGTCAAGAAAAAGGTGTAGACTGGTTAGTTGCCCTGCCAGTCGCTCTGTTCTATATGCGCATGGTCGCACACTCCAGATCAGGTCTGTCCCCTTATGAGGTCGTCTTCGGCCGCCCCCCGAATATGTGGGGTACACCCAGACCCCGAAGTATTACAGATGTTTCCAGTAATATGCTGACAGATTACCTAGCTTCCTTGATGTCTGCCCTACACTCTTGTCGTTCACAGGTTGCCGCCGCATTTCCAGACAATACCGAGGTGAAACCGCATGAAATCGTTCCAGGAAGCTTGATTCTCGTCCGGAATTTTGATCGTTCAAGTCCGCTGGAGCCTCGCTGGAAGGAACCGAAGTTAGTCCTCTTAACCACCCGTACTGCCGTCAAGTTGGAAGGCAGGAAGGGGTGGGTCCATCTGTCTCACGTCAAGAAATTTCACGGACTAAGACCTAAAACTTTAAATAACATTTCTACAGACACTTTTATCAAGGACTGTCCCGCAAATGACATTGATTCAAAGCCTCCCCTGTTAGAGGAAACTCCGCAGCAGGAGTATAAAAAGAAGCTACGGTCTAGTAAAATAAGTCAGCCAGCTTAATTGTCTAAGTCCTCCCCTAGGTGAAACGGTTAGACAGGTATCTGACATGTATGAAATAGACCCCCATAGTGAGAGAGTTAGTCAAAACTCAATCCGATGTATCATTTTTCTAAGTTTTATATTGTTTCTCAGCTTAATGGTTACCTGCACGAGTTATGCATTTCATTTATGTTTTCCAATTTCCCATGTAAATAAGTCTTCTAATATTACAGTAGAGCACACGTTTAGTGATCTGCCTCCTCATGAACTATCTTATCGTCTTGCTATGCGCAACAATTCATTTATCCGCATGTTACACTATTCACACCAGACCAGCAATGCCACTAATTGTTGGGTGTGTGGTTGACTCCCCCCTTTCCAGACATCGAAGGGAGTTCTGCCACTGTTTCCTTATCCATTTTCACATAACGGTTCGTGTGGAGCCTGGTCCACGTTAACGTCATCCTCAAATGATATGTCCTCTCTGAACAGTACATGTTTTCCAGACAAGCAAGGTCTTCCCCACAGAACAGGGTTAGATCTAGAGAATGAAGTTTATAATTTGGGTAATTATTCTTCGAATTTCATGGTCCTGAATGTTCAGTCTGATCCTACTCCAGACTTACCTGCTATTTCAGTACTACCAGTCAAAGGCAAATTATGTGTCAGAAATAATGGTTCCGTACATGTAGGACATAGTGATTGTACTACTATTGTCAAGTATAGTGACAGTGGGAAATCTATTTTCAAAACTTCACGTCATTCTTATTTTGTTTGTGGTCAGACCGCATATGTTCGTCTGCCCCTCGATTGGGAGGGAACCTGTTACATTGCCTTCCTACTGCCACCAGTTTTCCTAGCCCCATCTGATTATCATAGAAACACACATCTAGTACACATTAGACATAGAAGGGAGATCGAGTCCCCAATTGTCGATCAAACTGAAACTGCTCTAGAACAGTATACAGATTTCAATAGAGGATTCTTCTTCTTCATAGGACCTATCCAGAATAGTAAGTTAATACGTAGATTGACCAGAACCCTCGAAGCAGTAGTGAATGAGACTGCCTCTGCTCTAGGTAACTTAACCGAAGAGCAATCTGCTATGAGATTTGTCGTGCTCCAAAATCGTCTCGTTCTTGACGTCATACTAGCCGATAGAGGAGGAGCATGTAGAGTCATCGGATCTAGTTGCTGCATTTTCATTCCTAATAACGCGCCGTCTGTTTATTCAGCTATAACCAGACTTCATAAAATTGCCCATCAGTTACACCAGAATCCAGGCACCTGGACATGGTCTGGTTGGTTTTGGAGTATAGTTTCTGCCTGGGGATGGGAAGTATTGTCATTTCTAGGTATTGCAGTAGCGATCATATTCAGTTGCTGCCTCTGTATACAATGTGGCCCTGCGATTTGCGGCATTTGTGCTACCGCTTGTATTCCTAGTATTCCTAGTCCCAAGTCCAAGTCCCGTCCTAAATCCCGTTCCAAGACAATTCGAGACGAGCAAATGATACTGTATGAAATGATAGATGGTATCATGAATATTGATGTTTCCTGATGGAAACGTAGTGACAAGGAGGGAATGTGGAAAAGTAAATTTTGCCATGTTCTGTGTCCCTACGTGTTCCCCATCCTATGTTATATGTGCATGATTAATATGCATATGTATCCCCCATGATCGATTAAAGACGCAATTACAGTTGTGTCCATCTCTAGTATGCCAGTTTCCAGTTCTCGTGAAAGCTACGAGTATTGAGCCTATGTAAAGCTACGTTGCCACGTTTCTCAGTGTGCACGTTATTTCATTGAAAAGTCCCCGTTTCTAGGCCTCAAAAGGGCCCGGACTCAGATTCAGCTCCTGTCTTCTGAACCCTCTCCGATGAGTGATACAGCCCCCACCTGTATCCCTGACCCTTCACTTACTTCCTGCCTCACAGGGCCCGGCTCGGCCTGGCTCTGCCTGCCAGTCTGCCAAGAGTATGTTATTATTCTGGTTATCAGTCCAGCCCTCCTTCTCTGCATTCCTAAGCTACTGAATCGCATCAATAGTTTCCGTCATGGTCTAGCCTTTACGTCTCCATGTAAGAGAAATACTGAATTAATGGTCATTTAATATTCCTCAACACGGACTACATGTAGAATAATGCATGCACCAGTCTTAGAGTCTGTTAGCCTTTACCCCGATAACTTTTGGATTCTATCAACATGGTCTCTAAACATCAGATACTAGATAGTGTTTAGGTACATGTCGCTCTGACTCTCCAGACTTCAGTCTCTCCTCCTAGCGCAGAAGTCATAGCCCCCAGCTTCTCCCTAGTAACACGTCATTGTTAGTTTGCGCGCACCACTAGGTTAGAGGTCCCGGCTCCTTAGGTAGCCCCCTCCATGTTTCCGCCCCATTTATGACATATTCTGTTACGTTTACATCACATGTCTATGTTCACGCCTCTTGTTACACCTACTTTCACCCTTATCTTACTCGACTGTTACAGGCCCCACCCACTGTTACGCCTACTGTATGTACTGCAATGCAATTGTTTTAACTATATATATTGGTGTATTGTTATTAAAAGCTAGCGCGCTCATTCCAGATCCTGCCCGACAGCTGTCGGGGCCCCCTGTTGGCTAGCCATCCCAGATCTTGCCTGTGCAGGTTGTCCTGTACCTGTCCTTTATGCTGTATTAAACCTGCAAACTCCTACTACCTCGAATCTTGACTCTTATTTATTGAGCTATCTGTTATTGTTATATCCAGTCAAAAATAGAGGTATTATTTATTTATTTACCACAGAACGGTCTCCTGTATAGAGAGCCTAAGGTTGCTGAGCCTGGGTCAGCCCGTGTGCTGGTGGTACCCCAGTGCTTCAGAGCCTTTCTACTGGGGTTTGCCCATGATGTACCTTAATCTGGACATCTGGGGCAGAACAAGACCTTTGAAAGGCTTGTCTCCCACTTTTATTAGCCCCAGATGCGGAAGAGTTCAGATACTCATTGTAGGGCTTGTCAAACTTGGCAGGCAAGTGGGAAAAGTGGAAGGAGGCACAAGGCCCCTCTCCGACCTTTTCCTGTAATCAGTACCCCCTTTGAACGGGTGGGCATTGACATTGTGGGGCTACTGGTCGCCAAGACAGCCATGGGCAACAGGCTTATCCTGGTCTTGGTGGACCATGCTACCCGGTACCCGGAAGCCATCCCACTCAGGACAGTGATGGCCCCTGTGGTAAGACGTGCACTGATGGGAATCTTCTACCGTGTGGGGTTCCCCAGAGAGGTGGTGTCGGACAGAGATACAAACTTCATTTCCAGTTATATGAAGTCTCTGTGGAAGGAGTATGGTGTTACCTATAAGTTCACCACTCCTTACCATTCACAAGGTAATGGGCTGGTTGAGAGTTTCATCCTGACCCTTAAAGGCATGATCATGGGCCTTGATGAACCGATGAGGCATAAGTGGGACGTCCTCTTGCCATGCCTTCTGTTTGCTTACCGTAAGGTGCCACAGAAGTCCCTAGGGTTCAGTCCCTTTGAACTGTTGTATGGACACCTGGAAAGAGGACCTTTGAGTCTGGTCAAGGAAGGCTGGGAGCAATCTCCCAGGAAACCTCCCGAGGATGTATACAGTTACATGCTGGCCTTCAGGAACCAGACTCGGCGATTCAGAGAGCTTGCTCAGGTGAATCTGGAAGCCAGCCAGGAAGAGATAAAGCGGTGGTACAATCAGAATGCTACCCTGATTGAGCTTCAGCCTGGACAGAAAGTTTGGATCATGGCCCCTGTTGAGCCTTGTAGGCTCCAGGACAGGTGGACCGGTCCATTTGAGGTGGTGGAACGCAAGAGTGATGTCACCTATCTAGTGAAATTGCAGTCTCCCAGAAATCCTTTCAGGGTCCTGCATGTTAACCGCCTGAAGCCCCACTTAGAAAGGTCCAAAGTAGGCATACTCCGAGCGACGGATGATGGAATGGAGGAGGAGACTGAGCCTCTTCCTCACCTCCTGTCTTCAACAGAGCAAGATGGGTCAGTGGATGGTGTCAGCCTCTCTATCACACTGACCCGTGATCAGCAGCAAGATTGTCGCCAACTGTTGGGACAATTCTCTGATCTATTTTCCTTAATTCCTGGTGTCACAGAGTGGTGCGTCCATGATGTGGACACTGGGGACAGTCCTCCTGTAAAGCACAAGGAGTACAGAGGGACTGACAAGGTCAGACCTCACTTCAAGGAGGAAGTCTCCAAGATGTTTTCTTTAGGGGTGATTGAGTCGTTAAACAGTCCTTGGGCCAGCCCAGTGGTTTTGGTCCCAAAGGCTGCCGCGCCTGGTGCCACACCCAAACTCTGGTTCTGTGTGAACTACAGAGGACTCAATTCAGTCACCAGGACTGACGCGCACCCCATCCCCAGAGCTGATCAGCTCATTGATCGGTTAGGGGCTGCACAGTACCTCAGCATGTTTGATTTGACGTCTGGGTACTGGCAGATCACCTTGACTGATGGGGCCAAAAAGAGGTCAGCATTCTCCACACCAGATGGACACTACCAATTCCGGGTTATGCCCTTTGGGATGAAGAATGCCCCTGCCACCTTTCAGAGGTTGGTCAACCAGGTGTTGGCTGGACTGGAGGATTTCAGTGCCACCTACCTGGTATGACATTGCAGTGTTCAGCTCCAGTTGGGAAGAACATCTGCGCTGCCTCTGGGAAGCGTTGATGGCACTGCGAAAGGCAGCCCTCACAATCAAGGCCAGTAAGTGCCAGATCAGCAGGGTTCTGTGGTGTACTTGGGTCACCAGGTAGGGTGCGGCCAGGTGGCGCCCCTAAAACCCAAGATTGATACCATCCTGGCATGGGAACCCTCAAAGACTCAGACACAGGTGAGAGCCTTTTTAGGACTCACGGGGTACTACAGGAGGTTTGTCAAGGGGTATGACAACATTGTTGCACCCTTGACTGAGCTTACTTCAAAGAAGCAGCCCAAGAAAGTGAACTGGACTGACACCTCTCAGAAGGCTTCTAACGCCCTGAAGACCGCCATGTGCACAGCACCGGTACTTCAGGCGCCCCATTCTCAAAAGAATTTATAGCCTTCATCAGTAGGAGGTTACTTCCACGGGAACAGAGGTGGAGTGCAATTGAGCGTGAGGCATTTGCTGTGGTCTGGGCAATGAAGAAGTTGAGACCATACTTGTTTGGGGCTCACTTCCTGGTACAGACCAACCAAGGACCCCTCAGATGGCTGATGCAGATAAAGGGTGATAACCCAAAGTTGTTGAGGTGGTCCATTTCCCTACAGGGTATGGACTTTACGGTGGAACACCGCCCTGGTACAGAACACCCCAATGCTGATGGACTGTCCAGATTTTTACACATTAATGAAGAGAACTCTGAAGGGGAAGGGTTTTTCTCCCCACATTTCAGCTGGAGGGGACACGTGTTAGAACTGGCATCATTGGCGTGAGTCTCCCTTCCATTTTTGCTGATTGCCTCCTCTGTTTTTGATATGTTTTTGCTGGTTATATGCTTTGGGCACTGTGCCACTGCTATTCAGTGCCATATTGCAAGTGCTCCCTATGTTAAATTGATGTATTGATTAGTGATTCCATGATTGAGTTATTTGATTTACTTGTCAGACCCTAGTAAAGTGCACCATGTGTGCCCAGGGCTTGTAAATCAATTGCTTCGGTTGAGCTTGCAGCACTGGTTGTGCCACCCACAGAACGAGCTTGTAAAGTGTGTCTCAGGCATGCCATTGTAAGGCCTGTGTGCAGTCTGTGACTGCCATGTCAACTTGCCAAGTGCACCCACTTGCCAGTCCCTAAACCTTCCCCTTTCTTCACATCAGACACCCCTATGGTAGGCCCAAGGGCAGGGTGCATTGTAAGTATAAGGTAGGACATGCCCTGGTGTGTGTGGCATGTCCTAATAGTGAATTACAGCCATTTTCGTTTTTCACTATGGCAAAGCTACCTGTTCTCCATAGGCCAGAATGGGCATTTAGATTATTACATCTTATAATCCTAACTGACTATGGGAAAATGGTAGAAACTCGAATTTAGTATGCCTGAACTCAAAATGATAAAATGCATATTTTAGTAAAGTTGGTTTTAACATTCTGTGTTTGAAAATACCACTTTTAGAAAGGATGTATTTTCTTGTCTAACTATCCAAAGCCTGCCTCTGCTAGGTTGTGTATTCCTTGTCTGGAGTTTGAGTGACAGGGCTGGGGGATTGCAGGAGACAGAATGAGTCAGCCCAGTGGTGAATAGGGAGATCTGCATCTAGATGGGAGGGAGGAGTTGCACCTGGGACCTGAATAGGGCTGGGCCTTCCCTCCACAATGCTGGCCCACCTCCTGGGGTGCGGCTGATGTCTCTGCCCTGCACTGTGAAAGAAAAGAAGGAATCATGTCAACAAAGTGCTCCAGGGCTGTACTTTCCCTCCACAATGCTGACTGCATCTCCTTTCGGGCGTCTGATGTTTCTGCCCTGCACTGTGAAAGGAAAGAAGGAGTCCTGTAAACAAAGTGCTCAAGAACTGGTTTGGACTACGCAAAGGCCTCTCTGCCTTCAGAGAACAAAGAGAAAAGTAGTATAAATATTGGGACTCATACCCAAGAACTTTAGATCACTTCTGGGAACAAGAGGAACCTTTTGCCAATTAGAAGAACCAAGGAAGCTGCAGGAGTTTTGTACTGCCCCTCTGCCAGTGTGCTGTTTGCTGGGTTGGCATAGAGTGGTTTCTTTATTGCCAAGAAAAAGGAGAAGGAACTTTTTAAGGACTTTCATCATCTTACAGAATATTCTCCAAGGGCTTGAATTTGTGCTTGCCTCCTGCTGAAGTGTCAGGGCCAAAAAACGTAATCTCCAGCTCCCCCCTGAATTTCCTTGCTGGGAATTCTAACTGCAGAAGCCTGCGTTTCGCTGGGAGCTGGAAGCGCGACTCAACAAGAAGAAGCGTGAAGCCACCGCACCTGAGATCGTCGCATCGCCAGAGAAGCGTGTCGCCGCCACATCTCCCAGGAAGTGTGTCTTTGTCGAAGCTGCCTGCAGTCGCATCACCGGAGAAGCGTGACACCATTGAGAGGGTCACCGTCGCATCACCGGAGAAGTGTGTTGCCAAACCTGTCGCGGCTCCAAAATACAAAGTTGTTGCAAGGCTGCCAGGGCATCTACGCATCATCATCGCATCAAGGGAGCCATCTTCTTGCATCGCATCAGGATTGTCGCATCGCATTGAGGCACCATTGTGCGCATTGCAACCGGGCCGCAGGCCGAGAATCTACGCATCATCTCCACACCGGTAATGATCACGATGCATCCCCTACTCTGCACAAGCATTGAGGGGGGACGCATCATCAAACCCAGAGCACGGAACTGACGCATCTCCCTTTGGGAGCCTTTGTTTATTTTGCGTTACGCATCCAGGTACTTTGTTGAGAACTTTGTCGTATTTATCATCAACTTGAACTAAGCAACTTTTACCATCTTTTAAGTCAATTTTAAGTACAGTATTGTGGATTTTTGCCGTTTGTGGTCTTGGGTTAAGTCTATATAAAGAATACTTATTTTTATTAAACTGTGTTGTGTCCATCTGTAGTGTTTTCACTGTATTAATGTGTATATTCACAAATGCTTAACACACTGCCTCTGAGATAAGCCTGTCTGCTCGTGCCAAGCTACCGAGCAGGGGTTAACTAGGAGTGTAATCCCCTTGTCCTGACTTAGAAGCAAAGGTCCCTATTTGGACAAAGGTGTACACCATTGCCAACTAGAGACCCCCAGTTCTAACATGCCCTCATTTCATACATTTTCCCATTACAATGATCAAGAATTCTGGTATGAAATGTGCCATATTTTGGAAAACTCAAAGGACCCTCTTTCTCTGTGATCTTTCACTATTAACAAAGCCAAACACATGTATGTAATCCATATTCTGTTGTCATAATGCATGCAGGCGTATCCTCAGGAGATGCTTCTTCACCTTTCCGTACTGGAATAGTAACATCTCCTTTCACTAAATTCTTTAAAGCATTTCATGAGCACAATAAATTGGGAAACAAAAGTAGCATCAATTCAATATTTTGATTTTTATCCAGATAAACCCTATAATCCAATCCTGTCACAGCTAGTAGTTCTCAAAATTTAACAACAAATCTCGATGCGGTACACTCCACCTCTGACCAATCGCAACACAAAACCTAGACGTCACCAAGCATTCCCAGCACTAAAGCACACCAACCGACCAATCCCAGTGCAGACCCTGTGATGTATGATTTCACTTCTTGCACAAATTCACCCACCTTTACAAATCCCTTCATAGTTAACAAACCAATAAAAACTGTAAAATGACTCAAAAACATATATCAATTCTTGGTTACTCTACTAAAAGGACAAAAAGCTTTACAATTGTTGGAGAAAACCCACAAACGCTAGTGAAATCTTGACCAGCGGGAAATCACCCTAATCAATGCCACATCACCCTTTTGCACAATTAGGTTCTGCTGACATCAATCAAAGTTAAACAATTACAACAGTGTTTTAGTATCTCTATCACAATGGCATAGGTGATGGCACTATTCAACAAAAGGGAGGAACCAAGAGGGCTATTTTTAACCATTAACTGGGGTATTATCCCTAGTTCCTGTCTCCCTTTCTAGATCCCATTAGGAATGAACAGGACCCTTGGGCCTGCACTTTAGTATCCTGTGGAAGGTAACATCCTGTCCTACCACAGTGTGTAGCACTGTTATATTTTGACTTGGTCCTGACGAATTGCTAATAGAGCATAAACATGTCGACCATTAGGTAGAACCTACACTGCTGGATCATTGTACCAGAGTGTATTTTCACCTCACTGTTTTTATCAAGGTAGTTAACCACCCATTAAAAAGATTTAGTGGATTAATTAACCTTTTTTAAGTTCACCCACTTATCACATCTACACTCCCACTAGATCCCTCACACTCACATGCACCAACTGGCAGGAACAAAAGATCTCCGGTAAAGAGCCCCTTTATGGGAGCCCATCAGACAATGCAGCGCCAGTGTGACGAGGAGCAAAACACAGATGATTAAGCATGACACCTAGCTTGCTGGGTGTGTGAGGGTTTTAGTTCCGAAAGGGGGATTCCCTTCAACCCCCTCTTCACTTCACGTAGCATTGGTTCATTTATTCTTCTTCCCCTGGGGAACAGTGTATCCTTTTTGGTGATATAGGTGATGGCACCTCACACTCTAAACGTGCATCCCCCTATTAATACTCACGGCTCCAAATAGCAACTGACTTTAAATACCACCTCGTCAAATCTTCAGGTTCTGGGCATTGGATTTGGGGATTTTATTCTAACTTGCAAATTAATTTGTAGCTCCATTCAAGATGTGAACTGCAAGCTGCTACCAGAACACTGATAGCATGGAAAGAGTCCACATTTTACTTATCAGTATTGATTCAACCTGAAACTTACAAGAATGGGCTCCAAGTCCAAACCAAATTCTGGTTCTAGGCGACAGAGCTTTGCCACCATTTTTTGAATGGAAGATAAAAGCAAATCATTATTAGTCAAGCATCCCTCATTAGGATACCCTGACCCTAGCATTTTTGATGTTGGAACACCAAATCCCTTGTTAAATCCTTCGCTTGCATGAGTTCACTGCCTCCCCAACCACAGTGTCAAATACCAGGTACCAGCGGGTGGCCATCCGACCTTAAGTAATGCAGGAGTGAAAGATTTTTGAATTTTTCAATCTTTGAGTATGAGATAGGGCTGCTGGTAGATGAGACATGAATTTGTAGTAGTGAATGGAAGCTAAATCAAATCATTATTAGTCAAGCATCAGTTTTAATCAGTTCTTAAGCTCAGTCAATAATGATAGTTTTGGTTTGGTTTCTTGAACTTTTATTCTCGTAAAGAGATTAGAAAATATATTTTTGTCTTTATTCAATTAATAAATCTGATAATCCATTTACAGAAATTGTTTAAGAAAAATATGGTTAGGTTCAGCAGTAATGCAAAAAGGATAAGCGTGGTCCATAAAGGAATTATTCCCTATTCTAAATTAAGGATAAGAATCAAAAGTTATTAGAACCCATTAAGAGTTAGAGAAAAGAGTGATAATAATCGAGCATTAACATTAGCAGTCGAACTCCTCATAAAGAGCAGTTAATGAAACTCAGCCAAGTCTCAATATTTAAAGGAGTATCAACATACAGTTGCAATAGCAATCCATACAAATAAAGCCTCAAAAAGGAAAATATGGGGAGACAGATGCAGCAGTAGCTTCAGCCATCAAAACCTAGGAATTGGAAGTTTGAGAGTCTCGGAGCATCACCTCCAAAGGGACAGGTAACACAACAACCTTCAGAAAAAGCCTCAGTAAAATCTCAATAGCACCTCTAAAAGCAACAGCTTCTGCCTTGCATCTCATCTGCCTAACTAACCAGAAACACGCACTAATAAAAAAAGACAAGAACACATGTGAATGCAATGTTGCAGGTAAGATCGCGTCCATCCAATGAAAAGACATATTTTGATAGTGAGTAGGCTTCTCTGTTCCTTTCCCACGAAAAACACAATAAGTCGACAGTCTACAATCAAATATTTAAAAGACATCACTAAATATTTGTACATTTGGAAGCGTTAACCCGGTTTCCCAAGGAAGCTTGTTGTAGAATCTATTCTACGATTTATTAAAAGTTTCACTGCATAACAGTGAGCTATATTAAAGACGGAAGCATTTATTTGCAGATTTCTAGTTAGGTAATGTTTTTCGTATTTCATGTGAGTGAGAGTTATTGTTAAATTATACAAAACTCTATTCATCATTAGAGGAACATGTGACAGATAGGAAGCCCAGTGCAAATGTTAACATGTTGCTTAAGAAAGAACATTTTATATAAAATATGGACATTCTAAATGCAGGAAATGCTTGTAACATCGACCAAATGTCTTGTGCTGTTAACGTGTTTGATCTTAAAATCAATAAAATTGATAATCAAAAAAAAAATTCAGAACATTCTATAGATATGATGGGAATTCTAAACAAGTCACATTAAGATCAAGATATCAAATACATTTGTGCATGGTTCAGCAATTTCTAAAGCTTCTACTTGTTAAAGGGAAGGCTGACAGTGGTATACCAGTGAATATGGCTGTTTGCTGCGTTTCACACATTTTTCTAAGGGCGGTTTCTACAAATGTTTTCATATTAATGTCTTGGGCAAACTATCAGGTTATTAATAGCTTTTTCAGAATGTGAAAATGCGAAAATGTCAGGTTAAAATTGTTTTGGGAAATTAATGGTTTTAAGTATGCATATAGTTGTAAATAATGAATTCATGATGTTGCACTCAAAAGGAGATTAATAAGTCATTATATAACGTAATTAACACAGTGAAAATGTTGTGCCTCATTTTCTCTGGGATGCCATTTATTTTAATATGGATGCAGTTTATGGTGTTCTGTTCATCTTGCTCCTGGTCATTCCCCCTCTCAATCAGTGTCCCACTGCAAAACATCTTTTCTCTTGTTTCAGTAGAGCATCAAGAGAATGTCACAAAAGTTCAAGAAAGAACTATTGTATTATGAAATGTGTATTGTGAATGAAGCTTCCATCCTGTAAACAAAGTATCATGTGCAATGACTTCTGCTAGAAGTTACAGTCAAGGTGTGCTGATTATATAAGCAATTGTTTCTAAAATATTTCACTTTGTGTTGATCATTTCTGCAGCGCAGTTAAGGAGAGAGTGGGTGAAAGATTTCTCTTAGCTTGAGAAATGGGTTAGTACTAAAGACTTTTTTTTATTACATTGCTGTTTCTGAGTTGCCAATGCAACGCTAATCTTGATGATACTATGCTGAATGTGCAGAATCTAATAATGGAAAGTGTGATTTGTGTATAAAAGCTCTTGGGCTTTACAACTGTGGGCTTCTTCTTTTGGACTTACTTTACAGCTGTCACTAGGACTGCTGTTGCTGGGAGATTTACTATGTTCATATGTACATTTAATGTAGATTATTTTATTGTGATGTTGTTGGTACTCTGACTTAGGTTTATGCTTAATTTTTTTTTTTTAATTAAGGCTATGATTCAGTATTTCCAGTAGTGGCGGGTGTCCGGGCAGAGCGTTGGGGTAGGGGGGAGGGAGACAAGGGACGACAGACGAAGAATAAAATACAAAACAAAGAAATTGAAATAATTCACCTCCCACCAGCCTCATTGCCGCTCTTCTGCTCCTCACTGCAGCACATGCACCCAGACTCCCCTACTTCCAATCCAGACACTGCCTGATGTCTCCAACCCAGCAACGCAGTTGGGGTTGGAGGCAGCTCAGTGCGCATGTCGGTTTGGCCATCCTAACATGGACAGTCAAACTGACATGAGCACAGCAGTGCCCACTACTCCCCCTCCATGACTGCCCCAGCGATGGCCCCACCCCAAGAAACATTCATGTGAAGATAAATAAAACGATAACAAGCCTCTTTAATTATCTTTTTATTTTTTACTGCTAGGGTGGGGTAATGATTCACTGTCACAGTGGAGTAGCCGCTGCTGTGTATTTCTGCAATGAAGCCTTTGAAGCATTTCATGCATTTCCCTTCACACAGCATTTTTCTAAATTTTGTAATAAATGTATTTCTAACCTTTTTTCAGCTTAGAGCTCTGTTATTGGGCGTGTTCTCATTTAATCGATTATGCTTTTTATAATACGTATTTTGATGGGGAGTGTAGTCTCTAACCTCTAGATCTATTGGAGATATTTGAGTTGAACACTTCAGGTAAAAATTGAGTGTTTAAAATATTAGGTTTCAGATGATTATTGGAGTTCAGCTCCTACAGTGCCTATATAAAATGGTATAAAGATAATTGTGGAAAACAAAGTGGGGAGTATGGATCACTGATTGGCTGAGAGGGGAGAGGTATGTGGGTGCTGGCATGGGGTTAGGTTAAAGGACTCGAGAGAGCTATGTGGAGGAATTTGAAGCACAAGGATCTTTATGGCTATGATGACAAATCCATGGAGTGGGCGAGAAATGGGCTATGTGTGCTGTGAAAGGCATGTTTTTGGTGATGCCTTATATACCTCTCAAGCAGCAGGACGCTGCTAGCTGACTCCTGAAACTAAACATTTAATTCCCACATTTCAGTGTTAAATTCCAAGCGGTTGAAAGATTGCATTTTAAAATCTTGCTTCTCCTCTTTCTGAATCTGTAATCAGAATCTTCTCCAGCCACCTTCAGATGTGCAGCTGGTAAATGTCCACTAAGAATGTGGGGGTGCACAGTCCTGGCCCACAAACCCCTTCGCTGACAGTAAAATGGCAGCTGTACTTAAGTGGGAAACAATGGAGTACATGTCAAACCTGCTCCACTGCTCACACTGCATTCCACCTTGCCAGATTCTCACATTGTTAAACAATGCACATCCCATTGTACACCACCACGGGGTCATCACACTGTCCATCAATAAGTACCGGTTACACTGCTCACCATTTTTAGACCAGACACTATGTTACTGAGCCAGCTTCTGACAGTACTATTCCCACAAGTGCCAGCTTCTCCCATTGCCCATGAATGCTGATTTCCAACAACATCTTCCAGGGCCGGTTGCTCACATTGGCCTACAGCTCTAATTCATCACATTTCCCAGGAGTGCTTGTTTATCACACTGCCCACCAGTATCAACTCCTTATACTAGCTCTAAGTGGTAGATCTCCATAAATACTACTTGCGCAAGTTTCTCACGAAATAAATCCATTTGCAAAGCGTGAACCAATCACCCTTAGGGGTCTTAAGGTACTGGGACTGTCAGGGAGGTTAATGAGCTATTGATCAGAGTCACATGATGCTGAGATGCCTCCGGGGATCGAATCGCAAGCCCAGTGCTCCGGAGTAAACCGCTCTGGCCGCTGCCCCAGAGTCAGTCGCTCTAGCCGCTGAGCCACACCTCTCCCTCTCTCTGTGCCCACCATCTTCAGCCTTTATAAAACTGCCCGCCTCATGTCTTCATCAGGTCCTTTGCCATACTCTCTCTCAGTGCTGAATTTGTTCCAGTGGTTTCAGGTGTCAGCCTACAGCACTTATAGTGGACGGTGACTTCATAGACATAATCAGGCTTTGGTTCACAGCAACAAAGAGAAACACAGATAAAGAAGGCATCAGAGAAAGAGGGTAAAATAGTAACAAACAAAAGAAAAGAAAAGAGGAATAAAAAGAACCTGCAAGATTGAGTTAAAAAGTCAGGGAGTGTAGTGGTTTGAAGAAAAAGACATGAAGTGGAATTAAGTGGTCTGTTTTCTCATTGCGAGTGGTCGCGTATGCTTGTGACCGCTCGCAATGAGAAACTACCAGTCCGTGTTGTGAAAACTACAGCTCGCACTGTGCAAGATGCCTTTTTTAATGATAGCACAGTGCCGGATGCTTGTCCGCACTCTGCAAGCATTGAAAACGGCATCTTGCACAGTGCAAACATGCTACTATGCAGTTTGCGCAGTGCTACACGTAGCTCGCGTAGTGCCAAGTGCACTTCGCGTAGGTTTGCGTAGCTTCGCGTAGCTTCGCGAAGCGCTACTTCGCAAACTACGCCCAGCCTAGTATTTAGCAAACCTTGCATTTGACAGCACCAGCAGTGGACTCTGAAAAAGAACTTTGAAATTGTGCACTTATATTTATAAAATGTATTCAATGGTCCCTCCCGGTTCTTCCTATTTTTTATACTGCAACACCCTCCTTTCCCCACTCATTCGTTTAATGTATCAATTAATTTCACCATATTCATGCATTTCTATTTCTTTCCAAACCTTTCATAATGTTGATCGTCTTCTATCTCCCTCTCTCTCTCTTTTGATTCTATTATCATTCCTACTCTTGAATCAGCTGCTCTCTCCTCCTTCCTCCATGCTCACACTCACTTGGGCAACTGGTCTACTTCCAGATGCCTCATCTCTGTAAGCTCCCACCGCTTACCACTGGCGCAGACTTCACTGCACCACTGGTTGCCAGAGAAAGCAGCACCAAGGCAATGGGTGAACTGAGTCGGCATTACCTCCTTATACGTCTTCCTCGCCACATGAATAAGAAAGTGAGCTTCAGCTCCACACCAGAACCCTTGAAAGCAAAAAAGTTAGACTCCCAAGGCTTCCATCCCATCCTAATATGGCCGACCCATTACACCCTTGACCTCTGTAAGAGGCGGGACGGCCCAACCCATCAGCCTGTTTTTTTGGTTCTGTGCACGATGACTCTCCAGATGCGCTGTCAGGTAAGTGGTTCCTGCTGTAGCGGGAACATGTGTCCTTGGTTGGTGGCCCTGCTCTAGGGGACCGTGGGGATCTAGGACCTCACCCCCTTCCTTCCCCTGGTCCCCTTCAGTGCCGGTTAGGTTCTGCCTTAGTGAGCCAAGGGTTTACATGGGGGGGTGGCCAAGGTGGTCTGGGACTCTGCCTAGTGGCGCATTCTGACCCCCGGCCATGTAGATGATGGATTTTGGTCTTTGTCTGTGCCCATGCCCCCATCAGTGTATCTGTATCTGGGATTTCTGTTCAGTCACAGAAAGGTGCATACAGGGTGGCTTACCCCGAGTCTCCAGTTTCCTTCACTGTGCGGGGCGACCCTGCATGGAGATGGGCTATTGCCTTGGGTGTTGGGAGATGGGGCCCGGCGGGCTATTTGATGCTCCTCAGCCATGCCCTCATTTTCTTGGGGGCAAGTTTTCACAGGTGACGTAGCCTGCAGGGGCCTCACTGCATCCGCTGCTGTGTCAGTCCCGAGGGGCTGGCGTCCGACGCGGCTGCGGCGAAGCTCCTCTTCTGTTTGCTTTTCCTGGCTCCTCAGAGCTCCTGGGATTACCTGCTGGACACCGTGGTTGGTGCATTCCCGGTGCAGGCTTGTTCCTGCCATGGTTGTCTACCTGGCGTTTCTCTGGCCTCTCCTGTGGAAGTTTTCACGCAGGTCTTCTGGGGGTGAGGTGCCACATGCAACCACGTTTATAGCCCTGCGGCGGGCCGGGCACATCCTGCTTTCCTCATGGCTGGTCCCGCGATTCCTGGGCGGTGTAGCTTTCGTTGCAGATATATTGTTTGCGGTGTCTTGCACACTTGCACGCGCGCTGTGTTGTTATCATGCTGCAAATCTGAAAACTTGGGTTGCTGCTGGCAGTGACAGTGAGCAGGTTGGGAGCACCTCTTCTACGGCTCTCTCGTTTCAGATTCTCCCTGTCGTTGTTGCTAGCCGAGTGCTGTGCAACGGGAACGTGTACTCTGAGTGAGTGTTATGTATAGGTGTATTTCTATATATGTTTTCTGGTTTCTGGGGGTTTTCAGTCACCAGTTGCAGCGGTGTGTCTGTGTTTGCCTGGCAGTTTTCATTGGGTTCCCCCATTATGATCTGGTGTACACGGACCTGTTTTGATGTTCTGATTTTCAGCTGCCAGTGAGAGTTCCCTGTTGTTGCTATAAGCTCTCGAATTTGCTCGGCTCTGCTGCTGCTGTCTCATTTCATGCTCTGCCATTATCGTTGTTTTTGGGTTGTGATGTCCCAATGCTTTAATAAGGGACCAATGTTGATTTATATATATTTGTTTCTTTATTTTTCCCATAGTGGTTACCGTCACCAGTTGCAGCTGCATGTATGTGTTTTACCTGGCTGCTTTCATCAATTAATAGTGGTTACATTATCCATTCGGGTGCGGATTGGTCTTGGTTTCCCCCTTCAAATGCTGGTGTTGTTGATCCTGCTTACAAACGCTGTACATGTTAAGACGTTTGAGGTATTGCACATAGGTTGGTCTTGTGCCTCTGGTGGCACTGGCTCATGCTGGACAAGGGTTTGTGTACTACTTATGCTGTGAGTCACAGTGGCCTAGTGGTTAAGGTCTCTGACTCTTACGCCAAAGGTTATGTGTTCAATTCCTGGTGTTTCACTGCCTGTGAGTTCTCAGTCAATAATGGGGGCAATATGGATTTCTTATATACCTCATTCCGGATTTGTGGTTTTCGTGCGTGGGACTTCTCCATGCTACTTTGGTTGCACAACTGCTTTATGTTTCTACCCTGCTGGTCATGGTTATTCTTTTTGTGGTGTCATACATGCGCTGTGAGCTGCACTCCGAGACATAGTGTTGGGACCTTCCAGGTGTTGTCTCAGTCTTTCTTATTCTGGGATTGCCATGATAGTTCCATCGGGTTTTACTATGCATGTTATGGTTGTGCTGTATGTATTTGATGTTATTGTCCGTGCTGTTTGGATCACATACATCGAGGCTTTGGGCCTGCGGTCTGTTCATCCTGCTCTCATTTCATGTGCGGGGTATCTCCTGGTCGGTCTCTGGTTGGTCGTCCTCCTGGGGATTCCGGAGGCTGTGAGCTGCTGAGTGTCTGATGGGGACGGGCTGCGTTTGGCGCTTGTCCGTCCTTCTCTGGGCTGCTTTGGAGGTCCGCTTGTGGGCTTTGGCTTCTGTTTCTGCTCCTGGTAGGGTTTCCCTTTCTTGTCCAGGGCCAGGGCTATGGCACCCCCTCCTCCTGCTCCCTGGCTCAGTGGGCGTGTCTTGCGCCCCATTCCTGTTCATGCTTCTCCTCGCTACGTGGGGTTTGGGGCTCTGTTGGTTGCCTTCTGTTACCGCTCCGGTATTTACCTGTTGTCAGATGTTGGCTCCCCTGCTCGCGTCCACTGTGCTGTGGCTCTTTGGGTGGTCTACTGCAGGTCACTTTTTCGCGTCTCTCTGGCCCTTCTCTGGTGGGTCCTGTTCATCAGGTTCCAGTTTGCCGGTGGGGTGTTGGTGTTTTCCCTATTCTGTTTCTGGTTTTCTGTTTTTGATTGCCTTCCTCCTTGTGCCTGTCCCCCTTCGGCGCTGTTTGTGTGGCCCCCGGCTGTTCTTGTCGGGGTTGCCTACCTTGGTAGGGGCCTTTCACGGGGAGGGTTTTGGGTGTCTTGGTGCCTTATTGAGAGGCGGGACTTGCCCGGTCTGTCCGTTGGGGGTCCTCCCCATCCTGTTGGACGCTGCTCCCTGCTCTGATTGTGGGATCGTAGCGCTATACTGCCAGACTGCTCTTTGCTAGCTCGCATTGCTCCTGCAATTATTAGTGCCTGATTGCTGATGATATTTGTATCGTAGCGCTATATTGCTAAAGTGCGCATTCATTATCATTCAATTGTGCTTTGCTGCCTTTGCCTGATTAATTCATTTGTGACTGATTGTGCCGGTGCCACTGCCCATTTCATGGCCATTATTATAGTTGTGCCCCAATCTCGCCCTGTTTGGCTTTTGGCTTGCTGCCATTTTGTTGTTTGTTGTTGTGCCTCCCTGCCCGGCTCTCCACCCCGCTCCCGCCTCCCAGCTGCTCCTCCCTCGCTCCGCCCCCTGCACTATCCACATTTGACAGACGCATTTGCGCGCAGCGTTAACGCGCAGCGGACACGCCCCATGCGCGCCGAAGGTGCGCCAAAGGTAAGCCCGTCTACGCCCGTCCGCGCCTGGCCCGCGCCCAGCGCCAGACCACCTGGCCCCCGCAAATTCCACTCTACCCGCATAACGTACGACGCCGCATCCCTCTCAGCTCTTAACCCCGGCCGGCTCCCATACTGCTACCGAGCCGCCCCAAGACACACCCATGGACCTTTCACCTGCCACTCCTGCAAGTTTGACTGCATCAGGCCTCACACCAAATCCACTGACCCCAAACAGAGCCACGACACTAACCACCTGAAGTGCATCCTGCTCAACACCCGCTCAGTCCATAGACACGCCATCGAACTTTGGTACCTACTAGACACCACATCGCCGGACGTCGCCTTCCTTACAGAAACTTGGATGAACGCCTCATCAACGCCCGACATCACCATAGCCATCCCGGACGGCTACAAGATCATCCGAAAGGACCGCATCAACCAAACAGGAGGAGGCATCGCCATCGTCCATAAGAACACCATTCGCATCACGACCAGCTCCGATGACTACCTCACAACCGCTGAACACCTTCACTTCCAGATTCACACCGACCTTAAAACAACACTCAGAGGCACCCTCATTTACAGACCACCCGGACCCCGCACACAATTCAGCGAAGACATCACTGACTTCATCAGCCCACACGCCCTCCCCTCCGAGGACTACATTCTACTGGGAGACCTTAACTTCCACCTGGAAAAGAACAACGACAGCAACACCACCACCCTTCTGGACCACCTCGCCAATCTCGGACTCAAACAACTTGTGGACACCCTCACCCACTATGCCGGGCACACGCTCGACCCAATCTTCACCTCCAGCAAGCACATCTCCTTTAATCACACCACAGCTCTCCATTGGACGGACCACAGTTGCGTTCACTTCAACTACAAAAAGACTACGACCCACAACCACCCACAACCAATTCCCCGGAGAAACTGGAACAAAATTACCACCGACCAGCTCTTCACATCGCTTCAACAAAACCCTCCTGCAAAATCATCGGACCCAAACCAAGCAGCCACCAACCTCACACAATGGATCACCCTCAGCGCTGATGAATTAGCACTCTTGAAAAACCATCAAATCAAGCAAGGCAGCAAAAAAGCCCCCTGGTTCAATGATGACCTTAAGAAATCCAAGAAGACCTGTCGCACCCTCGAGAAAGCCTGGCGAAAAAACCCAACCGCTGACAACGTGGCCACCTTCAAGAACGCCACCCGCAAACACCCCCAACTGATCCGATCCACCAAGAAATCAGCATTCAAGGATCGACTCGACAACAACGCCCACAACAGCAAAGAACTTTTCAACATCGTCAAAGAGTTCACCAACCCCACCGCCGGCACCAACGACATCACTCACTCCCAAGACCTCTGCAACTCTCTAGCCTCATTCTTCCACAACAAAATCGCTGACATACATAACAGCTTTGGAAACCAGTTCACCCCACCCACCTCCGAACTAAACTCCCCCCCCAACAACCTTCGCGCCTGGAACCCAATCACCACAGAAGACACCATTCGCCTGATGAACACCATACACTCAGGATCGCCAACCGACCCATGTCCCCACCACATTTTCAACAAAGCAGACTCCATTATCGCACCCCATCTCCGAGACGTCATCAACTGCTCCCTCAACTCTGCTACCTTCCCGGAAAGCTGGAAACATGCTGAACTCAGCGCCCTCATGAAGAAACCCACAGCGGACCCCAATGAACTTAAGAACTACCGCCCCATCTCGCTCCTCCCATTCCCTGACAAAGTCATTGAGAAAGCCATCAACAGTCAACTCGCCGCCTTCCTCGAATCCAACAAATCCCTCGACCCTTCACAGTCCGGCTTCCGAGCCAAACACAGCACCGAGACCGCACTCATCGCAGCAACAGACGACATTCGAACTCTACTGGACAACGGAGAATCAGTTGCCCTCATCCTACTTGACCTCTCCGCAGCCTTCGACACAGTCTGTCACAGCACCCTTATACAACGCCTCAGCAACGTCGGAATACAAGGAAAAGCATTGGACTGGATCATCTCATTCCTCACTGGAAGAACCCAGAGAGTCCGCCTCCCCCCTTTTAGATCAGAGGCCACCGAAGTCATCTGCGGCGTACCACAAGGATCCTCACTCAGCCCCACCCTCTTCAACGTATACATGAGTCCCCTCGAATCCATCGGGCGCCAACACAACCTCAACATTATCTCCTACGCAGACGACACCCAGCTGATCCTTGCCCTCACCAAAGACCCAAACACCGCCAAAACCAACCTACACGAAGGGATGAAAGAAGTAGCCGAGTGGATGAAGAACAGCCGGTAAATAATCAGGGCATTACTTGGACGTGACACTGCTGCCTGCAACTGTAGACTATCTGCCTATGTAAGAGACACTATCTTAGATAGGAAGGGGGAAGAATGGCACACTTCATTGAGAGGTCTCTAAATGGCTTAGCAGTAGCAGGGGCCCGTGTGGAGCATTACATAATGCAAGTATAATTGTTTTTAATAATACTTTTATGTGACCCCTATTTAAGGTGTGACTGTAATGAATTTGCAGCTTTCTATTATAAAGTCTTTGTGCTCAACCTAAGGCATCACCTCCACCCAGAAAAAGTGTTTAACTATACAGAAGTGTAAACTATTAGACTTATCTGTGTTTTATATAATTGTATTTCATATGGGGTTAAAGTAAGGAAGTGACTTGAGTGGCTGTTTAAAAGAAAGAGTGTGTGATTGGCAGTAATTTATCTGGGCTACTGCTAGTGGAAAAGGGTAGGAAGAAGAGACACATATGAAGTGGATAAGTAAGCAAGTTTGTGGTTCGGTAGGTGATCGAGTGAGAGGAGTGATAATGCACTTATAGTGTAAAGTTTCCTTTTTAATAAGCTCTAGGTAGCTTAACCAACTAATGGTGGGAGATCTTCAATTGGAACAAAATGCAGCTGTTTCAGAAAAAAAACTGCAATTTTAAAAAAGACATTTAAAAAAAAAATAAGACATTAGAATTTTACTGGGTTGCAAATAATTTAAGATCATCCTTAGAGACTGTAGAAATGCTAGCCGAATTGTTTCTAAGCAGTGCTTAAGTTGAGTCTGTGGTTGAAGGTAGAGCCCAACAACACTGATTTTTTGGGCTTGCCCAAGGACGCTCTTTGCTCTTGAAACATCCTGGGAGGGAATAAATTAGAAGCCTTACCTTCCTGCTGGGGAATAAAACGATGAATAACAGGGAGATAGGTCCTTGGGACGTACGGTCAGCTGGACCATATATAGTATTTATGAAAAAACAGGTGCTGGCCATACAAAAAGGTCTATATACTCTCCTTCTTTGGAGTGACAAATAAAGATATATTTCAAAATTTGTCTGGTATTATTTATTTTATACCCTTTTACTTTTTGTTTTTTAGATTCAACAATTCATTATATGAAAAAGACATACCCAAATACATTTATCATACAATTATTCAAAAACATGTACAAAAAACATTACATATAACAAGCAGAACATCTGTCTGAATTTCATATATACATTAGCACAAATGTTTGTGCATCAACATCATTATTCATTATTGTACTAACTTTCCTTAGAAAGAAAAGGTCATTTCATTTCTTCGGTAAACATTTACCGGACCTGTGCGCTATACCGGGAGGCTCTTTTCGAGCAAGGCGGACCGCACAAACAAAGATAAAGCGGACCCCAGCCCACGCCATAAAACCAGAGGCACAGGCACCAGTGGAACTACGGGGGCCCCCATGCACAAAGGGTGAACAGTAAATTCAATTTTGAAGAGAGACGGGATTACTCGAAGATACTACGACGGGGAACTCCGTAGTAAATATTGAACCCCATCCACCAGTGACGTTTTGTATAAGGATAGAGTCATTACGCCCTGACGAGAACACGCAAAGTAAAATAGCGAGTTCGAAACGCGTCGGCCAATTGGAGACAAGTATCTAACAACTGCTAAAAATAATTAGCTTATTGTGGGACTGATGTTTTGATTTCTTCTCTCAGTCAAACTTGCATTGTTTTGTACATGTATTGTTTTCTCCATCTGATTTTTCCTTATTTGAGTATAAAGACCTTTTCTTTCTAAGGAAAGTTAGTGCAATAATGAATAATGATGTTGATGCACAAACATTTGTGCTAATGTATATATGAAATTCAGACAGATGTTCTGCTTGTTATATGTAATGTTTTTTGTACATGTTTTTGAATAATTGTATGATAAATGTATTTGGGTATGTCTTTTTCGTATAATGAATTGTTGAATCTAAAAAACAAAAAGTAAAAGGGTATAAAATAAATAATACCAGACAAATTTTGAAATATATCTTTATTTGTCACTCCAAAGAAGGAGAGTATATAGACCTTTTTGTATGGCCAGCACCTGTTTTTTCATAAATTGGGGAATAAAACGAGGCAGCAGTGAGTGCCTTTTGTATTCACTGGCCAGTCTTCAGCTGATTGCATCAGGGCAGTGATTTGCCTCTCTATACGAACATTTCCACTCCTCCATGACTCACCTGAATCACCTGCAGATTAGTTCCACCATGCTAGTGTCAAGCTGTTGGTAGGGGGTAGGGAATTGTTGGTGCATGGTGACACGGGATGAGAGGGAGATGTGAGGGAAATGGGTTGGGTAGATGGGGTGGTAAACATTGCGCCTCTCTGAAATGTAAAAACAGAAACCTTTAGAAGTAGCTTAAATGTAATCATTGGAACCAAGTCAGACTGCTGCTGCTGTCTGAATGGCATTAATGTAGAGAGTGCCATTCCCCCCTCTGAAGGTGGGCACATGCCCAGAGGCCGAACCTGTTTCCACCCCAGACTTTAACCCAGAGCAAGTGAGATAAAAACACACAAGGGAAAAAAGAATAAGAGAATGACGGGAAAACAGTGACAAAGGAAGAGAGTAGGTAGGATTCTGCAAGAGTGAGCCAAGAGGGCTGAGAGTGTCTGGTGGAGGTATGAGGTGGACTTAAGACTGTTCAGCCTTGGTGTTCAGCATGCCGACATTCAATGTTAGAAATGGGGTTTTCGGTTGTCTAGAGTATGCACCTAAGCGAAGCAGAATCCACCAGGGCAAGTAAGTTACACACCAAAGATAACATATGTTCACCCTCTGGTAGCATGGCGCAGAGCAGCCAGACTTATCATCAGAGATAATGTGTAAAGCATTTGCGAAACATACTCACACAGAAACACAATGAATACACCACAAAAGAGACTCCACATAGGATTATATAATAATATATATATAGTATATTGTAAATAACATAAGACCAAAACGACAGGTGTCAAAAATGACATGTTTCAATAAAGCCTTAAGGAATGTAATGCAACAGTACAGGACATAAATCACAGTAGGTTATTCACTGTTGAGTAAATCAAAGCAGTTTACTTTACTTTACTTTAAGTATGTGAGTGTTTTGCTGTGATCTTTGGAGGACCATCACACTTCTTTTAGAGCATTTACAGCAATTAACAGTTTTCCAAATGCATAAGTTCCTGATTGGGGGACCCTGTCAAGGATTCATCCTGTTAGGCACTTCAAGGAACCAATGCCCCCAGGTATGGTTGCCCAAGGGTGGAAGGTGGGCACCCACACCCTGCAGAGTGGAGCAGGAAGACCTCACTTGGTCCCCTGTGGTCAGAGAAGGCATAGGAAGCTGCTTGGAGCAGCTGCAAAAACCACAGTGCAGCTTCCTTTGTAACCCCAGAGCTGCCCAAACTTAAGGACTGCATGTAAGCTGCGGAGTAGGGGATTGCAGCTCCTCAATGAGCTTGTGGCTGCCTGATTTCCAAAAGGCAGAGTCGCAAGGCAGTGGGGCTGATAGCTAATCTTGTTCTGTCCCTAAGATTTAACAGATTGGGACGGACAAGCCAAAAAGCACAGGAAAATCACGATGCACGGCACAAAAGGAGGTAGCAGCAGGCGAGCGCAAGAATGGTGGTTTCTGCTGGCAGCACAGCAGTCCTCTGGCAATGTGCAGATCACCAAGCAAGCAACATATGGGTACAAGTCCCACACAGTGTTTGGTTAGATCAGAGTCAAGGAGCAGCAGGCAGCAGGGCAAAGCAGAAAAGCAGTCCAGTTGAGTCCTTTAAGCAGTACAGCAGTTAGCAGGCAGTAGGGCAAAAAAACAGAAAAGCAGTTGAGATGAGTTGTTTAAGCAGCGCTGCAGTCCTTCTGACAGTTTCAGCCCAGATCTAAAAGCGCTTCAACAAACATGGGGTCAGAGCCCCTGTACCAATACTCCAAAAATGTTTTTGATCAAGGGGTGTCTTCAAATGAACCCTTTAAAGTGCACACAAATCCTCTTTCAAACCAGTCCTGGCACCAGACATCAGTAGAGGGTAAATCAGCACTTAATGTGAGGGCAAGAAACAACCCAAACAAATGTAAAGTATGAACTACCTCTCCCTCTCCCAGCCCAGGAAGACCATCAGTATCCAGATGAATGCAGATGAAACCCCTATGACACTCAGCCCTTCCTGTGTTGTGGCTGTCTGGAAAGTGTGCACCAGTGTAGCTTCACACTAGCCCTGACGTGTATTGGAGGTAGGCTGCAGAGCACAAAGGGGCATATTTACAAGCTCCTATCACCACCAACGTCACTTTTTTCAGGCGTTGTGGTGGCTATAGGTGCTTCGCCTTATTCACAAGGGAGCGTTATGCCACTTAATGTGGCTTAACGCCGTCTTGTGAATAAGGCCCCCTTTCACACTATACTTAGTGTGAAATGAGTATGCAATGGGTGTTGCGGTGTGCGTTCTACCACAACACCCATTGATTTTGATGCTGCTCCATATTTACAAGGGCAGCGTTATTGGGCTGTACCAAAATTAAGACCAGGGAAAACCTAGTCGTAAACAGGCGCAATGAGTAGAAATGCCTAATTTCTCCTTGTTTTGCTGTTTCTATCGCAGCACACATAGAAATAGCAAAAGGCCATTAATTGTTTACTTGCATGAAGATGACCATTCCTGCACATAAACAACCAATACAAAAATGATGTTTCTCAACTTCTATGTGTGCTGCATTAAGCAGCACACATAGAAGTTTCAAAATACCGTTTGAGATTGTTTATGTGCAGGAAGGTGTCCCCTAAAACGGAGGCACCCTTGCACTATGGTACAAGGGTTTCTGCATTGGTGCTAGGCAGCTCAAATTAGCACCAGCACAGGGGGAAATGCAGGGCTGCACTGTACCCTTGTAAATACGGTGCAGCCCAGAGTTTTAAAAGTGGCAGAGCGTGGCGTTAAACCAAGGAGGGTAATTCAACGCTCCTCCACTTCCTAGTAAATATGCCCCAAAGAGTTATTAGAATAGAGAAATGCCCACTTTCTAAAAGAAGCATTTGTCACCCCAAGTGGGATGGGTATGCCCAGAAGTGGGTCCCATACTCTCCATGCCACTGGACTCAAGCTAGCCTGGCCCATAAGGGGTGAAAACCTGAAACCGGTCCAAGGATGCTTGTTTCCGGAGCAGGGAGCACCTGGCAGTTTAGGCTGGACTGTTCCCATGGGGAACAGGGTCAAGACTGATTTGCATGTGTTCAAACTGGAATGGCATGGGAAGTAAAAAAACGATGTATTTAGGCCCAGATCTCTGTATTGGGGTGAATGTTTGACATTGTTCAACATTCTGTCCACCAATTGTTCTTTTTGCATTCGTCATCCCAAGTGGGACGGTATGCCCAGATGTGGGTCCCGTGCTCTCCATGCCACTAGAGTCAAGCTAGCCTGGCTGATGAGGGTGAAACCCCAAAACTGGTCCCAGGATGATTGTTCCTGGTCCAGGGAGGACCAGGCCTGGCAGTTCGGGCTGGACTGTTTACATGGGGAACAGGGTAAAGACTGATTTGCATATGGCTGGGTTAAAACTTGAATGGCATGGGGAGCAGAAAAATTATGGATTTAAGCCCAGATCGTTGTACTGTGGTGAAGGTTCTGTCCATCAATTGTTCTTTTTGCACTTTCTAAAAGTGGCATTTCTAAAATAGTACTGTAAAATCCAACTACACCAGTAAGCAGGATTTTTCACCCCTAGTCTAAACATACCAAACATGGCAACGTCACTTCCTTCAGATCAGGAATTGCCACTTAAGCATATATAAGAGAGTTCCCACTGCTAGACTATGAGAGGAGAAGGCCTCATAGCAGTGAGATACAAAACAGGCTGTTTAGTGACTACCAGGACATGCCACACATAAAGGCACATGTTCTACCTTTTACTTATACAGCACCCTACCAACAGGGCCACCTAGGGCTTACCTCAGGGGTTGACCTATGTGTAATAAAAGGTAAGTTTAAGGTTTGGCAAGGTGTTTTAAATGGCAAGCAAAAGTGGCAGTAAACTGCCCATGCAGGCCCTGAAGTGGCAGGACAGAGACAGGTTTGAAAGGCAACGTCTGGGGGTGGCACAAGCAGTGCTGCTGGCCCATTAGTAGCATTTAATTTACAGGCCCTGGGTGTATGGGATACCACTTGACAAGAGATTTACAAGTAAATGAAATTTGGCTAGCAGGTTAAACCAATCATACCTTGTTTACAGGAGAGAGCAAATGCACTTTAGTATCGGTTCGCAGTGGTAAAGTGCCAAGAGGCCTAAAGACAACATAAAGAAAATCAGAAAAATAGATGGAGGAAGTCAAAAAGTCTGGGGATAACCCTGCAAAAAGGGCTAGGTACAACATTCAACATCACCAGCTGTGGGCTTCGGAGGGAGCAAAACTTTGGGTAAAGGCACATATTCATATACAAATTAAGCACTGTGTCTGAGTCACATGGCTATGAAGACTGCATGATCTCTCACAGGAAGTGTCTGGCCTGAGCCAAAGTAACAGTTGAAGTTGATGGCAGCCAGAATCCTACGGAGATTAAATCTAATTTAATCATTCTGCGCTAAAGTCTAATTTAATCATTCAACTTTATGAAAACAGTTAAAACCATCTGCCCCACATTTATTTATATCCAGCAAAATCTAAAAGAACATCTTTTCTCAATCATTAAACTTCAAGGAAGTGTGCAAACACTACCTCAACAGCTGCCAAAAAGGAAGTTCATCTGGTGTTAAATGGCCTTATTTTAACACTATGATTGTATTTGCCAAGCTACTTAGCACAACGAGGGAGGCATTGGGTCAGGCAACCATGAGGCCTGTGCATTTGTCACTGTTCTTTACTAATACAGTATCAGGTATTCAAAAACAAGAGCACTGCAGGAAAGGTTTAAATTGTGGAGATTATAATAGTGTGCTTAGAAACTGTGCATCACTACAATGAACAATGGCACACTCTCATCAGCAACAAATTCTTGCGAAGAATTCTGTTATCATAACCTGCTTTTAATATTTTGAACTAAACCTTCGTTTGAGTATGCTTGGTTGATATCTTTAGGCTTGTACCTTATGACAGATGTCACTGATACTCCTGGGAAATTTTTGGGGGACTGCATACTTTCCTACAATAGCAAATAAAATCAACCAGTAATCCTGTTTCTTAGAAGTACATTCTCTGACGTCTTCCATGAAGAAACTGCTGCTTTAGCCACAGACATCTAAATGTCTGTGATGTTAATGTTGACTGAGGTGGTGAATCCTAGCTGAGCAAAATATCACATGGAGTCATGCAAAATTATGTGCACAGATTTTCCAATTTTGCATTATTTTAAGATATGCAGACTTTCACGATGTTGTAAAATAGGATTTGCCTGCATTTACTGTGAAATTTTCTGCCGAAGGCATACCTGCCATAAAAGTGACATGAGATAAGAGAAAGAGAATGGCTTGAGGACCAATATCTCTCAGTTATCTCTCAGTAACACATATTCTACTCAAATCAATCTCCAGAAAGCAACATTATGTGAAATGTTATCAATTAATTTGCGAGTTTCACAAGTTCAATAAATATTTAATTTAAGTTTGGCACACGATAATATGAAATTAACACATATAATGTGTTTTCTTAATAATTCACATCAGGTTTGCAGGGACATTTTAAGGATTTTGGGGACCAAAGGCCAAACATACTTTGGGGCCTTTGGTTAGAACAACTCTGAATTTGTTATACATTTTCTTCTCATTCACAGCCTCAGCAAACATGAGTGATTCATTGACAACTCTCTTCCTTGTCCAGAGAAGCAGAAAGACAAGTGGGGCCTCATTTATGAAAAGTGACGCATCGCTGCGTGATAACAGCGATGCGTCACTTTTCATTGCGCCCTCCTTGAGACATGCTGGATGCGTCATATTTATAATATGACGCATCATGTCGCAAGGAGTTACAGATATGTTAGTATTTCTGACGTATCTGTATGGCGCAAAAGTGATGCATTGCTGGAGTGTGTCACAGAAGTGACCCAACTCCAGCAATGTGTCTTTTCACATGGGACAAGCCCCATGTGAAAGGGCCTGCGTCAGTCTTACGCCTGCTGTGAGGCAGGCGTAAGATATTGACGCATTTGCTTCCTAGAAGTGGCGCAGTGAAATCTCGTAGATTTCACTGCGTCACTTCTACAAGGCATACTTACGTGGGAATGCCCACCCTCCATACATTATACCTGACGCAGGTATAATGTAGCGCAGGGGTTTACAAAGTGACACATCTGCTTAGATGCATCACTTTGTAAATAATGCGCAACAGGAAGCATGTTTCACGCCGCCGATGCGTCACAAAAAGTGACGCATCGGAAGCGCAAAACTGACGCAAGGCCTCATAAATGAGGCCCAAGGAGTGTAGTAACCCTCTATATGTGCAGTGGAATGTTGTCTCATCTTTTGCGCCTGTGCATACAGAGGGTCTATTTTTTTAGTTTAATACACTCCAGACCCTGCTATGGAGGAGCAGGGATTCTGAGTCAGTCAGCATTAAACTGTGATGCACCAGCTCAGCAGTGGCTCCACACGGGTGGTGCAGCCAAGAAGGGAGTATATAATGCTGTACTGTACAATAATTTGTGGCCTATCCTCATAATCTACCTTGTGGCCCTACTTTCCAGCTGGATTGTGCGAGAAGTGCAGAAAAGCTAGTGGCCGGACCAAGCCTTCTACGCATAGTGTGTGGTGTACTTTGTCAGTACCTTTGAGGCATACAATGCTGATGGGTGCTTTTGTTTACTGCACTGCATTGTGACTAGTATTCGGAGTGCAGAGGCACTAGGATGTGACCGCAATAGTCTGGTAGTAGCTCCAAAAGAATGAGGCAGTTTCAGAGGGAGTACACAATGCAAATCATCACTGCACAGTAAGTGGCAAACAACACATAGAGGCAAAGGCTTGTGTCGTTTGGCTGGACCGATGCACTAAAAAGTTAAATGCTTGCTGAATCTAACTAGAAACTAATAGATATTTTTCTTTAACCCTTGCTACTTTACAGGTAGTGGCCACAATTGCTGGGCAGCCTGGGCTGGCTTACATAAGAAAGTATAGTAACACAAACAGACGATGGACAGAATGCTAAACATTGTCGAACATACATCCAGTCACAGATCTGGGTTTAATCCTTAGTTTTTTTGCTCACCACCCCAGTTTGGACCCAGCCATATGCAAATCAAGCCTGACCTTGCTCCCCATGGGAACAGTCCAGCTGAACTGCCAGGCCAGTTACTCCCAAGACGGGAAATCAAGCATCCTGAGTCCTTTTTTGAGGCTAGCTTGAATGCAGTTGCATAGTGAGCACGGGGCCCACATCTGGGCATACCCTTCCCTCTTAGGGCAGCTATAGCAACACAAAAAGATGATGGATTGAATGCTGAACATTATGAAGCACTAACCCCCACTCACAGATCTGGGGTAAATCCATCATCATTTTGCTCACCATGCCACCCCAGTTTGGACCCAGCCACATGCAAATCAGTCTTGACCCTTTTTCCCATGTGAACAGTCCAGCCCGAACAGCCAGGCCAGGTTATCCCTGGACCAAAAATGAAGCATCCTGGGACCGGTTTCGGGGAATTACCCCTCATCAGCAAGGCTAGTTTGAATCTGTAGGCTTAGTGAGCAGTGGACCCACTTCTGGGCATACCCTTCCCAATTAGGGTGACTATAGAACACAAAAAAACAAACATAAGAAAGAACATAATCAAACTGCTTAATAAAAATAGTATACAGCCTAGGACTGTCACACAATCCTAATAAGGGTCCCCTTGAAAGGTGTGGGCTCTGGGCCAGGGCTCATTTTGGCCATGCCTTGTGAAGTGTGAGAAGCATCCTCACATGGAGGTAAATTCAGGCAAGTGGTTATAGGATCCTAAGCCACAATCCAAGTCAGGCTCTGGCAAGGAGAGAGGCACACATTCAATATTTAATATAAGCATATTGAATCATATCAGAATAGCAACAGAAGTCAAGATAAAACAAGTTAAGGGCACCATATGGCAGGTACATGGATAACATTCTTCATGTCCTAGCACTATGTTTGCATTGCCTCGTGTCAAAACTCTTCCTGAACCTTCCATAAACTTTTGAGTTATTCACTTGAGCATGCCAATGAACTCAAGTACGTATGTTCCAATTTTGAAAGCAGTAACATAACCAGGGGGACATGGGCCCTAAAGCAAGAAATGAAACTGTATTGCAAAATTGAGTTCATGTGAGTCCTGAAGATGTATCAACAAAGTCTTCTCCTGTATTCAGAATGAAAGATTTTATGCTTTAGCTACTTATTTTTAGAAACATTTGCGCAACATTTTAGGCAGTATCTTTTAGTAAGCAAATTTACTATTAGGCTGGTCCAAAATGTTTATTCCGATTGCAAAATTAGTGAAATGTTCTAAATTTGGCAAATTTTGAAGATAGGAAATTTCACACAGTCTTGTTGTGAGGGGAAATGGTTGTAACAGAAAATGTCTTGCAGGAGACAAATTCCTAAGGATTCAGTTCCCTTAATAGTATCACACATGACCTTTGAACACAAAGGAAGTGCTTGTATTCTATTTCATGTGAGATAAAGTAACATTTTATTTCCCTTAATTGAGCCACATTTTTGGTATCTTTTGCAAACGTTAAAAAAACAACAAAAAAAATTAGACAGGCCAGTTGCTATCTGATAAACACTGAGAAGGGATAAATGAAAGCTGAGTGGTCCCAACAATGTGGGAGCCAATTTGATAATTCAGCTTTGGTAAATAGATCCCACCCAGGTGCAGGTGGATCTTTAAATGTGGCAGGTGATACTCTGTTATAGGGGGATGGAGCTAATGGCCTCTGGTTACTCTGGCTGGTTAGGAGGCTGCCTTCGGCCTTATACGAGGCCCAAAGCTATGATGGTGTGTTAGATAAGAGGTCACCACTGTGACAGCTGGCCCATTAAGGATATCTTTATGGGGCTCACCACTTTCCATTCATCACTCATCCTGACATTGGATAAGCTGAGGGCATGCAGTGTACATGCAAAAAAGCAGCCCACTCTTTTACCTTTGCAATAAGCGTGGCATAAGCAGTAGTTCCAGTGCATAAAATGTCTTCTCCTAATTATCTGAGATTCACCTCGGGACATAGCACTTTCTGCCTATCCCTTTCGCATTGCTGGTCCCTCATGGGAGTGGACTGACTGAGCCGCCTGTACTTACTTTAAAAAACAAATAAAGTCTATCTGCGCTGTTTGGACTATCTTTCCACTCTTCTATAGAAAACAGAAAGTTTTCTTAAAATAACCCTCACCCACCAAGATTTCTCTTGGGGGCATGCTTCATCATCGGGTTCTTCCTGTCCCGCTGCGGTAAGGGCATGCTGCGACCAACGAAGACTTGAGAGCATTGTTAGTTGAATACTATGAAGAGTTGGGTGGTATAAGAGTGGGAGGGTCTTATCAAGAGTTAACAATGCTTGGCTAAGTGGGAACAAAGGTGTTATTCGGACCTCTTGCTGGTATGGTTAAAAAGGGGAAATTGAGAGGCATACGTTTATGTGTGTGTATCTCAAGGACCAAAGAAAACAAAGGTACACACCTTTTTACTCATAACTTAATGATTCCTTATTGAATTTAAATTAATGGTGCTATGATGCTGCACTCACTGTCTGGACCAAGTGCTGTTAAATTGTTCAAAGGAAAACTTGCAAGAAGACTCGCTGGCACATTGCACTGTTCGCTGATCAATACATGTATTCTTTTTCAAGAACGGCCCGATGCATTTCGGGGCTGAGTCGTCCCTTCCTCAGGGGAAAACCTTAATTTTACCAAATGCACACGCAGTGTCGTAATATGCCCCATAATATTAGTAATGCTCAATAAGAATTCCAATCGGATACTCGTCTCTGTTACGAAATGCTGAAAAAGTCCTTCAGTCTATGCTGGACGCGTGTCAAGTTAACGATGTTTAAAGAAATACTGAGTCCCGGCCCGGCTCCCACAAATGCAAGTCATGCATCGACCTGTCTACATTAGCCAGAGTTATTCCGAAATGCATCGGGCCGTTCTTGAAAAAGAATACATGTATTGATCATGTATGTTGTATGATACATTATCTTTGCTTTGAATCATGTAAATCATGTGAGGAGCATGTAATTTATTTTTGATTGAATTAATTCTATTGGTGGTATTTCATGTGGAATATATAACTGAAGATCATAATGAATACAAAGATTTTTGGATTAGTGTGTTAAGTCGTATATATTGAAATATTTTTTGGGGGGGTTCAGTTGAAAACCCAGCAAACAGTGCACGGTGCCAGCGAGTCTTCTTGCTAGTTTTCCACTGTATCTCAAGAACGACATGCTTCAAACCTTTACCCCAAGGCTTTTCGTCAGGACCACAGAAATGATCCCTGTTACCACGGGAAACATCGTGTACAAAGCAGGGATTACATCGCGATTCCATTACACCACAGTTTTTACAACGCAAGTCGTTACAATGACTAGCGCTGGATGGCGCTCTAGGACAAGGAATAGTATAATTTACTATCCAACACCTTCCCTACTGTACGTAGACTGGAGTTGGAATAGTAAATTATACTACTCCTAAGTCCTGCGCCCTCCAACGCAAGTCGTTGTAACGACTTGCATTGTAAAAACCGCGCAGTAATGTACCGCGATGTAAATGTATGCGTTGTAACATCATACATCCATTACCACGCCTAATTATGAGTGACTCAAAACTTGGTCTCCTTAATAGATATCAAGGCAAAATAAATACATAATACAAAACCCAATCAGTAGTTCAACGGGGGAAGGGGCGCTTGTAGTCAGACTTTCATCAAAGCTACTCCTTTGCCAATTGAAAGTAGCCTACCCGCGGTTCGGACCATCGGTAATGCCACAGGAGACCAAATGTAAGATGGATGAAGAGCCTCTACAAGTCTTCATATGTCTGAGCAGCCGCTAGCATGTGATATTGGTGGGGCAGTGCAGGAAAAAAACATAAAAACAAAACTTACTTGCAGCCTGACATTCACCGCCTCGCCGCTTCTTCACTTCTGACAATTCTTCAATCAATCAATCATGACATTTGTATAGCGCGCTACTCACCCGGAAGGGTCTCAAGGCGCTGGGGGGAGAGGGGTCCGTTACTGCTCGAAAATGCTTCTGACAATTCTCACGCAGGCTCCCCACTCCCCTGCGCTAATCCAGACTCTACTCTCAAGCTGGTTTTACCAGCTTGAGGGAAGTATAGGGATTGTGTGGAGCGGGCTGGTTCCACGCTCCAGCAGGCACTGGGAGCCTGTGCTCCTGAGACCGACTGATATCCCCAGCAACAGCCTCAAGATAACCAAGTGTGCATGTTGGTTTGGCTGTCCTAAGTCGGCCCGCCAAACTGACATGCACACCGGCGGTGCCCTGAGTCCACCACTTCTCCTGCAACTGATGTCCCTACCCTCAAGACTCGGTTGCGGCTCCAGAATCAAATAAAACGATAATAAAGCAGTCTTATTAACTTCTTTATTATCATTTTATTTTACATGTGTCTGCTGATTCCAGCAGTGGTGCTATGCTCCTCCGCCATAACAGAGAAGCCGCCCCTATGTCTAAGTGAAGGCATGCACCCTTTTTGTGGGTGCGAATGTTTGAACATATTTTAGCATGCTCCAGTGAATGAACTGTGATAAGATGTCTGATATTTACGTGTATGTTGGAGGCTTAAAATTGAATTTACAATCGCGTACTGTGCTCATCTGTGCAATATTCTGGTACTAATGTAAAGGGCTGTAATGCCCTTTGGCTAATTTCGCGCCATACAAAACTGCAAAAAATGATATATATTCTGGACATTTCTAACATCATTCTGGCTGTCTCTGGCTTAACAGTGTCCATCCTTGACATGCCATGGTCTAACCTTTCCTGGCAAAATTGTGGTCTATCCTGACATTTTGTGCCATTTTATTTGTCATTCATGGCAGAATAGAGGCCCAGCCTTGGCATATTGTAACCATTTCTGATGACGTTCTGGCTATCCTGTTTATAATGGTACCAATTTTTATTTATTGTGGGTCTTCTTGCTGTAATTCTGGCTATTCCAGTCTTAACAGGTGCATATCCATTATGTATTGTGGGAATCTTTATCATGTTCCTGGCTATGCTTGGCATAATGATCCCCATCCATGATATAAGTTGGATATTCTTGTAAAATTCTTATTATCCTTTGCATATTAGACCAAAATCCTGTTGTTATAGATCAACCAAACTTACTAAGACCTCATCAATCCGGTTTTTGTAGTCACTTCAGTATTGAAACAGCAATGTTAATCATTTTAGATGCCATTCTTGTCATCATTGACAAAGGTGAAGCATGGCACCAGATCTAACAGCAGTTTCTGACAACACTGATCACCAGAAGCTAATTTACATTCTTGAAAATGGATTGGGTTACAATCATTTAGTTGAAATCTTTCTATGGCTTAGTTGCACAGAGATGCCATTTCTGAGGTTATTCTGAGTATCAACATTGTCTTCTCCATTGGCATTCGAAAATCATTATAGGATTTCTAAAGGGGTGGAGCTACAAAGTGTGTCCGGCTCAAAGGTGCTATCTTCTATAAAGTAGTATGATGCTCTTTTGGATCTCTAATTGTTTGTTTGATGTAGGAGGAATAAGAAAAGTTGGTGTTGGGGTGAAATTATAAGCTCATTTGCTCTGTCTCCATTTGTGATGAATTCAAGCGAGAGAGGGGCGATGAGGTAATGCATCAATTACTTACCTGGAAATTGCAATACTCTGAGTCTTATTCCCTCGCTTCAATTCACACAGAACCTCCTAAACTCCATGTACAGTTCTGGACAACTGAGTCTAGTGTGTGCTGGCTGACTTTGGCAATCAAACAGGAGTAGTGGGAGAAGGAGCTTTTATTAGGAATGATAGGAATGGGTGGAGTGCCTAAGGAGGTAAGGCTGGCTCAATTTGTTATAAATTCAAGAGAGGGGGTGGGACTCAGGGTAATGCAATTACCATGTATGTATGTGACACTTTGCTTTGTCCTTTTTTTCCTTGGGACAAAAGCCACACTATTCGATGTCTGTTTTCCATAACAGATGCTTAATATAAAACTGATGCGTTTCAATTATTATTTAAAATTACATTTAATATTTTTGCATGCTAACAGGTTTCAGTAAGTAAATCAATTATATTTGTAAAATGTATTTAAAATTGTTGTTTTTTTCAATGTAGGGATTTCTTAACCACATCGCTGCTTGGGAGTTTCCCCTGCTGTGCTGGACAGCAACGAAAACGGGTGTGGTCATGACAAGCTCAGCTCGTCATGAGCACCTGAGAGGTACATGCCATGACGAGCTGAGCTCGTCATGAGCATGGAAGGGTTTAAACATTTCGATGCAGACTGCTGTTGATGAAATACATTTTACCCGACTTGTGATGTTAAATCGAGATTTTATTTCATTGTTTAGTTATTTAGTTGTATCATAAAGTGAGAAAGTAGGTGATAGTACATATGTTACAAGGCTTTTCTTACCATACAATGTTAATATTACCTTTTTTAGATGAATTTATGTCTAAAATATGTACTTTCAATTATGTATCGATCCTACAGTTGAAAATAGATTAGGCTTTTATCTGATACTTGTGAAGAACACAGGGGCATATTATCAAGACTCGGTGATAAAATTAGCGCCGCATTATCGGCAGGAAACTGACGATAAAGCGGTGATACTGGGCTTGATAATATGCTCCTTCACATCTAACATGAGCTTCGATTGGAATTCCATTGAGCGTATTATCAAGCCCATTATAGCCACTTTATCGGCAGTTTCCTGCCGATAAAGCGGCGATAATTTTATCACCGAGTCTTGATAATATGCCCCACATTGTTTACTGGAGCTCTCTGGAGGAGGGTGCAATAAATAACACCCATTCAAGTTTTTGGGGAATATCTTGCAGGCTTTGGTGCATACTGCAGCAAAAAAAGCATGTTATGGTAAATATAGGACATTTTCCCCTTTTAAATTCCGTCAGGTTTGACCTGCCAAAGTGCAACTGACTACGCAACCTCATAACACCCAGTAATTAAACTGTTCATACCTTATAAATCTGTACCCTGTGCAAAAAGAGGAGTTTGCACTGGGGTCGGAGGCCTCTCCTAAAGAGTGCGTTGCATGCTTTTAATTGTTAGATGGTTTGCTTCTTTTACTGGGTATTTACATTAGTACCTAATGCTAAATCTAAGAAGATTGCGTACGGTTTTGTGAAACTTTATAAGAAATAATTAAGTAAAAATCGGCTTTCAAACATGGTCATCGCAGAAATTCAAGTGACAATAAACCTGAACATTTTGCAGATTTATTTGAATTATAACATACTTTTTAATATTCAAAGATATTTTTCTAAATACATTCACTTCTCACACGCATTTTACCCACGCGATATGAGGATGTGGCATACTGTACTGAACTTGTTTTACACAGAGGCCAGTGCATCGCTCCAACATACCTGCAAGGCAAGTTATAGATGCGATTGCTTCCAGATGTCTGCATCAAATCATGTGTTTCTAGAAAGTTCTTCTCATATATAAAACATGGGCAGGCTCTGGGAGCAAACAAGGGTAGTTAATCAGCAGGGGGCCAGAGAGCAAATAGATTTCGGCTGTTGTTTTCTTTCTTCATTCTAAAGGTTTAGTCTTGACTTTATGTATGTGTTGTGTCAGTGTATGTTTTACAGGAAACTGGCTGAGAAATACATTCTAACTTTTCATCAAGACTTCACTTCCGAAGGGTTTCTACGTAAAGATCTTTGCTGAGCCCTCTGTTCACAATTATTAGTAATGTCAACTAAAAACGCATTATCTATCTTATATGGACAAATATTCAAGGAGAAAATTGCCTGAAAATGGCCTTTCATAACCCTGTTGAAAGCTATGGTTTTTGCATATCTAAAATAAAGGAAAACGAGCAACTGTGAATAGACATCTACTTTGGACCAAGGGGCCACAATTTCCAACCCTGAAGTTCATGATTATCATGGAGACCTGCGAGCAGGAGCTGGTCAAGGCAGTGAGCGCGAATGCTACTATCCCATTGTTGTGATGGCCCTCTGAGGTTCTTCTGGCCCCTGGTCATGCAGAAATGGCCAAAATAGAGAGGGTAGCAGTGAAAAAAATTGCAAACCGTTCAAGACCATCTACTTTCACAAAATGTGAAAGCTTCGAATGATGCAATAGCAGACCCCTTTGACTGGGAATTGTCTGATAGGGATGTTTATGGACTTAACTAGGGCTCCAATAGTTCATAGGCCAATTTCAAAACTTCCTCATCATATTTTGGGCATATTTACAAGCCCCAATCGCCAAGGGGACATCACGTGTTACGACGTGGTTTAACGCTGCCTTGTAAATAAGTCCCCCTTTCACGCAATGCTTAGGGTGAAAGGGGAGGGCAATGGGAGTTGCTGTGGGCTTTCCACCACAACAGCCATTAATTTTGGCGCTGTCCCCTATTTACAAGGGAGAACACCTGGGGCCAGATGTAGGTAATTTCGATTTACCGATTCTTAAATACCGACTCATACCGAATCGGTATTTAAGAGTCGGTAAATTGGAAGGAGGCAGATGTAGGTAAAAAATTACCGATTCTGTAAGAGTCGGTATTTACCGATTGTGTAAATACCGAATCTGTATTTCCTATTGATTCCTACCGGCCTTGAAGCCCATAGGAATCAATGGGAAATACAGATTCGGTATTTACACAATCGGTAAATACCGAATCCTGGCAGGGGGAACGGGGTGTCACTTTGACATCCTGTAGCACCCCAAATGCAGGCATGTGTGCCATGTGGCACACATACATGCCCTAAGGGGATGTCTGTGTGTCACATTGCATAGGTGTACATGCACAGATGTGCATGTACACTGGAATTCGGTATTTTACCACCCAATAGGATTGGGTGGTAAAATAAGAAATCCTAAGGGCCTGTGGCACTGCAAACTGTGCCACCTACATATGGATTTACAGAATCGGTATATTTACCGATTCGGAAAAATACCGAAGTGGTAAATTTACCGAATCGGCAAATATACCGATTCTGTAAATTCCGACCCACCTACATCTCAAAAGCCAAATACCGGTCGGTAACGGCCGAAATCGGCCGTTACCGATCAGTATTTGGCTACCTACATCTGGCCCTAAGTCTTTTCCTTGTGCAACATGGAGAAATGTTTCCTTTCTCCCAGTTTTTGCTGTTTTCATGTTGCTGCGTTGTGCAACACATATGAAAACAGCAAAAGGCCAATGATTGTTTATGTACAGGAAGGTCCCCATTCCTGCACATGATCAATCATTTAAAAAAACATGCTGTTTTGCAACTTCTATCTGTGCTGCGTTGAGCAGCACACATAGAAGTTACAAAATGTCATTTAAAGGGGTACCTTCCTGCACATAAACCCTGCCTGCATTGGCGCTAGGCTGCTAAGTGTGGTGCCAGTGCAGGGGGAAGCGCAGGGCTGTACCATAATCTTGTAAATATGCTTCTGCAAGCACCGTCATGCTCAATTCCATCTGTTTAAGGCTACCCGCAGCCGGCCCTTATCATGGAGGCCCTTGCTTGAATTTCGCTGCTGACCATAAATGTGGGTTTATTGGACTTAACTGTTATCCTTGTGTGAAAGTTGCTAACGTATACATTCTGCCCTGACGAAGTTCATTTCCATGAACGAAACGCGTTGGCTGATGTCTGTTTTCTATTGATTTGGATCTATTTTGAACTAGCAGCCCGCCCCGACGTTGTCCGGGAGCAATTAGGCTTCAGGGCCCCCGCCCGCCCCGACGTTGTCCATGGGTCCCCCGGAGCCTTCCTCCATATATTGCAGTATTATACCTCTATGTTTACTTTGTACGCTTTTGTAACCTGCACACGTAACTTTTTCCTCCTGTAATGCACCGTTTGGCTCACTTTTTTAATGCTCCGTTTGCTTCCTCTTGCTACCTGCACACGTCACTTTTTCCTCCTATACCTCTATGTTTACTTTCTACGCTTTTGTAACCTGCACACATAACTTTTTCCTCCTGTAATGCACCGTTTGGCTCACTTTTTTAATGCTCCGTTTGCTTCTTCTTGCTACCTGCACACGTCACTTTTTCCTCCTATACCTCTATGTTTACTTTCTACGCTTTTGTAACCTGCACACGTAACTTTTTCCTTCTGTAATGCACCGTTTGGCTCACTTTTGTAATGCTCCGTTTGCTTTCTCTTGCTCACGATGTACGCTTTTGTAACCTACACACGTAACTTTTTCCTCCTGTAATGCACCGTTTGGCTCACTTTTGTAATGCTCCGTTTGTTTCCTCTTGCTCACGATTTTCATTTTTGCTTCATTTTCCGCCGCTCACCGCTCCTAAAAAAATAAATAAATAACCTACCTCATCCGCCGCTCACTGCTCCTCCCCGCCTGTCCACCACTCCTCACCGCCTGTCCGCCACTCCTCACCGCCTGTCGGCCGCTCCTCACCGCTCCTCCCCGCCCCATGTCCGCTGGTCCTCCTCGTGCTCCTGGACGCCGCTCCTCCCCGCGCTCCTCACGTCGGGCACGCACGTCACGGCCGGTGCTTCTTCCAAGGGACTACTATTTTTTTTCTGTAAATTTTTTTAATAACTTATATTTATTAAGTTTATATAGCCTATGTCCATCTGCACACCCTGACGATTACAACGATGTATCGGGTGTGTGGATTGGCGCTGTGGTTCCCGAATTTACCCGCCTCAAAGGTTCAAAGTTCTTCCTTTATAATAGTAGTATAGATAAAGAGAATATCAACAAAGTTACTGATCGTGCTTCATTATTGAATACTACTACATCCGGGTAGCGCAGCGCTCCATTGTTTCATTGGTTCTGGTTCCGAAGTTAGCGGGTTGCAGCTTCCAACGGTAGCTGCAGGAGCACGTTGTGCACGCCACCAAACAAATTGACATTCGATTATACCTGGGGAGATTATACCGAGACCGGTGCGGCACTCGGAGTCCGCCGTTGGATCTTTGTTCCCATGTTTAGACATTCTAATGTTATGCAATGACTGACTGACTGACTGACTGAAGTATTTGTAAAGCGCACGAATGCCACGGCGTCTTGGCGCTAACAGATCCAGGAGCAAGAGAGGCAGAGAAGCAGGTTGATCTAGACAAAGAGCCAGGTTTTTAGTTCTTTTCTGAAACTCATTTTAGATTTTTGGGCACGAAGAGTTGGGGGTAATGAGTTCCAGATTTTTGCCGCTTGGTATGCGAAGGACTTTCCCCCCCACCGAGCTTTATTTATTCTGGGTTGGCAGACGAGGTCAAGGGTGGATGACCTTAATGCGCGTGGGGGGATGTATCTGGGTAGTAGGTTATTGAGGTCGTCTGGTCCCTTACAGTGGAGAGATCTGTGGACCAGGCAGAGAGCTTTGAAGTGGATGCGGCGCCTGACCGGGAGCCAATGTAGCTCTCGAATCGCCTTGGATGTGGGGTGGCGTCTGGGAATGTTTAACAGGGCTCTGGCTGCCGCGTTTTGGATAGCCTGAAGTTTAGAGAGCTGTTTTTCTCCTGCTCCCAAATAAAGGGAGTTACAGTAGTCAATGCGGGATAAGACCAGGGCTCCCATTACCGTTTTCCTAAGGGTGACAGGGATGTAAGGGAGGACTTTCCTGATCAGCTTGATGTTATGAAAGCAAGCTGAGGTCACCTGGTTCACCTGGGCTTTGCAGGAGAGTTCTTTGTCAAATAAGAAACCAAGGTTTCTGACCTTGTCTACGGGAAGAGGACAAGTTCCTGCTTCGGAAGGCCACCATAGGTCGTTCCAGATGGAAGTTTTGTGGCCGAACTCGATGACTTCGGTTTTATCCGTTTTCAGTCTTAAGAAGTTGTTACACATCCAGTTCTTAACCTGAGAGAGGCAGTTCCTGAATCGTTCTGCGGTGGCGTCGATAGATTGGGAGATGGACACAATGATTTGTGTGTCATCGGCATAAGACACCAATTGCAGGCCGTGGGATCTGATCAGGGCAGCTAGGGGAGTGACGTAAAGGTTAAAAAGAGTTGGAGACAGTGCTGAGCCTTGAGGGACTCCACCCGGAAGGGAGAATTCAGTGGATTGCAATCCATTCCAGACCAGTTGATTAGTGCGATTGGTTAGCAAGGAGGCAATAAGGGCCAGTGCAGAACCGGTGAATCCGAGTGACGTGAGTCTTTTTAAAAGGACGGCATGATTCACAGTGTCGAAGGCCGCTGTTAGGTCTAAAAGTATAAGGGCCGATCGCCCACCTTTATCCATGGTTTTGCGAATTGTTTCAGTGGCCATAATAAGGGCTGATTCTGTGGAGTGTAGGGGCCTAAAGCCGTGTTGAGATGGATCAAGTAGCTTTTTTTCCTCCACATGATGCATTATTTCCTGATTTATAGCTTTTTCCAAGATTTTTGAAGGTAGGGGCAGACAGGAAATGGGCCGATAGTGTTTGGGTTCAAGAGGGTCAAGGGATTCTTTCTTGAGGATGGGTCTAATGCAGGCCATTTTCCAGTTTTTGGGAAATTCTCCTTGGGAGATGATTTTATTGAGCAGGGGAGTCAGGGTGTTTGCGATGGTCTCGGGAATTTGATGGAGCACATAGGGGGGGCATGGGTCCAAAGGAGAGCCAGATTTTATCTGGATTAGTAAGTCATGTACTTGTTGTTTTTCGAGTACAGGGAAGCTGGAAAAGCAGTGTGAGAATAGGTGGTAATTTATTTACCACTAATGGTAAATCTGCAATATTGCATGAGTAACCTGGGAAAATGGCTTTTTGGGCCTTTTTCCAGAAGGGTTTATTTCCTCTCCTGGAATGGGTAGTATGTTGCTACTGTATATATATTCTATTTACTACTACCAGTATAAATAACACACATTCAGGTGTACAGCTTGAGATTGGATTGATTTGAGTGATTTTCTAGGCGTTGAAATCATGATGTGATTATCATAATTTGACTGTCATGGTCACATTTGCTTCACTGTCTACTACTCCATATTCCAGCTCACATTATTCTTGACCAAATCCAACGCCCTTATCGTAAGCGGTTTGTCTGGCAAGAAATAAACTGATACATTTCCACTAAAGTTATTTCACTAATGATCTCTTCATGTAAAGATTAAGGCAGAAGTGCCTTGCCTTCTTTTGACTAATTCCCGTTGGAAATCATGCGGACACCTAACTTGATTGTCTCCTTCCTGCTGTCTTTTATAGCTTCATGTAATTCTCCTTTTCCATGTTTTTGTTGCGCCAAACCATGCTTACTCACATGGTTAATAAATCCTTATCTTTTGTGTATTTTGTCTGCAGCTCACAAGAGATCAGTTTTTGTTCTTCAGGGGTTTTGGGGTGTTTTTTCAGGTGTACCTTCTCAGCTTTTTAATAAACAATTTCTCTAGCCCTCTTCCTCTGACCTATTACATCAATTCGAAAATGGTTTTATCGTGATTATCAGATAGACCCTTTTCTGGAGTTGATAATTAGTTTCCCGACTCTCTTGTTTGCCCTTCACCTCTGTAAGATCTGCTCAAATGCTATATACTCGACACTTGTGGTGCCTGAGCAGACTCAACTCCTAACAACTATGTACACAAATTAATCAAAATGCCTCATAAAATATGCAATGGATATGAACAGATTAAAATGCCAGTTGAAATCTAAGACTGAGAATTTTATGAACCTATGCCTAACCATGTCAAATGATTAAACCTGACCCTGGCCATTGTCTGCGCCCCACTGGTTTTCATATTTATTTTTCCACTTCTGTATGTTTGTAGCATATTATTTGTATATCTAGAACCTTAAAAGCTGAAGCCAATAAAAAGATTCCTCTTACCTGTTTCTAAGCCTGAACTACCCTGATACGCATTGTATGCTGACTCCCAGTTCTGTACCACTTCTGAGTGAGTGTAGCAAATTAATTGAATCTATTTCCGAACTCTCACTTTAGTTCTGTGAGTGTGCCAACTTTGAGCTCAATCGTTGTTTCCTTGCTGCTCTGTTCCCACTGTCATTGGTAAGACCATCTTCTAATTTTGACATGAACCTACATTCACACATTCTCACTTACAATTCCACCAAGTAACTGACCCACCGTGTAATGTTAGAAAAGATAAACAGCTGTATCTTTGGACACAGTGTTCATATGCAGGAATTATACCAGTCATGGTATTTTTATTCATGCTGATTACTGCATATCCATCACTGATGACATCACTGATGACATCTCAAATGACATCACTGATGAATAAGGAATACATTTGCACATCAACAATAATTTACAGAAACCCAAGTGTACCGATGATATGCTATACATACCTCACTATAGAAAAAAAGAAAAATGTCCATGTGATATAGGGGGGTCATTAGGATGGCGGGCGGACTTTGCCCGCCTGCCATCCTCGTGCAAAACGGGAACGCCCACCATAGGAGCGGCGGTACCGCCTTGAGCATTAGGATGCGCCCGCCACACAGGCGGGCGCATCCTGTATTTTTACCATTGCGGCGGGCGGAGCAGAAAGCGCCGCCCGCCGCAATGGTAAAAATGCATGTTGTGCATTTCAAAGCACAAGATGACAGGCACCGCGCGGTGCCTGCCATGTTGCACTTTGAAATGCGGGGGGGGTACCATGTGCACCCCCCACCCCCCGGACTCCCAGGGGGTCCGCAACAGACCCCCGCAGGGAGTCTCCACATGCCTTTCTGAGGCAGCATTGCCGCCACGGAAAAGCATGTCAGGAAGGGCATCCTCAGACACCGCCACCATATTATTCCTTTTCCACCCCGGCCACAAGGCGACTGGGGCGGTAAAGCAGCGGACGGGCTTCCTGTCCGCCAAGGTCCCCGCCACCATCCTAATACGGCGGGGGGTCTTTAGTGCAACGATGTTGGGCGGATTGCCCCCGCCAGGCTGGCAGTGGCTACCGCGAGCCTTGCGGGGGCAATCCGCCCGACATCGTAATGGGCCCCATCCGCAGGATTTCTGGCCTCCCGACTTCCAGGGCGCTTGCCCGCTGATTCGGTTTGTAATCTGGGGGTGATGTTCAGTGCCAGCTTGCAGCCTGATGTGTCAGTGAATAGAACGGTGGCCACCTGCATGGCGCTGCTCTGCTCGCTGCGTAAGATCTTACCCTTGCTCCCTGCACAGGCTAGACCAGAGGTAGTGCGGAGCATAATTTTAAGTCGTATTGACTATTGTAACGCACAACTTCTGGGGGCTCCGGCTACCCTAGTGGGAAAACTGCAGCGGGTACAGAATTTTGCCGCCAAATTGGCCCTCTCACGTCGACGCCTGGATTCTTCTGCTAAGGCACTTAGGGACCTCCACTGGCTGCCAGTCTCCCAGAGGATTGATTTTAAAGCACTGTGCCTGGTATTTAGGGCTCTACACGGACAGGGTCCGTCCCCTTTGCAGGATCTCTTTTCCTGGTACACCCCTTCTAGATCTCTACGGTCAGCCTCAGCTCATTTGGTGGTTGTACCTAAGATTTTGAGGTCTCGGACGGGCGGCCGGTCCTTCAGGTTCACCGCTGCAAGATTGTGGAACTCTCTTCCTTTGGGTCTGAGGGGTCTGGAAAATTTTTACTCTTTTAAAAAAGCCCTGAAAACCCACTTGTTCCCTAGAGCAATGTAAATGTATCTGCTGCTGGAAACATCGTGTATGTGTAAGTGTCAGTACAGTCTAAGCGCCAGGATGCCCGTCGGGTGACAGTAATTGCGCTATATAAGTATACCTATACATACATACCTATACATATTGATACATGTAGTGTACTGCACAGTGGACGCAACCATATTATCTTAGACACTGGGGAATATCTCGGTCATGTAGCTGTGTTGTCCCCCCCTTGAAGCAGAAGCGGAGTGGGCTGGTCCAACGTACGAAACTCCAGCGTAAGACTATAAATACATACGGTATGCCTTGGGTGTGGTTCACTTGTGTGAAGACAAAAGACTCTGGAACAGCGAAGGTCTCACCCTGCCACGTGGCTGCCGCCATGACCACGTGCCTCCTCAATACAGGCCCATTCCAATGTCAAAGCCACAGCACCGCAGACTTATGTCTGTATTGACCACTGCCTTTGACCTACACTTTGGACAGCAGAGTTCACAACTTGAATTCAGCTTTGGATCTACACTATGGACAACATTGAATCAAGCCTTGGTTTATTTAATGCAGAGACAATTGTACTATATGTCTTCCGATTTTGTAAAAGGATGTAACAAAAAGCATTTGTCTATAACTGTGCTGACTACTGCCTTCGATCTACACTGTGGACAGCAGGGTTCACAACTTGAATTCAGCTTTGGATCTACACTACAGACAGCATTGAATCATGCCTTGCTTTATTTAAGGTAGAGACAATTGTACTCTATGTCTTCCAATTTTGTAAAAGGATGTGACAAAAAGCATTCGTCTATAACTGTGCTGACTACTGCCTTTGATCTACACTGCAGACAGCAGGGTTCACAACTTGAATTCAGCTCTGCATCTATACTACGGACAACATAGAATTAAGCCTTTCTTTATTTAATGCAGAGACAATTGTACTATTTGTCTTCAGGTTTTGTTGAAGGATGTGACAAAAAGCATTCCTCGATGTCTGTGCTAACTACTGCCTTTGATCTACACTGAAGACAGCAGGGTTCACAACTTTAATTCAGCTTTGCATCTACACTACGGACAGCATTGAAGTTACCCTTGATTTATGTAAGGCAGAGACAATTTTGGATGCGACAAAAAACTGCCTTCAAATGTATACTGCGATCAACAGAGTTCCCCACTTGATACCAGGAGCGCATCAGCACTACAGACAACATTGAATTCTGTCTCGATTTATTTAGGGCAGAGACCATTGTACTGTGTCCTCAGATTTTGTTAAAGTATGTGAAAAAAAGCATTCCTCGATGTTTGTGTCGACTACTGCCTTCGATCAACACTGTGAACAGCAGGGTTCACAACTTGAATTCAACTTTGCATCAACACTACAGACAGTAGGGAATTCACCCTTGATTTATTTAATGCAGAGACAATTGTACTGTATGTGTTCAGGTGTTGTTAAACAATGCGACAAAAACCTTCCTCAATGTTTGTGCTGACTACTGCCTTCGATCTACATTGTGAGGGCTCACGATTCATGTGGAATGGCGATTGCACATGACGCATTCCAGTAGGCAAGAGACATTGAACTAGTGCGACCCGCCCGAACCACGAATCATCGCAGGGTGCGCAAAGGCTGAGTTCTTCTGGTACCACTAACTCACTGCACCACAAGTCATCTCCCCGTGGCCTTATTAAGACAAAATTCACTAAACAGAAAACATTGCTGCCAGTGCGGTTGGCCCACACCACACATCTTCGCTGGCTGCGTAGACGCTGAGACCCACACCTACCACTAACTTTATACAGCTCAAGTCAATGCCACATGGCTGAGGGCCCTTCTTGATGACTGCCTCAGGTCTATACTGCGAACAGTAGGGCTCACAATTCAAGATTAGTACCGATGCAAATTGTGTAAGAGACTATAATCGGTTAAGAAAAACAAATTCTCCCAATCTGCAACATCGCCACCAGACATACGTCCCCATTTTGAGAAAGTTAGAATGCACAGCGTGAAGTGCAATCGTTTAATTTGTAATGGGGAGCAAACAGTAGACCTAGTTTGCAGAACAATTGATAACCATCGATGGTAGTTTTTTTCCCCCCTCAAAGTACATGCAATCCAGTATGCAACATTCAATGCTTTGAGTGCCGACCACGCATCATCGCAGGGTGAGCACACGCTAAACACCAGATGTACCACTAACTCAGTACACCATTAATAATCGCCACATGCCTTTATTAAGGCAAAATTCAGTAGTCAAAAAACATTACCTCAGTGTGACCTGTCCGGACCACACATCATTGCAGGTTACGTACACGCTCAGTCCCAAAGGTACTACTATGTAAGTGCACCGTAATTCATCACCACGTGACCGTATTCAGGCAGAATTCAACGGACTCATCATTCATTATTTGCAGAGTGCAGTACCAAACTAAGTAAAATGTCTATCAACCCCTATACAATATCCCTTTAGCAGCCTTCCTTCAAAAACTTCTTTTATATCAGTTCTAGGTTTAGTATTCACGCTGTAAGTGCAAAGGCAGAGTCAATGGCAACTTGAACTATAATGTCCGTGAAACATACACATTTCGACAAAGTATCGCATACATGTTTCATCTTTTATTTCAATCATGATTACAGATAATGCAATCCAGTCTAAGATCTACACTGCGGACAGCAGGGTTTACAACTTGAATTTAGCTTTGTATCTACACTAAAGACAGTAGGAAATTCAGCCTTGATTTATTTAAGGCAGAGACAAAAAATACTCCTGTGTACTGCTAGTGTGCGCAAGCACCTTTAATCCCTGCATTCTGTGAACAATGCTCACAAAGAATGTAGAACACTGCGCCAAAATATACCTCCACCACCGGCAAAACCAAGTACCTCCGGGGCATCACCTTTAACATCGCCACCAGACATACATCCCCATTTTGAGAAAGTTAGAATGAACCGCGTGAAATGCAATAGTTTAATTTGTTATGGGGAGCAATCAGTAGACCTAGTTTGCAGAGCAATTGATAACCATTGATGGTAGTTTTTTTATTTCCCCTCAAAGTTCATGCAGTCCAGTATGCAACATTCAATGCTTTGAGTACAGACCACTCGAACCATGCATCATCGCAGGGTGAGCACACGCTGAGTACCAGATGTACCACTAACTCAGTGCACCATAAATAATTCCCACATGGCCTTATTAAGGCAAAATTCAGTTGCCAAAAGACATTCTTACCAGTTCTCTCTGCTTGAACCACGGATCATCACAGGTTCCACACAAACCGAACCTACCTTAGTGCACCACAGCTCATGAACCCTTTACGATAGAATCTTCTGTGTATTATTTCACATATAGTGCTCCTAGCTTTGTACAGCAGAAGTCGTAAACCGTTTATGATTGAATATCTGTGTATGATATTATGATTACTATTCTACTTGTTACCAACAACAAGGTAATAAAATGGAGTCAAGCACATGTGTCCGTACCCACTTCAACTATGTGTCTGTGTCTGTGTACTTATTATGTTTGTAAAATGCGGCTCCTGTGCCCTACCACATTATATTGTGCTGTAAACAGCGTATGCAGCCATCTTACCTCTGCCAGTAACAAAAACTTTGAATATATAACTTTCTCACCCTCATTCTGCAAATACGACGTACAAAGTGGATCATTACAATACTGCAAAGAAAGTGTATAGTCAATTTAGAAGTGTGACCTATTTCTTGTTTTTTTTGTTTTTTTTGCATATTTATATAGAGCGTAGTCGACCCAAAACTATATCAAAAATTTACATGAGCACCGTATTTACAGTACATTTTCAGGCACGCGTAGATTACATCACTGCTCTACAATAACAGGATGTGGACGCGCCTTTAACACTGATTTCCAGCACCAAGTTAGACAGTATACCTGAATGACCACATAAGTGTATATATTAACTACCTTTCATGTGCCAAAAACTGCAACCTAAAGCTTTCACAGCCCTGTATTACTACAGCTACAACAGTACATGGAATGTACAGCAAACATTCATATTCGCAGAAATGCGTCATGTCCACCAACTATTATGTGTGGAACTATGGATGAATGTAAGCTCAGTGATACCCCGTACCTTCCATGTTGCCATGTTGTTTAACTTTACAGACATAATGACACATTTGCATGTAAGACCCGGGTGACGGCAGCACTAAAACATGGACACCCGAATCAGTTGATTTCTCATATAGTTCATGACCGAACCACACCCATAGCTCCGGAGTCATCGTTCACAGCCTCGCGCAACACTGGCATACATCAGTCCAACCTACTCCACTTACGCTACCAGGAAAACACAAGAACGCAACATGGCCCAGATTTCCATTGTAGTGATTTCTTACTTCAGGTCTAGTTGTCAGAATGGCACACACACACTCCCTTACGGCTGGTATACACCCACACCACACCCCTCCAGCACATACGTCACTACACACGTGACCTTACCAATAAAAAAGACGGGGCGCACGTGCTCTACGCTATTTTAAAATTGCTCCCATCGCAAGCACTGTGATGGCCCGTCCTAGTGGTTTGGACGCCTCATGTAAGCCCGAACTACCGTACAAGGGGGCCCACTACCACATGCGTGGCTTCTTTGGTCACTGAGTTAGTGGTACCGCAAGGACTGAGCGGGTGAGGAACCTGCGAGGAAGATGGGTGCACGAGTATGTCCTTTGCCATAGCGATATCAAGACTCAGCACCAAATGTGAGACTTCTTGGTGGCAAAGCGGGACTACATGATGTAGAGCCTACCCTGTCCGTGAAAAGGTTAGCAGTGAGGCCTGGGTATACAGCGGAGGGAGTAGATGGGGTGCAACAGACTGGATACAAAAAAGGCGACGCAATGATTTAGGCGTACGCAGTCCTATATACCGTATCTTATTGGATTTATATATTTTTTTCCAATAGCAGGAAAGTTTTTATAGTCGGTCAAAAGTCCATCGCTCGTGATGATTGAAACCATGTGTATCACTGCGTACCACTTGCTTTCACAACCGGATGGAAAACATTACTACTCTACTAATTCTTCATAAATCGAAGCCCATTAAACAACTTGGAACCGTACAAAAAGTTGTATTTTTAATGTGGGGGGAAGGTGTGTGAAAGAGCGATGTTATTCTACTCCACCATAAGATAGTGACAATTACCAATAATAATATCTTTCTTTTACTATCTTTTAGATATAGACCTTCAGGGTGCACTATGTCCCGGCACGTGGTGGAAAACACACCGGTGACAGAAAGGTTAGCGGCGAATATTCTTTTCAGTCACTCTCTCCTTTGATAAAGAAATGACACACAATCTTATCTTCCTTTTCATCTAACATGTTGTGTTTCACAAATTGGCGTTCCCCTCCCCAACACCTCCAAAGCTCAACGTTTGAGGATTCTGTGATGATGCGTGGCCATCGTAACAACGCCTGAGAAGGCTGCTCTGTTTTCAAGGGAGAAGAATAAATAGGAGTAGAATAAGCTGCTGCTATCAACCATGGCATTCATTTACAATTTAGAAGAGTAATTGGTGCAATACCCACAGATCTTTGGTAAGGGTCATAACTTGGCATGTCAGGAAAGGCTTGTTCGAAGGAGACTTTAGTTGTCAATTAGAGTTTTGCAGAACAGTTGACTTGCAGCACCCCTCCCATTTTGTTAAAGTTGCTGCCTTGGGGTATGGGTCCTCAGAGTCTTTTAAAGGCTTGGGGAGGCAGGCAGCATGGCCCCTCCCCTTTTATGAGCATTTTGGCCTCAGAGGTGGGTGATGATGGTGCCACGTGTTCCTCTCCCCTTATAGAATGCTGCCCCAGGGGTGGGCTCCTTGGGGCCTATAACTAAAGAATGCTGACTCAGCCACCATTTAGTTTTTTTCTGACCCAGCAGGAAGGGTTGGGGTCTTCAACCGGAAATCTTCTGTTCTGGCCCACCAGCGGATGGAGACCTCTGGGGGTGATACTGTTTCATGAGATGGGGCTCCATGCACACCTTCTTCCTCTGAAAATAAAAAATTCAATGTGCGCCAATGCCTGGGCCCTGGCTCATCCGGGGGTATTTTTAGATAATCGAGCAGAGCGCGTTGCCTTTTTTTATTTCAGTTGTCTCCCAGGGGCTAGACTTCTCTGTCCCCATGAGAGTAATCTTCATGATCTTTGGCTCATTGTGTTTCTGGTGACCACCCGAAGCCACCAGCAACAGTTTATTCAGCCCTCTAGGAATCTAAAGATGGTCCTTTCTGTGGGGAGCAGGGTTTTCTGGCTCTCTGCACATGACTTGTCATTTGCCTGTCTCCTAGTGACCTTCTCCTGCCTGTGGGGGCACTTGGCACAACCCCTCCACAACCAGCCAGCATAACACCCTGCTTAGCACACTCCCCAAGACCTAGAGCCCCCTTGCCTATTGAGGGCATATTTGTGTCAATGGGGTCAAGTGCCAGTCAACAAAAGTCCTAGGGATACCATCGAGGAAATCCCTGGAAGGTCCTTTCCCCCAACTGTTCCTCAGGGTGCATAGGGGGCCAGTGTCCTAACTTTAGGACTCCTAAACTGAGAAAAATCCTAACTTTAAGACTTTCAATATTCACAGAAGGCATTTATGAGTCCTAAAGCTAGGAGTCCTAACTTTACTACTACTGAACTGAGAAAAATCCTAACGTTAAGACTTTCAGCATTCACAGAAGGAATTTAGGAGTCCTAAAGTTAGGACTCCTAACTTCTGTGAATACCGAAATGAGTAGGTGCCTTCTGTGAATACCAAAATGAGTATGTGCCTTCTGTGAATACCAAAATGGTAGTAAGTTTAGGATTTAGTCTTAAGTTAGTTCTGTGAATCGGGCCCTATATGTGTGCCAAATTTGTTGCAATTACGTGCAGCCATTTTTTCTGTATTGTAGGGCAAACTTTCCATTTTCTTGGACCCTTCCTAACCTATGCTTAAAACCTTTCATATTGGAGCCAAAGTGGGCGATCTTTTCTTTCAGAACTTTTCTTGCAGGTTTGTCAATTGACAAAAAAGTTATTCAAAATATATAAAAAATGATTTTCCTATGGAAATTTTGAACTTAATGTCTAACCTAAACTACTTTTACATATCACCAACAGAGTACTACATATGTATTAGGCAAACCAAATGAGATTAGTTATTTAGTTAGCTATTCCTTCTCTACTTATTGTTCTACTTTTTGTATGATTTTCAATAGTATTGGCAACCTATATGGCAGAATTCCAAAATGTGGAAATCAACTACTGTAATTATTTGATAACTATGTGCTTATGTTCGCCTAGTGCTTAGGCCTGGAAAACAAAAGAAAACATTTGTAAAAGTGACGTGGAGTTACAGAGTGTAATTATTACAAATATCAGTAAATTGGCAAACATATACAATAACTTCTTTTGACACTTTCCATTAGGAGGACAGCATACAACGGGTGACGGATCTATTTTGCTGAACAAATTATTATTTGTACTGTATTTTTGGTACATTTTGCATCAATGTACAGTGATATGTTATCGTTTCCTTGCTCTTAAATATACATTTTGTATATTTGCTTATTTGATATTTGTGTGTTTTGACCAGCAGTTTGTCTCGGCTGACGCCAACTGTTCAATTCATGGTTTAAATTATGGACTCCATAAATACTTCCTGAGCACATAAAAGATGATTCACATAACAGCTACATTGCCATTACTGGAAAAGTGGGTCAACCAGTAGCCAAACATTTCAGCAGCAATAGCTATAAATCAGACATGAAGGCACTGAAAATGGTGATCTCTGCCAAACTTTCTTGGATCACTTGCTGGATAGAGAATATGGAATGAGATAAATGAATAACTAAAAACACTGCTTGAAAATCCTTTTCATGCAAAATTATTTGATTCTGTTAGGTCCAGATGTACAACGCATTTCACCAGTCCATTTGCGACCAATAAAAGGCAATTTTCCATGTACAAAGCCTGTTTTGCAGTGTAACTTAAAATAGCGTTTGTGAGTCGTTATTAAGAAAGAGCATGCCAAGGGCATCCCTATCTAAATGTGAGTCACAAGGGTATCTATGACCGGAATGTGGTCGCTAAACAATCACAGTTTACCACCTACTCCAAGTAGGTGGTAAGCCAGTCCAAATGGGAAGGGGTCTCCAGGGGACTCCTTCCCCATCTAATTGGCAGCAAAAACGTTTTTTAAGAGCAGGCAGTAGTCCCACGGACCACTATCTACTCTTAAAAAAAGAAAAAGAAACATTTCATTTTTGTTTTTGAAACGCATCCTGTTTTCCTTTGCAGAAAATGGGCTGCATTTAAAAAATGAGTGGCTTTATTTTAAAAAGTCAACACAGATATGGTGGTCTGCTGTCCCCAGCAGGCCACCTTCCACCACCCCTGTGATATTGCCCTTTGCCAGTGGGTCACAAATTGCAACCTGCCTCATGAAAATTGATGAGGAAGGAAATTTGCAACCCTATTGGGAATCGAAAAATGTGTCTGAGACACTTTAGTACATTTCATTATGCGACTTGCAATTTGGGAGTCACAAAAAATTCCAAATTGCGAGTTGTGTGGTTCTGAAAAATCTGGATTCATATAATAGTACTGGACTCGAGAATAAAAACTTCGTCGAAATAGGACGAATTTGGTATTAAAAGACCGAGAATGACGAGTACATCAAGTACATGTATTTTCGGCGTATTCGAGTGACGATTTCACCTTGAAATCGTCATTTACATTCTAAACCCTTAGCTACATGTTGCCCTTTTCATAGGCCTTAATCCAGTTGAATTTGATTCCACAAGGACACATACTCCTTAATCGACTTCTCCCTGACCCCAGTACAAGTTAGAACCATTGCCCCAGGCCGAACTCGTTAGGTCAGTTCCCTCCCAGTGGCCGAGCAAGATAGCATCTAGGCTCAACCAGCCATAAAACCATTTCAGCGCGCACACCTGCCATATCTCGCTCACATCTTTTCTCCACTCCTTTTCTTCACTTGCTTTATGATGGGGAGGTGACCGTTTTTATTAGGGGTCCAGCGATATCTGATGAAATGTTGGGCCTTGCCGGATGATTTTTTATGGGCAGCACAACGTGAAATATGTACATGTCATCATGACTCTGCTTTTCTTTTGTAATCAGTAACTATAAATGAAATACCACGAATCCAAGGAATGTTTTGCCCAAGGCTGAAAATTATGTATAAGAAGAGAAGCCTGACTTCGTGAAAGTGTGCAGTCTCCTGAGAATATACCCGTGTTGTACTTCTAGGACCCTGTTACCTTGGTTGCAGCCAATAAACTAATCTTTGACTTCACCTAGAAGACTCTGAGTTTCTGTAGGTCTGACTCAGGAGAACCCGAGGTCTCTGGGTGTTGATCCCCTGGCACCGCTGGGTTACCGGTTCTGTGCCGGTTCTTAAAAACCCAGTACCTCAATTGGCGCCCAGCGTTTGGGGCGATTCCAGTGGTACCAGTCAGCCTGAAGATCGTGAGGAGCTTCGTGTGGAAATTCCGGAGGAGGGCCCACCACCTCATCGACCCCTGCATGTCGACGTGGTCCGAAGGTCTTTGCTGCGAGGGTCCCCGCTTCCCGACGGCTACAAGGACTGCTGCCCTGGCTATCGCCCTGATGTTGGACCCTTGAAGTTTTCGGTAGAGCGAAACGCTGAGACGAGTCTTCTGGTGACGCCATCGATATTTTCAGTTAAGTATAAGTGGAGCGTCTCCCAGTCCTTAGTTGGACTTACTTTGTGGTATCTTGGAGATACAAAAGGTTTTTATTGGTTCTTGCAAGCACCATAACCGAAGGACTCGTGTATTCACGAGAAATATCGTAATCGATAAATCCTTTGAAGTTTTGGAACTAGACTAGGGAGCGAGGATGCCTAGTCTTAGACTTGGGAATTGGTTTTGTCTTGGTAGTAATAATAGGGACTCCCGATTGGAGGACTCATGTCCGGTTCCTCCAGTTGGAACTCCGACTTACGAGCTATACGTTAAACATGGAGTAGGCCCCATCGTTTACAACGAGGTATGGATTAAATACACTAGGAAAGATGGTGTTTTAAAATGGCCCCAATATGGTAGCTTTGATTCTGAAATCTTAGACAACCTTAAAGTTAAACTCTTCAAAAAGAAAGCCCGGCCGGCGATGTTTGACTCTTTCCGCTTATGGCGCAAAGAAGCCAAACAAAAAGAAATTAAATTAGCTAAGAAAAATAAGAGAGAAGGGGGACTTTCAGTAATGCAAGCTGCCGTGCAGTTTAAAGATAATGAGGAAGAGCAGATAAATGAGCAGTTGCACAGGCAACGTAAAATGGCAATAGATAAGTGTTATCCAGTCTCTTCAGCAAGGGACAGCAAAAGAGCGTGAAAAAGACCCATTAATGTCGCAATTATTAACTTCACCACCCCCCTATGCGCAGAATGCCACAGCACCCCCGCAACCTTTAGTTGCACAAGCTGCGCCTCCGGCTCTTCCACAGCACCCACCAGCTGTTCTTCAGCTGGCTCCTACTTCTTCGGTGCAGCCTCCTCCAGGCCCACCGACCACTTCTGTTTCACCTGTGTTTTCTACGATTTTGCCTACTGTACTTTCTACATCTCCTAATGCCCCCTCTATGATTTTGCCTAGTACCACATCTATTATTCCTGATACCTCTTCTGCCATCTCTACCCCCGCCTTATCTCACCCCGTTTTTTCATCTGTTTGTCCTTCAGTCTCACCTTCCATTCGGCAGAAAATGGCCAGCACTGTTACTAATCTTCTTTTACCTCTTTTCGGGTCGCCTGCTACGACCCCTAACATAGGAAGAAGACAGTTGCGAAGTCAACTGCCTGATTATCAAGAGAAAGATTCCCTGAATAGTTTAGCTCGGAAATGGGTCATGGACACTGCAAAATATGATGTACAGTCTGTCATGGAAGTCTTCCATCAATGGGAAGCAGCGACACAGAGATATGTGTTCGAACAGATGTGTGTCTTTCTTGGCGAGGATTTAGAAGACAATGATCAAGAATGCATCCCGCGGGAGATGTGTCGTGTACGATTTAAGTTTGGAGAGGGTATGATTGTAGGTCCCGATGTGGAAAAGGCAGTTGAAATGCTATTATCATATCGAAGTAAGGGAAGCAGTTCTGGGTCACCATCGGAATCTAGTGCATCTAGTAGGAAAAAGGCACGACAATACCCTATGAGAGAAGTTCCCCCACAGTGGAGAGAGGGTGACGCGACAGCTGTCCCACCTGTCCTGCCCCACTTTCACCGCGTATGGGTACATGTCCCATGGAAGCGAGCTGAAGTTTTAGCACTCAAACAAACACTACCAGATCCGCGTAAAAATCCTGCAGGGTACTATAAAGAATTGTCGCAAACTGCTGGGTCATGTATAATGAATTTGGCCGATATCGATATGTTATTCGGGAACATTGTTCCACAGCCTTTATGGGGAAAAATTCGTCATGTAGATCATGACCAGGAATTAGGTGACACGTGGGCTAATATTACTGCTGCAGATACACGACAAGTTGGTGGTGCCAAGCCTGAGCCTCTGATAGCGGAACTACCTGGTAGAATAGTAGATTACATGAAAACGATAATGCCTGCAATACGCGTAAATTGGGATAAGTTATCTGCATGCAAGCAAAAGAAAGAAGAAACTGTTTCAGATTTCTTCACCAGATTTGAAGAAACATTCATTGACCACAGCGGTCAAGATATGACCACAGAAGGTGGTCAGAGATTGTTTGTCGATAAATTTGTGCACAATCTGCTTCCAGATTTGTGTAGGAAATTAAAAGATTCGGAAAGTTCTTGGGCAGTCTCATCTTCAGCCCAGATATTAGCTACCGCACAGTACTACGAGAATAGAGACAAAGATGAGAAAGATAAAGTAGAAAAGAAAACTAGCGAACTCAAAACGAAAGTTTTGCTACAGTAAGCCTATCCGCCACGTGGTGGCGGTAATCAAAATAATAATGGTCAGAATCACTACCAGAACACTTTTCAGCAGCCTCAACAATATCAGAGAAACTTGCAAAGATTCGATTACACTCAACACCGCGTAGGTCCCAACCAGTGTTTATATTGCAAACAAGAGGGTCATTACAAATATAACTGTCCTGCCCTACCACAACGTGCAAATGGAATTTCTGGCGTAAGAGGTCGTGGCAGTCAGCAAGCGCCTAGAGGTAGAGGGCGTGGAAACGCCCCTCAGGACGCACGTCCCCTTCCACCACAAAACTCTATGAACAGGTTTGACCAGCAAAATAACGTATCTGACAGGACAGCTCAATACTACGTTGATGAGTATTACACAGAAAATGAGCAGTGGGAGAATAATGATTGCTAGGACAGCCTTAGACAAGGAGAGGGAGTTGTTTCAGTTCCAGTAGATCAGAGTGGACCTTACGTTGAGGTGATTACATCGGGTGTGTCAGAACCTTTTCTGTTGGATACTGGTGCTACAAAGAGTTCTATTATGCACTCCAAACTCCCTGGCGCACCTTTGTCTGGCGAAATGAACGTTTCCGTAGGTTTTTCTGGCGCCCCGGTTAGAAATCCGATTTCTGACCCTTTATCTCTTTCTGTTGGTCCTTGTGAATTCGAAGCACCCCTTATTTTGACAACAGGTTGTGGTGAAAATTTGCTAGGATTAGATTTGCTAAAAAGATTGTATGCGACTTTGTACTGTTCTCCCTCAGGAGTACAACTTACTTGAGGTAAGAAAGTGGTTTCTCCCATGTATTTGTCGAGAAATGCACTTCCAGCAGAATTGGCACTTCTCCCAGATATTCTTTGGGCTACTGGTCCGAATGATGTAGGTCTTTTAGAAATTCCACCATATGTTGTAACATTGAAGTCGAATGTCAAAATGCCACGAATTCCCCAATACAGAATATCCAATGAGGGCGAAAAAGCTTTGCTAGCGATTGTTTACGAGTTGATTGAAAAAGACGTAATTGAAGAAACACGAGGCAATGTTTGCAATAGTCCTGTTCTGCCTGTTTTAAAACGAACTGACCCTTCTCAGCCACCTGTGTATAGATTCGTGATTGATCTTAGAGAAGTAAATAAGATAGTGGTGCCACAATTCCCAGTTGTCCCCGACATTACAACATTATTGACTATGATTCCAGCCTCTGCCTCCTGGTTTTCGGTGATTGACCTGAAGAATGCTTTCTTCAGTATCCCGATTGCTGAGGAAAGCAGGGATATTTTTTCCTTTAGTTTAGGAGGTCGCAGCTTCCGCTTTAAACGCGCTCCTCAAGGCTACTGTGAAAGCCCCTCAATATACAGTCAAGCTCTGAAAAGTCAGCTTGACACAATGGTTTTGCCCAAAGGTGCCACTCTCGTACAGTATGTGGACGATTTGCTCATCGCTGCGGATACTGAGAAAATCTGTAAAATGGCCATGTTGACATTACTGCGTCATCTATGTGATCTGCATCACAAGGTGTCACTTTCCAAGCTTCAATATTGCCGACAAGAAGTGACCTACTTAGGTCATCTCTTATCGAAGGAGGGAAGGAAACTGACCCCAGAAAGAATTCAGGCAATAGCAAAATTGAATGTGCCAAGAACGCAGAGAGAAGTACGCGCTTTCTTGGGCATTACATCGTACTGTAGACAGTGGATTCCAAATTTTTCGTTATTAGCCAAACCCTTATTGGCACTAACGTGTAAAAATACACCCAATCCCATTCCTTGGTCTGATGAGTGTCAGAAAAGTTTTCTCGAATTACGCACAGCATTATGTTCGGCCCCTGTGTTAGGTAACCCCAACTACAGTAAGCCTTTCACATTATATGTCCACGAGAAGGAGGGCTGTGCATTGTCTGTGCTGACTCAGTTATACGGAGATAGACAGCGGCCATGCGCCTATTTTTCGTCAACTTTGGATCCGGTAGCACGAGCATTGCCAAGTTGTTTAAGGGCCACAGCAGCAGCAGCTGTTTCTATTCGACAGTCTGCAGGTCTAGTAATGAATAATACACTAATCGTGATGGTCCCGCATGCAGTAGACACATTGTTAAATAGGACCAAGACACAGCACTTAACTAGTGCTCGACTGTCCAGTTATGAATTGACGCTACTAGCGAGCCATGTGCACATAAAAAGGTGCAGTACCTTGAACATAGCCACATTGTTACCAATTGCAGAGGAATCGGATGCTTCAGAACAGCACGATTGTTTCCTTAGAACAGAGGAAGAGACGAAAGGGAGAGTTGATTTGTTCGACACTCCTCTTGCTGAATGTGATGGTACGTTATGGGTGGATGGTTCATGCTTTAGACTCCCAAATGGTAACGTGACTACAGCATATGCTGTCACAACTTTGCACACAGTCATTGAAACTGCGCGAATACCACATGGTTCAGCTCAAGCCGCTGAACTCGTGGCACTGACGAGAGCATGTGTGTTATCTAAAGGAATGAAAGTGACTGTCTATACCGACAGCCAGTATGCTTTTGGAGTGGCTCACAGTTTTGGACGATTGTGGAGAGAACGTGGGTTCCTGACTTCGCATGGAGCTAAGATTCAGCATGGTCAGTTGGTGAATGAGCTTCTTGAATCACTGACGTTGCCCCTGAAAGTAGCGATCGTGAAATGTAGTGCTCACAAGAAAGTGACTGATGATGTTGGTCGTGGAAATGCATTTGCCGATGAAACTGCTAAGGAAACTGCAAAGAATATGATGAGCCGAATGTATGTTGCGAGCCCAGAAAGATGGACTGGTGATGTTGGAATATGTGAAGACACGATAGAAAGTGTGAAGTCCATCCAAGCTGAGGCCACGGAGAAAGAGTTAGGCATGTGGAGAGAAAGTACAGGGAGAATGGATGCAAATGGTTGTTGGATTGAATCGACAAAGCAACAGAGATGGTTGTTACCCGATGCATATGTGCCTGCAGTGGTTACAATGGCTCATGGGATGGCCCATATCAGCGCGAAAGGGATTTGCGAGTTGTTGGCCCCAGTGTGGAAGAATTCAGGGATTCCCAAGTGTGCAGAGAATGTTGTCAAGAATTGCATGGTATGTCTGAAGCACAATCCTGGTAGGGGAACCCCAACTCCAGCTAGTCATTTTGCACCTCCTACGTATCCGTTCGAGGTTTTGCAGCTAGATTTCATACACATGGAGAGGTGCAACAACTTAAAATACGTGCTCGTGGTTGTTTGTGCCTTCTCAAGATGGGTAGAAGCCTATCCCCTAAGGGACAATACTGCCTTGTCCACAGCGAAAGCCCTTGTGAAAGAGTTCTTCCCCAGGTTCGGAATGCCTAGAATGGTCTGGTCTGACAACGGAAGTGAATTTGTGGGTTGTGTGATGAAAAGAGTGTGTGAAGGGCTAGGCATTAGGCAGAAGTTCCACGCTGCAAATCACCCCCAATCAGCTGGATTAGTGGAATGTTACAATGGCACGCTTAAACTTAAATTGGCCAAAATCCAAGCGAGCACAGGTCTTAAATGGCCTGACGCTCTACCCTTAGCACTCCTATCCACCAGAATGACTGTGCATTCGCGAGTGAAACTCAGCCCCTATGAAATAATCTTTGGTCGGCCAGCCAACATATGGGGAGTGCCTAGGCCCACGAAGTTTAGCGAGCTGCAACACCCCATTTTGCTTGACTATTTGAATGAATTGACGGCTAAATTGCGTGTTTTATATCAACAGGTCCACAACACCTTGCCTCCGGTCTCTGAGACACCGGGTCACTCCATGGACCCCGGTTCCTGGATACTTGTCCGCAACTTTCAAAGAACAAGAAACGACCAGCCCAGATGGACCGGGCCTCACCTCGTCCTCCTGTCTACAAGGTCGGCTGTTAGGGTGGAGGGGAAGGCCAATTGGGTCCACGGGATCCATTGTAAGAAGATACCCTTCCCTCTGCCACATGACCAATGGGTCCGGAAAGGAGGCACTGACTCAGAGCGCACAACTTATGAACGTGTAAAAGAAGCTAATCCTGATTGTGAAAGTGAGAAAATGTTTCAAGAAACTGTGCCACCACCAGAACAATTGAACTCTGTGGAACCTGAACTACTATTTCTGGACCAGACAGTACCCGGGAAAAGACGCTACAATTTACGTCCAAGAAAAACAGACTAAAGTAAAAGTGATTTTTTTATGATCCGAGAGAAAAACCTGTGGACTAATAAAAAAAAAAATGTGTGCTTCCCCAAATCCTATTTTTGAAAGTGCAGATTCTCCCATCTAGGTAACTTGCTTATTTTTGTTTTTTTTCGAACCGCCATCCGGGTTCCGCTGCTAGGGTCGCGGTTGATTAAAGACTTTTGGGTGCAGCTGACGACGTTAGGTCGCTGGTTCCGGTTGGTCCAAGGAGGCTGCCCTAGACTGACGGAAGCATCCTTTAGCAGAGACAACCTACCACCGCGGGCAGCACCTTAGAGAGGATGGAGTTTCCTGATGTGGAGAGGCCTGCCAAACAAATGAACTTTAAGCAGAGACTTTTTAAAACAATGACAAAGAAAATTTTTATAATAATGTGTATTTTTATGCTATTCAGCGTAATGGTCTTTTTGATAAGCTATGTTTTATTCTCTTTTCATGTGACATTTGCGCCCACTACATCACCCATACCTCCTCCTACTGTTTCCTCTCATTCTTTCCACCCTCTGCCTGACCACGAATCAAATAGGAGATTAGAGTTCATTAATAACTCCTTCGTTCAGTTATTACACCAACACCAACTTGTAATGAACACAACTAACTGTTGGGTGTGTGGTCTCATGCCCCACACCACGGATAGAGGTATCCCCTATTTGGTCCTGCCATTTAGTCACAATGGGTCAGTATGGGCATATAGGACAATGTTCATATATGCACGAGAAATCCAACCCCTACGTTCTGTAAAAGACAACCTCAAGACTAGCGCCCTAGTCAAAGGTATAGTTGACATGATCAAGGAAGTAACTTCTTACGAAGATACCCCGGATGATGAGATACTTGCATATGTAGGTTGGAATGTGACCGGATATGGCACTACATTAAGTGAGAAACAGCAAGCCAAAAGATCTTCCCCTATCTGGATCGTACCCCATCAAGGTCACCTGTGTCTGCAAGGTATTGGCAGGAATCCCAGAGCTCAGCTAGGGAAGAGTGTCTGTACAGAAACGTATGTTTTTGGATCTCAGACTTCCCCTGCCTTTTTAGCCGCTAAGGGTACTTATTTCATCTGCCATGATAGAGCCTATACATGGTTGCCCCCTGACTTCTCGGGCTCATGTTTTGTTTCATTCCTGTTACCTCCCACCTACACAGCAGCGGCGGATTACCATCGGACAAGGGTAGTTAGAGGTGTTTTGAGTAAAGAAGACACTGCAGGTCAAGAATTTGGTGACTTTGCAATGGGTTTTCTGCCGTTCTGGGGAGCCATGGCTAACAGCAGAAACATAAGGCAATTGACAAGGGTAGTTGAATCCACCGTGATTGAAACTGCTGGTGCCCTTAGTAACCTGACTGCTGAGCTCCAGTCAGATCGACTTATGACCCTTCAGAACCGGGTCGCTTTGGATGTAATACTTGCGGACCGAGGTGGAGTATGCAAATTGATCCAGTCCAGTTGTTGCATTTTTATTCCAGATAATGCTCCGACAGTGTACAGGGCCATCTCCAAACTACATAAGATTTCCGAATCTATTCATGTGGATAAAGGAGATTGGTCGTTAATGGGATGGTTCTGGGAACTGATATCTGCCTGGGGATGGAAAATTCTGATGGTCATTGGGATGGTCTTAGCCATTCTTTTCCTGTTCTGTCTATGCATACAGTGTGCTCCTGCAATATGTGGCCTCTGTGCTACATCATGTGTAAGGAAGCCTGTGTCAAGAAATGAACTCAGCACTAGAATGATGTTGCAGCAACATCTCAATGACTTTAGGAATATAGATCTGGACTCAGATTAACATGAGGATAGATTAATTGCCTATGTAAGGGCAAAAGGAGGGTCTGTGGTTCTGAAAAATCTGGATTCATATAATAGTACTGGACTCGAGAATAAAAACTTCGGCGAAATAGGACGAATTTGGTATTAAAAGACCGAGAATGACGAGTACATCAAGTACATGTATTTTTGGCGTATTCGAGTGACGATTTCACCTTGAAATCGTCATTTACATTCTAAACCCTTAGCTACATGTTGCCCTTTTCATAGGCCTTAATCCAGTTGAATTTGATTCCACAAGGACACATACTCCTTAATCGACTTCTCCCTGACCCGAGTACAAGTTAGAACCATTGCCCCAGGCCGAACTCGTTAGGTCAGTTCCCTTCCAGTGGCCGAGCAAGATAGCATCTAGGCTCAACCAGCCATAAAACCATTTCAGCGCGCACACCTGCCATATCTCGCTCACATCTTTTCTCCACTCCTTTTCTTCACTTGCTTTATGATGGGGAGGTGACCGTTTTTATTAGGGGTCCAGCGATATCTGATGAAATGTTGGGCCTTGCCGGATGATTTGTTATGGGCAGCATGACGTGAAATATGTACATGTCATCATGACTCTGCTTTTCTTTTGTAATCAGTAACTATAAATGAAATACCACGAATCCAAGGAATGTTTTGCCCAAGGCTGAAAATTATGTATAAGAAGAGAAGCCTGACTTTGTGAAAGTGTGCAGTCTCCTGAGAATATACCCGTGTTGTACTTCTAGGACCCTGTTACCTTGGTTGCAGCCAATAAACTAATCTTTGACTTCACCTAGAAGACTCTGAGTTTCTGTAGGTCTGACTCAGGAGAACCCGAGGTCTCTGGGTGTTGATCCCCTGGCACCGCTGGGTTACCGGTTCTGTGCCGGTTCTTAAAAACCCAGTACCTCAGTTGCAAAAGGAAATGGTTTACATGTGGCCTTAAGAGTGGTAAACTATTACAATTATGTTCAGAAAAGCAAGACAATCCAAAAGGTATTACAATCTGAAGTGTCTTAGGAAGAACAAAGTGTTTACTTGCCAGCCAAATACATAATATAACAATTTTAATATTGTAAATAGTAAATTACTTTGCAGAGCATTTAAAAAGATCAATAAAACATTAACAATCTTTATTTTAATGACAGCTTTCCAAGTACCTAGAGGTTGCAGTGCATGGGGAGTGACATCATTATTCTTCACATTGAATACATGTTTGGCATCCCCATGCCACAGTTTGAATGCAAACCCAGAACTGGTAGTGCCCTGCTATATAAAGCAGTAAGTGACTTTGGCACCAGCTTGGCTTTGTATTGTATTGTAATTGCATTTATACAAAATGTATGCTGAATATTGCACAATATTGTTTGTTGTAAGGTAATGATGGAATGGTTGTTGATACTATGTGGTCATACACAGTATTGACCATGGGGAATATGAGGCACAAGGGGCCTGATTATGAGTATAGGTGCATTTTATTACCCCTGACAAAAACTATACCACAGGGTTCGTTATTTATTGGGTGGCATAAATAGCACCTATATCAGAGTCTTGACCAGCCAGAGTACCCACCAATGACTACACCACACGCGGAGCTTCGTTTTACGCATCTTTATTCATCTACATGTAACTACGAACTCAACATTCTTAAACCAGCTTTCAATGCATTCTGATCTAACACTTACATCCCAGTTCTAAGAAGTCCTTCAGGTGCTAAAAGAGTTCCATCATTTCTAATCCGCAAGACACTGCGGGCCTCATTATGATGTCGGTCGGAAAGCATTCAGACCGACTCCTTGTCGAAATTGTTTCTGACTGACTTGGGTTCGGGGAGTCCAACCTACTGATTACGATGTTTTCAAACACCGTTCAGTCGATGGGAGCTTGTGTTCCGACCAGCAACACAGGCTCCCATGAAAAAAAGGGGTGGTTGCAGAAAACCTTGCCCCATGTTGCAGGCACCCCATGGTGCCTGCCACACTGTGCATGGTTGAAAAAAGGGGTCCTACGGTCATCCCCACTGGCCCCAACTGGAGGTCTCCGGATGAAGGGAGGCCTGCTATGGACCCCTTCAGTTTCCGACAGCCGTTTCATGTCAGACAGACCGATTCTGAAAGGCTGTCCGAATCCGACATCGTAATACCGCGGCTGGAAACGTGGTCCAATGTTCTGTATGATTCAGCTCTGACTGACTTGGAGTCTCCGAGTGCCGGTTGGAACTGATTATGAATGACGGAACAGTTACCTTTCTATTGTAATCGGTCAATCTGAAATGTTCCGACATGGGTTAGGAGAATCCGAATGCGGTTAGGAAAATCTAAATGAAAAATATAAATGTTTTACAAAATATATTGATAGATATACATATACAATTACATTTATTCAATCAATCTTTTTGGTGCTTTAATTGTTCGAACTGATCCTGTTCTCGGAAATCAGGGAGTGTCATCACCAATGTCCAGGATCTGCACCAGTGGTGTAGAGGTAACTAACCTTTAGCAGTGAAAGCTGATGAATGATTTGTTAAAGGCCTAAAGGCCTAAAGTGAGAAGAATCTCTGTCCAGCAACTGGTACCTGAATAATTACTTTACAGTTGATACGCACGATGTATCTTGACTGTGTTTTTTGTGGTTGCGCGTATGTCTTGCGAATCAAGATGGATCTTTGTGATACTATGATGGAATTACTTGAAAGTATTACTTGATGACAATAAGATGACGCGCCATTTCATTTTCTCATAGGGACTTATTGCTTTAATTTGAGGAGGATTATTATCACTTTGATTTGAACGGATTATTCAGTGTGAAGAAACATTGTATTGAGGACCTGATTGATAACAAGGGACACCGTATCTTACCGGACAGAGGCATCACAGACCAGGCGCTGTTCTTTTAAGGCAAACCGACCAACTTCTTGCCGCACCCGCTTCGCGGGTGCCGCTTCGCGGGTGCCGCTTCGCACAGGAGTGCGTGGAGCTACGTTTTCCGGGGAAGAGGAGCAGTAAGGCGGCGGCTTGGGCGTGAGGCTCGGCGGGGCTGCGAGCGTGTGGGGACTCCAGCAACCAGGAGTCCCTGCGAGACCGGTGAGCCACCATCCGGTCCGCTCTCCCTGCTGGCCCGCCCCCGCACACCTGAGGCTTGTAAAGGCGCCCTCCACCTTCACTTGTTGGGACACCGTATCTTACCGGACAGAGGCATCACAGACCAGGCGCTGTTCTTTTAAGGCAAACTGACCAACTTCTTGCCGCACCCGCTTCGCGGGTGCCGCTTCGCGGGTGCCGCTTCGCACAGGAGTGCGTGGAGCTACGTTTTCCGGGGAAGAGGAGCAGTAAGGCGGCGGCTTGGGCGTGAGGCTCGGCGGGGCTGCGAGCGTGCGGGGACTCCAGCAACCAGGTGTCCCTGCGAGACCGGTGAGCCACCATCCGGTCCGCTCTCCCTGCTGGCCCGCCCCCGCACACCTGAGGCTTGTAAAGGCGCCCTCCACCTTCACTTGTTGGGACACCGTATCTTACCGGTCAGAGGCATCACAGACCAGGCGCTGTTCTTTTAAGGCAAACTGACCAACTTCTTGCCGCACCCGCTTCGCGGGTGCCGCTTCGCACAGGAGTGCGTGGAGCTACGTTTTCCGGGGAAGAGGAGCAGTAAGGCGGCGGCTTGGGCGTGAGGCTCGGCGGGGCTGCGAGCGTGCGGGGACTCCAGCAACCAGGTGTCCCTGCGAGACCGGTGAGCCACCATCCGGTCCGCTCTCCCTGCTGGCCCGCCCCCGCACACCTGAGGCTTGTAAAGGCGCCCTCCACCTTCACTTGTTGGGACACCGTATCTTACCGGACAGAGGCATCACAGACCAGGCGCTGTTCTTTTAAGGCAAACCGACCAACTTCTTGCCGCACCCGCTTCGCACAGGAGTGCGTGGAGCTACGTTTTCCGGGGAAGAGGAGCAGTAAGGCGGCGGCTTGGGCGTGAGGCTCGGCGGGGCTGCGAGCGTGCGGGGACTCCAGCAACCAGGAGTCCCTGCGAGACCGGTGAGCCACCATCCGGTCCGCTCTCCCTGCTGGCCCGCCCCCGCACACCTGAGGCTTGTAAAGGCGCCCTCTACCTTCACTTGTTGGGACACCGTATCTTACCGGACAGAGGCATCACAGACCAGGCGCTGTTCTTTTAAGGCAAACCGACCAACTTCTTGCCGCACCCGCTTTGCGGGTGCCGCTTCGCGGGTGCCGCTTCGCGGGTGCCGCTTAGCACAGGAGTGCGTGGAGCTACGTTTTCCGGGGAAGAGGAGCAGTAAGGCGGCGGCTTGGGCGTGAGGCTCGGCGGGGCTGCGAGCGTGCGGGGACTCCAGCAACCAGGAGTCCCTGCGAGACCGGTGAGCCACCATCCGGTCCGCTCTCCCTGCTGGCCCGCCCCCGCACACCTGAGGCTTATAAAGGCGCCCTCCACCTTCACTTGTTGGGACACCGTATCTTACCGGACAGAGGCATCACAGACCAGGCGCTGTTCTTTTAAGGCAAACTGACCAACTTCTTGCCGCACCCGCTTCGCGGGTGCCGCTTCGCACAGGAGTGCGTGGAGCTACGTTTTCCGGGGAAGAGGAGCAGTAAGGCGGCGGCTTGGGCGTGAGGCTCGGCGGGGCTGCGAGCGTGCGGGGACTCCAGCAACCAGGTGTCCCTGCGAGACCGGTGAGCCACCATCCGGTCCGCTCTCCCTGCTGGCCCGCCCCCGCACACCTGAGGCTTGTAAAGGCGCCCTCCACCTTCACTTGTTGGGACACCGTATCTTACCGGTCAGAGGCATCACAGACCAGGCGCTGTTCTTTTAAGGCAAACTGACCAACTTCTTGCCGCACCCGCTTCGCGGGTGCCGCTTCGCACAGGAGTGCGTGGAGCTACGTTTTCCGGGGAAGAGGAGCAGTAAGGCGGCGGCTTGGGCGTGAGGCTCGGCGGGGCTGCGAGCGTGCGGGGACTCCAGCAACCAGGTGTCCCTGCGAGACCGGTGAGCCACCATCCGGTCCGCTCTCCCTGCTGGCCCGCCCCCGCACACCTGAGGCTTGTAAAGGCGCCCTCCACCTTCACTTGTTGGGACACCGTATCTTACCGGACAGAGGCATCACAGACCAGGCGCTGTTCTTTTAAGGCAAACCGACCAACTTCTTGCCGCACCCGCTTCGCACAGGAGTGCGTGGAGCTACGTTTTCCGGGGAAGAGGAGCAGTAAGGCGGCGGCTTGGGCGTGAGGCTCGGCGGGGCTGCGAGCGTGCGGGGACTCCAGCAACCAGGAGTCCCTGCGAGACCGGTGAGCCACCATCCGGTCCGCTCTCCCTGCTGGCCCGCCCCCGCACACCTGAGGCTTGTAAAGGCGCCCTCTACCTTCACTTGTTGGGACACCGTATCTTACCGGACAGAGGCATCACAGACCAGGCGCTGTTCTTTTAAGGCAAACCGACCAACTTCTTGCCGCACCCGCTTTGCGGGTGCCGCTTCGCGGGTGCCGCTTAGCACACGAGTGCGTGGAGCTACGTTTTCCGGGGAAGAGGAGCAGTAAGGCGGCGGCTTGGGCGTGAGGCTCGGCGGGGCTGCGAGCGTGCGGGGACTCCAGCAACCAGGAGTCCCTGCGAGACCGGTGAGCCACCATCCGGTCCGCTCTCCCTGCTGGCCCACCCCCGCACACCTGAGGCTTGTAAAGGCGCCCTCCACCTTCACTTGTTGGGACACCGTATCTTACCGGACAGAGGCATCACAGACCAGGCGCTGTTCTTTTAAGGCAAACCGACCAACTTCTTGCCGCACCCGCTTCGCGGGTGCCGCTTCGCACAGGAGTGCGTGGAGCTACGTTTTCCGGGGAAGAGGAGCAGTAAGGCAGCGGCTTGGGCGTGAGGCTCGGCGGGGCTGCGAGCGTGCGGGGACTCCAGCAACCAGGAGTCCCTGCGAGACCGGTGAGCCACCATCCGGTCCGCTCTCCCTGCTGGCCCGCCCCCGCACACCTGAGGCTTGTAAAGGCGCCCTCCACCTTCACTTGTTGGGACACCGTATCTTACCGGACAGAGGCATCACAGACCAGGCGCTGTTCTTTTAAGGCAAACCGACCAACTTCTTGCCGCACCCGCTTCGCGGGTGCCTCTTCGCGGGTGCCGCTTCGCACAGGAGTGCGTGGAGCTACGTTTTCCGGGGAAGAGGAGCAGTAAGGCGGCGGCTTGGGCGTGAGGCTCGGCGGGGCTGCGAGCGTGCGGGGACTCCAGCAACCAGGAGTCCCTGCGAGACCGGTGAGCCACCATCCGGTCCGCTTTGCCTGCTGGCCCGCCCCCCACCCACCACGCCCCTATATCACGACATCAGACTCCCGCAGCGCGGGACGCAGCTCGGGGCGAAGACCGGGCTAAGAACGGGCCGTTTGAGGCCGTTCGAGGTCTAAGAGGTCTGGGCTGGGCCATTTCCCCTGGTTGTTGACTATTGTGATAAACTTTACTTGTGTCACAGTATTCTGTTAAATATCCATTATGTGTTCACGGGGCAGTCGCAGCAAAACTGCCAAGGGCCTTAATAAACCCAATGGGACCCTAGATGATTTCCTCACAAAGACCAATTTGGCCATTGATGTGGAAATCAGCAAAATGCAGCATAGGGTCTCCTTAAAATTAGAAGCTGCGCGAAGACTCTCCCTTACCTTAGCTTCCTCCAAGAAATCATCTTTAGGTAACCTTGCTCTAGCTTTAACCCCTGAGCGTATGTCAGGTCCCCGCCCCTTATTAACATCGGCAGACATCCATCATCCACCAGCTACATCCCTACCCGAGCCTACTCTGAAATCTACATTACCACTTTTCAAGCCCTTTGAGGAGCTGGTACCGCCTATACTTGTGGCTGGTACAAGCTCCCCATCTAAAAATGCTTTGCCCAAAACTGTGGTAAATGATAAAAAAGTTGCCCTACAAAAGAAGAAATACTTCGCTAGATCTACTTATGCTCGCAAAAAGGCAAAAATTGCGAGATCTCAGTTTTTTAATAGTAGACGACCCTTGGGCACATTTGGGGCAGGGGAAGAAATAGCCAAAACCAAAACTGTTTTACCGGGTAATGATACCGCCTTTGATTTAAACTGTGTTGTGCTTGATCCCCCGGTGGTAACTCTCCCAGAAAGGAGCAAGGAAGGGTCAATAGAGGGTGGGTTGAGTGCGGTGGAGGGGGACAGGAGGGGGGATGAGGAATTCCTTAAAACTGTCTGGGACACACTAAAACAGTTACTTACCTCCCTGGAACTTAGGCTTTCCCGAATGGAAAACCACCTGTTAGAAATGGATAGGACTATAGTTACATTGGCTAGCTTTAGTCTTAAACAAATGGAAGCTAGGCTTTCTCAGGGTGAGGGTCTTACCCCTCAGGTACAGGAGTCAGAATCCCCGGCCCCTACACCCCCAAGACTTAAACCTATACCAAAACCCCGTACCAAAGTCGGTGTTACCGCTGCTACCACCTCAAAACCTATTATCCCCAGCGCTTGTCCCCCCCAGAATATAGTACCATCTAAACCTAGGCCACAAGCTGTCGTACACCAGTCTAATTAATTGGCAAATAAAAAATTATCAGCTAATGAATCTTGCCGTTTAAACTTTCGTGGTGGGTATATTGACCTACCACCCGAGGCTAGTTCTTATGTCATAGTACTAGCTGGTGTACCTACTCTCGACCCTCAAATTAAAGAGAATCATTGGTCGTTAAAAAATAAGGTCATACATTGGCTTAACACAAATAGACAGCTCCCCAATCACCAAAGAAGTCGGGTATTAATGGCGCGCAGAGTACCATGGGTGGGGCCTACGCGCAAATCCATCGATGGTGACTGTATAGTGGTGTCATTTGCAGACCCCCATACAGCGCAGCATCTTTGTTCATGGGCCCCTTGTGAAGAAGACCCCTCTGTTGTTGTTCTTAGACCGCTCACCTTTTTCTATCCTCCTCGACAACAGTTTGACATAGAGGGGCCTTGGTCAACAGTCCGAAAATTTAGACAGAGGGGGCGTAGGAATGATTGGCAAAACCAAAACAACTGGTGGCAAGGGGTCCCTACTACTAATATGTTTGGTTGTCTGGATGAGGTTGACTGACTAGGGGGAATTGATGCCTCGATACAGTCAGTGGTGTCAATTTCGACTGTAACGAACAACCAACCAGTATCCTGTGTAGATTGTTCTATACCACAAGTAGGTCCAAAAATAACACTGGACCATGTTTATACTCCCACTTTGAGTGAGACAGGGGTTCAGGGACTACTAGAGCCTATTCTCATCAGTAGCCCGGTTAATGAAATCAAGGTGGCTGAGACAGGGGTTCAGAGACAACTAGAGCCTATTATCATCAGTAGCCTGGTTAATGAAATCAAGGTGGCTGAGACAGGGGATCAGGGACAACTAGAGCCTATTATCATCAGTAGCCCGGTTAATGAAATCAAGGTGGCCTCATGGAATATAGCAGGATTGAGGGGTCGCCTGGATAACGACGATTGGGTAAATTTCATTACTACACATGACATCATCGTCTTCCAGGAAACCTGGTCAATCGATCCCCTATTTAGGGTAGGCTTCCTAAACTATTATAAACCAGCCATACAGGGCCCCAGGGGTAGGGCCTCGGGAGGTCTTACTATATGGATTAGAAACTCCCTGGGCTTTAGCGTTAAGGAAATCCTGGTGGATAATGCAGACCTCCTTTGAATTTCCCTGAGCAAGGACAATTGTAAGGATATTGTTCTAATTAACATCCATGCCCGAGGGAGTCAGGGTGGGAGGAAGCAACCCATTCTTAATGACCTGGAACATTTCCTGAATGAGTATATAACTGATCATCTTGTCTTAGTAGCTGGTGATCTGAACTGCTCATTCGAACCCATCCTGAGTTTGGCTGAGGATGTGGGGATTGATGAAGACACCGCTTGGAATATCCCCCCGTTAGCTATAACTAAGGGTGTTAGGGGAACGGAGGCTGCCCTCCACTGGCTGGGGCTCTGTTTGGAATGGGGGCTACGGGCAGTGAATGGCCGTTGTCCGTCTGACAAGGTAGGGAAACCAACCTTCGATAATGGAATTAGTACAAGTCGCATTGACTATATATTGGTCAATATAGAATGCTGGTCACACGTAATTGATATGCTAATAGAGACCAGGCCAGAGAGTGATCATAATCCTCTCTCCCTAGGGCTCAGGGCTCCTGGATTAGGTGTCCCCCACGCAGAAACAGCTTGTATAACATCAGACCTAGTCCTGTGTGACAACAGAAGACGGGTCAAATGGTCAAGGGTCATAGCTGACTCAGAGCTTATTGGTCAAATAGAGAAGTTGGTCCTAGATACAAGAAATAGGATGACTGCATCTTCTCCTAATGGCGGGGTAGAGTCCATTACTGTTGACCTCCATGAGAAATGTTTTGCGGCTCTTAAAAAACTTCTCACTAGGCCATCTAAAAATCAGAAAGTTAACCCACACAAAAGATGGTATAATAAAAACTGTAGTGAAGCCCACAGCGAATTAATAGCAGCTGTTAAAACCAGAATAACCGCTGACATTAGGAAAGCTAGACAGTCTTACAAACAGACCCTTTGGGAAGCTAAGAGGGACTGGGACGATTCGTACTGGCTAGATCTTCTTAAAGCCTGTGAGTCGTCTAAACAAGTAAAATTCTGGGAGATAGTTAGATGGGGCAGGGATTCGGATTCCCAAACCCCTGTAAATCATGTTTCAGCTACGGATTGGGTGGAATTTTTTTCCACCCAGTTTGAAGATACAAATATTGAACAGGAGCTGGCAACTGAGCCCATAGTGGGGATAATACCAATATCGTCTGGGGATAGGCTTATTTTCAGCACCTCAGACACTGTACATGCCCTTGGTTCTATTCAGTCTGGTAAAGCCCGAGGTTTAGACTCTATACCAGCGGACCTTTTTAAATTGTACCTTGATCTGTGGGTTCCATATATCACAACTCTAGCAAATTCTATTGCAGCAGGCGCAAGGGTACCGCAGTCCTGGAAAGGTGCAGAGATACTTCCAGTTTATAAGAAAGGGGATCGGTCTTCACCGAAAAACTATCGCCCCATTAGCCTGATCGACACTATTCAAAAAGTTGTATCAAGAATGACCCTGGTAAGAATACAGGGGTGGATTGAGCAGAACAACATACTCTCCCCCATGCAGGCAGGGTTTAGATCAGGCACCAGCACCCTAGATCAGGTGTTCCGACTCACCATGCTGTACTGGAAGGTGGTTTTCCTGGGCGGTGGGGTCATCTATGCCGCCTTTGTTGATCTTAGGTCGGCATTCGACTTGGTCCCTAGGGCAAAACTATGGGAAGCTCTCAGACTCATGGGTCTCCCACCTGAACTTTTAGAGCTAGTCAGGCGTTTACATGAGGATACTTTTGGCCAGGTAAGATGGGGGAAACAGGGCCAGGTGACCAACAGCTTCCCAGTTCAACGAGGGGTGCGGCAGGGTTGCGTGTTGGCCCCTACCCTGTTTCTCCTGTTCATAAACCAGGTGGTTGCATTCTTTAAAGATATGCAAACAGACGCACCTATACTGGGGGGTTCGAAATATCCCATGTTAATATTCGCCGACGATACCCTGCTCCTTTCTAAAACCCGGAGCGGGCTACAGGCAGCCCTGAATAAATTTGCTGAGTTTTGTACTAATAATGACCTAGAGATCAATGTTGACAAAACCAAATTCATGGTTTTTAATAAAAACAAACCAATTAAAAGTTCGGTTACATTAAATGGTGCCCCAATTGAACAGGTCAAGGTCATGACCTATTTGGGCGTGACTCTTGACCATCAATTTACTTGGAGCCCCCAGTTGGAGGTTTTAAAATTAAAATGTGTTCGCCTTACAGGATGTTTATTGCAGGAACAAAAAAAAACCTTGACCAAACGCATTATACCAGCGGTTAAAATTTATGAGGCCAAGGCTAATGCTGCAACCCTGTATGGAGTGGACATATGGGGTTACAAAGATTTGTCAGCACTAACCACAGCACAGAATAGGTTTTTGCGGAATTTGGTGGGGCTTCCGCAATCATCACCAATAAAACCATTGCTTTTAGATCTAGGCTGTAGACCTCTGAATGAGATGGCGCAGTATCGTCTTGCAGGATTCTGGCGCCGCCTTTGGACGACCCCAGAGCTTAGTCTTTTCGCTCATGAATTGGGCGAGGTCATATTGTTGTGGGGTGCTCATAAAATTCCATGGCTCCGGGAAGTAGAACAAGTTTTGTATTCAATGGGCCTCCCCGAGTTATGGTTACATCCTGAATGCTCTAGGTTCCCATCCAAACAAGAATTCAAAGATCATTTTTGGGCTGCAAAGAAATTTACTCTGGTCTCTCTTTCGTCAGAGAATAGCTTAACGGGACTCTTTTTAACACATAAGGTAACACCGTCCCTTGAGTCCTATTGGGACTTGATCTGCAAAACCCTAGACCGTAAGCTGTATCATCAGTTTCGGGTGGGGACTTTGCCGATCAACTCCTTTACTGCAAAGTGGGCGAAGAAAGCAAGTAATAAATGTTTTTTTTGCCCTGACCAGGTGGAGAGTATTGGTCATCTGTTTTTTGCATGCCCAGCATATCGATCGCCTCGACTGAAATGGTTGAAACCTATTTGCAAAACTTTGAACTGTGGGGGGAATCGGGAAGCCCTGTTGAAATTACGTGATATACGTATTGAAATATCTGTGATCTGTGTAGCCAAATTTTTGGGGTGGGCATGGCTGATTCGTGCAAAGAAATTGAAACCCCTTTTGAATTAATTATTATGAAATGACTGTATGTCGATTGAGACACATTCTTTTTATATATTGGGGGCTTATTTTAAGATGTTTTAATGTGATATTATGTATGTTGTCTTTTATGAATTTTATTCGAAATAAAGACATAATGAATTCTGAATTCTGATAACAAGGTTGGTAGTAGCCTTTGATATTATAGACATATAGACTAGATAGTACGCACTATATGACACGTTCTTTGGGTGATATCCTGTTGGGGACTTGGTTCTATCCCTCTATTCTAGCAACACTGGTTGGCTTGTGGAGGTTTTACTATTCTGGACGTTCTTTTGGAGTTTTTGATCAAGTAATGGCACTGACAATAATGTGTAATGTGCTGTACTACGCTATTTTTATGTATTGTTATTTGGGTTGCAGCCCTGAAGAAGTCAATTGCCATATCTGGGCAAGACGAAACATGTGTTGGCTGCGTTTATTTCTTGTGAATTGGAGCTGAGTTTACTGGATTGCGAATTGAAACAATTAATACAACTATTTTGGAAACTGTGCCGACTGAACCTGACATTTGAAGAAAGATTTTTCAATGACAATTTATTACTGATTTGGAGTGCTCGGAAGAACCTCTTTAGATTTATTGCTTCTCCATCAGTGTGGGTGAATTTGGGGTTGTGGTAACCAACTCCCTAACTTCCTGGAGCACCATTGTTGAACGATATGCTGTTACTTTTCCCTGATCTGCTGTGCCCCTGTATTGCTTAACTGGTTACCGTGATTTATTTTTGTTTTTTTGCCAACTAGGTACAATGGCCTTTCTTTCTTAGAATTGAAAGCCAGGTGTGTATCTAGGAAGTTGAGGACGGGGAGAAGTGCCAACACCCAACTCCTTATAGAGATCTTACTTCTAGATGACCTCAGAAAGACCTCAGGGACCGATGAGGTAGGTAGAGTGGGTGGGGCAGGGAAAGAGGATATCCTAGGAGATCTCACCTTCTTTGACCTAGAATCAAACCCAGACCAGGAGAATCACAATGATTCTAAGCTGGCAAATCAGGATCAGGAAGATCCTGGTAGAATTCAGTTTTTACCTTGGAGACCTAGGTCTCTCTCTGAAGAATCTAGACACTCGGGGACTTCTGTAGGAACTTCCATATCTAATAAGAGAGAACACTCTTATGACAGACAGTGCCAATTCCTAGAGCTTGAGAAAGTCAAACTTAGGCTCAAAAGAGAGCAATTGGCATTGGATAAGGAAACTTTAGAGCTCCAGAGAGCTAGTACAAGATTGTGACTAGAGCCCCATGGTGGGAGCAACAGTGTCCCTAGCTTTAAGGAGTATACTGATGATCATAGGAACCTGAACAAAATAGTCCCTCCCTACCAGAGTGGGGATGACATCTACAAATGGATAACTGCACTAGAGAGGGTCTATAAAGTACAGAGGGTCCCTCAGGAGCAGTGGGCAGCTATCTTGTGGCTCTCCTTTACTGACAAAGGTAGAGATAAGCTCCTCACTGTTAGAGAAGAGGATGCAGACAAATATTCAGTTCTGAAGAGTGCTCTCATTGATGGATTTGGCTTAACCACTAAGCAATACAGGATTAAGTTCAGAGACACCCAGAAGACACAGACTCAGGACTGGGTAGACCTTGTAGATTGTGCTACTAAGGCTCTGGAAGGTTGGATACATGGCAGCAAAGTGTATGACTATTTAGGATTGTACAATTTGATTATGACGGAGCATATCCATAATAATTGTCAAAACCAACTTTTGCACCAGTACCTGGTTGACGCAGATCTGACTTCTCCCCAAGAATTGGGAAAGAAGACAGGGAAATGGGTCAGAACCAGGGTGAAACCAAATAATTAAGGTGGTGACCAGAAGAAATATTCTTCCAAGACCCAAGAGAATGGTGGGGATAAATCAAAAGATAAGTCCACTACAGGGCCCCAAAAGTCCTCTTCAGGGGGTGGGTCCCAAACTCCTTCCTCCCCTGAAAAGAAACCTTTTTGCTTTGTCTGCAAAAATTCAGGCCACGGGAAAAATGATCCTAATTGTCCAAAGGTCAGCAATAAGGAAAATATTTTTCCAAGCACTACTACCACTCCTCCTGGTACAACAAGTAGTAATCCCCCAGGTGGTAATATTGCCCAGAAAAAAATGAGGTGGGTTTTCTTGGGTGGGGAAATAAGGTGGGCCTAGCTTAGCAAAGCCCCCCTTACAGGCCTCCTTAGTCTGTGATGTTGACATAGGATTTGCCACTTTTACTGTCAGTCCCAATTCTTTGGGCAAGTACAGACAGGATGCTCTAATCAACGGTCAGAAAGCTGTGGCCTATAGGGACACAGGGGCTAGTGCCACCATGGTGACAGGGAACTTAGTACCCCCCTGCAGCTTTTACCTGCGTTTAAGTACCAGGTGCCCAACAGTGATGGGATCAAGACAAATCATCGTATGGACATTGTAAATCTAAGCTGGGGAGGGGTCACTGGCCCAAAAAGAGTGGAAGTATCCCCAAACTTGCCTGTAGATTGCCTCTTGGTCAATGATTTAGAAACTTCAGCCTGGGATGAAGTGGAGCAGAAGGCCCATTTAAGAATGGTGGGCCTCCCCGAGAAAGTTGGTGGGACCATTAGGGCCCCAGTCCAAACCCAGGGGAAGTTTGGAGTAGTGAAGCCTGGACACATGACTCACTAAGCTCCACCAGAGAGCTAAGGAAATGAAGAAAAGTCTTCTTTCCCCCTGACAATAGGTAAGGGTCAGCTTCCTCAGGGAGCTGATCCTACCCCTTGTGAAGGAACTACCCCAGAGGTGGTCAGGCCTGTCCTGGCAACACCACTGATGACAGGGGACACTTCCATGTTGGTACCCAGTCTGGAGGAGGCATCATGCCCCTCTCTACCCTGCTTCAGTCAGCCTAGGGCTGCAGAGGTCAGGGATGTCAGTGGAGCCATAAGGCCCCACTGTCCAAAGGAACCCCCTCATCAACAGATTAGGGATACCCAGTCTACTAGCACTAGCCAGGTGAAGATTCCTCAACACACTGAGGGATCCCTCTTTCCCTTAAGGAGGGACACCCCCCAGCCGGACTCTGTTGGGCCAAGGCAAACCTGGGGCCAGATGGTTCCAAACCTACCATGGCCCTCCATGGTTCCAACCAAAGAGACTCAAACCCCAGCTGTAGGTAGGCAGAGGTTGACCCCTAGGACCAGATATAACTCAGTCTTGGAAAAAAAGGCCTCCATGGTGACCAGTGCTCTGAGGAAGCTGATACCAACTTTATTAGGGCTTCACTTCCCTACTCAGGCACCCCACCAGCCTTTCTCCCTGCAAAAACACCCTACAGATAGTAATCCCTAATTTTGGAGTAAATCCAATACCCTTAAGGGTATGGACTCCTTAGTGGATCATAAGATAGGGGGTATCCATGCTAGTGCAGATCTTCCTTATATGGCCACTTAGTCAATAAAGTCTAAACTGGATAAGGTTAGCCTTATCTCCTTTCGTTTGGGGGGTTATGTAGGAAAGTAGGATCTGACTACATGGTTACCCCCACTTTTTCCTGGTGTTTTGCTGGTTTTTGACTCGTCTGACTGGGATCCTGCCAATCAGGACCCCAGTTTATCTGCTTTCTATCTAAATTGGTTATATATGTACTTTAGGTACACTCCAGATTGGAAACTGAGGTCTCCTTATCAGTCCCTAGTATATGGTACACCATGTACTCAGCACATAGGTGCCCCAGAGGCCTCCCATGGGCTGCAGCATGTATTATGCCACATCTAAGAGGCCATTCAATATGACACGACAGGCCTGCTACAGCAGACTGTGTAAGATGATGCTTACGCCACTTACTGAGATATAGGTAAGCTATATCTATCTATATCACTATACTTACAAACCTATCAGTCACCCCTTTAGCATGCCTTATCAATCCTGAAGGCACAGTGCTGGGTTTTACGTGAGAGGGTGCCCCTGCATGAGCAGAGCCCCTCTGCAGCCTTCAGAGACCATTTACTGGGACTGTCTGTGATGCAGCCAGACATATATGTTTAAGTGCATTATAACCTAGCGGTAACTGCTAACTTTAAAATGGCTGCTTAGAAACATGTTGTGTTTGGTGTCAAACACCTTGGAATCATATCTCCACACCAGTGTGGGGAGGTATGATTCCACCCTTCTAGAACCACTACTGTGGGTCACCGGTCTACCCGGAACCAGCTTTCTCGACCTGGGCAGCACGAAATTGAAGCTGCCAGCCACAGACACGGGTCTGCCCTCCTAATAGAGCCAAGCTCGCACAGATGAAGGCATGACGATGGGCATCCTGTCACAGGGAGGTGTAACCACCTCACAGACAGGATTTTGTGCATTGGGGCTGGGTGGGTGCACTCTGTGAATGCCAGAAAGTCTGCACTGGGGGCACATTTGGTGTCCCTGTGCATAGTCCAGCTCAAACCAGTTCTGGGAGGCATTGGCTCTTGCTCTGGCATGAAACTGGCCAAAGGACATGGATGTAGCCACCCCTGTCCTGCCTCTCCCCTATGAGGGTTCACAGAATCCGTCCAACCCCTTCCCTTGGGTATAAAGTGGGTTACCTGACTACAGGACTTTGGATTTTACCTGGACAAGATCTGTTAAGTAGAAACCAACTACTTCGACTGTCTGCACTACGATTGCACGACTGAAGAATCTCCCTTGGAGTAAAGGAGTTACTCCCCTGCAGCAGCATACACCTAAATACATCTGACCAGTTTGCTTCTCCAGAGCTTCTGCAGACTCCGAAGAATTCAGCAACACAGGAGGTTGGTTCCCGAAGGTCCCTGAGGTAGATATGACCTCTCAGCGATTCTGAGACCAGTATCTCTCGTGGGGGCTGTGGAACCCGAACCCCTGTGCACCACGTACATTTGCAAGTGCATATGCGTTTTGGCGATCCCTGAGCCTGTGCATTGGACTCCATGTAGTACTGACCCCGAGCAGTATTTGCACCGAAGATATCCGGTCTTCATTCATAGAGTGCTCTGTGGGCTGGAGCTTTGTAAACTTGCTTGAGGTCTCCTCGCGATCCCTGGTTTGTGGGCCTGTGAGCCCTGGTGAGGGTAACCTTGTTATGTCTTGGGCTTACCTGGTTGCTCCTGACATGCCCTGACTCTCAACTGCTTGGAGAGTCCCCTGGACCTTGCTGGTCCACACCATCATTTGTTTCCTCTGACCACTTGGTTTGCATTTGCCAAGGCTTGTTGGTGCTCCAGCCATACACCGATCCCTCAGCACTCGACATTCTTCATGGGACAGCTTATATCCGGATCCTGGTCATCCTTGATGTCTCCTGGTCCCCGTGGCTGCAGAGTCAAGCATCCATTCTTCACACCTAAAGCACCCGACAACGGTGGGCATTCGACTGCCGAACCCCTGGTGACCCAGACTCTGTCCCTTCTGCTTTCAGTTTCCTCTCACCTTGAATCCAGGCTTGGATTCTACCGGACACTCTCCACCCTCCTGGCAGCAGTACTTCTTTGCAGCTCTCCATTGAAAACAGTGAAGGTTTCCGACACCATTTGACCCCTATGCACCCGGCTCCTCTGGGATAGGTAACACAGGTACCTCAGGACTCACTGGTGAGTTGGCTCCAGAACCTCCTATGTTCCAAAGGGTTTGCTTGAAGACCTCGTAGAAGTGTCATTAGACTCTAACTTTCCAATCGCGACTTTCCCATAGAGTTGTACGGAACACATGGTCTTGTTTCCTCACTGCACCCATCCTCCGTGGGCTTCCTTTATCACTCCTCTGGGTGGTTCCTTGGGGTCCCAGCAAATCTACGTGCTCTAGGCACTGTGTCTATTGAAGTCTTGATTGTTATACCCTTTTTTTAGTATATGGTTCGGTCTTCCCCTGGAGCCCACTGTGTATTTTGCTACCTACGAATGTTCTATTGTTACAGTATTGTGTGTTTTATATTTTAATCTTGTGTAGAGATTAGTAGAGCTAGTTATATTAATAAACATATATTTTTATATAACTACTGAGTGGGTCTACTTTCATTTAGTCATTCATTCAAAAACGTTATTCGATTCCGGCAAAGAATCATAAAAGTCAAAACAATACATTTAAAAGCATGGTTTGAAATTCATTTGAAAACAATTTTGACCTATAACACTAACTTAGTCAAAAAGAAACATTTGATTATATAATCACAGTTGTAGCCCATAGCTTTTCAATCCGATTAGGTTAAGTTAATCATAAATTCCTGATACCTATAGAAAAGTTAAGGGCAGAAAAATCATAAACACAATATAGATGGGCTACAAAACAAATTCATAGAGCCGAAATTAACCATACCGTTTTCTAATCAATAATGACACACGTATAAAATTTAGCATTGCACAACAAACATCAGATGTGGACAAGGTTAACAAATGGTCATAACCCTCTTTATAATGGCATGGTTGCTTTTCCTTAAGGATCGGCTTAATAAACCTGATTCTCGGATCCTTATATAAGGGGCAAAAGAGAACAAGATGCATGGTACTTTGGCTAACTCTATTGTTACAGGGACAGGGGGGCAGTCTCTCACACCAGCTCCACTGTTTTGGAAACGCAAAAAGAAAGTGCAAAATGTGTAACCTAAACCTTGTCAAATAGAATCGCCATTGCACATGATTTGTAAAGGTTAAATAAAACTGATGCTGAAAAGTAACCTTAAAAGCGTGAGGGCTAACCAAGGAATGCACAAGTGAGGATTTCCAATAACTTGATTTGATAACAGATTTAATATCTCCCCGAATGTTTTCAGGGTTATCAAAAATGTCACCAAGGCCTATTTTGTGGAGTGTTGTATTAACATAGCATAGCCACGGGATCTTATTCGTGTTTGTCAATTTTAAACAATCCCGAAGGATGTCTCTAGACAACTGTAGATCCTCCGATAGCCATATTTTACCCCATAATAATAGGGGGGAAAGGTGTATGATGTCGCTCACATAACTCAGACCTATCTCCTCATGGGCAAATCTATTTGAAGAACTTGATGGAATAGCCAATAGACGCTTTAAAAATTTGTTCTCAGTGGTTTGTATTATATCAGGGCTTTCGATTCCCCAAACCCCTGCCCCATAGGTAGCTACCGACACACATTTTGCTTTATACAAGGTTTTTAGATGTTCGACGGGTTTTTGACCCAGCTTCCCACAGAAGCGGAACAGACCTTCAATAGAGCGACTAGCACTCTGGACTCGGGTCTTCATTAACGGGGCCCAGCTTAATTTGTTATTGAAAAGGTTTCCCAGATAGTTAAAATTTTCCACCTTTTCAATAATGGCATTATTTACTACAAACTTTCTGGTTTTTGTGCCCTTTGGGCCACAGACCATGGCAAAGGATTTGGTGAAGTTTACCTTCAGGTCTAGGTCCAACATAAAGCTATGGAAGGCATCAAGACATTGCTGCATGCTGTTTCCTGTGAGTGTCATTAATACCGTATCGTCGGCATAAGAGAGCATCGGTATGCTCCTACCATTAACCTTAGGGAAATCATGGCATTGGTCCAACAAATATTTTTCCAGCCCATTAGTGTAAACTAGAAACAAAAAGGGGGCTAAAATACATCCTTGATGGACAGCTCACTTTCATTTAGTCATTCAGGAGGTGATATTCTGGTGAAACAACCTGCTTTATATTACGCCTTCGAGATTCGAGATTAAGCTCTCCACAGCTACCACTAGGATAGCTTTCTAAAGGTTATCTTTGACCTCATACATCCTAAGGGTCGTGTGGCCTGGTACAAGGTGCCCACTTTAACTAGTGGACAGCATATACCAACCTACCTTCTCACATTCTCCATCACTGGTGAGAGGTTGAAGGTGTTGATTTCACGACTGATGTGCAATTAAGTATGGGCGTAAAATTCGTTCCGCTCGCGGAATTTGCAGATTTTCCGCGATTTCGCGATCCGCGAATCACGCGTAATCGCGCGTAATCGCGGCAAAATCCGCGTATCCTCGAGCGGGACGAATTTTGCTCAGGAAGCACTTACAGGGTTAAAGCAGGTGCTCAAATTGAAGCTAATTTCTTTGTAAAATGGTTACAAAGAAATTAACTTCAACTTGGGCACCTGCTGTAACCCTGTAAGTCCTTCCTGAGCGGCGCCTCGTTGCCTACTTGCAACTATTCTCTGACCCTGCTCTGACCCTCGAAGCAGGGTCAGAGAATAGTTACAATTAGGCAACGAGGCACCTGTCCCAACAATTAAACCTCAGCAGGAAGCACTTACAGATAAAAGAAAGCAGGTGCCCGAGTTGAAGCTCAAATTCAGTCACGCATTATAATCAGCCCAAGAATCTAGTGAGCATGGTCGATGCTAGGCAGCTGTGCTTTCTCCCCAGATCTACCGTCTACAATTAGCTTTAATCCGTGATGGAGGTCTAGGCATCCACGAGTTTCTCGAGCGCAATCCCCCTGTACTTCCAGTGACCAGGAGGCTGCTTTCTCTTCATCTGCTGCACTGATCGGCCTCTGACCCTTTATAAACTTGAGGCATGTGAACTCGCACAGAAGCCCGGCCCCAGTCCACACACACTAGGCTATGCAACCTCTTCCCGCCCTTTCCCCCACTGTGATGGACAGCTTACTCGAGGGACCTCGACGCCTATGGGCGCGGTGGCAAAGTTACAGACACACGGGGTCACTGAAGACAACTCTTCCGGGCCTTTACGCTGCTGTAGTGCAGGAAAAGAACAATACATTTACCCAACGAGGTAGCACTTACTGCTTTCTCCTCATTTTCTGCGCTGATCGGCCTCTGACCCTTTATGAACTTGAGGCATGTAAACTCGCACAGAAGCCGGGCCCCAGCCCACACACACTAGGCTATGCCACCTCTTCCCGCCCTTTCCCCCACTGTGATGGACAGCTCACTCGAGGGACCTCGGCACCTATGGGCGCGGTGGCAAAGAGACAGACACACGGGGTCACTGAAGATAACTCTTCCGGGCCTTTACGCTGCTGTAGTGCAGGAAAAGCACAATACATTTACCCAATGAGGAAGCACTTACTGCTTTCTCCTCATTTGCTGCGCTGATCGGCCTCTGACCCTTTATAAACTTGAGGCATGTGAACTCGCACAGAAGCCCGGCCCCAGCCCACAAACACTAGGCTATGCAACCTCTTCCCGCCCTTTCCCCCACTGTGATGGACAGCTCACTCGAGGGACCCCGGCGCCTATGGGCTCGGTGGCAAAGTTACAGACACACGGGGTCACTGAAGACAACTCTTCCGGGCCTTTACGCTGCTGTAGTGCAGGAAAAGCACAATACATTTACCCGAGGTAGCACTTACTGCTTTCTCCTCATTTGCTGCGCTGATCGGCCTCTGACCCTTTATAAAATTGAGGCATGTGAACTCGCACAGAAGCCCGGCCCCAGCCCACACACACTAGGCTATGCAATCTCTTCCCGCCCTTTCCCCCACTGTGATGGACAGCTTACTCGAGGGACCTCGGTGCCTATGGGCGCGGTGGCAAAGTTACAGACACACGGGGTCACTGAAGACAACTCTTCCGGGCCTTTACGCTGCTGTAGTGCAGGAAAAGAACAATACATTTACCCAACGAGGTAGCACTTACTGCTTTCTCCTCATTTTCTGCGCTGATCGGCCTCTGACCCTTTATGAACTTGAGGCATGTCAACTCGCACAGAAGCCGGGCCCCAGCCCACACACACTAGGCTATGCCACCTCTTCCCGCCCTTTCCCCCACTGTGATGGACAGCTCACTCGAGGGACCTCGGCACCTATGGGCGCGGTGGCAAAGAGACAGACACACGGGGTCACTGAAGATAACTCTTCCGGGCCTTTACGCTGCTGTAGTGCAGGAAAAGCACAATACATTTACCCAATGAGGAAGCACTTACTGCTTTCTCCTCATTTGCTGCGCTGATCGGCCTCTGACCCTTTATAAACTTGAGGCATGTGAACTCGCACAGAAGCCCGGCCCCAGCCCACACACACTAGGCTATGCAACCTCTTCCCGCCCTTTCCCCCACTGTGATGGACAGCTCACTCGAGGGACCCCGGCGCCTATGGGCTCGGTGGCAAAGTTACAGACACACGGGGTCACTGAAGACAACTCTTCCGGGCCTTTACGCTGCTGTAGTGCAGGAAAAGCACAATACATTTACCCGAGGTAGCACTTACTGCTTTCTCCTCATTTGCTGCGCTGATCGGCCTCTGACCCTTTATAAACTTGAGGCATGTGAACTCGCACAGAAGCCCGGCCCCAGCCCACACACACTAGGCTATGCAACCTCTTCCCGCCCTTTCCCCCACTGTGATGGACAGCTCACTCGAGGGACCTCGGCGCCTATGGGCGCGGTGGCAAAGTTACAGACACACGGGGTCACTGGAGACAACTCTTCTGGGCCTTTACGCAGCTGTACTGCAGGAAAAGCACGATACAGATTTACCCAACGAGGTAGCACTTACTGATTAGCCAGTAGAAAGAACTCCAATTAAGTATGGTGCAAACCGCAAAAAAATCCACGACTTCGCTGGAAAATCCGCGAATTCGCAGATTTTTTTGCGATGTCACGCGAATTTGTGAACCGCTGATTCGCAAAATTCGCCCATCCTTCAGCTTCAACATATCACTATCATGGATCATAAACAAAAACAATGGTTCTGTTGGGAGTCACGAATACTTAGTTTCAATGTACTTAATACGTTTCACGAATCATGTTTCAAACATCAAATGAACAGCACAAAGAAACATACAACACTAAATTAAGTTCTAAAGAAAAGTAGGTTTTTTAGTATATACGTTTTCCAAATAAATCAGTAGATATCTGGCTGTCCAAAACAGAAAAACACATGGACTGTGAAACAATTAGTGACTGATCGTGATTGGTGACATAGTGCTGTACAAAAATAACACAAATAACATATATTCACGCATATATGTTATTTGTATTATTTTTGTACAGCATTATGTCACCAATCACGATCAGTCACTAATTGTTTCACAGTCCACGTGTTTTTCTGTTTCGGACAGCCAGATATCTACTGATTTATTTGGAAAACGTATGTACTAAAAAACCTACTTATCTTTATAACTTAATTTAGTGTTGTGTGTTTCTTTGTGCCGTACATTTGATGTTTGAAACATAATTCATGAAACGTATTCAGTACAATGAAACTAAGTATTCGTGACTGCCAACAAAACCATTGTTTTTGTTTAGCTTCAATACCCAGGTTCTGAAGGTTACTGGGTTACCCCATTATATTTAATGACTATCATGGATCATGGCAGTGATAATCTGGGCTAATGAAATGGCAGGTGATGTGTTTGATTTTACAATGAAATTGATACAGGCCTCAGCAGTCTTGGAGGGAATACCATGACCTTGTATAAGTACTCTGGAAAACTAGTCAGCAGGGTTCTGATATTTCCTTGAAGAATGCAGACTGGTGTTTAATTATACTCTTGTAATCGTAGTCCCCATCATTCAATGCAAAGAGGCATTTTGGCCTTTGGATTTCCAAATATAGGGGCCGATTAGGATGGCGGACGGATCGCCACCGCCATGCAGGCGGTGGCGATCCGTCACCGTCCGCCAGCAATTTACCCCCGCCATATTACAATGGCGGGGGGGACCGCGGCGGACGGAAAGACTGTCCGCCGCTTTTCCGCCGCGGAAAAGGTCTAATATGGTGGCGGTGTCTCTCAGACACCGCCAGCCATATTAGGATGGGCTTTGGGGTATGCCTTTCCGTGGCGGCATTGCCGCCACGGAAAGGCATACGGTCTTTGCTTTGGGGGCCCGTTGCGGGCCCCCAGGGTGAAGGGGGGTGGGGGGTGCACATAGGGGGTACCTATGGTACCCCCCAGTATTTTAATGTACAACATGACAGGCACCGCACGGTGCCGGTCATGTTGTGCATTGAAATGTACTACGTGCATTTTTAGCATTGCGGCGTGCGGTGCTGAGCGCACCGCCCGCCACAATGTTAAAAATTCTGGATGTGCCCACCACTGTGGCGGGCGCATCATAATTGCTATGGCGGGACCGCCGCACACGTGGCGGACGGTCCCGTTTCCACCGGGATGGCGGACGGACAAAGTCCGTCCGCCATCCTAATGGACCCCTTAGTTAGTAAAGCTTCATGATCAGTTACCAACGTAAAATGCTTTTCGTACAGGACTACATGGAAATGTTCACAAGCCCATACCTCAGCCACATTTTCCCACTCAGGTTGTGAGTAAACACGTTCTGCTTGAGACAAACTTCTACTTGCATGTGCCACAATATGCCATTGAGCATTTGAGTATCCAACTATAGCGGCTCACCAGACTGGGTTAGCATCAACAACAACCTCTGTATGAAGCTATGGATTGAAGTACATAATTTCTGTAGCATTCTCAATGGGTTGTTTGATTCTTTTAAAGCTTTTCTCTCATCCATGTGACCAATGAAATGAAACATTCATTTTTGTCAAGTCTCTCAATGGAGCACTTACAGTGGCAAAGTTCTGTATGAATTTGGAACAGTAACTGGCAATACCAAAAAATGAACACACTTGTGAGGGATCAACATGTGACAGTGTTTGTACTTTAGCAGGATCTGGTGTCATGCTCCCATCAAAAAAGATCAGGCTAAAGAATGTTGGTCTTATGGAACTTACACTTGTCTGCATTCAAAGTCAAACCTGCTTCAGCAAGAAAACAACAAACTTTTGTAAGAACTTTATCATGTTCTTTTTGTGTACCTCGAAAACCGATATATCATCACTGTAACTTAATGCATTCTTGACAGGCTGTATGATGTTTCAAATAACGTCTTGAAACAGTTCAGAGGCAGATGATATGTCAAAACATAGGGCCTCATTACGATGGTGTCGGCACAGGCACTGCCTCCTTTGTAGGGATAAGCGTCTGCCCGTCACGCAGATGGGCTCTTTGAGCCTGTCAAAGGCTGCGGTCTTTCCCCAGACCACTGCTCTGCAACCGCTGGTATTGTAATCCAGCAGCCTGACCACTGCCTTAGATGTTGGTAGAACCACCACCATCGGCCTGTCAGAAGCGCTCTCACCGACATCATAATGAGGGCCATAGTCTTTTGCATTGAAACAGACTGACATGTGTGGAATAGGTTGTAATGTACCTGCAGTTTTCTACAAGTTCTAACTGATAATAACCTTCATTTAAATCAAGGTGAGAGAAAACTTTGCACCATTTAATTTAGTTATCCTTTCAGCAATATGTGGACCTGAATGTCATTCTCATTCAATTGTCTTGCTTGTCTGATGCATTTCAACGCCTATGCGTACAGCTCCTTTACTGTCCTTCTTAGGCAGTACCATATGAGACAATCCCATGGCATTGGACCAGTAGAAAGCTCAATAATGTCTTGCTTATGTAATACTTCAAGTTCTTTCTCAACAGCTTCTTGCAAATAAAAAGCAATTCATTTATGTCTCTGAGCAACAGGACAGATGTCCTCATTAACATGCTACTTTACTTTCATAGTCTTGAGTTTTCCCAAACCATGAAATGACAAAGGGAACTAACTTAATATTTTGTGGTGAGCTTTCATGATGTATTTGACAGAAATCAGTCCCATATTAGCAGCTGTGCTAAAACTGAGTAGACGGGAGCTTGATGCTGTGAACTGAAGCACTCAGATGGGAGCTTGCACTTCTGTGTTTTTTGTGTTTCATTGTCGCTACAAATGAACTTGACTTTATAAGGGTGTTGATGCAGCCCATGCATACACTTTGGTTTTTGGCAGCATAAGTTGTGGAAATTGAGATAGCTCACTGTATTTCTCCGTAGGCATAATGTTTATTGATGCACCACTGTCGGTAAGGAAACGTATTGAACAATGATTCCCTTTTAGTGTAATCTTTGGATAATGTTTGAACGACTTTGGTGCTTTGGCATGATGATTTTTCTTTGACTGATATTTTCCTTCACATACGGCCAAACCAACATGCACACACTTTTCTGTGGTAAACATTGACATGCTGCAACCATTTTCATCACGTTCACCTGATACCAATATAGAAGAACTGTTTTTGTTGATGATTTAGAAGACAGTCAACTTCGTTCAGTGTCGATTTGTCTCAACTGATGTCGGTGCTTGGACATGTGGGTGTGCGTCAAATGTGGCTTCTAAAACATTGGAGTAGCCGTTTTGTCTTTGGGCCAGGACGCACTTACTTTTTCCTTTACTTGACAAACAGTTACAATATTGTTAACCTTTCTACAGTCTTGTCTTATCTGACCTAAATCAGGACATTTACCTACATGTGGAAACAAAATCCACAACTAAAACACAACTTCTTTTTATGTACAGACATCACTTTGTGTTGAACATTCCCCGGCTGCTTTTAAATCAATTAATTCTCCTTCATAGCGATACATGGGTGCAAGTTAGGCTGGGCACAGGCGACTACCTTACAAGAAAGATTCCAACATACACAGGGGTAAAACAGGGCTGTGTACTTGCCCCAATGCTTTTTAATCTTTTTATGGGAGACCTATCTACTCTACTGAACGAATGCAACTCCCACGCTCCAAAGCTAGGGGGCTCTCAGATCTCAAACTTATTCTACGCAGACGACCTGCCAGCGGCGGTTGGACATCACCTCAAGATATTCTGCTGCCAATAGGCTTAACATCAACCGCGAAAAATCAAAAGTTATGTGCATCAACCTTTCCGAGAAGAAAGCAACACGTAACTGGCTCTTGTCATCCAGAAAGCTAGAAAAGGTCTCCGAATATCGATACTTGGGGGTCATCATAGACCATAAGGGCAATTACTTGCCACAACACCATAAAAAGGAGAGGATTAATCGCTGCGGTGGCACTCAGAAACTTACAAAACACAGTCTCTGGTCCCAGCTTACATCCTCTCATAAAGGTTATACAGGCAAAGCTAATCCCAGCCATTACCTACGGTAGTGAAGCCATGAGAGAGAGGGACGCTCCTTTATTAGACCGAACAGTGGTAAAAGGGCTACGTATGATCTTTGGCCTCCCAAGGTATACATCGCCTGCCCAAATGAGACTAGAGTTCGGGTTACAAAAAGAAGAGCTGGCACGCAAGGGAGCCTACATAAAAACTTGGCATAAATTAAGCAGAGGAGACCCGAAAACATTAAATGCTCTTCTGTGGAAGGAACTGCAAAACAAAGAAACATGCCCGGCAAGGCGGTACATGGAGGCAGCCATTGAGGATCTTGGCCTACAGCAACTCTGGCTACTTCCATGCTCAACAGCAGTTTTCAAAAAGACGGTCAATAAGACAGTCCGTAATGAATCATTGCTGAGAGACAAAGCCGCCCTAACAGAGCGGGCCCATGGTTGGCTCACAGTCCAATCATACACCGCGCCTTTGCCTCAAACATACCTACAGATAGGTTTTACCCAAAAAATAAAGGAGAAATTCTTGAAATATCGCATAGGGCTAATGCCGTCAGCGGCCCACCTACCCCCATGGTTACGGCCACATTTACCAACAACATGTCGTCTCTGTGGTAACGGCAAGGTAAATATAGTCCATTTGATCACTACTTGTGCCAAGCTCACCCAAAATCGACGCGTCCTCCTGCGACCACTTTTCAACAACCGTAAGATACGGTCCTGCAGACAAGCAGTGCTAGCCTGCTTCAAAGGGGATGACATCCAACTGAGTTGCTGAATGGTAAAATTTCTTGAAACAGCTGAGGCTTGCTTCAAAATTCAGAAAGAACCAAACAAATTGAGTAGCACCGCAAATGGTCAAAGGGACGAGCTCAATGGTACCCCAGAGGACGAACGTCCAGAGCGACATCTCTGACCCTCCCTTACAACGACTGATACAGATCATACAATAGGGACATTCTGATCTGTTATTATAACTTAACCACTTTCTTTTGTATGATGGCATTATTTTATCTTCTTTTGGCCGCTAGGGAGGTAGTTTAACATTTTAAAAAATTTTCCAGGATAAATGTATGGTTCAATATTATGTTAGCCTTTTTCTTAATTGTGTAACTGCTACGGTACTACGTATTCGTGTTTGTTTTATGGACGGAATCTTTGGTTTTAACACGTTTAAATCTGATTTATGTTTTTTTCTTCATAAACTGAATTTTCTTTCTTTGATATTGTAAAGGTTTTAATTAACCATGCAAAATAAAGCATATCTATCTACTTTGTGTCCTTCAGTCTTTTGTTTTGGATTACTTTTCACACTCATGATGGATTCCTTCTAGGCACCTCTGGCCTCCATGTAAGCAGCTTGTCTGCCAGCATGCTCTTCAGCTCTGGCAGCCATTAACACTCACTCCAGACCAAGGGCCAGACTACAATGCGGTTTGGAAATCATTCCGACCGAATCATTTTAGGAATGGTTTCTGACCAACAAGCATCGGGAGAGTCCGTTGTCAGATTACGATGCATCCGGATGCTTCCAGATACGGTTTGGTAGGACTCCCATTGACTTCAATGGGAGGCTATGTTTTACCGAATACATAGGCTCCTATTGAAGAAAGTGGTGGCTGGGGAAAATCGGGCAACCTGTGGCGGGCATTCCCTTGTGGCTGCCACACTGTGCATGGCTGGTAAGGGGGGACCCATGGGTACATCCTCGGCCCGATTAGGAAGCTTCCAAGTGCAGGGGGCCCGCTACAGGCCCCCAAAGTCTGTTTCCGACTGCTGATTCAACTCAGATTGCAAAAACATATAGGGGTTAAGCCCAAAGGACTGGGGCCAGGTAGGGCTATTCAAAATTCAGAACACAAAACAGTAAACCCGGCTCCGTACTACCGTACTCTCCTACTACTAATGGAGTAACGAACAGTCAACTCTTTTATCTGTCCGAATGGAATTTTTATTAGACCATTCCTGTTTCTTTAAAAGTTAATCAAAACAATTTTTTCGGACTGAAAAAGAAACACAGACATAGCAAATTCACACATGAACTTACATGTATATACAGTTCACAATAACCCTCACTTAAAGACAAAAATGGACTTAGACACTGTGAAAAATTATTAGCAACAGCTTGCAACATGACAAAATCAGCAAATGAATTCATACATTAATCAGATGCAAAACACATTTTTAGAAAAATTTACATCATATACAAAATGTAGTAATAAACATGAAAATATCCAATATTATGAACCACATGTGTTATTCCAGCTCCAGCATCAAGAGTGTCTGAATAGTGTATCAATCCTTTATCCAAGAGTTTCCCTCAACACTCGCCGCATTTAGAATTAACTAATGCCTCCCAAAATACCAAAGCGTTTCAAGACCCAGGCGAGTAGTACTGGGACTATCATCAGGGCTTCATATAAATGGATCGGATATTCTTCAAAAAACAAAATAAATAAATGATGCAAAAACAGCATCAACCCGAATTGACTCTCTCTTGTATATGTAACTAACTTAGTGAGCACCTGTTTTCTAGAGTTGGAACAGCCACTCCAGCTCGTTTACTCCAACAGTTTTTGGCTTTTCTGCTACTGGACTCGTTTATGTTACTGCCTACGAGGCTCCCTTAACACTTTGCCAGTATAAATTTCTGAAATGAAAGAACCAAAGTAATGAATATATCTACTTCTACTCTCGACTTACAACTCCAGAGGCAAGCCCCAAAAAGATATGTACCTTTACTGCAGAGTATAGGCAGGACTGAGTTCCCTGAAGACTCTTTTCTACATATGAAAAAATGATATTGTCCTCATTTAACAATGTATATAAACAGGCAAAATGCATGAAGCACTTTAAAACACTATTAACAAGCGGACTTGCTTTACCGCATCTTCACCAATTCAAAACTCTGGTTGTAATGGACTTTTCTTTTGCTCAAATACGGGCGTGCTTTCTCTCACGGGTATTATCTATAACAAGTACAAACGTAAGCGCATTTAAGCATACGGTCATGTGTTTTTTAGTATTGTAATTTTTAACCAAACTAACACAGGGGCAAAACAGTGACTTACTTTTCACTCAAAAACAAGAAGGAATATTCGACTCCTGCACCATGCTGGTTGTGACTCAACTCGGCATCGCAAACCAGAGCATTTCCTGTGTAGAGAGCTATTGTTCACGGGAAAAGGGATTTTGCCCAATCAAAACGCGCTAAAGTCCCTCTTTTTGCAAATGCTCATGAATTGCATTGTGGGATTTGTAGTATACACACTACACGCTAGATAATTCAGCCATACCATTCAATCCCGCGGAAGCACTATCAAATTTTAAAATAAGATAAGCTTCCTTTCACAATAATGCAGCATCAATGACAAAATAGCATTTAACTGTTTCAAAGCTAGACAAAACCGTCCATTTAAAATCCTTCTCAGTATGGGAACTGTCAATAAAGTGTTGCACCATAGGGGCAGTCAACACTTTCTTTTTAATCCTAGAACAGTGCTGGGTGATCCTTTGATTTATCTGTTGATTTGTTTTGCCAATATATAATAAGGCACAGGGGCAGACAATTGCATACACTATGTTTTTTGATTTGCAATTAGTGAATTCTGAATGGCGCCATTTGGTACCATTATGGGAAAATTCAACACCTTCAATGGTTGAGTCGCTAGCTGCACACGTTCCACATTTATGATGGCCCTCAACAGGTTTTAATTGCCATTGCTATCTTAAAGACTGTTTATTTTGGATGGGAAAGATGTCTGCTCGTACTAGTTGTTGACCAATACCCTTGTTTTTTCTCATTGCGAACAGGGGTTTTGGAAAGCCCCATTCTAGTTTTTACAGCAAGTGTCAATTTTTCATTATAATTTGCCTGAATTTGTTTGTATCTGGACCAAACGTGGTCGCACAAATCATACGTTCCAATGGTGGTTTCTCCTTATTTTGTAAAAGATCACGCTCTCTTTATTGAGTGCTTCAAGAGCTTTTTTGAGTACCCACGAAGGATCATCTGTTCTTTAAATAGCGCCACATGGTGTTCAAAATCAGATTTTGATGAACAGTTGCGAGGTATTCTTATTAGTTGTCCATACGGAAGACTTTCTTTCAAGCTCCTAGGATGAGCACTTGTATGGTGAAGGATGGTGTTTTTATCAGTTGCCTTTCTATGTAAAGTAGTTGTTAACTTTTTATCATTAGGCGCCACTTCAACGTCCAAAAACGTCAGCTTTGTCCTACCCATCGTCAATGTAAATTTAATATCCTGATGGCGGGTGTTTAGCCAGCCATAGAAACTTTAAGGAAGAGTTGGAAAGTTCAGATTTTGAACAACATGCAGCGCTATTTAAAAAGCAGATGCTCCTTCGTGGGTATCTAGACTACAGACGTCTTAGTTTAGCTGGCCTGTCCCACCCCTCACATTGAGTGGGACATGATCAAGACAGAAGAATTGGAGAAGACTACTATCACTATTGTGGTGGATTGACAAATTTCTTGCTTCAGGATACGCTTGATCTTTGTTTTCCAGTGCACATGCATGCTCAAGAGTGCAAAGTTTTGTTGGGTGTATTGTACTTCTAATATATTTAAGCTGGCACAGACACTCCAAACAATAAAAGGAGTATGGAGTGTTGCAATTCATGAATTTGTTATTCGTTCTCGTTTTACAGCAACCAAGTATTTTCTTTTTGTGAGCCTAATGATTAAATGTAAAGTCATGTTTGTCCTATTTGAAACAATTTATGATTATCTAATGTCCCTTTATGATGTAAATATATAAATCGTAACTTGAAATTTAGGGAAAAAAATTAATAACAGTTTTTTTCCAGGAGCACAGGTCCATACAGGGCATAATTGTAGTGCCTGTTTAATACATGGATTCCATAAGTTCAAAGTATTTCATGGGCTTAGATTAATATAGTCAAATTCATTGATTTATTTTAGAAAGAATAAATGTGCTGTTACATGTGGGATATTTAAAAAATCTATTGATAGTAAACAAGAGGAGATCTGCACCTCTACACATGATGTTTACTCAATGCACATATTAATTGAGTCATTATGAAATGCATAGTATGTAATGAAGATAACATTGAAAAATGTTTACATTACAAATTAATCATGCAATTGAACAACTACTTCTTTATGCACAGTATTTAATA